>NC_091539.1:0-10000000 GCF_042242935.1 Bactrocera oleae
GGTCATTTTGCCCTGCACACAGGTGTTTTTCCACCCTTCTGCGACCTCTAGCGGCCGGAGTATATAAGCTAGGTGGGTCAAACAAATTGCATCGTTTAGAGGACACTCAGGGCTTCCATTTGCATCATCAGTCACCCGCCTACCACCAATAGGGGCGTGGCAATTGACCAAAAAACATATTGGAATTTAACGTGTCACCCTTTTGCGGCCATTAGCGCCTAAACAGGGTGATCTAAGATGGCGCAAACTATTTGATTCATGTAGCCGCACAGGTGCACGTTAATTAGAGACATCAATCTCAGATATAGGTTGAACAGGTGAGTGGCAATCAACAAAAAAGTGAAAATTTCAAAATTTCTACTTTTTACCTTTTTTGTGTTTCCAGTTAAGGGGGTATATGAGCGGGGGGGATGAAACCAAGTGGATCACCTAGAGGACACTCGGGGCTTCCATTATCACCATCAACCACCCGCCTACCACCACCAGGAGCGTGGGAATCCTATAGAATGCACCATGGGTCATTTTGCCCTGCACACAGGTGTTTTTCCACCCTTCTGCGACCTCTAGCGGCCGGAGTATATAAGCTAGGTGGGTCAAACAAATTGCATCGTTTAGAGGACACTCAGGGCTTCCATTTGCATCATCAGTCACCCGCCTACCACCAATAGGGGCGTGGCAATTGACCAAAAAACATATTGGAATTTAACGTGTCACCCTTTTGCGGCCATTAGCGCCTAAACAGGGTGATCTAAGATGGCGCAAACTATTTGATTCATGTAGCCGCACAGGTGCACGTTAATTAGAGACATCAATCTCAGATATAGGTTGAACAGGTGAGTGGCAATCAACAAAAAAGTGAAAATTTCAAAATTTCTACTTTTTACCTTTTTTGTGTTTCCAGTTAAGGGGGTATATGAGCGGGGGGGATGAAACCAAGTGGATCACCTAGAGGACACTCGGGGCTTCCATTATCACCATCAACCACCCGCCTACCACCACCAGGAGCGTGGGAATCCTATAGAATGCACCATGGGTCATTTTGCCCTGCACACAGGTGTTTTTCCACCCTTCTGCGACCTCTAGCGGCCGGAGTATATAAGCTAGGTGGGTCAAACAAATTGCATCGTTTAGAGGACACTCAGGGCTTCCATTTGCATCATCAGTCACCCGCCTACCACCAATAGGGGCGTGGCAATTGACCAAAAAACATATTGGAATTTAACGTGTCACCCTTTTGCGGCCATTAGCGCCTAAACAGGGTGATCTAAGATGGCGCAAACTATTTGATTCATGTAGCCGCACAGGTGCACGTTAATTAGAGACATCAATCTCAGATATAGGTTGAACAGGTGAGTGGCAATCAACAAAAAAGTGAAAATTTCAAAATTTCTACTTTTTACCTTTTTTGTGTTTCCAGTTAAGGGGGTATATGAGCGGGGGGGGATGAAACCAAGTGGATCACCTAGAGGACACTCGGGGCTTCCATTATCACCATCAACCACCCGCCTACCACCACCAGGAGCGTGGGAATCCTATAGAATGCACCATGGGTCATTTTGCCCTGCACACAGGTGTTTTTCCACCCTTCTGCGACCTCTAGCGGCCGGAGTATATAAGCTAGGTGGGTCAAACAAATTGCATCGTTTAGAGGACACTCAGGGCTTCCATTTGCATCATCAGTCACCCGCCTACCACCAATAGGGGCGTGGCAATTGACCAAAAAACATATTGGAATTTAACGTGTCACCCTTTTGCGGCCATTAGCGCCTAAACAGGGTGATCTAAGATGGCGCAAACTATTTGATTCATGTAGCCGCACAGGTGCACGTTAATTAGAGACATCAATCTCAGATATAGGTTGAACAGGTGAGTGGCAATCAACAAAAAAGTGAAAATTTCAAAATTTCTACTTTTTACCTTTTTTGTGTTTCCAGTTAAGGGGGTATATGAGCGGGGGGGATGAAACCAAGTGGATCACCTAGAGGACACTCGGGGCTTCCATTATCACCATCAACCACCCGCCTACCACCACCAGGAGCGTGGGAATCCTATAGAATGCACCATGGGTCATTTTGCCCTGCACACAGGTGTTTTTCCACCCTTCTGCGACCTCTAGCGGCCGGAGTATATAAGCTAGGTGGGTCAAACAAATTGCATCGTTTAGAGGACACTCAGGGCTTCCATTTGCATCATCAGTCACCCGCCTACCACCAATAGGGGCGTGGCAATTGACCAAAAAACATATTGGAATTTAACGTGTCACCCTTTTGCGGCCATTAGCGCCTAAACAGGGTGATCTAAGATGGCGCAAACTATTTGATTCATGTAGCCGCACAGGTGCACGTTAATTAGAGACATCAATCTCAGATATAGGTTGAACAGGTGAGTGGCAATCAACAAAAAAGTGAAAATTTCAAAATTTCTACTTTTTACCTTTTTGTGTTTCCAGTTAAGGGGGTATATGAGCGGGGGGGATGAAACCAAGTGGATCACCTAGAGGACACTCGGGGCTTCCATTATCACCATCAACCACCCGCCTACCACCACCAGGAGCGTGGGAATCCTATAGAATGCACCATGGGTCATTTTGCCCTGCACACAGGTGTTTTTCCACCCTTCTGCGACCTCTAGCGGCCGGAGTATATAAGCTAGGTGGGTCAAACAAATTGCATCGTTTAGAGGACACTCAGGGCTTCCATTTGCATCATCAGTCACCCGCCTACCACCAATAGGGGCGTGGCAATTGACCAAAAAACATATTGGAATTTAACGTGTCACCCTTTTGCGGCCATTAGCGCCTAAACAGGGTGATCTAAGATGGCGCAAACTATTTGATTCATGTAGCCGCACAGGTGCACGTTAATTAGAGACATCAATCTCAGATATAGGTTGAACAGGTGAGTGGCAATCAACAAAAAAGTGAAAATTTCAAAATTTCTACTTTTTACCTTTTTTGTGTTTCCAGTTAAGGGGGTATATGAGCGGGGGGGATGAAACCAAGTGGATCACCTAGAGGACACTCGGGGCTTCCATTATCACCATCAACCACCCGCCTACCACCACCAGGAGCGTGGGAATCCTATAGAATGCACCATGGGTCATTTTGCCCTGCACACAGGTGTTTTTCCACCCTTCTGCGACCTCTAGCGGCCGGAGTATATAAGCTAGGTGGGTCAAACAAATTGCATCGTTTAGAGGACACTCAGGGCTTCCATTTGCATCATCAGTCACCCGCCTACCACCAATAGGGGCGTGGCAATTGACCAAAAAACATATTGGAATTTAACGTGTCACCCTTTTGCGGCCATTAGCGCCTAAACAGGGTGATCTAAGATGGCGCAAACTATTTGATTCATGTAGCCGCACAGGTGCACGTTAATTAGAGACATCAATCTCAGATATAGGTTGAACAGGTGAGTGGCAATCAACAAAAAAGTGAAAATTTCAAAATTTCTACTTTTTACCTTTTTTGTGTTTCCAGTTAAGGGGGTATATGAGCGGGGGGGATGAAACCAAGTGGATCACCTAGAGGACACTCGGGGCTTCCATTATCACCATCAACCACCCGCCTACCACCACCAGGAGCGTGGGAATCCTATAGAATGCACCATGGGTCATTTTGCCCTGCACACAGGTGTTTTTCCACCCTTCTGCGACCTCTAGCGGCCGGAGTATATAAGCTAGGTGGGTCAAACAAATTGCATCGTTTAGAGGACACTCAGGGCTTCCATTTGCATCATCAGTCACCCGCCTACCACCAATAGGGGCGTGGCAATTGACCAAAAAACATATTGGAATTTAACGTGTCACCCTTTTGCGGCCATTAGCGCCTAAACAGGGTGATCTAAGATGGCGCAAACTATTTGATTCATGTAGCCGCACAGGTGCACGTTAATTAGAGACATCAATCTCAGATATAGGTTGAACAGGTGAGTGGCAATCAACAAAAAAGTGAAAATTTCAAAATTTCTACTTTTTACCTTTTTTGTGTTTCCAGTTAAGGGGGTATATGAGCGGGGGGGATGAAACCAAGTGGATCACCTAGAGGACACTCGGGGCTTCCATTATCACCATCAACCACCCGCCTACCACCACCAGGAGCGTGGGAATCCTATAGAATGCACCATGGGTCATTTTGCCCTGCACACAGGTGTTTTTCCACCCTTCTGCGACCTCTAGCGGCCGGAGTATATAAGCTAGGTGGGTCAAACAAATTGCATCGTTTAGAGGACACTCAGGGCTTCCATTTGCATCATCAGTCACCCGCCTACCACCAATAGGGGCGTGGCAATTGACCAAAAAACATATTGGAATTTAACGTGTCACCCTTTTGCGGCCATTAGCGCCTAAACAGGGTGATCTAAGATGGCGCAAACTATTTGATTCATGTAGCCGCACAGGTGCACGTTAATTAGAGACATCAATCTCAGATATAGGTTGAACAGGTGAGTGGCAATCAACAAAAAAGTGAAAATTTCAAAATTTCTACTTTTTACCTTTTTTGTGTTTCCAGTTAAGGGGGTATATGAGCGGGGGGGATGAAACCAAGTGGATCACCTAGAGGACACTCGGGGCTTCCATTATCACCATCAACCACCCGCCTACCACCACCAGGAGCGTGGGAATCCTATAGAATGCACCATGGGTCATTTTGCCCTGCACACAGGTGTTTTTCCACCCTTCTGCGACCTCTAGCGGCCGGAGTATATAAGCTAGGTGGGTCAAACAAATTGCATCGTTTAGAGGACACTCAGGGCTTCCATTTGCATCATCAGTCACCCGCCTACCACCAATAGGGGCGTGGCAATTGACCAAAAAACATATTGGAATTTAACGTGTCACCCTTTTGCGGCCATTAGCGCCTAAACAGGGTGATCTAAGATGGCGCAAACTATTTGATTCATGTAGCCGCACAGGTGCACGTTAATTAGAGACATCAATCTCAGATATAGGTTGAACAGGTGAGTGGCAATCAACAAAAAAGTGAAAATTTCAAAATTTCTACTTTTTACCTTTTTTGTGTTTCCAGTTAAGGGGGTATATGAGCGGGGGGGATGAAACCAAGTGGATCACCTAGAGGACACTCGGGGCTTCCATTATCACCATCAACCACCCGCCTACCACCACCAGGAGCGTGGGAATCCTATAGAATGCACCATGGGTCATTTTGCCCTGCACACAGGTGTTTTTCCACCCTTCTGCGACCTCTAGCGGCCGGAGTATATAAGCTAGGTGGGTCAAACAAATTGCATCGTTTAGAGGACACTCAGGGCTTCCATTTGCATCATCAGTCACCCGCCTACCACCAATAGGGGCGTGGCAATTGACCAAAAAACATATTGGAATTTAACGTGTCACCCTTTTGCGGCCATTAGCGCCTAAACAGGGTGATCTAAGATGGCGCAAACTATTTGATTCATGTAGCCGCACAGGTGCACGTTAATTAGAGACATCAATCTCAGATATAGGTTGAACAGGTGAGTGGCAATCAACAAAAAAGTGAAAATTTCAAAATTTCTACTTTTTACCTTTTTTGTGTTTCCAGTTAAGGGGGTATATGAGCGGGGGGGATGAAACCAAGTGGATCACCTAGAGGACACTCGGGGCTTCCATTATCACCATCAACCACCCGCCTACCACCACCAGGAGCGTGGGAATCCTATAGAATGCACCATGGGTCATTTTGCCCTGCACACAGGTGTTTTTCCACCCTTCTGCGACCTCTAGCGGCCGGAGTATATAAGCTAGGTGGGTCAAACAAATTGCATCGTTTAGAGGACACTCAGGGCTTCCATTTGCATCATCAGTCACCCGCCTACCACCAATAGGGGCGTGGCAATTGACCAAAAAACATATTGGAATTTAACGTGTCACCCTTTTGCGGCCATTAGCGCCTAAACAGGGTGATCTAAGATGGCGCAAACTATTTGATTCATGTAGCCGCACAGGTGCACGTTAATTAGAGACATCAATCTCAGATATAGGTTGAACAGGTGAGTGGCAATCAACAAAAAAGTGAAAATTTCAAAATTTCTACTTTTTACCTTTTTTGTGTTTCCAGTTAAGGGGGTATATGAGCGGGGGGGATGAAACCAAGTGGATCACCTAGAGGACACTCGGGGCTTCCATTATCACCATCAACCACCCGCCTACCACCACCAGGAGCGTGGGAATCCTATAGAATGCACCATGGGTCATTTTGCCCTGCACACAGGTGTTTTTCCACCCTTCTGCGACCTCTAGCGGCCGGAGTATATAAGCTAGGTGGGTCAAACAAATTGCATCGTTTAGAGGACACTCAGGGCTTCCATTTGCATCATCAGTCACCCGCCTACCACCAATAGGGGCGTGGCAATTGACCAAAAAACATATTGGAATTTAACGTGTCACCCTTTTGCGGCCATTAGCGCCTAAACAGGGTGATCTAAGATGGCGCAAACTATTTGATTCATGTAGCCGCACAGGTGCACGTTAATTAGAGACATCAATCTCAGATATAGGTTGAACAGGTGAGTGGCAATCAACAAAAAAGTGAAAATTTCAAAATTTCTACTTTTTACCTTTTTTGTGTTTCCAGTTAAGGGGGTATATGAGCGGGGGGGATGAAACCAAGTGGATCACCTAGAGGACACTCGGGGCTTCCATTATCACCATCAACCACCCGCCTACCACCACCAGGAGCGTGGGAATCCTATAGAATGCACCATGGGTCATTTTGCCCTGCACACAGGTGTTTTTCCACCCTTCTGCGACCTCTAGCGGCCGGAGTATATAAGCTAGGTGGGTCAAACAAATTGCATCGTTTAGAGGACACTCAGGGCTTCCATTTGCATCATCAGTCACCCGCCTACCACCAATAGGGGCGTGGCAATTGACCAAAAAACATATTGGAATTTAACGTGTCACCCTTTTGCGGCCATTAGCGCCTAAACAGGGTGATCTAAGATGGCGCAAACTATTTGATTCATGTAGCCGCACAGGTGCACGTTAATTAGAGACATCAATCTCAGATATAGGTTGAACAGGTGAGTGGCAATCAACAAAAAAGTGAAAATTTCAAAATTTCTACTTTTTACCTTTTTTGTGTTTCCAGTTAAGGGGGTATATGAGCGGGGGGGATGAAACCAAGTGGATCACCTAGAGGACACTCGGGGCTTCCATTATCACCATCAACCACCCGCCTACCACCACCAGGAGCGTGGGAATCCTATAGAATGCACCATGGGTCATTTTGCCCTGCACACAGGTGTTTTTCCACCCTTCTGCGACCTCTAGCGGCCGGAGTATATAAGCTAGGTGGGTCAAACAAATTGCATCGTTTAGAGGACACTCAGGGCTTCCATTTGCATCATCAGTCACCCGCCTACCACCAATAGGGGCGTGGCAATTGACCAAAAAACATATTGGAATTTAACGTGTCACCCTTTTGCGGCCATTAGCGCCTAAACAGGGTGATCTAAGATGGCGCAAACTATTTGATTCATGTAGCCGCACAGGTGCACGTTAATTAGAGACATCAATCTCAGATATAGGTTGAACAGGTGAGTGGCAATCAACAAAAAAGTGAAAATTTCAAAATTTCTACTTTTTACCTTTTTTGTGTTTCCAGTTAAGGGGGTATATGAGCGGGGGGGATGAAACCAAGTGGATCACCTAGAGGACACTCGGGGCTTCCATTATCACCATCAACCACCCGCCTACCACCACCAGGAGCGTGGGAATCCTATAGAATGCACCATGGGTCATTTTGCCCTGCACACAGGTGTTTTTCCACCCTTCTGCGACCTCTAGCGGCCGGAGTATATAAGCTAGGTGGGTCAAACAAATTGCATCGTTTAGAGGACACTCAGGGCTTCCATTTGCATCATCAGTCACCCGCCTACCACCAATAGGGGCGTGGCAATTGACCAAAAAACATATTGGAATTTAACGTGTCACCCTTTTGCGGCCATTAGCGCCTAAACAGGGTGATCTAAGATGGCGCAAACTATTTGATTCATGTAGCCGCACAGGTGCACGTTAATTAGAGACATCAATCTCAGATATAGGTTGAACAGGTGAGTGGCAATCAACAAAAAAGTGAAAATTTCAAAATTTCTACTTTTTACCTTTTTTGTGTTTCCAGTTAAGGGGGTATATGAGCGGGGGGGATGAAACCAAGTGGATCACCTAGAGGACACTCGGGGCTTCCATTATCACCATCAACCACCCGCCTACCACCACCAGGAGCGTGGGAATCCTATAGAATGCACCATGGGTCATTTTGCCCTGCACACAGGTGTTTTTCCACCCTTCTGCGACCTCTAGCGGCCGGAGTATATAAGCTAGGTGGGTCAAACAAATTGCATCGTTTAGAGGACACTCAGGGCTTCCATTTGCATCATCAGTCACCCGCCTACCACCAATAGGGGCGTGGCAATTGACCAAAAAACATATTGGAATTTAACGTGTCACCCTTTTGCGGCCATTAGCGCCTAAACAGGGTGATCTAAGATGGCGCAAACTATTTGATTCATGTAGCCGCACAGGTGCACGTTAATTAGAGACATCAATCTCAGATATAGGTTGAACAGGTGAGTGGCAATCAACAAAAAAGTGAAAATTTCAAAATTTCTACTTTTTACCTTTTTTGTGTTTCCAGTTAAGGGGGTATATGAGCGGGGGGGATGAAACCAAGTGGATCACCTAGAGGACACTCGGGGCTTCCATTATCACCATCAACCACCCGCCTACCACCACCAGGAGCGTGGGAATCCTATAGAATGCACCATGGGTCATTTTGCCCTGCACACAGGTGTTTTTCCACCCTTCTGCGACCTCTAGCGGCCGGAGTATATAAGCTAGGTGGGTCAAACAAATTGCATCGTTTAGAGGACACTCAGGGCTTCCATTTGCATCATCAGTCACCCGCCTACCACCAATAGGGGCGTGGCAATTGACCAAAAAACATATTGGAATTTAACGTGTCACCCTTTTGCGGCCATTAGCGCCTAAACAGGGTGATCTAAGATGGCGCAAACTATTTGATTCATGTAGCCGCACAGGTGCACGTTAATTAGAGACATCAATCTCAGATATAGGTTGAACAGGTGAGTGGCAATCAACAAAAAAGTGAAAATTTCAAAATTTCTACTTTTTACCTTTTTTGTGTTTCCAGTTAAGGGGGTATATGAGCGGGGGGGATGAAACCAAGTGGATCACCTAGAGGACACTCGGGGCTTCCATTATCACCATCAACCACCCGCCTACCACCACCAGGAGCGTGGGAATCCTATAGAATGCACCATGGGTCATTTTGCCCTGCACACAGGTGTTTTTCCACCCTTCTGCGACCTCTAGCGGCCGGAGTATATAAGCTAGGTGGGTCAAACAAATTGCATCGTTTAGAGGACACTCAGGGCTTCCATTTGCATCATCAGTCACCCGCCTACCACCAATAGGGGCGTGGCAATTGACCAAAAAACATATTGGAATTTAACGTGTCACCCTTTTGCGGCCATTAGCGCCTAAACAGGGTGATCTAAGATGGCGCAAACTATTTGATTCATGTAGCCGCACAGGTGCACGTTAATTAGAGACATCAATCTCAGATATAGGTTGAACAGGTGAGTGGCAATCAACAAAAAAGTGAAAATTTCAAAATTTCTACTTTTTACCTTTTTTGTGTTTCCAGTTAAGGGGGTATATGAGCGGGGGGGATGAAACCAAGTGGATCACCTAGAGGACACTCGGGGCTTCCATTATCACCATCAACCACCCGCCTACCACCACCAGGAGCGTGGGAATCCTATAGAATGCACCATGGGTCATTTTGCCCTGCACACAGGTGTTTTTCCACCCTTCTGCGACCTCTAGCGGCCGGAGTATATAAGCTAGGTGGGTCAAACAAATTGCATCGTTTAGAGGACACTCAGGGCTTCCATTTGCATCATCAGTCACCCGCCTACCACCAATAGGGGCGTGGCAATTGACCAAAAAACATATTGGAATTTAACGTGTCACCCTTTTGCGGCCATTAGCGCCTAAACAGGGTGATCTAAGATGGCGCAAACTATTTGATTCATGTAGCCGCACAGGTGCACGTTAATTAGAGACATCAATCTCAGATATAGGTTGAACAGGTGAGTGGCAATCAACAAAAAAGTGAAAATTTCAAAATTTCTACTTTTTACCTTTTTTGTGTTTCCAGTTAAGGGGGTATATGAGCGGGGGGGATGAAACCAAGTGGATCACCTAGAGGACACTCGGGGCTTCCATTATCACCATCAACCACCCGCCTACCACCACCAGGAGCGTGGGAATCCTATAGAATGCACCATGGGTCATTTTGCCCTGCACACAGGTGTTTTTCCACCCTTCTGCGACCTCTAGCGGCCGGAGTATATAAGCTAGGTGGGTCAAACAAATTGCATCGTTTAGAGGACACTCAGGGCTTCCATTTGCATCATCAGTCACCCGCCTACCACCAATAGGGGCGTGGCAATTGACCAAAAAACATATTGGAATTTAACGTGTCACCCTTTTGCGGCCATTAGCGCCTAAACAGGGTGATCTAAGATGGCGCAAACTATTTGATTCATGTAGCCGCACAGGTGCACGTTAATTAGAGACATCAATCTCAGATATAGGTTGAACAGGTGAGTGGCAATCAACAAAAAAGTGAAAATTTCAAAATTTCTACTTTTTACCTTTTTTGTGTTTCCAGTTAAGGGGGTATATGAGCGGGGGGGATGAAACCAAGTGGATCACCTAGAGGACACTCGGGGCTTCCATTATCACCATCAACCACCCGCCTACCACCACCAGGAGCGTGGGAATCCTATAGAATGCACCATGGGTCATTTTGCCCTGCACACAGGTGTTTTTCCACCCTTCTGCGACCTCTAGCGGCCGGAGTATATAAGCTAGGTGGGTCAAACAAATTGCATCGTTTAGAGGACACTCAGGGCTTCCATTTGCATCATCAGTCACCCGCCTACCACCAATAGGGGCGTGGCAATTGACCAAAAAACATATTGGAATTTAACGTGTCACCCTTTTGCGGCCATTAGCGCCTAAACAGGGTGATCTAAGATGGCGCAAACTATTTGATTCATGTAGCCGCACAGGTGCACGTTAATTAGAGACATCAATCTCAGATATAGGTTGAACAGGTGAGTGGCAATCAACAAAAAAGTGAAAATTTCAAAATTTCTACTTTTTACCTTTTTTGTGTTTCCAGTTAAGGGGGTATATGAGCGGGGGGGATGAAACCAAGTGGATCACCTAGAGGACACTCGGGGCTTCCATTATCACCATCAACCACCCGCCTACCACCACCAGGAGCGTGGGAATCCTATAGAATGCACCATGGGTCATTTTGCCCTGCACACAGGTGTTTTTCCACCCTTCTGCGACCTCTAGCGGCCGGAGTATATAAGCTAGGTGGGTCAAACAAATTGCATCGTTTAGAGGACACTCAGGGCTTCCATTTGCATCATCAGTCACCCGCCTACCACCAATAGGGGCGTGGCAATTGACCAAAAAACATATTGGAATTTAACGTGTCACCCTTTTGCGGCCATTAGCGCCTAAACAGGGTGATCTAAGATGGCGCAAACTATTTGATTCATGTAGCCGCACAGGTGCACGTTAATTAGAGACATCAATCTCAGATATAGGTTGAACAGGTGAGTGGCAATCAACAAAAAAGTGAAAATTTCAAAATTTCTACTTTTTACCTTTTTTGTGTTTCCAGTTAAGGGGGTATATGAGCGGGGGGGATGAAACCAAGTGGATCACCTAGAGGACACTCGGGGCTTCCATTATCACCATCAACCACCCGCCTACCACCACCAGGAGCGTGGGAATCCTATAGAATGCACCATGGGTCATTTTGCCCTGCACACAGGTGTTTTTCCACCCTTCTGCGACCTCTAGCGGCCGGAGTATATAAGCTAGGTGGGTCAAACAAATTGCATCGTTTAGAGGACACTCAGGGCTTCCATTTGCATCATCAGTCACCCGCCTACCACCAATAGGGGCGTGGCAATTGACCAAAAAACATATTGGAATTTAACGTGTCACCCTTTTGCGGCCATTAGCGCCTAAACAGGGTGATCTAAGATGGCGCAAACTATTTGATTCATGTAGCCGCACAGGTGCACGTTAATTAGAGACATCAATCTCAGATATAGGTTGAACAGGTGAGTGGCAATCAACAAAAAAGTGAAAATTTCAAAATTTCTACTTTTTACCTTTTTTGTGTTTCCAGTTAAGGGGGTATATGAGCGGGGGGGATGAAACCAAGTGGATCACCTAGAGGACACTCGGGGCTTCCATTATCACCATCAACCACCCGCCTACCACCACCAGGAGCGTGGGAATCCTATAGAATGCACCATGGGTCATTTTGCCCTGCACACAGGTGTTTTTCCACCCTTCTGCGACCTCTAGCGGCCGGAGTATATAAGCTAGGTGGGTCAAACAAATTGCATCGTTTAGAGGACACTCAGGGCTTCCATTTGCATCATCAGTCACCCGCCTACCACCAATAGGGGCGTGGCAATTGACCAAAAAACATATTGGAATTTAACGTGTCACCCTTTTGCGGCCATTAGCGCCTAAACAGGGTGATCTAAGATGGCGCAAACTATTTGATTCATGTAGCCGCACAGGTGCACGTTAATTAGAGACATCAATCTCAGATATAGGTTGAACAGGTGAGTGGCAATCAACAAAAAAGTGAAAATTTCAAAATTTCTACTTTTTACCTTTTTTGTGTTTCCAGTTAAGGGGGTATATGAGCGGGGGGGATGAAACCAAGTGGATCACCTAGAGGACACTCGGGGCTTCCATTATCACCATCAACCACCCGCCTACCACCACCAGGAGCGTGGGAATCCTATAGAATGCACCATGGGTCATTTTGCCCTGCACACAGGTGTTTTTCCACCCTTCTGCGACCTCTAGCGGCCGGAGTATATAAGCTAGGTGGGTCAAACAAATTGCATCGTTTAGAGGACACTCAGGGCTTCCATTTGCATCATCAGTCACCCGCCTACCACCAATAGGGGCGTGGCAATTGACCAAAAAACATATTGGAATTTAACGTGTCACCCTTTTGCGGCCATTAGCGCCTAAACAGGGTGATCTAAGATGGCGCAAACTATTTGATTCATGTAGCCGCACAGGTGCACGTTAATTAGAGACATCAATCTCAGATATAGGTTGAACAGGTGAGTGGCAATCAACAAAAAAGTGAAAATTTCAAAATTTCTACTTTTTACCTTTTTTGTGTTTCCAGTTAAGGGGGTATATGAGCGGGGGGGATGAAACCAAGTGGATCACCTAGAGGACACTCGGGGCTTCCATTATCACCATCAACCACCCGCCTACCACCACCAGGAGCGTGGGAATCCTATAGAATGCACCATGGGTCATTTTGCCCTGCACACAGGTGTTTTTCCACCCTTCTGCGACCTCTAGCGGCCGGAGTATATAAGCTAGGTGGGTCAAACAAATTGCATCGTTTAGAGGACACTCAGGGCTTCCATTTGCATCATCAGTCACCCGCCTACCACCAATAGGGGCGTGGCAATTGACCAAAAAACATATTGGAATTTAACGTGTCACCCTTTTGCGGCCATTAGCGCCTAAACAGGGTGATCTAAGATGGCGCAAACTATTTGATTCATGTAGCCGCACAGGTGCACGTTAATTAGAGACATCAATCTCAGATATAGGTTGAACAGGTGAGTGGCAATCAACAAAAAAGTGAAAATTTCAAAATTTCTACTTTTTACCTTTTTTGTGTTTCCAGTTAAGGGGGTATATGAGCGGGGGGGATGAAACCAAGTGGATCACCTAGAGGACACTCGGGGCTTCCATTATCACCATCAACCACCCGCCTACCACCACCAGGAGCGTGGGAATCCTATAGAATGCACCATGGGTCATTTTGCCCTGCACACAGGTGTTTTTCCACCCTTCTGCGACCTCTAGCGGCCGGAGTATATAAGCTAGGTGGGTCAAACAAATTGCATCGTTTAGAGGACACTCAGGGCTTCCATTTGCATCATCAGTCACCCGCCTACCACCAATAGGGGCGTGGCAATTGACCAAAAAACATATTGGAATTTAACGTGTCACCCTTTTGCGGCCATTAGCGCCTAAACAGGGTGATCTAAGATGGCGCAAACTATTTGATTCATGTAGCCGCACAGGTGCACGTTAATTAGAGACATCAATCTCAGATATAGGTTGAACAGGTGAGTGGCAATCAACAAAAAAGTGAAAATTTCAAAATTTCTACTTTTTACCTTTTTTGTGTTTCCAGTTAAGGGGGTATATGAGCGGGGGGGATGAAACCAAGTGGATCACCTAGAGGACACTCGGGGCTTCCATTATCACCATCAACCACCCGCCTACCACCACCAGGAGCGTGGGAATCCTATAGAATGCACCATGGGTCATTTTGCCCTGCACACAGGTGTTTTTCCACCCTTCTGCGACCTCTAGCGGCCGGAGTATATAAGCTAGGTGGGTCAAACAAATTGCATCGTTTAGAGGACACTCAGGGCTTCCATTTGCATCATCAGTCACCCGCCTACCACCAATAGGGGCGTGGCAATTGACCAAAAAACATATTGGAATTTAACGTGTCACCCTTTTGCGGCCATTAGCGCCTAAACAGGGTGATCTAAGATGGCGCAAACTATTTGATTCATGTAGCCGCACAGGTGCACGTTAATTAGAGACATCAATCTCAGATATAGGTTGAACAGGTGAGTGGCAATCAACAAAAAAGTGAAAATTTCAAAATTTCTACTTTTTACCTTTTTTGTGTTTCCAGTTAAGGGGGTATATGAGCGGGGGGGATGAAACCAAGTGGATCACCTAGAGGACACTCGGGGCTTCCATTATCACCATCAACCACCCGCCTACCACCACCAGGAGCGTGGGAATCCTATAGAATGCACCATGGGTCATTTTGCCCTGCACACAGGTGTTTTTCCACCCTTCTGCGACCTCTAGCGGCCGGAGTATATAAGCTAGGTGGGTCAAACAAATTGCATCGTTTAGAGGACACTCAGGGCTTCCATTTGCATCATCAGTCACCCGCCTACCACCAATAGGGGCGTGGCAATTGACCAAAAAACATATTGGAATTTAACGTGTCACCCTTTTGCGGCCATTAGCGCCTAAACAGGGTGATCTAAGATGGCGCAAACTATTTGATTCATGTAGCCGCACAGGTGCACGTTAATTAGAGACATCAATCTCAGATATAGGTTGAACAGGTGAGTGGCAATCAACAAAAAAGTGAAAATTTCAAAATTTCTACTTTTTACCTTTTTTGTGTTTCCAGTTAAGGGGGTATATGAGCGGGGGGGATGAAACCAAGTGGATCACCTAGAGGACACTCGGGGCTTCCATTATCACCATCAACCACCCGCCTACCACCACCAGGAGCGTGGGAATCCTATAGAATGCACCATGGGTCATTTTGCCCTGCACACAGGTGTTTTTCCACCCTTCTGCGACCTCTAGCGGCCGGAGTATATAAGCTAGGTGGGTCAAACAAATTGCATCGTTTAGAGGACACTCAGGGCTTCCATTTGCATCATCAGTCACCCGCCTACCACCAATAGGGGCGTGGCAATTGACCAAAAAACATATTGGAATTTAACGTGTCACCCTTTTGCGGCCATTAGCGCCTAAACAGGGTGATCTAAGATGGCGCAAACTATTTGATTCATGTAGCCGCACAGGTGCACGTTAATTAGAGACATCAATCTCAGATATAGGTTGAACAGGTGAGTGGCAATCAACAAAAAAGTGAAAATTTCAAAATTTCTACTTTTTACCTTTTTTGTGTTTCCAGTTAAGGGGGTATATGAGCGGGGGGGATGAAACCAAGTGGATCACCTAGAGGACACTCGGGGCTTCCATTATCACCATCAACCACCCGCCTACCACCACCAGGAGCGTGGGAATCCTATAGAATGCACCATGGGTCATTTTGCCCTGCACACAGGTGTTTTTCCACCCTTCTGCGACCTCTAGCGGCCGGAGTATATAAGCTAGGTGGGTCAAACAAATTGCATCGTTTAGAGGACACTCAGGGCTTCCATTTGCATCATCAGTCACCCGCCTACCACCAATAGGGGCGTGGCAATTGACCAAAAAACATATTGGAATTTAACGTGTCACCCTTTTGCGGCCATTAGCGCCTAAACAGGGTGATCTAAGATGGCGCAAACTATTTGATTCATGTAGCCGCACAGGTGCACGTTAATTAGAGACATCAATCTCAGATATAGGTTGAACAGGTGAGTGGCAATCAACAAAAAAGTGAAAATTTCAAAATTTCTACTTTTTACCTTTTTTGTGTTTCCAGTTAAGGGGGTATATGAGCGGGGGGGATGAAACCAAGTGGATCACCTAGAGGACACTCGGGGCTTCCATTATCACCATCAACCACCCGCCTACCACCACCAGGAGCGTGGGAATCCTATAGAATGCACCATGGGTCATTTTGCCCTGCACACAGGTGTTTTTCCACCCTTCTGCGACCTCTAGCGGCCGGAGTATATAAGCTAGGTGGGTCAAACAAATTGCATCGTTTAGAGGACACTCAGGGCTTCCATTTGCATCATCAGTCACCCGCCTACCACCAATAGGGGCGTGGCAATTGACCAAAAAACATATTGGAATTTAACGTGTCACCCTTTTGCGGCCATTAGCGCCTAAACAGGGTGATCTAAGATGGCGCAAACTATTTGATTCATGTAGCCGCACAGGTGCACGTTAATTAGAGACATCAATCTCAGATATAGGTTGAACAGGTGAGTGGCAATCAACAAAAAAGTGAAAATTTCAAAATTTCTACTTTTTACCTTTTTTGTGTTTCCAGTTAAGGGGGTATATGAGCGGGGGGGATGAAACCAAGTGGATCACCTAGAGGACACTCGGGGCTTCCATTATCACCATCAACCACCCGCCTACCACCACCAGGAGCGTGGGAATCCTATAGAATGCACCATGGGTCATTTTGCCCTGCACACAGGTGTTTTTCCACCCTTCTGCGACCTCTAGCGGCCGGAGTATATAAGCTAGGTGGGTCAAACAAATTGCATCGTTTAGAGGACACTCAGGGCTTCCATTTGCATCATCAGTCACCCGCCTACCACCAATAGGGGCGTGGCAATTGACCAAAAAACATATTGGAATTTAACGTGTCACCCTTTTGCGGCCATTAGCGCCTAAACAGGGTGATCTAAGATGGCGCAAACTATTTGATTCATGTAGCCGCACAGGTGCACGTTAATTAGAGACATCAATCTCAGATATAGGTTGAACAGGTGAGTGGCAATCAACAAAAAAGTGAAAATTTCAAAATTTCTACTTTTTACCTTTTTTGTGTTTCCAGTTAAGGGGGTATATGAGCGGGGGGGATGAAACCAAGTGGATCACCTAGAGGACACTCGGGGCTTCCATTATCACCATCAACCACCCGCCTACCACCACCAGGAGCGTGGGAATCCTATAGAATGCACCATGGGTCATTTTGCCCTGCACACAGGTGTTTTTCCACCCTTCTGCGACCTCTAGCGGCCGGAGTATATAAGCTAGGTGGGTCAAACAAATTGCATCGTTTAGAGGACACTCAGGGCTTCCATTTGCATCATCAGTCACCCGCCTACCACCAATAGGGGCGTGGCAATTGACCAAAAAACATATTGGAATTTAACGTGTCACCCTTTTGCGGCCATTAGCGCCTAAACAGGGTGATCTAAGATGGCGCAAACTATTTGATTCATGTAGCCGCACAGGTGCACGTTAATTAGAGACATCAATCTCAGATATAGGTTGAACAGGTGAGTGGCAATCAACAAAAAAGTGAAAATTTCAAAATTTCTACTTTTTACCTTTTTTGTGTTTCCAGTTAAGGGGGTATATGAGCGGGGGGGATGAAACCAAGTGGATCACCTAGAGGACACTCGGGGCTTCCATTATCACCATCAACCACCCGCCTACCACCACCAGGAGCGTGGGAATCCTATAGAATGCACCATGGGTCATTTTGCCCTGCACACAGGTGTTTTTCCACCCTTCTGCGACCTCTAGCGGCCGGAGTATATAAGCTAGGTGGGTCAAACAAATTGCATCGTTTAGAGGACACTCAGGGCTTCCATTTGCATCATCAGTCACCCGCCTACCACCAATAGGGGCGTGGCAATTGACCAAAAAACATATTGGAATTTAACGTGTCACCCTTTTGCGGCCATTAGCGCCTAAACAGGGTGATCTAAGATGGCGCAAACTATTTGATTCATGTAGCCGCACAGGTGCACGTTAATTAGAGACATCAATCTCAGATATAGGTTGAACAGGTGAGTGGCAATCAACAAAAAAGTGAAAATTTCAAAATTTCTACTTTTTACCTTTTTTGTGTTTCCAGTTAAGGGGGTATATGAGCGGGGGGGATGAAACCAAGTGGATCACCTAGAGGACACTCGGGGCTTCCATTATCACCATCAACCACCCGCCTACCACCACCAGGAGCGTGGGAATCCTATAGAATGCACCATGGGTCATTTTGCCCTGCACACATAGTGTGTGCGTATGTCCCATCTAAGGCCGCTCCGTTTACGCCTTACTTCGTAAGGCGCAAACTGCGCTAATTTATTCCAATCTAGGTATTTCTTCTTCCCCTTTCCCCACCCTCCTTATGTGTAAAGTTTATTTTTCTCTTTATTCGTGTTTTTATTTGTACTGCTCTTTTTTTTCTTTGGCTACTGCCCTACGTTTGTACTGCACCCTACTCTTCTAATTAACCCATATGCATTCCTAGCCTATTTCTATAGTAAGATAAATTAATTAACTATTTGCCCTAAACTGTGATTTGAACCTCGTCATTCTGATCGCGGAGCGTAAAGTCTATCCATTTGACCACTGTAGGTGAATAAAATTGTTGTCATTTTCGTTATATATATAGCAATTTAATTGCATATATTCTTGATTACAACCAGTTGGTGTGAAACCGCGAATAACACTGGGATACCAATATAATTAAGAATCACCACCCGTGTACAGCAACCATTTGGTGTAAAGCTATGATAAACACCGTGCTACCAGTATAATTCAAAAATGCAATTGCAACAGAGATGGCAATATGACCAGAGAATGTTAATAATGCTATAAATAGACACAACGAATATTAGTAAATGAAAAATCGTTGCGCATACTTATTTAGATTTATGTTTTCAATTTCTATGATATGACAAATTTATAATTATGAAAAGCCTTCTGAATTAAAAATCTGTATTATCGATAAAAACCCCAGAATTCATAATAAAATAAACATTTAATTGGCTATTTTTCCTTACTTCCGCACTTATGTATGTGCGTTGTGTAAGCAATTGCTTATTAAACAAAGGATAACAATAAAACGGTAGCTAAGCGGCCACGTTTCCACTTTTGTGGTGGCTGAGGTCGTAAGCGGGAAGGGGTTAAGCATAATCCGAATACGAACCTATACGTTCGAATCCTAAAACTCATGAAACTGAAATTTTATTTAATTTTTTATTTTATTAATTGGAATCTAAGCATATCATAATTCAATTTCTTTAATAGCATATTTTACTTCCTGATATAATTAGAATATATCAGGAAAATATGTTCATATGTTTAGGTTTATTGAATATGTACTTATTATGCGTATTTATACAAATGTGAAAATCACACATATTTTCGTAAGTATACGTGCACTCCTTGCCACTTACAAACTTGACTTTTTCTACACTTTTTGCTTTTTGCGAATATAGCTAGAAGGAATCAAGTTGAACGATCGCCGGCAAGGTGGGGTCTGCCACAAAATTATTTTAGCTATATTTTTATTAATCGAATTTATTTTTAAAACATTTAAATAAGTGTGAATTTATGTGTATTTATATTATACGCAAATATTATGAATAGGAATTTTATATACATTTTATAATTTAATGCCATAAGTGCATAATTATTTAAAATATTATTTTTAGTTACCAATAGGCCATGTTGTCAATTCTCCTTTCTGAAGGGAACAACAGACAAATTCCTCAATTTGTGGTTTTTAGCATCGTCATGAGGGAGCAGCTGGGGCACCCTGCAAATGCAAGGAAATGGTAGGATTTTCAGTGGGGACTGTACAAATTATAAAATTAAAATTTTGGCTAATTTGGCTTTCATTTTATTTATTTATTTAAAATTCATGTTTGTCATCTCACGCATTTGCTGTAGGAATTGACCAAGCGCACAGAAAAAACAGCGCAGTGTAGAGTTATGACCGATCGCACTTCGTTTTGTAGCATACGGCGCTCTTTATGAATGTATTTGGTGTCGTTGCTATATGATATATTTAGAAAATATAGGCGAGTTTGCTTGACTCTTATTGGTCGATGATGGTGCGATTTTTTTTGTGGATTGCGCGACTGTTTGATTTTTTATAAAAGGCATATTGAGGGACATACATACATATATTTGGACATGCGAATGAAAGAAAGGCAATTTCGAGAATATTCACATAACATTTGCGCCTTCTTTATTCATTAACATTCTCTTTAAATATGCGCAAGTAATATGAGGATAATAACAACATCCAACCAAACTCTTATTATAATTAATTTTAATGCCCAATTTAGCGCAGTGGTATACACATATACAGACAGCGCAGGATGTTTGGACGAGGTTACGAATCCTACTCAAGGGTCAACAATTTGTTTCTTCGCATATTTTGTTTTATATATATTTTTTAATTTTTTTTCTAGCATAGTTGATTCCAATATGAATATTTTTTCAAATATAATTTAAATTCCCAAAAATTATTATTTTTTCCAATCTGGCTACAATGGAAAATATTATAAAAAATTCTCATTTTAAGGTGCTCTAACACTAAAATAAGTTGGGCATCCCTTTATCCCTGTTTTGTCTGGCCTTAGTTACAACGTGATATCCGTAAACTCATGTTTCGTCACTTGTTATAACACGTTTCAGTAATTATGTATCGTCGATGACTTCCTTTAATAATAATATTAAGAGCTCAAATGTCACTTTATTTGTTTTCCCGTAATTTCGGACGATATTTTCACGATATCTAAGGAAAAACAATAAGCGGTTTTTTTGGTTCAGCTTAATGTCTTACCACTGCGGATTTTCTGACTACTTTCAAACAGAGTCCATATAATAATTTATTATATATTTTTTCATTGAAATAAAACATCAGAGTTCATTTGCATAACAAATTCAATGAGAGATCTATTTTATTTGTTCTCCTTTTTACAATTTATTAAGCTAAAGTGTGAAAAAAATTTCGCTTTAATATTTGTATATATTTTAGATTACATTACTTATTTATTTATATTTTACGTTTTTCCTTGTGAAAATCATATAGAAATGTAAATACGCAACTCTCAAAAACTAAAAAAGCGGTACTTACTTACAATATTAAACTAATTTAATATTTTTTTATATATTATTATATTATTTGATGATTTTATTTTTAAACTGTCACGCCTATTTCTCATTACTTTCACATATTTTTTAAGAAACTATTGCTAATATTATATTATGATTAATTTAGGATTTTTTCTAAATGACATTTAAAATATTATTGTGCATTGGCTTTCAATCATTTCACTGCTAAGACTAATATTTCATCTATAAATCTTTGCACCTTGATTCATGCGTCGTATAAATATACATATGTATGTATGTCCATCAATAGGGTGTGACACTGAAATATTTTAATGAAGGCATTTTCTCGTGTATTCTGGGTATAATTTAAAATATTGTTAAGATGCGAAAGGGATAGATAGTTCATATTATTTGCGATTAATTAAAGTATATTATGGGCCGAAGCTTTTTTACCCTACTATGACATTGAAACAACTACAGGAAAGCTACAAGTGAAACTATAGTAATTTTTATACATCTTAACTCATTTAAATATA
Organism: Bactrocera oleae; assembly: GCF_042242935.1. Lineage (NCBI taxonomy): Eukaryota > Metazoa > Arthropoda > Insecta > Diptera > Tephritidae > Bactrocera > Bactrocera oleae. Next base: position 21,975 of record NC_091539.1, read on the forward strand.
AAAATTATGTAAACCCTAGTATAGCCGGGGAAGTTGCTATTCAATAGAGTTTTACTATAAATTTAGTCTTTGATAAAATTTTTTTCGAATATTTATTGTTCGGAAAGAGACCCTTCGTTGGCATTTGGTAAATATTTTCGATGAGGAGAACTGAAAATTAAATCAATTATCTTCAAATAATTTGTGGAGTTTTATTTGTTAAGGGCAGAACTGAGGGCAGAAAATTATCATTTATTTTTAAATAATTAGTGGAATTAATTTTTTTCTTAAATTTAATTGAGGTAAAAATTTTTATTTGTAATCGAGACTACCGAAACAAAAAGGAGAAACTCGGCAATAAATATAACAAATTTCAGAGAGCTCTGGAATGTGTACTTATGTATGTATGTATATATCCTCAGCTTGTGAAAGAATTAAGGATACAACCACATACAATGCTTTTCAGGCCTTCTAGCTTTGCTCCCTTATTTAGTTAGGAGCATGATAACTGAATAAAGCGCTTAATGCCAAAACGCTTGCCAAAACGCTTAATAGCTGAAAGCCAAAGCATGTTGAAAACTTGTTGTTGAGTTGCCCTTAAAGAAAATGCGAAAATAACAAGTAGATGCGTATATACATGTACATAGGCGTATATATTAAATATTTAAAAGTTTTAAGAAGGTATATGCTTCCAGTTACATATTAAATAATTGCGATGATTTTTAAATATTTTGGTGTTAAGATAAATTGATAAAATATAATTTTATAGTTGAAATTTCTTGTAGCAGAGTTTATTTTTCCTCAGTTTAAGCTTTTTTAAAGGTTCATGCCATTTCTTAATTTGCCAGTGCATTTGTGATACGAATACTATCATAATGTACATTAGAAGCTGTTTTTTATATGACTTCTTTGTTAATTTTAACAATTTATTAATTTGTTTGTAATATTTAATTCTGCCTTAAAGTTTTTTTAATGCATTACAAAAATATACATATCGAGCTTAATAACTCATGCGCTATTATTAGTTTTTACACCCATATATATTTACTTATACTTATGTAAGTACGATTGTGAAAATTATTTTAACATATACATATGTTGGGTTATAGTGAAAACTCAAATGCCAGTAATTCTAGGTATAACTAGTTGAACCTTGAAGTTATCAACATTTATCCTTCGAACCAACGATTTTCTGATTTGGGTGAAAACACTCATAAATTAAGATTAATTTTATAATAGCTTTAAATTGGTTTTGTAGTTCGGTCTGTGTAATGAAAATACTGGGTCACAGCATTTCTAAATCAACACTTTATACTTCTGTAAGCAAATACAACACTCATTGTTATGGACAAAATTTTCAATAGCGTCTTTAAAAACCACTATAACCGTTAAACCTCATTTTGTATTGCAGGTTTTAAGCTCAGGTTTAAAAATACCAAAATAATCTGAAGCTTTTCATATTATAATAAAAACTTTAAACGCTTGAGAGAGCTGGAAATATTCCAATTTTACGACAGGACTAAACCAACTTCGAAAATCATAGGTTTGATTCATATACATATATGTACATATACTGGCCTTTTGAGTATATACTATAACAAGTTGTAGTAATTGCTGCAGGTAAGTTTAATAAAATATTAAAGAATATATATATGTAGTACTTAACCGTTTCAAATATTTGCATATGAGATGAATGCACACAGATTTCATTAACAAAACATATTCAGCTCTTATAAATGTAATACAATTGAAATTAATATATTTTATGAAATTTGTTTATATCTTAAATTTTTCTTAAGAAATTAAGCCTTTTTTGTTCCTATTTTTTTTTATCAAATTTTTTGTTTCTAGTTTTATTAGAATATCTAACGCAATTTGATAGCTATAGCTAATTACAATTTCCGCCATTACATTTACAATCGCTTAAACACATAAATTATGGCATTTTTTTACATTTACATAAGTATTAAAGAGTGAACGTGTACGAACGTTTTATTATGTCATGTATGAGTTAAAAAGTGACCGAATGTACATATTGTGTATGTTTAATATTTTACAAATACATATATAAAGCTTAATGATTTTTATGAAAAAGCATTTTGTATTCAGCTTCATTTTGTTATGCTCTAAGTGTTATCGACTTAATTTTTTACGTTTTTATACTGTATATGTCTATGTATTTTCGAGTTAATTGTATGTTTTAATCTCTTTCAATCAGCCATTGCTCACATATTTATTATCGATACTATCAAAATGTAAAGGCTGGTGTAATCAGAATGAAAATATTTCGAAGTAGTGAATGTGTTCATGTAACACAAGCCATTTAACGACGTTTTAAGTATAATGTTGGCGCTTGTAATGTGAATTATTAATTAGGCTTCTACATTATTCCAAGTCATGGATTTACATTTTTTGCAGATTTTGTTTGACCCTTCGCTTTCTAATAATGACTTCCCTCATTAGCTATATTTTTTTTAAATATTTACATATATTTACGAAATATTACTACTTATTACACATTTTTTCTATTGTCTCTACTCATTTATGAATTGTTTCGTTATCATATTACTTAAGTCTCCTTAGTATCGTACTATTTATGTACTTTTTGGTTATTAAAATGTTTATAATAATTTTAATTCATATACTTTTCATCTCGCCCGCCCCTCAGTTTTTTAAGTTTTTGCACCCAATTGATAGATTTTGGTTTACTCAATGAACTTATTTTCTGTATGTAGCATCTCATAAACAGCTTAAAAAATAATTAGTGAAGCAACTTGGCATTTGGGCTAGAATTGGCAGTAGCCACAGCAGCCGTATGCTTCTTCTCATTATATTTTTTATTGCATATTGTTTACGCTGCAGTCGCAATCAAAAACAACGAAAGCTTAAATATTTTTGCTCAACAAATGGCAAGCCATAGGAATACAGGTTTATATAAATGATACATAGCAATAGCAAAGCGTTTCTTTTTTCGTTAAATACATGTTCAAGTTAGAACAATTAGTCGGTAAAAACATTAAGGTGATTTAAGCAATACATTTGCGAAAGTGTTAATCAATATTTCATAAGTAATTAAGATCCTTAAAAATTGGTTTTAGCTTGAACATTCCAATACGTAAAATTTTAATGATGAAATGGTCTATATTGTGACACTGAGTGTATTTGAATTTTAAGCCGTAATAATGTAATTCTGTTTTTAGAGTTTTTTCTGACTAGCTGTGAGCATATACTATTTACCCATATCCAGCAGCTCTTATATATACATATACATATACGGCAAAACGCGTTTGCCTGGTGTAGTTATATGTACATATTTCATTTACTAAGCTTAGCAAAGTAAAAGAGACACAAAATCAAATAAATTTGTATCACTCTAATATTATTGGCATCTAAATAAAAGTATATGTGTTAAATAAAACACTTCAAAAGAATTCGCTTGTGACCATTTATGAATATACTTATATATATATATATATTTTTTTTTTTTTGAATAGTTGCTCAAATGTAATAATATTCATGCGCATGCCCATCTATCATCATCGTGATGACTTGCGTATCCCTTCTTGAGCAATATAAGTATGCCATTTTGTGCCATAGTTACCGAATATTCAATTGATACAGATTTATTTCATTATAGCCATTGTTTCTAATTCAGAGTGTTCTATTGCATTATTCTTTAAAATCGGGAGTTTCCTAAGATTCTGTGTCCAACAACTACACCCGTAAAATTTTTTCACACCCTAATGACCGTACATGTCGTAAAATGTGCCATACTCGAATTATAGATCATTTGTTTTTAACTGCTTATTTTTGTTACTAATTCACATTCTGTTAGTATTTTATTATCTTCACAAATAATTTTTGAAGCAAGTATAATGCAGAAATAATCGTGAAAATGTTGTAGTAAACTATGGTTAATATTGTTGGTTTTTCTAATCAGGCTCCATGCTCTTATTCACTCATATTTGTAGTTTTAATATATTATATATCTCATCCATGTCATGTCAAATAATTCTTCAAATACAATATTTTAAAATAGCGTACTGCAAGCAAGACGTCTTTTGATCGTTTAATTATTGAAAACTTTATTTTATGAAATTACTTTATAATAAGTTTTAACTTCAGTCGTTGATACATATGCGATTAACTCTTATTCACCGACTGCTTCTAATTTGCTATGTATTTTACGATTTTCCATATACCCCATCTCCAAGAAATCATAATATTTTATGACCATACTTGCAAAATTTTCTTTATGTGCGGCGTAAGTTCACTGATATAGCGATGGACATGGAATGAAGTTTTATTTTTATTAAATTTAGATTTAAGAATAGTGGTGTAAGTATGTAAATATTTCTCTTTTCTCCAATTGCAGTACATTTGGGTTTAGAGATATGGCAGTAGGCTTTGTATTGCAATTTATAAATGTATGTTTACTAGCTTTGCTTCAAATTAAAAAAAATTGCTGCCATAAAAAAACGTTTAGAAATGTGGTACATACAATACGTACATTCCAAAATGTATTTAATTTTTGTAAATTGCGGCAAGCGAAACTAAGCATAAAACATTCGATAATTAAGATGGTTATAGGAATAATCCTTTAAATGTATACATATATTATAAAAAGTAAGGAAGTAAACAAATTTTTTACTAATTGAAAACTTTAATAAACTAATAAGCATCATTTAATAGATTAACTTCCATTTGTTTAGAGTCACAGTAATGAGGTGTTATTTGTGCTTCCCGTATTTAATTTCCGTAGCAATATATAAATATATATACATACATATATATATATAGTATATATATATAGTATATAGATAGATATATGTATATATCTATATATATATATTATTTTTACAGATTTTAGAAAAAACTGCAGTTATTTGTAGTGATGCTGGATCTTGTAGCTTTATTGCATTTGTAATTTTGTTGTACGCTGTCGTTGTTGTTGAATGTGGCAGAAAATTATTTTTAGTGATTTAAGTCAGTTCGATGAAGGTGCATCCTGGAGGGAGGGGCGAGGCCTGGCTCAGACGTCTGCAGTTCTCGACGTTATACTCGGTGAGCGCGAGTGTATTACAACCTTATGACCGTTCTTTGTCACAAAGCCATCACTTTCGACCAACACGGCCGTTTGGCGACCATTATTGCCATTTGATCCACTACCTACTCCACCACTCGCAAGTCCAGGACTAACTGGGCTCCCACAGACGCACCCTTCTGGGCTATTTAAGACGCTAGCTTTGTCATCCCGCTCAGTGTCTCCAGATTTTTGTCCGACACCTGGATCGGTACTATCGCCATTTTCAGGAGTAGAGTTGCATTCGATGTTTCCTTGAATTTGACCAGATGTACGGGCTTTATACTTTCGCCAGGCATTTTGTATCAATCGTGTACAATATTCTTCCCGCTGTCGCCATAAAGTAGAGGATACAGGTTCATGTCCTTCCGCATCTGCTCTAGGAGCAATTTCGCCAATTTCACCAGTATCTTCTATTGGATTTCCTTTCCGTGCGAAAAAGTCTTTGGTTAGAGCATCCAAAATATCAACACAATACATCAAGTCTCCTCTACATATTGGTATATCCATAGATATGATTTTGTACTTATTCGGCTTATGTATTTGTAAAGGCGGCTCTAAAACATCCAGAAACTCAGAAAGTTGATCATATCGGATATATTGTGTGCCCTCGGGGTCAAACTGTTGCCAAATTTCGTAATACATATCATAATCATCATCAGTGAGACCTTCCTGCACGTCCTCGGTTGCCTGACTATAGTTTTCGAGAATGACAGCAATATACATATTAATAACTATCAAAAAGCTTATAACTAAGTATGAGAGAAGAAACGTTATTCCAACTGTCGCTGAACCACAATTGCCCGGATAGCCCTTGTCGTTGTCGGGTGGATCGCAATTTTCCTCATTGATAATAGCGTCTAAAACACCATCCCAACCGGCTGAGGTAGACATCTGTGTTCCGCAGTGCATTTAGCGGTTACAGAGTCAATTTTATAAGTCCGATTGGGTGATTTAATTCAAATACGTATTGGTGAGGCAGCAAAAAAGTTTAGAATAAGTTATTTTTATTAGTTAAAGGGTTGTTTGAAGCTAACAGAACAACATGGCAGCAAAATTTAATCAACTAATTTAACTCGTCCTATTTACATATTTGTTCTTACTACCTATATATAAAATACTCGTATTAACAGATATACTTCAAACGAAGAATTTTGGAAGTTGGACAATGTAAAAAATGCAGAAGAGACGCTAAGTATGGTATATATTCGTCTATTTTTCTATAAAAATAATTTGTAGATTATGCAATGTTGCTAGAAAAACTATAAATTGAAAAATTTTCCTGGATTGAGGGTACGTATTTTTATCTTGAATATTCGTTTTTTTCTGTTTTTGATACGAGTAAAATTATCTTTAAAAAGGTTTTTACAAAAATCAAGGTTTTATTGCAGTAGAAATTAGAGACAGCTATACTAGTCATTTATTAACTGTGTAAGTACCAAAAGTGAAGCTGTGATTGAATCAGTAAGTGGAAAATTTGTTTCAAATCAAAATATGTCTAAATTAAAGCCATTTCTATGCAATTATCGCATTTATTTATGAAGTAACTCGACACTGAGAAAGCTTCTTAATCAATAGTTGCGCAAATTTATGAGGATTTTTTATTAATATTAAAACTGGCGATTGTTGAAAGAGCTTAATTAGATAGAAGCGAAAGAGGGTATGGGATAGTGAATGACGTCTGAATAGTATGAATAATGGTAATAAAAACAAGTAAGGAAGCGATAAGTTCGGGTTTTACCGAACATTTCATACTCTCGCAATGTGCAAGGATCAACGCCAGGAAAATACTTTCAGATGTAGACAAAACTTTATGTTAAAAATGTTTGTAAGAATTCAGCATTCATTATTCGACAAAAGTGTGAATAGTTTACAATCACATTTGGTTTCTTAATAACTTATTTTATATGACTTCGACCCAATTAGATTCTATTTACATAGATTATATTTTACTTCGTGTCCGCAATATACGAGTATATAATATAATCAACTCAATTAATTCAATTGAGATATAGTACGTACGTGATGTATACTCCACCAAATAATATTTTGTGGACCGATTTTACAAATTTTTGGCAGTGAACTATATTATTCTTTCACTTAATTTTGCTAAGATATCTTACACCGGTCAATATAAACGATATAAATCCAATTGGAATATTGAAATTCTTATATTAAATATAGGATTCGATTTTATTAAGTTTTGGCATCAACACATATTATTACCACGGGTACTAAGGTCCACATATTCCTTTCCAAGGGGGCTTGGAGTTATTATCTGATTTTGACCATTTTTGGATGTGAGATGGCATACTTTGAGAGCACTATTTTTGCAAATTTTTAACTCAATATCTTCATTGGTGCTTAATTTGTATGAGGTAAAGTGAAAGTATCAGATGGAATTAAAAATTGTGTTACATAGGAAGTAGGTGGGGTTTTAGTCCGATTTCGCCTTTTGTAACATAAGGATGTCAAGATAGAGTTACGTACCAAATTCGGTTCCTGAGATATAGGATTTCGCCTAAAGATGGTCGGCGCCATGCCTATTATCTTTTAAAACCCTTAAGCACCATTTTGGTTGAGAACATATTTTTTAGTGAGTAATAACACATTTAGTAGTTTTTAATGTAACCGTTAAATGGATGGTTACCCAACTCGTCTAATCATCCTGATGTTAGGTGAACAAAACTATTATGATCTGTTACAACATGTTGCGAGGGTAAAACGGTGTATATATGTATGTATGTATGTATACTCGTATATTTAATAAACACAACTAATAATTGAGATGTTTTTTTTTAACATTTTAAAATGTGAAATCATGAAAGTAACAACTGAAAATAAAGAGTTCATTGAGATTAATTTTTCTACGGGTAATGATATGTATAGATTTTTCATTATTATGATAAAAATTTTAATTGAAGATAGTATTTAATGGTTCAGAATTAAATTAAACAATAAATGAATATGCTTTGAAAAATTCGTTCAATGTTGCTAATTTAGCTTTTACCAACAACTACCATAGCTTAATCAACAATGTAATATTCCCTCTTTTGGGTGAGTGGATTAGAAAGACAACGCACCAATAGGTGAAAAAAGAAATATACTTATGAGTATTGGTGCGCCGCATAATAACGACACTCAATCAACCGGCAACGGGAATATTACCCAACGACAACAACAATAGACAACATGAACGGAACATGAATTGTGGCTTCTTACCTGGAACAGCAATATCATACTTTGGCCAAATGTTTTAAAGTTATAAACGTCGTTGATGCCACTTTTTTCTTGTACATGCATAAAAAATGACATCCCGAAAATAGCGAAGATAAACATGACGAGAAAGAGCAGCAAACAAATGTTGAATAGAGCTGGCAGCGACATAGCTAGTGCGAACAACAATGTGCGGATACCTTTAGCACCTTTGACCAGACGCAGTACTCGACCCACTTTTGCAACGCGAACTACACGTAAGAGTGTTGGTGATACGAAGTATTTTTCAATAATATCGCTAAGCACGAGACCTGTTAGAGAAGGAGTAAATATTGTCGCCCAAAACAAAATGAGATGTAAAATAAAGGAAGCCACAATATGCAACGCTGTTACGGCCTACGTGGCCGCATCCAGTATTTATAAATACTAATACACAAGTAAATACTAATTACTAATTACTAAAGTGAATGTATAAAATATCTGAAGCACACCTACACGTGGTGTATTTGGAACATTTACAAATATTACGAGTAAAAAAAAAAGATATATATTATAAACAGAATAGTTTTACAAATAAAAATACATTTGTTTCGTTAAATTATTTAAATTGATAAGTAGATACAAAGTTGTATAGAAGTATATATACATATATGCATATGTCAAAATAAAATAACTTAAAATTTTTTGCACTGTTGATAAAAAATATTTAATCCTATGAAAGCCTTTATTGAAGGAAGCAATCGTTTAATATGAAACAATTTTTGTTCGAAATATAAGAAATCATAAGCTCAACGCGTAAGCAAACACCTGCAGTGTGTGTAAATAATTGCTCCTGCTTCGAAATTTAAATTATGTATTAAGGCATATATAGGCGCTCGCAGTCGAAAATTACAATTCGCAAGCGATTAGTTTGGATGCGTAGTTATGTTACATATTATATCTATTCAAATAGTTATTGAAATAATAAGAAAAACATTAGCATATCCTTTTTAGAAGATTGCGCTCTTGTATTCTTACCTATTCCCAACACTGAACAATTTCTATGTTTTACAAGTAAATACTTTATTTGGACTGATCCAAATAGAAATTTCAGTTATTGGAATGTGTATATTAGAGTCTAAGCGATAATTCGCAGCATATATTTAGTACCAAATATCGTGAATGAATAGTGATAATACAAATCTGTAATATAAATTTTATGTTTTTAAGTCAAAACATACTATATACATATATATGTATTTGAGGCTACTACACTCATTTCTATTTAATTGTCAAAATCAGAGCTACATTTTTGGATGATCAGAACGTGGCTTAGTAAAATTAATTTGTCATTGTATATGTGTAATTCGTTTATCTATGTAAATAAGGACGGAACTATAAATTTGTATACTCTTTCGTCTTTATGAATATGCATAGCTAATCAAATTGTTGAACTTCCTTACTTAATAATGTTAATAATGTTATATTTGAATTTCTATCTGTCCATATAATTTTATAAAAGGTTAGTGTACAAATGTAGTGTATATGTATTAATATAAAATATAAAACTTTGTTTTATACCTACGAAGTTTGCACTACAACGCTTATCAATTATAACTGTGATTTATCGAAGGGGTCGCAAACTACTTACATAAGATGAATTTAGTCTAAGTTGCGACTTGCGTTCATAGTAAAGTACATAATTTCCATCGACAAAATGGACAAAAACCATTAATTGAGATAGCCATTGGATTATGCAACGGAGAACAAAAGTAAATAATCTAACTCTTAGTGGGGCATTTTAAATTTAAAAATCCGGTGCAAAGAACAAACAGAAGTATGCAATAGAGTATTCTATTGATATCTCTGGTTGATACTATGTTTTTTTGGGTATATGTATGTGTAATGTAGACTTTGAAACACAGCCATTGAATTGAGAGAACTGACTTTCTCATATCCATTCAGGGGATATTCAGGTTCAGGGCGACGTATATTAATATATCTCGCTATTTGATATCACTTTTAATTCATTGACTCCTTTCCATTAATTTTTGTATATGCTTTACTATTAAATTTCTTCCTGAGAGCATAATGTTATTGCTAGAAATGGCCGTAATTCGTTGCCACTAATTTTTAGGTATAAAGGCTCGTCTGTTATTAAAGTAAAGCTTTAAGCTAAAAATGAATTCAGGGTTGACGATTTAATTTGTCAAATTGGAAAGGGCGCAAAGCGCAGGTATATTATATTCTTACTTTTTTTTATAAAAAATATTATTATATTGGAAATCGTAAATCTATTCATATGTATCATATAGGGCATCAAGCAGATAGTTTAAGTTGTAACGCTTTTGAAGCTTGCAAATAAAAAGGTTCTGATCACAATATAGAAGCCAATTAATATATGAAGGCATAATAATGCATAGCTAAATTAAATCGAAAAGGTGTATTCATGGAAACTGTTTTTTACTCAAAGCTGAACAAATATGCATACTTATGAATCCTATCTTAACAGTAACGATTTTGGATCCTAACAAAAGTTATATGTGCTATTTCATAGCAGAAAAAAAGTATCTTTTCCATAAATAACACACCGGTATTACTAATGTCAAAATACATTAGTTGTCTTTCATGCCAAGTTTTTATGAAAAAGACCCTTTTTATTAATAATGTAGTAAAGCATATTTTAAGCCATCTTCTGTAGAAGTAAATTCCGTTAAATTTAGGACTTTTATATTTTTGCTATGTATTGTATTCGTATTCTTGATGAGTTGCCGTTTTATTCCGGCAATTTAAGCCTTTAATTTAAGAAAGTGTATAAATAAAAACGAAGCAAGTAATCATTTGTGCTTTCGTATAATATTTCAAATAAGTATGAAAAAATAAGTTTCAAAACAATTCAACAAAAAAACTTATTACTATTGCAAACCACGAACTTAAAAGAAATCCTTTTTAGAATAACGCAACAAACAAAGATAATATGTAATTAAATCCAAAAAAGTTCTGTACACGAAATAAAGGAAATAAAATATTTGTAAAAATACTAAATCCTTTACTCAAGCATATATTCAAATCTTCACAATGTAAAAAAATACTGTTTATATATATTAACGTACAGAACTCAGTATTTCAATATTATACCAAGTTTTCGTGGTATCAGAAACGCGCAAAGAAATATAATTTAAGAACATAATATCATGGAAGTCAATATAAAATACAAAAACAACAAAATGTAACATTATACAGCAACATATTCACGGAATTCAAGAGTCGCGCTATTTACCGCATTTCTATAGTTTTACAAGTATATTAAGTAACATGTTTCATTACTTAGATGTAATTTCATTCCTTTGCAAATACTCTTTTCAGAGTTTTTGTTAAATAAATCTGTTTATACTTAATACAAAATCTTTGAAGTTATAATAGTGCCACACAAACACAATAGAAACATGAGAAATGGTACGGCTTATGAATTCCTTAATTATTATTAAACGAATATTATTAAACGAATATATGTACAGATATCAGAAATTAAAAAAAAAAAAAACCATATACATATAACTATATGTACAGGTGAACTAAAAGAAGCCTTTATACGACACCAATAGTAACTAAAAATAAACACAAAATGGCGTTATAAACAATTTGATGTTTTGCATAGCATCATAAAAATATCAAAATATTAATAAGCAAAACAATTGATTAGAAAACCAAGAGAAATACTAAAGCACAACATATAGCTTTCAGTACAATAGTACGTCTGGATAATATGAGTATATTAAACATTTTTAAAACACTCGAATGAATAATTTGAAAAAGAATAATGTAAGCCATATTTTAATTCGAACAAAAATATTTATACACATATACGGACTGCGAACAATTCATAGCACGGTTGACTTTATTTAAAAATTTAGAATTTACATTTATGGGATTTTACGGTTAAAATTTTTAATATTCAACAACAACAAATTACAAATTTACACATATAACGCATATTTAAACGATAATTGCAAAATTACCAGAAAATGGACTTTTGGCTTTTACTTACCTAAGATGGATAAAATGACAACTACTACATCAAATAAATTCCACGGCTCTATAAAATAGTGATACCGTAATGCGAATATTTTTAATAGACATTCGGAACTGAAAATAACTACGAATATCGCATTTAAATAGTCTAGGACAGCATTATATGTTTCGGACGCATCGTATCGATCGAGTGTCATGGTAAACATATTTAGGCCAATAAATAACATAATTATTATATCGAATTTTTTATCTGTAACTATTTCAAATACTATTGCTTGTGGACGCCACTGTAAGAGAAGAAAGAGAAATATTAAAACCGTGAATTCAAAATTACTTGGGAATACTTCAATTTTGCTATTTTGGTACATATAAGCTATAGCAAGCTTATTTTTGTTATTATTATAAAGGCTACGATAACATGCCAGTGTTACAAATTAGTCATCATTTATTTTAATTAAATTTGTTATTGTTGATCTGTGCCAAAAGCAACTTTATTCTCAAGAATTTGGTACGACTTTTATAAAAACAAAAAATAAGTTCCATTGGCAATTCTTTTTATTACGCATTTCTGTATTATATTATTGGTAATTTGTTAAAATTTCCGAACTGAATTTTGGTTAATTATACAATATAACCGATTTTTATTTTGTTATAGGTCACAAATAATTATTGACTATTTTGAAAAAGATTGACAATCTTTAATAAGAGTGATTATTTTTTTCTGTACTGTATCTATAAAAAGAAACGTGCATATATTTGCATTTAAAATTATCTAGAGAAAGGACAACTAACAGTGATTATGATTAAACTGTGTATTTAATTAATTTTAAAAGTTTTAATCAATTAATTTCTTAAGTTCACTCGTATTTAATAGTAGGGTTATTAAAATGCATTTGAATAAATTGCTATCGATATTTATAGGTGTCGAAAATTTTCCCAAAACATGCAATCGAGTATGTGGCGCAAAGTAGGATGCATTGTACATCTGTATCTATCTACTATGATAGATAAGTAGATACATATTTATTTGTTCTCATGCTTGCACTTTTATATAATAAGACCTGAATTTGCAGTTCATGCAAATTCATACAAATAAAATAAGATTTTAATATGTAAAGAAAATCTATAGGTAATCAATTTTGGTATATTTATGTATCGGCAGATATAAAAATGTTTAAGGACAGACTACCGAACATGGAATTTAGTTTGCGTTTTGGCATGTGTGTGGATTATACCAAGTGTTGACATACTAAAGCAACTTTTTTAAATAACAGTGGAAGAATGGCATAACTCCTGATGAATAGTTTTGCTTGACTATACAATTCGACCACTCAACGCGGATAATGCACGCGCTCATACATCCGTTGCCATGGATGCTGATGATTTAAAATATTGCTAGATATATAGCTGGGCCCTCATTCATTTTATTTAATTACGCCATCAGTGTTTCAAATGAGGGCGTACTGATTGTTTTAAACACGTATAAAAAGAGGAAACTTATAATGTAATAAATCGCGAAACTTAGAAAAAAGTATTAACAATTGGCACAGATTTGAGTAAATAATTAATACTATCATTTTTTTATTTTTTGATCGATTATTGTATTGTTGTTTTGTGATAAAAAGATGTAAGCCTTACCCTCGGTCTAGGAATGGCTTTTAATGGTTTTTTAGAGCCCATCTTTTTCATAGCATTATAGTACTTTTTCTGATCTTCTGTCATGAACATTTCTAATGATCCACCTGCTTTTTTCTTTTGCTCGTTAAAATTATCAATGATAACACCAATGAATAGATTGAGAGTGAAAAATGATCCAAATATAATGAAGAATACGAAATATAAATACATGTAGATATTGGTTTCACGGATTGGTTGCTTGCCCACCTATTGGACGTTAATGGTTATAATTATTTAATCCATGTTTATTTAGGTTGGTATTGGTGGTGGTGTTGATATATTTATATTTGTGTTAGTAAATTTATTAACGGTGTTTTCATATGGTTTTTTTTTGTTATTGGTGTTTAATTAATTTCGTTTGCGTTGTAGGTATAGTTCGGACGTGCAAGTATGACGTGATAACAGTGTAACGTAATTTGTTGTGTTTATTAGGTTGTTTATTTTTGTTTTTGTGAACGGGAAAGAAAAAAGAAAAATTTTTATGTTAGTATTATATACTGTTAGGAATGTTCAATATGTCGATATATGGTATAAGTATGTATATGTATGTATATATAAGTATATTTATTTACTGAACCGGAACAGTTTTGAATTACCTCGCGTGAATCTATTGCATCATTCATGATTGGTATCCAGCCTTTAAACGTGGCCACTTGAAAAAGGCACAGATACGCATTACCTACATGATCAAAATTCATAGCTGAATTTACCCATGTGTAGTTTTCACTCTCGCAGGCATTGCGGTTTGGTATAATTTCATGACTTAGCTTAGTACCATTTTGATCTTCGCACTGAGAAGTCGAGCAGTAATTAGCAATAATAATAAGTAGAAATAATTAATGTAAACATTTTATAATAAATTGTTAATTAATGTACAGTATGATATTTTTACAATTTTTATTTTTTATTGAAATACATATTAAAATGAATTGCATAATATGTAAGGATCAGTGAGCTAATTCTTTTAACGTAAGACTTTTACGAATAAAATTCACGACTGATTTATATATAGTAGTTAAAATTAGAGCATTTCGAACTAATTATTGCATCAATACACTTAAATAATAAATATAATAGAACATTTTACAGTGAATAAACTTTAATATTTTTAGCTACATATGGCTATAAAGCTGATTGTTTGCAATAGTTATTCTATATAATAAATTTTCATCAGGTCATGTACGTAAAATATCTATATTTTTTGTATGTATTGATTTAATATATTATTACTAGTTATTGCCAAAGTTAATTTTTCATTTAATTATAAAAAGCTCTATGTACCATGTCACGTATGTATATATATGTTTTAATATTGTAGAGGCATATAAATACGATTATTATATGCTACGTGCGAATGGGAAAGAATAATAAGGTTTATTAAATTTTGACATGTATAGTATGTAATTATAAAAGTGGAGTTTTTTCGGATCGGTATTTATTTGTTGGGATACCGTTTAAGAGTTAGTCTTTTTCATTATAAAAACATTTAAAATTCTCTTTAAATGTTCAGAAAATCTTGATATTTTATTACCACATTTAATAATATTGCCTTCTATATGTGTCTGTTTTTTTATCACAATAAAGGAAATCTATACCGAATGAAGTGTAATTAAATGTGTTAAAAGTTAACGCGGCATTAAGAAACACTCGTCATGGTTTTTTCCTTACTTGAAATATCCAACTATTTACGAAAAATAGATGCAAAGATACGCTCCAAATTAGTTCACTTCTTTATTGGTACAAATATTTCGGATCGAATAATTTTTTTTTTAATTTTCATTATAATATTTGGTTTTGCATTATTGTTTACTGATCGTTTAGGCTTTAATAAAACACTTATAAAAGCCATTTTTGTATGTTATTGTAAATCGACTGAGTGGATATAATACCACTAAGACGATTTAATAAAACATGTGTATATCAATTTTTAATAACAATTTTTCAATTTGTTTTTTTTTTTTTTTTTTAAATTAGATTTCAACGTACCTTAAAATATTTTCCAGCAAAAAGCTGTACACCCATTATGGCAAAAATTAGCCAAAATATTAGACACACCAATAGCACATTAAAGATGGACGGTATAGCTTGAACCAATGCATTCACGACGACCTGTGGGTTCGAAATGAGGGCAGCAACAAAGCCAGTTATGTTTACGTCGATGATCGCATTTGAGTACAGTGATGTTAGCAATAAAAACAATGAGATGCCAACAAAGTTTTCAGCGCACAAGATGAGTGAAATTTAGTGTGATGATTGTATCCAATCGTCAAATTTCGATTTAAAAATATAGAGTACAGATGGAAGTTTGGTTTTAAAATTGTTATGAGAAAACGCGATAGGAGAATAAATTTAAACAAATTTCTTAATTAGAGTTAGTTTTATATAAATAATAAATATTATGTGAATAATTATTCGAAAGCAACTATGTTAATAGTTTTGATTTTTGGATGAGTTTATTGTAAAAATATGCATTACTTATTTAAATCAATGATTATAGTTAATATAAACTGTATCTAGTTAGGTGCAGAAACATAATAAACACATATATATTAATGAAAAAAGTATCTACATGCTCAAAATTTAATTATGTATTAAATATTTTAAATAGTAAAATTCTATTTTAAGAAGCAAAAATTAGGCACAGATATTTATTTACTTCAAGCAAGAAGGACAGTTAATCAACAAAAAAGCGTTTATCAAAATATAAACAACTAATATGCACTATTAATTTGTTTTAGTTAATAATGTACGGAATAACATGGTATATGCTTTTGTAAGTTTAAAAAATGAAAATAGCAAACTAAAATTACTAAACTGATATATAAAGAATTCAATAATCATATATTATATAAGCAAATTTAACAACTTTAATGCATAATACGACAGATTTATCATATCTCAACAAACGATCAAGAAAATATGAAATTAAAAAAAACCGAAGATAATGATATGGTTAAAAATGTAATTAATAATAATAAGAATAAAAATAATTTATAACATAAATGGTTATAAAAATTACATGTATGTGTTGCTCGTATTTTAAACAATATCTTTTATATTGAAACGTGCATCTTTTTCTCTCTAGGTCTTTAAAACACCCTTAAATATATGAATGTATATATGTATCGTGCATATTATGTATATGCTGATTTCACGCGTGTACGCGCACGGGTGTACTGATTTTATGTATGTGAGTTAAAAGAATTAATCTAATTACTTGACTTGGAATGTGAAGCAATATATTTTTGTTTTATTGTATTTGTATTAATTGTGAATTTTTACATTGTATTTGAATTAGGTGAAGTGTGAAAATTTTTAATAAACTAAGGGAAAAGTATATTCAACAAACATTTTTCTCGATCAAATCACTACTTATCTAGTACTTTACTATAAATTGTTAACTAAAATCATACCAATCAAACAATTAGTAGAATAGTTAATTGATTATATAATGAATAATTCAACTAACGTTAATGATGCATTTTTTGTTTTGAATGAAATTTGACATATTATGATGCATTTTGGTTTTCACTGCTGTTAAACGAATATAACGATTGCATTAACGAGAGAATATGTTTATGAAAGTACGTACCCTCATGCCCTGCATTCGGGACATGGCACGTAGTGGTCTCAGTGCTCTTAACGTTCGCATAGTCTTGAAGGCTTGAATACCACCAGCTCCAGCAAGTGAAGCAACGAAGTTGATAAGCGACACCTAGTACCGGTTTTTCGAAAGTCATTATAAACAAATATTCTATTCAATACAAGTAACGGAAGTTGTATGTGTTTTAAAGGGATAATTTTTTCTAGTTTTCATTATAAATTCTGTGGCTTGTGACATTGTGATTTTCGTATATATTGATAAGAGAAGAGGTCTCTCTTCTTCTTGGCTTAGTGTTTTTGAATTTGGTATTATTCGAACTGTCATTTCAATCGTCAACTGAATCTGAAAAGTTATTGTTTCATAACACAATACCAAATAAAATAAAATAAAGGGAACAGAACGATACGAAACGGAAGGGAACTGCAAAAAATAAATATAAATACAATAGAGATGTCATAAAATTTAACTCTTTTAGAAACCATCAATAAACACTTATTATACCTAAGAAATATTTTTAAAATAAAATAATTCTTACTTTTGTATGTGTCTTATACTTATGACTTTTTAATTTTGTATGTTGTTACTTATTCACAAGACGAACATCAAGTCATGTGAAAAAAGTACGAGAATTATGTTTTATATAAATATATAACATGTAAAAGCTATTCATGATATAACTCCTCAACC
The DNA here is from genome assembly GCF_042242935.1 of Bactrocera oleae. Classification (NCBI taxonomy): domain Eukaryota; kingdom Metazoa; phylum Arthropoda; class Insecta; order Diptera; family Tephritidae; genus Bactrocera; species Bactrocera oleae. The sequence continues at coordinate 40,232 of NC_091539.1, forward strand.
TGTCAAATCAATGCTGCGAATTTGCAAGTAAACTCAGCGACTTCCGTGATGCCTTTGTGCTCAGTCTGTATTAGTTGTAAGTTCGTACTTAAATGGATATATATACTTACACTTAGAATTTTTTAAATATCTTTGGGTCATATTTGCCTAACGATTTCAAAAAGCTCATATTTTAATTCCAGCTGTTGTATTCGATCCTTTTACAGAAACTGTTGTTAAGCTCCACAATGGCCAAACACAAATAACGAACTATTAAGACGTGTTGCTATGGGAGAGGATATTGAAGTTTTCATTCTTGTTGTGACTATTTTTTTTATTTACATCTTTATGTAGGAGTAGATTATCTATTTCGAAGAAGAACTAATATGTTTCCATGGTTTTCGAAGAAAACACAAATATAAAGAATCTGTGCACGTTTATGCAAATATGTACAAATGAAATTATATTGCATTTGTCTATTGTGGAGCACGGAGCGATCTAGGAGACTAGGTTGGCTTGCCGAAATTCTGACAAATTATTGCTCTAACTTTGCTGCCAGACTCAATGGAGAAGTGATTTATAATATACAAGTATTATATTAAAATGAGAATTGTCGAAAGAATAAGTCACATAAGAAGCCAAGACCAAGCGATTCTGAGAGTAAAGCAATTTCGTATTCTGTAAAAATATTATTTTAAGTAAAACACTGCCACCACTGCGTAGGCAAAGAAGTGTTTGTGCTTCTGAATATATTTACATATAATATATCTAAAATTTTATCTATTTATATGTATATAAAAATCAAATCGATTGCACATGGGAATCAAATATTAAGTACACCGTTTCGATGGTTAAATTTATACATGGCGTACAAGGATACTTCGTTTATAGGGACAAAGTGAAATAAAAGATTCAAAAGTTTATATGACTTTTGAACTATAATACAGTGGATTTGGTTTACTTAAAAGTATTTTAGTTTGCATGATGTCTTTGCTTCGGTTATGGTTAATGTGGTAGCAAATAATGATAAATGAAGCAAGGAATAAATAGACGATGCTTAAGACACTTTTATTAATCGATATATTGAATAATGCGTTTACAATATGAGCTTTACATTTTATTTAAACATATCCTTCAGTGATTTTACTCTATTACAACTAGTTGCTATTTTGCATCTATAGGTATATATAAAATAACCACATATTTACTTTAAGAGAATTTTATTTTGGGCTTCGAATAAGTGATATGTAAAAATTAGGAACACTAAGGCATCTCGGGAACTATGTCATATCTAAAACTATCGTTTCATCTAAGTCTATTACATTTGATAACTTATCTAATTCTATATCTATTTAATATTTGACAAAAGTGCGAAAATGTTTTCTTTTAAGGGATACCCGGAGACAAGCGGAAGTGACTATCTATGTGAACTAATATGTTTTTAACAGGGTATCGGGCCGACGTGGCATACTCACTTATTGTCAAAACTTAACTATAATGCGCTAAAGGATTTCTTTCGTTGTTCTAAGCTAATATATATTATATAATTTAAGCAGATTAGATAGTTGGCATTTAATGCAGTACTGTACAAAAATTATAACGTATTACTTTCTTATTACAATAACATCATAAATATTATATGCACGTTTTTAAACTTTTTTTTATTTTATTATTTCACACTCAAAGTTATATAACAACACCAAAAAATAAAAATTCATTTTAAATGTGTGAAGTAACTTGTGTTTGCTAACATTGTAACTGAAAATATTAAATGATGGTTTGAGCACGTTATGTGATTGGAAACAGGAAAATATGAATTTCGACTCTGGCCGAATACTTAACACAAACATATACAACAAAAGCCCATATACTATACAATTGACGTTATAGTGACACAGAGCATTTACAAGTACAATACAGTTAGTATAAAGTTATTCTAGTCCATTCTTTACAAAAGAAAGTTATTTGAAGCTATTGTTTGAAAATACAACATTTGCGAAAAACTTATCACAATTTAGTTGCAACATGTCTTTCCAAGATAATTTTATGTACAAAACATATCTTTCTCCATATTGTTGCAACAGGAATACAAAAAAATTGCTTGACCTTATTTTGGAAATATGTACATACTATAACAGCATATATGTATGAAAGTAATACGAGACTCCTCATATTTATGTATGTATATATCAAAATTGGTTTATATCGGGGCATGAAGAACATACACAAATAGATACATACATATGTGTTTCTCAATATATATGTATGTACATAACATTCGTATCTATATATTGCATTATAGCTCATGTATTCACTGATGTGAAATAAATGTATTTGTGTATGTCGATAAGGTATATAAATACTTGCACATTATCTTTGAGTTACATATTATATGTATAATACGCTATTGAATAAAAGATTCTTTTAGTTCTTCCAGCTTTAATTTGTGGCAAATTTTTCTTATACTCCGAGTTAGAAATAACGTCCATCAACTAGATATATGTGTCTCGGAATTAAAGTTATAACCACGGGAATATTCAGTTTTAAATTAAGTAAAGTTCAATCACGCACTTGCGAATATTTGTTGAATATATTTAACTTGTACGTAAAATATGGCAAGATTCGTAGATTTGTTAATGTATGGTTATTACACAACAACACAAATACATAAGTTTTGAAGAATAGCATGTAAGTTAGTTTAAGTTAGAGTTGAACACGTAGAAGAAACTGTTGCATCACAACACTCAATTAGGCGTAGTACGAAAGCACTGTTTGGAATGCTTATTCAGCAACTACTTACTTTCATACCCTCCCACCGGGATACCGCACGTAGCGGTCGAAGTGCACGTAAAGTTCGCATAGAACGGAATGCCGGGACATCGTCGGCTCCGGACCAAACCGCGGCCAAATTGATGAGGGATAGCTAATATACCGCGCATTTTAACAATGCATCAGACAGGTGAAAGTGAAGGAAGAAGCACATTTAATTTACTCTTGACATATCGTTAAATAAAAATCAAAAACGGAATTTCCTTATATTATTATCTATGTACACATTTATTAAATGAAGGTCTATTGGGATTTTAATTAATTAAGGATTTTAACTAATGTTATACAAAAATTGTAATGCCTAAAAACTTCAAGAAACTTAAAAATGGTATCAAAATAAACTATTGTAAAAGCACAACTAACATAAGAAATTTTAAATTAATTAAATTATTTTTATACTTGTAAATATTTTTGTTTAATTTTCTGTTCGTTCATTAAGTATGGAAAAAATTGTCCGTCATTGGTAAAAAATAGTTTTCAGTAATAGATTTTCTGTATTTTGAGTAAGCACATGTATATTTATTACGCTCGTACTCATTTTTCTTGTAATTATTTGTATGTGATATATATTTGAGTCCAAATAATCAAAATCTGTTGAGAATCTTATTGGATAACGGGTTTACTTACCATAACGATGACGAAATCAAGCCAACACCATGCGTTTGTGAAGTAAACCTTGAAGCCAAGAGCTAACCATTTGATTAACATTTCTAAGAAAAATATAACCGTAAAAATTCTGTCCATATAGTAAAGTATATCCTGCAGTATGGGTCTTTGCGGAAGGTGGACATCCTCTAAAGCCTGGATGAAATAAATTTATTAAATATATATTGAATTGATAAATACATAATAATGCGGAACATAGACATACAGTAATCTACCATAATGTGTCATGAAATGTATATAAAAATAAAAATACCATCAATAAATTTGTGGGGTTAACTATATTTACATGAGTGTATTGAATTGATTAAATAATTAATATACATATATAAATAAATTGTGTTTGACGCAAACTTACCAAAGCTAAGCTACTCATCAAAATCATAGTGATAACAGCTGTTTCAAAATATTTATTTTCAATTAATTGAAACGTTTTCAGTCGTAAATTGCCCCATCCTTGCCAAAAAGGCGAGTCCTCATCGCCAGCTAATATTGGAAACTTTTTGTAGTATGAATCAGGACAGCAGTCTGCTGGGTACTCGTCCAATATATCTGTTTCATTTGCTTGTATTATAATATCACCGTCAAGTGGACCTTCTTCACATTCCCCATCTTCGTCAAGTTCTTCATCAAGACCAAGGTCTTCTTTACTGGCATCTCGTTTTTCTTCACCTTCCATTGTTTCTGCACTACCCTTGTGGCTTTCATCTTTGAATGGTCTATTTTTATGGCTACCATATGAGTTAATGCTGGCAGTGTCGTCGTCCTGTAGGGACAAACCTCTATGGTTTAGCTCATGTTCCAGTCTATTATCTTGGTGGTTAATTGAGTTGCCAATCATCTGCAAGAAATAGGACAGGAGGGTATATCATAAGATTTACTGAAAGTATTGAATTATATATATTATTGTATAATATTGTGTATTACCGTTGCATTATTCAGATATTTTGACTTCTTCGTCTTGTTGTTTTTCATATCGCCATGTATAGTGAATTCCATACCATCGCCAATTGCTACTTCCAACTGGTTCTGTTCTTTGATCCCTTTCTTGATTATACCATCAGCTATAATTTCATCCTGACCAAGCTCCAATTCATTATCCCCATGTTCTGTAGATATACAACGACATACCACTTTGCCTTCGCATCCATTCATATTTTCAATCGTTCAATTTAAGTAAATCAATTTGAATACAAATTTGTGTAAAAATGTTGACATGCCATTAAGCGATCGATCAACGATATGTGAACGGTGAGATGCGAATGACGGATTGCAATATTGTGATTTTACATACATACATATGTATGTATATTCAATTGATTATCGAAATGTGAAGATAGACAACATATTTTAGTTACCACAAATTTGCACATATGTTTATTTTGCGTTTGGATAGTTTGGAATGCACGAGGTGTTTTAATTCAATTATATATATGTAGGTATTGATTTTTTGATATTATTTCGTTTATGATGATGAGACACGAAAGATTGAATTATTTGGTTTTCAATTGCATTTATATGTCCAGAGAAAAAAAAGATTTAAGTAATTTAGAATACTATGTGAATGATTGATTTATATTAGTATATAACTTATTATGGATAATGAGTTTAAGCTCTGCAAATGTAGGAATTTATATGTTGGCGTGCGATAAGTAACGATAAGTAGTAATAAATAATATTGTCTATATGTATTGTATAATTTTTAACATAAAGTCAAATGTATATGCATAGATCTTATGGATCTTATGCATGTATGTATTATAATATTTAACATATATAACGTAGTATTATATAAAAAAGCAACTTAAACTAAAAGGGAGCAAATTATGTATTTTTGGCAACGCAAAATATATAAAATTGTATAAGCAAATTATTTTGTCTTATTTTTACTACAATGAAGTACAAAAAAAAACTGTATGTTGTTGTGCTTTCGTATAATAATATTAAGGGAATTTTTAAACATTGAATTATTTATAAAAAAAAAAAACAATTATAAGAAGGGTAAAATCCACTGTTTTACTTTCAATTTCATAAATAATTTGATAAAGTACGAGTAAATCCAGACTAACCTAAAACATTATTACAACTAATTTTAGCCATATTGAATTTACTTTTAAATATTCATTAACTTAAACTGTTATTCTTTGTTAAGAGTTCAGATCAATAGAATACACAAAGAGTATAGTTGCAAATACAATCACTATTATTATGCTAGTTATAAAAACAATAATACTTTGGGAATACTTAGAGATTTTTATGATATTTTTTTTTGTAAAATCTTATTACTAGATATTTATGGTTTTTAGAAATTAATATAATTTCATCCTAATATATTAATCATCTAAGCAACTTTATTCAGGCATTAACCCATTATATACAACGAAAACACGCTAATACAAGCTAATATTGAATTTCAACAAACAAGGGGAGCTACAGTAAAACCGCAGTTTAGTATTTTTTTCTAACATTTGCAATCATTACAAATTTTAGATAAATTTCGTCATGAAATGTCTAAGAAATATGTGTATGTGTGAAGAACATAATAGACAAAATATTTATTTATATTCTAAATCAAAATTACTTCACTCTAAGTAAGTTACCTATGTATGTAGCTCAGGAGAATATGATTATGTACGATATACAATATTATAAAAATAAAGGCTACTATAAAGGCATTATATGCACATATATTTATAATTGGCTAGATTTTATACTATAGGCCTTTAATAACGTTTTATATGTTAATTCGGATATACATTTCTTATAATTCGTCTAATCATTACTTCTGTTTATGAATACATTTCTATATAACAAGAAGTAGAAGAAAACATGTGGATAAAAACCTTCGCTCCAAATCCAACTGATCTGGTTGATCCTCTCACCTGATGGTTGATCACTAATTTGATTTGTCAACTTGTTACGAATATAATTGAAACAATTGGCAAAATTACGCTTTATCCATGCTTTGAAACGTGATATTCGATTAAACGCCTCAACGATTTTATTTGTATCATTGTCTGCCGTGGGCGCTGAGAGACTAGATGAACCAAAATTGGACAAAAGCAAAGCTAAGAAAAGATTAAGCACCTGTTAAAAAACGTAGAAATACATTGAAATCAATTACTGTTAGTAACTAAATTATATTAGGTATATTTGTTTTAATAAGAAGTCACAATATGACTTTCTTTTATACGTACGACTAGATTTCCAATCACGACTGTGGCCAAAAAGAACGGAATACAGGATACATCCCCAACGTACATGCAATCCCACATGGACTCGATCCACTCACCACATAATACTCGAAATACAATCATAAAAGAATGCATGAAATCTGTGAAATTCCAGCGAGGCAAATCACCATCGGGGAATCGATCCTGATTGTCTATGGTAAAGAAAAATGATTTGAATTGTATAAAAGTTATGTTGCGAACATCTAACAAATATGTAATTGTAATATAATTAATGAAGCTCATAAAATGCGAAGGAAGAAATAGATTTGGTAAACATAATAAAGAGTGCAACAAGCATTTTTTAAAACTCCACCTGGGTTAAAGTGATTTTGAATAAATTACCTTATTTTTCTTTCAATTATACATAAGTAAGTAGGGTTACGTATGTAAAGAAAAATATGTAAGTGTAACAAAATTAAAAACCTACAAGGAGACAAACAAATTTGTATACATATGTATATGAACATGTAAATTGAAGCTATATTAAATTAATAAAAAAATATATGTGTATACTGAAAAAAATTAAATTTAAGTCAAATGTGTAACTCTTAAAGTTAGTTGCTTATGCAAGTTAACGGAATAACAAAATGGAAGAATACCATTCCTTAATAATAATATATTGCGTTCCTATTAAAAATTTTAGTTCAGCGTGTTTCGATCACTACTGATTCTTAAAATTTCTTACTATTCTGGTTATAATAAAAAATGTGTATATCAATAGTACAACTAAGTATATTAAAATAAAAAAATAAAACAAAATGCGAATACAAGAACAAAAAATATTAAAATGAAAATTTTTACCAATAAATGGAAAAAAAAATTATAAAATGATTTTGATTGTGCATATGTGCTACGATAATTCCCACAACGACTTAGTGATTATGCACAATTTCCACCTAACTTTTATCTACTTACCCGTATAGTTCTTTCCGAATAGTTGCATTCCCATTACGGCAAAGATGAAGATGATAATGCAAAGGACAAATGTTAAGTTACCCAATGCACCCATAGTACGACCCATAATTGAAATTAGCAAATTTAATGTAGGCCACGATTTAGCAAGTTTAAAAACTCGTAGCTGGTATTTCGAGAATATTAATTTCGATTTCACATATGGGATATTTATTCAAATAGATTTGAAATAAATCATAAGCCATACATTCCCAATGTGTTTTATGCGATGAATTGTGCAGTTAGTTGTTGATTTAAAATGTGCCGAAGAGGTTTCATGATAAAAGATAGCATGAATTTTATTAGTAAGCCGGGCAAAGCATCAGGAAAAATATATTGGAATAATAAAAAATAATTATTAATAAACTGTTCGATTGCATATTTTTTAAAGTGGTAATACAATAAACTAACGCATACAGCATTGTATAATTTATTTAGTTCAGTTTATTAAGTTAAATACTATAATTGTCCTAAAATAATAATAAATATTATATCACATACACACATATGTATGTATATGTATACCTTGAGAAAATGATAACGATGTTTAAAAACAGATAGGCTGTCGTGTTGTTGTTTTAATATGTGTACGTATAAGTGTGCATATTCACATGTCTAAGTTTGCATTGATGGCACTTTGTAGACTACTCCAATATTCCATAAATGGATTACCTGATTAAATAAGTTTGGTAATACAAATTTATACTACCAGGCTCACAAGAGTCAACTATTTCTTAGCTCTTCCTTATTTGCTTTTTATCGTTTATTTTCATGTTAACCGTGTTTTACTATATATTTTAATATATTATATCATACAGAGTTATTATGATTTTATAGTTACTGAAATATGACCAAGGATTTGAGTCTAACAAACGGTTAATATGTAAGGTAAGTTATATACCTAATAACACATGGGTTAATAGAAATTTATGAAATTTAAACAACTACCAGGATAACAATTTTATATACATATGTATGTGCATATGTTGCTACACTTTTTAATTATTTTGTTTCCTCAGATTTTTGTTATATATTTTTAGATGAAATTAGTGTTAAAAAATGCGGCTTAAAGCAAGTAAAATCGTTCAAGCGGATCCTTCACCTCTTGTGTAAGCTAAAAAACGTGCTCAAGCTTAAATATTAAAGTAGTTAATAGTAGAAATATAATGTTTAGGACATTCTTAACTTTTTTGAGTACTCTATATTCTATATTTTATATCTTGAGTAAAAAGTGATTAATAGAAAATATTGAATGTACGTTTGTACATATAAAAACTGTTAAGTAAATTAGCAAAAAAGTGACTTGCAATATTGTTATTAAAGAACTGCAATTTAAAATTTAACTTAAGCGATTCCTTTTTTGCTTGATAATTTATTCGCGCTCCTAATACCTGTATAGTTTTTGCCAAATAATTGCATTCCCATTACAGCAAATATGAAGATAATGATACACAGAACGAATGTTAAGTTGCCTAGGGCACCAACGGTACGACCCATGATGGATATAAGTAAATTTAACGTTGGCCACGATTTGGCTAATTTAAAGACTCTCAACTGCAATTTATGGAATACATTATGGTTAAATGCAAAATTAAATAAATGAGTGCATTATCATAGTTTTCGACTATAATGAAATTCTTGTTTTGTATTTTATTGTTTATAGTGACCAAAAATGTTTATATATGATGTTTTGGGGTAAGAGTTGTAACTATGATTATGCCTCATTTTAATACTCAGTCTACAAGGTATTTGTAGAATATTTTAAGAGACAAAAACTTTGTACTTTGTTTAAACCACAAATATTTTACTGAGGTTTAAAAGCCATTATCTCATATATATTATTATTTGATGTTTTAGTGTCAGATTATTTTAGCAATATATATATATATATAATATACTACATATTGATCAAAGGGTTTGGTCAAATTTAGTAAATTTTATAAATAACTATATATATAATTTATTAAATGTTTATACATACTAGTTTTTTACTTTTAGACTTTTTTCCTTGACTGTATATATACTATCGTATACGATATATGTATGTATGTATAATACATTCATTCTTACCAAGCGAAAAGATCTCAAAACAGAAAGTCCTTGAACTCCTTCCAGACCAAGTTCAAGAAGGGAAAGTGCCACAATAATAAAATCGAATATATTCCAGCCTTCTTGAAAGTAATATTTTGGGCTCATAGCCATCAATTTCATAGTGGCCTCGATTGCGAAAGTCGCAGTGAAGAACTGAAAGATAAATTAATATTTTATCATTACATTCAATCATAAGACTCGATTCCTTGGCTTTATGTAACTTGATTGTCAATGTAGAGAAGGATTAACAATTATATTTTAAACTTACATAATTGCCGCTTTTCAATATTCTTTCCATCTCCTTATTCATATCATGGTGGTCCATTGCCATGAACATTGTGTTTACAACAATACACAATGTAATAAAAAGCTCAACGAATGGATCAAAGACGATAAGTGAAACCCATTCTTGAAATTTTAGCCATACCCAGCAACAATCCCACACACAAAAAATGTCAATTCCTCTAAGTATAGCCTCAAGAGCTTTGTCCTTGAATGTGGGGCCATCTTCATCATCGTCCTCTGTTGGGAAATAGTAAACAGAGACTGAACCATAAAGTTTCAGATTAGTCAATTTTGACCAGCTTTGACTTCGTCGATTTTAGGTGTAATTTTTGGCATTTGTAATCAATTATGTATCATTTATATTTCTTTTGATCGTTAAATATTTCTATGAAGCCATCTATTAAATTCTTTTAAAATAATATTGAATAATAAAATGTGCGTAATTAACCTTAAACGTTATTGCTCAGTTTAAGTTTAAATTTAACGTTGTCTACTATTTAAACTCAGTTTAAGTTTAAGTTTAATGTTGTCTACTATTTAAACTATTTGGAAACTCATAAAACAGTAAAAGTTGAGAAAACCTTTGCAAATATATACATGTATATATGTATAGATGTGATTCAGACATGCTAGTATTCAAGATTCGTAAAATCAGGTCCGTTCGATTACTTTTTATTGTACCATATAAGGGTGCAACGTTTTAATGACAGCAATTGTTAACGACTCTATACATACAGACATATATTTTTGAAATTTAAAAGTTGTAGTAAGTTCATAAAATTATACTTGCTCTTTGATTAAAAATTTGCATATACGCCTTTTTGAAATCGTTATCAAAAATCATCTCACAAAGAAAAGGATAACTTCAATGACACGGGTTCGGTTTTTTATTTGTTAAAGAGTGAAAACTTTAATTATTTCTCCAATTAATTTTAAGACGGTCTTAAATACAAGGAATCTAATAAAAGTTAAAAATTCCAAACTAAGCCTATTAGATGTATACCTGCACTTTTAAAAATATATTAGTATCTTCTTTAATGCAACAAAAAAGCTACCGCTGTTGTTATGATCATATACATACATGTGTGATAGAAAATATTTGAAGTGAAAAAATAATATTTGTAATTGAGAGATTTTATATTATTGGTTGAAATTACTAGGAAATGTTCTCAACTAGTTACGTGTTAAAACAAATATAAATTTCATGCGTGGTAGGATACTTAAGCTATCGCAATTCGCAGCAAATAATGTATATAAGATATAAATAAATAGTACAAAACTTACATCACTATCGACCATGCAACTTGGTAATTAATTCATAATGGAACTATAAAACTACACCAAATCAAATCTTATCTAAAATTTGGTATGTAATTTTCTGAAAACAAACATTTTACTTTATTGCAAGCAAAAATTAAATTTAACATTTAACAAAATTAATTCTAACATATTTTCACATTTGATATAAAGTGTATGCATTAAAAGTTAACAGCAAAAAATATTTATTGATAAAAATAAGTGACATTAAAAATTTGGATCATATCAAGTACATTTACTCTATCATACTTTAATTTGTTTTCAACTACGAAAATAATGTGATTTGCTTAAAAATTTTGTGTTTCAAAATATTTAAATTGCTTTCAGCATCACCGTAGTAAGTAAAATAGACGAGTCAAAGAAGTCATATAGTTTGTAGAAGGCTTCCATAATGTATATATGGATATAAAAATGTTATTTAAATAAAATATATAAGTTTGATGAATGGAAATGACAAATAGGGTATATATTATGAATATTGAAAGTATTAATATTTTATTAGAATGAAATTTAGGACATACAAATTAATGTGTTTATGGATCATATCATCTGCAGTATTGTTATAACTAGTCATAAAATTTTTTTGTTCATAAATTTTATAACAATAGTGCAGAAACGTTTAAACGCCATACAAGAGTTACTTGTATGTAAGAGTTAAAGGTAGAAAGAACGATTACCGTTTTTCTTGCAAAACGTGTGTTGATGAAATCCATTACAAACATCTGGTAACAGTTATCATTACACTAGTACTAAAGTACTTTTGGATAATATATTAAAATCAATTTTATCATTAACATTGATTACAATGCTAAACGCAAAGATAATAAAAAAATGCAATGACATTTGCAAATATTTGTCGTTACCAGGTATAAGTAATTGGAACAAGTAGTAAATTAAAGGAGTTCGAAAAAAGGCATGCCAATGACATTTCCAAAGCAATTGCAAATTAATTACATTTATCGTATATACATTTTATTCTAGGCAGGCGACAGTGTTGGACTGATTATTAAAAAACTTCTGTCACTTGAAATTAGTGTGACATTAATTATAATGGTAGAAAATAGGCAAATAATTATTTTAAGTAAAATCTTATTGGCAAACATTTATATCAATTGAATATGTATATTACATATGTATATATATATATATATACATATATATACATATGCAAGCATATGCAATTAGATAGTTTATTTTAGTATATCATATTTTGGTAGCACAAAAATAAATGTGTATATTTGTACAGATAATTAAAATAAATTGTCCAAATAAACTGCTGTGGATATAGATATTTACATAACAGCTCAATCAGTAGAAAACAATATAATGGAAAACACACACGAAAACACACACATATTTAAACATACATACATACAACAAAATATTTCAGATTTAATTCTTTATAACAAAAATATTTTGTATTTACAATCAAATGAATTTAAGCGTAGTTATGTATGCCTTTTTAAAATAAAACAATATTATCACCAAACTATTAATTTATGTAAAATAAATATCAAAATAAAGAATTTCATATTTTTGAAGTTATTGTCTTACCACCACGGTCACTAGCACGACTATGCCGACCAGCGGCTTGCTCTATGATATCATTTAAAACCATCACATCTGCAATTTGTATTACATATTTTTATTATGAGAAAAGGAAAAAATATATATAATATGACCTTTCATGTCGACGACTGTTTGGTTTTGGACGGGCTCTATAAAAGGATTGTCGTGATGTTTTATTTTTCCAGTTTCATCGCTACATTCAAGGCCCATTTCCTGAAGCAACGAGTAAGAGAAATAATTCAGAGAAATTGAATATATATGTATATATATATATATGTATATAGGGATATGTATTATTTGATTAAATTTTTAAGTTTAATCAACGTATTTACAAAGTCTCGGTGTAATTCCTTGTGATTTGTATCGACATAACTAGTGCCATTTGATGCACCCGCTGACTGGTTGCGCGTATTACGACTTCTTAGTTTACTTTCTTTAGTCATCGTGCTGACACCCATAGCCACCATACCCCCTAACAGATCGCCATGTGATGTATAGGAGATTCGTGATTGATGCGAGGTATATGATGAATGTCTAGAACCTAGAATAGTTTACTTCCATAAATTGAATGGCAATTCAAGAAAATGTTTCATAGATTATTAAGGCTTTAAAAATTGTTATTTGATATACTATATTAATATTACTAACCTAAATTGCCATAATATACCGGTACAATAATAGCGCCATTCTCTTCGGACATCGGTGTTACTGCGTTCGAATCATCGGCATATGGCAAATGCTGTTGTGCATCCTGATATGTTGACAGTACAAGGGGTTTTCGGTCACTCCCAGGAATACCGAAACGACCTCGCCCATTGCGAATAGTGTACTAATAGTTAAAAATGAAATACATGCATGGATCATGAATTAGTTTTATTTATTTTACCTAGGTATTTTAATATAACACATATTTAAGTTTGTAACACAAAATTTGGAAAAAAGAACTTTTAGAAACAATGATTATGAAAAATTAAAATGCGAAAAGTAGAAAAGGTTAAACTTGTTAGAAAATAAAGTTTAAAAATCATCATAAAACATTTTAAGCAATGTCAGTACAAAACGAATTATATTAAACATGGAGAGGCAGCAAGTAAGTTTACCAAGAGCAGTTATTTATTTTAAATTGATTGGTCTATTAATTTCATGTGAAAAATATATGAGTGATATGGGAATGTTATGAAAATCACATGGATAACATGGGCATCAAAAAAATACAAACATAGATGCTGTATAAATTTGGTTACAGGTAAACAATTATTACTAAAAGATAGTACATTAGTTTGTATACAGAGATATTTTACACATTACATACATGTATTGACTTTATTTATTTTAGAAAAGTTTTTATTTTGAAAAGTTTTGAATTTTAAATTCAGTTCGTGCGTCTAACTTAAAATACATGGTTAAATATCCGTACGGTGCGTTCATGAAAAATATTACGATAATAACCAGGTGCTTATGTTTATTCTCATTTATGACCCGTATTCTTTACCTTCGAGGTGTGGAGTTAATTATCAGCGCTTACCTTATGTGAACTACGTGATCCCCTGCGTATGTTAAACGGTGAACCAGGTAAGGATAAGGATGTCTATGTTTCGTAACAAATAAAAGTATATAGAAGAAGAAATAGAAAAATATAAGTAAATAAAAAATATCATATTCAAACTATTTAATATTATTTCCGTGTTTTGTTGGATACATATCAATCTAAGTTTTGGACATTTTAGGTGCATTAAATTTTTGTAGGGAAGGTTTGAGAAAAATTATATTGAAATTTGTATATATATTTTGTGTATTATGCTTCTAGTATAAAAGATTTAATATACATTAATGACATACATGTGTAAGGAGAAAAAACTAAGGTTCATTTGAGTGAAAAAAATAAATAATGAAAATTGCATATATTATATTTTCTTTAGAATAAAATAAAATAGACAATGCACTGATAGTACGTATAATTTTTTTCGAGTAAAAATTTATGATCATAAATGTTTGAAAATTATTACACTAACTATTATATTGCAAATACATAATTATTATACTATTTTGAAATAATTGAACGAAAGTATTTTTAATTCAATATTTTTTTTTTAAAATAAATATAATATATGTATGTATATATATACAAATATATGTATATTTATACAAATATATACATATAATTATATACCTGTGTTTTATTTTAATTACGAATAACAAAACTACGAGTGTAAATGTATAGAACAATGGTTGAATGGGAAGGGTCGGGTTTGTTAGTGCATAATTTTTATGAATATAATATTTAAATATATAGTTATGTTTCAGAAGTGTACCAATCGGGC
Source organism: Bactrocera oleae (assembly GCF_042242935.1). Taxonomy (NCBI): domain Eukaryota; kingdom Metazoa; phylum Arthropoda; class Insecta; order Diptera; family Tephritidae; genus Bactrocera; species Bactrocera oleae. The sequence continues at coordinate 55,470 of NC_091539.1, forward strand.
AAAGATATTTGATTTTGAATAAATTTTGGTAAAAGAGTTTATTATTATAAAATTAACGTTTATACAACAAGATTTACACCTACCTTCAATAATGATGGACCAAAATTCAATTAACTTTAATTCAAAAAAAAAAAATAAAAGCTTTGGAATTTTTCAAAACTATTCAAAATTTGTAGAACCTATTACAGCTTTGTGATATGAGAAAAATTTTGACCCAAAGATGCTTAAAATATGATAGCGCTAACAAATCGAAGCCATTTAGCATTATAGAAATATTACTTCCGATCATTAATCAGTTAAAAAATACAGCATTTTGGGGCAAAGCAAAATAAAGGGTAACAAAACGTTTATATTATCACTATTATACGAGTAAGATGTATAAGCCTTAAGGTAAAACATAAATAATTACATGTAGGAAGAAAAGGTTCTAAATTACATTTTGGTATTTAGTAGAATAAGTTGGTTGAACTTTAAATCTGACATTAACGGCAATATGTGTAGGTACTGAACTGGCTACATTAGTAATTGGTAATATAGCATTTCAATCGTGTACATACGATAATCTTTTTTTATATTTTATATCCCTAAACATAGCTTAAAATAATCTCTTCGCATGATAAATATAAATTATAATAAATATACAATTTTATACAAAATACGAGTAATCTTATCTAACTAGTTGGCACAGTTTTTATACTCTCGCAACAAGTCGCCACAGATGATTTTAGCTCTTGTCATCCAATAGTTAAATGTACCTATCTCACAAACCCCTGAAGCTATATTAACCAAACTTCCTGAGGACAAGTCCTTCTACCACTTCCCCAGACAGGGGAAGAAATCGGATGATAACCACAATCACCACCCATTAAATGGTTCTGCTGAAAACTATAAAAGTGTCACTCAAGCATCAGAAGTACTAAATTTCACATCCAAGATGGTATCGAAGGGTTTCATAGGAATTATAGCACAATGGGCGCTACACCACCTACTTTTAGTTTAAGTTCTATATCTCAGGAACTACTCGACTAATTTCAACCAAATTTATGAAAATGGGCTATATTTTATATTCCATCTCACTCTTTACTTTTACAGTATTTGAATTTAGGACCAATGAAGATATCGGAAAACTTCGCCAAACTGAGCCTTCAAAGTATACTAACTCACGTTTAAAAATGGGTGAAATCGGATCATAGACCAGATACCGAATATGTGGACAATGTGTTAATAAAACCAAACCTGAAAATATTTTTCTGCCTTACAACTTGCGAGAGTATAAAATGTTCTGTTATATACGAACTTAGTCTTCCTTATTTTCGTTTTCTAATTGTAATACGGATTTGTAAATTTTGAGGGGTGGTATTCTCGCAACAATTGCGAAAGTTGGGGCATATTTAGAGTTTGCCGATATTAAGTTAGTAAGATTCTTTAAGTCGTTCATTAATTTATATCTCAGAACTCTCCACTAAGCAATCACTGGTAAAATATGGGTAGGTAGCGTTTGCGTTTATGTAATTAATCTGGTTTGGTGGCCAAATTATTAGATTTCGGAGAGCTACATTTGCACAAAATAGCACATGCAATTTTTTACAGTATTGTTTATTCAATAACTGGGGCTGGATTCCGTAACAAGTACAAGGCACACATTTTTCCAATATAATCTTTCAGATTTATAAATTTGTTTCTAAGTTCAAGAACAAAATGAACTCAATGAGTGAAGAAACATTATAAAACCTTTTTTTAATAGTTCAAGGTGTCGCTATATTCAGGATTTCATATACTGTATTCCTAAACATATGTACAATATACAGAATCTGTTCTCACCATTTGAAAAGTACAATACAAACAAGATATAAAAAAAACAATGTATTCAAGCAAGCATTGTACATGCAATCCGTTAATAGTAACATATAAATTTATATAAGGAAATGATACTATTTTAACAATATATTATCGAATTTACATCCAAATGTGATTGATTCGAATTTTTATACATCGTTGAAAATTATTGATCTACAACAAAATATAATATACAATATATTATATAAAAAAAATTTGGATATTTTATAATACAATTTCGAATAATTTACAATATATAAATAAAAAATTGGCAAGGCGGAAAGTAAAGCAAAAATAAATACATTTTAAGCAGATCAGCCAGCTGTAATATACTTACCGTGCTTACTTTTCTGACTTTAGTAGCGGGTGCTGTGGTAGGTGCTGGTTGTCTTTGAATAACGCTCACCGACTCCGATACAACTTCAACGCTGCGTATCGACATTTTCTCCTTATTGTTGTCATCGTTTCCTTTCTCGGCACCAACAAAGAGCTCATAGCTAATACACGAATATGTTGGACTTTTTGCCAGTTCCGGATGCAAGGCTGCTTCGGCCGCTTCAGCTGCATCCGCTGCTGCTTGTGCTGCAGCATTTGCTCGTTCTTCCAACTTGGCAGCTTTTGCTGCCGCCGCTTCTTCTGCTTCCTATAAGGATATATTAATTGAGGTTGAAGGGTTAAGCCTCAGGTGCGTTTGAATATTTCAAACTGCGTGCTATGCAAATAAAAATTAAAGCCACCAAAGCCATCAAACATTGTTCACTTGACGAAGTTGAGATTTTCGATTGTCCGAATACTATATACCTTTCGTCTCATGCACATTATCTTTTTTTTCAGAAAACTTATAATCGGATTCTTTCAGTATCGTCGAATCCAATCTGTTCACGTGGAGTTGTAATATTTATCATATATCGCATATGTTATTATTTGAAGAAAATTCTAGGTGTGTTGTGATTCCACATAGTGGATGTTAATTCATCTCGTACTAACAATGTATTACATAATAATTGATAATATATCACAATAAAAGTTAATACATACATTTATAAAATCTTTCGATGAAAATAAAGTTTGTAATGTAGTTATAACAAAGGCAAAACAAACCACTCAACATTCAATGGGTTGAGTAAATATTTCCACTCTAATCGGCCTGCTCGAGCCTGGCCGCTCGGTGCCAAATTAAAATTGAATATATTTACTCGCATGCATTGTACTACTTACACGAATCGCCTCCTCTTCGGCAGCCTCTTCTTCTTCGGCCTTCTTTTGTAATTCGTCATAAGACATGGCAACAATGGCCAAAATCAAATTCACAAGATAGAATGAACCTAGGAAGATGATGACTATAAAAAACAGCATGTGCCAGGGACCAGCCGCTCTAAGAACGAGCTGGTACAAATCTTCCCAAAAGTCCTGTGTCATTAGACGGAACGCCGAGAGGAAAGCCCAACCGAATGAATCGAAACTGGTGTATCCATAATTTGGATTAGGACCAAAGCCCTGCAGACAAACGTACTCATCACTGCATTGCCTGCATATTAATAAATATATAAAAATATTAATAGAATATAACTCAATGTATACATATGTATATTATCGATGGCATAGACGCATCAACTCACCCAGCACCCGATATATTCCCACAAAGGGGGAAGGAATAACCATCATCCTCTGAATACCAATTCGAACTATTACGATTATGGTAGTCCCAGTTTTCATCAGTCAAATTTCCCCATGAACCATCTAAGGGAAATTTTTTAATGCACTTCTGTGTTAGAACACCCATGTAAATTTGTAGCCCCATCAGAGCGAATACTGACAGCGAGAACATTGTTAAAATTATCACATCACGCAAATTTTTTACTGATTCGATGACAGCACCAACAATAGTCTTCAAACCTAAGAGTATAATTATAGTAAGAGTGAAAGATGAATTGAATATAATAGCAAACATCTACATTTCCCAGATATAGCCTATTGGAAAAGAAAGTAAATATTTTTATTTACCTGGCACGATGGCTACTGTTTTGAGTGCACGCAATACCCTAAACGTTCTCAATGCTGCGAGGTTACCTAAGTCAATACCCATAGTCACATAACTACAGAGGAGCATCGAGTGCGAACAATATGTATCATAAATGAAGGAATAAAATTAAAACGCTTTATTAGTATTAAGAAGAAATACACATTTTTGGTATGTAATATTTATAAGTGAGCTGCTGTATTCAGTGATAAATGCCACTTACAAAATTAAACGAAGAGTTCTGAAAACGCTCTGGGTGTTTATATGTGAACATAAAAGAAACTGCTTTAAATGAAAGTGTATGTATAATATTATTTTTTTAAAAAATGTGTGTAATCGTATCTGGAAATCCGATGCTTTTTCTGGAGATGTTCATAATTTCTTATAACAAATAAAACTTTAATTAACTTAACTTTTTTCATTCACTGCAAAAACAATGAGCAATTACATATATTTATAAATTGTTATAAAATTTGAATACTTTCAAAATAAAAATGTTTCAAAAGATGTAAGTACTTTGCTCATTTTAAGATGGATTTCTTATATTTGATGAAAATATAAAATCATTCACATATTTCAATAAAGATTATAACTTAGATCAAAGATTCCGACCGTATGGTGTAAAAACTATTGAATATACATATATTTAATTATATGGTATATGCATGAGTAATGATTATGTATATGCGACTAATGATAGAACATGCAATACAATTTTTTTTTAACAAATTACGAACTCGATGAGTATCGGTCTTAGTTATATGCATTTTTATCTATGATGATGAAGTTTTAAAGTTAATCCGGTTGTCTAATACTTTGATATTGCCTCGGAAAAAATGTGATGTCAAAGTGCAAACGAAAAATGAATGCGATTGTTTTTTAGTAATTAGTATGAATTGTGATCAAATTACAGAAAATATGTAACTCCGTCTATACATTTGTATATAGTATGTATATTTAATACAGATAATGTAATTAATTCACAAAAAAAATAACGTAGAATAAGCATTGCTAAACACAGTTAAAAAATCAATAAACAATTAAAATAATACTAAAAATACGCTATGATAAATCAAATGAAAAAAATATATATATATATTGTTATAAACTCACGCTAAAGCTATTACTACGAAGTCCAGCCAATTCCATGCATCTCTAAGATACGTAAACGGGCATAAAATGAAACCTCGTGCCATCACTTTAACAGCTGATTCAAATGTGTAGATTCCGGTGAATATCACCCTAAAAACGAATTTTTAAATTTTCTGTAGCTTCATATTAAATGTTTCACCTTTTGTGTATAATTATTATAAATGCGATATTTTAATTATTTTTAATCGTTTAGTCTTGACTTAAAATTACTTACAAAGTACCTATTTAAATGCAATTTATATAACACTTTTTTATCATTGCAATTGCCAGTAACAAAATGTTTTATGGAAAAAATTAATTATGTAACATATGACTTGTTCCTAGCATAATAAATGTTTAATAGATACTAGTTGGATTTTAGCACTATTAATATGTCGAAATATTTCAATCATCAAATTATGTGTTTAGCTAATACCTTCAACAATTATTTGGCTGGGAACTTTCAACACATTAGGTTAGATACATCTATTCAATTATATAGACATTCCTATATATTTCAGCTGATTCTGGTGAAAGCTAATTTATAAGTAATAGTATTCGTATACATATAAATACTATATTTTTCATTGTATTAAATCTTTCTGATAGATAATAGTACATTTAGAAATTGGAATCCACCTTGTGTTAGTGCATACATACGTGTATATGTAAATATAAATATCTAAAATTAGAAGAGCGCGTGAAGTCGGAATTCGATCTTACTAAGGTATGTTCCAAAGCTTAGATAAAATAGTAGTAAATATTGTAAGTGATAATTGAATATGTTTTTCTTACATTGATTTAAATTTCTTTTGCTAATTTAGTTTGTATTTGATGGCGACCTTTGCCTTTAGCTGAAATTGCAGAATACTTTCTTCACCAGCATGTAATTAATATTTTATGATTATGAAGACTGAATAAACAGTATTTTTTTAGATCCGTTGTTTACTTCAGGTCCACTTGTTTATCCGCAACTGCTAGGGTACTCATTCAAATACAAAATCTACGATGACAATATTGACATCAGCTAAAAAAATGACGTTACTTTTTCGCCGCTCTAATACATTTAATAGGAACATAATTTCTACGTAGATAAATACATATGTATGTTTTATTGAAACACAAATCATATATTTGTTTTACAATTTGGCTACATTATTTTGCATCTAGTTGGTTGGAGAACTGTACAAGAATACGAGTATATGTATATTTTTATTTGCGCTCTACTACAAACTTGTTGAGTATTGAATTTTAATGAATATTTTATGCTGTATATTTTATGAAAGTTGACTGTTACAAAATTTTACATTTATTTGTTTTATAATAGTAACTGCATGTGTTTGCTTACGCTGCCCAGTGAGTAATAATTTTTAATATATTTACTATTTACAAATTAATTAAATAGTTATATTCTATTAATTAGGATAACTTTTTGGTAAAGAAATTAAATATTCAAAAAATAATATGTGTGTATGTATGTATATATTTCCAAACCATTTAAATTGCTATAGTATATAATACGGTCTCCTACCATCTAAGTTTCAATATATACTATAAGGAAAAGCTAACAAAATGTAACAATCTTATATGAAAACTATTTACATTTGTGATAAGAGATTTTACTATACTGTTATACTTTTCTTTGAAATGATATGTATTCCAACAAGGGGTATACTTCATACATACGTACTATATATATTATTGTATGTTATTTATAAGCACTACTTTTTAAAAGTTATTAAAATTTTTTAGCACTTAACATTTTATCCTAATTTAAATTACATTATGTCAAAGCAAAATTTTCCTTTTATGCAGATATATGTACATATGTGTATGTGTACCTGAGGATGAACATAAATAAATACATGGTAAATGTTCGTGGGTAAAAAAACCATATAAATACATATATCCAGCAAAAAAGTCTGAATGTTAATGATAACTACTTAATAAGGTCAAATTTGTATTAAATATTGTACCCATAATCATGGTTATATTTATAAACTTCTAATTTACTTTTTAAAAATTGTATGTACGACATAAAAGCAATATTTAAATTCTACTTGTATATTGGATTTTTCTTATATCAAACTTTTATACATATTTCGAGTTCTAATTTAAATATATCATTCTACTTTCACATTTACTTATGTGTGTTTATATAAATGCATATGTATATATATATTATATAATAAGAAGATCACAAACATTAACGCGTACAATTTAGCTACATTTATAATTTTATTCTAATAGAGAATGACTAATAAACACTATCCTAAATCAAATAAATGACAAGTCTAAATAAATTTGTTTGTGGCTTAGATTTAATTCGGGTATCTATACATACATGTAGTTATTTTCCAAATTTTCATCTATATTAGTCATGTATACAATAATTTTTTTATAATATACATGAGCGTATGTGTACTTTTTGTAGAGTTTAAATTAAAGAGTAGTAATCAAGTACTACTATCACAGAAGCCCTATATCAATACATGTTTGCGTGTATATGTTTACATAGAAAAAATATGTACGCATTTATGCACTTACTCTCCTTTTTAGCCAAAAACGTACAACATGGGGATATATAAATTACTGGAAGGTTATACTTACTCAGTGGATTCGACTGTTGGCGTCGTTGGCATGATCATCAGAATGCAGTTAACCAGAATAGTTGTAATTATAAATAACGAAAACAACGGATGCACTAAAATATAAATAGCTACGCGACGTATGGGATTGAACGGGTCGAGCAACCACATTGCTTTGGATGCAGAAAAGCGAAAAATATCTTTTCCCTTACTTACAACTACAAAGGTCTGCAAAAAAAAAAGAAAGGTGTTAAATGCTTCAGAGCCAAACCTAATTAAAATTACATACCAGTATATTGTTATAAAAAGGATCAATATCCTCGAGAGGAGTGGAGGCCAGTTCCGGAGGGAAGCTGCCCTGCAATCGAACAGGTATTGGCACGCCCTGTTCAAGTGTAGGATCCGGTTGTGGACCTTCATCTTCGTCCTCGTCATCATATCGGATCTGTGATTTTCGATTTTAATATTCCATTAGATGTAGTTGTAAGAATGTTTGGTAGTACAGAAGATACGTTAAAAATTATAGATTAGTAAAAATTGCGAATGTGAGATTGATGGCAAACTCTACTATACAAATACCATATATGAGTCTCAAAAATACATAAGTGTAATCATATTCAATTGAAATTAGATCAAAGTGTGTAATTAAACATTAAACTAAGTGGTGGATTTTTTTAAGGCAGAATATTGATTTTAATAGATTTAAACAATTTTGATTCCTAATATTATTATTAGTATTTGGTTTTCGAAATTAATATCTGTGATCTTTTTGGCCGAATCACGAATTTGAGTAAGAATTGTAAAATGTTTTCAAAGGTTTAATGAAAAATATGAAACTCATTTATATTTAAAAATATCTGTTTCTATTAAGAAGCTAAAGCAAAAGAGTGGTGTAAATATGACATAAACACAAATTTGCAAACGTAGCACATTTATATAATATATTGTACTTATACAATGACAATAAAAGCTACTGTCTGCTGTACATACATACACGTACAAAATAATTTACTGATAAGTGAATCTCAAATAATGCTTCAAAAACTATACACTTATAAATAATACCGATAAACAGTCCACTGTCATATTTAAAATCAGTAAGGAATGACTAATTTTGAAGAAAACGAAAGTTATGTACCCCTATATATTTTCACATAGTTTCTGGAAATAATAATATAAAAAATACAAATCGTTATCAGGCAACCGATCCGGTCGTCTAAACGCACCAAATAACCTAAAATGTTTGGTATATTACTTATCCTTTAAGAATTCGCCTTCGCTTTAAAGTCAACCGAATAAACTAAATAAACCGTAGTTTATATTGTAATATATACAATATAATATCTCTCTATTATATATAAAAGTTTTCTGCTGCTGTCGAGAATCAACTAACATAAGAGCGAGTTAGAGCTAGCTCGCGCTCGGCGGGGGGCGGACGTAGGCGAGCGAGCGAAGCGAGCGTCCCGGAGCGCAGCGGAGGGCGCCTATTAATAATATATATAAAACATGTCATTTAAATTACATGTGAGAGCTAGAGGAAGATATTGCCGATTAGAAATGGCGATGTTTAAGAGTTGTATCAAATATTGCCTAGATTGAGTTAGTAGTTAGTGAAATATAACATTTCCTCTAAAAGAAGTCGATGCTATAATCAATGGATAATTTTCTTCCATTCAACGGACATGCGGCCATGAATAGTCGGAACTTAGCCTTTCGTTATATGTTATACAAGTACTTAATCCAAATAAATTCCTGGTCACAATACAATTTTTATTGCTGATATCCTTGTAAAATACATATATAAATAAATCTCAAGTAATTCCTCTTTTGACAAGATTGATAGGTGCGTTATTTCAGTGTATAATGACTCATGAATGTCAATGTGGTATTTTATATAACCAAAACACATGGGAGCTTTGCCCTAGTCACTGTTTATAAAGAAAACTCCTATACGTACTTCATTTTATTTCATTATTAATTTTCAAATAAGAATATACAAGTACATACATACATATGTATATCAATAGCTGGTTTATGGTATACTAAGCTAAATCTTATATTTTTTATGATGGCTTTAGCAGTGAATAGTTAAATTTTAAGTGAATAAAATATACTAATATGACGCAGTTATAATTTTAAGTATGAAAATATTCTATTGCAATGAAAACAAAATCATAAGTGTGGACAACTGCAATAGGAAAAATGTTTACTACAAATAAAGTTTATTATAGAAAACGTGATACTTGAAAGTTACCTGTTGCACATAACCGTTACTTTCTTAAGAATTTTTAAATTTGTACCTTTTTCGGAGCGAATGAAATTTGCGATGTTATAACACTTTATTAAATGCAACATTACCCAGCTATATGCATGTTTATTGTACGCCCTTATACATTTATATAATACACATACATATATATTAGGCAAACAGTGCTGGAAATTGTTGCACCCCAAATCTAAATCCTCAGACATCTGCGTAGTATGGTCAAAAGAAAAGTATTTTCTAATATCAAGGTAGGACTTGAGGTTTACTAACTAATTTGTGTTTAATTAAAATTTCATTTCCAAGTCATAAGTAGAAAATTGAAAGCATTATTTCCACGTAAGATATTAAACTATTCCTGTATATTGGAAGATATTTACTCTTACTCACATATTTGTATACGTAAATCTATACATCTCTTATGCAAGTATAGGTTGTTGGGTAAACACGTAAGTACCTAATCACTAGCATATTTTCGTTGTGATTTGAGTGTCAGTATAAATGTAAGTATGCCCATATGCACAATAATGTCATGACGTGAAATGAAAATGCTATATCGCCATTTTGCAAAATACAAAAAGCTTAGCTTGTAAATTCCCAAATTATGCAATTAAACATATGCTTCAATTATTTATAGATACAAACACATATTTAACAAATAATATATTCTTTGGCTTAGCCTTCTTAATACCTTAACAAAGTATACAGAATTCGGCAGATTATTATTACGGATGATTGATTAAAATAGACACTTTTCTACACGTAAAATTTTGCTTACATTTTTGAAATGATAAATAAAAGTATAGTTACAACTATTAGATATATAGGAAAGAAAAAGTAAATGATCATGACACATGCATTCGTTAGTATAAAAATGTGTATGTTTGTAATTAATATATTGAATGTAGTAAGACATATTTTAATCGCTCTCTAATATTGTTTCAATAAAATTGTTATTTAAAAAGATATAAAGAACTATAAACTAATAAGTTACAGTTTTCAGTTCATCAAAGTGTATTCCTTTAGAAGAATGAAGAGATAACTATTTGAGTAAATTAAATGAATTGAAGTGTGTATGGTTAGGACTTATTGGTTCGAATTTGTTTTCAAACACCTCGGAACTAAGAGTGAGTAAGGCAAAAATAAGTGTCAGATTAAAACCTGAACCGTATTGATAGGACTTTTATATACATATACTAGTCAACCCTAAATCGGCAATAAAAAGTAAAAGCTTATTTGAGTAGGAATTAGAAGTGCATATAATATGTATGTAAGAATAAAATAAAGTAGACAAACAGCAGCTTGAATAAAACAATGGATTTACTATTTCTGAAAAGTCTTACTTCTTTTTGTTTTTTCTTGCGACCATATTGCGGCTGAATGAAGATTTTATCGAAAAATTTTAATGGGATTTGAAATGTAACGGTATGAATTTTGTATTGAGATTTTGTTTAAAAAATAACCGATGAATGATAAGCGGTACGATGATAATTTATTCGGGAGTGATGTCGTATTAGTTGGTACAACATCATTAATTAGTATTTGATTATTTTCAATTAGAGGTAATATGAAGCCACGAAAAAGAGAAAATAGAAAAAAGGGAAAGTTGTTTTGTTTGGTTATAATATTAGGAAGAAAAAGATAGAGAAAAAGAGAGAAATAAGAAACAAAATTATGTGTATAACTTTCACCAGCAACCTGTTAAACTTATCAAGAATTCTTAAATACATGTCATTTTACTCATAAATGAATAATTTGTAACGAACTGATTGACACCATATGCTAAATATGGGTAATGATTTAATCGCCACAATTATTTTAACAGAAACAATATAGATATAAAGCTATTATTAGAGTTTACATATTTTTTGTAGAGTAATTTGTTAAAATATATTTTTCACTGTTAAATATATTTCAAACGTAACCCATTGACTTAACCATAAAAAGTATGTGAAACAATAAATGAAACATGTATATAAATATATATATATATATATGTATATACATCGACAAGTAGTCAAATTCATATTACATAGTATAAAATAATTTCATTTTATATACATATACCAAACAATGTCAAATATATGCAAAAATAACGTTTACATTCGATTCTAACACAAATTATGAGTTTGAGGAAAATAAAATACAAGTATACAGCGAATGAATAGTCATATGTATATTGTACATATGTATGTTAGTAAAGAAATTTCCATCGAGTTTTGTAATATTGAGACATTAATGTATACTTGTTATAAAATTATGAAGGGGCATGTGAAGAGACTAAGATGCTTAATTTATTTGCAAAAGAATTAACATCTATCCTAAATTAGTAGCATATGACACAGAAGTTGGTGTTTCCAAAACAGTAAATGACGTTATCTACATATACGAGTATATTATTAGGATTAGTAAGTATTTTCAAACAAAAGTATTTTATAGAACACGCAAATAACTATTTTATAATACAGTTACAAGTAGAAGCTCTTTTTATTAGGTCAAAACAGTTTTGAATTGCAAGCATTTGAAATTTACGTAAATTCAAAAAGTGCGGGGCTTTTTTTAAATAATAATATAAAAAATTAAGGATATTGAATACACCAAATATCTATCGCTGCCGTTTTATTAAAAGATACGAATATTTAAGAGGTTTGCAAAATGTCATTATCACATAACGGTGTGTACATATATACTCATTTTTATAACATAGATACAAGGTTCTTAGTATTTCTCTAAATTGATATAATTTATATATATCTATAATTATATATAATTTTACACTGGAATCTTTTATATGAGGAATAGGTATAACAAATCAATTTGTAATTTTTTTCTTACTTTAGACATTTTGCGATAATTAAGAGAAAATTTGCATACACTATGTATGTTCTGGTTGCAGTAACTGTACAGTGCAATTGTAAAAAGTGTAAACCATCATGAATTGTTAAAATCGGTAATGAAGTACTAATGGTTACACATTATCAGTTGGGGAAGTCTGATGTATATAACGAATCCATTTTGAATAACGTTGAATACTATGTTTTACTTAGTTGTAAAGAATATGTAATAACTTTAAAAATATAAATAAAACTTTGAGATAAAAAGTGTATGCACAAATATACGTAAGATGTTGATTTTATATTCAGAAACAGAACATTAAGTTTAAACATATTGTGAAGTTAAGTAATTTTACAACACAAAGTCAAATTAAAGTATTTACCACCTCGCCCTCGGCTCTTTTTCTTTCAAACTCCTTTTGTTTTTCATATTCAGCGGCTATGCGTTTTTCAATTTGAATCAACGATTCGCGGGTGAAGGGACGGAACAAGCTACGTTCTTCCTCAGATATCGAGTCGGAATCTTCTGTCATTGTCTATACGGCCAGCAGTGAGAGCCTCAGATTTCCAAGGCCTATCAAAGTTATTTTAACGAGTAATTACACAATAACAGCGCATATATTTGCAAAAAAAAAAAGTATTAATAAAAACGGATGGATTAAAAACTCTTACATGAGGCACATGGATGTCGCGGGTTAGCTTTGGATTATAGCTATATCCGAGGCGCCATTTTCAATAAGCGCCCTCCGCTTTTATAAATCTGCAATTAAAAATTTTAGTTCCTTTAAGGATATTCATAATTTACAGTTAAGTTGCCAAATATCTTTCTTTGTAAGTCTAACCATCAATTATTTGTGATGACGACAAAGAAATATGGTATATACATATGTAGGTATCAAAGAAGACATAGACTTATTTATTTGCGTACAATATTTCCCATCCCAGAAAGCCTCTACTAGGTTATATATTGTTACTAAATAAAAAAATAATAATACTTAAAATCAAAAGTGCGCCGAGAGCATTGTGAACTTGCAAAAATATTTGTTATCCTTTTTGTTTTTATCGTATTTTCATATATTTATTTGTACGGAGTGGATGACATTTGGAAACTTAACGAAACACATTCGGCACTATTCTCTCTGAATTCTCATTTACAGAACCATGTTAGGTGAAGGGAAATAGAGAGAGAGAGTTGGATGTTATGTTCCAATTTACACTGACGAATTTATGTAAATATGTACTTCACAACAGCTTAACTTCCAGTGTAATTCTACATATGTATATATGTATGCTTTAGTAGCTGTAAACAAATTACTAGGGTCTTATTCAACTGCTTTACAATCTGTGGTAAAAACGTTGAAAATATGCTCGACCTCTTAAAATCTACTTCATTTTACCAATATTTTTGCTTTTAAATTAATTTATAGTATATTATTTGAACCTTTGTTAATATGGCAAGTCGCACTTACCTTTGATCCCAGCAAATTTAATTGCTTTTGGTTACAATGATCCTTGCTGTGGTTATATTTTGCTATTAACCTATTTAAGGTTGACCTGAGATTTTTCAGGAGAGCGGGAGAGCGAATTGAGTCCTTTTGTGTAAATGTTGTGAACTATTTTAGAAATAAATGGCTCCGTATTTCTTAAAGCAGCTCCCACTTCGCATCAGACGTAAGTAAATTGTTGAAATTAATTATTGAATTCATTTTTATTTATTTTCTGCTGGTTTTTAAGTGCGTTGATTTACAGACAAAAAGTGTAACAACGGAGGGATGGTAGAAATAATATTTTGATTAAATTATGAGGAACGGAAGAAGCAACCGACTAATCGTCCATTAATATTTATAATTCGATATTTTATAATTATTGCTGCTGTTGCTACTGTTGTTACGAACGTTAACTTTTTTTGATATGAAATATATATCTATTAATCACTTTCAAAGGGTGTTTAACAACATCACTTAATATTTACTTTTCGTTGAACATGTGTGTTTTTTAGCATCACACTATTTTCAAATATATGTATATTTATTTATGAACATACATTCACATTTATTAGAACATTTATTTTTTATTGTTGTTATTTCACTTATGGATATATACATATAAAGATGTATGAATATATTTAACTTTTTCGCACTTTCACATTATACTGATTGAGAATAGTTTATTGCAAGATATGCGCTTTTTACGGAATTTTTTAAATTTCTTACATTAACTTCGTTTGCATATTAAGCTGATATTAATACATTCATATATACCATAGATGAAAGTATCTAAAATAAATATCGTCATCACTTTTACCACCTAAATCTGTTTCGCAAAAATAGGAAACGGAAACAAGATATATGCACATTCTGCATATTTTATATTGTATATAATTTATAGGTATGCAATACATATGTACACAGGTATGTACATATGTATATATGTACATTAATGTAGTTCATTAACACTGTACAACTTAGAATCTTAGTATTACACTAATCAAAATGAGTAATCCTATTTAACGGCGATGCTATGTTTTCAATGTTTTTTATTACCTATTTAAAATACAAAAATTGCCAAATTGAACGATACTAAAAGTAAGGTTTTAAAAAAATTTAAAACGAAATTTTCACTTTAATATCTTTTTCACATTTTGGGAGGCTGAGCAGCTGTTTATTTAAACATACCATCTTCGTCATGCACTTAAAGACATCAACAAAAAAAATTACTGTTGTGTTGGGATACGACGAACTTTTACTCCATTTGGTTTTATAAAGCACCTTTATTACATAATCTGAAATATCTACATATATGTAATTGTATAAGTGTGAACACGTACATAAAATACCGCAATGAGCATGCAATATGTACGTGTATTAAAACTACAAGGACATTGAAAAGACTAAATGCTTAATAAAATGAAAAAAGTGCAAATAAAATAAGATATTTAATATTTATATATACATACATACTTGTATATACATATGCATATATTGCTTCGTCATCTAGTGCCGAAGGGTTTACATTGATATTCACGAAAATAGAATTATTCAATGAAAATCCCTAATATCGATTTTTATACATAAGTCATGCATACGCCCAATAATAGAGGCAACGTGTTGTAGAATGTAATAATCAGGAGAATAATTGAAGAAAATATTGATTTCGATTCAAGCTATAAATATATTTTTCAAAGTATTACTGCTTAAATTTATATTTCTGAAAATGAGAATTTACGACGCTAAAAATTATTTCACTTCATATTTTATATTAACCATTTGTTCAATTTACAAACACGTAAATATTATTTTATGCATACTTGCAGTTACCTATTAGGTTTACCACTTTATTTAATATTGCAAACATCACGTTAACTGGGGCAAATTTATTGCGGCAACTTCGAAACAACCATCCGCCCCAGCGGTAGCAACAGCAGTGCCATCGGCAACAGAAATGGCAGAAAGACAACAGATATGACACCATTTGTAGGACGAGAAAAAAACAGCAACAGCATAGTATGACGAAGTAATGAATCAGCAAAGGCCTAAATACTGCAAACTTGTAGCGATGGAGGAAAAAAAAATTGAGTAGTACTTTTTTCTAAATTCTTCCACTTGTTTTTATAAAAACGGTTAACTTTATGTGGTTCCACTTTAGCAACAAAAAAGTAAATAAACTATAAATGTCGGGAAGAGCAATATTTTTCAACTTTTTCAAAAGTAACCCACAATTAAATGTTATTTTAGTTCTGCACTCAAAGAAATTCGTCCTGTTAACTAATAAGAATAAAAGTTGAATAAACAGTTCCACTCTTGGCGATGTATTCGGTCTTCTGACATAAGTACTTCGTAAAAAAACAAACTTTAATTCACTCATATGGTATATGCAAACATATATTTATTACATATATTTTTTTCTGTACGTATTCAATAGAGGATATAGACATACATATATACATCTAAGGTTTTGCTAGTCTGGGTGGCATTTAATGCCATATCCTTGTGCTTTGCACGTCTTTTACTCGTGCTGGTATGGAACTGGTATTGCTTTTTCTTCGTTTAAGCTTGTGCCTTCCTTTTCACACTCCACCTATACTCATACCATTTTACCAGATACACAACCCCGGATAGAAAAATCGAAAGTCAATTTTTTTCTATAAATTCTTTAAATTGTATAATTTTACACTATTTTTCAGGCTATTTTTGATTGATACAAGACAAACTATTTATGAATATACATATACACTAAATTATTTAACAATTTTATTTTTTTATTTTTCATTCACAATGTTAAACACTAAAAAAACTGATGCTTAGTGTGAAGATATTGCCTTTTCATCAAAACGAACCGAATTTCAAGAAAATGTAATAAGTAAACCGTTTAAATTACATTTTAGCCAGTTTGAAAAAATCCTTATAGTATATTTTCTATGTATTGACTTAGGGAAGTGAACAGTTAGTAAGTGTTGCAAGCGTTGCCTTTTACCCGAAAATCCATTCGCCTCTGTGGTTCGTTTAAACTGTCGTCTTGTGCTTGAAATGAATACCTTGGAAGTCTATGCTTCGTTAAGTTTGTTGCAAAAACAATATATTTGTTTGTAAGTTCGTGTGATTATTTAACGAAAAGATATATTGGCGCCTGGGATATACATACATACATAAGTTGCATGTCGCACGCAATACTTCACACACCATGTGCCACGGTCTTTACGCTATACGACAAACGCCACACACATCATAAAGTCTGCCTTTGGCGGCCACTCAATGACCCCACCCGTTTGCCAGCACCAACCCGTTTACGGTCACAATACTCGGTCATTAGGACACCCGAGCGGGTACGAATTACTTCGTTTTATGCTCCTCCAACATTTATCGAACTGTCGGTAATTCTTCGTCAAATTTTGACAGATGATTGTAGAAACGTCAGGCAACGATCCGAGACATATAACTGACTCACTTTCAAAAGAAAAAGAAAACTCTGAGGATATTGAAAACTTACACGAAAACAACAAAAATCTCATTCCTGACAGCACAGAATGGATATTAATAGAAAAGATGGTAGAGGAAGAGTAGGGTGGAAAGTGAATCTTATTCAAATTCCCATTCATAAGCATAATAAGAGGCCTTAATACTATGCGATAGAACAAAAAAATATATACTATATATATATAGTGTACTACATATGTAAATAGTATTAACTTGGATCATTTCAATATAGAACAATAATATAAGACTAATTTATGTTGTCAAATTGACGTTTCCGTAAAAATATTATTTCCATTTAAAAGTTACTACTCTAACGGAACTAATGTTGTATGCGGTGTTGTAATAGGACATTGTGATGAATGACGTTTATATACGTAAGCATTCCTTGCACAAGTCCTGCTGACAATGGTAAATGCATTTTATATTGATGTTATAGAAATCAATATAGACAAAGAAGAATAGGGTAATATTTACATATGGAAAATAAAGCAATTGTTCCCCTTTGGGTCGTTTCATTTGTCCTATAGTACGTTACTTTAGTGGACGTCATTATATCGCCGCTCCAATACTTCTTTCTCCTCACGCGACTTCAATCCACCTATATATATTATTTAAAAAGCGGTATTGTGCAATTTAACATTATATTTGTTGTTATATACATTTAACGTTGCGATGGTAACTGTTTGTGCGCACACAAAATAAACTCCCCAGCAACTGCTACTGTACTAGAGTAGTGGAATGCACCAACGACGTAGAATATAACTCCCGCTAACACACATTACAAATTGCGCCAGCGATTGAAATAAAATATGGATGCTTCGAGTGCATTCGTCCTCGATACTCCATAGTTAAAAAATAAATTTAATATACATGCACACATACATACAAAAGTATAAACTTATATAAAATTTAACACAAATTATGCTAGTGCCTACGGTAAGTGACTTCAGTGCGTTAAATATTGTAACGAGGTAGTAGTGACGAATTTACAGGTGTAATAGATGTTTGTCTGCATTTCTACGCTTTTGTAATATTTAGCGTCTATGGATATTATGTTGAAAATAGTTACTTGCTTACAAATACATGTGTATTTGAATATTTAAATATTTTGTACTTATGTATTATTTCAGTATATTTTGATGACATCATACATTGGACACAATACCGTAAATTCTTCCTTTATTATCTTTATTATTATTTCATTTGGAGTTATGATATACATATGCGAAACAACAAGAACATATACAATGAAAAAGATGAATTGTTAATGCGCATATACATTCATTCAATACAAATTTTAGTAACATTGCTAGAGAAAAGTTAACATAGCCTCTTAATGTACTTAATCATGGTCATGGAATGCAATCAGCTGATATTTTCACGATTCACTGTTTAATGAGAATCTTTTCCAGGCAAACTCTTCAAATTTCTATTTCAACAACAGCTGCGCACAATCTCGTGGAAATTGTCTTTTTGACAAAGACATAAAAATACACCGAATTTTCCTTTGCGGAGAAATTTTGGAGAAATAAAATCGAGCTTTTATATAAGTTGTCATTCTGCACACGGAAAATTCTTACCTTTAATACATACTTGTAGCTAGTTTTGTTTCATAAATTTTTAGTTTAAAAACTAATTTTCGTTAATATAAACTATACATACATACATATGTATATACAATAAATTTAATTTTGTTCTAAATATTCAATATTTCACTGCAAACGTAAGAGAACTAACTGTAATATGAAAATTAATTCGAAGTTATTTTTTGCCGTTTTCAGAATAAGCTTTTTAAATGATAAATTTAATTTTGTCCTAAATATTCAATATTTCACTGCAAACGTAAGAGAACTAACTGTAATATGAAAATTAATTCGAAGTTATTTTTTGCCGTTTTCAGAATAAGCTTTTTAAATGATTGTCACATTAGAGAATGTAAATAAATAGAGAAGACAAAATGAAATCTTTTTGAGTACTGATTTGTTGTTCCAGATGAGGGAACATCGAAAAATATAACTTCGGGGTAAAGGCTATAAATAATATAAGACACAAGGAATGTTCCTAAATGAATTATCATTTGAAGTAGTGAGAAGTACATGACGATAGCTTTTTGAGTACACACATTAAACTTTCAGATGAAGATCTTGTCTGTGGTGCTGCTCGTACAGCAGAATTCCTTATTGTAACATCAGTAGTTTTCCGAAATTCAAATCCTATTACAGGTATGTTTGTATTTTTATAAACCTATTTTACTTAATTATAAAATAATTCTATTTTCATTATTATTTCCCTCATTTGAACATTTTCTTTTCATAAGTCAATAACTTTCCTTATTATTATTTTAATTTTTGTTCATGCGCATGCCAAAGAACATCTGTGCATATGTATGCATATACATTTTGCTTATAGCAGAGAATGTTAATGAATCATTATCTGATAAAAGCTTTAGAAAGTACTTAGTTGAGATTAGAACCTTTTTCCAGTTGTGCTATTTTATTATTAATATAAGGCGAAAAGGTTCTAATCTCAACTAAGTACTTTCTAAAGCTTTTATCAGATAATGCGAATAAATAAATAAATTCACTGATTTTAACATATGGTACTATATGCAATTTTTGTATTTTCGTATTTTATGTTTTCTGCTTGCATATTAATTCAACAAATGTGTTTCTAATTGACGCTTTAATTCTTATTATATTTAAATGAATTATGATTAGAAGTTAAATTTTGGACTGT
The DNA here is from genome assembly GCF_042242935.1 of Bactrocera oleae. Lineage (NCBI taxonomy): Eukaryota > Metazoa > Arthropoda > Insecta > Diptera > Tephritidae > Bactrocera > Bactrocera oleae. The sequence goes on from NC_091539.1 coordinate 75,851, forward strand.
ACGAAATATGTAACAAAAAGGAAAGACTGTTTTCCATTATCCATCGAACTTGTATTTCAAATTAAATGTTTCAAAAGAATTTCGGAGGTAATCCAATCGATGTAATTTATCGCCACTGTTTTACATGGACGGCCTTATGTCCCGTGTCGTCAATTCATAACCATGCACACGTAGAAATGTTGGATGAGTACGAATTACGTATACGCCATGGCTTCAACCATTCATTGACTCACAATAAATACCTAAGTAAGTAAGTTCAAATAGCTAACATAACCGAGTCGGCGCGCTATCCATTTAGTGTTATATGTTTCTAAAAATAATTTGAAAAATTTAAAACTATTTTGGCAGATATGGATGTCTGTCGAAAAATTTCAAAATGTAACAATCTGGTTACCATCACCACCACATAGATGATTATCGGGTAGTTATTTGGTTTTGTTAATTATTGTTGATATCTATTTAAAGGATTTTATGCGAGCGAGGCCGCGGTAAATGCTAGTATATTATATAACTGATGTTTTGATTTTAAAAAGTTAGTAAATAACTTAAATGCCGAAATATATACATACATATTTACATTTTGTATGTATGTATGTATATTGGTACATATTTGTATAGATACATATGTATAAAATGAGTAATCATAGCTTTTGGTCAGATACTACTATGTATATATATATACATATGTACCTATGTTATTTTGCCTAAAAACATATAAATGTACAATTGTTTGTTTAAAAATATGCACAAAAAAATATATATGTACATACACACATAGCAAAATCAATATTAATCATCGGCGATTATTAAACGGCGTTTGGCATCGGCAATAATTTAAATATTGAATCTCCATACATCAGTAATTTATAGAAGCTTGTATGGCATGGCTGTTTTGTTATTGCCATTTATATAACTATGTGCTTAGTTGCAGTGCTAATGGTGCTTTAACTAAGTACGATTTCTAAGTAAGAGAAAATCTGTAAGCCGTCAATAGAACTGGGTGAGCCACAATGTGCTCACAGCTAACAGCCAGTATAGAGTGGGCGTTGAAAATAATTGAAATAATAATTATCATTTTTTTTTCTTTCTAGATTTGAACACTTTTTCTGCCGCTTTTCTGCGCCGCAACAAACACAGCAAGTAGTAGCTTAAGAGTGACTCTGGGCTTCAAATGCTTAATCATCGGCTATTTTTGAGTATTTGCATAGCTTCCATTACTTTGCTTCTCTTTATCAAAATGGAACATTTATGCCTTGATGGAATGGAACGTGTTATGAGTAGTCAATTTTACTTGATTTTTAAAGTTGTGAAGTAGATTAAGACGGATGCATCCAACCATTTTATAATCTCGCAGTAAACATGGAAATATTTCTTGGTCAGAAAAATTTATAATAAAAAATGTGGCATGCGAATTCAACTTTTGTTATTACACGAAATTATGTACCGATTAAAATCTTTTTTGGTACCTTATTAACTGATACTAAGGGCAAGTGCTCATTTTGGATGCTCTAAATATCTACCATATACTAATATCATGCTATTTAGCAGAAATCAATATATCCATCAGAATAATGATGTGATAACGTATATACCAATATCACTAATTTTACTACCGAATCCCATAATACCATAAGTTCTACCAGAAATCTACAAGACTAGCAGGAAAAGATATTACATAGAAGATACGCATATGTGTAAAAAATTGATTGTATTGTTAGCCCTTAAAAACTTTTGTTAAGTTTTTTGCATTAATATAAGTACAAGTTAGGTAAGGTGATATGAATGCGCATAAATTGAAATGAGAAAATTATGTCAACAGAAACTACTTGATTTATTACCAACGGTTGAAATGCCATACAAATTACGAACCATATTTATTTTTTTTTTAGGAAAATCAAACATATTACAGTTTTTAAATGAAGATTATGAGTGATAAGGGTAAGTGGTAACAGATTATTCGCAATAATTAGAGCCTCTATGTATGTGTAGTTATAATATTATGAAATTTATTTTTAAACATTTGCTAAACCAAAAGAAATTTCTATTTTACCTAGATAAATTCTGTCATAGTATATTATGATTTATTGGCATTTCTTAAAAACTTTTGTGGTACCATAAATGTAAAGTGCGATACTAACGATAATAATATCAGTAATAGACACAATGTGTAATTGGTCAGACGTTTTAATAAAAAATATTTGTTTGTAGAAGTATAGTATATATATATTTTAGCAGTGTTGAAGAATTCTGTTATTTGATGGGTGGAAGTGGTTGTTACTATATTTTTCCCACTTTCAGATGGTTCATTACAACCCATCTGCAATACTAACTTGCCTGGAGTGCCAAGGGATACGTGGATACAGATTGTTAAGGTATTTCAATAATTATCAAGTTTTATTCTAGTCTTTACAAAACGCGCAGCACCAGCGTTTTTATGATTAATTTTAAACAATTTCGGCCTATTTATTTTTATTGGTTATTTGTTTTGTTATTTATTTGATTTTTGTCTATACGTTGAGTAGCAAAATAAACTTACATACCCTTTTTATTAAATTGACTAAATCTGGTTATGTCTGCGTATGTTGTAGCGGCGACCGCCTTGAAAGGCGATTAAAATCTGAGGCGTATTGTTTTTCAGTTTTATTTTTATACGTTTAAGTTTTTAAAATTAATTAAGGAACACAAATAACTCAATTTATTAAAAAAAATATGTTGTAGAAAAAAACAGAATTGTATGGCTTATGATATAGCAAATGTATTTACACACAATTGTGAATACTATATTGTTGTTATTCGCACATATCCATAAAAACGAAACAACAAAGCATGAAAAAGTGTGTTTATGAGTTTAATTTTTATTTTGTTGTTACTTCAGTTGTAAGCCAATAAAATATTTCATTATGTTATATATTTGAAAAGTTGTCAATTTGTTCAGCTTTACTAAGTATTTGTTTCAAATAACGAAACAGTACACAATTACTATTTATATACTCATTTGCAACTATGAAACATTTAAGATTGGAGAAAATCTTGACTAGCAAGATCATGTCAATCGCTAAGTATACTTGGTGACCAAACATTTGTTTTTATATTATATTAATTTTTCCAATAGCTTTCGTCGAGCGAATTTCGGCTTCTTATATAATCCATCAACCATTCGAGGTCGGCTTGAAACTTGTAGTTCACTACAATTATCAGATAACAAGAATTTTGGTATAAGTTTGGTGAAACAACTGGTGATACACATGTAGAGTAAATAGGTTTCCGGAGCTTCACATACTTCTCCCATATGCAAATACGCTGGTTTCTTGAATAATTGTGAACATAAACGCTGCAGTGAAGTATCAAACTAGTCAGGAAATTTACCAGATTACATCCTGTCTGAAATCAAAAGGTAAGAAAAAAATTATATATTATATGTTATTCCTCTTATACAAGTATAACCATTTAATGGTTTTACTCCAAAATCCAACTCGAATTTTGTAGTATTCTTGAACTGGTTTGACTCTGGTATGTTTTTGACTGCAATCCAGGAGTTGTCATATAAATAAACTCGAAAAATTACCAGTCGCATGTACGGAAAAAAGACAGTCGGCTGACTAGTTCAATTTGTGTTCCAAGCTGGTTGCAAAATGATTTATAACTTGTTGATTCAACTGCAGGGAATTTACATTGAGGAAACGCACATGCACATGAAAACCATTCGTAAAGTGATTTTTTTTATTATAAGCTACGTATATAAGTATATACATGTAGCATCCTTATAAACGTATACATGTCCATTGGTTAGAAAGATAATAAACTTACACGACTAAACTAACACTGACAATAAAAGACAACAAAAATCGTTCAGGGATTACTTTATGCAATACAAAAACTGGCGCCAGCATTCTTTGACCTAGTAAGGCCAGGCTAAATTTCCTTAAGCGCACATACATATTTACATGTATACGTATATACCCTCACAAACACCAACAGGATCGATGGAATTTTTATTGTTAAAGAGAAAAATATGATGCTGTTGTTTAATGCTTTATTGTTAAATAATTCAAAAACACGGTTGGACTGGGAAGAGAGCTTTTTCTTTCTTGCTTATACATTTTTTAAAAGTGTTAAATTTTGTTCGCATATTTTATAACACCTTCTAATAACTTGATTTTCCAAATTGTTTAAATATATGGTACTCACTACCCATTTTATTTTAATATTTTAACAAAAAATTTTTTTCCTGTGTACACGCACTGGGTTGGTTTATTAACAAACAAATGTTTCCCCATTGTTTCCGGATTTAAATACAAATTCTATGGTTAATATTTCAAAGATTATAACTTTTTTATGTTATTGAAAAAGGTGTGGAAATTGAATAATATACATGAATATATTTGAGGGTCAACAGGTACGGCTGTTGACATTTTTAAAATTAACAGGTTTGTATTTTGTGTAGAATTACCAAATGCCAATGAAACGTTAATTCTTTAGCAGCTTCTTAAAATTAACAATTCTTAGATAAGTCAAAAACTGTATACTCAAAAAACGTAATATAGAAATTATTAATCATGTATGTATGTATACAAACAAATTTACAAATGTACGTCTGGTTGTTGGTTGTACCAAAGGTTCATAGTTTCTTTTGAGTGAGGTATATTTATTAACAAATTTAAATGTAACCACAACGTAGGAAGGGTCACGAAAAGCGAATCTACACCCACTTATGGGCAGGGCTAGTAGAATTTTAATTTTAACTGAAAGTATGCTGGGTAATGCTATCAGGCAACCAGACCATTTCGCTGCAAAATGTCCCATTAAAATGGGACGAATTTAAGCTAAATGTGACACACAGAAGATGAGATTGATGTGGCAGTGAATGTATGATTTTGTGATGCTAATTCAATGAAATTTTAAAGCGGGAATAAATATGTCTATTAATCTTGCAGTGAGTTAAGTAAAACACTAAATCTGCAAAGAAAGAGGAGATTTTTGTATGACATATGAATATACATAAATATTTGTGCGTATATATGTATTTATGTGTAAAATAACACACATACCGAAAGAGAATTGAATACAAACACAACACCGATAAATACATAAATTAATAAACAAAACTGAACCAACATTGACAGAAAAAGCAGCCAGGGTAGTTATGTATTTCAAATTTCTCTGAGTTTTTAATACTTTGTCTTAATTGTTTCCATAGTGAATTTGTTGTTGCTTTTAGAACACTCGTGGGCTCGTCAATCTTCTTCGGTAGGTTAGACCCAACTCTCTTTAATCCCCTCAGCAATCCTATCACATGTTTCCGAAGCAAGCAATTGCTTTTGCAATTTTGTGTTCTTCGTTTCATAGCTATCTTATTGTTCATATCCCCGATGAAATGTCGCTTTTATGTTTTATTTTTTTTCACTTTTTGCTTTGACTGTGCACGTTCGACTTTACGGTTGAAAACAGTAGTGAGTCGTGGCCAACCACACAAATCGGTGACGAGATCGCTGGCGAATCAGAGGTAAGCAATGATGAGAGAATTTACTAAAAATAGAATTTTCACATTCACAAAAGCTTAGACATGCGATTTGTTAGTTGTTTTATATTTACTATACTGCCTGTAACCCGCAGACCGTCGGTAAACCTATCGACTACTTGCCTCAGTTTGCGGCTAAATGCTGTTCAGCAGCATATCGATAGGTAAATACGAGTTTGGGCAGGGAGGGAGAGGTATGAGAACTTGAATGAGGTGGAGCAGCCGATTGTGTGTTAGTCGTAGCAAAAATGCTAAAGTAGAGAAGAGTAGAGGAGACTTCGGTGAGAATAACGATTGGCAACGGGGTAGGCATCAAATAAACGAGCGGCAAATTGACACACATACGATTCTTTTGGAATATTTGTTGGGTTGTATTTTCTTTATACCCCCTTTGCCGACTTTGTCCTATTACTCATGAATGCATACAAGTATATACATACATACGGTTTTTGAATTGATTTCGTGCCTGACCATTAGAATGGCACATCTAACAGTACGTCCGTCGACACATCGACTGAACGACGATTGTTGCTGTCTGGCTCATTTTTAAGTTTTGAAGTAGAATGCATACATACATACATACACAGATATAAGTATATTAAAATGTTTGTATGTACATATCTACTATGAGGGTTATTATTTAGAGATGCATGGGCAAACCAGCAATCTCTTTGAGATCAGTTATACCAACACTGAAAAACTAGCAATTTATCTCATTTGTAAGTGTACTTGTATCTTGCAAATATTTTCTTGCTGATATCTCAAGGTATGATCAAATATTTAAAAAGGAAAGGAATTCATAATACTAAATTATAGGTAATCACTTACATTTGAATATTGGAAACACTTAGTATTACAATAATTGAAGTTGAAACTACAGTCACAATTGATATTTGATAATAGCTGAATATACATACTTACAAGTATATGTTGTTGTTAATTGTCCGATCAATAATTAATAATGATAACAAAAGTTATTACTGATCAAAGTATAAAGACATTTTTCAAACACATACAAATATATGTACGTATGGATGAACATATCAAAACAGCAACATTTATACAAGTGCCGCAAAAATATCGAAGTGCCGCAATGTCTCCATGTTTTGTATAACAACAAAGAAATAAAATGGCAATCAAATAAGTAAGGGAATAATGTATACAGGAGTATTTCGCGTTTTAATGTTAAAAGATTTGATATTTTGGACAACTAGCCGTGTTTTTGGTTTTACACCTGTAGAGCTATTAATAACTTGCACTCTGATGTACTTATATTCCATACATTCTACGTTATGAGAGGTTTTGCAGCTTTTTTCATAATGTCGGAAAATATCAAGGTCATAAACGGGGACCAGCTCAAACAATTTAATACTATGCCGTTTAATTTTTATACATTATATACTTGCACAAAATCTTCTCTTATGTACAATCAGGGGGAGACATAATGGGGCATATATATACAAACTTATTCACAGAAATAGAAAGAAAAGGCCGGTACCTAATAACGTACATACATACATATGTATGTATACATAAACAATCTACATACATATGTATGTATATACAATATTTATTTGTGTACGTACATACATACATATCCACGCAATCGCGTTAGTAAATATGCTGAAGTCAAGACGAACTCTGAGAAACAAACGTATTGATGTATGTATGGGAATATATAAGTCGATACATATGTATACCACATTTAAAATCTAACAAAAATCAAAATTTGGCGTTGGCACTCAAGCTGAGTCGAACATTTTGTTTTCGATTCTCTTCTTCTATTGAATTTTTATACACATCAGTAAGAAACATAGTATATAAAAACAAAGTCGTGCTTTTAACCCACTCACTTATACATAGTGAGTCGAGTTTGTTAAAAGTGTTCGCGCACAGTCATTTATTTTGTTTCACTGCCGCTCAACATTGCCAGCTGTATATTTTGTGTGCAAAAACATTTAGTATACTTCGTACTGTCTCATTATCCCCTCTGTATCCCATTCCTTGGTTTAATGGCACAAATTTCAATTTAAAATCCGAAACTGAAAAAAGCTCGTTGATTTATTAACACTTGCATTATATACATATGTACGTATGTATGTAGTACAATATTGGGTGCGCCAGCAGTGTTTTATCTCTTCTTACTTGACTCGGTTATCGTAACCATTGTGGTTTGCCTTTGCCTAGAATTGCTATTATGTATAGCGAATAATTATCTAGTGAAGAAAATAGCACTAGAATATGTTCATATTTATGTATGTATACATAATTTTATTCTTTCTGGCAAAATATTTGAAGGGGTGACATGGGTTTCACGGCTTCAAAAAAATATTTTTTATAGTTTTATTTACTTATATAACATCTCTAGACTATTGTTGTAAATTGAAATAAAATAAAATAAATATTGATCCGAGTAGTAGTTTTGGAGATACAGCCTTGAAAGTTGGGCACTCGAGGTCAGCTATATACATATCTAGTTACTTAAAACATTAAACCTGTTTTTTCGAAATTATGTTTTCAAAGTCCGTTGTCAATATTTATTGCGAACTACTTAACCGATTCGAGATATAACTTACAAGGTCTTCAACAAATTTGTTCAACGGCAACTATTAAAAAAAAACACGTATAGAAATTTTCCCCAATTTTTTTTAAATACAATTTTCACTTTCGTCCAATAGCTAGTTTATGCTCTTAATTAACCCAAGTATTTTTTTCTTTTTACTTTTGATGATCCTGTAGAAGTTCTGCTGTCAACGCGGAGGCACCTTTTTCTTGAGGGACTGCCACAAATGACGTTGCAACGGCCGAGTTTTGAATATTCTTCTTTTACAAAATAAAATATTTAAATTTTTATATGAAAAAATAATTGAAAATAGGCAGTTTTTTGCTCGTGGAAACTCATGTAACCCCTTAAGCTATAATAATACACGCAATAAACTTTTTCAAGAGAATATTTTCCTATGAGATACCGGTGTTGGACTAATGATCACAATAATTCATATGCACTCATGCAAATACATACCATACATATCTATGCGCTTACATTTAGAAATTAATATGGATATACAAAATTAATATAGTATTTGTTGCTTCACCAACTTTTGTACATTTGTATATATTGCCTACTCTTCATTGGTTTTGATTCGGCCCTCTAAACTGTATTACTGTGTGTGCTGAAAGCATCTTTTGCGGTGTATGCTACAGATCCAACCTAAACGATTTAACTTTGTTTGCTTCGTTTGGGTCACTAAAGTTTCTATATGTATATGTAAGCTTTGTGTGTATAAACACGCATACATACACGAACATGTGCGTATGAGAGCACACTTTTCATATGTAGGCATTAGTAAAAACGTCGAAATACAATGAAACACAGATACATACATATGTAGATATATGCATGTCCATGTACCCAACCAACATTTAGAGAATTGTCTGACTGGGCAAAATTTAAATTTAACATTATGTTTTTATACTATACGATTCTTTTCCTATCTAGTTTTAAGAGTCTTTTTACTGGCTTTCACAATTCACCCTATAGTTATAAATAATTACGCGCGGTTTGCAATATACTGCATTACTCAATTTGGTATTACATAAAAAGATTTGATTTCGAAGCGTTTATTTTTAATGTTTGCAAATGCTGACTGGGTAGCTAATATTTACGCAGAGTGTAGCAAAAGTTTCTCGTTGTTTTCATTTTGGCTTTGTTTGATGGTGTGGTGCTAACTGATAGTAATTTAATTCTCTCCAGAGTTTTTAGCTTTTGGTCATTTGGTATGCTATTTACTTTGGCATTTGGTACAGACTTCAATACTACACGAGTTAACTTCAGTCATTATTGTGCACTGAACTCGGGCGTTACATAATGTAAAAGCGTTCGCGAATATATTAAGAGATTTCCAATATTACACCATTATCAACCTTTGCCAATGGAGAAATTTTCTTTCAGTGTTTAACTCCCATCGATTTTTTTATTGCCAACTTCTCTCTAAAAATGTTAATAATGCCAATATTGGTAGTGAAATTATTGCTCTATAATAGGGGTTGTTTGTGTATTTGTAGTCGAATTGTGTCAAGAGAGTGCAAAGCTCTCTGCTTCGACTTTAGAAATTAAAGTAAAAAACAACCACCATTAGCTTAATGCTCGAACCCTAGGACCAACATCAATACCGTAGAAGTTATACTAAATAAACAACTAACTCGAAAGCCAGACGAGAAACACGCTCTCTCTCTCTAAAAGGCGAGGCCGTATCTGCATATTTTTCGGTGCCGGCTAATAAATGGCTATCGCCGTTAGAATAGAATCTATAGGTTGACTCAACGAGTCTACGAGTTGCCTTCGTAGACATCGATTGTGCCGCCATCGTAACAGTTGTCGCTGTCGTTGGCGTTGGCGTTGTCAGCGTTGACTTTGCTGTTAGTTTATGTATTGTCGCATTAAACAAATTCAAAATTTGCTCCTAAGTTTATTTAATGTGTTGGACTCGTCGTGAACGCAACAATCACTCGCGCTTTCTAAGTCCGATTGCCTGTTGATTTTCGGTAAAAACTATGAAAAAATAAACTGTTTTAAAACAAACTTTGTGAAACCTTTAGCAACCCCTTTCGTCTTAAATCGGTACAAATTATTTGAAGTGTCCTATGCTTGCGTGGATTTAGTGGCCTGTGACGACAAGACCAAATATTTATTAGTAATTAAGAATCCAAATAATATGTGTAGAAAAGCTTTAACCACTAGTAAAGGTTAAAGAAGAAATAGTTAGTTCGAAAAATAAAAGTGCCTAATGTTTGTGTTTAATATATTTTTACAAAAGTCTCCAAAACAAGAAAAATAAGAAAAAAACTAAGAATTATAAAGCTCCTTAAATATATGTATGCATGTATATTAAAAAGTGACTTATCAAATTAGTGTTAAAGAAATACAGAATATTAAGACGATTTTGCTTTAGTATATCTACTAAATTGCAAATATGCATATGTACAAACATATGTATGTATATGCAAAACTCGCAAAAACTTATGTTTGAAATCTGTTTGAAAGGGGTAAGTTTCTAAATGAAATTATTCAATTAAATTTCGTTAAATAAAGCATAATTATATACATAAATTTGAATTTACTGGTATCAACACTACATAAATTTTGATTATTAACTATTAGAACAAAAAACTTCTGTAGTAATGCTAGAAATAATAGATCTACATATATCTTTGTCAACAGGTGTTTACTTATGCACCCGTCAATTTATTCTAAATGCGTACATTCAACAATATTTACACATACATACATATGTATTGTCAATACTATTTGCATAAATCCATACAGTGTTCTCCATTCTTGAGCATTTTTCCATCATATACCATATACTTAGATATTTGTATGAAATAAGCCTACATATATGTATACAGTTGTATTGTATATTAATATATTATCATACATGTAGGTATGTAATAGTGTATGCAAGTATATATAAAATAATATTTATATTTATTTAACTTTCCTTTTTTTTGGTGGCCGTATGCCATCCGTTTGAATAAGATTCAGCTATTTAAAAGATATCTTCTTGGTTGGAATATAATCTCATCATTCTTAATTTGTTTGATGTGCGCCGCGGACACTTATTTTTTGGCACACTTGACAATCGCTGACGTATCAGCTAATCACCTTGTCTTGCTCAACCACCCTCTCTTCAGCAAATCTCTTAAGTAGTATTGAATATGAAAACATGAATTATTAGCTAAAACGGAAAACGTGGACCCAAAAAATTTAGGATTTTCTTCTTTATTCAATAAATTTTTATTCGTTTTTACGCATTTCCGTATGAGCACACAATTAAAAAAACTCTCTTACAATATCATTATAAATATTAAAAAAGTCCCTCTATATACATAATTCTAAGCAAAAATGTATACATATTGTGCGGACTATCATATAGTATTTATATACATACATATGTATGTATGTATATACATTTATGCAAAATTTAAATGTGTGTAAATTGAGAGGAAAATGCTTGGGGAAAACAAAATTTTTGACTATTATTCGCACATCTAGAATGTTTTTTTTGTTTTGAAACTCCAAATGAGCACCGCGATATTACGTAGTAATCGCCGTTATTTATATATAAATAAAAGTTTAAAGCAGCATATTATGTACATTTGTATTAAGAACAATGTGAATAAAAATCTTCAAGGGTAGCAAGTCACAGTACCTTCATACTATGTATTATAATATTTGTATGTATATAGGTATTAAAAGGGATGATTCTTCAAGCTCTTACAAATGCACATTAAGTTAACGCATACATTCATATGGTATGTATGTAGTGAATTAGACCAATACGACTTTTCTTCCTACAAGCTACTTGTAATAGTCGAAATATTTAATTATGAGTGAAAAATTACATTGTACTACCTATACATATAATATAGAAACTTTACACATAATGGAAAGGGACTCTATCAAGAACTTGTGAAGAAACTCTCATGTCTATCGGAATTTTTATCTTATCAATTAATTGAAACAAATTAAATAACTTTGCAATGCGATTGAGCACTACCAAATACATAAATGGTGCGCATAGGCAATACATGTACTATGTACCTACAGATAAGTGGGCTTTATTGTATATGTACATGTCAGGCATTCATATGACTATGTAAAGGTGGACCATATGGTCAAAAAAAAATCTTCAATATGTATTGGAGTCTACTCTAAAAAATTTATTTTTAGTTCAAAGTTGTATATTTATATAAACTCGCCCTTGAGAAATATTTTAGCAGCAAATGTTTATTTATATATATTCATATGTATGTTTGTGTTACGTCTCAGAAATACACCAAAATCTGGTAATACTAAATTATTAAAACGAAATTATCTAAGATTTGCTACTTTTACTTGAATAATTAATTCACGTCGTAATTTTACGTTTCCTTTTCTCACTCACATTTAGTATGACTATTTTTCCATTTTAATATAACGAAAACTCGTTTGGCATTTATAATTAAATCCACCCTCCATACGGACGAACGCTACACCAAACATTAATTCTTGGCTGTCACACAAGCAAAAGCTCCATTGAGAACCGCCGAAAAACATGTATAAACAGAGTTCGTACTTTTTTGTTTTCATTTGGAACTCATCAGTGTGTTTGCCACTCTTGCCGGTGTTTTTTATGCTGATTTTGGTGTTTGTTGTTAATTTGGTGTTCGCTTTGTTATTGTTAGTATTACTTTTGCTGTAGGTTTAGTGTCGGTTTTTATTTTTTGACGTTCTGTTGCTTTCCGTCTAACCTTGAAGTACATATATTTTATTAAATACAACACATGTGCGTGAGTTGGTCTATACATATGTATATGATAATATAGAGTTAGTATTTTGTTTGCTTATGTATTTTATTTCTCTTACTTTGGTATTAATTTATTTACGTTAGCAAAGTGTTTGAAAGTATTAGTGTATACATTATTATTAGTTTTTTTATTTATTTTGTTTATGTATTGCTTCGTTGCTTTCAATTTTCACTAAATATACAGTGGGATAATAAGACTTCTCTTACAAATGAAGAAATTTAAATTTTATAATAAAATGTCTCGATGTATATTTGTATTTCTGCTATAAACTTAAAAGAGTTAATATTAAAAATCAACGTTTAAAACTGTACTTTTTAAAGCTGGTATACCTAGTATAAAGAATATATAATAATAGCATTAATCAAATATATATGAGCAGAAACTTGTTGAAAACCCTCAAATTTATTTATATTTTTATTTTATTAGAGGTTTTTGAATTCTTATTTATTATTCAGTACATTATAAGTACATTTTTTCCAAAAAGAAACATTATGTTTACAATTGATAGTTCCTCTTCCAAAACAGCAAACATTCATTGCTTAGGAGTGAAAAAACTTCAAAATTTATATTTGGTCAGAAGCAAAACGGCATTCATGCATAACATGTTAATTACTGAAAAAAAGTTGAAACAAAACACAATTAGCATTTCAACAGTATACGATGGCACTTTACTCACACATATACATACGTATATAATCACAATGGTTTTGCTTCCATAGGAATAACAAACATAGCTACACAAACGTCAAGGTCAAAGGCAATTTTTTCAAGCATAAAGCGAAACAATGTTTTATATATTACCTTACAATCAAATACAAATCTTGCTTTTTGTAAATATTCCGATTGTCACAATTCCATGTCAATTGGGTTTGGGTATATGATTAATCCCATTTTTTAATTTTACTCCGACAACAATCCTCTCACAAATTTTAATTTGAATTAAAAATCTTAACTGATTATTCATATTAATATATTATCATTTACAAATATATTATATCTAAGAATTATGTTTAACTTTGACCATTTTATTAAAGCTACATGCATTCATGTTTGTAATTTGATTAAAATGTTAGAATTTTATACTAGTCGATGTTTCACTCTGGTATACTTAAGTATATACCCTCATATATTTATCTTATATACTAGTGACGGGATATTCAGATCAGCTGTTTAACTCTGCTACAAGTACTGCATCAACAATTTATATTAAATATTTGCAAAGTGTGCCATCAGTAGTATTTATATAATTGTTAAGAGATAAATATGAACAAAAACAAAACAATTTGTAAATATGTACAAGTGTGTGTACACACACAATAAATTCAAAATCAACTAAACATTCATGTGTGTTATTATTGCGGCATCAATGGTAGCCCATATACTGTCGCTTCAGAGATAGACAGGTGTTGTGTAGGTGGTTGTTATATAGTGATTTATATTGCGTGGGTTTAGAGCAAAACTCGATTCAGCGCTAAACGAGGAGTAAATAAAAGAAAAAAGTGCAATAAAATACACAAATTGCAACGCCCGCTATCGTCCATACACTCACTCATTCAACAATTGACATTTTAAAGTAAAGGTTAGGATCAACCACATTAGCAATTGAAGTGGGCGGTCATTTCCGGATTACACGCACTAGCGTTTTCAAATAAATTTGTATAATCAAGGCAACAATCTCCCGGTCGATATGAACCAAAAATATAACGCAGTGATTTGTTTTGATCACTACCTTAAGCAACTCTTCATAAAGACTAAGCCTAATATTGTAAGATTTTTTAAATACCACTAGATTGATCGAATCATACACTCTAATTCGAAGATATATACTTATGAGGATACATATGTATGTATATAAAAGCATACACAGATATAATATAATAGTAAACTAAAACACGCATAGTTATGGTGTTGGGATATTAGCTAATTAGAAGGTGATAAATAAGCCAACGAACACAATATTAACGTAAAACTGTAGTCACTATTTTGCGCACCAAAGAAAGAAGACTATGCTTCGAAGGTTTGAATGGGGCAGTATTGAAATTAGACTTAGTGGGGCGATCCGTGTTCTGCGTTTTACGGAAATCCGGTGAGAATCCATCCAAGCCAGCGTGTCAGTTGTGCACAACCGCTTCATAAGCATTTCGCTTTGGCCTTCTAGAGTTTTAACCCTAAAAGCTAAATAAGTATCCGTTGGCCACACCCAAAATATATGTACATATGAAGTAACAAAAGAAGAGAGCTGAGCGACTAACAGCCATCTAATTAATTTAACTTTAATTGTGCGCAACGCTTTTAAATCGTTTAATATTTTATTCCGAACATTTCTCAGTTGGTTTGTATACCCGCATGAGTATACAGACATATGTATGTACCATATACTGCTTGTCATTTACAAATTGTTAAATAAGTAAGACGTTTGTTATAAATGTTTACTCACAAGTGTAAGGTAGTGCATACTGTATATTTGGGTGTAACATTTCTTAAAGCTTTCCCCAAAATATTTGCATAGTATTTTCTATAAATTGTTAAAATGTTCTAATGTAGAAATAACTATGTGTAATGATAGTCGCTTTCGAAATTGTATTCGATCTTAGATACAAATTTAATTGCGAAATTACTATTATTAATATAAGCATAATAAGATGACTTAAGAATTTCACGATTTTTTAGATATAATCTAGTTTGTTAATACGAGGTTTGTTCAAAAAATATCGCGAATTTTGTATTTCTTAAGAAAGTGTTTATTTATTCATGAATATCTATTTTGTCCCCTTCAAAGTAATCACATTTAGATATAATGCACTTATGCCAACGTTTCCTCCAATCCTCAAAGCATTAAAAAAAGTAATTTTTTGTGATCTTATTCTGCTTCTTCTTCCATGCAGTTTTTATCTCCTCAATCGTAGCGTAGCGCCGTCCTGCCATGTCGTTTAGTTGAATTCATACTAATGAATATTATAAGAAGATATATATGTATGTAAGCTAATAAATTAAACAGCAGAAAATTGTGAATTAATTCATATTCTCGTGTTAAAGCTATTTCTCGCTTCTGATATTGTAGTATTGAAGCTCATTAAAAAAATTATCATATTTTTGTTTCGACATCTGGTTTTAAACAGGTTTTTATGCTTTTAATGTTTGGATTATTTTTTAATTTGGCATCAGATATGAATATAGTATTTAGGCGTTGAATGCGCGGCAAGATCTCTACGGGGTGTTAGATCGAATCTCAGCATATACTTAGTAGTATACATGAAATTCATATTTTGTCATTACATAAGGATTTACAAGCAATTGCAATGTTTAAGAGTTCAAAACTGTAATGACAATAAAGCTGCATGGTGTCACAAATAGTTATACAGTAAACTAAGAATTTGAGGTTAATGTAGTCACCAAAATGTAAAAATGAAAAAATCAAATTCTCCTCAAGTTGATCAAGTATCAAGTGAAATCAAGCGACAGGAAATATTACTTCTAAATTTCACAATTTGAATATGGAAAACCTGTTTTCACTGATATTAAAATTAGTCAAGCGACTGCAAATCGCCAAAAAATATATTTCCTTATAAGTATGTATCATTCAGAATCATATTGATTATAAATTCTATAATCTGGCATTTGTAGTGGTCGTATAAACGGCAAATTCAAGCGATATATGATTGTCATCAGGTAAGCAAACAAAAAATAAAATAATAAAAGTTACACTTATTTCTTAAACACCCACTTCTAACAAAATGCATAACAAATTCATTGCCAATTCGCAAATACCGAGACTTACAAAAATGTCGACTCCTTCTTGGCACACATTCAGAAAGGTCGACGATGGGTCAATTCTCTTTCGCTTGATTTATAAATGTATTTAGATGCAACACCATCACAGAATCGAAGACTATATTGGCGCCAAAAGAATTTCATTCATTTTATGCTCAAGAATATCTATGCCATAAAATTTGAAAAATAAGTCATAATACATGAATACGAGATGTTTTGCTCCGCTACTACATAACTGTATATACAATACATACATATATTAGCGGACTTGCGCACACTTCACAAAAATTATATGCATAGAGGAAAAGGAGGATGTTTTCAATCTAGTTACTAAACAATCGCCATTTAGTCAAGCATACAATATAGAAGTATGTTTAAATATACAAACAGACATATCTACCGCAAGTTAATTTAATGACATATGAAAATGCAAAAGCACAGCAAAATGTTTTTAAAATGAATTTAATATGGAAAATTATACAAAATAAAAGTACTTAAAAAGTAAAACAAAGTTGCTGATTGTTATTTGGTTTTGTAAATTTTATTACTGCAACTTTTGTTGTTGTTAAAAGTTTTGATTCTGTGTGTTTGACGGCGGTATTGCTTTGAACGATTGCGGTACAGCTCAATTTGAATTTTACTAGCATTTCGTCTAATTGCGCTCATGCTATTGTGTTTTCCTATATGCATGTACACACACTCGCTTAGAAATAACACATCACACATGCGGAGGTGGGGTGTGCTCAAATTTTTATAGCGATATTTGTAAAATGTAAGTAGAATAGTAAAATGGAAAAACAGAGGGTGAACTGGGGAGCTATGCAAAATTATAGTTAATTCAATGTCAAAGGATGCATGAAAGCTCTGTGAATTTTATGATCGGCAAAAAATGCAGCAGTGTAGAGGCGGTATGAGCTATCGCAATAGCGGGACGTTGCAGCTGTAGATACTACATATTTCCACTTTTATTGCCCAACGCTGTACTGACATGTTAGCGTACGTGGCATACGGTGCGTCAATGCAACAATGTCGACAATAAACGTGTCTCACGTTGTGCTGGTGGCAAAGGTGATGGCTGTCATAAAAAAAGTAACCATAAATGTAACTATAAATTTCACGAAATGGTTTTTGCTACAAAATGTAGGCAACTGGGGAGTGTGGGGGTGAGATATCCCTAAAAAGTAGTTGCAATTAATGATAATTGCTAAATTTTCGTTTTGTGCTTTATGAAAAGCATTACTTTTTAACTTTAATATTACAATAAAAAGCGAAAAAAAACACAATAACCGAATTTAATTTAATTGCCTAATTTAGGATCACATAGGTATTATACCTAAGTATGTACTTTCAATAGCTTTCATTTCATTTTGTGTTCTCAGCAGAGGAACATATTTTGGCTTATTATTTAAATAAAAACTAATTACTTAAAATATGATAGATATCTTGAATACATATGGCAAATTTTACTTAATTATGACTAACACAATACAGGTATATCAAAATAATTATAATCATACTTGTACTTTAATAAAATGTTAGTATTAGAAACGTCTTCATATTCCCAGAAGCATCGATTTTTGGAAATGTTTAGCATTTTTTGTCTATTTCATTTAATAGATGTATAAGTATGTATGTATATACTTTTTACATTACATCCCGTTGGACCGACGTCGGCTTTTACACGCAATAAGATTAACTTCGGGCTGCACCACGAAGGGCAATTGAGACTTTAAGGCACCCTTAATATGAACAAACGTGTATATACAGTTTATGTATTGTATAAGTATCTAATTTTTTTATGTACACTTCAGTTCAGCTTAGTTGAATAGTAATTACTAATAGAATAGAAAAAACAAGAAACTTCGAAATTTCAGTAAACATCCAGGCTATTATAAATAATAAAATAAATAAATTAGTGATTTTTTATACTTTTTTTTTGCTATACCGCTCTCAACAAGAATGTAAAAAAACAAACGAATTTAATTCACATGAATAAAATATGACGATTTATTTAAACATGAAGTACAACCTTTAATGACCTACAGAAAAGTCCTGTTGTAAACCTGATAAATAAATACGTATGTATAAGGTAATTAGTGGCTAGTACATCCGCTCCTTAAAACCACTTTGAGTGCAAGCAGCCATACAATATTTGACTTAAAGAAAAGAAATTTAATATTACCCAAAATAAAGCGCGAATCGAACTTAGTGTATTATAAGTAGTTTAATCTACTATAAGCTACATACTGTGATTTCTTTGTAGATATTTTATGAAATGGGAGAGCTTTCCGATACATGTAGATTTTTAAAGTTAAGTATGCCAAGGCCAACCGAAGTGACGTCTTATCTATGTAATATAACATATAGCGTATGTGTGAACGTAAGTTGGTATGGATACGCTTTCTTTTGTTATGTGAATTCAGGCAACAGCCCTGCATAATTATATGGTAGCACATATATATATTCTCCAGTCTTATGAAAACTTCTTAGCTGACTGGCAACTGTTTTATAAAAATTTTCAAAACAGCAATAGACATGCCATATGTACATAATTCATTTTGACAAAAATGAAATTGGGATTGGCTAAATGACTACATTTGAAAGGAGTGCCGACCTCGTTATCAGATGTATTGCTTGAAATATGCATTTCAATCAATGTTTAATGCTCTACTATTTTCTACAGGCTGTATTTTTACTAATTTCACAAGAGTAGTTTGTATTTCAGTTTAAGGAGTTGGAAACAATATGGTTTTTGGAAAGGAGGTTCACATTACCTAGCTACAATTGTTGTGTTAGAGTTATGTACAAAATTTTGTTCTTTCAACCGTGACAAAACCGTTCGAAACTTTTCCGAAAAGAAAACATATTTTTGTATATTAAAAAATGGAAGCTACTCACTTGTACAATAATGATCATTTATATAACAAAATGTGTATAAAAGCACAAAAATTATTTTGTAATACTATATTACTTTTAATATTCTTAGACTTTCAAACGCTCTTTAATGCGAAATGCGGCATGAATAAATATGCTGCTCAGCGAAGCACTTTCTGCGAACGTGTCTATGAACACTGTACTTGTGTGCGCCGACTTTCCACAGTCTGAAGATGAAATGAATACTATGTAAAAATAAATAATACGAATATACACAAATCGGAAAAGGTTAATACATTAATATGGAAGAAATGTGATTATAGAAAATAACTGATGTGTCCACCAACTATCTATGTAGTCAAAGCCGTATCCACATGACTTTTTTGGCAAATCAGTGTTAATGCCCGATACCCAAAATTGGTACCGAACTTGCAAATTTATGTTGTGGACGTTAGAATTGATTGCAATTTGGCACAGCGCATAAATAATAAGAAATACAAGCAACCACGCACTCACCGGATATATGTATGTACATTCATATATACATACATATGAATAAAAACATTATACCCACTCATATAATCATAAGAGCAGTAAAATGCGAAAAAGGAAATACAAAAAAAAATAAATAAATTTAATGTCATGGAACCCCTTTAGTACATTAGAATTAAATAATATACGAAATCGGCATATGTTTGTATTAGAGTGTAGTATATAACATAAAATTGAAAGAAAAATGACAAGAAAGTGTAAATGAAATATTTACATACCATACATATGCATGTTCCTATGTACATATGTGTATATTTCTCTAAAGATGAAATAGCCCTGTAATTACCGAAAGTGTACAAACAACGCTTAATTAGAAATTTTAGAGCCGCATTTTAATTAGCAGGTTAGGTTGTAAAATGCAACAATTTGTGTAACAACAGGCAAAAAACAAGAAAACTTGTTAATATTATTGGAAAATTGGAAAACTTAAGTATAGAGTTTAATCGATTCTAACATTGATTCAAAGTAATTATACTTTAAGAACGCTGTGCACAATGAAAATGATTTAGAACAGAAAATACAGACCGACCACTAGAAAACTATGTACATACTTATATACAAATTCATAGAAATGCAAATTATGTAAATAAGGTTTCGTGCTTTTAAGCTTAGAAGATAAGTAGCTTAAAAATGCAAAATTAATCATAATCAACAGTTTTGAATTTCATCTCTAACTCTGGTTTGTTTTATTAACACCAAATTCGCCCACTTGTATTCAACAAGCTATTCTCAAAACATATTCATAAAATAAATTTGGTAAAATAAATACAATATGTATAAATCTATATATGTAAATAAGTAGATATATATATTTTTTTTGTTTGTTTGATTTGACTTTCCTGTGTCTCAGTGAAACGAAATCTACAAAATTTAGCACCATAATATTTAAATACGTGAGCCCCTCTTTTGCGCATGCTGTTCAGTCGCGAAAGAACCACACCCACGAAGTGTACTATACAAGTATGTACGTGCAGTTGTATTATATACATACATAAGAATTCATGCAAACAGGTACATATATTCGTTTGACTTCGTATTTTCGAAGCACATATTCACATATAGACATTGTATAATGCTTAATCATAACAGATGTCCAAATGTACATACAATGATACATGCAAATTCATAAATATTTGGACAATTTGGTTTAACCAAAAAAACGGCATTACAATTTTGCATTAAGTTTGATTCATTGTTTACATGTTCCCCAAAAAGTACATATATATTCATAAAATATATGTATGTACAATCAAATATATTCATTGCGATTCCAGTAAAACTTTTTAAGCTAGCAGTGCACAGCTGTGACCACAATTAGTACATCAAAATAACATGCATCCCAGACTTCTTGCTTAAATAAATTCACGTAGATGTACCATTTTCGAATTTTTTTTGATCTGTTTGTATAATGTGTCGAAGTGAACTGCACGCGTTTGAATACACTGAAATAAAAAAAATAATAATATTATAATAAAATGCACGATATGCATACATATATATACTCTATAAAAAATAGATTGAAAACAGAAGGAGTAAAATAAAAATTAATAAAACGTATGTTCTATTATACTAAACAGTTTATACATACATACGTCTAAATCAATCGGTAAACAGCCATAGCCCTTATAGTAGTAACAAGTCTTTCACCGAACATTTTTAATTTGATTATCTGATTACATATTGAGCAGTAAACAATCTCATTGATGCATGAAACACAATGATGCTTTGAACCATTGTATAAATCTACAAGTAACCAATCCTAAGTTTTTCAGTACACATACGCAAAAAAACTGTAATTTGCCACGGGTTGCCCCCAAATATTCTACTACTTATTAGACACATTTCTATATACCATATACATAAGAAAAAACGTTTTTATATACGTATGTGTCTATTAACTACACATACATCCATAACATACAAGTATATTGTAATAAACGTGAGTCCAAAACAAGAAGAAAGGAAGATGCCCATCTAGCACACTAATTACAACCAAAAAGAAATTCTTATTATATATTTTTGTATATACGTATGCATATATACCTACATACATATGTAATAAGTCCGTGAATATTGTTGAATGCCATAAATTGACTTTTAAAAGACTAATGCTACCAAACCATGTGGAAGTCATATTGTCAGCTCCACTTTAATCTTTTAAAAGCTCAACTATTATGAGTTATGTATTTTTATTTATACATAGTCACAATCACTTTCACATACATATGTACGTGATCGCAAAAATGACAAAATTACTAGGATATGTTATAATATATTAAAAATTATGATTTTTTAGATTTTTGAGAATACTTTTTAATATAAAAGAATGAAATACTTTTAGTTACATCTACAACTTTCGTCGATATATATTTTTTTATTGCTCGATTTGAAGACGACGACCTTCAGTGTATATATGTAGTTAATTGAATAATTAAAAGTAACTAAAATTCTTACTCATAAATTTCAATTAGCCCCAAATGAATTAAAATTTTAATGAATGAGTCTAATTTGTGTATGTTGTCTTGCTGAAATATTTTACTGATACCTATTTCTCTGCATTTCTTTGATTAACGTATTTGTCTTTCTATTACAGAAATTTTATTTTGAATGTCTTTGCATCTGCCTTCGTAAATACATTTATGTATAAAATTTAAAGTTAGTTTAACGTTACCTACAAATGAGGATGGATTATATGGGCGGCGAAAAAACTCATACTTTATGAATGTATATTTGAATGTGATACAAGTAATAAAAATAAGAAATAACAAAAAAGAAGTTTGAAACACGCCATTCAACGCTTTTATCTGTGATTTTGCGCTGTAATAAGTCGCATTAGTATATTTTTTTGGGCTTTGGTCTAAAAACGAAATTAAAATCATAAGACAACATAATGTTTAACCTCAACACACCATCGTCATTGCTGGGCATCGATTGCTCTGGCCTAAGCACAACACCAAAAACTCCTGAAATTCTGAACTCTTTGATCGCAATGACAAATCCGATGGACAACTATAGCTTCGCACCTTTAAATAATGATTCAGCTGCATCAACTCCAGGTAGCGCTGTCTCAATGCGCAGCTTTAATGGAACCTCGAACGCCCAGGTGAGAAAACTTTTTATTATTATGATATGAACATATTATATATTAAATTTATCCTATATAGATCATATCGCAAGATAGTAGTCATTCCAGCTCTTCAACATCACCTGCAGACTCGCCTAGTGGGATAAATACTACTCCAAGTGTTCAACAGGTACGCTTTTATTGTTTATATTTTAACTAAATTTATATGTCTAGAATACAAGCAGTCCACTAAACCCATATTTATCCTATCCTTCCCCGAATAATATCTTTTTTCAAATACCTTTATCTGCCATCTTTTTGGAAGCTTAAGATTAAATATTATATTAAACAAACAAATAAATATTAATTATTATAAAAAGCCCGAACGGCTGGAAAATTTAGGTCAAATATTTACATTGCTTTTTTCTTTCTATGCGTGTGCATACTATACTTAGTACATGCATAAAACGCGTTTGCAAAAGTGTGTGTGTCGCTAGTGTTTTATTGCTATTGCCTTCATTCATTTAAAGGTGTGGGCTTACTCAACGACCAGTGCATGAAGTCTCTACTCGTGACATTGATGTGCGAAGTTGTGTTATCAAGATTGGCGCGGTACAGTTCGCATTGATTTTGTAACAGCAACAACAGCACACAATTTATGAAATCCTCTTTCATATAATGCGTTTTTATCTCGTAAAGAACCGTTTTTAATGTGATACGAGCATACTTATATACTTAGATTTGTATATAACATATTGTATTTTAACTTGAATTATTTTAGTATTAAAAATTGTACAGAAGTTCAAAACAATATTTTGCGGCTCAGGCGATCACAGAAAGACGATTCACGATTTAACCAGCCCATACATACATATGTCTATATGTTGTGTGAGTATGGACATATTTCTTCAAAGAAAATGCGTGCACTTGTATACTTGTATGCATAACAAGATTCGAACTATATGTATATGGTATAAGCAAATTGTGTCACGTGCTAGTGTAGGTGTTTAGTAAATAAATGGATTTATCTACATATATTTCAGTTTCGTAAAAATGACTGCACTCTTCCTTTCATACCGAAGAGTAATCACTTTTACACAGCAGCGCACTGTGATGGAACGAAAAGTGGACAAGCTGCCATACTTGGAAACTTCAAACCAGTGCAACATTGTTCCCAAATATGCAATATCCACTTTACTGCAAAATAAGCCTTTTTGCATTTATGGATATTGCCGACAATCCAGATTTACTTATAAAAAAGTAAACAGTGGTATTTTGTTTTTTGTATAAACCAAAAACACTACTTCATTTTCCAATGTCGACAAATAAAATGGATATACACACTTAACCCGCCAACACATTTTTTTTTAATTCAACAGTAGATTACCCACAAAACATTGGCTTGAAAATCCTGCATGTGCTTGAATTTAAAAGAAAATAATCATTTATGTTAACAAATTATACAAGCATAGATTTTAGTTAAATACTACTTCTTAAAGTAACGAGTTTACTTATGCATCTGCTTTTATGATATTCTTTTTCGGTTACAGACGTGTTCGCAACTTATTAAGGCTGGACTTAAGCTTTCAATTCAAAGCAAGCGAAAGCTGTCTACCTGTGATTCAAGCTCTAGCTCCGATCAGCCAAACTCCAAATATTCCCGTCCTGATGAAGATGGCGAAGAATCAACGGATGAAGAAATTGAATGTAAGACGTCTTCAAAAGGTCTAACACCAGAGGATGAGGATCGACGGCGACGACGCCGCGAACGCAATAAAATCGCAGCTACCAAATGTCGCATGAAGAAACGCGAGCGCACCCAAAACCTTATAAAAGAGTCGGAGCAATTGGAAACCCAAAATGTGGACTTAAAAACCCAAGTTCGGTCATTAGAAGTTGAACGTCGCAAATTACTTGATATGTTGCAAGGCCATTCAACAACTTGCATACATGCAGGTGGATTAAATTTACCTTCTAAACTATTGCATTCACCAGCTCATAAGTACCTCACCGCCATTGATATGGATGACAATAGTACTGCCAATGGAGACATGTCTACAGCAAACGCCACAGTTAATAGAATTCAGTCCCAAACGCAACAACAAGTTCAAGTTAACAACACTTTTAGTAATCAGTCAACTCATGGAGCACAACGCACTGTAATCCCACCAATGTCAACCATCAAATTTCCACGGAGTGCAGCAGCTGTTGCCGCTGCTGTTAATCAGCAACTGCATCAACTACCAACACAACAACAGCATTTGCCAAATGGCTATTGCAAGCCGTCACCAACGCCACAGGAGCTTGGATATATAACTTCCCCGTCACAAGAAAATATATGCTTGCCTGCCAACTTACCGAAACTTTCGTCACAATCTTCTGCTACCCCCCAAATTGGGACTGCCACCGTAGTTTCTTCCATTAACCAGCAGCTCTCTGATTACATTCCTAACTGTGAAAATAGTCTTGGTTTGATATTAGCCCATACTCCCACCTCGGTTCAAAGCAATGACGACGGCAGTGTACTACTTGGTGACATTGTTAGCCCCCTTTCAGTCATGCCTACACCTACGACGGCGACAGAATTCGTAAAAAATGAGCTAGTCGACTCACAAAGCCCCTACACCACCGCTCAATCAGCAGAACGTTTCCTTTTTGAGAGTAATTGTGACAGTTACGTAGACATTAAACATGCTGTCAGCTTACATCATGGAAGTCTCAATAATAATAATAACAACAATAATAGCATCACAGCTCTACATCAAAGCAGCAATAATAACCTTATGGA
Source organism: Bactrocera oleae (assembly GCF_042242935.1). NCBI lineage: Eukaryota > Metazoa > Arthropoda > Insecta > Diptera > Tephritidae > Bactrocera > Bactrocera oleae. The sequence continues at coordinate 101,768 of NC_091539.1, forward strand.
TTTCAATACCTCCCTGGTAGGTGGAAGTAGTGGGATTGTACCTTTCCACGATCAAATATCGATTAAAAATGACTACTTGCACGACGCTGATTTGTTGGCACAACTCACCGGAGATGGTGCTGAATTTGTGGACCTTGATTCTAGTGTTGCGGCAACATTCATGACAAACAATGGATGTTTGGCGTAAATTCGATTTTATAGTTATTGAGAAGAAAATTAGAAAATGTTTCTTCTTTCAGTTAAAAAATTAAGCATCCCAGTGAATATGGCAAACGTGCAGTTATTAAGGATTAAGTAAATAACAGGTAAAGGGTCAAACAGAGGCAGCACTGACTACAAATGAATAGTTAGTCAGAGCCAACCACTTGAAATTAGAAAACGTAGTACGAAAGTACGTACGTTTTATTATGTCACGTTCTCCAATCATAACATCCTAGTATTAAAGTAAGTAAAAGGTAGTCTAGGCTTCGTAGAACTGGTACGGTATTTCAATAACACATGCGTATACACTCCTAATTGTGTTTTAAGTCTTCCACTAAGTAATGTTAAATTTATTTATATGCGTACCTTTTTTGCATTTGATTAATACCTTCCAAAATCAATTTAATCATTTCTATACCAGTTAACTAAATGAAGCCCGGTTACCACCAATCTCGAATATTTTAATTGACTTGGTGGTTTTAAAAATTCATATAAAACCAAGAGTTTTAGACGAGAACCTTTGGTGGCTTTACTACCTCAACGATCCAAAAGAAACAGGATAATCTGTAAAATTTCGTTACAATCTGCAAATTGGTAACTGTAGGGCTTTCATAGATTGAGAATAGCTCTAAGGAAATTTTTGTTTTATATTTTTTCTATTGACATACATAGCATTCCAAAACTACAAAACCAGTAGACATAAAATTAAATTGCTAAATATTTTATAAACATAGCTATTTGAAGAATCCCATCCGCAGCAGTAATTACTATTTTTAATAGCTACAATATTTATTTTATTCTTAATAAAAGGCACATTTTATAGATTAGCTTTGTAATATCAAGGTCCGATAAAGGTAAACAGATCTGAGTGAAATTCTTAAAAATCAAAGTAAAACTGCAATGAATTAAATAGTAATTAATATGTTAATGAGATTAGGTGTGTAAGAAGCCCATCATTTTTATATTTACTAACTTCAAAATTTTATATACGAAGATTTGTGTATGCGAAGGTTATGCAAAATAACTGAGCTACGTAATTGATATTTTTTATATGCTTTCTAAACCTTTATATATAGTTGTATTTATTTTATTTAGGTTTTAATTGTACAGATATTTTTATTTTGCAATTTAGTATTTAAACAGAAATTATGATATTATATATAAGTGATATATGTGCGCATATGTATGACACTCCATATGTATGCAGTAATTTAAGAAATTGTATGCCTTATATAAACAGAACTAGCAACAACCAATGTAACCTACGATCTGCTTAAAACTAAACTCAGCTAACCTCATATTTTATAAATATTATATATTAATGTATAAAACTAATATATGTATGTACTAAAATAAAGAAAAAAACCTATGAAAAGTTTACAAGCGAAAGTTAAAAATATTCGATGTTCAATGTTGCCTTAAATGTTCATTAAAACGAATATAATCTAAAAACAAATGAATGAAACGAAATAGATTGAATAAAGAATTACCATTCTAAAAGTGCGCTTAAAACAAAATCTTTCTATTTTCCAATTATACACGTACGGAAACCACATTAAAGATGTAAATTATCATGCACACTTGTTTGTAATCAATAAAAATGTTTTTGCAACGAAAATTGTACTTTAATAGAAAAATTCAACGAATAAAAATGAGATAAATATATGCGCATATTTATTTATAAAATTAAATGGTCAAAATCTGTATGCATACGTGTTAATAAAAATGACAATTTGAATACTTTAGCTGAGAATACCGATTTTAGGGCGGACTTAAGACACAAATGATACGCCAAGTATTTTAAATAAAATATATGCGGTTGCATGTGCCTTCTATTTAATGCTTCGTTTTTTAGTAAGTAACGAACAAAATATTAAATGTGGGATGTGTAAATAAAACAAAGAGATTGAAATTTTACTATATTCAGAATTGAGCATAAAGTTAAATATTTGGATCTAATGTTCTCTTTAATGCAATTGATATAAAAGATATAGATATGCACATGTCTATAATCTAAAAGTAACAATGTGGCCGAATAATAGTTATACAAATTATTTCGGTTTAACAAATTTTTGCAAAACGAACTTAATCACAATGTATAAGTGCCTAATAATGTATGTATGTATGATATAATATATAACATAAATCTAAAATGAAAAGAAAATGACAGTAGCAAAACGAAAACAAAATATAAAACAAATGGCTTTTCATATTTAAAAAGTTTTCCATGTTTTACATGCACATATTTATGTACTCAAAAATATACAAAAACTAAAATTTCAACGGTTGATAAATTTTATTATATGAAATCAAAAGTATTAGGTAATGTAAGGCAACAATGCCAAAGTAAACAAGCGAAAAAACTATAGAACACTTTCCTATTTGTGAAAGTAAGTGGCGACAGGCAGACCTATATACATACATGTATATAGATGAGAAAATCATAATTTGTTTTCATGCCACTCAGCATTTGAATATTAATATTGACATGAATTCTTTGGAGCCGCAAAAAAATATGTGTATATGTACGTTTAAGAGGCACTCTAATTAAAAAATTAGGCAACACAGTTACCACAAAAAAATATAACTATGATGTTAGAATCAAATAATTAATCGATGATTAATGATTACAAATTCAAAAGGAAAAAAATATATATAATTCTGCGTAAAATTAAATAACAGTCATTGAATCAGTACTTATTTGTAAGCAATTGCCAACAACTGCACATTTTTTTTAAACGAAAATGAAACATAAATAAGTATTCGCTTGTTAGTCTATTTTTGAGTCAGCTATTTCAGAATGTTAAACTTGAACCTATCACCAGTGGAAAAAAGTACAAAATAGGAAAATAATTTTAAGTTACACTAATTTTTATAAATTGAATAACCTAACGCAAAGTCATATACAAATAAATTAAGTCAGAATTTAGCGCTACAAAAGTACCTGCTCGGTATACAGTACCTTTTGAATGGCGTAAAACAGCTTGAACAATCTAAAGAATTTTTTCATAAATAAACTTACAGAATCTTATGTGCAATTGTTGGTAGTTTTATATTTCATTATATAAAAAACAAAAAAAAAATTTATAAAATGTGTGTCCATAATATATGATGTTATAATATCAATTGATTCAGAGCTTTCCATGTATTTATTGCAAGAGGAAATTATGAGTGTCAAAAGGCTTACAAATAAAAAAATATTAACATGTTTTTGACGTGTGCAAAAACATACTTAAATACTTGTATATTTGTATTACGCCTAGTCCACTATATAATCCAAGCCAACAAATATATACATATATTATATGTATATGCCTGTTTGTTTATAGAATGGTTCAATATACATATGTTTGTTTTTAATTTTGTTACTATTTGTTTTAAGAATTTGTTTTATGTTATATTATGTTTGTATAAAGGCATACTAAATAACAGTATGTTGTTGATATAAAATAACTTATTAATACGTAACCAAAAAAATGCACACCCGCAACCTCAAATAAAAAACGCTAGAGGCATATACCTTTTATTATGCTTATTTTTGTTTTACTTTTGTCTGTTCTGAATTATATGTTTTAGTAGATTATATGTATATTTACATATATGTACGTAACTAAAATCTTGTCAACTTTACATAATATGAAATAGTTATATATGTATGTCTGTATATTTATCACAACTGAAAAGTGAACAATTACCAATTGCACACACACACTTTTTAAACTGCATTGGTTCGATGTTAGATATTCGACCTCACATAAGTTCGACAAAACAAGAAAAGAAGTCTACCGTATTTAAATAAAAAAAATACTATGAAAAAATGTTATTAAATGGCACTCAACAAAGTACTTACGTACTACAAACAAATTTTGGGACAGGTGCACATTCGTGGAAAATTAAAAGATTAAATACTAATTACTAAAACCAAAAATAAAAAATAAATGCATTAAAACAGCCGAGAACTGTATTTTTAATTACTATTTTTTTTGCATTTCTTAAAATAAAAATTCTGTAGCAATCAGTAGATAGTTAGCCTAGTGGTGAGGGCCAAAGAAACAATATAGTAATTCTCAATTTTGAAAAATTCATAGAATGAAGACTCAATTCTGTAAAAAGGAAAGAAATTTTAATAAATGCATGTTTATAATATTCAAAAAACTTTCGACTTTGATCAGAGAATGTAAATCACACTTATAGGAAAGTGAGCAGAAAGGTAAAGTGATTATAGTATGGCAACATAATATTATAGTAGGAAAGTTGGAACGTGGTAAAAAAAAAGTTCAACTTGAGTAAAATGATTTAGTAAATACTTGTAGTTGGAGAATTCATAGTATATGATGATAAATGTATTTTGGCCGAAAATTAAATTGTCTTCAATAGCCGTGATCGTCTAGTGGTTAGGACCCTACGTTGTGGCCGTAGTAACCCAGGTTCGAATCCTGGTCACGGCAATGTTCGAATAAACATTGTCACGGAGGAAGATATTTTTTCATAAAGCACAAATTATTAATATCAGTATTTCACATGAATATTAATATTATTTATAAACATAATTAACTCAAAATTAATTAAAACAATAGTTTGACAACAATGATGTTTCATGAAGGTTGATTAGTATACCAATATTTTCACATTTTTATACACTTTTATTTCCAACTTTTAGATAGTGAGGGAATTTAATATTTACATCCGGACTATTATATGCAAAAATTTACGAGTAAAACTTGCGGTACCGAAATCGTTTGGAGACATGCGCTAGTCAAGTGGCCCCGTTAAGCTGGTTTTCGTAGGAGCAAACCTGTGGTTTAGGTAAATTCATTTACGTTCTCCGTAAATATTTCTTTCCCCTCCTACTACTGTAGATAAATTTAGATTTCTCCTAATTATGATTTCACCTTGTAAACAATAAGTGTTGAGTATTTCACCACAGAGAGGAAAAGTTATGTACATATAAACATGAAATAGAAATATGAGATTTGTGGCCTTTGGCAAAAATGAAAATAACTTCCAAATAGCCGTGATCGTCTAGTGGTTAGGACCCTACGTTGTGGCCGTAGTAACCCAGGTTCGAATCCTGGTCACGGCAATGTTATAAAACATTGTCACGGTGGGAGTTTTTTTATATTATTTTTAAACTTTATTTATTATAACAGAAGTTCAAAATCTTAAATTAAACTACAAGAAATGTGTTTGCGTTTGCATATGAAAGTATGTGTGTATATGATATGTTACTAAAGTCATTGAATTGTGTATGGATATGTCGATTTTTGTGCGTATTTATTTTTTGAGACTATGAATTGATAATGTTGCTCTTTTTTCTTATCCCACATTATTTTTGAGTCCATTTACACTTTAAAACAAAAAATTTCACATCTATATATTTTTGTATATATTTCATGCATATTAATTCTTTACAATGTATTCAATACATATGTAACATACACATGTAACAACTACAGAATTGGCACCGCATACAAAAAATAATAATAAAATATGTACTTACCCCACATACTAATAAAAACAAAAACATTTTGATTAGATTTTAAAACCAGCTGATGAGGAACAAATGCTCTAAAACTCTCCATTACTTCTTATATACTAATTTAAAAAACAATAAATCCTTTTGGGTTACATGTGTGCATCACCTTTTCACGCAGCTTTGAAAAAGCACCAGTCATCAATCAACACGTACACGTATTCATATATACATAATTGCATATGTAAATGCGTAAAGTTAAAGTTTCCAAATTATTTAATCAAAGTAATATATCATTTAATATTATGTATATAAAATAAGGTGGTTAATATACCCTTATAATTGAAACAGCAATTTAAATTTTTTATACATTCTTAATTCGCTCTATTATATTACAGCAAATAACTCCAAATTCCACTTTTAACGAAATCGTTTGTATCATACGTTAAAAATCCGTTAACTTATTGTAGAATATTAGAAAAAGTGGTAGGACAGTAATTGCACAAACTTTTCGCAGCACAGTATTGAATTATTGCAGACATCAGTACATTTTATATATATTGGTATTTAATTGGGAGTAGAAATATGGTATACTAAAATGCAGTTAATATCAGAGGAACATAATATAAAAACTGTTGACAAAATCGGCATTAATATATTCAAAGAAATTTTCTATAAATACGTTTTTAAATTAAAAATAGTATCACAGGACAGTAAATTACATCGAAATTGACGCGCGTGCCGGATCAAAACAGGTTTTAAAAAGCTAGTCATAAATTGTGTTTCAGTTGTTAATCTTATAAAAATATAGCCAACTCTATATTAAAAGTAATAACATTGATTACAACATTACAATAATTATATATGTGTGTATTCAATAATTCTCCATAAAAAATGTTTAATTTCGTTAGGCAGGTTCAATACTTTTATACACGAAAATTATCACAACATAATAAAGATTTTCAAGATAGCTGTCGAACACTAATTATATGGGACACACTGAGTTTATTAACATCTTAATTTTCTCAGCTAACTAAGCTGTTCAAATATGGTATTAATTAGCTACTAATACGTATGAGCGCAACAGACACTCATAATTTTTACCGTCTACATACATACATATATGTAAATACAATTATTATTTTGAAGACTTATAACATACAGAAATATGTCGGATTATTAATGAAAATATATAATAATTACTTTATTGGATTCGTATTTATTTTACTATTTATAAGTATTGCTTTCTTCCGCTATTTATAAAAGTATATGTTTGGAAGTTGGGTCGATTTTCCAACTTACAAATTTTGTATAATTGATGTCAATTCCTATTGAAAGACTAAACTTTCATTTATTTCAGTATGTTTATACATATATATATTGCCTGTGTTGTATGTTTCTAATCATATAATAAATATTTTGTTTCATGTAATTAATATAACCATTTTAAAATTACATATTTGATATGCTTCTAGTTTTAAGCGAATTCAAAATGTGTATGTGTACATTTAGCCGTCTCTAGAGTGAGGCGCAGCCATTTGCCTTGACAGGACGGAACTGCGGATGCCCGCCATCGCGAAGTTCTACCCGTCGCACCTTCACCACGACAATGGGTATTTTCCCTGTATTTAATATTATTGTTATGAACTGCGGAATTTCTAGACATCAATCGCGATGCATTCAAATTTGTTGCTCTGTTAGTGTCTCGCAATGTGGAGTTATACGCGGCTTTATTCATTTCATCATTCCATACAGTCAATTTGTTGAACATTTTCCTTATATTACATCGCACTGATATTCGATCGCCTTTAAAGGTATACGTTTTTATTTATATTTGTATACACGTTTAACATGTAAATATAGTTTAAAATTTGATAATATATCAAAAAATCACCTTCCAAAAGAAAATTGTAGGGTGGAACTTTGTGGCACTCCTTCGCTGCATTAATTACTTCGAATTCTATGCAATAACTGAAAATTCAAAAATATATAGGATTATGTATTAAAACTATTATGAAACAAGTAAGGAAGGGCTAAGTTCGGATGTAACCGAATATTTTATACTCTCGCAAAGTCAAATGGTATACTCGTTTGAGATTTCTTTGTAGATTGACTGATATTTTCGGTAGAGGGTCAACTATAGGCACTGGGGTCCACATATTTAGTACTTAGGGGTTTGAACAGTTTTGGTTCGATTTAGACAATTTTTGGCCGCAGGGTGGCATACTTTAATTGCATTATTCACGCAAAGTTTTACCCCGATATAATCATTGTTACCTGATTTGCATAGTGGAAAGTGAAAGAATCAGATGGAATTGAAAATGGTGTTACATGGGAAGTAAGCGTGGTTGTAGTCCGATTTCGCCCATTTTCGCACTATGACATAGAAACATGAAAAGAACGTTATGCACCGAATTTGGTTGAAATCGGTTGAGCAGATCTCAAGATATGGGTTTCCACCTAAAAGTGGGCTGTGCCACGCCCACTGACTAATTTTGAACGCGGTTTCTATAAAGCCAATTTATACCATCTCAGAGATAAGATTTATTGTCTCTGGCGTGTTTAGTGCTTGATTTATCGCGCTTTTAGTAGTTTTTAACAGTACCGTTATATGGGGAGTGGACGGAGTTGCCACCCGATTTCAACTATTTTCACACCGTCAATAGAAGTGCTAAAAACATTTGCTTCTAGTGAATTTTGTTATTATAGCATTAGCGGTTTAGGAGATAGGCACATTAAACCTATTAGAGGCGGGACCACGCCCACTTTTTAAAAAAAAATTTTAACTGCAGATGCTCCTCCCTAATGTGATCCTGTGTACCAAATAACAGTCTTGTATCTTATTGCGGAGCTTAGTTATGGCAAGTTATTTGTTTTTGATTAATGGCGTTTTGTGGGCGTGGCAGTGGTCCGATTACGCCCATCTGCAATACCAACCGTCTCACGTTACCATTAAACCTGTCTACCAAGTTTCATAAAGATATCTCAATTTTTACTCAAGTTAGAGCTTGCACGGACGGACGGACGGACAGACGGACGGACGGACAGACGGACGGACGGACAGACAGTCACCCGGATTTCAACTCGTCTCTTCATCCTGATCATTTATATATATATAACCCTATATCTAACTCGATTAGTTTTAGGTGATACAAACAACCGTTAGGTGAACAAAACTATTATACTCTGTAGCAACAGGTTGCGAGAGTATAAAAAGAATTGAGTTCAACGATTTATTGAAAATTATCTCACAATATTAGTTCACCCGTTTGAATTGGGTTCTGTAAAAATTAAATTTAATAAATAAGGACAAAAATAAACTTTTTTACTCAAACAAAGAACTTTTTCACATTAAAACACCCTTTAAACGAAAAATGTAAAGAAAACCAAAAAAATTACAGCCATGTTCATCCAGAACTAAACTGTGCCAATTATATTTCGATTTTTCAGCCAATTTCTTTTTCAAAGCTTCAATAGTCCACTCAGTCAAATAAAGCACTTCTTTTTCACACGAAAGCACTTTAAACACAATAGATAAATGAAAGGCGAAAAATAACACATTCATTCACTTCTTTACGGAAACGGAAATCATTACAACCCATTATCTGTTCCTACATGTACACAAAATTTTTCAATCGCATGTATTAAAAAAATAATTAATTTTTAATTTACAAACTGTATTAACTGTCTCTTCTTTTTTAACTTCAACTAAACTATCATTTTATCAAACTAAGAGAAATAAAGTTAAATATTTGTATGTGCACGGAAATTTCTACTCACATAAACTGCTCATATTCACCCAGAGAACATAGTCTAGAATCCCTGTTTTTCTGCTCTTTTTATGTAAGCACTTAATGTAATTTTGCAGAAACAGAAGTCATTTTCACACTTCAAATTACACATATGTGTACATTATACACACAATGAAAAAATATCAGGTTTACTTATAAACATATTTTTTTCGTGTATCGAAAAGCTCTCTGAATTCGATAAAGATATATACATATAGGGAATTGAATCTAAGAGTCCACATTGCAAGAATAAATATAATATACTGACATTCGAACTACAAGTACAAGTAAGAGCTGAGCTCGTTTTGAGCGATCAGTTGTGATTTGAGCGTGGTTCGGGAAACAACATCAGAACAAAGATAGCGAGAATGTACACTAAAGTAAACCTATGAGAACGCGCGTACTTTGTTTAACTTATAAATATTGAATAAAAACGATATACAAGTATGCACGACAGTTACATATTAGATTGTATCTACATATTCATATACATATATGGTATAAATGAGCGAAAGTGAATATAAAAGCGATTTATGAAAATTTAATTATTAAAAATGCCAGCAAATAAAGCAAACAATTAATATCGGATAATTTGAGTTTATAGCTTAATTAATTTTTGATGAATGTCAAAAATGTATAGTAATTAAAATTTGAAACCCAATAAATTAACAATGTTATGACAATAATGGTTTAATTACAATATAACATATTTACTTTTTATAAACTTAAAATGTGTTATAAAATCGGTCTAATTATATTTACATACATACAACAAACATTTCTCTAAGGAGAAATACATTTATTTAACCGCACATGTGAATATCTGCAATGAAAAGTCTAAATAAATATATATCAACTTACATATCGTATGCGAATTGATAAAAATTAATTGATGACACAAAAAATTAATTGAATAAAAAATACACGCAGCGTCTCAAGTTGACTTGAAGAAAACAATTAACGCACTGGTATATACCGAAAATTTCAAGATTTCTGGTAAACAACTAACTTTTGGAATGTTCTTTAGAATGTGTTTGTGAATAAGATCACACCTATAATGAATTTACTAAACCATTTACATAGTAAACGCTACGACCGTTTCTTGTAGTAAAAATTAAATAATCTGCATAACCCAACATACGTGAGGAAGGGATCTTTACCGCATGTATACATTCATGCATATGTAGATCATAGCACAAGAACAATTAATAATGATTATTCATGTTGATGTGTGGGCGCGACTACATTCTGTTTGTCACATATCCTGCAAATGTGCGAAAAAAATATGTGACGGAATTTCATTGACATCAATAATGAATTCATTTCATTGGCTGATAATACTCCTATTGTTGGTTAGTTGTGATATGTGCAAATCAAATGAATATCCAGTGACAAACAAAGCAGTTACTGCAACGGACAGCACAAACAGTGGCGAGCAAGTAACGAGTGATATTACACATCTGTTCGATGCAAATATTGCACAGAAAACTGGCCCTGCACCTGAATACACCACAACTCGAAGAGCAGAGATTTTTGATACGGAAAATGTTAAAAATGCAATGATTATAAATGTAACAAACGAGTGTATGGAACACTGCAAACTGGAAGTAAGTTGACTGTAAAATGAAATCTATAAGAAAAACTAGTAAGAGCATAGCTATTAATTTCAGAATCACTATAGCATCTATGACAATATAAAAATTTGCAAATGCAAAGGCATGCAAACGTCGCGATATGCAATTAGTGTCTAATTGGATTATAAAAATGTACTTACTGCATTTGAACATAGTTTTGCAGTACAAGCTTTCTGTAACTATAATGAAATCATACATACCTATATACAATAATATATGTGCATCTTAAACACTGCTAGAGATTACTTCAATACATGATTGACCAAATAGCTTTCAATTTTGATGGCTTCCCGATTCCCAAAAGCAAAGCATTTGTATATAGAGAGTAATTCGATATATACATACATATATTTATGTTTATTAGTTTTCACCTTTGCGATATTATCTTAACATAAGCTCGTTGGGTTGAAAATGCATTTTTCAAAAACCAATTTTTAAATTGCCACTTCTACAGTGACATACAATTAGCTGACAATTTTTACATAGGTATGTAGATACTAAGTATTTACTTTAATTAACAGCTAATTAGTAGCATCTAAACTAAGATCAACCAATCTCATCTACCGTGTCGTATACTGCTTGCTCACGTGTTTGAAATTGTCTTTGAGACAGTGAGATTTCTATATAAAAGTATGTGCATCTCATTTAATTTTTGTCAATTAAAACAAACAATTCGTACAGAAACATAGCATAAGCTCATACGTGCATATACATATGTACTTGGACGTATGTATATACAGTGCCAGTATTGTTAGCGCCGCTTACCACACTTTGCCGATTTCTACGAGAACAGATTGTTTGTGTTAGAAATGTGGAACACATCTTCATTGGTCGTCGTCAGTCGTTAAATAATATGAATTATATAAACGCATGCTAACATTTAATAGCTACTTTATCGTCGAATATACGTGTATGTACGCCTGTAGTCGAATGCATTCATTTTACAACAATAGCCAAGTGATTAGAGATCTTCATACAATTGTATGTAAGAAAACTCAGCAAGATTAATCGTATTAATAGTATTTGTGGTCAACGGTAAGGACTAGTTACTAAATTAGGTTGGTTGGAACATCTAGTACTGTCTATAAGACCTAATTCAACCAAAGTAGGAAATAGTAACACGTGACCAAAGTACAAATAGTAACATGTGCAACTTTAGAAACTTCTCCAATTTTGTTGATATATCATTTCAAAACCTCTTCTGTGGAACTTTTCTTCGCTAATTCTATTATTACTATCATATGCACGTCGCATTCACCTAAAGATTTTAATTACATTTTAGTATAGCGAATTTTCGTAATCCAACAACACGTGACTACCACATAAATAACTTAATCTTAATTCAAAATTAAAATATTTTTGTTAATACTACTTTTTTAATGATTCTACACAAAAAAAATACATCAAGCTATAAGTACATACATGGAAATAATATTGCTATACATACGTGTGTACACATAAAATATTGTATTTATCTTGAACATTGTCACTACTATTGTAGTTTCGTAAAGCATTATGACAGTATGTAATAAATGATTTTTCTTATATGAACGAAACTGATTATTGCAATGAATTTTTTTAAGGCAGCTTACTATTTGAATGAATACGGATTGGATTGTGGTGCCAAAGGCGGGAGTCCCGTATGCTTCGAGAAACAAGTAAGTAAAAATTTTAATTAAGTGACATCGCAAGATAAAAGCCACTAAAATCTTATACATATTCGCATGTTTTATAAATAAAAAAATACTGTCTGATCCTTTTTAAATATTTTTCTGCAAACGCCCGTTAAAAGTATGTACGTAATCAAATTATATCATTTATAAACATTGATTTGAAAGCGAATGGGTTAGAAGTTATTTTTCTTAAGTAGGAAAAGAAGAAAGAAGAAATTTTTCGAATATATGAATGCAAAAGACCACGGTGTACAATGATCATATGTACATAAATGCGGTATTTTTCCCCTGAAATAGAAACTTGAGAGCAGAAAAAATCGTAAGGAACAAAATAAGGTGAATTAAGACGAAAGGGGCTATAAAACAAGATATTTGGTAATACATTTTACTTTACATTTACCTACAGCAACATATAAATTTAACAGCACACAGTTTAAATGTACCATTCGCAATGAGTAAAATACCTTGTGCAAGTAATTAAGTAACGGTATTATTTATATGTGATAATAATATAATATATTTTGGTCAGTTTACATATAATCTCACTTTGTCAATCAATTATTATTTTGTAGCTAAATGAGTTACGTGTTTAGTGCCATAAATCAACATACCCAACTTCCTCTTTTATTTTCTTAAGATTCAAAAGGTTGCAACCTGACCTGTAAGCGAATGCTTGCACACATAACTACGAGTTTGTATAACATTTATACGGAAGAAATAACGTATTATTTGATACGTAGTATGCACCGTTTAACATAGGTACATATATTTAAAATATAAAGACTAATTCTTACAGTGCACAAAAGGATGTGAACAATGGATGGAAGCGTTAACCAACTCTGAGAGCTGCCAGGAAATATGTGTAAGTGAATATATTATTCGTATATGGTCTTCAACATCGCATGTACTATTTATCAGGCTTCATATATTATTTCCCACACTTACCTTTTTACTGCGTATTAGGTTTCAACGCAACTACATAGTCTGGATTTACCATGCACGTTTGCATGCGAGATGGGTCAAAGGCGATACTGGGATTACCAAAAGGAAATGATAGAACCAAAAATAAAACTTGAAATACCTTACATAAAAATGTCAAATAACACAGATGATTTAAAATTGGTTTGGAATATATTGTTGCCTGATTCTTTTTTCCATCAGTTAAGCATATACATTCAATACCAATATATTAAAGAAAACAAATCCGAAGCACAAACTTGGGAAAATCTTACAAATTTTGATTGCAACCGGTATTTCGTGTGTGAAATATTAAATGATTTGATTCCTTTTGCTGTATATAAGGTAGGCATAAACTTAAAAGCTTTACAAAATGTATTAAAACGTCTTCCACTTCAGTTTCGTTACAAAATGAAATTTGGAAAAAATACGAATCAAATTGTATATTCGCCACCAACGAAGTCATTTAGGACCAAAGCTAAAGGAGTCCCACTTTCGAAACCACTGTTGAAACAAGCAATTGCTTTGGATCACAATCATATCAGTATCATTTGGAAACCAGGTATTTTTACTTGTGGGCCTTTAAAAGGCTATGTGTTGACTTTGGAAAACACAAATTCATCACAAAAGCAGGTATTTAAAATAAAAACTTACGAATGGTTAATTTTAAAACTACTACTCTCATTGAAAATAGATATTACCTCACGACAGGGAAAACTTTGTTTTTTCCCATTTGTTACCAGCTACGAAATACTATGTAAAACTATCCATGTTAAATATGGAGGGGGAAGGTAGTTTTGTTGAAACATTTATTCAAACAAAAGCTGCGTCTTTATATGGAAATTCAGAGAACATTGACCTAGTGCTTTTAGCTGGAGAATATAGCATTAGAATTAAAAGTTTAGAATCTTTACCAGACTCTAAACTTGTTTTCGAATGTGAAAATCTCATAATAGATTATGCGCTTTACTCATCTTTTGGAGAGTACTTTGTTTATATCATTGATTCATTGGGAAATATTATGAGGTGCGTATATAACTTTTTAAATAAGGAACTGATTGTTTGCTGCATATTCGAATTATATTTATAGACTTCCTTGGAATGATGAAAAACCAAGAGGCTCGATTCCCACTTTAGATAAATTGGCTGAATTTATACCGAAGAAAATGAGTGTGGATTGGTTAAATAAAATGCTTTTCATAGCAGTACATGTAAGTTTATTGCAAATTCCCTTCATGATAGCTATGAGCTAAATACTTTTCCACCATTTTAGACACCTATTGCTGAGTGGGCAATTATTTCTACGGATTTAGATGGCAACTTTCCTAGTTTTATAATAAAAAATGTTACTAAGTCAATCGATCACATGGAAGTAGATCCCATAAATGGTTGGTTATTTTGGATCAACAATGGCAACCTTATTCGAACAAATCTTGCTACTAATTACTCAGAGATCATAATTAAGAGGAATGTTGGTATTTTTTCAAACAATTATCAAAGGAGTTTATTAATATTTTACAACACAAGTGATCACGAATTATATGAAAGCACTTTTGATGGGGAATATATACAAAATCTTCGTTTGAAATTATCTATTAACATGCCGCAAATTCAAAGTTTTTGGTACAATGGGATTCATCTTCTGGGCACGAATGGTACTCATCTATTCAGGAAGAACTATAATGAACATGAGTATGACATTTCGATTGTGAAAGAGTTGGAATGGTGTTGGAGTGTTACGCCATTGACACGACAAACAAATTTTATACAAGCACAACCAATGCTAGAAAAAAGTCCGGATAATTTGAGAGCTTTTGTCACTTCTAAGATGGCGAAAATTGTTTGGAATGAACCTAAGCTAACTGAATACCAGACAGAATATGCCTGGCGCAAGTGGGATTATGAGCTTGAAATTATGGACTTGGCAAGTAATAGCGCTTTTAATATACGCAATATAAAGACAAACTATTTCAATGTGGAAAAATTGCAACCGAACAATGTGTATAAGTTTCGTGTACGTGTAGTTCTTGGTGGTACAATGGGCTCGTGGTCTAGAGCATTGTTGACACGTACTTGGCCCTTTGGGGAGTATACATTTTTAGCAGCAAGCCTAAATGGTATATACGAAATTAATGAAACCGGTGAGCATGTAGAGCAGGTCGGTCAAATGGAAAACGTAAGAGATTTTGTGCAGTTGAATGCAACAATATACTACATTACTGAGGACAATCGTTTGCAATGTGCGAACATCATAAATCCTGAGATAAATTGCTCATTTACAGCCACAAATGCGATTAGCTTGTCATATGAGTGGCGAGGTGGGAAGATGTATTGGGTAGATTCTCTGGGAAATTGTGTGAAGAGAGCGAACTTAGATGGCAGTCAACAAGAGATGCTACCCATATTCAGCGCAGAGTACATCGCAATAGATTCACATAGTGGCCACATTTACTACTCAACAAGAACGAGATTAGTGAGACGATTTTTAGGTGATACGCTTGACACGGATGAATATGAATATTACCATACCAACACAAATGAAGACGTAATAAGTGAATTTGCCTTGGATATTATAGCGAAACGACTGTTTTGGGTTGTTCGAAAAGGCGATGGAGACGTTCAGTTATTCCGAGTAAGCATTGACACGTTTGTAGATGACTTGCAATACAGTTTCATAGAAAACGGCATTCAAATGGGCTCTTTAAATTTTTTACATGAAATTGACAGTGTTATTTGGTTGACGTCAAATTCAAATACAATTATTTTCGTAAGAACCGGCAATTCAACTAATGAAATGCAAATTCAACTACCTCAGTTAAGCAAAATAAACTGCATTCATTTAAAGTCAAGTTATATACCATCCATTGATTTGTCTGTTGTTCCTGAAGCTGTTGACATCAAAAGTATTCGTATTAATCAAGCCTATACAAATGAATGGGTTATTAGATGGCATCCGGTTAATACTTCGGAAAATTATGCAATATTCTACAACATTCTATTACAATTTAATAATTCTAATTACCAAACAAATGTAATTTATAAGACTAACGAATCATTCGTAATAATGGATAAAACTCACACATTGGAGTCATATTTTAATATTTCTATAACACCGTTCACATATTGGAGCATTGGTTCACCCACGATTCTACAACTTTTTATTCCTAGTACTAGTATATTCCCTCCAGAGCGAATGCGAATTTTTATTGAGCCCTTCAATGACCCACTTGAGGCTAAAAACAATATTACCGCAACTGTTCGTTGGGAATCTCCGGAAAATGAAAACACCTCTTCTAAAATAGCATATAAAATATATTGCTGGCTTGGAAAGAAACTGCACGCTGAAAGAATTTATAATTCAAGTAATGAAAGATTTTTTGAAATATCAATTGATGGTCTGCATATTGGAGAGTCTTATGTTTTCCAAGTTCAATCTTTTATATCGGGAATTGAAAAACTAGGGCAAAACAGTACACTTCAACTTCACATTAACCCAGAAGTTCAATCCAAACCCATCTTTATATATGCCACAAGTGAATATATTGCAGAATACGATCTGGATTTGAATATCAACAAAGTATTAATACAAACCAGCAGTCAAGTGGAGCATTTAGCAGTTATGTCAAGCGAAAAACGTATTTTGTGGGTAAACGAAAATGTAGAGCTTATTTCGGCAACAGCTGGTTTAAAACCAATCAAATTAGCCAGAATGCGGGCTGAAGTTCTGTCTTTGACAGTCGACTGGATTCAACGGATTGTATACTGGGCTGAATTGGATACAGATGATAAGTCCAGTGTCTCCATATATGAGCTTGATTTATGTCAGTTCGAAGGAAAAGTAATGGCACCACATAAATTACTTACTCTTGACAGAGGGAAAAATGTGCGAGACCTCACTATAATGCCATTTTTGAATATTCTTCTTTGGCTTGAACGTGACAAGGAAGCTAATATTTCTACTCTTGTTGGTCGAATTTTGAGTAATTCCACTTTCATGGATTTCGAAACGACATATTTTCACAAAATGTTTGTGTCATCACTGGAATCTGTTAGCCTGGTAGATATGGATGGAAATATTTGTATTTATGACATTTCAAAGCGTATGTGTAGTTCACAAATCGAAGCAGTTCTGGCCAAACCAGAGGAAATATTTAAAATAGACCGTGATAGCAATTATATATATCTATTAGAAAATGAAAAAGTATATTCATATAGTGTTCAAAAACAAAATTTTGAATATCAAGTAAACATTAAAGACATAAAAAATGTAAAGGCATACAACTATCAACATTTTCCGGAGCGCAACTGCCTTTTACCGGATCATGATATGTTATCAAAAAATAAGCAATTGTTAAACCCTAAGATAGTTTATGTGAGTGAAAACTATATGACCTTGAATTTTCCAAACCTATATGAAATTGAGAAATGTACAGTAAAAGTTCCGGGGATAAAACATACTTTATGGATTACAGATAATTACAAAGAGTCGCGAAGCCACATAACGTTAGATAACACTCTAAACGTAACAAATATTCAGCCTTTTACCAATTATACTATACAATTGTCTATATCATCTTATTATCAAAGAAAATTCAAATTAGATGAATGGTATTCTGATATTATTACAGTGCTCACAGATGTAGGTACACCTTCTGTGCCTGTCAATTTCACGGCATATGCCTTAAATCCCACACAAATTTATGTTACATGGAATCCTCCGGAGCGACCTAATTGTGGAAAAGTATGGTATGAACTACATTGGCAAGAAATGATCTCTAGTGAAAGGGCATACAAACGAATTAACAGTCTAAACTATTTACTTACGAATTTAGAATCTTCTCGAGAGTATAAACTTTGGTTGAAAGCTTTTTCTAACAAATCCAAATTCAACAGCACACTTTCGGTCATAGTGAAGACATTTGAAACTCCTTCTCGACTTTGGCTAGTAAAAAAATCTGCTCATAACTTGACTTTAAGTTGGGTTACTTCGGATAATGTTACTAGGTCGGTTCTCGCTTGCCAAGAAGTAAATGGCGATAATGAGTTCAGTATTGATATTACAGAAGATTCATCTTTAATAGTTGTACCAAATTTAGATCCAAAAACGAAATATCAGTTTTTCCTTGAAATATTTTATGGATCTCTTGTAGATCCTTATATATGGCCAGAGGTACCTAATGAATACTTCATTTATGAAACCCTGGGCGCATCTCCTGGACGACCAGGTCAACCGCAGATCGAACATACCATAAGGGACGTGTTTAGAATATTTTGGGACGCAGCTCCAAATAATGGGGAGTTAATAGCAGAATATTCTTTGGAGGCGTTACAAGCTCGTAAAACCAAACGCATAAGAAGAAGTCAAGCGACAAATCTAGACTACATGAATAATTCAGTAGACAATTTCAGTCAAATTCTTTGGGCCGAAGAACCAAGTCCAATTGAAGATAAATGGATAGTGGCATGTAGTACAACCAAATTAAATTGCATTATACGAGAAATTTATATACAGAGACTTTTGATGTTCCGAGTGCGCGCAAGAAACGAGTTATATGGTTGGGGTCCATATAGCTTGGATAGCGAACGAATTTCAGAACCTTTTGTGTCTCCAGAAAAAAGGGACTCATTGGTATTAGCTATAATAACTCCGGCAGCTATTGTTTCTACATTTGTGCTTATTTTGATTTTATTACGTACATGTAAGTTTACAATTATATTTTTTTTAACTAAAATTCCATTAACTTTTACATATTTAGTACAAGTTAGACGACAAAAAGCTAAAAAACTACTTGAAAAAAGCCGTCCAAGTATATGGAGCAATATCTCTACACTGCAGCACCAGCAACTTATGTCATCTCGTAATAGAGCATTTTCTACCACAAGCCATTCGACATTGTACACCGGTGGCCCTTTAAGTGATGCCGATATTGCTCTTTTACCACACATCAATTGGAGTCAAATAACAATATTGCATTTCTTGGGGAGCGGTGCATTTGGAGAAGTGTATGAAGGATTAATAAAACATGAAAACAGTGATCAACAGGAAAAAGTTGCTATTAAAGCAAGTATTGAAAATGATTGTATGTATGTAAGTAAAACGAAAGTAAGATTGCTGTTTATTTTATTATACAGAGCCTCAGAAAAGGTGCTAGTGAATTTGCTGAACTTCTGCAAGAAGCTCAATTAATGAGCAACTTCAAACATGATAATATTGTCCAACTTATTGGTGTTTGCTTTGACACTGAGTCTATCTCTATAATAATGGAGCATATGGAAGGAGGGGACCTACTGACTTATATCCGCAACTCAAGACCGAACTCTAAGGTATCTACATACATATTTTATCTTATCAAATTGAAACTACAACTAGACAAACTATCTTTATAGAGGCCTATAGCTTCTCTGAAACTCTTAGACCTAACATCGATGTGTATTGACGTATGCAAAGGTTGTTGTTATCTAGAAGATATGCATTTTGTACACCGCGACCTCGCTTGTCGTAACTGCTTGGTATCTTCCAATGATCCAAGTAAGCGTATGGTGAAAATTGGTGACTTTGGATTAGCTCGTGACATATATAACAGCGACTATTATCGTAAGGAAGGTGAAGGTCTTTTGCCAGTTCGATGGATGTCTCCAGAAAGTCTAGTCGATGGTATTTTCACAACACAATCTGACGTGTGGGCTTTTGCCGTTCTTTGTTGGGAAATATTTACTTTAGGCCAGCAGCCTTATGCTGCAAGAAATAACTATGAAGTCCTAAATTACGTGAAAGACGGAGGAAGACTAGAGAAGCCTGAAATGTGTCCCGCTGAGCTGTAAGCCTTGATATAAAAAAATATGTACATCTACTATACAAATTAATAATTAATTATCGAAATATTCACAGATTTACTTTGTTATTGCAATGTTGGAGTGAACAGCCGGAAGACCGACCATCGTTTGAAAAATGTTTTGTTGAATTATTAAGAATTAAAACAGAGTTAAGACGAGTTAATTTAGGATTTACAAATGATAGCTCTGATAATGCTTTATATGCTAATCAGGAAGAAAGTTGTTTAAGTACATTTCCAATGACCACAGTTGCAAAAGAAAATGCTCATAATGTTCCCACTGAGGCAGTCTATGGTGGAAAATTGTTAAAGACCAATGTAAACTTGCCAGCTCAGTTCGAAACATTTTACCAAGACGTTGATACAAAAACAATATCTGACGATTCTCAGTTAATCGAAACGAAAATAGAAGCAATTAATATTGGTCAAATTAATGAAGCTATATCCAGGCTATGAAAACCCGTCCAACACAAACCAATTTATGAATATGAGTATTTACAACAAAAACTCGATTTATTATATTTTCAATAAAGAACTGACGAAAAGTTATATATTATAATTTACCATTATGTTCGAATTTTGTACAAAAATATGTCACATAACTGTTAGAAATGTTTAATTCTTGTTAATATCTGATTTGTTATTTGAAGTACTCTATTAAACTTAACTCAATTTTAAAGTAAAAGTAAATTTTAAATTAAACTAATTTACATAATGATTACCACAAGATAAACTAACAATTGTATACTTTTCACAAATCCCTCTTTCTTACAAGAGTTCAAAATGCCGCAAAGAACTGAAAACATACACAAACACACACAAAGAAATTTCAAGTTTCAATTACATCTGCTTCAGTTGTTTTTCAGTTATTCCATCAACACCTTGCACACAAAATATTTGCTTTGAATAAAACCCCCTGAGGATTACTTTTTGTCCCTAGAGTTGCACGTGCTGCTTTAAGAAAGAAACTTAACTGAAGGAATGAGTAAGAAGAGACAGCCAATTGGCAGGTATAAGCAAATTATGTTAAATTCGTAATATGGCATTCAGCAACACAATAATAAAACCCCACCCACTTATTACTTATTCATATTTTTTTAAATCCCAAACAGTGAGAGCTATTATTAAGATGTATAGCAGTAAAGCTCCGGCTACATTTGATGTGCTTCCAAAGGAGAGTAGTGTTATTTTCGCTGCCTCCAAATAGTAAATGATTTTTTCTGACAATTTTTTTATATAAAGAACGATGTACATAATCGATGATTTTGAAAGAACTATCGAAAAGCATTGTCATTCCGCGTTATAAAAATATTAAGCTATATGACTTATATACAATAAACGATTAAATTATGTGTCTATTATACCGCATATACTCTGAACTATTTATGAATAATACGAATAATTGTTAAATGTCTAACAAAAAATTGTATCATACCTTTTGAGATTGTTTGTTTGCCAAAGAGACTCTTCACTTGTATTAGAATTGTAATTATAGACTACCGAAGAAGGAAGTAGAAATGCACTTTCTGAAATTAGACCAAAAGGCTTACAGTTAGAATTTTTTTGATATAGAAAATGTCTTATATTTTTAAAATATTTTAATATTTGATTACCAAGTTATATGCAATTAAGAACAACAAGAATATTGTGTAAAAATGTTGTTCTGAGTGGAATGTATTGACAAATTATTATTAATAAAAAAAAGCGAAACCAAAGTTAAACGGTGGTTGATGAACCAGAAATGGTAAAACCCTTTTGTTTTAATTATTTAATACGCATAAAGTACATACTATTGTCTATATGTATATTGTTACGTAAATACATTTATTGCTACTTCTTGCTATTTCTTGGTAGTTTTAATATGGATAAGCATCTGTTAATTTGTTTTAACTATGGCATATTGCCAAAGTTAGTGGAACTTGTACATCTACATATTTAAAGGGCATAAAAGAAAAGCCTCATGCAAATTTGATGGCATGAAAATTACTTTCTTACTACAAAGCTCACTTTCAGACTTGTAAACCATTCTGATGTGTGCGTCCCTTTACGCATTACAAAGTGTGCTCACCGCTGACAATTTGTAGTCTGGTTGTATTTAAGTTGCAAGAATTTAGTCGTATGCTTCCCCTCAGCATCACACATTTTACAGGTGATTACTGTGTCACTCATAATACGGTCACAACGTCACTCCCACGCGTGCAATTTTAAATGCATATACTTGTATGTGTACGTATACATATATTTACATACATTTGTATAAAGAGACGAATACATAGCCATAAGTACACTCATAAATAGGCAACTGTTATATAAATACGCTGGCTCACCGGGCAGTCAACTAGTGAGGAATAAAACCAGTTTATATCTTCAAATTTCTGAATCTAATCGCACTATTCTGAAAAGCGTCAGCCCTAAATTGAGTGTTTTTTAAATTGAAATATGGGGTAAATTAAAATTAATCCTGAAAATACGAATAACCATCGATAGTTTGAACTATAAAAACAGTGCATATATTTCTGACCCAATTTATACATACAAACATCTCGTAGCGCATAAATACGGATTGTATGAAAAAATACCACCATTTGACTAGTTGCTCTTCTGGTTTATACTAGTTGTAAAGGAGTTTATAACTAGTTGAATTTACTAAGTACTAACATATTATGAATACATTCAAGAGTATAATTTGTATGTATAAATACACTTTAATTTATGCACTCTCGTGAGTTTGTGTGCAATTACCAAGTTAAGGAGCAGGTAGCAAAGAGTTGCTTTTTACTTAATTATTGCCAAGCGTTCGTTTTGAACACTCTTTGTAAAGTGTGGCTTTTTTTCCTCAACGCGACTACTTTCGGTAATACCAATTGTAAATGTGAAATTATATTTGAGACACGAGGCAATGAGGAGCTTATTTATCGTTTGTGTGTATGCAAAAATGTGTATAGATATTTTTTGTGCAATTAACGTATTTTTACACTATTCATAATTTTATTCAGAAAAATTCACACAAAACCATATTTTTTCAAAATAAACTTGCACCTACCTCGAAAGATTCGTTTTCCTCTATCGGTGTGACATCGAATACCTTGACAGCTTCTCTTTTGTGTCAGAGTTGGACAATGCTTTCCACCATTTTGCGGTGCCCGAATTATTTTACGGGTGCGTAGCATGACCCCTGTACCGCAACTCTTATCACACACACTCCATGGAGTCCACTCACTCACCTGGCAGTCAACCACTACAAAAGAGAAGATTACAGTTATTAACGCAATATTTATATTAAATTTACACTAGTAAAGGAGTATAACATAGTAATTACACATGTATACATTTTTAAGTTAATTGTAGATAGATGCACTCAGGCACAATACAGTGATGCATGTATTTAGGTATAGATAAACCCAGCTTCTGGAGAGAGAGATCAAAAAATGTATGTACGCAAACCTAAGATAACACACAATAAAAAATTACTGACTTTTTTCTAGTGACTACCTGGTAGATGTACAATTAAAAACCCTGAGTACACTTAAATATTCAGCAGATCATTAACTGAAAAATTTGGATTTAAGCAATTTGACTTCATTTACACGATATAAATTCACACTTATCAAAAGTACTTTAAATCTCTGTATTACAAAGTATCAAACCATTATTTAAAGTTCATTGATAACCCTTTCAACTAAACAACTACCAGTATATATAAGAAGACCAACGATTGTAGCTTTATTTGAAATCATTAAAGTAGAAATGTGTTTCAATGTAAGTTCTTTTCTTGCGTCCCGTCTGCTAAGAAATTTTTTTAAAGTAAAAATATACATACAAACATATTAAGATCCATTATATACGCATGTAGTACATATGTACATTTATATAAACGTTTATAATTCCAGTAGCATGACGAGTTAAGTATTGTATCCGCTTTTCCGAAATGTTTAAAGATAAATCTTAAAACCAGAAAATACAGCTATTATTAGATTATAAATTTAATAGATCAATGAGCGCGAACACTTTCGACTAAATGTATAAAAATTTAATTCACGGCGTTGCACCACTTTGATGTTGGGAGTGTATTAAAAGGTGCTTTTGTTCTGCTAATCGCAATCTCACGCACAAGGTAATATATAATATGTATAAATACTTATATACCATTATAGCTGTATATACAATATATAAAGCAGAACTTTGTGGGTATTGTGTTATTTTAAATATATTTCGGGGAAAGCTGGTGAAGGTGTATATGTGTGGTATGTTCAACAAACTTTAAGCCACGTGCGACACACGTATATACGCATTATGCTTATATCCTTACGTATATGAAAATAACATTTCTCTTATTCTCTACCGAAACAAAAAATGACATCAAAATTTGCCAACCACCATCCCCAATCTACATTGCCTAAACCATTTTGAATTGGTTGTTTGCCCTACCTAATTCGTAATATAAAATTCATGTGAAATCTGTTAGAATTATAGAAAAAAACATTATTAGTTAAAACTGAACGTAAATTTTTTATTTCCTTTTCTCTTTTAAAATATGGTGTTAAGCCAAATGGTTATCGCTTTATATAAATGCAATATAATCCTAGAAAAAATTATTATCCTAATGTATGCATATATTTGTATATATTCATGTATTTGTTCTCTGTGGAGTGTTAGAATATAAATATTTTTTTGATTTTAATTTTATATATTAAATTTTTATCGACTCATCCATTCTTTCTAATTGATATTAACTACATCTATTATGTTTTATTCGATTGATTCATTCATTTTTAACCACACACTTTATAATAAATTTACCTCCACAGTGATCCTTGAAATCGGTACAACAGTCGCCTAGTTTAAGACAAGCGTGGTCACAATAACATGGTTTTTCGTTTAAGTCTTCAATTATTGCATTAATTGGTGTCTTTTGAACAACACAAGAGGAGTCACGCCCATTGCAGCAAAGCTGTGCTTCGCGACATGACCCTGCTGAAACTGATTGCGGTTGCAATAGCAATACAGCCACAATCAATAATTCCAATAAAAGAGCTGATATGTGAAAACATCGATAGTGCATTTTCTCAGTACGGATGGCAGACAATACAAATATGATGCATATCGGAGGTATTGCAGAATGTGATGTACACATTTCCGTGAAATTGACTAGATAGTTTCCGTAATGGAACCAAGTATCCGTAATACTGATTGTTGTTGAAGCGACGGTGATGTTGAAAATTAGTTAAAGCTTAAATATCATAAAATCAAATAAATTAGAGACTACAATCACGTAACATAGTTACATGCAACATATATGCATATACATAAGTTTATACTTGAAAATAATATACCCCCGTGTTGTGAACATTTATCAATATTTAGTCTTTAAACTACTATACTACCTAGAAATGATATTTGCGTTTCATGTTAAATAAAAAATGGAATGTAAATTTCCAATTTTTTATGAAGTTATTCATGTTCTTGCACTTTTGGTATTTCGTTTTATGCTATAACTAAGTAGAAAGCAAGTATATATCAACCGGCATACTCGCGGTACCAAAATAACGATTTCAAAACAATTGCACATATGTATATGCATATGTAAGTAGGGTTATACGTATTATTATCTAATGGTTTATATCTTTGAATAAACAATAATCGGATTAGCCTTAGTTCTTTATACTCTTAAAACACTTTCGATGTTCCACCTTGCAAGTAACGTGATTATTTTTATTATTTTTATTTGCAAAGTCGTTAGTAACCCTTATCTTAACATTTTCACTATTACGCCGGTCACCGAACAATCTTATTAAATGGCAAAAGGACGACTGTAACATGATTTGAACATAAATTGTTGCTCCTACACATTATGTAGCTCTCTGTTTTGTGACATGCGCTCAACTCATATTCTCAGTTAGTGGAATGAGAAGATAAATCCTCCATGGTTGTGTATTAAATAAATTTAAACTAATATCAATATTATTGAACGAAGTAAGACTTTTCATACTGGCATTCATAAATGCTAAATAGATAAAAGCATACATATGTATTCATATAAATATAAATGAAAGTAATCTGACCAGAAAAGATAAATAGATTAAAGAAGTAAAAAAAAAAACTTGGTTAGATAAAACTACTTACAATGCTGCAACCAGGAACGAAATTTTCACTCGAGGCTTGTCAGCTGTTTGTTAAAGTCTTGTTTACTCAAATAAGTTAATAATCCAAAGGCACTATTTTAAAATAATACATTTAATTTATTTCCTAAGCAAAAATTTTATTAAGTATAGGTTTAGATGAGGAAATAAACAATTGGTAGCATACGAATAGGAAATGAGCGGGAACGAATAAAAATATTGCATCCGAATGAAAAATGGCGATTTGATTGGTTGCATTTTACCAAATTGGTAGCACAGACATTGGAATTGGCAGCACTGTATTATTCTATTCAAAGAAAAAAAATGATCTTGTTGAGTTTCGAATTAAACCAAAGGTACAAACAGATTCATATGTAAATATGAGTTAATTCTGAAAAGTATACATCTATTCATATACACATATACACAATGCATATCAAAAAATATTCTAAAGATAAAATATTTTACTGGCAACATTCTTCATTCATTCATTACATTTATTCAAAATTTTATATTTTGTATTTTCTCTCATCGTTTTCGCGTTTCGTTTGTTGACACACTTGGTAACACTTCCGACAAGCGTCAGAAAAACAACAAGAATAAAGAATTCGATTAAACCGTTTGTTTTGCGTTGTGTTATAAAATAATGTACTATAACAACATAATTGTTTTATTTATTTAAGAAAATAAGTTTTCTTTAAAATCAGACCCCCTCATTAGTGAAATCCAAGTTTTTGAACTACAATAATACATTGGAAAGATACCATTACAAAACAAAAAGCGAAAGGTGAATAACAAAAACGTAACGTCGCAAACAAAACATAACCTCATCATTGTGGAAAAAGCGGGCAAAGCAAACGTCAAACATAGCATTAGTGTCAGCACCTTCCTTTGCCTTTGTTTTAGGAAGTGTATCAGATAGATAATTTTGGAATTAATAAGCGGTTGCTCGAGCAAATCTTGCGAAAATTTCACCAAAAAGGAAGCAAAGTTTTCAACATATAAGAATGGAAGTGGATGATTCCTCTAGCCTGACAAGAGATACGCTATACGCTGAACGGGCAGAGTCTCCACGCTGGTTAGCAGAGAACGGCGGTTCTCGTACAGCCAGTCACATTGAGCAACGTAATGGTGCAAAGCCTGTTGAGAAAAGTGAAAACGTGGGGGATTCTTTTGAGATAGAATCACAACCCGCAGAAGAAAATATGGAAATACATTCCGATGATAAAAACGAAGATGATTCACTTTATTCGGAGTCGGCATTAAAATTAGAAGTATCCGGTACAGAAGATGAAGATAGTCGGGACGGTGGCTCCGCAGAACGTCATCAATCAATATTAAATACTCAAAATAGAGATATGAAAATTAATGCAATTAATATATCACTCAAACGTAAGCGGTACGAAATACACCATTCAGATTCAAACGAATGTTTGTTAGGATTTGATGAGCAAAGTGGAGAACCAAAAGTTATAAAAGCAGATTTAGAAACACTAATGAAAGCTACGATTGGCGAACATGAAAATAAAGAAAGTCAAACTACAATTTCTCAAAGCAACAAGAAAGTGAAGCAAGTAAGTTTTCTACACATGTTTTTAACTAATAAATTTTAAAATTATTACGATCAAATAAAATTGTTTAAAAAAATATTTATTTTCATAGAATTCAAATGCTTCTCCATCACGAACTTCACCGGGATTAAAAGTATCTTCGAAAGACTCGTCATTGGTAAAGGTATTTGAGGAAAAACAACTTAAAAAAGAAGAAAAGTGTCCAGAAGAGCAATCGGAGCATATAGTGGCTGATAATGAAGAAACTGGAAGCCATATTCCGAAAAATACAAATGCGGTAACAAGTTCCGCAACACCAAGTGGAATAGGTGTTAGCAAAAAGCCATTGTCCGCTCAAAATGATTTTTATAAAAAGCCTTTTGATTATGGTTGGAAACGTGAGTTAGTCTGGCGTGCAAATATAGAATCAAGTAAAGATAAAGCTGATGTGTACTTTATATCACCTGGTGGTAAAAAATTGCGAACAAGGAGTGATATTTTGCCTTTACTAGAGGGTGATCTAACTATAGATCATTTCAGTTTTGCTAGAGAGCCTCTTGGTGTTGGATCGGATTTGGAGACTGTGCGCAGTGCAAAGCCGTCTTCACGAGTTTCAGCAGCGGCTGCTACAATCGCTGCAGCACCAACACCTAGTATTGGTAAACGAATTTCTAAACCTAAAGGCCCCAAAGGAGCAAGTCCACCTCCCCAAGGATGGACTCCAACGCGAGCGCTTAAAGTGAATAATGCTTTACTCAGTGGTACTGCTTCGAGTAGATATATCACAAATTCGACTCCTGGTACACCTCCAAGTAGCCGGCATGCCAGTTCCAGTAGTGGAACAAGTCATAAAAGTAGTAAATTAAAGAAGTAAGTAAAACACTTATTTTATTGAAGTAGAACATATTTATTACTCGCTCTCGTTATGTACCTATTGTTTTTTGTATGTAATTACTTATATGGGCATTATTTCTCCAAAAATGTATAACAAAAAACAATAATGGTACCCTTATTTTTTGGTTGGATTAAGTAGCATTTGTTCATTTTTAAATAATTGACTGGCCATTTTCATTAGAAAGTTTGAATTCTGGTTTTAAGGGGATCTATCACAACAAATGTGACTGCAACATATCAGTCAAATGCTGGATCTGTAAATAATATCAAATCCATTTCAACACTTGAACCATGCACAATCAAATGTTCAAGAGCAACTGGACTTATTCCGCCACTAAAATGTGTAAAATGCCTTTGTCTATTTCATCATGAGTGTGTTGGATTAAACCGCTCAAATAGTGAATATCGTATTGCTGGAGAAGGCATTTCTCAAACGAAGGGCCGTGAATATATTTGTGAGGTGACGGTTTTATATTCGTTCTCATATTTCTGGGAATTTCATTGATTTTTCTCCTAATTTATAGGCTTGCACATCCGTTCCAGAGATATCAACAAAGGTAGTGACACGAAAGCCATCAAACGCTCGTCCTACACGTCCTGAAAATAAGTATCCTCAAACAATTGCCGTGGTAAAAGGAAAAAAGTATGTGATGGTTGCCAAACCAATTGCTTCCACAACTGAGTGAGTGTGCGAACGTATTGTGTCCCACAAGAAAAGTTTTTCCTCAATCCCAAATTCAGAACAAAAAAGAAAAAAAACAAGAGCGAGAGCGAGCCGAATATTTTCATAATTAAAATTTCAAGTTTAGGCTTAGATTAAATATTGAAATTTTTCTTTTAATTACAGACATGTCAACGATATCGAAAATGATCTGAAACAAATTAATGAAAGCATCCGAAATAATCGTAAAACATCCACAGTTTCATTAGATGCACCTATTCAAGCTCTCGTTATTTCACCCACCCAAACTACATCAGATCAATCAAACAAAGCTTTTGCCACAAACTTTTTTGCAAATGTATCTTTTGCTTATGACGCATTACTTTGCATTCTTAAGTACTTGAAAATTCATGTAAGTACATATATTTAGAAATAACTCAACGAACCTAAATATTATGGATTCAAATTATTGTAGTTTAAACATATTTCTTATAGGAACGTCCTCGTGCAGCTTCAGTATGTAAACTGTGGAATCTTGCTGCAAAGGATACATCTTTATGGCAAACAGTTCGCATGAAAAACTCCAGAGTTAGTAGTTGGGCCGGATTTGCTGCTGCATTACGCCGAGGGGAAACAAGACATTTGGATCTTAGAAAAATGTTGGTATCTAGCACACGCGGTGAAGAAATGTGGCAAGAATTTTCTGAACATATTGGAACTGTCTTTTCATTAGAAATTATCGATTTATGTCGTTGCTCAGCCCGTATTGTTGAAGGTTTATTTCAAAGCAACAAAAATTTACGCATTTTAAATGCTGTTGCCATTAATGATGATTCTATAAATCTTGAACACCTCGGAATGCTAACAAGACTTGAAGAGCTGCGTCTCCGCACATGTGAACCAGGCGTAATTTCAGGCAACTTACAATCACTACAATCATTAAAAAAACTCAATCAGTTGTCTTTAACTGCTGTACGCGAGTTGGGTTCTAAAGGTGTCGAAGTTCTTAGTGAACTTGTAAATTTACACTCTTTGGAATTAGGTGAATGCGGTGACTTTGATTCAACATTCGCAAAGGTTGTACTTCCTAAATTAAAAAATCTCCGCCGCTTACGTCTAGAAAATGGACAAGAGACGAGCTGTTGTACGCTGGAAATATTAGACGCCGTCGTACAACTAAAAGAACTTGCACAACTTGAACTTGTCAACTTCGACATTAAAGCTGGATTTGATGAAAAATTACAACTTTGTACCAACCTTCGGAAGCTACTTATCATTCCGACGTATATATCACAGTCAGCGACCACGAATCACATAGTTTTGAATGCTGTTCAACAAGTAGCTTCGACATTGAAAGTGTTTACGTGGGGTGTAACGGTTGAACTGTTGCGCGTCACTGCTTTGTACGTTGATCAGTGTGAAGAATCAACTAAAAAAGAGAAACATCACTTTGATGAATGTATTCCGGTACTGAAGCCAGTGCCAGGTGCACCTACCGCTGACGATGAAGATGATGAAGAAATGGAAAAGCCAAAGGAGGAGCCAGTGCCAAGCGATGTTCCACAAATTGAAATATTACCGTTAGACAAGGTGGAATTTATTCTAGCAGACAATTTACCGAAAACTAAATTCACAATCGTAAAAGTACCGTATCATGCAACATGTAAACAACAACTTGTTGAATGAGCGCATAACTAACAAAAGAAAAAGGGCGCTCTAAACTTTTATACGATTAAAAATAAGGCTTATTATATTAAAAAAAAAACAAGATTGAGCGTAGGGTCTTGTACTTTCGAACATCTGTATCTATATTCTTCTTTCACAGCATATTAAAAAGTTCGAACTGCAAAGCCAATCCATAATATTCGCGTGTACAGAATATGCCAAGTTATTTCTTTTTTTATTTCATTTCAGTTTTAATTTGAGAGAGTTGTTAATAATTGGAAGAAGAAATATTAATATTGGCTTTAAAATGAACTGCGTATAATTACATTTAAGTTTGTGCTGCACTTAGCAATGAAATCTAGCTTGAAATTCCCACACACTACATTCACATACGTTTGCAGATTTAAGCTGCTAATGTTATTGTAGCTAAGCAAGCTCATCAGAATTAATATAATTATTAGCATTAATATCTTTAAAAATGAAGTTTTTAATATAATATATAATAATAATATGAGTTGCAGATTTACAATCGCAATAAATTGTAGACGTAATCACAAATTCTCATGTTTTAATTCATGAATACTAGTTTGGGGTGAGTACTTAAATAATTTTTTTTTCAATAAAAACAAACGTGATTTATACATATTTCATATACATATGTATATATTTGAGCTGTTCCCATAACTTATTTCAAATTCATTTTAATAATAATGTATTTTCTAAATATACCTACATATATGTATGTATATGTTATTTAAAATTATTAAAGATTTTAGGTAAGTTCAACCTATTCTAAAATCCAATATTTATCGATACTACGGATTTGCTTAATGCATGACGATATCCAATAACCATGAAGAACAATAGGATATTTACATGCAAATGCAAACATTTGTATTTCAAATAAATGTATGTAAAATACTATTAAATGCTCATAATTTTAAATTCAAAGTTCCACGAAAGTTAATTTACTATTTATACCAGAAGTTGGTTATTAAATATTAACTGTTAAAGTGGCAGCCTTCACTCAAGTGTGGTGAATTTGTTCAGTTGTTTTCAGAGCCATTATACAAGCAGATCTAGAGAGTAATTTTTATGTTACATGTTGGGGAGCGTGAAGTTTGGAAGTAGAAGAATTGGTTGCTTTCTCGACGTATTCGAATTTAGTTTGTTGCCAACTTTCGTTCGGATTTATAATCAGTGTCGGTATTCAGTCATACTACTTATTTTGTAAAATGGAATTTTTAATTTGAATTCAAATCGGAATAGAAAAAATATTTTTATAAACATACATTCGTTTCTATCAATAATAAATAGTTAATTATCATGGGTCAAATCAAAAGTGAGGTAAGCGTCGTTGCATGTGAAAAATATATATTAAATAGGAAACCAGTACATGCAGGTACATTTATATGTACACGATAAGGATTTTAAAACAGTTATTTTATTCGTGCTCTCTAGAATGAAACCTTAAAAGATTTTAAAGGTGCTTATAGTATACTTGTACATTCGTACATACAGAAGCTCCGATCTACACAAATAAGTAGAAATATATCAGATGCCATCACTACCGGTAACAGTTTTTAGCATATGAAAACGATCTTAGTTTTGTTCCATAATAAATCCCGGTCGCATTCATTGGTTAGATACGTTACGGTTGGTGACTACGAGTTATTTTAGCTGAAGCCAAAGTTTTATTTGTTTCTGTTTATGACAGATGGTGTATTTTGCAGTTCACCATCACTTTACCTTCATTACCACGATCATGAGAATGTATTCGTAAAATCATTCTTACATTCGTAAATATGTAAGTAAATATGCTCTTTCGCAAGGAAACACTTGTTTATACTGTTATTCCATTAAAATATGTACAATACATACATATGTTTGAAGGTATGTAAGTAATATGCTTTAATAAATTATTATATTATATTAAGGGTGTTTTTGTTGAATATGTATGTACATATATAAATGGAAAATGTGAACATTAAGGCATATATTCTCTAAAGTTATTTAACAAAGTCAAGAAAAACGTGGCCTTTTCCATTCATATTTGAAACGAGTAATTTATTCATGTTCATGCACAGTCAGCGATTTTCCTGAAGAGTAAGTGTAAGAAAAGGCATACCACTCTTTACTTATGAAAAACCTTTTCGACCACATAAAAATTCAATGGTCAAGTACATATGTATGTACATACGTACCACACGCATATACATAAGAAAATAAATAAATTATAGTATATCTATGTATAAGTAAGGAAAAGAGAATTCAAACTATTCTTGATCTTTCTTATTTTACTTCTCCAAATGATCTTTCCGTTAGTTGATGCTTTGTTTATGATAAATGAAAAAAACTTTTTTCGGTTCGAAATAAGCTTATAATTAGCATGACAAGAGTTAGAAATTATTGTAAGTATAACAACTAACATTCACACATACATATACATGTAAGAAGAAATTTCACTATGCTCCTAAATCGTTTGCAAAACAAAGAAGCATAAAAAATTCCACATATTCATATAAACGTATTGTCAATGGCAACCGCCACGATCAAAACCAAGTTAGAGTACAAGATCGTGCCACTGAATAGCGAGGTAAACAAACAATGCCAAGACTTGTGGCAATTGTAAGCCGCAGTGTTTCGTGTTAGTATTGATGCTGTTAATGGCAAAGCCAACACAGGTTCCACCAAAGCAGAAACTGGTATATCGGCCTGCGAAAAAGAAAAGACGGAAAGTTAATTTACTTCTTTTCATACTGAAAAATGAAATGGTGAAAAAGTAAATAATGTGGGTACAAAGTTGCGTATACGATAAGCTTAGGTACATAGTTTTTTAAGAAATACATATATATGAATGTACTCAAGATTTGATCGCAACGGTCTGAAGGAGTTCAATCACCTTTGAACTATTTTAATAACATATGTACAAGTATATATGCATATGCTATGTATTATTTAAACTTGTTACTAAAGCGATTTATCAACAATATTAACTTCCTATAATTTACAAACGAGCAGGCAAAAAAAGTACAGTGATATATGTATTGCGCATTTTACCATACATATAAACATCAGTATATACTGTAACGACTGCATCATTAATATTGTTGAAATTATTATTCGTCCATGACCTATAAAAAATGTAAACTAAAACAAAATATAAAAAAGACACAAGATCATCGAAAATAAGAAAGTGGGAACATAAAACGTGACAGAGAGTTTGTTAACATTGCAATTACTTAAGCCCATGACAACACATTTTTATAATTTGTGAACTGAAATTCTGTCTCCAATTTTTATTTCAAGCATTGAGCGAAACTCAGATTTGATTAGTAACTATCAAGTGTATTTATTTGGATTTTCCAAAAGTAGTAAACCAAATTTAACATTTTCACATATTTCTTTGCATGCATATTTAACTCGTTTACACTGGCAATAAGTATAATAAACGCTCAAAGACTGTCTCATATACATGGATACTATAACATCTGATAAAAAATAAAAATACGTTATATGCATATACATACATATGTATATACACATTATATTATATATTAAAGATAAGCTTCACCTGTTTAAGAATTTTTAGCTTTTCCACAACCAAATTCATTCTCAACAAAGACGTTTTTTGTTTTCTATTTAAAATTAATCGAAGCAATCGAACTCAGTAAACCAAGTTTGTGCCTAGCTGTGTGTTTAGGTAATATTGCTTATCAGATGTACTAAGGCAACATAAGTTCACTAATGCTAAAAGTATTATGGAATCAATTCAATTGTACGTTGTCAATTCCTAAACAAAATCTCATTCATATATATGTATGTATATATGTATACAAAGTTCCATGTGGTAATGTAATACACATGTATGTATGTACCTGTTCCATGAATATATTGTATATTTAAAAGCAACGAAAGTAAAACTAAATGGCTTTGGTGAATGCTTGTTTGAAGCACTCATTATTTCTCTACAAAAGTACTGTTACGAAAATATTTTCACATCTAATTAAAGCAAAGCTGAAACGTTAGTTTCACTCCACAACAGCAACCGTCGGATGCAGCAACAGCCAAATGCTGAACATTTTGTGAATGCAGTGTTAATGCTCAACAGTTAGCCCAGACAAAGACCACAACCATTATACACTAGTAATAGTTACGGTATCTCTAATTTTAGGGTGTCGTTTAACGCAACTAAGCCAAATAAAAGAAACTCAACTCTTGAGTTTTCAGACTTCGAAAGCTTATCACACTTATACTATACTATACTTATAATAAATTTATATATATTGACGTTAAAACTGTTGCATTTTTATCAAGAAATGTAGTAATAATGTTTATCTAAAATCACGTACTTTTATGGACATATATACAATACATATACATCTAAAAAGCTAATTTAGCCTTCATTATTAAAGAGAATATCGAAATAGTATTGAGGTATTTTACATATGTATATACATACATACATACATAGGTATACTAGGAACAATTATTACTTCTCTTTTCACACATTGTCACCTTATCGCAAATTAGAAACTTATCAAATATGGCTATTTTGGTTTTTATGGTTCTACCGATAACAAAAGTGTTCAATAAATGAGTTGTTGGTAAGCAAGTTAAAATTCGCAAAAAAAGCAAATGTTTGTATGAGGAATGTACTTTTTCCGAAAGCACTGGCACATATGTATGTACATAGGTATTGGTTTGTCGGTGTATTTGCACAAGTTTATCTAAAATAAGCATGTGCAATTTAAAATGAAAAAATGTACTGAGCGAGTTGATAAGATATTGACATATTTCGAAAATGGAAGTTCGTGTAGTAGTAATTATTATCGACGAATGAAGCAATTATGGCAAGTGGTTCATATGAGTCATTTCAAAATTTCGTTTTTTTTCGGTAGCCTATTAGAAGGTTTTGAAAAGGATTTTGTACGAAATAGTAATGATAATAAAATATAAAAGGTATTTGTGGCGTGTGCAATAACTTAAACGGTAACATTTCAAAATGTTATTGCACATTTCAAAAGATATTCTCGTTGTTTATAAATATATGTATATGTATATGTATGTATAGGTATCTAATATAAATATTGTATATGACTAAACTTGTTTTGAGTCGTTGCTCTCATCTGTCTGATAAAAGAATCGACAATATATAAAAGTTTTACACAGCATAACGTATTTATTATTTAGGGAAGCACAGAACATGGTTGTTGTCTTTGTTTTTGCCATATACATACTTGACCGGGAATATTGCCAGTGTACTTTGAATGTCAATTAGTCAAAAATAAATATTTGTATGTCTATATGTCGAAAATACCATAAACAAAATTAAAAGATTATTGTTAAAACATATTACCGTCATAACAAGTGCCAGCATTCACGTCGGTAGGCGAGACAAAGTAGGTGGCAATATTTAAAAAAGCCCCTCCAGTGTACTGAAGTGACCGCTAAATGAATTGCGATATAACCTTCCATCGCAATCGACAAATGAGGTAATATGTTTTAGTTTTAAGTATTTATGATAATATTACTATTGGCAAATATGAAAGCAGGCTAATTAATAGAGGTAAAAAACAATATGCTTTTAAGTCGAATGTTTTGACCTCATTATGAAATTTCATTTAACAAAGAAGGTAAAATTTATTGAAATACGAAGGCATGCACTTACATGTAGTCAAAAGATCAACATTACCGATAAATCTATAAAATTTGTTCATGCATGGAAATTTACTCGCGACTTCTTCAATTGTTAATAGAAAATATTAAATATTTGTATTAATATTAAAAAAAATATCATACTTCCTTATTTATGGTTTTGTGTGAGCGAATGGTATTGTATAATATAGTAAAAATAATGCCATCGAAAAGGAGTCCTGTGCAAACTCGGCAAACAATCAATCGAATTAAATATAAAATCCAATAAGAAATATACACAGTCATCGTATATGCATATGTATGTAT
Organism: Bactrocera oleae; assembly: GCF_042242935.1. Lineage (NCBI taxonomy): Eukaryota > Metazoa > Arthropoda > Insecta > Diptera > Tephritidae > Bactrocera > Bactrocera oleae. The sequence goes on from NC_091539.1 coordinate 139,183, forward strand.
AGGTATAAGCGAAACCTGTGCCAGAGAATGTTAATGAATTATCATTATTGATATCATATCTGATATCATATCATATCTGATATCATATCATTATTGATATCATATCTGATATTGATGATGATAATTCATTAACATTCTCTGTCTGTGCGTGTTGGGAAACATACATTTTTTTGAATGAAAGCTATATACAAGTATGTATGTACACGTTTACTTACAACTTACTTGTTACTTAATTACAAAAGCTTTCAGGGAAGAACCAATAATTATCAGCCAAAATAATTCAGCCAAATGGAAGGTAGATACGATAACACATACATATTTATGTATTTTAAGATACTGAAAGGTAGTCTAATCATGCGCGCAATGGGAATACATATACAATATGTACATATGTATGAATGTATGCATAGATATAATTGCATTTTAAACAAGTAAGGAAGGGCTAAGTTCGGATGTAACCGAATATTTTATACTCTCGCAAAGTCAAATGGTATACTCGTTTGAGATTTCTTTGTGGATTGACAGATATTTTCGGTAGAAGGTCAACTATAGGCACTGGGGTCCACATATTTAGTACTTAAGGGTATGAACAGTTTTGGTTCGATTTAGACAATTTTTGGCCGCAAGGTGGCATACTTTAATTGCATTATTCACGCAAAGTTTTACCCCGATATAATCATTGTTACCTGATTTGCATAGTGGAAAGTGAAAGAATCAGATGGAATTAAAAATGGTGTTACATGGGAAGTAAGCGTGGTTGTAGTCCGATTTCGCCCATTTTCGCACTATGACATAGAAACATGAAAAGAACGTTATGCACCGAATTTGGTTGAAATCGTTTAAGCAGATCTCAAGATATGGGTTTTCACCTAAAAGTGGGCTGTGCCACGCCCACTGTCTAATTTTGAACGCGGTTCCTATAAAGTCATCTTATACCATCTCAGAGATAAAATTTAATGTCTCTGGCGTGTTTAGTGCTTGATTTATCGCGCTTTTAGTAGTTTTTAACAGTACCGTTATATGGGGAGTGGGCGGAGTTGCCACCCGATTTCAACTATTTTCACACCGTCAATAGAAGTGCTAAAAACATTTGCTTCCAGTGAATTTTGTTATTATAGCATTAGCGGTTTAGGAGATATGCACATTAAACCTATTAGAGGAGGGACCACGCCCACTTTTTAAAAAAAAATTTTAACTGCAGATGCCCCTCCCAAATGTGATCCTGTGTACCAAATAACAGTCTTGTATCTTATTGCGGAGCTTAGTTATGGCAAGTTATTTGTTTTTGATTAATGGCGTTTTGTGGGCGTGGCAGTGGTCCGATTACGCCCATCTGCAATACCAACCGTCTCACGGTACCATGAAACATGTCTACCAAGTTTCATAAAGATATCTCAATTTTTACTCAAGTTAGAGCTTGCACGGACGGACGGACAGACGGACGGACAGACGGACGGACGGACAGACAGTCACCCGGGTTTCAACTCGTCTCTTCATCCTGATCATTTATATATATATAACCCTATATCTAACTCGATTAATTTTAGGTGATACAAACAACCGTTAGGTGAACAAAACTATTATACTCTGTAGCAACAGGTTGCGAGAGTATAAAAAGAGCCATTCATTTTATACCGACAAATAATTTGTTGGCAGGTATTTAGAAACCAAAAGATGAATGAATATGTGTAATCCCTTTCAAGCCTAATATTATATATGTACTAGTACACATACTCTCCTTTTGCTACACATAATGATTTAATACGTTTGTAGAATGTTTAATGTTTTTCTTTGGCAGCGAAGATTTTTTTTGATAATTTTTTTGCCGTCATATGTTATATGAAGAATGAATCTTTCGAGACTTAGTGTGTTACAAAAACTAATCACAAATACCTATTACTTATGTTATCACTTACAGAAAATGGATCCGTTGATTCGCATTCAAGAAGAAATAAAAGAAGTTGTACGTCGCGAAGAAGAACATCGCCAACTTATTTCCAGCAGCTCCCTCATATCAACAGACGAATATGAAATACACAATGAAAGTGACATTGCTAACAGTAATAACGATCATAATGACAATGATAGCTCTAATAGTCTATCAATCAGTCCCTTACCACATTCGTCATTGAATAATGGCGAAGATTCCTTAAAAATAGAATGCTTATCACATAGTAAAAATAGCATTAACAGTAAAGAATGTATTGACGAAGACTCAGGAATATCAGCGTCGCCAAGTCCAATAAATGGCATCTCAGCTACTCCTCTTTACATAGGACCGATAAAGCCTTCAAAAGAACAACGCTATATTGGTCCGAATTGCTATACAATTACACCAGAACCACCCCGTCAAATGATGATCGCGAGCACGGTTCCGGTTACACCTTCTGTCCTTAATAGGCAACGTCTCTTCGCTTTGAATCCTGCAAACAAAGGGGTCATGCAGCGTTTCATAGCTTCTCGAGGAAAATTACAACTAAGCAACAATAATACAACAGCAAATCAAATTGTATTAAATGCCAAAACAGCAAATGCTTTGTTTAGCAAAAATACTTCCACATCATCTATCACACCACCAACAGTTGTGTCAAGTGCATTACATCCAGCAATGACGCCTGAAGCCCTTACTCATCCTATAACCATACCAACTGTCACTATGACTCCACCACATATCGAACGGGATGCAGAAGGCAGAGTAATTCGACGAGGCTATGTACCAGCGGAGGTGAAGATCCAGAAAGAGATAAAGGACTTGCAAGCCCGTGAGCATGAACTGAAAAAACGTAACAAATTTCGACAATCTACATCAGATTTGCTTGAGTCAATTGAAAACGAGTAAGTCGCCTAATTTAGTTTAAGATGTATTTATTTCATAATTTAAACAAATACATATATATTCACAGCAATGAAGAAACAGATGACGAAGATTCCGAAGTAGAACATTGCCTCGGACCCAGACAACTACGCTCGGCGAAGTCTGTCAGTGAAATCTGCTACTCTACATCATTAAATAATAGCATCTCCCCCAGGTAGGCAAGAATACATACATTCTATTGTATATCCAATTTTAACATGAAAACTTCTATTAGAGCAACTCCTAGTCCAGATTTCGATATGAAAAAGAACGGGTGTTGCACAATGCGCCCCGCTATGTCATTGGCTCAGCTGTGTGATCTACCGCCTGAGGAGGCACCTTCATCGCACCGGCTCATAGTGGAATGGGAGAACCGTATACAAATGAATGCTGTGCGCAACACCACAGTGCCAATTGAAGACTAAATTCTAATAAATTAGAAAAACATGAATGTTACTTAATCCAACAAACATACTAAATGTAAAAATTTTTATGTATGCTGGGAATAATTATGTACATATAAACTTTTGACTAAACTAAATTCACAACTACCAAACGCAGTAGCATAGCTGGAATTTGTTACAATATCTTTGTGGAAAAGTATTATATATATGTACATATGTATATGTAACGTGTGTTTTACTATTAATCTTTAGGTATTAATACATCATAGCGAGAATTCCGCGAGGCAGGGGTTGAGTTGATGACGAAAGCTAAATATTTTTAAATCTTTATGGTATTTATCTTTATTAAAACGAAATGAAAGTTATTAAGAGCAACTTGTTAATGATCGAAGTAAATCAAAATATATTTATTGCATTTAAGAAAGCTTATACATTGAAGGGTATCAACCCTTATTTATAAAATTTGATTTTAATAAAAGAGTGAGTATTGAAATATATCTATGTGCGCTATAATTTTACGAATAATATCCTCTTGATTCAGATTCTTCTATAATCGTCAATATTGCTACGAATGCTTCCCGCGCAGTAGATTCAATTTCTACAGCCGGAAGAATAAATAAATCCTTACTGTCGGGCGGTCCACGCAATTCAAATGAAAAAGTTATGGGCATTTTCAGTTCACCATGGGCCCAGTCTTTTGAACCACCACTTGATGGATATATGATTTCATAAATGCTACCACTTTTGTAAATGCGTCCGGTTACTTGTTTTATCTTTTCACTAGCCTTTCTTCCAATCGCTGAAAGATCATCATAGTTTTCTACGTGATCTGCTGTATGCCCATAAGGGAACATAATCATTTGTGAATATGAATGCAACGAAATAAAAGTTTTTATATTGTTGACTATCAAATTTTCTTGAAGGAATTTCATCAGTTGGTTGGTTTCCTTTTCACTCGCAGCGGAAGGTCCTGAATAATCATAACGACAAGGATCACCACTAGAACCAGTAGAATTCCAATGAAATGGAAAATTCCTATTTAAATCTACACCACGACAAATTCCAAAGAGCTCACGATTTTTACGCCACATGCGATCCCCTTCGAATGTATACTTATAACCATCTGGATTGACAACAGGGAGAATAATCCAGTTGTAGCCTTTTGCAAATCTTTGAACTTCTGTGTCATTTGATGAAAGAAGCTCTTTCACGATATAATTTGCTGTTGCAGGTGCTATCCACTCTCGTGCATGAATACCACTTTCTACGAATATTGTTGTGGCGTTGTCATTTTTGTTTTTCTTGAGACTAATGCCTTTGATCGGTAGGCCCTGGGCACTTTCTCCAATATTTATAATTGTCAAATCATTAGGATGTTCTTGAACCAATAAATTCATCCATGAATACATAGTTTCAAGATGAAAATAATGTTTCCAGTCCATACTCTTCGGATCAATATCTTTTGGAAGAACTTCTGCAAGGTTTCGATCAATAATTTCTTGAAAATTATAACTCTATTTAGTGTAATTAGAAAACCAAAATTAATATACCAAAGTCGAGTCTATTATTTCTATGACTTCTTACCAACACATCGTACTTAACATCGTAAGTTTTAAGTAAATCGGCAAAATCGGCTACTTTATGCGCAGCCACCATGATCGTTAATTTCTGTTTTGGATGCCGTGCATGACCAAAAAAGGTGAAACTGTCACTCTTTTCCTCCAGCTGTTGGAATAAAGCAACGTGTTGTTGCGTAGCTAATTCCACATGATAAACGCGATAGTAATCATATCGCGCAATATCGGAAGAAGTTTTAAAGCAATTCGTTTGTTGCTCACAACTCCATACCAACCGAAATGAATTTATTCCAAAGAGACATACAAAAAGTATATAGAAGCTTCCCAAATAATCTTTAGGAGACATTTTCTAAATTCGGTTGCGATATGAACAATGCTGTTTAAAACTGATCTGATTAGAACGCCCCTATAAGGCAAAGACCAATTGTCTACTTCAACATATGTATTTGTATATATGGTATGGTATGTAGCAAAAGTTGGTATAATTTTGAAAGGTACGTAGGGATTAGAAATTGCTGATAAGCTCTTAACATAATATGAATGAGCGAGTATATACATATTTCATTTCATTAAAATACATACACGTATAATATTATACCCATACATACATAAATTAAATTATTTACATACATTCAAATGTATAGATGTTTTTGTATACATAGAAAGAAGACTTTTAATAAGTAATAATTAAAACATATTAGCTGATTTGTAATATTGTGAGCTTATTAAACTCAAATTTGACTTTGTGTGATGAGTTCAATGCAAATACTTAAAACACCTCTAAAAATTAATTTTTATTTCAGCAAATATTCAAAAAAAAAAGTCCACTAAGACCATATATGAAATATACCTTAGATACGGAAACAATTCGAAGTACAAATCCTGGAATATTGTCATTTTTAATTTTGATACCGTAAATCGGTCAATTGTGAATTCACGAAATTCCCACCGTAGATGCGATACCGAACTTTTCAGTCTAATTACAACCTAGGAATACGAAAATTACGTGCATGCTATACTTAACTTGTATGAATCAAGTGTACATATAGAATGGGCATATGCATACAGTTTTATGAATCAGAGAATTTAATACGCAAACCAATACTTTTTGAAAATCGTCTATTCACAGTAAAACGCGCTTCCACTGAGCAAAATACAATATAACTCTCAGTATAAATGTATGAGCCGTTTGAATTGTGCGAGGGTTGATTTTGAATAAATTGAAAAGGAAATTCCACCACCTTCCAAAGGATGTCTTGAAATTGTTGATGTTTGCCATCTGACAGGTGGCGAGTGAGCGAAAAGCTTTTCTAAAATGTTTCTATCAAAAGCTTTGAGCCAACAGAGCAAACCTTTTCCTATGGTGGAAATTTTATTCGTGCAGAAGGGTTTGCCGAGAATCGAGTACTGTATATATCAGTGCATAAAAATTTACTAATTTCCAAAAAACGTGTCCATTTTCATTATTGTCAATTAATATATAAAATATATTTCAATATTCTTAAATTAATAAAAACAAAAATGCGCATATTCGTTTTTTATAAAGATAGTTATGGAAAAGTGTGTGTGTTTTGGTATAATCAGTGATTGTGTTCACCACAGAAAAAAATCCGTCAGCCTATCCTTGGTGTATACGTTACAAAAGCGATATTTATGTGTATGGTCTTTACATTTTTGCTGATACAATTCCTTCAATATCCTGTAAATTAATGCCTTTGATGATCTAAACTAGTAGTGTAATAACAGTTGAAAAAGTATATCGAAATAACTATTCAACATTCTGGCAAAAACTGTAGTGCACTACACAGCTAAGTTCCTGCAATGACAATGCGATTCCTTTAAGGTACTCAGTTCAGCAGACAGCCTTTAATCGTGTCTACTCATTTTTTATTTGAGCAATTCTCCTAAAAGTTGTGTTAATTTATAATAATTATTTTAATTCTCCGAAATAGTACAGATCTAATTTTAGCAGTTAATAATGATTTTATAGACTATACCCAAAAAATAAGCATGTACATATAACTTCCCATAGACACATATAAATGGGGACTTGAAATTTAAAAATTCGCATTAGCTCAATGCTTGCAAATGTGCGGAATAAACAAAAATATATAATAATAATTACAAAATATATACATATGTATATATTCTAGTAAAAATTGAAGAATTAGAAAACGAAAAAATCAAAAATACATAAATAAATAAATAATCAAACAAAATCTACTAATACTTGTATGGTTCCTTTTGTCTAAACAGTTCAAAAAAAAAATAACTCAAATGGTTCCTTACTATATTAAAAAATTAAGATCGGCGCTCTATCAACATTGTTTGTCATAGTTACTTTCAAACATCACGTGCATACTGCAAGCCCCTTCAATCAACGTATGTGTTCTTTGAAATGGAACGTATGTGGCGGAAAGTTAATCACAGTTTTGGTGGTCGTTCGTCAAAAACAGCAACCGTCGCACAATCTGCTGACACAACAAGTTCAGGGGGAGGTATTTGCGATGGCACCATGGGAATGACAGCTGCGAGTGGAAACAACACGGGCAACATGCCCTCCAGTACTGCCACTGGTCGTCGTTTGGCAGCAAGCGGTCTAGTTACGGTAGGCAGTGGACCCACAACAGCTACTGAGGTAAAGAATATACCATCGCAATATCCAAAATCACTGAGCCAACACGTCCTCCATGGCCATGCATCATCTGATCGCCGTAGACGACGTCGTCGTAAAAGTCGTTCGCGCAGAACTGGAGTCAGTTGTGTCGGAGGAGGCGGTGGTGACAATATGTCGTAAGTATTCATTGGATTACTTACGTTTTCGTTACGAATAAAACTAAATAAAAATATTTTTAGATCATCTGGTGGTTTTTACACAATAAAAGACTCTTCTGATGGCACAATTGGGAGTCACCGTCATCACCGCCAATTAAGGCTTTCGTCAAGCCGTGTAATGGCTACCTCTGCGCCAAGTGGCACAGTTATGATGTACCCTAATACAGGTCGGGAAGTGGATTCTATACAAACAGCAACTTGTACTACCACTACAGCAACAGCAGCAGCCATATCAGCTACTCCAGACATATCGTTGCGACAACGCGCCGTTGCGAAACTTCGCATGTTCAATTTTCACCTTAACTGGGATTTGCACATGACTCATTGCAAGCCATGCGGGTACGCACAGTAGTTAATATGAACTTGGTACATAATCATAACGAATCTTGAACTCAATATATAAGGCATAGCTAATCTAATGCTTAATTAGTATTTTCGAGCATCTTTTATTTAAAAATGTGTACATACGAACGCATTTGCCTTTCAAACCCTCTTAAGATTACATCAATAATTTCCTTTGTGCAACAGTGTAACATCTAGCAAAGTAAAGGTTTTAAAACAATTAACACTTTTCGTTACAGTTACTAAAGTATGGTTATAGACAATATGATCCCCATGAAACCAGTAAAAATGCTAAGTTCATATGAAAACTTTCATTGTTTCAAATAATTATGTACTTCATTACTTGTTGAAATACTGAGATCTTATTACACTTTATCTCATTTGAAATAGCCCACGACTTGGAGGAGGTGGCAGTGGTAATATTATAATGCGACGGTTATGCCGGAATCGACGACATGAAGACAACGAACTTTATCGCTCTAATAGCTTCAAATTCGAAAGATTCGAACGAAAGGAGTGTATCGACGAACTAACAGATACAATGAAAAAACAGGTAACATATTAAAATTTAAAATGAATTGCAAATATTAAGTATTTATTTTAAATATATGTATAAAATTAAAGGAGAGCCTGTTATGCTACACATATGTATATCACTAAATATGAATATGATACTAATTTCGGATGATTTCGTGAGATGGCTGGTCAATCTCACAAAATATATAGAAAAACACTTTTATTAATGCCTTTCTAATGCCGCTTCGAATAAAAATGCTGTGATGGTAGATATTGAATCGATGGTGAATACACGTTGGCTTTGTTTTGAGAACCTCTGCTAGATAAAGTTCCTCCAACACCATTCTGATCATGCAAGGGCGGAGGTGTTGGTAAATGATCACCTTCTGCATGAAATCCATTTTCATCGGCTCTATAATTAATGGTATATGTACGACCATCATCTCCTGTGTAAGAATAGGAACCTTGCACGTTTAGTGAGCTTTTTGGTTTGTTATGAATATCACCCGACTCAACGCGTTGAATACCATTTGCAGTTTCGAATCTATTTGGATCAATTAAATATTCATGTCGAATGAGTATAGATCTTCAGTTTTCTGATTAAGAATGTTACCCAAAATTATAACTTCCGCTTGAATCGCTTACGTAGTCCTGTCTGACGATAGGTATATGCTTTGTTGCAACATACCTTGTTCGTCCACTATCTGTACCATGTTCGTATTCTGTAACACTCGGCGCATCATTCACTCTCTTATAGTGCAAGTTTCTGTCTCGATGAGATGCCAAATATTGGCGAGAGGGAACACCAATATTTCCAGCCGGTAAATATTTTAAGGAAGGCTGAGCTAGGCTCAGAACTTTTGAAAATAACACGTACTCGTACAAAAAAAATAAACCAATTAGCTAAATGAGATTATTAATTTGTATATTTATATAAAAATCTTTATATTAACATTTTACTTACCCCTTTCATTTTTAAAAATAATTAATATCTTATATTGTTATTTACAACTGGCTAATAAAAATGTTTTGGTTGCTTTGCATCTGACGGGAACTTTGAAGAGACTGTCGATTGTAAACTATGCTGTACATTCTTTTATAGCAGAATATCGAAAATGGCATAGGATTATCAAATTATTCTTCGTTCATTTAGCTAAATTTCAAACCGTTTCTTTTTTATTTGTCAGTTGATTCCACCAATACTCTAACATCTCAACAACAAGAAGTCATACAATTTAATACGAAGAAGTCTTCAAGCGTATTATATAATATAAAAACTCTTTTCTGCAACTATTTTTAAATATAGAAATAGGTATAAGTGAATAACTAATTTTGTTTTATGACTAATCTTAATCTCAGCGTTTTTAAAAACATTGAATTAATCAATCTTTGAAATTAAACGCGTTACTGAATTGAGTTAATCAATATATATGAGCATACATACATACAAGCACATTATTATATGTAATTAGTAAATATAATTCGACAATGAAGTCGGTACGCTATAATTATGTACATATGTACATGCAATATACAGCCAAACGCGGTAAAGTTTAGCAATCTCATTTAAATAAATCTAATTTAATGTCTCATGCATTTTGCTTAAAAAAATATATTTAATTCTTCTGTTTCATTTCTTTAAGTTCTGCTTCATATTAAGTAAAAATATTAATTTTATAAACCTATGGCGCTGCACAAAAAGTTTACAACTTTTTACGTTTCACTTGATCAGGCTAAACTGTATTTTTTATTACTGTTAATAAGATCAAAAGATCAGTGCTATTATTAGCATCTGCTCTTAAGAATTTAGAACTTTATAATTGGCAAACAAGTCAAAACTATATTATGCATTATTAATCATTGTCGAACACACGCTTTTCATTTTTGGGCAATCCCCGTTTTTTCTTACTGACTGTCCGTTTTAAATTGATGTGGTTTGGTTTGAAAAAGTGAGCACTTTATGTACGCGATCATTTTAACCAAAAGAGTTCTGCGCTGTTAATAGGCAGACGGAGTATAAATATGTACGACGGAAGAATAATATATACATATGTACATATATATCTGCATGTGTTTTTATGCATTGGATTTAATATTTGCTCAAAAAAATACTAAGACAATATGCTAATTTATGGTTATATGCATATGTTCTTAGACTCTATTAACTGTTTTTTTCTTAATTTTCCGCCAATTTAACATTGAATTGATTTTTAGAAACCCCAACAATTAACACAATTAAGACTACGAACATAATATGCATATGCATATGTATGTAGGGACATACCAGTAACGTATTAATGCTGTAAAAAAGAGCACAGCTTCGGTAGAATGCACAAATGCAAGATCGAAAAAAATAGTCGATGTCTTCAGAACGAACTTTTAGTTGCCAAATATCTACCGGCGACAGCGTTATTGCTAAATATTGGCGACTTACATGTACGTATGTATGTAAATACATAGATTTACTCAAATGTACTCTCTTATTTGTTCCCTGAATGCAAAGTTTTGACCAATAACACACTCTTGACACGAGTACCAATTTATGCATACACATATGTATGTATGGATACATGTACATAAAGACGAGTAATTATTGTTAAAGATGCTTGGATGTGTCACGAATTTGAAACACAGTATTTTGAATTCATTATGAACGGATTTCCTGACAACCATTCGTCTTTATGACTGACAATCGACATAGATATGTATACATGCACATATATATATATATACATATATATTTACTGTTATATAAAGATATGCACGTCAATGTAATAGGAGAATCATGCAATTTTGTTATAATTTTTGGTTGGATGTACACGTACAAAATGTATCCAATTCAAAAAATAATATAAAATATGTTAAATACTATAGATACGTAAATGATGATAAAACTATGGAAAATGTAGACCTGGGAAGAACTACAAATAAATTCTATACACAGAGTATTCGTGGATATTTAGAATTACAAACAATTCCGTATGGCCTCGCTGTTATCAATACCAAAAAATTATATAAATTAATTTATCTACTAATTAAAATATTACTTGTCAACAGTTTTCATTCGTTCACGATTTCACACGTCATACCTGAAGATACATACATTGTGCGGTTTAAAACTGATGATGCATGCATACATATATTATATATTTTTTTAACTTAAAAAAATCCACAACTAATTACTTATTTAAAATCCGATGCATCCGATAATTAACATCCATATTTTCGAATATAATGTTTAAAAGAGAGTATGAATCCGCATTGCAAAAGCTTTCGCAATCGAATATCGCTCTCACAGCTCTTCAACCCTACTTTTTCGCTTTTAAGGGTTGAATTTGATGAAATGTCTTTCTGCAAATTATATCCGCAGTTCTAAAGTCAACGTCAAGTGAAACAAACAGATTACTTATGATTGAAACGTTTTATTTTATTTAATAGGAAAACAAAAACATAAAGCTACCTTCCGGTTCGTGAATTTATTTCATAATTTAAGTTGAAAATAAATTACAAACGAAATGTATTGTGTATATACATCCAATTTTGTAACCGAATCAGTGAAAAGTCGCATATTACCAAAGTAGAACGCAAACCGTACATATCACCACAACGTAGTGGAACGGCTTTTAACTATTGCACAGTCCATCCATCTTCAATACAAAGTTTTTTTTTGGAAAATTGTCCTTTTTGTTATTTACTTTATTGTTAATGTACAAAAAAGATTTATATTTGTATAACTAGTATTGAGGTTTCGTGAATCTTGGAAATTGTAAAAGGTGAGATAATATGTAATATATTCCATTTCCGTAAGTTCACTAAATACTCTTCATTTGTGTATATGCTTGTGTGTGTGGATTATCGTTGTGTGTTTCACATGTTGAAAAAATCGGCAGTAGAAATATTTCGTGATTTTAATTATTGTGTTTGATTCCTTTAAAACATATGAATCTTTAATTGAAAATTATAAAAATACGTACAAATGGCAAGATTGATTTTCCCAGCATCGAAGTACTATTTTGTAAGTACTTTTATAGTTTATTTTTTAACTTGTAGTTTTTTTGAAAAGAGCGGTTGCGTTCGCCATCACTTTTCCACAGACGCTTTTACTCTCTTCGAATGTAAATATAATGCAATGAATATGTGTACACATGTGCAAATAATTCGAAATTTCGAAGAAATACTAGTCACAGCGCCACAGCGTATACCTTGTTTTCGTCACGACCTTCATGACTCATCGTTGCTGATAAAAAGAGAGTGGGACACTTTTGGAACCCGCTTGAGGGGTTTCCCAATGCCTTAGTCGATTGTCATCACAAAACTTGTGAAACTTATGTGCCGAATAAATACCTATGTACGTACACCTCTGGTTGTCCATACATCAGTATGTAGTGTTTTAATTATAGAATAACTAGTTCTGTTTCTGCAAATTTAATTACATATATTTTTGCGAAAGTCTGGAACATTAATGAAAATTAATTTGGGATAACTATCTATACTCCTTTTACACTCTTCACATTTACATACCTATATACATACATGTATGTATATATACATACACTAGAAATTTAATATCTTTATATATATAAGTCGAGTTGGGGTCATTTTATTGGACAAGCTACATGTTATGAAAAGAATGCGAAATAAAACATGAGATGCGTTTACCCTCCTTTGACGCATTCATCTAAGCAAGGTAAACACCTCATAGCGAAAAGAAAGAAGAAAAGCCATGTTTCATATTTGTAAAGAACTCACAGTCAATAGCATCTCTTTAGAGGAACAACATTCGTACTACAAAATGTATTAATAGCCTCGAGCTTGAAATCATATCTACATATGTCCCCTCACGTACGTTCTATATTAGGAGAGAATGTTATGTGACAGTAGATCTTAAATTGTAATGCTAAGAAAGTTGGTTAGTAGTAAACGGTAATCCTTATAGTAAAGGTGCGCAGATTTATTGGTAAAAGTTTGTATTAAACAAAAATAGATAAAAATGTTTTGTCGTCGGTGCTGGATAAACTTTTCATCAAATGAGTTAACTGTACAATGTGCAGGACCATGTTCACGTCTTTTTCACGACAAATGTATTGGGTTATCTTCTTCTACAAGCATGGAAATGCACGAAAAAAAATATCTTGAATGGTATTGCTATGATTGTCGGAAACTATATCGTTTACAATTATACTTTGAGGTGCGAAGCTCAAATTCCCTTCGAATTACAGCAATAACAGTACACACTTCTGAAATTGAAATATTGACAAAAATTTTTGTTTTCACTTCAGATTGCTATCTGTGACGATTACAGTTTACCAGTTGATTTTGTTAAGAAACGGCCGTCCAGCTTTGATCCATGCTTAGCAGAAGCTATACCAATAAATCCAGAACATTGGATTCATCCTAGTCCACACACCGAATTTGTAAGCTAATACATATATAGTTATGCAAATTTGCGATTTTGTAATTATTTGTTTTAAATATTTATGCAGATTACATTAAACGAAAGGAAAGAAACGCAATTTCAAGACTTAGAAGCGCCACCTCCACCACCACCATCAGCATCTTTATCAACGTTACCAACAAACAAGACGACTTTGAATATACTTCCACCTACACATGTTTCGAACAGCATACAACGTTCTAATCAATCTGAACATACTGACTTACAAACATTAAACACCCACTCTATTCAATTAAAATCACATAACCAGAATAATCAAACGCAATCGCAACCGCAATTCCTTCTTCAACCACATCCTCCTCTTCCCACAACAGTAAAGCACGCATCGATTAAACTTATTGAAGGTTACTCAGATCCTAAAGATTCTAAGCGTCACAAGAAACAGAAACAGAAGAGATTAAAGCGAAGGGTAAATAGACATCAACGGTCTCCCCATCAGATTAGCGCCTCTAAAGATCAAAAACTAACTAAGCGTTCTAATTGCAGTTCAGGTAAGTTCGAGATATTATAGTATATACACATATATTGATTAAAATTGTGGAATATATATCTGTCCTCAGATTCATCAGGTCCTAAGTCTTCGGGTGATGAAAACAATGAATCCATAAAAGTTCCTGAACTTAATTCACCTGATAGCATATCTGACGACCTTGTGCAAGCATTACCTTCGCAATTATATCGAAGTCCTCGTAAATTGGTAGCTGCTCCATCAGATACTAGCAAAAGAAATCCGTCACCATATTACTACTCGGACATATTGAAATCGAAAGATAACGAGATAGGAGCGCCAGATAAGGATACAAAAAATAAAAGCCGCCAATCGACAGTTTCTGAACCACCTCATTTGACGCATTCATCTATTGATATAGGTTTTTATCGTAAAAGTACAAGTCTTGACATACCAGAAGATAAAGAGCACGATAAAGATCAGATTGAACAAGATAAAAACTCTGCAAAGCCACTCTTAGTATCAGCCATTGGTTCTATTGAGACACCCAAACGCTACTCATTTACTGAGGAGGGAGTACATATAATTCGTTGTGATTCGCCTACCACTTCGACTTCAGAAGAATCTGATTGTAGTGAATGCCAGAAGCGTAGACAGTGGCATGCAAGGGCTTTAGCTTTAGTCCGAAAAACATGTAATATTCAACCAATTTGCGCAGGTGTGAACACAGGAACTTGTATTCATCAGACTGAAAAGTTACAGGTCCTGCCAGTTGCGGAAGACAATTCGTCGATGCCTCCTCATAAACAGTTCGGACCGGCAATTTGCGCCTGTGTTGCACCGACTGTTGGAGACGACATTGACGAATTCTTTCGACCACGTAGTATATTTTACGTCCATCCAAATGGCGTACATGAATGCCCAGACTGTGTACCAGACGTAAACAATTTAAACTCGTCTATTGGAAATGTATTTGAAGAAAACAGTGAAACTCAATTAAATTGTACAATTACTGAGGCGGACGACGACGAAATGTCTAGCCGAACACGACAATTGTATGAGACAGCGTTCGATTGTAAAATAGCTAAATCGGACGATGATCTTGACGAGGTTGATCGAGTTACAAACCACTCTGTATTATTTCAGCCGAACAGTAGTACTGATGTTGTTATAAAGCCTGAGCCTCGTCCTACAAAATCTACACAAGTGAAGTCTCGTCTCGAAGGTAAGAGATTAAAAAATTCTAAAAATCATGCCATACAAGAGAAAAGCAGCAACTCAGGCGGAAATGCGAGTGGAAATGGCTCACCACTTTCGTCTTTCCCTACAGAAGGTGACCCTCCGAAAGATGCTGACTATGAAACTCATATTTTAAAAATAACAGCAGGCATCGAAAAAGTACTTGTTAGTGATCAAAATGATGGCCAACAAATGGATTTACCATCAACTTCTACATCGCAATTGCCTATTCGTGGATACACTCCCTCTCCTCCGTCAACTGCTCCATTACCGATTAAATTTCCAGGGAAACATGATCGTTTTCTAATGAATAGTATAAAAAGTGCTCCGAACTTGCCATATACAAATCCAGCTCATCCACGATTACGAGACTTACGTCTTCCACTACAGTCTTCTTTGCGTCAACAACATCAACTTGCTGTATCTGTGGGTACTAGTAATGAGAACAGCATCACAGATAGCGCATACGTTAATCCACCATCTTCAACTTCACGAAACATTCATAATATTACACAATCGCACAGTTCAAGAGGTCGGAACAGACCTCGCTCATTTGTTATTGAATCGGGGCGAGTATTGGAACTAAGAAAAAGCCACGTCTCCCACCGCCACCATGTGGGAAATGACGGTCGCAGGCCACATAATTACTCCTCGACCGAAAGCATTGCCACATCGAGTAGTGGTGGCAGCATGGAATCTTTGCGGTCGAGTACCAGTGAAGGAAATCGAAGTACTTCCAGTTCAGAATCAAGGAACTCAACCTCGTTGAGTTCACATAGCTCTGAATCTGGTAGCTCGAGCGTTGCGCTCCCTTTGCGAGCACCTATTGTTGTCCACTCAAAATTACATATCTTAAGTCCAATATCAGACAAGTCTTCCCAAGAACCAGCTTCCGAATTGTCAGAACAAAATAAAACTCAACATACCTCCCCTGAGGAAATTACGCAAATTGGTCAACAACTCCAAACAGGTTCCCACACTTCAACATTAAATGTTGAAATTACAAAACCTCTACAGCAGACATCAACAGATATATTAAAGAAAAAGAAGCTGCCCGCAAACAAGACACTTCTCAATTTAACCGATGAAATTATTGGTTCGGATAGTGGCATTTCACTTCATTCGCGCGAAGACTCAAAATTAAGTGCTGGTATTCAAAATTTTAGTCTTTCAAAGCTTAATTTCCCACAGTCTGACAAAGTAAATGAGAGCAGCACCAGCGCAGCTGCGACTGCTGCACACTCATGCGGGGTACCCAAAGACTTACGTGATTTACCTTTTGATATGCCAAAATTAAGACGAAAAAAGGCTCTACAACAGGTAATTACAGAGAAAAAACAATGGCAAATCTTATTTTCAGATGGTTATCATTACTTATTTATAGGAAGCTTGTACATCCGGAAGTGCCACTTCCGTGGACTTGGGCGATTTACCATTTGACATGCCGAAACTGAGAAGACGACTTCGCACGAATCAAACAGAAACAGGGCTTTCGTGTCATAGTACTGAATCCAGCGGATTATCACAAGCGTCTTCTAGTCATTCAATGCGTGATGAAAACAAGATCTCCCTGAAGTTAGGTAAGTAATTTTTTAAAATGTAACGCTCAATGTGAGCTGTACAGTTAATACAATATAAACATTTGTTTTCTTTGACACAGATGGTGCTATCTTTCGACAAAATTTAACTTTAAACTTTAATGAACCGCGTCCAACAAATAAATTCGGCAGTCTCGATTTACGAGGCCTTTCATCCAACAAGGAACTCAATCTTAACATAGCAAAAGGCTTCACATCAGCTGTCGATTTAATTGATATTTCTATACCACTTGAGCGTCAAGGGTAAGATACATTTTACATATTATTATTAAAACAATATAAATCAATGTTTTTATTATTTTCGATAAAGTTGGTATCATGGAGCCATTACTCGCATCGAAGCAGAAAATACCTTACGGCCCCTCAATGAAGGAAGTTTCCTTGTGCGTAACTGCGAATCCACCAAGCAAGACTATTCACTTTCACTTAAGTAAGTATTTACAAGAAAAAGTTTGGTAACCAAAGGTATAAAAATAAATAATTTAAAATAAATTTAGGGGTGCCAAAGGATTTATGCATATGCGCATCCAACGCAACGAATCAGGCCAATACATTTTAGGCCAGTTTAGTCGTCCATTTGAAGCTGTTCCCGATATGATCCGACATTTTTGCTTAAATCGCTTGCCAGTTCGTGGAGCAGAGCATATGTGCTTAATTGAGCCAGTCATAGTTCAGTTATTATAGGCCTTTTTACGAGATAATTTCCGATTACTTTAGATATGTACATATGTTATTAAGCATATAATGTAGTTTTTAGGTGCTAACGTATGCATATATAATATATTATATACAAGAACATATACACGTTTACTGATAAAATTAAAGGAACAGAAAACGATAAATAATAAGACAATACCAGTAAATTAACACGAATGCATAAAACCCATATGTAAATATATTTATTTAATATGTATGCATGTATTCCTGGGTGACAAAAAAATATTGCCTTTGCACCAGGAGTTACGTATCAATGATATATGAACTTACATGTATTCACATGCTTATGATGGCTAGAAAATATTATATTAGGTGACGCGAAGATAGGCAGTTATTATAATCCCAATAAAGTTAGATATAAAAAATCATTACATGCACATACAGAAATACATTCACTTCCACACATGAGACACTCTTTAAATAAAGTGTACATATACACAACACATATTTATTTACATCAGTACTACATAAATATATAAGCACTATTTACATAAATTCTAATATGCGAAAGCATGAAGACCTGCAAAATGCATAATAAATTTACGCACATATTGAAATCATGCATATACATACATATATATTTGAAAAAATTCGTTTGAAAGTATTTGTTATTAATTTTAATTTAAAATCCTCACATTAAAGAACGAACTTGTAAATAAAGTATGTTTCTTACACACTCGTGTGTAAGTTTCGTTGAGCAGCTTAAAGAGCAAAACTAATTTAGATACAAATTTATATAAAAGTTATGTGCTATTAGGCACTTATTAATAAATCTGATTGATTTTAGTGCAATATTTGTTTAATATATATATTTTCAATTATTTTTAATTTTTGTATTGAAAGTCAGTACCGAATATTGAATGTGCAATAAGGTAGTTATTATAATTATTCTTGTTAATTCTTCAGAAAACATCACATTTACACATCTGGATGTATTTGAATGCAGTTTGTTACAAAATATCATAATAAAATATTTGTTTATGATATCACTTATCTACTTATTTTTGCTTCTATATACTCAACATTAATATTATATATGTTTTAAATTCTATATTGAATTTAAAGGGGACCGATTTTGATTTATATTACAAATAATCAATACTGAGGGCAATAAAGCACAACATTCTCTGATATGCACCATAAGAATTATGAAATTTTATCTGTTCAGCAAATGGAAATACTATACAACGTTACAAATCAAGAGAACTAATCATCGATAATAAAATTTATGAATGTGCGTACATATGTATTACTATAATACAAATGTTTATTTTTTCATTTTCAAATAAAAAATTGGAATTAGTTTTATTATAATATTGTAGCAATTTACATGAGATGTAATAAATAGAAAGGTTTCGTTAAAATTCTTAATTATGTATTGGATCTGTATAAAAAATGAAAAATAAAACATTTCTATAAAATTGCTGGTAGAAATAGTGATATTAGTATAAGCTTTTTCAGTTTGATATATAATACACACGAAACACTTTCAATTAAGTACGAACCGGGTAAAGTTTTACTGCTGAAAGTTTTAAAATTTTGGTAAAAAGGAATAATGCAATAAGACGTCAAAATATTATTGTATATGATATATATAGTTATGAGCGCATACATGTGTGCTTAGAAAAATATTTAAAAAGCAGTTTCTGTTTGAAATATTCTTTTAGAGAATAAAATAAATACTTTTGAAGACAGTAGTATTTTAAAAAAATACTTGATCGATATTCATGCACACATACTCATAAATGATATCATAAGCCAATGATGTATAAATAGTCGTAGATATTCATACTATAAATAAAAACATATTAACCAAAGCGATTTATATGATTATTTGATTTTGGAAAAGAACAGATATTGGACGAAATAAACCAAATAGTAAGTCTAGTTAATTTTAACAATAGAGAAAATAAATATGTATATAATTCTGAAAGTTATGTAATTATAGAGTCAGCGAGAGTACGATTTATGGCAAATTAATTTTGTAAGAGCTCTTGTAAAAAGGATGCATATTCGTATATAAGCTTGCAAAGGTACATACGAGGTGTGTTCAAAGGAAAATGAGAATTTTGATTTTTCGCGGGCTATGTACATTCGATTATCGATATTTTGTTTTTGTTATAATCGGACACATATGTTTATTATGTGCTTGCATTAGGAGCCAATTTCGATTAGTATTTTGTTTTTGACAACAGAAAATATTTGTCGCGTTTTTGTGTGCTCTTCGATTTTCGACTTTGTTTTGCTAAATTTTGAGCAAAAGCAATGTCGCAGCATTAGTATCGCTCAGGAGTTGTGAATGACGTCAACAACGATCAGGGTTTGCTCAAACGGGTCATAACTGGTGAAAATCATGGATTCTGCATCACGACAATGCACCAGCTCACACATCAAAGCCTATTCGTATTTTTTTCAAAGTTCACCCTTTCCTTTGAACACACCTCGTACGTGTTTATTCCAGGAAGCCATTAGAAAAGTTATGTAGCTGTCCTCCGTATATGCTTATGTGTATATGTATTTATTGATGATGCTTGCACGTTGAAATAAATTTTGATTTGCCTTTAGCACTCACTCACACACATTTAAATAGAATATACAATTTTCTCTACTTAAAACCAATTAAAATAATATTTCACTAAGTAAAAAATGCTAACCTGCAAATATAATATATCTTTATTACGCGCTTTAGCATATCGAACTTCATATTTCAGGCAACACCAACATTTCCTTCGTTCAACTCGCAACTATAAAAAATAGTCGACATAAAAGTAGGAAAAATGATCGTAGACGTTCTATTTCCATCCTTAATGACATTACAAGAGTTTCAATGTAGATAGGCCCTCTATTCCAACTTTGTAGGAGAAATTGCAACTTTGAAAATAAACACTTCTGATCTCATCTTATTCTTAAATTATGTAAAAAATAACACGTCCGTTTAATACTGACAACTGTTAGCTACTGACATTTTCATTTTTGAATGATTCCATTTCCGCTACGTAAAACTCTCAATCGGGAAACAGGGATGTTTAAAACTGACAAAATTATTGGCAAATGTCAATTGTATCAGCTGCTTCAATTTTACTTCAATTGTTGGGCTACTACAAAATTGTAAATATGTTGCAATTAGCAAGCTAAAAATCTCTTATTTCACCAGATCCAATCTCTACGCCATAATTATTCGCACATTTTACTTGCCCAAAAGGCCATTTTTAACTTATATTTATTGAGGCCTGAGTGGATACATAAACAGAATAAAATTATTTATCAAACTCCTCCAAGTATTATTCAAATTAATTTAATACAAAATTATTTAAATTGTACACTAAAAATAAGAAAATAGCAAAACTTAAATACCAATTACATGAACAAAGAAAGGTATGGAAAACTATTTCCCAATAAATATCAAAATTTCTGCATTGTAAATCTTAGTACTTCAAATTTTTTCGCCATTTTCGTTTTTGCAGTAACTTTAGAAATAAATGTTCTGGATAACTTGTAAAATCGGCTTTAAGGAAAAATTACAAATCCTCATCCTCTTCTGGCAATGCGGTTTCTTGAGCTTCTTGTAAATCTCTCTCGATTTGTAGCTGCCAGTCCTTGTCCATTTTAACTTCTGGCGGAAGTAACGCTGGCATAGCCACAAATTCTAAGTTTGGATCTCCTACTAATTTTCGTGCCAGCCATAGAAAAGGTTTTTCAAAGTTGTAATTTGATTTTGCAGATATGTCGTAATACTGTAAAGTAATTTAGAATATGTACTATATGTACGTAATTTAATATAAAAAATTGTTTCGAAAAAACTTACCTGCAAGTTTTTCTTTCTATGAAAAACTATGCTTTTAGCCTTTACTTTGCGATCCTTGATATCAGCCTTATTGCCGCATAAGACAATGGGTATATTTTCACAAACGCGTACTAAATCTCTATGCCAATTGGGTACGTTTTTGTATGTGACACGTGAAGTTACATCAAACATAATAATAGCACATTGTCCCTGAATGTAATAGCCGTCACGTAAGCCGCCAAATTTCTCTTGACCAGCGGTGTCCCAGACATTAAAACGGATAGCGCCACGATTTGTATGGAAAATAAGGGGATGTACCTCAACACCAAGTGTAGCAACATATTTCTTTTCGAATTCGCCTGTCATATGACGCTTAACAAAAGTGGTCTTGCCAGTACCACCATCTCCGACTAAAACGCATTTGAATGTGGGAATATCACCTTCCTGAGCCATTTGTGAAATGCTTCTTTCGATATTGCTTAATGGATGTTCTAGGAAGTAAAATAAATGTATATAAAATAATACATTTTAAAAAGTAGAAATAATCGAAATACTAAAATACAAGCTAAGCGTTGCTTTCTAGAAATATTTTCTGACGCATACAAATTAAACTCATACACATATATCCAAATATATATGTATATAAATATATAATGGTATATGCATGTACATATATAAAAATTTTGCGAGATCTAGCAGGGCTTTGGCGCCAAAATTATATACAAACGACGCGGCCGTGAACCAGACCAACGAATTCGTTAAATCTTTAAATTTTACGTGATATTTTTCACAATAATCGATTTTTCGAACATATTTACTTTAACTTGTACATAAATGCCGGTAGACAGCTGCGTATTAATCGTCACTTATGAGAAAGGAATACCTAACCTCAACTCATGAAAACGAAACATTTGCATATGCAAAAATTTTTGTGCCGATGACAAATAGCTAACCACTTAGAGTAGCTCTTTAGCAAATGTAAATTTCCATACCACTTTACAACTATTTCACAAACTCTTGAAATGTTGGAATTGTAGTTTTCGGGTTTTCTAAAGTAATGATTAAAAACGAAAATAGATAAAACCACGCTAAATTATACAAAGACTTGTCCACATGCCAATACCGAAATGAACGCGCTAGATTCACTCTTAAAAATTATACAACAAACACTTTTCTTTATGCATCGGCAAACAGAACTTACAATTGCCGTTGTTTCTGTATACCTCAATTTGAAGTAACAAATATATTCTTCAAGAAAAAAATTTGAAGTTAACAACACGCGAAACACACAATCGGACTATTGGTCTGTGAAAAATGCGAAAAACTTAATTCCGCTGCCAAGTTCGGTCTGCGGCGAATAACTGTCGAATGTTGAAGAAAATCGCGAAGGTTGGTTGCACTGTGAATAAATGCGAAAGTTGCCATATCTAATAAGTCAATTTAATTGGCTTCAAACATATTTTCAATGCAATCAGCTCATACCAAACTGATAGGAGAAATTTGAGAAAAATGTAAATCTGACTCCACTAATATATATATTTCACTTTTAAATACTGAAGACTACACTTACTAAAAGACATAATATATTCATTGGCAATACCTAAAACATAAAATAATATTTTCTCGGAAACCAAGTGACAAAATACATATTTTAATTATACGCTTATAAACATATGTATTTAATTTTTTAACATCTTCTTAATTTTTTATATTAAAAAAATTTACACTTAAATACATAATGAAAATAAAAAGTATGGAATGTAAATTAAATTCTCTGGAGAAGTCTTTAAAATAGTTGAGCGATTAATTATGATATAGACTACGAATTTAACGATAGCAACATTGATGTAGGCTTTGTGGCAACCTTCACATTCCCACAAGTTAGAAAATATGCTGGGCAGTGTTAATAGAGAGAAATATATTGTGAAGAACAAAATCAAATCGACAATAAATTGCCAGAAGCAACTAGACAGCGAATTCGTAGTTGCCATAATGTTCTTGTGGCGAACTTTTGTTAAAGATCTACTATATAAAGGCTGCCGGATACAGTAAAGACAGTTCTAATTAGAGTGTTGCCGTGCAAGAGTAATTAAGATATACGTAAGAAGTTGTAAATTCGGATAATGAGTAGTAAAGCGTTAAGTTGTTTGGATAGAATTAATGATAAGTGTATAACCATTAAATTGGGACTTTAATTTAGCGATCTACTGATCGAACTCAAGAGTGAGTTACAAGGTAGACGATTTATCGAGAAATTCGTTACAATATAATATGGATAATACGAATTTATTTACTGATTATTTTATGCAATATAATAAAGGTTTAGTTTCTTTTCATAATTTAAAACTATTTTGAATCCTCATGCTCGCCGTATAAACCCGATTGTATATAAGAGTTGTAACGAAAATTTACATGTATCTGCACAGCATGCGATCAATGTGTGACCTCCATCCGGTTGATATTAATTTCAAAATTCCACCCGCCTTTTCCGTGGTAAGCAATTTCAAATTCTGATTTTGATATACATTTTTATATAAAACGACGGTTACGAGTTTGAACATATACTCGTAGATAATTAAGATAAAACAGGATGTGTCAGATAACTGATTAAAAGAATTTACTTAAATTCGTATTAAAAAACATGTTGCATGAACCCTTTTATAAAATGTTCTGGGCTATTATAAGTAAATCATGATGACTCTTTCTCGCAGACAACCAGAAACTAATTAGTGTTCGTCGTATTATATGGGAATCATTTGCAATTGTTTGTTATTTTTTGTTTTGGACGTATGGATAAGTTTCGTTAGATTATATATGTATTATACTACACTTTTTTGTTTGGGTTGATTTTAATATTTGTATTGGAGTTATAATGTCATTTAAAACGACGTGAAACATTTATATTCATTACTTTCCCATAATTTATCGGAAAAAAATAACTAATTTTAAAAATAAATTTAATTTCCGAAGTGAAATAACATTTTTCCTTATTTCGAAATTAAATAATGGAAATTTGGAATAAGTACACTTAAAATTAATAAAATGGCAGAGACATTTTATTTCTATTTTTCAAGAGATCCTTTGAAATATAACAATATGATGAGAATCTAACCATATAAAATAAGTTCTTACGTGACTCTCTAAGTGAAACACAATTTAAGATTATATGAATGTATATTTATTTTTTCCATTCTCTAATTATTAGATATATTTATAATGTACTGTATGTACATATGTATGTTGTACGAATTTATAGATACTGTAACAATTTGAACAAATGAAAACGTTATATATAGCAGATACAAGTATATGTATGTTACTATAATATCCACCGAGCCGCATCACCTTGTATTCTTGTATAGCTGCTCACATTCAAGAATTTTGCTTCTGATAAAATCAGCAATCAATTATCTTAAAGAGCTACAAATATTACTATAAAACTAGATATATTAGAGAAATAACGATATATATGATTGAAATCGTATAGAATTTCAATTTTACTGCGAAACAAACTACTTAAATTGAATTTAATTCAGTTCTCGTTTGTCTCTTTGGCTAATTTGCGCCATTGTTATATATTGTCGCACGAGTCGAGATATCTCGTGTGCTTGTTCAGTTTGGACGCGTATAACGCGTTGCTGCATAAGATTGCCCACTTTCATGTCCAAAAAGAGTGCACCATCTTCCGAACGCACCTAAAATATTTGGGTTAAAAAGCAAAAATTTAAATTTCAGATATTTATATGTAAAAGTACTTACTTTGCGCGTGGAAATAACTTCCATGAATGGCCAGTGCTGTAATGTTTCGTGCGTGTTTGGATCCAGGAATAGCACACCGCGTCTATTTAAGGCCAATATCAAATCACGCCACATTGGGTTGCTGTCTTCGACGTGGGGTCCCTCCTCGGCCCAAATGCGTTTCACCGCAAAGAAACTGCTGCCGAACAGAGGCCACGCAGACAGTACCGTAAGAAATTGAGCTTTCACTTGGCCCGGTGTTAATCCAGCAATTTGTGGCCAAGCTGATTGCACTAAGCTGACCCATTGTGCAGGACGGATTTCTCGAACGCCAAGCGCCGGTTTGGGTAATAGAAATTTGATTTCTTTCATAGCCGGAACATGTGTTAAATCAGCAGCACGATGAAGTAATGCTGCTATACGCGCCATATCGCGAACAATCTCTGCAATTGGTACACCGTTTCCAGGTAATTCTAATAACAAACCCTCTAAGTAATCCGGAGCCACTTGATTAAAGAGTACTTCAACGTATAGCGGCGTTGGTGCTGGATCTCGTTTTAAAGGAAAATGCCAAACGGATCGGCAGAATATTAAGTAGAATGGTTGACCTGATTTAAGGAGCTCCGTAGTGACGTCTAATATATATTCATCGGCCGCCAGGGGCATAGTGAAAGCGTCACCTTGAACAATGCAATATAAGGAAAACTCCTGTTGTTCAGCTTCCGACTCCACACTCAGTAATGCACATAGTTCGGCAATAACGTCAGCGACTACAGTAGAGCAGCGAGTGTTTACTACGCGTTCCGCCCCTCCTGGTAGACGATAAATTTGACGACGCGCCGAACGTCCAGCTGACACAGCAGTAACTTCCTCAACGCTAGGCACGTTCTTACGCCCACCACAGCGCGCTGTTTTACGTAAATTGGCTAAACAAACTGCGGCGGTGCCATGACAAGAGCGTCGTCGATCCGAAGCTGCTGATGTCAAGTGTTCCATTAAGTAAGGGCGTAGTGCATCTGAACAACCAAAATATGCTGCTAAAATGCTCAGTAAACGCCATGCGCGTTGAGCGGAATCCGGGCATGGAGACCGATTAGCGGTCGTTTGCTTCATCAACTGACAGTATACTTCGTCCCGCAGCGCCAAATATTTGTGGCAATGCTATAATTTTTTTAATCATATTTGAAAGCTGACCCTAATATTTTTGTTTTTTAACATACCATGAGCACAGTGTAAACGCATTTAACTTCAGTAAGCTCAGGATCGTGCGGTATATCGCCACAATAGCGTAAAATACATTCAAAACATTCAAGCGCCAAAGGTGCCAGATCATTAGGTAACCGCAGCAACGGCATACGAATCGGAGTTCCTTGCCATTTCACCAAATCTGCATAAGAAGGTGTTCTACGATCGGCATGATCTCGAACGGCATCGCGATTATTCACACGACCTTCAGGGTATTGACTGAAAAGTGAAAAGTTCTTTAGGATATAAGATAGATTGTAAAAGAATATGTTAATAAATTCCATTACTCATTTCGGAAGTGTTGCATGGCAAATTGAAGAAGAGAATATTTAGTTACAGATGGCGATGGTCCACTGCTGCCATTTGGTTCCTCTGTCAAATAATTGGCATCAAGCTGATGTGACATCGAAACGTGATTGCTACCATGTTGAAGTTGATGTTGCTGCGTATGTTGTTGTTGGGTATTCGACGTTTTACGAACAGGATGCAGGTAACTCGATTGTTTTGTGAACTGATGACGGTCCGCATTAACTGTCGTTGATTCTGCCTCGCTATCTAATATATGGTGTGCGTCCTGATGAACATCGACCTCTGTGTCGATACTATGTCGCCCATGTTGCATAGCAACTGACTTCTCCACGTTAATTTCATGGCCACTTGCAGAGGTCATTGCTGCTACATCGTTATGGTTATTGACCGCGTTTCCATGTTCACGGTGATTGGATTGGCGCGATTCCAATCGTTCAATGGGAACATTGAGTGTTTGTGCAGCTGCACGAGCACCCGACGACAATGTAGATGCTTTCGATTGGCTCTGAAATTTGGAAAATAAATGTTACCATTGTGAAGTCATTCATATATTAGTGGTCAAAAACTGGTCTATCGAGGCAAGTGTGAAAGCTGTACACCACTTCAAGAAAATAAATCATGCAGTATTAAAACAAACTGTTGAAACAGTAAACATAAATGTTAGTTGAAGTGTGTATGCACGTATATTTGTGACGGGTTACCCACGCTCTTTTGCATATTTAACTACTCACAGCGCTGTTTGATCGAACCGTCAAGTTTCCGATCAGGATATAAATATATTATATATACAGGCATGTGTATACACGGGTGATACTTCCTCGTTTGGAGTCTGTTCGGATTTTTTTCCGGTGTTTTGTATATCTTAAATTTGTCACATAGCTTAAAATTTGTATCGAGAGGTTTTTTATATTAATGTTTAGCAGTAAGAAAACCGCTTAAAAACCAACTATGTCAGGGTACATTAAGGAATATTAAACAGGAAAAAAACAATAACAAATCAATTCAATCCTTCTTAAATATTGTATAGTTGCAAATTATTTTTTGGCAAAAAAGAAACAGAAAAGATATGTATATATTACATACTTGTTAGCGTATAAAAACTTCAAGACCATCATTTTAACAGCCCAACTTATTACGTGAAAAGGATTTTTATTAGATGAGATATTTTTCAAACTGTATTGTTAAATGATCATGGCAAGAGCACGAACTGGGCCAGTTCATCCATCAGCTCAGCGTGTGTGACCGTTATGGTGCGTCCTAGTGACTTCACAGCCTAAGAGCATTTTATACTAAGCAATTACACACACAAATTCATTCGTGGAAACATTTATGGTGAATTGGTATATTACATATGTATGCACATAAGTACATATAGACATATACAAGTACAATGAACATGTTTATGCGTCCAAATACATCTTAAAGTGGTGCTTGTGCGTTTTTTACTAGTGTTCATTGTTAACATATATGAAGCTATAGCTCACGACTCACGGTACGGGCACCGAACCGCTTCAACAATGCATTTCACCTGTACGCGGCACGTCCAGTGAGAAAATTAAGATTGTGAATTTAATTTCATTTATTCTCGTTCACTTTGATAATGAAAAATATATATGTTGCATGTGTGTGGTACAACACAACGGCTTTGAACCAGTCTAAAGTGTGAATTGCGGTTTGCGCCAATGCACCAAAATGACCGTTCAGTCACAACACTGACCATATTTATAAACTCATGTAATTTCGTTGCTATTCGGATCATTTTCATGCACCTGTAACTTTCTATTTCACATTTTCAATTTAATTATTTTATATTCGAAATGTAGAATTGAGCTCTGCTGTGTTTGCATCTCAGCTCATTAATTTGGTCTATATGCATCCCAGGGCATGGACATATGTAAATGAAACATCATATAAGCATATATGCATGTACATAAAGGCGTTTAAATATGTGATATGCAAGCTTATATAAAAAGCAACAATGAATAACATATGTTTGCATGTAATACTAAAGAATTAAAAGAATAATTAGTTTTGAAGTTCAGCAAAGGAAATTTCAGACCCGTTTCATACATCATTAATATTATTGTTAAATGGTAATGCAATTACTTTAGTATCTAAAGGCACACTCGAAAATAGATGTATGTATGTATCTATGTATATAGTAGAATTGTGTTAAGTGCAGTAGAAGGAATATTTAAAAGTAACAAATAGCTGCAGATACTAATTTTACCTCTGTGAGGCTCATTGTTTCAAATCTTGCTAATATTTCTTTGACAGATACTTTGCAATCGCCAGGTTCTTCAAGAATGGTTTCCATTCGACCAACAGAACCACTGCTTGCCAGGCTTGGACGTCGCTTAGTTGAAATTTGCTGTTGATTATTGGTGTTCTTAATGTTACCGTTATGAGTATCATTAGTACTGTTTACATCATTAGTAATCATCAACGAATTTTCATATCCGTTTTCTGAGTTGCACTCTTCATGACAAGCTTCCATGTTTTCATTTCGGTTCGCCTCAGACCCATTCGTATTACTTTGTTGCGCTAATTCGAATTCGTTATCTTGACAATTTTGTTGTTTTTGTTGAATAGAACTCCACGTTGTTTCTGGGGAATGATTTATTTGCACAATCTCTCTCTTATTGTTATTATTTGCATCTCTTTGGTGTTTTCCGTTTTCATTAAGGTTAAAATTGTTATTGCCGTTACTGTTGTTACTATCACTGCGGTTACTATATGTTTCATATCTGTATATTTGGCCAAAAGTTTCATTGACATTCTTTTGACTATCACTGTCACCACAATAACCTTTATCGTCACTAGCTTGCGTCCAGCACTTCTCTTCGTCATCCTCCGCACTCCAAGCATTTTCAAAGTCAACGTCATGACTGAGAGAAGAGCATTGTTCATTGAATTCGCGAATTGTCTCGTCTGTTAATTGATCCAAATCGCTACGACGATGTACCTGAACAGCTGTTGTACCAGTTATATGTGCAATTTCCGCATCATCTGAATCGGTATAAGTCAAGTCTTGATTATCAAATACATCTTCCGCATCAGTAAGCTGATTCAAGGAATCCAAAGATGCTGTTCGCGTGAGGGTGTCATCAAAGGTTTCTAATCCCTGCTGATTTTGCTGACTGGTACATTCTACACAGGAACTTAAAGCAAATTCATCCGACTGGAACGTGCTCGTCAAATCGCTACGTCCATCTATTTGAGCCGTTAACTTCCGCCCAGGAAGTAATGCATTGCTCTGGAGTAGCTTAAAATTATTAAATTTGTCATTGTTCATTTTGTTGATCAAAGACTCAACTTTATTGACAATACTGCTGAATTTATGATGAGATGAGCCACTACTGTGGCTGCTTTGAGATTTAGAAGATGACATCGATTGCGCTTGAGATGACATTTTTGCTACGTACGATTAAATGCTTTATGAAATTTATAGTCCATTTTTCAGACACATATTCATTATACGCATATGTACATGTTTCGACGAATTTAACTCTAACTTCATTTAAATTCACTGGCACACATGTCTGCAGGCATATATGTATCTATATTTCTTTTGTTTAAATCGTATCTGGTATATTGTTTTAGTTAAATTTGCTGCAAAACAAGTGAAAGTTGTGTATGCGCACCGATTAGCACCGACCGCGCACCAAACTCTGCGCAATTAAAAGGCCGTAATTGGCTAAGTAACCGACTGAGCTGCTTCGCGGCACTGTCAACGAACTCTATGCGCGTACTAGTTATTGTCAATTGACCAAATACCAGCTGCTGAACATCGCAATTACGTTTACGCATTTGTTCAATCGAGTAAGAACGATTTCAATATACACATCTTGTAACACTTTGCCTTTTTATGTATGTATATTCAACATGTGATGTTCACTTTTTATTATCTTTTATATATGTATATTATATATGACGCAGCGGAACTAACTGCACTTCAACCGGATATACAATAACATTGTGTGACGGTTACAAATCGTTTTATTATTTTACGTAGCTGAAAGGAAGCTGCTCAGAGCGGTTACAAAATGCGACTAGTTGCTCCACCGTCTTTTATCCCGTTGAATAAATCTAATAATACCAATTGGTAGAAAAATAAAAAAAAACTTTCCGCAGCTATGTGATTAAACGGTGAATTTTCCGCACAGCTGTAGTAGCCACTAAAGCTCGTTTGTCGCGACTAAAGATTTGAAAATCGCGGAGCACTCACTTGACCATTTCACTAACCAAGCAATCGTCGACAGAAAGCCAAGTTGCGGCATTATATAAATACATGTACACATTGTACACGTATGCATGTATGTGCGTCAGTGCATAGATAGCTGTACGTGGCTCACTACTCATACGAGTGTGTTTCAGTGCACTTTTGTCGAATCCATAGAGTCGCTTACTGTGCCCATGATCAACTTTGTGGCTTGAAAAGAGTCAGAGATTGGTGTCCGTTGTCTATATACACACATGTACATGTTTTTGCATGAATAGTGGTATAGATTTATATTCAAATACATACACAAATAAGTAAGTATGTATATGCAGAACTCGCCATTACAATTGAAATGCTTTTGTCATGATGGATGTAGCGTTTCGGACGTGTGCTTAGCCCGAAAATGTGGAAATTTAATTGAATGAACTCTATTTTTTAGTTTAATTGTGATGCATGGAAGCTTTTATATTTTGTTTTGTAAGTATTAATGCATTAATGTATTCATGGATGCATGATGTTTACAATATTTACAACTTCGTTCACATATAACATATGCTTTATTGGCATATAGGTGAATATTTAGTGCTATAAAAAATTTAACAGGCTTACCTAAACAGTCATAACTGTTGATTGCAAAATATTTCATCTTTAATATGTACATACCTTTGTGATATAAGTATGTGGAGAATTTTATAATACAGAGATACAAACATACATGCATATGTAAAATACAAAAAGTCTTGTGGCCATGAAACTTTGCCTTCTTCAAATACTAGCTGTTATCATTTGACACTTTTGTTTTCATTGTAAAATTTATGAATAAACCTATTTGATTCGTGGTGTCTTCAAGCCGGTTTTTGTGTGGCGCAATTGCATAGGATGCTTTAGTAATCAGGCGCTTTGTAATCATCGTTTGTTTACAAATTTTGTTTGCCGGGCATTTTACTTCAATCAGTTATAGTCAGTGTGTATATATTCCTCCTTTTTAACTCTTAAAATATCTAGTTTTTACTATTTTTAGACACATCAATTAGTATAGTTTTTTAAATTCTGCCAGGTATTAATATGAATATTATAATAAGCAGCCTTTTCATGTGCTATTGAACAATTTTTTTATATACTCGTAGCTACATAGTTGATGTATGTGAATTATTGATCCACTTACCTTGCGATACTCCTGAACAAATGTGGTAATCATCGCCTGAATAGAAGCCGCACGAGCTGCGTGCAATGCCAAATGTTCTCCACTGCGTAAATTTAACTGCAATGATGCAGGTCGAGGCAATGTGATTGCATTTTGAATTTCGCTCAATGAAATGGCTTGCACAACAATCAGATATTCTGCATCACGGCGTGCTAAGTAAATGCCATTGTGCGAAATACCCATTATCGAAACATCGGGATACTGGGGAGCGCCCTGTACTGCAAATAGACGAGCAAAATACAGTGGCCAACCGCGTGCCATGTCGATGAGGTGACGTTTAACTAATGCTCGAACATTTTGACTACATATTGTTTCAATTGTTACGCCATGCCCGTTCAGCATACTCACTGCCACAGATTTCTCTTGCGGAGAAATGCGTAAACAGGGAGTAATTCCAAAAACGTCGGATACCACCTGTGAGAAGAGTAAATCTAATGCAATAGGTGGGCCTATAGGTTCATTCGGATGGAAGACTTCTTTACGGACACGTAATCTCCATGGCACCCTGTTATATGTGAAACATGCGGTCGCTGGGCTTTTAATGGAAGGAGGAGCTGGCACAGGAGCTGGTATAGCTGGTAATGGCCATTCGTCGCCACCATCAGTCTCTTCTTCGCGCCGTGTACTTTGTGACAGTTCTGTGGATGCTGACGATTTTCGCTTACGTTCTTTTTCATATTTTTGCGCCATATGTGTTCGAAATGTGGCGGGACCAGTGATTGGGGTTGGATTCATGTTGTTTGAAGTTGTGTTTGCTTTCTGGTTGGAGAGCAAAGAAGGTTGTGAAAACTTACGTTCCATTTGAGAAACTATGGATGATTTATCGGTGCGTTCGGCGGTAGCCATTATCACCTTGGGTGGCGCCGGATGATATACTTTATTGCTCTCTTTTTCACGTTCAACTTGTCTTATCTCGTAGATACGTTCTCGTTTTTCACGCTCCTTTTCCTTTTCTCGATCGCTGCCACTTGAAGAAGGACCTTCAACTTCCGCCCGATCCCAAACAGATTCTGAAAAGTCATCGCGGTCTCGGGAACGAGATCGTGATCTAGATCGTTCCCGTTCATTTTTAATTTCTTTCTTAAAACTAGTTTCGTACACCATATCTAGTTTGGCTGCTTCGGCACGTCCCCAAGAGTCATAAGTCTCCTTCGAATCATCAGAGCCATTCCAGTTATGGCGAGCTCCGAATGTGTCTCGATCTTGACGTTGTATAAATGCTGGAATGTCTTTACCACTTTGACTACGGAAGATAACGTCATCTTCCTCAAAATCGAGTAGGGTAGGTGGTGTTTTCGGTGCTGGTGGTGGAGCTGGCGGTGCAATCGATGGGGGACGTATAGGTGGTGGTGGCGCCGGAACGCTTGGAGCTGGGGGCACACCAGTGGGCCAAATTGGTGGGGGAGAAAGCTTACCCTCCATACGCTCAATTTGGGAACGCACTGAGGGCAAGTCCTTATCATGTTTATTTTCAAGATTCAGAAAATGTCCACTTAATTGCTGCTGTAACATCAGTTTTCTTGTATCCTCAAGTTTAGCTGGAGTTCTCTGTTCTGACTTGGTACTAACTGTTGAACGGACAGAATGACCAGCAGTTACTTGTTCCAATCTTTGACGCATTTCAGAACTTAATTTTAGTTTCCCAACACTTCCTGGTGGAGGCCTTTCAGCACCAATTTCGAAGCTCTTTTTAGCCACTTTCGTCGTTACTAATGTTTGCTGTTGTTGCTGTTCAATAATCTCTTTGTTAGAAATTTTATTTCCGGTTGTTTCGATCTTAAGAGTTGTTCGCACCATTTGAGCATGAATTTGTGGCATATTGGAAACAGGGGACGGGCTCTTAGATGTATCGATTTCGAATTCCTCCCATTCCATTGCTGACCCAGTCAATGAACCATTACTGCTGTGAAACTGTGATTGAGGCGTAGTTTTTCGTTGAGATTGCCGGATTTTGAAAGCAAAAAAGTCTTCCTCAGTTTCAAACTGAGGGGCGTCCTGTGGTGGTGGCCAACGCCACTTGCCTATTCTTACTGTCTTCGCTCGACCATAGGGATCAAGAAAATGTCGTGTTTCTGATGGATCTTTAGCTTCTATAGGTGGAGGCATAGGTGGAGGCGGTGGAGGTGGTATTAGAGATCCTACACTTTCTGAGGAGGCTTTTCTGTTTCGCTCATTCTCAGAAAATTGAGATATTCTATTTTTAACACTTTGTTTTCTAATATTATTTTGAATTACTGGTGGTGAAGGATTTACGTTAGTCATTACATTGTTTGTTATGTGACTGGTTTGCTGAACTGTTGTTAACACGGGTACTAAGGGTGGAGATGTTGTACCCGTAGGTGCATCCTGCTGGCTGAGTAATGTTTGTAAAGCTTGATTCTGTGCCAATAATTGCTGTTGAATTTGCAAGTTTTGGGCCATTGCAGATTGTAGAAACGCACGTTGAACTTGTTGTTGATATAAGTTTGGGTCCGTATCAGGAGGAATATTAATCATTTGCATAATATTATCCGCATTTGTAATCAAGGGACTTATTGGACTAACGACCGGTGAAGTGACGAAACTGGCATTAGATGTAGATTGCGTGTGTGTGGTACCACCTCCTTTAATGATCTCTATTAGTTCAGCTTGTTTCGTTAATGTGTTAACTGCTTCATTGATAAATATCGGCTTAAATAGACCTGTTATGTACTCATCCAAATTATCAGTAGATGATTCGTCATTACCATCCTTTTTATCGCCACCGCCTTTAATTTTTTCGCAGAGGGCATCCACATTTGTAAAGAGGTCCACAGACGATTGAAGAGTGTTTGGTGCTTCTAAAAACTCGTAAATATCAGAGCAGTTTTTAGTATTCTCTAATTGTTTCCGTCCGCCTCCTCGTATGCTTGCTGCTAACGATCTTGCGTCTGATAATTCATCCAAAGATCCATCTAGTACAGGACTAAATAAATCGTCAAGGAATTGGTCGACATCCGAAGCTTGGGATGGTACACGTACGCGGCGAACGTGCGAAGCCAACGATGGTGCTTCACTCGTGTCTGACATTGCCGACGAACGAGTTGCATACTCGGATTTTTCCATGTATTTGCTAGAGTGAGAACCAGCATGTGATCGACGACCGGCATGTTGCGATTTTTGATAGCGAGGGCCAGTTTCTTTCCCCATGGGTGTCAAACGCTCTGCAGAATGATACCTATCATTTAGTCGACTTTCAGATAAACCAAGATTTGTTAAGGGTTCAGGTTCGGGAGTTGGATCGAGATCCGCAACGTCTCCGGCTAGTAGGTCATCTAATGATTTTGATCTATTTTTTTCTTGCTCAAAATATCTCTCATTAAGTACGGAGCTTCGTGACAGCAAGTCTCGCGATGTTTTCCTCACTGGCGGCTCTATTTTAGGCTCGGCGATAGGGGACTCTTTTGATGTACTCATTTTAGCTTTTGGTGGTTCTGGGGGTGGAATTTGCGGCCTTTTAGGGCTATTTGATTCAGATTCAGGCATATTTGTTCGCACAAACTTGGCACCAGTTTTAAAAAGATCACTCCGAACTGCAGGGAAGGCTGGACACAATTCTTTCTCTGAGATTAAATCTAAAACATAATCCAAACCACATGAATCAGTGATCAACTTTCCATCATCTAATATGACTGTCCAACCACGATTTGATATCCCGAGAGTTGATATAGCCAGGGAGGCTGCTTCCTCACAAGTAGTCCAAGAATCAATTGCTACGGTTTGAGAAGTAGCGTCTGGCATCGTCAAAGATACTGCGATATCCGACATTTTGGAGATAGCTCGCCATTCAACCCATGATGGTACGAAATTTCGACAAGTATTTGCCTGCGTATTGTTTGAATTGCGCAAAATTTTTTTCAAAAGGAGTTCTTTCATTGATGAAGGTGCATTGTCCATTATAAATTTCATCAAATATTTACTAAATGCAGGACCAGGTTGAAAGCATGATAAACAGTGTGCCATCAATTGCCAAATACGTTGGGAGTAGGACTCCTCTGCATTATAAACTTGATTACATAGTTGAACCAATATCTCATCTCGTAACCCGCGAGAGGATAATCCTTTGTGCACAATATAATCAGAGAGAACTTTTTCTTTATTCCCATCTAAAGTCTTATCATTTGTCCATCGAAGGATCAATTTGAATACCGCCAAAGAATCTTGAAAATCTTGGTCTCGGGAAGCAGCTCGTGTAAGAAATGGTGTTGCAATCGGTTCTCGTCGTGGTGCTAAACGCATACCATTGCAATATACGGAGCTGAATTTACCAAAAGAGAATTGATCCAGATCCTTTGGCAAATCTCCTGCTACAGGAGGTCCTGGTACGGTACCAACTACTTTAACAAGATGGCGATCGCCATGCACAGGAGTCCAACCGTCTATCTTTGAATAAATAAAAGCTAGTTCCGCTGGTATGTCCAAATAAGCTACTTGGCTTCGCTCTATATGCTCTTTGGCGAGTTTTTTGGCCTCTCGTTCTTTCTGTGCTTTCTGCATTTCCAATCGTCGTTTATAGTCAGCCTTAAGTTTAGCAACTCTCTTTCGATCCATCTTACCGCGCCATAAGGACTGAACCTGAACTACACTCTTCTTAAGCTGTGCATATTTGTTGGATTCACGATGTCCACGCCATGTTGATTGAATCTTTATAGCAGCTTTCTTTTTGCGGAATATATGACGTCGTACCAACATGCCGCGAACATTCTTTTGTATAATAATTGCTGCTGACTTGAGGCGATCTGAACGTCCACTTTCTAACATTCGATGAAGAGCTTCTCGTAGAAATACACGGGTTGCACCTAGTTGAAAATCGGGTCCTTCTATACCGGTACGTGGAAGAGACTCCAATAAAATACGACACAATTCACGATATGGTGTACCACGAGGAAGTGGCGTACGTAGAAGGTGGCGATACCTCTCAACAAAGTGTTGAAATTTCAAACGAACTGGATAACCTTTTTGCCTAATTTGAATAGTATCAAGCATACCTAAATAACGTAGTTGTTGTAGAACACAAGGCATATCCATCTTCAATGCATGTTTTTCGTTATTCGGTTTAATGCAGCGCACGAACCAAGGATTGCAGCGCCCCATTGATTGAAGAAGTTGCTGCAGTGAGTCGGAGAATCTAGCCGCAACTGTGGGTGTACGTGGTTTCATTGTTACAAATCGACCATTGCTTCCCTTTGGAAGAGTTTTGCCGGAATCACGTTGAGCTCGCAATTGCTTTGTTAGTTCAACCACTAACTGCAATTTGCTCGATCCTAACAGTTCCAATACATCACTTCGTAAAGCATCTCGGTTCTTATCTAGAAACCCATCAACGCAATACCATACTTGGCCAGCGTAATGTGTTATCCCGAATTCTTGGGCACCTATTCGTGGTCGGGAGTATAACTCATTAAGAGCATGATTGTAGTGACACTTCTCCAAGAAACTCATATCAGTTGCTCGAGGAAAATTGGATTCGTCGTCTAGTAAATGAAATATTCCAACCGGTTTTTTAGCCAGCAAATGAATGACTGGTAAGTTGTCATCCCATGTAAGTGGTGTCCACTCAAGTCGTTCGCGTGAATATTCAGCTTGTTCCAGTTTAAAAACATGTTTATTGAAATATAGTTGCAGATTTTCATTGGCGTAATTTATACATAACTGTTCAAATGAGTTCTCCACAAGATCTTCGAAGCCAAATATATCCAAAATTGATATGCGATGGGCGTCATGGGTGCCACCTTTCTGTACTATAGAGTTTATTCGCGATACCAACCAATTGAAAAGTCCAGCATATAATGCTTTAGCAAAGGCGTCTCGAGAATCAAGCGCCTGATCAATACCTAGTGGAGTGTGTAAACGTTCCGATCGAGCCTCGGTAATTCGACTAGTTAATGCTCTGTGAAGTCCATCGGCAGATATATGTAACAAATGTGCCGCCCATTTGATTTCAGCATCAGACCCAACTTCAACACCTTCTTGACCATGACGTAGTTGGCGACGGTGAAAGTACACATTTCCCAAGTGTAGCACCGCTGCCAATACTCGTATAATCCCCTCGCGTTCACCTTCTGAAACACCTAAGACTTGCATGGCGCTTTGAAGAGAGTCCCAATCCACTCGTCCAGGTGCGCAGTCTGTAGCACCTTGATTTAAGTAAAAATATTTATCAGCTTCAAGCAGACCATATTTTGTCCGCTCAGTCTCCGACAGCCCACCAAGCATCTCATAGAAAACGTGATAATTTCTCTCTCCAGGCGCCTGTGTCACAATACGCGACTTTTCCAATAGGTATTGCGTAATTTTTGCACCAACAATTGCCCCGTTTTTAAAGTAAACCTCAAGGTATTTCCCAAATCGAGAACTGTTATCATTGCGAGCTGTACGAGCATTACCAAACGCCTCTAGCAGTGGTGCTGCCTCAAGTATTTGTTCAGCTATGACGGCTGATGCCGAACCACCACCCGGAACTACAGCAGCCAAATATTGCATTACTAATTTAGTTGACTCTGTCTTTCCTGAACCAGATTCTCCAGATATTACTACCACCTGTGGTGATGGTAATGCGGCAT
Source organism: Bactrocera oleae (assembly GCF_042242935.1). Taxonomy (NCBI): domain Eukaryota; kingdom Metazoa; phylum Arthropoda; class Insecta; order Diptera; family Tephritidae; genus Bactrocera; species Bactrocera oleae. The sequence continues at coordinate 178,251 of NC_091539.1, forward strand.
GTGCAGCTGCGCCTATGGCAAACAAGTGTGGTGGCATTGTGCCCAACGGTTTTCCAGCGTATTTCTTCGCTACCTCTAGTCCATAAGAATCGGGAAACATTTTATATGGATTAACGGCAATTAATATGCTTCCAGCGAAAGTATAAATGAGACCTTTATCATAGCGCAAACGTAAGTTCCATAGCAATGAAGCTTCGTGTAGATCCTCCAACATTGTCATATCATCTACACCACTACTTCCAAGATCTTGTCGCGGCCGTAAATTTCCCTCGCCTGGTTGCAGTGCAAATGTCTGGGCCTAAAAAAGAAAACAGGAGTAGTATGATTAAATATGTGCATACATTCATATTATATTATAAGCTGCTTGAAAACTAGTTTTACATCGTGTGTATATATACACGAATGTGTAATGTTTTGGATATTCAACAGTTACGAACGTGTTTTGCTATGACATCGCTGCAAATTGTCGAAAGCTTTTTCACAGACTGCGGGTAACGATTTTTTGCTTTGCGTTCCTGATCATGTCGTTGCTTTAAGTGCACTATCGCAATTTGAGTGTTTGTAGAAGGAACGGTTTCAAGACTTGGTGGCCGTTGACGACGCTGTATGTGAGGTGATAAAATCGCAATTGATGGCGATGGAGCCGGGCTGGGTGTGATGGAACCGCACCGCTGCCATGGTTCTAGATGAAAACGCACAATACGCATGCTTATTTGCAAAATATCGAAATTCTTGCGTGAAACTACTTCTTAACAAATTTGTTAGAAAACAGACGCCGTGCGGAAACTACATGTCTACACTTTGCAATGTCAGTCAATAAAGTGGACTGTTGTTAGTTTAAAAGAGACATCGAACATTGTCCAACTGAAGATGCCATGCAGCAACTACTCTCCACAGCACACTGCACTACACTCTTGCTAGCTAAAATGTATAACAAAACGACATACATATTAACAGCGCTGACCAAGATATGACTAAGAAACGTGTTGCTGTGTTGAGCATTCCGGTATTACGGCTAACTCTGTTGCACTGTAACAGACTCTTTGATTCAGAGCATATAAACAAACAAATATCAAACCTCCTTATGATAAGGTCCAACTATTCACAGTTGCCAAAAATTTTTAGTTTGGTAGCTTAAAGTTTTATTCTTATTGAGAAACTTAATCTGTACAATGTCATATCATTGAATATTGTAAAAATATACTTATAACTTAATTAATATACGAGTATTTACTAACCTTTCCTTTGATGAGTGCCTGCACAACAATTACTTGAGCGGCACGATGCACCTCCTGTATTTCACCTGGTATGGGATGCCCCACACCGGGGTCAAACCACACCAAATCACCTTCCACCCAATCCATTTTCCGCAAATGTCTGCCTTAGCTCCTGAGTATAGGTACAAGTCGTATTTCAGATATACGGTAGAAATTTACTTTTTTATGTTAATTACTAATTAACATAAGCATTTCTGAAAGAAACGGTTTTAAAAAAAAATTTCAATATTTTTAATAGATAAATGTTTGTAAAATTTTTTCTAAAAATAATCAAATGCATTTGTTTTAGTCATTTTGGGCGGTGAATTTCTGTTTAATCATATTCCAATGAGTCAACGATATACCATAAACACGTAGATGCCTAGCAAAAAAACCATTTTAAATCCAACGTTAACCAGCCAATAAACAAACCTTCTCACGTCGGTTTGGCACCTTTCACACTATTTACACACTTTCACCGTCACCCTACGCATACCACTGACTTTACACATAAAAAACTTCATTCATTTGAATTATTGTATAAATGGTAAATTCATTTTAAAAGTTTGCAAAACATGAAAAATATGAAAATTTATATTTTTTGTATGTGTGGGCATACATTGCTGAGTGGCATAGGTAAACTTCAATATTTTATAAATACGAGTATGATGCACCTTTGCTAGTGACACCCACCGAGAGTATCCATTATTTCATTATGTTGTAGGCTGGAATATTTATCGGAGGCGGTACAAAATGGGTGCAGTCCAATCATTGAATTAGCAATAATTAATATCACACCGAATTAACTGTTTGAGTGCCTTATCGGCATATTTTACTTTCTATTATATTTACATTTCAAATAAAGCACACTATAGAAACTAGCGACCTTTGCGCCTGTTTATTGAAATCAATAGACTGAAGACACAAACTTCCTGACCTTTTTTATTCCCATTATCAATTGCAATTATGTATTTACAATTTCTTGCCAAGAGAAATCAAACAGCAATCTCACTCACTTATTTAGTATTCCACTGTACACTCGTAGTTCATTTGATCTTTTATTCTAATTTAATTTCTGTCTCTTTTAACACTCAACACTCTTTTTAAACAGTGATCAGAGCTACCACTGACCTCGACAAATACAATGAGCAAGAAATCGAGAAATAAAAAGACTTTCACCTGTTTGGGTTCGTGTTAATTGTGGAAGTAGGTTTTACACATTTCACTGCGTTTAATCGTGCTTAGATAACAAAACACCGAAATATATTTGTCAAATTCCTTCACTCGTATATTCAGAATGCAAACTGGTAAGATTTTCGAGTTGACGTAGTCTAACCGTTTGCATACCGATCATCGGGCAAAGTAAAGCCGGAATCGGTGCAGAACTTGTTTTTATGGACAGCTGAAATTTGAGTGCTAAATGCTCTTTGAACAACAGCTATGTAAACTGCTTGATACGATACGAACAATACAATGATACAAGTGGTGTAAATGAAGAGAGGATATTTTCAGGCGAAGTAGAGAGTTGTTTTTGCTTCACTGGGAGCGCCACCATTAAACATCACCGTTTAACATTGTTGTTCGACCACATTCCAAAGCTAAAATATCAGCACTTGGGGTTGGGAAAGAATAGATCAGAAAATTAAATATGCTCGTAGGGTAAATTTTTATTATTATTATTAAGAATATTTTTAAATTATTGTGTGAATCACGAAATCACTTTGCTATCCACTCACATACAATTTGTATACTTGTATTTGTATTTAAAACGCAAAAAATATTAAATTCCAAGTGCATCTAGTTTTGAGATAGTAAAACAACGATAACTTGCAGCATAATTTTAATAGTGGGAGCGGCGAAGACGCGTTTTGTCTGCATCTGCCCAATTTATTGTAAACTATTTACTTCGTAGGTTTTTTAAAGCTTGACAAAAGCTCAAGGCGAGCATCTAACGAGTATGTAAGAGCTAATTTTGTAAACGTGTGCAGGAGGAGATTCGCAGTTTTAAAATATGAAGTACTTTCAGTCTACGAGGAAGATGATAAACATAGGAGGGGGTAAATATATGTGCCATTCAGTTTATCTGCATTTCTATTTAATTTATAGTGAACTTATTGTGGGAATATAAAGTTGGGAAGTTACGTGGCGGGGCAATGTCCCAAGCTAACGTCAAATAATCGTTTAGAAAAGGCGCGTGCGCAAAGAAAGTGAATTAATTCATTTTGCAGTCAGTTTCATTTGTTGCATGCCCGCAGACCTTCGTGCATTGTGTTAGCGTTTATGCCAATTATTTATATAATGCAAAAACAAAATAAAACGTATATATTTTTTTACATAGGTGCATAAATGTTTTATGAAAAAGTACAAAAATATTAAAAAAACAAAACTCTTAATGAAACATCCAAATTGAATGTTATTGCCATTGCTGCGTTCTGCATGTTTTAAATTAGACATTGGGCACTGAATCATATTGGCAAATGCTTTAAATAGTTTTTATCAGTAACACTTGAGTGCACATCAGCTATTAACGCTTAGTTCGACACGCGACGGTGACGGGGCAAAGTAAGATCAGTGCACTTTTTCCCAAAGTCAATATTAGTTGTTAACTGCTGCGTGGCCGCATGAAATAGTCTTGTAGTTTCTTAAATATAATTAAAAAATATTTGTACCTGTTAAAAACTATATGATAAACGGCTTAATAAGAGTTGATCAGCATTATTAAGAGAAATGCAAACTGGCCAGGCAACGAGGGAATTGAACTCTATACGCATTTTAATATATACAATTCAAATATTAGTTTCATTATTTGAAATTTTCAAACCGAATGCAAATACATATAAGAGATGTAAAAAACCGAGAATCGATGAACAGCAATGAGAGAAAATCGGACAAGTGGGTCACAAATTCCTACTCAAATAGCAGCCAATAACGGTACACTAAAACGTGCAATTACTTAGAACCCTCTGATAAAGTATACGATAGGATAAAAAAAATATGCTAGCACAGAGTTCGCTAAAAAGCTTTGTCCCAGAAACTGCATATCCTATTACTAGTCAACAGTTCTAAAGAGTTGGAAAAATATAAGTGACGCGTCTTCCACTTGTCATTTTTTGTGTCATACCGCCTCAAACCTTCGGTATGTTATATTCCAGCGATACGAATTGTTCATCAAATTGATTTACCGTTCCGCAGATGGTAGTCTATTATAAATATAGTCGCGACGGAAGCAAGAAAGTCGGTAAAGACAATGGCGGCGTAACAGCGCGAGCCTTAGCTGTCTACTTTATGTGGCAGCGCATTAGCTGCCTACAGTTTATTGCCCTTTGCGATTTCTCTGTCCATATCTTCGTCAATGGTGCGTTTAATGCAAAACATTCGATCGGTGGTGTTGTATTTACAGTCAACGAGTGCGACTGTCACTGATAATTGGTCAACAATTTGCTACTCTGTAAAGTAGCTGATACTCATGCATATTGGTGTTAAGCGGTTAAATAGTGATCACATCAAATTCATAGAAGTACCGATTACTTTACTTTTTCCCATCGACGCGACTAAAAAAAAGTTAAAAACTAAAAATTTAGGAGGGTTTAATAAAAACACAGATATACTAATAATCTCAGGTTATGATATGTAGTTAGGATATAAAAACCATATGGTAGCTGAATAGAGTTCACATATGTTTGAATGAGTATTTGATAATAATAGAAAGGTGAACCAAAGCAAGGGAAGACCTTTATTACTAATATTATTGTAAATCAAATAAACAAATCATATTAATAACTATTGACGCTTTTTAAATTTGATAAACTAAGCTTTCTCCACCCTCTCCTACTAGAGTTCCACAAACATAGCACCTGCTCTTTTGCTATCTCTCTTTAGAGCTCTCTTTGTAATATTTGTATTTAGTTGGCCCTAAGATGAGGTTAATGAAATAAAACTACACACACATATGCGATAATGATTATTTGTTGGGCACATTTTAATAGTGTAATAGTAATACTCAAGTTGTGTGACTTAAATATTGTAGACCTTTTTTACTTTTACTCTAATATAGCTGTTAACTGTTACGGCAATTCAGCTGTCGCTGGTGGCCACTGCTTTTCTAAAAGGCATTGAAGATGCGGAACCAGTTCAGTTTTCTGCTATTATTATTGCGCATGATTAACGGTTGCACCGCTATCCTATGGTTGATTATTTAGGTAAACGTTCAATGGCGTTAAAGCGGAATTAAGTTAAGACTCCAGCAGCTAGTACTAATTGGTGTTGCAATAATTGAATTTCATAATATTGTGGACTCATCTATAGCAACTTTATCTTAAAAACGCATACTACACTTCACATTATTAAGAACTTGATGGCCTACATACTGCATTTGCTATATAATCATAGGAATTGGAAAATTCAACAATTTTAACTTCCATAAAGTTCTCACATTTCCTTTATTTATTTAAAAAAGTTTGGATAAAAATAAAAACGAAAACAATAGTATTATAAGCTATAAAACTGTGTACATACACATTCATATGTATATGTGGTTGTACATATTGTTTTACACACGAGATCAGGTCACAGCAGGGCTTAAAAAATACATACTTGATCAACACCAATACACCGACAACAAGTGAGATCGCAACGATAACATGAGCCACTGCCACGAAGTTAATTTTCGTTCGTTGTTGTTCAGTTAAGGTGCGATAGCATATTTCTACGTATTTACTTAAAAAAAAATGTACTGAATCAATTAGTTATTAGATATGTATAGACTTCACCGTCACACCTTTGTGCTGTAAACCAAGAATTTCGTGGGATTATATGAGGAAATGTGCTCCAAAATGGATATTTCCTTTTTATGTTTAAATTTTAGCCGGTCGTATATAAGTTTCTTTTCGTGCGGATTGACCCTTTTGGTATATTTTACCGATTTCACTACGCTTATTTGTGTGCGCTTTTAAGAATGAACATTCGTTTCCACACATGGATGTGGTTGTTACAGGAAAGTGATAATAATATTTTACTCTTATTCACATGTAGAATTCTTTCATTCACTGACCAATATTTGCTTTATTTATGTATACAGCTTTGTACTTGTGTATGTATGCGTGCGTCGTTTAATATATCTTTTCAATCCATTACACTTCTTTTTTTCTAATTAATTTGCGACGAGCACACACAACGAATCCGTTCGAAAGTCAGCAGGTAACTAAATCGTTGAAACCATCTCGATCAGAAATAACTTGTTACGGCTGCCGCCATAACTTAAACTGTGGAATGTAGGCAGGTTCTTAGCCGACGTGATTTGGAAGACAGCTCACTACCAAGTTGCTGGCTCACCTGTGTCTCACCAACTCACAATAGCATATGTTTATTGGGTTGAGTTGAGACAATAAAGCGAAAATTTCTTCAGTCATTCGCTCTGTGTTTCTGTATCTGGGTGGGTAAGTGAGTTAGACACGTAATGTGTGTGCAGTGCGGCTTACGGCTGCGCTCAGTATGAGAGCATACATTTATAAGCTATTGTAACTAAATTCGTGTACCTACGTCAGTAGAGACTTAGCTCATATTACCATCAGGTTTTCACATCCATATGTTCAATTCGATAAATCGGTGCACATATCGATTTATGAACCCAATAAACGGTTAAATAAATTGTTTGCCACATTTTTATATACTTTATTAATTTAAAATAATTACACATTATAAATTGAAGGTAATGCTTTTTATAGTTATATTAGAGAACTTGTTACAATACTTTCTATTAAATACTTGAAGAATGTTGGCCAAAAGTACAATAGTTACGTACATAGGTAATAGATAAGTAAATGTGCTCATATTGAGATTTTTGCTTTAGCTTGTATAATTTTTTTTTATCTACCTCTTTTGAGATGTATCGTCAGTAAAATGTTGTGCTAAAACTAAAAATATAAGTATCGTAAATTTGGGCTTGGCAAAGCATTACTATTATATGCACACCTACATACATCATCGAATTTGCACTCTATAATTAGCTGTTTTAGCTGTTACCATACAATTAAAATTGTAATTTTTGATAGCTGCTTCTGGATTTGCACATGTTTTATATATTTTTATTACTATGATGTATGTTAATATTTATATCTAAAGTTTCGTATACGGATTTTCATTTCAATAAAAGATTGTTACGCTTAATTCAAATTATATATATAGATGCCTACATATTATCGTATGCAATATTACGTATACATTATTGTTAATTGCGTATACACACTATGGAGCAAAAATGAACATATAAAGTGTAACATATAAGTGTTATGCTTTTTAAGCTTATAATAAAAGATCTCCTAGGTAAATGAACTTGAAGTGATATTGATTAGGATAACTTAAATAAATATATTAGAATCAAAGATAAGTTATCGGTAATTTTATATAATTTTGTGGGAATTGTAAAAATATTTAATACTTCGAATGAAATTACATTATAATTTTAAGGTATTGACAAAGCATTTCAAGTTTTAAATTTATTGATAAAAATATGTATCTTAATATATTTCACAAGTGAATTTTTATGTTCACTTTTGCTCGTATACATGTGAAGTGTGGTATGTTAAACCGCCTCAAGGACTAAGGTCCTGATGTAGAGTATGGTCGTAACCGCCCATACTGTTATCATATTGCTGTTGATCGTAACCGCCTGACCCCATGGGGTACCCCATAGAATCCTGTGGAGGTGCTGGTGACATCATAGGTGTAGTGGTGCCACTTGGTGGGCCGGCCATTGAATATGGCGAAGCACCAGCTGCCTTCTTAGCAGCATATAAATTGGCCTCTTCCTGTGCCTTACCTATGTTCTTTTTGTATCGAATGCGTTTGTTACCGAACCAATTGGAAACTTGGGAAACCTTAAAAAATATAAAATGTTACATACTAATGTTACAACTTTTTACACATAATTTTGGTATTATAAACGCACTGTTATTCCACACTTTCTCGCCAACTCTTCTTTTGCTTCCTCAGATGGATATGGGTTGCTCAAGTGACTATAGAAATACTCATTGAGAATTTCGGAAGCTTGCTTACTAAAATTGCGTCGCTTACGTCTAGCGTCCAGAAATCGAGATCGTAGTATCATTACAGCTTCACACGTCGATTGTTTCAACTGCATTTGAATAGAGCTGAATTTTTTGTGAATTATTTGGACCATGCGTTCAATTTCCTTAGGTGTAATTGGCCTGTAAATAGAGAATGCTCGAGAACCATGTTTTATATCCTTACAAAAGTTACTCACCTGGTCCTACTTTGTTCTCGAAGTAAGTTCATAACGTGTGTAGTGAATTCATTGCACGCCTGTTCATATTTCTCCAACTCTTGATGATATATCTGACGAATCTGCGCAAGCTTTGCTCGATAATCTGAATGCTCAATTGCGTTGTCAGCTCCATCGATCGACAATGAAGATCCTATTTTATAAACATTTAGTGTACAGCAAACTATATATATTATTGAATATACCTTGACTTGCTGCTGCTGCCGAAGCGGCCGCTGCACCGCCGCCACCTTTTTCTGGTCCTGCAACACCTTCTGCGATAAGCATATTATCCAGACGCATTAACTGTGGATCTGGTGGTTCTTCCTCTTGCGTATTACGAATGGAAAGGACTTCGCAGAAAAATATTTTGAAATATTAAATGACAAAATTTTCATATACATATGTACATATACTATAGGTATTTATTTTATAAATTTAGGTATTTATTTAATAAGTTTTACTAATTATTTTTTATATATTTCGCCTAAAATCGAATACCTTGAACTAATTGTTATAACATAGAAACAAAAGCAGACTAGTATATCGAGAGAGCAGCCCATAGCAGGTGGGAGAATTTATTGTTATATTTAGGTTTTTGTATATTTATTTTATGGTTTCACTTCGTATAAGCGCATAATATTGCAGATTCACCTCTGCAACAGATAATGAAATTTAATGCACAATTTGTATTTGCCCAGTTACTCAAGAGATTTGGTCTCAATTTGCATTAAAAATTTGAATTTCAGAAATACGCATGACAATATGAATAATTTTGTTTCGGTTTTCAAATAAAAATAGAGAAAACAAGGACTCAATACTGCATATGTTGCAAACATTTCATTCATAGCTAACAACAAGGTACTCATAAAGTAACATCCTGTACCATTACATCGTTTGCGTAGCCCACACCCAAATCATTTAATCTAAAACTTGTGCGAAATAGCCCGCAACCATTCAGAACGCACATCCGTGTATTGTGGCTTGCTATCCATATTCAAGGGATGAACAAAGGCAGAAATAGACCAACAGACAGACAAGAAATACAAACGCATCATAACCCCAACCATCGGCACGTACGGCACACAGGGATGGTCCCTGAGCTTGCAAAGTAGTTGTGTGCCAATTTAAGATTAGATTAAAAAACTTTAGCTTTCGTTTTCTTACTGTATTCCTTTGTGTTGCCACTATAGATTCGCATTGCTTCGCTTGCTTCTCCTAGTGTTACATATGTATATAACAAAGGATGCACAGGCAATGAAACACACGCACTTGCTTAACCAAGTTGGCAAAATTATTAAAATGCTGTGTAGATTTTGCATACAAAACATGATTAAATTTGCCAGGTAGAACTTATAGCGAAGATACATACCAAAAAATTTAAGAAACTGCAATACCCATAGATATGCTCATTGAGTCACAAAATTTGTGGTCAGAGAGATGTTGAAGAGAATTTCAATATCGGTTTTACCTAATTTACGGAATATGGGATATTATATTCAAATAATATCGTCTGTTAAGCAGAACATTTTATTAATAACAACCATACTAATAACCATTAAATTGTAATATCGCAATTTTAAAAGACAATTATTGATCTGTACACATATCTGTATACATATGAATATCAAATAAACAAATGAGGTATATACTTTATTCGAGTATATTTTAAGCAACTTTATGGGAGAAGCGTTGTCGCGTTAATATAAATTCTGCCACAGCAAGTAGGCGCGACAAGATTTAACATTACAAGCAATTTGCATATGCCTGCTTAAACTACACAGAGTCAGGAGGCATTGAATATTAAACCGGATCGATGCTGCAGAGTTGCGGTGCTGAACTTGAGTTTGAACGATGCAAACTGACAAGTAATGAATAAACATTTAAAACAACTTCTGCATTCTTGATTCTTCTTGACAAAAATGGTTTGAGAAATATGAAGAATTATGGGGCGGACGAAAAACCATTAAATGGTGCTTGATATTCTGTTTCGGACTTGTTTACTCTTAAATTCTTAGTTAGAAAGCAAAATATGTAAAGAGTTGACATTCAAAGCTGTGAAACCCATGTTTGCTTAGCATTAGTACAAAACAGACGTAAAAATACAAAGCTTTCAAAACGATTCCCTATAAAAGTAAAGTTGGAGGCTTGTGCAGATAAATGATATAGAACCTTTAACAATATAGTGTATTATAGGCATTTTTTTGAAAACAAAATCCTACTAATTTATGTTATACATGTAATTTTTAAGTGCATTTAATATTTTTGTATATAAAATGTCGGCCAGTGACATTCAAAATCAGACTTCTATATATTTTTTTTTTCAAGCAATAACTAAAAAGTATTACATGCAATTTAATATAATAGTTATTTGATTACAAATTAAACGTACTGTTATAGTGTTTCTTTTATCTGATGATTTCAGTTTGCAGCTAGGAACCACCTTTTGTCTTTAATATTTTTTGTTATAACCTGCCACTTCACCTTTTGCTCTTATTTTCGGTTTAGTAATATCTACGTAAGAAAATTGCCAATTGTGATTCCTGTTGTAGGACTGCGGTTGACCCATTCAAAACACATGCTACATTTTCAATAAAGTCACATAAGCGCACATTTCGCCAACAAAAATGTGAAAAATAGGGGTTGTAGCATGGAGATTTAAATACTCTATAGAATATTACATTGTGGGGCGCTGCGAACGTGCGCTGCATTTCATGAACACAGGCGACAAAGCAAATATCGTTTGTTTTGTACAATTTGTGCAAACATTTGTTGCATATTTGTTGATTATGGTGCCGAAATTTTAAATATGACAACCAAATTATAAAAGACAAAGCGATTAAAGGAAAATAATTTTTCACTTACCGGTTTTCTCCTTAATCTCACACAGTACCGAAAACAAAGCCGGCTTCATACGATGACAGTTTAAAGTGTGTTTTCTTGCCTGCGCCTCATCTAATGATTGCTCCGAAATGCTCATGATCTGCTGCAAAATTTCACCGATATCTTTCTGTTTACGCACTTCGTTTTCATTACCAGTATTTTGTCCATCATCCTGACCTGGCATACCATAGGCTTGCGGAGCCATCATACCGCCCGTATGAGCCATCATACGATTGGGGTCTTCCATATTGTATCCCGCCGCAATGCTTAAATGCCGTTTCTAAATATTACGAAAAAACACTAAACTTTAAATACATTCCCATTCATATAACATTTGTGTAAAGTGCCTCACTGTGCAAGTAATATATATTTACATATGTATGTGTGTACAAATTATTTGCGAAAAATCATGTTATTGAATATTCTTACTGCAAAGAAGGCAAACAAAGCGTATACTGTCAACGAGATTCAATTGAAAACTAAAATCAAAACTGATTATTGGGCAGCGTCCAAGCTAACGAATCAGATACATATGTTTTACGCGTGCCTGCTCTCTCGATGCTCAGCTCTTAGCTCAATGTTGTCGACATATACTCTTAAAATGAACAGCAGGCACTCAGACGCGCCACAATTGTTTTGCTACTCTCATATCGTAACAAACAAAAAAAGGAGTCAGATGAACAAAAGACATTATGCTTATGAGTATCTAATTGTTTTAATTTCAAGGATAAGGATATAACATATGACGGTAGTTTGTTGTTAATACTACTTGATAGAAGGACACTATTTGCCTCCTCCTAATTAATATAACTGGTCTGTCCCTAAGACGATAAATACTTACTGCTTGCACGAGATCTTTGCCTGTGGTCTATAATATTTTAAAATAAAGAACACATGTACAAATCATGTTAATTCAAGTGATATATTTCATCCTAATATGACTATTAGGTTTTTCCCGGATGCTGTAGATTCTGTCGTTTTAAAAAACAACCAGGCACCGTAAATAATGATTATTGTTGCGATTTTGAAATGAGAAATATCAATAAGTTAAAATCGGAATACAAAAAAAAAAAACAGATAATGGCATTTTAGTCTTTTTTAGACGATCTAAACGTTTCCTTGATGATTAGTTAATTTCGGATTTTTATGATTTACATTATCATTAAAAATAATATCAATATCAATAAAAATAATAAAAATCATAAATAAAAGTCACAAATAATCAATATATATGATTTTTATTTTTTCAATTGCTTCCTATGGTGTGGAGGTCAGACACAGAATTGAAGCTCAAATCAACTATTTTGTAGTTTAATAAGAATCGAATCATTATAATATTGCAGACCCTTTTCGGAAGAATGTACCCTTCAGAATGAGATGCTCTTATTGTAAACAAATCATTTATGTGGGTATGCTTATTGCACATTATTAATATACCATACATTAATATCCTTATTTTTTTCTTGTCGTGTCTACGTAACCGGAACGAACGCGTATTTTTATCTGGCCAAGGACTGCCAAGACGGCAGAATTCTGCCGCTACAACAAAAAATAACAATATTCTTTATTATACTCAAGTTTGAAATTGCTGCTGAAAATACTTGGTGACATATAATATTACTTCGTAGGTGTTTATGGAATCTATTAATCATGTAATTTTCTCCTCATTTGCACAGGTAGATTTTACCTATTAACTTTGCAATAATTTTAGTCTTATGATAGGTGTACCCTAGTGGTTTTATGCTTTAAGGTAGCTCATTATCGCAACCGTATAGGCTGTGAGGTATTAGCTTTAATATCCTTTTTATATTATGATAAGTATGCTTAAGGTTTTACAGTCACTTTTACTAATTCAAATTGTAAAACTTGTTGTTTCACAACGATAATAGCGCTGTTAAAATTTTTAACCTTGAAGAATATTGAAATTATACTGAAATTATATTCTACATCAACAACTGAAAGAAAGACCGAAACGTTTGCACATATACTATTTGATAAACCTGGGTGTGGTTTGCTCCAAATGATGTGGTAACAGCATTTTTCCTGCTGGAATATAATTCGAGTTAATGTGGTAGCCAACAGTTGCTTGAATCCATGTATGGGTGACAGTTTTGGAAATTGATTTATAAAAAGATTGTGTAGTGGCGACTCGGCGAAACTTCATTGGAACACTTAAGTTTTAAAATTTCGTTATATTTTGTTTCCATTTTTTAGAAAATCTTTAAATCAAAATACTCTGTACAATTTTAGTATTTTAGAGGTAACCTGCGCAATCTGCTCTACCCATTTTGAATACACATTTACGTACGTATATTTGCTATATGTATACATCTATAATATATATAATTATTGCATTTCAATTATATTTACTTACATTTAGAAAAACGGTGAGAAATCAGATTAAAGGAAACTGAAAATGTGAAGTTGTAGACGATTAAAATAAGTTAAATAGGTAAAACACTAAATAATTTAAGTAGATGATTTATACTATGTACACAAACAAGTGCATTTGTAACCGCTGAGGAAAATAGATAGAGAAAAATCATACGAAAACGAGGAGACGAGAAACACGAAAGCAGTACCGAAAACGTTTGTAGTTTCACTTGTTAACACTAAGCTTATATAGCCACATTCGTTCTTTTGTTTCAATAATTTTTCAAACTATTTTGCGAATGTAAGAATTAGATTTAGATATTATCTACTAACCAAATATTATCAATAAATCCTAAGCACACGACAAAGTAGAAATAGCAGAGCATCAATTGGAAATCGTTTGAAAGTATTGCCAGATGTGACCATGAATGTTGTCAAAATAAAATCCATACCATTGGGTGATGCCATATCGAAACTCAAACAATCTATTACAATTAATGGTACATAAAAGCTTGCTAATACACTGGATATCTTATATACGATTGTTTTCTTCAAATCTATCTTGTTTTTTAACTTTGTAAATACAACTAGATTATTTTTTACGTATTAATTAAAAGTACAATTAATCTTGAATTTTACTTTATTTAGTTGGACAAGCTTATTGTCTACACTTGCCCAGTGAAACATATTTTGTATAATCTTAATATTTTAAAATCATTTACATAATATTTTATTAATTTACTTATTTTGTAGTTACAATCTCAACGCAATTACATACTCTTGCCATCTAATTATTCTACTTAAAACTTTAAATAAGGTAGTGTTTCACAAAAATGTATTTAATTCTATTCATTAGCGTCTATGAAATATCAGGCTAAGCCGAAAATCCCGAAGTTACCACCAAGTCACCATTGGTGGCGAGTGGTTCATGTGTTATTAAATTCTTTGAAGAAATTGACAAATGCTTTCAAAACACTCGGATCTATAAACCGGAACGTACTTTTAGCCAAGAACTGTTTGCTCAGCAAAATTCCTGAAAACGGTTTGAAGAATGTTTTTTTTTTGTTTTGTTTACTAATGCAATAACTGGGTTTGTATATTGACTCAGACTTAGAGAAAATTAAATATTATTTTAAGTATATTTTGCCGGCAATAATAATGGCCCGAAAGTTTTTAAGTGTACGTAATTTAAAATTTCCTTGCTCTTTGTTACATAGTAAAAGGTACCTACACTTGTTTTTAGCGTTCAAAATGGATATCGTCTGTTCCTCATTTTCGTTATCACAATAGTAATATCGGATCAGCATCGCTAGATATTACCCGCACTGTTATAAAACTGGAAATTGCTGAAGTTAACTGGAGTTTTAGGACTGGGGCACTGATAGAAATCTTCACTATGTAACTGTGTTTGCGTCATATTTGGTTCACTAGCACTACGATGAATTTTCGGCATTGCCCTTAACATAGTTTCCAACATGTTTAGTAGAGGTCGAAATAGTGGGCGATCGTTTCGATCATATTTAATGCAATCCTCGGCCAAACGTTTGAGAGCTTGTGGGGCGTCTGCACGCACTTTAGTCATATCAGGTCGAAGCAATCCCCGTCCAACCATGAACAATATTTGATCTTTGTTGTTGATATGACTATAGGGTAAACATTCAGCTAATAGCTCGTATATAACAATACCAAAGGCATAAACATCCGATTGGAAGGAATAAGGATTTTGTTCTTGCATGCGTATCACTTCCGGAGCCATCCATAAAATACTGCCAGTAGGTTGATTGGCTTGCTTTTCTCCAGACCAGCGTGTCTTTGCAGTGGCCAAACCGAAATCACCTATCTTAACAGACAAATCCTCATGTAAAAATATATTGTTAGATTTTAAATCCCTAAAAAAATATTCAAACGTTGTAGATTAAAGTAAATTTCGATTAAATTACAGCGGAATTTTATACCTATGAATGATATTTTTTGCATGAAGATAATCCATTCCCTGCGCCACTTGTCTACCAATATCGATTAACGTGTTGAGTTTAAACTTGGTTTCATTTACGTGTATATGTTTGTATAGACTAGAACCTTCACACCATTGCGTTACAATAGCTAACGACGGTTTAGAGACACAGCCCATAAACAAAAGAATATTGCAATGTCGGGTCTTTTTTAACATAGCCACTTCATTTTTAAATGCCTGCAACTGAACAGGACTTGGAGTTTTCACATTCAATGTTTTCACTGCCACTGGACCATGCCAATGAGCTTTATACACTGTACCAAAAGATCCAGAACCAATCCTCGGTCCAATCAAGATTTCCTCAGCTTGAATATTCTAAAATGTAAAAAAAAATATGACTAGATGTAATTTTTTCATCTCGCTTTTGAAAACCATACCCAATTTTCTTCAGAACCTTTTCCGTCCCGAGGTGACAAAAGATTTTTATTGCTTTCGTCTGCAGATCGAGCTCTTTGTCGCTTTATAGTTTTTAATGTGCCGGTGGGTGAAGCCTGTGTTGAGTTAGGGTGATCGTTACCATGATGCTGGAATTAAATATTCATAAGAAGATTAAAATTTTTATTCTTATTTCTGCAATAGTAACCTGTAGAGGAACATGATTCTGCACTAAACACCGTTGCGCCTCTGTTAATGGTCGATTGATACACACATTCGGAGCCGAGTTTGAGCGATCTTGTTGGCTAATTGTGCGAGGGTGCCTTCCTTGATTTAATATCGCATTCCTTCCAGGGTGTAATATTCCAACAAAATTTTCGGGGTTTTGTGCCAAAAGTCGTTGATAGTAGGAAATATCCATAGGAAATTGTTGACAAAGTGTAGGTACCTTATCGGAACATCTTTGATGGAACCGAAAATTACACTGGCTGCAGTAAAAACCACTAAAAAGCAAACGACGACAGCCCTCACAAAAAGCCAAGGAAAAGAATGTCTTTCTTATGAACTGGTGGGATATATGAGTCATTATTGGAAATTTATCCAATAAGCGTACATAAATTTCTTCCACCATAAGTGAACCAATATCAGTGTCCCATGGAATAATACTACGACCACTATCTGTTGCAGAAACTTCACACATATCTGGTTTTAGTTGTCGTAATTTAAGTGCCTTCATAAGCGCATCACGTAATCGGACACCTGGTACAACTTCTACTGATGTTCGCTGTTGATTAGGTAAATGAGCCCGCAACAGAACTTTTGGTGGCCGTGTTAAAGTACTACATCGACTTCCACTATTACTGTTTGCTGCATTAGAATCCGTCTAAATATAAACAAAAAACCTCCCATGTTAATAGGAATATAAAAAATTCTAAACCATATACAAACCATATCAATTGATGCTAAATGCGCATGTTGATGCGATGATTGTTGCTGATTCTGATATTGGGGTTGGTGATTGGTATATTCAAGCTGGATTTTTTGTTGATCAGCTTTATTTGCTTCCTCTTGCTGGCTACTCAGTTGCTCCATAAGTTCATGTTCTTTTACGAAAAGATCATGTAGCTTTGAAGTAAGTTCTTGATATTCTGTTATATACATTGGAGGTGGCTCTTGTAAATTGGCAAACTTTGCATTAAGGGCATCTATATTTTCACGTGTAACATGTATTACAGATTGAACATTTTGGAGCTCTTCGGCAAGGGGATCGAACAAATCTCCACTTTCGTCGGTAGAAGAGGTGCTAGACATATTGGCGTTTAAATTGTCAAAAATTCTTTACTGTTTTTGAAATTATTAAGAGCACGACTTTCTGCTTTAAATGTAAAATGTATGTATTCCTATTTTTTTTATTTTTACATCTGCCCAATAATGCTTATTCATACTCCACAGTTCTGCAAAGCATAAAAATAATAGTAAACAAATATTTATGCTTTCGTCCACCTTCTAAATGTTTTAATTCATTTTATATGATTCAATTTTCTTGGTAACACAAATTCGCAAATAAGCCGGATTGTGCAAAGAAATTGACAGGGTTGCAATAATCTATTTTATTATAAGAACAAATTTTTTGGAACGTAGTCAGGAAAGGCAGATAGTTTATGGATAATAATTAAAAAGATGTACTAATACATTTTTCTTACCGCATTTTCAATTACTACTATGTGGGCTGGGTATAATTCCATCTTTAAGTCAGCTGTTTTAATTTCTTTTGGGTATATGTTATCAAATTTTTGTATACGAGATATTTTTTGTTGTATTTGACTTTGAGTTTTTCAATAGCTTTTATATATTTGATGTCAAATTACGAATTTAAGTTATTAAACCAATTTTATTAATTAATTAAATAACTAATAACTACGGATAGTTATTCATAATTTTTAAATGTAATGTAGATTAGAGCCTAATTAGTCTTACAGCACCACACCAAAGGTCTATGTTTTATCTTTTACATCCTTCGAAATTTTTAAAATCCCCAAACGTAAATGTTTTATTAACACCTTTACACTGTTTCAAAGAGTAATAATAAATTATTGTTCAACTATTTTTTTACTTCTGCTTGTATTGTGTGTGACATTGAATTTCCCCAAATATGTAATACTACATTGTTGCTATTAAAAATGCGGACTGCAAGGATACGACTAACAGGGTTGCTTATCTCGTATTTTTGCTATTTCTGGAAACAACCAATAGTTTATTAGTTATATTAAATTTATTAATAAAAAAATCTCAAAAAATATAAGTCAGCGCAACTAATATATATTTTCTTAGTTCTTCTTCTAATATATTTTTCAGTTTTGCACATATAGTTAATTTTTAAGTTTTATAATTAAAAAAACGGTGATAATCGTGAGTGAATTGATTTAAAAATATTGTAATAAAAATTGTTGATTTGTCAGTAATTACTACGTGAACAGATATGTTAGCGGAAAATATTGTGATATTTTCAATAAATTATTTAGCATTGCAAATTTTTTTAATATGTACCAAAACAACCCAGCAATTGTAAATACCCGAAACTCCAACCCATTGAAAGAATTTTGATCCAATCTAATACGTACAGATATTTGAGAATGTGTGTAAGAAAGAGATTAATAAACATATACTGGTCGGGTAGATATGTCCAGAGAATGTAAAATAATCTATATTCTCTGATATGTCAACTTGACCATGAATTGACTTGTTGGGTTTCCTCTTCGTCGAAACAATTTTATAAAGTGAAAATTAAGTGGCAGCATTGAAATTTAGAGCTTTGCTGAATTACTTCTTATACAGCTGAATTCGTGGCTGTCGCGTTTTGTACATATTTTTTCGTCGCCAAACGTTTATGGTGCTTTATCGTGAGTTATGGAAACTAATAGATTTTTATTAAACGTTGTTGATTATTAATTGTAAAGTGTGTGAAAATAATCTATTAATTAAAATGGATGAAGGTAAGAGGAAGTATCTGTTATTTAAAGTTGCCGCCGTTTGGCAAATATATGCGCGACTTAAATATTAGATCGGCAAATTGTTTAAAGTCATTGGACTCATTATATTCATTAATTGTAAAATATTTCGTAGAATATCAGCAACAATCTTCAGCAGCGAAGAAAATTGGCAAACAACATAATACTCTGCCGCTATGGGGAAATGAAGCAACTATGAACCTCAATCCCCTTATTCTAGCGAATATACAGGGCTCTAGCTATTTCAAAGGTACGTCCCGAAAGGTACAGTAGCGAACACACATTTGGTTTTTGTCTTTTAAGGGTTTTTATAATATATTTTGTATCGCTTGTTATAGTTCATCTGTTCAAACTTAAAACTTATCATGAAGTTGTTGACGAGATTTATTACCAAGTAAAACACATGGAGCCCTGGGAGCGAGGATCTCGAAAAACGGCTGGACAAACTGGCATGTGTGGCGGAGTGAGTTTATGAAATGTAGTATTTCGTTTTAAATAAATACCATATACTACATATAAAAGTTAAATTACTTGCAGTAGTTGAAAGAGTATTAAATATCCTACTCAATAGCATTAATTTTTTATAGGTGCGAGGAGTGGGAGCTGGCGGCATAGTATCAACGGCTTACTGTCTATTGTATAAATTGTACACACTTAGGCTGACTAGAAAGCAGGTTAACGGACTTCTAAACCACACAGATTCACCCTATATAAGGGCTCTAGGTAGGTGGTAAGTCAAAAGGTGTTAACAGCACCGTCGTCACAATATCCAGATATATCAGATCAATCCAGTTCTGCTTTCGGAGGTATTATGCAAATGTAACATTTTTTGAGGAAAAATATATGTACATCAAACATTTAAAACAATGAATTATTTTCAGGTTTTATGTACCTTAGATATACTCAACCACCAGCAGATTTGTACGACTGGTATGAAGATTATTTTCAGGATGAAGAAGAAATAGATGTAAAGGCTGGCAGTGGACAGGTGAGTCGAGTGTATGAGTCAATAAGTCAATAAGCATGAATATAATTTAATCAAGCCGGAAAAAAACATAATTACTTTTTGTTTATCTCTTACTGTGTAGACTATAACTATAGGCCAGATGGTATACCAATTTCTCACTAAGCTCGATTGGTTTTCTACATTATTCCCCCGTATACCTGTTCCTATCCAAAAGCAAATAGAAAAGAAATTGGAGGAATATTGTCGCAAAAATAATATAAGTCAACAGCAATTGAGTTCAGCAAGGAATGCGACAGCCAATAGTGGAGGTGCGAATTATGACTATGATGATACAGTTTATGATCGCAGAAGTGGTGGCGCTAGTAGCAGTCGAAACAGACTTCCACAAGCAAGTAGTGGGAGTTATCGTGACGAGCATGATGACCGCGATAACTACTGTAACAGAAGACGTGAAGAATCGCCTTCAAATTCATACCATAGCAGCAGAGATCGGGATCACTACCGAGAGAAGCACAAGAAGAAACATAAGCGCAAGCACCATTCTAGAAGTAGAAGTCGTAGTCGAAGTGGAAGTCGGAATCGAACTGAACGGAAAAAAGATTTGGAGTGTGACCGTGAACGTGAGCGACACAGGCCAAAGGAAAGAGATTTCGATCGTCGTGGTCGTGACTATGAGGAGCGCAGATATCGTTAAAATATCTATTAAATTATATAGCAATAAACACAGACGGAGGCACAAAGTAAATCCGGAGTATGAAAACGGGGAAAGTGATACAATTTTCCTAAATCCTATAGCCCGAAAAAATTAAAAATAACATTTCCATTTTATAAGCCATTGTTGAACTCAGGACGTCTGTTGTCTTATACTTTCTTTATATTGTATACAGCAAATAGATATGTTGGTTTAAATGTTACAATAGTTACTGAAATTGTTTTGCTTAATACTAAAGATGATTTAATAAATAAATAAATAGCTCGATGAGGTAATTGCAAGCATATATAAAGATATTATTTATCTGACTGCGTTTTAATAAAAGCATCGTCACTTTTAGAAAAATATAATGATGTAAGTACATATCAACTAATATTATAATATGTCAAACATCAAATTTCAGATGATCCTTTTTATTTTAGCTAAATTGTAAGATTAAATTATCACAGTTCTGTTACCTCTCACTTTTAACATACATATGAATGTATGTATATGTCCAGCCGGTAACATACCCGTATATAGATATATACAATTTTTATAGGATATGCACACACGTACTTGATAAACCTTTTTTAACTTATCTACATATGTATATAGTTGATAAAACCAAACCCCAATTAAGACAAAGGTGTGATTCCGAGTGATAAGAAAAGAGGAGATCGCAAGCGATTTATATAGGTAAGTGGCTCATAATAATTTTTATACTGCCAAATTAGTTCCTCAGTTTTGCGGTATCGATTTGAAATTTTTACATGTCCCACTCTCCTCAAGAAACTCCTACTTTGTCGGAACCGTCGATATTGAACCACCATAGCTCCGTTCCCTCAATAGTCGGGTCTAAGTACCTGAACGGACCCGGATTTTTATCCGTCCAAGGATTGTCAACTAAGCACCATTCCTCGCAATTACTTCAGGAATGTTTTCTGCCACTACTGCAACACCAACCACCACTGACGGGATAAAATGTAAACAAATGTTGTTGACTTTGCTAAATGTAATCAATGGTTGTGGACTTGGCGAAAATTAAACAAAAGTTAAAATGTAAACAAAATGTTCACTGACCCGATAAAATGTAAACAAAAGGGTCAATGACCCCATATGTAAAAAAAAAGGTTGTTGACTTTGCTAAATGTAAACAAAGCTTTTGGATTTGGCTAAATGTAAACAAAGGGGTCATTGACCCCATAAAATGCAAATAAAAGGTTCATTGACCTCATAATGTAAACAAAAGGTTCACTAACCCGATAAAATGTAAACAAAAGGTTCACTGAACTCAAATGTAAACAAAGGTTGTGGACTTTGCTAAATGTAAAGAAAGGTTGTGGATTTGGCTAAATGTAAACAAAAGGGTGAATAACCTCATAAAATGTAAACAAATGGGTCATTGACCTCAGAAAAATGTAAACAAAAAGTTCATTGACCTCATAATGTAAACAAAGGCTTCATTGACCCCATAAAATGTAAACAAAAGGGTCATTGACCTCAAATGTAAACAAAGGTTGTTGACTTTGCTAAATGTAAACAAAGGTTGTGGACTTGGCTAAATGTAAACAAAAGGGTCAATAACCTCATAAAATGTAAAAAAAAGGTTCATTGACCTCATAATGTAAACAAAGGGTTCATTGACTCCATAAAACGTAAACAAAAGGTTCATTAACCTCATAGACATTGATCTCGGAAGAATGTAAACAAATAGGGCATTGATCTCAAAGGGGGCCAAAATCTAGTCCTTGTATGTACATTTATATATGACAAGAAATCTTCACGAAATTATGCATGTATTATTTTCCAAGGCAACACTACAATCTACGAATATATTTTTCAGATTAGACCACTATGAAAAATAGCAACCATACAAACTGATCGATCAATATCAAGATAAAGATCTTTTTATACCCTTTTACGCTATAATAAGTGCTTCGGTCAAAGTTATTAGAGCTTCGGTGCAGCTGAAGTTAATGGTTTTTATAATTTAATATAAAGTTTTGCTACAAATGGAGGTATTTCCCTTGCTTTGATCATTGCAAGTTGCAAGAGTATAAAATGTTTGGTTACATTCGAACTTGGGCCTTCTTTTCTTGTTTCCTATATAAATTTTCTGTGAGTTTTTGCAAGCCCCCTTAAGCAAAAATATATCATTTATATCGGTGGCGACATCACATAAGTAAATTGTAATTGTTTAATATTTTTGCATATCGCTCAAGTTTTTTTTTTCAAGCACAAAGTACGCTAAATAAGATTTCCCATAAGAGGATACGCCTTATGTTCCATACGATACAAACGATGCCCATGTAACCCTTTACACACTTACATATGTCTGTGCATAGTTAAAGTGATTGCCTCTACATTGTAATAGTGAGAAAAATGATGTGCCAGTCGCACCTATTACATTTTGTAACAAGATGTTTTTTTGAAGTACAATTAAATGCGCATCACTAGTTTTTAAGGTTGTGAAATTACTATGATCCCTTCTTTAATGGAATAGGTATACATACATGCATACATACATATGTGTGAAGTTATGCATAATACGCGCTGAAGTAAGACGTCTGAAAAAAGATCGCAGGATATGAATGATAACGAGGCATTCACTCGCCCTACGTACTTACATATTTCGTATGCAAAATATGCACGAGTCGTGCAAAAAACTTTTTATGACATTTATCTTCACCCTATACATAGGCACACAAAGTGGTTGTATAGAATCAATTGTCTAAATGAAAATCGTTTCCTCAAAATAAATATTGCAACATCATATTTTAGATATACAATCGACAGTCGTTTGATTGGGTGACGTTGGTACAAAGAAGACTGTATGAGTTCGAAAAGTACCACATACAAGCAGGATCAGCTGTTAATATCCGTATGACATTTAAATCTCCATCGCCCATGTGGTTTTAATAGCACTTCGATTATTTTGTCAAAACCTCGCAAAGAAAGTATGTAATTATTTGAGAGCTGTTGGTGGTTATCTATTTTATTGTTGTCCAAAATGTTCCGTGCCATCAGAATCATTAACGTTTAAGCAGCAACAACAATGCCAATAACTGCGATGCCTAAACAAATAACGCGCGCATATGCAATATTTAGTTATCTACCCGTACAGACGTACATGGCAATGTAAATAACTAGAAATAAGCTATTTTTTCAATTATTTTCCTATTTTTGCAAATATTCTTTTATTCGTTTGTTCAGCTCAAGAAGTGTTTCACTTACGCGGTTGTTGCACTTTGGCGCTTTCTGACTACCAGATTTTACTATTTATTTACTGATGTATTTATTAGAGAAATAGATTAAAATGATAAAATTTATCGTTACAAATGACATACATACATACAAATTCAACTAGATAGCATATTTCACTAAACAATAAAATAATTTATTCAATGCATTTATAGTATGTATATTATAGCAAGAAAAATTGAAATAGTGAATAAGAAGCTTCGATTCATTTTATCATGTATTGCCCGCTGCAGCTGCTCGGCACGTTGCCACGTGGAAATATGGCGCGAAAAATTTGGCATGAAAAATTAGGCATTCTTATGTATTCAATATAAATGCGAATGTACTTTTGTTCGCAAATATTGAGCAACAAATACTCTTATATATGTAAGTACATATTGTGGTCAAATTGTATGTGTAAATTTAATGACGTCAAAGTAATTTTTATCAAACATATTCAGCTTTATAATTTAGCGACCTTAACATTAGCGGTAAGTTGCCTCAGTTCTTTTCAATTATCTTTACTCTGTTTAACATCTTTTAAAAAATTTCAATTATATAAATTCCGAACCCAAAATCATTAATCATAGGTGAGCCCATGCAACCGCAAGATCGTATCTCTTTATTGCGATTATGCTACATTCGTGTAAAGTACACTGCTGTCTGTGGTGGTTGTGTGGGCTAATGTTTGAATTACAATCCTGTAATCGGAGCACATGTATGCACAGTTCTTATGTTATTACTATACTTGAATACATACGAGAACAGACATACTTGTACATTCATATTCGCGAGAAGTATGCACCTCCTGTGTCCAATATGTTTGCATCGACAGCGTTGACAGCGGGTTAAATAAACTGTCATACAATCGGGTTGAGCTCAAAGCAATATACACAGAAATGAACAAACACGTAAAATTGGTAAAATGACGTACTTATCTTCCAACACAATCAGTGGGCGTCAAGAAAAAACAGTAAACCACAAAATTAAAACATATGTATGTATGTATGTACACATGTTGGACTGCATTATCACTAGAACGTGTTAGAATACTGTAAGTTCAGTTGTTAATGATCAAAACAAAAGGATCGAGACCCCCGAGGCAGCTGATGGCGTCACACATTAGTCAGAGATGCAGCCAATGGCCGGTCTGTCGTTGTGACTGGCCACGCGCGCAGCACATTAACGTGTGGCCGATATGATCTTTCGCAGTTAGATTATGTCGCTTGACCGGATGTTGGCTATTGCAGCATGATGCAATTTTTTGTTTATCACCTGAACGACAATGCGGTTTCGTGCGCAGCTTGAGGATAGCATATGCCTACATACATATAGTAAATATGCACATAAATGCGGTATTCTTACAGCAGCGATAGAAAAATATTCTTTGTATGTATTATTACAACGTATGTTTGTTGTACTACGAGGCAGCAAAAACATAATTTTGTAGTTTTAGGACAGATCGATTTAAGTACAAATGTTTGGTATACAAACATAAACGTGCAAAGAAAACTTCGAAACCTGTGTTAAACTCACAAGATTAGCACGCCAACTAAATAGGTAAGAAGTTGTCAATAAGTCGTTGCGTTTCTATGACTTCAAAAATAATTTATCCTTTTCTGCTTAGCGCTTACCTGTCAAGTGCGTTCATTTGGTATGCTCCGCTTGCAATTTGAAATGGTCAAATATGAGCCTAAACGTTTCCAATTATTTCTGTAAACAGACACGACACATGTCGAATTGCCTATTCTTCGTAATGCACTCGCTTCACTATTATTGACCATATGGTAGCGAGGAAAATCCTTTGCTCCGGTTCATATGTCCTGCACGGTTCAGCTGGATGAAATTCATAAAATATGCAAGTTTCACGCTTCGTCGCAACTGCCGACACAATTTCCATTCAAATGTTGACGTTTTGGGAAGTAAACAGTAGAATATAGTAGAAAGAAACCCAAGTGTGCTGGTTAAACCGTTTTGAGCACATTTATGCAATAAGTGTATGTATATATATGTACATATGTAAGTGTACTATGTATGCAATATATATATATAGGTATGTAGTTAAAGGAACCAGTTGCATGAAATTGAGAAAAACTAGAATACCTGCGATAACGGCAGAGCAATGCTTTTTCGACTGCAGTAAAAAGAATTAAATTATATTGATTATTTATTTAACCTATGAATGAAATTTTTAAGACAATGTGTGTATTTCTTATATGGTAAAATATTATAATCCAGTTGAGTTAGCTTAACAAGCTACTCTTCCATATCAAATACATATGTATGTACATAGTAAAGTATGTAAGTATATACTAATGTATTTATACGAGCTTAAGAAAGTTGACAGCCAAAAATGGCATATATTTAGAATTTCTTACTTATCACCTGCTAGTAGCTATAGCAGCCTTTACCAGGGTAACTATCCTGCAGGGCAATGGAGACAATGGCAACGGTCAGTCATGGGGTGCCAATCTACCGTCGCCCGCACGTACCTGTTAACGGTTTGATAAGAAATCAATAGGGGAAGGCTCGTTTAAACATATAACCGAATTATAATTGCAAGTATTTTGGGCAAACAGTATGTATGTATAGGTAACTGTGAGGTCCGCATATTTTTATGCTTGTATGTATAAAAAAGAACCTGAAGGCATGCGGTCCGCCAGTACAGGTGCATCAATAATGGAATGCCTTGATCCGATCAATGTTAAGTAAGCCGCTCGCACATTCAAACATACATATGTACATAACACGTATGAGGAATTGAATATTTACATAAAAGGCGCGCACGCGCGTCTAATCTCAGTATGAGCCAGTATGCCTTGCATCGGCAGATGTTTTCAGTAGGTAGAAGTTCCAATTGCAGTAATGAATGGCATCATTCCAGGTTGTTGTGTTATTGTCAAACAAAGATATAGAGTAAGCGTTGGTAATAAGTATTTGCTTCTCTATTTGTGTCTTCTTATTCGTACTTGCACATTGTTTGTTTGGTTTCTCTGCAGCAGGCAATGCAGCACGTGCTGCCGGCCAACGTACTTTTCAAAACGTTCTTCCTATCACTCTGGTCAATTGCAGAGTATGAAAGTCATTTGTAATAACTCTGTGTGAATGCGCCAAATTAGGCAAACTTGTGTGTTTATGTGTCGTGCCTTCCGCTGGGACCATATGTGGGTATGTGCCACGTGAAAGTTTTGCCACATACAAACATTAAATATAAAATAACTGTTTATAAATGATATTTTGCACATGTCCTTTCATCTTTTGTGCCTTCTTTGATTTAAGTTCCAAACTCTATTAGGGCATTGATTAGATTGATGTGTATGTCGCTACACCCGAACGCTTGTAGAATAGTCACGGATGCGGGCGATGAACAATAGCTGCATTAGCGGACACACACATCGCTTTAGCTCAGGCACATACATATGCATGTATGTATGTATATGTACTTATGTATGTATATCGCAATCATCTCCTTTCTGCTTGTACAAGGAACCCCTATTGATTATGGAGTATTATTTGATTAACCCCTATGTGCCGAATATTTTCAATTTTTGTACATACATAAATGAGTTTATATGTAATGGTAGGAGCGTTGCTTAATTCACTTAATGACTTCATCAAAAGTCTATAAAACGAACGGCAATTAGTATGAGATGCTGTGCTATAAAAAGTGTTGAAAGCAAATGAACTCTATATTTTTTTAGAATTCTTTTATGTATGTGTTTGATTAAAGTGACAGTTAAAACTGTGAATTGGCATTACAGACACCGTTATGTGTGAAAAGTTTTATTATTATTACATAGAGTATATTTTGATATTGTCTCAGCAACGATTTATTTCTTCATTGAAAATCAATTCCGTTATCATGCAATTTTCAAATAGTTTATATTTACATTGCTGTTCCCGTAAGCATTATATTGTATTTAGATATATTTGCATCAACTATCGCATTATTAAAATTATTCTTCGCTCTCACTTGTCGTCCAAAAGAATAACCTTCCTAGAGAGGAAAAACCTCCTCCAGCGAGAAAATCCTTTTCACTTACATATCCACAAGTATTTATAAAACAATAAGCTATTGATTCCGATTTGATATAAATGTTACCCTTCTTAGCCGATTCTGGTTCCCATAATTTTACTTCATTTGCTCAACTGACCATAAACTTTTGTTGTCCATTATGCATAATTTCTAAGTTGTAAACAAGTAACTGATTCATTTTCTCATGCAAGTTTTCAATTTCTGGTTACGGGAAAGCGCCCACGTCACCTTGACTGTCTTGACGACTTTACTTGTTTCCTGTTCACGCTGTTTTGTTTATAGTTGACAAGGGTCATCTACATGTAATAACATGTACATATGTATGCATTTACAAATATATTTTCGCCCAGTCAAGCATGAATAGTTGTAAAGAAAGTGACAGGAAGCGAGACATGCAAGCATTGTTTTCATGCGGATATTGTAGTCATTGGTCAATTAAATAAACGCGCATAAGAAAGGCGCGTAAATCAAAACATTTAGAGGACAAGTAAGAAGTCGGTCGGCCCGGTCGCAGTGTGTCCCGTGGTCATTAACCGCAATCTGAGAAATCTATTATGATAAGCTTGAGGGGTGCTTTTTAGTTTGTATTTATTGCCGACACCGACTATATCTTTCAAAACAGTTAAGAATGTATTGATCGCGGTGTTGCCCACTAAAGCGCTTCTAATATTACGTAAATAATTTTTGTTTGGTATAATGTACCCGTAATTGCCGGCAGAGTATAGGTATTGCAGGCATGTCCGGTGGCAGTGAACAGTTAGAAAAGTCATTAATTTCACAGTTGCTTGCCGCAAAATGCACTGCCCACCTCTTTAACTACCCTTTTCATTTATTGATCCTTGCGTAGTGTGAAACTTGGATTACTCTCAATTTTAGGCATTGGTTAAGACCAAAACAGAACTGAGAATCAAAGCTGCAGCCAATTGTCCTGAAATTATTCTTCTGGCTGCTTCATTTTTGATTAGACGATTGCGAACGACGGCTGTTTGTTGAGCGGGCTTTTATGCCGCTAATTAAGCAGATATGCATGTGAAAATCTGTCACATGCATATACATATGTATGCATGTAAATAGCACCACTTTTGCTGTTGACTGGCTGTTGGAAAACACCTTTTTACTTAGGCGTTGTGATTGATCCCGTTTGAGAATTATACATGTTTAAGTTTGTTGTGCCTTCGCAGCTCACATAAAAATACAAAAAGTGTACCTTTTCATTTAAATTTAATTGCAGCAACAATATTACCTAACTCATTAGTTGTCGCATGAACGAGCGAGTTTTTTATAGTTGTCGGTTTTATATGAGGTGCAGCTCTTGCAAGACGTAAGAACTTTGCTCGTCCCATGTGGGAATCTTATAATCTTCTAGTCATACGTAAATTGTGTTGAAGGGCTGAGGCATCTGCCACCGTTGGGCTGTTTTCTCCTTTTTTTATGTTTACATATATATGTACATAATTTACATTTAACCCTCTTTTAAGACATATTTTGATACGGCAAAGGAGACGCGGGCATCCGGACATGGGCGAATGTCCGTCCGCTGGGCTACACTGAGTAAGATTGACACCTTTTGTAACACTGAAATTGATTAAATTAAAAACGATACAAAACACACTAGGAGAGGAAAATTAATAGGAACACAGGACATCAAGAATTATGAAGATTATGGATAGCTAGTTGGTTGGGAACTAGAAATGAGCGCTAGGCACGACTCGTGATGCGATAGGATTTGGCATAAACATAATAGTTTGCATAATAAATTAACAAAAATGACAGGATTTAAATATATAGTTGCGACAAATAGCGAATAGGAAGAAATTCAGTAAGGATGTTCGGAATTCCTAAAACGTGTGCGTATCCTTAAAGAAGATTTTTGTGGCGCATGTAACATTGTGCAATTGAGTGATCACCACATTTGCAGTTGCGCTAATATTGGCGCGCTTTTATTGACACTGCTGCTCGTTGCTGTCTTTAGATTAGAAAAACTAATCATCATCAAAATTTGGAGAACAATGTATACCTTTATTCAAAATTTGCTCCAGATACCTTTTCGAATCGTTAAAATACGCATTTTGGGTTATTGTGCTTAACACAATTACAACTATTCAAGGAGCAGCAGTCGCTCAAGAGTAACAAATCAAAAGAGCAACAAAGACGAATAGAAGGAGACTGCAAAGCAGCATTGTGCTATTTAAACAAAGTACTTGTAGAAATGGAAGCAAAATATAAATTGTTACTGGGGAGCAAAAGTATAAAGCGTTCAAAATACTAAGTAGAAGTCGTCAGTTTTCCGACATATATAAATATGTATACATCTTTCTTTCGCCGGATATGCTACATTCTGCAACAATATCAAAGTGATTAATCAAATTCTCCTTCTTTACCTACGGTTATACGTTATTCTGCATATGTGTGTGTCTAAAGTATTTGTGAAAAATGACAATGCCGCTGGAAAATAATCATTACTTCACGTTGAGTGCTTTTCAGATCATTTTACTTTCATAAAAGAATGTGTGATTTACACATGCGAGCAAAAGATTGGAAGCCATCGATCAATTGTTGTGCCAAGAAAAAAATGTCAACGCTGCTGTAGACGTCGCACGCGTAAAATGTGCTCTGATTTCTGATCGATTGCGAGCAAATACATTGACAATCCTTCTGTCATAATTCAGTAAATGAGTTATTAAAACTTATCAGCAGCAGGCAAACTGTTAAATCAATACTTCGACATGTCAATTAATTTGCTTTCAATGCTACATAACATATGTATGTATATATGTACATGTATGATATTATATATCCTATATAATATATTCTTATGTATGTACATATATGCAAACTACGGAAGAGCGATTGCGGGCGGAAAATTTGAAGTAGCGGCAACTGCATAGCTCCACTCGAAGGATAGACTAGAGTGGAGGAAAATAACGTTTCAATGAATAATAGCGGGGAACACTTGAAACGATGCCGCTGGTTCGCATATGAGTATATAAATACCTACACATGACGACGACACAACTCATTAAACGCATTTCAAGCAATTCACTTACATATGTTCAACAAAAGTTATTGCAGAAAGGTAAAGAGTGCTTCAGTGGCACTGCAATTTGTGCGGGCAGCGCCAACGCAAACGCCCGCCTCGGCTGCTAAATATACCATAGGTCTTATTGTTGTGTTGGCTCTTGACTCGTGCCGCTACTGGTGACAGATGTCCGTTGCGCAAACGCGTACTTCGTTGTTTTCGTCGTTGGCATATGTCGCCAAATTACCAGCCTGCCAATTTTTGGCGCTAAATTATGCATGGATATGTATGTGAATAACACACACTGGTCTCGAAGATATACGAGTAACAAGAAGTCTGCACGCGTGTGCTGCTTTCATTGCCTGGATACACTTAAGGTATGTAGGTAGATTTGTATACGAATCATTTAAGGTATGTGTGGATTTCAGGTCGCGTTTGCATTATTCACTTAAGACGCTCTGACATTCATTCATGTAATTATTGTGTTTGTATGTGTATCTATTGTAAGGGTATAGACTTTGGCACAATCTCAGTCACACATTCCTGTTTAAAGCAGAGCAGCTGCAGCAAGCAAAAGCTATTAAAATGACAATAAGCCGCTCAACAACTTATAGATTATAGTCTGCGAAAAGTATGTATGTGAGTAAATGATTCAGAGTAAAAAATTTTGCTGATTGTACACATGTGTGTGTGTATAATACAATATATTAAAGAATTGATTAGGTGACAAACTTGTACAGAAAAGTATTTTTTACATAAGCAGCAATAGATTTGGCGTATCGGACTGATCCTATTACAATTTTAACGGAATATTTATATCTGTATTATTTTAGTGTATGAGTAGTAAACATATGCACTTCTAGTAGAATAGGTATTTATGCATATGCAGTAGTTATATATGACGCAGCAGGTACTTTCCTTCTTACTAAAAAGCAAGCGTATGTGAGAGCACTTGAAACGGAAATAGCGTTGTTTGTATGCCATAGTGGCAGCTGTTTATTGATGATGCTAGCCTTGCGAAATACATATGTTCCCAGGCGCATAGAAATTTACGTATGGTTTAGTCACCGGCGTCGGCGTATTTGCTGGTAATTTTCATATGACACCACCCGGAGTCCAATTTCAAATGCTGTCCTTTCTTTAAATTTACGCATAATTTAGTCATGGTTTGTGACCACTTGCGAGCCCTTTACCCGCAGAATACTACTGCAACGTTATGCCCGTTTCACGGAACAACCCCGCGTAAAGTACTTATAAGTGGCAGTAAGTACGCGTAGATTGTTGTGTTTACGGAATTGAATTATTGTTAAACGGGAAAGAAATGGCCAATATACTACAAGTATAGGATATGTCCTCTACCGGTAGTTGCCGTGGAAAAATTAAAACAATATTAGCTACAAAAGATTACGATTTTATTCGACTATAAATTGTAAAAAACGTTATATTAAGTTATTAACAGAATATGCAACAAATTATAACGGGAATCATTAGAACGTATACGTACGTATGTATACTATACGATTGAAGTTTGATTTGAAAAGCTGAGGCGCCGTTTTGTAGAATCTAAAGCACGCAGGTCAGAGTTCTCCAGCGTGCTGACGATCGCTAAGCAATTACTCTCTAACATGATGGAGTTCTCATCCAATTCGCTGAAGGAATTGTGACCACTATCAGGGCTTGAATTATCAATCCGTTTGGAATTTAGCTCGCCCGATTCTGTTAGTTCTTTGTTTGTTATTGTTGGCTCATCTATTTTATGTGTATAATATGTTACGTTGTGCTTAGACGTTTTACGTTTTCTACGCACTGCTCGTTGTCGGCGCAAGTGGAATATATTACGTTTACGGTTGCTTGTACGATGTGGAGACCGTACTTCTCGCTCGCTGTATATTGAGGTAACAGTAGCTGGTAGAGAACGTCGCTTTTTGCGCACAGTCTGTAATAGCGGTTCTTCATTTTGTGTATCAATCCAAAATTCACTTAGATCGTTGGCGGGGTCTTCTGCAGGTGTATATGTGGGTGACATTACCACGCACGGCTGGTTATTTGATTGCCTTGCAAACTTCATAGGCTTCTTTTCCTTTCTTGTGCTCTCCAGTATCGCATCTATCATACGTTCTAGCGTTTGATCACCCATTTTGGAAGAGCTCAATGATGCGGTATCATCGCGTATGCTATTCAAAGATCGTCGTGTATGCTTTTGACTGTGAAACGTGTAATTAGTTATTTTACTGGATGGTTTTGTTTGTATTATAGTTTCATCGCTTTTATTATGTGGCAGATATCGCGGTTTGTCAAAGTAAGTATCAGCAATACCCAGGCCGCGCAATGCCAGAATCGGTCCGGGAATTGGACCGCAGGGCGAGTATTCTACTTCGAGAGTAGGCAGTGTAGTCGCATAGTTGACAGGATTGTTCTTTGTTAATGTATCATTATCTAAACTCTGACTTGGTGCGTTCAACTGTGATAAAATTGGGTTTAGCGGGTTGTTGGAGACAGCGTTCTCACACGGTATGATGTTAGACAAGTCTTTCAAACTGTTAAGTCGACGTAAAGTACCGTTTTTGTTATATATCTTTGAGCTTGAGTGAAGTGGAGTAGATGTTACTTGATTTTCCTTATCCAACCAGTTTTGCAAACGACGTGAAAGGTAAATATCAGAAGATTTCCGTTTCAGCCTCTTCCGCTTGACGGAGAGCGTTTGTGTTTGCGAGGAAATTATTTCATTTGGAGTGTTCAGTTTTCCTGGGGATAAGGCGCTTAAAGGTTTGAGCTGCAAGTCTTCGGTATTTGTTTTTGAGTCGTCCACTGTAAGATAGGAGAGTCGCGGTGTGTTAACTGCCCACTTAAGCATTGTCTATAATAATTTAGCTGAATATCTGTAAAAAAAAGAGGAACAACTAATTAGTTAAGAGTGTAAATTATTATTTTCGAAAAATGGGTATATTGCTGAGTCAAAAGAGGAAATGGTACTCGTGTGCATTCACTTCAGTTTAATTTACTGTACGCAAAACGTTTTTTCCAAATAATTTATTCTAACTTCACTGTTGACTGCATGCTTATTGAAGGGTCCAGCAGTCGACTCTGCAGCCGGAATTCCAACTGTGCAATGAAAGCAATTTGCATTATTATATTCGCGCAAAGCGCTTAAAGAAAAAGCAATGGAAATCAGGTTTACAAATGATTAACTTTGCAGTTTTTTTGCAAGTAAAGCGGTTTGTCAACTCCAATTGTTGTCTTCTAGCGCATGCGCTGGTATTCGCGGCGTATGAGAATGTGTTGCTGCCATTGGAAGAATTTCGTCTCAATTGGAAAACAGGAATTAAAAAAAGTGACTGCTTTTGCAATTTTTTTCTTTCTTTTGTGCTCTTCCATATTGTTTGAAACTCTTTCTCAGATTTTCGACCTTTAAAACGCGCGCGCACTATTTCCGTACGTTTTATTTCATTTAAATGTAGAGTGGCTTCAAGTAGTGTTCGAGTGGCGATGCTGGCTGTATAGCATTGCGTCTGTAAGTGGTTGTTTAGTCCGCGTGGCTGCGCATGCTCATTTACAGTCTAGCCGCTTCAATTAGTTTCGCATTGATCGATTATATCCAAAGCTTTTTAGCGAATACCACACATTTTAAGTGCACTTCAGAATTATTTAAACAATTCGTAATGAATTATATCACATGCGAGTACATATGCACATACGAGTACATAAGAGTTTGATAAAAAAAATTTGAATGCGGGGTACTGCTTTCGATGTTATGCACGAATTTTTGCAAATAATAGAACTCGCACAAGCATATACACTTTTCACAATTTTTTACCTTTTTAAATACTTGAATAAAAATCGTTGTTTTATATGATGCTTTTATTTAAGTTGAGGTTTAGGCATGTATGATTTTATTCACGTAAAGGCACTGTCTTTGTTTGTTGATATGACCTCGGCAAACACGTCCGTTCAGCACTGTGTACAAAACTCGAATGTAAACTGGAGTGCAATGCGCATAGCAGCACTGCTACGTTTTAGAAACTTCACTTCCTTTGGATCATGGCAACACCACCTTTTCAAACTCTACTCATTTTTGAAGAGAGTAAAGTCTCCGCGAAAAATATGAAGACTTTGTGTGTTATAATAAGGGTGATAATTGTAGAGTTGAAAACAAATAATTGTTGGGAATGAGTGGAGCAAAATTTGGATTAGGAAATACCATGTATATACATACATACATACTATATAGGTCCATATTTTTATTTTCACTTAAAATTACCTGAAACTCAACACTGCTCAAGCTTTCGCAGATGACATGCTAGCCGCTATACACAATCATCTCGGTATTTGCAAAATTTATTTATTTTATTTGGTACATTTTTTTACCAATATTTATTAAGGAAAAATGCTTAAAAACCTAAAAATTGTTAAATTTCATTTGCCATCTACGAGGAATTAGGCTCTCGGTTTAAACCAGGTACATATGTACATATAAACATACATATGTCTGTGCGTGATTACGATAGGCGCTTTTTTATATGAAAGTAAATAATTATCTGCGGTACAAGAATTTAGTGGCGAATCATTTGTTCCTCACATAGCCATGCATGTACGCTACATATTTATGTAAGTACAAATATGTATGTACATATATGTATATAGTACATTGCTATATGTGTATAAGATTCGATAAAATCCACCATACAATTGTTTAAGATTAACCGAACATCTGCTCAATCGGCGCTCACAATTCATTAAATTTTATTTCACTGACATGGGACTGTTTGCCCGCGCATTCAATTGGGCTTTCCTTTCTCACTTTCATTTGTAACCATTTCTATTTGCCTTGAATTGCAATAACCGTGCTAACATTCGATATGTCCTTTCCTTCTTGCTGGCACCTTTCCTTTCTTTACGGCTCTTTGCATTTCTTTGTGTAAACATTGCAGAATTCCTTCGCACATTACATCACCTTTAATCATTCGACATTTTTTCAGTGTGGTTTTTCCCAATATTGTTGTTGCGTGTGTTGCCAGTTTTGGTTTTGTGAAAAATTGGACAATTGTTATGAAATTTATTGGAAAGAGGCTTGAGAACGCGCCAATACGCGCCGAATAGAGGTCTTAAAGATGCCCTAATTTATCTTTTGACTTAAACAATAATCTGAGTTATGCGGTGGCTGACCGCCTAAACGAGCATTGCGGAAAATTGTCACGTTTCATAAGGCTCAAGGAGGGGGAATGTGTAAGAGCCAGCTGTTGGAAAAATACATATGTACATTTTATTAAAACATTCAATTCTACATATACTGCACATATTCTATGCCCGAAACCAAAAAAATGTTCACACTCTTTTTACGATTTTATTCACGAAATTTATTATGAAGAAAATTTTTAAGTACTTGCAGTATTTAGTTAATTTCACATATGTATGTATGTTTAGTGCTCTTAGCTAAACAAATATGTGTTTATATGTATCTCTATATGCAGTCAAGTATGTACATACATACGCACATACATAAGTACTTTTGGGATAACTTGGTTCTTACTAAATATCCACGTGAATACTCTTGGCCCTAATTATGAAACATTGATAATGTAAAATATTGTTGTAGTTCTGTTTTTCACATGTATTTTAAAAATTACTTCTTCATAAACTATCTTGGCTTGATGTTCAAACTTGTAGAGACCAGTCGAGTATTTAGTATGTCAAAACAATAATATTTCTTATTAACTATACATACGTATGTGAGTATGCATCTTGTTTGTCTTTTTATTTTATTCTGAAGTTGTAATGACATAGAGACTGCTGAATGGAATGGCGTGTGTAATAGGGTTAATATTCAATTATTTTATTTCTTTGATTAGTTTTTAATTTACTCATATTTTCTAAGTTATGCTTTGATTCGACGCTTACGTGATTGGCGGGAGCAATAGTTTGTTTGAAAATGTCTATGTATGTATGTATAGCCACGCATATGAAAGAATGACGTGATTAGAAATATTTTTGAAAATAGTTAAGTGTTTCGAATGTTTTGCCTTTTAATACGTAGTATTTTCAATCAAATTATTGCTGCCCCACTTGATGTTTAACTAAATGATAATATAATATTTTAATTTCGTATAATGTTGTATTTGGTATTCATAAATATTCGAAATACTATAGTTCGTTTGTTTGCTTGGTTTTTTGAATGCGTGTAATGTACATAAAACTATCAGTCTCACTTTCCTTGCCAATTTAACAAAACTTTTGTCAAGTAAAATGCGTAATTGGCATGACTTTTTCATCAATATGCTAGGGATTACTTTGTTATGTGTATATGGTTAACTTATTAGGTTACTGCCTGCACATTTTTGCCACACACCAACTCTCACAGAGATCTTATATAAGTACCTATGTCTTTACTTAGTATTGAGCTCCTGTACAGGCAGTTTAATTTTATTTCATCTATTTTCTACTTCTTGCTTGATCTTTGCCATTTTATGCTAGTACAATTACTAATTTAATATAATTCATTTGCATGTTAGTCACACACAAGTACATATTATTCTGTGAATATACATTCATACATATAATAATTGGATAAGGTGAATTATGACTATTGGTTAACAAAAGGACAAAGCATTAACGCATAAATATTTAGTACGTAGAGTATTTGTGAACATTTAACAAAAACAAATACTTTACAAATACATGGATATGAATTTTTGTATGTATACGTACTAAAAATCTAACATTTTACTTATATAATAATAAAATTGCGAATTTCAAGTGCATTACAACAAATAACATCTCATAGTCATACATACATTTGACGGTTAATTAGATCAACTTGCATTGCAAATTGCAGATTAACTATGATTTCATTGCTATATATACTTGTTTAAATATTGTTATCGAGGACTTGTAGGACCATTCCACTCTTCGCAATGTATATGTGGATATACCCTTGTAAGTGCAAATAATTTAATTTATATATTCAACCATTTATAACTAGCAATTTTAAAATATTAACTAAATAACAACTAGGCAAAACAAATGCCTTCTAAATTTCATTTAAGCCGACATAGTGTCTTTTCGTTCCCATTTTGATTCGATTCATTTCGAGCTATGGTCACCAACTTTACATACATATATTGCAGCAATATATTCTACATCATATGCAAGTCTAAATACCATTTGATTTTCATATTAAATTAATGAGTACTTATTGTACCAAAATAAATTACGTAAGTGTAGCAACTATTTCTAAATCTAAAGCCTTACGCAGTACTGTATCCTAGACTACAAGTACAACAGCTTAAATCCTAAAACTAAGACCAGACAATTTGAATATGCACTTGTGCACATACATATCTATATTTGTAAAAGTGTGTGATGTGTGAGAAAGTGTGGCGATTGCGATAGCCCTGTACCGAAGGAATA
The DNA here is from genome assembly GCF_042242935.1 of Bactrocera oleae. Classification (NCBI taxonomy): domain Eukaryota; kingdom Metazoa; phylum Arthropoda; class Insecta; order Diptera; family Tephritidae; genus Bactrocera; species Bactrocera oleae. Next base: position 216,799 of record NC_091539.1, read on the forward strand.
CATTAATAAAATAAACAAAAACACTGTGTACCACTCTGGGAGCATTCAACACAGAGTGAAAATTTCCTGCTAATATGTATGTATATGCAGGGAATATCGCTTGAGCTTACTATTGCAAAGATACCGGTGAGCCGTAAACGTTTATCGAGTATCGTTGCAGGGAATGTAACATTACAATGTGATTAAGTTTTATTTTAAGTGCCTGTTGTCTGCTTATTGTTAACGAGTTTGCGTGTTGCTTTAGTGAGAGCGATATTTTTGAAGTAGGTTGCTTTTTGTTAGTCACCAAAGTTTTTCCTTTTTAATCTAAACTCGAACAAGTTAATTTGCCGTAGCTTTGTAGCTTGCAATATTGCATTCATTTCTTATGAGCTTTTTGAAATAAGCTTGGAACATAAGTTCCCCTAAATTATGTTTGCGCTATGGTCAGATGCAAATGACGGGCACTCTAAATCTGAGAAATTTGTGCTCTCTCGATGGATTGAGCAAGGGACAGCTATAAATAGCTTGACTAGGTTTTCCTATACTAAATGCAAATGTAGTCACGACTATATTACAATAGGTTTTAGAATAATATCTTCAGAATATTTTTAAATCTTAATCATTACCAGCCAGTTATTTGCCAACCAGCACAATAATCACATATTTATACAGATACTAGTGTCTTTTGTTCTTTCAAACATATACATTTTTAACACTCTTTTAAATTTTCATCCGTTAATGTTAATCGTTGTTTTCTTGCAATATAGTGCGGTGTAGGTTTTCTGTGCGTTTATTACAATAACGTTTGCCAGTTGCCAGTTGTCAGCGGTAAGCGTGTTCCAAGTAAAACCTGTGCTCCAGTGCGTCATGTGTGTTTGTGCTTTTTATCCTTTACTCAAATATCAATTTCAGTTTCCTGCCATTCCACCATTATTAATGGTTTATGTTAGAGTATTTCGGTCTCATATAGCTGCTTTGTAGTAGAGCCGCCAGCGCTGCCAACACTTTTGCTGCTCCTATCGTTGCCGCCACCACCCGAATTTCCCAGTGTTTCTGGATTTGATGCAATGACATTGGTGACTTGTTTTGTATTATCACACTTCTCTGTTCCTGGCATGCCATTATCTTGTGACTTCTCTCCCACATTGGCTATTGGTGACTGGTGAACGTTGATTTTTTGTTGTAAATTAGAGTCGCTGCTAGTTTTCTGTAGTTGGACTGTGCTATCTATGGCGGTCATTTCTACGCCGGTAATCTTCGTCATTTGCTGCAAGCGTTGGTATTGTTCCTGTAAGAGCTTCTGCTTTTTGAGCAATTCCTGATGACGCATTTCCAAAGCCACTTGCCTCTGGACGTGGTCGTTCGCTGACTCGTTACCGCTGGAATTGCCACTTCCTCCGCCGCTATCTGACTTGTTACCCAAGACGTCGGTTTCGCTAACCGTTGGTAACTGGTGTGGTACATTTGGGTTTGTGGGGCTGGCGAGTGGACTACGCGAGCTAGTTCGCGGTGGGGGTGGTGGAGGTATACGTTTGTTGGTCACTTTCGTTATCAGATCTGCGGTGCGTTCAGGGACTGGTGGCTTGTTAGTCACCGCACGTACGTTCTGTGGCGGTGATATGTCTGTATCTGACCCACTGGGATATGAATGGAGACGCCGAAGACTGCCAACATTGGTATGCACCATAAGAGAGGTTACATTAGTTGCATTACCAATGGATTCGTTGGCGATGTGATTGCTTTGCTTATGTGGCAAAGTATTAACAATGCTGGTGGCTGCGGTGGAAATGGGTTGCGATTGTATTGGAATGATGTTTGTGTCGGTAGTTTGGATATAGAGACGTGCTTGGGATATTTGTGTGGTGACTGTGCTTTGCAGTGCTTGCGAACTTTCATCAGATGTTGAATCATCGGGGCGTACCTATTGAATATATAATAATTTTCTTCAAGTCAATATTACAAGCAGTGTAGTTGTGAACCAACCTCGTTATTCTGTGAGAGTGGTTTCGAAAAGGTCTGCAATTCGTCTAGCAGAGCATCGAGTGCGTTTTCGGGTCCCCCGCTGATAGCGAACGACCCCATCCTGGGTGTTGGGATTGGCTAAAGTAATAAATTTACAATAATAATAACAGCAACGTATAAAAATATGAAATATAAATTAACAAAAGATGATGATCATATCATAAAGTACAGTTAACAAACATTCAAAGTACTGAACATCTGTATTTATAGTGATTGTAGGAGTATTGATAGTGGAGATAGTATGTAAATTAGTGTGTACATTTACTAAATAAGAAAATTGCTTCCAAAGTAAAAATATGCATGTTGATACAAATATAAATATTTAATAAGGTATTTATTGAGAGAGTTAAAGCATACGTACACACATACATGCATAAGCTTACTCATTTTTCTAATATAAATGCAACGTCTCCATAAATATCATAAATCATACTCTCTATGTACATATATTCGTAAAATGAAATGCCAATTAAGGGCAACAGTTTAGCATGAAAAATATATATTGAATAGATGTTCGTATAAACGTATTTAGTAAATTGCTTAATAAAACAAAAGTATTTACATTTATTTTTGCACAATTAAAAAGGCGTCTAATATCGATAGACATTTTATCTAAAAACAACAAATAAATACTACGATATGCATGTGAAGCGTTTCAAATGTAATTTCAACAGGCAAGCCGATTAAAAATGTAAAAAAGATCAAAAATCATAAAAAGTAAATATAATCGAAAGAAAAACAAAATTAACCTCACACTACCAATTCGGTAATGGACTTCACTGTTTTTTGCGTAATTGAAAAACAGAACATCGGAATAAGTGAACGGGAGGGGGTTTAAATACGAGCGCGATTCGACTGATGCCCAACAAGCAATAATGAATGTTAGGTGTTATTGCGTATAAAGTTTGACAACGCAAGTGAGTTATAAATTGTATTTGTTTACGTTGCATGTACTGTCGTCCTAAGAATACTTCACCGATTGGCAGTTAACCAATACACACATTTTACACATACTTGTATGTATGTTAAAAGTGAGATCCATGGCCGAAAATATTTGTATTTTTTGCTTCAATTTCCTGAAATGCTTCGCGCTATGCAGACTGGTGTGAAGTATCTGAATGAATGGATGATTTCAGTAAATTTAAGTTCTATTTTTGATTGGCAAAGAAATTAATGAACGCGGCCATATATGTGTAGATATAATATATCATATATGCTTATGTTTTAATCGCAGTAGCTTCTTTCGATAAATGTGAATATAATTTCAAAACTCAGTATGCCTTGTTCACGGCTATGTACGAGTTTTTGACGATGCAAGTTTACTTATCTATCGGAATGCATTAAACGTTTTTTTTTTATTTAGACGGTTATTAGACAATTACTTGTTCTCTGATGGGACATATTTAAAATAACATTAAGTTATCAATAAAACCTGCTTTATGCGATGCACATATCATTTAAGGAGATATTCATACTACATCATCATTCATCAGTTGTATTCGTATTACATTTTGTTACAGAAATAATTCCTAAAGATTAGTAAAGATCGGTTATAATTTATCGCATATTTAGTGAAGATTTTACCAATTCCAACTATACTCGGCTTTTACTTAAATTTTCCAGTTTCAAATTGTTTAAACATACTTATAGTATGTATGCCTATGTTATGACAAGGGCAAGGTCAAATTCTTTTAGATGAGTACATTTCTTTTAGTAAATATGCACACACATACTCGTAGTATGAATGGCTTTGATTATGCCATATGAGTATTACTCAGCACATAAAGCTTTGCGAATTTACGGTATTTAGCAAATATATGGTACATATATTCCGGTAGAAGTGGTTGGATGCAATGAGACAGAGGTTTTTATGTGGCGAATCATGAATAATATCAATTTAGATTGCACTACAGTATGTGATGATTACATATGATGATGTTTCATTAATGTGTAATTAAAATAAAAATTAATGCAATGAAAGTTTTATATAATTAACACAAATATTCGATTTTGACATCAATGTGAAAAAGAGGCAACAAATGTGTTAAATATTTATGCGACAGAAAAGAGGGAAGAACATATATGGAATGTGAAAAGTAAAATCATTTGTATTTATAATAAATACGCAAAACAGTAATAAAAAGAGTTATTGTGAAGCTAAACATACAGTTAAAAGTATAATTTAAGATTTTGCACACAATCGTTAAATCGAAAAAGAAATGAAAGAAGTATTGTACTTGAAAAGTATAAGTGAAAATTAAATATGAATGATTAACAAGCTTTTTTTATTTAAAGAAACATTATTTTACATTATTGTAACATCAACCTATTATGTATTATTAGTATTTAACACAGTATATCAGTTTTCTATTTAATTTCAATTGTATTTCATTAATTTTTTTTTATAGAATTTAAAATCTTGGGATTTTGATAGTTGATTATTAACTTTTGATTTTGTTTAGATTTTTTAATTTAGAATATGTCTCTGAAGTTTAGGTTTGATCAAGCGTAAAAGGATCACTAGTGATAGAAAAATAGTCATACAAGAAATTGTAATTGTTATGATTAGAAAAATGCGATTATTACTCAGTGATTGCCTCTTTGAAGTTAGAACTCCATCGCCAGTTAAACTATGGTATACAAAGAAGAACAAGAAGAAAACAAGACCACATTGGTATTGTTGATTGTAAATAATTAATTATGTAACGACGATAGACGAACTGTTTTTATGTTTGACAGATACAAGACATAAAACGTGAAGTCTTCTACTTTTATCAATTATCAATTAAATAAAATATTTCGTAATAATTTTTTCGTTTGTGGATGCAGTCCAATTGATGTTCAACGCGTCGCAGCAAAGACGGTACCATACATATCTATTTATGCACTTATGTATAATCGTTTACGTACATAAATGATATTGCACAAAATGCGCAAATCTAAAACAACGTAGTAATCACATAAGCACATATGTATGTATGTAGGTACGTATATATTTACAATGACAGAAATGCTTTGCTGCTGCTGATGTACATAACTATGCGCAATGGCTTTTTGTTAAATAATTTTCGCCAATTGTTAATGTAATTTTTATGTTATAGCTAATTTTCAATGTTAAAGATTTACTTTTTATCTCGGTTGCAGTCCGCCGACGTCCACTCATCACAATATTCAGCCACCTCACACCGATTCGAAACTATTCGATTGGGACGCTGGCAGCAATTTTATTGTAATATCGAATTCGATTAGCGATTTTCATTGAAAAATGTTTAATGCAAAAATAATATAAAAAAGAACACGTATAAAAAGTCCACAAGTAGGATGTTTTGTAATGCAATGCTTGCATGTAAGTGTTTGTTAGGCGTGAAGTGAATCGGTGAAGCGTTTCTTAAACCAACAACAACTAAAGAAGTATGTAAGCTTAGCAAACATCACTGATGGAACGGTATTTTGCAATCGATTTACAATTTAATCCGAAAATTAACATTGATTTATACATAACAAGCGCATGTGAAGGCCTTTCCGGCAAGGCTGTGAGGCTTTCATTGAATTCAATATTAATCTAAAATGGTTTTTACTCAGATTGAAGGTAACATGTACAGTTTCCATTTGATTGCGCTAAAATTGCGAATATAGCTACATCAGTGTATGGATTTTAAAACTTATCCTGAGTACTAAAAGGCGAGTTTATGATTAATTAAAAATTTACATATGGTACATAAGTATGTACGTATGTAAATGTCATTGATTTCTGTGTTGCCGGATTAGATTAGTGATAGTATTTCCTTAGCAGATTTTAAAGCCAAAAGTTATATATCGTTAATTTATGGTGCTTACATTCAGTGGTAAAATATATGATTAAGCTAATTTTTTGACATATGTAATTTTGACAATGTTTTTGTAATAATTCCTTTGTAAGTATTTTCCAACGAGGGGAGTTTAGCAGCAGAATGAGGGTTGGGACTGGCCATTTCAGCGTTTTTGAAGATCAAATATTCAAATTAATTTGTAACTCAAAATACAAATACTTCAACTAAGTATGTAAGCAAACAGCCAATTGCAAAATAAATTTAAATTAACTTAAATCGATTTATTTATGCCATTCATAATATGATTTCGTACTCAACTAAAACATAATTAAATGTAATTTATTTACACACAAAACTAGTTATTATAGCATTTTGTAGTATTTCGGGAAACGTTTCAACTACTATTTACTCAACGGTTTCATATACCAAAATAAATTAAAATTGGTTTGCAATATTTGCAAGATGATTCAGCGAAGTAAAGTATACGAATATGGTAAATTTAACCGAATGAAAGTAAAAGAAAAATCAAAAGTGGAAATAATCAAATTCTAATGCGAATTTGTAATCGGTTATAATGAATACAATAGTCAAATGGTAGTAGGCAATTTTATGAATACTCTGATATTTCAGTGAAATTATATTTTTCTTGTTGGACAATGCTATTTATTTTTTTATTTTTTAGATCAAATTTTAGCCAATAGGATTGCACTATTCGACAAACGGCCTGGTTTTTACTGAATTATTTTGAATATTTTCATTACTGTATGCGTTAATACATAGTTTGTCGCTCAGTGCAATTCAAAATGTTTAAAATTCGAATGAAAAAAATAATCGTTCGAACTCGGAATTGATCGAATATTTCCCGACAGATCCCTGAAATCAGAAGAATTGTTCACATTTCCTAGAGAAATTACTGGGCTATGTCCTTTTGATGCCTTTTGCATTTTTCTTTGCTTGTTACGAGCCTACATTAATATCAGGAAATATCCGATAATTTTTAAGTTCTCGTGGCTATTATAAGGAATAATTAAATTTGATAATTCAATTAAGGGTTTATAAGAGAACTTACTTTGTCTGCATTGGAGATCTCAGCCGAACGAGGCGGCTCTTCGTTGATTTGCGGTTCGTTGGGGGGCAATCGTTGCTCTTGTACGCTGGCCAGCCTGTAAAGAGGAGTTGTTAATTGGAGATAACTTCGTTGTCAACAAATAACATACCTTTTCAATGTTACTAATGTACCCGTTAGTTTTTTACATCGTCTTAATGCCGACTCAAGCCTGTCAGGTTCTTCTTTTAGAAATTTCTCTTCCCGTACGACACGTTCCATTTCGCTCGATAGCATGCAACGTAGTCCATTGGAAAGTCCAGGAAATTTCATTTTTAATTCCGCAACGGTTTTGCTATAAGATTACATGCTTGTAACGCGTGCTTATAATTTTATAATTGTATTCTGCTTTTGTTTGGTTACCTGGCTCTGCTGAGTACCAATGCCATGTCCTCCACGGCGGTCATATTGACACGTGTACGTCGATTAATAACTTCGCCACGTAGTGTCTCCACAGAAGCCTCCAAGTCGCTCAGGTCTTTTTCCAGTCTGATAACTTCTTGTTTATAGAGTTCCTCTTCGCGCGAGATTCGCGTGGCATCTTGATCACCCTGATGGCTGCCCCAAAATGTACCGCTGCTGGCCAGCAGTGTGGCACGTATGCGCATAAAAGTTCCTTTGATGTCTTCGCGCACTGCGACCGCTTGTGCTTGAGAGAGGCGGCGTAGTGTGCGCACCTCCATGCGAAGATCCTTGGCCTTTTTCTGTAATCCACGCAAATGATTGTATACCTCTGGAGCAAGCGCTATATCAGCGCGATAGGTTTGGTGTGTCTGAGCCAAAACCAATGGCTTGGGGGGCGGCGGCGGTTTAAGGCGGTCTCTCTCTGCTGGAGCAAGGTAAATAGAGACAAAAGATCAACACACAAATACAATTTTCTCTATGTGTATGTGTGTAGGTAACTAAAGATTTGTGGGTGTGTTAGTTCCTGCGTGTATGCCAAGCCCGTTATTGTTGCAGTGTTTTAAACATTAAGCTTTCATATACCACTTATGAGTATGTGTTTGTGAATATCTAAGGATATTTTTACTCTTGTTTGTGTGATTACTGATCAGCTTTTAGAGTGAGTGAAGAAGTAGCCAAAAAATTGTGCAAGTATACTTACCCTGGGAAGATGTACGAGGTAAAGTCGATGATTTTATTGCTGGTTTTGTAGGTTTGTTATCGGCTTTTAGTTAGTTTTGAGTAGTAAAACATTGATCGGCCGCACCATTGTATTGGTGGCAGGTGTGTTTGTACGTGTGGAATAAGAATAGAATATTTCAAAATTTGCGGAATAGATGTGTCTATGAAGATTTGTACATAATATGTATGGATGTAGCACGAAAATGGGTACAAGTAGATGGATTGCTAGTAATATTTGCATGCAATTCTTGAGCAATATTATAAGCATAAATATGTGTATATGCTTGGTTATCGAAAATTGGAGTAACTTGGGTTGCATATTGCTTGTGGTATATAAGCAAAATTTTATACCTAATATTATACGAGTATATATGTAAGTAATTTGAAGATTTACATGCTTTCAAAGGTGAATGTCGATTACACAATCGGGTAACTGTACATGCAGGTATTTAACTATAAAATGAATATAATGAATTTAAATACACAACAAGAAACAGCAAGTTATTCAGAGAAGAGAGTTAATTACCAGCGTGTTGAGGACTATGAGATTTGGGTATTCCTTGTATGTCGTCACTAAAGGAAACTGACTTTTCAAACGACACTGATTTCTCTGAAAAACAAATGAATGCATTAGAAAAACCCCAAAGCGTGGTAACTTCTTAAGCACAAGATTTATTTTTTTATATAAAACGTTAAATACTAAAAGGCGTCTAATTGATTATTTGAATTAATTTATTGCACATGCATTTAAAAAGTTAAAAATACGCTTTGATATTAGGAGCACTTGTACCATGAACAATTAAATACTTCAGTTTGAATTACTTTTTTATAATGACCGCTTTACAAAGTCGTTAAAATTCAATTAATTCGTCTGACTTAATGAATTTAAAGTTCGAGCTAGTTGCACCGGAAATTTTAATACATATATAAAAAGTAATACAACATACATATGTATGAGTGTAAATACCATATGTATTTTATATGAATGAATATTGTTGATTATGTTGAAACTACCACTGCTTGACAACACTGTACAAATACTCTTAATTTTCGATATTTAGATTAAACCAAGTTATGTAAGTTATTTGGAAGATTAAGCATGCAGGTTAATAAATTTCTCTTTGATTGATATCCATTGCTGTGAAACTTACGGCATGAGCTCTTCCCTAACTTCGGTGCCTTTTCCCTTATATACAAATCATTTCCCGACCCGTTAGCTACATGAAATGGTTGTAAAAAATATAAGCCGTTCAATATTAATTGTGATAATTTAACGATATATTATTATGTGTGGGCGCATAGTTATTAATTGCATTTTGTGTCCTCGAATGAAAATGAGTAACGTATCCAATTATGTGTATGTGTATTTTCAAATGTTGTGCGGTTTTTGAAATGATAAGGTCATATTTTTTTTATCCTAAAGGCCGTACCTTTCCCATCGCAGATAAACTATGCAAAATATTCAACTATAAAGTCCACAGTCCATAATACCTGCTATTATTGCTACATAGCCACTCTCATGCCCATTCGAAATAATAGATCTGCCGTTAAGTAATCAATTTTGTGTATTGTTAAAAGCTATACACTGTCATTTGTGTTAAAAATGATGTCCATATTTATTTTTAAGTCAATTTTTAACAAAAATACATCTTTGTGTACATAGCTATGTGTTTGTACATTTAATATTGTGATTGTTTACCTTTTACTACGCGCGCAATATGTATACATCTTTTTTTGTATAAAAAAACTTTCGCACATACATAAAATGAACATTTTAATTAAATGACTTTTTTCAACGAAATTCAACAATATATTTGCACAACAATAGATCGCACGATTGGCTAAGTAATTTTTGTGGGTATTGATTTTTTACTTGCAAAAAGACAACAATGCGATAAAGTGAAACTGATGTTAGTGGAGATGATGATGGCGGTGAGCTAGGGTGATAGTAATAGTGATGGTGTATATGTTAATGGATTATTGATAGTTGCAAGTGCGTGCGCTTGTAACGTTCGACAATTGGGTTAACGAAGTACAATGTGTCTTGCATTGATATTTCGTCTGTGTAAGCAGCACAAATGCAAACAGACAGATAATTAAAGATGTGCGATAAATAGCATACATACCTTGGCACTGCGTTGGTACAACCAAATAGTTTTGATCCAAGGTTGGCACGGGAATCGGTGTAATTTGGGGCTGTTGATTTACGAGTGCTTTCTGTACTAGACCTGTTAAATTGGCCAATTGGCGTTCCATGTGTTCTACCCGTATACGATGCAAGTCCTCAGGCCTAGTTATAGAACGTAAATAATTATAGTGTGACAGGATAATCCATCCTATTCATATACTATATACTTCCAAAAGATCTTTTAATGCATATGTATTCTACATATTGATATACATATTCAGTAAAATTGGAAACAACTAAATCATGAAGTATATGTGGAAGAACTATCGGCGTATGCATTTGTAAGCCAGTGCGCCGTTTTTTTTTTTTTAATTAGTAACGCTTTTATTCTGTGCTACAATTTTCCAGTCTGTTTAGCCCAGTGTTGGTGTTGTGAACTTCATTTTTAATTGGTGTCAACTAACTTGCGCATGCTTCCTTAAATGTTGCTTCAGGCATTTCTTCAATGTGTCGTTTACTTTAATGGTTTTAAAAATTTCGTTTTTGGACCGTAACAGAGTTGAACGCTTTTCCCAATTATCGCGCCAATCGTGAATAGTAAATAGATGTGTATATTCAGTCTCAGATAGTTTCTTGGTGGTTTAGGTGGAGCAAAATGTTTTCTTTGCGCAAAAAAGTCTTCTTACTCATATGTTTTCTGCAAACTTTGATAATACGCCCGTCCTATACTATGGAAAATTCGCCTGATTATCTAGAAAAGGAAATGTTGACTGACTGTCTTATGGAACTGAACATGTCAGAATTGTTGCGACTTCAGCGTTCATTGGAAAGACTACCTGAACTTCATGAGAAGAAAGGTTTTGAATCCAACGTAAACGATGCATTTAACAAAACAAAGAACGATTCGGGTGTTTGTGATTCGTCTAAAGAAAATAATAAAACTAGTTCTTGTGTGAGTCCACAAGCCTTACCGCTAACTGCAGAGAAACGGTTAGAATTAAAACTGAATGTGTTTTAAAGGTGTTTCAGGCAGCCCCTTAATATAGTCAACAAATTGTCTGCACTAATACGAGTAGATAAAAGTAGCAAATTGTGCTATTAAAGGGGCTGAACTAACCTTTAATGTCTAAAAAAAAGCACTCGGTATAAAACCATTCTTTTTTTTAATTTAAAGTGGCTACGAACATCATCCTTGGCAACCAGAGGAAAAGCCTTCTAAATTGCAAACTTTATTCCATATCACCATTACGGCGTTGGCTTTTCTATCCTTCGGCGGATATCTGCTTTGCCTTATTGTGCAAGCTATAAGGAGCAAAGGTAGGAAGCTGTATGTTAGTTAATTTTGAGAATAAAACATTTTACCATTAAACACAGGCAAAACCTACTTTCACCCTGCTGCAACTACTACAATGACTAACACAAATGGTGGAGTTAAGAGAATAAAAATTTATCGACGTAGTCGCCGAAGAGTACAGTCTACGCCGAATGAAGTGCATGCATACATAGCTTATTATTAGGCACACATATTCTATTTTTTATTGCATTTTTATATGTATTAAGCATTTGATATATTATTTGATATATGGCTGCATCAAACTACTCACCTAGTTGAATCGTACATTTGATTCGGTCTTGGTAGTCGCCCGGGTCCAACTTTCATTCCATATACGGCGTATTGATCTTCAGTAAGACCCACATCACTGTAGTGAATATAAAAGGTGATATGAAATGACAAATTGTTTATATTTTCTATTTTATTTGCACCAACCCCTGCTCTTCGTCAATGATTGGCGCAACCACTGGTCCTCTGGTTCCGTATTGACTGTAATATGGTTCTTCGTAGTTGCCTCGTGTGCTGCGTTCAGGTGAACTTGAGTAACCATCTGAAATTTTTAGCAAAAACTTATGTTGAGCTAATGCCAATTTCAAGACTTACTAATGCCACACGATTTACTCAAAGAGGGAAAGATGTTAGTACATAATCAAAAATTAATTTATATTCATAATTTAGTATAAGACAAACACTAAATTTTGTTAATTACACAGTATATACAAAATATCTAATTCTTACAAATTGAAAGCAAATTTAATGCCTCGTCGTTGGTGTACCAAATTGGTTCCATTCTCAATAATGTACCACATTTTCTTTGAAACAAAATTATAAATGAAATAATGAATGTCAATGAATGCAAAGTATGTACCTGGGATGCTATATAACTGATCCGGGGTATAAGGAAATAATGGCTCCATGCTACCTCTTGAGTTGTGCGCCCGCAAGGGTTTCACTGGCGCTCCTACATATGTATGCATGGACAGAGTATAGTACAGTTATGGAGTTTGAGGGGAGGTAGCGGTAGTCATTAGTAGGCGTGAAGAGTTGATAATGAAGAGAACAACATACGAATACATATATACAAATGTATGGGCGAGGTCTAATTAATGGATGTGAGATGAAATTAAGAATTTAAAAGCTCGGTAATCGCAAACAGAGAACACACATAGAATTTTCTAAAGTAAATTAAAAATGACGATTGTATTGAAAAAATAGAGCACAAATATTTACATTTTATTTATTTTCATGCTTATCATATTTGGTTTTACCTCTTTAAGAAATAATTGAGTATAAGGCTAAATTTTATTTAAGACATTTAACTTACCAATGGGAACTTTTGTGCGATCAGATGAGTACATGCCGCGCGGTAACGTCTGCGAGGTGCCCACATAGTACGGTGCCGCCTGTTTACCAATCTGCAATCGAATATCATTATGGTTCAAACTGAAACTTAATTATGCTAATGTGCTGTCATAAGTGTGATTAACAACTAAAATACTAACGAAAATTTGTATGTAGGAAAAATATTTGAAATCGTCATCATTCTCGTTGACTAAGAGTCATTACACTTATATTCAAATCGAACCTCTATCGCTGGCGCTGGCAGTTGTGAATATGCTTGAGAATACTGTGCGGTAGCGGCCAAGCAGAAATCTTTAGTATTTTTACTGTATGATTGTATCAGAATGTGTTTTCTCTTCTGACAAGTTTTGCAAGGCAAAGTTTTCAAACTATCGATCACGTACATGATTTTTGGCGCGCAAACCGAGTAAATCAACAATCGATTGGCAATCGGCAGTTGCAGATTACGCTTTTGTATTTCTATTGAAATTTCACTTTCAAACGGTGTTTTCCAGACAGCTGTCAATGGATTTGTTAAAATTGCTGTGTATGTATGTATACTTACTATATGTATATATGTATATATGTATGCGAATGCATGTGGTTTAACAAGACTAGTTGAAATAGTGTCAGAGTGCTACCAAGATGCTTTTTTTTGCTAAATTGTCTTGAGTTGTCCACTTAAAAGCATTCCAAACTAATTTCCGTCTTTTTTTTTTTAGTCTGAGATGATTGCCCTATCATCGGCATAAGCCACTGCATGTGTAAATTCCTTTTTTTCTAGTTAGGTGTGCATAAAAAATGTAAACAATCATTCGATAGACAGGTGCCATCTACATCGCTGTACGTTGGCAATTATCTAGTAGAGCTACTAACAAAGTCTAGAGTGTTCAACAATGGCGCTGATGTCTGTAATGCGTTTGATATTCGAAGCTTGATGAATGAATGAAAATTACTAGCGGTGATTGTGCTGCAGATTAGTGGTTTGAGCCATTCAAAAGCTTCGAACACCAGGGGGATAGGAAGAGGCGCGAGCAACGTGCTTGTTGTGCTTACAAACTAGTTTGTTGACGTCGCGAGCGTTCCATCTCCCAGTCGCATAGCCCAGCTAGAGTCGCTTCCATATATGCCACCGCCACAGTTGACTGCCAATAAAGTTCGAGACATCGTCGCGTGCAGACGTGTGTCTACGCGTAGTCAACTCGAAGAGATATATAAATAAAAGTGAATAGAAACCCAGGCGAATGCGCGAAATTTCAATATAAAAACGAAAGTGAATTGCGACGAAAGTGGTTAGGAAAGTAAAATAGGGAACAAAAAAACGGGAAGATAAGGAAGAGGTCGAAAGCTTTTTTCTATATATACTAATACTTATTTATGTGGGAAATTTTACTTTGAAATTCGTATTAAAATGCATTGGAGTTGGATACATTTCTTTGTCCTTGCGACAGGAGTAATATATAACATTCATTTAAGCTATGGTTGGAAACCTATCGTGGGTGGTTCTATTACAACCTCCTTCAATCTACAGCAATCCCATCCCGGTTCAGCAACAAGCGCAAAAACATTAACTCTTGGCAGTAGTTCTGTTGAAAGTTCTGAGTATTCGTCGTCGCCCTTACTTCCACAGAAGTCCGCGAGCAAGGTGTTAAGTGGTGTTAGCGATGCCATCGCAATATCAGCACCTTTGACAGGACTGCCTGGATCACATACTGGATTGAAGTTTGAAACCGACGAATTTGAATATGAACGCGATTTATTCGGTGGTGGGGACTTTGGAGAGGTAATAAGAACCGTGCAACGCATGTTACAGTTGGATTTTTTTTACAATTTTAATATATCAATGGTGTTTGTGTTTTCTCTTGTTATTGATGAAAATAGGATCACTGCGCTGTAAAAAAGTTCGCCTTTAATCACGATGGTACCGTTGCATACGAAAATGATTTACCAGACTTGAATCAATTCACGATTTGTTTTTGGTCACGATATACAAATCATAGCGGCGATCACGTATTATTAACCTATTCGGGTAAGTGGTAAATGAAAGATCACTAGCCTAGGGCAAATTCTTAATTGGGTTAATTGCACAGCAATGATAAGCAAAATTCGAATTGATCGGTTTTGGTCAAATGGTTTAATTTCCTATTATAAATTTGGATCTTTCTAAATGTTAATTGTGGTACAATTACAAATTTATTAGTTGGAGAGCTTGTTGGGTGTGGCATGACACCATTTCATTGTGGATACAGGTTTGCAACTGAATGTACGCGGCGACCACTCAACCTAAACTCAGTGCGTGCATTCATGCGTCATTATACATATTTACACTTTAAGTGGTGCGGATAATAGGTATAGTACAATCGTGGCATTAATTCAGCATGCAAAGTTTGTATGGAGGAAACGGTGTCATTTGAACTGTTACATCACCACGAATATCTCTTGAATTCGCTGAATAGAAGAAAGTTATATAACCTCATAATAACAGATGTATAAAAAGTGAAAGGAAGTCAGCTTCCTGCTGTCTTCGGTAGTTTACGACACAACACAATAAAGTACACGTTGCGGCCACACCATACTACCAAAGCCATGGTGCCGTAAACGAGCTACGCGCCTACGGTGATTCCAATATATATGTAAGTAAGCTCGCTGCTGCGATGCTGCAACTCAACAAACAACGCACGTCACTCGTACAAAATTGATGCCGTCTGGCTTTCGCTGCAGCAAAACTAGGTTTACATACCACACATCACCAGTCTGTGCCAAAGTTGCATAATTGAAGTTACAGGTTTTAGCATATGGCACAATTTATTGCCACTCGGTGACCAGTCATAAAAAAAGTAACTGAATTAAATGGATTTTATATTATAATAGCGCTAGTGCGCTAATAAAAGTGAAATTACCTATTGCAAAAAGTGAGGATTTAGTAACTGTAATGCAATGCTAAATACGTGCTAATTGCAAAAGATTGGCAGCGACCTGTGCGTTGTTGTGTGGCGTGTAGTCGTTAGTGCGTCCAAAGTCGTAATAAATCTGCAACTCAACAACCAAGTGTTGATTGCAACGTATGCGTACATTCGTATAGATGTGTTGAGCATCACAACATCTTTTTCCGGTTTATTTGCAACTGCCTCTTAGAGCTGATGAACTCTTGTGGTGTGGCAATGAATCCTATTATAATGCGTTGCAATTGTTGTGCGTGCGTTGCTGACGTCGTTTGTGGGAATTCCTCAAACGAGTTTAAGTTTGAGTTTTGGTTTGCAAATTATTTATGACTGATATCCCATATACATAGTAAACAACGCTGATGAACATCACCGGAAGTGCAATTGATATTTACACTGCACGTGCCTACATCGGTCATTGCATTAACTGCATCGGGAAAACACACGCTGCAACACATAACTCAAACCTTAAAGCAGTTGCAACTTAAAGCTCACGATTGTTATGTGGGGAAAAATCCCACCATTCTTGGGTAACAGTAGGTCAGTTGACTACTACATTGGCCCGTTTATTTTCCAATTCATTGAGTCAACATGTTTGAAAAAATATTCATATGTAACTCTGTCTTGCTGGCAATTTTCAATAGACTACAATTGCAATATATTCCAGTGCTCACATTTTCCTTTTTCATTTCATATTTCTAAATGTTTTTCGTATTGTCCAATTTCCGCTGACACCGCTGGCCAACTGACCCACTCTAATCCACAAATACCAGTTAAGGATGAACCGCGCGAGTTTCAGTTTTGGGTTTCGAACTCACAAAATTCCAGTTTTGTTTCGATGGCCATAAAAGGTCAACAAATATATAGGTAAGCCCGTAAAAGGTGTAATGCTTATATTGAGGGTATGAATTTATATCATACTCGCGAAGTAATGCATTTTTATTGATTGTTTCGCTTCGTTTTGCAACTGTGATTGCTCCACGCTTAATTACAGGCTCAATTATCCATTACGTGTGCGTCAATGGCATCATCAGTGCTCGTCGTGGAACGGGAAAACAGGTGAATGGCAGGTTTGGGTGAAGTCGGAGCGTATTGGACGTGGTTTTAACAACGCGGTGAGTGTGCCGAAGCGAAGTCTACTCGGTGTTTGTGGCTGCATTTTTACCTTGGCTTTGAAATTATTTATATTATCCGATCTTAAAATTGAGTTTAAGTATTGATATGAGTGAGGGATCGTTACTAATTTTTATATTTGTTTTTATTGATGTTTTACTGTTCGTCCTCAATGAGCCCGTCACCAGCCTATATCTGCGAATCGCAATTTTAAACGTACACATACGTATTATTAACAGCAATTCCTTTATTGTAGTTGGTTAGTCATACCATTCCCGCTAAGGGCAAACTCTTTTCGGGCGGACTGTCACCAACGGGTATTTTATCCCAGGGCCTACACTTTGAGATCACTTTGGTACAGATATATCATATTGCGCTGAGTGCGGGTAAGGCACACCGCGATCACAAGCATCATCATGTTCACCACTTCGATCATGAGGGACAGGAATTGTCAACCACTACAAGGGCACCCCCTGCTGTGAGTTGAATATCTTCACACGATTATACAGTTGAGTTAGCAAATTGGATCTTTTCTTCCTTTAAATTGCTAGATAAACCGGCCATTACCAATGCACAGTCTGCTTGCAAGTGGGCAAATACCAACTCGAGTGCGTCTCAATCTCGCGCAACCACCGCAGCAGCCGCAACCTACCATACCAACGCAGACAGTGCCACAGTTACAGAGCGGCGATAACACTTTATTCCCACTGTCTGATCAACAACAAGCCGTCACCATCAATACGAACTTTGTGAACGGCCAAATCAATACCGGCTCGCGATTGGTGTCGCAACAGTTACTGGGACATATCGTACAGCCAAATGCGGCGTTGGCATTGCGACCAAAGACTGTGCAAACTAGCTCAACGACACGCGAATACAGTACGCTAAATAACCCAGCCAATGTGCAGTTTATAGACGAAACCGAGACACGAATTCTGTTCAAGCGCCACGCGAAAACCAACAATACCAATTCGTTATTTGGTCAGAAAGTGGTTCGTAAACGAGCTGCGAATCCAAGGCGGAGACAAACGTTGGATAAAACAAGTAAAAATTTACAAAAACGGGGTTTGGTATTGCTGGAGGACGGAAGTGTTGTGGATGACCCGTTATTCGGTAATAGTTTCAAGTATGATGGTTTGGCGGATTTTGGTGGGCAACAGTTCAAACAGGATTTAACACAGAAAATGAACATCGAAGATGAGATTCAGGAACACGATCGCGAACCAGCTGAGGAAGAAGTGAAGGCGGTAATGGCGTTGTGTAGTGCCTGTGACACGGAGCCATTCCAAGGTGCTATCGTATTTGCATGGAAAAATGCCAAGGAGCAAATGGATAACACGCTGAAAGGATTAAGTGTTGGTGGATGTGGTAATTTCTGATTACCATGGCTTGGGCAGGAGAGACCGCACTAGTCAGCAGGTTTATGAGCGCTTGGGGAGATTGCAGCTGTTTCGTATGTTGACGCATTTTAAAACGCATTTAATTGCGGGCTTCGACTGATTGCGCAGTCGGCGTTATTGGTGGTGCTTGCATTAACTAGATTAATTTGTAGATAATATTCTTTTGTATTGTATTTTATGTACATATGTATGTTACATACCTATGCCTATTTAAAATTATTTTATTGTATTTTATGCTAATAAAAATCTCACCTTTGATTTATGAATGTGTTGATGTTTGTAGTCTGAATCAAATTCTGGTTCGCTGAAATAGCTCTGGGGAAGTAAAAATTAAAGGCACGTTTAATAATATTAACACATATTTGATTGAGTCAGATTAATTACCTGGTCTTGGTCCCAATGATTAGGCGTAACTTGTGGGAGTGGCTGAGGTACGCCAGGGCCACCTGGTAGAATTTGTGGCGGTGCAGCAACTTCAGTGGACTCAAAAAGCCTCAATACTGACCGGTCACGAATTTCTCGTAAATGTGAACGAACATCCTCTAGTTCATAAAACATGTCTTTGCTTGCATCATGTATGTAGATCTTAACGTTTGGACCTTCCAGATATGCCATGGTTAGTTGTCGTGGAAAGGAACGAACGAAAAGCGCTCGAACCGTATCAATTGAGGTTATTTCGTTAGGCAATAAAGCGCGTTTTGTTTCCGAACGATACTGTAAAAATACTAATCCTGCATATAAAATTAAAAAAGAGCTTAGTAATTGTCAAGGAAAATATTTGCATAAAAAAATGTCTGTTTTAAATTCACCTAAAGGGCGCTCCAACGTCTTCGAAGGTGTTCTAACGACTGGAAGCGAAGACCGTTGTTTATTGCCACGCCGAAAGCCAGTGCTTGCCGTTTCTACCTCGGACATAATGCCTGGGTCATCGTCGAACAAAGGTCCTTGATTCAAGGGAGTATAGCCGCGTGGTACATTATTCTTAAATAAGATTACAAAACGTAATGAAGAAGTTGTCTTACATTTTGTACACCAAATTGCATTATAAAATATTAATATACAATCTTTTGAAAATACCTTTTTGTTTTTCTGTGCGCGCGTACTCATCTGTATGTATTTGAAAAAAAAAAAGAATGTGTTTAGATTGTTTTAGTTGTGTGCTTATATTTATTGATTTTTTCATATCACCTCTAGATCCATGGCCCGCTGCTGCTGCTGTCCTTGATTACCAGCATACAATATCATATCGCCGCCAAGTGTGTGCCGCCGCGGATCGTCTCGTCGCATACCTCTCCTATGATCGCTGACTGTATTAATAAACAATGGATGTATGCTAGTATTCTTGATATTTATTCGATGCGAAATTTTGGTAAAACTCACCTTGCTCATTAGTTGGCATACGCCCAGTTTTGGCGTCATTCTGCCAGTCTTCTATTGGAAACAAGGGGTAAATATGAATGCAGTGGAAGAAAAAAAAGTTGTCCCTTCATTAAAATATCCCATACTTGTATATAATTTTCAAGCCTAAGCCGAATTTTAAGGAAAATTTGAGTTTTGTAAAATATCCTAATGGAGGTATTCGACAATTAGATTGGTTTGGTCAAAATTATATTATTTGTCGCTGAAAATGTATAATACAAATCACAGTCTCCGCTGTCCACGCGAATATACATTTATATTGGAGCTATCTTTTGATTTTAATTAACGCTCACCGGTGAGTTTGAGCTAATGAGTAAACAAATGTTGAATTTTTTATGTCGTAGTTATTGATTTCAAAGGACACCTTTGCATAGATTGTGACACGGAAGTGAGCAATCGGTGTTAACGCCTACACCCCAACAACTCGTATTCATATAAATATGTGCATATATAAATGTGTAAATACTTATAATGACGTGTGTGCATTTAACTTCATGAACTATTTAAATATTCACATTTACCCCCATACCCACCTGCTTCACGTCCTTTTCGTTTTTTCTTTGATGAGCTACTGCTGCTGTTGCTGCTGCTCTGGTTCGATGAACTTTTATCTTTGCTCTTCCAACGTATCAGCATCGTGTGACAATTGAAATGTGTTGGTTGGGCGACGACTGCAGCGCGGACCGGAAAGTATTAAGTGTTGGCATTAGCATTGAACAAGTACGTATAGCAATGTTCAAAAAGGTATCTGTGCATGTTTGTGTATTTATGAAAGCAAGTAAACCTTAGGGTTCTAATATGGTACGACCAGGCTGTTGATTAGACTCTGAACAAATATTTTCGCAACGCATACGCTGTAGCGAAGACCTTTTGAATTTTATATTTCAACCTTTTTGCTTTTTTTCGCTCAGCATACATAATAGTGTCTAAAGGGCAGTGCAAATATTGCAAGAGGAAAACAGAGAGTCCGAGATACTCAGTGCAAGATATGTTGAAAGAGGCGCTGCGCATGTCCCACCCATCCCCACAGCAAAATTTCTGTTTGTTTATGTTTGAAAATGTGATTCAACGTAGCACTGAACCAGTCGTTCTATAAAATGTCAACAGACACGACAGCTATTATGTATTTAGCCGGCATGCAGAGTCAATACTCGTACTTTGGTATTTTTCACCAAAAGGGAAATTTTTGGTTTTCTTGCATTGGTATTTGAGGCGGTGCATTGAAATTTAGCATCAAGTGCATAGCTACCACTGGTACTCAAATTGTAACGCGGACTGTGAATTTCATTACACCATTGGGTAGGGTAATTATAACGTTTGATGGGCAGGGTAAGAAGCTGCTGTTCTTTGCTGACGACAAGAATTTAGCTATTTTGCTGACCCTGGAAAGCGGAGTACGAGGTGCTTGTGGAGGAAATAAGGAAGCTGTATTTGCTCTATGCTACTGGTTCGAATGCCGTTGTTGTTGTTTTCATACATATGTATGTGCTCTGCTGACGATTTCTAATTGACGTACATATATGTATATATATATAGAATTTACTTTCGAATTCATGGTTTTAT
This sequence comes from Bactrocera oleae, assembly GCF_042242935.1. Taxonomy (NCBI): domain Eukaryota; kingdom Metazoa; phylum Arthropoda; class Insecta; order Diptera; family Tephritidae; genus Bactrocera; species Bactrocera oleae. Next base: position 238,081 of record NC_091539.1, read on the forward strand.
TCCACATAAATACATACAATGCAAACGTAATAAAATATTACTTAAATTCTGAACTTTTCAATATTTTGCTGAGAAATCCCAAGCCATATTAAAATCATTAAATACAAGCACTTCAGTGCTTCACTGCACTTACAATAGTCTGACGCACTCGATATATTTTATTTTTATACAGTAATACTATCTTAACACACCTTATTAAATTTTCAAGTTATGTTGCAATTTTTTGAGCATTTATATTATTTTTTGTTCAAATAAATTGGAAATATCAAATATTTATGAATATTTTAGGGCAGCGTAGAAATGTGACCGCTTTTAAAAACCGTTCAATACGTTGTAATGCCAAATATTTCTGGTATATCATAAAAGAGTTTCCGCCCTAAATATGCACAGGATTTGGGAAATTTCATTTCCGCGTCTGCGCACTAAAAATAATAACGATCCCGCCTTGCACATGAAATTCACCAAATTGGTTCAGTGGTATTAAAAGTGTTGGTGTTACTAACATCAAATCATCATCAATATGTCAATTACTGCCATTACAGGTAAATAAATAAATATGAAGGAATGAAAAAATTTATTATAACCGTCTTAAAACAATATCTCATCAGAAAATTTTACATTCTCTGATCTCATTATATACTTATATTCTAACATATTCCATTTTTCATCACTCTGTAAGCAACCAGTGCTGCCAATCTATTTCAGTGACAGTTCAGTTGACAAGAGCTCTCATATGGCCCTCCAATTTTTAGGGTAGAAAATAAATAGTCAAATTGTATTAAACAGTTTTAAGGTGAGAAAAACATGCATAATCGTTTTAATTACACTTTTATAAACATAAAAGTTTAAATATTGTATTTGCATATACTGCGGGTCAATATTGAACTCGTTTTAAATACTATTTTAATGTATCGGTTTCGTACGTTTTCGGTGCAGAGCTGTGATGTAATGAGTTAATTCCAATAGTCGTATTGTTCAAAATATATAGTGTACTTGCCATTGTATATATATTCAACTGATATTTAAAAGTTAATTATTTTCAGAATGGCCTCTGTTTTCCGTGTGGGCATTGTGCGCCTATGTGGCCGTAATGGTAGCCCTGCATTGCTGAATACGCAGTCAGCTTCTCCAATGGCCTTAACGCAAAAAGCTTCTATCATGGGTAAAGCTATGCGTGGTGGTCCACGGATACCAAAAGAACCCCCATACCCATATAAAGAAAAACGATACACTGTGCTGAACTCGTTTTTTGACAAAACATCAAAACGTATGGATGAGAACTCTAAAGTCATATGTGTTGAAGGACCGATCGGTGCAGGCAAAAGCAAGTTTGCCAAACAATTGGCAGATGAGTTGGAAATGTGTTATTTTCCGGCAGTGAACATGGATTTGATTTATATCAATTCCTATGGTTATGATATGCGCAAGTTAGACCCTCAATTACCTGAACTCTGTCGTTCTTATGATGTGTCTAACTTTTGCCGTGAACCCAATCATCCGTTGGCTGCACAGTTCCAAATTCGCATGTATATGTTGAGATATTCACAATATATAGATGCATTACAACATGTGCTTTCTACGGGGCAAGGTGTAGTTTTGGATCGAAGCTGCTATTCGGACTTTGTGTTCTTGGAAGCAATGCATAAGAACGGTTATATTTCGCGTGGTGCCCACTCGGTATATTATGAAATTCGCCAAAATACAATTGACGAGCTTCTAAAACCGCATTTGGTTATCTACTTGGACTGCCCTGTCGAAGCTGTTAAGGTAAATAAAGTTTGATAATCGGTAAAAACCATTTAATTTATCCCATTTGATAATTTACAGCAACGCATTAAAGCTCGTAATACTGATTACGAAGTTAATTCGAAGGTTTTCACTGATACCTACCTAAAGGACATTGAAACGTTTTATAAACAACATTTCCTTAAGGATATAAGTATCCATGCTGAAATCCTGGTTTACGATTGGACTGCTGGTGGTGAGACCGAAGTTGTGGTTGAAGATATTGAACGAATTGATTTCGGACAGTTCGAAGTTGATTACCACAATAAAAAAATGAAGGATTGGCGTTTCCCACTCGAAGCTGAGTGGTGTGAAGCCCGTATCAAGTACTGTAACGAAAAAAGCACTTTGATGAACTACTTTAATGTGCCACGTTATGACGTACCAGAACTGTTACGCGATGCGGACAGCAGCAAAATTTGGCGTGATGTGTGGTTCAACGTAAGATTTCTTCTATTTGATGTCCCCTTCAATTATTGACAAATTTTTTGTATTACAGGCACCCGGCATGAAATATCGTCCAGGTTACAATGAAGATATGGGAGATACTGGTTTATTTACCAAATCAACAATTGGCCTCAATCAACCATTTTAAGCTGTCTTCAATTGTTTGTTAGTAAAATTTGAATAAAAATAAATTAACGGAATGAAAAGCTGCATTAAGAATTGAAATGAAATAAAGTTATGTGAAATTAAAAGGTAAATAATTGCAAATAGCTAAAAACAATTTGCATGCAAATATAGAAGGGTATTTGTAAAGATTAATTTAAATTTTTCGTAATTTTAAGGATTAAGAACAAGAATAATTTAATCAACGATTTTTCAAACAAAGAAATTGGATTCTGGATAATTGTGCAAATATTTCGCAAAACAAGAAAAAACGTTAACTTCGGTTGCACCGTAGCTAAAATAGCCTTACATTATTGCCTTAGATACAGATTTAGATATTAGATTTTCATCTATATATACATATCTATCATCTATATATCAACAATCAACTATTATACATTAAACATTTAGCATTCAGAAAAATTATACGTATATTAACTACAAAAACAGCGAAGGAAACGAAAAACGGTAAGTTTATACTTACCTTTAACCTACATAATTCACAAATGCTTAGTTCCAAGAGCAATACATAATTTCAAACAACGTTTTTACCATGTGATAAAGGGGTTAAAAATAAAGACTTCCGCATTTGTATTTTTGGGGAGTTTATTATCAACATTGTAATATTCCATTTTTATACATATGGGTAAAACAAGTAAAATATAAATAAAACGCAGATATAAATGTCCATTCATACGTTAATTAGAATATAGATTATAATTTACAGAATATTTACGAACGTATGGGACATGTGGTAGGCCAGTTAACTAAACGAAAACCATCAAAACTGGCATTTCTTCGGTAGACAGACTGATGAAAAACATTTGGTTAGCGTTTTTGCTCAGTCACAAGGGACTTTGCTAATATACAGTAGGTGATTAGTTTTTATCATTCCAGTAAATATTACATTTCATATTTGTATATTTATATGTGTTTTATCCTATAATTGTTTGTGCATATATATAATGTAATTGCTTTAATTCTTTCATATTGTTTTTGGGTAGCCATTGGCCTTCCACCATTTGACACAACTACTGCTAAGTTGTGGTTGTTTAGACGAGCGCCTGGCTTTATCCCTATATCTTAAACTAGGCTAATAAAATTAGTTGACTTCGGCTTAAATCGTTTCCTATAGTCCTTATAAAATACATTATTTATAAAAACACATTTACAATAATATTTTACATGATTTCAGTCCAGCTCTTTGTGACTATTGTGTCCAACATGTGTTGTTATTAATATAAGATTTCTCCTTCGTGCTACTTCAAATACGATTTAGATCATCACGCTTAAAGCTGCGTATTGCCATTAATAGTTGATCTCTGGGATCTGTACTGCTGGACTCAGTTGCAGGACTACTATTGGGTGTTACACCTTTAGGAGGCGTTGGGGGTGGTGGTGGTACTGAGGACGTAGATTTTACGTCTGACTGAGTCTTTGTTGTCGTTGTGATGGTAGTTGCTGGATTTAAGCTCATTCTGTTTAAATAGATGCCGGTAGAGCTCTGAAGTTTAAGTTCTAATTTGGCACTTTGCACCGGTTTTTGGTGGATTTTTTTTGTTTCCGACGTTGTTGTTACTTTTGTCATACCTACGAAACCATTGTGAATCGTAGAAGAACAATTGAGGCTTGACCTTTGAGACTTGGCAGTTTGCTCCGGCATTTTTCTTTCGGTTTCTGCCTTTTCTTTTGGTAAAATATCGTTTGCGAGTATTTTCTCTTTCAACCCAGTTTTTCGCAGCGTGTTTTGACCAAATGGAGCTGCTGCAGCTTCAGACTGAATGAGGTGGGGCTTATTAGCCTCCAATTGGGTGATGGAGGTCGAACGGAGCAACCCTGGACCCACGTTATTTACTGCCGGTATACTAAATCGACTGGCGTTGCTGCGGGGCAAAGTCGATGTAAATGATGGTTTGGTGACTATTTCACTTTTATTATTTTCCAATTCCGAATTTCCGTTTAGCAGAACAGTTGTAGTGCTTGTCGATTTCCATTGGCCCTTAGTCGATGGCCTCTGCTGAGTGGTGTTATTTGTTGTTGTTGTATTGAAATCGACGTTTTCAATTGTCACATCGCGTAATGGTTTAACACTCATCGGTATATGATACTCTTTCTCGGGGATGCCCATACGTTCTGTGGGTGTTATGGGTTTAGGAGCGACAGGCGGCGGTGCATTCTCTCTTTCCGCCCAAAAGGCAGCCGCTGGCATTGAAACTCTATTATTTCGAATGTGAGATCGCGTGTTAATCTCGATTGCAGCTGTTGTAACGGCCGCGCTTTGATTGTCGGCATTCTTGCCGCCGAAAATGTAGTCACCTTCATTTTTTATGGATACTTGTACTTTAGGACGTTCGCTCCAAGTAGAAAAATTAATGCTTGGCGGTCCGGAATATCGATATACTTTAGGCACCTCTTTGTGTTTGGTGTGTTCTGCTGATGAAACTCTAGTTTCTTCTTCCCTTTGTGCATTAACTTTATTTTTTGGTGTCTCCGCTATTTTGACAAAATTCGTTTCCTGTACTTCTTTTGACTCGGTGCTCTCGAAATTAAAAGTGGCACAAGGCTGTGATGCTGTTATATACGTGTCTACTTTGTTTTGTGCATTAACTATATTCTTTGGTGCCTCCGCTACAACTTTTTCGTCTTGCTTTTTAAGTTCCTCAGCTACTTTGGTTTCTGCATCACTACTACTAGCCGAGCTATTTTTCCGTGAATTTAGAATCGTTTTGATAACTTCAGGACTTTGGAGGGATGGCGATTCACCAATACTAAGTTCACCGGATGATCGTCTACGACTGGAGCTAAATCCGTTTTGATCCACTTTTTCATACGTACCTTTTGTTGATGAGCTATCTAACTTTGCAATATTTTGTGGTCCAGCGATGCAAGTGAGCTTCTCTGAAAGGATTTGGTCTTGATTGGTTCCTTGCTCAAAGTTGGAATTCGGCTCACTATTTTCTAGTTTTAGTGCAGAAACTTCATTTGCGATTTCATTTTCTTTTTCTTGAATCTGTTGTGTGATTGTTGTGATACTGAAGTTGGATAATGTAGTTGGCTTAGCAGACTGTATCTTTGGTTCATCTTCTGGCTTTTTAATTAGGGTGTCCAAACGCTTTTTATGAATTATTTCAGAAAGTTCCTCCACAATTTCATTTAAAGGGGTTGTTGGGCTTGGCAAAGCTAAGCTCTCTTTTTTGAACTCCATGTCATGTGTGTTCGTTGATTTCTGATTTGAATTGCCAATAGTTTGAATAAAGGATCTCTCTGCTTGGGAAATTGATTTAAAATCTAACATTGGTCGTTCTTTAATTTTGGGGGTGATTGGTGTATCCGGAGGCTTCTCATTTACAAAACCATCTGCGAAACGTCCGTCAGCAAAATTAGGCGGAGGAGATATTGGAATTGAAAAGTTCCAAGACGCGCTATCCGAGAAATTAGGTGTTGCTTCTTGCGTTGCTGGTGCTGGTGTATTCTCTCCGCTTTCTGCCTGTTCCGCAGCCGCTAAAACGACGAAATCTTCCAGAGTTTGAGGTTCTGTTTGCGTTTTGACTACGGTTTTGCCTAGCTTGAAATTATACACTTTAATAATGTCGTCGTCATCTGAGCTTGACTCAAATGCCGATTTACCATCATTTACTGAACTTTCTGATGGCAAGCTATCGGGTATCGGAGACGGTACAGGCTCGCCAATACCTGAATCAGCTTGCTTCGACAAAGCGTCATCCTCATTCTCCAGAATTGACGCATTTTTAAGTGCCGCTATATGTGCATTCAAAAAGTTACCCGAGTCCATTTGCTTAGATTCCTCGTCGTGTTCTAAATCGGATGTATTTTTCAGTGCCCTGATGTGGACACCCAGATAACTATCGCTATCCTGTGGCTCAGCAGAGAGGGACCGTGGTTCCGGTGTTGGTGTGCGATTCAATATAATTTTGGAAACATTCGTTGTTGTAGGAGTGGAAACGTGGTTTTCCATAAATGTATCTTGGTCGTTTTGACACGCATTGGTCGTTACCCTTGGAAGGGGTTTAGGTACAGGAGGGGTTGTCTCATGCATTGCTGTTGCTGATTGTATTTCATTAGTGACGGGGTCAGAATCACGGGATTGTATATTCGCCATGTGCTGATTATTGCTGTTGGGATCTATATGTGTTTCAAGATTTGTGTCTGTCGAAAGAGGTTCGGGCGATATGGGCATTAGCGGACTTAAAGGTGTACCCGGGGTAGACGAAGAAATTGAATGGATTGAAACTGTATCCGAATCAGCATATGAGCTGCCTCTGTGAGGTGGTGCAGGCGCTGTTGTCTTTTTCTTAATTTGTATCATGCGTTTACGCGGTGATGGCTCTGGGAATTCGATAGGTTGTTGGACGGTTTCAGCACTACTTAAATTCTGTACACTGCCAGCACATAGATTTCGTGCATTTTTCTGTTTGACCTGTGATTGCTCCATTTCAATTTCCAAATCAGTGTAGCCATTTAAGCTAGACTCCAGTTTGTTATCAACGTGAAGACTGTTTATGTGTCCATTGGAATCAAAAGTGGTCACTTCGGGCGATGTGGAGAGGTTCGGCGTCGATACAAAGCGATTTTTATGCGACAGAGAACCTTCTAACACCTCTAATTTTGCAATATTGGAGTTCGTATCTTTTGCGGTCGCTTCGCCATTGGTCACGAGCACTGTCTTCTCTGGTATGGCAGTTTGGCTCGGTGGTCGAGGTGCAGCACGTTTCTTTCGTGGAGGAGCCGATATTACGGTTTGAGTTGTTGTTGTTGTGAGGGTTGCAGGTGGAGACACAGGAGTGCGAACACAATTCATGCCTGTTGAATCCATCGAATTAAGCGAATTGCTTGAGCTGTAGGGACTAGTCGTCTTCGTTGTGTGCTTTGAGTAGCGACTACTGAACTCTGATGAAGAGAGAGAGTCTCGTATGATTGCCGTTCGATGTAATTTTATAATTTCATCGGCATTAAAATTTTCATACGTTTCGGATTTGTTACATAATCGAATTTCCGAAAGGCCCACAGCACCAATAGTTAAATCGCAGCTGTATACTTGACTCGAATCAACTAAAATAATAAAGAAAAGTTGTATAAAGTGTGTACAATAACAATAAGAATTTGGTACCTGGATTTCTGAATTCATATTTTGTTGCATCCAGTAGTTTGTTTTCGCATACTAACTCTAATAGTTTACTTAGTGGCACTCGTGCGCCTAAGCGAGCAACGTACAGCTGATCCTTCGGCAGAAGTACGGTGATGCGGAAGGTCTGTTCAAAAGGCGCATTACTAGTGGCTGCCGGCAAAGGCGTGATGCGATTGTATTCCAATTGACTAGTTTCGTTGATGTTCGTGGACGAGACGGACAAACTATTAAGGGTTGTGCTAGATTTCGACAGCTTGCCGTTAGGTGTTGCCTTTTCGGCTATAAAGAAATTTAGATTACCATACATAAAGTTTCGGAAGGAGGCAAACTATAACACTCACCCTTGTTCCTCTTCCCCAACCACCGATTGAGTGTGGAGAAACCATGTTTCATGTTGCTCATAATTTATGTCTAAAACATGCGCACACGATAAAGGCGGTAGAATTAAGACACTTAAAACTTGTTACTAATGTGCGCTTATTCAATTTGGGCACTTGGCCATAATATCATGTATTTCCAACCTTGGTTGCTGCTGCCTAAAATAATAATAACAAAATAAACAGAATTTATAAGCGGACGTAAAGAAAACGTTATCGTATTGATAATAGCTAGCGTATTGATAATATACAAGTATAAAGATTATGAGATCAAAAGCTTTAATAAACTGATGTAGAGAATATTATATTTATATTTTAGTATAATGATTTGATGACAAAATTCTTGCATGTGCTAAACCCGCTATTCCCTCGTATATCTACTGTAGCTCAAGACTAATTTCCATTTCGCCAATATTTGAATTAATAATGAAAAATGTTTTTTTTTTTGCAATTTGGGCCCAAGAAGAATTTGCGTCAAACGTCTTCATCTTATCTGTTTGTAGACCAGATAAGCGCTAGAATGCGCCCCATTAGCTTCAACAGTTAGAAATATTTTTTAATTGTTTTCTTCTTGCCGCTGACGTAATAAAATTCAAATAAAGCTGAAGTATTCGTTATCTTGCACTCTATAGACGCTTCATTATAGCATAGTTGTACGAATTTCTTGGTTTAAGCGAGAACTTTATCATGCATTTTAAACAGAGTTAAAAGGACTTATTGCTTATTATGGTTAAGCTCGTATGAATTAATGAAATTTGTTCGCAATCCTTGTTTTGTTGCATACATATGCGCACTTGAGCTCTATGTAGATATTGTACATGATTCGTCCTACCCACATGGAGATTAATGGTAGAGAGCTGTGAATTGTCAGCACTTCAGCAACAGCAACCGCGCTTTGGCAGCTGATTGTGATTAAACACGGCATATAGTAATTAATCAAAGTATTGATATTTAAGGAATCTGCGTCCTTGGTTTAATTGAGTTTATGGCACCAGCTTGGATAAAGTGGCTGGTGCTGCGATAATTAATTATAATTTGATAGTGATCGATCGATAAAGCAATGTGCTTGCCAAGTGTATATTAAAAATTAACTGAATGCGCCTATATAATATATTCCCTGTTCAAATATATACCTAAACATCATAAAACAATTATATACGCTCGTCAGTCCAACGCGCTAACAATAATCAAAAACAGCATACTAATTGCAGTGTATTGGCAGTGAAAATGACGCTCAAGTACGAGTAATTATTTTTGCTTTGCTCATGTACTTCAAACTGACAAATCGAAATACAATTGAATGCAAGTAAAATTTCCAGCACTGGTTTAACAGCCAAGTAGCTGCATCTCCAAGCACGTCAAGTGTAGCTGACATGCGCTTAATTGCTAGGTGCTGAATAAAATGCTTACGTCTCGCCATTAAACTTAGAAGATGATACAATACGAGCTGAAGCGTAATACGACGGCAACTATTATGGGCTGCTACGAATCGAAGTCCCCGCGTTTGCACCTAGTGCTTTATACAGTTGTTGTCTCTACTATTTTTGCTCGTTGTTGTGTTCGATTACTTTGAATGCCAAACGGATCAGCGCAGGCGAAAGAAAGGGGTTGGAAAAATTCACAACATTGACATTCAGTGCGTGTGCGCTTTTAACAGAAAGACAATTAAATTTAAAAATTACATACCATATGCTATGTGCAATTGTGTATTGCGGACGAGTTGTGTTCATGAACACGTTGGTGTCGCCGAGTATACGCGCACGTATCAGTGGAATGTTTGTGGTTTATTTTTATATATTTAATGTGATTGTGAGTTATTGAAATATAAGTATACATAGGCTTCATAGCTTATAATTTTGTCACTTTAAAATTACACATAATCTGGCGCTGAAGCCAAGCATTTAAAAAACAACATAACTTAGGTGAGCCCCACATTCGTCTACGGCCAAACGAGAATTACTCATACGCTCTGTCAACATCGTTTCATTTATTTTCTCGAAGTAAATTATTGACGGCGATTAAGTCATATTTACATACATAAACAATTAGTAATTAATTTAAGTGAAATGAGTTGTGATTTAAACATGTGTTTATTCCGCGAATGACCGCATAGGTGGGGAATTTCATCGGTTAGCAAGTGCCATCACCTGTTGCTGCGCTGCGCTGTGTAATTACATTTGTTGAAGTTAGCAAAATTTTTCTAAATATGCAAATTGTATGAATTAAAATGTAAAACTTTATTATTATACTTCAAGCAGCGATTTTTCCATTATTTTAAATATTTATGTTAATGATTTCTTGGCAAATGTTATCATTTAACTGGAAATGGTCTTTTTATTACTCTTTACAAATACTTTTATTCAGCTGAACAGAACGAAGCAAATCCGAAGTAAGTCCATAACAATGAGAAGCGTGCGATCGTAATTGGCAGCAGTAGACAGTAATACAAGTAATGAAGTATAGAAAAAGCGATAAAATAGCACACGTCGTGTTTTTCTCCCCTGCCTGTAGCCACGTGTTACCTACTATAATAAAAAAATATATGTATAATATAGCTAAAACTTTGTTCAGTGTGGTGTTTTGTTGATTCGTTCTTGATAGTTAGGCGCACTGCTAGCAACACAATGTCGAATGGTGGAAAGATAGTAGTTAAATATACATACATGCATATGCATGTATAGTCAAGAACTACATAAACACAATTCGTGTAGACTTTAAATTGAAAAAATCGTTTTCGCAAACTACAGCTTTGAATTTCGTTTGTGAATAAGTAGTATATAAAATGAAGGTCGACTTAGCATTAAAAATTCGCTCAACACGACCAAACGGATTTATTATTAGCGGCTTACTTTCTTCAAACAATCTCCGAAGAATCTATATGTGTACTAATTTCACTGCTATATTTCTAATTCAACTTTGAATAAACAGAAATACTAAATAGAAAACTGGTTTATTGCTTGCGGAAACTAGAATATAATTTATAGGTATTCAAATAGATATGTATGTTGCAGATATTTGCGGTACAAAGTAAAAAATTAATCTTATTACTTTCAGACCAAATGAATTCCTTTCTGATTAGGCCTCTTCATTTCTTAATCTAAATCAATATTTTGCAATCATTTTAACGACTCTCGAAGTATTTTCTTACATATCTAACCTGTTTAGCAGGCATTATATAGAACTGCACTATGTACTGTTGAAATTATGGTTAACAGGAAGAATTATAAAAAAAATTAATGACGATTAGTTAATGCGCATAAAGTTATAAGCGCGATTGTGGGGAGCTCAAAACGTTATAATTGAGCAATAATAAAAGTGTGCAAGTGTGTGTAAGCGAAACGCCAATAAACTCTATAGTGATTTAAGAATTAAATAATGTGGGTGCATATGTATGCATATGCTTTTGCCATATTATTTTAATAAGGATCTAGCGTATCACTTGATATCAAAATACATAACGGTATGTGTCCACTTACAGTTGTTTGTTTATTTCATATTAAACAAGGGACGTGTCACGTTCCATTCACTTAAATGGCTCACATTGAAATTCTTGACTCCAATTCACTTAATAGTAAAGTGGAACACTACCAATAATCGATTAATGGAAAATAGAATGTCCAAATACATATGCATATATACATACGTGTATAGTATATGTGAATAAATTCTGACGAAAGAACAATACTTGTGCTAGTAACCATATTTAAAATTACAATTACGACCATGCCATAACAATAGTAAAGTGTGCGGTTAGCCACAGTAAACAAACATAAGCACACCCGCCAATTGTAATAAGCCATAGTAATAATAATCACTACAATAAAAGAGGCACGCATACTCAGTTGGCCCATATGAGGATTTTGGCGGCACTGAACCCAAAAAAGTGTGTGTTTCACCATTTATCGTTTACATTGTTATTTGCACGTTGTTATTGCTTCATTAGTACAATCATATATCCATGCATACACTCGTACATATGTACATATGTACCGTATATGAATATTTGAACGTGAACATGGCTTAAAATGAAGCTACGTCGCGTCGCGTTGCGCTGGCAGTGACTTGCTGCTGCTGGATGTCTGTGATCAAGTCAGCAGACATGCTGATGATGACTGAGTGCCGAATGATATGCAAACCGGCAAGTCATTGAACTCTGGCCCTCTTTTGTTGCGTTAATTCTTTGGTGCTGCCGAAGATGGTGCGCCGGTCCGTTGGCAGTGAATATTTGTGTTAATCATTTTAATTACTTGTGTTTGCACTACTTATATCACACACACACTTACTTACTAGTGGAGGCATAAATAGCAGTATTTATTTTTAAGTTTCTTTTGTATCCATGCAAACTTTCAACAATTAAACTAGTAAATTTTCACATACCTTTGGCGCCTTTTCTGGACGGTGTTGACTATTTATATTGATTTGTAGCTAATTTGTGTTTTCATCTAGTGTTTTTCCTGTAAGCAAAAGAAATACCAATAAAGTAACAGTTTAACTTATTTCTATTTATTCCAATGATATTTCTTGACGATCAAGAATCAAGAAATAATACGAGCAACTAACTAAAATTCCATTGTTTAAATTGATTATAATCAACATATAATTATCTGGAATTCCTTAATGTTTTAATCATTTGTTGTTTTTTCTTTTGTTTTATGTGTCGTTATTTCAATTATCGATATCTCTAAGTGGACCCAACATATAGATAATAAAGTGCACTTGATATTTATTTTATAATAGTAAAGACAATAAAATGAAGTACTGGAAATTTGTATGTTTTTTCATATGCTTGTACATATGTATGCATGTACATAGTATTGATGCCATATATTGATAAAACTGGAGGTTTTCAATTATTATATCAAGAAGGTAATTAACACTGTGATATTAGTTATTATTACAATGTGTTAGCAAAAACGTTCTCAAAGTAGAAATAACGAAATCAGTAAGAACGTGAGAAATTGTATGCTTTTAAAATATGGTATTTTGCCGCTAACATATATGTACATATATCGAAAACCTGATTTACTAGTTCGCCACAAAAGAAATTGTCAAGGAAAATTTTCAAGTTCTATTGGAGTGTGGATAGTAAGGCACTTACTAAGTAGGCAATTACAAATGATCTAAATATATAAACACTTAAGTCATTGAGAGTGTCAGATTTTTCCATATATTGTAAGTAAATATTTAGTTAACGGTACTTAGTAGGGCTCCTGAGCAGTGATCCCCTTCTTCAGGCGAATGTATTTACAACTGGCTCAATGATTCGAGGCGTTTTTACACAAACAGATCTGTATTTTGATTTAATAAAAAGGGGGTACTTATAGCAAATGTGTAGAAACCCATGATATTTATTTAGGTTTTCAACAAATGTTACATGTTTGTAATACATTTTCTGATCTAAGCTCAAGACTTTTCATCATGTAGTTAAGGTTCAAGCAAAATTGGCTGTTCAGCAAAATCACATGATTGTTTAAAGAATACCCGATTTCTCATTTTTTTTTGTGTATATAATATCATGATTACATATTAATGAAGAAGTTATTGCTTAAAAATTTTTAGATGCAAAAGACATCTTATAAAATATTGGTTATTTTTTATAGTCACTCAACTGTATGCAAATATAAGCATATGTATATACTCGTATATATAGTATATGGTATATATGTGTATGTGTATGTATGTTATGTAGATTTATTTTGTTGAACTGATTTTATGAAGAATTGCGTAATTTTTCTGTGAGTACGTGATATTTTCTACCGCTCGCAATCAATAGTGCTCTTCATGGCTCTCACCTTTAATTTAGTGTTTTATTTGACATCCATCCAGTTCTACTGCTTCTTCGACCAATTATCTATTCTGATACCGTTAGTTTTTCCTAATGCAACTTTCAGTTATTATTTTATTTTTGCATACCAGAATGATTATCACTTAAAAATTTGAATTTATTACACTAAGCCAGCAACTGAAATTTTGATTTTTATTTTTATGGCCCTGACATTCACTTTAATCAGCTCTTTACGATAAAGTTTTCCATGCAATGTTCTAATTGTATATAATTAAAAAGACCGCGACGAAAAATGTCGTTGATTTCGGTTGAAAATTCCGCAAACGACTGACTAAGCGATAAAAGTTTTACTAAATTCTGCCGCTAACTTCAGTCTCAAGGTATAGGCTCGCGTCAGCGACAACTTCAGCGTCATCCATTCGTTGCGATAACAGTCGCTCTTCAGTTGGCACACATGACTACATATAAAAGCACATGTTTACCAACCCTTGAATTGGAAAGGAAAGCCAGGGCGGGCGGGCGACGTGTTTACTACCGCCTGCTATACCTGGCGACCTGATAACACGAAACTCTCACAGGTACCATTCGGTAGCGTCGCCAGCGCAGTGGCGCTTGGCGCCAGCTGTATTGTACCGTTGTTGAGTAAAGGCCCACACTTTACCAACCTCACCACTATTCGCACTTATTTATTTGCGCTCAAATTATGTGTTGTTTTTTTTGAAGCGCCCAAATTTGTACACATTGCGGAGTGATTAGCGGCTGCTTTATACCTATTTGTATGGGACGACCTCAGTATATTTGTTAATATACAAATATATTTTTTCAAATGTTCTACAAGTATATACATACGTACATATGTATATATATGCTCACTTGTATCGCTTGTTTAACTTGTAATTATTATATGCTCGTTGATGCTTAATTGTTTTATCAGTGAAACTGTTTTTGTTTTGCGACAGGAATGTTAATTTTATCTTATCACATAGCACTGGCGCGATATGCGCAGCAAGATCACTCCGACTAACCACTCTACCCACAAACCTTTGGTTACATAGGATCCAATAACTACTTATATGTTGAAGTACTGGTAAAAAGTTGGCGCGTGCTTGATCAAAACTTCTTTCGTGGTTTTGTCCGTTTATGCTGGACTTTATCTGATTATAGCGAGAGTTAGTTAGTTGCCGTTAGATATTGTGAGGGCGCATTGTATACGTTCTTCATATGTTACCATTTTAACCCGCACAGCATGGAAATATGAGTGAATTTGGAAAAGCGAATGCTATGGCACATAGAGGAAATAATTTAGTGCTGCCGGATGTGAGAAATGTTGAGCTTGTGTGAAAATGATAAATACTCACGAAACGTGTTTAACGTAATGTGCTGTTTGACAACAATTTCGGATACTTCGCTTTCACAACTACTTCAGACAGAAGTTAAAACAGTACTGTAGTCATTGCTTTATTTAATTTACTTGACTATTAAATGTGTTTAGTTGGCGCTGCTCAAGAACTGTCGACGCAACTATTGTTAAAGTCAAATATTTTATGCAATATTACGTAGGCATATAAATATATGCGCGTATGTCTGTTATGCGAGTGCGTAGTAAGTGATTTTTAAATTGATGAATAAACATTTTTAAGTGGGCTGTAATGCTCACTTAAACCATTCCCATGTCGGAAAAGGAGCGTTCTGTTACCATTTTTGGGAAGCGCAAGGTGTCGTTCTTTATGAAATTCTTTGCTTTTAAAGCGATTGCGTTTTCATTATACTCTTGCTTACATACGAAGCAGCGTTTATCTGAGGAAGCTCCACCCTTGTTTGAGAGCTGTTTTACTAGGCAGCCGCAAGAGGCGACCGCGGCACCTGTCCGCCATCACTCTTTGGATGGCGGCGCTGATGAGCTCATCAATGAGACAATACAGGCGCTTTTGCACAACGAAGCCATGCCGCGCCTGTATTGCCTACTAATGGAAGTTAAAGACGGTGAACAGTTGCTGCACGGGCTGCACGCATGACAAAGCGCACGTTTCAATGTGGATTTATATAGTTGCTGGGTTACAGCGTGGGTGAAGTGCTGCATAAATGACTAACTTAATAGAGGGATGAAGTGTGTCAAACGTCTTGTCTATATCGGTCAATGGCTACAATACCGTTAGTTATAGCAATCGATTAGGTGAATGTTTAGGTAATTATTGTTGGTCAGTTTTAAAAGGTGCGCATTTGTGAAATGCGACCGAAAGGCAAATTGGCAATTAACATTTATCGATAAGTAAACGTGCAAATGTACAAAAGGCAAGGCTGAAGAACCCAGAAACCGATAAGAAAAATCCGTTCGATTTAGTTACACGGCCAGAAGGCCGTGGTTATGTTGATGGGGTTTTCTTAACGTACAAATGTGATTACTTATGTTTGTATACTTGAAATATCCATAAATAATTCTTTCTTTACACTCTACTCCCAGAGAACAGAATACGTGTTTTTATGGTTCCCCGACTTGTCTTACAGAATTCGTAATGGTTTAGGTACCAGTTGCCGAATTTAGTGCTGATTAATCAATTCTTTGTGGAATATAATTGGTGCAAGAATAGTATAGCAGTAGTTCGGTAGTCATTGGTGCTGTTATGTTTGAAAGTAAAGTCGTTTGTAAAATAAATACCATTTCAATTTCTTATCACTTCAACCAGATCGCAATAATTTTCATGGTTTGTTTTTTTCAAGTTTACTTGTTTTCTGTCTCTCTTGCAAATTTTTTTAAGGTTTCCTTTGTTTTTGCCCGCTGCTTTTCGTAGTCAAGTCTGAACCGAAAACTAGCTCCCCGGCTGCAACTTATGGGTGCGCCATAGCCGCGGCAGCAACGGCAGCCACAACCTTAACTTTGGCAATGTGATTTCTTTGTGGGCCAATAGCAAGTACGGCATTCATATATGTACCTATATATGTATGCATTGTCGCTTTAGTTTTTTTTTATTACAGAAATAGAAATTAGCTTCATGATGCACTGATTCTCACACCACACTGTGGTACCGAATGTAAAAATCACGATATGAAATTGAAAGAAAAGTGAAATGCGTGACAACGAAGCGATGGAGCATAAAACCGCAAAGAAATTTCATTCATTGAGATTATAGAGTAGTGAGCATACAAGTAGTACAAGTAGTTTCTGAAGTGAAATTGAACCAAATCAGCCGCTGGTGCAAAAGCACTATAGGTAGCTCCTAAGCGCGCAAAAGTCACCATACACCACTGCTACTTGGATGCTGAGCTTTACTTTTCCGCTGTGTTGATATTTTGCGCGCTTTGGCACACTAGCATTCGCTGGCCTCAATTTACAGTAGTAACATAGCGGTAGAGTGGCTAGTATAGATAGAAGACGACTGATGAACGGCTGAGCAAAGAGTATGGTAAAAAGTAAAGAAAAAGTAGCGCGAACTCGTCCAGTGCTCTCATACATTTCCAAGATTTGCAGTGCACTTGGTGGCATTGTGGGTATTGGGACAAAAAGTGAAGCGCGGATTTATAACAAGAATCCTTATGACACACAAACGCTTTTCGGAAACTTAAAAAAAATAATTTTTAAGTCCATAAAATGTTGTGACGTGCGTTGAAGATACATACAACTGATAAAGACACGATTGACCTTCTCCAGCAGAGACATACTTTCATGGCTAACCACCGCGATCGTGCCCTAATTCACAGTATGGCACATGTTTTTGTTCCCTGCTGCATTTGATAGTGGCTGTTGTTGCAGACATTAGTGCTACTTTCCATTTAGTTCCTTATTCGTTGCTTTTCCCCTTACCGCTTTATCGACCACTGATGTCGGTGATTAAGGGCAACTCAAGGCAACGTGCAGCAAAGAATGAGATGCCAGCAAAAAGAGCAGGCAACTTAATTTCCTTGTAGCAACAGCTTTTACATCGATACTAATGCGAGCGAAGGTAAAAAGTAAAGCCGAAAAGTCTCAACTTTCCAACACTTGCCAATGTTCTCTTTTTGTTATAAATCTTGTTGTGGCGCATTTTGTAATGATGATTCACAACAAATAGCGATCGCCACTCTATAGATGTATGTAAACACACACACATACTGCGCATACGTATGTACATATGCACTTAACTTCGACACACTTTCAAGAGTTAATGGAATGCCAAAATACAGATGGAGCTTCAGCGAGAGAAAAAGGTTTATCAGATAATATATATCACCGCTCTCGCTGGTAGTTTTTGTTTCTTATATCATACATATGTATGTAAATATAAATATTTCAAATATGTATGCGAAAAATCTCTAAGTGGGGCAATTGTATAAAAGCAAATAAAATTACTAAATGCACTCCCACAATGCATAAAGAAGAGAGCCGGCGATTAAATGACTGACATACAATGCACAGGAGCTGTCAGTTTCATTTTAAATTTGTCTGTCATTCGCCACTTGTCCGTCCGTTTTGTCACTTACACTATTTATATGCGGATGTGTGATCATAAAAACTCGTCTAATAACAGCTTGAACTCATTGACTGTGCGAATAGTCAATTAGTTGCAATTGCTTTTACTCGCAGCCACAATGAATTACATACAATGTCGTAATATCACATATAAGCAAATATTTGCCAGTGGATCTAAATTTGGTATCATATGCTACGGCATAAAATGATTTTTCTCGTTACATAGCCTACAAATATTCAGCATTTTTACATTCTCTGTGTCTCCATCTCATCCTTTCCTTTCCAAATTCTCTGTGTCTCCATCTCATCCTTTCCTTTCCAAATTCTCCGTGATAGGAAGTGGCCTTTCTCTTTAAGCATCTTCACTTACATAGCCTTCGTTACATAGCCTACAAATATTCAGCATTTTTACATTCTCTGTGTCTCCATCTCATCCTTTCCTTTCCAAATTCTCCGTGATAGGAAGTGGCCTTTCTCTTTAAGCATCTTCACTAATTATATTAGGTGAGGTTGTAAAATACTTTTACTTTGTAGTAGTGTCGCAAGGTAAGGGGAAATGGGCTTCACAGTTATTTCCAGTTTGTACTTTCCATTATTCCTTTAATTTATTGCGTATTTAAGGCTTTATGTATCTTCAGACACTAATTAATTGTAATTTAATATGTTTGTAGGCCTCTTTTTTTAACTTATTTGGTTACCTAACGAAACAACTTGTTCTTTCTAAATAATAATAAAAAATAACTGAACTTAGAAAATGTCATTTCAGCGATTGCAGCCGTCGAATTGTCGAATAGTGTCATCAGCATCGTGTTTTAAAAAGTAAAATGACTTCCAAACCAGGTTACTCAAAACAGCTTGAAATCTAAACAACTTGTGTCAGTCACTCGTAAAATAGTTAAGCAAGTACTTTTAATTTTGTAATTTTCATGTGTCGCAAGCTATTTCTTGACAGAAAAGTCATACATATGTACATAAATAGATGTTTATTTGATCTGTGTTTGTGTGTGTGTTCAAGCTTTGTTTGGTGATCTATGCTGCAAAGTCTCTCAACTCACACTGACGTTTGGAATGCGGCACGAATCAGTGGCGCAAATAGTCGACTATTATTTGTTGGATTTCGTTTTCCTTGAGCAAGTGGCAGTGTTGCATATTGAAAATATTTTCGGCTTTATATCCGTGAACTGTGCTGTTCATTATGTAAAATTATATAAATATTTTTTTTTTTCAAAATTAGATTCTTAAGCACTCTGCTTCTTCGCTTGCAACCAACTAGCAGTTTCAGATGCTCTATCCATCTGATGTACAGTTTTGATTTACTGATTGCAACATGCGTACATGACTGCTTAATTGCCTATATCTACGGAAGCGAGCTTCCGCTCGCACAAGTTCGCACATTTCTTAATAGATAAGAGCTTACTAAAAATTCTTGCAAGCATCAGCGTTCTAAATATTATAATGTAGGCTTCATTTAGAGGTTTTAACTATTATTTCTACTCGTATATTTATTTCGAAAACCAAATAATTAAAATTAATATTTTTCTTTTGATTCTACAGGAGCCCTAAAGTTGAAATAGTCGGCGTAATATTTTGAGGTGTTTAGTGTATAATGACCGGAATCTAATTTTCGCTCAGCATCCAACTTGAACTCTGTTTTTTGTAAATACAAATATTTTCTACATATAAGACAAATTTGAAAAACCAGCAACGTTTTTCCTATTCGTTGTTAATGGTCTTGTAGCAAGCGGTCAGTTTCGCGTTTTACGAATTTGAATTTGAAGCTGAATTATGAAACTTCCTGACTTTCCTTAAGCAACCGACAAACACTTCAGTGGGTATCTTGCAATTGTGGAAGGGTGTTGCAGGCGCATTTATTCATATCTATAATGTAAATGTACATAAGTATGTGTTTACGTAATTGTTTAATTTTTTCTCTCGGTGTTTATCATGTGTACTTGCGCGGTACGTGCCACATGCAACACTTAAATGGCATAAGAAACACGTTTGTTTTGTAAACATGACCAGTAAACTCACGTATGCACATACTTGTAAATATGGCTGTATGTACACGTATATAAATTTTGTGCAATAAAACAAAGCACACATACATATACGAGTACACAAACATTCCTAAAGCAGGCTTATCGCCAGTAACATGGCTATAAAAATACTCATTAACCGAGTAGTAAAACCAATAATAATAATTATTATAAAGACGGCAACACAATACTATATGGACACAAGTCCACTTCATACCTATATGTGTTTACTTATCTTTGTAAATACACATATGTATTCGTATATGTATTTTTGTACATATGTGTGTGGGCAATGACAATAATGTAGGTAAAAGTAAACGTAACGAAGAAAACTGAAAGCGAAAAAGGCCAACAAGGCAACGGTGTATCAAATAAAAGTGGCGATTCTCTTGTTTAACAATCTTTGAGGTATTATTCGCGAACGGTCTAAGATAGGCGCATTCCTTCGACTTTAGATATGCATAAGAGTAGAGAGTGTGCTTGCGTTTGCTTGTGTATGATTATTGGCACTCGCTAATGGTTGTGGAGTCAAACCAAGAGACAAGACCGGTTGGCGTTTGGCTGCCTGACAGATGCAGATGCTTGGACACATGAACAAACAGTTACAACGACAAGTTCATAATCGCTTAAGTGGCGATAAAGTAGACAGTGAAACAGGTCGACAGATGAATAGGCCGCGAAACACAGGGCGAATCGATGTTTCACACGTAAATTTTGATTGTTTGAGTTGTGTAATATGACATTTAGCGCCACTCGGCAGCGCCTAACAATACTAGTCAAACGTTTTTCTATTAGTCTTAACATTTTTCCATAATTCATAATTTCCAATTAAATTGCAATGCGCAACAAAATAATAGGCTTTGTAGAAGTCTGATTAATTTGCTTACGTCGCCTTACTGCACGCGGAACTAAATCCTTTTTGAGCGAAACTCCCATCGCTAACAGATCCACTACTGAAAACCTACGCATGTTAGTATGTGCGCATGCAAATGCTTCGAACAAGAACAAGCAGCCACTAGAGCAGCTAAGCGTGAACGTCAACGTCGACGACAGCCCGCATTTATTGGAATTGTTATTGTTACTCGCTTTTAACAGCATTAAGCCCCACATGCAGTGCGGCCGGCATGTTGTCAGTCATTTAGCCACGTTGTGGCACACAATGCGCATGCGCCACTGTGACTTTAAATTCAATTGCGATCCGAGTTAATATTACTAGTGTGTAACAGTAACCGCAGGCGTGTCAAACACACACACAGGCACATGAAGCTACACGCGCACAAATACTTGAATAAAATACAATGTGGAGCATTGAACTCTAGAATAATGCTGATTGCAACCGTTAAGTGGCGACGTACGGTTTGGCTGTGCGCCGCCGCCGCAATTTGCGGTTCACCTTGCGCCAAAGCGCCCGATTTAGGTTTATACATGCACTCGGTGAACATAAATTTAGAAATATGTCATAAAACTTTACACTCAATTGTACGTACAGGCGTGCAGATAATAAACATGCCAGTCGATTTATTTAAGAAAAATGCAAGCTTTTCTTACATATACATATACATACATATGATTGCTTACAAAACTGAAAAAAATGGTTTATGTATGCTTTTCATTGAATCAGCTGATGACACTGAGTAGCCCTGGACCCAAATGTTATCACATACATAGCACCTCACAAGCCGCATTTCATTGGGTTTCAAACCTTCAAATCCATTATTATTTCAAAAATTCCCTAAGTTTAGATTTATGTATAAACATACATATGCACATAAATATGGCGGTCTGCAAGTGGCGATAAGTATTCCAAATTGTTTAAAGAATAAGGGAATTAAGCTTAGGAATAAGTAGCCTATAGCCCTTAGCCGCAGTAGCAAGTATCAAGTAAACAAAATGATTTCGATATGCAACTGTGCGACGCCGGAGGTAAGTCTTCAAGATATTAAGACTATTTTTACCATACTAAATCTACTACGAATTGCGCTGCGTTTTTAATTTTAAACAATCGATAGCTCAAACTGCGATCTTAATCTATCGGCAGTGGTGCATCAGTTACTTTCTAACTCACATGTCTATATTTACTTGTGTTTAAAGTAAACCCTGAAAAGGGCGTATAAAGTTTGCCACGAAGTTGGTAGCACCCAAAAGGAAACGTTGGAGACGCTATAAAATGTATATATAAATTATCGGCAGCTGAGTTGATTTAGACATGTCCGTCTGTCTGTCCGTTCGTTTGTCTGTATATACGCGAACTAGTCTCTGAATTTTTGAGATATCGATCTGAAATTTTGTCCACATTCTTTCTTTCCAAGTAGCTGCTAATTTGTTGGAACGACCGATATCGGACCACTATAGCATATAACTGCCATACAAATTGAACGAACGGAATCAAGTGCTTGTATGAAAAACTTTTTAATTTGACCAGATATCTTCAGGAAATTTGGGATTTATTTACTTGGGACTCTTATGTTTTTTATTGTAGCACACGCCCTATTTAAAAAATTTTTGAAAAATTAAAAACTATATTCTGATGTCAGATGATTTATGTCTCTTATCGATATCTTCGACATTTAGTAGCTCATTAGTCATACGAAACTGAATTTTATTAAAATGCTTTAAAATGTCCGCAAGCCTTATGCTGAAATAGTTCGACTTAGTTTGAAAACTGGATATGCAGATGCGTTTATAAATTAAACTCAAATTTGATTAGCTCTCGACTCAGCTTTCCGTAGATTTATATCAAACATGACAGTGGCTCGTCTTAATTATTACAGTATTGGACGGTATCCACATACGCGGACGGTCGCCGTTGCTGCTATTCGACAATGTTGTTGCTGCAATTTATAACGTTGTTAATTGATTGGCGCTGCTACGCACACACAAACATAAATACAAATTAATTCCAATTGGCTTTTGCATGATTTTTTATATTTTAGTTATTTGTTTATTATAGTTTACCGCTGTTGTTGCAACGGCAATTAAGTTGCACACATAGATAACAAAATAACGGCACTACATCTGCAAATACCTATTTTATTGATTGTTTCGCCAACGGCGTTGTTGGCAATGTTAGTTTTTGTGTTGGCGTTGAAGCCGGCAGTCATTGCTGTAACTATCAATTTTTGATTGCTAAGAGTCTGCACAAAACGGCATTGGCGGCCTTTGCAGCTGCTTGGCTTTTGAGAGCTTCGCTATTTCATTGGTCTCGCAGGTGTTTATTGCTAATGTGACACGTTGACACAGTTGTCACGCATTTTTGCTGTTATGTTGTAATCTCTGAAAACAATTTTCAATTTTGATGTGCCGTTATTTTCGCTATGACTAAAAAAAAATTCAGTCAAGCACTGAAATAATGTGATCTCCGATTCTTACCTTTTTCGAAGCCTTGTTCTGTATTTGTTATATCTTGCTGTTGCAACGCATTAGCTGTTATGGCGGCATGAAATTTCGCATCAGCAATCACATGCAAGACGGACCAAAGTAGCACAACTAAGCTAAACGCGCTGCAAACCCGTCACAACAACACTACAATGGATGTGTATAAACGCCAGCAACAATAACACGCGGAAACGTTGTGATTATCTTTTGAAAAAGTCACGGTTAGACATTTATTTTGTTGCAAGAATTTCGCCTGAAGGTTGCAGCAATGCCGCTGAACTTGCAGCAGCAACCAGCAAAAAGAGCAGTAGACCTATGCAGCATAGCAATAAATGGCAATCGTGGTACGCTGTGTACAACAGTGCTTGTTGCATGCCACCGCTAGTATATTGGTTGTTTTCTTGTTTTAGCATTAAGTAATTTTTCAATAGCGGTATTTGTTGTCGGTTGCGATCGTTTGCAATGTCAGCACGTTCGTTGCCGCATGAGTTGCACCCAACGAGAGCAAATTCAGTTACTTCAGACACAGTTTGTCATGGCAAAAGTGCAGTAACTGCGCAAAAAACATGGCAACCAGCAGAAGTGCTTGTACTATATAAAATAAACGTTATAAAATACGAGCCTTTTTGCTGTTATTGCTTTTAGCTGCTGCTGGTTGCTAATGATGAGTGCAGAAAGTTAGGAGCAGCGGCTATGTAACGTACATATCGCTTGGTCTGGGGGTTCATTGGTACGACTTCATATCCCTCGGCGACAGTTATAAATTTGTGATACATATGTATGTATATATGTATATATGTTTCTAGACTAATTTTTACTGTTTTTTGTTAATTCTTTGTCATTGATAAAATTGTTAAAAAATTACCGATCTTGATAAATTAATTGTAGTGTGTTATTAAAGGAACTCAAATAATATTTTTTATTTGACAAGCTAACGAGAAATATGAAAAATTATGTAATATAGCGTAAAAGTTAAAAAAACCACGCAACGATGCGTTGTAGGTTCGTAGCCTTAGTAAGCAAGCTTTGGATTAGCGCATAATTAATTTTTAAACGTCCATCATATATTAACTGATGCTGTTGCTTGTTGTCTATTTGCGGTCAACAACTATTGACCCGCGTACATACTTAGCAGCAGCGCAGCATTTCAATCATGTCTACCGCTAACTTCTTCACTTGGTGCGTTGTGCTTTTGTGACGCGTAGTTGCCGCCATTCGCCTGCTGCTGCTGTATACAACATAGAAAATAAAGAAAAACTGTTTTTGTTCAAGCTGCAACAACCCGGCGATTAGAGGTGATGAACGGCAGTGTCAACGACTCCAGCTGCATGTTGTTTACCGTTTTCGCTTTCTGGACGTTTGCGACAAAATTGATGCCACATCGATGCCAAAATAACCTGACTCAACTGACAAAGTAAAAGTTTTGAAGTTTGTATTTATATTTTTAAGTTATTTCAATTATCTGCAATTTACTTTTTATATGATTTCCACACTTTTTCATGCCAGTTATTTATGGTTGGTCATTTGGATTTTGTTGATGCTTTTAAAATGCATTTTAATTAAATATTGTAATATTATGGCACAGTGCATAGACTGCATCCCTTTTTGCTACCGTAGCTAATAGGTGAAATCGAAATTTTTAACAACTCCGTACATTAAATTACATACATACATATGTATGTACATTCGTTGTTAAATGTTAATGTTGTTAATAAAAAATGTTGAATTGCTGCTTTATAATATCAAATGTTAAGCTGCTAGTGTTGGCTGATTGGATCTAACATTATATATAATTATATTTTTCAAACATATCTTTAAATTATATAATTGCAATTTTGTAAACGGAATAAACCACTTTCCTTTGCAGATGTGTTATGTGTATATATATTCTATAGTTTTTCTATGATATTTTTCCCAAGTCATTCAACATTGGTTGTGTATGTCCAATAATTGTTGACATCCTTGGCGTGACGCGCAACAACAACGAAAAATTGCAAATATTATAAATTTCACTTTTACTTTTTAAATACACTCGTGTGTACATATGTGTGACTGTGCAATATACATGCACGCATACACATAAAGATAATAATCTGGTATAGCTAGCATTTGTTTTTGTTGTTCTCCAAATAAATTGTCATCATTTTGGATGCTGCAAGTGTTGCAAATGCCAAGCTGACGTTTCGTGTTTTTGCTAAGTTGGGTGAGGACTCGGGCGTTGATTGCCAATAAATTGGTGGAATTGCAAGTTTTGCAACACCACGTTTGAATAGCAATCATTTAACGACTTCTACATAACACAACATATACACATATGCATATGTATATGTACACCTGTGTGCTCCTGCATGTGTGCGCCAGTGCGCATGAGCATTGCTACGCTTGCGGATTTCAAGCTTCCACTGGTTGCAGTACGCGTAAAAATTGCAAAGACTGAAAGTTGCACACTCCGTTTGCCACTTGCCACTCGCCACATTCCTGTTGCCGTATGCCACTTGTCTACTTGTTACGACCAACGCCGTCAACAACTACCCACACACACACGAATGTCGCATTTGTTGCTCGCTAGGTGCAACTGCCAACGTGCGAAAGTTGTTGTTAGCTGAATGATGCAACGAGTCACACACATAGGCATACTTAGCTATTTGTACATCGTCACAAGTGGCGCTGTGCTTTTGCTGCTGGCTGCTTTTTATGCGCCTTTGTGGAGTGCTGTGAACTGCCAGGCGCGCACATACGTACTTATATATATATGTACATATGTATGTGTTGCCTGCATGGCGTGGCATTCAACAGCGCAGCTATGCGATGATTAGAAATTTCGCAAGTGAAAAAGTGGCAACTTTCACATGCGTGCTTGGTTTAGTTTGTTCAGCATCGTTTTTATTGCTATTTTTGTATTATTATTTTTAAAATGTTGCTAGTTTGTTGCGTTTGTTTTTCGAATAGTGAAGTACAAACTGCAAAGTGTTTAGTGATTTTTTGCGAACGCTTAACAGCTAGCACAGTTTGAGAAGGAAGCGGCGCGCTCACATTGATTGAGCCAGCGATAAACTTGTCAACTGCAGTGTGGCAAAAACCGCAACAGTTACAAATGTCACAATAAAGGCGCTGATAATGTTGATTTAGTGCAACACAACAGCACAGCTATTCGAAATATTTCGGTACTATTTTAGTGAGTGGCATGCACAGCATATATGGGTTTCCATAAAAAAATGCGTTCAAGTTGGAAAAGTGACGGACGACAATTGCATGTAAATGCTATTTCATTTGTTACTTCGTAGCAGAGCCAAAATGGGTTGTAGCAACAACACACAACTAGTGTGCATTTTGTTTTATGTATGAGCTTCACTTTTTAGTTGCTTCACAAATTGCACTAGGCTGCGTTCTGACATATAAAAAATATATAAATGTTTTTGCATCAATAAAATGGCTTTTTTTAATTTTTACAAAAAATACTTTTTTATAAAAATAAGAAGAGTAATATATATAAATTATATATTATATAAATAATATTATAATTTTTTGTGTTTACAAAGCGGTTGATTAAGCTTACTTCCTTTTATTTAAAATTACAAACAAATACTTGAAATATTCTGCGGATTAACTTGTTGAAATCAGTGCTCAAATCCATATGTTCAAATGTGCACATAGAGCTGCTTTTAATTAGTTAATTTTTATTATTCTAATTCCTTTTTTGAAGCGTGATTTTGCCACTTTACTTGTTAATTTATTATGCTTAGTCTGTTTGTTGATCATTGGTCGGCAGCTTTGAAATCAGTCCAGTGAAGCGAAAGCCCACAAGCGAATTGCTGTTAACTGCTTTGGAATTTCACATATACGCTTAACAAAATAAAACGAATTTAATTTCATATACAAACTGATTTTAAGTAAAGTGAAACGATATCGCTTTGCCTGCCCGCAAACCAGTAGCAAATACTAATAATATGAAGCAACAAAAACATGACGCAGTTTTTTGCTTGATATCAATAAAAAATACTTAGTCAGCATAGAAGGTGCTAAAACAAAAACAAAAAAAAAAAACACAACACACAAATGATGACAATAAAATGTGTGAATTTTCGACCTTGAAATGAGGTCGTCTTACAGTCGACTTTAGCACTTATAAACTGACAAATGTACATAAACATACACTGTGACACATTTGAAGCCATGTATTATTTACACTGTCTATATATACATAAAGTTATATAAAAGCTAACAACAAAAATATTATGAAAACAAACAAAATTACTGCCGCCGTCAGCAAATAACAATGAAGCGTAGCGTAGAATCAAAATAGCAGAAAACCTGTTTTCTTTTTAAACACGCTGATACTAAATGAAAAAAGTCAAGAATTTATGAAAAAAACAACAAATTACATATGACACGATAAGCAGATTAAATACATGGTATTAAGTCTACACACGCACCTACTGGTTATGACGTACGTCTTTCCATAACTTCACATTTTATTAAAAAAAATTTGGAAAAATACATTAATATATAATATACAGAGCACATACGGCACCCTTGGCGCATAACTACTCGGCGTTGAGAGCTTGTCACAGCATGTGGCGCGCCTGAAAAGGTGCCTTTGCGCTTCTATTTCGCTGCTCATTTCGGTGCCTACATTTGCTGTTGTACTTCCTGGTGGCTGGCCCCTTTCTTCGATTATGGTCAAGAACCTGTTTTGGCTAACAGCGGCGGCCACCTGTGCGCTCGATATGTAGGTGCAACACTCGCTGCAAGTTGGTTGCAGAAAGGAAAATTGAAAATCTACCGACTCTACGCCACTTTGTTGGCAAAGTTAGTAGGCAACCAAACGTCGCTCTCTAGCCGCACGTCAGCATTGCAGTTATTTGCGTTGCGTGTACGTGCAGCCGCTATCGAGTGGCTTGTTAGTCAGTTAGTTGGATGGATGGATGGATGAATGCATAGCTGGCTGAATTGATGAACTCTTGCCGGCAGCTAGCTGCTTGCTTGCTCGCATGCCTGGAAAAGTTGGCCTACCAGTTTTAGTTGCACGTACCGTAAACGAACTCGTGGGGCTTTTGCTGGGTTACGACGATTTGTGGCGCGTAGCTATTAAGTTTTTTTTCGTATCGAAATTAGACAAATCCAGTTTTGAAAATGGATTTTCGGTAATTAGTGACACACTTTCGTCTTACCAACTTTCCATTTTTCGCTTGATTTTCACAGAAAATTTCCACTGTAGCGAATTGCTACATGTTTGAGAAAGTGAATGAAAACGGCAACGGCAGCAGCAGCAGGTTATGTGCTGACCACTTCCCGGTGCAGCGGCCAAATTCAAAAAAGAACAAATAGCGAAAACTAAAAAAATTCCGCTTGATTTCAGCACTTTAGCTTCCTCGTCCACTAACCGACATTTGATGCCGCCTTGCGACTGCTTTGGTTAAATCGATTTTCCCTGCAATTGCTGGTATTGCTGCATTTTTCGCGCCGCTGCGCTTCCGCTTTGTTACGTGTGCGGAGGTTCATGCCACAGCGCTAAATCGCATGCAACACGTTAGCTCACCTCCTCGCCCCTACTCTGCTAAGGAACGCACTGTACAGCCAAGCGGTTAGGTGCGAAACGCCTTGCTGTTTACATTTCACGCTATGCGGAGCCAATGGTAATACCGAGGCGCATTCGCAATGCAATAACGGCGTATCGCTTACCACAGAGTGCCACAGCGCCGCCACAATGCCGTTGTCTCACTTAGCCCGTTATATGCAGCGTGCAATAACGACAGAGATCAGCTAACGTATACGATTGCTTCAATTTTTATGCGCTTATTGCCATTACTGTAAATTGCTATGATTGATTGATAGAAAGTGCAACAGCAATAAAGGTCATCCTGGTGAAAACTAAAACAACGAGGAAAACTTAAATACAGTTCCTGCTGATTCAAGATGATGACGGGAGGGATCTGAGGGAGTTAATTGAAATGAGCTCCGATAAAGGTTCCATTGCCAATATTTAATGGCTCAACGAGCTAAAGCTTTATTTTGCAACTTGACGGCATTCCGTCAATAACGACGCTAATTATGATATAACTTGATTTTAGCTTTTTTACAGCAAAATTGAAACATAAATGAATTTTCGAATAAAATTTGAGTCGGATCTTTCCAAAATTCATATTCTTATTGTGAAGCCACATAAATTTCGATGGGATTTGTTCATTAGTATTTTACACCGTCTCTCATTTGTTTGTATAATCGAAGAGGCATTTAAAATTCAACGCCACATTTTGCTACTTTTCACGATATTCTGCAATTATATCGCCTTACAACGCAATTTAGCGAACTGTGAAGTAGTGACCTTGAATTATAAATTCACTTCGTTTTATCATATGCATACCTTTAGGTACCCCGGATTGTTTTAAAATCATCAACAACTGGTGGCTGTTGCTTTTGTTGTTGCGCATGTATAATAGGTATACACATAAGTTACTAGCTTTACAAAATGCTAGCCAAGAAGGCGAATAGTTGAGAAGCAACGACAAAGCAAGCAAACAACGATCGCAAATCTAAATCACCAATCTCGAATATTAAACAGAGAGTGACCACAAAGCGTTGCTGGTGCATCGCCAATGACTGTATGGTGAGATGCGGCGCTACGCGGCGTATGGCGTCGTGGACGTTGGACGAATAGCCGATCTGTCGATTGTTCGTTTATCGCTGCTAATTTACTAGTAATAACGTGTTTTATAGCAACTCTAAGTGTTTATACTCCGGTGTAGTTTGTAACTAATTATTGGTTATGTGAGCATTTTATTACTCACCTCTTAAAAAACAAGAATTTTAAAGTCTGTAAAGAAGAAAAAAGGGCGTCATAAATTATGTGTATTTTCATAAAGCAAATATTTTAATAAAATCATACATTTATTAGGCGAAGTTGGCTTAAAATTTGTGTATACCAAAAACTATTATATGAAATCTTTGAACTGAAGATTGGCAAGCTTGGCGTATAAATGCCCAAATCTTCAGCTGTTATGGCTATTTCACCCATTGCAATGCGTGCGAAGTATTTCATCTTAGTTCGCTTGCAATAGAGTATTTCACCATTACATGTTGCGAAATACACAGCTTCGTCATAACGAAAACTACTCTACCAGCTTGTTTGTGCAAGCTCAAATATTGTTGCTCACGCAGCAGTTGTTGTGTCGCCTGAAAACATAATACCAAAATAAAAGCGAAAAGTCAAGTAAATGTACGAATTGCAAGACACTTGTCATGGCATGCCTGATTACGATGTGCGCGCCGCCCAAGCAGCTGTTTACCTGTACGGCCTGTCAGCCTGCTTTGACGTCCAGCTGAGCTGACTTGTTAAAATTCCATTTTTTGCGTGCTAAACATGGCGTGAGGCGCCTCTGCTGCGCTTTCATTCACCCAAACCCGAATTCAAAGCGCACGTTACAATGATGCAGCGCTTCACATTACACTTCGCACTCTTCGTGGTCGCATATTTGCATTTTGCCCTAATTTTATTATGTCTTCACAAACTGGTCGCGTTGTACCAGCAACAGCAGCGCGCTTAACCCGTCTCTGGCGGCGACAAATATTGGGCAACTTTATGATTTGTATTTAATTAGTATTTCGACTGTTGTGCGGTGTCATAAGCTCATAGTGAAAATGATCCGCTGTCACAATGAGTGCAGTGGATTTTTTGTGGCCAGATATTTCCGCATTTGCGGTCTGGAGCGCTTCTGTTAATATGTATTTTCAATATTGTATAAAAAGTTTGAAAGTGATTCGAGATGACACTTCATAAACAATTACATAATTCATTCGTATAAAATATTACTCAGCTAAAACCAAATATAATTATTTTGTAAAAAGTATAGCTA
Source organism: Bactrocera oleae (assembly GCF_042242935.1). Classification (NCBI taxonomy): domain Eukaryota; kingdom Metazoa; phylum Arthropoda; class Insecta; order Diptera; family Tephritidae; genus Bactrocera; species Bactrocera oleae. The sequence continues at coordinate 269,491 of NC_091539.1, forward strand.
CCTGGCTATTATGATCAATTCGGTTTATTTGTTGATGACTTTATCATAATTATTGCAAATTAAAAGCTCAAAATTTAATTTGACAATCGGTTTTTTTCTATTTATGTATGTAATTTTTTTATTTTTATTTGTAGCTACATATGTGTAAAAGTTTTCAAAAGGTCTCAAAATTAACCCGGTAAATAGCTGAGATAATTTGATTTGGTATGTTAATACAATCTCTTTTCGCCATTTTTCTCTACGTTCAGACAAGTTTGATGAAGGTTTCATCTTTTATATCGCTCAAGTTTTATTTAAACACAACCTATTGTACTTTTTAACAATTATTATGAGCAAATAATGAAATGCAGATCGTAAAATATGCAAAAAATATCGCAAACAAATTGCTTTATTATGCGAATATTGTACTCATAAATACGATAAACATGCTATACTTTATAGCTACGAGTTTATCGTAATTTAGTCTGAAAATACACTGAGTCTGAAAATTGTGAAGGAAATTAGACAGATTTTGGTAGTTATCATTGTGAGTAAGAGCTCAAAATTCATGGTAATTTGACTGTCAGTTTTATGTATTGTATTTTAATTTTTATTTATTTGTAGCTACATATGTGTAGAAGTTTTCAAAAAGTCTCAAAATTGACTCGGTAAATAGCTGAGATAATTGGATTTGCAATGCTAATACAATCGTTTTTTGCGAGTTGGTTATTATCATTATGAGTTTAACACTTTTTAGTAAACATTTATTTTGGTTAAAATAATTAGCAGCTACATCTGTGTTGTATATGTACATATGTATATATCTCATTGTTACTTATATTACGCCGTATGTTAGCACTAATTTGTGACTAGTTCTGAGTCTTGGTGAACTACCGGTGCATATGCATAGTTTTAAGCCTCACTGCGTACCCATAGGGTATGAAAAATCTCGAAAACTATTCAAAAGCTATTCCTTCGCTTTTATATGCAACGATTTAACGAAGATAAAACGCTTTAAAAATTATTAATTCAGTAAAGAGACGGCTCAGAGTCGTTACTAATATATATACAAGTATGTATAATGAAAAAGTGGCATTTCAATTCTGCCTTGCCTTACTTTCACAAATTTTACTTTAAGAAATCGCAGATATTTTAAGAGAGTGTATTTTTGTTATTAATAGAAACTATCTACCTATATATAATATTTATTTTCTTATACATATATGTGTATGTAGTGGTATTATTCTCAATAATTCACTAAGCCTCTCCGTGTCAATATGGAACATTTGGTGTGGCTTCAAAAGCGCTAATGAAGCTTAAATGTGGCGAATTATTTGCTTTCAATTCCTAGAAAATATCTTTCATACTTTTACTTAAAGCTGCTGTGTACATACAATAAGCAAAACGTACAGCAAACAATTTTTTTTTGAAGAAAGTAAAAGTTTTACTGCCCATTTTCGCTAGATATTGTTATGTTAAGTTGTAATTAAGAAGCGAAATTTTTTTATAATTTTCAGTCGTTCTCACTTGAAAAAAATCTGCGAAGTAATAAATTGATAAAGAAAGTGACCTTAACGTCAAAACTAAAATTACTGATATTTACATATATATTAGTCATTAAGCTAACCTACACCTTATTCTGCACGCCTCTCTTTAAAATACGCTCTTTTTACTGCTCATAAGTGTGCGTAGATTGCAGGCAGCGGCTTGCTGTCGCCCATAGATGCCCAACAAATTTTTTTTTTTAATACAATCGAAATTGTTGCCAATGTCTGCACCATATTTTAGCCGCTCGCTAAGTGCTGCTAATACCTTGGCAAATAACATAATTGTGCTGCTGCACGAAACGGGTGTGCCCAATTGACTGGTGCTTATGCTATTTTGTAAGGTTTGCACGGTTGCAGTTGGAACTTAATGCGAAAAAGATGAGGCTCAGATATAAAAATAAACTAAAAACACCATTCTATTGTTAATTAAAAATTACTTATTGAATTGAATTTTTATTGAGGGTGATGTGGGGTGGTGCAGCTTATTTTATACATTTCGTAACTCACAATAATACCCAATAACAGGTTTCTAAAAATAAATAACTATATGCTAAATCAAAAAATGCAGCCGTATATGCTTACGTATATACTTCCACATAAAAATAGATGCCTACCTAATAAGCTACTGCTACGCTATTAAAAAGCTGTAAGTATTTCCCAACGACATACCGCCGCACATACCACCAACACACATACACGAGGACAATGCAATTGCGCACGTTCCAGACTTAGTCGCTGGCGTCCAGTCGAAAGCTGTTAAGGTGTGTTCGAAGCGACTCATTTAATGGTTGTTTATTGCCTTGTAGTGCTGATCTATAGTTTATTGCTTTTGTTGTGTTTGGGCCGCACAAAAAACTGTGAAAATAACTTAGCAAGGGAATAAATTCTCGTATCTGATAAATTGTGCGCCAATATGGCGCTAACATACAAACAGGTTAAAAAGAGCTGCCCTTGCCAAGGTCATTCGACAGCAGCTAATTAGTCGTTTAAACATGTGTGCCCGTTGCGCAAGCGTTGATGAGGAAAAGTGGCACTGCTTGCAGCACAACTAAACAAACCTGTAAGGGCGGTTTTGTGCCTATGAAGGACGTGCGTGCTAGGATCTCTACTTATCACAAATCCATTTATATAACATATTCACACATTGCCGCAGAAATTGAAGTAATAACGTAAAAACAACTACTACAAAATTTTATCATATATAGTCGCGTGTACCGCCTTTGCTGTCTCGAATAAAACTGTAATTATTTGTGTTGTCGGGTCGCTGAACTTGTGCTCATTGGTGTGCTTGGTTAGTATTGCCTTTGCGGCGCCTCTTCGTTTTTGTTATCTACTGTATTTTCGTTGTTGTTAGCCACTATTTAGAACTAGCTAGTGGGTTTGACGAAAGCCGCAGTTTAAAATAGATCACACGAGAAGGAAAGTTTATAACTAATACTGGAAACAGTCATCGACATTCCGCGCTTCCGTACTCACCGCCCGTATCAAACGAAATTTGTCAAAAGTTATGCCCGTAATGGCAGCGTAGAAATCAGCTTTTTTTTGTGTTTTTTATTACATTATATATTTTGCACACATCTAGCTTTACAGTTATAATTTTTCATAATATAAAAGCTCAAAGCTAAAATCCTACCATTAAAAATAGTCTACCTATTTATATATAATTGTATTCGGTTGTGATTTTGAGTTTGTTTAAGAATATTTCAAATATATTCAAGTTTAATATTTATTTACTACATAATATCGAGACTGGCGAGACCTTCTGTTGCAAGAGAGTAATCAGCTGACTCAAATATATTCAAGTTTAATATTTAATTACTACAAAATATCGAGACTGGCAACCTTGTGTTGCAAGAGAGTAATCAGCTGACTCGTTTCTACGAATAAAATCCAATTTTCAACGTACGGTCGGTAGAAGCGGTGGTGAGTGTTAATTTACATTGCGCTCTCATAAGATATGTCATATCAGCTGATTCGGTCTACGGTTTTGCGTGGGTGACTGTTTCCAGCATAGGTAGCAGCAATTTTCGCGTTCCCTCTCTCACATTTAATGCCGGACTAATACTCGGTAGGTCGTGGTTTCAAATCTAGTCGTACAAAACCCAAAACTAATTTTCTCCTAGCGACAACGATTCCTGTCGAAACATCGTGTTAATTTTTGGATCAAAAAAATATTTTCAATATAGAAAATAGACGTTTACTGATCTCTCCCTATCTATTCTTAGTTCTTGAAATTAAAAAAAAATACATGTTTTAATTTCCCACTTTGTCATTAGAAAACTATTTGTTTGTCTTGAAACGGGATTCTAGCTGGATGAGTCGCATTTTCGGCATTGTGTTCCGATGTGAAAGTCATTCTATATACATAAGTAGGGGATAACAGAAATCGGCAATTCCTATAAGAAAGTGCTGCTATGGCTTCTGCTGGTTATGCAACGAGTTTGTATCAATTATTTTTGTAGAATTCTTTTGTGTTGGTGACTTCTTCATCAATCTTCCACCAAGTTGAATCTACTATTCTTGTTGCTAATGCCGCTGGTTCTACTTTCAGCTTAAGTGCTTTTTGGCCCTGATTAATGACGCTCAGTAATTGCAAATGATGGCAGTCAACGTTCGCCATCCGTGTCGACTAGAACGACAACTATTCCATGCTACCTAGACGCCTCTTGACGCCATTGTTTCCATTCAATATGATTCTCTCGCTATTCTAAAACCGGCTCTATGGTAGTCTTTAGTGTTGCTACTTTAGCATTCACTTTGATACTGTCTATTTGGGTATTTGCGTGTGTGAGTTGTTGCTTTTTCGCTGTTTGCTAATTTTCGCAAGCAACTGACGCTGCTGCTTCGTTGGCTTTGTTGTCGAAGATTCGAGCCGTGTTGGCTGCTGCAATCCGTAATTGTGACCAGAGGTCTTAATTTGATGTTGTTAAGATAAACCAAACGCGAGGCGGCCTCAGGCACAATCTCTAACTGCAATTACTATTTTACTGTGGTTATTTTTGTTGCTTTATCTGTGGCTTTTATTAATATTGCCATTGGGATTATAAGGAGCTTCGAGCCGGGTAGAGCCAGAGGAGAAATGTTGGCTGATGAGCGGCCGAGCGCTTTTCCGCTTTGTGTGGAATTTAATTGAAATGTCCAACAAAAAATAAAACCACATTACCATAATTCAAAGGAAACTAATTCAAGAAATGAGTTATAAGTAAATTGCACAGCTTTGTAAATAGGCGATAAAATCACAGCAACTTGCTGCATTGCAATGATGTGAATGTGTGTGTATGTATGGTATGCATTAGTGTGCGAACTTGCTGGTGTGCTTTCTGTCTAATGTTATTTTCCGGTTTGGTTGTTGGATTTAATGACTTCGGCCGTTCTTTCACCCAAGGTCTTTCACTTCATTTCGTTCTTAATTTTAGACTTGTGTTTTTGATTTTTATGCACGCTATGTGTGTACATATGTATGCTGTAGTTGTCGTGTCATAATTTGTTTTTGTATTTATAATGGAAAATTCATTTAAGCTATTAAAATTGCTCATAATTTTTAGTGCGGCGGCCAAAAGTGATTAGCACCAATTGTGAACTAAAACCATAAAAATAACTATAAAACGACCAATAAATACTACAAAGCACATGAGTGCGTGTGTATGTGGAATGTGTGTCTATTAAAGATATTGAGCGTTTGGTTAAACCTTTCTCTTTCTGCTGTTGCATACTGCTGCCGTTGCTTCTTACTCAATCTACACGGCAGTAATACAACAATGAACGTTGAAAAGACATCAGAAGGCGTACAAAGTTCATTGCAGTTCAGTGTTGCATATTGCTCACGATTATACTAACATACTTGTCTACACTACACGCATGCAAACTCACACACAAATGCACGCATACGTTGTTTTCAAAAAGTTAATGTTTTTATTAGTTTTGTATGGCGCATTGCGACACTTAACTGTGTTGCGCATGCGCTGAATGCCCTCAATGCGCCAATCAAGTAATGCGAAGTACTAAGTGCCAGCACACAATGCTTTATATGACGTATCACAATCCATTTTCAACAGCAAATCTTTTGTTGTTGCATGGATGTTTTTAAGATCTAAGAGGTTTCCGCGTTTGCGTAGCTGCTATAAGTCCAACAGGTGGAATGAAGGGTGGGAAGCTTTACCTAAATACTTCATTCAAAAACGCTTTAAAGAAAAAAAAAATGCAGACAAAAAGACTCACCACAGTTAAACATACATACATATATAGATCTGCAATTAAATTATTTTAAAATTGCGTCTTCTAGTTGTCTCAGATTGCCTTTTAAGATCGGCTTAAAACGATTTGTCTCGCTTTCGAATCTCGTAAACAAAATTAGCAAAATTATAATAAACTGCCATCTGTTTTCTTAATGACTTGGTGTAAATTTTGCGTGTTTCTTTAAGTTTTACGTACTGAGGTAGAATGAAAGGTGGCTTTAAGCATATTATTAGCATTTGGCTGGTATTATGAAAGCAAAAATTTGTGTTGTAATCAATGTATTTAACGTTTTGAAAACTTGTTTTTGGTGTTTTACCTTATTTTACCAAGAAATGTGTCAGTAGAAGTGCTGTTTTGGACACTAATGATATATCGTTAGCATTTGCGACATCTAAGCTAAAAGCTAATGAACTTTCATTTAGTTTCAAATAATCTACGAGCTAAACGAAATTAAAATACCCATTCCAAAAAAGTAAATACAGTGGAAATTCGATTATGCGGCTCTTCGCCACTAAATGACACACTGTTTGCTTCACTGTTTGCCACAAACCTTGCGTAAGCATTTTAAGCATACGTAAGGCGTTGTAAGCATACATACAAATGTTTACAAGCGCAATTGCAACCAGCTAGAAACAATCTAAAAGAATCATAAAAAGTTTCGGAAGCAGCCAAACATTTGAGAATCATAAACTGAAAAATAAAGCTTGTGTCAGACCCCATAAATTACCGGCGGACATTTCTTCATACATGTGCAATGTGGGGTCAGAAGTTCGAGAGGGTGACGCTGGAAGTTGCTGATGAGTGTCAGCGGTATAATTGTAGTGTGAGTTCGGTCGAAGTTAAATATGTTTTGACGACCGCTGTATGATATACGAAGTTAATACGTATGTGTAGGACGACAATGGGGCGTCATATCTTCCCTACAGTATTGATGTGTTTCTAGTACACATATAATTCTCTGTTCGCTACGAAAAATGTATTGCCTTGCTCTCTGTGTTTCATTTAGTAAGGCCAATTGCCACAAAGCGCACACGTTAGATCAAAGTCTAGTGTTTTGTGTTTTGTGTAGCGTAAATTGCAGATATCAAAATTCCAACTGGCACTGCCAATGTTAAAACCAAGCTTAGCGTGTCTTCTGCTGCTGTTGTTAATGGTACTCATTGGAGCTGTAACTGGAAGTGCAATTGGTCTTGGCTTTACATCTGGCTGTTATTAACGAGTTCTTCCGCATGCTGTTGTTATCGCTTTTTACATAAGCGTATTACCGTTTGCTTGTGCCTTTCTTGTGTAATTGCAAATGTTGTTTTTGTTGCGTTCGGGTGTTAATACTGTAATTAAATACAGTAGCTCTCTTTGCGCACCTTATCTTACACTTTCCATGTTGCTGGCGTTTTTGCCACTTCCACAGCCACAGCGTCATTCTTGCAATACTTTTATTTAACGCCACGTCAGGAAGCTCGTTATGCAACTGTGGTGATAGTTGCTGTTTGTATGCCTGCCACTGTTCTTCTTGTTAGAAAGTATGGTACTACATTTGTATGCGTGTGCAAATTCCTCTAACGAGTTCGTTAACTTCTACTGCGGAGAGTGCGGTGACCTACCATAAGAGTTATCCCTGTAATATGTGTGGGGACGTTGTATTTCATTAGTGACACAACATCTGATTGAAATACCTCAATTCAAGTTGTTGCAGCAATTATCTATAGTGCTTCTTGCACCCCTCAACTGTTGTATAATTTCGTGCAAGTCATCATAAGTGCTTCGAGCCCACAAGCAATAGCAGTTTGCCTGCTCAAGCGAGTCAAGTGTTTTATTATCAGTCTGATTATGATTATTTGCAACATTTCGTACATTTTCCGGCACTTTCCTTTGTGCGCAGCCGCACTCGTACAACAATCGCTACTCACACCTATGGCTGGTTTGTTTGGTTCGAACGTTTGCGGCGCTATGATCCACTTTTACTGAAACTAATTTCAGCCATTACGCTCGAGGAAAAATTAATAAGCACTTCACAAAAGAAAAACACAAACCGGTCATATTGAGGTGGTCAAAAAATATAAAAGTACAAAATAATAATAATAAACGCTGCAGTGCTCGTGAGGAGAGAAAAAACAAGCAGGCTTATGTTGAAGAGCTTGTGGATAAAATTGGCGGAGGGGGAGAGCAGAGAGAAGAAGCTTAAAAATGGCAAAGAATGCAAACAAAATTTACAACAAAAGCTTGTTTCCGTGCGAGTGCTGTAAACAGTAAGTCCACGAATGTAAAAACAACAACATGTAGACTTTGTGAGCAACGAAGCGAGAAATCAGTAGGTCAGCGTGCGCATAAAAATCGAGCTGTTCGTGTTTTATTTTTACTTCTAGCTTACTTACTTTTGCTTAATTAATTTTTGCGCTTCCATCAGCGATTTTACAACATTCACCACACCAATAAATACCATAAATCAAAAGCGAATTACAAATAAATAACTATAAAGTGTTTATATTCGCCGAGGCCGGTGGAACTTGGCTGTGGCAGAGCAGCAACTTCCAGCGAAAAAATTAAAAGTGGAAATATTTCAAGAAAGCGGAGAACAATGATCAGCTGAAACACCCAAAAAATTCTTCTGTAGAAACCGATGGAGTCAAATGGTTGCTGATGAAGAATCTTCTGCAAAATTAAACCGAACTTTAGCAATAAGCGCGTTAAAACAGCAATTGATTACAGCCTAAACTTTAGCTTTATTTATTATGCGTATTTACAACTTTTCTATGGCTCTGTTTGACGTAGAAGATTTTAGTCGTGTTTCGTTGATTGTACACACATACATATATATACATACAAGTATGTAAGTGGGTACACACTACGGTGCGCTTGTATTGAACCACATCAATTATCTGATTTTTGTTATCTGGGTTAAGAGGCTCTCGAGTGCCTGAGATGTGGCCCCAGTACGTCCGTAAATTATTTGTTTTAGTCATAAATTGCGATTGACTGCTTGAAGGCTTGCAGCGCTGATGCATTGAACGGATGAGTGCTTCGACGGCGGTATGTGTGAATGATGGAATGAGAGGATTAGCAGTGGCTCAATGATAAAAGCACAAACCATTTAGAAGTTGAAAGCAAGCGTGGAAGCACTCAGTGTAATGGAAGTTGATTTGTGCTTTCCGACTGTCTTGAAAGCACAAAGCTTGAAGTTTGGCAAGGCCTTAATACTTGTATTTTGATAAATGTAATTTTTAATTAAATTTGTTCGCTACCGTACGCTCATAACACTACAAAATACTTTAGGGTGTATATAATTGTTTTTCGGTTTGCATAATTCAGCATGAAATTTCTGTATTATTTCTTTATTCAGTTATTTAATGTTGTGCTAAATTTACTGTTATTTTATTTTACGAGCATTTTTCGGCAATTCGCTGGCATTTTGCTAATGGTTGCAGCATTTGTGGGTCAACAATTTAGTTATGTGACAGACTGATTTGTTGTTATTATGGTCACTCACTTGCTGAACACACCTGCATGCCACATGGCAACAACAACAGCATATGCAACGAAATCGAATAGGTATGGTATATATTTATAAACGAGTTTCTGTTACTGACCTGCTGTAGCTCCAACAGACACAAACAAAAAGCCAAAAAAGAAAAACAGAAACACAAAAATGAGTTGTTGTTTTCAAGCGATCACCTGTCTGTGGGCCAATCTACCGACTGCAGTGGCAAGCGTACAAGCGCTTTAAGACAGATTTTTTTTATTTTCCTTTCGAAAATATTTCGAAGCTGTTATGAATGGGATTTTCGGCAATTTCCGGCGCGTGCTAAATATTTTTATTCTGAATAGGCGATTGTTTCGTGCCATAAAACCGCTTTATGTATTTCTGTTTGCTACAATGTTCTGAGAATTGACAATCTACATGCATATGTATGTAGGTATGTATATATAAGTATATATCATAATTTTTAGAAGTTTTCCTAATGCTTAAGACAGATTTAAAATAAAGCTTCTGCAATCAAAAAGAAAGAAATTTGAAAGAAACAAATAAGGTGGGAGATAGATCAAGTTTCTGAATCGTTATATTTGGCTTAAACACCATGGTTCGGTGATATCCTTTTTGACTCTTTCCTTGCCAATTTTGCATTGGATTTTCTGTTTACAGTTAATATTGTGCTTTGAGGCCAACGCCTAGGTTACAGTTTTGCGGAACTCGTTGATAGCATTGGTTTTTGTGTTAGACAAATCCGTGTTAATAATACTTCTCTACTGTTAGTGGTGCCACCTTTTAGCAGTTGCTTCCAAATTATGCAAAAATATATATACTTATATATATAATATATAACTTTTTCCTTAATGGTCTTGAACACGATATTATGATTTGTATCATAAAAACCGTTAATCATGGGAATGAACTGTCAATAATACGTTTAGTCGCTGTTCTTGAATAGTTCAACTACTTCAATTACTGTAATTCGCATATTTGCCTGAGGCGCAAAAAATATAAACAAAATTGGTTTTAGCCAGCAATTGGCAATTACACTTTCGTCGATGCTGTTGCAATAACTCGACCCTCATATAGACCAATTGGAACAGAGCTGTCGCCAACTCAACGCTCGAAAATCTGCAGAAATCGCAATGAGTTAGTTGAGTTCTTGCAGCTGTTTAAAGTTTCGGTTTATTTTGCTCGTTATATTTCTAATGCGAAAAAATAAGAAAGCTGCTGGTTAAGCACCCCAAATCAATTAACGCTTAATGGTTGCGCTTAGCAAAATACCGTCGCGGCAGCAACAATAGCAACTTGTGCGACCAGTTAGCCAGCTAGCCAGCTGGGCGCTGCAGACCGAATTGTCTGGTGGGAGCCGCGACGCTCTGACAACTTGACAGCATGCTGACTAGCTGCATTTTATAGACCTCGTCTGTTCTGTCCATTCATTTGCGGGTACACGTTATTTTGCATAAACACGTTTACATATTTACTCGCATATAGTTCAACATGTGTGTGTGCTTTTTTATGGAACTTCTAAAGTTGCTGGCTCATTGAATTCAGCATAAAACGGTAAACAAGTTACGGACCACAGCATTGTACTTTGAGTTTAACTGTTTAGGCGGCTGCTGTGAGACTGCAGAAAGAATTTGCAAAATTGAAAGATTTGAGAATGCAAAAACTGCAAAAATTCCACATTGAAATAGCCAACGCAAGCATACATTTGCTTGTATATGTACGTATGTATTCGACGGTTGCAGCTATAGCAGCAACACGTTGAGGTAGCCAGCGCTTTTCAAGGCAACTGCCACCGCAAAAAAAAAAAATTATATTGACAAAACGAAGTTAAGTCTAGAGCAAAATGTTTCGGTAGAAACCGTAAAAGAGTAACAATGCATTAATTCATTTATTCGCCAAGTTTCATTCGCGAAAACAACACGATTTTTTTTCTTTTGCTTTTTGCTTTATAACTATCTATTCGGTGTTAAAGCCGCAGAAGTTGACCAACGCTATGCCCATGCAACATGGTCCAGCATGCTCTGACACTGCGGATTGCGACTAAGCAGCAGGTTCAAGTCGCCACTAATACATTACAAATATGCATTGCATTCAGCTGCACCAACAAAGACAATGGCGCCTGTTGTCTTTCTGCAAAAGCTGTTGCATTTACATGTCGTTTATCGCTGATAAATACAGTATTATGTGTGCATATTTTCGGTGTTTGTCAAGTTTATATGGCACACAACATTTTTCGTCGATTACAGTTGCAAAGCAGTAGAGCAAGATATAAAAAGTCCTTTTTTATCGGTTACAGAAAAGTTGTGAATAGAAGAAAATATGTTGAACGCACTCAAACGCGAAGAAAACCCTTGAATAAATAGTAATGTCTTGTACCCCACACCTCCTCCTTCTCTCGCTGATATTTTGAAAATCAAAGCACAGTTGGTATGAGCATGCAAAGTTATAAAATGACCGATTTCTAAGCAGGTATAATAAAAGCAAAAGGCAACGAAGAACCCCTAAATACATCCTGTCGAGCTTAAAATATATTCAAGTACAGCTGTTCAGCTTTTGTCATACTTTATTCTATGCATACAAATGCTGTACATACAGACAGGCTTAAAAGTATTGCGCGCGTATTTTGTGTGGCGCTTGACAGCTCGCAATAAATTAACTTCGTGTGGCAACAGAACTTAGAAAATGGGGCTTTAGGTTGTGTACAAAGGAAATTGCGCAGCTTTTTTCTCAAACAATACATATCACTGTCTGAACGTCTGAGTAGACATCACATTTTCGTGCAACCCTCTGTTGGCTGTTTGTATGTATGGTTGTGCGCCTATTGTGCTGCCTGCCTGTCTTACCGACAGACTTGCTGTCACGTGTGACACAAAATTCGCATAATGATATGAATTAGAGCTGCCTGTTGCAAATGGCGCATGTGGAAAAGCAAACGGCAGCTGCGCAAAATCCAACAGCCATCAGTAGTCGCTATCGGGGAGCAGATGTGGGGATAAAGTGCGCTAAAATGCATCAACAATTTTGAGAATTCACTACTGACACGCTACCATACCTGCCTTTGCAACCATTCCACTAGTAATTACGGCATTATACTTGAGTATCAAGTGATTTAAAATTTTTGCTATCATTGATATACATACATATATATACATACTTATATATATATATATATATATACCTATGTGTGTTGGTCTAGTTATTTGTAGTTGGTGGAATGGTCTATGCTTAAGTGCAACATTAGCGATGCTTAATTTAAGTTGTGTATAAAATCCAGCAAAACAGTATTTGTGTGACTGGAAGTTGGGATTCTGTTTTGTCAAAGGCAGAGAATTAAGTTTTTACATAAATTGTATTGTTCCATAATGAAATTGTGAGAATAATACATATATAGTCACGAACATTTTATATTGTCATATAATGGAATCGATTATTGTCGCTTTCACTCAGCTGATTATACACATTTGCCTTAAGAACTATAATACCATAATGGTTAAAAAATACTGTAGTATAGGTGGAAATCTTTCTCTGTGACTAAGCATACTCACCGAATATTTAAAGCTCTGCAATACTGCTGGGCGGTATATCCCAAATTAGTTGATGTTAAAACTTTTTTTTGCCTTTTTTGCTCCTGAAATTAAGTTTTTCTGCTTTTAGTCAGCAGTCAGGTGTGGTTGCATTGAAGCGCGGCCGCCTCCAAAGCCACTCAGTAATACGATGCGAATTTCACTTCGTCGTCGTCAGCGCTTGCATAAATGCACTTATTTATACATATGTACATATGCTTAAATGCGCTTACACATATTGTAAAATGATGCAGATATTCAAGTAAAAAATAACGCAAAAAGGGAAAAGTATCCAATTGCAATTTTGCGCACAAAACTGAACGATTCGCTGAATGACTGGATGACAGTCTGTCGGCTTATTCAACGGACTATTGATGAAACAACTTTGAAATTAAAAAATAATTATTTGAAGTTAATTTTCTGTTAAATTTAGTTACTTTTTCACTGAAATGAATTAAATTTTTTGTATTAAGTCGTTTGAACTTTAATGTTATTATAACCGTATTAATTAGAAAGAAATGTATATAGAAACATATACACTCTTATACAAATCGTTTGCGTAGCAGTTTTATTTACAGTTGTTGAGTAAAGTGGAAGTATACTCGTATTTTTAACTCTCACTGTTTTTCAGCACAACGTCAGTTAGTTTGTGTATTTAGCAATTCTTGCTGACGTTTTCGCCATAAAAAACAACGCATATGCTAAAAATAATGGCTTTAATACTTTTTGAGTAAAATTATTCTAATTTTGTACAATAAAAAATAACAAAAAGATATATATGTATAAATAAAAAGAAAAATTAAAATAAAAATAAATTGAATTGTTGTTTCAAAGACGACTTGTGTTGCTACTTGTGTTCAGTTTAATTAGCTATTAAAGCCTGAAATAAAGTTCATCATTTAAATATGTACATTTTTATTTTTCGCAACCAAATCTGATGTTTTTACATAGTTTGCACTTTTCATTTTTATTTTTTGCCTTTGATTACATAGACTGATGCAAAATGCTGCACATAAATCACACAAATAAAGCTGCCATGGATTTAGCACTAGCAAATACCACTGTACTTGTACAAATTGCTGTCAACGCGTCTGTTGGGCGCACCAAGCGTAGCCCAAAAGAATTCCAATTGCTCATATGTATCATATTTGTTTGCATGTATTTCACACTTGTCTCAATTTATATTTGGGTTTAATTTGTATCTTTCGCTTTTCCACATAATCGCAGCAAAAACATTTTTTATTTTTCAGCTGCTTCTGTTGATTAAACGTGGAACTTCTGTTTATGGCAATTTTATTGTTTAAACAAAAGTTAGTTTCGTATGTAGAAAAAGCATAGAGTAAATTTTTTTACAGCCACAGCTTTTAGTAATATTGTAACAACATTACTCACACACTTTTTCAACTTTTTGTGTCCAACCAACAAAGATTGGTTTAATAAAAACAATTTTTACCACATACGAGTACGATCGCGCTTGTTGCATAAAGCGATTTTGTGAAAATAAATTGCTTAACGATTGTCTATTCTGCAAATACTTTTTTTGTTTAACTTAAAGTAAACACGATGACAAAGAAAGCGGGTAATGTGTGGCGACATACCCTTCCAACCGTATAACGTGACACTCGTTCGAAAACTGAAATCCGTTCGAAAACCCAACTACGACTTGCTGCTCGTAATATGAACGCCGTGTTGATCATATGACAAGAGCAGTGCTTTTGGCGAGTTTAGTAGCTGAGCTTTCAACTAGAAGTGCGGAACACGCCGTCGAAATACAAGCTGCATTCCGAGTGTGTGTGTATGTGTGTGTTAAACAGCTGTTCAGTGATCACGCTCAACTGTGTAGTGCTTGTAAATGCAGTCACTCTCTTAGTCGAAACTCGTTTCTCTGTTAATGGAATGATAAAGATTTATCGAGATTGCGCTTTTGTACACAGAGAGGACCACAAACAGCTGTAAATGCGTTAGCAGAAGATATTTAAGCTTTTCGGGAAGTTATAACTTGCTTTGTACATATACCAGCTGGATGTGGGTAATTCAGATCAAAACCTCATATAGTGAACGTCTGGGATTCAAGGAGCGTTGGATGCAATATAAGTATATAAGCGTATGGTCCAATCATATATGTTAAAATTTTATCCACAATCATGGAAAATAAATTTCCCAAGTTCACCTTTTATTTAAACCAGACAAAAAAATTAAAATATATTTTTGTATAAAACAACCCTGTAAAAGTTAAACGTTTCTGCTAAATTTTTTGTAATCAGTTTGTCAGTCAGTAGCACTGGCCCTACAAGAATTTTGCATAAACATGACCTTGTCAGTAAATTCATTGATGCCTCCACCAACGCATGTGTTTCTGTTTAGATTCGTAGTTATGCTTGGATGTGCATACATTTGTACATAACTGTGTTCAACTAAGAGACAGCTGTTTGTGTTATGTTGCCTTCTCAACTTTTGACATTTTTCTACTTCTCAGCGCAGAGCGAACTCACTGGAAGCAAGAGAACTAGAGTTCATTGGAAGCGGTGCATTTACGAGCATGCGAAGCTTAATTGAAATGCGAAAAGAATTAGATATATCTGATTTTTTTTCAATTAGTTACACTTTATTTTTGCTTGTTTGATTATTAAATATGTATACATATTCAATAATTATTAATATATTAATAAAGTAAAATTTTCATTAGATACATATGTTAATCTTATATATTTCGAAATATTTTACTTGACCATAAATTTACTAAAGACACCCACACGAACAAAGTGCTAAACTGTAAAAATACCAAAAACTCACCACCAACTTGCGACATAACATCTATTCTGTAAAGAATTTAAGTATTTCCAATTAAGGAATGATTTAAAAATTTTACGTTATTAAAGAATTGCTTTCAAATATTATCATTACCGAAGGTTTCTGATAAATAATAAAATACCTCCATTTTGATTACAGCAATATGATTTTCTTCTAAACATTTTTTATGAATTAATCTTATGTCTCTAAAGTCATTTATGTTATTCATAATAAACAGTTGTACTGTTTCTATATCTATGTTTTTAGATTTTTCATTCGTGGACTTTTTCCAATTTTAAATACCGTAAAATTTGAATTAATTCAATATCAATGCAGTTATGTATTCAAAATACCTAATAAATTTGAAATATTTTGTTTTTACTGATTTTGTCATTAAAGCTTAAACTTGAGTTTTATTTAATTATTTTTAATTTAAAAATTCGCATGAATGTCAGAGTAATTCTCTGCATTTATTAATTAAAGTAATTTAAATTTATAATATATTTCTGATGTATTCGAATATCATTAATAATAAAATGTATTATCATAGCTTCTTTCATATTTCCACAACTTAGCGTGTAGCTAATAACATCGCATTAAGCTATCGTGTTCGCCGGAAAGCTCAATGAAAGCTCTAAACTGCATGAAAAGCCTCAACTAAAAATTATTGCATGTACTTTATTGCCATAGTAGATCTCATGATTTACTATTTTCATTAATATTCCAAACAAAAGTCGTCTAAGTCCAAAAATCGGTAAACAGCAAAAAATATTCTATGAGATTGAGTTAAATTATCTTATCTGTAAGTTTTAGTTTATATGTAAACTTTTGGTTACTACTTTCGTCTTTATTTAAACCTTCAGTGGCAGGAAGTTGCTGAGTCTTTTAGTGACGTGTGTGCATGTGCAATAAATTATGGACAAGCGTGTTATCACTGCACAAGAAGCGCAAATAAATGGACTGATTTGCATTAAATTGGACAAAGTTACATACCTACTATTTATTTGTTTTCTACGTGCATAATCGTATATAGAAATCCCATAACTTTACTAAAAAATACCTAAAACCGCATGTAGAACTTATCGGATTTACACGCACCCACACCCGAGATTTATTGTTAAGTGCACCGAAAATAACCTGTGCTTTATTTAATAAAATATTCCGAATTTAAAATTTTCTTAACGCTGATTTACCTACACATATACTGCACGCAGAACCTTAATATATCTTCTTCCCGTTTTCTGTTTCACCGACCGCTTATGGTGTTACTTAAAAAGCAAATAATTTGTCGCTTGTTTCTGTATAATATGATTACGTTACCGATCGCTTTCTGATGCTCTGTCTTCACTAACTGAATTTCTGACGCTTACAAATCTATCAAAATACGCTTATTCTACAAATATCCGAACATTGTACCTCTATTTTTTCGAAAAGTCAAACTTTTTAAAACTTAAAGCAGTTCATCGCCAGACGTAACCTGTCCTACTGAACAACAGCAACAACAACTACGCTTACGTTCTAGAAAAAAATATCCCAATACTTGGCTTTCTCGATTATTTCGCTTTTTTAAGTCTATAGAGGTCGCTTTGGAAATGGTATCTACCACTAGGGAAATAGCATATATTTAGCCCGGGACGTGTATATGTGAATAGCTCATGCGGTTTAGCACCCACGACGACATATGTGTGTAAAATTAGCTGGCAACTACTTCCGAGACAGAATTGGCGCGCCGTCGTTTAGTGATCTGCTTCCAAAGCCGGCGATTTAGCGAAGGTTTGTCCTACCGGGAAAAATTGAATAATTATTTTCAAAGAAATTTTTCCTGCCATAGTGTTATTTTACATTATCTTTTCGTGGTGACATTTGTACCGCGAGGCGATGGACTGGTGTACCACTTGCGTTAGATTCACTTAGTGAGCTCTGAGAACAGTTCGGAGAGATCGGGCTTTCCGAGTTGCGTCGCTTTATGAAGTTAATTCTAAAGATAAAATGTAAACTTTTCAGTAGCATTCTCAAAATATACACGATTGTTGGCTTACTACTTACAGTCGAGATCCTTTGCCCGCTTCAATCAACGCACTCTCATCACGCCCGATCTTACGTGATCGCACATTACCAGTTTCAATCTCCATGCTCATCGAAGAAGTACTCTTCCTCGTCGCTTGAGGACTTGTCAAGGAATCTCTGCTGATCGTCATGCCCATTGTTTCCATTGTCATTGTGGTTGTTGTCGCCGTCGTCTTCGTCTTGACTCGTGAGCCACTCTTCAATTGAGACATGCAATATGTCTTCTCTCGTCTCGCTAAGATTTCGAGATCGCTTAATTTGCTCTCGTCGCTGCTGTAATTGTAGCTTTTGCTGCTTTCGTCGCCTCTTGCGTAGACGCCGCTGTTCCGATCCGCAGATACAGAATTGCTCCATGTATTTCGATTTGGCAGCAGGGGTTGTGGAACGCCACCGACGCGAGCGCCACCAACCAAACCTGTCGTTAGAGAAGTGTTGACGTTGCCGTAACTCGGACGTGGACGTCGGTTCACAGTCGGAGTGTCCATCTTCGAGTTTCGCTGTTGAGAGAACGATATGACAGCCTCTTTTGGCTGAACGCGATTTGTTGCTGAACGACTCAATAAATCGCGACCCGTCCGTCGCTGAAATGTGGATAGGTCGTGCCTGTAGAAAAACATTATAAGATGTTATCCAAACTTTTAAATCAATAACTGTCCTCTATGTACCCCAAAATTCTTGTTAGATCCGGACCAGGATCGTAACAAATTAAGTCTTCGTCGCCGAGAATGTCGTGATTGAGTGCCAATCGCATTTCTAGACGCGGACTTAAGCCCGAACCAATTGGCGCCGGGACAACGTCCGATTTTGAACTTTCGTTGCCGTATTGCGCTACCATCGAGTTCGTCGCTGCTTCGGTTGCAATTTTCTGTAACGGATGCGCTTGTTGTTGCCGGTCCTCCTGCAATGATTCCTTCGTCGTCTTCGAAGCTGTTGTTAATAATGTGGAGGCTGCCTTGTTGGTGCCTGACCCCAGCAGTGATGTCTCTATTATCGTTGAAGACACCCGCTTTGCGGTTGTTGGTACAACGGCGGCGGCGACAGCAGAGCGCTGATTGCCACCGGTTGCTTTCTGGTTCGCTGTCGCCTTCCCCATCGCTTCCAACGGTACTACTTTTGTGGTAGGCATAGCGACTGCGCGGGTTGCATTTGTATTTTCGTCGGCGGTGCTTACAACCGCTGAGTAGCCAACGTCAGCAGAAGCGCCAGAACTTCGTTGAGGTGGTACTGGCTGTTGAAAAGAAACATAAATTTACGGTTTATATGAAACTTTTAACGAGTTAGTTGAATCAGCGCTTACCGCCTTCGGCATTACCCTGCCACTTGTCTGCAAATTTGTTTGTGTTAATAATAGTCGGCGCGGTGGAGGCGGCGGTGGTACGAATTTCGCTGGTCGTACAGTTGTTGTGGATGTAGTTTGGGTACTCCCACTGCCGTTGTTGCAGCTGCTTTTCACGATACTGGCGCTCGCGCTGTTGATTGTTGTAGAAATCGATGAATGAGGTTGATTCCGTGGCGATGGTGGCGTCTTGATTGTCCGCGTCGTCGTCATCATCATAGTAGTAGTACTCCTCATCGTCGCTTTCATCTCCACTTGCATCGTGACAGTCTGTTGTGACGCCGCCTCCAATTCCACTTCTACTTTCGCCAATGGCGGAGTTGTTGCTTTCATTGGCGTTGCCGAAGTGGCTCTCACTGTTGGTGGACTGCTGGTAATGCTGGTTGTACGCAGTGGGACCATTGTACGCTGTTCGAGTAGGTACTCGCAAGATGAGGCCTTCAGAACACCGATTGGCAGAGCTACCTTGTTGGCCATATGAGGAGGTTGAGATTGTGCGAACGCCTGCTCCCAGCTCGTCGGAATTGATGTCGGCAGTAGAATACGACCATGTATATGTGGTGCCTTCGGGGCGAATGGCGTTTGGTTCTCGTTCTCCTCCAGCTCCAATTCGTAGCTCTTCTCGTTCGAGAGATCCTCGTCGCTTGAGCTTCCAGCTGAATCCTTTAAATAGTGGCCATTTGTCGTTGTTTCCCCCTACCAATTGTTGGGAATAGAATTCAACTAATCAATTCTGGTTTATAGCGTACTATAAGTTTGTTGTTGTTGGTGTGTAGTTGGTTCTGGAGAGTCGTGAACTGTTGGTGGACGAGTGTTATTGCGAGTCGCAAAGACCGCCAATGGAATGACGATGATAGTGTGGGAATTAGTGATTAGTTTGCACGAAATTTTCGGTGAATGTTTATTATTGGTTATGCTAGCGAATGTTATTATTTTGGATTTTCTGTTTGTATATCTCTAATACACGTACTGGTGTTGGCAGATTTAATAATATTTTTAATTTCGAATTCTTTTGGAGTTAGCGGTCCGATAAGTACATTACAAGTATGTATGTCTAAACCCATTCCTAGAAGAGTTTTTTCTTTTTCTTGTCTATTTTTTGATTGTTAGTAGGAGGTAATGGTTGCTGTTGTTTGTTATAACTTTTTGTTTATAAGTTAAGTACTCGTATGTAATTTGATGGATTTATAGTTGTTGTTATAAGTAATTAATTTGCAACAATTAGCGTAGAGCAAATGTCATTTCTTGATTTGTATGAATTGACAATGTTGCAAGTTGTGCTAGAGCTTCACTAGCCGCACTACGACTTTCTAGAAGACCAAAACACATACACATACATACGTTCATACATACATAAACATATTGAGCAGTGGCGCAATGATAAAATGGCAAATGGCAAATGGCAACATGAGTGCATACATCAATGGGCAACAGAAAGCATGAAGTTGATGAAATATGAAAAGAAACAGATGTAATGAAGAAAAGAATATAAGAATCGAATAAAAGCGAACAAGACATACGATAAAATGTGATTCGATTATATAAGAAATAAATAAAATATTTCTAACGGCAATTAATAGTTAATGTCGATAACTGGTTATTAGTTCACTACTAAATATAAATTACAAAACGTTTGAAAATATTTGAAGCTGTGAGTCTGTGATTCAACAAAACGCACAATGTTTACATATACATATAAGAAAATAGTTAAAACTTCTTGATTTCTATATTGAAACTATACATGCAAACGCACAAAGCCGACCCACCTTTTTAACATCATCACTTTCCTGCTGGGTCTTTTCTTCATCGCTTTCAGTCTCCTCCTCAAAAAGTGGCTCTAAGCGACGTCTACAGCATTGATGAATGGAATTTTTATTTGATTTTTAAATGATGAATTTAAAATGATTTGATGAAGTAAATTATAATAGAGAATACAATGAGATTTACAAACTAGTGATCATTCTGATATACTAAGAGTAAACTTCTAATTATATATAAATAATGCAATTATTATAAAAGTCTATATCAAATGATGCTGCGTCTCTACATCGAATAGCTCGTATTTGGAGTCCGGCTTACATTCTTTGCTCAAACATTAATATATATATACATACATATATGTTCTAGTTGAACCTAAATATCGCAACGGTTGAGGTGTGACTATATCCCAACTATTTGTTACATTAAATTTTTTAATTTTATACATTTACATGAATGAATATAAAACTATATTCTTAAATACAATACTTTTTATTTACTTTCAAATCCGATTTATATCCAAAGTACGAGTAGCACTAATAAAACTACACAAATATTATGAATAAACTCGTATGTTAATAAACTCATTATCTATGTAAGTCGATCTCTTTAATACAGTACCTATATCGGCAACTAATTGAAAGCATATGCTAAGCGTTACAACTTACCGTGGCAATAGTCCTCGAATGGTGCTTGCAGTCATTGGTGGCGCCATAAGAAGTTCATCCATCATTAGCTCGGTGTCGTCATCATCATTCAGTGAATTGCTTGACTTCGTAGGCGACTAAAAATGTGAAATATAGCAAAGTATAGATTATTGTTGCGTCAATCAGTTTTTTTTTGTTACTTTCTTACTGAATATGTATTTTCCGAGTTCACTAGATGCATATCGTCATTGTCTCCACCACTTGTCGGCGTTCCCCACACTTCCTCTCCAGATGTGGCACCCGAGGTGCATTCGTCGGCTTGTTCGTCTGTTTCGGATGTAGTGGCAGCAGGTGAAGAAGTCGTTTGTTCTTGATTCCACCGTCCTAAATATTTATCGATAAATGCTCGTGATTCCTCGAAAAAGGACATTTTGTTGCCTCCCACCAGTCCGCCTGCTCGACTTGTCCAGACACCACCTACCAACACACATGATCCGCCAGCCACCACTTCGTTGCTGTATACGCTAGACTTGCTGGTTTCACACAAATTGTCCACTGTATCGGCTCGTGCTTTATCATCTAAATCGTCATCATCTTCTTCTGTATCGTCAGGCACTTCGCTTTTGTCATCATCATTATCTAGTTCGTCTATTTCATCGTCCATCCGATCATCTGAGGGCAATTTCTCCAAGCTGGACATGGTACCATAGCGCCGTAGGGCATTACTCATCGGACGATACGGCGGTTCTTCGTCTAGTGGGGACTCATCGCAAGAGTCCTCTGGAATATTCTCAATAACAGCCTGTCGTGGTGTGTTGTTTAGCTGCAGCTGAGTTGTTGTGCTGGTTGTTAAATTTGTTCCGCTATTATCCCACACATTCGTCGAGGTCATGGTAAGCATCGCCTCAGGCGTGGGTGGTACAACAGCGATAGTCGGCACGAAGGTGCTGTCATACATGGGAGCGGCCAGGGGTGCTGGTGCTGAAGTAGACGTTGGTGTTGGCAGCGGAGTAGTGGGTGTGACTTTTGTATTAAATTGTCTCGCCGATAAACCATTAAATTGGAATGACGATTGCTCATCCTTTGCAGTTACCAACGATTGACCACCGCAAATGCACTTGCAGTACTTGAGCGTCTTTTCACTTATTATGCTATTCGCTGACTCCTGCAACTGCAGTTGACGTGGCATTTGGGGTGACTGCTTTGGTGAATCAATCAGTTTGCAAGTCTGCTGTTCTACCTCATCAGGGCTGAGTGTCGTATTTTTAAAATCAGCGGGTGTACATTGACAATTGCATGCTATGAACCGAGACACTGATGCTGGGGTGCCAGGCGACTTGGGGGATTTCAACATGATAGGCGTGTGCGGAGATTTAGAACTTTTCGTAGTGTTGCGACTCGTATCCACAAAATGCGCGCTTTCCGCCTCCGGCATCTGGTCTTGCTCTTGTGTACGTATTATTTGCGCTGTTTCAGTAATGGTAACAGTCGTTTTCACCTTTTTGTCAGCGGCTTCCTTTGCCGTTTCCTTCGTAGCAGTTTGTAATGTAACTCGGTATGTTCTTGGCTGTGGCTGTGGTTTTTTGACGCTAGCCGCTTTGTTTTCGTTGTCTCTATCGCCGCTAGATGAGCTCGATAAACAATATCCATTCATAAATACCGTCTGATGAATATGTTGTGGGTCCTGTATTCGAGGCATAGGTTGTGGTCCAGGCTTGGCATCCAAACCTTTTGCCTCACGTCGTTCGTCTAAAATTCGTAATTTACTGAAGCTGTCGGTGAGTCGGCGTTGTATTTCATCTGCAGCGGCGACTCCACTGCTGCTACTTGGTATTCCACCGATGCTGTCGTCCGTAGCCTCTGATTGCGAAAGATCGTCAGTTATTAATTGCGCCACATCGCTTTCGGTATCACCGGTCTCCCGTTTACTACTGCTAGCCACTACCTTGGATGAATGTTCGCTGGGCTGTTCGCCCGTGATAGTACTCGATGATATGCTGGTGGTGCTGCCAGCCTGACTAGCATTTCCATTGAGCCTGCAGCAGCGATTGGGTGATGACTGGCTATGTTGTACCTTTAGTGACGTACAAACCAGTCCGCTGCCACTACCACCACCTGCACTACCTTCGGCGATCATTGCGCCAATGGCCGATCGTTGCGGATGTGAGGTGGGCATAGTGGGTGACATTGACTGTTGAAGACCCAAAGCGGCTTGCTGGCAATTCTTATGACAATGACGACAGACTGCTAGCTTATCAAGCACAATGGGACTAGAGCGTACAGTGATCTGACAATGAGTTGAAGTAATATGAGTGAAAAGTGAAAGCATCAGTGATGTGCACAACTAAGCAAGACCTTGATGAGCTAGCATAAGCCAAATGAGACTTACCTGACTATCTGAAGTGGTGCTGTGAGATTGGCTCAACTGACTCACGTTCTCTGAGTAGGCTTCACTCATGCTGAGCTCTTCCACGCCACTTAAACGTTTGCCGCCAAAATTCGGCCGGGCCTTCATACTACCATTTTCTTTGGCCAAATTTAATTCTTTGGTGCGCTTTTCAAGCTGCTGCCTTGTCCAAAAGGTTATACGCTCATCTTGATCAGTCTCCGGATAGAGTAAGTGCTCCTCTTCGTGACTGATATTCTCGCGTGAGCGCTGCGCTGCCAGTCTCGCTTGCTCCTGTTGTTTATCCAGCTGACCTTTCATCCAATTGGCAAGATGAAGAGCATTCGACTTGGAAGTGCCAGTCTTGTTTAGGATGCGACACTTTTCATCAATTAACATTTCGATTTGCTCCGATGCATTCGAATGGCGTTTCTGCTGTGTGAATAATACAAATACATACACACATGGAAGCATAGTAATTGGGAAATGCAATGTAGAGGAGAAGAGGGGAAATAAATAATTTACTCGATGCCCAATAGGTTGCTGCATGTTCGCCTCGTAACTCTGCAACCGTTAACAAAGCGACTTTTTTTTTGCTGATATTCAAAAGACTTAAGCAACAAACTCGATTTCATTGAGATTTATATTTATGCTATAAAATGGAAAATTGTGATGGTCTCATTTATCTTTCGTGCAAAATAACTACTTTACAAAAAAATTTTAAACAAACTAAAACTGAACTGTAAATTCAAATTATTGCATTTGAAATTAATAAAAAAAATTTAAGCAAATACTATTAGCTCTAAATATTTACAAATATAGGACAAATGTGTCACATTCTTGACTGGATAATCTTTGATTAAAAACGCTTGTAACAAATAATGTTTAGGAGATAGAAAAGTTTCGATAGATCTGCTTTGTGCTCATACCAATATTGTTCGATATCAATTCAAGCAGCGGCGCACGAAATCAAAAAAGGAATGAGAAAGGTATTTCTGCGCAAGAAATGCTTTATTTTTAATAATTTTTCATAGCTCAAATTTGAAATGGAGTCCATCACAACTTTCAATTTTATATAGGTAATTTTTTGGCTTCTTCGTGAATACAGTGCCTGATTCAACAATTTATTTTTATGTAGAAAGGAAAGGAACTATTTTTAATAAAAAAAAAAATAAATAAAAATGTAGATAACGAAATGGAAATACTAACGAGATCTCGGATTTGAAATAGTCAATTAGTAAATTTGGCTTTGGAAAGCTCCACCAAGTTAGCGGCTTGTTAGGAAATATAAATTAATATGAAAAGGAAAACGAAGAGGCATGTAAAGTGTAACAGCAGCGAAAACTAAAGCACAACACTCAAAACGTCGAAATAAATTCACAAGCGTTTTTATTCAAAGAATCATATTTTCTTTTATTTATTTTCATTCATAAATTTCTTCAATTTCAATTGCAATATTTTTTTGCTTCTTTAATATTTCTAAATGTTTAGCCCTTTCTTGTTCTGATAGAAGTTGTAATGCATTACTGTAAATGAAAATCACTTACTAATGACTATTAATACACTGTGAATGAAGAGATGTATCTATAAATATTCATATAATCAATTAAGCTACATTGTTTAAACTACATGAGTGTCTGATGATAATATTTTACAAGTATTTTTATGTAATTGTATGCTTGTGTACTATGTACTTTGGTATGTCTTCGTATGCTATGTAATCGTATTGCTTACTAATGAAATTTATAGCGATTTTTAATATTAATATCAATATTTGAAATTTGCCAAGCGACTAGAGTGTAGCGAGTTTTTAATTCTCAAAAGTCGATGTATGTATCTACATATATAATTATTTAAATAACTGTAAAAGAATTTCGTTTCGTTAAGGATTGATTGTAAATTGCATATATTTACTTTTTTATTTAGATTTACATACACTCCAAGTATGTATATAACTCTTGTAACACTTTTTTAATTTGAAGCTTCTTGTGGAATTTTCTTGCTTTTTTGGACAACGATTTTGTATTAATTATTTCTTGTAAATTTGTACTAACTATAAACAAATTTGAGCATTGTTATTAAAATGGAATAATTCTGATTGCAAAAGGAAGTATTTGGAAGCATTTTTGTGGTGGATTTGGATTTGACTTACTATTATAATTATATTTAAATATTATATGAAATTAAATTTGCTTGCAACCAATAATATTTAGTGAAAAATCGAAGAGTTTATCGGGTTTTCATCAATTGTGTAGGTTTTCTGATATAACATTTCAGAAAGTTTTTGCGCAAAAAAGTAACGCGGTCTTTTGTTGAATATTAACGTTTGTTAAGTAAAATTGTCAGCTTCTCAGTAACAAAAACGTATTTTTTGACTTGTCTTATAATGTGGTGACAATTAAAAAAAAAATGGAAAAAATTAACAACTTTTCATATATACAACTTTTTAAGTCTACAATAAAAATTACAGCCCCTTACCAACGAGTCTTTGATTCTATTTTTTGTACTAATAACTAATTTTTTGATCAACTAAACTAAAATCAATGTTTTCTACTAAGCTAATCTGGCTTATACTCGTACAATTAATTGAAAAACTTAAATTCAATTGAAAAATTAATTTTTCAAACAAAGCTTAGAGGAGTACTTACTCACTCCAACTCTGGATTACTAGTAATCGGCTATGCTGTAAGGAAGGTATACATTTCTACACTCAAGATCAAATTTGAACCTGACTGGTTCATTTAATTTAAATTAGATTGGTCCAAACTTTTTTATATTCATGTGAAGTCTGATCTTCACATATGAAATAATATGTCAGCTGTTTGTCGCGTCAAATTTGATCTTGAGTGTAGCTTAAATACATGGGTGTATCGGCAGGAATATCTTTGTCATATGTAGCCATATTAGCTAGATAGCTAGCTTTATAAAATCTTTAATATTAACAACTTATTTACTATTTAATTCGAATTTGAAAGAACATAAAAATTCTACGATTTTATTTTTTACTACAAAAATCTTAATTAGTAGTAACAACCGTTATAATATTTGAACTACTTACTCGCAAATACAAGGAATTAAATAAAATAGTTAACTGTATTCAATAACTTCTACCTCACCGGTGGTGATTTCTAATTTCTAATAATTAGTTTGTCTTTTGTGTGCGTCAATTTTTGAGCCATTAACAATTTTCCATTTTTCAATACATAGTGTGTTTTGGTTTAAACGTTATGTATGCAAAGTAATAAACATATTCTACGGGACATGAATCTTAAGCCGGCAACTGATTATCAAACCTCTTTCTTTGTGGCATGTTGCGCAAATTGTTGTACAACGATTAGTTTATTGTTTACACACATAGCAACAACAACAAATAAATCAATACGTAACTGAGCTATTTTGCTGTATTCTACTTGAAACTTAATTACTCTATTTGAGCCTTCTAAGACTAAACAACCGTAATTATGACTTGTAATTATTTCAACTGAATAATATATGTATGTCCTATCTAAGCGTATGGCACTTATTTATCCATTTTGTCTTTAATCAACCGGCTGAGCTTTGGTAACAAGTTGCTGGACACTCTTACTTGAGTAATTTTGGGGTAAGGGGTCGCGCACAGCACAGCGCTACGCACACGCGTTGACCACAACAACACATCTGTCAAAGTTTAGATGGCTTGGGCTAAGGGCAAAACAACAAAAACAATATCAACTCTAAAATCGACATTTATCTGATTTTATTTTGCGGAAGCAGCAAAGTCATTATGGCTGAGGAGCGTGCAAGTGAGAGCAAGCAATCGACGGATTAGTGTTTGAAAGGGATCGGTGGTATACGGCAATAGATGTATTTCCTATAGCATGTATTTGGGTGTGCTGAAGTAGTGAGGTTTTCCATGGAATAAACGATTCCATTTAAGTTTTGTGTAAACATTTTGTGAAATGGTAATTAAATGCTTTAAATTTCAATAAAGTAATCAGGAAATAAGCTCATAAGTGAAAAGTTGTTTCATACATTGTCTATAATGTCAGTCGGCATGTGTTTTCATTTGCCTCAAATGGTTACGTTGTATGGTATTCAGTTAGTTAATACTTGGTATTCAATGTGACAATCAAAGTCGTTCTCGTCTTTATTATCCTCAATGTCCAGTTCGTCGTTCTCATAGTAAATACCTGCACCTTCTAGCCAAAAATCAAATCACAGATCCAATGAGTCGGGTGGGGTCGGTTTCGTCGGTAGTACTCCAAATGGATCGTCCACGACAACACTCACATCGATCTCATCATCTTCGTCCACCTCATGTTCATCTCCCATAAATATACATTCTTCCACATCAGTATCGTAGGAGGGATCAATGTTCACTTCCTGTAGGTTCATATCCAACTCGAGTAGATCCCAAGATCCACCAAATTGCGCCAGTGGTATGCCCTTGGCAACAGTTGATTTTTTGCGCTCATCTCCCTTATCTACCTTCGTATTAACATCTGTATCTGAGCAAGTGTTAATATCAACTTTATTGGCTTTTTCGTGTTCTTGTGTTTTTATATTCTGAGTTGGAACAAAATCATTGGAGAATGCGTCTGAATTACATAGCTGCGAGGAGGGCGATATATTCGGTGTGGGTGTGTCGGGGGTCGTCAGTGAGAGATTCTGCGAGTCATTTGGTCGCGCCACATCGGTTTCGTCAATAAAGGAGCGTCCCACTGAGCTAAGCGAAAACTCTAGTAATTTAGGTGGTCTACTGGTGGTAGTAATTGCGGAGCTTGTCACAACGCTACGCACACTGCGAGCTGGTGTTGACATTGCCGCTTGCGTATTGTGCAATGCACTATCGCTACGTCGAGGTGACCGTGCATTACTCTTGGCCGTGGTAGTTACACAATAGCGCCCTTGTCCGTCGATTAAAAGCAGTCGTTCACCGCCGTCAGCGCAACGTTGTTGCAAAAAAAAGGTGTCGATGTCATGTTTTGTATCGGCAGCGGTGGGCTCACATGCTGCCTCTGGGATAGCGGTGAGACACTTGCAAGAGGGCAAATGCTCTCCGGAACATAAAGTTTGTGTGTTAAGGCTGCTGCCACTCAAGCTGAGCCAAGTACTGGAGTTATTTGCGCTTGAATTGTATGCACGCGCAGCCGCCAAAGGTCGCGCTTCCAGCTGCTGGGCGACTAAATGGCGGCGCGTTAGTGTTAATGAGCGTAGCGAAGGTGCACTGTCTGTGAGACCGCCAAGCCCAGCAATACCACCACCACCATGACCACCAAGACAACCTGTGAGCGTGTGGCGGGCCGGCGACGCCGTTTGAGAGGAACAAGAAGCAGTTCGCGTAGTTTGGGTCATGCGTGTACTGCAGCGCGAAGCGACCAGTGTGCTGGCGAGACGTTGTAAGTTTTCATAGGAATCGCCGGTTGCCAAATGGCCACCTTGACGTAATAAACGCACCTGTTGTTGACTGTTTTTTGCGTTAATGCTGTCCATGGATGAGTGCTTGATCGAACCAATAGATGCAGACGCAATTCCGATATCACTCAGTGGCACTAGAGTATTAAGCACATCGGGAGAATCTAGTGGACTTGAGAGGGGTGTCGATCCAAGTGCGGCATTTACCAAAAAACTGTAAGTAATTACAATGAATGTGTTAATTTAAAACAACTTTTGAAAATAACCCACATTTGACGTTGTAAGAGGTTCTGCCAGACAGCTTTTAGCTCTAAAGAGGGCGCTCGCAGCAGAAGACTCTTTCGACGAGCACTTTTCTTGGGTGTGCGAGTGAGGTCCGGTGCACAATAGCCGGTTGGACTCTCGGCCAAGCGTCCGTTCGGATCCACTGTAAGACGGAACTCTGTGGCTGAGGTAAAAATGTAGCTTTGTTAATGATTGCTCTAGATTAGGTATCGACTTCGGACTAACTTTTTTTACGCATATGAAAACAGGAATCTACAATATTTGCGATAGGAATGGGCTCCTCGGTTATGAATAACACGCGGTCTCGGCTGACCTTTGCAAACACGATGATATCACTAAAGAGCAAGGTCCAGTAGGGTTTCACGGAGCGGCCTTCCACGCGTGACAGATCACCACCAAATATCCATTGGCGTCCCTGTACGGCCAGCGTGAATGGTTTGCACTTAGTGAAGACCATGCGGGACTCGAGATCTTGCAACGTGAGCAAAGGCCGGCCTTCGCCAAGTGGCTCCATTAAGCCACTGCTGACAGTAATCTCGCGATACGCTGCCTGAAGCTCAGCGATTACAGTAGTGAAATTTTTATGTTCCTCGGTATCGACATGACAGTTGGAAGCGAGCAGTTGCATTAGCTTCAATATTTCACGAAAATGCTGCAAGGGTCTATGAATAAACATCGTAAGGTCTGGGCGTTTTCGCGGCACTTGAGGTTCTGTAATGAAGGCAACAAACTCCGAGCCCATTTGTCGTGACTTGTTCACCTGGAAAATGTTAATGTAATATTAAAATGTAAAGAAATTACGAAATAAGCAAACGTACTAGCACACAGTCAGCTCGCTTGATGCCATTGCAATACTTTTTGTAAGCCGCACAAATAGCTGTGGTTTTCGAGAGATAAACACGGGAAGCAAAGTTCATTTGTGGTTCCTGATCATCATTGCACAGCTGTTCCAGTATATCCTCGGAGATGCGCAAAAGCTCGTCAATATTCTGAAAGAGTGTTCGATGATCATTTGGCGAGATGAGATCTTTGCGGTCTTGCAATGGCTGAACGAATCGCTGCATGCCGAAGTGCAGCGCTGCGATAAAGTTCTGTTCGCGGCTGATCAGTTGCAACAGTAAGCGGCGACGGTTATCTGTAATCGGCCCGATAGACTGGGATGGGGAAAAAAGTGTTTATATTTGTATATACGGCATATTATTTTCAAATACGAGATGATGCGAAGCTCTGTCTTCTACACTAGAATGTGCAATGCGAAATCTGAGAAACTAACAACATTTTTTGAAAAATTATATCAAAATAAAAGAAATATATTTAAATTAATTTTAAATAAGCATTTATTGTCAACATAGCAGCATTTTTAAATTTACAACGAATGAAATTAATAAACATAAACTTAAACAAAAGTGCAAAGTTAAGTTAAAACTAATAAGAACCAACAATGCGTGCAAAAAATATGCGAAGTAACAACACAGGTTGAGAAAAAGTAATTTCAAATTATTGTTACAAAAATCTAATTATGTTGAATGTAGGGGTTTCTTTTGTAAATACTCCTATAGAATTTGATAATTACCAATTGATTGGTTTTAATGTTTGGAGTAAAGTAATGAGTACATCTGCAAACTTAAAACATTTCAATGGCACATGATTGTGTGTTATAAGGTGTATTTCTTTAAAAAAATTCACTTGGTTTGGTTTGTCTCACTCGATTATAGAGTGTTCAAGTTTTAACATTTAAAAATATTACTTATATCTAAATGGCTTAACTCTGCTAAAACGCTGACATTTTCACTCCATTCGGAGCGTCAGTCGAGGCAACTTTGTGCTTTTACACATATTTTCAAATTAAATTAAAACAAAACATACAAATAAATAATTTATAATGAGTAAAATTATAAAGTGAAAAATGTAAAAACTTATTGAAACCCAAACTTATACATATAAATTCGTTCACTATGTTTTGGCACTAGTCGTCTTCTTAACCCTTCAAAGAAAGTCATGCGCTCTGTCATCTCTTATACAATGACACCTTTTCCTACCTCCTTGCTGAACGTAACCTGCGGTAAGTGCAGCCGCCGTTTCGCGGCCTCAATGGACGAGGTAGTGCCACCGGAGCATGCTGTGGACGGACGTACGTTCGTTACAGCAATTGTTGTTGCTGGTGCTGCAGCTGATATTGGCGCTGTACTCGGAACGCCGACACGGCGTGCTGAAAGCGTTGGGCCACCAGTAACTGACTGCTGCTCATCGCTTATGGTACTAGCTAACCGTGTATTTGGTGTAGCTTTTCCATTCATCACCGGTGCAGGTGGATGGCCGCGGCTGCCAACACTGAGCGCTGGTGGCATAGAGCCGAGTCCTACACCTCCTGTGGGTCCGGTTCGTCTAAAAACCTCTAGCGTCAGCGTAGAGCCTTGTGAACGTATTAGGTTGAGCACATCCGCTTCTGGCATCGTTACTACATTTTGTTTGTCTACAAAAATCACATAGTCGCCCGGTTGTATGCCAGCCCGATCAGCAGAAAGACCTGGTTCAATCTTTTCGACACGCGGTGGATGTGTCCACACAATGGAAAATCCGAAGCCACGCTCGGCAGTACGCGTCAGTTTTTTAGTCATAGTGAATGGTGTACGACCAACGGATTTACTAGTGGCAGACAGACGTCGCCCGCCCGAAGCGGACGGTGTGGCACTGGCGGCATTTGTGGTCGCAGCTGTATCTGTGGGTGGGTCCAACTCGAGGAAACGTAAAAACAGATTCTCATCGGCATCACGCTGATGCAAAGCCTTCCGGCTCAATGTCATCGGGTGCTCGATATTGTTGCCAGCTGTCGCCTGAGCCATGCTGTCGATGCTCATGACATCCTCTTCGCTTTTCTGTCTTGTCAGAGTTGATGTCATTGTGCGTACGGCGTTGGCGACACTTGTCTCTGGCACAGCTGTCTGGGGCTGCAAGTGGGAATTTAAGTGAATGAATTTATCGTTGCTACTATGATTTTGGTTGTTGCGTAACTTTGGGCTCGGGGTTTGATGAGTCTGGCTGTGGACTTGTGCTGTGTGTGTAACTCCTACCGGATACTGCAATAATATTGGCGACTGTGGTTTATTCAGACATGCCTGCGATTGTAGTTTATAGAATCCATTAACAGGTTGCTGCAGTAATGTGTGTAGAGGAAAGGACATGCATCCTAAAAACTCGCTGCGTCTGTAAAGAGCAGATTAGGGGAAACATTAGTATAAAAATTCATTTTGATTTTCAAAGCGAACATATATATGTGCATATATAATATTTATATATATAATATAATAAATAAATGTTTAAAATAAATATTTTACAACTTAGCTTTGAGCAAAACGTTTAATTTACTTTACTAAAATAATATTTTTTAATTTTTTTCATTTCTGTACTTCAGCCCAGAAGCAAGCAGCTAATCTGTCTCAACCGTCTTGTTGCTGTGAAGCGAGCTGACTGAAATTTCAACTGAGTGCTTCCGTTTTATAGACAAGAATTTGTAATGCGAGACTTTATCTCGCCACCTAATCACTGCCAAGTGAAAAGACTATAAATTCAAGTCAGCTCCTTCATCCGATAACCTTCGCCGACACCCACAAGCTAGCAAGCAACAAAAAATGCCGGAATGCAGAAAGAAAGGAAGAAAATTGTTTTGCTCAAGAAACAGTAAACGAAAATCGCTGCCAAGAAACTATCAGCAACGTTAACAGTGACAGTGCAATGCCACACACAATGACGAAAATAAACCAAAAGCAACAACAACAACATTTACAAGTGGCTGGGAGTAAGCAAGAACAATTTCCACCATATTACATATGAACTAGTACAAGACCACTTGTCGACGTCAGATTGGTGTGTGGGACTTCGTATGAGGCAATATTTTGCTTCAGCGATTGGCTGTTGAGTGTGTTGCAAAGTGGCTGACAGCATAACGTTCCATCAGCATCAACACCCCTTTACTGCTACAGCAACAATACAATGCTTTAACGTAAAATGCGAAAAAAGAAAAGCATGCAACGCCGAGTAGTTTATGTAAACGGACAACCACCGAATTTATGACATAAGTAAAATGACTAAAAAAGTAAGTACCAAAACTGTTTACATATTTTTATAGTTATTTAGTCGATTGTTCTTTCACTGTACATTAGCGAAATTCGCGTTTAATTAAAAATTTAATTTTTTATTGAATATCATTAAGTTCCTGTAAGCCTCCACCCTCTATGTGTTTCCAAATTTGCTCTACAACTCGCGTATTATCCTTGTGTCTTCACGTATTTATCGTAGAAAATTTCAATGGTTCCTGCAGTCTTTTGCAAAATTATGCATTTTCATTTGAAGTTCGCATTTTCAAGCCAACAAAAACTCATTAAAGGTACAACTTTTTTATACTCTATCATAAATTATACATTTTTGTTTCTTTATGGGTCTGTTTTTCTGATTGCAATACAATAAACTTTCCAATTTACAATATTTTCTTCTCGAATTTGTGTCAAGAGACTGTGTGTTGGGTAGAGCGAGTACATTGTTCACGAACGAAATGTGTTTATAGCCAAATTAAACACGTAATTGAGAACTGCATGTAAAAGACACGCTACATTTTATGGTGCTTCCATCAAATTATACCAAAAAGTGTACAGCAATTGTTCGACATTTCTAACAACAAATGTAATGTAATAACTTCTATATTATAATATAAACGGTCAGCGTCAAAATTGATGTTCGAGCGTGGTTCAGCATGCGCGGCGGTAATCGATTTTAATTCGGCGACAGCTTACTTCCACTGATTTGTCGGTTTTTTCACTTCCTTACAACTTTTCGCTATTGTTTTTTTACTACTTTCCACCGCTTAGTTTTGATCGATTTGCTCTAGTTTAGGCCCTTTTGTCTTTATCCACGTCCGCTTCTTTGTTGATTGATTTAGTGTGTGTGTCTGTTGCTTTCTGAAATACTCCTTTATTGCTATTTTTATTATTATGTAAGCTCAAAAGAACAAAGGCAGGAATACCAAACTTTTATTGTCATTGAGAATGCAAGATGCGCTAGCAGAAAGATGAAAACAAGCAATCGGTCACATGACGGAAATATTTGTTAAACTCAATTTATTATTTATTTATCAATTAGGCAAAAGAGCAGCGAACAAGCTTGAATTTATTTAAACGTTTCAGCCAACTCGTTCTTGTATTAATTGTACAGGTTGGTGGAAAAATTTCTGCGTTCAAAATTAAAAAATACTGTTTTTGGTATGAAATAAATTTTTTTATTCAATATAATCTCCATTCTCATACGTAATTCTCCATGTAAATTATGAAGTACTCGTGGGTGTGAGACGTTTTTTTTTCAATATTTCCGACCATTTCTGTTCTCCTGCATTCCTTAAACTGCGAACTATTCTTTAGTGCACATTATTGCTTTGCTTTTATTGTATGTGATTAGCCGATTGACTTAATTTCCTTCACCGCTTTCTGTCTAAAAGTAATTATCGGAAATCTTAATTTGCCACTAATTCCATTTTTAATAAATGCAAAACGCGCTCAATTGACCGTATTCTCCACCCGTTGTCCGGTCGCAAACTTAAAGCTTCAAATTTCTTCTTTGCGTGCTATCGGTCATCGGCTTTTATTTCATCCAACGCCCTTTAATGGGAAATAAATTGCAATTGGCCACAATTTACACATTTCTGTGTTTACAACGTGGTTATGCCGGGCGTACGAGTGATATAAACTGTGCACGCCTGAAAGTATGCTCGATTGCTTCGCCCTCTAGTGTAGCAGATTCGATTTTCGTAGTAGTGTGTTATTGTGGTATGTACACAAACGCTTACATGTCCCCGTTGTTGTCCATGCAAATCGTCACAAACATAAATTTTTTCAGCAACCATGAACGAATCCTTTTCTTTGTAAGGTGTGTGGTTGCAGTGAGCACCGGACGAGACGACAAATTGACCGAGCAACCAATCAGACGCGGTTGAGCCATCAATCAAAGCCCTAGCTAAGCGTGATTGCATAGAAATACTGTTATTGACGTGTGTGTATTTGTGTGCTTTGCCAGTTGGAAATAGGCGACAAGAGCACATGTTCCCCAAGTGTAGGGAGCGAAATACGATAACAATAATAAAACTATATAAATATATTGTCTGTGGCAGGAAGCAACCAAGTGAAGCAGTGTGTTTGTGTTACACGAAGCAAGCAAAAAACCGCAAATTTGTCAATCAACGGCAGCAGCCAACAAAGTTTTCTCTCACGTCTGCCGTTTATTTTTTCTATTAAAGTTCAGTTTGTTCAACTTTTATTTGTAGTCGCCTGCAGCGTTTGTCGACAGAAACCAGCAAATCGATATGCAAAGTGAAAGTGAACGATGCAGGGGGTGAGTTGCAGCCAGTTTAATTGTGAGTGTTAAAGAAATTCCTGGGGATATGGAGAACTACATGAACTAGGCTTACATAAGGCGTTTATATATTAACGATAGCGAAATTAATTTAGTTAAATTAAGGCAGTTAGAGTAGCGGACATTAACTGAGAGCAAGAAATTAGGGTGCAGAAAATTGCCTTCGCTTTTTTCAAGTTTTTATGTTACAATAAATTAAATTAAAATTACCAAGTTGCTCAACGTCGGAATTTGCGTGTTCACACATCGACACATCGCTAATGGCACCGATACACACGGTGCTCAATTATATGTGGTAAACACGCAAGTTCAATTTAGTGTTTGTGTTAAAATTTCAAACTTTTTTATACGTAAATGGATATAATTCAACTCAAAGCAATAAGCGAAATTTTCATAATAATTTTTAGTTTGAAGAGCGAAGAACTTATATTTAAAATAAGTGAACACCGACATTTATACACCTATTACGGTTTTCAACTCCACTCGGTTGAATTGAAGTGCAAGCAATTCAACTGCAGTTCAACACAACCTTTTTTTGGTATTACGTTCTTCAACTATTTTCTGCCGAAGTTTGATTGCTTTTGCTAACCCAGAAAATGAAGATTTGACATATATATAATAAAACCGCTGAAATTTTTTTAACGAAAATTCAAAATAAATTAATTTATATTGCTCACGAAAAGATGAATAATTATTGAAATGAACATTAGTTTTGATTTAGTTTTCGATGATAAAAATGTTGGGGCCAAAACTGTTGTGCTGTAAAAAGGGCTGCGCGATCTCTCAAATCCATTCGAACTTCCTAACACCAAATAAGCCAAAGATTTACGGACGATTAAATGGCTTTAAATAATGTTTATTGCATATTTATAAGTTATTTTCGTTTAAATGAGGAATCATTTAGGTTTTTTTACGATATGTGATGAAGGAATGTTAGCACAAACTCTCCATTTCCTTGCTGCCGGTAGTTATCATAAAATTCATTAAATGACTTTAACTTTGTGCTGAAGCAACCTACGAATCTATGGTTGTTACAAAACCTACTTTTAAATATTATGAAATCTATATTTGTGCGCTGTGGATAAGACACCAATGACTGAAGAGCACCAAAACGCTTCAAAAGTTTAATTTTACTCAAAAAGTATATTTCTAGGAGTAGTAAATTGTATCGACTCTTTATATTCGAAACACTTACCACGGTCTTTTTATTTTATTGTTTCCAAATTGTAGTTCGTCTCGTACAGTTTCGAGATTTTACTCCACGAACTCAACAAAATATTCACCTTTCTATGGATTTGTACATAATATAATAATTGACTAAAAGAGTTTTATACGGAATTTCAAAACTTCAAACAAAATGCAGCTGAGTTTGAAAACTGTAATAGGGACCTTATTATAAATAAATAGCTATACATTGATAAACTGATTTATTGACTATTATCCAATAAAATGCAGCAACTCCATGAAATATTGGTTGGCAACTAAGTAATTGCGTATTTAAAAAAAATTAAAGACAATTTTTTCATGGAACTAAATAACATTATTCTGTAATGTATTGCCCATTTTGATCAATGACCTTTTGCCATCTTTCAGGCAGCTTATGATGATCACACGTTTATAAAACTTCTGGTTTTTATTAGCAAAAAACTGAATCAGGTACGAGTTGACATCATCATCATTATTGAAGTTTTTAACATTCAAGGAGTTTTGTAAAGATCGAAACCAAAAGTAATCCGATGGTACAAGGTCAGGACTATATGGTGGATGTGGCAAAACATCCCAACCAAGCTCCAACAATTTTTGCCGAGTGACCAAAGATGTGTGTGGCCTTGCATTGTCATGATGGAATACAACACCTATTCGATTTATCAATTCGGGCCGCTTTTCTTCAACTGCATTGTTTAATTTCGGTAGTTGTTCAATGTAGACAACAGAATTGATCGTTCGGTTGGGTGGTAAGAGTTCAAAGTAGACAATTCCTTTATAATCCCACCAAACTGATAACAAAACCTTCTTTTGATGAACACCAGCTTTTAATGTTGTTTGAGCTGGTTCACCTGGCCTGCTCCACGATCTTATCCGCTCGATATTGTTGTAAACAACCCATTTTTCATCACCAGTTATCATTCGTTTTAAAATTGGATCATTTTCATTACATTTTGAACATAGCCAAGTTGTTTTAAGTGATTTTCAATGCATGTATATGATACCTGAAGCTTCTCTGCAATCTCACGTGCTGTACTGTGACGATCCGAATCGATTATTGCTTTGATTAGGTCGTCATCAACTTCAACTGGATGACCAGAGCGTTTTTGATCTTTGAGTGAAAAATCACCAGAACGAAATTTGACAAACCAATTTTGATACTGCCGTTCTTTTATGGCTTCGACGCCATAAACAGCACATAACTTTTTGTGAGCTTGCGATGCGTTTTTCCCTTTACGAAAATAAAAAAGCAAAATATGACGAAAATGTTCATTTGGACCAAAACGCCAAACGAAAACTACGCAACCGATCAAAAACCTTTTTTTTACTGATTGACAGCTGAATTGCCAACTATCAAAAAACAAAATGTGTTTTACATTTGGACTACGCCAGCAAACCTAAAAATTCAACTGAAGCCAACTATGAGTGAT
This sequence comes from Bactrocera oleae, assembly GCF_042242935.1. NCBI lineage: Eukaryota > Metazoa > Arthropoda > Insecta > Diptera > Tephritidae > Bactrocera > Bactrocera oleae. Next base: position 307,989 of record NC_091539.1, read on the forward strand.
ATAATTCTGCTTCTCGAACTTAAAAATTCAATTATTTCGTGAACATAACACATTAACGTAGTTTATAGAACACACTCTCCCATTGCCTCCTAATTGCCTTCAAATTAATCGCATTTTGTTACACTGTGCTCTTACTCGGCATAGCTCGTTATGTGTACTCAAATAGTTATTTCCGCCAGCCGAACACACCAATGCGTTCATAATTCGCCAACCGCCCAGTGAAATGGGGTAATTTGACTCTATTTAAACGCCAGGTTGTATTTCAGAAGAATAAAGTAACGAAAGTAGAACGAAATTGTGCAAAAAGTAAGGCGTTTCATGAAATAAAAAATATTAATGTTTGTCGTTTCGAGCGGTTGGTCCCATTGAGAGTGTTTATGTGTCAAGCTATGCCCACAAAAGATTGAACACACCTAGCTGTTTTACCTTCAGCAAAAGCTATAGGTAAAACTGTATGAAAATGAGTAAGCACAAAATGTAAAAATTTTACTGCCAAAACCATAAGTACATACATATATACAATATGTTTACGAGGTTATAAAGACCTAAAGTCCAGGTGGATATTAAGAGCTAAAGGGTGTTCGTAATTGAAAGTAGTGAGGTTAAGTGGACGGCCAAATGCCACTTTCCTTATTAAACCACTTCAAGGCAACTGCTGAGCTAGATTGTATTATAAATAAAGCTTCTAGAATATACAGGCACAATTCGCAACTCGAGTAGTCATTCTAGCGATGATGCAACGTTTATGCGATTATGTCTTATCTAAAGCCAATACGAGTACATGCCGCAAATACTGCTCTACAGTGTACTGATACACTTAAAACAGGTTATTCATTAGGTTTACCTGGAAATTAGACTATGCACCCGCAATCAAAAAATCAACGTCATTTTAACTGCTACTTTGTATGTTCGAAAGTTTTCAGCAGCACAACGGGGTTTTAATTTTCAACGAAGGCGCTTATAAACTAAGCGAGTGATGGTTTTCGTAGGGTGAGCGCCACCTGTGGCGATCAACCACAACTAAATTGAAATCACTTGTTATTAGTTGCATTATCCTGCACATTTTTTCCTCGTTTACGTTTACGAATTTGCCAAGCGTCGCGTTTAATGAAGGTCTTTAGGCGAAAAGCTTGCACTGCATACAATTTGCATTTGACCGTATTCAAAGTTCCACCCACGGACATTGTTGAACTTTTTAACTGTTAAATAATGACCGTCATTTCCGCTTGCTCCTGCTTGCCCTGCACTGCTGCTCTATTTATATTCAATTTCGTAATGCAACGTTTTAACTTGAGTGTATTGTGAAAGTTACTTTTAGCTTTAAGTTTTCCGTTTTGCAACTTTTAAATTGTAAAAGAATGTGGCCTTTAGCGTTGCGTGTTTGTAAGAAGTTTAAAAATAACCAACGTAGATGCGCATCGACTAAGCAAGTAGAAAGCAGAAAAAAATACATGTGGGCGTCATTGTTAGATTTGCAGCCATATCCGTTTTGACCAAAACGAAATTCTTCGACGCTGGTGCAGTAAAGGAGTGACATTGGCGCCAGCTTTGGGTATTTGGAGAGGCCCAGTGACGCATTGCAATGTTTCGTCATTGTTTTTCATATTTATTACATGATTTGCTCTTTTATTTAGCAAATCTGTTAGTCATTCATTTATAAACGACTTATAAAAGACGACCAGATAATTAACTAAGTGCATTCAAAAGGTTAGTAGTAATAGAAACAGAGCGATGTAAAGGAAACTAATGGATCACCGTTAAATTTGGAATTTATGGCGCATGGCTTGTGGTTGCCGCTTGAATTTTGCGGTTCGATCGATGATTCAGTTGTGCATTTGACCTTGGCTTTTAACGGTTTAATACTCGCGAATAACTAAACACATTTTTAGAGCATGCAGGAGACATGTTGTATAAATTTTAAAAGAAAAATACTAAAAAATTCCGAAAATTTTCAGCACGTATGCTACTTTGCTGTATTAACCACCGTTTATATTTGTGACTCAAAAATAATTTATTGTATTAAGACTGAAAGAAAGAAAACGAAGACACATACTTTCGCAAAGCTAAACGGTATATTTAAACGTGTGCGTAATTTTATTTTATTTTCTCTATGCCTTTCGGCTCATTTTTCTCCGTTTGTGTACAGTATGACGTGCAAGTGTGCATGAAACTGGAAACTTTCACTTGTAGCAACTGGCAGCGTTGTTGGAAAGTTTGTCAAATGACTTTTATCTACTGGAAGTTAAAAGACAAATTGTGGCGGAAGAACAGCAATGGCATAGTTGCCGCATCAAATTCATCTGAGCTGTTAGAGCCGAGTGTATGTGTATGCGTGTATGTCGCAAGGCAAACTTACTCGTTTGCAATTAATTTAAGTTTATTGTCGTATAATTTTGACGCTCAGACATACTTGAAAACTTTGTATGTCTTCAGTATAAAATTGTTGTGACATCTTCATTCTCGTTCGCATTCATTCTTATTATTTATTAAGAAAAATACGTGTATATTTGTTAATTAAAGAAATTTGGATATAAATAAAAAAAAAAAATTGTTTGACAGATCCGCTTAAAACACAAACTTCATTTTTATAATATAGAATATTCGTATCTCAAACTGATATAGTGTTATCTGTAATTTTCACTAAACAAAATTAATTCCAATTATAATGGCCTTTTCGCAGGCACATATACACGCATATTTGTAGCCCACCATGCAAGGTATTTAAGAGAACTGTTTTATTTTTCGTCTAATCTCCGTGAATTTTTGTTAATTCTTCCGCTAGACATTACTTTAAGTTCAACAATTTTTTGTATACATACATATGTATGTATGAAACTCCCGGAAACTTTTCGGCATTTTTCATTTCTTGTCCAGCAAGAAAGTTTAATGAATATAATCGTTCTCGTTGCCGATTGTTGTAGATTGATCGAGTGATCCACGAGCGGTGAAATAGTGAGAATTACGGAAACATATTATTTCGGCATAGTTCAGTGCTCAGTTGTTTGTTGGTACAGTTATTGTTACAATTTGGTGCGCCAGTCAGTTCAAGCGATGCCTTGGCATAACGCCAGCTACTGCCGCTGCGCCATATCACTCACTGCTGCAACTGGCATTTCCGCTGCGCTGCGGGTATTGAGTGAGCGCTGCAATACTAAATGTAATACAACTACAAATAATATATTATTTCTTCGAGCGAATTTGACAGTTACGTGTGGAAATGTGAAAAGCATGTACACGCTTTGACACCTCAACAACCGTCTTTAAATTAGAATTAATTGCAGAATATTGAAGAAAAATGTTACCAAATTGAAATTTATGTTTCTAGTTAGCAAGCGCAAATGAGTTTTCATTTCATTTAAATTTTCCCTCCGAAATCCGAAAAATTACTACGTTATTCTCTAAATTCCATTACAAATTGTTTTTAGAAACCCCACGTTGATCACAAAAAATCTTTGTCAATCCGTGCAGCATGCCACAATGCAATCGCAACTGCAGCACCAACGAGTGAGCGCAGTTCAGGTCCCATGGCGTATACGTGACATTTCCAAAGCATACAAAAACCCTTGGAAAAACTGATTAACGGCTTTGAGAAAATCCCACCAAGTGGCTCCAACTGCAACACAACAACAAATATAAATCAACCGCAAAGCCAACGCTATTTCCTTCGGTAACGCTCCACGTCCCCCCCCCGTCTTCAATATGTGAAATGTTTTGTATATCTGTGGCTGACTCTGACTGTTGTTATTGTATGCGGCACAAAGCAACTGTACGCCGCATTAAGCTTAAACGGCTTGCTGCTTGTACAGGAAGAAGCAGAGTAAATAGCTGGCGGCACAGATTTCTGGCACATTAAAAGCGCATGGCAGCAGTACTCTCTGCATGTACGCGCGTTTGTAGCGACGCAGGTGTCACGATGCAGCTGTGCAACGTTTTGGCGTTTTGTCTAGAACTGTTTAAGCGCAAATTGCGAAAAAAAACACGATACCAAGAAAAATAACTGGATGCACATGGCGTGGCTTAAATGTAAGCCAGTGACCCCATTTAAGCAGCTGTGTGCTTTCACCTGCGCTGCACAGTATTTTGCCGCCTGCAACGTGACACAATTATAAAATTCCATATCACTCTTTTTTATATGTGTTTTGGTTTTTGTAATGTAAAAACACCTTATGGCAACTAACGCCATTAATGTCGCATGCCACACATGAATGAAAAATCATAACTCAGCGGCGGTGCGGCGCAAGTGGCATAAATAGCTGGCTGGTCGTGCCGTTGCCGCGCGCCTTTTGTAGGAGTTACAGCTATATTACAGAAAATTATTTGCCTCTGGATTTGTGTTACACAGGTGTGTCTGTAAAGGCTGTGGGATGGATTGAAGTGTCATCGTAGCGCGTCGTAAATGGCATATGTGTTGAACATACACGTAGTACTGCTTAGAGCGTTTCTGGCATAGGTGTTGTAACTGAAAAAAAAACGTTTTCCGAATTAAAAGAACTTTAGTTGGCCTATTTGAAGCAGCTGTTAGTAAGCGCCTTCGCATTAGCCATGCAGCCCCTTTCAAATTACATAAATGTTCCTAGTAGCGGCGGAAAGCGTTAGTGCATCACGAATTCCGTGTACGTGCTTTTCACATTGTAAAACATACACACATACACGCTCGACCCTTTAGCGCAGTCTATTTCCTTTCAACCATTTCAGCGTTTTTCAAATTGCCTTTTTTGCGGTTAGCTTTTGGATTCGATTTTATTGAAATGCGCACGGAAATGAAATGAAAATATTTATTTATTTATGCACACATCCATACACATACACATAAATTCATAAATATGTCGATGGTGCTTTACGTATACATGTCCTTCACGCTTGTTGCTCGCTCTCTTCCAAGCCACCTATGCTGAATATGTGTGTGTGTTTTTGCGCGAAGGGGGCGCTAGCTGGTGTAGTAATTTCCGTACGAATAAAAGTGTTATACTCAAACAGCAACGCACTCAACACATTCAATATTAATACAAATATGTACATGCAATATATATAATATGGTTGTCGAGTATATATAAACACGCATATCTGCGTAAAATACTTAGTAGAGAATAAGACCTGTATTCATTGTTTTTTTTTTGGGAAATTTATTTTTTACTATTAGAAATTTAAGAATTTTATTTCCATTTTACAACGAAAGCTAGAAAATACTTATTTTCAGCCATAACAGTTTCATTTTCACATTAGCAATTCCGTATTTTAATATTTTAATGGGAATCGCATGTACACGTTTAACGACTTGCTAACATTGTATTTTATTTTATGAAACAAAGTGAATGGTAAAACTAAAAAGCGAAAGACGAATAGCGGCTGGTTCGTATAACCGTCATTCAAAGCAACACAAACCACCAAGGTTTTAGTTTTTATACTGCTTTTACTTAACATAATAAGAAATAAAAAATGTTCGCGAAAAAAATGCATATTTCAAGGCGCTTACGTTTGTCACTACTTTTCCTGCAACAATGAATGCGCACGTCTTTAAATTTCTGCATGTTATTTTTATTTTCTTTTGTTTAAATACTCGTAAAATTCAAGAGCATATGTTCTGTATTTGTATTGTTTTGGACTTTTATATTTATAAGCTATTACATATTTGGTTTAACGTTATTCACTACGCGACTTTCCACTTTGCGCAATATGTATTTTTAATGCGATTTCGCTGCGTACAGCACTACATATGTACGAGAAAAGCTAGCAAAGCACACTAGACGAATACTACATGCAAATGCATATATGCAGGCATGTGTGTATGCGTGATTATGTCAGAAAATAGAGCTCAGTATGACGGAAGACCTGCAACTAAGACTTACGTGATTACACAGCAGCTAATTTGTAGAATCAAAAGTATAAACATATTTGTGATAATCTATTTTTGAAAGAGCTTATATATACGCTTATCATTATTCTTTCAGTTTTCTGATTTGGACTCTGGTTTATAAGTACCTATAGCTAATGTTCATATTCGCCTATCAATGACGAGGCTTTTATTACACTCCACCTCGATTGCTTTGAATTCATAATTCCTTTTATATTTTCAATTTAGAAATCACATTTTACCTCAGTTCTCTTCTTTTTCATATTTAAGCACACCGTAGCACGGAAGAAAGCAAGAAAATTGCTTTTTTTGCTGAAAATTATATTGTGGTAAGATCTTACGACGGACGTGAGTCGATGTGATTTGATTTGAATTTGAATTTAATCATGACAGAGTGAAAAAGAGCACTAACAAAAAGCAAACATACATCCCTAGAATGGTTTCGCATGCAGCTCCTCGCCACTGCAAGCGTTTGGTATTCAAGCCTCGGCACATAAAATGCACTTGCAAAATAAAGTACTCAATACTCGAGAGAATGCATTCATTTTAATGTAATGCACTAGTTCCCTCATTCAATTTTTCTGCAGTAAAAATCAAAATCAGCTCTGGTACATGTCACCACGGCGTATGAGTAACAAGTAGATCACGTAAAGCATATACAATTGGTTTATTTCTTCTTTTATTCGCTGTAGTGCATACTATTTTCGACTGAAAACGCAATTTAAATAAAATGTATAATATTATAAAAGAGCACTATAAAATTAGATCTGCATGCAATCGCGTACTTAAACGCCAATATTTAGGGTGTATTCTAGTCTAAAAATAAAAAATGCACGATTTTTGTTCTTATTAAATTTTCAGAGTTTCACTGACTCACAGAATATGTAAAGAAGACATTTTTTCGAAATTCTAATTATGTTTGGAGATATAGGTATTTTCCAAACTAATTAGACCAGTTCACGATACTTTAAACATGTTTATCTCGAAACGGTCTTTTTCAAAACGATATCCACGCTTTCTTAGCTTCTACTGAACCGATGTACCTGAATTTTTTAGCGAGTATTCCTTATAGACTTACTTATGTCTGTAACTAGCCAGAAGCCCAAATTTAACTTTTTACTATTTAAAAAAAAAATCGAAACAGTCAAAAGAAGTGGTACAAAAATTGTTTTTTTTGTTGGCAGTCACCATTTCATGCAAAATATTTTTCAAACTTTTCCGTAGTTACAGACATTGCGACATTAGTCTTTGTTAATAATTTGTATTCCTTTATGGTTTCATATAACTAGGAGGGTTGAAAACGTGTGAATGGTCACGTGTCAATTTTTTGAGATCCCACTTTATCAGCTGCTAATTTTTGAAATTTTTTTAATTTTTAATTTTTTGGATTTTTCCTATATTTTGATAATAATAATGTAATGTTGATAAATAAATAACTACTAGTAAAATGATTAGTAAAAATATGAATTTCTTTTTTCAACATTCGACATTTCAATAATTACTTGAAATTCATGCCCCCAAACTAGAATACCCCTTTAAGTATTTTAACCATATTAACCTAAGGCTACCGTGGCTGCTAATTCGTCACTGATTTATTAAAATCCTTTGCAAATTACATTGACACTCAAATATGTTTAAGTGATGAGTTCACATTAAAACAAAAAATAATCGTCGGCCGTGCTTGTTTGTTTTACACGTGAGTTTCACTAAGCGAATTTAAAATGACATTTCCTATCAGAGTAAATAGAAGCATATCGACGAACCCAATAGGCTACCAATTGGCGACAGTATGTGTAAACACACCACAGAAAGCAGTTTAATTGAGAGTTGAAGGTAAAAGCTGTTCAATTATTAATGTAATCAACTGAAAAACTGTGCCACTTGCAACGAGGAGGCATTCGCAAATAAACTCGACTGAAGATAAAATATTATACAATTTACATACATATATAATATGAAAAACGATGTGAAAAATCATACAATTAAAAGTAACTTTTAGTACACAAAGTTCAAATGGCATAAAATTCAGCTCTACTATATACCAAAGTATATAATTTTAGTATACTAAGCATTCAAATTATTGAAGTGAAATGTTTTATTTATCGTAAAAAAATCGTTTTTTGTTAATATAATTTTGGTTTTGCCTTGAAAACATTCTTTTTTTGTTAATATAATTTTTTGTGTTGCGTTTTTTATATTTTTGAAATGTACTGTTTTTATATGAGATTTTGAAGAATATTGCGCATTACCACCCGTTTAAAATATCAAATTGCATTTTTTTTATTAAATTTTTGCTTCTTATTTGACGCTAAACTAGTATTTTTTATACAACAGATAGTTTTTTATACAACATTATTTACTCTGAATTGCTACTTAGCAACAAGCATGTAAACTCCAGCAAAGTTTGAATTTATTGTTATAATTTAGTGATTTCCAGTAATAGACAAAATTATAACGTTTATATGAATGGCTTTGCTGCTTTCGATATAATAACCATGAAAAGGCGTTGCACCAAAACTTAATTAACGGTCTTCAATGCGTGGTTTTAATTTTTATTATTCACGCGTAATTAAATTCTGTCTATCAACACCTTACTCAACGTGCCACTAATGACACTTTCGGAAATTATTGAACGCATACAAACGGGTGTTGCGTACAGACATATATATGTAGAAACAAATAAGTATACACTTACTACAAGTAAACTAATACTGCTACGCTTGACACAGCGTTAATTTATATATAGAAAAATGTACAGTGCCACATTAAAGCTGAAAGTGCCTATTACGCCTAAAACTGCGCTTTTCCCCACATATTCGCTTACACTCATGCATGTTTGAAGAGACCGCCGCTTCGGTGGCATAATGTTTCAATTAAGGGTTCACCATGTTATCACCCAAATTTGTTGAATAAGCTCTAAACGCTCGAAATTGTGGTGTATACTCGTATATGTATTTGCATATGCGTGTCACCCACAATGTATGTACAAAATTCATGTTTAATTAATTGCAGTTCGCATAATTAAAAATGGCACAGCACCTTTACTGCACTTTACGCCAACCCACAGATAAGTATATGCTCTTTTAATTGTGCAATATTTGCAAGCAACGCTAGGCTGTGGGAGCAGTGACGGCATTCGAGCAAAAAGCACACGCCATAGCAACAACAACAGCAGCAAACGCAATAACCCAAATTAAAAACATTTTAGTTTTAACAGTTTCCATTGATTGATATTAATATCCACAAATTGCGGAACAAAGAAGATTTCATATAAATACAGTAGCACTCTGCGCTGGGAGGACAGCCTTAACATGCGCTAGGGTTAACAACATACACACCAATTTTTCGAACTAAAAGCCTAATGGTACAGTGAACTAAAATTTAGTAGTAATTGCGAATGCACATATATCCAATAGTTGTTGTACAACCTAGTTCATAACGCTTTCTTCAATTAATTTTTCGGTAAAAGCGCATCAAAATTTGTATTTGTTTTTGTAAGAAGTCGTTTTCTATTTTCAAAATGCACATTTGGGAGAGTGACAAATAAAATAAAAATTAAATTAAAGAGTATACTCTTTTTTATAGTCAAGACTGATTTGCCTTTCTGCTTCAAATTACATTTCTGACAAAAGTTTGGCAGTTAGAATTAATTTATAAACTTTTAGTGCTCATAACCGCAGTGACTCAGTAAATTTTGAAACTTTTGCCGCAGAACAATTTATATTCCTTTTTTTATAAATTCTATATTTAATGACTGCAACTTGTCCACTGCAAAAATTTTTCAGTTTCAAACGCAAAAGCTTTGAAAAAATATAAATTTAAAATTTTGTTATTGGCGAATAATAAATAAAAAAAGACTAGGTAATGACTAGCAGTGGCCACAACGACGACAGCCCAATGAGTTAATGAATAAATAGGCAAACTGGCTATGTGACACGGCCTCTTTGTACTTCATACAAATCGCAACAGGCACATATATCCTCGCCTTTAGCGCTGCGGTTACTGGTGTTCCAGTCGCTCATCAATAACCGAAAATAAGCGAAAGTGAAGCATGAAAAGACCAAATGGGGCACAACAAGAGCGGGTGTCGCAAAAGCGGTTGTAAATGTGCAATACAGACATCGTTTATAATATGCCCGTGTGTGCATGTGTATGAGTTGCTTTTAACCAATATTTATTTTGGTCTTCAAAAGCTTGGTATAAAACAAAATCACAACAGCGCTCTTTCAATTTTTCATCTGGCTAAAGTATTTCTACCCACTTCACCTTTTCCACTAACTTCACCCTCTGCTTTTCATTTGCCGTGACCTGCGAATATTATGCTCACTTACGCTGTTGGCTTATATTCATATGGACGTGTGAATGTGAGATATGAGCACTAGTGAAAAGTGAGAATTTGCCAATGGTTGCTGCAACAGTGAATTGAGTATATAGCAAGGTGTATCTCGTTGGCTGCGTCCTCTGTGGCATATGCGGCAGCGTGCCAACACGTCTACGTGCACTTTGGGTCCATCACAACCGATGTGGGGGTAGATGTAGCACAAAAGCAGTTCGAAATTACGGTTCACAAGCAGCACGGTTGGTGTCTGCTTGAATTTATTGGTATTAACGCGCTGGGAATTTAGAAGCAGTCGAACACACATATTTACAAAGAGTTGTTGCCAACTGGCTGCCAGGTGTGGCACGTGCCACAGCGTCAGCGTATGTGTGCCTGATGTTTGGAGCTTGGTGGCGAATAACTAATAAAATTCATTTTGTGGTCACAGAACAAATTGAATGATAACAAACACGTACATGGAATTCAAAATAATAAATTCTGATTTCTTGGCGAGAAAAATAAACTGAAAATGTTTAAGGGCGAATAATGAATTTTAAAGCTAGCAGCTCATAAAATTTGTTCTTTAATATTTATATATAAAAATTTTTTTCAAATTTTTTCCTCATATAGAGTTTAAATAAATGCTGACTAGGGGAATATTCATTTCCACACTTTTGGATCTTTCCCATAGCTTTTAAATGGAAATAAAAAATTAATGCTTTCCTCAAATCATCATTTTCCGGTACACAATTTGACCTTTTCAGCACAATGAAAAAGAATGATGTTGTTTGTTCAATGACCGTAAGTTTATTGAATATGTTTGACAGATGTCATGCCATCATGACCGTAAGTTTATTGAATATGTTTGACAGATGTCATGCCAACCAAACAGAAAAAATGAAGGCGCGTGCACAACAAATGTGCCCTACCAACACATATGTATCTTAACCGGTAGGCCTGGTATTCATATGAATTTCGAAAGTGATTTTCAAAATGTAAATTATTAAAGAAAGTGGAAAGGTAAATCTCCACAACGATAATGTATCTTTATTATTTCAATTTTTTAAAATTAAAAAAAAAAAATTTAATAAGCACTTTATAGTGTTCCTTATTATTATAATTTTAATACAATATTAGTGGCGCATTTTTTTGACTTACATTTACTGCTGCCCTCTTGGCGATTTCAAATTTATTCCTGTATTACTGTTTACGCAAGGTTCTTTCGAAATAACTCGCTGGTTCTTGATTATAAATTTCTTCGCGTTTACAAATCACGTAATTTGTTTTTATTTCAGAGATTTGATGCCATGGTGTATACGCGATAATTATATGCACACATAAATATGTACATACATACATATAAATGAAAAGGCATGGGTTTCTTGCACTGGTCTCTCTTGTATATGTGTTGTTGCAGATACTTCTTTATCTACTGAAATAAGCTTTGGTTTACTTTTGTGGCACAACATGCTTTGGTTTCGCGGGCACGTACTCATTCACACTACAAACAAACAAACACATGGACTGAAAAGGATATACACAGACAACGAATTAGGTAAAAAAAAAGTAAATTCATAGAAAGTAGTAAATATCAAAGCGGATGCGGATGTGTAGCCCACATTCTACAGCCATATATATTTATGTCCAAAACCACGAGCAGCAGCAAGCGCATGTGAGCACGCTTACTACACCAACGTTGATTATTTCAATCTTTTTGTTTTTTGTTTCGTTGGTCATAACGTGGTTTGTCTAACTCCTTACGTAGGGAAGCACTCCTGATGTTTCTTACTTCGTGCTCCCTTCGGTCGGTTGGACAGTTAGTTGCTCGCTCGGTCAGCTGGCGTCGTTGTTGAAATTCGCTCTGTTCGTTTCTCACTGTAGATGACTTGCTGGTTCATTGCTTCGGCAACTCCACTCTGTGTTTGCTTCCTGTTATCCCAATACGCGAGAACGTCAGCGGGAATATTTCTAAAAGCGTAAACTCACCTGCAGACGCACATATACAGTCGCATTCATATAATCCACGCATACATACAAAGGCAATGTCATAGACATTAAGTCTCTAAAACTAGGATACGCAAGACGCTATTTGAATATATTTTTAAGCACGTTATTTGAGAGTTTATTGATTTTTCATTTCCATATTCTTCTGCACAATTCTATTGTGCATGTGTCTGTACGAAATATTGCTGAATTTGTACATCACTTTTGTTATAAATTAATACATGTCTCTACACACACACACAAAATTCCATACCACATACACTTATCCACTTTGGGGCTCCATTCTGCTCGGCTCGCATTCGTTTTGATCGTTGCACGTTAATGAATTATATAATTTAGTAACATACTTTCACTTGACTTCACTTTTTTCTCTACTCTATATTTTGTAATAGAACATTGATTTGCGAAAAAATAACTTCTCTACCAACAAAATAGCAAACATTTTCTAAAAACACTTAATTAGCTGCTTTCTCGTTTTTTCTTAATATTTTTCAATATAATGTTTGCAAAAGGTGCTACATTGAACTGAGTCTAGGTTATTAAGAGCACCTTGTGGAGCGGTTGGTTAGCGTTGTTCAGGTTTCCGAGATTTCGTTTAAACACCACCAGTAGAAAAGACAAACTGAGCTCTGTCGAGCTTCTGCTTGGAAAATTTCGCCCAGAAATTTTTTGAGGGCAGGAAAATGAAACTAGGCGCGAGTGGGCACACAACGAGAGCATAAAGCGTTTGTGAGAGCGCACGCAAAAGCTTAAGTAATGAGCTGATTTGTGGATATTAGCTCACATGCCGATACATTCATGCTGACAAGTGGTGGGTGCACGTGAAATCGCGTCATTTTGCCGGCAGCCGATGATTTGTTTACATGCCTGAAAGCTTAAGACGAAGTGTTTGCGAACGTAGGTGCGTTGTAAGAGTAGAAAGTCGGAACAAAAACCTTCCATTTAATTTTAAATAATTTGTGTTATAACATGAACTTTTGGAAAATAGTTATAAAATTATATTTAAAATTTTTTTTAAACTTTCGACTAAAGTAAAGTGTAATTTCATACAATTTAATAAAGTAATCTACACATTGTTGGAGTGAAACCACATTGCTTGACAAACTTCACTTGGAACAGCTGTTACCAACTTTTCGTCACATGTCAGAAGATAAACTCCCTTTACGTCATTTTTATTCAATTTTCTCAAAAGTTTGCGTGCTCATTCTTAAGCGCTCGCAACGTACGACGCATGCGTCTAACTGCTCAATATTCCCAAACTATATTCTCACAGATGAGCAGGCAAGCGTTTAAGCACATAAATGAGATGCTCAACAAGGACTTGCTACTTTGTTTACCCCAAATTTCGTTGGAAATATACAAATCTCGTGCAGTATTGCACTAACTGTCCCATCCACTCATGCACCCACTAAGCATTTCCTTTGCAAAGGCAATTCATGGCAACGCTGCCTTCCATTGTTAATATTGTGATCAACTGAGATGAACTGAGAAAGGTGTGAAATACCAAAAAGCGCCAAAACACCATTAGCTGTTTAAATAAAACAGGAAATAAGTGAAAAGTAAAATAGACTAATCTAAGCACAAGCCTATGCTGAAGCGAAATAATCGCATTGAAATTATATGGCGCGAAGTATGCGACACGGAAATTTAATTTAAAGAATTAATAAACTCACACGAATCAAACTCTCTAACATATAAAAATAATTATTTGGGGACGGATTGTGTTACTACTAATGCGCTGCAACAATTGCTGAATGTTTAATAAGTTTACTTGGTTTTAACAACTTCCGTGCGTCTGGCGAACCCAAACGAAAGTCTTAATTGAAAGTGAATTGCATGCATGAGTTTTGTTATTGTCCTTTTCGTCCAACCCGCGCATAAATTTCGTTACATATTACATATACACGCATTTTACGTGTGTGTATCTTTATGTGCTTGAATATTTCCTGTATGGCGCGTACTTTCGTGCACCCTCTTTCACGACTCTTTGTGGCTTTCGTTCAATCTTTGGCGAGCACACGCACGCAGCTTGTCATATTTTTAATTAGAAACCCAAAGCTTAATGACGACATAAGCGTTTTGAAGAGGCCTCTTTAAATTATTGATAAGTTGCTCATACATGATTCAGCCGCAACAATTAGGACTAAAGATTAGCGCGGGAGCAATGAAAGATATACAACTACTTAGATGCAGTTTAACCATTACACGGGAAATGAGTTTGTGTGGTCTCTTAATCATTGGTTAAATTCAAAACACTAGAAAAGTCTGTTACAAGCTCTGAATATTCAAATGTATTGTTTGAAAAAAGTTTGTATTTGTCAAGTAGTAGAAAAATAGTTCCAATGCAGTTATCAAATTCAGAGCTCGAATACATTTAGCATCACTTGAGTGTATATTTAACCAGCGATTAAGCAAAGTCCAAGATAAAGCAATAATAATGAATTTTTATACCAGTGAGTTATACGAAAATCGTTAGTTTGCGATCGTACTCACTTTAGTTGACGATCTCGGTGCCACACGGCCAGCTGTAGACGTTCGCCAGCAACATCAGTTTTAGTTTGCTGCTGTGTTTGTGGTTTCGCGCCCAAATCGAACTTGAAGCGATGATCAAAGTACGGACGACTCGAATGCCTGTGCACAGCGGTGCGTTGAAAGTGGTTGTCCATTTTCTTAGAAGCCGGCTTGTTGCGTATCAACGCAACCTTAACGTAAGCATTCAGAGCAGTTGAACCATTGGGTCGCTGCAGATCGCGACAACGTATTACTGCAATCAAAAAATGAATTGAATATTATTTTGATAACCATAAGTTGCATAGAGTTTTTTTACACTTTCGCCAAAGCCCAATAAATTTGGAACTCACCATGTACATTTAATTGTTGTTGCTCCACTTGTATGGATAGTTCTACGTGGCCGCGCACTGCAGCACTGTTAGCAGCTTTCCATGAGCCCTGAGAATGTCGTGAAGTTTGTCCCGAACCGAACTGATCGCCCATTGTGGAGCTTGTATTGGATGATGCCACAGAACTGCGTTTCGCAGCGTTGCTAAAATCCACATCGTATTCGTCATCGCTCGTCGATGAAAAGCTTAGGCAACGCTTAATCGAATGTGTCTCCTCTAACGTCGGTGTTGAGCAGCGCTGCTGCGACTGAGCTTCTACTGTCCTTGCGCCGGCCATTGCTGTGGTCGTGAGAGTATCGACGATTTCTGTTGAATTTGGTGGCGTTTGCATTGCCAATAGCTCTGCGTTAGTCGCGGCACTTGGCTTAAAAAGTGGTGTGTCCGGACTATGCGCATCGTCGGGTAGTGGAACACCGATTATAGATTGCGGTTGTGGTGGTGGCGGAGTCACATTTCCAATTGATTTCGCTTCTTTTGAATCTATTTTGCGTCGGGACTCCGTGGTTTTGGTATTCTTACGCCGTACAACACGTTGGCGCTTGAGATGTGTCGGGGTACGCACTTCCATTTCATGTACGCTGATTTCACTGTCGCTAACAACAGTAGGCGAAGAGCTTCTTAACGCGCTTTTTACCCCATGCTGCTGAGCGCTATCTCTGGGGTTAACCACATGCACATGCTTTACATCCTTACGCGCACTCTCAATAATCGCATCTAACATACGGTCAAGTGTTACGTCGCCCATACGCGAAGAAGAAAGTGAATCGTCACGGGAAGCGCTACGGAAACGCAAGTGACTTAATGGTGTATCCTGCGGCTCCGGATTGACAAAATCGTCCGAAAAACGACTGCGCGAGGTTGGGGTACCGCTGCGACGTTTAACGTTTAAATTCATATTGCCTTGAGTTTGGCAACGCAAGGGTGGACGAGTTGGTGTATAATCGACTCGCAAAGGACTTTTCCCATTGCTGAGGTCCTGAAATGCAGTGAGCGAGGTATTGCCGAAAGGGCTTCGTGTAAAATGAACGCCGAAGTTTTCTTTATTAGCGGCGCTCGTAAGAGAGTGGCGGACACGACGTGGTGAATGCGTTTCAAGTTGGTTATCGAGTGAGTAGCGTTGCAAGCGTCGACGTTCGAGAACGTGCGTCATAGTAGGCATTTCCTTTGCGGTATTATTTACTGCAATAATCGAGCTGTGTTTGGAGCTGATTTCTGATGGAAAAACGTTTTGCAACGTGTGATTGAGAGGTTTTGTTGATAGAATCACTGTCGAGGTGTAAAAATAAGGCCTTGTTATGATAGTAGCAGTGGATTAGTAAGGAGTTTAGAGGACCGGAAAAGGCTTCTGGTTTTGATGTTTTCGCCACTTAAGCATTGCGAATAAACGGGAAAATGTTAAGCCTAGAAAGAAATGCTAACTATACAGTTATACATTTTCGAAAAAAATATAAACTTACGATAGGACTAAATTCTAAAATTCTATTAAAGTTTGTCATAACAAATTAACAACAATTTTAAATTAAAAGATGTAGTGGTGCTTGTATTTACTACTTCACAATTGTGAATACCATTTTTCGATGAGAGGTTGTTGTATTTACTAAGCCAAGTCACAACGTAGACACAAGGTGCCTCAAATGAAGAGTTTTAACATTTTTTCATCGTCATGTTGGCTCGAGAACTATGCTGTTAATTTAAATAAAGTTCGTATATATAAACTAAATGGTGCGGCTGATGAAGTTTGGAAATAAAATGAAGTTTTGAATAATGATAATATAGGAAGACAGATGTACTTTGAATAGCTGGTTGATTACTTTCGAAAAGTGCTTTATCAAAAAGTAGTTAACCTTCTTTCTCAGTGAAGCACCCTCGAAACATGGAAAGAATATTTGCAAGCAGCAGCTGTTCTGGAGATTTTTACGCGCAATCGATAACAAACAATGGAATGATCAGCTACCGAAAAGAAAGATTTTCTAAGTATAACGGCGCACAGACAAACTTCGATCCAGATAATTGTTTGAGCCAAATAGAAAAAATTTATTGATTGGTAAAGTAAGGGAAAGAAAACAGAAGGCACCTACGCTACTCGCCTGAATGTCCTTTTCACCTACACAAGCGCAATTGAAAACACTAAGGCAGAGACCCGTGCGTGAAATGGGAAAGTATAGGTGTGTTAAATGTGTCTGTGCGCCATTCAAAATTTTCTCTTTTGGTACGATTGCTTTATTAAATGCCTGCGCAATGGCATTTTACCAGTTGAATGCTGGAAAATTCCTGTCACTTTTAACGCCGACCATTCAGGCATCGTTGCCATTTATGTAATACAATGTGAGCGCCGAGAAAGTTAATCACGTACAAGCTCTCTAAGTACATATGTATGCGTGCATGCTGTAGCCCTGTGGTCCTCTGCCTCTATTGCATATCCTTTGCGCGCCTTTAAAGCGAGCGAAATGATTTTTTGATTGCTTGCAATCAACTAAATTAAAGATTTTGTTCTTGTTTTCTTTAAATATGGTACATAGTTGTTGTTGTTGTTGTGGAAATGTAAAGCGCTCAGTTCCTTCGACTTTTGATTGTCACATGACTGATTTTGACCTTTTCCGCCGAGAAGGGAAGGCGGCACGAAGGATGTTAGGGATATGCGTTACAAGTAACACTCTGATTGCTCTTGTTTTTCATTTCTCTATAAAACTACGTAAACATGCGCAAATGTGTGTGTGCGGTTACCCATCGTGCTTGTTGGTACTCCAGGCGTTGTTGTTGTTACTTGAGTTATGTGCAAGTAGTTTCTATTGACTGACAGCTGTCATGCTGTGTAGCTTTGGTGCTAGAAGCGTATATGATCGCGTCAAACGCTTGGAAAGGCATGAGGTCTTTGAGGTGGCTCATAACGATTTATGCTTAGACTTTGTGGAAATTTTGTCACAAAATACGATTTTTTATATATACTCCAAAGGCGCGTGCAAAATGTAAATGAAGATTGCACTTTCAAATCAAATTTATTCCCAAAATCTTATTTTTTTGGAATAATATCCCTTCATAATTATATCAATTGCGTGTACATATTGCTGTATGTCCTTGTGTGCGTTGTACTGACCGCGTCATTTACAAATTTCGATTTTACGCAGAAAAGTAGCAAAAATTGCAAATCTGAAATGATTCGTTTGTTGCTAATAAAAATCCAGTTTATCGCTGGAAACTGGTAATTTGTATGATTTACTATCGACAAAGGGGTAAAAAGACAAGCGAATGAAACAACACAGAGATAGCAAATTGCCAAAGCTAAATTTGTTTCTTTAGCAAATAAATGCAGAAAAGAAGCCAACGACAGAAGGGTCGGGCGATAAGAAAAAAGAATAATAGAAGTTGGCGAAAATCCGTTGCCTATCTACATATATGCATAAAACCTACATTCCTTGGCGGTGGTCTTCAGCAAGTTCGCTGCACAGGCGCCTCTTAGAGACACGACGCGGTTCCCTTCTGAGCTTTTGTAATTTTTTTCTAAAACCCGTTATTGTGCCAATTGCAAAATGTAGCGTCTGTTTGGCTATTATTTTTAATGTCTTTTCAATTCTACTTTTATACCTCTTTTCTTTTTTTAACGATCCTTCGGGCTGGTAAACTGTGGTATGAGTGTGTGCTTGTCTTGAGGATCCTTGCGGCTGAAGCTTTCAGGTTTGTGTACGCGCGCAAATGCAATAAGCGCTTACCGCAAATACAATCGTCCGTCGTCAGCGAGACAACTAAAGCCGAGGAGCTGCTGGATCGTACATGCACTTTATGACATTAGCTCTGCCATTTCTGGCTTGTATGCGGCTATTTAATGCATTCATTCATTGCCATTCAGCACAGTGTTCTTCTGCCCATTTCAAAGCGCCGTTAGTCCCTTCCTTTATTATCTTTTTTCTTTATTTTTGCAACGAATTTTTAGCTTTTCTGGTTTTTATCTGTCGCAATGGTTGCGCGATTTATTCAAATAATGTGACATTTAATTAGTTCGGAGATCATACATTATGTTCGTACGTGTTCGTGTTATACTTGTGAAGCTTATGTCAAAAAATATTTAAATGCGACAGCAAAGTATTCCGTTATGATTTGTCGTTGCCGATTTTGATTTCCTATTGCATTTTCGACTTATTTAATGCTAGTAAGCATGCTTAAATTTTAGTGTGTATGCTAGTAAAGTTTACTACTGGCTTCGAAGCCGCAAACAAACCCTTTAAAGAAACGCATGTCCTGCTTGAACTCATTTACCATATGCTGTAGAGGCTATTGAAAAGTAATGTATGTATGTATGGATGTACTCGTATTCTACCACAGGACTTTAGCAAATTGCACGTCTTTGTTTGGGCAATCGTGGTTTTATATTCCTTCAATTTACTGTATTTCTTATTATTCCCTCCCAAATTTCCATACACGAATCTTTTCTCATATTTTAATTTAACTTTATTGTGTGCTAAACTGAAAAGCGTGTTGCGAGTGGAATTTGAAAGCCATTCTGGGTGTTTATTAAGTGCTCTCTTGACATTGTTCAGCGCCATGCAGACCAAAACAGCCAGTCATATGAGCGAGCAACTGGCTGACTGCTACCGCTTGGGACAACACATTGAATGGCCGCACAAAGGACCGGCAGACATTTACGCGAAATACTGTGTATGTTTGGGCAGGAAGTTTGCAAGGAACTTATTTAGCGACGAGCGCCTATTGAGTTGTAAACGAGCTTGCATAAGGAGCTGCCTACCAAAAATGCGATTGATTTACTGCTATTTCATGTTAATGAAATGTGTTACATAGAAAAAACTGAGAATGGATTGAATGGCAGCATGAACGTAGCCAAGCGCAATTCACACGGGGGCACACCTAAATAAATGAATAAAATACAAATTTTTCGTATGCTTGCAAAACTTCTGATGATCTAATTTTCTTTCGTTCCGAGTCAAATTGGAAATTGAGCTGAAGTATTCTGGTTTTTAAGATTATTTGATTATAGAAAATTCGTTGCTCATTTCATAATTTGGTAATTATTAATCGGTAGAAAATCTATGCAAAATATTAAAAACCGCAAAGGCACATAAGTAGCCCGCTTGCCTCGCCTAATCACACGACCTTGGCGGCAACAAATTGTGCTAGTCTGCAGTGAAAAGTGTAAGACATCCTGCTTAAGCAGAAAACTCACTTAGCCAAACAAGGAAAGTTTTATGTTAAGGCTTTGCAAACAAAAAACTGAAAATGGGAAATGTGTGCCGTAACAAAAACAAAATTTAGGGATTACTCTCACCCCGGGTAAAGGCTGCTGCCGTGAGTGCAGCTTGGCATGAACAGGGCTGCCCTACCATCAGCCGACCCATTTGGCCACGCACCTTTAGACAAATTGGCTTACGGCCGATCCTACAAAGATCGACTGAAACGAAGTCCACAGCCAAGCGAAAAGAAAAGGTGTACATGCAGAGGAAAGGGCAGAAGATTAGCTGGATCGACAGATGAGGTCGGACGAAATGCTGAGGAGGTTGGATTGCGAATGGGAATGCGGCTATGAATGTAGATCAGTTGTTGTTATTTTTCGGTGCATCTATTTGAAGACGAAAAAGATTTAACGTGTATGTATGTATTATGAGCCTGCACACGTATGTATATGAAGAGAATGGCATATCTGGTGTAATCCATACACGTCACCCCCAGAATAGAAAAAATCTTTTTCTCGCAACAACAACATACCGTTACACAACTGCCGGTAACGCTGTCCTACAGCTGATAGTTGATCAGAAAAAAATTCGTCTACCCAGCAGACTTAAAGACGTCAGCGGTCTGAACGTTGTGCATTGAGGGATGGCGGTAGGCAATCAACAGTGCTTAGAGCGCTGGCTTACTCTAAAGGTGTTTACCCTGGCATTCGGTGAAATTGGCAGCAACGCTGCTGAAGAGGGGTTGGAAATTAGATAAATTAAAATTAGAACTAGTGCAGTTGCTAGGACAAATGATGAGGTAAGAAGCGGCACGATCGAAAAGGGGAATGCGATTGCTGAAGCTCGCCAAAGTGATATGAGGAAAGAAAGAATGAGAAACGGCAAAAACAAAACAGCCTTAACAACTGCTGATTGGTGGAAGAACTGGAATTGTGCGAGCGAAAAAATCGATTAAGACGAATTATATCCTCGGCATCGGTTTCTTATTTTTTTATGTTAGAAGTTCTTTGCTTGAGGCGTTTCGGTAAACGGGACCTAAGCATTTTGTTTCCTTTGATTTTTCATTGAAGTTATGCGACTGCAATGAGTGTGTTTTTTCGGATTTACATGCCACGAGCAAATGTAAATTATTGGAAGGCGTTTTCCTCTAATGATTAACTGAGGTGACTGCAATAACGGCCGATGCAATTAAATAAATCATATTTTTTTAATAGAATACTCATGTCTACTATTACAGCTGCGGCTGTGTATGACTGCACTCACTCACCTGTGGCTTTTGCTAGCTGCGTTGTCACGTGCGTTGCAAATCCATAGCTATACACAATATGAACTTAAAAACTTTCACCAAATCTGCAATGTCTGTTTAACACTTAACTTCAGTGTATGTATATTTTATACAAATTCAAAATTTCCAACTCGAATGCTAA
The DNA here is from genome assembly GCF_042242935.1 of Bactrocera oleae. Lineage (NCBI taxonomy): Eukaryota > Metazoa > Arthropoda > Insecta > Diptera > Tephritidae > Bactrocera > Bactrocera oleae. Next base: position 329,669 of record NC_091539.1, read on the forward strand.
TCACTAAATTTTGGTTTTTATGTGCACAAGCAATTTTTAACAAACAAAATAGATAAAAAGTCCCAAAAAATTGCAAACTAAATATTTCTGCACAGCCGAAATTGTTTAGGCACGTCTGTTGCGTCTGAGTTAATAAACTCGAATAATCCTGCCATGCGGTGACGCGTGCGCACTACACCGTGCGATTCGATCAGCAAACGGTCGGCTCGCTGTTTGGTTGCTCTCGGCGCAGTTGGTGGTTGCTCACCACCCGAAGAGAGTCGCACAGATAAGGATCAAACGACAACACCATTGCCACGAGTCGACAATTGTCGGTAGCTGATAGCTCTCATAGCGTCTCACCGACTGAGCGTTAATGTAGAGCGCGCGTGTTGATGCATCGTGTGCTCTTCCTAGCAGAAAAGAGATATTTTGAGATAATGCACCTGGGCGAGTAACCAATAGAAACGCAGTGACTGTGATATTTTTCTGATTATTACATGTGTTGCGCGTTTTCGATTGAGGATACGGTTTAGTTTTTTTTTTGGAATGTTGAATTTGGAGCACGATAATTTTCTCTTAAACTCCTTAGATTCTGATGTAAATATAAAATTATAAAACAAAAGTTAACTAAACTAACATTTCAATTTGTTTACTAAGATAAGAAAATAAGGGATTAATCCTGTTTAATTTGCACCACGTTTTCCAAGCAGCTTAGATTTTTTTCTTTTATTACCAATTTTGCTTATTTCAAGTAAATTTAAGAACCAGCAAGAATTTTTAAAGCGAACTTATTAAATCGACTTTTTCTCAGGTTCTGAACTTTGGTCACCGTTATGGCTGGCTCTATATATTTGATCCCCTCAGAACCTTAGAAGTCAGGAAAAGAGCTTGGACTATATTTTTCCTGACTTTTATTAAGTTGTTAGTTTTGATATTGGGAGCGAACCAAATATCTTATTTGTTGTCTAATTTGATAACATCAAGAATCACCTACGGCTATGTAAAATCCGGTACGTGTTTTTTCAACTTTTCGCATGCGCCAACTACAAAACATTGTAAGTAGCCGGTACCGTGCACAGTTATACCTAATTCTAAGAATATTTTTGGCCAGCCACTATTTGCTGTTTGACAGAAGCTACGCTGATCCGTTGCGCTTGTTCCCGATTTGTGACAGTTTATTTTTCTTGTACGCCTGTCTTTCTGGCTTTCATTGATAGTCCAACATGAAAAATGGCAGTGACTTCAGCAGTCTGCCAGCCAAGCTAAATCGATATAACCGCATGAATAGGCGAGCACACACGCACACATATTCCTAAATAAATATTACAGATAATGGACTACTTTTTCTTGTATTTTCTCCCGTTTCTTTGCCAAATTTACTGCTACTCTACTTTCTTTTGCTTGCTCTGAGCCCTGCCTTTCTGCACTTCTTTTGCACATGAAAAATGCGGCAGCTGCCGTTCTGATTTTCGCAACAAAAAGTGGTATGCTGTGCAGGATGCCTTGCTTACTTTTTGTTTCAATTTTTCGTAGACGCTCATAAACACTACCAGTAGCCAAGCACATTGCACAACTACTGCGCACATCTTGCCCTTTCACTTTGACCACTTTGCATGCGCCGATTAAATATTTGACCAGATGCAATGCCTTTCGTGCACATATCTTTCACGTTCTTATTTTCTTCGGGCATGAGAGAATATCAGTGACACACTAGCATCTATTACAGCTAATGTGTAGGTGTGCCAAGCTATTGTGCGCGTGAATCCTTCGTACTTTCTTTTGTTTGTTGGCATTATAAAATTGTTGGCTTTAGCCCTGCGTTTCCTGCTCTAAATCTAAGTCATGTTGAATGGGCATTCTACTCGAGGCAATTTATGCGAGTTTTTATGTGACACATGTCAAATATTTCATAACCATTTGAATGCCATGCGTAACTGGAGTGCAATGCGTGCGCTATTAAGTCGAAATGTAAAACATATTAAAAAGAAAGCGTTGGAGCTGCGCAGATGAGCGATCTTCAGTCGAGCACACAGAGAGAGTTGAAAGTGATTTCTTTTTGTGAAATAATAGCAGCGCGTTCTACTAAATGCAATAATGTTTTTTTCCAGTTTTACGACCTTTCACCAACGGTGCTATAAACCGCTAATTGAAAGCACGAAAAACGGCGAAATCACAGTTACACACATGCATGAGTCACAAATACATTCATATACATACATACATACGTGAGTAGGTTAAACAACTCAACTGTCAGTCAAAATATGCAATATTATTGCTTTCACATTTTGCCAGTCAAAGAGGTTGGGCTGAACTGGCAAATTGAAATCCAACCCACATTCGTCACGCCACACATCAGTCGCATGCATTAGAATGCAATTTCTAGACAACACACTTGAATGCACGGCTAAGCACAAAAAACAACAACAACACCAAGCAGCTGAGAACCCTTTCGCTGCCGCACTGTAATCGATACATTTCGCAAAGCCTGACAAATTTCAGCTTCCAAATGCGCACCGAGCTCTGAAATTACCAATAAATTGCGCGTAATTGCGGCACACATCAAGGCTCAACGCATGTCGCAGGCTGTCCAAGCGTTTCCTTAAAATTGGCAACTCATTAAATATGCGAAAATTTGTGAAAATTTGATTTTTCTCACTGCTCATAGCTGCTGTTTTTTATTGTAATGTACGCTATCTGTAAATGGGCGTGCAAGGGTGATAGCGCTCGGCTGTCGTGCGAAATTGGCGCAGCCTTGCATCCTTTCGCTCATAGCGATCATTTAATTAATATTCATGCAATTTGTCTTTTACTCGTAAATCGACAGTGAATTAGTTTTGTTCATGTCAAAGTTGTTGCAACACATTTGTTCGCAGGGATTAGGCGACCTCGTCACACTAGGATAGTGGCTAATTTAGCAAATTCATTTAAATCTTTTTTGGTTATTGGCTTTTATGATTGCAGATTTTCTTGAATGTCGCTTAGAAAGGGTGCAAGATTGTCTCAAGTATTTCAAATTCGCTCGGCAACTTTCATTCGTTTGGCATTATTAGTGCAACAGCAAATTTATGGCTTTCCTATGTAAATTCCAATGATTTGTTGGGAAAATATTTTGATGTGTGTGAGAGCAAAATATGTAAATTCTGTCTGCTTTACTATTTCAAAGTATCATTTTTCAGTGGTAGTGTGCATTAAGTAAATGAGTGTATTGAATTTAAATGTAATTGTATGTTACGGCAGTGTTTTTATCCAAAGCAGACAAGGTGATGATTTCAAGGCAGACAATTTCAATTTTGTTAAAACGTATAGAGGATAGAGATTTTTTAGGTAAAGTTTAAGGTAAGACAAATGTGCTTTTAAATTCGATACCGAATTCGATTGACGCTTTCGTACGGAAATATTTGAAATATGTTCTGACTAGAGAGTTCAGATTTGGTATATCTTAAACCACATTTTAGTGACAGCTTAGAAGCAATTCATATTCCAAAATCATTGAGGTCTACATTTATTATGGTTTTTCTTTATATTTCAATTTTACGTTAATATCCTTTTGAAAAGCTTGTTGAGTTCCTTTTTCATTATAAATTTGAACATTTAATGCAAATAATATTTTTACCGTTAGTAATAAAAATGTTCTTTGAATTTAAATGTTGGAAAAATCATAATTTTTCATATTTTCATTAGCGCTGAACATTTACTCAACCGTAAAATCATCATAGCGCTGTCGTATAATATATTTTACTCACTGCAAAGGGTTCAATCAAATCGTTTATTCACTAGCATTATACGCCAAAATCGCTTGCATCGGAAAACGTGCCATGTCACCTAGATGCCAGAAATATGCGGTTTCGCTTTTAAATTGAAAATGCTTCAAAATTTGCCAGTCATTTTGCGCGCTACAGTAAAAAATTAATGATAATGACTTTTCTGCTTATACACACATAATTACATGCATTTTATCGATCATTGCCGACCTAATTGCATTTTTCCATTAATCTAAAAATCGCAAATGAAAGCAACTGTCCGCCTCTCTTGCTACGCCATTCTTCTTTTTGCTATGCTATGCTGAACTGCTGCGCTCTAGTCATTCATTTTTTATGCACAACTGTCAAATGAATGCCATTTTTGACACGCTCGTACTGTGCTATTGACAATTGAGGGCGCTTACGGTGTTCTTGGGGTTTTCATATTCTTGGGATATAATTTTTGAAATGTGCACTGAATTGAAAAAATGTCAGTTGATTGAAAGTTGTCATGCATTACAGGGAAGGGGAGGTGAGCGCGCGTGAAAACTGCAAAAACCGCAAATTTTCCTCGACCAGCAAACTTTGGGCTCTCGAAAATAGAAAATAAAAAGCAGAAGTAGAAAGAGATTAATTAGAAATATACCAGATGAATGAGCTGTGACTTTCGATGTTGATAACGATTCGTCCGGGATGACTATGTAATAATCGTAATATTTTGTTTTAAATACATCGTTTTCAACTGAAAATATGACAAGATATGATTTTTTAACCAATCTGTGCAGAAATAACGAAAATCAATCAATGCTGCGCCGACTTCCTAACTTATTCCCTTTCTTCTAAATTGAAGAATTAACGCAAAGTCTTCCCTAACCTTCCGACCATGCGTGCATGTATATAGATTAAACACTTAATCACATTATTAATGTAAACACGCTAATAGCTATGAAATGAACGCCGCTTATCATCGCAAAGAAATCTCAGATTTCAATTTGAAGTTATCGGCGTTGTTACTTAAGGTGCTGTTTGCGCCTTTATAAGCACATTCAAATGAGTCAATTACAATTACAAGATGCGATGCCACCCAGAACCAAGCCCAGTCATTGCCTGCACATATATCAAACTGTATCTAATACTCGCGCATAGCCCGCTACCACCCCTCCAGCTCTGCTGCTGCTGCAATATTCAGCTTGTATGTAAAACATATTTGGATTTATTTACTTAAACAAAAAATTTATAAGAAATATCCGTCCACTTACAAACGCAGAGTGGCAAATGCTACACACAATATGCGCAATGAGAAAAATCAACAAAAAAGTACTAGCAACTTGTGGGTAATGCGCCGCACCCCAGACATCCTTTCACTTCACATGCATCCTTTCGACCGCCAACTGTCTGTCCAAACACCCTTTGACGTTTATTTTATATTTCATATGCATAATCGTGTCTCATATGAATATGGCACTGCACACATAGCGGCATCTTGGAACACGCGTATCTTGTTTCATATCTGTCGTTCGCGCACTCTGGCACTCCGATGGCGCTACCCGTGGCGGCAAATGCACCAAATTAGCGCGCCGCGCTTTCAAAACAAGTTTCTCAGTTTTTTCAAGCATTTGGATTTTTAAGCTGCCCATTTTAATTAAAATTTAGCAGCGAATTTACATTTTTTAGGTGCATCTCTACTGGCGCGACGTGGCTACGGTTGTCATGCACTGGCGCGCGCACTCCTTTCAGGTATCCTTCACGCAGCGCTTTCAATGAGAATTTTTGGCTGCATAATGCCTGCCGTTGGCGATAGAAAAAATGCACTTTTGTGTGCATTTGCACAGAAATTCAAGAAAAAATCGAAAATTTTATAATTATGTGATTTTTTTCGGTAGTTCACACAGCGCACATTCATCATCGCAGACATTTCGGGTATTTTGGTAGCCGCGCATGCGCAGCAGTTAAGCAACTTTCATGTGAATTATAAGACAAATGCAAATTGAGCGAGCATTGCGTTGATTTACGCCAAATAAAAAGAAGTATGAATGAAAGATATTAAAAAAAAAGAACATATCGCGCAGAACAAGTTAAGCCGTTGCGGATTATTTGTACAGTAGCAGCAAACATGTTTGCAATGTTTTTATAGCTCAAGCGACCGTTGATGCATATGCAATTGCTGATACAGCCAAAAATTAGTAAATACTAAACAAAATGCAAGAATAATAAAACAACGTTGCCACATCGAGCCATGCAAAATTGCTTTATAACTGTTTTTGTTTATGTTGTATTACATCGCTGGCAAGCAGCTGTACCGATGACCGCACACGAAATAGAAGCAGAAACAGCAGCAATATTGCATGCTTATCAATTTTAGTTTTTTGGCAAATTTCATGTATTTTGGCTGACAACAGTGACAAAGGCACCATGGGCAGCTGTCCAAACTCCTGCATGGAAAATTCACTGCCGGTTAAGTGATTTAGAACCTTTACTTATACCTACATATTAGCATATACATACATAAAGCGCACACACTTTCTGGCATAAGCCAAGTGCACAGTCAAAGTACGGATATGCATATGCTTAACCACTTACACAACGCCGCCAAAGAACTAAAGGCGATCTCATCTTTTCTCTATACAAACTTTATTAAATCTGCTTATACTGCTAACAAATATTTATTATACCATCCATAATCTGTCAATATTATTTAAGATACTCATAACAGTTCATACCACAAATCCGACGACATTTATGTGCACGATACCTTTATTTTATTTTCTCTCACCTTTCCCCGCAAATTCGCCGCCACCGAAGACATGTCATAAATTTTCATATTTATTTGCACATTCTTTAAAAATTTTATATGAATTTATGTGTGGTCAGACGTAAGCAATTACTAGCCGCTTCATCTACAACGGGGAATTGAGTGGCCTGGAATTTGTGAATGTGGTCAGTGTTTTTAAAAAGAAAAACGGCACTCCACGCATCGCTGATTACATCTAAAGTTAGGCATACATACAAACACACATATGTACATACATATGTAGAATCGGAATATAAATTTGGCTGTATTTGATTGAAATTTCACATGAACTCTGCGTCCGAGTGTGGACGGGGTTGCTCCATTCCACTCCATTAGAAGTACATTAAAAAGTTTTTAATGTTCGCTGCTTTGAAAATGCCAGCCATCGTGTCGTGGGAAAATTCAAATGTTCGGCCTGTGCTGCTTGCACCGGACGTTACGTCAAGAACGCATGATATCGCAGCGCAGGACATTTGATCTTATCGGCTGCTAATGAGAATTTTATAGCGCCACTTTAGCACTTCCACACACTCAGCATGCTGAGAGTGCAACGCGTACTTTGAACAGGTGGTTAATTGAAAGTGAGTTTGCGGGAGACGAAAAGTGTCACCTCTAAAATAGTTATTTAATTGCTCTATTTATCGAATACACGCTAACCAACAGCTACTTTAGTATCAGCACAGCTACAAAATAATAGTGGTTAGAAATTAGTGCAAAGTAAACCTAAAACCAAGCACAACATGCAGCAAGCAACATAGACTAGCATGCACTCGTATGGCAGAATGTTCGCATTCATCAGCGGCATAGAAGTTATTTTCAAATCTTTTCGTTAATTGCCAATAAATTAGAAATTTCGGCCAAGCAAACACATTTTGAATGCCAATTAATGAACCGCACCGAATTTTCACAACCAAATTGCATAATTAACGGAGCATTTGCGTTTGTTTTTTGCACAGCAATTCACCATAAAAAATTAAAAATCACAATGCAGCGTGGATTGGGTCGTAAAAAATACCTCTCAGTGCAAGCCGTAAAAGTGTCTGCAGCACACATTTGGTCACAAGCAAAAAAGGTCGCTTCTTTGTCGCATTTTTTTTTTTTGCTATTTTCATGTAAAGGTTTTCGGACAAGGTCATAAAAAAGCAAATAAACTGGCAAACTCTCGTAAAAATGTGAATAATATAATATTAGCACCATGTCCAATAGGATTTGTGTGGTAATTTAGCGATAAGATTGGAACAGGAAGGAAGGAGAGTAGCATAAATGTAGATCAAGAAAATAGGTCAATAACTTTTGGACGCTCGTGTTTATTATACGAAAATGACAGCCATAAGGTGGGCTGACAAAATACTCAGCACTTCGACATTGTGAATACTGGTTAGAAATATTTTCCACATTTTTGTACTAAGCAGTGCTGACTTCTTCAAAGTAATGGTAAGCTACTTGAAACGAACTCTCAAGTCTATTTTAAAAACACTCTTTAAAATTTTGAAAAGGCTAATTAATGCTGTCTCAAGTGTAGTGGACGCGACTTTTAACTATAGGTATTTCACTGAGGATGTTCTGGTACAAACTCATGAGCGCCGGCGCCTATGCTCATTACAATAACATATGTTAATAATCTTAAAAATCTGATCTGTTTTGTTCGAACCGACCACATGAAGTTCAGCAGTTGGGCACATTTCTGCTGCCCTCAGTGTACCCCATGTTGATCACGATTTAAAAAAATACGACATATGACAGTATTTTCCATACACCAGCGGGTATGTACAAGTATGTACAGATATTTGATTAAATATGAGCCCATGCCAAGTGCTGAGTGTTGCGATTGTCAGCAAGACCTGATGATTACAGTTCCGAAGGATCAGTGATCAATTCAATTCAATGAAATGATTAATGATGCATCACACGTGGCAGCTTTGTTGACGAAATTTAGTGAAAACTAACCATGCCTAAACGTCAACGGGTGGCATGTGCGGTTTGTGCGTCGGCTAATGAATTGGCCGGAGGGCTCAAATGCACATACTTGTACATCAATCAAGTAGTTGCAGTTTTTCTGATTTTACAGTCTCTCCAGATGCACATATGTGAATATATCTATTAAACACTATTTGTTTATGCTTTAACTTAATTAAGGATATGAAGAATATTTTTGCCTACATTGCTAATTTCGTTTAGAATAGTTCAAACTTGTACAATTAGTTGTGCATTATTATTTTTATTGTGCAAATTTCCGTTAACGCTCACAAATCTTATTTCTGACAACGCGTTTTATATTAAGCAAAAAGTGTTTAAGCGCGTGCGCGAAACATTGAAATTAATTTCTATTCAATATTGTATGCTCATATTTCCAAAACCAAAATATAACCAAAAATATTAATTCAACATGAATAAACGAGAAAAAACTAGCGCAAAACGAAGTCCACAAGTAGCTTGCGGTCACACTCGGAATGTGCACTGCCGACCTTACAAAGCCTGGACGCTAAGGACACGCCGTTCAACCGCACAAAGGCATTGTATTAATCACAATAATTTAAATTAGGCCACAGCGACAATTATGCACGCTCTTACCACCACCAACGCCAGCAGGCAATGAGCGCAGCGACAGAAAAGCTGCAAGCCAACAGCAACAAACCCATAAAGTTGTGGGCGCACAGCTAGCGAAATTGCGGTCAAGTAGAACATTGCTCGCACGAGGCACTTATGGTTTTGCAATGCTGCATAAATTTGTACGAATATACATGTATTTATATATGTGTGTGTGTAGCTTATTGTCGTGCGCGCAGAGCGAGGGCGTAAATTTGCACAATATGCGCGTTGCTGGCGTTTGCGCAGGCGCAGTCGCTGACGCGTGGGCATATGGCACGCGGTCATCGCAAGGGTTGCCAACCAACCTTAAACTGCCTTCAACAGTCAGTTGTGTGTAATGTAGATCGTAAAATTGGTGGACTTATGTGTTTTGTGTCAGTGTCACATCAATTGTCTGTGCTTGCAATAGAATTTTCAGGTTCTAACAGTTGGCAAAGTTAATTTATTCAGTACTTCTTGTGATGTATCTTAAAGGGGAAGTGTTGTGCCCGGTTAGTGGTGTTGGTGGTGCAAGTAAGGTGGCTTACTTGACGCGTGTGTTCAACCAAAATGCTTGTCACTATCAATGTCACCCTCGCTACCGCTAACGCCACCGCTAAGCGGTTGCCACTTCAACCGTTATCGTCTGCTTGTCGATGCTTATCTAAAATGCTTAACAATCAGACAAAAGCCACAACACATACATATGTACGTGCTATACGCCGTAGCGTGTCTTCAATGCGAAGACGTTCGCTTTTTCTTTTATAAAAGCAATAAATTTATGTTAATTTAATATAAAAAACATACAGTTTTCAGGAAGCGTAACCAAGCGTTTTGTATAATTTATGAGCGAATCCCACAGCTGAAAACAGCGCTACCATATGGCCACATTATGTTGTTAATTCATTGGAACTATAAAATGTGGAGCTACCAAATACTGGCTACTCATGCCGGTAAGGTGAGGGGCAACCCTTTTCAACACTTCATAATTCAGTTGCTGGTTAAAGTTGCTGAAGTTTTTATTTGAAATGAACTGACGGTTTGAAGACTGCGCGTTTTTATTGTTACATGCCTTTTGTAACCAGGTAATGGGTATACATCAAATATGTAAAATATGGAATGAAGACATGCATGTAATTTTTTAAATTCAAATTTATTTAAAGGAAGGTGGCTTACTATTTATTCTTCATATAGCACTTTTATAAGGAACTGAAGTTTTGAACTATACTCGTTATCTTATTTTCCAATTGAATGTGTTTTGCATTAAGGTTGGCTCTCATTTTCCAAGCGAGTTTCAACTGTTGTCCTGGTAGTAATTTTTGGACTTTGCATATAGTTCAATAATAATCATTCCGTTCAATTTCGACACATTTCTTCATTTTCACGCAGTCTTTATTGTGATGTTCACCTTTATTACTTTCCATTATTGTTTAGATGTGTATGTATTCTATGGTATTCTGCTTAAGAAATTGTGCAACATCAAAGCTACTTCAGCTTGTCAACAGTCACATTTTATAATTTTATGATGTTTTCGCAATTATTTTCCATACTCAAATACAGTCGAAAACGAATCAAATCGCAAATTAAATTTTATGAGCATTTTTCATGTCTCTATTAACACTGTTGCTATTGTTGTGCGGTGCAATAACATCAAAAGTGAAAACAATACCGTACACATAAACATCAACTCAATTGACAGTTGATGGCAAGCTGACACCCCAAAAGTATGGTACATACGGCGATCTACCGTCACAAATCTCGGCTTGCTAACCCTCCTCACCTTAACTCCGCTTCACTGGCAGAGTACCCAAAGGAAAGCCATAAAGTACACGCAAAATACATAAAGATAAATTCTTGTAAATTGTAAGAAAAGAAAGAAAATTGTTTTGGTAACAGCGTAGGCCTGTGCCAAACTCATAAACTTTGCGCTTTTAATAATCGCATTGTGACGTTTTTCGGGTACATCATCCCTTAGGCACATCTTCGCGCATCATGACTTGCACTGCGCTTCCATCTGCGCTTTACTCTTGCAATGGACGCCGTGTAACATGCCAAAATTTGCCATGCTTGAGCAGGCATTTCCATAATAAATTTTTGCATAACCAAATGCTTAGCTGGCCTTAAATTTAGAATATTCAAAATGTGATTAGACATACGTAATTAAGGTGTGCTATGTGTTGGATAAAACTGATAATTTTAGAATTAAAAATTAGAAAGAATCTTTCATGCATTTCAGCGCAATTATTCATGGGTCGCCGTGCGAAAATTACAGATACATACATACAAGTATATGTACATATATATACATATGTATATTGATTTCAAAGAAATTTCTATCTTCATTTTTGGGTAAAATTTGGTTAGCTATGATTTATTCATTTATACTTTCTTGTTCTTAATTTAACCGCTTACGCAATATATTTGTGCACAAAAAAGTAATTCTTTTTTTATTTCGAGCAAAGATGTAGAAATAGGTAAATATTTTTGACAAAGCTACGAAGCTATAACCTTTATTATTTAAAATTTTTAGGGGCTTAGCTTGTATACAAATCAAACATCAATAGATATAAAAGTTTGTTTATAATATTCAGAGGTGTGAGAATCATTTTCGGATCCGTAAATTAGAATGGGCGTCGTAGAGCAATATCGCAAAAAAAATATAAAAGATGGAATTTTAATGAGTAAATTGGTTTCTGCGGGTTATTTAATATGTATGTTTGGCTTAAGTATGCCTCTACCTAAGTATGCACCCATATATAAACATAACTATGAATACGATGTCATATTCTATACAGTACTCGATTATTGGTTAGAGATTGTATCGCCGTTGATTTTCTTGTCGATGATACCAAGCGTTGCTGCAAAGTAAACAATTATTTTTGCGAATTATTCTCTCTCACGATATAAAAAATGGTTTTATATTTCTCATATACTATGTGCAATCCATACGATACTATATGTATGTTTTTACAGTTCGCTATTTTCTCTAACTTTTGAGCCTTTGCTCACTGCTTTAATCCTCTTTTTTACAAACAACATTTTCCTTGTTTTTCCCCCTTTTTAAGCATTTGCGCCGTCTCTAGTCAAATTCCACATTATTCTGCACCTCATTACTTTCTAATAATCCAAATGTTTATTCTGTCAGCCTCTGCCTGCTTTCACCATTTTTCATCATCCCTTTCTGATTACTTTTCAATGGCGTTTTCAAATCAATTTTAACGTTCTTTTTTTTATCAATTTAATGTAGAACTTGGCACGTCATTAAGTCACTGCTATCATGTGAAGCACCACAATGGGTAGGCTATGCAGTTTTCTACTGAAAATTCGCGAGTTTTTTCATTAAACTTTTTCCCTCGCATTTTTAAAGTATTTTGTTGCCTTCATTTCATTTTTTAAGGGATTTTCCAACATGGATTACATTGTGGGCACCTTTTCATTATTTTCTGTGGATATACGCATTTGTTGCGGTTTCAATACTGACAATGACATATCCTTTCGCGTTCCTTTGTAAGCAATTTTTCTATAAGACAAACAGACAATGCCATTAGCTATCGCTTCATTATATTTGCAGTTACATTATTATTTATACGAGCCTGTATTGTTTCTAATAAATACTTAATTAGTTCTACTAAAGTGGTAAAGCAATGCGATTTATAGCGTTTATGTTTTAATCCTACCAGCTTCGACCCGCCATGGCTAACCTGCTTTGTAATTAGCTTTGCATTGTTTGTTTGCTAACGAAGCACCCTGCATGGTTCTAATTTAAAAGCACATTACACACCATCCCATCTCACCCCACTTTTTACTTCAGATCATACCGAATTTGGCGCAAACGAATTTTCCCTGTGGCCGCTTTACGTTTACAATAATGGCCGTGAGGTGGCACATTTATTCAATTTAAATGTTCGCCAACACACATTTAACGCAAACACATATTTCTATTGCGTTTTCCAACTCATTTTCCATAAATAGCTCATAGCTATGTCAAACAAACGCTTTTATGATTTCACATAATTTTCATAAATGCTCTCATTGTTACATAAGTGCTTGGCTCGCTTATCCTGCCAAAGGACATTCATAATTTTACGAATTTTTCCACCCCTTTGAGCTAGCAGCTATTTTTATTTGTTCTTTTTATTTACATTTCATATGCATTTTCAACAAATATTTGATATTACGGTTATGCAAATATGCCGGCGTTTCTTAAGCTCCGTTAAATTGACGAAATAAGTGGGTTGGTGAACCGCGCGCTTACGCATGCTCACGTGACCGTAAACCTGTTTACATGATTTGGCGTCAATACTAAGTCAATCGGCGCGTGCTTGCGTAACGAACGCAATACTTTATATGACGTTTCAATGACCGAGCAGGATTATATGGAATAGCTTGGCTCAAGTGTTCTAGTATGATATTTAGCGCGCTAAAGTCATAACCGACATATTGTATAGCTTGTATTGGATGAGAGGGCAGCAATTTGTTTTTATTGCTGCAGCGCATTATTGTTAAAGCTTCAGCAACAAAGCTTATTTGATTTATTAGCCATATAAAAATTTATTTTACTCTTTCCCCATGCAAAAGCGTTTGTCTTCTTACGGGGAAACTCAAAGCACTTCTACGTAATGTATTTTTATATAAAAGTTCGTTTAATAAGTTTCCAGCTGGTGTGCCATAGTAAACTCCTAACGTCCGGTTAATTCCCAGTTGAACCCCGCTTTTAGTTTTTTATCATTGTAATTATTCCACAGATGTCAAAGTTTCTGTTGTGCTATTACAAATGTTCGTTATTGTTCTCCCAGTCCAAACGTTTTCCAGACTGTAGAATTTGATCTGTCAACAATGACAACTAAATGTCAATTACAACAGTTATAAAGTTGCAAGCGTTCCGCTGGAGGGCCAGCTTGCAGCACGAACGCCACAGCAGTCGTCACTTGTTTTCACTGCGCTAAACTTATTCAACATTTGTGTTACTCACAGTTTCATTCGCAATGACAAAGCGCCCGCCTTGTCACAACCGCCCATGAGTTTTTCATTTGAATGATTTTTTGGGAGGAAATTGCCGACAAAAGTGGAAATGCAGGCAGCAGCCGGTGTATGCTGTCGCTACATCTTTTCGTGTTTGTTTTTTTTGACAGCTGAAAGCGCGTGCTGACATGTGTAATCGTTTGGAAATAAACGTTGCCTTCCCCCTCACTAGCTGAAAAACGAGCTTCCTAACACTTTATTAATGGTAAATATTTTTTATTCGCGTTTCAATGCATTTGAGGTTCGAAGTATGGCAACCCTATATTGAGGGTTAAACACGCACAAGTAACTATCGTAACTTCTCATATTTTCTATTTAACAAAATCACTCTTTAGGGGCGGTTGTGTGATGTCCATCTCATGCGCATGCGCGCAACTGACCAACAGACGACCTGGCTGTTTGGACATTAATGCTGGCATAGAATTAATCAGTAGACTTGCGCCTCAAGCTTTGGGCAGTGCTCCGGCTGCTGCGTTAACCTGCCGCCGGCGATGCTTGCAACATGCAGCATTGCGCAGTGATGCAGTGCGCACCCTCGATTTACATATTCACCGCCTATTGGAAGCGGCAAAGTGCCGAATGCGCTTCATTAACTTTTTGACTTCGCTTGCATTCAATTTTCATTTATTTTTTTTATACAACGAGAATTTTGCGCATTTTAATGAGGTCACGTGTAACGCAAAAGTGCAGGCCGACTACCGCCACTGTTAGGCGTCTGCCACTGTTCATACACATATCCTTCAGCTGTCAATAGCTTGGAATCGATGGATGATGACGTTTGAATTATTTCGAGTGCGCTGCCGTTTTTATTACCAAAACAAAAAACCGCCTCGCAACGGTTACAAAGACACAGCCGCTTGAAAACAGTTTGAGAGTCTCTTGGGTACTTGACTACTTTCTCTGTTCGATTGGTCTATTCTCAAGTGCTTTTGTCATAACTGTTGTGGCTTTCTACTAAGTAAAGTTGTTCATTTTTTTTTTGAAACACTTTTGTACATCAAACAGATGTCTTCATATGACTACAATTGACAGCAGTGTACCCATGTGGCGGACTTGAAGATTCTGCATGTCCTTTTCGGTAACAGTGAATGCGCAATTCTTATTATTCAATCGTAATAAATGAGCACATCTAGTTTTTCGTGCGTAATATTGAAGAATCACCTTCAGCAGTGCACTTTTCGGTCCGAAATAATGAAGTCGCGTGAGATTTTTATTTGAAAGTCTTTCTTAAATGTCACTTCATCAAATTTCAAAAGACTACTCTACGCTCTTGCGTATAAGAATGTGCAAAGGCAAAAAGTATTCATTCGACAACGAAAAATATGAAATAAAATTGTAATTCACCGTAATGGCGAATGTATGTAGTTTTTTTTCGCAACTATCCCATTTCGACACGCACCCTCCCTCTAACAACATTTATTCCACACGCTGGCGAATCATGCATTCATCATTCAACACCTCACAACGATAACGTGTTGAGGGTGCGATTCAACGCTGTTGCCCGCTACTGCATTAGCGTTGTGTTCGCTCATTATCCTGTCGCGCCGCTTTCAACGCGGATTTATGTGCGAATCATTTTGAGTGGCTGTCATTATGCGGCAGATGAGATTAAATTTGTACACATAGTAACTTTGCGCTTTTAGGAACAAAAAAAGGCACCGGCGCAGGATTGTTATAACAACAAAGCGCGCAAGTCAAGTGGGAGTCGACACACATAATGAGATTGCCGATAAGAGGCAATTTGGTTTTTATACGCCAGGCTAGATTTTGAAACAATTGAAATTAGGTGAGAAAACTTTCCTGCACGTACTGGTCGATTGCTGACTTTTCTTGCAGAAATAGTGAAACTTAAATATTGTTTATTGGGTTTGAAAAGTTGCTTGGGATAAGTGTTTTTATCTCTTTCTCAGCTTCGAAAAGTTATTTCTCCAAACCAAACGTTTTACTTTACTTTACATAGATATGGTTTAAAATGTATCCCCCATAAGTATTTTAAAGATCTTGGCATCGAAAAATGGCAGGAAAATAAGCTAGAAGAGGTTTTACAATCAGATATATATAAAAATCCATCTATATACAGTACAGAGACAGCAAATAGAGTAAAATCTTTCATATCAGAGATACATTTGGAGACTCTATTATTTTTACCCCTTTCGCACAGAACTGGCAACGAAAATCCCCAGATGGTAATAGATTAGTACTTCAAATCACTAGTCCATGCCGTTTGTCTATAGCTCCTGACTTTGTTTTCTATTTGCCTAGACGTTGTTGACATCATCAATGTGTGCTCTAAATATTTGGCAACTAAAATTAGTTAAATGCTAAATGTGCGGTTTGTATGCATGTTCAGTGTTAGCACTTAAAGGTTATGTCCTGCAGAACTCCTCATATTTGAAATATTGGCATTTACATACACGAAAAAACTTAGACAGAACTCGAAGAACAGGAGAACAATGCAATATTTTAATGTAACATATATACAAGTAGTTTGAGTCAACTTTCACTTGGCAGGGTCTAGATTCGCGCTCAGCAGGATATTAACGCTGAGAAGGGGCGTGTGCGGCGGAACATCCTCAAATATGCACATAAACAAACGGTATACAAAATGAATTATAATTATTAGATTTTGCTTACGTTCACCATCCACCAACCTGGCACTGAGTGCTTTGAGCTGCAGTATGTTGACAATAAAAAAGGGATTTGCATCTTGTTTGCTTTTCTAAAGCGTATGCAGCAACAACTCCACGTCAAAAATGGTAGAATTAAATATTTAGGCAAAGTGCTGGCAGGACACTCTTCTCGTCGCTCACAGCAGGGTGCGCGGGCGCTGCATACATGTTTCGACCTTTGTTTGCATAATATTTGCCAATACATGATTGCATTTTGGTTACTTTCACTCGGCAGCAGCACTCCAATGACCAGCTTATGAAGCAAACAACGCAAGCTCATAAGCCTATGGGAGTGTACGTGATGGGGTTCGCGCAGTTGTTTGTGGCTGTGAAGATTCACTTTCTCCGTAAGCATCTAAGCAGATTTGATTAGCAGCATGGAGGCTGGAAATAGTTGCCTGGTGACACATCCGGGGCAGATTAAAAATTAATTGGAGGGATCCAGGGCTGCTGTGATTGAAAGTAAACGAAATGTGTGGTAAAGATAATTAGGGCGGTCTGTGTAATAGCAACAGCGAGGCACAGATTATGGTAACGGAAATAAAATGTTTTGTGATTGAAAACTGTTTAAAGCAACAGAATTTAGCAATTTTTCGCATTGGAAACAAGTTTAAATATTTTCGATAAATCACCATAAACGTACCCAAAGGATAATGTTTTAAACCAAAGGAGTAAAAAACTTCGAAAGCATGCAAACAATCGCCGAAAAACCTTTATGTGTTCATGTGTCTGCCTAAGTAAATATTGTCCGCAAGGATACGCTTTTGTGTTCAAATAAACACCAATGACAAAACACACTCACATGAAGAATGCGCGAATATGCATTGCAAAGCATAGCGTAGTGCGACTATGAACTGGATTTACGCTGAACAGTGTGGAATAACTAAATGAAGCTACCTACATAGGTTATAGCCGCAGATGCTTCCTTAATTTTGCAAATTACAAACTGCACGCCGAACTCTTTTCGAATTTTCGCGCAGCAATTGGTGCAACGTCAGCCGTCAGCCATCAGTCGAAGAAACTCGTAAAATTGCCCGCGGCAACGACCGCAAAGGTGCAGAGGCAGACAAGAATCAGTCGTTGCTTGAAGCAACTGCGCAGCATAAAGGTGCAACAGCGAAGCAGCGGAAGCAAACGGCCAACCTTGGCAACCAGTATTGTATGAATTAAAATCGAAATTAAATCACGCCCTGTCACTACATAAGCGGAAGAAAAAAACAACAAAACGTACATGTACGCGTAGCGTGGTTAAGGATGCACAGCTCTAAGGGGGTACGAATCCAAAGAGGCAAGCAAAATCTCAGAATACCGTTGCCTGTCAAATAAGTCGTCGTTCTAACTCAAGACGCGGAATATGCCTTCAAGCGACGACACAGCTGATTCAAGAACTAGAAGCGCGCGTTTCGGCAGCTTGATTGACGATATGAATGAATTATCTAAGTTAATATCAATTAAAATGACAGCATCTGTGTCAATTTGCGGTTGAAGCTATTTTATCGCAGTGAATTGTTATGGGAATTAATTATCAACTAATGACGCGATTTGTCAAGGAAGTGAACAAAGATTGACTTTGGAAGAGCGCATGAAGTATTGAAGATTCTAGAAATTTGTTACCCTGTTCATGTTTTGGAACATTTCCAAATTCAGTGGAAACACCTTGCCTTTCTGAAAGCAATTATTCAATTAGAAAGGTGACGCCTTCTGATCCACAAATCTAATTGACCAATTGTATATTCTATCAAAAACAAACACAAGTGCAGGTTTCAATTCTCCGAAACACCACCGGTTTCGCGGCAATGCCCTAAATCGGGTGGCAATTCGCAGAGGAAATTCCAATTTGTCAGTAACTTTAGACAACAGCCACGTGCGCGATTGTAGGCAACAACCACACCTACTACCAACAGCAACGCAATGCCACTGAACTCATGCAGCAAACAGAATTCTAATCCAAATCCGTTACGCATTTGAAACAAAAAAACCCTCGGTATGAGGGGAAAACCCGCAGAAACTACGAATTATGTAGACAAGAAAAACCTGTCGTTGGTAAAACAGGATTACGTAGCAGTGAATGTGATGTTACCAACAAAAGTGCTGGTAGAAAATTGAATTATTGTGCGGCGTGGCGAAGACAACTGAAGGCGTTGCAGTGCCAACAAGTGTCGCACTAATTGATCGCCCGAATTTGGTGACAGCTGCGCAGGCGCAGGCATAAGGAGATGTGCTGTTGGTACGCGCAACCAGCGAAGTACTCAAATAAGGAGTAACTGGAAAAGTGAAATAGAACAGTGTAAGCGTGCCAACAATTTTTATGCATAGCTGTGCTAACGGGAAGCACCTGAGCGTCAGCGTTTGACGGATGCTTGTTTGCATTAACGAGCCTAAGTAAACAACTGCGTTAGCTAATTGATAGGCGTTGCATGTGTTGAAAGGCTCTTACCTACATTTTACTGTTACCTGCTACAATTATAAGCTGTTACATCTAAGTCTTTGCTCTAAAGAAACCGAAGTAAATGCGGGCGGAAACGACAAAGAGCTGAAAACAGGATGTTGTAAAATTCCAAATATGCACATACATACATATGTATACTCGTATATACCGTGCAGTCATATATCCGTGTTAAATGCGAGACTCGTTGTTTAGGTGCATGCGCTGATCCCAACATGTAATTCTAAGACGCTCAAATCATATTTGCCTAAAAAGTTGCTTTGAAAACTAGTAGATCATTCATTTCTTGGCTAGGTCGAGAAGAACAACTCCTGATGCATATAAATAGTGATGATTGTCACATTTATAAATTTCTTTTTTTTTTTGTGTCGAAAAATAATGTAAATACATGCAAAAATTGCATTGAATTTCTGGAAACCCGAGCTATGTAGAAAAAGTATTTCTCTTTATCCACTTTTCTAATGTGAACAGCTGCGTATTTCCACGCCCTCACTAAAACATTTTAAACCTTGCTCTTTACTTTCGACATTTTTCGTTCGTTTAACCCTTGTCGTACAATAAACAACCTGTTTCAGTAATAAAAAAGTTATCGTTTTAATTTTAACATTCCTTCGCAACTGTTTTATCAAACCTTTAAATAATCAATTTGTGTCTGCGCTGAAAAGCGGAAGAATAGAAGGGTTTACCACCGGCAAAGCATAAATTAAATTTCTGTCAATACTTTTTAATTAATTCCCCGCGCTTTCAGCTGTTGAAGTTATTAATCTGTTGTTCAGACATTGCTGGTAAACGTTTTTTTCAAGCCATTCGGAAATTTAAATTATTATATGAGAGTAAAAAATCTTGAAAAAGAAACAATTTTCTTTCTGCATATAAAATATATTTATTTCAAGCCCCAGTGCATTCACAATATATTGATGACAGTGATGACGATTTTTCAGACCGATGATGATGATGTATGTATGATAACTCATTAAACAAAGAATATAACTTAAAAGTAAATATTTACTACATAATTTATCTAAGAAATAAAAATAAATAAGTTCCTTAAAAACTAAAAGCGTAATAAGTGAGCATTTCCCCTAGTTTGTCAACAAATTAACAAAAAGTCGAATCTTAAACAGAAATAAATTCGTACAACAACAACAACTGCAATAATATTATACATAGATTGAGGGCAACGCCAACCCCACCTCGAAATAGTTGGTGCCTGAAGTTTTCAAACGTTTCGTACTACCGATTGGCACTGCTAACGTTTTACGCCGTTGTCGCTTTCTTTGCATCGGCAGTCGCACGGGCGTCTCCAACTGAAAGGTGTGGTCCAATCGTTCTCTACTTAAGTTTGAGCGCAGGTAATGACGTTGGTAGGCAGGGTTAGCATCGGTTCTCGAAATACTTGTAAATGCGGGCGTGGGCATTTTTTGAAGAATATCCGTCGATATTGGCGTGCCTGGTGGAGGAGTTGCTGGAGCCGGAGTAAGTGGTGATTTGGTGGTGCTCTCTGTTTTCATCACATCCTTTGGCCTCTGGTCGATGAAGTTAAAGCTGAGATCACTCGCTGGATCTTCGCCTGCAGCATAGGACGGTGAAAGAACCAATTCACTGACTTTTTGTTCGGCTTGATTTTTGAGTAGCGTGCGACGACGCAGGTTAAAGGACTTGCGTGGTTTCACCTTCTTCTTCTCATCCTTACGAGCCGAGTCTAGAATAGCATCAATTAATTTGTCCAGAGTTTGGTCGCTCATACCGGCTGAATGTGACTCGCTGTTTATGCGCTTCGTTAACTTTTCCTCGACACATTCTTTTGCGATCTCAGCAAAATCGGCTTCCAGCTTTCTAGGCAATGATTTTCCGGCGCCCTTTAGCTTCTCTTGGTTTTCCTTTTGTTTCCGTTTTGCCAATTCGGGTGTGTTGAAGTAACGTAAATTGCTTATAAAGGGATCTGGCAGTAGTCCCCTTAGAGCTACTTGTTGTCCGGTCGGCAGCGCGGTACTCGGTGAATATTCCTCTTCGAAGTGTGGCAAGGTAGATGCGTAAGTCGGTGCCGGATGTAGAAAAAGACCCACTGTTGAATGCCGTCGGTTTGGCAATGGGCGACTAGCTACACTCGTGCTTTGAATTCGTCCTGGCGTATGCTCCATTAAAGGCGACATGTGTTTTGGTGTGACGTTCAAAATATCCGTTAATGGAGAAAGCACCAAAGGGCTATTACGCTCTCTCTCCACCATTGGAGTTGACGTATATGGTATGTTCTCCTTGTTACTAATGGTTGCACGTCGCCGTCGACGCTTGGTCTCCGCTAATGGATGCGGAGTTCGTATCGATGTTGTAGCCGTTTTGATGTTTGGTGTAAGCTGGTTCAGCTTCTGCGCTGATGCCGTCCACTTTAGCATATTTTTTGTTTTCTAATATTATTTGAGCTCCTGAACGTTTTGTTAAGAAATATGCTCTCGTTCACATTTGCTGACAAACTGATTAGTCAACGCGCGCAAAACCGCTTTTATACTCGCCGTGGCCATTAACATAGAAACCCCGTTTTCTTTACTAAAAACCGACCTCTCATTGCGTAAAGCGCTCTTTTCGTTGTAAGTGAAGAGTCAGCGCTCTTGAAGTCATGAGAATACAGACAAATGTTATTGTGTAACGACGGAATTCTGGGTGCTCTCGGCTCGATGAGAGCCGTCTAGCAACAAAGGACATTGCATTGTTTGTGGCTATTAGCTTCTTTGGTGCACCTCTGCGTGTGCCCCTTTTCTCATTTCCTTATGCTCTTCCTGCCAGGCAGCGCGATAAAATCTTGTGATTGTTCGTTTGGACTCTGACACATTCCTGCAGTTACAGCGGCACATTGAAAGTCCTGTATATGAGAAAGATCGTATCGTGGGTAGTTAAATGTGAAAAAATTAGGATGACAGAGGAAGTGGTTTTCCTTATTTTAGTTAGACTATAATTTCTACTTTACTGGGGTGTCAAGATTTTGAAGCAGACCGCCTCCTGTACAGTTTGTCAAGTTTGTAAGGGTAACGGAGGCATGCAACAGTGCTTTTGCATGTTAAAATGTTGTTAATATATTTTAAAAAAAATTTCTACTCGGCAGTGACATTTATTAAAGCTAAACGGGACACTTGCTTCCTGCGACGATTTTGATCAAAGGTTCACTGAGTGCGACAGGTTGTAATGTCTAGTAGCAGTCGTTTCACGATCGAATGCAGTGACTTTAAATATACAATTCTTCTTCTTCTGTGACCAAGCAACAATCGCTGGTCAGTTCTATTTAATTTGTTATGTTAATGTATATGAAATATCAAATCGTAGTTAAAGCTGAATAACTTGTCGAGTTTTCTTCTTTCTTTCTTCATAAGTGCAATTTTGGTGGAACTACTTAAGTAACCCCATATTTGCTGCCTGCGGAGAGTAAACCTCTTATTAGAGCTCATTACGAGTTTTCTTAGTTTTTTTAACGCCATAGAATCCTTCTTTCCACACCATTTGCCAAATAAATTTCGGTTGAAAAAAACTATCTAGTTTTGCCCCGCACTTTAGAATATTTAGTGTGTTTTGTTTTCTTGTAGCACAACTTACTTTAAAATGTTTCAACAACAACAGTAAAAGACAAAATTTACATAAGAGTCCTTCAAAGGCATATTCATACTTACGCACCCATTATTATATGCATATGTATGTAAAAATCCATATCTTTGGTTAATTTCATGTACCTTTGCGCTTTTGCACATCTTTAGTAGAAAAATGTCCTTTCTCGACGAGCGCATTGGTTACGGATTGGATTTTTTATGAGCGGATTTGATTTTTTAGAGAATTTTGAGGACCGAACAAACCGCAAAGTAATTGTAGACAGGCAATTAGCAAGGTTTTCAGTCGTTTAACGTCGATTCACACAATTCAGTGATTTTCCAAGACATTTCCATGTACAGTCTTGCCTTGAGAAAGTGAGTTTGTGTGATCTGTCAAGTTGAAGAAAGTAAACAGTGGGTATTATGTTCTGTTATTTTAAGATAAGATAGGAAATGACTAATTGAAAAAGTAGTAATTTAGTGCATCTTGATACATGCAGTCGTTTAAAAACACGTGTTTATGTGAAAAAAGGTTTTAAAACTTTATTTGTAAAGAGAAAGTGTCAAAAAGTTTTGCGCAATAAGCTGTTGAAAGGTGTTGCGAATAGCGCTAAAGCGCTATGAAAAGCCGAAAACAGCATTTAAGTTCACCCTTTGAATCGCCGCTACATTACATCGCAACCACATCATCGCATTAATACGCTAAAAAGGGATTAGTTTTTCCAAAGTAATGTAACAAAAATGTCAAACAATGAATAATGTGATTTTGATTAGTTATCCTTTCGACTTTTCGTAATATTGAGCATATTGTAGCAATGCGTTGTTGCCATTTCCATTTCGCAGTAAAATACAAATAATTGAACCGCTTACAAATGTAAAACAAACGAAGAGTATATTTTGTATGTTTTGGGCATTGTGTTTGAATATCCTTTGAGTATGTGCCGATCCACAATCCTTTGCTCTTTGGCTTATCGATTTGAATTCGCAACAATATTTGAGTGCGGAAATGATTAATTAACAAACGGTTAAAGGGTGGCACGAAGTGAGTGCTCTGCTTGTTGTTCACATTTTAGTTGTATTTAGGTATTGTAAGCGGTTTGCTATTTTAATATTGATTTTTTAAATGAATGATTTATAGCCCGAAAAGATTGTTAATACGTGACACTCTGCGACGTTATAATCATATACAATATTTTGAAATCATTATTTGTAATTTATAGAGACACATATGGAGCAAGAAGTCATGCTATCTCAATTTTATTAGTTCTTCGGCCTTTATGCTTTTTGCCTAAAGAATAGATAAACTCTGACCATTGTCCAACAACTGTTCGCATCTCACCAGACGGAAGTGGAAATATAAAAGCGTTGACTGCTGTTTTGGAAAACTATTTCCATGTGTTATTCTATTATATCAATTTATATTTATTTTACTGCTGGCTTCTAAAAGTGAAACAATCAACGCGAAGAGTTCTCTTCGTTTTACTTCCTGTTCAAGCGGCTGCCAGTGATTATTGTCGCCAACATTTTGGCCTATCCGCTCTGCCAAATTACAGTGCAGAAGTGCTGCAAATATTCTTTTGTGCCTCTGAATGTCATGTTTATGCTCATAACTTTTCGCACTAAAAATCGAACAACTGACAGGCTGGAGCAGGACATGCAGCGGCTGAGTGCTTGTCGTGCGTAAATCACAGCAGAAGTTGTACTTAGACAGCTAGTGCTGCAAACAGACAAATCTTTGAAATGAGAACAATAAGTACGTAATGAAAACTCGAACACACAGTCAAGCACCCTACACGAACTAGCGAGCAAAAGTTGAGTGGAAGGAAGTGCTGTGTTTGTAGCAAACGGTATGCGATCTCGGCAACCACACACATATGCATACACAAATACAACAGATATAGCGCAACAATGCAGTTATTGCAAATAATTTAGAGCATCTTCCTTTAGGTTAATTTCCACCTTTAGTGTAGCTACACATCTTCGCAGGCTTGTATGCTGCTCTTAGTCTGCCCGAACAAAGGACAACGTTAATGAAGTTGACGATCAACAAACGAAAGGATAATTTCATGTTGCTATTGCAGCCCCATCGTAAATTCAAAGCGATTTGGCACAAAGTAAATTGCAATTTATGTGCGACAGTTTGCACGACATTCTTCCACCCATCGGCCGAGTGCAAATCTGTGCGACGTCATAAAAAATAGCAATTTCAAGTAATTGAAAATCGGTAATTGGTGCTAGGCTTGAAATGCACTTTCATTTGTTGGTTAAGTGAAGTGGAATGAACGGGCGCAAAGGAGGCGAGGTTGCTTAGTAGTTAAATTAGCAGTTCAAATGGAGGACGAACTTGTTTCATGGGAACTAAAGCGATATTTAACTGCTTCTTAACGGCTGTCTTATACACCGACGTTGCATGATGTGCCTTTGTAAGTTTACCCGTTGTTTTTATGCTCTCTAACAAAATAGGTGCCATTAGTGACTATTTTTGTGTTTCTTAGTAAGTTCTTCAACCCACATAACCATGCCTTTCGGAAGTCACTAGCAATTTTACGCTTTTCACCCGTTGCACGCCTGTCCACACATTTTTGCATTCCCTAAGCGACAGCATGCAATGCATACAAATTGGCAATATAATTTATTTGATTTTCGGCAAAGAAAGCAATCCAATAAGATCGCAACAATATATAGTAAAGCAGCGCAGTTTCCGTAGGATTTTCATCGTCTTTTGCTGAGATTATGCAACTGGAGCAGCGACCGTTCGACCATAGCAATGGCAAAAGACAGCTGTTGCCTTTGCCAAGGCTAGGAAATGTAGCGAAAAATTGCGAGGACACTGATGAAAATCAGAACCAGGCTCAGTAGGGGTTGGCGTTAAAGGCGACCGACTTATGAGTTTAGTTACCGCAGCAGCATCCATGGTGTGCAATGTGTGAGTAGCCTTTGTACAAACGTTACGTTAGTTAAGATGACCCTTGCCACTATACAGCTGTCTTACTGATTTATTTCTTATATTTTTCTGCAAAAAAGGCGTCTTCGCAAAGGCATTGCAATTGAACTTATTGGCGTGCTTTGAGTAGTTCAGCGTAAATCAAATGCTGTACACAGCACTCAACATTAGTTGCCCTTACAAATGCTAATACAAAACGTTAATTATTACAGCTCAACTGCAATTATCCTGGTATAACAGCGGTTCGTTTCATATTAAAATTAAAAGACTGTGAGTATTTGTCGCATATTTTTTGTACATAATCCTTTCTAGTAAATACCGCTATTGGACAAAAGTAGGATAATATAATACGATTGTTCAAGATTTAACACGTTAGATTTCGGGTTTCTTCTGTCTTCAATGAAAACACAAACAAACACAGTATCAAGCAAACGTACAAATAGAAAAGTGTAACAGAAACAAAATAGAAAAGTCTTTGCACCTTTTTGTCAATTTCAATTTATTCTGCCACTGCTTAGTCCCATTTAGACATTTTTACATAAATACATATATATAATATATAATTCATGCGGTAGTCGTCATAGTTATGACAGCTGTCGTATGCACCTAAATTGCCAACAACAATCGATAATCCCAAAAATCTGGCTTTTCAATCAATTCATCATATTTTTTCAAACAAGCTTGTTGTTGCAGGCGAAAAACCTCAAAGAATATGCATACGAACGCAGGGATTACTGTTTGTTCTGGCGGTTAGACGCATTAAGTCGCTTGTCGCATGTCACTCACAACTACACACGTGCATATATTATTTTAGTTTCCTTACATTTATATTGACGAAGAAAGCGGTGTGGAAATGTGGTCACCAGCCAATAAAGAAAACAAATAAAACTTTCTTACGAATCCTTTGCTTGCGATCGGTCTGCTCGGCTGACGCCTCGCGGCCAGACAACTGCATTGATAACTGTCCCGTTTTACGTTGTTGAGCGTAAAATGTCAATGATGTGTTTTGAAATGTCAAAATATTTGGTCCGGTTTCTAGCAATAAAACTACATGTCCTGCGACGAGTTAAAACATTTCAGCAATATAACTTTCTTTGCCCTCGTCTTGTTTATCATTGCGACTTATATGTCAGCTAGTTTGTAAGGGTTATTTACCCTTTTTTTCTATTGTCAACTGTGTGTAACTGTTTTCTTGTGCCTTCTTTGATTGGTTTGGCGAAGGCTTTTATTGGACCTCTGATATTGTTTGGTCGGACAGTTGTAAGTGTCAACATGTTTATTTAAATGTAAATAGAGCGGTCATGGGATAAAGTTGTCATGAATGTTAGTTGATCCGTTTGAGCTTAAGGTTTAAGTGCTACAGCATGTGAAAATGATCAGGTCTGGTGACCTTCACTTCATAACACTTCGAAAACGAGCATTCTAGAATCTTTAACATTGCTGCTAATTGAGAAGTGGTCAAATTGAAGTCTCAAAAACGAGTTTATTTTGTTGAAAAAATAACAACTAGTTGACAACTTTTTTACTTGCATAAAAATATATTTTTCATACTGCTTGTGGATAGCTTCAATAAGAATTTAGTTCTAACAAATTTAAGTAAATACATTGTGTTATCAGTTATATCGAAGTCTCCACATATACTAAGAGCTATTGATTTTATAGAAGAGTTCTTACAGTATTAACTCTTTAAATTGTTTTCGTTGTCTTGACATTTAATATTCTGAACTGTCATAACCAACTACGGCAAATCTGGTATTTTCATGCCTCAAATGATTTCGAAGCGCAATAAAATTACCTTCAGTAAATTCTGCATGCTGCAAAGATGTCATAAAAAATGTAACCCTTTCGCGCCAATATAGGGTTTACCATAGCTAACAAGAATTTAATTACTTTGCGTGCCATCTTCGTTTTTTATGATCATCGTTTCATTTTTTCCTTTAGCGAAAGGATATATTTCGCCACGAACAAAAAAATACAAGAAATCATTGACGTCGTCGTGTTGGTTTCTGACTGACATTCCATCACTCACAAAAATGCATTTAATGCTCGTCCCTGGAAATTGTTGCATAAATTAAGCGTGAGTTTGACTGTTTCATAGTAACACATCTTACTTTTTTACTGTTTTTTTTATATATGAACCCAGGCAAGTTTCTCATAGCGGCACATTTTCAGTGAGACTAATATATTTTGACAGCGGACACACATAATCATTTGTCAGTCATACCGTTTACATAATTTTTATTACATTAAATGTACTACACATATAAATGCATATTTAATTAAAAACATTTTCATTGAACATTCACAGAAGTATTGTAAAAAAGGAACGCCATAGGCAGGACATACAATCCGTGCGAGCCCAACCTCAGATTAACATATTTTTAACAAAATATGATACCTGAATATAATTCGATAACATATGACAACAACGCCGTAACAGTTTTTTAGTACATTTTCTATGTAAATGAAACTTTTTTGTTGTAAACAATCTCTTGGTATAGCAATTACGCAAATTTGTTTCAGAGAAACTCACAAAAACAACTCAGATTCACTTGTTCAATTATAAGTCCGCGTGCTGTGTTTTGTGCGCAATTTCTCAACTTCCCACAGTACCATACACATGCATATAAGTGTGCGGATGACCCTTACCTATATGTAATATATTACCACAAAATCACTTTCCCACACAAGGCTTCGAGGCGACCACAAAATCGGCACATCGAACATCAACAAGAACTGTTATTAATCACACGCTCAACTTCCTTCCTGCAATGACCAAGACGCAGCTATTACGGCGAAAGATAATTTCCTTTGCGGAAGTTCAGCAAAGCAAAAATCATTAGGTAACTTAAAGAAACATTTCGAATAGCCAGCGAGTGAACCACTGCACAAATGTCCCTGACGTCCCACTACTGTCATGCATCGCTGGTTAATGTTTTCGTTGCTCTTTTGTGAAAGGACGTGAGTTAGTCAGCGCACTACCTCTAGGACACTCACTGACCAATTATTAAATAAATTCCGCAATAGTACGTGCTATTATCTGGCGAGTCACACACTTCTTCTAAAGTCCCTTTCGTGTTTCCTCTCCGTTTTAGCATTTTTTTTAATTCTTTGAGTGTAAATGTGTGGGCGCTCTAATGTTTGTCGGTGTCAGAAATTAATGACAGGAAATTAATTTTAATCGTTTTAATTTGTTAAAGAATGTGTTGGGTTCATATAAGCAGACAAGACGTGAAAAACAGAATTACTTTCTTTTTTCAAATTACTAAGGAAACGGGGACCGGTGAGTACTCAAAAAATGTGGTAATAATCATTCCAAATGTGGTGCTGCACTTATTCTTAACTTCAAATTGACGAATTCATAAGTTTATATTTCTTTGAAGAATGGCAGCACCTCCACGTGCAATGTCAACCAACCGAGTATATGCTATTTCTAATATGCGAATATCTAAAAAGCCAATATCTATGTAATATATACGCATTCGTGCTACATAGGCAAATACAAAGGTTTAAATATCAGGCTCTCAAAAAAATTGCATATCATTTGAGAATGTATACACTTTCTGATAGAAAAATTGTTTTTGAATAAGCTCTAGAAATGCAACCAAATATGATATATATTTTTTTCTCATAGACGCTAGTATATCTGACATGTAAGAGTCTCTAACAGTTCATAAAAATTATGTCATTAGAAAGCACACTGCTCACATCGAAACTAATCAAATAATCAAAAGCAATTTAATGCATGTGCCAATGAAACACCTCAAATAAGTTAGTTCATCGTCATTACAAACGTTTTAGATAAAGAACAATTACGATAAAAATAACATACATTGCAATCGTGAGCAGCGTCAGCGCACGCGCACCATATGGTCAGCCAATTGATAGAGGGCTGACAATTTCATGCAATTAGTTATTGGAATGCACACAACAAATTACTAGCTGCAAGTTAATAAAAAACGACGGTAAGGCACACAGCTTGCACGGGATGTAAAATTGTCGAATTCTACGATATTATCACAAAGCGTTGTGCTACCCACGCGCGCATGTGTCACGTATACGGGTATCACATGCCGAAGATGTCAGCATAAATATACACATGGAGGAGGGTGTCAGGCAACTGACAGCGTATCACACATTGTTACACTTTACACATGTCGCGTATTTTGTATTTCATTTATTTGTTTGCATTAAAAAAATGCGCATCAAAATTGGCTCAAAGTGCGCTTCATTGCTAGGTGGACTAACGAAAGTATAAATTGGTTCATGCAAACCTAAACGCGACTGCGCTGTAATTATGCTATTATATGCACATAATTACACTCGCTAGACTAGCAGCTAGCACAGTGTTCAAGCAAAAAATATATATTGAAATTAACATCACATATTGCACCTCCTTACATGGTGTAGGTTTAAATTATGTGCCACGTACAATATATGTATGTACAGATATAATATGTATTACGTAATATATACATATACATATGTACATAAATTTATGTTCTTACAAATATGATAATGCTTTTCCAGTGCCACTTTCTGAGTTGGCATGTTTATTCGCATTACATTTTGAGCAGAAATCGACTGATGTTCGTCAAAACTGACAGACAGGATATGTTATCCTGTTCAGCGACACACACAACTGTCGTCGCAATCACATTTGTATCAAAAATATGAGAGTTCTTGTGATTTCGATTTGTTATTAGCTTGTGGGAACTTTCTTAATTTCGTGCTTCAATGCATTCAAAAAGCAGGAAATACTTCCAAAAAGGTAGGAGAAATTGGATTTCGACCTTTGTTGTTTTTGCATTTCCTAAAACGGCGATGGAATGCGGAAAATAACGGAGGGGGAGTCTATGAATGTTGTTACATATGTACGTATAAAAAAATGGCTTTTGCTAAAATATTGTGGCCTTTTTACATACGTGAGTGATTTCATTTAATTTTACACTTTGATGAATATATATGGTATATGGTATAAGTAATATAAATAATAAATATGTAAGTATACGTATAGATGAGTATAGAGCTCTTATGTCCAAATAAAACAACCAAAACTTATGCGATAATTTTGTAGCCTTTTATTTTTCCCTCACGCTGACGCTGGTTCATAAGCAGTAATTACGTACTCTACTACGGTAAGAGCTATGCTCTAAGAGGGGATAGCTCGTTTAGCCAAAAGCTGCTGAGTGCAATAGTTTTTGTGTTGTTTAATCGGATTAATTAGATTTTGCGCAATATTCTGAAATAATCTATGTTAAATGTTTTCACGCATGAACGGAAATTCCCTCAAATTATGTATTAAGGTTAATAATTTTGGGTGCTGCTAGGTGCAAATGGTGTAGATTAATGGGTAAAATGGTGGGCATTTAACATGAATATCAAAATGGATTGTATATGTTTGCATTAAGCTCACTGTTCTTATATAATGGTATTTCATTTCGAGTTTATATTTTAGTTAGAAATTTGTGCATGTTTTTAATCAAAGTTTTATTCAGTGGGAGCTCTGCGAAAAGCCATCAAAAAATTGTTGAAGAAAAATATCTGTTTTTAGAAATGTCACCTGCTATAGATATTTGATTTTTGGCTCTTTTAAATTAAAACCTTTATTGGTTACCGACCAATCGAAACATTTTAACTAGCTGCCTTTATTTTAGGACATCCATTCAAATACATATATGCCTATACGCCATTCGTATATTCGAAAAACGAAAAGCAGTCGCCAAAGTATGAAATTGAAATTTCCACAGAGCTAAAGTTTCAAAGCGTGTCAAAATAATAGCGCTACTGAATTCGTTTTTTCGACAATCTGCTTATCTTTGCAAATGTGTAATAAAAAAAATTAACGCCTTCGCGCATGCGTCCTAGTTGACTAGTTAATTATCTCTGCTATTGTTTAGCGCACAGTCGGTACACTTATTGTATTTCTGAGTGGATTCTCCGCAGGTGAGAATGCTCTACATCCTATGCGCTAATCATGTTTGACCAGAAAGAAAATAAAGACAGCTGCGTCCATGGTACGTAAGCGACAAGGATGTCATCATCGGCAGACTGGGCAGTCTGTCCATGCTACGAAAAGGTGCGTACGATCTTAATACGTGCAACGTTGTATTCAAAATTAGGCTCCCAGCCGAACGAGGTTGTGAACCACAGAACACACGGGAGTTTATTTCTTTTGTTATTTTTCCTCATGTTCTAAGCATTTTAAGGCGCTAGCTCGTAAAAACCGCTCTCAATAAGAGTGGCTGCTGTGCTGTCAGGCGATTTAATGAGATCTTTTGATTTTACCTATTGTTTGCTAGTGCTGCATGTATTTTTATGCTTGTGACACGTGGAAAGATTTTGTAAATCATTCTGCATTAGAGGCAGGCTTGGATTTTTTTTTTTTATACTCTTGCAACATGTTGCTACAGAGTATAATACTTTTGTTCACCTCACGGTTGTTTCTATCACCTAAAACTAATCGAGATAATATAGGAATATGTATATATAAATAATCAGGATGACGAAACGAGTTGAATCCGACTTGGGTAAAACTTAAGATATCTTGATGAAACTTGGTACACTTGTTCCTTGGCACCATAAAATGTTCAGAATGATAAATTTGTAATCGGACCACGGCGATGCTTACAAAACGTCATTTATCCAAAACATATAAAGTGCCCTAACTAAGCCGCAATAATATATGTATATATCAAACCATTTAAGCTAAATCACCCAAATTTGCAGAGGACAAATACATTTGACACCTCTGACGATATTGTAAAAAGAGGTAAAATCAGATAATAAACCTTAAGCAAAATAGTCATTAAGCCCGTAAAATGTAAACAAAGGGTCAACGACCTCAAATGTAAACAAAGGTTGTTACATTTAGCAAAGTAAACAAAGGTTCTGGACTTGGCTAAATGTAAACAAAAGGGTCAATAACCTTATAAAATGTAAACAAAGGTGCCACTGACCTCAGAAATATGTAAACAAAAGGTTCATTGACCTCATAATGTAAACAAAGGGTTCATTGACCCCATTAAATGTAAACAAAAGGGTCAATGACCTCAAATGTAAACAAAGGTTGTTGACTTTGCTAAATGTAAACAAAGGTTGTGGACTTGGCTAAATACAAACAAAATGGTCAATAACCTCATAAAATGTAAACAAAGGGGTCATTGACCTCAGCAAAATGTAAACAAAAGGTTCATTGACACCATAATGTAAACAAAGGGTTCATTTACCCCATAAAATGTAAACAAAAGGGTCAATGACCTCAAATGTAAACAAAGGTTGTGGACTTGGTTAAATGTAAACGAAAAGCTCATTGACCTTATAAAATGTAAACAACTTCGGTGCACCTAAAGTAAAGATTTTTTCTTGTTTAATATATAGTTTTGCTACACCTGAAGGTAAACAGGGCAAGTTTTGATCCTTGCAAGTTGCAAAAGTGCAAAACGTTTGGTTACACCCGATTATGGCCCTTCCTTACTGGTTTTATTTTAGCGCTGTTTTTTTATTTCTTATGCTTTAGTTTATGACCCATTCATTGTACTTATTTAGTAGAAAATAAATACAAATTAAATTAGTGCGTATTGAAACATTCATAAGTAAAAAGAACTGATATGACAACATAGTTTCCTTCTTTCTTACGCAATACATGTGCTTATCATGTGTTAAGTTAGATATTATTTTTTTTGCCCTTTACTCTTTATTTAGATTGCATTCTCTTAGGGATATTGTTATATAAATGTCTAAACTATTTAGTTTGAGGCATTATTGGGCGTTACTAGAGGAGCTATGTATAAGACATTTGGCATTAACGAATTTTGCAAACCAAAGTACTATATTTTCTCACGTAATCTACTAATAAGCAATACACCACGGCTCATTTACGCTTCCTCCCTTTTTCGGTCACTTAACTTCCATACTGTTGAAATCATCAATTTATCTAGTAGAATGTTACAACAGCAACAATCGACAATGAAATCCGCAAATTGTACTCTTCAATGCTTCCGCAGATTGGCAGGCAACACTTCACCTTAAAGAAAGGGGATGAGGCGGAAATAACTCCTTTAGTATAATGTCAGACAAAGTAATGTCAAATTTATGATGAAGGCGCTTCGCAAAAACACTTTATGTAATCTTTGATTTTATTCTAGCTGCCATTCGAAGATCGGGCAATCATTGCGATGATCCAATGAATTTACGAGTATATACAAATTTGACAGTGTCAATGAGGCAATAAAATTGTATATCCTTCTATCAAGTAATCGAAGAATGCCATAGGCTAAATAGAAGATTAGAACAACTGAATAGAAAGGGTATGACAGTCTGATGACTTTTATGACTATTGATTGCAGTTTTCGCAAGATCGCACACACTATTTATGCTATCATATTTTTTCGTTGCATTATTATTCGTGTCAATAAAATATCAAATGTCACAGCAAGCATTCGATTTCCCACTATCTAAAAAAGTATGCGATTCCACTACCACATATGTACATACGACATCATAGCCTTCGTGAGCCCTTCGTGTAAATGCCTTAATACTTATTTCATGATACTTTTCTTTTAATATCAATATGTATTCATATGTTTATTTCTTAATAACATTTATGCAACAAACGAGCTCTTAGAAGCTTTACATACTTAAGGTATACAAAAAAATAAATGCAGCATTCCATGTATGGATTGTTAAGAAAATATCAAGCGTACAAAAATATATCAACTTTGTTATTTTTGTATCGGTCATTGACCCTAAGGCATCTTAAATAGGAAGACAAACGCCCTGGACTATCACTTTATATAGTATGTACTTTTGGTCTACTTCATCGTGGGCATGGCTACCGCCGCCTGCGTGTGCGTCACATCTGTTTCGCGCCACAATTGTGTTACGGTCTTGGTTTGTGTGTAGAATTTGATGCCCATTTTACCCGAGAAGTGGTGATCCCCTTGGAAGGAGCCACGCGTGCCGGTGAACGAGAACATAGGTAAAGCTACGGGTATGGGCACGTTCACACCCACTTGGCCCACATCGATTTTGTTGACGAACTTGCGTGCAGTTGCGCCGTTAGTGGTAAAGATCGCTGTACCGTTGCCGTAGGGGTTCGCATTGATGGTTTGAATGGCTTCGTCGAGAGTATCGGATTTCAAGATTACTAAGACAGGTCCAAATATTTCCTCTTTGTAACACTCCATATCGGGTGTAACGTCAGAGAGTATGGTGGGGCCCACGAAGTAACCCGCCTCATAGCCAGGCACCTTGACGTTGCGTCCATCGAGAATGAGTTTAGCTCCTTCCTTTACTCCAGATTCAACAAGGTGATTAATACGTTTCCTCGATTGTTCACTAATGACTGGGCCCACATCAGTGCCGGGCACATGACCAGCATTTACCTTCAATTTCTTGGCGCGCTCAACCAAATCTGGAATCCATTTCTGTGCCTCACCAACAAACACGGCAGTAGAAAGTGCCATGCAACGTTGACCCGCAGCACCAAAAGCGGCACCAGCCAGTTGGTTTAAGGTGTTCTCCTTGTTTGCGTCGGCCATAATAACACCATGGTTCTTGGCACCCATATTGCTCTGCACACGTTTACCATTTTTGCCAGCACGCTCATAAATGTATTTGCCCGCAGCATCGGAGCCAACAAAGGACACGGCTTTGATTTCGGGCGCATCGCAAATGAAATTGACAGCTTCATGTTGACCATGAATGACATTTACAACGCCAGGTGGGCAGCCAGCTTCATTTAACAGCTCCATCAACAGCATAGTCGAGCCGGGGACTCGCTCTGAAGGCTTCAGAAGCATAGTGTTGCCGCAGGTAATGGCAATTGGGAACATCCATAGAGGAATCATGACGGGGAAGTTGAAAGGTGCAATACCCGCGGTGACACCCAAAGGCAAGACAAGCGAATAAGTATCCATATCACGTGCCACGTTAGCCACAGTCTCACCCATTGCAAGTGAGGGAATGCTACAAGAGTGCTCAACCACCTCTGTTTTAATAAAAAAAAATAGTAGTAATATTAGCTACAAATGCATAAGTGGAAAAAACGGTGAAATAAGACTCACGTAAACCACGTAGGACGTCGCCTTCAGCATCGGCAAGTGTTTTGCCTTGTTCCTTGGTTATGTTCTTGGCCAATTCACCCATATTCGATTTGATCAATGCTTGTAATTTGAACATTACCTGCTGGCGGGATAACACTGATTGTTGGCTCCACGATTTGAATGCTTTTTTGTTCGATTCCAAAGCAGCTTGCATCTCACTCTGTGTGCACTTGGGTACCCGGCTAATGACCTCATTGGTAGCGGGATCGTGCAAATCGATCCATTCTTTGGTTTGAGACTCCACAAATTTTCCATCGATGAACATTTTTGTAGTTGCTGGAGCAGAAGAGTAGCCGCGCTTAGCCAACAAACGGCACTATAAAAAAAACATGAAAAAGGAAAACACTTAGTATATTTTACCACAGAATCTGCAATAGCAAGGTATACTTGACCGTCTTTGATTCATTGCTATTAAACACAGCGAGCGCATACCTTACAACCTATTTATTAGTACATGTACCATATGTAGACATGTTTTGTCCAGTTGTTTGTTTTCTATTCGGATTGATGTACATAAAGCAATTTACCACTCAGTCACAAACGGTTGAGTTCGCTAAATTCATCGCCGAATAAATTATAAAACTAAAAGCATGCTGAAAAAGTCAGGTCTACATATGAACTGTTGAGGTATTCAAATTTAGTTAATAAAACGGTTGATTTCAGTTTTAATTAATTTGACATTGCTCGGACTCTGCTATGAGCGAAAGTCAAAGTGCTTGGGGAAATGCATTACATCGCAACGCAAAAGCTAATCAATGAAGGAATATACTAATGTTATATACCAGCATTCTCGCACTCGTAATAAGAGAGTAAACAGTTTACAGCAGCGGCAAATTTACTGCTATATAAGTACGTACATATAATACACATACGGCTCATTTTTCATTGAAATGATAAATTACCATGTGTATACGAGTATATTACAGTTAAGTGTTTGTTTATATTTTTATCAAAAATTATTTAGCGTTTGTTCATCTTATTGACGCCATAACAGTTTTTAATTACCACTTATAGTTTTATCGCCAACTGCTACTTTATTTTCCCAAACTGGTAAACAGAATATCACATTTTTGTTGCTTATATTGTATAAAAAAATTGCACGTAAAGTTGTTAAACCAAAAGCGACAGAGATGTGTATATTATACTTTGTATATACTTTGTATATATACATATATACCTTGATTATATCTGCATATAGATATGTGCTTATTCTTTCCACTTATTTGGTTGACTTGTGAACTGACGTACATGCCGGTTTATTATCATTTTCGCTATATATCGTATACATGCGTTACTTATAGTGTATATGCACACATGCCCTGCAGGAAAAATTCCAAATAGACAACAGAAGCTTTAATTTCGGTTAGTTGGCTCTTGCTACATCACATTATTTGACATTTTGAAATTTCGTAATATCAAAAACTGTTTATTGTTTCTTCATAACAAAAGACATTAACAAAAATTTTGTTTCATGTTATCA
Source organism: Bactrocera oleae (assembly GCF_042242935.1). NCBI lineage: Eukaryota > Metazoa > Arthropoda > Insecta > Diptera > Tephritidae > Bactrocera > Bactrocera oleae. The sequence continues at coordinate 366,989 of NC_091539.1, forward strand.
GGTATGTTAAAGTACTTATACCTATTTGATTTCAGTTTTGACTGTCGCCGCGGCAATCGAACTAATAATACACCAACCGGTAGCCACGCACTCAACACATTTCGCTCTTTGGCCGGCAGCAAGGTAAGCATAAATATACATATGTTATATCTATGTACAAAAACAATACAAAATATATTTCTTTGCAGCCGCTAGGCAACGGCATGTAGTGGTCGCGTTCTACCCGTAAATAAGTTACATAACATTATTGTGATAAAGAATTCACTGCCACGCGTGGCTCTGAGCAAAACAAACACCAATTAAAATAGAAATGAGCAAATAATAAAACAATTATTGCGATGACATTGTTGTTATCTCAATAATGCGGCCTGTTCTTAATTGCTTGATTTATTGTATGTATTGTACATTCGTTTTAGTCCGATTATCATAAAAACCTCACCTCGGCGCCAATTAAACGAATCAAAGACATCTTCACAGTAATTAACCACGTCACTGCCGAAATATTAAATCAAATTGTGTTTTGTCCAAGCACTGGCGAATTGCGACTGAACCAAACAGCCTAATGGCTCCACTAGAACTGAAAAATCTTGCGACTAGCCTTTACATGAACAGCGATACTTGATTTCTAGCCAGCCAACAGCGACAGCGGAGTGAGCAGCCGACGACAGGTTATCTCCCTTCCAATAAGTGGACAACTCGGCGGTGGCGCTCGCTCAGAGAGAGGTTATTCAATTATTTATTTATCAACATATGCGAAAACCAATAGAAAAGGCCAGCACGAAATGTGGCGTTGCTGCTAAATGCTCCATCAAAGCATTCCATGTGAAAGTATATATATCTTAATATGCAAATATGTTATGATAATGTTTTTGTGTGGAGTCACTCTTAGCAACAATTACCTTTAAAAGTAAAAAATTCGGCATCACGCTCCATTTGACTTCTTTGTTTATCTGAAATTAGAAATTCATAAATTAAATCTATAAATAATTGCACGCGTCTCTGTTATTTTGCTCAGCGATTATAGATATATACATACATCCAACATATACCTATGTATATGTACACATCTGTGTATTGTGCGATCAGAAGCAGCAAACATGAGCAAATATAAAGAACAAGAGCAGCAGCTCGTGGTCGCGCTGTAAGCGCCTACATGCCCATTTGTTAGAGAAAGCGGGCCTGTCAACAACTGGAAAATTATCAATATATTTGTGTAGAATTGCATATACTATGGGTACTTAATATTATATTGGGAAGTCCGTGTTTGATGATAAATTTTACGCCTTCCTATTCTTGGTTTTGTTCTGTATTTTTCTTATTTTTACCACGTTGATTACTTTTGCATAAATATGAATTATGTGCACATTATAAAAAAATTTTATTTGCTTTCTTAATTAGTAATAAATGTTAACCAAAACCAGCGCTTTCAATTATTTATTACTGAAAAAGCCACCCAGTCGTTTCACATCAGCTCGTTTCGCACAGCCACCACATCAAGTATATCCTAACTACGCTAATACCGTTATATTATGACCAAGGATGTGCCATAACAAATGCAGCATTGCCAGTTGTATTTGCTAAGTGCGCCAAAAACGGCCGGCCAAAGCACAGAATGCCTGATGACAAATCACCTAACTCAATTTGGAGTGAAGACAGTCGCACGCTCTTTTGTAATAAGTTACTCTCACGGCAATTTAAGTGAGCGCGGAAAGGAACACAAGGAATACGTCCACAGGTCCTTTTTATTGATTTTTCGTTGCCGAGTAGAAAAAGCAAACTCGAAGTATTTGTCAAATACTCAACTCAAGTGGCTGACAGTGAACGCTTATCGACGAGTACACACAAAATTAGCATATTTGACACGAATTGGCGATTTGCGAAAATTGTTGGGATTGCAGCACATCGAGAAATACTGCTTAAGAAAATTTCCGAAACCAAATATACTTCAGTGAGCAGAAGTTATTGCAAGAAAACTTAAAAACGAAAATAATTTCAAATCAAATAAAAGCATTTAACTGTGTTAAGCGATTGTGACTCCAAGTCATTGAAGTTAACGTAGTGAAAAAAATATTTCAGTGGTAAAAAGGATAAACATAAAAAAACGTTCTTCAACAACATTCCCTCTGCTCATGAAATGACTTTTCAACAAAAAGTGTTTTCAGTATTATAAACAAGTTTTCATAATCTAGCGCAAAAAAGCAGAATCCTGCAAGCTGCTTCAAAACTCTTACATTTTGTGGAGAACAGCAGAAAGGTGGTAAAATAATTGAATGCCCCAATCTACCACACACAATACTGGCGACTAACGATAAAAATCTGTAAGAGTTCGGAGGGAACCCAGAAAGCAATATCCACTTCTGTAATAGCAATTCATTACAGTTATCGTGCAAAACAGCCGCTCATTGTGCCCTCTTCTACTTAATTTCCTGTCGTGCCACAGAATATTGTTTAATCAATAACGAATAGAGCGATTGGCGAACGTAGTGGTTACTACGTTACAACCACCGACACCCACTTTGTGTGTTGCATGTGTGTGTAGCGAGTTTAAAGTTAGTAATCTTTCACCCACCCTCGCAATGCTAAGGCATTCTCAAACTACTTAGACCAAACAAGTGTACGTTAGTGAGTCTTTTCACACCAACTCAGCGCCACAAATTGCAGCGTAAACATGTACAAGACGGTGCGGCATGGCGAGAACAGCCTGCAATATACAATACTGCCACAAAATGATGATTTTCGCATCGAGGGCAAGCTATCAAGCGCCGGCAGTAACAGCAATTCCATTACCGGACGCAAAGGAAAGGCGCGTCGACCAAGACGCCGTTCATTCTTCGCATACTTGGGATTGATTTTCATATGTACCGTTATTGTAGGCGCAGTATTGATACCGTTCCTGGTCTCAGCTGAGTGCCTGCCCAACCCCACGGAATGGTTCTTGAAGACAAAGGCAGCACTAACACATGGCGGCAACATTAATGGGCTGCATAGAAGCAGCGGCGGACCGAGGAAGGCCGGTGCAAATGGCATTGGCAGCCCACAACATGCGCCGCTACACAACAGCGCCGCTAACATTGGTCAAAAAGTGGAAATTATCAATCGCGACGGCGTGGAGAAAATAATTTTGCGCGTCAATAAAACACAGACGCAGCCAAATATAAATGCGACCCAAATCAGACCGATTGCATATGGTTCAGACAAAGAACAGCAGCCACCTACTGATGAAAACAATTCAACGGCAAACGTTGAATCGCAAACGGCTATTGAAACCAAGAGTGGAGTACTTACAACCACTATGCTGGGTTTGAGCAGCGATGCACTGCAGGATGTGCATATGTCGGCTAATAATGCAACAGTCAAGCAGGCGTCGAATGGAGTAGGTAACTTCGTCACAGAAGTTCGCTTCGAATCGGACAGTATTCAGCCCGCCAAGATTGTAGTAATCACCACGCAGCGTACACAGCTCCCTCAGAGTGGGAATGAAATCAGTGGCAACAGCAATAAACAGCTGGACTCCAACGCAAATAATGTTCAAATGCCCAGTCGCACAGTGCAAAATATACCAGTAGCCGCAATACGTCCAACAACGTCCTTCTCCACTACAAGCATATATTCGCCACATGCACCGGCGGCTGCCTCGATGGCGGTTGCAGCGTCAGCCAATGCCAATGCGATTTCCAATCAAAACTCCACCCTACCTACCATTACGACTCGCATAATGCAATTGCCGCTGCTCAAGTCCACAGCAAAGAAACCGATCATACCGCCCGTGCTGGTGCGCACCAACTCAGAAATTAAACCACAAAATCAAAACAGCAACAAAGCGGCAACCGTAGACGGTGGCATCGGGCAAGATATTGCTGCTGATGCGAGTGGAACCGGTGTGTTGGATCCTATTAAGATTAACGCGGAAACAAAGAACGCCGCCTGGATACAGTCGCATTGGCCATATATTGATCCGTCGACATATTTCCAATGGACTGTAAGTATCAAATGCCGTTTGGATAACGCAATAATTGTAGAAGATGAGTATGGACTTGGTTTAAGTGCTCAAGTGTTGCTGTATTTTTGAAATCATATATGCGAAAATTTCGAAAAATTGAGTTTAGACTTTCTGATTTCTTGAAAATATTTTTTTAACTTTTAAAAAGCAGCTTCAAAAACTCAAAGACTATGTTTTTAGAAACATATTTTGTTAAATGACTCGTATTTCTTGTAGAACCTTATGCAAGCGGCATGGTTCAGCAGTAGTAAAGACCTAGGTTCTTTATTATAATCGTGTGAATAATTTAGTATTATAAAACTTAAACACAGTTATGCATATGTAACTGTACATACATGCATATACTTAAGTCATTAATACATACGTATAAATTTTCTTACTTACATGGCGCTGCTACAAAGGGTTACAAGGAGGATAGCGTTCTGCTGCCAGCCTTGCTGGGCTTCGCCTTAATTGGCATGATTCTAATCATTGCAATTTGCTTGATAGCACGCAACAAGCGCGCCATCGTTTCATCGGTGCGCAAGCGAAAACGCAATGTAAGTAGCTCCTTTACCTATTGCTGCAAGTAAGAGCTACTAATTTCGATTTTTTTTTTTTTTGGTTTTTTGTTCTCAGGATGTGGAAGAGGCCGGTGGCGACGACAACACAACGCTGCTGACCAATGCAAATCTCTCCGATGAGGATTAAATCCGGCAGCAACAACACCACACATTTTGTTGGCAGTCAAACACACACAGACACATGCTCCCAGCCGGAACAAGCTGCACTTGAAGTGGTCACAAATAAAACGACGAGCGGTCTTATCCACCATAGCCGAGCAAGTGGAAACGGGTGTATTGTGCAGTGTAAACGGCAGCGCGACTATTTTTTTGTTCTTAGGGTTTATTTTCTCCCAAGTAAGCAAAGCTCACACTGGACACAATCAGCATTATTAAGTGAAGATATTAACTATAGACGTGTCGACAACACGCAAGCAACCATTAGTATTACCTAATTACATACACAAGTATATGCATTTGAAAAGTATGTGAAGCGAATTTCTGAATTACAAATACAGCAACAAAAGTGGAGCGTATGATTGCAAAACTACAAAAGCACACTTTGAAACGCCCAACTTACATGTTCGAAGCAAACAAAAAGCATATTAAGACTGTTGTATTTAATTAAAAAAGCTGTGTATTTAAAGTACTTAAGTTAATTATAGTTTCTAAATTTACATATTCAACTTTCAAAGACAATGTGGAAGTGCAAAAAAAGGCTAGATATGCAAGAAGAAACATATTACATACATGCATACGTGTATGCATGCGCACAGCAGAGCTATATTTGTAGTTGCCGCTGTATAAAATCAGAAACTCGAAAATATGCGTATGCAGTGTAATTAGAAAAAATTATATAATTGTGAATCAAATTGAAAACTTCTTCAAATTATAAGTAGCATAGACATACAAAACGTAAGCCTGCATATAAATATGTATAGAAGCGAAGCAAATATCGCAAACGTCCGCTGTATTTGACAGGCGTTCGCGCAAGTTGCAGCGCCTAAAAGTAGACTACATGCAGCGCCACTATTTATAATACACTTAAGCTGCTTGTGCCACCTTGCAACCTTGAAACACACACACATAAGTAAGTACATACATAAGTAAAAACAGGCTTAGAACTCTTGTAAAAAAAACTCAATTTAGATATTCAACGCGCGCTGATCCAATAGCTTTATATGTATTGAACGCTAAACGAACCTGCACCATAGCTGGAACAGCCACATATATGTATATTCCCATACATATACACACACACACACAAATGTATTCGCCGCGTAATTGTATTGTTGTAAGTGTTCGACGTAGAATTCCCGTAAGCAAATCAAAGTTGCACAAAAATGTAGTTATCGAACAGAAAAAGAGCAGAAAATTGAAAACTATTTTTGTAAGACGATGTGATAGCAAGTAGACAAGCGTAATTAGTGTAAACACACATATACAAAGCACATGCAACAACAACAACTCTAATCTAAATATTTATGTATTGTACATACATAGATACCAACACATGTACAAACCCATGCACGCACAAATGTTCGCATTGCCAATAACAACATCAGTTACCGCGTGCGTTTCGGATGCACACAGTTTGTGTTTTCGCAACGGTAATTCTCTTTGAAAATATGCGAGTTTCAGCATTCTGCAATTGTTGCAATAATTGTGGCATCAGTGAGTGCAAACCTTTCTGCATGCGCGTATATGTGTTCCTTATGGCATATTTAAAGTTATTGCAGATGCGTGCGCGCATATAAACCGTTAAGTATGTAAATGTAAACTATTTATGCAAAAAAAGTGTTAAGCCACGTGAGATATATATTGTATATTGTAGTATGTACATATGTATGTGATTGATTCATTAGTATTCGTACGCATACTTGCCACACATACATACATAACTATAAATTGCTTATACATACATACACACAAATATACAAATATTGACACATAAGTTTGAGTAAATGTTAAATTTAAGTGCAACATTACACGCAACTATTTATAAGTGAAGTGCATACACACATTCTCCTATATAAATGTTACATACACATATACATATACATATACTTATATACATAAATGCATATATATTGAATGTTTCTGCTTGTTATTCCGGTACTAATGATAATCCACCAAACTAGCAAAGCGAATACAAGCAACAAATGAAATGAATGGTTACCTAATTGTTGACAACAACTCACAAACACACACTCATATATATACACACATTTGCAGATATAAGCCTAATACATACCTACTGACCACACAAACAATATAATTAGCAATCAAATATATGTACGACTTTCATTGGCCGACATTTTACAAAAACAACAATAATATTGTATGCACGCATGTATTTATACCATATATAAGTGCAGTACGTAATTCGCAAGTACCATATGTAATTCTGAAAATATTGTATGAATGCAATTTCGCGCTTCAATGTGGAGGAGGCCTTCACCTCACCGTAGCCCTTACACATGACAACAAAAGCAAAATTGTCATTTATAATTACCTAAAAGGGTTGGCGGCGTATATAAAACCCTTTTCCACAGAATATATATAAACACACTAATATAATAAAAATCTGGCTTAATTTGTTTTAATTGGCTTAAAATGTATTACCAAGCTGGCCCATGGGTGATGAGACTACATGCAAAATGTTCCTGTAAATTCTCTAGAAATTGTAGTTACATTGCAGTTGCTAATAAATCATGCATTTGAAAGATTCCGCTCTCCCCTTTATTACGACACACAAACCAAAAAAAAAAACAATCTTTAATATTTATTGAAATTTAAAACAATATATATATTATAATAATTTTTCGAAAACGGAAGCTATCAACCGGAAGTTTGTTCAAACAAGCATTTCCAATAACATAATTTTCCGGTTAAACACTTCCGTTTCCTGAAAAATTATATCCAGCTAAGGTTGGTGTATGTTGGGTTTCCAGTTCCGGTTAATACACACACTCTTTGTGTCTCCGTTACCCAGGTCGCATCCGTTACACATATGCCCATACCATATACCTGCCCGCCGGACCCACATGTACGCACATACACACATACATCATACTTGCATAATATCAAATGACTTTGAACGGTCATAACTCCAGTGAATCCGAACCGATTTTGATTAGTTTGGTGTCAAATGAAAAGAAATTTAAGCTTTATATATGTAACTGCTGTTTCTAAAATGATTACACAATGCTTTGTTTTTGACTACGCCACCACAAAATGAGTAGCTTACTACTATATACCATATATTCTGTAGCGGATGCATTTTCATATATAAATTTACAGATTACTACAAATTCATAAGTAATACTATACAACCACGTATATAAGCATACATATGTATATGCGCGCGTACATTTCAATTATCTTCTTAGCCGGTAAACTGTAACGCCTAATACAACAACATAAGTTAGCTTTTGCGCCTAAAAACCTACTCAATTTAAATCATTAATAAAGTATATATACACATAATTTATAATTATTATTGGTTTAGGAATTTTCTAAAACTAGCTCATTGGAATCTGATATTTCATTTTGTTTCACGCGCTTCTCATATCATTTTTGTATATTTTTTTCTTTTTGAGCATCCGTGTGCTGTTTCACAAACTGATTGAAGTTTTGTTCCTCCACATGATCTTCATTAAAGGTAGGTGCTTCTTCTTCGCGACCTTCTTCGTCCTCAGAACTCTCATTTCCAGGATGTTTGAGATAAATATCAGACAATTCTCGGCCAAGTGGAACCTGAATACATTTACATATACCATAAGAACCACATATATAAAGATTTCATTTTTACTTATTATTTACCTCCTCTACAAAACCACCCAAATGTACTTCGCTTCCTTCACCTTTGCTCTTTGCGATCGCAGCTAATTTATTTTCTTTCATTTTCGCTTCTTCAGTTAATTTGGCCTCTCGTAGTTTGATGTATTCTGCTTTATAATCGCTGCAAGCAAACAAATAAAGCAGAATTAATCTTAAATTTGTACTATAGTATAACAATTTCTATTACCGTTCGTATTCTTTCGCGCAATCGCCCACTAAATCATAAAATCGATCAAATCCAATCCCCGTCTTCGACGACACCCCACACGTTCGTAGGTTACGATAGAACTCATCGAGTGTAAGGGACATTGTTCTTGTCAAATTACTGATATAGTTTTGTTCTTTCTCTAGTGCTTCCTGAAAAGCCTCGAAATCATTCATCCACTCAACAGCAAAATCATGGTCCTGCACATCTATCTGTAAAATATAAAATCTTGTGAAATAACAGCTCTAATATTGAGTTAAACCCCACTCACTTTGTTGAGTGCCACAATGAAAGGCAGGCGAGCTTTATACAATATGGAGCAGGCATACAGCATATTTGACATGAATGTGGTCGGGCTTATGGAACGCACAACATCCATCACATACACTACAACAGTTGGAAACATGGTAGCTAGTGCCTCAGTGATTATAGTGCCAGAAGCCGACCATGTAAATACTTCGATTTGTCCAGGTGTATCAATAATGCACCACTTGTGACCCTGCTGGCCAGCGCGCCTTATTAACTCCACCACCTTTTCAAATTTAGTGGCAAACAAGTTCAACGAGGTGACAATTCCACCATTCGGACCCAGTTTATACTGTTTCATAACTTCTTTGTAGTTCACCGTGTCTCTGATGTCAATATTAGCATGGTATGGAGTTTCTCGACACGCAGGATCAAGATTTATAACATACGGTTTGAAATGAGTAAATGAAAGCTGAGTAAGCTTCTGAACGAATGTGGTCTTTCCAGAGCCAGCCATGCCAAGCACAATCATGCATACTGGTGTCGTTACTGGTTCTTGCCCGGTTGCAAATGATGCTTCCTCACCAGCTGATGAACTAGCTTTGAAACTAGTACTCGCCATTATTTAATGTATTGTATTTGCAAAAATATACAAAAATATAGAAATTGTGGAATATACTTTACAAACAAGAACGCGGTGTAAAATGCGTGTTGAAGAGATGCCGTTCTGGTAAAAATTTTAAACTAATAAAAGGACTGCCATATATATTTTTCTTAATTTTTATAAAACACCTGGTCAATCTTTTATATTTATTACATAAACCAAATTTTAATGTAAATACAGGGCATTGATAATTTGTTTGACATTTGTTAAATGTAAAATTATTTTTTATAACTAAACATAGCTTTACTTCATACTATATTATCTTATAAAACTATGTAAGTATGGCAACGTTATGTATAACCTCAATTATGAAACATATGCAAAATCAAAACAGCTGACCGTCAAATAGGTGAAGAAATCGGAAGTGATCAAAATTTGTTTGTTATTCAACAAAATTAAAACTGCAATAAAAATTTAGAAAAATAGAAAATGTCTGGAAGATTAATCCTACGCCAGCTCTTCCGACAGAGCGCACTTGCGCAACGCATGCCTGTGTTTAAACGATATGAAAGTGCGTCAACAGCTACTGGTACAACTAGCACCACCAAGCAGCCAACATTCAATAAGGACACATTGAAGCAGCTTGTAAATACAAATAAAGTTGTAATATTTATGAAGGGTAATCCCGAAACACCAAAATGTGGTTTTAGCAATGCAGTGGTTCAAATATTGCGAATGCATGGTGTACAATATGACGCGCATGATGTCCTTCAAAGCGATGAACTGCGACAAAGTAGGCTTTCAAGTACAGTGTTTTCCAAACTATTGCTTATCAAAAATTTAATTTATAGGCATCAAAGAGTTTTCCGACTGGCCTACTATCCCTCAGGTCTATATAAATGGCGAATTTGTGGGCGGTTGTGATATTCTATTGCAAATGCACCAAAGTGGCGATTTGATAGAGGAGCTAAAGAAGGTTGGCATAGAATCACTCTTACTGACAGAAACTAAAAATCCAGAAAAAAGCTCAACAAAAGACACTAAACCCGATCAATAGTGAAATCTTTGCGATATTAACAGCACTTTGTTTCGAAAATTTGTTGGATATTTATGTAACTTTTGCGAAATATTATTTAACTTAACGTGTTTATTTAATTACAATGTTAAATATGAATAAAATTATGTTGAATTTAGTATGATCACCCATACCAAGTATTTCTAGTTACTCTTCCGGCGATGGTTATATTCAGCAAAAGCAAGTAGCTCCAAAATTTTCACATAAATTTGCGTAGGATTATGAATTCCTAATATTTCCATAGAGTACTGCCGATGTTCGCTAATTACCATGTTAGCAACTATAATGGCGATCGAGAAAGCAGTGCGATGATGCAGCTGTTCCACAGATGGAACATTTCTCTTCCGGCGTGGTGCCATTTACAAGAAATTATAAATTATCAACCAATTTCAAAGAAAATACCAGATTGGCTAAACACGCACAAAACTTTCTCGTATTCATAAGCACAAAACCGCTATTTTAACGTTAAACACTGTATATTATGTATCATGCACATAGATATATAATGCAAGCACAGTGGTTTGGCTACAAACATTTCCGCAATAAAAATTCAAACTTCGTATAACTTCCATTTTATTCTCGATTTGTCATTTCAACAATACATTGAATGCATTTTACAATTTTAATTTATTTACTTATGCTTCGATTAGTAATTTACGTGTGAAATATTAAAATATAATAAATATTTTAGTATTTGTGTTCAATATACATATATATTTATATATATAACTATGTAGGCAATATCGTAACGACATTGGTGCGACATTTTTATTATGGTTGTCCTGCGGTCGGGCGAAATCGTTATTTTTTATCGGTCCCAACCGATACCATACAAAACCCCACCTTGATAAAAGTAATATTTCAATGCTTCTTTCAATTGCATGAAAATTGCAACTATTATTTAAATACGCCTATATAATACAAACATTTCATACATGTCTAACGAGTAAGACTTTTTCTGTATTAACATACATAACTGCCGTCACTTCAGTAAATTTTTAATAATTTAAACTTTCATACGCATAGTCGGAATAGTTTATAAACAAAGAGGAAAGTTTTAATGAAAATTAAAGTAGCAAAATATATATGTATGTGTATAATACTATAATGTTCTCATTTAAGGTATGTATTAAGAATTTTGAATTGCTTGGATAATAGCATGTGAGTATGTTGGTACTGCATGATTTGAATAAATGCCAGCATGAAATATAAGTTCTTTTCACAAAATACCAATGCTATTTCTAAGTATTTCTTTTATGTTTGGCTTTGTAAATACCGATTTGACCAATTCATTGCAATAAATAAAGAGAAGAACTGGTTTTCAAAACACTTTAACTAAGAAGCTCAATTTTAGATTTGCGTCTTAACCGAATTTAGCTGCTTGAGACATTTTGCAAATATCGGAATGCTATGCGATGGATAGACGTTCCATAAATGACCCTTCTAACAGGAATTCATTGCTATTTGTTAATATGTCGATAAGTTGCTCAGATTCGCCCGTGTTTATGCTGAAGGGGAAAAAAGACGAAATCTCTGGAAGCAATCCACTGCTATTGAATCCATTTAAGGTAGCCGGTAAGGAAGACTTGCGACGTCGTTCTACGCCATCGATCATTTCAATGCTATTGCGTCTTCTTGTCATGCTATCTATGAGGGGCCTTTTTTCACAGGTCCGTTCGTAGTAAATATCTGGTAAATCATCAAAGTCCTGAAGTTCTAAGCAACGCTGTAATTTGGCAATGTTGCTCAACAGTAAACGATGATTAAGATCTATCTGTGGAAAGCCGCCATGTTTGATTTCTAAAATAGGCATCCAACGATAATAACATTGTTCCCATATTGCCAAATCAACCATGCGATGTTGCGGCTCCAAATAGCGATCCTTTGGTATTGTAGAGGAGGTAACAAACAATTGCGGATTGATGGTTGTAAAGCGTTGCTGTTGCCCTTGTTTCATTGCGGAAATTTGCGCTAGTCCGGGTAACATAACAGCACCTGCAGGTATCGCTATAGAGCGACGATTCTGTTGTTCCTGTCGTTGACGTTGATAGAAAGGATTTGTAAAGAATACCTTATCTTTCTCAGCAAACTGTTCACCCCAATCCCAAACAGGACGCAGAACCAGATTACCAAAATTGACCGCTCGCGCTCGATCCGCCTCAGTATCAAATTGAAATGTATCAAATATAGGTAGAAAACACGAATCCCATAATGTGGTCAAATATGTTTGACTGTACTCAAATTCATCTGGGAATTGTTGCAATAACTGCCACACGCAGTCTAGAAACAGTAAGAACACGGGACTTTCTTCCTCTTCTGCTGCATCACCACGAACGTGACCTAATCTAGTTTGAAAAGGATGCTCCAGAGACACCCATTCCTTTTGTACCAACGACTGAAATCCATCAATTGTTCGAAATAGAGGATCTAGTATTATTTGCGTCAGGCTCGAAATAATACAACACAAATCCCGACCATTGGTTTCCTGCAATACACATGTCGTACCGGTTCGCAATGATTCTGCAGCCTCACATGAATATCGTAGACACAGTGACACATAGAAGAGCCAATTCGACTTTTCAACATTTGAAAGAAATTTGGAATCTTGAACCAGAAATTCTTGCGGACTTTCCGGAGTACAAAGGCGACGAAACTTTAGGTACGCTCTTTGTACATCTTGTATACTAGGAAGGCGATCCGTCAGTTGTAGAAGTTTTAGCGCATGACGTGGATCACACTTTCGCACTAGTTCAAGTGTTACATTTTCCACTTTCGTGTCTTGTTGCATTGCTGGTTTTAATTCCGCTAAGCGAACAAGCGATGCATTGCCATAACCATATACCCAAAACGCCGCACGCGAATCGTAGAAGGCTCGTGATAAATCCAAGAACCGTTCAACTGTGCAGCATTTAGGAATGACAAAGTGAGGCGGTAGGGTGTACTTTGGGGCCTGCAACACATTTTGTAATTGAGGCACACTATCGGCACTTACAACTTGCCATTCGTTTGCACCACATCGTATTAACTCTCGTGCCCAGTCATTTTTTGTGCTATACATAGTGACACTCGATTTTCCTAACATGGAGTAATATGGCTCGCGATAACAGTACGCAAAACTGAGATCATGACGCGATGGATATGCGAATCGCGCTAAAGCTGAAGCAATCAGTTTTCCATAGTCAGGGCCAGATCTTGAATTTTGGAAGGCGAATTTAAGTAAACGAAAATTTTTGCAAATGATGTGAAGTGCCGTAATACGACTGCTCATCACTTTCTGTTGTGCGTCAAGTTTTTTGCGTCTATTTCCTCCACTTAATGCGCTTACGCTGACTCTACCGCCCTCTGCTAGCTGGTACACATAATCTATGTTATTTAGAGTAACGTCGTTACGTTGCAAGTATAAATGCTCCTGATACGATTCCTGGAGAGGTGTTTCCTGTTTGTGTCGTTGTAGTGGCACAAATGCCATTTTGAAATTGGTGACACTTAACAAACCGAATACTGCCTGGCGAGACATATCCAGCTCAGAACCTTCAGTAGGAGCAGGCAAAATAGCAGAAAACAGATAAGCGGGTGCCGATGCTACAACAAGTTCGTTGGGTAATAATCGTGGTTTAGCCAAATGAAGGTCCCGCAGCTCCGTTGGAAGCCAGTCATCGCTACCTTCTTGGCGAGGAATCTATCAAATCGAAATTTAATTATTGAGTATAGTAACTCATAAAGGAAATGCACATTTAGAGGTGATGTCATTTTTCCTCGTAACAGTACATTAAGTTCTATTGAATATAAACAACCTTAAAGCTAATATATTCTACTTACATCTCCAGGTGAGGGTGCAACATAACTCAAAAAAGTATTTCGCTTCCGGTCCGATATACTAGCCATGTTTGGTGATAATTGCCTATCGTCTGCTTGCTATGTCGACCTTCTTCCTATGTACTATAATCAATGTTGTAGTTATTGTCACTGCCGCTGGTTGAATTTTAATATTCAGTAAACGCAATGTCGCTACTGAAGTATTTGTGGTTGCAATGTCGTGTTGGTTTTATCCGTTCTATCGCGTCAAAAGCTAGGTGCTTTGTGGGCGGGCGTGTTGCAAACGCCAGAACAAGCACTGCGTCCGCCCTCTGCGTCAGCACTCTACTTTAGCTTAAATCTATTTTCTTTGATGTTTTTGTCTTTTTTCCTTGCTTTGCATGAGATAAGTAATGATAGTACTTCCCGACGGATTTGGTAAATTTTGTTTTCTTTATTCATGTGGTGTCATCACAAACGTCATATCAAAAATTTAATAAATGTGTTTTATTTTTCTTTTCACTGATAATTAAAGGTTCACTTGTGATGGTATTTTCTAATTCTAAGGCATTTCATACGCTAATATTTATTTTTCGGAAGTATTTTCATATTTTTCACCAGATTGAAGATAAAAAATTCACTTTCAATCACTTTTAGCTTATTTCCCAAATTACTTTGATCACTTGCTTTCTTTGACATTCCGTGCAGAGAACGTACGTTCTCTGCTCCGTGTTTAACAATCAGGGTAGCATTTTCATTAAAGCAATACAGTTTTACTCTATAATACAATTTATAATTGTTTTTAAATATTTATACACATTGTTATAAATTCAATAATTAAATTGTATTCCTATAAAAACAAATCAAGTGAATTATATTTAGGTGTTAAAAATCTTATTCAATAAAATTGAGCTATTTTTACGATCACGTACGGTCGCCAGAGACAGCAAATGTATATTATTTCATTTCATACTACATATTATTATTATATTCACGAGCCTCGGTTAAAATGTCTCCTTCCGAGCTAGCTGTGGTGAAGTCCACTAATCGTCTTTTGTAAGGTTTTGACAGTTCACACGCTAGTCCGCAATTGAACCATCTCTTAATATACGTTCTTTGCCTGAGAACGTTCTCTACAATCGCTCTCTCACCTATAAGAGAGTGTCAAAATCTAATATGAAATGCGAACGTGGACTAAACGTCAAAGCAAATAGAGAAGAACAAAAATTCATCAGTAGGATTTAATTTTCGGCCACTTTGCTTTCATTTTTGGATGGAGCTTGCGGTAAATTTGGTTAAGAAAAAAATCCAAAAAAATTGTATTACGTTTAATAAATTATAATAAAAAAAATTGCAACCAATTCACAAAAACCAAAACCTTGACTGCAAAAAATAAAAACAATAATAGGAATCATCCAAATTTCAAGAAGATAGTGAAAAGGTTTATGATTATTCGAAGATTTTCGAAATTGTTGGTGTCTAAAATATCTTTGGAATATTCTTTTACTCTTACCAATCGCTACACGCCTGTAGCAAAAACAATATCACTAAATATTGAATCGGAATACTTTCCAAAGCGGAGAACATCAACTCGTTTTTCTCGTCCTGGATATTTTAGAAATAGTTTCTCAACCACAGACATGGTGAATACAGAAGCTTCTGCGAAATATTTGGAAATTCCTGATAAATCGGAAAGCGACAAAAAACATTATAAGTAAAAACTATAATACTTTGAGTTTATTATTGAGTTTGACATAATTTTTTTCAGAACATTATTATTGAGTAATGGTATTCGAGCCTTGCTTGTGTCAGACCCTACACCGGTGCCGCATTGTGGACTAACTTCTTCATCTTCCTCATCATCTTATGATTCCACGGGCGACTCGTGTGCTGAAGAGAGCAGTAGTACCAGTAGTGAAGATGAAGAATCTATGAGCACATCCACAACAGACAACGGTGAAAGTGATTCAGATTTAGAGTCAGAAGAAGGTTAGTCTTACACAACTGTATACGATTATCTATAAATACATCATTTGAAATGTAAACCAAATCGACTCTACAGGTGACGAGAAATTGGCTGCCTGTGCATTATTGGTCGACGTTGGCTCATTCACGGAGCCCACCGAATATCAAGGGCTAGCCCATTTCCTGGAACATATGATCTTTATGGGATCAGAAAAGTATCCAGCGGAGAATGCGTTTGATGCACACATTAAAAAATGTGGCGGCTTTGACAACGCACATACGGAGTTCGAAGAAACTTGTTTTTATTTTGAGGTATCTGAAGAGCATTTAGACAGCAGTATGGATTATTTCTCGGCATTACTGAAAGCACCACTTATGAAAAAAGAAGCAATGACACGTGAACGTGATTCTGTTGAATCTGAATTTCAACAAATAGTACATGACGACGAAGTGCGCCGAGATCAACTTGTAGCTGCCTACGCCACACCAGGCTACCCACATGCCACGTTTCCGTGGGGCAATCTGAAAACTCTTAAAGATGGAATAAGTGATGATGATCTACATGCAATGTTACATGAATTTCAAAAGCGACACTATAGTGCTCATCGTATGTGTGTTTGTGTGCAAGCTCGTCTTCCTATCGACGAGTTGGAGCAAATGGTTGTGAAACATTTCTCGGGTATTCCTAGTAACGATCTTCCGGGTTTAGATCTTTCGCCGTACAATTATCGAGACGCTTTCCAAAACGAGTTTTTCGAAGAAGTATTTTTTGTTAAACCAGTGGAAAATATTTGTAAACTAGAACTTACATGGGTACTGCCGTCTATGATAAAGGTTTGCATATTGATAACTAAAAATACTACATACACATACATCAATACATCTCTCGTGCTTACAGCAATATAAAACTAAACCAGATCAATTTATTTCACATTTGATTGGCTACGAAGGAGAGGGCAGTTTATGTGCTTATTTGAGAAAACGCTTGTGGGCATTGGAACTTACAGCGGGAATCGATGAAAGCGGTTTCGAATCAAATTCCATTTATTCTTCCTTCGTTATCGGTATCTTTTTGACTGATCGTGGTTTCCAGCATCTCGACGAAGTACGCACTAAACACGATTAAATATTCAATTTTATTTTTATTAATTTCTTTTCAAGGTACTTGCTGCTAGTTTTGCCTTTATTAAACTCTTTGCCGGTTGCGGTCCATTCAAAGATGCTTACACAGAGTTGCAAAAAATTGAGGCGACTAACTTCCGGTTCGAATCTCAGCGTCCGGCTTTGGACAATGTTGAAAAATTAGCTGTTAAAATGAAATATTATCCACCGAAGGATATATTGACTGGCACTGAATTGTATTACGAGTACAATGAAGATCACATTCAAGATGTTGTAAAGCATTTGAACGAATTCAGATTCAATATAATGATCACCTCGCAACACAAATATGAAGGTGTAACATATGACAAGAAAGAAAAATGGTTCAGCACTGAATATACCACACTTAAAATGCCGCAAAAATGGCGTGAACTGTGGGAAAAATCAAAGCCCATGCCAGAATTGTTCTTGCCGAAGCCAAATCGTTTTATATCGAATGATTTTCGTTTGCACTGGGAAGAAAACGGAAAACCAGAGTTGCCGAGCGCCCCTAAGAAGATACTTCAGACGGATATATGTGAATTGTGGTTTAGACAAGATGATAAGTTTCTGCTTCCTGAGGCATACATGTACTTTTATTTTATATCGCCACTATTGCGCAAGGATCCCAAAAAGTAAACACCACACATTTTTTTCGATTGTAACAAAAGCCACTAAAACTCTATATATTATATTAATGTTTACAGCGATGCTCTGTGTGCTCTTTATGAGAGATTGGTTAAATTCCGACTTAGTGAAGAACTCTATCCAGCCACTGTTGCGGGCCTTTCGTATCAATTCTACACTGTCGAAAAGGGCATTATACTAAAGGTATATATAAACTTGATATAATTTTTGATTCACTGCGATTAATTAATTATTTTATTTTGTGTTATTGCAAGGTGAATGGCTATAATGAAAAATTACATTTGCTTGTGGACATTATAACCAAAGCTATGGTGTCAATGCGTGAACACATAACGGAAGATCAGTTTAATATATTCAAAACGGATCAGAAGAAATCTTACTTCAATTCATTGATAAAGCCGAGAACTCTCAACAAGTAGGACATTTGTAAACTTGTATCCATCGTAGCCTAATAATAAATAAAATGTACTGTTCATTTTTAGGGATATTCGTTTAAGCATCGTAGAGCACATCCGTTGGCCGATTATAACTAAATATAAATGCTTAGATAGTCTCACATTAAATGATGTGTTGCATTTCTCGGACGCGTATACGAGTGAATTATATTTGCAGACACTAATGCAGGGCAATTTGACAGAGGAGTCAGCGCATAATGTAATGAATTCCGTGTTAACTACTCTCAATTGTCGGAATATCAAAGAGGTATAGTATATTTGAAGCACTTTACTACAAAAAAGCTACATATATTTTATTATCCTGCTGCCGTAGACGAAATACATTGAGAATCGTACCGTCCAGTTGCCACAAGGTTCTCACTTCATACGCTGCCGTTCTCTCAATGAAGACGATGTGAATACTGTAATGTGTAACTTTTACCAAATAGGACCGGGTTCGATCCTGGTCGAAAGTATCTTGGATCTATTAATGATGTTTGTTGAGGAACCATTATTCGACACACTTCGCACAAAGGAGCAGCTGGGTTACTATGTTTCGGCATCAGTGCGAATGAACTATGGCATAATTGGTTACTCAATCGCTGTAAATTCACAGGAAACAAAGTTTAGTGCAGCTCATGTGGACGAAAGGATTGAAGTGTTTCGAGGAAAAATGTTGCAAATTTTGGAAGAGATGAGTGAAGAAGACTTCGAACATGTACGTGAATCGTTAATAAAAATCAAACAGGTTGTTGATATATCACTCGCCGAGGAAGTGTCTCACAATTGGGAGGAGATCACATCCGAGGAATATGTTTTCGATCGAAGACGACGTGAAGTGGACGTACTGCGAGCGCTAGCTAAGCAGGATATAATCGATTTTTGCCTAAACAACGAACGCACCAATTTGCGCAAGTTGTCGGTGCAAGTAATCGGCAATAAGGACGCAGCACGCTCTAAGCGTGCAGCCAAGCGTGATGAGGAAAACTCTAATGAGGACAACGCCGGCAGCAGTGGCAGTGAGACGGAGGTTGACGATGAAGAGCTTTTCAATGCATTAGCTAGCAAATTGGATGTACGGTTCATACCGAAAGAGGGGGACGCAACAACAATAGTAGACATTAAGGACTTTAAGGAAAACTTGCATATATATCCGTTTACTAAAACCAAATTGGAAAATGGCACGGAGCGCTCGCCCATGGAAATAATAGAGGAATGTTAAACAATGACGACGAAAACGTTGCTTAGACTATTGAAGAGTACTTGAAAAAAACCGGTAACACATAGTGGACTGGCGGTGGTTCAACATAAATTTAAAAGCAATGATATGCCCTGCATTAGCAATTACTACTTTTTATTCGCAGTAGTTAAAAAAAAAAAAACTGAAACAATTTGAAAATTTTGAGTCAATAAAATTAATTCACTTACAAGTGAACGTATAAAGAAAATGGTATTAAAGTCATTCACCACTAAATAGAATAGATGTAGTGGAATTTATCGATGCTCTTGTCTCTTAGTTATTTATGCAATCATAAAATTATTTATATTACTTTGTATAGCTATTTGCAACATCTTGCACTTGAAGTTGTTGCGTGTTTGCTCAGTCAAAAACTATTTTGCGCAGTAGCAGTAGACGTGTTGGCATTTTGGCTGATTTAGTCGAAATATGTAGTAAAAATATGTACATAATGCTATATAAGTGCATGTGTAATAACTTTACAACTTGAGCAAACAATGCATTGACTGAAAACATCTGCGCTGCTGTATAAATAATAATAATTTTTGTTAAGCGAAATAATTGTGCCACGAGTTATTATTTAACTTTTGAAAGAGTTCTGTTCTTTTTAGCAACATATTTGAGTGATTTATGGGCCACAGACAGCAGTTCGCGCATTTATCAATTATTAACTTCTTTTACTCAAATTAAACATGATACCCATACAGAACACTAGTGATTAATTCCGAAATTACAACTTGTACAATGCAATGTTTTTAGCGTCACGTTGAAGATAACACTGTTTTCGAGGCTGTATATAGATGTGCGTGTATGTGTTTAAAAGTCGGAAGAACATAGGCGAGTTTTAAATTAAAAAAAAAAGCGCTGTTTTAAAAAAATGCATTAAAGTAAGCTCTCTCGGTAATTGAAATAGTAAAAATAATAATTTTCAGAAATTTCGCAACAACAACGCTCCAAATGTAAACACTACAAGCAGCTACCTCACATATGTATGTATGTATATTAAAGCAGCGACAAAAGCAGAATTAACGCATTTGTTTGGATTTTCACTGATACAGGGTCTTTATTCTTAATCGTTTTGAAGTATATGTATGTATTTGACTATATTGTATATATGTATATAAAAATAGGTTTAATATGTTTAACGATTTTATATGCACACTTGTTAGTTTGTCGTACCTTTAAGGATTTTATTTTTCATTGGTTGGTTATTTGTAGGAAGGCAAAAAAAAAAGGAAAACAATTTCGTGTATAGATTAGCTTAATCAATATTTGTTCGTCGCACACTATCCGTTGACTAAGCGCAGTTGCATATTCGTGATATATGTACATATATATGTTCAAAGTAAATGCACGTAATTAGGCAAAGTACAAAAACGTTACAAAAGAGGTGGTTTTTAAAAATGAAGAACCTAAATATATGGAAAATTTTCTGCGCTATGCTACTTATTCTTACAATTTATATATGTCTCAGATATATATAAATATAACATATAAAATAACAAAAACAATTTCTACATTTCACTGCCTGCGGACAAACACTAAGCACTTGCCTTTAATCACACTACAATTTCTGCATTTCCGTCACGTTCTTAATGCTCTTCGTCTTTATAATTTTAGGTGTGAATTCACCACCGTCTGTCTCCAAGAGACTACTTTCATTGTGTTCATAGCGACTATGTGCGCCCCCTTGCAGGAAAATTCGCGACAACAAAGAACTATTTGAGCGATTTAATTTGGCGCGCGGTAGA
This sequence comes from Bactrocera oleae, assembly GCF_042242935.1. Classification (NCBI taxonomy): domain Eukaryota; kingdom Metazoa; phylum Arthropoda; class Insecta; order Diptera; family Tephritidae; genus Bactrocera; species Bactrocera oleae. The sequence continues at coordinate 388,474 of NC_091539.1, forward strand.
TCTTCTAAACCGCGATGTAAGGACAATTGGTCGGGTTCACGTGCACCCTCGCGTTCTTGCTCCAAATATTTCATATATTCGGTTGTGCGCAACGAGGCGGCCGATGGTTTGCGGTAACATTTAAGCATTAATGACGAGCAGACTACGGAAACCGAACTGGCGGCCATAGCTACTGACGCCATCCACGGCTGCAATGTGAAACCGAGAGGTGCAAATATGCCTGAAGCTAGCGGTATACCGAGTAGGTTGTACATACTGGCAAACAGGAAATTGTACCGTATACGGCGCACGGTGCGCCGCGACAGATCGAGGCAAGCCACTACGTCGAGCAGATCGTTACGCATAAGTACCACATCGGCCGCCTCAGCCGCTACATCGGTACCAGCCGCAATCGCAATACCTACATCAGCTTGTGCAAGAGCAGGACTATCGTTGACGCCGTCGCCAACCATCGCAACGCGGGCGCCGCTTTCCTGTATTAGTTGTATTTTAGCCACCTTGTGTGATGGTAAAACCTCGGCAAAGATGCGCTTAATTCCAACCTGCAATAACGAAAAATAAAGCAAACATGCTTCCTTGTTGCTTGTTGCTTGTCACTTACCTGTCTAGCTATACTTGCAGCAGTATTTTCATTATCACCAGTTAGCAAAATTACGTTGATGCCCATTTTCTTTAGTGTGTAGACGGCCAGATGCGCCTCAGGTTTGACCATGTCCGACACACCATACATGCATATTAACTGACCATTTAGTGCGCAAAGCACAGCTGTATGTCCCTTTGACTCCTCTTCACTCATGCAGTTGTCGATTTCTTGTGGCACGACTATGGCGTTGCGATGCATCCATTCACGGTTGCCAATCAACACATTTATCTCACTACCCAATACATTTGAGATAGTTTCTGCGTTTGCTGCGGTTCCATATAGTGTTTCATCTAATTGGAGTAATTGTTGTTGCTGTTGCAGCTCCATGGATTTACTAGTAAGCAGCTGCGGTATGAGTTCCTCAATGCTTGCACCGTTTTCCGTATGCACTGTGCCAGGATGTGATCGGTAGTTATTCTCATAGTTAATTATTTTCTCAGCATTGGTAGCTTGTCGCAAGGCTGGTTCGTACTGCAGTACAGTAACCTTTATGCCACAACCCGGTACTGCGAGAAAGTTTTGTGTTTTGCCAAATATTTGTAAGCCCAATAATTCTTTGGAGAAGCGTACTATAGCAGATGCTATTGGATGCTCACTGTTCGACTCTGCAGCACCGATAATAGTTAGCGCACGTGCCAAACTACAGACAGCGGGTTTAACGAACATAATTATTTTGGATGTCATAGGCATTCCGTGCGTTATGGTACCCGTTTTGTCGAACACCACGGTTTTAACCTATTATTGAAAAAAATATTTAATTTGTTCAAATATGCAGCACTTATTCAATAAGCATACCTTATAGGCATTTTCTAATGCTGTGGCACCTTTAACAAGTACACCATTGATCGCACCCGTACCAGTAGCTACCATGACGGCAGTCGGTGTGGCCAGACCCAATGCACAGGGGCATGCAATTGCCAATACACTAAGAGCACACTTGAATGCATGACTAATGACAATTGCATTTGAATCCATATGCATCCTGTGTTCCATAGCTATGGGCACAAGGTCTGGATTAGTGAACCCAGCGATTAACCAACCAATCAATGTAATGCTCGATACTGCAACAACGAATGGAACAAAATAACCTGCAATACGATCTGCTAACTGTTGTATTGGCGCTTTGGACGTTTGCGCCTCTTCTACCAGGCGCACAATTTGAGATAAGGTAGTATTTTCTCCAGTATGTGTAGCAGATATAAGCAAGACGCCATTCTGATTAATCGAACCGCCAATTACTACTGCACCCTTACGTTTTGCAACCGGCATTGACTCGCCGGTAATGAGACTTTCATCACATGTTGAATGGCCGTAAAGTACTTTGCCGTCCACAGGCACCTTGGCACCTGGTATTACCTTGAGAACATCACCACGTTGCACGTAGTCCACCGATATAACTTTTTCAGATTTTATGTCAAAGTCGGGAGACATATCGACCAGCAATGCCTCAGCCGCCTTCAGCGATAAAAGTTTTGATAATGCTTCCGAAGTTTTTCCCTTTGCAATGTGCTCCAACCAGCGACCTAGAGATATGAAAATCAACAACATGGGCGGCGTATCAAAGAATGTTAATGGTGAGGACTTTTGCTCCATCAACACAGCGGCTACCACCACAGCCACAGAGTAAATATAGGATATTGTGGTGACCATAGAAATTAGTACGTCCATGTTAGTGGTACCGTGACGTATTGCGCGAATAGACTGTACGTAAAAATGCCATCCACCAAAAAACTGCACCGGCGTCGAGAGCAGAAACATTACCAGGTTTTCCATTGACAACCCGGGGACTAGACAACACATAGCTGCGTGACCTCTGTCATTCATTTCAACCATGAAATAGATCATAGCAACCATGCATGGACCGCCAAAGATAAGAGACACCAAGAAAGCGTTACGCCATTTTGCAATCTCTTCTTTATGCTGCAAATAGTCGTGGGTCATCTTGTCTTTGCCATTGTGCAGACGTGCCTGAAAACCCAGTTGCTCAATTGCTTCGCAAATGCTGCGAGGTCCCGTCTTTTCAGTATTATAGCGGAATTTGCCTACAATGTAAATGAAAGAGTAAATTTAACATCATATTTTTCTGTAACATTAATTGAACTTGTTTTACCAGAGAATGTTGAGATCAACATTCTCTGCTATTGCATGCTCAAGAATAATTGTTCTAATCATTGAATATTTTACTTTTTTTAACATTTCACATGTCACAACTAATGTGATAAGAATGAGAATGCGTAATTACATTTTATTGATGACATATTACCCATAAATAAATGTATAAATGTATAGAAAAAATAGTAAAAAGTTTACAAATTTCTGCAAATGATGTATGCATGTAGTATTCCTATCTACTTTGCTATATATCATACATATATTGGAAAATGTATATCAAAGATGTAAGCACCTTATCAATATTACAATTTTAACTTATCTACTACATACATATCAAATCACGGTTAACATGGAATTATGGTGGCTTACTTAAAAAGTTTACTGTGGGTAAAATTCTTACTTTAGATAACTGGGTAACTGATTTAATGCCTTCGCAGTATTTTCAGTGTTAGGCAGTTGGTTGTCGATCCTTTTGTTATCAAGCACTATTAGGGCATTGCTAATAAAATAAGAATTTTAATTTTTTGATATCTGCAGACATCATTATCACATTTGTCGCCTCTCTAAATATATTTTCCTGTTAGCTTATTCTCAATTTGCGGATTAATACTAAATTTGTAAACGAGCCATATACATATAAATTTAAAAACCAAACAACTTATTTTCATATTTAGTAAATAACATACATACATTTTAAACAAATAAACATATTTGCATATATGTACGTATACGCGTGCACAGGCATGAAACATAACATGGCATAATAAGCATAATAATAATATTTAAACCCACAAAAAGTAAAAGTACTGCAAGTATGGCTAGCTGGCAAGAAAACCGTTCACAACATAAACCAAGTAAGTCTATTTCAACAAAGTTTTAAGATTATTTATATCTATGTTCACATACCTTTTCGTGTCAATAATGTAACAGAGGCTGCAGTAACGCCTTTCACTTTTAATACGTGCGTTTCGATTTTGTTCACACAAGACGCGCAGGTCATGCCCGTTATTTCAATTTCAACCTCTGACTCGCCACTGCCCGGTTCATCGATGATTTCTGAAGGAAATCCTAGTTCTGTAATAGATTTCGCTATATTTTCCGCTGTCACAACGTTTGCATTATATTTTACTTCTGCTTTAGCAGCGAGTAGTGCAACAAGTATACTATCCAGCCCGTATATCTTTTTACAGTGTTTTTCAATAGTTGCCACACAACTGGCGCATGTCATACCACGTATATGTAGAAAACATTTGGATAGCGCCCCATCCAAGGACACTTCTGTATGAGCTTTTGAGGCAATGTTCGCAGGAGTCACATTTGACACCTGTTGCTTTTTAGGGGATTTTGAATTCTGTTCAGATGAAACATTGGTTGAACTAATTCCGTCACCAACGTTATCTTTATCCCATATGCTCGCTTCAAAACCCATGTCGTCGATCATATCAACAATGTCTGTGGGCGTAAATTTTTTCGCATCGTATTTTACCGTAGCGCATTTATCATCTAAACTAACGTTTATTTGAAATATACCAGGCTTTGTTCCGATATTTCCTTCAATATTCCGAACACACGAATTGCAAGTCATACCAATAATACGTATTTGAGTATCAGAGCCAACACTGTTGTCTCCTTCCATAGTATTTTCAAAGGCATGATGTGATACCGTTTGCGTATACGGACAATCGAATCCCATTTCCTCTATTTCAAAAGCGATTTTGCAGGGATCTGTTTGCTCTGAGTTATATTCAAAATAACCACATTTATCTTCAAGAACAACCCGAACATTAATTATTCCAGGCTTTTCTGATATTGTGCTTTCGATATTCCTTACGCAACTCTGGCAAGTCATACCCTCAATTGGCAAGCGGATATGTTGATTAACCATTGTTCTTTTAATTTCAGGAAATTTTACGATTGTCGGATTGTTGAGTGTATTGCTCTGTCCAATGTTATTTGCCAAACCACTAAAAGAAACTGGTTCGATATTTGAGGCCAAAGCATTTGTGTCTGGTCCACCCGCTTCCAATTCATTCATAACTTTTGTTTCTGAAGACTTTTTTAATCCTTAATAAAAACGAGGTTTCGCGCTTGATACTAAAAAATTTACTAACGAAATGTTTAACTATTCTAAGCACTTCTTAGCGAATATCTATAAAAGTGATATACTTTCAAATTTCATTGTTTTTATTTTTTCCGCTGAGTTTATACGTTCACTGAAAATGGGAGACTTGTGACAACCTGCTTATAAATTACATTTGACAAAGCAAATTTAAAAGCTCTAATAGTGATGCCACATAATTATGTTTAAAATATAATCAGCTTAATTATATTGGTGCGTGCAATGGAATTTCTTAAACATTAAGGAGGGTTGTGTGCAAAAAAATTACGAATGTGTCATACATCATTATCACATATGTCACTATGCTGGTAAATGGTTTCCTGAGCTTTAATTGTAGTACGGAAACCATATGTCTGGCTTTAGCATAAGTATGTATGAATAGAATTTAATGATATAATCATGATATATCATGATAATGAGTATATCAAATGATATTTGATTTGTAACAAAATGTTTTACTTTAACATGATACAATTATTTTAATAGTGATAATCGCATAGTTTGTTTGTGCATTCTTTCAAATGAAACGTTCTCAAATTTTTCTATAACTAGTATTTTTAGCATAAGCTTATATTTTTCCTTTACAAAAGCACGAAAAACATTCACATATTCATTTTGAGTTTAAGGGCTCCCTTTCTTAACCTCAACTTTAACAGTTTATTACTTTAAATAATTTTAATATGTTATTCGTAAATATGTAACAAAACAATTTCAAATTACTAACATCAAAGAATGCTGTCGTTATTGCAATACAGCTGCATTGGCCACAACACTGGGATTATTGACAACCTCGCCTAGTGCGTCGAGCACCTCCTTACGGTAGTCATCGAATTCACCATCGATTTCATTGATCGTCTGGTCTTCTATTACGTACAGTGTACATCCAGTTTCACGTATCAATCTTTCGTCGTGAGAAACTATTATTACTCCACCCTCATATTCGTTAATGGCCTCAGCCAATGCATCAATAGACTCAATATCCAAATTATTAGTAGGCTCGTCAAGAATCAAAACATCAGGCCCACTAAGACAGAGTTCGGCAAGTGCAACACGTGCTTTTTGGCCACCAGAAAGATCCTTCATTTTAATTGTATGAGCATGGCTTACGAGACCAAAGGAGCCAAGAGCCTTACGTGCTTTCTCATGTTGAAGATTGAACAGACGCTGCAGATACTCCGCTGCAGATTCTTCAGCTGTCAAATGTTCACCGGAGTGTTGATCAAAGCGACCAACACGTAGTCTATGATTCTTTCTTTGTTCTCCTTTTTGCGGTTCAAGTTCGCCTAACAACAATTTTAGAAAAGTAGATTTTCCGACACCGTTCGGCCCTACAATGGCCACGCGACTGGTGAGATCTATACCAAAATCAGTGTTGACAAACAAAGGTTTCTGACCTTCATAAGCAAAGGTAACGTTGTGGATTCCTAAAATGGGCGGTTGTAACTGTGATGGCTCTGGAAAACGGAATTTAACAATATATTCTTTGGGACGAGCCAATAGTTCCTGTGGGCCGTCATCATCGTCCTGCTTTTGTTGTTTAGACTTATTCTTTTCCTGTTTACGCGTGAGAACTTCTTTTTGTTTTTTCTCAGCCGCCTTTTTCGATTGGCCGTGAGCTTTCAACTCCCTCAAACGTTTCTCTTGCTTCTCATATTCTTTAATCATTTCACGACGCTTCTGTACATACATTTTCTTAAACATGGAGTAATTACCTTTGTAGTAATGAAGCTTTTTTTGATCGAGGTGAATTATTTCATTACATACATTGTCCAAGAAACTCTGGTCGTGGGAAACTATCAATAGAGTCTTCTTCCAACCTTGCAAATAGTTGTCCAACCATATGACAGCATTCAAATCCAAATGATTTGTAGGTTCATCAAGCATGAGTAGCGTTGGTTCCAAATAAAGAGCACGGGCTAATGAGACTCGCATACGCCAACCACCAGAAAATTTGTTAGTCGGGCGATTTTGCATTTCTTCACTAAAACCCAAACCAGCCAAAATACGTCGAGCACGGGCTTCTGCCGAATACGCTCCAATAGCTTTTAACTCTGCAAATGTGTCATTTAGTTCTTCTTGCACACTCATATCGCCAGCGGCAAACTGATCCTCCAACTCTTTGCTCTTTGCCAAAAGTTTATTTCGCTTTACATCAGCTTCCAGAATAGTATCGATCGCTGTTTTATCTGTGGCCACCACTTCCTGTTCACAAAGCAATACATCAATATTAGGCGGAATAGCAAAAGCTCGAGTGGCTATGTGACGCAGTAGAGTAGTTTTTCCATGACCATTGGGGCCTACCAAACCATAGCGACGTCCGTGAGCAATCAACAAGTTGGCATTCACAAATAAGTCATTACCTGTAAAAGAGACAAATGTATGTAAATGTACAAAGCCGATTCGAAAGAAGTTTTAATATACCAATAATTTACCTTTTGCTGATATGGTGAAATTTTCGATTTTAATGTCAACTGCATGTTCTAATTGTGCTTGCTGACCAGCAGTACGTTGCACTTGAGACATAGTGAAATTGCTATCTAAGTCGGAATGTCCTGAGCCACCTTTTTTTGTCATAAGCTCCATTTGTTTTTCGTATTCCTGTTGTTTCTTTTGCTTCTTTTTTTCCTTGTGGGTTAACTTTTTTTCTTTTAAAGTAGATTCAACTGCAATCTCCTTAGTTGCTTCCTCGATTTCTTCTTCCTGTGTTTGGCCCTCATTAGGTAAAAGTTGGACTTCTGTAGGCACGTTATCATTAATTTGCAAGTCGTGGATTTGTTCCGTAATTGCAGAATTTCCTTCTATAATTTCTGTACTTGGTATGCTTGGATCTGAATCAAGTTTATCCGATTCAATTGTGTTTTCATCTTGTTTTCCTTCTAATTCATCCTCAGTCTCTTCATCTTCATAGTCGCTAATAGCAAATTTATTGGCCTTGTGTTGTTGTTTGTTTGCTGTTGGTTTAGCGGCTACAGTAAGATCTTCATCATCGATATCTTCATCTTCTTCCAAATCAAGGAATTTTGACTTTGGATTGTTACTGTCCTCATCATCGCTAAATTCATCCTTCTTTTTATTCTTTTTTCCTTTCTTCCCTTGTTTTTTGGTGATGGCACTTGGTTGAGGGATAATTACTTCCTCATCATCACTGTCTTCTGTTTTTGACATTTTATTCTTGCTACCAATTTGCATGATATCATCTGGTTCGTCATCATTATCACTCCAGTCATCTTTCCGCTTGCCTTTCTTTCCCTTTTTTCCTTTCGAAGGTGCCGTTTTACTTCCAGACTTTACACTTTCCAAATCATCAGCGTCAATACTGGTCACTTTGCTACTAGCTAAAGACTCGTCTTCACTAGAATCTCCGCCACGTTTACCCTTTTTCCCCTTTTTACTAGTCTTCTTGTTAGGCACTGGCTTCACTTGCTCCGAATCTTCTTCCTCTTCGAACCGTTCGTTTTTCTTTTTACCTTTGGCCTTTGACATGTTGCAATATATTTATTTTATCGTTTTCTAAAAATTATATATACACGAAATAAATTTGTAATTTTTGGAAAGCGCAGACGACTGATGCAGTTTCACCAGTTTACTTCACGTGGATAAGAAAAAATGTTGCCATATCAGATAAAAATAATATTGTCTGCGAAATGACGTTGGATTTTGTGGTTGTCAAACAAATCCATATTGCGAAATTGGGAAAATTTTATGATAGAAACCCCCGAATTCAGGGTATCAGGGTTCAGTATGAGTTTCGACTGAGTAACAATATAGTTATTTTTCTTTTGCTAAGGAAGAGCGCAACCGCGAAATTCTTGGTTCAGAACTTTATTTGGATGATAATTTCGTCTTCGTACAGATACACATCAGAAATAAAATAGATGAATTTATATATGTGTGATCTTTTGTTTTAAAAAGTAAATATATATATTAAAAGTTTTGATAATAATTTCTTAAACTAATTTTATCAATAAACTATAAGTATGCAACCGAGTCAAAATAGCGGCCAAATAGTTTTAAGTGTCACTTTTCCATAATTTGATCGTCTTGTCGTTCTCTAGCGCTGCAGAAGCAATTATATTCTCAGTCGGATGACATGCTGTACACAGAACAGTGTCTGTATGACCCTGCAGTTTTTGTACTACTTCTTTACTCTGTAGGTTCCATATATAAACCATGTTGTCTTCACTGCCTGATACAATCCACTGTGAAAACAAACAAAAGTTCCATAAAAAATTGTTGGCACGTTGTTCTAATAATTATTTTCACTCACCTTGCCACCGGTTACAGAAAAATTTGCAAATATACAATATTTTTCATTTTTGTGGCCTGTATAAGTTTTCAAACATTTCCCTTTCGAGTAATCCCACAGTTTCAAAGTATTGTCCAACGTCGCAGCCAGAATATACTTTCCATTGGGAGAGAATTTAACAAAGCTCACAGGGGGGTTATCGTCATCAATCAATGTTTTCAGACATTGTCCACTCGCTGTATCCCATATACGACAAAGTCCGTCGTAACTTGAACTTACAATCAAAGAGCCGTCACGATTGAAATGAACTGCAGACACAGGATCAGAATGAGCTGGAAGAGTCTTCAAACACTTGCCGGTACGAACATCCCAAATACGCACGCTTTCATCGAAACTGCCTGATACTATTAGATTAGACTGAGGATTAAAGTTACAGCAAAAAACATAATTGCTGTGTCCTTTAAGCGTTTTTAAACATTTTCCTGAGCTCAGTTCCCATATTTTAAGCGTCTTGTCATCACTGGCACTTACCAATAGACGCGAGTCAGATGCCCAAGCCACATCACTAATGCCGAGTTTATGGCCAGATATGGTTTTCTCGAACTTACCATCATACGCACCCCATATTTTTATCAGTTTATCAGCCGATGAGCTAGCTAGCCATTCCCCGTTTGGGCTGAACTTAACTGCAGATACAGCTTTCGTATGTCCAGCCAAAGTAAACTTCAGCGCGTAGTTCGGTTTCACAGACATTGAACTCTTGTTTGATGGAGTGCTAGTTGTTGTTGACGAAGAAGATTGCAGGGTGTTGGGACCCGAAGGTGCCGTGGGCATTGGCTGTGGTTGATGCACGCCCGGGTGACCGTGTACAACACCAATTGGTACCATCCTGTGGACTAGCGGAAGGGGCGCGTGGCAAGAATTCAGTGCTGCGGCTTAAATATACTCTCAAATATATTAACTGGATGTGCTGCTCCACGCGGCACGTTGTTGCTATGTTTCTGTGTAGTATCTGGGAAACTCTTTTGTTTTAAGCTTTGGAACTTTTGACGCTTTTTCGTCGCTCAGTAACTATTTTCTTTTGTAAATATTGAATATTATTTTAGTAACTAACTAAAATTTAGCATACTATTCAATGTTTTTCCTTTAATTTCTGCGTGTAGTTGACGATGCGGCTCGTGTTTGCTTTTTGTGTTAGGAGTTGCCAAACTGCTAAAATATAAAAGCTTTATTAAAACAAAATATTCGCGAAGGTTAGGTGTTAATAATGTAGATGGCGCTGACAACAGCATAAGTAAAATTTTTAAATTGGCGCCACTGAAGATAGACATGCATACATATGAACATATCTTAATTTATCTGGTTTTATTTTATCATACAATTTTTATGTATGTAACAGTGAATTTAAGAGTTTTTAAGTCTTAAATCTTTTTATTGCGATCGGAACAAAATTATTTATATAAAAACTCAATGAATGGTGATACTCTTTTTGACTTCTATATAATAATTCTATTTATGTTTATATTATTTGTCATTATTTTAAATTAAGTACCAGTATATTAAACTATTCGAAATATGTTGAAACTTCACGTCCATCCATGCGAATACACGTGCTTTTGTGGCTTTTGATAAATAGGATGTGCTCGCGCGTGCGTAACGGCCGCGTCAATGAATTCCAATGTCGCTAAATAAACAACGTCAGAAACATACATACATATTTGTACGTAAGTAACTTTGCAGAAAATTAACAATGAATTAAAAATATTGAAAAAAATAGAAAACGAATAGTTTCCATTGTGACTGCCGGGATGTGGCCCAAATGGCACAAGTTGCTGCATTTGATTTTTAACACTGCAGCGACTGTATCGTAGCCCCAACCGCAAATAATGTGGCTTAAGCGTGATGCTCATTTCGTATATTTGTACAATGCAAGCCAACTCCGCAAAAGTTTGTCGCTGTGCTTAAACCTACATATTAATTCGTCCGGCTGTGAGGCGCGCACAGTTGCTGCGGGTATCTTGTTAGCGGTAGTTCGTTTGTCAACGTTGCTCATCTTTTGCATACACAAGTGTAGATTTCAGTCTTCCGTGGAAAATATTTGTGTTTGGAAAACTGGATAAACAAAAAAAGTGCAAAAAAAACACACAAAACAAACTTGATGTGCACTGACTTTCTGTTTTGAAAACTGACTGTGTTATTTCGCTAATTTCTCTTTGGTTCGGTGCTTGTAACTTTTCTCAAATTTTCTTCAAGCAAAATGGTTTTAAAGCCCGAAGTAGATGAACTTGTCAAAGTATTGGATAATTGGTTAAGGACGCAGCCGCACTTGCCGCAAGCTATAGGTGAGCTACAGTTTTTAATGTGAAATCGGTGTTTTGAAATAGTCTATTTTAGTACTATAGTTCATAAGCTTTGTGATTAGTATCAATTTTCAACTACAAACACATATACAAGTATGACGTGATTTCATGTATCATTATATTATAGCAAAGGTCCCTTTTACAAAGTTTTGTTGTTTGGTTTTGCCTTAATTTGTTGTATTTTTTTAAATTGTTTGCAAACAGAAATACCTAATAAGCACAGTCACTAATCCAGCTCATAAACCGCTGCGCTGTCTGGCATACTAAGCAGGCGCGTTCTGTTTACTTATTTCGATCTCGTTTGAGGGAATTTGAAAGTCATACGTGCGCCATTTACGGCGCGACTGCCAGTGACAAGTTGCCAGTTTCCATACAATGTTTGCCAACAGTTTTGTTATTGTAAATTTATTAAAGCCTGGTTTGTATTCTATATTTGTAATTAAATAAAATTTAATACTTTGTGTTTATGTTTGAATGTATGTGCAGCAATAGGAAAGAATCTGTGTTATAGCATGGATATTGACTTTCCTTATTGGGGCTACACATAACCAAAAATAATAAACCTGTATTCGAAATTGCATTACTAAAATATAAATTAAATGCAATAATAGGTTCTACTAGAGTGAAAAAAGCACAAAATATAAAATCTGCAGTCCAAAAGTCAATGCGAATAATTACAAACTTTTTATCGCCATGCGCACTTTTTCTGATTGTTATACATATATAAAAAATAAATGACTTGATGTTTATCGCAACACAGTAGTTTTTATGATTAACTCAAATATTACATAACTGCGCAACTTTGCATTGCCAATATGTGCATATGCATTTATATTCACAACTCGGCCAGAACTGCTGGCAGTTGCACTAAAGTCTATATTGCTCAGGCCACTATAATGCCACTGCGTTTGTACAGCTAGTTTCACTTGCATTTCTATGTATGTATGTTTATATAGGCACGTGAATAACAACAAAAATAATAACAAAACAATAGGATAAACCGGTTCCATTGAAGAAGATACTGAAAGACGGTGTCGTTTATTTCTATTGCACTTACAGCCCAATTACCTTAATACACATCTACATAAGTATATATATATATATGTACTTGTACATGCCCCTTTAATTACAAGTTTACGCGAAAATTGCGTTAAGTACGTGAAAAACAGCGGCCAACGCACTAACGTTGTGATTTAGTTGCAAGTTTTTTGTTAAAATTACGCACCTATACATGCATACATACTCACGTACCTACATATACACATATGTGCATACACAGATACAGTTATGTGTATATATTGTTGTTTTAGTTGGCTCTTTTCGCGCCTTCGACTGAGCTTTCGTCTGTTTTCTATGTCTTTTTGCAGAAAAGCCGGTGCTCGAGCGCTTCCTCTATTCGATGTTCGGCGATGTGGAGAGTGCCCAACGCTTGCTTGAGCTCAATTACGCGCTGCGCAACAAGTATCCGCATATATTTCTGCAACGCGATCCCACGGATCAAGAGTCGCAGCAGCTGTTGCAAGTCGCGTAAGTAACGGCGAAGGAGCTGTATTGGCAATTGTTGACTAAACCAGTTGTTGTAAGCTTAGTGTTATTACTGCTATTTTTACCGTTTCTGTGGTTTCCGTTATATTGCATATGCTTGTTTGACCGTTACCAGTTCGCCTTTTAATCTGTTTTTATTATATACAATTATTTCAGCGACTTGTTGCCTCTGCCTGGACTGACGCCGGACAAAAACAAGCTGCTTTTGTATCGTCTTATTGACTTTGATGCAGATAAGGTGCACTATTTATTGTTGTTGTCGTGTTTTAAACGTTAAATAAATGTTTGAATTTTAGTTTAACTTTACGGCCAGCATTAAGGTGTTCTTTATGATGGCCGACTTGCGTTTCGTCATCCCCGACGAGGCGGGCATGTGTGATGGCGAGGTGCCCATTTTCGACATGGCCGGCTTCAGTTTGCGGCATGTTGCACGCACAGTGTTCAGCTCGCTGCGTGTTTATATGAAATTCGTACAGGAGGCACACCCAGTGCGTTTGAAGGCCATTCACGTATTAAATTGTCCATCTTATCTGGATAAAGTGCTGACGGTGGTGAAGCCGTTCATTAAGAGTGAGGTGTTTAAGCTGGTAAGTGAGCGTAAACCTTCGTCGCATTCGTTAGACGTTTTGATGTATGAGATATTTTTTTCTAAATAACAGATTCACTTTCACTTACCTAATGCTGATACACCCTACAATTATTTTCCACGTGATATGTTGCCGGCGGAATATGGCGGTAAGGCCGGCACTTTGGCCGATTTGAAGGAGAAATGGACAGGGCTACTCATAGAGAAGAGGTACTATTTTGGAAAATAAAATTTCAATTGTTGTAGGAAGACTAAATTCCAATACTTGTTAGGAATTATTTAATGAACCCCGATGCATGGAAAATCGACAAAAGTAAGAAACTGAAAGCTGTTGTCCCAGCAGCGAACCGGCAGTCGGATAGCATATGCCACAACTTGAAAACACTGGAGATTGATTAGATAACTAATTTTGCTTTGTAAATATGTATATATATATACTTACATATATGAAAACATTTATTTTTATAAACGTTTGAATGTTATGAACAAAACTGTATTCAAAAGTAAGCATTTATCGCAGTATTGTATTTGAACTCAAGTGCTATTTGTAGTGGCTGCAATGTGTTATCTGATAGGCGGCCGCACTTCCCGAAGCTCTCACACAATTTCAATTGTTGCAATGCTCTTTAACATAGGGAAACACATAATCCATGCATTCTCATTCCTCAGTCAAAAGCATGGCGTAATTTATTCAACTCATTCATGCGAAGGACACCCTTAGACGGCGTTGTGCACTTCCTTTTCCTGTTTGAAGAGTTTAGCAAGCATGGAGTGAGGAGTGTATTTGCCCCGACGTGCCAACGTTAAAGCGCTGCATGCGGCAAAGAATATATGTAAAAGCGAAGTTGTGCAGCTGCGACGAGGCCAGCACGCTTGATAAGAGCTGCTTTGGGAGGTTTGCACTTCAAGTGCATTAATCACGCTCGTTTAGCAGGAAGAAAAGCCAAACTTTGTCGGCACAAAACTGCAGAAAAATTGTAGTGTGAAACAAAGACACATGCCCAAATGGCTGAGAGGAAGAGAAGTGACAAAGTGGAAGACTAACTGCTGAGATATGCAGATCATGCCAATCTAATTGTGCTATATCACCTGCTGCTCGCCTAAATTACTTCGCAATTGTCAGCAGTGCATAACTGAAATATTTAAAGCAGACTTAATGAAATGCAAATTCGCTCCTGCACAGCAAGTGGTCTAGAGTTATATCCACAACGTCGAACATAAGAAATTCGCTTCAGCTCATGAAAAATAATATGCGCGTCGTTGATGAGTTCATTTAAACCCACAAGTTGGCGCCAAGTGAAAATAATTAATAAAGCCAAGACCTTTTCCACTAGTATTTCTTACGTAGACGCTACCGAATAAACGAAAGATTTAACACATATAACATCCAAAGTGGTTATAAAAAAATCGTCTGTGGGCGGTTCGGCAGCGTGAGACGCTGCCAGAGTTCATCATGCAGCCGGCCGCGCTTAATGGCGTACCGGATGGGATATTGATTGCAATTGAGCACCCTGCACCGTTGTGCACGACAAAATTGCAGAACAAAGCAAATGTGAATGTGGAACACTATACGAGTGTGCTATTAATACGATCGGCTCAGTCAATGACACTGATAACATTGTGTCTGTTGGTTGTGGCGGTTGCATTGCAACACTGATTGGTTGTATGGAAAGCGACTTAGAGCGACTCATTACGACGTAGGCCCTCTAACATTGTTTCAACTCGACGATAAGTAATTCTAACGCAAGCTTGTAGGCACGGTGCTTTACTTATATAGAGCCAACTTCCCGTGAGGTCATCTCGTGACTTTCAAATCACATCAAATCAAAGCACGAGAGTCACCTAAGCACTGGTCAGGCACGGTGCCTGCTTTACTTATATAGAGCCAACTTTCCGTGAGGTCACCTCGGGAATTTCAAATTACATCACATCAAGGCACGAGAGTCACTTAAGCACTGGCCAGGCACGGTGCCTGCTTTACTTATATAGAGCCAACTTTCCGTGAGGTCACCTCGGGAATTTCAAATTACATCACATCAAGGCACGATAGTCACCTAAGCACTGGCCAGGCACGGTGCCTGCTTTACTTATATAGAGCCATTTTTCCGTGAGGTCACCTCGGGAATTTCAAATTACATCACATCAAGGCACGAGAGTCACTTAAGCACTGGTCAGGCACGGTGCCTGCTTTACTTATATAGAGCCAACTTTCCGTGAGGTCACCTCGGGAATTTCAAATTACATCACATCAAGCCACGAGAGTCACTTAAGCACTGGCCAGGCACGGTGCCTGCTTTACTTATATAGAGCCAACTACCCGTGAGGTCACCTCGGGAATTTCAAATTAGATCACATCAAGGCACGATAGTCACTTAAGCACTGGCCAGGCACGGTGCCTGCTTTACTTATATAGAGCCAGCTGGCCGCCAGCTTACTGTGAGGTCACCTCGTGACTTTCAAATCACATCACAACGAGGCATGGTAGTCACCTAAGCACTGGCCAGGCACGGTGCCTGCTTTACTTATATAGAGCCAACTTTCCGTGAGGTCACCTCGGGAATTTCAAATTACATCACATCAAGGCACGATAGTCACCTAAGCACTGGCCAGGCACGGTGCCTGCTTTACTTATATAGAGCCAACTTTCCGTGAGGTCACCTCGGGAATTTCAAATTACATCACATCAAGGCACGAGAGTCACTTAAGCACTGGCCAGGCACGGTGCCTGCTTTACTTATATAGAGCCAACTTTCCGTGAGGTCACCTCGGGAATTTCAAATTACATCACATCAAGGCACGATAGTCACCTAAGCACTGGCCAGGCACGGTGCCTGCTTTACTTATATAGAACCAGCTACCCGTGAGGTCACCTCATGACCTCATAAATCACATCACATGAAGGCACGGGAGTCACCTAAGTACTGGCCAGGCATATATACGTTTTCTGCTTTTACATCGCCTTTAACTACGGGAATTGCATTAGGCAACAATTCCACATGAAGATAGAGCTGTATGCCACTGCTGCCGGCACATGGCTGAGGGGCCATCCGGCTGGAGCGCCAACATGCGACATCCAACATGTTGCAGCGAGCCGGATAGCATACATACTAAATTGCTGGTCGAACAGAGGCGCAGCGCTGAGTATTTCTAGTTTGACAATGGAAGTGTTAATACCTTTGTGTAGACGAACGGTTCAACGTTAACGGTCAACGGTCAGTGTCCGCTCATAGGAACAATATTTAGAATAAATGCAGTTTTTAAAAAATAAAAATTAATAATTAATATAGTGAGAAAATAAGCAAAACTTTTGCATCCTTAAGTGAAAAGTGCTTCGGATTTGAGTATGTGATAACATGCAGATTTCTGAGACTAATATATCGCTGATTTAAATAATGAAATCATAGTGCGGTGCATAACTCTGCATTATGCTATTTTGTTTATTAAATATCGCTGAATGTAATAAGTCATTAAGTCATCAAGTGTTAAAGAAAATATTTTTAATGGAGTCTTATATAATGAAAGCCATCGAAGTTTTCTTTTGTATTGCGTTGAGTTGAGTTCGATTCGCATAAATTCAAAGAATTCTTATTACTTCAGCGCTTTTCCCCCAGTTTTTCCGGCACATATTTTTATTCGCTACAACTATGTACGTGTGCTACTACTTGTAGTAGCAAGCATACATAACTACATATATATATATAAAATAGTATATATTTGCGCAAACGAATTTCCGTGCGTGTATTTTCCATTGCACTGCCAACTATAGTAGTGTCGTATGTAGTCTGGCCGTAGCCAAAAAAAAACACAAAACAAACAAACAACGAGACATCGCAAAAAGGCAGACCAAACTAAAATGCCTTCACATCACGCTTTTTCAGTATTTCAGTCGTCACTTATGCGGCCGATACAAGTTGGTGCGATGGCGCTGTGGGTGGAGATGACAGCGGGACGCTACGCCGTAACGAGTTGCCGGTTGGCATGCTAACCTAAAATATAAGCAAAAATAAAAAGCACAAGCGTATTCGGCCGCGCGCGTGCAAGATGAAGAATAATACTAAGAATTATATGAGCGAAAGGCATTAGAATTACAACAAAGCATAACAAATACACATTCGCTTGGTAAATGCCAACCGAAAAAGGCGCATACATAAGAAAAAAGAAATATTCAAGAAGCGGAGCAAAGCAAAAGTGCCACTTCTAA
Source organism: Bactrocera oleae (assembly GCF_042242935.1). NCBI lineage: Eukaryota > Metazoa > Arthropoda > Insecta > Diptera > Tephritidae > Bactrocera > Bactrocera oleae. The sequence goes on from NC_091539.1 coordinate 406,286, forward strand.
ATAATCATACATATTACATCATAAATATGTATGGACATTTTACTATTGCCTACAGACACACTCACTTACTTTATATGTATTACACTTATTTGAGAAACCAGAACGCGCCTACACACCGCACAGCAAGCATAAATTCAGGCATATACTCTATAGATATGTATACACATGTAGATATATATATAAAGCACGTTGCAGCAAAAATAATTTCTTAATGAAAATGTTCATTAATATTTCGATGGAAGCGTATCAAAGTATAACCACCCCCGCTCACACACACACACTCCAACAAGCAATGGTTTGCGCTTCAGCTCGCTCATTGTTGTTGTATTTGGGTTTTGTTAACGTAATGGTTATTTACAAGTACGCGGTATCAGCAAACATTCCCTCCACTGCCTACAGCTATGTTTCTCCATGTTTTCTTCTTCCATTGCTGTTCGCTTTTTGCTACCATAAAAACCGTTATAGGCAGCGGCAGATGGCAAGACGTGGATGGTTGACGATTGTCGTGCAAAGAGGTCGAGCCTCTGGTTTTGTATGCACAGACACCCACATCTGCTAGAAAGCCGGTTCGTGTACGCATACACAAAACAAATTCAGTTTTCCCTTTGTATACTGTGTAGTATAGCAGCAGGCGCATAGACCATGAGCTGCACCAGGCAACCACACAATCGAACATAACAACAACCGGATCGTTACAAACATGTTGGTCTCTGTCGTTTTCGTGCATTGCAAATCAAATACTAGCTGACACACTTGGCTCGCCACCGCTGCGCGAGTCATTCAATGTATTGTCTCTGCAGCTCTACAGTGGACACTTAAAGCCACCATTGCGGGAGTCTACACATATGCATATACATACATATGCAGTTGTATGGCGGTGCTTGTGTATTTATTTCATATACAACCACGTGCTTTGTAGGACAATTTTAAAGCTGAGCAAACTCGAGCAGTTCTAAACTGGACTAAGCGCGTTTACAAACGGGTCAGGAAGGTGTTCGACACTTTGATGACTGGCAGAGAGATGTAATGCAGCTTTGTCATACCTGGGGGCACATATAACTGTGGTGTAAGCTTAACCGACAATTACCGATTCGACAAGTTTTGCAAATCTACATTTGCTTGCCATAGGCGCGCGAATGCGAAGACCGTCTTGGTGTATGTACGAGTATTTGGGAGGGAAATTCCCTACAGGGTTAACGCATACAAAAGCTTGTTCATATATGCATGTATTTAAATGAGGTTTTGGGGCTATTTAGCGTTTAACTAATACATTCAAGTGCTCTCTGCTGTTGACTCCCACCACAGCAACACCATAAGCACGACACAACAATAATACTAACAACTTGAACTACCAAACATTATCAACTGCACACAAGGCAATTTTAAGTTGTTGTATTTCAGTTTGCGCTAAAGTTATGCCTTAGTTGTGCTGGTGCACGTTCAAGCCTTTTAGTGCTAGCTGTTGTCGGTGTTAATCGTAAGCATTTGATCATTGAAGAAAATATGAAAGAAGTAGCATGCATATTTTCAGTGGAAGAAGAGCGCGACAGCCAGTTAGTTGTCACTGCACTGAAGTAAACCACATTCAAGCCAATAAACGGCAATTGAGTTATGTAATTTATGAATTTATAATGAGCAAATAGGTCACTGAGAACATGTTAAGCAAGAAAAACTTCTAGTGGTTTCTCTGCCTCTTCTTCAGTACACGCAATCATCGTTACTGCCATACTTGCGCGACGCGTCTTTACTCTTGCTTTTATTGCAATATTTTATGCTAACTAACGGTTAGGTAATTTTATGATGTCATTGTGAAGACAAATAGAGTGACACAGCAATGTACAGAGTTTTTTTGCCGTTGATTGTCACCGAATGCTATTCTATTTTGTTTTCGTTTTTTTATATAAATTTCAAGTGCTCAGAGCACATTCAGCACAATTTGTTTTACAAACTGGAACAATTATTGCAACTTTCTACGCATAATTATTTAAATATGAATAAAATATGATAAAAAAAAAAAAAATTGGAATAAACATATTTCAAACGCTAACAAAAATTTTTCCTGTACACTCGAGCTCTTGGAAGTATTCACAGTTTTGCGCTTTGTCAGTTTGTCAGTAACTAACCTTACGTAAGTTGCAGCCAGAGACTTGCCACACCACAACACACAGCTATTATCCGCCATAAATAACTTTCTGACCCATTTTTCAACATTTTGTTGTGGTCATTGATCTAGCAGCATATGCGCATACACGCACATACCTGCCACACAGCCAACGTAGTGGTAATCGATTTTGATTCGTTGGCTAGCCTATTTAGTGGCAAAACGGCTCGCATGTCCGGCTGGCATAACAATTAAAAACCAATTAATTTTACTCAATTGACTTGCGCAGAAGCACCTATATTAACACGCTAAACTACAAATGCTAATAGCGCGATTAGAGTCATTAAGAGGTGTTCGAATATGCGAATATTTGTGTTTGCCGAAAACTAATAGAGCCAACTGTAGCACCAGTTAGGAGATATAAATATTGTCAGAGCAATAACGTAATTAGACAATGGCGTTGCAATATCGAGCAATTTGTGATGTCAATGAATTGAAGATAATGTGTGCCGGATTAGAATGCAGTCGTTCGTATCGATAGAGTCTGTTTAATGTTTATGCGTAGGCATTTGTGTTAATCGTCGCTATAGGGGAGTATTTCATGTTGTTCATACGCCACGGCGCACCACTAATGAGTGCCGCTAACGCCACATGCAAACGAAATCACCTGCGGAAAACGATAATTACGGTTCACAGCACCATAGCCTATACACATTTTTCACAGTTATCGCCTGTTTGCTACACATTGTGCGTTGAGAGGTTCGGCTCAGCGCAAATTTCCATTTGGTATACATTGAATACTAACTTTGGTGGTACTGCTTCCGATAACGTACTGTGCTTGGACTCAGTTGCAATGCCAACGGTTCATGGCTATTAATCTAAAACAGCGTTGCTCCATGCATACATATATAAAATATATATACGGTGGATGTGTATGTGAGTGGGTAATCGACGCCAACTGCTGAGCAACGTATGAGTACGGCAAGTATGTTCAATGGCGCTTAGTTAAAGTTTGTGACGAGGTAAACAATTCGATTTAGAGAGTAAGCTCACACAAGCTACTAGCGCTTTGCGTGGTAGATTAAATTTTGGCACTGTTAATTTGCGTTGGTCGTTTATGAAGTAGCAGCGCGCAAATTTAAATTATTTTTGCGTCGGCGGAATAAATACAGCCAGACAGTTATAGTGTAGTGAAACTTAACTGCAACAAAAATTGAAGCCTTTGAGGTTAGTATGGTGCTCAGCAGATAATTAAAATACAATAATGGTCATATTGAGAAAATAAATATTGCTGAAACAGCAAAAAAAATTTGAATTCATAAAGGTTTCTAATATAATTCAATTCTTCACGAGAAATTTAAAAATAAAAGAAATAATAAAGTTTAATTGTAAAAGGTGAAGAGCTAAATTTTTGCTTCTTGACAATATATACCAGCTAGCTATTTACTTATGCAACCGAGGGCGGTGTGTTTAACTAAGCGTGCTTATAGCAAAGGCAGCGCTGTTACTCCCAGCCTTGTTGCAGCGCTTCGAGCATAATTCTCCATAGGCTTGCGATAGATTATCGCATTTTAGTGCAAGTGAGGCAAACACAAACAAATATTACACCGCGCGTAAGTTATAAAGGGCGCTGTCAGCAACTTCCGTGCTAGGTGACACAGCCGCTCCAGTGCAACGATGCGCTTAATTTTATACAGTTTTTGTTACATGCTCTAACCAGCAGTAATTTATTCTAAAATGCCAAAAAAACTAGACGAAGTGTTCTGGCGCCTAGTGTGGAGCGCTTAATGGACCTTAGCGTATACTGTTGCGTATGCAAACATGTCAGGCTACAGCGCGTTCTTATGAAATTAAGTAGCCGCCATGGAGTGCAAAATCGCGAAGCAAACGACGTTTGTTTGCTTTTATTATGCTCACAAGCAACAAACTTTTCGTATTTACTTATATTTATTTATTTATGTGCACAACATTGTTGGCCACTCTGCCTTTGTTTGCACATCCGTTGCATGACACAACGGCGACTTGGTTGGCTTGTTGCATTGTTGCCTACACTTTGGTAATAACCTCGAGTTTATTGCCCTCAAGGGCATTCGGATAGTTAGCGTGCAGTTCAGTGCGCCTGAGGAAACACAGCGGTCTCAGCACAGACGTGACTGATAAAAAATTAAACGCAGTTGTGTTAAAGGCAGCGACGTGGATGCATTTAAAAAAGACGAATTAAATTATTTAAAATCATTACGTAATAGCAGCGTGGCAGAGTGTAGAAAAAATAAATAAAAATGCAAACTAAATATATTTTAAGTTAGGTTAAACGTTCTGCCTTCAAGTATATATTCAAAATGAATCACGCAATAAAAATTTAGTGTCTACGCTGACTTAAATGTTTACACATTCGACACGCACATCCAGTTGCTCATAAACCCGTTAAATATAAAACGCAGCATTTGTGTGGGCAACATTCTAGTTTACTACACTACACCACTACTACAAACCATATCACAGACAATTCTACAGTAAAAGCAGCGAAATAGAAGTCATAACTGCCAAGCAGTCAGGGCGTCCGGGATGGATGCGCGAAAACAGAAGCGGCTTGGCGCCGCGCCAATTGCATCGTTCGAGAAGTCGTTTGAGGACACGGCATCAACGGGCAACACGATCCATAGCAGCACTACAAGCGCTATGACAAGCAGCAGTTCAGCCACAGCAGCAACGGTTATGCCAGCAGCGTCTTGCTTGGGTTCAACGAAGTTCAGCGCATTGCAGGAACATGAAGCTCTTGCCAAGGACATCCACAGCAATGGCGAGTTGTTGGTAAGTCGCTTGCCGCATGCCACAAACAAAATAGACCACATACTTTGAAAGCTTACTTTTGCATATTTATCTATATATACTACTATGAACAACTCGGTTGCTAGGTTGAATTTGAAATTCGGACATTTTCTTGGAAACGCCTGTGCGTCTGCGAACTCCGGCGCAATTTATTGGCCTTACTAAGCGTACTGTGCTAACTTTAAATTTTATTTTGTATGTAAACAAGCCAGCGGCGTTTCGTATACATACGCACACGCGCCACCCAACGCTTTTTGTCACTCGAATTCAAAGTCACGTGCCTGCGGTTGTCAAATAGGGAAGGCCATCGCAAACCCAGCAAAAACAATGCACTGTAGAGCTGGTTGTCACATGCGAATGTAAACAAAAGGTTTAGCGTTACTCTCTTTTGCACGGCCACAATATTTATAACCCTCTTCAGCAGTCGTTCAAAAAGCTACCATAGCTGACAATGTGCTGAACAAAAGCTTGTGAATTCAACAGAAAAAGCTGGCGAAATGTTGTAACCAACAGCTGTGTGACCACGCACACACCAACACACCAATGGCTCGTTACAACCGCGGCTATGTGCAAGCTCTAAAGCGACTGGTCGTCAGCAGGTGTGTATTCGAAAAGCACGCGCGCTTTCCAGCAAAGCTCACAAGCCCAGTCGCCAGACAAGCTGTCGTCGCCGCTGACAAGCTGCTGGCTGTCAGTTGGTGTTCGGTGCGTGCGTGAAGCAGCTACAGCAATCGCAGTCGTTGGACTCGTCTGGAAGTGGTGTACTTCATTGTTACCACCTTCGTCACCGCCGCACATATCCACCGTGAAAGCGGTATGTGTATCAGCATATTTGCACCCTTTGCCTACTTCTAGGCACATTAGCAGCTACTTTAACTAATCAAAAATCCAATACAAATTAAATCGAGGTACTTAAATTGACAACAAATACATGTGCAATTGACAACATTTACATGTAAAAGCCTTGCAGCTTAAGCCTGCTATGTGCGTGAATTGGTTTTTCCTGTGCAGGGGTTATGCAGAGCTTGTGTCCAAAATTCTTGCTCGTGCTGAACGAAAATTTTTGTGTACCCTGAAACTGTGAAACAACTTGAGCTCTATATTTTTCATGCGCGTGCAATACTTTAACGGCAGTCTGCAATATTCACTTAATTGTTCCTTTCAAAAAAAAAGTATATGTGAAAAATTCAAGTGTAAAAATTTGGGCGCCTAAGCAGTACTAAACTCGGCGCTGTACGAAGTGTCTAATCCAAGGCTTTCATATGAGCTCAAGTGCAAAAGGACGTACATGGCAGCTGAAATTTCGCACACAGCAACAACAAAGCGTATTCCTGTTCACTCACACGAACATAAAAATGCAGCAAGCAAAGCAAGCCATTAATGTAAACGTATTGTAAAGTTCAAGACATTTGAAAAGGAATAAAAGACGCACAAGCGAAAATAATTAAAATTGCAAAGCAGCATAACAGAAGTAGTCTTATATTGCAATGCAATGCCTGGTGCGTTTGACTTCGTCTGTTGAATTGCAAAGCTACGCGAAACTGTAGTCAAAAAGACAATAAGTGTTGAGGCTGTCGGGGTAAGAGCTGTCCGAGACAAGACGAGCAAATTTTTAGTCAAATTTCTGTGCCTAAACAGCCCTAGCCGAGTACTTCAAAGAGATGTGAATAAAAACTTACAACGGTTGAAAGTTGTAAGGTCTTTTTGCAAAAAATTATCGATAAAACAAAATACTTAGAAAGTTGAAGAGCAAAAGTTGTTGAGAAAGTCTTAAATGTGTGTGTGCTTTGTGTTGTGAAGTGGCAAGAGTGGCACACATTTTTTTTGAATATGTATCCAGTGAATTTTGCTAAGCCAGCGGCGGCATTGTGTCTTGCAATAACGTTATCTGTGCACTTTCCTTTGACAGTTAATTAAATTGCAAAGTTTCGAAAGTGGCAAGTTTCAAATTCGATGAAAGCTTCGACAATCGGAAGTGAAGGAAATCAATTTAATTACAAATACTGTGTACAGATATGTGGGCATGTGGTGCTATAAATAATATTATGTCGTGCGTTTAAATACGCCGCTAGCTGTCAGGCTCAAGGATGAAATCTATGAAGCAACGACAACGCCGGAAGCACCACTCACAAGTGTATAGGAAATGAAAGTGCTTTAGAAAACATTTTGTGGAAAAATTGATGTTCAATGAAATTTCATTGCTAACCTTAAAAGTTAAACTATTTACGCTAGCGACGCAGTGAAAGGCCCTTCCTGTCTTGGCCTTACAAATAAAACTCTGACAAAAGTTAGTTAAATAGTTAAATAAATGTTAAATAAGCAAGTTAAATTTACAACACAAAATCTACACTTTGGCGTGAACAAATACCTTGCGTCGAGCCACTAACGTTTAGTCTAGAAATTGCGGTAAAGCCACAGTCACGCCGTATTGTAGCTTATAAATAGTCATTAATTATGTACTTCGACATAAGTTGATCTGAAATTAACGACTCATTAAAATACAAAACGTTTTTTTTTTTTGTTTTTGCTACTCATATTTCTCTTCCACACAGATGGAGCCACGCGAGCACATTAATAAAACAGCTGCGGACACAGCAATCGCAATAGGGAAAACAAGAAATGCCCAAGTAGAGCAACCTAGTATCGCTGTATCGGTGTCGGGAAGTGGTGTCGTTGCAACAGACGCCAACGCCGCCGCCGCTGCAGTCCTCGCAAGCAATAGAACTAAACACGAAGGCAACAATACGAGGCGAACAACTCCTTTAAAGGCGAGCAGCTCCGCCAGCACTACAGCAGGTGGCAGCGACACTGTTGGTCAGCCACAATTCCAGCATCAACAGCTAACGGCTGCAGTAGGAGGCGCGTACAAAGGAGCCACTACGCTTGCCACACCCTCCACGCCCCGCATCGAATTGAGTCGTGCATCGTCGTCATCGCATCACGAAGAGGACAGCCGGGAAAGCAGTCCGGAGAATGTGTTCGAACAGGTGATGATAATGCGAGAAAATGCGTTTTGTAAATATGTATGTATGTATAGTAAATGTGCATGAGATTTGATGTCAGTGTGTGAGTGCCAGCGAGTGTGTCAGCCGTACGATGCAGAAGTTTAAAGTAACGCCAGCTTGGCTTTGTTTTAGCATCGCTATCTCGAGAAGGGTGAGTGGGTGAGCGAATGTTTGCAGTTTTTGCTTGAAAATTTCTCTCGTTCTTGCCATAATTATCGCACATTTCCACTCATGCACATTCACATCGTGTCGCGTCGCATAAAAGCGCACACATTAATGGCTAACTGCCATTATTGTATTTACTGCCCGTTGCTGCCTGCAGTCGTTAACAACAACAACACTGCCAACATTAAAGTTCTTTCTGCATCCTACGCCTCCTCCAACATGATTTTCTGCACGTTTTTGAGCTGCTTCAGTCGCTCGCCTCTTCAATAGCTGTCGCACTGTGCATGGCTGGTGTATGAACACCGTTGCTTCTGCTCATTCGTTCATTTTGTGGGTTAATGAGTTCAGTTAGAAAGTGGACCAGCTACAATCAGTACATGGCAGAAGGCAGGCCAAAAGAAACAATGTGCAGTGCGGGTTTTATGCAAAGTGCACTTAAGTTGTCGATTTCGCAGATGTTTTAGTTGAGAGTTACAAATTATATATGTAAATAGTAGGACGGAATTTTTTTTCCATAGCCTGAGGGTAAAATTTGTAGATTATAAAAAATTAAATTTTTTGGAAAAAACAAAAAAAAAATGTTAACACACAGAGGCCCGGCCCACTCACTTTTAAAGTAAATTTCGATTTAAAATTTTTATTTCCTAAAAAGTTTTTGATAAGTGTTCTAGAAGCTGTGGAGAGTCCTTTTTCTGGCCAATTAAAAGTTATCAACTTAAAAAAAAATTTTGTAGTCATTATTGGAGGTTACAAAAAAAGTATTAAACGACAACATGCTTTCCTTAAGCGTTAAATTAAATTTTGAGTCAAAAACCGTCAAATTCGGAAATTTTTTTTTATAAATAAGAAGAGTTTAAACCAAAAACATTTTTTTTGTCCCAAAAAATTTTAACTCGAAATTTACTTTAAAAGTGAGTAAATGTTAAATTCCAAAGTTTCCAAAAATTTTCTTTTTTTTAAATCTACAAATTTTACCCTCAGGCTAAGCAAAAAAAAATTTTTTTGCTCCACCATAGTACTTAGTATCAGAATATTAACCCGACATTTAGCTGATCTGACAGCTCTCTACTTTCGGCTGCCTTTGCAATTGGCTGTACGCTTTGTATGAGTATGCGGATCTTCCAAATCTTTGATTTTCACTGACTAAGCGTAGGTAACCGCGACGGCTGAGCTGAACTCTAACATGCTGAACCCACAACAACTCACCTTTCTATATTCAATCGCTCTCTTGTGTTCACGACACTCATAAAGACATTTTACGTTGTCCTCTATGTTGTTATTCCCCTTTATCTCTTGCAAAAATAATATTTATGCAAATATTTACATAAAGTGTACCTCTGTCACATGTTTTTGTATAGACGTTTGTTTTCTGACTGTCTTTGGAATGTGTCAAGAACCAGTTAATGTGACCCACTTTAGAAATGTGTAAACTCATTCGACGGTGCTCAAACCAATGTCAAGCAGTGGTAGAAACAAAGGCAAAGGCAAGAAAATAACAACTTAAAACAAACCAAATTTCCGCTATGTGGAAAAACAGGATGACAAGCTGTTATTGTTAACAGTTAGCTTGTGTTATTTCTATCAATTGTTGTTGGTGGCAAGTACAAGTTGCAATTGTGATATCGCAGCCACTGCGCTTGTTGTGTGGTCGCCTGCACTTCTTTCCCACCACTTACAGCAATTGTTTTCGGCCGATTGTTGTACTGTGTGCCCTAAATGTGATGGACCTTACCGCGCTGACGTTAAAAGCAACCGAACGCTGTCCTGGCCGCACATCAACACACACACACACCAAGCTCAAACACAATGGCTGAGTGAATGCACTACGCAGGAGCTGGCGTGCGCTGGCATAGGTGACTTGCATTGCCTGTTGCTGAAGTTTTACAGCAGCGTTAAAAAAAATTCCGCACAAATGCACATACACGTACTTGCAAAGCACAAGAACCAAATGAAAGCAACCGACGTTAAATTTACTTTTTGCAAAACCTCTACACTTTACTTCGCTCACAAAAAAGCATAGTTGTTGTTGTGTGGGTGAAGGAAAATTGGTATAAAGTTTAAAGTGCATGACCCACTCAGCTGGCAGTCACTGTCGCAGCACTCAACGGTTATGAAAAGTGCTGAACTTCACTGAAGCGCAAATGGGAGCACTGCCATAAAGTACTGCAGAAGTCGAAATTAAGTTTTGAATCTATTGAAAGACATTTTTAGCATGTTTTGGCAGACACCAAGTCAATATTCATAATTTACATAATTAAACGTAAATAACACTTCAGTTCTTCAGCTCTTTCAGTCAGCGCATGCTCACGCCTCGACTCATTACGAAAGTGTGCAATTGCCATCTTTCAGCAAATTTGACTTAATTAATTTAATTAAATTAACTTAATTTGCTGACGACGTCATAAAAAGTTGCCACGTTACGCGGATTTCAGCGACACAAGCCTATCAAAAGCACGCGCACGCACACACACACACACAAACAAATAACCTGCAACTCATCTGACATTTACTGCACACATTTGTATACCCACTAATTGTGCACCCGCATTCCTTTGCCGCGCCGCTTCGCTGCCGAACGCGACAGTCACACAACTGTCAGAAAGCGGCTGATAATTTTGCAACGCCGCATGGGATTTGTAGATTATTATTATTGTTATTGTTGTAAAGCAGTTAATGTACGCACGTATACTAATGTCACACACACGCACGCTGCTAAGCATTTACATACATACATATATCATCATTACGAACACATCTGTGCTCGCCTGTGCTTCAGTCTTGTATAAGTGTGAACATAACGCATCGCACACAGACACACACACGCACGTAGATAATTATGAAGGCACGCGCACATAATACATATGCATAAGACTGTGTGTGTGTATGTGTAAATCACTTTCGACACTGACACTTGGAAAGTAAATTTTTCTTTGCTTTTCTCTTTTTCTTCTTCTCCCTTTACATGCTTCTATTCATCCCTTTTGTTAAATATACATATACACGTCCTTCATACGTCTTGTTTTATGTGCAATTGCTACACGCTCCGTCACCCACACATCTACACACCCTTTTCGTTGCATACTTTTGGGTTCACTACGCTTTGTGTATAATGCCATTAAATTCCACAAAAATCGCCGTTATATATTCGCGCTTTTGACTTTGTTTTTGGTTTTCAAAATTGTTGTTACGTTTTGATTTTTTTGTTGTAAATTTTTTGCAATAAAAATGATAATCAAATGAAGGTTGGCACTGGCACCCTACAGGAAACAATCGGAGTGGGCTTTCGCGAAGAGGGCGCTCTGGAGCTACGTAGCTCAACCGAAGAGTTGTACTTTATGGATCCGGCGCAGAAGAAGGAGGAGCAGGAGAAGATGCAACAGCAGGTAATTTCCTTTACATGAACAAACTATCAAATTGTTAAGGATTCGTTATTTTATATGACAACGAGTAAATGAGCTCAAGAGCATTCTTAAGCGTTAGCCGAGCGCAAGGTTGCTTAAGTTGCGATGTTAAAAAATTTGTTTTCCAAAATTTTTATTTTTTTATTATCTACAAATTTTACTCTCAGGCTATTAAATATTTTTTTTTGCTCCAACCTAATACTCGTATGCCCAGTTATTTACACATCTGAATGAGGAGCACATCGAAAATGTTGCAGCGCCATTGTGAACGTTAAAATCACTCAGATATTGCAATGCTGATGACATGCACGTCCTAGAACCAGTTGGTCTACTTTACAGTGCAATTGTGTTTGGCAAGCTGCTCGATTGAAAATTAAAACCCTTCCGAAACTCTCATGCAACAAAACACATGCATATTGCCGGAAACACACACACACACCATTAGATATACATATGCATGTGTGTACATCTGCTGCCCACTCCTACGTTGCGGCTGCAAAATGTAGGTTAACGCTGGATGAATTTAGTAAATGGTATAGTTGGGTTTGCCTTCGAATGGAATCATTCATTTTGTGAATTTTTATTGTTTGCGTTGTTGGCTCTTACCCAACTGAAGAAACTATAAGAGCACACCATTTTATATGGTCCTATAACCAGCAAATTCATGATAGGTACATAGCTGAGCATATGGTGCGCGAAGGGAGTTGTACATTAGTGTGCGTCACAAATTAAGGAACTCCATTTCTTTATATAAAGGTAGTGCGCTCTTATAGCACAATCTGGGCTCTGACTGGTCCCCAACTCGCTCATACTGACCTCAACATCAGCACAGTAGCTCGTGATGGCTTTATGAAGACTTTATAACTTAATTTTGCCTTCATATTTCACTCTTTTATCGGCTACTTTTTATTTGTTGTATTCCTCACCTCAGTTTACTGCTTGCGCTTAATTGAATAAGTCAGCAATGCTTCTCTGTTCTTCATCTGTTTCATTCACTTATCTCGCTTGTCTGTCAGAGTTTTGTAAATTCATCTAACCGCCATCATAGACTGAGTAACATAACCCACTTACGACATTGTCTGCCATTCTGTGTCATTGAGTCCCAGAGCTTCTGCAGCGATTCTTGACAACTTATTGCATTGCTTGCCTGTCAGTTAGACCACTTGTCTTTGCTTTGAGAATTAATATTCAATTGTAAGTGGTCGCCTACTAGACGCTGCATGCAGTTGTTAAGTTTATATCCTTCAGGTAGCGGGTGGAGCAACCGATTTCGGATATACTCGTACTTATTTATTTTCTTTGACTGCTCATTATAGCTTTTTACATTTGTTACATTATCTGGTATTTGTTTTTTTTCAGCAAGTAAAACGCTCCTCCCCACATATCTTCAAATTTGACGATCATGAAAGCTATTTGCAACAGCACCAGCGTAAAGACTCGGCCAGTTCCGAGGTCGCTGCATTGCTTTGTATTTCCGGACGCACAAGTCGTATATCAAGCGTTGGCAGTCAGGGTTCGGCTGTGAGTCGACTCTCAGCGGTATCGGGTGTCTCACGTTCGCCTTCACCTCATCGCATGCTTTTAGAGACATCATTTTGTGGTCCAAAACCTTTGGAAAACGTAGTGGACGGTCGACTTTCAACCACCATTGAGCCACCAACTGTTGAATTACTTGAGCAAGTTTTGCTGTCACGTAAGCACGATCCAACACAGGCGGTGTTGGCGGAAGGTATTACAGTGGAGAGTTCACCGAAGAAGAAGCCGACATCGCTATCAAACGGTGAAGCTAAACCGCCAATGAAAAGTACTAAGAAAACGGAGCGACCTAATGCTGTAGCTATTGCACCTGGTGGTGTTGCAAAGCCAGTCATGGGTGCTCAGCGGAGAAGTAGCAAAAGTCCTGGACAAATGGTAATTGGAAAAACACCCAGCGGCACAGAGTATATACGCATTAACCTGAAGCCTGACTATATGTATAACGACAAAGGTATTGCCCCTCATGAGAAAGTTGTGGAGGCTCCGAACAGCATTGCTCCGCTTTATTCGCGGAGTCAAAAGAAACCTGCTTCATTGAGTTTAGGTCGGCCTGCTGTGGATGAAAATCGGCTTACACCCACGGCTAGTCCTAAACCGACGCGACACGGCACTTTGACGAAGGATACACATGGCAGTCGGTCACCTTCACCAGCCACTGTTTCAGTTTCGAGAAAGAGTTCATTTAGTTCGCTATTTCGACTAGGCGGTAAAGACTCACCTGATTCACCTCGTGAACGTTCACGATCCCGCAGTAAAAGTAAAGAACGCCCGACGCCGCAGTCACAAAATGTTACACCAAGTAAACAGAAATCCGTTTTAGCGATTTTCAAACCAGGGAAACGTGGAAGTAATGCAGGCGCCGATGGTAAATCTTCGAAGAGCTCCTCACCTATCGATGGACATGAGCTTCAGCAACAGCTGCAACAAATGCGCAGTAAGTCACACACGCCATCATCGACTACCACTGGAGGTGGATCTCGCCCTGCCAGTAGGTTACGTTATTACGATGAACCTGTGGAAGGCGTAATCCACATACCTCTTCATACCCCACCAGAGGAAAAAGAGGCACGCAAACTATTGCACGGTATACAACAACTCAATGCTGAACCGATGCGTCCGGTTGCAACTGCTATAACTGCTAGCCAGCTTGCAGCGGCTGCTGCTGCTTTGAAACCAGTGGGCACTCGTAAAGGTTCAGGAAGTGGATCTTCAGGTAGTGGCCAATCGCAGCCACGTTCACAACAGATGGAAAAACTACAACGCATTGAAAATCTTGATGCAATACACACTCTTTCACAGGAAGATGACAATAAAGAACGTACATGGAGCCTTGAAGTGAACAAGTATAGCTCACAGGACTCACAGGAGACAGCTGGTTCTGAAACCAGCTATGCGAGTGCTATAAAAGTCAATATTCGTTCAAATTTGGCCAATGTTAAAGAAAATGTTGTGCAGGAAAATGGCATGGCCGCGGAGGCTGAAATTCATCGTTTACCTTCAGTGGATAGTGGCGCTGAGACGAAGATCGTGGAGACTGTAGCTACAGTCAATGTAAACATTACACAAGTTCAGCCTGAAAATGAACACACAAAAGAAAAGCGTCGATTACTTTTCACCACACGTTTAGGTTCAGGTAGTCAGGATCCAATATTTTCTACACAATTTAGTATTTCTAAAACCGAAAGTCAGTCCAGCCAACTTTCAGAGCAGGTTCAAGAGACAATAATAGAAAGTCCTGGCTCAGAGACCTTACATAGGCAAGGCACAGTAATTCGTCGCTCAGAGGAAGAGGTAGAATTGCATGCTCCAACAAAAATACAGGAATCTAAAGAGTCTACGAAGTTGCCACCGAAACGGCGGAGCTCTACGGAAGTTTCAGCTCGGCGGCAGAAATCGATTTCCACATCAGAAGACGAAAAGCACATTGTACAAACAACAGTAACTGCAGTGGTTATGCGTCGTAAGGAATCACATGAGGAACCACGTAGAAAATCACGCTCCACTTCCGAAGACGATGCAGATGCTGGTGGTGGGATTGTAAATCAACGGCATTCACGTTACTTGGAAAATTTCGATGTGCGAAAAAAGTATCATGAGAATGTGCCACGAAAACCTAAAAGGCAAAGTGTTTCTGAACCAAAACCTGGTGATAGTACGGAGGATGCGATTGTTCCCGTCGCAGAACAGCGTGACGACCAAAAACTATCAAAACAACATCAGCAACGTAAACCGACACTGCCTCAACCACCACCACCATCTACAGCTCCTTCACCATCACCTCCCCCAGCAGCTCCATCCGTGTCTGGAAGTCGTTCGCCAACGCCCACACAACGAGTACCGCGATCACAATCACAATCCCCTGTAGATCGCTCCGGAAAACAAACGCCCGTTAAACCACCACGAACCTCTACACCCACACGTCGCTCACATGGCTCTCATGTCGGAACAGAAAGGCAATCAATGCCTTCAACCGATGAACCAGTCGAATCGTCTGAAAGTGAACGAGACTCTGACTTAGCTGGCGGCTCGTCAGCTGGAGCCGATCCTAAGCGTCGGCATTTGCCTCGTCATGTTGGGACAATTGAAGATCACGAAAGTACTGGACTCGTGTCGCAAGAGTCTTTTGACGAGCTTCCTTATGTGCCAACCACGTTACCAGAGGAACGTGCACATGGTGTGCCACTTGTCCCTATGAAAGATCGAGCCAATATGGAATTGAAAACATGTCCGGTGGAACGACCACGCTCAACTACACCACTGAATCCTTCACACTTAGAGGAATATTGTGGAATAGTTACACCTCAGGAACAAACATACGAACTTAGCGGTTCAGTTCCAGTACGTGGTGAAAAACTACGAATAAGTTTGCCACGAAAAGACTCTACAAAAGAGCGAGTACAAAGCGCAAAGTCTCCGCGACGACCATCTAATACCAGTGGCAAGTCCTGGTTTGAGTTTGCCGAAGAAGGCCTTCGCGCTACTGCGTCAAATTTGGAACGCAAAGACTCCAATAAACAATTGCTGCAGCAACAAACACAACCCGAATCGGAAATCAAAACCAAAGTTGCTGTAAGCAAAGCGACAACAACTACCGTGCAGACCACGCAAACACAAATTACACCAACGTCGGGCACCACAACAACACAACGAAAACTCTCCGGACACTGGATAGATTTCGAAAATATACCCGAAAAGCGCAAGCCACCAAAACGAATCACGGCATTACCAAAAGATGGTGTAATAACAAGCACCAGCAGCAGTCGAGTTCATGCCACCACATCGAGTGTTCAACATACATCGCAGCCCCAAACGCATACACATGGACATGGACATAGCCATCAAGCAGCACAACCTGATGTGACAATGGATGGCAAAATCCACTACAACTATGTCAAGCCGGAGGATTGTCAATGTGAGTGTCATGAAGCCAAGCGTGAAGGTGGCGCTGGCGCTGGCGCGGGCGACAATGCGAACGCAGCCAATGTCGATGATGAGGTGGAAGGTGTGACAAGCAGCAAATCCATAACCAGTGTTGATCTGCTACAACAAGGAGAGGATATGTTGCCATTACTGGATCCCGATACACAAGACGGAATTGAACCAAGGTAACTACTTGAGGTAGATTTATAAACCATTAACTCATTGTTGTTTTTAGTGATTCATCGCGTGAGTATAGCTGCTACACGGATGACGAGATGGACGTGCCAATGCGACGGGCAAGTTCAAGCCGCTCAAAAGGGAGTTCCTCTAAGGTATTTACAGATCAAGCTGATATTTACTTAAGCTTAACAAAGAGCATGCTTTTTATTTTCAGTTGGACGAGTTTCCACGGCGTGATGTTTCGCACAGTCCCCGAAATCGCAAGTTTCCAGACAATCGCAAGTGAGGCCGTTGGCGTTTCAACAACGAGTTGCTGGATTCACCACTCACGCGTATTAAGTTCTTAAGTTAAATTTCTTATGAAGAATTCTTACTTTATTTAGATAACACTCGAATGCCTTTCTGTTTTGTTAGCGCGGTTTTAACACGTAGTTATTCTTTAAGATCAGCTAGTAAAATATTTAAAATATATATATCTACATTTAAATAGTTAAATTTGTGAGGTTTTGTTTGGACTGGTGCTCCTGCTTGCTTAAAATATGTTAATGCTTTTTATATAACAACACATCCAATTGAGGATTAATTCTTTATATTAATTTAAGCCTTTAATCATTTCAAAATGCCTTCTAACGGTCTAAAGCACATTGAATGTGTAGCAGGCAATATTTTGAACTTGCTCATTTAATACTTCAGTTTATTATAATATTAAGCATAGCATTTTTTTGTTTTTGTGCACCTGCCGCTATCACTGCAGGGTTCCATGCGTGACATAGAAAATCGAATACTTTTTCTTGTGAACAAAGAGACTTATATATGAACATTGTTTAAGCTCTAATATCAGAAGTTATTAATCACTTTACATATATGAAATCAGCTAGTGCTTGCATACATATTTATAACTACTACAACTACAAGTATATGCATACACTAATACATATTCAAATTACATACATACATACATACATATTGTACCAATTACTTGCCGACAAGTACATGGAATTAGCTTAGTTAGTTGAAAATTTTAATGAATTTTGGTGTGCAGGAAAAAAACTAGAAAAAGAAATATTTTGCATAAAATATTCAAGTGCTTGGTATTACACCTTGCTGAATTCCTTCGAAGATTTAAAACAGTCGCAATAACTCAATGTTCGAGAAATTTCTGCCTTGCTAATGAACCCTTTTCCCAACGTATACGCGTTCAGTCTCACAAGTAGCTTCGATGGATTAGATAAAAGAATACCAAAGCATTAGCATAACTTGGCTAGCAGCAGATGGAATTTGAAACTAAGATTTGAAAACTTCTTATGATATTACTGGCTCCTTTAGTATTAGGAATTGTGAGGAACCCGATAAAGTCGTTTGAAAAGTATCAATAAGTAAGCGTTGTTGTTGTTGTTTTCAATAGAGTATAAGCAAACGAGATCCTATTCAAAGTTCTAGATGTTTATGCATGTATTTTTGTAACACCTTACAAAAACCTGAACCCCGTAACGTTAGCGTACGCGCATGCGAATGAGTACTAGGCGCCCATTAGTCCTCCCTCAAATTAAAATAAAAAAGCGTACAGTAAACGGCTGCTCGCTAAATCGCTACGCGAAATTAATTAGAAAATGTGCATGAGAGTTATAAAGCTGCCCCTTCCCCGATCAAGTAACCTAAGCTGCATATGAGGCCACTGAATAAAGCTCTTGGCATTTACTATGACTGATAATCATTTACTTTAACTGCGCCTCAAAGTTGTCTGAAATTTCTGGTTTTGGCTTAATATGCTACCAATATTCTCCACTATACAGTATTGATCTCAATTATGTTACGTTCTGACATAAATATTGCCATTTCGAACAACCTTTCCAACTGATCTCCTTCCTAACACAATGAACAAAATCTGTCAGCAGTGAAATAAAGTGTTCTGCTTATGACATATATTTCGAAAGCCTGCTTAACACCGTAAAATTAGCAACGTGTTTCTATACTACCGTAAATGCTTGTTAATTTTTTGTAAATCTAGTCAACAATTCGATTCGATCATAAATATAAAAAGCGTTTTTTAATAAGTCAGACAATTTTGATAAATCATACTTGAGAAGCACGAAATCACATACCCGTACTAACATACACTATTGTCAAACCAAAGATGTGTGCATTCTCAAAGAGTTCTTAAAGTCCCATTAAAATTATTATAATAATAATTAAAATGTTATTCGAATCGTCTGCAGTACGAAATATATACATACACACGAGTACATACATACATACATATATTAGTTAAGTTGTTGGAAATGCATTTAATTACCAATTAAGGTTATTTAAATATGTAATTAAATAATAAATGGATGAAAAATAAATCAAATGAGATAGACGTAGATGCGCGCAACCAAGTATCGATCCGAGAACTAAGAAGTAAATTATAAAAAATAAAAATAAAAAATTAAAGCAGGGATGACAAATTGTTAATCGGTATTTACTATTATTTATTTCTAGTTAAAATCCAACCAAGAATTAAGTAAAGCAAAAGCTTCAAAATTTTGAACTTATAATATGCAAGTAATTGACTTCATGCACTACATTATTATATAAAACATATATACATTTAAGTATAACTCAGAAAAAACATTAAATGACAAATACAACTAAACGAGCGTTTCATTTAGAGTTTACTTTGAAAAACTTTCAAGGTTTTTGCTGGATGATTCCACCAAAGTTAGCGTGCCGAAACGCCAAAGTTGTGCGAATAACTACGCCGTTATGCACGAGTGCCAACGAGTAAGTAGAAAACTTTCCACAAACGTGAGTTTCCGTGCAAAAACTGAATGAATGCTTAAAACTCAATCCGCAAATTTGCCATCCGTGTGTGTAGATTAATATATTTTTATTATATGTAGTAGAATCAGCGAACTTAGAAGCAATCGAGCAGCATACAAAATTCAATTTGCACCTTCTCGTCCATTTACGTTCACTGGTAGCACTACATTGTATCGCTTTCAATATACTTGTAGAAGAACCAGAAGCGTTGCAGCCAACTACTGAAATATTAAATCAATGCCAACGAGTTCTGCATTGGTTGATCATTTCTGACAGTCTGCCGTATACAGTTGAACTTTAGCTGCTAAAGGGCTAATTATCTCTACTAAAAATAGTACAAATAGAATAAACGCAAACGTTCATTAAAGTGCCAACGAAAAAAAATTGTTTAAAAATATCATTGTTGATCGTTTTAAAATATCTGCAAGTATTTTGTTTTCGCCACTTGAGCGTTTGTATTTATTTTATTCGACGCTGACAGCCTGAAGAGGTTTCGTAATCAATCACTTAACGGCTGCACAACGACTCGGCGCTCTGCATATTGTATATATTACCATAAATGTACACACAATTCTCCTGGTGTGTGTCTATGTTTAATGAGTTGCTAAGTAAAACATTTGCTATGCTTACATAAACCATAAACCCCCTTGCCGTAAACCCACTGCAACATGAAACAACAAAGTTGTTGGAAAACAATCACTTGTACATATGTACGAGTGTGTATGTAAGCGCGTGTGCGTTTTTTGTATTGTGTACAACAACTAGACTTGATGACTGTGATTGGCGGTTTAACACAGGTGTAGTCGCACCAACTTGTGATGATCACCGAGTGATATCAGGTCTGTGCCGAGCACTTCAAGCACTGAGTGGTAATTAATCCAAAGCTTGCAACTTATTTTTTGAAGCAGACAACCAGGCAAGTGGCACTTATGGAACCATAGAATAGGCAGTTGTGCAGAACGCTTAATATGCATCGAGTGGACTACATACTTGTATTATCAGTTCAAAAGAAGCGGTTTGACCGAAACGTCCTATATTTGATATAACAGTGAGATAACAGTGGACATTAGTTAACACAGACACGGTAATGAAAATTATTGTGCATAAAAAATAGTGCAAAGAGCAAAAAGTACAGTAGGCTTGGAACATCGATTCCTAACGCTAAAACCACTCGTAGTTGCCATCAAGCAGTATTAAAGTCAGCTTTAATGCATTTCAAAACAATCTCTATTTATTCATAATTTTGTAATTTTTTAATTTCCAAAACAGTTATATCTAATATTTTTCTCAGTGTAACGAATTCGGAGAGAGCCGTGACAGAAGTTTCTCCGAGTTTCGACTTTACAAGTACTTAGGCAAACCACCACCAACTATTCGCTCTAATGGCAAGCGATTTTACAGACACACTGCGCTAACATACATCGGAAAATCAACAATAAAGCAAATAAGAAAACTGCATTTCAGCAATGTGCATACATACTATGTACATCCGCCAGATATATTCCGCAGCAGTGCAGGTACATAGCGTATTTATAATTTGCCTTTTCGATTCCGCTCTCTAAATTTCAACCTATTACGGCTCTCATCAGCCTACCGTGACGAAGCGCTGCAGTTCGTCACAATTGTTGGATTTTCTATAAAATACAACCACACCACCGTCTTCCGTTCATTCGGAGTCGAACTTTTGAGCAGATAAGAACAAAACACCACAAAACAGAAACAGTGAAAACTAAAAAAATTAGAAAATCAGCAGCAAAACAAAACGAAGTGGTTTGAAGTGATTTATATACAAACGTAGCTAAAGCACGTTATTGCGTATATATATATGCAATTACAAGAACAACAAAAGGCATTGTGTAGTAAAGATATAAAAGTGTAGAAGTGCTACTGATTTTGTACATATGTATGTTGAAGGCAACTGCTTCGTCGAAATAAGCATCTAAAACAGAATAAACGAAGTGCATTGCAATTCGTCACTGGAAAAGTGAAGCGAAACAAAGTCATTGGAAGGTTCTAGAAGAAACACAACAAAAAGCAAATATAACTATTAACTTCGCTTTAGTGAAGTGCCTTTGCAGTTTAGTCAATAATTTTCTCTAACTTACAACCAAACCGCGATTTGTACTAATCAAATTCACATTCGAAATGGCTTTTATGGTGCCTGTCATGAAGAATAACTACGATATCTATAAGGATAGTCGTTCACGCAAAACATCGGAGTGCTCCACCACCAGTTCGAATGGTGGCGCCCCCACATTGTCTTCTGCCATGGGTGTGCCGGCCAATGGACGTGTTCGCAAAGTGTCTGAATGCAAGTCCGAGAGCTTTGCCACATCACCTTCGCACACCTATCGCATGCAGATGCAGCGCTGTCAGTCATCGCGCGCCTTTCCCCGTAACGCATCGCGTACCTCGCACTCGTCTGCCGCTGGTGCTCTTTCGCCTACACGTTCCTTCAGCCAGGCCTCCAGCCCGCCCAAGACAATAAATACAACGGAAAGCCAAAACGATATTACGAAATTTCATTTACGTTTGGTCGATAAGCTACGCAAGTCCTTTCGCAAGGACAGTGCTAAGCGTTCATGAGAACGGGAAAGCGTTCTTCACCACAGCAACAGTAGCGGCAGCTATCCTAATGAAGATGGCAGCACAACAAAAGCAGAAAACAATAATTTTAAACATAGTAGGGAAACGCAGCAGCGTTCGTTGGCCGACAGTCCAGAAGGTAGAGCAAGCAGACGACAGTCGGCCGTACGCGACATTGTCTGCGCGTCGGCGGATACCGCCACAACCCACAAGGAAAGTGATATCGTTGCAGCAGATATCGCTGAAGATGCAGAGGATTGGCCCAAGTTCGAAGATAGCAATGTCATTGCAGCGCCGAGTTCACTGGCCGCACATCTGGGGCGGCGTATTACGGCGCCGTTAACGCGTGCCAATCTCAAGCGTTGCCACAAGAAATTCGCTAAAATGCAACTCAGCGCCGCTGAGCAGCACTCAATCGTTGCCCAAATAGACGCCACGTCGACAATTGAGCTATACTCCAGCTCGGATGGATCAAGCTTGTTGGGAGGCGGCGACAGACGACAATTGCTAACAGGCAAGAAGTTACAGCAGAAACGTACTAAAAATCCAACAACAAGCGTTACTGCGGAAACGGCAGAGAAACCAAAACAAGCGGAAGTAACTGGTCGCAGTCGAAAAACACGTAAACGACTGCATTTCCTACGCCGTTCAAGCTCACGCTTCAGTTCGAAGAGCGCGCCAGGATAAAACCGCTTGAATGCATTAGAACTGGCTTTGTATGCTTTCAGCTATATTTTGGGTTTCGTGTGGCAGCAATGTTGGCTTTAGATGTTTGGTACGCATTGCTTTTAGTTTTGCGAAACAAGGCGGAGGAAAAGTGGAAGCGAATGCTGTCATAGTAGCTACGCACCCAAGGTCCAAGCGGGTCTGAGCGACATGCTATGAGTGAACAGTACTTGACGCGACCAACACAAATGCAAGGTCACAGCCGCATTGGTAGTTGGAAAAGCAGTAGTGACTAGACAGACGAGGGAGCACGCCATGAAATTGCGGTGCAAATTGGCAAACAGCCCAACATTTTGTAAATAGCTGAATCTGGGCAAACGTAACAATGGTGACAGCTAGTTGAAAAGAAAAATGCGCTTCAACGGTGCTCATTTGCGAAATTTCACAGGCAACGGCGATCGGTACACTGGCTATTTTTGGGCTCATCCGGCGTCTGGTAAGGGATATCACACAAAGACATATATTAAAGATACGGGGTATATTTTTTGATTCAACAAATAAAAGAAATATTTCCGACGAAAAACATTTTTATAAACTATTAGAACTTTAGAAGTAAACTAATTTAATCCACAGCTTTTTATATTAAAATTAATACAGTGTGATATGAAACCATATGAGATACTGGTTGTGTTAGGGACAGCGAATAAACTTATTTGACTTAATTTACAACAAAAAGTACTAAGTAGTGGGAAGCCAGCAAGCAAAATGGGTGAGAAAGAGTAAAAAAAAAGTTTCAAACGGTTTTCAGGGAAAAATGCTTCCAAATTCTTACAAAAAAAAAAACGAAAACTATACAATTTTGAAACTGCCATTTCCATATTGCGCTGTAGAGAAATTAGAAAAAAAATGTTTTGCGTACAAGACTCATAAAAATATTGTAAAGCTATACTTGAACTTTTACGAAAATGTGGAGCTTAGAGTTAGAAAAATGTCATCTTAACAAATAAGTAAGAAAAACGAGTTCCAGTGTCCGTTAAAGTTCATTTATAGTTCGTCAATAAAAAGAAACAATTTTTAAATATTTACTAGCTGCTAATTATAGTGTGTACTTTGTATAAAAAATGGACTTGCCAAGTATAACTTAGAGTTTTCTGCTTTATATATTTTATGAATGTTAAACTTTACTTATATATACATACAACAATCTATATACACAAATATGTATGAGATAACTTAAATACAGTTAGTTTGCTTAAAATAAAAATATTTGTTAAGTGAAATGCTTTAAATGTATACAAACTATACATGTCTACAAAAAAATAACTCTAAGTATAACATTTAGACGATAAGCATTTGTTTCTAATATTGCTATGAAAAAAGAAAATAAAACAATAAACACTTATGAATACAACAGAATACAAAAAATGCGTTCTTATTGTAGTTTCATTTAAAAGGTTTGATATACAACGATTTAAAGGTTACGGCGTCATAGAAAGTAGAGAGTAGAGTAAAAAGGTGTGTCACAAACATTTAATTACAGCACACCTTAACGGCAATCAATAATCTCGTGCACCACCAACAATAACACCAGCGATTTTCTTTCGCTTCCGAGCCAAATCAGAAATTATATTGTGCACGGCGTGAAATGTTATCGCACACAAGGAACGAGCTTATAGTAAACTCGCATAATAATAACTGTTATGCTGAACTGGTTGTCAAAACTTGACAGCCACATTTGCTTTCTTTTTTTAATTTTTATTTCATTATTTTTTGTTTTTTATTTAATTTTATTAAGTCACATATGTTTGTAATAAAAAGTACGCATAATTATAAACGAAAATAATAATTAGCCAACAAGGACTCTAAGGGCACAATAGACCATAGGTCACGGTGCATACCTCAGAATTAATCTAATCTAACAAGGACTCTACTGCGCTGCTTAAGCTACTGCTTATAAAGGAATATATTATATATAATATTAGTATGTGCATGCAGTCTAAGTGTAAGTATGTACTGCATACTGTTGCGTCGCTTGTTAGAATAATGCTTGGCAGTTAAATACTACTCAACTAAGCCTTGACAATACGTCTTACATGTATGTATGTATACACATATTTTAATAATGCTTGCTGGCCTTCACCCAGTTTTACACGTTATGCCGCAGCGTCTATGGGGACATTCAAAGGCTTGCATACACATTTGTCACACTGCCTGCAACTAGTTGACTGTAAAACTTGCAATTGCATAATAAATGTTAGTATATACTATATGTAATATCTAGCTATAACGCTTGACTAGATAATTGAATATAAATGCAAAAGATTGATGTGCGCTCAAGAGTATTAGTACTTACTATGTAAAAAATGACATTCGTTCATAGATGAAATGCATATAACAGATGCTGTGCAATTTCAAAAATTTCATGTCATGTGTATTAGGGTGGAGCGAAAAAAATTGTTTTTTGCTTAGCCTCAGGGCAAAATTTGTAGATTATAAAAATTGTGGAAAATTTTTTTTTCGGTCCACCCTAATATGTATGTATATACATGTTTGGGGCAATATGTTAAACTACATAGCTTGCTTAATTCCCAAATTATTTTATATTTAAGCATATCAAAATTTGTCATAAATTAAACATATGTATGCACATATATGTAAATAAATATATTTAGATAATCAAGCAGCAGAAAAAATACAATAAAATCTGTATATAATTACTTATTGTTGTATAATGAGCTTTAAAGAAAGTACGACGACAGCGTCAATACGTGAAGCGGTGAAAGGGTTAAAGGGTGGTGAACTGAGTAAACATGCATGTCGCATGTAATGCCAATTAGAACATTGCTATTTACAAATATATTACGTTAATGCCAAGATACATATCTACATGTAGCAGAAATGATTTACATTGGCGCCAATTGGACGAGTGGCAAAATGCAGTAAATCGCAAGCAACGGAAAATTCACGAAATTATTTCAATTGAGTTGTTGAGTTTAAGAATGTCATATCTAGGCAATAAAGAAAATGAAAGATTACGACAACTTCTTGTGACTGCCAAATGGCCTTCATAAAAGACTTAATTATGTAAGACATCTCATGTGTCGCCGCAATTTAATTTGCATTCTATATTCCACAGCCAATCAAGCGCTTTCACAATTGCAATTTTCCAGCGCTAAATAACTTTTATAACATTTGACTGGTTAATGGGCGCTCATGTAACCACCCACCTTGAGCCGCAATATACACATATCCACATGACAATATGCAAATAAAGGCAGTATAGTGCCAATAAAGTGAACAATAAAAGCAAATTGCAATTACATGACAGTTCTTGTGCTCGCACACAATTTTATCAATTTGAGGCAAACAAAGTTCTCGATTTCGACTAGCCATATTGCGTTGTTGCTTATGTGATTTATGATTTAATAAATGTGAATCAAATAAACTTGCTTGTGCTCATATATTACAGTTATACTATACACTTTTTATTTGCCACCAATAGATAGCGGCGCATATTAATAATTGACAGCGGCGTGGCGCATAAACGGCCTTTGCAGATGTTGGGAATTGCCGCGCCATGAAGCTAGAAGCTGGCTTTCCGCATTCTTTGCGCGCGAGTGTGTGAAAGAGGCAAAAGCCAGTAGGTGTAAGTTTTAACAAAATACGCATATTTCTCTTTGGTATATTAATGTGCATATGTTTGTAATGTCAAAACAATTGGTTAGTTCACTAAGTAATTTCATTTGATGACAACAGTTGATCATACTAAAAAAACACCAAATTACTTAGTGAACGAGCCAATAGTAGAAAAAAAAATCCAACACTCTGTTGCCGCAATGATGACCTAAGCAAGTCCCATAATTCCAATGTCGAGAGTGACCACACAAAAAGGCCGCCTAAACAGCATTTCTAGGTTTTCGCTCAAGGTACTTTCCGACATCTGATACGCCATGCGGAAATGGGTGTGAAAAGGGTTGCATTACAAAACACACAGCTATTTGCT
Organism: Bactrocera oleae; assembly: GCF_042242935.1. NCBI lineage: Eukaryota > Metazoa > Arthropoda > Insecta > Diptera > Tephritidae > Bactrocera > Bactrocera oleae. The sequence continues at coordinate 432,980 of NC_091539.1, forward strand.
GGCTATGGCATTTCATTAATTCGCAATTACAGCATTACGCACAATAAAAAACTGAGTTGAGGAGTTATCCTTCATATTTAACTGTGCGGCAGAAAGCGTTAAGGTGTATAGAAAGTAATGATCATATAAGAAAAAATTTGCAAATGCTCGGCATGCATCGGCCAGCCTTTGTTTGCGGAATTTCCGGTGGACCGCTGCAGTTTACAAAAGGCAAAAAAATTCATACTACATATATATGTGCATATATACAGAAAGTTGTTTGTGAGTTTACATATATTTTAAATGAATAAGCAGCGTGAGTTTGTAAATGATTTTATATAGCCATTCGCGCCTTTTTGAAAATAGCAAAAATTATTAATAGAAAGCATGAAAATAGCTTCTTCATACATAAATATATATACATGCATTAGGGTGGGTCAAAAAAAAATCTTTTTTTCGCTTCTTTCATTGAAATTCGCGCCTTTTTGAATATAAAAATCAATAGAGAGTATGAAAATAGCTCATTCATACATAAATATATATACATACATACATTAAGTTGGTCTTTTTGAAAATAGCAAAACTTATTAAAAGAAATTATTAAAATAGCTTCTTAAGACATAAATATGTACACATACATTAGGGAAATAGAAAACCGTTAGGCGAAGCCCTTTTCCGCTACAATTAAGAGCTCATACTTGGAGAGCCTTTCTTATAGGGGTCTATCACTCAACTTTTTAGAGTACCAAGCAAAAAAAAACATTCGGTTTTTTGACCCACGCTAATGTACATATGCAGCTATGCGTAGTCCTTAAGTAAGTCTTCTTACCCACACCGTTTGTATTTGCAATTTGCATCATTTGTAGGCAATAAAATCACGAATTCATGCGAATATTTTGTATAAACAGGCGAATACTGCCCACAGTTATGAGTCAAAATTCACACACGAATTGAGCAGCATATAGCACAGCATATGCAGTTAGGCACGAGACCTCAGGCTTGGCAGACAAGACGCTGGCGCGGAATCAGCGCGGCAGTGAAAGCTTGCAAGTGCAGTTTCAAAGCGTTGACGAAACCATATACATACATATATGCATATGCAAATTAGAAACATAAGCATGTGCACATGTTGCGGCGTGCCTGCGATTGCTCTCAAGGTGAGCTAAGCACCGCGATGTGTGAATGCATGCGTTTGGCCTTCGCAGTGAGCACACACGCTTGTTGCACTCACTTTTCAGCACAAAACACACAAGTAGCACGTGCATGGCAAAACCAGAACAATTAGAAGAAATTAAATTATAATTCTAACACCCAAATTCCAATTTCAATTGCCATCGATTGAGTTATTTGATGCGCTGTTGAGCGCCAGCTGTCACAGCGAAGCGGTAAACAATAACAGAACATTTACATGCAGATGTCATTCTCCCACAAAAGCGGAAACAACAACAAAATAGTTATTTACTTGCGCACGGCAGCTCTTTGTTTTGCAAACTATTCGCAAGCAGTTAATTAAATTAGAATAGAATATTGTACGAGTACATTGTTAATTACACATATTGGCATACCAAATTGTTTACCTACGTTAGCGGCGTTTGGGTGGCGATTGTGAGTGGAATTTAATGACGTTTGACGCAACTAATTTTTTACATTGTTGGCAATAACAAAAGCCAGCGCACTTGCATCTGCCAAAACGGTCTGAGAATAACAGGCGTGGACTGCAGCGACCCGCCAAATGGGCGACCAGCCAAATTATTGGGGAAAACAGAATAGTTGGGCAAAGAAATGCAGTGAAACTTGAGCAAATCAGCATAAACCGCTAGCGTGCTCTAATTGACGCGAAATGGCAAGGCATGCACTGAAATGTGTATGTAGATATGTGAATTTAGTGGCATGCAACGCTTAGCTGCACGACAAATAAAACTCGTCAATGACTAGTATTTAATGACTGAATAGAAAGACAGCGCTGCATTGTTTAATAGTTACACATAACTGCCAAAAATAAAAGCGAATCAAAAGAGTACAAGTGCTGCAGAGGAGGAAGTCACTCGTTTGCCGAATTTAAAAAGAAAGGCGGCGAGCTAGGTTTGCACACAACAGTGTCATATCTATTAATGTATGATTAGTGTATATTTTAATATAATAATGAAACTATTTTATAAATAGTTTGCGTCGACACGTAAAGCATATGCCGCAGCTTGCATCCTGAAACGCCGAATTCGTGTGCATTGCCGCAGAAAAAGCGAAATGTCCAACAGTGCAACAAGCGACATGACCTACACTCAATGCGGTCGATAATCGCGAACGTCGAAAAAAAGGCAAGTGCGCACAGCTACGAAAGAGGGGGAGAGGGGGCTATGAAAGCGCATAGACGAAAAAGCACGACAAAAAGTAGCGAAAATGCGCGAATTAGGAAACTGTTACACTCCGCTTTGCAACAGATTTGCTCCACTTGCCACGTCACTGGGGTGGGTGTACGTGCAAAGCAGCACATCAACGTCAGTGAGGTCGCCGCCCTCGTCACGGCACAAAAACTTGGACGAAGCAGTGGCCCCAAATGTATTCCACTGGAAATGGGACTTGTTTTTCAATGTACGACTGTTCCAACAGCGTAGTTGGAAGTAAGATGGCATGCGCGTATTCGTGGAAGGCACAACGCAGTGCGTAACCGTTACAGTGGCAAGAGAGACGGCGCACGCCTTCCAGTATATGACGAAATTTTCGTTATACACATACATACATATGTATGTTTCAAGGACATTACAGCATAATACTTCTCATGGTCAGCTGATAGCTTAGGAAGCGAAAGAGGTCCTTCGGCAGAAATTGTTTTGGCAAAACCATCGCAGCCAAATTATATATAATATGTAGAGCTCTCAGCTGCTTGCCTTTCGAACAGCGTTTACGCGTGGTTGTGAGTATGCTTATATATCTACAAAATGTTTAAACTTCAAAAGAGCACAAGAAAAGAGTGCATGAGAGAAAGAAAGCTGAAGACATTAACAATGGTGTGACGCTGTAGTTGGGAGCGGCGACGTCGTATGGAAACGCGGCTAATAAAAAAACAACTTTCACTTCAAATATAGAATCAAAACAGAAACCCATAAATGTTATTCACCTCGACCAGCCACGAAATAAGACGAATAATATATTTTACTTTTTTTATAACTTTTTTTCGAGGCGCTGTAAGTAAGCGCCGCTAGGTGCAGCGACTGCAGGGTTTTTAAATTGGCTTGATTATTTTTAATTATGAAAAATTATGGTGTTTACAACTACACCCAATGCTTCCCCACATCGTTGCACGAGCGCAATACAGGTCCAATTTTCTTTTGGTAACAATTTTAAGGGCCGAAAATGCCTGAAGCCACAGACACGCAATGTTTAATAATATATTAGACAAGGGCCAATAATTTGATGCAATGGTTAAAGTACTCGGACAAAAAGTGCCACGTAGTCGGTCAAGGTAGCCGCCTCCTTGAGTACCTGCAAATAGCAGTTGTGTTGGTTAGCTCGTGTACCGAAACGCTAAAACAAGATTATTACCAAAAAAATCAGTAAACTCAAAACCACACTGATTTTAAAATTTAGTTCAACTTTTTCCTGCAGAAAGTGCAGTCCTTGGTAAAGCCATTTAAGCTAAACACTGTGATAGCTGTGCTTAGTTATCGCCATCATGACCGAGGAGCTTGTGTTGAAAACACCTTCGAGGCATTCACCAAAAACATTATGTTTCCACGGTGCTTGGGCTTGGATCATACAAATATTCCTTATCGCATTCCTCATTGTTGCCATATTGTATATTTTGCGCAAAATCAAACAAGGTCCATACTACCGCAAGCGCAATCGCATCGACGACAAGGTCGTCATTATCACTGGCTGCAATGGTGGTATTGGCAAAGAGATCGCGCTGGAGCTTGCGCGGCGTGGCGCCCGCATTTATATGGCCTGCCGCGATGCTGCGAGTTGCGAGGTCACCCGACTGGATATTATTGACCGCACTGGCAATCAGCAAATCTACAACCGCACCCTGGATCTGGCTTCTTTGGAGTCGGTGCGTCAATTTGCAGCGCGTTTCAACGCGGAAGAACAACGACTGGACATTTTAGTGAACAACGCAGGTGTTATGGCTATACGACGCGCACTCACCGCCGACGGTTTTGAGTGCCACTTTGGCGTCAACCATTTAGGACATTTCTTACTCACTAATCTACTGCTTGAACGTCTGAAGGCAGCCGCGCCGAGTCGTGTGGTCGTAATGAGCTCCTTCATGCATCTCTTCGGACGTATTAACAAAGACGACTTGAACAGTGAGCTGCGTTATGCGAAGATCTTCGGCTCTTATAGTAACAGTAAGTTAGCAAACATACTCTTCTCGCGAAAGTTGGCGAAAATATTGGACGGTACTAGCGTAACAGTAAATTCTTGCAACCCCGGAATGGTGTATAGCAAATTAATGTTGAACGACCAAAAACCAGCTTGGATGTGGTATATGATCTACAAGCTTTACGGACTAGTCGCTCGCACACCCCGAGCAGGTGCACAAACCGCGCTACGTCTAGCGCTTGATCCGAGCTTGGAACGTTCGACAGGCGGCTACTACTCTTACTACATACGATGGCCGCTACCACCGTGGGCCACCGACAAAAAGATGGCTGACTGGTTGTGGCGTGAGAGCGAACGGTTGGTTGGGTTAAGCAGAACCGAACGCATCGAGACAATCGCAGTGTGAGACCAGGTTAAGGCAGATGTATGTAGTTTGGATTTGTGTCTAACTGCCCACGACTTTGTTCATTTAATGGTGTATTGAGTTGAAAGTAAATTATGGTAATAAAGGTATTGAAAAATTAAAAAATTCCATTTATAATCAGCAGATCCAAAAATATATATGAACGATAAAAAAATAATATCCTACCCATATTTCGAATTTATAATGTTTTCCATGTTCTTTTAGCGAATATTCAAATTTAAGTGTTAATTACATATGTATGTACCTATATGGCAAGTGAAAAAACAACAAAGGAAAATATCAACTTGGTTTCGCTGTGGTCTATGTATGTTTGTATGTATATCTTATGCCGGGCTCGGAGTGTGCCACAGCCGCTGAGAGCTAGAGCGCTTACAGCCAAATACAAAACTGGTATTCGACTGTTCATGCTCGTATCACTCCATCTTCGCTGTGAGAGGCCCGCGACCAAACCTTAGTTGTTGCCGGCTGGTGGTAGTAGTAGGCTGTGTATTAGCCTGGTTATTAAAAGAAAGTCACAAAATTACTACGCAGCGAAGCGAAATTCGAAAGCAACTGCTGAAATTCGAACATACTTCGACTAAGTGGTGCAGTGCTCATGATACAAGTTGGTGAAGCCGGATGAAGTAGCCAGCCCTTTGGAAGACGTCGAAAAATCATTGTGCTTTCGTGGTCCATGGGCCTGGCTGGTACTCATCCTTGTCTGTTGCTTCGGTATCGCATTGATCATGTGGCTGCTACGCAAGTGCGTACAGGGGCCTTCTTACTGCAAGAAGACACGCATCGACGGTAAAGTAGTGATTGTGACAGGCTGTAATACGGGCATAGGTAAGGAGACTGCCATGGAGCTGGCACGCAGAGGTGGACGCATTTACATGGCTTGTCGCGATGCTGCGCGTTGTGAGGCCGCACGCTTAGAAATCATTGAACGCACACAAAATCAAAACGTCTTCAATCGCACACTGGACTTGGCCTCATTGTCGTCGGTGCGCCAATTTTCCGAACGTTTTCTAGCAGAGGAACAACGTCTGGATATTCTTATAAATAATGCCGGCATAATGGCCACACCACGCAAGCTTACCGTCGACGGCTTCGAACAGCAGTTTGGTGTGAATCACTTGGGTCACTTCTTGTTAACAAATTTACTGTTAGAACGCCTAAAGTCTAGCGCACCCAGTCGCATTGTAGTGGTAAGTTCAGCGGCCTACATCTGCGGACGCATCAACAAAGACGATTTGAATAGTGAGAAGCACTATTCGAAATTCCTGGGCGCCTACTGCCAAAGCAAGTTGGCCAATATTCTGTTCACACGAAAGTTGGCAGAAATGCTTAGGAATACCGGCGTAACCGTCAACTGCGTTCATCCCGGTATAGTGCGCACTGAATTGGGTCGCTATAGCATTTCTACGCACTGGTTCAATGCAATTTGGTTGCGCATATTTGGCTGCTTCGTCAAAACGCCTAAAGCCGGTGCGCAGACAACATTGCGTGTAGCATTGGATCCGGCGCTAGAGAAGTGCAGTGGTGACTTCTACGCAGACTCGACAAGCTTGCCTTTGCTGCCGAAAGCCAAAGACAAAGAGATGGCGGAATGGTTATGGAAAGAGAGCGAAAAGTTAGTCGGCTTACAGGGCACAACGAATGCGGTGCAAACAATAGTAGTGGATCAATGAAGCGGCGTCCTAGCAAGGTAGCGCACTATTACACTGCTTCAATATGTATCACAGCTGTTCAGTTCTTGATGGTATTTACTTAATTTTTAAGCCTCTGCACATAAATGTTTACACATATTACACATTTAAACCTTTTATAAAACAACAAAAATACCGAGAGTGATAAAATTTGTTAAAATGGAATTTCTTTTTAGTTGGGCAATGGTAAGTGGGTTTCTTAGTTATCACTTTAAGCATAAGCTACTCTGTCTTTGAACTAAGTTTGTCCGTATCGTGTATCAGTAATACCTATGTATGCGCCTAGACCGCTTATAGGGTGCAGCTTCTCAGCGCTCATTGACCAAGTTTTGCTACAGCAGCAGTTATTAGAGCGCCTGCATTCAGAGCTGCTTGCAACGAAGTAAACCGTGCTTACTTCGTGCATTTATAACTAATACACAAACACACTTACATACATACAAATGTATGCAAGTCTATTTACAGTCTGACATGCTGCACCGTTTGCTTTGGGCGAGGAAGTTCATGGTGAACCGGTTGCCAGCTTTGACTTACACTGGACGGACGCTTGCTTGCAGCTGGTATGACTGGAATACAAAGCAGCCGCAGCAGCAGCTATTTGACAAGTAAACACGCGAGAAGTGACTACGTATTTGGCTTTAGCTGCGACCGCGCTGTATGCAGCCTCGTTTTGCGCTGCCAGCTTACAATTTGTATTGTATGTGTGAAGTTCTAAAGCCAACCCAGCTCAAAGTTCTTCGAAGCGGCTTACAATACTTGTACTTCAATGCTCTATCTACTGGTTTAAATACAGGTCGAGCTCATATACATATATGTATTTACATATGTACGAGTACATGTCGGCTTTAATGCGTCGCTGTTTACTCGTTACTTTTGGCAGCCACTGCAGCGGAAGCCAGCCGTACTTACATTCGAAAGCTACGCAGGGTAATTGGGCTATCGCTTACCATTCCCATGTATGTATGAACCTTTGTGCTATGGCCTCTGTATATGGGAACCGCCACTTTCACCGCTGTCGAAAAACATGCTGCAGCTAATGTCTATGAGCTTACTGCGCTTCAGCAGCGCACAAACATTATGTTGACTTGGTTAACGTTTATCAACGAGCGAGGAAAACGTGAAACGCTGCCAGTGGTGGTGATTTGTGCTTGGAAGTCAGTTTAAGCTCGACGCTGAGTACGCAAAGTCTCACTTTAAACAAATAAAATAATCTCGCTGCGAAGTGTACACATATTTACACAAACAAACAATAACACACGATCGGTTTACAATATGTCAGATAACGAAGATGAGAAACTGTGTTTCTATGGCATTTGGACACGGCTACTGCCTATTCTTCTTATCGGCTTAATCGTTGTGTTGTTGTTATGGCTGCTACGCAAGTGCATACAGGGTCCGCGTTATCGCAAGGCGAACCGCATTGATGGTAAGGTGGTGATTGTGACCGGCTGCAACACTGGCATTGGCAAGGCAACCGCCTTGGAATTGGCGCGTCGGGGCGCACGTATTTATATGGCATGTCGCGATGCGGTGCGCTGTGAAGCTGCGCGTCTTGAGATCATAGAGCGCACTGGCAATCAGCATGTCTATAATCGTACTTTGGATCTCGCATCGCTGGCTTCTGTGCGTCAGTTTGCAACGCGTTTTCTAGCCGATGAGCAACGTTTGGATATTTTAGTGAATAATGCGGGTATCATGGCCACACCGCGCAAACTCACGGCTGATGGCTTCGAACAGCAGTTGGGCGTGAACCATCTGGGACACTTTTTGCTGACAAATCTACTGTTGGAGCGTCTTAAAGCAACAGCGCCAAGTCGTATTGTAGTCGTAAGCTCCGCTATGTACATTTTTGGCCGAATTAAACGCAATGATCTGAATAGCGAACGCCATTACTCGAGCTTCTTCGGTGCTTACGCGCAAAGCAAGTTGGCAAATGTGTTGTTTACCTGTAAATTGGCCGAACTTTTGCAAGACACTGGCGTTACAGTGAACTGCTGCCATCCCGGCGTAGTGCGCACGGAATTGGTGCGACATATAAAATTTCCAGGCTTCGGTTTGTTGCATTATCTCGTGCAGTTCTTGTGGAAGTCGCCGGAGGATGGTGCGCAAACACAACTTCGCCTGGCGCTTGATCCAGCCTTAGAGCAGTGCAGCGGCGATTACTACAGCGATTCAATGCGCTGGCCGCTCCTGCCGTGGAGCAAGAACAAGGACACAGCCGATTGGCTATGGACGGAGAGCGAGAAACTGGTGGGACTCAGTGAGAGCGCGAAGCACAACGAAATGGAAGGGGTGACAGTGAATGGCTCCTAGCTTAGTGGTTCGTAGGCTGAGTGGTGCGAAAAGCTGCATTTTTTATAGATATATGGCTCATGTTTTTTATATATTTGTATGTAAGCGAACTAACGGTATAGTGAACGTAATAAAAGTTGCACAAAAACAATATAACGAAATTTGAGAGTTTTTAAAGTAGTGCCTGGGCAACGCTTCTGTTCGATTCGCTAATGACTTTTGGCGACTAAAGTGTAAACACACGATCGACGCGCAAAGCCAACTAGCAGCGAGTATGATGCGCGATCTGTAGCTCTCATGCCGCAAACCAGATCTTCGCTTATTCTGCTAGCGCATATTTTTATACAGCAGTCCAAAATTTGCAACAATGCTGTCAATATACGCTTCATTTGCATACACATACATGTGTGTATGTATCTTGTTGATATATTTTAAAACTGTTTGTTTACATTTTGCTTGCCAATACTCTTTTCTATTTTTAAATTTATATGCAAATTTGTATAACGTAAATAATATTATATATTAACATATGTATGTGTGTGTGTGAACGAAAAAGTCAACGCTATTGGAAATGCCTAGTTTATGCAGATTGTAGCGCTGATTCAACGATATCACTGTACAATAATTAATTCCCATCAATTGAAGTGCGCGCACGATTTGCATTACTTTTCATTAGCTCATACTCAATTCTGTTGTCATAATTCAATAAACGGGTACGTACGAGTATGCATGTATGTATGTATGTACCACAGTGCTGGTGGTCGGACCACTCGCGTGATTCAATTAACCAACTACAAGTGCCAAGATATAACGGTAGCGCATGCACTTTCCACCCACCGGCCATTTATTATTCATAAGGTTCGTTTGTGTCATATCAGTTAGCGAACGACTAGGCGACTATTTATTTATATTACAATATGTCCACTAAGCTGTCGGCAATCGACCTTATTGAAGCACTCAACGCCACTTATCCCATATGCGCTGCAACAACAGCTACAAATGTGCATACATATGTATGCATGTGTGTACATAAGTGAGATCGAGTGACAGGTGGGAGTAGAGTTCACAGCAGAAATTATACACTCTATTAACAGATTGCTTGCAGCTGTTAATATTTTGATTTATGCGCAGCGTTTGTGCTCCTAGGAGGAAATCGGAAAATTTTTGCATGGAAAATCGAAAAATATTACGTAATGGAAAATAATGCGAAGTTGTGTATACCCTACAAGAACAATGACAGTCATCTGAACGGTAATATGCCAGTCATAGCTCTCAAGCCTTTTTCTGAGTAATTGCTGACCATAAATCCACCATAGCTGAAAATTGTCAATTATGACTGTAAATCTATCACAAGTGAAAAATTCTTTTGCGCAGTAGATAATATAATTTTTATTTCTTTAATAATTTCAAAACTTTTAATTAAAGGTTATTATAATAATATACATAAATATAAAAAAGTAGTGTAACAAAAATATACATAATTAAATAATAAATTATGAAAAGAAAAGTTCACTTAATTCCATGCTTGCTCCTTTCAAAAGCTCTGCTGTGCGTGTTTCTCCAGTTCATGAATATTTCGGACTTTAAAAATGCCTAAATAAAAATGAAAATTAACTAAAAATATAATTTTATTTTAAACTTAATAATAACTTACGTATATTATATTTGAAAACTCCTTCGTTATTTATTTATTTTTAATAAAACAAAAATTGTTATTGCACAGAAGCACGCAACACTTTTGGTTTATCGCACGAAATAACAGCTACATATGTAAGCATGTCACAACTTCTCGAAACTTCTATGAAAATGTATACTGTCTCTTTTCGACGTATACCGAATTTGCTTTTGGAAAAATCGTAAACATTGACGGTCATTTTAATGTTCATTTGACTGTCAGTACTGACATAATAAATGTGAGTGTAATGGTGAAGCCATCAGCAGTTTCTCTTAGGATACATACATACATGTGTATATACGTGTTCAATTAGAGCAGAAGCTTCAGATGATTTCATGCATTGGAGCGTATACAAATGGATTTCATATCACACCCTTATAAAAATATTGCGTTAGTCGTTTGTAGACTGTTTATAACTATTTATAGACAAATATTGGCATAATTACGCTTGCACAAAAACCCTGCCGACACACAAAAAGGTGAGAAATATTTGAATTTGTAAAAATGTTGGGTTTTCAATATATTGGTTCTTACAAATACATATATAAACATACAAACAATGTATGTAAATATGTGAAGCGGTATTATGTTTATTTCTCAACTGCATACTAGTTTTAGTCGCATTGAGTTGCATTTTTTATTTGCTTATAATTGCCTGTTTCTGCTTTAACTTGAAATTGCCTGCATTTTATTCATTTATTTGCTTAATTGAGTTATAAAATCTTAGCGCCGATAAAAGGCATACGAACGCTGTAAAAATGCTATTTGCATACATACATACATATGTATGTAAATATAAAAAGTATAAATACACATGTATGCAGGAATTCAGTTAGTATGAAACCGCGGTTTTATTAATTTTACCTTGGTTCAATTCGTTTGTACTTTGTCTCGCAATGGACGTTTGCTTTGTTCACTGGGCGAATTTGCCTAGCAAGCCGTAGCTACATGAACACACGCTGCCATATATATTTACATACATATTGTACATATGTATGTATATATGTAGAAACGTATGTGATCGCAAACATACAAATTCATTTAAAAAGTGTCTCCGCACAAACAGTGACACCATCTGTGTTGGAATTTTCGCTCGCCTGCAATTTAATAAACTATATAGCGATAATTTCATTCTGTATTAACCCACTAAGTGGCAGTGCGCTGTTTGCAAATACGCAACACCATATTTAAAGACGACGCAATTACCGGGCGTTTTTGAGAGTTGCGACAGATTCGCGAGCCAGGCCTTCGAGCTACTATATTCTAGAAAGTTCAAATTAAGACAGTTACGAAACGCTTGAATCAGCAAACGCGCAAGCGATTGTGCTATAGTATATGCATATATATACGTTTGAATGTATGTATGTAACTTTAGCGGTGCCAACCCCTGCTGGGTGTTGCTGCAAAAACTTTCCATAACTTTTCGATCCAACAGTTTGTAGTTTGTTAGGGGTAGTTTGAGAAATCCAAAAATCTGCCATGTGTGTACAGTTTTTTTTTTGTATTGTTTCTTACTGGGTTGCCGCAGCAACGAAGGGGTTAATACACCCAGCGCAAATTGCACGGAAACCGAGTGGAAAATTCCACTGCTTACAATTCGTTTTGTTTAGCTACAGTTCTGTGCTGTTTTCGCTCTGCTTTTTGCCATTGTGCAGGCATATGAACACCGCAACGAGCGATTTTAATATTTCCCATTTTTGTTGAGTACACTGCAGGTAATGCAGTAAAAGCAAAATAGCTACATATTTCGTGCAACGACGAATAGAATAACGGCTACAATAACAAAAGCAAAAAAGGTGGAAAAATGTAGAGCTGGACGATGCATTTCAACATTCTGTCACACTGTAAATATATGTATGTATGTACATGAACGTAAGTATGTATGTACATATGCTTATATACACCTACAGATACCGTAAATTCCAGGTAAAAATATGCAATGCGTACTCACTGCCTCTATATGTGCATACATACATACATATGTACACATCATATGTAGGCTCGTATGGCGCTTACATAGTTATATACAAATGTATTTACTTATTTCTGAATGAAATTAGTTACATGCATATACTTACATACATAAGTATGCATACGTGTGATTGTAAATATTATATTTATTTGCATATAGTACATATATATTATATAGCATTTGTTGTAATAATGAATATCTTAAAGAAAGGTATTAAAGGTAACATACATACATACATATGGCTGTAATACATGGTCTGCCTTCATGCCTCTGCGCACCTTGCCCCTTCTATAAAAGCAGCAGCAATTCAAGAAATAAATTATACATACATTTGCGCAAATTTAAATGAGCAATCGAAACTATATGAAAATTCATAAGTATAAACATACATACATATGCACATCATTCCAAGCCATTTACGTGTCAAATAGAGGCTGGTCGCGCCAAACGCAGCTAAAAATAGCTAATGTAACGAATGGCGTATGGAATTTGCACTCTAATATTTGCAAATGCACGCAAATAAAGCTGTAAATGTTTGTATGTATGCACATCGATATAAATCTTTCATATATAAATGATTTTATTAGCAAATAAAACATTGACTATTAATTTTGCAATCTTGACAAATATCTATCTACATACATACATACTAAGTACGTACACACATATGAAACTACATACATGTGTGTGTACAGTGAAAATGTGTAGGCAGGCATCTTGCAAACGTAATCGTTGTCACAACATTTGCATATTGAATTTTATTACAAACTTGCATAATTGAATGATTTATCTACATACATACATATGTACATATGTACATACACACAAATATAAATTTTTTTATACACAAATATACATATGTATACTCTAAATATAAATAGTTATGTGTGTACATACAAATGCATGTGTGTTTGTACGTTGAAATATAGCAGTAAATAAAGTAATGAATTAAGAAATGAAACATGAAATTCGTTCTGATGACTTCACGGCCAATTAAAACTAATTGAAAATACATATGCCATACTTTTTCCAACAAAACAACTACAAGTTTTACACAATTTTGTGAAATATAAAGCTTTCACTCAGAATCACTCATACGCCCCATAAACTTTGGCGCAAATGTAAGAATAAACAGCGTTATCTAATAATAATATGTTAGTATGTTTTTTTTTCTTTTTTTTATAGTAGGTGGAAGCAGCGAAAGCCGAAATGCGGTACTTTAATCCGCTAAACCTAACCTACTCCCAACTCAATGTATATGTTTATTGGTTTATATGTAGTGCGAAAAAAATTACCTATGTAATAGTCTTCACTCTACGATTTCTCGCCTATCATAACCGTTATTGCATTTTCCAATGAATTAATGTGCAATAAAAATTAAAACTCAAATGAAAACATTAAGTCGAACAGAATTGCCGTTCAATTGGCGGCATAAAAGTCGGTTTGAACACGCAATTTCCACATGACATTCATTATTTGATAAATGACTCGCAAGTGTACGATCATTATTGGACCATTATGGATGGCAGCACCACAATTACCGTTAAGTGCTGTGCGTCGTAGAAGTTGGCCAATATTTATTGTGATTGACGTTGTGCCCACCAGCATTGCGTGTGCTTATATACATACGTACGTACACATGCAAAACAAAAAATGTATACATAATATGTACACAAATTTTAAATAATATGACAGCGTTAATTTTACACTATTAAACTTTTGGTAGTCGAAAAATAATCAGTAATCGCTGTTTATATCATTGAGATGCTGCTAAAGATTGAGAACTCAAATACATAAGAAATATGTAAAACATTAAGCTCATAACTGTATAAGCGAAAGTGAAAGCACCAAGCATGTAGTAATAAGCAGCATATATTCGCACAAAATAGGTTCGTTTGTATGCACGTATGCACATAACATATATATATATACATGTATGGTAGTGTCAGAGGTTACCTGACCTTTCTCTATGCTATATTAAGAGCGCATTTTTATAAATTAAGAACATACATACTTCTACTTTAATAAAAGATGAGAAAAATTTTTGTATATTTTTTTCAATTGCCACTTTAATTCATAAAAAATACATACATACATATGTATATAGTAAGTACATTAGCTTCCAGAATGATTTTATACATATGTACATATGAGCGATGAGTTTTTAGACATTTTTTGTCAAGTATATTCATGTCAATTCTTGCGTTAGGAGAAATTTGTTATACATATGTATGTATGTGTATTAAATGCAATATTCAGTAAAAAATATATGGATTAATACCAAAATCGAGTAATAAATTATACTTATAATACAAATATTTACATATGCATATCGAGCGCTACTAGTTATCTACATGCTAATGAACGCAGACACAATAAGTGCTCATTACAACAGTGAATATTAATTTTATTAAAAAACAAGCTAACAAAAGCACACGTCAGCTACAAACCACCTGTATTTTCCCCATCAATAATTCCGAGTGCAGTGTGTGGGTGCATATACAGTTACAAAGGTCATACATACACACAATTTCTAATAATATTTTTATATTTATTGATGATTTACATATTTTTCTTCGATTTTTGTAGGCTGGGCTTGAGTCATATAACACACAGCGAAAGATGCCGCTTTAAATACATACAAACATATGTATATACATAAGTATTAGCAAGCGTCGCTTTCTTTGAATGCATGTGACTGGCGTGAGAAATACTCATGCAAATGCGCAGTAATTTGTGTGCCTACATATGTACTTGTATGTATGTATGCATGTGATATAGCACAAGTTTTCCATGCCCTTCCGTCCCGGACCTAACCCAATCACTTGTATTTATTTTATTACGGCGAAGTTTCGAACAAACCGCTTGACAATTGATGATTAATTAGATGAGTACATAAACGCACAAATATACAAACGTACATATGCATGCAGGTGTGTTTGTATTATATTGTAAAGTTACTTTTTGCTCCAATTTCATGAAAGTCAACTTAACGTAATTACAATCTATAAAGTATTTGTAAATAGAATACATTAGTCATGTATACTGACGTACACACCTTTTAAGCACATGCGTACATATGTGTGTATGTATGCGCATAACTGCACATGCATATGTATTTGCAAATTCACCAAGTGCATTCAATTGTTTCTTGTGAAATTCGGAGCTGTGAAATAGCGTAAACTTGAGATGCATCCATTGGAGGAAGATAAAAAAGAGAAAAGTACATACACATATGTATGCACATTTATATTCAAATGCATGTGTAAACAACAAAGAGCGACGTTACGCCATCGGTGTTTATATGAAATATCAAGGAAGTTATATAAAGATTTTTAATTGATATTCAATTTATTTGATTTTTACTGTTAAATGAATTGCTTCTATTTCTGCTGCTCAATTAACGTTACAAAACATTTGAATATACGTTAAAAAGCAAAAATGTATATGAGTATGTAAGTATGTATTACAAACTTACATTAACAACCAAATAATTATATTTTGGCTTACTATATAAAGGAATAAACGAAAAAGAGAGAGGTATCGAAAAATAACATTGATATAAGTAAATAATATCATATCTCACATTGTTGTTTTTAAAATTTGAAAAAAAGTGTGTTAATTCAAATTTAAAAAAGTTGCATATCAGTGCGGGGTTTGTGTTTTCTATAAAAACTGTAATAGGTAACCCTGTTAGTGCTAAGCAAGAAACTTATACATGCAACTCTGCTCAGCACAATGCTGCCAACTTCTGCTGAAATCAACTCAGCACTTTGGCAAGTCTGTCCACCATTTTGACTGAATGTTGCCACAATCGAATTTTCGTGTCAAATACCTTCGGTAGTGCAAAAGGTTCGGGAAAAAAATCAACTCGGTGAAAAAGTGTTGACTAACTACAGCGAAAAAGACGCGAAACGTTGAAACTCTATTAATTTTTTTTTGCAATATGAACCCAAAGCGAGCCAAATTCACAACACTGACCTCAACGGTTAAAGAGGAAGTGGTTCCGGTACTGATTCATGATCCCAATGCTCCAGATGGTGCGCAATATGCATATGCTACATTTACCTCGGCGGAAGAATCTGAATCTGCGGTTGATTCATTGTCTGGAACACATGAAACTATTGTGAGCACACAAGAAGTGATAATTGATGAACATGGACGTGCTGTGACCATTCAACAACTAGTAGACAATCATACTGTCGAAGAGGTGGAGACCGTGGAAGAAAACGATGGCACACATACCATTTTACATATTGTACCTTCATCGCCAATTCCCGAAGAGACGGGAACTGAAAGCGGTGGAGATGGTGACGCCAGCCTCAGCCCAACCGACGCGATGGGCTCCCGTTCTAAGACTTTTTATTGCCCCAATTGTGGCAATTGCTACAGTGCTGCAGGATCATTAAAACTACATATGCGCGCTTGCATGAAGCAGCGTGAAGAAGTTCCACCCGAACAGAGAAAATGCGAAATTTGCAATAAGGTATTCAATTCAGTATCGTATTTGAAGGAGCATATGATGCGGCACACAGGGGAAGGTCCAAGACGATGTACTCGCTGTTATAGAAAATTTATTGACGAAGGTAAATGGAAGGCGCACATGGAGAGTCATAAACAACAAGATAAACTAGACGCGGAAGCTCAGGCCTTAGCTGAACAGCATGGAGGAAAAAAGATAGTGGTTAAAGAGTTCACATGTTCATTTTGTTCGCAAAATTTTACGGTGGTATTCGAAGAAGGCCAAGTGAAACGGCGTTATGCCTGTGATGAGTGCCGCGAGAAGTATTCTAACGCGGAACAATTAAAACAGCACAAACAAATGTTGGGAGAGAAGCGTGATTTCCATTGTGAACGATGTGGGCGAAAATTTGTGTTTGAGGGTTTCTTACAGAGACATCTGCCAACTTGTGATGGTACAATTAAACGGCGACGGGACATGAAGTAATAACCCCATGTGTTTTGCGTCTACGCGAAATCTCACAAATATAACGTCTATACTACGCAACGCTATTTAGATCTACGAATTAATAAGTTTTTCCGTACCTTATGTTATTTGTAACTTGTTTATTTCATTTGCTAGATGATACTTTGTAAATATGTCATTTAAACCGTTGAATATATCTGGAGGCAATGTTCGACGGACGTAACATTCTGTAGACTTGAAATGCGTCCTCTCTTCTTGAATAACTTTTTTTAATTCTATGACACGTAAATTTTTGAATTAATAAAGAAATCCATATTAAAATAAAGCTGGTTTACTTTTATTTATTTGCTAATCCATTCCTATTTCGCAGATCTATTTCGATTTTTATTGAATGGCGTTGAAAATTCAGAGTGAAAAAAGGCTTAAGACCATAATTTCAGATGGGCTCGCTTGGCGGCGGACTTATAATCGGTATGAGCATAGAATTCCTTAAACATGGGGGTTATAAGAGTGTCTTTAGGTAGCGTCTTGTAGACGGGCTCACCATACCAAGTACCAACCTGCAAAGATAATATGTTTAGAATTAAGGCGATAATATTTTACAACATCTTACCTTCCAACCGGGCACATTTGCCATTAGTTTAGCTTCTTCGTCGCGATTACGCCGCAGTTGCTTCAAATATTCGCGATCACGTTCTGCTATGAGCAGAGGATATATGACCAATTGCGCTGAACGATTCTCTATCTCTTCACGCAGAATTTGCTTAGCGGTCAAATAATACACATACATTCCTGCGGTTGTAACAACCGCGTATCCGGCAAGCAATTGAAAACCTGCATTATCAAAACGAATTAATAGAATAACAATTGAAATGTGTTACGTAGGTTACTTGAAACTCACCTGTGAAATAACTCTTGGCTGGAACTCGCAGAAATGGAATTTTTTTATAGCCGCCCGGTGGGGGCATATCCTGCTTTCTAGCGGCACTAGCTGCAGCCGACATTTTACTAACTTTCTTATCTATTAATTACAATGGAAAATTAATAGATTTGGTCAATTTAAATTATTTTCTTACGCTTATGCTCAAAAGTAAGAAAAATTTTCTGGTTGCCAAATGTCAAATTTGACGGCTGAGTTTGCATAACAGCAGAAATGCCAACCTAACTAAACTGTCATTTATAGAGATATCAGCTGTTTGCCGGAAATATATACAAAGTCCTTAGGAAGTGGCGATTTAAAAACTTTTTGTTTTTTTAATAAATTTATTGTAAACAATGCATAAACTCTTTCACAGACCGGTGAAATAAACAATTCAAGGATTATACATAATTCCGGAAAAGACATATACGGTTATTGGAACATGCTCTCGACCTAACGTATCAGCCCTGCACTTAACAGGATATGGATTTGGACCGGTTACGTGCAACTTATTATTAAGGGAACGCAAGGTTTATAGCATAAAAACCTGTAAAATCCAAACCACACTTATTTTGATGTATGCTTATATTTCATTGATATATGTAAATACATATAGATATATGACGAGGTTTTAAATATGAACAAAAATTATTAACTATTTACATAATTTTTATAAGTTTTCACAAAACCATTACTGTTTTTATTTTTATCTTAGCCTTTCTATAAAAACATTATTTTATAGGTACAAAATTTAATTTAGGTAGGAATTGCTTTAATACATATACGAAACAATATTCCTATTATTCCGGTTAATCAAATATTAACTTTGCCAAACATCTTCGAATTGAGCTTAAAGGAAACCAAAAACTGTATATTTTCTCAGTGAATACAATGAAATCATACTCCTTGCAAAGCTTTTTTTCTCTTTGTAAATCAATAGTGTTTCTTCAAATGTTTTGATTTTCATGCAGCTTAGCATTATAATGTTGCAATGTAATAGAGGCGTAATTCACAATATTCAGAATTATTTAAATGCTTAAAAATCTACCATGTGCGTGGTTAAACAGCGCAGTGGGACAATTAACTAATAGTAGCCTATTATTTACTTAATAAAGGCTTCCGGTGGTATTTTATTTTCCTTGTGCAGTTTGTCAAATACAAACGCAGCATGATTGTAATCCCAATTGGTTTCCTCTAGACATCTGCAAAAAATTTAATTTGTTTAGCACATTCTATAACACTGAATTGTTCAAAAATACACTCACTTCTTACTCCATTCGATGTTCATATTACTTTGTGCACATAACGATTGCACCATTTGTATTTTTGTTGCCTCATCAATGCCTAGCTGTGGCGCTTGCAATGTTGCAGCTGCGGAGGTCTGCGAAGTAAAAACAAAAAAAATAGAAAAGGAACAAAACTAAAATGTCGGATATACTCACGCTAGGCTGGTTGATATGCAATCGGTTCTGTAGGCTAGAAGATATGCTCGAACTAGGTGCCATGGCTTCGTTGTTCAATTGAGGTGTGGTAACGGTCTCTATTTTCTTTTTAAAGAAGCGCACTTGTTGTGGTGCGGCTACCGTGATTAGTACCATTTCGTTTCGGATGCAAAAGCCGCTGCCCGCAGGCACAATTATGTATTGTCGCTGAAAATAGCGTAATTCTTCGGTCTCTTCATCAATGTCTTTGAATATGCCGGCCACAGTGAAAACGATCATTTTCGGCTAGAATAAAAAAAAAAAACAAAAAAATAAATAAAATAAGCAGAGTTGCAGGGAATAGTCAAAAGGTCAATTGCTTACGGTAAACAATGTTAAATCTACGGTGAAAGAACGTGGATAATGCTTGGTTTTAGGCAACTCGGCGAGCATTGATACCACAGCAAGCCGACCGAAACGTAACTGGCGCACCTTTGTATTGTCATCGGCGTTTTGACGACGAAAATCGCGATTGTAACGCCAATATTTTTCAAGCCTGAAATTCAAGAGCATAGAGTTGAAAACAATTATTTGCTTTCATACAAATATCAATCAGCATACCGGCCTACTTGACTCGCTGGTGGCACAACCAGTGAGAGCATCGCTTGGTCATGGTAAGCATCAAGCAAAGGCTGACGATTATCCGAATCGAATATCAAAAAGTACTGTTCCAGGAATTGACGTATAATTTCAGTGCCATTTGGATCGCAAAGGAACGAAGCTTTTGCATGAGGGAGAACAGCAACTTCTTCGCCCACATCGAACTGAATCATCGGCGTCAGCTCTTCACCGTCCTAGACGATATAGGTAGCGAAAATTTATAATACATAAACAATATATAATATACTTATAACAAAAAGGGAAATATAATTACCAATTTGCGCAACTTCGGAAATTTACGCTGGATCTCCCTGCGAATGAACATAGCTTTGTTGGAATAACTGGTTTAAAATATATACAACACTACAATTGGTTTATCCCAACGTACAATTGAATTGACTAAGCAGCAAAGTTGAAAAGTAGTAGAAAAAAATATATCAACTGTTGGCATTATTTACGAAAACATCGAAAGCAAACTTAAAGAACTCTTTGGACGCAGGAAAAATATGAATTGTGTTTAAGGAGCGACGTTCTAGTGAAAAAATTTGGCTAAAAGCAAATATATAAAAAATGAAAGCTGTGTGTCGAAATACATGTGTCAGCGACCTAGTTATTTTCAAAGCAAAGCTATGCGGCGCTCAAGTCGGTATACCGGGTTGCGTTTTACGCTTCATCTTTTTTGCACATTTTTTTTAAATTGTTTATTTATTATTATTTTTTTTTTTTAATTTTTAATTTTTTTTTTTTTTTTTCAAAGAAGCGCGTGACAATAAACATATGTTGGCCAATCGCCTTGCTGCAATGAAATCCGCGAAATTTTTGTGGAGTTCCGCTGACATACCTTTTGAAAAATTATACGACAAAGCAATTTATCGCTTTTTATTTAATTCACTGGTCTTCAGTTATTTGGTGTTTTGGTTTTTTATGCAGTTTCAAGCATTTGGCTACCGCTGGTGTTTTTGCAGGCTCACACCTAACAATTCGACACCAACATTACAGCGACACATGATTGAAACCTATGTTTTTTTATAATGGCTCATTGCGAGTCGTTAGCGCTTTCAAACAAATCTACTTCGTTGACCACAGAACTTAACAATAGCCCGCCAGCAATGTACGCACGCGCACACATCATATAAACGGCGTCGGCCACATGCACAAGTGTATAGTAGTTGTCAAAATGCAGTGGGGCGAGGGCTGGTAAACGTTCTTTAAAGTGCGGCAACTTAGCAGCGCAAGACGCAATTTTTGTTATTAGATTATTGATTTTCATATTTGTTTACAAACTGCAACTTACAGTGTAGCGTTATATATATTTGACATGGCAGTGTTCACGGAAATCCAGCAAATTAAATTAACGCTAAATTATATAGCTGCGTATACTTTTCGATATAGTTTATTGCCACTCAGGCACTGTGCTGCTCTCAATTTTTTCTTTTTTCTTGCTGTTATTTATTTTTTCTTTGCTCTTTTTCCAAACCGAGCGTCGCTTAGCTTCGTACGAGCTACAATTTTAGCTTCCTCTCGGCAACATTTGTTATATTTTTGCTTCGCAACGTCATTACTCCTACCAAACCAATATTTATGCTTTAAATTTGCTTTAACATTGATTAAGAGACGTTCTGCAAACTTTGCTTGCAGATTTCGCTTTATCTTTTCAGCTTTGCTCTCACTCAAGCACAAAGTAATCAGAGCTTTGGTGAAGTTTTTCAAGCACCTTAACAAGCATTTTTTAGTTATTTACTTTAAATGTTGTCAATTTCAGTCAAAACCACTGAATGTTGCATAGTAATGCACTTGGCGAACTTCACCAACGCTTTACAACGATCGTTCTACTCAAAATCAAAACTTTTTGGTATGCATAAAACATGAAAACATATTAGAAAATCAAGTAAAATAATTCGCATATATGTAAATATTAGCAATTAGCAATTGCTGTACGCAGGCGTTAGTGTGCTAACACGCGCATGCCCTTTAGACGCGCCGCAAGCACACAACCAGCAACATTATACAATCCGCCGTTAAAATGTGTTACAGCAGTCCGAGAAGCGTTGCGGTCAACTCCGCGCGCGCTACTCCATAACTTCGCAACACTTTAGCATCCATTTGCGTTTTTCAAGCATTTTCATGCGTTGCACCCAGTTGCATCTGCTCGGTGCAGTGCAGTTGCGATATTTAGTAAATCAATAGCACGTATACCTGACGTAAAGCGCGTGGTCTTTGTAGCGGCCGCAGAGTCCATTATTTTTCAATACCAATTCGATGAACGGTACATGACGCAGCGCGATCAAATGCGTTGCAGTCGGTATCTGCAAGTAAAAGGAATTCAAATCAATTAACTGAAATACATACGGAAAAAAACACTATGCTCTTGCACACTCACTCTGTTGTCAGCCAAGTAGAGAATGCGCAAATTCGGCAGACGCGTGTGCGCATTTTTGAATGCCTCCATGGACGATATGTTGTTGTTGTTCAAATTGAGCGCAACCAAATCCGGTATATTCTTCTCCATTATTTCGATCGCCGCCGACATGACATGTGTGCGAAAGATGCCGCAAAATATGCCTCGAAAATCGGGATCTGCATGGAAGCTGGACATATCCAGCGCTTTGGTCTGCGCATTGTAACGTTTTGCCATGACCACTTGCATGCGTGCCTTTAACTGGTCATTGATTGGCGTCGAAGGACATGAGGCACGTACGCGCAAATACGGTCTAAAGCCATCGGGCATTTGCACAGCGCGCTCGAGTCCGTCCAAACGCTCAGCGACTCGATGATCATCCACAAAGAATGAGATGTAGTTCTTTTCGCTGCGCCAGTAGAGCGGTATCAGCTGCTCCGGCTGTATGGCGCGCTGCAGTACGCTCACGAGTTCGTCCTTGGGATAACGTTGTCCATTGTTTATCTGAAAGCGAAGAATAACAGTTATTTAAACTGATACAACGCGTAGTATTTAGTTGGCGCTTATAGACTACGTGGCGGCTGCAACTACCGAACTTTGCTCACTGCCCAGCTCTACATGCAGCGTAGCGTAATAAGCTGTTTTCTGCATCATGCGCAACGGTTTGACATTGCGAAAACACTTGCCAATAGCAGTGTTATGTCGATAAACGATTGGTAATCTTTATTGTAGCTTATGGCTTATGGCTCATGGCAATGTATTTCTGTTTTGAGTGCGCTGATAAGACAAACGCTGTCAACAACTAGATGCGGCGCGCTAGTACAGAAATTCTGCGATTTTGACGCGTTAACATTCGCGAAGCCAACGTCACGCAACACACATTTAATGCGAAACGACATAAAATCGCCAAACGCTTGGTAATGTAAGGAGCGTTACCGGAAGACGTTGCAAGCAGCAAAAGTAGGCATTAAGTTTCTAATAAAGCGTCAAAGCACAAAATGCGACGCATATTTTTATGTGGTTGCTGTTGTAGAGAAAATTCGGTTGCGGACGATGATGCAGTTTCGGGGCACTACTGGTCCATATTTGACATGAGAGTTGAACGCAAGTCGCATGAACAGGTGAGTGACTGAAAAGCAGTGAATATGCAACTCAGTTGACTATCTAACGCTTATTGCAGAGCACACTACCCACGGTAGTCACCAATGAGCCAGGCGCTAACACGACGGCGCGCAATTCGGCGGAGGATTTCGTGGACATTGATTTCCCGAAGGGCAGTTTTGAAGATGACCGCTTCGGTGACATGTCAGCGACAATATTCAAGCGCATTCAAAAATAATTTGTTATTGTTGTTTCTAATGAAAAATATTGATACATAATTTGTGCCGAATAATGTGCTTTCGAATGATAATAAACATTTAACATAAAATTTAAATTTTCTGTTTCTTTTTTTCTTTAAAAAAAAGTAGTGAACCTCGAAATGTATCACCCTGTATATATTTTTATATGGTTTATGACGTTTCCTTTGGGGTGTTACAAATATCGTGGCAAACTTAATATACCCTGTTCAGGTTCTAAATATCGATAACGAAAAAATATGTTCCAGCATCAAATACTTTCGGAAACTATTCGGCAAACCTTTCGAAACATTTCAGCAAATAATAATATTAAACTATTTAATTTTTTTTGTTTTTGGACGTGTAGAGGCTGAAAGCGATTATTTGAAAAGTGACTCACTTTACGAGCGATTTTTATATAAAAGAAAACTTGGCGAATGATAAACATATTTATTTCTAATTGATTGTGGCGCTGTGACAAATATTTACCTGCTCACATATGCTTACAAATACACACATACCCGCGTACATACGGTATCTGTAGTATATATGTATACATATATTCATAAGTATGAAATATGCACTCGGCGAGATAACAATCGATAAGAATCGATAAGCAAGCATAAAAAATATTAAAAACAGTACTCAAATAAAAATGACCTCAAAATATAATTACAAATAAAAATACTCTGAATAATAAATAAACAGTCAAAGTAGCTGTAGACTGTGCTTTCGCCTAGTCAAACTGCCAGACATTTATCAACATTCCTGCCTTTAGTCACCTACACACGCCAATAAGTCCAACCTAAGCCAACCAGGAGAGACAGAAAAGCGAAAACAAAAAACAAATACAGTTAGTAAATTGTTTCAAGCCGATTGCCGACTCTGTAAGAATATAACTATATAATATATGCATGTTAGTAAACTGAGGCAGCAGATCGTAGCACAAAGGCTTACCGCGATCGCGCCGCTGCTAGAAACGCTGATACGGCACCAGGAGCTCAGTTAATATATATAAGCACATGTACATATACAGCGCCGCCCAACGACCCGGCACACCGCACAACCCGCCGCCGTCACACTTACCAATATGGCTCTGAAGTAAGCGCACATAGCCGGAGAGCTTCTCCCGCCGGCGTAGAGCAGCGTGTCGGCAGTGTGCAGGTCATACGCTGACACTTTTTTAATTATTTTCTATTGGAATTATGGTACTATTGTATTATGTGTCAATTTATCACATGCACCGTTCGAAAATGCGTACAGCTGAGTGTAGGTACATGCCTATATACATATGTATGTATGTATTTATTGTACCATGCATACCTTTGCTTGTATTTAACGGTTGGAGTACTTAATGTGCCTGTGTAAACTTTTGTGCACGCACTGTTGTTGCATTGTGTGAGTTGTTTGGCCGTAACTCATTTGTTTTGCGATAAAACCGCATAGATTTACTACATACATACGAGTATATGGTATATGTCTGTACATAAGCAAGCGCTGAGTTAGGAAGGAGTGCAGCTCGGCCCCTTACGACGCGCATGTCAGCACCTACAACCGCGTCGAATGCTTGTATATAACATACTCTATTCAACAATAAATTCGGAAAAGTGAGGCGAACAAAAGTGAAATTGACATACGCTGTGCAACCGTGAGACGACGACGTTGATGAACAAGATACCTCAGTGCTACAAAGGCAGTTAAAAAGCGCATACGCGTAATCAGTATTGCATACTTCATATATTGTACTACAATATATATAACTTTATACGTAAATACAAATAATCATGGGTAGCTGCTGCTCAAAGGATCCGGATGCACAGACCTCCTGGAGTCCTTCGGAGACGAAAAATGCGGTATGAAACGAAAAGAGAGTGAATTATGAGCAACATGTTGACAAAGTGCGTGCTTAGTGGTGTGAAAATGCTTAGTGGTCTTAGGAATTTCGCAGTTCAGTGCGTTTCGAAAATCATGTGCCTGCAAGTGTACGCACGCTTTGCACAATATTTTTTGGCAGCTTTAGAAGTTTTGTACTTCAGCATACTTGAGCTTTCTTATATTTATATGCAGTATTAGTCATATAGAAATATTACGACATGAGTCAGAGTCGTTTAAGCACTAAGCGCACAAGAAAGCGGTGCGAAGTGGGGGAAGAGCGTTGCTTATAAATTGAACAAGCGCCCTCCCATGCTTTGTGTGTGCATATCAAAGAGCGCTAGTAGCGTTGTTAACGCCAAGAAAGCTCCATTCTATTTGCGATAACAAATATAAACGTTTACCAGGTCAAGGGCAAAATAGGTTAAAATTCAATTTTATATTCATTTAAGAACCAGCAATTGCGCAGAGACATGAATTACAGGTTATTTTTGAAGTGTGA
Source organism: Bactrocera oleae (assembly GCF_042242935.1). NCBI lineage: Eukaryota > Metazoa > Arthropoda > Insecta > Diptera > Tephritidae > Bactrocera > Bactrocera oleae. The sequence goes on from NC_091539.1 coordinate 459,366, forward strand.
ATTTTTAAAAATATTTTTTTCACGAAATGGCGACTGTCTAAAGAAAACAAAACAATTTTTGTAGCTCTTCTTTAGGCGGTTTGGAACTAAAAAAAATTTTTTTTTTTACAAAATGGCGTTTGTTTGAAAAAAAAAAATTTCAGTAGCAATTTTTTGACTGTTTCGAGTTTTTTAAAAATAGTTAAAATTTAAATTTGGGGTTGTGGCTAGTTACAGACACAGACAATATAGATAAGTCAATAAGGAATACTCGCTAAAAATTTCAGGCAAATCGGTACAGTAGATCGGGAGGAAACGTGGGTATCGTTTTAAAAAAGACAGTTTCGAGAAAAATTTGTTTAAAATTTCGCGGACTGGTCAAAAGAAATAGTTTGGATGGAGGGTCAGCAAACTACCTATACCACAGAAAATAATTTGAATTTGGAAGAACCTTCTTGTAGGCGTATTATTGAATAGTTAAACTTTGAAAATATAAAAAGAAAAAAAATCGATATACCCTCTCAATAACCTAACTTACACGACCTTTTATACAGCAATTAGGTTGTGTAAACTTCAACATTATCCGCTGAAAGTGCAAGTTTGGCACACAGAGCACTCGCTCGCACTTTTCTCTGCCTACATAAGCGCCACAGTTGGGTGTTGTCTTCGTTGTTATCAGAAATTAAACATGGTCATATCAAGCAAATCACAAAGCTGGCTGCTAATTTTAGCACAAAGCAGCACATTTATCATATACTTGTATACAAGTTAGATTGTTAGATTGTGCGCATTTATAGACATTTCTAATTGAGTACATATGTATGTATGTACTAGATAAAGCTTGTTTACAAGCTTGTACAAGCATATGCGCACCGACGATATCATACATATATACTTGTATATATACATATGTACATAAGTACAAGTATTAACAAAAGAATTTATTTATTAAATTTCGTACATTTCAGAGCACAACGTCGACAATTGTTGCGCAGCCAACGAACGATAATACTTCGGCTGGCGTATTTACGAGCACGTTAGTTGTGCCGGCTGAGACAGATGGCATGAGCTCCGAGACAACGACAACAACTATTATAAAGACAACAAAAGTCACAGAGACTGTGACGACCTCGGAGGAATAAATGCTGATAACGCCACTGTGTGTGGCGGCAGGAAACGAGTGTATAACGACCAAATAATGAAAGCATTTAGTATTAATTTATACACAATTAAGTAACACATGTATACACACCATACATACATATACGTACATATGTATATAAGCAAAAAAATTGGTACGAACCCAGTTGAAGAAAGTACACATTACAGTTAAATATTTAAAATGAAAAATATTGTAGCAGACGAGCTCATTGTAAATAGATTTTTTTAATGCGTGCAATAAATAGTAGTTTTTGATAAAATTATAAAATTCTTGACTTCGTGGCAACTCATTCTAGTACGTGACATATTTCCCTGCTACACTACATTCCCTGCTCCAAAACACGCTAAGCCGCTAAGCAGTAGTAAACTGAGGAATGTGTTATGAGCGTAAGCTTTCGCCGTCGAAAGTTGAGACGCATTTTATTAAGCGGACAGTGCATCAGTAAATGCAGCGTCAAAGCGTTGAGCGTGAAAAGGAAAACACATTTCATTCTTATTATTAGCTGGCGCAGCAGACAAGTTCAACAACTTGCGCCTGTTGCCTGCCCAGCATCGCGCTCGAAACGCTTGTCGCCGCTGCGCAGCCAGTTCTAATCAGTCGTTGCGCGCAGCTTTAATAAGCGCTCGTATAATCGTCAATCAGTTTAGTTGAAATACCCGTCGCGACAACAACATCCCTCGCAGCATACAACGCGCGCAACAGTTCGCATATTATACAAATTTTAATTTAATTCAATAATTTATAAATTCAAATACAAATTTGCACGTCAACGTGTATTGTTTGAGCGAGTTGTTTGTCAACGCTTGACGCGTTTTTGCTGCAAATTAGTATTGCAATTGATTTTGTTGTTGCGCGCGTGACAGATGGCGCAGGTTTTGATCACGTTAATGGTCGCCGTGTTGGCGCTTAGCAGTTTTGCGCAGGGCTTTGTGCTGCCACACTATGCACAGCTCATGGGCAACGATTACGAGTACGTCGAGGAGACGACGAGCGCGCCCACACCAACTCCCAGCTACATAATGCGCATCGCACAGTCCAATGAATTGGGTGAACCCGTTGTGGCCGAGGTCACCAAATTCATCGATAACAAGAGCACGGCGGATGCTGCAAGCGCCGAGCAACGGCGCCAAGGCAAGACGCTGACCTACACAGAACTCGACAAACTGCTGGCCAATTGGCAAATGGCTAAGGAGCGCAATGCTTACGAAATGCAAGGCGACAGGCGGTACGGCGGCTATGCGCGCCACTACTGATGGCGTTCCAGAAATTTTGGTTCGTTTATGTTTGCGAAAATGTTGTCTTTTCTGCCGACTGCTAACGCTGCTTTAAATGTGTTGCTGATAACGCAATGCGCATTGCCATTGCTGAACAAAGCGGAGTGGGTGTCGGCCATAGCTAAAATTCAATATTTACATTTGATAATTGTTTTTTTATTTTAAGTCGTTTTATTAATAAAAATTAACTTTAATTGTGCCATAACAGCGAAGCAGAAGGTTAAAACGCATTAACTGTGTCAGCTTATATGGTAAATGTTAGTTTAGTTAGTATTATCTCATACGTATGCCGCTTATAAACTTCAACAGAATAAAGCACTCTACAAAAGCTGCTATCAAACGGCCAAGTACACAAATAAAGTAAATTGTTGTGTGCATTTTATTTCAAATATAATTGGCAGCAATTAAGTCGCTAATAGATAAGATAAAAATTGATAGAAAGTGGTGGGTTGGTGTCAGCTCCCAATACATTGTGACGCAGCGCTCATTGCGTAAATCTCATAATACTGTTAAACTAACTTGTTGTTAGTTTTCACAAATATTTTTACTATTTAATATAACATTATCTATGAGTACCACTTTCAGGCAACTACAATCTAGGTACAGCATAAATGTGTCATAGGTTCACGGTAACTCATGCACATAAACTCATTTACCTGTAGACACATTATTGTTATAAATAAATAAACAAATCAATTGGCTACGTCTAGCGGATTGATTTATTGCAATAAATTGAAACGGAACTTTGTTTAAAATTAAAATTGCTGCCACATCTTGCTAGTAATGAAAACAAACAAAGTGCAGCGTTTTATTTTAAGATTTGGCGCCTACGTGTTGCCTGCTGCCATTTTGCAAAACTGCATCGCCACTGCTATTTGGCATTTTCTCATGCTTTTCACTTCTCTCGAGGTTCTGCATGCTAAGATCGGTTACAGTTGTGTCAATTCTTGTTGCTGGTGTCTCATCTTCCATGTTGCTGGGTGTGGCCGATCCACCACCGATCTCAGAGCTCGTTCCTGTCACCACCACAACGGGCACTTGTCGATTGCGCAACCGTCTAGCTATTGGCGGTACAAAGAGATCATATTTAATTGTCGTGCACGCGCTGTCAGTGTAGATGTGTGCATTCGAATCCCAGCCCAGCTTGGCGTACAGCCAGGAGCATACCAAGCCCATGAACAACGTGACGAGAAAGCCAATAGTCGCATACCACATATACGAGATACGATAAAGATAGAAATAATGTGGCTCCGCTGCTAACGCCGTTGATAGTTGTTGTGTGAAGATGTTGCTGATGTGTGTTGTTGGTGGCGTCGCCGGACAGCTTTCGGTAGAGAATTCCAAGCTTAGCGGCGTAGGTCTGGGTTGACCAAAACCAATCCAAAAGCAACATGCCAGGCTGCTGATGAGACCCGTTATTGCGCCCATTTGATTAACGCTTGTGAAGTACATGCCGAGCGTGAATAGACCCAAAAGGGGACCGCCTATAATGCCAAAAATGGAAAGCGCAGCCTGTAGAACACCAGTTAGCGAACCTGTTAGGAATGCCAGACCGATACATCCCGCGCCGTAAATTAGATTGAAAATTTTGGAAAACCATGTGCTTCTTGAATCACTCAGCGTTTGTTTGGTCTTCCACAGTAGCAATGGTTTTATATAATCTTCAACAGTCACAGCAGCCAAAGAGGAAATAGCAGATGAAATTGTTGACAAACTTGCCGAAAATATACCCGCAACAAATAGGCCCGACAATCCGGGTATGTCTGACATTGTATCTACGACGAAAAGTGGCATCAATTGATCACGTGAGGAAATACGACCCTCCAGCAATGGATCGCAGTCTTTATAGTAGTAGTACATACAGAGTCCAGAGAAACAGGTGCTGCAACTCAAAAGCATCAAAATTGGTAAATTCCACCATAAAGAAGCTTGCGACGCTTTTAGATTGCGCACCGACAACAAACGTTGCACCTGCGTCTGATTGACGCCATACACGGATAAGTATGTGCTTATGCCGCCAATTATTTGTGTCCAAAAAGTATGGCGCACTGTTGGATCGATACGGAAATCCGTAAAATTGATGCGACCACCTTCATACGCAACACGCCAAATCTCACCCCAGCTGCCCGCTTTGATGGTGGCGAAAATTATGACACTAAACACGGATACAAACATTAGCAGCGACTGGAAAATATCCGTGATAAGCACCGCCTTCATACCACCCAATGTGGCATAAAAGGTACACACTACACCGACGAGAATTATTGAGAAATTTTGATTCAGCCCTGTTACGGCCTCAAGCGCTAGCGCTGGTGCATACAAAACTATGCCCATGTAGAGTGTCATTTGTACAGTGTAGGCGAGAGAGGCGCATAGTCGGGTGGCATAGCCAAATCGCAATTCCAAATATTCGTAGACGGATGCAGTTTTCAGTCGAAAGAAAACTGGCAGAATGAGGTAGGCAGCTGCAGGTGTGGACAAGATGTACGAGATATTGATGAGCACAAACATAGTGCCGTACTGATAGTTTTCCATCGAGACACCCAGCAGAGTGACGGCGGACATGAAGCTAGTCATAAGGCTGAAGGCGACAGGCAAAATTGACATCTGGCGTCCGGCAAGCAGGTACTCCTTAGTGGTATTCTGCTTTCCGCCCGTCACACGATAATAGACACCGATACCGGCTGATATGATCAGCACAAGTACAACAATTGCATAGTCGAGCGCACCAAAAGTAGCCATTTTATTAGTAGTCCAAAGTAAGTGTTTAAATTAAACTGGAAATGCCTATGATCAGCATTAAAAAACTTCAAATTTATAACTGTATGCACGTGCAGTTAGTTCTCGTTGCTGCAGTTGTGCTTCAAGCGGGAGTCTCTTACCGGCACTACAGTACGGTGGTACAACACACGAGGTACTGTTTTAATGCTATAATTGGTTAAAAGTTCTGGTATCACGGTTTCCGAAGATTTTCACCTCGTTAAAGTTATCTTTATTAGCTGCGCGTCTGTCGATATTTTATCTACACTTGATAACTATAATTGTACCGTTTCAAATGATGTTTGCATACTTTTAGTAAAAGTTGTTGACTGTTACTTATGGATTTCCACGCTAATACCAGCGTCTTGAAAATGTTGGGTGTGCAAAAATTCTCTGGACGTAACTGAATCGACACTATTTTTAGTTGAAAAGTTTTAAAAACTTCCGCGCTAACGTCGGGTAGGCTGTTGCCAAGAGTACTGTGGGCAAACGGAATTTGTTCTCGTAGTATCGAGCAACAGTGCTCGCCAAGAAATTCGTATTTACATTATTGTTAATGCGGAAACAAGGAGATTTTATAGCCATTATAGCCAGTCGCAGAGGCTAGATCAGACAAATATATGCAATGGCTGCTGCGCCAGTGATACCGCCGTTCATTAGCAATCCAGCCGATGCAAATACTGTGTTCGATATTTGCCAACACATCTACATACGTGTTTATTTTAACCTTTGTATAAATATAATTAAATTGTTTTACTTATTGGTCTGGTACACGAGTATGCCGTATTGAATTCATGCATTTGTGTTTGCTTTTGGATTATTCCATAAACCGGTGGTGTGTGTATCTGTTGTTTACTTGTTGTTTTGGTAGCAACTTCTGCTTCTTTTTTTTCTTTTTATACATGCGTCTTTATATTTGTTTCGTACTACTATTTTTCTCACGGATGGTATTTGCGAGGCAGGGTTTAGGGTTAAGAAAGCGTTGGCAGTGGTGATTGTAGCGGTTATTTAATCGCTGTTAGGGTAGCAAGGTTAGTCATGGAAATTATCTAACGATAGGCTCAGGAAGGGCTGCTTCGACGGGTTCGGACCATAGAGAGAGGGGCGTTAGATAAGTGTCAAGTTGTATTATCTGGGCGTTTATGACGCTAAGTGCTGTGGTGGTGCTGTGCACTTTACGGAAGTTATGTGGATGGTCTGCTAGACTCAGATGGTAGGTGAAGGTTGGGGAAACAAGGCCTCAAATATCTTTACTACTGGGGAAAGGGGAGTTATGGAACGATAAGTTTCATGTCTACTCTGTCTGAGTCGCCGTCAGTTAACACATCTTTTGACCCGATCGTGATGTCTCTTCGGATTTGACCGGCACTTGAAAGTAGTTCAGAGCTTACTCACACCGGCGGAGAGGTTAAAGGATTTCAAGTGCTCCACCCACTCCGTCCGCTTGTGCTGATTTACCATATGCCGAATCTCCAAATTGAGATCCCTTATGCAGGAATCATAGGGCCTTATGCGGGGATCTGAGGAGCATGACCATCGAATTAAAATCCAACCCGATCGGGATGTCTCTTCCGATTTGACCGGGACTTGACAATACTCCAGAGCTTACTCACACCGGTGGAGAGGTTATAGGACTTCAAGTGCTCCACCCACTCCGTCCGCTTGTGCTGATTTACCATATGCCGAATTTTCAAACGGTAAACTCTGTGAAGGAAATCCCGTTAGCTTTGCTGAAGTTAACAAAGATTCGGTTGTTCATAGAAATAAAGTCGGGAGGATTCTCAATCGAGATAATTATGGACGGATGGTCTGATATAAGACGAATGGTTGCCAGGTTATGCCATTTATCAGATCGCCACTACGAGCTACGAGCTTTACTTATTCCTTTTCCATAACAGTCGGGTCTACGTAACCGGAACGGACCCGAATTTTTTCCGGCCAAGGACTGTCAACTCAACAAAATTCTGCTGCTACGACAAAAACAACAGCTTTACTTATTTAAAGTATACATTCAAAATTACCCCGTTCCCACCTATACCAGGTGCCCTTAATTCTGGTGGGAACTTCGTTGTTCATTGTGCAGAATGTTCTTTTTAGGGTAATATCCCTGTGATCGATCTCGCTGCCGATATGACGATCTTGTAGGTTAGGCCTCCACCATTATCCCACATGCGATCCTTACGTGTTAAGTTGAAACCAGCACATCTCAGAAGATTTGAGGGGCTGTTAAAATTGGTTTCTTGGACCGCGACTCACAAGAGCAACTATCTTCTCAATCTTTTTCTGGAGTCTGTATGCGATATGCTCTGTCACGGGTGTCTAGAGGTGATCCTGAGAGTGGGGGAGTGGCGTGTAGGTAGTGGTTGTTGCAGCTGTCTATTTGAGCACACACACAAGGAGGAGCCATTGCTGGCAGTGCTCGAACTAGATACTCTATAAACAGGTACCTTCTACCTTATTATTCATGTATAAAACAAAACAAAAAAATATACCTTCATGTTAAACTTAAATCGAAATTGTGCAGTAAATTAAAAATTAATGAATTTTTCCCCCTTTATTTGACTCGAAGATATGAAGGAACTTTATTTCAGCTCTAGGTTATATATAATATATCTATTGAAAAAAGTGAATAAAAATAGTTCAAACTTTTCTTTGTTACAACTTACCGAAATTTGATACCAGCCAAATGGTGACTTTGATAAATGCATTGTATTCCCAAACTTTTTTCTAGGTATAGGTGACCCTTTTCGGCGTGTGTTGTCCGGCTGTTTAAGTCAGACAAATTAAAATTTGAACACACTATTTTTTTTTTTTGTTCTTACGTACCTTGGAAGTTCCTGGCATATCACCCATATCTTCATCATCTTCTAAATGTGAACGTATAGCTATCTCAGCCATTCTCCTTTTAATACCACCAGAATATTGTAGCAATGATGGTTTAAAGCTAACTCTACGTGTATTGCGATCCTTCCGCGTGTTATCACGTTCACGGTCACGATCGCGATCATCTCGATCTTGAGGAAGGAGTAAAAATGTTATAGAAAGTTTAGCACATTATTTGGCAAACTTACCGTCCAAATCATTAAATGCTACGAAACGAGAACCACTAGGTCCGTTCATATTAGCCCGACCACCACGTTTTGGCATTTCGACTTGTTTTCAATTCTTATTTTACAACAATATATTAGATATTAAATTCTTAATAATATTGCGCAATTTTAAACAACTTCGTTATGAAAACTATGTGCAAATTTGTTGAAAACAATTATACAAATCGCAAAATGAAGACTTTTATTCTGTTCGTTTCCAACTCCTTCGTTTTTGTGAAATTATTTGACAAGTGCTGGTATTGCCACATATCTGTAACGTATGATTAAAAAAAATTGTTAAGACACAATTCGATAACAAACATAATTGCTCGCATTTACTATCTGAAATGTTAAGCAAAATTAAACCATTGAAGAAAATAATAATTGATTTAAATTAATTGTTGAAATACTTATAAAATCATGAAAATGATGAATCTTGAAGTAATGGCCATCGGAAAATAAGTGCGCCATCTGCAGGTATATTTTACAGTTTTCAGTTACAATAATGCATTTCAGAGGAATTTGTGATGTTATGTGTCTATACAACGCGTATTGACGTTAGCAAACATAAATGGTTAAATATTTGTTTTACAACATAAAATGTGTATTTATGTTAATTTTGTTGTATATATACATTTTTATATAGTTTGGGAGCAATTTGTTAGTACTGCTGTTGATATAATAAATTTTTGTTTGCAAACAATGACAACGTAGTCCGGTTTTTCGCAGTGTAAAACAACCTTGCTTGCTCGCATACAAATGCCTGTATTCGTGTGGAGCAACAACAGCAATATTGGTTGGAGCCCAGTTTGTGCCTGTTGACTTGCAGTTGAGCGCGAACAACGAAATAGAATGTGTCGTGTAAAAAGCTGTTGTTATCGGTTGTTTCCATATTACGAAAAAAGCGCATGCAACTGAACGGAAAGTGTTTTGTTTGTTGTAACAGAACGTAAAATGCAATGAAATTAAAAGTTAAAAAAATAATTTGCTAATAAGAAAATCAAAACAAAAGTAAATGCTGCTAAATGCCGTTTGGGTCTTTTATGAGATATTTGCTATAACGGTTTTTGTTTAGTGTTGTTATTGCTGTTGTTGTAGCCGTTGCTGTTGTACGCAATGTTTTGGGTAGTTGTTGCAGTCGTTCATAATAACACATATAACAGTAGTCGAGATTAACTTGGACAGTCTCCAATTTGTGCTTGTGCATATGCAAAAGATTGATTCGCTTTTGCCACCCACCAAATTGTCGAATTGTATGCATCATAGCAATTTTTACAGTTATGTACTTTGCCAAGTGGGGAAACATCACAGCTTTGGCATACAAAATATTATAAAAAATATCGTAAAATTAAATTAAATACAATTCATTCGCCATTCAGACAAATCCGTGCTTTTGCGCTACCACAGTGACACAATTACCGCTTAGCAAAGCAATTGCGTGGGAGCGCTTTTTTGTTGCTTGTATTGCTGTCGCTCAGGGGGAAATTGAAAGTTTGGCGATAACAAAGTAAGAAAATTAAATAAATAATTTCATTGAAATCAGCTGTAAAGCATATGCGTTGCGTTAATTTGCTCGTTGAACTCGTCAAATGATAAATATGTTTGCACTTACATACATACATACATATATGCATACATACACATGTTTTTATGTCAGCATATGCAAACCGCTTTGCATCACAACCGGCTGCGCGCGTTCGATCACCTTCTGTGCGCGTGTGTTATCCGTGTGTAGCTGTTGCGTTGGTGCGGTAGTATTATTGACGCCGCCGTCACGATAAACCAGGCAATATTTTCAAAAATTTATGTTCTTCTCCAACCAGTGCGCCATGAAATGAAAACCCAAAACACCACATCAGCAAACATGCACAGAGCAGACAAGCAAGCCGCGCAGTTACTAACCTCGGCCTGGTGCGAGCTTCGAAGTGAAACACGCTGTCAACAGCGTGCTAATTGCAATTGTTGCTGTTCTCACACTGATCTACTACGAATCAAGCCAGCGACTTTGTTGGCGAGACCGCATCAGCTTAAATTTGTTGCGATCATTACCACATAATTATGTATGTATGCTGGTGTGCACAAACACGCCAACATGTGTGTATATGTAATCATGTTTGGTGAGTGTTTGTTGGTGTTAGTTAATGTGTCAATGGGTCGTTTGCAGCAACGCTGCTCGTCATTGAGAACCTGCGCTGTCGCGCGCCATAGCAGCACTTATATTGCGATCACATTTAAGGGGATTAGGCGCAGCGTGCTGGGAAATGAAGAAATAGCAACAATGCTGTTGACAAGTATTTCCATATGGCAACGCGCACACATGTGCTTGAAAGCTTCAACACAGTTTGACATACGCATATGCATATAAGCAAACATAGATCAAAGCAATTTTGTGAAATCCGAGTGTTCGTGCGTCCTCTCGCATTACAATCACCACGCTCCAATTAGCAATAACAACAAAAGTGGAATAATAATAATTAGTTTAGCCGCAAATGCCAATCCAAATAAACTTATAAGTATGTATGTACGTGTATTAGTGAGAAGGGAAGAACTGTGAAAAGTAAATTAAAAATTTAGTGAAACATTGCCAACCACAACAATTGCTACAAACACTACAACAACAGCAACAATAAACAATATTGTTTTACTAGCACTTAATGAGATAACCGCAATAGTAGTAGATAAAACAGACGACAAGTGTACAAACGTGCATGTCTACTTAAATATATGTACGTATATGTGCATATGTAAGCGAGTATCAATAGCAAATTGAAGATCACCTGTTAATAACGTACATTACTGTACCACATATGTGCGCATGCGCGCGCACTCTTCCGTTACAATCGCTTCTATAAAAATGGGTCGGTCGCACGCGAGCGCGGTATTCGCTCTTCCGTTACGTCAGCGCTTAACTTCGTGCAATAAATAAGCGCTCTTATTGCTGTTGCTACTGCATAGTTGAGCCTACTTATTGCACCTGAAACTGTTAAGTGTTGTACTATTAGTTTTCGCCAAAACGCCGCCTCAAGCTAAGCTCACGCCGCTGAGGCGTTAAAGCCATTTTATTTACACATTAGCAAATAGTGAATACGCGCGCTCACTGATCGGCTCATTACAGCGTTGTATTGTTTCATAAACGTGTCGCGTCGGTTCGAGTGTCGTGCTGATGCGTCAAATGAGCGCTGGCGGTAGTGTTATTATTAAGTGTTATCGGTGTAGACGCGCTTTGCGTTATTTTATGTGCTGGCACAAATAAAAATGTAATAATTAAGTTAAATATTTTAGTGTAAACAAACCGATCGCTACATTAATACATATATGTATATAATATTAGTGAATATACATACATATGTATGTAGTTGTTTGTGTAAGTGTGCTCACGTTAATAATTTAAAACAATATAAGCGCAGCGTGTCGCTTACACGCGGCAGACTCCAATTGGCTTTAACCTCGTGAAAACTAGCAGCATATGTGCCGACTGAACAGGTAAGCAGTTACATGTGTGCATACATATTTTTCATCGAAAATAATAACAAAAACAAATATAGCTACAAGCAATGTTTTTGTTGTAGTTTTCGCTGTACTTTGTGCGTACATAAATTTTTTGTCGTATTTAAACCGACACATACATATGTACATATGTATTTCATTAGCATACACATGTTATATTTAGTGAAAGTATTTGCGTTTAAACATACAAAGATTGTACTTTGTTTTACGAGAGCTGTGGCTTCTATTTAAATTTGCTGACATTTTGCTTGCTAATTGCATAATTTAAAGTTTTTTTTTCATAAACAAGCTGAGTAGGTGAATTGCATTTGTTTGGTAAATTTATGCTAGATTTGAACGTTTGTCACTTATAGCTATTGGCAATTAGGTCTTTATACCTATTTATAGGAATTTTCTTGTTTTTTTGTGGTGAACGGCTAAGGGATACTTGTTCTGTAGCAAAAGTCGCCGAAACTGCAAAACTCATCTTTATTTATATAATATATATAAAGCTTTAACTTCAGTGCGTTGGAATGAACGTTTGCTGTGGTAGAGAGTTGTAATGCAGACTCAATTTCAGCGTAAGTAAGATTTTGCGTTAGTTAAAGATTAATTCTTTGTTTACAAGCCATTTGAAGTTGACGTGTCAGCGTATATTTTTAATATGGAAAAAATTGAATAACGCGCAGTGATTAGATTCTTTGTTTTAAAAGCAAAGGAAATTTATGAACAACTGTTAGAAGTGTATAAGGAGTCCTCACCTGCAAAACGCACCGTTTAATTTTGGTATGGTGAACTTAAACGTGGTCGTACTAGGCTTGAAGACGATCCTGATTGTTCAGCTTCAAAGCAGGTGAAGTCAAAACGATCAGCAAAGAAGGTTATGGCATCAGATTTTTGGGATGCAAAAGGAATTTTGTTGATTGATTGTCTGCAGAAAGGTGAAAAAATGAATTCTGAATATTATAGCAGCTTTTTGGATCAGCTGGATGAAAAAATTCGTGAAAAAAGAACTGGTTTGCTGCACAAAAAAATCATTTTTCAACAAGACAATGCACCTGCTCACAGAGGAGAGTTTTAACAATGACAAAATTCAACGAATTAAAGTACGAACTGCTTGAGCAGCCACCGTATTCACCAGATTTGGCTAACAGCAACTACTACCTCTTCAGAAACCTGAAAAAATTCCTTCGTGGAAAGCGTTTTTCGTCTAATGAATGCAGAGCTTCCGGAAAGTCATCATAAAGATGGCATAAAAATATTGGAGGATCATTGGAATAAGTGTATTGTGTATGTTAAGGGAGATTATATTGAATAAAAAAATATATTTCATGCCAAAAACAGTATTTATTCATTTCGAGCGCAGAAACTTTTCAACCAACCTGTATGTAGGTACGTATGTATATATTCACAAATATATAAATACCATAATAATTTCGCAATGATTGTGTATTATAATTTATTGTTTCCTAAATTAGAGTATGAGTCTTCATAAGCGTATCTAACGGCAAAAGCACGCCAATGTGATTGTAAACATTGACGTAGTTTTTGCTATATTTCGGGGATTTTAGTGACGTAGATCTTTGCATTCCGATGAAATTTGTACTTAACGATTGTTTGAAATTCACAAAGTGTACTACACTCGTGAAATATATGACTGTGCCTCAAACATGCGCGTCTTGGCCAAAACTGCTGCATAAAAACCGCTGATATGCGTTACACGCTCAGCACACGTTTCATAGCGCTCAAGCCGTGTCTTATACTGTTTACATATGTTTCATTAGTTGACGGTTGTTCAAAACTTATGAGTATTCTACACTCGTTGCTAGGCTGAGCTGCCAGTTTGTGGCTGTGACGCAGTCGCATATTTTACATGTCTTTATACATATATATATATATATATATATGCACATAAAGCTGTGCGTGTGTACTTGCCGCCATATGCGCTTATTTTTCCAACAAAACAAAAACTCATATTGTTCAACAAAAGCTTCATGATTCTCTTTGTTATAATAGAACTAATTGTTCCAAAACGTTGACTTTTATACGAACTGTATTAATCTCAGTGCCGATGACATTGCCAGTTTGGATAAAAAAGACATTCTTTCAAAGCAACACTATCAGAATAATGAAAATCGAATACTTTTTACTGACAAAAAGCGTTCATCCGTGCAAAAATCCGCTGTTAAGCAAAACGTTAAAGCATACGAGTACGTACACGCAAGATCAAATTTGAACCGGACTTTTTAGATTGGTAAAAACTTTATGTTATTGTGAAATTTGCTTTTGGCTACTATTTCACTAGGTTAATGCTGTTGTATGAAGAAACAGGCAAGCGCTGACTCTGACATCTTAGGGCTTTTTCATAGTTCGTGTTTCGTTACAAGCTAGTTATAATTCGTCAAACTTTGTAAAGTACCACGCAGTCAGCTCGAAATCGCAGGGCATTCATACGCAAGTGTTGTAGTCAATACTCTTGAACTGGCTGACTGTAATGCATGAAATACTGATAAAAGCACTTCACAACTGATGACATCTACTCTCAGCGACATAAAGCATTCGCTAGCTTACGTGATGATTACGGCGTTCACAAGCCGCATCCATATAACCCCGAGCCACAACTGGCTAACTCACTCATCATAATTAATTATTTTTAACGCTTGGCGACACTTGATTACAACTACGAGTTATTCGTACGTCTATTTATCGACCATATTTCATCATTTTAAATATTTTTTTTATAATTATTTTCGGCTTTTCGCTTGGTTGATGCACTTAATTATGCAAATAGCTAGTCGTAAACTTAATTGCATATGATCCCCATATTCATTTCCTCGGAAAACTTATCATGAGTAATAAATCGGAATTTTTCGCCATAAACCGCATACATAACACATACGCTTGCGAAAAAAATGCTGTAGTTTTACTAAAGCCTGTTGACGCTTGCGAATTTCTGCTTTAGCTGAGCAATTACCACAGGCATTTCGCACCAGCGAGTCACAAGACACATGTGCACTGCTGATTTATGGCAAATATACTAAAGTTAAATAAATGCATATAATAATAAAAAGATAAATATCAGCAAATAAAAGATACACCCACAAATAAATAATAAATAGTATTTTTACGCATTCATAACCGCTCCCTTGTAGCCAACGTAACGGATTTCCCCTACTACTAGTTGATTTGTAATCATGTGCTTGCACGCGTCTACTATATATACATACAGAGGAAACATATACTATTGATAAGAATTTTATCTTATTGATAAAAGGCTCTCGTACGACGTCTTGCTGTGCCTACGTGCCCATGGAAAAGTTATCGTTGCCCTTTGCTTAGAAAAATATTATCTCACTTCAAAAATATGCCGTCAATTGCCAAGTCTACGAGAGCTGTTTGAAGTGTCAGTCATTTTTGAAAAAAAAAGTATTTTTAAACGACAAATAGTCTCACGAAACTTCTTGAATATCGATCGATATTTGGTGCGGCATATTTCTGCTACCGAATAGTGAATTCTCTCAAAGTGTTTAAGCCTTGTAACTCTCAAGCACCCTTAAAAATAAATTCATAAATGTGAGCACACTCATTACTAAACATTTCACTTTGGATTTATTAGTTGGCTGTCAGATTCGCCTTTGACACATATCCAACCTCATTTAGTGGGGTCACAGGCTTACGCTTATGATTGAGTGGCTGAAATCGCAATGACTTCTGTTCGGTTAGATTTTTCAAACAGAAATATTTGTGTTTGAGAGTGACGTGAAGTGCTTAGAGAAGCTTCGACCAATCTGCTGGACCTGTTTCTAGTTTCCCATCAAGATCGGCATGCTGAGCGTGACTTAAGTCGATTTGACACCAAAGCGAATTGCTAAGTAACATTCTTGACAGCGTGACGAGCTTTTGACATTTATTTTTTTGCATTCATTTCGTTAAGTGGTGCCTTCAAAGGCTCAACAAACCAGCCGTGTGCCACTGGCATATGTAAAATCCGTGATAAATATTCAAAGTGACAGCTGTTGGGGAAATGGCGCTGTTAATTCTGTGAACTGTCAATGCAGCAATTACGCATTATTCGCACTCTTTGCTGTGTAAAATGCAAAACTTAAAAAAGTAATGAAATTTTAATACAACTACTCATCGAAGGAGCTTAATTGCTTGATCGCGAGGCAGCTTTGTTGGTGGCAGTGGGTCAGCCGCAAGGTGAACCTGTAAGACCGCTCAGCGGCTAATTCACTTTCAGCTTAACAAGTCAATAAGAAAAACACACACATACACACATACACAAAATAAAAAAGAAAAGGAAATCGTTTATAATTGCTTTGCTGTTTGTGTTTTGCGTAGAATTTATTTGATTGCTTATTAAAAATATTTGTACGTACACAAAATGCAAACGGTTTTGCAATTAAATTGCGCGAAATGAAATGAAAGTCATTAATTAACGTTCCGGTTAATAATGACACAAATTTTACATGCTGACATGCATACATATATTCATATATTCTTGCTTATGACATCATCCGTGTCAACGATATTCTGCGTTATAAGAAATATTTGTAGAACAAGAGGTTATCGGAGGGCACTGCCATAACCTATACCTAACGGAGTGAACAGTGAAGTTCTTCCAAATAGGTATTTAGCGTGGGTGGGTTTTTAATGTGATTCTCTATCTCTCTATGTCTCTCTCTCTCTCTCTTCTTAATCAAACCCTTAAATTCCAGTTCCATGAACTTAATGCAATGAAAGGAATTTATATTACATTAGTTTAATAATGAGTTCCTATAAGAAGTACACTAAGCTTTCAAATAACGTCCTCAGCGATGCAGAAATACCGTCAATTCCATTCACGTTATAAGCAACATTTTCATGCTATTAAAAGGCTTCCCTGACGTTTACTGTCGTGCCATAGCTCTATGGATCTTTCAACCATGTAGTTAAGCGTGTTAGTCCAACAAACCTACCAGCTGAGTTGTGTCGCTTAAGTGGAGAGCACTGAGAACATAGTTTGAGCTCAAGTTCGCCTCCTTGATCTGCTCCTTGAAGATTATCCGCATATTTCGGTATGCAAATAATTATGACGAGCCACATGGTTTATGCAAATGCGCAGATGCTGCCTCAGCATGTGAGAGTATTGACAGCTGTGAGAGTATTTAAGTTGGAAAATTTAAGTGAAAAAAACATACTTCGAAGCTGATACTCAGGCGCTCTTAGGTAGCTGAGAGTTTGCATACCAAAAAGACTTATAGGCTTAGCAGATAATTATAAAGCGATAGTGACTTGCCTTTTTTTAATTTAATGAATGATTTTATGTGCTATGAGGTTTAATTATTGCTCAATCGCGGAAAAAGCAGATAAACACACGAAATTTTCCATGTCGTAAAGTGATAAAGTCAGATACAAACAAATATAATTCGTAGTCTTAAGCATACGCATTTTCACCACAACAAATCTCATTGTGGCGAAATTATCAAAGATTATTCTGGAGCTAATAATACATGCCATGTTTGCGGTTGGTTGACAACATTAGCCCACAGCCTAAAATTTTATCAGTTGTATTATCATGAGTCCACAAATCTACGGCGACTGCGTGAATGGTGAGCGGCTGTGGCTGTTGTTCTGCGGCCGGCAATACTGAGAATTCATTTTCACGATTTGCTTTGGCGTTGAGGTGAAATTGATATATGATAGAACACATAGAACACGCAGAACAACAACACATATACTACATACTATATTAATATAAATTTAGAACAACAATAACTA
Organism: Bactrocera oleae; assembly: GCF_042242935.1. Lineage (NCBI taxonomy): Eukaryota > Metazoa > Arthropoda > Insecta > Diptera > Tephritidae > Bactrocera > Bactrocera oleae. The sequence continues at coordinate 476,876 of NC_091539.1, forward strand.
TTTAATACTAAAGCGGCTAATAAAATAACAAAATTAAATTAAAGTGACCGCAGAATTCGACTTGTGAATGAATGAAAAAAGGGTTGAAGCACAAAAAATACGATGTGCGTCAGTAGGTTGGCTTGTAAAAAATGAACAAAAAGCAAAAAAAAAAAACAATAAAAAAAAACTCAGGCGATAAACGTTAATTACATTACTGTAGCGTAGCAGCGAAAGCTTATAATTGCCGGTAGATAATGATCACGATAAAGCTCACACTGAACAACAGCAACTTTGGCTTTATTGTTGTTCAGTGTGAACACAGTAAACACAAAAATAAAACAAAAACACGATTTCAAGCCAAAACAGACGAAAGCTGCTGAATGCAAGTCATAGGCAAGCGCTAATAAAGAATTAGATAATATGTTGTTTTCAATATTTTTATGAATTTACGATCCTCAATTTGAATGGTTGTGGCGACGCAACCCAAACACGTCGCACCTTTTCCCTACAATTAATCGCTATTGCCATTTCCATTTCTATTTGCAGGCGCTGTTCGCGACTACGTCTAATGAAAACGCGTTGGCTGGTGCAGGGGGAGGTATTTGTAAAGCGCTATAAAACGATCAGCCAAGGTGAAAATAATGTGCGCAAAATTACAACGCGATCGCACCGTACATAGCGCGATAGTGAGCTTGTCGTAATACGCGCGCGTCAAACAGCTGGAGCGGCGCTTGTGAATATAGCTCCTGTACGCGGTAAGATCAACCGCTGGCGCGCAGGCGAGGCGCGATATTGACGCGATCAGTGCAGCGATCGACGCGTTAAACTGAACTGACGCGTTCATAAACATAAGTGTGTATATATCTGTGTGCGCTAGCTCATGCGCCTGTAGCTTCATCCAGATTAACAGGTGCTGCTGTCGCATATGAGTGTATCTGAGGCTGTCAAGTGACGCACGCCACACTTTAAGCGCATAGTTCGCGTTCCAAGAAGTGTTTGTAAAACGTATTGATCTGCGCGAATTACTCATTCTCAGCGTCAGCGTGTGAACGTAGAATCAGTTTCGTGTCATCGTGTATCATAGGTCTCGCGCAGCGTACTACTCATAGCACTCCGTACAGCGTCATAACAATTTCATGCTAATTAGCAAAAAATTAACGTTTATACCGAAAAATCCTTTTAATTAAGTGTTAGCTTAAAGTGAATGTGAGCAGACAACGACGCAGGTGATTATTATACTCGCGCGGCTAAACTTCGTAAATTTCTCAAGTCCCAGCATATACTATCGATCACCGCGCGCGTTAAGCGTCTAATTGTCTGGTGACTGCCGTGCGTCAGCAGCGTTTAGCAGCTGCGGTCGATGGTCTTTTCTGCGTCAGTGGCTGCACGATTGTGAAAATGCCCATTATTAACAACAATAATAACAAAGATATCTGCGCACAGTGAAGAACAAAAAAAAAAAAACAACGCTGACATGGCTTGGTCACAGCTAATCGCTGACATTTGCGTCATGTAGTCTTGTGTCTTGACGTCATTTGGCGTTGTGCAGCCAATGTGAATTGCAAACAGTGTATGTCGACTGCAAGCCCCCTTGAACACTATACGCAGAGAAGCGTTCAAAAGCAAAACGAATTGCTGAGTGCGTACGCACCCAATCAAAAAGAATGAGCAAATTACCGACAAACAAGAAAAACAATATCAGCGATAAGCGTAACCAAGTGGCTGACAAACTACATGCTAAATTCCAGCCTTTGTTGGCGCGAAGAATGGGCAGCCACAACAGTCGTCGAAGCACTGGAACTACTACAACTAACCCAACTGCCACCGCAATAGCTTCAGACGCCTATATTCGTAAGAAAAACGCGCGTGTAACTCAGAGATCCACACAAACGAGCTTTGCGGCAAAAACCAGCGTTGATACTCAAATGACAGCCACATTTACCGGTAGCACATCCGATTCTTTGGCTCATTGTGTGGCGAGCGAAGCACTTACTTCCGCGCACATTCCACCAGCCTCGTTGCATGCCATCACCTTGAATGAGCATTGTGATCTAATTGACAGAGCGGTAGACGATGCGTGCGGAGCAGCGATCACGGATGACATGCTCGGTTGGACTGACATTGTTGGCGAAGAGCTCTCGTTACACTCAGCGCCTATACTAAGTGCTATTTATGCCACAAGAGAGGCAATAGACGCAAATAAAACGGTAAGGGAAGCCACGGATACGAAAATAGCCACAACAGAAACGCGCACGGCGGCATTGACAGTTACGCGACCGTCGTGTTCACATACAACAACGATAAAAACGCGAGCGACGTGCGGAGCGTTAGCGGTAAGCCAATTAACGAAGGAAAAACAGAGTAAAGCAAGCACCACTACAATGACACATGCGGTGACGATGGCGACTACAATAACGACGAATGAACAAACGCCGGTGGCAGCAGTGGCGACGGCACGGGAAGTTGCGCATTCGTCTATTACACGACGAACACAATCGGCAGCTCGTTTGACGTCGCCGTCGAAAATGGGAGACGAACAGGTGAAAGGGGTGTTGTCGGCGGTAGATGCGAAATCAAAATTCACTGAAAATAAATGTCCGCTGGTTGCGCTAACGAATGTTAGTAATCAGAGAAAAGTTGAAGCGAGCACTACGACATCAGAAGCAAAGCAGTGTACGTTTAACAGCAACAACATCAACCTAAGCGAATACAACGGCAGAACAAGTGAAGTAAACGTATCGAGCAACAAGTGGCCTGCAGTTGTCAGTTTAGTCAACTCGGAGTATGATCCTGCTTGTAAGACAAGAGCACGCGCAGACACAAGCACCAACAACAATAGTAAGGATATAATAAGGGCACTGAATTTGGCAGCGCGAAAGGCCAAACTGAAGTCGGAATTTTTTAGAGATTTCGAATCGCAAGCTCAAACAGTCAAACGTTTAACCCAATCATCGACACTAATTAATGATTGTGGCATATCGTGTAAAAAGCAGGAGCATTTTCAACAATCACAGTTGAACGCAGTTCACCAACTTGATCCACACATTGAAGTACCAACGATAGCCGTGAACACAGCCGAAATTCACTCAGCTACATCTTTAGTGGCGAGACGCAAATTCGATTTAAAGAAAAAATTTGAAAAACAAAACGCGATAAGGACGTCTTACCCCTTGGCACACACGCATCACGGCTTGATTGATACAGGCGGTGCATTTCCACGTGTGGAAGACTTAGTACAAAAATTCGAAAGTCAGTCAACGAGCTTCGCTAGGAAAATGATAGTGCAACCCAACAAAACCAGCGAGACAGGCGACAGCAACATGTTGTCCTTGAAGCCAGACAGATTGGAGCAGCGCAACAGTCCACTCTCGGACGAGGGCTGCAACCTTGGGCAGAGTCCTTACTCATCAGACAATGAGGACAACGAGTCCGCGCACACCACTTCAGCGGTGGGGCAAGCAAAGCGCAAGGATAAAGTGGCACGCTCTGCCAGCAGTGATTCGGCGCTCGGTTTGGACGTTGACGAGTCAATGGACACAACACCCGCACAGCCACCTGTCGGCCCACAACAGCGAAGAATGACACTCACCGTTACGGATTTGCCACTGCGACCGGCGCTTTTGCCACTAGCAGAACCCACCGCACTGCCAGACAACACGATCATCGAGCTACCACCAACTATCAACAATCCACCAGCCCAGGCTACGGTGCCCAGCAAGGTGTTGTTGGAGGAACGCGTCGTAGAGCTACCGGAAGACCCGCGTTCTTTAGCACCGTCACAGCCATGTTCGCGACGCGAGTCAGCACAGAGTTGCGCTAGTGACACTGCCACTACTGAGTTTCCGGGTGGTAGGCGTTTTGTACGCACGCCCTCCGTAGTTGTGTCGGATTATTCCGATGAAATCATGTGCGGCATTACGCTCGAAGAAATTGAATACTTTCGCGCACAGCGTATGCGACGACGACATTCCTCACTGGACACCGCTAACGAAGGTGAAGGCGAATCGGATGTGAGCGCTTCCTCCTCCTGCAGCAACCTATACTACTGCGGCTCAACGATATCCGCATTAGACGGCGCTGAGTGCTACGTAAACGGTGTACGTACCGCTTTAGACCGTAAAACAAGCGACTGTTCGACATATTCAGCCAGCGCTGACGAGGAGTCATTCAGCATTCCCGAAGATCCACAACAAACAGGCAAAGACCTGTCCGAACTACTGGCCGCACAGCACCTGAGCACGAAGCCAGCAGTTAAGAAGGTAGGTTTGGTGGTGCCGTTGGGTGCGAACTTGGGCGAAAAGGCGCCCTACTGAAGCCGCACGGCCAAACAAAATCTCAGCAAACCTAAAGTATTCTAAACTATATTTCCCAAAGAACTGTTGTAACATTATTAAGATTTAGTGTTTAACTATAAATTATATAAACACTTGTGTAGACTCCGTATGAGCGTGTTTACGCGTATAAGTAATGGAAATTGTGCATGTAGTCTGAGTGCTATTCCGTAAGTCTAAGTGACATTAGTCTAATTTCCCAGTGTCATATGGGCGGTGGGACGTGAAAGGAATGCAGCTTTAATTTAATTTATCTTATCGTTGAGGCATTTTAACCCATTTTTGTTTTTATTATTATTTGCTTTTCCGACACACAGACGCATATAAACATACATACACACATACACATATATATGAAATTATTTTTTAAAATTATCTACTTATATTGCCGCTATGATTTAGTGCGCGGCGCAGCGCATGAAAGTAACTCTTATGTTTACGTGTACGTAAACATACATACATATATATGTACCTACATACATACATAAAACTCATTTATGGCGCTACCTTTGCAAATTAGCAAATATTTACTGGGCTATATGCTTGAAAGCACGTGTGTGTTTGTATGGAACCTGTCACAGTCTGAGGCAGTTCACTGGAACTGAAAGATATCGCTGTTGTCATACCCAACCGTTATCATCGCATATTTCTCATCATCACTCATTTTTGAAATGTTTCATTTTCTTATCTCACTCTTTCATCCTGCCATCTTGGTATTCACCAATTGTATATCTTACTAGTTGATAATTATGAACATAAGACAATTTTGGTAAATGAAAAATTAAGCATTTTTAAGTAATTGCAACAAAGCTAATAAATAACGGTGCCAAAAACTGTTTGTTAATTAAATGCGGAGTGTGCAGTGGGGAGAAGTCAACTAATAAAGCGTTTGTAAGCTTGGTGCTTGTTAGTGAGCAGGGCGGTGGTTGGTGGTATTGTTATTGCAGCGGTCGTAAGTAAATATGACTGCAGAGACCTTTGCTGGGTGTAATCGGCACATATGCATGCTTTGATAACGGCTTCTTGGAGTGTCTGCTTTCACAAATATGTTGCGTAGCTGCGCCTGGCGAAATGTTTAACTGAAACTGATACTCTATTGAGCATAGCATACACTCCGCTTATTTGCAACTAAATGCCGCTTTGCAACACCTGTCGAACTTCGCTTGTCGTGCATTTTGTTGCACTGTAAGCGTTTGACTGGCTGGCGGGTTAGGCGCAACAGGTACATGAAATTAATAATAGCAAGCGCAAGTGTTGTTTTTATGTGACAGCTGCGCGACTTTTATGACTCGATGACTATGCTAGCGGCGCTGATAAGGTTTGATTAGTTTTTCGACCAAAATAGCGCTCATAAACTGTGGAAAAATAGGCAGGCCGCGTCGTATATGCGCCGTTTGTGGCACTTCAGTGCACAACGTCCGCTAATCATAGCGCTGCCATATCAGTAAAACGTTTATTTATACATCTTTTATCGCATAATAACAAATCCAACCAATTGCGATATTTATGAGCGTAGTTTAATTAGCGTTAATCATATTTCGCTTTTTATATTTGACACATGATTCGCTGATGCGCACAGGCATTCAATTAGACACGCCAACCGTCAGCAAAACATTGCGAAATTGCCAATGCGAATTGAAAACTTAAATCCCTGCATGGTGTAGCTACGTGGCCAAGACGGCGCGCCGAATTGTGAGTGCGACCGCTTTGACGTCAGTCGCGCTGTGCAAAAGATTTCGACAGCAATTAGTGTGACGCGCATGAGCATACACACCTCCCACTGACCGCCTAAGTGGCGGACGACTGCGTTAGCAATCGCAAACGTGAGTGCTCAGCATACACACACATACACGCACAATGACAGGCATATGCGCGCGTTCGACAGTGGCTGACAAATGGCGACAGCCGTTACGCTTACGGCGGGCAAAGGGTGTGTTCATGCATTCATGCATAAAGCGGCGTATAACGAGAAAGCTGCTAATGCTCACAATGTAAGTGACATCGAAGACAAAATGTTCGCGAATGTAAATAAATAAATACAAGTGGCACCGCTCAGCCTGCAGGCGTCACATTTCAATGGATTACTCGATAAGCCCAGACGCTTTGTCAGTTGCTTTTTGTGCCAAGCAATACTTGCGCAACATGGTAGATCATGCGCTTACAATAGCGTACGGATTAAAGACGCGACGACGGTTGCCTGTCGAACAATTGCTTGTCATTAAAAGTATGCGAGTTCAGCTAATGCCCGGCACTCCGAGAACACAAGTACAGTACATATGTAGCCACTAAGTCATGCACATGAAGTCTGCGCTGACGTCTTTAATTTCGCAAATTTGACTGTTGCCCCCAACCGTCGTCCGTAGCGTGCTGTCTGCTAGTTGACAGCCTGTAAACAAGTCTCAGCGAGCTTTTTACGGCGAATTTCAGCGCGACTTGTTGTTTGATCTTAATTGTGCTGGAGTTAATTTCGCAATTTATTTTCTTTTTAATTTCATAAGTTGTGATAAGCGGTTTATTTGGATTTTTGCGGTCCGGAAAACTTGTTGTTGAGATAAACGTTACGTGCTATAGCCCATTGGTCTGCCTACTTCTTCTCTTTTATCGTTTATGGTATGTAATTGACGTCATCATCGCTGAATCGCACTGCAAGATACGAAATATGTAGGGAAATGAGCAGTGTGCTATAGCTTGCCGATAACTTGATGACAGTTCGCGGAATAAGAAATTGCAAATACACACCGACTGCTTGACTGATCCACTCACTATAATTATGTGCTACAAATTGGCTGGTTGCTTATTTGCGCGAAAAAGATTTGTAGGCTCAAAACGAGTCAACACAACCACTGTGCGAACCACATAATCTGACGATAGTTTAGATTTCATTTGGTGTTGATGTGGCATAAGGGGTGCTCAGGTTATTAAGTGGTCTTCCAAGAAAGCGGTCGAAAATTCTTAGTGAGAACCGCTTACTATAACCTCCCTATATGACATTTTGTATACATTGGCTTTCGCTAAGAACGTTAACACGACAGTCAAGCGAAGTCTGAGAAAACGGAATTGCACTGGGTCCGTTTCTTCGAGGCCAAAAACCGGCAACTCAATAATATTCCTCAAAAGTCTGAAAATTTATAAAACTGCCGATTTGGTTAATAACTTTACTATGCTAGCATTAAAAGTGGAAGAACTTGTTGCTGCCTCTCGTCTGATTGTATGATTGACACGACTCATGCGTAATCTGTCAAAAAAAGACTATTGAAAAAAGTACCTCTACTTAGATCACCCGTTAGCTTTCAGTATTCAGTTAGCAGCTTAATAGCTAGATAGATTGGATTTATTGTGGCTGTGAAACACTAATCTTGCGTTGAATAATCGATCTTCTTTTCAAAACTGAAGTATGCGAAGCTGTGAACATTTCAGAGCTAAGGAGCTGCCGTAAAGTTTTTGATGAATGTTCTAATCAATATAAATTAACAATATCAATAATTATTTGATAAACACGAAATCCAGCACGAAAACTTAGAAACCTCTAACCGCCAATATTAATAGCTCTGCAGTTATCAATTCATGTCAATATGAAGCACCATTAAGGGGAGTCAACTTGTATACAACAACAATAACAGCTCAGAGCATAGCAATATATCATACCGCTAACGAGCGTCAAACTTAGAGTGACGTCAATGGCACAAACACCAAATGCAATAATAATAAAAATTACCACAACTACCTCTGCTACACCGCACTGCTCCGCGCTTGTGCGCCAACTCGCGGTTAATCTAATCACACAAATGAGTTGGTGTAACGTCGAGTTGCTTCACAAGTGCGATAAAGCGAGCGTCGTGCAACGAATTACAAATGAATTTACGATTTGACCTTGAAGCATAAACATTCCATTTATATGGCCATATACTCCATTTAAATGCAAATGCTTCCAAACGCAAGCAGTAGATTCGTTCAAAAGATCATCAAGATCGCGTATACGCCGTGTCGCCTGACAAACTGCTGTGTTTTATGTGTGTGTGTGTGCGGTTTTGTAATTGCCGATGTTGGCGACGATAACTGAAGGTGTTGCTGTTCGCGCTGCTTGGCAGTTGTTGCAATTGTGTGCGGCGGCGATAATCATCAATAAAGCTTCCGTCGCCGTGCAACCACCTTGCGCTCAGCCGTTGTTGTGGTGTGAAGCCAACACTTTTATTGTTGCTGTAAATAAAGGTTATAGCGGTGGAGGGTGCTGATAAGTGACAGCTGTACGAGTATTATATCGCCGCTGATTAGAGTGCCCCTTTGTTGTGTGTGGCTATTTCTGTACAACGGTTGTTTACACTTTGGTCTATTGACGTCATGGAAACCTAAGCATTGCATTGATATGAGGGGAACCACGATTGACAGAATTTATGATAGGGCCGGGATTCTCGTTAAATTTATAATGTTTTGAGAGCACGATAAACAGGGAGAGAAAGGTCAAAGTGATTGACCGATTCTGTTTGGGAATTTCGGCAAAAAAAAAATCGGAAAGGTAAATATATTTCTTCATTGTAAATACACCAGAAATATTTGGTTACAATGAATTGGCGTCTTTCTCCGCTCTCGAAAGAGTGACCAATGATGTACAGAGATTTTTTGGACCCGAAAGTAATTTCTAACTCAAATATCATATTTAGGATTGAAATGTGAAATTGATTTCCCTAAACCAGGACAGTGTGAAAAGTTAATACCAAGTTCCGACCGACACGAAATTTGGGTTGTTGAGTAGATTATCTCACTTATCTACTAGATTTAGCAAGATTTCACCATACAAAAATTGTTAATCTTGTAACCGAGGAGATTTGAAGCAAAGCTACGCGAAATCTCCCTATGGTAGTCTGATTTAGCGCCATCAGTTTGTCAGTAGGGAAAATAACAAACAAATAAAATAAAAAGTAAAATATTTAAACAATAACAAGTAAATAAGTGAAAATAGCAGAAAATAGTATCAATAAAAGGAAAGTTATGTAGAGTGAGGCTGCCGAGTCCGATCTAATAGAGTTGTGGCGAGAAAAAATGCCACAGCTTCGATCGACTAAAAGCTCAAAAAGCTAGTTTTATAAATGTAATTTAATCACTTCAAATTTTTGGTTGGAACATAATATAAAATGTGAACATATTTAAGAGAGAGAGAGAGAGGGGGAGAAAGCAAAGTATATACTTAAGTAAAAGGAAGAGTATATTATAATCCTTAAATTGAGTGCAGAGTCATCATATTCTTCTTTACCACTCCGGTGCCTTATGCGCCTTCAAGCCAACAAAAAGAAAACATGAAGTTAGTGTGATTCGCTACTATTTGGTACGTATCGTATCGCCTAGACTCGAGGTTCGAGTGCAAATAACTTGCTTACAAAAGTTGAGAGAGCGCTGAGAAATCGGTGTTAACTATTTTCAACGGTTTGGGTTTGTTTTATGTATATTAGAGTATATCTTACTTTTTATGTATTTTATCATAAATCGACTGGTGTCTTCAGAGAAGAAATAGCAAAAATGAAATTCTGCAATATCTTCAAAAATTGTCGTTAAGATTTCTTTAAGCGCTGTGTGTGGAAGCACTAAGTATGCTGTAATGTTGAGTTCCGTGACTAGCTTGCTTATACTGCTGTATGAAACTAGCTACAACCACTTTGCAATAAGTGCAATTATACCAAGCGTCGCTAAGACCAACTAATCAACTCTAGAGTTTTTTTAATCGCAAATCAAAATATAAATTTATTTTGTGTGTGTGTGTGCTGCATTAAGATGTCTGGCTTTTTATGCGAATAGCGTTCTGTGACTTGTTGTTGCCATTGTTCGTCCAAAAAACTGGTTTAAGCATTGCCTTTGTTGTTCTTTATTTATTAAATTAATTTTGCTGATTTTTTTTTTGTTTTTAATAATTTTATTTCATATTCATTGCCCCCTTTGTTTACGTTCATGCGCATAGCACTTTTTTGCAGCGCGTTCTTGTTGTTGTTTTCAGCAGTTTTCGAAAATTTAACGCTTGTCATGCTTGATGCGGTTTTGTTGCCGCTAGCGCTTGTTTCGCACCATCGACAATTTAGTTGTTAATTTTCCATGGTTCGTATTGACGTCACAACGCGATTGTAATGTTGTTGTCGTTGTTTTTGCTTTCAATTCCACAGCGTTTTTTTTTGCAATTTTTTTCTCTATGTTTCAGCAGTTTGTGCGGCCGTAGTGTGGATTTAGTGTTGTGCTTGATGATTGCACGCTCAGCGCAGTGGCTTTAAAGTGGTTTTTGTGTTGATTTTTAGTACAAAAAATATTTATTATTATGTTAGAATTCAATTAGTGCTATTGCCGTGTAAAAATCGTGTTTTTTTATGAGTTCGCTGTGCGCTAAGCCGCCGTCGCATGGACGGTAGCAATTTGTAATGCTTTTGTTGGCCTGCCATTGAGCTTTCGGCGCTTACGACTCCACTGTGATATGAGCGCTAATTGCATAACTCATGTTCTATTTTAGTTTTAACCGATATCTTTATGAGAGGAATGCGCCAGTCACCACGTCGCCACTTCACGTCGTATGTGGAGCATGCCGGCCACAATAACCGACGAACGAGTGTTCGCCACAGCGCTGAACCGCGAAATCGACGTCACACCCACTTCAAGTATAGATTGTTGTATTAGCAAGTACTCATATATATAACAAATTGCCATTAGGCATTGACGTTTGTTAATTTCTAATTGTAAAATTGTTCAGTCAAGTGCGTAATTTACACTAATTCACTTCGATTCGGCTATTTATTTGCAGTTCGAGTGCATCTTCAATTTTTGATTAATTCGTATGTTTGTTTCAGGTTTGTTGTTGTTACACAACAAGATTCGCGGCATTGTTATTAGCACTTGAGGTCGTTGAAGTGTTGACGTTGCACGACGATTATTTGCGAACTCGCAATTGACATTGAGAACTATCGAGCGCGCTTAGTGTCTGCTTCTGAGGAAATGCATTTAAGATAACCGATAATCCCTTAACTATGCCTAAGCACCTTTTCGCGCCAGAACTGTATATTTTCCCCAGTGCGGAATTATTACGTAAACTTCGTAGTGTCAAATAAAAAAATACCGAATGCTTGTTTCGCAATTTCAGAATTGTTGTCTCCAACTTGACTTGTTTCGCACGTTGGGTTTTATGCTACTAGATTGTACGGACAGTTATTCTGCAGCTCGAGTGGTATATGCTATCACACCTGTCATATTCTGCAGACTTGGCACCTTCGGACGATTACTTGTTCCGGTCTCTGCAAAATTTTTTGTTTGGGAGAATCTTCAGCTCAAATCAGTACGTCAAAAACCACTTGGAGCTGAAGCATCAATAATTTTATGAGCGTGGAATCAATCTCTTGCCCGAAAGCTGGTTAAAGTTATTGCATCAAAATGAAGCATATATAATTTTATAAAATATTTTACACAAAAAAAAGGTGTTCAAATTGCACAAAAAAAAACCTAAATTACTAAATCTAATAATGGCAAACTAATGATGCGAGCACGATTTTTGTGTAAAATAATATTGCAGTGCATACTTTTAGGCGCACTTATGTGCCTACCACAGTGGTGGCTACTCGTGCTATGGCGATAAAAAGCGCAAGCTGAGCCACTTGCAGCATAAACTCATTTACATTCGGCAATTTCGGCAGACAACAAACAACAACTCCGTTAACGAGCAATCACAGCAAACTACACAGCTGTGGCAAGCACATGCAACACATAAAGTGCAGAACGAGGCATCGTTTGCACCTTGCCGATGGCGTGTCTCCCGCACAAAGCTACTGTGCCGCATTGTGTTGGCATGCAAATGTGGCAAGCCGCATGGCAGCAACACAAGCAATAAACATGTGAATGCACAGCGCCTGCGCCTGCGCAAAATCAGTAGGGAGGCAAGGCAATAAACGAATTTAATGAGGAGAACTTAGATGGGTAAACGCAATTGTGTTGGCAACAACAACAGCAATGCACAGCATAGGCAACAAGTGGCACGCATGAGTTGCAACATGGTGCGTGTATTGCGGCATGTTCGCAGCGTTTACTGTTAGAACCATTGATTGCTTGCTTTTATGCAGTGTTTTTTATTGTAGTCAGTTTAGCTCTTTACCGCGAACATTTCCATTTGCTAGCCGCTGCCGTCGCCGTCGCCGAAATGTCCGCTTCTTGCAATCCATCTGCTGATTTATGGACATTTAAATCAAAATGGCTGTGTTGACGGCGACTGACGGCCGCAGTTGGTTGTCAGCAGTTAGCCAATGGGGGGGGGGGGGTATAGTTGGCAAGGATAGAAATATCAGCGACAGCGAAATAATTCAAATTTTAGGCGTTGTAAGCGCGCGCTGAGCATGTTGAATGCCGCAGCGTTGTAGCATATTGCAGGTGGAAATAATGATAATTGTGGCGAACTGGCGTGGTCTGGCCGTGGTAGTGGTAGTGGTTGTGGTGATGGCGGCGCGGTTTGCTGTTGGTGTTGGCGACCGCTGTGGCATTAGATTTGCTGCGTGCTGCGTAATAAATTCTTGTAAGCGCACTGTGGCAGTTGATTTATTATGGAAAAATCAATAAATCGGTTGCACGAAAATAATGCAGCAGCATGCAGCAAATGAGTTATCAACCTGCGCCTTACATGTACGCCAGTTTTCGCTGTGCGCAGTCCGTTCTTTAACGCATTTCGTCTTTTATTTTCTTTATTTTCAACGCGGTGTAATCTTTAAAATGCACACATGTTAAGCCGCTTCGTTGTGCTGTGGCGCGCTATGTAATGGCTTACAAAACCAGTGTTAATTGATTATGAGCGCGCCAGCAGTGTCACCTGACAGCGCAATTAGGCGCTTGCTGCGGCGCCTGGACACTTGGCTGCGCCGGACTGCCGCTTGTCGACGTCAAAAGATTACTGGACATGAATGCATAGGAAAATTAGTTGAAAATTGCGCCGGAAAACTTTGCGTTTATGCCAATTAAAACGAACTCTGATGGCCACATCAATCTCTGTCTGTCGTTCAATAGGCGCTCTCATGCATTTTATCTAAGTGTCGCTTGTGTAATTCGAAAGCAAAAATAGTGCAGTATAAATCTAGTTGACTTTCAAACTTAACGTTTCGGCGCTTATCGCTATTGAGCGCGCAGGCTATTTTAAGCTAAAATGTCAACCGCTGCTGACGCTCCATTTGCTTGTTTGTCCGCCCATTCAACTCTGTTTTGGGCGACGCGTCAGCGTGTTTTCATGTTTACACAGCGAAATTCGATCCGCTTGCACTTTCCTAATTAAAACATAAGTTTTAACATGTACAACAGCGCTTGGCATACAACTACGCCCGTGGCGCTGTATCCGCCATGTCCGTGCCATCTTTTGCGTTGCCAACCTGCTGTTTGTTGTTGCAAGTGCCACCAAAGGGCCATATATTTGCGCATCACTTCACTTTTGCCTCTAATATGTGCCATTGTTTTGATGCACTTTGCTGTGCTGGTTGTTGTTGTTAAAGCTTGTTTAGCACATGTTGTTTGCGCACTTGTGGCATGTGGCGTGTGGCGTGTGGCATGTGGCATGTTTGCGATGATATCTTGTCGTCTTTGCCTGTTACAGCACACTTTTTGTTAAGTATGGGTTTTATGTTGATTGTTGTTGGTATTGTTGTTGCTGCTGTTGTTACATGAAAAGTCTACAGCTTTGTCATTCCTCTTATCTCATCATGTTTGCATCTGTAATTAGCATTTTCACTCCGCTCGCATAGCGCGAGACTTGTGCAGTTAGCAATAGCGATAGCACACCTTGAAGATTGCCAGAAATGAAACTTTTTGACACTTGTGAAAGCGTTTGCTATTCTGTCGTGGTTTATATTGTGCTTTAATTGCCATAAAGGATAACTCACGCTTAATTTCGTGAAGATACCTTGTCAAATAAAAAAGTTCTCCATACAAGCACTTGATTCCGATCGTTCAGTTCGTATGGCAACTGTATGCTATAGTGATCCAATAACGGCGGCTCCAACAAATGAGCCGTTTCTTGGTGAGAAAAGAGCGTGTGCAAAATTTCAGATCGATATCTCAAAAACTGAGGGATTAGCTCGCGCATATACAGACAGTCGGACATATGTATCCGGGTCGACTCAGCTAGTCACGCTGATCATTTAGATATATATTTTATGGTGTCTCCGATGTTTACTTCTGGGTGTTACCAACATCGTGGCAAGTTTTAATATACTCTGTTCAGCGTCCTAAAATTAGTATTTATACACGCATCTATGAACGCATAGCTTTGGCTTTAGCATTAAAATTGGCTTTCCAAAAAAATTAAATAGCAAAAATTTCGGCACATACATTGCTGTAAACCAAAATCTTGTAAATTTCTACTTTTTCTATTTTCGCTCAGTGCACAATTAACCGGCTGGTGTCATTTTTATCACTGATTCTTATCTAAAAATTTACGAGTTATCACCAAAGGCCACCTACGGTAATGTATTGCTACATGATTTTGATAAGACCGCACAGCTTCCGGCACACCTTACCGCCTCGGTGCAGCGCGCAGGCTGCTGATCGTAATTAACCTTGTGTACATATGTTCGCCTGGTGCTGACAGCAGTTGCCAACTTTGGTCTTTGCCGATTTGGTATGTTAAATTGAATTTACAACGCGCTGACTGCTGGTCTTTGGTTGTTGATGTGGCGATAACAGCAGCATTAGACACATAACGAGGTACACTGCGGTGGGCTGATTTGCACGCGTACGAGTGTTAAATAAAGTATTGAGGTGTTCGTGTCCTTCCTTAGGGAAGGGGACGCATGTAAGATAAGGTCTGGAGGCTGTGAAGCTGTTGAGCCTTCTATCTTAGCTAAAATATCCTCTTTAAGCCATCGTCAATATTCAGGTAACGCTTTGTGGCATAGTTAGTCATTTAACTCCATAAGCTTTCGCATTGAAGTCGCACAGTTATATATAGTCTAAATTTGTCTAAGATTGATGTGACCATATTTCACTGCAAACGTAATGTCAATGTGGGTGACACATCTTAAAACCAAATTAGTTGGAAGGTTCATGACGTTTCTGCACTGGAAACGTTCATTCAGTCGTTTGCGCCGGTCAAATAGGTCTAGCGTCCCTTTTTCATTAAGGTACTAGTTATTTCGGCCCCAATTCGCCCCAAACTGGTTATAGCAGATTGCTTTGCCATCCAAGCCCGTGTTTCTCTTACGAAGACCGCCAAGTGCTGATGGCTTTAAGAGAAATCTATTTATGTGAACATTTGCCTTGGATTCAGGTGCAACCTGCTGAATATATTTTGTTAGCTGACAATACTCTTGAATCTAGATATCAGAATAGGAATCTGGAATTTATATAATATATCACATCGTCTCCATAGCGTTCAGGAGTCTTCTGGAATTCATCAGAGTGCTGGGCTTGTGTGAGTTCATTTAAAAGAGGAAGGACACAATAGACCTTAAGTGCAAGCCACAATTCTAATCTAATGTAATCTGGATGACAATAATTGTCTGAATATTATTCCAAGCGCGTTTTTCAAGCAACCTTGTTTGTAACGGACAAAGCAAATACTTCGATTGCGGGCTAGCTTGCATTAGCCCATCAAAAAGTTGAAGGCGAAATTAAAATATCAATTGCGTTACGCTAATCTTAACCTGGACGGAAGCCAACTGGAGTGGAGGCGAAGTGATGTCAGATTGTTGCATGCTAAGCGAACGGTGGACAGTGGCATTGATGCGGAAGAGCCATAGTTGACATGTTGCATGCGCTTTTGATTAAGTTGCAACAACGATGACAGTGCAGCAAATTGCCGTTGTGTCAACAATTCCATGGCCATTAGAATTATGCAGGTCTTCGTCGTCAGCTTTTAATATGTGTGTACGTAATCCAGTTAAATGGTGTTATTTATTTGCCATTTACCCATCGATACATTCGTCCTACCGTCAGTTGTTAGCCGGCGTTGAGTCTTTTGCAATACGCCTGCCATTTGTAAGCCTGTCGCTTGCGCGCAGTTGTTGGCCCATCAAGAACTTGATTGATCTCGCATTGCCTGACGGAATGTGGTTCATGTTGATTTGGCACCGCAATCGATGTGCCGCACCGCTGAAGCGCGGACGCAAAAGCAGCTGAGCTTAAGTTAAAAGTCGCATACGGCTTATCAGCGGTCAGATTAGCGCGCGTCTGGGTTGTGGACCGGCGGTGCGGCTGCCGGATGACGATAGCGCTGGTGTAATGGAACATGTTGTTATGTCGCTTGGCGTGTCGTGGTGGGCAGACTTAGCATTGGTGACAAACTAATGCATTTCTTGTGCGGCGAAATGTTGCACGTTAATTGAGGTGCGCGAATTGTCGCTGCAGCAGCAACAACTTGCAACAAAACGCTGTATGAAAATAGTAAAGATTAACAGCAACTATGACAGGCATGCCGTCGCTTGACAAAACTGTCGTCGGCAGCCGCAATCACCAAGCGATGTTAATAATTTGCGGTTTTTTCTTGCTGCAGCAAAAACAAACTGCTGCAAAATAATAACATGAAGAAATTATCGCGCAACAACAGCAGGCACCAATAAATTCCATTTAAAATCCACTTAAGTGCACGAAATCACCAAACAACACATACCGACAACCAACACCAAAAGCAACTCCAACAACAGCAACAGTTGCACTCGCGACAATAGTTTAAAAAAAAATTTGAAATATGCAGACATTCTTAGAGTAAGTAATGCGGCATTCGGGCGTGCAGCAAGCTCGGTGGAGGGAGGCAAATTGCAGCTACGTGATTTATGCCATTTGACTAAACAATTTTTGTAGCATTCGGCACAGAAGTCCAAGTAGTGCTCGCAGGTCAACGCTACTCCCACCAATTACCACCACAGTAGCAGCTGAGCAAGCGAAGTCGACAAGCTAAGTGCCGCCACGATTAGCGCATCTACTTGTGCGAATAAAATATATTGCCGAGCCGTTTATTGGAAGTACCATATTTCATGGGTGGCATGCGATTGTGTGACAGTTGTAGGAGCAAATTTCAAAATGCGAAAGCTACAAAGAATTGTTGAATTTTTCCACTGATTCTCTGAACTTGGCACAAACAGTGTTACTAAATTGTATCGACTGCACGCTGCCATGCTTTGAGACATTTTATCCATAGTTTTCGTTCGGATTTCATTCGTATGGCTGGTACACGCGTGTAATTCTCAAACAGTTTATAAAAGTATATGCAAACATAAAATTAAAACCTGTCTTACTGCGCTACTCACTTCGTTTCTTTGCAATTCTTTTCGAAAGCTCTGTAGATGCACATAGAATATCAAAGCGTACTTTACACCCACAATTCAATTGTTTTATATTAGTATAAAGTGTGTGGGCCACCCTTTGATAACAATGCTACAGCGCGCCAGTGAAGCCAAAAATTTAACTGAATCATAACATAAGCAGAAAGCCTAAGGCTCACGTCTATGCCATATATTCAAACGATATTTCTCATTATAATAATGTGCTACTTAAGCGGTCCTATACCAACAGTGACCATGCGTAGACAGTTTTTCTATAACTTAAGCGTTTATAACTGTTATATACTTGAATGCGAAATTTACTGCTTTTTGCCTTAAATTGATTAAGTTTGTCATGCTTTAAGGATTTTTTCCCAAGAGCGATTGCAATTGTTGTTATTGCAATCGTATTCCTCTAAGCCATGACTTTTATTAGTGTTTCATTGCAATTTATTGGCCAAGCAATGAGACTACCGATGCGTCGCAGCACTCGAATTTCTCTCATTGGTCTCATAATATGGCGCGATGCTTTTATTACCGCGCAACATGCGACAGCCTGCGCAATAGAAACAAACAACTACTAACTGCTGCAACAACGTGCAACTAATGCTGTCACGGCACGGAAGTTGTCGCAGCAGCGTGCATTGCACAGACACTGATGCTGTGACTATTGCGTGTTTATTGACTTTGCGCGCTCGCTCTTTGCTGCGTCGGCAACGGCGAGAGTGCCATCGCATGTTGGTTGTCTTTGTGTTAGTGGTGAACGCATTGGCTTGTTAGCCTGAGGTGTAGTACACCGTCAATGCGCTGATGCGCTGCTGGCAGCTGCCACAATAGAATGAAACAGCAACAACTGTGGCAGGCGAGTATAACAGCCTTTTTGCGCTGACCAATCTAACTCGAAATCAATGCGCGGCGCGCATGCAAAGCTTCACACTCGCTCATTGCTAGGCTGCTGGCTGTTTGCTGTATTTCTCATGCATGCAACTGCCCTTCGCTGCGACGAACGCGCTATTCGTTTGTCTAGCCTGGACTGCTGCTATTGCTGTGCGTCACAGTTGCGCTGTTTGGAAAAGTGTGCTCGCGGAAATACATTGCGCACGCATAGTGCCGCTACACAAATAAATCTTATAGCCTGCGGGCAACATTCTGTGGTGAGTTTACGGTTCATCAATAGTGGTGAGTTTGCGTGCCGTGGAGCGAAAGATGCGTAGCGGTCTCGGCGCCACAACTTGTGCTGCCGGTGCTGCCTAAAGGCGGGCGCGCTCTTCACGCAGCATCTAATTTCTTCACACCCGCCAACGTTCAACGTACGCACTGCGCCAGCGCTGATTCTATGGTAGACTACAAGCGCTTTCGCGACTCGAACGCTTGGTTAGTTGTGCGCGCACCTCAAACGCGTGCAGTACGCTGCTTAAATTGTGTTCCGCTGAAGTTTTTGAACAGTACAAAATTCTAAACGCGCTTTTTATTTACATTTGTTATAAGGAATTTCTAGCAACAATTGTTTGTCAGTGTAGCGCATAGCGTATATTTGTAAAGAACTCCGTACACGTATTGCTTGAGTTTCAGTTTAGGCTGTGGGCACAGTATAAACACAATTAGTTTTTGGCAGCGTTATATGTGGGTGGCGGAAGTCGATAAAGCACCGAGATACTGTGGCGAAGCTTTGTGCATTTGAATGGTGATTTACCGTTCGTTTGCGACGACAATCGTAAGTACTCACAATATTTTTAAATTAATACTATTGCGTTACTTATAATTTGCGTAACTGCTTCGCACTCACCGCTCTTTATTTATATGCCATAAATTCTATCGATATGTTTATTATATATATTAGCACTTTTCTTATCTCTCTTTGCAATAATTTCTGAACAGCGGCTGACGTCAACGTGTCTCCTTATACGCAAACTTTTATTATTACTCATATGTGCTTGCGTTCAATCAACGCTGTGGCAAAAAACATGTTGGTGCTGCAGTGGAAAATTATTGCGTGCGTCTTTACAGCAAATCTACTTTTCCACTGTCTTTTATTACGGCATGCTTTCGTTTCCTCATTACTGTATTCTATGTTACTGCGTTCGTTTTTGTTTTCGTTTTGACGTTCTTGTTTTTCACGACAACCTTCCAGCAATTTTTCATTTTCCAGTTTTGCTCTCTTGTTGTAATCAGTTTTCTGCATCTACAATTTGCACAATGTTTTGCTTTTAGTTCTGCAGGCCGCTCCAGACGAACGGACTAGCTAGCTGGCCAGCTAGTCACTCTGTCAGTTTAGTTAACCAGCCATTCAGTCTTGTGTTCAGTCTACCAGTCAGCCTGTCCACTCTACACAGTGCAGCACACTCCAACTGCCAATAAACTCCTGCCATGCAGCTGAGTGGCTCTACTGCATCATTTCGTAGGCAACGCCGTCCCTAACGTCTGCTCCATCGCGTTTGTCTGTCTGTGGTTCGCGTTGTTGTGATGCCGCTGCTGTTTGTTTGTTTCCTTCCATTCATCATTATTCGTTGTATATTTTCTTGTTATCTTTCGGCTGACTGCTTCGAGCATTTCCGAGATATTAATGTTCCTCTGATGGCGCGATTAGAGATCCACAATAATTGCAAACATTGCTTTTTGGTTTGCTGGCGCTGTTGTTTGTGGCAAGGAAGTATAAAATATGTACAAATATATACTCTTATATACCGAAAAGAATAAACTACTAATTTTATAATCGACGAGTCTTGTTGTGTGAAAAGATGTGCAAAAATATGCAAATTGTCGCGGCCTTTGCGGTGCTTGGATTTCAGTTTTTAAACATACCACTGACCAATATTTGCATATATGGCTATCGATTTGCAAGAGTAACGAAGTTAGCAAAGAGTTCGCTTAAAGACGAGATTCTTTCACATTGGTGTAAGAAACCGTTTAGTGCACTTAGGGTGACTCTATCCCATCCAATATTTCCCTTGCAATCCTGCACTTATTATTTAACCCAGCATGCACTTATACCATTTTCCGATTGTTACTTTATCACGAGATTAATGCTGTCGAGTAGATTATCTCATTAATATACCAGATTTAGCACGATTTCACCATACAAAAATGACACTTGTTAATCTGGTCACTGTAGAGATTTGCAGCTAATCTACTCGAAATCTCACTGTGCGTCACTGATTTAGCGCCATCTGTTTGTCAGTAGGGAAATTTATCACATTATCACAGCTGATTTGGACACTACAAGCTGTCAAAGTAAAACAAAAATTAAACAAAAAAATAAAATAAAAAGAAAAAATTAAAACAATAACAAATAAATAAGTGAAAATGGCCGAAAATAGTATAAAAATTGGAGAGTAATGTTGAGTCTAATCTAATAGAGTTGTGGCGAGAAAAAATGTCACAGCTTTGATCGGCTAATCAAAAGCAGCTGTTTTATAATTCTCCAACGGCAGTGAGCGCAGTCTACATTAGCGAATAGATTAAATTTAGCATCTAATATAATGTTCTCATCAAAAATTTGAAGTGATTAGATTACATTGGATACCAAGGAAAAAACCTGTAGAGGTCAAGTTTTATCTTTCTGAAGATACGGCTGCGGGTGCGCTTTATCATCTAAACGCATTGCAGCTACGCGGCACATCAGACCTAGATGCTTAAATTTTTAGCAGAGTGTGCTCGAGGTGTCGCTTGGTTCGATACTTCATCGCTACTTCCTTGGTGTGGTCTAAAACAGCGTTGAAAGAAATTACAAGTTTAAGCACCTCTAAAATATCTGGAGATTCAAAATATCTGAAGATTCAGATTTCCAATCGTCTATGCGCTCGTGTTTCTTTTCGGCATCCTATGCAACGATACAAGTTTATATGATGAAAGTAATCATTATAAAATAGGCTTAAATTTGCGAATTCTCATGGCAGCTCTATATAGTTCATCCGCTTTTCAACTGCATAGATTTCTTAAAGCGTATTATGAAGTCAAACGCATTTGAAGTTCAACCATTTCTAACTGATAACCTTTGCACCTCATTATTCCCACGGAAAAAAATCTGAAGTCAAAGAAAAGCAACTTCAACCTCTGACTTCTTGTATCGGGCCTATTTTGTATTTTGTGTTTTTTCTACTTTGTTTGTTTTGGTTTTCATCTTCCGCTTCGCGTTGCAATAAACTCATTGCATATCGCAATCGCGTTGGCATCGATGTGCGCCTAAATATGTAAATCATAAATAAATATTTTGCCTAACAAGGCAACGCGCTGCTAAATTACTGCTTGACGCGCACGCGTACTGCAGCAACATATTCACACGCTCGCACACGCACACACACTCCTACATACGTCGACAAGTAACAAAAGCGCGTAGTCACAGCAGCAGTTGGTGCCGTTTAGAGAATTACACGCTGCTGTAGGCTTAGCGGATCGGCGGCCTGATGGCTCGGTGGGTCGGCGGCGCGTCGCAAAATATGCATTTATGCCGATATCTGAAATATGATAAGTTGGTGGCTTCCGAGCAACAAAGTCCATTAATCACCATTGAAATTTATTGTCTACCAGCTTAGGCATAGGCAGTGGCAGAGGCCAAGGCGATTGTGGGCTGAGTGGCGTATTGTCATGCAGCGTTGTTGCTGTCGTCAGCGCAGTGGCAGTCGCCATAGAGCGACAGCAAAGGCACAAACCCATGCAGTGGTTGTGGCCGGCAGCATGTGGCGCATTCAGTTGCTAATAAAGGCGCTTATAAATAAACTTGTTGCATATTTATTTATTTATCGGATATACTGTGCTGTTGATTGTTGCTGTGGTTGGCTTGCTTTGCCACCGCAGGCGCTTGTTGTTGGCGGACGTACAACACTTCGCCAAAGAGCCATCATTAGGTGACACAATAACAATAAAAAACAAATCAAATTGCGCCGCGTATCGACAAGTGCTGTTAGCTACGCCCCAGAGGTGGCAAGTGACAAATAACAAGTGGCAAGTTGGTGGGCCGGCTGGCGGAATTAGTTGGTAATTAGCGACTTTAAAGGAATATTCATAAAAATTGATAGCAAGAAATGTGTGAAGCAGGTGACTGGCGATTGCAAGCCTGCGAGGCAATTAGTCAACTAGTGTGTCAACGACAAATTCGCAAAAGTGTGGAATTAATTTGTGGTTGCAACTAGCGCTTGCGAGGTAATGCAATGCAAGGCAAGTTAGTGCAGAGCGAGCGTGTGGCTGGAAGGCTAACTAAGCTTCGATTGTCACCAATTCAGTTGCACTCTTGCGTTCTGGGTCGAGTTAGTGTCGCATTTTTAATATATGCGACAAATATGTAAATTATGATTTGCGCATTACTTGAATATTGTGGCGCTGAGTTATGTGGTTGCGGCACGCGATGGGTGCTTGTACGCATGCGCAGTGCCAAAGAGCGAAGAGTTTAACGAATGTGGTTAGTAGCTAAATAATGGAGTGACAGTTGCCTGTGGCATATACAGATTTGACTATCAGTGAGTTATTATTTTAAGGCGGCTTGCTCTAGTCGAGGAAGCTCTACACTGAATTGTGCATAAATCATAAGTTTTGGCTGCAGCTGGCAATTATAGCAGTTAAGTTAATAAGTTACACCTACTACCAATCGTGAAGCGGCAGCGCGACGAGCGCCTGCGCAGTTAACACCTTTATTTTGATTGGACTGCCAACGCGCGCGCCTGCATGAGAACGAACATGGCTTACTGTAAAGCGCTGCGTAAATTTATTGCGTATG
The DNA here is from genome assembly GCF_042242935.1 of Bactrocera oleae. Lineage (NCBI taxonomy): Eukaryota > Metazoa > Arthropoda > Insecta > Diptera > Tephritidae > Bactrocera > Bactrocera oleae. The sequence goes on from NC_091539.1 coordinate 500,146, forward strand.
CGTGGTATATTGATAGCGATAGCACAGTTTTATTAGACGCGCTTACACGCGTTCTAGGAAAGCTAAGCGTCAGCGCCTAAATATTGCCTTATAAAATATGGCTGGAGGATATAAATACTTTGCACACTGCTTGATCTCATAAATCAAAACTATGCACCTTAAGTTTAGACTGCTGCCGAAAAGGCGTAAACACGCAAGCCCGTAGTTCTGCAATTGCAAATCTCAGCAAAAACAACAAACGCCTTTGTCGAAGCAGCCTTCGCAGCTGGAAAACTTCATGTGCTGTGCGCTTGAATGCTTCGCCTTAGCGTCACTGCGCACCTTTCCTACCAGCTGACGCGTTTGGGCAATCGGGTAGTTATTGTCTCATTGTTGCAACCGCTTAATGCCAGTTTCCTAAGTAGTTCCATATTTGGACGCGCTGCTTGCCACTACATAAATCATAGATGTGCGACAGCACACACCAACACATGCGCGCACACGCTTATAAGCCAATGTGTACGCACACATGCCAGCGGGCAGTCAACAAGATGTCAGTACGAATTTAACATTGCCTATTGGATGCTGCAGCTATGACTTGTGTGCCGCGCTCCGCAGAATTTCAACGCAGTGACTTCGTTGCCTACCACTTATATGTTTAATGCACGCTGACAAATCCGTGGGCGTGGGTATACTATATTCGTAAGTCGTCGTTTTTATGATTTTTGACAACTCGCCGCTTCTGCAATGGCCGCGGCTGTCGATCAGCGCTAACCATTGCCTTGCAGTTTGTTGCGCAGCAAAAGCAAATTGCAATTAATAAAATGAAATTGACGCAATCACGTTGGTCGCTTGCCATTTCCGTGAAGCGCGCGCACACACACACCTCCGAAATGGCCATCATGGTACACATTGTAGGCAACAAGCAGACGGTCAGCCGTCCATTCGCTTTGTGGCATGCAACAGCGACAGTAAAAATGCAACGCGCGCGGGTTATGCGGCAAGTAACAAATGGAAAATCTTAATAGAAAAGTTCACAATCAAACGAACAGCAAAAACTGACAGCAGTTCAACTACATGCCAAAATAAACCTGGACACAAACACATATATGGTTGTATGTCTGCCCAAGATTTACTAGAGGCACTGAGTGTTAGAGCGTAGGTCTGCAAAGACTAAATAGACAGCGGAATGGTGATTGAAGGTGTGTGACGGAGACGCGGGCAGTAGTTGTTGTGGGTTGCAGTCGGCCAGGTCGACGCCGAGTTGCGAATGCCACAAAATAAGTTGGCAACATTAATTTATGTGACACGACGTTATAATCCGACATAAATTATTGGTATGGACGATTAGAGCGCTACAATGACACACAACAATGGACTGGAAGCTCGCAGTAGTGCTGTGTGTGGTACTTGTGTGACACCGCAATGGATAAGCAGTTGTCATTTATACTCGTATGCACTCGCATGCGTTGGGGTATAAAAGTTGAAGGAGTGGCCGCAAAAAAGTGCAATGAATTGCCTGCAGATTAGAAGTGACTTATTAACAAAATATTTGACATGTGCGAGACGTCTTGGAAAAGCTGCGGCGTCTGCAGACTGTTGGTGAAAAATGGTGTCAGCCGCTGTAAGACGTTGTTAGGACAGCGCTGGAATTCTGTTTATGCTATGCACTTTTTACATAGAGATTGCGTTTTCAAAACTTGTATAGGAAAAAGGTTTCTGACGTTTCCATGTTATATCTAAAAGCGTATTTCTGAAAAACGTTTGGTCGCTTCGAGCCGGCATTAAAGTTATAAGTCTTCAAATATTCAGCTAACAAAAAAGCAAGTGCTGCAAATTATCGTTTACGCTGCGCCAATTAAATTTTACAGTTGAATTAATTCTTCAGGCAGTATTTTGTCCAGCATATAAATATCAACATTAATTTGTCGCGCTTTTATGAAATGCGAATTTTATCTCAATTCTAATTTCCTATGCAAATAAATTTCATGCTTTGCATTTGGCGCTACTGCAACACACGGCGCTGCTACAAATTGCCAACTTAAAATTGCAATGAAGCCAACTAAGCGCGCGATAAATCAATGCGTGCGCCACCGCTGCTGCGTTGCTGTCGGTTGTTGTGCGATAACGATCGCCACGAAAGATGAAATTACGCGCTCACGTGCGCTTATCTCACGGCTCAAATCGTAATGCAATAGTCGCAGGATAAGCAAACTAGTTCAAAAAAAATGGAGAAATGAGCTGGCGCGCATGGATTTGCTCGCAAGTTAACTTTGGCGACACCACTGCGGCGCTGAGATATGCGGCAGATAGAACAAACACGCTCGCGCGCTCTGCATTCGGCGCAGTTAATATCGCGTATGCCTTTTTCGTATTTTTTTTTACTTTCACAGTGTTATCAGAAACGCATTATTTGCGCATTGCGTTCACACACAACCCGCTTACAGTGAAAATCACATAGGTGGTTAGATTATAAAAGCATGATGCCAGACGCCATTCTACAATGCAAAGAATCAATTATGCAAGATTTTTCCCTGATGGTGGGTAATGGTCCCAAAGGAAAGCTGCCGGGAAGCCTAACAAATGAGCCGCGCTAAGCGGGCGAGCTTCGTTAATGCGTAATTAAAATAGTAATGTACATTTACGGTAGCTATCTTACTATTTATTGTGCTCGACTGGCCACAGCTACTTACTGCCGCCATTTCTTGTGCGTGCGCGCTTATCTCGTATGCCTCATTAGTTCCTTCGTTAAATGCGCTTTAATTTTGCATTATTAAGAATATCTGCCTAATTAATTTAATTAAATTTACTACCATGGCAGGCTATTTGTCAAAATGAGCGGCGCGTAATTAGCGCAATGGCAGCCGAGCGGATAACTGTAGGCCACTACCCCACTCACCCTTGGCGCGCCCCATTTTTTCTGCTGCTGAAGATGCGCACTGCATTTTAATGAGCTTTTTTCCAACGCGCCTTGCAAACCAAGCAAACGCTAGACTGTGCTGGAATACTTGTAGGTGATATTAAGTCACTGCAACCTCCAGCATCATGGTGAAGGCGCATTCACCAATATTTATTGCGCGCGCTGCCATATGTGCAGGAAAGCAATACCTAAGAAGCCAAAGCCGCTGTTCGCAGTTAGTTCACTGCGCGTATGTTGTGTTTTCCGTTTATACTGAATATCTGCACGTCGTTGAGAAGATTTATGCGGGCTTAGCGAGCGTTCGCAACGCGCTTGTGCGTACTCTAGGCGCTTAGAATGCAAGTGGAGCACTACGAGGGAATGCCATGAAATGGGCGTATGCATTAGCTACAAGCATGTCCATATTTGGCGTAGCGTAAGCCTTGAGGCTAAAGTGAGCTGGTAGAGCTTGGTGACTTGTGGACCGGAAGAGTGTTTGGGTTAGCGCAAGATAGTCAGCCGATGGTCATGACCGCCTGTTGTGTTGGCCACCACGCGAAATCATATTTTTCTGCAGAATTTATTAAAATCAAAGTTGAGCATTTATTCTACAACTCTTTCCATATATTTCCTACAATAACAACATGCATTAGCGACTGATTTGCGCCATATTTGTGAAATTATGGCATTTACGGCATATTCGTCAAGCAATTGAGTCGCTTGAGCGGCAATTTTTGTCTGCGGTTTTTTTTTGTTCAGCTTCCATATGCCTGTATGCTAGTTATAGATATAGCATAGGTAACATTAAAAAGTGAAGAGGTTAGAACTGCGTACCATAAATTCAGGGGTGAGCGGCAAATATATATATTTTCTTCAAACAACGCCAAATTTGAAGCTACGCTTTTTAAAAAATTTATGAAAAATGTATGAAAACGATCTCAAAAGTGGGTTGGTTCTCATAAATCGCTGGCTGATTCACACAACTGCACTTAAGTGAGCAAAATCGGCAATAAACTGGCTTTGATTTAATTTCTAAATTAGAAATTACAGAAAAAAAATAAATGAAAACAATCATCAAAATACAATTGCACTTGTCAAATCATGGCAATTGAAATTTTAATTGAAATGTTCGCTGTGAAATTCACTTGGCAACTCGCTGGCCATGGAGGTGCTCCACGCCACTATGAACTCCATTGCGGCGTTGTCGCACGCTCTGCGCGCCTTGGTAGGCGGTTGCGGACAGCCGTTCGCGTCGGCGATTAAGTGCGCGCAGACAGCTTGTAATTGTTTGTTCAAGTGAAAAAATGTGCCATTTTCGGCGGCTTCGATTACGCCTTTCTTGTAGTTAATTGCTTTTGGGTGTGCGCGCGAGCGGCGGGCGGGACCAATGGGTGGTGAGTAATTTGAAACTCGCAGCAATGTTACAACTGATTTGATTGCATTAACTGCTGTTAGGTGGTGGTAAATTGCCGTAGTTGCAAGTTAATTTGTCGCCAGAGATTGTGCATTGTTTACAAGGTGTAAAAGCTGTACTTTTGGTGCGTTTGTGCAACACGAAAATTGTTGTGCGCAAGTGGACTTGCCTTTTTTCAACTTTATACAACTTCATTTACTTTTGTATTTGCGTTATATTGACAATTCTTCTCTCTCTCTCATTCTCATTGCAGGTATGTTTGCAACCATTCATTTTCAGTTACATAAGATTAACGGTATAAGTCGCGCAGGAATTGCTATCAGTAGCATCAGTTGTAGCATAGCGCAATTGTTGCCAATCGAAAATCAAAAGACTTAAGCAACAAACTTGCACAGTGCCAACTCTTACACACAAACAGCAGCACAAGAGCGCAGAACATGGCACTCTTTCCTTCCTCTTCGCGTCCGCGCACACTTATGGAGCAACTGTTGGCGCGCAAGATCGAGGCAGCCGCCCAAAGCGGTCCGGGCGGCAGCCGTTTGCGGCGCACTGATTCGCTCGACTCCGCCAGCAGCATCGGGTCACTGGGGTCGCTGGTGCTGGGCGATGACGTCTGCCGCTGTGACGACTGCCTGCTGGGCATTGTGGATCTGTATGTAATCAGTGCGGAGGCATCCAAGAAAAAGGTAGGTAACCGGGAGGCTCGAATTGCGCTTTGCAGTGTATGCTCTGTCGACGCGCTTGCGGTGTTGCAATGTATTTAGTTTTGTTGTTGCTGCTATTTGTGTTTGCTTAGCTGCTGTAAGTTGCTGGCAGACTCAGTGTGCTGGCGCAGCAGTTGATTGACTTACAACATGGACTTGCTAATTTTCCACTAATTACTGTTGTGTGCAGGCGGTCGCGAGCGTGTGGCATGCGACACTGTATCATATAACTTTAACTTGGTTAATTAATGACAGGCTGGCGGGTGGTTGGCAGTTTAATCGCGCTACTGTGGGCATTGCTTTGCCTTTATTTGATAATTTGTTAGTAAAGGAGTACGCCACTTGACTACTAGAATCTCAGTAATATGGTTAGTGTTTTAACAGAGGCACAGTAGGCGTTTATAGACATAAATTATTTACAAAAAACGACGTTTAGGCGCTTGTGTTCTTTGACAGGATTATTTATTTTGAAGAGGGGAAATGCAATGCAACCAAAACAATATTAATATAATAGGAACTTTGAACTTTTGCTATGAAATTTCCGAAAGACTAAGCGCCAGTACCAAAAGCAGAGCAGCGAAAGTAGCCAACAGTGTAATGACAATGTGCTGTCTCCGCCACTGCTTCCTAGTCCTGTTATGCGCCGCGCGTTAGTAAACCTGTGGCAAGCGATAACTTAGCTGCAGCGTGAAGGCGTCTGCATATTTGCTATTATTATGAATTTTCTTCCTCCATCTCTTCTGTAGTATAGAATTTTGCAACTCCGCATGGTAGCATGGAATGTCTATTAATCCTAAAGTGTTTGTCCAATAAGCTTGTTTATTATGAAATTTATGATAGTTGACATGAAAATGAGTTTTTAAATTGCCAAAGATATGACTTCCGCTGACATAAGCACCAGCTGTTATTACCCACAGCCTTTGGCAATCATACCACTACGTAGCATGCCACCATCATTTCGAAATATTTGCCTCTTATTCAGTGATGGAGCAACGCGCCTCATAGCCGTGTAATCTGTCGCGCTTCGCGCCTCAAGCGCGCCTCTCTGCAAGCGCGTTTCTTTTTACTCTAATTATTTTCAAGCGTCTATCTGCTATCGCCTGAAGTGCTACGTCACGTTGCTTATTTAACGCTTATCATTATATTAATATTGGCAGCTGTGCGCCCATGGCGTCGCGTCTGTCGTGTGTATCGTGATTTTATTGGCAGCCGTAAATAATTTGCTTAGCATAATTTATCGTGTTATTACAAGACAGCAGAACATTTACCGGCACAAAACAGCACGCCGCTTTTTCTACCAGCGCGCTCTCCACTGTCCAGCACCAATTAAATAAATTCATACAAGTGTCACACGCCGTCACACACGCACTTGTCTGCGATGCGTTATCAGCGCGCTCACCTGGCGGCGGCCAGTCAGTGGGCCTGTCGTTTCGCCGCGTTTTTTTCCGGCTGTAGCAGGAAGTGTTGTCTCTTATTTGTAGATAAATCAAAGCTTAACGGATAATCGCATTCGTAATGAAACTACAAGTGTCTCTGTGAACTGTTGTTGTTGCGCATTCATCATCGCTTAATAAGTGGGTAATGGCATGTGTGGCATGCAAGAAATCATGTTATCATTAATAAACCACTATTTGCAGAATAAAAGCGTTAGCAAATAGCAAACAAAACTGGTTAGAAGTGTTATCAAATAGTAATTAGTATGAAGTTTATCTCGAAGTTGCTACCTCCAACGCACATGAAACTACAAATGATATCAACAACAGAGCTTTTCACTTCTTCGCTTCTGGCGCATTCGACAGCGAGTGCTAAAGCTTTCACGCGTATTGGTTTGTGCTTTGGCTTGGCATATCGTGTGCTTTTCGACTGCTGCAGTCGCTTGTCGGCAATTCTCTGATCGTATTGCGTATCGTATTTTCCCTGTAGATGTCGCCCTGACGAAGCGCGCTATGTTTGCTATATCAGCGAACTGAGAAAGCCTTGTTTATATTGTAAAATTAATAAGTTTGGAGAAGAAGTTATAGAAGTAGAGAAGACATGAGCTCTTAATATTGATAGTGGCGATCCCTAGTGTTTATTCAGAAATGTGGCATGCAACATATTGGTGGAAGCTGCTCAGCTTGGATTATTGAGCGTGTGTGCTTAATGCCAGGCCTACGCGGTGTAAAATTATTCTGTGAATAAAATATACATATATTCTAAAGTGGGGACATTGGATTGCTTTTTGGTGATTAGTCCAGTCTCATAAGAATCGATGCAGTCTGTTTACTGAGGCGGATATCAGACACCCTCCAATTATATTATATAACTAGCATACGAGTATTATTGTATGACTACCCGTCGCTCAGCATATTTTCTTCGTAATTTCTACACAAATAGGCTTTTGCTTTGTATTTGAGTGTTTTATAAGATCACAAGCGTCTTTAGCACATTTTTATACTCTTAAAAGGCTAAATTGTGTTTGTATATAAATTATCAGCGTGACGAGCTGAGTCGCTGAGTCACTGAGTCGATTTAGCCATGTCCGTCTATCTGTATACAAGTATATACGATATCCCTCAGTTTTTAAGATATCGCATATGTTGCATACGTTCTTTCCCCCTCCCCCCCAAGAAGTTGTTTATTTGTCGGAACAGTCGAAATCGGACCACTCCAGCATAGAGCTGTCATACAAACTAAACGATCGTAATCAAGTTCTTGTAAGTAAGCTTTTGTATTTGTGAAGTGTATTATAGCTTCGGTGCAACCGAGTGTAACATTTTTTTTTGTTTTGTATTCAAAAGCGCTGACTTGCTACCCACTCCATTGACAATATGCTCACACCACTCACTGTACTCCGGATAAATCTTCTTCCGCATCATCATCTGTTCGACGCGTTAATCGCATATAAGGCAAACATTTGTTGCGCATTCTCACTTGGATTTATCAGCTAACAATGAATTTATCTAAAGCCGCGAGCGCAGTTTACTAAGCTGTGTTCGTCAAACCAGTTCAAGCTTCATGTGGGCATAGCGTGACGTCACAGATACGTCAATGGCCTACAAAATTTAAACAAACATACACACCCATACAAATTATACATAGTATAATACTTATATACATACAGATATAGACCTATATGTGTGAGCGCATATTTTTAACACGTAGACCGCCTTCTGTGGCTGCTGTCTCGGCGGTTTGCGCTGACTTTGTTATTGTTGGCTGTCAACCAACTGTAATTTCATAATTATAAACCAAACATTCACTTGTTTGTTGTTTGTTTCTTTTGTGTCTAGACGGCCAAAGCACAAAGACTTTTGATGTAATTCATAAATTAAACTCTTTTCTTGCAAAAAATAAAAGTAAGTATTTATTAAAAGAATCAAAATATATAAAAATCACGCTGACTGCCAACACATACAAGTATAAAAATCAATAATAAAATTAAACTAAAACGGAATTTGAAGCAGGGAGCAAAGTTAGCGGCCGCTGCCGCTTGCCACGGGCAAAAGTATTATTTTGCAAATAGTGAAATTTGTACCATTCAATGCCGCATAGCAATACTATGAAAAAATAAAAGTAAATACCAAATATAAAACACACACGCGCACGCACTCATAAAAAAAAGGCGTGAAGCTTAATTTGAAGTCACCGTATTAGCCAGCTTGCTGGTGCGCCAGCGCTCGCGGCGTTAGCGGTAAATGCCGCTAGGTAACATTCAGCTTCAGCCTCAGCTTCAGCTATCGTTTGACGTCACTGCACATCAATCGTGTGGCCCCCACTGTCGCCCCTGTCCAGGCGCAACCATTAGCCGATGAATATTGTAGATTAGCGGCTTTGCTCAACGAGCGTTTTCTATTTGCTCGCTGGTTAGCATGCTCTGTCTGTTGCCGTTTGCTGTTGCTGCTGCTGTGGTTGTTTCTGTTGTTTGTTGTGCCTTTTACGCCATTATCAGTTTGTATAGCCGCGCACATGGAAACGAAATGCCAAATGTTTTGAATTGTATAATTTGGAATTAAATCGCTAAATTATAATCTATAAGGATTTCGGCAGCTTTGAGGTGGCTGTGAAAGCTATTAATGTATGCTCTATGAATATGGGGGAATTCTTAAATGATAAGCACACTTTTTGCGTTGTATATGCGAGGTATTGTTAGGCTATGACCACAGTCATTGAGTTGACCTTTTAATTGTTCGAATTTTTTTTTTTTATAATATCTAAATCTTTGCAAGCTAGTTAGTGCTACGCTCTCTGCATCTTATAACGACATCTACAAGGCTCAGTAAATTGAAATTCTTCAGCTAAACTCGCTAAGACATGCCGTACGCATGATGTCACACATCCTATATAGCACGTATTGAACGCGACATCATGCGATATTTCGGAAATAGTAATACAATAAGTATGAGTGGGAGTGTTCTTACTTTAATACAAATCATTTACCAACAACAACTTGTCTGTCTGATATTTTTCTTTATATTATCTTGCATAACTCGTTGCTGCTTTTCTTTGGCTTCTCTCTCTAAAAGTTTATATGTTTTATTGCTGGTTTTTATGCGTTGTTTTTGTGGTGTGCATTATTGTTGTACAATTTTGCTTTGAAATAACACTTATATAACCGACAGCACTTTTCATTGTTCTATTTGTGTAAATAATAATTAATTTGATATTTTATGGTTGCTCATAAGATAAACAATTGCCGTAATTAAACGTAAAAAACCAGCAAACCGAAAAAAAAAGAACGAACATGAGGCGTTTCAAGTCCGCTGTGGTGTGCTGCGGTTTAATTGCCTTTGCAATAGAGATATGTGCCGCCAATACTGAAAAATATACGATAGTGGAATTAAAATCTCGAACAGTTTGATAAGAGAGTCGACTTAACGTGTTTTGAAAATTATCATCATTGCTATGGAGCTTAGCGCTCGAGAGCTTTCAAGCGCCAAACTTTTAAGTGCGTTGTAATCTTTCACTGGTTTTAAGACATTGTATCTGCAGCTAAAAATAATTATTATAGCATTTGAACTTAAAGCTCAGGAGCTTCGAAAGCTATAAACGTCTAGCTTTAAAAGCTTTTAAGTGCGTTGTTATCTTTCACTGGTTTTTAGAGATTGCATCTGAAACTAAAGATAATCATTATTACATTCGAACTTAGCGCTCAGGAGCTTTAAAAGCTGTAGAAGTGTAGCTTTAAGCGCTTTTAGGTGATATAAATTTAATACCAAGACAGTCTTTCTGAACTGAACTATTGAACTGTTTCATCATCAAAAGCTTTTTTATCTCAATTTCCATTTTCGAGGCTACGAATGCTTACGTAGCAGGTAACGTCCCAGTTACGCAATAGCGTCAATCAGCTTAGCTTAAAACTATTTGTTTTTTATTCCGCCCGTTATTATTCTAAGCAATTATTGCCTTGCTAATGAACAGACCTAGAATTATGGCAGATTTATTTTTCTAATAACTAAAAATACATTTTCAAATTTATCAGTCAACTGTTAAATATAATTTTCTCGTAAAATCGCACTGTAACGCAAAAGAAATAAACAAACAGCCATAGGCAAATAAACAGTTTCAGCGGCGTGCAACTGAAAGTTTAATGAAGCGCAACAGAAAATCACTCATCCAACGAAATTAATTAAAATTGTTAATGCACGAAAATCCAAACATAACGCCACATTGGGCGGTCTGCATCACGCTCTTCTGGCGTTAAACTCAATAACACCTATAAAATTGAAACCCATAAATAGCAAGCAAGCGCTGTTACAAAAGCGCAGTTCAAAGGGCGCACATCAATTGCACGTCCGCGTTAATGCGCGCCCTCATTTCGCTCGCAATGCGGGCGCCACTTTTTCTTGCGCGCGATGTGCTCTGCTCCATTTCGGCTACACATTATCGCAATGCAATATGCCATATATATTATTATCACTTCGTCAGCTGTCGGAGTACGCGCGCACTTGTAAGCGATCACAGCGAATGCCTCTCAGCGCTGGCTGAGTAATAAGAGTGTCTCTAGCTCAAGTCGCGCTGTGCTCGTAACTTCTACAAAAAGTGATCTTGTCAATTTTGCCGCCGGCCGCACTGCCACTACAAAAAACACAGCGCTTTATGTTGTTGTTTCATGGACGTGGCGCGCTCGTAACTTCTTCAACGCTAGCAACGTCAATTGAATATGTCCCAATTTAACTCCGCTTCGCTCAGCGCTACCTCATGCCGCGCTACACTTGTGCACTGCCGCAGCCGTCAAACGCGCCGTTCGGCTTAATTCAGTTCAGTTATGTCGTAGGCATACGTTTGCGCTGCCGTCAGTTGAATTTCTACTCGCAAAGCGTTCGCGTGTTTAAAGCGGTGCATAGCGTCGATGGTGCGGCGGTTCATAAGCGTTTAGATAGTTAACACACTATCGTTACTTTCGTCTGGCGTTTGCTGCGTACAAGCATTGGCAGATACGAAATCGAGCATAACTCACTTTTGACATTTCGGCAATTGTCCGTTCGTCAATGCCAAGGCGTACGTAGAAGAGTTGACCGAATTTCGCTTACGTTTTCACATAATTTTGATATAATTTTGCTGTGCTGTGTTATTGTTTTCGCTGTTGCTTTACGAAAGCCCAACGTGACGCTGTTGTGGCTTTGTTGCTTGCGCGTCGGTAAAACTTGTTAAAGTCATCAGAATTCCAAAAAGGTATTGCGAAGAGCAGCGCAGTAAACTACATAATATTTCATATGAAAGCGAAGTGAAATACGAAAGTGTAACAGCAAAGCTGAAAAAAGTTAAAACAACTGTTGAAAAATATAACTGAAATTCGTGTGAACCAAAGAGCACGCGTCAGAAAAAGTGAAAACAAGGTGAAATTTGCAATAAAATTCCCCTAAAGTGTCTGTGTTTCGTTTGCATATCGCCATAATTGACGCGATAAGAAAAAAATGTTTTTGGTTTTAAATACCCTCTCGGAGTTTTCAATGTTTAAAACAACAGTTTTATTCTGGAATTCTTAGAAAATTCGTCGTCATATAATTAACAGCTTATCAGTTGTAAAACTAGGCAAAAGTGGTTGCTACTAGAGTACGCATCCTTGCGTTCTCTCCGCTCTTTCAAATTGTGCAGTTCCAGTTCCAAAACTGGAGAGGAGCTCCATTTCTTCCTTTCAAATTTCAATGGCACGAAATACTCTAGCGCTTGCAAGCAAAATTTCATAATACTTTCACAGTAAGGTTTTCTGCATCAATTTAGGGTTAACTGGGTTAGCACAAAACGCCCGAAATTTTTTGATGAAAACTAAACTTTTTTGTTGATTAAATATTTTTCATTAGTCACTAATGAATGAGGTAATACAGTCACGCTTGGCTTCTCGTACAACTTTTTACATAAAATTGAATTTTAAATAAAAATAGTTTGTGTTTTTTCCGTCAATAAAAAATTTGTTTTTATTGTTTTCCATATTTCTTTTGGCCTTTGGCTTCACGAAATAATTTGCGTTTGCGCTTACAGACATTTTCTATGAAGTTTATTTTTAAACTGTCAATAAAAACGAACAATATTATTTAATCAATAATTAGCTTATGCAACATTTTTTATAATTACATACATACATACATGCAGACATATACATATATTTATATAAATAGTGCGGCAATTTACTGGCTGTCAAAGCGCACTTTAGCCGCTTTCAAGCGTTAAGCATGGCTTTTGTCAATTAAAAAATATAATTAATGAATTTGCAACTTTTCGCTTTCCAAAATAATTATTGCGTATACCGCCCGAAGCTTGAAAACATGAAAATTAAAAATTGTTTAAGCAATTTTTTTTCTATAAATTACGGTTGTTTAATACAACCGCGCTTATGGCTCTGCCACACTCGCAAAGCGCGCTCTCTCCACCACCGAGTCAGCGCCTCGAACGCTAAGCGGCACGGCCAGTCACTGCGAACAGCGCCAAATATGAAAAGTGACAGCTTTCAAATGTTGTTTTACATGATTTTGGTTTGAAGCTGATTACTTCAGCAACACCTACACAAACACATGCCCGCGTGTGTAATTAAATGCCCACGCGGTAGTGTTACGCGAATGTGCGAATGTGTATGCGTGTGTTTAATTGCTTCCAGCCGGCACTTGTAAGTGACAGTTTTCAGTGAAAAAATGCAATTTACATCTCACTCGACTCGAGAAAGGCCGCGCACAGTCACTGCAAAAAATGTGTTAATCAATTAATGTACAATACAACAGCTATACTTGGCCGCTCGCCTTAATGAGTGTCAATTAAAACGGAAATTGTTCGAACGAAACAAAGAGGAAATTTGAAAAGTGTAGAGACAAAAGCAAACAACGCAGTCGACTTGAAATACTGCGCTCAAAAAAACACGGCTATAATTAAAAAGTAAATAAAGCAAACCCTGTAGGAAATTGAAGGCAAAGTACAAAGTTTAGCGTCAACGCTTCAGCGACTTGAAAACATATTAAGGGTGTGCGCACACGAACCGATTAATATGTGAATAAAACAAAACTAAATTTTCTTACAGGGCATGCCTTTGCAACATTTTTGTTGTTGCAGCCGTCAAGTGCGTATAAATTGTACACATGTTTTCCATTTGTGTTGCCAATTTTGCTGCGTATTTTACTGCGTAATAACGCACGCATCTGTTTCGTATCGTCTCTCAGTTGCACCTGCTTTGCGGCGCGTACACTTCACCATCGTCGAGCTGCTGCTTCAGTTGCTCATCAAACACAGTGGGTGTTCACTATATACTAGCTACAGCATACACGCTCTGCCAAGCTGTAAAAATATACATATTTAGTCCATATATTGCAACAATAAAAACATACAACACAAATTCAATCATTTTGCCGATGAACGGCCGATCTATGCTATCGCTCTAGTAGCAGGCTGTTGCTTCGTTAGAGTTGTCTGTGGCTGGAAAATATATGTTTTGAAAATTAGCGAGATTAGATACAAACAGATATGTCTACAAATAACAGTATGTGCTCATGGATGAGTTTGTTGAATGATGAATACTGAAATAATAGTCATTTTTTTAGCAGACAGAAATGCAATTCTGCTTACTTTTCATTTTTCAATTCACTATATGGCAGCATAAATACAAACGCTTAGAAAAATAAAAGAAAAATTAATATATATTATAAAAGCATCATTGCTCTACCAACACCCTCTTTGTACTCTGTACAGGGTATATTAAGTTCGCCACGATGTCTGTAACAGCCAAAAGGAAACGTCAGAGACCCTATAAAGTATATGTATAAATGATCAGCATGACGAGCTAAGTCGACTTAGCCATGTCCCCCTGTCTGTCCGTTCGTCTGAACGTCTGTATATATACGAAATAGTCCCTCAGTTTTTGAGATTTCGATCTGAAATTTTGCACACGCCCATTTCTCCTTGAGAAGCTGCTTATTTGTCGGAACTGCCGATATTGGATCACTATAGCATATAGCTGCCATACAAACTGAGCAATCGGAATAAAGTGCTTATATGAAAAACTTTTTCATTTGAAGAGATATCTTCCCAAGATATGGCAAGGATTATTATCTAAAACAATGGTGCAACTTATTAAGAAATAGTTTAGATCGGACCACTATAGCATATAGCTGACCACTCAAAGTTTATGTAAGCAATTTTCGTATATGTGTAGGGTATTATAGCTACGGTGCAGCCGAGGTAAACGTTTTTGTTTGTTTTAATAAACATTTTGTTGAAATATGCTACCATCTGTTTGTTTATCTCTTTGATGTATCCACTTCCATTACTCTGTACACATTGATGAATTGTTGTAATTATATGCCTTAATTTGTTGTGCCAACAAAAAATAAATTAAGTAGGTGCAGGCAGCTCGATACACACATAGTTACACCAAGTTCCCATTTCGATTTCGAAATTATGTAGTTTTCTATTGCCTTCAATGCTTGTGGCGTTATCTGTACACGCCCATTGGTTGTGCGCAATTGATGTACCGTTGGAATGTACCAGCGGGCATGGAAAGTCACTTTGTTCTAAATTTATTTTTATGCATATGTATAAATATTATAAATTTGGGCAATAAAATTTGCGTAAATACGTAAGCATTTCATTTGGTTCTATAAATAATGAGGTAATAGTGGAAATATTTTGTCTGGCGGCGCAAAATGAACGCACCTTTCTATTTATGATAAAAAAAAAATTATGATAATTTTGGAATAATAAATTTGTATTGAAATTCGCTGACATAATCGCTGATTTTTGTAGAGTTCATGTTTATTTCGGATATGAAAATGTTATGATGACTCAACTGCCGCGTTAGATGAAATTTTGACCTAAGTGTGGTTATGAGACCACCCAGGTTACCTAACCAACTATTGGCGCGCTACAATATTATAGGGTTTTCTTGTGAATAACTAACTGTAATCAGTACAATGGGGCAGACTAAAGTCACATTTTCGAGCAACTCTTATACTAAAGTGAAGTTCTCTAACACACACTTTCTCAATGTCTAAACTAGCCTAATGCTCGTTATGCACTCATGGACCGTTAAACTTCCTAAAGATGCTGTGAGCGCTCTCCTACCTTCACTCATAATGAGCGCGCTGTCATTGTGAGAGTTTTTACTCTGCCGCTGACGCCTTTCAAGTTTGCATTCCAGCGCAATCAAAAATCAATACGTTACAGTACGAGCGTACTTTGTATTGTAGATTGCTCTTCGCTGCAAACTCATTCAAGTGTGAATTGACGTGCTAACTTCGGGTGTGTAGTACCAGTTTGCTATGCGCTTTGAATGCTGATTTGCGAAATCGCTGATAACTGGCATGTGTATGTTTGAGTATGTGTGTGTGAACGAGTGCATATGCATTTGTAAATGCAAAATAAATACTCGAACTCGTCGCAGCGACCTCCCCGGATGAGTTCAATTAAAGTGATCCGATCGCTATCTACAATATATATGAGTATGTATCTACAACAATTACAACTGCTTTGTTGTGTTTGTTGTTGTGCTAAAGTGTTTATTTACGTCAATTGCAAGCGTTTTCACAGCTAAAAAAGCTAAAAAAAAGCAGTGAGCTGTAATTAAAACTACTCGCTCAAACAAGCACTTGTATGTATATATACGTATATGTGTTTGTGTATGTGCACTTATCAAGAGATAGTGTATAAATTTCTATAAATTGCGGCGATAATAGTGAGCAGTAAGCGAAAAAGGCGTGACATTACAAAAACACCACAGACCATTGGCGGCAACATGTGCTGGTTACACATGACCACAGTCGTATTCAAAAATATGCAGACCAATACAAGGAGATTTAGAATTCAATTTCATTTTAATGCTTTATAGTTGTTGCTATTGCAATTAATTGCGGCATGCAAGCGTAGCTTTAGCATGCAAGAAAAAAAAACAATTAATGCACATATTGATTCATTACACTTACCAGATATTTATGAGAGCAAGCAGGCATAAATGTATGTACTTGCTGACGTAGAAGTCTTGATTAATTGAATAATAAATAAATGACATAATATGTCAAGACAGCCAACCATGCGCAAATTATTTTAATATTTATGAGCTGGCTTCGGCCTAACTTAATGAAATCGTGAGTCGCCTTTATTGCCGTTAGGCTTCACACCTTGACACGTGGACAACTACTAGTTGCCAACAGCTAATGTATGCATATACAAATAATTTTGTTGTGAAAATGCTAATAAAAATTGCACAGACATCTTCAAAATAATTAGTTACTTGTTTGCCAACAAAATCCAGCAAAATATTTCCTGCGCTTAATTTAGTTGAGCGGCGGCCAAGCAGTCAGCGTAAACCTATTTTGATGAAAGCCAGTGTAAACCTTAAGAAATTGCATTTTTTCGCTTATATAGTATATATACTAGGGTGGAGCGAAAAAAATAATAATTTGGTAAAATTTGTAGATTATAAAAAAAGAAAATTTTTGAAAAAAGAGATAATTTTTTTTAACATCTAGAGGCGGCTCACTTTTAAAGTAAATTTCGAGTTAACATTTTTTTTGGACAAGAAAAAATTATTTTTGGTTTAAACTCTTTACATGTATATAAAAATTACCGAATTTGACGGTTTTTGACTCAAAACTTATTTTAACGCTTAAGGAAAGCATGTTGTCGCTTAAGACTTTTTTTAAAACTCCAATAATGACCACAAAAAAATTTTTTAAGTTGATATATTTTAATTGGACAGAAAGAGAACACTACACAGCTTCTAGCTCCATCCTAATATATACACTCATGCATTCGTATCAACTCCACTTCAAGCATTTTTATAGTCAACAGCGTGCGCCATGACGTATGCGCTACCGGCACGTCAAGCCGCGTGTAAAATCTATTAAAATTACACTGAGTTTGTAAGGCGCCTCTTTGTTGTTGTTATTCTGTGTTTATTGCAATATAATTTTTGCTGCGGCACATCTGCATTGCAATTCTTGCTTTTGCTCGCTGAAAAGCTTCGCAGTGCTATCACTACGTCTACCTACGCCACTATATTTGTATGTATTTGTTATTGTATGTTTACGAATTCGCTTATTGGCTTGTGTCACTCAAAACCGTTAAATTTGCATTGCAAATTAAATGACACAATCGAGTTTTTGCTAATTTTGCGTCTGTGCGCTAAGCGCTTCTTTCTTTTCTGCGCATCTCGCCGCTTTTGTTTGAATTTTTTAAGAATTCTGCTACTTTTTTCAACACATTAGACGTTCAGTGTCGGTAACTGGTACTGAGAGTGTCGTAAATGACGCAAAATGCGCAATGTGTTTATGGGTCTTCTGCTTCTTCATTTTTTTAATTATTATTTATATTATTTTCAATTAGTTGGCATTTTATTTGCTGTATATGATAAGCGTTAAATTAAACAAAAATTTTCTAATTGAACAACAATTTAATGTGTTGAACAAGCAATTAGCAATCGTTCTTTATGTGTCAAGGTCAACTAACGAAATTTGTTGCTGCTACTTTCAGCGGAACTGATAAGCAAAAACGAACGCAGCTTTGACGAGCTTTTGAGCTTTCAGTTGACTGCAATGGAAGCACAAGGATTTTTTTAATACTTTGTATTGTCATTTTTGTATTGTCTGTTGAAGACTGCCTTTTAAACGGTCTTTTCGATGATTTCGGCAATAAATAAAAGCTCACTTGGGTGAAATGAAAGTACGCTGATTTTTTAAAATACTTTTTTATTGCCAGTTTTCTTTATTGTCTGTTGAAGACTGTCTTTAAATGGTCATTTCGATGATTTCGGTAATAAGTCAAAAGCTCACTTGGGTGAAATGAAAGCACACTGATTTTTATAATTATTTTTTATTGCCTGTTTTTTTATTGTCTGTTGAAGACTGTCTTTTAAACAGCCACTACTCTCCAAATAACCGATATATAGGTTGCGCCGATTTGAAAAACTCTTATGAGCAGCTTTTTCATTATAGGAGTGCTGTAATAGTCCAAACTTCGACACAAATTATGGTCTTCGCGGTGCCCCAAATTTATGGGTCTTATGAGAGACGCCCCGCAAAGTGTTTCCAACAGAATAACTCACGTATACTCATAACTCAATCACTTACTCAATCCTCTTTTGGCGCCAATTGTCAGTTATGACATATACGCTACCAATTCTGGAACTTTTAATTTTCTTTATGTTGTTGTTATTGCTGCGACGTGAGGCAATACGGCAAGTAATGATGTTTAAAACATTAAATTGAAATCGTTCCTAGAAATCTACAAATAATTACATTGTGTCTTAACATTAAATTGAAATCGTTCCCAGAAATCTACAAATTACTAAATTGTGTCTTAAGTAGCTTGCCTCAGTCATGGCGCGTTTATTCCACGTGGGTGGCGATTTCACTGCGGCTTCAAATATGTCATAAAAACTAAAGGTAAAAATTAATAATAAAAATACTTGCGAAAAGTTTAATTGAAAGCGCTATTCATTGCGTGTTCAAACGCGCTATGAGTTTCGGCCAAGTGAGTTTCGTCGAAATTTTGACGAAATGCCAATGAATTCCGGCAGTCGTAACTCGCAACCATTTATGGCGCAGCGACGCATTGGCTATGCGTTATAAGCGTTTGTATTGAAATTTTTGCGTTATTTTGTTTTTTTTTCTACCTTTTTCCTTCCCTGCTTGCATCACGTTTTGGCAAGACGTGTTGCAATGCTGCATTGCTTGTTGTACAAACGTCGCCGCACCTCGGGTGATAAAATATTAGTGTTGCGCTTGGCATGTGGATGACTTGGCGGCTGCAGGCCAAAAAATGTCAAATCGTCTAATATTCTTCGCTATGCGGTAATTTAATATTTTTAAGATGTTGCAAGCTGTTGCGCGCGCACTTTAACTGCTACGCTTGCCTTGACGTACGCACATTCGAATTGCTAATGCGCTTTTATGAAGTTGTTAACGGTAAAGCCTTTGTATATGTGCTGCTAATTGCCAAGTGCTGACTTTGTTTGCTTGCAAGATTTTGTCGTAATGGCATAATTCGTAGCTGAGACAACACTTGGAGCTCGCACATATTGTCAAGGCCTAGAATGAACGTTAAATATCTTGTTTATGTATGTTTGCTAGAACTTCGTTGCAGCTGTTTTTAGCTCAGGCTAAAATTGAGCGCACCTAAACGTCTGATAAATTCGTATAATAAAGTCCTAGAAGATGGTCTTTTCTTTTTAGAAAGAGGCGCGCACTCAACTAGCATCTCTTATTCAACTAGTGGTGGTTGAGCGCTCAGGCGACGCGCTGAAGAGCAATTTACTTGCAGCGCAGGTTTAATTCTTAAACCACTGTCGGACGTAGTATTTTTGCATGTCTATGATTCATATGCTCCCGTTATAACTTATAGGTATAGGCCTTCTAAATGCATATAGTAGCATTAGAACATGCCTTATCATGCTTTCATTGAGTTCGTTGTAAAAAAAAAGTTGTTTTGAGTATAAAATTTTACGTTTACTCTAGACTGAGCTCCGAGAATTCCCAGCGTTTTTTTCCCAACGAAAAGAATTTATTGAATAAACAGTTGCATTGAAAATATAAAAGTCACCAGCAATATTCGCAGAAAAGACAAGCGTGGTTGAGTAATAAAAAAATACAGCTGCGAATTCCGAAAATATTTCAGATACCAGAACTTCATTCATCATCAACGCTTCACCAGAGCTATGCAATAATACGGTGTAATAAAATGCTTAACTCGCAATGGACTAACAACTTGTTGGAGCTCCGTTGAAACTCGTTGTAAAGCATATTTTCTAAAACAAAGTGTTAGTAATTTGTGTAATAGTGAAATAGAAAAGTGAAGTGAGAACAGTGAACGTGAAAGCGAGACAGTTGCGCCGTGCTTGTGCTTGTGTATGTGACAATGTCTTTGTGCGCTTATCCGCAAGTACGCATTTACGAAGATTTCGATAAAATGAGCGCCAAAGAGGTCTATTACAACGAAGCTGGCAACAAGGTCACCGTAAAGCTGCTGCACTTTCCCGATGTGCCACCTGAGGAGGTGGATAATATGAAATTCGATGACGATGCCGATTACGCTGAAGAAGCCGTCGAGGCAGTTGAAATGCAACACATCAATTGCAAGCAGTGTTGCATACATAAAGACGTCGTTGCCGTTAGCTCAACTTTGCTGAATGGATTGCCACACGTGAAAAGTACGCAAGCTGCTGCAGAAGATGTTGACCCTGCGGAGGCGGAAGATAACGATGCGGAAGAGGACGAGCTTGATGAGACAGCCAGATCATACGATGAGACCGCTGAACGTGAGGCCGATGAGCTGTCACGTCCTCACTCACCGGCACTACCCATGCCCATACATACGCCTCCACAACACTTGCAACAGCATAGTCACTCTGTGCCAACTAAGAAGATCTTTCGCAAAAAATCCACCGGCAACCAGGCGCATGCGCGCAAATGCAGTCTCGCCTTTGCACAGGCACACGGTCTGCCGACTAGTGTGCCGCCCACTATTATGGTGCCGCCACGCGCTCCAGCATCCAATGAACTCAGGGGTTGTGCGTGGCGTCGCCACTTGCAACTGCAGCGCCGTTCGCCATCACCACAGCAAAATCTTTGTCCTGGCTACACGCAATACTCCATGTCATTCCTAGAAGTGCCGCTGCCACGTGACTATGGCTATGCGTCCAGCGACGATTTGAGCTCCGAATGGGACTCCGATGTGCCAACGATGTCGGCCAGCCGCGGCCAGACGCAAACGAAAAAGGTGAGTGTCTTCAGACGTTCTGTTAGGAGCGAAAAATTCACAGCTTGAGTGTAAAATTTTGAGTGTAGCGAGACTAGCGTTTATGCTGCTAATTGCTCTAATATTGTGATCACGTTGTTTGCCTAGGGTATGCGGATGTAGATCAGCTTTCTATGGTGTGATTTGATCTAACATACAAACTTGTCATTCATATGCATAGCATAGCTTTATTTAGTCTGATGTTCACTTAAACTCAACTTCAATATAAATAAATCTTTTTTGGCAGAGTTCATATATATTTACCGACATTTGGCCACGCGCCTTCATGAATGCCATTGTACAATGGTATTGCCCCAGTAACGCGCTCCGAATACTGTTTGCGCTGAGCCACTTCCAACTGCTCATTTATATAGGCTGTTGCGCACGGCGCATGAATTAAAGATCAGTATTGTGTGAAATTCCTTAGTAGAATAATTTGCGAATGCCAAACACAATTCTTATTTTTTTTTTGGAATTTTACGCGCGTTCGTTTGCATGAGAAAAGGCGTAAAATATGCGAGGCAAATCAATCTGTTTATATAATATTGTATTACAGTTGTGTGAAATATTTTTGTATCAAATGAAATTTATCCATTTTGGTTCTGAACACAATACGGAAGGACTAAAAACAGAATTTTGTTTTGTTTTTAGTGCTTCCGTCCTTCTCTCAATGGCAAAGTCGACCACTTTGTAAGAGTGACTCTTTTAGCTTGATTACTTATATACTTTCATTCCACATCTTTTTTACGTATATAAATGTTACCTGCACGTCACTGCCATGTGGCTTAGTATTTGGCAGACTTTCACTGAACCGTGGGTTCGAAATCGACTCGAAAGCATGCTGAAAAGCAAAAAATCTACTATTCAGCGGCGGTTACAAACTTTGTGATCGTCCATTTGGGTGTTAATATATAGACGTAACACACATACTAGCTTCGCAGCTTGACAAACTTTTCGCCAAACGTTAAGCGTTGCATCGTGCTACTGATTATGTTGTCTGTCTACTCTGTCTACAGTCGGCTACAGCTCACTCGAGTTGACAGTTGTGATGAAGACAATTGCATGTTATGACGCCTCAACGCAAAAGTTAACAACACGCACAACAACAAATGCAGCAAACAATAACCGTGCAACATTGCACCGCACAATGAGTCGGTTCCGTCACACTGGCGAAACGTGCTGGGCTCCACTGCGCTTGCGACGTTCGTAGGTTGAGTTGTTGGTATACAATTACTTGGTGAAATGAGCAGAAAAACAAGCGCATAATGATTTATTATGCGGATTAGACCAAAAACGGTAAATCGCGTGGTATGACGTACGTTAGACATTGTTTGGACAAGAAAGTTGAGATACTCGTATGCACCCCCCGCGCAATTGTGACATGAACAAATGATGAACGGATGCAGGCTTCAAGCTGATATCATGTTAGTTGCCTACATTTGTTGAATACTACGCGTTTGAGGTGCACGTGACAGTTGCTGTGTAGTATGAACAAGTTTGCGTATGCAAAACAGGGTGCTGGCATAGAAAATTTGCCAACAATAATTATGGCGCTCGCAATACAAACATTCGATTAGTTGTTTCCCCTTTTAAGTGGTGAGTTTTTTGGTATTAGAATATACTAGATACCTGTTGCGTCCAGTAATTCCAAACTCATAATATGTGGAGATGATGAGAAGAACAAAACGGAGCGAGAGGTTAGGCAAAGCTTCTGTAAAAGTTTGATTTAAGCTTATTGCG
The DNA here is from genome assembly GCF_042242935.1 of Bactrocera oleae. Lineage (NCBI taxonomy): Eukaryota > Metazoa > Arthropoda > Insecta > Diptera > Tephritidae > Bactrocera > Bactrocera oleae. Next base: position 523,073 of record NC_091539.1, read on the forward strand.
AAACGTGCCGCACACAACGTTGTATATACATTATGACTGTCAGAAAATATCAAATTTTTTCAAAGCTGGTATAAGAAAATCTTTTAAAGCGCCAGTTATAAGCTTTCGAAAGCTTTTCAAAACTGTTATATGCAAATCGTTTACAGATTCACTTATAAGCTTTCGAAAGCTTTTCAAAGCTGGTATAAGCAAATCTTTTACAGCTTCACTTAAAAACTTTCGAAAGCTTCAGAGTCGTTACGTATATAATATATTTCAGAGGAAAATCAGTTTAATCGCCGACAATTGGCGTGATTCTGGCAAATATTTTCGAAAACACTTTCAGCTGTAATTTAGCAAGGGTTCAGTGACCAGATTATCTATATATCCCGAAACTGCGCAACATACGCAGTTTATCTTTAGAGTTCAAGCCTTAGCGCCTCAGTCTGTTTTCTTCTTATTGCAAATTGTAAACTCCACACTCTTGCGCGCGCGGTTAGCTGGCTAGCGCTATCACATCTATGCAAACCGCGTTGTAAGCGCTCGTGTCAAGCAGCTTTGCTCTTATTAACTCTGCCGCTAGAAACGTCAACGACGTCATTACAAGCGTCAGGCGTTGGGTGTACTAGTATTGTAGCGGTTTGCGCCGCTCATTAACCGACAAGTGAAAAGCAAACGTAATAAGTCAGTACAGGAATGTGCTGCTGCAGTTAGATATCCAGCGAGCGAGCAATAGCAAGTAGTAGGATGGACGGCGGGCGGAAAGCGTCGGTGAACGTTGCGCCGCAATGAATGGCGTAATATTCATAACAATTATAATAATGAATTATTTTTATTTTTTCTGCTACTGTTTTCTGTTGTTGTTTGCCATTTTAATATTTTTTCCACTGTTTTATATAAATATATTTTTAACTCAGTGCATGGGGCGGCTAGCTGGCAGGCGAGTGTTCGCTTAGTTGCTTGTTTAAAGTTTCATCCGCGTGTCTGCTGGTTAGTAGCTTTTCTCCAGCCTTTAGTGGCGCACTTGGCCAACGGATACTAGCGGTTCCGAAAATCATAAGCGAAATAATATCGTAAAATCTATGTTTTTCAAATCATACGGCCTTAATTTCAGTAAATTTTTGCTTTCCAAGTGAATAGAAAGTCAGCGCATGTGTTTACCGTTACGCTATTGCGGTATCTGCATGCTTCAGCAGCGGCATAACGGTTTCAATTCAAAAATTCCTGCATCCGTTTTCTTTTTATTCGTGCGCGGTCGTTTGAGGCGTGGCAAGAATGTGTTAAACAAGTTGTTTTTAATTAAAGCATTTATATTATGTGGACTATACGAGACGCCAGAAAAGTTTGAGGTGAGGTCTATAAAATCTACTCTTACTTTCGGTATGTTTTGAGTTAATAAACCAATGCCTTACAAAGTATATAATGTTTAGCTTTCATTAGCTTTTACAAATTTTGTTTTTTGACTCGATATTGTGAGCATGCGATTGTGATTCTACTCATCAGGATTGCCAAGTGACCGACTTTAACATATGCCTTCGAAGTCTGTGGTACATCATTATTCGATACGAGTAATGAGATTCTAAGCACGGCTAAGGCGAAGTTGGGAGACAATCTCAGCTTCTTTCTTGACAAGTTTTTCGTACAAAGTTTCATTAGCTTTTCACAAAATATGTTTTTGACTTCAAGATTGTAAGCATGATATTGTGATTCTGCTAAACAGGATTGAAAAGTGACCGGCTTTAAAATATGTAGCCACAATCAGTGGTATGCCATCATTCAGTATGAGTAAAGAGGTTCTAAACCCGGCTAAGACGAAGTTGGGAGACAATCTCAGCTTCTTCCTTGACAAGTGTTTCGTACAATAAACCATAGATTGTTCGACTTCAACTTTAGCCACTAACTGGATTAAAACTTTTAGGATTCTCCTTGAGTAGATAACGACGGTTAATAAGAGTAGAAGATATTATTAGTCAGCTCACAAACCACAACTTGGATAAGAGGCCCAATGACAGGCTTGACACGAGTTGAGCGCTATATTATAGGTATGTGTAATATAGAAGCAGAAGTGAGTTCATCTTTTTTTGAAAGTTTTTTTGTTTTTTTAATTTTTAAGCAATAAAAATATAAAAATAAACAAGTTTTTATGTGTAGCGAGAATATTTATACTAGCAGCATTATTTTGGTGCGCTGCGAGTCTGTAAATATACACGTCTGCGAGGTACTTGAAGCAACGCAATTCTATAGATATGTTTATACATTTTTCCGGAGTACTTAAGTATTTCGAAACAACAAAGTGTTAACACCGCGCCAACGCCGCTGTCATCACCACTGGGTGTTGTATACAAACCGCCGAGTGGTTTTGCGTCACTATTCTTGTTTGTTTTAGATTGCGCAGAGCGCGGAGAGCATGCCGCATGGAAATGTGCTTTGCAAAAAAAGAACCCTGAGTTTGTTTGCGCAGACTGGGCTTGGTAACCGAGTGGCATGTGACAGGCGCTGTGGAATTCCCAAGACTTTTAAAATGATGTAAAATCAGAAGAAGTTACAGAGTGTTGTTGTAGAGTGTTTTTTTTCATACCCGCAAGCAGTGGTCGAGCTGTTGTGACGTAAGTTTGCCGTGCGCTTAGACAAGCTATTTTCACAGCTGAAATGTGAATGCTAATCAACTGGCACATATATTAACTAGCATATTTTATTTACTCTTCTATTTATTTGCACAACCCAACATAAACAAGCGCTAATTTGTTTAATTTTTTCGCATTCTCGTTCCAGGTAAATATGAAAATCCTTGACGGCTCATTGCGAAAATTGACGGTGCCGAAAAATCCGCCACAGCACTTGCGTAAGTACACTGACCGCCTCACTGGCTGTGTGCGCCTGTGCACCGTCGCCCGCTGCCTGGGCGCTCGAGCATTTGCACACATTACAGTCAATTTAGTTTACTGATATTTTTAACGACGTGGCGCAAACTCTCGACACAATTGAAGTCAATTTGCACAATTCATAAGCGCCAACAGTAAAAGTATATGTCGCCGATGCGTTGTTGTTGCGGCTTGGCTGTTATCAATTTGTGCACGCCTTGCTGGTGTGGCAATTCATGCGTTTCGGTGCTGCGAACACATTTTACGTCGTTCCCAGGCGCGACGAGTGCGCACAAAGACAATACAACCACTAATTTAATAAATTTACTGGACGGTGAAAAAACGCCAAATATTGGGTATAGAAATGCAAAGGAGTCTATTTTTATGCCGATTGCGATCAGGCGGCCAGGTCGTGATATTCGTTTTTTCTTGTTCAACGCTTCGAGATGTCTGAACAGCAGCGCGTCGGGGACGAAAAATATTAAAGAAAAAATTACCGTTTTATTAAGAAAGAAGGACAGAAAGGAGCGTCAGAGAGAGAGAGACATAGAGAGAGAAAGGCTGAAACTAAGAAAAAGAGAAAGAGAGAGCTGCTGCCCTGTTGCTTAGGAATATTTGATATATACGGTTCGCAGCATCTTTTCAATAAGATTTGCTTTAACTAGACAACATTACCGCAGAAATCAAGCTTTAGTGAAATTGTCTCCTCAACTTATTATAACTAGCGCTTTTAGTTGACAGCTGGTCGCGCGCTAAATCCTCTCTTATAAAAGCATTTCGCTTTCCAGCGCTGTCCATAAAGTGGCGCCATAAGTCAAAGCAAAATTGTGCCCGAATACTTCAGCCGCTCGCCGCACCTATTAGCTTTAGACATATAACCGCCAACTGACCAACTACTCAGCAAACAAGTCAATTTAATCAACTCAACTCTTAATCATTGCCGTCTTTACATTCTGCCTGCTTGCAGTACCCAATCACAAACTAATCAAGACTAATCTGTATGAGTGTGCTTTTTCATTTGCATAAATTTACGAAGTTGTTGCGACAAGTTGTTTGCAGCTACCAGCGCGAGCGCTGGCTGACCAATGCTCAAGTGTCAAAAGTGCAGTTATACATATGTAGGCGCTATCGCGAACGTAAGCGGCCTAGTTCCGCGCGATTTGCATGCGGTTGCAAGCTATTTGCGCAGGCAACACCTCACCTCCATGGCCTGTGAGAATTGAGTGTTGTTGTTAGTTGTACATTTGACTGGCGCATTCGCTGTTGCATGCCAATTAATTGGCTAATTGGTTATTGCCTCTCTTAATTTCTGTTGCCAGGTGGCAGGTGACACATAAAGCGACAGGTGGTCGCGCTTAGCGCTCAACTTTGCAACAGACGCTTGGAATTCCGTAGCTTTTGCGCAGAGTGGACAGTTCAAGCAGATATTGAATATCTAACCGTTCACGCGCCTCACTTGGCAACGGTATCGCGTTCTTTTCCCAATAGACGAGAATTCGATATGATGGCCTCGCTTGGTGTGCGCTATTCGATGACGCAGGCGCTTATGGCGTTGGCCTTGCTGTGGCACACGGGTTCACTTGTTGAAAATTAATATATATAAATGAAGAAAGTGTTTATGCGCGCGCACATCTGCGAGGCACATTAGTAATGACAGCGCAGTTTTTAATTAAAATAAATGACGCGGCAGCGGCCTAGTCACGTATTGTTGCGGTGACATTTATGTGGGTAGATGAGCGATAACAACGCGCTACAGCGGTAATTAGCACAAGCTTTAGATTGCAAACGCGCTTGGAGTACGTGCCGACGCTTATACTGCTAATTTTTCCTTAATTTTCACTGTTTTTTGTTGAAGTTTTGCAAAGACGCTGTGGCGGCCGCTAATTGTTATTGACGTCAGCGTGCGCGTAAAAGTGGAAGTGCCCGACGTGCGGCAACACTGTGCGTTTATCAGCACAGCCATATCTCTATGCCACTGGTGCTGTAGGTAATATGTTTGCGCTCATGTTTTGCATGAGTATGCGTGCATATTGCAGCGTCGCGCTTTGTTTACAGACGGCTTACGCAGTCTTTTTGTTCACACTCTCATTCAGTTGCTGCTGGCCTCGGCCTGATAGCGCCGTCGCATTTGTTTTGGCAATTAACATAGTCGCACAGACGCGCACTGAAGACATACACACTCCATTTGCACTTAAGCAATTATCGGATTGGAAAATAGGCAGTAAAGTAACGCGCGTAGACGTGTAACAAAATACAAAAATACTTGAATGCACGAAATTTGGCGAAGTAATATAACGCCACTACGTATTTATCGATGCGAGTTGTAAGGAACTATTTTCGGTATGTACAAGTCGATTTGCTACGATTGATCGCGTGCGCGTAGCTGACTTAATTACCAAACATGCAGATGACGGCCCAATAGAGGCGCGCTAGGCATTAAGTTGTTATCGCCAAAATTACCAAGCGCTTACGAATTCGGTCGGTGCTGGTCCAGCGCGCCCAATTAGGATTGTTGCTGCCGCAAATAAGCGATCTGCGCCTACATATTTGTCAGCGCTTTTAAACAGCTGAGTGATGTATTGCGTGTTTAGCACGCGCAGATATGCGAATATCATGTTAGACATTCGTGCGGGGCCGAGGTGTGCTCAGCGCTCCATCTCACCTTTGTAGAGTTAATCAGCACTTGCTAAGTTTAATCGTTCTCTCTTCTCATTGACAGCCTTCTGGTTGGCGCAAGCTACGCAACATTGTGCAATGGACGCCATTTTTCCAAACCTACAAGAAACAGCGCTATCCCTGGGTCCAACTGGCCGGTCATCAAGGCAATTTCAAGGCCGGTCCCGAACAGGGCACCGTCCTAAAGAAGCTCTGTCCAAAAGAGGAGGATTGCTTTCGTGTGCTCATGAAGGATGTTCTGCGCCCCTATGTACCGGAGTATAAGGGACAAGTGACCAGTGAGGATGGCGAATGTAAGTGCAGTATGTACGAATAATCCATAAATATAACTAACTGTTACATGAATTCAATTGAATTTCAATTTGAAGCACTCATTGGTCTGATGAAGAATATATATCTCTCTTTCATAGTATACTTGCAACTGCAGGACTTGCTGAGCGATTTTAATCAGCCCTGTGTTATGGACTGCAAGGTCGGTGTGCGCACTTATCTCGAGGAAGAGCTCTCCAAGGCCAAGGAGAAGCCGAAGCTACGCAAGGATATGTATGAGAAAATGATACAGATTGATCCGGATGCACCCAGTGAGGAGGAGCACAAAGCGAAGGGTGTAACCAAGCCACGTTACATGGTCTGGCGCGAGACGATCTCCAGCACAGCGACACTGGGCTTTCGCATTGAGGTGAGCGAGACTGCTGCTGCGCTAAGCATTCTCTCGAGTACTCAATCAAAAAATTTTCACTTGCAGGGTATTAAGAAAAGCGACGGCACTAGCACTAAGGATTTCAAGACCACGAAGTCTCGCCAGCAAATCAAGCAAGCCTTTCGCGAGTTCGTCAATGGTTTTCAACATGCTATGGTGAGTTTTGTAAACTAAAATAGCTCACTTTCTGAATAGCTTTCTGAATTCGAAAGTCTACTTGTGTCATAGCAAAAGTGAACATAAGCTTTGATATCGTTTGAATTATAAGTGTATTACTTTAACATTAGACTGCTGAATAATCCATGCATAACATTGTTCTTACTCTTTTGTGCCTTACAGCCCCGTTACATTCACCGTCTGCAAGCCATTCGCGCCACACTCGAATGCTCCGACTTCTTTCAGACACACGAAGTTATTGGTAGTTCGTTGCTGTTCGTGCACGACCACTATCACGCCAGCGTATGGCTAATTGATTTTGCCAAGACCGTCGGCTTGCCCGAAAACCAAAAAATCGACCACAGTAGCACATGGACGGTGGGCAACCATGAGGACGGCTATCTGATTGGCATCAATAATTTAATCGAGATTTTCACCGAACTCGATGCGGAAATGGCGCTTGAAACTTCGCTTACACCATCGTCGGCCTCTTCGTCGGCTTCGTTGTCGCCGAAACGCAATTTGAGCGAATCGGCACTTGACGACACAGCGTCCGGCAGCATGTTGAGGGAAGGCGAAGTGGTATTGGAAATGATTAAGCCAGCAAAGGTGGCTACAGTCGCAGATACGCAGCCGACGCACATTTCCGTCGAAACCAGCTCAACAGCGGAGCAGCCGTCTAGCAGCCTATGCACCGTTGCAAAAGCAATAGAGGAGAAAGAGTCAATAGACGGCTCGCAAGATGCGCACTAAGCCAGCGTTCTTGCTGCTGTACGTCTTTTGAATGCAGTACAGATTTTTATGCAAAGTGGAATGCCGCTCGATGGCTTCACTTTATTCATGCACTAGAATTCTTAGAACTCCGTGAATATGAAAGTTAATAAAATAATAGTTTTTAGCTGGAAATTGAATTACTCGTAAGCACGCAAGACTGAACACATAGTAATTTATTGAGTTACATACATACATGCATGTATTTTATATGAGCCTACATACATACAAACCTATGTACCAATAAGTAAATAAGCAGAAATTACAAAAAAATCGAATGCTAACTTTAGCTATGTAAATTTTAAGCAAACATTAAATATAATTGGCACGAGAACTATCAAGGATAAGAGCTAGACAACAAAAACAACCGACACTGTTCAACACGAGCACACGGCATTCGTGCGCGTAGCGGTCTGGCGTGGGAAGGCCTTGACGATTTCGCGACTTCGACAGTAGATAATTAGAGCTATTGAAATATTTAAGTTTAACGGTATATGCAACAAATACTTCAAGCGGCTTGAAGTGGCAAAATGCGTTGCGCTAGTTATATAACTGTATTATCATATCCTGTTAGCAACAAATTAAGGCAGCGCATGGCGTTCGATCACTCAAAACGATTATTCTTTTAATTTTATTATTTTCAATTGTCACACAAATCATTATCCACATCAATACACACATACATACATATGTACGCACACAATCACTGTTGTTGTGTTTAAGAAATAATTGTAAAACTTTTTGACGAGGCAATACTTTCAATAAAATATTTGCAACACAATTAGCTTCTGCTTAAATAACAACAGTTTTCAGAGCATTAAATACAACAACAATTTGTATTTAGACATAATACCGCTATAAAAGCCAACGTTGGGTTGCATTTCTGGTAAGTAATGTGTGGTGTTCGACTTTTCTTTTTGCTTTCATTTAGGCGCGCTTAGAAACGTTATTTCAGTTAAAAACAAAATAATTTCTCTTTCTGTTGATATATTTGGATAATTATTAACACAAACAAAAAAAAAAAAAACAGTTTAGAAAACTTGCTGACTGTTACAATTTAAATAAAAAAATTGAAATTTAATTAGCATATAATACAGTTTTTTTCACTAAATTCAACCACTTCCATTCCCTAAAAGCACTTTTTAATGCATGAAAACGTTGAGAAATCCTTTGAGCTGTAATTTTTTTTGCAAAAAAAATAAAAAAAATAGAAAATGAAGAGTCAAACTCTCATAAATAACTGTTTAGCGTTTGAAAAGTTTGAGAATTATCTAAAATTTCAGTGAATCTGTTAGTAAAAAAAATTCATCATCGTTCATCAAGTTGCTGTGTGCGGGTTAGTTTGTATTTAAAGTGCCTGTTGGAAAATTAAAATTTATTGAAAAATGTTCGATATCGAAAAAGTAAATTTTAGGCTTGTAGTAGATAGAAAAATACTTAAGATGTTCTCTCAGGCTATTTCCGGGTACAAACTTAAGAGAAAAATCCGTCTTATGCATTTTTTTTGTATAAAACCGGCGATTCGCGACATTTTTAATTTGCTAAAATTGTAGGTATTTCCAAACTTAAATAGACTTAAGATAGCGTTAGAGCCCATGCGATTCTGCAAATTTCCTTATCTTTAGATTTTTTCTGCGACCTCTAGTTTAAAAGTTATAAGCAGTTTTCTATTCGGCGGCTGCTTGCTACATGCGACCAGGAGCTTAGTAGAGATCCGAACTTTTGCTGTCAAATTGAATGCAATTTTTCTTCCGCATGGTGGTGTGGCATACTTTCGTACCGGATGTCGGTATAGTATCTGAACCGGAACGATAAAATAATCGTTGCATATTTCCGGTTTAACGTAATATTCCGGAAGCGACAAAATGGAAACGGAAGTATGCCCTGGACGGAACTGGAAATTAATTTGACCGGACTTCCGGAAATATTATATATCGGAACCGGACATAATATCTGACTAGTGCTAACAAAAGAACTTCCTGTTCATTAAATATTTCCGTTTCCGTATTATAGTTTCCGGTAGAACACCACAACCGGAAATGCAACAACTTATAACTTATTTCCGGCCCACGCCATTCTCCGCTTCCGGTCGAAGAATATTTCCGCTGCCTTTGCTTCATTTTTGCCCCTTTGCATATGCTACACCAACATGCAGTTTTCCGGCGCATTTGTCTGCTTTCAATTTGGCAGCAAAATCCCGGATTTCTACCAGGCGATCAGAAGCATGTAGCAAGCCATAGTCGTATAGAAAAATGCGTATAACTTTTAAACTAGCGTTCGTTGAAACAATCTAAAAATGTGCAAAATTGCATGGGCTATAATGCTATTCAAGAAAATTTAAGTTCGGAATAACGCACAATTTTAGCGAATAAAAATTGTTTCGTAAATTACGAGCTTAAGAAAAAAAGCCGTTTTGAGCGTGAGCGTGAAACAACCTGAGAGAACCCCTCAAAGTATTTTTCTATCTACTACAAGCCCAAAATTTTTCGATATCGCAGATTCTTTCAATAAATTTTTGTTTTACAGCAGCCACTTTAGACACCATAAAATACACACACAATATATGTATATTTACTTATATACGAATCATCTAAAGAGAGCCACAATATTTTTGTGTATTATATAATAATAATATAAATTATATATCTGAATTCAAAATGAAAAGGGACTAGGATATTTGCAGAAATTGTGTTGATTAGCCAATGGTAAATGAAAAACATATTCGTATTTATTTTCAAACATTCTTTCGTTTATTTTAGTCGTTCATTTTTATAATAATTCATATTAACATTTTAATATTAATAATTTATTGACTTATTAACGCTTTATACAATTATTTGCCATACATTATGATAATTATGGTGTTTTTTTTGTTTCTTTCTTTAATTTTTTCGATTTACATACAAATATAAGTAGAAAAATTAATTATTATATAGAAATGTTTTAATGCGTTAGTATTCATTAATATTAGACTGGCATTGTTTTTACTTCCACTTCAATAACTGCAAGCGCGCATTCAAACTAAGAAATTATTTGAGCATTAAATTCGAAATAAAACTGGCTTTGCTGGCAGCGCAATTCTTTCTCAACACACTGGTTAACTTGTAAGCGAGGAGACAACTTGTTTGCCTACGCTAAAAATTAACGGTAATTTTCGTTACGAGTTATGTGCTGACATTAGTTGTGAGTTTGTTTACATTCGCTATAATTTTAATTTAAATACTACTGAAAAGAATCTCCGAAAGGGCAGTTTTTGAGTGTAGTCGACTTATTGGTGTTTGGAATTTCGCATTATTCTTCTTCGTCTTCTTCTTCTTCTTCACTTTAAAAATTATTAAACTTATGCATAAGAAATTATTGCAAAATATATGACACATTATTTCATTACAATTAACTTTGTTATAAAGTTATTGGTGCGCTTAAGTTAAGATTTATTACAAAACGAGTATAGAGAAAACGCAGAAAACCGTTTGGTGGGCACGCATGCACGCAGTGGTCTCGTGTTTGTTCGTGCCAACTGCATTTTGGCGCTCAAATTCTACAATCTGCTTGTTCATGTGTGTGTGTGTGTGATTTGTTGTTGTAACTTAAGAACAAATTGTGTTTATAAAAAATATGTATATTATATATAATTGTAAAAGCTATGCTCAAACGACTGGTGGTTCGGTGCCAAGATGTTCATCGTCAGCTCTGTGTATGGAGGAAAAGAAAAATGCAACGGAAAGTGAGAAAATTTGAAAATAAAGTATGCACTAAGGTTTTAAATAAATTTGTAAAATAAATTTTAAAAAATAAAATAAAATACGTAATTGTAATATTGAAAAAAAATTAAATAAAAAATTTAATTTGCAAAAAGAATAAAAAAAAATTAATTTGCAATAAATAAAAATATATCAATAAGATAGTAATAATAGTAAAATAATAATTTTTTACTAAAATTCCAACATAAATATATGAATATTTTCCGCTAAATTTTAAAAATACATTTTGTAAAAATTAATCTATAATTATAATAATAAAAAAATATTATTAAAAAAATTAAAAACAAAAAATTAATTTCCAACAAATAATAGTTCATATAATAGTAATACTAATTATTATAATAATATTAATTTTTTTTTGTTTTTTTAGGCCGCAAGGAGGGTTTAAAACCACTAAAACACTCCCCCCTTCTGTCATGGATTTTTCCCTTGCCCTGAGACCGCTTCAAGGCAAGTTTTCCAAATCCAATAATAATAATAATTTACTAAAAAATTAAAGTAAAATAATAAATTTTCACTAAAAAGAAATTATAATTTTTACTAAAAAAAATAAAATAATAATTTTTTCATAAAAATAATATTAATTTCAATACATGTTGAAAATAAATGTATTTTCTGTTTCATTTGTTCTCAATCACAATGAGTTTCTACAATCCCGTTACTTTTAAGGAATAAGTGAAAACTAACCTCAACAGGTCTCATGTGCCTTTTCTATCGCCCACTTTTTGCCTAACTAATTAACCTTAGTTTGCGTAATTTTTCAAAATGCTTATTATTGATCTGTTTCACAGCACATAATCAAGTAGTAATTCTTTCAAACTAATTACAATATTTTGCTAATGCAATAATTAACTATGACGCATACATACATATTTTGAATTTTCATTTTGTTTTTCATATTTCATACTTTTTTACGTAAGCTATATTTATACATATTTATATATATTAGTTTTTTATGTTGCATATTATTAATGCTTGTATGTATATTTTTAGCTATTACTGTATATTTAAATTTAATTTTCATAATAAATTACGCTAGATTTTATTATTAACGTTGTACATTAATTCCAAGCTATTCTTTGAGCAATTTCAAACTGCTTAATCTTTTCCAAGCATTTCATCCATAAGCCTGCAAGCATTTTAGATTCTGTCGAGCAGTCGCTTTAAAGGTCAATGCTTTGTTTGTTAATAATATTTAATTAAAATTATTTTCTAATATATTTACATATTTATAAATGTAAGTTGTTTGTTTTTTAATTATTTTTTATTTATTTTTTAATTGACTTTTATTGTGCAGATTGATATTTAACACATATACTTGTATATCTCGTATATCCTAAACAGGTTATATTAAGCTTGCCACGAAGTTTGTAACACCCAGCAGGAAACGGCAGAGACCCCATAAAATGTATATATCAATAATCAGCGAGACAAGCTGCGTCGATTTAGTCATATCTGTCTGTCTTTCCATCTATTTGTCCGTCTGTCTGTATATATGCATGCGAACTAGTCCCTCAGTTTTTGAGATATCGACCAGAAATTTTGGCCCCCACCTCTTTTTCTTTCCAAAAAGCTGCTCGTTTGCCGGAATCGCCGATATCGGAGCACTTTAGCATATATCTGCCATACAAACTGAACGATCGGAAGCAAATGCTTGTATGGAAATCTTTTTCATGTGACGAGATATCTTTACGAGATTTGGCATGGTTTATTACCTAAAGCAATAATGCAACCACCGAAGAAATTGTTCAGATCGAACTACTATAGCACATAGCTGCCATAGAAACTAAACGATCGGAATGAAGCGCTTGTAAAGAATGTTTTTTTTTGTGTGAAGGGTATTACAGCTTCGGTGCAAGTTAACGTTTTTTGTTGTTTTGGTTTAGTTTTGTGATATTTTGATTATCGTACAAAAAAAAGTTGAAACAATTTACAAACGAAAAAAAAAGAAAACAGTAGTATGAATTTATTTCTAAATTTAACAAAAAAAAAAAAAAACTAATACCTATAAAAAAAATCTAGAGAGAAGTAGGAAATTATTTGTAAATTAAACAAAAATATAAATCCAAATTTTTTCACATTTTACATTAAAGTTAAGTGCTTTTAATAAACGTATTGTAGCAGCCATAATTTTAGCTGTGAGTCGAGCCAGTTTTCAACGAATTTTAAACAAATGGTTTTGGAAAGAAATTTTATCTAAAATTTTTAATCATTTCATATTTTTAGAATTTGCTGTAGTTTTTTTGAATATATTTCATAATTTGTTCATAGAAACCTTTAGCACATGTTTTTCGCTAATAACTACACATATGTATATATGTATGTAGATAGTATTTATAATATTTTAGTTTAGTTCATAATAAAGACTATTTGTATGTATGTATGTTTGTATGTACATATGTCAGTATGAAGATACACCTGCGCAAACATTAGCTAACTAATAACATACTTTCAAGCGCATAAGCTTGGGACACATACTCTCTCCCTGCAACTCTTATCGCCTATAACCTTCATCTGTTCTTCTTCTTCATGCTTTCAACATAATTAGAGATAAATAGCATGTATATTTCTATGCACATAAGGTTTTGACCAACTCAAAGCCTTTCTTGTTTTATGCAAAGCCCACTCTATTCGCTATTTAGGCACAAATTCCCCACACACGTTTATATTTAGCATTTTGACTCGGCTAGACACACAAGCGCACATATTAACCACATTAAATTCAACTTTCAAACACTATAAATGCTTTCTTAAAGATCTAAATCGATGAGGCGCCATTTTTGCCTATTAAGTGTAGCCTCTACTGTTATATGAGCAGTCGCACATACGCATAGTCGAGTATTTCCAAGTCTAACCAAATAGTCTCAAGGCGTTATTTCAAGTCACTCCCTAGTGTGTACTTCCGCTGCGCCTGAAAACTGTCGCGCGACAAAACATTTTGCGAACACGAGTGTACATACGCCAGCAGAGTGATGGTCAGCGCTAGCGGTAAGCAGCAGCAGCGCAGCGAGACAACGTTCCACCGCACGACGCATTCCAAGTGCAAACTGTTTGTTTGTGAGTAGGCGTTCGGTGCGCTGTTGCGGTAGTATGGGTTGTTGTTGGGCCGTGGGTAGAGTATGTGCACCGGTGGCGGTTGGTCGAACTCATCGAAGAGCGTCGGATCGAAGCGCGCGTCTATATAGTCAATCTCGTGATAAACCAAACTAGACGGATTCCAACTGCCGCAATTCCAGGCATAACGAAGCAGCATGCGTTGAGGGAATACAAATCACTTATCTTAAAACATATGTCTATGCACATACTAGGAGCTTCTTACATTTCTATGTAACTTTGCAACGCATAACTTAGGGGGTACTAGGTACTAACTAGATTGTGGTTTCAACTTACTGCGGACACGTATCCACATTTTGGCCGCTGATGGCCGCGGTGCCCAATGGTATGATGCCTCGCGCTTCGCCCTCCACGACGCGCACGCAACCGTTGAAGTTCTTGGTGTAGCGGCCGCCAGTGAATTTGGCTACGTATGGCGTGCCACCTGCAAAATGAAGCGAGCACATTGTAATCAGTAAACATTCGCCTATATGAGTTTTTTTCTGTTGCCCTTACCAATGAACACATGTCCGGGTAGGCTCATTTGGTCCTTGCCGGTCGGACGTGTTTCGCCCGCATCTAACAGGTGATCCAACTCTAGTACGGCAGTGTTGTCCGTTCGCTTAATCAACACAATGTGGCGGCCGCCATCGTCGATGCGCTTGTCTGGATTGCGTATGACGGTTTCCTCGCCGTTGAGACGGAACGAGAACTCCACGGTGCCATCAACTATGGCTAACGCCATGAAGTCTTGTCCGGTATATTCCTCATCCTTCTTTTGGCCCCACCAGAGCAGCAGGCCATTGGGATCGGTTGTGGAGAATACCATCGCTGCGAAAGAGTATTTTTGATCGACGTCCGAGTTGAAATAATCGCGGTTTATCTCCAGATAACCGTTGCCGTGGAAGGTGGCATCATAGACGAGAGTTATGTCTATAGTTTAGGAGATAAATGCGGTTAGTATAAACAACGCAACTGAATTGAGTGATCTGCGACTCACGTTCTTCACAGTGTTTGCCGGTGAAGCCAACTGGACAATCACAAACGGCTTCACTGTCGTGCACACTGCAGCTTCCGCCATTTTCGCAGGGGTCGCTGGCGCAGGCATCTACTTGTTGGTCTATTTTCTCACTTTGTGCTTTGCTCTCTGTGCCCGTCGCTGGCTGGAGTTTTGTGGCATCTTGCTCGAAGTTGTCGAAGGACTCATTCTGATCGATCTCGTTGATTTCGCCACAGTTCTGGATGTTGGCTGCATCGATAACATCGGCAATCAGGTGGATTTGTCGTTGACCCTCGAACAACTGTTATGGTGGAAATATATTATTCAGGAACATTTAACTGATTGTGCTAGATACTTACGCCCGAGATGCAGCCATCGAAGCCTTGTGTAATGTTCACGTCTCGGTTGAGTTTGACGTTTTCGTGATCATAGCCGCCCACGTATAGCGGAGTTTTTATGTACAACATGCGCGCCAACTTCGTTGCCTTGGCTCGTTGCTCTGGTTCGTTGCCAACGCGTAGGACCCCTTCACCGAAACGACGCGATATTTCAATTTCGGTCCATTTGTTAACCGGTAACGGATTCTGTGAACGCACCAGTATAGGATTCAGACGCGCGCCGGTGTTAATAATTAGCTCAACATGTTTGTCGCGCAGCAGTACAGCAATGAAGTCGCCGCTGGGCAGTTTAGATTCGGCGGCGTATAGTAGGATTGCGTCATGCAGGGAATTAGGTCTCACCTTGAACTTTACATTAAGTTTGGAGGCGCGTGGAGTTCTGTAAATAATTGTACAATATATTAAAAGCGCTAAAGAAAACAGAGTGTAACTTACGGATAGGCAGCATAACTGTTAAGCTTGAACGCCAAGCTGTTCTCATTCAAATGTTCAATATACTGGCAACGATCGCCAGTCTTGTTCAGCGGACAGAGGCATTCCATGCCGGTTTCGGTGTTTTCACAACGTCCGCTGCCACAAATACCCGGGGTGCATTGCGTGCCTTCGACGCCACAGTTGTGTCCGGTCCAGCCCTGTTGGCAGATGCAAGTGTACGCCACTTCTGTTTGACTCTCCAGGCAGATGCCGCCATTCTCGCAAGGATTTTGCTGGCATGGACGGCAGGCGGTGACACCCTCCTTCAGTTTCGCTTCCTTCATCAACTCAACGATAGTTCCTTGAAGAGTAAGGCGACTGATGCAGCCAACGAAGCCAACTTGCTGATCGACAGCCTCATGTGGCAGCATGTCCCAGTTAGGCACGCCGCCGATGTACAAGTCTTCGATGAGATCTAATGGTGAGATTTGCGCAAGTGTGGGGAAAGCGACTGGGTGCTGGTCGTCAACCTGTATATAGCCATCGCGACGGAAACGATTCACGCGCACTGTGTGCCATTCATTGAGTGAAACTGGACGCTCAGAGCGTATGACCATTGGTTTGCCGTCGAAGTCGAAACGGAATTCAGGATAGCGATCTTTTAGCGAGAGCGAAATATAGTCGCCGCTACCACGCTTCTGGCCGTTGAACAGCAACAGACCGTTAGGCTGCTCGGGACGGAATGTAATGTCAAAGTTGAACTTGATGTATGATTCGGGCAAAGTGGGGAAAGACATGTAGCTGACGGGTTCTTGGTGGAAACGCGGAATCGCTCCGGTGACCACTAGTATGACGGGATAATCGACGGACTGTCCGTCTGGTGTGCTTGATGTGCAAATGTAGGTGCCGGCGTCATTTGCCTGCACATCTTGTAATTCCAGTCGCTCCTGAAAGGCAAAGGATCAATATATAATAATATATAGCAAGTAGGACAAAAATTTACTGTGGAAGCCAGTACTCACGTTGTACAGATCGCGATCACCTTGCATTTGACCGTATTGGCGGGACCAACGATAAATGCCCGGCACTTCCGCGTCACAGTTCAGCTGGGCAGATGAGCCGACATTAGCATGTACCAACTTCGGACGTTTCCACTCGTGCGGCCACTCCTCGATACCAAGCGTGTAGCTGGTGGTGTACAGCTCGCCCTCATCTGTCTTGCACTTGCAGCGATAGTCACCAGCATCGGAAGCGGAGACATGCGAGATGATGAGCCGATTGCCGATTTGCTAAAATCGCCAGCCCCGTTGAGAATAAAGAGTAGAGTAGACAATCGACAACTAACCTGTATATTCGGTGGTAGCGGCGAGCCATCGGCACGTTCCCATGCAACATCGGTGTAACTGCTGTCCGAGGAATAACACTCGACCTCTGTCGACTCGCCGATGCGCAATTGCGACGACTGTTGATCTAGCTTCAGACTGCGATCGCGTGGGTGGGTCTGCTGTGGTGGAGGTGGGTTGGAAAGCTCCGGTAATGCTTGTGGTAACATGGGCAAACGAGGTGTTGGCACTGCCGCTGCTATTGCTATTGTGTGCGTGCGCATATTGCATATTGCAGTTAAATTATCGATTTGTGCATGCGCATATATCGATAGTGAAAATGATCGAAATCGAAATATTGAGCAACCAGCGTACCGAATATTCATTCATACGAATGCAAGGGCAGTTGGCAACGTCAATTCACAGGCCATACCAAGTGCAGCACGCAAACACATACACGCACATGGTTTTTATATTTGATGAACAACGTTTTTTGTTTTGGTTTTTGTGATGAGTTTTGTTTTTTTTTGTTTTGATTTGTTTTTGTTTGCAATTAGTTGATATTTGAAAATTTAAGTTACAAAATGAGTTACAGGTCGATATGTTTGGCGATGGACGTGTGACGTGTGACGAGTAAGGCGATTGACGGTGTGTTATCGATAACATTTTGATGACGATAATTTCAAGTTGTTGGCCAATTTCGGTATTTGCGCATTTTCGCGTATTTTTGAGTTGTTTTCGATTTTGCATTTTGAACGAACACACAAAGTAGCAACGACATGGATGACAAACAGAAGTCGAGGCGATTAATCGACAAGCGTTTGGTGGTGGTGGTGGTGGTGGTAGTGGGATGGGCGGTTTTGATAGCGGATGGAAGGATATATAATATTTAGGCGGTGGTGATGGTGGTGGATTGAAGGAGTAGAAGTAGAGAAAATACAACGATTAGCAAAATTTGGAAAAATCAATTTGTTCACAACATAAATTCAACATTTTAAGCTAACAAAGTTATACAAAATACTAAGTTTACAAATGAGCGTAGACAAGGTGAGTGGTGTGTCTTTGTAATTGGGTAAAATTAACGGGAAAAATTCGAGGGAATTAACTACTACCAATGCCAAAATGGAGCAGACAATAAATAAACGGACAAAAGCAAGAAAACAAAACTCAAAAATAAATCAACTCAAAAACAATTCAAAAGCCGATTGCAAAAATTGTAAAAATAAAAGAATTTTGTAAATGAAAATACAATATATAAATAAATTTCGAAAAATCGTTTAGTGCATTTTAATCACAAAATTTTGGTACGGATTTCTTTTGAGATTCAAGGATTTGCATACTTTTAGTAATGATGACGTTAGAAAGCCAAATAAAACTGCATGCAAGCCTAAATAGCTAAATGTGTATATATGTCGCTAAATGACGATATGTGCGTGCTTGTGTGTGTGTGCATGATAAATGTAGGCAATTGCAAGTCGCTATATGCATGCATGTGTGTGTGTGTAAGTTTATCAAGTTTATCGGCAATGTACGTACATATATTTACATACACACAAACTACCTACATACAAACAGACATGTGAGCAAATATACTTGCTAAATGTACATAACGGTATACTTATCATCTCTGCTACGGTTTATAAATTTATGCATAAGTACACTAATACATACATATATATACATACACTAGCGCTACTGCAATACATAAATACATACATACAGCTATTCATAGATAAGTGTACGCTTACGGCTTGGCCTGTTAACGGCGTAATTTTTGCATGTAGAGCGCATGGGCTGCGCTTTGTTGTAAACATACGCAAAATTAAGGGAAAACGCTTTCACGAAATGCACTGTTATTCATTGTATATGCAGCCCAGGCGCTCTAGGCGGCCACTTTGTTACTTACAACGGGTTTGTATTGCTGAAAAAGCCTATCAACTTAAAGCTAAAGTCATAATATTTACATATATATATTATATAACGGACTGGTTTTATTCATGATGCAAAGAGGAAGTCAAAATATTTACAATTAGTCGAATTACGCGTTACCTTTGACCAGCGTGTTCGGTTTAATGTCGACAGGCGTGTGCGGAACACGGGCTTTTATGAGTAATGTTAGCAGTTTGAAGTGTAAGTGGGTGCGCCAATTTTTACTGTTTTGAACATAATTTCAATGCGCCGAACAACTTATAACGTAAAGGGATTTCGCTCAACATATGACATGAGCATGTTAGCTGCTAGCCGTAATGAAAAAAAAATTTAATCCAAAGAGTTTCGAATTACTTAATTTTAACGCATCCTTCACCAGCAGGTCACTCAAGTTAAGGGTTTTGTATTTGCAATTAATGGTTAGTATGCTTTTAGGCGCTTTTACGTGTTTCGGTTGTAGTTTGTATACAAATTCACTTGCCGAATTTTCCAGCGTACTTTGAACACTTTATTTTCAAGCGTGCTTCGCCACCAATTCCTAAGCGACAGGGTTACGCTAATTTTACAAGTCCACTTTTAGGCGCTGTTGCGTGTTTGGTTTGTTGGAGCGTGCAATATATTAGGTGTACCTTCGAGATATTTGCAACACAACAGCTACAAAGTTTTGCTATTTTAAATACGCTTTTGCCAAGTGTGCATTCTACTTTTGCCTTCGGTGTCTCAAGATACCGTTTTGTTTTCGTTTATACCACAATTTTCGTTAATAACTACATCGGTTTCTACACATGCGTACAGTGTGCTTGTTTGTGATACATCTGTGTCCTATAACTTAACCTCAATGTGTGTACAAAACAGAAAGATTTTCAAACTTAAAAAAAAGGTGTTTGTGTGCGCCTGTTCCATATACGAAAGAAATACAGCGTTAGAATCCAAAATAAGGTGCGCAACAAAACAAAAACCAAACAAAAAGAAGGACAGAAAATTCAAAACAAACCGAGTGAGCGGGAAACGTTCGTTGGCAGCAGATGGCGCCGCTTTTTCAGGCGCAACCGTTGCTTGCGCTTGTGTGTGTGATTATTGCGCCGCTCCTTGTGGCTGCTGTGGCTGCTGTGACGCTTCTTCCAGCGCTTGTAGCCCGGCTTCTGTGATGGCTTCTGCGGCTGCTTTTGCGTTGCCAGCGGTTTGTGCGTGGGTGGCGCACTCATTGGCGATGGCAGTGATGTTGCTGTTGGCGTTGACGCTGTTTGTGTCGTCGACAATGTGGTAGGCGGTTGTGGCGGCGTACAGTTAAATTCGTCCGAATGATCTGTGCAATCGTGTATGCCGTCACACACCATTGACGCTTTGATGCAGGTGTGCGGATGCGAGACACACTTGAAGTCGTTCGGTTGGCAAGCGTAGGAGAGGCGCGTGGGCGGTTTGGAGACGAGCGCTTTGGGTGCTTTGAAATCTTGGCGCGTGCGTGAAGTATGGCATATGAAAACGCGCGTGAAAAATAGTAGTTGTGTTGGCATTCAACAACCAAAAAAGGCAACGTAACGAGCGGAAATGAGGCGCAGAGCGTGTGTAGTGTAAAAAGATTTGTCAGAGTCAGTCGATGACGCGCCATTAGGGGCAGGTGAGAACGTAATATGTGGGGTAGAGGTGAGAAAATATGAAAATAAAATAGTTACATTAGACTAGAATGTTCGACTAATGCCGCAAATGCATTCCAATGAACGAAACCGTACTAAAATTAAACAAAGATGCTACGCGTTCAGCAAATATCTACTACTACACTACAGCTACACATACATACATACAAACTACAGGCTACTGATTGTGGCAGTGAGCGCGCCACTAAGCGGTTTTAGTTGCAATTTACATCAAAAAAGGTACGCCGCTTATAGGCGCCTTCACGCCTAGCGCTTACACTAAATCTTAGACTAAAAACTAATGTTAATGCTAACAGCATTTTTTCAATAATAAGTGTGCTAAGGCTGTGCGCAAAGTGGAGCGCTCACTGAGGCAACGTGAACAACTAGTCAAGGAAAGCATCAAATATAAACGTGCGAGTTGCTGTTGCGCGGTTTAACAGTTAAGCGCGCTCCACTATGCGCTCAGCCTAAATTTCGTTCAAGTTTAGTCAAATCGCATGTATTAATTATTTCGCTGATCGGTTGTTATGCCGAATGCGAGTTACACAAAACCAGTATTTTGCTCTAAAATTTGCGCAAATATTTATTTTTTCGTTAGAGATCCTTTAAATTCCTGGCGAATGTTTTTTTTTTTTACAATAGTAGGAATGCTTAAATTGAATATTTAAATAATTTAGAAATTTGAATAAAAAAATCTAGCTACAAAAACACAAATCCAAACCGGAATTTATATTACATTGGAATGGCGGGGTTGCATACAGCTCGTTTTGTTCTTACTTCGTGGCATATTATATACAATTGTATGCGCTCGTTCATATATTTTGACGATAACTATTTTTTTGCTTCACTAACTACGAATTGTTCTAAATTAGTAATACATTTTTCAAACTAGACAGTGACTCACAATAGACTTCGAGTATTGTTTTCTTTTTTTTTCTGCTTTTTTTTTTGCATTTGCTATTAAAACTACGAGTACTATGCGGTATAAACGAGCACAGCCACTAGCCAACATGGTTTCTAACTAAATAAATTTTAGCATTTGAATTATTGTTTCACACACCTGTACAGATATAAAATACGACGCAAGGGACCTCACTTATGCTGTAACCTCCTGCAAGCGCCAATGCGCGTGCGCATGCGCATAATTGCAAGCGCGCGTGTAAGGCGGCGAGCGGGCATTTATTCGCGTTTCGTATTGTATGCCCGGGCAACGTTCGGTGTTGCCGAATGGTGCCGTTGGCGTTACCGTTAGCATGACCAAACGTGTTTTTTGTTAGCGTTATCGTTTATGGGTTCGTGGCGATTTTGGCATTCGGTTCATTTTTGTTTTGTTGACATTTGTTTTTGTTTTTTTGGTATATGCAGTCGTTTGTGTTGCGATGTGGTGAACGATGATAGTTTGTCGAGTTGGTGTACATGTGTGTATGTGTGTGTATGTGAAAATGAGGCGTTGTATGTTGATTTTGATTTTGGGCGTGGCACAAATTGATTTCGTTGTTGTAGTTTTACATGTTGTACACATTTTTTGTTTTTTTTTACATTTTCATTTGGCAAAAAAGTTTTGCGACATTTTTGAAGTGTAGCAGAGAGTAAGTTGAAGAGAGAGAAAGAAAGATAAAGAGAGAAATAAAAAGAAGCAGCATTTAATAAACAAAGAAAAATTATTTGTTTTGCTAATTTTGTACTTTTTTGTTAAAATTAACAGAATTTATAACAAATGTAGAATTTATATTTCGATTTCAAAAATCTCTTATTTTTGATGCGTCATAGCTCGCGTTCTATTGCTTTGCAACAAGCTTTTAATTTAATTTTTTTTTTCAATTTTTTCCAATTAACAAACTGATTTGACTTATTAAAGATCTACTAAGCCAACAACAAGTACAGGAGACAAGGGAATACAAACATTTACTAAACCGGTACTTTAAGTGTGAACATAGAGAGCTACTAGCTAGGCGAACAAATATATATGGATAGAGAAGAGAAAGTGAGAGAGAGAGCGAGTGTGTGTGATGGCAGTAACATTATAATACTAGTGAAGTGTGTACATTTTTTACGTTAACGGTTAGCACAGTGTGCTGTTTGCTGGTATCCTGTACCGTTGAAAGTAGTCACACATTAACACATTACCACACTACCACATAAATAAATTTGTGCATGTGGATGTGAAATTGTGTGCTCGAAGCTACAGTTGTGTGTGTGTTTATAAAAATGGGCGTATTCGTGTGTGTGTGTGTGTGTGTATGCATGTGCATGTGGATACTGTTATGCGGGTACATTATAAATCGGTATTGCCTCACAGCGAAAGTAGGCAAATAAAGCTTTCATTTTACTACAAAAGCGCTTTACGCAGAGCTTTCACATAAAGCGCAAATGCAGCTGTATAAAAGTGTCGCTAAAACTAAAAAAGCTTTCAGCGCACGTTATAAGCAACTTAAATTGAGCTTTTGTTGAAAACTTTCACTCGACACAATACACTTTTAAATTACCATACAATTAGGAATGGTGCCCAACAACTGCTGGCTACTTATACAGTTAAATACATATGTATAAACGAGTATTGCGTACGACTACCAATATGACAGCATGTTTCAGTTTTGCACTGTGCGTTTCTTACACAAAGACATTTTAATATTTAAACTTATAGTTTACAACATAAATTACGCTACAAATGATCTTTATACATACATAAATACATAGAGCTAATGATGCTTAACTTTTACAACAAAATATTTATGTGTATGTAGGCTTGTTCCGATGTAACACATAATGATAAATAATACTAAACACTTAACATTTCTAGTATATGATATGTACATATATAGTAAAAAGAGGCGATGGATAAAAAAAGTTAGGTGATGTGGCAATATACAAGAAAAGCTGTCATGGCATGAGTTTGGGTTTGCAAGCGTTAAAAAGTGTCGAAAGCTCAAAGTCAGCAGTTGTCTGCTGACGAATGTAACAAATGTTGTAAATGTAGTTTGAAATGCAAATAATTTATAGACTTGCTTTTAGTAGAAGTGTGTAAAAGTTTAAAATTTGTTTGTTTAGAGTTAGAAGATTAAACTTACATTAATTTAAATCATGAAAGCTCACGAAACTGATTGGAAATTAAAATTTGAAAGTCTTACATTACCAGTATTTATCAAAATCGGCTTTTGTTGTAACTTATAATTTTCTGTTAACGTAATACAAGTATTTTTGCGCGCTAGAGCTTTCACAAATGTCACTAAAAGCTTTATTGTGAGCTTTTCTTGAATGCATATGTCTTCATTCAGCTACAGTTGTGTAAAACACATTAATAAATCGTTAAAAATTTGTAAATGGCAATAAAAGCTTTATAGTGAGCTTTCACAAATGTCTTAATTCAGCTACAGTTGTGTAAAACACATTAATAAATCGTTAAAAATTTGTATTGACATCGAAAATGAATTGACGATAAATTTGACGCGAAACTCGAATGCAAATATAAAAAAGTGTGCGTGTGTGCGTGTGGCGTCTGTGTGGTAGGTAAGTGGAAAAATAATGTTAGGAAAAGTGAAAAAGCGAGTCATAAAATGTAGGCAACCATTTGTTTTGCGTGTAGAATGAACAGAGCGGTCAGCAAGTGGGGCGGAAGTTGTGTGTGTGTGTGACGCGTTAGAGAAAACAGCACAAAAACTACACCGAAGATGAGGGGAAACTGAAAAGTGATAATTTTGAAAGATCCACAACCAAAATTTGTCGTACAAGTGCCTGTAAATTTGGCAGCACTAAATCAAATAAGTAGTTAAAGCGCTTGTACGTAAAACAGTCGATACTAAAAGTAGTGTTGTAAACTCGAATAACATAAAAATAACTTAAAAACTGTTTTCGAACTAAAAAAAAAAAGCATTGGCAAATAATAAACAGAAAAAGTGTGACGCTTGTGCAAATGCCAAAGCGTTGTGCAGCTGTGCGGTTTTTAAAATTTACGCTCAATAGTATGCTACGCAGTTTTGAAAATCATACAGCACCGTCTGGCATTTGGCACGACGCGTAGCACAAAGCTAGCGCAACGTAAGGCAATCAAAATACTTGATGGGACAAAACTTTTCATAGAAGAAATTAATAATTCATTCAAAGTGAAATTGTTAATAAATTCTGTGTATTTATTCGTTTTCTTTTCATTCTTTTTCCACTTAATTATCAAAATATATTCAATGGCAGCCAGTTGTTGTAGTTGTTGCGTTTGACATTAAGATTATTATGTTTACGATTACGTTTACGATTATTAAAACAGAGAGACAGATAGAAAGTGTTGACAATAAAAATTGCAATTGAGGGCAGTTAAACAAAATCGAGCTTAAAAATAATTTTAGGACTTGTGGGATACTTGGGATTAGAAAAAAAAGAACAGTCATGGATTCGAGGGTGGGGATTGAGGATTACAAGTGTTTAAGGTTGCGTGTGATCCATGTGGATGCGTGGGCAGTTTTGGGTAGTTATTCATAATATTTGGCATGCAAGTATTTTGCGTAAATTACTCATTTTTACAATAATAACAATAAGGTAATAATTTGGTAAAATTAAATAACTAAAATGTTTAATTTTCGTTTTTGGCTTTTTGTTTTTGTTTTTAAAACATTTCTACTTCGTTTCTACTAGCAACGAAAATTCGCTGAACTTTGCGTGAGCTGTATGGTGCATGTCTCGGCTGTTTCGCTAGGGTTTGTGTCTGAGGTGTGAGACTGCGCATGATTGTTTTTTACCGCCACCAGTTAACAAATAAATTTACAAAAACTACACTATTTATACAAAATATATACAAAGGTTATGAGTTGTTGTTTTTGTTGTACGGGTAATTTGGATATTTCGGTTTAGCTGTTAATACTATTTACAAAATGGAGTTTAGTTTCGTACGGAATTTACATACTTTTTTTTCGTTTTAAATTTATACAAACTAGTTAGCAAAAAGTTAAGACTAGAAGAATTTCAGTGTTGTTGTTTTAGGTGGTGTAAGTAGTTGGTCGACTAACTACTGAAGCCACTAAGTAAGTAGGTACTTGACATGAGTAAACACGGGGTGGCAATAAATTGGGCGCTAACAGCTAAATAAGAAAAATCAGTGGTGGAAATTTGGCTCACATTGCGAATTTCGTCTTGAACATGCCCCAAAGCATTCAAATGTTTTCATTGGTTTTAACTTCGATATTAATTGTAAAGTATATATAAAAAAGTAATTTGCATTAAAAGTGTGTTAGCAAGTAACGAATGTTTTTTTTTTCTTATTTTTTTTTTTATAAAAATATGCCTAACTTTGTTCATTTTTTTCATATTTTTTCACTTATGCTTCGCAAATGTGATTTTCATATGGAGCTCCTCGTAAGTTTGCTTTTGTATTGTGTTTTTTTTTTTTTTTGTTATCATATAAGTTTCTTTGCTTGTAATTAATGAGCTCGTCTAGCATTGTATCGTCGCCTTCTATCTTTGTCCCTTCCATAGATATCAGGAAGATAGGGATTATACTCACGCTTGATATTCAGATCTACAAACGATGGTGCTGAGCGACTGCCGCCCGTCGAATAGGACTCGCAAACGTAGCGGCCTTCGTCCGGCTTCTGTACACCGCGCAGATAGAGTCGTTGATCGCGTACCAAAGCGTTGCGTGGCAGTGGTCGACCGTCTTCGCGATGCCATTCGTACTGCGAGTGAGCAAGGGAAAAAGTGTAGTTAGTTAGTAAAGTTTTTTAAGCGATTTGTGAAGAAAGCGAAAAGTATTACGCTCGCACTTACTCTGATTTCGCCGCGTAACGTTTCGCGAACGGACTGCACATCACAATCTAGTGTTACGTCGTCACCCTCGCGTATGTTGTAAGTCTGTGCACGTGGCGATGGCAAGTAGGGACCGCGGCGGTTAACGGTAACCTCGGCCATTTTCGTGGTGTTGCCGTAGCGGTTGGAAGCCGAGCAGTAGTAGCGACCTGCGTCAGCTGGCGTAATACCGTTGAAGCGCAGGTACTGTCCTTCGATGCGTGCAGTGCTGCGAGTAGAAAGTAAGACAAAACGAGACAAGAGTATTGTTAGCAAAACGTAGTAATAAAAACCGCATTCGACAACGCAATATAGCTTTAGCAATAATAACAATAGGCGCACTTACTCCGTCAAGGGGCGATTGTGGTCGGTGTGCCAAGACACTTCGATGGGCTCTTCGCCTGTTACTTCACAGTAGACGTCGATGTTGTCATTAACCGTTACCACAATTGGTATGTTCGGGTGGAAGGTGATCTGGGGAATAGGCACTAAGATCAGTTCAGCTATAACGAACGAAACAATGGTGCCGCGATTGTCCAGCGCATTGCAGATATATTTGCCACTGTTTTGCTCCTCCACTGCTGTAATGATCAAGCTGCTTTGATCCAAGTAGGAGTTTGGTGGCAGTGGACGGCCGTCTTCCCGCTGCCAACGTGTCATCAACTCAGGACCTACAAAAAAATAAAATTGTCGTTTATTACAACACGAGTACAAAGCTGGCGGAGTTGTTAAACTTACCGAGATCGCAAGTTAGCCTTACGGCTTCACCCTTGTTGGCGCGATAAATATTCTGTGGTGGGTCATACTGTGGCGGGCGTGGATAAATTGGGTAAGGATTACGTATCACATCGCCATCGTCTATGAAAAAAAAAAAATAAGAACGTGGAATGGCGATTACGACTTGCTCAACGTAAGAGTTGCTTTAAAGACGCCTGGAGCGTACTTACGTGGCGCATCGCCGCGACGTGGGCGTACTTCTACTGTCACAGAGCTCTCAACGGTGCCAGCTTCGTTGCTCGCTATGCACTTGTATGTCTTGGCGTCATTGCGATCTACACGGTACTTCTCTAAGAAGGCTTGGTTGTGTTGTGGGCTGGGCGGCAAACCGCGGTTGAACTCGGTGGTATCATCCACCCACTGTACTATGGGGCTGGGTACACCAGTAGCGCTGCAGGTCACTTTGAGTTCATCACCTTCAGTTAAGCTCAAGTATTCGTCGTTCGGCTCAAGTGTGATTACGGGTGCCGACGTAACGATCACCTTTTGCAATGCAGTCACACGTCCCACATCGTTCTGCGCAGTACATTCGTAATCGCCGGAGTCTTCCAATTGAATTTCACGGATCCTATTGCAAATATGAAAAAAGTTATTAATTTCTGATACTAAGCCTATATAGCACGTGGTATCGTACATTATGTATCCGGGGCTGATTTCCTGGCAGCGCGGCGACAAGGGTTTGCCGTCAACGCGACGCCACTGTACACTAGGATCGGGAATACCAGTGCCACTGCAGTAAAGCATAGCCTCAGTGCCAACAGGAACTGATTGTGGACCGGCTGGGTATACGTCTATGGTTGGGCTCTCACGTGCTGCAATCAAGCAAATCATTGTTGTTGTACATATTAATATAAGGAGCAAGTGGTTTGGGACGTTCTTATTACCGACTCCTTTCTTGTAAACTTGCATTTTGGATACGAAAAATGCAGTAGAGAATAAAAAAAAAATGTGGAATCACAAAAATTTTAAATCGGATTGCGACAAATTAAACAAACGGGAGGAGAAGAGAAAGAGAGAAATCGTGTAGAAGAATAAATCAAATTAGTTTACAAGATACCGTCTGCCAGCCACGACTAGTTTTTACTTATTAAATAATCGCAATTTTTCTTTGGTTGTGTGGTGTATTGGAGTGTTAAGAATGCTATGTAGTGGTCGGTATCGAATTGAAACTACGCCTAATTCATGTTTCATGGATTTTACTGTACTTACGTTCAACGTCGATAATAGTGTTTGATTCATCAGAGCCCGCAACATTCTCAGCGATACACAAGTACATGCCGCGGTTCTCAGGACGCGCATTAATGATGCGCAGAACATTGCCGGTTTGTTGCACATTGTCAGCAAGTGCCTCGTGAACCTATAGAGAGAACAGATTTAGCGATCACGCTTGCTATCTGATCACATTTTGACATTACCTTGGTCCATTTGATGCTTGGGTAGGGCGAACCGGTGGCCTCACAGGTGATAGAGAAATCTTGTCCTTGTATGATGCGGTTCTGTTCGGGCAAGCGTTTTACAACCGGTTCGACGCTGTAAAATGAGCAATATCACACATTTACAAGGAAACCTATCGAAGTATTTCTATAACACTTACGTGCCCGGCTGTGGTCCTGGATAGGGTCCCGGACCTGGATACGGTCCCGGCGCTGGATAGCCGCTATCTTCGATCAATACTTGTGCGTCATTCGTGTAGTTGCGTCGACCGCGCAAATCAATGCCGATGCAAGTGTAGAGACCTGAATCACGTGGTGTAGAGTCACGTATTTCAATGGTGTTTCCGCTGATAATGACATTACGTTGGCGATACAGTGGATAACCGTCTTTGTTCCACTCATAGATGAGCGAGATAGAGGTGGTCGGCTGGCAGGTGAGACGTACTAAAAGTCCCGCCTCGCCGGTGTATGATGGCGGGTCGATGTAAATAAGTTCGCGTGGTGGTGGTGGTGCTACAGGTGGCGCGATGCGCACATAAACCTGTGTGTACTTTTCATCGACGCCGTTCTCGTTGGCGGCACGACAGCGGTAGCGGCCTTCGTCAGATTTGCGTGGCGCTTCGAAGATGAGGCGGGTATCCTCTGTGCGTGCTTCGAGCGACATATGACCTTCGACACGGGCCCAGGTGACTGTTGGTGTTGGATTACCACTCACCTCGCAATAGATTTCGTTGCGCTGGTATTCCTCGAATGTGACCACTTGCGGCAGGTTGACGATCTGTGACGGTGTGCGTTGTGAATCCTCTGTAATATGTTGGCACAATAGAAAAGATATTAAAAATAACATTTGCTGGGTTTGGTGCAAGGTATGATACAATGTAGACATGTGTAGTTTTGTTGAGGACGTAAAAAATTGCATTACCGTAACGAGCCAACATTTCACTGGCATAGGCTGCAACCATTTTTTGCAAGCGTTTTAGAAAACATTTTAAATATAAATATACACTCAAAACAACAGTGATTAACGAATAAAAAACTCACGCTGCTTGCGCTTACACTCACCTGTAATGGTTATGGAAATCTGATCTTCGAAAACGCGTTTCGTCTCGTTATTCACCGCACGGCAGACATACACACCGGAGTCGTATATTTGTAGATTGTATAAACGCAATACGCCGCCATCCTCTTCGGCGCTGTTCGGCAGACGACCGCCCAGTTTGAACCATGACACGAACACAGGCACCTGTGGACACAAAGCTAACGTGTTAACGGCACTTCAGTGAAAAATGGTATACAAAGTAGGGTACTTACGCCATTCCAAGCCATACGACCGGTGCAGCTCAAAGTCAGTGAGCCACCGATCGGTATGATGGTGATTTCAGGCGGTGCAATCGATACGGTAATCTGCGTTTGGTAATCTGGCAGCGGTGTGGACACTGGCTTCGGTGGTTCCGGTCGTGCGTAGCCATCTGTAGCGTGTAGCAAGTTTAAAGTTAACGTTCATTTCGGAAACAAAAAAAAACAAAACATAAATCTACTTGAAACATATATAATTAGGCAGGCGCTGGCGAGCACGGTGTAAAAGTTGAGTAACTCGGACGACGAGCTCACCAACACGCTGGCACATAAAGATTAGTGACACTTTTTGTTGTTGGTTTGTTGGATTGCAGCAAGAAACTAAACGCAATTAGCCAGCAACAATTTCGGTTGCGCAGCGTCTGCAATTTGCTGTCGACGCTTGCTGCCCCAACAAACCGCTATGTATAAATCATTGTAAGCGTTCTACGGTTAAACAAAGTAGCTATTTTAAAGCAATTCTAAAGCTCGAACAATGTGAAAGTCTTTAGTTGGATCGCGTTACAAGTTAAGCGCATTGTAATACATTTGTGTGTGTGTGTGTAAGTATAAGTAGCTGCACTGTAGTGCAGTAGTGGTTAATACATATGCTAAGTGTGATTTTTCAACGCGGGTTTGCTTGGGGTGCTAGTAGAAGCTTTGGTATAAAGATAAGTGTTATAAATTCGCTACTGGATTAGCTGGGAACGGGTGTATCAGCATTATGTTTACTAGTGTTTGTTTTGCCTACGCACACTTGGATCTCACAACGGGGTAGAACTGCTTTCGACCTAAATGGTTTGCGCTAGAAATTCATAGAACACATAGAACACGTAGTAAGGCGAGTCTAATAGTATATTTGTATGTATATTAGGGTGGAGCGAAAAAAATATTTTTTTTCTGCTTAGCCTGAGGGTAAAATTTGTAGATGATAAAAAATTTTTAACAAAAATTTTTAGATTTTTTTTTTTTAACATCTAGTAAAAATTTTTTTATAAGTCAATTAAAAGTTATCAACTTAAAAAAAAATTGTGTGGTCATTATTAGAGTTTTAAAATAAGCGGTAAAATAAATTTTGAGTCGAAAACCGTCAAATTCGATAATTTTTATATTATATAAATGTAAAGAGTAAACCAAAAAAAATTTTTTTTTTCCAAAAAAATTTTAAATCGAAATTTACTTTAAAATTTTTTTTTCAAAAATTTTCTTATTTTTAATCTTCATATTTTACGCTCAGGCTAAACAGAAAAATATTTTTTTTTTCGCTCCACCCTAATGTATGTATATATGGTACGTTATTTTTAAAGCTACCAAAAACACGCCAACTAATGCAATCATCCATATGAAATATTTAAGATCTGATACCGACTACTACTACTCGATACTTGGTTGCCTATTGCACAAATCGAGTCTAACAATAGGTGGAAACATTTATAGACATAAAATACCAATTACTTGTATTGTAAGTACTGCATTAACGTATGTATGCACGCATGTAGAGGCTGGTCCATATTGTGTGTTCTTTTAATTATAAATAAAATTACAAATAAAAATGAACTGCTTTTACGAAACGCTGCGAATTTATTAAACATGTTACGCCTCAAGTGCCGCCTTAATGCCTTAACAGATTTTGTTACAAACTAAAACGTCGAACAGCAAGTCACAGCTACGACTCATCCAACGCGATTAACGGACTTGGCGCAGAAAAGAAAAAAGAAAAATAAACTAAGTTGCCCTCGTACAACTTTAATTTTTGACAGCTGAACCTAACCGCTAACTTTTATTACAACCGTTAAACGAAACGGCAAAATCCGCAACAAATTGTCAACTAGCGGTTTATAAAGTAGCCAGTAGCCGTTATTTAAATGCGTTTCAGAAAATATAATTTACTTAAACGTGTGCCTTGCAATGCCAACCGAAGCATTTTGTTACGCGACTAAATTTCCTTTAATTTTTTAAATTTAATTTTTATTTTAATTAAAAATATATATATATAATATATAAAAATGTTAACGAAGAGAGCACACTATATGGGCCACCCTTGATGCCTACGGGTTTGTACGAGTATAGTATGAATAGTAGAAATGGCAAAGTCGTTTTCAACACAGTAGGAACTAACCCGAAACTACTATTTTATTAGGGTAGTGATGTACTATTGCTTTGCCAAACACGAAAGTCAAGAGCCAAAGACACTACCAACATATTTCTAAGAGCAAACGTTTGTATTAAAGTGGTTGAGCGAACCTCGCCGATTGCAGTCGTTTCGCAATCTCGTCACGTTCCCTACTTTGCGGTTACCCTTGTATAATTGCAGTGTTTCATTGCTTGCGAATGTCTCATTGGGCATGAGGTCCACCTGATAGCCACAGCAGGCTTTGGGCTCGATCACTAACGTATCCGGTTTATCAATGAGCGTTGACTTATCATTGCTATCGGTTTTGTTGATTTTAACTTTACATTTGGCATACGTGGAGAGAAAAGTAAGAATATTTTGCTTAAAATGTACTTAACGCGCGCTTAAATACGCATAGATTGCATGTGTATGTGCTAAAGACACACACATGCAATATATATACACAATATTTATAGATATATGCATATGTTTAAGTCGGTTATCCACCAATTTGCGCTTGTGTAAATGAGCGTTTGTAAGTGGAACGGTGTGTGAGTTGGTGCAGCTAGCTGCTCTCAGGCACAGCTGAGTTTGGGTTAAATATTGGTTTGTCTTAACATTGACCAATTTTTGCGTTATTTGTGTAATATAAGCTGCTGCAAACAGTTTTTTTTGTTTAGCTTTACTAGCTGCCTTTCACTTACCATCTATCTGACATTGTTGACCGGAGTAACCCGGCTTGCATCTGCAAGTCACTTCGTTGTCCTGCAGGAAACAGGAGTCGGTGGTATCTTCACGGCAAGGACAGGCGACGCAGCTGCCATAGTTGTCCTTGTAATGTAGTGGTTCGCACTTTTCGCAGGAGGTGCCCGAGTAGCCGGCTGGGCAGGCACAGACTTCTACCTCGATGGCTTGTTGTGCATCGGGTGTGCGATGCTCGACGGCCGACTCCAGTGTTACATCGCGTATGCTTGTGCGTGTTGTTGGTATCTTGGGTGTGGCGCGTATAAGAATGTGTTCCAAGTTGGATAGCACGTTCATGAAGTCCAAACGTCCCGCATTTACAGAGCGACCGAACTCTTTTCGTTGCCAATTTTCGTCTTCGTGCAAGCGTACACTGTATTCGCTATTATCTTGCTCCTCGCGTGGTTTTGACCAGACCAATTTCATGCCATTACCAATGAGTATAACATCACTGCCGGGTACACTGTTGCCGTAACTCTCTACATCCAGCCTGTATGATAGATGTCCGCCATATGAGTAGAGCTGATTGCCTAATACTGAGCCGCGTATGCTCCAGTACTTTTGTGTATACGAGTTGTAGTTGTAGGTGAACATGTTTGTAGGTATGTCAAAGCTTAGATTCTCCTCATCTACTATGCTTCCTTCATCATCTGTGAGCAGCGGTTTGTAGTTGAAGAAATCGACAGGTATAAGTTGGCGGTATAATACAGCTGAATTGCACTTTGTGCTCTTGCCAGAACAATAGCACTCCTCACAGCCATCGGGGTTGCGCTCGGATAGGCCATAAGTGCCCGGGCGACACTGATCACAGTATGTACCAATTACATTGGGCTTGCATGCACAATAGCCACTGCAGGAGGCGGTACCGTCGCGGTTGCAGTAGGCACATTCAACTGTCTGATTATCGGGCGCCGGTGGTGGGTAGGGCTCATCATAATCGGGCGAGCAGTCGTTTGGTGTACCACCGGAAGCATTGCCGACATAACCTGGAGCACAGCGATCGCAGAATTCACCAGCGGTATTGTGTTCGCAGTTCTATAATGGAGAATATAAACATTTATTACATGTATGTATATTTCTTGTGTGTATTTAGAGTTGGCAACTTACGATACATGTGCCAGACTCGGCGTCGCATTGGTCTGAGTGGCCATTACATTCGCACGGAATGCAAACGCCTAAGTAAAGTCCTCCTTCGCTGAGACGTTTGTAACCAGGCGCACAACGCTCACAAGAAAGTCCAATATAGCCAACTGGGCAGCGACATTCTTCCACTTCGTAGGCACGTGGTGTTCCGATATTATTCGATGTAGCAATATCCAGTGAAACTTGCGTTAATTGGCCGTCTTTGGTGCTGGTGGTGTAGGTGGCCTTGATGTAGATCGCATCAATTTTCGAAAGTGCCATCAACAAGTGTTCACGATTGACCACTTGGCCATCAGGACGTTGCCAGGCGCTTTCAATGATCGGCACGGAGTACGAGCTGGGTTGGCTGGGGTTCACACCGGCTTTGCGGTAGTGAATAATAGTTATATCCTCACCCTAAACACAATATATTAAATTATTTCGTTTTATAGAGCAGTTGGCTTTAATTTTTACTTACGCTGATGACAACATCGGGTGCTGTGTTGCGGGACATAAGTCCACCTGGCAGTGGGTTATAGCTGAGATTATACGATAGTTTGCCACCATAGGCGGTAATCTTGTCACCAAGGAATGGTGCAGGTAGGCTCCAATATAGTGGGTCGGGAGACAACTGTTGGCTGAAAGTCAAAGCGCTATTATATTGTTGGAAATTAACTTGAGATGGCTGAGCGGCTTTGTAGTCGCGAATCAACTCGAAACCATGTGGGGCGCTTGAACGTCCAAAGCTCGAAGAAATCTGATCGCGGTACCAGCTGCTGCTGGAACATTGCTTTGTCAAACCGCTGCAGAAGCATTCGATGCAACCGGTGTATGTGAAGCTGTTCAAATGGAAGGATTCTGGAGCACAGGTGTCACAACGTGGACCGATAACTAACGGCTTGCATTCACATGTGCCGTTAGGATGTGGATAGTAAGTGCCCTCAGCGTTGCATGTGCTCTCTGGAACTGGATGGCAACTGCCGCCAGGAATCAGCGGATTGCCTTGATAACCAGCAGCACAGATCTCACAGCGTCGGCCAGTGTATCCTTCGAGACAGTCGCAAGTTACGTCGCCATCGGGACTCAATTGGCAACCGCTGGCAAAGTTGCTTGAACCAGTTTGTGGACATGGGCAAGAACGGCATGGTATGCCACGAGCAGGGTCACCATAGGTACCTGGTTGGCAAGGCTCTGGTACGAAAGGTACGCAGCGGCCCAACCAGGGACCATATTTCTCACGCACATAACCAGGAGCACACGACTCGCAAGAGTCACCAATGTAGCCAGGTGGGCAGACACATTTCTCGACCAACGAAGCTGAGCCTAAGCCTTGATCATCAAGACCAGCCGAGTCCATAACGATGTTTGTAAGTTCAACCTCACGTTCTGTAGCATCAATGTAGCTCAAACGGATGAGAATGTTGTCCACATTAGCGAGTACCATCATGACCTCACCACGTGTTGCACGACGTCCATCAGTCTTGTACCAATTACCAGGACTAAATTGTATCGAAATCTTGTTCTTCACATTCGGCTCTGGTTGATTGTGCACGCGTTGTGTTAGCGTAAGACCATTGCCAGTGATTATAACATCGGGTGCATTGTTGGCACGTCCATTGCCCATATAATTGACTTCATAGCGCAGATAGCCACCATAAGATTTCAACTGATTGCCCATATACTCATTAGGCAGTGCCAAGTAAGGCTGTTCACGACTGTTATATCCCACATCGGATACGCGGAACTGCACACCATGATGACGACTGAGGATATTGGGAATTGGTGCATCATTGATGATAATGTCACCATACGGATTCAATTCTACATTCTTGACCTTGTGCGAAGAAATTGGTGGTTGAATGGCAAAGTTAAAGAGATTGGCACTCTTGCAAATCTTGGATATGCCAAAGCAGAAACAGTCGATACATTCATCTGGACGACGAGCGAGCATATTAAAGAAGCCAGCTGGACAGACATCTGCGGTTGTCAGAGTGTCGACTGTCACTTGTGTATCAGGTGTAACGAAAATGCGTCCTTTCGGGTTGAGTATTTCGCAAGAGTAGGCGCCTTGGTCTTGTGATTCCATATTGGGGCAGTATAGTGTAGCTGTGCCGCCATAGTTCTTCGTGACACATTTCTCGGGCACGTGACCCCAGTTCAGGCGCCAAACGATAAGTGGTACTGGTACACCGGTGCCAACACAAGTAATATTCAAGGGTTCGCCTGATTGTAAACGTACACTTGGAGGCGGTGGACGAATTGGGGCAGGAGCCACTGAAAGTAGTAAAGAAAAATGTCAAAATAAAGTGCTATGCAGACAAGTTTTAGTGAACTTACTGCAGCCGATTTCATCGCTACCATCCTTACAATCATTTGTGTCGTCACACTGGAAGTTTTTGGGAATGCAATGACCGCTGCGACATTGGAATTCATCGTAGCGACATGGTGCACCACTTGGCTCGGGGTCGCAACTATCCTCATCTGAATTATCGAAGCAATCGTCTTCGCCGTCACAGCGCCAGATGCGATCAATACAGCGCGAGTTGCGGCACATAAACTGATTGGGCTGGCATTTAAGACCATGACTGCAACTCTCCTCATCGGAACCGTCCGCGCAGTGCGGAGTACCGTCGCAAATTTGTGACTTATCAATACATTGGTTGTCACGGCAGGTGGCCTGGTAGGCACGGCAAGCTGTTGGTGGACGTTCGTTGTCGGGATTCACTGTGGATCAAGTAAGGAAGGCAATGTCAAATAAAATGACCATAAAATACTAGTTTACGTGTGTGGAGTTATGTTTACCGGCGTATTTTTGGAATGTGAAGTCCAGTGTTATGGGTTATTTAAAAAATAGAACAGTAAGCAGATAAAAAGAGGTTTTTTTAGGGCAACTGATAAACAAACACTGCAGGAAAATGTACCTAAACCGAAAAACTCTGCACCGATATGCGGCACTGTGCCGTATCTGATTTTAGGCGAGGATATGTGGTACTTGTTATCATCCCACGCTGCGTCCGCACGTTGGTAAATGCGGTTGTAAATAAATAACTAAGCTTATTTGGAAGCTGGTAGAAACAATTACTTACATTTCTCCACTGTCAGATGTACGGTTACTTGTTGTCCAGAGACATGACGGGGATAGCCTGCAGCCTCGCAAATATATTGACCGGAGTCTTCAACCTAAAGGAATACCGGTTAATTTTGCGCATACAAATAAGAGTTTAATTAAGTGATGTGTGATTTATTGCGCTACTTACGCGGATGTTGGGTATTTCCAGACGACCATCGCCATTGTCTCGTGAGCCGATCGGTAGAGGACGACCACCAGGGCGTGTCCATTTGACGCGTGCGCGCAGTGGGCCTTCGTCACGGCAACGGAAGATAACCTCGCGACCTTAACAGTGTGTTAAATATGAAATGGTATTAGAATAAACGATTTGATAGTAGAGTTTGTGTTGTGGGTGTCTAGCATTCAGTGCGACTGTGTTCTATATGGTACAATGTGGACACTTTTTTGGCTAGCTATACAAAATCCAATTCATGGAGAGCGTTGCAAGTGGTAGGGTAGGCATTTAGAGTTTTATAATATTATATATGTACACTTAAGTGTGTGTGTGTATAATTGTATTTACAAATCGAATACAAAAGTGCATTTGTATACGGTTGCCATTTCGTGCGGTGGCCACTTGGACGGGGTCTCATACAGCAGAAGTATGCAAATTGCATACACAATTAAGCATTAAAATAAAGCCGACTTACCCTCCTTAATATATCCTGTGTTTCATTGCAAAGTTTTTTTTTTTAATTTACAGATTTTAATTTCGAATTTGGGGAATAAAAGCGGAATATAGTATAAAAAGCAAGAATTATTCGAAATCTAAGTACGCGTAATATGGTTATTGCATCGAGAGTAGTCGAGAGCGTGAAGCTGCGCAGAAAAGTCATTTTTGATGTTTAAAAAGCCTTCACGCTAACGGCACTTCGATATTATAACGGTATTTTGTATAAGCAAATTAATCAAATTATTGCGTTGTGGCTAAAAATTGGCCGCATACTCACTTTCTTTGATGATCTGGCTATCGGGGTATGTTTTCAAGTTCAATTCTGGATTTGAGGCTGGAAAATCTACAGCTCCTGTGAAAAAACAAAGCTTGAGTTAGGCGTACACTTTATAAATAATAATACAAATAAGTAATGAACGGTGTATGTGCTTGTGTATGAGTTAAGTGGAGAGAACAAACGAGTTTCAGCATAGACTTTTTATTATTTGAAAAACTTACTTTTTTTGTGTAGTTAAGTGAGTGGTTGATTAAATAAGTTATGGGGCCAAATCAAAATTATTAGTATGCAGATTTTTCAAGCTCACTGTATGTTTATACCGCCGCTATATTGCCTAGCCATTGTTAATATTTACTTATTTCATTATTATATGTGCGACCGGCACCCTAAATTACCGTTCAACATAAAACTTACGTTCAATCTCATTTGAACTGGGATTGCAATCCAGCTCATCGCTAATATCGAGCGGACAATCGATTACGCCGTTACAGCGCAACGCATTACGTATGCACGGACCGTTCTCACAACGAAACATGAGCGTACCGCACGCCTTGCTAGCTCCTTCGAACTCCAGTTGCGGTTCGCGCAGATATTCTGTGTGTCAGTTCCGGTATGCAAGCACGAATTATTTACGTATGCGTTTAGGTATGTATGCAGTTGTCGATAGATGAATGTATGTGGCATTATGTGTAAGTATGTAAAGTGTTTGTAAATGTATTATATATAAATGAAGCAAGTGATAAAAGTGACAGTAATAGTTAAAAATACACAGCATGTACTCACTGCACGAAATCTCATCGGAGCTGTCCGCGCAATCGGTGTAGCCATCACAGCGCGCCGCCGCATTTATGCACTGTCCATTGTTGCAGCGGAACTGCGAGCCGGAGCAGGGCACAACATAGGGCGGCTCAGCGCAGTCCTCCTCGTCCGAACCGTCGCGGCAGTCCTGATAGCCATTGCACTGGGCGTTACCCGAAACGCAGTCACCATTGCGACAACGGAACTGATTGGCAGCGCAACCTGGTCGAGAGTGAATTGAAACAGTAAGAAATTAATTTGAGCCGCAGACAGTTTGTGTGGCGGTACAACGTAACTAGTATACTGGGGGTACGCTTAAATAGTTGCTTGCTTTAAGAGAGTTTGCTAAATTGCTGGGGCAACAAAAAAATAAAATTTTACAAATAAATAAAGTATATACAATATGTCTATGACTAACGGCTTTGCATGCGCCAGACCGCTTGCTGTAGCGGATAAGAGTATTTAGCAGAAAACATATGTGGGTACAATTTGCATGCGCCTACACTTAAGCTATGTTTGAAAGTTGAAAATAAGTTGCACTAAAATAAATTATGCTAGCTTACAGCTAAAACATAATTAAAATATATCTAATATAATATAAGAAAATATAAATTTAATAATAATAAACTGCAACGCATACAATATAAAATAGTAGAACTTTAGCTAAAAATATTAAAAAAATGCAAGCAAAATAATTTGAAAGTAATGCTTGTATTAACCAATGCAATTTTGCTCGTCGGAGAAATCTTTGCAATCGTAGTAGCCGTCGCAACGTTGCGTCTCATTTATGCAGTACTGACGATCAAAGCAGAGAAACTCATTCTCCTTGCAGGTGGTGCCTTACAACGGATTAAATAATTGTTGGTTTTTTTTTTTTTTTTGTATTTTTTGTTTTTTTATAAAAGAGGTGAATAGATAGATTGAGAATATTTGCATGTTGTTGCGTGTTGTTGCAAGAAAGAAGCGTAAATAAATGTTAGGCGCTCAGTAATTGTGCGACAGCAGCAGTTTCTAGAAAGACTGCCCAACCGTTTTACTTCTTCTTTAGTAAAGCTTGCATAAGGTAATCGTAAGCGCCAGTAATTAATATTGGCAATGAAAACCTTTCTAAAAATTGCTGCTGCGCAAAGCATATGCACAGTAGGGTGGAGCGAACATTTTTTTTTATTTTTTTTGCTTGGCCTGAGGGTAAAATTTGTAGATTATAAAAAAAGAAAATTTTTTTTTAACATCTAGAGGCTCACTCACTTTTAAAGTAAATTTCAAGTTAAAATTTTTGGGAAAAAAATTTTTTTTTGGTTTAAACTATTTACCTTTATATAAAAATTACCGAACGGTAATTTTACGTTTTTTGACTCAAAATTTATTTTAACGCTTAAGACTTGTTTTAAAACTCCAATAATGAGCACAAACTTTTGTTTTAAGTTGATAAGTTTTAATTAGCCAGAAAGAGGACTCTCCGCAGCTTCTAGAACACTTATTAAAATTTTTTTACAAAATACAAATTTTAACTCGAAATTTTCTTTAGAAGTAAGCCGCCTTTAGATGTTAAAAAAATTTCTTTCGCTCCACCCTAATGCACAGTTACATAGCAGTAAATATAAAAGTTCTTATGTAAAGGCTGATGAGAAAACTTATTACAAAGTGCTGCTAGAGTAATGACAAAAGCTGCGCACACAAAGTTCTTTAATGGTGTGTGTAAAGAAAGCAGGTGAATATAAATATATGACAGTAATGTGCCGCGTAATGAGGAGAATTTTGAATTTTGTTAAGCAAATGAAGTCGTGTGAAAGTCGACGGTCGGTGCTTTTTTAACGAGGTTTGCAAGTTGACCAAAAAACAACAGAGCTTTGGTTTTATTATATTATATTATTGCTAATTCGCTCTAATGGGTTAGGGTCATGCGACCAACTATTGCCCAACACGATTTGTCGAGCTTGCTGGTTACCGAGAGCAGTTCCAAATATGTCGCAAATGTGAGATGAGCCTTATTGGCGACTGTAGTCGTTTTCTTTACTGGTAGACCTTAGTACGTCGCTTAGTTTAGCATTTTCTTTCTCATTTTTGTTATATCATGGAATATTATCGAAAAATACTAAGCGTAATACATTTCAACGCCGCTTTAACTTAACACAAACTAGACTCTGCGCGTTTTGCGTACAACAGCACTCTAAATTCTAAACTCTATAAATCTGTTTAATACTTTTAATTTTTGGCGGAACCTCCGCCCCTAGACCACAATTTGAGCGAGGCTCGAACAAATATCCATCTAAATGTAGACGTTACGACCAGTACATTATCGGGATTTTTATCGGAGCGTCAGCGTGTGCTCCATAATTTAGTACATTTCGTAAATTTGTAAGAGTTACAACTTGGCCGCAATGGCCACTTTTGTGGAGCTTTTAAATCTGAAAAAAAAACCCGACTTTGCTCAAAGTGTTGCCACGCAAAGCCTCTAAGCTTTAGAGATTTAAAAATAAAAAAATCAGCGTTTGCGTGTATTTTCAACGGGAAATCTTTACACGCCTTGGTCCAGTGCTTAAAATTAATATTAAGGGCTCAAAC
The DNA here is from genome assembly GCF_042242935.1 of Bactrocera oleae. Classification (NCBI taxonomy): domain Eukaryota; kingdom Metazoa; phylum Arthropoda; class Insecta; order Diptera; family Tephritidae; genus Bactrocera; species Bactrocera oleae. The sequence goes on from NC_091539.1 coordinate 564,485, forward strand.
TTGCAGTGATTTCTTTTTGGGTATTGCCAACAAAATTTTACGATGGACCGAAAAAAAATTTAAAAAATAGCACCTAGTATATCTATTTGAAAAGTCAGCCTTAGGTACAAAATATAGCAGAGCTCATTTGAGCTTAAGAAAGCTACATCTATTAGGCTAGCTCGAAAGCTTTTCAGCCGTTAGGTTATGGTCTATTCTATTCAAGTTTTGATTTTATGCCGCTGGTTGAATTACGCTCTTTTTCGACTTCATTTGCCTACATATAGTTCAATGCCGATTTTCACATAGCCGATTTGTGTGCAGTTTTACGTAAAACGAAGAAAAACTAGTTTATACTCGGTGCATACGAGATATACAAGTGTGCTCGTGAGATATACCACTCGTGTTTAAGCAGCAGCGCTCGGGAACAGTGTGCACTTACAATTTGCCTCATCGGCGCCATCGTCACAGTCGCGTGAGCCATCGCAACGTTCACTCTCCGAGTAGCATTTGCCGTTCGGACATGTATGTATCGGGCATGGGTAGCTGGGCAATGGGCGTGGTCGTGTGGGCGGATATGGTGTACAGTTTAGCTCGTCGCTGCCGTCCGTGCACTCTCTAACATTGTTGCAACGTATCGAGTCCGCATGACATTCGTCGTCGCAAAAATGCTGATCGGCCGTGCAGTCCTCCGGTGTGTGGCGCGTTGCAACTACAGTCGTGCGAAGGTCGTTCAAAAGCGTAGCAAGCGAGGTTGATGAGTGGTGGCGATATGAGAAAGCATATTTGTCGACACACATGAGTATATGCAGTTACGCAGCGAGAGAGAGAGAGAGAAATGCAAAATGATATGGATTAGTGGTTAATATGGTTTGTATGGCAGCGCTGTAAGTGGAACGGTTTTCATTAATGCTTGTTGGTGGCAAAACTGTGAGTTCTTTACATAAATTCACATAAAAACATATTAAGGCGAAATATACATAAATTATTATTAAATATACGAACACATATTGTTCAAAGGACGATGGCATAAAAAATTTTGTGATTTATTTAGAATCTTTGTTTTTGCTTGTGCTGTTACCCTTTTTGCTGCATTGCCTGGGCGACTCGTCCGATCCGTCTATGCAATCGACGCGCCCGTCACACAGATAATCTTTGTTTATACACTGGTAGTTGCCGCACTGCCACTGGTAGGCAAGGCAGGTCTTATTCGACACGTACGCTATTAAATCGTTTTCATGTTCTGTGCCTATGTACAATTTTATGTTGTTGTTGGCGAAGTCGGTGTTTAATTTGGTGAACATTTACAATAATGAATAATGAATGTAATGTGTTGTTGTTATTGTTTTTGTTTTTTATTTTTTGAATGATATTTAGTTTTCCAGCATAGAAACATAAATTACACGTTGAAACAGTTGAAACGATAAAAAAACATTGAAAATGAACACAAGTGCGGTTATGTGATGTGCCAAGTTTTTATGAAATTAAACAAAAAAAGAATTTAAAAAAATATATTTATATACAAACATATAAAGAGTAATAAATGAAATCAAAAGTAAATAAATAAGCAAAATGTATGAAGCGACAGTGGCAGTTAGTGAGAGAGTAGGGTAGAGCTTTCGATAAGTGGGCAAATTTGGAATGAAGACTTTTTAAACTTTTTGAAGCGCTGCACACTTTTATGCGTTGTTGTTTAGACGCGATGATATTAATAGATTTAAAAAAATTCCAAAACACACGCACTCTGCTAAGAGCCAAATGTGCAACAATGTGTAAAATATTTTACAATTGAAGAAACCAAGCCAAAAATTCAATATGTTTTTAGAAAATTTCGAAAACGAGGTGGACCAGTTAGCTTTCAGTTAAAAAGCTGCATAGCCACATTTTGAAATAGTATTGTGAGTTTCAAACAAAAACGAAATTTGGCGAGAGACAATCAAAGTAGTGGGCACATTTTAGATATTTTATCAAAATATATTGCAGAATTCTAAACAAAATGAAAATTAAACTCAATATACAATATTACCAGCTAAAGAGTGTGAGCTTGTGAAGAACATTAAAGTTTACAGCACAATTTTGTACTATAAGTAAGTAATAAATTTTTGTTTACGAAAAAGCTTGCGGAAATGATTTTCCAATTTAATTTTGCTCAATTATTCACTTTTCTTAACTGAACATTAAATTTGTTTCGTTACCAGCGCAGTTTTTTTCATCTTGTTCATCGTCGCAGTCAATTTTGCCATTGCAATACAGACTCCAATCGACGCAGGTACCGTTACACAGGAATTTCAGTCGTGGACATTCGATTTTTGCCGTTACAGTTGCTCGTTCTTTAACATTGTTGTTGCGTGCGAGTGCATGAAACAGGTTTGCATAATTGAAATATATAGTTGTCTCGGCATATAGTTACAATAAACGTACTGTGACTTAAGAATTCACGTGAAAATTTCAAAACTTTCATTGCTACACTAATAGACTACTAAAGTGACAAGCTGAGAGGCTTGGCGTAATTGTGGCATGAGACTACACACTAAAGTTGCAGAGAGTGCATGCAAATAGTTATGTGACGCATAAGCAGTGGGAAGCAGTAAGGTGTGGTTATATAGTCAAAGATATCGTATTATATAGTAACTACATATGTTTTGTTTTGTTGTAACACGTTAGAAAATGTTAGCATATTAAAGAACTAAGCAACTGGTTCAAAGCCATTGAGTAGTGATCGATTTTGGCGCACGTAAACTAGCTGAATACTTGTAGATGGCGCCTGAACGCTCACTTCCAGCACTTACCGCAGTTCTGTTCATCGCTGGCATCGATGCAATCGGGATGACCGTTGCAGCGCTGTTGTGGCAAAATGCATTCGCCGGTGAGGCAGCTGCACGGTCAAGCAAGCAGTATTGTGGACAGTTGGTTTGTATGCATGTAATTGGTTGTATGATGATATGTTGCATGTTGTGAAATGGTGGTGTTGTGGTGTGTATGTAATGTTGCGTATGTGGTTGTTGTGATATGTTGTAATGGCGTTGATGAGCGCGCATAAAATGTTGCATATTGTCATTAATAAAATATTTCGCAGCGTTTAGTAATAAGCAATATTTGTTGGACAGGCGTTGAAATACATAGTAAGCTTTGCTTTTGCTAATAGCTTGTGTGAAAGCTCATCATGTGTAGAAAATATTAAAGTTCTACGTTTGCATATGAAAATTTTAATGTCATCAGTTCATACTTAGCACACAGAATGCAAATTAAAGTAGCAAATGTGAAAACTTTTTCAAGAGCTTTCACCGTTTATTTCAAAAAAGCTTATACATAACTCTGTATTCATCTGAACATTTTTTTTTGTAATTAAGTTCGTACTCAGCTTGCAGAACACAAATTAAAGTAGGAAATGTGTAAGCTTTTCCAATAGAGCTTTCATCGTTTATTTCAAAAAAGCTTTTACATAACTCTGTAGTCAATTGAAAATTTCAATGTAATTCAATTTTCAGAACATAAATTAAACTAATAAATGTTAAAGCTTTTTCAATAGAGCCTCCATCGTTTTTTGAAAAAAGCTTTCAAATAACACTATACTCATTTGAAGATTTTGATGTTATTCATTTCGCACAATTTAAAGTAGGAAATGTGTAAGCTTTTCCAATAGAGCTTTCATCGTTTATTTCAAAAAAGCTTTTACCCAACTCTGTGGTCATTTTACAAAAATCGTTAATCAAATTGGAAACTTTTCACAGAAAAGCTTTTTTGTTTATGTACAACTTAGTGAAAGCTTGTAGCGTAGTTCTAATACATCGTAATAATTACTAGTAATTTGCATACAGTAATTTTCATATATTCAAACAATTATTTTCAACTTCAAGGCGCATCCAACAAATATCACTGTTATCCAGGAAATTGTTGTCTTACAGAAAAGCTTTGTCGCGACAAAATGTGCAATTTTGCTCATCGGTTCCATCATTGCAATTGACTATACCGTTGCATTGTTGATCGCGTAGTATGCAATAATTTTCATCGCATTCGAACTCGTTTTCGTGGCAATGCTCTGTGAATGTATGAATGAACGATTGATTGATGTAAACAAAAATGAAAAATGTCAAAAAATTAAACGGGTTTAATAAAAAATTGGATAGCATGCTCTTAGTGAATGTTTGAATTTAAAATTTATCAGAAAATATGGTATATTGTTCTGAGTATTTATAAGGCACTGGAATGACTAAATTTAGGCTTGAATTAACGAGTTATCAGCAGACAGGTTTTTTTTTTGTGCGATTCTGAGAGAGTACTGTTGCTTCTTTTCATTGAACTTTGGAGTTTAATTTGTAAAGAAGGCCCCACTAGACCGATGATTGTCACTCGTGTGGGTTAAGTATGGTTCACGAATGATAGAATATATACCAAATTGTGCGAATAAAATTTTTGTTGACTTTCCGAGGAAATGTTGAGAGTAAACTACCAGCAGTTAAACTGCAATTTCATAACATGCGCTAATATGACGTCAGCAAAAACGACTGGCAGTACCGCAATCAACACAAACTCAGTATATATTCTCTCAATCGTGTTGGGTATTTTTATATCAGTGGAAATTGAAATACATAGACATATTAGTTAGCATTCCAAGAGCTTAAATTTTTTTATCTTCTTTACACTTATAAGTGGTTAATTGTGCTGAGTTTTTCACGGTGCATGGTAGTCGTATAGTTTGAGCCTTCGCAGACTTGGATTTGACTCGTACCTGTAAACGGCGGACATTGTAATTCATCAGTTTCGTCATCGCAATCCGGGTAACCGTCGCATTTCTTCTCAATTGGTATACAACGCGAGTAGTCGCACTCAAATTCGTAAATATCGCATTCGCTGAGCGCGGGATCCGGCTCGAAATCTAGTGGCGGGCAAACAAACGGGCCGAGGCGTCGTGGCATGAGTGTTGAGTACGTGGCATAATGTTTGAGTTTATGTGTAATTGTGTGCGTGTATGGTATGTGGCATGGAAAAGATATATACAAATGTATGTAATATAATTAAAACATGCTTTGCGCAAAATTCAAGAATAGAGAGGAACGGAACCGTTACTGGTTCAATTAGATTAGGGCTTTGCAGTGCATTGTGAACTTAATCGCTGCTTATATGAAACCAATCAATCCAAACAATTGTGCTTTTGCATTTGCAGCCAGATCGTTGGCATGAGAGTAGTGTTAATATTGGATTAAAAATTTCGCAGGGTTTTAATTTTAACTTTAGAATTTTGAAAAAAGTGGTTGAGTATACCGTAAGTTGTGTCATCATAATTTAACGGGCAATTATTTTCGTCGGAACCGTCAACGCAATCGGTTATGCCGTTGCAACGTTTGTAGCCCGAAATGCAGATACCATCGGCGCATTGATACTGAAAGCTATGACATTCATTCACAATGCGCGTCTTATTATACTTAGCATGAAAATCTACAATAGATGAATGAGTTCAATATTGAGTAGTGAAATAGTAAAAGTTGAGTGAAAATAGATAATGCTTGTTAATTGAGTGAAATGAAATTACAACACAAATGAGAAGAAATAATAGAGCAACATAAGCTGTGTGGGTTAGTGGGTGTGCGCGTGTATATAAAGGGTGCGCACGTATTAATTCGAGTATTTGTAGGTTGTAAGTGAGTGATTTTGGTGAGTGGGGTGCAAAGTCGCTGGCGGTGAGCATAGAAAGTTTCGTAAAAGGTATCTAGTCAGTGGTTCTTAAACTTTTTTGAATCAAACTTTTAAGTTGTTGTAGTATTATTGGGTTTTAGCCAACATTAGAAGCTTATAGAAAAACTAAAATATAAACTAATATGTTTTACTCATTTTAATATAGAATAAAAGTAGTTAGTCTTTGTTAAGCTAATTTATCGGCTACATTTGACTATATATATTGTTAGATATACAAATAATTGGCTAAATTTGGTTACGCTAATGCTTAAATCTATTCATTTGTATTTATAGTCTTTGTTTGTAATATTATAAAACATGCGCATGCAACATATAACACTACACTATTTGTTAACTACCGCTATTTAGAACAAATACATACATACATATTTTTATATATAAATTTGAATGATTAGTTTTACGCATACGCAACGCATGCCCTTTAAGTCACTACTGTGATACTTACGGCAAATGCTCTCGTCGCTGCCGTCCTTGCACTGTCGCTTGCCGTCGCAGACTTGAGTTTTGGCTATGCAACCGCCGCCGCGCAAACATTTCCACTATATTTACATATAATAACGGTAAATTATTAGGCGCTTGAGTCACTACATTTCTGCAGTGTTTATGGCTCAAGCGCGCATTGCTGGGCGGCGCGTGCGCTCCACACTGTGCGCAAGATTGTAAACTTTGCTATACAGTAACGGCCACAGCTTGTGTGCGGAGCGCACACGCATGCGCCTACGCAACTGACTTACCTTATCGCTGCTGCAGTTGCATAAACTGTAGTCTTCGTCTTCGCGCTGCTTACAATCGGCAGCGCCGTCACAAACGCTCTCGATTGGTATGCAATCGCCGTTGCGGCACGCGAACTCAATATTTTCGAGGCATGTGTTATTGTTGTAGCCTACGAGTGCGTTTGGTGAGTTGAGAGCATATTTTGAAGAAACCAAAATGAGTGAAATGTGTGACGCGTAAAAATATGAGAGAATGTACGTTTGAGTGTGTTGCAAATAACTGAGTAAAATGTGCAAAATTAAGAATTGAGCGCAAAAAGCAGCTGAACTAAATAATAATAACTGAGCTTTTGCTTTGAACTGTACTTAGTGCGCTGCGGTATAAGTAAATTTTGCATGGATGTTGGGCAAATGTGCATGTGTCTGTGTGTGTGTGCGTGTGTGTTGCAAGTGGGCGCGTATTATTTGCGAGTGGCGAAACAGAGCAGCAAGACTGTGTTAGCCGCACGGTTAACCCAATTTGCTTAGTCCTTAGAGTTGCCACTCACAAAACATGCAAAATTTAGTTTGAGGCAGCAGTCGCCATTTTAAGCAATTTTGCCAATAATAGACCATATTTAATTATAATATTCAAGTTCTTTTCACCACAGCCCACCACCTAATTGATTGTTTGGAGAAACCTACTGGGTACTACGGGTGTGACAATAATTGCGTCTGTTGTTGTTATACTGGGCCGGCTGGTCGTCGTTGTTGCTGTTATGGCGGCAGTGGTATTCCACCAGGGTGCGTGTGTGGTGCGCACAAGCTTCGGCGGCGGCAAGGTTGTGCGTCTGTACTGATCACAGCCGTACTCGTCCGTTAGATCGTTGCAATGGTAAAAACCGTCACAGCGCAGTTGCAAAGGTATGCAAACCTTGTTGCCGCACTCGAATTGTCGTTCGTTGCAGGAATGTTGCGCGTTCGACTTTTCATAGAGGCCCGAATTGTAGAGGTAGTACTCCTTGGCGTCCGAACCCTCCAGCACAGGCGCCTCCGTGGTCAAAACTCTGCGGTCGTGTGGCGCGTATTCGCGTATTATTTCATCATCGTCGAAGATATTGCGTCCGATGTCCTCAATGTCTACACAACACAACCGCATGCAACCACGAGCGGATACATAAAGGTTAAGCGGGGTTTTACGGTTGGTTAAATATTTTTTTGGTTTTAATTTTGTTTTTGTTTAGCATGCGCGCAAATTCAAAGAGTTTTCCACAACCAAGAATTGCCGTTAAATGCAATATTTTGCCAATATGTGGTAGGCAAAAGCCAGGTTTGCATTTTTGGTAGTAGCAAAGTAGTAGTGGTAGGGTTAATTTTGTTGTAATTTTTTTTTTAAGTTTTTAGTGTTGTTTTGTTTTTGGTTTTAACCATTACCGTAAATTTCAATTTCGTTTGCAACCAAAAAGAAAGAAAAATTATAAAAAAATTAGTTTTAAAATTTTGGTACACAGTAAAACAACTTTGATCATTTGCAGCACAGCGACATTGACAACTACGGTAGCTTACCAAAAGTACTTCTAAAAGCAATAAGCAGCGAATCGTTAAAGCGCAATATATTTTGTATAATTATCACTAATCTCAAACACACAACGAAAATATTTAAACATATATATATATAAGCAGTTATGTTCTGAATTTCGATTCGATCAAATTTTTCAAAATCGGCTTGAATTGAACTTAATTGCAAACCTTAACTGTATTTGCAATCGGCAAGAAAAGTAAAATGTGGCAGTTTTAAATAATTTAGCATTAAATTTACATTTGAAAACGAAAAAGTTGTTATGAGTAAAAACTGTGTCGTTCACATTTGGCACACGTTCGTTCGAATCGGAATTCAGCACCTGCCTGTATTTTTCATGATTTTAACGATTACAGCATAATCTACATAATCTGGAAGAGCAGAAGCGTGAAGTTGTTTTTGCAGCTATATAAAAGCATATGGTACACTTTGACAGCGATTATGAGAATATTTATTAGGAGTGTTACCTCTAGCGACTATACGAAATATATATGTACGAGTATATATTTAAAGCTAGTTGATTTTTACAGTAAACACCAGCACCAAATTTTATACTCAAAATTCAAATAAGACAATTTTTGGTTGAATAAAAAAAGCCTGCCCACCACCTTTTCCAAATTGTTTCTGATTCTTCTTATTAAGCTGAAAAAGTGGCACTTACCGCAGTCCCTTTCGTCTGAATAATCTACACAATCATAGATATTATCGCATAACTCACGCATCGGTATGCACTGACCATTGCCGCATTGGAATTCATTGTATCTGCATGCGGACTCACCACCTTGAGGCGATTAGCAGAGCAGCGCCGCGGTGAGTTAACAAAACGCAGGGTTGTATTTTTAAAATGTTTACAAATGGTTACGTTTGTTGGAAGGGAAAGTTTGGGTTGGCGAAACAAAAAAACAACAAAGTTGTGTAATTAGTAAATCAACTCAAATTAATGAAATTAGAATTTAATGAAGAATTGATGAAGCACGCAGTAAAGTGAGTTGCGAGTTTGTGCGCCAAATTAATGGTAATATAAAAAAAATATATGCAAACAAAGTGTGCTCAGATGGGAGTGTAGCGAAAACCGAGGAATGTGGGTAATCATGAGCACACGACGCACAAACGTCTTGAGCTGCAGAAGACAAACCCGATTATATGCAAGCTCAGTAAACAAACGCTGGTGGGAAAGTGAAATGTAATACTAATGCTGGAAACAGTCACCGATCCAAGACCGTAGACCGTATTAGCTGACATGACCCAGCTTAAGAGAGCGCAATGTAAATGAGCACTCACCAACGCTTCTACCGTAAGCTTCTACAGAGAACGTAGAAACGAGTCAGCTGATTGCTCTCTTGCAACGCAGCGTTGCCAGTCTCGATATTAAAAAATAAACTTGAATATGTTTTAAATATTTTTAAACTTACTAAAAATCACAGTCGAATACAATTATTTAAAAATAGGTAGATTATTTTAACTACTTGGCTTTTAGTTTTGAGCTTTTACATTATGAAAAATTATAACGAAAAGTCTTATAACTAAGTCTTGCTATTCCAAACATTGCAATAACATTTTAACAGGTGTACAATTATGAATAAATTGCTTTATTTGTAAAACAAACCGCAAGCGGAAACTGACGCGACTTGTCAGGCATACAAAATTAAGCGCAAAATCTCGTGAAATGTTTGAACTGACAGCTAAACGTCAAAGGTGTGTCCCAGCTGTCAATAGGGCCATTGCACGCGCTTGGAATATTGCGCTCTTGTGTGAGTGTGTGCGTGAAAATGAAATGGCATACATTGCTGTTGCACAGCTGATTTATTAAAGCTGTTGAAATAAATAAATGCTTAAAGTAAACGCGAATCTAAGCAAAAATGCGAGAATGCTGAAACGTAAAAAATGTCGGTGAAGTGGAATGTGGCAGAAAAATTAAAATGTCATTCAAATTGCCAGACGAACAAGCGGAATAAAGCAATGAACGGTTGTAACAAAATGTCTGAGCATCAGAGCGACGCAGCAGTTAGCAGGAAGGGCGCAAAAGTGTATGGCGGGCGCGGAAAACCGGCATGAGTTTGGAAGCGCGGCGCGGAAACCCTTTCTTGCCTTTTTGTTGGCTGGCTGTCGCATGTGTTTGCATATGTGTGTGTGCTGAGCGATTTTTGCAATGTTAATTTTCAAATCAACGCCACAAGCAGCAGCCAGCAACAAAAGTCACGAAGTAAACGGCATATGTGTGCGTGTTTGTGTGACTGTAAGTGAACCAAACATGTGTTGGCCGGCGGCGCGAATTTTTAAACGTTTTCAAACAACAAAAAAGTAGAACGAAAGAGAAAAGGGAAACTGAAACAGAAATATAAATGTAAAGCAAATGCGTCGAGCTGTTTCAAGCTGACAATCAAATTGTGCGACGTGAATAGTGGTGGCGTCAACGCGTGTATACCGCAGCATTAAAGCGCGGATTTTAGCCATTTAGCGGCGCCTGATTTTACAATTTAATTAGTTTGCAACAGAGTTAACGGTATATGCATCTTTCATATGTAAATAAAATGTTTTGCCACCACAAGCCTAGGTGTTGTAAGTCCACGCATTGTTTCACAATTACTTTAGCTCACCATTGCAATTCCGCTCGTCCGACACGTCGTTGGGACAGTCAATGTTGCCATTGCAACGCAGCTGCTGTGGCACACAGGTGCCGTCATCGCACATCCAGCGCTCGTAGAGACAAGCTGCGCAAACAATTCCAAGAGAAGAGAGCAAAAAGAGAAATCATGTACGACCCGCACTTGTTGAATCAAAACGTAAAAAAAAGTAAGAAAACTAAAAAGGCGACAAGTATGCCAGTGCATTTTTGCATTATTGCAAGTGCATAAAACTTTTTATCGGCAACCTACGACATCCTTCCTCATCGGCGCGATCGTTCGGACAGTCGGTTTTTCCATCGCAACGATGCACGATCGATATGCAGGAGAGATCGTGGCAGGTGAATTTGCCCTTCGGACAGAAATAACGCAGCTGTGGCACAACTAAGCCGTAGTTAAAATCCAGTGAAAGCGTTTGTAGCATAAGAGATGAAATGCAAAATGAGAATGAGAGAGAAAGAGAGCAAGGTAGGACAAATGAGTATTGTTGAGAGTTGCCACAACGGAAATGCGCAATAGAGTTGAGTGAAATGAATTTTTGACGAAGCACTGAGTGCTCGGCGGGTAGTCGCTTCGTTAAATATGGCTCTTGTTGTTGTTAGCACCAAATTTAAACTAAGTGAATTTCTTCGCCACACCAAGCACTTTGCCGCGCATTACTTACTGCCTTCGCATTCATCCTCGTCGTCAGCGTCTATGCAATCGGTTACACGATCGCAAATCTTCGAATTGCTAATACAGCGCATGCCGTCCTTGCAAAGGTACTCGTCTTCGCGACAACCGATGACTTGGATTGGTTAGCGTCGTCACACCAGTAAATTATGGTTGTCACAAATATTTACAGTTAATGTTATGCAGTTAGGACGTTACATATTTACAGCGTGCGAGATTAGCGCAGTTAGTAGCCAAGTTATTATAATTGTTGTAATTAGGTAATGATTAGTTGTTATTTTATGTTTAATTGCATTACAGGCGGCACGCAATTAGTTGTTGTTATAGGTGTGGTAAATTTACAGGCATTCAAGACAATTTCAGTAAAATAGAAGAAAATAACGGTTAATTGGTTAGTATTAAATTAATTTCATAATAAATATTACAATAACTATAAATATTTTATTACTAGTGTTCAGTAATATGCATATTGCACATTGTAATATGGGTTACTTAAGGCTGGGTGAAAAAAGCTGCGTAAAGCTTTGGTTAAGTTGTGCTTAGTTTACAGCTTTGTTTTGTTGTTGGGGTAGTCACTCATTTGTGTGTCACAAAATTTACTTAAATTACTTGTTTTAGCTAAATTGCTTTTCTAAAGCCCAAAGAGCTTTTTGCAAAGCTCAACATTGCTACAGAGCTTTCACTTTTTTTTTAGGCACACAGACTAAATTTGTGCTGAAAGTAGAGTTTTTTTTATATTTTTATTAATGTACTTACGGCAGCTAGCGTCCTCATCATCACCATCGGGGCAGTCACGCACGCGGTCACAGCGCCGGGCACTGTCAATGCAATTGCCAGCTCGACATCTGTACTCGTCCGGTTGGCACACTGTGGCAGATAGAAAAAAAACGAATTGTTATGCAAATAAACTTGCTAAAATGCTGTTAGAAAAAAGTTTCTTGGACTTTACGGTAATTCTAATATTTTTCTTTTATGATAATTATAAGTGTTAATAGTTTTAATGAAATATGTTGGAAATAATAATAATAGCCTTTTACACACACTGCAAAGATTTAACACTGTGCTTTGTTGACGGCACAACCTTGTGTTTGTTCTACTTACTACTCAAATAGTGCTCGGAATTATTATTTAACGCTTAAACTGTTGCAATCACTATTTCAACAGACGCATTATCTGCAGTGATTCTTCAACCGGTGTTTGTTGCGTCATTTTTTTTTCTTAATTCTCTGATCTCACCTTCCACCTGCCATACAAAATTAACTTTTGCACTTTGCTTTGAAATTGAATCGCTGCCATTTACAACCTTTTCGTATCCGTAACTAATTGTGCCCCTCCCACATACATACATAGTTGCTGCTCATGCTTTTACTGCAACAACAACAAAGCCAAATTGTAATAGAATACGTAGGAAAAGCAAGCCCATGCATGGGACCGGACGAAAATGCCAATATGCGTAGCATTGTTTTAGGGGCATATGAAGGCTTGAATACAAGTAGGAGTTAGCTGCGAGCGAGCTGCGAATTTTACTTAATTTTGATTTAAGCAGCAAAATACGAGCTCAACATATCCTTGTTTATGTGCCGTATTTTGAGTTGAGCTGAGCACATAACCCAAATATTTTTAAACGCACAAAAGCAGCTAATGATTTCAAGCGCCAAAAACGCTGCTTTGCTGCTGGCAATCGCTGCTAAGCAGGTGTTGACACAAAATATCCACAGCACTGCGTGTGTTTGTGTGGGGTATAAGGAAGCATACGCCATCGTTCGAGTATTTGTGTGTGCTCCACAAGTGGGTATTAAGTTGCAGACAGGCTTGAGAGCATGTGTAGCCATTTAATTGTGCGCTAGAAGTTTGTGCATAGCATAGAAAGACAATGCCAAGTGGTAAGCTTTCAGTTTCTTGTTGACCCGCAACGTTGTAGTTTGTGCGTTTATTAAAATTTGCCAAACAACCCGCGCTACTCGTATGCGCCTTAAGCTGGCATTTTTGCAAGCCTACATTTTCTTCGAAACTTTTTCATTTTGCAAATTTTTGTAAGAATTGCGAAAAACCGACTGTCAGCTGCTCACCCTGACTTGTGCTAACTTGAGTTTACTTGCTTGCACTCTGCTCACCCGCCAGGTCTGATTCGCATTTCAATGGGATTAGCAGCACTTTATATTGGCAGCTGGAAAATACAAAGCGCACGGCAAACACAAAGCGTGCAGTTGTGTGCTGGTAAGCTTAAGGGAAACCTAACGGTAACCTGTTACTGGCTGTTAAAGGTTAAGCATACTTTTGGCTGTTTGCGCTATGGCTTCAAATGTAAAAAAGCCACAGCAAAAATTGTATTTGCCGAATCGAAAATATAATTGTGTGCAAATTTGTTTAAAGGCTTTAAAAATATAGCAGCCGCGTCAGTCGTAACATAAATTTATGCTGTTTGCATACCAGAGACTGACACCAAAAAGTATGCAATTATTTTGCGGCCTAACTTTACACGTACTGATAACTGTCGAGCATGCGAGCGCGTTCTTAATTTTATTTACTACACGGGCATTCCTTTTTTGCTTTTGCTTTGCTACAGTTTTCTGTGCTGAGCTTTTACGCCTTATTCGCTGCTTTTTTTCGCCATAAATCTGCGAAATGACGACTGCAGTGCGCGCACAAATGACATGTCGTTGCGGTTGCGCCCGCAAATATGCTTCCTTAACGGGAACAAGTTGTTCAAAGAAACTTTTGCTTCGTTGCTTGCGAAAACTTTAAATGCAAATGCAATGCGGCTTCGCAAAATAAACGAAGAAAAAGAATAAGTTAAATGGCAGACAAAGTATTGACAAGAAACTTTGATTGAGACACGGCAGCGCTTCAATGTGGCTCGTAAGTTTCTGGCTCGTGAAGCTAATGTTAGGCGTGAAGCCTCGCTGGGCAGTAAAGAATGAAAAATAAATACGAGAAACAATAGCAAAAATAAATTAAACAATTATATACGTGGTTTCACTGTTTTTTGCTCGACGTGTCGATACTACGGTTGTCTATGGTTGTCGCCAGTTCTGCTTTAAGGCAAAGGCGTTGTCAAGTGCTCTGATTCCCACGATAATCGTACGTAACCGGAACGAATACAGATATTTATGCGATCAAGGACTGTAAACTCGATTTTTATTTGCTGTCTTTTGAGCAATAAGTAGCCTATATAAGCGACTCTTAGCCAACCGAATATTTTAGAAGAAGTCTAACTTAAGAAAGTTACTTGACTTTATCAGCTGCGACTTTGATCATGTGATATATTTGTTTAGACGTCTTTGGTTGATTCTATCGACCTAATAAACGCGAAGGCGGCAAGTCATTACTATGTTTCGTTGAACTGTGGCAGAATTGAGCACAATTTTTTCTCCTCATGCTCAGCACTCAATATACATCTAAAGTAGCGTTGTAAAACGCACACCGCTTCATAGTCATATTCACACAAACAGTCATTTGCTCGCAGGTAGCATGCAACAGTTGTTTGCTGCGCCTACCACGCGCTAGTTTTGTTGGTGGCGCCAACAAATTAGAGCGAAATTGAGGGTGAAAAGTCGGATTATCCAATGTCAGCGGAAAATTGAGCACATTAGACCCGAAATCCCAACGAATGTTTGCACAATGTAAAGGGGGAGCACAAAAGAACGATAGCAAGTGACACGAAGGTAAACAGCGGGCTGCTGCCGATTGGCAACGATGGATGCGTGCGGCTGTTCACAGGGGTTAACCATAGCAACGCGGCACAGGCGCGCAGAGCGGCAAGCACAGCGCACGAAGCAGATGCCACCAACACATACGCAGTAGCGAGATGGAATGTATACATATATACATTGTAGGAAGTGCGGAATGGCGCTTGGGCAGGTGAGAGTTTGCGAATTTTTTCGGCAACTGCGTGTCCACTTGGCAGCCAAACACACACGCACGCAAATTCACGGACAATGCAACAAAACGACACACGAGTGTGCTTTGTTGCGCTCGCCACTATTTGCTCGTGAGTGTGCTGGTGTGTGTGTTTTGCACTTGAGATTGCAATTGTTGAGCATTGCTCGCAGCTGCGCTGGGAATTCCACATGCTGCCACATGTTGCGCACACCTTTTGGCACAAGCGAGAAAATGCAACATCAAAGGCAACTTCAATTGCGCTTTCCCAGCGCTATGCGGCGCGCAGAAGTGGCGCGGCAGCTGGCATTGTAGCTGTGTGACGCAGCAAAAGTGTAAGGTGAAAGTTGAAAGGTGGTTGAAAATTAGCCAGATTCCGCGCTGCTAGTGTGGCTGACGTGGTGGTTGCTTGCCCGCACTGCTTGTAGCAGCACAAAAGCCAACCCCCTCACAGCAGCATTACCAGCAGGAATCACAGCAGTTGAATTTTAGCAGCTTTATTTGTGCTAAAATTGTCACAAATGTTGCTGCATGCACTTTGTTGCCACAAGGCAGTCACCCCTTGTGTATATTTCGGCAATCGGACGTTTGTTTATTCGGCTGCCACTGGTGACTCGTGTATGCTACTCATGCAACGCAAAACGGATACACAGGGAAATTGAAACTCCAGCACGAACGACTGGTTGCTGCCACATGCATTGTTGCAGCAGTTGTGTGCGTCGAAAAGGCATTTGCTCGGCGCCAGCTTACAGTGTCGGCTGTGGCAGATACAGAAAATCAATTTATTGCATTCGATGGCCGGCAATCACACACATACACGCACACACATATGCATAGAGAATGACATAAAAGCATGCAAGCAAAATAAGTTTGTTTGCATAGCTTGTTGCAGGTAGCTGCTGTTGCCGCTGCTCGCCCGTGAACTGGGCCTTCGATTGTGTGCTGGCGCTTCCGGTTTCGGCTACACACCGACACACAAACACAACGAAAGCATATATGGAGCTGTTGTCGTTGTTGTTGCTGCGGCACTTACTTGGCGTTGGCTGAATTTTGTAGTTGCCACACGCACTTCCGATTCGCTGGACACCACTGCGGCTTCTTCGCCAGCCGAAGGCATCGTGTAAGACGTTCTTCGTTGCCGGCAACTTGAGAGGCTGCCAACGTCGTCAGTTTCTCTTGAAATGAGAACTCGTAACAGGCGCCAAGCAGTGGCGCGCAAGCGACGTGCAACAAACCGTGGCAGGCCAAAGTGGCGCTGTTATGGCAGGCACAACGGCGGCAGCACGCGTTCCTGCAACAGTGCCACGCGTATTATTTGTTGCAATTTATTGCCATAATAAGCTTGCAGCCAAACATACGTGCCAACACACGCCCGTTTGTGTGTGTTGTACGAAAATATCTATATGCGTTTGTATAACGCTATGTTGCTACATGCGTTTGTATGTATGTGTGCGCGCAACAAATTGTTTGCTATTTAAACTGTTGTAATTGAATTCAGCACTCGGTAGCCAGTTAATTTCAGCGCTTGCTTTGTGGCAGCGCGGCGGGGACGCTGAGATTTATATGTGGCAAGAGTTTGTGGCAAGCGTATGCGCGTTGCATATGCATTTGGCGCAAAGCGCAATAATTTCTATTCGATTTTTTAATAATTTCATAAGTTTGCCGCTACTCATTAGCTGCTGCTTGTCTGCCGCAACTTCGTGCCACAACGCATTGCCCTAAAAACCAAAATCATGTTCTTTGTGGCAATGCAGCGCGAAAAAACTACGCGAAACAACTAACTATTATCGGCAGCGTGATTTTGGCGTGACGTGAGCGTTGCAAAAGTAATAACTTAAATCCAAAAACAACAGCAACAACAACAAGCGCTAATGCCACGGCTGGCTGCCACATGCAAATATGGCTAAATTAAATGATGATACCCAGTTGACAGACTATTGTTGCAACATGTACAGCAACACGCCACATGCAAACACATGCCACAGCAGTGTTGCCAAATGCGCACGAAGATTTTTTATTGCTTTTATTGTTGTTTTGTGTCGTTTGCTTTGAGTACAAACATTGTCACTCTGTTTACCGTTGTTATTTGTTGTTATTGCTGCGGTATGGATTTTAATTGTGCACCAGTTGTTGGGGCATTTAAAAGTTGTGACGCTACATTTACAATTTCGTTATGCTGGCAGTGCACTTTCTGAGTTATCGCCCCTTTTTGCCAGCCACAAAATCGTAAATAAAAACAAAACCAGCAACAACAATTTTAGCTGAAGTCTAGCTTGGCTTGCGTGTGGATTTATTTATTAATGACGTCGTCAAAGCTGACGTTTGGCTTTGTTGTTATTTGGACTTTTGTGGTTGTTGTTGTTTATTATTTGCGTGCTTAACCTTTTGTTGTTTTTGTCTGGTGCCATCATTGCTTAGCACAAAAAGTTTCGCTTGCCTTGCAGCAGAAGTGAAGCAGCGAAAATCAGCAGAGCGGCGAGAGCGGCTATTAAGTGGAGCAGCAAAGTATACGGCATTAAATAAGAAAATTTTAGTAGACATGAGCAATTTATTTCAATTATTGTACTTTGTGAATTAGCTGGCTGATAAACGGCATATAAAACTTGCTTTTAGGCGAAAGCGACACAAGTTTGTTGGGAAAAGTAGAAAGCAAGGAAATTGTATTAGTAGTAGCTTGGCGGGCATAAATCAATATATTTAAAATAACTACATCACTTTGCTTTATGTGCAAGGATACATATTTGTGTGACTTTTATATGTTTTATGCATATTTTGTACGAAACTAGATTTTTTTTTAAATATTTTATTTTAATTCTATTTCTTTTTGGAAAAAATTTATTATTTTTATTTATTTATTTAATAAAAAAAACAAGAAAAAAGTTCACTTCGGTTGCCAACACAAATAAAAACGTTTCTATACAAGCAGCTGATTTCGAGCGTGCAGTTGTATCGGTTTGTATGGCAGCTATATTCTATAGCGGTTCGGTCTGAAAAATTTTCTTTGTAGATTATATCATTGCGTTGGACAACTATCCATGCCAAATTTGGTGAAGTTATCTCTACAAGTAAAAAATATTTCTAAGCCACATTTCGTGCAGATAACTAGTTAAATAAAAAATTTTTCCATATAAGAACTTGATTTTGAGCGTTGGGGGACCAGTGCGTATGCGTAACTTTCTTTGCTTGCCTTGAAATGCCTGCATTTCAACTCGTGCATTGCGAAACTGTGAGTGTTCCGTATTTCTATACTCACGTTGACAAAGTAACGCCAACAATGTCAATTTACCGCAATATGCAACATTTTAAAGACACAAAGAACCGTTATAATTTTGCTACCTTGCTCTGCGCTGCGTGTTTTTGGCACAAAAAGCATATTGCTACCACTTAAGAAAACGCTTACTTGAAGTGCTTGACAATTTTTTTTGCCAGCCCACCGCAGCTCTTTACTGCTGCGTAGCAAACGCTGTAGACGGTTTGGTGCCGCAGCATGCAAAATGCGATATTGATTCAATTACGATTGCGCGAAAAACGGCATTTATGCGTATAATCAATTTACGTTAAGCGACTTAAAAGCAAGTTGAATGAGCGCTTGCTAAGCGCAAGAAAAGCAAGTGCGGAAAATGCAAAATTGTCAACCTGAATTGAATTTGCTAGAAAAGCGCAAAATGTGTGTGACTTAAAGTGCAGTCGTGTTGCTACGTTGCGCTGCTTGTCGTGCAGCATATTGACGCATGGTTTGACTTGTGGCATGGCTTTAATTTAATTGGTATGTAATGATAAAACTCGTGTGGCGGCGTTTTCCGTTGTTCGTGCATATTCGTGTTGATAATTACAGCAGAAAGGAAATTAACGGTTAATTACCGACGCGCTTTTGCCGATATTTTACCGATAGTAGTCACAGTGGCAGCAGCGACAATGGAAGGGTTGCACAACGGGGGGGTTGCAAAGCAATTGGTATGCGGTTGGCAATTGAACTTCGGCGGAATTTCAAAGTCAAACGCTGATTGACAGAAGTGTGTTAATCGATATTAGATTGTTTGGCAGGGGCTATGCGACAAGTGTTGATAAATATTGCATAAACCACGTGATACGTTTCTAAATGTAAAAAATAAATGTTATTTCTATCAATTTACTGACAATTTGGTGTTGAGCGTGGCGTATGAGCAACACAAAATCGTCTTTGTTTAGTTGTTATATGTAGAGCAGATTAATAAGGTGATTACAGTTTGCTTAGCTTTTAATCCAAGCTTTTAACCACTTTGGCAGCGTCTAAATATCATTTACGCTATATTTTGCATTGATGCCATGGCGTATGCGTAACCTTTTTCTCACGTATCTTGCAAAAATTATTTCAGCTTAGTTTTGCACAAATTTAGCTTCAGCTCATGCAATAATTTATGACAGTTAAACAATGTTAGGACAATTTCGTTATTTGCTCGTCTGCGCTTTTCGAAATGTGTTTGCGGAGCAATTTTCCGCGGCAGCGCTCAAAGATAAACAAAGAAGCATGCAACCGGCGCATTTTTCCAGAATTTCGCGATTTACATGCCTACTTATATATATATATTACATATATTTATGGTAAAGTGTTTGGGGTTATGTTGTTAAGGTGTTTGGTGAGCGAAAAGTAGCATATCGAAATGAAATGGTGGCATGAAATGAAATGTTAACATATAAATTAAATTTTTTTATATTTTTTAAAGAGAAAAATGTGCTAGCTACAAAAATTACTTTGTTTATCGCGCTTTTGCGCGTAAAAATTTGTTTAACGTTACAAAAACTATTAAAAAAATTTGAAGCATTTTAGAAAACTATGCGTGTTTGCCAAAACTCATTTAAAAAATATGCTCAAAGCATTTGCTTTTCATAAAAATATGCTATATATTTTCAAACACAATACTGATTAGCTATGCGCAACACCAAAAATATTTAATTTGTGCATTTTTTAATTTACTTTGTTATTACCATTTGTCTTAGCTGCACAAATAGCTTGCAAACTACACTAATTTATTTGCATGGAATACAAAACCGTTTACAACATTTACCATGCGCGCTAACACTGTACCTGCTTTAAATTTGCCACAAATCTACGCAATCTACATATAAATATTTTGTCAGTGCATTTTTTCGCGCGCAACCATTGGCATTTTTTTATTTTTATGCGCGCAAATGTGAAAAATGGCTTAGCTCAATAGCAAAGGTAAATATTTTTGACATGAATTCGCAAAGTGTTGAATTAACAATGGAAAATCGAAGAGATGCGAGTATAGGCGCTTGCAATTTCTGTTGAGACACTACGCTGGCATTGCATACTTCAAGGCGCTGCCGCGTGAGTGATAGCAGCGCAGATTGATACGTCGCTTTCGGTGTCATACAGCCATAATGCATAATCAGCTATTCTCAACAGCGCACACTTTCGCCGCTACACCTTACGCCCAGCCCAAGGTCTACGCGGCGCACCGCAGCCGCTGATTCGCGCACACCACAACTAATGACTCATTAAACGCGCGACATGCGCACTTACGTGCACACTAGTATTATGTCATTCGCATTGCATTGCTCGGGCAGATTGCAAGCGCATTTAAAAATAACCGCACATATATTATACATGTAAGTGTGTGTGTGTGTGCGTGAAGGCTTGTTGCTCATTCATATTCATCAGCTTTTCGTGCTCAACTGTCATTTCGATTGTTTAGCGCAGGGAGGTGGCGGGCAGACACAAGTGCTTCGGCATATGTGTTTGTATATGTGTGTGTGTGCGCTGAGCTGGCTGCTGTCTGTCGCCTGTTGACGGGCAGGAAATGCGCTACTTATTTTAAAGATTGTCAAATCGCTTGACACGTTTTCTACGATTATGATTATGATACGCCACAGCAGTAACAGCAGCAACAACAACAACAACAAAATAATTTAAATTATTAAAACAGGCAAAAGAAGCGATGCATCATAATTACAAGCTTTATTGTTATTGCCGCAGCGCTATTAGCTCAGCTGCTTGCTATTTCGCTTGGCGTTCGTGCGAACTGCAGCTGCACAGTTGTTGCTTTTCTTTGCATAAGCGCGCATTTAACATATGTGCAATTAATTAGCCGCTTCTATGATTGCAACATCATTGCCTCATTGTGTGTTTATTAGCTCACCGATATGCGCATGAATTGTGACGCCGCCGCCAACGCCAACTTGCGCTTGACGCTTCGCTGCTGCTGGCCTGACAAGTGACGTCAATGCAGTAAGCGACACTACTAGCTCGTTAAGCCCGTACACGTGCAACACAAGCGGCGCGCATGTGGAATGCAGTCAACTCCACTCAGGCATGTGAGCAGCTGGGCGCAATGTAGAGAGTTGCCTATATATTTATATATATTATATATATATATATATGCTATATATGTTATATATATATATATATGTGTGTGTGCAAGTTGAGTAGCTGTGAACGCCATAAGAAATCATATATATTTGCTACACTGTGTACTATTTGGAAATTAGAATTTTTGCATGCGAAATTTGGCTTGACAATTTCCGTTCGCGGGCATTCGTCTGTCTTGCATCCTGGCATAACAGTCATAAGCTCAAGCCATTTGGTTAGTATTGGTCGATGAAGATATATACAAAAGTTTGCTTGGTAGGTGAAATCAGCAGTCGTTTAGTCTTAGAGGTTGCACGGAGAAAACTTGTCTCACTGATGAAGTTCAGCAAAAGTACGGGGAGCCAATAGAGTGAGCGGACCATAGTCCCGGTGGTATCCCAATAGGCTTCCTAAAGGCCTAGGTGTGTCGTTAGACAGCCACTCTACCTATCTACCTACCTACGAGCTGTCCGCGCTAACAAGTTTGAGTTTTCTAGTGCGAACCAGTGTAGTTCGTGGCTATTAATGCTATGAACTGTAGCCTGTATCTGTATGAGCGCATTAATCTAAGCTCTGCTAAACACAATAAAATAGTACTCAGCACATCGTTTACGTAAAGATCCGTTGCTGATTGCTTTATGCTCGAGCAGCGCTTTCTTTCTTTTTCGCTACCAAAGACCACGCATAGTAAAAGAAAACTTATGTTTGCAGAATGTATAACTTTAAATCAAATTCGTGGCTCTGCCCAGCTATGGCTAGAAATCTTTTTTGGAATTTGTAATTTCCCACTGCCTGCTTTTCCATTCCATTTTTCATTAATTTGAACCGCTTCTCTGTCCAAATTTTCTGAGAAAGCTAAAAATATTTTTGTTTTAAATGCCCTGACAAGTTCCCTCTGGCTATCAACATCACGCGTAACGTTAAAACTGTTGATTTAATGCGCTTGTGGCAGCAATGTGACAAGCGCTAATTTCTTGTTAACAACAGACGGCATGCCACATGCCACATATAAACAAATCAATGCGTACACAATGTTTATTTATTTGCATAAATTTGCCAACCAAAAGCAGCACGCTAAAAAGAATATTAAAGGGCGAGCATGCTTGCCGCGTGTGTGTCATGAAGCGCGTTGCAGCTTTAAGGACTTTTGGTTGAGGTGTTTATTGTCATAGTTACAAAATTCGATTGCGAAACGCTCGTAAATGAATTTGTGACTGTCAATGCGCCGGTGGAGGGTTGGCAGCTGAAAGCTGGAAAGGGTAGCGACTAAAAATTATAGGCATTTGTGTTGCACGAAATCATAATAACAATAATAAAAGCAATAATAAAGCAACTAAAAGAAGTGGAGGAAAAAAACAAGCCAGCGAAAGGTGTGTGCGCAAAGCAAGCAGTGGCAGACGCACATGTGGCATGTTGCCAGCTAATGGCAGTAAATCACACATTTTTATATGCATGTGTGTGCGCATTTGTGTTTTCTGACAATTGACAATTGACTGTTGACAGCGCAAATGTGGTGCGCGTTTAAGAAAAGGTTTGAGCAACATTTTTCTCTTTTATATTTTCTTGAGTTTAAGAAAACGTTGTACAACTGTTTATGTGTGTATGTGTGCACGCTATTATTTCGCTTTAAGCGTCTAATACAAAAACTTAGCTTTGGATTTTGTTTGCGCTTGCGATTTAGCGACTTTTGGCAAACTGTTGCACGACCATAAAAATAAATATAATGAAAAGTGAGCTTATTTCGAGTTGACATGTGAGACGCAAATCAATCTTGAGTGAGAGTAAATATATTTTTGTATATAAATTTTAAATAAATGTATTTATTAGAGTGTGACGAAAAACTCGATTTTCTTTTTCGCTTCGTACGCGGAAAAACTTTTTGATAGACAACGCTAAGAAAAGCGCTACAAATATGCGCGCTTAATTGTAACGGGCAGGTCCTTCCACGAACGGTTTTTTATTTTTTGCTTATTAACAGTTAGAAACATGCATTATATCTTGTTTTATAGATTTTGTAGAAAATTGATTGTACTATAAAATGTTCTCTTACGTGATTTTCGCAAGCCTAACCGTTTAAAAGTTATTAACGGTTGATTTCTAACAGTTATGTATATATGTATATGCTATGCATTTGAGTTTGCATTTGTCAGCTGGAGTTAGCGGCAGCACTTTGAAACTTTCAAAGTGTGGAATAAACTTGCAACAGGCGCAGATGCACACACTTGCAACATGGCACTAAATTTCATTAGCTGTACAAACGCAACAAATGACAACACACACATAAATTTAAATATATTTAGCGCGCAGTTGTAGTGGTCAAGCAACACACGCATGCATTTCTTCAGTGTTGCATATGTGCCACCTGACATGTGTTGCTACACCGCTATGTCCTTATATAATATATAGGAATACTTGCCTTAACTTTGGCTTTTCGTGCGCTTTGCCGGCAACTCTGCCACACACAGTCTAACGGTGTTGCAGAAGACGACCAAAGCATGCCACATATGCAGCTGTGCGCTGAGGTGGATGTGTCTGCATGCCGACTAATTTGATTTGGCGTCGATTAAGTTGCACTGCAAGTTGCTGACTTTTGTTTACACAAATAACGACAAAGTGGTTTAGAGAAATCAGATTGAAGCGGAGCAGCGCGGACAGGTGTGGATGAAAGAGAAAGGCAGACGGGTCTAGCTGAGTACACAGGGATCTGCGTATAACTTATAGTAAAGGAAAAGGCGGGCTGGATCAGTAGTGCGCACAGAATGCACAGAGAATAGAGCGTAGTTTTACAAGCAAAAACTGAGCAGAAAACGTAACGTAGGCCATACAGGAAAATATAACTAGAACAGATAAGACGGTTATTGAATTGGTGGCTCAACAGTCTATAAATGTGTTTTTGTCAATAATAAGTGGCTTCTAGCTGTACTATCTATAAATGTATTTTTGTCAATAATAAGTGGCTTCTAGCTGTACTATTCAAACACCCGCAGAGAAGGCTTAGCTTGCAAACGCCTCTGGCAAGGATCACGTGTTATGCGCTTGTCTTTTAACTCACGATTAGACTGTGACAATGTGTAGGCAATGCAGATCAATCACCTTTGAGTGCAACAACGCACACAGAGTTAATAATAACTGCTGGAGCCTTACACAATTCCTTGCGCGCATCGCCGCTGAAACATTTTCGAAACCTTGACAAACCGCAAATCATTGCTGCGCGCGGCAGTCGCTGGCAGAACGTGTATCTGCCGGTGGCTGGCACCAAACAGAAAAACTGAAATAGTTTCGGCAACTATTTTCGTACAAATGAAAGAATGTTTGTGTGGCGCTGCATGCCACGACAACATTGCAACTAAAGAAGTTTGTCTACGGCAAACAGTAGGCCAAATTGTCAGCTCACTTAACTTAACTGAGCGCGCTCACTCACCAACTCACCAACAACGTTTCTACTTTGCCGTTGTTCACTCGCCACCTTACGCTTGGCATATTTGTCTGCTGTTTACGATAAACAATTACAAAAGTCACAAAGTTTTGCTTCTACCCTGCCATTTTCGCGTGCATCCCGCGCGGTAGAGTTAGCGACGCCATTTACAAGACATTCATAACTGTAAACGTTTGTAGGCACAAGCATAGGCAGGCATTAAGGTGTGCAATTGTGGCCAGGAATTTTGCAGCCAAGAATTTCTAGCATTCCTTTGCTCATCGACGACGTCAAGCCAAGCAGCACCACTACCACCACATACGCCATGCGCGCTAAGCGCTTTGCCAGTCGCATTTGCATGTCTGCGAAATTTGTTTTTGGCGAATTTAAGCAAAGCTCTGTATGGTTGTGGCTTGAAGCAGGCGCGGCAAGGTGGAGCGAGCAGTTTGTTTGTGTCAATATGCAAGCATTTAATGAATACAAATTAATTTTTTTGTTTCTACATACGTTAAACGCGTTACAGCTGTAGTTAAATATGTTTATTAAAATTTCATATGCAGCCATTAAATTCACTGGAGCGTTGGTATGTGAGCCATCATATGCGTGATGGCTGTGACATTGTGACGGCAGCGCTGATACACAAATGAGATATGATATATTAAAGGCTTGCCGTTAGCGGCAGGAGGCGAGTTAAAATTAAATGTCAATTGTGACCGATAAAAGAGTCATTAATCAACGACAAGTCACAGAAAAAATGCAACAAAAGTTAAAGTTTTGATAAAAACAAATTTTTTTTTATGAAATATTGTCAAAACGAATATTAAAAAAATTTATAAAAAATTTAAAAAAAAAAATATACGAAAACAAATGGAATTAAAAAAATATAATAAATATAAAATATATCATAAAACCAAAAAAAAAAAAATATTTTTTAAAAAATATTGTCAAAATGGAAATTAAAAAATTTTATAATAAAAAAAATATATATATACATCAAATGGCATTGAAAAAAATATATAATAAATATAAAATATAAATATATGATATGATATAAATATATAATCTAAATATAGATATATATCATAAAAATATAAAAAGAAAAAAATATTTTTTATATAAAATATTGTAAAAAATAAAAAAAAAAATAGACGACATGATTGTGCGTGAATTTGTTGACATTGAGCTGCTTACATTAACTGTAACAATGTGTTTTGAAATTTAGTTCTTACTCTAAAATGTCGAATCGGATCTAATTTTTTCATAAATAGGGGAAGTGATCTCAAAAAAAGTGAATTTTCATCTTCAGCTTTCACGCACCGCATTTGTCGTGTCTACACTGGACACGGCGTAATGGTTTACCACACGCGCTACCGTTTGACAGCAGCCACCACCACAAGTGCACCAGTGCTCGCCACACCACTCTTAATTACTAAATCAAAGGCATATAACCGCATAAATGCAGCCGCAGCGGCGACACAGTAAAATATTTTAGGAATGTCTGTCTATTAATTGCACGCACACACACACACATATATATGCAACACAACTCGCAGTGCATGTGTGTGTGTGTGCCGTTGGAATTTGTGCGTTTGCTACTGTTGGCGAACATTGGCTTTTGGCGGCTTTGAAATGCAACCAAAGGCGCAAGCAACAAAAAATTTACTTCAAGACAACAAAAAAATAAAACAAAAATGCAAACTGACAGTTACATTGCACATGTCAACCACATGTTGTATGCTTGTAGTGGTCATGTGTTTGTATAAATCTGAGTTGGGCATCTTACAGCAATTTGCCACAAGCGCGTTGCACGCACTGTACACATATGTTTGGCTGTGTGTAGAAGTATGCGTGTATGCATTGTGACGGACGGCCGGTGGCGATAAGTAAATTCCGCGGTTTATTAGAAAACGCGAGATATACAGTTAAACGCTCTTGATAATCAAAAATGCGAATAATTGCAGCTCAAAGCAGCTGTAGATAAATATGTTGTTGTAATTGACCCAAAAATAGCACTGAGCATAAATTGAACGACATAAAACAGACCACTAAAATTTTGTTTACATGCGGCTTATACGTATAAGAATCGCACTAGCACAGCGCACTATTTGTCATAAACCGTTTGAGAATTGAAAACTAAAAGTCTCTCCATTAAAAAAATCGTGCATTATGCAAAATGATATTCATCATTTGACACTTGGCTGAGTTCAGTAGGTTTTGATGTTTAACAATTGCTTTCTCATTTATAGTGAGAGATGAGTTGGGCGTCTCTTAATCTCTGATAACGTGAGATTTGTGGTTCAGACTTACGCACACTTTATAAGAAACAATATATAAATATGTTGAGAATCATAGACTCGTAGTTTAAGCGAACGAAATAGCGAAAATTTAACGTATCTTGCTATGTTTTGTTTCGATTTATTTCTTCCAAATTTGTGTACTGTAGAAATTACTTTGCGCAGTGGCGAAACGAACATACAAGTGGCGAGCATTAAATATTCAAGCGTTGAAGTCAAAAAACTTGCATTGCATTATTTTGTCTGCTCATAAAAGACGATAGGCACTTGAAACCATCAGAAATGCTGAAGGTTGCGCCTGTCACACAAAGCATTCAAAAGCATTTTCAAGTAAGGCACCTGCGTCTGTGTGCAGATCAAACACTCAAACGTTCGTGCGGTTGTCTGTCAAAATATGAGCGCTACTTCAAAAGGTTTTTGATTCAATTCAACAACAAGCTGGCCGGCACTTAATGCCATGTACTCGTATTTCGCAGCCACATTTATTATTGTCTATTTAATTATGCATTTTTGCAGCAATTTGTAGTTGCCCTGCCCGCCAGCAATCATGTCGATCACATGACAAAACGAACAGTTGCATAGCAGCAGCAACACTTGTCTTAACGACGCTTAGCAAATGCGCGATGCGCCACCCACCCACCGCTCGCGTTATTTCCTAGCACACGTGCTTGACAGGGTGCAGCTGCCAGCAAAGTCGGGCACCGAACGTCAGCGATCAGTGGCGTGCGCAAGCGCATTTATTCTCTGCATTTTCTACTTGCTGCACTTTAATGTGCAGCACACGTTTCGATCATGGCAAATGTTGAGCAAATATTGAGTCACTCTGGCAATTATGAGCTGTTGCATTATTTACGAGGCATGCGCTTGCTACTTGTTGCTCTTGCTGGGACTGACAGCTATGCGAATTACAACCAAGAGCTAATGTCTTAAACAGCAAAGCAAAAAAAAAAAATAGCAAAACGGAGTGAAACTGATTTAAACGCGCGCGCTCATTTGCATGATCACTTCGCTGACAACGTGCGCATGTTGTTGTACGTATATGGTTCATTTTGCAGTTGCCTGCGCTGTGGCAAACTCATATCGCCGGCGATAATGGCAACACCACTTAGCCATTAATTTTGATGTTTAAAGGAGTGTTTGGCCGATGGTAACGTGTCACGATCAATTGGGTTTCGATTAAATGTACAGCGACATTTTGTGAGCAATAAAAGCTTGCGTTGAAGTTTGTGTGGCGCCACTAAGCAACAAATCTATACAAGCTACATACCACACTTTAATCGTTTGCAGTTTATCAATGCTGATTTATGCGGACAGTTTGAAAAATTTGCTAACACGTCAGCTAATTTGCCGCTGATTAATAGTTAATGCGTGTAGTAAGAGATCGTGTTGAAGGCGGGGTGGCACAAAAAAATTGCGTTTGCCGCAGTTGAGTAAAATATTATTATGGTTTTCAACCCAACTGTATTTTGGTTAAAGTTCTGAAATACGGTATTGTAGTTTTCAACTCAAACCGTTAAAAAAATTTTGGTTGCAGTGTTGTCAAACTTCAACTTTTTTGGTATTACAGTTTTCAACTCTGTGCCAGTTGGGTTGACTAAAGTTGAAGTTAAACATTAGTGAATTTATTTTGGAAAAATCTGAATAGAAAAAGAAATAGAAATTGTTCGTTTAAAGATTATTTAATTATCTGTCGAATCTTCATTTTTTAGGTTGGCAACACCAAACAAACTTCGACTGAAAATAGCTGAAAATCGTAATACCAAAAAAGAGTTGGGTTGAACTGAAGTTGAATTGCTTCAACTTCAACTTAACCGAGTGGAGTTTAACCCGTAAAAGGGTTATACAAAATAAAAAAAAAAATACTATTTTTCAAGTTTCATCAAGAGCGGGGTTCTTGAAGATATCACTCAAAACACACGTTGTAAGAGTTTATGCCGCAAACATATTCCCTGCGCCAATAATTGCTTGTAAAATAGGTTAAGGCTTCGCTGTAAGTGATCAAGTCAATTTGGCAGCAGTTTGCCTGAGTAATCGCAAAAAGCTCATAATTATGAACAAGCGGAGCACAATTGATCGGCAGCTATAAACTTCAGCAAATATTACATTCTTTTTTGTTTTTAATGAGAACAATGAAGTAATTAGTCATTTAATATTTCCTATTTGCTGTCAGCTGGCTCATACACATCAATTGCGATCAGTGATCGCGTGAGGGCAACAAAATTAATATCTGTTGTAATCTTTGCTTGTAAAAATATATAAAATATCCAATCTAATCGCTTTACTACCAATTTCAGCTGATGCACTCATGCTTATAGCGCTTAGAGCACATGAGCTCATAAGTGATCGCATGCGATTTTTTGCTACGTTAATCAAATGTGAAAAACTATAGATACAAATGCATAAATTTACATACAAAAATTATTTGCATACGCCAAATGTGTCATATAGCGTTGTTAGTTCATATATAAATTCCTTACAGTAGTATTCTATGCTAATACTGATCCATGTGATCAGCTTTGATCGTCACTTGAGCAAACAGATCATGCGCGCTTTGTGTCGAAATAAAAGGAAGTGTATTTTACTTAAAATAGTTGGTGTAAGATTAATGCGACAATGAAATAAGCCAGCTATGCTACACAATTTTATTTCATCGATCATTTGCAGTTCCATAAACAGTCAGTTATGTCATGATAAATTTGTTTTACATAAGTATGATAAAAATCAGTACAAATTATATCAGTTGTGACTCATACCACAATGAGTAAGCCCAAACAAAAAGTAAGTGTTGAGTGAAAGCTTTTCGACAAAAATTAAAATACTTAATCGCTTACATAGTATACAAGTATTAGAAGTCATAAAATGGTAATATGAGAGAAATGAAAGCTTTTCAGGGCACAAAGTGTGCTAGGAGTAAATTTCAAGTTAATTGGAAGTTGTTATGAAAGCTCTGAGAGTTTAGTGAAAGTAATGATATTACTTTCAATGACGTAAAAGCTTCCAACGAAAGCATTGCTGATGATTGATACACGTTGTACAGAAATGGTTACACTTGCGTTCAAAGTAGTTAATCTTGATGTGTATATGTAAGCTTTCATGGAAGTTTTAGCTTTGTGAAATATCAAGTGTAACACAACTACTTTTTACGCTTGAAAAATTACGTTTTACAGTAAGTTTCGAAGCTCAAAGTCAAATATGAAGAAAGCTTTATTAGCACTTTAAGAAATGAAGCTAATAAATGTGAAAGCTTTGGCATAAAGCAGCATTTCTGGCCGTTTTTCACACTAATTACCAAATTTCGTTGAGAAAAAGCTCCCGCTTAAATGTTCAATAACTGCAACGATTGTTTACTTTACGATTTAACACGAATTAAATCAACCAGCCGAGTCAAAGCCAAACTACAGACACAAACGCCGCTTCGTAAACGTTAACCTATGTAAGTCGTGTGTGCGAATTTAATTAAAATTCACCTTTTTGTGCGAGTAACTGTTGTATTTTTACACAAGCAACCAAACCGCATACGACGCACATACATATGTAAGCAAGTAATTGCCACTGTCGCTGCACTGATGCGGTTGATAAGCCTGCGACGGCGCGTCCATTTGTCAGATATGGCAACCATGATTGTGCGCACGACCAATTCGCCGATTGATGAATTGATGCAATTTCCATGCAAAATATGAATACCAAGCAGATGTAACGCGTCCACATTCACACAAACAATTGAATGCCTGTCTCTGTATGTGTGTGTTGCAAACAAAGCAAAGTGGCAATAACTGCCGACGGCGGCACATACTTTTGTTAAAATAACTTTTCCGCTTATTTTTAGCGCCGCGCAAATATTTTATGAATATTGCGAGACTAAATGCGGCTGGCGTTGGGCGGCGTTGACGTGCGGTGGCATGCCACATATTGTCTACCGCTAGATTGACTTTTATTTTCATTAGCGTATCAAGTAATTGGCTATTGGCCATGGGCGGGCGGTAGGTGGCGCTGCATTGAGCTGCTGGTCATGAACTTTACGGCTGAGCGGCTTTCAATAAAATGTCGCAAAGTGTTCGAGGCGTGGCAACAACAAAAGCGCGTGTTTATTTATTTTATTTGTGGCGAGTTTATAGTTACATACACGCACTAACGTGGGTATGATTTACTTGCTAGTCTGCGCACATAACCGCTGTTGCATGCCACACATACAGCGACGCGGCCGATGCACAAATAAAATGCAATGAAAATCAATTTGTGTGAAGAATTTTGCTTCTATAATGGCAAAGGCGGCGCGGAGCGCATGCAAGCAATATTTTGAATAGCATTTTAGGAAATATTTATTATAAAAATTGTGAAATGAAGTATATGAAAAAAAAATCTTCGATGCTTTCTTTTTACATGCTGCGCTGATGCTGCGCTGATGCTGCCGCTGTTTCTTCGCTTATTTATTGGTTGCGCAGTAGCGCGAGGGGTGCATACGCCGCACTAGAAAAATAAATTAACGCTTATCTGTAATGCAATCTTCATGCCACATGCACGTCAGTCGCATATCTGCATACCTTGCCAACTGCAGTATGCACGTGTGTGTGTGTGTTGTTGTTTATCTCATTAAATACGCATAAAACTGCTGTGGCGATCGCTGGCGAACTGCGATTGATTTACGTTGACATTCGCCGCGATAAAAATGCAACTGCACCACACATCTCAATGAACCGCACATATACATACACACAATACTTCACATACAAACACATAAATGAGAGCGCATAGAAATTAGCGCGGCTTCTATGTAGAGGAAATATGATAGCCGCACATATGATGTCACAGAGCACAGTAAGAGCCGCTATTCAAGAAAATAAATAATTATTGAAAGAATGCGTTGCGCAAATAAGAATAGTGCCGACAGTGCGTCACCATGCTGTTGGCAACGCTCGATTGCCTATGTGTGGGTGAGTGATTGCTGAAAAGTAGTTTTATATTTAGATATACTAGTCTAAGGCAGCTTGTGGACCAGGTATTACTTTTAAAAAGTCGGGTTGAAGCTGGTTTTTATCAAAAATATATGAAAGCTGCTATGAAAGCGTTTAAATTAGTGCGATTTCATGCTCAGCTGCTTTTCCTTCATTATAAAAGCTTGTAGTGAATTGTAAAGTAAGTTTGACTTATATTGGGTGTTCTAAAAACGTGGAAAACGTTTCTTTGTTCAAACGAAAATGTTAACAAAAGAAAAAATGCTGATGAAAGCTCAAGTGAAAGCCCTGAACGTTTAGGTTTTAGCTTTGTCAAACATACTTATTCAAAAGAAATTTAATATTGAAGAATTTAATGAGTACATGATAACAGTGAAAGCCTTTTAAAGGAAGAGAGCTTGTGGTGAATTGTAAAAAAGTTTGACTTAAAATCGGTGTTCTAAAAACGTGGAAAAGTTAATTTTTGCCACAATCAACGCTTTTGGTTGTTTAAACGAAAATATGACTAAAAGAAAAGCTTCTAATGAAAGCTCTCAACATATGGGTTTCAGAAACATTTGTCAAACATATTCAATATTCAATGAAATTTGTTTTGGAAGCTTTTATTAAGTACATGATAACAGTGAAAGCTTTTTAAAGAAAAAGCTTTTCTAAACATTTTGTATTTTTCAAAGCCTTTTTTTAAAATTACTCCTTACTACTTTTAAGTCTATCAATGCACTATATATTTGCAACCAGTTGCTTATTTAAAAAATATTTTGTTTTTTAAACTAACAATTTGTATTATTTTCGCTGATGATTTCATAGCTTTAATTCGTGCGCATTCACAGCACTTCAAGTCGCTACTAATTTGCGCCAAATCATTGCAAATATTTTTCTTTAAATGATTTAAATTGCATGTTAACACAGTTGGACGCCACGGCGCGCCGCACCAAGTGATGACACACTATTTCTATAGTGTTGCAGCTGCGGCAGGCAACAATTAACGCCGGCATGATGCATTGCCAAGCGACGGCAAAGGGTAACGCTTACGACATTTTTTATTGAATATATTTTATGGCAGCTAAAAATTGATGAAAAATAGCGAGCATAGTTAGAGCTTCTTCAAATGTATGTATGTATTATGTGTGAGCTAAGTAAATATTGTCTGCATATTTATTATATGACTTGTGGCAGCTGTCAATTCATTCAGTCAGGCAGATTGCACTTAGCACAACAGACAAATCAAGTCAATTGAACTAACAAGCAATTTTAACGGCAAATGAATTTAAATTCTGATAAAATTCAACGCTGCCACAATCGAAAGTAAAGCTACATAAATTAGATATACCACCTTTTTTGCATTTGAATCAAATTGTTTGGCCCAAACTTCATTGCAATGGACTGGCAACCACGCAAGTTTAGTATATAAAAGCTGCTTTTAATCAAGGTGCTGCAAAAAGTGACTGCAACAACGACAGCCAACTGAAAATACACACACTCGCGCACTCGGTGCTGCTTGCTGACTGTTGTCATTAGAAGGCGTGTGTTTGCGCGTTTGGCCGCTGCAGTGACGCTAAGTGGCGCGCGAAATTGTGTCATTGCTAACGAACGAGCGCGACGGCGGACGAACGCATGGGCGGACAGACATGCAAAAGCCACTGCCACAAACAGCGCGTATTTTTAGCAATATTTGTGTGGGTATGTGTATGTGCGCGTTTGCGTGCCAACACATGCTCCAGAATGCCAAGCAGCTAGCCAGCCAGCCGGCGCACTGGCCATGGCACTTGAAGATGCGCAACCAACACCACCTGTCACACGCACACACACAGCCGCGCGCACAACGGCAGGCATAAAAAAGCGCTGAAATAGAAATCAAAAATGACACCTCGGCTACTACAACAATTGAAAATGAAGCAAAATAACTATGTGTTGCAAAAGAGCGCGTAGTCTGTGGCACGGTTGAAGGCGAAGGTGCCGGGTTGCATTTAAGAACGTAAAGTACAAACAGAAGCAGCAACAATATGAGACTGCGCTCAAAAGACTTCAAGCAATGCCGCGACGGTCATTTTACAGCTGAGGCTGCTGCGCCAGCTGCTGGGCGGCGTGCGACTGGACACGCTGTTCAGGTTACGCGTACATGCCGCAATTGTTGTTGTTGTCGCTTAGTTAGTGTGGCTCTATGCTGTTTAGATTTGTTGTTGCGCCAACTTTTTTAAATACGCAGCAAGGCGGTTGCTGCCACATTCAGCAGCTTGTGTTGCCGGTAGCTGCTTCTTGTTGCTTCTAAGCGTTTTTGCACAGTTTGCATTTTTTAGTTGCTGTTTTGTTTTTTTTTTGCGAAAATTTTGGCAGCAAATCGACAACTGGCTGTTTGACACCTGAGTGTGTTCGCTCGATTGCTTAGCGAAATGTTGCACAGCGCGATGTGTCGGCGGTGGAGAGCGCAAACTTTAAGAAAAGATATATAAAGATTTAGAAGCAAAACTTTTTAAACCCGCTTTTGGTTTTGTGGCAATAGAAAACTTTCAAGCGAAGCTTTGGTTGACACTTCACTGTTATTAATTTGAGGAAGAAGCAGATATTAAACTTAAAAAAAGTGAGTAACTCAATTTTTTTTTAAACAGAATAACTACGTAAGCATAATTCATGAAAAAACGCGACTTAAATATCTTAAATTATGTGTCAAAGTGAGCTTTTTGTGCTCGGCTGACCACACCCATATTTTGAGCAATTAATCATCAACTAATGCTAATGAGCTTATAGAGCATGATTTTCAGACTTTCAATTACATGCGGCGTTTAAAATGAACTTCAGAACATGAAAGCTCCAGTATGCGTTAGTGCGCTTTTTTAAGCTTATTAAGCGCCCTTAACGCCTTATACACTTTCAATTAACTTATCAGTAAAAACAATGCTTTGCTGTTCTGATACAGTTGCTACTATTATTTCCTTCGTTGCAAAATAATGATGCTGCAATTCTCAACCACACTAAAAAATTTCTATAAGCATAAGCTTTTAGTAAGAAATGTTTGAACACGCATTTTTGAGATCCTTTGTGCGTTATAACCGTTCTGGAACTTTACGTTTTTTGAAGCACATATATAATATATAAAATTTAGAATTGAGCTTTCCGAGTTATATACGAGTAGCATGTCTTTTTACACATATTTTTTCTACTCAACTTCATTGTGGTCCAGTAAAGTCAACACTTTTACTCTCAGCCAACGGAAATTGCAAACTTAACTAACCGAAAATAAACAAACAATTTGCAACAAAAATAATAACAACAACAAAGTGGACAATATAGATGTTGAAGTAACCGGAAAAGTAAGTGATTTTAAAGCGTCCTACGACGGCGACAAAAAATGCATTCTGTCCACATTGTGGGTCATAGATTTCACCACACAGCGCTTGTGGTTGGACTCGGTCACTGTGTGTGGGTGTTGGCTGCGCTTTTATGTTGCAATCACATAGTAAAAGTAAACATTGGCGGATACAGCGCGTGTACTCGAGGCACACATACACGACATGTGGCATGTTGACAGACATTACCGGAAAAACGAGCAGTTGCAATTTGGAAGCTGACAATGAATAGACGTAGCCACAACAATCACAAGCAGGAGTCGCATTAAATACAACGGATTTGTGTCCAAATGCAGGAGTAGAGGCGAGAGATTGTGCGTGTGTTAGAAAAAATGTGTTGCCTTAAAGCAGCGACAAGGTAAGCGCTACTAATTTAGTAATGTTGCACTTTGGCTTTAATTTGTGGCAGAGTTGCATTCTGCCCTTTCGCAGCCTTTATCGAAAAGATAATTTCAAAAAATTGCTTTCAGTAACGTCAATCGCTGTTGTCAGCTGTAAAAGCTTGCGCCGAGCTCTTCAGCTAAGTCACACGCCACAGCGGCCCAGCTGATCGCCTGTGGCAGAGATTAAGTCACGTATTTAATAAGTTTTGCATTATTCCAGCGCTTTACGCATTTCCTGTATGCTCACGTTCCTTGCGCGCAAAATCTTGTGCTCAGCGCAATGCAGCGCGGCGAAGCGGCTCACAAGTTGTCAAACAAACAGCGTAGCGCATGTGAGTGTCGCCGAGAGCGAACGCCGCGTAATTCTAGTAGATAATGTGAAAATGAGTTGGTGCTGCTTTTTAGCTCAAGCAGTCGAAATTAGAAAAAGCCATGTACACTTGCCACAAGCCGCTAATGTATGCAAAGAGCTTGTGTGCAGTTGTGTGGCAGGGGCAAGAAATTCAAACGTGCGCGAAAATTCTGTTTAGCTATGACAAATGAGAAACCAACTGAAATGCGGCATGAGACGCTGATTTTTGACATATCCATTAATTGAGGTGTCAAATTACGGCGTGAGCAAAAATACGCTTCAGACGGTGAGGGAGAGAGCAGAAGGCATAAAAGCTGAGACAGCGCAAACAGCGGCACTTTTATAATTTTCGTTGCTTAAATAATTTTTTTGAATATATATTATCGAACTAAAACTGTACTTACGATACTTAGGCGTAAAAGATTTTGAAATAATAATTGAAGTTTCAAGACTCACCTGCAATTAAAAGCAGAAAAAAATATTTATTAAGATGTTGCCAATGTAATGTTTTGTTATAGGCTTAAAGAATATGAATATAATTTATAAAAAAATCTCCGCAAATGAAATATTTTTCCATACAAACACTTGTTTCCTATGGTTCAGTTTGTATGACAGCTATATGCTATAGTGCTTCGATATCGACTGTTGCGACAAATGAGCAGCTTCTCTCGGCTCTTCGTCGCGCTGATGATGTATATATTGTATAAACATACTTTATAGGGTATTGTGGCAAACTTCATATACGCTGCTCAGGGTATAAAAGAACGAGATCAAGTTATTCTCTCTTGCAGCATTTTTGCTCGGCTTAGAAACTATGCTTCCTAAATTGTCTTCATCGTTGTTGTTGGTTTGCAAAACTTGCTGTGGTATTGCCACATGTTAAGCAACAACAAAAGATGCAGTGATGCCAGAGGGTTTGCAATGGCAACAGCGTTCTTTATTTTTTATTTCAACTTTTTGTTGCTATTATTAATATTTGTGCATAGTTTAAAAACAAAAGAGCTGGTTCTCAAAAAAATAAAACTACGGTGAATTTAATACAGCGCTTCTCCGTTACGTACGAAACAGTGAGGCTGTCAATCAAGCGATGTACCGTTATAATTTAGTTAAAAAAAGTAATATGTCTTAATTGTGAACGCTGAACAAAGCAGCAGCTACAATGAGCACCTAAACACCACATATATACATATATATATATGGCTACTATATAAAACTATACTCGTATGTGTTTGTTGTTGTTGGCAGATTTGTATTTCAAACCAAAAACGGTGACGTACAAAAACAACGAGCATTGCTAGGCGGAGGTCAGGAGGCATAGAATTCTGCTTTTGATTTTATATGAAAACATATTTTTGTACCGTTGGCACAACCAGCAGCCGACCTTAAAAGAAGTAAGGTCAAAAGCTGATATTTTGCTAAAAGCAAGTAAATTTGAATTGTTTAGAAGCGAATAAAGCAACAATGTGAGGAGAATAAAGAGCATTGCAAGCAGGAAGCTTAACGCGCAGGCAAGCGTGGCCAACAAAGTGGCATATATAAAACACAGCAACAACAAGGTGAAACGCGTACAAAAGCGCGAAATGTAGGAGATTACAATTTTCGCACGAAACTCCCGCGCACCTATGAGACAGCGCGCTAGCAACCCAAAACGCAGCCACTAAAGGCAAGCGAAGCCACCGCAGCTCAGCGCAGTAAAAGTGATAGCCAACTTCAAGCTTGCAACGCGCGCTGCCACGGCAAACGCTGCCAATGCCAAGCGCTGCTGCTGTGAATGTGTGGCAGCAATGCTGACGCTGTGCGTTGTTGTTACAATGTTATAAAGCGTTTATGTTGTTGTTTTTATGCACTTCTGTTGTTATTAGTATCAAATTTTTGCATTTTTTTTTGTTGAAAATTTATTTTTTATTCTTCTTCTTTGCTTTGCTCTAAACTTCTTTTTTACGCTATGCAGCAGCTGTGCTAATGTCAACTTCAACCAACAAAAACAAACTCGCATACGCGCCAGATCACAACGCGCAGATATGGTTGAGCGTCTCACAGCAGCTTTGTTGCGCTTGCATTTTCATGGAGTTTCTATTGTTTTTTTTTTGTTATTTTTTTTGTTTTTTTTTTTACTTAGCATTTGCTACTGGATGTTGGAATGCGAAAGCTGACGGCCAGCAGCGGCTGAAGTTGATACGCTTCTAACAATAACAAATAAGTGGTCCAGTGGACTTTTTACATATGCATGTTCACACATACCTACAATTGTTAATGAAGTTGCCGGTCGCAACAAAATGTGCAACCTGGCGAAAATATTGAGTGATCTTCAACCAAAGCGAAGGTAAGCACCCACACCAAGGCGAGCAGTGGCACAGCGTGGTGCATAGCTGCTAGCAGCTATCTGAACGCGGCTAGAAGGTTGGGAAAGGAGGAAGTGCCAAGCATGCGCCTTATCTACAACTGGAAGCTAAGCTGGCGTTGACTTTTTGTTAGCAACTTTTTCATATGATTTCTTAATAGAACTAAATTTTTATTTTATTATGCTATTATTATTATTTTCTAAAACTATTATCATTTAATATTTTTGCTTTGTAGTTTTTTGTTTTAGAAGTAATCGTATTGTTGTAAAGCAATGTTATAGCGAAACTTGAAAGGCTTTTGGTAATGCTGTGCGCTATCAGTTTACGCGGAATTCAAGCAAGTCAAGGGTGTCATTGGATAGAAGCGCACGCATTTACCCAACAAAGCGACAATTTTATGCACGAAAGCTTAGTTTGCTGAAGAGCACAGATGAAAGCAATTAAGCAAGTTGTAGTTTAAGGCGCTCATCACATGTGTTGGGCGCAAAAAATCGATTTTTTTTTCAAAAATTGTTGTCTTAACATGTCTAGATACCGTATTCTAAGTAAAGTGATTTTTAAAAATTCGCAGGCATTTTAAAACTACAGCAGTTTTCCTATGGCGAAAACTACATAAAAATATTGCAACAACATGTGCAGTTAAAAGCATTTAAATGCCAACTGAAGCACCAGAAATTTTTATATTTTTGCTTTTTTCTAAAAAAGCACAATTTTCATTCCCCTTGGAAATATAAGTGAAAGCTTTTACGAAAGCTCACTTTAACTATAACTGAAAGCTCTTGCTTGAAGCACTAAATATACAAAAATTTCTTTTTCTAGGGAATATAAGTGAAAGCTATAAATATACATAAGCTCCCAATAGAATTCATACAATTAACTGAAAATCAACAATTAGAGCTATTTAAGCGAGTTTCAAAACTGCAAGATTTTATTGCTTTCCAAAGGCTAATACTGCTAGTGAAAGCTCGCAATTCAAGGCAGTGATACCCAGCATGCTATAGCGACAGCTGTTGTTATTGTGTAAGCTATTGCGAAAGCTCACGTTAACTTCAAGTGAAAGATTTTGTTTAAAGCACTAAAGCTAAGCATTCAATGAAATGCCTACTGCTTACAAGAAAATCACCTAGTTAAAGCTTTTTATGAAATATTATATACTGAGTTCTTAGCTATTAAAAGCTTTCGTTGTTAATGTTGCAACTGTAAGTTGCTGTTTTTTTTTTACTAAAGCTTAAAGCGCAGTTGCTTTACATGATTTTAAGCAAATAAGCGCAATATGTTGCTAAGCTTGCTAACCATTTCAAACTAAATACGATAAATAACGAATACTTGTATTCGGAAAACAGTTGAAGAGCTTTTCAATGCACACTAATTTTATATAAATTATTTTTTTATTGCCCCAAAATAAACATATTTGCGCCGCGCTTTTGTATTTTTCATATTTGTAGCCACTTAGTCATGGCATTTGTTTGCACTTATGCAATCCTTTATGGAGCTTTGACAGCAAAAGCTTTAAACAAATACATAAATCAGCGTGTTAATGGCATCGAGAGCGAAAAAATTGCCTCAAGTAGCCGAGAAATGGGGCTAATTGTTACATTGCTAGATGTGGCACAATGTGCACTTAGATGTCACACATCGTCCAACACACACACACATACACACATGCAACACTTTATTAGCCGTATGTGTAAGTTGAGCGCAGTTGTTAGTGCGCTGCGTTGCAGTGTGGCAAGTCTTGTGATTATGAACGCTCCAATTAATTCACACTTGCATCTTAATTTTCACTTCAAGATCACAACAACAACAAGCATGCGCAAACCAAACAATACAAAAGTGGACAATATTATGTGCGGCTTGTTGTTGTTGGTGGCAAACAAAAGTGGCGCACACAATTAACAGGCACTTAAGTGCAACAAGAAACGTCAGCAGCAAACAAATCCCACATTTGTATGGAAATGGCATGCTTATGTGTGATAAAAGCAACAACAACAATGCTTGCTGTTTGCTCTGTTGCATTATTGTGATCGGTCTGGCGGCCATTGCTGTGTGCTTGTTGCGGCATACAAATGCTGCTCGCCTCTTTTAAGGGCAGCCGAACTTCGTTTGTAAACAAAAGCTGCCACTTAAAAAGCCGTTTGTTGCAATTAAATTACGAAAATCGCTTGATTCTCATATACTGATTTACTGCCTACACCCTTGCCCTGCAACAGCGCCTTGCCGCCGTTGGCTGCCAGCAAAAGTAGTTTGAAACGTCACAAGCAGCCGCGCTGTGCTGTGGCACTTTGTGTGCGCGCATAAACAATGGGAAAGAAAGCTGTGCAACGCAATCAACCGCCGCCGCATAATGGCAGCAAAGCGCACACCAGTAACAACAATAAACAACAAACTATTGAACTGCGGCAATCAAATGGTGTGCTGCCTGTTGCTCGCTGCCGCTGCAACATTTGTGGCATTTAATGCATTTTGTGCTGTGCTGCCGCCGCTGCTTGCGGCATTCACCACAATCGAACGGTTATTTGCGGTTAATGAGTTCGCCTCAGCTGCAACTGAACTGTAGCGCTGTGTAAGAGTCAGCTCTGACAGAGTTGTCATAAGCAGTTGAAGCCTTCTTTTTTAACCGCTTGAGTGGCAAAGATGCAGACGTGGTGCGCGCGTAGAGAATATGCTAATAAAAAGCCTTTTGTGCATTGAAATCAGTGAAGATTTTGTATTCTTTTTTAATATAAATACTCAATATTGATATGTGTGTGCAACATAACCTCTAAATTGGTTGCATTGCGCTTTTTAAATTAATTCATTGATTTCACATTAAAAGTAGAAATATTTCGCGCGCATTAATCTCACTTAAAAAGTGTTTGTGCAACAAATTAACGCACGTGCAAGTCGATTTGCAAAGCACGCAAATATTATTAAGCAAAATTAAATTTGGATTTTTCTATTTATTATTTATTTGTTATTATAATTTTCTGATTTTGCAAAAATTATGCGATTGTATGCTTGCGCCTGGCAACAACCTTGGCATTTTGCGGTCAATTACAATGGTGACATGTTGCAACTATTAATTGCGCGGTATAAATGTGCTTGTATGTGTGCGTTGTACGTGCAACAAGTGCAACAGTCAGCCAAAGTAATTAATAATCATTAATATCGATGAGTGTAGTTGTTGGTTTTTACTTTTGTTGTTGTTTGTTACACGAACGTGCGAAGCAAGCAACAGTTGCATTCGGTAATTAAAAATGAAAATATGCTCAAAGTTTAATAAATGAAAAATGCACAAATTGAAATTAAATTAAAAGCGGATAAATAAATTAAATGGCGCAAGGTCTATATAATTAAAAAAATTAATTGCGCAAATATATAAAAAGTATTTAAATAAAAAAAAACAGTAAGAATTTGGTGTGAATTTAAAGAACCAAAACAAAATTATATATAACAATTGAAAATGAATTCAAATTAAAATAAAAAAATTGATTATAATTACATAAATTAATTAATTAAATTTAATTAATTAAAAATTTATTTAAATAAAATTAAAAAAAAAATGTATTATAATTAAAAATATAATTTTCATTGATTAGAAATGACTTCTAAAAAGCAGTAAGAGTTAAGTGTTGATTTAAATGACCTAAAATGTAATAATTATAATAAATAAAAATGTATTAAAATTAAACAAAATAAATTATTTAAATTTATTAGAAATAAATTATGAAAAACAGTAAAAGTTAAGTGTTGATATAAAAAAAAACAAAAAAATTTTAAATTATAATAATTGAAAATTTATTTAAATTTAATTTTAAAAAATAAAAAAAAAAATATAATTTAAATTTATTAGAAATAAAAGAAACAAGTTTTTATTAAAAAAAAGTAAAAGTTTAGTACTGATTTAAAAAACCAAAAATTTTTAATTATAATAGTTGAAACTTAATTTAAATTAAATTTAAAAAAAATTAAGTATAATTAAAAATTATAATTTAAATTTATTAGAAATGAAATATAAAAACTAATATGAGTTTGTCTTGATTAGAGAACAAAACATTTTTTAATTATAATTTTTGAAAATTAATTAAAATAAATTAAAAAAAAAAAATTATGCAAAAGGAAATAGAATTTAAATTTATTAGAAATAAAAGAAAAAAGTTTTTATTAAAAAAAAAAGTAAAAGTTTAGTACTGATTTAAAAAACCAAAAATTTTTCATTATAATAATTGAAAATTAATTACAATTAAATAAAATAATAATAATTTTAATTATTAAATTTATTACATATGAAATCTAAAAAATTAAGCGGAATAAAAAAAGAACGAAAAAAATATAATAACAAGTGCATTTATGAAATCAGGCAAAGAACAGCTAAGCATTGAAAATTAAAAATTGTTATTAAATTTTTTTTATTTAAAGCACAAAAATCCAGTACCAGTGTCGAACTGTTGCCCTGCCTACTGCAGCGCCACAAATAGCAG
This sequence comes from Bactrocera oleae, assembly GCF_042242935.1. NCBI lineage: Eukaryota > Metazoa > Arthropoda > Insecta > Diptera > Tephritidae > Bactrocera > Bactrocera oleae. The sequence goes on from NC_091539.1 coordinate 607,495, forward strand.
TGCTACAGCGGCACTTGATTGAAATTTATTGCAGCAATCACGTACTTATGTTGCAATGAACACGCCAACAACAATTTCAGCCGTAAGAAATAAAAAATTTAGCGCAATTAAAGCGCTTGTATTATTGCAAGCGCTGATTGAAGGAGGCATGTTGCAGTTGCAACCACAGCAACGTTGCCGACAAACGCCAACACGCATGCGTACGCGGCAGTTGCTGGCGCCGCAACAATTTTGTTCAAGGTTGATGGCACTTTAAATTGATTTAGACAAATTGAAAACTTAACTACACAAACAAACAGTGAAATAGGCACAAAGGTGAGCGCGCGCGCATATATACTTACCATAAGAAGAGTAGCCGCGCGCGGCACTCGTGGGCAATGCGTCGCACAGCGCTGCTAGCAACAGCGGCAGCAACACCAAACGCAGTGGCAAGCGGCGCCGTCGCGGCCGCGTTGAATGCAATCTAGTGGGCGCGCACGCAGTGGGCGTGGCCATGCTGTTGCAAGAACCGTTGCTGGTGGGATCGGTGTGTGTGTTATTGGGGTCTGGCCACCCCATTTTCGACTACTTCTAGTCGCACTGTTTACGTTAAAACTGCGTACGTGTGCGTGTGCGTGCGCTTAACTATGGCAGTATTAACACGTAGCTGCAGTTTTTGTTGTAGTTGTAGTTATTTTAAACACTTCAATTTTGTGGCACGTTCAAAACGCGAGCACTAAATGCCACAACATTAATGACAATGGCAGCATATAAATGTGCACGATGCTGCATGCAAAAAGAGAGAGAGAGAGAGAAAGAGAGTGTAAGGGAGGGTACGAACGAGCGCGTGGTCGGCGAAGGGCGCAGTGTAAATTTATTTGTTGCTCATAATTAATTGCGAGAAAATGCAGAAATTCAGGCGGTTGCACTCAAGTTTAGCTCTTAATGTGTTGCATGCTTCATTATCCCGGCAGGATGCGCGCAAGGACACGCGCTCTTTGGTATTTACTAAAATGATAATTTCTTTTTCTGGGTTGTCCGGTTTGTGGGCGTGCTGGTCATAAAAATTCACAGCGTGCGCTCGGTGTTGCTGATTTTGCTTTGAACATTTTATGTTACGGATGTGGCAAAGTGGCGAGTGGCAATGAATGTGAAATCAGTTGACTGTGTCTTAAGTGCTTGAAAAGGCGAGAAATCGCCGCAAGGACAACGCCGCAGGGCATGCTGTGAGCACATATTCGTAACACCGGATGTGTTCTTGCCACACATACACATTTGTGGCAAATTCAATACTTCCGTTGCGGGTGTGACCTTTGACTGGTTTCCGCTATCCATTGCTGTCAACGAGTTGGTCAAATTAAGTATACAACACACATACACATATTCAAGGGCGCATCACACATACATACAGCGTTACACAAATATACAAATAAATTCATTTTCTTCTCCCCCGCTAGCCATACACTCAAACTCGCATTCGCCTTTTTGTTGCATTCAATTGCTCATTTGTTTTACACAACAGCAGCAACAACAAGCCAGCTTTTTGCGTCATTTGCGGTTGCAGCAGCGCAAACCCACATCTCCAGCGTCTCGCAGGTTGTCGCGCACACACAAATCCATATAAAAGTATGTGTTTGTGTGGGTGTATGTGTGTGTGGCAAGCAACACAGAGTTGTATGTGGCTTGCCCCTTTGAGCATATTAACAACTCTAATGTGTTTTCTGTTGTCATTTGTTGCCTCCTGCTGGCTGTTCGTCTGCTTTTCACTACGCTGCCTTCCCTGTCCTCCCAAGCGATTCTTTCACTTTTCCCATTATGTTATTATTATTGTTGTTGTTGTGACTGAGTGCTCGTCAGGCGTTTTATTGCGACATTTGCAACACTCATTTACATGACAATATTTTTTAAAGATCGCGACGGCATTCGGTGCTGCGGCAATAATCACAGCAACAGCAATAATGAAGAGAAAACATACAGGCGCGTGCACATTGTTATGATTTTCATATTCAGATGCAAATTTTGCAGAGAGAAAAATTATGTCGAAAAGCGCGACGCACTTGTGGGAATATTCGGATTTCGCTTATTTTTTAATTGTTGTTGTTTTTGTGCTTTTTCTTTTGATGTGCATGATAACTCGAGCAAAAGTCAAAAGCACATAATTATCGGCAAATTGAAAGTGAAACGAAAGGCTAAATGAGCGGAATAAGCAGACACAGCACAATTATGAGTTGGTGGTCTTATTTGAAAACAAAAACGGATTTTTCTCAATTTTTTTTCAATTTGAAAAATTTCTTATTTGGGAAATTTTAAAATTTAAACCGAAGCAGAATTTAAATTTCCAGTTTTTCGTATTTTTTTTGAAACTTTAATATGCTGATATCTCGTAAACAATGAAGAAAAGAAGAAACATTTTTATTTCTCACTTTAACAAATGCTTCAAAATTATTAATAAATAAATTAGTTCAAGAAATATGCGATTTAAACAAAACTAAAAAGTTTTAAATTAAAATTTATTGATTTATAAAAGTAGTCTACAGTTTTTAATTATTAAAATAATATAACTGGTATTAAAGTTGCATAAATTATAAATTAATTAATTTATCAAATTTCTCAAAATTATTAATTTTTTAAATTATTTTCACTACTATTCAAATTAAACAAAATGAAAATATTTTAATTTATTTATTTATCAAATTACTCAAAATTATTAATTAATAAAACTAATTTAATTGATATTCAAATAAAAAAATTTTAAAATTTTAATTTATTTATTTATCGATGACACAAAATTATTAATTAATAAAATTAAAATTAAATTTAATTAACTTTAAGAGTTTAAATTAATTTATTTATCAAATGTCTCAAAATTATTAATTAATGAAATTAAAATTAAATTTAATTAACTTTACGAATTTAAATTTATTTATTTATTAAATGTCTCAAAATAATTAATTAATGAAATTAATTTAATTAATATTAAGAATTTAAATTTATTTATTTATCGAATCACTAAAAATTATTAATTATTTAAATTATTTTCATTTCATATTCAAATTAAACAAAATTAAAAAAATTAACTTAATTTAATTGCAATTAATTAAAATTTGTTTATTCGAAAACTTTTAAATTTTTTCGAATATTATTATGTTTTCTGAAATTTTTCATAAATTATACTCCTATAGCTCATATCTCATATCTCACCAAACATTCGACTCAAATCACTTGTAAAAAAAACTTGACCATTGTGAGTTCCTCAAAGTTGCAACAGTAATCGCAGCGCTTTGTGCTTGCAACATGCATTACTTAAGCTAACAGTACTTGCCCCAATAGCGTTTTATAGCGCTTAACTGTGCTTTAGACTACCTTTAGACGCGCGTCATTAATTTTAATGAATAACTTGTTAACATTAACAGACGATAAATGAATGGAAATAAGAAATTAAATAAAAAAATCTAGTCAACCCAGCAGGCTGCAACCTATAAAAGCAACAAAATGCGCCAGCAGCTGCAACATGCTCATTAAGATGCATGCAACAGCAAAGTGTTTACAGAGAATTACAGAAAACTGTGCGCCGCGCCTAAAAGCACACTTTCCCAAATGCAGACAAGTCAAAAAATTCTAAAGAACTGCGCCTCAATGCGTGTGAGCGTGTGTGGGTATGTGAGTTAAAAAATTTGATTTTCCTTTCAATATTCAAAAGCCGCCTTGCAACACGCGCATTTCGCTATTGGCACAAATAAATTATGCGTAAGTTGTAGCAAACACACAGAAGCAGTTGGTGCTCAGCTGGCCCCTAATACGCCACATACATATGTATGCTTATGCGCTGAATAATGCATTACTTTGTTGCAATTTGTGGCATTTTTTCATTTCGATTTTTAAAGAGTAATTGGAATTTTAGTTGCAATTAAAAATGCAGGCATTTTGCCAGCTACAAACGACTACAACAACAATGCACACGTCGACTAGCCGTCAAGCGACGTTTTATTTTACAATAAATAGCGGTAAAAAAGAAAAAGGAAATAAGAATAAAGGCAATTTTAAAAAAGGAAATAAAGGCAATTTGAAAAGCTGCAACTTGTAGTGGTATCTTTGTTTTCATTGTAGCAAGGTGACTACATAGCAGTTGAGTTCGCTTGCTGTAAAAAAGCTCACCAGCTGCGTCTAAACGTCACTATTTAAGTCTACCTGCCTTACAAAACGATTAGTGAGGTTAGATTGAAAGCATTCTAATGAGCGCCGCAAAGTGTTGCGAAAAAGGGAGACTACCGCAAAAATATTAGGTCATCTCAGGCTCGTTGTATTGACAATGAAGCAGCAACCAACAACTGTTTACTTGCGCTTTTTCAGAGCTTTTTTAGAACAAATTAGACTTGGAATACGTCATAATTAATAAGTTTAATTATTTATTTAATATATATATGTATATATACTACAGGAATGAAATTCAAAGACCGACTGTAAAGTCGCAGCCGTTTATGCAGCCTTTAAGCGCACTTTCAAATATTTTTGCCTGTGTTTTGAAGCTCAGCAGTTGTGAGTAGGTCAAGCGCTACTATACTCCCTATTCCCTATAAATGCTTTTGTACCACTTGCTTGAGTTTCTGGAATGTCTGCAGCTTATAATTAGTAAGGTGGCGCGAAAAAAATTTTTTTTGCTTAGCCTGAGGGAAAAATTTGTATATAATAAAAAGAGACAATTTTTGAAAAAAAAACTTTTCTTAACAGCTAGAGGCGGTCCACTCACTTTTAAAGTAAATTTCGAGTTTTTTTTTCGCTCCACCCTAACTATTAGCCTATAACTGGGTTATTGTAAATATTGCAAAATATTTTAAGTAGTTTAAAGAATATTGCAATTTTCAATGCTTAAGTGGGAGCACTTGGCCGCCACATATGCTGGCACATACTGCCTGCCATTTGCCATTTGCATTTGTCTGAACTTTGCCAAAAAATTTTCGCATACGCAAACACGTATTTCTTTTGTGGTATATGATATTATGCAATAACGGTATTTATTAATAGCGCACAAATTATGATGTCATATACTTGGCCGCAATTATCGGCGTTGAAAGTAAAAGGCAAAGAAATTTGGTCAAGCGCGTTGCTAATTGCAAGCAAATATATGTATTTGTGGAAAACTGATTTTCAAAAATATTTTGCAACTAATTTTACATGTTTAGTTGTAAGTAAAATATTGCATGTGCATTGGAAACGAGATTTTTTCGACTTTAGCTGCCAAATACGCGCCCGCCGCTCAACCGTGTCGCACAATTCGCACTCTAGCTAAGCTTGTGTATGCTATGGCCTGCGCTTTTGTAGCAAAAATCGCTTGCTTAGTCAAGTTCAAGTGCATTTGTGGCATAAATTTAAATAAATAAATAACAACTCAATTAAATACGCCATGCCGGTGGTTTGCCGCACCACTGCTGGTGAAATAACAGCCAGCGCGCCTATGTATTTGCAAATGTGAGTACATAGAAACCGTATCGCCAAACAAATATGTGGCTGCATAAGCAGATTTACCCACAATTCAATGCATAGTTGTGTGTATGTGTGCATGTGCGCTTGTGCACTGCCGAAAACAGCGCAGTAGTCATTTTACAGCGCTTACGTAGCCCATCCGCTCGCCAAGCCGTCTGTATGCATATGTGCACCGCATAGAACATGTGATCGTAGCGCGCGCAACTAAAGCAAGTATTTCGGTTTATGGGTGCAGCTGTGGCGGTGCATGGTTTCGCAGCCGGCCGGCGATGCAACACCCACACTGGCAATGCGCACTCGTGCAAACGCTGGCCGTTTTAGCGAGCGTTGGATGACGTTACCCCCGTAAAATTCGGACTTTATTGCAGTATTTGCTTTAATTATCTCACTGTTGTTATTGTGTTTGTTCATGTCTACATAAAATTCGTGTACATTTTGCAAAGCAAGTGAATAGCGTATAGATACATGCATATATGTTTAATTGAATGTTTAACTAAGAGCGCGCAAGGAAGGAAGCTGAAAGAATATTTTTTGCCTGATGCCTTGTCTGCTACCCTACATTTTTTGTGTTTGTGTTTTCAAAACCTTTACCGCGCTGAGTGCACAAAATTTCACTGACTATTTCCTCAGTTCACAACACGGCTCTGGTTCTTACACGCTAACGGCCGCCCAACTCCAATTACAGCGCGCTGCCTCGCGCAAAAACAATAGCCGCGCTTCAACAGCTGTACACAAGAAGCGCTGCTGTCAGCAGAAAATAACAGTCTAAAGCAAACTGAAGAATGCATAATGAAGAAGTACAAATGCGCGAATGTGAGAGAATAAATATGCAACACTTATGTGTGAGTAGAAAACAAAATTCAAAAAAAAAAAACACTCAAACGCGAAAACAGATAGCGTCTACAGCGCCAAATCGCTTGCTTGGTGTTTCTGTCATTATGCCACGTCCAGGATATGCTAATGCAAGTTGTTGAAACATTTCCCACGAATGCAAAAAATCGCTGAAGAATTTATGAAATCAATGTGTATTATTGCCGCTAATCGGCAGCAAATTGCAGCATTTTTCTTGCAACATATGTAAATGCTTGTTGAAAGATCGCCGAAATTGCGACAAGCAAGCGGCATTTTAACGTGCCTGCAGCGCAGCAGTGTTTGTATGTGTGCAGACGACACAATCAGCTGCTACCGCGTGCAGGCAGGCAGGCATTATTGCCGCACGAACGTTGATTTCATCATGCAACAGGCACAACAAGCAAGTGGGAGCAACAGCAGCAACAAATCGCGCTTGTTCGCCTTGTTGCCACATTGTTTAATATGCTTTGACAGTCGCTTCGTTTGCCTGCCACATTTACATTGCATTGTCACTTAATAGCAAGCGCTACAAGCGCACACACACATGTGCACAGTGTCAAGATCATATTGTCGCCACGGCACGCTAGGCGCGCTATTGCTGCCGCAGCGCACCATTAGATATTTTTGGCCGCTCAGCATGAATTTTTATCGCTTTTGGCAGCATATTACAGCGCATGCAGCAAATGGCTGGCGCATAGCCGCCTGATCGCGTACACGGCGGCGCGATTTATTGTGTTGCGTGCAACAATGTTTGATGTCTAATTTTATATGTTTTGAAGCAAATTTCCAGCTACCAAATTTGTTTTCCCTCCGTAATTTTCAAATTATTTTACTTTTTCGGTGCTTTTCGGTAATTTCGCTGCAGCGGCGTAGCAAGTGTAGGTGCAACACGTTTGTTGCTGACTCGCAGGCGGTTAAGGGGCGGCATAATTTGATTGGTTACCGACAGTGATTAATAGTATTTGATTAATGACAAGGTAAATGGGTGCTTAGCTCGAGCTGTTGGAAAAATAGATTTGCTGGCGGAGAATTTTAAATTTTAAATTGATTGAAAAAGGCGGCGAAGTAAATTTTGGGGAGAAGACAATTTTTTGGAATTTCGAAAACACCTGCATTTCTAATGTGAGCCAAAAAATTAGTGCTTGGACACGTTTTAATAGCTGTGTATTTCTAGCTGGAAAAATCGCTAACGGTTGCGCTACGAAAATGTAAACTCTTTTAGGCACACTTTGCAGAGTAATAATAATAATACAAGTAGAGATCACAACACTAATTGTACTGCAGTAATTAGTTCAAAATGTTTATAAATAATTACAGAAGAAATTAAAAAAAAAATAATTGCAAACAAATAATTTTCTTAAATTATATAATAAAAATATTTAATTAAAGGCATACTCTCATCGATTTTTTTTGAAATTAAATATTAAATAACTAAATTTAAAAAAATTTAAAATTTTTTTTTATAATTTCAGAGGTTTTAAAAAATAAAAATTAATTATAAAAATAATTCAAATATAAAATTTGTTAAAATAAAAATTAATTACAAAAATTTTAAAAATTTACAATTCGTAAAATCACTTTTTTGACAAGAAAAAAAATTATTTACAACTATAATTTACCGCACGCTAAGTTTTACATATGCAAATATTCAGCAATTTTATCGTCATTAGAAATTGCTAATTTCAAAAGACATGCATAACAAAAACAGAAATTCAGTCATAAATTACATTTTCTTGGCAGTAAATCAAGTAATAGTTGCACTTCATAATTTTTAAATTTCTGGTCGATATCTCAAAAACTGAGCGACTAGTTCGCATACATATATACAGATAGACGCACGGAGAGATGGAAAGGCAGACGGACATAGCTAAATCAACACAGCTCGCCACGCTGTTCATTATATATTTATAATATAATTGTAGCGTCTCCGACGTTTCTTTTTGTGTATTAGAAACTTTGTGACAAACTTAGTATACCCTGTGCAGGGTATAATAATTACAACAGAAAATAAGCAAACGCGACAGCCAAGAACCCGCGGTCCAGAGAAATTTTGAAAACAAATTATGTAATTCCGAAAATAAAACAATGTCAGCGCTCTTCATGCGCCACAAATAAAATGGGGGAGGGAGTCACAGCTGCAGCGCCTTATTTATGCAACGCAAATAAACATAATTTCTGCTCACACACACACACACATGGAAAATGTTTACTTCAACTTTGAATGAAATAAAATTGCTTGCAACACGGCAGCGCGGCTATGCGCTTTACGAGCAAGTGTGCATTCGGACGCCACAAACGCTTCAGCGCATCACTGTCATTTGCCTTCGATTTTGATTAGCTGTTCGATTGGTGTTCAGTGTCCATTTGTGGCGCAATAAATTTGGTTTAGTGGCACCCTTTTTACGGCTGCACTATTAGCGCGCTGCTGAAGTTGCCACTTTATGATTTTAGCGTCAAAGCGCTAAACTGTGAAGTGATCACGCCGTTGATGGACGGATGGGAGCTGAGTGCATTTTCAACAATTTAGCTGCTAGCGTCTACATGCGCGTGTGTGTTGGTGTGGCAATTGGAATGGCTTGAAAATGTTACCTAAAATGTGGCAAATGTGTTTGCTCTTCAATTTCACGATTATGGACGGATTAATAGCAGCATTTGTAGCGTTTAGCTGAAGCCAGTGAAGAAAGCTATAACATTGCGTACAACAAATGAATGCCTGCGTTACGTTGCTGAAGGTGTAAAAGGTATTTATGAGCGCAGCGTGTTAAACTTATACCAAATTCCAGCTACTAAAATTAATAGCGAGAGTTCCAACGTCAAACAAATGATAGTGACAAGAAGTTTTACGCTCACATTAAAGCCAAAAAGTATGCTCAAAGCACACGAGAATTCTGCAACTTTGCTATAAACATATTACTAGTTTTTGAAAGAGCTCTGGCAACTCAGAATGATAGAATGGTTAGACTTTATAAAAAAATTAGTAAAAATAAAAAAAAATCTAATATTTTAGTATAATATTTTTCTATGTCTTAGAGCCGAAATATTTGACGAAAAGTACTATATAAACAGCTCGCAACTAAAGCAGTTAAAGTCGAAAAAAAATCTCAAAATTCACGTCAAAACTTTATTGCTATACTTTTCATATTCATATGCGTATTGCCGAATTTTTTTATCAAATTGTAAACTAAAATTTATAAGCAGATTATAATACTTTAAGAAAATAATTCATTTACTGTTTTCGGGCATTTAAGGGGTTACATAAGTTTCGTCGAGCAATAAACGCACTATTTTCAATCTTTTTTTTTTCATAAAAAAAATGAAATTTTTTATTTAAACTTTCTATTATTCCAAAAACATATATTTGAAAAAGATTTTGTGAAATTTACGACGCCATTTCCGGCAGTCCCTTGGAAACAATTTTTTTTTCAAGCCGTGAAACCCATAAAACCCTTCTATTTCCAGTATTATAGGACCGTTGCAAAAATTTGAAATTGAAAATCAAAAATTGATTTATAATAAATCTGCAAAAATTATAAAATCCTTATAAATTAAAAAAAATCCCATTGCTAAAATTTTAAATGGAAACCCAAAAATTGATTTTTTAATAAATTTGAAAAAATTAAAAAAACCTTATAAATTTATAAAAAAAAAATCCCATTGCAAAAAATTTAAGTGGAAAATCAAAAATTGATTTTTTATTAAACTTGAAAAAATTAAAAAAAGCTTTTAAATTTATTTAAAAAAAAATCAACACAAAGTTGGCGCAATAAAAATTTTAATTGGAACTAAAATTATTTTAAATATTATATTTATTTAAAGATAAAATTATACTGCAGGTAAGTTATCGAATTAGTATTTTTAAATTTTAAGCTTTAATTTATCGAAGAAAATTTTGATGTAAAAAATAATTCAAAACGAAGCATTGGATTTGCTTTAGAAGGCAACTCAGAAAACAAAGAAAGCGAATTATTAATATTTAAATTTTTTTTTTGTGTTGTAACAACGATATGTCCAAAACTTTTATAACTGTTGAAAAAAAAAATTTCAAAATAGAGAGCGAGCGGACAGAAATTGATTAATATTAAAATGTATTTTTTTTATAGTTTTTTTAACAAAGTTATGTTCCAAACAATTATAACATTTGAAAAAAAAAATTAATATATAGATTGTCTTAAAAATGTTTCACATATTAAGAAAAGCATATAATTTAAATTTTTTTTTATTATGCAGCTTTCTTTGCAGCAGAAAGCTAAAAGCACATAAAAAGTTATTTTAAAAAGTTCAAATAAGAAAATATATATGTATATAATAATATTTAAAAAAAATAGCGTTAAAATTTCACCTATAAAGTGCAAATGGTGCCGGCAGCTGTGTTGCACAGCCACAGAAAAGCCTAAACGCAGAGCACATTAAAATTAATATCATTCACAGCACATAAATTAGCAAAAGGACTTTAAATTGCGTACGATCTAGAAATTACCGACATTTAACTCAACTACACGCCCACACACGGCCACACCCCTCTGAGTAAACTATTTAAATTGTATTTTATTTTTAAACGTAAAAGAAAAGAGCGTCTGCCACACACGCTCCTACACCTGTATATACGTATGTATAATGAAGCACACAAACACTTGCAACACTTGAGTGCAACAGCGCTGTCACGGCAGCAAGCGACGTTAAATTCAAATTCGCATTTCCTCGCATTTAAGGACAATGCAACGCTTTCATTTATTATTTCTCATGGCGTTGCAAGCAGTTTGATTGAGTAAAAGTGCTTAATGTTCTCTTGGGCAATCACAAAAGTACGTTTCGCTCGCTTCCAAGTCCTTTTGTGCAGTCCAGCAGCAATACGCCGGAAACACGAGTGTTCGCCTGTCATTTAGTGAGCGTCACTGAAAAGCGTTTTGAATTGGTTTTGCATTAGCTGTCGCATGAATTTGTTTTTACGCCCGCTGCCTTGCGATTGTTTTAAAAATTAAATGTAAGCAAACACTACCGCAGCACTGCGTTTCTAAACCTTTTATTTTTTTCTAGTACGTTAGTATTTTTGGTTTATGTTTTGAAACACACGCGTCAACCACTCTAAAGAGTTTCCTTTGCTTTTATAGAAAGTAGTCAGAATAGCCGACACCAAAGTGTTTTCAGCGCACAAAGCTTTCGCACGAGCTCACGTCTGCAGTTGGACTGAAGTATTTGAAATTTCCACGTCGTTACGAGGCGTTCGTGTTGATCCGGAAAAGTCAACGCTGTGCAACGACTGCGACGCCAGCACCAACCGCGCAGCAAGCCGAACGAAATCGTAGCGCAGCAACAAGGCACACACAGCACGACACGCGGCAATGAAACGCGTCACACTAGAGCGCGCCCAAGCACTCGTGGCGAGCCGAAGCGCATTAGTGTTGACAGCCGAAGCCAGCGCTTTACAATTGTTTGCGGCTGTTTGCTGAAGCAGTGGCAGCAGCGTGAGTGCTGTTGGTGGCTGGCTGCGGCGACTGCGACGTTGACCTTTACAGCGACTTAACAGCCAACACAACAGCGCTGTTAAGCGTGCGCGCCTGCAACGCCGGAAGTGGTAGCAGTGTTGCCGGCTGAAGGCCGCCCGCCAACTGCACGCTGACTGCGACGCGCTGCGTAGTTCGATGTAAACAAAACAAACGCCATTTAGCGCAAAGTTACCAGCACGTGCTGCATGCCACACAGGTGTACAGCGTTGTGAACGGCGGCCAACTGGTGAGCGCAAAACAACTGTTGCATGAACGCGTGAACGTTAGCAAGCAATATGCGTAGGCAAATAGCTCAAGTTAACTGTAAGAATATAATTGCGGTAAAAAAAGTGCTTGCAACACTAAAAATTATGCTGCTGCATTACCCTGTTGCGGCAGCTGCCAATAATACACAAATTTATTGCGCGTAATTGCCGCGCATGAAATGCATTAAGTTCAAGCATAGCGTTAAATGCGCGCCCAGTGTTGGAAAGCGAAGAAAATGTGTATTTTTTAATTTCGCTTTTAATGCCACAAAATCAGCAAAAACTAATACAAACAACGAAAGTACGCAAAATCAATTAGAATTCGCTATAATGCAGTAATAAATTCGCATTTATTGTTGCAAGTGGCAAGTGCTTTTTGCCACTTCATAGAAATACGTTCGATGAGAATTTTGTTTGCACTTCGCGCTAAAAAAGCGTGTGTTGGAATTTCGCAAATATATCCATTGCGGATTTGTGCACTTGCCACAAAATTTATTACATATGTTGCACATTTATATTCACCGCACAAATGTGTGCTGCTTGTAAATACGCACACCCTCAACGAGCACACGTATGTGTGCATGTTTTTGCGCTGTGTTTGTGTCAATTTGTCCGCCGGGAGTGTTTGGCTTTAGCGCGCAAAAAGGAGGCAAGATGATTTCGTGTCTAGCGAAAGTGTAAATTTGTTGTCTAAAATTGTGCTGCAACGAAAATTTAATCAAAACAAAATACTTTAGTGCAATAAAGTTGTAATGCGCAGTTGTTAACAAAATTGTTGAAAAGCGCTAAAAAAACCGACAAAAAAAATTGACTTGCTGCCGCATAAATTTAAATGCTTATGGATGAGGGTAAACAAATGAACGCAAATTTTAATGAAACGCACATCCAAGCGTTGTGTACGTAATTCTGTTTAGAGCAGTTAGGGTAACTGCAAACGGTTCGAGAATACTCGTAAGAGCACAACCACTAATTGGTAAGGCGCTAATGGAAAGCCGACGTTCAAGTCTGCTTTTCATCATAATCGCAGCTTCTTGTCTACATCATAAGATTGGGTAACCAAAGATCACCACGCGACTATTTTGTGCATTACCGCTATAATAAATATCTGAGCTTGCGGCAACACCAAAAAAAGAAAGAGTCGATATTGAGTAGTCTATTATTATAATTTCTCAGCAAATGCGACTCAAATGTAAGCACGCTTAGTCGTAGCTGCAACCGCGCAGCTTCTAGCATAGTTGACTCTAAAGCAAGACACGAAGTCTTGTGCCTTGAGCGGTGTCAAAGCTGCAAGCAATAACAGCTTTTTTGCTGACGTCACTTTAGCGTTCGTTAGTTATGTTTCAATTTTGCCATGGCATGTGTATTTTAAGCATAACAATGCGTTCTTTGCGACTTTGGCATGCTGCATTCAGCATTTAAGTCCTGTCACACATACAGTTTTAATCAACTCACACTTTTGCTTAGTACTTTCAACAACTTTTTTGACATAGACGCTTTCGTAGTTAGATAAATCTAGAGAAAAGTTTACAAATCCACCCACAGCGCCAGCAACGCTCGCTCGCAACAAATGAAAGTGAGTGTCAACAAACAAGAGCACTCAATTCAGCAGCCAAGTGTAAAACAACAAAGCACACTGCTAACAACACGCCCACACACATGATGCACAAACACCACGGCTGGCGCTTAATCCTGCTCACAGTGGGCGATTGCGACACCAAGCCGGGCAGCATGCTGCCGCTGCAACCTCGGTGTGTAGTGCGTAATTTTAAGCTGCCACAAATTGTTTTCAGCAGCACAAAACGCTGCATATAGGTTGTCATGTTAGTTGCCTTTGTTGCTGTTGCAGCTGTGTGTGCACAATTATTTATGATTCGGTGTTACACTTTTTCCAGTGCAGCAATTTATTTGCGCTTTTTTCAGCAATTCATTTAAATGAAAACTTGCTCGTATTGCATATTGCGCTCGCTTTGTGTTTGTGTATTTCAAAAATAGGTTTTCGGAATGTATCGTAATATAACGTTATATAATATAACAGTTTGCTTAGCGAATTGTGTAATTTATTGATTGTTATACAAAAAGCATGTGTGATTTGGCATACATTGGACACAGTTTGGCGCGAGCAGCAGCTCGTTAGAAATATTTTGGGGAAATGTAAAGTCCACAAATGTCGAAAGAATTTTGTGTTTCGCAATAGCTAATTTCGCAAATCACTTACGTAAAGTTTATAAGGAATGTGTGCGCAAAGTCAATAAATAATTTCTTCATTGGAAAATTATATATGCTAATAAACTGAATAAATATTTTAATTATTTTACCGAGTGAAAATTTGCAGGTTTTTTTTTAAACTTGAGACTCTATTAGAATTTTAGTTTTTTAGTTTAGTTTTCTTTCCTTACAGATTATAGAAGAAATATCAGTATGAAAATACATACAATATATGTAGAAGAACTTATTAAAACAACGTTTCAAAGTGTTTGGTTATGTGTTGAAAAATTTATCAAATAACCTTAAAATATAAAAAATGGTTTAAACAAGAAAAAACATTAACTTCGGTTGTACCGTAGCTGTAATACCCTTCACAAATACAAAGGTTCCTTGCAAGTACTTCATTTCGATCGTTCAGTTTGTATGGCAACTATATGCTATAGTGACCCGAACTAAACAATTTTTTCGTATAATACATTGTTGCCCTAAGCAGTAACTCATGCCGAATTTCGTGAAAATACCTCGTCAAATGAAAGAGTTTTCCATACAAGCACTTGTTTCCGATCGTTCAGTTTGTATGACAGCTATATGCTATAGTGATCTGATATCGGTCATTCCAACAAATGAGCAGCTTATTAGTTAGAAAAGGACAGCTGTAAAATTTCAGATCGATAGCTTAAAAACTGAGGAACTAGTGCGCGTATATACAGATAGACAGAGATGGCTAAATCAACTCAACTTATCATGCTGATCATTTATGTATATATTTTATGGGGGGGATCTCCGTCGTTTCCTTCTGGATGTTACAAACTTCGTGACAAACTTAATATACCCTGTTCAGCATATAAAAATAAAGCCACAAATTGTAATGTATCGCCACTTACCTTCGGTGTTAGACACTGGACAGTCCAGCTCGTCGGTGGCGTCAACGCACTCCTCCCTGCCATTGCACCTATACTCCAACGGTATACATTGACCGTCGCATTTGAACTCGTCATCGGAACACACTGCAAGCATTCGTTAAAGTAACGATTAGCATACGAATTTCTTTATTAGTAGGCATGGTTAATAGGTAGTTTCATTCATGATGTTATTAGAGCACGATTTCTTCAGTTAAACTGAGATGGAAATATACAACTGAGTAAACAATTTTGATGAGAAAAAAATTAACTAAATTACTTGAAAATATTTACAGTAAAAAATTAATAGTTACTTGATAATAAAATAATAAAAATTTTCAATGGTTAGTAGTTATTTCTGCAAATGTCTAAACTTTCACGAAATATAAATATACAACAGTATATTTGTCGCTTAGGCATAAATGTTTTTGCAAACATTTCAAAACGGCTAATTTTGAAAATGTTACTGCTTAAGTTTTCAAATTTACCATTGAGGTCAATATTCACTTGGCAACCCTAGAGCGGCTTGCTGCAGCTACTAGGCACAAACACAGATGAGCTTGAGTAATATTTTACATATAAATGGTGTGTGTAAGGGGTTGGGAACACATAAGGTATGTCTTAGGTTTTGGTTAGGAAGGAGTGGGTTTGTTCTTATATATACAGCTATATATGTATATTGCGGGATATATTAAGGTGGGTTTTTGGAATACATTTAATTTGGAGTCTGATTGAATGCGCTGATGTGACGTCACACTAAACACTATACCATGTTCATAGCCTCCATCATCTTCGCCTTTACCAGCCACATTCTCATCGCCGCCCCCAACATTGCCCTCTTGGTCATCAAATCCTCCGGATATAAAGCCACAATCTTTTTCGTCCTCACCGTCGGGACAGTCTTCGCGTTCGTCACAGCGTTGTTCGTCGCAGATGCGGTAACCAGATTTTTGGCAAGTAAATGTGGCATCGCCGCGGCAACCGGCGGCCGTAAAGACTGTCGAACGATCGGTTGAAATGCCATCATCATCACCGGAACCCTCGTCGAAGATGGGATTACGTATCGGCTCGTCGGTTTCGGACACTTCAGCCGCTTCTGTTGGCGATTCGGGTTCATCGGGTTCTTCGTAGGGGTCTATATTTATCAAATCGAAATAGTAATATGGTAATAAAACATTTGAAACCTTTCAATTAACCGACTTGTGTCGGTACACGCTGTAAATGGCGCGAAGCGTACAAAGAGCGTGCGAGCACAGTGAAAGAGAGGACACACAAATAAGTACAGAAACAGGAAACACATCACAGGGACATACGTAAATTGACCCAACACATAAGGGTGAAGCGGCAGTAAGCGCTAGGACCGTGGAAAACATATGGAGAGGGTAAAATATAAACACAAACACACAGATATGGCTTAGTTATAAAAGACACAAGGATCACGAGGTGATGTAGAAGCTCTTGCATGAGTACGCAACATGAGACTGGAGCTATATGGCTGTCTGACGAATGAGCAGGAGAAAATGGAAAATGATCAATGCGTTTGCCGGGTGAGAGAACAGAAAGTGATAAATGTGAAATATGAAAGAGCACAGGGTGTGCAATGTGAAAAATAATACGCAACTTTCATGTAAACCACTTTGTAGGAATTTAAAGCGCGCTAATAATGATTTTTATTTTGAAAAGTCTTACGAAAAGTAAATTAATGAAACTCGTTTAAAACCAGCTTTTTTAGCTATAAAATTATGGAATGGAAATACGAAAGCATTGAAATGTTACACAATATGGTTTAATGTGGACAAATGTTAGAAGAAAATGAACGTATAATGAAAGAAATACAACAAGTAAACAACAAAGCAATAATTTGTAATACCCAATGTGAAAAGAATCAAGATAAAATCAGTAGTAATATAAATTTCCCGTTAGATATTATAGTTATTTTAGTTTTATGACTTGTAGGTTAGTTATCTCTGAAACTAAGGTTAGGCTTGGTCTAATATTGAAATCTTTGCATTACAGCCAGCAGCACCAAGCTGGAGAGCAAGAGAGGAAGAAAAAGTGAGAAATACAACCGAAGCTGACTACGACTAAGCACCCGAAAGCGCATTTTTATAATTCGCTTAGTAAGCCACGCCAATATATTGGCATTTACTTATTAGTTAACCGTTAGTTAAGAATTAGTTTGTCAGTAGTTAGATACGACTAAGCGTCTAAGATTAGTTGTTGTGAGCAGTGTTAATTAAGCATTTTGTACAGCCACATTGCAGTCAGTTCTGGACTTTCGGTGCTAAGTGGTGGCTTTAATAAACCGTGTCCAGCAATGAAGCACTTAAAACTAAAAATTTTCTGTTTAAAGTAAATAGTTATTATGCGGACTTCTGTCGGCCTTATGACGCTACCTCGTCCTGTTGCGTCTTCTCGAGCGCGCTGCTCTGCTTCATATGCTTCGTCATAACGACGACGCGCTTCTGCTTCTTCGGCCAGTCTGCGTTGTTCTTCAGCACGTCGATACTCTTCTTCTTGCTGTCTTTCCTCGGCACGGCGACGTTCCAATTCAGCTTGCCGTTGCTCGTATTCTTCTTGTTGACGCCTCTCTTCAGCTTGCCGTTGCTCTTCTTCTTCTTGTTGACGCCTCTCTTCAGCAAGGCGACGATCCTCTTCTTCCTGTTCGACACGTGCACGTTCTTCTTCATTACGACGACGCGTCTCTTCCTCATATTCCACATCATTCTCCTCCCCTGTTGGATATGGTGTGAAGAGGTTATCTTCTTTATCCGGATATGTGCCATAAGGGTCATATGGTACGCGACGACGTTCATCTTCTTCTTGTTGACGCTTTTCTTCAGCTTGTCGTTGCTCGTCTTCTTCTTGTTGACGCTTCTCTTCAGCTTGTCGTTGCTCGTCTTCTTCTTGTTGACGCTTCTCTTCAGCTTGCCGTTGCTCTTCTTCTTCTTGTTGACGCCTCTCTTCAGCAAGGCGACGCTCCTCTTCTTCTTTTTCAGCCAATTTGTTTGCTCTGTCTTCTTCCTCAGCTTGGCGACGTGCTTCTTCCTCTTGTTCACGCCTCTTTTGCTCTACTTCTTCAGCTTTCTGACGAATTTCACCTTGCCGGCGCTCTTCGCAAAACACCTCATCCTCATCGTCACCATTGTAGCAATCTAGCTGATTGTTACACAGACTTTCACAAGCAATGGACGAACCATCAGCACACCTAAATCCGATTTCTGGTTCACATTCGTAAGCAGAAGCAAATTCGTCACCGCCTTCACCATCATACTCTTTTGCTGGGAAATAAATGTCCTCGCCCTCAGGGTCTTCTAATTCTAAAAGTTCAAGTCAAGTTAAGTGAATAAATTCGATGATCGTGGGAAGAAAAAATGTGTATTTGAAGATGGCTTTTACCAAAAATGCTGCTGTCTTTTACCCCCAAAACCGTTATGAGGTGTATAGAATGTTCTCTAAAATATTATTGCCGAGTGTCTTTTTATTTCCAAGAAAAAAAATAATAGCCAAACTGCTTTTATCAAATCTTGAGAAAGATTATTTAACAGTTATTATAGGTTCCCAGTGTTTAGAGAAGTTTACGGTAATATTAGGAGTTTCGGAAAAGAGATTTGAGTGTTATACACTACTAAAGGACAATATTAAGAACTAACTTTTACAAATTTCATAGATATTATTTAACCCATACTAATAGAGGGGCAACTTATATTCATTAGACGTTAGTATGAACTTACCGGCAACACGCTTGAATAAAAAGTGTTCATCAGACTCGACGCCTAAGCTACCCAGACGATGGAAACTGGCAATTTGCCTTTCGAAGACATTTTTGAAATCAGTGTTACCTATCGGTAGTGCCAGCTCAACGAGTACGTAAACTTTGTAGTCATCATTGCTGCGGCTATGACATAAAAGGAAAATAGTCAGGGTTGCAATGGCCTTAAGATCGTTAGTGCGCTCACCTTATGGACTTCAATTTTGGATTTATTTCAAAATCTTCATCGTTGTACGTGGCATGGAATAGTTCGCGGAAAGCGATCTCCAACTGGCGGTATGTATCCAAAAACTCGTTACTCCTTTGATTGGCATAAGCATCGATCCACGGTTCTCTAATGATAAAATACGTACGCCCTGAAAGCAAAACACATAGGCAGGTTAGAGTTACTTGCATGCAATAGAAACCAACACATGCACTTACATAGCTCCGAATCTGCAAAGTCTTCGTCACCATCTCCAGAACCAGGACCATCGTATTCGCTTTGCCGTTTCGAGTGTTTCTTTGCCAGTTTCTTCATTTGCTTCCCCTGTTGCTCCGAATTTTCGTGTTCGTTGCCCTCCGACCGTTGTCGCTGCAGCAAACGGTGTGCACGATGTTTGCCATGGAGCTGGTGTTTGTTATGATGCTTTTTGTCATCGCCACCGTGCACCTTATGGTGCTTGACGTGCTTATTTTTTGTGCCTTCGCTGGCTCGATGACGATGGGCAGCGGATTTGTCTTCCGCTTTGCCAAATAGACGACTCAGTTCGCGACGCACACGTTTCACGCCCTTCACGAGCCAGCTACTGCTGGCGGCGTCGGCATCTTCTTCGGCCGCAATCGGTTGCAGTTCGTCCTCTAGCAGTGACTCATTGTCAAGGTCGCGTTCGTTGCGCACCAGCAGCAATTTGGAATTGACAGCCGGTGCTTCCTCAAATTGATCAATGTCGAAGGTGTCGTCGATGTTGAGTTCGGCATTGCTCAGTTGCTGGAAGAACGAAAAGAGTTTTAGTTGCATTGCCATTCAAAAGCAGTTTGCTAAAAAGTACAGCAGGTTATTGACAGTGGTTTTTTCCACCACACGCCGTTATTAATGAACAAAATACGTGGTGAGTATTTGTAGACTGTAATCAGAGCAGAGAATGTTAATAAAACATTCTCTGGCCAAAAGCTCAGTGTGGTGAAAATGTTTATTGCAGGCATTTTAGCAGAGAATGTTAATAACAGAGAATAAATTTCATTAACATTCTCAGTAACAGTTTTATTGGTTTGCGTCTTCACTAGCTTTATGTGGTGAAAAAGCAATACAATAAATGTGGTGGAAATATAAAACTTTGATTTTGTGCATTTTACAGAATAGGATTGCTTTAAATGCTATATTTTTAGTTGATACTGTAAGACAAACTAATTGAGTCTGGCTACTTAATGTAGTCCTAGTAAGTAGTAATAAATCAGTACGTATTTCTACTATGTACATATCTAGCTGTGCTATCTTTTAATGCATTTTACGGAGTGTCAAGCGCCTTGTTTGAGATATCTTCTGTTCTCTGCCTATCTAGCCTGTTCCAAAAGACATTCAAGCAGAACGGATTGATGGTACTTTGAGTTGACATTCGTTTTTGGAGTTATAGAGTTTAGCTTCGTTTATTGTCGTATTCTCGAGTTTTGGAATATTTTTAAATTAAAAAAACAAAAATATCGACGCTGTTTTATGACACACATTCTTAAATTTAGTGCATCAACTGACTACAAGTGCCGCGTAAGTACTTCGTACTTCAAAGTTAATGCTCATAATCCCTACCCAACCTAATTATACTCACTTAGTAGGCAGCTCAAACGCATAAGAGTAGGTATATCTTGTGAGGTAGGCTCGCGCCAATCAATTGATAGCGCAGAGATAATTTAATTGATACCGTTAGGTGACTACACAGTGTTATACATGTATACGAGTTTCTTACATTCTCGATGTCAGCGAAAACCAACAACAAATAAACAACGCAAGAGTGTAATCAATCTCTTTTGAGTTCGGACTTTTCACCAGTATTTATAAGCTTGGCACCTATATTTAATTCTGTTTTATAAATTTTTGATAGAAAAAAAAATTTATAACTTTTTTATAACAAACTTTTACTATTCATTAGAATTGCTTTCTGTTTTAAAAACTTTTTGAGACAAGAAAAAAATGTTTATAAATTTTAGGATAAAAGAAAACAAAAATTTTAAAATTTTTGAGACAAGAAAAAAAATGTATAACTTTTTTATAACAAATTTTTATTATTACATTAGAATGGCTTTTGTTGCTGCCAATATTTTATATTTTATGTATTTTTCCGTTAAGTTGTTCTCCTATTGTTACGTAAGCCTTCTAAACTTGTCAGCTAGTATGCCTCAATGAGTCAATGAACCATGTCAGTTATCAGTTTCAGTATGTAATAGGTGTGTGTGTGTAGGTATTTATCACTGCTTGTGTGTGTATGTGTTACACTTCATACTATTTTCGTTTTGATAACAGCCGTCAAAGGCCGCATTGATGTTAGCGATTGTGCGGCAACAACCACACAGTCACATATGCACAGTGGCTTGTTTACACCTCGCAGCCATCACACGGCCACCCGCCGGCCACCTGGTGTCGTGGAAGCAATCAAATTAATTTTCTTTGCCGAGGCCAAGCAAGCATTTTATTAATTGCTTTGCTGGCTGAAGTTCAAAAAATAGTGTTTTTTTTGTAATAATTTTTGTTGTAAAATTCCTTAGCTATAATCTTTCGACGTAAAATTAAAGCAAAGCGCTTTAGCAGTGTGTTTGCTATTGTAAAATATATGACTGTGTATTAAATTATTTTTTAGTGGAAACACTGGCAGCGCGCTTAACTAGAAATAAGGTCTAACAGCTTGCTGACAACGCGCTGCATTCACGTGAATTGGGTCAAATGCAGGCAGCTTATTTGATAAGCTTCTAAGTGGGCCACTAAGCGCAGTTGAGGGGACATACATATGTATATATGGTATACCAGCACGTGTGCACGCAGTTGCTATTTCTACGTTATTGAATGCAACTTGCTGGAATTTCTATATTCATTTCCAAGCTTTTCATTCATCTGCCATCTGCTCTGCTTAGTAATTTCCTCCAATCAACCGCTACGTACTTATATAGTTAATTTTTTTTAAAGCAAATGCGCTGTTGTTTAACGAACCCATTAACAGTATAATGTCGTCAGCTAACGCACACATACAACGCTGCATCATCACTAAGTTTACTGCTATGAAGCGCGTACAGTCAGCATGTGTTGTTGTTGCTGCTAACAGCATATGTGTAATATCATGACATAATCAATGCATTTCGCACGTGACACAACGCCTAGTCAGACGTGCAAACTCACAGTACAAAATGTATAATAAATAAAAAGCCGGCTACTGCTGGTCATACATATAAATAACTATAGCGAAATAATAAAAATGTAAAATAAAATAGCAGCATTTGCATTTATTGTCAGTTAACGTTTGCCTTTTCAGTGGTGACTGCGCTAAGCAACTAGTCATAAGCGCATATTTATAGCATTGCTGTGGCATGCATCACTGGCTAACGGAAATGGGCGCACGCAATGCGTCTGGAATGTGTGAAATATTTACTTTTAGTGACTGCAATTAGTTGGCGTTGAGCGCCAAACCAGCGGAAGTACAAGGCGGCTACGGTGGCGTATACGCAACCTGCAATTTGCTTACATTCAGCGAAAAAAGCTGCACTTTGTATTTAAATAAATAAAATTTGGCCGCTTACAGGTGGAAATCAATACTTTAACTCATAAGAATTTTGTTCGTAATTATTGCAAGTTTGCGTTGGAAATATAATTAAGTAATGAATTTTACAAGTCTTTTTTAAATTTTATGGCAAAAATAGAACAAAACTTCTGCATGACTTTCATATAGAATTTTCATATACAATTTACGCAATCTCTTTATGGTATGCAGCTTGACGTTAGCTGGGAAATAGCTGAACCCGCCTGTTGAGCTCCAAGAAGACTGCTACACTGCCGCCAAAATATCAAGCTGCCGTTATCAATTAAAATAAGTTGCTTTTTCACAAGTATTGGTTTGTGTCGAAAGCTAAGTTCTGATGGTTTATTAAGAGTACTAGCTAGAAGTAAGAGCTTGCTAGTAAGTTAACCTTAGTTATTGAAAATTAACAGATAAAGCGCTGAAGGCGTTTGAAAGACTTCACCTCTATTGAATTTTTTTTGAATTTAAGTGGCGCTTATTTTGTAAATACCCAAATGCCGGACTTGAAGAGTTAAACCAAAAAATTTTCTTTTGCGCATTTTACTGTCCGTGCATTCAACTCATTGGCCAAGCAGTGCAGTCACTTTAATCGAATTTCCGTATTAATTTCCCATTTTCATTCTATATTTTTCTATGCAGCTAAAAATTGCCCTCACACTCTTTAACCTTAACAGTTATGAGGCCGCGTTTATGTATGAATTTGGCCGGCGCACATCTTTTTTTGCACAACAACACATAATTTTACAAAGCACTCAGTTTTTTAAGTTTCTACGTGTTTTCATGTATAAGTAGCCGCTTAAGTTATACAACCAAAAAAGCAGTAGTGATAAATTTGGGAAACAGACCGTATAACCAACAGACGAGCGCCACGCACACGCGCTCACTCAGCTACGCCGGCCGCAAATTAGTTTCACATAAATCTCAATGAGTTCGCTTTTACTCAATTATCTTTTTGTTGTTGTTAGCATACTAAAAAGACGAGCACACAACCTACGAGTATGTGCCTGCGTAGGTAGCAAATAACGCGCCAGAAAAAATGGTAAAAGGAGTGCGTTAGCCTTGTTGAAGCGTCTGAAGGTGGAAATTAATATGAAGTGTGGCATAGAACTTTCATAACCAGTCACTGCGGCTTGTGGCACAATGCAGTAAGTTGCGCTTGTGTTATGAATTGCCGGCAAGTGCGCTAAAATCGATTTATGCCGCAATTATTGACGTTGGCAGCATGAAATAGATATTTGTAGACAAAAAAGGTACACAAAATTAAAAAAAAAAAAAAGAGTGATGAGGATGAGGTGCATATGGCGTGTATACAGACATAGCTTAAAGGTAGCATAAAGTATAAAAGTAAAGCAGCAAGTAACAGATTTTAAATTTGCTGCGAAAACTGTTGTCAGCTTAAAGCGAGTAATTGTCGGTGGAAAAAGTTTAACTAAGGCCAAGCGCATAGCGAAGCCAAGTGCAAGGCGACGTTGCTTGAAAAGTGCTGAGGCTCTTGCCAAATATACTAATGCTAAATACATTCACTACATTATTTGTGGTTTTGTTTTTACTTTCAAGATTACCGTATTAATTTGCTGCACTGTGTGTTTAGCTTAATGCGATAAACGCAATTTCATTTAGCAACTACAACATATGGCTTGCTCGCAGCAGTTCGAAAAAATAATTTATAATTTATTTGCATTCGAATTTGTAAAAATTTATGCTTTATTTTTTTAGTTTTGTATTTTTGATTTATTTTTTGCATGCATTATGTTTTTGTACAAACAAAATTTAGACGCTTTGTTGACATTTCTAGTTTATGTCATTTCATTGTGGTCCACAAAATGTTTACGCACACACACACATGCCTCTGAAAATAATCGAATATTTAGCGTAGACAAAATATTAAGAGCGCATTTTGGTTTGAGGGTTTCGCAAAAATTGTTTGCTCTGCAAATTATTGCATAAAGATTGCGCGAAATAGCCAAAAATTAACGAGGCATGTGTCACATAAAAATTTCAGCTTGGCGAAAATAAATAAACAAACGAAGCATATAAATATATACATGTACATATATATAAAATGAAAACCATAATTTATAACATGCTGCGTTTAAGAAATTAGAGGCGTCTGTAGAAAATGTGTGCCAGTTTGAGGCTGCTTAGGAACTCAGTTAAGATCTAGTTCACTAGCAAAACAAAATAAACTTTTTTTTAATATATGAAGTTTATAACCTGTTTCACTGTGGCTCTCAGCCCAGCTGTTCCCACAACTGGCTGATCTCATAAATGAAACAGACTCGAATATATAACCATTCAAACACTGACAGTCAACACGGTAGCAGGACGCAGAAGTTACTGAGGGAATGATTGCGGCATTTACAACAAGAAAAGCGCATGTCACGTTAAGTTGCACGAGCTCTAGGAGTCGCTAGAATCAGAGAATTTAGCACAGTTCTGGAAGCAGATAGAGCGCAAACTGCACAAAATTCAGCGTCCAGGTGTCTTCAGAACTTGTAAAAAAAGAACACGAGTTCTAATACATTTTGCGTACATTGTTTTTTTTAGAATATTTTTTAGCGTTTCTCACAATATTTCTACTGTATTTAGTATAGCTAATTAGTACAGCGGTCACGGCCCAGCGTTACTGGTTTAATTTGAAGCAATTAATTATAATAAATTAAGTGTACGTTGCATGCCACACATGCATAGTTAAACGAACTGTAGTCACAGCATCGCATTAATATAAATAAATGAGGGTCATTTAGCGAAATATTTGTAGAAATTTAATAGAAGTGACAGCTTGCGTCGCTAAAAATACTTATTTAGACGCCAATTAGTCGGTGCCGAGGCATTTGGAAGATATATTACTTTGTCTGAAAATATTTGCATACAAATTGTGACAGCTTTCGACACTTTATATTCAGAAAATCAGAAAGATTTCGGTGGAGTAGTGCTCAAGTGTCCACTTGAAGTCTGCTAACCTCTTTATGAGTTAGCAGACATCCAGTGGACGTCTTTGCGCTGAGATACCACTTATTCTTACAGAAAGTCAAGGTACCAAGTTAGGTTTGATACAAAATCACTGCAACACATACTTTTCTGAATCCTTTATGTAGCCTTAAAGACTAGTGTGTTTTAGCGCTAAACTTTGAAGCGCGCAACGCGGAAACATCTCAAGGGTCGTTGGCATCGCTGACGGCGCTCAAGCATGTGTCTTACTATGTCTAAGACTAGAGCAGCATGGGCGGCAAATGCCTGAGAGTGTGAATAAACTCGAGTTGCTCGCAGCGCTGCGACGGCGTTGCTGCTGAGACGTTGCGCAACATGAATTCCACTCAGCATTACTTCATTTCTCGGCCATTAAGTGGGGATTTGCGGTCGTTTATGAGTAACACCAGCAGTCACATGCACGCCTACACACGAGCACTAACTTTTGTGTTGGATTTTTTTCGCACAGCCGTAAAGTGTTGCCAGCGTGACAATGCAAGCTGCCACTGGCCGCATACACACACACATACACAAAAGCATATATGTGTGGGTTTAGTAAGCGGTTTGTAAAGGGAGCTTGCTTTCTTAATTTTTCTGCAACATTTCGTCGTTCTTCTACTTCATTGTGTCCCTGCTGCTTCTGCACCCATGCGACCCAACCACTGACGCTGGCAGGCGCTAATAATGGCCTTTTGTTTTATGAGAAATTGCCGAAACGTGCGCTGCATGCACAAGCAGCTCTTGGCCAAAGTTGAGCAACTGAGATTTCAGCCGCGCGCTGCCGACGCCTGTCACGCGCGCGTCCTGCCAAAGGATACTACTTCGCAAAGACATCAAAAATTGAGGATCAACAGTCGTGTTGGTGGCGTTATTTTTCGCTGCGCGCTTTCGGGCGCCTGACTAGTTGATGTAAGGCATGAAAGCGGCATAGCGGCAGGCGTTGGAAGAGCGGGCAGTGTAGTTTACACATTTTTAGTAGTTTTGCAACGAGTTGTTATGCCTGGCGGGCTTCACACTCACCACGCCAGCAGCTTGTTGTGCATATTTTTCACATTTAACTACTTTTTTTGTGTTTTTTTTTGCTGTGTCTTGTCAAGGCATACAGCTGAAGTATTGTAGTTTTTGTGGGCATGTGTATGGGTGTGCGTACGTGTGTGTGACAGCCAAGCGATCAGTAAACATTGACATTTATGCTTGTTTCGCACGCTTGCAACTTAAAAAGTCGTTATGTCGAAAATGTCGAAGGTCGCACACGCACACACACACGCTCGGGTAGCAGCAGCAGCTAAGGTGCAAGGCTAAGAAGTTGCGATTATGTGACGCTTGTCAACAGCGCTTTTATTGTCTTCCTCTTGTTTGTATTATATCCGCTTTACTACACAAAATGTTGCATGCACCAGCTAACAATAACAAATAAATCGCTTTACAAACTGGCTTAGCGGCGCCGCGGGTGTGGGGTTCCGTTGCCGCAGTCGCGTTGTGGATTTCGTAAAAGTGCCTTTGAAATCTCTTTTTATAGTTTAAATGTGACTATAAACGATTTGTTGTTGTATGCATGTGGCACTTGCAGTGTGTGTGTTGTTGTGGATTTTATGACATACAACTGACGTGCCGCTTCTTAGTTGTGAATCGCTCGAAAATACTTCCGTTGCCGATTTATTTGATGGCGGTGCAATAATCGCATATCCGGCGCCAATTGGGGAATTCAAAGGGCAAAATTTTTATGCTTAAATTCTTGTAATACAGTTGTATATTCGTATGTATATGTCTGCCTATGTTGTTATTCGAATTTTTGATTTTATATGAGGGTATATTAGGTTTGTCGCGATGCTTGTAACACCCAAACGGAAACGCCAAAGACCCTATAAAATGTGTATCTAAATGATCAGCATGTCTAGCTGAGTCGAATTAGTCAAGTCCGTCTGGCTGTCCATCTGTATGTATATACGCGAACTAGTTCCTCTAAAATTTTGCAAGAAGCTGCTCATTTTTCGAAACCGCCGATATCGGACCACAATAGCATATAGCTGCCATACAAACTAAACTATCGGAAACAAATGCTTATATGGAAAGCTTTGTTATTTGAAGAGATATCGTCTTAATATTTGGCACGGATTATTATCTAAGGCAGTAATGCAATCTCTGATGAAATTGTTTAGATCGGATCACTAAAGCATATAGCTGCCATACAAACTGGCCGCTCAAAATCAAATTCGTTCTATTAAATAATGTATTATATATGTGAGGGGTATTATAGCTTCGGTGCATTTGAAGTTAACGTTTTTTCTTGTTTCTAAGAGTATATCAAACAGTTTTTAAGTGATTGAGCGTAAGTTATGGGTATTGGTGCTGCAATGAGTTGAACTGAACTTGCTAAGGCTAAGAAATTTTTCAGTCGAGCTGTGTTTTCTGCTTTGCTTTTTCATAATAATATATTTTACTTTCCCGGCTTGAAGGTAACTCACACAGAGTCCATCTGTCTAAACGAACAGTTATTTGAGTTGAGTAATTTTTGTTGTGAGTCTGTAGCCCTAAATTATACATTTTTTTAGTTAAATATTTTTGCTAGGGAAGTAAGACCTACAACTCAGCGTTCTAGCAGAGCACTCTAAGCATATCTAGTTACAGTAAAATCTCTAAATATAATTTTTTTCAATATCAAACTGCAAATTGGCACAAACTTTTAGCACAACTACTTGCCGCACTCCACTGTTAGTCATAATTACCTGCAATGAGAAAAAGATAAAAAAAAAATAAGTTTAAAGAAAATTTGAAATATGTTTTTGTAGTTGTAAATGTGGAATATTGTGTCATTACGTCTAAAAGTGCTTTGAACAAACGAAATCAAAGCATATTTTCAACACGTCAGCTTGCAAACAGATGTGTCGGATTTGGGTTAGTGGTGCACAGAGTGCAGAAAAAAAGTAGAAGAAAGCAAAGATACAGTATTTTTTGTATTTGTATTGCAGTTGCAAGGAAATGACACATCCAACTGTGCATGTGTTTGTATATATGTGTGTGTAGTTGCATTGTTCTGCCGTTGCTCGTAATTGAATATGTTTAATGTTTAATTAACAACAACAACAACAATAGCAAAACACAAATACCTGACAGACAGCCAGCAACAATAAAACACGAAAAATCGATTTGTTTATGGAAATAGGAATTCGCAATGCAAGCAACACACAGGCGTCTGTATGTGGGCGTAGCGGCAAGAATGCAACGAAGACATTTCATTATTTATTTACAATATTTACATTTGCTTCTTTGCCTTTTTTAGAGTAGTCAGTGCGCTTTTTCGCCAGAAACCGCCGCACATCACTGACACTTTTGTTTATTACCGTTGAAAACCGCTGCGGTTTCACACCTGCTGCGCTGCGGTACGCAAATATTTACGACAGCGAAGCCGCACTGCTGCAATCTTTAATGCGCTTAAAGCCGCCTCAAGTGAAAATTAAATAAATGCATACTTTTATACTTCTGCTCGAATGCCCAGCAGGCACCGGAAATTAAGCGTTTAGAGCAACGGTGACAATAAAGCGCTCAGCAGCGGACTGCATCTGCAACAAGCTGGCTAAGCGGCAATTATGCGCTTAGCTGTGTGGCAGCTTGGCGGTGGGCGATTATTTCATTAGGGAAATTGTTTTTGTTCCACAAAAAAGTATTGAAGACGACTTGAAATAGACAATTACAGTTGGCGCAGGTCATGCAACACAGCTTTTTCAAACACAACAAGTAAATATAATATATTATAATGTTGACATATATATTATGTCTGTCAAGTGCAGCTGCACCCTCAAGAAGACTGAGCAGATGACACTTTACTAAATTTTATGCGCGGTTTGCATTGAGAGACAGTGATTTTTTGCCTGCAAGCACAGTTTCATAAAATGCAATACTGCTTCTGTCAAACAACAGCTGTTAATCGACTGCTGTCAAATTTTATGACAGCACTTGTGTCACTTTATTTCTACTTAAGCATCGTAATTAATAAATAATACTTTAAATGGAGATAGGAATTGACTGAAGGAGAATGTAACACTGCCACTAATACCTAAAGGAAGGCTTTAGAAAATGTATGGCTACTTAGTACAGATATTAATACTTAAGGAATGGCTGTTCCATAAAAGTTATTAAATGACCAACCTCGCTCCAAAAATCAACGATTGGCGCACTATATCTGTCAAAAAATTTCTAAGCGTACGCGTTAGGTGAAGGTAAATAAAGACGTACTCACGCCAGCTCTACTCAAGAAATAGTTCAAAAGCGTGTTTGGAAATAATTTACTTATTTGCTTGATTTGTTACCACTACACCTTCTTTGCAGAGAATAAATCGGTAATTGTCAAAAATATATATACGTGCACCCTATTCTATTCATATTCTAAACATAATTTAATTGAGTAAGAAATCATTTTCGCCAAAGCTAAGCCGTCTATACATTTTCGCTCTCCCATTTGAAAACAAAACATATTGGTCACGGATGTAAGAACAGGTACGAAAACAGGAAAAATACTTTAACTTCGAATGCGCTAAAGCTATAATACACTTCACATATACAAAAATTTCTTATATGAACTTTGATTGGTCAGTTTGTATGGCAGCTATATGCTATAGTGGTTCGACAACGGCTGTTTCGATAAATTAGCTGCTAAACTGCTTGAGGAGAAAAGGACGTGTGCAAAATTTCAGATCGATATCTCAAAAACTGGACGGACTAACTCGCGTATATACAGACAGACGGATATGCAGACCGACAGACGAACGGACGGACATGGCTAAATCGACTCAGCTCATGCCGCTGATTATTTATTGATATATTTTATAGGCTCTCCGACGTTTCCTTTTGCTTGCTACAAACTTCTTGGCAAACTTAATATACCCTGTTCAAGGTATAAATATGTTTAAGACAGCAACAAAGTGATAATGTCAGTGCTAAGCAGATTGTACTTGACTCAAAGCAGGCTAATGAAGACACAAACGTTTTAGCAAAAATTGTCTTCATTTTGTTTCGAAAAATCGCTGATTTATCTGCATGACACTGTTTCTATGCCAAGTCGCAACGAAGCAAGTTCGTAAATTATCGAGATTATGAAGAAATAGCGTAAAACAAGCAACAACAACTACAACAACAAATATGCAAATGAAACACACAACCACAACAAGTAGCACAAACAAGCTGCCGCTTTGTGGCTAAGCATGTGTGAGTGCGTGCCATTGATTCGCGCACTTAACGAGCCGTTCATGTCTGTCCGCGGCGTATTTGCATGCAACTTATCCGATCGCCAAATGGAGCGCAGTGCATAGCTTCATTACTGTATTTTACGGTGTTTTATATGTCAGGCGGCTGGATCTTGTTATGTCGCGCAAAATAGAGAAATTATGGTCATGTACCTATATATAAATAACTGTACATACATAGGTATGTATTAAGCAAGGGAAGACAGCTGAAGTATGTAAAAAATTGCAAGCAAGTTGCTGGCAAGTATGCATGTATGTAGCTACATAACTAAAACACTATATGCAACGTCGCTTTGCCGTGCAAGTCTTGCTTGCACATGCATGTGCATTTATGTGTGTATTGCGCTATGCATTCGTTTGCAATTTGCGTTGATTTAAAATTCCAAGATCAGCTGGAGATCTGATTTGCTTCAATTGAAGGCAGCGCGACCGTATGCAGCAGCTTATGCTTGCACATGTACAAGCAGAGCTTCGAAGCCGCGCTGCTTTACTTTGGGCTTTGACTGAAATTAGGGCTGTGGCACTTAGGTTGATCGGCATGCGGAAGCGATGGCAGTGGAGATAGTAGGCAGCTGATCAGCGCTGTGGTATATCAAATATGGTGCCGCAAGCGCGAGAAAACTGAGTTGTAAGCGTTACTTAGCGCGAGTTTTCAATGAAAAGTTTAGCCATTGCTCATATATCACATATTTCGTTTAATAATGTTACTGTGACCGGTTAGCATTATTAGCAGTTGCAGAATATTGATTGTAATTTTATTAGATTTGGCCAGCAGTTCAGCTTTATAACATATGCTCACGCACTAAATCTAAGCGTGTTGTCGCAGTGCGAAGCTGCTAGGATTTCGCGCAACGCTTGCTACTGCAGAGCGCTTAAGGAAACTCGCAACAACAGCGTCTACCTTTGTAGCCTCAGTTTGCACATTATTATCCCTACAAGAACAGTGATAGTCATCTGAGCGGTCATATGACAGTCACAGCTTAAAAAACTTTGTCAGCGCGCAGAACAAGGTTTCTATAATTTTCTTAAGAGACTTGTGCAAAAACTGATGTAAACAAACGCATGTGTGTGAGTTGGCATCTCTCTTTAACACATGGATATGCGGTATTGATTCACTATATATCTATACTGCTCACTCTCATGTCTTTTTCTGAGTCATTGCTGACCATAAATCCAACATAGCTGCAATTTGTCAGTTATGACTGCAAATCTATCACAAGAGAAAATTTTTCTGCGCAGTAGGTAATATAATTTTAAATTCTTTATTAATTCAAAACTTTTAATTAAACTTATTTATAATTATATATATAAATATAAAAAAGTAGTGTAACAAAAGTAGAATTCAATAATAAATTATGCAAAGAAAATTTCACTTAATTCCATGCTTGCTCCTTTCAAAAGCTCTGCTGTGCGTGTTTCTCCAGTTCATGAATATTTCGGAATTTAAAAATGCCTAAATAAAAATTAAAATTAACTAAAAATGTTATTTTATTTTAAACTTAATAAATGTTAACAAGCACAGACCAGCTATAACTTCAGGCTACGCAGAGCCAGCTGCTGGCGTCAAGCACATGCTCTCGCACTTTTTGTCTGCAAAATACTAATTTTCGAGGCGTATTTGCGGCTTGATGACAGGGCGCTGTTTCAAATAAAGAAGCATTAGCTCGTGTGCAGCGCTACTCTAGCATTGCTTTCATTGTATATTTTAGTGCGTTTTGGGTGCACTTAAGCATTCTAAATTTACACAAAATCGCAAATAAACCGTTATTTATGTGCAAGTGCTTTTTATTTATTTTATTGCATCTTTGCGGCAAATAAGCACTTTTGCCTCACCTTGAGACGCCTTAACTGCCGCCTGCTGAGTTTTGAATATAATATCGTCTTATATGCAAAGACAACTGCCGACCGCCAGCGTTCCGCCCAGACGCAGTGGAGACGAATTTTATGTTGATTGCATACGCTTTACATGCAAATGGCGACAACTGAGCTGGCGTGTGATGAGCAGCCTAAGATTTGCGTTTGTATGCGTGTGTGTGTGTGTGTGGTACCTGCTGCGCGGATGCGCCTGTGTGGGTGCACTTGACGGTCAGCATTTGACACAGTTCGAAAATTTGCCGTTACTAGCGCAAGTGTAGGCGTAATTTGTTGTGCAACACACACACATGCGCACGCACAAGTGGGCCGCCGTGTAGGGTTAACTTGAGCAACGCTTTTGTCGATTTTTATAGTCGCGGCATTTGTGTTTCTAGCGCAAGTGCAAAGCAATTCAGAACGCTGCCGAGACGCGTTGTTGCTGACTTGCAGCGACAACAACAACAATGCAGGCTAATGCAGGTACATGCAAGTAGCAAGTCAGCAATAAGACAATAGCGGCAATCAGTGGCAGTCATTAAGTGCCGCATAACGGCATACACACACACACACACATATGTATATATATATATTTGCATTTTAATAAGCGTTGCTGCCGCCCAGCTAGCCAACCTCCACTGGCCTTGGCAGCTGTCACTCATCATTTGCAACAGTCACCGTGGCGCGAACGCAGCAGCAGGCAGCGCTGTTGCGATTGTCAGGCAGCAAGATTGCAATCGCGTTTAGCTTTTTGAAAAATGAAAATAAATCAGAAAATTTGCGCGCATTCCGCGCACTTTTTTCGCTTGCGGCTAATTAACTGCGTGTAATTGAATCATTGCGCATGTATGTAAGTATGCATGGGTGTGTGTGGCTGTGTGGGCGTGAGTGTTTATTTTAGTCGTTTTTATTTCATTTCGTCGCACAGTTTTGAGATTTTCAGATTATTTGCACGTTTCGCGTTTTTATGTTGCATTTATTGGCATTATTGCTGTTGTTGTTGTTGCATTTTTATGTTCAGGAAATATGCAATTTGCACTTAAACGAGTCACTTTGCCAGAGATTTCAATGCGTCAGCAACAATTGTCACATCGCATGATGCCGCAGCGTTGCCAACTGAACGCCAAAGCGAGCAAAAAATACAAACGCACACACACATATAAGGCTGTATGTTCTAGTGCTTAGACGTGCTTTATGCTTGCATATGCACGGAATTAGAGAATGGCGTGTGTGGCTGTTGTCAAGCTGTCAACACGCTCTCAGCAGTAGCAGCACAACGGCAACAAAAACAAAAACAAATGCTGATTTTTTGTGTTACTATATTTCAAGCGATTGTGTGTATAAAACTGCAACATGAGCTTGAAATTTTTGCTTTCGGCAAATATAGCTACGCCCTAGTAAGCAACACCCTACATAAAATCCTAGACTTCTTTTTACCTTCGAATTCCTATAAACCTGTTTCGAGTTATTTGTCGATGTCTGCTTCGTAGAAAATTCCTGGTTAGCCAACGCTTATGCAGTCTTCTTAACCAGCTACGAATTTTTAGTGTAGCACTCAAAGTTATATTCATTTACCGTTAGACAG
This sequence comes from Bactrocera oleae, assembly GCF_042242935.1. Taxonomy (NCBI): domain Eukaryota; kingdom Metazoa; phylum Arthropoda; class Insecta; order Diptera; family Tephritidae; genus Bactrocera; species Bactrocera oleae. Next base: position 641,836 of record NC_091539.1, read on the forward strand.
CTTGCAAATCGGATCAAATTAGCGCGCCATATTCTAGTTCGTTAACAGTTTTAATGATTTGAAAATTTTTTTTTTAAAAATATACACACTCTGTTGGCGTGATTGCGCGCTCAACAGTGAAAGGCGCTGCTTAGCAACAAGTTCCAATAACTATAAATACGCGCTTGCTACATAATTATTCACACACATACACATACGTTTACACATTTATTGAACACTTTTGCATGAAAAACACGCAGCTAATTTTCGGGCATTAAATGCTAATCGAAATTTATGCGACAATCATGTTGCTGCTACCTTCACGGCAGCGCTGCCGTAGGTTCATAAATTCCAGCAGACTTTTATTGCACATAAAATTTGCGGCAGCAAAAAAAAATATAAAAAAAAAACTTGGTCAAAATGCTCATTAACACAATTGTCAAGCAATGAAAGCAGACGCTGAAGCCGCAGCCACTTTCGGTTATGAGGCATGCGGCATGAAGCAAGCGCGAACATAAAGCAACTACATAAGCGCTGTGGCAACAGCTGAGGGTAACGGCTAAAAGACAAGGAAAAGCTGGTGCAGTGCGCTCACACCGGCTGCCAATTGAGTTCTTTAAGACTGCTTTTGTTGCTGTTGTCACGGCGCATTGAAGTGTCTTGCTTGTCTAACGGCCAGTAGGCAAAGCATAGCGCTACATAATTGCCGCAGCCATTCATTAGACGCATAATGCAACTGCAGTTGCGCTGACAAAAGTCAAGTGTCTTCGTGTCAAGACAAGAAGATGAGCGCACATAAGCGCACACAAACAATGTAAGTAAGTGGGCTGAGGCGTAGGCCCAACGGCGCGTATACTTAACATGAAATTTTGAGGCATTCATAAACCAGTTAGATGCGGCTGTGTACACGTAAACAAGGTGTATGGAGCAGCTACTTAAAAAGCCTCAGAAGTAAAACTAATTAGGCATTGTTGCTGCGGCAATTGTAGCAAGTGTAACGAGTATATACACAAATGCATGTCCAAAAGCTTTAAAAGGCCCGTGAACGGCAAATAGATGCCTTAGAAAACTTTCATGCCTAGAGTATGTGTTATCCTTGTATTACCAAGAGACATATTTCAATGCTTATCAAATTTTTTTCGAAATTCGCGTTTAAAATTCTAGACATTCACTGCAGCGCTTAAAAGCACACTTATATAAAAGCTGACTTTCTAGTTCATCGTGAAAGCTTATAAAAATAATTCGCTCTCGTAAATTATTTGTTCGAAAATTGCCGGTTTCTTAGTGAGATTTTAAGAACTTTTTTGTTAAGAGCTTTTCACTGATTTCATGTTGGTTTCTTAATGAGCTTTTCAGAACTTTATTGTTGAGCGCTTTTGACTATCTCGCTTCCTGAGTGTAATGATCACCATATGAGCTGGAAAGAAGCATATTTTTCTAATGCACCTTTTGAATCCTTAGGGATCAGTAGCATGTAAGAGTATTACGGGTCTTGTTCCAGCAAATAAAGCTTACTTTTGAAAAGTTTGTGCCGAAAAAAACTTTCATCTTTAAACTGTGCACAAAAAAGCTTATTTTTATTATTAAAAGTTTGCACTGAAAAGAGCTTTCACCTTTAGTCTGTGTATACAAATGCTTATTCGGAAAACGAAAGCTGAGAATTGTGCAGAGATAATCGACTTTACGACACTTGCAAGGTTATGATGATGTTTTGGTACACAGGGTCAAAAGAAATTCGAAGCTCTTTGAGAAAATAAATCCTAATAATTAAGAAGTTCGCTTAAAACACGATCGGCGAAAGAAGAGTAAGTCTGTTGCCCTATACGCTTTCAATGCTCCAATTCCAACCCCGCACACAATTAATTGCAAATGTTTGGCAAACTTTTAAGAGCTTTTAAGCAGCAAAAAAGTATTTTATTATTTTTTATTGTTTACCAAATTTATCAGCTATGTATAGACCCACAAAAAAGTCAGCAGAGCGTTGTTATGATATTTTAATAATATGCCTATGAAGATAAGCAGCTGCTGCTTGCTTTTTGTTGTTATTTCTCAGAAAATTCTTGATAATGTAGTGCTGTATTTTTTGCTTAGCAAAAATGATTTGTGCTTTTGGGGACCACCAAAGTAAATAAGGCAAACTACTTTCGATAAGCAATCTTTGTAGGCTCTTGAAGCAGGCAATTAGCAACAACAAAGTGACTAACTGTACTGTAGTGTTTAACTGTAGTTTACGCTGAGCGGACGGCCCGCGGCTGATATGAGTAGCTGGCCAAATAGTGTCTAAAAACTTGCCAGAAAGTAATAGAAAGATTTTCAAAACAAAAAATAAATCAAAATAATAAAGAATGTTAAAAATTCAAATTTAAAGAAAAATTTAATTAAATATTAAAAAAAAAATATATTAAAAAAATAAATATTAAATAAAAAACATTATTTAAACGAAAAAAACAAGTTGTAAAAACTTATTAGTTGAAATAAAAAAAAAACCGCAGCGCTAATATAGTTGTGAGTCGCTTCGAAGCTCAGTTTGTCACTCGCGCCGACAGCTGACATTTAATGCTTGTCAATAGCAGCATGCTTGAATATTTATTTGCTGATCGATTTCTTGTTTAACTGAAATGCCTCGACTCGCTGGTGGCAGCACCGCTTTAAAAGTTCGCCTAAACGCTGTGACATCATGCGCTACTCATGTTTATGTATATTTGCATGTATGTATGTATGTGTGTTTTGTTTGTGTTTGTGCTTGGCGTGTTCATGCGAACTTCCATAACTTTGACTGTAGGCGTTGTTGACTTTTGATGGATATTTTTGTATTTAATAACTGCTGCTTGTGCAAGTAAACAATTTATGCGCTCTGCCACAAACACACACACACACACACACATATACCATACATACAAACAAATAGGTGTGCATACAAAGTCATGGCATTCGTCATGGCAGTCGATATTTTGTTGTGCCTGCATTGAAAAGGTATGATTTATTTAAATGCGCTGACATTTCGAAGCATTCAAAGCATTCGTCACCAGCCAGCGGCAAAGAGTTGCGGCTATTTGCATAAAATGAGGCAGCCACAAAGGTGTGTATAGATTTGATGTCTTATTCGTAGTGATGAGCATGCCTCGTACCTTATTATGCTGGAACTACAATTTGTGGTACTTACATTAAGACTAGAAAGTTTCCGGAAATTGTAAATAAAACGAAAAGTTTTTAATCTTCATCAATATTTACTCTGTTGTCTTCAAAATATTCTTCTACTGAAGCGATATGCAAATGCCGCCCTTTTCTCCAAGCATCGAAACGGCTGTTTACGACGCATGTTTTCGCGCAAACGCCTCAAAATGCTCAAATAATACTCTTTATTGACCGTCAGTACCGTTGAAACAAATTCATGATGACCAAACCGCAAAAAAAGAAAAAAAAACAATTTCCGGAAACTTTCTGGTCTTAATGATGCAAGTAGACAATATTAATATTTTCTTTATATTTGTAAGTATGTATGCTTTTTAACGTTATTCTAGACACTTTGAGTAAAATTAAACTAAATACTTTTGCCCTAAAGCTCAGCTTCAAAAAAGGTTTGTTTGGCTTCAAACCGAAAATCTGCTGAAATATAAAATAGCTCAGCGTCACAGGTCGCTATTTTTTGACAACAAAGTTAGCTACAACTCGTGCCAGCTTTTATGGCACTGAAATTACCTACTTTCGAGTCTACATATGCTGTGGTTTCTTTGACTAAATTAGAAAAAGTTGGATTGGTTGGAAATATTGAGTTATTAAACTTCAGAAAGAGCAGCCGCTGTAGGCGCAAATACATACATGCATATACTTGTATGTATAGGTATGTAGATAATATTTTAGAAACTCAAATTTAGAGCAAGGGCGCTTTAAATATGCAACTGTGTGACCAATGTGACCCATTTGAGGCACAAAACGCAGGCAACTTCATGACGGAGTCACTGAGATTGTCACACTTCACATTTACATATTTACATATGTATGCATGCAAATCAGTGGAAAAACAACAAATTATATTGTAAACGTTCTAAGCGCATATTATTATATATGTATGTGTGTTCGCGGAACGCACTAATAAGCATAGCGGCACGTTTGAGATTGGCATCGCCGCTGCTGCCACTGTTGCCACACTAAAGATCACAGGCAAATGCGCCAAAGGCTGTTAAATAATCGCGCCAACAACAAACAACAAACAAAAAAGCTTAGAAATAGCTGCGAGCGTATGTACAAACATACAACTTGTATGTAAGTGCATGTCGGTGTAATGCTCAGCCGCGCGACGTTGTGCCACAAGCTGATGGCAACAATGCGATAGCGCAGGGTGGATAATGCAGCAACACAACTAATGTATGCACAGCAGCCGGCGGTGCGCAGACATACACACATTCAGCTGATCTGTCAGTGATAAAAAGTCACACACATGCATACATACATATGAAAGGTCTGCCATTCATTGCGCGCTGCAAACATTTTGGGTGGCCTGCGTCACTTAAGCGCTAACAGCGCTTAGACATTTGCGCAGCATTTTGACAGCCAAAGTGGTTGTCAAATTGACGACTGCGTGCTGTGCGCGCATGCGCTGTAGCGGTAGTTGGCGTTTGGGCCCATTGCGGCGCAGTAGATAAAGGCGAGCTGAAAATTTGCTGTGCTGCAATTTTTATGGTTGGCAATTTGGCGTCTGTAGACTTACAAATAAGCGAGCATTGCGGTTTTAGAGCATGGAAATCGTTTGCTGTTATTAGCTATATAATGATTGGAAGGATTATTATTTGCATGATTGCACTAAAAATATGACTTCCTCAAAGGCATTCGAAATTATTGGCGCGCGTAACTTATAACGCTAGGCGCCGACGTAAAATTTGGAAACGGATGCTGCAGTTCATTTTTTAAACATAAATATTAATAATAACAGAAATCAAACTAAAATGAGAAAAACTCGCACAAATATTATATAAGCAGAAAATATATAAATTTTTTTTTTAATTGTAAAAATTTTATAAAAAATAATAGAAATGAAAGCTGTATTTAAGCAGTAAAGTGAAATAAAATGTATAAAAAAGATGCAAGCAAAGCAGTCTAGCTTAAGTGTATTCATGCTGCCCTTAATGTCTAACTAAACGTCTGCGCATGCGCGTCAATCACGAATGTTGTGAACATGTTTATACTAGTTGTTGTTGGAAATAGTATACCAACGCGGCTGGTCCATCAATGTCAGCGCTGAAGGTAGAGCACCGTACTCACACATATACATACAAACATGCAAACAAACATACATACCTACACACATACATTTTCTACAAGCTACGTACAAATTTTTAAGCGAACCTTAAATGCCACAGCAATAAGCAGAGCCTGAACTATAGTTACGCAAATAATTCCTATAAACGATTGAAGCTCTTTACTTCGACTTGTAGTAATACGCGCTCTAACTGCTATTTTTTTCAAACCACTAAAGAGCAATTTTTCATATATTAAGCTTAACTTCTTGTGACTGCCAAATCCATAGCGACCTTAACCGCCAACTAACCACAATCCGCTACTGTGCTTGCGGCAATGCAGCGCCAAGACGAGCTGCCTGTTCGCTAATCGCCTGCTGCAATCAGTGCACCAGCCGCACGCTACCCCACTCAGCGGCGCTGTCAATTTGTCCGACTGTCGGTCGTTTGTCTGTTGGGTGCATAAGTTCGCCAACACACTGTACATATGCACACGATCGCGCGCATACTTTTCACACTGTGCTCGTTCATCGCGATCGCCTGTCGATAATTGTAGATATGTATATGCATATATGTTCTTCATTGGCAATGACATCATCATCAGCGGCACATGCTGTCAGCGCGCTGGCTGTTGCTGTTGTTGTCGTTATAACGTTACTTAAGCTATGCGTTTGTAGTTGACGCTGTCGTTGTAGTGTCTGTTGTCGCCTGGGTCAGCAATTCTGTGCATAAAATATTTTAAACACTTTTCGATTTATATGCGAGTATTTATATGCCACTTCAGCATAAGCGATTTGCATGCGAGTAGTGAAAAAGTGAAAAACGAAAAATAAACAAATTGAAACTAAAAATTACATTGTGACTGAGAATTATTTGCACACCACTCAGTTTGAATTTTGTGTACAGTAGTGTGCAAAAAAGTAGCGCTGTTGGGTCTTTTGTGACTCAAGCCTTGAAGCGAATGATTTAATATTATAAAAACAAATTTATATATACATATATATGTATATATACATATATACATTTCAGATATGCGTTGCCATTTCTTTGCACTTTAGTGTGAATAAACACATTTGCATAGAATTGAGGGAAAAAAACAAAGTACGCGTATTATTTGCTGAATATTAATATTTTTTTGCCTTTTAGTGGCATTTCACAAGCAATCAAATCGCTGGTTGTTATTGTTGTTATTATTGTAATTGATGTGATTGACATTTTTTAACGTGTATATAGCTGTAATTGTGCAAGACCTAGCATAATGATCTGCAGCTGTCACTTATATATTTTAAGTATTTTAATATTTAGTATTCTAATGCCATATGAATTACTTCAATTACTTTTGGTAATTACGCGATCGTACAATGAAGCCAGATCAGTTCAAAATCATCCATAAGAAGCGAAAAAACTTCCGTTTGTACGAAGAGTAAGCCACTAAGGCGTTAACTAGCAGTTAGAAAATATTCAGACAAAATTTTGTCACCAGTAGCCTTAGATTTCTAATCTTTTATCTTTTTTTTCAGAAACTACTGGTTTAGGTGAAAAATATTGCAAGAGATAATGACGCTAATACATGTCATGGTACTTTTATCATACAAGAAGAACCCCGGCATAACGGGGTCTATACTAACGGAAAACCATACTTAATGCAATTTCGAGATGATTCTAAAGCTTATTAATCGTTTAAGTCTTCCGCAGAGACTTGACTGCAAAGCATTTTGTTAGAATATGCTATTAGTAATTAGTAGGCAATTTCTTACATTCTTCTTGTTGCCATTGAAATCTTGCGATATTTTCCAAAGAGCGTTTGATTCATGCGTTCAAAACGGTGTCAGGCTGTCAGCTCTCGCTGTGCAGCAGTATTTATGCACTGTGCTTTACCATTTTTATTGCTTTTGCTGCTTTTCCAAACGTTTAATGTTTACATTAATCATTTACTTTAAAGCCAGTTAATTTTTGTTAATTAATATGTGTGACAACAGCAAGCTGTTGCGACGTGTTGCGCATGCGCAACGCCAATGTGATTACATCGCTTTTAAGGAATTTGCACACTAATGTACTTAAACAAAGTTTGTGGATATATATTTAAAGCTATGGCATGGGACTTGAGACAATTTGATTTAATTGAAGTGATTTATAGATACTTAATTGAATGAACGCATAATCTATTTTTAATAATGGAAATACATATGTTTCTTAATAAAGAAACGCTCTGCAGTATTACTTAAATCAGGCAGCTAGACAGCAATTAACAAGCAGCCGTGTAAGCGATACTGAGAGAATTGATTGTCATTCGTGTTTTGCCTGAAAGACGCCGCAAAGTGCTTCTACGAGTTATTTTAAAAGAATTTTGTTTTATATATTTGACCTCCACCAACTTTAGGCAGCAGTAAAAGTACTTTACTGCTGCATTGTAACGTTTAAAGAGAGCGCAAAATCACAAAATGTGAGGCCAAAGAGCAGGCGATGACAGCAAACTGAGATTGACTCACTTAAGTGGGCACGCAATTTTGCTAATAGGCAATTTATTAACTGCCAAGACAACGCGCTGACTGACAATGAAGCTGAACTGTGTTGCCTAGCAATGTGGGAGCATGCAGCAGCGTGTGGAAAGTGGTAGTGTTGAGGCGCTCTGCAAACGATGATTAAACCGTGTGACGCCAATGACACAGCAAACGATGATGAAGTTGACGTTACGAGTATTGATAGTAATGCCACTAATCATATTTATCGGAACCTTACGTGTGTGGCGCGCAAGCGTACAAGGGTCGTAGCCGCTGGGTGAGCTACGCTAATGAGCGGGAGGTAGGGTAATAAAAAATATAATAAATAATGTAAAAATATATATATTGAAGTAGAACTTTATATGATGAAAAGAAAGAGCGGCAAGAGAGTGTTGTAAAAATATGTAACGGCTTAAATTAAAGTAGCGCTATACCATAGATGGGCGTGGTACTAAATTAGTTAACATAGAAATGTGGCGCTTGTTAGCAGCTATTTAAAATCGAAATTGAGCGGTATTTATAGCAGTGTCGAGAGTGTTGCGCGTTGCGTTATTATTTTATTTTATTTTTTAAATTTTTTTTTTTTTAATTTTTTTTATTTTTTATTTTTTATGTTTTTGCTCTTCTTTAATATACAGATATAATTCTTAATTTTTTAATTTTTTTTTAAAACTTTTTTGTTTTGTGTGCTAGTGTTTTGTCGCCAAAATTTGCAGATTCCTACTAGGCATATATACAATTATACAAAAATGTGAGCTTCCATGTCTCGTTCTCGGCGTCGCCTGCTTAAATTGCAAGCAATGGCCACGGTGTTGCCGTCTAGAAACAACTTACTAATGCTGGGCACGTGCGCGACAAATTGTTAGCGGACACAGACACATATACAAATAAACGTGTATGTTTATGTAAATGTGTAGAGCAAAATTATGAAGATATGAATACGAATGCAAAAAAATTTTGTTGTTGCCTTTTTTGAAATTTAACTAAACTTAGCGGAGATTGAGTCATGTAACTGCTAGTATTATACGCTACAAGCAGCAAAGCTCAAAAGTTAACTCCAAATCGGCTTGTAGCTGTTTGCACCACTCGCCGCTCGTCGACATTTGCGCACCCAAAATGCAAGCAATTAACCTCGTCATTAGCAAGTTCTAAGAAAAGGCTGAAATTTAATGCTTTTACGCTGCAACGAGGAAGCTGCAAGAATCTTCGCTAAACCCGTAGCCACTCAAGGGTTCAACTGACCACACAAAAAAAAAACAAGCAGCTGACCAACTAAGCGTCCAAATAGCTCCGCAGCGCACGTACTTTGCATGACCTCTGCGGCGTAGCAAATTAAATGTGGCTTGCCACACGCTGCTCCACCTGCTGCAGCGCGTTTATCACCATGGCAGCGTTGAAAAGCTGAAGTATGTTGGATCTAATAGCAGCCTTAAATGCACGCCGAGTTATTTGCAAGAAACCTGTAGCAAAATATGTAAAAAACACCAGTGTTAAAGCAGCACAGTGAGCCATGCTAGTGAAAGTGCTGGCTGCTAAATGAATTTAAAACTCTACACACACACACACACACGCAAGCGCGTTTATGTGAAGGCATGTGGGAGTTGGAAGTTTTTAATTGAGCTCAGATTTCAGGCAGCCGTAGTAGCAGCGGCCAAAAGGGTTTCCCTAGCGAAAATAATGCTGCCATGGTTGTTCGCTAACTAGAGATATGGCAAACTGTGTGCAACGTTGTGGCAACACATACCTATTTACTAGCAAAAATAGCATAATATGCTGGTAGCGCTGAGTTATGGCATAGCTATGCTATATCTCTGCTGTAAGCATGTGCTTTATGTGTGGTTCTAGCTGCCCCAACGCTTGATGAACTGTCTGCCAGTTAGTTGCAAGTATATTGTGGCCGGCAAATTCAATTAAAAAATTTGTTAACTCTACAGCAGTAACAACAACATACAAACTGTAGTATTTGGTTTTTTTCCAATAACTGTCTGTGTGTTTTGTCTGCCACTGGCTTGTGGCACGGCTTGAGGCACAAAACGCTCCGTGCGTCATTGTGCAAACTTTTCAAGAGCACATGTAAATTGTTTATAGTTCGATTTAGAGTCTATTTGCTCTATACAACAGTGTTTTGTTGTTGTTTTGTTTTTAAAGAAAATCACGGCGAAAACATAATATCTTGCAGCCTTTTGTTTACACGAAAAAACTTTGATGTTTCTCTTTGACTGACGTCTGACGCCTTTTATGTTGTCTTCTCAATTTATTTTTCAATTCTTTAAACTAAAATTCGAATTAAATTACTGAAATTCAAATAAAAAATAAAAAAATTTGCGTAAAAAATTTTTTTTAAATAAATTACAAAAAAAAAAAACAAAAAAAAGATTAACGGAAAGTTGCAAAAAAAAAGCACATAAACACATTATTTTACTTTTTTCATTATAACAATAATTTAGGCGATTTCCAAATTCAAATTTTTTTTCTGAGAATTCTGAAGCCTGAAAAATTTTATTTTACTTTTTCAAAAAAAAGAAAAATATTTCGGCGAGTTCTAAATTTCAATTTTTTTTTTGTGAAAATATTTGAAACCCGAAAATTTTTTTCTGTCTTCACAGTGTTAATATTATATATTTCTTACAATTTGTAGTTTTGTAATAAATATATGTACATAATAAATTTTTTTTTTTTAATGTTTACCATTGAAATTTTTTTTAGGATTTCTAATTTTTTCTAAATTTTGAAATATCTTTTTATGTTTGAAAAATAAATCATTAGCAAAGTCTGCCAAAAAACAAATAATGAAGTTTGCAGCAAAAAAAAAAATAAAATAAAATAATATTATAAAGCTTTAGCTTTTTAGCTATAAACTTAATTTAATTTATGAAAATTGTCTCCACCTGTGCCTCGGCAGTAATCCGTATAGCTCCCCAAATCCGTGAACGAAAGCAATAAATTCGCAGGGCCCGTTTAAAACGACAAACAGCTGAGCAAGCAGCTGGTTACCGCGATCACTTTCGATTGCTGATAAAAACTTTGAAAATAAACGTGATAAATTTCAATCAAAACCACAAAAAGCAAAGAAAAACAACAAAAAATGCTATGAATTAAAAATGAGCAGAACAAGTCCGGATTAAGCATAAAGGCTAGGAGTTAATAGCCGCAAAGCCAAAATTAATATTAATGCGAAAATTTGCATAATTTAGGCGAACAAGTAAGAAAACAAAAAACAACAAATACAAATAGTGAAGATCAAGTTTCAAATAATTCATTGAACGCATTATTTCTTTAACAAAAGCGAGCGGAAAGGAACGAGGCACGACGGCAACACCAACACTAAAATTAAACAGTGAATAAACACTTTGTCACAGCACACAAAAGCGGGATAATAAATGATGGCACAGCGTAAATAGCGAAAGAGTAGCGAAGACCATTGTTGAGCCGCAGTGGCGGCTCTATAGAAGTTAGCAGAACACAGGCGCTATAAAAGAAGTTTTAATGACAGTAGCTGTTAGGCGCGGGCGGAGCGCGTGAGAAATTGAAAACAGCGCCACTTTTAGTTGCAGGAAGACGCGTGAGACTTAATATTCTCATAAATATCACTATACCATACAAGTATATGGGAACTGAGTACACTGTAGCGCTACTGAAAACTATAAAGTGTTGCTCAAAGGTGCGAAATTTGATATTATGATTACTTTTGAGTAGAAAGTGTAGATATTTCTGATGAGTGATGAGTGTGAGCGCTCAATATGGCACTCATTTTATCAATACTTAGTTAACTTTTCGGGTATATTTATGTGTGCTACGCTCAGCTCACACGCCAAAAGTATTTATTACTGAAAAAAAAAAATAATTAAAAATTAAAAATTCACATTTTGAGTTATTGTACACTTGACTAAGCTAGCTGCATGTGTATCTTTTCGCCTTAAGGCCGCCACTTACACACACGCTGCAAACATTAGAAATACACACACGTTTGAGAATTTCAAATATTTAAACGTTGATAGATAAAAATCGCAAGACAAACTTTGTTGCTGTGCTGCGTTTGACGCAAATTTGCAAAGTGTGTAGCCCAACTATAAGCAGGCGGCTGATAAGATATGAGCATAATTTTGCACAAAAATAAAAATGGCAATGAGACAAGAAGCGTGATAAGCTTAACAAGCTGGCGAGCGTTAAACTTAGCAGGCGAGCACTTGCTAAAAATACAACTAAATTAATAAGGTCATGCAAAGCTCACAACAATCAGTCTCCGCAAAAAGAAAAGACTTTGAAATTCAGCTAACAACGCAGGAAATGCACTTAGATGCGGAGCAGAAATGCTGCTTCCCGCCTAACAACAATGCCACAATTTACGTACAATTAAACGCAGCATGTGTGTGTGCGGTGCATAATTTAAGCTGCTGACATTGCTTTTACAAATATTTATTACAAAAACATTTAATTGAGGCATTCAATTTTATTGTAACATATTAAATTCCTATTAAAAATCAATAAATGCCTGCCGAGCAGCGCCACAATCTCCGCAAGTAGCTGAACGGCATTAAACTGCAGTCAACTGATCCACAATATTTATAGCCACGCAATCCCTGACCTCATTGAACCAAACGCTGATAATAAACACACACAAAGAAGAGATTTTATGAACTGCCGCGCTGTTCTTAGGCAGCTCGAGTGCCAAGAGCGCAGATGCAGCATATATGTATGAATGTATGTATGTATGTATGTGTGCGCACAAAAATTTCATAGCAATAGCAAAAATGCAATGAAGTACTAAGTTGCATGTTCATTAAGTGCGGTAGACAGTGGTAGCAATCATATACCTAAATGTATATAAAGACGGTGGCATCATGTTGCATGCAGCACTGACGCAGATACTTTTTACATATGTACGCACATAAATACTTGTATATACATTTAATGCATATAAAATTAATTAATTTTGTATTCATTTGCTGCTTTTCAGCGCGTTAGTCTTCTCAAGCAACTTTTCTTGCCTTTATCAATCAAGCGCTTAATCAGTAAGGTCTTTGATGACGTAAACACTAATTTTGTGATAAAAAACTGACGTTTGTATTACATATATTTTTGTATATATATAAGCTGCCTTCGTTTCGGGAAGCGTTATTCACTAGCGTATATCACAAACTGTACCAGTTACTCAAACAAATGGGCAGCACTTGTGTTGCAACCCTGCGCTAACATGTGTGCTGTCGCATGCGCAATAGCGTTATTTACAACTATTTAGAAAAACTAAAGTCAAGAAATTTTTTAACAAAATTAGTATGTTTTTGTAAAAACGCCTGCCAAAAATAAAAATTTCACTTTATTTGTTTTTCTTCGTCCTTCGATAGACTGCCGGAATTGACGTCGTAATGACCGAGTTTTGAATATTTTCTTTTAAAAATTTCAGAAAATCTTTATCAAATATGTATCTTCGGAACAAAAAAAAGTTTGAATCAAATATTTAATAAAAAAACTCTTGAAAATAGTGCGTTTTTTGCTCAACGAAACCCATGCAACCCATTAAAGTTTCGGAACATATTTCTAAATATAACATGCATTCGATATATAAGCAAAAACTACCAGTTTTGGAAATGCGCAAGTCGATAATAACCCTTTAAGTGAAAAAGGTTTTATAAAGCCTCGTCACACCCTGTACTTACAGGTGTAAGCGCTTAATAAACCGCACATGTAAATGCCAGCCTAAATAAAATAAAACCAAACACTTGTGTGCGAATTTACACCATACATGCATATGTATATATGTGTGTGATTGCGAAATGTGGTGAAGGTCGTTCGTTAACGCTTATCAGCAGTCGGTTTTGCTTATTGCAGCGCTATAAAGATAAAAACCAGGAAGTCGAAATTCCACATATTATCTAATAACGAGCCCGAGTTGCTAAAACTAGGAGCAAAACAAACGGTAAAAGCAAAAATTCCAAAACTACGTAAGAAATTATAAATTATAGGTGATAACTTGCAGCTGATAACGGTAAAAAGCCAAATGCATGACATAAGCGCAAGTGATATACAGACATGCAAAAGCGGCGCCGTCATTAATTGTAAGCGCTGCTGCTTGCCTTTTAAGTGCCAAATATTGTAGCCTAACGGCGTTAATTGCCTTGCAAACATGCCACCCCAACTAAAAGTTACGCTTTATAAATTTTTTTCATTTAAAATTCTTTAGCTTTCATGACTTTTGACCGCAGACGATTTATCACAATTTGTAAATGCCGCAGAAATTAAGTGCAGCCCAAAATGCGTGACTGCAGGCTGCGTGGCATACACTAAATGTCGCTGAAAATCAAAATCAATTGACTTTCATTAAAATGCACTGCAGTTGCAGACAGCGCAACAACAAAATGTGATGAACTGACACGCGTCGCGCGCAACAAAGCATTTAAAAATTTTATTGCAGCGCAGAGAATTTATCAATCAAATGCGCGGCGTTGTACGCATGCGCACAATCGCCCAATTACAGCGCGGTGCTGGTCGCACTTATAGCATTGCTGCTGTAAGCTCTGAATTTACAGCTTCGCAATTTAGCACAAATATTAACGCTTGTGTGTATGCTGTGTTCGCTTATCTGGCGCAATTGTTGAAGGGCTCTTTGACACGCGTTTTTATTACAAATGCCGCAAGTGACATGCAACGCGCACACAATTTTAAACAAATATTTTAAGACACTCAACAGCATTTTTCACACTTCCGCGCCACCACACGCCGCGCGTTTTAATGTTTAATGCTTTATTTATTATGCTGTGGGTTGTTGCAACTTATGAAAATGTTTGTACGCACTTTATTGAATTTAATTGAAAACAACTGACGCGGCTGGCGGCTAATGTAGCGATTTAAAATAAAATGGAGTGACACAAAAGCATAGAAGAATATTAAAAAAAAAAATTATAAATAAAAACTAATAAAAAATAATAAAAAAATTAAAAGCGTTACCAGCACTTTCAGTGCCTAAAACGGCGGGCATATTATCGACATATACACAAACAATTTCATTTCATGAATTTTTGTTTATAATAAATGTTGACTGCTGCTGTTTTAGTACATTTTACGCGTTGTTGCTTGACTTATGCCAAACATGCGTAAATTTAGTGTATCAGCTGTATGATCAGCTGTCAATTGCAACAATAAGTCGAGACACATACCACAAGTGGTGGTAAGGCATGCTGAAATATTTCTGCCAGTTATGTAAGTATATTATTAATTGCAGTCAATGAATTTTTCTTAGACCTAAACGTTATCAACCAGCGCCACTTCATTCATTAATCTGCATTAAGTTAAAAGCATTGCTGACACAAACATTAAATCGAAATAGGCATGTTTGGTTCGAAAAGGCGTTAAAAATATCGCTTTTACCACCATTTAGCCGAAGAACAATGAAAAATACCGTAACAATGGCAAAGCTTTTTTGTTCAAACTTAGAGCAAAGACCACACCCGCTTAAATATTTGACTAGCTGTAAGCCAATAATGGTTAGGCAAACACATAGGCCCAGCTGTAGCGTATTACTCGCACATTACTTTGCCTTTAAAACAAAGAAAAAATTATGAAAAAAGAAACTAAAATATTTTAAACGCTCATAAATATTGACAAGGCGTTTTGGGCGGCGCGTCTTTACAGCTGAGACGCACGCATGCGCGTTGGGCCCAAAAATTAAAAGCAAATACTTGTTGTTGAAAATGAAAGCGCAGAGACCTATTTTAGAATTATGACTATATTTGTAACGCTGCTGTAAAGTTTCTCACAACAGGTAAGAGTTTTCGCGCCATACTTGTACACCCACAAGCATTACTCGAAAGTATGTGAGTAGGTGTTGTTATATAATATGTTACTAATATTAAACATGACTGCTTATTAATTTTTCAATTGATGAGACGCGTTTTGTTATAGCTTCAGTGCTTGTAGCTGCATTTAACGCTGTGCGCTAGTCCTATTCTTTAAGCGTTTGTGAGCTTATGGTTCGCTATTTTAATTAATTTTTTTATGAGTATAAACAAAATAAGCTTGAAATTTGTTGCTATTGTTGGCATAGCAGCCTATTTTAGTTTTTTACTTGCTTGCTTTACGACCTCGCTTCAAAAATTGCATAAGCATTTACTAAACGAGTGCCAGTTGTTTTCAAACGAAAATTGAAAACAAAAATAAATAATTGATTATTTTTGCACGAAAATTATGCAAAAAAATTCGAAATATGTTATTTCTCAAACAAGTTCAAAATATGCCTCCAAATCAGTCAAAAATTACATCGCTTCCTGCTTGCCAACGAGTTTTTGGCTTCTAAAAATATCGTTTGTCTGCAAAAGGCGGCTCATCGATCTTAATTATAAGCAAGTGGCATACAAAAAAGCAAAAAAAAATTAAATAAAAATATGTTTAGAAAACAACGCGCTTAGCCGCAAATCCCTTGAAATATTTCAATAAATACATTTATCACAAACAAAAGCCAGCCGTAACAAAATAAAATTTTTGAAAAATTATTCATAAAAAAAATTTAAATTTTAAACAAAATAAGCCGCCGCTCAAATAACTAATTGGACTCATTAAAAGACGTTTATTTACAAGTTTTTGTTAATTCATTGCTTTATAATGAAACGCTGCTACACATACTATATTATGTTTTGATTTGAAAAACGTATGTTATTTTTTTTCCTGCCGCCTACTCGCGCATATCTTCCGCAATACAATAAATTTACATTAATTAATTACGAGTCATTTGTAGCTGAAATGAGCACGCTACAATGGGTAAACGTGGCATAATGGAAATGTTTAAACTACTATAAATTATATTAATTATGATAAGCGGCTTTTCGACTTGAGCCGAAAGCTCAAATGCTAAATATTGGAGGAATAATACTTAAAATAATCTGGACTACATTAATAGCTTCATGTGTGAAAATCATGAGCTTTCACCAAGATTATGTAATACAATTCAAACAGTTTAAAGAAAAGTGTTTAGTAAAACGCTTTAAACCAAATAAAAACTAATAACAACATTTGTACTACTTCTGTTATGGCTTTGTTTCAGAATTCTAAGTGGACCAGTATAGACAATTAAGCTGTAAGCTTTCACCGAAAATAGAAAAGCGAAATAATTAGTAGCTTTGTAACAGCACAAAGTTTACACTTATTTAACGCACTCAAAACGAGCAGCAAAAGCTAAACAAACTTAAATTGTGAAAAAATAATGAAAGCTCTAGATGAAAGCTTTGTAACAGCACAAAGTAAACCCTTATTTAACATGCTGAAACAAGCAACAAAAGCTAAACAAACTTACATTGTGAAAAAATAATAAAAGCTCTGCAGCATTCTCTGATTTGTGCACGTTTAAAAACGATAGAGTATAGAGCAAATGCCTGCGCTTAGAAACGAACTATTTTACGTTAAAGTTCGCTAAGTGGCATGAAGTATCTCTAAAAAGCAATGCTGAGATGAGTAGATTGCCTTCCGCGCCCTCTGTGCAATTAACCAGCTTAACCGCTCTGCATAACTTTAACACCTATAGTTGTTGCCGACACCGCAGACACCGCAGCCTTCCTACTCCGTTTGCTGAATCGATATCAATTTGAATTATTTATGCCGTTCAGCAATAAAAATGTGAATCAGACATATCGATTTGTGTGCACAAGAAATTCGAGCTCAACGCGCTGGCTACTGTAGTGGCAGCCACAACAACAACAGCAGTGACTGAGCGACCAACAAATTGAGCAGCTAATGAATGCATAAACGAGTTGCATATCTAAGGAAGTTCATTATCAAATGTACCGAAGTGCCGTAGTGGTGAAGCGCCGAGGCAAAGAACATTTGAGATTTTAATTTTGTTTGAAATGAAAATATTTGTTGGAAAAATATGAATAAGCTCAGGTTACAAAAGTTGCTAATGATTTTCAAATTTCGCTATTTTTCAAATACATTTTCGCGCTTCACGTACCGCTTACTTCGCATTCTGTTGATTACGCAAGTGTTTAAATATTTTGTAGTTCATTAACATTTGCAACGGACTCGCATTTTTCGCAAACGTTTGCAATATTTGCTTAATTAATTACTGTTTTACTTATTCCCGGCGTCATTTGTTAGCACTTGAGAAACTTTACGCTGCGCGCTTCAATTACCGTCATTCGAAGCGTAATTCGCAAGTAAATGACATTTTCGCAGCTGAATTGTGGTTGCGGTTGCGGTTGTGGTTCAAACATTTTTCCCCACGCTTATTTGCATTGCAACAAAAAAAAAAAAAACAAAAAAAAGTTGAGCGCCAAGTAGCGTTTTGGAATTTTTGGTGGCGAGTCTTGTGGCGGTCGCTTACATTTAGAGCTAAGCACACATTAGTGCTAGAAGAGTAAAGCAAGGCGGGGAGGTGCATTGATCTACAGCACATTAGAGTGAGAAGCGCCAAAAGAAAAGTAGCGCGTCGAATTGTTTATAAATTAAAGCATCTATTTCCTTCATGCTAAACGCCACTATGTGCTTAGCCTAAAGTGCACACCTTCATTAAGCCCTGGATGTGCTAGCTAATAGTAAATTGCAAATAACAGGTTTTGCGGCCGAATGTCAGACTTCGAGCTGCATGCGTGTTAGGCCTGCAGAGAGCATGAAACTGCGCTTCAAAATGCATGCGTGCAGCAACCCAAAAGTATTTTGAAATTTCATTCCATTTCGTGTGACCTTATCGTGGCTTATTTATCAGTTTTTTCTCGAGCTTATGGGTTTATTTTATTTTTTGGGATTACACAATTTGGGTTTTCAAGGTCGCCGGCCAACAGCTCATCGCTTGCCAGTCCGCCTGGTCTACCAGTAATTCAAGTGCTGGCTGCTCCATTGCTTTTTGCCTGATTTAGTGTTTTCGGTATGCGTTTTGATGTTATTTCATTAAGATTTTCAAGTTTTCTGTTTATTTTGCGTGTTGTTGGCAGTCACACTTTTTGACACGTTTCTCTACTTTTGTATTTTCGGCTGCTTTTAGTGCGCCGAATTTCACTTCATAAACTACCTGTTTACCCGTTGGTGTTTATATTATATACATGGGTTATACTAATCAGACATTTATCTATATTTAACACCTTGTCAGCTTTCTGCTACCTTTTCGGCTTGTGTTTTTCAGCTTGTGCTTTTCTAATAGCGAACATTGTTATTTCATTCTGATTAAATGTATCTTCTGCGTCCGATTTTTAATGATTATTTCAGTGGCAATATCTCACTCAAATTAATTTTTATTTTTATTAAATATGTCCCCATAAATCTTCTGTTGTTATTGCTAATTGTTAATAGTTAAATTTTTGGAATTTTCATTCGAAATGATACCATTGATACGCTTTATGTAGGATTTTTGACAAACAATAGGAAATAATGAAAGCTCTATGAAGATAATGAAAGCTTAACCTTTTATGTTATAAACCTTAAAGTAACTTACATGTATTTAAGCCTTAATAATTTGAAAAAACAGAGGCAGTAAACAGCAACTTACCTGAAAGAAAAAATTGAAATTTATTTTAAAAAAATTTCGAAATAAAAAAAATAGTTAAATGTGAAATGTAAAAAGTTTTAATAAAACTAACAACAACATATTGGGAAGTTGTATGATAAAAGCACGAGGCACACGCTAAAGCTTCCACACCCAAGTGAAAGCTTATACTACTTCAGCTATTTCGAAAATTTATTTGAAATGTTAGGACAAATGTAAAAGTTTAATCGCTTTATCTCAAATCTTACATTATATACCAAAGGAAAGCTCTAATGAAAGCTTTCAGCACTTTTATCAAAAAAATGTTCACATAAGCTTAGACCAGATTTCTAAAAACAATTTTTAATTTGAGTAGTTTTCTGATAAAAGCTCGAGGCACACGCTAAAGCTTTTACAACCAAGGGAAAGCTTATATTATTATAGCTATTTTGAAAATGAACTTGAAATGTTAGAACATTAACACAACAAACTTTACCGATTTTCACTAAGCTTTCACCCGATTTAAGTAACACGTGAACACAATTTCCAAAAACTTACATTTTGAATATTAATTGGAAAATATTTTGAATGTGATTTTATAAAAATCAATGCCATGTGAAAGCGTTTCAAAGCGCTTTCATAATAAAGAGCTCATATTGCAATTATACCTATATAAAAGTACATACAAAAATTATCAAGCAGTTTGTGCTAGTTTTTTTATTGCACCATTTTAATTTTTGCACATTTTTGACTTTGTGTGCCATTACTTTAATCTAACTGTTAATGGCAAATTTAGGCACACAAAATAAACAATTGCGGCAGCTGTCAGTAAAAGCAAAATCAACAGAATTGCCAGCTGTATTAGTCATAGAAAAATCGTCGAATAGGGAAATACTAATTTGAAGCAAAAATACATAAAAATAAATAGAACTAAAAGCATGCGAAGAGCTGTAATTGAAACAGCGACGAATGTTCATTAGAAGCAAAAAGAAATAGTTTTTGAAAAACATTGGCAAAAGCCGAACATTATATGCTCGAAAGCTGAATAAACAATAAACGCAGGAAATAAAAGGAAAATAGAAAATACAAAATAAATTATAAGTAAATGGCAAATCTGTTCACAGTAAAGCCGCTCGATTTGTGTGATCGTGAAGCTGAACGGCGGCCAATGTGCCACACGCCGCAACAATCTGTTACTTGCCGCTTTTTATTCCGCATTTTGTTTACACGCGCTTTAGTGTTTTGCCAATGATTTTCGATTTTCTTTATTACTGTGCCTTTTATTTTCTCTATTTAATTACAGCATATTTCTTACAACAAACTGCTGGTTGCGCGCGCTTTGGATTTGCGCCAAGTTAACGCATTGCTTGTAGCATAGAATTTCGCTACAATGAGTAGCAAAGAACAATTGGCTCATCGGCTACAGGCTAAAAATACGACTGACGCTAACGTTGAGTGGCAAGTGGTTTGGCGGCGTGTAAACGCATAGCTGATGGGTGTGGAATGAAGGCGTGTGGCAAGTATTAGACTAAGTAAAAGGCATTTTTGAAAGGTTCGTCACGTTTACAAAAGTCGGCAGCAACGGAGAGTGCTGTAAAGCCGCTGGGAGTGCGAAAAAAAAATTACATACTTTATTTATGGTTTGAGGCGCGTCGGCAATATTGCTAAGCGATCAGTTAGGCTTTGAGGCGTTTTGAGGAGATTTTTGGTGACTTTAAGGGAAATTATTAATAACAACTTAATAATATCTTAATGGATTCTGACAGTAACTTGGACTCAATATGTCAAATACTAAATAAGTACAGTGGTGTGGTCGTCCAATCCATGCGCCTGCGCAACCTACGCTTTCGTCGCACATAAAACCTATAGAAGTTCATTTTCAACAACTTTATATGCCAAGCCCATTCATTGCTCCCCTTCACAGTCATTTTGTCGGCTTCAATTGGTACACTCATACCCTGTCGCACAATTTACTTAATCCACACATTGCGACAGTGGCATTGGTGCCACATACGCCGTATGTGAAACACTTGCAACAACAAAGCAACATTTGTTTATTGAGCACTTCATCGATGGAGGAATTAAGTTAAAGTGAGCCCAATGCTGCTGCCTCACATAGCCAGCGATGCTGGGGCGTTTCTACTGTGTATAGCAAGCGGGCGTGGCGCATTGCTTGGCCGCAGACGGAGGCCAGACTGCCAACTTAGCGCAGGCGCAGCCAACGCAGACTCATCACTTTAATTTCTTATGATTATTATTATTTCTTTTCGCTGCAAACAAGCCAGCAGCTGCGAGCTCTTAATAAGTGCTCACTTGTTGTTGTTTTAATGCATTGTCTGGTCGATGAATTTGCGTTTAGCGCATTTATCTGCGCGATCACTCCCTATGCAGTTCGTTTGAGTGTCAGTGCAAGCCTTTGTATGTCTATATGTCTGCGATAATTACAGATGGCAAATGTCAGCGTGTCAAAAGTGGTAGAACACACAGCTTGAGCGACTACTTGGCAACTCTATGGGCGCGCATAAATACCAGTTTAGATATATAATACATGCATGTGTAGCTACATATAGCAACAACATCGTCCACTCAATTGCCTCACTCTTGTACATTTATTTGCGCATACACACACACACACACATGGTACACACATGAGTTGGCTATGTAGGCAAGTTCACAAGTAGAATTGGCACAACAAACATTTAATGGTGGCTATTAAATGCTGCGCGCTATCATTAAACAAAGTCCAAAGTAATGAATATGAATATTAAAATGGGCAGTGAAATGATGAAACTTGTCGCCGTTGACACAAAGCATAGCGCTCAAGTGTGCAGGAAACATCACAAGAGACAAAAAAAAACAGCAACAAAAAAGTAAAAATGCTGTAATAAAATTTTGCTTGTGCTTTATGTGATTTCTAAGTAGCCGAACGTATAAATAAAAATAACTGAAAATTCTGCAAATTCAAACAATTTTGTTGCCATATAATTATCAAAACAGCTTACAAATAATTTCAGCAAAGTTTTTAGTGTTTAGATTTAAGTATAATTATTTTGGCGCTTTTGAATACAGGCGCTTACAATTTATTGCCCAAAAATTAGTTAATACTTACGCGGCACAAATAATTTTAAATAATAAATTTTTTCAACAATAACTTTTGTTCAAAAACCAAAAAATTTAAATAATAATTTTTTTTCAAAACAAAAAGATGTGGTAATAGTTTTTTTCAAAAATAATTAATAATCAAAAATAATTTTTTTACAAAAATTTTCCAAAAATAGTATTTTTTAATAAAATATTTTTTTTATATTAATATTTTTTTTCAATAATACAATCTTTTCAGGCATCAAATTTTATTTTATTGAATTTTAAATTGTGTTTCACGTAAAACTGATAACTAAAAAGAGTTCAATAATAATGAAAAAATCAGGCGCTTACAATTTAATGGCTAAAAATTGATTAATACTTAGAGGCGGCCCAAAAATTTTAAATAATAATTTTTTGCATTAATAATTTTTTTCTAAAATTATTATTTTTTCAATAAAATATTTTTTATAATAATTATTTTTTTATCAATAAAATATTTTTTTTTTCAATAAAATATTTTTATTTATTCCCAATAATATTATTTTTTCAATGAAATATTTTTTTTTTATAAATATTTTTTTTTCTATATTTTCTAATAAAAAAAAGACTTAAATAATAAAAAAAATATGCAAATCACAAAATATGAATTTTAGAAATTAAAAACACTTAAAAATACGTTTATAAAAGCTGCGAATCGATTTTTAAAGTTTTAATACTGTACTGTACTGTGTTTTCGTTTAGAGCGTTTATAAAAGAGATAATAATAATTTTGATTTATTTTTTATATTTTGTAAGATATTAAGACTTCAATATCAGCATGTTTGAGCTAGCAGTTGAAGACAGTGCGTATACGCAACCAGACACACAAAATAAACACAAATTTATACGATATTGAACACGAAGCCGTTTGAAATACTAACGGAATATAAAATTTGTTAAGCGTTATCCACTTCAAACCATTAATTAAGCCTACAGAAATCCATTGCATGCACAACTGCCGCTCAATGGTGTGGCAGCTCGTTAAAGATGCTGTTTCTCTATTTAAAAAAAAATTAATAAATATTAAAAGACAAAAAATGTAAAAAAATTCGAAAAATTTAAAAAATAAAAAAAATTTAAAAAACAATATTTATAGGCTGACAGCTGAGCGCAAAGCAATATCAACAGCTTGACGCATAAGTATATTGAAGGCAAACTGACAAAAAAATTATTCAAAGAAAAACAAACAAAATTTTATTAAAGCATCACTGATGCTTTGGTTGCAACAACTCATTTACATGACGCCAAGTGCTCATTGAATGCCCAGCTAACTGCGCGCCAGTCCAGCACAATTAGGCATTCACTGCCTTTGTATGTGTATGTGTGTCTGCGTGCGTTGTGTCATAAATGTGAAAATTATCGCTAAGCTTTTATGCGTGTAAATATTTTCCACTGCTGTTTTGGCACTTTTCAAGCGAAGTGTCGTAAAATTCATACAAAATACTTGAAAGCATAAATTGGCTTGCTTGGTGGCCGCCGCACAGCCGCGCTGAGCTCATGCACATGTGAAAAGCAGACCTGACGGCTACTTAGCCTAAAACCGGCTGTGAATTTAGCTGCGCGTGCGGTTTAGCCGCAAAGCGTCTCCGCGGCTAATTGAATGCTCAGGTTTTTGTAGCGGCGTCAAGTAGTCTCAGCAGCAGCTTTTAACTTCAAGTTGAGCAAGATCAAAGTTTGGCAATGGTAGTTAGAAAATATTTATAAACGAAATGTTTATACAACATAATTATATAAAAAGTGCAGGATTTTTTTTTGTTTATGAAGACTTAAAGTGAACACGAAGAATATCTCTCACATTTTTTATAAAAATAATTTATTGCGTTATTCTTCTGCAGTTATTATAATTAGTTGTTTTTGTAGCAAAACTTTGTAACTATGTATATTTGCTTTTAAAAATATTTACTAAACAATTAAATATAAAATAAAAAAAACTCAAATATATTTCGCTTAATGATTTTAATAAAATTTTTGGGTTTTGCGCTCAAAATAATAACCAAATATTCACAATCATGTTTCGTTGATTTATTTTTTGATTGTTTATATCATTTTTTAAACTCTCCAAATGTGCTCAATGTCTCCACTTGGCTCATTTAAAATGCATTTATTATTATTTAACTGTAATTGCTCTTGATTAATTTCGCTAAAAAGTTAGCAAACTTCAATTGAGCTCTTCTTATGAAGATTGATATACAATTGGCACATGAACGCGCTGCCTGGTGCAGCCAAATTGATGGGAAGCGGACACAAAGCGTAACGATATAAGAACAAAACTAAGATAGGAAAAAAAAATTTAACTGCTGCATTTAAGGCTTGCTATTGTTGTTGCAATGTAGTTTGACGCAATAGTGGCTACATCAGCCAGAGCTGCATTTTCGAAAATATAAAGAACAGAGTTGCGAATTTTTGATTAAAAAAATTCAGTTTACAAAAAAAATAAAAATGTTTAGATTTAAAAAAAAAATTTTAGAATATTATTAAAAAAAATTTTATTTCAAAAAAAAATTTCATTTCAAAAAAAATTTTCATATCAAAAAAAAAATTTTCATATCAAAAAATAATTTTTAATACGGTAATGAGTTTAAGTTTTTTTCTGGTATGGTAATAAAAACTTTTTATTTTATTTTATTTTTTAGTTTTAATTTGTAATTACAAAAAAAACTATTTTAATTCAAATGTTAATGCAGTTATTTTTTTAATGCATTATTTCCAACACTGATCTAAATATTTTTTTTTAGTTTTTTGGCGGTTATGGAACTCGAATCGAGCATAATTAAGCAAGCAAAGTATGGCTGAATAGCGGAAGTATTGCTGAAGCTTGTTATGAGCGCTCAGAAGAACTCGCTCTAGTCCCTCATAAAACTTTAGACACAGTTCTGAAAATCAGCACAAAATGCAATGAAAGCATGTATTATGGCGACATGCATAGTTTTTACATTCGAATACACTTGAAAAAAAATTTAAATACATTTTATATAAATTCTAATTTATTGGTTATACATGGAGGCATTTTCTGCTACTAAATATAATTTAATTAAATTTTTAGCTTTCTCAATCACTCACAACAGCGTGGATTTTCTCACCTTGTAGACTTAATTATTTTTTAATTGAGAATAAACACACGCGCATAACTCAAAGTGTCTGTATGTTTGAATTTTTCTCGGAAATGTGTGTTTGTAAAATGTCCGGCGCATTAAAATAAACAGTGTGTGCATTCAAGTACAAAAACAAACAAGCAAACACATTTGAAAGAAGAAGCAGAAAAACACATAGAGCATTTGTAAAGTGCATTTAGAAGCGCAACAACAGCAACAACATCAACACAATGCAAAGCGGGAAAAAAATAATATTGAAAATGGAACACAGACGAATTGTTGGTGGAAAGAGGCACGGCGCGGAGTGAGACAGGCCACTAACGCAGGCGCAAGCGCTGTCCCAGCCCCTGCTGGGCCGCTGGGTTGGCGACAAAATGGGTAACATAAATAAAGAACTAAATAGCAACAAATGCGTGAAGCACAATACAGTACATTTCTATTGAATAAATATTGCGGCTATTCGAAGGCGTCTGGCAACGCTACAGCATTTGCAATTGCAGTTACAGTTACTTAATACAGTCGCTATTTTGACTGAGCAAATGCACGCAAGCAGAAATATGTTGGGCCAATAAAAGGCAACACTTTCGACTTGCCGCAATTCTTTCGCCTTTTTGCCATTTCAAGTGCGTTTGATCAGCTGTTCAACTGTGGGTTGGGTGGCAAGTGTGTGAGCTGGAGTTATTTGAATAGCGCTGCTTATTTGTATTCTGCTACAGCACACACACATGCACACGCATATAACTGGAGCAGTGTCTGATGCTGCGCTCAAGCGGCACTTGGCCAGCGTGTGCAAAACACACTTCCTTGTCGTCTAAACTATTTGATTGAGTTGATGAATAAGTGCGAGTAAATATATGCATAGTTGTATCTGTGTAAGTAGTGCAACGCATGTTTACATTAAAAATAATTACCCGCAAACACACATGTGTATGTTTTGCAAGAAAGCCACTCGCGTCGGTTGGCGGGAGCAGGGTAAGCGTTGGGTTGTTAAAACTTGGGGGCGATAAAAAATATGAGCTATTCTAATATTTACACATATGAAGCTGCTGCCGCACATGCCTTGTATGCTATCTGACATTACAAAGCGCAGATAAGCGTGAATTGCACTGGCTACGTATGGATACGTGTTGGGTGGCGAATTTTCGCAAAGTTTATGAAATTTGAAAAAAATTAATTATATTTTTGTATGCTGCTTGCAGTCCACAGCCAATTACTGCGTAAGAACTGCGTTAAGCACTTTGAACAACAATTTTACACTGGCAATAAGCATATGCTAACTCTTTGATACAATGTGAACTGAGAGGCATAACTTTTCAGCGCCAACTGCAGCTTCGAAAGCTATTTTTCCAACACTAAAAACAAGCACGGAAGCTGTTCTAGCAGCCAGCATTAAGTTTATTAGCAATTTCGCTACCTTTGGTGCGTAATCTGTAAAAGAGCAATGCTGCGCTCTGATTGGTCAGTTACTAACTAGTGCGCTCTTTGCTTAAAAGACATAAAATATGAGAGTGGAAAGGCATAAGTGCACACAGCGCATGCTGTAGCGCTAAATATGTTTTTTTAGACTTAATATAATAGAAAATAGTTTTTTTTTTGCTTTACACGTGTCGCTAATTTTTCTCACACCATGTATTATTTATATACGCTTGGCTTGAAAAAAAAAACTCAGCAATAAGTGTGTTTATCTCTGCCTCGCACGGCTTTAACCGAATTATAACCAGTGCTTTGTTATGTTTTTTCTACTTTTATTTTATTTTATTAAGCTTCCAGGCTGTAGCCAGTCTAGTTACCGTTTCCCACATTAACTGGCGAACCAGCGATCTATTGCACCACGTTGAGATGAAATATGAATAAAGGCAGAAAATATGACATGAGATGACAATGCGAGCCGGACTATCTGCTAGAAAATCTTAGCAAGCGCAATGAAAAATGAGCGCGCCGAAAGAAATGCTGATATGCAAAACTGGTGTACACGTTTAGGAGTTGCGCTAATGCAAAACAATATACAGGGTGTACTAACTGGTGGATGCCGCAAGTTAAAGCTGTTTTTTGAGAAAATATTTTGTTGTCTGGCGATGATGTCTGTGAGATCACTTCAGCGCTAATTACTAGTTGCACGGCGACTGAATTCGAGATTTAAGCGTGTCTAGCTTGTAAATGTACACTTCCACATGCGCGACGCTCGCAATTTTTGAAAAGTAACAGTGTGGCAGGTGTATCGCAGTGTTGTATTTATGTATTAAATAAAATATCACACCGTGGAATGAAACTTGCGCTTACGGCTAACGGCTAATTTATTCTAAGCGTAAATTAATCAGTGAATTAGCAATAAGCAAAGTGCCAAAACTATAAATTATGGAGGCTAGTCTAAAATTTTGGAAAATTTGTTGCAAGCTAATGCCACGCGCCACTACATATGCAGCCTAAATTCGCTGTTTAACATTCAACGGACTTTCTCACACTTTGTCTTTGCTCAATTTCTAAAAGAGAAAACGTTTTTTCGCTTTTTTCGAGCTTTTCGAAACCTTTACACGAGCCGTACCCCGCACAATCAAGCAAGTATATAAAATGTTGAGATAAGCTGTCGGTTGCATTTCATATCTTTGCGTGCGTGTGTATGTGCGTGCGTACCATGCGTGTTCCAGTGCGTTCCTGAACACTCAGTTGGCCTCATTAATTGTTTGCACACACACACACATACACACATGCAGCCCGCTACACGGTGCCTTGTTGCTGCCCCACCTGCGCACCACTCCCGCTATTTATTGTCATATACGCATTGCTTTATCAATTTGCAACAAAGTAACAATAATAAAAACTAATAAAAATGAGGAAAATGAGGAATATGAAAAAGTAGAACTGCTACAACTTTTCGATAAACGCTTCGCATGCTCTCGAACGCCAAAAGATTGCTTATAAGTGTACTTACATAAGCATACTCGTATAAATATGTATGTTTGTACATATGGCAGTCGTTAAAAAGCTTAGCAAACATTGCGTTATACTTCAAGGTAATTGTGCGAATATTCGCGTATTTTTCTAAGATTTTAAAATTTGCTTTATCAAAGTAGGCGAAGCGCTCGGCGGGCAGATGAATGGCGAGCAATGTTTTGAATGTTAAGCAAATATTTTTTTTTAACAGTTGTTGCTAAGAAAACTGTTCATATGCTTTTGCACTAGCAATAGTTTAGCTAAGAAAGATTTTTTTATTTAATTTTTTTGTTTAGAAATTATTTTAAAATTTTTTTGAAATGTTGTGATTGAAAAAATTTTTTTTTACTTTTATATTTTTTTCGCTTATTTCACGCATTTTTATTTTAATTTTAATTTTTTCGTTTAAAAATCAGTTTAAACATTATTTAAAATTAAATTTTAAAAAAGTTTTTTTTCTAAAAATATTACTTTCATATATATATATTATTTTTTAATCTTCGGTTTTAGACTACGGAATTTTTATTGCAATTTTAAATTTAAATTTGTTTTTAGAAATTTAAATTTTTTTGAAATGTTTTGTTAAAAAAAAAATTTTTTCTAAAACAATTTTTATTTTAATTTTACTTTTTTCGTCTAGAAATTACTTGAAACTTTTTAAATTCATTTTAATATTTTTTAGAAATTACTTAAAATTTTGAAATGTTTTGATTAAAAAATTTTTTTTTTCTGAAATAATTACGTTGGCATTTTTAAGGGTAACTCCTGCATATTACTGCCAAACTGCTGCAAAACTTGCACACACACATATGTATATATGTTTAGATGATCGTTATTTATGAGTGCGTATTTTTTCGCTTTTTTACGCCATTCATTAAGCAAAGTTGCACATTTGGCACATATGGACACAATGTGTGGCGGAACCGACTTTGCTGCCACAGTTCCGTTACTCGTCGCAAATGTTTTATATGTTAAAAAAACTTTTTTTTGCCTTTGAATTTTGGCATATTTCGATTATAAACAACATTTAATTGCAAAATGCGCGTTGACTGTGCCGCCACCCGCGCGCGCACGCGCCGCCTGTCGCCGCCAGGGAGTAGGTCAACAACGAGCCATTGCAGCTTTTTTCGGCGCATGTGGCAACTTATTTACATTAGGCGCGGAGCAATTACTCGCGCACATGCACACATGCAGTCGCAAAGGCCGCCGCGTGTGTGCGAAATTGTGTGTGCGCACGTCTTCGCGCTGGAATTTTATCTCACGCAATTTCAATTCAGCAATTTGTGCTTCTTTTTCCATTTGCTGCGCGTTGTCGCAACTTGAGTGCCCGCCATTTAGTTATGGCTTGCATATGGTGCACTTATGTGCCGCCGCTGTGGCATATGCAACGCTTCTTGCATGGTTTAATGAGGCACTTGTTGGTGTAGCCAAAAAGAAAACAGCGCACAGCAGATATGAAACATGCTGGAGAAGTGTTTCTAAATATAAAACGAATTTGAGCCAAGTTGAAGTGCTGCCGCCCTCAATGATTGGTTGGAAAGTCTGAATGAATGATTGGTCTGTGCATTCAAGTACGTAACGATGAATCAGAATAGTATTAAATATAACAAAAACAAAAAAAAGACATTGAAATTTGTATAGGTCGTAGGAGTAAGTCTTTACATAAGAATATCTATCTAAGTTTGCTGAACACAAATGTCAAACAAATGTGTTTGCTTTGACAGCTAGCGCGCTAAGAAATTCTATACTACTAAAACAACCTATTCTATATATAATGTAATATATGCATATTCATGGCAATTAAGCGCCGATTGTGAGAAAACTAACAACTAAAAATTATTTAAAAAAAAATAAAATCAAAGGATTCGTGTTTTAAAGCTAACCTAAATTTTACTATAATGACATTTCAAAGCCAAAAGACACTAATAACAATTAGCGCTACAATTTTGTACACTCATTTATTTTATTTTGTTATTGTCTTTTCTTTCTTCTACAGCAACAACGCGCATAATCATGCAGTTAGCTGTGTGTCAGCCTCGCACTGATAAGAGCCGACTTGTGCAACGGGCCCACTGCTATACTTCTATACACGCACTTACAGCACACACTCGGCGAGTGTTACACAATTAAATAAATTAAATAATAAATTTGTAATTAAAAACAAATAAAAAAGGGGAGCAACACAGATTAACGCACGAAGATGCTGACCGCTTTACACAACTTCCGATTTGATAAATGACTTTGACAGCAGCAAAAGCAGCTAAAGTCAACACAAATGCAACAACAACAGCAACAAAAGGCAGTAACGGTAAGCTGAAAAGCATGAAAAGCGTTTTTGGAAAAATGGAGCAACCGAAGAACAAGAGAAATATACAATAGTTGAGGCGGCGCTTGGAGCAGCGACAGCGCGAAGGCAAAATACCAATGTCAGCAGATTTTTGGTAAACCGAAAGCTTATTTTATTGATTTTTGACACTATTTACATTGTTGCAGCAACATTTAAAAATGTTAAAAAAAAGAAAGAAATTCAAAGAGCATTGAAACCCAACGGAAGGCAAAAATAACAAACCTTAAGGGAAAAATAGTTTACGGGCAAACTGAGTTTATGTGAAAGAAGTCTGTATACAAAAGTCTCTCCTTCCTCCCTTCCTTCTTCTTTTTTACCTTAATGTTTGTTATTTTTTTTTTGCGTTTACAAAGCGTTTCATTCTATTATGATTTTTTTCGTTTTCAAAAATTATCTACCCAAGTCTAATTTAGAAAGATTGGGTAGAGATTTCCAAACACTTCAAGTGTATTTCCTGCCCTGATGCCACATTTGCTGATAACCTCGAGCTAAGGCCTTTTGACAACAGCAAAATCTGTGCTAAATTTATTTAAAACTCTAGTTTTTGGCTCAAATGTATCAAAAGAAGACTTAAATATATAAATAAACATAGAGATATGTATGAATATGTAGAAACGCAGAAACGCTAATGACAGCGCGTTGCAGTTCAAAATCAGTTATTAACATAGTGGCGCTAGTTAAGCGTGATCAAAACGCTTAAATTGGCTGACAGATTTTTTAGGGAAGAGTGTGACTATTGTTTTCGTGGCATACGCCTAATGTCTTATATAATACTTGGCTGCAACAGCAGACTTTAGTTTTAATTTACAGTTAAATTGGTTCATCCTCATAAGTCGCGCTGATAACGCGCCAACACACGCACATGTATATACATATACGTATGTCTAATATATTATCAGACACGAAGAGCCACCGGCCGGACGCGATCGGCAGTCGACAGCTCGCGGTTGGCAGCTGGCAGCGCTGCGCCAACCAGTACGCCGCCTGCTGGCCGTGTTGTTGCCGTGTCGCCAGCACAATTTGCTATTTTTGGCTAACCTTTTGCAGCAGCGCTGGCGTATGTGTGCGTGTAAGTGCGCGCAGAATGTTTGAAATGTTTTGACATGATTTATGCGTTTGTTGTTGTCAATTGCTGTTGTCTTCGTTCGATAGGCGCTTCTGCCTTGGCTTCGGCGCCGCTGATAACCTGGCCTATTATTTATTTGCTTTTCGCGCCATCGTTCGTTCAGCTTGAACTTTATTATTGAACTCATTCGCTTTTATGATTTATTGTTGTTGCAATTGTTAAGAAAACAATGTTAAAATAGCAATTAATTTGAATTTTTTTCATTCAATTTAATTATTGCTGCATTATTTTTGTAAATGTGTAGCTGGTGAATGCGCGAGATTAGAAGATCCGGTGTTGGTGCCTTCAGAAAATGGAACAACATGTCCTTGAATAAAGTAATACATATGTACATGATTTTTATGGAAAACGGAAATTGTTTAACGGTGTAAACAATTGACTTAAGCCACTGGAAAGCATTTTTGAAAATATAATTTTTTATATACAAAGTTTTTGAAGTCTTTTCGTTTTGTGCATATTGATGAATGAAAATTACATATGAAACAAATGGCAACACCAACACATTGTTCGCGTAATTAAACACCATTTTCTGGTAGAAAAATCTTTCAATATTGAAAATTTGAATACAAACTTATGTATGTATGCAGCCCTCTGCATGTGTGTGTCTATCGCCAAACCCAGAATTTTTTGCTTTTCATTCGTTTTACTTTTCGCAATGTTTACGTTGCAGCGCGGGCCATAAAATAATATTTTTGACTAGACACGCTTGCTAATGATGAGTATTACATAGAGGTGTTAGCCGCTTGATTATCGCACAATAATGGCGATTAACACACGCATTCATATAAACATAAATACATATACGCTTTGCCGCTGGCGTTATGTTTACTTTTGAGTTTGTTCTGTGAGATAATTTGAGTTGGCAACACATGTTTTATACAAATTTTAGCGTAAATCATGAAATTTATGCACATCAAAGAATTGTTGCTGGTCATACGAGAATACTTTTATTTTATTTTATTTCCGAAAGTATAAAAGGAATTAAAAAATTGTAATATAATTTATAAATATTTTGTTTGAAATTTTCAGCGCACTTTCTTTACGTAGCCTCTTTCTAGCGACCTTGATTTTGTTATATTTTTAAAAATATTTTAACACTTACACTTTCAAGTACTATGCGGACCAAAAAACCACTGTAGGTAAACATAAATATCAGAAGTATTAAGCTACAGTTAGTTAACGACGCAAAACCGTAAAAAACGTATCAGCTGATACGACCTATCTTACAAGTATGAGAGCGCAACGTAAATGAACACTCACCACCGCTGCTACCGTCCGTAACGTGGGATATCAGCTGATTGCTCTCTTACAACGCAGAGTTGTCAGTCGCGATATTTTGTAGTAATTAAAAAGTAGACTTGAATATATTTGAAATATTCTTAAACTAACTCAAAATCACAGACGAACACAATTAATATAAATAGTTAGACTACTTTTAATAGTTAAATTTTAGTGTTGATCTTTTACATTATGAAAAATGAGCTCAAAAGCTAGATGTGTGCAAAACTAGGTATACAAATTGAGCAATGGCAACAAAACAAAGGAGCACAACCGATTTTTACGTTGTCAGTACGGGCATAACTTTTGACAAATTTCGTGCGAATCATTCCATCTACCAAACTCAGCTCGCATCTTCCAAGCAGAAGTACTAGGCATAGTGAAGGCCTGTGGAGTTCTACTCAACAATGAGAGGATACATAAAGAGGCCATTTACACAGTTCAAAATTTGAGTTCCCGGTCACAGGAACATTTTCGGCAACGAAAAATCAGACAAGTTGGCTGAGTCAGTTTGGAAATATACAAGCAATTGCAGGATAGCAAAACAGATATGCCCTAATTATGGCAAGACAAGAACTATGGACTTATTACATAGGTCCAGGAAAAGTATATATAGACTTACAGCTACTATAACGGCGCATTGTATATTTGGAGAACATGTGTATGCCCTATAACAGCGCTGGCCGTAGTTACAAACTCGAGAAAACGATTCTACGCTTCCTCTGTGAGTGCGCAGCTCTATCACAAATCAGACGTCAAACTTTTGAAATCCATCAGTTATCAAACCTTGAATGCCTAGCTACAAAAAGCATTACGTAGATAAGTAGTATCATTGAGGGCACCAAATAATTGCGACCAACTGAGGGGCAGCACTCTTACCTACCTACCTATAGGAAATCTATTCACTGAAACGAAAGTGCTCATATGCATCATTTTAGTACCACTTCTTGGAGTACCACTTGAGCATTATAGATTTCTTCACTTATGTTATAGACACATATAAGCTTAATCAATTATTTACCACAATTATTTCGTTATTTACTGAACTACATAAGCATATGTAACCTTTTTCATTACTTCTATGTCACCATATTCTAAAATTAGCTCGCTTACTTCAGCTAGCGGCAAATACTTGTAGGTATGCTTATCTATCGGAGGAATGTCGTAAGCAAATCTGGGAGTTGTTGTTATTGGGCGATAGCAAAATATTGCAAAAGCTAATATTTTAAATAGCACTTCGCGCAAAATTCCGCTGCAAACTTTGCTGGCTGTGACTCACCGGTCGCGTTATTAGAAACGTTGTACTTGCATATGCAAATATCAGTTTTACAAACTAGAAGCTGCGATGGCTTAGTCTAGCATATTAGCGCTAAGTTCACATACGTTTGACAAGTTTGCGATCACTCGCGTTAACTCGGCGCATAATGCATTTAAATTTTTAAATATATTTTTAACTTTTTTAGCTGGGGTTTGCCGCTTTTAGGCGTCATAAATACGCAAAAACTAGATAATTTATAAATTTTCAAATATTTTTTTAATGCCCAGCCGTAGTTAAGTTTTCCAGCAAACAA
Organism: Bactrocera oleae; assembly: GCF_042242935.1. Classification (NCBI taxonomy): domain Eukaryota; kingdom Metazoa; phylum Arthropoda; class Insecta; order Diptera; family Tephritidae; genus Bactrocera; species Bactrocera oleae. Next base: position 676,461 of record NC_091539.1, read on the forward strand.
ACAATTATAGTTTTCAATTACAGCTTATTGCGCTTAATCGCGTGAGCGGCTTTATTTTAAGTAAAACTGCGTTTAGCGTGATTATAAATAAAAATAAAAAAATTACTAGTAAAAAGTTAGTTTTGCTTGTATATTCGTTTTAAACAATTAAGGGTTTGTGACTTGGCTAAAATTAAAAAACAAAATAACCGACTTTTTCTACAATAATATAACTAAAATCGTGAAAAAAGCGCCTACAGGCCTGTTGCAAGCAATATCTTTCACAAAAATCTAACAGTTGTGCGTAAATAATTTATAGTTTTGGAGTTTTAGCCTGCCTAGCATAACCAAGTCTCAAACCACAAACAGCAAGCAGCACATAGACTGCAAAAAACTGTATTTGTAGACCAAGATTTCGCTAAAATTTTGTGTTTACAACGCACAAAGTTGGGCTTAAAAATATTTCGCCACGCGCTTTTAAAAAAACTTAAATTCCAACAATTTTGCAGTCTCATACAGCAATTAAATACAATCGCCGATATCACACGCTTATAACACTTTGTTTCAAAACATCAGCACTGTATAAAAAATGTGGCAAAAATCACTAATTGCCATTGAACTGCCACACAACTTTAACACTCACCTTAGCCGTTGCCGTGTGGTAGGTGCCACATGTGGCATGCAATATCAGTAGCACTGCCACAAGCTTGAAGATCATCGAGGCACTCCACAGCGTTCGCCTCGCGGCGCTCGCACCGCTTTGGGGTACCTGCGACCCCATTTCGCTGTTCGCCGTCTGTCCGCGGTTGGTTCACTTGGAAAATCTAATGTCAACGCCAGGCGAAATTTGAAAAATTTTGAAAATAATGCAAGCTAAGTAGCGCAATATATCAAAAGTTGGCGCGACGTGCTAATAATTTTTACTAGTTTTCTTGCTTACTTATTGTTCTTGTTTATTGTGTTTGTATCTGCAAAAACTACAAATTCGAAAAGTAAAATATTTGTTTTTATGCTAAAAATGATTCAATTGGGGTTTCTGTATGGCACTTGTGTAGAACTGCGTAGCACAAAGTTTAGAATTTTCGCGCTTGTTCTTGTTTGCGTTCGCGTTGCAATTATGCTGTTTTGTGTTTTGAAATATGATTTTTTCGACGCTTTGGCGCTTTTTAGCATTTATTTCGATACGCTACGCGCGCAACGCGTGTGCAGCGGCATTTATTTATTTCATTTAAATTTATTTACAAGTTGAGCGATCGTGTTGGTGGCGCGGGGGGGCGGCGGATACGTTGTTTCGCTTGAGCTCAGCAGAAAGTATTGAAAATGTGCGGGATTTTTGCAGCGAAGACAAGGCGAAGCAATGCCAACGAATGAAGAGAAGAAATTGTAGAAATACATGACAAAAATAAAGGCAAAATGCAATGCCACGAATTGCACGGGGACACGTGATTGGCGTGGCGAATTGGCTGAAATCCGAGCAATTCGCATTGAAGGTACTCAGAATGCAACAAAAGGCAGAAAACGAAAAACGCGAAAGTCTGTTTATACGAAAAAGGGTGTGTGTGACTTTTCAGCGGAAAAAAGTTTAAGAAAACTGAATTTGAAAAATAACAAAATCCTTGTGGATGGCATAAACTGTTTGTATTTGGTTTTTGCGCAAAAGTTTGCTTGGATTTTGCTTTTTCACGCAAAATTATTATATTTTAAATATTTATTATCTATTATATATATAATATAATTAATATATATTAAAAAAAATTTTAACAACAAGTACTAAAATTCACTTTCAAAGCATTTTAATAAAAAAAAAATTTAATTAGGAAAAATTCAAATTAGAATTATTTTGCTTTTTTTGGAAATATGTACCGCAAATTTTTTATATATTTCACATTTTACTGCTACAATTTTCAAATAAAACGCCTATATTTAAAAAGCATTTTTCAACAAATTTAAACATTTTAAAATTTAAAAAAATTTTCAATGAAAAATAATGTGTTTTAATATTGAAAACAGACAATTTAGAATTGAATAATTTTGTCTACACGCTATTCGAAATATATGCATTTAAAATTCAGAAAATTTATTTAAAATTTTTTTTTTAATTTTAATAAGTTATTTATTTGAAGAAAAAAAAAATAAAGAAAAAAAATCATAAAAAAAATTTTTTAAATAGAAAAAACTAACATCAAAAATATATGTTTTGTTTTTAAAATTTATTTTCCAATTCCAAAAGTATAACTTTCACACAATTTTTAATTTTTATTTAACCAAGTGTCGTATCAAACGTTTCTGTGCTGGCTTTGTGTTCAAAATTTCAGCAAATATTTTTCGTTTCTATAGATTCCGCGGCAAATCCTTTCCTTCTGCATACATAAATGCCACACAATTTGTTTGTCCAATTTATTTTCAATAATTTGTGCACTAAAATCAGGCAAATATTAAACAATAACTTCATCGTATCACAACTCCTGCCGCCACTCCCACTCACACACACACACGCGCACAAACGCTCGTCTCGCACATTTCGTACGCGTTTGGAATCAAAGTTAGCAAATCAAAATAGGCTGGCGCACGTATCCTGCCGCGTCGGCGTATCCTGTCTGTAATGCGCAACAAATCCACGCGGATTAACGCAACTAATGCCGGCGACGTGTACGGCAACTTTTCTAGGACACCACTTGACGTTGCGTTATGCGACACGGTTAATCAAATTTTTTTAATTCCAGAAAAAGTTAGCGCAAAAATATTTATTAAATAACCACACAATCCTCGCAAGCTAAGATTTGTGGGAGCGAAATGCCCACTAACCACCACTAGCAAACCGTAATCGACGTCCGTACCGCACGACGGCGCACAACCGAATGGAGCTGAAGACTTCCTTTTCGTCTTCGTCGGAGTCGTTGTCGTTGGGGCGCTGTCGACGCAGTCGCCGGCGCTGACGCTGGCGTTGCGTCTGTGTGTTGGTGGCGAGTGGCGTATGCGGCGCATACGTATGCATATGTCGGGGTCTTGCGGGCGCGTTGTGCAAATCACGAGAGATAATATTGCTAATGTACTGCTGCCGCCGTTACAGCTGCTTCTACTTATTCTACAAGTTCTTCTTCAGCTTGTTGTGCCTGCTCGCTTTCTTGTTATGCTTCGCATGCTTATTGCCGACACTTATGCATATACGCTAGAACTTAATGTAACCGCAGGAATACAACCCGCACACACACACACACACGGTATATGATACGCCGGCAGCTTGTTTCACATAACCCGCACACGAGCAGCCGCGAAGAGCGATTTTAGTGCGAGCATACGAAGACGCGCGTGTGTCCGTTGATTGGTATTTAGTATGTGGCCATGTATGTGTGTTGGCGCGCGTAACTGTGTTTGTGTGCGGCGTGGAGCTTTTGTAACAAACCCGAAAATTGTCAGACGACGATAACGACGTCCATGCACAGACTGATTGTAGTGAGGCAAGGCACTAGCATTCAATGGCAGGCAAAAGCGTTGACGGCCACAGCCACGGCGCTCTAAGCATACGACAACAATAACAACAAGCGGGTAGCACCGCAGAACCGCAGAATGACGCGAGTGGCTGCCAGGCGACGAAAACGAAACGAAAAGTCAACTCAAGTCAGCAGTTAACGCAATCACAACAGACTACTACGGCAACAACAACAACTGCGACAACCGTAGATAAGTTTAAAAATAGCGCAATAAAAAATCGTTACTTGCATCGCCGTCGTCGCCGATAGTGATATCGACCGCAACAACGACGCAGAAGACAGTAGAAAACGACGACAACAACACGCAAATTTTTAAAAAAAAAAAACAAAAAAAAATTGGCCTTAAAATGGGAGAGCAACAGCTGATAGCAAGACTTAGTTTTGGTTATTTAAACTCTAGCCAAAGCTGTAGTTCAAGAGCCGGTTAGAGCAAATGAAAAAAATAAAATTATTTCAAATAATTTGCGATTCTTAATATTTTGGCTATACAGTGAAACATTTACGCGATGTGGCAACCTTAACGTAGTTTTACAAATAAAACAAACATTTTTCATTAAAATAACAAATGTGCAATAGTCATCATACGACACGGTGCGCATCCCGAGCTGCTGCTGTGTAAACACAAACTTTTGTATTTTATTTAAATTGGCTTGGTGCGCTCGCGTGTTCGCTTTACTCGCTTTCCAAGGCGTGCGAAGTTGCTGGCACAAAAGCCGGTAAACCACGCGCCGCACTGGCACTGCTTTAAATGGCGTTGTTATTGTAAAGCAGCGCATTGTCGCTTTTGAACGATCTCAACAGTGGGAGAGTGAGCGAAAGTGTGCGCTCGCATACTGCTAGCAGCGCGCTCAATATTGAACGATCAATCGTTAGGGTGATTTTTTGCAGGTAACAGCAGTTTTTTTTTAATTAGACGATAAGGTGAGCTATAGGTCAGCTTACTCAGCGTAAGTTAGCGATGTGTTGTTACGCAGTAGTGCGTATATCCAGAATAACAAGTTAAGTAACTGGTAATGAGCTATAAGCGGTTATATACAGTTTGAAGGCCGAAAAAAGTAAATATTGCAAAAGTTTTCTGAAAAAACTTTTTAATTTATTGATTCAAAATTTTCACACATATTATGGTATATTTGAACTATATTTTAAGACTTAGTACTAGTAAAACTATTTATTTGCAAAATAGATACAGCTGATCTCCGAAAGCTCCTCTTAAAAAAGACCGTTTTGAAGGGAACATTTATATATATATCTTTGCACTGGATCATCCGAAGTTGGAAAACCAAACAGATTTCGTTAAAGTAATGCTAAATCTAGTAATTTATCGTAGAAAAAAGCAAAATAAAATTCAATATCAAAAATGGCGGTTTTTCAAAAACAAAATATAGATTTTCCAGCGAAATTTCTATATAAAAATATTTCTCATAAAACTATTTATCAGAGAGAAAAAATCTTCGACTAATTACTAAAAAATCTATTTAAGTAGCTCGTGTTAAAATTTCGGTTTCCGTTTTCGAGTAATTTTGGTCACCGACTTTGAAAACAGTATTCTGAGAAAAACCCGTTTAAAGTTTAGTCAGGTAGTTGCTGCCGCTCGGGCCTTGTACTTGCAAGCACTCTAAAACGCCTTTTCAAATTTGCCCGTAACTTCGAAAATATGCACCGCAATGATATGAAATGTTCTCTATGTATTCTTAAATATATGTATATTAAGAAAAAACATATATAAAAAAAATTGATTTTTTGAAAATTCTAACTGTATGTAACCCCATAAGACTTCCTGACAATAACAATTTACTAATGAAACAATCGAACTTTTTCTGCTGGGTTTCTTAGTTGGCGGCGGTTTTCCACCCACATGCTTTCCATATCGCTCTCTCTCTCTCTCTCGCTTTTATGTTCCCAATAATGTTGGGCAAAAGTAAATTGTAAAGCCGACAAAACCAATAAAAGCAGTAAAAAAACTGTCGTAGCAACAGCAGCGACAACTGAGGGCGCAGTCAGCGCTACACGACAATCGTGTTGGAATGCCGTTAGGCATATAGCAATGTGGTTACAATAGTAACAACAGCAATGGCAATGAAGAAAAGCGGGAATCCGTATTGCACACAAAGGTAATGCGGTGATTTTTAACTTTTTGTTTTGATTTTGGCTTTCTGTGCCACCACAAGTTCGCTACGGCTGCCCTGAAGTTGTGTTGAGTGTTGTCAAACCACTTAACTGGGCCCTAAAGAGCGAACGCGCAGCACAAGGTAAGCAGATGAGCGCTGGTGAATGATATGAGAGTAAACAAAAAGGCAAAAGCCAAACAAAAAGATAAAGACGTGAGCGCATTATCGAGCATACAAAACCGGTATGCCGAGTTGAACTCCAGCCGACTGCTGACTAGACAGGCAGGCAAGGGGCGGGCACACATAGAGGCAACTTTCATATAAAGTGTAGTGGCGGAAGAGTTCGCGACCACGCGACAGTCGACGCAACTCCAACGTTGCTAGCATAGCGCTAGCAAATACTGAGGAATGAACTGGGGAGGGAGGCGTATTGGTTGTTTATTAACTAATACTTTTATGTACTAACTTGTTTGCTGTTGTAATGAGTGGCCATAATTGAGGTGTCAAAGCGTCAAAATCAAAGCAATGCGCCGTTGTCTATTTTTAGTGTAAACACAAAGTACGCTGAGTCGCTGTGCGAAAGCCGGGTGTGTGTGAACAAAAAATTTCATTCAGTAAAATGTGGGAATCGATGTCTGCGTGGTGTGCGCTGTGAACACATTGCTTTGTTTCTGCTTATTAGCTGGGGGCGTGGCAACGACACTTGCGCTGGTAGGGGGTGAAAACGACAAACAACAATAGTATGAAGAAAAAAGTCAGCTAGTTGAGTGAGAACATAAAACGCTAGAACGAAATGCTTGACAAAAAGTAAATAAATAGAAATATAGCATACAATGCAGACATGTGTTATTGAGAAAATTACTTAAAGTCACAAACGAGATTAGTTCGATAAATAAAATATAGGTATTTCGAGCAATATAAGTGCCCTAAAAAAAAGCTTATAAAATCTGCTAAGACTGCATGTCAAAGGCGCTCGAGGCGGTGAAATTGTTAGTAAAATTATATTAAGAACTTTCCTTCAAGAGCGTGAAAGTGTAAGCAACATTTACGCCAAAAAAAATTTAACTATGTGTGTTAAGCACAACTCATATGAAATATCGAGTACTGCGTTCGGTTATTTCTTATATTTTATCACATAGGACGATTCAATAGACAACTCGTCAGTTTGTGCAAAACCGAGCATATTTAGCGCAAAATCTATAACAATTTCAATTTCAAAACACAGTTCACCTTTCCGCCAGGAAGTCGCACATACACATACACACTCTGACTCATTAAACCGCACGCGAACTTTTTCCACCAAGTGAGTGCGCGTGGCAGCGCTTTAGTCAAGTGACCAGTTGAAGCAGTGGCGCAAAGCTAAGCGGTCGCGGCGCTAGTTGAGGTAAAGCATCAGGTTGGCAAGGGCACCACACACGCTCTACGCGTACAAAGGGAAAGAGCATGGCAAAAACAGCACAAAAATGTATTTGTTTACTCCACTCATACGTAAACCGCGCGCAACAAAACGCTAAGCAGGCTGAAGTGGAGTGGCTGTCGCACAATAACAAAATGGAGCGTGCAAACAGCAGGAATTTGAGTATGTTAGCCAAATAATAAACAAATGATTTACGCGAGCGCATTGCCGACTTGTTGCAAGTGTTGTGCAGTGCAACAAGCTGAAAGCGCGCGGCAAAAGTGTGGTAAGTTGTGGGGCGGTGGCGTTTACCGTCTACCGGCTGAGTATTTTATTTTGCTGCTTGCTGCGTTTATAGTGCATTATACGCACAAGTGTTGACAGCTTACTTTTAAATACATGTCTTACCTGCTGCTTAACAAAAGAGAGAACAAAAAAGCCGCCGCAGCCCACACACCAACCATGGATATGTCTTATTTATGCTGGGTTCTAAATAAAAATGAAATGCAATAAATATGTATGACTGCAACACTGTGGACTAGCGGCAAAGTATATAACAACAGCTGGAGAAGAAAGAGCGGTGCTGAGAAGTAGGCTATGTAAATAGTATGAGCAGCTAAAATTCTGGTTACAGGAAAGTAAAGAACAGAAATTGGGCACAAACTCTTAGAAAATCGTAAAGCTAGACAAAAATATGTTCCATTTGTCTCATTAGCGGCTAATACGAGAGGATACGAGAGGAGCGTCAAGTAGTTTGAATAATGACATCGGGCTGTATTTTGTTAAATGTATGCAGCTAAATAGAGTAGCGAGGTCAAGTCAATTGAATTTACTCCGAGTTTTGTAAGCTAAAATTATTAGGAGGATATATTAAGGCATGCTAAATCATTTTTATACCCTCAACAAGGTGCCACGGAGTTTGTAACACCTAGAGGGAAACGGCGTAGATCCTAAAAAGCCTTTATATAAAGGAGGTGACGAGGTGGGTCATTAACCCTAAAAAATGTAAACAAAGGTTGTTGACTTGGCTATATTTAAACATAGGTGGTGGAGCTGGCTAAACGTAAAAAAATTGTCATTAACCTCGACAAGATGCTTGCAGCCAGCTATATTTTTCAGTTCGGATCTCAATAAAAATAGCTGCAATACAAACTGACCGTTCAAAAATTATGCTGTCAGAAAAATACCTGTGATGGTTATTATAGCTTCGGTGCAGACGAAAATAATTATTTTTTTGTTATTTTTAATCCTTATAAAGCTGCTTTCTCAAGGCTGCGGTACTTATTGTAGCCTGCTTTTTTTTTACTATTTCTATCCAACACCCACATATTTGCTGTTCTCGCTAAACGCGACAGCTGCTACATAGCAGTCACTCACATAAATGATTCATCCACAGGGTAGACTTGTCACCCATCATACCATAGTCACCGAGTCACCCATCAACCGGCCAACTGGCCATCCAACGCTTCGATAATTCTTGGGCCATTAATATGAAAATTGATTGTAGTGCGCTTGAATGCGCAAATATTTAAAGATTTTACTTTTTTAATGACTTCACTGTGCGATTATGTTTACATTTGAAATTGTGTCGCTTTTCGGTGCTATCATTTCCCGGTATTAGCGATGCGCTCATATTTTCATAATAGACGCGACACAATCTTTGCTGATTTTTTGGCCGCGACACACGCGCTGTTGTGCATTACATCATGATGGGTCCTTGCATTGCTCAAAATTCATTAAAATGTGCACGAATTTGGTTGGCTTCACGACGCGACTTTTTATGTTCGCACAAATCGGTGGCGACTGCCATTGTGCCAGCAACGTTTTGGGCGTCGTCGAAACATTCGCAAAATGTTTATTGGCGTTTTATTGGAATTTATAGCCACGAGTTGAAAGCAAATGGAAGTGCAATCGGATTTGCGGTGATATAATTAATTGGTTGCCAGACAATGGTGTGAGTCAAATTGTGATAAAAAAATTATTAAAGAAAGATGGGGCCAAAATACAACAAAAAGCAGCTGCAGTTATGAAAAAAAGTTAAAATATTATTTTATAAATGAGAAAAATTTGCAAGCGTTACTACCGAACAGATATACTGAGATGTTGAGTATTGTTTTGCCTCAACAAGACGTCAAAACGGGCTAACACAATATTGGGTCTGGTAAAGAGTGATCAAGGTTTATTGCTGAATCCAAAGCGTTTCAGCATGCTTCGAAACCGGCTAGTATAATCATATATGGTATTGAAAACATTTTTAATATTTCAAAAAAAAAAACCAAGGAAAATATTAACCTGTTTCCGTTGCACTCAAAGGTTAGCAAATACACAAAATTAGTGCAAAAAGGGGTGAATACACCAAATTAGTATCAAATTCTACCGCCAATCTGTCAAGTGTAAACAAGACACCAGCCGGCGTTCGACAAGCATCGCTTGCCATTGGCTGTCGTTGCCTACTTTGAGGCGCCCAATGCGGCTGCGCTAAGTTGCTGGGTGAGAGGCGTCATACCACCGAAGCTTTTGCCACACAAAGGACGCTCTGCTATTGCCTTATAAGTGGACCAGTGTAGCTAATAATAACAGTATATAAAAGACTGAAATTATGCTTTACAATTTTGACTTTAAGTTTTACGTTTACGTTGAGTTTCAGTTGGCAGTATTATATATTTGAAGAGCTTTAAAATTATATTGATTCGGCAAATTTTGTGCAATTTTCAAAGCTAAATTTCATTCAAATTCTAAAAATTTAATTGAAGTATAAGAAAGATTATGTTTCACATAAAATATCGAACACGAATTGGCTAATCAAGTCTGTTTTGTGTTTATTCATATTTTTCGTTTAACCTCGCTCTCAATCTCGTTCGAAATCTTGCTGTCTTGCGTTAGTTGTTGCTGCAGGTCAATAAGGTTTATCACTGTCTTTGCGGAAACCATTGTTCATAAATTCAAACCTTAACACATTAAACATGAAAATGATATTTCGCAAGCCTTATACAGGCGATAAGAACACGTATATTTGTGTTTCTTAGTGTTTTTCAAACCATTTGCTACATATTATTTAGAAGACCGCAGAAAGGTTGCCAGCAAAATTTTGAAAGCCAACCGAATCGTAAGTGATTTGCTGCTGCTGGCTCTTCTCTTATCAGCAAGCAAATTTCACAAAACCAAGAAGTTAACTGAACTGAGTACACAACAAAGGCAGCTTATTCTAGTATAACACAGATATTTAAAAAAATATAGCGGGAAAAGGTTAAGGTTATCAATTTGAAAATAGCAGCAATAGGCGCCTTTATTCTTCCCATTATTGCCTCAACATCTTCGCTTACGTATCGAATGACCTCAAATTGCCTTGTGGTTACTAAAAAAGTTATGCTGTTGAGAAATAACTATAAATAGAATTTGTTGAAGTAATGCATTTCTACAGATTTTGTAGGTTTTTATTACAGTTGATTTTTCAAAAAAAAAAATTTCGAAATAAGAATTTTATTTAATTCACTTTACACACTCCTAAACTCACCACACAGTAAAGCCCAAAGTAAAGCCACATCTACCAACTCGGCTAAGTTGCATATGTGCCACCCTGTATCGCCATTGCATTCATGTGCTCTTCTTATTCACAAGCACAATATTTATCTATTTGGTGCTTTCAATCTTGCACACACTCTGTGCGCATATCTAGATACTTTTGTTAACGGAAGTACGCCGTTGAAAAAAGCTCACGCTAAAGCTTGAAAATTTCTTGCTGTCAAAAGCTTTGTGTTATGAACAAAATACTTGAAAGTATAATGGGTTAAGACTTTGTTATAAATATTTGTGAGCTTATTTAAAATACGCAAGGGCGTAGCAGAGAGGGTTACAAATACAAAACTTGAAGTTAACGGAGAAATAAGCGTTTTATATTGTTCTACAGTGGGCTTTTTAAGCTTCTCTCCCAAATTTTAGTATTTTTATACAAAAATAGTAGAGTCGGCGTAGACTTACTTTTTTAACTTGTGTTAGAGTATCACTTCATCTAAAAGTTCTACGCTGTGCTACTAGGTAGAACAACCGGGCGTTTCGCAGTTCTGTAAAAAAAAATACCAGGCCAAATATGCTCTACTAATTAAGCTATTCTACGCTGAAATGTCAAATATTTGTGTTTTTTGACTATGTCTACAAAACGTTCATGTAAAACTTCTCAGTTTAAAAAGGCTTCTAGAAAGCTACCTATTTTATATTCGAAAAAATTTTATTAGAAGTTTGGGTAGCTTTATGCGTCCTTAGACTTTTATTTATGTAATTTAAGTGTTGTAAATCTGATCCAAGTCATCTTTCTTATGATATCCTAAGCAAAGTTGCGATTAACAGCCGGTTTCAGCTTATCAATATTTATGCGAAGTTTTTAACACCCAGTAGGAAACGTCGAAACCCTATAAAATACATATATTGTATAAATGAACAGCATGACGAGCTAAGTCGATTTAGCCATGTTAGTCTGTCTGTCCGACGATTCGTCTGTCTGTATATACGCTAACTAGCCCCTAATTTTTGAGTTATCGATCTAAAATTTTGCACACGTTTGTTTCTCAGCAGTACAACCATAAATATCATTAAAATTTTACTCAAACAAAGCCAGTGCTTTCGGCTTTGGTCTTATGACGCTTTTGAAGTATAAAAAAAAACAATAGGAGAGCACCTTTTATAACTTCAGACAGCACTATATGTAGCTTATGGATTTATTGATATTTTTTGTCGAATACAAAAATACAAAAACCATAAAAGTATTATTTGTTTATATATTTAACATATGTAGGCAGCCTTATAAGTATTTATCGCACTTTAATTATATAGAAAATGATTACATAAAAGTGCTGCTAATTTGTGCAATTTATTTGTGCGCTCTGCCACTTTATTGCCTCTGATATTCTGTTTTCTTTTTTTTTTGACTCATTCACTGCAACTACCCCCGCGCAGTGCGCTGAGCGCTCACTGAACATATACATACTTTCTGCACAACTTTTGTTAACGTTTTAAAATTAGCTGCCTTAGCTATTTGTTTATGAATTTGCCAAATTAATGGCAAAGCTGAAAGCGCTCGTAAATTTTTATTGCCGCTGGCGAAGTCAAGATCGATTTTTACAAGCGTTGCTACTTGCACATACTTGCCACTTTTGTACACAAAATCAAACGAAGAAATTTGTATTTTATGTGCAGTTTAATGAAAATTTAAAAAAATTGGGTTTGCGCAAACATTAAAGGGGCATAAGGTGGGAAAAGCACAAAAAAGTGAAAGCTCTAAAATAAAAATATCGAAATTTTTTGAAATCCGGGCATAAAAAAGTGTTGCTTATTTATAAAAAAAAACAAAAAACTTGAAAGAAATAAAAAAAATAAAAAATTTAAAATAAAAATATATAATATATTGAAAAAAATATTAACTGAAAAAAAAATTAAATTATAAATTAAATAAAAAAGTATTTATATTTTATTTTTATGTCAACAAATTATAAAGAAAACTAAAATCTTGTAGACAAAAGTTGCAAAAAATTAAAACATTCATAAACTTCGCATTCCGAACACTTTTCAATAAATTTTTTGTTTACGAAAAAAATCTGTCTGCGAGATCTACAAAATTTTTTTGCGTATAAGTTGTTGGACGTAGGAACTTAGCAAAGCTAAAAACTTTTTATTTACTTAATAAAAATAGTTCTGTACAAACTTTTTTATAGCACACATTCGGCGAATTCGCGCGTATTCATTGATTAAGTAGAAAAAGTTGAAAAAAAGTTATTATGTGCAGCGAAAAATTATTGAGTTTATATATGCTGACATTTTTGATTAACTGCTATAAAAAATACATCAAAGTTTAAAAATTTTGATAGTTCAATGGAATTATATAAATTATGCGGTTGTATTTATGCACTTGTAAAATCAAGAATCATTAAAAATATATTTATAAACAAACTTTGACGATTGATGAGTTATACAGAAAATATTTTAAAATACTAGTCGCCGCTGCAGATGATTGATGTGTGACAGTGACTGAACTGAAGCTGCTGACGTATTCATAAAATGGAAACACGTGCTTAGATACGTGATTTTAGAGCGTGTGCCTGATATAATATTTGGCTGCACAAAATTCTAACTTCTCAGGTTAGTCAATATCAAATGTTTTACAATATTTATTGGCAAGAAAACCTTAGTATTGCATAGAAAATACTGATAATGCGCAAAATGGTTTGAAACTTGGCTAAAAATTTTTGAATAATCTTAGAAACCATTTATTATTGATTTTCTAGGAATAGGTAGGAGAAAGTGAGAAAAAAGGCATTAACCATATTTCTCAGCATGTCTTGAGCCTGCAGAAAACCGATAATCCGTATTGCTGCGAATAATTTAAGAAACTTTTTAGGTTATCTGTTGTATATGTCCAGATTACCAGTTAATAGCTGCTCAGCGATTTCCATTAAAACTTCTAACCAAAAGCATAATCTTGTGACTGCTACGAAGCATCCAAAATTGTTCCAGCATTATTGTTATGGTTCCCACTGCCAAAGTCTAAATTTATTTAATTTGCAGCACTTAGCTTCTACTCATAAGTATTTGCTTAGCCAAATGACTTTTCCGTTGTTTGCAGCAAATTGTGTGTGTCGCTTTCTAAATGTTTGCTTAGAGTGGCCTGAATATGTGCGCGGTCATTGGAACAACGGCAAATTACTAGCAAAAATAAGAAGAAGAATAAAAATAATAAAAAAAAAACAAACAGATCGTGCAAAGAGCAAGCGAAGAAAAACTGCGAAGAAACCACTTTCACTGCCTGCGGTTATGTCCATGTAAGCGTGGTGCCACAAAGCAGAGAAGAAGACGGTGGCTGCTTGTGCAAGAAGCAGAACACTACAGTGTAAACAAAGGCGCAAGCAGATGGAAAAGGAAAACAGCGCGCAGACTGCAATAAAATGCAGAAAATATTGTAAAAATAAGCGCAGATAAAATGCAACGGAAGCGGATGCTGTCGCAAATGAAGCAAATGCAAGCGCGTATATACATGTAAATACACACATGCACATGCAGGGAAGCATAAGCGCCACCAATTGTGAGCGGAAGTCATAAGTCCACAAGCTGGCAACTGTTTGGCCTGACGCCGCGAAGACATTACAACATTGCACACACGCACACAGTGACACAAGTGTACGCGCCAACAACTGTGACGCACAAATATTGGTGGCAAGGAGGACTGCGCGCGATGGTACAACGTCAATTGTTTGCTTTGCTGAAAAATTGCAACTGTTTGCTAATTTACGGTGCGTACAGCGTAGCGCTGCCTGCGGCGCATAAAAATCTGCTGGTTTGCAGTGCTGGAAAGTGAAGTGTGTCATGCATAAATATGAACTGGACATGACGGAACCTGGGCGTGGCGTTGTGCATATTTATGCAGCTCAATCGAGCGATGGCTGAATAATCGTACTCACGACAGTCGGTTCTATGTAAACGAAATGGACCCGGACTTTTATACGAACAAGCACAGTCAACACGGCTGCATTCCACCAAATTACTTAAGGATGTTTACTGCCGCTACAACAGCAACAAACGACAGCTAAAGCGTGTTTCGTGGAGCCTAGCCGTGGACGTTTGCTGTCTAACTTAAGCGGAGATTAAGTAGCACTTTGTAGCGCAGGCTTTCTATGCTTATAAGTCTAACATACGCCAGCTTCAGAATGACTAGCATAATTATGAAATTGTGGAGAAAGCAACAGGCCCCTTCTTTTGTATTATGGTCTGCTTGTAGTTCTAGTAGCTGATCAATACCCCTTTTGAGTGTAGTTAGTAATGAAAATTTAAGCAAGATTAAGCTACTGCGCCCTTGTTGTCATTCCAGAATGTCTGCCATACTGAAGAGATCACTAAAGTTATACCAATAATTTAAAAAGATACGCGTGGCACTCGGGGACTGCCGCGCTACAGCAATTGCATAGCATTTTTTATCAACTTATGCAATTATAATGATTTATTTATTTTTTATGCAGCATTTTTTTTCTATGATATTAATTCAATTTACAATTTTTAAGCGTGTTGACCGATAAGAAAACAAGTTGTTTTCTTTTATTGAATAAGTTTAAAATATTTTTATTATCTTACCATACCTGAGGTTATTCAGGAACTTTTATCATTGAAACCATAGCTTTATGGTAACCGAAATATAAAACATATGTTTGAGACTTGATATTCTCCAAACATCTGGAAAAATAACGCGTCAATGCTGGTCCCATATATTGTTGTGGATTCTTGTGAACTCATTGTGAACCGCTCTGATATTTTATCAGCATAGTTGATGTTGAAATCGCCAGCCAAGATAAGTGGAAATTTATTACCATTGATAATCCGTTTAAAATACCTTATTTCAAATGTATGGTTCTAGTCAAACGAGCTACTGTTCCAAAATGTGGGGTAACTATTTACCAAATATAATAATAATGTTACTAATATTATGATTCCGAATATTTAATAATTTATTTTTTATTAATTAAATTTTTATTAAATACTATATTTTTATTTGCCAATAAAAAATTTGTAACTTAAATACTATTCCGCGTGAGATATGTTCCGCGTGAGATATGTGAAATATGGTACCCCTAAAAGTATGCAAAAAATTTGCGCATACTTTCTGATCGTGTTAGGTTTGTTATCGTTACGGAAATTCTTCATTCAGTCCACACGCTCAAAGCCCGCGATAGAAACTATGCAATAGCTTGAAAAATTAATCCATTACGCGCATATGATTTGCATGCGTTGCACTTCGCTTTGAGATGAAATTCATTTGTATGTTGTTGTCTTACTAATTCAGGCATCACTTGAGTGCGAGAACTGTGTACCAAACGCTGTTTAGTAATTTCAGTAGATCAAAGTGTAAGGCTCAGCTCGCTTCGCTTCTAATTTATTCGCTTTTTGGTTGGTTTGGTACAAATTCGCACTTGAAGGCGAAGTTTCACGTTTAAATTTTCCATGGTTAGTATATACTTTGAAGACATCAAAAACACAAAAATACTTCGTTCTCTTTGCAAACGCAGCTAAAGCTGTAAAGATACATCTTTTGTACTTTTCAACCAATCAAAAAAATCATTTGCCCCTGAAGCTATGCTTCATTTCATTTCTCCAACCAATCAATTTGTCGCTTTGAAATATATGCTTCACTTACACTTTATGTTTAGCCCCTCTAGTTATGCAACATTTCTCAACATACAACGCAATACTTTTCGTCCCTAAAAGTATGCTACGAATTTTCCGCTCAAACTGCATTCACGCTTAATCTGCTGCATTTGCTTACGCAATTAAAAGTGTTAATTAATTGGCATTGATGCATTGTTAAGCAAATGAAAGGTATTGTAAGGACATTGCGTTGCAAGCACTGACTGCGGGCGAAGCAATGCGACGCTCTATAAGACACGTAGCAACTTAATGATTTCATCGAAAGGACAATTTGTTTGCGCGGTAAAGTTGAAGTGACTTAATAAAATTTATTGCAACGCTAAATAAAGAAAGCTGCGAAGTCGCCATTCATGTTGTTCGGTGTGTAATGCAATTGCTTTCATATAGGAATGCCGTTCAATTGGCCGTTTGGCAGCTATTCAGCAAGTGCCATTTAAACGTGAGCAAAGCCGAATGCAGCGAATTGAGCAACTGACTCGCACACAAGATTTCTGCTTACAACGCTCAGGCAAGCAGGGAGCTGAGCACAAGTAGAAAGTGAATGACAGTGAAGAAGCAGGAAGCCGCGGCTGTCTGTATGTGTGTGTGTGTCGAATATTGTGCAACCTGAAGCGATCTGTGCGGCGAAGCATGAATGTCACTGTCAATATGCCAACAGCAGCAACAGCGTTGACAGCAAACAAAAACAAAAATAATACAATGCGCAAAGAATAAGAGTACAAAGAAGCAGAAGAAGAAGAATTAGAAGAAGAGGCAGCAGCTTTTGTAAATTCTGAGATGAGGCAGGCAGACAACTTGAGGTAAACAACGGCACAACAAGGCAAATAACAATATAATAATTATTCTAATAAGAATAAAAACAAAAACTACAACAACAGCCACTGTGTGCGGCAACGTACGTAATGCGAATTACAGTTGTGTGTGTGTGTGGTTGCGAAACGTCTTTCAATGTCAAGGTAGCTTGCCGCCGCACGGTGCAGGCAGCGAGGACGCAGGACGCAGCTGAGCGAAGGCGTTGAAGTTCAAGTTGCACAAGCAGACGAAGAAAAAGAAGAATAAGAAGAAGAACGTACTGAGATAAAAGCATAATAGCTATGTATAACAAGTAGTGGAGCCGAGACGGTACTCGGCGTGTGTTGTAAAGTCGAGAAGCTGTAAGATAGTTCCACAACAGATAGTTGCACGTTTAGTAGTCAACCGTTGTATTGTATTTGCCATGGCGCTTTCACTCGCCTATTTGTTTTGTAATGCTTAAGAGGTAAATGCAGAGGAATCCGTTGAATGCCCAGCTATGTAGGAGCCGTGTGCTGATGATGCAACATTTCTCATAGAAGCAGGCTAACAAAGCGACGCACACACACACACACACACACACCCGAGCTGACCATTATAAAGTTGACATGTAGACGCCACCAACAGCCAACTACGCCTACACTGTTTGGCGCATTAACAGTTAGCAGCTGCTGCGCTCAGCCCGCAACACTGCCGAGGCGCTGATTGGCGCAACCATGTCTTGCGTGGCTAAAGAGTTCGAGTTATTGAGCGGTTTTTAAGAATATTGTAAGGTTATACCACTCACGCATTGGAGGCGCGCCGAAAGGTGTCATATTTCTATAGTCAATGTTGTCAAGCTGCGTTTAAAGCCGCTGCTATGTCAGTGTCAATGCTAATGGCGATAATGATTATGCAATGGCTAGACAATGGACGAGAGCTGCGCAACAGCTGCTGCGTCACTGCGTCGCAGGTTTGGTCATGCATTAGATAAATGCAATTGAATTATTTAAGCATGAGGCGCACAAAAGTCTGGCTCGACATGTGTAAAGTGACGCATGAGAACATGCGGTCTGCATTAGATAAATACAGTGAAAATAAAAGCAGCTCAAAAAAAGTTGCAAATGTGCTTTCTGGGGTGAAGGAGTCGCGTTTGAGGTAGAGAGCGAAAGTAGTACGAGTTTTCAAAGGTTCGGCCAAGCTTTTCTTTTGAAATGAGCTTTTCACTAAATGTTTTAGCTACAGACACATTTTCAGATTTGGAGAGTTAAAAAGAGCATGAAAGAGTGCATTTAGGTGAAAAATCTTAGTCTGGGACTCGTTTTTAGGGTAATGACAACCCTTAAACCATAAATAATAAAATAGCTAGGAGTGTGTTGATATTTCATTATTTACGATGTGACCAAAAGACCTGCCTAAATCCTCGAGAACTGATGAGGATAATGATGAGGAGATCTGCTATAAATGTAAAGGCGAAAATTTTTCAAAGTACGGGGACTATAGTTGGAAGTCTGGAACTCATTTTTAGCTTGATGATGCCTTCCACTTTAAATCTCACTTTACCATTTCAAGACACTCAAATCATAAATCATATAAAAGCTGGTATTGAAAATATATGTTATGCCTTAAGAAAGTATATTGTACCAGAATACCTCCCTAAAACCTCAAGAACAGATCAAGTTTCACAGGATATCAGCTGTTTGCCTAAATGAAGAGATTTTTCGCAAAATTCTAAGGCTTCCAGCCCGAAATTTCTAAAAATATCAAACAACTAAATATCACTTTTCATTTACTCGCTCTGCTATGTGCGGCAACGGTTTGCACTAACTGCCGCCGCATGTTGCACGTAGCAGCCGTAGTTGCAACACATGTCATTTGTGGTGCTTCTCTAATTTTTGTCACTCAATTTGCTAAAGTTGGCGCGGTTGCTGGCTCACTTCCCACCGTTTCGCATGAACAAGCACACAGCACGCACACTTACACACATGTGCCCATCTATGTAACGAGGATTACATAAATCGGTAGCAAACGGACTCAACTTGTTGCAAGGAAAGTTATACAACAGCGTTGTTGTACAAGTTGAAAACTAAAAACAACAAAAAAAAACACAAATCAAAGGAAGTCTAAAATAGTTAATAGTGTGACAAACCACAGTGGCACGCCGGCAGCACACAAAACCACCAGCGTTTTAACACACGTTTTCGCACTAAATTGGCTTGTGGCACTTTAATTGGCCAATTGTAGATGCCGCAGCAGTAAAGCCAAAAAAGTTTCTTGAAAAATTTTAAAAAAAAAGTTCGAAGGCGGCACATGCAACACGTCGAACGACAGTCACTGCGTGTGTGAAAGTTAGAAAGAGTGAACGCTGTCGCTCTGCTTCTAGAGTGTGCAACGGATGTGGAGTGCAAAACAAATCATTAAAAAACTTTCATAATTAGAATACATTGAATTTAGGGAGCAACAAAAGACAGCGAGGAAATTTTAGAGAGCCGAATTAGAATTAAATGCGTTCCAGAAGTCGAAGGCGGTTACATAGCTGAAAATTTGCTGAAATGAACTAAACTGCGGTTACACCGAATCTATAATACCCTACACAAAGACAAAAGATTCCTGACAAGAACTTTGAACGGTTAGTTTGTATGGCCGCTATATGCTATAGTGACTCGATCTAAACAATTTCTGCCGAGACTGCACCATTTTCTTGGACAATAACACATGCCAAATTTCGTTAAGATATCTCCGCAAATGAAAAAGTTTTCCATACAAGTACTTTAGTCCGATTGTTCAGTTTGTATGGCAGCTATATGTTATAGTGGTCTGATATAACTTGTTCTGATAAATGAGCAGCTCCCTGTTGAGTAAAGGACGGGTGCAAAATTTCAGAGCCATATCTCAAAAACTGAAGGACTAGTACGCATAGGTAAAAACGGATGGACAGACAGACGGATATGACTAAATCAACGCCAGTTCCCACGACAGTCGGGTCTACGTAACCGGAACGGACCCAGATTTATTCCGGCCAAGGACTGTCAACTCGGCAGAATTCTGCCGCTACAACAACAACAACTAAATCAACGTAGCACGTCACGCTGGTCATTCTTATAGGGTCTTCCTTTCCTTTTGGGTGTTACAAACATTGTGGCAAACTGTATATATCCTGCTCAGTGTTTAAAAAGATATATAAATAAACTTATTTATTTTTTAGCAATAATTGAAATCAAGTATTCGAAGTCTCCCCCTCGATATAGGTGAAAGCGTTTAAGCTTCCTGCCAAACAATATTCCAGAACTAACGGGTGATCCAAGTAGAGGTACATTTTTCAATAGCCTTTTTTTGACAGATCACGCGTCGTGTCAAGCTGGCAATTAATTATTATATATCGACGAGTCGAATACTTATGCCACCACGAGCAATCTCGGTATCAAGTAAGAGACATGCCTTCTACACGATTGAATACAACGATATGCCAAAGATGACACAAATTTTTCTATTCCGTGCCCCTATCATTTTCTTACAATGATAACCTTTTGCTCCATAAGTTAAAACGTTCAAAAATACATCGGTCACGTGCCTCTTAAGGAACCCTGATGACCTTATTTAACATATTGTGTGTGTAAATAATTAATTGTCCTCTCGCTTTATTGGAAACTTGGCAGCCCCAAGAATGCTTGTAATTCTTCTAACTTGGGTGTTGGCCAGCAAACAATTCAAAACTTTAAGCTTTCTCAAACGATTTTGCATAAACAAGTAAGAAAATACAGTAGCACTTCGTTTTAGCGAGCGCACAGAAATAAACATTTTATTTTCAGACGATTTTCTCTAGCTAAGCTTTTGGGGAAAGTCTAGGCTTTGCCTTTCTGAAACTCCAGAACTTGTCAACAAAGAGTAAAGCATAGTCTCGAAGGGTCGTCTTATAAATAAGAAAGCGATTATTGAGGTGTGACCTCTATATTTAAATAAAGGACTTTTACTTTTTATAGCAGCAGCAGCAGACAGCAAGGATACGTAAAAGTTATAATGAAACGTAACTTATACTAATTGAGAGCGCAAGCTCCAATGCACAATCGAATATATTGTAAAGGTACTCACTTAACTCTTGTGTTGCATTGAGGAAGGCTATATATGCGGCCAGAAATGTATTTTAGGTAAGTCAAAACAAATTATTCTATGATTGTTGAGCGAGAAGTTTGGTCAAAAATCTACGAAAGAAAGAAGAGATGAAATAGTTATAGTTTCATATTTTCATCATATATAATATTAACTTACCTTAACGTTAAAAATATACAATGCCAAAAAGTTGAAATGTAGTATTCTGCTAATAATAACTATCTTTATATGTCTTAAAAGGCAATTTAGGTTCATAGATAGACTAAAATGGATTAAAAATGGCTTCGGCGTCTCTGTCGCTCAAAACCTTTGAAAACTCTCTTCATATAACATAGTATGGTAGCACGATTGCTTTTAATGTTTATGGAGTCATAAAATCGAGAGACAACTGTATGCTGGTGCGGCGTGAGACTCTCTTAACAGCACGGTCTTGAAAAGGGAGGCTAAGTCAAAGCACATGTAAATTTGTTTAACACGCATGTGACATGGATGACATCGAAACGATTGCTTGTGTAACATATTTTTAGAAAGATTTACTTTTCTTAGACACTTCAACGAATAATAATAGCTGCAAATCTTCGGCCAATTCATAAGTTTACAAGACGAGAACAAAACTTGTTCACGCCCACGTGGCTCCAGTTTTTGCGCAATTTTAATACTTAAGAGACGAGTGTATTTAAATTTATATTGAGACAGTTGAAAGCTTGAGATACACAATTTAAATAGCTCTGCGTGTAGAACAGGTTTAAGATGCACTTGGTTGCCACTGAGACCGTAATTGGCCCACTTAGGAGTGCTATTTTGCGAGACGCAACCCGTTCAAGTGTCGTGCATTGCTTACCCAACAGTTGGCCTCAACTGTTGAAGCCCTAAATATTGAGTTTGCCAGCGCCGGCATTGCCATGGCATCCTGGAGCGTTATATAATATAAGCTGCAAAAGTTTAAGCGGTTCAAAGCGGCAATGCGGGCGGAGGGGTTAAATTATGAACTATTGCCATTGAAGGTGCAACAAGCAATGCATACAAGTACATACAAACATCATTATTGTGGCAAGCAGCAGGGCGGCGAAAGTCGCAGAGTTGTAAATTATTGAAAAACTTTCTAAAGTGGCATTTAAAGGCACACAGAGTCAACTTCAAGGAAATATGTGCATGTGTTAGTGTCAATAAGTACACATCATTTAATGTAAAATAAATTGGCATAACTGTTTCTGCAAAACATTGAAGGCAATAACACTTATATAAAAGGGTAAAATGTGTGGACTTAAAGGAATCGCGCTTGAGATGGTGCTGTCAGGTCAAATGTCTTGGGACCGCCTTCCAGAGTCGCTCAGTTGAGTAACACATAAATACCTCATTATGTGTACTTTAGTCTGAAGAAAGGTCAATGTATTTATAAGTATTTAAAAATATATTGAATTCATTAAAAAGACACTAGACAACCTGAAAAAAAAACTATAACTTGGAGTCGAATGCCTGGTATTCAAAACACATGAGACTCACGCAGGCACATCCAGAGCTTCGGAGCTCTGAGTTCTTTGTTAATTAGCTTGCGTCGAAGGTATCCCCGGAGCTTCGAAACTCCGAGTTCCTACTAATTATTCTTGTGATATAAATTATGTATACTATTGGGGTTCTCAATCATAGAAGTCGGTGGTAGACCCAGAGCTTCGGAGCTCCTACTTATTTTTCGTGTGGTATCAATTATGTATACTATTGGGGTTCTAAATCATAGAACACGGTCACAGATCAACACACGCACTCGGGTTTCCAAATTGTATGCATTTTACATATTCCGAACAGTTTTTGTAAACGGAAAGTTCATGCGTAGTGACGGGGAAAAATTAGCATTCCTTTTATACCACTAAAAGCCAGTTTTCCAAAGCTTAAAATGTTATTAAAAATAAGATTTTTGATGTGTGTTAAGAACAGCGAATATCAAAACAGATTTCATGCTGACGGGCTCAGAACATTTGCTGGGTCAGCTGCTGTTAGTAGAAGCAGGGAAAAACCACTCAACGTGATTACGTAAAGAAATGAACTTCACTTCGGTTTTTCATAATTGTTAGCGGATAATTACAAAACTGCAACTGAATCGCTCAAAATAATATATCATTTGCTCACGGCAAAGCCGCATAATACTTCGGCTCATAAACGCGTATTTGCAGTCTATCTTTAGGCGCTGTTTTGTGCAATCAGTCTGGCCGAGGCAAGACGCGAAGTGCACCACAGCTAATCTATGACATTTGCTGCTAGAAAGATTGCGTTAATGGCCATTCGAGTGTCAGTGCGTCAGCAAGCGTTTTATGTAAGCACAACAAATGAACAGATATGAAGAGCCGCCTAGGTGTATGCAATACAACTACAACTATTTACAGTAAGTGACAGCGCCATAAATACAATCGCATAGCAACAAGGCAATGTAAATATTGTAGTTAGCAGCATTACAACAACATTGAAATATGAGCTCAATTACAATGCACAGCTTGCGTTCAACACTTGTATAAGAACCTAAGTAAACGAGACCGCAAATGAGACTGAGTGCAGCGAATTCCACGGACGTTAATTGAATAAGCACAGTATGGCCGCTGAATTAACTAAATATGGTTGTTATTAGTGAAATAAGCGTTTAATTAAATGAATTCTTTTACTAGTTAGTAGATGTTGGTGAGACGAATTTCTGTTGCCAAGAATAGCACACGCATACAATATGCGTACAACAACGCGGTTGTATGTATGTATTTCCTAACGGAAGTGTAGTGCCGTGTGTAAAATGAATGACAACTCAATTTCATTCCACTTTTATGAATTTCACTTCACAGAAGTGTTATATTCTAATTTATTATAGCTGATTAATTCAAAAAAATCAACTTTTGCTTCTAAAACCGACAGCTCTAATCGCTTGCCAATAATAAAAAAATCGAATTTCCCACACAAACTTGCAGCACGCTGCCTGTTGCCTGCAAAGTATATTCAAAAATGTTAGAAAGGTGAGAAAGTGCAAATAAATTCGACAGTTTTGCACTTTCATGACAGGCGAGCTGGCAATTTCCGACATTCATAAGACGCCGCCAACGGTTTGAGTGGCCAATTACTCACGCTTAGTGGGATACTACTATCAGAACGAAAGTGAAAGTGAGTTTGGAAAAATATCAAAAAACGATAAACCAAAAAAAAATTGTGAAAAATTTAGATGAGAGAGTGCAGAGTGAGAGAAAAGTGCCAGCGACTGAGTCAGCACAATGAATCGTTAGCAATCGCTGTAAAAGTGGGAAATAAACTGTCAAGGCAGTAGAAGAGCTCAATATATTGTAGAAGAAGACGGATTACAGGATTATGTTTGGGTTGTCAGTATAAAGTGAGCGTTTGAAAATCAGTGGTTGCAGGACCGGTGAACTAAAGCGGATAAGAAGAGTCAGTTTAGGCGAAATAGGTAGGAGCAGCATAGGTAGGTAGGTTGTGGCAGAAATTATTGACTGAAAACAGTACGTCGCCGATTTGTTGGCCAAAAGTAATGCAAAATTATTCTAGCTTGCAATAGCCGTCGAAAACTTTTAAACAGTTAGGTACATGAGAAAATCGACTCAAGTGCTTTCAAATTGCCAACTTATCCATGCTGCTAAAATGTATAGGATATATAAACACACACAAACTATAAACAAAGTCTTTCACAAAATCGGAAATATATACAACTTATAGCTGCTGTTAATGCCTCAAACTAAACGCACAAAAAAAAAAAAATTATGGATATACCGTGCTGAAGAAATTTTGTCGAATATCTAAACATTTAGCTTTTACTATGTTTATGCCTTCTGAACTTAATGTCGATTGCTTAAAAGTTGCTATAAAAACTTGCAAGCATAGCTGTCGGTACAGCTTCCTGTATAGACTTCGTCTCATTTTAGTTAACGACACGCAGTACGCAGCTCTACCTAAAAATTATGCAACAATTTGTTAGTAAGTAGTAGTAAAAAGTGCATGCAGCAAGTTTAAATATTTATGCAGTTGTTAAAATTTGCTGTGTGCGGCACGTATTTATGAAATTCGGTACAGTCACCAACTGATTCAGGTAAAAATTTTAAATTTAGTTAAAAATTACGCAAAGTTTTGCATAACTTTTACCTAAATTCGGTACAGTTTTTACACGAATTCGGTACAATTTTTTAAAACTAAATAATTTAGAAAATGATTTTCTTATAATTTTCACATTTAGTTAAAAATTACACAAACTTTTGCACAACTCTTACCTAAATTCGGTACATTTTTTTACCCGAATTCGGTGCAATTTTTTAGAATTAAATAATATAGAAGATTTCTATTTTATAACTGGTTTGTTATAATTTATACCTAAATTCGGTACATTTTGTTAAACAAATTCGGTAAAATTTGTTTTATAACTAACTAATTCAAAAGAAATTGTCGCGGTTAGTTACAAAGTTTTGTATGACTTATACCTAAATTCGGTACAGTTTTTACCCAAATGCTGTACAACATTTAGACTAAACATAAGTTAAAAAAAATCTAATTTTCTTCACAAGCTCTTTTAAAAGTTATTAAAAAATTTCGGTGTGAACGCTGCATAGGTAAATTCGTTACGAAATTTAAATTCTGCCCAGTTTGCAACGCAAATTGTTCTTAGCGCTAAAATCAGAATTACTAAAACTGTAAGCCTTTCATATAAAAATCTTGGAAATTTTTTATCAAGATAGCACGCCTAAACCGCACCTCCACACTTATTCCTAACACACACACACATTTTTGTATATATAATTAAGATTTTCAAACAGTAGCTGATGTTTTGAAATTTCAGCGTTTGAGTATAAAAAATCTCTTTATTATGTCTTTATCTAAATAAAGAAGTCAAAAAACATCAGAAAGATGCTTGGCAGTTAATCCTCCAACAAATAAACAATTAAAATAATGAAATCTTCAGAATCGTGCGCGCAACCTATTTGTGTAAATAGAAGATAGCACAACATATGAAAAGCATAGCGACGCTTTGCGAGGCGGGCCAACCGGTCGTATGAGCAATTTTTAAACAAACCGCGGATGTGTAATCAAATCTCCAGTAAATAAAAGCGAGCGATAAGCGGTCGTGTAATGGCAGTGGCCAGCACGAATTGCCCAACAGCTGTGGGGCGTGTGGCGCGCTGGGCTGGCCAATTTGAATGGCTCTTTATTGCCAACTCATTGAATATGCGCTTCTGCAAAATTTTAATTTTGACGCTTTTCCCACAAATTCTTTCACAGTTTATGTTTTTGCACAGGCATACAGGCTAACATGCGTGTACTTGTTCCTGTGTAGTCAAAAATTAGTTTGTTTATTATTCTAATTGCATAGCAAGTATTTTGTTTGTGCTTTTCTAGCTAGCCTTTGCTTATTTGCCTTGTACTTTTGTGTAGGTATTTGTTTTACTTGAAGGGGAAGTGAATTATAGCGTGCCTGTGTAAATATTTATCTAGTAATCTATCAAAAAATTATACAAAATGCTAAAGCGGGAGCAACATAAAAAAGTTCCAAGGTTAGAATTAACGATTAAAGAAACCTTTTAGATAAAAGAAACCTTCTAAAGAATTATTCATTAGATATGAGTGCAATAAGTACAGCAAAACTCACTACTTTTTTATGCCCTGCACAGCGCATATCATATTAAGTTGACTACGAAGTTTGTAACACCCAGAAGGAAACGTCGGAGACTCTATAATATACATATATAAATGAAGAGTATGACGAGCAGAGTCCATTTAGCCATGTTCGTCTGTCTGTATATATGCGAACGATTCCCACAGTATTTGAGATTTTGATCGCAAAGTTTGCAGACGTATTTGTCTCCGCAAGCAGCTGCTTATATGTGGGAACAGCTGATATCGGATTACAATAGCATATAGCTGCCATATAAACTGAACCAGCGGAAACAAGTGCTTGTATGGAAAACTTTTTCATTTGTCGATTTGTCATTTATCTTCTTCAAATTTGGCATAGACTATTGCATAAGGCAGTAAAGCAATCTCTGAAAAAATGGTTTAGATCGAGTCACTATAGCATATATGTAACAGTCATACAAACTGACCATCCAAAATGCATGTAAGAACTCTCTTGTATATGTGTAGGGTATTATAGCTGCGGTGCAGCCGAAGTTAACGTTTTTACTTGCTTTTTATTAATTTTGCTTAATATTTTAAGCTGAAAAGTCTTGGAATATTTCTGTGGTGACATGCTCACTCGAAATTTAGTCAAAGCCTTTCAAGCGCGGCAGTTAATTGCTTGCACAGCTGGCACTTTTCGCTATGAAAGTGCATTAAACCCATTTGCTGCAGCTGAAGGTGAAAGTCAAGGCCAACAATTAGTATTTCATTTCGAATTTAATTTTTTTGAAGCGAATTATGGCAGCGCGGAATTTGAACTTTGGATTTCATTTGCTGTTAAAGAATTGTTAGCAATTAAGCCGCAATTAAATTGCATGAAATAAATCGGAAACGCAGCAAGAATTATTGGCAGCCAAAAATAATTTTGAGAATTTTGCTTTGCAGGAAAATAATTTGTTTAGGAATGTATATTTACTGAATGCCGGCGTGTTTCGTCTATAAGCAAATTTCTTTTTCGAAATACACAACAGAACCTAGTTTCGCTACTCATATGTTTTGCACACGACTGCATTGTAACCGAAAATGTGGGAGTGCTACAAGTTTTGAGTCATCAACGAGTTATCACTGAATTTTATTGGACTCGCTTTCATAGCAAAAATATTTTGAAATATCTTTAGTTGCCTCATGAAAGGCAAACACAGTTAAAAAAAACTGTTTGTTGTTGCACGAATAAATAAATACAATTAAATGCTGCAAATATAAACTGCAATGCATTTTAATTTAAAAACTACCTTCTACGTGCTGCTGCCAATAACCCAACGTTATCTGTTAAGTATTTCACACATACATGCAACAATGCCACACATACCTACAGCAATGTGCTAGAAATCAACTCAACACCTCCAACAGCATAAAAATAAGAAAAAAGGTTTAGAAAACGAATAAGTTCATAACAACATCATTACCATAATCCAGCAGCTATTTGCTACTTAGCGGATATCTTACAAGTTGCTCACACACACACACATACTACACGCTTAAAAGAGATTGGCACTCACACCGACCTGCCTCACAGCGCGCCTACCTGCCACTCATCACCTGCACTGGTAGCGAACCCCACCAACCACTGCTGCTGCGGCCGTTTTCACGCTGCCGCCAGCCGCTATTGAGCGCCTCAGCACAGTCGCATTTCAGTCTCACAACGGCTTTCAGCAGCGACGCGCATACAACGGCGAACTGTTGCAAACGACACAGCATTCGTTTAAGTAAACAAGTGAAAAGAAATAGAAATAATAAATGCTTTAGTTGCGGATAAACAAAAGACGCTTCAGCAACAGTCAAATGAGAGAGACACAAGCGTGTAGAAAGCAGCAATCAAGGTGCGGGAGAACGGCGCTTAAGTTTCATTAAGACAGTCTGTGTAGAAAAAGCGCACTTTTTTCAAACGCGTATACCAGAAACTATCACATCACTACACACACACACGCACCGAAAGCATAAACAAAGCGCTGTGGGTAGTGATGAGCAATGTTAGCATTGCTTTAAGCGCAGATTAAATTAGCTAATTTCGCGTAAATTGCATTGAAATAAAAGCAGTGAATTCTAAGATAAGCTGTCCGCGCGCAGTTGAGCTACCTCAGTTGCAACGAGAAAGACGGACTTGGTAAGTGAAATTTAAACTGGTAACTAGTTACGGACTAGTGCGCAGGTAAACAGTACATTTTAACAAGAAAATTTCTACTTACTTATTTAATTAGTATTTTTAAACTGCATACTGACTAGTACGCATAGGACTAGTGTCGCACCAGTTACGGAATGTATTCTGATTTCCTAAA
Source organism: Bactrocera oleae (assembly GCF_042242935.1). NCBI lineage: Eukaryota > Metazoa > Arthropoda > Insecta > Diptera > Tephritidae > Bactrocera > Bactrocera oleae. The sequence continues at coordinate 705,415 of NC_091539.1, forward strand.
AATAAAATAAAAAATAAAATAAAATGTTAAGAAACTTCAGTCGACGAATTTTTATATAATTTTGCAAATGCATATGTATATTTACTGCAGCAGGCAGGCTTAGTTGCGTACTAACTGCCGCATGTTTGTTAAAACTTTCAACAGCTTTAGCAGAGCATGTGAAACATTTAGCGGCCCACATGTGCGCAAAATCGTAAACAATTCAACAAATTGCATTATAGAATTCTCATATTTTCAATTTCGGCGGTAAAAAAAACAGAAGCGAATTTTAAGGTCTAAAAGTGCTAAAATATTTCCAATTGCATAAATTCATTAGTAATCCCACCAAAATCGCACTTCAACAAATCGCTTTCTTTTACGATTTTATTATTGCATTGTCCAGCTGACCAAATTTATTATTGCCAGACTCTTTTTGATTGCGGATCAATCAAATGTCATCCATGGCGTATGCGTCACTTGCACGCTCAACTTTTTTATATATACCTTTGTATGTATATGTATGTATATACACGTATATGTATGCTTTAGTATTATATTTTTGGTTTGCAGACACTTATGTAAGAACATATGTATATATTTATTTGTTCGGGCCTAAAATGGTGTGCAGCGCTGAAAGACAGCATTTGTTTGCACAAACAATTAGCAGGCGGAAAGAATACACAAAATGTGTGAACTGACGAAATACACACGTGATAAGAATAAAATGCTGAGGCTATTATTAAGTGGAAAACGAATTGATATGAGATATGAAGACTAGAAGAAGTTGATATGCTGGTGAAATGTTGACTAAAGCTTTGAAAATAATATTAACTTCGGTAATTGCAAGTTAAGTTGTTATTAAAAACTGACCCAATTATTTAAAAGCGTTATATTTAGGTGAAAGCTCTAACTAAAAATATCTAAGTATATTATTTTTCATTAAAAGAATAAAGCGCTACTTAGAAAAATTTTAATGTGTAAGCTTCTTAAAGACTAAAAACTCGCGGAATATGAACCTGAAAGCTTGTTTACTAAAAATTAAATCGGAGTACAAAATACTTTTCTGAGCTGATGATGTTTAAATACTACGCTTTAAATTTAAAAGCACATACATAATATGAAAGCTTGGTAAGCGAAAGACGTACGAGCTAATTTTAATATGAATAGGTTTAAAAAAAAAAAAAATGTAATTTAAAAGCAACTGCAAAATATAAAACTTAAAAAAGCGTTATATTTAGATGAAAGCTCTAACTAAAAATATTTAAATATAATATATTATAAATATATTATTCTTCATTAAAAGAATAAAGCGCTATGTAGAAAACTTTTACTGTGTAAGCTTCTTACAGATTTAAATGAAAGTACGCTGGACATGAAACTGAAAGCTTGTTTACTAAAAATAAAAACGGAGTAGGAAAGACTTTTCTGAACTGATACTGTTTAAATAATACGCTTAAAAATTAAAAGCAACTGCAAAATATGAAACCTCAGTAAGAGTAAGACGTGAAAGCTAATTTCAATATTAACTGATTTTAAACTAAAAACGTCAATTTAGTTCAAGTAGAAAAATTACACCAGTCAGGACTTTTAATACAAAAGTTCAGCAGTATGAGCTTTTTAAAAAGGTGGTACTTAATGAAAGCTAAATAAATTAATGCCACAAACTTATTAAGCGCTTTGCTAGCTATTGAATAATAAAAAGCTCAGCAAAATTTTTCAAAATTTGTTATGCATAACGAATTTTATAACGGAAAATTGACAGATTAAATTTTAATAGTATACTGAGATTGGCAGTCATCATCCACTCAAAATGTCTTTTGACAGTTTCTGGCTTAGTATTATTCCCTTTCATATTTTTTCCTCCTTGAAGTTTCCTCACAAAAGCTTAGGCTCAGCCGCTACTTTTTGCAATTTAACAATTTTCTCAATCTTCATTAGTAAGAGTGACTCTGTGCAGCTTTACCTAAGAGATGTTTGGCAGTCTATTCAATCCAACAATTAAGTCAATCATCCTAATTGAATTCTTGAATGCAACAAAGCCATATAAATCATTTACAGCGACTTCAAACATTTTGCCAAACACACTAGAGAGGTAAGTTTTCCGTCTCTTGAGGCACACATACACCTATAAAAGTGCTTAGAAATAAATCACTTTCAAATAGGCTTTAAAAAGGAATCGGAAATGAATGGCGCAAAGTTGGCTCTCTTCACACAGTCGCTGTCTAGCGTTTACTATTGTGCGCCATTAATAAATAACTGTATAAATAGTTGAAAGGCTTTCGCAAAGCATGTAGATATGTATGCACAATCATTGCAAATCCTTTGTGCTGCTGTCGTTGACACAGCAGCATAAAAGTAGAGGAGTGTGTGAGTGTGCAAATTATTTGCACACAAGCCATGCCCCATCAATAGTCGCCCAAGTCAATTAACGGCACGCAGTTATGGCGCGACAATTACATATATACAATTACAGTAATGATTGCAGTAATGATTACAGTAATGATTACTTTGGTGCAGCTCAAATGTTTGTCGCTGCAATCCCTTCACCTGTGACCTCTACAGTTATGTGCGTATATGTATATGTGCATTTATTCAACCATAGCTGTGTTGTGTGCGTGTGCCCTTCGTGCTTTGACCTGCATTTGATTTGGTTGCTTTTAATTAAATTTGAATTCTTTCCACTTTCTCTGACTATTATTTTCGCAAGTTGGCAACACTTTTAACTACTCCGTTATGCTGCTTTCATCTGTCTATCAAGCGCAGCCAGAAATTTAACTACAAGCCTAAGCAAATATTCAATTACTTTTCGTTTGCTTTTCCAAAACGCATTGCACTCAGTTGAGTTGTTGTATTTATGCAGCGGAAAGTTGTTGTTAGTTCTGGGAAATTTTGCCTTTTATAGTTTACGCAAAAATTTGTATGTTTGTAACAACACAGTTAGTCTCGAATGCCTATGAACTCATTCACTTAGCTGCTGTATTAAAATGTGTGTCGTTTTTCTTAGCTGAACTGCGTTCACTAGTCCATCACGTGGGTAGCAGTTCAGCGTCCTTTGGCTGCCAGTTGCACAATTGCGCAAAGTTTCTGCCACTTACACACCCACATCATTCCCCAAACCGTCCCCTTAATGCTTTGCATTTATTTAATTTTAAGGTTTTCGCTCAAACTCATTAAACTTAAAGGCAACTCATTATAAATTTTGACACGCGGTGCAGCAAATCAACAAGGCAAAGCATTTATTCGGATTTGGTAATTACTAAAATGAACTTTGCAGCGAAATTATAACATTTTTGAACTTAGCTAGATTTACAAGCATAAATTTTCGGACATTCCAAGCGCTGATTTTTGTCTCAATGAAGTTGTCTATGAAAATAATTATTTTTCTCGTTCGAGTCTCGAATATAACTGCGCTTTCGACAGCAGTTCTTTGTCGAAAAATTATATGTCTGAACATGGAATAAGTGTCTGCCTCCATCATGCATATTGGTGTTTCTTTTCGGCGGCGCAGCAGTCTGTTTCAGTCTGTCAGTTTCAGAAGAACTGTTCGATTTCAAAGATACAAATTTTTGAATTTTTGCAAAATTATTTTTTTCTATTTTTTCAACTTTTTTTGTTGAATATCATTATTCCATCACATGATTATCGAAATTTGAGATCTTAAATATTTTTCTTATGTAAATTTGTGTTTATTATTATTATTTCTACATACCATTAACATAAGAAAAATATTTTAGATTATAAAAAGTTGAAAAAAATAGAAAAAAAGTTATTTGGCCAAACTTCAAAATTTCATATATTTGAAACGAAAAAGAACACCACTCTGATAATTTAAGAATTTCTTTAGATATGTTAGAGATATATTGTAATATAAAAAGTTATGCGCCCAAAATTTACCACACCTCCAACAATTATTTTTAATTCTTTGCTGAAATCAAAGCGGAAATCGTGCACTTGAACTCACTTGCACACATTGTCTACTGTCTGTCGTAGCATTTAGTTGTGTTACACCTAAAAAAGTAATTAATTTGCACACTTCTAAGCATTCGCAGCACGAAGCCTAGAAAACAACAAAACGCAAGTGAAGCCGAGAAAAAAGTGCACAAAATTTCCGTTAAGCAAGAGGTTCAATAAATTTCATTTCGTGACAATAAAAATCGGCGTGTGACACCACTTCTAGCACACAGCTTCCTTGCAACAAAGTCTAAGCACTTAATTTGCGCTCTATATCCGTTTTCACTACGTAGGCTTTACGCGTTACGCATACAAAGCAGCGCTCAAGGCAAGCGGCACTCAGCCCGCTAACCGAATTACCGCACAATTAAATGTTGCTCATACGCCCCCGGTCGTGCCTGTGCTATGGCGCGGCGCACAGCGGCGAGCGCGGCAGTCAGGTCCAAGCGCTCAAAAATTACAATTTAATTTTGCTTTACGCTTTTTATTTGTAAATATGTATGTATGCATGCAAGGCTGTGTGTGTGTGTGCGTGTGTGTGCTTGCATTTTTCCAGCGTTTCAGCAGAGTTGTAGCAAATAAGCGGCAAAAGAATCTACATATTTTAATTTGCCGTGTGTGCGTGCGTGTTTATGTGTGCGGCAGCGCAATGCGAGGCTGTTGCATGTTGCATGCCACTAGTCATACGACGCGTGGGCGGCTTTAACTGTGCGGCTATGCAATGAATGCGACCGTAACATGCTTGTAGCTATGAAACGCTGCGCTCACCTACACAACGGTGCACTTATGCACGCACACACACACACACATACGCGCGCATTAGTTGTAAAAATCAGCGCTGCGGCGCTGGGCATTCAGCATGCTCACTCACTGGATTTTTAGTGTTTTTACTTTTGAGTCTGGCTTTTGCTTGCTATTTGCGCTGTGGTGCGGCAGTTGTGGCAACAGCAAATGTTTTTGCAAGTACGTGTTATCGCTTCCCAAGCATTTGGCGGCGTAAGCTTGCTTCAAATGTCAATTTTTTGCCCACCTATTTGTCTTGCGCTTAATTTATTTGTTTACATTCACATGTTCTACCGCCACTTCGCAGCCGCAAGCATAAGCTATGCTTGCACAAACCTTGCATATGCCTAAAATCTTATTAACTCTACACTCGTAAACCTATTTGACAAACACAACTTTATTTTAGCTTTCCCCCGCTTACGCCGGCTATACCGTTACGCCGTTGCCTCACAAAAAGTCACGTGCAGCTAGGACATGCGCTCACGCCGCACAATTGACGAGCCTACCATAACCGCCGACTCACGCCACACGCCACACGCATCGGCTGCTTTGTTTTGCTATCTTTCTGTTTCTGTTTTCGTACGCATATTCTCCGCCAGCAACAACTCAAACACCCACTGCTGCCTGCCTCACGGTCTCAGCTGTTGCCACAGCCAACGTTGGCCAATGCACAGCAACAACAACAACAAAAATGATATTGTTTGCCTGTGTCGTGCTGCGTCGCTTGCCTCTCAGCGCTCGGATTTCCGTGCTAGCTGTACGGCATTCACAGCTCGTCAATCGCCGCCGGCATCGCATACCAACTCAATCAGTTTATAAACAAACTCACACAGCGCCACAATTTCGCTTTAATGGTGTGCGTGCATACTCGTACATATTTGTGTGTTTCGACTGTTCGTCGTGCAATTGTTGCTCTAAATGCATTTGTTATGTGCTGTTGTGCCGCTCACACACTCGTCGTCCATCGCGCTCACTCGCTCGTGTGTTGTTACACCCTGCGCCGCTTCATGTCATCGCTACTTGCTTTTGCAACTTCGGTAAGGCGTTCGTTTTAGCGCTCGTTCATATTGGTGTGTGCGTGTGTGTGTGCTTGGCCTTATGGCTTAACAGCAGTTGCATCCTGTCGCCATGCGGCATAACGTGCGCGTCTCTGATGGTGTCCGGTTCGTTCGATACGCTCGCCATCGCTACCATTTCACACACGCACCGCTCATACATATACAAATTTCGTTTTAGCTTCTTCGATTTCGGTTGCAACTTAACGTTTAACGCTCTGTGTATGCTGGCTGTTTGATTTGAATGTGCAACGTTTAATTTAGTTCGCAGCAATAGTCGCTTGAATTTCTAACGGTGTTTTATTTTATGAGATATCAATTGCAGCAAGTGTGAAATTCTGCTTTTTTTGAGTTGTGCGAATATTGTAACGTTAAAAAAATATATTACAGTGTTAATTTAGAGTCTGTTGCAAGCAAGAATAAAACTCATACAGTGATTTCTGGTCATAAAAATCTTAAATACGCTGCAATTTGATACTTGTGAATAAGAGGTGAGTTTTCATTTGAAAAAAAAAAATAATTTCTGAAAATGCAGTGTAAGGCAAGAAACATAGTTGTAAGGCCTTGAAACGTGCGTGTAATTTTTCAACTGCATCCTAAATTTCAGGCACTTCATTACTTTCATTTTTATACTTTTTAAAGCAATGAAATTAGAATGTCACGATTTGGACAATGAAATTCTTACTGTTAATGCAAATTTTGCTTTCCTAAAAATCTAACTAAGAAATCTATAAACCTAGCCAATAAACATTGCAGCCATAACTCGAAAACTGTATAACGGTTAAATGAGTGTGTAGTAACTGCCTTCCTTTCGAATATGACTTTGGAACCCAACTTTCATTAGCCTTTCTATACAATACCACTTTAGAAACCAACTTTAATTAATCTTTCTTTCCAGTACAATTTTAAAATCCAACACTTATTAAGCTTTTTTCGAGCAAAAAAGTATTAAAGCAAATAAATTAGCAAAAACGACGAGACTTTGTGTGAAAAGAGATTTGGTTGAAGGTCTCTTCGCTTTAGCAAAGATACAGGCTAAAGAAACACAGTGACTCCCAAACTGTTTTGCTTTGCATTTTTTTTATGCATAAAAATGCAATGCACAATTCCTTTGTTGTAGATATAGGTTATGTTTGCGAAGTCGCTCAAGCGTCACTATGCTAGAATGGTGTATTTAAGCTCGTTAGTCAAGAATTGCTTCAGCAGGCTTTTTGTCTGTGATATGCAAAAATGTACTGCAAATTAGCTATGTGGTCATTGTAACGGTCATTAAAACCAGCTTCAGTAATTCGACGCTGGCTCGCTGGTTTCAAAAGGCTGTTGGACTGTGTTGCATTATATTTTTATAACCTGAACAGGGTTTTTAAGTTTGTAACATTCAGAAGGTAACGTCGGAGACCTTTTAAAATATATAGCTAAATGATTAGCGTGCTAAGATATGTCAATTCAGGCATGTTGGTCCGCCTATCCGTCTACCTGTATATACGCTCACTAGTCTCTCAGGTTTTGAGATATCGTTTTGAAATTTTGCACACACACTTTTCTCCCTAAGAAGCTGCTCATTTGTCGGCATCGCCGCTATCTGACGACTATAGCTTATAGCTGTCATACAAACTGAACGAGCGGCATGAATTTCTTGTAAATAAATTTTTTTGAAGTTAACGTGTTTTCTTGTTTGGCATAAGAATCACAACTTTTCTGCTTTCTGAGAAGAAGATTACACGAAGAAGCACTTTAAAGATTGCCTTCGTCTTTACTATAACTTAATTTTAAACTTTACGGGCAGTTTAGCTTGACACAAAGGCCTCAACGGCGTGTCATCTGCAATATACTTGCTTTAAAAGAGATTATTCTACGAAAGACAGTGCAATAAACGGCACTTAGTCGTTGTTCCTTTTATAATATATTTTTGAAGTTATATATATTAATAATATATATATATATATATATATATATATATATTAATTATTTCCCCTAGGAGTCTTATACACACGCTTCATATTTATATGTGCGACTTTCTATGCTGTGCTCTAAAGGAATTTATTTGCAATGCATAGCTTCAGTGTTTTACTCGCTTGTCTAACGCTTTTCCCCATTACTAAAACACGCTTGGATCAGAATGAAGTCCAAATTAGTCGTTCAAAGCACAGCCTTTAAAGGTTTCATTGGTAAACAAAGTTGACAGAAAAGGCAACAAACCCAAGCTGCAGCAATTATGCTTTTCACGGAATTAAAAGTGTTTCATATATTGTCTGCTAACTAGCGACATAAAAGCTCTACAAACAGCTTCACTGCCACAGTGTCACTTGATATTAGCACACCTCATTGAACGCTCCACAAAGCAAGAAAAATTAGTTGTTGCTTACTTAACATCTGGCGAAATGCAAAGCAATTACAGCGTTCCTGGAATGCCTGCCCACAAAAATAGCAACAATACATGTCAATGGTTATGTAAATGCAGCTCTGATTGCCAAATTCCGTGCAAAAAATGCACAAACCAGTTTGCTGCAAATTTGTGTGCATGTGTGCGTGTAATACGTGCGTATGTGTTGGCATATGTATGAGCATGTGTGCGTAATGTAACTTATACTGTGCCGTGTTTGTTGCACGGCCTCAAAAGCTGGCATTAGGTGTAAGTTCCATATAAATGCGTGTGTGGCTGCTAGTTTCGGTTGGTGGCACAAAATTCTGCTTAATCAACTTATATGGCATGTATGTATGGATTTTCATTCAATTTGGATTGATTTGGCAAAAAACTAGCATTTTCACAAAATAGCACTCCACAAGTTGTTTTTGTTTGCTTTTTCAGTCAAAAATTGCAACAACAATATGCTGCCACTTTATATGCCGCCTAAATAAATCTAAATAGTCAATTCAGGAGTTAATCAAATATATGCGCACTTACATACAAACGCACATAGCTGCGACAAATGCAGCCATCAATTTATCAATCAAGCCAATTAATTGCATTTTAAAACTTTTGCAACAATTCTGCGAAATTGCAGTAAAACATTTATTACATCATGCCACATAACTGTTATTACGAGCTAAGAGTCAGACACGCCTGCTAAATGTGCAACGATTACGATATGCAGTGCTTAACAGTACAAATATAATACAAGGCTGTCACACACACAAGTCAAAAGCGCTAAAGCAGCCAGATATATATATATTATATATTAGGGTATCCATTAATCCGCAAGTCGATTTTTTTTTATGCAGACGCCCACTGAAGTTTCAGTTTTTGCTCTAAAAGCATAATCCAACTTAAAGTAGCTCTTTATTATACCCTGAAGAGGGTGTATTAAGCTTGCCACACAGCTTGCCATAAAGCATATATATATATATATATACAAATAAATTAATGATCAGCGTGATGATTTAACCATGTCCGTTTTTCTGTCCATCGGTCTCGTCTGTCTGTCCGTCTATCTGTATATATACGAACTAGTCCCTCAGTTTTTGAGATATCGATCAGAAATTCTGCACACGTTCTTTTCTCATCAAGAGGCTGCTCATTTGTCGAAACAGCCGATATCGTACCACTATAGCATATAGCTGCCATACAAACTGAACGATCGGAATTAAGTGCTTGTATAAAGAACTTTTTCATTTGACGAGATATCTGCACGAAATTCGGCGTGAATTATTGGCTAAAGCAATTATGTAATTTCCGAAAAAATTGTTAAGATCGCATCACTATAGCACATAGCTGCCATACAAACCGAACGTTCAAAGTTTTTGTGAGGAAGCTTTTGTATTTGTGTAGATTATTATAGCTTCGTTTTTATTTTCCATTTTCTTGTTTTGAACTTAAATCGTGTCTAAATCATTTTACTTTTGCGTTATACATATTCAAAATTAGATTTTTTGATGTTTTGCAATAAGTTTTTTATCTCCACAGCAAATAAATCTACAACTTTCCGCCTAAAACAAAATTTAACATAGATTTTTCTTTCAAAAAGCATACTTTAAAAAGTTAGGTGCCGTCAAGGTTATACAGCAAATGTGCTGAGCATTCATAGAAGTGCCTTATAAATTCGGCGTTGCTCATACGCCATGGTACTGTGTGAATGTTCAGTTCACTTGTTGTATAACTTTCACTGAACTTGCAAATAAAAAGCTTATTTACGTTGAATAATTTCTTTTAGAGCATAAAATGAAACTATGGGGGGCGTCAGCAAAAAAATCAACTTGCAAAAACAATGGGCACCCTACTATATTTATACATACATACATATGTATGTATATACACATCCAACTAAATACAGCCACACATACCTACAAGTATATACGAGTATATATAGCATGACAGATTAAAATCACAACATTTATTGCCGATTTAAAGCGACTGTAAGAAATTATCAACATATTTACTACTCGACACACTCACGCACACAGCGCCACATGCAATGTGTCGGCTTTACGTTGACGCCGATAATTTACATTTTATTCCATTTAAATATAAATAAATATGAATATGATTGAAAGATATTTATTATAAGCACATTTGTGATATTTTCTTGGCTGGCAGCAGATAAGCCATGTCAAAAATATATGTTAAAGTGAAATAACGACGCTGAAAAGGTGATTGGAAACCACAATATAATGACAGCTTTATACGATTGCAAAATGTCTGATTGAAAATTACTGTATTTATTTTTAGCGTTAATATTTTGCAAACAAAAGCAATAGATAAATCAAAAGCTGGCAAACGGCATTGAGGCAAATGTGCAAATATGTAAGCAAAATAGCATAAATTGGTTGAGAATTAATACAAAGAATAGAAACGAGTGAATTAACGGCGATTGGAGTGGTTTGCGCTTGTGAGTGTAGGCATTTTCGACACAATTACATTGTCGAATCACTCTGTGGCCAATTATGATAAAATATTTAAAGAAGCGTGAAACGAAAATCGGAATGGATTTGTGCGTAACTTGCGAGTGCGAAATGTTTGTTTATAAGTATGACTTCTACTGAGAGTTGATTTAAAGGACAATCTATGATCTAGAGTGAAGTCTCAAGTCAAAGAATTGCAATGGTGCGCTAGACAGAACTTTGAGTGATCAAAAATTGATGACATTGAGTTGTAGGCAGACTGTGATAGACTGAAGCCTACGGTCAACCATAGAATATTATTGAAAAAAAAATAAAAGTTTAAAGACATAAAGAGTGCAAAATTTGGAATTCTATGAAAATTGAAAACATTGTATATACATACCTTCGAAGTAATTCCTCTTAACTTTTGAGATTTTCGACCTCATCTGTAACGTTGGAAAGAGCGATATGGAGCAGTTAGTAAACGTTGAAGGCTTCCGCTCTTGCTGATATTACTATAGCGCTGGTGCTACGATAAATTTTCCCGGTACACCGACTAAAACAACTGTCTGAACAGTATGTGCGAGTATAACTCGGAAAACATTTAAGGAATTACATGCATGTCGCGAGTTTGAAAGCGTGACACCCACACTAGAAAAAACTTTGCACAAACAAAAACCATATATTGCCCACGCAACAAGCTCACACACACACACACGTTAGTGCAAGTGCCAAATACTTTGTATGCCCCATTGCTGTTGAACTGCGAGCTGCTGCCACTGCATGAAATATGCAGCAACTCACGGCTGCTTTGCCACTTGTAGTGCGGAAAATCAACAGAAGAAATCAGACTTGCAACACTTACATGGCGCTTTTCGCACCACTCGCAGAAGAAAAACAGCGAGCAGCAGCGTTGCATGGACAAGTGGCAAAAAGCCACAAAAAAGCGCTACTAAATAATCACAAATTGCTGGCAATGATAACAAGAAAGCAGAAGTGGCACAAGTCGCTGAGTTGGGGCATGCGAAAATGGTGCAAGAAATATACACTACACGGCGGAGAGGCAAGGCAGCTCACGTATGATATATGCAGTAGCGAAAGTGCGGCCAAGAGTAGTGCTAAAAATTAAAATGCAGCAACAACAACAAGCACATGTGTACGCATGCTACTACTTGCAGTCGAGTGGCGTACTTGTTGCAAGTCGTTTGCTACAAGTATGCTAAGTAAATATGTATATGAACATACATTCAGCAAAAGTGAAGAGCTGTTGCACAAATTGAAGGCAGTTGCATATTTGCGCAAGCATTTGTCGACAAGAGCCTTCCGTCTATTATGTTAGCTTTGTAGCGCGCCTTGTTCTCACGCGTTGCGCAGGTACAAAAAGTGATGGCGCTGGCTGCCAAGGCAGCGCCTTGTTTATTTATATTAAACTTCGTGAGTTAACGGCAAAGAAAAAAAACAACGCGCGCAAGATAGGCACACGTGGCAAAAACCGACTCATTTGAACGTTAATGTTGCACAAACTATTTACTTACAATTTAAATTTTGGCTGTTGCGCTGCCTTTTTGCTATTTATTAGCGCAGCTCATGGCAAAAACCTGCGCTTGCACATTGCCGCGCGCACTTGCAACATACAAACTTCTACTGTTTTCAAACTTGTGTTGCCGCTGACGTTGCTGCTCATTATGGCGCGCAACTAATTAAGCAACCAGCAGTGAAATTGCATCAACAGCAGCCGCTGGTTTGCCTTAAACAGCTACGCGGCGCTAACTCGATTTGTCAAACAAAATTTTCGTTGGCGCTGGAAGTGGCGAAGTTAATGGCGTTCATGAGCAGCCGCTTGCTGGCCAGAACTCTAACCTAAATGTGCCACACATAACACATAAATATATGCGGCGCGCACCTTGCTTGCAACATGCACTTTAGAAGACACGCGCTTTCATTAAATATATATTTTGCTTTTACGAGACTTATTGGCGGCCGCGGCGCGCGCTCGAACGCAAACGCACTCACGCGCGCACACCAAGCCAATTTCGGTTATTTGTGCACACAAAGTTGGTTTGAAATTCAGCTGCTGTGCAAAAAATGCGTAATAAATTAAAAAATACAGCAAAATGCAAATTCCGCGTACACTCGTAGTTGTGCTTAAAAGCAGACCTAGAGTTGAGCGGAAGCGCCAGACGTTCTTGGCATTGAAAAGCACTTTTGTGTAAAGCGGATATATTTTGGGTCTCTGTAGTGCCGTTCGCTGCCAGTGCGGTTGTGTGTGTGTGTGTCTGAGTGCCGCTTTGCTTATGAATTTTAACTTTTTAATTGAGTTTCAGCGCAAATTTTTGTAACGAATACGCCAGCTAGCGCACAAGGCCATGCGAGTGTTTGCATGTATTTGTATAGACAATACAATTATATGTGCCGCAGCATGTTGCATGATTTTGTAAACATTTTCGGCGTTGATTTATTTGAACAATTCAACGCGCGGAAGCAGAACAGCTAGTTGAAAAGTGCATAAATAAATGCGCTTGTGAGGGAGCGGCTACTTTGTATTCATTTGCGACGTTTGACGGCACATTCTATTTATTTCTAATAGTCGTATAACCAGCCATTAGCGTGAAGATTATGCAAGCGCTTTTGTCCAAGGCCGCGATGTCGGCAGCGCGTGCCGCAAACAATTTGTGTTGATAATTTCGTTAAAATCGCGCAACTTTTAAATAATGGAATTTATTAAGCCATAAATAGTGCGCGGAGATGTAAATTTATCAATGATTTATTTGCTATCTATTTTTCTGCATGTCAGTAGTGCTGACTTTGCACATAGCAAGTGCTAGGTCTCTGTGCGCGTACATTGCAAGAATTACGTATGGAAGCTTAATCAAGTCTTCTAACAATAACCATTGCAAAAATTGCTGTTAAGTTTTCAACTTTGTATGTGCTTGAGGGTATTTAGTAGACTACTAGGTAGCCGCTGTGACCTCTACAGACACAGCTGTCACATTTTCAGCGCTCGTCTCTTTACGCATACGCTTCTAGGCGAGCAGTGAAGTGTAGCAACTACTAGACAACAGCTGTTTGATTATGCGAGAATTATTGCTTTCACGCTGTTTCTCCATTACCAGCGCTACCCATTTCAGAATTTGATGTATGAACCAAGTTTAAACGATTTCAAAAATTTAGCGCACCTTTAGGAGCAAAAACTTTTGTTTTACAGCGAGTTAAGCGAATGCAACGCAGCTTGCATAAGTTACAAGTCAGCTACGATAATTGAAGCGTGTAAAAAGCTGCACTCTACTAATCGCTTAAATATGTCAGTATTTACGCAAAACCAGCTCAACTAGCTGGATTATTACAGCGACAGAGAAACCACTCTAATAATACAACTAAATTCTAGAAAAAACGTAATTCATGCTAACACTATAAATAAAAGTCTTAATAGATATAATTCACTGCTATAAATAGACTTTTATTCTCACCTCAGCTGCAAGCTACTTAAATTACATACAAACAAATCAACACGCATACATACCCACAAATATAAATGGAAATGTAAAGAAATATAAATGGAAATGCGATAAGATTGCGCATTCAACATCACGCTTTCAAAGGCAGCATTAGTAAGCATAAAAATATAGCTTACAGTATGCGCAAAAACGAAACGTAACTGTGTGCGCTGTTGCCACAAATATATAGCTAACAAGCTCAGCTTGCCTTTGGCATAAAATAGCAGGTGCAAGTCAGCACATAATGCAATTATATACATATTCTCAAAGCTGTCGACGTTTAGCAAAAACAAATTACTAGAGCATAGTAGGTTGCACTTTGAGTGTATTTCATCTATATCAGCTACCATCAAATGCGTCGTATTATTATAGAAGCGCACGTTACTACGTATTTTCGTATCAACGCTTTATCACTGTGGTGAAAAGGTAGTGAAGTTTTCGAAAATTATTTGCTTGCGAAATTTGCAAAATGGCTAGCACTTTTTCCCAGTCACGCACCACTGCCAGCTCTTCACTGCGTATCAGCAACTATTGCCTTACTTCAAGGCTGCGCTGCCTTCTGTCGCAAATTTTATACATTTACCTTACGGCATTGCAATTGTTTTGTGGTCGAATATGGCACATTTGCATTCGTAGCAAGCGATACCCCTAACACAGCAAACACTAACACACCTTCTTGTTATCTTTAATGCCCTCAACTTACGCCCCACTTTATAGCAGCGCATATGTCACACAGAACCCTGCACAAATGGTTATTTAACAAGTTGTAATATAGAAACATATGCCACAACCGCAAAGGAATGCTCATAAAACGCTCGAAATGCTCAAATTTTAACCGCAATTCGACACTGCGGCGCAGACTGTGCTGGTTATGCTAAGCATACTATACATACATACATGCTATGCTATGTATGTATATATGTATATATGTTGCAACAATGCAAGCGGAGTGCATGTATGAATACCTCGTTGTCGGACGTGATAGGCAGGTGGTGCAAAGTGAAATGCAAGCCGCAGTGTGTGTAGCAATTTGCAAGTGTTCAGCAGACGCAACGTGTGTGAGATGAGAAGTCTAACGTAAATACGTGCACTAACTTGGTATATATTAGGTAGTCGAATTTCAACAAAACTGTGTAGAACAAAATACTCGCAACTTTTTGTAGCAAATCGGTTTGAAAGCCTACACGCTTTTCAGTGCGAAAAAGTTGAACTAACGGTTATTTGGCAATTCCATACGCTTGACTTAGACAAGTGTGCGTCCGCGCGTTTCCATCAACTTAGGTTGCTTTTCTTCAAATGAAATGCTGAATTTCTGGCAGTGAGTAAAGTCGCATGGCTATGCAACTGGCGGCCAGTGTGCTAGTAGTGCAGGCTTTTATTCGTTTTTTTTGACAAACATTTCATTGTGTTTAAATTAGCAACGGTTTCATTTAGCTTTTTCTATTTACATTTATTATTATTTATTAAGGTGGACCGAAAAAAAATTTTTTTTGGCTAAGCCTGAAGGTAAAATCTGTAGATTATAATAAAAGAAAATTTTTGTAATAAAATTTTTTTAACATTTTGAGGTGGCCCACTCACTTTTCAAGTAAATTAGGAGTTAAAATTTTAATTTCGTAAAAAAAATTGTTTAAGTATTCTAGAAGCTGTGGAGAGCTGAGTGTGTACTCCTTAAACACTAGTTCATTGATTAAGCAGCGCTTGTTTAACAAAAATTCATAAAATTTCTTCTTAGTTGCACATTCTAAAGGAAAAAATACAACAGCAGCAGAGTGACATCCAAATTCGCCATGAATACACATCTGCACGTACGCTTGTCACTGCTTCAAAGGTTTTTTGAAAGTAAACGTAATTCATTTTGCTGTTTCAACGGCTGTGTTTGGTCTGCAAACATTTCGTATTTGTCTAATAATGTTTCTGCTATCTTAATTTGCATTACTCGCTTACATTTTAATGCATTGCTATATGATGTGTGTACAGCTTGGTTGAAAAGTTGCTGCGCTCGAAATGAATGAATACTGTTTTTGGTGCGAAATATATTTTTTTACTCAATATAATCTCACTTAACTTCAATACACTTATTTCAAAGATCCTCCAATAATTTTTATGCCATCCCTATAATGACTTTCCGGAAGCGCTGCAGAGTACCCGTCTACGGCTTCAATAGCTTATTCATTCGCCGAAAAATGCTTTCCATGAAGTTATTGTTTCAGGTTTCTGAAGAGGCAGAGCCAAATCTGTTGAATATGGTGGCTGCTCAAGCAATTCGTACTTTAATTCATTGTGTTTTGTCATTGTTAAAACATCTTTGTGAGCAGGTGTATTGTCTTGTTGAAAAATTATTATTTTTTCACGAATTTTTTCATCGAGCTGATCCAAAAGGCTGCAATAATATTCAGTGCTATTACTTGTTGAGACCAACCAACTTTTCAACCAACCTGTATATGTTTCCATCAGAGTGTGTACCACGTGTTCATTTTAAAACAAGATTTTCAAGGCAACTAGCTATTTTGCAAAGGAATGGTTTATTTTAACACTTTAAGATAGATTTTCTAGCCGGTTCTGCTACGGCATAACAATATTTTTATTTTATCAAAAAATTTCACTAACGAATTTAACACTTTAAGCTAGGCTTACCAGCAGCAAAACTAACACAACATTTCAAAGTGTTTAACTTTTGTTTCTTAAAGTGGCCATAAGCTTTTGAAACAGCGTAACCATATTTTTATTTTATAAAAAAAAAATTAACTAATGTATTGCATTTTATACTTTTTTTTTAATTTTTGATATGAGTACATATTTATAAATCAGCTCAAAGGCAATATGAAAACACAATTTCTCTGAATTTTCCTTGAACTCAACGTTTCCCATTTGCATGTGTCTTCTTATGCCAGCGCTATGACTGTACGTAGGTTGCCTTTAATATTTCGTGATTTGCCAAAACTAGCGCTATTTGTGTTATCTACAGTAACTTAAAATATTCAACTCGACCAAAAAATAGAT
Source organism: Bactrocera oleae (assembly GCF_042242935.1). NCBI lineage: Eukaryota > Metazoa > Arthropoda > Insecta > Diptera > Tephritidae > Bactrocera > Bactrocera oleae. Next base: position 722,498 of record NC_091539.1, read on the forward strand.
TTTGCGTTAAGTTTTTCGAGACTTGCAGAGGCGGTTGTTGCGCGTGTTTTGAAGATACCTCAATCAGAGTGGTAAAAGTGCTGCGACAATTGGGGCAAACGCGTGCAAAACTATATAGAACTTAGTGGAGAATATTATGAAAAACAATAAAGCGATTTTAAATAATTACAATTATTGTACTCTAAAGGCAACCCTCGTACTTTAGCTTGTATTATGCTGTAAGCAGCTTTTAGCACAGCAAATGCATGTTCGAATATGTTTCTTTACAGAGAGTTGCCAAAATTAGAAAAGAGATGCAATTCACATATTATACATGATTGCCAATGACTACTTTTCGTGTTCTATGAAGTGTAGCAATGCAGTTATTTAGACTGTTGTTACACACACAATGCTTGCAACTCAATTTGGTTATTAGTTATGATTTGCTAAGCTGCCATAAAGTAGGTCATGTTATGAAAGGATTTGTCCATGAAACGAAAAGTGCACATATAATACTTCCGAAGCGGGATTTTTACCTAAAATGCGAAGCGCAAAGTGCTACAGCAGTGCCAACAGCGCGATTGGTTGACAACGAAATTGCTTGCGACGCGCGTTTGTTGATGCTGCTTCACTATGCGCACAGCCTTAGGTCGGTTGCTGTCGTAATATAGTAGTAGTAATATATGCAACAACAACGTTAACAAGCGCTATAATCAACATCAAAGTCGAAAGCATAATTTCCAGTTGACATCTGTGCTTTGTTGGCGCTAACATAACGGGAAAACCATTCGTAGTGTTAAGAGCGTGGAAATGCGATTTGATGAAGGCATGGCGCCACGTATTTGAATTTACACCTTGCTGCGACTGTGTGCCTGCGTTGACTGCAGGGTAAGACAGCTCATATATTCAAACGGAGAGCTGGCGCACGCTTCAATGCGCAGTCAATGCACGTATAATGCAATTTTCGTTTCACTCAAGCGCGTCGCGCGCGCATAGTGTAGCGCCGCTACGGCAGCAGGCAGCTAGTGCGCGGCTGTTTGCAATACATATTGTTGTAAAGCAGTAATCAAGCTATTTCTGCTATAACATTGCCACATTTATATTGACTTTGAAATCAGAGCTCAAGCATCGCTTACTTTACACCTTGCCACAGCAACGCGCGTGCCTTTGCTTGCAACACCTGGTTTGCGATACATATATTTATTGCTTATTAGCGAAAATGGAACACAACGCAGTGAAAATGTAACAGCAATGCTTGGTGAGTATTATACACTCTTCTAGCCAGCTTGTTCGCCTCAAACTACATCTAATCATCAGCATCTACCGCCCTCAAATATTACTCAATCTCTTGCCTACGCGCCTATTGATTATTTTTCATATTATAACCATTTAAGGCAAGCGAATGAAAGGCGTAAAAGAAATGCAAATAAATAAAAAGTGAATGCAGCAAAAGGAAATGACGAAAAATTAGAAACCTTCGCATTACGAATATCCTGCAATAGACCCACACACATACATACACCAATAAATATATATATACAAATTTAAATGCACTCAACACATACTCAACGAACAGCACTTCTGCATGGCCATTGCGCCTAGAGTGCAGCCACAAACAGACATACAAATGTGCTCAATAGCGAATGCAACGCTGCGGCACAGCGCGCGGAGACGAGCGAGCGCTTCAGTCAGACTGCAGGCATCCCGCTTTGACAGCAGCACGCAGCTGCGGCATTTCAGTGTAGAGGTAGTGCCTTAATATTTTTTCTTTTTCCGTTTATTGAGCGAGGTCGATTCAACTTTGTGCCGTTTAGATGCAAAGCAATGCGAAAATTGAGAAAAACTGCAAGGGTTAGACTATGCAGGCGAATGTGTGGCGGCAACTAACACACTTACAGTAATGATGTAATAGAAAGGCGCAACCAACCCTATGCGCTTGAGGCTGAGCTACCATTTAGTTTAGTATATGAACCGATATGCCTTGGATTACTTTGCTTTCTGTCTATCGTCGAATCAACTTTTGTGACGTGCGTTTTCAATGAAAAGTTTGTCATATTTCTACTCGGCCCTTCGCTACTCTTCCCTGTTTATTTTGTTCTTGTTTCAGAGCCGCTTTCGAGTCTCGAAAGTCAGCTGATAAAGTCCCAAACAGCCTATTTTAAAACAGTGAGGGTATTGTAGCAGTAGTATCGAATAGCTGGGTTGGATACCGATTATTGTTGTGGTTTTGCATATAAAAGCACAGATTAGAGCTGTTCTTATTATGTATATAAAATGAGGTTAGTAGCAGATCACTCTCTCGACGAGCAAAAGTTATGCTACATAAGTTTCTTATCATTCACGAACTATTATACGGCGGAGAAACATGAAAGATGACACACCGGAGTGAGAAAACAGTTGGAGAGAACTTATCGCGGCAAAGTGTTTGTGGCCATCCACGTGAGCGTTGAGGACTGAAGCAGATAGAGCCCCAAGCTGTATGACTCTACGGCGATATGGATATATTATATTTAAGCGCTTAAAAATCCAACGAATGCACTGGTTAGGCCGAAAAACGAAGCTCTAGCGTTTAGCTCCCTCGATTCAAGACCAATGGGTGTTCGACGTAAGCAAGAGCGCGTGATCCAATTGAAAAGCCATTTCATTGGGACCTATCTGCGCTTAAGGTATACAACAGGCGTGACCTCGCAAAGCCTAAAGGCAACTGGTGAAGTTTTGTGTTCTCGTGGCATCGGCGCAGACCAACCCATACCACGTTTGTAGTGCCAAAGCAGAAGCAGAAGTGAGAATAATTTTCTGAGAAATAATAGTTAGTTCAATCTACTAGTTCTTATCTACTTCGCCATTAAATCAATAGTTAAACTCGCAGCTGAATTTGTGACTGTTCCGCGTACTAACACTGTGGCAGCCAGAAAGCGACTCTGCTTTGGTTTAATATTGCCATTTTCTCCTTCCTGCCACAACAGCTGTGAAAGCTGAATGGTATTGAAATATACTTGACTAAATTCTAATTCCTTCAAGCGCTCTTCACACTGTTCCGCCGCTAAATTTTCATTACATAAATGCCGAATATTTTGAAAATTCCGCAAAGACTTTGTTACATTGCTATTAATGTGCGAGTAAGCAGTTTGTTTGCTCCACCTATTTTTATGCCGCTCACTTATGCAGCCGCTTTCGTTTCGCTTTCGACTTACATTTGCCGCCGCTCACACAAAAATCAATGCATAAGTGCGTTAGCTTGGCAGTGCCTACTCAAACGTATGCAGTTTGCAATGATTTGCCTTACCTTATGCTTTGTTGCCACGCTGGCTTTAAATTTCACGGCTGCTCACGACTGTTTTGCATTATTTACACACACATCTTGTGTCACATTTATGTTAAATTGACTGCAGTGCATTGCAAATTCGAAACACTTGAGTACTTAGCCGCTGCTTGTGCGCACTTTCGCACAAGCACTATAAATGCAGCCTACTTTCAGGCGCACAGCCAGGCAGCAATGCGATTGTTTGCAATAAGACAAGAAAAAACGACAAGTGGAAAGTAGCAAACTTTCGCAAAGTTCATAACGCAAATGTTGTAAATTACATATATGGAATGCAAACAACGCCATGACTCAGCGCACAAGCGACTGATCGACTGTCAAGCGGCGTGTGTGTTGTGCGACAAGTTGTCGAGCAAAGCAGAAACTTTGTTTGCTTATACGTATAAGAGCCAGCACTTGCGCCTGCATGTATGCTTAGTTATTCGAGTCTACGGCTGTCTGCTTGGAATTTTGCGTGCAAACACTTGGGCGCGCTGATTTGCCGCCGCACTACCCACAGCGGCGACTTTGTCACGACGCACAAACTATTGCATTGTGCACATGTGCCATTGATGTATGTATTTTATATGAACTTGTATGCGGCAGAAATTTGTTCACATGTGTCGCTGCATGTTAACGTAGCGAAAGTTCGCACAAGAAGCGCACTTATCCTTGAGCGGCGACATGTGCAGCAGAGCGCGCAAGCGAACCGTTTGTGGCACAGTGCATAAAAGTACTCAGCAACGCTTTAGTGTAACGAACAAGTTTAAAATAAGTACACACACACACACACACACACACATATATATATATATATATATACATTGTAAGGGTATGTATGTGTGTGTATGGCACTATTTTCAAGATCTTTAAGCAATCACGCTGTCATACCTAACCAACTTCCCAACTAAGTCACAGCCAGCAATATCATATATTTGAAGCAACAACAGCAACGAAAACGCTACTCAAATCACTGCACTCACACACGCATACACACCAAAGCACTAGCTGCTTAATAATTTATGTTTTATTGTTGTTGTAGCTGAGTTGGTCGTACGGAAAGTAGGTGAGCGACTGGTGCTGTTTTAAAATAAAAAAGTTCTTGGCCTCAAGTGTGGCGGCTGGCTGTCCGCTTAGCTTGGCATGGATAATAATGAGTGGCTGAGTGGGCTGAATTGAGCGCTCACAAAGGAGGCTGGCGGCTCGAGAGCGCCAGACAGCAAACCCCGCACAGAGCACAGCAGAGCTCAAGCAACCAAGTGTCATAAGTGCTAGTCACATAGGTTGCATGGTGTGCATGTGTGTGGGTGGCGTGCATGTAGTCTGCAGTATATTCGCACATACAATTTAGCGCAACGAGCAGAAATTTATTTTAGGTTACGTACATGAATGCTTAAAGCGACGCGCATGTGTTCATAGTGCCACAAAGGGCGAATTTAAAGCAAAGAAAAATAGGCGAAAAACGAAATTGTACACAATTTAAAGCGGAAGCAGTAATCATTAGAAAAAAGCGGGTAAACTGTGTGCCAAGTAGAAAGTAGTGGCTTAGGTTCCCATATTTCTGCGCTTTATATTCTAAGCATCAGAACTTGCAACTAGCAACGCAGTTCCGATTATTATTCTATTATTAACGATATTTAAACTCATACGCTCTTTGAGTGAAGCAAGAGCACACTTTTCAAAACTACTTATTTGGCCAAACCCTACTTAAATCAGTGGTTGTCACTTATGTTAATGTTATTTATGATAACTTAATGTTCCTGCTTTCAGCTTTGTGAAAACTTAGCGCCACTGTGTTTATAGCCCAAACCGAAGCACCACCATTATTCAAGAAAAACCATGACTGCGCCATGAAAATGTAAAAAAATAAAATTACAATAATTTTTCCTTGTGTTATCTTGTATGCATTTCATTATACTGCCAAGAATATTATGACATTTTCTTCATGTCCTCAAATTGTCTTTGTTATACTTCACATTTTGCTTCTCCCCTGCTTCGCCATATGCTGCTGCAATTGTTTTTGCCACCAAACGCTCAGCGACAGTATTTTGTTATTTCCGTTGTTTGTTTGGCCGTCGGCAAAGCTCGGTGCGCCTTGGCAGTATACATGTGAAGGTATGCCGTATATATGCGTAGGGTTTCCACAGCCACACGGCTCTTCCACATTGTGCGCTTGCTGCTTGCTCCACCACGTCAATGTGCATTGCTGACTATGTTGCCATTGTCTCACACACGCACACATACACGCTCATTTCATTTGTCGTCTTAAATATGCAATGCTTTATGCATCAGTGCTGCCAGCTGCAGCCAGTTAATGAAATTCTCAGCCAATAACTTTCAATTTTGCCAGCTTTGGCCGGGCAAAAGGCCAGCTGAGCTTATGAAGCATGACAGGAAATTATTGCACTATGAACTGTGTGGCAGGCTTAGCCCGAAAATCAATTTTCACTGCTTTGCTAAAAGGAGACATAAGAGCACGCAGCCTGTCGACTAGCGACTAGCTTTGAAAAGTGATTACTGCCTGACACTTGCTTGATTACGATTAGGCAATTTTTGGATATCAAACGGTAAAATGCGTCAGAGTAAAATACAAAAACAAAAAACAAGAAAAATGCAGAAAAAATGTTAACTTCGCTTGCGCCGAAGTCGTAATACCCTTCACAAATATAAAAGTTGCCACACAAAAACGGAATTTTGATTGGTTAGTTTGTATGGCAGATATATGCTATAGTGATCCGATCTAAACAATTTCTTCGGAGCTTGCAAAGTTTTCTGAAATATCTGTGTCAAATTTGGTGAAAATATCTCGTCACCTAAAAAAGTTTTCCATACAAGGACTGGATTGTGAACGATCATCCCAATCTTAACAATTTCTTCGGAGATTATATATTTTTTACGGTATTCGACGTTTCCTCCTGGTTGTCACAAACTTAATGTACCCTGTTCAAGGTATGTAGAAATGAGCGTTAGATTAGGGGAAAAGAGTTGATGTCATGTGGTCTTGTTTAGACACACCTAAACTAAGGTGCACTTTCAGGTCACTGATATGCAAAACGAAAAATAGATAAAACTAGAAGGTTTAGCGATAGAACAAGGCAAGAAAGAGATGAAATATGAAAAAAAAATGTCAAACAATAAAGGGCAGAGGTAAGCACTTAAATTGAACGACATCTAAGTAAGCTAAATACATGGCCTTCTTCAGCTTATATGCTGTCTTAAAGAAATTTTATGAGGAACGAAGCTTGTCTAATATCATCGCATATTACGGAGTTAAGAGAAACCTAATAACATTAAACATTTTGCCGACTAACAAGTTTCTGTAATAACTAAAAACACTTAAAAACAGAGCTTTTAAGCGCCAGCTGCTTTGAAAGAGCCAGCTTAAACTATTTGATGTCATAAAATGTCTGCAAGCCGCCAATTTCAACTTACTTTTGCCTTTTACAACATCACTAGGTTATGTTAGCCTATAAAGACAGGGCATTTCAAGCTTTCAAACAAGCTTTTCGAAGCCAATTCGCTTCAGAGTACTTAGTTAGCGGATGGCTGTCATATTGCTTCACCATTAGATGGCATAAATGCGAGCGAACAGCTCTGTACACGTTCTAAATATTTTTTTAAAAACCAATTGCTGCTGAACTGAAGCTGAGTTGTAGCCATCAGAGCCACAGCAGCCGCTAAGAAAGCGCTTTTCAAATCTAGCAGGTAAAAGTTGTCAGTAAAAATATATATTTCGTTGCATTCAACGCTGAAGTCTCGCAACGCTTACTTCAACTTACATGTTGTTGTTGTTGTTTACATTGAAATTTACTAAGCCATTTACTACATATTTAGAGCTTAAAAGCTATATTTAACGGCGTTAAAATTATAGCAATTAATATGCGAAACTGTCAACTTGCAACAGCTGTCACTGATGTCCATCGATGCGGATTCACTTGCTGACAGCATGACAAACGAGCTGCTAAGGAATTTCAATTACAGCACATTAGACTAGATTAATACACTAACTAAAGAGAATTTGCGTATTTATTTGCGCGGATGCGTTGCAACAATCGCACGCTAATATGGTAGTGCGGGCGTGTGGATGGGTTTATGGGTGTGTGTGTGTGTGTCAATTGTTATTGGACGGCAGCTGTTAAGCTCTCATGCGCATGCAGCTAATTAGCAATGTACCGTTACGTGTGTGATATCAACACAACAACAAGCGAAGATTAGTAGCTAATGCAACAGTTAACTAGCTTGCAACATGTCATGCAACAACATATGGAACAAGTCTCATTGATATGGTAATTAACACGGCGGCCGTTGGCCGAAGCGACTAGCATGACGGCGCTCGTACACAAACAAATAAATGTATACACAACTACAAGTATGTGTGGCATGTGTGTGTGTGCGTCTAATTTATGCATTTATTGGTTATTAATGTCAAGTTGTATGTCGAGCCGCAGTTAATTAAGCGTTAGCAATGACAACGTTAGACGCGTGTGCTAATAAGCGCTGCGCACATAACCGCTATGCATATGTGTGTTTGTGTGCGTGTATTTGTTATGACTTCATATTACCACACATTGGCTTGTTAGTGCGACGACTGTGGCACCGTTTCAAATGCGCTTGAGTTGATGTTGTAAGATGCCACAAGCGGCGGTAAGCCTTGCTGTCGATCGATGACGACGCAGCTTCCTACGAACAGCTGCATAGATAACATTTAAATCTTGTTGGCCGCTCTGCATGTCATTGAAATTTGACGCCTAAATTTGTGTTTCATCAGCAAAGTGCAACAGATTGATTAGACGCAAGTATGGAAGACACTCTTTTAGCAGTGTGCAAACATAATCGGAAGCAAATAGCTCGGGTTTACACAGAGAGGGAGAGAGAGCAACAGAAACGGAAAGAGCGGGTATGAGAAAAAAAAACAACTTGATTTTGTTCGTTCTGTTTGTATGGCAGCTATATGCTATAGTAGTTGATCTGCACAATTTCCTCGAATATTGCATAAACCTATGTCGAATTTCTTGAAGATATCTTGTCAACTGAAACCGTTTTCCATACAAGCAAATGATTCGGATCGTTCAGTTTATATGACAGCTATATGCCATAGTGACTTGATCTCAACAATTTCTTCGGAGATTACGCCACTGTCTTAGATAATAGTCCATACCAAATATCAAGCCGCTAGCTCGACAAATGACAAAGCTTTCCGGTCAAGCACTTGTTACCGATCGTTAAATTTGTATGGCAACTATATGCTATAGTGATGGTTCTTACAGATGAGCAGCTTCTTAGGGAGAAAAATACATGTTCAAAGTTTCAGTTCGATATCCCAAAAACTGATGGACTAGTTCGCGTATATACAGACAGACCGACGGACATTACTGAATCAATGCAGCTTGTGACGGTGTTCACTTATGTATATATTTTAAAGGGTCTACAACGTTTTCTTCTGGTTATTACAAACTTCATGGCAAACTTAATACACCCTGTTCCGCTTGTAAAAATCAGAATATAACCGTTCGTTTATCACTTTTTCAGAGAGCACTACATTAAACAAATATAAAAAAATTCTCAATAACCCGTTAGGAATTGCATGCATATTCATTCGAACGAGTGAAACCAGCCGCTCAAAGTGAAAAGCGCCTGAATATACTGCAAAGCAGCTGAAAAAAGCAAAGAATAAATGAAAGCGCTTATTTGCAGCGCGCTCTAGTTTAACCTGTGAGTATTAAACAGTGTGAGTATTAAATAAAATATGTGGTATATGTGCTACAAACCATTCAATTCACTTAAAACTAACACAGAAAATTAACCCAAATCCATCGGCTTTTACAAACATTTCCCAATGCACTCGAATTCCCCAATTTGCGGCATCATTTAATAGCCTAAACGCGCTTTTAGCTGAGAGCGTGCCATTTGTATGTTGTAAATTAAAAAATTACATAACGCCAAGCGGTACAATCGAACACATGTACGCGCGCTACACACACACACACGCAGTGGGCGCTAAAACGCTTTTGCATGCATTAAATGTGGTGTTTTATCGCAGTAATGCAGCCCATTGCATAATCACTTGCTGAAATTGCAACATTAAAATGCACAATAATGCGCTTTGTCGCGGCGACAGACACGCACATACACATACACACACATTCGACAGGCGAATATATAGCGAGCAAACAGCGGAGGCTTGCGAAAATATGCAAATGCCGGCGCGCAAGTGCAAATTTGTCGCGATAAGCTAATGCGCATTTGCGCGTTGCATGCTTTTAGGCGCATACTATATGCATTTATACTGCAGTTGTGTGTGGCTGGGTGCGTGCGTGTAATTCAAAACAAAGCGAAGGTTCTAAGTAAGCTGTGCATTGCGCACATTTCAATTGCCGCATTCATGCGTGAGCATTTGCCACATATACACATTAGGGTGTGCCAAAAAACACCGAATTTTTTTCGCTTGGTGCACTAAAAAATTGATTAAGAGGTGCTTCAAGCATCAGCTCTTTATTGTAATGAGAAGATGCTCCGCCTTACAGTTTTCGCTTTTTTTCTTATAATCAGTTAGAAAAATTCATATCGAGCTTACAACTATTTCAAAAATATTTCCTTTTGTGGATTTTGTAGGCAATTGAATGCTCTACAAAATGATATCGAATGATTTTTTCGTAAAACTAACCGTTACAAAGATATTAAAGGTTGAAGTGTACAATTAAGAGCCCATACTTGGAGCGCCTTTCTTAGAGTTGTCTAGCAACCAATTTTTCAGCGTACCAAGCGAATAGAAAAATATACTTAATTTTTTTTACCCACCCTAATTTAATTTTGTTTACATGTGTGCGTGCGTGCAAATAAACACGCGCGTGTCTGACGATTTTTAAAGCATACTTTTGGCTGTTTTATTATGTTTCGCACTGTTAATTTATTTTTTGCTTTTCATCGCCGTTGCAAGTCATGAATGAACAATCGAATGAATGAAATTGTGAAATTTTAAAATCACAATATTGCTGCTAACAAAAAAAAACGCGACATAAAGCACACACACATGCTCACATAGCGTTGTTGTTGCAAGACATACACCAGCACTGTTGCACGCAAAACTAAATGAAAACTGTCAACATAGCGCGCGGCCTGTTTACTTTGCTTTAATTGAAATTTGCATTGCGCCACCATGAAGTTAAAGCCGGCGCTTGAGCGGTTGGCGAGCGCCGCGCAAAGTAAATAAATGCAGCGCCAGCAATTCAAGTGCAAAGTGAAAAGTTTCTACGCCGCGACTGGTATGTGTGTATGTGTGTGTGATTTCACTACATAAGTAGTTGAAGTGAGCGCCACTGTGTTGCATAGCTGCAACGTCGCAGCGCTGTTATAGAAATGTGCGCTTAACGGCACGCTTCAATTACCGTACGCCATTTGCCATTTGCATTCGCGCCTTGTTTGCAAAAGCGCTTTCAGACTGTGTACAGACTGCGCTGCGTTTCATCAACGTGGAGTACGCTCTTGTTTTTCTTCGCAGTGTTAATGTGAAATACTTCGCTTTTCACTGTTAGCTACAACCGTTACAAAACAAAGTGTGTTCAACTCGACTGCATAGAAATAAATTGGAATTGTATTGAATTACAATTATGTTGTAATGGCGTGTGTATGCGAGCTACATTTTCACGTTGCATGTACGCTGAGTAAAGGCTACCGACCTCCTTTAGAGAAATGCCACACAAAAACGAATAACTCATAGAGTTTGCAGTGCACTTTTCGAGGATTAGGAATACTCGTAGATGTAAGTTTTGAACAACCACAGAGAAACCTCGTAGACCCTTTCAAATATATATATATATATATAGATATAGTAAATGATAAGCGTGAGTGGTTTTTGTCCGTCTAGTCGTCAGATTTTATCGTTTTACACGCGTCCTTTTCTCTTAAGGAAGCTGCTCATTTATCGAAACGTCGATATCGGTCCACTATAGCATATAGCTGCCATACAAAATGAACGTTCGAAATTAAGTGCTGGTATGGAAAACATATTAATTTCACATATAATCATGAAATTATCTAAGGCAGTAGCGCAATTCTTGAAGAAATCGTTCCAATCGGATCGTTTGCAAAAATTACAAAAACAAAGTTCCGTTGCTAACTTGATAAGCTTAGCGTCGAGTAAAAATGCTTCGCATAGTCGGTAGGAATATTCAATAGCAATTCTCTTACTCTTCAAAAGCGCGCTTAACTGTACAAAGCGGTGTGGAATTTCCCCTGCAGCGCTCATTTGCTACCACATCCTTGCGGATTGCCTTGCAGCGCAGTATATAAGAGTTATGCGATTTAAAATTCCATTTCAATAACCAATGCGGCACAAAACCACGAGAAATATGAAAAGCGCTATTAACATTCACGTTGGCAAACAAGCATATAAAATATTTTATATTCAAGAATTATTTCTTCTTGCATACTACACGCGTATGTGTGCGTAGTGTTTTTGTGTGGCATTCCACATGGAAAAGTGCTGAAGAGTATATCAAAATGTATACAAAAATATCACTTAAGCCGCTTATTTGCGTCCTCGCGATCTCATGACCGCCTACGAACCCTTTCAAAACCATATTACAACCCATACCACGCACGCACTTCAATGCAAGGCAACCGATATGCGGTGACAATGCATGCCTCCGCAGCCGCAGCTCAATTTGCCACGTCATTATACACGCACGACTTTATGCAAATAATGAGTGCGGATAAGTGTGCTGTGTGCGCGCTGTAGACGCCGCAGCAGTGCTAGCGGATTAAGGTGCGATACATAAAGTCACAACTCTGTCTGGGGCCGCAGCATAACGAGGCAACTTTCGCGTTGTACAACTTTACTATCCTTATTTGCGCTTCATTGTGCGCGCCACACGTTGCACACTGACAAACGCACGACTCGCGGTGCGAGAAAACAAGGCGCTGCGCTTACGGCATCCTTTGTCACAACTGGCCGCTGTTTGCAGACAATACACGAAACTTGAAGCGTATAAACAGTAATGCAAATTTATACAAACGAAGCGTTGGCAAAAGCGTACAGCGGATAGGCGCTTCCGCTGGTTTAAATTTTCAATAAATATGCTGTCGCTAAAGCTGCATCGTATTAAGTAGCTTACTTGCTTGCAACAGCTGTTTGTCAATCGCGCTTGAAATGCATTAATGCACTGTTCATTGCTCATTAATAACAGCGCCTTAAAGTAGACTACAACGTTAACACTGGCTGCATTGTGGGCACAAAAAATGCATTAAAATGTAAATCAAGCGCGTAAGTAAGGCGCAGCTGTGCATTGGAAATGGATTATGTAATAACTAAACTTAAAATTTGCGTTGCTTTTGGCAAGCATAAGCTTTAATTACTACTTAGGCGCATGCACGTGTCACAAGCGAGTTGTTCTACGTGCTGCCGCAACTAGTTGTGTTGTAGCCACGAATAATAAAATTCATGTTTTATACATTTAAGCTTCTTAAAGTATCTAAACTAATTGTCACACTACCCAATTAGGCAATATTTTGCAGACACCAGCAAGTTGGACTGCTAAACACACTTTTCAACATAAATAATCTGCCTTTCAACGCAAGTAACACACTAACTCAGCACATAAATGTGTGTGTTTTATTTGTGGCAAGCAGCACAGCAACAAGCCTTAGCAACTTATTATTTGACATGAATATTAAAATGTTGAAAATTTGCGCAGCGCCTGCTAACGTAAACTCGAACTAACATACCCAGCGAGAAATATTAAAGCAATGTGGTAGCTAAGAGACGGACAAACGAACAAACGCGTATTGCAGCTGCTACACATTAGTAGTTAAATGCAACGCTGTACACTTTTAATGCTTTAAAAGCTTCGAAGAGCCACTAAACGGCTGTGTAACTTGAGACGCAATGTTTTTATATTGCTCAATCGGCTTAGAATAAAATCTGACTATAAACTCTATTGTCTTCGACTTCACTGCCAAAGCAACTGGCCCCAAAAGCAAAATGACATTTAAAGACGCAGCGAAGAAATTTACAAAACCTGCTTTCTTATCTACACTTCAAGACTGTCAGCCACAAGTACAAGCACTTTTGGCGCGATGCCTATTAGTTTTGAGCAGAAAAAGCGTAAAGCGCTGACGCATTGTGATTTAGGCTGCTTTTGCTTAGGTATTAGGGTGGAGCGAAAAAAAATTTTGTTTCGCTTAAGTATTAGGGTAAAATTTGTAGATATAAAAAAAAAAAATTTTTGGAAAAAATGTTTAACATCTCACTTTTAAAGCAAATTTTGAGTTAAAATTTTTTTAAGAGCTAAAATTTTTGATAAGATAAATGTAAAGAGTTTAAACCAAAAAAAAATTTTTAACTCGAAATTTACTTTAAAAGCAAAGTACAAGTAGATGTTAACAAAAATATTTTTTTTTATTCCAAAAATTTTATTTTCTTATAATCTACAAATTTTACCCTCAGCCTAAGCAAAAAAAAAAATATTTTTTCGCTCCACCCTAATAGGTATGTAAGCAATTTCACTAACTCGACTTGCAACACTGGCTTGCTGCTACCCATATTTTGTGTAAAGAGCAGGTGAGCGCTCCGCAGACTCTCCTGTACGCCTGCATGCTTTGTTGCATTCAATTTGAAAGATTGCAACAATGCCTGTTTGCACGAACCGCCTGTTTGCTGTCTACAATCGGACATTAGACTAATGCAGCTGGCCAATAGCTGTTTTCTAACGTTGCTATGTGCTATAGCGTCGTGTATTTACTAACAATATGCGCTTTGTTAAAGACAATGAGGGCAATTTGCTGAGATTGACTGGCGTCTCTGGTGTGTACGTGGCCAATAAAGGCGTATAACTGCTGGGTTTTGATAAAATATTTGCTTGGCTTTGAGCACACGCTTTGGTCACTTGAGTGCCGTTCTGAAGTTTCTTAGGCGATTTGCTCGTTATCTATAGGCAGCAGTTAACAATGCTGCCGTGCGTTAAACGACATTGATTTTTTCCATACCTCCAACGCGTTGCCGCTTATGGCGTTTCGAATACTGCACTTGTACTTTTTACGTGCTGCTCAAGTAGACATTTTCTCATTTACGCTTTCACCATTTTTCCGCTGCGAAATTGCGCACGATATTCATTTTCATTTGCACATGAAGTGCCCACTTGCCGCGTCGGTAAGTGCGAAATTTTGCAACGCATGCAAAGTGGCAACCACTCGGCACACACTTCGCAACGGCTTTGGCCTGTCTTTTTTAGCGGCGTTTGGTTTTGTAAAGCATTAATTTCTTTGCGAGTTTCATCTTCTAGCTTTTTACAAGTACTGTTTGTGTTTGATACTTCGACCTTTCATTACTGCTGCTATCCAAGCGCCGCATGCTGTCCATTACAAACCGCGTTTGCACTGCAATAACACGCTATTTTTGCCCTACTTTTGCAGGCTCCCGGCTGCTTTTGTGTCTCGGCCTTTGTGGCATGCAAAACGTTGTTGTTAAGCTTGTCTCGTTTCAATTTCGCTACGCATAAACAATGTGCAAGCCGCCAGCGCCGCAAGCTCTTTGTAGCTTGACTATACGTCCTCCACACGCGCGGCCGCCCGGCTGCTCGGCCATGCATACAAGGTCGTCTAATAGTCTAAAGTATTGTGCCTTTGTATTTTTTTATACGCGTGCCAGCGCCGTCCTCATAGAGAGTTACTGGCCTGGTTTGACTGCTCGACATGCCGCGCATACAAGCGCGCAACAACAACAACAACGGCATACAATGTCATTCAAACTTCCGCAGTTTTTGCACTCGTGCGTTCGCCTTGCCGTTTTTCAATAAGCTTTGGCTTTAGTAGTACGCCGCGTGGCTGCCTACAAACATTGCACCAAATTTAACTGTGCGCCCGTTTGCTTCCAACTCAATAACGGCGCATCTTGCTATACCTTGCTACATATTTGCGCTCAACTGCCGACACGAGCAGGCGCGTAAAGTCGACGAAAAATCATTAAAAACTTTTGCTTCGAAACTTGCCTTGCCGCTCACGCGCTTGCTTAAAGTCTATCGCCGTTGCTGCCACTTGGCGCTTGTACTGGCGCTGATTATTAAATGTGCAAATTGCTTGATGAACAGTAGTTGGCAGTGGTTACGATGAGCCACTACAGGCAGGCCTGCGCTAAGGGTTAGGCCTCGACTCATTGCTGTGGCGGCTTAGCGCGTTGCAGAGTTACAACATAAAAATTCAATTGCCACCGCGGCATGCTTGATGCCTTTACAAGTGTATAGTTTTCGCCGGCATCTTGCGCTTCATATTAAAAGTTCTTGCAATTTGTTCAAAGTCGGCTAGAAAATTTGCTATTTACTCCGAAAGCGAAAGTTTCTAGTGTTGAGGTGCACGAAGCTTAGCATGTTTGGCCAACAGCAGGGAGATCTTCACACTTTCGACAAAAACGCTTGTTATACACTTGCAACATGTTGCTGGAGAGTATAATAGTTTTGCTCACCTAACGTTTGTTTGTATCACCTAAAATTAAACGAGATAGATATAGAGTTATATAAATATAGGTATATATAAATGATCAAAATGACGAGACGTGCTGAATTTCGAGTGACTGTCTGTCCGTCCGTCCATGCGTCCATGCAAGCGTTAACTTTAGTGAAGATTGAGTTAGCTTGCTTAAACTTTGTACAAATGTTTCTTGGCACTCAAGTAGGGTATTGAAGATGGGCGGTATCGAACCATTGCCACGCCCACAAAACGTCATTAATCGAAAACATATAAAGTGGCATAACTAAGCTTCACCATAAAATAAAGAACTGTTATTTACTACCACGAATTGCATTAGAGAGAGGCATCTATGGCTGGAAAACATTTTTAAAAGTGGGCGTGGTCCCGCTCTCTCATAAATTTAATGAAGATATCTTCTAAATCATGCAAGCTATAATAACGAAGTTTTTCGCTCAAAGTAAATATTATTGGCCACCCTACACACCCTGTAAAAATGGGTGAATTAGTACTATAATCGAGCCCACTCCTCATAGGATGATACAAGAGAACATAATAGGAGCCGGGGTCAAAATTGGACGATGGGCGTGGTATAGCCCACATTTCGGTGAAACCCCATATATCAGGACCTAAATGAACGATAACGACCAAATTGGTTATGTAATATTAACTTGACATTCTAATGATCCAGCGCGAAATCGGCCTACAACCACGCCTACTTCGCATATAACACAGTCTTAAATTCCTACTGATTCTTTCACTTTTCAAAAGTATTCACCTTGAAAAGGCTTTGATCTGAGAAGAAACAGCAAACGGCGGCAAGTGCAACAACAAAAAATAAAAAAAAATAAAAATTACAAAAATTAGCAACTATATTCTGCTGCAGCAAGGTGCATAGAGAAAGGCCGGACAGCAAAGAATTACAAAAGCAGCCTTGTATTTATTTTGAGCAACGATAACACTAATTACAACAAAAATAGCGTATACAACAACAATAATATAGTGCTAATTACAGCCGCTTTAGCTAAACAATTGCTTACAAATAATCAACATAGCGTTGGCCAGGTGCTGCAACAATAGATTTGCCACAATAGCATGCGGGCCAGCTTGTTGTAGCATATAGCTAGGCGCACAAGTGCCGCCAACAACAGCCAGTATGCCACTGCATGTGTATGCAAAGCAGCGTGCATACAAACTAAATATAAAATTTAAATTAAACCACAACAAAGATGTTGCATTAATGTGGCGCATGGCAGGCGGGTGCAGGTGCGCCATTACTACGTGTCTGGTATATGCGCTCATACGCTCATTGTGCATATACAATAACAATGAAAATGCGATGTTTACATATTTGTTTTTGCAATAACTAAATGAAAACAAGCTGCAAAGAAAATGTGTTGTAATAAATGTGGCAGCCACAGCGGCACAAATACACAAACAGTATTGTTTGCTGGTAGCTAACAGCAGCTAACGTGCAACAAAAGCGCATAATGCCGCTAATCTAATACTGCTAAGCGCAGCAACTCTCTCGAGTACTCATGCAGCGGCAGCGAAAAGTTAAGCTGTGCGCGCTAAACCGCTTGCTGCAACTTTGCAAATAACTTGAACAGCGTTCCCGGCTGCTGCTGGGCTACGTAAATAGTACTTGCCACACAGGCAGCGGTGGTTTGGCAGCAAAAATTTCGTTGTAACGGGATTATTACGTTATACACTAACAAAAGGTACTCTCAAAGGTACTTGCAACATTTACAAGAAAATCCAACAGACAACAACATACATAACCAGATATGGTGTGAAAAATTCGTGGGAAAAAAAGAATAAAAAAAATAAAAAAATTAAAACTAAATTAAAAAATAAATAATAAATAATAAACATAAAAAAAATTTAAAAAATTTAAAAATTAATAATAATAATAATAAAAAATTTAAATAAAAAAATTAAAACTAAATTAAAAAATAAATAATAAATAATAAACATAAAAAAAATTTAAAAAATTTAAAAATTAATAATAATAATAATAAAAAATTTAAATAAAAAAATTAAAACTAAATTAAAAAATTAATAATAAACTTAAAAAATTAAAAAAATTTAAAAATAAATAATAATAATAAAATTAATTAATTATAATAAAAAATAATAATAATAAAAAAAAAATTAAAAAAAAAACAAGGGCGATCGACGACTACAAAAATACTCTAGGAAAGCAACATAGACTTATCAAGCCACAGCGCGCTAAATTTAGCAGCAAAGCAATAAATCTATTTTAAGCAGAAGTTTAGCTTCGAAAACGCTTTAAAAAATTATATCTATACATATTTCAAACTAACAACAGCATGGAAATGTTAAAGGAAATAGAATTCTCTGTAAATGCGGCAGCATATGCGTATTGCAACATTGAACATTTTACGTACCACATTTTATGTCAAAACCAACCACAAGCACCCGCTGAGTTGCTATGCGCCTGAACTTGAACTTGATTAGCAGCCTCGTCTAGCTAGCAGCAGCACGTGGCAGCAAAGCGTGCGTGTACGAACGAGCAGCGAGATGACAATGAATTAGTCATAATAATAATTATAATAATAATACAAACACATACAGCCGCAAATATACTGCTAATATTACGCACTATATATATAAGCACTTCCTGTTGCAAGTTCAATGGCAGTGCATGCACGCGCAACACAAACACCTTGCTATTGGCGGCAGCGGAAAGGTGACAGCAATATAAGCTTGGCAGCAGCACACCACTTTATATAAGTCAATCAATGTTCTGAGCAAGCAACGCAACACAAGCTAACGGCAGCAGTGGCAAGTAGGAAGCGTGACGTTAAAATGTAGCAGAGATTTATCAAAGCAGTGTTGGAGTAACTCAAAGCATGCAAACACACGCAAGCAAAATGTGTATAAAACTAAAATCAATGCAAATCTGCTGCAAAGCTGCTTGCTTATAAAAGATTCACTGCGGATTTACATAAAGCAAAATGCGCTATACGTAAAATATAAAAAAAATATCTAAACAGCGATTTGCTATGCAGAGTTTGCCACAGCGTATATGCTACATATGCATGTATTGAAATGAATTGTCGCACAATTTTTACGTATTTTTAACGATTTTTAATTGAATTTTGCAAAAAAACTTTTAATTTTAAATATATTGTGCTGTGCGAATTTTTTCCGCTCGGTTTAAAAAAACACGTTTTCAATTGATAAATGTAAATTTTATAGTAATAAATTTATGTAAAAAACAAAACGTAAGGTACGTTTGGAATTTAATATCTTCATGTTTTAGTTATGCGCAGACAAATGCGAGCGACATGCACAGTTTTCCGCTCTTTCCGGTATGCTATTGCCAACGGCAATGAAAACATACCGAACGGCAAATACGAGTATGTA
The DNA here is from genome assembly GCF_042242935.1 of Bactrocera oleae. Taxonomy (NCBI): domain Eukaryota; kingdom Metazoa; phylum Arthropoda; class Insecta; order Diptera; family Tephritidae; genus Bactrocera; species Bactrocera oleae. Next base: position 741,627 of record NC_091539.1, read on the forward strand.
TGTATGTATGTTTGCGCATTTGTCAGCGAAGATACATAAATAAATGACGAGTGCAAGTGAGATGAAAGAATGTTATACAATCATTCATGCCAAAATTAAATTCAAATTAAATAAATAATATACAAAATATAAATAACTTGTGTTTGCTATTTGCATAGGCATTTATGACAAAAAAAAAACAGATGAAAAGAAGTAAAGAAGCAGAAATATTAATTTCGTTTGTACCCATGCCATAATATCTCACTCTCTCTTTCTCTTTCTCTTTATAAATACAAAAGATTCCTTGCAACAACTTTAATCGGTCATTTTGTATGGCAGCTATATGCTATAGTGAACCGATCTGAAGAATTTCTTTGAAAATTGCAGGATTCTCTTAGGCATTAACTCATGCAAAATTTCTTGAAGATATCTCATCAAATGACAAAGCTTTTCATACAAGCTCTTGATTCCGATCGTTAAGTTAGTATGATAGCTATATGCTATAGTGAACCGATCTGAAGAATTTATTTGGAGTTTACACCAATACTTTAGGCAATAACCCATGCAAAATTTCGGGAGGATATCTCTTCAAATAGAAAAGCTTTCCATACAAGCACTTAAAACTGACCGTTCAGTTTGTATGCCAGCTATATGCTATAATGGTACGATAAAGGCTGTTTCGACAAATGAGCAGTTTCTTGGGGCGAAAAGAACGTGTGCAAAATTTCAGATCGATATCTCAAAAACTGATTGATATTAACCTATAGCTGCTATACAAACTAACTGATAACAAACAAGACCTAGTTTGGTAACCTTTGTTGTTTGATAAGATATCTTTACGAAATTTGGCATGGCGTATTACCTAAGGCAGCCGTACAATCTTCGAACAAATTCTTTAGATCGGTTCACTATAGCATATAGCTGCCATGCAAACGGATCGTTCAAAATACAAGCCTTGTATGAAAAACTTTTTTATTTTCCGAGATATCTTCTCGAAATTCAGCATAGCTTATTTTCCAAGGCAACAACACAATCTGCGCACACATTTTTTAGATCGTGCAGCTATAGCATATAGCTGTCATACAAATGCATCGATACAATCAAGTGCTGTATGGTTTTTTTTTTATTTATGTTGGCCATTTTAGCTTCGCTGCAACCGTAGTTAACGTGTTTGCTTGTTTTCATTCTACTCACTTAAAACTTAAATTTCTACGATTTTAATACTTATAACAAAAGCTATTAAGTTGACAGTTTTTGCTTGCTTGAACACTGCACCAGCAGACTCTTCTCCAAGCAACTCATTTCAGACGACAAAGCGCAACGTAAAACGGCGAATAATGAATAATGCAGTGAAGCTGACATTAGCAATTTAATAGCCTTTTGGGCAAATCTTATAGCATGTAGGTATGTATGTATGTAAAGGGGTTGAAAACCCCAGCGGAAAATCAATTTGCACAAAACTGGTTTTCTTTTTAAGAAAATTTTTCTTTTTTAATTAGCTAACTCAAATTTTTTGCAAGTCAAAAGCAATAGAAATGAAAGTGAGAATTAAACATTTATAACGGTAAGCTGGCGGCCGATTTTTTATGCTTGCTTATCAGCTGACCGTTCTGTTTATAAAGTTTGTTATGCTAAGCATTAGCATTACACTCAAGAACTGGCAGCCTTTAAAAAATTGTTAAAATCTTTTTTAAAGCAGTTGCATTAAAATGCCTTGGCCTCTCTTGTGTAGCAGCAGCAGCTTTTTGACAAGTCAAGCGTTTTATCACCATCATCAGCCTTGCGTTGGCACAGCGAACTTGCCCCATCGCCCTGTTTCACCCACTGCAACTGCACGTCGCCCGCGTCTAACTGATTTCTCCCAATGGCTCGGTTGCACTTGAGTGCGCTACGTTTGCGAAAATCGCTTTTGGCTAACATATAACTTATACCCAAATGTCAAAAATGCCACAAAGTCAGCTAAACCGACACACACACACACATGTACACAGTGAAAATCTTTCGTGTAAAACCGCAAGAAAATCATTTGCTTTCAACTTAGTTGACTGCAGCCACCCGCCTCGCCGCTTGTTTGTGGCTATTTGGTCCTTGGTTTGTGTCGTCATTGAACTGAGACCACACCGCAGAATTCATTGTCCTTCAAGCTTACTTGAGCGCTTCTTCTGTTTGTGCAGACTGGCAGCGTAGGTGCGAGGGTTGCCGGAAACTTGTGTGCGCTTAGGCGGGCGGAGCAGCAAAGCTTTTGAAAATCAGTTAACAGTGTTATTACTGCCAATTATTTATTATTTCAACAAATGCTCTGCTGACAAACTAATTATTTTTCTTTGCTGTGCAATGCATTGTTCTACTGCAGTTTGCCTATGGTTGCCCCATATACCGCAAACGATTTTTTATATAAAAAAACTTAAGTTGATTTTTTTGGTTTTGAAGCCAATCTATATTGCTCGTTTAGTATCAAATGAAGGCCACGCAGCTTCCGCGCAAAGTTCGAGCCACGCTACTTAGTTTCATAACGCGCGTATTATTAAAGCTCATGCTTGCGTTCCGCATCATGTAAGCGCGTCCAATAGCTCAAAAGTGCTGCACCTCAATTGCCAACATTGGAAGTCCGCTGGGCTCTGCGTTGAGCGCTGGCATCGCGCACTGACCACACTATTTGCAGCCGAAATGAAACGCACGAGAAACCTACAATAGTAGAGTCTGCTCAAGCGTACGATTCATTATGTGGCGCCACGCCTAATTGTATGCAACACAATACACTTTGGGACACTTATTTAGCGGATTCGTTGAGTCAGCGCACACTCCAAGTGGCACACACACCATGCAACATGCCAGCGCGACTAATTGCTATACGTTTTGTGGCGGCAATGCGGTCATTGTTGCTGCTACGGGCTGCTGGTAGCACGTTGGCGCATGCTAAAGTGGCACACAAAACGAATTCACGGCAAATTTGCGGTCTTACACGCTGTTTCCATGCACGCTGCATTGTATTGTGCGACATTGTGGCAATTGTAAATGAGAAATTGTTGGGATATTCGACTTGGCCAGCTTGCCACATAATATTGCTGAGCTACGAAAATGCAAATAATTGATTTGCGTCTGCAATAATCAGCGTAGTATTGAGAGCATATGGCAAAAAAATAAAAATATTTTTCATAATTAAATTGCTGCTACGTGCAGCGTGTTCTGCCCTTTTTGCTTAAAATACTGGAATTCTAGTTTTGCTCTCTGCTTTTTTCAATGTTGCTCAAATTTAGAATGCAACTGCCACCTGATCCAACAGTTGGCGCAGCAAATAAACCAGCACTTTACAAATATTTTAACACGCTGATGGACAGCGTGCAACGTGCAACGTGTCTGTCTGTGTGGCTGTGACAGGCTGTCATGTCGCCGCTGTTAAGCAGACAGCAGCTTATGTTGCTACAAAATTCTGACAAAACGCAAAACGCACACTTTTTATATGTAAAAGCAAAGCAACAACAAAAAAACGTGGGAAAAACTCAAACGGTGCACACGAAAGGCTGCGCGGCTGACGTTGCATGTCCGAGTAGGTTGTGAGCTTAGCAGCAGATTTTTAGGCAACTGCAGCGATTACTGTTAGTAAGCGCATACAGTTATTTCAAAATTTTCGCCGCGCTGCAGGTTGCACATATATACGCCAAGTTGTGTGTCTGTGTGGTAAAACTTTAAATTTGAGGCTTGCACTTTTACAGTTACTCAAAACCTTAACATTTTGTGGAACATAGCAAGTTGTTGTTGTTGTAGTGGCAGTATTCTGCCGCGTTGACAGTAGTAGTCACTGTTGCATACATAATTATTGCCACGCGCTGTAGCTAATCTATACTAAAAGCGCATTGTGGCATCAACTTTTGTCTTAAACAAGTCTTAAGCAAGATAAAAGTTGCAAGCTTTGCCTACATTTAGACTGTCATAAACAGTTACAACGCTACTTCCGGCTGCTTATGTCACAGCTCAGCTGCTGCTTGCTACTTACAGCTGTAAGCTGCTCAACTGCATGGCATTAGCAACATATGTGCATATATAGTAGGGTGGAGCTAAAAAACTAAATTTAAAAACATTTTTTTTTTGTGCAAAAAAATTTTAACTCAATATTCACTTTAAAAGTGAGTGTGAGCCTCTAGATTTAAAATTTTTTTTTTCCCAAAAATTTTCTTTTTTTACTTGTCTACAAATTTTACCCTCAAGCTAAGCAAAAAAAATAAATTTTTTTTCGCTCCACCCTAATATGTAGCGTTGCTGTTACGAATAGTTGTAGCATATTTATTGTTGCTATTTTTCTTGGCTGCCACAAAAGTTTGTGCCACACGTCTACAAGTTTCTTATAGCGGCAAAGATTTCTTACTTTCTCGCATTTACTTTAGTCTGCCTGCAGGCAACTGTACTTTGCGCTCGTCATCAACGTTCGCCTAATCATCTTACAGCACTGATTTCCGCTTGTAACCCGCAGTCGCTCACTCTGCTGGCGCTGCTTTGTTATGCCTTTGTCGGCTTAACAAACTAATCTTGAGAATTTTTGTGCTCTTTGGCACTTTCCTTACAATTTTTTGTATATTTTGTTATTGTAATTTTAGTTGTAGTTGTGTGTAATTGTAGTTGTTGTAATTGTGGTTGTTGTGCTCGTGTTTTGTTTTTGTCGACCAACTACCGCCGCACTGTCCAGTATAACATACAAGTGTTGCAGTTCTGCCAAGTTGCATGCCGCAAAAGTTCTTAAATGCCACACACGCTTGCACACACAACAACAATTTCTAAGACTGCTGGCATAATTTGCTGCTTTTTCGTCTAATTATTAAATAAACTGGATTTAAAGTACATGTGTCGAAGAACCAAATTCATGTGTGTGTGCAACATGCCACTGTGTATGTGGATTACAACTCGTGCATGCATGTATGCGTGTGTATTGAGGCGAAAATTTGTACTTTAAAAAAAAAAATTTTAAAACGATATCATAAGCAGCCATACTAGTGAAGCGGAGTGAGGCGCGTTTACAGCGGAAAATGCTTAAAGTGAGTTAAACGCAATTGCAACTTTTGTGTAGTTGCAACAATGGAAATTCGCCTTTGAGGCGTTAATACATTTTAAATGATTTCATAGAATTATCCAAAAACTAACTGTAGTTTCGTTCGATTTATATTTAGTTGCATTCATTTGAGTGTGCCGCATTGGACTTTAATTATAGCTTGCCACATCAATAACGCATGGCAAGCGTTCAAACTAACCGTTGCCAATTAATTCCGTTTCAATTCAATTCGATTTGTTGTTTGTTGCGCAAAATTTAATTTATTCATAAATCAGTATACGCAATTGATTGCTGTGTGTGTGGGTCAGCATGTGTGTGTGTGTATGTGTGTGTGGCTGTGCATGACCCAAAGCGAAATGCATTTAAATGGCAAATTTAGACAAATTCTGCACTAAAAATTGCAATTATTTATGGCTCATCTACTTTTATGTTGCAGCATAAAATGCTCTACTTGCAACAGCTGCCACAATTGACAACAATCGACCCAGCAGCAGCAGTCACAGCTGTTTGCCACTCTTAACGCTTGCCATTAAGCGCTGCGCATTAAAATAATTCGCAGTTGTATTTCTACGAAATGCGGCTTCTTTTAGGGTGGCATGCATCTACTCCGATAACACAGCTATACAAGCCTTAAACTCGTTGACAGTTAGCTTTAAGCTAGTCAAGGAGTGTATGACCACAGCGGTATCGTCGGAAATTGTAAAGCGGATGAGCTTGCAAGAGGAAAGCGAGGCTCACTTAGCCGCAATGACACTGATCACTGTCCCATTTTCACTCATGCGTTAAGTCTAAAGATTTTGGAGTACAACTGCAAAGCTTGTCAAAGCTACAATGAGAAAGGTGAGGTAGAAACATCTAAATACTTTCTCCTTCAAAGTCTAGCTTTTAACAGAATAAGGTTGAAGCATCTCGGTTGCCATACTTTTTTTGAACCCGGCTGGGTTGGCTGGAATAGATATTAGTCGCCTCAATAAATATGTCACAGGCTCTAGGCATTTTGTCGATATCTGACGGGATCCGTACCTAGCAGTTCTGGGCATCACAACGGGCAAGCGTCTATAGCAGTCTAAGTGGGATTATTCTTAGTCTCACTTATTATAACCTATATATTGTAGCCTATTTTCAGGTTATCTTTGGGTAAGAGTAGATTATGGCAGCTATTAGGTTTCTTTCAACACTTGGAAAGACTCCGCGTACTTCTTGAGTTGCTCGAAGTAACGTTGAGTTTGCCGCGTCTCTTACTCGTAAGTCATTGCTCTGCCTCGTTGGATATTCTGGATAGTCCTATCCTAACTCTTTACTACTGGTCTTAAATACTATTTATTATTAAATTTCTTATAACCAACAGTAAACGCTTAAGTTTATTGGGAACCGCACTTGCGGCGGCTTTAAATAATTGAATTGCGCCACAGAAGTGCGCGGCAATGTAATAAAATTTCAGCAGCAATCAAATTAAGCATCCAGTGGAATATCGACGGCAGTTGCAACAACAACAGCAACAACAATATATGCAACACATACCACCAAGAGCAAAGTTTGTAGCCTACACGGCGCCTATGTGTATGTATGTGCGGCAAACAGCTATAAGGGGCATGCAACCGAATGCCAATGGCACTACCACAACTGCCTCATGAAATAAATAGTAAATGCTTTTCTATGCGTATGCTATTTGTGCGCATGTGTGTGTGCGTGTCTGCGCTTAGCTGCAACTACAACGGCCGTCGGCAGACTGGCCGGTGTTATCTGATGCAAACAGCCGCTCATCGCCGCCTTTTCAGCATATGAGGTTGCGAATGCGTTTAGCTGCTAACTACGTGTGCCACAATGCACTGTAATGTGGCATGCAACAACGCTGGAAATGAAACAATAGCAAGTGAACGGCTGTGGCAGACGCAAACATTGCAACAATCATTTATGCCGCACAACATGCTGAGTGAGCGCGCCACATGCCAACTGACCTTGCCACAATGCGTTGTTTGTGACTTACTAAATGTGTATAGCAGATAAACATGCACATATACATACATAAATACAATTACATAAAAAAAAATTTCAAAAAAATATATTAAAAAAAACATACATACAACACACATATGTATATCTGTAAAAAAAAATCTGCTCTGCCAATAAAAGCAAGTGTTGCATAAGCTCCAATGGCTGCGCTGCGAGCGTAATGGCGTCGTGGCTGCAGGAATGTATGCATGTAAGTGTATGTAAGCGCCGCAAATATTGTTTTGCAGTCAGTGGATAAGCGGACTCAAGGGTACTTACCATATATAATGTAAATAACATTCGCTCACTCTTTTGGGTGTACGAGCATATTGGTTACCTTGGCGAAAGCCAATTTAATTTTTCGGCATTTAAAACCACGCAGACTTTTTTGAAATTCTTCACATTACACGCAAGATAACTCAAAACATAGCCGCTAAACCGTTGTGGGCGCTGGCTTTTACGCGCCGCGTTTATATTTCGCGTAAATTTCAGCAGAATAAAGCGTAGTTAATTAAATTGTTGTTGACATTTCAGCGTTTCTCAGCACTCAAGGCGTTTACAGGCGCGCAGCGCAAATCTTTCAACAAATCGCTTGAAACACTGCGGAATTTATTTAAACCGCCGCGCGTTGTATGCTTAGGGACACGCGCCTGTTCACATATGTAGCTGATGTGTATGATGAATGATGATATGCCCATCAGCTATTTTCAGCAGAGCTTTCACGTGGCGCCACACGAAAAATCGCATTTTTGTTTTGCCTTATTGGCGTCTACTTTAGGTAGCGCAGCGCGTTTGTTGGGCGCTTTCAGTGCAGGCTGTGCGTTTAGTCGGCAACCACAGCGCTGATCAGAATAAGCAGTTACAAAGCAGTCAAGTTCTAAAACGTCACTTCAGCGCTTGTATTTTCACTAAGCTTCGCTACAAACTACACATTTTGTGCTGTTTAAGTTTTTATTGAAGCAAGCGCAATAAATTTCTATTTTGCAACTATTTATTTGCACAACACTTTTTCGCGCAAAACTTACCGTCATTTCACTTAAATCGAAACTTTTCTCATATCTGCACTTAGTAGACAATTTGCAAGTTTGCCATGTAAGAACTATTGTAGAAGCAAAATGCAAAAATATATGCTGCCACTGCCGCTTAGCGGCGCCCACAGCAAAAGGTCGCAACTAGCGCGTATTGCAAAATTGTGGAAATGCTTGAAATGTCTTTTCACTTTGCGTCTGTCGCCGTACAAGCGCTCACTTCCCCCCTAATTGAACAACGCCTGGCTGCAGCGCCGCCGCCTGTTGCTGTGCACAACTTTAATCCAGCGCGTTGTTGTAGCATGCCAGCTGCTAGTTACGCCTAATTGCTTGCCTTTTTCACAAAATATTTTAATTTATTGTTATGCTTCAGTGTCTTTCTAGTTGCAGCAGCTACGCAATTAATTTGCGCTTACTTGCAACACGGGCAACATGCCAACGCTTTGCTAATTTGTCTTTCGCTTTTGTTATTTGCTATTTGTTACGCTGCTGCATGCAGCACATTATTACTGTGTGTGCTCGTGCATGCCACTGCTTGTTGCAAGTTGCTACAACAATCATACTACATGCAACATACAAGCCTTAATGCCACTCAATAGCACATTAGCAGCAACTCGTTTACTTTGTACGCAACACACACGCCTGCAACGCCGTCGTCACGTTGTTGTTGCCATTCTCCACATTCAAGCGCCAATTTGCGTCCTTGACGTTGAAGACGCAACCAATGCGTGCCACACACGCACGCACAGCGCTCGGCAACTTGTAAATCGTGTGAGTGCTCTCGATAGCGGTTAATAATGTCTTCTGACAGCAGCATTATCCTTTCGCCTTGTTGCTGCCACAAGTGCTGCTTATGTTGCCACCACTGAAGGGCAGTTACATGTGCTTTCACCTTCCATTGTGGCACGTTGCTTGTCGTCTAGCTGCATGCTTGCTCAATCTCTTCGCTTTCAATCGCTATTTGTGAGCGTGTTTGTGTGTGTGTGTGTGTGGTAGCTAAACCATTCAATGTCAAGGCGCTCCATTGCCAAGTTAACCGACGAGTGTTGGCTAGCCAGCGACGAAGCTTAATGTTACATAGCTATTGTTGTTGTTGTTGCTGTTGTTTTCATACAGCATTTGTTGCATTGTGGCCAACATGAAAAATAGACGTGCAACTTATTGAAATTGAAACTTTTACCGCAAATTCGCTTTTGTTTGCTGGCTGCTGCAGCGTCGGAACTCTCCAGCGAATAAACAGGCACACCCATACACACACACACACATATATACAAATGCGGTCATTTCTCATTGGTGTTGGTCGTGCAACAAATTGATTTGGTATGCCGCTTCGCCAGCGTTCGGCTGCAATAGCCCAGGCGAACAGTTTGGCGTGTTTGTTGAATAATGTGTTTTTGTTATTGTTGTTGGCTTGATTGTATTTAATCATTAAACGCTCACAACAAGCAAACAAATTCTCATGTTGAATAGTAAATGTGCGTTGAAAAGTTATTTATTGCGCAACAAACCGGATGCACCAACACCACAGACGAACACACACACACAAACACTCTTGCTTAGTTGGATACGTTGAGTAGGGTGTATTGTTGCATATATACTCAAATGTGTGGAAAAGCGTTCGAGTGTGCTTACCGTTATGTAAGCATATTGCATGTTCGTGTGTAGGTGTCTGTGACTTTTCACTCCTTAGCATGCTCTTGCGTGTGTTGAAGGCAAATTTGCAGCAGTGCTTCGCAGAACTTCCAAGAAATCGCTGTCTGCCTCCATTGTAATGAAAATCTTGAGGCAAGCATGCGAATATTTGCAATCAAAGGCAGAGCAAATAACACATGGTATTTACATGGAAAAGTAGCTCAATGTGATCGGCGAACCCCACCCTTCACCAGTATTTGACCTTGAATTAAACTACTGTCCGCAACTCACTTAGTGAGCATACCTATTAAGTCAAACGAAAGTGTGCGAAACTCATTGCGTTTTTCTTTCAACAAGTGGACTGTACACCTAACCGCTTTCCACATAAGGGTTTCCGTAATATTTCTGCAAGAAATCCAGTAGTTACCTCTTTTTGTTTCATCATCTCGAGTTCCGCAGCTGAACGAGAAATTTGGTGGTTGTCTACTGTCTGGTGGTACAATCTAAGTATGACCATGCTTTCATGAGAGTTCCAAACCTGAAGCAGTCTCGTCAGCCAGCTACAGTATCTCAGTTCAGTTCTGAATGCAATTCGCTTGTTTTTTAGCAGTAATTTTTTAAAAGACCCACTTGATCTCTGTATAGAACCCTATCTTATCAGTTCAGACCAAACTAACCCAGCCTGAATTTTTCTGCAGCCAGTCTCGAACCACGAGTTCGTAAGGTTTTTGTAACGCAGTTCACATCAGTCACATAAATTTAAGCCAATGCCACAATAGTAGCATCAGCTCTCTTCCCAATCCTCAGACTAATCAGAGCGACTACAGGTATCAACTGCTTTGTTTGGTTGAAAAGTGAAGCGCATGAGCGCCAGACCGTAGACGGCCGCACTTAGGCTATGATTAGGCTCATTGTGCACTTGGAAGGTAACCAATTTAAGCTTTAGCCAGCCACTCCGTGGATTCGGTAAAAAACCTGATTCCTCTCCACCCTAGTTGCCCAATGTCGCTTAAGTTGTAACATTGGGAGCCATGGAATATATCCCTTTTTATCCGGCTGAAGGCTGCCCATTGAATTGTGAATGTCCATTCACATAGGTAATGTTCCAGCGTCTCATCATCCTACGTGCATGCCCTGCATTCCGCCGATTCCCTTTTTCACATTTTCTCAAGGTGAAATCTTAAGAGTAGGTACCCTTCGATAACCCCTGCAATGTTACTAAACTTCCTTTTGCCTGGAAGAAGGGCCTTTTTGATCTTGGCACCTGCTGTTGCGGCCACATTTTCGGCTTGAAAGACTGTATTGCAGTCATTTAGTTTGAAGCTGCCTTCTATGTACGGATTACTACAGAAGAAGACCGTTCCAGTTTCTGTTTCAGCAGCTTTATGCAGCCATCTTTTCGAAAAGTATAATTCGAAAGTATGTTAAAAGTTAAAACGCCCGAAAGCATACTATATTATTTAAACAAATGGTAGTTTTTGAAAAGCAATCAAATTAAACTAGAAATGTGAGGAATCTATTGTAACTAAGTAGATAGGTATCTTTAATCACATGAAAAATATACCAATTGTTACCAAATCTTTCAACTCTTGAAATTAAATGATTTTAATTCACTTGCAAATGATTTATTTTCAAACAGAAAGCATTATGTGTAAATAAGAAGATTCGTTAACTGAAATTAAATTAAATTTCCCCTCACATATTTACACATTTAAATTGCAGAAACGCGGAACAGCGCGGCGTGGAAGAGCGGCTATAAACGGCGCGACAAAGTAAACGCTCTGTGAGCATTTCCAACAAGCAACGAAGGGAATGTAACCAGCAAAGCAAAAGGAAAAAGAAATTGATAAATATTGCAACAGCTACAAAAACAAATAAAAAAGCGACCACACACGTGTGCCACTGCTCACACGCACACACACCTACATGCAACGTTTAACCCACCAACGAGCACAAACAAAACGAAAAGCGTGCATTTAAAGTATTGAGTGACAGTCGCATATGAGCCACTGGGACTGAGAGCTGACAATGACAATATCCGAAACAGCGGAAGCGGATATCAATGCACTGTAAACCAGCGCTTGAATGGCAAAACTGACAGCAGTGACGAGCGGCAGTTTACAACCTTTGCTTCCGCACAGCTCGCCCCTATTAACCCCATACAGCGCGATAGCGGAGATGGCCGGAAGCGCGCACGAGGCAAATTTCGATAGTCACAGCGCAAACAATAAATTATTGAGCGCTTTAATCGACGACAACAACAACCACATCAACGCTGACGACAACCGTAACACAAGCATAGCGAGCAATTTGAGCGCCACCATCACTACAGTAGGTTCAAATGTGACGCGCGTTTTGTACACATACTTTCAAAATATCACCGAACCGCAAGGCTATGCGGCCGCCGCCACCACAACGACAACAACAGCGGCAGCTGCCAGTGGGAGCGTCAGCGACAGCACAACAACAGCAAGATTGCACAGTCTCATCAGCAATGCCGCTGAGCCACAAATTGGCAGCAATGATTTGCCGACGACGTCTCAAAGTGTGAGCGCTACGATGCTCGCCACCGCCAAAACATTGCTGCAAGCGCCACTCAGCGCGTCCGCGAATGCAACGCGCGCAGCAACGGTGTTGGCGAATGCAACCGCGTCCATATCAGCCTCCGCCGCGACCTATGCCACCGAACTGCTGAACTCGACACTGTCGCGAACGCTGTCGACGAGCGGGAGTGGCGCGAGCGCGGCGCCTAGCAGCATCGTTTTGACCACCTCGCCCAATGTCACCTACCTGCCACATCAGGTCGCCATACGCAGCTTCGAGGACTGCGCGGCGCTCTTCGCCAATTACACGCAGCCGCAGAATGGTAAGTAGCCACGGGCATAATAAAATAAGAGGCGGTAATAATAACAGCTGACCACAGCTTGCCACAAATGCTTAAATATGTACGTGTTAGTGTCAGTGTAAGCGGTTGAACGCGCTTGTTGTCGCAATTGTAATTTTGTTGTGCTTTATGGTCACTATTAAATCAATTTTGTGGCGAATTGCTGGGCGTAGGCGCGCGGCGTCAATGCAAGGCTGTCCGTGCAAACGATTATTCATGCACATATATAAGGTTTGCGTCTACGTCACACACATACACACACAAACAGCCGGCTGTTTGTCAACAATGACAGTTTACTATGATTTATGACGCTCTGTGGCTGCTGCTCTTGATTAGTCACACACGTTCACACTTTTACTGACGCACATTTGGACGCTTAGTTTTTTCATTTAGCAACTTGTTTTATGCTAATTCAGCGCATTCATGCATTTGACGCATGATTTTAATTGATGAAACGCTTATCGTCAGAGATAAATCAAATTCGCTTTAAAAATATCGCAAATGACCAAACAACTACTGACGGCGCGCACTTTTTATTTTGTACTGTATGTTAGGCGCCATGAAAAAACGACTAGTATGTGCAAATTTAGACCTCGTATATACTTTTAATATGGCACTTTTATTCATATGACAACCTCATCTACTTATTTAGAAAATTGAAAAGAAAGTTCAGAACCTGACCCGAGCCGGATATTCGTTCGGTGTAAAGCAGCTGTAGCCAGCTAAACCTTTCCTAAGTCTCACTCTAGGTAGCCCAGAGCCGCCTTAAACTCTATACTTAATGTCTGCTAGGTATTTGTCGTATTTGTTGAATTAATTGGTTGCTCGCGATATCCGAAGCAAACCAAGCTCTTTTCGCTATGCCACAACTAACCTCAAAGATGTAAATAACAATTATGAACTGTGTAAACAGACACCCTATTTGTCAGAACTAAACTTTTGCACTGGTGGTGTTGTCGACAGCTCGGCAAGTTGTCGGCAGCAATTAAGTTTGTTAGCACAAGAATTAGTAAAGTTATTGGACCGGACGCGGTGGCATCGGCATAACTGTTAACTGTCGATTTCGAGAGCAACATTTCGGCTGCAACTTGGCGCGCTATTCGCACAGGTAACAAACGAGCCTGAGATGGTGTGCAAATAGAGCAAGTAGAAGGGAACTGTAGTGAAGTTGAAGCGAAATTGCATTTGAGTTGTCGAGCAGCGGCAACAACAATTGCAGACTGTTAATTGAAAACATTGTATTTGACTGGCAATGTGGGGACTCAGTAGACGCATTAGAAATGTTGCAACCGCTTGAATGCTTTAATGGCATTAGCAGCGGACGTTTGGCAGTTGAACTGACCGCTTGCATACAGTACAGTTAGACACACACAGACGCTCATATTGAAACTATGATATGTCTATTTGTGTTACTCACAATCATAGGCTACCAAGCGAACGACTGGAATGATGGCGCATGTGGCAGCAACACCGGATGCCTACCAGAGGACCTCGCCTCGCCAGCACTACAAGCTGAGCCGCAATCGTGAGCGTTGTCTGCTGCTGCGTATCAGTTTGCCACTTGTCTGGCCAGTTGTTGCATATGCAAATCAAATGTGGCATGCAACACGCACAAATCAAGGCAGACAATGCCACAAACGTTGGCGTGATTTAATTTCCGATTGACGACTCACAGCGCAACTGAGCTTTCACTCTTTGAGTGTGGAGTAAAATGTGCCAACTACTTGCATGCAAATTGTCTGCCACAGAGCGGCGCAGTTTTGCAAATGCAAGCAGCCCAACTTATTTTGTAACATTTTCTATCATTTACAGCTCTGCAACAAAGGCGCTAGCAAGAATGTGCTACCGAACTGCCAACTTAGGTGACCATTTTTTGTTACTTTTGTAAGCTACGGCCGGTGCTTTTTGTAGTGTGTTGCATACTCGCACGCGTCGTTGCACAGAAATTGCATTTGACACATCAACTTTATCAGTCTCTGCACTAAACAAGTCAACTGAAAGGCGACTTTGAAGGCTGTCGTTGCATGAATGTAGCTTGTGGTGCACGTAAGAGCGGTAGGGGAGGGAAGCAGGTGAATATTTCAAGCAAAAGTTGAAAGCATATGAATACGTGCAGGATTTTGCAAGGAGAGGTGCTGCCATTAAGGCAGGCACGTTGATGCAATATGTGGCAAACTCATTTGATAGCGGCACTAGAGTTGCAGGCCGCATTTTACAGTGCTCACACATACATCTATATGACAGCAAACTTAAATATAATTCTATTATATACTAGCATAGTCTGCCGAGGTCAGCAAGACTGCAGGCAACGCCAGCAGCTTGCCACATTTGCAATGCGTTACAGAATTGGACTTTGAAAACAGGCAGTCGTACTCTTTGTGACAATTATGACTTTAATCGCATTTGCATATGTTTTTGCAATCAATTGTAAATATCGTAAATAATAGGCAGCAAATGACAACAACAACACGCCACAAACTCGAGTGACAGTGGCAAATTACTGTCAGGCAGTCGGATATCCTTGATTGCATAGACATTTCTAAATGCACTGACCCAAATAATAAAGTCAGTGGCGTAAACGTAATGAGTGGCAACTAAAAACGTAACGACGCAATGCGCTAATAGCGCAACTTGTAGCAGGTAGCCAATGTGCCACAAGTGTTTGCTGACGGTATGAAGTGGACGAGCCACGAGCTAGTGATTGCAAATGGCATGGCCAGTGCACATTTATCAAAGCGCATCGCGCTGACAGCGTAATGACTGGCAACAACAGCAAGAAAAACATGTCATTGAACTCCGCCAACGTGCTCCACTTTTGTGGCACGGTGCTAGCAAGGCAAAACTAGCAGTCGCGCGGGAAATGCCCGGCAGACAAAGTGGTGCTGAGTTTTTCTCGGTAATTTCTATGAAGAAAGCAAACTGAAAACACACATAACGGTATGTCGCTTTTTCTTAACGTTTTTGTGGTTTGTGCGCTTGTTTGCCCAGCGGTAGAGTCACAATCATTGTCTGTCTTGCATATTTATTTCATTTTTGAATGCACGAGCGCTGACATAGAATTGTTAATTGCAGTGTTGCATGCAATGCCGTGCAGTTTCAGATTGTGTGGGTGCGCGTTGCGCAAAAGTCAAGTGGTTACCACAATAAGTATTAGGGTGGAGCGAATTTTTTTTTTTCTTAGCCTGAGGGTAAAATATATAGATTATATAAAAAGAAACATTTTG
Source organism: Bactrocera oleae (assembly GCF_042242935.1). Classification (NCBI taxonomy): domain Eukaryota; kingdom Metazoa; phylum Arthropoda; class Insecta; order Diptera; family Tephritidae; genus Bactrocera; species Bactrocera oleae. Next base: position 757,407 of record NC_091539.1, read on the forward strand.
GGAACAAAACTTAACATCCAGAGGCGGCCCACTTTTAAAGTCAATTTTCGAGCTAAAATTTTTATTTCGTAAAAAATTTTTGATAAGTGTTCTAGAAGCTGTGGTGGGTCCTCTTTCTGGCCAAAATTTGTTGTGGTTATTATTGGAGTATTAAAAAAAGTCTTAAATGACAACATGCTTTCCTTAAGCGTTAAAATAAATTTTGAGTCAAACATCGACAAATTTGGTAATTTTTATATAAATGTGAAGAGTTTAAACCAAAAAAAAATTTTTGTTGTCCAAAAAAAATTTTAACTCGGAATTTATTTTAAAAGTCAGCCTCTAGGTGTTAAATTTTTTTTTTTTTCAAAAAATTTTCTTTCTTATAGTCTACAAATTTCACCCTCAGGCTAAGCCAAAAAAATTTTTTTTTCGCTCCACCCTAATAGGTAGTCAATTGTTGCCATGAAAAGAAGTCCTGACTTTTGCTTACTATTTATAAGCTTTTCGCAATCGCACTATTTTTATCGCTGCCGTCGTATCATAATATTCTTAGCGCTCTCAGAGTACATGGCAATACAATTTGCTGTTGGTGACACGGCTACCATAGCGCGCGCTCCCACTGTCGCTCTTCCAATCATTTGTGGTCGTAACGTTTTCTGTTTCTCGCTTGAAAATTTCATTTTTACAACTGACCGTTGACGTTGTGTCATCACTGATTGTCTTCATATCATATTGGTTTTGTGGGCAGCACATGTAGGTGTTCTACATTATGCAACACTTTTTATTGGAGAATTGAGTGAAAGCAACTAATGTAATTGCAAAAATCAAGCGAAATGACTGCCCAGAAAAATACCACACTAAAAATAAGCTGGTCTTACAGCTGGCCTAAGAACACAATCCGCATATTTGTAGCTCTGAACTTCCAAGACACGTCAAATAACATCATATTTACACCCTGAATTTTATAAAATTGAATTCCCTGCTTCTAAGATGCCGAGAAATTTGAGTAAAATACTGACCCTCACATTTGTATACCCTGAACAGTGTATATTAACTTTACCACGAAGTTTGTAACATCGAAACGGAATCGGAAAGGAAAGGAGACCCTACATAGTATATATAGACGAAGGACAAGCAGTTTTTGAGATATCGAGCAGAAATTTTGCACACGTCCTTTTCTTACCAATAAGCAGCTTATTTGTCGTAACCGCCGATATCGGAGCACAATAGCATATAGCTGTCATATAAATTAACCGATAGTAATCAAGTGCTTGTTTGGAAAACTATTTTATTTGAGAAGATATTGTCACGAATTTTTGCTTCAATTATTATCACAGACATTTATGCAATTTTCGAAGAAATTGTTTAGATCGGACTACTATAGCATATACCTGCCATACAAACTGAACGATCGGAATCTAGTGCTTGTATGGAAAACTTTGTCATTTTATGAGATATCTTCCCGAAATTTGGCGTGGATTATTTTCCAAGACAATATTGAAATATCTGTAGATATTGTTTAGATCGGAGTGCTGTAGCATATAGCTGTCATATAAACTGACCAATCAAAATCAAGATAAAGATCTTTTTATATCGCTATACTATAAAAAATGCAACTGTGAAGGGTATTATGGCTTCAATGCTGCCGTAGTTAACGTCTTTCTTCTTTTAACTAAAACCCCCTCAATTGAAAGCAAAGCTTCTCAAGGCATCCAGCAACCAAAAAACTTGTTAATAGTTGAGACTCAATTTCACGCCATGAAAGCTTCCAATTTGCTTTAAATCCAGCCACAACACCTGTAACTAATATGTATGTGGCACGTGCCGCACGCACGTTTAACTAACGAAATTACTTCTTAGTTGCATAAACATTTGCTGGCTTTAAGGGAAATTCGAAAATTTAATGCTTTGACCACGCAGACAAGCAAAAGCGTACAGATTATATAAACCACACTTTGATTATGGAGATTACATAAATCAAACAAGCGCATATGTACACACACACACATGCAACATGTAACTATTTACACATGTCCAAACGTGCAACAGCGCAGCGCATATGAATTTAGAAGCCAGCAAACCTGATAAACCCAAGATGACAAATGCATGTCAAGACCTCAGCAAGCAACGCAGTGTTTCGGTGTGTGTGTGTGTGTGTGTGTGTGTGTGTGTATGCACGTTGCACGAATTCTCAAGAAAGTGCACAGCAAATATGCGTATAAATCAAGAGCGAAGAAAAAGAATGCACACGAGCAGGAAACAGTAAAGATAATAAAATCAGAATGCACAAGAAATCTAGCTGCTGAGGCACGGTCACACAAACACACATGCACGTGCGTGTCATAATACAATGTCAGCGCTATGGAGTTGAGACTTGGAAAAGCTTGTTCCTTCCTGCCACTCACACACGCGCACACACAAAGACGCGCGGAGGACATGACTGCCAGGTCCGTGCCTCATTCATGCAACAAAGCAGAAAATGTGAGCGGCGGCACACAGGGGCACAAACGAAGCAAATGATTATGCTGATGTGCTGGCAATACGCAAATAGCATGCGTGTGTGTGTGTGTTTATTTTGCAATGCTATGCATGACGTGCCACACCGGTCGCAGGCTAAATATATTTGCAACTTGTATATTTTTAGCATATTTTCATCATCGCTGACCAGCGCTGTGCAGCAGCAGTAATAAAATCCATGAAAATATATGGCGCACACATATGAGCTGCCATAACTTCAAAGCTAATGCACCGCAAGCTTTTTGTTTTTCCAAAAAAAAAATTACAAATTTCAATCAAATCATTGAATTCAATTTTTGATTGTGTAAATAAGCCGAATCATGCGCGCCTTTCGCCTAGGCGATTGTGTAATGTGTTTTAGTTACTTTTAGTTATGTAACAGTTAGCGGGCGTAGGCAGCGGAACATATGTATGCGCATAAATGAGCAACCAAATCGATTTGGAATTGAATTGTGTGGGTTCAAGGACAAAAAGTAGCGCAACGAAACCTTTGTGCAAAATTACAAAAAAAGTACTTGGAAATTCGAAAGGTTAATAGTGTGCGAAATTTGCACTTAAATTCATTTTAGTTAAAGTTGGCGTTAAAATTTTTGGTGTAATTAAGAATTAGCGCTTATTTGAGCAGTATTTTAAAACTTAGCTAGCTTTTTGAACTCTATAAATAAACTTATTTTGTGTAAAAATAAAAGAGAAGCATACCTGCAGGCGTAATTTGACTTTAAAGGCTCATAACCACTTTTGTATCTCCAAAAATTAATTGTTTTTGTTTATATATCGCACGCACATATATTTAAAATTAAGCTCCGAAAATTTGAATATTAACCGCCAAATAGTTTGGGAGATATGAGCGCATTTGTAAGCTCATCTTAGTGAATTTGGCTCTCAAAACTTTAAACGCGTTTTTCGTAAAACTTCTCAGTTGAACTAGAAATTTTTTACAAAACCCTTTTAAATATATTTCGTAATGTTCGAAAGATTAAAATTTTAATAGTAAATTAAATCTTTTAAGGAAGGGTATATTTTTTGGAATGTAAACCACAAAAAAAAATTCTATATGGATTATGGTTTCAGGTTATATTTAAACATGTTTCAAGAATACACAGTAAAATGTTTGCAAAAAAAATTTAATATTTTTTGAGTTACACAAGATCTTCCACGGCGCAAACAAAAGCGCCTCCACTGCTGCAGTTATTCTGACCTAAAAAATATTCTCCGTACAATGACCCACGATCAAAAAAAAATTATTTTTAAATGACAAAATATCGGCGTTTTTAATTGTACCTCAAATTTTTTTGGCCTGCCAAAGTTCGATTGTTGTTCAGATATTTTTTATCGAAAAATCGATTATCGTAAAATCGATTTATCGATTTATCGAAAAATATATTTATTTATTTTGTCATTATATGTAGAATTATATACAGAACAGACAGAAAAAATTTGAATGATGCTCATTTCATTTGTCTTCGAGTTGTTTGTAGTAAAACAGGTTTAAAAATAATCTTGCACCGAATTGAACTGAGCAGCTACCTTTTAAATAGCTGTAACGCTGAAACTGTTTGAGATATCGATTTGAAATTTAAGTGTATTATTTTTGAAGCTATAAACTAATGAAATACGACAAAAATCAATTTCTTCAAAATTTCATTTTAAGCCACTCTGAATTGTAAATTTTTTCACATAAATCGAAAAAAAAATTTTTTTTTTTTGGGAAGCCGCAATATTTTCAAAAATTTAAATTTGAATTAGAATTTCGATCATTACCTGCATTCATCTAATAGCATAACGCATTTTGTTTGTTTATGGATTTGAGTTACTTTTAAGCAGAAAAATCTTCAACAGCGCCAGACAACGCTTTTCAGAGGTTTCCCTTTATAACGGCAAAGGAATTCTAAAATTTTTAAAGTACTTAAGTTCTGCAAATTTGCTTTATTTTCATTTATTTATAAAATAAAATGCCTCTTCAAAAAAAAATCACAAAAATGCAATTTTTTACTTGCAAGTGAATATAGCCGCTTAAAGCTTCGTTAGTCAGCTTCCAAAAATAATAAATTTAAAATTGTTGGCAGAAACTTTTAACCAAACCTACGTTGATAAATATTTTATTATTTATTAATTTCCATTTTACTATAATTAATGCTTTTGTATTAACAAAAAATATTTCCCAAAGAATTTATTTTGTTACAATTAAGTTTTAATCCTCAAAACCATATTTTAATTAGACTCAAATAATCGGTTAGTGCGCAACGCCAACTCCAACAAATACACTTTTTATGCAAACACACACACACACATATGTACTTTTGTGTGAGGGTATATGACATATAAATAAATACAACTGCAAATAATTAAGACTTAATTTCACTCTGCAATGATGCAACGCTGTTAATCTATTTAGAATTTGTATTAGAAGTGATTAGCAGCGGCATTAAGCCTTGCCACAGTGACCAAATCAAATTGCATGGAAGCTTGACTCACACACACACATAAACTATACAGCGTGGCTTTAAGCTTTCATTACATTGCACACGCACACAGCCGCAAAATGCCATATGCAATTGTATGTGTGTGTGTATTTTCTATGAACTTGCAGCTAATTTGCGCTTTATGCAATATTTATGGCAAAAAAATTGCGTTTTGCATAACAAAAAGCTAAAGTTAGCATTAAACCAGCAGCAACAACAACACAACAGCAGTCATGCATAGGCGTAGCTTGCGGCGTGTTAAGCCTTCTAAGCAGCGTTGTGTGTGCAGCTTGGCTGAAATTTCCACATAATTTCGATTTTTTTTTTCCTTTTAATATTTCCAATGAATTAATTAAATCATTAATTAGGCGCCAAGGCACGCATTAAACTGGTATTTCGAAAAAAACCGTAATTAATGGGCGGCGCTCGCATGAAAATAGCTGCGCCAATCAAGCTGAAGTGCAAACGCTTTTTTTTCTGCTAAAATAGTTTGCAACAAAAAAAAGAAAAAAATTCAAATTGATTCTCACTGATTTGTTTTCAAACACTCATTTCTATTTCATTTTACAGGTGTTTTTTGCAACTGGACTTGGGATCTGTTTCTTTGCTGGCCACCGACGCCGGCTGGCGTTTTGGCGCGCATGCATTGTCCGCCCGTCGGCCACGGCATTGACACAACAAGTAAGTAAACAATACAATGCTGCTTTGGTATGTATATGTGTGTACATATATAGGTGTATAGGTGTGTGGCATGCTGACCCATTTTATTTAGCAAGTCAACTACGTGTTAGCCTTCGGTTAAATTAGACGCTCTGTCATTCACTGCTCACTTTACATTAACCAATTACTCGCTGACATCGAGCAGTTGTATGCATGCCTCTATGTATAACCTCAATATTTGAATGTGGCACACAAGCTTTTTTTTATTTTGTTTTGATTAGTGGTTAGCAAAAGTCAATTGGACAACTCAAAAGCATGACAGCTTATAAGCAATCAATCAATCATTTTTAATGAAAAAATTTAAAAAAACTTTTAAGCAGGTTTTCTAAGCAACTTGGACTTTGAGGCGCGGCTTATAATCGATTTTGTTTAATTTTTGTAAAGTGGAATATTGTATGAACCATTACGCTTCGAGTTAATCTCGAAATTTTAAAATGAATACCGAAAATTCGGTATAAAGTTAGGGTTAGCTTAAGAGATAGCTCTTAAGAAGGTTCTGACTTGCACAGCTTAGAATACCAGTCCATTATGTTACCTAAAACCCCTAAATAGTGGATCAGAAGTCCCTTACAGATCAACGAAGCGCTTTGAGCCCAGCACAAACTTGTTGAGACGGCTTATATCAGTTTCGGCTATGTCCTCTGGTTCGCCGAAGACAAGATTACCGAGATATTTCAACCTCAGTTATGCTTCCCATAAAATATTACAAAAAAAAAAAAAAAAAAAAAAAACACACACTTGTGCATTTATGTAACCAACGTTTGCAGCAGCAAATTTCTATGAAATTCAGCAAAAAGTGATTAACTTTCGAAAAATGTGAAAAACTGAAGCCTATCCACAGGCGCTGTATACTTAAACACCAGTAACGCAGGTAATTGTTGTTGGATTTCAAGACGGTTTTCGGCACTGAGAAGGGCGTGCTTAAAGGCATTTGCTGAGAAATTAAATAAATATTTATTTCTTGGCAGAAATGCGGGCAAAAAGTTGGTGTACAAAATCAGTGCTAAAGCGCCGACGGCACTCAACTGCCAGCTAATAAGTGTGGCGTTTTACAAAATTTTCGTTTGAAATTTCGCACACGGCAAGCTTAGCAAACAGAGCTTGTAGAAATCTTCAAATATCTATGAAAGTGAGTGTCAGAAAAGTTCCTTAGTATATATGTACCTAAGCAACCGTTGGTATATTCATATGTGAAACTCCTTTTGTTGTTGTACTTGCGGCTATGTTTCCGCTACCAATTGCTTTCGTTGCAACTCTTGCGGCATTTTTGTTGTTTTTGCCACCAGTCAACCGAGTGCGAAAACACAACAACAAAAACTTATGAAAATAACAGTGTAATGCACGCAGCCAAACACACACACACACACAGGCAAATACAATGACAACGCGTCTGTGGCGAGCTAACGTATAATACATTAAAATGTTTTTCCATTTGCCTTACACACTTTCAACTCATTATAATTGCCGCCTACAACGCCACCAACACCAACAATAACAACAAGCGCCAAACAGCAAACGCCAAACGGCAGCACGCCTGCCACACGACTCCTTATGTGGCACGCCACCCCAATAGAGGTTGCAAGGCTGTGCGTAATTTCGCTTATTTATTCATGCAACACAGTGCAAATGTGTTGGAATATTAACTTAATTGCATTTGTGGCCGAAGGTTTGCGGTCGCTATTTTTAAACCTTTGAGTTTCAAATTTAAACTTCCATTATCATCACAAAGTGGCAAATGGGTGGCCAATGAGTGGAAAATGAGCAGAGACACTTTCGTGGCGGAGTGTGAACATTTGCGAAACGATTGCGAAAGCGTTTAACTGTGCATGCATTTAAGCAAAATATTATTTTTTGTCTCAAGTCAGCAAATTAAAAATTTTATTTGATCTTGAAAATATATTTAGCGTTTCAATTTGGCATTTCTTCTCTCCATACAGAGTTCGCGAACCGCAAATGCGAGCTGGACGGTAGCTGGGGCCGCCGTCCGAATGATACGCAAAACAACACGAGCGGCTGGACGGACTATCAGCCCTGCTTCAAGCCGGAAGTGAACGACATGTTGCAGCGTGTGGATGATATTGATGTGCGTCACGCTGCAAGCATTAAATATTCACTCAAAATATACGTTAATTGCTTAAAATTTAACCCACAGATCTTCTTGGACATCGCACGACGCACGCGCACGCTGGAGATTGTCGGACTCATATTGTCGCTGATCGCGCTGATACTCTCGCTCATTATATTCTGTAAATTCTCTTCGCTACGAAATAATCGCACGAAAATTCACAAGAACCTCTTCATCGCAATGGTCTGTCAAGTGATCATACGACTGACACTGTATCTCGATCAGGCGTTTCGGCGTGGCAGTCAACCAGCCACGTCGAATACGAGCACAGCGGGAATTGAAAACACGGTATGTGAGAGAGGCTCACGAAGTAGCACTTCAAAAGCACTTCTAATTTAAAAGCTCACTGTGAAATTATGAGAATGAAGCTTACGAAGTGTCACTTCAAAATCACTTCTTTTTTAAAAGTTCGCGCTGAAAGCTGCCACAACCATTAAAAAGCTTTTATTACACTTTAAAAACTTTTAAATCTAAAAGCGTTGAAAGACTACGTAACCTTGCCTTTAAAGCTTTTGTTGAGCTTTTTACGTGAACATAAGCTTTAAAAAGCGCTTTTCGCGAAAGCTTTGATAGTTATATTCACTTACTCCAAGTAATGCGATCTCTACTCGTTCTAGCCCTACCTCTGCGAGGCTTCCTACGTGCTCCTAGAGTACGCTCGCACCGCCATGTTCATGTGGATGTTCATCGAGGGTCTGTACCTGCACAATATGGTGACGGTCGCCGTGTTTCAAGGTCGATTTCCGCATAAGATTTTCTCGCTACTCGGCTGGGGTCTGCCCGTACTGATGACCACCGTCTGGGCCATATGTACCGCGATGTATACGGACAGCGCGCATGACTGCTTATGGAACTACAATTTGACGCCGTACTATTGGATATTGGAAGGACCACGTTTTATTGTCATATCGGTGTGTATGCTTCACTTATCAATCCCATTAACATTTTAACAAACTACAACTTTTTTTTTACCGCACAGCTCAACTTCTTCTTCCTAATGAACATCATACGCGTGCTGGTGATGAAATTGCGCCAGAGTCAAGCCAGCGATATCGAACAGACGCGCAAAGCGGTACGCGCCGCCATTGTACTGCTGCCGCTGTTGGGCATCACAAATCTACTGTACCAAGTACCTGCATTGAACCTGAAGCCACCATGGAAATTCGCCATGTGGTCCTACGTGACGCATTTCCTAACCTCATTTCAGGGATTTTTCATTGCCTTGATATATTGCTTCCTAAATGGTGAGGTGAGTACCAACGCAAGCTATTCAACGCGCTCTTGCCACAACTAATATCGAAGCACTCATAATTCATATATGCTACACTCTTTCTACCAACAGGTGCGCACCGTTCTACTGAAAAGCCTCGCCGTCTACATGTCCGTACGCGGCCACCCCGAATGGGTGCCCAAACGTGCCTCTATGTTCTCTGGCGCTTACAACACTGCACCCGACACCGAGGGCCAAGCCGGTGGCACGCCACAGGATGGCAAAAGGTAAGCCAACCACTCAGTGGAGCTGCTCTCTGCCACTCTATCTCTCTCTAAATCCACGCTAATGCATTCACTCACACAATTGTTCCTTTGTCATTTCCGTTCTCACTCTCTTTGCTTACTGTTGCCTACAGAAACGATCAATCGCCCACCACACGCCGCCTGAATGGTCGCCGTTACAGCGCCGCCAACACCGTGCACATACCGGCGCGACGTCTCAGCAGCGGCAGCACGTACCGCCAGCAGCGACGCGTTAGCAATCATAATAATAACAACAACATTGGCATACATACCACACGCGCTCAGAGCAACACTGGCAGCGGAAGCGGTAGCAGCACCGGCGGCAGTTGGCTTTTGACGCTGTGCTTTGGCGGCCAAAAGGTACTAAGAGTACCGCCAGCGTCAACCGTACCACCCGAGTCAGTTGTATTTGAGTTGTCAGAGCAGTAGTTGTACCGCCTTACGCCTTATGCCCTACCCCAACCACCATCACCACCAACAACACTTCCCCCACTTGTGTAATCATGAATTGTGCAACCGCAACTATGAAATATTTAGTAGTAAACATGCAAATACTTAGTAGCTTTTAAGTAGTTCTTGCTTTAAGCCAAACGCTTTTGCGCCTAAAATGCTGTGACTAATGTCAATTACCCTTTGCAAGCCCTTCACTCCGCCGCTTGCTGCCCCAACCTTTACACCACATCTATTGTAGCTCAATATACATATTTAGTCACACATAAATGTAGTTCAGCGCCCCGCCCCCGCTACCCTGCACTACACAACTCATAACTATTCAGGCGAAAGCGCACTCAAATATCAATATATCCTAAACGCAACAAAATTTAGGTTTCCATAAAAAAATTTAAAAAAACTGTATATAAAACATATTAGTTAACTAAAGAAATATGCAAAATTGGGCGAAATTTAGCAAACACTAGAGAAATTAAATTTTGAAAATTTATATTTAGAAAACTCAAAAAATTTTATTTTTCAAATTTATATTTAGAAAACTCAGAAAATTATTTTTTGAAAATTAATATTTAGAAAATTGAAAAAAAAAATTTTATTTATATTTAAAAAATTGCAAAAAATATATAAAAGTTTGAGAAATTTAGATAAATCACATATTGCATTAATAGAATTAAATTTTTTTCTTTGTAGAATTTAAAAAAATTTTTAAAAATTGGCAAATTTTTACAAAAAAAAAATTAAAAGTTGTTTAATATTTAGTGTAAATATTTATATATAATATATATTCCCGCATTTTATTCTGTAAAACGCACGTGAATAAATTTTTCCAACTGCATACTCGTATATATAGTTATTATATATAAAATAATATGCAAGGCAGGTTATGCTGGAAAAGCAGCGCTTCTAACTCATTTCTCTATATTTTGTATTACACTTTGTATTAATATATTATTTGTATTTATTTATATATATTATTTCTATTTATTTATAAGCTTGTTTCTATTATACTCGTTTTATTTAAATATTCTTTAAATAAGTGTATTCGAAACCAAAATACATTTATGTAACACTGAAAATTGGCAGCACTATTTCATTTATAATTTTGATTTAACTTACTATAAAACTGCTGAGAATTGTAGTTGCTAGACCAGCTGAATGAAATTTTAGTGCATCTTAAATTAAAAAGAAGCTATAATAACAACACAACATTTTGTATAAATACATTTCGCCATAAACCGTTTGAGCATTGCAGACGCGTCAAAGAGCTGAATGAAATAACGCGTAGAAAATCTATAAAACTTACTAAGTTAAAATAAATCAAGCAAACTCGTCATCTACGAAATTCGATTGTTTGCATGTGGCGCAACAGACACCGTTACATGTTATGTAACATACTTGTATATGCTATTTACTAAATAATGACGTATTACTATAAGCAGAAAAAAATCTACGAAAACTGCACTAGTTTAGTTTTTAGCAAAGTAATTCAAGAATTTATAATCTGACATCTTTATACTTGTAGTTTATGGAAAAGTGTCTCAGGAGTTCCGAAACTGTTATGTTTATAGTTTATGGAAGAGTGTTTCAAGAGTTCATTGTATATAATTTATGGTAAAAACGTTTCAAGAGTTCATAAATTTAGACTAGACACCCGGAACAACTGAAACTAAGCGCTAGCAGCGTAAAAACCAAGCAGTGTATGGGCATGCAACGCACGTAATTTGCAGTAAAAACGCATAGAACAGTACAAGATAACATAAGTAAGCTCTGACAGTAGTTTTCCTATTTCATTTTCATCTTTTGATTAATTTTATTTATTTTTTTAAATTTAATTTAAACAACATTTCTTGTTGCGTATGCAAAGTAACAGTTACAAAGTAATATTACCAAAAATGCTACTCTACATATAAAAATATTTTGAATTTTTTCAAAAATTTATATTTTCAATTTGCATGTTTAAAAAATTAATATAAACATTTTTACAGATTTTTGCTAAATCTCTGTTAAGATTTTTTGTAAACTTTTTACTAACGCTTTAACGCTTTTCAAAAGCTCCCATAACTATATTGTGCGTCAAGCGCGCTTAAAAGCGCTACTCATCATATACAGTACCCGGCATATTAATAATTACACGCTTTTTCAAATATTCGAACGCTTCTCACGCCTTCAATTGTACGCTTTAACCACAATTCTATATAAATGTGTTTAAAATATTTAATCATTTGTTGTTTGTGTTATTGTTTCTTCCACTCTGCTCTTATCTTTAACTACATGTGCGCGTGTGCAGAACAAATGTGTGATGTCTAGCAAAAAAATGCCTACACAAATATTTATGACGACAAAACGAAAGGCGCCAACGATTTACGCCACAGAAGTGGGGCGTCAGTGAGCCGGAAACGCAACGTCTCGCGCTGGAAGTGCGCTAGAAAATGCATGCATGTGTTTTAGCCTAATAAACTAATTTAACTGAAATTACAAATTAAGGAATTGAGCAAACGCTGCTAAGCGTTTATGAACTTATGATGTTTGGCGAAGTGAGCAGAGCGCAGTAGCTGTAAACAGCGCAGTCGATGAGACCGCAAAGCCGATGATTTCAATTAAATTCGAAAAAGCAGATTTTTGTAGCGCTAAGCATATGTTAGCTATTGTTAGTTGCTTCCAATTTGCGGCCAGTGACTGTACTGTGACAGCACATATTTTATACTTCTTTTTGTACATAAGCCGTTAGCTTTTACTGTAAGCATTGTAACTAAAATGAGATGAAATCTTTCGAATATGCTTGCTCGTTGCGAAAATTTAACTGAAAGCTCCTATATAGTATTAATATAATAAATATAATAATAAGTGTTTCACAACACTAAGCACTGCGCTAAAGGTAACAACTACAGTTAGAAATTACTTGCCTACAAATTATTGCTGTGCAAAAATTTAGCAGTGTTATTTTCTTTCTTTTTTTGCTAAAAATCTTGCCGTTAGCAACCGCATGAGTTAAAGCGCCTAAAAGTAGGCAGCGTCAAGCATGCATGTAGTAAATCTTTAGTCTAGCGCTAGGCGTCTCTTTTTTTAAAACAGCTAACACTAACTCGAAACACGCGTTTAAGAAACATGATAAACCGCAAATGCAAACTAAACTACGCTCAGCGCAAAATCAAAATACAAAATGGAAATATAATACTACAAACGCCAAAAATTATGAGAAAATTTAAATATAATATATATATATATATGTATATAGATATATAGAATGAGTAACACAAATATTTTAACTATAGGTACAGCTGACACGCCCACAGGGCACAGTAACCACTAGAGTTAAATCAAATTATATTTACAAAAGGATATTGCAAACAAACAAATATAAAGTTTATAAATATTAGGGTGGAGCGAAAAAAAAATGTTTTTGTTTTGCTTAGCCTGAGTGTCAAATTTGTAGATTATAAAAAAAGAAAAGTTTAGAAAAAAAATATTTTTCTTAACATCTAGCCGACAATTTTTCATTTTTAAAGTAGATTTCGAGTTAAAATTTTTATTTCGTAAAAAATTTTGGATAATTGTTCTAGCAGCCGTGGAGAGTCCTCTTTTTGGCCAATCAAAACTCATCAACTTAAAAAAAATTGTGTGGTTATTATTGGAGTTTAAAAAAAAAGTCTTATACGGCAACATGCTTTCCTTAAGCGTTAAAATAAATTTTGAGTCAAAAACCGTAAAATTCGTTAATTTTTATTTAAATGTGAAGAGTTTAAAACAAAAAAAAAACTATTTTTGTCCCAAAAAATTTTAACTCGAAATTTACTTTAAAAGTCTCTAGATGTTAAAAAAAAAAGATTTCCAAAAAAATTTTTTTTTATAATCTACAAATTTTCCCTCAGGCTAAGCAAAAACAAACATTTTTTTCCGCGCCACCCTAATAAATATGTATACAGAAAGAGAGAGAGAGAAAGAAAGAGCGTGGATAGCGAGTCCGCAAATATATTTACAAAATATTCACATACATACATACAAAATAATGCATAGCAGCATTTTCAAAACATACAAATGATATTAAAGCAAAAACAAAAAAGGAAAAGAAAATCAAAGTAAACGCAATGATGAATGTTGGCGCATATAACCAGAAATAGCTACGCTAAGTAAAATGTGACACAAGATTGATATACAGAGCGACTAACAGCGTTTCACTCGCAACGCCGTATTATTCTTGAAGTAAAGCGCAAATAATATTTTATGTAAACTGTTTCACTTTGACGATGGAAATTTTAGCTTTTTTTAACGTGAACATTTTTGTTAAACATTATTTTCGCCAGTTGATAACTTTTGTGTAATGAACATATGTAACTAATTATATATAAATTTCTACAAATAAGTTCATATTTCGATATTTCGATAACATGCATTTTATTTTAATTATCAAATAAATGTTGCATTTTTTCTAAAAAAATGTTTTTGTTGTGCGCTAAAAGTGACCAGAAAGCATGTAAGTATGCAGTGTATATATGTATATGCTTAAACGCTCATGATCAAATATGAACCGGACAGCTGCATATCGCTAGACAAAATTTTTGTGTTGTGAACACACAATAATTTACATATGAAGTTCAACAACTAGTTTGTGTTCTAAATTAAAACACGCATTTTCTTCTTTTTACTTCGCATGATCTTGTAAAAAGTTCTGCTTTCAACGTGGAGGCACCTTTTTTCCGGGGTACTGCCGGAAATGACGTCATAATTACCAAGTTTTGAAAATTTTTTGTAAAATATGTATTTTGAAATAACAAAAAAAGTTTGAATAAAATATTCAATTTTATTATTATTATTTGCGAAAAAAAATTGTTGAAAATAGGTGCGATGAAACCCCTGTAACCCCCTAACGCGAACATCAAATAAAGGTTGTATCAATCCGTAAAATTTTTTTTTAGCGTTGCAGTTTGCGTACGCAGTTCAAATGCACCTGTCCGGGTTAAATTTGATCTTGAATGCATATATAAAAAATATGTGACTAACTTTTTGAAATTTTTTATATACGTTTCTGTACTGTTATAAGTGATTGCTGTTGTTTCTATATTTTGTGCCATAGTTGAATGTGCGTTACTTCAATGGCTTCTCTCCGATTGACACAGCACGCTGTAAATGCGAAGAATTAATTAAAATGTATAACTGTAAATATTGTAAACTGAAATTACCTTTTTAATTTTTTTATTATTAATTAAAATGTATAACTGTAAATATTGCAAACTGAAATTACCTTTTTAATTTGCTTCGCAGCGCTGTACTGCTCTATGATTAACCCTATTAGATACTATCTAACTACTACCCTTGAATTTTTGAAATTATCATTCTTAAGGCGATACCCTAGTCTAAAATTAAAAAAATTTTTTTTTATATATTTTCAAAGTTTAGTTATTCAAAAATATCGCCACAAGAAGATTTTTCAAAATTCAAGTTATTTTCGGCTAATTTTTAAAAAATTCGAAATAGTCAAAATAATTTTTTTTTTCATACAGTCGCCATTTCGTAAAAAATTTTCTTCCAACTTTTTCGTAGTTCCAGACATTGCGGCATTATTGCAGTTTAATAATAATTGTTCTTTTTTTTGGTTTCAGTTAGCTAAGAGGTTTGAAATCATGGGTATGGGTGCGTGCGCTTTTTTTTGAAACCCCTCACTTTATCCGCAGCAAATTTTTGAAATTTTTATTTTTATTTTTTTTTGAATTTTTTTGATATTTTTCTTGCTTTCATATAATGTTAATAGTTAACTTGTAAAAAACTTTATAACAAAAATATTAATTGCCTTTGTTTTATGGCAATTCAAAAATTACCTGAAATTCATGCCTAGACTAGAATACCCCCTTAAAACAAAAACAAGCAAAACAACAATACATTTCGTTTAATGTGGTAGTAAGTTTTAATTTTTATTTTACTATTTACTTTTTTTGTTTTTGTATTTACTACATGTTTTTGTAATTAAAAACATGTTCTCTGATATATATGTATATACATCAATATTACAGGAAATTAGTTCGTAATTAAAAATTAGTTTAAAAAACAAATTATTATTTTAAATTTAAAAATTACAATAAAAAAGTAATAAATTTATAATAACTTTTAAACATTTCTTAGTGTTAAAAATAAAAAAAAAAATTTAAAAGTTATCAATAAAAAGTGGTGGCAACTCGCGCTAAATACTCACTTATTTAACAAGAATTTTAAACAAATAAAATTAAGGCAATTAAGTTCGATTTTTTATAAATTAAATATATGTAAAATCATATTGAAAACTTATAAACGAATACTAAACATGTACAGTACGTACAAATAAAGTGCAGTCAAAAACTGTAGGAAGCACGAAAATTATATTTTAAATTAGTTATTGTAATACAATTAAAAAAAAGCTATTTAGACAATTTGTAAACTTCGAAAACTGAAAACTTGAAATTTGAAAATATAAAAATAACCGCATAATCTTTACAATTGCATATTTTTAGGCACTTTTTCGAAAACACATTTTACTAAACAAATTTCAAGCTGCTAGACGCACAATTAGCGTTTTCTAAGTCTTTTAATTAATTTTTTTATATATATTTTATCTTACTACTTGTTAGCTCTGCAGGACGGAGTTAACGCCAAACTAATTAGTTAGGTTAAGTTGGTTATATTACTAGTGGATGTCATTTCGTATTCAAAACTAATATAACTACAATTGTCATTGGAGTTAGTGCCGTTAAGTCTTTATATGCTATTACTAAGTGTTACATAACAAGCCACTATAAGGAACTTAGCCTAAAAGTATGCAGATAGTCGAGTTTTTCGAGTTACTTACTTGCAAATTCGAGATTTTACTTACAGCTATGCCATACATTGTTGCTTAAATCTAGAAGTTTTCTAGACTGGTCTAGCAGAGTCTCACGAAGTTCCAGCAATAAATATTTACAATTTAAGTCAATTAAGTTTGTAACACTAACACTTGAAGCAGAGTACGCAAAATATGGCGGTAGAAGACCGCGCTTTAAGCCACGTAGTAAAACTATATTTAAATTCAGTAAATATTTTCCAAACTCCAGGTTCGCTTTTACGCTTTAACTTCTATCTGCTAGGACTCTTCCCGCGCGGCACATCACTTGTGTTGACTTATTCTTAGTTATATGACGAATTTTAAGTTTAAAAAATACTCACTGAAGTACCGTTGTACCCCCTAGAACTATGTTTGTATCTAAATAGTTGCATACTATTTAGCATCCCCTATCATACTAATGCTTAATATTACTTATGCGAAGTGCTCGCAACCCCAATCCCTGTTTACCGCCTACACCTCAATACTGTTCAAACTGCCCGAGGACATGTTGTCGTTGTGACTGCCCAGCCGACCGCGCTTCATCATGGCGCGCGCCGGCATCGGCGAGCGCTGCACGCGCGGACTGCCCGGCACGATGGGTATGCCTACGCCGCCGTTGTTATTGTTGGTGTTACCGGAGGAGCGTCGTGTGCGGCGCAGCGACGGTATGCGCGTGGGCAGGCCATCGATGTTCATGGCCGCGTCGTGTGGCTGCGTCGCATTCGCCGGCACTGCGGTCGCCGCGTAGTGCAGATTGCGCGCGCTGCGCTCCAGCGTGCGGCGCTGTTGCTCCATGGAGGGCGTTTGCGGCGCGTGCGCCTGCGCATGCTGCTGCTGGTGTTGCTGGTACAAATGGTGCGCGTTGTGATGGCCGCTATGGTTGTTGTTCTGGTGTGGTGGCACCGGCGGCGGATGTTGGCCGGCAGCCAATGCGTTGGCATGATGATGATGATGCGTCATGTAGTCGCCGCGTTTGTGCATTAGTGTGGGCGTGCCGGGCGGCGGTGGGTGGTATGGCTGCGCATGGTGTAGGCCCTGATGGGAGCCTAGGTGTGCCTGTGAATTATGTAAAGATTGAAAGGATGAGGTGGATGAATGAGACGAGTTCGATTTCGTGTGCAAATGCATGGCATTGGTGTTGTGGTTGTAGTGAGCAGTGGCATGATTTGCATTTGTTATTACTGCGTTTGGCGCGCTGGCTGCTTGTGCTTTATTACTGGTCATTTTCGGTAGGGTTGTATGCGACTGCTGGTGGTGCTGCTGAGGCTGTTGGTTGTGGTGTGTATGTGGCTTCTGCTGCGGCAGCGGCGGTAACGGCTTTGACAGAGGCGAAGTGGCGTCGATTGCATTGAAGATGCCCTCACTGGCTTCGAGCGTTTCACAGGAAGAAGAGGAACGCGGTGGCAGTGTATATGGCTCGGCTGAGTCTGCATTGGTGACGGCAGTTTGTTGCTGCTGTAAACTCTGGCTGCTGCTGGTGTTTAGATTGCTGGCACTGGCTGAATTGTTGGTGCTTGCCGCATGGCTGCTGTTGCTGTTGGGCAGGAAGCGCAGCTCCATCACGTTGTTGCGATTCTAGAACAGTTCACGCTGATATTTCTAAGCTAGTAGCAGCAAATGCCTTAGAGTCGCACTAGTAATACTTAAATACATAACTATGCAAATGTGGGGATGGGTGCAATGGAGTGGTACAAGCGGAGGAATGGCACAAGGCGAGGTAGCATAGAGTCCAAGAAAAGAAAATTAGTTTGAAGAGTAAGGAATATGCGGTGCGTGCTTTTGAATAGGCTTCTATATAGAAATGGTGCTGTACCAAAGTTAGTGCGCAGAAAAGCGGAGCTTTCAAAGCTAATAAATTTAAAAATATCAAATCTAAGATTTAATTCAAGAAAATTCTTTGTCTCCAGGTGAATTTTTTGCAATGCAGCATTTTAGAATATAAAACATTGACGTAAAGTGTGATAACTGAAAAATATTAAAGCACAGTCGCCTAAAGGTAGGCAATAGTAAAATTGTCAGCATTTATAAGCGTTTGGAATCAACATGAAGTTGGCATCACTTTTTATTTTTAGGATAACTTTAAGAGACATATCACCAATTTTTTTAATTTCGTTGTAATCCAAGAGTCAGAAATCATAACAGATGGGAGACACAGAAAATTCTTTAAAAAGCATTGCCTTCAAAGCAATTTCTCTCAAACACGCTTCTGCAACTAATGCATGTAACATTTACTGTTAAAGTTCTGTTAAATGTTACTGTTAAAATTGTGCTAAGCTCAAAATGATTTGATAAACTCAACTAGGTCTACTTAAAACTAGATTGTTATATATTAGGCTAGGCTTTTCCTAACTCTACATAGATCTGCTGGGATTGTTGTGGAATAAATGTACAGAAAATGTAGTAAAGTTCAAATAGTCAGTTAAATATATACATAAATACATAAAGCTAATATACAGTAGAGGTTTATATACAATAAAAGTCGTATGTACAAAATATAATTATAGGTTATAGCAATAGACTTTATACAAAAGATCGTAAATGCCAAATGATGTGCGTGATTTCGTTTTCAACTTTTTTTTGTTTTTTTTTTGTGTTTACAGAAGAGTTGCTGGAAAGGCTGAAGTAGTCGAGATATATACGATTTAAGTATTTAAGTAGTTACATAGTCGAGGCACCACCAGCTGTTGAAAGACATACATACAACCCCACTAGAAATGACTATAAAGTACAAGCAAAAATTTTGTCCAGAGAATTTTGTAAAAAATTAAAATATGGAGCACGAAAAGAAACATATTTTACATATCGACAACTCGTATACGTAGTAAAGCAGTAAGTTATTGAATAATACGGTAGTCGTGGATAAAAGTGCGACTGTTTAACTGTGGCAAGGCAAACCATGGCTCATTTTTCAATATATACAAGTGCTTGGCGTGCCTCTACATACCTTGTCGGCTTCCTGCGCCAGCGGATTGGGCGTAATATTCATGCGCGGTATGACGCCGTTGAGACGATGTCCGGACTTGTGATGTGTCGCCACGCCCAGCACTGAGGGTGTCACGAAATCGGCTTGTATGTGATCCAGCTGTGGTTTGTCTTCATCTGGAATAAAGCAACGTTGCATACAGCCGTTAATTTGTCGCATTAACGGTTAAAGTTTAAACTTACCATCTGGTGGCGCCGGATTGCGTCGCTTCATGCACAGAAAGGCAGCGACTATGGCCACGATGAGCAGAATACCGCAGCCGGCGATACCCGCCACTATCGGATACTTGGGCTTGTCGTGCTCCTTGGCTTTTGCGGGCGTCACTGGCGGCACAGGCGCTGGTGTGGTGGCCAGTTCTATGATAAAAATACACATATTTAAAATATCTTTAAATGAAATACGTTGCTTTGACCACTTACTCTTCGTCTTGCCCTGCAATATGGCGCTGAACTCAGACGCCGCCAGCGCATTGAAGGACTGTAGCTTGAACTCGTAGGCGGTACCCGCTTCCAACATGTCGATTTTAAATTTTCTTGAATGTTGACCGTCTACAGTCGCTTTGAGGTACTCGCCCGCTGAAGAGGCGAGCCGGTAGTAGGCGTAAAAACCATCCGGCACGTTTGTAGGATTCGCCGGCAGCGTCCAATGTATCATAACTGCCGTCTCAGAAAGCGGTTCCACGCGCAATAGCTCTGGTGCGGGCAGTGTGGCTTTAGTGGGGCCCAAAGCTTCGCTACTTTGCAAAAAGAACTTCGCTGAAGTGTTGCCCTCTTTGTTGTCGTTGTTCGAGTAGACGGCGATAATGCGGAAGCGATAGAAGCGGTCCGGTTTCAAGCCAGAAACCGATGAGGTGAAATTCTTCCCGCCTTCAAAAACACGGTCGCCGTTGCCGTATGGTATGTCTTCGTTTGTGGTCTGCCAATTTTCACGCGGTATTTTGCGGCTCGAGTCACCGAGCATGCGATACTGCACCTTGAAAAACTGTATGGGCAGACCCTCGTTCTTTGGCACATACCAGCGCAACATTACCGAATCGTCGGATAAACGGGTCACGTTGGGACGTGAGGGGGGTATCATGTTCGCTGCAAAGAGTATACGTACTTTATGAATTATCGTTTTTTTTTTGTTCTATAAAATATAGATACATATTTCAAGAGAAATACACTTCTCTTTTGAAATTTTTAAAAGAATATAAGTTTTACAAAACAATTTTCGTAGAAACACTGCCAAATCTTTAGTTTTACAAATCTCATTATTTACTCCAATGGCACCAAGAGGCAAGAAGTCGAAGAAGCAGCGCGAAATCGATTGGGCGGCCGACGCTAACTTCGACAAGAACCGTTCAATGATCTACATCGAGCACACGTTAGAGTGCCCGATATTCACGACAAAAGCCGAGGAATTCGCCGCTTATGTAGCCAAAGAAGCGCCAAATCGCATCATACAGTTGGTACGGAATCATAACGGCAAAGTGCCGCCAAGAGAGGGTGCCTTCGAGATTGGATTTTCGCAGAACGCGCGCACCTCCGTGCATCAGCTGTGGTCTGGCATTGAAAAAGGCCCACCAAGGCGTGACAAATTCCCACCGGAGTACGAGTCGCTCATGCAAGAAATACATAAGATTTTGAAAAAATTCTACCCTGACGCGGTGGAAAAGAATCCCTTGGAAGGCATGGAGGAAGATGGCGCGGCGCCAGCGTACGAGTAAAAGTTCTTAAAATTTTTTCAACTTTTAAAAAGCGACAATGTCAATAGTTTATAATCTAAGCCATTTAAAATTACACAACAACAATAGTGAAGCGTTAATGCTGTGGTTATCCGAGCCTAACAACCGCCCTGCCGATTGTGATTTGGATAAAAAAGCAAAGTTTGAAAACTAGTCTAACAGTTTGAGTGCCTATGAGTAATTCAAAACCTATCCGCAAGTCGTAGCTTCTCGCCGTAAGATGGCGCAACAGTTGCGCCAAGCGTTACCACATAAAAAATTATAATAATAACATAAACATGCGCTAAACTACATTTTCAGTTAAATAAATTGCGACTGAGAAAATATAAATTTTAATGTGTGCATTATTTTTACAGTTACCTACCACTACGACCACTGCCTTCACACTCAAACTTATATTCATACAACAAATCAATTTTTAGAATTAGGCCGCATTGGCAGCGCTGCAAAGCAGAAACAAACTCAAAACATGGCCGACAAGCTATCACTCGTCACTCGCCACTCGCACTCGTTTTCTGTAGCTCGTTGTGAGTGGATTTACCTGGAGTGTGTGACGGCGCTTTACCAAGTGATTTTCTCTATTTGTGAAAAGAATTCTGGAAAATTATTGAATTCCTCAAGACATTTTGTGCGGTGTTGTGCATATAAAAGCAAAAACAACAAAATACATCAAAGAGTTGAATATTAATTGTGCGAAAGCACTCAGGGCCGCCCGCAGCTGTCCACTTAAGTGTAGTGTAGCAACAACAACCACATTAGAGTGCTATTAAAAAGTATACAATTGAGAACAATTTCTGATTTTCATAGCTAATTTTCGGTGGAGTCAAAAGCAATTCATCTCGTTAAACGCCAATTTCTTTGAGCTAACGCAGTTTCGAGTGGAGCTGTGCGCACTACGAAATTACAAAAACAACTGGCATAGCTGGTTGCCTACGAATCAGTTATTCTCACTGTTGGATTGTAGACTTTCTTCGTCAACATAGCGAGAAAATCGCGTCAGATGTCCACTGGCGTGGCGGTGGGTGGTGGCGGTGATGGCACCGTAACTGTGGTTACAACCACAGCCAACGGCGCAGAGGAACACAATGCCGCCAATACGTCCACAGGCAGTGCGGGTGCCAGCGGCACAGGAGGCAAGGCGGGCCAAATAACTTTAACGCCACGTTTCACGCAGGAGGAGAAGGAGATACTCTATAGCCTGTTCCATGAGCACGAAGAGGTCATCGATATTAAATTCAGAAAAAAGCAACGTTCCAAATACTCGGTGCGCGATGCCTGGGAAAAAATCGTGCACGAATTCAATACACATCCGGGTGTTAGCGCTATGCGAAACCTGAAACAAATACAAAAATTCTGGCTAAATGCAAGGTGAGTAGAAGATGCCAAGCCAGAAGATCTTATTCGTATGGCTTCCACACGTATGTATGCACGTAGCCGTCGCTAACCCGTGGCCAGCAGCTGCTCTAATTCGTGCACCTGTTACACGCAAATGCAGGCCACTCGGCGGGCGACTCAGCAATGCATGCCTCCCGCCAACGTTGCATTAGCAGTTGAGTTTGTGTCGCTGCCTCTGTGTGTGTGTTTGTGTATTGAAACATGTGTCGTTAAGCAGCTCATTGAAAGCCGCATTCCAACTCATAACAAACAAATGCTTTTGATTTAGTGGGTCCGATGGACTCAAAACCCCAGCAAGCATTAAATTTACCTCAAAACGCAAACAAGTCGAGCGAAAAGTCGCGCACAAAGCATAATCGAGCCAAATGTGCGCACGTAAAAGAGCTGACAACAACAAAAGCGTCTATCGAGTCATGGCGTAGGTATCTGAGCGCTGTGCTGCACTCTGTCAATTCACGCGACCAGGCATTCGCTCATGCCCTCATTCATCGGCGTGCGGCAGCTACTCGTCTTTCGAGTGCAATTAAAAATGGCGGCAAACGACAAGCGGCAGAATATCTCAAGAAAGTCATATTATATCTCAAAGCTATAAAGTATCTCAAAAAGTTGGAAAACAACAAAGTGACAGGCTTTCTTCTAATTCAAATGTGAAAAAATCGGTGTAAGAAAATAACGTATGCGCTAGTAGATTTTCGTGTATGAAATAGCCGCGGCATTCCACTCCGCAAACCAGTCATATGCGCTCTTGCCTTGAGCAGCTCATTTATGGGGTTGAATAGCTGTAATGCGAGTTTAGTTTGCCTGTATGTGTGTGTGGGTGTGTGTGTGGTTGGTGGCGTGAGTGAAGTTATTTGTTTATTTATTCAACGAGTGCTAACTTTTATATTTTTTTAATTACGTTGTTGTTGCTTTTAGACTACGCAAACAGTACCCCTTCCGTCCGAACGGTCAGAAGGACGCAAACGGCTCACAAGCAAGCATCGATTCGGCAGATCGCGCCGAAGTGGTAAATCATGAGATAAAGGATGAGCCCGATTTCCAGGTCGCCAATATAGATCCCGATGAGCATGGCAGTCAGAATGAGGCTTTCGAAGAGATCGAGATGGATACTAGTGACGGTGTGGGACAGATAGAGCAGGAGCCTATTGATCCGCTGCAGCAGCAGCAGCAACAACTGCAACAGCAGCACCAGCATCAGCAACAGGTGCTGCAGCAGCATGTACAACAACAACAACAACAGCAGCAGCACCAACAACAACAACAAACCATACAGACACAACAGATATCGGTGGATCAAATCAGCGCCGAAAAGCTAACACTAAACGATTTGCTGCAATTCAAGACAACGCGCCCACGCGAAGACATCATTCTGCAGATAAAACATCCCGTTGATTCGAACAGTAAGTTAACAATAACGTAGCAACCTTCAATGTTGTCTAATCGCTTTACATTTTTTTGCTCGTACAGCCACACATATCACCATACCATCGCCAACGCGCATCACCATACCCAGCCAGCACCAGCCGCAGCAACACACAATCACCGCCATGCCCGCAACGGCCTACAATCAGCAGATCATCAGCGAGATCAAGCCGCAGCAAATAACACTTGCGCAATACCAGGCGCAGCAGCTGCAGCAGCAGCAGCTGGCCCAGCACCAGCTCGCTGTTGCGGCACAGCAGCAGCAGCAACAACATCAACAGCAACAACAGCAGCATCAAATGAAAATGCAACTGCAAACGCCAGCGAACGCACAGTTCGCGACTGCAACGCCGACATTCACTTGCGCCACACTGCACGCGCTGCCCGTGGCCACGGCACCAGCGCCTGCAGCTGTCGTGCCAACTGTTACTGTAAGCAATGCCGCTGTAGCAGCCACGACGCCGGGTAACACCACCATCACAGTGGAGTCGTTCGAGGAGAAAGTGCAGTACTTCCGGCTGAAGGAGGCCGAGCTGCGCTACAAGGAGACGCAAGTCGCTTTGGAAAAGAAGAAAATAGAGCTAAGTCGCGCGCAGGAAGATTTGAAGCATTTGCGTGAAGTGCACCGTCTACAAGTGGAAGAGCTAAAGATGAAGATACGCATTTTGCAAGAAGAAGAGAAGCTGCTGCGCAAGAGCCCCAGCTCAGTGCAAGTATAGGACGTGGCCAGTTGGTCACAGCAATTTGTGGGCGTGGAGGGGAGGAGAGAGAGAATTGATTATGCATTATTGGTTATCTAATAAGTTATTGGTTAAGTTTTGCATTGCAACTAGAAATAAAATTTTAAACTCACAAACACATTTAAACAAATACTAGTTTTCTAAAAATTATGCAAAAACAAATTGAAATTGTTACATTTTGGTATAAATCTGCATGGAATTAACTTGTGCGCGAAAGTATTGCTGAGTTGTTCGTAAAGAAATGTAATTTAATTTAACTGTAAAGCGTCGTAGCGACGAAAATAAATCGAATTGTATATAATAAGTTATTTATCTCGAAATATTGCAGCTAATAAAGCGGATACTGACATTCATCTCAGCGTGAATAAGTTTTATGCACTTAAATAACTTTCCCCTTCCCAACTTGCTAGAGCTGAGAAGAGTTGAGACTTGTACTCACGTATTTTCATGTGTTTCCGTTTGCCCTTATTCTTGTTGCCGTTATGCTCGTAAGGCATGCGTATTGGCACGGAGCCTAGCGGCGCTGAGTCTTCGCCCTGTATTTGCTTCGGGTTCACTTCCAAGTAGCTGCCGTCGCTGACCTGCAATAAATTAGAGTGTTTACGTGTTTCCAACAAATTCGTGAGCTGTCGCATTTACCTCGCCCACTTCGTTCTTTGCGAAACACTGCACGATGCCCGCATGACGCTTCTGCACATGCCGTATAACCAAACGACGATCTTCATGAAAGGTCTCATTATCCAAAGCAGTGTCTTCACCATTAATTAACCAATAGATTTGGGGGAAAGGATTGCCGGCGGCCGAGCACTCCAATTCCAGTTGATCGCCTTCATTAGTACGTGTCTTTGCTGGACCACGCAATATTTGTGGCGCTTCCAAGACAACAAATTTTATAATTTGCACCAAAGCAGGCGCAATACCGTTATCTAAGCGACACACGTAGGAGCCTTGATCCTCGGGCAACACATCAGCGATCTGCAGACCGTACGGTAACACTTTTGTACGATTGTTGTAGATATTGATTACATTCGGACTGCTCCAAACGGCTTCCGGCGGTGGCGAGCCAACACCTGGGCATTCGAGTACGGCGGTTTCGCCCGGACGCGCCGTCACTTGTGACACTGGCAAGTTAAGAAAGTAAGGCGGCGTGCGATCAATATAATCGACGCGCAAGTCTATGCGTTGTGGCAGTCGCAACTCCACGCCGGTAATGGCGTTCATTGCCGAGCAAGTGTAGTTACCGGAATCTTTTGATGACACTGAGTTAAGTATGAGCGCACCATTTGCTGAGGGCAACACCTCGGTCTGTGGCACTTTCTCGCCGTTGCGGAAGAAGCTCCACACCGCTGGCGGATTCGAGCTCACTGTGCCGCAACGTATTAATATGCAATTCTTCGGCGCTACGCTCCAGCGTATTGCATTGCGACTATAACCGTTCGAGTTATCGATGCTTATTGAGACGAGTGTCAGCCGAGCGGGCGTGGAAGCAATTGCGGCCGAACCGACCCACGCGACACATTGGTAATCGCCCAAAGTTTCGGACGTAACAAATACACGCAAACGTGATGTCAGATTTTCATTTGAAATATTGGGGCCATTCTATAAGAGAGTAGTATAAAGTCATAGCTAAAGTTTAGGTTAAGAAAAGGCCAAGTATACCGACCTCGCCGCCATGTAGATAATTGTAGTTCATAGCGTCTGTGGCGCGTGCGCTCGTGTGCCGGAAACGCCATTCCAAACGGTCGGGAGCCAAATTCAATTCGCACTCAAAGACAACCTCATCACCTTTGGGCGCCACTGCTGATTCAGGTGAACGCACAATGTGTACACCCAGTGACGAGGATTGTGACGCCGCGCTTAGCTTGAGTTGACTGCATATAAGTAAAGTCAACAAGAAGGACAGCTGCCAAAACGCAGATAGTACTGTTGTTGCAGCAGCTGAGAATGTAGCGTGATGCGCCATGGTCCAACGCCAAACTTATACAAAAAGTCCTTTACGTGGTGTTCTAAAACCGGCTGTTGCCAGTATATGGCTGAAATAAAAGAAAGAAAAACTACGTTGTTTTAGAGCTTCAATGAATACAAATGAATTGTTGAATGAATTAATAGAGGAAGTGCCTTATAAATAATTAAACAACACTACAACGTCCACGAATGGAGGAGCAATACACTTGCTGTTGCAGCTACAAAAGTAGAGTAGTTATGTACCATATGTATTAGGGTGGAGCGAAAAAAAAGTGTTTTTTTATTGCTTAGCCTGAGGGTAGAATTTGTAGATTATAAAACAAGAAAATTTTTGGTTTTTTTAAACTCTTCACATTTATATAAAAATTACCGAATTTGACGGTTTTTGACTCAAAATTTATTTTAACGCTTAAGGAAAGCATGTTGTCGTTTAAGACTTTTTGTTAGAACTCCAATAATGACCACAAACATTTTTTTAAGTTAATAACTTTGAATTGGTCAGAAAAAGGCCTCTCCACAGCTTCTAGAACACTTTAAAAAAATTTTTACAATATAAAAATTTTAACTCGAAACTTTACTTTAAAAGTGAGAGTGCCTCTAGATGTTAAAAAAAATTTTTTGTTCAAAAATTTTCTTATTTTATAATCTACAAATTTGACCCTCAGGCTAGGCAAAAAAAAAACTTTTTTTCGTTCCACCTTAATATATATGCTGCATGACAAACGTACACAAACTGCATTTTAGTTTTTACCCGACCAAACGAACTTGTTGCAAGCGCATAAATCAAAGTCCGAACATACGCAGCTCGTCTGCCAGCCACCAGCTGCCATATACAGCATTCCAATTGTCACAAATGACAAACCATTGATGCCGCGTTGCGAAGCGTATGGCTTGGACAAATGAGGATTAAAGTTTGTGGCAGTCATTCGCTTTTCAATATTTAACGCCGCTATAGCTGCTTACCTACGGCGCTTGTAGAACCGGCAACGCTTAGCGATTGGTCCTGCAGTAATAGCTTGGGCAATAAATATCTTGCGCTGTTGTAACAGGTTAAATGAGATTCCAAGCGCGCACAGCAGGTAACCTTAAAAGAAACACAAACACAACTTGCAACACAAAGCGCAAGGCCAATGCATATAGTAAAGCCACTAAAGTTAGGATGCATTGCCACATTTTGTTTAAATTCCGCTTGTGTTCGCGTTAACGAAATTCGTTTAGCTTTCGCCGGAAAATCACCAGACTTTTGTAAGCCTACATTTGCTTAATCGTATTAGAGACATTTATAGTCGTTATAAAATGTATTAAAGTTTCCTTATATTATTTCCTTATTCATGCTATTTAAAGCGGCAGGTCCAGACGATATTATTCCCATAATGATGCAGAAGCTAAAAGAACCTATGGTTCCAAGTCTAGAATATATATATGAGGCCAGTATCCAACTGTTTTACA
Organism: Bactrocera oleae; assembly: GCF_042242935.1. NCBI lineage: Eukaryota > Metazoa > Arthropoda > Insecta > Diptera > Tephritidae > Bactrocera > Bactrocera oleae. The sequence goes on from NC_091539.1 coordinate 785,684, forward strand.
TCCCAATCAGTTGGAATAGAATCAAAGTGGTATTCCTCCCAAAAACAGGTGGAAGAACACATGATGACGCCAAAGATTTTAGACCTAACTTATAAGCCTCACCTTCTTTCGGCTGCAGGTTTTAGAAAGGCTAATGGATATACACTTAAGAGAAATCACTTCATCACAAACACTATACCATACAATGGCGGTCTTTATTGACGTGGAAAGCGCCTTCAACAATGTGGAAATAAGCAGAATTATTGAATCTCTGTCACTTGGTCCCATAGACGAAATGGCGCTGCGACACGTACAAGCTACGTAAGCAGAGACACTCCTCAAGGATGTGTTTTTCCACGCTTTTATGTGTCGTGGCGCTAAATTTAATACTACTTCAACTCAGTGGAGGCGGAGTGAAAGCAATAGCATAGCCAGACGATATAGTGTTGATGTTATCAGGAATGTTTCCTTCCACAATCAGTGAGGTTTTGGAAAGAGTTCTACGAAGGTTACATCTATGGGCCGCGAAAAACGGAGTAGGTGTTAACCCTAGTAAAACGGAGCTGATGCTTTTCACGAGTAAAACATAAATACCTCAATTCAATCTTCACTCATTCAGTGGTACAAAGACCTAGCGGTTGAAATCGATACTAAACTGGTTTGAAAAATTAACATTGAAAACCTGCAACATGCAAATGATTACTTAGCAGGAAATGAGCCTTAAACCAAAGATAGTCATGTGTACATATAGTATACAAAAAGCAGCCTGTGCGGATGTTACCGGGGCTGTAAAGTCATATCCGACCAAGGCGCTTAATATGATACTGCATCAACTGCTCATAGATGCGTTCACTCGGAACGTAGCAGCAGGTTCTGCTTTCATAATAAAGGAATTAGATGCTTGGAACCGGAAATAATATGGACATAGCGTCATCCTGAACCAGCTTAACCTAAGTAAAACAGACTATATCCTTTCAAGGTTAGATTTCAAGGAAGGCTTTAAGCTCACTGGTAGCTAAACTCGACTCATCCATAATTTGGGTACCCGCAACATTTTCAACAACGAAAAGGCAGACGAGTTGCCAACGCTAGGGGCTTCTTTAGACGAATCCGAGGCGGAGTTAATAGCATGGCCGTTGGGACGTTCATAGCTTTATATGAATAGTTCAGAGCAAATGAAAATCAATAACACGCTGCAAGATAACAAAGCAGATTTGGCATAAGTAGATAAAGATCTGAAAACACCCAGTTAAAAAATTGAAACCGGAAGTAGGTTCTTAAAGTTCGAAATTAGTTAGAACATTTTTAGGAAGCTGTTGAAGAACAATTCAAAAGTTCGGCGATAATCACGCCATTTTTTCTAAGCGCTACAAGTGTTGTGTATCGGTGGTAATATTTTTTGAAGACAAGAAACGCTACAGTGATACTCATAAAAGTGAATACACATATGTGGCGGCTGATAGAATGACGCTTGTGTGAGCACTTCAACACATCAACGCCCCAGGGATGCATGCGCAACGAGATATGCATCGCCGCCAAGGCAACCGGAATATGTTTGCACGGATAGCAACGTAGGGATAAGATCGGTTTGGATATCGGCGATTGTATGCAGATTTAGCACAGTGCGCAGAGTTGTATATTATGAGCCATACTAAGCACATACATACATACATATATACATATATGATCATTGTGTAGCTACAATACGATACATGGCGTTGTGTTGTGCGCTCCACATCAGACATTGTGATGATGTCAAGCTCGCAATTTGGCTCGGCTGTCCCTATGTTGAACCAACTGCGGCAGGTAGCCAAGCCGTAGTTTGCGCGCCCTGCAGCCACGCAAAAACGGCTTTGCACGCCATCACTCGCACTAAGCGCACAGCTTTGATGAGACTGCGTTGACGCAAGCGCTTATTGTTGGCAACGGTTGCGCGACGGCGGTGTACGTAAAGGCAAAATTCCTTTTAAAATGGTGCGCTCCACTCGATCAAAGCACATGTGGCAGGATGAGTGACATAATAAATGCGAAGTGTGTAGAAGCTGCGCAAGAGCGCATACTACTTTTTACGGCCAGTCGTATGGTAGTTATTATTGATATTTTGTTTTTTGTTGCATTACAACTTTGGCACAGCAATTTGGTGCGGCGGTGAATGGCAAAATCAACAGCTACGGCGGCGGCGATTGGCATTCGACGTGCACTGATGGCTGCACGACGCGATCATTCAACGCTTTTGATATGCCACATCAGCAGGATTTATAAACGCGCATGGTGGATATGACGTTGTGTGCGACGTTTGTTGTTTTTGTATTGAAAAATTGCTGTTTGCTACCTGCGCGCTGTCGTTTGTCTGTTGTTTTTGCATTAAAGGCTGTGCCACTAGCACTTTACTTCGCTTGATCTCATTTATGTAGCTATCGTGTTTTTACTTTCTTTTTGCCGAAAACTCGGCGTCTGTGCCAACTCATATGTTGTTGTTGTTTGGCCTGATGTCGCAGCTCCTTTGGCTGTCGCGTATGAAGAGACGCGCGACGCGCCGCATATCAAGGCGTGCATCGTTAATGGGCCGTCATTATTCTCTAGTGTTTGAAAGTGGTCTGGTTCTTTCTTTACCTTATTGTTATTGGCTTCGAAGCGCTGCGCGTTCATTAACCGCTTCCACAATGCATTTCGGCTTTTTTACTTTCGCATACTTTAAGTGCTTTGTTAGCCAATTTTACTGCTTCTTCTCTTGGCACTTTTGTTAACTGTTTTTGTTTTTTGTTGTTTCATTTATTTTTTGCGTACTTAAGTGACAGTATGTCAATGCAGCTTGCCACAAATGACTAGCGTGCTTGCGTTGGAAGTCAGTAACGGCAGTTCTTTGACTTTAAGCTACCAACTTTTAGCGCTTTGCTCCATAATAATTTATTGCAATTCAGATTTTAATTGAGTTTTTGTGTATTTCGAAATTGCTACGCAAAATTTGCCGCAGCCAAGGTCTGCGATGTTGGTTGTAAGAATTGGGCTATATATATATGTGAACTGGTGCCTCAGTTTTTGAGATATCGTTCTAAAATTTTGCACTCATTCTTTTCTTACCAAGCAGTCGCTCATTTATCGGAACGGCCGTTACTGGACTATTCCAGCATATGGCTGCCATACCAACAGAACGATCGGTATCAAGTGCTTGTATGAAAAACTTTTTTATTTGACGAGATATCTTCATGAAATTAACCATGAATTATTATCTAACTCAACTTGTGAAGGGTATTATAAGTTCGGTTTTTTCTTTTTATATTTATTTCAATCTCAAATCATCAAGCCTTATTTCTCTTTTTGTTTCTCCAAATACTGTCTTTGCAGAACCTTCGCCTTTGCAACGTTTTTCTTGTGCAGTGTCGCAAATAAGCTTAAAAAGTGGCACTGTACCATACAAAAGTATATGACCACCGTTATGCGCTGTCTGAGTTGCTGACATATTTCGTTTAAAGCTTTACTTGCCACGGGCGCTTTGCCACTTTACTTGGCTTCGCAATATGTGCGCGCGCTTTCGACATTTCTGTATTATTGTTGTTATTTGCCAAAGTACTATGGCAGCCCGGACCAGCATAACATTTAAAAGTCATAAAAATTGATGAAGTGCTGCGGCGCGTTGTTGTCGTCGTTGTCTGGGCAGCCACTGTCAGTGCCACCGCGCTGCCCCATACTTTGCTGTTTGCTTTACCGCGCTACCTTTGCGCGGCTGTACGTTCTTTGCGTCACACACTGGCTCATATTCTATAGTCTTTCTTTTTCTTTTCTGCAGCTCCAGCGCAGCAGCCGGCCGTGCTTTGGAAAATTAACAAAATCGCCAGCAGCAAACTTTAGCGCAATGTCCTTAAGAGCAGTAAACGAAAGTTGCACACCACACCAGTTCGCTTGCTGCCAACATACCGGGCTGCCACTTGTTCACAGTTCCTTTCGGCCCTTGCAGCGCGCTGGTGCTGGCTCCATTTGGGCGACTCCCTGCTGCGACACTACGCCGCGCAGCACTTCTACACCCCTCTTACGCGCTGGTCTTACTTTTAGCTGCGCTTGAAATTCCGAACATCTGCTGTGCGCGCTGTTTTTGTTGCAACTTGCGCGTCGCCACTAAAAACTCGTTTAAAGCGTTGATTACGACTTTGACGCAGCATTTGCCATTTGCCATTTTCATTGTTGTTATTGCTATTGCTGTTATTGTTATCGTATCACTCATTGCAAGGGCGGTCGTGCTTTTTTATTGTAGCTTTTAATTGCTATTGTTGTTGCTGTTGTTGGCGTTCGCCAGACATTGGCATGTTTGCTGGTGCCATTTAATTTCTGCCATCGCCGCCCAGACCGGCACAGCCACAGTTATTTATTATCATCACTGCTGTTGTTGTCGCTTGCTTTTATTAATATCGAAGGCATATTTTTCAATTTTTTCGGCTGCGCCTTTGCCTTTGCTCCGCTTTGGCGCTCTTTGGTTGCCATTTATTGACAGCGAATGCGTTAAAATAAATGTGAATTCTTTCGCGTGGCTGAAATGGAATGCGCTGTAGCGGCGGCAGCATAAAAATTAACAGCAACAAAAATGAAGAGCGAAAACATGGCCAAAGCAGCAACAAAAGTCACACCAGTCGCACGCTGTGTGTCTGCACACATAAGCGCGTATGTGCGCCACTGTGTGTCGTGTGTGTTTATAGCTGTTGCAAGCGTTATTCGATGTTTTTAATGTTTGGTTATTAATTTTTATTGCCCGCATTCTTTATATTGTGTTGCTGTTACTGCTGTTGCGACCTTTAAAAGCACTTTTGCATTATTCATGCACTCGGTGCGCGTTTGGTTGCTTTTGTTGTTGTCCATTACCTGTTGCGCCCTGTGCACGTAAATCAAGCCATAGCAGCACGCCCTGTCCAACTGGCCAGGCTGCGCGCGGCTGTGGTATGTTGCGGACGCTGTATGAACTGACAGCCTTTGAGCGCAACAACAATAAAAACAACAAGCCGAAAGCATAGTTTCTCTAATTGGTTTTTTCGATCTGCGTGCTTTTAAGTCACAGGTGGGCTCTACAAATGAGGTATTAGCAAGAAATCTGTAAACTTTGATAAGTTCGCCACTTGCAACACGCCCCATTTTTCCAGCAGTTACAAAATCTCATTTGCTGATTTTTTCCATTTGGCACATTAAAATTAATTGCAACGATCTGTAAACACTTCTCAGCAAAATCTATTATCTCTCAATTGCATGCAACATAATTGAATTTTGCTGCTGCAAAACCGCAAAGATTTCTCGCTACTTGCAAGTCGCCAACGCCGCATTGCAATTATTCCACACATTTAGCTGCAATTAAGCAGTAATAAAAGGCTGCAAGTACAGGACTTACAGCGGGGAAGCGTGTTGCAAGCAAGCGCGCCACACGCAACCACCAGCACATGCCACAAGTGGTTATGAGGACAGACAACCAGCCAGTCAGACAGACACAGATTAAGTGAAAAAAAAAACAGCAAACAAGCTGTGCACGCTCACCGCAAAAGCCGCAGACGGCCCACACTGGGCGCCACTAGCCAAGCGCTGTGGCATGCAGCCAGCATGCTTACGGAAGCTACGCAGTTGCAACTGCAATAAAAACCACAACTTTTGTACAATTTCAATTTCATATTTGCATTGCAAGTGTGGCACGGCATTGCATGTGCAGTTAGCCGCTCGTGCGTGCCGCAGCGCCTGTTAGCCGGGCGTTGTGTGTCGTGTCGCGCATGGCATTGCTGCATTGGCTGCACATTGCTTATGCGCTAATTTGTAAGCGCAGAGAAATGCAAATTTTCGTAAGTTGCCACGAAGGCCAAATGTGGCATGCCACGCGCTGCAGCCCATTTTTGGTTGGCCACAAAAATTTCAACTTGCCATAACCTAGTGTGGCACTGCGTTCTTGCACGTTTGTATATTAAATTTTTACCACAACTTGCCACATGCCACGCGCAAACTTTCCTTTCACTGCTACTAACAGGAAGTGAAAAAATGCAATTTCGGCGTTAAATATGCCAGCAAATATTCGTGAACACTGTAGTAGCACATTAAAAAGTGGTTTGAACGATGCGCAAAAAATGTGCAACAACATTTACGAGCACTGCAACAAGCGCTAGCGTACAACGAGCATGACTGGTGTAAACCACATTCCACAAGCGGCCTTCTACCAACTTACTTTGCAAGTTACGCTGGAGACGCGACAAGCGCGCTGTGCAAGCAGAGCAAAAGCACTTATGCAGCAAGTAGCGCGCTGTCTGGCCTGGCTGCTGGGAAGCTGTTTCGCTGGCCACCGTCAATGTTTTTGCATGTGCGCGCGCATACACATGCATGTTTGCATTATGTTGCGGCTTTTACGCTTTGTCTTTATTTTGTGCACATTCTACTTTACCTTTTGCTTTACTTTCGTTAATAAAAATCGAACTTGTTCATTCGCCGATTTGACGTTTCGGCAGCTGTGGCCAAAGCGCTTGTACCACGTTCCCATGCACTGCCCTGCGCTGTGGCAAGGTTCACCGCGGACACGCCAACATTGTCGTTTTTGCCGTGGTTTTGTGCACAACGAAACGCGTTCAACGCGCTTCACTTATTTATGCGCGCTGTGTGTGCCTACGGACAGGTCTGTGCAACTTTTCGCATGCGAGTGCTATCTGTGTAGCATAACATGTCAGCAGAAGGCAAAAGCAAAACTTAAAGCGTTGCTGTATAAAAAGTTGCAAATAATATTGGCAAAAAAGCAAGGAGTGGCAGCAGCGCGCGGACATTGCATGCAACAGCGCTGGCTGTTATACTGTTTTGCGCGCTGATTTTGCACGGCTGTGGCATGGTATTGATTGCTGCGGTCGCTTGGTCCAACGACCGTTTGGCTGCGCGCCTGGGCGGTGTCGCCACTCAGCTTTGCAACGCCGCAATTTAATTGGCTGCTCAATTTCTTTTTCGACTTTTTAACTGATTTCTGATTTCACTTCAAGCGCATAAATAAAGCACGAAAGTTAGTTGCGCCTATAGAGGGCTGACAAAAGCTACGCTTTATCGGTTTCTTTTAGCATTATGGGGGGCTTAATCGAACAGTAACTTGTACTTAAGGTAGTCTATGCACAACTTAAGTTCTAGATCTATAAAGTCATGCTGCGCGCATGTAGCCTGCCGTAGTTATAAAGATGTGATTTGCAGTTTGTTTGCTGGCATATGGACCGAAGAGAGAAAAGAATGGTCTGCACAACTTCGCATTTATTTGGACTATACTTTTTAACTTCGTAAGGTCACAGTATCTGCGTAGCACCTACATTAATCATGCATTTAATATTTAACTAATTTGAGTATGCACATCTTCGTAACACGGGCATAGTCGAAAATCAATATTCTTTCCTAATTGAGCCGGCGGCCTGTCGCAAAGCCATAACCAGCTTTTTTACATCCCTCCTTCAACGTTGACATTATGCTTCGCCTAACGTAGTTTCACTACAATTTTTGCTTTACAAAGTTTTGACAGTTTGCATATACTTACTAACAACAAAAGCTTTCCACGAAAACCGACTGACAGCGCAACTGAGTTGAATACGCAGTTCAATTCACTTTAAATCATTTGTATTGTCGCACATGCGCAAAAGGCTCAAGTAGCATTTTCTAAACAACCACTTGCTGGGCAGCAGCCATCAAATGTATTAACTGAATTTTGTGGCATGCCACAACGTTTAACAATGTACACAGTTTCGGTTTTTGCACTTGTTGTTGTAGTGTAGCGCATTTTTGGTCGTTGTCTGGCTAGTCCACGTAAATTTGTGTGTGCAACATAACTGCGAAATGCAGCTAAAGACGCAAATTGTAGCAACTAAACGGCAGAGCGCGCATGCACACACAATGGCAAGCGCTTAGCGGCAACTACGGTCGGCTGTTGCGCTGGCGTTGAGCAAATATTTTTACAACAACAACAACATGCCGATTAGCTTCTTCTGCCTGCCACACTCCGCGCGTGGCATTGACATACGATGCATTAGTGTGTATGTGTGATGGCATGCGGCTGCGCCTAACGAAATGCAAGCGCATGCTAAGTCAGAGTCCACGAAAGTGAGTGGAAACGTTGCTAAAAAGCAATTCGCCCGAAGCCATACTAACAACAACACAAGAAGTCACTAAAGTTGTTGGCGAGACGTTCATAGCCTACGCCAGTGCCGCGCAGATTTCCGTGTTGCATGCATCACCGTGTGTGCGCTGTTGTTGCAAGCACGCAAGATCATTGCCATTTAAGGTGTGCTGTGGCTAATGCGCTGCGCCAACGTTGCTGCTTCTCCGCACCCACCTGCGCGCATGGGCTCAAGCGCAGCTCGTTTTGGCTTTGTTGCAGCAACAAGTGCGCCGTTTATGCCACACAATGGCAGCAAACATGCTGCAGTTGCACACGCGCAGACCACTGCTGCATACTTTATTGCATGTTTCAGCATATTTCGCAGTATATATATGCTTGCTGCATGTTCGCGTTGCTATTTGTTGTTGCAACACAAAAATGTTGCTACCAATTTACGTAGAATTACGTTGCATGTGTGTGGCAATTCTAACAAGTTACTGCCACAAATGCGCAAAACGCACACACGTACACACCGTTACAATAGCTGGTGCAGCCATGCTGCAACAACAACTTATTTATTTTATTTATTGAATAAATTGCACACTTTGCACTGGCTGCTCGGCCAGTTGCCAGCGCCTGTGGCCTTGTTGGGCGGCGCATGCACGCCGTTGCTCTGCTCAGCGCTTGAGCTTTTTATTGCTGTTGTTGTTGCTGCAGCTGCGGGTCGTTCTCTATTTTCATTACTAATGCTCGCTTGCTTCGCGATGATGACTCATGGTGCGCCGCATATTTGGTACAACGCCGCCGTCAGCTGCCGTTGCACTTGCTTTCCGTTGCTTTTGTTGTCGCAAATAGTTGGCAATGCGATTTTCACATTTATAGCTTATTGAAGGCTGTCGAAGCGTGAGTGGTGGCAGATTTCAATTTGTGAAAATCGACAATTTATTTGCTATTTTGTTTTTTATTCTCCAATTCTGCGAGCTGTGTAGCAACTAATTTGGCCGCTGTCGGCGATTGTGGCAAGATTGTAGGTGTTTAGCGTATTTCATGTTAGTTTATTTACTTAATTTTCTCTGCGTTTTATGCCAAGCCAAATAAATGAGTATTTTGGCAGTAAAGTGCAAATGAGTTGCAAGATAAATGGATAGCGTGTGTTGTTATGGCCTTTTGAGTCAACGGTTTGGCAATTTGCGTGGTGGGAAACAGAGCGTGTGTGCCAAAGATTTAAGAGAATTATTATATTTATTTTAAAAAACAAAAAAAAAGTTAAGAGACTTTAACCTATAAATAAATGTATAGAATGCAAAAAAGGTGCAAAATAAAGCTTTTAATTTAAGAAGTGCTTTTTAGAGAGCTTTTTTAAATAAATGTTTGGTTTTTAGTTTCAAAAATAAATTTTAGAAGCGCAAATATATAAGAGCTACATAAAAGCTTTCAATAATACCGATGATTTCAAAGCTGGCTATAAAAGCTCAACAAAAACTTCAACTAAAATGCTTTGAACTGTTCCAAACATAACACGTAGATCATATATAACTTTAAATATGGTAAATAAATAAAACTTTTGGATAAAGCTTTCACTTAATAGTGAAAGCTCATTTATATTTCTTACAAATTATTTATTTTTATATGAGGCGCAGGTGATAATATGAGGTTATATACCGGTACTGATGGTACATATTTTCCGATTTACATTATGTTTGCTGAATTTACTAGCTTTCACAGCGCAAGCTGAGCTTTCACTAGCGCATCTAACTTTATTAACGCAGAGTAGAGAATAACCAGCAACCGCTTTTGTGTAGCAAGCTAAATTTGTCATTATAAATGCTAAACAGTTGTAAGAAGTTACTGTTGGTCTGCAATTTTCAAAGCTTTTTATGAATGAAGCAATAATTGGCAAATCAAGCGCATAAATTGTGAACACGACCACGAACTTCAAACAAAAGCTGAAATATTGAATAAATTAATTACTAAAATGCCACAACAACAAACTGCAAGTAGGTATTAGGAATATAGTGGAGCTAAAAGTAATAATGAAGAACATAAATAAAAATCACATAAACAACTAAAATATCAATGTTGAACAACTTGTAAACTGACACGCGCAGCAAAGCAGCTAAAACAGCAAACGGCCAATGACTCATTTAATAAGTAATGACAGCTTATCAAATAACTAAAGATTCAATGGACCAGCAGGCAAACAGAAGACATCAACGACAATAACAGCAACATAATACAAATAAGAAAGCTTAAAACAAACACTGATGAATGGACCAAACCTTTCAAAAGTTCAATGAAACCGAATGTTAGTTGAAATCTGGTTTTGCACAGCTATGACATATGCGGTTAGTTAGAAAAATGAAGAAATCAACTCAGCAGCATAGGATTAGCAAAGTGCTGGCGTTTTTACATATCAAAGCAACTGAAAATGTAAGCTTGCGCTAATGTTAATATTCTCACATGAATAAAAGTAATAAAAGTCAAAGCAATAATTTATGCTCAATTAAGTAAACAAATTAATGCAACAAATGCTTAGTCTTTATAGACACCTTTTCAACTATTTTATCAAGTATAAACCTGCCGAGAATTTCAAGCGATTCAAGCTACACTACAACGAAATACTAGTGCAGCCAACTGCTATTTGCTGAAACGTTTATTTGCGCTGCAAGTTGTAATTTACTTTTCTGCTGGTATTACGTCAACAACTGCTGTCTTTTTGTAGCCGAACTTGCAACAACGCGCAGCTGAGTTTATTGCCTACAGCGCTTTCGTCATGTTGGCAGTTAATTAACAAAAGTGTTAGAAGCATAACTGTAGCCAATCGAGCGACATACCGCTGTGGAGCAGTGAAAAGTTCTTGCAATAAAAAAAGCGCAAAATCAGCAACAAGTTGGAGCAGCAGAGGAAGTAGTTTATGCTTGGGAAGAGTCGTTTAATAAAATAGCAAATAAAAGTGTATGAAAACTTTGCAAGGTCAAACTTGCACAACTTGCCGTGTTGAAACTGCCGAATAAAATATGTTAGATAAAAGTACAAGTTGGCAGCACTGCGCCAAAGTGTTAACATACACTAACACAAACTATGCTTGCCACAAACGGAAATTGCTTAATGATTGTCAAGAAATTGCGCTGTGAAATGCAACTTAGACAGCACTGGGGAAGAGTACTGTATTGCACACGTAGCCAGCATCAATGAAACGGCCTTCGAGCAACAGTTGGCGCGGAACGTGCGAGAATGCAAGGCAGCTAGTTGGTAAAGTGCGCAGTAGGGCGACTGGACGGCAAAGCGAAGGGCGGCTGCAGCAGCAGCAGACGAGTACAGCGGTATTAGCCAACGGTATGAGTTAATTAAAGGAAATGCATTAAAAAATAACTGAAAAATTGCTGCAGGAACTGGGCATAAGCTGTGAATGGACGCAACGATGAATGAAGCATGCTTCACTAAGCAGTTTTGCAGACGAACTTAAGTATGTGCATAAAACATTTAAAAGAAACGAAGTAATATAAAATATTTTAAAGGCAGGTTTTGTAAAGTTGGCTAAAGCCAAATTCCAACTATGTGTGTGTGTGTGTTGGGTTTAAAAATAATGCAAAAGCGCTTTCAAAAGCAGGAAGTGCGTTAAATATAATACAACTTATTATTATGTGAGAGTGGTTATTACTTGCGTAAAGTATATCATTATTTGCAGCATCTCCACTTGTGCGGTAATAGCTGCGCAGTTTCTAAAGAAACAAATGCCATAAACCGCCTATTTTTATTGCAGTCAGACTTAAGCGCTTAACGGCAGACCTTTAAATGTTTTAGTTTGCTTAATTGTTTGCTAATTTTTACATACATTTTAGAATACTTAAGTTCTGCCGCTGCCTCACTGCCATTAGTGTGCAGCTTTGAACCAGTCTGGGTTAACACACATATAATTAATTTGTATCCACAAGCCAAGGCAAGCATCTGCCTCATTTTCGTCAGCAAATTATAGCTTACGCGCTGTTTTAGTTGCTACGAGCTGGAAAATTGCAGAGCAAGACGCTAAAATATATGTTTTAGTTGTTTTAGAGCAACAGCAAGTCAAATAGCAACTGAACTGACACCTGAACCTTTCACACTTTGCCAACAACACTTTGAACTCGACTAATTGAGTTTCTATTAAGAAGAAACTATAAGCAATTAAGCGTTTTTTCAAGCGCGAATAAATTACTTCAGGTTAAGGGGTAGAGTGAGAGAAAAACTATTAATGCAATAAAACATGGCGAAACGCACAAAAACTGCAAAATATGATAGTGAGTTGCTTGTGTTGGTTTTAACTGTCATTTGCAAGCACCAAAACACAAATATTTTCATAAGCAACAACGCGCAATGTTGATTTGCGAAGTTACAAGTTAATTTCTCACAGCTCATAATTGCTTGGTGAGATCTTTTTTTGTGTAGATATGCGTATGTAGAACTTACATATGTACATCTGTAGGTTTAATAAACATAATTAGGTACCTAACGCACAATTATTATGACTTGAAAAGAGTGTAAGACAAAAAAAAAATATAAAAAAATATAATAAAAATAAAAAATATTAAATATAAAATTGTAGTTTTGATTGCAAATAAATCACTTCTCTGCAGCAAATTAAAAAAAAAAACGAGAAATGTGTCTAAAACTACAAACGCATGCTGTCGACAGCGTCTGAATGGACTACTGATACAGCGCTTGATGCTGAATGGATCACAAACAAACTCAACTAAGCGGAATTTGACAATGTTAGGTTAGTGTAGGTTGGGTAAATAGCTATAGACGTTTGCCCGGTGTAATGCACAGAACTACTAGGTATGCATAAAAAAGATTGAGCGACTAATATCTATTCCAGCCAACCCAGCCGAGTTCGTAAAAAGTATAGCTACCGAGCTGCTTCAGCTTTAGTCTGTCAAAAGCTGGACTGTGAAGGAGAAAGTGTTTAGATGTTTCCACCTCATCTTCCTCATTTGCTGATTTTGTGTACTCCAAAATCTTTAGCCTCACCACGTGCGTGGAAATGAGGCAGTGACCAGTTAGGACGCCTATCATTGCGGCTAAGTGAGCCTCGCTAAGAGATAGGAGTTCAATGATGTCGTTGACTATAGCTCTAAGCGCTATTGCGATGATGCCTCTTAAACCATGGTTAGTTATGGGGCAAATAAGCTTTGACATTACAAAAGTACCACATAAAAATATTTGAACTTCTGTTCCAGCCAAACTATTCATAACAAATCAATGCCTTTCTACTTATTGCTTTCTAGTAAGCTACAAACTTTTAACTTTACGACAACAATAAATGCACAAAAAGCTGGTTCTTACTGCTGAATTCAGCAACACTTCATTCTAAAAGTATCTCTGGTATCTTGGCCTACCATGATAACGGTAGCAGCTAACCGGTTTGGGGAATTTAATTAATTAGCGTAATTTGTTAAGCTTGGCAAGCGTAAGATTAACGAAACAGGAAGGTAGCGCTGTATAAAGAGCAGCAAAGCCAGGCCGGAGTGGTGCGCTGAAGCAATGCTCGAACTGTTCATAGTATTTAGGCACTGCAGACGCCGTGGACACAAGTCAAACCACAAATTGGCTATTGAGCCGTGGAAGAAATTTTTATTTACAAATCTTAGCTATAATTTAAGAATTAATTTCATGCATAAATATGCAATGAATGTGCGCACAGATGCGGAAAACCTGCACTACAAGCTGCAAGCTGCCGTGTTGCAAAGGGCTGCCTATTTGTGGCAGCCAATCGTGCGGCGCGCGTTGCTGCGAAGTCGATAGGTCCAGGGCCATATAATTGAAATTCTTGCGGCCGCTGCGCGTATTACTGCTGCATTCCCACCGGCGCGTTGCATGCACCGTGGCTCAGTATTTGTTAAAGTTGTAAATTTTCAGGAAATGTTGCCTGAAATCAACATCATTACATGCAACTACACATTGCTGTTGTCCACTTCTGGGCGCCAACTGCAAATTGCCGCTCAGCGCGCTGCCGCGATGCTGGCCGCAGATATTGGCGTTGCGAAAAGCACACAAGCGCTGCCACTTGTATGTGTTTAATCGCCAAGCGCTATCGCACTATGCAACATTTAATTTAAGCTGTTGCACATGCCAATTTCGCAGTGGCGCGTTTGTTACTTGTGAGCGCAAACAATGTGCTTTTTATTGTTATTATTGCCATCATTATGGCGCAGCGGCAGCAGCGCTTCAATGCACAGACGCACACACGCGTACTCGGCGCTCGATACAGAGCCGCAATCGCTAAGCGAAACACACTCGCTTGTTGTTCTTTTTATTGGCTTTTTTTGCAACGGCGTTGCTGTGATGCGCCGCCGTGATAATTTTGCGCCAGCGGCTGCTTGCGCTTAACAAACCGCGTCATGTAGCAACATGGCAGCAACAAATGTTGCGCTACATGCTGTGCTGCTGCCATATATATTATTTTTATTTTTTTATTATTTGTGCAAAAGGTAAATAAAAATCACAACGAGCGCCGGTAATTGCGGGCTTATATGTGTGTACTTAAACTTCTTTCCATTCGTCTGCGCTTGGAGTTGTTGTTGCCTGCGCTGTTAATTGTTATCTACAGTTTCGTAATCAATATTTTCTTATTTAATGATCACTTGGCGAGTTGTTGCTGGGCATTGTTCATACATTTAGATTTGTGCGTGTGTGTGTGTGTTTAGCGCATTGTGTGGCAGCGATAGTATCAGTTGGGAGCGCGGTGCGTTCACCGCTGCTTTCGGATATGCAATTAATTGCAAAGGAAATCACAGTCCATTCGAAAATGTTTTGCAATTCTTTTTTTCGCTGTTAGCTTGTTTAGCCTGAGAAAATCGGGCATTCTTTTTGACTCAGTGTGAATTGTAGTACTCACCTTGGTATTATTTTTTAAAAACGTTCGACCGCTGTTGTTGTTACTATTGTACAGTGTGGCTACGCTTTAGCTGCACAAATTCTGGGCACACATACCGGATAAATTACTGAAAGAGAAGAGCGGAAAGAAGAATGATAAAATTGTTGGTATTCAATCGATCGAGTCGACGGAAACTCCTCAAAGAATTCAAAATTGCTCAAAAAACAAAATTTTTTATATTTAAAATTTCGAAAATAAATTTTTTATGTTTAATAAAACTTCGGAAAGAAAATTGATCGGAATAATCTCCATAAATTTAAATTTGCTCGAAAAACTAAATTTTTTATTTTAAAAATTTCGAAAATTAATTTTTGGTTAAGGAAAAATTTTCGGAAAAAAGATTTACTCGAAACCTCCGCTATGAATTCAAAATTGTTCAGAAAATTAAAAATCATTCAGAACACTCGGAACTCATATTCCCGTAGTGCTCTTTAAAATGGCTCAGTGACCAAGCGACCACATTCATAAATTTGTTTAACCTTTCTACAACAACAATGCACCTAGAACTCTGCAATAATGTGTCGTTTTCGGGGCCTAATATGCCACTTATGAAGTTGTTTAACCCGCGGGTGACCCTACAAGGTACCACAGCATACAAAAAGCCAGCAGAAAGGAACATACGAAAATATTTCAGTGCAAACAGCAGCAGCAACCACAGAAACCGCAGCAACAACAACAAACAACCAGTATCAAAGCTGCTGTGGCGCGTGCGTACATTACTCATTGCCGCATAGTGCATGCAACACAATGTGGCACCGTCGCACGAGCTCGCACATATGCTTACGGCACACAAAATGCCAACAGATTTGCACTCGCAGGCGCGTAATTGTGTCGAGAGTGGCATATTGACTACAATAAATGCAAAAAAAACACCAAAAAAGGCATTCGAAGCAAGAAAATTTATTTACACAAACTTCTAGGCATTGTTGTTGCTATCATAAATAAAGCATCTGCAGCATGAATTTGCAAACAGTCCTCAGGGTCGTTCAGCGCTTAGCCTGCTTGCCATTGCATACCTATTATTGTGGTTGTTGTTGTTTGCCACGCTTGTCATTGCTGTTGTTGACTATTTGCGCAATTAAGCTTAATTTGTTGGCGTTGCGCGCACACTGTGACAGAGCGCACACACGACAGCCGTGTAGCGGCTGAAGTGACTCATTCAATACGGCGAATTGCTTGACCTGATTGCTCATTAGATTTAGAAGAAGCGCTGGTTTAATTGCCGCACGCAAATTGCCAATTCGCGAGGTGGCAAACACAAATCGCGCACGCGTGCCAGCGCCGAGCGGATGTGACGCTGTGCTGTCGTTGCGTTGATTGCGAATGGAACGCCTAACGGTGTGAAGTGGTCAACAGCAGCTGAAGCAGGGCAGGAAGTAGTGCAATTAGACGCCAAGCACAAATTCACGCGTCTGTTGGACGCTCAATTTGCCATGAATCACAGCGCAAGAGTGCCAATGAGGAGTGTTGAGATCTGACAATATTTAACGACTTTGTATTTGTTTGCGCAAATTAAGAGTATTGAGCATGGAATTCGTTTATATATGTAATCATTAGGGTGGGTAAAATGTAGCGAATGTTGTTGTTGTTTTTTTGCTTGGTACTCTGCAGAATTGCTTGATAGACAGGAAAGTCTCTCCCAGTATGAGCTCATTATTGTAATAGGCAGGTCCTACGCCTTAAAGTTTTCTATTTTTTTTCTTATTATCAGTTAGAAAAATTCACATCACGCTTCCAACTACTTGAAAAAATATTTCGTTTTGTGGATTTTGTGGGAAATTAAACTCTCGCTCTTCAAAAAAGATCTTTCGATTATTCGTAAACCTAACCGTTTGAAAAATATTTACGGTTGAAGTTTGGCTATTTTAAAGCAAATAACTTTTTTTTCTCGTTACAACTAATTGCGCATACTTGCAGCGATTTTCGTAGAGATGCCTAAGAACCCATTTTTTAGAATACCAAACAAAAAATATATATTTGAATTTTTTAGACCTACCCTAATAATCACATACAATTTTTTTTTATGATTAACTAAGGTAAATATGGCTTTCTTTTGCTTTACTTTGACTAACATCGAAATTTGAGAAGAAAAAATTGTTCACTTCTTCTACAGTAAAGCAAGAAGCTTTTACCCAATATTATTGGAGCTCTTCTACTATGAATAGCCTTGCCACGCTATATAAAATGTGGACTTACGTAGCTAGCATAATATATTTTCTTATTGCATCACATGTCTAATCACTGCCTGCTTTTTCTAAAAAATTAACGTTGAGAGTATCGCATATGCTCTTTTGTAAGCATTGTCGTATGAAATTTTTAATTGAAAGTTTTTCTTTACAAGTATATTGATGTCGTGTCATGCACTTCTGCTAATTAACTACCCAGATCCCTTTAATTAGATTTATTCGCTTAATTAACGACTAATCACTTTAATGTTTTAGTTAATTTACGTGTCGAGTGTTGTACGTAGCCAATACTGTTGACTGCGTTGCTTGTGTTCCACATGTTCATATAAAATTTCACTTTTCTGCACATGACTTTCGTGCGCATAATATTTGTTTCTTAATGACAAATATTTAAACTAAAAAACAGTAAAAACATTTTACTTTTTTTATTGCTAAATTCCGTCTCAATAAGCGCTCAAAACCAGTTGTAGTCAGCTTATTGAATATTTGTATTTCTAAGCTGTAAAAAATGTCAAATTGCAAATAAAAAAATATATAAATAATAAAAAACCAGCAAAGCGGATATTGATTGAACAAATTTAATTCCAAAAAAAAAAAAGACTACAATTTTGCGCACTCACTTCGAACGCAGATAAATTTTTGGCAAAAAATATGCAAGATAAAATTGAGCAAACAAAGTTTAATGCAATACTCGTGTAGAATTCGATAAATGTAAATATTTATTTAGTTGCAGTTAAGCAAATATTAAGCTTATCTTCCATGTTGTCTCAAAAAACAGCAAAGTGAGAAGTTTGGTATAAACTTCTTTGGTCTTATACATTATATATGTATTTGGTCTTATACATTATATATGTATAATGGTATTATATACGCATGAAGGGTCGCTAAACTGACATTTTCGAGCTCTGTAACCTTGATTTTTTATTGTGACATTACTCAGTGCCAATTTTTGTTAAGCAGCTTTACGCTGTTATAAAAGCCCCCCAGAGTATAAGCCGTTCTAATCTAGAAACTGGTTTGGATCACTTTCGACTTTAATAATGGTTGGCCACATAAATCTACAAGCTTTCATAATCTAACCAATAATAATGGCGTGCTCATACTTTCAATATTGAAACTTGAAGTAAATCATAGCTCAAATGGTCCCTGTATTTTATAAGGGACTCACGGTACTTGAGTCATTTAATAGTTTGGCTCGCGTGTAAGAATTTAGTAGTTGATGAGCAACCTGTACTTGTTTCAATCTTAGTTCCTTTGCACTGGCTCCTGTTTTCGATTTCCAAGTCAAAATTTTGTTGTTCAACCTCGAACGCCGCCAATCGCCTCAGCAAGTCTTTAAGGCTCTATTATTTAGGGCGAAATATGGATTATTTTTACAACCCTTAATGTACCCTAAGTTTGCCACGATTTTTCCCAGAAGGAAACGTCGTTTACCGTATAAAGTGTATATCCCAATAAATAGCAAGTAGAGCTGAGTCGATTTAGCCATGTCAGTTTGTTGGTATATACGTGAACTGGTACCTCAGTTTTAGAGATATCGTTCTGAAAATTTGCACACTTATTTTTCTCCGTAAGAAGCTGCTTATTTGTCCGAATTGCCGTTATCCGACCACTATAGCCTATAGCTGTCATACAAACTGAACAATCGGAATCAAGTGCTTGCATGGAAAACTTTGCTATTTGACGAGATATCTTCCAGAAATTCGGCAAGAATTATTGCCTAAGCCAATGATGCAATCTCCGCAGAAATTGTTAAGATCGGATCACCATAACATATAGCTGCCATACAAACTAACCAATCAAAATAAAGTTTTTGTATGGAAACTTTTATATGATATTTGTGAAGGGTATTAAGTTTCGGTGCAAGCGAAGTTAATCTTTTTTATTTTATTTTTTTTGTTTCCACCCATTCAAATACTTAATTTTTCAGCCCAAAAATATGGCGCAGCAACTACAACATACAAAATTTCCGAGCGGCAGAGAGGTGTATTGAAAAGATAGCCAGCGCGCTTTAGAAGTTAGGGGATTGTGGTACAACAATATTGTTTGTTGTGCAGTGGTTTGTGGTTGACTTTTTGTATGTGGCAAGCAGCAGTTGGCGACCAGCGTGCATTAAAACGACACGAAAATAGCACGTGAACAGTTTGGGCGAAGAAGCGCAGATGCGTGCGGACTGCCAAAATGTGGAATATAATATATAAAGGTACTACAGCTGCCGGAAATTTGTAGCAAACTGAGTGGGCAGCAGCACGCAGTTGTATTTGGTGGCAAATAAAGCAGGAATATTATGTAATTTTACACATTAGCAGCGACGCGCATAAAACGTACATTTTATTGAGAAATTATGACGTAGTAAACGCTTAAGTATTGTAGATTTTATATACGCCTTACCTAAAGTTGTTGCTGTGATTTCATATAAACGCACAGCACTACTTAAAAAATGCGCACTCGTAAGCATTTCTAACACTTGTTCTTGCTCGCTTTTATTGCTTGTATAATTTGCTGTCGAAAGTCGTCGGTCATCAAATGGGCCGCGAAGTGCCAGAGTTAATAAATTATCGCCGAAATAAGCAACGAAACAGCTAAGATAAATATTTTTTTTTAGCTATTTTTCTAACAATTTTCACGCTGCCACACGCTGCCAACCAGCCTGTCACACATATTATTTTTAATATTTTCATAAACACAACGGCAACTTTAATTGAATTATGTTGACACAGCGCTTTTTTAGTGCTTTATTTAGCAGCGCTTCCCTACAGCGCTGACTTCCACTAAACTCTAAGAAGCATATTTGAAGGAATTAGCTTTTGCCGTTGGCCTATTTAAATTGCTTATGCTAGCTCTAATTAATATAAATTATTTTTATTGTGCGCTGCGGCGCGGCGTTGACAGCGTGTGTGTGCGCGCGTAATGCATGCATGCGCTTGTTGTTGCAGCGTCGCGCTGTTACTTACTATTTATGCTATTTAGGCATACATTAAATTTGATCTTTCTCGCGTTAATATATTTAGCTTGCATTTCGAAATTTCAAATATTTGCGTCGCAATGATTGCCGTTGAGTACATTTACATATAAACACATACTCGTAGAGCTGGTCGCCTATAGTTGTGTGGCTGTTAGTGCGCTTGTCAGTAAATGAAAAATGAGGCATTTTATAACGAAAGTAAAAACAAATACATATGCTAAGAAAACAAGCAAACGAAATTTTCGTATGGCAACTAAGCTGCCTAATGCGCATACCAACGCGAAATTTTCACTGAAAATACAATTTGAGAATGCGAAAATGAGTTTAGTGGCAGCAGCGCGAGCTGAAATGCTTGTAACGTTTGAAAAAAATTTTTAATATTAAGCAGAAGATTTATGTGGTCGAAAAATAGCAACAAATTTAAAAGCACTCTTCCAAAAGCCTGCTAGAAATAAATTTTTTTGTATCGAAAATATTGAAATTATAGCTGCACCGTTATAAAACCTTGAAAAATGCTTAGATATGCCAAGCGCAATAGAAAATTATTTACTAAAATGTTACTAAATCCGAGTTTCTGTCACAAAAATAGCCAATAGCGGAAAAAACCAAATCAAAACCTCATTTCAAAACTTTTATGACTTTTTAATAATTACTGATTAGATTTTTATGAGTCGTAGCGAGTCTAGGCTAGATATGTTGCCAGATATGGGGAATGGCGGCTAAAAGCGCACGAGTACAGAAAAAAATTAAAATAAATAAATAATAAAAGCTTTAAAACACTTAACGAGCCAATTTATAAGCGGCGGCGTGATTGGCTATTAAACTAGCTTTGCCAACTACGCGGCCGCAGCAATGAACTAATAAAGTGTACACGTATGTATGTCCTCTTAAATAAACGCATTGTTTTACAGCCCAACACACTTATATAAAGCGTTTAACAACCGTCTAATGGTGTGCTCATAAAATTTTGGACAAATAAATTGCCAAAATTAATGAAATTACCAGCTGATTTGAAACGAGCGCTAATCGAGCGACACGTACTTTCAACCGCACACATTGCGTAATTGCCGAACGCCGCTGAGTAGCTGAAACGCACTATTTCAAAACTGATACTCGCTTATTTTTACAGCGGCTAAGCGCGTACCTTGCGCGTCACCGCCGTTCAGCAGGTGGGGCCACCCGCACCTCGAACTCTTTTCGGACAACGCGTCACTTTATTGTGTTGACTTTATTTGTTTACTCTTCTGCTATTATTTGTTGCTGGCAATTGATCGATAATTGCGCTAACAACAACTCAATTAACCCATACGCTGCCACCTGCTGTGCAACGCGCTCGCCAGCTGTTAGCAGCAACAAACTTTCGCATTTATAGGTGAGGTGTTATATTCGTTGTTGGCGCCATGCGTTGATTTTACAAGTATGTGATTTTATGTGTGTGCTAGTCACACAGCGCGCTTTTTATTAGCATTCAGATTTATTGTTGCTGAATTCTTTGTGTGCAAATGGTTTTAGCTAACAATTTTAATTTTGAAAGATATGTGGGCGGAAATGTTAACTGCTTTATAATTCGTTTATGATTTTTTTTTTTGGTTTATGAGTGAGCTTTTTATATATTGTGTTTTGTAACCAAATGCGTTGGTTCGCATTCTTTGGCAACGAGTGGCTTATTATTCAACAATTTTGCGTCACTTTTTCGCCGATTTCATTTTGACAAATGCTAAATTATGCTCTATCATTTAGCGCTGTATTTTCAAGCATTTCAAGAATGCCAATTAACTGGACCATCAACATGGACTTAATTAATTTAAATTAATTAGAATTTCTATGGCGCCATTTTAACGCGAAAATTATGCATTTTTTTTTGCGCTTATTTTGAAACGATACTAGCATTATTAGCATGCTAAAAGATGCAAAATTTAAAAAGAAATATTTATAACAAAATTTTTCGTACTAATGAGTATAAAAGTAGAGATTCCGGTTAAAGAATCGGTTAGCTACAATTTGTCACGACACATAAAATCAAGAGTATGAAATTACAGCTTTCGGATAAAGAATCGGTTAGCTACAATTTGTTACGCCGCAGAAAGTCATGAGTATGAAATTACAGCTTCCGGTTAAAGAATCGGTTAGCTACAATTTGTGACGCCGTATAAAATCATAAGTGTGCTCCAAATTATGGCATAATTGTTTTGGGGTAAGTGCATATATTTCATTGACTTAACAAAATCAGAAGT
This sequence comes from Bactrocera oleae, assembly GCF_042242935.1. Taxonomy (NCBI): domain Eukaryota; kingdom Metazoa; phylum Arthropoda; class Insecta; order Diptera; family Tephritidae; genus Bactrocera; species Bactrocera oleae. Next base: position 808,032 of record NC_091539.1, read on the forward strand.
GACATAAATCTAAATTTGCAGCTATATATAGAAGTGTTGCCTCTTTTCTAACCACTATATTGTCACTGTGAACTTATTGATAGAAGTCTGCAAAGTACAAATATTCCACGGCATTACACAGCATTATGCTATAAGTTCGCTCGCTGATATCGATGATCGAGGGTGTAGCGTATTATAATTCATTGTTTGTGGATCCCCACTCGAAACTTTCGGCATACTACTGCTTGTAGTTATTTTTATTTTGGTTTGGCTTTATTTATTTAATTCAATTCCAAATTCATATCTCACAAGCTCATTGAAGTTGAAAAAAATTGGCCTTTGTCATTTAATACTTACGAAACTTATTTGAGATTGTTTACCATGTATATATGAAATACCATGTATATATGAAAAACAAGCAAAACGTAATACCCTTCACGAATACAAAAGATTACCTACAAGAAATTGATTTTAATCGGTCAGTTTGTATGGCAGCTATATACTATAGTGACTCGATCTGAACAATTTTTTCGGAGATTGTGTTGCTACCTTGGAAAATAATCTATGCCAAATTTCGTGAAGATATCTCGTCGAATGAAAAAGTTTTCCATACAAGCACTTGTTTCCGATCATTCAGTTTGTATGGCAGCTATATGCTATAGCGGTTCGAAAACGGCCATTTAGACAAATGTGCAGCTTCTTGGTGAAAGAAGCACGAATGCAAAATTTCAGATCGATATCTCAAAAACTGAGAGGTCAGTGCGCATATATAAAGACGGACGGACATCACTAAATCGACTTAGCGCTTCACGCTGATTATTTATACAATATATATACATATATATTTTATAGGGTCTCTGACATTTCTTTTGTGTGCTACAAACGTTGTCGCGTACTTTACCCCGTTCAGGGTATAAAACTCCAAGCCGCCACCAAACACAGCCAAAATGCTACACATATTTGCTACGGCGAAAGCTTTGCATTCTTAATGCCTGCATTTAGCGATTTTTAGCAACAACACGCGTCACCTCCTCCTCTTCCTCTTTGTACTTTTGTTTACTTGTGTTTATTAATTTTATTATGACTCGTAAATTAGCATTTCATGCAGCGCTGTCGTTGGCTACGTTTGCGCAGTGACCACTACGCATGGTAATGAGCTTGCTGCCAACTTCGGTTGTTTGGTTTTTGCTATTCCTTTATAACATGCCAGCCTGCTTGTCTTCTTGGTGTCAGTTTTCCTGCCTCGCCGCTCGTCGTTCGTGCCTTTGCCCACTTCGTCCAACCGAAAAGGCATCTAGAACATTTTCATGCTTTACGGTCTCTTGAATCGCGTCCGTTTTGTTGCTCGAATGTTACAGTCGTGTTTTATTGTTGCAATGCGCTGTTGACGCTCATTGTAACAACATTCCTTTTAGCAAATTAAAAAGCAAATAATGTTTTGTAAACACGCCTGCTAAACGTTGCGGAAAATCGTGTTAATATTGCTTGACATTTGCTGTCCGCATGCCTCTTTTTGCGACCACCTTTTGCTTCGCTTTGCCAAAGCTTAAATTTGCAAAATTCGTCCATTATTACTACCGCTGCTCTTTCGTCTCTGGCTCCCGCATACCCACAAGCCCGCTGAGTATTTTTTGTATGCTTGAAGCGTATTTCGATATCTTTTTATTAAGCCGTTGTGACGTCAGCCAGTTGAGTTGTGTACGCTGTGTTTTCGGTGTGTGAGTGCCCATATGAAATTACAATATTTATATGCGTACGAGCAAACGATATTAAAACATATATTTTTAACGCACTGGGACCGAAGCGGAAATGTTGAAATTGGCTAATGAGCACATTTGCTTGGATTTAATTGCCAAGTGTATGGTTTTGAAAGCTTTCCGGTATGACTGAAGTGCTTCCATTCATACTGGGGTTATATATATATATGTCTGAAAGCTGTAGACTCTCTAACATAGTAGGTATTTTGCACAAATCAATGTAATATGCAAGTAACTTGTGAAGCTCAACTGTTCGAGCTTTCACAGGTTTCCTAAGCTATACAGTTTTTTGCTAGAAAAAAAGATTTCGAAAAAGCTCATGAAAGCGCTATCAATTCGAGCTTGAATTACAAATACTATGTTTCAGTTTTCTTTTTGAGCTTTCAAAAAAGCTTTTATATTTTTAAACATCATTTTTAAAAACTCACAAATTTGTCATTACTTCAAACAAAAATTGTTAAATGTCGGTTCGGACTGCCTGAGCTTTCATTGGTTTCCTGAGCAATACAACTTATTTTCTATATCGAAAATCTCATGAAAGCGCTATCAATTAAAACTGGCTCGAAAAAAAATAAAAATACTATGTTTCAGTTATTTTTTTTTTGAGCTTTCAAAAAGCTTTTTTTTTTACTTACAAAATTGTCATCGCTTCAAACAAAAATTGTTGAACGTCGGTTCCAAAATTGAAAAATATTTAACAAGCAAAAAATATATATCTGTACCAAATATTTTCCACGATTGCTTAGCTTTCCCTTTGAGTGCGCAATAAATTTTGACTTCAGCGGCAAGTTTTTGTTGCCCTTTCATATCTTCCAGTTACTTTTTGCCACTCATATATCACACAGCTCGACTGTCAACGTTGTCAAATGCTCAGCAGTCAACTGCTTACACATCATGACTCACGTTGCAAGCATTTTTATCCCTTTCAACACTTGGTTATAATGTTTTTTGGTATTTTTTTTTTCGCATTTGTTTTGCATTTGCATTTTGCTTGTATTTGGGTTTTCTCTTTTTCGCATTTTCTACGCTGCGACATTTATTTGCGTCTTAAGTTGCTCGCTTTCATTGGTGCTCTGTTGCAAACTGTGCTGCAACTTGCAAGCCATCGCAAGTAAGCGGCGCATTCCAACTCCGCGGCTTAACGCCCGTACGTTGCATGCCACATACAGCCACAGTTTGTGTCGCCTTTATTGGCTAAACCAAAACTTCTTCGTTTCGCTTGCGCTCACTGTGCTTTCGCTCTTTAACTGCTACTCAGCCCACGTTGTTGGTCCGTCTGCAGTGTGGAGCTGCGTCTTTGTTTCCTTTCTTGCGCTGTTGTTGGTTTTAATGCCATTTTTTTATTGTCAACAATTCATGCTGTGCTTGGAATTTTTCACGCTGCATATTTTCACATTCTTTTTCTGTTTTTTTTTTCTCTCGATTTTTTCTGCTACTTTATAACAAGTTTTTGCTCTTGTCTTATCTGTGGTTGATGTATATTCGTAACATTGTAATTGTTGCTGGTTTTTTAACGCAGTTGTTATACCATTTACTTGGCTTGAATGCTCTACTTACAACGCGCTTGCGTATTTGTATGCGTTTAATGTCGATGTTGTTGTTGTACATGTTGTTTTTGTGTGCAGGGTTCTTTGGGAAATGTCAACGATGTGACATATGTAAGTTGACTTTTTGTTCACTTACTCATTTTACTTTTAATAGCTGGTCAAGGTGTTGGCACGCATAACTAAATAGCAGCGAGCTGCAGCTCAGAGCTGGGCTAATAGTAAGAAGACAGACAGACACTAACCTATCAGTGAAGATAGACGAAGTAAACGTCGAAATGTGTGAGCTGCCTTCAGTGCTGTGTAAGAGTTGGAATTGACGCTATAGAGAAACTAACGGCAATACTACCCAATTTATGAATTAGCAATACGAGTTCGGAACTAATTTGTATATGGATTGAGGAGTATTGGTGGTGCACTACGAACCACACCAACTAAGGCACTAAACACTTTGCTTCATTTAGCTGCAAGGTGTATGGGCCCTAAACCTGGCATCAGCCTCAGAGAATCTGGATACTTAGAAGACTGCGAGCCTGGACACTTGGAAAGCCTTGCACACTTTGATTTCATTTCAAAATAAATATTTGGATGATCAGGTCGCGGAAGCTAGCCCTGGCTGCCGTTTTTCGGCTCACATAACTTCGAGGTAGAATGAATCAAAGATGGTGGAGGAGTAAACTGTCGGGAACTTTCCATCAACTCCAGTTTTAGGCTTCCTGACCGCTGCAGCGTCTTCCAAGTGGAGCTAGTTGCCATAAGAGCGCGACCTCTCTCAGAGTGGTGACTATGCACTCCGGTAGCGTTCGAGATTAGTGAAGAGGTGTTTGGACTTCTCATCTCTAGCAACAATCTAATTTATGATTAGACTGGGTTGGGTGCCTGGCCACAGCGTTATTGCAGGAAGTCTCAATAACTACGGAATGGGAATAGGTAGGAAGAGGTTTAGGGAGCTGCACGCTCTCCGCAAGGTTCATCTTTCAATGGTTGTAGAAGTTCTAACAGGAAACTGTCCCATCTGAATTAATGCAGTAATATTGAACATCTTACCGGATGCCAGCTGCATCAGCGGTTTGGAAAAAGATGAGATAGAAACAACTCAAAACTAAAACAACTTTGTGGATTTGTGATAGGTTCAGCGCGCTTTGTCGATAGTTAGTATCCAACAGCAAGCGTTTTGTTCGTTTGGCTTCACAAAGGCATCAGCCATCTAACCTAACCTAAGAGATCAGCTAGACATCCCCAAAACTAAGGCATGAGCTTTCGATATTTAAAGAGTTGGTAGAGTGGATGGGTTTTAAAGAAAGTAAACATGGGAGCTTCTGTTGCGCGTCTTCTTAACTCCGCCATAGTGCCATCCGACCAGTAGCCGGTGGCAGTAGTCTCAGCAATTCTTGTGCCGTTACTTAAGCTCATGAAGCTTGGAATAATGACAGTAGATGGCAGATCTCCGCTAAGAAACTGTACAAGTCAGAATTAAGTTCGTTGAAGCGATGGTACTAATACAGTTATCTTGGCTTCCAAAGCTACAGTTTAGGTGAAATCTTTATGAAAGACGTGATCAAGCTGGGATCTTTCATGCTAATAGCAGTTTTCGTTGCAACTCTCTTATAATTCTCAAACGGTTTAACAACTTTTAATACAATATATATTCACTTGTTTTTTAGTTCACAAAAAGTGGTTTTTATAATGCTTGTCTTTCTATAGCACACAACTTCACTTCGTAAATTTATAGACACACACGAAGTATTCAAATATACATACATACAAATCTGCGTGGCGCTCGTATTAATTTGATTGATTATATGCAAAGTTTTTCAATGAGTTTTGACTTCCTCTCCGAAAGCGCTTACAACCGTACATTCAAACTATTAAACATTTAATTGTTTCTTTAAGAAATGTGCGCACTTTGATTTAATGCGCCGTTATATCGAATTTCACATTTTTTCAACACAACTGTGCTTAAAAGCTATTCATTCAGAAAACCATAATTTTTCTGAATCGAGCGACAAGATAAATATTCAATGGAATGAGTAGAGCGTTGGGAAGTCATCAATTTTTTATTATTTGAATGTAAAATTGCTTTGGGCATTAAGCAGTTCTTAAAAAGAAAAAAATTATATTTTCCTGTATCTTTTGTCTGGCTAAAATTATAAGCACATACATATACGTTTTTCATAGGCGGCAATTTACATATGTAAGCCTGTGCGCTGGAGTTTAGTAATGTCGGCTAGCGTACTTCATTGAAGAAGCTGGCATTTACGGTTAAATATGCATATATAATATAAACAGACACGATGAGCGCAACTTCGTATGGTGAATGAGACCCCGAGAAGTGGCATGCACCCAAAGCGTGCTGCAGCGTTGTGGAAATTCAAGCTTTTTGACTTGTTGAAATCATGAATGAAACGCGACACTTGCCGTGTGGCGTGCTGGCAAGCGAGCTACAACGCGTACTATTTTGGTTTAATTTATTTGCTTGCTTGGTACTATAAACCGCACAATTTATGCGTCAAACGACATAGCTTATAATGCCGCGTTCGCTTGCTAAACGCTCGATATTGCCTGGCTGGTTTTGTGTGCTCGTTAATGACTTGTAAAAAGCGCTTTTGTCCAGCTAATGTCCACTAAAGCCAACTCAATTCAATTATTTTAGTTTATTTTTTTAGTTTTATGTAAATTGTAAAGCAATAATGCCAACGCTTGGCAACCTGCGCGCGCCGCAAGTCTTGCGACGTCTTCATTTCAACACCTCTTAAAGAATCCTCAACAATTTACGACGCTAGACAAACTAAGTAGCGTTTTAGTGACAACGTCTTACTTTCACACATGCACACACACACACAACTGTTATGAGCAACAGGTTTGACGCACCCAGCAGCCGCTACTTAAATAGTTGCTTTATGGCCGCTGGGTTTTAGCTGTTCATTGACGTCTGCGCTGAGCTACCTGTACCTACGCGCTAGTCGCTGTCGCCACTGACAGTCTTAAATGCTTTCCAATTAACTTGAACTAATGCTATTCAAATGACAGTTAGGTATTGAACAACAACGCGCCGCAGGCTGAGCCGCTTGTCCCCGCGTGCATGCGCGCAGGTAGTCAACTGTTTCAAGAGTTTGTTGGCCACTAACGCAATCGACTGTAAAATAATTCACCTGCGGCAACGCAGCGCCGACAGCGCTGATTTTAATCAAAATTATTTGCTGCAACATAAGCGCGTATAAGGTTGCAGCTCTTTAGTGGCTAATATGTTTCACGCCAGCAGCCGAGTGGGAGAGCTTTGCTGTTAATTTTCTAATTCCTTGGAGATAGAAACTATAAAACATGTACCACGATAATGCAGCAAGCGTGCAAGATGCAAGCATTTCTTTAGCGCAATGTTCTTTACGCGCTCAGCGCAACACTCTCTGTTTGCTGCGTAACTTTAAATTAAAACAAATTTGGAAATTTCTATTAGCTTTGCGGCATTGCATTTTTGTGGGAGAGCTTTGCTGTTAATTTTCTAATTCCTTGGAGATAGAAACTATAAAACATGTACCACGATAATGCAGCAAGCGTGCAAGATGCAAGCATTTCTTTAGCGCAATGTTCTTTACGCGCTCAGCGCAACACTCTCTGTTTGCTGCGTAACTTTAAATTAAAACAAATTTGGAAATTTCTATTAGCTTTGCGGCATTGCATTTTTGTGTGGGCAGCCGCGTGTAGCACAAATCTATAAAGCCGGGCAGCAAGCTTAGAACTTCATTAAAGCGCTTTGCGTGGTAACAGTTGTTCACCTAAATGTGGCTGCTATTGTTGTTGTAGCTAATTGTCAAAACTACTGTTCTCACACGCCCACAACTTTGTTAGCTTGCCTTAATAGAATTTAATTGCTTGAGAAAATTTATGTAGCTGAAATTCTGTTTTGTTTTTTTTTGGTTTTGACGTAGAATTGTTTTGAAATTTCATTTGTTGAGAAAGCAATAAGAAAAAATTATACGCCCACAGCATTCAGTTAGCAGTTCAATAAGCGGTGAATTTTGTTTATTATTTAGACAAGATTTTTTTAAAAACTTGTGTCTGTGGTCACCCTGTGGTTAAATCGAAATGCTGTAAAGCTTTACGAAGTAATTTTTGTTAGTGTTTTATTGCATCTCTAGACTGCTTAGACTGTAGACGACTGCTTAAACCTTTACAATTTAGTTCGTTACATCAATTTCTACGTCATTTCATCTAAGAGAGGAGATTTTCATTTCAATTTCTACAGCAATTTTAATATGTCACCCTCCTGCTCAAATACAATTATCTGTGCCTCGTTTCTCAAGTCTATTTAGTAATAGTACGACTATAACTGTTAGAAATATTGCTCTTTGGTTCTGTGCCTATATAGGTATACCAGACTAAACTTCATTAGCTTGCTCTTGCGTGCACTTTTTATGTGAAATTTCTGCGTCACCCTGTGTTAGCATGCTGTAATGCGTCGTAGACAGTTTCTATTCTGGGGTACCTAAAGATCGCGTCCTCAAACATTTCCTAACGTTTTGTTATTAAATAAATATTTCGAAAATTTTGTAAACCAAAATCATAAATTTTAAAACCAAAACATTTGCCCGGAAATGGCTTTCATGCCCATAAGCCACATAAATTATTGCTATATTAATTACAATTTGTCTAAGCGCAATGCATTAATTAACAGCGGCTTACCCACGCTTTACGCACACACACACACACACACCGCTCTAAACCGGCAAATTCACATTTATGGTCAGCAATTACAGCACAACGAAACCACACATTTACATAGAGTGAATGTAAATTTTTCAAATCAAAAATGTTTTTCGAAAGATTATCCACAATAAAATGCAGCAAATTAAGTTGTAAACAAAAGCATTGATTGAAATTGACGCACGAAGTTTACGAGCGTGCCTGCAAGCGACGGATGCGTCTAATAAATTACAGGTGAAAAGGCATTAATAAAATTTGGTGCATAAAAATCAACTACAACAACAACAAATAGTGGTCAGTGTTGAATTGCATATTGAATCGTAAAATTGTCAGCACTAAATTTTTAAAATGAAAACATTAAATTGATAAAGCATCTATAAAAATAAGCGCGCAGGTTGTGCGTGTGCGCAGAAAGTGTAAAAGTTGTAAAGTTATCAAAACGTAAAATTATTATTTCAAACATTTTATTATTTTCTATGCACGGCAGTGAGTAAAATGAAGGGCTCGCAGTGCCTTTTCGTGATCGTTGTTGCTATTTGTAACCGATTTTTCTATAATTTTGGCGGCGGCATAAGCACGAAATGTGCTTTGGTTATTTATATGCAAATGTTCTTGTACGGCACCTTTGTATTGGTGAAAGGTTTTATAGCTTCGGTGCAACCAAAGTTAACGCTAAATGTTTTTTTAATTTTTTCTTCAATTTTTTAAACATTTTTTTTTTAATTTTTTTAATTTTTTTTAAATATTTTTTTAAATTTTTTATTTTTTTTATATTTTGTTTTTTTATTTTTTTTATATTTTGTTTTTATATTTTTATAAATTTTTTTAAATTATTATTTTAAACTGTTTTTTATATTTTTTTAAATTCTTTTTTATATTTTGTTCTTATGTTTTGTTTTTTATATATATTTTTTTTTATATTGTTCTTTTATTTTGTTTTTTATATTTTTGAATTTTTTTGAATCAATTTTTTAAATTTGTTTTTTTTTATTTTATTTTATATTTTGTTTTTATATATGTATATATATTTTTTTTTTTTATATTTTTATGTATATTATTATTTTTTTGTATATGCATATATATTTGTTTTATATTTTGTCTTTTATATTTTTTTATTTTTTATTTTTTAAATTATTATTTTTAAATTTGTTTTTTATATTTTGTTTTTTATTCAGCTTTTTATTTATTTTTTATTGTGTTTTTTATATGTTGTTTTCTATTTATTTATTTTTTTAATTATTCTTTTAAATTTGTATTTAATATTTTTTTCGATATTTTTTTAAATTTTGTTCTTAAATTTTGTTTTTTATATTTGTTTTATTTTTTAGTTTTTTATTATGTTTTTTTTAATTTTATTTTTTTTTATTTTTTAAATTGAATTTCAGCTGCGTTCATGCTAGCTATATACATACCAAAACATTTTTTGGCAATAATTTCATTTCGGTATCAGAGCGAATTGCCGGAAGTGCAACTGCAGCTAGCGCGCTTAAAGTGTGACCAATACGCTGTCGACTGCCTTTCACCGGCATTAACATAACACCAACTAATTTTCTTGCTTTCTTTTAGAAAACGATATTTTGTTGTGAGCGCGCCACTTGCAGACACAGGTGCCTGCCATTTTTACCAATTTTTCGCTGTTTTGTGTTTTTTTTTCTAAAACCGACTGTTTATGGTGCTTAGCGCATTGAAATGCATGCAACTCTTTGTTGCGCCTTCACTCACAGCACCATTACTTGCGCGGCAGTCGCCTACTAAGCATTTTATAAATATATACAAATATTTGTGCGCGTGTGTGCGTGCTTTTGGCAGCTGACAGCCCTTAAATGGCGGCCGCAGCCATGGCGAGCCACCAAATTGACGAACAGCTGGATGGCTGGCTGACAACACCTTCCGCCGCCAACGCCAACAGCGCGACCGAACGCTTTTGCCATTTACATACACTCCTACATATATAGCAGGATGTTGGTGTGTTTGTGTGTGTTGTTTTCTATTTGCCGCCTATGGCGCACTAAAATGCACAATGCGTGGACTCATTGCTCCACATATTTTTCGTTTGCGTTCAGCATTTTCTATTTTTGATTTTCGTCTTATGATTTCTATATTTTAGGCCGCCTGCAAGCTGCAAATATTGTTTCTCAGCGTTTCGGCGTTTTTCTAGTGCTTTTAGCAATTTAATGCAACCCACTTTTGGTCGCTAAAAATACAAGAAACCAAAATAAAAAAATATGTGTGTATGCATCTATGCCCGCATTCGGTCCATGCATGTGAGTGACAAAGCGTTTTGAGGCTGTTTATTGAAAAGCGGTCGTTATGAAAATAAATGATTTCCGCAAGTAGCGGATTTTGGGAATGGTTTTGTAATTGGTGTTGCAACAAATATGGATAGTTAGTCACACAGCTAGTAGGATAAAGTTGGTTAAAATCAAAGCACTCTGTTTCTGACGCATCTCTAGATTGGGTTGCAACTGTATTGCTGCGGTCTACAAAAAGTACTGCAAACCCCTTTAAGCTGTCATCGTGCTGTATTTTACTGTATTTCTTAAACACAGTCGTTCATATGCAACTGCCACAGATAGCTCCAGTTATTTCTCGCTATTTTGTTGGAAGAATGTAGGTCAATTAATTTTGTTGACTCCACTCACCTTTTGGCTAAGCTTAACAACCGGCTGTTCGAATCGTACGAACTGCAAATAAAAAAGAGAAGAAAATTGTTAGGCGAAATTCACATTAAATTTGTGGCATTTGATATTTATGAAAATTTTCTGTTATTGCAACGCGCACGAATTCACACCCCTTACACGCCATTTCCCTCCTTTCTAAGACATTCGAGCGCGTTGCCTTCCGCCCGACCTGCGCTCCGCCGAACGAAGACCGGACGTTGTACGCGGCCATTGGACGCTTTCACAAGTACAACACATGCCACAAATTTCGAAATGCGATCGCAATCGCAACAGCAACTATGCTGGCATCCACACACAAATTAAGTGGATGTAAACGGAAAGCGAACATAAAAATAATAACACGACCATCAACAACAACAACAACAATGACAACGGCAACAACCAACGCAAGCCATTACTTAGCAACAAGCTAACAAAACTAACTAAAGCGCATTTGCACTGGCTGCACGCCGCGGCAATGCAATGCAAATTAAATTGCACTTTTCCAAAAAAGGCTGCCGACAGCAGCGGCAACAAGAACAACAGCACAAAATAAGGCGCACTGCACCAAATCGAAACACATTGATTGGCCAAACAGAAATTCAAATTGAAAACAGCAAATGAAATTGGTAATAGCGACGCTGCCGCTGCAGCCAGCAGCATGTGCAGCGCTGGCGTATGCCGTTGCAGTGCGCATACATTTTCCGCAGTTAGACACAAATTGTGTTTTGTTGTTGGCATGTGGCAAGTTGCAGCGCGAGTTATGAGGCCATTGTCTGCCATATTTGGTTGCTGCGCCGCGTGAACGGCGCAATTGTAGTCGCCACAGCCAGCAGAGCTATGTGGCAAGTTGGCGTTGGCGGCGTTTTTTCTTTCACGCTAATTTATGCGCAAAACTGTTGTGCCGAAATTGCTGAACGCGCCGAAAAATGCTTTGAAATTCGTGCGACACTTTTCAATTGGTTTTGGCCGCAGCCATATTTTGGTGCGGTAATTGCCCAACAGTGCGCTAGTGTGTGTGTAGAGTTCATTTGTGGCATGTCGCAAGTGCGCATGCGTGCTGACGGCCACAGCCACTGGCAACTAATGCATAATTAGTACGAAATTGCGCATGTGCAGCAAATAGTGTAATTATAAGTGACGTGAGAGCGCGCCAGAAACAAACTTGAGCGCCGATTTTGGCGTAGCATACCTTATGGGGCGGATTTTAAATTAAGCTGTACAAATAATTGATTTAGCATTTTTATATATATTTTTTTTTTCATACAATTGCTTGCAACGCTAATCGTCAATGGAAGCCTAGCCAATCGAACATGTTCTACAATAACTTAACAGCTTGCGCTGAAGCAGATGATTGCTTGGCGTTTCCAGCACATGTGCCGTAGTTTTCACTAACCGCTTGTTACTGCCGCTTAGACTGCGGTCTTAGGTCTCCAAAAGCGCATTTGCTCTCCTTATAAGCCTGTCTCTTTGTCTCCCGCTATTATGCGCCTCGATCTGACAGTTATGCGTTTCGTGTCTAATTTTATGAACGCTGCTGTGCATGTGCTTGCAGTTCTTCACACCTTTATTACCTTATATTATAACTGTCCCTTCATGCGGCACTCAGTTTCGTTGAACGAAAGTACAAAATAAAAATCGTGTACAAAAAAGCACAGTACACAAACAGCAATGCCACAAATTTGTTGCACATAGCAGAAATTCGTTAACGAACATGCCGCGCAGTGCGCGCAATGAAAAACTGAACTCAGCACAAGTGCGCGACACGCGTGCAAGTTGTGTGGCATTGCACAACTTGAACATTACCGTTACAGCATTTGTATGCTTGTCTTTGCAAGTGGCAAGTTGGTGGTAAAAGCTTGCGTTGCACGCAACTATGTATATGTCATGCCTGCAGCACACCACCTTCGCTGCGGCAAGTCCACGCCGGTGGTCCGCCGTGATTGAATCATCTGTCGTTTGATTTTTATTGTGGCAACGCAATCACAAATTGTAGCTGCACAGCGTTGAGCTGATAAAAGACATTTTTATGGCCATCAAATGGCTATTTCTCGTTGGCAGGGTGAAGGGGAAGTAGGCGTTGCATATTGAGTCATTTGAGGTGTGAAAAATGTTGCACTGTGTGGAGTGTGGAATGTGAATACCACTTTGCAGGAATGCGAACTATGCACTCAAATTATATTTGCTGCAACAACATGCTGGCTTTTTATTTTTAAAACTAAAAACTTAGAAGATTGCGGCTGTTCGATTATATGTTGTCATATACGTTTCGCTTTAATTTGAAAATATGTGTGTTGTAAAATTAACAGCGCTTAAATAACTTTAAACATCTTTCGCTTAAACTAGTCATCGCTTAGCCACACATATTCAGCTTTCTGCATGCAGCTCTTCATTTCCCAGCCTTTCGCCAGCACTTCAGACTACTTCCACTTCAGTTGCCGCGTGTTCGCGTCTCAGCGCACATTAACTCTGCCACTGCTGCTTCTTGCTGCCATAACACACTTCAGTGGCGTAGTCGTTTTTCCGCGCTTACTTGCCACATGCTGTGCCGTGCAAGCACATGTGCAGCCATCGCCGCCGCTGTTGGTCAAAATTGACCATTAAATTAAGTTGTCCGCATTATTAATGAACTCGAAAAGTGCTCGCTTCCCACTTACTGTTAATTACGGCAAATCACAGTTTTCCAACGCACTTAAGCGCTGCGCTTTATAACTACTTGCAACACTTGCAAACATAAAACTTTGTTTATGCAACATTGCTGTAAGGGGCTGGACAGCGGTCGGCTAACCGCACAGTCAGCTTTGCAGCAAGCGCGTAATTGACGGTAATTCACAACAAACACACACATACATACGACACATATCATGTGGCTACTTTGTGATGTTGCTGCAGCAAATTGCATGCCACAGTGTCCACTGCAGTCGCATTTCGCGTACGTTAAGCGCAGCTGCCGCGTTGTCTGTGCAACACCGTCATTTCGCTTAAATGGCGTGAATTTATTAATTCGGTTATTTAATGTCAGCACTAAGCATTGCTATATAAAACTGCAACAACAACAATGCTTGTAATTTGTAGCATAATTTATGTTAATTAATTAAATGGCAACAGCTTGCGCGGCGCGCCAGCTAAAAGTGGCATGCAGCGTTGCAGTTTGCACTCGCGCGCACTTGCCACTAATGCTAATGTTGTTGTTGTGTTAATTGGCTGCGTTGTTTGTGGCAATTTGCGTCTAATATCTGTCGCTGCTTGATTATTGCTATTAAACATTTTGTTTTTGTGTTGATTGAGCGCAGCAAAAACCAAATTACAAAGCGCGCAATCATTTTTGCCGCAAGCGCGTGCAATATGCACATAAATCACCGCCGTCGCATTCGCGCACTATCGCTGCTATTACATATGCAATACAGCGCTGATTACAGCAAAGATTAACGCCGCGTTGCGCGTGCATGAGCGTGCACACGTCGCCGCGGATGCGCATAGCAGCTTGGCTTTCATGGGCGCTGCTGGTTATGGTGTATGGTGGAAGCGAGTTGGTGCGCGGCAGCAGCAGGCATAGCTACAAGTAGTGCTGTGCGCGTGTTGTCACTGCATTTCGCGTTTGTATATATATGTGTATAAGTTGCCAAGCATATTCTACAGTCAGGCAGTCGGTATCGGACGCGTGTTGCATGCAAGTTGATTGAATTATTATACCGCGCAGATAGTGCAGTAATTACAAATAGTTTCACACTCTCTACACAGAGTTTCTTTCATTTACAGCTGATTGGCATTTTTAGTTAGGCTGTTTTACGCACACGCCTCAGAATTTGGTTGTGATATTACTATACCATTATTGCTGTTATCGTAATCTTATTTGCAAGTGAGCTTTCATATCAATCTTATGTGAGTAACTAATCGCAAGAAAGGTGAGCCCTTATATGTGCGCCAAGCGTCTATTTATCTTTACATTCATAGCCTTACAGTACGTGGAAAATGCGTGCGCACCCAGTGGGTAATAAACATTTGTCATACAACTTAACTTTCATGGGGCAACCTTCCTAGAAGAGCTGACACAATTTATGACATCAGAAGCGAATATATCTGTACTTACATACACATACCATATACACTCCAAAGACATTGAAATATTCAAGCTGCAAAAGCTTTTGGCGCGTCAGCAAACTTGTACGAGGTCTCGTATTATCCTGGTGGAGCACTACACCTTTTCTATTGAGCAATTCTGGCCTCCTCTTTGTAAAAATTTTCACAAGCAAGCCTTACTATTTCAGCTGTTCAAATATGTAACGGTAAAGCGGTTAAGTGTGAAGTTGGCTGCGAAAAAATGCAATAAGATCAGCTGTTGTCAACAAACGAAATTACTTAGTGAACAACCCAATAGAAGGCCCCTTTCATAGATAGATAATGACAGATTGGTCTTCTCTGAGATTTTGTAAGAAATTACAGAAAACTAAGCTTTTCTTACACAACAACAACACAAGATAACTGGAACTAGAACCACTGAAAACCACACCTAAAAACGTAGCTTTTCAATCTAAGTTCATTGTTTCAGTTAAATTCACAATATCCGCCGCCGCGAAATTCTAATCACGCTTTGCTCTAAATATGCCTCTTAAACAGGTTTGGCGCTTGCCAGCCAAAAGAAACCGACAAAAGCGAAAATCAAAAGCTTCAGCTGAGTTACTGGGGTGAAGCGCCACACAAGCGGCGCTAACCTCAGCTTGCACTCTAAAACAACGAACACAAGCCGCAACACACAAGGGTCACAAGGCAAACAAACGTAAGGCATGCAACAGTGCTGGTTTGGCGCAAAAATGCGGTAAAAGCAAAAAAGCGCCGTGAAACTACAAAAGTGCAACAAACGCCAAAGTCACGCCAATATGCTGCGTGGTGTTGTATTTGCAATGGGCACAGCATAGCAGCGCAACTAGCTGTTTGTGTGTTGCTACGCATGCGGCGCAAACGGTTGTTGCCGCGCGTTTGGCTTTGTGCGCATTGTTTCACTTTGCTTTACCGCTATTTGCAACCGAAGTATGCGCGCCTAACAGTCGTTAGTTGAATGCCGTACGCGAAATATAATTGTTGCAACATTTTGTATTGTTGCGCATTCGACTTGATTGCGGCATGCAACCTTAACTAACTAACTTGCAACACTGCCTAACTAACTGTTTGCGGTTGCGGTTGCAAATGCCTGCGTTTGTGCAACATGCTCTGGCATTTATTATTATTGCTGTTGCTGCCTAGATTTGTGGTGGCGCGGTGGCATAACTAGGCGTACGCTGCAACGCTCTAATGATGCGCATGATTTGTGCAACACACACCGCCACAAACAGATGCGCGCTCAAGCGTTCATGCAAGATAACTGCAGCAAGCAGCGCTATAGGTTTGCCACAATTATGCTTATGATACAAATGCGTTGCATTGCCACGGTGTTGGTACGCTGCAGTGTTGGCACAAAGCGCCAGTTATAAAGGCAGTAGAGCTCTAAGCCATTAAGCGGTGTGGTGACAAACACGCAATCGACCGGAAATGAGATTTTGCCGTTCGATTTTGTGGAAACTCTAATGAACATTAGAGCGCCGAAGCCAACTCGAAATCAGCGATTATTTCGTATGAATGAAGCAGCTAAAACGAACAATGCGGTTTATGATTGACGCGTTAAAGGCGCTTCCGAGAATTTTCAGAATTTTTAATCTTTTCCTCTTTACAACGTGCTCCACTTATTTGGAATCAGTATATATAATACTTACGCTTTTGATGCTTAGATATGTCAACGTCTTTAACCCTCGAATGCACAAGCCGCCAGGAAAACTAATGGGAACGCGATTTTTAGTAAAGGGCTTCACAGATTTCTGCGTTTTATAGTATTACGGAAAGTTCTTTGAAATTGAAAATTAACGTATTTTTCTGCTTTAATGCTATCCAATACGCATGGAGCGCATGGAATGTAGCGCGAACAGCCTGACTAGCTGAAAACTTCACTAAGACCAAATGTCAAACTTGTGTTGCTTGAAATGTGCTTTGTATTGGTCACTAAAGGGTTAAGCTTTTGAGTTTTTATTCACGTATACGTGCATTAGCTGTTTGCAGCGCAGTAGCTACGTGCCGGTTACCACTTGTTGACAGGAAATCTCGCTCTATTATTAACACGAAGTGCGCGAAGGCGGCAATTGTGGGAAAAAAGTATTAGATGAAGAAATAAAATAGCGTGAATAACAAAACAAAGACACGAAGCAAGTAAAGCCTATGATATACAACAAAACCATTTATTAAGAAATGAAGTAAAAAGCAATTGAAGTGTTCTTACTACAAAATAGAGACGGTGAACCGCTGAGACGACAATAATAACGCTCAAATGAGAAAAGAACTCCAAAGTGGTATCAAAAACAATAAAAAGCAATAAAAGGAAAAGGTCTGCCACGTAAAGTAAGAAGAAACGCAATGCTGCGAACACTTGGAAGAGCAAACCGGATCACAGCAAAACACTGTCGAAAAAAATGTTAAGGAATGTGCTGCACAATTGCCTAGAATACAAACAAAGCAGTCGATAAACCAACAGAAGACAGAATGAAAATATTTATATCACCTAAAGCCGTGTAAGCTGAAGAAGGGGCGCAAACTGGAGAAAAGCGACGCGTTTAATACAACGCTGTATGCGGACGGCTGCGACTGCCTGCCGATACACTTGGCGAGCGCGGAGACTCAAGTATTTTATGGCCGCACAAAGGTAATAAAATTGTGCAACTACACGAACAAATGGCAACAACAAGCATGCTGCGTGTGGAAGTGGAAGCGCGCATGCACGAAAATGAAAAGCTGCAGACGCGGTACGAAGGTAGGCGTAGCGCAGCGTATCAATGACCGCCGCACAGGCGGTGTCGGTGGCGGCGGCGGCGGCGACGATGGCAGGAACCCTCGTAACTGGATACAAACAAAAACAATGACAGTCAAAATTCTTAATACTTGCTGCGAGTGTTGGCTGTGTAGATCCAACAGCATGGAATGGAGTAAGAATAGTAGATTGCTGCATGAAACAAACACAACCAAAGAGTTGAGACACAAACGCGACACAGAACGCGTTTATAGCGCTATAGCTTTTAGACTTATGTATGTTACATTTAGCGGCGGTCAGTGCGTGGGCAGCTGGATGGGCTGGGTGAATGCGCGCTGGAATGCAGTCAATAGTTTCTTGCTGTATATAAACTGCATGTGCCTTTGGACGACACTGTCTCTTACTGGATATGCTGTTGAGACGCATTTGTAACGTTTTCTCAATTTGCCCCTTAAAATTGGTTTCTCAGGGTTTCCAGTTGAGGGCACTTAGGTAAGTCGATCCTGAGAGTGACCTCATTTGGATAGCTTAGAACGCCGGTCCGTTGTGGTACTCAAAAATTTCTATATACTGGTTCATAACACCTTTACAGAACGACAAAGCGCTTGAGCCTGTTGCAGCCTTAGTCTTGCAAGGGCTGGAAAAAAGAGAGAAAGTGTCTGATCCAACTCGGTCCCATTTCGATGTGAGCTGAACAGAGGTGCCTTCTCTGGCTAACTCATCGACTTGGCAGTTGCCAGCGATTCCACTATGACCAGGCACCCAACTGAGTCTGATGATGAAGGAGCTTGATGCTTGATGGGGGCTCTATAATTGTTCTAAAGCATTTGGAATCGAAAGGCAACGTAAAACGCCACCCGATTCAATTTCAGCTTCCAATACTTACGCCCACAAAAAGGCGAAATTATTGCTCCATTTACAAATAAAAATGCCTGCGCCGGACAATCAATTCCTTTTGACAGCGGCGCACGTTGCCAATTGTCCGTTGACACATTCATTCAAGCGCTGCGCTATCGTAAATTTCGTTCGGTGACAGCCGACGTGTTGCCATAAAAGAGAAACTACTTACAAGCATGCGCTGAGCGGAGTGTAACGGCAAAGATTTACACACTTGTAAATTGCAATCCTAGAGTAGGAGGGCGCACAAATGAGCGGGTGCGCAGGCAGCCAATAAACTTTAAACTGAGCATTGCTAGACCTCGAATCGCTGCATTTGTTTGATGCTTTTGTCGCGCTGCTTGCTTTCAAGTGAGCTCAAAAACAATAATAAAGCAATGTCAAACAAATTTGTACAAGGAAAATAATACCGCTATTTGCTCAATGATAAGCTCGTCTGTAGAGCCGGCAAAAGTGTCTGCGCACACACTTTGCAGATAAAAAATACCATATTTGATTTGTTTTATAATACACATAAGTATACAGGCGCGCTGGTGGAAGGCAACGCCCTTTCAAAAGTCGTTTGCGGCAACATTTGACTTTGTATGATGCGCTTACGGCTAGAGAGTCATTAAAGACATGTAAACATATAAAAGCTACACAAAAAGTTCTCACGCATCTTAAAAAGCCGATTCTGTTATAAATATGCCGCAGCACGGCACTAAAGTGGTGCTCCACATGGTCAACGCGTCAATAACTGCCAATTTGCTTTGTCATGATCGTAATTTTCCTCGCTTATTTAATGGCGATTTGCAGCACTAAATTTGTGCGAAATTTTTAGCTAAATCGTAGAATTGCCAACAAAGTTATGGCAACTGCGCTGTGTGTAATTTGTGGCAAAGGAAACATATAATTTGCGCACGAAACCAGCAAGTATTTTCAAGCAAACAGGAAACGAATAAATCCCTTAATAACACGACGAAAACAGCTGCCGACTAACAACCGCCAACTGCTGCATGCAACATATGAAGGAGAACGCAAGATTTTTGGTCGGCAGCAGGTAGCGACTTGATTTGGTATACGTCTACAAGACGTGCCTAAGAAGCTTAAAAGCGAAATCAAACATGCGTGTATAATGAGCATGTTTTTTATAACAGTCTTTGTGAACCATCAAAATTTTGCCGACAATTTATTGCCATTTTGATACAGTAGGTATTGGCATGCAGCTGATCTAACTCTTTCTCGGTTTGATAAAAATTCCATGCGCATGCGCAACGTGTGGCTCACAGCGAAGCAAAGCAAATACTCAAACAAATGGTGAGAAAGCTATGTGCTTTGACATAAATGTTAAGCATGTCATAAGTTAGCGAATTTTATGCTTCAATTGTGACTTTTGAGCAGCTTTGAAAGTTCCGGTGATTTATATTTCGGCTGTGTCTTTTAATTTGCATGAAGTGCATACATTTTCTATGAAAAACAGTTTTTTGCCGATATTTACAAGAAAAGATGTATAAATTATAATTCAGCAGCTTATTTAGCGCACGATAGGGGTGACTCAGCAAGCTCAAAATATAAATACGTAATTAATTACTGGATTCAGCATCATTTCAGCCAATTCAGCTAACGATTTCGCAAGAGATTTCCTAAATTTATAGTCAACGTAAATATTTACAAAAATTAACCGATATTTAGGAGAAAATATGTATACATTTTTATTCAGCAGCTTATTCAGCATACGATAGGGGCGGCTCAGCAAGCTCAAAATATGAATACGTAATAATAAACTGGATTCAGCTTCACTTAAGCCAATTCAGCTAATGATTTCGCAAAAAAGTTCCCAATATATAGTTAACGTAGTTTATGAGGGAAGATAAGTTTATTTATTAAAGATATGCAAATTCATCGCTTATTCAGCGCATAATAAGCTTAATATATAAGCTTGTGTTCTATACGTTTTTCAGCGACTCTTAAACTCAACTTTCGATACATAATTCAGCTAACGCGTAAATATCAGTCGTGAAAATTATGGGCAATCATTTTAACGTCTAAGCGAAAATAACTTACCCCGCGGCTTCTTGCCACTTCTGAAGCATCATCTACGCAAACCTTCATTTTATCTTTTGTTTTTTGCTTTCTCAGCACTTACTATATACAGTTATTTTGTCTGATTTCATACTAAACTCTTTTTTAATTGATCTTATCATTCCATTAAGAATTTAAATTACGGCAAAGCCATTCCAATATAATTTTATTAGTTCCACTTTAAATAAAATAACACATTTATTACAGTTCGCCACAGCTCAGTCTCGTACCTTTGAGGCGGACAAACAAGTGTTGCCGCTGCTCGGCGCGACATGCCGTTCTCCGGCGTCTGCCACATTGACGCCGCGCGCAAATGGTGGCGATACAAAACGCGTGATAAGCGTTAAAGGGAGTTGAAGCTTAAGCGCAACATAGCTGGATGTGCTTTTGCGTGTTTGTGCAGCCGCATTGAGCATACTAATGAGTTGGCACGACGCTTACAACCATATAGCTTAGTAAAAAACGCGACATCAGTCTTAGCGTGCAACCACAACAATATGTTTGCTGACCAGTTGCAGTGTTTGTACTGTGACTTTCCAAGCAACATACTCGCAACTAAATTCCATATATATACATATTGCAGCAGTGGGTGGGTAAGGTCGTCATGCCTACTTGACACATGTGCATATTTCGTACTTCATGTCACCAATCTCATGTCGGCGCCGCTTACACTGCCCCGACTGACAAAATTGACATTTCCGCTGTTTGTGTTTCTTGGTGACAGCTGACAAGCAACATTACACCTTCATAAATACAACGAAATAAGGGTCGAAAGATTTAACTTTCAACCGGAATACTTTACTTGCCACAAGCACAATTAATACCATAAATTGTCGAATAAGCATACATACGGCAAACTCGCGCTGACGCGCTAGCGACCACTCCCGCTTGTGCCTTACGCCCGTGTTTACTGCTGCCTCGCCCTCCCACTGCCAAACATATGTCTTTTCGTCAAACTCTTGTTAGATTTATTGGCGCTTGTTTCGGAAATTGTAAATTATGTGCCTTCACCGTAAATGGCGATCAGCAGCGTGCCCCAGCACTGAACGGCGCACTGTTTGTTGCTGCTGTTTGTGGCTTTTGTCAAGCGGCACCTTACCCGCAATTACCACAAAAGCCGCCATATCGCTCACTCAACGCAGACAACTTCGACAAAATGCTTGTGCATTGATGCCGTTAAACGAACGAAAGCGCGATCAATCAGACGATCGTTTCGACAGCCATTTGACCTCAGCTTTACGTCTATCGTAGTGTTGTTGTGTAGCGCTGCTTGCCGTTGGCTATTTCGTTCGCTATTTAACCATTTTGGCATTTTTATTTGCTTTTAATTAATTGTTGTGGCACATATTGCGCAACAACGCGTGAAATTCATGGATTCATGTCAGGCGCGCTCGCTGCCTGAGTTTGTACTAAAGACGCGGTAATTGAACAGCTTAATTGGTTGCACTTTTAGCAGGCTTGTATGCTGTTTGTAATAATATAGTGGTTCCAAATAGTGAATAATTTAGGGCGTTCAACTTATTTACGAAAGTGTCGCACGCCAAAACCGAATGTATTGTAAGTAGTAAATGTTAAAGTCGCTTATTGATAATCGGAAAATAGCTTACAGTATACCAAAATTTGTCAATTTTCAGTCAGTGGCAAGTCTGCAGCTGGTATATACAGCCAGCGCTGCAGGCGTCTCGTTAGCTAAGCGCAACATACTTACAGCTGTGTTTTCAAAATTTCAGCAATTAATGTCGCCCACTCGTATAAGTTCTTTCGCCAAGTTAGCTAATTCAGCGCATTCCAACAGCTGTTAGCAACGGCCAATCATGTCTACGGCACCCACTCACGCACAAGCTGACAAACACAGCTACACGGCGAGCTTCGGAATATACCTACATGCATTCCACTAAATGTTGACGTTCCCACGTTTGTTTGTATAATAAAAATGCTAAGCCGTCCAAAATATTTTGTTTTGCTACTCGTCATTCCTTGTGGCTTTAAATTTACTGCCGATAAACCCAGTTCCATTGCTAGTATTTGCGCGCTGAGCAGGCGCTTATAGTATATTTAACATTTTACTGCTGCCCAATGAACTTTATCTGCCGTTAAACGAGCCGCGCAGTTAACCGCTTTCTCACAGTCGCTTATTTTTAAAATTTTGTTGTGAAATTTTCTTATAAACGCCAGCGAATTAAAAATATGCCGCGCATATGTGATAAATCAGTGTTCGCGAAAACGTAGCCTTGTAGAACCTTAACAGCCTGTCAGCCGTACGACTCCGCGCTGGCAACGCGCAGCACGCACGTGTGGCGCCAGGCAAGCTAAGCGCGCGGCGCGCTGCCTCAACGCATTTTCACAAAAACAAAAGGCACATAAATAAGGCGCGACTATTTTTAAAGCGATAGACTAACGAGCGCAGCACAATAACAAAACACAACAACAGCTATTCGAGCGCATTAATGAAAAGCGTTCAGCAGCAAGGGGCTAAAGACGCAACGCAAGAGAAATGTCACATAAATTTCCATTTCGTTGCGTTTTGGAGCGCGACCAATAACTACATAAGTTAGGACAATAACAACAAGCAGAACTTTTCACGGAGTACAAAACAAATGAGATTAGACAAGGCAAACAAGTAAGGCAGCAGTAAACTCGGGTGCAAACGAGAAAAACGAACGTAGCGCATAGCATTAAAGTGATATTTTTAAAGTTGTCTGCAATATGCAATTGATTTTATTTTTACAGTTTGGAGTTACAAAGATGTAGTGTTCGAAACATTTGACGCAAACTCAAATGAACAGTCCAAAATAGCGCCAAGTGTATTTGAAGTATTTGTAAAGTGGATGCGCGCTATATACAGCGTGTGTTTTCAGCAATGTTATGCAGTTGGCTGTGGTTGCTGACCGATTAATGCCTAGCTACTTAAGCGCCATCAAGACGTTTGTATACTAAACTACTTGTAATATGCGCTTGTGCACCACATGCTGCATGGGTATAATGAGTATGGGTATGAGCGCCGACAACAAGGCAATCAAATATTTTATTAAATGAACTGAGAGTTATGGCGCACTGCCTGCATTAGACGCGCGCTGCTCATAAATTTCGCGGCTCATTCACACTTAAGTCAAATTTAAACAAAGCAGTTAAACACTAAATAACAGGCAATAAACATTGTGCGACAGTGCAACATGTTGCGGAAGTCAATAAATGTGTTTGCAGCACATTCGTTTGGGTGCACAACGAGCTGTGAAGTGAAGAGCATAAAATCGGCGGTAGTAAAAAGTTTGCGGTGGTTTGAAAATCAAATAGGTTTGCTGGGAGTTAAAACCTATCAGCAGACAACGAAATTAAGTGAAAACTAAGCACAATTAGCATACATGTTAAAATTACTCAATGATTGCGGTCCTGTGGCAGCTGACGCAGAAATGCGCTATAGAAAAGCACAAGAATGCCGCTGCTTAATGCAGCCTAAGCATTTCAGTTGAAGCAGCAGGCCGCCAACACGCCGTATTATAACTCACTTGAGTGCCCACCAAACTTATAATCAACGGTTGTAAGCAAGCGCAGCGTACAACAAATTACAGGCTCAATGACAGTAGTCGTACAGCAGCTTTGAGTGGCAGCGTGAAGCGCTCGTTCAAGTAAGTGAGTAGTTGGCATGGCAGCGACGGCAAGCAATATGCACTGAAGGCACTACTTGTGCATAGAAAAGTATGGCGTAGTTATTAAGATTAAGATGAGTGCCAAGTATGCGAGGCACGGTGGCACACAAAGCCAGCACAATGATATGATGAAAGCTGGTCGGCTGAGTCACTGTTTGCTGCTGTGCGGTGGCTGTGTTGCCGCGACAGCTACACAAAAAAAAACTATAGCAAAAACGGCGCAACAAAAGAAAATAAGATGTGCAGGTAGCAGTGGCCGCGTCAGGCATGGCGAGTTGCAGCATAAATCAGCGCGTTCGTTGGAAAAGAAGTGAGTGCATAGCGGCCACAAAGGAAACCTCTCGATATTATCCTGTGCGAAGCGACAGCTCATTTAAACTGGACGATGACTTTTTTTTCAGCTAGTCAGCGCCGTTGCTACGCTTGTGTTCGTGCAACAAGCGGCGACACATTTAATGGCTGTTGTTGCATGCTGTGTACATTTTTTTCAACATTGCTTGCGTTTTTTGTCTGTGGCAGCAGCTGCATTATGCCGCAAATGAACGTGACTTGGCTGCTGCAAGCGTATTTTTATAAAAGCAGTAGCATAAATGTTGTTTAAAGCGAAATACTATGCGCGGTGGCAGTGAGTGAGTGCAGCGATGCTGGCTATTGTGTATGCTGTTGTGTGACACAGTGGCCAAGAGCAGGCGACGCGGCCGCACAACTTGTGGTAGCGCTGCTGTGGCAAGCAGGTACTCTCAAAGGGGACGCGACGCGCACACTTGTAAATACCGGTTTAGCTGCTCTGGTTTGTCTGCAACATCATTCATTTTTGTATTATGCCTGCTTTTATTGCGAGAATTGCTGCAGCAGACAGTTCATATTTTTCATGTAATGCCAGCAAATTAAGTGGTTAATTTTTTTCGCGGCCACAGTTGAAATATTACATACACACATGTGGATGGTTGGCAAACGATTACAAGACAATAGTAGTAAATTATTGCCAAGTAACTCCAAGGACGGATATTGGCCATCTCAACAACCATATATGTTATAACCATACAGCGCTTTGTCGACATGTAAGCGTCTTTTGATTCAGCTTTATAGACGTTTTTAGGCAGCACAACGGACCGGCGTTTAAGCTGTTCAAGTGTGAAGTCTCCTAACATAACCTAAACTAACATAACCTAACCTAATCTAACCTAACCTAACCTTACCTTACCTAACCTAACCTTACCTAATTCCAAGCACAAAAAAGTGGTGCGTATGTAGCAATCTGAGATACTCATTCAAAAAGCGAAAAGTTGGCGCCTACTAAACTGCAAAACCGCAACATATAATGTGTTAATATAAGGCTCAGATATTTTTGAACGCAATAGAACTAACCACTCACGCTCACAAGTTTCTACTCTACACAATATTTGCGCAATCAGCATTAAATAAAGCGTATAAGGTATAATTGCTTCAGCAATGCTTGGACTAACCTATTTCCGAATTGAATAGTAAGCAGTACTTTTACACACTCAAATGTGAACCTCTCTGCTCAAAAGAGTTTGTAGCAAAAAAACCTAGATATTTCTGCACGAGAAAGCTCAGCTCTAACGTACGTGCCAGGAAGCTGCCGCGAGCATATTTATGAGACATTTTTATTTCAAAAATATATCTATAATATTTAAAAATATATATGATATGTGTATGTGCGCTAAACCTCCGCTAGCTTTACAAAACTGCAGTCACAAATTGACGTTGGCGACGCGGAAGACCACAAACACCTGTTATTAAGTGTTAACGCTGAGTGTTGATAAATCGTGCATTTGCAACACGCTAAATGCCGTTGCACGAACACAACGGCCCTTTAAAAAAATTGTGCGCGGAAAAAATTGGAAAAACCAAAAAAAAAGAGAGAGTCTTAAACGTAACTGCAGTTCTTGCAGTCAGTCAGTTGGTAACACAAACATTTGTAGTTTGCTGTTACTGTTACTGTTTGGCGCTAAGTCTAGCAACGCTTTCTAAGAATGTAATCATTCTTATGTATTTTTATTGCCGTAATTAATGCTAATTTATTTTTCGAACTGAAACCTCATCTTCTAACGCATGCAACGCTAGAGACTGTTGCTGTAAGCTGAGGCGCTTAACACAGCCACGCATGGCTTTGCTTGTCTCGCTATGTGTATGCGTTTACAGTGCATAGCTGCTTGCTGTAACCGTTAATTAACACAAATTACAGGCAACAAATAATCACAACAACACGCCAACACACTGCAGCGAACAGCTGAGCTGAGAAACTTGAGGTTGAGAATTTCACAACACAACTAATGAAGCTAACGAAGTGAGCACAACAAAGGGCGAACCTTTTAAGCGAAATTGTGTAGCGTGGTAGCGTGGCAGCTTGGCAGCTGTGAAGAAAGGTGATATTGTGCGAAATCTTACAAATCTACAAACATTAACATTTATATGGAAAAATTACAACAATAAAATAAAAATGTGCACTCATTGCTATTTGTAATGTCAATTTGTTTGCACAATACTCTCGAGTACTACCTGCTGTTCGCTTGCAGTCTCCCATGACATTTTAACGGTTAATAAAAATTAAGTTAAATAAAACAAAAGCGAATTGCTGCCATTAAAGTCCATTAAATGTTTTGAGTGTTTGTCAATATCGAGCAAAGCTAATTGAATTCGAAAATGATTTGCAAAATCCGTCATGGAATCGACTTCCATTTCTAATTTTAAGTGCTTTATTTCTATTTTAAAAACCAGCAGCGTGCTTGCTTGATGAATTCAGCCACTTTCCGCTAATCAAATATGCTGCCAACTATAGTTTCATTGACCCATCATTAATTTCAAATTAACAGTCACGAATATGGAGTAAAAAAAGCAGATGATCTTTCGTAAATATGCAAGAATATTTGTAATTTTTTAATGGTGCTTCATACTGACACACAAGTTTGCTTAACGAAAAGATTTAGAAAAAATGAGAAAGCAAAGAATAGCAATAGTGTATATAGAACTAGACAATAGTTGAACTTTTTAAACGAGGCTTAAACTATTAGATATTGTTATGCCATGTTCCGACCGACACTTAAATACGTGGTTTAGGCTGTTGCGTAGATCAACTCACTAATCCACTAGATTTAGCAAGATTTCGCCATACAAAAAGACACTTGTTAAGCTCGTCACTGAAGAGATTTGCAGCTAATCTAGTCGAAATCTCACTGTGCGCCACTGATTTAGCGCCAGCTGTTCGCCAGTAGGGAACTTTAACACATTTTCACAGCTGATCTAGACACTACAAACTGTCAAAGCGAGAAAAACATTAAGTAAACAAATAAAATAATAAGTAAAAATTTATATATTAAATAAATATGTAAGTGAAAATGGCAGCAAATAGTAACAAAAAAGGAGAGTAACATGCAGTGAGGCTGTCGAAGCCGATCTAAGCGAGTTGTTGCATGCAAAACTGTCACTGCTTCGTTTGGCTAAGCAAAAACAGCTGTTTTATAAATCTTCAAGCGCAGTGACAACAGTCTAGATTAGCGAAGAGTTTAAATGTAATCCAATCACTGCTAACTTTTGGTGAGAACATGGTATTAGGTGCATGTAGAGCTAGATACAATGAACTAATTGGCTTTACGAGGAATATGTATAACTTAAGTCAATTTTGTTGTACAACAGTGTAAAATACCCCCAGTTTTGTAGCTATAATTTAAATTTGTTTATTTTTATATAATTTTACGGAAGTGTAAGCATTTCACTTAATATTTCCAAACGGAATATCAAAGAATTGGGTAATACAAAATCGTTAAAGTTGACACTCTTTAAAGCTTGCTGATATCAGCGTAAAGCTAATTTGTGGCACCTAATTGTGGCATTCTAAGAGACAACTATGCCAGATAAAAGCCACGAGCATTAGAAATTCATTCATCATACATTTAATAACACGACGGTTGTGACTGCAATTTACAAAAAAACACAAAAAATATTCAAACAACAAACAGCTCCAGTGACAAAGCAACAATTAAAATATTAAAGCGAAAACTTATGACAGGCCTAATTGCTGGAGTGTAATAAGCTGAGAATAAAAGGCATTGACGTTAGCTGAATACCTGAACGCACAAACGCTAAACGGTCAGTAGCGCTGTCGCTTAACTCCAGCTCCCAACAACTACGCGCCACTGACAAATATTTGACACACTAAATGAAACTAATTTTGAGGCCGCTTGTCAGCTAACTTATCAGACGTGCCGACACACAAACAACATAGGCAAGACAGATAAAGATGCCGTAGATACAACGGACAGCCAGGGGTCGACAAAAAGCATACCTGTAATACAAGAGTGTGCTGTCAGCACACAGGAAGTGAACTATTTACACAACACGAAGCGAAATTTTGACCTTTCTGTACGAGACGAGGGCGTCAAAGTCGCTACAGCGACAAGTCTCAATGAGAAAATGTCAAGCAAACAAAGTGAAAAAGCTGAAATACTACTTTTTCACGTCTTTGCTGCCGTTTATTTGCTTGCATGTGTTGATTGCGTTGAGATAAGCGCGGCAGGTAGGGAGCAAAGTCACAGGCACATAACAGATAAATGTATGCGAGCATTGCCAGGGGTTACAGATGATGTTGCCGTAGTGTCAAGCGTGATATGACAGGCATTTGACATGTCAGCGAAATGAGCAAGGAGCACGGCGCTGGAAACAAGTAAGGGCAGGCTGAGTTGTAGCGAAACCGGAATGCTAGTTTGGGATTCGTTGTTGTATTGACGGTCGACTATTCAAAAAATCAAAGCGACAGATTAGGTTAGGTTAGGTTTGGTGGCTGATACAAGCAACGCACTTGGATTACTATATGCAGTGCTTCTAAACAATGAGATCTAACTTGAACGCTTGATATTATGAGCTCAGCTTGAGGTTCGACCAAATCGTTAAAAGCACAAAGTTAGAATCCGCTAACCACATATTGAGCTCGGCTGAATATAGCATCGGTAATAAGTTTGTCATACTGTGTCAGGAATTTTTTGTTAGTTGCCGGCGGCGTAACAGTGTTGACAGCATAAATACGCCGCGCTTCACAGAGCTGACGGCAACAAAGGCAATCGGCGCGACAATAAAACCGCAGACACCGCTTCCACCACCAACAGCAACAACACCGGCGACCACGGACCGCAGATATCATAATCACTGCGTGCCGAAAATTAACTGCCGTTTCGTTGGCATGTTTATTAGCTGCCGGCTATTGTTATTGTTGTTGTCGGCTGGTGGGAAACTGCGGTGCATACCATGCTGCCACTCGTAATTATTGCCGCAATTCTCATTTCGTTTAATTTTTCCTGCATAATTGTGTTGCATTGTGGCACACATCAAATAATGTTGCGGTTGTTGCAACAATAACGTTATGCTTTTGCGGCAACAACTTGCAGCCACACAAACTAAATAAATACATGCATGTGGAGCATATGTGTTTGTTGTTTTATTCGCACATTTGCTTATTTGTTTATTTATTGCTGCCAAATTGAGCGACGTCGCATGAATTCGCCACGCTTATCTGTGCCGCTAGCAAGTCAGCAGCAGTCGCAGTTGTTTGGCAAAACCAGCTACAGCAACAGCAACAATAACAAGCAACATTTTGATTGGCATATCGCATGTAGTAAATATTATTTATTGATATGTGGCAAATACAACCGAGCGAACGCCAACATGCCAACTGGCAGCTAGTCAAAATAATGTGTCAAATGCATTTACAGCTCAATTATGCCGTTAGATTTTGTTTAAAATTTCGATTTT
Source organism: Bactrocera oleae (assembly GCF_042242935.1). NCBI lineage: Eukaryota > Metazoa > Arthropoda > Insecta > Diptera > Tephritidae > Bactrocera > Bactrocera oleae. The sequence goes on from NC_091539.1 coordinate 837,873, forward strand.
TGTGGCATAATGTAGCGAAAGTATGAGAAAGGTCCTAATTAATTAAATCAATTTGTTGCTTCATGCTTTTGTGCAGGTTTGGCACAGAGTATCGAGCACTGCAGCTGTTTGCAACTATAGTGGAATCAATCGACATCAGAAAACAATTAACAAGTTGGTCGTTAAGGCTGAATTTGGAAAACTTGCAGAAAAACTTTCATTTACTTAGCCCACTCTTTGCCTTCACGTTCTTTCAGATTTTTTCAGCTTTTTTAGTGAAAGCTTCTTTTTCATATATGAAAGCTCATTAAATGTAAAAGCATTTTGGAAATAAATGACTACTTTTAGAGAGCTTTTTGTTGTGAGCTTTTTTCGGTGAAAGCTTTTCGTTCGCAGGTAAAAGTTGCTTTTTAAAATTTATATTTCTAATTAAATATGCCAGCTCATTAAATAGTGAAAGCTCTTTTGAATATCATGACTAATGTTAGAGAGCTTTTAGTTGTGCACTTTTTGCGATGAAAGCTTTTCGTTGGCGTGTGAAAGCGGCTCATTCTCATATGGAAGCTCATTAAATAGTGAAAGCTTTTTTGAATTAAATGACTACTGTTTCCGGTGAAAGCTTTTCGTGAAAGCTGCTCTTTCATATATGTAGGCTGACTTTCCGACACACCAGTTTTAAAATTTATATCCATTTATTGCAACATTTTGTGACATTAACTCTTGCGCTTAAAAGCTTTGCACTTTGGCATACTAATTCGTTATTTTTTCCTGCTATTCTGCTTCTAACCAACAGCTTTCTGTTGGCTTAATTAATTCACAGCAGAGGAGTGTCGTGCATTTATGCAGCACATCATAAATCACCAAGTGTATGCCTTTGTGGCATGCAGCTATTAATAGACATGATGTGCCACATATTTGTAGCACCAACTAAAAATATGTGCATATGCGAACAGCAGTTATATACGAAAATCTAAATCCAATTAATATACCACTCATAAAATTTAATAGAAAGAAGACTTGCAGTGCAGGAGAGCGAAATCAGCACACATGCCAGTCAAACTGTGCGTCGGAAGAAAAAACTGCGATTTGTGCACAGTGCTGTTCCTATTGTTGTATGCGCACTTCCTGTGTGAAAAAGCGAGTTGCAATGCGCAGTCAATGAGCGGCTAAGTGCCTCAATGACGTGCCACTAGTCATTAGTCGCGTGGCAGCTAGTCGCATACGACAAAATAGCAAGGCTGCTATAATGAGTACGTATGCCGATCATGATGATCACTTGCGTAATTGAGTCATGAATGAATTGTTGCAGTGCGAGTTGGCCACAGAAAGCTAGCTGCTAGTTGACCTACAATTGATGCGCGTTGGCTGAGCAGCGCTGAAAGAGATTTTACTGCGAGCGAAAGTAACATTAAATTAAAAGTTGCCAAAAGCTAATAACTAACGTTATTATTTGTTTTATTGTATATGTACAGCGTTTATTGATTTCCGGTGCAACTGGTAACTGTTTGGTGCAATTTAGAAAGCAGTTGTTAATATAAACGCTTCGTTTTTGGAATGGCAGCAACAAATCTAATCACTCCGTCTTATTTGAGCTGGCAGCAGTGCTATTATGCTGTTTTTCGATGTGTTTATCTGTTGTAGTCACTTTTGGTCGCTTGCTGGTGGTCTCGCTACCAGCCACTTCACGCTTTCGTGCAATTAAACTTCCGTAATGCATCGTAAACACATCGTAGATACCGCTTTATTATAATTATGAGTCTAAAGCGCTCTACACAGCTGCCACTCCCACCATACGCTACTAGCTGGCCACTTCACAAGGCCACTTCAGTTTGTACAATCCAGAAAATGCCGCGCAACACGCACGGCGTTGCACAGCGCCAAATATTTAAAATACGGCGCTGTAAGATGCCGCGGCTGCTGCTAGAGCCTAAAACGCTTTATTGAGTGGATTGATGGTCAGTGATTGTCCGTCCGTTGCATGCTTTTTGATTTCCGACTGAGATTTTTACGAGAGCGGTTTCTTGAGTCCGTAATTTTGCGTCGTTGCGTAGTTATAAAATGAGTAAGTAAGTAAATAAGGCGGTGGAAAATGCGTTGATTGTGGCAGCTTTTGTTGCTGATACCATTTGACCTTCAAGTTCAAACCCCAAAAGTTTCTCTGTCGCCAGTTCACTTGTTAGGTTCAACTTGCAAACATTTTGCGTACGCAATTTCATAAGTTAACCTTAATAAGCTTACCCAAAAGCTCATTTGCAGTGCTTTGATCAGGAGTAAGCTGCCGTTTTCTCAGATGCGTTCTTAAAAGAGCTCAGTCAACAATTTCTTAAGTACTCAAGTCGCTGTTATTTCAAACAAAGTCACTGACTTATAAAGCCCTCATATTTTTCTAATGCGAGCTTTGTGCGCCACTCGGCAGTGATTGGCTGTAATCTCATACGCCAGTATGCGTTATTTGTTTTCATTCGCTCCAATACAATTCGTTATAACCATTATTATTTTTTTTTGTGCTTCACATTCTCGATTCTTTTTTACCACTCAATGATGATTAGTTTTTCTTTATCTACGTTGGTTTTATTTTTCTTATGACACAAAAGCGTTAATGAACGGACGCGCGCTTATTGCCACCAGCCAAAGCCGTAGTCGTTCGAGCGTTTCAGCTTTGGGTCAATGAGTTTGGCAATTCTAAGTGTGCACAAAGAAATGAATATCACTACCTAACAGCGAGTTGCGGTGAAATTTAAGTAGACTATTTGTAAATGCGTTGGAAAAAATCAAATTAATGTGGCACATATAAATCTTTGTAAATCAACTATTGTTTTGGCGCTGCCTGAAGCTTTTTTCCACAAATAGCGAAGTGTATACTTTTTAGGCGGAAACAGACAACAGACGGTTTTGAGGCATTGGATTATGCAAATGTCGAATTTATTTTGTAAATATGCAGAATTAAAATGGGTGGAAGTTCTCAATGTAAGCGCAGGCGGACAGATATAATATAATAACAATAATTACTTAGTGAATAGAAGTTATTAGCAGTCGGTTATTTGAAGTAAAGGTTGTAAGGGTTATTGCCCTTTCGGCGAATGCCAAATTGTGTCTCAACTATGTCTAAAAATCAAAATTAGCTTTCAGCGTAACCGTATTTATATTCGCAAATGTATTATGGATTAAACAAATAATGAAAGCTCAACGGCATGTACAGTTTTATTGTCTAAAAATTCCTTTGAAGTACTGATTAGCTTCCACCGAAAGCACAAGAGTAAGCTTTTTTATGTTCTCAAATTTATTAATGGTTAAAAAAAAAATTTAAGCTCAATGGCATGTGCAGTTTTATTGCCTAAATATCCATTTGAAACGAAAGCACAACGTAAGCTTATTTATGTTCTCAAGTTTATTAAGTGTTAAAAAGCAAATGAAAGCTCAACGGCATGTGCAGTTTTACTGTCTAAAAATTCCTTTGAAGCACTGATTAGCTTACAGCGAAAGCACAAACGTAAGCTTTTTTATGTTTTCAAATTTATTAAGTGACATGCCATTGAGCTTTCATTTGCAGTTCTATTGTCTAAAAATTCTTTTGGTACAGTGATTAGCTTTCAGCGAAAGCACAAGCGTAAGCTTATTTTTGTTCTCGAATTTATTAAGGATTAAAGAGAATATGAAAGCTCAATGGCATGTGCTGTTATATTGACTTATGAAAAGGTAGTAAATAAAAATTGTGTAAAAGCTTGTTACTGCAGCAAGTTCAAAAATAGAGTAGTTGAAGAGTGTAAGCGCCAATTAAGCTCTCATTATTCATTAATATGCACTTTCTTTATATTTATTTTTGACGCATTTGAAGTCGTTGCCCACATTTATAAACAATATATTAAGCATAGTCCAGCTGCAACGCCAGTAGCTGCAATTCAGTGGCGTGAGCGGTTACGCCTCGGCCGACTTGCATTGAAAGAGTTGTCTTAAACAATGGCGCTGTACGTCTGCCTCGCCGTGCATGCCACCGCCGTAGCGGGCGTGCGTATCTAAACTGACCTGTCACTACCGTACCGCACACAGTTATCCATCAAATTTTAACGTAGATTTGATGGCGTCGTTTCGGCGTCGCTTTATTGGGTTCGTGTGGTTTTGTGGCTGCTTGAAATGCTTCATTGCGCGGCGACTTTTATTTGACTTTATACTCTGTTTGCTTTTGCATTACGCTTTTTCGTAGGTAAATACTTCACGTAGCTACTGTATACGCCGCATCATTCTCTGTTTAGTTTACTTAATTATTAGATTTATTTTTTATATATATTTTTTTTTGTGATTCTTTAGCTCAGCCAATCGCTCAAAATTTTATTTGAATTTTATTATCGATTTGTAGTTAATAAAAATGCGCTTGGGAAAAATTAACGACGAGCACATGTGCAGTCGTAAAAATGCCATATTTGTCTATGTTGTTGTTGTTGCTATTGCTGTTGTGGCTGCTTATGCCTGCCGTGTGCGCTCATCAGCATTTATTGAATCAACATTAAGCAATCAATTTTGGTTTGTTTTCATTTTGCTGTACTACGCTTTGTTGTTGCACGCAACATAACGTTCAAAAAGTGGAAAAAAGAAAAATATTTCACGTGCATGTTTTACTCGCCAGTGTCAATAAGTATCCAACAAAACTAATAGCAATTAATTGAGAAAAAGGTTGTCTTGTATTTTGAGAACATAATGCGTTAATTAGAGCGGCGCACGGCGAACAGTATGCCGCTTTGCGCTTTGTTTTGAGAATATTAAAAAAGATTACCTTAAAACTGAAATAATTGAAATGTTTGTCCATTAGCAACATGTACATGAATCGTGCAAGAATTTCAAAATGAAATATAAAAATCAATATTTCAATCGAGCGCCAAATTCACGCATAGCACGCGTTACACGCCACCTGACCCACTTGAACTCTCGTCGCAACGCGAAAACACTAATAATACACAGATTAACAAGTCAGCGCCGAAAAAAACGAAATCTTGTAATCCGCTTTGCTACACACGCGCGTTGAGGCCTACTAAATGTGGGGCACTCACTGTCATTCTCACTGCTGCGCTGACGCGCCTGAGCATCCAATAAAATCCAATTTCGACGCTTTTCCCAGCGTCTCTGAGCATAGTACTCACTCTGTGCCGCACGATTTCCGCCAATTTCAGGCGTGCGCCCGCTGCGCGCCTGTCATTTTAATAATTTCATCTCGTTTATAACGATTTCGGTGCTTTTCAAAGGAAAATCGAATATGAAGTTTTAGCAGGCAGTGATTTGCTTAAATTTTCGCAATTAATCTGCGTAAATTAAATGCGAAGTGGTTTTGAGTGTAATTAATGTAACGCCGCTTAAGTTAGCTGAGCTGTATATGAAAGGTACAAGGGACCCTGCACTTTCTTGCGTACTTTGGGCACACCAAAGAGAAGCATGCCGCTGACGCTTGCTTTGCCGAGTCTGTGACAGGCTGCAACTATCCTCACGGTTAGAGCATTAAGCGCTAGCTATGAGTTCGGCTGTGATGGCAGAGCCTGTTCTCCAAGTGACGAGCTGGTTCCTCTAGTCATTTCATTTGCTGTATAATCCGCAGACGCGCCATGAAACGCTCGTGGCCGAAACATCAGCCAGTTGGCTTGGTTTCGCTAACGAAAAAAACTGCTAATGTAACCAATAAATGGAAATATCTCAAAAATGCGTTGATGTGGAGCGCCGTTGGTGGTAAGAGCCTACAGTTTTGTATGAAATCAGCGTTGTAATGGGCGGCAAGAGCAAAACAAAGCAGTCGAAACGCGCATAGAAGACGGCTAACACAACGCCTAACAACCGTGAGCGCCTGCGTCAATCACCGTGCGTCGCTCAAAGCGTAGAAAGTGTGTGAGTGCGCACGGCGCAGACGCGTAGACTAGGCTTTGGTGCGCGTATACGCCACAGCTACACTTTTAAATACCTGCGCCGCGCAGCGGGTGGCAGTTAAATGAAATTGTACAATTTAATGAAATGAAATTTTCAGTTTTTGCGCGGCAACATATTTGAATATGTGAAGCCAAGTGGTAGTACTGCAAGTATTCACTTACTCATGCTGTCATGTGCAGCGCTGAACGTGTATGTACGCGGGCGTTTCTGTTTCGTAACCAAATCAGCGGCAAACTCTCTCGATCTCCAATGCTGATAGCTGCTTATAAGCCAGTGTGTGGACTTGCGCTTACCTGGAGCACTTTTATCTAAAAATGGCAACAAAGTAATGTTGTTGCGTGTGTGTAAACAATGAACGTGACTACGCGCAAAAGCAACCGTGGGAGGGTTGCGCGGGCAGCATGTTGCTGTGCGCAACACGAAAAATCTTAATTAAGCGCGGCGAGTAATTGAGATGCCAGTGGAATGTGAATAAACAAATTATTTTGCGCTGGCGCCGATTTGGCGATAAGCAGCGAAAGCGCTGACATGAGATTCTTAGTAATAGTCACATTTTTTTTTTCTTACGAATTAAACGCAATGGCAAATATTTCAAAATTAAAAAGTGGGATTAAAATTCTAGTGTGAAAAGAAAGAAAGCAGCAAACCAGCTCAGCTAACGATATATAGAAACACTGCAAAGAGGTCATTAGGCCATATATAAGCTTTGAAAGCCTAATGCTGATACTGACAGCACTGCGAAGGATAACATGTGTGGCAATAGCGTATAAATATCGCAGAAAAGGTATAGATGAAGCAGAAAAGCCTAATCCGCTAGTGCCGCCAAACTGTGAAAGCCTATACATGGACTTTCAAAATCGACCATGGTGAACTATCGCGAATTAAGGCGACCAGAGGTACCAATGATGCTCTGTACTATGTGTTGAAGCCATCTAGCGGACGACCCTGTTAACTTTTTGTTTCAGAAAATTAAACAAACTTGCAAGATGTTTTTGAGTAGCGTTTTCATGTCCGAAATTTGTCAATATGTTTGCTACCACTAAAGAATAAAACACTCGTGCTTGTCGCTCTCTATTAACGTTTCGAAAAAGAGAGAAGATTTTATCACTATATATAAACCTAAAGAAATCTATTTCGTATTTACAGCGCATTCCGCCGCACTTGACCTGGCTCTAGTTTGGTACAGCGCCGCTTCACTTGAGCTCATTTCAAGTAGCGCAAATCATTTCGCACATTTTGCAATTTTTTCTAATTTTTTTTTTGCATATGGCATACTCCCCGACTGCAGCTTATGCCATGTAAAGCGCACTGGGCGAAAACTTTTCTATAAATGTTCAGCGCTCGCTAATGCTCGGGCTCCAACTTCCCGTTTGGCCATTTGCTGTCGTTATTGTTTTTGCAATTTGCATGTAGTAGCTGACCGTTGCGTGGATTCTCCAGCTGCGACGAAATGCGCAAACCAAGCAGCTACCAGCTGTGCACCTGCCGCACCGTGCGCGCCCGCATTGCCAGTCCGTTTTTTTGCGCGCATCTTCAATTTGTAGCTCGCTAACGCCAACGCTGTGTCATTTGACTTGTTTTTGTTGTTGTGTTTTGTAATAATATACTTTTAAACAAATGCCATTGTTATCTTTCGAAATTTATATATTTGCATTTTGTGTGCGCACTGCCGCTGCGGTTTTGTTGCTTTCTTTATTTATACATACATACATTCATACATACATACATACGTACATATCATATATAAATACACACGTGTTTATAAATAGATAATTCTGCATTGGCAGCCTTATCTTTATATGCATATAATAATGTGTTGCCCAGTCAGCGCTCGCTGCTCGCTGCTTGTTGTTTTTGTTGCTGTCACTTGAGCATCTTTCGCGCTGTTGTTTTTGTTTACGCATCCCGCTGACAGCTCGAAGTTCATTGCTGCTATTTTTATTTGTATTGTACACTTGTTGTTGTTATTTATTATTACATAAATTTTGTGGGTATAAGGAAGCGCGAGTCGCGCATAGCAGCGCGCATGATATGCCCACAACGAAACAGTTATTATTCCCTTTTGCTCGTTTTATAGGGTGGCCTGGTATGGCTGCGATTTCGCTCAAACAAAATTAAGTCTAAGCTGAGAACATCCAAAACACCCTTGATAAACTATAATACCCTTCACAAATACAAAAGTTGCCTTACAAGAACTTTGATCGGTCAGTTTGTATGGCAGCTATATGCTATAGGGACTCGATCTAAACCATATATTTAGAGATTGTACCATACCTTGAGGCAATAAAGCATGCCAAATTTCTTGAAGATATCTCGTCAACTAAAAAAGTTTTTCATACAAGCACTTTATTTCGTTCTTTCAGCTTGTATGGTAGCTCTATGCTATAGCAGTCCAGTTCTTGCAAATGAGCAGCTTCTTGAGGAGAAAAGTACGTCTGCAAAATTTCAGAACGATATCCCGAAAACTGAGGTACTAGTTCGCATATATACAGACGGATGGACGGACAGCCGGACGAATATGGCTTAATCGACTGAGTACATATTTATATATATGTATATACTCTAGAGGGTCTCTGACGTTTTCTATTAGGTGTTACAAACATCTTGGCAAACTCAATATAGCCTGCTCAGGGTCGGTACTATTGTAGATACATATCTCACGGTCAGCAGCAGTTCACAAACATGCACCGCACTTGTTAGTTCTATTTCATTTGCTGTGCTAGATTAACTTATAGCCAAGCAACAAGTTCAGCTTTTCTTGTGGAAGTAGTTCATTAGAAATGTTTGCAGAAAAAGTTCAGCGCAGTATACAATTTCCCAAAGCCTTGAATTTCCATATCGAATTGAAATTACTGGGAAAAAGTTGCATGGATGCGCATCTGCGCTTCCTCACACATACACTCAGCTACACATATGCCTGCGCCACACGCTGGAAACTCACGTATCACTGACGCTGCAAAAATGCGCTGCCACTTGCTATTTCAATCAGCGGCGTGAATGGGAGCAGCAATCTGTGTCTGCATTGATTTATTTTTGCGATTTTTGTTTTTATTTCAGCAAAAAAATGTTTACGTACTTTTTTTACACACCGTTTGAAGCATTGAAAATTTCCATGAAATGAGTTTTTGAGGCTGCGTGCGTGCCATGCGCTGCAGTTCAGTGGTCGCGGCAGCAAAGCCCCAGACGAAAACAGCGCAAAACGACAAGCGCAACTGGCGCGGCGTTAACAATGTGTGCACGTGTAAATACCGAGATATTTGTGGAGGCACGAGCACTTGAATGCACACATATGCAAAACTGTGGCTGCACATGCGCCGCGCACAAATGCAACTGGCAGACAAGTGCGCGGCGCCGATAGCGATCAGCGGCAGCGCACATGAAGCAAAGGAAAGGATGCGTTCAGTAATGAAAAATGAGAAATTTCTTTTCAAAAGCGGCAAGCAGACATCGCGCCGAGACGATCTAGCGGCGGCGCGCGCTTATCAATACGAGCGTGGGGCAACAAATGTGAATTTTTACGTATTTTTCGTGTTTGATCTCAGCCAAAAAAAAAAACAAAAACGAAAGCACTTATTAGACAAAAGTCAACACAGCAACGAATTTGAAAATGAGGCATGCCTACGCTGCGCCGCGTTGCTTAGGCAAACGCATATACCGCACATATACAATTGCGTTTATATGTAGCTGCGTGTATGTGTGTGCGTCTCTGTCGAGCGCTGCATTTATCAAACAAAAATATTTATTTACTTTACTAAATAATGATCTAGCGCGCCTTGACTGCACCGTTTGCAAAGCATTCATATTGCATTCTTGTGCTTAGGCCGCTTATGTGTTTGTTGTTGTTGCTGTTGTATGCTCATGTACTCATCTGCAGTTTATGATTATCAACAACTCTAAACTCGTGCATTCTTGCAGTTGTTGTTTTTGTTGTTGCATGCATTTTTATTACTTCGCTGCAGCCTCACAGCATTGCTGTTCGTTTTTTATTGTTATTGTTGTAAAATTGCTTCCTCACTTTTGTTATTTTTGTGTCGGCAGCGTTGTTTGTTTTGCCGGATTGCCGCGTTTTCCACATTTTTCTTCTGGAAATTCATTATGTTTCAGCTGCTGCGAAGCAGGTACTACTGCTATAACAACAACAAACACACGTATTAACAGCAATTGCATTGACGCTGATTTCCATTGTTGCTATTGTGCCAGTTCCTGTTATTTGTGTTGTTGTTTCGCTCGATTTATTGCAGTGCTTGGCCACTGTGAGCTCAAGAAAAACTCGCTCCCTCTGCGCTGCATTCTTCATCTCTTCAGCTGACGTTTTCCTATTTGCTTTTCATTCATTTTACTTTTTTAACAATTTTTGTTCTCTTTTTTTGTCATCTTCGGTTTTCTGCTTTTTTATTTTCATAATAAAAAAATAAAAAAAAGGTTCTATGCTGCATCATGCGACCCTTTTCGGTTTTACTATTGCATAACCAACTAGACGTAAAGACTACGTTCAGACGGGAACTCTCTTTGTCGCTCATTAGCGGCTAATTCTCTTCTGGTGTCGCTCATTACGTTTACAGGCGCGACACAAGTGCTCCATACTAAAAGTAGCCACATTATAATAATATTTTTTTACTTTCCAACTTTTTCAAGGATTGGCAACTTCGTTCGAGATTTTACCCTGCCAGTTAGGCTTGTCGTTGTGCGCTAACTCCACTTCTCCTTACTTTCTTAGTTGCATTTTATTTCTTTCACATAAAAAATGGCTCCGATCGCGCATTTGAAGGCCACCGCTGCCTTGTTGTTGTCGCTTCGCTCGCCATCGTGCATAGACCAGCAACAACAAGCACACCCAAATGCTTGCTGCCTGACCGTCCGCTGGCCTTAAAGGTATAGCAAAGTATGCGCGTAGCTGAGCTGTGCGCCTGCTTCCTTTGCCTGCGCCGACCCTTTTTCCGTCGCTTTGCTCTGCAGTCGTTTGCATTGTTCGTTGCACTGAGTTACCTTGGCTTACTACCTTTATTGGTTTGCTTGTGGTATGCATGTGTGTGTTGCTTGTTAGAAGTTGCGCTTTGTTGTTGTTAGATGTTTTTCTGTTGCTTCATATTCTTCCTGCGGCCTGTTTCTTGTCAGGTTTTGATTTGCTTGCACTCATTTCAATGTTATCAACTTCCCCAGCACAACAACGTGCACCATGCAACAACACAGCACTAACAGGCATACCTGCCTCGGACGGTGTGCGCTGAGATTCAATATTTTATTTATTTACTTCGGCTTGTATATAGCAATGTGGTTGTGTGTTTGTGTCTATTTCTGGCACGTCTTTCTTTTTACACGCTTTTTATTACGTTGTGCTTCGTGTGCTTGCTGTTGGTGCTCGCCTCATGTTGTTGCATGGAACTTGTCATCATATGGGGAGCGCTGGTAATGTGTTAATGTGTATGTGTGCCACCATTTGCTTTAACTGCAACTTCTTCCCCGTTTTTTTGTCTTTTTTTCAGCGACTTGCTGCAACGCCCAACGGAAATGTTTCGATGACGTTGAAATGTATGAAATTAATCTTGCTTCATGGGAACCGCTGTGGCGCATTCCGTTCGTCGTTCTGGTCTAGTTGCTGCCTAATGTGCTCCCACCGCTTTGGCAAATGTTGCGAATGTGACAAATATGCAAATAAACAAGCGATTTGCTGGCGAATAAGCGCTTGAGGCAAAAGCTAATTTTCCTAATCAATTGCAACACAGCTGCAGCGTGCTGCAGGGGAAGGTGAGAGACAGAATCTAACTATAGAACTATAAATTTTCAAACGAAACTTAGATATGCTTCGTGAGTGCTTTTATGAGGTATGTGGCAAGTAGAGCTTCGGTTCACTTCGCCTGTAGGTCACACTCAAGTCCAAAGTCCGCAAGAGAACTCTGTTCCACTTGCAGAAAGTGTGGTAGTGCGGCAGCTATTAAACTATTTCTTTATATGTGCATAGTATTCGGGAAAAAGTTGTTGCGAGTTTATTAAGGTCTCCTACAAAAAAAATCCTTAAAATAATCGAGGTCAAACGAGGTATACGTGTGTATGTATAATAGCTCTATGTATTTATAACGGGTGATCCAAGTAGAGGTACCTTTTTCAATAGCCTTTTTTTGACATATCACGCGTCAGTAGTGTTAAGCTCTCATGTTACTTTTGATTAGTATATCAGTGAAGAAAATATAGCTGAGAGTGTACAGGAAGACCGTGGAGAGTCGATTTGGCACCCTTTAGCAGCAACTCGGACTGACGTATGGAACAACCTGGCGCATTTTACGTTTAGATTTTAAGTTGAAAGCGTACAAAATACTGTTTGTGTAAAAACTGAAGACGCTCTTGGAAACTTGAAAAGTTCCAAGAAGATGCGACGTTTTCAAGCCAAATTTTGTTCAGCGCTGCGGCCCATTTCTGGTTCAAGGGTTATGTAAAAAAGCGAAATTGCAGCAAATGGAACAAAGAGCAAACTGAGTTGATTAAAGAGCTGCCATTTCATCCGAAAAAAAATGGTTTGGTGTGGTTTGTGGGAGGTTAAATCGACGGTCCATATTTCTTCAAAAATGATGCCGGTGAAAACGTAACCGTCAATGGCGACTATTATCGCGCCTCGATAACCAACTATTTGGTGCCTGAAATTGAAGCTCGTGATCTCGGTGGCATGTAGTTTCAACAAGACGGCGACAACGCATCAATTAATGGATTTATTGAGCGAAAACTTCGTTGAGCAGATAATTTCACGTTTTGGGCCGGTCGATTGGCCACCAAGCTTGTGTGATATTACACTGTTAGACTATTTCTTGTGGGGATATGAAAAGTCTAAAGGCTATGCGGACAATTCCGCTTCGAGTTAGGCCTTGTTATTAGTCAAAATGCTCGAACGAGTCATCGAAAATTGCACTCAACGGATGGACCATCTGAGATATAGCCGCGGCCTACATTTGAAAGAGATAATCTTTAAAAAAAAAATGTCAAAGAATGTTCCTTCGATTGATTTTCTGTGTTTTTTCCTAAAAAAAGTAGCGAATCTTAAAATGGCTCAGCTTTTATAATAAACTTCCAATACTTCCTGCTTAAATCAGCTATTAAAACATCCGCTCAAAGTAAAATAAATCCAAAAATATTGCAGCAGAAAATAGCTAACAAAAGTATAGACTTTGGTGCAAAACAAGTCAGTTTATATTCACAAAACCCGAGCCGAAATAGTAACTGATGGTTTGTGCCACTACTACGTCCTGTATACTGTCCACAATACATGTGTACAGGCATGCTAGGTGGTCACTAAAGACCGCCATACCACCGACTCGCGCTCTTTGTCTACCAGTTGCAAGACCAAATTTAGCAAGCTGCGCAACAAGTCCACGCGGACTTGGATGAATGGATGCATGATGATGTTGTTGCTGCTGTTGATGACGACGCGGACGATGACAAAGTGGAAATGGTGCTCGAACCAAACCCACAGCGTGCAAAGCGCACCAAAAATGGGCAAATTAAACCAGTATTTAGCAGCGTCGCAAAATGGGCACGTAAGTGGGGCAATTGCTGTTGTTATGCGGCAGGAGCGGGTGTTGGCCGAACAACCGAACGGCCGAGCTGTCAAGCAGGTGAGCTGCTGAGCAGCCGCGCGCTGACGCATTGAAATACTTTTCGAAAGTACCGTTAGTGAGTTGAACAGGTTAACAACACGCAGTCGGCAGCGTGCTTTTTCACTGCCACACAGCGCCGTTACAAAACGTACAAAAAGTGCAAAAGCCGCTAAGCGAGTAGCGAGGTAAAAGGCAATTGGCGGCGTGTTGTACGCAATACAAGCAGCCCGCAAGTAAAGTAGTGGCTATTACTGCAGTCGCAGCCAGCGTTTTTATGTATGTGCAACTGTAGTGAAAATGTGCTGTGCGTTGGTTGCAAATTGCATTGCTAAGCGATTTTCGGCGAAAGCTTGTTAATTGCATTTTTGCGCGTGGCTGTGTGTGTGTGTGTTCGCAAGGAATTTTGACTTAGACGGTAACTAATGCTAGGAAATTGAATTTTTTTCCAAGCCCTTTCTAGAAGCGCCAGTTAGCATATACTTAACTTACCCGCAATAAGTTATTTGCAATCTCAGCTTACTCCGTAATGTTGACTTGCAAGCCTGCAATACTTTCGCTGTAGATGTAGATGTATATAGATGTGGCAGTGCAACTGCAAAATCTTTCACTGTTTTTCTGCCACGTTTGGTAATGCTTGAATTAACCCTTATAACAGCAAAAGCACAGCCATTTGGGGGTTGCGCATGCGTTCCTACACAATTTTTTCAAGTACACTTGCACTTGTCAGGTTTCACACGCTAAACACGCACCAACACACAAGTAATATACAGTCTTTCACAAAATTTCTAACGAAATTTCAGATTTTTTTATATAAATTTTTTTATTTTTAATTTTGTATGTATTTTGTTTTTATGTGGCTCTTTTATCTAACGCTGCTGTTGCCGCCGTTTTAATGCCATTATTATTGGGGTTTATGTCGCCGGTTTTTTGCGTAATTTATTAACGTAAATATTTGCTGAAAGCTACATAAAGCCTACAAAGAAAGATTTGCATACGAGTTTAATTTTTTTTTTTTAATTGGCCGCATGCCACATTTTGTAACTTAAAATTATTGGCAATTTTTTTTTTTTAATTTTTCGCATTTATTTTAATTTTTTGAAGCCGGCAAACTCTTTATGTCAATGCCTCGCTATGTTTGTGCGTGCGCCTATGCCCATCGTTGTTGTTTTATGCTTGCTTGTTGTTTTTATTATCAAAGGTTGTTGTTATTGTTGCTTTCATTGTTTACCTCAAGTATTTTTGATTATCAGCTAATTTTTTAATTATATTTTTATGAATTCACGCAGTCTTTGGTTTGGCGCCCGGCCTGTGTGATTGTTGTTGTATTTACTTTAGCAATCATTAAAATATAAAATGTTGATTTATATAGACATACATATCTACATATGTGCAGATTTTAGAAATTTTCTTTAATAAAATAAAGCAAGCAAAAAAAGTTCGCAACATTTTTAACTAATTGACTTTTCTAGGCAACATTTCTCGGTACACGCATAAATTTGTCGAAAAAAAAACTTTCGTCTCTCTAAAACCGCCATATACCACATAACATATGTGGTTCAAGGACCGTCAATCACTTGGAACTTAATGCATTATCAAAAGTGTATACTATTCTACGGCATTATTTCAGTAAAATCAGTAACTTGATTGGTTCAAAGAAGTTCAGAGAGATACTATCTTACTAAAATCGGAGCTCTCAGTGGCTTAAAAAGTTGTGTCGCAAGACTGTTGAGACTTCAACACAAGTCTTTCAAATAAAACAAGAACAAATGTTAACTTCGGTTGCACCGCAGCTATAATACCCTTCATATATACAAAATACTCCTTACATGAACTTTGATCGTTCAGTTTGTATGGCCGCTATACGCTATAGTGACTCGATCTAAATAATTTTTACAGGGATTGCATCATTGACTTAAACAACTACCCACACGAAATTTGGTGAAAATATATCTAAATGAAGAAGCTTTCCATACAAGCACTTTATTTCGATCGTCTAGTTTGTATGGCAGCTATAGGTATGCTATAGTAGTTCGATATCGGCCGTTCCGACAAATGTGTGACTTCTTGAAGAGGAAAAGACGTGTGCAAAGTTTTATATCTCAAAAATTGAGGGACTAATTCGCATATATACAGATAAACGGATGGATGGACAAAGAGACTAACATGGTTAAATCGACTCAGCTTGTCACGCTGATCATTTATATATGTATATATAATACTTTATAGTGTCTCTGACGTTTTCTTTTGTGTGTTACAAAAAACGTGGAAAACTTAGGGTATATTAGGGTTCGCTGTATAAATATGCCTGGTGCCACCTTAGCAGGAGTTATGACTCTAAATCAGTTCTTTTGCTTGTCATTTCGAGCTGTTCCTGTCTATTTCTCAAATTTGCTAACCTCAAACACCGCAGGACACTGTTAGACAAAATAAGTTTTAAATTTGTGTTCACTAAGGTCTAGTTAGAGCTGTTTCAAGAACATCAACCAGTACTAAGCAGTGAATTTAAGCTAGCTGCTGCTATCATCCGTTTAGTTCACCGATCGTGTCGCTTTGTTATTATGCCTTCACTCATTTCTTAGCTACACTCCTTTCGCCTAATCTTTTTGCCTGTCTGCCACACATCTTATATTCTGCGTTGCTCATTTCTTAGTCTATGCCACTTCATAATACATTCTATATAGCATTTTCTGCTTTTGTTTTTATATGTACCTTCACTTTTGTGTCACTCATTCGTGTTGCCTTCGTTGATTTCGCTGCTTTCGAGCAGCGTCTAAAAATAAACAAAAATCCAACAATTTCGTAAATCTGCACGCCACTTTGGCACTCAGCAGCCAGGCAACCGATGTGACACAGCTGGGCGCGTGAGTGCTCAACAGCCACAAACAACAATAACAACAACTATAACTATAGCAATAAGCAACAACAAAGTCAGCAACATTCACTAGCTTCCTGTCTGCGCAGCAACTTCGCTTATTTATAAAGAATTCGCTTACAAAATTGAGAAAATTTCTTTCACAAAACGAAATGCAACGTTGGGCGCGCACAGTCAGCGGCAAGTCTCATTTTCATATTTATTAGCGTTTTGGTTGTTGTTTAGCGCGACACAAAAACATTCGCTACAATGCATTTAGCACGCACCCGTGTAAGTTAGGTTGACTGGTGTTGTCTCAGACGTGACGTGAATTTCATACGCGCGCACTTCTAACTCACCAAGCGTCTCAAACAGAACTAAATCGCCGCGACAGACAACGCAAGACCGATCAGCTCACAGCCGCAATTAACTCAATTCCACTGGCGCATTCACCGGCTGAGCGTTGGGAGCGAGCGCGCGACCGGCCGTAAGTAAACGAAGAAAAACTCGTCGGACAGGCTGGTCGCTGCTGGGACTGCTCTTCGTCGGTGTGTATCTTTCTTGCAGTGGCGTTGGCTTAGTTTGAGCTGTTTTGCTCCACATGCCGGTATGCACTGTCTTCTGTGTGTTTTCAAAATTGCCGGTGAGCATGAACGCCGCATTCGCCTAGTCCATTCATTCATTAATCAACCAACTATTCGTTGAACTGTCTCTGAGTAATTGCAAGACCAAATTATGCATCTACGTTACTACCCCGCTCACGTGCAATGGTTCAGCTATGCGATACATGTATTTTACTATTATTACCCTGACGCCTGCTCCCACTGTAAACCCGACTTTATACTAAACTCGACTTAATATTGCTTTAAGCGGAGGTTAATTCGAAAAATTCTTATGGAACGCACGTTACACACAGTGTGTCTAATTGCGTATCAGTCTAACTCAGTTATCGCATAAGTTGCACAACTTTCTTAGCACATCGTCATTTAATTAATAAAAATACTGTCTCATAATAATAATTCATATATCAATAAATAATTATTGAGCGAGCAAATCATTTGCCATATTGCTTGTCTTTGCCATAGCTCATTCATAAGTCGTTCTTTACCTGCGTGTTTCGCATTACAGTCGCCGCGTCGTCTCTCTCGAGCACTGCAAGTTAAAGAACTCTCGAAAAAAACATAACGCAGGCGCCGCTCACTAAGCTACTAATCACTCAAAGTGTGCATTTGTTCTCTGCGTTGTTCCCATCTATCTGCTAGTGACAACTCAACAGCACACTTGATCGCGCTCAACTCTCTTCTGAGACCAGCATGTTGACCGGCCTTTCTGTTGAGATCAAGCAGGCAACTTTTAAGCAAATATTTTAAAGATTTCAGTAAAAATATTTTGTTTTGCATACAATTAGACATTAGCTTATGCGCTAATAAATTATTTCAAACTGCATTAATTTCTTTATAATAAAATTGTTATTAGCGGACACCTTAACTGCGTCTACTTGCTTTTTCGATCTGATCCAAGAATTGTCTGAAGCTCAATACAGCATTATCATTGCTCTATGAGATATTTACATAGGTATGTGCTAACGAAACTTCTCATACCTGTCTTGCTGCTATTGAGCTATACGCTTATGCGTTGAGTGTTTTTTCTTCTACTTTGGCGCTCATTTCGCTCGCGCTCTCATCTTTCTAATTTTATGCTGATCCCTTGGCACATAGCCATATATAATATTAATGCGTATTCACTAAGGCGAATATGCTCATGAAAGCGAAATATCAAAGCGGCTTTGTAGTTTATTTACGAAATGCATTTTTCGACCACTAGGCTGTAGCTAATATACCATAAGTTACTGCTCGATTCGAGAGCGAGCTGTCAAATGTATTTTTTATAACGCTTGACAGTGGTGCCACTTTATATAAAAACGAAATTTTGTGATTTTTATTTTATTTCTGGTATATTTTTATTAGTTTTAGAAGCTTGATATCCTAAACTACGTTCTTATAATTTTAATGAGAGAAAGATTTTCTCAGTTGCTATATTTCGGTTTGTACTTGTATGTACTTTGGTGAGTAACTTAGCTTTACCTTGAGCGCACACAAAAATCCGATGTCAATGTGCATTTTTTTTAACTTTAGCGAAAACACTGATTGTTTTGTTTACATTTAGCAAAGACTTCAACCAAGGTCAATGACACTTTTGTTTATATTTAGCTAGGTTGAATAGCTGGTTTACTCTTCCCTTGACAGCTTGCAAGAGAAATGGCTTAATTACTTTTTGAAAAACTTTTAGATAATAGTTTTATTCACACTAGATTTACTTACAAGTCCCGGTTTTGCAATATAGGTATTCATAACCGAAAAATTTGCTTAAAATACTCACCCTCAGAATGTTACACCCTAAACAGGGTATATTAAATTTGCCACGATGTTTGTAACACCCAAAAAGAAACGTCTGAGACCCTATAAAGTATATATAATATAAAAATGATCAGCATGACGCGCTAAGTCTATGTAGCCATGTTCGTCTGTATATCTACGAACTATGGCATACAAACTGAACGATCGGTATCAAGTGCTTGTATGGAAAGCTTCTTCATTTGAAGAGCTATCTTCACGAAATTTGGCACGAATTAAAGCCTAACACAAAGGGTGCAACCTACGAGGAAATGGTTCAGATTAGATCACTATAGCATATAGCTGCCATACAAACTGACGGATCAGAGTACTTGTAAGGAACCTTTTGTATTTCTGTAGGGTATAATAGGTGCGGTGCAAACGAAGTTAGCGTTTCTTCTTATTTCAACTGTTAATATTAGTTTTTCAATACTACCGTGTATATATTTCCGTTGTGTTTGATATTAAGAAGCAGCTTTGTTTTTCTTTCATATTTTTTTAAATTTTATTGCATTATTTTGAGTTGTAAAATTTATATAATATCTTAGTTATTCCGTTAAATGTGTCTTTATGTATGTATGTATTTGCATTATTCATATATTTTCTAGATTTTCTTCATTTAGCATGCGTTTTTGTTACTGACATTATACTGACTTATTCATTTATTTAGTTAGTGGTGAGTGTGTAGCGAGCTTTTGCGGTGTTTTAGTAAAAATTTTCTAGTTCTTCAATGCATATCTGGTGTATTTAGGAATTTTCTACTACTTTTTGTTTGCAAATATTTCAAAGAAAACTCTTCAACGCGTTCGCTTGACATGCGTATGCTGTACGACCATACGCAAACTAACGGTTTCTGTGCGACACCGTCCATGCGCGTTGGCGTACGGCATTGCTTGCGTGAGATTTTGTTTCATTAAAAAATAATTGATATTTGTATAGTGTTAATGGCGTATAAAAGCGTATTTTTTGGTATTTCACTAAATTTTTCTAAGTTTTTGTTTTGTATTTTTCTAAGAATTCTTTTTGTTTTGTTTTTTTATTCATGTTCTAGTTAATGTTGCAATGCATTTTCGAGACGCTACCGTGCAATTTTCTCTGCAGCACAATTTTTGCTTGAAAATTTCGTTTGTTTGCGTCACGTGTTGGCTGCTAATTTACTGTTATTTACAATTTAGTTTTGTTTATCATTTCACGCGGAAACAATGCTTAAATACATGTGTTTAGTAGTAAATAAATTTAATTAATTGCACAATTTTTGCATATTTTTCAAATTTAAGGCTTTGCAAGGAAAACTTACGAAAAGAAAAACACGCATACATACACATGTACATGTGTATGTGTATGTAACGCCAATGCGCTTATGTCTAAATATTCGTAATGGTTTTTTTTTTGTAATTACTGCTATAAGCTTCACTTAGTCTCCTCGTAATTTTAGTTTATATTTTGCCTTTTTACGCTTCTGCTAGCAGTTTTCTAGTTTCGTATGCGCGCGTAGTTGACGAATTTGTTAAGCGTTTTTAGTATTTATAAACATTTTAGCTTATATATATATAAATTCTATAAATTATTTTCAATTATTTTTACATGGATCTTAAGCGGCTAACGGTTTTAGCAAGCGCCTCGCTTACAACACGGCTGCCTCAGCGGTATTTTACAGTTATTTACAGCGTTTTTATTTACAAATTTGTTTTTTATTTTTTAATTAAAAAAGTTTGTGATATTTTAATAACATTTAATTCAGTTTTGCAATATTTGCTATTTAATACATATTTTTGAAATATAATTTTCAATTTACAACTACAAATAATTTAGTTTAAATATTTTAAATAAGCTGTGTGTATGTATGTACGTAATAAATACCGTATTTGCATTGCTTATCGTTTGTACAAATATATTTATGTGTTGTGAGTAAATTTACACTTTGCAAGCAGCTACTATAGCGTTGGTTAGGAACAGCCAGTAAGCGCCTAAGCACTTTTGTTATAGGTACAACACGCTTTGCCGTTAGCTGTTCACCAAACAACAGCAATTTTTAACTGGCTGCAATAATGACTGTACATAACAGTTTAAGTAGCGAATTTGCGGCGTCTCCATTTCTTAACATTCGCTGGTCTAAGTGTGCTGCCACACCAACTTGTGACAGCAGCCATCTAACCTAAGCTAGTTAGTGTTAAACGTAACTGTAACAATTTATACATTGATATATGACTTCATTAAAAAATTAATAACAAATTAGCACAGTGTTGACTACACTCAGGTAACGAAATGCTCGCTGTTAATGCAATAATCACATAAATTGTAGTTGCGTACGTGTATGTATGCAGGTATGTTGGTATGTTAGTTAGTATTTTGGTACATATTTTGAACTATGTGTGGGAATTTGTAATGCTGAAATGAAGTTAACTTGCCAAAATGTAAATTAGGCGCACATAAATTGACTGAACTTGACTTAAAATGCAGAAATATACATACATATGTACATGTACCACGAGGCGCTCCGATATACTGTCACATATAAACAGCTAAATTCAAACCGCTAACTGACGACTACTTTGCGTTCGTGTAGACCGAAAAAATAGCGAAAATCAAAGCGGAGCAGCCTGCGCAGCTCAATTGTTAAACACAACTCTATAATATTATATATGAGTCGACCTTCAAGACATTTGTCTTGGGTGAGCTACGACCACGTTTGAATTCATCATTACAGCGATAAACACTCTTCATTGCTGGAGCTTCAACGCCAAGAATTAAATTAAATTTATCGATGCTTTTTTTTGCTAATTTTTTATTATTTATATGTATGTTAATCCAAGTCGAAATTCGTGAAAAATAATTGCGCGAAATTGTAAGCAATTTAATATAATTTTTTGGCCGAGCTGAATATTTTAAGTTACTGTAAACACTGCAAATAGCGCTTGTATCTCAAAATGTTCTTTGTATGTATAACAACAAAAATGTCAAGCTTTACGTTGAAGTTGTGAGTTGCCGGATTGCAATAGTAGCGTTGCCAAGTTCCGCAATATAAAAGGTAACCTATGTATAAATATAGATTTGCTGCTATTTTAATGCATACAATTTAAAAGTGCAGCAGGTCTTTTCAAGCGCATGTAATTTCTTACTCAATTAAAAAAGAAAAAAACTAAAAGCTTTTAAGTCAAAGTCAAGTCAAACGTTCACGTCACTATTTTCTAAGCTTTTGCTTAGACTTACACAAATTCGTCTACAGCAACAAAGACGTTTAACAAATTTAGCCGCTAGTTATACCTAAACGTGAATTTTTTTAACAGCTTACAATTAATTAGTTATTATTAAAGGTACTCAAAGAAATATGCCGCGCCGCCTTAACTCTTACATTAACATGTGTTTTCAATAATATAAAACAACCATTGAACAACAGTTTTTTTCTCTTAATTTAGCTAACTTGGTTCACTTATTGCTCTATTAGACCTAACGTATGTATATATGCAACTATGTGTATGTATATATGCAGGTGTGTTAGTGTATGCAGTAGTTCTAAGAGATATCTTTAAAATATGAGCACTTTGAGTTATTCGAACTCAGTGTTGTATTTCTACTTTGAAACCGCTTCAGGCAATCAAGCAAGTGCAGCACAATCTAAAGCGCTGGCTTGCCTGCCACAGATTGCTAAAACAAAATTTTTGTGTTGCTTTTATATGTGTATGTGTAGAAGTGCGCAAATTTAGCTAAAAATTTATTGCAAGTGAATTTGATAACTTAATTGCACAAAATAACTGAAAACCTTTGCATTTAACTGTTTATAACCGCAACTACATGCCTCAAATTACTTGCTAAATACACGCTCACAATTTTCGTCGCGCCTAAACAATATCACATATATAATTATGCAAGTATTTGTTATTTATTATGCTATGCCATGCTATGCAAGGCAACAAAAACTAATTGTCAAAATCTTGCTTTTCTATATTTACATTGCAAGCGCGTGATTTTATTGTGGCATTGGTTTTTGTGGCCAAAGAAAGGTGACCCTCAATTCCAGATTTTTACTTGCTGCAATAACTGCAAACTCTCTTATGAAATAGCTGCTTTTTCTGCGCTTTATTGCCGTGTCTCGAAAGGCAAACAGTAGTATGAAGGCTTAAGCGGTTATATCCACTTGTAATGAAAAAATTTTTTTTTGCCTTTTTCGAATGTACATGTATTTGAGAATATTCTCCGCAAATATCAAGTTGATCCGAAAAATAGTTTCGGAGATATGACCGTATTAGTATCGTAAGGACGTCGCCGAGGGATCGAAAGTAGGTCCAAAACTTTAAACGCGGTTTTTGCTTGAAATTTTCACACGACATGCTGAAATATAGGTATTTTTTAAGTAATGTTCGAAGCAATAAGATTTTTGATAATAATTTCGATCTTTTAAGCCACATTGAATAGTAAATTTGCTCACAAAAAATTTATTTATTTTGTGGCATTTACGCAAAAATCAAAATGTTTACCATTTCGTCGATCATTACCTGTATTCATCTATCATAATACTAAATTTCATTGGTTTTGGTTTCAGATAATTTGACGCCGAAATATCGTCCTCACCGCCACCCAGATTTTTCCGGAGGTCTTTCTGCAGATCGGCTATAGCAACAAGAGGATCCAATATTTTTAAAAATTAATCGCTGATTCTAAAGGTACATTAAACTGTCTTAATGTTCATTTCTTTTTAAAGTCGTAAAATAAAATGCTGCTTCAATAAAAACTCACAAAAATACGCATTTCTTCGGTATTGCAAGTGGATGTAACCCCTTTAGCTTTTAACGACCTAACGAACAACTCGTAGTCTACATGCCAAAGCACAAAATATTTCTCTTACGCAAAGTTTCGTGTTCCACTTGTTCATACTGCTGTTTACTTGTCTACGTTAGAAAATTTGTGTTTGAGTATACAGTTCGGTGGAGCGAAAAAAAATTATTTTTTTTGCTTAGCCTGAGGATCAAATTTGTAGATTATAAAAAAAGAAAATTTTTTGAAAATAAAAAAATTTTTTTTTAACTCTACAGGCACTTACTTTTAAAGTAAAGTTTCGAGTTAAAATTTGTACATCGTAAACATTTTTTTATAAGTGTTCTTGAAGCCGTGTATAGCCCTTTTTCTGGCAAATTAAAGGATATCAACTTAAAAAAATATTTTGTGGTCATTATTGGAGTTTTAAAAAAAAGTCTTAAACGACAACATGCTTTCCTCAAGCATTAAAATAAATTTTGAGTCAAAAACCATCAAATTCGATAATTTTTATATAAATGTGAAGAGTTTAAACCAAAAATAATTTGTTTTTGTCCAAAAAAAATTTTAACTCGAAATTTGCTGTAAAAGTGAGCCGCCTCTAGATGTTAGAAAAAAATTTTATTTTTTTCAAAACAGTTTTTTTTTTATAATCTACAAATTTTACCCTCAGGCCAAAAAAAAAATTTTTTTTCGCTCCACCCTAGTATACAGCACTGCTGTCAACCACATTATATATGTAAATGCTTTATTCCTAACTTCTTCGAATTTCTCGTTTGATTCGTCAAGTCAGATCTTCTATCTAGACGTGTGGGTTCTGACTACTTTGTGTGAATTTTGTTAACCCGTAGCATTCGGTAGGGAGCTTTAAAGCTTAGTTGGGGGCATAAGCCTTGCGTAGCGCGACCGCCAGCACTTGACAAGTCACCTTGCTTTGTACCAACTTCGCATGTAGCGTATGCATGTGTGTATATACAAAAGTGGCGCGCAAACTCAGCGCGCAGGCGTGTTGCCAACTCTAAGTATTTACAGTAAAGTTGAGAAAAAATAATTTTATTTTGCTTTTGTAATTCGATTGTCGTTTGGTTGTTGTTCATTTTGTTAAACGTTTAAATATTTCAATTGTATTTGCTGCTTTTTCACTGTACTGCTGGTGTAGAACTTAAATTACTTTATTATTACTATGATTACTTAAGTTATTTTTATGGAGCATTAGTTTTGCATTTATTGCTTATTTTTTGTTGTAGCTTTTTTTTTTTTTGGAATTTTCCTATTTGCTTTGTTTGTAAATAACTGTCAACATTTATATTTTATTTACTCAATAATCAGTACCGTTGTCTTTGTTTACTTTGTTTGCTTAAATTTGTTCGCAGTTTGATTCTGTGTGTGCTCCATTTTTAGGACGGGTTTCTAAATGAAAACTGTAGTACAAAGTTTGCATATTTTTTATTTATATTCATTAATTTTATATTTTCTCTGCTTGCGTTCTCTTAAAATGTTCGCTTTTTGTTTTGTGTGGCAGTTAATCATGCAATATTCTTGTTCTTAAGACTCAGTTGAAAAAAAAAACTATTTTTAAAATAAATATGGCAACGTTATGAACGCTTAGTTAAGCGACAAAGGTCGGCTTCGCTTAAATGCAGCACTACATAGCCAAGCTAGCCGGATAACCGGCGAAATGGGTGACTAAACTGAACGAAGTTAAACAAGACAACTGAATTCAGTGAGCGCTAGCAATAGCGGTAAATAAATCTACATTTTCTGATGGCAAGCCTTAAGCTTGCTTCGGTTGTTGCTGGAGAACTCTAATATTTGTATATACTGCTGAGCACTTTTATAAAAGCGCGCAAAGCTTAAATTTTGTATAATTGTATAGTGCGCTTTTCAAAAGCTTTAAATAACTGTTTTCGTTGTTTGAAGTTGGTGATGGCCTGCAACTTGTGTAGCCTACTTTTTACGCCTTTTTTATTTTCCAAACTGTATTGAAATTGTTTTTAGCAAGTTATGTTGCTGTTCAGTGCTTTAAGCTCCAAGTTTTCTATAGTCTTTGTATGGCGCTTGAAAAGTTTTTTTCGTGCCACAAATTATATTAACTGTAATACAAACAATTGCCACGAAAGTACAAAAAAAGTGTTTCGGAAAAATTACACAGCCAAGTAGCAGCAGCAAAATGAAATCGTGCTTTGTAAAGGACAAAGTTTGCTTTTTTGCAAATTAGCGGGTATTCAATTCCTCAAAAAGGCAAGGATCTGCAGCAAGCGTAGTATTTCTGCCGTCATCGTTAGGGATCTATAATTAATCTATAGTTATTTATGACTGTACTGCGCGACGTTTTGGCCGCTGCCGCCGCCTTCGCCTCCTTCTGGCATGTATAATCTATTTATGCATATTATATATCTACACAGCTTCAACAGGCGAGCATCTTGTACTCGCTTTGTAATACATATTTACAAATAAATTTACAAATTTTCTAAGCGGCTTATAACTGGTTTTTGTTTTTGCTTTTAACTATTTTAGTTGACATTTAATTTTTATAGCTTGTTTTTTTTAATATATAATATAATTTTTCATAGTCATAATATCTGGTTGGTTATCACAAATATTTTTCTGCTCAACGCTTCAAAATGCTTTGCGTGTCGCAGTTCGCAATTTAGCTTGCTAAATTTTAAGCTTTCGAAAGCTTCTATACTCTAGTTGACCGAAAATTTAATTACTGAAAAACATTAATTTATACAACTTATGTTACGCTAAAACTTAGTCCAGCAAAAGCCGCAGCAGCCTAAAATGAAAATGTAGCGCTCCGCAGCTTTCTACAGCTGTACGCCATCGTCTTGCGCAGTCTGCTTTATACGCCGTATTATTGCTCGAAGCTGCTGCCAGTGTCCGATTGATGGCGCACCAATATCTTGGGCTAGAGAAATTCACGCTTGCTGCGTCCACCGCCGCCACTGCCGCTGCCGCTAGATGTGCCGCTGGTGTTACCACCTCCGCCCAGCGACGACGGACCGGCCGTTGTCGGCGATGTGGCTGCGCTGCTCGATGTGGCTGTTGTTGGTGTTGTTACTGTTGGCGCCGTCACCGGCATTACCGTGGTGGTCGTAACAATGGGTTCCTCTTCCAGCAAACGCTGCTGCTCTGGACTCTGCACATGTGATGGCTGCTTGGGAGGCGCTGGTGCCTTCCTGCTCTTCGAACGCCGTTTTTTCAGCATTAGCGGTCCCAGTCCATTGCCGCCTTGTGTCGCCGCTGACCCCATCTGTGCTGGGCTAAGCAGGCTGAGTGTTTGTGGAATGGGCGTGGAGCCTGCGCCTACCGCCACAGTTGCGGACGTCGTAGTTGTAGGCACACCAACGCCTCCTGCGCCGCCACCACCTACACCGCCGATTTGTACCACTACACTCGAGGCGGCGCTTGTGCTAATGGGTGGCGTGGGCGGCACCGTAGAAATTGTTATCACAGTGTCTGCAGCTGGCGTAACCGCGGTCGAGTGTGTGCCGCCACCGCCGCCATCGACCACACCAATTCGCGTAGTAAGAACTGTGCTCGCACCAGGCGCGCTACCACCGCCACTACCCGGTCCGAGCTCATCAGCTGGCGTTGTTTGACCCGAGGATTCTTGTGCTGGTAAACGTTTCATCAGCTCACCTAATAAGTCCTCAATGCGTCCGATGCGTTGCTGCATGCGCTGCATTTCTAGACGTACATCGACTTTTAAATCCAACATGGTTGCGATCAAATCGCGCTGCGCCATTGTGGGTGGCTGTTCGCGCAAACCTGTGTCGTAAGTGTCCGATGTGGTGGCGCGTGATGAAGCCATTTCGATTTGCCTTTCACGCTCTAATGCAAGGTTGCGCTCCTTAGCCGCTAGTGCAGCCGCCGCTGCTGCTGCTGCCGAGCCGCTTTCGCCAACTAGCCGCGTGTCGCGACTGGGAGGCGAGGCGTCTATTTCGCCACCTTCGTCGATTGTATCCTGGCGCGCAAGCGCCGCTTGACTGGCCTGTAGTTTAGGAGCTTTAGGAAAAACCTGAATTCATTCATATAATTGAGAGAGAGAGAAAGAGCGAGAGTGTGATGAGAGGAGGGTAAAGGTGTGGTTGAGTTTGAAAACCGCGGATCGGCAGGCAGGCAGTAGGGTAGGCAATAAACACGCAGTGATGAATTTTTATATTGGGTTGGGTGAATATATCGATGGACGAACAGTGAGTAGTTCGTACGTGTAGAGCGTGGTTAAAAAGTGTGCATTGTGCGAGAGCGAGAGAGCAAAATGAGCATATCCACAGTGCGTGTGTGTCGGTCAGCACGTTGTTGCACGAAGCCAACGAACGAAAGTTACAATTCGTGTTGCAGCCATTTGAAGTTCCAGGGTTGCATAGGAGTTGATGATTGTGAAGGTTTTGCGGTATTACGGGGTAGATTAGGTCAAACGGTATGCATGCATATTAATTTTTTTTTGGGGAGTGAGAAAGGTAGAAATAATGTTGATTAATTATTAGTTTAATTTGTTAGATTTTATAATTATCTTTGTTTATTTAACAATTGAGCGCGTAATTTGTTCAAACTAAAATTTACTGCTATAAGAAAGGATACTGGACATTCGTGTAAATGCCAAAATAATATACAAAAAACAGAATCAACATACTTAAATAACTGATACAAGTACATACCAAAAATCCAGCATTAAATAACTGAAAAAGGCAGACAATTAATCAACAAAACAGCCAAGTAATAACTAGCAACTAAGACAAGTTTGTCACTTATGCTATGTGTGGCAACGCTGGCTTACAATCATAGCAGACACTACATAACAAATCTTCCAGTGCTGCCAACTACTTTCTGCACTATTTGCTATGTCAAAAAGAAATGAAACAAAAATAAAATAAAATAATTTCGCTTTTTTAGCTAGTGTAGATTGAGTCTGCTACGCTTACTAACATCCAGTATGCGTATGCGACGCCATTTGCGCTCCACCCACGAAGTAGTCGCCGTTGCGGTATTTAGCGATTCCAAACTCTTGACGCGCTTGGCAGCGGCTGCCGCCACAGCTGCGTTTGTTAGCGGGTCCCTCAACTCGATAATCTGTAAGCCCATCTCTAATGACACGACGCTCTGCAAAGGAAAGCCATTGGTGTGCTTTTGTTACGCCGTTAAGTAGGACTTGAAAGGATTTGCGTATTTAAATGGACCGAATACGGACGGAGCTTTGTATTGAACTAGCTTACTTTCGGGTAGGTGTCGCTAAGCGTAATTTCTGGCTAATGGCAGTACACTTACTTATGCGTTGAAAATGTTTAATAAATATTATTGATGTTCAGAGATTTCACGTTCATGTTATTGCCGGACTTTAATAAAGCTTTTCAAACTACTAACTGTCATTTTTGCACATATTGCGAGAATTTGAAAATCAGAACGCTTAGTTATCAGCGCTGAGCGAGCTCTTTAAATCAATTTAGTTGCGCTTAAAAGCATTTAAACTTCGAAATATTTTTATGCATGCTCCAAGTTTTAAATATAATCATTTACAATTACTGAAAGCTAAGCTTATAGCGCTTTCAAAATGCGCTTGAAGCTGAAATTTTAGTAACTCTGCGAAATTTTTAGTGAAGCTTTGCAAAGTTGCAAGTTCCGCGCTTTGGCAAAGCTTTGCGTGCTTTTTTAAGCTTTTTTCTAAAAATATTATATTTTATACCGGAAATTTATTCGGAACCCTTAAAGTAAAATATACATTATAACGAAAATTATTTAAAAATGAGAAAAAATTACTACACAGCCAATAATTAAATTAGAAATCAGTTCAAACATGTTGAGAGTGCAGCGCTTAAAACTATATGGTAATTTTATTTTAAGTTGTTCATTGTTTAGAATACTTTCATTATGTCTATTTAAGCTTTTGTAATTACTTTATTGCCTTGTCCACCATTACTACTCGAAGTACTGCTCTGCCGCGCTTGGGCAGTGCTCTCACGCAGACTTTCGCGGGCGCTCAAACTTCTCGAGACTGCTACCTTGGCGCTTGTATCGCTAGCCGAATCGACACTTGAACTGCCCAGAAGGCGACCCCATTTACTAGCACGCGTACTACGCGCAGATGGTGGACCCGATGAGGGCGAGGGTGATGGCGTTGGAGAGGGTGCGGCAGCTGTTGTTAGGATGCGTGAGTCCTCGGTGAGGGTTAATTTAGCAGGCAACTTCTTGAATGGGTTGTCACAAACAAACACGAGCAAGACGAGAATGCGGGCAGCCGGAAAAAAGGTTGCAAGGATATCAAGTAAAAGGAAAATAAAACAAAAGCACACAAAAAATGTGGCGGTGACCGTGCGAAAAAAGGTTTGTAAGGACAACATATTTCGGTGGTGTAAGGGTTAAGCATGTGAAAATAGATAAAATGAGCAATAAACAAATTTGTTGTTAGTTTGCAATTTCGTTATGTTTTTGTGTAAAAATTTTGTGATATACAAAAAAGTTACAACAACAAACATTTAAGCCATGCAGAGTGTGAGTGATTAAGTGTATTTGATAAAGCATGCATAATATTAAAATTGTGTTAAATTGTTGTAATTCGTGAGATAGTTTAGACGGGAAAGTTACGGAAATGAACAGTTAGGTACGCGTAAGCAGGAATGTTTTCATTTTCGGATGAGTGGGAAGAGAGAAAAAGAGACAACAAGCATAAGTACGAGTCCACATATATATTTACATATATGTATATATATATTTGATTTTGTAATACAGTTATTTTTCTCTTTAAAGCAAATACGCTACGTGTGCTATGCGCACATATAAACAGTAATTAACATATGTTATAATGGAAAACTGTACAACTAGTAGTAAAAACATTGTTGCCTAAAAGTAGGCTATATATATTGTGCCAGAACACTGCTGAGCATGCGTTGTTTACTCATGGTGGGTTATATAGAAATTAAAAGTTTTCTGAAGCACTAAATTTTGTCGACGCCTAAAGTTATGCTATAATTACTTATAAAAACACTAGTGGCGGCAGCGAAATATAGACAGCAGTAGGAAATACCAAAGTAGGTAGATCTTAATACACTATGTGGTATATGTATATAGAAGGACTTAAACTCTGCATGCTGAGTGGGATGGTAGCTAATTGTATATTTCAAATATTTAAAAATATTTAAAAATATGAATATTTGTTATACGGAAAACTGCGGTATTTGGAGTGAGATATTGAACTAAATGAAAAAGAGAAAAAAGGTCTTAAGCGGGTATTCTAGTTTAGAGACATACATTTCAGGTAATTTTTTAACAAGTGTGGTAAAAAAAAGGGTTTTAATATTTTCACTTAACAGTTTTATTCATAAGTTTTTTTTTCAACATTACAAAAATAATCGAAAAAAATCAAAAAAATTCGAAAATAAAAAAGTTAAAAAAAATTTAAAAATTTGCAGCTGAAAAAGTGGGGTCGAGGGAGTCTCAAAAAATTGGAATGTGACAAAAAAAAATATATATATATATATATATTAAGCTAACGTAATATCGCAATATTTGGAACTGATTAAAAGATTAAATTTTTTTCTGAAAAGGGCGCTGTGTTAAAAAAAAATTTATTACCAATTTTTGACTGTTTCGAATTTTTTAAATATTAGTTATTATTATTTTAATTCATCGTTTTGAAAAGGACATTTGCGAGAAAAACGCGTTTAGGGTTTCGGTTCTGACTGCAACAGTTTGGATGCTGGGTCAGCAAAAGATTTGCTATAACTACGAAAATAATTTGAATTTTGAAAAATCCGCTTGTAGGCATATTCTTTAATAGATAAACGTTGAAAATATAAAACAAAAATTTGTTTTTTTTAATATCTAGATTAGAAAACCGCCTTAATGAAGAAAAAAATTATATTTTATACTTTTTATGGCAGAAACGGCTTAAAGTAGTATTAAAAACACAGTTGAAGTCTAAAATGGAAAGTATATTTAAAATTTCAAAGTATATTTTAAATTCAAAATCGTCAAATAATAACTCTCAAATCAAAAATATATTTACTATATCATAAACATATGTACAGGGTCTTCTAACTGGGTGTTCAGTATTTATTATAACTAATTTTTGACAATATTATATAATCAGCTGTAATATATATATTTACACTTCAGCAACCGGTCTTTTGTTACAGCGTTAATCACGTTGCTTCATACTTACAATTCGGCGTGGCGAAAAGCACAATTTTCATTATTTCACACACAAATAATATCAGTTAGAAATAACAGTAAACAAAGCACGCAATTATACAATAGTTTATATGACAAGCACACAACAGCACATTGATGAAAATACACATTTAATTATATAATAAAAATGCTATTATAAAAATAATATAAACTTAAAATATAAACAAATAAGAGTTCGCGAAATACGCACACACATGCATTTACCACAAAAGATACGGCAATGCCACACGCACATTCTACGCTACACACACCATTATATATTTACAAACAACCGTTGACTAACGCGCATATGGCGCCTACATACCTTGGTGCGATCCGCGTCGCCGTCGCCCTTCTCCACATCACTTTGGCCGGACACAACCTCTTTGGAGCCGGTTTGCACCTGCGGCGTACGACGGAATTTCGAGAATATCTTACGCACCAGATGATCTTGATTTTGAGGCAATTGAGGTTCGTTTTTACGCCGTTCGGCCAATTCTTTCTCGCGCTTCACATCGGCCACCTTGCGAAAAATCAGTCGATGTCTTAAATTGTAGGTGAGCACCAGATTGCGTGCAAAACTATTCGCAAATGCCGAATAGAAATCGAGGACTTCGAGCAATTTATCACGCTTGATGGCATGCAAATCACAATAGGTTAGGGCGCGCACATTGGCAGCGCTTTGGCCAACAGCCGAATCCTTCCAGAATTGATCGCCGAAGACGTCGCCCTTACCTATAGTTGAAGAAAAACGCATATAAATTTCATAAACAGCAGAGCATGTCGGTGCAGGCGGGAATATACAGAGAGCGAGAGAGAGAGAGAGAAAAAGAGAGAGCGAGCGAAAGAGAGCGTGTACAATTGGAAAACTTAGCGCGCTGCAAGGAAAGTGTGATTAAGTGCAAAATAGGATTGGCGCTACAGCAGGCGCCCCCTAAGGGTGAGCAAACATTGGTGTGGTGTGTTGTTTGGCACGCTTAGGGGGCTTTCAGTTCAAAACACAGTGACTGTGCAAACTCACCCAATATTGCCACAACTTCATCGTCCTGTATCACCTCCAAACTGCCGGTCACTATGAAACACAAACTGTCGATGCTCTCACCGGTGTGGTAGAGCAGATCGCCCGGCGCCGAGTGCGACATCATAAAGTGCATGGCTAGCGCGCGCAGACAACCATCCGAGGCAAGACGAAATGCTGGATGCTCGTTAAATACTTTGCGATTTAGATGAACACAAATGTCAGCCTTCATATCTTTCGGACAATAGTTTAGTACCTGCGAAGTGGCCAAGCCGCATCATAAACGGCAAAACGTCAAACAAAGTGCGAGAGCACAACAAACTCAAAAGAGATGGTAGTGGACAAAACAAATACTTTGTGAAAAATAAAAAGTAAAACAAATGTGCAATGCCGACAAATGAGTGCGCAGAGCGATGGCGAGCAGTAAAGATGAGTAGTTGGCGCTGAATTACGAGCGATGAGCATAAACTTCAAAATATGAGTACATAACGGGTATTCATGAGGTTGCAAGTCAAAATGACATGCCTGGCGAGCTTTTTCTGCAAACAAATTAAAGCTGCCAAAAAGTTGAAGCTTGTCTTGAAAGCTTTTGGCAGCTTTGTGAATACCCATTTTGATTTTTTTTTTTGTTTTTTTTTTGTTAGCAATGAATTTATTTTACGCTGAAAAAGTAGCGGGTGATATTTGTTACAAAATAGCATGATGCACACGCACACTCACACATACGTACAGACATTTTCGAATCTCACTGGGAAATGGAATTGAGT
This sequence comes from Bactrocera oleae, assembly GCF_042242935.1. Classification (NCBI taxonomy): domain Eukaryota; kingdom Metazoa; phylum Arthropoda; class Insecta; order Diptera; family Tephritidae; genus Bactrocera; species Bactrocera oleae. The sequence goes on from NC_091539.1 coordinate 871,289, forward strand.
CTGCGTGCTTAGCGAGTTGCCACTTTTGACCATTGCGTAAATTTAGCTTAAATACATTTAATTTTGAAATAGTAAGTATAGGCAAGCGGCGTACTCCTTTAGAGAGTTTCACAAGCTCTCGCTTTAATTGCTGCAAAATATTTTAACCTTTCATAGCGCTTTTACACGTTAAAAGCTTTTGGTTTTTTTTTTTTTTTGTTAAAAGCTCGCTAAGCGCACGCTCAACTCCATTTCCGACTGAGACACCTGGCAACTTTTTTTGCTGCTTCGCTATGTGAGAGTAAGTGTTCGTTCCTGGAGCGATTCTTTTATGTCTCAACTATGTATGTGTGTGTTTACTTTCAATGAGTCAGCCCTAGTTGTATTCTTTGTAAAATAGTTCGTATAATAACTGGCATAAATTGAGTGCGAAACTGTCTTTTGCGTATACTGTTGTATCTGTTGCTACTGTTGTCTCTAGTCGCTAGTGTTTGTTGTATTTCATGTATTTTGTGATGTCTACTATTTTTAGGCACAAACTACAGTCAACGAAAATGGTATAAAGACGCTTCTATCTGTTTCTGCGCGCAACAATTGCGCTTTTAAAATGATTTAAACCAAATGCGCTACAAGCTTTGACAAAATACATTGAGCTTTTGCTTCGCTTTTTTGCTGTGAGCTTTTGAAAATTGTCATGATTTGGTTTAAATTCCATCTAAAGGCACGGATTTGACGGACGCTTTTCGTTTTGGCGCACGGATTTGCGGTTTTTATGAGGCGCTAAACCGAGCATGATGACCGAACGAACGAGCGAGCGAGCTTACCTGGACGTAGTTAAAGGGAGTAGAAAAATAAAAAGAGAGAGACAAATAAAGTAAAATGCAAATTGAGCTTGATTCGAAAATTAGTTCGAAAACAAAGTTATAAAAGCATGAAGTGGCAGCAAAGAGCAAGTAAATAGCAAACATTTACAAAGCGTTCGTTAAGCTATAAGAAAGTTTTAAGAGGAATAAAAAGCGCTGAAGTCAAGAATAAAAACGCTTACTAAAAGCAAAGGCAAACGTTAGAGCGCTAAGCGCGAAAGAAATGTTCTGCAAGCAAATTATGAAAATGGAAAGGCAAGTACATACTGCTTAATGAAAACCGCGCATGAAGCTTGGTTAAGCGCCTAAAACTATGCAGCTGCATTTATACACAGTTTACAGTGCATTGGCTGAGTGCGTGGTTGTCTGTTAAGTTGTGTGAAGTTGGCTGTGTTGCCGTGGCTGTATGCGCGTGTGTCCGCTGTGTGCGGGTTGTGCTGACCATTGCGACGCGTTGTTCGCGGTCGTTTGTTGTGTATAACGCTGGCTTGGCGTGACACATTAAGTAGTGAAGTGGCTTCAGTTGCTTGTGTAGAGTGGTCGCGTGTGTGTACCAGTTTTCATTTTATTTATTTTTTATTTCTTTGTGTACTTTTTACAATTTTTGTGTTAAATAATGTCGAGCACACCTCTAGGCTGAAGCTCTGCTAACTACTCAACTAATATACTCAACTATTCGCATACAATTTACATACTTGACAAAAGCTTTTCTGCTTGCATACATACGTACATACTCAGCATACTATTAAATCGCGGCATACATATGCGTTTGTGTGGCTGAGAATGAGTGTTTGTGTTGGCGGTGTGCGTGAGTGCGTGCATTACCTTTTCGGTGTCCAAGCCTTTGGTCATGGCCCACGTGGAGACCACATAATCCATGACGCGTTCGCTGAGCGCCTTCGGCACCTCGTGCAACTTCATGAACTCGCGCACATTATTCAACATGTCGTGGTACTTCGCCGTCGCTGAGGTCATCTGCTGGATGATGGTCGTCACGTGACCGAATATCGTCGCATACAGCAGCGCTACATGGTGTGGCAGTGTGGTAATAAGAGAATAATGAAAGAAAATTAATTGTGTGCACGTTTGTATATGTGCGTGCGCGCAAGCTCACTGGGTTAAGTGGACTATTTTATGGCGCTTCTAAAAATTTCATTTCAATTAAAATCCATTTTATGCAGCATACTTTTCGGGTACTTAACACTGAGCAGAATAATAAATGAAACAACACATGAATGGCATGGTAGTGTGGAATGTGGAATGTGGAACGTGGCAAATGTAAATGGTTTGAGGAGTAACGGAATTAATGTGGTACTAAGGGTCGCAGTAGCAGCGATAAATACATAGTACTCGTAGAAGAGCTGAAGTAATTAGTATGCGAATTACGAACGCAAGCTAGAACAGTAATAAATGCCCAAAATTGTTGTTGTGTTATGATTATGAAAGAGGCAGCAGAAGAATGGCAGTGCCGTGGAGCCGAAATTTATAAAGAGGGGGCGTTACAAGAAGGTATAGGTTTTTGTACATGCTTTTGCGTGAGCTACAACAAACATTTTTAAGTTCTTCAGCGCTTTGTTAAAAACAAAGCAATAAAGGACTGTAGCTCAGGCAGAAGCATCTGTTTGAGGGCTGTAGGTTTTCTATATATGTGTTGCCTAAAACTGATTTTTTTTTATAAAAAAGTTAAGCGGTAGACTCTCTGTTCTCAAATGTCTTAAACTTTCTGATCGAACGTGAATTTGCTGGGTATAACCACAGCTAGTAAAATTAAAGGGTCCATAGCGCGACAATTGCTTTTAATGATAGCTGCCTCAAAAGCCTACTTAGCGACCTTTTATACTATTTTAAGGCTCTTAGTCGACGATATATGGATTTAGTGAGCGGACATTTTTTGTGTCTATCAAATGCACTCTATCAGCATTGGCTTACTTAATGTAATGTGTAGCGCCTAAAGAAAGTATTGTAACCAGATATTTCAGCACGTTGACTGTATAGTGTTACACAAATAAGAACTCCATATTGACCTGCTTCATACCGTTAATCACGCTTTCAAAATTACTAAAAGAGCTTGCTTGAGCTCCGCTGGATTCTAAGTAATTTGCGACTGCGATATAACCTCGTGTGGTAGTGAAATCGGCTAAACGTATTACCACGCCATTACCGGGAGGTCCTCTAAGTCTCTGGAAGTGTGTGAAATCATATAATGATCCCGCTTAATATAATCCGTCTGATCGACTTCATTTCTGAACTTTTAAAATATAGAGCTTCCTCTACTAACGTAAACTTTCTTTTTTATTAAGGAAAGTTTTACGTCTTTCAAGCGGAGGTGGTTGCCATCAAGTTAGTGGTGGCTATACTGCGCCGAAGTGCAGCCTCCAACAGAGAGGTGTCAGAGAGGTCTACATTCACTCTAATAGTCGAGCGTCTATACTGGCTTTAAGCGCGCTGACTGTGCATTCAAAACTTAAGCAGTGCATGGCCGCATTAGCAACAGCTTCAAGTTTTTTCTATATTAGACTGCAAAGCCCATGAGCTTACTAGGCAGGATACCCTTACCCCAATTTCATCCGATAGGAGGCGTGTCGGTTGTCCGATGTACTCTTTAGTTCCAGCGCTGAACCTATGAACCTCCAATGAGCTTAACAGGCGCTGGTCAACAAAGAGAACTTGTGCGACTGCGCGATCTTTCTGGCCCAAAATGAACTGTAAGAGGTCCTCCGAACATACTGCACTTAGCAAAGTCAATCTCGCAGCTATTGTAGGAGTTCTGACTGGACTCTGTGCTCTAAGTAAACACGCCCTACAGCTAAGTTTTTTTTTGGACGCTATTCGTCAAAGCTGTATGTAGCAAAAAAAAGTGGAATCATCTTGTCACTTTCTTCGCTATTGCGCGACATTTTCCAGACTGAGCTTAAAATATCTCGGCAGACACACGTTCGGAAAACTTAGCGAAGTGACTGGGTTTGATATTAATCGACTTAACTAATATGTGTTATGCTCAAAACGCTTCGTTGATCTATGGGGTATTGCAGTTTAAGCAGTTATTGCTTAACACCAAGTAGAAATATTTGTTCATGTGAGTTCCATTGATGCTGGTGCAACCCTACAATCTAACCTAACCTAACCTAACCTGAGAGAAGTTTAAAACACATTTTACCCCCAAAGCCGCAACGTATATTGGCCGTCTTACAAATTATATATAAGTTACCTATGTTATAGGCTCAAAGCGCTTTGTCGACATGTAAGGGTCGTTTGATCCAGCTTTATAGCAGTTTTTAAGTAGCACAACGGACCGGCGTTTAAGCTGTCCAAGTGTGAGCCTTCTTAGAATCGATCTACTGACCTAAACTAACCCCAAAGTGCAGTGCGACTCTACTTACGTTACAAAAAATCTACTTACGTTACGTTCAAAACTCAAATACAAACATAACCTACAATTGTGTGTGTACATGTGTCGACATGTAAGGATCGTTTGATCCAGCTTTATAGCAGTTTTTAAGTAGCACAACGGACCGGCGTTTAAGCTGTCCAAGTGTGAGCCTTCTTAGAATCGATCTACTGACCTAAACTAACCCCAAAGTGCAGTGCGACTCTACTTACGTTACAAAAAATCTACTTACGTTACGTTCAAAACTCAAATACAAACATAACCTACAATTTTATCAGCAAAAACTAACACCAACGCCACACAAAGCGATATCCAACGACTTGATGCTTTGTAAAGCTTTTAAAACTCACATATAGCGAAGAATTGTCCAACTATTTAAATTTCGTGACGCAGTGTTGTATTTCGGAAACATTTACAGTTTATATACATGTTTTGATAGAAAATATAGTGTTTATGAAAATTTTATACAGAGAAAAGTGAAGGAGTTTCAGTTAGAGAGTTGAATGTTCCGGTGGCGGGGCTTTAGCCCTGCTTTCGCTTTCAAGTAAATAAAATGCATGAAATGGTGTCAGTGGTGGTGAGCGTTGATACATTTGTTTAGCCTACAGCGAGCTACTGGTATGAGTACGGCCAAAAATGTGATGCAGAAACAACAACTGTGTTACAAAATGTGGATTCAACGGGAAGTTGCATGAGTTTAATTCGACTGAACTTTGGAAATTTTGTTTAACTAATGAAATAATTCAACAGAGGCACACTACACCAACTCAGCATTTATTAGTTCTAGCGGCGTGACGGCGGCGAAATGTGTGAGCCCGTGTAGCGTTGAGGTTGCATGGCAACCACATGCACTTGTAGCAAACTCTAATAAGTTTTTTTTTATAATTTTAGAATATAAAGTTGCTAAAAAATTGCAATGCGTGAACCACATGCACCGTTAAGTCTAATAATATTCATATTAAATTTAGTTTAATTTCGTTTTTTTTCCGCAGTACTCGTTTTCGCGCTCGGGGCGCACACATTTGCTCGGCTGCCGTTTTGCGTTTACGTCTCTTACGAAGCGTTGCGCAATTTCGTTTCGTTTAGCGAAATTGGACGCGGCAACGGAACGTGTCGGACACTGCACCTGCAATAATCATCATGCAGATGGTGAACACCTTCTCGTTGTCCGTCTCGGCGGCCACATTGCCGAAGCCCACCTGCAAGTATACAAAAGTGATTACGTCGTAAACATGCAACACAACAGAAAGTAACGTTAAATTAAATTTATAAAGGTTTTTTGTCACTGATTTAAGTAAAGTACAGTGTGCTTGCAAAAGCAGCGCTCGGCTGCATAGTACTCACCGAAGTCATGCACGTCATGGTGAAGTACAGCGCCGTCACATACATACTCTTGCGCGACGGACCATTTATCAGTTCCGGTCCGGTGTCGTTGCTCCAGATGTACGAGTATGGCGATTGCGTCACATTTGCCAGCTTCCACAGCCAACTGTACTGTATCTATTCGAAAATAAAAACAAGCAAATAAGTGCGGAACAAAAATGTTAAAGCGAGTTTATTTATAAAACGAATGAGTGCACAAAAAGAAAAGACGTTGGTTGTGAAAGTATTTTTTTGGGGGGAAGAGAAGAGCAGCCGGACAAATTTGTGATTTGTATAATCGTTTGTTTCCTTTTGGTCAATGTTTGTGTCATGTACCACACTTACTCCATTGTCGGCATCGCTGCGACCGATCGAGTACCAGATGCAGGCCAGCCAATGTGCCACCAGCATGTAGAAGCAGAGCAACAGTATGAGCATGGCGGCGCCATATTCCAGATAGCGATCCAGCTTGCGCACCACACGTCCCAGTCGCAATAGCCGCACCACTTTCAGCGCGCTGAAGAGCGAGCCAATGCCGTCCTCATCGCGATCGAAAGCGTTGAAGACGTCGTATGGCAGGCAACTGAGTAGATCGATGATGAACCAGGATTTTAGGTAGTTCATACGTATCACTTTGGGGTCGCTGACGACCTCGCCGCCGGGGCCCACGAACGTTGTGTGGAAATTTAAAACTGCAAAGAGAAGATTGCGAAAAAATTATTGCGAAATTATGATAAGCTTAGACAAACAATTTTAATATTTTAACCAACTTAGGTACGCAGTCTTTCCCTAGCGGAAGCATTATATTTGGTATGTGTAGGTTATGTTTGTATAAACTAGTATTGCATAATTTTTAACGAATATTAGGGGTATATAATATTCAATAAAGCTTGTTCTACTCACCGATATCTATAAAGAATATAACATCTACAATGGAATCGACGACGAGTAATGAAACGTCTTCTGAAGTTTTGTTTTTAAAAGCTACATTGTATGGCACCTGCGAAGTAAATTGCATAATTATATTATAGAGTTGTCAACTGAAAATTATTTCAAGAAAAAAAGTTGGCTTAAATAGCTACTGGAATGGAACACGCAGTTATTACGTTTTATATTGAAACATATTTAATTACGCATAGAGAACTGTCTTAATATTAATATGGAATAATATGGATTAATATGGAAAAAATGGATTAATTTTTGATTTTCTCCCTCCTCTAGCAAAGAGTGGAAAATATTAAATAATGCCGGTCGGCGCGTATTTATTATGCTTAAAGCACATGAGCACATAAATGTTGGCGCCCTAATACGCTTACGAGCCACTCTGCTTATAAATGTCACAGAAACCACAGTCAAAGAGCAAATTTTGAATATGTAATGTAATAAAAGTGGCCGTTTATGGCGCGTGGCTGTCGTACACACATATTAGGCTGAATGCTATTTGGACCTAGCCCTATGCGAAAAGTGCAGCGCGAAAGTTAATGACAGTTCGAAGTTGGTTTTCGAAGTGAATGTTGCGGGTTTTATGTAAGGACTTGCTTGGTCGTTTTGCAGCGCTAAAGGTATGCTCAACTTATTGCGGCGTGAGCGCGCCTCAAAATTAGCGTTGTTTTATAACATTTTACATTATTGCCAGTTAAGACAAAATACTTGTTTTTGGCTAGTTAAATAAAAACAAGCAACATTTTTTCGTTTAAAAATTATTATCTTGCAAAAATCGCTTCGTTCATATATATTTTTGTTAGAATTTCAATCTAGCCGTTCCAGTCGTGCCAATTGCGAAACGTCACAACCTAACCAGTCAGTCAACTGTCAAAGTCATGTAGTCACGCTTTCCAATGCGTGAAGAGTTCGGCAGCGCTTTATCTCTGCTCGACACTTTCTTTAGAATAAACTGCTGAGGTTGTGAAAGCAGTGGTTTGTTGCTCAAATGCACTTCAAGTGGCACACACAACGCTACGGAGAACGCCAAATAACTCGCTTGCTCTCTTATCTCTCATTTGAAGCATTCTTCTCTTTGAAGTTTACAGCTGACCTCTTTGCGCATACTCAATACTTATTTTAAGGAGGTATTCTGGTTTAGAAATTTAATTTTTGTATATTATTGTAGTATAACCCTTTAAGAATATGTCCCTAAAAAGTTTTTTTGTGGAATTTCAATTATTTTCGGAGTTACAGCTCATTTTGTTATGCGCCGACAAAGTAGACTGGCAGCTCGGCGCGGGCTTTGTTTTTCTCTTAACTACTTTCTTAGAAACGGTGTGCATGATTTCTCAAGTTCTATTTAATCGCTATACTTGAAATTTACCGAGCTTCTTTATTAGGGTAGAGCTCAAAATTTACTTTAAAAGTGAATGAGCCGACTCTTGATGTAAAAAAAAAAAATTTAAATAAATAAGATTTTTCTCAAAAAAAAAAAATTTTTTTCTAAAAATATTTTTTGTAAAATTTGTTTTTTTATTATCTACAAATTTTACCCTCAGGCTAAGAAAAAAAAATTTTTTCGCTCCAACCTATTCTTCACACAATATACTATCGCACTACGAGAGAATTTTTGGATTTTTTTTTGTTATTTATTTTTTTTTTATATCTTCTTATATATATTTAAAAAACTCCGAACGCCAAAAAAAAGGGAAATGACGAAACAAATTTTTCAAATAGCCTCCATTTTGAGAAAACATTTGTTTTCCAAAATTCTTTCGTAGTGCTATAACTACATCCTTCTTTTATAAGGATCCCTCAACCATTTCTATTTCGGGCACTAAAGCGCTTTTAAGATGTTAAGAGTTATTCTCCTAGGATAGTTTATGTTTATTAAACATTAATACTCATATTACTACAAATTACATACTGTGGCTAACTATTTTTTTATAAGCACGATTATATTTTCTTTTATTGCTAATTTGCTTTACTCTTTTCTCTGTAGCTAAGTCAACCGTTCTTGAATAATTTAAGCTACATTTGCCGCAATTTTCTGGCCGCCATTAAAGTCAGTCAATTTCATAATTTATGCCGTTTTATGTGCGTGTTCCATTTGTCACATACACCATGTGCCACAAACGTATAGCTTACCATAATGGCGGTATAAAATGTTAAACACAATATCACCCAATCCCAAATTGCTTTAAATGCACAATAATGCAAAAGAATGTGTGGCGGCGTTTTAGGCGCTTCTTGTCTGTATTGTGGCATAATATCGGCGCTGAGTGACATCATCTGTAAGTGGGAAATGAAGTGGCAAGCATTAGAGATAAAGCTGTTCAACAAACGAAAATCACAAGAAATGCAAGCAATAAAAAGAAAAAATGTCGCATAACTGTTTAAAAGTGTATTAGAAGCAGGACGTGTGTGCTACTTACATGCGCCAGATTGGATTGCTTCGTTGGATCCTTTAGTGTTGGCAGATGTGCGCTGAATTGACGGCTGCGTGTCACCGAACGTGCCAGTTTGGCGAATTTCGATAAACCTAAAACTTGAGAGTAAATATCAAAAAATTCACATTAACGCCGACAACACAACACAACAACGACAACTGAAATTTTCAATAATAGAGAGAAATCGGCAAAATCCAACATGAAATAGATGGAATTGTTCATATGTTTAGTGGAATGACTGATGCTGGAATTAGTGAGCGACGTAACGCACCTGCTTACGTACCGTACGCATCAAACGAAATTTGTCAAAAGATTGACTTAGAAATCAGTTGTTCGCTTTTGTTTTCATTTCAGCAATGTTGCCGTAACTCCACTTATAGCTTTTTAGCTATAATTTTTTTTATGTAAAAGCTTAAAACTAAAATGCAAATATTGGAAATAGTCTACCTATTTATAAATAATTCTATTTGACTGTGATTTTAAGTTAGTTTAAGAATACTGCAAATATATTCAAGTTTATTTTTTAATTGCTACAAAATATCGTTACTGGTGACACTGCGTTGTAAGAGAGCAAACAGCTGACGCGTTTCTACGCGAAAAACCCATTTTCGCGTATATTCCACGTTACGTACAGCAAAACAAACGTTAGAAGCGTTGCTGAGTATTCATTTACATTGCGCTCACTTAAGCAGGCTCATATGATCAGCGGTTTTGCGTCGTTCACTAACTGTAGCATGAGTCAATGAGGCAAAGCTTGGGAAAGTTCAAAGCATGAAGTTGATGACAGAAGAAAATGTTGCGCAGTTAGTTCAAACCGTTTAGAGTTCCGCTGAGAGTTTTGACAGTTGTTCAGCATTGTTTGCGCTTTATATGTAGTGTGTGTCTGAGCGAAGTTATTAAGTTTCGAGTGTTTTCAAACTAGTTCTGATTTTATAATTTCAGCTTACGTTTAACAAATTTAGCTCTTTGGCTATTTATCTAGTTTTTGGTTTAAAATACAGAACATATAAATTATCTGTAGTTTTTGTAGTGCAGAATTTTGAATTTTGCGAATTTTTGCCGAAATTTTGCTTTTTAAAAAAATAAATTTAATAAAATTAGTTGATTAAAGCAATTTTTGAACACATATAAAAAATTATGATAAAAAGCCAATTGCAGCCAATCATTGATTTGGTGTTTTAGTCGATAAATAATTAAAAAAATATTTAATAAATTTCGAAACTAGAAATTTTCCAATAAAAATCGTGTATTTTAGAGTAAAAACTTTCTGTAGAAACTTGCAGGTTTGTGTTTTTTAGATTACACATTAGGGTGGAGCGAAAAAATTTTTTTGCACTTTAAAAGTGAGTGGGCCTTGCCTCTAGATCTTAAACAATTTTTTTTCCAAAAATTTTCTTTTTTTATATTCTACAAATTTTACCATCGGGCTAAGTAAATGAAAAAATTTTTTTTTTCGCTACACCCTATTTCACATAACAAAATTATATACCAGATTTGATAAGAATGTGAAATTTATTATAGAAAATTTACAGTATCGTTTTGTTTTTTTACTTTTCCGTGATGTTAATTTGCAGTATATTACTCTAAATGTTACAACTAACAGTACTTCGAAGAATGTTGACAAGAAAACACGAACTTTTTGAAGACTACTAAATAGCTGTAACACCTGAGTTTTGATAGAAAGTTTCTACTATGAGCACAGCTCTAAACTTTTAACATGTTATATAAGCACCGTTATCTTCGTTTCACATAGTTTTAATTACTTTAATTCAGCGTGTGCTGACCATAAATATTACTAAATGACAATGTTATGGTTTTCTAGTTTCGTAAGTTTAGAAAAATAGAATGTGGCATTCGTGCAGATTGTACTTCAAACTCGAACATGCAAGAGTTATAATAGAAAGCAATGCCAAAGCATAGCTTTACTTGAAAAAATATATGCTTCTTCTTTATTCCACTTTTCAAGCATACATTTTTTATAATCTTTTTATTTCATAAATAACCAAGAAAAAACGTTAACTGCGGTTGCAGAGAAGCTGTTATACCCTTCATAAATACAAAAGGCTCCTTTCAAGCACTTGATTTCGTTCGTTCAGTTTATATGACAGCTGTAAGCTATAGTTTCTCGATCTGAACAATTTTTACAGGGATTGTATCATTGACTTAAACAACTACCCACACGAAATTTTGTGAAAATATCTCGTCAAATGAAGAAGCGTTCCATACAACCATTTGACACCGATCGCTCAGTTTGTATGGCAGCTATATACTATACTGATATGATATCGGCCGTTCTGATAAAAGAACAGCTCCTTGCTGAAAAAAGCAAAAGTGCGAAATTTCATAACGATATCTCAAAAACTGAGTGACTAGTTCGTATATATACAGACAGACGAAGAGACAAACAGAGAGACAGACATGGCTAAATCGACTTAGCTCATCATGGTGACAATTTATATATTAACTTTATAAGATCTCTGAAGCTCCTTTTGGTTATTACAAGCTTCGTGGCAAACTTAATTTACGCTATTCAGGGTATAAAAATAACCCCAAAACTATGCTTTGGCATTCGGCTTAAATTCGAAACACTTTGTTAGTAAATAAGTCTTGTGTAGAGCATATTTGGCGGTGTTAGTTGGTTAAAGTATAGTATGTTGCTACTACTTGTAAAATTTAATACTCGTTTACTTACCACCCTTTGTGTCTTCGCTGTCGATCGGCTGCTTTAGTGCCGTTATGTCCCGAAATGTTAGCAGAAATAACACAACCAAATCCCTTTCGTTGCGTATGGGCGCAACCTGCAACAGCAGCCATAGCGGAGTTTCTGTACGTGGAACATAGAAAAAATGCAGGAAATTATTAAAAAGTAAGCGTAAAATTGTGAAAAGATGAGTATCAGCTTTGTAAATAAACTGCATAATAATTAAGTGATATGTTTTGTTTAACAAAGGTTACTAAACGCGCATTAATGGAAGGTTTAACAGAAGTTACGTTCACTTAATTCTCGTGACAAAAGTATGGCGCCCTAAAGCATGCTATAGTTAGTTACAACAGGCGCGTGCTGTAAGACAGCATTTCTCTGCAAAACATTCGAGCAAGTGATCAGCTCGCTTTTATAGTTTAGTGCATGTCCTTAACCTTCACAACCGCATACTTTGCTCATTTCATGTTTACTCTGCTGAACACCGGAAAATTTCGCGACACAGCTGTTGCTATTCTACCATGCGAGAGCACATGCCGCAGTGACAAAACGCCTAAAAGCATACCAAGGCTTTTGAGGTTGTCGTCACAAACCTTGTTTGTCAACCTTTAATATTATTTAATTTTCTTACTGATGCAATGCATATTTTTTTGACGCCTACATATTCCTACCGTTTGCCGTACAACACGTTTCGGCGTGTTTTACTAAGACCAACCTCCAACATTCATCGCTTGTTGTTGCTGCTTTTTGTAATTTTTTCTTAAGGTCGCAAATGCAATTTCCGCATACAAACAATAACAAAGCCATCAATTTTATGATTTGTTGACACAAATCAATCGTCGGTTTTTTTGCGCTGAGCACAAAAACAACATAAAGTGTTACGGACTAAACTGGTTGTGCAGAAGAAGCGCGACGAGTGGTGTAGCGCCCAAAAACTAGCAATGCCAAGTGGAAAAATTAATAAATTTCGTCGAAGGCTGCTTAAGCGCGGAGGAAGGTGTGCGCACATGGCGATCAATGCGACATGTAAATTTTTCTAATCAACAAAACTTTCCGCGAGCATTAGCGACAATGGCTGTCGCGCTCTTGTAGCGCGCTACCTTATTGCCGCTGGCGTGCTTAGCGCCGCTGGCATGTCAAACTGCTATAAAAGCTTGCAGCTGCCGTTTGATAAATTGTCCTTTTTCTATTTTCTCTTACTGTGTTACTTTTTTTTATATGTTTACATTTCGCTTGTCATGTTTTCGCCCTGACATTGGCGTACTACCAAAGTGCTGTTACTTGCGCCTCATGTGCCTTGCTTTAAGCTGATTAGTTGTAGGTGTTTTTCTTTACTTGCGCTAGTTTTAGACAGCGTCCACTTTGTTTTAGTTAAATTTATTACCGCATGTCTGTCCGAATGAATATATGAATGTCTTTACACATACTTTTAATGTTAATATAGAATGAGACTTCGAGGTGAAGCTCCATAATTTGACCTTTTGCGTTAGTATTAGCAGTAAAAGCCACAATTGTGATAACCGCGGGTGAGTAAAAGTAGATATCGATAGTATTTTTTGGTTCTGAGACCGAATGATGGGATAATACTACTCCCTTAATTACTTTTCTTAAGTCACTGAATGCCAAAATCAAGGCGCTGACTTATCCTAGTTTTACACCCATTAATATAGCAAAGACAGCGACCAGCTTATGATCTTCCTAAAATCAACTCCTCTATGCGATAAATTATAGTTATTTTCTCTTCTCGAACCTCAAATTGTTTACTGAGAGACTGATCGCTTAGTTTATTTCTATTAGTTAGCAATTTAAACACTTAATTTAAGTGCCAGCTATTGTTTATGCTATCCTTTACAACAATTATTGGCTTAACCACTTCACACACTCTCTTATACCTTCTTAAATAGGCATAGCGTCTGCTCTCTGCTCTGATTAACCGCATAATGAATGCAGGTGCGTGTTCATATTAGGCATATGTATGAGGGCAAAGCTGTTAAGCGCCTGTGCATATGCGTTTTGCCATATAAACTTTGCAATCCAATTTCAAATGAGCACCGTGAACCATTGGGAATTGGCACATCGTAGCGCTGCTGCACTTAGTGGCACTTAAATGGCCACGGGCTAGTGGAAAATAGGCTAGAGACTTTTGGTGTGCGTAAATGGCAAAATTTACAAGTGCACGCATTTTCTCGTCACGCATGCATACATATTTTTGGCACAATGGCAATAATAAAAGTATTTTGAGTGAACTTGCTTCCCAAAAAAAAAATTGCAATAACAAAACTTTTCGATTTGAGGCTTCCTGTAGGCAATTAACTGCCGTATCGTACGTGTTCTGCCTAAGCGATCTCCACTGCAGACATACATACATAAATCCAAGGTCGTTTCATGGCCCATGTATTGCCATGTGGCATTTATGCGCTTTCTTTACGCACGTGCCTCTGTTGCAATATGCATTGATTAACAGGCAAATCGCGTAAATAATTAAAATGTCATTAGCCCGCCCTTGGTTAATTGAATACTCACAGCGATTTTAATTGAATTTTAGCAAGCATTCGTTATTACTAAGAAATGCTTAAAGTTTGAAAAAGTTAAGAATTGTTCGCAGTAAATATTTTTGTACGGAGTTATTGATTTGCAATAATAAATTTAATTTGTACATGCTTTAATTTGAAAATTTCACTTTTTTATTATTTTCTGGAATATTCTGTTTTCGTTTAAATTTGTCTTATCTACTCCCCACGTGATAAGAAGGTTTCCTTTCATCATCGAACATCGCTTTATTGTTTTCAAAATATTCTCCATTAAGAACCATAGATCCTTTTCAGGTGTTGAAAAACACCTCCTTTTGCAGTGATCCACGACCACTGGTCCTTGATGTAGCTTTATCGCCAAAAATTAAATTAAGTTCATCGATGCTTTTTATGACAATTTTTTTTATTTGAGTACCAAGCTAAGCCACGTCGAAAGTTGTAAAAAAAAATTCCGCGAACATTTTCGCGATTTAATATAATTTTTTGGCCGAGCTGAATATTTTAAGTTACTGTGAACAACACGAATAGCGCTCTTATGGCAAACCTTGCTGAGTATATATAACATCAAAAATGTCAAACTTTATGATAAAGTTGAGAGTTGTCGGATTGTAACGCTAGGATTGACGAATCCCAAAATACATAAGATAACGTACGTAATAAGCGGTTAACAGTTCCGTATTGTCTACTTATTGACGCCAATTTTGTTAAAGTGAAAGTGACTGCTGCGCAAGCTCTTAAGTTCGTTTAAACACCAAGACAATATTTTTGGAATTTTTTCAACTGTTTGAATTTTTTTTCAAACAAATGAGTGAGTTTAAAGAATATGAAAAGCTACAAAAATAATAAAACTGTTGTTAGCTCTATAGTATTTTTTTTTTATAAAGCTACTAATACTTGGAATTGATATGTTCTTGTCAAAGCTTTCACAACTTAATAAAATCAATATTTCGTAGCACTTCGTGATACCTTTGACCACGCGCTGAGTTGAAAAGTCTTCTTTGTTCTTCTTATTTCTTCTTTCATGAACTTTCAAAAAGCATTTTCGGTTTCTTTCAATTGCTGTGAGTATACCCGCGAAGCTTGTTCAAACACCTTCTTACAGTTTCTTCTCAAAACACACGACAATATAATATAATAGAAACGATAAAGTCGTTAAAGCCAAAAAGCAATAAAAGAAAACTTTAACCAAACAGCTATAAAAGAAAAATCTAACAGTGAAAAGATTTTAACTAACTTTTGTCACATGTTTGGAGGTCAAACACGCAATAGAAAAGGCGAAAATGAAGACATAAAATAGCGATTGACAAATAAAAGTGGCTCTAAGTTTTCTGATTGTGCTGAGACTGCGTGGTACTTCACTTTATCGCGCTCACATCGTTATATTAATAAACTTGGAAAAATTATGAGAGTGTATTTATATTAAAATTAAAATATTAAAAATATATAAAAAATGGTTTATTTTAAATCTGTTAGTTTAGAATATATAACAATAGCTTAGTGAGGAAGTGTATATAGTTTTGATAGGAGCGAATAATAAACAGGAAATCCTGAATGTATTTTAGTTTGGTGCGCTTTGTAGTTAATGCAGTGTTGCCAATTTTCACCAAAAGTCGTAGCTCACAATTCATTAATTAATTTCATAGCGTGCTCTTTTTGAACCAACACTACATAAAACCAGCTTTGATGAAATATTCCAGATGAGGGAAAAAGCAAAGTGGAGTTTAAAAACAGTGTTGCCAGTTTTCATCAGAGTCAAGTTTTTAAACAGTTAGTGTTCTACCTATTCTACACCTTCAGACAAACTACCAAATTTTCTACATTCTTCACGTTCTGTGCGGACTCTGAGGTCTGCTTTTTAAACTTTAAAACCTATAGTTGTTGTTCAAAATGACCTGCTGATCTCGTGAGCTTAATCTATATGCCAATATGGCAAAGACAAATCTGTTAGGCCAAACTAGTGAAGAGCACTGAAAATTTATGTATCCGACTAAAGGTCAGTTATCCTCTCAAGTTGGTGGACAAAAAATTATGATGGCTTTTCATACTTTTGAGCCAACAAAAAGTATTAACTACCAACGTCTTTGTACCATCCGATTTTTTTGTTAGCTTACTACACGTTTACGTTTTCTATGTATGTGTGTGTGTGTTTGCTTGTGTTTTCATAACTAAAAAGTCCATTGTATTTGCCTAATTTGCCATTTTTCATTAGCTGCTGCAGCTTTGAGTCAACCGGACGTTTTGTACCTGGTTGCGACTTTCCATATTTCGACATCGTGCAGCCGCATTGAGCATCTGAAAGAATAATTCAAACCAAATGTGCAATTAAAAAGCAAACAAGTGTTGGAAAATATTGAAAACCAAAATATTTTATTTTAAATTAATAACAAAATGAAAACAAGCGATAATTGGGACTTTACAGCTTATGAAATAAATGTAAAAACTCATTACTTAAAAATATAATATATAAAATCATATAAAAAACACAGCTAACAAAGAGCATAAAACAAAGGAGGGGTTAAGTTTTTGTTGAAAACACCAGAAATGTTATTATGCGCTCAAAGCCTAGCCATTGATGACGTCAAACGAGTACTTGTAGCTGTCGCTGTTTATGGATTCCGCCTGCATTAATGCTGATTACTTGGTTGCAACAAAAAAAAAAAAATAATTTATAAGCGACTAGCTGGGGTGCTTTGGCTGAGAGCTGAAAGGCAATTAACCCTTTACTAATGGCACTTAGCTTAATTGCTATTAGGATGCACATTTTTATCTGCTTTACACTAGCCTTTATTAGCAGTTCCTTTATCTACACACATACACACTAAGTATGAGCTGTATAAGTCGATATATAAGTATACATAAGCTACGAGTAGCGCTTGATGAGTGCGTGAGTCGTTTTGAAACTTCAAGAGTGAACATAAATACAACACTGCGTTTGTCGAGAATGCGCTCTTAAGCAGGTTGTATTAGAATTTGTATCTATGGCAATTGCCAACTTATAGCTAACATATACGAGTATAACATACTGAACGATCGGAAGTAAGTGCCTGTATGGAAAGCTTTGTCATTTGATGAATTATCTGCACAAAATTTGACATGATTTATTGCCTTAAGCAGTAATGTAATCTGCGAAGAAACTGTTCAGTTCGGACCACTCTAGCATATAGCTGTCACACAAACTGAACGATAAAAATCAACAGCACTTTTTATACTCCTTTACGCTATAAAAATGCAGCTGTGAAGAATATTATAGCTACGGTGCAACCGTATTTAATGGTTTTTTACTTTTAATTTTTTATTTTTGTATTTTTTTTGAGACAAATCAGTACATAAAAGCTTAACCGGCGAATATGAAATATAAATTTAAGGCAGAGACAGTCAAACGTGGTGAGAAGAAGATAATGACATCCTACTCCTGCTCTACCTCACATTTTAAACCATCCATTAATGTACAGTTGCACCAGCTACAGCCTCGACGAGCAGCCATTCGTGCCCAATGCCTTGTTAAGCTATGAGTGCTGCCAGCTGCCAACAGCTTCTACATTCAATGTTAAAAATATGCACACGAGTGTAAGCGTCTATTTTTACACAACACTGTCACTACAAGCTAACAAGTTGAGCTGCACAATTTATGCTGTTGCATATTTAAATACGATGTAGGCTAAAAATAAAATCAACTACTGTAGTAGTCGGCAGCGCTGTGTGGCAGCATGAGAACATGTGTTAAAAACCTAATAATACTCGCATGTTAATGCACAAACTGTCGCGCAGTGAGAGTGTGTGTGTGTGTGAGGACACTGCGCCAGTGTGCGACAGCTACCTGCATGTGTGGCTGCCACAAGCACACCCGTTGCATATTTATGAGCGCCCAGGCCTGTCGCTGTGCGACATATGTAGTTTATCGGTTTGTGTGTGTATACAAATAAACAGCTTACTACATGTGCAACAACAACTTATCGGATTCATTTGTTGTAGTCATATACTACACTGTTTGCTTGTGGCACAACACGAGCAACAGCTATGTAAGTGTACCTGTGTCAACAAGACCGAAAGTTCAACGAGTTGCCTACTTTAAGGCGCACACACACCAAGTCGCAAGGCGCATGGCAAGTGCAGCAAAGTTGTGCATAACATCTACTACATTAGTTCTCAAGTTGAAATACAAGCATTTGGTAATTAAACACTTTGTTGTCGGCGTCAAAGCGCTGGAAGTTGGCATTTTTTGAAATGTTGCAGCTTTGCGGCAAGACAACACATGCCGCAACTGCAGTCACTATAGTCTCATCACAACAGTTTCATCAACTCTTAAATGTGCTTGGCGTAAGCTGCTTTTGGTGCGCCGTTATCTACTCGCATATTGTTATTGCGCATACCGCTTTGCTTGCTCATTTTGTCCATTTTATGGCGGACATCAATGTCGGCAGCGTTGTGCGAACTTTACGTGAGTTTAAGTTTACTGCAAATTGCAAAAATTGTACGGCAATTCTTTGCGAGCACGTTAAATATTAAAGTGAGCTTATACTGGTCTTTAAATCTCGTCTAAAGAAATATAGCTTGGTAAAAAGAATATATTGCACTCAAGATGTTCAGGTTAAGCTAGAATCCATAAGCTGCAAAGCAATCACGCTTTCTAGCACTACTCAAAACTTTTTTAAGTGGCCGTAATGATTTTTGTGGATATGAAAGTTGCTTCCAATACTTTCTCGAGCGGTTCCTTAAATGACAGGTCCTTAGACTCAGCGCTTTGTGTGTTGTTTCAACAATTTTCGTGTATGCTTTTATTGCACTTGTCTGTATGATATACGTCAAACAACTTTTCGCTCGCTAGATGGCGTTATATATCAATTCACAAATTAAAAGAAGAAATAACGTTAATTTCCAGTGTACTGAAGCTATAATACCCCTCAATATATAAAATATTTCCATACAAGCAATTTACTCCGAACTTTCAGTTTGTATGGCAGCTATATGCTATAGTGATTCAATCTGAACAATTTCTGCGGAGATTACATTAGTGCTTTAGATAATAATTCATGCCAAATTTTGTGAAGATATATCTTCAAATGAAAAAGTTTTCCATGCAAGCACTTGAATTCGATCGTTAAGTTTGTATGGCGGCTATATGTTATAGTAGGCCGATTCAGAAAATTTCTTCAGGTATTGTAGCGTTGGTTTAGAAAGTAGATTATATCAAATTTTGTAACGATATTTTGACAAATACAAAAAGGTCCCTTACAAGGGCTTGATTGCGATTGAATAGTTCGTATATATAGAGACTTTATATAGGTATTTATATTTATAATTTTTACGGTCTACGAAATTTCCTTCTGAGTGTTGCCAACATTGTGGCAAACCTGCTATACCCTGTTTAGGGTATAAAAACAGCTTTTATTCGCTGTTGGTTAATAATTTATTGTTGCATTAAATTTTTCGCACAGTTCACTGGTTCGCTTGTAAGCAATGATATTACAATATGCAGTTATTTACTTTATGCTACAATGCATATTATTTTATTATGCGCCTAAAAGTATGCATATAAATATTTGAATAGCTTCGGCAAATATTGTTGCATTGAAAGGCTTGCATATAGTTATTAGTTCATCGATTAGCAAAAAGCAAATGCAACGCGTCGCCACAATAACACAATTAAAATAACACAATTAAACTTAAAGCGTTGTTAGCATATATTTAGGCGCTATAACATGACATCAAATTGCAGTATGCTATAGCCTAAATGTATGCACTTGTAAAATATGCAGGCATTGTTTACACAAAAACCACCGTTAATTAGCGCATACACATACATAATCCGCTGCCTGTGGCAATTATTATTTTATGATTAAATGTTTTTTGCATTACTTATTGAAATGTGACAATTGTTATATTTCAAGTTTATGGCGTTTGCATAACTAAATTGCTATTTAGAATACTACCGCGCGCTAAATGTGATTGGCATATAGATCATACGTCTACCAAAAGCTGTTGCAATGTTGGTCGAAGCTTTGCTGCAACGCTTGCAGCTGTAAAATTGTTAAATGAAACGAATTTAATTGTTTTGGGAAATTATATTATCTCTCGCTCTCGCTTCTACCCGCAGTGCGAGCGCCGCAGTCAAAGCGGAAATGGCAGTAAAATGCATTTCCGAGCGCTTATAGCTTGTCGCTCAACGCTTATCAATGCGCGGAAATGACTAAATCACAACCAATTGCAATGAATACAGGAAGTGCATTGAGCTGTCGCTAACTGTGTGTTACTGGCGTGGTTGCAGGTACGAGGCGTTGCAGATGAATGCACATTGATAAGCAGTGATTTCAAGTGTCACTGTAATGTCACAATTTTCGTTGCAATTTAGCTTTAATGTAGATAAATATGAACAAAACTGAAGTGAGCGCTACGCGCAAGCTTTTCTTAATAAATTATGCATTGTGAGCTATACGTATTTATATTAAAAATTGTATATTAAATAAAAAGGCAGTGCGCGGGAAGGGTATATGAAATGTATAGCTTTATGCATGTTTTCAGTACAAACACGCGTGAATAACAGCGCTCGCAAAATTCAGCAGTAAACTGCTGATTTCAAAAACTAAAGCATACTTTTAGGCACACATAGTGAAATTGTGGCGAAATGCTGTTTTTGCCGCAAAATGTTTTGCATATATCTAAATGTGTATAAAATTATGAATTTAATGCTGTCAGTATATTAAAATTTCTAATAGCTCAGTAACAGTAGCTCATATAAGTATGCATACTTGTATGTTCACCATGTTTGCAGGCTGTTAATGCGCCTTTACATGAGCTTATCACATTTTGTAATCGTACAACAACTCCTCATACACACACACAACACAGCCGTACAACAAATTGACCTCATTCACACGGGAGACGCCTTCCGCCTAATGGCCACTTTAACCCACTTAATGGCCTCTGCGGCCTGGTAAAGGCACTAAAATGCAAAGCGCACACACTTCCAGCGTATTAGACGCGAAAGAGCCACTACAAGCGCACGTTAAATCATATAAATTCATATAATCATACAGCGCACATATACACGCGCGTACAACTCATTCGCATATGTGAGAGCACATGACAGCGGTAATGAATATAATATTGCAGATTGTTGGGCAGATACCAAGCTTCAATGTGCACAAAGGCGGCCAGTCGGGCGGTATATTATTCAAGCACATGTATAGAAAGCTTTGTGTGTGTGTGTATGTGCAACATGCGCTTTACTACAAATACACAGTTATATAGTCTTTAGCTTCTATAAGGGTATGTCTGTCTGTAGGTGTACTTGTTCAACTAGATTGTGTGACAGTACGCGCTGAGGCGTCTCGGTGTAGACGCACTCAGCCACTTTTTTTGCTTAAAATTACCAAAAAGTTTGTTAGCATACAGCGTGAATGAGGCCAGTTGTGAATTTCCAGCCTCCGAAGCTACATGAATAATATATGGAATTATTTTAAAGCGCGCTTCAAGTTTCCTAATGACACAGCTGTCTTTTGTTGTATTAATAAATATGTTCCATTTAACATACTCACTGAAAATGAGCGGCTTTAATTATTAAGCGTTACACAAGCGCTCCAAAAATTTATTAGAATTACATAGTTAACAAAGCGAGGCAAACCAAACTGCAATTCGAGTTATTTGCTGTATTTAAAAAATGCTGGAACTTAAATAAAGTTCGTGTATAGAGTGTAGCTTATTTCTAAAGTGTCAGTCAACGTATAGCTAAGTAACTAGTTGTCAAATTTATACTCTGAAAAAAAGTGCTTACTATTACTCAACTTCAAAATTTGTACACTACTTTTTATCTTTAGCATTACTTCAACTTCCCCAGAAACACTTAGTGTGGACACAAACCGCACGCTTTTTCTACTCACTGTTCTTTTTGTAGAGTAAAATTTCGAACTGATCTTGCTGCTGATTCTCCAATGTGAACTCCAGCCGCGCCACCGTTTCCTTGTCTGTCAGCTCGCCATACATGAAGCCGCATCTGCAAGGAGAAATTTTTTCTTTTTTAATTTGCTAAAAAGGAGCATTCATATCAAAATTCAACAATGTACTTTAGTGGGCGAAATCGAACTAATACCACGCCCACTTAAGTTCATCGATGCACTGTTGCTGAGTTAATCCACGTCGAAAGTTGTACGAAATAATCACGCTAAAGTGTTCACGTTTTAATACCATTTTTTGGCCGAGCTGAATATTTTAAGTTACTGTAAACAACACAAATAGCGCTCGTATGTCAAAACGTTGTTTGTATTGTATGTATACCAAAAAATATGTCAAACTTTATGATAAATTAGTGAGTGACCAGATGGCAGCACCAGGGTTGCCAAATCCAGAATATAAAAGGGATGATAACTGAATAAAACGTTATACAAAGTGTGCCTTTAAGGTATGCCATAATACGTCGTAAAGGGCTCCCAGTTGCCGCATATCTAAACCTTAGTATTTATGGCTGGCTGCCTTTTTAGTTTGAAGCTACCTTTTACCAGCATTGAGTTAGAGCTTGACGGCGCGTGAAACTTAAATTGACTTCGCTTGACTCCTAGAGCAAATTTAGTTAAGGCGCGTGAAAACACTCAGTGACGATATATGAAAATGGTAAAGCATTATGAGTAATCCTCAAAAACCCCACTGGGTCTAAGTAAAAAACTTGCTACCCACTCTTTATATGTGCACACATATGTTTTTCTTTAAAAGGATTTAATATATATACACATATATTCTCACAGGCTTTTCTGTATTTGATTTTATGATTGTATTTACGACAGCCCACAAACTAAATGAAAACATCGAGTGAAGAGCGTAAAATGGGCACACACCAAATAAATAATTTCGATAAACAAAAGCGAAAGTTTGCACAGGCAGCCCAAGCATGTGGAGGCAGCGGCAGTGAGGCGCTGCGGAAATTGCTGAAAATCAAACACAAAAGCCAATAAAATAAACAAAGAAAGGCAAAATTTGACACAAATCCTTTGGCGAATGTGGGTTGTCGAACACGAAGGTGGAAAAAGGCTGCGGCGACAGTGGCGGGGGGGCCATTACTAGGGCAGTGGCACGTTGCGCTTTATACCACAAAAGGGGCGGCACAACGCGGCAGTCGGGAGTGTGAGTGTGAAGCGCAGATAAAAGTTCGAGAAAGGTTTTGTTGCTGGTGTGTGAGTGTGTGTGTTTGCGAGACATGCGAGTTCGACAAGCAAATGATTGATACTTTTAGTTGGTGTGGCATAAAGTTTACAACAAAAAAAAAGACGAACAGTAATGTGAGCGAAGTTGAAAAAAGAAAATATTGTTATTTTCTTCCTTGCTTGTTTTTTTAGCTGCAACACATATATTGCCCGCAAATATTTTTGTTGCTGCGCCGCCACACACAACCTTGTGGCGAAATGTGTGTGAAAGGAAACAAAAAGTAAAAGAAAAACCCAGAAAAAAATCAAAGCAACACGAAAGTGTGCGGAAGAGCAATGTTGTCGAAACAGCGGCAA
Source organism: Bactrocera oleae (assembly GCF_042242935.1). Taxonomy (NCBI): domain Eukaryota; kingdom Metazoa; phylum Arthropoda; class Insecta; order Diptera; family Tephritidae; genus Bactrocera; species Bactrocera oleae. Next base: position 894,975 of record NC_091539.1, read on the forward strand.
AGTAAGCAAACAAAATTTAGGAAAGACAACAAAGCCAACAACAGCGCAACACTGTTTGCAACCGCAGAACGCAGCCGCAACCGCAGTGTGAGTGCGGGTGACAAAGCCGAACACGCGCAGCGGCAATAACAAATGCAGTAGCATTGCCAACCACCAATAAAAAGAAATAATAGTAACAACAACAACAAGCGCCGGCACTAAGCCGCTTATATAGCCAAAACAAAAAGCAAAAGCAAAACAATTGACTTGCGACTTGCGATATGTGGCATGCAAGCAAACAAGCCTTGCTCACACCCACACACGCATACAGGCGCTGACTTATGCATGTGTTGCCTAGTTTTAGGCGCTGGCAATCAAATATTACTTGATTTTATCGTTGTGTTTGGCATTGTGGCCAACAAAGCGTGCCTCGGCGCTTTCGCAATACAACACTGGTGCGTTGTGGGTTAGCAACTGGGCGTGCGTACACACTAGTCAACACGGAAAGTAGCTTAAATTGGGTTAATTGCCATTTTACCCTATGAAACTAGGTGCGACATAGTCTATTTTAACGAACGGTGCTTACAAATGATTGCGATTTGTGGGGGAAGGGGTCGGGTGCTCACGTCAGTGGTTTGCAACATGCAAATCGATTCCTATTCAAATATTCAAATCTATTATATATCAAATACACGTGAGGCAGTTCGAGGCGTGGTTTACATTTTTTATACTAAGCTCAGATGCTATGTGCTGTAATCGACACTTTGACAATGAGCGCATGGCCTTGACTTCGATCCTTGGATATTATGCTTCTCCTACATCCTCTTCATAGTAGCAGGTTTATATAATCTTTACCGATTAGCACATTGCACTATGAACATCTTGTCTAAGTTTAGCAAGCTCCATCGTTAGTTTCCAGCGCTTTATAATATAAACAGAAATTAGTGTTCGAAAACACATATTTTCAGAGATATATGCTGGGTAGAAGGCTATGCAGAATTCAGCTGAAATCTCTTAACTTTACTTTTACAAGTCTCACAGCGCTCTACTCATGCTAGTCGATGCTACTAGCCATTAACTTAACCGCAAAGTAACACAATTTCGCGAGAAGTTCGTGCAGTTATTTTGCGAACAAAGGTTGAAATACTTTTCACTTTCTTGGTAAGCATATTTTAGGTCAGCCAAGAGCCTAAAACCCAGCGCCTCGCAGCAATGTGTGAGACATCGAATTTCTAATAACACGAAAAGCAAAGCGCAGGTAACTACGCTAGGTCACGACCGCGTTTCGCAAAACACAAAATCATCATAAATAACGGTAAGAGAAGCGGTTTAGTGCAAAATTACCAAGTCATACCGTAGAAATGGGGGAAGTAATGAACACAAGGACATCTAAAAATAGCTAAAGCGAGCCGCAACGTAAACAAACAATGCTAAAGCAAGGCGAGTTAAGTACAGAACGCCAGCGGAAGTGGCCAGCGCAGAGCTGAAAGCGCTCAACTAATGACCCGAGCAGCAGCGTAAGCGGAAGGCAGCGAAAAAATACGCAAATCATTGCAGTGAGCAGCAGCTGTCGGCCGTTAAAAGCCAATTTACAAACTAAGCCGCAAAGCGGCACATCAGCGTATGCTAAGTGAGTGAGTAGGAGGGCGGAAGACATTTACAGCCTAAAAATCAACGCAAAAGCGCACAAAGGTTCGTGAGGTGGGTTGCAGCTACTGAACTGTATACTGCGGTGTGTGTTGGTGGCACGCTACGCTCGAGCAATGCGTTAAGAGCTCTGAATGCCTGTTGACTATTTTTAGCAATGGACTGCTTGTGGCGACAGTAAACATTTGCGGCACAAAGACGGTAAATCAAGCGCTGTCACAGTGCTAATTGCGCGCTGGAAACGCCGAGTTCCAAGTTAGCGCTGATGGGTTAACTAAGCGACTGCGGGTCAGCGCATACATCAACCAGACAACCGTTGTCCGTTGAGAAATGCATGCTCGCTGCAAACGTGCTGCAGCATGTGGCAGCTAAGTCAAAGTGCATTGCCAATGTGCTGCTTCCGGGCAAACAGCAGTGGGTTGGCAAATTTGGAGTCTTACATATGAATTACGGCTTCAGTGTGTACTTAGACCTTGTACCACATAATTTTAGTCAGCGAATGAAAAATATTGTGTGAACGACTTTGTATAGCGTTAAAGCGTTCTTCAAACAGTTATAAAGGTTGGGAACCGCTGGCTACGCGTCGAGTTCATGCTATTGGCCGGCAGCGTACGACTTTCAACTGCACGTCTTTATCCACAGAAGTAATTTTTTTGCAATCAATCTCCTAAACAAAAAAAAGAAGTCAGCTGATGTAACGAATCTTTTACAGCAAACCAAGCGCGGCTATCAAAGTCGCAAAGCACACATCTTAAAAAGACGAACTAAAGTATGAAAGTATACACTGTTATGCGCCTCGCCACACTCGACCAGAGAGTCAGCTATGTAGCCGAAGTGTCTGTGTTTATTTAGCACAGCTAAGCAAAATGGTGCCTCTGGAAATATGCCACACCGCCGCAAACAAGAAAAATAAAGTTTTTAAAGCAATGGCAAAAGGCAAAATGGCGCCGGCAGACGACTTAAGGCAGCGCTGTGCTAGCGGAGAGGCAGTTGGCTAAATAATAAATATGAAAGGCGCGCAAAACACAAACGGTAAATGACGTATCGTCGAGCGATAAGTGTATAAATAAAGCAGAAGTCGGTAAGCCAGTGAATAACTGTATAAGTAAGCAAGTAGGTCGCGGCCACTGATATGTATGGTATATGCGTGTGTGGTAAATGCACCGAAGGCACATAAAAGATAGATTAAAGCGGCGCCAGTTTATATACTTTCTTAATTTTCGATTTCAAATTTAATTTCTATTTCACTGGCATAACGGGAGCTATAATAAGCGTATGCAAGTGCGCCAACAGTTTCCCACTGTAACGCGCCGCTACTTTTTGTTACGTTGCTTTACAATTTGTTTTTGCTGCCGACACCAGCGTCCATGTGTATCTTGGTTCCCACATTGCTTCACATATTTGCTGCCTTTCCTCACTCGCTACCCTCACTCGCACACATTTGCTCCGGCCAAATGCTTTGCATAAATTCTACTTTGTTTCTATGTGGTCCCGGGGGCGCTGTGCAGTCACGCTTGGCGGAGAAAGTTTTCAACTCAGCTGTCATAGCTAATGAAAGGGATTTGTTTTGCAGTCCGAAACAAGTGCGCATACAATGTGGCGTTGGGGAAGAGAAAGAGTGTGGTATAGCTATACTTTAAAGCGAGCTAAATAAGTTGAGCAATTTGTTAGTGAGAGTTTGCAATGTGAGCTGGTTGCCTTCTTTTTTATAGCTCAACTGTTGGTAACAACGACGGTGATAACGTGGAGAAAATTCGAGATAAAATCTAGTCTGCTTCGAGCCTCAGTTCTTCAGTATATTCGTTCCCAGCAGACTTGTACTATGTGTTTCTACATCAGACTCTTTATGGAAACACATTAAGTTAGAGAGCGGTATTTTGGAATTGCTTTAAGTTCAGTTGAGTTGAGCTGAGCTGAGTTGAGTTGAGTTGTGAAGATAGAGAACTAGTATTTTGGAATTGCCTTAAGTTGAGTTGATTTGAGTTCAGTTCAGTTGTGTTTAGTTGAGTTGTGTTTAGTTGAGTTGAGTTGAGTTGAATTGAGTTGAGTTGGGTTGGGTTGCGTTGCGTTGAGTTGAGTTGTGTTTAGTTGAGTTGAGCTGAACTGAGTTGAGGGAAATAGATCTAATATATCTGATATTCATAGCTAATGCTACGTGGCAAATCTTAATGGAATATGAAGCAGACCATTCTTAGACACTACTAAAAAATTGATTTTGTGATCGATCTACTTAGTTTAAGTAGAGTTATTGTTATTTTATGGTTACTTTCCATATAAGTTTTGAGGAAATGTGGGTTTGATGAAAATGTGGGTTTGTTCCGGTTGCTTACAACCAACTATCTTGGAAAGGCAACTGGCAATTGATGTTACGTCGTCAAAGAATTATACGGAAACTTTGAAATATCGCTTAAACCACTAACCCAATAAAAAATCGACGCCAAAAACATTTATCGGAACTTAAATTACAAGATAGATGGCGCTATGTTTAATTTATTTTCTATGTTAATTTCTAGTTTAAATTTTATATTGTGATAACAGCTGATGATGCACTTGGAGTAACTTTTCGTTTCTACAGACTCACCTGCACGACTTCTGCATGACTTCAGCACGATTATAGCCGCTAATCTTGCAAAAGGACTCATTGCAATAAACAATCGGAAAATCCACAATCTGTGCGTTGGCCAATAGAAATGAACTGTCCGCTAGAGTTGAGAAAAAAATACAGTATTAGCTCGAGTATATATATATTATTAAAGATAATGATGACTTTAAAGATAAATATCAAGAAAAAAAAAATACTCTAACCTACTGAGCCTCAGATTACTGCAACGTATGAGTAATATTGGCAGCAGGTAAGCAAAAACCACCTAGCTATACGCTTGCCAAAGCCACTGCCTTCTCGCCGTTCCGCGTTTTACACAACTCTACATAGATCAACTTTCTAATCTCTGCCCTGAAGCCTCAGCTCACCTAACTACACGAAGCCGCTTAAGCACCTCTCAGCGCCGCTTAATACGCCACTCTCTCGCAATTTCCGTTAAGCTGCGAATATCGCTATCCACAGTAAATGTATTATACTTTCGCCACACATATACATTAGGGTGGAGCGTAATTTTTTTTTTTTTTTGGCTTAGCCTGGGGTTAAAATTTGTAAATTATAAAAAAAGAAAATTTTTGAAAAAAAACATTAAATTTTTTACAATCTAGAGGCGGCTCGGCCCACTCACTTTTAAACTAAATTTCGAGTTTGAACGTATTTTTGACGGTATTTTTTCCACTCCACCCTAATATACATCAATAGAGATATATGCGCTCGCAGCCGCCTTGTTGCCACAATGAAACGCGATTTGCAACACTTTTGTTTAAGCAAAGTGTCGGTTTTTATTTGCAAGCCATAAATAGTGTGAATGTGTCGCGGAGCTTGGTTAACGGCAAAAGCAATCGTTTCAACTGTCGATTTATTTGAATAGGTTCGCTTGTGGATAAGCGATAAACCGCGATTTATTTGCATTATGCAATAAAGCAACAATAGCAAGTACATAATGTGTAGCGAGTGGTGGAGACTTTACTAAAACCAGCGCAATAATGTTGAGTGTGGAGACACTACCAACACAGTAGCGCGGCAGTTTCAGCTTTCAGCTTTTCCTCGTGTTTGCAGGAACCAACAGCTTACACGACATGCATGCACGCTGGTATGTGTGTGTCTATTTGTAAGCACTTTTAACGCATTATTTTTTACAACGGCGGTAACCTTGCAACTCTCAGATCTCTTACCACCGCACAAAGCTGGTTGTTGCCTTCACTAGCAGCAGCTCAACTTAGTGCGCCAACGCTGGAACGGAGTGAGCAACCGAAAACACGCATGCTAACATGTAACGTGGTGCCAGCGCGTTGCTAATGTTTGTAGTAAATTTAGTTAAGCGGACACATTGTTAAGATAAAGCGACGCTTATATAACGCTTACGGCACCGCAGTATGAGTTGAGTATAGTCAGCAGAAAGGCGTTAGCGGCGCAATATAGAGACACAGCCACTCTTGATGCCGCCGCTGCAAGTAAAGTCATAAAAAGTTGTGAAGAACGTATGTTTCGGGTCCGCCTTAAATAACTGCTTTTATTAGCTTTTGGTGTGGTGGAAAAATGGCAACTAGTTTTAAGGGGTTACATGGGTTTCACGGCTTCAAAAAAAAAAAAAAAAACAATTTTTTATAGTCTTATTTAATTTTATAAAATCTCTAGAATATTGTGCTAAATACTCAAGTTGATGCCAGTAATAGTTTTGGAGCTACAGCTTTGAAAAGTTGCGCGCTCGATGTCAGCTATTTAGTCACTTAAAATTTTAAACGCTTTTTTCTCGAAACTCTTCAAAGTAGGTTGTCAAAATTTCTCGCGAATTACTCAACCGTTCTTAATGAAATTTTACACAGGTCTTTGAGTTATAATTTACAAGGTTTTGAATTCAATTACAATTATCTTCTTGCAACTACAATTATTTAAAACAAAAAAACGTCGAGAAATTTTCACCAAAATTTGCGCCGGAAATCACGTCGTAATGACCGAGTTTTGCATAATTTGCTTTGAAAATTTCATAAAATCTTTATCAAATATATATCTTCGGAATAAGAAAAAGTTTGAGTAAGATATTTCATATTTTATATGAAAAAAATATTAATGAAAATAGTTTATTGTTTTGCTCGACGAAACCCATGTAAACCCTTAAAGCCGTTCTCGTTATTCACAGCTTTGTCTTTTTTATTTGGTATACTTTCAGGCTAGTGGTAATGAAGGTATTGACTGGGTTTCTTTGTGATCGCTACCAATTGATCTCATCTCATTTGATTTCCATGCTTAATTTTATGGTTTACGAAATCGACGTATAAGTGGTGTGATTATTAAGTCTAAAAGTATCTAACCTAAGCAAGTTCTAGGCAGATTACAAGTATAATATGCTGGATGTTTGAATTTATAGCAAATTTCCACAATTTTCACATTTACTCGTTTCTATATTAAACTTAGCAGACCATTCGTACTAGCTTGGCCGGGACAGTCCGCATTCCGAGTCAAGCGTCATGGCCGCCCCGCGCTTGTAAATTAAAAAAAAAAAGAATGTATTGAATAAAATAGTGGGAGAGCAACTCACCTTTTTGTATGTCGCGATTTTCAGTGATTTATAATAAGAAAAAATCGATTACTAAAAAAAACCGTTCTGGATTTTGGCGGGACAAATATGGTCACCCAATGTTAAACTAATATCTTTAAACATGAGTTTCAGTTGGCTCTACATGTTAACGATTTCAAATTATTTATATGCAGCAAGATAAGCTTACAAAGGATTGATGAAAGCGTGAGCTCGACAGTTCTAGCAAACTTAATTTTCCACCCAGCAGTTGCAAGTGCTTGTTTTGAACTAGTTATGGTCTAGTTGCGCAACACGTTAGATATTTCCAGCAAGAACAGCTGCATATTTTACTTTGAGTTCTCATTTTTCCGACAGGGTTTGTTCAATATTTTTTCAGTTTTTTTTTGCAGTGTGCTTTTAGGCGTACGCGTACACAACTAAATTACAAAGGCAAACACTTAAAAAGCTGACAGCAAAGTACTTTGACAAGCACACACTCACACAAGCTCAAGTGTTATAGTAAATTTTCACTTTGTTTGTGTTTGTGCATGTGTGTGTGCTTTGGGGTGGCGTTGAAAATGTAGGCAAACAAATTAAATTTACATAATTAAGTGTCAGCATATTTATTTTTTCTACTGTGTTTGGTTTAGCGGTGTTGATTTTGAAACCTATATGGCCAGCTCTCGGCAGTGATATGTTTATGCTTTTGTGGGTGTGGCTTTATGGCACGCTCCCTCAGTATGTGTGCGTGTTGAGCTTTGCTTTTATGCAGCTGCCGCAGATTAGCGCGCGTTTGGGCGGATTTTTTTATTTCTTCGTAGCTTTGTGCATATGAATATTTATTTCAATTTTGCGAACCTTGTCACATTTTTTAAAATTTAATGAGTTGTCACAGATACAACAACAGTTTGCTTGTTAATTAATTTTATATCATACACATGCTGAAAACTTAAGAAAAAATTGATTTTTCAAACACTTTTTGCTTCGTGGCCACAACATTATTCAAATTACTTGTTACAAGTCAATCAATATTCTGTTTAATTTATTTTACACCAGTAAGCCGATAGACACGCATTTCCAATTAAGCAACAGCACGTAAAAAGTTTACAAACTGGTTTGATTAACAGTTATTTTTAATTTCCCAGCACTTCCTTTGCATAAATGGCATATCAGATAACACTCAGCAGCGAGGTGCAAAAACTTTTGCTGCAAAAAAAATATCAAAAACAAGCAAAAACGTGAACTTCAGTTGCAGCGAAGCTATAATACCCTTCACATATACAAAAAAATTCCTTTAAATAACTTTGATCGGTTAGTTTGTATGGCAACTATATGCTATAGTGACTCGATCTGCACAATTTTTTTGGAAAGGGCACCGTCATCTTGGAAAATAAGCTATGCCCAATTTCGTGAAGATAACTCGTCAAATGAAAAAGTTTTCCATACAAGTACTTGATACCGATAGTTCAACTTGTATGGCAGCTATATGCTATAGTGGTCCGATATAAAGTGGTTCCGAGAAATGAGCAGCATCTTATTGATAAAAGTACGTGTACAGAATTTCAGATCGATATCTCAAAAACTACGGGACTAGTTTGCTTATATACTGATAGACGGTTGTAGGGAAAGTTGGACAGACGAACGGACGGCTAGACAGACGGGCGTGACTAAGTCAACTCAGCTCGTCCCGCCAATCATTTATATATAAACTTTATAGGGTCTCTGACGTTTCCTCTTGGATATTACAAACATCTTGACAAACTTTATATAATCTGTTCAGGGTATAAAAATTAATTTCATATATGTCTGTGTGAGTAAAAAAATATGTATCAAAACATCACATTGACAGTTTATATTTAAAATACATTATATTTACGCATTTGTTAAGCACTTCAACCGTGTTCACGCTACGAAAGCAACACTTTTTCGCTGCACATTTAATTGGCTGCCAGTTGTTGTTGTTTTCACAATACTATTTATTTTGCTGCCTTTTTCGCTTAAAATGTTACGCATAATCCCCGTTATGGCAACTTTGGCTCACAAGTATATTAAAATCATGCTTTTTGTTGCCACAATTGATTGATGTCTGCCACATACTGCTTTTGTGTTGCCTACTTTTGGGCTGATTTTTTGGCAGTGTTGTAGCTTTCACAAAACTGTTGTTGTTGCGGCCACCTTTGACTTATGACCTGCCGTACGCAGTACACCGCGCTCTCCAACACTCTCTGTCGCTGACAAATATTTGCCTGTCTGCCTGGTCCATCTATGCCTGTAGTTAAGTGGTTGTTAATAGCAACGTCCTTTAGCCGCCCACCTATTGTGTCAGCGCGGTTTTTGTGCACTAGACGACAATCAAAGCGAAGATGAATGATTTTCTAAGATGTAGAAAGTGCGTACATTGTTTATGTTGTTGTATAATAGATGACCCACCGGCTTTTAATGGGTTAATTCTTGGTGAAGAAGTCATCGAGTTAAATGGTGCGTTAATCAAATTATAAAAGTTATAGTTTTGCGCAGTTTCATGACTTTTTTCGAGACTCTACGCCAATACCGTTAAATAAGTTTGGCTTTGTTCCGAAACCCAGCCAAACCACTATTGTTATATAAGCTTGTTATAGCCGAAATGTAAGCAGTTTTTATTACAAGCAGAAAGTATTTCCAACACAACTTGCCTTGGATATTTCATTGTAAATTTATTTAAAAAGTTGCGAATCTCTCATGGCTCTTTTTGAAAAGTATTTTTACGAGTTAGCAACTGTCAGCTGCCCACCTGCATACTCTACGCTCTCTGTTATGTGGCACAGCAAAGAGTTCTTTTGTTAATATCGACAGTTTGAAATTTAACCAGTTCTGGTAATACACTGAAGACAACAGCGGCACTTCCTCAGTGAGCCTGAGCCCATTTATGAGCTTAGATTCACCCACTTTAGTGTAGCTGCTGTCTCTTTCTCTCTATTTTCCGAGAAAGCGTTGTCTCTTAAATTGAGTTGCTTGTCCTTATTGAGAACTTGAGTAGAACTTACTCTCTCTCCCTCTTTCGCTCTCATGTTGCTACACAATATTTCTTAAACCAGCTGAGAATTGCAAACGGTATGCCGGGGTGAACGAAATATCGATATCATATAATTTTTTCCTGCGGTATTTCTAGCGAAATCCAAATATTTCCTACACTTTTCATACAAAAATTTAATACAGTAAGTTCCACTCGCGGTTTCTACAACGCGCTGCTAATACGACACTAATGTCTCCTCTTGATTTATGTAAGGTGCTGGCAAATTTCCGCGGCCGGAGCGAAATGAAATCACATTATGTCAAAGAAATTAAAAGAAAACAGCTACAAACGCAAGGAAAAGCATAAAAATATAAGCATAAACAAAAACAGATTTATGCACATATGTATTATATATATGCGTGTGTGTGTTCGTGGGCGCTCGGCGGCAGACCACAGAATACACTAGCATAAACAACGGACCGAATAAAAAACAAATAGCAGAAGAAAGCAGGCGAAGATAAACAAAAAATGTGCAGCGCAAATGGTTATGTGGCATGCCACAAGCGCAGTGTGGCAGCGAATGAAAGCAAACGGGAATAAAAGAAGCAAGCTGCCATACAATGCCTTTGTGTACATAAAAATATTCACCTACAAACACATGAAAGGCGAAAGGCGAACGCGCGCCGAAGAGGAGCGGCGCTGGTGGCATGCAAGTTTGTTTGGCGTGTGTGGCAAATGGTAGCGTAGGTTTAAGAACACACCGCATTTAAAGAGGGTGTTGAAGAAGGCAGCGAAGCTGCAACATAAAATTGGGGTGGCATGTGGTGCGCACAGTTGTTGCTGAAGGTTGTCGCGCCGGTGGAAGCGGCCGCTTAAGCCACAGCGGCGTTGTAGAGTGGTGGGTTGTGGACGATTTGCCACCCTTGAGTGAAGGTCTGCAAGCATGTTGTCTGACAGTTGGCAGCAGTAGTCGCGCAGGTAGCGTGATTTATGCGCGGTAGTTTGTCGTCGGGTGCATACATATTGGTGGTAATGTAGTAGCGCAGCGCTGTGGTGCACCAAATAAATGTTGCAGATATGCAGCGCAGTGATACACAGTCGCAATCTGTGTGGCAAGTGTGGCTTCCGCACGGAGAAGTAGTCGCAAACTGCAGATTGTGTGGATAAACTTATGAAGTGCATATCCTATCGACTTTATTGATGGTTGCCACACAAGTGAAATATAACGTTTTCCAATAAGTATTGTATACAAGTTCATTTTAATACCTTGAACAGCGTATATTAAGCTTGCCATGATGTTTGTAATAACCAAAAGGAAATATGAGAGACTCTTTAAAGTATATACCATATATAAATGATCAGCATAATGAGCCAAGTCGATTTAGTCATGAACATATATAAGTCCGTCTATCTGTCTCTATAAACTCGTATACGAACTAGTCAATCGCAATCAAGCCCTTGTATGGAAACTTTTTGTATTTGTCAAGATATCGTTACGTAATTTGGTATAATTTACTTCCAAAACCAACGCTACAATCTCTGTAGAAATTTTATAAATCGGACTACTATAGCATATAGCTGCCATACAAACTGAACAATCGGAATCAAATGCTTGTATGGAAAGCCCCTTTATTTGAGGATATATTTTCACCAAATTACGTGTGGATAGTTGGTTAAGTCAATGATACAATCCCTGTAAAAATTGTTCAGATCGAGTCACTATAGCATATAGCTGTCATACAAACTGAACGGTCGGAACAAAGTGCTTGTATAGAAAACTTTTTCATTTGAGGAGATAACTTAACGAAATTTAGTATAGATTATTTTCTAAGTCAAGCTACAATATCTTAAGAAATTCTATAGTTCGGACGACTCTAGCATATAGTAGCCATACAAACTGATCAAGCACATTTCTTGTAGGGAAGCTTTTGTATTTGTAAAGTGTATTATAGCTGCGCTGCAAAAGAAAGTTAACGTTTTTTTTTTCTTGTTTTTTAATAAAGTTTGTTGCTATACATATGTAAATATGTGAAACTGAAGTCTCAATGGTAGTGGAATAAAAAGCAATCGGTAAAAATACTGTATGGTCCAGCAATATATTACATAATCTTAAAATTGTTGATGAATATTACACTTTTCAAACTGGCCGTTAGAAAAATGTTTTATAACTTTCGAGCTTAGACTACACCCTGTAGCGCAGTAAGCATACCCTAATTGAGTGCCAGAGGCAGTTTACTTTTTCTTGTACGTGTTTCCAGGCTTCATCAGCACAAAACAATTCTTTACTGAACTCATAACTAAGGCAGCAAAAAGCACCGCTCGCAGAGGTCTGCTGGCTCTCACCACTGTAAAAGGTGCCAAAGGGAGACGCAAACTTCTGATATAAATTTTGCTAAGTTCAAGCCGTAGCAATACCAGGTTTAACTTCTAGCACGCTCTTGCTCTAATTTCTTCTGCTAAGCTTACTATTGAAAAGGCTCAACAGCATCGGCGTCTTGAGTGCTTGAGCTGGCTGGCGTGGTTCTGTGAAGTGCATATATTCTTTATTTGGTTGCATTTTTTGAAGAAAAGCCTTCATCTCTACGCAGTATATTTGTTTCGAAGCAATGTCGCCTAACTGAAAAACTATCTAAATAAAACTTAAGTTGAGCAGCGCTGTAGGAATTTCAAAACATATTAACTGCAGCTGAAAAAGTGCACAAATAAAACCGAAAATCAAATTCTTGCCACACATGAGCAAACACAAATCCATAACGCCATTTGTAAGTGCCACCGCCACTAATGGCATTTGCGCTTTGTAGTTGTAAACATAAATTGCATGGCAACAAAAGCGCAGCAAATCAAGCCAATGTTGTGCAGATTAAGAAAATAAATACGTATTTGTGTTGTTGTTATGCATTCTGCTTGCGCTCGCTGCCACTGTAAACAATGCGGCCTTTGTTTGCCACCACAAACACATATTTATGATATATATGTGGCACATGGTGTGTGTGTGTGTTTGTGTGGCACGCGACACACTTATGCACGTTACCGACGTCATCGGCAAACGCAAAATGAGGTTGTGCACCAAGACTGTTGCATGCCACATTATATTCGCTGCGCGTGTGTGTATTTGCCACATGCTGTTGTTCCACTTCGGCTTGCATTCGCCTACTTTTGGCTCGCTGACGCTCTGACGTCATTGATAAGCATTACTGGCTGCTGGTTTTGTGGCACAAGTGGGCTAGTGGAGGTCGCTCGTAGCACGAAAGCAGGTTGCACTGCTAACACGCTGTGCACAGCGCTTGCTGTATTAATGTATTGTGTGCTTGTGTATGTGTGTGTGTTTGTTTTTCCATAAACCACTTATGCGCGCTTTTTGATGAGTAATGAGCGCTGACTCGTTGGCAATAATAGTTGATTATGTTGCATGCTTTGAGCGCAGCAGCAGCGCACGGTTCTGTTGAAAAATGCGTCGGATTAACGAAATGGCACAACGCAGCTTGCGAGATTTAACAGTTTTTGGCAAGCGTGTACTAAAATTAGCCGCATTTTTGATTCCCCACGAATTGTTGTGCTGCCAGCAGCTTTGCGGCAATTTATGCAAACAGTTAGTCATGATGGCTGCGGTAAAATTTTGAAATGGACGTAGTTATAATGGCATGATAGCCAAGTGGTTTTAGAAGCTATTAAAGCTATAAATTATAGTAGGTACACCCGTGCGTATGCGCAACATTTTCATGCTATTTTTAAAGCTGTTTAAAGGCGTCTACTCAGTTTGTGCGAAAGCAGTTTGCAGCTGCTTGAAATGGGTCTTCTTAAAACTCATTGCAACTAATGAAATTTCAATCAATACATAAGCACATCAAGTCATAAACATAATGCCGCGATTTTATTAGCCAACAGCTGGCAGCGCTTTCATTCACACATTCTTGCACGAAAACTAGCGCTGACTCTAAATTCATGTGCATTGCCGTGTTATGCGACTATGCATAGGCAACTTTATTGCAAGGTGTGCGCTGGCCAGTCATCAATAGCCGACGTTGATCGATGAATTGCCGCAATGTGCGCGCTGCTGTGTGGCAGCGAGTAAGGTGGCAAATTGTGAGGCATGCAAACGCACGACAAACAAAGGCGAAAATATGCGTATGCAGTTGTTTTCAAGCGCACACAGCCACACGCATACAACTGCACAAAAAGAAAACACGACTGCAATGTGCCAAATTGGAAACACGTTTTCGTTGGCAGAACTGCTGTGATGGACTTGCTGCTCATAGCTGAGTGCGTAGATATGTTTGTCGAGTCAGGCTATTTAGCAAACACCACGGTGACGTCGAATTTTCGGTTGAACGTGAGATTCTCACCTTAGTCGAGCTGAGCTAAGTTTTAGGGCATCGATTGCTTACACCATAGCAGTGAAACGTTTGTGGACCGGACTGATACAACGGCAGTTGCTGTGGTTGGAAACGTGTTGATGCAGCAATATTAATGTGCACGGCACTTAAACTTTATATAATCGATTAACAGCCATTTTATGGGGTCCATGATATCTTACTTCGAAATATAATTTTATTAATTTGGCAATCAGAAAACAGCCACGTTGCACTAGGTAGTCCAACGCTGCTTGATTACGCCTATCAATAGCCTTAAAAAATGCATAACGTTGATATACGAGAGCCTTAAGGTATGCTTCATTATTTGAATACAGTTATTACTAATCTTTTATTTCCTTCTGTGAGTTGGAATGTCGCGTATTTTAAAGCAGAAAGCGTTGAGTTATACGCAATTATTTCTGAAAAAGAAATTTGGAAATAAAACAAGAAAAAACGTAGTTCGTACGTTCAGCTTGTATGGCCGCTATATGCTATAGTGCTTCCATCGGAACAATTTCTACGGAAATTACACCACTGCCTTAGGTAATAATTCATACCAAATTTCTTGAAAATATCTCATCAAATATAAAAGTTTTCCATACAAACACTTGATTCTGCTCGTTCCGTTTGTATGGCAGCTATATGCTATAGTGGTCCGATATCGACCGTTTCGACAAATGAGCAGCCTCTTAGTGAGGAAAGAACAGGTGGAACGAAATTTGCTTTAAAAGTGAGTGGGCCTCTAAATCTTACAAATTTTTTTATTTTTCCAAAAATTTTCTTTTTTTTATAATCTACAAATGTTACCCTCAGGCTAAGCAAAAAAAGAAACCCAACCTAAAATGTATATACACTAGAAATATGTGCGTGTTAACCTTTGAGATCGCTCAGCAACACTCATAAACAGAAATGTGTACACACAAATGCGTAGCAAGCTCCAATCCCCAAAATTATGCAATGTAAATTTGTTGGCAATAATTGGTTGCTAAGCGTTCTACGCGCACACATGTCAAGAGTGTGGATTTCAGAGTGAGCATCAATCAAAAACTGTAAATTGGCAGCGATTCGGCAGTGTTGGTAAACATAACGAGCACGTGTGGGCCACAGCATATGTGCATTGCTATAGCGATGTATGTGTGCGTAAGCATAATGACACTTGTAGTGTTTCCAATGCAGTGGTGTCGCAGCGAAAAGTGTGTGGGGGTGGTGGGGTGAGGAAACTGACTTGCTGGCTTCGCTTAAGATTTGCTAAGCACAAGCAGCGGTATTTTACACACACCTAGGTATTTCTGTGCATATACTCATATACATATATATATATATGTGTGTGTGTGTGCGTGTGTTGCTGTGCGTTTGTTGCTCATGCATGTGCTGTTTGTTTATGTAACTTGCGCTGCTGTTTGCTTAAGTGGCGCCGTAATACACAGCACGGGCATAACAAGCACGCGTGCGGCCGCAGCAACTGCAAGCCAGCAGCTCGGCGGCGTGCGTGTTTGTTGTTGTTTGTAACCACAACAATTTAAGTCATTGTGTAAAAGCATAGTTGAATTTCGTGCGCTTAGCAAATGCAATACAACTTAATCCAATTTGCAGTTGATAACGTTAAGTGTTGCAATGTTGCAAGTTACTTATAAACACTTAGAAATTTGTAAATGCACCGTTAGTCAAGGTGAGTGGTAAACACTAATTGCTGCGTTTGTAAATTTGTTGAACAATTATTGAAGGCAAAAGCATTTTGAAAAATAACTGTAATGAGTGGTGAAATAAGATGGAAGCGAGCCAATAGTACTGAGTTTTCCTAATACAAAAATAGGAGTCTGCAAATTTGGATCCAAGAACTGCCTTAAGCTTCACAAAAACTATTTGACGCACATGTTGCTCTACTACAACAACAACAAATGCTTTGAACTCTAAACACTAGCTCCAGAGTAGTTAACCTGCGAAGTTGTAGTCTTTGCTGTTTGCCAAAAACAAAAAACAAAAAAATCTTTGGCTTCACTTTTTCGTTGTACTGTGCCGCTAGGCGCCAGCGCAGCAGAGCTCAAGTATTGCGCTTTAATTTAACACTGTTGTGCTGCCACTCGGAGCCAAGCTTTACTAAATAATTGTCTAAATAGCGCCACAGCGAAATTACTCAAGAGTTGCTCCGCTTTTTAAAGCGCCAGCGTTCTCCGCTCAAGCGTAAATTGTTTCCTTTTGACTTCCTTCCAATCTATTTCTACATTTCAAATGTAAAACTTTACGCAAATATAACAATCGACTGGCAGCTGCGCAACTTTCTAATCCACAAAGCAAATGCCAGTCCGCCGCACGCATATTTCTTCACATTTCTTACCATTTTCGCATACACAATTTGCTTGCCACATTTGTATTTCATTTAAACGCAAAAGTTTTAAAAGTTTTATTTTTATATTTTAGGCCGCAAGCACTACTCACGCTTCCCCGCAGCGCTTAGGCGCTGTATATCCGCTGCCAAGCTCGCTCACACTTTTTTGCATACTTGCAGGCGCTTGTCGATGGCAGCAAAACGTGATTTGTGCCCATTTCTTGCTACAAATTTAGCCAAGTGGAAATAAATTTGCAAGAAAAGTTTTGCACAAATGAAAAGCTTTGCAACAAATGCTCCAACGCATTTTTCGTGCGCAGCGCGGCGTGTTTGCGGTTTGCTTGGCAGCGAAGCGCCGGCTGGCAGACAATTACACATACGTGCCGTACGTCGTGAGTTTGCTAAGTATTTTTAAAAAGTTTTATCTAATATTTGCTAGGAAATTTTTTTTTCCTTGGATTACTATATTGCAAGGCAAATATTTGTTTGGCGTCTTTGCAAATTATTGGTGAAAAGTTTGGAGTTAGGGCTTTAGGAAGCGCAGCAGAATTATACTTCTTCTTGGCGATGTCAATCTCTGGAAAATAAGTTCTGTGTAAACCAAATTTTTCATGAAACTGGTGTAGTGACAGACCTAAGTCATATATATCTTATATATATATACTGATTGATTTACCATACCCAGGACAGTCGGGTCTAAGTAACTGTAATAGACCCGCATTTTTATGCGGCAAAGAACTGTAAGCTTGACACCATACACACGAATATTTTTCGGACTGCAAAACGCCTGTGAACTGTATCGTCAATCCCGTCTAAATCTCGAAAATAAATTCGATACAGCGAAGTTGAGTAAATCTAACCTCAATGCGTAGTCCTTACTTCAGAGGGAGTTGTAAGACAATCAGAAGTGAGCACAGCATCTAGACCACTAGAAGCAATATATTTGCGTTCCAAAATTTCTAAACTATATTACTGTGTAGTCTGATAGCGTATGATCTATAGTGGCTAGCGCTAGTATTACGGTATCTTGATCTCCAAAAGTAAAAATATGTCTTGTGATATATTCCATGCGTCGTGTTTTCGTATCAATACCATTTATACCAGTCTTTGTAGAACGATGTAGAAGTCTATCGAATTGATATACAATATATTACATGTATATATTATATATTCATATATATATATTAACATCTTTGTAAGTTTCCAAGCTAAGTCATCTACGAATCCATTAACTACTTGTAATACGCTTCTGCTTCAACACTTTCTGTCTTACTTAACTTGCGACAAACTCTCCCCATGACATCGTGGATCATCTTTTTACGATCTGCTGTGTCAACGCATTTCCAACAGAAACGCGTCAAAATTAGTAAGAGCCCTTTTGTGGGCTTGTTATTGCCTTTTCTTAAGTAAACACCCTTTAGGAGATTACTTTAAATTGTAAAATGGCAGCATAAAATTGAGACGCCCAGAAACGCCACGCGGACTACGAAATCAACACTTAACGGCAGGTGGCATAAATGAAATGAAAATGAACATTGTTTGTCTAAGGGATACTAAAATGTGGAGGAACAGAAGTTAACGAGTTGAAGCGGTTCGAAATTTCAGCGGTATACTCATTTGAAAGTTGAGACAGCAACAAATAAATAAAACAGTCTATATGCCTTTGTGGCACGTAGAAAGTAATTAGTTGTAGTGCGCCGCTGCGGCAATCCACTTTCTAGTTAAATAAAACCTCCATTTACTATTTGCCCGTACGAAACAAAGAAAGCGATAAATAACAGTGGTGGCAAGCGAGAGGTGCTATATTTCCTTATAGGCTATACTTGAACTCAGTCTTCTGCGTCTTAACTTCTGATGAATGCTGTTACCGTGAGTTTAAGATCGGCAATTCTGTTCGCAAAGTTCAAACTAAAGTTGCGTTTTTATAAAAAAGTTATCGCGAAACCATTTGAAAACAGTTTTCAGATATTACGTAACGCTATGTAGAACGAGTTTTTTAACCGTGAGCGAATTGTGAATCCCTGCTATACGACCCAGACTTCAAAAAACAATTGAAAATGGAACTCAAGTGCGTAGATATACCAAAAGCGCACACTATTTTTGCAATCAATTTGTAAAGAGGAACTTCATTTGTTGCACTTCATATAAAAAGATTCGGGCTTAATCGCTTTTAATGCCATTAAATATGAGTAAAGTGGATTTGTGGGCTTTGACTTTGCTAAGTGAAGACTCGAACCAAGCAACTCAATTGAATAAATTAGAATTTTGCGCTGAACATTGGAAGATCTCAAACGCAATTTTACAACAGATTTTTTCTTTGAACTATTTTTGCAAGCTTTTTAGCAACACATACTTTAGCCTGTCATTACATCGTTCAGCTTTTTGGTGCGGCAGTTTGGCAAACGCGTTGAGTCACGCCGCAGCAGCTCAAAACCGCTCAATTTACGCTAAAATATTATGCAAAGAATCAAGGCGAAATAGCTTAACTTACAACGCACACGCTTTGACTATGTGCAAATATGCGTAAACTACAACAACAAATTAGGCGCAAACGCATGCCGCTCAGTGTAAACAGGCGGCTTTGACGGCTGAAACGCTCAGTCAGCAACTGAAACACGCACACACTCGCAGAAACCATGCTTTTCACTGGCGTTGAAGAAGCGCCTCAACCAAGTATTTGCCTCTACAACTTCAAACAGCCGTTAGTGTTGCTCTTTAGCAACTGGCGCTTATCAGCAGCGTAATTTATGCTTCTTAGCATATTTTTCCATGTTTTCTTAAACTCGACGCTGCTTGTTGACGGCTGTTGCATGCTTTGACGCCGGAAATCTGCCACATGGCAAACAAACGCTGCTTTGTCAACAGCTCACATACATACAACAGCAACGTGCCACATGTGTGCTTACTTAGTATGATAGCCTTGCTACAAAAAGCATTTCGTTCTTTTTTAGTTTTTGTTTGACTTTTCTTTACACACACACACACACACACATATGCACTCTTCTTTACGCTTGTTAAACACCAAATCTCTGCGTGTACACATAAAAAGTGCGCAAACTTAATCACACGCTTACAAATACAACGCTTTTGCACACAGACGTCGACTCAGAATGCTTTGCTTTTGCTGCTTCTTTCTTCACACGGCAATTTCCTGTGCTGGCGTTTGCTGTGTGCAAACGCTTAGCGTGTGTGTTGGCAATTTATGTACGGCAAATAACTGTATTTTTGCCGCAGCGTAAAAAGTGTAACGCACATGTATGTGTGACTATGTATAGTCAATGTGTGTGTGGCAAAGCATTGTGCGCCTGAAAGTGGCAATCCAGAAGTCTGTTATATTTCTATCGAAAACGTTGCGTTGTGTGAATTTCTTTCTCCGCTTTGTTGGCGTAACGCATTTCTTGCTTGGAATTTTATCCTTATTAACTTGTTTATGAAGAAGAGTTTATGTGTTGCCTACTTTTAGGCGTTTGAAGCAAATTGAAACTGATGCTAATGAAGTCTTTAGCAATTTTGCTGCGACATAATGGCAGCCTTGCGCTTTTAATAAAGTTGGAAATGAAATTAGAAACAAGCAGAAGGAAAGACATCATTCTCTAAGATTCTCTAAGATTATTTCTATAGAAGAAAACTCAAGTTCTTCTAAAGTGTGAGACTGGTCATAAAATATTTTTGGCTCATACAGCTTTGCCATGTAACAGCGCATACACATGTTTACGATTTGCAACAACAAGTATTCATTACTTAACCTCATATTGTTTAAGCCGTGTCATATGTGTTGCTACAACAAGCTTTCAATTCAATATCAATTAGTGTCAAGATTTAACTGCAACCTCGTTATTGCCCTCCCACTCCGTCGGGTGCAACACAGAGCAATAAAATTTAATTCTACAAATAAATGCGACTATAAATTTCAATTAAACGTTTGTGTGCGTGTGTGTGTGTTTTACACGCCTGCTGCCATTAATTGCATTGCTTGCTGTCGTGTGTTGCATGTAACAGCACATTTGCCAGCACTGTACGCTGCTGACCGATCCACTGTGTCCACATATATGCAATGTGGTGTCTTTGCTCGAGCTTTGTGGGGCATGTGCAACAGCCCTGCCCATTAGTTTTACGATTAGTGCGTGCGTGCCGCAATAGACTTGTATTTGCCAGCGCCAACGTCAACGCACTAAGCTACAACGTCAGTACATGCTCGCATGCTTGCATATGTCCAGGCGCTGATTATACAATAAAATTGATTTATCACAATGTCTTGCACTAATATGCACTCGCCCACTGACCCAATGGCTCAAGTAGCTATCACACGCACGCACCGGCTTGCATTGGCTACGCTTTGCGTGCAATACGTTGCATACTCAGAGGAGTTGATCACTTCAATATTGGAGTTGTGCAAACAGCACAAAATATGTGCGATTTTAACGTTTTCATGGATTGTCTTACGACAGGCGTGAGAGACGCGAGCGTACGTGCATCCATGCGGCATATTTTAATGAGAGTAATGCATTTTGTGTTTACGAAAGTATACCTTTGGGCGCTTGAGCGCTCCTAATGCTGTTCTTATGTGCATTTACTTATTGCTATTAGTGAAAATTAGTTTTAGCAAGCGTTTCGTAAAAATATAAGTTATTTATTGTGTTTGCATACATTTAGGCGCTTACATAGATTAATGATTAATTAGATAGCAAGTACTGCCATTGTTGGATAGCGCACTTTAAACTCCTTGAGTTATAGCCAAGCATTTGCAACAAAACAAGCCGTTAAGACAAGCTTCTATATAGCTTTCTTGTTAAATATTTCTTTCTTCAATTTTCTTTTCTTCCACAATTTCTTGCGCTCCTCCACTGCCGACTCATTAAAAACTACTTAAACCGTTTCAACAAGCGCTGCAATGGCTGCTATCTGCATAATTGCATTAGTTCCGGCTCGAGCGCCTAAAAGTAGACAGCAAACATGCAATCAACCGTTACTTTGCATACAGTTTATTAGTTTGCCACGTTTGGCGCTGGCATATGCTGAGTGGCAATGGAATGGTTAATGCTCAGCACACTTAAACTACATACTTCACACTTAACAGTTAGACATATAGCATAACAGTAGTACATACATACATACAGGCAAGCGAATTGGCGGCTGCAGTTATGCAAATGCATTTTTAATGCGAAAACAATTTTAATACGAACAAACCAGGTGTGAGCTAATCAACGGCAACTGAAAACGAATTGTAAGCACAGCGCTAAATGTGCGCTGAATCATAGCCAAGTGCGCTGAATAACGGCATAGCCAGACATGTACGCTTGGGCAACAATAAATGCTTTAAAATTCAATGAATTTCCAATGGAGCCGCTATTAGGCAGCTAGGAAAAGCTTGAGCTCAAAGTGCTATTGAAATGAAATTTTAATTAAACAACACACAATAAAAAAGCAATGGAGATAGGCGTTAAGTTAGCTGCACAATTCAGGTCAGCGGCACACAAGCCGCGGCTGGGCGCAGCAAGTTTAAGTGGAAATATGCGCCCAACTCGTTTATATGCGTTGCCAACCAGCGATTTCGAGTGAAATCGAGCGAAATTACTAAGGAAATGTATGCGCACAATGAAACGTGAATGCCGCTCGAAGACGATGGTGGCGCTGCATGGCAGCAGCCGGCGGAATGCTGGCAAATGGACGCGTAGGCAAAGCAAGTAAACCACGAGCCAGCTGTTGGTCAATCGCTTGCTCGTTTGGCGTACGTCAGGTGTGCGCCTGTGCGTGCCACCAGGTGCGGTGAAGCGTGACGCCGCATATGAGTGGGGTTAATTTTGCGCCTGTGTATGCGTGTGTTGCTGCTACGTAAGTGTACTTAGCTACAACGACTTTATTAAATTGTTGAATTATGCAAATGGCTATGAAAAATGTATAAATAGCAATCTAGTGCGTGCTACAAGCGCGCCACAACAACAACACAACTAACAGTTACAGCAGCAACATGTGTAGCAAGAGATGAAAAATAGTAGAAGCAATCAGCAACATAACAAACAGCATAAAATAAAAGACACACATACACATACCAGTAAGCCGTTATTAAAAATTAATAATTTATATGCTCGAGTGTTCGGAGAAATTCATCGCATAAAAGTAAACGAACTGCAAGTCAAGTGCAACAATCGGCCAAAGCATACTTCTATCTGTGCGTGCGCACTCTGTTCATTTACGAACTTCCAAATCTTTTATTCAAATGAAGGTCGTGCTTTTTAATGTAAAGTCGTAAGACAATATAAAAGACATCAGATTGGAAAGTAATTGCAAAAGTGTAAAGAAATAGTCAAATCCTACTTGAGCTGCTTATTTTATAAATTAATGCACGTTCTTGCAGTGCCTAGTCGATAAAAGTAGCGAAGTAAAGGCGCCTAGAGATAAAAGGATAGCCTAGAGATATATTATAAATTCATTAAGGCGCTTAGCGAGATAAAGATTGCCTACCATCAAGCGCCTAGAGAGGAAAATATTGCCCATCATCAGGCGCCAAGAGAAAACAAGATTGCCTACCATTAGGCGCTTAGATGGTAATCAGCAGCTGATAGAGCTCCCAAGTCAGTAGCAGACTTATTTACTCAGCTTAATCTAAGTCTATTACTAGTTGCTTGAAAACGTTGAAAATAGTTTAGAAATTCCAACTAGAAAGCCGTTCGTCTACGTGCGTCAACAATTCAGTATTTCTTGACACTATATGATTTCTTGTGCTAATACAAAAGTATTTCATGTGTATACAATATTGCGGAGCATTTCTTGTCATAGACGTGCTGAAATTATATCGACTTCGGCGTATTGAGTATGCGACACCAAACTAAGCCCTATTGAAGTCTATAGAGATTTTGGCATCGATCGAGAGTTCCATTTGCACCGTTCGGAGCGTCAGTTTCACGGCATGACAGCGATCAACCACATAAAATTCATGAACAAGCAGAAGCGGATGTCTACTGACTACTACTGTTACCTAACTACAGTGATGTGTGGATGATCTTTATTGACTTTTCATCATTTTATAAATATAAAGGTGACTCTTATCAGATGCCTCTTCCAAACAACCAGCTCTGATTTCTCTGTTTATCGTGGCAGTTTGGTTAGTAAGGTTTTCAACAGAGCTCAAGGCCTTTTGAATACAAAAAAAAAAAAATATTTTGCAACATAGCATCTTTAGTTTACTCTGCTAGACTCGTGGGCCACGCATAGACCAGGTTTGGTCCTTAACAAACAAAGACTTTTTACAATTCTTTAAAGTTTCATTTAAAATATTAAATGATATTTTTGTTGATTTCTCTTCATAACAGTTTCTGGTAGTCAAATTTGCTTGCTACGGTTGTTCTACAGTGTTTATATTCAGTAAAATTCGAAGCAGTTACAAACCTCATTTAAATTATACTTTTAATAAAAATTTCTTATTCTCTTTACAGCACCTTTATGCATGCGCTTCTCACTCAAAGGGTAAATGAGCTTGGAAATTTCTACTTAGTAGGCTCATGAAGTCAACATACGTTAAGTTGTTGACTTAAATACTTAGACACGCATATATCTGCTCTTCAGAAACAGCTTAGTAGCAACTTATAAATGGCATCTTAAAAATATATTACAATAGATCATATTTTATGAAGTCGAGGTAAATCTGTTTGCTCACTACAAAAAGGTCGCATTTATACGTGATTTCGAAATCACAGCTTCCTTCAATCCTTTTCTGCTTACCGTGCACACTTCGACCGTCTCTTTCTACATCACACGCAGCCCACTCCTTTAGGACATTAGAACGGCAACCCAAACAAGCGACGCTCAGCAAAACTCATTATTGGGCAAGTTGCAGCAAAAAGCAAAATTAATTAGCAAAATCAATTTTCTGTAAAATGATATTATATAAGTCATGACAAAGCAGTAAACAGATAAGCCAAAAGCAACGAAAAGATGACTGCAATAACGGTAAAACAAAGCAATATTTATTGGCGAGTGAATAAGGGCCTTTCAAGCAGTGTGCATCAGCAAGTTAAGTACAGCATTTTTAACCGTTATTTACAACTCATCAACACACACACATTCGCCAATCACATTTATATTGCCGAATCAGCTGCGCTGATGAAAAATTGCCAACACTTCATGAGATAAAAGCAGCGAGCAGCTGAAAAGGGTACAACAAGCACAACAAACAACAACATCGATCAACAAGCGTGCACAGCACGCCCGCAGCAATAACAGCAACAAGCCAGCAAACACTTGAGCGTGAACGCCTATAAGTAGGCTACTCAAAAACAAAAAACTCAAGGAAACGACGAATTGTACGGAAGAATAAGGGAAATGAGTGAAGGCAAGAAGACACAAGTGACTCAATGAGTCAACATCATTAGAAAAACGATTAAAATGAGAAAGTAAGCTGTGCGATTTGAAGAGCATAGCAGCGAGCGAAGCGTGATATAGCAAAGACAGCCTTGGGCTGCGAACGGTGCTAAGGGACGACAACGCCTTTAATAGTGTTTAGCGTACAGCAAAAAAAAAAAAAAATACACACAAACCAAATATACAGTGAAGTGCGAAAAATGCAGGCAAAAGTCAAGCGGCAGCTAGGCAAAGAGGCAGAGAGACGGCAGTGTGATGAACGCACAAAAGCGAGCAGTCATTTGTGTTTGCTCAAAAGGAAGGGGATAGATCTATGCAAAACAGTGGCAGAAAGTAGCCTACTTTGCGGTGTGTAACAAAGTGTTAAACGATTTTGTGGCGTTAAATGAATATTCAAAAGGAAAGGAAGACGGCAAAAGCAAAAGCGGTAGAAATTAAACAAACATTGCGTGAGAGAAAAGATACCCACGCCTTCGCTGCGTGGTTGGTGCAAGTGCCCTCAGCGCTACACTGGTGAGGGTGCAGAAAAATGGCACGGAAATGGGAAAAGTTGTATGTGCCAGCTGCGACTGGACAGCCATGGCTTAATAGGGTATTAACTTACCAAATATGTACGCAAGATTTGGGCGCACGCACGGCAAACGCATTTAAATATCTGCACATGTGTCTGTGGTGTACAGTTAGACAGCTGAACCAAAATGAATTTGTCAAATTGTGCCCCACACCGTTATTATTTATTATGATGTGGGCGCTTTAATGCGATCATTCAATATAGCTATTTGTGCTGCTGAGCAATTTCTGCCATCCCTTGATGTGAGACTGTGTAATAAATATTGATTATCATAGAGTTAGGCACAGATCTTTAAGCATACTTTATTTAATCAAGGTTAGAGCTCTAGATAAAAGCTGTCAAGCTGTATTTCGTTTGTATTCAGCTCAATTAGCACATAAAATACAACATTCAGCTGCTGTAAGGAAATTTTTTCCAGCCAATTTCGGCACACATTTGTTCAAAATCACATAGATAGATAATTTAGCACATTTAAATGCGAAAAAGTAATATTTTGAACTCTCGGCACATATTCAGCGCAATTCAGCACGCTTATTGCTGCAAAATTTCTCAATTTTGGATGACTTAAACACTGTAAATGGTAAGATCTCCACTTTGTGCTATTTTACTTTCCTAAAATACCTATTTTTTCGAAATACTTCAACTAAAGTTACGTCTATGTAAAAAGTCTCACTGTTAGCGCTATTCAGCGCAGTTTATACCAATTCAGCAATACACATAAACAACGTTTTACTTATAATTCGTACAGCTTTATCAATTCCGCGCAATTCAGCGCTATTAAAATCATTATTTTTTTAGTAAATTAAATATTTTTAGCAATACGAAACATTTAATGAATTTGTGTGGTTAGCGCTTGCTACCATAATTTAAGCTATCTCTCATTTCCTTCAACAAATTCCGTATTCAGCTCATCTCTTCTTTACTCCTTTGATTTTTCTTGACAAATCTCCAAATAATTAGTCAGTTGCTGAGCGATAATTTAAATTATTATAGCACATTTAGCGATAACTGTGATTAATTGTGTCATCGATAAGATTGCAATGCTTCAACGTGTACTAACATAGCAGTAGACAGTAAAGCAGAGAAAGTTTTCAATCGATAAAACCTGGTTTATCAGCAAATTGTTGCTTCTTGGCTGTGTAAGTGGAGGCAATACTATTTATCATCTTAAACAACAATTTGTTACCGTATGCTGTTTGGTTCATTATTTACAGTTAAGTTGTTGACTGTTTATTATTTTTCTTACTTCTCCCTTGTCTTTCTTGCGTTATTAATTTTTTATCATACTTGTAAGCATCCAACTGAGTAATATTAAATATATTGCTGTTGATTCTACTATATCAGCTAAAATATTTAATAGGACATTTATATGTATTTCTACTGCTCAATATTTTACTTGTACCAGATAGTTTATTTTGCTGTGCAAAAAAATATGATTCATTTGCTTTAAATACATGAATAACAATTAACGCAACCTTATTCAGCACAAGCAACGTTATTACACCACTTTACTCTTTAGTAAATTTCATGCGTTTGCTTTTATATTTATAACAGAAACAGCTTAACAAAATTTCATTCAGCTTCACTTAACTAAACTTAGTATAACATTTTTAATGGCTACTAATTAATATTCCGCATCATTTAACGATATTCAGCGCTATTTTTTCATTTAAATTCGCTTTTAAATATTTTTTCGTCAACATCTAAGCCATTCAGCTCAATTCAGCGCAATTCAGCAACGTTCTTTGTAGTAATTTTATTTGAACTAACAAACTAGTTATACTACATATTGTCTGTTTTCATATTTTGCCAGTAGAATACACAATTGTTTATTTATTATTGCAACAATTCCCAGACGCAACAATTGCACACCGTGCAAAAATAAAAGCACTAAGAAAAAACAACAGCCAGCCTAAAAATGACAGCACCATCGACAACAATGACAAACTACACGGCAGAATTATTGCTCTGCGACGCGTGCAAAGTCATTCAGCGCGCGGTCGGTGCGCAATTTTCACGTGCCATTTAACACGCCGCTTTGCTCGTGCAACAAGCAAAAAGCAGCGCACAAAAAATATTTCAAAACTTAATAAAACAACAACAGTGTTAGTTATTGACAATAAAGCACCGCTGGGAGCCCTACAAGCCGGCTGAGCTGTGCAAAAATACAACCAACTTAGTTAGCAATGTATCGTATGCTGGAGTTGCACTGCATGCGGTTGTTGCAACATATTTTCGCATGCTCACTTTTTGCTTAGTATTGCCTTTTTTGCAACCAACTAGCGGCGCTGTTTGTGCAACGCGTTGATAGCGCAAGGATCAGATCACCGATTTTATTGGCTGGATTTGTTATGCAATAAAAAGTGGCACTTTATGGGTTGGCCTTAACGTAGTGCAGCGCAAAGAACGCATGAAAAACCAATTTTTTCAAACTGGTAATCAACTTTTTTTCGTTATTGAGCAACCATATTATTAAATTGTTATATTTTTTATGCACTTTTAGCAATCTTCTAGATTTAATTGATTGCTTTTGCGCATTTTACGCTTCCTGCCGCTTCCCCACAGCCTGTGGCAGATAAAACTTTTCCTTTCATAAGCCGCTTAACATTAATGGAATCACTTCATATTACACACTGAGCGCACTTAGCCTTATGGTGCATACAGCAGTACGCACATGCATGTGGCATGTTGGAAGCAGTACACCTGTATAAATATGGCTCGACCGCAGCGCGCATCAATGCGGTTGCACTAACTGTCAGCGCGCTGCCAACTTGACAGTTCAAAAAGCACTTAATCCAGCTTAGTGGTTGTGTCTGTCTGTGTGTCACACGCTCGCCTACGCACCTGTGCAGCTCCGCTCGCTTTTATTTATTTATCTGCCTCAATACATGTTGTTTGTCAAGCGTTGACATAAATATGTTTTCGCTGGAATTTTTGCTCTATCCGATTTCTTTTCTTACTGAATCTCTCTATTGCCACAAATACAGTTAAGTTAAGACGCATGAAGTCTACAGCAATGTGTTTGAAGTTTATGTTGCTCATGTGTGCAACATTTGACGGACTGAGACAATTCAAACAAACTCGAAATGTGTCGTTATATAGAAGAGGGATAGAAATTATAAAATGTTGGTATATAAAAGATACACTATCTTCATATTTATAACATTTAATTTAGAGAAGGTAACAGATTACCAAATTTCTTTGAAATCGTAGGAGTGGTTTTCGAGATCAGTCGGTTAGTTTTTGAATAATTTATGTTTACTACTTTGTTTGGGCTTGTTCTCCAAAGCAAGCTCAAGCGTGATCTCTGATCACTCTGATGAAGAAGCGGCGTTACCTAGAAAATCATACTCTCTTCACGTTAGAAAATTATAGTGCGCCGAGGGAAGGCCACGCTTTCGATAAAATTATGCTTCGGAAATGCTTAGCGCGAATTTGTATAAATTGTTTTACCAGCTTCGAAAAAAAAATATTTAAACTACCAGCAGACGGTGAGCAACTATAAGCTACTGCCATCTTGAGGTAAACAAATAACCTTGTGATTCTCTAGGGCTGCGTTGAATCATGCAGAGGCTTTCCGTAACCGTGATTCTACTTCGTACTACTATATGACTAAATTGTTTTTACCTTGCGCTACAAAAAGGGGACGCTGTGAATGCTGTTTCACAGTTAAAAATGCGCGACAACAACGCTGAAAGTTTAAGTAAATAAACATTTATTACAGCTTAGTTTTCATTAGCCTACATTTGGGCGTTATTATTTCAAATTTTTCAATTTCGCATTTATTTGCAAGTCAAGCAAACAAAGCTCACATTAGCAACTCACTAATTTCTTTTATAAGCGCTCTTTCACATATTTTCACATTTTTATATATTGAAAATAAATTGTAATTAATAAGTATGTATATATATATATAAGGCACTTACGTTGTGAGTTCGAGCGCCGTATGATGTTCTCCAGGAATGTGTTCTGCGGCGCAACAAGTCCACGACGTCCGCCAGGCATTTTGCTTGCGTTGTTTGCGTACCTATTACAATATCATCGCGTACGTGACAGCAGTGGAAGATTACAACAACAATAAATTTAGCACATTAACGCACACCACCATAACAATGACCACAACAACAATAAAACTATTTTTTTTTAAACAAATAAACGACACTTAGCGTTGCCTTAAAATTAGGCTACGCGTGGCAAGTAGGCGGCTACAACGACAACAGCGATCGCTGAAAAACGGTGCGAGTAGAAGACAGCAGTTGCGGTGATAGCAGTTATAGCGTTTGCTGCGCTGTCGGCGCATGTTTGCTGCTGCTGACAGTAATGTTATTATTTACAACAACAATAAAACGAATTGCCAAAACACGAAAAGATATATATTGCAGCGCCGCACGCAGCAAGTTGGCAATAAAGCATGATAAATTACTTGCCCGTATTTTCTCACAAATTTTCTACTGGCGGCGCCTAAATGTATGCTACACAGATTCTTAATTCTTTGTTTTTATTTATATTTATTTGTTTTGTTGCTTTGCTGGCAGCCAGACAACAAGACAGAAGACAAATGAGTTTGAAAAGTGTAGCTTCGCCGGAGTAAGGTGTACTCGAACGCGACTGCTGCTACATTTTGCTGTTAATAACGCAAGTGGCAGCAGCAGCTGGCAGTGCTTGTTTAAAACAGATTTAAAATAAACAAATTTGAATAACGGCACTTTTTTTCGTGTTAATGTTTAGCATGTTTGTTGTTGTTGTCTTTATTAATTTTTTTTTTTTTTTAGATTATTTATTCTCACACTGTTATTTTAAGCTGCCTTCGTAAAAGCTCTTCATTAACAATTTTTTTTCTCGTTTGTCATTTTATAGCTTCCGTTTCACTTCAAAACTACAAAAGCGATACATTTTTCACTTTCGTTTTGTTCGTTTTTTCACGACAATGCCAACTCACACTTTTCAATTAAACGCTTACACTTTTACACGCTTGTTGTTGTTGTAATTTTTATTGTTTGTTATTTATTGCGCAAATGTATTTTAACTTCCTATGAAGTTGAACAATGAAAAAGTGCACAAACGCCAGACACTTTAGCATTTACACGTTTTTTGTAGCATACATTTCGGCGCGACAATGAAAATTCATTTACTCAACGCTCACTTTGCCATTACTTATATTTTTCCTGCAATTTTTGTGCACTTTTTCACTTTGTATTTCAACACGCTTTTC
Organism: Bactrocera oleae; assembly: GCF_042242935.1. Classification (NCBI taxonomy): domain Eukaryota; kingdom Metazoa; phylum Arthropoda; class Insecta; order Diptera; family Tephritidae; genus Bactrocera; species Bactrocera oleae. Next base: position 925,529 of record NC_091539.1, read on the forward strand.
GCTTTTGTGTCACAGGCATATGTAGGCGCTTTAGCACACACACATACACACTCACACTTTTTGTATTTAAATGGAAAAGTTCCGTAATCCTTTTTGCTTTTCGCACATTTCCATTTCAATTATCTCTTGTTCGGCTGCAGCAACATAACGCCAGCTGCTGCTGCACGATTTCTTGTTGTTTTACCAGCTTTTACGCGCGCATAATGGTGTATGTAGTGGTGTGTTTCCATGCGATCTGCAAAGAGAAAATGCGGTGAGAAGTGAAAAATGGCATTAAAAATAACTGTACAGCCAATGCAAATATGCAGAGAAATTGATTAATGCTATGCGCGTGCAGGTAGTGACCCTCACGCATACTAAAGCAGCTGTCTCAAGCATATACGCACACACAAACAGACGTTTTTTATATAATTTTGCTACGCTTGCCGTTTGCCGTTCATTTATCATGCTTGACGCAAACATGCGTACAGCGGTGTCAGCGCTGCAACAACAAGATTGACAGCGCAACAAATTACGTTTTGATTGCTGCGACGCTTGTTAACGCATACAGGCACACTCACGCATATATATGTATGTATATGCAACTGCGCTGCCGCCAAACAAGAAATCAAGCAAAACAGAGCTAACTGACTGCAAAATCACATCAATCAATGCAATTATGCCGACTACCAGACAGACAAGCAACAACTGAGCGCCTGTCTGAACCGTTATTTTTCACTGGCGAGCCTGTTTTTCAGCCATTGCGACCATTTCGACCAAGCGGCAGCGGCTGTTACTGCGGTCAGTTCACAATTTAATTGGCAGATAATATAAATTATATTGAACCAGCGCGCCTTCGGATCGACACAGACACACATGCACATGTATGCGCGTACACACATACCAACAGTCAGGCAGTTGTTTCACTTACTAAAAAAAAATTTTTTTTTAAATGTAATAAAAAATAAAAAAAGCCAATTGTAGGCGAGTGCCGCGCTAACACGTGCTGGTCACTCATACGCCACGTGCAACCGTACGCTGTGCTGTGGCTGCGCGGCGCAAAGCCCAACTTACGCTTGCGGCAGAACTTTATGTTTGCAAGCAAAAGTTTTTCTAAGGAGATTTTAAAAATAAGTTTTGCTGTTCATGGCAACGTCGCCCAGTTTCGGCGTTGATTTTTGTAAGTTCACAAAATAATTTTGTTAAACTCGATTTGCTGATTTTTCAATATGCCTCGTTGCTTGTTTGTTTTTCAGCTTTTAGCGCGCACTTTAAAAGAACTACGAATTGTTTAATTAGTAAAAAAAAATTATATAAAACTGTAAACAAAATTAATAGATTTTTTTTTTGCCGCTTGCTCACATCGGTAAGATTTGCAGCGTCACAGCGAAACCGCAGTGACTGCTTCAAACTGCCTGCTTGAGCAATCGCTTACTCAGAGCTTCACAAATCCAATATTAAGTGCAAGTTTAACGTCACTTTTCGCCTCCATGCTTCGAGCTGAGTCTAGCTGGTCGCTTGCTTTCTATCTTTTTTCTTTTTTGGCTTTCAATATTTTTGCTTGAAAAACTTTGATTTTCATCAAAACTGTCGAACACAAACTCTTCTTGATTGACTAATGAATAACTTAATTGGTTGTTAAAACGGTCGCAACAATGCTTAGCAATAAAACATGAAAACTGTTGTCAATTTGCTGCGCAGCGTTCAGCTGATAAGTTTTGGAAAAAGTATTGCCGCAGCAACTAAAGCATGAAATTAATGACTTTATATGCTTGATGCTCAGAATTGTATATATATTATATATTGTATTTCACGCTGGTGCCTAGTTGGAACGTTCACTCAGCATTGTAGACTACAGTTAAGAGCATAGGCAACAAGCTGAAAATGCTGCTGCATTTCTTTGTGCTACTGTACAGTAGGGTGGAGTGAAAAAAAAAATTGTTTTGGCTTAGCGTTGTTAGTGTCAAATTTGCAGATTATAAAAAAAAAAATTTTGGAAAAAACAAATTTTGCAACATCTAGATGCGGCTCACTCACTTTTAAAGTAAATTTCGAGTTAAATTTTTTTTGGAAAAAAAAAATTTTTTTTTTTGGTTTAAACTCTTTACATTTATATAAAAATTACCGAATTTGACGGTTTTTGACTCAAAATTTATTTTAACGCTTACGGAAAGCATGTTGTCGTTTAAGACTTTTTTTAAAACTCCAATAATGACCACCATAAATTTTTTTAACTTGCTAACTTTTAGTTGGCCAGTAAGAGGCCTCTCTACAGCTTCTAGAACACTTATCAAAAATTTTTTATGAAATAAAAATGTTAACTTGAAAATTAATTTAAAACTGCGTGGACCGCCTCTAGATTTTCAAAAATTTTTATCATGTAATGAGAGGCGACTGAAATGTGTGGGAGGAACAGTAATTACGTCAGCTATCATACGCGCAAACCGGACTTAACCACACCAACACGCACTCAAACACACACAGTCTTCGCTTAATCGTTATTGCTGTTTTATTTTCCTGCCACTTCCGTCTTGCTTTTGGCACTCACCGCGACGCAATTCGCGCTTACACATATAAAAACAAGCACACAACTTGCTGCATTCACACCGCGTCAAAGCAACCAACACATAATATACGCGCAGTTTAAAAGCGAGTACATAAAATTACAAAGTAATTACAGCAACAAAATCTTAATTACGATATCAACGCCGCAACGTTGCGCCGCAAATGGTCGACACATAAAACGAGTGCGAGAGCGAAAAATACCACCAACACAAACACTGGCTTTCGCCATCTTGTTTTGGTTTGTTTCACCGGCATTTTTTTTTTTTTTATGTGACTTTGTGCGCTGCGCAGCGTTGAGGTGTCGAAAGCCGAAATTAAACTTGGAAAGACTGCAACAACGCGCGACGTCAAGCAAAATGGCAGTCAAAGCAGCCGCCAAGGTGAGTGAGTGTGCACGTCTACACACACAGCCATAAGCTGGTAAGGAAGGAAGCATGGCATAATGGTGTGGCACAAATGAAAGCGAAAGATGTTTTTATATGCCTTTGTTTTCAATTAAAAAGCAACGGTGCATAAAAAGCAAGCAGACGGCATGCACAATAAAAGGTTGTACGGTGGAAGAAATGTAGATACTTTGTGCACCTTTCAGAAACCGATAACCGACAGCGAACTTGTTACAAGACTGAAGTGGACGAAGAACTGAAAATCGCTGACCCGAGAGCACTTCACATTAAACCTTAGCTTAACATAGTAAGCGGACTTAAAGTTATCAATGATGCTTTCATAATCACTGTATTAATGAAACCAATCCGCATTGAAAGGTTTAGATCGTATACTAGAGCTGAGTTAGGTAGAGTAATGGTGCGGAAACTCTCTTAGGAGTTGAGTTGAAAGTCTGAATTTACCTACCTCGAACACCAAAAATCAGTGATAATATCACAAGATGCGCTTTAAAGATGTAATTGCTTGGAAATTAGCTTTACCCCTTCAAATCAAGGCAAAGCACCTTCCAACGACACCTTCCACATAGCTGGTATGTGAGCTGACCAGTCAAGAATTAAGCAAGTTTGGAATCAACTGGTTTTAAGAAGATGATATGAGCATAATGCTGTGGAACATAACCGAAAGCTATCACAGTATGCAAGACATACTAAACATGATTAGATCTGTAAGCTTTTTCTTTTTCTGAATATTTAAAAGCCGCATTCTATTCACTGGTAATTCAATAAAATTGTTTTGCTGCGAATAATAGCGCACAAAAGACTTAAGGCTAAGCACACAATGCACTCCATATTTTGTATTAATTAGCGCGAATCTACCCTTACTCACCTTAATTGCTATGCATAAAGCGAGAGAACAAACACATGGCTCTTCTCTACCGCCGCTAAACCTGCCAAAGCCGCATATTTTCTTTAGACTTTTGTCTCATCCCCGTTGTTGTCTTAAGTGAATTGTTTTCTTAAACATTTTTATAACTTTTCCCACCGAAGAGTACCTCGCTACCCGCTCAACTTCGCCTGCCTCATATTGCGCTGCTCACTCAACTCAGCTTGTTATTATAATTACAGGCAGCTGCTGTGAGCATCAACTAATTTGTTAATTTTTCAGGCATTGTGACAGGGACGTGTTGCACGTAACCGCAACCGCAAGCACTCACGTTGCCATAATAGAAAGTAGCTCACGCGCGCTCGGCCATTCAGCGTGCCTTTCACATCATGCAACAACAGCGTTCGATAGCGGCAATATACGCGCCCCGCAACGTAGCGGCAAAATGTGAAATTAAAGAGAACAAGCCGCTGCGGAGACGTAGTAGAAAACCAAAGTGTGTGGCAAAAACTTTTAATTTTTGCAGCAGAAATGCAACGCTGACACAGCAACGCGATTACGAACGCATAAGCGCGCGCAGTTGCTAGTTGACTAAGTTGCTGTTGCAAGCAATATTTACGTTGCAAAGTTTCGCCTGCACGAACTTATGTGATTACCTGCTCAATTTTTAATGGCGCAGCGAGAAAAGTGGCAGGAATTAAATTTTCTGAAAGATATTTCATAGGTGCAAGCTAAAAAAGCAAGATTCTTACAACAAAATAACTGCGCAGTCGCCAAATAAGTTGGCGCTTTGTAGTCATGCCTTACAGGCTGACATTTTTTAAACAAGCAGCAGTTAGATTACATAAATTTTGCTCGGCCGAAATTTTTTTTCTAGCGCTGTCTCAGCTATAGCACAAAACGTTCAATAGAGTTGTTTTAGCAACGAAGAAAATATAAATTTAAACTCTTCAGTGTCTCACAAAAGATTTTACAGCTTAAGAGTTGTGAAAGCGTGTGTAAAAATAATATAGGGCTAAACGTTCGCATTTTCATTCGCTCATCCATTTACCAACTGCCTTGTGGAGCTCTGGTAGTCGACCCCAAATTGTTTTATTGCTTTGAGGACATTTTATTGCTATACTTTTACCGTTAACATACAAATATACTTCAAACACACTTAGCGCGCCAATAAATCAAAAGTTCCAAAGTCCACGGAATGCAAATAAATATTTATATACTGCGCATAAAAGTATGCTTTACTTTATGATACGATTCGCCGAAAACCAGTCGTTTATGGCAAGCCTGCAGTTGCGTGCTCAACTCAAGTGATATTTCGAGCGAGTGCTTTAGTCAAGGCAAAAGGCTGCTTTCGGCAAAATTGTGCCATGCCAAATAGCGCAGTCGCCATTACAATGTCGGTCGTAAAAGTAATAATAGTAATAATAATAATTTTTATATTTCTACATTAGTGATTAAGTCGCGCCAAGCGCGCATGCAGCACCTTAGCTGCAGCCGTGGGTGTGTTGAAAATATTGTAAACCATAGTTATATTAATAGTAACACTCATACGCCCAGGCGCCTTGAAGTATGCTTGCCTTTCGCGCACTCGACCAGCCAAACAGCGAAATGGTAAAGACCTTGCGGCAACCTTCAGCCACGTGGCGAGTATAATATAAAGATAGGTGGCGTGAAAAGCTAAAGTGAAAATAAAAGCAAGCCACAACAAAGTCGATTAAGCTAAAATAAAAGGCGAAAGTGTTAAAAGTAATTGCCACAAATTCTAGCACACTCTTTTGCTTGCTAAAATGTGGACGTTTGCTGATAGCAGAAGTTAAATTTTGTTTACTCAATAAGGACAGCTGCTCGGTCTAAATTCAGTGTGGAAATTCAGCAAGGAAAAACATTTCTATGTTCACAACAAATTTACTGAGCGTACTATTTAGATACCGGCTCAACTGTAAACGCTAAGAAGACACATATAACAAACAGTTTCATTAGCGCTTTCCTTAAGGGGTTACATAGGTTTCACGGCTTAAAAAAAACAATTTTTTATGGTTAATTCTATAAAATCTCTAGAGTATTGCATAAATTTTCAAGTTAATACCGGTAATAGTTTAGGAGCTACACGTATTTTTAGCCTTTGGCATTTTATGATTCTGTCAGAAATTCTGCTGTCAACGCGGAAGCACTTTTGTTCTGAGGAACTGCCGAAAATGACGTCGTAATGGCCGAGTTTTCAATATTTTCCTTTGAAAATTTCACAAAATCTTTATCAAATATGTACCTTTTAATCACAAAAAGCTTGAATAAAATATTTAATTTTTTATATGAAAAAAAAAAATATTGAAAATAGGACGTTTTTTGCTCCTCGAAACCTATGTAACCGCTTAATACAGCACTCAATATCGATGAGTTTTATTTGGTCTTAAATTAAATCTCTTCAAAATCTGCAATGACACAATCGACTGATTTGCAAAGCTGTTTAACCTCACTTTTTAATGGTAAAGCAGTCGCGTTCATAATACGCACTGCCGACTGCTACATCAACAGCTGTTAGCTAACCGCCAGAGCTGCAATTAGATGCGGTTTCTTCGACACAAAATGATTAGCTATCCCTGCGCTCTTCTAGTCACCTGCTCTAGAAAACTTTTTTTTACAGCGGCTTTTATTGTTTCTCAATATTTATTTACAGAAATTTTTGCTATTTAATGCAAGCATGATAACTGAAAGTAATAAATACAGTAAAACAACAATAACAGTTAAAACAGTTGAGTAGTAAGCAGCAAGCTCTGCAAAACTCGCTTGCTAAAGAAAATCGCACAACTTAATTGTTTGCGGACAACAAATTGCGACAATGCCGCCATGCGCTTGCCACACACATACACACATATGTCGACGCTGACGTCTGTTGCCTAAGCGCGTTTATACTCTTAGGAATTTCTTACTGTTATGCTTTTACTACAACGTTTTGGTTGTGCAACTGACGTCATTAAGTGAAAGTGGCAGAACATATGTAAGCCAGCAATGAAAGCGAATACCAACACATATGCAAACGCATGTTTCGCAAATTTTCTGTCATGTATGCGTGTGCGTGGGCGTGCCTGTTATGCTCATTAATATTAAACGGCACTCGTGCCGGCGTGCCACTTAGCCTGAGAGCCACCCAAGTGCGACAGACAACGCGCTGAAAACTTACAGTGAGTGCGCCCACAAATAGTAATTTGCGTACATGTGTGTGTGTGTGTCTTGTGAAAAATCGCTTAACAACAGCAATAACGGTATTGCTTGCTGTGCTCAAGCAGCTTCTGCGCTTCCTTGAGACGCACCGAGGCAAACAAACAGCTGCTGTCGGCTTGTTTGTTTACGAAAGTTGCTCGGCCGGCGCGTGTTAACCTTATGCCACACAAAGCCTGGTTCCAACACCAAACCAACAACGAAGTTCGCACATACATTTTCGCAATATTGCTGAGTGTCTGTTTTTAGTTTTGCGCGAACGAAAGCGAGTTGCGTAAACAGCTGCTGTTCCGTTACTACAAGTATTAGTGGCGGCTGCTCCAACAGCACTTGACGGCTACGTTCGACTACGCACGAAAAATGTGTGTTCGACCACAAAGTAAATTACATAGTTAGAAATGAGATGTTTTCGCTGTGTCACATGGAAGTTCCACATTCGCCGCCTTAGCTAGCGCCGTGGAAATAAGTACCGCAAATTAATGATGAATCAGCGAAGGTGTCTGCAAGTGTTTCAATTTCGTGCTGATAAAGCCAAAAGTTCTTTTTTTGTACTTGTATATAGGAAGAACTGATTTTCACTACTTCACTAAAGAGTGATATATATTTTTTTTTGTATAAGGAGAGTGAGTGACTGGCCTCGCCGTAGAAAGACTAAGCGATTTTAACCTGAAATCTGATAGTAAACAAATATGAAGCGACTTTCACCGCGATTTTCTGCAGCTAGATGTGGATGATGACTCAGCAAGCGCTATTCTACGAATCTGCGCATATTTAAATGCTATAAAAATCTCCGACTTCACCACGCTCCATATTAATTCCAAACACAAATTGCTCATTCAATTACGCGGCTTAGCCAAAATGCTTTAAATTGTGACATGTCTCGTATTACGATTTAATTACCTGACAGTTAGTGGAGTGAAGTAAGGGTCCTAGCAAGCTATAAACAGGTGAGTGCTCAAGCCCACTGCCAGCAAAAATTTCGTTGCGTTGTCACTTCGCCATTCAGCATTTTGCTTGCTCGCTCGCGCCTCACCGCGCTTACCCAGCGCACAGTTGCTCGCCTGCTCACTCACTCGCTCACAGTTTGTTTTAGTTTTAATTAAAAAATCAATAATCAACGACCTTTCCTTTGTTGCCACATTCGAAACACGTTAATATGCCACTCAGCCAAACCAACAGCACAATTGGCGGCATTGATGGGCCGCGCAGGTCAAGCGCTAATTTACATACAATATACTGTAAATACTATAAATACGAGTGCATATGTGTGCGCGTGTGTTGTGTAAATAACTGTAAATGTCAGCTGAATAAGCAACAAAACGAACGTAGCGCGCCATTGCTAGCGTAAGTAGTGTTTGGGCATACGAGCATGCAACGCTGGCACATTTGCCTGCCCCTTGGCCGCATTCGCAAGCTGCGCGTTATTGTCGCCTGCATTTACCACCGTTAAGCGCAGTGTAGTCATAGCAATGGCGCACACAATAAAACCGCATTATACAAACATCGCTCGAAAGGGAATAAAAATGGAGCATACAAAAGCGCTTGACAACGGGGCCGGAGGTAGACCGGCAGGCGACTACAGTACCATAAGTGCGGAGCTACTAAACTATGCTGTGTGAGAAAGCGGTCGAGCGCGGCACTTGAGGGGTCGCGGGCACACGCGTTGGCAACTAGCTGCGCTGGCTGGTTGCAGGCGAAAAGGAATAGAATGGAAAGGAAAAGAAAGTATAAATACCCATGTACAATGGCATTGGTTGAAAAATGGTAAGTAGTAAACGTCTAAGCTGGTAAATGACGAAAAATTAGGGGAAACCAAATGCGACTAATTTTTTATTATAAATGCTACCATGAAGTAGTAGTGCGGTTCAATGCTGACGAGATGAGGGCAAGAAATATGTATCGTGCATAAAATATTAGAAGCGGTGCCGTGGAATTGACGCCACTTAACTGGAAATAATAAAACAAGTAAAACGAAAAGGGTGTTCATAGCCAAAGCACGCTCTACGAAATAGAATAAGGCAGGAAATGTGCATTACAGCTATAAAAAGGACACAAGCAACTTTAGCAATTAAAGGAAATATGAAAAAAATAAAAAAAAGATTTGGAAACTTAAAAATGAGCTCTGAGTAAAAAAAAGTTGAAAACATGAGAAGCACAGTTATTTGCTGTTAGTTATGACTAAAAAATGTGAAAGAATGTGAAGAAGAGTTATGTGTTTCACTACTACCAGCCAATACCCATTGAGCCAGAAATGGGCCTCAGCGCTGAACAAAGTATGGTTCGAAAACGTCGCAGCTTCTTGGAACTTTTCAAGAGCCCATAGAGCGAAGCGATGTCACTTGGAAAGGTCGAGTCGCTTCAGTTCTCGCATAAGCTGTATTTTGTATGATTTCAGTTAAAAATCTCGACGTAAACTGCGCCAGGTTGTTCCATACGTCAGTCGGATTTGCTGCGAACGGCGTCGAATCGACTCTCCACGGTCTTCCTGTACGCTCTGAGCTACGGCCGCTAGGTAAACATTAACTTGGATCACCCGTTATACGGCAAAGCAAATAATAACTCGAACAAGAATGTTCCACGGCGTTCAACTTTGATGTGCCAAAGAGCTTGTAGGAAAATAACGATAGTATACCGAAAACTTTATAACAAAATTTAGTGGTTTTGGATCCACTTAGATTTAAGGAACAGACAGAAATAATAGAACTACTTGGCTGAACTCTTCGCATACTATTATGAAGCGTTTAAGTCGAAAAAAACACTAATATTTCACAAAAATCTATTGGAGCTGCAGAAGCTCAACGATTTTAAGTGGATACAGCCTTACTGTACTGTCATTCTTATATAACAGTCTCTAGGAGCTTGGTTTTAGTGTCATAAGTATTGCTGAGTGCAAATGGGTTGTGGAAATGACAATAACTAATACCAAGCTAAAAGTAATGATGGCACAAAGGTTGGCAAAATGTCTCAAAACCATATTGCAGAACAGCTGAAAGTTCTAAAGGCCAGCAAAAGCTTATAACAGCCATTTGAAACCCAAAACCTAACGGATTCACACCAGCTTGTTTATAAAAAATAAGTAAAGCCAGAGTCAGAGTCACAGTGCTGTTAAGATTGAGTTATTATGCAAGAAGCTAGTTTTTCTGAGATGAAAAAGGTTTTCATGCAATCTTCCGAGTATTTTCTTAAAACCAGTTGCATAAAATTAAGGGGAATACCACAAATGCAACGAGAAGTTCAGCCAAGCATGCAACAGAGATTATATACTACATACTAATATATATAATCTCGAGTTCTATTGGTTAAGGAAGTAAACCGCGAATGTCTGCATATACCACTACACAGGAGCTATCAACAGCGATAGGAGAAGGTTAATTGCATGTTAGGAATAATGCGCATGCCGCAAGCGAACAATAGTGCCACTCGAACATACATGCAATAAATGGTGTTGACCATTTCGTGCGCTCACATGTTGACATTTTCATTTCTAAACCATAAAATACACACAAAAATTACACAGCAACGCCGCAATGGAGCGCAATGGCATTACTTATGTTTGCTATATAAATATGTCTGCATATAGTAAACAGTAATGTACATATGTATGTATGCTAACTGCGAGTGCATCCATTTAAGCATTGCGGCAATATGCCGAGTTATTTGTGTTAGTAGCGCAAAACTAAAGTGCAATATATGCGACGCTCATAGAAGTATGTGTGTATTCTGTAACCCGACGGAATGCAATGCAAAGCAAATATGTGAAAAATTCCAATGCGCACAGAAAAGCTGAAGAGCGACAAATGAATTGTGTGGCAATATTGTTGGAGGGATATGCGAGCCAGCGATCGCTTGACTGTGCCACATGCACTGCTCTACATATATACTCGTATGTACCACCAAACAGTTACAGGCGTCAATTTGTTTTTCGTATTCCCAAATGTGCGATTTTAAAGCACATTTGCCACAACCGTTGCAATATGACTTATTTGCTATACAATGAAAATGTTTGTGGAATGCGGTGCCGCATATAAATGACCTAAAAGTGACAGTGGCATAGTAAAGATGCAGGAATGTGCAGAGGATACGCGCATAAAAGTCCAAAGTGTAGCGCAATTGCCTGACTAACGTTAGCTCCACCAGCCAACGCGTTTTCGCTCACCCTTTTTGAAAGCTTTTCGAAAGCTATCGTATACCGCTCATGCAGTTATGAAAGCACATATATATTTCATAAGTTCCTACACATATGACCGGTTTAGACTTACTTTTCCCGTCTCCGAAGCTCATAGACTGTGCTTTGTTCTAGCTGCAAACTTTCCTAAGAAAAGTCGAAATCCGCATGTGGATCTACTTTGTCTAGTTAAACTTTGTAAATAGTTCGAAAGCTACAAGTTTCACAAGCGTTAAACTTCCCAGCATAGCGAAAGCTCCAATCTGCTATTCAAAGCTCCATAAAAGCGCTTTCTGCACGCTTTTAGGGAGAGACCAGTGAAGTTATATTCTACATTTTCACTATTAAAAGCAATCATCCAGTCGTACCCACTTCTTATAAGCATTTGTCCTCACATTGTTTGGGAGAAATGCTTTCGCTAGCTGGCGCACACTTTTTTCCCTTATATTGTCATTCCAAGCGCTTTAAGTAGCCTTATAGATGATTGACTGCTTTTTTAGTCTTGTAAATACAATTGTTTCTAAAGGCAATATATCTTGACATTTCTATCGCTCCCTAACCAAAAATCAAAGTTTTTCATATTTCGTACATTTTCACTGCCCAGTCAAGCAACAAAAGCTCTTTGTCTAGCTGTAAAAATAGAAAAAATCAAGCAACATGAATATTGATTGGCAGCTGTCAGCTTTGCTAGCTGCTTTTTATGGCGAAGTGAAAGCGCAAAGATATGCGTGTGTGTGTGGCTATAAATCGTGATGAATGCGGCGTTTCGCTGACGCCAAACGCGCTGCGTAACAGGACACAGCGACGCCATAGATACCAGCCAAAAAGCAACAACTTCACAACACTTTCACCAGTTGTTACACAAAACGCAGACGGCATTGATTTCTTAGCTGAGAAATATACGCATTCAAACACGCGTTCGCTTAACTCATTGAGTTCTGCCAACAAAACTTTTGCTTTTATTGCCACCGAAATCGCCAGAATTTTTGATTCCTCATCCACGCTGGCGGGCGTTTGATATTTGCATGCCTTGACATTCCCCCTTCCAGCGCGGCGCGCACTGTTAGCTGTTGCTGGTTTCGTGCGCGTTGTCGCCAATTTCTTTTTTGAGCGCTGAGTGAAAGCGGGTGGCAGTGCGTGCTGCGACCGCGTTATAAATGGACGGCACGCTATTGCCGCTGAGCATTGTTCATATTTGCGCTATGTTCTTTAATTAAAAATTACAGCAGTTTTTTATTCCTTAAATGTACTTTACTCTCCCACAATACTTGCGTTTCCGTTTAGCTCAATGAGCGTGGGCAGTAAGCTAGCAGCGACTCAAGGCAACACCATTTTCGAAAGCCAACTAGAGCGCCTTAAAGTATGCTAAGCACAGAAAATGGGAGTTGTTACTTGTTATTTAGCAGACTGGTGTTATATGACTCCGCACCTAGAATACCCTTCAAAAATACAAAACAAAATTCCTTACAAGAACTTGATGCCGATCGTTCTGTTTGTATGACAGCTATATGCTATAGTGATCCGATCACAACAATTTCTTCAAAGATTGCCCCTGTACTTTAGGCAATTACACATGCTGAATTTCGTGAAGATATCTCGTTAGATAAAAAAGTTTTCCATACCAGCACTTTACTCAGATTGTTCAGTTTGTATGGCAGCTATATGCTATAGTGGTCCGATAGTGGCCGCTCTGACAAATGAGCAGCGTGTTGGTGACAAAAGTACGTGTACAGAATTTTAGATCGATGTCTCAAAAACTGAGGGCCTTATACTTATACTGACAGACGGTTGGACGGAAAAACGGGCATGGCTTAATCGACCTCAACAGCTCGTCATGCTTATCATTTATATATATTTCTCGTCAGAGCTTCTTTACCATGTCCTCACCAACTCAGATTTGTTGCTTCTGCTTAGAAAGCACTTAAAATCGCGAGCCAATGCTGTTGACACGCGTTCATTTTAGTAGTTCATTATCCAGATTTAACAACCAAGTCATTTCCAGTAGTGAAAATTAAGATTACACCAGCTTCCATATTGCGATGTAACGGAACTATAAATTGTCTAAATTAAATGCTCGTTTGCTGGCAGCGCGACGCCAGCCATATGGAGTATATTAAATGGCGACAGTGAGGCAACATTGTCGCAACACACACACGCACGTACAAAATGCAGCCGGCTAGGCAGTGCGTGTTGCGTTGCAATGAGCGCGCATGCAGGCGAACATATGTGCGGACAGCTTACTTAATATGCAAGCCCATGCACACATATACATATCTATACATATATATACATATATATAAGTAAATAATTATAAATATGCGAAGCAAATAGTTGCGTTGCGAGTGTTGTGTGCTTTTGTTGTTTTGCAAAATAAAAGCGAAAGTGCAACAACGACACAGGCATATATGAATATAGAGCACAAATGCGTAGGAATACATTAATACATGCATGCATATATATATACATACATACATATATACATATATAGATACATATATATGGTATATACACACACCGCTCTGCCGCACTCTGCGCGCTTGTTTGCTAAAATAAACTCACAAGTCGCTACATATTTATGCTTGCATATCATATCTGCTTTGTCCTTTCGCTGTTGTTTTTCTTTTGTTTTTTGTTTTGCACTGTGCATGTGTGTGTGCGTGCGCTGTTTTCTCCCTCTTCAACTATTTTTCGCTTGCACTTGACATGCAAATATTTATGCCCAACTTTTTCAAGCGCTCTTAATTGCTCTTGCTGCGCTTGAAGTCGCCACTAAACCGTTAGCTGATACTTTTTACGAGCGCAAAGTGCGTTTTTGTGACTACTAACGCTGACATTTCGTTTGAATTCAAAAAATTTGATATTTTTTAAATAAAATTTAATGGCTAGGGACATTTTTTAAATCAATTGTACAGAATTTTTTGACGTTGGCAGTCTTTGTGGCGCTTAAGGTTAGAGTTCAGTCTTCATAGTGCAAGAAATAGCGCTTGCAAAGTGTACTATCTCAAGCTTGTGGCTACGTTTTTGACACAACTTTGTTGTTGTTCTTGTAGCGGCAGAATTTTGCCGAGTTGAAAGTCCTTGGCCGTATAAAAATCGAGTCCGTTCCAGTTATGTAGACCCGACTGTCGTGGCAACGGACACACTTTCTAGTTTCACACGGACAAATCATTATGTTTCGATCTAATAGCACATAGGCTGGACTTTTATTTATTCCGAAAACCTTTGAAGCGCTGCTTAAACTTTTTCGACTAAGCAAGTCTTGTTTTTGTTTGCACTTGATGCCTTGAAACTTACAGAAATATTATAGGGTATGCAAGTATTACAGAAATTATATGCTTATTAGGGTGGAGCGAAAAAAAAAATTTTTTTTGGTTAGCCTGAGGGTATAATTTGTAGATTTTGAAAAAAAAAATTTTGGACAAAAAAATTTTTAAACACCTTAGTTTTGAAGTAAAGTTTCGAGTCAAAAATTTTTTTTTTGGAAAAGTGTTTTCTAGATGTTAAAAAAAATTTTTTTTTGTTTTCCAAAAATTTTCTTTTTTCATAACCTACAAATTTTACCCTCAGGCCAAGCAATAAAAAATCCTTTTTTTTCGCTTCCACCCTAATGCCTATACACATGTATTTCAAGTAGGTTTTACAAGTTATTTTATATTCGAACAACGACTGCTTTGCTGCCGAACCAGTCGGTTTGCATGCGTCGAACAATTGGCCACGCTACCTTGGCGCGCTCTTGAACTATATACGCAAGCCCGAAAATGGGAAATGCGCGCGTGCTTGGCCCATACTACAGTCACGTTTTCACGCCGCAAGCGGAGCTAATTCCGGCTGCGCTAACGGCATATGGAAAACGTCAATTGTGCTGCGACAATATACAGTACTTGTACAGTAACAACAATAAAATAAATAAACCTCAGGAGTGTGTGAGCGCCAAAGACACTTGCGGCACAATTAAATTTAATTAAAAACAGTGGCGACCAGAAACCCATAGCACGAAGCACTCAACGCAACGAAAAAGTTAGAACGAGTGAGTGTGACAGTTATGTGTTATTGTAGAACAAAGCAAGCGTGACTGACAGCACAGATAACTGTCGCTTGTACGTAGTCGTAGTGCGATGTAAGTGAACAAAGCCTAAGTTAATTTGTTGCAAGAAGGGTCACGCGAAGACGCCAACGGCGGCACGAAAAATGGTCGAAACAAAGGCAAACAAATAATGAAATAAAAACTTGCTCAGCATTTCAATGTGGCAACAATGCGAATAGCAGCAGCAGTTGCTAAGCGTAAATGAAGCGCAAACTATTTGATTAAGACGCGGAAAAGCGCAAAATAATAAACTATTGGAAAGCAGAGAGAAAGCAAGAAGTCACAACACGAGCTACAGCAATGTCAGATGACGCACTTTCACTTGCTAAGCAAGAGCATTAGCAAAAATTGGGGCAGAAATTGCTATAGTGTTGGTCGGTATAAAGCCAGTGCTATCGGCTGAAATCAAAAATCGATAATATATGCAGCTTAAAGTGCTTTTTTTTTTGTTCTAACAATAAATGGGGTTTAAACCCACATTGCTACTAACTTGAAAAACTTAACATGCAACACACTCTCTTTGGGAATTTTAGCAAAAACGCAAAGGATTTCTTTCCACCGAAAACTACTGACTAAAAGGCAACGGATTGTTGATTGCTGACGAATAATCCTTTTTATGGCGGAACGAATCGAAAGAGCCCAACATATGGCGCAGAAGTCGCTATTATGCTGCGTTAGTGTTAGACTACGAAGAGTAGTTGTAAGCACATACAGATGAAGAAGAAAGCAGTCTTTAGACATGAAAATTTTAAACTAAAAATAGGAAATGACGTCGTAATAACCGATTTTTCAATATTTTCCTTTGAGAATTTCACAAAATCTTTATCAAATATGTAGCTTCGTAAGTTTTTTTCAAGGAAAATGTAGAGTTGCATTTTCAGAGTTGATTAAATCACTGCTCTTTAGAGTGAAGTCCTTTTCTCTTCTACAGATGTGTAGTTTATATTTATTATAAGTATATATATATTTGGAGCAGTATTATAACATTCAATCAATATGCCTGGTTCACACTTCATAAAAGATAATTTTTTCTGATAGCAGATAAAGCATAAGAGCCATATTTAGCAGCTCATGGCGCTCTCGTGTAGAAATATTCGGAAAGCAAGTATGATCGGCAGATATGTGCGACTTTTGCGTAGATAAAATTGAAATCATCGTATTTATTGTATTTTTGTTAAATGAAATGCATTTAAAAGTTCTTAATAAAACATTGATATGTAGTGCTTATATGTTCTTCTTTGCACCAAACGCCAACAAAGTTGCATGCAAAGTAATGCTACTACTTGACGCTATTGTTAAACCCACCTATAATATCTAAACACAGTTATTTTTAAAGCTTAAAATATATATTATATTATATAATTATACTAAATATATAATTTTGTGGCTTTGTGGCTTGCAAAGCAAGTGTGTTGAAATCAATACTCCAGCAAATAAAATTTATGCCAATAAGCGCAACGCTGACAAAAGTCAGCACAGCGCCTACATTTAAGCCTAAGTGAGCTAGTTGTATGCAGCGCCATGTGTTTCCGCATTTATACCCGTTTTTTTTTTCTTCTTTCAATTATATATATTATATGTGTGCCTCAAGGCCCGTCAATGGCCGGGTTGTGTGTTTTTTCTCAGAAAAGCCATCAAATATGCTGCCATCTTTTTTTGACTTTTAGCTCTACCACATTTGCATACGCTCTTGTACGCTGCTAGGCAAATATAACCTCAAACTAATTGATTGACATTTCTTGTCAATAATGGGAACTTTCATCATTATACTCAGCTCCAGCTGGGTTACTGTTGTTGCCACATTCTCTTAACGTTGAGCCATTGCTTAGACCACAACTTTTCTCAACGGCTGCTCCACAAGGCCGCAAATGTTTTGTTTGCTCGATGGGTTGAAAAACATGGCACGACAACAGCTAATACACACACAGCTGCTTACAGCCTTCAGCATGACAGTGAAGCTTTTCACAATGCTGGTTAATAGACATACTCAGCTGGGAGTTGCTGCTACCACAGGTGTATCATAAAGCGTAAATGAGAACGCCTTACCTTGAGCGAAGATAAATAAATGTGACTTCTAACTTCAGTGCGGCAGTTTTCGAAAACACTCTGTTTACACAGTGGCATGCCGGAGCGTCTGCAGCTAAGCGCAGCGTGAGCAGACAGCAGTCAGTCTGTGTGTGTGTGACTATACTAAAACGGTAGTGATTACGGCCTACCAAAGTGCGCCTGTATGTATGCTAACATTTTTGTTTGTGCCGGGATACAAATCAAGCCACGCAATTAGCATACACACAACCAGCGTTAACTAGAAAAATTTGGGGTCGAAATCTGCCGGTAAGGCTAATTTAGCGTGCCACAAAAATGGGCAAAACTTAAGTGCCCAAAATGGTAAAGCAAACTTTTGGGTTTACCTGCGCGGAGTGTGAGATTCAACCAAACATTGTAGGAAATACCGAAAATCTGTGGAAGGTATAAACGCGTTAGATGGCATTTCAAGCAAATATTTGTAGCTGTATTTATGCTCCACGTAAATTTTTCGTTAAGTAGCTGAGTTTATATGAGATTATGTCTGGAATAGCTTTCATTGCTGTTAAACTTTTAATTTTTGACATTTTTTCACTTAGCATATGAGCAGGTCAACCTTTTCAAACAGAAGTTTGTGATTTTTTTGGCAGCTCACAGAGAGACAGTTTCTTATATTATTATTATATTTACTGACTGTCGCTTTCGCTGTGGAGCCAGCAACCTGTGAACAAATTTGAAATTTGTTCTGCCACACAAAGGTCACAATGCGCTGTGTAGCCTACCCTCCACATTCCAATTCACATCTATAAAAATATTTACTAGTACGGGCAATGCGTAATTATTAGCCCACACTTAAAGCTATAAAAACTCCAAATCCGATCGCCTTCCAGCTAATTTAACACCTTATCGTTAACTCGACAATTGCTGTCGTCAGCAATGCGAAAGGCAATTGATTAATCAAATATGAGCACAAAGCAAGACGCCAACATACACACACACACACAACAGCACTTGGCTGTAGTTAAAAAAAAGGCAATTTATTTATGCTCACAAATAATTAAGTTGCCACAGCAAGCGCAGTGTGGGCAGGTAAAAGACTGGCAAGCGAGGCAAGAAAACAAGAAAACAATGAGTGAAAGAAAGATAAGAAAAGCAAATAAATCAGTTGCTTCTGTGTATTGATGTGTGATTTTAGCATACTCTGTTGTTCAAGCGTGGCGGTTAAGGCGACCCTATAGGAAATTGTGTGAAAAAATCGATATCAAATAATATGCTATTGAAAAAATGTTTGAATTCTGAATTTAAAAAAAATAAAATGTTCGCTTTTTTTATTATTTTGAAATATTAAAATAAGAATTAAAATATAATTTCTCAACAGCGCTATTGTAGTATATTTTCATAATTTTTAATATTGAAAATTCCACATTTTGTTTATACATAATTTCCGTAAGCTTTATGTATTATTTTTCAACATTTTATTATGAAATATTTTTAATTTTAATACTATATTACATTACAATTTCCTCTATTTCGCAATTTATATTCTTATTGGCATTCCTAGTCGCTGAGTAACTAAATGACAGCTTTTCTGTTCGAGCTGAATTTGGTTAGCCAACAGTCAACACAAAAGTCTATTTAAATACCATTCAGCAGAATATTAAGCAAACATACGACATTGCTGAATATATCAATCGAAAGAAATAAATTCCTGAGAAAATATTTCATGGCCATACTAATGTGGTCGAGCTGAATTTGATAAGCCAACAATTTAGCAATTCAGCAAAATTTCAAAATTGTTTCTGCATCACCTACCACACTTTCATGCCATAAATTCACCAAAAGTCGATTTATATACAATTCAGCAGCATATTAAGCAAATATACGACACTGTTGAATGTGTCAATCGTAAGAAAAAAATTCCTGAGAAAATATTTCACTGCCATATTTATGTGCTCGAGCTGAATTTGACTTGCAAACAATTTAAGCAATTCAGCAAACTTCCAAAATTGTTTCGGAATCACAAATTTTGATATAAATACAATTCAGCAAAATGTTAAGGAAATATGCGACACTGCTGAATGAATCCATCGTAAAAAATAAATTCCAGAAGAAGTATTTCATTGTCATAATTATGTGGTCGAGCTGAATTTGATAAGCCAACAATTTAAGCAATTCAGCAAAATTGCAAAACTGTTTCTGCATCACCTGCCACACTTCCATGCCATAAATTCACCAAAAGTCGATTTATATACAATTCAGCAGCATATTAAGCAAATATACGACACTGCTGAATGTGTCAATCGTAAGAAATGAATTCCAGAAGAATTATTTCATTGCCATACTTATGTGTATTTCAGCCTCCGGTAAATAAAACAACAAGCAAATGCATATAATAAATATCAGATATCCTGCACACACACACAAGGTTACAGTGGCACAACATAAATTATGTTGTTTTTGGTGCATGCATTTGCAGCATGCCAGCATATCTGTCATGCCATAAATTGTCAGTTTATTGACATGATTGTAATGGAATGACAACACATGTGCATTTGTACGTAAAAAAGCATGGTGTATGCAACACAAATGTAGCATGTAGTAAAGGCACGTATACAAATATATGTATGTATATATATTATATAAGTGTGTGTGTCGTTATGTTTTATCACTATTTGCGTTTTTACATTACATTTTTCCACATATGAATTTCCGTTGCTTCGAATATTGTCAGTGCCATTAGCTTGTCATAACACACGTACAGCCATAGAGCGCCGCAAAGTATGCTACAACACATAACCTCCGCTTGATTTGTCGCCATTTTCGTTTGAGTTTTATACATTATATATATTTACGCCATATATACATACACAACGTGTTCGCATCTTCGGAAGTATCGAGTTTCCTTAAAATGTTATTTAAATGCATTGCACAACTTTTTCAACAAATATGTATATACATTTCATGGTCGCAATATGTGGCGCTGTGCGAATTAATGTTGTTGTCTTTATGGGAGTGTTATTTGCTTTATATATATTTTATATTTATTTGTGCTTGCTTTTTTGCAAGTCAACAAACCGGCAAATGTCAATTTTATCTCTCGCTATCAACACATTTGACCAATTCTGCTGTTGTTGCAACAATATTTATTTATTTATGCAACGGCAAACATTTTGTCTTGAGTCCAGAGGGAACAATTGTGTATACGCCAATGAAAATAATATTGTTGCGCATTTTTTAAAGTTTTTTGTGTTAATCTTGTGCGCTGAATTGTGCTGATTACTGCTGAATGTGTTATCCATAAGCTGAATTCAGCTGAAATTCTATTATAAAGCCTCCAGTGTGTTATCGAAAAGTTATATGCCCCGAATTGTTCTAAACAAGCGCTGAATGAATAAGCATATTATTTTTTATAAATTTTTAGGTTTCTATGCTTGTATTGTGGTATAAGTAATAGCGCAGAATAGTGCTGAATGTGACTTCAATGAGCTGAATTCAGCTAAAATTGTATTATAATGCCTCCAGCATGTTTTACAAAAGTTATATGCCCCGAATTGTAAGCGTTAAATTGTTTTGATCAATTTTTAGGTTTGTATGTATGTATTGTGGTATAAGCAAGTAGAATGAAGGTAAGAAACTTCAACATTATTTTTAAGGTATGCTTTAAGGCTGATTCTCACATAAAACGTTTAATACTTTAAAAAATGGTTCAAAATAAGTTAAGTAACATACCAAAAGTTATTTTACGCATTTAAATATTAGCTGAATTGCGTATTATGAAATTTTTTGGTATTGTATAAATCTGTAGAAACGAAAAATCGTGAAAATTATCGAGTTTAGCATTTAGTCAACTAAAATCAATAGTTTTACACTTTTTGCGTTTAATTTGTCAATATTTTGCAGCTGAATTGAGTCAAAGGTAACATCAGTGCGCTGAATAGAACTAAAGTGATTTGGCAAAAGTCAGGCAGATGGTTGATACAACTTTCTTCTTTTATTAGCAAGCTGAATTGCGCTGAATAGCAAGCAACCACACCACATAACACATTTGAGTAAAGCGTTAAAAAGTATCTTGTGCTGAATTACATAGTGATAGAAGCCCCGAGAAAAACCCGAGGCTAAGCTGAAGACTGACCTACTCGATAAGTGGAGCCTTTATATGAGAAGAATTTTACTGATAACGAGACGAAGAAAGAGGAAGAGAAACCCAAAACCAATACTATTAAAATTTTTGGGTAAATATTGAGAGAAAATAGAAATAAGAAAATACAGAAAAAATTCTCTAAGTATGAAGTCATGACTACAAGCTAGAAATATTGCGTGCAACACAATCGGCTTAAATTGCAATCTAACGTAATCTAATGGAAGAGGTTAGCAGCCATAGAAAGGACAACCATTAACCCTAGCAAGGCTTGCAGAGTAGTAGCAAGTATATTTGTAAAACGGGCAACTAACAAAAAGCGTCAGTGCAACTTGCGGCTGCAGCACGCTAAGGCTTAATTAACGAAAGCCGCAGCTAAAGTGCGCAACAGACAGAGATAAAACCAAATAAAAACAAAAAAGCGAACACGATGTTTGCGTGTTGAAAGAGTAACATAAAAACGCAAGTAGCGAGCAGCTAACGACGCCACAGCAGGCGCGCGCCATGACTATCGCACCTAGTACTAACCTGCCCGCCTCACACAGACTTGAACTCACGAACCCACACAGCCACAACAGCGAGTAGGCTAAGAGCGTGTTAATTAGCCGCGCATGTTTTCAGCTGTCGGCCATGTTGCAAGTAGCTTATGTAGCCGCACGGTCGTTGCACACCCATTATAGGCGTGTACGCGCTATGGAAGCCAAGCAAAGCAAAGGTTAATGTCAACTTATGTCAGCCGCGTAAGAGCCGCAAAGAGTGGCGCTAAAGAGGCGCTAATGTCCAACGGACGGCAGGAAGTGGCAATGGAACTTGATAATTGCAAGACATTTGCATACAAATATGCTGCGGCAGTGGCAACAAGGCCAACTGCGAAGAAAACTAAACGAAAATAACAAATTTAAAAATAAAATATTCACTCGTAGCGCAACAAAGCGGCGAAGCTTGTGTGCGCAGACACACACACACACGCGTGTTGATTTTTAAGCCTGCAGCGAATAGCGCGCCGTGTCACAACTGCAACTGCTGGCGCGCGACCATCAATCAGTCGCAAGGTGTTTGCAAGCCACGAAGACATGTGAGTTGTGCAAACTCAACTTGACAGCTGACATTGGAGGCCATTCGGCGCTGCCACCGTTGCACGTAATCAAGCTTGCGGTGAGCTGCAGTGCCAATGGCAGGCGCGCGTCGCGCGAGTGTCGCTCAGGCGCAACTGTCAAATGCTGTTTTGCGACAACTGCAAGAGCGTTACACTACCGCTGTTTTTATGCTGCTTCGGTTGTTGTTATTGATTGCTCGCAGCTATGTGGCAAATACATGGCTCAGTGCTACGGCTGCCCAGCCTTTGCAGCGCATTTCAAATGCTTCGCCGCAATTGTTGTGTTACTCAACTAAGTTGTTGGCAATTTAAAACTTTCGGCGGCTGACTGTGTGCGGCGAGTGACTTTCTTTCTTTCACTGGTCGCTCAGCAGTCGAAGCAGATTGGCAACGCGCCAAGTGTTTTGAAAGCAATGCCAATTGCAATATGTGTCACGCAAAATAAATACGAACGAAATGAGGTTATGTGGCTGAAAAGTGAAAATGAAGTAGAGTTTTTAAAATCGGGCAAACGCGAGCTGCAGCGAAAAGAGATGCATGAAATTTAAAGCTTTTACACAAATTTGTTATGATTATTGTTGCTGTGAGCCTTTCTTTTTGTATAATTGTCAGGTTGGCGCGATATGCTTGTTCGTTTAAGGAATGGCAAAGCTCAATTCGTTGCTTTTCGGCGAATTTGGCTTATTTCTTCTAAGCTTCGGCGACTTTTATATGCAGTTTTACTTAAATAAGAGTTTCGGTGCGCTACAGTTTTAAACTCAACAAACAATACAGAAATCTATAGTAAATAAAAACACGCAAAATTTTTTTTTGTTCACGTGAACTCTATTTCTATCAAAAGACTTAACATGTATTTATTTTCTATGCTGTTGAATAAAATTCTTATCATTACTGCGCCTGCGAAGCTAGTTCAGTAGGGTTAGTCTGGTCCGCCATGACGCGGCTTACATTTTTCTCGACTTCGAAACTTACAAACTCTAGGATGCTAAGATTTGCTTGATTTATTCTGCATACCTTTAGGCGCCTTAAGGTTGCTGTATTTTACATTCGCTGATGGCACGCTTTGCTTGCACTTCTCAAAGCGTTAATGTTTATTATTTTTATGCGTATGTAGCATATTACAGAAGATTATGATATTTTTTTTAAATACTGAAGTTTTTTTTTGAGTAAGTCGCGTGATGCAATTATTTTCTGACAATTTTTAACGCTTAAAATTGTTTGCAACTTGTTTCTAATAATTAACTCAACTATATTCAAGCGCCTAGACTGCGAACGATAACTTAACTTAGCGTGCTTAATATGTCAGCATACAATATAAGCAAGTGATTGTTGTCTTTAACATAAACTACACCCTATAAATATGTAAAATCTATTATTATATGCACACATACACACTAGAGTGGAGCGAAAGAAAAAATATTTTTTTTGCTTAGCCTGAGGGTAAAACTTTTAGATTATAAAAAAAAGAAAATTTTTGGAAAATTTTTTTTTTTAACATCTAGAGGCGGCTTACTCACTTTTAAAGTAAATTTCGAGTAAAAATTTTTTTTGGTTTAAACTTTTGAATTTATATAAAAACTATCGAATTTGACCATTTTTGACTTAAAATTTATTTTGACGCTTAAGGAAAGCATGTTGTCGTTTAAGACTTTTTTTAAAACTCCAATAATGAGCACAAAAATTTTTTTTAAGGTGATAACTTTTAATTGGACAGAAAGAGGACTCTCCAAAGCTTCTAAAACACTTATCAAACATTTTTTACGAAAAAAAAAATTTAACTCTAAACTTTACTTTAAAAGTGAGATGTTAAAAAAAATGTTGTTTTTTCCAAAAATTTTCATTTTTATAATCTACAAATTTTACCCTCAGGCTAGGCAAAAAAAAATTTTTTTTCGCTCCACCCTAATACACATGCAAACTGAACACACAATCACTCGCTAGAAACTGAAGCAGTCGGTTATAGCTAGCTTTTGAAACCACTGAGCAGCAAGCGGTAAGCGTTTCAATGGAATTTCGGCCAGCACAGACACACACACACACACACACACTTATCCACACAAAGCCGATCAGCACACACACATTCAAACACATTAGACGCTACACGAGCTAAACAATGTTGTACAAGTATGCAGGTACAATAGCACATCCGGACTTGGTAAGTAACCAGATAAAACAACAACAAAACGACATTATATTTTCGTTTTTCATTTGTCATTTCATGCGGATTAACTCATGCGCTTAACTCTACTTATACTCGCAAGCAACGCCGGCATTACACAACACAAACAAAGAAGATGGCAAGATAATCTGCAGCGTATTTATGAATAAGCATGGCGGATGAGCAAGCGTTATAGAAATTACGTTGCACTGGCAACAACAGCAGCAGCAGAAGACAAGCAGCAAGCGAACATACGCACAACAATAGCAAGAACACGCAACGCACATCAAGTGTAGTTGACTTTAGTGACTGTAGTGGTAAAGTCAACTGCAATATTCAACAGCCACTGCAGCCAAACGTCACTTCCGCTTACACGCACACGCACACGCGCACACATACACACACAAGCAATACTTGTGTCTTTACAATACTTTCTACAACAGTATTAAGTTGTAGCGTGTATTGGAAAAATGAGTAAGTAGTAAAACAGTGAACTGTGCTTCTTGCGGCATGGCGGCGCATGAGATATGCATATATATGCACATCCTAACGGTAAACAGACTAACATTCTTACACAAGTATATACATTTTATGCTTTTTTTGCGCAAAGCACGCCTTTATTGTACTTGCCGCCGCGCGTATGTTCTTGCCACACAGCAGTTATTGCGGCATATATTGTTTAATATGCAGATACCCGCTTAAATATTACAAGTAATGAAGCTGCATGAAACGCAAAGTGTGGACCGACACATTTCACGCTATTTATGCGCCTATGTAGGTGTAAGCCGACGCTGTGTGTGTGTGTGTGTGGCGAATGCTTAGTCATGCAGGCGCTGCGCTTGTGCTACTGAATTTTTAATTTTTCAATATCTGGCAGAATTACTAACTTGAGCTGGGCCCGTGTTCGCTGAAGCACTCACCAACGTAAGCGCTTGTTGGCTTTCATTTTCGCATAACCGTTGTGTGCGCGTGCTGACGACAAGCATGTGTATATTGTAGCATACCTCCGTAGCTCAAATCAAGTCCAAGACGCATGGACTTACATAAAATTAAATGGAAATGGCAGACTCGAGCATCGTCAGCACATAAATTTCATTGTCAAAGTATTTTTTATGGAACGCGCTGCTTTGCGTTTAAAAGGCTTGCGAAACACTGCCTTTAAGAAAAGTAAGTAACCGCAAAGACACAAACGCACAAGCTTTTCAAACATTAGTTTAAACCTTAAATTCGTTAGCAAGCTGCTAAATCTATATACTTTCTGCAGAACTACATATAACTGCTGTCGCTTATAGTCTACTTTTAGGCTCTAAACGAAGAAAAAGCTTCGCGTATTTAAACTAGCTGCTGGAAAATGAAAATTTACTGAAAAAATGCTCGATACTAGCGAGTTTTAGACTAGGCATAAATATAAAAATACTTGTCGATAGCAACTATGTATATCGAATCATTTAGGCATATAGCTGTCATACGAAATTATCGATCAAAGTTAAAACCTTGCATGGAAAATATATTATTTGACAAGGCAGATTATTTATTCTATAAGGCAATGCTAGTACTGGACTACGGAGTGTTATAGTAAATATATAGCGGCCCTACAAACTGACCAATCAAAATTAATTTAAAGATATTTTTATAACCTAACCTATAACCGCAACATATTGCCATAGCGTATAATAATTTTGTTCGCCTAATCGTTGTTTGTACCAACTAAAAATAATCGAGTTAGATATAAGGTTATCTATATATAAATGATGCGAGTGATGAGAGGAGTCGAATTCCGAGTGTCTATCTGTGCGTCCGTCCAACCGTCTGTACGTCTGTGCAAGCGTTAATTTGAGTAAAAATTAAGATAACTTGATGAAACTTGGTACATGGTTTTGGAAAAAAATATTAAGAACGAGTTTGTAGATGGGCGTAATTGTACCACTGCCACGCCCACAAAACGCCATTAATCAAAAACTTATAAAGTGCTATAACTAAGCTGTAAATACAAAACTTGAATTTGGCACAACGAATCACATTAAGAAGAGGCACCTGCGTTTTGAATATCGTTTTAAAAGTGGGCGTGGCACCGCCCACTAATAATGTACAATGTATATATCTTTCAAACCAATAAAGCTATATCGCCCAAATTTGCACAGAACAAATATTTTTAACCCTACTTACTATAGTGTGAAAATAGGTTAAATCGTATGATAAGCCCGCCCACTCCCCATATAACGGTTTTGTTAAAAACTACTAAAAGTGCGCTAAATCAATAACTAAATGCATCGCAGACATTAAATTTTACAACCAGGTTGGCGCAAGCAGGCTTAATAGGAGCCGGTGTCAAAATTGTACTATGGGCGTGGCACCGCACACTTTTAGGTGAAATCACATATGTAGCTCGGAACCTGCCAAACGGAATTCAACCAAATTTGGTAGATAACATTCTTATATATTTATATAAAATTCCTATATTACCATGTAGTTTTAATATAAAATGGAGGAAATCGGACTACAACTACGCCTACTTCTCATATAGCCCCTTTTTCTGCCCACAATACCATATACACCATGTAATGATTTTCGTCTTTCCTCCTAAATTTAAACCGTTCAGGTTGGTCAAATGTAATATTTTAATGAAATTAAATGGACAAGTTTTCTTAAAAATTATGTGGTTTAGCGCTGAATTAGCATGGAATGAATCTAGACCTTATTCTACACCTCATATCCCTAATACAAAGAATTTAAGTCCTCTGGTAGACGTTTACCACATCAACTAAATTTTTATTAAATGTATCATATTTGGTTGAGTTGATCCCTACTCAAAGAATTCTTAGTAGCCTAGAACATGAGCTCCATAAGCTACTGTCTGCAAGTCGAATAAAGGTGTAGCTAAACCATCAAAGCCCTCTAAAGTTGAGTCTCCTCAGCTGGCGGCTGCACTTTCGAATTTTCTCTCTCAAAATTATTCTGCTATAATTCACATTAAACTAAAAATAATTATTTTTACTGCCAATTTAGCCACAAACTGTGTATTACGCTGCTACAATACTTTAAAGCGCTCGTAAAAGTATGCAACAATTTAACGATTGTGTTATGTAAAAGCAAATCATCAGCTTTAATAAATGGCCTTAAGATTTTCGCACAATCAACACAACGCCAAAAGCAACGCAAATAAAACACACGCACACACACACACAAACACAGCGTCTTGGCACACCATTGCTTGGCTAAAGTATACTTTAAGGCGCCACACGCGAAATTGTGTCATTTTTGCTGCCGCTTTGTCGTTTCTTATGCGAGAATCCGTTTGTTTCTCATTGCATTCGTAAATCATAGAGCACATTGCTACTTTTTGTTGGCAAAACTTTCGCTAAACGCACACATACACTCACACACACGTATGCGTGGCGAAACTATGTCAGTTACTGGTATTTTCATATTTAATAAGTGAAAGGGAAATACCAAAAGTCATTTACTCGAGCTCCGCTGTGTCTGTGTGTTGTTGTTTTCCTTGAAGTGTGTGTCATAATTCAAACCGAACACGCGACGCGAACGCGAAGGCACACGAAACAACACACAGAACTCACGCGAGTTTGGTGGCGAGTTAGAGGAGCTTCGCCAAAGCATACGAGCAGGCACGCACATACACATATAAACTCGCTGTTGCATCCTGTTGAACGTGGTGGGCTCACAGGCGCTCAGCGATGGCCAAGCGGCTGCAGGCAGGGAGGCAGCGATGGGTGTGAGCAATGTGCCAAAGCGAGCGAGCGCACGAAGCTACACCGATCGACTGGCTGACTGACCAACTGACGAGTGCACTAGCAGCTGCGACCGACGTCCTGTCAGTGGGGCAGTGAGGCACGGGAGCGATGAAGTCGCGTAGCAAACAACCAGCCGTCCAGCCAGTCAGTCTGTCTGCGCTGGCTGTGTGTATGTGTTATTTGTGACTGTATGCGTGCCTATTCGTGCGTGACACATATACTTTGTTTGTGCTCGAATTCGTACGCATTCGTGTGCGCGTACGTGTGCTTATGTATGCTTTTCGGCTCGCTTCACTTTCGAAAATCCTTCCACTTACACTTTCTTGCCTTGCCGCCGACCTGCTGCTCCTACTTCAGCGCGCACCGTTATGTTTCAGCTTGTCGTTGTCGTTGTTGTTGCCGTTGTAGTCGTCGTCATAACTCGCTTGCCACTCGCCTCGCCACGCTCAATGTCATTACACAATAATTTCGCTTTGCTTTAAAAATTTCACTTTTCATCACCTTTACCGTTGCGATTTTCGCAAATTTTCCCTTTCGTTGAATGCACGTTTCCAATTATGAGCACAAATTTTTCACTAGAGCTAGAGCTGGTCTACTTTTAGGCGTTTTAGCGCAGACAGCGCGTATAAATCCACATTTTCACATTCTCTTTTGCGCAAAGTTCCACCGAATTTGAATTTTTTCTACGTTTGCTCAATACTATACGCTTTGGACATAAACTGGATATTTTGTTGTTGTTGTTGGTAACTTTTCAAAAACGTTTAGCCCCACACACACGCACACACATTGTCCGCGCCGTTGTAGCGACACAACGTTGCACTTGGTTACGCACCTAAAAGTTGACTACGAAAACGGCACGAATTTCATTGGCGACGAGCCGTTAGCGCGAGTGGTGGAATTCGGCGCACCGGTCAGGCGCGTTGTGTGTGTCACACTTGCAGAGCGGAGCCTGTGCATAACTATGTGGACGGGGGAGCGCGCGCTCATTTGGAGTTGTGCATGTGCAAGCGAGACAGCCAGTGTGCGCTGTGGTGAATTTCAAACAGCTGTTGCGCGGTGTGTGTTTTAAACATATTTTTTTTTTGTTTGTGGCAGCATAAATTTGCTAATATTTAAAAAAAATTTTATATATCACACTAATTTTAAAAGCAAAAGCAACTCTTCTCTACTGCTGCCATTTGCACAACGCTCATTACAAATACACCAAACCCACCATACCTGCAACGCCGCCATCTCTCGTGCATTAGCGAAATCTACAAGTATAGCCACTGCAGCCACCATTAGCACTTGCCATGCGCGCGAAAATGTTGCCAAAGCACCAGTAAAGCAGCTTGTACACTATACCGCCACATATTGTTGACGTTTGCTGTGACAACTCTCAGCGTAAACATAAACAGCTACAAGCATACTATACAAATAATTATGTGTATAGCTCAAACTGCCTCCAAACAACCGCCAAAATTTCAGGCAAAGCGCCAAAAAGTAGGCTATCACTACAGCTGCCCAGCCTTAGCTCTCCATGTCGTCACACTTGCTCTCGCACACCAGTCTCTGTCTGGCTGGTTGAGGGTGGCGCCCACCCTCTGCATTTTGTGCTGCTTTGGCCTTCCTTCAATGTTTTGCAATTCTGTCTTTGCTTAATGGCTTTTCGCCTTTTGCGCCAATTGGTAGGCTTCAACGACTGCGTTCTTAGTGAACTATGCACTCTATTTACAGTAGTTTGCTAGTGGTTTCAAAGTAGAAGTGCTAATGCTTTGTTGTAATAATTGAGTGTAAATGAACATTAATTGAAAATGGTAAACAAATTGAGACTTTCTGCAACAAAAAGTGTAAAGTGGAAAAGTAAATATATTTATTTAGCAAACGACAATAAATTAAATTAAATAACTGCCAATAACAATTGCTGCCAACAAACGTGTCTCCATTTATAAAACATATAAAGAAATTGGTAAGCGAAAATTATGTAAAATATATTCTCAGAGCAATTAGTACAAACAGTAGAGCCCATTGTTGGCAACCAGGCGTGAAATAGCTTACAAATGTTTCACTATTTCTAATGACAAGCAGCCTGTCGGAAAATTGAAACATTTGCAACTAGTACGCTGGTGTTGGCTTTTGGGTCACATTATGCAACATTTTATTACGCATTCATATATATTTTTAGTGAATTTCGTGGCACTTGAACTTTTCTCTATGCAGTTGTCTTATGTTTCTCATTATGCCGCTTACCTATTTAAACAGCCACTATCTAAACTTATCTCTAATAAAAGTTAACCTCTTCAACATGTTGCCAATTCATTTCTCATTTTCGTTAGTTTTTGGCATTACTATCGACATTACTGTAAGACCTTCCTAATCCACCCTTGAATAGATATTTGTATGCATAAAATCGATACAGAAATCGTTTGATGGATAGCTCTTCCGTATTACTTACGTAAAACAACAACCAGATGACATCGGAACTGGAAATGCAGGTAGTATGTGCACAGAGTCGCCGCAGCAACGAGTTTGTGTTAACGAGGAAACGAGAAATAATATCAAAAGCTTTCGAAAAGTATCGAATCTATTTATTAGATAGGGAGATGGAAATCTGCCTGATCTGTCAGCAAAGTCAGCTATTAAGTGTGTATTATAATGTAGAATTTCGAAACATTCTAATTTTTTAAAAATATTTTTAAAGCCTAACTATTTAAATACATGTCTACGAGATTATTTTTCAAAATTTATATATGTGTCTAAATACAATACTAAAATATTTAAGCCAGCTATAACAGTAAACGGTTCGTTTATCAAATCTGTGTGGAACTTATTTCGTATTGCCTTGCAGTTCGGTTTATTGCACAAGCGTTAAGCAATAATTTCCAATATGACTTGTTATTGTCGCTTATCACACACACACGGACGCGCATACAAAGAGACCTTCATTGTCACAGCATTTATGCGGCTTCATCACTTGTTTGCTTTGCTTTTTAGCATTTTGTTGCTAGTTTTCTCTGCTTGACTTTATTTTGCTTATTTTCTTTATTATTTTCTTTGTTGGTCTCTTGCAGCTCTACTTTGTGCCGCTTTGTGAGTTTTGCGCGCTACAAATACAATTTATGGCTTGATTATAAAGCTGTTAATCAGCGTTTGTAATGATTCTTCGATAACGATTTGTTTTTTCTCGCTTTTTCTTCAATCTCATCGCTCAGCAGCACTTGTAAGCTGCCTCAAGTAAAAAGGTGTTACCCACCGCAATTAATTATACAAAATATTTATACCGACTTTTCAGACAGTGTTGAAATTTTTTATTTTTTATTTTTATTTTTTATAATAATTTTATTTCTACAACTTTTTAACTATCGCTTAATTTCCAACAGGCACCTCTCACCGCTTTGCCACATTCCAAAGCCTAATCGGTGCTGATCACAACCTGCCAAAACTTTGTTGTCTTGGAGCTGCGGCTTATGCCGCGACCGGTTGTTTCCGCCGTTCAACTAATCAGCGCTGTAGCGGGCGTCGCGCTAAGCTTGGGCGCAAAGTCCAATGCGACGAACATCAATACAGCGTCGTTGTTGTTGTTATGTATGCGCATAAATATTAGGGTGTGACAAAAAAAATTAATATTTTATTAATGGTCCCTATAGGTTTTTGTTTAAGTTAAGCGTTTGCGAGATATTCATCATCAAACATCAATGTCTATCAGCGATATATGAATTTTTCTAACTGATAATAAGAAAAAAATAGAAAACTGTAAGGCGGAGTACCTTCTCGTTACAATAAAGAGCTCATACTTGAAGTGACTTTCATAGAGGTGTCTAACAACCAATTTTTCATAATTCGAAGCGAAAAAATACATTCATTTATTTTTTTTTTTTTTGACACACCCTAATAGGTTTTTATTTTTGTTTTTTGTTTAAATAAGTTTATGTATTTACATTGGTAAACATTTCGAAGTGTCCACTGCTGCGCGCAAACCCGTGAAATAACCGGTAAATATGTAAATAAACGAGCCCACCAGCCGATTTGTGGATGTCATGTTGCCCTCAATATCACACACACGCTCTCTCTCGCTCCGTAAAATTATATTTTTGTCCCAAAACTATTATTTGCTTTAATTGTGTGTCCGTTTGCCACACCTTCTATTTTGTAGCGCGATCCGCGGAGAGCTACTTAAACAGCAAGTGATCCGTATATATAATATATTTGTGTATATGTATGTACTTATGTGTGTATGCGCTTATATATAGAGTAGAACTTGTTAACAAGTAATATTTCTTGCTAATTACTTAGACACATTAGATCTAGCTTGTAATGAACGCTTGTCTGCCCGCCAACAAAATATTTGCTGGAAATTTTATTTTTTCCTCATAACTTGTTTTGATGCGTGAAAATTGGTAAAAATTTTAGCAAGAATTTCAAGTTAATAAAAATTTAAATAAATTAACGTTAGAGAAATTTTAAAAATTTTGAAACTGTGACACTTTGTAGCTCTCTCGCTGCAATTGCTTAGAAAACGGCTGGGGAAATTTATGACATTTTACAGCAACCCAACTTCTCTATAAGAATCTAAGAGAAAAGTAAGAAGCAGTTATGATATGGTACTGGCTACCCGAGCCTTACTTTTCTGTCATAAATCTGAACTATATTTTAACTTTAGACAACATATTTCTACACGAACTCAATAAAGCAACACGCAACATATGTATATGACACCCGCACCGCTTCTAGCGTGAGCCTTCTATTTATAGACGCACTCAGCATCATTTTTGCACTTCTACTCTTGCATTTACACATAAATGACATTAAAATATCTGCAGAAATTCAGAAACTCGCACACGTTCCCCTTTTACTCCGCCCCAGCTGGCTATTTGACATAATGCATGGGCTACACGAGACAAGTGAATTGCACAAGATAGCGTTTGTATGCGCTTAGCTCAGTAAAACTGTGCAAGAGAGTGTTTAACGGTGAGCGTTCTTTATAAACGTGAATTGAAACCAAATTTTTATTTTTTTCTTAGCTATACCTAACATACAAACTATACATATAATATATATAATATATATATATTTATATATAATTGATCAGCGTGACGAGCCGAGTCGGATCACTATAGCTTATAGCTGCCATACAAACTGAACTATGGGAATCAAGTGCTTGTGTGGAAAATTTTTTCAGTTTACGAGATATCTTTAAGCAACTTGCCACGTGTTCTTATCTAAATAAACTATGCAAGCTGCAAAGAAATTATTCAGATCAGACCACTGTAGCTAATAGCTGCCATATAACCTGACAGTTCAAAATCAAGCTTAAGAACTTTTTATACCCCTCTATGCTTCAAACATGCACCTGTAAGAGTAATATAGCTGCAGTGCAGCCGAGGTTAACACTTTTTCTTGTTTTTCTTTTAAACAGTCCTAACCTAACTTTTCTTTTTTCAAACTCTGCACTTTTCATTTGCACAAGTTCCAGTTTGCGCATTTTATTTGCAGCATTTAGGCCCACCTTATATCCCTGCTACATACATAGAAACATAAGTATGCATATAAACATATATATAGCGTATATGTAAATGGCAAGCAACAAATTCAAAAATACAACAAATATCGCCGCTCAGTTCAGTTTACTTCTACAACGCCAGTGGCACGCTAGCGATCTTGGTTGAGTAAGGTTAGTTACGCGTTGGTAAGACGCGGCGATTAGCGATTTTCGCGTCCTTCTTTATGTGCCGTATTCTTCGCTGTTTGTGTAGTGTTTTATATATTCTAACTGTATTGAACGGCGTGTGTTTCTCACAAAGTGGATATCTTTGGTTTTACATATGTAGGTACATGAACATAAAAAATTTATTAAAAATGTGTTGGAGCAAATATTTATCGGGAGAACAGCAACAGAAAGTAGGAAAAGCTTGTTTACAAAAAACAATTGAGTTGAGTTACAATTGCTGCTTTGTAAAAAAACGTCTAATAACAAAAGCTCTAGACCTTTTCACTACAGCTTTCAAGCTTGCAAAAATATCTAGTATGTTTGCTTTTCGAATGAGATTACTGCATGATATATATATTATCAAGCTTGACATTAAAATTCATTAATAATTTATTTAGAAAGCTTTTAGGATTCAACTTTTTTTATCTCTAAATAGTCATCGGGAAAACAGCAACTGAAAGTAGGCCTAGCTTGTTCAAAATAAACCCGTTGAGTTTAGATACAACTGCTAAAGAACGTCTAATAACAAAAGCTCTAAAGCTTTTCACTACAACTTCAAAGCTTTTAAGACAATCTTGGCTTTTTACTGTCCAACCGTGATTACTATTAATTAGATATTATCAAGTTTAATATTAAAATTCATTAATAATTTATTTAGAAAGCTTTAAGAACTTAATCTTTTTGTCTCTACCTCGTTAAGCAGTATATATGTAGAAACAAATTAAAATAATTTTATAAAATAGGACACGCTTTCATAAAAAGCTTTCTTGCTGTGATAATCTAGTAGCGCAGCGGCTTTCATTTTGCATACCGAAGCTTTCACAAAGCTTTTAGACTAAACTGCTACTAGACTATTCTTTTCTTTTGTGTATTTGTATACCTGTAAAGACTTTATGCTTTTCTAACAAAAATATTAGTTTTTCATGCGACTTCATGACTTTTGCAATTATTGCTCTACATATATATGTACACACTATGCATTAGTCACGTGCGCACGGGGCATTGCATGCATTTAATAGCCAATTGCAAACAGCGGCTAATAAATACAGTTGAACACAATAATAACTTAATTGTGGCGATTGTAAAAAATTTACAAAGAACGAAGAGATAAGTCGAGCAATAGAAAAACAAAAACAAAAACAATAATAAAATAATAAATATTTTGCTAAAATCAAAAATCAATGTTAAATAATTTATTTTGTATTTAATTACAGTTTTGATAAGACCGAACGACACAGCAGCTGTTTTGTAATCACACATACACACACATGCTACCGAGCGCCCAAAGGTGAAAAGGGATCTGGCGAGCGCGTCAAATATTTTTCCATTGTGTATACGCTTGCAACATACGGCGCAATCGGCTGCACCGAAAACAGCAACAACAACCGTAATACATTTGGACTTTGTACGCCAGCGCAAAAACAATTTACGAAAAATATTTGTTAAAAATTTGTTAAAAATTAAAGTCGTCGAACCGGTTCATTGCATAGCGCGCAAGTGAAGATAAAGCAAGCAAAAACAAAAATAAACAAATCATAAAATCACACATTAATGCGAGCGGTATATACAACAACATGCACACACACACATATCGCCCGATCTATTGAATGTGCAGAGGCGGTGACGCGAGCACAGTAGCAAAAACAAAACCAACAACAACAACACCATACCTCGCTACAAAAGGGCAACAAAGTGACAAGCGCTATACAGAGCCGACCATCGTTTAGTAGCGCCGCAACAGCCAAAGATTACAGACGCCTTTTACGCTAAGAGCCAACAGCAAACAAAATAAACATTGAAGCATTGTCAGCCTTCAAATTAACGTAACGAATCAATAATAATTGTGTGTCGTACAAGAAGAGCAAAATAGTTGTGCAGTGAACGCAAGTTTTCAAAAAGTGTACTTTTACACTGTATTAGCGCGCTGCAAAGGATCCACTGATATTTTATAAATTTTGAAACCAAATTCTTTTAGTGTTTTGTGCGTATTGATTTGAAATATTTGTGTTAAAATGCTGCGCCATTTGTTGCGTTCTGTGATTTTCGCGCAGCCTGCGCAGTGCTCCGTGGCCGTCGCTGCGTGCGGCGCGCGCAGTTTGAGCACGGCCGCCACCACGCTGCCGACACAGCTGGATAAACTCGTAGTTTACACTGAAGAGGAGGGTTACATTAGACAATCGCCGTTCGAGCCTGTCGAGCCGGTCAATCTAACGGTGGACAAATACGTGTGGCGAGATTTCAAGAAGTTCGAGAAGGACATAGCGACGGTGAGTTGTGAAAAACAGCCTGTAATTGTACAATTCTGTGTTGGTATATGGCAGATGCTACTTTTTCTCCATTTGACAGCAGCCATCTGGCGTCTATGTGACATCCTTTTGACTTCTGTCATATAATTTTCATTACACAGTGCCCAACTGACAGTCCAAACTGCCATTTATTTGACAGCTTTCGTTTATTATTTATCATGAAACATGTTAACACTCTGTATTTGCTTACTCGCTCTTACTTTCTTCATTAAACAAAATATACATTTTTTTAAGCCTTTGCAAATAATTTATAATAACTTATATACAAACACCTTGATAACAAAAAACAAGATCACACAGATTTGACTATTTATTTATGGTTTTGTTTCATTGTGTGCTCTTTGTTGTCTTTTAACAACTTTGGTTTATATTCCAATTAATTCTAAAGTGGTTATTTAGCAACCGACCTTTGTACTAGTGAGCCTCTTGAGCGGATTTTAACTCTACGCTGATAAGATTAGACAATGAAGCAACTTTCTCGCAACAAAGAATGTTTATTATTTAATAGCCCTAGGCTAATGTTTATGCGCCTGCTATCTAGAATTTGTGATTTATTTGCGCAGTAAAGACTTTCGGAATGTTATTTAGTTCATTTAGGCCAGTAAAATATCAGCCAAAAAAAATAAAAATATAGCATGCGAGAAAAAGTGTCGCTGCTGTGAGAGAATGATTTAAGCCGGTGAAATATCAGCCTAAACAAAAAATATTGCATGCGAGAAAAAATAGTCGCTATTGATTTTTAATATAATTCGGAAGCAAAGAAGCTAGAATTTATATATAAATATGCATTTACAATTATTCTAGTAATATTATAAATAAATATTAGCTTTAGTGTTATTTTATATTTTTTTTGTTACATGCAAGTAAAAATCCAAATATCAGTGTAATTGAGCAATAAAACCATAAATGTCGTGCCAATCATTTTAACGCTTTCAATACAGAGCTTAATTTTAGTCAATGTTGATACTTTATAACACAAAAACAACAACAACAACGAGACCATAAAGTCATAAATGCCAACAAAGTGCAATTTGTGCCAATCTTAATTCTATTTTTACATATTTATACGATCATACATTTAAATACATGTAAAGCACATATTTACTAGTATCAGTGAGCCTTGCGCATTCAATTGACGCGACTTGTGCCACAATTGAATAGTTTCAGCAGCATTTCAATTTAACGAATCGCGCTATGCCTGCTGGATGCACTCGCCACTTATTACATATTATATTTATATATAGATTTATGTGTGTGTGTAGAGTGAGCGCAAAAAAAAAAATATAAAAATAAATAAAAAAACATCTAGATGGCAGCTTAATGCCGGCTGGCTTGTCCGCCTTTATAAGAAACGGTAATAAGTGGAAGCACTACACTGCCATGAAATCTTAATTTGTTGAATTGATAGCGCACCTTTGAAGTGATCTGTCCGCAGACTCTGAGAAACCCATGCTACTTTATAAGAAACGCTGGTAGCTGGGCTAAGCAACCATTACGTGATGTGTTGATCAGATCATGTAGTATCATACGATGTAACCTCACAAACCGTTTGGCTTGCACGCCTTTATAACGGAAACGGTACTACAGTTGGCTACCTTTTTCGTGATGTGCTAATGAGAACGTGTGACATCACACGTTTGATGTAATGTGTCCGCAAACTCAGTGTAACTAACCTGCTGGACTATACAGCGCTAGTAGCTGGGCTATTCATTCATACCATGAGCTTTGATTAGATCATGTGATATTTATCGACATGTCTGATGTGATGTCAATATAAGAAATGCTGCTGGCTGAGCTTTTTACCCCTCCCGTTAGTTGTGAAGACATCATGTGATGTAATACCGCTGTGATATGTTTTTAAGTCACGTGCTTAATAAATTTCTGGGTTTCTATAAAAAAAAAGCGCAGCCTATGTGTTGTATTGGTTGGTACATGTGATTTGTTTCAGCCTTTGTGATGTGATTTTAAGTCATATCGTTAATATTTGAACGGCTAGCTGACTTTATAAGTAACTTGGTGGTTGGGTTAGCAACCCTGCGATAATATATAGTATGTGATTGCATGTCGTATATATCAACTCAGTGCCTGAAAGTGAATTTTAATGTATACCCTCTACCCTATTCCCCACTCATATTAGTTCTTCACTCTGCTTCATTTTTATATATTTCTTACTCTCAATCTTCTACTGCTCGCTACTACGCGCCGACACTCGCCAAAGATCTCTCATTACTTAACGAGAACGCAAACCGTTATCGATAATTGGAGACAGAAGTGAATATAAACACTTGTAAATATAAATAAATTTTTTTCGCGATAGCGACGTGTTCTGCAGCTGCGAATGCACCGCTGGCGGGTTCAATGAATTCACATCAACCACACGCTGCTTGTTTGTTTTAATTATACCTACGTCTTTTTACGATTTTTTTTGCATTGTTTATGGCCCAAGTGTTTTGTTTTCATTTCGATTACCTTATAGATTTTATTGTTTTGTTTTTCTTTGCCTTTTCTAGTAAACGTTTCTTGGTAGCATAACCAGCAATTTTGTCAGCTGGGTTCTGCGTTCGTGTAGTTTTAATTTAAATTAACTGTGGCATATATTTTTGAGATTTCTACAGAGTGTGCGTTCTACCTGTATCTGGAAGGTAACCCTTTAGTTAGACAAGGGCTGTTTGTACGTTAGCACATACCTATTTTAAATTTTTCTGGATTTTGTTAGATACTGGATATCGCTCTTCCGGTATCAAGCATCTCAAGTAAATCTCTTTCTATATTTCTAAATATTTGTGTTCTTACACTTTTACTCAATGCTTACAAATCTCATAGCACATATAGTATAACTAATCGAACACACCCAAAATCAGGTCGGCAGCTGCCGTTGCAAACGTCGGACTGGTACATTATTGCACTACATTTTGTTTGCTTCATTCAGAATTTTATGTTATTTTTATTTACGCTTTGATAGTGCAACAAGAGAATTTGTCGCGTCATGCACTGACACACCTCCATCGCCGAAAACAAAATAATACATAAAAGAAAAAAACAATTTTTGGTTTTCCACATATTTATTTGAGTGTGCTGCTGTTCGGATTTCACGCCGCTGCAGATTATTTTTATTTATAGATTCTTCAAATTTTGTGTTTTTATACAATATGTATGTACATATGTTTATACATATTATTAATAACAAAATTCATAGATCACTTTATTTGCCGCCTCATTCCACATGCTTACTCTCAGCCTAACTCATCTATCTCATCCCTTCCCACCTCTTACCGCTCTCTCGCTAGACTGCTCGCTATCTCTCAATGCCATTGCGCTAGCATACCCATTAGAGTCTCTGTAATTATTCGCCCCCATCTTCGTGTGTGTTCATAATATATTTAGCCAATCTAGACTTTGCACATTGAACCACTGAGCTTTGGACTGCAATAAAAAAAGATAACGCAACACAAACACACAGCGCATTCATAGGTGAAAAGCAAACAGTTTCAGCGCAGATTTCGTGTTTTTTTCTTTTATTTTTTATTTTGCTATTTACGCAAAAGTGATTTTGAATTTTGCAAAAACCAAAAATTATCTACACTAGGTTTATAAAAAAAAATTAAAAAAATAGCAAAGAAGGTTGTTGAAATTGTGTTTTTTGTGCGTATAATTATTTTATTTTTTAAAAGCGATTTTTATGCCATCGATAGGGGACGGTACTTTATTCTCCACCATAAATTCGATGTTGGTCTGATCGCTCACTAACCGTTTGTTATATTGGTCACAGATTTGTTTGTATTATTTGAAGTTAGCGCTTTCCAACTGTTTCGAGCTGAGGGTTTAAAAAAGGGGTATTGCTCTCTTTTAATAGTGTGGTGTAGTTAGGTACATAGAGTGGCTATCTGACGATGCAACTAGGCCTTTATGAGGCGCATTGTAAAACCACAGCCACTAAAATGCCCTAACTCTATTGTCTCATCTCTGAACCGAACAGTGCTTTTGCTGAAGTTCATCAGCGCAAAAAGCTTTATTTGTGCAACCTCCGAAATATCGTCTAGAAACCCTCGACAGATGGTTATCGCCACCTTTTCCGATACAGCGCTTTATATTCGCATATAAGTTGGATTATAGTCACCGCTTCTTTTATTTTCTGACTGCTTCTACAATAGTCATTTTATGGTGCAGCTAGTCTGCTGACAAGGCTGCGAATTAGACATTAGCACGTCATTACTTCCGACCTGTTATTCCAGCTCTTATGCCAATTAGACTGTGATTTGTTAGCACTCCTAATAGAGCTCTAATATAATTCCATTTGAATTTTAATAGTCGGCATGTGCGGCCCATTTTCCAATCATGTCACGTTTGCCTGCTTATTGAACAAATTAGCGATTGCCTCCAGCGAGACGCCGCTATATTTATAACATGTTCTTCGATTAAATATCTAAAAGCAGCAATAGGCATATACATTTCTTATTTTCTGAGGTCTAATTGTAGGGATTGTAGGATGGTGCCTGTTTTGGCTACTTCTTTTGCTTCACAGTTATCAGGAATATCACTATGCTCTAGAACCCATTGCAGGTTTATCGTGAAAGGGTATGTCAGTTCCACTAAGAGATCAAGACATTTATTCACTAACTTTGACGAAACCCTAGGAGACTGCAATGATTTTAAAGCCGCTGCGGTATTTGTATATATAAATATACTACTTGCTGTGAGCACACTTCTTCTTAGAGTTGAGCGAGAATTTTGCAACTTTCTACCATTTTCTTAGACTGCTAGTGCTTTAGCGGTACTTTCGAGGCTATTCGATTAGTGTACCATATACTAACTACTTTAGAAAAAAGCAAGCCTACTTTATAGAAAAGGTTTTTTCTTGCTTCAATCTATTTTTAGCTTATTTTTGGACCGAAAATGTTTTTGCAAATTTCGTTTGCCAATTTCTGAGAAATTTGTAAAATAGCTCAGCTTATCACAATGAATGACTTTGCATTTACCATAAAATATTTGTCGACATGTAAGGGTCTTTTGATTCAGCTTTATGGGAGTTTTTAGGCAGCACAACGGACTGGCGTTTAAGCTCTATAACCAAGTGTGAGCCTTCTTAGCATCGACCTTTTAACCTAACCTAACCTACCATAAAATGCTTTGCTCGCTTATAAATCACTTCAAGTCACACAACAAATAATTAATACATTTTTACTTTCTTAATTAATGCATTAGCCGTTTCTTTATATAACTATTATTTACTTTGAACCGACTCGCTGTACTTTGTTATCGGCAGTTATTTACAACAAAACACAGTTAAATCGCAGTTTAAAAACTAATAAACTCTAAAGAGAGTACTAGAGCTAATTACAAAGTACTTCGTTTAAGGTTTATTTTCTAAATAATTGCGCTCGACAATCTAGATACTAAAAATAACTATAAGTAAGTGTTCATAAATTACCGCTAGCCATTATATTTCTCACTATAAAGTGGCGCTGATAATTACATTTTATGCGCATTTTAATAAACATTTAATAAACATACTTACCATATGGTGGAAATTACGAGTTGGGCCAAATTTAACTAGTTACTAAGTTACTTACTAAAGTACGCTATGTAGAATAGTTCTAAATTACTGCAATCTTCGATAAACATCTGCTTTTTAACAAAAATTAAACTTCAAATATTGCATTTGTGAAATATTCACCTCGAAACACTTTTACAACACTTTCCTCGCATTTTACTGTAATTGCAGGTTTGCATCATCAGCGGCCGCCAATATACTTATGCGCAGTTACGCGACAGCAGCGCCGCCTTTGCCGTACGCCTACAAACCAAATTTAAATTAGCACAGGGTGACACTATCGCAATTTGCTTGCCAAACCTGCCGGAATATCCGATTGCCACGCTGGGTGCCATAGAAGCGGGTCTAATGGTGACCACAGTCAATCCAATCTACACAGCCGGTGAGTGAATGAAAGAGAAAAAATTTTAATTTTTTTTCAATAGAGTGATGAAGTATACTAAAGCAATTTCTTAAAAGTTAGACCCCAGTAATTGTATATAACGCAAAGTAACGAAAATCCGACCTCTATGTACTCCGGAAAGCTCTGAAGTTGTGAAAGGTTACTTTGGTTCTAATTTCTTTTAAATATTTTTGTTAGGCATCGATAGTGTCGGCGTATTTTAGCAAGCTAACTTTCATTTCACTATATCTCTCTATCGCTAAAGACACAAAAGGAAAGTATTCTAGTACACTTCTGATAGCTGAATTACTTCAGGTAATCCATTTAGACTCACAACGTCTATCTTGAGGAGAAAGAAAAATGTCCATTAAAATCGCTTGACCTTTCGCTTACATTGTCTTTA
This sequence comes from Bactrocera oleae, assembly GCF_042242935.1. Classification (NCBI taxonomy): domain Eukaryota; kingdom Metazoa; phylum Arthropoda; class Insecta; order Diptera; family Tephritidae; genus Bactrocera; species Bactrocera oleae. Next base: position 968,298 of record NC_091539.1, read on the forward strand.
TTATCTTTGCCTTTTGGACAGACGGTTTCGTCCCACCCACGAATATCAAATAGCAATTACTGAGTGTCGTCGCTCTTCTTAGTAGTGGCTGTTATATACAATGCTATGTTTATTGCATGCTTTTCAAGCCCTTTGTAAACGCATAAGCGTTTTGGTTAATCCATATTCGTTTAGCTCGCAATCTCAAACGAATATTTTTCAAATATCCTTTTTTGTGGTTTTTAACTCACTTTTCTCTATGTTGCCTTTCCGTTTTCAGAGGAAATTTGTCGCCAGCTGCAGCTGAGCGACAGCAAATTTGTCGTGGTTACTAGTCTCGGCTATGGAGTGATGAAAGAAGCTTGTGAGTTGGCACAAAAGAATCTGCCCATCGCTGTCATACGCTTGCAGCCAGATGAGAAGTTGCCCGCCGATGCCATAGACTTCTTCGAACTAATTAATCTACAAGATATTGACTACTCACAGTTGAGGGATTACGACATTGATCCCGACAGCGTAGTATTCCTGCCATTCTCCTCTGGCACCACCGGTATGCCGAAAGCAGTACAGCTCTCACACAACAACATCACGATTAATGGCGAACAGCTGGAATTGCCGTACGATTTCAGGAATTCCGGCAGGCAAGAGGTTTTGCCTGGCATTTTGCCATTCTTTCACATTTACGGTCTCAATGTCATAATGCTGTCGAAGCTGTCGATTGGCGTTAAATTGATCACAGTGCCACAGTTCCGTCCAGACGATCTCGTCAAAGCTCTGTGTGAATACAAATCTACAATGCTGAACGTCGTGCCGCCGATTGGTAGGTCCACAGCAATGCAGTTAGGACACAGTTTAAACCAATATTATAATACTTTTCTTACAGCGCTCTTTATGATCAACTACCCGAAGTTAACACCTGAAATGGTGCCCAATCTGCAATATGTGTTCACTGGCGCTGCGCCGATCACCGCAAACGACATGCAGCGCTTCATCAAAAAGTGAGTACGCGCTTATTTGTGCAAGCTCTTTTCATATCGAAGAATTCCAATGTTTTCTGTAACTGCTTACAGATTCCACAACACGAAATTCGTGCAGGGCTACGGCATGACCGAAACATCACCACTTGCTCTGCAGGTGTCGCCGAATAACACGAATTTTTCCTCTACTGGCGCGCCAGCATCGAACACCGAAGCGAAAATTGTTGCTATCGGCTCGGAGTGCCACAAGGGTTTGGGACCCAACATGACCGGCGAGATTTGTATACGCGGTCCACAAGTTATGAAGGGTTATTTGAACAACGACGAAGCCAATGCGGATATTTTCCTACCGAACGGTTGGATGCGCACCGGCGATGTTGGCCATTACGATGAAGAGGGCTACTTCTACATCACCGATCGCATTAAGGAGCTCATCAAAGTGAAGGCCTTCCAAGTGCCGCCTGCCGAGTTGGAGGGCATACTGCGCGATCACCCGAAGATCCTGGAGGCCGCGGTCATACCACGACCTGACGAATTGGCCGGTGAACTGCCACGCGCCATTGTTGTGCTGCGCGAAGGCACAAAGGCCACCGAGGAAGAGATCTACAATTATGTGGCCGAACGCGTGGCGGAATATAAGAGACTGGACGGTGGCGTTGTGTTCACCAATGAGATACCGAAAAGTTTGACGGGCAAAATACTACGCAAACAGTTGCGAGAGGCCTACTCGAGCTAGATGCCACTGCAATGCGGCTGGTTTAGGTTAGGCAATGTGTAGATCTTTAAATTATATTGGCAGTGGCTAAAACTTTATATCGACGACATTTAATTAAGATGATTAAATTGGTAGCCATTTGTTGCATTTCATAGTTAGTAAGTGCCGTTGAAATAACAGTAGTTCTATAATCCCATTCAGTTGAGAACTGGCTTCCAAGAACGCAGAGTGCCAAAAGAAACCGGATTTTTTAGCGTTATCAAGGATGTAGTTTAGGTTTTGTATGTATGTTCAGGTGTTTGCTTATATGTATGTATATTATTTTAATGCAATTTTAGGTTAGAAAAATATTTTTAATTATTTTAAGACACATAAAACTATACAAGAGCGGTTATAGTTCTTCATTTATAATGTTATTGACGATATACTAGTGTTTATTAGAAGAAAAGTGTTAAACTTACACAAAAGTTGGCGTAGTATTAAAGCAATTTTCTTACAAAAGCTATAAAGAGTTTATCATAATTGAAGAAACCCGCAAAAGTAAGTATAACCAGAGAACTTAAAACAATAGTTCTCTGGTATAACCACCTAGCTTTGACACAAATCAGCTTTTTCTACAAGCTATAAAAGTTGAAAGCTTTTTAAAAGCATTTTGCTGAAGACGCGAACCATTTCTGCTGCCTACAGTGTCAGCCCAACGGCAGCGTGCAGTCATTAAAGCTTAAGGCCCTCAAAGCTCTCAAAGCTGCTACCATTATAGAGCTTTTGTGTTTGTATTTTACACATTTTCTGCAATTTCAACTCATGCAGTTTTTCCTATTATACAACAATACCGTACAAAAGATTTCATAAGTGGCAACAAAACAAAGAACTTTCTATTCAAGCAACATTTCCGTTTCCGAACTACAGATTTCGGTGGGTCTGCTAAGCCGAAAATATATTAGCGTAAATCTTATTACCGGCCCGGCCCAAGAATGTGTTCCAGGAGCATGTGGCAAGCAGCATGTAATTTGAAATATTTCGTATAGTCATAGCTCTCAAACTGTTTAAATGCGTATAAATTATTTGTAACAGCTTTAGAGCCACTTCCATGTTTTTTGCAATTAAATTTGTTCAAGGATTTTGCAAAAAAACTTAAATATTCGTGTAGCTTGAAAGATTTCTCAAGTGTTTGAATTTCAAAAAATTGGCATTATTCGGTAAATGATTGTCAATTTTTTTTATAAAAATTTTCAAATATTTCTAAACTGTTTTGCATTCAAAAATACACAAATTTATTTATTGAGAAATAAATTATTATCTTTAAGCCGTATTAACACCTTTGTGTGCACCTAAACTACAAGAAACAGCGCGGTGTGTACTTACCGAAATTCAATCCGACGTTGGTTTTTCCAAGGCTTATAATAATAAATACGCACAATTTTCTTATTATTTTTTTAATTTTTGTATTTTAAATTTCTTTAATATAATTACATGATTTATTTATTTATTTAAATGTTAAATAATAATAATAATATTTTCACCTGTGATTTACCTTTATCTTTAGTACATTTCTGGGCTTGTTTCTATTGGTTTTTATTTAGTTATTTTTTATTTTTATTTTTTTTATATATATATTTTTTTTTTGTGTTTTACTTTCGACTTGTTTTCATTACTTGCTAAACTATTGGTTTTTTAATGCTATTTTCATGTTTACTTTTATTTTTTTGCTTTTTACGTACTCATTTCATCTTGTTTTAGTTTAACGCTGTTTCTGCAACATTTAGTATTCGCTCGTGTTTTACGTTTTACATAAGAATTTAACATACATACATACATTTTCATATTAGACTATATATTTTGTGTTTTATTTTTTAATAATATTTTTTTTATTATTTTTATTATTTTCGTTTGTTGTTTTACACCCTGCATGCACACTTTGCTCATATGGTTTCAATTTGAATATTTTTATTAAATTTTTTTTATTGGCGATAATTTTTCTACTACGGTTGTGTGTTATTGTTGTAGGCCGCAACAAATCATATTTTTTATGGAAATTATTCATATACATAAAAAGATTGAAAAAAAATTGTCTTCCATAAAAATTAAAGAAAAAATTAATATATTATTAAATCTAATTTTAGAATTAAAAAATATTTAAAAGAAAGTAAAAACTTAAAATATTTATAAAAAATAAAATATACATATATAAATATAAAATAATTTAAAAAAAAAATGTCTTACATAGAAATAATGTATAAACAATCGCAAAAAAAGTTGACCATTTAAACCGACACTACAAACAAATTTTTAAAAATCAATAAATGAACCATATAAATAAAAATTTAAAAAAATTTAAAAAAAAAAATTTTATGTTATATCAAAAAACAAAAAGTTAAATAAAAAAATAAGCTCTAAAAAAAAAAATTAAATATAAAATAAAAATAAAATAAAAATAAATAAAAAAATGTGTTAATAAAAAAAAGCGAATGTGACATAAAGATTATAAATATAAATATATAAAAAATATAAATAAAAAATATATATAGTTTTGAAATATAAACAGTTTACAGATTTTTGCAGCCTTGCGTTGATCTGTTTTTTTTTTTAATTTTCTGAATTTTGTTACAATTTTACATAACTACTTTGGCGCTATGCTCTAATTGTTATGCCTATTTTTTTGTTTTTGCATTTAAATTTCATTTTGCATTAAGTTCTCCACTTTTGTTTTGCATATTCTTTTCCACTTTTCATTTGTTCTTCCAGCGCTTTGCAGCGCATATGAATTCAATTACTTTGGCCTAACAACACAATAAGTATATAAATTTCAATAGAAAACAAATCAATAAACAATTTCAACTATACTCTTACAAACATACATATATAACTGTATATGGTTGCATTTAAATTTAGTTGCTTTGTTAGCTCTATTCTGCCTACGCTGCGGCAAATGATTTTTATATAATTTTTTTAATTTTTTTTTTATATAATTTAATTTAATTTTTTTATGTCATTTTATTTTATTATTATTATTTTTTTTTTGTTGTTAATATTTCCTACAGAACCTTAAGCCAGCCGCATACACTTGGGCTGAGCGCACAGTGGCGCGTTGCTCACTTGGCTAGCCGTTTGTGTTTAGCTGTGCCTAAGCGATGTGTGTGTTTAACGGTTATATGTTTGAGGTTATGTTGAAATCGATTGATATTTAGCCGTAATGCATCAGATATTTTACAAAATTTCGCTTTCTCCAAATTCAGCTGCACTCGCTTTGCATTTTCGCCGCGTTTGTGCAGTGAAAGCTTGGCTTGAGCTGCGGCTTTTTGCTTTTGGTGTTGACTTTAGGTGAATTTATTTGCTGTTTGTGTGTGTTACTCTCACGTTTTGTGTGGCTTTTGTTCTTTGCTTTTGTTATTGTTGTTTTGTATGTGTATTTTTTTGTTTTTTTTTTGTTGTTTTTAACTAGCTTATATGAGTTGCTTACTAAATTGCAAGTTCTGTTTAGTTACTAGCAGCACTTTGTGTTTTTGTTGTTGTTATCTTTAGTATTTATGGTACGTGTGTTTAAAGTAAATTCTTTTTTAGTGAATTCTGCTTTTTGCCGTTATCTTTCATACCATTATATATTTTTGAAGCGCGCAAAACCTTTGGAACGGTTGCTCGTTTGTTCTGCCGACGCAAGAACTTTTTTATTTCTTTTTTGTTTTGTGGTTTGATTTACCCTTTTGTTGCATTTAACTTTTATATTATTTATTATTGTTGTATTTTTGTTTTTGTCTGGTTAAGCTTAAATTACTAGTTTACAAAATATTTGTCAAAAACAGCTGATCTTGTTTTTCCTTTAATTTTTAAACTTTTTTCTTATTTTCATTAACTAATTTTTACACATAAGAAACGCTCGAAAAGATAAAGGTAAACAACTAACTTAAGTAAAACAAAAACAAAAAATATACATTTTGTAATTAAGGAATTTCTTTGATTTAGTAAATATGTATATGCAGCACATTATATAATACATAAAGTAAATTAAAAATTAAAAATATTTGTGAAACTTTTTTTACTGTCTGTGTATGTATTTGTATAAGTACATGAAACGGTCAAATTCATAAAAAAACTATAACCAATACAATAAAATTAAAACATTTTTTGAATAAAATTAAACAAAATATATCTTGCAAAATATGTCATAAAAAATTTTCATAAAAAAATTTATTTTTCGTAAGTTTTTTTTTAATTTTCATATTTTTTATCAATTTAAAAAAATATTATAAATTCATTTTCAAACATTTTTTTATATTAATTTTTAAAAAATATTTTTTAATTAATTTTCAAAAAAAAAATTTTAAATAAATTTTTTAAAAATATTTTTTAGATAATTTTTCAAAATTTTAATTAATTTTTAAAAAATTGTTTAAATTAATTTTAAATTAGTTTCATTTCAATTAATTGTCGAAAAAATACTTTAAAATCAATTTTTAACATTATTTGGTTTTCTATTTTCATAAAATTTTCTTTTTCATGAATAAGACCGTTAAATGTTAGATTAAAAATTATATATAGTTTGCATGCATAATTTGTTTCATACTTTTTATTATTTCAAATTTCAAATAATTATATTTTTATTACTAAATCAACAAGTTATACATAAAAACGTTCAATTTTGCTCTGTGTGTGTAAGTGTATATATATAAATGTATGTATACTGTATGTTCAAGTAAATAATATATATTTGTATTTATATGTAAGTATTGCATTTTCGTTTGGAAATAAAGCTTTCGCATATGCTTTTGCACGCTCAAACCACGAGCACGGCGCGAAACCTTTGTTTGTATTTGTAGTAACACGAACACTGTGGATCAATATTGGTAAAGTGGCGACTAAAAACGTTACATTTTTTCAGAAGAATGTAATTTTGAAGTGAAAGCTCACAAAAGTTAAAATTAAAGCTCATAAGCTCGGTGAAAGTGCAGAAGCTTGGTGAAAACGCTGAAGCTTGTTGCATGCTCCGAAACTCTGTGAGAGCTCATGCGCCTGGCGAAAGCTAATAAGCTCAGTGTAAGCGCATGACCGTGGCAAAAGCTCCGAAGGTGTGGGATATTCAAAAACAAACACAAGAAACCAGTAGAGGAAAATGGAAACTCAAGTACGGTGTTAGAAATTTAATAAAAGCATAATCAACAGCATTTTTGAAACAATTATCTTCAGCACTACACCTAGTTTTGTGTTTTCACTTCGTGTTTGCAATTAGTTCTACTTTCCAGTTCATTTTCCTTATACACAAATCCCTGTTTTACGTACATTTCACGCTTCATTTCGCTTGCACTTTATTTCCGATGACTTTATGACTCGTCCCGATTATTATGCACCCAGCTGGCTGGTACCCACTGCGGTTCGCGTTCCAGCGAATTGATCTCGGCCAACAGCTGTTGATAAGCACGATCTGTGTCGTTGTTTATGATTATCATATCGAAGAGGTGGCCCCAGCGTGCCTCCATATCGCGGGCAGTGGCTATAATGTCCTTGAGCTCTTCCTCCTAACGGGCGAAATGGTAGGATTTGTTAAAAAAGGTGAAAAATTTAAAAAAAAATTACAATTAATTTTGTTGTAACCAGAAAACAAACAAACTGCTAAAGAAGCGGATCGAAATAAGAAAGATATATGCTCAAAGGCCGCAGCTCTTTAGGCTTTTGCTTTAGTGTTAATGGTTCCGACAAAACAAGCTCAGAATATACTATTCTTCTTCGAAGAATATGTTTAAATATAACACATCTATATCAGCTTGGTCCACTCACCTTGAAGGGTTCACCGTTTCGTATTTTCTTCTGTCGCAATTTGTCGAGACTCGGCGGCGCCACCAGCACCACGTACGGCTTCAGATCGGAAGCGCGCAGCAGCTTCAAGCTCTGCGGATGCAGATTCAGCACACAAATTTTGCCACTCGCCACCACTGTACGTATGGCCTCCAGCGAGGTGCCTACAACAACGAAAGATAAAAGAAAACGTCGTTGAAGAAGACGATATGTGAAAATTTGCAATTTACTTAATTTGTTTAACAGATAGGATATGAAAGTGTATTTACACGTACACCGAGTGTACAGTTACCTTTCATATGCATATAGGTACGAGTGTGTACTCATTACATGGTAAATTACTCACCATAGTAAGCCTTCTCGTATTCGCCATGTTCGACGAAGCGGCGCGCCAGTATGTCCGCCTCAAAGGCTTGGCGCGTGATGAAGTGATAATCAACGCCGGGGACTTCACCTTCGCGGCGCGCACGTGACGTATCTGCGGAGTAAAGAAAACGCAAAGAGATGAGCCGCACAAGTGCAGCAGGTAAATAAATAAATATGTGTATGAGTGTGTGTGTGTGTAAGTGGTGAAATGAATGAGCGCAGGCAGCCGGCAAGCAGCTGGAGGGGCGCAGCACCTCAAATATTGGCTGACACACGACAAGCGTCTGTGTGGATGACGGTGCGCTTGCATGTTGCGCCTGCTTTAAGGATAAGCCAAGGCTGCTGTCAACAGCGCTACACGGCGATTGAATTGAAGGTGAGCATTTTTCGGCTTTGCCTTTGGCTTTGGCTGCTGCAATTAAGTCGTTAGTGACAGACACAAACGCATACATGCACACAGATGTAAAAACTGTTCGTCCTTGTAGGGCTATCAGTAGGACTTAAGGCCTGGCAAGCACGCCAATGCACAGCCAACAGTGAGTGTGTGTGTGTGTATGTCTTCAGCAAAGTAGAGCGCAAGGAAATTGCCGCTTAATTACATCTATGCGCGGCTGTTTGTGAGCTTTAGTCGGCGCTTTAAAGCAGATGGAATATTTGAGGAGTAGAAGGCGTCAGCTGATGCTCAGCTGCAGCGGTGCAAAATGTTTAAAGACTGAGGCAAGCTAAAATTTTACTATTTTCCTCTAGATGTAAGCATTGCAAATATTTTAACGATATTTTAGGCATTTACCCTTTTTGAGTTTCTCCTCTAATAAATAGAAAACTAAAGCGAAAATGAAAAAAGGAAAGTATTTTCGATAAAAAGGCGAGTGTCTGAAAAAAATCTCGCTGTCAGAAATAAAACTGCATATTAAATAAATATAAAATGCCGAAGAATCAACTAAAAAGTAATGAAATGATAGTTGAAGCTAAATCGCGCTTTGAATGAAGTCGCATAACTAAGAAGAAGCAGTTACTACTATACACAGTTAGACAGTGAAGCTGCCCACGCTTAGCCCGCCTACGCCTTACATTAGTTTTCGAGTAGAATTTATTTCGTAACTTACGTGGCACTGCCGCCGAGAAGCGATCCGAATCGGCCATTAACCGCTGACGTAACTCGTGACGCCCAATATTCGGTGGGCCGATGAGCACTATAGGGCGTTTGTGTGTGGCACGTGGATAGTATAAGGCGACCTCTTCATAGGTGAGTATTTCCTCGGGATCCGTTTCGTCCGGCGCGGTTGTGGCGTACAGCGGATAGCTGCGAAAAGTTAAAGGAGACGTATAACATTTGAAAATATTTACACTACCACAACTAACTCACCCCGCTTCAGAGCTGGCCTTCTTCTTCTTCTTGCGACCTTTGCGCGCGCACAGCAGTGTCGCGCCCTTGCTGCTATCCTTGCCACGACTGCGCGCCAAGCCCGCTTCTTCGGCAATGGCCAATTTCATGGTCTCACGCTGATGCTGGAACGATTGACTAGGTATGAGACCGGCAAGCGTTTGGTCCTCTTCGCCCTCGCGATACGCTTGCCACCAATTAGGATCGTCACGTGAGATCACGTGCAAGACATCGCCTTTCTGGAAGCTAATACCCAGCTCACGACATGGTATGTACAAGTCATCCTCGGGATCGTAGTCGAAGTGGGCGCGTACATGCAGCACTGCATTCTCGCGATGGCCACCACCGGGCGGTGGACTACCAGCGGGTACAATGAGAAACGTCAGCGTACCCTGCATGGAGCTAAGCAGCGCGCACACTTCGTTCACCGTCTTGCCGCGCAACTCTTGGCCATTCACTTCGAGTATTTCATCGCCTTCGTGCAGCAGACCGGATTTTTCGGCAGCACCGCCACGCACTATACGTCCAATGACGACCGCCTCACCCTCATTGCGCACCGTCGCGCCGAGTGGTTCAGTAGACTTCTCAATCTGTATGATGCGTATGTTATCATTCTGATCATTCAGTGTGCCAAAGCAGGCGCTTAGTGGTGGCGAATCGGCACGCATCGGTTGCTTCATGAAACCACCATGCTGTGGCGGTACTGGCGGCGCCGTCATATTTTGCGGTAGTGGCATAGCACTACGTTGTGCCAGCGGTGGCGGTACCACGGGCGGTGGCACTGCTGTGCCGCGTAGCGCTGCGCTCTTGGGTAGTGGCACTGGCGCGCCTGTTGACGTTTGCTGGGGACTGCTCGATCCACTAAGTATGGGTGATGGTGTGGCATCGGTTAGCGTTGCAACGCGATCATGCGCCAGCAGCAGACCCTCCATTTCGTGACTCGTCAACAGATTGCCCAGCTCGATAGCCGCGGCCGAGTTCGATTGCGTTAGCAGTTCGACAATATCCTTTTGCAGCGAGGTGGCGTTCACGCTTACTGGATTAGCGACACGTGGGCGCCGCCGTTGCAGTACGGCTGCACGCGCAGCAAGCGCATGTGCCACACCGGCGCTGCTCAGCACATTGTGGGCAGCCGAAACTCGACTCGCCAGTGTGGACATACCATTTTTGGTAAGTTGATTCTGTAGGCGTGTCAGCGCAGCGATCAGTTCGCCATAGCCTGGAGGGAGAAAGAGAAATGATAAATAGCGCGTTTATAATGAAAAACCAATCTCGTGCTCACCATTGACTTTCTCGACTTCCTCATCGTCCAGGTACGCCTCGTTCTCCACGCCCGTAACGCGCTCCGCAGAGGTCGGCTGCTGCTGTTGCGCCGCCGCCTTGTTGTCTTGCAGCGCCTTAAGCTTGCGCGAACCACGTAAGCTGTTGCGTAGAAACTCATTCTGCTGCGCAATGCGTTCTTCTTCTTCGCGACGTCTACGCAGTTGCTCCTGAAAGACAGAAAATATAATGTTGGTCAGTTGCAATGCTTGCAAGTTGTGTGTAGCTCTAAAGCTGCGTTGAAAAACAATCAGCGCGGTTGATAGAAATATAGGCAGGTAATAAAGTCTCGATTCCGTGGACAGCTGTGCCATTATTGCTCCGAAAAATGAATGATTTTTAGTGTATAGTTTAGTAAAACCAGTATTTGTTACGGATAAAGCGCGATTGCAACCCTACAAATGAAAGCAGTTGCACTATTTTCATGCGCTTTTCCCTCAGACCCGAAAAATTTTGCTTACCGCCAAACGTGCCACTTAATGTGAGCATGTCCTCAGCGCATTTGTGCCACTTAATCTTCGCCACCAAAACAATGCGCTTAATTTAATTAGCGCGCTAATGGGGTGAATGGGCCAGTAGGTCGATGGCTCATTAAACGGGCGGAGATGACTTGAGCGACGAACGAAGTCAACCCAAACACGAGAGGGTTGCAATTGTGGCGCTAGTAGCACAACTAGGGGCGCCCTCATCGGACATGTGTCACGTATGTATACATTGTGCTTGCCACATTTAGTGACAACACTTGAGCGGCTGCTCAAAGACACAAACGACGCAAACAAATAGCAAAAACAGTTGCTTAGTGTTCAGTTAAGAAGACACTTAAAGGCAGACGGCATGAAGCGTAAAATAAAGTAAAGAACGGTTAGTAAGTAAGTGGAGAACAGAGCAAGACTTTTACGAGATAAAATGTGGTAGTTGTAAAATATGTTGTCAGCTGTCGCTTTGGACAAAGTACAGAAACAGTTAATAAAATTTTAGAGTTATAGCGCGCATATAAATAAAATATGTTTTATAAACTTGCTGAGAATTTCAAGTAATTTTCTCGCATTAAAGAAATGGCGCCAGAGATGCTAAGTAGAAGTCTGACAGATAATCTCAGGGTCATAATGATATAAGTATTTTTGGACTAGACAAATTTATCAAAGCAGCTAACGTACTTGAGCATATACCCTACTCGGCTTAGAATGCAATTCGCACGCCACTGTGCATTCCACCTTTACATCAGCTGAGCGCCCGTTCACCCGGCACGCAAAGCCAGTTGAAAGTGGCACATAAGTATTTGTATTGATATGAAAGTGTGCAGTGAAATGTACACACAATTCACAAGTGCAACATGCAACAAACAAAGCGCTACAGATGTGCACAGAAAATATGACAAGCAGAGCGCATTGTTTGTAGCTGCGCCGCATTGGAAGCCTGTCAAGTGTGATTACGGGCAATCCATCAGCGTGCGGAGGCGAAAGCCCACCCACAAAAGGGCAAAGTGCCAAGAAGGTGCTAAGAGGGCATGCTGTTTAGGGAGAGATACTGTGGGTGGGCGTGGCAGGAGCTAATAGTGCGTTGTGTGTGCGCGTCAATTGTGGCAAATTCAAAAAATGCAAATGCAGATGGCAGGTGGCAGGTATAAATGCAACAAGCGTTATGTAAATAACAACAAAACAACAAGCAAAGAGTGTGAAAAGGGCGAAATAGAACTTTGGCGTGAAAAGTAGGAGAATAACAAAATGTTGCACCATTCAAGGATTTGCCTTAAAACTTTTGCAGCAGTTGCACAATAGTGTCGGCGATTTGCATGCCGCACGCAGCGCCGCGTTTTATTTACTTAGCGCTTTTGCTTGACAAACAAGCGCGCTGTGCAGCGGCAATTGGAGCAGAAAATCGTATGCAACAGAACGTCGTTTTATTAACGTGTTTATTTATTTTTGCATTTTTTTAATACTATTTTTTCATTTTTGCATTTTTTGGTATTCTTCGCTGACAAGGCAACCTTCAAAAATGCAAAGCGTGTAAGTATGATTTACACCTGAAGAATGCAGACCAAATCCGCACTGCGAAGTAACTGTTGGCACAACAATAACAAAGGCAAATGTGAAATTGCGCAACAATGCGATTTCCCAAAAACCAATTGGCTGGAAGCGCGCTGAGACCCAACCGCAGACCAAGCGCCCTAAAAACGCAAAATAAATTTTCCTTCAAGACGTGAAATATTTGCATTTTTCCAACTCATACAACATAAATATGACAACAAGCAACGCGCAACAACAATGCGACAGCTTTATTGTTGCTTTTTATTCGCACATAATTCAGCGGAAATCCCTAAGACGACTGGCTATGTGTGAACCCGATAGCCGGTAATGGCAGCAATAAAAAGACCCGTTGACAATGGAAAGCTCGTATAATGCACAGCAGGTGATTACAACAACAATTGCTTTGATTTAGGCGTTGTACATAAAAATAATGTAATAAATTAGTAGGAAACTATTTTATGAATTTATTTTTATCGGCTGAAGATGCTAATTCGTTGTATATGTGAGACATGGGATTTATTATTATTTAGGCAAAGCTTTCACATTGAATATTTATAATAATCAGCACATATTTATAGCTATCACGTAATTAAATAAATCACTTTCTATATGGCTCTACAAAGTTAAGCTGCAAGCTTATTATGTATTTGCAATAATGCTTTAATTTTTGCATGAGCTTTCACTTTTCGAAAATGAAACTTTCATACAATTTTCAAAATACAAAAAATGGTTTTTTTTTTTATTTCAACGCTAGTAAATTTTCTAACTAAATAAGCTTTTACAGCGAGCTTTCATATTGTTATATAGCCATATAACTTTTATAACTTTTTTTTTTAAACTATAATCATGGCCGCTTCATAAAAGATGGCATCAATTTTTTGCTAATACGAAAGCTTTTCGGAGCTTTCATAAATGTTCTATAATGACTGCATTGTGTTAATGGTTTTAAAAAAATATTCTTATGAATAAGTGAGCTTTCATACTGTTGTATAGCCTTTTCGCACTAACTTTTTTTAAATTATAATCATTGAAGTGCTTGTATAAAAAATTTGATAGTACTAAAGCTTTTTGCAACACTCATAATCGTTCTAGCTATTACGACTTGTATTGTTTTCATGTTTTTAAGAAAATCAATGAACTTTAGAATATATTTTTAAAAGCTTTCACGTATAGGTAAACATATGTTGCCTTTAAGCTTTACTAACTGCAAAAGCGTTTGAAATAAAGCTTTTTGAGTAAACTGCTACAATTTAACAATGAAAATAGAATATGCCATATTACGCAGCAAATTTTTGCAAGACATGAAAATATACACACTAATTTACATAAGAATCGAAATTCGCTTTAAACTTTCGTAGTCAAGTTTCACACAAAACACGGAGTAAAGCATTTGAGTAAGGTGTGTAGTGTTTCAATGAAGAATTCATACGCGAGAGTCACAACAAAACTATTTAGACTTATTAATGTATTTACAAGCCATGCTCGAAAACGAAAGAGTTGGCAAACAAAACACTAAAAATTCTTTGTAAACATATGTCGCTTGTTACACACCTGTGATGTGTGTGTGTACTTTTGCTAGCAAAGCTTAGCGCACTTGAAATCTGCCAAATGCTGAAGGTGCTCGAAGCTGTTCTTCACATTGCAAATAACTTGCTGAATTCGTGGAATTAAGATTCTTCTAAGGTGTGTGTAACAGCAATGAGCGGAGGCTGAACGCAAACTGTGTGACGGCAGGCATAAAAATAGCGCCCACAATAGGCGAAGAAATGAAAAATATCTGTGTAATTGACAAAAAGGCGAGGCTTAAATATTTTGAAAATTGTGAATTGCGAATTTATGACTCAAACACAAGAGTGTATATGAAGGAGTACAGTAAAGCCTACATGATTTCTTTAACGCCTATATTTCGTTTAAAATATTTGAATATAAAATAAAGCGACTCAAACAAATAAAGCGCTGGGAAATGGCTGTAAATGAATTTTACTACGTCTTTTGCCGTAAAAAGCTTTCGTTTGGGCTGAAAACCGCTACAAATATTAACCGTTTAAATGATTTTGGCCGCGCAAACAAAGCCTAATAAATAATTAGGCCGACTGGTATGTGTCAGGTATGTGTGTGACTGACATATTAGGCGATCGAGGCATGCCGCAAATAAAGCGCCAATTGGGGCTGAGACAGCGGTTGAGTGCGTGCTTTGGGTTTGGCACAAATTAGGTAAATAGAATAGCAATTGAAGGAGCAAAGTTTGGTCAAGCGACTCAGTTCTCAAATGTGCACCGCGGCTTGAGAAAATGTAGCTTATTTGAGAATAATTTAGAACTTGACACGAAATGCTTCACATAACCTAAAACGTAAATATGAGAATGCTAAATGCCTTATGTAAACTCTTTGTTGTTGTTGCTTTTTTTTTTTGTTTTTACTCAACGCTTCCTCAATTTAATGCTTTTTTAATTCACATAATTAAAACAACAGAACTGCCCAAGAAGTTTTGCTATAAAAATCTAGTTGCGCAGCTTGGCGTCAACACAACAAACAGTAAAAAAAAATGAAATAAAAAATTAAAGAAATAATATTAAAAAAAATTAGATAGAAAAAAAATTAATTTAAAAAAGTATTGTTACTAATCTGCGCAAAATATAAACCAACAACGAACAAGGCAGGCGTATGATGTGTGAGAGGGGAGCGACGGCGCGCGGGTCTGTGTTGACGAGCAAGTTGCGGGCGGCAAAGCCAGCAGAAATGCGCTGCAGTGCTTGTAGCAATGACATCAGCGCTTGGAGTGGAGCGTTTCGATTGCTTTCGTGGACGCAGGTGTGTGTGTGTGTGAATTGGTTTTGATTGCTTATTCACATGTGTGTGTGTAAGCGCGCGCTGGAGCGCTGTTATTTACATTTCATAAATATTTTTTAGTTTTTCTTGTGTTATCGCTGGACATATCTACACACACACACACACATATAGGTATATATAAGCGTTAGCTAACTCATTACTTTGTTTATATTTATACAAGTTTATGGCCATAATAAATTCACTGTTGGCGTATTAATGAGTAATTATTATTAAATTTGTGTAAAACAGGTAATTTTTTTATAGAATTTGCAAAAAAAAGATATTATGAAGCTAGTAATATTATTGTTTCTTAAATTTAATTGTTTTTTTTTTGGTTTTTTAAAAATTAAAAAAAGGTAAAATTTTACTAAACATTTTTTGAAATAAATTTTTGGTGAAACTAAAATTTGATTTTTTTCAAAAATTAAAAAACAAATTGTATGAAAAATGTTAACTAACGGGCCTTCATACTCTATAGCTGTCATATAAACCGACCGATCAAAATCAAGAAAAGAACTTTTCATACTATTTTATGCTACAAAAAATGCAACTGTGAAGGGTATTATAGCTTCGGTGCAGCCGAAGTTAACGTTTTCTGTTTTTCTTTTTTTTTAATTTTTTTCTCGCTTTGCTTGCGCTACTTGCCTGCTGCTGGCGCAACCGATTCGACATGTTCACTTGGGCATCGCGTTGCAACAGCAATGAGCTGCTGCGTTGTGGCAATTTTTGTTGCTGCTGCTGTTGTTGCGCTGACTCCTTCACCGTTTGCGGTGAATGCCAATGTAGTTGCTGTTTTTGTTGTTGCTGTGGCACATTATTGTTATCACATATTTGGTTGGCATTTGGTATAAATGTTGTTGTGGTTATTTTGGGTGGCGGTGCCGGCGCCGGTGATGCAGCAGCGCCACTGATATCACAAAAACTGCTTGTATTGCTTAAACCTCTACCGTTGCTAGCGCTATGGCTGCTGGAAATATTATTATTGCTATGGTTGTTGTTGCTATTGGCACTGAGTTTGTTGTTATTATTGTTGTTGATGTTAAAACTGCTGTTATTGTTGCTGTTGCTGCTGCTATTATTATTATTATTGTTGTTGTTATGCACGCCATTCGCATATTTGTTGCTGGTGGCGGCCGGACTGTTGCCAACGCTGCTGCTCGTTGTGATTATCGTCGGTATTGTTGCTGTTGTAATCGAACGCACAACATTCGGTGGCGCGGGCGGTGCCACCAGTCCATTGTTGTCGAGCGTGATGCTCAATGTGGACACAACCATTTTGGCAGTTTACGATTTTGCACACTTTTCACGACTTTTTTGTTGTTATTTTTATTATTTTTCAATTCAAGTATTTATTTAACCATTAGCCGTAATAATTATAGTCATTGTTTATTTTTTTTTTTGTTGTTTTAATGTTTCTGACTTAATGTTCGAAATAAAATTATTTTTAGCGCTGTCGAGTAAAAAATCCTTGGTTGAAAATATTTTTTTGTTTGAATTTTTTAATTTAATTTTTTTAAGTTTTAATTTTTTTTTATATAAAATAACGTAGGTTGATAATATTTTTTTGTATAAATTTTATAATAAAATTATTATTTTTTTTGGTTAAATTTTTTTTATATCTATAACTTTCAGTTATTATTTTTGTAATTTTTTTCCGCTAATTTATTATATTTATATAAAAGTCTCATTGAATTTAAATTTCGGACAACTCCACTCCACAATATTTTTCACTCAACTCGACTCAATACCGCTCCACTATAGAAATCGCTAGAATTGTCTTTTTTTGTATTTAATTTTAATTTTTTTTATTTTTTATAGTATTTTTTATTACTTTATTTTTTGTTATTTCATTAATATTATGAATATTTTTATTGTTATATTTTTTTTTCTACAGAAATTCTTTAAACACTAAACTCGAGTTTCTCTAACCAAATTATACAGCTGTGTTGATCTAACTTCCTTCTTGCTCTCTCACACAGCACATACTTATATGGATCCGAAAATCAGCCGCGATATAACTGGTGACCCCTTTATAACTACACGCCCCCTACAAACGCTATTTGCGCCACGCCTCTTTGAAACGCTCACATTCACTTGCAGCAAGACAATTAGTCAATCGCCACAAAGCTTAAACACACAAGCAGTTTGCGGCGTGTTAAACTCGTTAAAAAATAATTAGAAAAAAATGCATTGAAAAAGTGGCATTCAGCGCTCGTGTAAAAAACAATAAGCAATTCACAGAAATCACACGGGATTGCGGCCAATGAGCGAAGTGGGGGCGACAGGTGGCTACACACATGCCAGCAGACGCGTCGAATTCTAATGAATATTATGAAAATCCTAAATTAAAAAGCAAAGCTGTAAACACTGGCGCGAAATTAAAATTTTGGCGATGAGCTATAGCGATCGTTCGCCTGTGCTTCGGAAGTCGCACAAAAGGCGTTTGACAGTGACAAATGTAAGTCGGTTGTGACAGCCTGTCAAAGCTGGTGAAGTGTCAACGGCGATGGAAAGTTGTCAAATAAACAGCAAAATAAATTGCTGGTGTTTAAAAACTGTTTAGAAAATGAACAATTTGAATTGGAAAGCGTTATTTGAGAAATACTATATGCGCATGAATTTAAAAAAATTAAACATATTTATTTATAAGAAATGTTTGAAATGTTAAATGAAATAATGCTAACATTATATTTCGTGCGCTTAAATTTAATTTCAATTTATTTTGAAAATACAACCAACGAAAACTTCAAAAAAAAATAAATGATAAATATTTTTTCAGTAAGTAATTAATAATACAAATACATAACTACGTTTGTCCATGTCTTCGTATAATGAAACTTTAAGTTATGTTGCATGTTATGCTATGTTACGTTATGTTATGTTATTTTATTTTATTTTTTTTTTGGCATGGTTATTTACGTTATCTATTTTCTCTATTTTTTTATTAAAATTGTTTTTATTTTTATACCCTGAACAGGATATATTAAGTTTGACACGTAGTTTGTAACACTCAGAAGGATCTGTCGGTGGCCCTTTAAAATACTATTTATATATATAAGTGTTCAGAGTGACGAGCTGAGTCCTTCAGTTTAAGAGATATTCCCAAGAAGCTGCTCATTTGTTGGAACCGCCCATATCGGTACACTATAGCATATAGCTGCCATACAAACTGAACGATTGGAATCAACTACTTGTATAGACAACTTTTTTATATGACGAGATATCTTCACAAAATTTGGCATGGATTATTGCCCAAGACAGTGGTTTAATTTTCGAAAAGATTGTTTAGATCAAGTCACTACAGCATATAGCTGCCATATAATATGACCAGTCAAAGTTCTTGTAAGGAATCTTTTGAATTTGTGAAGGGTATTACATATTCATATAGGAAAAATCTTGCATTTTTAGCATAAAAAAGTTTTTTCTTTTAAATTATAAACAAGAAATCATAAAAAAAATTATAAAAAATATTATATAAAATATTATAAAAAAATTTATAAAAAACATGATATAAAAACCTTGATATAAAAAAATGTTATAAAAAAAAAGTTTTATAAAAAAAATTTATAAAAAACAGTTATTAAAAAAATTTTATAAATAAAGACTTTCGTAAAAAAAATAACTAGTTAACGGTTTTTCTTGTTTTGTTTTAAAATTTATCATTAATTTTTTTTATATTTTTTTTCTTTTATTTAACCTTATTTCATTACTAGAATTTTATTACAAATTATTCTTATTGGCAAGTAAAAAATTTTTGTTTGTAGCCAGCTAAAACTTTATTGGCAGAAGATAAAAATTTATTATCAGCCATGAATGTATGTGTGTATGTATGCAAATGCATGAACTAAGTAGCAGAGTTATACTCGTAAATCAGCGATCAACGCAGCAATATACGTTGTTGTACATATGTACCTATATGTGTATAGTACTCATATATATTTTTTTGGTATACAAATATATTTTTTACTATATACAATATAAAGAATTCATATATGTATGTATGTAAGTTTGTCCCACCAAGTTGTGCAATTTTTGAAACAGTTCTGTTGTTGTCACTGCAATTTTTCGCAAGTACGTGACGAACACAAAAAATATTTTTCGTTAGCACATTTTGCAAAAACACTTTTGCATTTCTATTTAAAAATATAAATTGTTTATTTTGACTGCTTTTCTTGACAAAAATTCATGTTTGCCACTAATATGGTTGATTTAGTTTGTGTCGTACGTGTGTTTTGTTGGACAGACTAACGTATGCAAAAGCAACAGTTAAAGCACATATGGATACCCAAGCACACATGCATAGATACAAATACAATACTTCGTAGAGTTTATAGAACGCATATGGAGGCATGCATGCCCTGTAGGAAAATGATTGACACGCAGCCTAATGCATAAATGTGAGCGTGTATATCAAATAAGTAATTTTGCATGGGTTTTAGCGACGCCTACAACAACAAACATACACATATGCACACACACGTACATTAGTATGTGTGCAAGAGCGCAGAAGGAAACAAGCTGAAATATGACTCACGGGAATTTTGCTGGATTTTTTGTACAATTGAATTTTAGTTTTGTTTACCTGGCTTTCCTGTTACTTTATTTTTCATTTTATTTTCGAATTTATTTCATTTTTTTTTATTTTATTTGATTTTTTTTTGTTTTTAGCTAAGCCAGTCGTGTACCCATACAAACGCTTGACATAAAAAAGCCAATAAAATTTAATTGTATGCATTTCCAGAAAAACAATACGCATATCCATGCGCTGCTAGCGTAAATAATAGTGCCACAGCCAAATGCGTAATCGCGGAGAACGTGCGCGGATTGTTAAGCGCTTAGCGCGCGCATTCATTAGCTGGTTATTAAAACAAATTATCTTACTTTTACCCGTTTATATAGGAAAACATATATAAATATGTATGTCTCGCATTTGTTGCATAAAAAAATATAAAAAAAATTATTTAAACAAAAAATAGTAAAAATAAATTTTATAAAAAAAAAAAAAAATATGGAAAAAAATTGCAAAAAACCATTATAAAATACAATAAAATTTTTAAAAATATTTATAAAAATAACTTTATAAAAAAAAAATATTTATAAAAAGGACCTTATATAAAACATGTTATAAAAACAAAAATTTGTGAAAAAAAAACAATTATAAAGAAAACCACAAAAAAATAATAAATAAGAATTATTAAAAAAAAAAACTATTATAAAAACGAATATATCTAAGAAATTTTATAAAAACAATTTATAAAAAAATTTGTAAACAAAAAGTATAAAAAAAATGTATAGTAAAAAAGCAATTATAAAAATATACTAAAAACGTTTAGAAAAATTTATAAAAAACAAATAAATATAAAAAAAACTAAAATAAAATTATTAAAAAAATTTTGTAAAAATTTTATTTAAAAAAAAAATTTATAAAAAATATGTTTAACGAAAATGTCATAAAAAATCTTGGTTCTAAAATTTCAGGAAAAAATTACTTAACATCGCCTGACTTTTATTTGTATTACTGTGTATATATATTGTTTCCCATAGTTATAAAAATATATTCAAAAAAATGTTTTAAAAAAAATTAAAAAAAAAAATTCCTAAAAATATGTTAATTATAAAATTTCAATAAAAAAATAATAAAATCGCCTGACTTTTTTTTTTGTATTACTGTATATATGCTATAAAGTTTTTCTCATAGTGCCTTGTTAGAAGAGTCTCTACCTATACTTATATGTATTACTGTAATTTTAAATTACTTTTTAAATTATAAAAACAAAAATTACAAAAAAAATTATAAATAAATTTATAAACTAAATGTCATACAAAAGAATTTTTATAAATAAAAATATATTTATTTTAAGATTTAAAAAAAAAAAAATTTATTCTAAAATTAAAAAAAAAAACTTACTAAACATCGCCTGAATTTTATTTGTATTACTGTATATATGCTCTAAATTGTTTCACATAGAGATAATTTAAATATTTATTTTAAACCTCAAATATTTTTTGTAGACATTTTTCATGCATACATATGTATGTATGTATATAAGTACATGTATGTGCAAGTAAATAACGCTGCCTAATCATGCAAATTCGAAAGCACTTTTTGGTAATGGCCAATTATTGCTTGCCGTTAAATTCGAGCATTTTATGCGCGCATTGCAACAGCTGCTCACATATATATACACACACGCACAAACGAATATACGCACAAGTGTTCGTAGCTGACTTTTCTAATGTCAACTTTTACCTTTTTATTAACTTTTACTCATTTCAATGTGTTTGTTTGTGTTGTTGTCCGTTTTTTTCCGTAGTTGACTTAATTTTTATTGCCAAATAATTTCGAAAAAATTTCACGGCAATGATTTCACACGCTGGCAAACGTGTTTTTCTATAGATATATGCATAAACATGTATATCATTGCTTTTTTATTATTTCATGATAAGCTAACTGTTTTTGGTTTTTTTTTTTTTCTTTTTTTGTAGAAATATATATGTATATACTATATGTAAATTAATTTATATGTGAAATGAAAAAAAAAATATTTACTTGTAAAACTTAACATACAGCCACTAGTTAGCAGCTTGTATGTGTGTGTTTGTATGTAAGCTTAAAATTTTCTATTTTTAAAATCCAGTTTTTGGTTTCAATTAAAAGTGCAAACGAGCGAACTTCGAGCTACAAACATCGCTACCGGTTTCCCAGTCAAACGAAAAATAAATGCAAAAGCACACACATACATGCAATGTTTAATATTTTGATTAAACATGAGTGGCATGAGCAAATAGAAATGATGATAGATAAAAAAAAACAATAGCAAAGAAAAAATTGTCGTATAGTCTGCAAACTACTTTAATTAGCCTTAAAAAATCTTCATTCAAAGATGTAAAGCCCCATAAAATAATAGAAAACAAGAAAAACGATTATTTCGATTACACCTCAGCTATAATACAATTATCACAATTACAAAAAAATTCTTACAAGAAATTGATGTCGATCGTGCAGTTTGTATGACAGCTATATGCAATAGTAATCCGATATCAGTGGTACCGACAAATGAGCAGCTTCTTTGAGGGAAAAGAATGTGAGCAAAATTTCAGAGCGATATCTCAAAAACTGAGGAACGAGACAGGCGCACATGGTTTAACCGGCTCAGCTTGTTCTGCTTATCATTTATATATAAATTTTACAAGGTCTGCGACGCTTTCTTATGGGTGTTACAAACTTCATGGTAAACTTAATATACCCTGTTCAGTGTAAATAAAAACTTATCAAGGCTATATGGTAAGCCCAAAAGTGCTACTTTTCGGCCTTCAGAAAAATAAATTTCCAAATTTTCTGTTGCTGTGTAGCTTGTACCGAAATAAAACATTTCCCGAATAGTCTAGTAGAATATTGCTGAATATTCCTGAATTGGATATAGATTCGGGTATTTTCCGGTTAAGTAGAACCGATTACAACCAAATTCTGCATTTCCACTCGTTTCTCTAAAATTAAAAAGCGAGCATACTCTAACGCAGTGCTTTTGGCACTATAGTCTCTTCGTATAAGGCCAATATCGTGCCAACAGCATTTTTAACTTAAGTTTAGTATTTTTTTGTTATTTTTCAACAACAAAAATCCAGTTTTAGCACCAAGTTTATATTGCCTTAAAAATGTAGTATAAAAACTTGTGGATCAGTATGACCCGGCTTCATTTCAGGCGTGTTAAATTATATTATTTCCACTTTGCTTTTTTAACTGGAAAAATTTATTTTCGCATTCTAACTAGTTCTTCTACACACAGTCAGCACAGAAAAGGCGAAATTTCCATTTCTACATTTATCATAAATTACGTTTTAATAGATTTTCACTTTTCCCTAATCTCTCGCCTTGTCTGCGTTTGTGGTTGACTAACTTAGCTATCCCCAGCTAAATGCGATAAGCGAAAAGCCAACAAATTGCACGCAAATAGCCAAGTTATGACAGTCAACAAAGAGTCATGCCTAGTCGTGGCGTAGAAGTCAGCGGCGCGGCGCGGCGCGTAGGGAAGCCTGTAGTAGAGTGGCGTGGTAGGCGAGCGACAGGTGAAAGGTAGGTGGAAGTGGAGTGAGCACATTCCAGCGCACTGTGCAGACAGAAGTTTGCTATGCGGCGAGCGCTTTAGCACGTTTACTCGCTTATATTCTTAATACTTGCACACAAACACTGTGTTTTTGCACTGCGCCTGGTTACCGCGCTGATAAGCGCTCGCCATTAAAAATTAATAGAGTTTTTTTATTGCTTTATTTGAGATTTTGCCAATATTATATGCAGTAAAGTTAAAGACTGCCGTGTGGCTAATATGAAATTATTTTGCACACTTAAAGCCTTTAGCACTTTTAGAGTTTTATTTTTCACATATTTAAACTTTTTTTTTGTTTGTTTGCAAAACACGATTTTAATCGATTTTCGTGCTAATTAAATTTACTAACTGCTTACGCGCTTGCTGCGCGTGTGTCATTAGGCGTTTATTGCCAACGCGCCCACTTCGCCAGCAAGCTTTTGCTAGAACCGTATTCTAGCAGGTCGCAACGGCGCGTGACTGCAGCGTTGGACCAAAAAATATATAATCAGCACCGTAGCCTTTCGCGTATTTCAATTCAACAGTGCCCGTCACAGTTCACTAGCGTAGCGCGACGATACCGCAACTGCTTCTAGCCAAAACAAATGACAACTGATTTGCGCGTTGCCAATAACAGCAACGGCAAGTCAACGCTTTCGACCAACTCATTGTCAGCGCACTTGTTAACGTGCGCTTGTATAAGTAAGTACGTGTGAGAGCGCGCGTGTGTAAGTGTGTGGGTGCGCTGCAGACAAAACAAACAATTATGTAGCGCAAAGCGCCCCAACTCATTTCAGGCATAGATGCGCGCGGTGCGCCTTTCCCTAAGCTGCATTATGATTACTTGCATTGTTCTAGTTATGTTTAATCAAGTTAACGCTTGCTGCTGTCTATACATATAATTCAATGTTTGGTTTGCATAAAGCAGCGCGAAATGATGCGTTTCCGGTTTTTTATCTTTAGTTTTGTACACAATTTTTCGGTGCGTTCATTAACCACTCCAAAACGAGCACTTTCGTGCTTCCGCGTTTGTTTATTAACTGTTATGCGCTGTTTCGTGTTTTACGTTTATTCTATGCGCGTTGCTGTCGTTCGGTCTAACACCACAAATGGCACTGCCGAGAAACCAGTTATATGTTTTCAGTTTGAGCCAGCAACAATATTTTCAGCCAAACCAAGCGACCGGCACAAACAAAGCGCACAAGCAAAAACACAGTCGCAGTCCCAGCCAGGCAAACCAACTTCTACTTGACTTGTCTAGTTGTATCGCGCGTCATGACAATCGCGCGCCACACCACCAGCCGTTCACCACTGTACAACACACACTGTGCGCGGCGCTGGCAACCCTCTCGCCTGCATTTTCCACTGCTGCTGGGCCAATGCACGGCTTAAAATAAAATATTCTTGCCTAGCTTTTTACACTTTTCCCATTTATATTTTCAGCGTTTTCTTATTGCCGCGCGCCGCACCAGCCCAACTGGCTGTGAGATTGCAAGTGTGCTGGTAAAAATAGGCGCATTCAGCCAGCGTAAAAAGTTAGCAAAGGCAGCGAGAACTTCTACAGCAGTTATGTTTCCAACATGCATAAATACCTGTCGTTTGGCTAACAGCCATGAGTGCGAAGTTTGCTAACATTTTTCCACGGCAACTGTGGCTTACTGGTTTCAATCAACCAGCACAACAACTACGAGTATATGCGCGCCAACAACAACAAGTTAAAAATAATGTTCAAATATATAGTAGACACAGCTAGACAGTTAAGGCCATACGTTATTCACTTAACGTGTTTTAAATTTTTCCAGTGATGTGCAGCCAGTGACGCGCAGCACAACTAAATTGCATTAACCTGTCTATCACAGGAATGTAAAAGTTGCAGCTACAAATGGCGCAAAACACAGCGCAATGAGCGGCTAAGAGCGTTGCGGAAGAGAGCAGTTAAAGGGGTATAATAGTGAGAATGCTGCTCTTATGTAAAAGCTGGTGACGTCAGTGATGCTGGTGATGAACATAGCTAACAGAGCTGCATTTGGTTTGTTAAAGAGTGGCGAGACTTTGATGGTCCAGAGATCGCAAAACGTAAACATGGGCAAGAACTTAATAACAGCTTCTGATAACCTCACATTAACTTAAAAATTTAAAAGCAGTAAGTTGGGCTTGGGTATTGTAAAGCATTTACATATTAGTTGAAAACTCTCACATGCGTTTTCGATATATTTTTTTTAGGGGGAAAATGTTTTATCTGCAAGTAATTTCGTTATGTATGGCATACTCGTTGTTATATTTAACAACTCTCCGATTAACACTTTCTTTTCGCCACACGGTCGCTCTTCGCTTATGCGCGGCGCTGTAATCTAGTACAGTGACGTCAGCTGAATAGGCGTTTTAAATGTCAATTGATTGACGTAATTGTTTATTTTCGACTACAAAACATCAAATATTCAAGCAGCAAAAAACACTTGAGCATGAAAAAGCTGTTAAGCGGCGACAAAAATTGAGCTGTGTAAAATGTAAAATATTTATCTGTGATAAAAGCGCATTAGCAACAAAAAAACATAAAAATTTTGCACGATTTGCACGAAGCAAAAGCAAAAAAGCGAAGTTAATTGAAATTAATAATAGCGGAGTACTTAATTAGTTAAATTTTTTGCTAATAATTCATTTTTGTTCACTTTTCCGAAAGATTTTGCATGCCGTGCTCACTGTGATCGGCGCTGAAGTGCGCGTATTGACTTGCTTTTACACGTGTATTATTTGTGTGGGAAATACGCCACTCGGCGCACGAACACCTGTCACTTATCAGCGAGCGCTTAGCGCTGGAGAGTCGAGTACTCCACACACACACGCACCACACAGGCACAGGTGAGTGTTAGCGGTGAGCGCGCGCTTTGCACTTGTGAGAATTGTGCGTTACCAGGCGCGCTTTAGTATTGCATTTGCATGCGAGTGCGCTTATGACGACGCGATATTTGCATATGCGTGTGTATTCACTCTCTAAAGTGTGTGCGTGCATGTGCATGTAAGGCAACGCTTGACAAAACCATAACTATAGCTGTGTGCGTAATTACCGCAGCGCACGCTTAATTAACAGTCTAAACAGCCTAACATGCACGCAACGACACACACACGCGCAATGACTTAGTTTGGAATTTACTAGACGTAAGTGCGCTATAGCGCTGACATCGCGCTAATTGTTAGTAATGTTGTACTCCATTGCAATTCTGCTCACTGCTCTCCATACCAAACTCAGTGCACACCTTTCCGCCACGCACTCACCAACAGCTGTCTGGCGCATATGTATGCATGAATGTATGTGTAGCGCCGCAGTTGATTGTGTTACCACATCCTCAGTAGTGGTCAATAGCCTGATGGCGGAAATAATATCGTCAGCGTCGGCTGAAAGCAAACAGAGTAAGGGTCGCTGGGCGTGTGTTGTGCGTTCGTATTGCGCACCTGTTAAATTACTTATTTATTTATATATTCATCTACATTTATAGACCCAGACATGCACAGTGCTCTATGGAGTTTTGAGCAACTGAGTGTCGCGTTTACTACAGAAAGGAAAAATATATATATATATACTCCATCAGTCATACAAAATTATCAACTGAATACTATGCCTCCACTGTGAGGACATATGAATTGATTTTAACTAGTAAATGAAGGGTACTTCTTCTTCTTTCTTTGGGGCCGAGAACACCAAACTTCGTAATTCAGTTTGCGAGGTCAGGCCAGTTGTACATCCCCAGTGCAGACAGATCGCTATGCACTTGATATTTCCATTGAATGCATGGGCGCCCTTGCTTACGCTCTCCTACCACGGATCTCGAGTCGTAGGAGCTTTTCGCTGGCGCAACATCTTCCATACGAACCACATGGCCTAACGAGCGCATTAGTTAGATTTTCATACGCTTAACTATATACATGCTGACGTAGAGCTCATACAGTTCGTAGTTCCAACTTCTTCGACATTCATCGCTCACACGGGCGGCTCCAAAGATCTTGCATAGCATAGTTCTCTCGAATGCTTAAAATGGTCCTACAAAAGGTTTAAACCGACTTCTTTTAGCTGACAGATTTCATAAGATGCTTTCCAACGGCCACGGATTACCGTTATTGAAAACTGCTTTCCTATTTTTCGAAAAAATAAATACGGCAGAGTTGACACTAGCGCTTTTGTTTTAGCACCAGTTTAGTATAAACTCTATCTTGTTGTATCAATCTGTCTAACTTCAGCTAAGTAGACGTATTAGTATGTATGTACATGTGTGTTGAAATATGTGCGCGAAGCAGCCGATGAGCTTGTTTATTGCTGAACTTCGGTTGGCATTCCTCGGCCAACGCGGTTTGCCTTGCCGCATCGCCTATTGTTTGTGGAACCTGTTCTGCTGCATTTTTTTGGGTGCGAATGCCAAAGAAAACATTTGAATACTATAAAGTAAACAAAAAAACAAATACAAAAACAAATACTATGTGGCACACAGCTTTCCTAAGCTTTAATCTGTCTCTTGCCTTTATGTTTATTATCTTGCGCTGTTTTTTACTATTGCTTGAACTGGTTCGGAACGCAAAGCTAATTAGCATTTCACGAAATCACAATAAACAGCATAAAATAAACAAAAAAAAATCGAAACACAACAACAACTGATGCAAATGGGCGCTCAACCTCATAAAAAGGGTGGTCCACGCGGTGCGCAAGTAAACAATGCACCTGAGGTCCAGGTGGCCGGATTTTTTCAATTCTTCTACACACACACTTTCGTATGAATACAAGTATGCAAATGTTGTTTGTATTTGCATACTGAAGCATTTCAACTAATGCGGCGCACGAACATTCCCTGAAAAACCCCAACCACGGTGACGTTTCAATTTTTATTGTTGTTTGTCAACATTAAGCTGTGCTTAACCGCGTTAAAACACTTCGCGCGCAATATATGCAATGCGTATACAAATACAGGGTGTTACGAATGGCTAGTGAAAAGAAAAGTAGAGTTTAAAAACGAAGCTGTTGGAAAATGGAAAAAGTTGATTTCTCTGAAACAAATTGTGGATAGTAAGTTAATAAGCCACCACTAACCAGCAGTAGAGATAATATGTTTAACCGCGTTCATATACCAGATTTTTCTTCAAAACCCCGAATCGTTCCACAAAGCTACATAAGCTGAGCTTCTATGTAAAAGCTCTTCCATGCCAGACATCTAAAATTACCTCGGTTATATGTGTAACTGTGTTCATATACCAGATTTTTCTTCAAAACCCTAAATCGTTCCACAAAGCTACATAAGTTGAGCTTTTATGTGAAAGCTCTTCCATTTCAGATATCTAAAATAATCTCGGTTATATGTGTAACTGTGTTCATATACCAGATTTTTCTTCAAAACCCCGAATCGTTCCACAAAGCTACATAAGTTGAGCTTTATGTGAAAGCTCTTCCATTTCAAATATCTAAAATAATCTCGGTTATATGTGTAACTGTGTTCATATACCAGATTTTTCTTCAAAACCCCGAATCGTTCCACAAAGCTACATAAGTTGAGCTTTTATGTGAAAGCTCTTCCATTTCAGATATCTAAAATAACCTCGGTTATATGTGTAACTGTGTTCATATACCAGATTTTTCTTCAAAACCCCGAATCGTTCCACAAAGCTTCATAAGCTGAGCTTTATGTGAAAGCTCTTCCATTTCAGACATCTAAAATTATCTGCTGAAGTGCGGTGATGTTTAGAAACGTTTGAAAACAGCCGCAAATCGTCTTAGATTGACTTGGAACCCCCGAAGAGCCGCATTAAAGTTCCCGACTATAATATGTAATGACATCGGAAATTGAACCAAACTAAGCTTTAAAATAAATGCATTTTTAATAGCCGCTAAAGTGAAGAAAGACGACAGAGTTCAAATATATTATTATATGACACTCAACAGGAGAAGTAGGTGGCGAAATTAACTCGAAAAGAAGACAATGCAAAATGTTGCTAGCATATTTAGCATTATCGCGAGCGTAGCTGCCGTTAAAATATTCTTCAAATTAAAAAACTCCAAAGCGCACACACTGTATTATTTGAGAAAAAAAAAGAAAATGCAAGCAGAAAAAGGAAATAGAAGAGATTAAGCGCGCGACATGGCATCAAATTCGTTTGTAGTCGAAGACAGGCAAAAAGCGCCATTTGAACCAGCTAGAACCGGCTAAACGACAGGAAAAACAAAAGCAACAACTAGCTGTGACACATATTTCTTACAACGTACGTAAATATATATACTCTTTTATAGACGTTTGACAGTTTTTAGCCACTGCTGTACGATGAGCGGATGAACGAGCTGTATGACATGGCCAACCGGGTCATTTCACGCTGATGGCGCCATCATAAAAAGCACAGAGGCCACCGCTGAAAGAAGAGCACTTAATAGCATGGGTCAACCGAAAATAGTGTAAGAAATGAGCTCAAGTTCATAAATGTCGTGGCGCTCAAACGACACTTCAACGTAGTGAAAGTAAGGAAATCGCGCGCAAGGTGGAATGGGTCGCGCAGGGATTATACACTTTTAACCAAAAGTATATATACAACAGCGGCAATAAAGTGAGGTAGTTCACATAAATGGTAACTGTAGACAAAGCACTTGAACGGTGTGGCGGCGCTACGCTGACGGCGTAGTGCGTGGGTGTGTCAGGCTTTTACTGCTTGCTGCACAACTTGGCCCACAATATCGATTTCGTTGCGCAACATGCCGGTGTTGAGAAATATACACGCTATTTGCTTAAATAACAAAGCCTTGTGGAGGCCGCAGTTCACTCACACTCGCTGTGTTCTGCGTTGCCGCTCTTTGTCGCAGCCGTGCAACTCGTTGCAACGACGCTTTTTGTTACTGTAACGTAAATTTGCATAATAAGTTTCAAGTAGAAAATTTCCACAATTTCTTCGTTGTGACACTTCGACACTTTGACACTTCATTGCTACTCGCAGAGTATTCCCGGCGCACTCTTCACCCAACTAATGCGACGCGCTCACACTTTTCGCACTTCCTGCTGCTTGGCCGACTTTGCAAACTTCCCGCAGCGCTATTATTAGCAAGCGTATATTTACTTTCAGTTTGAGCGCCACTGCCTTTTCTTGCCACTGTCGCCGGAAGTTGTCAACCGCTCTTACAACGCGTCGCATGCCATATTTACTGTCATTCGCACAAGGCAACCCTGCGTCAGCGCTGTCAACGCTGTCAATGCGTTCATACGCACACAAAGCAAACAGCAACTCATTTGCGTATGCGCGTGTGTGCGCTCGTAATTCGCGCTCAACTCTATTAATTTTTATACGCAAAGTTCTCGACTCAATTTGTTGTTATTAGGAGGCATAAACTGCCACACAGCGCCGCAAGGTTTCCGCCACTCAAATTCATGACTCAAGTAATATGCCAGGTACTTACAACAACCAATGGCTTGTTGTTGGCGGCGGTCAGCTTCATGTGGCAAGTTATCGCAAAAGTTACGCAGGTGATTGCGCACTTACGTAGCACTTAAGGGCTGTGAGCACACTTGCAGGCGTTGAACTTTACTGTCAGTGCGCGCCGGAGCGTGATTAGGTGTTGTAGTTTAAGCAAACTCCGTACGTGCAATGGCATGAGCTGGCACATCAAGTAAGTGCACACAAAAGTGATTTAAGGCGGCTGGCTAATGACAAACAGCGCCACTGAAACTGTGTTAAAGGCGCTCACTGCTTTTACACGTTTTAGTTAACTTTGTGGTTTAGTGGTAGGTTTAGTAGCAGGCGCCGCATTTAAGCCTCAGTATTATTGCTTATTAAATGCGTGTAGTTTGCTTTCATTGTATTACTTTATTAAACTAGTTTTATTATAATTTTCTTAGCTTTTTTCTTGTATACTCCTACAGCATGCTGCGCTTGAGGAGAGACTATGCGCAAACTAAGTTTATTCCATTTACAATTCTTCGCAAACCAACTTCAATTCGTTGTAATTTATGCGTATCGTGTCTTGCATTGTATTTGCACTTTTAGCAGCAGTATTTTTTTTGCAATCTTCGCTCATCGGTAACCATTCAGCTTAGCGCTTTGTCTGCCACAAACTCACTGTCAATATTCATAAGTCTTTCTACGCCATTCCACACATTTTACCGCTTATGCACTTTGCCAACTAAACCAAATCAAATATTTACTTAAATTTAAACATTTCCAGTTATTTTTGTACCATCTCTGCCACACAATTCTGTTGGCGCAACGTGGCCCAGCGCGCGCGCATTACATTGTCATGCGCCATCATTTGCCACACCACGCCACAAAGCATGCATTGATTTGCTGCCTTCGCAACCCTCACTCAGCCGCTCATACACTCACTCACACGCTCGCCACCGCAATGCGCTTTCCATTTCGATTGCAAGCACGCGCCGCGCACCGTGTCGTACCACTGCCGTTGCCTAAGCTGGTTATTTACCAAAGCGTAATGGGCTTTGTTGCATGTCGCCTGCATCACCGACATTTCCGCCACTCATTTGTATTTATTTGTGCATTGTGTATATGCATTTTTTCTTTTTATTTCATTTATTTTTAGCTATTTTTCTTTGCGCAGCGGCGCAGTGCTGCAGCTGGTATTACACTGTTGCGCTAGACTGCTGTTTACTCAGTGTTGTATATGTGCTATCAGTAGGCAACGCCACTTGCTGTTGCACCCACTTACTTTTCTGCTGTTACCTGCCTTACTGCCATGCATTATTTATGTTCTAACCTCACTTTCCCACCCCCAATGCATTATTTATGTGTGTGCTTGCGGCCATCAAACTCGCGTGTTGTATATTTTCCTGCATTTGTTGTTAACGTTACAAATTACACTTAGTGGCGTTGTTGTTCTATTTGGCGTTACAGCAGTTCCTCTTCGCTGCGGTTGAATTCATTGAATTTCCAATATCATTTTTCAATGCACTCTCGCTGCTTTTATTCACTATTTGTTTGCTGCTGTACTGTGCTCATTATTCATACGCGCCCGCAGCGCCCCTCGCGTCCTCGCCAAGCGGTGGTATTTGCGCTTTTGCTGGCAGCTCTTTTCTCATGCACTTTTGATTTCTACTCCACATTATTTGCACTTTGCATGTTTTGCGTCGCGTGTTCTTGAACCGTTCAGCCGTGTGTACCGCCATGGGCGTGGCATTCGAGCGCGGTGCATAACTGTAACCTTTATTCGGCGGTGTGGTATAAAAACGTCATTCTACGACAAATACTTCGTGCAATCAGATTTGTGGGTCACAAACTGCTTAAGATTTTTAATTTTTTTATTTTTATTTTAATGTGAAAATATATGTGCGTAAAGGTGTCAGTCAGCTCTGAATAGTTGTTGGATATTAGTTACACTTGAGCACTTGCATATTATATTAACTTACTCTTGGTTCGTTCACTAAGTTGATTTCGTTTAATGATAACAGCTGATCTTATTGAATTTTTTCGCAGCCAACTTCACACTCAAACGATTTACCGTTATATGTTTGAACAGCTGGTATAGTAAGGCTTGCTTTTCCAATTTTTTTTTACCTTAACTTTTTAAAGCGCGAATGGCAAAAGTTCGAACAGACCTCGAGCTTAACGTCTCAAGTAATTAACTAGTACTACACCCTTACTTTCATATATTCTTACAAGGCGCTCACACTACCTACTTACAAAACGCGCATACGCTAGAACCACAATATTTCCGTACTACAATTCCACATAAACTTTAATATTCTAACACACAGCGGACGCTTGTGGCCCATAAATCGCAAAACTACTTTGTTATACAAATTTATGCGCTCGTAAAACGTGTGAAATGCATTAATATGCTAAATCAAGCGGAAAGCGCGCAGACAACAAATCCGTGCTGTAAAAAGCAACAATTTTAACACCAATGTATTGCCAACATCTAATCAAACAGCTGCAAAAAAGCGCGCCGCGCAATTACGTTGCATACTTTTAGGCAGCTGGCATAGCGAGTAGTTAACGGCACTTTATTAGTGGCATGTGCAACCGCGCTTTCAAACGCGCTTGCAACCTGCGTATATTTCGCACGCTTGCAGTATTTTTGCAAATATAAATATTCAGCATAAAAATCTGTGCACTTACCTGGTACTTTTTGATGCTGTCCAGCTGCTCCAGCGTCGGCTCGACAATCTGCGCTATCTGCTGTGGCGCGCCTACGCCACTGC
This sequence comes from Bactrocera oleae, assembly GCF_042242935.1. Taxonomy (NCBI): domain Eukaryota; kingdom Metazoa; phylum Arthropoda; class Insecta; order Diptera; family Tephritidae; genus Bactrocera; species Bactrocera oleae. Next base: position 1,001,935 of record NC_091539.1, read on the forward strand.
TGGCCAAACGCCGATCTGGCAGTTGCGGCGCGGGCGTGCGGCTTATCAGGCGGCCATCCTTTTCGACGCGCAGGTGATCACGCGGCGGCGGCACGGGCTTCACAGAGCCATTCAACTGCGCGGCGCATGGCAAGAAAAACAAAGTGTGATTAGCGAAATCATAGGAATGTTTAGCAAATAGTTTGTGTTGTTCAATTTTAGCGTTAACGGTTTTAGTAGCTTTGATTAGTAGCGGTTAGTTGCGTTATTTTTGGTACGAGCGTGTCGCATAGTTGGAAAAGATGAGTTTATGTAAGCGAGTTGGTGAGTATGCGTGTGTTAAAGTTTAATGAAAATATAAAAGTGTGGAGCGGTGTTTTCAGACGCCTGTGGCAAATGTTAACGGTGTTGCTGCTTACGTTAGAGGCTTTTTCATGCGAAATTCAAGGTTGCTATGTTTTATTTTACAATTTCAAATGTTTTTACTGCAGGTGTAGTGGAGCAAGCAAGCAACGCGTGGGCCAGCACAATACGTTTTACAAGAGGGCGGAATTTAATTGCAAAATAAAAAAATTAAAAATTGAGAAAAAGTATAAATTGTTTGCACAAAGATTTTGTGAGGAAAGTGCGTTTTCTTACAATTTTTTTGGTCAGCGAACTGGCTGTGCGCGCTTTGACATATGAGTACGTGTGGTTAACTGGCAAAGGTCTGCCTTTGCGACAACTAGTCTGTTGCCAATTAGGAGCTTGCCGCTTAGCCAAAATGTATTCACTATTTGACATATTTTTATTGGAAACCAGGCGCTACTACTTGGTGCAAAATTAATTTGACTATTTTGTACGCTTTTCTCATTTTTGCCTACAACCCGCAAAAAATTTCAAAAAATTGTGTCGATTTGCATCGCCTGCGACGCCCTACTGCACACCGTTGCAACATGGGATTAGTTGCCCAACCCGCATGCTGAACGTTTGCAGGTCAACGCCGAAAACTTATGTGCATACATGCCGTATCCAAACGTATTACCGCTTAGTCATGCAATTGAAATGCTACCAGCTGCGAACAGACGAGTTTGTGGCAAGTCTGCATTGGTCGTTGTCCGTGTGATAAGCATCTGCAACATGTGCTACCATGCAACACATCATACAAAGTGCGCCATAACGTTTACGGTTATGTAGGCAAAGCAGTGGTAATAGCGATTTTCACACGGCTCACAAGCGCGTCGCGGCAAGTTGTGAGGGAGACACGTCAGCGCCGGCAACATTTAAAATTATTATTATTGCCTTAATTTCCGGCGGCACTCGCATGGCAGCTAAGTACACGCGCGAGTGTTGGTTGGCGTGGCAAGACACAGGCGCTGGGGGCGCGTGGTGTGCCGTGCTTGCGGAGTTGAGAGCTTTTGTACGTGTCTGTGGGGGCGTGCTGGCGTTGGTTTTTTAAAATGCGAAATTTAATTTTTCATAGCTCAAGCGCTAGTGCAGCCATTTTAAGTGAGATTGCAATTTGAAATATTGTATTTTATCTAGCAAAGGTAATTGCAGAAGGCACGCAAAGGCATGCAAAATAGAAGCGCGACAAATAGTTTTAGAGCAAATGCGGAATTAAACTAGTTAAGCTGCGAAAATTTCCACACAACATTTGCAACATAACCTCAACTAAATTGACTAAATTGCTAACTATGACAGTCACAAAATTCGGCGCTAAAAGTGTCATACTCAGCAAAGCGCAAAGCAGCAAACGCACAGTCCGAGGCACACACATTACCGCGGCAGCGTGAGCAGGCGGCACGAGCACCAAAGCTTCAAGCAAAAAGTGAGACAGTTATCTCATGCGACTGACGCGCAAAGCGTGTCTTTATATTTCAGAATGAATAGCGAAGCATGAATTCAAGCGCGCTCCTACAAAGCAAAACTTGTAATGCTTACTTGAAAAGCGCAGCTGCAAGCGTTTGGCGCTGATTCATGCATGCAACAAGAAAAGCAGAAAAGCGCCACAAAAAGTGTCATAAAATATGACAACAATTGCTGCGCTGCCAGCATATAGTTTTATACGCGCTGGTAAACGCCAGCGTTTGATCGCGCAGCGCATGTTGCCCGTCGCACTTTGCTTTTCTGCATTTGCACACATAATCTGCCGGTTTTTGGCTGAAAATTTGGAAATTTATGAGCGCGCTGTGACAACGACTTGACATCGATGTAGTGGCGATATTACGTATGCGTTGCTCATAAAATAAAATTTCGCCCCAGCCATTTCAAAACAGCACGCCTGCCACGCGCAACATGTGTGGCAGCAACAGTTGCACTAGCGCGCCACTTGTTTGAGGCGGCGTTGCCAACAGCAGCTAACGCGCGTTCATTTGGCAACACAATCATTTCATGCATCATAACTGTCAACATAATGGAAAAGTATTGCACACACACAGCGGTGGCTGCTTAGCGGTGACACACGCTGAAAATGCTGTACGCGCGCGGTGAATTACATACATGTGTACGCGCAGTATACTGAAGCTAATGCGCGCAGAAATATTTATGGTAGTACGATTTGTTAATGGGACACGCCCACTCTTGAAATTCGAGCAATATCTGCAACGCGCAATCGGTATGTGACAAGACATGCGAAAACACTTAAGAATCGCCGTACTTTGAGAACGCTATGAGGTGATCAATGCTGTGAGTACACTGAAATATATGACTCGCGCGTTCTTAAATTTTTTTTCGAGCGCAGCAGAGCGAAAAGCGCCAACAATGCGAGCTATGTTGTAAGTGTCAAAATTTTATGAAAACGGAAATCTAAGCGCGTGTGGCCGTGATTAAATGCTTACAATAAAGACAAAAGATGTTTGTGACGGCGATAGCAATTGGTACAGCATAGTCGCAGCAGCTTAAGCGGGAAAATGGGTTTACGTGCGAGCTTACAAAGCACGACAGCTTTTTTAGGAAGACGCTTTAGCAGTTGGAGGCAGTTCAGGCGGAGAGGGCTAAGTATAAAATTGGATCCAAACCATGCTAGCACAAAATGCATACCTTTCTCTTTACAGTTACAGCTTACATACAAATGGAGCACTAAAAATAATGTGAAATAAACTAAAGCAAACTACAAAGATGATACAACTACGAAAAACCAAAAGAAATAAAAAGAAAAATAATTGGAAAAGTAAAATATACACAAGTGTTGCCACTACCAAAGCGTAGTAGCGGCAAACGGGGAGGACAAAGGAGTGGCTACGAGCACGCTGAAGCAAATTGCAGTCGGTTCTCGCCTGCTTGACACAACGGTGCAACCGGAAGATGTGGAAGACACAACGTATTACAGAATTCTTGCAAAGTTTACATAGTGAAGTGGACAGAGGAGTGTGAAACAAGTGGTTGTAATACCTCATCGTTGCGCTTGGATGACGTCTTGGCACTTTTGCTCACCAAGCAGCCATCGACCGCACTTGTGCCGCCACCCGTTGGCACTTGCGGTTGCGGTTGTTGACGTTGCGTTGCTGTTGATTTATCTAATTTCTCCGCGGAGCCACTCAGCGAGCCCAACGATATCAGACTCTTCTGTTTAACCAACTGTTTCAGTGGATGACAGCCGGACGTTGACTTTGTGCTTGCTGATTTTGACTGATGATCCGTGGAGAGCGGCGAGCATGCGGACAGTGTTGCGACACCCGTGGCCGAGATGGATGCCAGCGCCGAATATGAGCCCGAGATGGAGGAACACGTGGGCGAGAAGGAGTTATCATTAGTGTGACTGTTGTTGTGATTATTGTTGTTGGTGGATGAGTTTGACGATGAGTTGATGTGCGTCAGTGTAGTGTTGGCTGTCGAAGTGGACGAGTTCGATGACAGCTGCGATGAAAGCGACGACAGATGTGGTGGCGGCGGATAGCGCGGCGGCGTCTTCACGATCTCTATGAAACTGTCCGGCACGTCGACGGGCAGCTCGCGGTGCTTAACCGACGATGGCTGCAAGAGACTCGCAGCCACTTGCTTGCACATCGAAACCGGCAGCAGCTCATACTCGGGTGGAGCGCCGCACAAACCGTCAATCAATGGCGCTGCGTTGGCGCAAGGCGACGAGCCGTTCGAGCCGCTACTATCGCCAGCGCCACCGGCAATACCGCCGCAACCACGCTTCGTTGGCGTTGATGAATTAGATGAATTGCTCGTGTTGTTGTGTTGATTGTTGTTTATGTTATTGTTGTTGAGACTGTTGATGTTGTTGTTTTGCTTGTTATGTAAATGACAATAGGCAATGGAATCGTAGGAGCTCTTGCCGATCGAATCCTCGCACGAGGACGAAAAGGAAGCAGAGCCGGCGCGTTGCAGCAGCCCACCATCGATGGCCACCAATTCGAACTCCTCACCGCTGTTGCTGCCATTGGGATTGCTGCTGGCGGCGCCGTACTTATTATTCGGCGTCGGCAAAGCCTGCTTATTGCCAACGCCATTGCTGTTGTGTGTTGCAGTCGGTGTCTGTTGTTGTGGTGTATTGTTATTGGTTTTGTATTGTGTTGGTGGCTGCATATTGCCAATTTGTGTTTGTTGTGCGTTTTGTGTTGGTGCCGGCGTTGCGGTGGCCAAATTGTTTTCGAAATTTTCAATTTGTTCCAATTTCAATTGATGTTGTTGGTTGTACAAATTTTGTTGTTGCAACAGTGTGTGCGTATCATTGAGTAGCGCAATTTTGGTGTATGTCGTTGTGGTGTCGTTTGATGATGTCGGTGATGTATTTGTTGGCATGGTGCATATTGTGGTTGTTTTTGTTGGTAATGGTGTTGTCGACGGCGATGAGTCGCATTTAGAATGATACGTAACGATTAGTCTGTTACCATTACCGTTAAATAATTCTACACATTGTGTGGCAAATTGGTTAGTGTCGGTGTCGGTGTCGTTGTCGGTGTTGGTTACGTTCATGAGAGAAGCGTTGTGGGTTGCAAGTGATTTGTGTGTTTTGTGCAAGTTGGGTGGGGGAGTGTTTGGTAGTGATGGTGGTGATGGTGGTGGTGTTGATGAGCTGTCAGTCATTGTTGTTGTTATAGACATTGCTGATTTTTGTGATGAGTGTAGTGAGTGTGTCGCTGATGACTGTGTGTCAGTGTGTTGTTTTGAGAGTTTTGGGTTTTTGGTGAAGGTGAGTGTGAGTGTGTTGGGTGAGCTATTATTTAATGCTTGCATGCGTTTGTGCTTATTGGGTAGGGTGTTTGAGTAAATGGTGCAGTACTTTTTCAGTGCTGTTGTGCTTGGCTTCATTCTTGACTTCCCGTCAAGCCTAAGACTATTTACCTGTGGTGGACGGTGTGGTGGTGGATAACGTGGTGGTGTCTTATTACGCGCGATAAAATTATCTGGACAATCGACAGCCATCTCACGATGTGGACCTATGGCGAAAATTCGTGCGTATTAATGAGAGTGTGCTTTGCAGCTTGCTTACACCATAACTCACCATTATCTTGATTAACTGAAAGCATTGTCAACATTTCCTGATCGATTTCTTTGCTCTCACCAGAATGCTGTCGATAATGCTGACTACTAATATAGTCGTCCGGTAAGCATGGCTTCAAATCGTCACCATCAATAACGACTATGCTGGAGCCAGAACGACGGCGAGGCCTGCAAAGAGAGAACAAGATAATGGATATTACATTTGTTAGCAAGAGACACAAAAACTTAATATTTAACAAAAAAAAAAAGCATTGCTGACAAAAGCGAGTAAAATGTTGATAAATCAGCGGCACTGAAAGCTCTCACCAAAAATCAAACACAACGAGCTTTGCGCGCAATTTTAAAGAAGTCTCCGTTCGTGCAATTATGTAGTAGATCAAGTAGCAGGCAAGCGACTTTTCCAATGGCTGAGTTCGGCTTACGCCTACCTAAATGCTGCTGGATAACTAAGTTTATAGTTTTGTTTCTCAAACTTGCATCTTATTGATAGTTCATTGACTGGAAAGCAAGTATTGACATTCGGCTATTCTTAAGCCTATATTTTCACGGCCCGCTTTTTCTATGCTTTTTAATATGACACTAAACTGTTAAATCTAAGCTTATTTAAATGCATGTCAAGCGCTACTTTTTCCAAACAACTAAATGTAGTAACCATAAGCTCGAAGTTCTGAAATTTAAGTGGTCTCAAGGAGCTTTGTTTATATTCTGCGAATAATATATCAGTTCTAAGTCCTATTTAATGGCGTTAAATAATGAAGCTCTGTCGAGTTTTCTACGCCTAGGCTATATAGGAGTATCTGCTTCGTCCAGAGTAAAACAGTTTCGAAAAAGTGTAGAATTCACAGTCATATTGCTCAATATTTATGAAAGAAGTCGCCGAAGTTCTAATAGCGACAGCACAATTTTCCAATTTACAGTTTTTCAATCACTTGCAGTCAGCGAACATAATTAAAGCAATTTATTTAACAGCCGAAAATGTGGGCGTGGGTATATGCGGCAGCCACTTTTCGGATTTAATGGCCGGAAATTGCTATGAAATATGTTTTCACAGCGCGCAATACAGCATTTGTTGGGAGACTCGAAATGAGTTGCTCAAATACACAAAGATTAGGCAGCGAGATTACATTGTAGTTATGTTGATTAAAAACAACAACAAACACACACACATTCCGAACATATTCTAAATGTGTTGAGCATTCAATTGATGGCCGCTGCGAACAGGCGAACGAGGTTTAGCGGCTGCGAGTTCCATGCTGCCAAATCCAATACCTGCGACATACGCTCGAGCGCGCCGCGCACCAGATGACAATGGCCACAGAATAAATATTGACAAACGCGCAAATTGAACATTTCGGTTCATTTAGAACGAACAAAAGCAAACGTCGTTGAGCGGTGTGGCAAGAGCGAAGGTAAGGAATTCCAACCAAAGTAAATAGTGTCGAAACGAAGTCGAAGAAGACGAGACAAAGCAAACTTGCAGAAGCAGTGCGGAAACGAGCAAGTCTGCAAAAGCAGGTGATTTTTCATTATTTGCGCTTTCAGTGTAAGATATGGTCACACACATGCCTAGCGTTGCGTTCGCTTTGAGCTCGCTCTTACTGCCGCGCTTGGTTGGTGGTGTGTCTTTCACACGCCTGATTTCTGTGTTGCTATAACCAAAACTGTCATAAAATAAGCAAAAGCGTTCATTGTCTACCACTTCGCATAGTGATAACGGTACAATTGAAGCCAGTGAAGCTGAAAGTGCCGCTGAAAACACGTCGAAGAACTGCGTGGTATATGAGGAAAAGCCAGCAGAACATTTAAACTAACGAAACAGTTGCGCAGGCAAGGGAGGACAGAGCAAAAGTGTATGCAACATGCATACAAACAACGCTGGAGAGGCATTCGGTAAGCGAGTAGGTCAATATGGTAAATAAAAGCCAGCCAATGAGGCATTAAGTATGGCCCATAAACGGCGCATGAAGACGACGTTGCAATATTGGTGAGATGTGTTGATAGTTAACACAGTGCAATATTAAATTACCAATAACAACAACAACTGCAGCTGTGTGGCAAGCATAGTTCCAGAAAGCGGTGAAAGACGAGAAATGTTGTTACGGCTGGCACAGCGGAGGAGCGTATGCGTCTATATGTATTTGCTTGTACCTTGCACTGCCGCATAACTTAACGTTGCAGCGTGAAGAAAGGAAAATTTCCAGCGCCGTTTATTTATTTGCCTGCTTCGGTGCTTTGTGTGTGTATGTATGCCTCGCAGGCAGGTAAACCTTGCTCTACGCTATGTGTTCGACTGCCAGCTGTACGACACATGCATGGCTGCGCCTGTTGCATGCGGCATTTAGGTCGTCGCCTGCATTTGCCGGTGGAAAATTGCTTTTAGCTGATAATTTCTAATTACGAAAATTGTTTTTCACTCGCCGTAATTACGGCAAATCTGGGAAAAATGTGAGGCAAATGTTTACCTTGCCACACAGGTGTGCAACTGGCAATTACTTGTATGATTTCAGCACAGCTGAGGCAAAGTAATTTCAGTAAGAATGCGCATATGAAAGTGATATTGGCGGCGAGCAAATGATGGAAACATATTTAAGTAAATTCATCTTAGCTCGCGCAGCGAGTTGTTAGTCTGCGAGTGGCATAATGCTGCAGAGAATTCCCACAAATAAAGCCAAAACAAGAAAACATGTTAAATGCGATTGCAACGTAGCTAAAATACCACACAAATGCAAAAACTTTCTCACAAGTTCTAGATTTCGATTGTTCAGTTTGTATGGCAGCTATAAGCTATAGTGATCCGATCTGCATAATTTCTTCGGAGTTTACACCTTTGTCTTAGGCAATAATCCATGTCAAATTTCTTGAAAGTATCTCGTCAAATGAGAAAGTTTTTCATACAAGCACTTGTTTCCGAACGTTCAGTTTGTATGGCAGCTATATGCAATAGTGGTCCGATATCGGCCGTTTCGACAAATGAGCAGCTACTTTGGGAGTAACGTATGTGCGCAAAATTTCAGAACGATATCACAAAAATTATTTTAAAAAAATCACACATTTTTTATCGACGCATTTCCATTTACCTTTCACGCAAATCAAATTTCATAACTCATAGCAACTTCAATATTAAAATCATAAATCACACAAATAATTTGTGATAGCTTCAGCCCAGCACTTCCCCTTGCGCAAATCAACTACTTCGCAGCAACTTACTTAACATTTCATTTCATGATGAGCTGTCCATAGCTGACACCCCATCAACTACCGCAATTTACATGAAATTTCGCAAAACTGAAACCACAGCTGCAAAACTCACAAAAACACACACCGCCAACGCTAAAACCACAAGTGTATCAATGAGTATGAGCTTTGAAGAGGCAGAGACGAAAAAGCAACGGCACAGCGCAGCGCTGCCGAAACGACAAACAGCGTCAACTTGCCACACAAAACGCGCAATGGGACAGCAACCAAAGCACAGTTAAGCTGCAGCAGTTGCATATCAATTTTTATATACACGTGTGTGTGTGTAGGTGTTTGAATATCAGTAGCATTGGCTGACTGCTATTGACCAGTTGACTGACCCACTGGATGCACTGCAGCAGGCGCTGTGCTGTTGTGGCTTGGCGGAAAGGTTGCACTCTTCAAATGCCGGACCCAGTTATGGCAAAAGTCACAGCTGTCAATGCAGTGGCTCAGCGCCTTGTCAACTGTCGGTTGCATGTTGCATGACAATTTTAGTGATAGTAACGCCCGGGCATACATACTGACACACGCCTTTTGTACGGAGATTTGGATTAAGTTGTATTGTTTGCCTTGACTTTCGCTTTGCCATTGTTGTTGCGGCGACAGCTTTGCTCGTATTAAATGTGTAACTGCTGCTGTGGCTGACTAAACACCAATGCCAAAGCTGTGAATCGCCGTTAGAGATTAAGCGCTTGCTGATTATCACCAGCGCTCGGGCAATGCAGGCGTATACATACATATATACGAGTGTGTGTGTGTGGCGATGACTGTATTAGTTTCTAATGCCCTTTAGATTGAGCAATGCTTTGAAATGTCTTTTAGTTGTTGCTATTTTTGCCTGCTCTGATGGCAGCTCAGCGCGTACTGTAGCTAGCAATTGTGGTAAAGTCAAATGTGGTTGGCAGCGGAGGCCGCGAGCAGGGTGGCAATCTAATGTAATAGCACGTTTTCATGAGCTTTAGTGTCGCAAGCGCAGCCTTAAGCAGTTTGTGCCACAAAAGACATGAAAAGAATTGGAAAAATATGTTGCCGCTTACGCATGGGTGGTGGCAAACCCAATACATAAATTTTCCCAAATCCTTCAAATTTTAGCAACCTTTCGTTGCTGCAGCGCAATTTCTACTTAACATAAGCTCAAATGCCACGCCATCAGCAGCTCGTAGACAAGCCATAAGCTCTACCAGCGCTCGCTGCTCCAATATGCGTTTTCACTTGCCACACCACTGACATTTCAATATTTTGAGTGGACTTGTGTTGTAGATTTAAGCGTAAGCGCTCGAGCGCCCTCACAATCCACTCTGCCCGCCAGCTCGATCCACCGACTCACTTGTTTGTGCCGCTTACTTTGCCCACTTCTTTGCGCTCTTTATGCGTATTTTTCTACTTGAGTCCCATTTTATTTTATGTTGTTGCTACTGTTTTCTTATTATCTGCATCTACACAAGTCACCAGTGTTTAAGTGTATGTGCTTTTGTGCCACATTGATAGCTGCCACAAACTGCTGCGCATTCAATCGCAAATTCTAACAACAAAGCTGCGGCGGTAGCTTCCTCCTCTTTCCAGCTTCGTTGCTTTCACTGCCTTCCATTTCATTTTCTTTCACTATTTGCTTTAATTTCACTATCTGCCCGTCGCCTGTTTGTTGCAACGTCAGTTGATTGCAAATGTGCTTTTGTCGTCTGTCGTCTGCTCCCCTTGTTCTTTATTCGTATTTCAATGCTATGGCACCTAGTTGGCTCGATAGTCATTGCTGCTGCAGCTGCTGTTGCCCCAAATCAAATGCTGGCTCCGTCTTTGCAACTCGGCAGCAGTTGCAGGAAAGCGGATTTTGCTTATATCGCTGCCACAACTGTTGAGCGTTTTATCTCCAAAGCACACTGCACTTTTTGCAGGCTCACATACATACCCAAAAAAGAATTCGCTCAACTTTTTTACCACACTTAAAAATACACTTGAATTGCTTTAGTTCGTTATTGCAGTGGCAGTCGTTCTTAAGGCGAATATAACCTTATGTTTCAAACACAAAGATCTTATTAGTGAGTGAAATGACAGTCCTTGGCCGGCCAAAAATCCGGGTTCGTTCCGGTTACGTCGACCCGACTGTCATGGGAACGGAATTAGCTGCGCTCTTCCATCCCAGCCCTAAGCCTACACAACTTTCGAACTTTCGGTTTACTGCTAACTAAAATTAAATACCGTTTCTCTGATATCCAAAACATTACTCAAGTTACAGTGACTATCGTGAGAACACTTTTCTGACGCTGACGTTAGTTGAGGCGCTGTCAACAGCTGAATGTACAATATTTTTTAATGTAAGTTTTTGCACATGATGTTGACATTATACAGACATACGTGTAACAAAAATTTATAATACTTATGTTGTAGCTACAAAATAAAAAAATCAAGAAAACGAGCTTAATTTAAGTAACAAGACCCAAGTAACCCCTTAAGAGGTTACTTCAAATCACGCTGCAGACATTACTTGTGTGCGCGTGTTACCATTGTTGTCATCTTAATCCATAAAATATAAACACATGCAACATAGCGCTGTTGTTGCCAGCTTCAGCAACTTGCTACGCTCAAACTAATTCACAAAAGGCGCTGCCAGCCAAGCAAGCGAGTGAAGGTGGCCTGTTGTTATAACCGGCGACAATGCTTGCTGTTATGTGAATATTATTTGTTGTTTGTCGTTTCATATGCACGTTGTTTTCCGCGATTGTTGTGATTATTATTTTCATTTGCTGCTGCACTGTCAGCAACACACATGGAAACAAAGACAAAGCTGAGTTGTGGCCGCTTGTCTGAATGAGTAGCAGGACCACACGCGCGCGTGTATGGAAAACTTTTTTGAATATCGCGTGTGGTTGCTCATGTAAGTGTGAGTGCAAACACGTGCGCGGAAAACCAAATAACGCTTGTCTTCTGCTCGTTGTTACTGTTATTGGCTTTGCAAGGAATACTTGTGTGTTGCGGCGTGGCAGCTTAAACATATTAAATTGGAAAATTGAAATGCTTATAAGCATAATGCGACAGCACCCAAAAGAGGTGTAACAAGCGGCGAGAGAAAAGGCAGAAGCGTCTGGCATTAGTGGGTGCCACTCGCACCAGCTACTCTACCCACCCACCCACTCATTCAACGGATGTCATTGAGCGCAAATTCTACACAAGCGAATTTCTGTGTAGACACAAGACATCGCTTCGCTCCTAGCCACCATCTACTCACACCTCAGCGCTTCAACATGTCTTACACGTGAGTCGTTAGATGTGATTATTCCGATGAATGTCAGCTTTCGTGCGCTCTAACAGTTACGCAATCAAGCAAGCTGTGCGTTAACGCAATACACAGGGCACGCGGTGTCTTGGTGTAGCTGATGATTGAGTTGCGCTCGACAGTTCCTTAGACAACTGACTTGCCTGCTTCCACTTACCGCCCCGTCGCTCTCACTCTCACTGCCACTGCATTATTCTTTCATTGTTGTGCTGCCGCTATTATTTTGCGTTGTTTACGAAAATTTTTATGTGAGCATATCAATATGGCTCGCTTCGTTGCATATATACATCTGTGTAAATAACAGTTATACAAATACTGTTATGATTGGTTTACTTCAAAAGAAAACAAATTTATGATTATGCAAAGAAAGCTGCTTGGACGTCGAACGAACATGGACCGTGATCAGTTCACACGTAGATTTGATAGTGCTAACGAGCTCGAAAACGTCTTTTCGAAGACCCAAGATCGCTTCGAAAACGAAAAATTAATTTTCAAAAATTCAGATTCCTATAAATTATAGTCACCAACTCGAGATATATTTCATTCAATAGGATTTTCTAGCGCTAATATTCCTCGAAAACTCTCCAACTTAAAGCTGATGAGTAGCTAATTTCGACCTTCGTTTAAGCAGGGAAAATGTGCACCGAGTATATACCACAATAATCGTATTGTCATTAAAACGACAAAGCTAAATGCTTGCTTTCGAAATTAATATCTTCGCTTCCGTCGCTCCCTCTCTCTCTCTCTCTCTCTCTCACTATCGCTTTCTAAAGAACAATTTGCTTTGTATTAACCCCTAACTGCTCTCTTATGATAACCAACCATCATGTCTTTAACAAACAGCTGACGTTTCATTATTGCTGCTGTTGGTTGTTGTTATAATGCAAGTGAAGCACCTGTAGTGCCATTCCCACAAACCGTTCGAAAAGGGGTGATCCAGTCAATTGCATGATATCATCACCGCACTCAATTAAAGTAGATTTTGCGAACCACAGGAAATGAAATGTTAGAGTGACGGTTGAGAAGTTAATAAGGGAGAGTATAAAGGAGTGAGATTAGCATGAAATTATATGAGGGGAATGGATAATGAAAAGACGGTGAGTAAATTGACAAGTATTCGCAAGTATTCGATGGTACGGAGCATATAAGGAGAGACAAGGAAATATCGCAGCCGTTAATATACTCGTAGTGAGGAAATATACAAGAGAAATGGATTTTGCAAGGGCAGGGTGCGAAAGTAGGAACTCAAAAAGTGTACAGCGTGAGGAGAAACTTTAACGATTTCTACACTTCTTTCTAAGCACACCACATAGCTGCGCAGAGCGACTTCACACGCTTCGTGGACTTGTTGTGCGCTACCCATGCCAACAATATGTGTCAAATTTTCGCACCCAAATGAATGTTGCAACATCATGTCTGCGCCAATTGACATCAATGCATTTTATATGCAACACAAGCAACAACAATGGCAAGCGTTTGTCATGTAATCAGCGACGAAAAGTGACTGAGCTGACTGGCTGTGGCACTGTGCAACGTCCAGTCCATAACAGCAAAGTCACGTTGGCAATGATGTGGCACAATGTGCCGCAGATAACTGTGCAAATGGGGTTGCCACATCAGCAGAGAGTTCAACTGAATTACCGCTATGTGAATGTGAATGCCATTGACTTGTGTGGCAACAACAGCGTAGCCAAGACTCTGCATGAGCGGCATATAAGTAAGGGAAGGTCAAGACGTTTGCTATATATACATGCTGATTAGGTACGGTTTAAGTTATTAGGGGAGTTGGGGGTTAGGTTTCGTTGCAAAGTCAAGCAGGGCTGAAGTTGTCAAATTAAGGATTTAAGTGAGGAATCAAAAGACTATGTTAGGTGTTTGGTTGCAATGGAGTGCAAGGTACATGGCATTATATTATGGCATAATGTATAAACTAAGAATAGACGACTCAACGCTGCCTCTGAGCTAACGCTGAACCCCTTGCGATACTAGGCTAACGTGATGAAGACAATTTTTTACGTGGAGATTTGCGTGAAGCTTTCCCGTTTCATACTAAAATGGAACTCTTGAACCTTCTTAGCTTTAATTGGTGCCGTTAAAATTGGTTGCAGCATTCATAAGCTGCCCAGCGTAGTCCACACCGCTCACTGTCACCCCATATGGATCTCAATGGAAATAAGCTATTCAAGCGATCTAAACTAAAATCTCACTCGCTCTTCGTTGCCACACTAAAAATTCATTCCTCACTGAATTCGTATGAATTTTGAAACGCTTGACTACGGCGCAACTTAAAAACTGCTCGCTGGTTGCACTACACAGACGGCACGCTTCAGCAGTTACCCCGCGAAAGCGCCGACAAACAGTGGAGTCAGAGCCAAAGGCAGTTCGATTAGAATGACTGCGATAATAATACCGCACATAACATTTAAATGCATTGCCTATAAATAAATTGTGGCAACAACAAACAACGAGAGTGGTTGCTGACTGGAAGCATTGTTCTAGCGTGTGAGTAGGTTCTGCTGCGGCTCACAAGTGCCGATACACTTGTTGCACGTTACGCGCGAATACACACGCGCGCATGAGGCACAACAAGATATGCGAAGAACAGTGGCGAGCGATACAATTGAAATTCGAGTGTGACTAGTCAATTTCGAAATTTTGGCATTATCAAAACTTATTTACACCGCACAGCGCGAGCGCATGCGCCTCCACCACCAATTTGATGCAACAAATGTTGTCACTTTTTGTATTTCCGTTCTCTACAACTGTCTAATTACCACGCCACTTCCACAGAGACCGCACAGTCGATGTGATTGCTTTGTATTCCGGAAGTTGTCTGCCTGTAAATTAGCGCGACGGTCGTCAGTCAACTCGGGATGTACAACCACCGGATATGTGATGTGGTTGTGTGTGCTCTTTCGAAGGTGGAACTAATGGAAATTTAAAAGTCACTCGAAACATGGCTTTCACTTGTAAAATAGTCAACAGCAAATTAAGTTTTTATTTATTTACTATTTTCCATTTAAATTGGAAAGACTTGCAGTCGACGAAGTGTGGCGCCGCTGTTAAAGAGAGTGGTAATGACTTCGCTATCATTATTCTAATGTCTTGGGCGCTCACTTCGCAGCGGCAGATCAACAGTGGTCAGTAAGGCAAGACAAAAATGTTGTCAACACTCCTAGTGATATGAACTTAAGTAGCGTTTCACGGTAAACTCAGTTCTTAAGGAAACCCTGTTGGAACAGCCAACTCGAGATCACGGACTACAGATAAAGATCTAACTTCCAGCGCTGTTTTTCCAGTTTTTGCCGCTTGGCCTAGCAGACTGATATAACACTAAAGGAGAGTCTATGTTTTGGAATTGCGTAGAGCCTAGGTTTAGTATGGACTTTGAGGAAGATACTGTTCAGTCGAACTTACTATGAAAAATGGAAAGTGCTCTCCCAACCTTAAGTTCAAGCTTTGAAATCAAGTTGTTCACTTCTGGCGATTCTTCGAGAACGTCATATATATTTGAGATCAACGTTGGTTTGTAACAAAGATGCTCTCGTACTTTTGTGAGCGTAGTCTTTTGAACATTATGAATTCACAGAAGGCTGCTTACCTTAAAACACGTTTTCGACTAATAAAATGCAATTTAATTGAAATTTTTAAACCGACAAGGCGTTCTTTAAAGACAAGAGCTACTTACGAGCATGAATAATGGCATTTTTGATTACCTAATGAGCCCATAAATCAGGGATGAATGGGAAATGTATTTTCCCGAGGCTACTCATGCAATTTGATCGACACTTGCGCTCCTCTAACTGCGCTGTCAATCTCGCACAACTGCTACAAAGCCAAGCATTTGTGTTATCTTTGACCCACTGACTGTTTGGCTCCTCCCTGCCTTATAAGTAATTGAACGATGACGCTTGTGACGGTTTTAATGCACAAAAATTAATGAGCAGCCGCGCATATTGCGTCAGCATTGTAGCTCGTAGGCTACCTGCGTACCTGCCGATCTTTCGTTTCAAGCGTAGTCGCCAGTCAATGGATACAAAGGAACACAAAGCAAGCATCTATAAAAACCAAATTACTCACCCACATGCGCATGCGTATTTGGGTACCTACTTACTGCAGTCATTACCTACGATTTTCAGCCGTAAAACTCCTTCTGAGTCATCGGCAAATGTAGCGCTGCCTTTGTTCACTGCCATTTGTGCTTTGTTTCCCAGGCGGATTACCAAGCAAATTTCTGTAAAGAGAGATTTTTTCGAATACCTCGACTTGGGTAATCTGTAACGGCAAGCAACACAGACACGAAGCGGATAAAAACACAGAACAGCAGAGAAAATGTGTAGAAAGGGAAGTAGCAATCTCTGTGCGTCACCATGTTGTTGTGGAGTTTGTTTTTGTATCATAAAAATTCTGAAATGCTAAAATCATAAGAGCATAGTGAAAAATAATGCATTCATAGAGAAGAGTAAAGGAATGTGTATTTCTTTTAAGAACTCTAACAACTAGTAGTCTAAGTCGTGCATTGAATTTTACTAGGGTGCGTTGAAATATTATAAAACCCGACATATATGTATATGTGGAACATTTTTGCGTTGTAATCGATTTCGGCTTATGGAACTATTATACCCTTCATTATGACATAGAAATAAAAACGGTGTTGGAAATTCTATTGGAAACGAAAGTTCTTATCAGCAGCCGAGTTGGAATATAAATGAGTACGAGTACTAATAAACAGCTGATGTGTTATATTCAAAATCCATTGTTGGCTTATCAAATTAGAGCGAATCAAGAGAGCTGTTAAGAAAAGCCTGTGTTGGGGTGTTGCCACCTATTCAATTTAATAGTTTTATTTTATACAAAAACACATAATTTTTTATTAAATTTAAGATAACTAAATATAATGCATTATATGAAATTATAATTTATCATTAAATAGCGTTGCCAGCTGAATTAAAATTGAGTAAATTTAGAATATTTAATGGAATAAAACAAAAAAAGTTGGCACTAAAAAGCATATTTCTAAAAAAGACACAAAATTTATCTTTCAACATGGTTGCCAGCTGAATTAAAATTGAGTAAATTTAGAATATGTAATAGAACAAACAAATTAACTTTATTGATTTATGTTTTTTTGCTAATAAATAGTTAACAATGTAATATATCAGCGCAGAGTTGCCACGTATTTTTTAATGAAAAAGTTGCAAAAAGTTGTCAAATTGATATTTAACATTTAAAAGAAAACAAAATAAAATTATTAAGCCCCGTCTTCACACACACACCTACACACAAAATTATTAAAATATGGCAAAGGTGACTAATCAAGTTATGACAGTCAAGTTCAAAGTCACTCGTTGCCTTTGTTTCGCTGCTGCTAAGCGTTATTTTCGCTACTAAATTGTTTTTGTTGTCGCATTTGTTGTAAGCATATTATATTAAATATTGTTGTTGTTGTGCGATTAAAGGGCAATATTTTGCTTTGTTGGCTGCGCAATATTATTGTCTATATACACAATATTTTTAGCGCTAATTTGGCGTTGCCAATGTCTTCAGCGTTATAAGCATATTATTGCGATTGTTGTTGTTGTTTTTCGTAGTATTTGTGTCTACAGTTTTGCTGTGAGTACATATATATGTATGTCTCTTGTGACCAGGTCAGCATAATTGACGGTGATTTTTGAGGAAAATAAAAAAATTATATATTTATTATATTTTTATCATTTAAATTTTTTCTTAAGTTTTTATAATATAAATATTTATTTTTTACTTTTTTAAATATATTTTTTATTATTTTCCATATTTTTTTTATGTTTTCATTTATTTTTTATAGATATTTTTGATATAATTTGTATGCTTTTTCATATTTTTTAAGTCTTTTTTTTCTTTTTTTTCTATATTTAAATTGTTTTATATTTATATATTATTTTATAAATTTTTTTAAATTATATATATTTTTCATGCTTTTTTTTTAATTTTTAATTTTCTATATTTTTATATTTATTTTTATATATTTTTATATATATTTTACACTTTCTTATATTTTTCTTAATATTTTTTTTATATACTTTTTTTCTGTATTTATATTATTTTATGTTTATTTATTCTTTTTTTTTAATATTTTATATTTATAATATTTTTTTTTGTACTTTCTATATTTGTTTATATTTAAAAAATTTTTTTATATATATTTTATGTTTTTAAATATGTTTCTTATATTTTTTTCTATATTTATATTTATATTATTTTTTGATTTTTTTATATATATATGTACATATATTTTTTTTCATAAATTGCTGAGAAATTATTTGTCAGAATGCTTTTTCACACTAAAGTGCTAATGTGTGTGACTCGCTTTAGAAAAAAGTGTTTTTATATGTGTGTATGTATGCTCAGCGTAGTTAATGCCATTTATTGTGGATATATACACGCTATTATGTTATTATCCTCATTAAATTACGCTTTTGTGTATATAAAAATAGATATTTAAATAAGTATGTGTGTCAGTGAGGCAGTCAAGCGCGCGGCAAATACGTGGCCGTCAAGAAAAATGTTTAAAAATAAATGTATTTTACGTAAGCATTACATGCATATCGCTATCCACACCTTCACCACGGCAACGGCTGCGCAGACTCATTAGCATTGTGACAAAGTGAAAAATGATTATTGTCTGGCTCAAATGCATTTTACACGCCTTTTCTTGCAGCCAAATAACAGCAGAAGACAGCAGAGCAGCGCAGCAAGCCATACACATTGCAAGCACCTACACACATACACCCACGAAAGCATGCATGCAACAAAGCGCAGCACTCACGAAATTGCAGCATATTGCCGCGCGCTGGAAGGGCCAATGAACTTGAAAGCTCACGAAGGTTCGGCGAAGCAGTTCCCTAACTGCTCACACACACATACAAGCATACAAATATTTCCCAACTGCTTGACTGCAAGTAATGCAGCACATTTTGTGAAATTTTGTTACTTTTGGAAGATTGGCTGG
Organism: Bactrocera oleae; assembly: GCF_042242935.1. Classification (NCBI taxonomy): domain Eukaryota; kingdom Metazoa; phylum Arthropoda; class Insecta; order Diptera; family Tephritidae; genus Bactrocera; species Bactrocera oleae. The sequence continues at coordinate 1,020,843 of NC_091539.1, forward strand.
GTTTAGTCATGCTCGTGGCAAGTTCGTGTTACTGGCGCCACAGCTGAGTGGCAGAGCGTTGTCGGTGATGCACGGTAGCACACACACTTATACAAACAACTATAATGATTATAAATATATTTATTGTTGTTGCTGCTGCTGTTGCACACTTAATGTGATTGGTTTGTTGATTTTTTCGGTTGAATATTTTCCAAAAATATGTTTGAAACTTTATTTTCATTTTCTTGGCACTTTACACAGCACTAAGCTTACTAAAGTCCGTAAGGCGCGCTGAGCTCGCTAACTTTAGGGAAAATGCGCGCAATGTGGCATGCAGTCGCTGCGTTGTGTTGCATAATTGAAGGTTTCTTAAGTTATGAAAAGTGAAAATCTGAAATCAATCTTATTTAATTAGTTTGCTCATTCTCATTGACTGTGGAAATTCCTTTTAATTGTGGCATAAATAATATGATTAATTTAGAAATGCAGTGAAAGCGACAAGAAGTCAGAAAACCTGGGAAAGTGGAACGAAATGCTTTATATCATTAACGCGCAGACAAAGGTCTTTACTATCAGTGGCAGCGTTGTGGTTGGCCGGCGCTTATATCCAGCAATTCATATCGTTTTATACAGCAGTGATCGCTCAGCGACACTCAAACAGTAGCCATTGATAATGAAAGCTTGGCAATAAAATTGGTTTCATAGTTCTCCAAATCAAGCCAGCACTAACTGAACCTAGAAACTTAAAGCATCCAGCTTCATCGAATGATGCCACGATGAGTCAGTACCGCCTCCACACGTTTGAGACGGAATCCGGTATCAGTAAAACGCTAATCAGTGCTATATAAAAAGCTTCGCCAGACGTTTCATTACGCTGCTTGACATGAAGATCTGATAAATTACACAAAACAAAGTTCGAAACGATCATAACTGTTCCCACATCAGTAGAGTCTACAGCAGCGGAACGGACAGGGAATTTTATGCGGTCGAGGCCTGGCAACACTCTCCAAATTACTCGGAGAATATTTGCTGACGCTGAGCTCTTTCCGAGAGGTCTGAATATCAGAAGCTCTACTCAACTATGTTGCGATGCTATGAAATTCGACTGAAAGCCAAAAAACCCGTCAGTCCGAGAGTACTAGGTAGGTAGAGGTGCCTGTTTTTCGGCACACCTAGCCCTTCAGGATACCCATTGTGGCCGGAAATACTAAATATATTGCTTCCAGATATATTTATAACGTTCAGCAGCGCTCAAGCCTAAAAGCTTATAAAAGTATAAAGAAACCAAGCTACAGTCAAACTCTATATAGGTACATCGTAGAAAGAGCAGCTACTCCAGCAACAAAGTTTACAGCAACGGCAGCAGCCTAAGCCTCCGAAAACGAATTTGCTGAGTGGCGATTACATGAGAAATCTTGGTTATGATATCCATAACTCTTTGATTGGCATTTATTGGAGATAAATGGGATGGTAACTGAGCCAACGAAACGAAATTCAAGACTATGTCATGAATTATAATGGCGGAGGTGAATTCAAATAAGCTCTTTACAAAATTAGACATAACACGAACATACAATAAACTACTAATGCAGAGAACAAAGAGCATTCCTAAAAACGAAGATAATAAAACGCACAAATTCCACTGAAAATTGTGATACCGAACAATAAACTGGCTGAGAACAAAACAAAATCAAAACACACGGGGCATAAGACACATGAAAATTGAACTGTGAGTTCTATGCGAGCCGGGAAAATAGCGAGTAAAGTGGCGCACAAAGAAAAAACAACGAATGAGACGGAAAAATAGTATCACCTAAACTGGTGTGTGTGTGTGTGAGGAAGGGCAGGTTATGGTAGAGCCCCAAGTGGCGCAGGCACACGGCTAAAGCGCACAGAATACAGGGAATGGGCCTGTGATGCTCGTAAAGATGCCGAGATGAAGGCGGACGGACCGATAGCGGGACGTACAGAACGCTAGCGTAAGGCACCAGAGACAGCTGAGGGCAACAGCGAACTCAAGCGGCTGGCGTGGAGCTGCGAGATATGGCGGCTGGTGCGGCAGATGGAGGCGGGGTGGTAACGAATGCTGGCAACACAAATACGAAGTTCAAGCAATGAATGAATGGCAGATATAAGAACACGAGAGGTCTTTTTGAGGCGTATGCGGGCGACAAGCAGAGGCGCAGCAGCCATAAAAAATGCCGCGTACAGCGAATGGGTGTGTAGGGCTCAGACAGCAGGCGGTGTGTAGCAAAGCGCCGAGCAAAACCAGTTAGTTTATGTTGAAATGGAAATAAACAAAGCAAGCGAAGGCGCAGCAATACACAGGAGAAAGATTTGTATGGTAAGCAGTGGAAAGAGCGGCAAAGCGAAGTCGGCAAGAAGACGGAGCGCCAATACGAGCATAACTGTATGTAAATATGATTATATGTAAATGGGCTGACACGGCACAGAGCAACAAACGTAAGCTATAAGACGGCGGAGAATAGGGCCAAAGGCTCAATCAACACGCACACACACACACTCGTAGAATGGTAATGGTAAGAAAGTGCGGATTATATTTGTTTATTTATTTGCACTATGCAGGCAAATGCTAAAAGTAGGTTTAAAGCAAAAAGCGAAAGAGGAAGTAAAATCGGGTAAATAAAGCAAAAAATTGCAGAAGTAGAACGGTGCGCCCACTCAATGGCAATGGCAATGGCGTGCGCTTACTTTTTCCAATTGTAAGTGTGGTGTATTTGCACGTACGTGCGCCAATGTGTGCGTTTGGCTGTGTCTGACGCGCCTGGCCCTGTTTGGTGGCAACACTTTTGACACTAAAAATAAACGGCTCGCAAAAAACGACTGCAGGCGACAGCCGAAAGGATGACAAACGAGCTGAAACCAACAGCAGCAACAACATGTTAAACACTCAAGCAGCCTGCCAACGCTATGTAAGTGTGGATGTGTGTGTGTATGCAGCACAGCACTCTTCGACATGCCACAAGGGCACACAAGTGCTAGCGCACACACACGCACACATACTGCACGTAGAACATACAAGTATACAGCACTGCACCCACACTTGAGCGCTGCTCCTCACACCCACACACACACACAGTTCTTATGCATTCATAAAAATTCAAAAAATAGCGCTCAAGCAGAGGAAGCAGCGTTGGAGTAAGAGCTAAAGCAGCGCTGCAACACAACTAGAAAAGGGCCGTAACAACAACGTAAGCTACGTTAAGCCTTTTGTACACAAGTCAGCTCAAATCTGAACTTGTTCAACGCCCATTTCTCGAAATATCATTTCATTATTATTCACTTTGCCGGCATGTAAGCGAAAAAACACTCAGCTGGTTAAGCACTCGAGTCTCGAGTCTCGAGCGTGTGTGATTTTGTGTTGTTGTGCTTGTGCGCAAGCAGAAATCTGCATATAAATGTGAGCGGATTCGCAGATGTGTGTGTGTGTGTGTTTGCGATTTCAGAATTTAATTTTGAGTGCGTGTGCCTCGAAGCGGCTTACTGGATTTGTTTTTGCGCTGCTTATTTGATTTTTTTGACTATCGGGCAGCTGTTCTTGCTTCGTCTTCTCTAGATTTCTAGAAATGTTGCGCACCCAAAATATTTCAGATTAATTTTTAAATTTTAGATTTTGATTTTTATTGAAAAATGCAAGCATATTTTGTAAAAAGTTAAGTCTGGCCGTTAAAAACTAAAGCAAGCCGCTAAAGCATATATTTAGTAAGAGAGCAATTTCATTAAGCGGTTGAGAATTGCAAGAGAAATGTATGAAATTAGCAAAAATACAGCTGCGTGATATAAAAATGCTGTTTTTGGCAACAAATCCTTGCTTTTTTGCTATTATTTTTAAGGTTTAAGCACCGCATACAAACTCAATTTCATAAATTGGGATTAACTCTTTGCAGTCGGTATAAATTTGGAGATGGGTATTGTACTGGTCGGAATTAATTTCCGTCGTTAGAGCAGCGACACATAACACGCAAGTTTACGATGAATAAACAAGATTTAGTAAATCTTTTGTGAGCTTTAGATATATGTTTATTAGGGTGGAGCGAAAAAAAATTTTTTTTTGCTTAGCCTGAGGGTAAAATTTGTAGATTATAAAAGAAGAAAATTTTTGGACAAAAAAAAATTTTTTTAAACATCTAGAGGCATCTACACTTTTAAAGTAAATTTCGAGTTAAAATTTGTATTTCGCAAAAACTGTTTGATAAGTGTTCTAGAAGCTCTGGAGAGTCCCCTTTCTGGCCAATCAAAAGTTATCAACTTAAAAAATGTTTTTGTGGTCATTATTGGAGTTTAAAAAACAGTCTTACACGACAACATGCTTTCCTCAAGCGTTAAAATGAAAAACCGTCAAATTATATAATTTTGAAAATTTTAAAAAATAATAATTTTTTTTTGTCCAAAAAAAATTTAAATTGAAATTTACTTTAAAAGACAGTGGATGTAAAAAAATTTTTTGTTTTATTTATAATCTACAAATTTTGCCCTCAGGTTTAGCAAATAAAAAAACATTTTTATTTTCGCTCCACCCTAATCTTTATTCAATACACTCATCTAGTGATATGTTTTTATATAAAAATATATACATGATAACTTTAACTCAAACTCTGCTACCATTAGACTTGTGATTAAGGCCACAAGTACCCAGTAGGGCTGGAAATTGAATTTTTTCTACATTTTAGTAAGCAAGCACGCTTGGCAGCGCTTCCGCTGTAAATAAAATTAACAAATAATATTAAACTTGTCTTCCCTTTTTTAACGCAGTTCTGCTACCGCCCAGCCAGCGCATTGATATGCCCATTTGTTTGAGCTTAAAAGTAGTAATTCAAGCCAACATAACTCGAATGTGAACTGAACACGCTAAAAACAGCAGCAACAAAATCCCATAACAAGCTGAGCTTGCGCTGCATGATTCATCGCTGGGACATGAGCAAAGGGCAGCGCCTGAGTTAACAAAAACAGAAAATGCAACAAAACGTTAAAACGTAGGAACGCGAAGCACGCCGCAAATGCAGGCGCATATTTTTAAAGTAACTGATAAATGTGGCACGTAAGTGGGTACTCACATGCAAACAGACATACAAACAAATATAAGTTGAGTTGCATGTTGGAGGCTGCTTTTGGAGCAATGCCATATTTTAGCACTCACATGTGAGTGAGTGCAGGTGTGTGTGTGCGACTGAGCTATGCACGTGTATTTATGTCATTTTGTGACTGTGTGCGTGTGCGCTTAAAGCGGCAGCTTAGCCGCCACAAAGCAGCCAACCACTTGGCTCGACCCAGCTGCAGCGCGCATACAAGCGCATGCACATGTGTGGCACGCCGTAAATGCATTGGCAAAGTTGTTTATGCGCTGCAGCACGCCACGTTGCATGCCACCGCCAACATATTTGCACATTTAAGCGCAGCGGAAAAAAGTTTCGCAAAAATCGCAAGTTTTTCATTGTGGCAGCTGTGCGCTGCAAGCAGTTTTCCAGCCGACACTGCCCACACCGCCAGTCGCTTAAGAACTTTCCGTCATTTCAAATCACCTGAGAAAGTTGCATGTTGCAAGTTATAAAAAGCTTTGTGTTTCTTCCACTACAGCTCGCGCGAGTTGACAGTGAAATGTGGGAAAAATAAAAAACTTGGCGCAACTAACTTTTTTCGAAAAGATTAAATTGAATTTACTACTTACAGTTGCTGTGTACTTGCGCGTGTGTGTTTGTTGAAAAACAGTTTTCACTGCCACTTGTGCCTACACATCCTCTCTCTCATGCGCTCTTTATAACTGCAGGCGCAGCTAGCTTCCGCTGAAAATCTCAGCTTTATTGTTTGCTTGACAGACAAAAGAAAGCATTATTTGTTGTAGCTGATTTTCTACAACAACATTGACAGAATAAAAAATGTTTGTTTATGAAAGATCTGTTACCATTGGCTGATATGGATAAAGAGCTATTTATACGCAAGCGCAGCCAATATTTATACAAAAAATCGCGCAACTCTGCGAAGACATAACTAAAAGTGGTAGAAAGAGCGTCTCTTAGCTTAGGTGTGTTCTTCTACCACAACCACAATAGCAATTTAATAAAAAAAAAAAAAATATATAAAAATAATAAAAACAGGTTTTACAAAATTGTTTAGTTTTTTAATTATATAAATTAGCTTTCAAGCAAAATAAGTCTGAAGTCATACAGGTGACATTACAGGCAACATACTAACAAATAATTTAAATCATAACTCGAAAAAATAAATAAAAATTGTTCACGAAAAAAATCAAAATTTAATAACAATTTTTACAAAATTTATAAAAATTAGTTATGGAAAACTCTAAATTTAAAAAAAAAAATTATTAAAATTTTCGTAAAATTGGAAAAACTTCAAAAAGTCGACATATGCCAAGACTGCCTAACACACAAAACTACAAGCGCATACAAACACACTTGAACTACAAGCTACCGCTTTGCTCGTTCACAACTGTATGTATGTATGTACACGTGTTTCAGTGCTTTATTGCTTTTCCAATTAATTTTTTTTTTTGTGCATTATTCCAAGATGAAATTATCCAAAGCGCATCACTGCACTTAACTAGCAAATCGTGGCGTCCCTACTTAGACAATTGCCGATGAATTACAGTCACTTATCACGACATTTCCTCTTTTCAAAATAGCTGCGCCGCACGCTGACACTTGGCATGCCCGTGATTGCAATCTGATTGCCTAACCACCCGCCGCGCCACCCCACTGCAATCGCATTTGTATGTAAGCGGGCGAGCGCGCACGGAAACAGCAGCAGCGCCTAACGCCAAAACTAATTTACATGCATTTGGCATTCGTTTTAGTGGTATGCGCGACCGCTGGTGTCGCAAGCGCTACGTGGCGCGCAATTAAAATTCCAGCGGCGGCTTCTGCCCGAGCTGGACGAAGGCGCAAACGCTGCGGTATGCTCGTCGCATTACGCGAAACGCTACCGAAATGTTGTGTAAGTGTATCTCTGGCGCGCATGTTTGTTTATTATTTACAACCACTTTTACAAAAACAAAATTAATTTAGGTTCTGCGGGGTGTGCGTGTGTCTGCTCATACGAATTTTCCACGCCGCTTACTTATGGATTTATAAGCACGCAGCTTTGTTGGTACCTTGATTGTGTTGTTGCTATCTTGCTTTTGGTTCTGTACGCTTGCGTGTTGCGTGCTTTGAATTTTTAACGATTTGCTTTGGTTTATCAATTTCAAATTCAACGACTAAAATGTTTTGTTTTGCTCTGCGTAAATATTTTCATTGAAATTGTGCAATAAATAATAAACGAAGTGTGGGAGTGAATTCTAAGCGCAGCTATGGAGAATTGAGCGACAAGCTGGAAAGAGTTCACGTGAAGTGCCGACACCGAAGCGCGCATATAGGAATTTAAAGGAGCAGTAACCGTAAACCAACAAATCAGTTGAATTATTTCTTATTTTGTGGGACTCTAACAATGTGCGCACAATTTAACCCTTTACTAGAACTATTGCTGCATTAAGCAGACTTCAGCAGCTGAACAATGAACGCAATGCAATTTTATATAAACATTTGTAAAATTTTGGCCACTGACATATTAAAGTATTTTTATACAAACCTGAGGAGAATTATAAAATTTTTGACTAAGCGAATGAAATGTGTGTATAATCAGTTACCACAAATTTAGTGATATTTAGTAAAGTTTCCAACTTCTTTATATTTTTGTTTATATACCGTAAACATGGTATGGCAAGTTTATCACGATATTTAAAACACCCAAAAAGAAACGTCAGAGACACTATAAAGTATATTCCTAAGTAATCAGCGTGACTAGCTAAGTCGATTTAACCATGTTTGTGGGTTTGTGCATCCGTCTGTATGTACACGAACTAGTCCCTCAGTTTTTGAGCTATCGATCTGAAATATTGCACTCAGCCTTTTCTCCCCAAGAAGCTGCTCATTTTTTGGAACTCTCAATATCGGACCATTACAGCATATAGCTGCCATACAAACTGAACGTTCGGAATCGAATGCTTGTATGAAAAACTTTTACATTTGACGAGTTATCTTTAAGAAATTTGGTTTGGCTTACTCTCTAAGACAATGGTGTAATCTCTCAAGAGAAATGGTTCATATCGAGTCACTATCGCTTATAGCTGCCATACAAACTGAATACTCAAAGTTCTTGTTAGAAAACTTTTGTATTTGTGAAGGGTATTATAGCTGCAGTGCCACAGAAGCTAACGTTTCTTCTTGTTATTATTTTATTTTTATTAATATTATATTATTAATATTTTTTTCAATACAAAAAGTACATTTTTCATAAATAACTAGCAGTTTTCGAGTTGTTCACTTACCAATGCTTGAGTATACGCATTTTTTTAAGATTTTCGTCCACTAACTACTGCAAGGCTACTTATTGCTTAATATTGCCTTTGTATGAATTCGCGCTTTAGTCGAAAGTTTTTATTTTCATTTGGAAATTCGCCACACATGTGTGTTATTTACAATTTTTTTTATTGGAAAAATACCTTTTTTAACACGCAATTGGAAATTTCACAAAAATATATATATTATTTTATTTTATTTTTTTATTTAAAGGTTTACCCAAACAATACTTTAGTTTATTAAGCATTTAATTATTTTTAAAAACTATTGCTCTTGAATAAACAATTTATTTTTTATTTTTTTATGCACCTTTGTTTATTTGCTTAGTTTAGAAATTTTAATTTGTCGTGCCGCCTCACTGCGCATGCGCGCCACACAAATGCGCCCAACGCACGCTTGCAGCTGAATTTAATTTATATTTTCGAAATCTTTAATTACACGTTGGCTCAAAAAACCACAATTTTCACACTCGTCCGCTTATATTAGTGTGGCACATGCAACTCTCGATACTGGCGCACACCGTTCGACTGGCGCGGTGTATTTGAACGCTTTGGTTTCACTTTCGCTGCTTTTTATTATTATTGCATATTTTTCTGGCTATCGTTGCGCTGCATTGGCGATTTTCAACGATTTTCAGCGTTTTCTTTGTGTTTTTCACCGGTTTTCAGCGCGTTGAACGTTTTTGAGCGTAACGAACTTTTGCTAAAAATCTGTGGCATTACAAAAATGCGGCAAAAATGTAGTCGCCACAGTTGACGCCCCTATATGGTGGTGGGCCATGCAACATGGCACCGGTTTTGCAACAAATCGCGTTGAATTTTTGAAAACAACATTCAGCGAAAAAGGTTTGAGTATTTTCAAACAAAATCGACACAAAATGTTGCATTTGCCGTTATTAGCTGCACGGCAGCTGCTTGCCTTACACTTGCTGATTACACTTTTTTGTGCGCTTCGCTTTGCAACTGCGCCGTTGCCGCTAATTGCGCGTTAATGTGACGCTGCTGACAACGCGCTTTTCACTTTTCCGTTAACTGCAGTGATTTTCAAATCGGCGGCCGTTAAACCGAACTGTCACACCGCAAAGACGACTAACTGAGCTGCGTGCTGCTTCCAAATCGATGCTGTTTTAGGGTAAAAACTGAATTTTTACGCGTTTGCACATTTGTGGCACTTAAAGCCTGTTGCATGCGCGTAATTTATAATTTGTATTTATTTTTTTCACTTTAATTCGCTTGTAATTCCTAGGCAGCTTATTGTTTTTGTAAAATATTTCCGTCGCGTTTGCGCCGTCGCATCCGTTTGTGGCAAAGTCGCTTAGAGACTGACAACGCCATACCTGCTGCAATGGCAGCCGAGCTGAACGACGTGAACATCGGCAACGAAGCGAGTCCAAAAATGCCTCTAAGCAAGTACGACGACAACAACAACAAGCAACACAGCAACTAGCAAGCAAACAAATATAGACGCTTCGAGCGCACAGGTACAATGAAATCAAATAAAGCGAAATACAATGAGCAAACAGCTCACGCGCACACACACACACACGTGCAAAGCAACAGTCAAACAATCAGCAGCGGCGATATATGTGAATGCACACACACACAGCCACTCGTGCGACTCGAAAACATACTACAATTGCAGCGGCGCGCAGCTACAACAACTGCACACACACAGCAGCTCGGCAACTTGAGCCGGTCCCTGGTGCAGGTACTTGCACACAGGCACGCTCACTCGTTAGGCTGTCCGTCCGGCCGACAACAATAGCGCGCATACACACTCAAGCCTTCGCAGATGTCGACTGCGACGCGCGCTGTGACGTTTTCTTGTTGCCGGCAGCATTTTCAGTCAGCGTCACTGCACGTCTTCGCTTCCTCGCCAACAACAGCAGCAACTCAGCGCACAGCAGCGCTGTATTTGTTGTTTTTGCCGTCTTATTCGTCAGCAAATTCCACGAAGTCTATCCCAAACGTTGCTTCTCAATTTACCTGCGACTGCTCGGAGGCTACACCGTAACAAATCCAATTCGAGTGAAGCGAACGCGAGTGGGAAAACAGCGAACGCAACGGTCGATAAGAAGATTGCAGCGGAACCAAAAGAGTAGTGAGGATAGTCAGGATATGGCCTCGGTTGAGTTTGCAGATAACTCTGGAGTTTTAGCTGGTGGCAACTCCTGCATTGACCATCCTATTTATAAAATAAAATCTGCTTGGGTCTTAGTCTTCATTTATGCCAGACTATGCGTGTGAACTTAAACAGATTCAACAAATTTAAATTAAACTTAGACGTTCCTTAAAAAAATTAAAAAAAGGTTCTTTTTTGAAACGCGGAATGGCTCTACTGTAAACAACATTTGAAATCCAAGATCAGCGAGTCGGAGTTTCACTTAAGTGAGATTAATGCAGCGAGTTAGCATAGGATGAGATCAGTTTTTTGAACCTCTTATTTTCAATACAAACCAACCAATTTTAAGGACGCCTCCGAAGCAAATGTTTATACAAAATCCTCAGCTGTCTTTACCGTGGTTCAGACTACTATTTGTTGTTATAAATTGCACGTTTTTTGTTGTTGCGAAATACCTGCTAATATAGTTGTGAGAAACACTAGGAAATTTGGGTTTATCTTCAATAACACTGTAAGTGCCAGCAAAATGGTAGTTTAAAGCCTGTTTTTCTCAGTGTATTGTAAGCACTTCAGCGCGGCGTACAATTGAGAATAATAGTCATGTGCAAAGGCAAAAATAAATTGACACAAGCTAAATATAAGAATGCGAATAAGCCAAATGCAAACGAAAAAGTCACAAAACGCAAAGTTCAGCAGCAACAACAAATTATGCCCGCCAGCCAAACAACAAAACAAAAAACACAAAAGGCTAAGAGATGAGCAAAAATGTAAACACAAAATAAAACCCAAAACAACACAACTAAGCTTCGTCGCTACAAAGTCATTGGAGCGCCTACGCCCTTCATGCAACTTTAACCAGGCTGCCACCTTACGCCGCGCACGCTGCCCGCACTTACAGCAAGTTGTAGCGCTTGCAACTGCAACCGGCCATTGGTGAACTAAGCAAACACGTCAGCTAATTTCATACGTAAATAAGTGTGGAAGCTCACAGGTATGTGTGTGTGAAAACAGCGCTACTCGTTGCATGCAACAACAACAAGACGGCGATGCACAGGTAAATAACAACAAGCAAAGCATGGCAACAATAACAGCAATAAGAAACTCCATAGCCAAAGCAGCAATCAGTGCACAGAGCAACAACAACAAGCCAAAACCGGTCTTTGCCACATGCATTCCTGCAGTCAATCATTCATTGCGTTCGTTCATCAACTGTCGGTCGGCAACTCAACCCAATAGCCAGTCAGTCGGCGCCGTCATATGCAACTCATGTCGGGTAACTGGCCACTACAGTGCTACATGCAACACAGTGCAACAGTTGTGACAGAAGGGTTTGCTGAACGAGGCGGGCCAATTGATTTTTATTGTTGCAGTAGCAGCTTAAACTTCTAAACGCTGCCATTGTTGTTATTTTGTTGTTGCAACTCGCATGTAAACTCTTTCTAAACCGTGTCGATATGCGCTGCACGTATTGTGGCAAGTTGATTCGTAAATGCAAACGCTACAGTTCTTATATTTTTGTATATAAATGTGTGTTTGGCTTTGTTGTTGTTTTTGTGGTTTGTGACTTGCATGACCACAGTTTGCTGTGCTTGCCTTCGCTTGCAGGCATTCTCATGAAATGCAACGTATAATCACGCATGTCCACACATACTTATATAAAGTGGTACCCTTAAAGTAATAATAAAAAAGCGAAAACACAGCGCAAGAATAACAAAGAGCGGCGCACACAAACAGTCCGTGTACTACAGTTAGTTGCAACCGCAAAAACAAAACCAAAGTCTGCACAAATAATATTTTGTTTTTTCGTACGGTTATGCGCTTGTTTTGGGGTATACATATTAGGGTGGGGTGAAAAAAAATTTTTTTTCTGCTTAGCCTGAGGGTAAAATTTGTAGGTTATAAATAAGAAAAAATGGAAAAACGACATATTTTCTTATTATTTTGAAGTGTCCCAAAAAGTCTTTAGTATGTTCCAAAACAAGTAGAAGACATTTTTAATGAGCTTATAGTCTTTTGTAATATTATATAAAAAAATGTTAGCATTTTTGAGTTGTCCCAAAATTTTTTGCTTTGTCCCAATATGCATGCATGCGTAATTTTATTAGGTCTATAATATTTTAGTAGCATGTTTACTTTTTTATGATTTAAACTGTTTTGAAAAGTGTCCCAAAATTCAAACAAATCAATATCAGAAATATTTAAAAAGATTCTTCATTAATACCCAGTTTTACTCATATTTTTTTTTCAATAACTTAAGAATGGAAAAATTGTGTGCAAATTGAGTACAGTGTCAGCTCGTAATTATAGTCTCAAACTGTGTTCCCATAACTCTATGCTAAGTGTTTAAAATTTACATAGTAGATATATGCATACATATAGGAAGGTTGTTCCGCATTTGACAGACTTTACTCTTTTCAAAAAGTTGTGAGTCTACTACAAAACGTGGCAAGTTTGCTTAAAATCTCTATCATACATAATATCAATCATATATTTTTATAATTTATAAAAATTTTATGTGTCCCAAAACCTTGAAAGTGTCCCAAAAATTTATGCTAAGCAGTATGCACTCGAAAACTTAATGCATATTTTGAAGTAAGTTGAATACGGTTTTTATGCAATTTTTTGTATGTCCCAAAAATTTTTGTTTAGCAATATTCATTTAAAAATGGAATGCATCTCATACAGTGCTATGAATATGTTGCTCATCAAATTTATTGTGTGTCCCAAAAATTTATTTTGTTGTTTTTTATATTGAAAGCATGATAAATTACAATATAAAAATTGCCAATTTCTTGCATTTGATTCGTCAATTTAATTGGCCGAAAAAACTAAATTAACCAAGCGTAATTAGCCGAACTAGCAAAATTGAAGCTGACAGCCAATAGTTGGTTATATTTTTGTGCGGCTGAATATCTGCTCAACTTGTTGTTGCAATATCTATGCACTTCAAGCATACAACACGCCTTACGCGGCCAAGCAAGCCAAGCAACAGGCGCGACGCGCAAAATCGGACTACTGACAAAGTCCAAAAGTGCCTGTTTGTGCGTCTGACTGACATACGCTTGCTCGTGCTGGCGGTTATTGGCACTTCTGCCGTAAAATAGCTTGCTTTTGTTGTTGCTGTCGCTTCTGACTAGCTATCACGCATGCCCTTGTTCAGCAGCTAATATGGCAGCGTAAAACATTTGTAACAACATTTGCGGCGACAGCTTGTGTAACAATGTGCAATCGCTGTTTGTTGGCGTTGTTGTAGTTGCTATATGGCACTACTGCTTATAGCACAATTCTAGTATTATTTGTTGCGCGTTGTTGTTTTTCGCGCTTTCAGCTAACTGTTGGCGCGTTGTGATTTGATAGCTTACGCGTTGACGTCAAGCTGTTGTCAATAAATGGCGATGATCGTGTTGTTGTTGTTTATTTACTTTTACTGTTGTTGACGCTTAGCTGCCGGGTTTTGTTGCTGTTGCTGCTCGGAAAAGTTTGCTGCGTCAACAGATTTTCAATTAAAACGCCGACTGCTTTACGTTCCTCGCCAAAGCCTTTGCGCGCGAGTCAACAAGCGGCCATCCGCAACGCTACAAAAACAATGACAACATAGACGTAGGCATTTGGAACACACAGCGGGATAAATTAAAGAAGTGCGCGAGAATGAGTTGCCACTGCTAGAGAAATGCCACCAAACGGAACCCCCTTTAAATAAATTGAGCGCTTTTGCTTACGCTTATGTATACGCTATGCTCACATACACACATACAGACACATATCGTAAATGCTCGGCGGTGTCACAGCATGCGTAGTGTGACGCGTATTTTCAATTTCGAGCGCAGAACGCTAACTGTCAAAGTGACAGTTGCATTGACAGCGCTATGCGGCCAGCACAACAACAACGCAAGCAAACAGTTGAAATGCAACACGGCACGGCAGCACAAAGCAAAAATACGCAAAATTCCCGAAAAGCAAAACAACTGTTGCAACTGCATCAACAACAACAACATCGAATTGTTTCTGTTGTTGCCTGCAACATAGTAGCTGTGCGCGCGCGAAGCCCTCAAATTTGTTGACGCTCCCGTGAGAGCGTTATTTGTTGCATGTCGCCGCTGCTGCTGTTGCCACTGTCGTTGTTGTTATTATTATTGTAATTTTTTACTGCGCGCATAGCTGTCGCCATATGTCAGCATTTGTGGCAGTCATGTTTATTACCATTTTCGTGAATTATTTTGCTGTCACTGTTATTGTATTGTTGTTGCTGCTGCTGCTGGTGGCATGCACTGCTGTTGCTGCTGCTGCTGGTGGCATGCACTGCTGTTGCCAACTTTTGCCATTTCTTTGCGCGGCCACCGACTGTTTGCAATGCAAGTGGCGCACGTAGAAGATGACGTAGCAAAGTAAGACGCAACAACAACAAAACCGTTGCAATGACTGCGAATTGCGGTGTTGCTTGCCACTACGCGGCGTCAACTCGAGTTTATTGCACTGGCGCGGACAGTTGGGTGCGTATACACACAATTGCTACGCTTGTGTGCGCGCGTAAGTGCATTGTTTATTAATTTTTTATGCGGTCATCATTGGTCTGCGCTGACCATTGCTCGGCCTGGCTGACTTGTTGCGAGTCACGAGCGCCGCTGATTTCAGCGGCCAAACGCATGCGCCAGCACAGCCAAGTTGGCAGCTAATCAAGCGCCAACACACACATTCTTACATATACACCGACTTTGCGGTGAGACAATATTAATTATTTTCGCAGCAGTAACTGTAATTTTCGAAAAAATAGTGAGCAACCGTTAAAGCCGAGGAATGTGTGCAAATTACATAAATATTTGACCCGCGATGTGAGTTGAGTGTATGTGTTGGTTTGGGAGACGGCTACAGCAGCGCCATCTATAGTGTAGCTTTCGATGTGGAATTTGAGCTTCAAGCTACATTTTCATATAGCTCCCGAACTTCAATTGACTATGTGTGGCTCTTAAACAAATTGCTAGAGACAAGCGCCTTAAGTTGCTTTCGACAAAGGCTGGTCTAAGAAACTGGCTAAAGGAAGTTCTAGGATCAGCTCAGTACCGAGACTACGAGCTTGAATTGTGTAGGCTTGTTTGCTTGAAGAAAAAGATACCTTAAAGGTCTAAAGACTTTAATAATGTTATATAGCTTGTTGACCCCTCTCTTACTTATACTTTGTAGGTTCGAATTTGATTCCCAAACATCCGGAAATGGTGGATTGCATACAGCTTCCCATATAAATAGTTCTTTCCATAAGCGACAGTGGACCTATACGGATATGTAGCTGTAATATAGTCAAGCACAGTAAAGTCACAGGCCTAAACCGAGTCAGTGGTCGGTCCAACAACCGTCTACTTATTTAGTTAAATGACCTCCTTAAACTAACCTGTCAGTTAGTTCTTTCGTTGAAGGCGCTCGTCGAACCGAGTTTGAGATAGGTATCGACTCTCTTTCAACTCTTTAAAATTCAAAAAAATTACAGCGTAAAAATATTTAGTAATTGACGAGTACTTATAGTCAAAAATTAATCAAAAATTAATTAAATTTTGTGCAATAAATCATTATTCTCAGAAGCAGAGTCGACTAATTAAGTGCGTCGTAAATATGAAAGCCAATCGAATGAAGTCGTCACTAGCCATTGAAGCGGAAAGATGGACGTACGTATAGCCGTAGCTACTCAGGCGTGAATGAAGAAAGTACCATTACGGAGAAAGACAGGCAGAAGAAGCCAAAAATTATTTATTTGCCACAGTCACAGAGTCCAGATTAACCACACCTGATAAGTGCGAAAGAAAATGATCCGATCCAATTACACACAGCGCATAACGAACAACGCAGAGCCAAGCGAACCCGACAGCTGCTGTGACGCGCTGTCGGCTAACAGGCTGGCTGGCGGATTGCAAGGTTGAAAGACAGGTTGTTGCTGGCGGTTACGCAGAAATCAGAAAATCAGAGTGAAGGATGAATATGATACTTGGAAATGGTGTTGGAGTACAGAGAAAGGGAGAGCGTGTGAGAGTGTGCAATTAAAACAGTTTTAACGCTGCCGTAAATTAAAAAACAGGATAAATTCAGGCCTCAAATACTGATTGAAAGCAATGGCGAATAGGAATTAAACAGCAAACATAACAAAATTAATAACAGTATAATACGCAAAGTCGGAAAACAGCGAACAAAAACTCGCTACTGTTGCTGAAAGCTCCCGACAGAGAGCTTTAAAGCTTATACTGAATCAGAAAGCTCAAAATCGAGGGAGAGCACGCCCAAAATTGGATTTCGAACTAATTTTATAAAAATATTCGGCTTACTGGCTTTGTATTATATCCATTTAAACTGGACTCTTATTAAACTATGGCAAAAGTGATCACAAAATCGAGTGAGGTTCCAAGTCACGGTGGAAAGTGTGTACACGCCGACTAAGGGGTTCTAAAAAAATATTTAGTTTATCGAGTAAAGTAAAAATTCAAAAAATTGTCTTCCAAAAATTGCAAAAAAAACCGTTATAAGCGCTCAAAAGTTATATAAATCGGCATAAGGCGCGTTAGGAGGCTTTTAATAACTCTATTTTACTATTTTATGCACACTTATACACAAACCAACAAATATGTTTTTAGTTCGACAGTTAATCGCGGCGGCTGTCTACACTTGGTCCCTCAGCCCGAAACTAGGCGCACTCGCTCAACAGCTCAACCGCTGCTCAAAACGCCTCCAATCCACATAATTTCATTGATTTTAGCGCGAACGATAAAATTTATTGCAAATACTCGAATTACCCATAAAGTGGAAACAACAACAAAATTGCAAAAACAAACAGACTTCCTCATTCAATTTACTGCAACAATAACAGCAAGTGCAACAACAGCCAGTTGTAAGAGTAAAGCAGCAAAACTGTTTGAGTGCAATTCAAACTTCGACGTTGCATGCAAAAAATTTAAATATTAATAAACAACAACAAAAACAAGAACATTGCCATGAAGCAGAAGCGCAAAACAAAATATGCGCGAAAGATAAAACTGTGGCACAAAAGCGTGGCGCGTCAATAACCGTAATAATAACAATAATAATAATAATAACTGCGCTGCGCGTCGATTAAAAAACAACAACAACAATAAATAAATAAACGCAGCAACTTTAATTACACACAAAATTGCAGGCGGCGCATTGTTGCATTATAAAAAATTGATTGCCACACAGTTGCAGTTGGACGCCACGCATAATCTGGCAACGCTGGCGGGCCATAATCATAAAACAGCAATAAATATGAGCGAATTGCAAGCGGAAATGGCAGCGCGACGGTCGGTGCGGGCAATAAATGGCGTGCTGAGGAGGAAAGTGAAGGCCGAGCAAGTGGCTGGGAGAGAGGCAGAGAGCAGCGCGCGCCGTCAACGATTAAAAAGCATATAAATAATGAAAGCAATAACAAAAACTTACGCCAAAGGATGCAAGCAAGCGACAACACAATGGAGCCAAAGCGAAAGCAACAACAAAAACAAAAACAATAAAATGTATATATGTATATGCATGGCGCTGCTAGCTTGCCACGTTACAACTACCGGCTGCAGGTGGCGCGCCAACTGTATTTAATGTGCAAATAATTTTAAGAGCAAAAATAACAACAACAACAATGCCACTCTGCGCCACAGCAATGATAAAAACAACAAAGTATCACTTGCAGACACGCACACATGCACACCCACGCATATAAACACAAGGACACACACACATACACGCGTGCGTAAACATGCAAATAAATTATAAATTGTAAAGTGGCCGAAAGGATGACGAGCAGGCAGTGAACGCACGAGCAGGCGGCATATATGCCAAGGCGCTGTATGCGATTGCAGTTACCGCTATAGGGCAGAGCGGTGTTGGAGATGCGCGCGGCATGAAATATCGATTGGCCAACAGCAATGAAGTGGCGTGGAGTGAAATGAAATGAAATGAAATGGAATGGAATGGAATACTCAAATACGCATAAATAACAGCCGACCGCAGGCGACCGCAACAATGCGGGACAACAACAAGTGCAAAGTAATTTAGTAAGAACGTCGCTAGCTTCGTTTGTGTTGTGGCGTAAGTAATTCCACTTATTATTCGAGGCATAAATGCTTAGATGTAAGGTAGTTGTAAGACGTCTCAGCCAGGAATAGGCATTAAAGAAGTTTCTAGTTATTTTTGAGAAATATTTTTTTCTAAATAACTTTTTTATATGAAGGTGTAGTGAGCTTTCGAATTAAATTAAGCAAAGGAAAGTACCTAAAACTTGTACGAAGCAATATTTGGAGCACGAAACGCCGAAAGTTTCTACCTCATATAAACTTAGCTACTGAATGGCTGGCGTTCGTTAGAACTCGGTACTACATAGCCTTAAATTTAATATAATATCACTGCTGAAGTGAGAAGCTAAAGCGAAGGAGAGCTCAGCAAAGCTGCAATACCGAAAATTTCGAAGTTATATTGCTGCATAATACTAATTTACCGTTAATAAATTTAATAACTGTTTATACGAGTATTCATAAATGCGTGTTTCAAGCACATATATGTTCTTTGAGCCCGCATACAGCCATACGCGCACAAGCGCAATTGCGCAGCAAGTAATTGTTTGAAGTGCCACTTGCCACAACGGAAATTTTGTGGCAGCTAACCACAATTATCTTCTCCACGCACATACACACGTGAGCCAACATGGAGGAAAGACTGCGCAATACTTTTGGGCGGTTTCAAGCAGCACCACTTCCCGGTTTAAGCGCATACAGTATAAACAATTATATGCAGGTGTGAGTATGTGTGTAATATGTGGCACTATGTTAGTGCTTAGTTGCTTTGCAATCGTCCTGTGACAAACGCGCAAATTTTCTGGTTTTGTAGTGTGCAGAAATATATCTCTCACATATATACATGTACATAAAAAGTTGGCATGTGTAGGAGGCAAGTATTTGAGAAAAATAAATTTACATAAATTTGTGGCAAATGGCCAAAAGGCCGAGATTTATTTGCGTTGCGCACATTTGCTGAAGCAGAAATTGAATTCTCAAGCGTGCGGCAGCAACAAAATTTAAATTAATTTAATTGATTGCAAAACGGTAGCTAAATATTGAAAAAAATTTTTTTTTTAATAATTTATAAAAAAATATATGTAAAAATAAGTTTAGCGCATCTCATAATAATAAAAGTTTGACAAGCTGGTAAATAGTTTTGATATGAAGGAACAATAGAAAGCTCAAGGATACCAAAGAATTTTTCAAAGGATGCAAAGGCAACACTCTGCCGAAAACTGAAAAATACAACAATAAAGCTTCGGCCTAAGTATAGCATATAGTACTTCGCTTTTCTGAGTTCGGAAAGTTATACATGTTCTTTACTGCTAACAGCTCTGTGACAAAATGAAAGTGACAAAATTTTTTAATAGTTTTTCAATGAAAATAAATCTATTAAAATTTAAAAAAAAACTACAAAAATATCTAATTAATTTTTTTAATGAAACTTGATTTATTAAAATTTTAAAATAAGCAATAAAATTTTTTTATATTTTTTTCAGACCTATGAATATAAGAAAATGTTCAATTTGAAGATCGCTCTTGATCTTCAATCAACAGCACACTGCGAAGCCCACTACAACACAGTAAGCGCCTAAAGGTATGCAATAATTATGTTTTGAACGTTTTCAACGAGACGCAAATATTAATTAAAGTACACTGAACAAAATGAGAGCAGAAAATAAATTTAAAAAATTGTAACGAGAAGTTGAGCTGAGTTTATTTATGAGACTTAGCTTAAAAAAAACTATTTTTTTTAAACTTATTTTGCTTGAAAAAATTTTTTTTGTTTAAAAAAAACTTATAAATTTAACTTTCAGCTGCCATAATTTCATTAATTAATAATTGTATCTTACACCGGTCAACCAAAAAAAATTTTTTTTAAGTTGAAGTATTTTCTTGCAAAAAAACTTTTTTTCCTTGAAACAAAGGCTTTTTTATTTGCATAAAAAAATTTTATAAATTTATATATAAATTAAATTTCAGCTGCCATATACATATTGCTACCTAATAATTTTATAAATGGAAAATAATTTATTTTATTGGTCAATAAAAAATTTTATTGGGTTTCTGTTTTCATGCTTACAATTAAAATTTTTTTCCTTAAAAAAAGTTAAAAAAAAAATCTGTTTTCCCTTAAAAACCTTTTTTCCGCAAAAAACCTTTTTTTTTTGCTTAAAACAATCTTTTAAATTAACTTTCAACTACCATTTACATGTAAGCACCAAATAATTGCATAAATTAAAATGGGTATATTACACTGGTCAACAAAAAAAAAATTGTTTTTCTATTTTCATGCTCAAATTCTGATTCTAGACATTGAAAAACGCTGGAATTTTTATTTTAAGCTATTAAAGTTTGCTTTTGCCTGTTACGAATGGGCCCGACTTGCCCAAACGAACATAAAAGAAATACGAAAAAATTTTTATGAAAGCAAGCTTTTTTGTCCTATTTTTGGTGTAGGAGAAACTGAACTTTGCCGACATGCAGAAGTCGGACCCAAAAATCATGTCGACCAGTGTTATAGACTAATATTTCATACAAATTTGTTAAAAAAATATATACGCAGTTTTTTAAAACATTTTTTGTTTACAATTATTTTTTGTCATGCTTTAAAACTTAACACCGATATGTAAAAAAATTATTAATTAACATATAGGCACACCAACCGCTGAACAAACGCCTCCGGCGCGCATTTATTTCAGCTTAATTAAGCGTAGCAGCATGAAAAACGCTCAAAACACATAAAGTCAGTGACGCGAAAAGTTAAATTATAAAATACAATTTAAAGCCAGAAAACAAGGGTAATCGATTGGCGACAAGTAAACACATGTTCTATTAATTGTTGTTGTTGTTAATTTGTTTTTAGATTTTTTCACCACTTTCGGCGCACTGATTTATTGGAACGACGACATTCGCCAATTTAAATTGGCAAAAAAGCTAATTTTGCTTAATAGCTTGGTCATGTGAGGCTAATAATAAGCCGGAAGCTGTGAATATCATGGCGGAACAGCTGCCTGCATAGGCCGAGAACGAACAATTTGACATGGACAGCAGCAATGCCAGGCACAAAAAATTAATTATATTTCCCAATTTTATTTTGATTTTTTTTTTTTGGTTTTATTTTCTCCTCATCAACTTTTTATGCTAGAATTTTTGAAGCGACGCATGTGTGTAGCACATTTTTTCATTTTACTGCCCACAATTCACAGTTTACGTAAGTATACACATTTTTTAATCGGTTTAAGAATCGTCTAGAGTAATGAGCACCGCTCACGTCACCTAAGGGTTAATGCGGTCAAAAACGGCCCAAAACAAGTGACTAAGACCACATAGACCAAGCCAAATAGTATCGCTAATGATGTGACAATTTTTTGTGCAATTTGAGCTTCGGCAAATGGCGCCCTAGCAGAGTAGCAAAAGTAGCAAATTGAAAGAGTTTTGATTTCTGCACAATATAAAGGCTGCTACAGCTTAGCAATCACTATAGAAGACAGTAGACTTTTTTTAGAAGCCAAGACAAGTCTGCTTCAGAGAACAAAATTTTCATGGCTGCATTCTCTAGATTCCCAACAGAGCATCACACTCAGACTTTTTTCCAGTTTGTTGGTGTAGAGTTAACTAGTCGAATCACCATGTTTGCTCGGAGCTTGTACTACAAGGGGCTTATCTCTTTTTAAGTTTAACAAAAACACTGTGACTAAAGCGTGACTGAGCTTAAACCACACGAATTGAGGGTATATATTATATATAAAAAAAATTTCAGGAACGTTTTCTAACGAGTCCTTCCTATCGAGTCTATTAAACTTAGAAACCGAGCAACTAAAATATTTTTTGCGAAGAAAATAGTAAGGAAGTTGCAAAAGGAAGTTTACATAGAGATCAACTATGATATTACCGAAGGTTTGGGTATTCGAATGTTTGACTCTGAAACAGTAGTTTCGGAATTGTTGCGCGTACTCCGAAGTATTTTTCGAACAATTCACGATTGGCTAAAAATCAAGCAGACATAACTGTAATTGCAACCGCTCAACTTCGCAGAAAAGCCGATGAAGGTATATTTGAGTTAAAATTTATACGGCGAGAGTTAATTTTGAGATTGTTATAGCAACGAAGAAAATAACTGTAGGGTTGTTCGGTTCATAAGTAGAGCGGAAGTAGTAAAGAGTATGTTACAAAGCAATTTCAGCTTTTCAGCGCTAAGTAGAGCAGTGGTTCAGATTAAGATTTGTATTTCAAATTTAAAAAAAAAAAACTTTGGAATATAAATTTCAATATTTAATTTTATTAAAACCAATTTTGTACTCACCGTATTTCCTGCCTTAAACTTTGATCTCCTAATAAAAGTTCAGTTCTTCCTTTTGATATGCTACTATTGGGACTATTACTTCTTAACTGTTGTATTTGTTTATTATCGTATAAATTTGTTGTAATATTTAGCAAATCGTTGCTATTACTGCTGCCGCTGGCACTTTGTTTGTTGAAGTTGTTGCTATTTGCCGCATCGCCATCAAAGTGTCTGCCATCTTCGTTAAGTGTAGTTAGTAACTGCAAGAGAGACAGAGAGAGCGAGAGAGAGAGCGGAGGTATGAGTATATGTAAACAATTTATGAACTTCTAGGAAAACTAAAATGTTTCACAGAATCTAGAATTCCATAAAGTAAAAAATATATGAATAAATGCATTAATTAAGTAAATTAAAAGTTTAAATTGCAAACGCACAGTGCCTCTCTAACGAGCGAAGTGTTTTAACATTTTCAAATTACTTTTGAATCACAACCATAAACACAAAGGCATATTTTTACATATTTTTTATAATTAATTCAACTTAAGTTAGTTAAAGTATACCTTAAAATGCGGCGAAAATTAAAAAGCACCACAAAACTTAAATAATTTTCATAATTAAAACACTTTCAATCAAAGTTCATGCGCTAACTTCAATTATCGTAAAAATTCAAGTCCATTGCCACACTTAACTCAGCGCTGAACTCAAATTGACCCCTTTTAACTCAGTTCTTCTGCACTTCTGCACTCCCCACTAGCGCTGCTGCTTCAAGTTTCATAAGCCACTTGTGACAGTTATTTGTCGTCAAACATCGCATGAACTTAGCACCCTTCAAAGATGATTTCACATAATTCCAATCATGCCAATAAAAGCAGAGCTGTCAGACGCACAGCGCAACCCTTCATAAACTCCGACAAACCATCCTCCGCCCCACAAACACACGCCAGCTGCCACCCAGCACAGCTAATTAATCAGCAAGTACTTGGCGATGTGGCAAGGGTGACGTGCAGCATTCTCTGCTACTTTTCACAACTTTTTGGCAGCTCAATCGATATGTCGATTACTTGCATGTCAGTGTTAATCGCATTACTATGGATTTATTTACTTTAATTAGAAATTCCAATACAGCAAAGGAATGCGCTGTGACAGACATTAAAGCGTAATTGCTTGTTATAAGTGTTTAAAATTCTGTTGGCGGCATGGTGAATGGCTTTGTGCGCTTCCATACAGCCAAGGTGATATCGTAATTCATTAATTGCACAACATACGAAGTACATTATAACAGTGTAGAAATGAATCTACATAAATTTTATATGCACACAAGTGCCAAATGCGGTTTTACAAATTTAATACTAGTTGGTAACACTAGTTAGTTAATTGAAGAAGGAAATTACTCGTTCAAAAAAATATCAAACAGTACACAAAACGTTATAAAAATAGTAATTATGCTACTAAACTTTGCTAAAACGCGCGTACATAAATTTTTGCGTAATATCGTAAGTATATATCGTAAGCGTTTAAATGTAAAAACAATAGGTAATACTTATTTAATACGAAAGTTAGGATAAAAATTACGAAAATAAATATGAAAAACAGCTTTTCAATAATATCGTAATTTTTTGTAATATCGTAAATGATTAAACACAAACTTTTAGGGCTAAATTAAGCATTTCTAGCTTGCCTTTTCAAAAACATAGCACATTTGTCTAATATCGTAAAAAAATTTTAATTTTTTTGCTTGCAATTAAACTGTTTACGAGCCGGAACACGCATTTAACTTTTGTTTGATATTTTTCTAACATCGCAAATAAAGTAATATCATAAAATAGACACAAAACTCTACAATAAAATTTCTTATGTTCTGCTGTTCACAAAACTATAAATCGAAATTGCGGTATTAGAAAGTAAAAATATTCAATAAATATATATATTCCATAAAACGATCATAAACACGATTTCCGAACACAAAAATGGAAAAGTTCGCCGCAAACGCTGTAAAGCTATAACAAACGCAAGTTCAATAACTCAAAATCGGCGTAACGTAAACATAGCAACAACAACAAAGCATGCAACAATCTGTGACACATCAACGCCAACATACGCCTTCTCCGCATCACTCACCTCTCGTCTCGGTGGTTGTATATTATTCGATATTAATAAATCACAATTACTACTAATATTACTACCGTACGGCCCGCTGCCCCCAGCCGCAGCCGCGCTCACTCCCGCGCCACCGCCAGCTGTGGGCTGTTCCACAATGACACCAGGCACCGCTTTATTATTGTTGTTGCTCAATACAGCGGCTGCGCCTAAAGTTGCTGCTGTTACGTTGTTGTTGTTATACAACTGTTGTTGCTGTTGCAGCTTTTGCTGCTGGTCCGCTGCGGCCGCCGAGGCAAACGCCTGCTGCAGATGGCTGCTGGATATGGCTGTTGAGTACTCGGTTGTGGGGGTGGTGGAGCCAGCAGCTGCTGCTGCTGTGGCAACGGTGGCAGCTGTTGTGGCTGCGGTTGCTGTCGTTGATTTCGCAGTCGCCGCTGCCAGCGGTGCCTTTAGATGACCCACAGCGGTCGCGGCCAGCGGTGAGGTGGAGGTTTGTGCATCGACAAGTATTGTGCTGGGGATCTGCAGTGGGGGCGGGATGTGCGGGTGCGATTTCGTTTGCCGAAGCTGTTGCTGTTGCTGCTGCAACTGTTGCAGCTGTTGTCTTTGAAACTGGCTGGCTGCTGCCGCGGGCAGTACCACCGCCGATGTGGCTGGTGGCAATTGTGCGTGTTTGTTGTTGTATTTTATAAAATTAATGCTACAGTAGTTGCCGGCAACGCCGATTAGATCGTCGTCGTCGTCCTCCTCCTCAGCGACGGCCAAATGCTGCAAGCTGCTCGCAATGGTTGGCGTCTGCAGATTCTGCAGTTGCGCTAACTGCGCTACCTGTGCGGCCTGCTGCTGCTGGAACTGCAACGTGAGTGGCGGTGGTGGTTGTTGTTGAGCTTTACCTGCGATTACTGGCTTTGTCGCTGACGGCTGCTGCTGTGGTAGCTGCTGTTGCTGGTAGACTTTGCTGCTGCCGCTGTGATTGGCTAGTTTCGTTGCTGCTGCTGCGGCCGCTGCCGCTGCTGCTGTGGCGCTCACAATTGCTGCCGATGTCTGGTTGGCATTACGATCGGCGGCGCCTGTAGAGCTCTGTGGCGCCGACGCATGCACAATAGCCGAGGTTGTGGTGATGCCCGTCGCTGTCGCCAAGGCGGTTGGCGCAATCGTCGACGAGGTAATGAGACCGGCAGTTGCGGCGGTGGCGGTGGTGACGGTGGAGCTGCTGCACGTGATCTGTGTGCTGGTGAACGAGGTGACGTAAATGGGCGAGGCCTC
This sequence comes from Bactrocera oleae, assembly GCF_042242935.1. Taxonomy (NCBI): domain Eukaryota; kingdom Metazoa; phylum Arthropoda; class Insecta; order Diptera; family Tephritidae; genus Bactrocera; species Bactrocera oleae. The sequence continues at coordinate 1,047,002 of NC_091539.1, forward strand.
GTTAAGGAAGCTCAGATCTTGTTTCTGTGTTGATTGCGACCCGCCTTTGGTCTGTTGCAGCTGAAAGGAAGCAAAAGAAGGAGAGTCAGTATAAAGGAGATGGTAAAATGTGCCCACAGCTGAGAATTTAATATTGAAGTCGAAAGAAAAATAAGAATTGGGATTAATTTCAAGCAACAGAAATTATGGTAAAATGCCGGCGCGCCTTCATTTTGCGTGCAGGCGTCACAATTTGCATCTCAAATTGATGGCGTAGAAATGTCTGGCTCATGGAATTTGCATAAATCAAATGAATTTGGTCGACGTTAAGCATTGACGACAAATAAAAAACAAAAAACTTTAGATTTTTGTTAATTGAAGCAGAAAATGTTAAAAAAAAAGAAACCCTTCTCAAATACAAAAGATCCTTAGATGACTTTGAGCGGTCAATTTGTATTGCAGCTATATGCTATAGTGAAACGATCTGAACAATTTCTTCGGAGTTTACCTCATTGCCTTTCTAGGACTAGTTCGTAGATATACAGACAGAGGACGTACATGGTTAGAGCGACTTAGTTCATCACGCTGATGATTTATATATTATATATACTTTATGGGGTCTCTGAGGTTTTCTTTGAGGTGTTACAAACATCGTGGCAAACTTAATGATATACCCTGTTCAGGCTATAAAAAGATATCATTCCGCTTCGGGTAGAAACCTCAAGATATACCAATAAGTTTCACTCTCTCTTAGTGTCCAGTGTTGTTCCAGCTGCTGTAGCTCCAGATTCCATAACGTGGTATTACATTTCCTCTTTGCGTCGTTGCAAAATGCTAACAGTTCGCAATAGATACAAAGCTCTACCGAATATAGAGCGTCTCAACGCAAAGTTTTTCGAATAAGTTGAGGCAAGTGGGAGTATTGAGTTTGTGCGGATCGTAGTAAAGACTTCTTGAGTCCACAGTAACTGCAAAAATTCAGCTTCACATAGCAAGTTGGGAGCGCTCAAAGACAGACTCAAAGACGGTTCGAAGGAGACTGTGAAATTAGTTTCAGGCCGGCAGAGAAAGACTGAAACCTTTTAAGTTACTACACACATAACTATATATGATGCATGCAAATTTAAGACAACTCTCACACCGTAATAAGCATTACCACAAAATGTTGTAATTTTCTCGTTGAACGCCGTAAAATGTATGTAAAACGCGCGCCACGCCCACCGTCTAGCCAAGGCGGGCAGCAACAACCATAAACTTGCAGTCACGTCCAAAGACAAACGAGATAAAAATGCAAATCCAACGCAAAGTGGAGACTAGTGGAGCCGAATGGGGTTAAAGACATGCCGTGCAGTTCAAGCTGCCAGCGCCGCTGCCGGCAAATGGGTTGGACCCCAAGCAAAAATGTCGGCTTGCATAGCTGACACACACCCACAGTGGGTAACAAATTCTCAGCGCTTATGGCACTTAATCAACGGCAATATGCTGCAAGTGACAGAGATTCAGCTGCAACAACAACAGCAACAGCGAAGAAAAATTGCAACGAGAATATGCTCAGCAGAAATGCGAAAATTATTGCGAAACAATTTAAAGCAGAGATCAAAGTAAGCTATTTTTTTATGAGACACTTGTGTGTGTGTGTGTGTGTGCTCAGCTACGTATGTGTATGTATGTATGTAAGCGTATATTGCTTATTTCCGTGTTATTAATTTAATTTGCCCAAACAATTAAGCCGTTATTGTCGACATACAGTAATTACTGACAGCTATTACAACAACAAGCTTAGCAAACGCAACATAGCTGCGGCCAGCAACAGAAACCAGCTGTATGTACATATGTATGCGCGTGCGTGTGCATATGTATGTTAGCAATAGCACACGCACTAAGTCAAACATTTTAAGCGGATTACAAAAGTTGTATAAATGCCAACGCACACAAGCGCATATGCATGTGCCCTTATCTCCAATATGTTGTCAATGCTGTTGCTGTTGTTGTTTTTCAATTTATAAGTACGTTTGTTGTCAGCTACAGTGTGGCTGTGCATGGAAAATTTGTTGTGACAGCGTATGCGATTTTCATAATTAATAGGAGTGACACATGGCAACAACACGCACAAAAATGATAACTACAACAACAACAACAACAAATGATAACTACAACAACAGCAGCAACATATGTGTTGATAAGCATGAAAAGTGTAAAAGTAAAAGCGGCGACAAGCTACAAAAAATTGGCTTCAGCAAATTGCTTGAATAACATTTTGACAGCTGTCAAACGCAGACGCAGGCAATGCACACATTTGCAATGCTATGCGCTAGAAAACGTAGTTTGAATTGCCTTAACAGAAGATGAATGAATATGCCGGCATGAAATATGCTTTTTTTTTAGAAAAATGGTCTAGACCGCAACTGGTTACTTTTGAACTACAACAATATTTACCCAAAGAGGTTGTGATTAAATGCGTTTTTTAACCAAAAAAAAAATTAAAAGGAGCGCTATATAAAGACTGCCAAAAAAATTTTTTTAGAAAAATGGTCTAGACCGCAACTGGTTACTTTTGAACTACAACAAAATTTACCCAAAGAAGTTGTGATTAAATGCGTTTTTTAACCCAAAAAAACTAAAAAGCGCGCTATATAAAGACTTTAATATGTAAACACGCCATAAAAATACTAATTGTTGAACTAAACTTTGATTTAAAAATAGATTTTTTTAGAATATCGTAAATATATAAGGTAAGTGTTAAAGGTAAAAATGAGTGCTTTATATATATATACAATATAAAAAGCACGAAAACATGTAAAAACACAACTTTTTAGCAATATCGTAATTTTTTATAATATCGTAAATTATTAAAAACCAATTTTTGCATAAAACTGAACATGTTTGCGAAAATACGACATATTTCACTACTATCGTTAACATATGACGACGATTCTCGCTTGCAATTACTTGAACTAGTTCGATTTACCCAAAAATTTACCCTTATGAAGCTGTTATAAATAGCACTTTTTAACGGAAAAAAGTTCAACTAACGAAATACATATAAATATTGTCGTGTACTTGCGACCTATTTTCAAGAGAGGTTTAGGAACCAAAAAAAAATTGTAAGGCTTATGGCAGTGTTTTAAAAATATATATAAATGTAGTTAGTTTTAAACTAAGCCGTTTTTCACCACATTGTTATTGGTTTGCGTGTAGAAAGACGCAGCCACAACACATAGAATTGAATTTCACACTGAATATGTTCACTTGCTTGCAGCCGAGCCAAGTTTCCTGCAGAGCTTGTACGCGCATTGCTTCGTATCACTTTCACTTGCTGTTCGGCCGCGTCATAAAATCTATGAATTTTTAATATTGTCTGTTGTTCGCGCTTTGTAGCGCATTGCAATGCAGGCCGTGTCACGCCACGCCAATAAAGCAACCACAACGACAGTAGCAACAATGGTGTAGTGCCCACATGTTTGGCGTATGCGGCGACAAAGCCAGTCAAGCCATACCCGAACCAATCAGCAAATGCACAGCCAGGCAGTCAGTCAATAAACGCGGTATTTGGTCAGCTGTGGCGCTTTGTCTGACTCATTCATACCATTCTTGACGCTAAGCGCTGGGACCGCCGCAGTTGTTGTTCGCTAATTGCCGCACCATTGGTCGGCTCTGACTAACTAACTGGCTGGCTTGCTGCAAAGCTATTGAAATTCTATTTTCTGTTGGTTTTTTGATTTTTTCTTTGTTTCTGTCAGCATTGTTGTGGCCGCTTTCATTGTTTCGAGCTATTTTGAATTTCAAATTTATTTGCACCATTAATTTGCAAAGTTCGTGGGCAGTGCAATATGCGCTGTTAAAAAAAACGAACACGATTATTTACTGTTACACAAAGCCACTCTGCGTTTTTAATTGAAACGAATCGACTTTTGCTTTGTGGTGCAAAAATATATTGGCGATATTGAGAAGAGCAACTTTGAAAACATAATCTACACTACTAGTGCGCATAAGCCCCGGTATATTTACGAAAAGCTGTCAAATAGCTCACAAAAATTTACTTCAAGCGCGACGGCAAACGGAAATCGCCATGGAATCCGCAAAGCTCAATGAGACGTTTTCAAAACGACTTGAGCAGTTCATGCACTATGGAGTATACAAAGAGCAGAATTGGCAACTCAAGATGCATACTGAACCCATCCACCACCCAACTTCAGACTTTCGCCCAACTTTCAAAACACGTCGGCTTAGCTATAAGTTTTTTAGAGAGCTCTTAAACATATACCACGTGGGACTTCATTGGGTGCGCCAAAAACACTGATAATTAAGCATGTCGGAGAGTAGTATACAACACTACATTGCTGAGATTCTCTCGACTCAATATCGAAGCTGTGCTAGAAATGCGCACATATACAGTTATGCTAACAAAATTATCTCAAAAACTGTAAATTTTTTGTTCGCTTTACTTTTTCTTCATTACGTCGAGCTTTAGCGCTTTTTACATTCATAATAATTGCTTTTAAGCATTGTTTAAATATTTTCAATTCTCCTCTTTGTGCTATTCAGCGGCCGCAACATTTTAAATTACAATTTGGAGTTCAATGATCTGGGTCGCGAGTGAATGTCGGTCGAAGTTCAATGTGTTTTAATTGTTAATTTGCAATAAACCAATTATTAGCGTCTACTTTAGTTCCGAAAAACGTTTGTGTTAGCCAAGTTTAAATTCGTATAATAGAAGCAGTAGTGTAATTGCATTTGAGTGACTCTTCTTTATGAGCTGAGCTTAGAGCTTCGAGACTAACGGCGTGTTGGAGAAGTGTCACGAACCCTTTTCGTGCTGCTCAGGTAAACAAACATATGTGGACTCTCCACCGAGTTTTGTTGTTGTACTTTGTACAGAAACAACTACAAACATTATGGGGATTCCAGAGCATACCAAACATCCGATCAGACACACATCTCCATACGGGAAAGAGAAAACAGTCACTATGTTTCAAAGCGCATAAATACCCAAATAATCTGCTTTAACTGCTAAGTAAATCATCGGGAGTTGTGAGCTTCGTGAGCAATATGCTCAAAGCTAGTATTTTCTTTTATCTTATTTTGATAAGAGTTTGAAAAATCAAATAAAAAAGAAGTGCTCTCAGCTTTAGACCCCACAATTTCAAAACATAGCTTTATGATCTTCCTGCGAAAGACATTATTGCAGTTCGCAAGTGTTGCGAATATTTTTCAATATTGAAAGTAGAGCTTTCTCTCATCCTTTCTACATAATTTTCCGACCAAAGCCCAGCGCTGCACTAAGTTGCTTGTTTTGAGTTGCAGTTATTTCCCTTCTTACTTTCAGCACTTCATTTCACGCTAATTATATTTCAGTCTTTATTTTTTAGTCAACTCTACACACTCTTTAGTATTTCATTTATACCCGCTCACTTTGGTTATGTAAATATTTTTCAGCGTTCTCCTTTGTTGTTGTTGCCCTTAACCGTTGTTTCAAATGTTGCGTTAATAAATTTTTTCTCCTCATAACCAACGAAATATCGCATCATTTCTGCTTTGCTTATCCCCGTGGACCGCGGTCTGTGGCTAACACAGCTTCATTTAATATAGTTGTTGTTGTGCTGGCATACGCGTGCTGTTAAATGTGCGCAGCTAGTAAAAAATGTATCTAACAGCTACTACAGAGCGTAATAATAAAGTTTCTGCTGCGCGCACCCACTCCTTCGTCGACGCCGTCAACGCGCAGACACTTGACGCGCGCGTACGTGCCTTGCTGCCTTCCTGCTCCGCTTCGCTTATCTCTTGCTACTCAAGCAGTTTGCTGGCGCAAATTACTCTCCCACACTGCGCGCCTGCCACGCGTCAGCTTCGTTTTGTGGATTTTTAAAAAGTTTAAGCGCATAAAAAGTTGGCGCTTGCCCATTTAGCCGCGTCCAAGTGTTGCTCTAACAATTTACTGTTACTATACTCTCAGACATATACACACACGCAAACATATTATTTAATTTTTCCCGTTACTTGTTATTATGCGGCACTTTGATTGTTGCTTTTGTTGTATGCTGCTGGCTTTGAAGTGTTTGCGCGCCGGCAGCGGGGCATAATGTGGCATTTACACGCTTCACACGAGCGCTAAGCAACAGACAACAGGCAGCTGGCCGTAAGTGACGTGGAGTAGGTAGTAAAATAGTAGCACTCGAACAAATGAGCTAAAGGATAGACCGCAGCGTAAACGACTCAATAAAGTCGACGCACTTCAACTCACAAATGACTCGCTGGCAGCAATCTGGGCGGGTGTCGTGTCGTGTGACCAGTTGATGGGCAACAGATTCCGCGGAAGTGCGCTTAATGACTCAGCCAGCGTGTGCATGTGTGCAATGAAAACATAAAAGCTCAACAATTTTTACAACTTTTTTGGCGCAACAACAACTGCTGGAAGAAATGTGCAGCATGTGTTCACCGTTGTAACTAAGTGCTGCTGTGAAGGAGCGAACAGAGTGAACATGCGCTTATTTAAGGATATATGTGAAATATGCGCGTGTGGAAGCACAACTTCAGTTATTTTTTAACGCTTGTAAAATTTATGTTTTGATTAAAATATTTCTACAAAAATTTTAGTTCAACATTTTTTTGCGCTGACAAGTTTTGTTGTGAATTACTGTATATTTTTCTATATAATATACATTTTTATAGTAAAAAAAATCATCATCACTCTTATTGGAATTTCTGAAATTGCTGTATCTTGTGAACTAGTTCGGTATACACTAGTTAACAGCAAATTATAGATCAGATCTATATCGTAGTGTTTTTCAACAGTCGTAGGAATTAAAATCCAGGAAACCTTAGTGGATGTCGCACTTTAATAAATAATTATAACGCAAATCATTGTTTGACTCACCGTTTTCGACACTTCCGTTATATCCACTGGTGTAACCCGATTCAGCGCCGCCAAACGTTTCAGACGCTCACGCGCATGCTCCTCGACAGCGATAACGAAGGCCTCCTGCACCGAATTGCCAATGTCCCAAGCTGAAAGAATAATGAAACGATGGGTATTATAAATAACTGTATATTACACATACATATACAGAATTAATATAAAAATAACACGTCATATCCCTAAAACGATCCTACAACTATTGCCACATATCAATCGCATAATCGAAAAAAATATTACTGCAACTCTCACCTGCCTACTAACGCCAAATATGCGGCCTGTCACACTTTCCTCAATAGAAATCGTTACGAGTTCCACGCCGCAGCGCTGCGAACGGAAATTCCCAAGACACTCACTCGCGCGACCGGCAAAAGCCAGCCAATGTCCGGTGCTGCAAGCGTCGACAACTTTCTCATTGCAAATTCTAGCATAGCATTACTCACAACCTGACGCATGTGGCATGTTGCAACAGCGCAACTATCGGCGCCCCATTTGCCTACTTTTGCCGCGTGTTGTGGCAATTTAAAGCGCAACGAAATTTGTTTTCCTACGCATGCCTCACATGCAACATGCGAACGTACGCTTCAATGTGCGCCACATTAATTGTGTCGATTGCAGGAAATTGTGTCAGCCAACCAGGGTGGCAGGCAGACAGCCAAGCAATCTGCTGGTCCACCCGTCAGGCAGGCCAAACGACCGAACGGCCAGACTTAATTGCGGCGACTTGACTGGCGTATTGAGCGCAACAACGATTGATGACTGTGGGGCTGGCGGAGCAAGGTGATGCGGCTGCTGTACGCTAGAGCGGTGGCATGCCGCAGACATAAATTGCCAGCTGCAGCTGTCGCGCATACCAGGTTTGGACAGTTTTACTGCTTGTGGCCAGTAATTTGCAGTAGTTGCCAGTCGCCGGGAAATTCAGTGCACAGCTGCCACTGAGACAATTAAATGTCACTTGGCATTTGCCACAGATACACACCATAGCGTATAGGAATGTGGCAGGTTGGTTAACAAGCGCGAAAATGATTCAAAGTGAAATGTAAGACACTTGCAGAGTTCCAGATAAGCCGGTAATGAAACTCTAAACTATATAACACACAAATTAAGCTCCAATTTGAAGAAAATTAAAGGAAATGGGGCTCTGTCACACTTTTCGTTGTTTTACAGCATCATCCTAAATGTATACAAAAGATTCTAGCGTATGTGCGTGTAGCAGTAATAGCTAATGCAAAAACGTTGCCTACATACAGGCGCCCATAACGCAGGCTTAGCGCGGACGCATACCTGAAACGTTCTTCATGCGCTTTTCAAGTGATTCTGGGCGGAAAATTATATAATGTTACATGTATTACAATAATATTTATGCAAATATATTTTCATTTATAGCGAAGTCCAAAAATAAACATCTACGCCAATTGGCAAATGTGTTGTAATCGTATTGTTGTGGTATGGAATTGTGGCAATTTGGCTACAATGGTTTTTATTATTCAACAACAATTCAATTACAGCACTTTTAATGGAATTAACTTCGACATCTCATCCACTCAGCGCTATTTCGTACATTGATACGGGTATAACACTAAATCGCAATTAACTAATATTGATTTTCACTCGGAATGCCGCGCTATGTTTCGAGGCCGCCATAAAGCATATTCACAGCGCACGGCAGCGCTGCTAAGCTACTGAACTACTCATTCAAACAATTGAACAACATTTTTTCAACCTCTTGCACTATCGAATAAACAAGCCGAGCAGCGAGCGCCGTGTTGTTGTTATTCATTAGCGTAATCTGCTCAAAAATCGCGACCACATAAAACACTTTTAATTAACACCGATTCGCGTACAACATATACTAGTAATGTAATCAAACTGTATTTATGGCAATAACAACAAAATATACATAAAGAACAACAACCGTAGAGTTAGCAACATGTGTTGGAGAGCAAATTCGTGGTGGAAACGAATAACAATGGCAAACATGTGGCGCTGATTCAGATATGATGGGAAAAATCCGCTGATGTGGCAAGAAAGAAAAATTCAGCGACAAAATTTTTGAAAAAACATTAGGTAATATATATATAAAATATTACGGAAAAAAAAGTACTTTAAGAAGTATACGAAAACTAAGAAAATTAAACTAAAGCAAAACGTAAAAAAAAATTAAAAAAAAAATAAATAAATAAATAAAAAAATAATAATAATTATAAGGATAATTATGATTTAAATAAAAACAATTTGCAAAAGTAGAGAGAACCTTCTTCGCTTTTAATTGGAAATTTAAACATAAAATTCTTTTTGATTTTTTAATAAATTTTTAAAAAAATTTTTTGATATTTTTTTATTTTAATATTTTTTGTAAAATTTTATATATTTTTTAAAATTAAATTTTTTGAATGTTTAAAAAAAAATTTTTTTTAATAAAATTATTTTACATATATTTTTTTTTCTTTTTCTTTTTGATTTTATTTTTTAATTAACTTTTAATTTTTTTTAAATTTTAATTTTCCAAATTTTTAATTTTTTAATTTTTTTAATTTTTTTTTGTTTAATTTTTTTTTTGTTATTTTAAAATTATCAAAAAAATTCAAAGCCTGGTGCACTGTATATTAAACCATTGTTGTAGCGTTGCAATGTTGTTGTCGTTATTAATTTATTATTTGCAATTTTGCATTGCTTGCTGCTTGCTGTTTATTGTTCGCTATTTTTTATTAAATTTTTTTTTTGTTGCCAGCAGTCGTGCGGAAATTAATAGAAAAATTGCTCGCCACTCGCATATTTCAAGGTGAAATGTTAGTAATTCATAGTAAACGCTCGCAAATCGCTCGAGTGCGCTAAAAAACCACACAGCCAATATGCAGTGGAGTTGTATGTTGACTCAAGACTAGTTTGCATTGCTGACGGTGGTGTTGTTGCACGCGCCGTTAGCAATTGCAATGCAGTCAGGCAGCTGCCCAACATAGCTTTCCAACATTTTCAAGCGCTTTTTACAATTTTCTCCATTTTCATGTAATTCCAACTATTTCTACAATCTCATTGATTTTTTTTCGCTTCCCGCTCCGCGTACAACTTGCGCACCTCCTGCGGCTGCTGCTCCGAAATTAATTGAGGTCTGCGCGAAAGTCGACCGCTCGTACCGATTTGCGGGAAAATTGTGGGAAACTCGCCAACCAAGGCAAGTAGCTCAATGGCAAGGAAACTGCCCGCTACCCTGCCACCTGCTGGCGGCTGTGCTGACGCAAAAAACTACGCTCGAATCCATTGCAGGCAATGAGCGTTTCGTGGCAGTGCCATAAATTCAACTTGCAACATTCTAACACAGATGCGAAATCCAGATAAGAAATGTGAGTACAAGCAGATACTTGCGCGCAGATAATGCCAGTAATGGCAAGTAGTTACGTGCAACAAATGTCGGAGTTAGAAAATAATTCAAAGCTAATGCAGCTGCAAATAGTTTAGTTGTTGGCGACAACAACAAAAACGTCAAATATATAAGCGAAAACTTCAGCCATTGAATGTGGCAACTGGCTGCTGACGGCCGTTGGTGGTTCGTGGCAAGCCGGTGCATAGTTGCAGGTGAGTTGCGAAATCAGTCGCCTACTTTGTATAAAAAATAATGAATTATTGGTTTGGCAGTAACACTGAAATGGAAATCAGGTCGCGATTACGGGTTTTATATGCGATGAAGCTCGATGCGAAGTCCGAGCTCGGTATCAGACACACTTTCTAGCAAAGAAACTGTGATATTTTTGGAAATACTTGGTGCCAATAGAAGTGCGCTAAAAACACAGAGTATTTTGAGAGAATACTGCCAGCATTTGCTTTGAGGCAACGGCAGCACACAACGTTTATAAGCCAGAGAGCAGGGATTCAGACGACGCTTAACTGCGCTCAACTCAGCGCGGTTTTTATGCGGTCAAGCACGGTCAACTCGGCATCATTACTCGAAATCACTTCAAGAATGTTTTTTGTTGCTACAACAACAACAACAACTCTTCGCAGCGTCCTGCGTGTTTCAATCATTTTTAGATAGCTCTACGAAATTAACTATTAAGACAATTATTGAAAGTATATAAAACTGTATGCATTCGCATAGAAAATGCAATTACATTTCAGAAAAAAGCCTTTGAATATTCATAAAGCACTTAATGTAAGCTCCATAACATTTCAATGCAGCTGCTTGATATTACAACTTATGTAACACGACATTGTTCTAAATTCCTTTAGAAACTTTCGCTCTCACTGCTTGCTCGTCGCACCGCATTTTCAGTCGGACGAACCTTATACTCTTATAGCAGTTTCCTCATTCCACAGAGCTTACAACGCAGCGCACCGACAAGGCAACACAGCTCTGCCGTAGCCATTTGTTGGCCAACTCAGCGCCACCTCCACTTCACTCAGCATTCACTCAGCATTTCTGCCGCATACACTTAACACTCAATTATTTCCTACCCTTTGCAATTTGTGCTATCAATAATTCAATCAACTGAGGAAGCGTTGGCAGTGCTGCAATGAAAACGCGACAACTGCAGCTGACAAGCCATTCCTTGGCTGTTGTTCTAGCAGCTGCTGTTAGAGTGGCGCTGGAAGTACGTATACAGCAGACGCTTGATAAAAATGTTGAAGCAGATGAAAGTCAGCGGGGAGAACGCTGCTACTCGGAAGGTTGTGTTGAATTCAAGTGGCAAATTATATATTCATGACAATGCAAGTGATTTGATTTGCTGCTTTTGTTGCTGAGAAACTGTGCAAATGCAGGGGCAAGAGGCTGCTGCAGACAATCTGCACTCACGCTGCAATAATAATAGCGACTCTCGAAACCCATTGTATGCGCAATAAATCTAAGCCTTTGTCGAGGCGCTGCGGCAGCATTGTGGGACGCACCACCGCCCACTAACTGCTTTTCAGCAGCTACTTTCCACTGCTCGTTAACCACTAACAATTTCGTCTCATTTGCGCCTGTCAGCTGCGCTGCTCACACTCGCGCGCCTTTGCCTTGCTTTGACAAACGCCTTGGCAGCCATTTCATTATTCGTTTATCTTTGCAAATTGCATTTCGAGTGGTTTTTTTAAGCGAGTTGCTGGCGGCTCAAGAAGCTGCTGGCGGAATGCCGCGCTTTATTCGTCTTTTCCAAATTGGTTTAATGAACAATAAACTTTCATTTTATTGCCGCTTTTTAGTCGCTTCTTTTCTGTTTTATTTATGTCTGCGACACTTTGGAATATCGCAACTGAATTACTGCCTGCAGCTGAATAGTTGTGACTCAATTAAAGTCTTGGCGGCATGGCAAGTGGGTGAGCGCTTGGCACGTCACACAAAGCGGCAGCCAAATAAATCTGGCGGCTGCAGTTGCAGGCGAGCGCATTAATTGACTAGAGAATAAAAGAGTTAATAAAAATAAATTCAAACTTGCGCAAATTTCAAAAAAAAAGTGAGTCTCAAGTGATATTCGTACACGGCGGCAGGCGTTTTTAGTGTGCGCGCCAAACGTCAGCTCTTGCGGACGCTAAGTAAAGACAGCAAAACAATGCAACAGCGCCTGAAATTAGGCAACGGCAGCTACGAGTTGCATGGATGGGTGGTAAATCATGCTGTGTGAATGAAAACCAGTGAGAGCGAACTTGCAACTAGAAAAGAAACAGTAAATTATGAGAGAAGCAAATAAATGTTGCCACTGAAGTGACTTCAAAACCCACAAAAAACTATTTCGAACTGAATTAGTTTCGTTTTCCATTAACCGTATGAGAATTCATAGCTATTTGAACAAAATTACTCAAATAATTGCCTAAACGAACCGAGCGCCTAAAAGTATGCTTGTTGTTAAAGTATGTTTACGAAATGCAAGCCAATATGCCATAAAGTAGTGGTTGAATAGGCCGTAAACTAAATACAAAAACTCAGTAAGACTTCAAAATTAGTTTAGACTAATAAAAAAAAGTTTAAGAGTGTATAAAATATCACAGTGGCTTGATATTCTACTTCAGTAGCGAAAAATTTATGATATCTGCTTTCAGAATCTTGGTGGCTGTTTAGAAGAAATAGAAAAACTTAGTGACCCTAAGCTGCCTTGGGTTTGTGATTTTATGGTTGTGTTATTTTATGGATCAACCTTTTAACATAAGTCATTAGCCGTCAAACATTAAAAACGAAGTTCCAAGCAGAAAACCAGGGCGTATGCGCAACTTTGCAGTCACGACCTCGCCAGTTCTATAAACACCATCTAAAAGTCACTCAAACTGTCCACATTCTAAAATCATTTGCATTCATAAATTGTATGCAAAATACGCTTCAGCAAGTGGCATGCAACGGCAATTAAGTGTCATATAAACACGCAAACTAAGTGGACTCACAAGCCAAATCCAATTGCAGCGTAACACAAACGTACGCCAATCCGACGAGTCACTGGATGGCATCATAATAAAATGGATTGATGCTACGCCACAATTTTGTGCAGCCAATGTTGCAACACGCACAAAAGTAGGCTTCACACCACTCAAAAATGCGCAGGGCGCACGTAGCTGGCGCGTCCTTCAGCGCGTTGCCACAATTTGTTCGTATATCAGTGTGGTACGAGGGCCTCACTGGGTCGGCAGCACGCTTTGTTGCACCTAATTGGATTAGCAATGCATGCTGAAGTGTATGTATGTGCGTGTGTGCGGCACATAGTTCTTGCCAGCAGCAATGGGAGCAACAAAAATTGCGGCAATCACAAAATCGCTTGCGCCGAGTAGCATCGATGACAGTCAGTTGATGTAGCATGCAACGTTGCAAGTGTAATCGCATGGCGTAGCTGAATGCCAGCGCGCACAGGACCAATGCAGGCCGTACAGCACTGTTTGTATGTGTGTGTGTGTGAGTGCGCTTGCGTGTATATTTCTTTGCGTGAATTACATTCGTCAATGCTGCTACATTTTGTTGCATGCAAAAGTGTCACTCAAATGCCACTCTAACTCAACTTTGCTTGACTGCTGTGTGTTTTTATTGCTGTTTGTTGTCGAGATTTCATTATTTTTCGACTGTCGCCAACACAGCGTTGCATGCGAATTTTCATCGCTCCAACTTTCCGTGGAAACGTCGCAATTATAATCCTGCATATGTGGCAAGTTTGCATGCAACGCTGATAATCACGTCGCCTTATAGCACAACGCACACGCAGCCAACGCTGCCACAGCGCGGCTTCATTGCATGCATTCATACGAAAAAGGCTTAGCTCAACGCGGCTCTCTGCACACGCTGCAGCTCTGTTTATAGCTGATATGAAATAATCGCTTTGACACTTTGCCACATGACATATGCAAGTTGGTCTGGTAAGCGCTGTGACCTCTCTTATGGCTTTCGTCCTTGCGCCATCAGGCAACTTAGCAGCGCTGAAACGATTGCTGCAATCAATTTGCATGGGCGTGTTGTCTCCTCCTTGTTAGCAGTTCTTGTTGGACTCTCTTTTCACTGTTTGTAGCAGACGATTTTTTATGGTATCCAAGCGATTGTTAACTGGTAGCTATTTTGTATTCTAAGTCCAACAGCATGCCAGTGATTGAAAATCCAAATAGCATTGAAGTATACCTCGATCTGGACCTTCACTCTGTTTGCAAAGTTCTACTTTGCAAAACCCTTAACTACCTTTCGACGTCTAAACCACAGCATGCGCTCAAGTTGTCTATGTCTATGCTTAGTAAACCAAAGGGGCTAAGGCAGCTATTCGAAAATTCGTTTGCACACACATCGCTTCTCGTACTTGACAACATCGCTTCGCAGCCATCATCACTCGTCGCCATCCATCCACGATAATTGACCAATGATGACGCAACGCCAAATTGCGTGTACCAGTCAGTCAAAAGAGCGGTAGCCACAAAAAGAAAAGAAGATGAATTACATCAGCGTTGCCAGACACCGCCACAAACGCTGTGTGACCTCGTGCACACACATGTACAAACCAGCCAACAGAAATGAATTTTGTATGTGAATGCATATTTACACTGGCTTTTACAAGCATTTTCGGCCACAACCGCGGAGAGTGTGGCACGTTGGCGGCAACAGCGACTGTAAGGCGGCGCGGTACTGTGAAGATGGTGGAAATATGTGTGCAGATGGATGAGCGCGTTGGGGATCAAGCGGAGAAGGAGCACTCAACAACGCAAAGGCTAAAGCAAACTCTAGCGGACAGACAACTAAAGGGAATGGGTAAGTGCATGTTGACCAGCAATGTTTGGAAGTATTTATTTTACATGAATTTTCATTTTTTGTGTTTTTTTGTACACTCGCTTTTGCAGCAATATTTTAGTTTATATGCTGACAATGACCGATGTTTTGACTTGCCACAGCAACACAATACTGCGATATTTTGATATTTGGTTTGTGCTTGAGTCGCTTTGTACTGAAGTTGGTCTCCACTAAAACTGTGTAGCGCGGACTGACTGAATCCCCCTACAGCTTTTACGGCGACAGCTTTTAAATTACTTTCGAAATATTTTATTCAACATAATTTAATTTTAAAATTTGTAGCAAAGCATTACACTTCTTTCTGTTCTGCCTTTGTGCGAAGCGCAAAGCACATTTTGAACTTTTTTCTTATTCAAATGTAAGCATTACTTTTTCGTTACATTTTCGTTACTTTTGCGTTACTTTTTCAGTTGCCTTTCTCACTTGCCACACTCGGCTGTGCGCTAGTAATGCACCGTTCCGCTCGAAAAAATATGAGAAGCGGCAAAAAGTATGCATTAATTTGATTTTTATGAGACAAAAGTTTTTGACTATACAGCGCCTAAAAGTATGCCTCATAACGCTGACAAAAAAACCGTGTACACGGCAGTAATAAGAAAGAGTACGAAAAGCGCAGACGTAAGCAGCGGGGGAATGGCAAATTAAACATATGCTGACGCTCTTCGTTGAATGTAGCGAGAAGTAGAGAAGAAAAGCACAAGTAAAAAGTTAAATATGCGGCTAAAAAAGTTTGTTAAGCGCGTGAGTGTAACAAATTATTGCACAACGCGCAATCATACGCCTAACGCTTGAAGAGAGCCACAAATAATATTTATTAAAAGCGGTAAAAGAGAACAAGCAAGCAGAATGGTGACAAGCAACGCAAAAGTTTAGTAAAGCTAATAATTCTTTCGAAATATGTTGCCATTTTGGGCGCTAGCAAGCTACTCAAATAAATTTTAGTAGCTAGCTGGTATTTTGTGAGCGAGCGCCATAAGGTATGCAATCTTTAAAATATAAACGTGTATAAGCAAAGACATAAACCAACACAGGCTAAGACGTAGCATACTTTTGGCGGCACACAAGCGCTGTTATGTAGAGAGATTGCGCCAAGTTTTCAAAAGTAATTAATGTTTAGCAAGTTAAACATATTGCATACGGTTTTTATCATTCTGCATTGGTCAGCAACAAAGGCACGACACGAAAAGAACACGAAAAGGACACGAAGGAAATCAGCAGGCAACAGCAGCGCTACAAACTGCAAACTGCTTAGTCTGCAGTTTCTACAACTCATCTTTGCTTTTGAAATATTTTTCTTGCCATAAGTGCGTTGTTTGTTGTAGCTGGTAAACTTATTCACATAAAATTACTATGTAAATATGCTAATAGTTATGCTACCCGAGCGCTCGGACAACTTTCATGAGCAGTCTAAGATGTAGATTTAAAATTGTAAGAAAGCAGAATGCAGCAAAGTGCGCTTAAGTCAAGAATATACAAACTGAGAGAGTGAATAAGAAATGGCTTAAAGGTTTGTGGCCAGCAGCTAAAACACTTTTGAACCGAAAGAAAAACTTACAAAAGTGCGAAAATTAAAGCGAAGGTGGCATACTTAAATATTTCTCAATTCAAAACATCAACTGGTTAATAACAAATTTATACCGTAGCGTCTAAGTTGGCTAGAATTTCCATTTGATGCGAACGAAATGAAATTCAAATTGAAGACTAAGTTTCAAAAAAGATAGACATCTGCTAAATGTGATACAGCTTTAGAAAACCTAATAATATTCTATCGCCGTGCCGAGCGATAACTTTCAAATATTTGTGGTTTTGTACGTCAAACCTTTCTACTCAAGCAGTTACGCAATTAATTGCAAACGCTTTGAGTAGCTCATAAACGAATTTAGCAAGGCGCATAAAATAACGAAATCAGCCCAAAAGTATGCAGAGAGTCATTTGATAGCCTTTTTCAAAATTGTCAGGCGTCTAGAACTAGTAACAGAGCGCTAGAGCATGAAATGAAAGCTGTAGTCTGGTTATTGCTAACAATAAATAATAATAATAAACCTTTAGAATTTCATACTGAGATGGCATAAAAAAGTTTGTATCGGCAATCGAAATTTTTTTACAATACACACCCAAAAAACATCCAACAAAATGCACAGCAAAAATAATAAAAGTTAATAAAAAAGAAACAAGAAGGAGCTGAGATAGAGAATAAATGTAATAGCGGCTTATTGTTTATTCAAAAGCTATAGTCAGGTCTAGAACCACAAGTTAGTTATTTGAGTTACTAAGAAATCTTCGTTACAATATATTCGTTAGAGGTACAAAAATACTTCTCCAACTAAAGTTATATTATATTTCATAAGTTTTTGCGAACAGCTGAGCCAGCTAACCATTTGTATTCTTTCAAATAATAAATTGAGCAAAGCCTTAAACCAGCATTATGGCGTTTTTTAACATTTTTCAAAAGAGCTTCAAAAACTACAAGTGAAAAATTTATGTAAATTTAATTTTTACAAAAATATTGCAACAAAATCCAGAAATTTTCTAAGTGCCTTAAAACACTGTCTTTGCTTATTAGGTACCGAAGTTAGAATGCAGGTTTTCAGTATGTCTCTCTTGTTCTAAGTTTGTCGAATAATACTTTGAGCTAACCAGTTAACAAACTTGAAGTTTGGAAAAGCAAAATTGTACTTGAGTAGACATGTGGATAATATGAAATAGGTCAAGGTAAGGTTTTCATAAACATTAGGTAATTTTCGATTATGCTTGGGGTAGTTAGGGGTTAATGATAAACATAACTGACCAAACTTCATGCTTATATACGAACCTCCAGCGAACGTGAAAAGCTTTCGGAATCATTAACATGCGGCGCTCGCTTGCCATAATCGGCGCGTTAACCTGCGCATCGCCGCCGGCCAGCGAAGTGATTTATCGCACATAACTTCATTAAAAGCGTGTGCGGCGCTCATTTGCAATAATTACAGCAACAGCTTTAAGTACGATAGAAAGAACGCTGCCACGTTGACAACCAAAAGCGGACAACTGGAAACCCGAAAAGTTCGTATAATTAAAATTTCATGTTCTCAATGAATGCTACAGACACACGATTGAAATTCAGCAATGGCAGGCGAAAGTGCGCTAAGCCAATAGCCGATGGAGCGCTGCGCGGTAGGAAAGCGGCACTTGTATTGGCAAACACGCGTACGCAGCAGCGCCACAAAGACAGATATGCGCAACAACAACAAGAGCAGTAACAAAAGCAGCAATACTAACATAAACAAAGCAAAGCGAGAGCGCTTGAGCGCACAATCGCCACCCGAAAGTCCAAGTTATGTAAAATATTTCGGTGCCAAATCAAGTAAAGCCAGAAAACAAGCTGAGCCAAAAGCTGCGACAACAACCACAACAAAAATTACAATGTGAAACAAGCAAAACCGCTACAATGGAGCGCATGAAAATAATTTCCATAAAGTTGGCGATAACCAAAAGCAGCTGCAACAACAAAAAGTAAAAACAACAACAAAAAGCGCAACGCTGTCCATGTGCGCTATGGCCGCATGGAAATGGAATTGGGCGCGGAGCGTTTAGTGTTTTTGTTGGACTTTGAACCAACTCAGTCAGCAAGCGGCGCAGCGCGGCGCGGCGGCGTGGAAAGCGAACGGAAGTGGGTGAACATGTGCGAAACGTAATTCATCAACAGCAAACAAAACGATGGCAGCAGATATATCAGCAACATGATAAACACATGCAACCACACACACGTATGTGTAAAACAGAATGTAAATCAGCGTGCTGTAACAATTTCGATATAATACCGTTAGTGTATGAAGATACAAAAATATTTCAATTAAAATGCAACCGCATAAAACATTCGGCATGCCACAAGCAAAGGCGAGCGCGCGAATGAATGAAATTGAGTGGGCGGCGAGAGGGAGTGGCGAGCGCGGCGTATGCAAGAAAAATGAGTCGCGCGCAGCTGGAGGCGCTGTTCAAGCTTTGTTATAAAAAAGCCAGCACAAATATATTTGCATATTTCTGGATTTAGAGCATTTAAGTCATTTGAATTTGATTTCGAATGTATTTTTCAAGTACAAATTGGAAGTTCCCTTACCCTTACCCAAGTGCATACCATACATGACGCATTTGACACTAACCACTAAAATATTTGGACCCAGCTCCATATAATTTTTTTTTTTTTGGCATTAAACACGCACCCACAAAGCTGGTTTGCTTCAGACACTAAACTTTTTCTAAAAGTCTTGAAAAGAAAGATAATCAGGATATTAACCAATGGCGCCATAGGAAAATATGATTCGATTGCGCCTCGGTCGAAGTTCTACAACCCCCTCTAACCTTTGCTCGTAGCATCCTTGAAAAAGTTCACTAAGCCTCTTTTACAGTGGGTTCTTCCAATCTACAGCTCTCTCGCCGATATTTGAGCAGAGAAGAAGACGCCACGAGTGGCCTTCGCGTCGCAGTGATCCAAGTTTTCAGGAATGAAGTCGAAGCAGAAGAGAATTTCGGCATATCGTTCTGGAGCCTTAGTACTGTTGCAAGTTGCTCAGCGGAGTTCTTATCGCTGCCGCATAGTTGACTTCTCGAGTAGTGCAAACAACAGGTATAATAAATATACCTCAAGAGCGTTGCGGTTCTACACAATCAAAGTATTTAACAAATATTTGTTTAGAAATTCATTTCAAATAGCTATATTGTTGCGGTGTTGCATGCCACTATCTTTCAATGCACACAACAAACACTCTACTTAATCAAATAGCAATTAATTTTTCAATCATTTGATTTAATGCGTCTGCCTAAATAAATATGAAGTTTTGTAGTGAAGGCAGTTGGGTAAACTCACACATACACACGCACACACATGGTTATCACACTCATACACACAAGAGCACTTACCAAACATATCAGCACTTGCACACACATACACACATATACGTTTGTTAAATGTGTTGGCATGCAGTTGAAATCAGTTATTATTGGTATTTATGTTAGCCTGCGATTACTACCGTTACACACGCATGTGTCTATAAGCACCGGCAACATCGATTTATGTTTGCATTTTAATAGAATTTACACAATTTACGATCTTGTTGACATGCCACAATTTAAAATTAATTGCTGCGGGCGTTTTAAATGGGATTTTATTGTCAAACATATAGGCGTTGAGATATGAAATTGAGGCGACAACAACAACTCACACACACATGCATACATATGGACATGTATAATCGATGCTTTCAATTAAATCATTAAAATTATAAAAATTACAGTCATTACTACAATAATGAGCTTATTAATAGCACTGTTAAAATGAGATAATTAATTTTGTTCGAATTTGATAATTAATATCCGAAAATTCGAAATTTAAGTCACGAAGTTTCGAAAAGCTTGCCATTAAAGAATATTTAGCTGCAAATTGTCAATAATAAAACGGTTTTAAAGTTCGTGAGGTTATGTACGAAAATTCGAAGTTGCAAATGTTGAGAAAAATTTAAAAAAAAAATTAATAATTATAGAAATATTAGTACTAAATTTTCATTATTAGAATAATATTCAAGTAATCGCGGGGTTATATTCGAAAATTGAAGATGCATTTTAGCAATATTCTGAAGAATTGCAAATAAGAAAACATCATCACAAGTACTACATTTTCATTATAAAAAAAATATTTCAAGTATTCGCAGAGTTATATTCGAAAAATCGAACATCTCTTTCAAAATATTGCAAAAATTGCAACCTAAAATCAACAATGATTATTTTTCACAAAGTATAAACAAATTCGTGCAGTTATACAACAAAATTCGAAATTAACTTTCGGAATTTCGAAAACTACTGTAATACATCGTAAACTTAAATAAAGACTTATTTTATTATGGTGTATGAAAATTTTTGCACTTCTTTGACACACGCACTTTATCTCAGAAGCCACCATTCATGATTCGATTCGAACTTTCTATCGATTTCCCCTCGCCGCCGCCAACGCTTAACCTCCAATAAAACTTGCCGTGGCAACGAAAAGTTCGCCCAAATCAAGCGTGTTAATTAAGGCAGCAGTTGCATAAACTTTTCGGTTACATGCTACACAAAAACAACACATACAAGCTTTCCCTTTTTTTGTTGCTGTTTGGCTCAGAATAGATAAAATGCAAGGCGGACTTACCTATAGAGGCGAATTTGAGAAATTGAAAGTCAAAAACAAGTGAGCGCAACAAACCACAAAAACTGTCAATGCCAAGTGACATGCAACACGGAAACATTAAACTGCAAGCTAAGTTTGCAACAGCAACTATAAAGTTGTTAGCATTTAAGCAAAAGCGCAATGCCAAAACGGCTTACTCGCACGCCATTAAGGACTACCAGGGCGCACAATGGCCGCAAGTAATGTAACGTCGATTGCCACACCCAGCTTCGTTTTACCGTGCAGCTAACAGCATCACCAATCCATTTTGCCAGTTGTGCAACAACCGCCCGCCTAATAACAACTGAGAGTTGGCAGCGTCTTGTTTGTGTTGGCAAACTTTTGTTGTTGACACTGACATTTTTGCGCAAATTATCGTTTTTCTCAACCTTTGTTTTGCT
This sequence comes from Bactrocera oleae, assembly GCF_042242935.1. Classification (NCBI taxonomy): domain Eukaryota; kingdom Metazoa; phylum Arthropoda; class Insecta; order Diptera; family Tephritidae; genus Bactrocera; species Bactrocera oleae. The sequence continues at coordinate 1,068,691 of NC_091539.1, forward strand.
TTTGTTGCAATTATTGATTCGTCACTAAGGCTGTATGTAACTGTAATGATCGCATTGTTGCCAATTTTCGCTGTGCTTTGTTCAATTGCGGCTTTAAAGCTTTTGTATAGAGCTTTGAAGAAAACAATTCTTTACATTGAACAATTAGCGCAAAATCTCACTATTTGAGTTATTTTAAAATGCGATATTTCCAAATTTCTCACTTCTGCACACCAAAATAACGCCGCGACGCTGTGGCAAAGATGGCAGTTCGGGAACCCTCTTCAGTGATTAATACGCAACCATTATTAGTATTTCTTGTATAGACCGCTAATTCTATTTCGTGTGAAATAATGCGGAAAAGAGTTTAGGTCGTACTGCAGGTACTTTTCTGTTAATAAGAAATAGTTGGTATATCTAAACATTTTTATGGAACTAATATTTGTCACCGTTATCAAAAAGCAATAAAATATAGACCTAGTAGGCCTACAGACATTCAACTCAACTTGAGTCTGCTGTATCACTTGCATTTCTGTCGCAATCTGAACTTCCTCTAAATACGATGTTGCCAAATTTCATTTCATCACCATCCGTTTTTATTCAATGTTGTCCTTTTTGCAGCACCAATAACATATCTTACAAATACTCGTTGCTTTCACTATACGCTCGCGCAACTCTGCTACATTCATACACACCTCCACCGAAAATTGGCAACAGAGCATTGCATGCACGTTCCTGCCTACCACTTGTCGCACAAGCGCGCCACTCTTATGAGTAAAATTGCCTTAGTTAGACACACTCTAGGCAGTTCATTGCAAGCATTAAAAATGAAAACAACAGCGTTGCATTCCGCTTTTTCTGTTAATCAAATTGTGTTGGGCAAACAAAAGCAATTGCATGCACAAAGGTATGTGTGTGAATGCTCGCAGTTGTTGCAATTACATGGAATCAATTGGATTTGGCTGTAAATTCTAAAGCGTTTTTATGCACCGCTCTTTGCATACACTTTTATTGCTTTTGTTTTTGCCTTAGCTGTGTTTTTGTGTCCGTCCGCTGTTGTGCTCAATGCCAATAGCAAAGTGCATTTAATTTTGTCAAATTGATGTCATTGATGCGATTATGGGCTGGCTTAGAACACGCAAACAAGACTGCTGCTGCCTCTTCTTCTTCTTCTGCTTGCATTCACTTTTAAATAACGCCCATAAACCGCCGGCAATGTGTCGCATGTAATTTGATTCTATCGCTTTGTCTGATACCAATGACAATTCAAATGAGACGTGGCAATTTCTGTGAAAATTTTATTTCTAAGAAAAACTAGCGAACTCTGTCGACTCTACCGGCATTGGCACCTGTGTGTGTGGGGTTGTGTGCTTTTATGGGCAATGAAATACTTGTAGTGCGGTTAATAACGGTTTAGCATCATTTCAAACAACAGCAAGTCGTACAATACCACAATTTGGCTAGGAGTGACGTTAATTTAATTTAATATTGTCAATAAAGACTACGAGGCATGTATGGCATAAGGTTAAGTACTCCAGTTAATCAACGAAGTGGTAAATAGAGCGAATATAGGGCTTAGAGATCATGTAGAGACTCACCATGCAGAGATTTCGCTAATGGCGAAGAAGAAATTATTGTCGGTTGTTAGAGATAAAAATGCGTTTGCGAGGATCACAGTTGCTTCGATACGCTTTGGACTTAAAACAGTGTTCAAGAAGCACTAACGCGCTTCTGCTGACTCTTAAAAAATTTGTAACGGTAATTATTAGTTCAAAAAAATACTAATTTACGATAGTTGAAGACCTTTATATAGGAACTTGATTTTACTCAAATTTGCTGGAGACTGATTTCGATCGAATTTTATATGATATATGGAGTCTTGAAAAATATATTAAAAGTTTGGATACATTTTTTACACTACAGAAAATAACTCACATATTAACCGATATATTTGGTGTAAAGTTAACCGATAAGGACATTATACTATTTTCTATATGATTTCTAGACAATTTATAGACCGATTACACCTCTTTCGCACAGAGTTGTCACATATCAAGGCTACGAAATCATCAAATTTTTGTTTCCATATCTACGTGGGCGCTTGAGTTATCTAATTGAATTTAATATTAATATTTGAACCTGAAAGGAATCAAGAAGGAGTGAGGGAAGTTTAGGTTCGATTTTAAAGGGTCAAGCGGGCGCTATGAGAATGTTACCAACCAAATTCGGTACAAAATGGTCAACTAGCTTTAATAACCTATATTTTAGTAATGGAGATAACGCCTCTATATACAATGTACACATAAATATTTAAATAAACAAATGCGCCAGTTATTGTAAGCTTGTAAAGTGAACCGAATGGCTAATAAAAATCGGTAAGATTGTGTAATGCAAGTGACTAACCGACGTTAATGCCAACAGTAAAATGGAAATAAATCAAAAAGCGAAAATAAATAAGCGTAAATACGTCAAAAAGTGCAAACAAATGGGGAAACGGGCAACAGCAACAACAGCAGTGAGCTGAATTTATTACTACAACGCCGAGCGCATATTATTGAGAAAAAAAACGGATTTCGGAATTTATTGACAAACAAAAAAAAGCAATAACAGCTGACCAGGCATGCGTGAATAATTACAGTTAAACAAGGCAGCAAAAACATAATACGAAAAGTGTTACTAATAAAAGATATTAACTTAATGAATGGAAAAAATTTTACGAAAAAGTGCAAAATAATTGCTGGCAAACAACAACAACAAATAATATTATATGTTTTTACACTCAACAAAAATACATAAATTATGCGTTGCACAAAAAGCCAGCGAATGGACGCATGTAATACCAATAAATGCCAAGCGATGTGTTGTTGTTGTTGTTATTATTGTGTAAATGACAAATTCAATGCGAGTTGCCCAGCAGTAGCAATCACATAATAAATATTAATAATATAAACAGCAAATACTACGGAATCAATGTAAATGCATATGTATGTATATTAAGGTGGGACAAAATGCCAATCAAATGCAAATCAAAAAAAAAGACAAAGCAAAATATTAATAGGAGAAAAAAAGAGAAAAAAAATACCATTTTTGTAAAACAGTATATTTCATTAAAGTTGCCGTTTTTTCATTGCATTATAAAATTCATTAAAGAAATAAAAATTTTCTTATAATAGTCAAACTTCAAACGTTAATATTTTTTAAACAGTTAAGTTTATGCAAAAATCGTAAGATACCATTTTGTAGAGCATACAATTTGCTACAAAATCTTAGAAACGAAATACATTTTAAAGTGGTTAGCGATATTAATTTTTCTAACCAATAAAATCAAAAAAAATAGAAGCCCGTTAAGCGTAGAAGCCTACCGTTAAAATATGTATGAATTGCTTTACTTGGACAGCCTTTCTTAGAGGTGGCTGTCAAACAATTTTTCAGCACACGAAACGAAATAAAAAAAAAATTTTTTTTTTTACCCACCCTAATGTGTGTATATACCCACACACACGTAAATATGTACGGCTGTATATACATATGTATTGCTTATATGCGTGCAATTATTGACTTTTCGTAATGCACGCTGTCACTCTACCACCGTCAACTGTCAGCGGTCGGCAGTCGCGTGCGCGCGCTCACTTTACAGTAGCAAGCGGCGCGGCGCGGCGGCGCTGGAGCAGAGCTAAAAGCCAACAGCGTTGTAACAAATCGCTGATAAGTCAACAATTACAACTACAAACAACAATAACAATAAGGGCAATAGTAAATGAAAATAACGCACTCGCTGACTGCCGGTGTACCGTTAGATGGGCATTGCGACAGACGCATATTAAAATAGATATTTTGAAGCATATGTGTATATATGTATATGCTATGTAGGTATGTGTGTTGGTAGCGCATGGCGTATACGTAACATAATAAACAAGTGTAAACATATGCGCGTAACTGTATGTGTGCATGCATGTGTTTGTATAAACGTGCGTTGGCAATATAAACAGACAACAAATCAAGCAGCTGATAAAATTGTCAACCGCACAACAGCAAACACATTCGCGTGTGTATGTGTATGTATATATACATATATATGTATGTGTATGTGTGTGCGTGTGGCCACGCAGATATTTCTGTATGTGTCCAACGTTGAGTGCGTTTATCTAGTATGTCAAGTGGGTATTACCGTTATGCACAGTAAACACACGCAGATATGCTCCTAAAATATTTGCTTTACGCAACTTCAGCAGCACGCTACGTTTTTAGGTCTGGTTCTGTGTATCGCATAACGTTGCTGACTAAAATTGATTGTTCAATAGCAACAGCTGCTAAGCTTGGCGCATTCTGGTTACATACCGAAAATAATTCATTGTTTTTTTTTTTCTAAATACGTACAAACTTATTTCTATATGGAGGCTAATACGCATGTACAGTTATTAGCCAAACACAACACGAAACTGTCAAGTGGAGTAATAACAAGTAATAAGCCTAAAACACGCGCACACCGTTGATGGCCGCGGCTGGTAGAGGTCGTTGCGGAAATTCTGGCTGACAAGTGTGAGTTGCGGAAAGCAAATTATGAGGTATGTACCCAATGGTTAACATTGTTCCCTTTTAAGTATTACATAAGTGAGGTTAGCGAATTCGCAGACAACTGCCATGCCCAAAAAGGCGTGCTGATACCAAAATGAAGTGTCAATTTTTGGTATTACTGTAGTTACATAAAGCCTATTCTAAATATTTTTGGGAACAATTTTGACGTTTGAGCAGACTGAGCGGTTTAAGGACCGGTTCCAAAATGAGTTTATTCAAACCTAAACATTTTTCAAGCCCTGTCCAGATTTTAAGCGGTGAGCGATGCTCGTCACAATCAAAGACTTTTTTGTTTGAACTCATAATATCTAAAAAGAATATTATTAAGCACAGACATGCTATTAAAGTCAAGAATTTTGTCTGCAGACTTCGTAATAGAGGCATGAAAAGTTTTGCAAGAGCTACAGTGCTGTAGATTGCTGCAATGCGCGATTAAATAGTTCACTCCGAGAAATACTAAGGTTCTGAAAAATATAAACAAAAGACATCTGTATTGTCAACAGATAATATAATAATATAACAATAACTGAACTTTTGGTACACAAGTTGGTGAAATCGTGCCGAACCAGTGCGTAATAAAAATATTCGAAAAGAATTGACCAACATATATCCGAGCGATTTCGCAGTGATAGCGAAATAAAGAACAGCTTAGATTTGCTAACAGTTTTCACTTTGGATGCTGAGCGCAAAAAGTGACTACAGCGCGTTTCAAGCAGCAGAAGATCACCGAAATGAAATAAAAAACGTTAACTTCGGTTGCACCGAAGCTATAATACCCTCCAACAATACAAAAGGTTCCTTAGAAGAACTTGATTCCGATCGCTCAATTTGTATGGCAGCTATATGCTATAGTGAACCGATCTGAAGAATTTCTTCAGAGTTTACACCATTGCCTTGGAAAATAACCTATGCTTAATTTGGTAACGATATCAAATGAAAAAGTTTTCGTGGCAAACTTAATATACCCTGTTCAGGGTATAAAAATAACATTCGATGCGCTTAACTCAACAGAACCGGTTAGTAAAATATATGCTTTACTCTCGGCAACTTTTCGTTTTCATCTTTTAATTTGCTTCCCTTCTTGCGCGAAGGAAAATAGATTGAAATAATTTTTTAGTATACTTTTCCACAACATTTCATTTCTTCTTTCGCTTTTTCCCAGACATTACCGACTTGCTGCGCGCATATGGCCGCCGTGCATGCTGAAGCAGCAGCAAAACGCTCAGCGATTAGTTGAAAGTGCTGTTACACGAAATTATTGCGGCAACTACAACAAGAACATCAACAAAATTGCAGAAACCAGTACACAACGCAAAAATGTGGAAATTATCGCAATTCAGAATTCGCAATCTAAGAGCAGCTGGAATACGGTATCGCTAACTGTAAACTGCATTTAATGTAACTGCGTTGCCACAACTGCTGCGCTTTAGTAGCAATCGCACGCCACATTTCTAGTACGAAAATCGAGTGAAATTCCGCAAGCGCTTGCCTTACTCATAACGCTATAAATATGCATTCGCTGTTGTTGTTGTATATTTTTATTATTTATTTACTTGGAATATGAACGCTCATTAAGCAATGCTTATGGCTAATTTAGCGCTGTAATGAATGGCGTTGCCGGCGGCAATCGAGACAAAGAGCGCGATAATAAATAAGTACCACGTAGCGCCAGTCGCGGGTAGGCTATAAATTCGCCAGACAAGTGGAAAGTAATACTTAATAGTAAATAAAAGTTAATAAAAGCAAATACTCGCCGTGAAGTAGCGTTTCATGCGTGCAATGCAACTCATGCGGAACACACATCGAAGGTTGAGACAAAAATGTAGACAAAACCTATTGAAGTCGAAGGGAAAGGCGGGTCGCCGCTGACTGTGACGACTCAATGAAATACGAATACGAAGCAAGAGTGCTTACAAAAATTTCGCACTTCAAAGTAACTTAACGAGATGGACAGTTAATTTATATTATAAATTGATAAAGCGCTCAAGGCCGAGTTGTACGACAAAAGCTGTGCTCGCTTTCTGCTACAGCTTCCTCAAGAAAGATATCTATTGTTACTCGAAGAAAAGAGCATATATAACCATGTTTCCACGGCAGTCGGGACTACATAGCCGGAACCGGTTAATCCCGCCAAGAACTGTGAACGCGGCAGCATTCCTCGAAATTACTTCAGCCACTTTTTTCGCCACTACAAGAAGAACAACAGAAACGATTACCAAAGACCTCTTTATATGCTCTACTTCGGTTTTCATTTCAGTAAGTCTGAATGGCAGTGCGCTTGCGCGGTGCCATACCTTTGTCTGCAACCATTTTGATCAAGGCTTCATATGTCTTTGGTTTGGCTTACTCCGTAGCAAAGCTAGTAATGGTTGACGATGCAAAAATTACACTGAATAACGGTTATGTAGCACCAAAATATAAAAAAGTAACAACAACAAATTTCACAACTGTTATTCAGCGGCACAGCAAGAAAATAATGGTAAATCGCATTTTTCGCTAATTTAAGGCTACAACAACCACACCAATGTAAGACAACATAAGTGCGCTGCTTTTATGGTACAACGCCATGCAACACACGAATGTTGCAGCAATTTTCTATAATTTTTTCCGCGTCGCCCTTGTAGCTGTGCGTACTAATCTAGCAATTATTGCTTGATTGCTATATTAAAGCTCAAATGCAAGCAATTCTGTATTGTTGTTGCAGTGGATGGCGTATAACATCAAATGCAAAATTGTATAAATAAAGTAAAGACAGCAAAAACGTTGCAACATGGCTTTGGCATGCGAATGAGTTCGCGTGTTTGCACGTTTGTATTTGCGACGTGCTGTTGCAAGTCTTTTGTGGCAGTTGCGAGTTGCTATGGCAGCTGCAACTTATTGTTGCACTTAACGCCAAACGAATTTCAGCAATTTTTAGGCCTTTTTTTTTTAGCACAATAAGATTTTAATTGCTTTGGCATTTATGTTGTGATTTTTTTAGGTAAAACGAGTTTAAAATAAATTTTTTTTTTAATTTAAAAACTATAATATTGCAACACCAATGGCTATTTTGTTATGAAAAAGCATTTTTTTTATAATTTTTAAAATAAATATAACAAAAAAATATTTTTGCTAAAAATTAAAAGTAGTAAAAATTTGAAATCCCCTCAAACATTTCGCTAAACTTTTTCAGCCAAAAATATGCAAAACTAAAATCAAACAAAAACAATTCAACAACTGTTTTCGCTTTTGACCACAAATTTTCATTTCAATATTTGCAAATTGTTTGTCGTTGTTGTTGCTTGCAATGAAAGTGCCACTCAGCGAGCGCAGCTATTAGCCGCATCGCACAGTGCGCGCCAACAAACTAAAGTAAACAAGCATTTTGCCGCAAATAATGCATTTTTTCGCTTTTTTTAATTTTTTTTTTACTCACTGGAATTCTTTCAGTTTTTCATTGCTGCATTTTTCAACACTTTCGTCGAACAGAATTCATCGAGCAAACTCGCCAAGCTGCAAAAGTTGCATAACCATTTTTGTTGCAAATTCTATTTATGGTTGTTATACACTGTTGTTGTTACATATTGTCACCGAAGCTTTTGTTGTGCGCTATTTCCCATTCTGTGTGGCACTTTTTTTGTTTGTGTGTGTGTTCGCCAACAAATTTTCTATTTTTCGCGAATTTGTTGACGCTTTAACTTTTCGCTTGCGCGCGCTTCGGCGTCGACAGTTGCCGTCAGCAGCAGTCGGCCGCCATGCGCGTCCCACTACCACCACCACGAAGTGCTGCTGCTGTTTTTTTGTTTTTTGTTTTGCTGTGGCAGCATGCAACACAGCTGCTGCCCCTGCAAGCTTTTACATTAAAATGATATAGCATTTGTTGTTGTTGTAAAATAATTTTATACTCTTCTCTTAATGGCTTTTATGCTGTCTTCGCAGCTATTTTTACTTTCAATAGAATGCGTTGGCGCTCATTCATGCCCTTTTTTTCTACATAATTTTTCTGTATTAATATTTTTTTAAATTCTTTTCTCAAACCATGTTTTTGTTGGAGACCATTTTTTCTGACTTACGTGTAATTTTATGCAGGCACAAAACAATTTCATTTAGCACTCAAGCAATATTTAGCAAATCATGAAGCGGAATGGATTCAGCGTAATGCAGCACAGTGGGTCACAGCGAATTAAAATTGCGAAAAAATTTTAAAAAAAATTAAGTACTGTAAATTTTATAAAAGTTTATCAATTAGATTAGTAAAATAATAAAACTTAAAAAAAAGAAAAAAAAACGATATAGCATATAGTTGCCATACAAACTGAGCAATCGGAATGAAGTGCTTGTATGAAAAACTTTTGCATTTGACGAGATATCTTCACGAAATTTGAAACGAAACATTATCTAAGGTAATTATGGAATATCCGAAGAAATTGTGCAGATCGAGTCACTATATCATATAGCTGCCTTACAAACTGAGCAATCGGAATAAGCACTTTATTGTACTTTACTGTATGAAAAACTTTTTTCCTTAACGAGATATCCGCACGAAATTTGGCATGTGTTCTTGTCTAAAGCAATAGTGCAATATCCGAGGGAATTGTTTAGATAAAGTTACTACAGCATATAGCTGGCGTACAAGCTAACCTATCAAAGTCATTGTAAAGAAACTTTTGTATTTGTGCAGGGTATTCTAGCCTCGGAGCCAACGAAGTTAACGTATTTCTTGTTTAAATAAAAGGTGCTCAAGTGATTTTACCTATTTTTTTACTTTTTAACTTTCTTATTTTTATTTTTATTTTTTTATTTTATTTTATTTATTTTTTTATTTTTAAACATTTTTCATTTCTTTTAGTTTGAAGTTTTTTGTAATACTAATTCCTTGCTTATAAAAAAATTCAGTTTTTGTTCACATTTTCATCACACTCGCCCACCATCCGCCACCGCGTCTGGTCATTCGCCTGCGCAGATGAGCCAGCGACGTGGAAACTTCAATTCGTTCGCGTCATCAAAAATAGCACAGCACACACTCGTGTGGCAATGGACAAGACAACAATAAAAAAATAAATTAAATTAAATATATATACAATATTTTTTAAGCTACAATTTTTAATAGAACACAACAAAGTATAGATGAAAACGGGTAAATTGTGATAAACTTGCGAATCATCTTCTCTGCTGATTCGCAAGTTTATCACAATTTACCCGTTTTCATCTATACTACACGCGCTACACGCCGAAACAAAGATACAACTTTACGGCGGCAGTAGCAGATAAATTGGAAACTATTAGTGAAAACGTGCACACAAAGACTTTTTAACAAAAACTAAAAGATTTGAAAAAGAAGCCGCTTTAATGGTACATAGACGGCTGCCAAACTCACAGTGGTTACTGCAGGCCTAACGTCTGCCATATTATATTTATAGCGGGCAACACACTGTATGAGCCCAGATGATAGTTTTTATCTAGGTGTACACTAACCGCATTAGAGAGCTTCTAACACCGAATTCGCACAAAGCCGTTAGCAAAGAAACTTCGCAAGTGGTTAAACTTACGACCAAATTTGAGTCTCGACGGATTAGTCCAACAAATCACGCTTTGCATAACCAAATTTATTCTTAAACTTTTGCTTTACTATCTACCACGTATCGTCAGCTGAGCGCCAGCTAAGCACCGCCGAGGCTACAAGCTATTTGCTTTTATCTTCCAGCTCATTTCGTTTCATCTGAGGTTTGTACAACAATCGCTCTGATTCACTGTGTTATACACTGATTGCAGCGGCTCCACCTACGAGCAAAAAGAGTTGTTGTTATGCCAAATCCGTGTTCTTCTGCTATTCTACTCTAATTAAACTCATTTTTTTCACAAACATTTTTTATTCCTCGATTATGTAGGAGTCGAAGCATAAAAAAGTTCTAAGCCAACAATGCAACAGCTTACATTCGTCCAGTTAACAGACATACACGTATGTATGTAGATTAGGGTGGAGCGAAAAAAGTTTTTTTTGGCTTAGCCTGAGAATAAAATCTGCTGATTATAAAAAAACAAATTTGTTGGACAAAAAAAAATATTAACATCTAGAGGCGGCTCACTCAGTTTTAAAGTGAATTTCGAGTTACAATTTTTTTTGGACAAGAAAAAATTATTTTTTTTTAACTCGTCACATTATATAAAAATTACCGAATTTGACGGTTTTTGACTCCAAATTTATTTTACCGCTTAATTTATTTTAATGCTTTCCATGTTGTCGTTTAAGACTTTTTTTTTAAAACTCCAACAATGACCACAAACAATTTTTTCAAGTTGATAACTTTTATTTGGCTAGAAAGAGGACTCTTCACAGCTTTGAGAACAACTATCAAAAATTTTTTACGAAATAAAAATTTTAACTCGTAAATTTACTTTAAAATTGAGTTTAAAAAAATCGAAATCTTAAAAAATTTTTTTTTGGCAAAACATTTATTTTATAATCTACAAATTTTACCCGCAGGCTAAGAAAAAAAATAATAATTTTTTTTTCGCTCCACCCTAATGTACATACTGCGGACCATATAAGCCGTGCAATAACAAAGATATCATATTTTCTATGAGCTCGTCGTGCAGCTACTATCAAAACAACATAGGCGCCTTCGTAGCGTTCGACGTGAACGAGACAGAAAAACTCGTCCCACCGGATTGCGTGGATGCTGAGCGGGTTACGGGTTTCCGCGAGCACCCGCCTGCTGCTTTGTGCACCCGCGAGCTGCAGTCTCAGCTTCTTGTGTTTCAGTTGTTTGCTTGTTTCTTTGGTATTTCGCTTGCTTTTCATTTTGTTGCTTCATTTTGTTGGGCATCTCGCGCTTTGCGTTTTGTTGCGCCGTGATAGCGTTGATGTTGTGTTTGTGTAATTGTTGTTGTTTATATGTTCTAACAACAAGTTGCCATGCCATAGTGGTATTATGTGCCTGGCCTTCCACTTCATAATATTTTTGCCGTATTTGTTGCCATTGCTGCTCCGAAGTTATGACGGTAGTGTCTTTGTTGTTGTTGTTGCTAGCATCTTTATATGTCTGTTTTTATGTTCTCCCATTCTCATAATTTTTTTCCATCTATTGCGTTTTTTGTAGCTTGTTGCCGTTCCGTCGTGAGCAAACAAGCACAGAAGACTTTATGACTTTGCACACTAGTTCGCTGTGTCAGTTGCTCCACTCCTTCGCTTAACGCTGTGTGCTTTGTGCTCTTTAGTATTATGTTTTCTCATTTGCTGATTACCTTTTCAATTTGAACTCGCTTGAGGAATTTCTTAAGCAAACCCTTAGCTGCACCGAAAGTGGGTGCCTCTACACTATCTATATATGTACATACTTGGGAGTGTGTAACTGACTGCAGCTCACGAGGATTCTACTCCATAGCCGTTTTTCTATAAAGCAGCAGCTTCAACTTAACCAGCTTGATGGCTGACCCCACGTGTTTGCTGATTTTTTCCTCCGCCTGCCTGTTTTCCTGCCTCTTTCAAGGCAGCTGCTGTCGTTGACCCAAATACTCCAAAACGAGTTTGAGCCACTCGCCAGCCGCTACAGCCACGGCCAACCTCAGCAACAGCGACGCACGCGCATCAGTGATATCCGGCAAGAAACAAGCCGGCAGTTATTTGGAAACGAATTAATTTCTCAGAATTTGTGCGCGATTTCAATAAATCGATTTAAAATTGGAATGAGCGTTGAATCAGAGATTGTAAATTTCCGATTGCTTTGTACTGAACAACGGAAGTCGTATCAGGAAATGTGCGAGAGCAGCAATTTTCGTTTTTATATTGTTTTATAACAGTAATCAAGCAACAACACTTCGCTTATTTTTGATGCTCGCAAAGCTCTTAAAAACCAGATAGATGTTTAGCGTTCTCTCTTATTCTTTACTAGCTTTTACAGTGAGCTATTGTGGACTATCAGATTTACTTTTATTATTGCCGAGTGTAAAACATAAGCTTAGGCAGCATAACTAGGAAGTTAGAGCACAATTATGCTAGCATAAAAATGTGGAGAACCCTGCATCTAACTACAACTGGATACACCATACAACAACGCTCTTTAACCCATTGAGAAGTGCATGCATTTGCTGACAAATGAGCAAAATAGTGGAATTGTGCCTGAGAAATTAACATTATTTATAGCGAACATGCAATTATTTATGTAAATATGCTCGAGCAGAAAACAAGAAGCACAACAACATTTTAACTCGCACTCATATTATCTCTCTCTCTCCCTCTCTCTCTCTCTGCCTCTAGCTACATTAACATATATACATATACTCTTATATTTCCACACATATGCTAATTCTAATCAGCCAATCGTGCTTTCTGCGCTTAAATATTAAAGTGTTAATCTTATCTTCTGCTAATGGCCCAAAGGCAATTAATTTGTTTACATTTATTTATAAATAACTGTCAAATACCAGATACGCTGTATGCTATTTGAGTCACGAGAACTTGACATACATAAAACGGTACAAATTGCTGATAAAAAAAAGCAAAAATAAATGAGAATTGTTAGTAAATGTTAGCATGGAGCTTAGGCTCATCAAAACATTTAGAAACAACAGAACCGGAACGCTGACAGTACTTTTGAGAAGGGATGGGAGTTATAACATCCTATAATTAACAAAAAGAAGAGGGTGAACTCTAAAAGGATGGTCGAAAAACTAAAAAAAAAATATTTTTTAAGTTACTACTCACAGTAATACAAATCCTTATTAAAAGTGTAGAAATCTCGAGGCTTTGAGCACAATGACAATCAGCAGAGTTCCTCGTTTACTTGTTTCTTCAAAAGTAGAACGAGCAAACCCGCATTTACCAGCCGTAATCCCGTCAGAATAAAAGTATTAAAAAGCATAGGAGAGAAACCCGCAACGCATACGCTTTTAAGAGCAATGATGCATGTGCTAACATTTTAAGCAAACTGCAGTGGAAAAAGTTCATTTTGCAAACTTCGCATGGAACTTTCCATCATAAAACAAAATCCATTTATGCACCACGTATAACCAGCAGCAGCCAACACCAGCCAGCGCTACAGCGCTTCACACCGCCACGACACTTGCCATACGCTGCCAATTGCCCTGCGCACTTTTTATTGCAACTCTGCTTTTCATGCGCGCTAGAAGCGCTTCGCACTACGACTACCTGCACAAACTGGTGCAAATGTTGTATGCTGGTGTGTAACCATTTTCCTCGCTATTGCTTTCTTTCTTTCAACTTTTATTTGTCGTTTTTTCTTGCACGCATGCAAGTATCGTGCAACATTGCGTTGCATGAGCGCTTTCGAACGTACAATACCCATAAAAGGGTATCAAAGCCGATATTTCCACATTAGTTGTTATGTGGCGCTCGCTGGCTTCATTCGCTCGATAACACACACGCTTAAAGTTTTTCGCATGTGCACAACAACAGCAGCAAAGAGCGAGCAGAGTTTGGTGCAACAAAAAGTCCAATCGTTAGCAGCATGGTCAAGCGCAAAAACACCTTGTGCTGCCACAACAAAAAGGAAAAAACAACACTGCGAAATAGTTGTGCGCTGTTAGACGTAATTCAACGGTAATGTGGCGTGGGTTCCATTCTGTAAAGCATAAAATAAAGAGCGCTGGATTTGGCGTTGCCAGAAGTGCTTGAATGCGTACAAAAAGTGCTGGTAGCAACGAGTCTGTAGCGCACCGAAAGCTAGGTGCGTGAGGAAAAGACTTACTGGGAGCTGCTCTTCGTCCAGTCTGCGCTACTTCTGCAGATTACTCTTCAGCTTTGCAATGTAAAGCTGTTGTGGCATAATAACAAATAAAGTCTGCAGAGTTCTGAAATTCCCAAGTGAGCCGTTTGGGGCGTTGGGCTTTATCACTCTAGTGCGCCAGCTGGTCTGCTTTAACGCCCCATTTATGGAACTTGTATGTTTTTTCTTTTATTATTACGATCACATTTGATTTTTGCTTATTGCTGCACACGTTTTCCATAAGCGTTACGCCCCTCATTTCGGCTTTTCATATTTTTGTTTTTGTTAAGCGAAGCGTTCCACCCCTGCGCTGCCCGGCAAGTAATCAGCTCGCGCTAAGCGTTCCGGCAGCTTTCGCCTTCCGCTGCATTGTGTGTTGATTGTTATTTTTATGTTGAATTTAATTTTAGTTTTAATTTGATTTCTTTGTCAGTGTAATGCCTTGTTGTTGTTGTTTTGCTTTTCAATCAACCGCGTGCAGCGCAATTACGGCGAATGAAATGGAAAATAAACAAAATATTATGAAATTCAATTCCAGCCAGCAGGTGAACGGCATTTTATCATGATGTTGTTGTGCTTGTTGTTGTTGCTTTGTAGACTTTGTTTTTCGATGCACCTGTTGTGGGCTGCAAATGAGCCACACCAGCGTGTCAAGTGCTCTATGTAGCAATTCGTCATTTTATTTTTAGCTCTATTTCCTGGAACCTACTGCTGAGTGACTCATGGCATTAAACCCTCTGAAATATTTGTCATAAATATTTTATAAAATTTTGATAGCAGATTAGTTAGAAAACTTCTAACCGAAGCTATAATACCCTTTACAGATACAAAAGGCTCCTTAGCAGAACTTGATGCCGATGGTTCAGTTTGTATAGCAGCTATATGCTATAGTGATCCGATATAAACAATTTCTTCAGAGATTCCATTATTGCCTTAGACAACCACAATTATTGCCTTATTCATAAATAATAAAATCGACTGAAGTACAATACATGCATTAGAAGTGAGTCATAGACAATAATATTTATACAGGTGAATATCATTATTATATAAAAAAACTCAAACGTCGAATGGAGTTCCCAGAGCTATGTAAAAATGGCTAAAAATCTGTAGTGTATACAATGTCGACCTATATCAGCTCCAACAAGCGCCTCAAGAGCTGCTAATTTGCAGTACTTTGGTTTTATTAACACTCCGTTCCAAAAATACTTAGTACTGTCATACTTTTGTGCTAAAAGCTCAGCTCCACTCGCGTTCAACTTTTTTAAGCGACGCTTTTAACTAATTTCAGTTTGTGAAATTGTGTTGAAATTTTAACAGGGTTTTACCACTGAGGAATATTCGTATGTAGTGTGCTTACGATCTGTTCCTTTAATACCCTTTTCCTATCTTCTCTTTTTTGCAATTAATGAAAGGCGATGGTTAGAGACTTTAGTAAAAACTAAATGAACCAAATACCTTGAATGAAAATTCGTAAAGATGTAAACTCTCAAAAATATCGACAGCTTAAGTTAAACATAAGGCTAGGCACATGGTGAAAACAAGTAAATATAAATAACAAGCAATAAAGCTCAAAAGAAACAGAGTAAAGAGAGACACGTTTAGAATTCTGGTACTACCATACATATTACCGATTTTTTCGCATCTCCATATACTAGTTATTCTCTGAACAACTATATGTCTTATGATATCCACACTAAAGCTATCAATATGAGTTTAAAGTTTGAAAAAGTCTTCAGTATTAAAAATTCCGACTCGACTCTCATATTGCATATATATTTTCCAACGCCAGTGTAAGTACAGCATCTTCTAATAGGTATGACGTGATTTTGACAGCTCACGGCGGCCATGTTTGTTTACAGATTTGTGTCAAATTTCGGTTTTGTTGTTGTGGTTGTTGTAACGGTTACCTAGTCCCCATTAGGGTGATAAGTTTCAGCTTGGTTGTCGTCGAGGTCATCTAACGAGAGGCCCAGGAAACTAGCTGTTTCGACGGGGTCGGACCATAGGGAATAGGGTGTTAGATGAGTGGGGTTCGTTGGGCATGCAAAGAAGTGGTTAGTGTCATACGGAGACTCATTGCACGCAGGACATATATTTGGTATGTCGGGGTCTATTCTGGATAAGTAGGAGTTGAACCTGCTACAATATCCAGAACGATGCCAAATTTCGTCGGTGTGTTCAGTGAGGTTTGCCATTTCATCATGTCACGACTTATTTCTTTCGTAATGCGGCAGAAAATGTCGTTACCAAAAACAGCGAGCGTTGTAACACGATGTTAACCGACTTTCTTTTCCCGAAATTCGATGAAATCAATGCGGATGATCTCGCTGTGATTTGAGCGACATTTTGTTAGAATCATAAATGGCATAAAATTATTTGTGCAACAAAAAACAGAAGCCATTTTGATCAAAATTAACTATTTTTTTCATTTTTACATTCAAGTCGTTCCTGTTGGCAGACCCTATATATCTTTGGTTATGAATGCAATCATTGAAATAAATTCGTATGCATTGCTCTCATTATTTGCTTAGAACTCAGCACGGAAATGGAGCTGCGCGGTGAGCAAATACGAGTAGAACAGAACAACACACAAATCAAAGACACTCGAAAATTTACCGCTACTTCACACACATGAAAATATGCTAAAAATCACGGAAAGTCCACAAACTGCCGTTGGAAGTGCGTGTTGCATATGTGCGCTGGTGGCCAAACGTCGAGATATATGGTACAGTGCATTTCGAAGATAGAAGAGGAAAAAACAAAAAAAAAAATTTGGATATAACAAAAACAAAATGGAGAGAAAACTTAGATAAAAACTTTGCTAAATAAACACGTGTGTGTGGGTTTAATGGCGTCTTTAGACAGTTGAAAATTCATAGAAAATTAAATTAAGCAAATAAAAGCTGAGTAAAAAGTATTTTTGCAATGGCAGAGTAAATTTCGCACGAACTTTTTTCTTATACGCTTTGCTTTTGCGCAATTATTATCTAATTGCACACAAAATATACAATTACTTTAGATTTTCACAAAATTAAGCTTCCAATTCAGCATTTATTCAGCGTAGACGAAGCAAAAACGCAGCGTTGTACAGTGAACAGCAACAACGACAGTTTGCAAACATTAATTTTGAAAAGAGAAAAAACAAAGCACAACAACAGCACGACAAGTAACAGTCGTTGAATGGCACTAAATGACCGTCAGTCTAGAAGGGCTGGCAGCGGCAGTTAAATACGCATAATGCACGAGAGATATAGTCAAGTAGTCAGTCAGGCAGCAGCCAATCGGTCACAGCTGCATTAAGCGCCACTCAAGCGCAAAGTGATGACTTCCACGTGTGTTTGTGTGTGTGTGTTGGGAAAATTTAATTGAATGCAAATATAAGTACACGTATATGCACAGGTAAGTAATTGATTTGCTTTGCTGAAAAACAAGTAAGGTAACCCAGTAAGCGGGAGCGCTGGCAATTTACTGCACTCAGTTTTGCTGTAGTCTCCAAATGCCGCGGTTTCTTGCCGTTTAAAGAGAGAAACAACATTAGAAGCGACTTAGTATGTTGGTTTATACGCGCCGGTTAGGCTGAGTAAAAAGTTGAGCGACGGCACAGCGGAAGAAGTCGTGAGTTTACACGCTTGCTTCAAGTTTTTTTTACATTTATAAAGAATCGATTCGCGATTCCGATTTTATATTTTATATTATTCGATCCTAAAAATCGATTTGTCGAGCACAAGTATTGATTTTTTCGATTTTAAACGATTCTAATTTTAAAGATCAGTAATTTATATATACTTGTATATATATATAATCGAAACAAATCGATTTTTGGGATATATATATATATATGTATCTGCTTCACACATTTACTACACTGAACATTGAACCAGTATTTACTTTTTTAAAATAAATCCACACGACACTAGGCGCCATTTTAATAAGTATATTCCAAAAAATGTAGAACTTAAGACTAGTTACCTAACCGTCGAAATCGAATATCAAGAACGATTTCGGCAGGTAAAGTTCGACTCCAAAAAATCGATTATTTTATGATAAAAATCGTTTATCGAGTAGCATCGGAATCGAGTTTACCATCCCTAATTCACAGTTAGGTATTTTTGTGTTCTCACTTCGAATATGCAGCCAAATCTATGATAGAACTTCTATAACTCATAGCAAAAGCAACATACAGCAAAAATATAGCCCCGATATAAGTATGCAGCTTGATAACTTTCCTAACCACAAACTTGCTAGCAAAAGCTCTGAAGATATGCGTCTACTGAATGCATAGTTTCTTCAAATTAGGCTCAGAACACTTTTCACAGTTCGCTCGAAATAATCAATGCAACCTGTATACAATATATATATAATATACCTTGTAGTATATATATATAATATACCTTGTAGTATATTATCTAACATCAAATTGTTTACTGGGCGGTTACGAAGTTACAACAATGGGAACTGCCTTTCGTATGCATTGAAAGTGAAGTTTAATAAATATAATAAATATTGAAAATTTCCACATGATAGCTCGTGGGTGGGAGCTTTAAATGCTGTTAATACATATTTACAAAGACTGCATTGTATTTAAAACAATTTAATGAAAGGTAAACAACTGCAAATGGGGCTTAAGTGCTGCGCAAATAGAGCTTGATAAGCGACCACTTACAAAGTTTCGAATCTATGTTAATATACCGGCAAGTAAAAAGCCAACAACTCCATGCAGCTGTGAGTGGAGTCAAAAATTAATTGCAGCAAATACAAAACAGTTTGGTCAATAAATATAAGTGAAATATGTGATATTGCGAACTCGAAATATTTATTGAGTAGTTCCGTTCTCTTAACTCACACAGTGAGCGCCAGTTAACTACAGACAAGAAATGGCGTAATTATATGTACCGTTGGATCGCTACTATTCCATTCTATTTCCATTCGGCAGCATTGCTTCAAAATATTTCTGGGCTGTTTTCAGACGCTACAACAACAACAACAACAACAACACACGTGTAGCCTGAAGTACCTTTACAATCTTTGTGACTTTTCTATTGCATTTCTTACCCACCGGCTTATTATTAAGTTTATTTCGTCAAAAAAACAAATGACGCTAAACAAACTTAGTTCTAGTCAAGTTTTACTTAGCACACAATCGCTGCTTTGCTATAACTTTTTGCAAGTGCAAAGCCGCATATGCATGCCGCACTCCACCACACACTTTATGCAGCATTTTATGACGAACCGGCAACTAAGTGCTGTTGCCACAAAAAGTGGCAAGTAAATTGCATTTAAAAGTGACAGCAAAACGCAAAAAAAAAACACAAAAAAGAGAGAAAGTAAAGTGCAAATGCAGCAGTAAAGAATTACAACAACAAGCACCTAAATACGCACGCAAGTATGAATTGGCGGCAACGAATTTGTAAGTTTAAATCCAATTAGAAATTGAGATTTCTTGCACCCACGCAGCGAGCGAAGCGCGAGATGTGCGCCGCAAGCGGGGGGCAGACAGCGCAGCAGCAGCTCCACTAAATTGAATGAGTGTCGGAATAACTGTTGCTTAGAGCGCGCGCGCCTATCAATGAGTTAGCGCAAACACAGCAACACATGTGTGGCTGCAACGCCAACAAATCAACGCCGGTCGCGTGGGCTTTGCAAGCGCTAAGCTCTAGTCAGCTGACAAAACGAAACAGTTACCGAAAACCGTGTAAAATGCAGAAAAAACGGAAATTTGGTGAATTGTGCAACGTCTAACGACAACAACAACGAAATGCGAACGTTTTCGCACAAGTCGCTGGCACGTCAAATGGCGAATAAAAACGCAAACAAACATATGTGTACAAATAAAAATACAACAAAAACTATTTACCGGCAGCCGTGCGACCAGTGCGCTGACGTGCAACACGCTGTGCGCTTCACCGCGCTGGCCGCCGCGCGTCTCTTAGGCGCCTACTATTCTCTGCGTTCTGCTGTATGCAAGTGTGTGTGTATGTGCTCCTCCAGTTGGTTAACCGCGTCGTGGGTGTCACAGCAGTTCAGCAAAACGCTGCTTGCGCAGCTTGGCGTCAGCAGAATGAGGGTGGCAAGCACCAATTCGCTCGAATTAACTGTTTTTGCGTTCTCAATTTTGTTATATTTTTGTTTATATTTTATTTTTGCAACGTGCCACTTTAAATGCCACAAATGGTAGCAGCCACGACAGATGTATGTCAACGACGCACACACTTTCGCACTTGAGAATTAAATACGACTTATACGACACTTGTGTGCTAAATTTTAGTATTTTTTCACAAATTTGAAACAAACAAAAAACACTTGAGCCACAATTTTCACAATTTCTCAAAATTAATTTTTTTGTAATTCTTTAGCCATCATTTTCAGATAAAAACACTTGCACTTTGACTTAAAGGTTTGGAAACTATTTCACAGGAAATACTTTTGAAATTTCAATATTTTTATATAACTTTTTTTTTTAATTTCTATAAATAAAATTATTATAACATATATACATATTTTTTGTATTTTATAAATTTTTTGCAGGATTCAAAAACCCTTTTTTTCAAATTTTCTCGTAAATGCCGTTAAAAAATTTAGTACTGCATAGCATTGAAATCTAAACTGAGTAAAACCTGGACTGATTGATAAAAAAAATAAAATGCTCACGTTTATTAAAAAATAAAAATAATTTCATAACTTAAAAATATAGCAAATATGTTTTTAAATTTTTTTTTGCAAAAAATAAAAACATTTTGAAAACATATCAAAAACCACTAAAATTTTTTTAAATTTTTTTTGGAAAAAATCGAAATAATTTAAAAATTTTATAAAATAGCTAAAATTTTTCGAAATTTTTTTTTGGACTTGTGATGCAATAAAATAAGTAATAACTGCTAGAAGTAATTAAATCAAAAAATTTAAATAATTTAAAAACTTAAAAATAATAGAAAAAAATTTTCGAAATTTTTTTTTGGTAAAAATAAAAATTATTTAAAAATTTAATAAAATAGCTAAAATTTTTCGAAATTTTTTTTGGAAAAAATCAAAATAATTTAAAAAATTAATAAAATAGCTAAAATTTTTCGAAATTTTTTTTTTGGAAAATGAAATTGTAATGCAAAAATTTTTCGAAATTTTTTTTTGGAAAAAATAAAAATTATTTAAAAACTCAATTGTTTAAACTAAGCTAAAATTTGCCTTAAATTTTTTTTGAAAAAAATAAAAATTATTTAAAAACTTATAAAAAAGAGCTAAAATTTTTCTTAAATTTTTTTTTTTGGAATTGTGATGCAATAAAAACAATAATAACTGTTAGTAATACCTAAAAAAAGATTAAATAACGAATTATTGTGTTATAAAATTCTTGAAATAAATGTAAAATCAACAACAATTTGAGATTATGCACTCTAAATGCAACTGATCAAAAAATTTCCGTTATATTATTTGATTTTTTTTTAACATTGAAATTAAAATTTTTTTTACAACTCACTACTCTTCACAAATCAATACTCGATGTTGAAATATTTGAAGAATTCACGTTGCCACCTGTTTTCTGACACATTAGTGACTTAGCAGCCAGCGTTACCAAATCAAATACACACATAAAAGCGTTGCTGCGCTTAGCTTAGAAGTCGGTCGCGCGCACTACTTTGCCACTTAAACGCGAACGCGCTGCAAAAACACGCACACAAAATAACAACAACAACAAGTTAAACGTGCTACAAAACGTTCTGCAGCGCAGACTGATTTATTATAATTAATTTATTGGAGAAAATATAGGCATTGCGTTCAAGCGGTCATTAAACACACACGCACACATACACATATCTGGCACACATATATGGCAAAACATAAGTTTGTGTATGTGGCTCACATGTGTGGTTATGTAGCTGTCAGCATCCACATGCCAGCAGCTAGCGAATGTACGTCGGACCAACCGACCGCCGACTGTCGAGCGCAGTGCCAATGCCGGCAGCGCTTACAGCTTGGTTCAGGAGCGACGCTTTTCTCGCTTCAACAATTTCAGCGCAATTAATTTGCTTTTGATTAATGCTAAAACTTTTTTACTTCGCTTTGAATAATTTCTGTCAGCAAAGCGAGGCAAACAAACAACAGAAAACAATAACAAATATACACACATACACACATTCACACCTACAGCTGTGTGCAAGTGTGTATGTAAGAAATGTTGGTAGCCAACAAACGATCAATTTGCCCAACGTTTTAGGCCGACACGCGCGCGCTCTCACCTCACAAAGCTGGCTAGCAGCTCTTGCTTCTTCGTCTTCTGCTTCTTTTAGCTCTGCTGCTTACTTCTAGCTTGCTTTTTGCTGCAGCTGCCACTGTTTAGTTGCGTTTTCTTTCTTTATTTTTTTTTTGTTTATCTTTTGCGCTTTACATATATACGCTTGTTGAAAAAAATTCAAATCACCGAGGACGTAAACTCAACGCGACCGCGTTCCCGAGCCGTTCAACAGTTACTGAGCTGCTCTGGCCGTCAACTTTTTCGTCGCTGAGCGGCGCTCGCATTTAGCGGCCAACCAGCCAGCCATCTAACCATAAGTGCGCTCTTACCGCCAACAAAGTGATTCAACTCAGCCAGCTCAACGACCAAAAGCAGTCGCAGCAGTCAGTCAATCTGGCTGGCGCTTTCGGCTTTGCCCGCACTCTTTTGCCAGCTTATGTTTTGCGCTTAATCTTTAGCGCGCTCCACGCCACATCCGCAGCGACGTCGTTGTGCTCGTTGTACACACCGACACACATACCCTAAACTACGGACCTGAGTAGATAAATGATTGGCGTTGTTTTTTTTTGTTGTTTTTGTGTAAAAGAGTAGGCTGTAAATGAGCCAAACGCACAAGCATACAAACCCTCAACCAGTTAGACGCCCCACCAACCTGCCAGGTAGGTATTGCATCCGTCAAACACTCGGCAATCAGTCAGGCATTGAATGGTTTTTTTTTCTCTCTTTCTTTTCATTTTCGTCATTTCAGCTTGGTTAGTTATCATTTTGCTTTTGCTTCACATTCTGGCCAAATGTAGTGTGTGCTGCTCACATTCATTCTTTCTCCGTGCTTTATTGTTTTTCTATTTGCTCTCTGCTACGCTCTGTGCTTGACGAACGTGTTACGAAGTAGTGTGTTGTGTTCGTCGCTAACTCTGCTATTAAGCGGCCACTGATCGCAGCTCAGTTAACCGCTTTTATGTAGCGCTCATGCGCTCTCTCGTTAGCTATAGCCAAGCGATTGAAATGCTGCCTGAACTCTAGGCGTTCAAATTGACGCATGCAATTTGTTGCCAAATCTAATTTGGTGAAAATCGTTTAATCTCCGTAATTATAAGCAAACAAATTGTCATTTCTATCCGCCGATTTATCTCTCTTTTGAGCATCAAAATGTCAAACTTGAAAGCAGTTTCTCATTTATCTTTAGAGCCATTAATTTTAACTCCAAATCAAGTCTCCCAACAAGGCCAGCAGTAAATCTCTTACGTTAGTGTTACTTTGAGAGCATTTGCTGCCGAAAAATACGCTCTTTATTTTTTTAACAGACGCTGCGCTAGCTGGCTTAAAAGCCTGCCGAACCCAGTCAATGCTCTGTTAGCTGATGTTAGACAATGTTGGTCGAGGTAATGGACTTGAGTTCAATTTTTCATTGACGCTTTTAAGAATGATAGACATGAGTAAAGACAAATATGTTAAAGATTAAAAAAAAAAATATTTATTCAAATTTCAAACATGACTTTCAGTAAAATTCAAAAAATGTATTTGATACTCAATTTCGACATTCTTCTTTCACAAATTAATTTAAAGGGGACTATTTATACCCTGTACAGGGTATATTAAGTTTGCACGAAGTTTGTAACACCAAAAAGAAAAGGTCGGAGACGCTATAAAATATATATATAAATGATCAGCATGATGAGCTGAGACGATTTAGCCATATTCGTCTGTCTCTCTGTATATACGTGCACTAGTCACTCAGTTTTTGAGATATCGATCTGAAATTTTGCATCTGTCCCTTTTCCAGCAAGAAATTGCTCATGTATTGGAATTCCGATTTCGGACCACTGTAGCTTATAGCTGCCATAAAAACTAAACAAGTGAAGTGCTTGTATGGAAAATTCTTTCATTTGACGCGATATCTTCACAAAATGTCGCATCGGTTATTGTCTAAGACAATAACGTAATCTCCCAAAAAATTGTACAGATCAAATCACTATAGCATACAGCTGCCATACAAACTGAACAATCGGAATCAAGTTTTACGGAACCTTTTGTATTTATGAGGGGTATTATAGCTTTGCCGCACTCGCTTTCCTGATTGGAGCTTTAATATTCAGCAGACTGCTTTTAAATTTCTTTTCATTTAAACTTTTTCCTACAGGCCATTCATCCACACGGTAATTCACTCATTGCTCACTCAACATCTCACACAACGGCGTTCATTCCGTTATCATACGGCTAAACGGCACTTATCAGCGAAGTAGGTCAAAAATTTCAACGAAAAATGTTGACAACAATTTAGTGGCTTCATCTACACAGATAATGATGGCGATAGAGGTACGCTCTCGAAACTTAGGTACCATTTATTGCAGTAAAATAGGCACAGAAATCATATAGCTTTTTCAAGTTTTTCTGGGGAATCTGGCTCTCATATTTTTAAGGTTCGTCGGGTGTTGTGTGGGCGGAACATATATTTGCTGTATTGACCTCATTAGGTGATCTGCATAGGCTGAGAAAATGCAACCCTGTATATTACACTGAAAGTCAAAACAGCGCTAAAAGCGGAAGTAGATATAGACTCAGGCAATGCGAAAACGTCCCAAAACACAAAGCATTTACAATACAACGCAACCCTTGCCGACATTCAAAACTATTTAGTCCGCCGCAAAACTCATCTACATAATAAAGTTATTCAAGCGCTGAGAATTCACATCGCATGCCCTGTGCCGACCTTTATCCCACAGGTCTACATATGTATGTATGTATGAATTGGAAAATGTACTCATTTGTGCAGTCGCCCAGCGCGCAATGACTGTGTGGTCAGTTTGAGTCATTGAGCAAGCAAAAAAGCCAACCGCACAGCAGAGCAATCGAGCAAACGGAAACGGAAGTGCACACTAAACGATGAGCTGGAAAGCCGCGGCAGGTGAGTCTTTATTGGCATGCAACAAGCACGTGACTAGCGGCGCGGGGAGCGCAAATATTAAATGCGCATTCATTTGCAAAACTTGCCTAGGCCGCTAAGGCCGCAACACACACCTACACAACTATTTATTGAAAGTTATGCCAGCTCAGCGATGCTAAACGCCGACTAAAGCGCGCTGTGCGTATCGCGCTTTTCCCATAGATTATCCAGGCTTGCCATTTGCCGCTCTTGTGGTCGCTTTGGAGGCGCTGCGCCAGCACGCGCGGTGGCAGCGGCAGCGCTGCGCCTATGATTGCCAATTAATGGCATCGCTAATTGCTGGCATTTTGCCTTTGCACACGCGTTTGCAGGCAGGGGTGAATCGTGCTCTGTGAGTGCGTATTTATGTGTGCGCGTGCAGTTAGAAGGCACCACACGGCGTATGAGTGCTTAATGAAACGAATAGGCGTTGCAGGTAAAAGTGCGCGCAGGGAAAACGCAAAAGCATACGTTTCAGAGGCTGTGTAGAGCGAAGAAGGCTGGCTCAAGTGGTTGCAGCTGCTTGCCGTATAAAAGTGCGCGTTTGATTGCTGATTGTGGTCATTAGTGAATGTGGCACGGCGGATTTGATGAATTGAGGTCGGCCTGACTGGTTTTACGGTAAATTAAAGCTTTAGTTCATGTGGGAAACAAGCAAGGGCTCTAACTTTGTAGTGGGGCGGAAACATAGCATGATGATAAATGCTTAGAGCGTTTGAGCAAATATTGACATTTTTCGCAATGCTATTGAACCAAAGTTACAGAAAATGTTAGAAAAGTGATAACTGTGCACTTCACTAGTCATTGCCAGCTTATAAACTTTAAACTCTTGTAATATGATTTCAAAGTTCGTTAACTAAGTTCATTATGAAAGCGCGTGGTGGCAATATTTCGTCTGAGCAGGGAGAAAGATAGAGAAAACAAATAAAACCAAAGTAGTGGAGAATCATAGTTCAGGCAAATAACCACACTGGCGGCCGCTCTGGCATCTTACAACAGTATGTTGTTCGGAGCTTTCGGTATCACAAACAGCAACAAATCCTCCAAGAGTGCCTACAGTTCCACGAAAGCAAACATTTTGGGGTTTTAGAGCATAGCAAGGAAGGAAGGAAACTTGAGCTCCCAAAAATACTCCACTATGCGCAAGATACGCGGTTGACAATGGTTTAATGTAAAGCATACAACGAACGTTAAATGAAATTATAACATTTCTCTAGCTCTTTCGCTAAGAAGAAAAGCTCACGGCGAAATGCAAAGCGAATAATAGAAAAATATTTATAGGCCTTACACCATCAAGAAAATAATGGAAAAATATTTATAGGCCTCACACCATCATCATTAGGGTATATAAGTGGAGAAAACTCCAGTAAAATGCTAATATAATACTAAAATTATCAATGAGGAAAGCTTATATAATAGAAAAATAAATATACTTCTGTATTGTCTTAACTTTCTAGGCAGTGGAGTGATATATTACTTAAAAAACTTGACAATCTTTGATTTATATATATTAAAATGTCAACTGATCGCCAAAAAATCAATTATAACATTTTTTACATCTAGCACTTACCCAATCTGGTGTCATTCTTCTTACGCACACGCAGGCAGATGGTGCAGGACTTTATGCACTGCAAGGCGAGAGAAGAACATATTAAATAAGAAAACCGTTCTACAATATTGCTAACAATAATGCTGGATTACTTACCTCATAGATGTGGCGTATAATTTCCGCATACGAGATATTCTCCAAGGTCAGACCGTTGACCTCGAGTATCTCATCGCCCACTTCCAGATTATCGCGATCGGGCGGTGAGCCGTACAACTTGATTTTGCCTTCAACATTTTTCACTAATATAATAACGTAACCCGATAACTCGACAACCTGTTGCTGCAAAGCGAAAAAGAGCGGGAAGAGGTAGAGAGCGTTATTAATGCAAAGTTTGCTTATTGCGCATATTTACTTAAATTTAATATTAATTCCTGTTATGTAATGAATTTATAGATGGAAATGTGCACACACACAGCTATAGACAAATAGACATATTATATTAACATTTGCTTGCAAATTCAGCGGTAGACGTGGCGTATACGTAACCAAATCAATGCCTTGCAGAGACACCAACGAAATTACGCCTCAATGCGCGCACATGTGGCTCACGAAACGCGTAGGTATGTGTGTGCGTGTGTGCGAGCACTATAGCAGCCTTTTAGGCGTTCGTAATTAAACCATAAACTACTTAATGACCATATGTGAGCGTGTGCGAGTGTGTGAGTGTGCGTCTACAACTAACCAACTATGAGTTAATGTGTGTGTATGTGTGTGTGTGTGTGTGTGGATGCGTGTCTGTCTAATAACACATAACTTAAACGAAAATTAATCTTATTTCCATTACATAACCACACTTAGGCGCACACACACAGCTGCAAGCATGTATTCCCAGCGCTAAGGAAGTAAGTAACGGTCGGCTCTAGCTGTCAACACACACGAATTTATGGTAAAAATCAACAGCCACGTTAATTACAACAAATTACTGTCATATCCTTTGTCATTATCCTATTTGCTTTCACCACTTCAAAAAACCTTAAACAGAAATGACAAGTGAATGAAGGCAAATGCCAACCAACAACAACAAAATGTCGGAGAAAATTATTGCGAGGCAGAAAAGAATGCGCAAACTGGATAAAAACATAAAATTGCAGTTGGTCAAGACTGGCGACGGCCGAGCACCCTTGAGGCTATCATTCGCTGCCACAACACTACAACACACAAATGCCAGCAAGTACAAACGTGTGTGTGTGTGTGTTGCTGTAATGTTTGCTGCTAACATCGTACTTGCTGGCATTAAAAAGCAATACTAATTGCCTGCACAGCAGACTAAGGCAATAGCAACAACAAGAGCAATAGCAGCAATCGCAACAACAGCGGTAGCAGCAGCGCCGTGAAATACAGTTGGGCAATTAGCAATACCTGACTGCGTTTAAGCGCCACAACTACCCAGGCGCTGGTGGACTAGGCACTGGACACTAGGCCGTAGCGCTATGGTAACAAATGATGGCACCTACTCGACCGCAAAAGTGAAATTAACGGCAGCAAAATTCGTAGGGCGCTAGCTAATGCAACGACAACAAAAACAACTGCACAAAATGAAACTGTAAATGAAAGTGTAGATGATGTGGGAAACATAAATGACTAATAAAGCGTGTGTAGAGTGTGTGGCACACAGTTGCTCATAAACTATGACGGCAAGCTTTCACATGTGACAGCTGTAAGCTCACCCTCTACTAAGCAACCTTCGAGCATAAATACAGCACAACTTGCGCAGAGTTTAAAAGAGCCACGTTTGAAGCTTAATTTTTTTTTATATGCTTTTCGCTTTTCTCAACGCGTTTCGATATAAGAGTTTAATGTATATTAGGGTGGAGCAAAAAAAGTGAGTGGGCCGCCTATAGCTGGTAAAATTTTCTCTTTTTTCAAAAATTTTATTTTTTTATAATCTACAAATTTGACCCTCTGGCTAAGCAAAACAAAAAAATGTTCGCGCCACCCTAATGTATATAGAAATCGAATGAGTCATAACGCTCAAACATTTGAAAAAAATGCAATTAATAGCGTGGATTCATTATTTCATTGCTATGATTTTTAATGTCTTGAAATTCACATCAGGTTTATGGAAATCATTAGTCAATGCGCTTTCATAAGCGCTTCAAAGCTATGTCAGTGTTGATACACAAATTTCGGCGCTTTCACAATTTCGAGTGTTAATTCTTGTGCATTTTTGTGTGATCTATTGTCACAGGATACAATTTACGGCTCTACGTTGCCAGTTCTTTTTGGTTTCTCATTTAGACTCCAAGTCAAAAGTCACTACCTTTCTATAGAACTTGCAGCAGGTAACGCACTGATGCTATAAGATTTGTAATAATTTAAATGTCTAGGATTAGACAGTAGAGTCTCTGAGTTATATTTATGTTAGCAGTAGCCATCAAAGCTCTTTGTTGGGTCAGTTACATAGCTTGAGCCGCCTCTTCTGTAACAGATACTCTCATACCTTTCGGGTTACGTCGACACGGCTGTCAGCGAACATTCGAAGGACTAATTTGATCGGCTTTCTTTATATAAAAGTCTCATTAGTGCTTAGTAAAACTTCTTCATAATCTTTAAAACTTATGGATTTTCGTTGTTTGCTATCTTGATTTCAAAACCACCAGCGTTATCCAAGTAATTGGAAGGCAAACACAAAACCAAGATTTCTGCAGAAGGCGACGAGTGACGGTGTAGCAAGAAAGCAACGAACTTTGATCAAACTGTGATGAGATGAAGAGCTCAGTTGTTTTAAAAACCACCGCCAATGGTGTAAAAGAGTTTAGTAGTAATTAGAGCAAGATATTTCCAATCATTGCAGTGATTTTAGAAGAAAGCAATTGCTTTTCAGCAAATCCGCTTGATTATCTCAATTATGGATTTTCAATGTTTTAAGCAAGCAAATCCGTTAGGATATCTCAATGAATGCGAAACTTAAATTAGTTCATTATCGACTCGTGTCTTTGACTTGGAATCATGTTCGCACCGTTCAAATGTTGGCCACTGTCTGTTACCTCTTTCCATGGCCGCAAATCTGCTCGCTTCTTTGTAAACCTTTTCCTGGCAAAAACATTAAGAGATTTCATCGCTATTGTAAAGCATTTGCAACCAAATGTTAATTCAACAAAGATAAAAGTTCTCAAAAAGCCATTAGAGCAACAATAAAACTTTATAATTGCGCCAAAATGAGGCAAACGAAGCGTCCACACAAAATCGAGGCAAACAAAGTGGTGCTGCGAGCGGAAATAACAATAGCTGCGGAAGTGGAAGTAAATGTCACAAGCAGACGCCACAGCAGCAAAGTATGACCAAACTACGGAGGTGAAAGGTCAGCGCAAGCGAAAAATAAAACTGTGGCACTTAAGGAGACAATTAGCAGCAAAAGCTTGAGGGCGCGGAACCGATAAAAGCAGATACGAATCTCCATGAGTTTAAATGACGGACATCAAAGACTATAAATTGTGCAAAACTTAACATTAACGGCAGCTCACAGTGCCAAAAACAAAATTTAAAACAGACACAAACACAAAGTGTAAAGCGAGTGCTTATAGGAATTGCTAATTTAAAAATGCAACAAAAGCACGACCTGCAACTCAACAGCGGCGCATACAAAACGAGAGAAGAAAGAAGGTGCACAAAATGGCCTAAAAGCTGTGCCAAGTGCCAGGAAAGTAGGTGCTCGACAACAAAAGCAAATCTCTTCAACAACAACAACAAACGGCACAGCGCAACAATTGCCGCAGCAACAAGCAAACAAACAAAGCAAACTAACGACGAACGAACGTCAGCCGACTTAACGCTAAGCGTTGCATGGTGTGGCACGAGTTACCCAGGTGTCGCGGTGATGGGCTGCTCAGGGCCGCCCAACAGAGTTCAAGCCGTGCAAGGGGCATGAGCGAAGTAGGCACAAATGGAGGCCGCCTGTGCTGTGTAGCGCAAACAGCGGCGCATAATAGGAACACAACTATTTCACTAGCAGCGCTGACTTATTTAAGCGCGTTGCTGCTGCTGTTAAATGCCGTCCCAGCCAGCCAGCCTGTTGGCAGTGCGCCAGCAATGTGGACAAGCTAACAATCGACCGTTCAACACGACACTGACGACGAGTGGGCGCACAACAACAACGGATACTATTCAGTATACAGCAGACAGCAGGCAGCATGCATTTGATTGCACTTTGTGGCAACGCATGCAGCCCCGCCCACTCTTTCTGCACTTCTACAGTTAAAAATCATAAAATCAACGCTGTTGTCGTCTGCATGTTGCAGCGCTTGTCGCTTGGTAGGTGTCGCTGCTGATTGCTGGCCTCCTTGCATGGCTGACACTCTAATACGAACAATACTAATGCTTTGTTGTTGGCATTGGCAATGCAATTGCACTTGTTGTACTTTACACTATTGTTACATGCCATTTATGCTGTTGCCACTGCATGTTCTTGTTATTGTTGCAGCCAGCTCTATATCATTGCAATGTGCACATTGAAGCGTCCTTGTTGCCCATTGTTTTCTAGGTTGTCGCGCCGTTTTGTTTGTTTTTACATTGGTGTTGTTGTTGCTATTGTCCGTTGTTTGAGCCTTGTTACCGTGCATGTGTTGCTGTGTGTGTGCATTCGTGTTTAGCCGCACTTGAATGCCACCATGTCGCTTTGGTGCGACTCCATCGCTGTTGTCGCGCCGCGCCCACTTTATTGGTGTCAACAATGCAAACAACACGCACGTCCATTCAGCCTGCTGACATTCAAGTTGACTTGCTGACACATTTTTGTTGTTGATTTGCGTTCGCGCTAGCTTCCATGGCCTTAGCACAAGGACCTTTGCCATGTTTTTTGTTTGTTTCGTTGCAAAATTTGTGCGAAAAAAGCGCGCAAAAATATGTGCAAATAAATTCGAGTCCTTTCGTTTAAATTTTTGGTTTTTGTTGTTGCTGCTTTTAAACTGTCGTTGGCATTACAAGAAGTTGCGTTATGTTGTTGCCGCTGCGGTTCGACTGCGCTGTGGTCTGTGTGGTTTTCAAGTAAATAAATTTTGTAGCTGGTGATAATTATATGAGAGAGTTAAGCTAATGTGGAAAGCACCGGATAGGTGTTAACAGGTGTTGCGTCTGGTGTATGTTGGCGCAGAGAAACGCAAAAAGCTGGCTACTGCCTGAATCACTGAAGTTCGTTAACTTGAATTGTACTTTATTAATCTTTAATACTTAGTTGCTTCCTTTACTTGTCGTCTGTTAGGCCTTTAACTTTCATTGCTGCTTTTTCTTTACTTTCGTTCACTAACTAATTGCTTTTATGCGTTTTTATTATTTTCCAATATTTTTCACACTTTCTTGAATGATTAAGAGAAAACAGCACCTATAAATAAAATATATGTTACGAGTTTAAATTACTACAGAACTATTACCACATACATCGGTTACCTAAGATTAAAAAACTGGAATTGCTTTTGTCTAAGCGCAAGTATCCCAAAACTTCATTATCGTTGCTTTTTATGCGCAAATAACTAGTTCTACTGATCTCCAAGAGCAGACCAATTCAATACCTTCAACTGTATTCATAGCCAAATGTATACTCTATCCGGTCAGTTGAGCGAAACAACATTATTCAATAAAATGATCTATAGGATCATCCATTTCGAGGTTCCCTACTTTTTTAAAGAAAAAAGGATGGTCTATCCGTTGAGTTCAATTTTCGATGACTCGTTCGACTGGTAACTGGCGAATGACATGCGTGATGTTTTGCTCCAAGGCCTGAATCGAAGCGGGATGTCCGCATAGAGTTACTGTATTCCTTGGTAAACACTGTATATAGTTTCAAGGTTCAACGCGGTTTTAAGAGAAGAATGAATTTAACGAATTTGAGAGTAATCGTCTCCGCAATAGGAAAACGATAATAGTCAACGGATCAGTCCGCTCAGCAACTCAAACGAAGCACAATAAATAATAAGCAATGAAAAGTGTAAAAGTCTAAATGAACTTTTTTGAATAGAAAAATATCGCGCATATTTGTCTGGTACAAAAGTCTTACACAAACAGCCCTGCGAAGTAACGGAACACAAAGTAAACTCACTCAATTTGCAAAGCAAGAAAACAACGGAGCAAGAATAAAGCAAAATCCAACCGCAGCAGAAAGCAAAGCCAAAGTCAAAGCAGACGCGTTAGATTGTGGCAATTCATAAAAAATATAACAACAAAATAACAATTATCTTGATGGATGGCACAAGCAGAGGCACAGCAAGGAAGGCAGGCAAGAACGTTCGCTTCGAAATACAGCAAAGAAGCAGGAAGCAAAACCCCATGCGAGCACACTCGAGCTTCCGCATGCGTTGACATTAACATATATAAATCTCTGTATGTGTGCGTGTGTGTGTGTAAAGCAGGCACAAGTGCGCGCACGCGAGCCAAAACTGTCAACTCCAATCTATGTTCGAGCGACACGCGCGCTGTGCTGAAGAACAGAAGACGAAAATAACATAAAAAGAGAATGCAGTGCAGGCGACACATTTACAGGAGAATGTGTGGCACATCCAACAACAGCGACTGCCGCAGCAAAGTCTCGCAAGCTAGCCAACTTTAATGGCAGTAAATAAATAGTCAGATTGGCGTTTGGTCGCGTTCGCATGCTGTGCTATTTAACCTACTCAACTGTGGCCGTTACACACACCCAAGCAGACTCACTAAAATATGCGCTCAACACAAGCATGAATGGCCATAGACGCACCCTCATTTTGGCATTGTGCGTTGAAGACTAACTCCATCGCCCCCGGCCAGCATTCGCACAACAACCACAGCTGCCAACTTACATTACAAATAATTGTCATCTCTGCCTTTTGACTGACTGAATTGCGCTTGAATTACGCATCCCACCCGCTTACCAAGGCAGCCGTGAGCGTCTTTCGGTCCCACCTACTGTTAGCGCACAGTCCACCTAATAACACAATTCACTTTTTTATTAAAATGTGTTTGTAAAATCCTTGGTCGTCTTTTATTCCGTTGGCATTGGCTTAAGCTCTACTAAACTAGACGACCAGCTTGTATGTTTGGAATGCCGCGGCTGACGACGCTGTAAGCCTCGCTAGCTTTCATAAGCGCCGCAGTTTGCGACTGGCTTTCTTTGCACTGTGGGGTTGTAGGCTTGTGCGGCGCTACTTTCGACGCATTTTGCTTCGTTCGGCTTGTATCTAACGGTTGTGACAAGTGCAGCGTCTACTCGAAAGGTCCCTCATGAAAAATTACAGCAATTAAATAGAAATTATGCATCGTTGAACTTATTGTCACACACTCTAAGTGACAATAAATGCGTGGAAATGGAGGTAAGAGAAGAAAATAAACTGACAGTGGGAGGGAAGAACATGGAAGAGCCCACAATGACGCATAGCTCCAATGGCACTTAACTCCACATATACTTTCTGAAGCTGATTATTTGCTTTGTTAAAATTCAACACCTTCATGCGGGCGCTGAGCGTCTACTGTTTCAATTGATCCGAGCAAGGCTCTTCAGCAAGCGGTATCTGATAGTTTTTAACACCTTTAACGATAGCAGCCGAATGGACTTTAATAAAAAAAAGACTTTGAGGTCGGTTGCTTTGTTCATAGCCGCTCAGCTGCAGCTGAAACATTGGCCATGAGTTATTTGACTTTTCCGCTACGTTCACCGCCCGCCGCATGCAACCAACTAAACACTGCAAGAGATAAGGCACAAAAAGTCTCCACAACAATAGCCGAGCATGTGCGAGAGTACACGCCTAAGAGTCGACAACGAACAGTTGACCCAGTGCCACGCTGCGTGAGAGCGCACTTGATAAGCGTTAGGAAAGTGCGTGAGCTTCGTGAGAATAACCAAAGTGCGTGTGCTACTAAGGGGTGTTATTGTTATAGCTGTCAAATGGCCAGCATCAGCTGTCAAAAGTTAGGCGCTGATAGCAGCGGCACCATAAACAATACCACATGACAGTGGGTAAGCGCTTAGGTAAAGAGAGAGTTAGGCAAGTGAGTAATGGCAAGAGAATCGGTCGCACGAATTCGGAGCCTTTGAATAGGCAAAGTCAGTTTTTGTAGAGTTTCACAGTTTTTCTATATTCAACTATACCACCCACCACATATTAGAAGTCTGCTGCTTACTTTTGCTTTCACTTCTGTGCCCTTCCACCCGTAGGTACCCTGCTAGCCGGCTTCGTGACATGCGCACTCGCTGGATTCAAGGATGCGAACAAATATGCCGCACTTGTACGTGCCACACACACACTTACTTTCGTAAACTAACAAAAGCCAACAAAGAAGATGCTGAAAGGAACTGCAAAATGTTATGTATGGTAAAAGCGGCAGCTACAGCAAACTGCGGCGCGGCAAATAGACGTGTTCTAGGTTACGCCACAGTCACGGCAGCAGGAAGCGCAGCGTAGTGGAGAAACCTTCGCAGCGAAGCAGTGCCCGCGTCGGCGTTGGTGATACGAAATTAGGTCGTATCTGTTAGGCGCTGCTGCGTCGTCAGAACGATGCGTGTGCTTACGTTATTCGCCGCCGAAATAAATATTGAATGGCGAAAAGTATTTGCGGAGAATTGCAAAGTTTTTGCCGAAGTCGTGGGCAGCCATGTGCGAAGAAGTTAGAGTGTTCAAGTGGACAGATGAAAGCATAACATCGTGGTACTACCAAATAAGGCGGATGGACGCACGTTATAGAAAGCGTTATGTATTGTAAATGTTTTATGAACGAGAAACCATCAGAGCGCATTATTTATTGAAATACCGCTAAGCTTCCAGCCAAAATTGTTATTACATAAAAAGAGACCTACCATATTATAGAAAGACGGGCTGAGAAGAGCAGAAAAAGAGTGCCGTCCATTCAAATAAACAGTTCAACTGGCACATGCACAAGAATTTTAGTTAAACTTTTATTTTTCTTCCACTTTTCCTTCGTTTGACGGACTTAAACTTCTTTGTGAGCTCGCTAAGCCATTAAATCAGATTTTTTTTGAATTTTAAGCTTTCCACAAAGTACTGATAAGTTTTCGGTTGTTTCAGCAAACTACTTGCAAATAGTAAATATAGCAGTGCCCATCTCCCAAACACTACTTCAAAGGCTATCCAAAACATGCCTATGCTTTGCTATTGCTTGCTTTCAAGCAGTTTGCCCTCACACATCACATCAAAGTGCCATAGCTTGTCCGCACCCGCGCATCTCCCCAGATCATTCATTATCACCTTTCAATTTTCACTCAATTACCATTGTTAATTTATACAGTTATGCAAGTCACTAATCCCCAATCTCTCAATTACACCGACTATTGCACTGTTGCAACAATCACCCCTGTTTGGCACAATCAACGACCCCCTCGTCCTCGAACACTTTGACAGGTCACACGAAGAGTCAAACATTTATTGGCCATTTGAGTGAAAAATTCAAAACTTCTATGACCGTTAGCCTGATTGACTGCCACACCGACCGTTGCACGACAATTGTATGCAACCGATTATGGTTGACGAGCGAAAGGACATGCAAACACAGTTAGGTCTACACGAGTACAATACACAAGTGAACAATCAAATTCATGTGCTGTCCCATAAACGAATCTATTATTATTGCCAGCCAGTGGGGCGGTGGGCTCGTATACGGATCACAAACACACATCTGTACCAACACAATGGACAGTACAACAAAACTGTGAATGACCCCGACCGAGTGGCCGTTTCGACGACAATCGAAAGTGTTGTGGCGCTTTGGAATTGGCAAGCGGGCGCACGTCGATGGCACAATCGTATGGTGGCAGTTACTTGCTCTGCGCCCAAAAGCAGACTAATAACTATTGTGTGTACGCAGGCAAGCGCGCTAATAAATATAATAGCAGCAATACATGCGTAGGAATGCGTGCGTACTTGTGAATGTGTAACGTATACGCCGCTGGGAGAACTGTCTACAATTTTCAATTGTATTTTTGTGCCCTGAACTATGAAAGTGAGCCGATGTGAAGGACATGTGAATGGCTGGCATACAAGCAAGCACAAAAGGTCTAAATGAAAGCAAAAATTGGGTGATCCTTTGCTTTTAGCACACACATCCTTCATTTTCATTATTCGAACTTTTGGTTGTGGCTTTTGGCGATAAGCCTTAATAATAAAATGAAATCGTGTGCAGCTCTTTGGAGTATTTACTCTAGTGGATTCCGCCTGCCACAGTGTCTGTGTGGATAATGTTAGATACATACTTGATTATGTCAAGAGGGAATATAGCTAATGAACATAGTTAAGCTTAGGATTCCGGCATGGAGCATATTCTCTTTGCACGCCATTCCCGGAAGGATTTGTAGAAAGCAACACAATATCCGAAAAATGAACGCCTGGTATGAAAATAATTCCAAATCTTCGAGTGCTTTCTAGAAACATCTCTTCCACTGACAAAAGTTGCATAAGTTTTAAACTCATAGCATTTTGCATTCAAAATAGTAGCAAACAAAACTTTATATACGACAAACATCTCAACGGTTTTTGTTGTACGGAGTTTGACTGCTCAGTAGCATGGTTTTGATCATACAACCTTTTCCGTATAGCTGCAATAACACCCTACCGAGAACCACTGCTTTTATTCACTTTCTGTTGGTTGAGTCTTATTCACACAACCCTTGCAGAAAGACGCATAAAAAATCACAACCGTTTTGCGCTTATATTTTTTTTTATGTTGTCGTTATTGCTTGCTAGTTTTATGAGCTTGACTAACTACTCATGTAGTTTGTACATACAAATTATATATAATTTGCAGTTGCTACTCATATTTTCCACATTCACTACAGGCGCCTGCTTGTGCGCCTCGTAGCGTCCCTTGAGTCCTCGCCAATATTTGGCTTTACGTCCATTGCTCCGTTAGCTCTTTCAGTAATCATTCAACAGTCAGCAAACATATACATAAAGAAGTTGAACATTTGGTAAACAAAGAAACAAAATTTGCTTTGGATTACATTACGACGACTTCATGCGCGCCAATCGCGTATATACAGAGCTCGCTTAACCCACAAATCGATGGTTGTGTATGAATCTGGCGTTATAAAGCAAGCCATCAACACTTGCAAGTCATCGGCCGGCCGTGCGTCTTCTTTCTCCAGCACTTTATTTACGCTGGCTCGGCGCATACCCCAGGGTCGCATAAAAAGTGCTTGAAAATGTCGTTCGTTTACGGTTTCCGCATATTTTTCTGTTTATTTCTGCAATCTTTCACGACTTTCTTTTTTCATAGCGCGTTTTTTATGAGCGCGCATCTCCAACTATTTTTCCATTGTTTAAGTTATTTGATTTTTTATGAAGTCACATTTTCTGTAGTAGCTCTATTTGGGTTGTGGACTTAATTGAACTGCAAAAAGCTTAGCTTTATCAGCTGTTGCTGCCTGGCCGCATGCGTGCGCTTAGAAGTAGCGGCGAGCATTTGCTGTTTGTCCTGTTTTTCTTTTATCGCTCTATTAGCGTATGTGCTGTCGTTGATTTACGAGTTCGGGCGCGTACACGCCACACTTCGACTTAAGTCGTAAAGCTTTTCTTTGCTGGAATGCAATAAACGCTATGCTTGATGACACGTGTACACATATACATATGTACGAGCACACAGATATGTTTGACACGTGGGATTCATTCCTTTTAGTGTGTTGTACACTTCAAACGAACTACTGAGCACTCAATAGTAGTCCCAGAGCGCTACTTTGAGTGGATTAAGCTGCTGAATTGGTTTGCTTTGCCACATGTAACACACTTGTCAATGACGACATGATTTACAATTATTACTGGATCGGAAACTCTTTCATTGAGGAAAGCCACAAGTTCATTATTAACCAATACAAAGCTGTTAACCTGCAACGGTAGATTCTCATCTTATCTCAGTGGTCCGCAGTGGATCGCAGAGTATTCCGTAGATGGAATAGAGCGGAGTAAAACTTTTGGCCAAACAATTTTTTCTCGAAATTCAGATTAAAGTTTAAATTATTAAACTTAACAATTTAACTCAAACCTACTAAAGACAACAGACTTCTTACATCAGCTACTACAACTAACTTGGCACTCTATGAGCTTACGAAGGTTTAAAATACTTGGTTTAGCTACGCACAAGGCGAGGAGGCCCCTTGTTATACCATCGGGACTGAAGTTCCCTCACTCTATTGTCTCCTCTCTGAGCCAACCTGTGCTTCTATGAAGTTCATCAGTATAAATAGTTTTATGTGAGCAACCGAGACGTCGTCCAGGAACCCTCGACTGATAGTTGCGATTCTTTTCCTGTATAGATTCTTACATTTGCATAGAATACTTTTCACAGTCTCCTCTTCTTCTACCTCCTGACAGCTTCTATAATAGTCATTATAAGGTGCACCTAGCCTGCTGACATGTCTACCAATTAGTGACCTGTTAGCACTCCTACCAGAGTTCTTATGTTAATCTTGCCACGTTTGCCGACTAGTTGTGCAAATCAGTGATTGACTCCACCTAGACTCAGCTAGATTTATAACATGTCCGCTGATCAAATGTTTACAAGTGGCCAGAGGCATAAAAATTTCCTCTTTTTCAGAGATTAATGGTGAGATGAGAGGAGTGGTGCCTATGCTGGCTAGTTTATCTGCTTCGCAGTTACCAGGAATATCACTATACTCTGGAAACCATTGCAGCTTTATCGTGAAGTAGGATGTTAGATACTCTAAGAGATGAAGATATTCTTTAACTATCTCTGACGAAACCATAGGAGACTTCAGTGATTTCCAAGCCGCTTGGCCGTATATATAAATATGCTTCTTGTTGTGAGCACACTTTTTGTCAGAACAACAAGGCTTTCTTTGATTGCTGTGATATCCGCTTGGAAGACACTGCAGTGGTCTGGTAACCGAAAGGTGATTTTGATATCTAATTTTGCTGAAAAGGCAACACCTCCCATTCGATTATCTAGTTTGGAACCATCTGTATAGATGCTAAACCCTGCATACCTGTGCACCTCGTCCCTTTCCCAGATAAGAGGTTAGGTAGAAAACTGATTAACATAAATACTTCGAACTATGAACTGGTGCAGCAAACAAATATCGTAGCTTCATAGGAAGAATTTGCCAGACCAACTCTGCGGATCTAAAATGTGGAAACTTTATTTGGAAAATATGCTTGCACTTACCTTGCCCGACGACGAGATCGTTGATTGCGACGGTGTACCCGATGATTGTGCCGATAAAGCCGTTCGACCGCTGCTGTTCGCTTGCATTGCAGCGCGGCGCACGTGCGCGGCCACAGGCGGCTCTTAAGCGTTTGGTCAGCACCGATGCGGTACAAGCGTCGTGCAATGCACACGCACACGCGCTAGATGACAACAACAACAATCACAAGAACTTTTAAGCGTTACGTTGTGCACGGCTTGTGAGAATGAGCGGGGCAATACACACGCACGCACTACACCTCCGGACACGTGCCCTCAACTACTCATTGTTGCTGCAGCAAATGTGCGCTAAAAGCGTGACACGACAAAACTTGCAGCAGGCGTTGGAATTTTAAGGGTTTATGCATTTTCACGCTTGCACTTGGCATTTAAGCACTTTTTTGCGAGGAGATTTCACTTTCGTTGATTTCTAGGAAACTCTTTTATTTGTTTTATTAATTTCTACTTTAGATAATACAATTTTTGATTTTTACTGGTTATATTTAAATATTAATTTAAACGCTGTGCAAATTTGAATATTTCAATTGAATCAATGTGGGCAAGAGCATGGAAATATTGCTAAAATAGTGGAAAACGCACTTTACAAACATCGCATCTTTTTATTTCGTTTATATTTAGATGGCGCGGTTGCGAAGAGGCGTATGAGTAAAACGTGGCAGACAGAACCGCTTACAGCACTGGCGGCGAAAAGTTCGACAGCACGCAAATTTATTGATTGTATATTCAGTAAATAAATGCCGTTATAAAGTGGCTGAAAGCATAATTAACTGAGTCTACGCGCCGTTGAACACAACGGGTGTGAGCAAATGGCTGATAAAAGCAGAATTACGGATATAAATAAATTCAAGATCCGCATAGAAAAGAGGATAACCATACAAATACCAACAAAAATGAAGAGTGAAGAACACAAAGCGTTATTTAAGCGCTGAAGTATACACGATGTGAGGACTGAAATGTAAACACATCATTGTAGGACTATCTCTAAAATTTCGGGCTGCCAGTTGGGGCGTGGTATTTCAAAGATATATTTGTGGTACCCATACTTTAACGTTATTTCACCACAACTCTGCGCGGCGCAGGCACTTTACTGTAACATTTTTGGTAGGATAGAAATTATAATAATGTCCACGCTAAGCTAATTCGTATAATATATCTGGTGCTTGGATATTCTCCAACAGTGAATGATAGCAGATAGAGAAGAGCAAGGGCTTCAGTGTAAAAGATCAAGTTGAGAAGCACGTGGCAGCACTTGATGTTTTGTATTGACCACAACTTGCGAAATTTAGCAACGAACATAAATGACCTAACCTAACGTAGTACGACTTCAGAATCTTCTATTAAAAAGCTTGCCGAGCTAGCGCCTAAAATGTGGTATTTATCCCAAAATAGATACACTACGCGCACAGAAAACAACACGCACGAATACGCACGTGTAAGAACAACATTTTGATTTCAACGCTGCTACAAAATGTTTGCATTGACACAACTGTCACGCGAAGAACGCTAAACAAAAGATACAACAACAACAACTCCGTTACATATGTGAGACACAGTTAGCAACAACTGTATGGAAAACATGAGTTGGCAGCGGAAACAGCATTGAAACTTCCTTACACTGACGAAGGCAGACCAAAAAACATGCCCACACACACACGAACGCACAGGCACATGAGCTCGAACCGGCAGCCATGTAACCAACCATCCAGGATATGCCGTTATGAAAGTTTTGCCTATAAAAGGCAGGCACTAGCACAACTGACAGCTGCGTGGCCATGTGACAACCAATGCGGTGAGTGTATGTGAAGGCATGGATGAATGAATGGCTGGACATGTCGATGGACAGAGTTATCGATGAGCAGTTGATTGAACGCAGTAGACAAGGCAGCAGGCAGTGGGGCATTTGAATGAGGGTGGAAGATGTGACTCAATTTCTACTGCTATTTACTTTTCATTTGAAAAGCTATGTGAGCGTCACAATAACATATTCAGTAGTAGAATGTGTTAAAAAAGATCGAAACCATAAATTGAGCTAAGGCTATAAATAATTTATGATCAAAATTGTTAAAAGTCCAGCGAAGAAGTTCAAGAAATTATTAAAAATAAAATAAGAAAAAACGTTAACTTCGGTTGCATCGAAGCTGTAATACTCATCACAAATAACGAAATTTCTATACAAGAACTTGATGCCGATCGTTCAGTTTGTATGACAGCTATATGCTATAGTGGTCCGATATTGGCGATTCTGACAAATGAGCAGCTTCTTGTGGAGAAAAGGACGTGTGCAAAAAGCGGTATCTCAAAAACTGAGGGACTGACGGAAATGACTAAATCGACTCAGCTCATCATGCTGACAATTTATAAATATATTTTATAGGGTCTGGGCCTTAACTAATAAGATTCAATAGTACTAACAAAAACAAACATATGTACCAAGAACTCGAACAGGAATTCTAAAAACGAAGTGAATACTACTGGAAATAGCATTAACACAGGGAAAATACAAAAACTCGGTAATTTGAAGGCGTTTCTAGGCGTGTTATAAATATCTAATCGAACCCTTTTCATAGCTAATATAAACAAAGCCAATATGAAACAGTACATTAGCTGTTACATAGTTAAACATTTCATTAACCAACCCTCCACCACACCTCATTTCAATTCACATAATACAATTAGAAAAAACTCAAAGTATGAACGCAAGTGCCAGACCTGAAGATTGGCATAATAAGACAGAAGCGACAATAATACTTCGCCCACCTCTCTTTATGTATTGAGCAAATGCTAGGGAGGTCTAAACACGCACAGCCTTTCCGCAACCCTCCTTCTACCTGCCAGTAACCATCTTGAAATGCCAAATATCTCACACCCTCACACCCTTGTCGCATAGCTCGTTGAACATACAACACCTCGAGCAAGGATAACAATAAATATTACAACAACAACTACAGTGGCAGCGACATTTAATAAAGCTAACAAGCCATTGACAGCGCCAAGCTTCCAGTCAAAAAGAGCAGCAGCAGCGCTGCTCAAAGCGGCAGCAATCGAAGAGTTAGCTGCGAGAATGGTCATGTTGTGTTGTAACTAGGAAGAAACAAAAACGTCAAAAAAGCAGCAGCAGCAACGATTGAAGCAGCAGTCGCAGCAGCGGCACACAAATGTTAAGCAGCTACTATTAATGTTTTTGTTTTTGCTGTCGTTGTCATTGCTGTTAATGTTCTTTTGATGTGCGCTACTGACACTTATACGCAGCTGCTTGCCAACTGATGATGTTTGCGTGAGTGTGATAATGGCTGCTGCTGCTATTAATATGCCAAGCAGAACGCTGACAAGCAAAAGAAATGGTAATAAGTGGCAACAATCGGCAGCAATGCACACAGTGAAGACAACGCGAAGGACACACAAAGCATCAAGCCAGCTGTAGCTGAAGAGAAGCGCCGCGGCAGCAGCTATTGTATGGGAAATTTCATAGCTGGTGCGCCTGCACCGCCGACGGCACGGCAAAGTTACGCTCTACGCCCTGTGGTAGGCCATGAATTTGTTTGGCGCGTGTACACAAAGCATTTTTTGCATATATACCATACATACATATGTATGCATGGATATGTGAAGCTGTACATAAAGCACATACATATGTATATACACTTTATGTACGCACCTATAAAGATGCCAACGCTTCGAAAACGCACCATTGGCAGCTGTCGTGGCGTGATTTTCGTGCAATTAATTAGTTTGCTGTTTTTGTTGTTGTTTTTGCATACGTGCTTAATAAATTAGATTTTTCGTTGTAAACAAAATTACTGTCGCAGCGTTTGAATTTTGCGGTAAGCACCGTAATGGGTTAATGCATAAACGTGTGGCTGCAAATTGCGTCGACACAAGCAAAACAACAATAACAATGTTCAGTGGGCGCTTCAATGAACACTCACCTAGCACGCGCTGCGACTTTGTGACTTGTACGCGCGGCGTCCAGCGCAAAAAAAATCAAATTTCGCCATCCGCCCTGCCAACATGTGTCAAGGCGAGCGCTGAACACACACAGACTCGCATATATATGCACACATTTAAGTATCTACACGAAATTATTTGCACATTGTGTTGCCACTTTTGTAGGTTAAGTAACTAATTTTCTGCTGTCTTTGCATGATCATACCCTACAACCAGAAATTGACCGAAAACTAATTTTTATTTGCGCTTGCGACTTTTGCATGTTTTCAACGCACACACGCATTTTTAACAGCTGCTAATGCTCGGGCGGCTGGCTGCTAGCCATCGACTGCCACTCGCTAAGTGGGTAAATAGGGCGTGTGCGGAGTGGGCCGCAGCAGCCGTTGCTTGCAACTTTTTCAAACACACTCTTCGGCCGCTTTAGCCACCGCGTCCGTGCAAGCATTTCTCATCTGCACACTTTCGTTGCGTTTTTCCTCTATTTTTCACACACACACACATATATTTGCACATACTTTTTGAATTTTTTTCGACATTGAGCTCTGGATTTCAACGGTTACAACTTAATTTTTTGCCCAACTTTAACACACACCATTATAACCAGCCAAGGCGTTTTAAGCAAATACAAAATTTTCATTGCTGCTTTTTTGAAAAATTTCTGTAAAATTGCTAAGCGCATATAGCACACACGCGACGGCACTTGTCATTTCGTGTACGATTTCGTTAGATTCCTGCGCGTTACTGAGCGAGTTTTCATATCACACAAAATTTTCACACCGCCGCGGCAGCGGCAGCCACGAACAGAAGGACGACAGCTGTCTCAGCTCAGCTCAGCTGTGGAGCACGAGCAACGGGCTATACATGTGGCCGCTTCTCTCCCATTAGCCCGCATCCAACACGGA
This sequence comes from Bactrocera oleae, assembly GCF_042242935.1. Lineage (NCBI taxonomy): Eukaryota > Metazoa > Arthropoda > Insecta > Diptera > Tephritidae > Bactrocera > Bactrocera oleae. The sequence goes on from NC_091539.1 coordinate 1,113,686, forward strand.
AATCACGCGTGGACAGCGTGAGATGCTGGATGCAATAGCACCAAGTCTTGGCGCAGATACGCATGCCTGCCCTTTGGAGACTTTATTGAGCACTGCAAACAACTCACCGAGTATTCACTAGTAAGCAGCCACCCACCTGCACGCTGTGGCGCTGATAAGACACACGCTAAATTACTATACACGCGCAAGTAAAGAGGAAATCACTTTTCGCGAATGTGCAAAGGATGCCGACAGATGTTCAACTAAATTTACTGACAGCTGCAAAATGGCGGTCCATATGACGGAAGTAAAGACACCAACAACGGTTCTTGTCGTTTACTTTGTCACATAGCTAGCCATGACACCAACCCAAAGTGAGTGCTGCCACTGTGTTTGGGTTATAAACATTATTTTACATGCAGCTGATAAGAAATTAACACTTTCAACGCTCAAAATAGTTTAAAAGGTGTTGAAACTAGTTTGGCTTTTCGAAAATCAAATACATTTAATTAAGTCTTGCCCGTAGCCTTGAAATCTTTTATACTATTTCCAAACATTAAACAAATGTTCCATCATGCAATCGCTCTTTGCTATCCGGTGGCAACACGAAAAAGGCGAAGTAGAAATGTAAGCACAAAAGAGAATGATCAAAAGACGACATGCAGTGTATGAAGTGGAAGTGGAACCGAAAAGCAGCAGTTCAGAACGAAGATTTGCAAATGACTTAAATTTGCACAAAAACGCGATAAATTCTTAATTAAACTAATCGGAAACGCAACGTTTGCGTATTAACACATAGAAATAACTAAATTTTATAAAATATTGAAATATTAAACGACGCGAAAACGAACGAAACCAAAGTGCTGCACATGAATTAGTGAAAATGTAATTTCTCTGCTGCACGACTACGACGACGACGAAGCAAAAAATAAAAAGAAAGGCAAAGATAAAAATAAGAATCTGTGACAGGCGCTAGTGTAAATATCCAAATCCTTTCGGATTGGTAAAAACTACATTAACGCGGACGAATGCGTCCTAAACAGGACCGTTTTATTTATTGCAAACGAGAAATATTAAATTTATGTATATATATTGCGTATATATGTATAAAGAGTAGGGAAGAGGACTAGCACTAAAACAATACGACATAGTCGACGAAAAAGAATAAGCACAAAACGAAGTTGTGGATAAAAGATATTTCTGCGGGCCAGACGTAAAGCGAATTTTTTTATTTATACAAAATCGAAACTATTGTGAAGCATAAAAACTGTTGTGGAGATTAGAGAACACCACGAATAGGTGTGGAGAAAACTGACTGACAGGTAATATTGGTTATCCACTGTTGATAAAAGTGTTTACAAAGACGGAGTACCCAACAATGCAGCAATTAGTATGTTGAAAATATGTCTATTGGAATAAGAAATTAATAACACCTACAACATACAAGCTATTTATTGTTTACTTATTTCAATCGCTCTGTCTCCATATTAAGTTTTTCAATACCGATTAGAAAATTCAAACACGTTAACCTTCTACATATTCAATTTTTTACATTCAGGCCAATTATATTTTTCCCTTTTTTTACAGCAGCTTTACGGTGCTAATAACGAATGGCTTATAAACGGATGCACGGAAGACTTGCTGCACACACACTGTCGTCTGGCGCTAGAGGACAATAGACACCCTCTAACGTTTTGACAGCACTTTTTTTTTTGTAATTTTTTTAATTTTGGAAAGCACCTGTTAAACACTTATATGCCTGCACACTGTTTAACCAATAACGATCACTCGCCGCCTGAAACCAAACCAATGCTCGCTATCAACGAGAAGCAACACACAGAAGCGTCACACGCACTACAACGCAACCATAGCGATGGCAATGGAGAAGTGCATGCCAATGGCAATGCCAACATCACCAACCAACAACAACGCCAACAGACTGCCGGCAGTAATAACAACAGCAGCAGTGCCCACGAAACAACACAGTTACCACCATTGCCAGACGGGCCGCTATGGTCGGTGCTTTACGATTACGATGCCAAAGGCGAGGATGAGTTGACACTGCGTCGCGGTCAAATTGTAGTCGTGCTATCCATGGATAGCAATATATCGGGTGATGAGGGCTGGTGGACGGGCAAAATTGGCGATAAGGTCAGTACCAATTGGTTTATTTGTTATTCCTCAATTTGTATCAGAAGTAGTTTTTGTGTAAATAATAAAGTAGTGGCTGCAGCGGTGGATCAATGACGTCACTGCGCACATATACTATGTAATGAAATAAATTAATAAGCGAAGTTTTCACATTAGGGACTTTATCGCTTCTTCTTTGCAATGCTTTATTGTGCTGACGACATTTTTTATCGCACTGAAAAATATGCTGCTTCACCGCCTACTGCTTAATTTGCAGCGCAACATTGATAAGAACGCTTAGTGTTTATCTAAATGTTATCTCTGCCACGCTACTTGAACCGTTGGCAGCAACTGCGATTTTAATTTTTTTTTTTATAATAAAATTTGCGAAAATTGTTGAAATATGTAGTTAATTAAAAACATTTTTTTTTTAATTATATTTTTTTCATAATAAAATGAGTGTTATACTAAAAATTTAATTTTTTTATTTTGTTTTAATGCTTTTTTTTTTAAATAATATTAATATGAGTATGATTAAAAAAATGTAGATAAAAATCACAGCAACTGATAAGAGACAAGACTTGCTATTTGTTTATGTCGAAACTATTGACCACTTGCAATCATATGTTTTATATTTATATTTTGTTATTTTTACACTGAGACATGCTAATCTTCTCCTAGGTCGGCATTTTTCCCAGTAACTTTGTGACAGACCAAGATCCTATGCTGCCGGACGTGCCCTCTGCCATAGGAGACATACAACCGCACGAAATTGACTATGCCGAGCTCGATGTGGGCGAGGTGATTGGCGCTGGCGGCTTTTGCAAGGTGCACCGCGGCTATTACAGCGGCGAAGAGGTTGCTATTAAGGTGGCGCCGCAAGCTGGTCCCGATGTCGAATCGAATCGCGACAATGTGTTGCAAGAAGCGAAGCTATTCTGGGTCGTCAAACACGAAAACATAGTGGCACTGCGTGGCGTCTGCCTAAAGCCGCCCGATCTATGTCTAGTGATGGAGTATGCGCGCGGCGGCAGTTTAAACCACATTTTGGCGCGTGGCAAGATTCCGCCCGATGTGCTGGTCAACTGGGCGATACAGATAGCACGTGGCATGAACTACCTGCACAATGAAGCGCCCATCTCGATTATACACCGCGATCTGAAGAGTTCCAATGGTGAGTTGCGACTGTTTATTTGTGTGTGTGTGCAAGATTTGTTTTCTTAACATGCCAGTGACTGTGTAGCGGCGTTTATTAGCTCAGCGTAATACGAAAATAATTTTGTTTAGGTGACGGTTTATATATTTTATAATTCGAGTTAGACGTTTTTAGAGCACTTGTTTTGTGGGGAGTAAATATGTGGGAATTTTTAATATGTTTAATTATTTATAAATTAATAATTTCGCTTCTTTTTTTTTGACATTCACAGTGCTCATTTTGGAGGAAATCATTGCCGGCAGTCTGCACAATAAAACACTGAAGATCACCGATTTCGGTTTGGCGCGAGAGCTTTACAACACAACACGCATATCAACGGCGGGCACATACGCTTGGATGCCGCCGGAAGTGATAAAGAGCAGCACGTACTCCAAGTAAGTGCAATATTCCACCTACAGCGGTATTGAAATTTATTTTTACATACCATTTTATGCATTTGCATTATTTTTGCACACCAGATCGTCGGATGTTTGGAGCTACGGTGTGCTGCTGTGGGAGCTCATCACAGGCGAAACGCCATACAAAGGTTTCGATTCGTACTCAGTCGTGTTTGGCATTGCAGTGAATATGCTAACGCTGCCCATACCGAAAACTTGCCCGGATGCATGGGGAAAACTCATGAAAAGTGCGTACGCGTGTTGATTTATTTTGAAAAAAAAAAAAAAAAATTATTATATCTGAATTTATTGCCACAGGCTGCTGGGAGAATGACCCGCATAAGCGGCCGGGTTTCAGGGATATACTAACGAAGCTGGAAGACATTGCACGTTCAGGTTTCACGCTGACGCCACAGGAATCGTTCAACACCATGCAAGATGCCTGGAAGAAGGAGATAGCCGAGGTGCTGCAAGAGTTGCGCTTGAAAGAAAAGGTGTGTGGCTTACAGCAAAAACAAAAAAAAAAAACAAAACAGAACGTAATGTAGCCGTATATGCTAGTATTTTGTCTGGAATTGTATAGCTGATTATATTTTATTGTTGTAACGCGTTTAGTATTTATTTGTGAGGTGTGTGCGTGTTTGTTTTTAGGCGCGTACAATGTAAATTTTTGTAATTTGATAGCGTGTAGTTTTCCGTTATGTACTTGGCGGTGCGACCTTGTCATTTATACGTTCTTAATTTTGTCTTCTTCCTGTACTTCTATAATTTGTTTGCATATTTGAACAAATCGTAACATATTCTCTGATTCATTTGATTACGTCTCACACAGCGTTTCCAAGCAATCGAGGAGGTAAGCAAGACGTTACATTTTCTTGCCGACAATTTGCAAATAAAACGCTAATGGGCTGTGTTACATTACAATTTTTATGAAAATCATATTTTTTTTCATTTATTCTAATTTATGTGCATGGCTTTTGTCGTATGTGGCCATTTTTTTTTATATTTTCTTAATTCTGGTTTGTTTTTGCTAACGATTTGCTCGCAAATATGCAAATAATATGCACGTAATCGAAAAAAAACCAAATTCACAACAATTTTACAGTGCAAATACGTTAAGTTTAAACAGAAATGTCTGAAATTTTGCTTAACCTTTCGTTCTTGCATTAAAGTCAAACAAAACTCTAATTAAGTTGCCTTGTTTAGCTATGCGAAGCAATGAAAGGCTTGCATGTACGCCTGCGCAATTAATTTTTTTTTTTATTTTTGTAAAAAAAAATTTATTTTAATTGTTTTTTTTAAATTTAATTTTAAATGTTTATTAACATTTTTACGCTATCCTAGGAATTGCGCACCAAAGAGGAACGCTTGAATCGTGTGCAGAGCGAACAGGACGAACAGGCTATGAATCTGAAACGCTTTGCCGAGCAGTTAAAGCTGCGCGAGATGGCCTTAATTGGGCGAGAGCTGCAAATTGCACAACAAACGCCCACACCGAATCGTAGGCGTGGCAAGTTCAGCAAAGTGAAACTCAAAGTGAGCATTGCACCGCTAAATGGCGTGATAAAATCATAGTAAAACAAAACATTTCTTATTTTTGCAGCTGCTTAAAAAGAACGAAGTGCAAATTTCACTACCAACCGACTTCCGGCACACAGTGACGGCGATACACGACAAACCATTGACTGATACACCGCCTGGCTCACCAGCGATTTCCCAAGTGCGCATCGTGGCACGTAAGTAAAAGTGCTTTTTGTTTAATTTTTTTGAAAATAACTACAGTCAAAACGCCAAAAAAAATAGAAAAAATGTGCGCGATTCTCCAAAGAATTTCTTGCTGAATTTACAAGCAGCTCTGCGTAAATAATTTTTAAAATCGCAATTCGTGTAACTGCTTAGCTCTGTTAAATATAATATTTTTTGATATATACGATTTTTACAAAAATTTTAGTAATTTTTTTTCTTACTTTGTTGTGTCTTTTTTTGTAAAAAAGTAGTTTAAACATTTATTTATTATTGTTTTTGTAAAAAAGCAGTTTAAAACTTTATTTATTATTGTTTTTGTGAAAAAAGCAGCTTAAAAATTTATTTATTATTGTTTTTGTAAAAAAAAGTAGTTTTTGTGAAAAAAAACATTTTTAAAATTTATTTATTATTCTTTTTGTAAAAAAGCTGTTTTCAAACTTATTTATTATTCACATTCATTTACTTTTTTTTAAATTTTTCTTTGCGTTTTTCCTTTTCTTTCTCCGCTTTATTTTATTATTTCATACATACCACACCTCCTTGTGTTTGTGTGTGGTTGCGCACGCGTAGTCACGCCACCGCAATTGCCGCCCGACGGTTACAAAGGCAAGACGTGGGGTCCTTCGACAGTGCACCAGCGCGAGCGTCCCCACCTGCCGGCGCTGCTTGCCACCGAATGGTCCGGCCCCGCTTCGACCAACTCCTTGTTCAGCAAGAGTGCACCGAATCTGGACAAGAAGGCTGTGCGGCCCACACAACTGCACTATATGCAGCATAGCCACCTGCCGCATCACACACTGCGCCAGCATTCGCCACACCATCACCGACACCAACATTTGCCGTCACACCATTCGCATGCGCACCATTTCGAATATAAATTTGGTTCGATGCCGTGCTCGCCGACCACACCGACCTATGCATCGGACGCCTGCATCGGCTACAATGAGTCAGGTATTTGTATTATAGGGAATTACAACAAAACAAGCAACAGCAACAACAGCAGTTGCAACACAACACCAACGCAAACACCAACAGCGGCGTTAACAGCGACGGCAACGTCCAACCAAACGAACAATATGCCCAACACCTCGCCCTGCGCGATAACATGCAATTCATCATCGCTGGTGACGTTCCCATTACTCAATAATACAAACGACCATACGCATGCCACTTCAATCATAAATATTAATAATACTAGTAATCATAATCATCAGCATCAGCTTCAGCATCAACAACACCAACATCATAGCAATAGTAATTCGAGTAATAACAGCAACAATAGCGGCACTTTTGCCGCCAATAACTTCATACTTGACCCGACCATTTATAATAAAAACAAAAGCAACTATAATCATAGTAATAGCTATAGTAGTAGTAATACAAGTACTAGTACACTGATACAAAATAATAGCCATAACTGTAGAAATAACGGCAATAACAATAACAATAACCATAATAACAATAATAACGGTAGCAGAAAGAATTCAGGCAGCAGCGCTATTGGTGTGAAAAGTCTCAGTTTGTGTAGTAATAAGAAATTGAAGGCGCAGCAACTGCGTCAGCTGCAACAGCAGCAACAACAGCAGCAGTTTCTGCGCCAACAAAGTCTCCAGCCAGTGCCGCCTATGGTACGCAGTCAGGAGGATGGCTTAAATTTGCCAGCGCGCTACCCCTGTTCACCCTTGACGCTGTTGCAATATCAGTTCGTGCCCGCGCCCGACTACCCGTCGTCGGAACAAAGTGATACCGACACCGAGCCGCCCACGCCCACCGTCAGCTGTTTCCCATTCCGCAAGGTCTCGCCAGTGGCGCAACAGCCACCGTTGCCCTACGCGTATCACGATCGCAGTCCACTTTCCGAGCACGCCATCAGCGGCTTCAGTAGCCTTGGCAATAGCCCAGCTGTCGGCCGGAAAAAACTTTCACTCGATAGCGAACTGCTAGCGATCGAGCGTCAGCAGAAACATGCACAACGACAAGCGAAGCTGTTGCCCATCGTCATGTTGCTGCCCGATTTTGATAAACACGCGCCAGAACCCATACACAGCGCTAGCACTGCTAGCAGCGCGACCAATCTGATTAACGAGCCCAACGATCCGACGTACGATCGTGCTTTCTATCGTGAAATACAAAAGTCCTTGGAGGAAATATTCGCATTGCCCGCGCCGACAAGCCGTTTTGGCAGTCAGCGCTCTGAGCGGCTCAATTCGAAGTCGAGCGGCGATTTGACCAAATACAACTCGACCTCCCAACTCACCGAGGATGCCGCAGACGTTGAGCCCACATACCGCTTTCAGCGCAACGCTTCCGGCTCACAATTTCCACGGCAGTGTTTCTTCCGACAACCGTCAAATGCGGGCGAGGCGGCGGACGACGATGCGGAAGCCAACGCTTCACACAACGCTTCATTTCGTTCATACTCGGGCGATGAGCATTTCAATTCGATATGCTCCGACCAATCCTCGTCCATCGACACGACTAACTCCACACAGACGTCACGCAAATCGTCCGTCACCTTCCAACTGAACTCCTCCGCCTCGCAAACGAACTCATGCAACTCGAACGAAGAGCAAGCGAACTGCAGCATTGCCAGCGCCAATCAGTCATACAGCTTTTGCACAACCTTCAATTCCACCGACACTGACACAACGCATTTCCACAACGACAACGCCGAGCAGTACGTGAACAGCGGCGGCAGCACATCGCAACAAACTTCGCCACACGCAGCCGCCACGTCAACGACTGCCATGCCAAAAGGAACACTGCTGCACGACCTCAAGCTGCAAGATGTGCAGCCGGCGCCAGAGGTTTTGCGTATGAAACAGAGCCTGCTCTTGGCTCAGGAAGCCAAGGCGCGCAAGCACAAAATGCACACGAAAAAAGTGAGCGGCAAAGCGAAAGAATGCGGCGCGACGACGACGACGACAGCATCGGTGTCGTTCCAACATAAAGTGCAAAACATACTAAACTACTTCACAATACGCAAGAAGAAATCAGAAAGTGAATACAAATTATTTGAAAACGCCAACTCGGAGTTCGTGCACGAAGCACGCGTCAAGGCGAAGGCGAAAGCGAAGTCATGCGAGCAACTGTAGTGCTTGCGGAGAGCGGCGCGCAAAGTTTAAGTAACAAAAGTGTGGTTAGAAAGTACTAAAAGCCCTCAAAGGCATTGTTGTAAATTAAATTTTATAAAGTGGTTTGAAATGTCACGTTATAATGAGGCGAAGGCGAAATATATATTTTTACAGCTGCGCGCTAGAACAGTTTTTGTTTCAAGAATTATTTGCAATATGCATTGTTGCAAAAGCAAAGTGCACGTGTTGACGCGGTATATTGAAATGAGTCTGCCGCAGTCGTTTCGGTGCTTAACGGTATTAGTAAACGTTTTCGTGACTTGCTTACTCAAGCGCTGCACACACAGCCAGTGGATGTGCATTTTCATGCATTTATTTTTAACGCGGCACGCAAGCATGCTCACCACACACCATGCGCTGTGGTGAATTGTTGAGCAAGGGTGTATATGCAAAAAATCGCGCGAATTAATTACGCAGAGTTGCGACGAATGGCAAATTATTGAGCTTATGCGCATTAAAAAGTTATGCAAAAACAAAAACAAAAGCAATTGTACGCAATTAAGTTAGCATGTAGCGCAAGAAAAAAGAAAACGCAAAAAAAATGTAGTTTTAAGCCTAAAATATAAGAGTTTGTGTGCCTCTAAGCAGAAGTAGTAGAAAAACGAAAACAAAAACAAAAACAAATATAAACCAAACACGCGTATTCCTTGAGCTTTTCATGTCACAGCTTTGGTGCGGAGTACGTCACATTAACACCGTTATTTTCAACACCGTTGGCGCTGCAATCTTTTGCATAATTTTTAAGTTAATGAAAATGTTACTTTATTTTGATTTCATAAAACGAATGAAAGTCCTGCATATTTATTTGTATACTGTAAATGTTTTTTTTTATTATTATTATTATGCTCAAACAACTTTTGTTTCGCTTTAAATTTTTAGAAATTTTTTCAAGTTTAACTAATTTTTTAAATTTCTTTTTGTTTTAATTTCCTTTATTTATTTTTTTTAACTTTTCTTTAAAATTTTTTTTGTTTTAATTTCTTTTATATAATTTTTTTTTCTAATTTTTTTTGTTTTTTTTTTTAATTTTTGTTTTTTTTTATATTTGTTTTTTTTTATATGTGTTTTTTTTTATATTTGTTTTTTTAATGTTTAGTTTAGTTTTTTTTAATTTTTATTTTTATATATTTTTTTAATTTTTTCGCACTTTGTTGGAAAAACTGTGATCACAAACTGAAACAAAGTAAAAAAAAATTATGTAAAAACTGTGCAAATTGTCCCCTTTTATTATTATACTCTAATTTATTACGCACCCCAAATGTTTGTAAATTTTTGTTTTTCATAAATTTGTCAGTGCCAATACGCAATAGGCGACATCACTTAAAAACAAGCTTTTGGTTAAAAATTAATTTACAATCTTTTATAGCCATGCTTTTATTTTGGTAATTTACAAACGTACATATGTATATGTATGCATTCAAATATAGTTATTTTTTCAAATTATTAGCGTCAATTGGGTATTATTTACAAAAAAAATTGACATAGTTATTTATGTCTCGCAAAAAATTTAATATTTTTAAAATGTCTAATATGGTATTCACTGTCATACGAATGTCTGTAAGGTGGTCGGCAGCAGCGTCGACGATATTTTTAACACTAAAAAAATTGTTAAAAAAAACTAAAAATTTTTAAAAACTAAATTTTTTTTTGTTATTTCAAATTAATTGTTTTAAAAATATAATTTATAGCCAAAATTTTGAACATATTTTTAGAACGACACAAGCATTGTTAGTTTTTCAAATACAATTCCAAATACTTATAATAGAAATTTTAAGATATAATTAATATACCTTTTTTTTGCATATAAAAAATGTTCAGATTTTTTTATTTTTTGCATATAAAAAATTTTCAGAGTTTTCTACTTTTTGCATATTTTTTTTTTGCATATGAAAAAATTGTAAATATTTTTTTTTGCAAATAAAAATTTTCAGATTTTTTTTTGAATATAAAAAAGAAATACCCGTCGCTTCGTCGCTGCCCGCCGACCACGCTTTTGTTTTATTTAAGATACATTTTATGTTTTTATTGTAATTTTGTTTTCAGCTTTAATGTTATTTAAATTTTGTCAAAATTTTAACTATTGTATTAATATTTCTTAAAGTCGCTCAATTTTCCACAGTTTTGCAGCACTAAAATTGTTTGTACTTTTGTTTTTCTACAGTGTGTTCCAAAAGTAAAGTCGACATTTTTCTATCAATACATTTAGCAAGTAATTTTTACACTATTTTAAGCTACGCTAAATATTCCATTTTATAAAGCAAAATTAGTAGCGAATACGCAAAAAAAAATTACCATAATCCCTCGAAAATTTCTACAAAAACTACAAAAACATAAAAACACTAAAATAAATTATAAAAAAAAACGACAAGCAATAAATAATTTGTATGCTAGTTTTATTTACAATTAACTTTTGAGTTTCAATCTTGTTGCAACAAAATTGGTGTTGGCTAGTACTGGTTTTGAATTTTATAACTTTGATTTTTCCTAACTTGGTTTGTCTGCGGTTCAGTTTCACACATCTACGCGCCTGCGACTTGCCCTTGCGCCGTTATCTTTTTTCAATTTCTATTCTACTCACACATACGCTATTTTTACACTCTTCTCAAAAACTGTGCCGCATTGTCGCCGTCAACAGGCTACAATTCCAAAGACTGGTGCTCGCCTTTACATGCGCTGCCAGCCGCCGCTGGCGCCGGCACTTCCATCGTGGACGCGCCGCTGCCCATTATGTCGCCCAATCCCTACCTGCTGAGCCGCTTTACTTCCAACATTCCCATGCCCACGCTGTATGCCGGCGATGCGGTGCGCAAGCCGAAACTTTCTGTCATCGAAGTGCTACTCTACAATATGGCCGCGCTGCTTGCCGGCGTCGCCGCTGGCTATGACGTGCGCATTTCGAACGTGTCGCCAGTGCATCCAATGCTGCTCAGTGATGTGCCCGCATTAAAAGCACCCATGGAAATGGAGTTTCCGAACGTTTTGGATGAGCGCAGCCGCTTTGCCGCTAACACTTATCATGGTACTGGCAACAAGCACAATCGGTGAGTTTGCAATAATTATTTCTCGCACAGCGAATGGCAACTTTTTTCTTAATGTATTCATAGCGCCACCTTGAACGCAGCCACATTCACGCGTTTAGAGGAACAGCGCGCTCCTCTGCATCAGAGCCCGCGCGGCTCGCCCAAACTGCATGCCGCCGCGCCTAGCTATTACTTCCAAAAGCATGCGTTGCCTCCGACTGACAGCAAGCTAGCATTGCAACAGCAGAAGCAAACGCTGCAGCATCAACAGCTGCCACTAACTGGCTCCACCACAAGCGGCTTAGGCTCCAATTTCACCAACAATACCTCCGCGCTGCTTTCGTCTTCACTGGGCAGTCATACGCAGCCGCCAACACCTTCGCCGCGTCGCAAAATCAGCACCTCTTCATTTACTGAGAATCTCGAGTATTCGCTACATGATGACACGCCACCAACGCGCGCGTTTGACGACGACTTTAACGCTGGCAGTGGCATGCCACCATCTGCAACGCAATATACGCGCGCTGATTATTTGCGCCACGGCCCGAGTTTCTCCAACGATGGCGGCGCCTATGGCGCAGGTGTGCATCGGGCTGGCTACTTCGGTACTCATGCAGCGCCTCTGTTCACACGAAGCATTTATTTACTTCTGTTTTTTCTCTTTCAGGCTCCAACTATTTTCCGTATCGGCCAGAGGTGCAGTTGGCGTATCAACGCGATTGCAAATCGTATCCGGACTACTCTTACGACTACAATCACCGTCTGCCCAATTACTACGACTACAACTACGACCCACAGCAGCCGCATCAGCAATCAACGCCAAAGCATCAGCAGCAACAAGCTCAGCAGCACTACCAAACGCGTACACCGCCGCCACGCGTGCCCCAAATGGGCGTCAGCGCTGCTGGTCATCGACGCACACCGTCAACGATCTCTAATAGCTCCAACATCAATCAGGGCTTCTCTTTCGATCGCGATGAGCTGCATGCGACAGATTTATATGACTACAACAATCTCAATTTGCAGCTGAACATTAATATGGGCGCCGGCGGTGCGTCTGACTACGCGCACTATCGCGAGCTACCGCCACCGCCTCCCGCACCGATTGGCGTAGTGCCACCACCCAGCAAACATGAGCTGTATAAGAGCTCACCCAAGATGGCTCAGCGCTTGAAGCGCGGTGGTGCCGGCGGCAGCATGGGTGGTGCCGACACAGGTGGCGGCTTGAATCGTATACGCGACTATGAAAATATACCCGCCTACATTGGCAGCCCATTGCACCGGACAAAGTTTCACAACACTTTGGCGCAGCAACAGCATCTGCAACAATTGCAGCAACATCAGTCGCTCTTTAGTACACCGCAGCATAGTCTCTACACGCACACGCCACACGCGCAGTCAACGCCGCTGAGTCCAATACACATGAAACCGTTAAGCGCGCAAGAGCGCCCAGTCTCGCTGCCTTTCGAACAGACAACAGCAACATTAGGCTTCAACGGCAGCGCATCCAACAAACTACGTTCGTCGCTCAAGAAATACAACTATAAGACACCTAACGGCGGCGCTGTGGCTAATGCCGGTAACGGCGCTGATTTGGTGGGCACCAACATGAGCAATGGTCTCAACGTAGTGGGTGGCAACGGTGTCGCCAAGCGCGCAGGCAGCATTTCTTCACAGCAGGGCACGCCCACTAATCCCACTCCGCCCGATTCGCTCACCAGCGATGACAGCTCGTATCTGAGTGCCAAAGAGGGCTCCATTTCCTCGCAGCACAGCCGCGTGCGTTTCAGCCCCGAAGCGTTCCTGGACGCCAGCAGCGGCAATGGCAGCATTAACAATAGCAACAGCAACAATGGCGGCAGCGGCAGCGCTAGCGGCTATCTCAATCAATCGACAATATCGCTTTTCAATCGACGCATATCGCGGCGCCACACCAGCGACATGTCCGCCGGCACTCCACCATCCTCCTAGCAGGGCAGCGCCGCACGTTTCACCAATACAACACTGCAGTTGGCGCGCAGTCCAGGCGCTTTAGTCAGCAGTTCATTGTCGTTGAATTCGCCACAGCAACAGCAGCTGTCCACGTCGGCGCAACACTCAATGCAGCAGCTGCCGTATCGCTGGTACTCTGGTGCACGTAGATCGCGTTCAGCGCACTACGAATATAGGTTGTAAGCAAGCAAGTGATGGCAGGCAGTTTAAAGCTCAAAAATCATAATTGAAATTAAGAAAAAAGACGAAGCAAGCGGTGAGCAGGTGAATGCTTATAACTACAGTTATGTGTTGTATAAAGGCACGCTTGGTGTTCCCAATAATCTACTGTAACATTTTCGGTTTCCACTTTTACATAAATAATTAGCGGGTACAACCAAAGGAGATGTACATAGAACTTACAACTTAGCGACTACTTAGACAGGTATTATCTTTCAGACCGTTGTAGTATTCCAAATGTTGAAAACATTAAACAATATACATACATATATAACAAACACACTCCCGAATAGCTGTTAGCAGTGCAACATTTCCATTTCATAACTTAAAAACCACTCAAAATGAGTATTCAGCAATCGCTTTATTGATAAATTTTTAGATTAATCAATTTGTCGAACACAATAAGAGGCTTCAAAGCCCTAAACATACGAATATTTAGGGAATATGAAATTGTTTTACTAAACATATACTTAAGCAGAATATAACATGACTAAAACGAGCGCTGAATTACGAATAAGCGCGCTGAATTAACACACACCAGCATATTTTATACAGACTCGCATTTGTTTCAACAAAAAGCACACATTTAAAATTGCTGAATAGCTTTTAATGCAAGGGGAAAGCAATAGAAATGAAAAATCAGTATTTATTTGCTTTCACAGTTCGATAACCGCGTACGTTAAGGTATTTTACATTTTTTAATGCGAATATTTCGAGTATTCGGCATTATTTTTTTAACACTGAGCGCTGTGTTGGCACTAAGCGCGTTTAAAAAGCTGCATTACAGCATAATATGTATGTGCGACATAACTGCTAGCACTTTGTGCAAAATTTAGCTAACCATTACGACTGAGTGCGCTGAATGAAAACAAATTTCACGGCTGTGCACATTATAGCATATTCTGGATACTAGGATACAAATGCGCAATTCTAACAAGTAGCTGAATAGCGCTGAATAAACTTTACGTTCGTTTTAATAATGAATTATTGACTAGCAAGCCAAGCCTAAGCATCGTACATACTATTTAATGCGCTGAATACATTTCAACATAGCTGAATAGCGTTTAACGGCGCTGAGCAGCTTTGGTTAGTTGGTTGATGCCAGCAAGCGGCAAAAGGTGCTTAAAAAAGGTGATTTAAAAAAAAAACACAAAACAAATGCGAATTGCTAATTACTCCAAACATGCCAATCATTCCCCTAAACACTTAATTGGTTTTGCCAAACATATGTACATACATACAAACATATTTAATAGCAAGGTTGCACTCTTAAAACGCTAAGTATTTGTATATACATGTAAACAATCATACACAATTCCTATTGCTGCTTTATTTGAGAAAAATTTTGAAAACAAAAAAGTTGCCGAAGCTTGCAATTTATGCAAAAATTGTCATTGAAGTTGCGCTGTCAACTGTTTATCGATACTGAAAACTCGATGAAAATGCAACATTTCTGCACAAAAACGGCAGCAGTCGCTTTTAGAAATGTGGAAAAATTATTTTTTCAAAATCGCCTGATGCTGTTTGCGCATTTTCGAAAAAATTAAAACTAAAAATGAATAATTAATCAATATGAAATTGTATGCAATTGATGCCTTAACAAAAAAAGTATGGAAAAATTAAAAACTCAAGCAAAACAAAAAAAACACGAAAATCATATAAAGTTTGTGAATTCGAAAAACAATCAGCGATTAAACGTTAAAACGAAAAACTCTCAAGTTGTATTAAACGAGAGCTATTTGCTTTGCAATTGGATATTTAGATTTACCATAATAAGAATTTGTAAGTTTCTTCTTCAACTCTATATACACACGGAGAGTTAGGTGCATAACTTTAAGGCTGATGTTATTTCATAAGTGTAGAGTATGTATGCATTACCGTTATACATGTGGTACATACGTATATAAATAATCGACAAGAAAAGTCAAGCGAAGCAGATTGTTTGTGTATGCATATTTAAAAAAAAATTTCAAAAAAAAAATTATATAAAATTAGTACCGTCAACACGCGTTAGTTTGCACAATGCCACGCCTGGCAAAATAATTGCAAACAGAATGCAAATGTGCGCGTGCAAATAAAATTCCTTTTTTTATAAATAAAATTAATTTTCTGTAAAGCAGTTTCGAAAGACGCCGCTTGACTGTGCGTTGCAAAAACGGTTTATATGTTTTACTAAGCAAGCTTTTTGCTGCGGAAACGCTTGCACAATTTGCCATAGCAATAAAAAAATTACATATTTGTTGTACACCGAGCGCTTGCGCGTAAAAAGTTGGCGTTGTTAAAGACGACAGTTTACTGTAGACATACTTTGTGTAGCGCATATATATTTTGCACAAATACATTTAAATTATGGCGATTTTTTTCGATAAAAATCAATAATAAACAAAACTAAACAGCAAGTTAAAAAACGCTTGCTTACGAGTGCAGTTCCATTAGCACACGTGTTGAAATGCCAAGAATACTGCGCGCGCATGAAATTAGCACTGCTTAAGGGGTTACATGGGTTTCATCGAGCAAAAAATGCCAATTTTCAAAAAAAAAAAATTTCATATAAAAAATTAAATATTTTATTCAAACTTTTTATTATTTTGAAGATACATATTTGATAAAGATTTTATGAAATTTTCAAAGCAAAATATTCAAAACTCGGTCATTACGTTGTCATTTCCGGCAGTCTCTCAGAAAAAAGTTGCTTCTGCGTTGACAGCAGAGCTTCTGACAGGATCAGCAAAAGTAAAAAAAGAAAAAAATACGTGTTTGAACTAAAACCATTGCAGATTTTGGGATGATAAAAAACAAATAAAGTGAAAATTGCATTTTTGGCAGACGTTTTTACAAAAACATGCAACTTTTGTTGAAAATTTCTCGACGTTTTTTGTTTCCTAAATAGTTAAATGAACAAAAAACAAATTCTGTGTTCAAGACCTTGTAAATTATTGCACGAAAACCTGTGTAAAACTTCATTTAGATTGGTTGCGTAGTTCGCGAAAAACCTTGACAATCGACTTTGAAAACGCAGTTACGAGAAAAACGCGTTAAAAGTTTTAAGTGATTATATAACTGACCTCGAGCGCGCAACTTTTCAAGGATGTAGCTCCAAAACTATTACTGGCATTAACTTGAGTATTTAGCACAATATTCTAGAGATGTTATAGAATAAAATAAGACCCTAAAAAAATTTTTTTTTTGAAGCCGTGAAACCCATGCAACCCTTCAATGGCATCTCTTCGTAAAATATTAAGAAATTGTCGTTGCGAGCCATTGCAAAAAAGTAACGAACAAGTGTCAAATATGCGAAATCACGCAACGCGTTGACTGCGAAACGATTCTTTGCGTGCAGCTTTATTTTAAGCCACTAAATTTATGCGCACGCGCGTAGTATTTAAGGAGGTATTCTAGTTTAGAGACATGAATTTTAGTTAACTTTTAAAGTGTCGTAAAAAGGAGACAATCAATATTTTTACCATCGATTTTTTTATCAGTTATTTATTTACAGTTACAAGAGTACAGAAAAAAATTAAAAAAAAAAGTTAAAAATTTTAAAATTTTAAAAACTGGCAGCTGTTGAAGTTGCGGGTCTCAAGAAATTGGCACATAAGCATACCCATGATTACAACCCTGCTAGTTAACTGAAATGAAAAACAAAAGATTATCAATCTGCAATGCTGTCGCAATTGTATGAACTACGTTAAGTAAAAAAAAAAAAAACTTTTTGACAAAATGGCGACTGTTGGAAAAAAAGCAATGGTTTTTTACAATTTTTTTTATTTTATCTTATTTTTTAAAAACAGTAAAATATTAAAATTTGTGAGTGAGGTCTATAAAGTAGATTTTCAAGTAAATCGGTCTAGTAGAACTCGAGAAAGCGTGGGTTGCGTATTGAAAAAGTTGGTCTGAGAAAAACGCATTTAAGGTTTCGCGTAAAGTCTTTTGTGCGATTAGACGCAGCCGTACCAGTTTGAAGACCGTCTCAGCAAAATATCTATATCTGCGAAAATAATTTAAACTTTCAAAAATACTCTTAAATAGTTACACTTCGAAAATGTGAATCGATTTTTTTGAAATGCTACACTAGAATACCGCCTTAAACGCTACTCACGCGTTAATTTCACACAATAATCATAACTCACATAAATATCATAATTGCACATATTGATTTTTTCGCAAGTTAGCATTTTCTACAAAAACATTCTGTCGCTGGAAACAAACGCTAGCATTTTTTTTTTTTTTTTCAAAAAATGCGCTTCCTTACGCAGTTGCCGTTAATTTTCTTATGTAAAACTTTTACTTACAGTCAGCCTTAGTATGTATTAATTAATATTAGTTTTGAATATGCCTATATGCTTTACATACATATACTCGTGTGTATTTATGTACATATATACTGTATTTATGTAATTATATACTTTGCCAAAAACAACAAAATTTTTAAGAAATAAGTAGTTACTTTATAAATAGCGCTTCTTCTGCTTAGTCAAATTGTTAAATGAACAACAATTACATATACATATATATATATACACATACAAACAAACATATACTACATATTAAGTATTAATTGCGTTTCATTTAATCCAAACTATATATGGTAGTACATATACAAACAAACAAACAAACAAACAAACCTGTAACACAAATATACATAGCTAATTAAAACGTTAAAATTATAACGAAATTCATAACGTTGCAAGCTTATAACCTCAATTTAATGCAAACAAAAAGCATTGCGAAAACCACTTTCAAAGCATTCCAAATAACAGTTAACTACAATTGTGCTGGAACAAATATGAAACACAGCATTTTCATAGAAAAAAATATAACGGTGCTTTCTAGCGCGCCCACGGTATGTTAAATGTATGTAAAACCGTTATATATTACGGTATATCTGTAAACGTTAAATTGATAAATTGTTCTAGTCCAAACTTTTTTTTGTCATACTGTTGTTGCAATATGAAAATATTCTGTTCTATTTTACTTGTTTACATTTTTTTACAATTGTTTTTTGATTTCTTTGCAATTTTTACAGTTAAGTTGTAAGCGCTTTTAGCCACTAACGTTTTAGTAATTTAGTATACAAATCCGCGACTAAAAATTTGGTATTTTTCACATTTAGTTGTAGCTCCTTTTCCAAATGGTATAGCATTACGTAAATTCGAATAAATTATTTTTATAAAAAAGGCGTGTTTCTTGAAAATTATTTTAATGTGCGGTAGGAGTACTACTTAGAGGTGAAAAGAGCAACGCATTTCCCTACAAGTGATATTTGGTGGGTATTTACACACCCATTACACCTATACATAATGAGTAGTGGGCGTGATTGTCAGCTCAAGCATGCAATCTAAGCGTTTATTGGCACCGCACCGAGCACTAAACATCAAGCACTCCCACCATATACTGATATTTGAAGTAAAAACATTGCGACCAATTATAATCAACCGACCAAAAATACTTGTAGCTCGAGCCTAGCTAAAAACTATACAGGTTGGTTGAAAAGTAGTTTGGTCTCACCAAGAAATCGCGCTATCAGCTGCAATTTTTTTTTTCGCAAGTTGGTACATCTATGGTGAGCACACATGTAAAGTGACAAGTCAATCTGTCAATTAATTCTTTGTTTACAAGCCATTTGAAGTTGAAACGCAGTGATTAGATTCTTTGTATTGAAAGTTTTAAAAGCAAAGGAAAATTGATGAACAATTGTCAGCTTCAAGGCAGGGCACAAAGTCACAACGATCAGCAACGAAGGTTATGGCAACTGTTTTTTGTGACACACAAGGAATTCGGTTGCTTGATTAGCTGCAGAAAGGTAAAGCAAACAACTCTGAATACTATAGCAACCTTTGAGATCAGCTGGTTGAAAAAACTCGTGAGAAAAGACCTGGTTTGCAGCACAAAAAAATCCTGAAAAAACCTGCTCATAAAGTTAATTTAACAATGACAAAATTCAACGAATTAAAGTACGAATCGCTTGCGCATCCACCGTATTCAACAGATTTGGCGACGAGCGACTACCACCGCTACAGAAACCTGCCACAATTTCTTCGTGGAAAGCGTTTTTCGTCGAATAAAGAAGCTGTTACAGCCGGTGACGGGTATTTTGCAGCGCTTGCGGAAAGTCATTCAAGGGATGGCATAAAATTAATGGAGGAACATTGCAATAAGTGTATTGAAAACAGTATTTTTTCATTTCGAGTGCAGAAACTTTGCAACCAACCTGTATGTGAAATGTTCATAGCTGCCAGCTCCAGTTCAACTTTTAATCTCTACGCTTCGCACTTGTAGGACTAATGGCTAAACAGCTACTAACTAGCGCTTTGACATAATAAATATTATTAGACTAATTGAAATTTAAAAAATCCCGTACATCTGTCATTTTTACACAGCTAATTCATTAATCATAGCATAATCTATACAAGTCGGTTCCGCTGGGCTGGATCGCCGTTTCGCCCATAATTTCAACAGAACCGAAAATACGTATAAAGCTTAACCAGCTAATTCGCACGATGAGAAGACAGTGTAAAGGAAAAGTCATTAAAAAATCATGCAGTACGACTTCGCCCCTTTTGACTCTTCCAACTGACGGCAGTTTATGGCTCATATCATAGGTCGCCACCACTTCACAAGTGATGCATATGTTTTAACAGCACTTCGGCGGCGGAAGACAACTGAGATTCGCTGCAATATGCGCAAGTTACCGCGACGAAGCACTGCTGATATGGCTAAAGTCGGACTTGCATTAGCACTGCACAATGAAAACGCAACTCCGCGGGATACTAACAGCAAAAGAAAGCTTAAAGCCAGAAGTTCAGCGAAAATTTTAAGTGAACTTAGTGAGGCGGAAGCTGGTAAGTGTAGACGTGACGTGATAGATTCTTTAAATCACGTTAAAACACGAGTTTGTATTTGCAGCTGAACATCATGTGAGTAGCCAAGATACGACGAAGTATCTCTTCAAAACTGCTTGCGCAATGGGCATAGTCATGCCTTCACGCTATCGGCCACTGTACGTCATTTATGGGTTTTTGGTCCACTTTTTTTCCACCTTCTATTTTCCCATTGGATTTACCATGATATTGTTCACCTTGCCAGACGATGTAAACGTTGGCAATCTGCTCACTTCGCTGCAGGTCACATTCGACGTATATGGCGGTTCGGCAAAAATTATCGTCATGATATTTGTATTGGAAAAACTGCGTGCCACACATGTACTCACGCAGCGACTTGACAAGCGTTGCCGTGCGTCGGATGAGATCGCCGAGTTGCAACAAATGGTGCGCTTCGGTAAAAAGGTTGTTATATTTTACTTGACCATCTTTTTTTGCTACTCGGCCAGCACATTTTTGTCCTCGTTTTCTTCGGGTTATCCACCGTATTCGTTGTATTTTCCCTTTCTCAAATGGCGACGCTCGCACACGGAATTCATAATTGCTTCCTTTTTTGAATTCTTAATAATGGACTTCGCCTGCCTGCAACAAACTGTAAACGATGGCTATCCCATTATCTACATTAATATGTTGCGTTGTCACATGAAAATTTTGCAGTTTCGCGTGGAGAAACTGGGTACTAATCCAACGCTAACGAAGGCAGAACAGCTCACTGAGCTGAAGTTGTGCATCAAGGACCATCAATTGTTGATTGAGTAAGTTTGGCAGAGCACAGCCTATTCGTTTAAATGGGACCAACTTATTCGATTAAATTTTGTTTATGTGCTAGGCTCTACGACACTATAGCGCCTATCATCTCGGTAACGCTTTTCATACAATTCGCGATCTCGGCGGTGTGTATCGGTACAGGACTGATCAACATTGTCATCTTTGCGAATAAGTTCCAAACACAAGTGGCTTGCTTCTTCTTCATACTGGCAGTGCTGATAGAGATTTACCCAGCTTGTTACTTCTCACAGTGCCTGATCAATGAGAGTGACAAATTGGCGAACGTGATTTTCCACTCGAATTGGATTGAACAAAGCAGCGAGTATCGCAAACTATTGATTTTCTTCTTGCAACGCTCGCAACGTCCCATGTTTCTGACCGCTGGAAAATTGTTTCCAGTCTCCCTAAGCAGTTTTGTCAGTGTGAGAGCTTACGCTGATAAGCAAATAAACTTTGAGACATCTTCTATACCGTCTTATCTATGTTATTCTGTCTGATTTCAGATTGCCAAATTCTCTTTCTCACTTTACACCTTTATCGAAAAAATGAATTTGAAGGAACGTTTCGGAATCGAGTGAGTATAGCAAACAGTAAGTCTAACAACTTTTCAAAACACGTCGGGCTGGCGCCTTCAGCACAACACTGGCACATCTGTCTGAGACCATAAAAGATGACTACTCCCGCACCGACATATGGATACCACGCAGCCTTATCGCTTCATTTGAATTAACTGGATCTATTTGTTAACTAACTATATCACAAGCTCAAATAAATCTTAGTGCACAAAGAATTTTGCTAAGTTAAACACTTTGGCGCGCTTTTGTCGTGTCAAAATTATTAGACGGTGTAAAATATATAGGTTTCAGAGTAATCGCATGCATGCAGCTAAAAAAAAAGAGATTCCCACAAGCGGTCATTACACTTTATGACCCATCCTCGTACCAAGATCAAAAACCTCGTCTGATGAAATAATAATTGTGGGCGTTCGCGTCATAGTTTTTACGGCAACATGCGCCTCCTTATGTCACTCGCTCAGTGTATATTGACAACCGCAAATCAACGCAATTATTTATGCATTTAGTTACAAATCAAGTGATTGAGAATAAATAATTAGCTACAGGGTGCTCTAAGCGTTAGCGTTGGTAATGTAATTCCTTCGAAATCTGCTTAAAAAAACTGCCGAAAGTAAAACTTTTAATAGCAAACTAATGACTCAATTAGCGAAGACCAACTCTCGCAGGCGGTACTTAAGTTACGTAACGGTAAATGTCGCGGCTTAGCCGGAACAGCCCAAATCCGGAGTTAAGTCGTCCCGGACTTAGAAATAAAAAAAAAAAGAATGAATTGAATAAAGTTGTGTTGCTCTCTCAGCTATTATATGTCGCGATTCCGGATTTTGTCGCGACAAATAGGGTCACCTAAGTTTAAATGTTTTAATTAAAGTATTAATTAAAAATAATGACAATAATTCCACTTCTGAAATGTGCAAATGTAAGTTTTCACTCAATCCATAATGAAAATGTTAAAAGTTTGATTTATTAATAAATAAAAATGTATTCGATAAAGTTTATCGTCTGCGCATTGTGACAAAATTTAATTTTTAATTAGATATTCAAAGTGCTAAAAGCTAGACGCAGCTACACTGAAGAAATAACGCAGTTAAAAGGCATTTGCTTAAAAACCAGCAAAACTCTTTGCCTGTAGAATTACGTGAGTTAAAATAGATAAGTGTTAAGCCTCAGTCGCGCTGTATGAAAGTTGTGGAATGAGCTTGAAATCTCAAGCTGCGACATGTTACATGGGTTTCGTCCAGCAAAAAACGCCCTATTTTCAATATTTTTTTCATATAAAAAATGAAATATTTTATTCAAACTTTTTATTATTTCGAAGATACAAATTTAATAAAGTTTTTGTGAAATGTTCAAAGCAAAATATTCAAAGCTCGGATATTACGACGTTATAAGGATATCTTGAAGATCTGTGTAAAATTTCATTAAGAAGGGTTGAATGGATCGCTAGATATCTTGACAACCGACTGTAAGAACATAGTCACGAGAAAAATTAGTATAAAGTTTTAAATGACTATAAAGTTGAACTCGAGCGCTCAGCGTTTCAAAGCTGCATCTCCAAAACTATTACTGGTATCAACTTGAGAATTTAACACAATATTCCAGAGTTGTTATAGAATTAAATAAGTCAATAAATTTTTTGTTTTATCTTTTGAAGCCGTGAAACCCATGTAACACCGTAAGAGCTAGTTCTTTTCGACAGAACTACCTGCTTCATCACTTTGTCTGAAGCACATAGCGAAAGACAGCAAAAAAAACCTAAGGTTATGAAAATTTTAATACGAATGAGCGGGCACAAATGTAGCTTGATTCGGAAACGAAGCCGACTGTGTCAAATCTCCGCACCGCTAAGCAATGCCTAAGCCCGTATCTTTTGAAATATCAGTCGAAAATTTTCAAATATTTCTCATTGTGCATTCAGCGCTCAACAAACGTCTACCGTGCTCTATACTCACACACCGTTTACACGCACTTGAAAACTTTTGAAGTTGCTATTAATTTATACTGCAAGAGCTTCCAAAAGTAACGACGTGCATTTGCTATAAATAGTTTGCATTCCAAGGTCCGTTTATGCTTTCAAATTTCAGAATTCGCCAAAATTATGACCGACACAACATTCAGTACCGTGCAGCAGGTAGCAGACATTGCAGCGCTACGTCGAACAGGCAAGTAATAACAGAACGCACTTCTATGCAGCTTTTTAACTAGCATTTATTGCGTGAATCTTCAGCAGAGGCGACGGTTGAGCCAGCAGTGCGCACTGTACAGGCCACCAACTATCTTTTCAAAGGATTTCGCGTGCTGGGCATTTACATGCCTGAGCGCCGCAAATGGCTTTACGCGCTTTACTCACTCATACCGAATATGCTGGTCACCATTTGGCTGCCGCTATCGTTCGTCTTCAGTTATGCAACCATGTCCACGGCAGATCTGGTGCCGAGCAGCTTGCTCACCTCCATTCAAGTGGCCATAAACGTGATTGGTTGTTCGGTGAAAATAGTGGTCATGGCTTTTCTGCTGCCGAAATTGCGCACCGCAAACGTTTATATGGAACGTTTGGATGCGCGCTGTCGCATTGAAGAAGAAATCGCTGAGCTGCGAAAAATTGTACAGCAGGGTAATCGTTTCGTCGTACTCTTCGCCATATCCTACTGGAGTTATGCGTCGAGCACATTTCTCGGCTCGGTGATTTTCGGACGACCGCCTTATGCATTGTACAATCCCATTATTGACTGGCGCAAGTCAAAGCTGGAGTTCATAGCAGCATCTCTCATGGAATTCGCGCTCATAGATGTCGCCTGCTTTCAACAGGTGGTGGACGACTCTTATGCCGTCATTTATGTATGCATACTGCGTACGCATATGCATATTTTATTGATGCGCCTCAAGAGGTTGGCCACCGGTGATGAAACGAATTTAAAGGCGAATTTAGAAGAGCTGAAGCTTTGTATCATTGATCATAAGAACCTGCTAGGGTGAGTTTATAGGCGCACCAATGTCGGCATTGTACATGCGTATGCTTCGTTACAGGCTCTACGACGTTGTGGCTCCCATAATTTCCGTTACAATCTTCATACAATTCATGATCACCGCTAGCATACTGAGCGCCACGCTCATCAACATCTTCATATTCGCCGATCAGCTGTCGGCACAGATCGCGTGCTGTTTCTACATACTGGCTGTCGTTGTCGAGATATTTCCGCTATGCTACTATGCGCAGTGTCTCATGGACGACAGCGAACGCTTGTCGCAGCAGATATTTCACGCCAATTGGATCGCACAGGATGCGCGCTTTAGGAAACTGCTGGTTTTCTTTATGCAGCGCACACAACGTGTGTTGGAACTCAATGCGGGCAAAATATTCCCCATAACGCTGGGCAGCTTTCTCAATGTGAGTTCATTATTAAACAAAAAACTGATTTCGTTAATTGTTTAAGTGTTTAAAACAGATCGCAAAATTCTCGTTCTCATTGTACACGCTGATCAAGAAAATGGGTATCAGAGAGCGCTTGGGACTGGAGTAGCGTCGTGCAAAGTAGGAAGTATGTATCATTTCAAATACAATGAATGAAAACACTGGTATTTAGCTTATTTTATTTTTGAGAAAATGGCGCCTACCCAAACAAAAATGTTCATTTTTTGTGAGAAAATTTACAATTTAAAGTGGCTTAAAAACGAATCTTATTCTTTTGATCATTACCTGAAAAACATATTTAAGAATGTCGTATGAAAATTTCAAGCCGATCGATTTAGCCGTTTTAGAAAAATTTTTCTCACCGACTCTGAAAGCTTCGTTTCGAGAAAAACGCGTTTCGAGAAAAATTTGGGGAACCGATTACAATGAGTTAAAAAAATCTTACAAATACGTTATCTCCAAAACTATTTTTTAAAAATAATAAAAATTTGGAGATATGGCTAGTTTCGGACATAGACAAGTCTATAAAGAAAATTCTCTAAAACTTTCAGGTAAATCTGTCCAGTAGTAGCTGACAAATCGTGGATATCGTTTTGAAAAAGACACTTTCTTCACACTTGCACTTTTATTAAAAACCGGAAACACTAAATTTCAGGCGTTAAGCTTAGGTTAGGTTAGGTTAGGTTAGGAGGTCGATCCCAGAAGGGATACCACTTGGACAGCTTAAGACGCCAGTCCGTTGTGATACCTACGACTCCTATAGTCCCTTACAAGTCGACAAGACGTCTTGTGCTGACTACAAACTTGTTAAGACGGCCAATATCCATTACGGATAGGTATTCAGGACCGCCAAACGTGTGATTGCCGAGATATTTCAATCGTAGCCTAGCGAATGCCGGACATTGGAGGAGAAAGTGCTGGGATGATTCCACCTCGCCCTCCTCCATACAACTTTGGCAACTGGCATCGGGTAGTACACCAAGCCGTACCGCATGAGTGCCCATTGGACAGTGTCCAGTGAGAACTCCTACAATAGCGGCTAGATGCACTTTGCTCAGGGCGAGAAGTTCCCCCGACCTCCTGCGATCCACTCTTGGCCAGAAGGATCTCGCGGTCGCACAGGACCTAGTCGTCGACCAACGTCTGCTGAGTGCACGCGAGGTCCATTGATCCAAAGTTAGAGCGCAGGACGCTAACGGAGATCCTACCCGATCCCATTCCGATGTGAGCGGGGCAAAGGTGCCCCCCTGGCTAGCTCATCGGCTTTGCAGTTTCCAGCGATTCCGCTGTGACCAGGCACCCAAACGAGCCTGATGTTGAAATAGCCAGACGCTACCTCTAAAGAGGACAGACACTCCTTGACTAGCTTTGAGCGGTACGCGCGCTCAAAGCTAGTATTGCTACCCTACTATCAGAGTGAATGCTCACTTCTACAAACGAGGCTGCACTACGCAGCAGTACTTCTACCGCCGCCTTAATAGCAGCCACTTCCGCCTGAAAAACACTACAGTCGTTAAGCTTACACTCGTAAATATTATACAAGAAATACTCGATAAGTTAAACGCGCACTTAACCGCCACTACACGAATGAACTATGAAAGAAAAGATTTTACTTTTTAAAAAATATTTTCAAATTATAGTTATGATGTTACAGTAATAACTCTCAACAGTTTAAGTTAAAGTGGTCGATCGTTTTCGTATTGTTGTTTGAAATGAAAGGAAAAAATTTAATATTGCGCAGTGATTAGTTTCTTTATATTGAAAGTTTTAAAAGCAAAGGATAATGTATGAACAAGTGTCGGCTTCAAAGCAGGACACAAAGTCACAACGATCAGCAACGAAGGTTATGGCAACAGTTTTTTGTGATGCAAACGGAATTTTGTTGCCTGATTAGCTGCAGAAAGGTAAAACAAACAACTCTGAATATTATAGCAACCTTTGAGAGCAGCTGGTTGACAAAACTCGTGAGAAAAGACCTGGTTTGCAGCACAAAAAAATTCTGAAAAAACCTGCTCACAAAGTTGTTGTTTTAACAATGACAAAATTCAACGAATTAAAGTACGAATCACTTGAGCATCCACCGTATTCAACAGATCTGGCGCCGAGCGACTACTACCGCTTCAGAAACCTGAAACAATTTCTTCGTGGAAAGCGTTTATCGTCGAATGAAGAAGCTGTTAGTGTATTGAAGTTAAGGGAGATTATATTGCATTAAAAAATATATTGCGTACCAAAAACAGTATTTTTTCATTTCGAGTGCATAAACTTTGCAACCAACCTGTAATGAACAATAAGGTAAATAAAAATGTGGGGTTTGGAGAAGTATAAAAAATAAACGAAAACTAGCGGTTTATAAAAACTGCAGAATATAAATGTTATATAATTTGTTTTGGTAGATAGTTACGCTGTATATATATATTTAACTTTAGTTTCGCAAATTAAAGACGTATTTTTTTTCATTTTTAATTGTACTTATTATTTAATAATTATGCTTAAGAATTACAGTTTTCAAATTATGAATCTATTCTTACAAATATGTGCAAATTTTGTCAAGTATATGGTTTACGTTTTAAAACGCATTGTGCTTCGCAACAAAACAACAAAAATTAAATAAAATAAAGTTTCACTTTCGACGGTTTCTGGTTTGAAAAACGGTGTTTGATATTTCTTAGACTGATGCAATACTTTGTTAGTACTTTTATTTTGAACACTAGCTTAATTGTATTTCTGCATCGGTCGCAAATTATATTCTAAAAAACCTGTTTACTATACATGCAGTCGTCAACGCTGCGTAACACTATTTTCTAAATGCTAAGCTCAACACTGGAATATTGCTTGGATAAAGCGCTTGCAATTTATTTGAACGTTTTCGTGCAATTCAGCTTCAAAGTGCGTGGAACCGGACAAGCTGTCATTGTAACGGTATCATGCACACATACATATATATGTATACGCATAATAAACGGATATTCGAGTGTTTTAGTCTTGCCAGTTCTATTTTTTATCCTACTTAACAACGTATTCTTATTTTTTGGATTTTTTTTTATTGTAGCTTTTATGTAAGATACGTGTGTATTTTTTTTTTTATAAAAATTCAATTGATTTGGTTTCTGCTTACTTTAACATGCTTATAACTACCTAATTAGTAACTTATAAATTTTTTCAAAATAAATAAACATGATTTCCAATCAAAAAATTATTTTACAAATATTATACTAAGGAATTTGTGCAGCTTGTCTATCAATTATAGAAATTCGAATGCAAAATCAACGTCGCCAAAGCCAAAGTCGCCTTAACTTTGGTCACATATCGAAAATTTTGTATAAAAATATATACATATGTATACTTGCATGTGTGTATAGTTATTGACTAAAATCTAGCATCTAGCAGAATATTATTGCACAGCACTAAAACATTTATGCTAACATAAAAAAAAAAAAAAATATTTAGTAAAAAATAAATTACATACACTGACCCCAAAGAAAAACATAAATTTGATTTATACGCGTTTTCTCGTTACACTTACGCTCACAGCCGCCCCTGCTGCACCTGCTCATAGAGCGGCAGCTTGACGGTTTCCGCCTTGTCGACCACCTTGAACGAGGGAAATAGTCCCGCTTGTTTTGTGCGCGTATTCTGACCCTTGGAATAGCCGTCCCAGTGATTGCCGGCCACGCCCACCAGGTCGCCTGGTTTCATATGGATCTCAAATTGATTGCGCGCTGCATGACCGATCACCACTTGCCGATTGTGCGAATTCTGCCCGCCATAGTAGTAGATATCGTCCAGCGATTTGAAACGGTGCGCC
The DNA here is from genome assembly GCF_042242935.1 of Bactrocera oleae. Classification (NCBI taxonomy): domain Eukaryota; kingdom Metazoa; phylum Arthropoda; class Insecta; order Diptera; family Tephritidae; genus Bactrocera; species Bactrocera oleae. The sequence goes on from NC_091539.1 coordinate 1,142,940, forward strand.
GCATCCGGATACAGTGTCTGCATAATTTCGTAGGCCATGCGGCATACTTGCGAGCTAAATGTGCAGACGAGATAATCGGAGAGCGATAGCAGATGTATGTCGAGTATGATGCCGTTGAGCGCGGTGTCGGTGTAGCGCGTGGAGACGGCGGCCATACGCGCCACGTCGGGATCGCCGATGATCTCGTATTGTGGATATTTGCTGCGCGCCTCCTCGATGACACGCGCATCATCGGAAGCAAGGAAAATGCGGCGCGGCACTACGGTACCATTAATTTCCAAAGTGAGAAAGTAGTCCTCAACATGCGTCATATACTCCTCTATGCGATGGAAGGCGGCTTCGGTGCCGACTTTGTCCGTGCGACGAACATGAACGCTGCACAAGAGTTTTATTATAAATGCAGGACAATAAAATATAAGGCATATATAGACGTACCCCACAATAGGCTTCTTGAAACCCAATTTCGCACGACCCGACTCTAGGAACTCCAATGTGCCCTTTTGCGGACGCAGCAAATACTTCAAGAACTGTCCTATCCACCAGACAATCGGATCGCCATGCAAGCGTCTGAGCCGCGGTGCCAGGTCCTCAGGTATGGCCAACGGCAGAAACGGTGGACGCGGCATGAGCGAATCAATGATGGGTAGTACCAGCACAGGCATATCATGACGCCCTGGCCAATTACTCGCATGCGCAGCATCTGCGTCCAAGCAGGTCTCCGATACCGGCAGGAAAACCTCTTCCCAACCACCCTTGTGGTAACGCCAGCCGCGCGACTTCAATATCATGGTGCGCTCCGTCGCATAGGCAACAATGAAACAGTAAACAACATGATGCAGCTGACAGCCATAACCACAGCCCTGCACAAATAGAACATTTCAGTTGATAAGCACAGAGCAGTGTTACAACGCGCAGCTCTTACCTTGTTGAGTTTGCATACCAGCTTGCGCGCATTCGCACAGTCTTTCGGATTCTGCAAGTAGTGTAGACGCCGCTGCATCAAATCACTCAAATCGCGCGCCTCCTGGTGGCGCCATGCCTCATAACCATCCACTTGCCGCAATCGATCTAGGTCACTCAGCAACGAGCGCTTATGCTCGGCGCCTAGCTGCAACACCTCATTGATGTCCTGCGTCAGTTCGGCCTGCGTTGGCGCGGCGCGCTTGCGCAACTTGCCCAATTCACTGCTAAAATAGTTCCAAATTTCGCCGACATTCGATTCGATGCGTCGACGCAGCAGCTCATATTCTAAGCTGGGCTCGTGAACGCCGTCTGCCGCACTCTGTGCGATTGCATTGGGTACCGGCATTCTGCCGAAAGTGTCCGCACCGCTATCACCATCACCGGCGCCCATAAAATCTGCTAATGCATCCTGATTTTGTACGTTTATGGAATTTTGTAAATTAAATTCGAGCTTTTCGATTAGACGCTGTGCCGATTGCTTATCGATCTGGTCGCTGTGCAGTGAGTAAAAAGAAAAGTAGAAGCGCTTAACGTTAATGTATTAATCTTAGTGCAATTGGCATGGCGCAAGCAAACATGGGCATTTCAGCTGAGTTTGGGCATTTATATACAAAGGTAACACGGTTGCGTTGCAGCTCAATTAGCTGAGCATTCAAAACGTTTGGAAATTGCTGTACATCTACACGCGCAATTACCGTTACGCAGCACTGCATTAATCAGCGCGCACTTTACATGGCGCAAGCACACTTTGAACGCATGTAATCTCTCGCACACAACCGGCGCACAATTGCGAAGACCGCTTACGCGGCCATAATGACAACCGCGGCATAGGACGCACAACGCTTGGTATTGTGCTATTCAAACGGAAGCGCAAGCAATCGTGTGCGACACGCAGCTGAGGAGGAAGCCGGAGCGTACTTAATCCGCAAACAATTGGCGCGTGTGCAGCTGGAGTGCAAGAATGGCAATGCATTGAATTTGTTTGTTGTGTATCACAACAATTCAGCACTGTTCACATGACGACTTATGCGGTCTGCGTAAGCTGTTGCTGCTAGGGCTTTAATAAATCTATAAAAGCGCGTATTAAGAAAAGCTGTAAGACTTTGGGGTTCTTAAAGCGTGCCCAATTAATTAGCATTCGGCACTTTGATCCTGCGTGTCAGCTCTGAAGCAAGCTAGCTTAGACGAGCTATGCAGAAGGTGCATGGTATGGCTGATAGCTGAATCAAGACTTGTGCACAGCGGTTTCTGGGGTGGTCTAAAACGTACTACACACAGCTCACATACGCCATTAATGCTTATCGCTGCAGCTTACACTATTTTACTCACCTCGAAAGCTTCTCAATCATCTGACGCAGCTCCTCATTGCGTTGCTTTGAGTATTCGAGCAGCTGCAAAGCCTGATTGATGCGTTTCGCCGTTATCGTATCTATGTCCGCATTCGGCTGCGTATTGAGTTTATTGACAAAGACGTAAACGAGCAGCGCCCAGGTGAGTACGAAGATGACGAGCGCACGTATCCATGAATTTGATGTGGAGCCGAAAAATTGTCGCAACAAGGACATTTGGTTGAAATTTTGTATGAATAATTTTTTGTTTGAAGGAAAACGTCTGTTGTTGTTACTGTGATTTAGAGTTTGATGTCAGCTAGAAAATTTTTATCGCACATATGTATGTAGATGATATGTACGTTTCTCAATTGAAATTGGAGGTGTCGGAAAAGATTGGGCGCCGCTCTAACAATAACTGCTCCATTCGTCGCTGTGGTTCCTCAGTTCCATGGAGAGGTAGTCGATGTATTGAACTAATTATTAGCGAAATAAAGATTGTATATCAATAAGCATATGGCTGCGTTCGAGCTACGTAATAATTGCAGCAGTATAGCTACTGTGTTGCATATTTGCTGATACTCTGCTGATAAGCATTCAAAAATTTAGTGTTGCCAGTGACAGTAGAACGTGATGCTGTTGCAAGTGTTGCCGAAAATTAACAAAATTCACACAGAAAGTGATACTTTGGCAAATTTGCAACACTGCTGTCGTGATTGCCAGCTCGAAAGCACCCTATATTATAACGTCGAAATTGTGTTTGAACGTCGTGTAATGTTATTAGTTAAGCTTTCACTATAAAGTTCGACAAAAGATAAATGGCACGCTTGCTGACTGAGTTAATGAGTTCAATCTTTAGAAGTATATACAGAAATCGAATACTTTTTTAATGTATTGTATTTCGAAACCGAATACACATATTTAGGAGCGTTTAATCACAGCCTAGAAGTAGCACTGGAGACTAAAGAAGACTTCTTGCCACATCTTACACAGTTCACGGAGACATACTGGGAAAAATCGCGACACGCTGCGCACAAAGAAAAAGTTAGATGAGCAGATCACACCAGAGATGTGAAGTGGTGGTTAGTGTTATATGGGGACTCTTTGCATGCAGCACATATTATATGTTCGAAATGTCAGAGCCTGATCTGTATGCGAAGGAATTTGGTTTGCTACAATATCCAGAATGAACTTGCGTAAGGGTCAAGCTGGTTACGCGATTCAACTCACTTTTTACGCTATGGATAACTGTTTGACTACAAGGACGCCACTCGCCGGGATGCAGGCGTTTAAGCGTCTATTGGCTCCACTATGTATGGAGTTGAGTGCCTAACGGAAAACGGTCGCAAATGAAGTGCTGTCGATTAAATGCTTTACTTCGCCAGGTGTTGCGGGAAATACCTGCTTGATGTGCCTACGAGGCGCTGCCACTTCCGTACTGTTTGTAACGATATCTTTTGCTTTGTTATGCACCGGTTAACGTTAACAGCAAATTAGTTGTACTTTCGATTATGCTGTTATCAGCGAGTGTAGGACAACTTACGCATTAATTTAATGAAACTGCGTAGTGTTGTGCTAATGAAATTGGTGTTGCCGTACACTTGGGAGCTTTTAGGTTAATTACTTATCACTCGCAGCGTTGGCAACAAATATTAGGGAAAATTTTTTTGCAACCACAGAATTTCTTTGTTAACATGTACACGAGCGACATACATATGCTATAAATATGTTTGTATGTATGTATAAATGTCACAATAGCGTGGGGCGCACATACTGCTTTAGTCACACTTTACCGCAATTTATGAAGTACAACAAACACAAACCAAAATAGCACGCCTAGCGCCACAACTGACCGCACTCATTACTCCACCTTGTGCTATATGTATGTATGTATGTACATATACATATATGTATGTGCATTTACACATAGCACTGATAGTAGAAAGAACTTAAAACAGCAGACGAGCGTGTCAACACATTTCTTCATACACACATACATACACGCTTTGCTAACACTAATTGCTTTTCATTTCTTCTCATTTTTGTCATTTATTTGATCTGCTAATTCCACGCCAGCAAATCAACTGTAACACGTCAGTAATTAACTTGATAAGACAGCGACACACCACTAATGACTTTAAATTATTTTTTATATAATTTTAACTCTTTTTTTTGGTTAATGTACGCCCCAACAATTACTGTCATAATCAAATTTTTATCTTAAGCATACCAGATTTTTGCTGAAACTGCACACAATGAATTTATTTATTGATGCCACGCATCATTTAACTAGTGAGCGAGTGAGATTCTCCTAGATATAGTATTTCCAATAAAACGAAATTGTAAATAAAATAAAAACACGCAGCTGGCGCTCAAAGCAAAATCACTCAAAAATGTACGGAGCGCGTGTGAGCGCCGAGTGCTTGTTATTTATATTTTGTTATTGTGTGCGCTGCTTGACAGCCGCTGTTGAAGCAGAGAACTTAGAACAACTCTTCTTCTAAGTTCTCTGTGTGAAGTGCGGGCATATGTGATGGCTTTGTGTAGCGCACGGGCAGGCGGGCGGGCGGTTGGATGTGCGCCGACCGCTGTCCGCGAAACGCGGCAGTAGCTGAGCGCTGAGGTAGCGGTGGGAGCGCAAAGTAAATTTCTTTGCACAAAGCACCAATGCAAAGCAAAGCAAAATTTCGATTTTCTCTCGCTTTCGTTTTTTTTTTTGTTTTTTTTTTCTTTCTTTTTTACAACTACTAAAACGCTGACACAAAATATTTTCCAATTTCATTTGTTTAAATTTCAGCTCTTCTATGCCCTAACAATGATTCACTGCAATTAACACCATGCGCGATTTGCTTGTGAAGTGTGTTGCTTACATTGATTTCCAGTTTAATTTGCGTATTGCTTATATGAATGCTTCTGTTGTAAAAACTTTGCTGCAGCAACAAATTTGTATAGCAGAAGTCAATAAATATTCCCACTACGGCAGACGAGTTGCGCACTCATTGAAGACACATTCTCACTTGAGCGACCCGCTTTATCCACTGAATGGCTGCTCGGCGCACTAGCATGCATTTAGTGGCTGGACGAGCGACATTTGCCTTTACTAACTCGATTTCACTCAATCTACGAGTTGCCAAGCGGCAGCACTAACAAATTTACGTAAAACTGCCGGTTTGTTGGGCATTTTTTGGGTATAACCCAAGGTGACCGCATACTTTTTTTGGTAAGATGTGGATTAATAAGAGATTTCTGCGAATATTTCTTATGTACATATATGGAGCCAACCTGGATGTTGCTGTTTTTGTAGCGAGTATGCATACGCTGTTTAAGTGGTTGGGCCCAAGTAAATTGTCATATCGGGCTCTATTCCGGAAGTTGCGCAAGGGTCACGTTAGATTAAGCCGGTTCTACCTTAATGGGAGCCGGATTTTATATGGTTTTTTCGACGATCTAACACGGTTTGGATCGGTAAGTAGTAGCAGTGCGCCAGTCTGGTAGTTTCCATGGGCATTGAAGCACAGCACAAATACATATCTGGTGAAATGTTAGGTTAGGTTAGCTAGTGCATAACTTCTTTCCGTATTCTAGATGGCTAGATACAACCATACGACTAACATTCCAACAATATTTTCCTTATAATATAATTACAACAACCAGTCTCTTTGCTGGTGCTTAACGCACCTGTCGTTCTTGTAGTATTTTTGAACTCGGATATTGTGAATACGGTCCATTTGAAAAGACCGGATGTACCTAGCTATTGAGCATATGCGAATTGACAATACATATTGCACTATGTATATATGTATGTGTGTATATGAGCGTGTGTTAGGGTATCGTTCCGCTGTTTTAGCGCTGCTTACAGAGATGTCGCCTCCAGCACGTACCGCCAGCAAACAGGGTCATACATTAGAAATTTAGATTGTGTTAACATACATTCACATACATACAAGCATACACACATATGTATATATGTAGCATGTGTGTATGCATTTTCCAAATCACGCATTGTGCCTGCTTCCGCCTGCGTTCACAACAAAAACAACAAATCGCAAATGCCGGGGGTTGTTTAGTTTTCGCCGTCTGCCATTCCACATTATCCGCTATACATTGTTATTTTCGTTTGCTCGTTCGCATCTAAATTTATTGCCCTTTCGCATTATACTCATCTCCGCCATACATCTGCATTCTCCCTTTGCATTGTTATTCCAACTATTTGTGTACATAATAATCGTGTATTAATGCCGAAGGCGGCACAAAAGCAAAATGTAAACAACAACAAAGCGCAGCGTTGCCGGATACGTGCGAGCGACAAGCGTAGTAAGGCGAACGGCAACAACAACGCTGCTGCTTGCTGCTTGCTACCTGCCACCAATGCCTTTTGTTTCGTTCATCCTCCAGCGGTGCAGCTGCTCTGTTGGTGGTGGCGTTTTGCCGGCTTCACGGCACATACACACACACACACACACGCATTATGTTATGGTAAACACATACGCTTGTGTTTGTTTAGATTTTATTTGCTTGCATCGGTCACAAGCCGACGACGAGTGTCGTGTTTGGCCATTTTGAAAGTGATTACACTGTTCAATATGCATGAAAAGCAGATTTTCAAGTGAATGCTTACGTATGTATACATTTTTTATTTGTATGAGATAGTCTGAACTCATTTTTATTTGGCTGGAGTTATGAACTTTCGACACACTGTGCTTTAGCGGAAGTTCGCTAATGCATTGCTGCACAAAAAGCGTTAAATTCGTTGCAAAGCAAGCTTGCATGCCTAATCTATGTATTGGTATCGGTATACATGCATATGTATGTATGCGTGTAATTTGAATAAATTAATACAACGAGCTGTTAGTGCAGCGAGTTATCACGAAAGCGTACGATTCTTAGAGAATTAACAAAAGCAGCTTGAAAATTATTGAAAATTCATATTTTCATTTAAATAATATATATATATATACATACACAAATTGCAACGGAAACTGGCTGCGCCATTTTGCTTCAAGCAAAACATTTATAAACGTTTTATAAACATATGTATGTTATATGTATTTACGCAAGTAAGTTGTATGCAAAATTAAGTAACATTCTAATACCAGCTAGCTTCTTACTCAAGCTAAAAATCGTAAAAGCTTTTTAATCAGCAATCAAATCAGTTGGAGCTTTGGAAATCCAGCAAGTATAATGCTGATATCAAAAGCGCTGCTTATATAAAAATATGCTTCTTTGGCCAGCTAAGAAGTTGTTAGCGGCACATCAGCGCTTAGCAAATGTTAATGCGAAATTGTCAAATACATACTAACATACATATATTGGCATTATGCAGCGGCAGCAGTTTAGACTTACCAACAGCTTTTTGCTCAGGCGCTGCAGCGTAGCGCAGTTAATTCTTTTAATTGATTTTTTAGCTTATGGCTACAGCAAGTATGCAATTGCAAGCGCGTTCCCAAAACCGTTTTGAAAATGAAAATGCGTACCTTTATTTTAAATGTGTGTTTATTACTTGTTAATATTACTTTTTATAATCATTTTGTTCTTTATATACCGTTGCTGTTGCTATTTCATTGCAATTGCATTATTTTTCTCTGCACGTTTTCGCAACAACGTGCATCAACTACCCGCTCTGCGGCGGCCGGAGTGTTACACTTTCGATTTCATGGTATATTCCCAACTTATGTAGCTTGTTAAATAGTAGCCAGGTTTTATTGTATAATGCTACAATATTTATGCTGCGCTTTGATTTTTTTTACTACAAAATTTTTATTACCTAAGTATATTTATGCTTTTAAATTTATTTTATGCTTGAATATCGCATTTTTTCTTTTCTGCTATATTTGTTTATAAATGTTTCTTATTTATATTACAACTAAATGTCATTATGTGTACCTAAAATTATTTACCGACTTCTTGTATATGGTTTTTGCTTGTTCGCTATAAGTTGTAAATGCGCTATTGTAAAAATTTTCGTATTGTATTTTATATTTTGCTTGCTATTTAAGGTAGTAGTGGAATTTGTTGATCACTTTGCGTATTTGTCTATTATTTTTTTAATATACTTTCATTTGCTTAAAACGAAAAGAATGTTGGCGATAGAAATGTTTGTCATGCATGCATGTGTGCATAGATTCGCTTTTAGATCCAACGGAAAACACTTAGCAGCATGTTTTTGGCGCTTGCCGAAGTTGTAGTCAATTTGAAAAACTTTTAATCCAACATATTTACCCGCTTAACTTTTGAAACAAATTTTTCGCATGTGTAAAATATAAGCAATTCATGTTGTTTTTATCACTGTTTATTCTGTAGTAAATTTCTTTGCAGTTGTGTGCTTGAATCAATTGGTAAAATGTATATTTGCTTGCATGTATTTATGTATGTATGTGAGTGTGTTGTGTTGCATTGTAATTTTGCTTTAAAGTATGTAGTATACATTACGCTACTAATTAATTAAAAATAACTTGCATTACTTACTGTATTTTTAATATTTTAATAATTATAATTTCGTGTTATGATTTTGCAATACTTTAGCTCCATAATTGTATCGTTATACTTTTCGTTTTACGCACATTTCCTGCCCACTTTCATTATATCAGTATGCTTTTAGTAAGTATATGCACGTATTTGCATATTTTTACATTTAGCGTAAACTAATAAACATGTACGTAATGGTTTTTTTTTTTAGCTAGTTCTTTAAGTCAAGTATTGTGTTTTGAAGTTTTCGCTTTTGTGGTAAAAATGCAGAAATAAATACGCTTTAATGATAAACTATGTAAAAAATATGATTAAACTAAAGTTATTTTTTTTCGCTTTCAAGAAAGTGTTAATTTTGAAGCTTTTCTTATTTATTGATAAATAGCTGATAATAAAAAATAAAAATAAAATTACTTGTGTATGTATGGTAAATTAAAAACGGCAATGAAATGCAAATTTTACAGCTGCTCGAAACAGAAAGCATGCAAGCGAGTGCAAGTTATTTCTGGGCGCTGTATAGTTTCAAGGCATTGGTTGCTGCTGCATAACAGCACTTTTTCTGTGACAACTGCGCGTCCAGTTTTCGTCAATTCGGCTTACAGGCATCTATAACGATTTCTATGTCAAATATATTTTTTTTTTGGCATATTTAAACGCTTGATAAACGCAATTTCTTTGCTTTTTTCGCTCGCCTATTTCTAGTTTACTAACTTGTTACACTTCAGTGTGTTTTTGTTAAGGTGTTAACCGTAAAAATTTTACTTAAAATTATAGAATTAATGTGATCCTGCAATGCTACACGCGCTGTTTCGCCCATATTTCTAAATAGCGGCACGTTGTAGTGTTATTATTGTTAGGTATGTGTCTTTTCACCTGCCCACCGGCCAGCGCGTTCGCTCCTTATATGCTAAATATTTCAATTACGCCCTAATTAAACCGCTATACCCCACTAGCCCGTTCGAAAACTTTGCTTGCGTCTTCTACTTAATCACTTCGTATTTTTTTCGATTCTGGTTGACTGTTGGCTTCATCCGCCGTAAAAATACCGTCAACATTGCTTGCGTCGTCACATTGTAGTGCACGCTTTTGCGGTACGACACCGGCAGCGCTGCTAAGCGTGGAATCGTTGTTAGAATCGCTGGCGTTGGCGTTTGTGTAATTTGTAGAATCGTTTAAATTGCCACCAAATAGCGGGGTTATCGATTGGTGGCTCTGTTCGATGTGGCGGCTGTTGCTGTTGCTGCTGTCGTCCTCAGCATCGACATCGTCTTCCTCGCTTGCCTCTTCGTTGCCTGTTGAGCGTAGGCAACTGCTATTCTCCCCATCACTGCCGGCTGCTCCCAAAGACACTAAAGTACCGTTACCATTACCATTGCTATTACCAACTAACGCATCGACTACAGTCTTCTGCCTGCAGTTGTTGCTGTTGTCAGCGACACCATGTTCAATGCCTACAATATCGCTATTACTATTTGTATTCGCATTTATGCTACTGTTGCTATTATTAAGTTTAAGTTTAGCCTTTTCGGGTGCCTCCAAGTTGCTCTCTGAATCGGATGCGAGCGGTGTGCCCACTTCGCCGTCGTCGGTTGAGGTTGTAGCTGTGGTCTGGGTTGTGTTCTCATCAATGATGGGTTCTTGTGAGGTGGAGTCGTTCGAAACAAAGTTTGAATCGCCATCCTGCAAGGCAGTCGGCGCTGTCGCAATCGGTGCTGGAATAATGTGTTCATTGTCAGCTAAAATGACATATTTAATTAATAAAGTTTGGGAAATATCGAAAATCGGATTTTTCTACACACCTGCACCTAAGCTCTCTTCATCTCCATCATTGGTATCCTCTCCTGCAAGCACTTTAGTTGTTTGTGTTGCTGCCTTAATTGTGCTTCCATTGGTATTTGCACCAACGCCAGCACCTGGTCCGGGCATTTCATCCAAAAGTTCCGGACTCAAGTCGTTGGCCACATAGTGTGCCCAGAGTGCCAACTCCACACGATGGGGAGACCAATGTGGTGTTTCTCCGCCAGCCTCTGTATTTAAACGTGCAACAGTAGTCTGGATGTGTTGCACAAAGTTGAGGTACTCCTTGGTGGTATAATCGATACCCTCGATTTCTGCAATCCAAATAAAATTAAAATTATTATAGAATAAGATATACTAAATTGAAATTTTTACGTTAGTAAGCGTATGCTTGTGGGTAAATATTTTCTTGACCTTAATTAGATCACACCTATATGTATATACGTATGTACAATATATCAAATACAGCATTATTACCAACCTGGAATGGCCATTAGGCACTCATCTGCCATAAACGGTGCTGAATCAGGGGCAGCAGCCGCCAATAGCGCCGAAGCCATAGTCGTGCCGACGCCTTTAAGATTTGATAGCGCCGTTATGGCCTGTTCTAGATTAGGCAGTTTTCGGAAAGCTTTCTTTGTCTCCTGCATAACAGCACGCGGTGTGTTTACCTTGACCAGGTACGAAAGTTGTGGATAAAATTTACCACGCGACTGTTTCCATTTCATGGTCTGTACCAGTTCATCGTATACCATATGCGCATCCTTCCCTCGTGCTTTTATTAACTTTGGTAATTCATTTTGATACCATTCGTCCAAACGAATAAGCTCTTGAGGCTTTTTAGAGCGTTTCTCTGCCTTTAGCTTCAGCACTTGTGGATAAAGTTTGTAACAGTATTCGAATTGATGCGTTGTCCCGTTCTCAAAGAACGACGCAGTGTCCTTGTTGCTTGTCATATTGAAGACAGCTGTGTTTATTGTGGCGATCACGCTGACAACTTTATATATACTCGGAGAAATATATGTGCGAGTTGCTATTTCTGTTGCTGGCAGATGGATCGATCGATGGCAATGCTGGTTAGCGAAACAGTGGTTGCACTGGTGGTTGCTTGTTGCTAGTGTTGGTACCACACGCAACTGTGGTAGTGATGATAATGACAATGGTATTTGTGATGGTGGTGGATGAGTCGTAATGGCTGTGTGGAAGATAAAACGTATGTTGGTTATTTTATAATATTGAATAGCCACTGACCAATCCTAAATTACTAAAATTGCACATTTTATTGCGATAATTGATTACAAACGCTTTTAAAGCGTTAAGTTTATCACATTTTAAGAACGCTCACATTTATTTGCCTTTTATATTTATAAGCGAATTCTTTTCATTGCTTTGTTTTGTACTATGGATTTTTTTGCAGAAAGTGTTGTCCTGATTACAATATTATAAAATCATTTTTACCCTTAAGAAACAACGCGCTGAGCTAATTTTTAGCACTGGCAAACTTTCTTCTCTCCAAATTACAACTACTAATTTAATTTTAAATTTACACAGCTACTTTCTTAAATACAATTCTGCACTCACCTCAATTCAAAATACGTCAATAGTGGCTCCTTTGCGCCTGGAAAACTACACTTTATCTTCGAAATCACCTCCTTTACGCCACTGACAGTAAAAATTATTTTCAATTCACTTTCAAGTTTCGCAGTCTACGCGAGCGACGAATAAAAATCGACAGAATTCTTTTTCTCGTTTTATCTTCATTTCCTTTTTGTGGTACACTTCGTTGTCGTTGTGTCTCGCTTTGCTTTTATTTCAGCGACAACAGCGCCTTCACACTGTTCACTCTGAGTTATGTGTGCTTGTGTGCCTGTGTGCTGCTTGCCGTACTCGGGTTGTCGTTGCCGTTGCCGTTGCCGTTGCTGTGCGGTGCGATTGCGATTTGAGATTTACCTAAACTAGTCGCCGTCGAAAACGTTGCTGCCTGACCGATGATTTTTCAGTTTGCGTTCACTTGCCTGCTTGTTTGCCTTCTGTTTCGTATGACCATGCCACCTCGACAATTACTAAAACCCACCAAAAAAACCACGCACATGCGTGAATAAATCGCTGTCTTGCCGGCTAACCGTCAATTTATAGGATATTTAATATATGCCCTGAGCACTCCCAGTTACCGATCTCCTTTTTTCACTTCTTGCAAGTTCCCTTATGTTAATTAAGAGAGTTTAGTTGTTTTAAAAGGAGTACAAATACAAATTATTAGCACTCTGACATGAATGTGATGCCTATAAACAATTAACCTCTATTAAAATCGCTATTTCAAGAAGTTATGCTGTGGACTGCTTGTGTAGGGCAACAGTGTTTTTAGAAATTACTTTTCATATGTGTGTTGGCAGTATATGAACAAAATTATGGACATTACGTTTGCAACTATATGGCAACTTCATCAACGTGTTTGTTGTTGCATTCACTAGGTTTTTCGTTTTACTTATTTCATTCTACGGCAACCAAGCGCGTCCATTTGTTCCAAGTTCGTCGGTAATCGCTGGCACTGCACAAATCGACTTCGTTCGCCGACCGCTCGCTATACAATTCGCGACTATCTTGATTCAGGGTTGCAATGCGACGTTGAAACATTCCACAAACAAATGGGAACGGCTAGTGAACTGTGCACCGCACAGTGACCGTTTCGACCTTTTTCGTGCTCATTTTTTTAAATTATCTCGAAATGTAAATTTTACAAGATTTTGAACCCAAACACATACATAACTCTTCAGTTAAAAATATTCTACAAGCATACACTTACATTAATGTACATTTAAGAGTACAGTGTGTATAATTGCTAAAATTTACATCTAACTTTGTAGGTATTCATCCATATGCGCATACACAAACGTCAAGAAAAGACAATAATTGTAATCGGGTATTGCCAGCGACAGCGAAAATCGAAACAGCGCATGGAAAAAACCCGCACGACCCTCAGCGTTACCGAAGTGGTTGGCTGTGTTCGTGCGGCAGGCCATAATACAACCGTGTGTTGTTACAAAAACAACAACACACAGTGTGTGAAGATGGCAGACTGTATAGTGGCAGCGACAACTACAACGACACCATATGCGCTTGCCTTTTGGCAGCAGCTGTGCGTTTTCTCTACTCATTCAAACACAGCACGCGTTGTGTTGTTGCTTTGCGGCGACTTTGCGCTTCGGTTGAAAAACTCGATGTATGTCGATAAGCGACAACTGTGTGCGGCATTAATGGCCAGAAAAACAACTACATACACACAGGCGCAATGACAGGGAGCGATGAATAGACGACAACGTACAACGTTCGTTAATGAATGCTTGCTAAGCTGGTTGCCGACTCATCGCTGGTTCTGGTTACATTGCCGTTTCTGCTGCGACCGCTTATGCCATTGCAGGCATTGTGTATTGTTGCTACGTTGTTCAATGCACAAAAAGCGATGTTGTAAATTGTCGCTTGTTTCGTATTTCCTTTGAATAATCGTTGCTTTGCCTTTCTCATTTTTGAATTTCACATCGCTGACGCTGTTATTGGTGTTGTATTGCACATTGTAGGATGTGAGTGTGTGTGCGAAATGGAGGGTGTGTGTATGTGTGCCTAGCGTTCATAAGTCTTTTTGCCTTTTACTTTTGCTGAAGCAACGAAGGCTAAGCAGAAAGACGGTAAAATCAAAAGCGTATTATAAACGAAGATAAATGGCGAAGGGGCAGCAAAAGGCAAAACGTGATAATTAATGTGCGATGGCGGATACGGAATGAAAGAACGAGCGAATGAACGAAGTATTGCAAAATGGAATATGTATATACATATGTATGTATGTATTTGGAAAATATACTTATACAGCAGATACCAAGGTTATAAAGGAAAAAATATATACACGTTTTTTCTAGGGAATCTAGAGAGACAGGATAGTACACAAGTATACATATTTAGAATAAACTGTTATACAGCGAATATCCCTGCATGAATTCGCTTGTGTATGAATATATACAAATATACATATGTAATATTGTAAATATTTATTTTAAAGCCATCAAATCGGCTTATTGATTGCTGAAGTCTTAACATGAAGCTACCAAGAATATTTGAATTTGTATATGCATTTAATGGAAAAGTGCTAAGCATATGTCATTTTACTTATTTACTGTTAACTGTGCGAATTGTAGCAATTTATGACAGCTACTAATAAACGTCGCTTGCGCGCATGGCCTACTTCCGGTAGCAGCATGATTTGCGGTTTTTCGCAATACATATATACATACATACACACACACATATAGAAGAATTTTTACGTAAGTCTAAAAGCGCCAAAGCAATCTGCTAATATTCTATATTTTATAACAAATTGGTAGACGTTGAAATGCCAATTTCGGGTGTATTCAAATCGCAGTTATTCGGCGAAAATAACCGTCACTTTGTCAACAAGTTGACTCAACGCAGTAAGTTTACTTCCGGTCACATGCAGCAAAAGTCGTATAAATGTAGGGGGAAAAACAGTGCAATGTTTAAAAAGTTGTCTTATATGCCGCGTTTAACAAGTCGCGCTTATTTTTATTGCTTAATCCTTCATTTCCATGTACATTTTGTAGGTGTAGTTGAGTATTTCCATTTTGAATGCTGTACGCCGGTGTTGTGGCACTTTGTCGAAAAATTCTTGTATGACAGCCAGGAACGGATCGGCGGACTGTTTGTAGGTGTTTACAAAATTCAAATAATTCTCCACGAGTGTGCGAAAAGTTTCATCCAAGTTAGCATAACGTTGTGCATCGGAGCCCAGAGCGACACTGGCACCCTTCAGCGCGGTGGTTCTTGGCGTTTCAAGTTGTTTTTCTTTTTTGTCGCTGGGGTTCTTCAATTTAGGCTGATGCGTCAGTTGCGTGTTGAGCAATGGCGCGGATTGTGAACTAAAAGTTTAACTAGTATGTGAGCACATAAAAGCAAACAAACTGAAAATAATAAAACAAACTATTTTACCCTTTTGGCGTCATGCCGGCTGTGAGAAAAAATAGTTGCTCAAAAAACAGCCATTCCTTCTTTGTATGCAGATTGCCGCCCATTTTACTTCTTGCGCTCAATTCAATTACAAAACGATCTCTCAAAGACTTCCAGCGCTTGCGACATGCCTCCACTGTTTTAGAATAAGAAAAGATAATAAATATTGATAGAAGTGTATGTTAATGAACGAAATTTGCACCAGATTCGCCGACATTATTTGATACACAGCTCCAGCAGATATCCTTCTTTCGCTTATTTTTATAGTCCGGATTGTATTTATTCCAAAGACATTCGTTTTGCTGAATTTCCTTAATTAGTTTTTCCTCCAACATATTTTTTTGCTTTTTTGAATGAAATTTTCGTTGCCAAACATTATTTGTCTAATGGTTGTTTGTTAATACTACCAAAATAAAAAACAAGTGTTCGAATATGTATGTAATAATTTTAATAAAATCTTTTGAAGTATATTCATAAAACCAACAACTGATATGAATAACGTATAAAATAAATATAGGCATTAGGATTTACATCAGTTGTGATGCCATGGACTTGCAATTTCTGAAACCCTTTTAACATCGACTTTAAGTCGGAGAAAGGTGCATTTGGTTTGCTTGGTGTAGTTGATGTATTGTTATCTGTAAAAAATTAAAAATTTTAACAACTTAAAGTGAATTTAATGCTCAAGTTAAACACACACTTACACATACATTTATGAATAATGAATTTACCTTGTTATTGTTAGAATGTGTTATGTTGTGTTGCATTATTTACTCTTGAAAGAGCGTTTCATAGCTCATGCCTTTGATTTTACTTGTTTAATAGTAGATATATGTAGTAGTTTGCAAATAATTAGTTACAGCCCTAAGAGCAGAATTAATGATTTTAAACAATTGGTTATACAAACACATCTATTACAAAAATACAGAACAGTAGGCGCGTTAACAGCTTTTATAGAAATGCAGAAGCAATTGACGCCAACAAATTAGCCACATTTGAGAAGGAAGAGTTTTGATTTATAATTTATTTATTGTATGTATGTAGTATATTGGTTTGTTTTGACTTTTGTTGGTAATGCTTTTTATGAATTATTTTGTTTAAGGATGCTCGTGTGTTTTATGATGACCGCAAGCAGCAAAAATGCACATTTAAACTCAATTGGTATCTAAATCTTCCAGTCGTACCGGATGTGTATATGGTATAATAGATTTCTTTTCCACATCTCGCGAGAGTGCCTTCCTCATATCTACATTAAAAATTCATGGAATTATTTAAAATAATTTACATATGTAAGTAGTTTTCAAACACGTTTAAACATACCATAAGCATCTTCATCGTGATCGCCAGCGTAGTAATCAAGTATAGTACGATAAATTATATAACCCAAATTTTGATACATGTTGATTGCCACTTGATTACTCTTGCGCACAAACAGATCAACAAAATAAGCACGTTTTCTAAAAAATGTAAAAGCCTTTACAGCAAACACAAAAAAGTTGGACAGAAATTTACATACTTTTCGGAAACATCTTCCAGAAAGTTCATAAGTAATGCAGCTAAGCCTAGACGTCTGTAGTCCGGTGAAACGGTTAAAGCAGTTACATGACCGTGCCAATTTTCCATATGACCTTCAACCTTGCCCATAACTGTAGTTGGAAACAATATATATGTCAAAGACTAACAATTGTTTCAAAGCCTTGTACTCACTGTAACCCATTATTTGCCCACTTGGGGATTCGGCTAACTGGAAGTACTCAGGCCATCTAGCCAAATATTGTGTATAAAATGAAAGCCCATAAGTTTCGGTTAGTGGGTCGAAGTTGCTGTGAAGTATTAAAAACCACATTTATTGTAAAAAAAAAGGTTCGTTTTTTAAATAAACAGCACTAAATCGCAAACGGTTGTGATGAAAACCAAGCGATATTTTGTACTTACACATTATTAAATTTGAAGAGGTCATCGCAGGTGAATGGACGTAATGTAGTCATCTTTCAAATAAAAAATGTAAATATTTATATTAAAAACTAACCGTGATTTAAATTTTCGTATAATGGTAAAATTACACGTTCAACTCATAAACAGCTGTTCGCTTGAACTAGAGAGAGCCTTGTCAATCAGTTGTTTAAAAGAGAGAGCACTCTGAAAACAGTGTTGCAGTGTCATATATATTTACAACAACTATATTTATAGAATAGTAATTCGCTCTTAATTATTAAACTGTTTAAATTTTCATTGCAAAGAAAGAAAAAACCCGTAAAGCAAATTGAAAATTTACACTTAGCTATTAAATTGATTTCACTTTCACTCTGTTAGAATTACAATTATATTATAAGCCGACAGAGGAAAAGATCAAAATATAACATTGAAACATGTGTTTTCGATGTGAGATTTAGCTTATGAGATATAACTGATGTTTTATTTATCATAACAGTAAATTAGTTGAAATGGATAAATGTTTTTAGTTATTTAAAACTATCTATCTGCAATATTCTTAAAAATATTAAATGTTTGTTAATTATTTTAGCCATATTTAAGGGCGCTGTAGCACTTTACATGTTTAAAAAACACATGCTTGGCAATGCTGCTCGTCATCGTTCAATCGCTGTTCAATTTTTGGTCTGACAATTTGTTCGCAGCGAAACGCATCGTGTCGCATTTATTGTGTTATTTCGGATCAAATATATTTGGTAAAAAAAAGATGTATAAACTAATATTAAGTTGAAAAGTGACTAAAAAAGACGTAAAAACCTTTGTTATAATTTCGAAGGTAGTGATATGAATTATAAAAGTGATAAAGGCTAAATGAAATGAAAGTGGGCCAATAGTGAGTGACGAGAGCGGTGTAGTCGTAAAAGACGGATACGGCGACCGTAGAACAGCAGCGCGGCGAATAAGCACCAGTGCCAGCGAATTCGTGCTAAGACATAGTAGCTGCTAAAGGAAGTGAGAAGCATAAACAGTGAAGATGAAAAATTCATTGCGGGAAGTTTTAAATTGATTGTGTGCGTTTTGTTACGCGTGAGCTGAGGAGTTTTTATTGTGATTCAAAGACGTAAATAAGGAAAGACATTACATAGTCTTTGCAGATACGAAATTGAAGGATAATTTGACAAAAAGTTGTGTAAAAATTACTTCGATGTGTAGAAAAATTGTGCCAGACTAGCAGCCAACCAATACAAACACCGAGCGCAACACACAAACAAACTCACACTCACTGTGGGTTCTCGTCTCGTGCGCCACGCACTGTTTTCATACAAATTTTCGGAGGTATTCGTTGAATTACATGCGCGTTCGTTGTTCGCATTCAAATGTCGGTTGTTGGCTAAAATTACTATTCTAAAATATATGATCTATGTAAAACAAATATACTATAAGTAAAATATTAAAAGTTGAATAAATAAATGAAGGGATTAATATATGAATAAGTTAAAGTGAATTAATACCACTAAATACAACACAACGAACATACACAACCACAACTCTCGCCATTTCATATGTTTGCATTGTATTCTTCATGTGCGAAGCTAAAATGGTGAGTATTTCCTTGCTATTATTTTTGTTGTTTTGCAGTTTTTGTTGGCACCATGCTCGTTCGTTGCGCGCGAGGAGACGCGTTGTTTGATTATGGTGTGGTGGGTTTTTAACGAACCGGTGGGGAGTAGTGCGTGATAAGAAGGGGAAAAACATTTAACTGCTAAAGATCTATATTATAAAAAAAAAAATAATTGCATGTCTGATCACACATTCATACATAGTATACAGTAGTATGCAGAGGCAAAAAAAAATATTTTTTTTAGTGTGAAAAATAATTATATCTGAAAATATGCGGTGTTACACAGTGTATGCTGAGGCATCCATATGTACCGCAATATTCAATAGTATAATATTAACAACTTTTTGCCAATTCGAAATTCGTGTTCCTCTTCTTTTGTGAATTATTTATATCACTTATCATACAAATAAGTGCTAAGTGTATTTCTGGCATTTTGCAGAATTTACGCTAATTATTTAGTTTAATATTATTTAATTATATGCTTATTGATTTGTACCGTTATCGTATAATAACACCTTTTAAATATAACGCATTCTGTCAATGACGGAAGAAATGTCTTGTAGAAATGTGAGTATTTAGAACACTGTATGCTCTTCTAAGCCTGTTTTGAGTCAATTGTTCCGGCTTCGAATTATGTAGTTAACAATCCTTAATAAGGCCTTAGAAGTGCTTTATTATTTGTAGAAAAGCTTACTGTTTAGTAATTTGTAATGTCAAGCTAGCATCCCTCCGCTTTATTTCAGTAAGTTCACCACACTTACGTTGTAATGCACTGCAATTCGCCGCCACTCAGTATTTTCTCCAAACAATCACGACATTTCTTCACTTTCACAAATTTCTCCACACTGCATTCGCTCGTTTGTTATTTTTTCTTTCGCTTCGCAATGTATGTTATCTGTGTGTGCTTCCCCTACATAGAGTTACTTAACGGACGCGCGCGCGTTTTGTAAAGTAATTTCGACCCTGTTACAATCAAGAGCACACAAGTCAATGGCGCTAACAATTGCTGCAGAATACAAAACCGTTTGTCAATATGCTACTTTAATATGTATGCCCATGTACAAGTAGAAATTTTATGTGCATGTATGAAATTAAAAGATACATTTTTGATGTATTCTTTAAAATGCAGATGTGTTGGAAGGCATTAAAAAAGCATTGTGCATTTGGTTAGAAGTGTGGTTATTCATTGGAAACATTCTCCATTTATCAGACGCATGCAAAAGTCGACAATAAACGGGGTGAGCGATGTAGTCTTAAATCCAGCTGCACTAGGCTGCGTCAAATGTTTTTACTTCCAATGCCCGGCTGAGGCGCATCGATACTTTATTGATTTTGAGGTGAAAAGTGCATTGGCATTTATTTGTGCACATGAAACTCAACTTTATGATTCATTAATAATCTAAGAAATAACCAAAATGTTTATTTTGTATTGTATGTATGTATGTATGCATGCATGTACGTACTTTGGTTTATTTACATATTTATTTATTAATTTTGGTCTATGTATGGCTCTCTTAAACGCTTCAACATATGTACGTATATGCGACTCTCCCGCTTATCCATTTTTATGTTTAATGTTCATATGTTGCATTCGTGTTTTATTTTTAGTTTTCTACTGTTTTTGTTTTCGTTATATCTCTTGCTTTCGCATTCGATATCACCGTTTGCTTATAAACATTGTGTATTTTCTCATATTCCGGCACGAAACAGTTTTGATGCATATGGTAGTTTTGTTGTCATTCAAATCCCTTTGAACTAACAGTAAAACATATTTGAATGAATAATTTGAGGTTACAAATCAGTCACGCCCATTGACATGCATACTTGCCCTATAAAATAATTATATTTTATCTGTCTAGAAGATAATGTATACATTCAAGTTAATTGAAGTAATTAAATATACAATACATATTATACAGATTTTATTGTTTGAAAAATTATACAGTTAACAATATTTTGGAAAATTTATATTGGGAACTTAAAGTTAGCATAAATTTAAACAAACTAAAACTTAGGAATTATGAAATGAGACTAAAATATTATTTTCCAAAAATATTTTTTTTTATTATACCGAAGATACATATTTTGATAAAGATTTTGTGAAATTTTCAAAGCAAAATATTCAAAATTCGGTCATTACGACGGCAATTCCGGCAGTCCCTCGGAAAAAAGTGCTTTCGCGTTGACAGCAGAGCTTCTGACAGTATCAACAAAAGGAAAAAAAGAAAAAAATACGTATTTGAACTAAGACTAGTGGTCTAGGTATTGGACGGAGAAAAAAAAATAAAGTAAAAATTTTATTTTTGACAAACGTTTTTCAAAAAAAAAAAAAAATTCGGTGAAAATTTCTCGTCGTTTTTTGTTTTCTAAAAAGTTGTAATTGAACAAAAAATCCTTCGTTCACGACCTTGTAAATTATAGCTCAAAGACCTGTGTCAAATTTCATTAAGATCCGTTCCAAACACAGTTTCGAGAAAAACACGTTTAAAGTTTTAAGTGATTGTATAACTGACTTCGAGCGCTCAACTTTTCAAAGCTGTATCTCCAAAACTATTACTTGGATCAACTTGAGAATTTAGGACAATGTTCTAGAGATGTTATAGAATTAAATAAGACGATAAAAAAATTTTTTTGAAGCCGTGCAACCCATGTAACCCCTTAATATTTTTGTCTGAATATCAGCTTTTTGCAGACGATTTGAAGATCTGTGAACAAGACACCCAAGATCTCCAATGTGATATCGAAAAACTATCGAGCTGGTGTCACAAAAACAAACTAGACTTGACTTCAAAAAGTCTGAATATTTTTCTTTAAAGTCGTGAATGTTCTGATTGACGCGCTGTTTCAAATTTGTATATGTGGTTCTCTCGTTGAGAAGCAATCGTCTGCTAAAAACTATGAAACAACCAAGAACTATGTTTTCAACGGCACTCACAACCGCATTTCCAAGCTCGTCAACTCTCTGCACAACGAAGTGGACTTCTGTAATGGCACGTTCATTGATTTTATTGCAGAAATCAAATTACGTCTATTATAATATCCCTAGTCCAATGCTAAATTTTTATACTCTCGCAACCTGTTGCTACAGAGTATAATAGTTTTGTTCACCTAACGATTGTTTGTATCACGTAAAACTAATCGAGTTAGATATAGGGTTATATATATATAAATGATCAGGATAAAGAGACGAGTTGAAATCCGGGTGACTGTCTGTCCGTCCGTCCGTCTGTCTGATCAGGATTAGATCGCCGAAATAACAGCACTTGGCCGCATAAAATTCGGGTCAATTCCGGTAACGTAGAACCGGCTGTCTTGGGAAGTATAACGTCGAAACAGCACGTGTCCTGCGCCTACGGTGTGATAACTTCGTTGACAGCCAACCCTAAACTTACCACCGAAGCATGGACTAAATAACCGCTACAACAACAGGTCACAATTTATTAATTTATCAAACGCAAACAGAAAAAAATTATTTCCAAAACTGTAGGAATTTCTCTACTTTTAACAGCCGTAAGTTTCGGTTAGTGCCGTTGTGTGCGTAAACTTTGGTCGGTTGCGTGAAACCTGTTCACGTATTGCTCACTCTTGTTGAAAGCATTCAGTGTACGCTGTTCTGTGGCGCAAGTTGCCCATCTGGAGCGGTTTATGCTTTATCGTGCATACCGCCTTCGTAAATCAATTCGCTCATTTTCTTTCCCAAACGTCGCTACTGAGTGGAGCTCTTTGTTTTCTGTCTTCACGTTTGGGATGCCGCGATTTCTGCATTTGCCCGACATATTCCATTCATACTGTTGAAATTGCAATCGTCAATTTGACTGTCGGCTGGCTGGACGTTCGCTCAACTGTTATGTTATGTGTTATAACATACAACTGTAGCTATCTAAAGTTACTATATGGTCGTCGAAACGAGTGAACGCTCGAGCGAACATCTGTATTTGTAATAAAAATTATTTTGTTGTACATATGTATATTTGTAATAACATTTGTATGTATTTGTGCGTAATATTGTCGTATCTGTTTAAAATGTATGGTAATCGTGTTCAGCGGGGCTAATTCGTCATACTTGCACACAAGTTGTTGGTGTATACGCTGCTGCAGTCAACGAAGTCAAGTTTTGTCTGTTAACGGCGAATAACACGAAATTTGTTCTGTACTTTTGCCGCAATACGCTCAAGCACCCACACCGCCCCATCGGCATTCGCCAGACGCAATATTAGGGAGCAAATGAGATTTGTTAGCTTTTGTCTTTTGTCTATATTTCCGAATGCTTATTATACATAAATATGACTATGTATGTTTTTATACGCTCTCTGCTGCGCCGTTAACATCTCGCTTTGTACGTTGCTCTACGTAGCAGCGCACATACGCACGTGCATACTAACATATTTATATTTGTATCTTTGCGTTACCTTTTGACATGTCTTTTGGAGTGAACATAATTAAGTAAGCATGTGCGGATATGTGTTTGTGTTTGTGTGCTGGCAGGCGCTCAAGTATCTTTTTGTTTCTTCTTTGTTTGTCGCAGCGGCTACGTCTGCTGTTCGTCGCTTCGTCAGTTGCTACTTGTTGTTGCTACTTTCATATATCCACCCAATACACACATAAATTACGTACGCATACACACTTATATACAATTGACTTTGTATATGCATATATGTCTATCGTCATGCTACTCGTTTCTGTCATGCATCGTGTTTTATTCATGTTCGCCCTGTGCACGTGCTTCGTACGGCCCGTGCTACGATCGTGCGGTCTCTGTGTGCTCGGTTTTCGTCGTCACCCAACCATTCTGCCCCTGTTGCCTTGCACTATGGCTCGTCGTTGCTAGCACTTTGCTGCTTAAACCTACCCCTCACGCTGCCTGCTCGTTGTAGTCTACCGAGGTTATAGCTTTCGTTGTGCGACATTCGTTTCTTTATCGCCATCGTTTCTTGTCATACACTTTCGCTGTGTTTATCGCTGGCTCTGTTTCATACAGCTTCGTACGCTGGTTCGTACGATTCGTTCATACGTTGCGCGCTGGTTCGTTGGCACAGCATTGAAAATTTCACAGCGTATATTTTACTAAAAATGATACAACACAATTTTTCCTCTGCGGGCAGCGTATTTTCGTTCTCGTTTTCGGTTTCGAAGTTCAACGTTTTGAAACGCGTGTAGTGCAGTGTGTTACGTTTGCGTTAAAGCGAAGTGCATGCATTTTTCAGTTAATCGACTGCTAGAAAAATTCGATAAAAGTCTCGACGTATCATCCTATCACACTCGGTTGTATATGGTATATAGTGTAGGTGAAAATTATGACAAAATAGCAGTCATCGTTTTGCGTAGAAATCAACTTTGCTTGCAGACGTTAATGGTGTGATGGAGAATACATAAAAATTCATTTGCTCACACAACTTTACATACTCATGAGCACATTGCCTTTACGCACGGTGTGTGTTCGTCAAAGAGGGTGGTGAGGGAGCTGATACGCTCAAGTGGTATAAAATATATCTTAGGGAGGATAGAAAGTCTGTGCTCAAACGCAAAAGTGCTAAAAAGCCGCATAATATACAAGCTGCGGTTGGTGAGTTTTTGTGTATTTAATTTTTCAGTTTTTGTGCTGCAGCTTAAAAGAAAATGTTTTGAATTATGGCATATGAAGTGTTAAAAAAAAGTAAAGCACAAAGTGCGACCGCGACAAGTGCAGCAACTGAATTTCAATGCTGTCACCGATACATTTTCTATGTCCATAATATGTGTGTGTGTGTGTGGAAATTCCACTTTGTGTAACAGTTTTCTTATTTACACAAATTATTTGTTGTTGTCAATAAAAATTCGTCATTCCAAACTGCTTCGCTACCTTGGCAAAGTTTTAGGTATACAATATTCCACAAAGCATTGCTGATCTCGGCAAATTCTTCTCACGCTTCGCGGGAAATTCGGTTATAATTACATGTTTGATTAGTTTAAAGTAGTGCATATGTATTTGTGGTTTGAATAAGTATTTTCGTGAGTTCTGTTTGTTCATAAGCCACAATTAAATTAATTTCATACATATAAAAACAATTAAGCCATACCAAGGTCAGCATATAAGCTGCTAAGCACACATTACACTACAAATAAACAAAATAATATTGAAATCGTTTTATACATTTGCCGCTGACGGCTAGGTGAATGATTGAATAGCCATAAACAATCATTCATATGTATGTATATGCTAACATGTGCAGTGTATTTGTTGCTTTGGGCAAACACCTGCACACGTACATAAATACAAATGTTACATATTAATATTATATTAATAAATTTACATATTCACTTGTCTACTTATTTGCTTATAAATCGCTCTCAACTTTATTACAATTTTCAGTGCACATTTTCGTATCGTTATTTTTTAATTTTTATGTTGACGACGTCTAACGCGGTACGTGGTTGGCTGCGTCGACCACATGAGTTCTATAAACAAGTAGATATATGTATAGATACATATAAATAATAGTGTTAAATTGTTCTAGTATTTGTTTGTCAGATAGTTACTTTTTCATATGAGGGAGAATACGTCGAACATTTTTTTGTGTAATTTTAAGGCGTCAGATGGCGTTCCTCAAGCAAAATACAGCCTTTTTTCAATATTTTTTTTTCATATAAAAAATTAAATATTTTCTTCAAACTTTTTATTATTTCAAATATACTCGTACATATTTTACAAAGATGTTGTAAAATTTCCAAATTTAAAACTCGGCCTTTAGTAGGTAATTTCTGGCAATGCCGCTGCGTTGACAGCAGAACTTCTTACAGTATCATCAAAAGTAAAAAGAAAAAAAATCCGCGTTTTAATTAAGACCATAAACCAGGTATCGGACGAAAGAAAAACAAAAAAAGGTTAAATTGTATTTTTTGCAGACCTTTTTTCCCTAAAAAAAAAAAAAAACTTTGGTGAAAATTTTCGTCGTTTTTGTTACCTAAATAGTTGTATCAACAAAAAAATTCTTCGTGCAAAACCTTGTAAATTATTACACAAATACCTGTGTAAAATTTCATTAAGATCGGTTGAGTAGTTCGCTAAAAATCTTGACAACCGACTTTGAAAACACAGTTACGAGAAAAACGCGTTCAAAGTTTTAAATGACTATATAGCTGACCTCGAGCGCGCAACTTTTCAAGGCTGTGTCTCCAAAACTATTACTCGGTTCAAATTGAGGAAAATATTCTAGAGATGTTATAGTTAGGTGACCATATTTGCGCCGAAACCAAAAAACATTTTTTAGTCATCGATTTTTTCATATTATAATTCACTGAAAATCGCGACATATGTTTAATAGGCGAGAGAGCAACACAATTTTATTCAATTCATCCTATTTTTTTTTTAATTTTTAAGCACGGAGCGGCCGGGACGCTAAGCTCGGAATCCGTACAGTCCCGGCCAAACCGGGAAGATATAGAATTAAATAAGACAATAAAAAAAAATTTTTTGAAGCCGTCAAACCCATGTAATCTCTTAAATGGTTTCTATATTTTTTTTAATCATTATACAAATCTACTTAAAGGGGGGACAGTATTATTTTGTGTAAAACAAACCCTATTTTAATGATTCTGTTTTTGTTATTGTCAAAACATATGTATGTAAGTAATAATTCTTATTTTCATTGACATATATTTTGTATAAAGCTTGGTTAAAGAGTACCATCATATACACACAAACATAACCTTTTTGTTTTATACACAACACATTGCTAAATGCTGCGCGTTGACCTTGAAACCCGCGAAATATTTTACGATTTTGCTGGTCTGACTCGCTTCTTGGTTTTCTTTTTAAATACGCTCCAACTTGTCTGGATATAGTAGGCGCTGTTAGTTCTAGTTCTTTACTGTACATGAAGCACTTGTCTGCATAATGCAATAAATTAACCGTAACTTGTTTTAACAGCTCTGTCAAAAATAGCAACGGCTTAAAACTGCATTATCACCTAATAATGCCGCCTGCTGCCCTTGTGTCCACAAAGCACCGCACAGCTGACGCTTAGGACGCTTGTAAAGTTCCTCGCATGTGGTTTCAGTTGCTCAGCTGTCTGGCTGCGGTTTCTGTTATCTGCAACTTATTGTCGGCACCGTTAGTACCGAATACATTTTGTACGGCCTCGCTTATCAAGCCGCCAACGGCCTTACGCTACGGTTAACTAAACTGAATGAAATTCTTCATTATGAAACGTATCTGCCGAAGCTGTTGCTGTTGCTGTTGCTTTTGTTATTGCAGGTGTTTGCGAATGTGAAAGTGTACGGCGGCTAGTGGGTATGACTTTAAGCTTGACTGTTTGTTGTGCGGGTGAATGACCCGAAACCAAAACATTGCGCGCAGCGAGAAGATGCAACAATTGTGCGTTTGTTTGCTCATTTGCTAGTTCCGCACGTTCATTCATACATTCCTGCACTCACTCACGCGCCAGCCATTCATACATTTGGTTTTGATAATATGCTCTTGGTTGTGGTAGCGGTTGTGGTGGAGGATGTACGACGCTTAGCAGCGTTTTGTTCTCGTCACTATACTTTTGCCTGAGTGGCTGCCCGTCTGGCGGTCGGCCGACAGGTTGGTCGTTGTGTCATGTCTGGCGCTAGCTAATTTTGGGGTCGTACAAGTGTAAGTGCTCGGCTTTTTTTGTTGTTCGGTTAGTTGCTCGTTCGGCAGCGCTCGGAACGTTATGTCGTTTGGTCGATAAGGGCACACGACAGATTACTACTTCGATTAGCTGCACTGCTGGCAGCTGGGTATCGACCCATCATAGTCTTAACGTTTTCTCGGCTTCTACGTTTCCTGCAGCATTTCGTGTTTGTTTTGCTCGTTGCTTTGTTCAAGTTTTTTTGTTTTGCTCGCCGCGTTCGCTGTGCTATGCAGGTGGAAAACAATGAACTTAGCAGCCGAACTTGCTTACTCCCAACAGAGAAAAATAACAATAGACGTTTTTTGGGGTTCCCTAGATTATGCACAGCACATATCTTCCAGCTCAAAATACTTTGGCTGTTAGCTCATTAGCGAATGCTTATGTTCGGCTGCAACTGCAGTTAAGCGCTCCTTCCTTTGCTTTGGAACTCGTCGCTTCTCTGCCAATATTTATATCCTGCATATATCCATTATTCGAGACTTCATTCTTCAAATGGGTTTCGCGTAAATCCTTGCAGTTTTTGGCCGATAAATTCGCTGATCTTGTCCAATTGTCACAAAGTAAGTTTATTCCATTCAGCAACTGTTACTAGGACTATTGATTTTTTGTGTTTTTTCCACAGAATATATTTTTGCCGTAGCAAATAGTTTGTATATCCTCTGCCGCCTCGCCACCATTTATCCTCGCATTTTTTTATGCCTTTAAGCGTTCACTAGCACAAGTCGACGTACTTCTATTCAATTACGCGCATTTACTGTTACCCGTACGGACTGTTGTTGCTTCGGCTAGTTGTGCTTCGCTTGGAGTTCCATTTGCAAATGTGACAGCGTTTGCCTCGGCTTGGCTGCTTAGCCATTGGTTTGGCTGACTGGCTGGCTGTGTGCTTGCGCTGCCTGTTGACTGTCGTGTCGTGGCTGGCCAGCAGTAAGCGGCAATCGCGCGCCCGTTGACACGACGTATATTTTAATTCATGGTAAATCAAAGAATCACCTCACTTTTGAATATTGTCGTGGCTGCTCTCGGTCGATTTGTCGAACTTTCGGCGCGCGCCTAGGCGAAGGGGAAGCCAGTCAGCCTGTGGTGGCGTCATCGTTACAGCAGCAGTAAGTAGCTGTTAGCTGTAATATATAAACGAACTGCGCGCTCGACTGGCTGTGTTACGCGCGCGCCAGAGAGTGTGTGAGAGCAGCGTACAAAGTGTGCATGCATAGAGAGCACAACGCTGTCGCGGCATCGGCTGGGGCGGCGAGTGTGTGTGATAAGGTGAGGAATCCAAAGGCAAGGAATAGAGCCCCGAACCAACCATCAAGAGCAGCAGCACACAGCCAGCAGCACGTAGCTACAACATCAGCTATGAGCGCTTAGTGAACAGCTGATGCGTTTACGTTTTTTCAAATGCTACTATGAGGTGAAACAACGGTAAACAGCCGCTGCTGAAACATACTAAGAACCAAAACTGTGTGCTTATTTCTTTTTTTTGTTATTTCGCTTGTATTGTTTTGCTCGCGCTATTCGCCGGCTGGACCTCGTCGTCTGTCTGTCTGTCAGTCCGTTTGACCGCCACTGCGACTATCCAACTATCGTGTGAGCTCGTGTGGATTCCCCGACTTGATGACAAATACGTCTATGATGCGCGGTGCCTAGTTGGTTTGTCGGCAGACTAGCAGCCTTCGCGGCGCGATCTCAACGTATATTTTGTGTAATTTTTTATGCATAGGGTGAATTTCTTGGTGACAACAATGACGTAGAGCTTTGGTCGCGTCGGCGAATTCTTCTTATTGAATTAGTTCGATCTGTAATAGATACCTGCTTCGTGCGGCTTATTCATTCCTTATTAGCTTAGCTTTTTGTATATTTTTCTAATCATTTTAAGTAATTTTTGTTTTGCCTCTTGCAGGAAGATGTGACGCTCTTCTCACGCTAACTGATCCGAAAAGACGTCAAAGCACGGCTTCGATTGGATTTGGCAATCATCCCAACACTTAATCAAGGAAGAGGCAGCTAAGCAATGAATGTTACAAACAACCAGGCGCCCGAAGATTCACAGAACCCACAAAACAATTTGTACGCCGCCAGTAGAAGAATCAATCATAACCAAAACTCCGCTCTGGCTCACGTGCAGGCCAATAATCAAAGTATTGAAGAAGAACAGGAGCAAATTGTCACTTCGACTTCGTGTGAGACGCATATAAGCGCTACCGGTCATTTGCCGCGTCTGGAGGCATTGATCACATCGCCGGCGCGCATCACCAGCTCCACCGGGAATGACTGCAGCTCCTCACCGCAGCGTGTGTTGTCCACGACGTGCAGCAGTAGCAGCAGCGGTGGTAGCGGCAGTGGCCGACAATCGACGCATAATCGCGGCGACATAACAACGGATGCCTCCAGCGAGGATGAATCCCAATCGCCACAACAAACGACGCAATCCTCTTTCATTGGCCGAAGCGTATTGAAACCGAGCGCACGTGCGGTCCACGCATTTGTTCGCGCAATACCCACTGCGTTGGACTCGCTGATGCCGACAACCTCTGCTGCAGCGGCGACACGTGCAGCAGGCGTTCGAAGTGTGGATACGGAACTGATGCGCGCAGTTTATACTGCGAGCAGCAACAACAATAACAAAATTAGTATTAGTAATATAAGTAACGGTAGTTTAGAGCATACGAACGGCGACAGCGACAATACGAACATGGTTGCGCGCGAACAGTCAACCACCACCGTGGCTGCCAGCGGCGACGCCAATGCTGTGGGTCATGCCACGAGTGTGGGGGCTGGCAGTGGGCAAGGTCAAGCAGTGCAAACCGAGCACAACACCGAAACACACAAGATCATACTGAAATTACCGAAACCAAATGTTGCGAGCGTTAATACACGCTCCAGTGAATCTCATAGCAATACGGACACGTTGAGCGGCTGTGACGGCATTGCCGGCTATAGCGGTGCCGAATCGACACGCAAAGTGGAGCCGCTCAAAATCAATTTACACGCACACAACAGCAGTGGCAGTACGAATATAGTTCCAAAAATCACAATTAAACCGATCGTGAAGAAGCACAACGATGTAGCATCCTCGGATTGTTCATCCTCAGCCGAAGATGAGGCGGTGGTTGAGACTGGCAGCACACGGCTCGGCGCACAAATACCCAAATTGACTATAAAAGCGTCAGCAGTCGTCAGTGGCGGCAGCGATGAGCCACATATTGTTCCCAAATTGACAATACGTTCTGCCAATGACAGCTCGGACAGCTCAATTGTGCCCAAGCTGACAATCAAAATGTCCGATTCGCAAAGCAATTTGCATAACAATAGTAGCATCAGTCAGTTGTCACCAGCCACTTCGGGCGTGCACAGTGCGATTACAGCAAAATCACATACAGACCACTCACCCCCGCCATTGCCGAAGCTGACCATAAAAACATCGCTGGACGGCACGAGCGAGTCGATAATGTCGACAATATCGCCGGC
This sequence comes from Bactrocera oleae, assembly GCF_042242935.1. Lineage (NCBI taxonomy): Eukaryota > Metazoa > Arthropoda > Insecta > Diptera > Tephritidae > Bactrocera > Bactrocera oleae. The sequence continues at coordinate 1,174,160 of NC_091539.1, forward strand.
ATCCTCATCTTCGTCATCGTCGAGCACATCCTCGTCCGCAGGTTTGCCGTCCCTATCTTCTGCCAACGCCTCATGCACTGTATCAAATGCCACCGCCTGTTCTGTGCCTAAGTTGACTATAAAAACATTGCCGCCCAAGCATGAGGAGCTGGTGCCGAAGTTGACCATCAAAACAAGCGCAGCTGGCGCCTGTGTGAGTACATCAGCGGCCAACGCTTCTACGGATACAAATGCTGAGGCTATTGAAACTGGCAGCTGTAGCAGTAAAATACCTAAACTTACGATCAAAACCGGTCAGGAACACGCGGTGATTATAACGCAACACAACGACACCTCCAACGCGCAAGTCATACCTAAGTTGACGATCAAAACTAAATCACTGGAAGCAGAGGAGTCGCTCAGCGACCTAAGCGAGGACCCAGCACCGCCTCCGGAGAAGATACCGAAGATTACAATAAAGACGCATGAAACTGCAACGGAGGTTACGACAACCAAGTTCTGCATTAAGACCATGCAGCAGCAAACGGAAACGGAACACGCACACACCATTCCGAAGCTGACCATCTCAATGGCAAATTTGGAAGGCGGATCAGCACCCCAATCACCTAAGCAGTCGCCGCTGGTGGTGCGGCAGTTGTCGAGCAGCTCACGCAAGCCAGAGTCGCCAGAGCGGCTGCCCAAGCTAATGATATCTCGCCAGGATACCAAAGGTAGCAACTGTGATGCCACTGTAGAAAAAGTCGTGCCCAAGCTGACGATTAAAACCAATAGCCAGGACATTGGCGGCAGCGAATGTAAGGAGAAAATCCCCAAATTGACTATCAAATCGATACCCAGCGTGGAGCAGCAATCCTCAGAGGAGAGTGATGAATGTATGAGTGGCGAATCTTCACCGCCACTGTCCTCAGCAGAGGACGCAGCCGCCAACAAAGTTGTGCCCAAGCTAACCATTAAGAATCTTTCGTCGCCCACCTTGCGAATGAAAGCTGTGCTGGAGGATAAATCGCAACGTAATGCGTCAAAAAAGTGTGGAAAATCCAGCGACCCAAAAAACATCGCCGTCACCGACATAAACGCCAAAAGCGGTTGCGGCGTGACGCAAAGGTCGCTGGATACCCAACAAAGTAGGGAGAGTAGTGCGCGCGAACAGTTGGTTAACGGTTGCGAATCGAGCAGCAGCCAAGAGTTCTGCGGTTTCAACAATGACAACACAGCGTTCGCTGAGGAAGAGGATATACAGGAGCCGCGACGCAACTCTGACGACATGGACATCGATGAGGGTTTACAAAACCACGATCCACAGGTATTCAATAATATTTTTCATGTGAGCAATGGTGACTCGCTACGCATGGATAATACCGAAGAAACGGAGCTAATGCAACCGCCGATGTCCGCCGACGATCTATCGAACGTAGTGGACACCGTCGATTTGACATCGTCGCCATCACCGGGTTCATCGCCTGCACATTTCACTTACACCGATGCTGATCCGCAAGTAAGCGATGCGCAGCAGCCACCGCAAGCCACCATACTAATGGAGCGTCTACAACGTGAAATGAGCGTCATACAGACGGCGCCGTCGTTGGATAACAGGCTTCTGCTTACCCAATTAAATTCGCCGCTGAACGCCAGCAAATACGGTGCACCACCGCCGCTGCAGCCGAAGCCATCACAAACACAACAACACGCCCACCAGCAACAGCAACAGTTACAGATTCAAAAGCAACCGCATCTGCCACAGCAATTAAGCAATAGCATGAAATATCCACAACTGACAGAACGGCTAATGGCCAATGGAGCACGAATCCATCAAAATTCAAACATAATGCACACAGTCAGCAATGCTGCGACGCCTATGAATAACACAGCGCTGACAAATCAGTTGGCACCGCAAATGGAAAAGGTAATAGATTCCATTGAGATACTGGACACACCTGAAGGCAGTCCGCGTTTGACGCTGGACGATACCGCTGCGTTGCCCGAAAATCTGCACATAAACAACGCAGATGGTTTGATAAATAATGCCACGATCAGTGGAGCTTATGAGGAGAACAGCGCGGATATACTGAGACGCAACAATAATGTCTTGGATAATAACTCGGCAGCAGATGAAATAAATAACATGAACTTGAAGAGACACGCGAACACAATGTCCACTTTGATGATGGAAAACGATGCGGAGGAGCGGTGCATTGAGGTGAGTTTACGAAAAGTACAGTAGGGGAAGGGTTGATTTTTACTGGCAAACTTTTGGACTCAAATTCTATAGCGTGATCCATTTTGAGGTTTCCTTCCTTTTTTAAAGAAAAAAAAACACAGAAAATTCAAATTTAATGTGGAATGTTTATTATCATGCGAAAGAACATTCTTTGGCATTTATTTTTTGAAGATTATCTCTTTCAGTTGGTCCATCCGTTGAGTCCAATTTTCGGTAACTCATTCGTGCATTTCGACTGGTAACTGTCGAATGACACGCGTGATGTTTTGCGCCAAGGCCTGAATCGAAGCGGGATTGTACGCATAGACTTTAGACTTTACACAGGAAAAAGTCTAACGATGTGATATCACACGATCTTGGTGGCCAAACGACCGGTCCAAAACTTGAAATTATCGGCTCAACGAAGTTTTCTCTCAATAAATCCATTGATTGATGCGATGTGTGGGAAGTGGCGCCATCTTGTTGAAACCAAATATCGCCGAGAGCACGAGTTTCAATTTCAGGCATCAAATAGTCGGTTCTATTGGTTGGCCGATTATGTTGACCACAAGTTGAGCCTAGCGCGCGAAACACATTCTTTGCAGAACCTGAATTTTCGTAATAAAGTTGAACGTTTTGTAAACGTTGTTCAGGCGTAAGTCTTTCCATGATGAAATGCCGAACAATACTGAACATAAATAACATGACACACGCGTGATCTGTCAAAAAAAAGACTATTTAAATAGGTATCTTTACTTGGATCACCCGTTATAAGGTTTATTGGAGAGGTTTTTGTATTTTTGTATTTTTTTTTTGTTTTTGTACGTGTATCTTCATACTTATCATAACCTGGCATATGCAATTTTATTTCTTTACATAGATCACACCGAATAAAGTTCGTCGCATTGATAGTGAATCCCACACCATGGCTACACTTACCATACTGACGGACGATGAGTCATCTAATACGAAATTGATCACTACGTCGCCCACCATCTTCGGCGGCAATCATCATGTTGTGGACATCAGCAACGAGGTGGTACCAACCGAGAACTCCACCGTCACAATGGATCTCTCCTCTCCGAAGACATCGCTTCATCGTCCGCGCAAACAACGGCATGAACACCTCTTGGCCATACCGCTGGACGAAGAGGACACACTGCAGTACAACTTAAACCACGACGCAGCCGCTAATTGCTACACATCGAATGAACATTTAGCGTCGTCGGCGAAAGCGGTTGCTGCCAGCACAGAGCAATTGACTACACCGAACACTCCAGTCGGCATCAAGCGACGCGGTCGTCCAAAAAAGAATGCTCTCAATAGTGCTGCGACAGCTGCAGCTGTTACAACGCACGCAGCCGCCGCCGCCATGTTAAATGACACAAGCAGTATTGGTGCTGTCGACACACCGGGCACTGATGGCGTGTCGAAGTCGCGCCGTGTGGAGCTGTTACGCAAACGTCTCGCTATCGATATGGTGGACGCCGAGCAGCCATCGGAGGAACAGGACAGCACAGTAGCGGCAGTGGATACGGAGGCTTCGAAGCGAGAGCGCATAGTGCGCACGGGTGCAAGAACTTCGCGGCGTACCATTTTACCAGGTGGCGCTTTAACACCGACAACGAAGATCAAGTCAAGCGGTAACAATGGCGAGGTGCCTATAAAGGGTCGTAAGCGTTCGGTGAACGCCTTGTTGGGCGGCAGCGCTACTATTGCCTCAACAAACACTACAATCACCAATTCGGTGTCTGACAGCATTATGTCCGTCCTCAATCACTACGGTGGTTCTAATTCCAGCATCTCTTCTGCCTACTCCAGCAGCTCAATGAGCTCCGCCACTGTAACAACAGCTGCTGGCCCTCCAGTGAACGCCGGTGTGCCTACTACCATTTCGTTGGCGACACAAATTGACTTGACCATGTGCTCATCCTCGTCGTCAGGCAGTAATGGCAGCACAACCGCCACTATGACCACAGCTGGCGGCAGCATTGCCGCTAGTAGCGGAGCAATTAGTGTCGCAGTACAAAATCAAAGCAGCAGTTCAATGCTGCCACCTGCAACTATACTCTCATCGTCGGATCCCGTGCCGGATGTGGTCTTCAGACCAAACGACTTCTCTTCGCTTATGGCAACCCAACAGCTGCGGGCAGCGCAGTGCAACACAAGCTTGGAAACGGATCTGCTGCGTATGCAGACAACACTAGACGGCGCCAAATTCGATATACGTGATGATGACTCTACCAGTCAAGTTGGCGGCGCGTTCGGCAGCGGTGCGGATATATCTGGCGGTAAGCATTGTTACTAGGCTTGCCGAAAGATGTCTCATGTAAAACCTGTGCTTATAAATATTTCGCATTTACTATTTTAGAAGACTCTAATACAAGTTCAATTTCCACACCCGTTGGTCGCGGGCGTGGTGGACGTGGTCGCGGACGTGGCTCGGGACGCGGTAGCGGCCGCGGTAGTCGCGCGCATCGCTTGGGCCGTGGCGCCAGTGCTGTTGCCAAACAAATTGCGCTCAGTCGGCCACGCTGTGTCGGCGGCCTCAAACATATGCCCGATCCAGAGCGCATGAAAGGCCTCTTTAGTCCGGTAAGTGGCTCGTTGAATATGCTAAAATTAAATGCTTTTTGCTTGCAAACTAATATCAATTATATCATCAATTTATGTTTTTGTATGAGTTTTATTGCGCTGAATTCTCGCATGGTCAAAGCGCACAAAGCACATAATATACAAGTAGTGGCAGTGCACACACATATGCACATATGTATATATTAGCTATGTAGTGTGCGCAACGCATTGAATCGACGAAAGGGGCGTGCATTTTCTGCGAGGTTTCCAAGTTCCGACGGCACACAAACGTCAACAGTGCCGCCACACACCACACACCACTTCACAAGCATCCGAAAAAGCAACTGAAAAAGTTCAGGTGTGCGAAGCAGCTGCTTTTTGTGCTTTTCTTTGTTCATGGACTGTGTTGTATTACGCTTGTACTCACCACGTTGCAAATATTGCATTGTAATGTTTGGGTGTGTGTGTGTATGTAAACCCAAATATGGGGTTTCTTGTAGAGTGGTGAATTGGCAAATGCGCGTCTTCCCCAACTACGAAAATTTCCCCTGCGTCGTTTCGCCAACAAAGTGGGGTATAAACGAAACCCCGCTTGTGCTCATCGCTTGGTTTTTTTTGTTTTTTTTTTCATAGCAGTCAGCTGAAGCGATCGCCAGTGAACTAGAGTAGCAATTGCCCTATTAGTAACTGTTAATGTTACAATGCTTTTACAACACATTTACAATTAAGGAATTAGTCAAGCAACTGCAGCGTTTATTTACATACATACACATATGCACAGCCATTATTCAGCGGGTTTTTAATTTAAAATAACATAATTAGCAATAAAATAAATTATTATGCTAAAAAAAAAAAAGTAATTTCACTAAATATTTTCTGGCTAATTTTTTTTTGTAGAAAATTATTTTTATTTTTTATATATTATTTATTTTTCAACAATTTTTCATTATTTTTTAATTAAAAAAATTTATGTGATTTATGAAATAATTTTCTATGATATTTTTTATGATCAAATTTACCATACATACTAATTTGTCATTGCTTAATTTAGTGCACTATATACTTTCACTTGAAATTATTTTTTACCTAAAAAATTTACTTAAAATCCTTTTCCAATACCTCTCTTCACAGTCCCCACAAGTCTTCGAAGAAGATACACGCATGAGCGCTGATTTAAGTCAAATCCAAATGCCGCTGCAATCGGAACCAGCAACGCCTATAAGGTAAAAACACATACATACGTGCATATAAGGGATTTTTTGCAGTATATATGTATGTGTAAACTAGAATTATTGCTAATTACTTTTTTTTTGTTGCAAATTTATAGGCAACCCGATTTTCTTAATAATGACGAGTCTCAGTCCTCCGTGGTTAGTACGAGCAGCATTTTGGATCCCAACACTGTGGCCGCTGTACAAAATGGCAGCGCTATTAAACGCCCAAAGAAGAAGAAAATGGAAGTTTGCGTTGCTGAAGAGTGAGTACACACATGCACTTGACCCGACAATAAAATCAATCCAATTGAATATTTGTGCTCTATTTTCAGCGCTGAAATTACAGTTGCAGCTATCGCTGAGTATGACTGGCCGCCACCGAAGGGCTGCTGTCCATCGAAAAATCGCGACACTTTTATGATTCAAGAGCAGGTCGCCTTGTATTTGGGCATTAAAAGCTTTAAGCGGAAATATCCTGATCTGCCGCGTCGCCAAATCGACATGGAGGAGCGCAATTGGCTGCAAGAGAAGGGTCTCGTGTCGGAGCGTATGTGCGACTTGGGCATCACAGCCGTCTGGGCATCCGACATACTCGACATTATGTATACCGACTTCTATGAGAAATACGAGGAGTACAAGGATTTCATCAGGCAAAAGCATCTGCGCGAAATCGAGGCGAAACAAAAAGCACTAGGTCTCAACGTGACTGGCCGTGGACTGCAAGCGCGTGAACGTGCATTGCTTTCCGCCAGTAAATGGAATTCCTACTTCAATAGAAGGTAACCACAACAACAAGACAGTAGGTAATTAGAACAAAAAGCACTAACACTTGTTTTGTATTGCAGCCGCAAGGAGGAACGTTTAGCATGCCTGGACTTGCAGACGTTAACGGTGAATGTGCCATTGCCTGCAACAGCGCCCACTACAACACTGGTGAACCGCACAATTGCCGAGGCAGTAACAGAGGCCGCCAAAGTCGAGAACATACCTGAGCCACCAACACTATTGCAACCGCGCATCACTACACCGCCACGTGACGTGGACGCCAGCTACCCAGTAGCTTTAGTGCCCGGTCAGTACAGCGCAAAATATCGCCAGTACACGCCATTTGAGTTGAGGTAAGCCCAAAAACAACAAATACGCAAAGCGCAGTTTGTTAATAAACTTATGTTTTCATTTTACAGTTGCTTCCCGCTAAATACGGTGCTGCAGGACCCACGTTTGCTGGTTGAACGTACGTCACAACACACACAAAAGCCAGCGGCACCGCCAGTGTTAGATGACAAGAAGTTAGTAGTAGACCAACTTAACGTCGCAGACGAAAAACCTTTCACTGAAGCAGCGAACACAAAAGCCACCATCGGCGATTGCAACGACGAGCACATAACGTCGGCCAACACACTGCGTCGCAGCGTGCGCTCACGTTCTGCCGCGAAAGTTAATTGTGACGGCATTGATGCCGCAGAGGAAGCCGATAGTGCAACAGAGTCGGCCATGTCCACTTCGGGCAGTGAAAGTGAAAGCGAATCGGTAAGTTTCACACAGTTTCACAGTTCACGTGCAAGTGTTTAATGCAATCACTGCTTGCTTTTATAGGACTCGGATAGCGACACCGATAGCTCAAACAATGATTCCTGCTCGTCCACGGAAGATGAGGGTGCTGCTACACACAAGTGCGGCGTGTGCCAGCGTGCACAGCAGCGCAATATGAGAAACCTGCCCGAGGTCTTCATAAGCTGCTACACCTGCCGACGCAAAGGTAATTAAGCGCCAATTATGCTGTTTAATATTTACTAAATTCAATTTAATATTTGAAATTTACAGTTCACCCGAGCTGCATTGAGATGCCTTACCGCATGGTGGCGCGCGTGCGCAACTACAATTGGCAATGCGCCGACTGCAAGTGCTGCATCAAATGCAAAGGAAACAAGGATCAGAATAAAATGCTGTACTGCGAGCAGTGCGATCGCGGCTTCCACATTTACTGCTTGGGCATCAAAGCCGTGCCAGATGGTGTGTAAAGTTAAAATATATACACAATGTCTCTGCCATTTATAACAATTACCTTTTTGCTCCTTTTCATTTAAACAGTACGTTGGAGTTGTGATCGTTGTAGCGTTTGTATACGTTGTGGCGCCACAAAACCGGAGGGCTTGCCACAGCAACCAAACATAATTTCGCCGAATGGCGAGAAAGTCAAACAGATCAAACACAAAAAGGTGAAATGGATTAATGAATATCGCATCGATCACATTACGAAATTGCGCGAGCACTGTTCCATGCTGTGTGTGCCATGTGGACGCGTCAAGAACGTGAAGCGCGTGCAAATCGCCAGTCCATGCGTCAGCAGCGTAACAACAAGCGCTGGCAGTGTCACGCCACAACCAGTATCGCCGCCCAACGCCACACCACAAAAGCAGCAGTTCAAAAGCCTAACACAAACGCAAGCAACAACCGTTGCCGCTAGCGCAACAGCAGTTGGCAACGCAGCTGCGGAGATCGCGGCCGCGAATGCGAACAAGACGAACGCAGCCGGCACGCTGCCGCCGCCACCGCCCGTTGTTGCCTGAGTGGGGGTGATACGTTACTGCCCCAAGCGTAGTAGCCTGAACGACAGCGATATGTAGTAGCAATAAAGTGCGGCCGTGTAGGTGATGCCGTGACAACTAAACCAGCAATGGTGCCGAGCAACACTCGCAAGTTGAAAGCAGAAATTAACATTTGGCATGCGATTCAAGGTAGTGAAATGTTTTAACGCGTGTAAAGCATATAAGTGAAGAATTGATGACAAACTTAACGCCTTTTCATAAACATAACACTTATTTTAGCATTTAAGTGAAACAAAAATTTAATTCATACTTTTTTAATTAAGTTAAATGTGTAGTTTCGTTTAATAACTAACTATAAGCTAAATTTATAATAAAAACAAACAACTCGATTCTCCTATGCTACAACGTTAGGCTTAAAGTGTTAATTTATCAAATGTATTATAGTGCAAACAAAAATTAATGAACATAGACGTAGCAGGCAAATGTTTACGTACATTTCAGTAAGAAACTAATTCAACAAATTAACTAAGGAGTTATCGTCGGAGTTTGCTGCATGCAAACACAATCATGTATGTAATATGTCAAATAATGCACATAAGAGTTGATTTAAGTTCTAAATAAGCTGAAAACAACAAAAAACAAACATTTTACCAGCATAACAAAATAAAATAAAATTTAATAAATATCAAACTAAACTATATAAGGCGTGAAATTCACTTTGTATACAACACTAATAACTGTTTAATAATGACAAAATATGTATTTAAATATATACGCGTATAGTTTTTAATTGAAAGTCAAAAATAAGGCGTTGAAAATCGTTTCCAAAGTGGCGGAGTGGCAAATAATATAAGTATACTCAAGTTTATTGCGTAGCGACATGTATAAAAGAAAAACACGTAAATTTAACACCGCTCACAGCACTCTATTTGTATTTGTGTTCCTCATCTATTATATTGCATAATTAAATTTTTTTTTCTTGTAAATATTAGCCGTATATGTTTTCGTACACGCCACGCTTTAAGTGTACACACTTGCCCATACGAAGTGTTAATTAAACAACCAATGCATCTATGCAAATATTTCAATGTGCGCGAATTTCTGCAATTTTATTGTTACGTTAGCCAACCGCGCTCCGCCGCCGCGGTTTATATACATACAATTTATTTTACATTTGTAAGTTGAAGTTAATAACATCTTACAAAAAAATGCGTGCAAACATTATAGTTGATTCCTACAGGAGTCGCGTAAACTTATTTTTTATTATTTAAAAATTAGTTTTAAATCTAAATTAAGCCGGAAAAGGAGAAAACGAATATTAAAACAGTAAATTAAATACATAAAGGCGCTACGCGCGCCTCAGCTTTTGAGCGTGTTGTGCGTTGACATGCCTGGCAGGTTCATTAACTGTAATAAAGTAATTAATTTACCCAAATAAATGCTATGAAGAAACTATATTAATGATATGATGATGAATATAATAAAAAATAAAATATGCAGTTATTTTTATACAATAATTTATTTTGCCAAAAATGTGAATATTGGAATTGGTATTAAGAATTTTTAACTGTCGCACTATTTATTGCAACTACTGCACGCATTTGTCTCCGTTTGCCCACTGCAACCTTTGTATTTGTGTGTGTGTATAATTTTCACTATTAAAAAAACACAGATCGCACCAGTTTTATTTAATATAATTTTGCATAATTTATATGCTTGAAATAGTCACACAGTCTAAGGCAGACTCCAAGAGCGTTAGCAGTCCGTGCCCGGTACTCCACAACAGCACGAGCGGTCTCACCTTGCACTTTCTGCGATAGCAACGTATTTTCTTTTCAAGCTCCTTTCCTTTACGCGCGCACACAATGTCATCCCGACGCATGACCAACGTGGGACAATAGTCGTGCGCGCCATCTGCAACGAAAATCACGCGTTCGTAAGTTACGCCCATCGCCTGACGCTTCGTCAGATACCTTTCCAAAAGACTGCGTTTGCATAGGTTAGGCGGGCTTAGCGGGCATTTGGCATGCTGCAACGCCTCCACTCGCATACCGTCACTGGCAACAACAAACGATGGGTTGGTGAAAATCGCTTTGATGCATTCAGTCAACTGATGGTTGGCGAGCCAATCTTTGATGAAAATGCTGCTGCAGTCGCTGATAATGATAATGTCGTATTTGGGATCACAAGATTCGTAGAGATGCTTTATGAAGTCCACAATACTCGGCACTGGCGGTATGGCTGCAATAAGGCGACGTAGTTCGTTCGATGAGTAACCTGCTGCGCGTAATTCTGCCAATAATGTGTTCAAATATGCAATACTTCCTTCTTTTATTTCGTTTATTTCCTTGGGACGTCGGTATACCGGCAGCAAGTTGCGCAGAAGACAGGTGGAATCCATCGAAGTTAAAGTCTCGTCGAAATCGAATACCAGTAGACGTCGTTTGGGCGGTCCAAAAACCATTTTTAGCGTTATTAATGGGTATTCAAAGCAAAAGTCAAAACTAATTTTCTATATAAATTTTGGTGAGTAAATGTCTATACATATTTTGAATATTATATTGATATTCGATTTGATGTTTGATTTTTACAATTTTGTGATAACTGCAGCATCGGAACCGTAGAAGTATATGAATATTTTATGTCTCTCAGTTTGAGTCAGAAGAGAGTGTTAGGACGGCCAATGAGGACGGCTGCAGAACAAATCTACGAACTAGACAACTATTACTAGCATTAATCAATGGTAGAACAATACGAAAACAACTTGATGTACTAAAAAGAGTATACGCCTATAAAAAAATCAAAATGCCTTCAGAAACTAGAGACACTGCCAACTTAAGCGCCTTTAATTCGGTTCCGTTCCGTCCCACGACAGTCAGGTCTATACCAGATTTTTAGGCAGCCAAGAACCCAACTCGGCACCATTCCTCAACATTATGTAAGAAACTATTGTTTACCACTGCAAAAACATCGTATGCAGGCTAGACCTATAAACAACGTGACTCATAGAAATATATTTTTGAAATATAAACCGTTAAATTTATGTCTATGTATATGCTACATAATGTGTGTGAACACCTTGTTAAGTATATATATTAATGACCACATTGAAAAATAAGCAACCCTGTGTGCATGCCTTTTTAATCGACTAGCAAAGTTGAACTGTCATTCTTGTTCTGCCTTCGTATTTGTGGAAGTCAAATAGAATATTTTCTGGAATAGAATTGTGAAAATATTGTGTGAAATATTTATCGTTTGTCAAAATAATAGTTCCAGGAAGAACTTAAAATAGAAACAAACAATTGTAAATACAAGTTTTATATAAACTTGGTATTTTGTATGTACACGAGCAACGTCGTAACACAGGCATAAGTAGTGAGGGGTTCATAGTCGGAAAAAATTTGTTTTCAACAATGGTGGACGCTGCACGCCAAATGCTGGACGAGCTGATGGGTCGTAATAGAAATTTGCATCCATCCGAAGCGCCGCGTAAAGTTAGTTGGGATGACCCGGACGTGAGTACTTTAAATTTTCTTGTAGGCAGAATATGTACATACCATATATTGCTGCCATTTTTTAGTTCGTAGCAAAATCAATAATACATGCGAAGGATTAGACGTAAACGAATTAGTACTGTAAGTTTTTTTTTTTTGATTTATGATTCGTTTCAGTTCTGTCAATATTATATAGTGAAATTTTGTCCACATGATCTCTTCATTAATACGCGCGCAGATTTGGGACCATGCACCCAAATACATGACGACGAAGCAAAACGTTTGTATGAAGAAGCACGTCCATCACCTCGTAAGCGCTCTTACGAGGATGAGTTTTTGAGATTTTGTAACAACATGTTAAATGATGTCGATCGCAAAATCCAAAAAGGCAAACAGCGTTTGCAATTAATGCATCGTGATCACCCCGCACCTTCTATACCACTTTCAAAGTACCAAGAACAGTTGAACAATATGAACGCACGCATTAAAAAATTACTCTCCGAGGCCGAAGAGGCTGGCATACGTGGTGATGTTGATCAGGCCAAGGATCTTATGGCACTTTGCGAGCAATTAAAAGACGAGAAAGAGGCGCTCGTGGCACAACACGAGCAACAACAGCAAATACACCATCAGACAAATGGCTTATTGAAGGAAAGCTTGACTACGCCACCATCGGAGAGTAATGCAGACAAATCAGACGGTGAAAAATCACCAAGAAGTGAAGATGGCGGTAGCGGCAGCGAAAAGAAAGTGCTGCCTTGGATGCAGGATCTGGGTACATTGCCTGAGAAGCAAATGGAAGTATGTGAAATCTGCGGAGCCTTTCTGATAGTTGGCGATGCGCAGCAACGTATTGAAGACCATCTGATGGGGAAACAACATTTGGGTTATTCGCGTTTGCGTAAAGCCGTAGAGGAAATACACGAACGTAGACAAAAGGATCGCGAGGAGGAGGAGCGCAAAAGGCGCGAGGAACGTGAACAACGCAGCGCACAGCGCAGCACCTACAGTCACCATAACGAACGTAGACGGTAAATACGTTGTTTTTTTTTTTGGAATAGTATGCCGTTACGTACAGTAAATACAAATCTTAAATCTTTCCATTGCAGTGAGCATCATGATCATCGTGAGCGCGACCGTGACCGTGAGCGCGAGCGTGAGTATCGCGCACGCTCACGTGATCACAGCAGCCGGCATTCGGCCGACAAACATCGACGTAAGTTGTAAATTCTTTTTTGCAGACATATACTCACAAACATTGTTTTGCTTTAATTAATTTTTTTTATATATTTTTTTTTTATTAACTTTCAGACCATCACAAAGCCTCGCATCGCAGGCGTTCACACTCGCGCAGCAGCCATCGACGCAACAGCAGGGATCGTCAAAGTCGCAGCCGTAGCCGCAGTCGCAGTCGGTATTAATTACACGCATTTGTACGTGGCGGATTGAGGTACTCTCCCCAAAAACAAAACAAAAACAAATTTAATAAACTCTAAAAATCTAGCCCAATAAATAAAATGAATAATCTCAAGTTGTAAAACAAGGTGAGTACAAACGTATTTTCAACAGTATATATATTTAAGCATATAAACTTACATACACATATTTTCGAACTATCAAAATGCATACATACATATATTTCCGAAGCGAATGCGTACAGTAAATGTCATAAGGGAAATGAATATATCTAATATTATGCAGGCTTTTCTCACTTTTGCGGTTAGAGTTGGTAGTGACGAGAGTTTTGATTTGCGTTTCGCCTAGCGTGGACATAATGGTTTTTGTATGGTACATAAGCATTTGTAGTGGACTTCTAAAAGCAAAATCAAAATTTAGACACAGCACTTTGTTTGATAGACTTGCTAATTAACTTAGCACACACTAAAAAAAACTTAGCATTAGCTTAAGTAAGACATTTGCTGCGTTTGAAGAAGCGCGTTTAATAAAAGAGCTTAAATATATTCAAAAAAAAAAGTTTGGCACTAAATAACCTACAAAGTTACATTAATTTTAGTTTTTGCTCTATCGAGATAAAAAAAAAAAAACTAAATCTTTAAATGTTTAATTGCTAGGCGAAAAGTTGTTGCATTGGCTGAAACCCGCAACACACGTCGGCTAATTCACTTCATTCGACTCTACACTACGCTGGCTGCTTCTGCTCGTGGCATATTGCCGTAGGTCCTGTATCTGTCATAAACTAGTCTCTGTTAGCTGCCAGCGTTATTTCGAGGTACATTTCAAGCAAACAATCTAAATAAAAATTAGTTTTATGAACAAAAAAGCTTATTTGCAAGTTAGTTGGTTTTAATTTTTGAGTTTTTTGTTTAACTTTTCATAGCGTGAGTAAAAACACACGTAAACGCATACGTTTGAGAACGAGTAACTGAATGTCCTCCAGTACCCAGTTCAGTTGCGCCTACAAGACCAGTCCCCTTCAAACAAACTCGATAACAAGGTACTTTTTTCAATTTTTTGGAATATTTCTAATATGTAGTTTAAAGATTAAAATCGTTAAACAGTTGTGATACAGAAAAAAAAAAAAAAAAAAAAAAAACAAATTAATACTCGTATTTTTCGTACTATATGTTCTGGAAGTCAACATGTGAAGATTACCATACCAATGCTATTTGTAGATTTTAAGTGACCCGCGTACGCACTCATATTCGTACGCCAGTTCGCTACCACTTCGTACGCTCAGTAAACTGCGCACACATTCACCCACACCGAGGTAATTGTTTTAACCCTTATTACAAAAAATCAAATTTTGCAAATTGCGTCTTAATTCTTATTTAGTAGGAGAAAAAAGATTTTGTGTGTTGAGAAGTTATAAAATAATATGGTGGAAGTGAAGGGATTGAAGTTGATGTGTGATTTATAGTGGAAAACTCAGTTTTTTCATACCCGCTTTACAAAGGTAACAAAATAATTTATGATACTACGGTTAACTTATGTTTTTCTCGTATAATTTTAAATAAATAGTCGTTAAGTTATAAAAACTACAAAATTATTCATCAAAAAATAATACATTAATTATGCAAGAAAAAATATTAATAAACAATTTTAGAATTAAGTTGCTTAAAAACAATTATTTCAATATTTCGCCGCACAACACACTCCATACAAAACGTGTCACGAAAGTTTTTTTTCTTTGAAGTAAGACGCTACTTTTTCAATGCAGCAGTACGAGTATGTACATAAATAGCATTTTGCGTACCAAAACACATCAGAAATTATGTTGGCAGTCTTACATTTGCTACAAAATGTTTGAAGTGAGACAAAACGCGAAATGCTACTTAAATTTCGTTTTACAATTTTTGTACAATTCAAAGTTCTGGTGTCAAGTACTCCTACACTCGTAATGTTACGGTTAAATTTTTTTTTATTTTTACTTTTATTTTATTTTTTTTCTTCTAATTTGATTTTCAAGTTTTTTTATATTTTTTAAAATTTTTTTTATTTTTATTTTATTGATTTTTTTAAAAATTTTTTTTATATTTTGTTTTTTTTGTTTGTTTATTTTATTTTATTTATTTATTAGTTTTGTTTTGTATATTCTACTTTTTTTAATTTATTTTTATTTAGTTTTTTTTTAATTAATTTAATTTATTTTTTTTTATTTTTTAATTTTTTTATTTATTTTATTTATTTTATTTATTAATTTTTTATTTATTTTATTTATTAATTTTTTATTTATTTTATTTAGTTTTTTTATTTATTTTATTTAGTTTTTTTTTATTTATTAATTCTTTATTTATTTTATTTATTAATTTTTTATTTATTTTATTTAGTTTTTTTTTATTTATTAATTTTTTTTGTACTTTTTTTTTATATATTAATTTTTTTTGTACTTTTTTTTTTATATATTAATTTTTTTTTTATTTATTAATTTTTTTTTTGTACTTTTTATTTTTTTATTTATTTTTTATTATTATATTTTTTTTATTTATTAATTTTGTTAAATTTATTTTATTTGTTTTTTTTTTTACTTTTTTTTTGTATTTAAAAATCGTTTAATCGTTAAATTTTTTTGTAAATAATTAAATTTTTAAATTATTCAGTTTGCCTCGTGTGTAAACACACGCATGTTGCATACTTTACTGCGCACATTTGCTCACCAGCTCACTTTGCTCAAAAAACTTTCGTGACCAACGCTGGCACAGCGCATCCTTCCTCATCGTTTACCTCTTCTATTCTCCCTAATACAAGTGTAAGGCTTAATATAATAAAAAATTTGTGTGATGGTATTTTGTTTAGTCATGAATTCTGTTTGCATTGAGGCATTCGCAAAACTTTCACACAACTGTGCATTTTTACAGAAACCCGCCCGCTACAAGAACATAACGCCGTCACGGGCGCTGCGTTACTTTGCACAAACAACGGCACTAATACGTGAACAATCATCAACTGCTTTCATTGTTGGTGCAAGACGGCACATGTCAACCAGCCAAGCAGTCGAGGCGCCATCAACTCATTGCAGGTAACAGACACCTTCCAAAAATCAACATTTCTTTCAAAAACACAAACAGCTGCACACAAACGCCAAGCGTAACCGCCACACCAGCCCAACACACAGCCAGCGTTTTGCAAGCAGCAATATATGCATGTGCAACTCAGCTAAGCAACAGCACATGTTTGCAACAATAATAATAGCGCAAGGCGAACCGCTGGAATGAGACCGACCGCAACCGACTGCCGTTGTGTTAGGCCGCAAAGTACGCCGTTAAACGAGGTGATTTCTTAAACTATTTAGTTTTATGCTTGAGTTTTTCTTGAAAACAAATTTAAATAACTAAAAAAAATTATATATATATATATTATATATATATTGGTAAATGATAATTGGGCGCCCAATGAATTATCCTACTAAATTACTTTTTTAATAATGTAACTTTTTAACTTTTTTGCAATTAAATTCAAATTACAAGCAAACATGGCAAAAACTTTTATAAAAGCGCTTTGAATTTACTGCTTTGAGTGCTGCCACCGAATGCGACACGTTTTTCATTCTTTCATAATATAAATTATCTTCCTTAAACAAATTCAATTGAAACAATAAATATACATTAATATGAATGTACGTATATACATATATATAAAAAAAAGTTAAAAAGCTAAAACAACATGTAATATAAAATATAACACAGCGACGCTTTGTGGCGCCTTTTAAAATTTAGTTTAACGTCAAATTGACTTTTTACTTGCATAATACATACATATACATATATATAAAACTCGCACGCAGTCAGAGCAAATTATCCCGTTTTGTAGGTATAAATAATGGTAGCATAGTAATTTATCGTATACAGATGGCTGCGAAAATTTTTAATAAATTATGCGTACTCGCAGAAAAATGATGTCGATGGCATGCACCTTTTTTTGACAAGTGTGTTATTGCACAACTTGTGGGGTTGCCGGGCGGGAACGAGTATAAACATGGTAAACACACACACAGCTATATACATTTAGCTTTAATTTATTTTTTTGAACATGACGTTTGTGTTTTTTTTTATTTTAAAAAAATTCAACTTTAATTTCTTTGCAACCGGCTAAATAAGTAAAACAAAGTTTCTAAAGTTTAGAACATTTCATATGCTTACCAAACTTAATTATCGAAGGGAATCTCCATAACCTCGTACGCTGTTGACCGCACGATATTGACATCGGGCAATGGAATCGTTGTCATTTACTCGAAAGTAAACGACTACCTCTTCGACCTTTCTCGCTTCTTTGCTGCATACACTCTCCCCCACTAAATCCACAGCGACCATATTCACAAACTGAACGAAGCAGTACAGACTAGAAATAAACATTAGAGTCAATGGCGTTGAAATTCCTGACCACCTCTTTGCATGCTCAACGAACCCCACTCATCTAACACCCTTTTCCCTGCGGTCCGACCCCGTCGAAACAGCTCGTTTGCTGCGTTTCCCGTGAGATGACCTCGACGACAACCAAACTGAAACCTACCACTCAAGCGGGCATTATATAACCGTTACAACAACAACAACATCGAAAAAAACATTTCCTCTGTAAATAGTTTGACTTATCTATATAATTCTCTTTGGAAATTTTTTAGTAATCCAAATTAAAAAAAAAATTACTCTTTTATTATTCCAAATCACTTTTTATCACTAATGAAATAAAAAGTTCAAATTTATTTTCACATTTTCAACATTTTTTATTTTTACTTTGACATTCGTATTTTTTTTGTAAATGCACATAAATAAAGCGCCATAAGTTTCAAAAACGATTTTTTAAGTATTGTCGAAGCTCTTAGAGAAATTCTATAAATTTAATTCAATCCAAGCTGTATGTTTATATAACTATATTGTATATTTTTCAAATTTCATATTTTTTAAATTTCATATTTTTTAAATTTCATATTTTTTAAATTTCATATTTTTTAAATATCATATTTTTTAAATTTCATGCTTTTTAAATTTCATATTTTTTAAATTTCATATTTTTTAAATTTCATGTTTTTTAAATTTATATTTTTCAAATTTCATATTTTTTAAATTTCATGTTTTTTAAATTTATATTTTTCAAATTTCATATTTTTTAAATTTCATATTTTTTAAATTTCATATTTTTTAAATTTCATATTTTTTAAATTTTATATTTTTTAAATTTCATGCTTTTTAAATTTCATATTTTTTAAATTTCATATTTTTTAAATTTCATGTTTTTTAAATTTATATTTTTTAAATTTCATGTTTTTTAAATTTCATAGTTTTTAAATTTCATATTTTTTGTATTGAGTATTAGCTTATGAAAATTAACTATTTTTAACATGAAAATCGCCTTTGCGCACCTGAAACCCTTCAATTGTTGCAGACCTATTTGTATTGAATTTTTCGTTATCGATTTATTTACGTTTAACTAGGCGCAACTTGAAAATTTTGATATTTTAGCTAGGTTACATGTTTATTTTCATAACATACACATTTGATTCGAGTCTCGATTAACATATTTACACAAAATGGAAGCATTTCAATTTCACATCAAGATTTATAAATTTTGTATTTGTTTTTACGTTTGTTTTTCATTTTCTCTTTTTTACTTGCACTTTCCATTATTGAAGTAATACTTTTGTCAATAAATTGCCAGCGTGTGTGCTGCGCCACTGCGACGCTAGTCTAAAGCGTTGTTTGGACGTTCTGCACAGCTTTGGAGAGCTCCACGCGCGATGGTATCAAGTAGAATGCCGGCGACACTTCCTCGCCGCACGGGCATTGGCAGCCATTGATCCAGCTGAAATTGCCCACTTTTTGGTCGCACTTCGGGCAATGCAAGCGCCCCTGCGTGTTGTGCGAGATGTCGCGCATCCAGGAGATCGGCTCCACGAACAGTATATTGCGACATACAGTCGGCAGTTGCTCGTTGACCGCATCGCCTACGCCAGCTGCGGCGTTGGCAACGGTGGGTGCGTCCAGTGAAGCATTGCGTATTTGCGCGGCGATCTCTTCCAGCAGTCGCGGCGGCTGCTGCACAACCGGTGCAGCATTGTTGTTGCTGCCGCCTGCCTTTGCAACCGACGGCACAGTGCTTGTGGCAAGTGATTTGGTGTTGTGCAGCAGTACGTGCGATTTCGAAACCAAAACGCGTCGGCACTTGCGACAGCGGTAGACAATGGGCTCCGGATTCTCCTGCGTAACGGCAGGATCCGATTTGATCAGACTATTAAAGGATTGTGGCAATATTTTCGCTATCGAAGTTGTATGCCGTTTAATTTTATATGTATTTTGTTGTTATGCAAGTCAAACTATTTACCTTTGCGCACTTGTTCGCCCGCCAAACGCAGCCGATAGAGTTTGTACCGCTGATACTGTGGATCGATTTTGCAGCCCATGCGTCGATAAAGCTTCAGTTGCGACACAAAGCCCGGATTGGGTTGCACAAAGCGACGCTTGGAGCGCACCAACTCAAACGCCGCCTGATACTCCAAATCGTGCTGTTTCATAATGAAAGCGATGACGACGGCAGAACTGCGACTAACGCCAAAATAACTGAAATGACAGCAAAGCTCGGTGAAGAAATGAAACTCGATATTTCAAGGTAAATAATAAATACTTTTATAACTAAGTTTATAGGATACACAGCGAGGCGTACTCACCAATGCACGAGCACACGCACCTTTTGCGCCATAGCCATGCTTATGAAATCCGCGCAGGTATCTAGATGGTGCAAAATGTCCTCCTTCGGCATGTCGGCAACTAGAGTAGGGTATAATGAGCCAGTTGAACATTGCATATAAAGTGAAAGCAAAATAATGTGGCTTTAAGTGTTTGATTTAAAGGAAGTTTCACCGATTGTTTAATTTTTTGTGCAGTGTTATTATTACTAGAAAACTGAGTGATATTTCCAGTAAAAAAATTAATTACGGTCTGTGCGTCCCTGTATGAATAGAAGGAAGTGTGGTATGCACCGCGACTTGGGGTCTATTGTGCCCGCACCTAAGTCACAACGACTCACTTTGCACCAGCACATTGATGAATTCCTATATACTGCTAGGTGCTAATGAAGTGATATGAACCCAATTTGGAAACATGGATCCAAGCACCTTAATGCTGCGTCTGCAGACTGTTGTGCAGTCATTAGCAGGTATTCTGGGGTTGCCGGCTCCATGACGCAGAACCGGCAGTTCGCACCAGAGGCTAAGTCCATGTTGTATAGATGCTTCTTGAGCCTGCAATGGCCAGTGTAGAACGCGACAAGTAACCGGATTTTGTTTCTCGGCAGATTCATTCATTTTTAAACCTGCTGAGGTCGTAACCACCCATTAGCAATCTGGCATGGCGCATGCCTTGGAGTTGTTGCCAATGTCTCTCGCTGCCTACTCTTTCCTTCTTTACGGAGCAGCTCCTTTGTGGTATGTGGATCAACCGCGATGTAAGTTTCTGGTTCTAACATTCTGGTGGAGACTGCAAAGCGGGCCAACTCGTCAGCCAGTTCATTCCCGGCTATACCCCTATGACCAGGCACCCAAATAAGGTGCACTGGCTTGCGGTTTGTTAGGCTGTTTAGCCGTTCCATACACTCCTGCACTAGTAGTGATATAACCTCATAGGCAGAGATCGCTTTTAGTGCCGCCTGACTATCGCCTGACCTCGACTATCGAGCATGGCAATACTTTCATTCCGATAGTTGCGTTGGAGGTTTATCTCTACAGACCGACTTATAGCATAGACTTCCGCTTGAAAGATCCTTAGAAAACTTTCCATGGGGATGAAGAGTTTGGAGCGTGGTCCTGCGACTCCTGCACCAATCCCCTCCAACGTTTTCGAGCCTGATCCCTGTATGTGACTGTCAACTGATGGAGACTGCTTAAATTAAGTCGAAATTTGTCAGCCCCTTGGCAACCTTGACGAAAGCATTTAGTATTTATAAAGATCTTACTCTGTTATAATGAGGCTAAGCTTTGCAGGCGTACATAATCTCCTAGCATCAGCGGCACGTCTGCTGTATTGAAAAGATAATTTCCGTTGATTCAAATGCCACACTTGAAGAACTGCTGTTTATAGCTGCCAGTATTTGTTTATTTCCCTCAAGCTATGCATTTCACCCGCGCTGCACGCTCTGCCACACCGCCATAAGCGTCGCATTGAAAAGCAAACGCGCTGCCAATAAAAGCTGTGTGGGCTGTCACTTGTGTCTTCATTCAAATAATAGCGCAATAATAAACAAAACCCACGCTACGCTGCCGAAAAAGAGAAAGAGGTGCTGCAACTACAGGCAAACAACAACAAATGTAGCCACACTAAGCATCCAAGCAAAGAAATCAACCAGCAGCCAGCAACATGTGTGGGGGAGTGCGGCGCTTTTCACACACACACACACACGCTTACATGTGTAATGTTGTACACAAATCCTCAATGTAATGACTACTTTGATATTCGTGTCGGCTTGTAGGATGATGCTGATGTACGTTGCTGTGTGCTGTCATACGCTTGTCGTTGTTGTCAATGCTTATAAAGCTGTGTGTTGGTATGTTGTCCTTAAGACCGCCTATTGAAGTGGCGTGAGCAGGCAGAAAATATTTGAATTTAATAAAACCTACGCAGAACGAAATTTTATGGCAAAACAGTAATTGAATGCACACACACACTTACAGACATGATATGACATGACACGACATGGCGTGTGCGGCGAGTACAAGTAGTGGCTATGGAAAGAAAGATGCGCATGCATTGGTGTGTGCAACGCACTCGTAACATGTGGCGACAGGGGGCGGTCCTACATGTCTACAGGCTTTTGTAACTGCGGACATGCTTGCTGTGGCAAGTGCGTGCGTGTCGATATGCATGTAATGCGCGTTTGGTTATTGACTGTGATGTCGAGCAAATGCATGTGTTACTGGTGTATGTGTAAAAAAAAAAACAAAAAAAAAAAAAAAAACATACGTCCTTTATTAGAAGCTTAGTCAGTTGAAGCTTGCTCGCCAAGGTTTTGTGCAACCATAAGCTGAAACGTTGTCTCACCAGTGGGAGCTTTAAATATTATAGCTTTGTGTATGTGTATAAAATCAGGATTGCAGCAGAGATGCATTGCTGCTACTAATAGGCCCCTCGACATTAAACGCATTCTATTCCTTTTTTCTTTAACGCCGTTCAGTATAACGTTGGCGTCAAGTGGGCTTATCACTGTGGCGGAAACTAGCTGCACTGATTGCAGGCTCATATTGATTTTAACCTTCAGCACATACTTTGGAAACTAATAAGGCGTGAACCTATATTTACCAGCTTCTATATTTGCAACCGTAATATTTATGTATGTGCATATGTGTGTGTTGAAAGTGTAGTGTTGTTTTGGGCAACCACAACTTACTGTGCACGTATTTGGTTGTTAGAAAGCTCGCCTCAGTGATATGTTGTGGCAGCGGCACTGAGTCCAGTGTTAATATGTGAGTAATTTCGAAATTTTTCAATGTTTCCATGTGTGTAGCAGCGGTTAGATTACCTGCAAAGTTTAAAGCGTTACTATAATTGTGTTACACTGCATACTCTGGCACACATACCCAAATATAAACCTGGCACGATTTCATCCACACTCACCGGTCCACCGTCGAAGTCCTCACGCCGCAATGTGCCCACATCTTGTAGACGACGTTGATTCTGGTTGACATTGGCGACTGTTGCACAATTCACGGCCACGCCTGCTGCAACTGTTGCATCCGTGCTGTTGTTGGGCTGACCATTGTTCCCGATCGTTTCTGCTTGCGTCAGGTTGCACTCCACCTGCATCTTGCTGATTTCTGTGCTGCTGACAATACTTGTGCGCTACTATAAAACTGGAAGCACAATGGTTGCTGTAATTTTCGGAAGCGCTGTTCACTGGACACGTTTAATACCGTGCGCGCACTGCAATGCACTGACTGATGTAGCTACCGTTCACTACCGGACTACGGTAATAAAACTGTAAACTGCACTCGATTGTAATTGCAAATAAACGTCAACAGCACATGGTGATATGCTATTGGCACGAATGCAACATAGTGTTTCATCCCTGGTAGTGTTGTTGGCAGCTGCCAATTTGTTTTATTTACATTTGACACAGCAGCTAAACAGCTGTTCGAAGTTTTCTTGAAAGTGAAAGGTGGGGCGATGTTGAGAGAATTTCCCTAAACAAATCCCGCAACAGGGTGTCAGTTGCATTTATAGGTTTTAATAACTAGTTATATTAAGTAATTATTTGCATGCGTTTCAAAATGAGTCGCCGTATTTTCAGCACTGTTAATAATTAATTTATTATTAACATTACAATACAAGTTTTAGACATAAATAATGCAAACAATTATATTGTAGTACAGCAAAATGCAACACTGCCGAAATGTCGACATCCACCTTATTTTTCTCCGCTACTTCTTGAACACTCATTTTTATTTTGTTTAATTGTTTAACAGCATACAAACTATTTGAAATAGCATTATAACTAGTGTAATGTAATTACTTTGTTAGCGCTTAATCCAAAGTAAAGGTCAAACTTGTGACCTCCGAACAAATTTAGAAATTTTCTCGTGCACAAATTTTCCACCCACTCATTCACACCTATACAAAATAAGGCAGACGTAACCGTTGGAAACCAGCTGCTAGTATTTACGCCAACAGCATTGGCGTTTCGCGTGCGTTTATTACCGCTAGCGATAACTCGTTCGATTATGGACAGCTGTAAGATGCTTCCAAGAGTGTCACGTCGCTTGGTCGCGTTTGATTTCGATTGCACCGTAGTGGATGACAACACAGACACGGTGGTTCGCGATCTCCTGCCAGTCGACAACTTCCCCAGTGAAACCATCACACAAAAGGAGGGTTGGCAGGAATACATGGCTGAAGTTTTCCGCCGTTTGCACAAGCAAAGCATTTCACCACAAACAATACGCGACAAAATACGCTGCATACCGGAGGTACCTGGTTTTGTTCGTTTGCTCAAGCGGCTGCATCAAGCGCAGGAAAATAAATATGACTTGGTTATTATTAGTGATTCAAATACCATCTTTATAAGTGAATGGCTGGAAGCGCATGGACTAGCAAATTGCTTTGAAAACATATTTACCAACCCAGCGCATTTTGACAATGACGGCTTACTGCATGTGCAACCTTATCACCATCAGACCGATTGCAAACTGAGCGCTGCCAACTTATGTAAGGGTAAGATATTGGAGCATTTCGTGGCCAAGCGAAATCTGCGCGATAATACGCACTACGAATGTATTATTTATGTTGGTGATGGCCACAACGACTTGTGTCCAGTGCTGAAGCTGCGGCAAGGCGATATAGCATGTCCTCGGCAAGATTATGCGCTGGACAAAAAAATAACAGCGCATCGCAATAAAATGAATTTGCGCGCGGATGTCATTAAGTGGAAAAGTGGTTTTGAATTGTTGAAACAATTGGCTGAACGTGATGCCGCACTAGATGATACGGATGCAGGCAAGACGTCGACGGAATCAACAAAGCAGTAGACAGTCAATTGTGCGACATTAGAATGTGTGCAAACCCACTGAATTAACTGCATGCTGATAAAATTCTATTAAGTGCTGTGTTAGTGTGTGCTAAGCTAGCTATTTGTGTATTTTTTCAAAGATTTCTGTGTATGAATGTTATTGTGTATATCAAATCTCTATACAGTTATCCAAGTATTTTCCATATTGTAGCCAAATGATATCTACGTGACCATAGGTCGCGGTGCATACCTCAAAATTTATTCTATCTATCTACTTGTATACATACATTTGTGTACTAAGTGTTTGGTGGCGAGCGTTAATAAAAATTGTCATATGCTCGCCATAAATATTATCTTAATACATACATATACATTTATTGCACCTGAACGCTAAATTGGAGTGAATGAGCGGTTTATGTACAAGTGGTTAACACGGGAATCTCTATTTACAGTGTTAAATATTACATACATACATAATATAAATATATTTTTAGATGTTTTAGCTGCGAATTATTGCAATAAATAAATGACTGAAAAGCACTGCAAACATATTTAATTTTGCAAGAGTATGGCTTATCTTTCTGTGTTTAAGTGTTTTCAAAACAGGTAAGCATTTAGTTAGCTTAAACTAGCAAACATGCTATAATTATGCAAATAAAATACAATAAATACTTTTTATGAACCGTATTCAAATGTCTGCTAAGAGCACAAAACTTCCCAAATTCAAACGCATTTGACGTTTTGTTCACTCATTGCACATGAGCAATTCACACGCACAGTGCGCACACCTACACATGCGCACGAACAAATTCGCCAAAAATGCAATTTTAAATTCATAATTATGATCCAGGATAATGCGAATGTGCAAGAAAAGGAAAGGATATCTATTTGTGTTGTCTGTTGTTTTTCAGCGACTTTCTCATCACTTCTGGGCACCTGTTATTTCAGCTGGTTTTTTCGATAAGAAAAGCTGGTCGCGAGATCAACGACGACAGCCACGGAAGTGCAGGGTTGCGAACTTTTTAATTAAAAAATTTGGAATATAAAAATAAATAATAAAAAAAAAAATAAAATAAAAAATGGTATTACAAATTATATTTTCAATTTTTAACCCCAACATCGGGATCAACAAATTATTTTTAATTCTTAATTATGGTATATACATAAGTACGTGAAATAATTTTTTGTTTTTTAGTTCGGTAGAAAAATTAAAATTATAAAATAATTTTTTTGACCGGTTTTTGGGATTAAAAATGTTTTTTTTTTAATTTTTTATTTGGTATATGGCATTAAATTTTTTTTTTAATTTCTGTGTGTGTGTAAAAAACACCAAGCGAGCAGAACAGACAACTAGTCAACGATAAGAAGAGCGTAGCAAAACAAAAATAAAATAGCAAAGAGAGCGAGCACGTGGTGAGTATTGTAGTTGATTGGTTGCTTACTGTATGGTTATGGGTGCCTATTATTTCAGCTGGTTTTGTGCAACGCCTCAAAATTGTTTAAATCAACACTAGGGTGGGTCGGTCTCTAACGATTTAAGGTTATTTTTAAGTTGTGGAGAAAAAATGGTAATAAAAAATATTTTTATTTTAAATAATAAGTGGAAATATTATTATTTAAAACTATGTAATGCGGCTCTGCCATTTTTATACATACTTACACAGCAGTCCACACAAATAACACCAGTTGTCGGCTTAAAGGATATTTTGGTCTTTATTTGAATTGTACACAGTAAATTTGAAAAATGTACGCATATGAATTTATGTATGTATGTATATAAGTGAGTATATGAGTGTATGCTTGCAGCAGATTAACTTTCGCTTCATTTTTCAAAAACCATTTGTTAATACAATATTATGTTAAGTTAAGTGTCATAGTGTTGGCTTCATATTCAATATATCTTTAATACACGTACATAATATATATGTGTAGTAGAGGTCTTCTCTTACATAAAATGCGTTGTAAAATTTTATAGCACACAAGTTTTTACTTCATGAAAACTTAACAGCAATATACAGTAACAATTGCAGCTATTTAAGTGTTTTTACGCACACCACTGTAACAATTTTTACTTTCAAAAAGAGTGCAACACCTGCTCGTATGCACTTTTGTAGAGTTGTGTGTATGTATAATATTAAACATTAATGGATTTTGTGTAGGAAACGGCTGTAGCCTCACTATCTATAACAAATTGCTTGTAAACTTTGCGACCTAATACATGCGTGTAAAATTTGGATTTTAGAAAAATTGACAAAATCAATTACATATATAATTAATTACTATAATAATGTGGTAAAAAAGCAATAATAAAAATTAAAAAATATATAGGCTAATAACATGTCGATAAAATATTAAAATATGCATATAAACGCCAACAAGTGGCAACCATATCGTTCAGCTAAGTAAGTGTCAAACTCAAAATGGTAAATATTAGCAAAAAAAAAACAAAAAAAAGAAATACAAAATTTCTTTTTAACCAAGGAAAATTCAATAATCGAAAATACATTTGCTCGCTTATTTCGTTGGAAGGCCAATGCATTCTTAGCACCAAACAATCCGCAAGCGCAATTGAACGCGCATTTATGGCGAAACATGCGCTTTGCAAATTTCTAATTACACCTAAACAACTACTTCGTGTAAAAATATTTCACTTTATGCTTCTTAAATTCCACCCGCTGACATACGACTGCGCGCTATCACGTGCCTAAACTACTTTATACTGCTAACTTTTTGTATTCCTATTTTGTCTTCACTCACTTGCTAGCTACTATTGGTTTTCATTTTGTTTGTGATTTTGTTGTTGTTGTTGTGTGTGTGTGTTGCCTTAAATGGTGTTCTTAACAATTTCACAGTTTATATCATAAAAATATCTTAAACTTAGTCTTAGAAGAATTTTAATATTTCGACATTTCTGGCAATTAGCACCGACGCTGCCGCAACCGCTCTCCATGAGCTGTGTGGTGGTGGTGGCCGTTACGGCAAGCGTATCAATGATAACTGTCTCATCCTCGTACTCATCACGTTCGTAGTAGTAAATATCATAGTCCTTTTGGTTGTAGTTGGCCATGGTCACTTGCATGCCGCGCTGCCCCGGCTCGCCGGTGCCACGCTTTACGTAACGCGCACAGCGTACACTGCCGCCGGCGTTGTTTAACAGCGTATTGGCTGTTGCGTTACAGGTTGCGGCACCGTTTCTTCTCGCATTATAAGTGTCGTAATTGTTGTAACTGTCGTGACTGTCGTAGTAGTGGTTGTTGTCGATGGTGCGCGTGTCAGCGCGTTGACCGCTAGTGCCGAATCTGTTGCTGGCTCTGCACGCGCTTGTTGTTGTTATTGCTGCTGTGGCGGCTATAGTTTGTTGCTGATATTGTTGGGGCTGCTGTTGTTGTTGTTGTTGTTGCTGCTGCTGATAATTAGTATTGCCAATTTGGCTTGGCCAGAGGCAGCGCATCCAAGCGAAGCGCCTTTCACATTTTAAACATTGCTAGTGACAGTGTTCCGTTACATCGACAATCACCGACTTCCGCCAGCAGAACAGGAAGTAGCCGACAGCGGCGCCCAGCACCACGGCAATGCAGAGCCAAACGTTGTAGGTCATAAAGATCAGCATCAGCATGAAGGAGAGCGTCACTTGCAGTATGTGGAGCCCGGTTTGATAGAAATGGTTCAGCGACAGCATCGTCGGACTGTGGCAGGCGAAAAGAGCGTGGGAGAGATAGAGAGAGAGAGAGAGAGGGTAAGTAGGAGCAGCGTAAAAAAAGTAAATGTTAATAGCTTAAAAATAAAATGGCGACAGGAAACGAATTATTTGATGCGTTAAAAAGCGGATAATCGTTGCGCCAACAAACACATGCACAATCTATGTAGTTTTTACTGTGATGAGTGGATGGCGGGGGTATGTCGTTTTTTTTTTCATTTTAGGTGAAATAATAAATAAAAATTTTGCGAGGGTTCAACAGCGAGTAACGAAAACGACGGCTTGAATCTCAATGCATGCAGCTTTGCAGCTCGAAGCTCTACACCTAACTGATTTGTGCGTCGCGGTCGCGCATGTCAAGTTTAAGTCTGGCCATGTAAATCTCGGTGATCGGTGATTATGCTGGCTGGTTTTCGGCGTTTGCGCATGTTATTATATGTCAGCTGCGGTGACTACTTAAGTGTGAGGTTAGATTTGAGTTGGCAAAATGCTGCACGCTTGTAGAAACACTAACATTTAGTTGCAAAGGAAAATAACTGTCGCTCACGTTGTAGCTGATCACATCACTTACTTAAGAAATATGCAATTTTCATTATTATACTCACGGTTGCTTGTGTATGACTTCGCCAACATATCTACACGTTACAGATTTTTCGATTATTATTTTTTGTTTCGTTGAGAGCACAAATGTGAATGGATGTGAGAAAGAGAGAAAAATGAAGCAAAAGGGACAAAACATATGCGAATTAGAATATGGATTACAACAATAGCAAACATACAAACAACACATTAAAGAATTTAAAAATAAAACAGAAAACTAAAGCTGCTAAGTGCACCAAGAATGTCAACACACAGTCTACAATTACTTACTGCACTGGCGAGGCGCTCGTCGACGGCGTACTCCGTTGCGGATCTTCGGGATTGCGTTGTGGTCCGGTAACTGGTCGGTATTCCAGCAAATTGTATGTCTTCCAAAACAGGTATTCGCGATAGTACTTGAGACCCTCGTAAAGCACAGCCATTACAAATATAGCGATCATCGAACCAATCAGGCCCATGATACTATCGAATTTCCACCAGGAGAAGAGCACAGTCTCATTGTAGCCGTAGTGGAACTGCAACGAAATAGTGTTAGTTGAAATTGTGTAACCACGAAAAGCCTTTACTTACCGCCATTGACATCATATGATGCATTGCTCCTTCCATATTCATGGCGCCATGGTCGTGGCTGTTGTGCATCGCATGCTGGTCGCTCATGACCACGTGCTCGCCATGACCCATCACATCCAAGGGGCTGACAGTGGTGGTGGACAATATTGTAGCGGCATGATCGTGTGGTGTTGCCGTATCTAGAGGCAGCATATGATGTGCTTTAGTACAAATGGTGGACCATTCAATGGATGAAGTAGTGTGTGAGATAACGAAACAAAAGTAAGGCAGCGTAAAAAAAAAAAAAAATTGAAGAATAAAAACAAACAATAACAATAAAAATAAAAAATACTACACATAAAAAAATAAATTACTTATAAATTAAAAAAGTAATATAATCCACAGAAGTAAAATAGTATTTCCTGCACACTAACGTAGACTATTGGTGTTAATGCCCTAAAATATAATACTCGTATATGCTACGAATGCTATGAGTTTAGAGTGTTACTAAGAGACAGCACACGGCTTGATTGAGTTTGGTGTCGATTTTGAGAGATTTTAGAGTGAATGGGCATAGTACAATGAACAAAAATCTAGCGGTAACTTTAGCTACCACATGCTTTTTTGGAAAGTTCTGTCATTCGAGTGACGATTAACAAACTGTTTTCGGAAAGATTGCTATAACACGAATGCTTTCGTAGGCTCTAGGCCTAAAAGTTGTTGAGTTGGTAACTGCTGATGTTACAGTGGTAAAAGGGATTCACTGAGCTGGAAAATTTGGAGAAGGTGGAACCCTCTGTAACCCCTTGCTTTACGATTTAATTTCTAAGAATAAAAAAAAATACAATTAATTTCGAAATAAATACAAATTGATAAATAAGAATAAAAAGAGAGCCAAGATAATGTATAAATATTATAACATTTGTTTTTAAGTTTAATAAATTTACTACTACTACTTTTGCAGCATTTAAAGATGTGGCGGGCATTGCGGGACCGTCAATGTTGAATTTGGCACAGAAAATGTTTGCGGGCGACAGTCGTCATTTTCACTCAAGGGGTTAAATTAATGGGGCTGCTCTTACAAGCGGCAAAATATCAGTGAAAAAAAAACACAAATCATAACATACAGGGGTGTTGTAGAATCAGATAGTTGTCGGTAACAGAATTGCAACCGATAAAAAAAAATGTATAGTAGTAGCTGTCATGAATTCAGATATTATTGGTTTGACGTACGAAACAGCAATTGTATCGGTTTTGAGTGTCACGCAAACCAATTTTATCGGGTCTGTTATCGGTAGCAAAGCAAGCAGATATTCGCTGACAGATTTGAAATGTAAGTTAAGAAAATAATTTATATTATTGTTACGTTCTAATTTATCTGCATTTTTATAGGCGAAAACTTAAAAATAAAACACCAAATTTCATAATTATTGAGTTTATGAAAAAAATGCAGATATTTTAAGAGGTTTCACAAAACGTTATAAATGTAATATAAATCGATAATGTGATATAAATCTGTAATGTAAGCATGCATACAAACATACAAGTAAATGCAAACCAAATTCCACATGCGTCTCCTCCAAGTGGATTACTGTGATCTTTTAATATCTTGCTTTTAATTTTTCATTGCTTTTTTCTTTCAATAAAATATAAGCTAAAATAGCGGCACTCATTGTAGACTTTAGTAGATTTTATTGGGTATTTCCAATTTGTCAAACGCTTACAAATTTATTCATTTACAAGTTTTGTCACAATAGTAAACAGCTGATACGAATATTGCTTTTGCATATGTTCTTAAAGACAAAAATCCAATCAGATTCTGTGACACCACTGAAAACTGACAACTACGCAAATGTCTGTCTTGAATTCCACAACACTACTGATAACGTAATGAACCTTAGTCATGCTTAGGTAAAACTTAGTGTATAAACAAAACTGCGGCGTTGCTATGAGCGTCATTTTAGCAGTTTACTTTGACTATGATTGTAGAAACTTACCGTGATTGTGTATACTATGCTGTGAATGATCCATTTTGCCACTACCGTGTGCAGGTTACCACTTATTATTGTAGTTGTTGCTGCTCAAATCCACCGAATTAATTAAAAATAAGATTTTTTGCTCGCCAACACTTGCCTTGGCATTTAGGAAGATTGCTGTGAAATGGCGGACTGTAAATAGAAGAAGAGAGAGAGAGAGAGAGAGAGTGAATATATGTATGAGAAAATATTGTGGAGCATTTTAAATTTAATTGTAATTTGCTTGCTTGTTACTCTGCCTTTTCTACGTAACTAATTACGCATATCGGTATTATATACGCAAGGAATACAAAGCATGCTTAGGCGTTGTATAACAACTAAATGCTGTGGTCTGACAGTCTAACGGTAAATACGATAAAATGGTTGCGGATTGCAAGAGGAAAAGTAGAAAAAATCGCGTTTTATGCGCATAAATAATCAACTTAAGCAGCTGATAAAGCGCTGTCTTGCGCTTCCATAACAATAAAAAGCGGCAAACTCAGCAAAAAGTAGTAAAAACTTAACAAGAACAACATTTCAACATTTATAATTACGCCCACAAGCGCGCAACAGTTTGTCGAATGTGTTAGACTAAAAACGCTTAGTCCTTAGCTACTAATCGCATTGCACAACTGTTACGCGCAAGTAAATGAGTTGAAGCTGAAACAAAAACTGGTTTCTAAAGTCGCGTTATTTATCCAAAAAGTCAGCCGATTTGTAATGTAAACGGATGGTTCCATAAACTCATGAATTCTGGTACTGTCTGACCACCTACTTTTGAAAGGTTTGACTGATTTTACAAGCTCGAAATGCTAACGCTGGAAGTAGTACCAGTTTCACAGCTGCTGCTTTCATTTGCGAGCCGCCTTCGACGAAAAGAGTGCGGTGAAGTCAGAGCTGGCCAACTATAGCACTATTTTCTTGTATCTTCGCGACTGACTTTGTAACTGTTTAAGCTTAGCTGACCATTCGTTCGTCTAGGGCTTAGAAATTAAAAAAAAAATTAATTGAATAAAATTGTGTTGCTCTCTCAGCTATTATATGTCGCGATTTGCAGTGAATTATAGTACGGAAAAAACCGATGACTAAAAAAAACCGTACCGGATTTTGCCGGGACAAATATGGTCGCCTAAGTTTAAGCTCTCTCTCAAATATTTGTACTAACAGTAGTTCCGTTTGTCTTGATTTCCAATTTCCTTTCGAGCTGTTACTGAGTGAAATTTATTACAGAATTGTTCATTGATCATTTCACTGCGTCTTCTGCGCTCTACAACAGCAGCGGGGTTTCAACAGGAGTGCTTTATAAAAAAAAAAATTGTAGAGCACTCGTCTGCTAAAATATACGTCAACTGCGACGTACATTCTGATATTCAACAATCGATTTTCGATAAGAACAGCTAATTTATTGAGCTGCCACCACGAGCCAATGACATTTCTAACTCTCATGCAGTACTTATGCTAGTCTGAGCTTCGTACATTTCTGCAGCTGTGTCTGCAACTGCTCTAATTAGACCAAACTTATGCTTATAGCTGAAGGTTTGGAAGACTGCTTACTTTTAATTACAGTCAATTTTTTTTAGTTGGTAACACACGGATTTGCCTCTTCTTGCACTATGTTTACGCTTAGCAACGGGCATGTGTTAAATCGATAGTTCTCTGTAAAATATTTCCAAGTCAGTTGTTTTCTAGTAAAACCCAAATAGACGCTGATATGTATGTACAATACATATATGGGCCAGAATATGTATATTATATGCTTGGCAACTTGCCTGCTTCCCACGGTTAATGCATAAAAAGTTTTGAAATGCTAGCGCTTGTCACTTGTGAAACTGCGTAGATATGCAGCGTTGCCACGTTTGAGTGCAAAAAGACAAATAAAAAAAATTATGGAAAAATGCGGGAAGAGTTCTCGGAATAACAACGTTGTGTTTTCCACCAACAACAATGACAACAACAACAAAAGGTCAAATTGAAACCAAAGGCCAGGTTCAAAGGAACTTCCACAGAAAATGGAGGACAAACAGACGGCCACACAATAATAAAAAAAATGCATGAAATACCGCGCCTAAACCGTGAAATTTGTGGCTACTTCCTCATAGCTTAAAAATAGAAGAAGGAAGTAAGTGTTCCAAGGAAATCGTAACGGTCGCCTGAGCTTGTTTGATGAAGCAGCTACTGCTGCTCACTTCTTGTTAAGCCTTAAGCGGCTTTGGCGAACACTAAAAAAAACAAACGCTTTTAGTATTGCAAAAGTTTGCTGGCTTAAGCTAGCTTTTAAACGGCCATGCGTATGCCAAGGGCAACAAACTATTTCTATACAAAAACCGCGTATTTGCAAGACTTCGACTCAAACATTATAACCGCCACCTACCGGATTTAATTGTACAACTTTCAGGCATGACCGTTAATCAACTGAAGCACGTTATTAGCAACTCTTGCTGCAGAAGGAAACTCTCTGGCGCTTCATTTCTTTCGTGTGGTAGAGCACAGAAAAATCTAACGGTAGTAACTTAATTGTGTTTAACTACAGCAAACATCAACAAATATAATATAAAAAATAGCATACGAGTGTAACGTATTTCGGCATGTATGTACAGGTTGCAAATATTTTGCACATTACTGTGCACAATTTTTATGCAATTGCAATGCAAAACATGTGCGCCAAAAATATAATATTATCATACAATGAATTGCGTACGTGCCGCATATGCAACGTTGCTACCTCCTAACACACACATACACACGGACACGCGCTCACACGCATTGCGTTGGCGAAAATCGAAACAGCAAGTAAATTGAAAAAAATAAGTTGTTTTTATGCCACAAAAGGCGCAAAGAGGTCACCGATTTTGGCGAAAGCCGATATATTACAACAACAACAACAAAAAACAAATAATACAATAATAATTCAATGGCGGCCCTTGGCTGCAGTTCCACAAATTTGGCCGCACGTCGTTTAAATGAATTTTGCGCATAAATGTGTTGAATTATTCCCACGCACACACACACCGCCACACACATATACATACACATACAAGAGCTGTGCTGCAACAGCGCAACACTTTCATTAATTATGTGGACATTTCAGGCTTTAACTTCGTCGAAAACAGCTGATGGCGGAACGCCCAGCCCACAATGCATTTCATTTACGCATATTAAGCGCTGCGGTTTGTGGCATGCATTGTGTACTTATGTCATCTTGAAGTGCCAACTAAATTGATTTTATCTTCAATTTTACTTTTTATTTGAATTTCGTTTAGTCCGACACGCCTAATTGACGGCTATTAATAAAGATTTTAATAATTTTTCGTAAGACAGCGAACGCGTGGGTTTTATGGCGGATACGACAGTTGTCGAACACATTTATGGCTTGGACTGAGCAAATCTAATATAGAAAACAAGAAAAAACGTTAATTTCGTTTGCAACGAAGCTGTAATACCCTTCACATATACAAAGGTCCTTACAAGCACTTGATTTCGATCGTTCAGTTTGTATGGCAGCTATATGATATAGTCATCCGATCTAAACAATTTCTGCGGAGATTGCATTGTTGCCTTAAAAACTAACTCGTGCCTAATTTCGTGAAGATAGCTCGTCAAATGAAAGAGTTTTCCATACAAGCACTTGATTTCGATTGTTCAGTTTGTATGGCAGCTATACGCTATAGTAGTTCGATATCGGCCGTTCCGGCAAATGAGCAGCTTCTTAGTGAGAAAAGCGTAGGTGCAAAATTTCAGAACGATAGCTTAAAAACTGAGCGACTAGTTCGTATATATACAGACGAACGGACGGACATGGCTAAATCAACTCAGCTCATCATGCTGATCATTTATGTATATTATATATTTTATAGCGTCTCCGACGTTTCCTTCTGGGTGTTACAAACTCCTTTTCAGGGTATAATAAATAATATCTCATAGAGATATAATCTCTGTATAAGTGCGAAGATTGAGCTGTAGCTGTAAGCTTTACGCAGAAAAACTCAAGCATAAAAATATAAAATTAGCCGAATCAAATTACAAATCTACAATAGTTGTTTGTTATTATTTCAGAAATATTTCCCTATTTCCAAACCAATTTGCACGCCACTAAAACCGTTTAGAATCGGCAGACTTCGTTGAACTTTCAAACTGTTAGTGGTTTCCGAACTTTTATTAGTGTGTTGATGCAAATCGAAGCTGTCTGTTAGCTTTTCGAAAAAAACTACTTTCCGTTGTGGCTTGGAATTCAGCAGAAACATGGTCGTACCACATGCATATATGTGTGTGTGTCTATATATTTGCATATGTATGCATTGTGTGTAGCATTGGGTTAAATTGAACGATTGACAACTAATTTACTTCGAGTAGAAAGGCAATTTTCGGCAGATCACCGAATAGAGATACGAGCAACAAGCGCTACAAGCTGTGTCTGCGTGCAATTTGGTTGAATAACTGGAATACAATAGACCGCAAACCTTTTACTTTACTTTCAGAAAACGAAACGGCGGTGTAACAAAGTGGGTAAAGGTGTACACAGCAGGCAGGCGGGTTTATTGTTTGCTTAGCTTGACTTACAAAACCAACCACGAACTAATTGAACTGGAATTGGTGAAGGGGAATCTCACAAATATTAAAAAATACTAAATTACGAATTTTAGAGAGCAATGTTTAGGTTTCAAATACGCAAATTACGGCATGACGCGTTGGCGGAAAAGCAGAGGGGCTCGCTAATTTATATATTATATAAGCGTTAATATCTATACGAAGTGGCATGTAATCGCTTGCGAACTGCAGCTGTCAGATGGGTACGTCAAATGTATGCCAGATGGTAGTCAACCATTTTGCAGCACTTGTCAAAGAGCGGTCAGAGTATGTCAGATTGGCACCTGTTATGTTAGGTGGATTGGACGCGCGTGAAATGTTCAGTACTTCTGCTGAGCAAGACGCCTGCTTTCGGTTGAGTTAATCAGCACTTAACTGACAGCTGGTTGCTAAACAGACATTGAGAGCACGGCACTTAGCGGCAACCTTTTCGAGTTATAAATGTTAACGCAGAGTCGCAAAAAATGCGTATGGCGTTATGCTGGAAACAGTCACCGACGCAAAGAACTTTTGGCAAACTACGGAAGGGCGATATGTCGGTGACTGTTTCCAGCATCAAGGTAGCAAACCTATAAGTGAATGCTTTACTGGCAGCAATAAACTTTTCCTATGAAACTTGTAGTCTATGTTTAAATGCAAGCGCAAAATTATTATTATGACTATAAATTGTTGGAATTTTCAACTAATACGCTGAATGATGGATTCCTGACCTCTTTCTGTCTTTTCTCTTTTTAACTTTGCGACGTATAACACAACGTTGAGGCCTTCATATGGTATGTGAGAATTACAGACATGCATATCGCACATATGCACCGTAATAAATTTCGCCTTGCACTCTCTGCACCACATTTACTATCCACACTTACTGAGCCACTATTCTAATGCCATATATAATCTAAATTGCTATATTAAGCGCACTTTAAACAATAAATTTGCACTTAATAAATTGTAAGCACAGAGTTGATATCGTGAGAGAGCAGCGTGCAAAGGCATGATTTATACTCGCATTGCACTATCGCTGCAATAAAAGCGCGCAAATTGCAAAAAAGTAAGCAAACTGATGGGCAAATAAAGAAACAACAATGAAAAGCGGAAATTGCAGGCTTACAATTGCGGGTAAAACAAATTGTGTACAACATTTTTATGGTCGCTTGTGAAAGGCGTAGCAAAAAGTTAGCGGGAGCAAGCGTTCACTAGAGGGGAGTGTTGAACTTATGTTTTTACGCGTTTCTTGTTCTCGCGGTATGACAGTCTCATAAAAATCGGTCTATAATTGTATAAGATAGCATGTTAGTAGCAAAAGAGAGTAGCGAAAGTTAGCATGAAATGTATAACGGCGGCTAAAAAAGCATAAAATGTAGCACGGGCTAAGCTAGCCGACGATAAAAATAAGATTTTGCGACCGCTTGTAAAAGACAAACGACATTTTATGAGAGCCTAATGGTGTCCAAGCAAGGTATATACAGTTATTAGGTTCCTCTATTCCTAGGTGAGCATATTTGTTCCGGCAAAATCCGGTACGGTTTTTTTTAGTCATCGGTTTTTTCCGTATTATAATTCACTGCAAATCGAAACATATAATAGCTGAGAGAGCCACACAATTTTATCAAATCATTCTTTTTTTTTAATTTCTAATCCCGGGACGTTAAGCTCGGAATCCGTACAGTTCCGGCCAAACCGGGATGAATGGTCAGCTAACCCTATCCGTATGTACATATGAGCGTACCATATATGATAAAGGGCGTCACGACCGGAATTTGAACTCAGCACCCACGCAGTGTTAGTCACATACTAAATTTATTTTTCAAAATTGTGATATTGCATGCTCTGCACTTTGCACCCGCCCTAGTATATACACGAGAATTTCTGTATACATGCATATGTGTGTGTGTGCATGTATGTATGTTGCCGTGACATTGAAGAGCAGCAGGAACGAAGAGCAGCTCCATTATGCTCAACCGCAAAGGACAAATGCAGAAGGATAAAATCTTATACAAGTAGTATGTGCGCTTGCATTGTGCTTGTATACAAAATATATATGTATACATATACAACGATTGTATATGTATGTGTGCGTGTATGTGGGAGTAAGCGCTGTGCGAGTAGCAATGCGGTTGACATTGTCAGACAACTAATGAACATGCAGGTCATGTAGCACAACAACTATAAAAAACAACAACAACAACAATACACATAGCAGCAAGTATGCACAAAAACATTAAGAACAATAAACGCAAAGCGCGCGCATACAAGCACACCAACACATACACATATGTATATGTTTGTAAGTAAGAAAATGAATTGTGGGCGGCTGGGTTAAACGCATGCGGTGCAGGATTTCCAGGAAGCGTAATACACCGGCAACAGCAACTTGTTGGATCAGCTGAGCAGGGCGCACAGAAAAATTCCGCATTTCGCATTTCACATTTCGCATATTTCAGGCATTTCTTTAGCGCCTTGAATGATTGAAGGTTATGCGGTGTGTGCCTTATTGTTGCTTTTGTGGTGCGTGTGCGCGTGTTGGTGGCGTGGCAGTGAGGCGAGTAGGAGGCTGAGGTGCACGCTAATGGTTGAGTTAGCAGTATTAGAGAATTTCGTAAACGCAAACACACGCACACGCACACGCATTTGGTAAGCCGGAATTTTTATGAGAATTATTTGAACATTCCGTTATGCCAGACTTCTTGGTCGATTGGAGTGTGAATTTGGAATGTAGTTGGGAATTTGGCACACATAAAATTTCGAGTAAATGTCACAGCGAAAAAAAATAGTGTGTGCTTAGTTTTGTGTAGCTTATGCGGTAGTGATGATTTGACAAAAGTCGTCAAATAATTAAGCGTGCACAAACGAGTTAGCGATTGTGGGTTTATAAAGGAAACGGACGTGTGTAATTTTATTACGCATAATATTAGAAGATAAGCTTATATAAGATAAGATAAGCTTTTATATGAGGTTTCACTGAAGCTTTCAAATGAGCTTTCATTGAAGCTTTCCCATACTTATATTCGCATAATGTTAAAATATAAGCTTAGAAAAGATAAGCTTTTATATGAGCTTTCATTGAAGCTTTCATGTAAGCTTTCTTATACTTATATTACGCATACTATTAGAAGATAAGCTTATATAAGGCAAGATAAGATATATGAGCTTTCATGTTAGCTTTCCCATACCACTGAAGCTTTCCTAAACTTATATGTGCTTTCGTATAAGTTATTATAAAACTTTCATAAAAGCTTTCATTACATGCTTACATGTATTCATAAACTTGCAGCTTTGAGAAATATTTTATTAAAGCTTTCACATATGTCAGTAGTTATATTAAAGGAAAAGCTTACAACAAGCTCTCTAATGCTATAATATTAAACCACAATTTAATTGTTGGGCTCTACTAGATCTTTCCCAATTCTTTACATTGCATACTATTTATAGGATTTTCCAACAGCGCTCAACCTACGCATCAGGATTAGCATGCAATTTGGCATTTTTAAATGAAAATTACTTTTGCAGCAATATATAGCACGCCGCAGGCATTGAAAACCGTCTATATTTATTTAAGTAAGATATTGCAAACATTTAGTTGCATTTCCCACCGGCGGTGGAATGAAGATAAATATTAATATGATAAATGGTGCTTCCAGTGCTTGCACAATGGCAAACAGTGGTTTACAACTTACTTATTCAGTCAATAAAAAACATGTGAAATTGCTAGAAAATGACAAGTGGAGATATAACTGCACACTCGTGGCTTTCGGTTGTAGGCGTTGCACTCGTACACTCGCATGCGCTTTACATAAAATTGTTAACGCAATAGCAAGCGTTCAAGTGAATATTTATGGGACCGTGCGTGGAAGGACTACTTGTTTTATTTATGAACCAAAACAGGAATATTTACAACGCACAAAATCGCTGGCAATACAATGAATATGCAAATTTGTGGCAATGAAAAATGTGTGGCGACATTTTAGTTTAATTTTTTCCGTGTTTTTTTTTTGATTTTTGGGCGCTTGCAAGCGAGTTCTGTAGAAATATGCATGGAGTGCAAGTGTGGCAAAAATGTACGAACAATAAACAAAAAAAATGTATAAGAAGTGGTATTGATATAATAAAATATAAAAATATAAGTAATAATATACGTAGGTTGCCTTTTATATCTCGGCATTTGGCAGCCCTAGTGTTGCAATCTGGCAACGCACAACATTAACGGTTTTGATGTTATACATACTCAAAACCTTTTAACATACGAGCGCTATTTGTGCTGTTTACAGTAACTTAAAATATTCAACTCGGCCAAAAAATGGTATTAAATCGCGAACATTTTAACGCGATTATTTCTTGCAACTTTCGACGTGGATTAACTCAGCAATCAAATAAAAAAAAATAACCAAAAAAACATCGATGTGCTTAATTAAATTTTTGGCGTTCAAGCTCCATCAAAGAGCAGTTTTTAACGATTACACACAATAAGAGTGGCAAAAGTGCTTCGACAATTGGTTCAAACGCATGCAAAAATGTATAGAACTTGCTGGAAAATATTCATAAAAAACAATAAAGCGATTCTCGATGTTTAACATTTGTTGTTGTTCGCTATTCCCGAACTATAAAAGGCAACCTTCGCATAAGGTTAAATTCACAATTTATATGGTATGTATGTATGTATGTTAAATTACATTGTAATAATAAAATGACGGTCATGCTGTAATTGAAATTTTCTAATAGTTAGATTTATTAAAATGTCAACTAGAAAACTTCGAGTAAATGCAATATAATTTTACAAAAGCATACTTCAGCTGATTTGGCACGTGCCAGCGTGGCTGAAAATACGCAAATACGCTAACCATGACCGAATTCGCCCTAATCTGATAGTTGGTCATGCAAATGCCAAAAAAGCAATTAAAAATTTAGACACTCAGCAGCTAAAAGCAACATGAAGTCGAGTGGTCACCGTTGCTTATGTAAAATTCAGACAGATACAAGCATGCATGTGTGTTTTTCACTGATCTGTCAATTTTGTGCAGCGAAAGCGGGCGATTTTGCAAGGACAAGATAATGAAAAAAAATATATATTAAGTGCATTATTTATAAGGATGAGCATATCAAGGCATGTATTCTGTGGCTGTGCGTGGGTGCGTATGATGAACATGAAATAATGTTCTCAAAAAGCCTAAAAGTATGCTACAGCATTAAAGGCATAAGCAATTATAAACTCTAGCGCCTTGAAGTATGCTACAAAATTTTAGAAATTTGCAATAATACGCAATAATAAACTCTAACGCTTTAAAGTATGCTACAATATTTAAGAAAAGGTGCAATAGTAAACTCTTTCGCCTTAAAGTATGCTACATATTTAAAGTAATAAGCAATTATAAACTCTAGCACCCTAAAGTGTGCTACACAATTTAAGAAATTTGCAATATTAAAC
The DNA here is from genome assembly GCF_042242935.1 of Bactrocera oleae. Taxonomy (NCBI): domain Eukaryota; kingdom Metazoa; phylum Arthropoda; class Insecta; order Diptera; family Tephritidae; genus Bactrocera; species Bactrocera oleae. The sequence goes on from NC_091539.1 coordinate 1,215,994, forward strand.
TCAAACGCCTTAAAATATGCTACAGTATTTAAGAAAATGTGCAATAATAAACTCTAGCGCCTTAAAATATGCTACAGCATGTAAGAAACTCTCAAAACCACTCATTTAAATTTAAAAGCAATGAAATAAAATATATTTAATGTAACGAAATTTATGGGCTTTCTTGATACAACCCAAAGCCGACGACCTTCTCAGCGCTTAATTACTGTTGTTTTTTGGACGTGAATTTTTTAAGCGTTTACCATGCCACAACGACAAATATTTTACAATTTGTATTTGCCTTTGGCTTGAAGAAACTCTTCGTCGGTTTCTTAGCAGCACATTTATATGATTTCCTACATAATTTATTTATTCTAAGCAAATGCCCACACACATACGCATACGTGCATGGCGACTTTAATTGCCTTTGCCTTTGCCTTTGAAAAGGACAACAATCAATTAGGCACTCAATAGTTTTTAATTACGCACAACGTGATTTTTGCTGTGCTTAGAACGCACAAAACGCGCGACTGGCGAGCAAGAGCAAAGCACTTGACAAACATACATACACAAAAATTTTACAAAAAAAACACTTATGGCCACCAAGACACTCTCACTGTGGTAACCTGTTGCGCAACGCAACGTAAATGCAGTACCGTTATAACGCATGTTAGTGGCGGCGTATCCTCAGCTCAATGGAAATTTACGGCTCAAAAGCGAGCAATTTCAGGAAAAGCACGCTACATAGCTGCAAAGGTGGCAGCAGAAAGACACTTGTTTGAGCGCTGTGGCAACTCATGCACACACACTACATGCACACACATGCGTGGTACAGTTAGCTGCTTTTAATTGCATGCTGGAAAGTTGACAATGCTAACTGCATTTGCAATTAGGTGTAAAGCATAGCTGATTTGTTGCCTGTTGCAAATACACAAACACACACACATGCACATAAACAATCAGCACTACTCACATTTCGATCGAACAGGCGTTGCGTCCGGCAGTTAAGGTGCACAAATGCGTTGCATAAATATCGATGCCGAGCTGTGTTGGTTGCGTGGCAACAACAATTGCACGGTTGCATTGGCACGTAACGCGTAGTCAACGCACAACGTTATAATTACACAATTGTGTTCAGCACAGTAAGTACGTTGCGTTTATTTAGCTATGAACTGTATTAATTAGGCAGCAACAACAAGAACGCTTGCGTCCGAACGCGCTGAATGCACGGCAATAAATGCAGAAAGCAAAAAAACACAACTCAAAAGTGGCAACTGGCAACTGGCAGCGTTGCAAGGCGTGTAAAAATAGTTGTTGTAAAAATTTTGTTGTACAAAACCGCGGCGCGATTGGACGCGGCACCGCAGCCTTAAAATAAAGAAAAGCGTTTGTCTAATTTACACACATTTCTCTGCAACTATTCAAGCTCTAATCTAATTTTAATAGCGCACTCTGCATGCGGTCTGCGAAGCGTGATATTTGAAATTCACAAAAATTGTAAAAATTGCAGACATACAGACGTTTAGCTGCACATATGTAATGGCGGAGACTTGCGTGCTTTTAAAAGTACTCAACCGCAGCCAACTTTGTTGCGACTGATAACGAATAAATAATATAACGTCACATTGTTTGTGCGGTCGAAAGTGAAATTCTGTTTCCACAAGTGCAACTTCAGCGATAAGAATACAATGAACATACATACACGCGCACATACGTGAGACGCAGATAAGTAAACTCAAATATATACACATCGCGCGTTGCGTCAACAAAGGCTTTTGTGGCCTTAGCGCGGTTCTAAGATACACTTATCTTTGACTTATAAACTATAAACAGTTGCTGCATCACGGCAGGTGTTTGGAGCGCACATACAGTCAAGCCAAAGTACACTGTTCAGTGTTTGGAGACACGAAGCATCACATGAACTTGAGTTCCAAAACTTTCAAGCCGCTTAACAATATTGCAAGTTAGTGAGCGTTAGCCTGTGCAGATATGCTGGCTATTGTTACAATCTACTGAGTATAGCTATAAAATACTCATCGACTACAGACTCTACGCCTTGGAGATCAGCTGCGGTTATTGATACGGCCTGTTGAGAAGTTTGTGTTACCCCAACAAAAATTCTCAAGGTCCGTGGAGAAAATATCGATACAACAGTAAATGTCATGCTCTTCTAGTCCATTTACCATATCTCTCTTCGAAAGACTTCCATAGTGGTATGACTATAAAATTATTAAACTATTATTGATAGATACTCGTTGCATGGCTTCAAGCTACTCACTCGTGCGTATAGTAGCTTTTGCTATAACGCCGAACCGACTCGTAGTACGCAAAAAACTTCATTCGCAGTATTAATTTGAAATCACACACATGCCGACCTTTCGACCAGACCAACTTAAGACGGTAGCGCATTGAACAGAAAGTTTTGTATAAACCACATAAGGTAGGTTGATAGGTAGAGCGGCTGTTTAACGACGCAGCTAGGCCTTTAGAAGACCCATTGTGATACCAACGGGACTAAAGTTCCCTCATAAATTACATAAACTGCGGTAATCAAATATAAATAGGTTTCTAAAAACTCCTTGCACACAATTTGAGTGGATAACTTGGCTTTTGCTTTCACTTGTAAACTTTTCTAGAAGAGAGTAAAGCCAAAACATAGCGAGTAGAGCAGTGGCGAATCGAAAACGCATATTCTCAACCAAAAGTACTGAGTAACGATACAGATAACTAAATGACTATAAAGGGTGATAGAGGTTCCCTACTTTTTTAAAGCAAAAAAACACAGAAAATGCAAATTTAGTGGGGAATGTTTATTATCATGCGAAAGAACATTCTTTGGCATTTATTTTTTGAAGATTATCTCTTTCAAATATTGGCCGCGGCTACGTCGCAGATGTTCCATCCATTGAGTTGGAGTTTTCGATGACTCGTTCGAGCATTTCGACTGCTAACTGGCGAATGACACGCGTGATGTTTTGCTGCAAGGCCTGAATCGAAGCGGGATTGTCCGCATAGACTTTAGACTTTACATATCGCCACAGAAAAAAGTGTAACGGTGTGATATCACACGATATTGGTGGCCAATCGACCGGCCTAAAACGTGAAATTATCGGCACACCGAAGTTTTCTCTCAAGAAATCCATTGGCGCCGTCTTGTTGAAACCAAATGTCGCCGAGATCACGAGCTTCAGTTTCAGGCATCAAATAGTCGGTCAACATGGCCGATGATTTCACCGGCTCACAAACCACACCAAACCGTTGTTTTTAGTGGATGAAATGACAGCTCTTGAACCTCCTCAGAAAGTGGACTTTTTTTGAAATTTTTCCGATACTAACATTCCGAAAATGTTTTTAGTCTCGTTCTAAATGATAATGTGCTTTCTTGTTGGTCCCATGTGTGGGATTAAAGTGGCGAAACGACAGCACAAAAAAAGATATCACGTACAATAGAAGCATTGTATATTCAAGAAAATGACTTGATGCCGCCGTAGGATTTTTATTCTCCATTTGCTTCAAATCAGTTACACGCTGTGTTCTCTGATAAAAAAAAAATGGCATGAGGCAAGCCATTAAACATTTGAAATGCTTCAACTAATCCTGTGCGCACATATAAGCTTTCGTGTTCGGTTTAAAATTTCGAAAATTATTTGAAATATCGATGATTTAAGAGTAGAGCTTTTCCACGTAAAACTAATTTCTGTGTATTCACTTCATATAATATTTTGTCATATCAACATACATACATACACATATATGCATTTACAAACACGTCAGTGGGATGACTCACTGAGGCTCAGTTTAGCTCATTTGAGTTGTATGTAATCAGTGGTTTTGTGTGTGGTAATGATTACTTGGAAATAATATACATGTCATAAATTCCTAAATACATACATACATACATATGTACAAACGTGTCTAAGTAAAATTTTATGCGAATATTAAACAAAATTTACACAGAATAGACAAAAGCCTCAAAGAAGTAGCAAAGCTGCAGCGAATTAATGAAAAACTGATAAAAATATGAATATAGGCATGCGTTTATATAATATATTGTAGTTCACAGCAGTCTACAAACGTATGCTGCTTAATTTTAGTTTCAAAAAATTACAGCTCTACACAATAGGTTTCATGCACGTGGCAGCTGTGGCACATAACATAATAGGTTACTAGCGTGCATTTCACAGTTGTTAGTTGTTGTAAAATATGTACTTCGACTTGTTGTATTGCAATATTTTGATTTACATTTTTAATTAAGCGTGTGAAAGCGGTTTTTGCTGTTCTTAGCAAAAACATGAAAAATACGCAAGCTATTGTCGTGCAGCGCTGAGCACACGTGGCCATTTGTGGCAACTGCCACAGCTGTGTATTTTTGCAATTTAACAAAGAAAGTCATGAATCAAAAGAAATTAGCACAGAAAATAGCGGAGGAGCAGTGATAGGCAGACATATTCAAAAGAGACTTAAATGGCCGCATCACAAAGCAAAAATATTAATTATTTTAGAAATAAGTTTATTTAATAAAAATAATAAAATAATAGTCGTTGAATTTGCTTCGTATTAAACAAGAAAGAATGAAGTACTACCGTTATTATTTGCACCGTTAACCCATTATGTAGCGCTCTTTTCGAATACCAAAGGTAGCACTCGTATAAGGGTCTGAGCAGGGGGAGGGGGGAGGGGGAGCATGTATGTACATATAGAAACCAAAGATTCGGCAAATCTGTACGACGCACCATTAGGCTAGACCAAGGTGTCACATGTTGAGCAGGGAGTAGTGGCTCAAACGCTTCGAGCAGCATGCAACGAAATTGCGTCATTGGACAATTAAAACCCCGAGTGTTGCAGACGCATAAAGTAGTCCATAAAGCGTGTATGGTGCCCTTACAGAGCAGCTGAGCCATACATAGCTGCACACATATACACAAGGCTGCAAGGGTGTATGTGTGCCTACAAAGTTATTATACAGTCAGCGCACGTAATGCGTTGCGTATACGCCGTGTAGTACAAGTAATTAAAATCTGTATTGTATATTCAAGTATTCGCACAAACATTTACACACACACACACACATAAGCAAAGTTGAGCGTGCCTGAATGGGCGAGTGCGCAGTTAAAATGTATAAATTGACATTTTGCAGAAGAAATTGCAAGTTTTCTTAGTTGAACAACGCTTTGCTAGCAGCAGACAGACAACAGCCGGCGAAGCTGAGCAAGTGAGGCGAAGTGAGCGCCAGGCGTTGCGGAAGTCGTCTGCATTGGCTGCAAATATTATGGAAAGTTCTTAGCAATATAATATTTGCAAGAAAAAAGTTGATTTCGCATTCAATGCAATTTTCGACTTGCACGCTTTGTCAGAACTCTACACAGGCACATACACAGGTGATGCAGCACACTGAACAGTGAAATTGGAATTTTTTCAAAGTCAATTTTCAATACAAACACACATAGCATTTTTCAATAGAAAACTTAAGAACGAAGTGTGAAAACTCAGTTGGCGCAGCTTGAGGCCTTTAGTAGTGAGGTGACGTGGTCGTGGGGCGCAAAGCATAACAACAACGAAAGTGAGCAGTAAATAATAAAATAGCGGCTTTTTTAAAAGCTTAAAAATTATTGCATTTCGCAAGTTAAAAATGGTTCGTTGGCGGCTGTTAAAGATGAGCGATATTTCAATACCGATGATTCTCTCACTGTGATTGAAAAATCACATATCGCAACTGCGCTCACTATTTTTATATAGCTATGCACTTCTATGAGTTGTGATTGCGATTGGAATTAAGCGAAGAGCAAGCACTGAAGCAACAGACTGTTAATTGCTACTAATATATTTTTATAAAAAATTTGGTGTAAATTGTAAACACATTTAAAATAAAAGTTATATAAATCGGTTGAGAATTTCAAGCCATTTTCGACAACGAGCATAATCTTGAGCACACTATGCGCTACAACGGATTAACAAGATTTCAACAGCCAACAGACAGTTGCGACGACCTTTGACCTTTACTGAATCAACTTAACTGCAACCTGTAAGCTTTGAGTAAGCCTAAGCATGGCTTGCAAAAGCAAAGTACAACAACGCTCAGCATGTAAACGGCAACTGTGGGTGACTTTCGGGCGGATAAGTAGATAAAAAATATTTTTACACTTTGACGAGTGAACTGGAAAGCAACAACAACGGCAATGGCAGCACGAAACAAAGGAGGCAAAGCGAAATACAAAAAAAAAATAAGGAAAAACGAAAGTAAAAAAGGCAGAAAAAAATAAAATAAAATGAGAACTGCACTTGAGTATGCCTTATTTGCACAATGGAGCTCCGCTGTGGCAGTTGTATTTTTTTCCAAAAACAATAATAATAGAATTTCTTGAAGTCGTTGCATTGTTTGGCGTAGGCGCGTGCGGGTGCGGTGCAGGCAGCCAGCAACAAAGCAGGAAGACACCGGTGCATGCACTTAATAAGATCGTATAAGTGGTTATGTTTATTATTCGATGCTTTACTGCATTGCAAGATGTTATTTTATGTAAAATTAAGATTGGGGCGCACAACAAGCTATAAAAATGGCGCGGATAACGAAAAAGACAAAAATGCCGCCTACAGGGTTGCACTTTCATTTAAGCGCTGTACAAGTCTGATGGCCGAAATGTCATCATTTGTTGTTATCAAAGCAATGATACCGGAGATGTTGAAGACAGTGTGCGCAGTGAGTTTAAGTTCAATGCGAAGCACAATGGCTTTCACAATGAAGGTCACTGAGTTACAACTCGCCAGAAAGCGCTTATGAAATAACAGTGGTGTGTGGGTTTGCTACAGTCTGGACTTTCTTTTTTTAAGAAAAACTAAAGGTGACGAGCTTTAATACATATGTATGTATATAAGCACAGAAATTTATAATTATATATAAACATAATATGATGAACCTAAAAGCAGCAAAGCAACCACTTGGAGAACAATTGCCGCTCAACCCGCGCTTTTCTTGCTACGCCCACTCCATGACGCTTAAGTGAAAAACCAAAAGCGAAGAAAATGCCGTTAAGCTGCGATACTGCCAATAACAGTAAATGTGCTTATTATTATATTTTTATTATTTTATTTTCTATGAGTCTCTTGCTTTCTTGCTTTCTTGTCTTATCTCTTTGTTCTTGTTTTTGTTTTCACATACTTGTCGGCATTGCTGATTATCAAGGGTAGGAATTTTCAATTATCGCCTGTACACAAGTTTGCGGTATTTATGCGTATGCCGGGTAGAAAGCGTGCATGCAGAAGTTGGTGCATATGCACTCAAGTAAAAAGAAAAACAAAAAGAAAAAGACGTTGACGTTAGCTGCACCGAAGCTATAATAGCCTTGATAGGTGCATTTTTTATAAAAAAAAAACACGTTAACTGCGGTTGCACCGTAGCTATTATACCCTTCATAAATGCAAACTCCTTACAAGCACTTGATTTCGACCGTTCAGTTTGTATGGCAGCTATATGCTATAGTAGTCCGATAATGGCGATTCCGACAAATAAACAGTTACTGGGAGAGAAAAGCACATGTGCAAAATTTCAGTTCGATAACTCAAAAACCAGCGGATAGAATGTCAGGCAAGGCTTGATCGACGCAGCTCTACATATGCTAAGTATATATTTTATAGATGTCGCCTCAGATGTCGCCAAATTTCGTGGCAAACATAGTATACCCTGTTAAGGGTATAAAAAAAATCCTGAGAAAAATAATTTGTGGGTATATTAATTAAAAAGGCGACGCGAATGTGAGCGGAAGCAACGTTGTAAGCATATAAGGCAGACAGACAACAGCCTGCGAAGCTGAGTAAGTGAGGCGAAGTGAGCGCTAGGCGTGGCGGAAGTCATCTGCATTGGCTGCAAAGATTATGAAAAGTTCTTAGTAATATAATATTTGCAAGAAAAAAGTTGATTTCGCATTCAATGCAATTTTCGTCGTCTTGCACGCTTTGTTAGAACTCTACAGGTGGAGCAGCAGACTGAGGAGTGAAATTGGAATTCTTTGAAAATCAATTTTCAACACAAACACACACAACATTTGCACAATAGAAAACAAGTATGCAAGCATATATGGCATGTATATAAGTCTTAAGTAGTAAAAGCTAAGCAAATTCAATTGAATATGCAAATTAAATATATATTTTGCTGTAAAAGATTTTATTTTTGCGAAAGCTTGACACTCACATGCAGTGTTGTTGTTGTTGGAGCGGGTTAAAGCAAGCGGGTTCGTGTGATTTACGTATACAAGCGATAAGAACGACCGCTAGGCTATAAATAACGCCCATAAAGTCATAAGAACCGGCACAAATGTACAAAAAAGCACATAGATTGTTGTTAAAAAGTTGCAATAAGTGCAAGCCTTGAAATCATAAACAAATAAAAGGTGAAATAAATAAAGTAAGCGAACTTCCAGAAACGAGCCAAGTCACATTAGCGTCTAATAAATGAGTACAAATTGCATTTCTTGCACGAGCGCGCACTTTCATAAGTAATATTAAATGCAAACTAAGATTTATGCAACGTTTATGCATACGCACATACACACATACAACTATACAATAAAGCGCACGCCATAAAAGTTGCGCCAAAGCGCTCACTTCACGACTTTCGTGGCGTAGTTTTTGTTGTTGTACTTTATGCGCGCACAGCTTGGTTGCAAGCGAAAATCACGGCACACGCACACACACACCCATACACAGACAGCTGGCTAAACTGTTTTTTATTGCCGCTGCTTTATGTTGCGCAGTCGAAGCTTGACTGCTGCCAACGCTTCTGGGTCAACAAACCCGCTGCTTTGGCATATTTCAAAGCGAACCTGAGCGCTTTCCGCTGCAAAACTTGCGCTATCTGATTAAATCAACGTTTGTCTTACTTGAAATGTGAAATGAAATGTCAGCTTTGTGCAATTTGTAAATAATTTGCAAGTTTTTAATGGTAATTTGTTGAAAATGATTTTTTTTCGCTTGAAGACAGACGCGACAATTGGTCATAACAGCAAAGTAGCCGCGGATAACGGCGCTAAGGGAAATTCCTCGCATCAAATTTGACAACCCTGCAGAGAAAGTCGGATTCAACCAACTTTTTACAACTCAAACTAAAATGAAACAGTCGGCGGTTTACGTGCGATCTGGCTGATCAGAGGGTGACACTTGCAGTAAAGAAAATCGCAAAAAAAAATTTAGTGCTACATATATACGGCTGAAGGGTTCCACATAAATAGCTGTGTCTGTATATACGCGAACTAGTCCCACAATTTTTTGCGATATCGAGCTAAAAGTTTGCACACGCCCTTTTCTACTCAAGTTGATGTTTATTTATCGGAATCGAAAACAACTATAGCATAGAGCTGTCAAACAAATTGATCGATCAGTATCACGTTCTTATACGGAAAACTTTTTTATTCAACAAGATATCTTCACGAAATTCGGCATGCATTTTTGTCCAAGACAACGCTACAATCTTCGAACATATTCTTCAGATCGGGCCACTATAATATATAGTAGTTTTTTAAGTTGATAACTTTTGATTGGCCAGAAAGAGGACTCTCCACAGCTTCTAGAACAATTATCAACAATTTTTTACGACATAAAAATATTAACTCGAAATTTACTTTAAAAATGAGTGGGCCCGCCGCTAGATGTTAAACAATTTTTTTTTCAAAAAAAATAACGTATTTCGAATCGATTTATACTTAAAACAAAGAAAAGCCTGAGTTTGCCAGAGACCTTCGCAAATGACAATAGCAAAATTTAGATCATATTGTTGTACACATTCATTAATTGCATTTCGAAAGCCAATCTGCACCTTCTAATCGTTTTGCCAACTCATTGGCCAACATTTTGCGGTGTGGCAATACAAAAGTGCTTTGGCTAAAGCAAGCACTAAAATCTAAGCTAACCATTCACCGTTTGAGCGCGTTCAACTGGCTTGCCTTGAAGCGGGCAGGTCCGATGTGGCAGCAGCAGTCATGAGATCGGTAAGAAACTCAAGCGAATGCATGAAATGGCAAAGGCAATAACTGGAAACCAGTCAGATAGCAAAATTAAGACGCTAACATGCGATGCACAGCGCGACAGCGGATAAAATGTGTTGCCATTATGCATGTGTGTGTGTGTGTGTTTGTATATGAGCTGCCGTAATAAAATTTGGTAATAAATAATTGAGGAAAGCGTAATTTTTGCAGTGCTTATGCAACACAACACATATCTACATATGTGTGTAATCTTGTGCATGTGTGTGCGTGTGTCGGCGGAAATGTTGCGTATACGAGCCGTAGCACCAACACAGGTACACTAAATAGATAATTCTGCACGGTTGCAGCGCCATTAGTACCAGCACGATTCGCCAAATCAGCAGAAAATTAAAAAATTGCTTTGCCAGCGTAGCAATTTTCTGCCAAGGCTGACATTGCCGAAAAATTGGAATGCAGCTCGATAAAAATATAGTTCTCCTTTCGAATTTGCGGCTGTGTATGCGCGCCTAACGTAGTGCGCCATCGCTCCAAATGTGTTCGAAAGCATACAGTTACATGTATGGTCAGCTGCACAGACACAAGTTGCAACGTGACTTTGCGGCGCTTAAAGCGATCTGCTCGCCGATTTACATTTTCTTTGTTCATATTTCCTGCTGTACTTATTTATTCATTTTATTTGCTCGCACCGGCCAGCAACTGCGTTTACACCTACGCACAAACACAAATATTTTAAAATAATATTAATAAACGCAACGCAGCCATGCAACACCTTTCACACCGATGAAATTGAAAACCTTCGCTGTCATCATTGCTTATTAGCGGTTAATTAACGCACAAACAGATGTGTTGACTGTAATCGGAGCTGCAGCTGACTTCGGTGACTGTTGCTGCAATAAGCTGTTGTTGTTGTTGTAACTTGAAAATGTGCTTTACAAACGCATATTGGCGACTTTAAATGATTGAAAATTGTCATACAATACCGGCAGCCATGAAAAGTGAATTTATTAATTAGCGAGAACTGACCGATCGCTCTGCAGTAATCAGCAGCGCGGTTATAAGTACATATATACTTATGTACACATATAAAAATGTGGGCTTATTAATTATGCGTCCATCAATGTCCGACAATACCGGTGGCGGTCGCTTGGCATTGACATTGAGCATTGCAGCCGAATTTCACAATTCATTAAAAAAAACGAGCAGCAACAGTTGTTTTTGTGGTAAAGCATTCAGCCGGTAGCAACAATTATTAGTTAACGATTACAATAATAAGTTAATGCCACTGTGCATATAAAGCCTTTTTCAATTGCAAAAACGAGTGCCATAAATCAATCAAAATTAAGAGTAAATAATAAACTTTTTGTGGAGATTAACAACATGCATGAATATTATCGAAAGTCGATAACCATCGATTTTTTAGGTGAATTTGGATTGGAGGAATATTTTGCGCTAAAGTCATGCGCTAGTCAATAAACATAAAATGTGAACATTTTCTAAGCATTTTGAAGCACTTGATAGCAAAAATCTTATACATACATACATACATACTGAATGCACTGCGCGGCTACACTTTTAAAGCCTGTACCTAAAAAATATTTGCAATATTCATTTAAAATTTTAGTATCGCATTTTTAAAGGTATCTACTAGCGAAAGATGAAAAACAAAACAAAAATAATAAAAAATAAAAGTTGTAGGAAAAATTAAAATATTCTCTCTTTTCGAAAAATGTGCAAAACAAAATAATTAATATTTTAAAAATACAATAGATATACTGCAAGAGCTGGCTTAATTAATGCACTGCAAGCATGTAATGCAAAATTTATTTAGCTTTCGCACTAGCAACGGCGAGGTATAACACAAATATTGTTTTTTAGCTATTGCTAAAACCAGTTTCATAACAAAATATTACATTTACGTATTATGTTAGCGGATAAGCATAAACACAAACAGGCTTTTAGTAAAATGTAATTTTAGCGGTTTAGCAGTTGGGCAAACAAACGAAACTGTATAGAATTACAAATAATTATTGTTTACCGCTTATCAAAACTAATAGCATGTATGTATGTACGATATATATGTAGATATGCATGAGCACTGTATATATAATTCTAGCGCTACCTGTTGCACATATTTCAGTTTCGATAAGCATTTAAAAAATTCGAAAAACGAAAACTTTATATGAAATTCGCTGAGTCAAAAAAACACAACAAAAACACTTCTAACGGGCTTTCAGTATAGAGGAATGTATAGAAGTGTGTACATCAATCATTTTAATTGCAATGTTTTGTGTTTTTAACTACAGACAATCATGAAGTAAGCAGGAAATTAAGCTTCTGTTAGAAGTGAGGTCATACATACTTACATATTGCCGAAAAATCTATTCACCTATATTGATGTATTGTGTACGTTTATAAAACTTTGCATATTATTTAAAATATATAAAATTTTTTTTTTTATTTTTGCGATACTAAAAATTGCAAACTTTTAACGGCGTTTCGGTTTAAATATTTTATATTTGTATTTCCCACACCAGTCACGAAGCTCATCACCAGATGCAGATGCAAGCTTCCAGCGCTTGTACATTTGTTTGAGATAATTGGCATAACTTTTAGTGAAATACCACAGAAATACTCAGCGCAAACCGGTTGTTGATTAGGCAACAATGTGTTTTTGTTTCAAGCCGTTGCTCTATGCCACGACACATTGCCATTTATCGCTTTCGCATGAGGAATATAATCGTACATGGAATATACATTTGTATACGCATGAGTACGTGAATATCTTGCTATCTCGACTGCTCTGTGCTTGCATGATTGCTTTGCTAGCTGACACATTACATCATTCAAAACCCAACCTATATATTAGCGCATAGTGTTTGAGATAAAACCAAACTGATAATATGTGCAAATTAAATGGTATAAATCAAAAATAACAGTTATATATAAGCGCGGCAAACAAACAAAATAAATCGAAAATAACTTTATATTTGGGAATTAGCAAGCGAGTATAAATATACTTATATTATATGTTGCTAATGAATATAAAAGCAGATAAGCGCTAGTGATAAAAATGTTCCATTTGCTGTTCTCACACTTACCACTTTCGCTGCACTGTCGTCGCTTGTGTGGTATTATGGAAGACCAAATGTACAACTGCAGCGGTTATGGCTGCGCCAGCTGATCTAGTCTAGTTGATTTAATTAGGTCGCAGTTGGTTTCTGCAGCAGTTGAATGCACTTTATTGGAATGTATTCATTAACTTATTTAAACCAATTGATTTTTATCATTCGTTCATTGAATGCTTTTTTATTTTTATTTATTTAATTTAGTTAGTTATTTTTTCATGCAATTATCACTGTGCACAATAACGATTTTGGCTCCAAAATACCCAACACATTCAGACACTTTGTCACTCTGTTGGCGTAAATGCTTACTTACTTACAGAAATCTTTTTGCTACTTTTACGCTTTCTTTATGTGGAGGAAGTATCATAAATATGCTTATTCAACATATTTTAATAACAAATACTATAATTTTAGTGACAATGGAAAACTCACATAACCAATCACTTGTGTGCTCTTCGACCGATTGACAACTTTGGTGCGCTGAGCTCCACCAGCCCACCAACAGAGAGCGCACAATTCACAGAGTGACCAGCTGTTGACTGAAATGCATAATAAGCCGAATCTATTGTGAATGACAAATGTGTGGTTTCATTTCATGTGAGGTAGCTCGTGAATATGTACAATTTGAAAACAATTATTATAAACACATAATAGTATTACATAATAATAGAAGCAATTTAACAAAATTTATTGATTAATATTAAGAGTATTCGTAATCGAACATTTATGCTATTGCGAATGCAAAGTGAGTATGTCAGGTAAAGCAAACTGTCAAAAACAGATGATAGCGTTTTGTGTGTGTGTTGTATAAAAACAAAACGCGTGTTCATCTCAAATCGCAATTTAATTGGTAACTATTCTATATTTATATACAATTTCAAACTATAAATAAATAATTTCTTTTTAATTTAGCCTAAGTACTGGTACATTTTCAATTTCTTCTCCTGTAAGTGTAATATCTGAAGAACACGCCTCAAAATGGGTATGGTACAGAAGCGTAAGAAAATGCACTCCGGTGATACGCACTTGCGAAGACGTTGGCGTGTACGCAGCAGACGGCGTGATCTAGATCAGATTGATGACGATTTGCGTACGAAATCCACAGAGCTCATCAATCAACAGGTGGATCTTGAACAAACCGGTTTTGCACAATTCTACTGTGTACACTGTGCCAAATATTTTATCGACGATCATGCAATGCAAGCACACTTTCGCACCAAAGTGCATAAGCGGCGCATGAAAGCTTTGGAATTGGAACCGTATACAGTTGAAGAAGCTGAACGTGCTGCTGGGCAAGGTAGTTACAAAGCGCCGAAAAAACGTGTAATTGTGACACAGCCCACAAAGGAGGAAGTAAAAAAGGGCAAACGCATACACGTGGCAGAGAAATTGGAGGAGGATGAAGCGCCTAAGTCTAAGAAAAAAGTGGAAAAAATGCAAACATGAGTTTTGGCAGCATTTACATTTCTAAAAATTTTAAAATTTACTTTCAAAAACCAACCGATTTCTAAGCTATTAATAAAAAGAAAACTAGAATAAGAATTATAACTAAATGAGTCTATTATTTCTGTTTTGCAAAATTTTTATATTTGGTAATGTTTTTTGTTGTAAGACTGATAGGAAGTAAAAATTTATAAGTAATATTGTATCGACAACAATGTAGGAAATTCTAAGTAGTTAGTTGTTAATTAACTGTAATACGCTGTTGATAATGACATTAATAGTTCCGTTCCAACAACAGTTGAGTATATGCATATGTAACAAACCCGGATTTACATTTGCCAAGGACTGCCAACTCGGCAGCATTAATCGAAATTATTTGGAGAATATTTTAAGTCTACAATAACAAAAGTTTAACTAACTCCAACAACATGTTCACTTTGCTTATTTTAACAACTGACTCATGAGAAAATACTGCAAGTGCTGAAATAAACACGTGCAAAAACTAACGATTTTAGAAATAACGGTAAACTAATGTAGTCACATAACAAAAAAGTCCAATCAGACAAAAACCGAAAAGTGACAGTTTAAAAATGGAATATTAGAATATATTCGACTGCGTGGGTTTTATTTCTGAGCGTAGTACACGAAATAATTTTGGGCGGTATTTGCTGGGTTGTATTAACATAAAAAGTTTTGCGGAAAATTGCTGAGCTGACGATTGCACAAGCGAATATTGTTGTTGCACTGGCAAGAAAAAAAACACCTCTGAAGTAATTTGAAGGAATGCTGCCGAGTTGACACTCCCTGTGCGAATAAAAATCCGGGTCCTTTCCGGTTATGTAGACCCAAACGCGCGAATATTATCAGAGCAAGCACCTGAAGGTGATGTCTTGACTCTAAAATATTCCGTTTTACTTTGCACAAGCAAATATTTTGAAAATTCATTGCATCTACGCACCAACGTTAACAGCAATGCATTAATTAATAAAAATTACAACAAAAAATGTACACGCAACAAAAGCAGTGTTTTTTGATAAAGCAACAAATATTTAATTAGTACGTTCATATAGTTATTATCTAGTGTATACGCTAAATCACACAACACAAATTTATATACATACATCATACAATTCTAATATTTAGAAACTAGTAAAATTATTACACGGTAAACATGTAGTTGTAAAACTAATGTTTGCCGTTATATTTTCATTAATATACTCAATAAATAGAAATAACTAATATGTATAAGCGCAAATTTTCAACAAAAAAAATTAAATATTAAAACAAATGAAGGCATTTTTTACGAAATAAAGCGTGATATATACACATATAACTGGGTAAGTTTTGAAAATCCAACGACCAAAGCTTCGTTAGCTGTGGACTAGAGAGGTATAACTGGTTCATTTGCTCTTTACAACAATCATAGCACATTGGCATGATTTTGAAAAATATATTTCTATACTATTTATATATATAAAAAACGCTACTACACTATGATACACAATTTTTTCCAACGCATTTGTAAAATTTATACAGACATTTGTCGATTTAGAGAATGGCCCAAAGCGTTTGCTACAAATTACTAATAATAATAGATCCACAATACGATTTTATCGTCGTATGATTTGACAAGGCGATTTGGTTTCCGTTATCTGCGCAGCGCTGTGGCTGTCACTGCAGCTGTCTGCTTTTAGATTCAATCGATATCGAAGATGCACAAGCTCAACAATTTGAAAATTTCCAACAATTAACAACGAATTTCAGCGACTATACATTTTACACTTGCTCTTCCACACATTCTGTTTCTTTTGGTTTGTCTCGCCCCTTTCCTTTTCTTTTACGTTTGCCACGACGTTTACGTAAATTTCAAGGCTCTACCTTATCACGCGGACCCTTCTTCTGAGCGGTCTCTAAGGCGATTGCGTTGCCGCTGTCATTGTTATTGTTTGCGGCACTGCCGCTTGTGGACGTTTCACTGAAGAAGGGATGTTTGAGGGCTTCCTCGGCAGTGATGCGTTCCAGTGGATTGACCTCGAGCAGTTTGTATAGCAGATCGTAGGCACTGGCGGGGAATGGATCATCATCGTCTAGCGGCTCGGTATTGTAATTAGTTTCCGTGCATAGGCAATTGAAGTAGAATTGATCACAGTTGCGACATACCTCACAAGTGCCGTCTGAGCGCTGATATTTCTTCAGCAAATCCGGCGAGCTGAATTTAACGCGATTCCGAAAACGTACGCACAGCTTGCGCAGATCGAGCGGCTTAGTCTTTTGACTTAGCGTGAGCAGGCGGTCGAGTATGAAGGCAGTCTTACGTATGGTTTTGTCGCCGAATATCGTCACCATCTCCGCCAGCGCCACAAAGTCGTTGGGCGCTTTGAAGAATGGATATACCGACGACAGTATGGATAGAAATATGACGCCCGCCGCCCAAATGTCCACTGCTGTGGTTTGGTCGGCATACTTGAGTAGCACCTCGGGCGGTCTATAGCCAGGCGTGCCGGCGCGAGACGCATGCATTTCCTTTTTGACGAGACACATGTTGCACACCTGCGGATTACCGTAGCAGACGCATTTTGGGCCGTTGGCGGTGTTGAGATTTCGGTTAGTATTGTACTTGCTGGTTATGTCCGTACACTGCGCCGTTGCATTGGAGCCAGTTGCCCCTTCCGCTGCAATGCTGTTGGGATTACGCACACAACCCGCGCTTTGGCGTATCTTCTGCTGAAAGCGATTGCTGGCCGAACTACCTAGTATGGCCGACTTCACCTGACGACCCAACGGTGTCTCGCAAATGCCATTACCGCCGCCGTTGTTATTTTGGTTAGTATTGTTGTTGGCTACAGCAGTACCCGCTGCCAAGCCTACGGCGCCGCTCTTATTGCCAGCAGCCGCGGTGATCTCATTCAATTGTTTAAGTGGCATTTTAAACGGCGAGCCGCCCACAATGCAGCTGTTGGCGACACGCGCATTTGGCGTCGCATTAGCCGGCAACTCTTGTTCACCTAGTGGACCGGTGCAACGCGGACGTTTCGAACCACCATAGGCATCACCAGCCGCCACACTGCCATTGGAACCGTCAATTGTCTTGCCGGATGTCGTTTCGTCGCCATCACGCGGACGCTTACCCTCCGTGCCGATTGTTAAGGCGTTTGCCGCATTCGACTGTTCACAACCGGTTTCTAGCGCGCTCGGCAAGTGTGCTGTAGGCACTTGTTGCGCCAAGCCGAAGTCGACCAGCAGAAATTGTCGTTTGCGGCGATTATAAAGAAAGTTGCTCGGCTTCACGTCGCGATGTATAACATTGAATTTGTGCACGTGCCGCAAGGCGATCAGCAGGTTGCGCATATAGTGTTGCAGTTCGGCCAGATCCATTTTGTTGAAGAAGTCGTGAAACCGATCGTGCTGCATGTATGGCATGATGAAGGCCACCGATTCGTTGTAGCGAATGCAACAGTTGATGCCGACTACATTGTCTGTGCCGCTGCAAAAACAGAAGTGAAAAGCAAATTAGTAACGAAATATAATTGCAATAATATAATACTAAAAGGAACCGACTGGATTTTTAGCCTAGCAGTATGAATGTCTATGTCTATTGGACAATGGCCAGTAAGAATTAATAAGATTGCGGCAAGTTGGGCTTTGCTTGCTAGCTCATCGCCTTTGCAGTTTTCAACGATGCCGCGATGACCAGGCACTCAAACGAGCCTGATATTGAAGTAGCCTGTTGCTATTTATCTAGTGAGGAAAGACGCTCTGCTGTCGGAGTGAATGCTCACCTACCTGAAAGAGCCTGCATAATAATAGTAATAGCGGAGAGCTCCCTCCAACCTTGCCTCCTAGCACCGACCTATGCGTGCAAAATCTCACTGCGTCTCTTCTCCCTGTCCTCATATTGCTCGTCGGCATGTGAGCAGAGAAACAGCCATCAGGAGTAGCCTCTGCGGCGCAGTGGTACACGTTTTCAGGGTTGCAATTGGGCTTTTGATATATTTTTGTGGCACCATATGGCTCTTGCAAACATACGGATGCGTCAAAAAAGCTAAGTAATATTTTCTTAGCACAGTTCCGGTAAGCAATGAGGAAAAAAATAATTAAAAATTAAAATAATGGGTGAACTCAATATTTGACAGCGCGGTGCGTATATATATAATCTTATAATAAGAAAATATAATAATATAAATAATTGTCTTCACCCAGAAGCACAAACATCAATATTAGCAATTATCATCGACTGCAAGGCGCTAACGTGTACGAGGCGCTGTTATTTACGTAAATAAAAATTCGGTGTATAAAAATAAACCTAAGCCAGCAATGAGCAACTGCAACAACAACAAACGCTGCGTGAGTGACGGTTTCACAGTGGAGGAAGCGTGAGCGGACGTCACGTCCACGCCGTCGCCCCTGCACGCAGCCAGAAAAACCATGCGCCTGAATGACGTTAAATGGATGCACTAACAAACAAACGAACAGACGGCTAGACTGTATGTGTATGTATAATAAAGGTACACCAAATACGAATCGTACCCTAAATGAATAAGCCAATAATCAACTTTTTACAGGTTTATAGCTGCGCTTGTTGTACGCCAGCAGCGGGTGGGGCAATAAGGGTTCGCTCCAACTCATTTAAAATGGGATTTGATATGGAATTCTTGACATTTGCAGGTGACAAATACGGCTCACCTTAGGCATGCACAGCGTCTAACGGTTAAGTTAAGCAGGTGGCCTACAAGCTTGCCGGCACAGCGCGCGTATGCACGCTAGTCAGGCAGCGCGGCCGACGAACAGATAGCGCGACAGTCAGCTATTCAACGAGTTGAATAGAAATAAATTTGCTGTGACGCGCGTTCTCAAAGCTGTGACGTACATTCATGCGCGCTTAGACGACGTTGCGCTAACGAAGATGTACAAAGCGGCGAAAAAAATGAGCAAACAATAAAATGTAGCATCAAATTGACTGATTATAGTACTTGAAATGTGCGATAGTGCACGGTATGTACTGCGTGTAAAGCGAAAACAAGTCGGTAAATTCTGGCGAAAGCCATTATTTGCATGTCGGTATGTATGTATGTAACTGCGTACGCGTGTGTAGCGCTGGAAATCAATTAAAGCAAGAACAGCAATAACTGCAACCTTGCCAGCGCGCGACTGCCTTCAGCGGCGTATCAGCGAAGGTGAAGGTTGCACGGCCAATATCGACCTGGCGTGAACAGACCAGACAGCAGTAGTAGTAGTAGTAGTAGTAGTTTGTTTTATTTACACAAAGTGCTTATGGGGTGACTTTGCTGCCGGCGTACGCCATGCTGTTGGTATTAAGGCGCTACGTCAGCGGCGATCGATTGAACGCCATCAGCATTGTCGTTAACCAGCTGCGTTGCTGTAATGTGGTGTGCGGTCTGTGTTGTGCGACGCTGGTGGGGACAGTTGATTGTTGCGCTTTTAACATGCGCATTTGCAAAGTAGTTTGACGTTGTCGTTGATTCGCAGAGCATATGAAGACACAAGACACAATAATATGTACATACCTATATACATATGTATGTAGTTATATAGGCACATCGGTATGCGCATTTGTAAGCAGTTGTAATTCCACATATGTATGTGCATACATATTTATGTAAGTATAGCTATAATATATTTATGTTTGCTCGTTGCCTACAAGTGCCCGTCACGTAGCCGTAGGCGTCGCCAGCACACATTTAAGGGTAACGCACGGCAGTCGGGTACGCTTTAATATTAGTGTCTTTTCGTGCATATATTTGAATGCGAACATTTTGGCAGTTTCCGAAATACGTCATCAGCTCCAACACAATTCAAATGAGCTGTACGCTTGGCGACGTCAAAATTTGGTAGCGTGAGTGGCAATATTTTTCACGCTTTCACAAGCAAAAAAAAATTATAAAATAGTTGCGTTGCTTTTGACATGGGTATGCCCATGATATGCTGCGTGTTTTAATATTTAATGCTGGACGGCAGCAAATATGTGTAGAAACATTTTGTATGGAAAGAAACTATGAAACATTTTTGTAGAATTTCGCGAAATTGACCGTAATATTAAATTCAATGGAAATAGACAAGAAAAGTTGTGTTTATTTTTAGATATGGATTCAGATGGCGACTTGGTGGGCACTTCAAAATAAAGAAATGACAATAAATATGCTGTGTGTTGCGAGGAAATAGAAACAATTGCTATTTGTAGATATTTAATTAAGTTATGTATATTTCGAACTTTTGCACACAAATGCTGCTATAAATTAAGTCAGTAAAGCGTTTTTATAAATGTGCACGCTGCTGTGTATTTGTATGAATTATTATTCTAACACAAAATACACATGAGTTCAATCTATAAAATAATTATTTAACGGGATTACAAATATTTTGAAACCAAATTATATATAAAATTTTTTTTTTCAACTTAACCTTATTTTTTTTTTTACATTAATTCATCAAAAATGTACGCGGAAAGAACTATTTAATAGATTTATAAATATTTCTGAATTTAAATTATCT
Organism: Bactrocera oleae; assembly: GCF_042242935.1. Taxonomy (NCBI): domain Eukaryota; kingdom Metazoa; phylum Arthropoda; class Insecta; order Diptera; family Tephritidae; genus Bactrocera; species Bactrocera oleae. The sequence goes on from NC_091539.1 coordinate 1,237,022, forward strand.
ATAAAAATATTTTTTTCAACTTAACTTTATTTTATTTTACATTAATTCATCAAAAATGTACGCAAAAATTTTACTAAGTACTTGTTGCTATTTCTATACACGCTGCTGTATGAACACTGTACAGACAACGATTTTATTGAATCACAAAATGTCTATAGAAATTGATTATTGGTTAGCAATATAAAGGGTTAGTGACGCACATTTCGAAAATGTACTGGAGAATGGTGCGAAATAAATTTGAAAATTTCCTAACGTATATGAATAGTATGTATAATCTATATTTGTACATGTGAAATCAAATACTTTGATAACACGAGCAACTTTGACGAACTTTCTCAATGTTTATAAGCATCCATATGTACATACTATACATAAGTACATATTTGTAATGCTGGCTGTTATCAATTGATATAGTATCAAACGCATTCGCTGTACCCGCACTTACCCGATTTTCGCCATGCACTGCAGCTCCTTCATTATCCTATCCGGATGACTGGTGGGTATGTGATGTTTGATTGCAAATTTACGCCGCATGTGCTCAGGTAAATTACGCTCTTTCTTCAAAGTCCCTAAAAGCACCGTGCTGAAGGTGCCATTACCGATACGACTGTGCACATCGAATATATTTTCGATTTCAGGAATGCGTTGACGTAAGTCGTTGATAGCCTCTATAAATACAGTTATAAAAAAGTTCATTTAGTATCTTATTAATATATCTGTGTGACGTATAGACATGCACGGTTGGATGTAATCGTACATATGTACAACTTATAGATACTGCAGATAGTACTTATAGATTATGTAGATAAGATACAAAAAAAAATTTGTTTTTAAAAAAAGCAAATAAGAAAGTTCTGTATATGTAAGTATTTGTTCATAAATGCAATAAATAGCGGCGATATATCAGTGGCGGAGAATCAGAACTACGTAGATGAATTACTAACAATTTGATAGATTATAGTAAGTGCTCTTGCGCTTAAGTAAATAACAAATGTTTCAACGCGTTTGTTTATTTGAGTGCCGAGTTAATTATAGAATTATGTAAATCATTGTTAAACGATTGCACATGCAATATTACTATTGCATGCGGCTTAGGGTTGTAAACTTATCTAACTGTTAATAAATTTTTATTATAGAAGACTTCACTTGAAAATAAATTTGCAAATACACGTACATATATATTTATACGAGTATGCATACGTGAATTACTTAGGCACAGTTTTAAACTAAATTTCTATTGCATAAATAAATAGGTTTGTAAACACAGAAAAGCTTTTAATCAATTTTTATTGAAGCACATTTTAGCGATGGACATAGTTTATAAAATTGTCAAGCCTTTACTTATTAGCAGGCGTCTGCGGCAACCTTAGCAAAGGTCGTTTTTTATCACAATGTTATTTTTGTACATACTTCGCGCTCAAAGTGGCCGATAAGAAATTCCATCCATGGTCATGGCTTAGAAAGCTAAATTTAATTATTTTTTCACTGCTTATTGTTTGTTTTCTATACAGTATGCTAACAGGCTTTTCTCACTTTCTGTTTATTGTCATGCAAACAAGTGATAAACATTGTAGAATTCTGTGTCAAGTGCACTCACCTTCGTTTTTGTTGCGCATCGCCGTCGTCGTTGTTAACTTAGGACTGACTGTTGTTAGCATTGCTGCGGCCTGTTCCAGTGCGTTGGTGACTTGTGTGCTCATAATTTTCGTGCTTTTGCTGCATTCGTTGGCCGTTTTGCCGACAGCGAGCATTATGGCTGGACTCGGCGCGTGATGCATTTGCGTTTGCTGTTTCTGACTGTGTGTGTGAGTATGGTGATGACTAGTAGCGTGTCCGTGGTGGGTGTGATAGTGATGGCTTGAATTGCTGCTGCGATGCTTGCTGCCACTACTGAGAGCACTGGTAGTACCAATAGTTGCGGCTACCGCTGCACCGCCTGTGGTGTGCTGTTTTTGTCCAGCTGTTAGCGTGGGTGCGTTAAGCGTCACTGCAGATGTGACTGCACTGCCGGTGACAACACCGCCGCTACTTATTATCATATTGCCATTCCGTATTGTTTTGTGTGACTTCTTTTCCATTTTTTTCCTGACTTGCCGAGCTTCCGGCTTTCTTTGTAGCCGGGCTGTAGATTTATTTTGCCGAACTGGATCAATTTTAGGCAATATTTTCGTTATGCCTTCTATAACTTGTGGTTTTTTTGTTGCGGCTTGTGGCGGTATCACTGATATTTGATTTGGTGTTGCTGTTGTTTCTAGCGCTTTATGTGAATTTTTTACTGTAACACTGTATTTGGCGCTTTTACGAAGTACAACTTTCACAACACCTTTTGGGCACTTCAGCTTCCTTGAAGCCCCTTTATTCCACGTTAATTTCTGGTACTCCACGGCAAAGTTTTTTACAACACTAATCCTCGATAAAAAATGTTTATCAGTCACCTCACAAGGACACGTCAAAAACGTTCCGTCTGCGCTTGTACACCAAACGCAAGTTTTTTGGCGATTTTCGCCAAAGTTAAAATATATTAAAAATTTGTAATTTACTTAGAACCGAATTCATATAAAAATTTTGTTCTTTCGACGACATACAAACAATTTCGCACAAGAAAATTTATTTGGCTGTCCAATGTTGTCGATCAAATAGTAATGGAATTTTTTTATTATTTTATTTCCCGTATGGTTAAAAAGACGTTTACAAATAATAAATAGAAATTTTACTAATGTGAAAATATGAAAAAATTATTTTAAAAAAACATATCCGTCCTGCAGCTTTGCTGTCAAATTCCGAAAATCGAGTTTGCTACGAGAATGACGGCAAGACTGAAAGTGAATTGCGCCCGGTGTTGCATTTTCCGGGCAAGGCAACACGGTCGGGAGTTCCTGGCTGAGCTTTGTTAATCGTTGATGTTTCGTTTATTTGACGTTTACTAACGTAAAGAAATGAGGAGCAGCTGGCAAATCAATCCCCACAGAATAAAAAAGAAAACAACAACACTAAAGCAAATGCCAACAAAAGAACGAGAAAAAGACGTTTCGCTGAAAATTGCGGCCAATTCGCCCGTTGGGGAGAAGTAAACAGCTGCTTTGTGGCGAAATAGGATGAGTGTAGTTGCCATATAATTTACTATGCCCAATACGTAACAGCAGCAAATGTCAAACAAAAGCAAGACGCGACTACCCGAAACTACAGCACACTGAAAGTATTAGCATGCATTTACACATGACAACTCATTAAACCTATTCCAAAGAAAGGGATAACCCATCTTACGTACGCAAGAGTTTAAGTTAATTTTGCCCATTCGAGCTTAAGAAACTTACAAACACGTTAAATTTTTCTAGTAATTAACGAATGATTTAAACGTTACTTACCATGCGGGTATTATACAGTTCTATATGTTACATTTACGTTGTCTATTAATATAAGTAGGTAGAATTTATGTAGTGGCAATTTTTTTGCAGTTATATATATTGAATATCGTACTTATCAACAAATCAAAAATTAGTTGCGTAAAGCTAAAACATCTGGCAATACCAACTAATTTTAGTTGTAGATGAATTCGCCGCGATAGGTCTGCCATTCACAATTAAATTCTGATTAGAACCCTGTAATTTAGAATTGTTAATAAGAAAAAATTTTATCATAAGGACAGAGAATGTGAATGAATTCATTTTTTGATTTCCCCTCATCTCAAATTACAAATTAGTACTCAAAAAGATTTGATTTAACATTTGCGCCTTTTCTTTTAATCAACATTCTCTGACGAAAGAGTTACAGCCGTGGCAGAAACAGTTTTCGATGGTGGCATTATTTCTCTGTCGTAGGAACAATGCCAACAAAAGTTGTCAGATAGACAGAGCGTCTATCAACATAAATAAAGTCTAAACCGCATGTCCTTTTTTCAATTTCATTATCTTTTCTTCTCTTTGATTTCTCGGTCCGAACACGGTGAACTATTTCCTGCGTTAACGAATTTGAACATATTCAGATGAACCAAATGAATTTCCAGAAGACTATTTTTTTACCGGCTGTAACCGGCAGCTGATGGGGTATTTCCGCTCCTAGATGTATGATATACCCAATTATCTTCTAAAATGGAAACGATTTAGTGATCCTGTAATTCTAAAAACCCTACTGCCCCTTTTGCTAGCTTTCTGCTGAGGCTAAAAGTATACCACGGCCGAAAGCATAATCGTATATTCTCATTGTAGTTAATTATATTGTAAGACACCTACTTCCGTAAACAATGGCTTTATACAAATCGCAGTTAAACAATAAGTCGCCTACACGCGTTTCGAAATCATGACAACAGCTTTTAACTTATGATCTTGACAAGTTTGTAAATATAATCAAATTACCCGCTATGGCAAACGCTTCGTTACAGCTGCCTTGCGCATCGCAGAGCTTAGGCACAGTCAACAGTTTGGTGTCCACGTTGATCCAAACACTGCTAACAGCACAATGTGCTATTTCGGCTGAGCCGAATTGGCCAAAGGATTATGGTGATACGGCGATAACGGAGGGACTAGGAAAATACGATTTCATTGTTGTAGGTGCCGGTTCAGCAGGTTCGGTGGTGGCCAGTCGTTTGAGTGAGAATCCCAAGTGGAAAGTGCTGGTGTTGGAAGCTGGCGACGACCCGTCACAAGAGTCAGAGGTGATAAACTCTCTTTTTATGAAAATTTATTTCATTCAAATTAAGTTTTTATTGTAGATACCTGCATTGACTAGTACTGTGCAGCAAAGCCCTCAAGCCTGGTATTACTATTCCGAACCGCTTCCGCATATTTGTCAGGGGCTTAAGCACCGCCTCTGCTTTCATCCACGCGGAAAGGCAATAGGTGGGTCGGGCGCAATCAACGGAATGATGTACGTGGAAGGACATCGCAAGGATTTCGACGATTGGCTGGCCGCAGGCAACACAAAATGGGGCTGGGCGGATGTCAAGCGCTATTATGAGAAGGCTGTGCGTCCAGTGGGGAATGACACACATCCAAAAGGCTATGTAGTGCTGAAGGAGAATTATTCAAATGAAAAATTGGCGATAGGCAACGTGATCTTCAATGCCACCGCAGAGTTGGGCTTGCCAAGGTTGGGAAAGCTGGAGAATGGCATAGAAATAGGTACAATATATTTGCCAGTAACCGCAAGAGTTGGTAGACGTATGTCCACGGGCAAAGTGCATTTGGCTAAAGTGTCCGGGCGTTCCAATTTGCACGTGATAAAAAATGCGCATGTGCGTAAGATACACTTCGAACGTGGCGGTACGGTAGCCACCATTGTCACGTTCGTGCTGCGTGGCGTGAATGAGATGAGCGTCGAAGTGCGCAAGGAGGTAGTGCTTGCAGCTGGCACTATAGACACACCGAAGCTGTTGCTCTTATCCGGCGTGGGGCCGCGCAAGCATCTCAAAAAGCTGCGTATACCGGTGGTGCAAGACTTAGCGGTTGGCGCGAATTTGGGTGATCATGTGATCACTACGATCTTTTTCAGGTTACCCAACCACACTTTAGTTGAGCCGAGCCAATTGCGCCCCACAGATGCCATCTACGATTATCTAATACATAATCGTGGCAGTTTGAGTGGCATTCCCAGTGGTCTTACGTCTTTCATAAATACCAAAGGTGATAGCGCGATTCCAGACATACAGTTCCATTTTAATCTCTATCGAAGTGAGAATAGGCAGCTCTTCCAAGGCCACGTGTCTAGGTGGGATGAAAAGATAATTGCGCGCATAAGTAGAAATTTCCAGGACTCGCATTTGTTATCCTTCATGTTGATACTGGCCAAACCGCGTTCCGTTGGCAAGTTACGACTACGCAGTACCGATTACCTAGATGCGCCACGTATGTACTCCAATTACCTTGATGTTCCCGAAGATATAGCGACTATGCTGCGCGGCATACGCTTTCTCGAACGCCTGGAGCGCACGAAAACCATGCGCGCGCTAAATGCAACTCTGCTTCATATACCGTGCGATGAATGCGACAGCTATAAGTACCGTTCGGACGCCTATTGGCGCTGTTACATCAAATATTTGGGCGAGGGTGGCTTTCACCACGTCGGCACGTTAAAAATGGGACCAAAGAGCGATCGAGATGCTTGTGTGAACCCACGCCTACTACTGTATGGCGTACAGAATGTACGTGTAGCGGATGCCAGCATTATGCCGGATGTGCCACGCAGCAACACGAATGCGCCGGCAATTATGATCGGTGAGCGCGCGGCCGACTTTATAAAGGAAGATTGGAAGGAGTGCGTGAAGCAAGTGCAGCCGATGTGGGAGCATTTTTCGAATTAAAATATACATACATATAGATATATAAATAACGTAATTGCATTTACTGGCTAATGAAATCAATAATTGAGTGGAAGTTTGGGTTTCAAGTTAAAAAAATAAATCAAAAAAGTCTACTTTTTGTGAAGAATTACGTTTATGTAAGTAACCGTGGATTAAAGGCAACAATAATTTCACTCTCTGAACGCATAAAGATGGTCGCTCAAATTAATTTCTAGAAAGTTTTAGGTTAAATCCTTACGTATTTCAAAATTTTGTCACACAAAAAACAATAGCACGCATAAGTCACTAACACCACAATGGTTGTGAACTTGGATAAATGTAAACAATGGTTATTGACTTGGCTAAATGTAAACAAAGGGCTACTGACTTCGGCAAAATGTAAACAAAAGGGTCATTGACCTTGTAAAATGTAAACAAAGAGTTCATTTACCCCATAAAATGTAAACAAAGGTTGTTGACTTGGCTAAATGTGATCAAAGTCTGTTGACTTGGCTAAATGTATACAATGGTTGTGGACTTGGCTAAATGTAAACAAAAAGGTCATTGACCGCAAAAATGTAAACAAAGGGTCATTGACCTCGGCAAATGTAAAATAAGGGTCATTGACATTGTAAAATGTAAACAAAGAGTTCATTTACCCCATAAAATGTAAACAAAGGTTGTTGACTTGGCTAAATGTGATCAAAGGTTGTTGACTTGGTTAAATTTAAGCAAAGGTTGTTGACTTGACTAAATATATACAATGGTTGTGGACTTGGCTATATGTAAACAAAAGGGTCATTGACCGCAAAAAATGTAAACAAAGGTTGTTGACTTGGCTAAATTTAAGCAAAGGTTGTTGACTTGACTAAATATATACAATGGTTGTGGACTTGGCTAAATGTAAACAAAAGGGTCATTGACCGCAAAAAATGTAAACAAAGGGTCATTGAACTCGCAAAATGTAAACAAAGGGGTCATTGACCTTGTAAAATGTAAACAAAGAGGTCATTGGCCCCATAAAATGTAAACAAAAGGGTCATTGACCGCAAATGTAAACAAAGGTTGTGGACTCGGCTAATTGTAAACAATGGTTGTGGACTTGGCTAAATGTAAACAAAAGGTTGTTGACTCCGCTAAATGTAAACAAAAGGGTCATTGACCGCAAAAAATATAAACAAAGGGTTCATTGACCCCATAAAATGTAAACAAAAGGGTCATTGACCGCAAATGTAAACAAAGGTTGTGGACTCGACTAAATGTAAACAATGGTTGTGGACTTGGCTAAATGTAAACAAAAGGTTGTTGACTCGGCTAAATATATACAATGGTTGTGGACTTGGCTAAATGTAAACAAAAGGGTCATTGACCGCAAAAAATGTAAACAAAGGGTCATTGAAGTCGCAAAATGTAAACAAAAGGGTCATTGACCTTGTAAAATGTAAACAAAGAGTTCATTGACCCCATAAAATGTAAACAAAAGGGTCATTGACCGCAAATGTAAACAAAGGTTGTGGACTCGGCTAAATGTACACAATGGTTGTGGACTTGGCTAAATATACACAATGGTTGTGGACTTGGCTAAATGTAAACAAAAGGTTGTTGACTTGGCTAAATGTAAAAGAAAAGTTGTGGACTTAGTTAAAAGTAAATAACAGGGTCATTGGGCCTTTGATAAAGTGGATAAGCTATCACCGTTTATTATACCTTCGAAAAATCAAAGGCGAGCTTAAAGCTTTTGCAAATCTCTGATTGGTGGTAAGCAATATGATATAATAAGAAATCACAATGAAATAAAGAAATTAGTTACAAAAGAGCAATTAAGTGGTTGAATAACAAATTGTTAACAATATAGGTAAGGTATAGGTCGGCAGGTTGTGGCAACATCAGCGGAAAAAGTGTATTAAGTCCAGCTGGCCGTTAGGGTGATACGTATAAATAACGTAATTGTATTTACTGCGTAATATTAGCAATAACCGAGTGGAAGTTTTAGTTTCAAGTTAAGAAAATAAATCAAAAAAGTTTACTGTTTGTGAAGAAATTTCGTAAGCAAAATAGCTTTATCGACACTAGAATATAAAAATTAGGGGCAATTTAAATTTTAGTATTTTTTTTTTAAATTTGAAAATTATAAAAAAACAGAAATTTTTTTTCAAACAAAATATTTCAAAATATTCAAAAACAGAAAAGTTAAGAATTGACATTTCAAAAAATAAACAAAATGTATATCAAAACTTTTTCTCATTCTACACGTGATTCAGCGTGCTTCCTTCAGCGGAGCGTGCTTCCTCTCATGAAAGAAGTGTTTGTAACCATAATGTCAAAAATACTGTTTTATGTTTTTCTTATGAATTTTCCGTTTACAATTTGATGATTTTGTATTGTAACTTTTGACAAATTGTTGTTTTTGGCCTGTCGGCACAACTTCTTATAATTAAATCATGATGCGACATGATTTAAGAGCAACAGGCACAATACGAAAGACCTTTATTTACGAATTTACTCACGTCTTACGTAAATAACTGTGGATCAAAGGTAACAATAATTTCACTCTCGAAACGCCAAAAGGCGGCCACACAAATAAGTTCTAGGAAGTTTTATGTTAAATCTATAAATATTTCATAATTTTGTCCTTTTATTTGACATTTCAAAAAAAACACAAAAACAATTTCACGTGTACGCATAAATCACTAACAATCGTACGTTTCACAGCAAGCGGGGTAAGGCTTCGAGTTGTCTTGCGGCGTGTGCTTGCAACTTGGTGGCGCGAAAATGGACGGGCAACTACAATAAAATCGAAAAAATAACAATAAATGGTAACGATAAATGGCGGAAAAGAGCCGCAGCAGCAACATACGTTTTGGCAGAGATTTCGCCGGGTCCATCGCAGGTGTACTGGCTGCACTCGCCTTTTATTTGAAAACTTTCGCCCTTATTTGCCGTTTGTCCCCTATACTCGCAATCGGCTTTCGTAGAATTAAAGGAGAAACAAATTTTATGATATAAAACAACTCGCCTATTTCCGGCAATGCGCCGTCGCGTCGTTTCACTTACCGGCCACTGCGCAGTCCAGCAATACAGCTAACACCAAAGCCAACAACAATGCAACAACACCTACAAACTTCATAGCTACTTTTGGCGATTTCTACGGCAAAAACTATGTACACACGACAAAACACAAAGAACGACTGTGCGCTGCCGGCTCAATGTCAGCGCTTATAAATACTTTTCGATTTGTTGTTTGTTGTTAATTCTTGTTTTCGTTTCTAATTTTTAATACTTAATATTTTTATTGCCTGCTCGAACAGTACAACTATCAGTGCGATTCTGTTCGTTTACAATTACGAAGGAGATTGCACAACAACTGGAACTGGTTCGCAGCTACTTAGGATGGTGGGGTGAGGGCGGTTAGTATTTTTTTAAAAAACAAACACACAGATTTTGGAGGCTTGCGTTGCTCCTAAAAGTGATTTTATTATTTTTTTAGCCTTTCTGTTCATAATTATTAATTACCCGGGGTTTTTTACTCACGTCAGTGACATGTTTGTACATGCAATTAAGATTTGTTTATTTTCTAAATTCCTGATTTTTTATTAATAGATGTTTTCTACAAACACATACGAAGTTAAAATAATCAACACATTAAATTTGTTTTAATCGGCACATTTAATTTGGGTGCAGCAATCAGGATAAGGCTTACTATAATCGGGTGGCTGCTCAATGCAACCATGTCGTAGCAGATAGCGGTCACAGCTGTAAGTGAAAAAAAATATTAACATGTGAGGAAGAAGCAAAAAAGTTGACATTTAAAAAAAAAAATTATAAAAATAGAGGTTTTGTATTTTCGTTGTTTCTTGCCCGGGTTTCTTTGCGTGCTAAAGGGCGCCACATTAATCGAAGGCTATCGAATGTCTTATAAACTTTTGTGAGCAACTAATTCATATGAGAAATGTTAACGCGGTAGACAAGTAAATCTCGAAATAGACAACACACCGACAATATAGTTTATATATTAACAAGAGACGCCTTGCGTATAAGTCCAAGTAGGCTAGAAGACTCACTTATAAAAAGCGCAATTAAAATTTAGATGATTAAAGTTGAAAAAATATATAATAAAATATGGCGTAAATATGAGACCAAATCAAAATCTAGAAATCGGCGCGTACTCTTGTTTTCGACATTAAATTAACGAAAAGGTTATTTTGACACGCGAACTTTATGAAAATTAATTTTGCAGGTCGCAAAGAGTGCAGTTAACAGAGTAAACGCGAAGAGATCTAGTTGAAATGACACAGAAAGTCAGCTGCTCAAATTAGGACTATATGGTAAGTTTTATATATTAAAATAGATCAACTTACTGCTTTATCACCAGCACATAATCATAGCGGCAAGATACCGTTATGCATTGAAATTCTAAATCTGTGGGATACAGGGTGTCATTGACCGGCACCGCTAGTTTGAATTCCTCGTAGTAACAGTGGTTCGGCAGCGCTGAATTGCGGCGCCAAAATTCGTTAGTAAAAAGTAAGGAATTAATTAAATAGTTTAATTAAAAAATTAATTGGAATGCATTATTTGAAATGGATTTGCTGTTATAGTTTATGAAATGAAAAATCGAATACTTTTTGAAAAAAAAAATTTTAAATGCTTAGTCAGAAAAGCTGCTAAATTAAAAAAAAAAGCGAAAATTGTAAACTTTCGAATACTCAAATTTGTCGAAAATATTTTAGAAATTGAAAAGTTTTATTGATAAGAGATTTGAGATTTCATGCATACATTTTTTTTTTGAAAAGTGTTGTATAAATATTATGTCAGAAACAATTTAAAAAAGATTAAATAAAAAAATATTTAAGAAAAAATTTTTAAAAAATATTCAAAATAAAATTTTTAAAAAATATTCAAAATAAAAATTTAAAAAAATTAAAAAAAAATTAAAAGAATATTAAAAAAAGCATGCAAGTATTAGGTCAAATTTACCGTTAATGCCGATGTGTGTAATGCATGTATAAGTACATACATATATGTATATTTAATAACTATATGTATGTAAAAGTAATAGTAACATTTCTAACTGATTTACCGGAATATTTGGTGTTGCCATAATACTGCGTAGAGAATGTCCAAGTCAACGGCAATGTTGTGAAAATGAGAAAAACGAGCACCGGCGCCATTTTGTATTTATTTCTTTGACTGTTAACTGTAATAAAAAAGAAAATGAAGATTATAAATATTTCTATAAGGTAATTTAATAAGGCGCAGGCGTCTATTTAAGAACACTGCTAATAAGAAAATAAAAAGAAATAGTTATGAGCTTAAGCTTAATGAGTTGAAAACTGAAATTTGTTTGTCAATATATTTGGACTCGACTAGAGTTTTTTTTACAATTTCAACGCCCTACCCTGCGCTGGCACATGAAACATCATCGAATTTACGATTTTCTCGCACAAAAAACCACGCACATGTTTGGAGTAACATTGGTTCTTAAAAAGATGCTTATAAATGCAACCCTGAAGCTTTATACATAATGATTATAGTATTCGTTGATGGATTGTTTCCCTAGGAATATTAATTATTATATCTATATTTTACATAATCATTTATTTAATTTTATTTATTTCCTACCCCCTCGCTTACACACACACACACTCACAAAATATATAGTAAAAACCCGGTCACAAGATTGATTACTTTAGCGTTAATGTTTGTTGTAGTTCACGACCGGTGCAAGTATAGAAATGTCGGCGGTGCCGCTGCGCTTGCGAAGGAGTTGCGAGTGTTACTAAATTTCGTTGTGTAAATTTTGATGATCGTAAGAGCGTAGTATAAAGTTAATATTGATTTAAAATTAAGAATTTTACAGCTTTCCAGTGCATGACTAATAATCGGCGCTTAATTGGCATGGGGATTATCATAACAATGAATTGAGAGGCGTTCTTGGCGCGTCTGATGAGGCTTGCGAGTTACGACGCCGACGTCGACTGAGACGGCTTCAAGTTCAAACTGCGTGATATTATTTATTCCAATATTCAATATTGTGTTGAAAATAACTGTTATTTGCTGCCGAATAGTTTTGTAGACATGTAATCAAAACAAAAATATATTTTATTAGTTGGATGCGGGAATGAATGATTAAGTGGAGAAAATTAATTTAGAGAGCAAGAAATAGCAAAATTATGTATGTATATACTTTTTGAATAGCAGGAATACACTAAGACCCGGAAAAATTAAAAAAAATAATTAAGAAATTATGAATCAATAATTATACGAAATTGAAAACAGCACAAAAAAATTAATAAGAGGAAGTTAAAAAAAATTAAATTAAAAAGTTAGATAATTAAAAAAAATATTAAAAAAGGCTTAAAAATAATTTAAAAAAAAATCAAGAATAAACAAAAAATTAAAAAATAGAAAACATAAGAGAAGTAAAAATATTAAATTAAATTTAAATAATTTTTTTGTTATTAATTTAAATTTTAATTATAAACTAAATATGGAGCATAAAAATTAAGAAGTTATTGCAACCTTTAATTTTGAGAAGCTCAGAAACCTTTGCGCTTATCTCTTTTAACTCTAATAAAAAATGACGGAAAGCATTGAAAGGCTATTAATCTGTGCTACATATATTCATACATACACATGTACAAACAATAATACATACTTTGAGTTAACATATGTATGTGTGCTTGTTTACAGGTCCAGCAGAACAATTATTTCGTTAAACGACAGTTTAACAACTGCGCTCATTCAAAGACATATTTTCGAAAATCAAGAAATAATAATAATAATAAAAACATAATTATACTAAGAAAAACTTATAAACAAGAAATAAAATTCCATATAAATATATACATACACACATACATTTGTACATGCATAATGTATGCCAGTGGGCATAAATTAATCATACAGTTATTAATCTTATCAGCATATATTAAAATTAATTTACGTTCTCTGCTGAAATCATGCGGCATACACACATACACATAGCATATATATACATACGTTATCACAGGGGTCGCTAACCCAGCCGCCAAGCTGCAGCTGGCTAGCCAATTATAAACGATATGACTTACGAACGAATCATAACGGCTTAAATAGTTCACACTAATCCACTAAGATAACACGGAGTGGGTAGCCAGTTTCCCTGTTCGCGTTTCTTTATAGAAGCTCGAAAATTAACTAAGCACTTGACACTTAAAATCGCATTACATCGACTGATTTATATCATATGATGTCTACGGAAGGGAAGGGACCAGCATTACTTATATAGGCGGGCAAGCCAACCAGTTTTTGGGGTCAGATCACACGAACCGGCTGATAGCACATGATATGATCGACACATCACGGAATGGGTGGCTAGCCCTGCTATCAGCGTTTCTTATATAGGCGGGCAAACCAAACAGTATCTGAGGCAGATCACACGAACCGGCTGACAGCACATGATCTGATCAACACATCACGGAATGGGTGGCTAGCCCAGCTACCAGCGTTTCTTATATAAGCGGGCAAGCCAACCAGTATCTTGGGCAGATCACACGAACCGGCTGATAGCACATGATCTGATCAACACATCACGGAATGGGTGGCTAGCCCAGCTACCAGCGTTTCTTATATAGGCGGGCAAGCCAACCAGTATCTGGGGCAGATCACACGAACCGGCTGATAGCACATGATCTGATCAACACATCACGGAATGGGTGGCTAGCCCAGCTACCAGCGTTTCTTATATAGGCGGGCAAGCCAACCAGTATCTGGGGCAGATCACACGAACCGGCTGATAGCACATGATCTGATCAACACATCACGGAATGGGTGGCTAGCCCAGCTACCAGCATTTCTTATATAGGCGGGCAAGCCAACCAGTATCTGGGGCAGATCACACGAACCGGCTAATAGCACATGATCTGATCGACACATCACGGTATGGGTGGCTAGCCCAGCTACCAGCGTTTCTTATATAGGCGGGCAAGCCAACCAGTATCTGGGGCAGATCACACGAACCGGCTGATAGCACATGATCTGATCAACACATCACGGAATGGGTGGCTAGCCCAGCTACCAGCATTTCTTATATAGGCGGGCAAGCCAACCAGTATCTGGGGCAGATCACACGAACCGGCTAATAGCACATGATCTGATCGACACATCACGGTATGGGTGGCTAGCCCAGCTACCAGCATTTCTTATATAGGCGGGCAAACCAAACAGTATCTGAGGCAGATCACACGAACCGGCTGATAGCACATGATCTGATCAACACATCACGGAATGGGTGGCTAGCCCAGCTACCAGCGTTTCTTATATAGGCAGGCTGACCACCTGGCAATGAAAATGTCACGGTATGTATGGCAGCTGTGCTAGTCTGGAAAACAACACATCCACTGAGTCTAAAATCAGTGAAATAGTTTTTAATTACTCAACGAATTTCGCGCGGCGTATTTCAATTTCCCGCGTTACTTTTGACGTCAAGTGCCGTTATGTGTGTACTTGAAATAAAACTGAAATGAACCGCAAAGCGTAGCTTAATTGCAATTTAAACTTTTTTTGATCTAGGCTTATGTGGTGTTTTGCAGTATATTGACCTAAGTTTAAACAAATAAGAAAAACAACTTGAAAACACAACAACAAGAGCACACACAGGTGTCTTCGAGGTGCGGAATTATGGCAGATAATGCAGTATTTTTACAAATTGCTCAATAACATAACACCGTATGTCTATTTGTTTATAAAAATCTGCGCATTCTCAATGCTTGTGTGAGTGTGTGTGTTCATGGCGTGTTTAATTAATGCAAAACTCTTGTCAGCTTGCCATTGTTAACTCATTTAATTTGCATTGAAGTCGTGAACGCTAAGCGGACAAGCGTTGTCGCCACTGATCTTAAGCTAGTTTATTTTGATTTTTATTTGCGCTTTTATTGTGTTTACATTTCTTGCTGTTTATTTTACGAATTCCCCAAAGATTACTTATTGTTTTCTTATTTCTTATATATATATTTTTTAATTTTTCACATTAAATACTTGAAGAGCTATAAATAAGTTAGGATTTCAGAGAATTAAGCACTTGACTAAATTTTTTGTATCAGGCGACCTTCAAGGGTTTGAACAGTGACGCAAACTTGTCAGCAAAGCTTACTTTTGAAGCATACGATCTGAGATATCGGCTCATACAAATTTACTATCTCGGCTGTGGCCACACCTAGCAAAGTAATTTGCATTACGATTTTTGGTAATAACTCCAGTCTGTGCCTGCTCTATATAAAATTACATACAAGTATACAAAAGGTTGTTCTTGGATCTACTGAGGCCTCTTTGAAGTAAGAAAAACGGACTACAGGTAGACCACGAATGAAGTATGGTAACAACATGAATTTGCTGACTCGCGGAAGTATGTTAGAGAACTGCAAAATACCATCACGCATATTAAATATTTAAGTTACACGTTGGCTGACTTTGTTTTAAATATTAAATTGTTTCTTCAGAAGCTTTCAGCTTTCAGAAGCTTTCAAAGAATTTATAGTTATTTTGTTGCGAAATGAAACCGAATTTTTATTGCCTATAGAAACTTAGGGTCAATTAGTATTGCAGCGAGTCTGCTACGCATTTATAGGGTTCAACTTTATTGATACTAGCACCGAGATTTGTAAAGGGTTTATTAAATAATTCTGCCTTATTTGCTTTCCTTAAAACAACTCGGGCTGTCCAGCAAAAGGAGTTCAGGAAGTCTTTGTAGTCTTTACTTTTCAGCTGCGTTTAAAGTCGGAGTGAGAAATCTTGAAAGGATGTAGAGATGGCCGGGGTTTTAAAGTAAGAAGCTTGCAAAGCTTCAATAGCACTATAGATATGAGGAAGAGAGAAAAAAACCTCTCACATATTCGATTCAATTTCGTCACTTTCGCTTTCCAACGCTTTTACAAACACTGGATTCTGACACGCTCATACAATTATGCGCCTGAACTCAAACACGCTTACATTTCTGGTTCATTTTCAATGAGATGCAGCTTTTCGCTTGAACTTAATTAATTAAACAATGTGTAAAAACGGCAAACAATGCCCGGCGAAGGCGGCACAACTGGATAAACAAACACAAAAACAAAAACAAAAGCAATCACTGTCATAAAGCAAAAATATCAATAAGAGCCGTGTGCTGGAATCAAAACTAGAGCAAGAAGAAGAAGAAGACAAAAATTAAAAAGATCTGCGTATAAATCTCCCGTAAGAGTAGTTTGTAGTGAAAAAACGGTATGTACATATATATGCTGAAAAGAGTGTGTGTTTGGCTGTGCGCAGACATCAAGTGTTTGTATGCAAGTCGGTCTGCTTGACTGACTTATTGTCTTCCACAGACTACACGCTACGCCTACAAGTGGTCCATAATTAATTTTATATAAAAGCAACAACAATGGTTTTTAAAGCGTTCAGTCGCGAAAATAACGTCGCAAAGCAAAGTGTACGCGAGCTTAAAGTGTTTGAATAGTTTTTTTTTGAAACTATTGCGAAGGTGTGCGAAGTGAAGAAATCGCAAAAAATTGAAAACAATAATTAAAAAGAAAAAAAATCAAAGTGCGAAAATAATTGAAAGAGTATACGAAAAAATTATAAATGTATCGGGATAGTATCAAATAAATCGCGATAAATCGTTTTGCTGGAAATAATTTGCTCATTAAAAATCATGCAAGCCACTTTGCTGTGCGTTTTGTTGTTGGGTGTTTTGGCTTGTCATAGCGTTTCGGGGGATTTACGCTACCGCGGCAATGCAGTACATCCAGGTGTGTGAGAGCAAGAAAATTAATTATGTGCGAATGTAGAAAATAATATAAACAAAAAAAATTTTTGTTGTTATTTTTACTTTTTTGAATTTGTTAATTATTCATTTAATTGCTGCTTTACTTTTAATGATAATTAATAATAAATATAAAAAAAATGCGTTTGCTATAAAAATTCAGTAATTTTGCACCCAAAGCATTGATTTTGAAAATAGAATAAAATTGATAAAAAAATTGATACAAATTTATCATAAAAAAAAAGTTTTTTTTTAATATTTTCCCGAACTCAGATCGTCCGTAAATTACTTTTCGCTTAATTTTTGTTATTTTATTTTTCGTTTCCGATGCATTTCAATCGACTATGATTTTTTCTTTAAGTAAAATTTTCATTCAATATTATAGGTATATGTTCAATAAAAATTTTGAAAATTGTGTTATTGTATATTTTTGCTAAATTATATAGTTTATTATTTTCGCGTTTTTGACAGATTATCCTGGTCAATGCTACTACGAGGAACTGCGCCAACCGATACCCACGAATCAGTCCTACAAGCCGATAAACCGTGATGGTCGTTGTGAATCGATTTTCTGTCGCAAAGACTTTGTGCTCGAAATTCGATAGTAAGTGTTATTAAAAATTATTCCAAACCATTTATTATGCATACATTTATATAACCGCATGTATATATATATCATTTATACGCAATATTCCGTTTCATACAGCCATTTCAAAGAGCGTAAATTTGGTTTGAATTTATTTTACTTTTATTTTCTTTCTCACCACAGCTGCGGCCGCCACAATCTGCAGCCGAACGCGACATGCGGCATCGAATCGGATATGCGGCGCGCATATCCAGCTTGTTGTCCGCGCTTAGTGTGTCAAACCGACAGCAATTTCATTTAATTTTTTAATTGCGACTTAATTGCTGAAACTTAATTCTTTCAATTATCCATTGACTTTGTTGTTGTTATTGTTTTAAATAGATTGTCACGTTTACAAATATATACAAGTATATGCGACATTTTTGAATTCATTAAAGAGATAGCTGTTTATATAAATTTTATTCGAGAATAAAATATTGAAAAATTAAATCAAAAGCAAAATAAAGCCAAATGAAATAAAAATACAAGTAATTAAACGCTTAATGACTTTCATATTGCAATTAAATACAGTTGCCGACGAAAGTCTGGGTGCAACACCTACCTGAACAAAAAATACAAGAAACAACGTTAACTTGGCATCGAAGCTACAATAAAGCCTTCACAATTCACATACAAGTAATTGATTTTGAACGGTCAATTTGTATGACAGCTATATGATATAGGGCTCCGATCTGAATAATATTTTCGGAGATTCCATTATTGCTTTAGATAATAATCCAGGCCAAATTTCGTGAAGATATCTCGTCAAATAAAAAAGTTTTCCATACAAGCACTTGCTACCGATTGTTCAGTTTGTATGACAGCTCTATGCTATAGTTGTCCGATAACGCCGAATCTGACAAATAAGCAGTTTCTGAGGGAGAGAAGGATGCGTGCCAAATTTCAGAACGATATCTCAAAAACTGAGAGACTAAATCGCGTATATATGGACAGACGGACAGGCTTAATCTAACTTAATCGATTCATCACACTGATCCATTACATATATGTACCCCGTAAGGGTATAAAAATGTGTATTATTATTTACACACCTGCCCACTGAAAGCATTTCATATTTACTTAACATTTGATGAATACTCAATTTGAGCCGTTGCAGTGGTCGGCGCTGCATTGCTAATGCCTCTTCACTTTGTTGTTGTTGTAGTGTCTATAAAATTGTGCGCGAATTTGTTAAGCGCATCAATTGCAATCGAAGTGTCGACGCGTCACGAGCAATGAAACAATATTTGTTGTTATTATTGGCGGCTGTGTGTTTGTACGCCAGCAGCGAAGCCAGTGAGTAATAAAAAAACCGATTTTGAGAAAAATAAACTCTTTTGCATATTAATTTCGCTAGGGTCACCGCAGGCCTGTGGCTATACCACACTCGATGGAAAAATGGTGTTTTTACGTTATTTTCCCGGCGTGAAGGAGGGAGAGGAATACATCGATAACGGCAGTGGAGTGGATGGTTTGTGCTTGCAAAGAGCCGTGTGCCAGGAGGACTATTCTACAAAAGTGGATTCGTAAGTATTTACTATAAAGTTAACAGAAAGGTCGGTTGGGTGGCTCATACTGGCAAACAAAAATATTTTAAGAAACATAATCTGAGCATAGAGTTTTTGATTTGCCACAGCGCTAAAAATTTGAATATATCAATAATTTTTTGCTAATCGATTGTCATTAATATTTTTTGTCGCAGTTGTAATGACTACAAAGTGGACTGCAATAAACGTGAAAACGTCGAAACCACATTCCCAGCGTGCTGCGTGAAGTGTTAAATACCGAAAAGAGTACCAAATATAATAAATTGTGTCCAATCGTTTCTGAATATTTGGCCGTTGCCGATTTATCGGTCGAAACTAAAAACAAATGCAGATTGTCAAACAATGTTATATGAAATTATTAAAAATAAAGCATTTATAAATTTAATCTTTTATTTATTGAATTATTTTGGAATTGATCTTGTGCCTAAATCTAAAGACCACCCTTGACTATGACGTACAAAAAAACATTTGTTTATGAGCAGTATCAGCTATTAATCGATAGTAGCACAAAGTCGATAAATTACGATTGCATTCACTAGCAGCTAATAAGTAAGCAATAACAGTAGCTATGCAGATGTGTCACCTGCTACAAAGCATTTATAAACAAACAACTGTTTTATTGTAATTAGAGGAACCGGTTTGCTGAACAGGTCGAATAATAGATGCAATGAAGAGAGATATATCACAGCCGTTTGTGTGTAAAGCTCTGTAATCAATTAAATATTACTTTTTGAATAGAAATACCGTATAAGCAATAATAATAATAGTTATAATAAGATGCTAAATATAGACAGATGCTAGACTACACTTCCGTTTTAGCAAATGGTGGGCCTCTATAGCGCTGACAGCAAAATTTTCCATGATAAATACACAATAATTTTTGAAACTTTTCAAAGCAAACACCTTACGTCACCTCATCAACAACTATTTATTGCATTCGTAATGTTCACAACAGTCCGGATACTGTTTACTAAAATCTGTGGGGTGCCACTGTGAGTCCTCACAGAAACTGGGACGGAACGTGCGTGTACAATGATTGACACGTATGAGTGCTTCCCTCTCGCAGGTCAATTCGGCGCACAAGTCTACATTGGCTGGTTTGAGCGTCTCGTTCAGTTTGATGGCAAGCTGCAGCTCATTGTGGAAGCAATGACCCGGATTATCTAGTTAAATGCGTTAAGGAGTATTAGTGAAGATTGTTACCAACACAGTTCACGGCAGCTTACTTGGATCAGGCGAGTTGGGCACGTAGGACACTTGCTGCGCTCTCGCAACTACGCACAAAGCGAGGCTTATTACTGTTAACAATTTCATTTTTCAGCTGAGTCACCGTTTGTTACACCGTTCAGGTCTATGCCTACGACTGCTTAGTAAGCTGGTTGTCGGACGACTGCTGTTTAACGCGACAAACTAGAATTTATTTATAATTTAAATTTCAAATGCGCATCTGCCGAAGGTGCGACGAAAGATGCTGAATGGTTTTAGAAGCTATATAACGGGTGTTCCAAGTAGTGGTACTTTTTTCAATAGCCTGTTTTCGACAGATCACGCATGAGTCGTGTCAAGTTGTCATGTTATTTTTGTTTAGCATTATTTCGCATTTCGTCGTGCAAAGACTTACGGCTGAACAACGTTTACAAATCACTCTCTGTAAAGATTGTGTTTCACGCGCTACGCTCAACTTGTGGTCAACATAATCGAATCGGCCTACTGAGCATACTATACGCAACACCATCACCCATCTTGAGATCCAGCATTCATTATTGGCTAATATTCGACTGAATAGAGCACGTCCAGCACGCAGTGAAGAAAATATAGCGGCCATAGCTGAGCGTCTACACGAAGACCGTGGATAGGCGATTCGGCGCCGTTCGCAGCAACTCGGACTGACGTATGGAACGACTTGGCGCATTTTACGTTGAGAACTTGTACTGAAAGCGTACAAAATACAATAGATTTATTGAGAGAACACTTCGGTGAGCAGTTAATTTCATGTTTTAGGCCGGTCGATTGGCCACCAAGATCGTGTGATATCACACCGTTAGGTATTTTTCTGTGGGGATATGTAAAGTCTAAAGTCTATGCGGATAATCCCGCTTTGATTCAGTCCTTGCAGCCAAACATCACGCGTGTCATTCACCAGTTACCAGTCGAAATGCTCGAACGAGTCATCGAAAATTCAACTCAACGGATGGACCAACTGAGACGTAGCTACGGCCACTATTTAAAAGAGATAATCTTCAAAAAATAAATGCCAAAGAATGTTCTCTTGAATGATAATAAACATTTCACATTAAATTTCCATTTTCTCTGTTTTTTTCTTTAAAAAAGTAGGGAACTTCGAAATGAATCACCCTATATAATAAAGACATTAAGGACAATGAATTAGCAATAATATGGTGGGGGAAGGGGTTTGTTTACGATGTGCGAATTATACAATACAATAATGATTAAATACAAAATATGAGAATTAAAAAGTTATTAAAATAAATCGCTTATTGATTAATTGAAAGTACCTAAACATGCAGTTCAACGACAATAAAGCAATCACGTGGAGATATTGGTTGCCTTATACTAGAAAAGTTCTTGAAAAAAGCGAAATAAAATCTAGATGACTCAAATAAACAAAGGTTTTTAGGGTTAAAAAATAGATAAGCGTTTAGGTTAGCGATTTCAATGTGTAGAATGATAGCTGCTGCTCTTCGGATAGTCTTATTCTTAACGAACTAACACATTTCTTTAAAAAATTAAGACAAAATTATGTCGGCTGGAGGTAACCTAGTTCTTACTCTCACTACACCCACCCTGCCATGACAGCTTTTAATTGAGTAAATTACCCGTTTCTCGCGGTGTGAAGCAGCTAGTTAAAATAAATCGCTTTGAGGAAGTTAGTGCCTACTACACAAGGTTACTCTGTGTAAGGAAATGGGCACATGAACTTAAAAAAATACATATGTATACTCAGATACCGTTATCAATTTGCACGCACGATCGGTTGCGTACTCTCATTAATATAACTTTCCACGCTTAAAGCAATAAAACATATACAGCTGTTTATAAAGATTATAACTTTTACAAAAGACAGTTACAGTGCGTCTTCACGTTCAATAATTGATTTGGTAACATATTCTGTTACACGATTGACAACTGACTTCGGCTTTCGTTAAAACCGCATTATTTGCTCCCACTCTCAAATTACTACTGAGAAGACGCTTACTTGAATAAATCAGTTGCTTGCCAGATTTTACCAGCTGTTGACACTGAAAACCGCTTGTGTGGGCGAGCAGTTAGCGAGTGCTGCAATCGGCATTGTCCAATCGCACTCTGCAAGCGATCTATGCTGGTGCAACGAAATTCTCAAGCTTATCGGCGCTTGTAAATACTTACAACCATACGCGTGTGGCCAACGCTCGGCGGCTTCATGCAATCGCTTGGCGCAACAACAATAAGTGAAGAAAAAAATAATTAACATCACTTGAATTGCTCTCGTATTGCCAGGGAAAGTGCGTAAACAAATAAATCTGGTGCAAGTGACAGAAGGTTAACGGTTGAGGGCTCTTCATGGCGCTGGTGGCGACTTGTAAGAATTTCATAATACTCATAATTACAAATTGAATTTTTTTCCATCACTTAATTGAGTTGTTTGTGCGTGGGGTAGTTCGCTATAAAAGCAAGTGAAAAATTTAATTCGGGTTTCAGTTCGGTTTTTACTGTTTGAACGAAATCAGTTTGGCAAATGCAAAGATATCTTAGCATATATACTGTGTTGAATGAAAATTGAGATTATAAGCATCTGATAAAAAAAATTGAATACAAACTTTTATACAAAAAAAAAAATATAATAAATAAATAAAAAAAAAATATTGAAAAATTATTGTGACAAATATAACAGCCTAAGACTTCACGAAACGTATTCCAAATCTCAAAGTAATCCAGGAAAAATTTAAAATATTTCCACTGAAATGAAAACAACTGAATTCCTTTGTGTGCTGCTTCTGCTAGTTGTGCTCTGCAGTCCCCATGCTTGTAAGTGAAAAAACTGGTATTAACTGGCTCTATACGTAACCTAGTAGATGTTGGTAAATATTGGCGCCAAATATTGAATAATGTAGCGTTTTTGAAAATAGTCTAGTATTTGTAAAAAGCAGTGTTATACTTTAATATTTTACTACGCTGGAAGATTCTCAGTATTCGCCACCAGACCAGAACCTTAGCTTGCTCAGTATATAAATATCAATATGCTTAGTGGTTCGTTCTCAACCCTGGTAAGCGGTTCTTTAAATTAAAGAGTTTCGGTTTTGATAATGTGCGTCCACATTCTTCTATTAGTAGTTACCATAAAATACCACTCTGCTTCTGTTGGCTGAACCACAGCTTCAGAGCTGAACATCTCAACGTATTTTTTCCTACACAACAGGCTTCAAATTTCTTACGTGTTTTTGAAAAAAAAATATGGGTCAGTGCAAAGTTTTCTATAGGCTTTTGGTAGGTCCTAATAACAGATAAAGGTTTCGGCTCCTTTTGATATTATGTCTTTTTCCCATTATTTCACTGCATCACAGAGAAAGCTTCTAATTAGAAAACTAATTCAAGCGTTCCGCGCGGACAGGCCGATACTGAAATAGTTACCAAAAGAGTGTACTAAGTTAACAGTGTGGATTCTGCTAGATTCTTCATGACCTGACATAAGTGGGAAAAATTTGGCCGCAATCTATTGAGAAACTTGCAAGAGATCGTTTCTTTTTTGCACCAAATTTTCATATAAACTCTATCCCAGGCGAACTTTAATTCTTTGATTCAGCTGTTTTTCGGCAAAAGTCGTTATCGTACCAAAAATTCGTTGGCTTGAATGAAAGTCCTATTATAGCACATTATATATATGCTTAAGTATTTTTTTTAAGTAAAATTATCAGCAGTTTCAAAATCTTCACAAATACTCCATAGCCTCAGTCAAGAGTTGCAGTTACACCGCGCTGACCGGCGGCCCTCAAGTGGTAACGTACGATGCCGCCACAGATAAGAGCGTGGAATATGTGGATTATGGCAGCAATACAAATGGTATCTGCGTACAGCGCGCGCGGTGCAGTAGGGAATATGTGACGCAAGTGATCAAGTAAGTGCAGTGAAGCCAAAGTGAAAACATTGTTAATTGAAAAAAAAAAATTAATTAAATGAAAATACTGTAAACATATCAATCAGATTTATCAGTAGCGTTTCAAAGACAGCATGAAAGTAATTTATTTGCTATTTTGTTTTACAGATGCAGCGATCTGCGCATAACTTGTGAAAATCGCAAATTATTTGAGGGAGAGTTTCCGGCCTGCTGTGTGAAGTGTTGACATAAGAAGAGAGCAGATGTTTAAGTCTTCACATAGTAAGAAGAAAATTATAAAAATGGAAACAATAAAAAATGTGAAAGAAAATTATTTATTAAAATTATTTGCAAAAATTTTAGTTAAGAGCGTGTTGGTACTTTAGGGTGCTAAAAGCCGAGCCGAGCGCATTTTTCCATTTACGCATTATGCGAATTTACGCTCGGCTTTCAGCGTTCACACTACCCGCAGGCTTGGGCCAAGCGCACAGCGCAGCACAGGGAACTTTTTTTTCGTGGCTGCTTTTACTTCTCACAACACTGTATTATAGCATAGCTGC
This sequence comes from Bactrocera oleae, assembly GCF_042242935.1. Lineage (NCBI taxonomy): Eukaryota > Metazoa > Arthropoda > Insecta > Diptera > Tephritidae > Bactrocera > Bactrocera oleae. Next base: position 1,261,900 of record NC_091539.1, read on the forward strand.
CAAAACTAGGGTACAGTGTTCCACCACAGACAACTATGGCTGCGTTCACTGCAAAGCAGGCAGCCCACTGTCATTGGACTGTCAAACTCGCGCGCCACCTGTTCCACACTGGTGTTGTTGTTTTTGCACATTCATTCGACTTCCAGTCTACAAGCGAAACGAAGTGCAGACGCGAGAGAAACTGACCTGCGCAGCTGAGCGGCTCGTGCCAGTGTTGAGTATCCACTTTTGCAGTTGTTGTTGGCCTTTTTGTTGTTGTTGCTGCTGCCGCTGCTGCTGCTAATAAAATTTTTAACATATTACTATGCCGCCACTATGCTACCTTAGCGTCTGCGTAGGTGCGTGCACGGAGCAGGGGCCGCTCAATGAACTGAATGCTACGCCGGATGCCACAGGCGCTGGCGGCGACGTGGAAGTTGTGAGCGCCGGCTGCACCGGGCGGAGATTACATCTACCATATGAACGTTGCACAACAATATGAGGCGTGTATTTTAGGTAAACATGTTGCCTCGCTGCGTGCCACTAACCGCGCTGGCCGTGTCGCGTTGCCGCTGTGCAGCAAAAGTGTGCCAGCATTTTTGATTGCCTGCAATTTGAGGTGCAAATGCGCAGCGGAAATAAACGAAATGACAATGACGCCGGCACCGTTGCAAGCGCCACCGCAAATGCAATGCATACGGAAATGAGTGGTGATAACAAAAGCAGGCAATAAACTGTAAAAATAACGGTAACTAAATTAGTGCCGGATTTGCAATCTTACACACAGCTATGTCTCTGTGTGTGTGTCAGTGCGGTGCACAATTTTCGGTCTGCCTGTATGCACAGCAACGCCGTATATCTTTATATTTACCGTTATTTATGCAAGTGCGTGTGTGAGCAGCCATCATTTCATTGTTATTTTAATGTCTTGCCACTTTGTGTTGCGCAGTTGACCAACTTACAAAGCCATCGACTAACCTAGCAAAGCGCCACTTGCAGCGCTCTGCGCTTCCTCTGCCCACCTGCGTGCCCAGCGGCCGACCAACCAAACAACCGAACAACCGACCGACCTGACCAAGTTTTTTGTGGTGATTGATGTGCAGGAACGATGCGCACGCGGTGGCTGCCAGCAGGAGAAGAGGCCGTTAATCGTGTTGTATCGTCTTTTATAATAACAGCAGGCGTCCTCGAGCCTAACTGTTGACTATGTATTTGCTGTTCCGTTTTGTGTCGTATTCGTTTCAGCGTTCCTTGTAAGCCAGGATCAGCTGACTTGCTGACATGGTGTTGCCATGTTATATTGCTATATATAATATTATATTGTGGCTCATCCCACAAGTACTCCCCTTCTCGGAGTACGTTATCGAAATCATTGACAATTTAAAAAGGTGATCAGTAGTTCAGCGGAATCTGACGCGTCTCTTGGGTAACGGTGTAGGTGAGCTGAAATCGGATTCTGGTGGGCGGTATGATGACGACGAAAATCGAGATGTCCCAGATTCGGATGACTCCGGTGAAGTTGATGTAATAAGCGTTGTGTTGTTGTCATCGTCGTTGTTCTGCTCACTGTCGTTGAGCTTATCGTCAGGAAGGAGGTAGACAGGCTTTAGTCGATCGATCGAAACTGTAGTGTTGTCGCCTCTGACGTTTACGATGAAATGTTTCTCATGCCTTGAAATGACTCGGTGAGGTCCTTCATACGGTGAAGTGAATGCGTGGTGTGGAGCGTCGCGACGAACAAAAACGTGTGAACATGTCGATAGTTCTTTAAAAATAAATGTTTTCCTCTGACCATGTCGGACGATAGGTTGAGGTGCGAGGTCTGCGAAGTAGTTTCTCAAACGTTCTGCCATATTGGATGGTGGCAAACCAGATAGTGGCGAAGGAGCGAGGAATTCACCTGGTAGACGAACTGGCTCTCCATAAACAAGATCGGCAGGAGTTGCGCCAAGATCTTCCTTCCAGGCAGCGCGAATTCCAAGAAGGACGATTGGTAGCATGTCGACCCATGAGTTATTTTCGTGACAACGAATCGCATCCTTCAAATGACGGTGAAGACGTTCCACCATTCCATTTGACTGTGGATGGAAAGTGGTGGTGTGTATGTGTTTACTGCCGAGGAGACGAGCGAGAGCGTTAAAAAGTTGACTCTCAAACTGTGTACCCTGGTCGGTCGTGATGCGTAACGGTACTCCGTAGCGGCATATCCATCCGGCGAAGAGTGTGCGAGCGACACATTCGGCCCCGATATTATCAATAGGAAATGCCTCTGGAAACCTGGTGAAACGGTCAATGATTGTCAAACAGTTACGATATCCTCTTGATGGTACGTATGGTCCAATGATGTCCACGTGAATATGTTCGAAACGTCTTGTGCGGCATGGAAAGTTTTGGATTGGTGATAAAACGTGGCGTGATACCTTATTTCGTTGGCAAGCTAGGCACGTTCGGGCCCACAAACGGCAATCGCGGTTAATGCTGGGCCAAACGTATCGTTGCGTTAACAATTTGGCGGAGGCTCGTGCTCCGGGGTGACTAATGCTATGAAGAGCGTCGAATATTCTCTTCCTAAGCGCTGCAGGAACGTAGGGACGAATAAGGTCGCTAGAAACGTCGCAATAAATTGGTTTATTGCAGCCTGGAATGTTGACTGGTCGTAAGTTCAGTGAATCGTGCTGTTCCCTTCGTATACGTTGCTGAAGTTCCTCGTCTTCAGCTTGTGCTTGAGAAAGTTCGTTTGAGGATACTGCCGTTGATATTTCTTCGATGCGGGAAAGAGCATCTGCGACGATGTTGTCTTTGCCGGCTATATACTGGATATCGGTTGTAAACTGGCTGATGAAATCCAAGCGGTGGAATTGCCAAGGTGTCGCTCGATCAGGGTCCTGAGCAAAAGCATGTAGCAAAGGTTTGTGATCCGTAAATATCGTGACATGTCGTGCTTCGAAAATATAGCGAAATTTTCGTAAAGCTGCGTAGATAGCGTGAAGCTCACGGTCGTATGGACAGTGTTTCCTCAGAGCGGGTTGAAGCTTCTGGCTGAAGAAAGCCAATGGTTCCCAGTGTTGTCCACGTCTTTGTTGGAGAACGGCGCCGATAGCATACTCGGAGGCATCAGTAAATATTGCCCAAGGAAGCGTTGTGTCTGGGTATGCTAATATCGTTGCTTTGCGTAGCTCTTCTTTGCATCGGACGAACGCTGCTTCTCCTTCTGGTGTCCAGGGGACCGGATGAGAACCTTTTATTGAAACCCCTTGAGTGTACTCGTGCAGAGGTGCCTGAAACTTGGCAGCATTTTTAAGAAATTTACGATAGAAATTTATCATGCCGAGGAACTCACGCAGTTTTCGGATCGTTGTTGGACGAGGAAAGTTAACGATTGCGTCTACTTTACCTGGAAGAGGTAAGATTCCTGTTGCTGAGATGCGGTGTCCCAAAAAATCCACTTCAGACAGACCAAAACGGCACTTAGCGGTGTTAATTACGACACCATACTTAGTGAGCCGTTGGAAAAGCGAGCGAAGGTGACTGCGGTGTTCCGTAACATCCTTAGAAGCGATTAGGATGTCGTCTATGTATGGGAATACAAAGTCATCTAATCCCCGTGTTACTTCGTCGATAAATCGTTGGAATGTTTGCGCAGCATTCCGAAGTCCGAACGTCATGAACGGAAATTCGAAAAGACCAAACGGTGTTATAATTGCAGTTTTGTCGACATCTTCTTTGGTGACAGGTATTTGATTAAAAGCGCGCACAAGATCAATGGTTGAAAATATTGTTTTGCCGGTTAGATTGGCAGTAAAATCTTCAAGAACACGAACAGGATATCGGTCTGGCAATGTACGGGCGTTAAGTCGTCGATAATCTCCACAAGGTCGCCACTCACCAGACTTCTTTGGAACCAGATGGAGCGGAGATGACCAGGAGCTCTTCGAACGTTGAGCGATTCCTAATTGTAACATTTTTTCGAACTCTGTCTTAGCAATTTTGAGTTTGTCGGGAACAAGTCTTCGGGCCTTACAGGAAACAGGAGGTCCCGGCGTAGTAGATATGTGGTGCTGCGTCGTATGTTTCGTTGGCTGACAGATTCCTTCCGGCTTTGTCAGATTAGGGAACTCCACTAGAGTATCTGCCCATATAGGGTCGACGGGCAGTACTTTAATTTCCGAAATGATGTTGGATGCTGATAATTTACATGCGACTTTTAGTCCAGTGATCGAGTCGATAAGGCAGTTGTTCTTTAGGTCGGGTAAGATGCCGAAATGTGCTAAAAAGTCTGCGCCAATAATAGGTTTTGTTATGTCCGCCACTACGAAGCGCCATGTAAAATTTCGTCTGAGGCCAAGGTTTAGTGATAGAGTTATGAAACCGTACGTGTTTATCGTAGACCCATTTGCTGCTGTGAGATTATAGTTGATTTGTTCCGGCGACCAAGGTGCGAGAGACTTGGGAAACGTGCAGAGATCAGCGCCAGTATCCACCAGAAATTGGATTTTGGTGGCACGATCTGTTACGAAGAGGCGGTTTGATTCGAGTGAGGAGCCGTTAACCGCCACTAACGGTCCGACGGTAGGTTTCCCTGAAATGTGCAAGGTGACCGGCAACGTTTCGCTTTATTGCCGAAATTTTGATGATACCAACACGTGTCGTTGTTCGGTGCTGGAGAAGATGTGCGCGAACGAAAGCGATGACGAGAACGGGAACGAGATATGACTTGTCTCTTAAAACTGGAAGCTAGCTCATTAATGGAAGCTTCGAGACGAGAAATGCGTGATTCGACTGCTGATATTGCGGCTGGTTCTTGGACCGAATTGATTTGTGCTGCTGGCAATGCGATATCGTGTATTTTGTCTGCAAGTGATGCGAGTTTATCGATATTCATGTCTGCTTGGGACGCAAGTATAGATTGGGTTGTCATCGGAAGTCTGCTGAGCCACTTAGTTCGTAGAATATTGTCAGGAACAGTGTTGTCAAGGCTTCTGAGATGTCGGAGAAATTGCGATGGTTTTCTATCACCCAAGGTTTCTCGATCGAGAAGCTGCTGTAGTCGTGCTTCTCGAGAGAGCGTAAGGCGTTCGACCAGTGTCCCTTTTAAGCGAGTGTAAGGCGTTTCTGTGGGAACATTCAAAAGAAGATCTTCCACTTCTGCGGCGGCCCTAGCGTCAAGATGTGAAGAAGCATAGTGGTATTGCGTAATTTCATCGAAAATTCCGGCGAGATGAAATTGTCCCTCAAGTTGGGCGAACCACAAGGCTGGTCGTTCGGAATTGAATAACGGACACCGTATAGAAACACGTTGGAGCGGCGTTATACTGTCGGCCACTTGCACGTCCACGCTATCTGGCATAGCGATTTTTGCTGAAGAAAATTAAATGATTGGAACGTTTTATGCGCTGCGCTCAAAGCTGTGAAGATTAGGAATGCGCGAAAACTCCAGCTGTCCTCCAATCGGTCGTATGCGTGGGCAGCCACGTGCGCGATTATGCACAAAAACCAATACACAAAGTGCACTATAATCGCAAATTTATGCACAAGTGTTGAAACTTGAAAACGAAATGCACTGTACACGAATTAATCAGCGAATTTTAAAATTATATTTACAAAATCGCGGAAAAATTATTAAATCACGTCGGGGTCACCAGTTGTGGTGATTGATGTGCAGGAACGATGCGCACGCGGTGGCTGCCAGCAGGAGAAGAGGCCGTTAATCGTGTTGTATCGTCTTTTATAATAACAGCAGGCGTCCTCGAGCCTAACTGTTGACTATGTATTTGCTGTTCCGTTTTGTGTCGTATTCGTTTCAGCGTTCCTTGTAAGCCAGGATCAGCTGACTTGCTGACATGGTGTTGCCATGTTATATTGCTATATATAATATTATATTGTGGCTCATCCCACATTTTTCATTTTTAATTTTTGCCTTAAGAGTTCATAAATGGACAACTTTTGAGCGCAGGCCGGTGTATGGGCACGCCTAAGAGAGAGCCAGTTTAAAATGTAGACACAGTGGGCTCAATATGGTACAGAGAGCGCTGTGTCAGAAATAAATCTGGCTGTTGTCGTAATTCATAAACGTCTAGGGCCTTAAGATGCCAAGTTTCAGTAGGGACAGCTTGTCTTGCTTGTTTCACCAAATAAACGTCAGATGGCAACTGTCACATGGATGTCAGTTAAACGTCAGACGGCAGCTCTCAAATATATGACAGATTGATGATTATGCAGCGAAGCAAGTAAAACTGTACCTGGTTTGACGAGATCGAACAGACGTCGTATGAAGGAGATAAAGGCCTGTTAAGGATTTAGTAGATTTGTGAATCCTAAATCATCTCAAGACTTTTGACTCCACAGAAGTGATGCAAAATGTTGAAGTTATTAATGTAAAATCATGGATCATAAGATGCTTGAAAATTGATATTTGCTATTTCTGAAATAAATTTCGTGAGAAGCGAAGCAAGCAGTATAATGAACGCTAAACTGTGAAGAGCCAATTAGTTCTTTTGAAATATTAGAAGGGACGAAATTAGAGAGGCGAGTGTGATACTGTGCTAAACGAGCAACTAAAAAAGCGAAATGAACTGCTAAACTAAATGGGTGTAAGTAAGCTTACATATTTGCGATGAAGATCACAACTTTAAAGCACTGCTATTTTGGTTGATAACTCGTAAAGGACTAAGCAAACTTGTCGCAACATAATGAAGCAGAGTTTTTGAGGTTTCAGGTAGGGCGCAAATACATTTTGAAAACCATTCCCTCGATTGACGACATATTACATAACAAAACACTTCAAGCCGAACTCAACTCCACGAAAGGCAACACTACAATATTGCTGAATATAGAGCCGACATTCGAGAAGCGGACGGAAAGACTCGCTTGGAGTTCTACCAGTTTATTGTGTTACCACTGCCTCACTGTGCCATTTTACCGCACAACTGTGTGTTGCGTCAACTGAAAAGCAAACACCCTTAACGTTTTGCCGACCTTTCGAGTGGTGAGGCGCACACAAGTGCGTGGGTGTAAGCACCGCGTGGAAAGGAGTTTGGAGCGTATAACCCGCGATAGCCAAGAGTCAGTGGCTTGTAGCCGGAGGTGAGAACTTGCGACTTACAAACCATGTAATGGCAATTATGGCTGTTGTCGTTTAAATGTGATGCATTGCCGTTGTTGTTGTAAGGACACATATTTTTGTTATTACATTGTGTTGTCGGCGCGGATGTGGGGAGCTTGTTGCTGAGGCGAACGCGTTTTATTGTGAAATTTTTTATTTATAGGAGCCAGTTGTTGCTGTGTCACGCTGTAACTCGCTGTGTTGTTGTGGTCATGTAAGCAGGAAGCAGGCAGTTAACTGCTGTCGCTGTTACAATGAAAGTGTGGCAGTTACAATAAAATTGTCTGATTTTCGTTTTTCGCTTTTGTGCAACGCCAGCTGCGTATGTAGGGCGGAATAGCGTTGAGTTTTAAATAAAAAGTTAAGTGCAACAACAAATTAATAGCATGCACAGTAAGGGGAGTGCAAATCGTTCAGACTTTCTTTCGTGCCAAGTTGCATTTGGGCTTTCTTGCCACACGCCTTGCCCGCTCCACACTTTTTGTGTCACTTTCACACTTTTCATTTCTGGCACGACTTTTTTTTTTGCCGCAGCTGATGGCATGCTGATGAAATGTTGTGCCTTGTGTTCGCTGTTTTTTTTTACTGTGCTAAATATCTGCTCGCATTTGAAATGCTTGAATGCGTGCTTGTACTTTGGTTGGCACATGCTTGCGTGTGTGTGTGTGTATGCGCCTGGATAAGACGCTTTGTTTATGTCACTTCTCTACAGTCATTGTGCTCCAAAGTACAGGCACAAGCACACGTTCAAGCATAAGCTCAAGCGTAAGCACAAGCACTTACCCATAATAGTGTTTCCTATTTCTGTTTTTGCTCTTGTTGTTGTTTCTATGTTTTTATGTATTTATTTATTCATTTATTTGCTCATTTGTTCTGTTGGAGCTGCCATGTTGTTCACTTGCCCAACTTCCTGTGTGTCAGCGCATGCATGCCATTTTTCATATTTGCTTTATTGTCTTGAGTGTTGGCATTATGTCGCTGGCAGACAACGAAAACTTGGTCAAATGTGTGCCGAAGCGAGTCGAGTGCGGCGCTATGTGTGCTCCCATACATATTTGATATTTAGAAATTGCTCTTAAAATAATGGCGAGCTTTCTTCGCAAAGTGCAAAAGTGTGCATATTTATAACTGTAAAATGGCACATCTTCATGTAAATTGCTTCATCATTCCAACTCTTTGTCATTTCTATAGAACAGCTATATTTGTTATGAGTTCAGAAAATTTGTGTGAAAATGGACACTAAGAAGTCCTGCAAGCGCTCCTAGACTTACTTGTTGATCGATATAAATCATTTTCTAACGGCAGTTCCGTTGTTCAAAAGCGCATGTGAGCAAACTATTACACCATACACGAAACTTTTTGCGGATATATTAATTGTCTTCAATAGGAAGATGCGTATAACTCAGCGCTCAAGTGTAGCGTTGCTAATTCACTATGGCTAACAAGCAGCGATTCTCTACGAACGAGACACAGTTCTCTGCTGCACGTACATTTCCCACAACGCTGTGCTAGTCGCTAAGTAGTTAGCGGGCCGTTTGCAGCTTTTATGGCTGTCAATGTCAATGCGAACACGTAAGCTTCCAAAACTGGCACCAAATAGTTAGAATAGTGTTTGAAAAGTATAGAGACAGCTTCACAAAGTCTATTAGAAACCATGTTTCATTGATTTTGGTGATAAGGGGGGTAAGGGGGTGTGAGGTGTTCTTTTTTTTTTTATTTTCTGATATGAAATTATTATTTTTCGAACGAATTAATGAATAATCTTAATCGCATTACGATAACGCTTAAGATTAAATGTTAAGCTGTTTAATAATGTACAATCTGGATTAAATGAACCAAAGTAGTATAATTTTTTTTTGTTTCAATTAGAAAAAAATTTGGTGATATTTGCCGAGACCTCCCTCTCTCCAACATAATATCAGATGAGACCCCCTCCCCTCTTTAAACATCGCACGTAATTTATGGACGCCCTCTAACCGAAAGATCCGTAAATATCTGAATGGCTCTACGATCGGTCCACTATGTTTCGAAAGCAGTTGAGTGGCTAGTTCGAGCTAGTCCAGAAGTAGTTTGAGCGATGGTTACAGCCTTCTTAGCAGTCTGGTTAACTTAGCAGTAGATTCTGTATTGTCTCAATTATTAGTGGAGTGAGGCAGCTGTTAGCATACAGTTCTAACAACAAAAATGTAGAGAGATGTCTACATAACTGTATTAGACGGTTTACAAAAAAGTGTCAGACCTATTGTTTCAGAGAACTTATCATAAGATCAACGTGCGAATAGAAGCCAAAAATAGTCAGAAAAATTTCCTTATTTAAACTTGTAGTGGAAGCCTATTTTCTAGCAAATCTGCAACGAAATAGTTTATCTTGATTGTCGCTATAGAGTGCTATATATTGTAGTTCACAGATAGTGCGATGGTTTGCGAATGCGAGATTATCGTTTTATAAGTTCTAACAGTTCAAATACAGTTAAATGCTTTTTTCATGCAGTTTTTAAAGCTGTAGCGGAACAATGCCGCTCCTTAGAATTCAAATTTCAATATTTTATGAGCTGCAGCCTATGTAAAGGTACAGCTGACATGAATTCGACAGCGGAATCATTATATTATTTCAAATATATTTTTTCTATAATTTTAATAGAACAGGGTTGATAATTTTTGAAAACATAAAAACAAATATAGTTGGATGAAACCAACTGGAAACGAAACATAAAATAACAAAAATTAAGAGAAAAATCATTTACGAGTGAGCTGTGAACGGGAAAAGTAAGGGGAGCGGCGTGGTTGAATTTTTAAAGGTTATAAATAGTTCATTTCGATTTCCGGCCGAACTACGCGTCTTAAAGAAAAATTTTGTATGGCAATATTATAGGCAATGAAATAATCTTTAACTTTATTACATTGTTTTTTTCCACATAACCGCAAAATGTATGTGAAAAATTCATTTAACGCAGTTTTTGGGTTTTCTATTTTTATCTTGTACAAATTTTTTTTATTCTCACACGAAATTTGTACTTTTGCGTTAATCTAGTTTAAGCGGATAAAGCATAGCCAAGTGACAAATCAATGCTATGAACGCTGAGAGTAATTGTTTCAGTAGCTGCTGACAGGCTTATCTCTCCAGCTCTGTGCTTTGTGTTGACAGTTCTGCACTTGTTCTTGCTTCACATCACTATATGCTTAAGCTCAAACGGCTTTACAGCCAATTTAAAAAGCGCAAATTAAATAAAACTTGCTTAAGTCGCTGTAAGTGCGTTTAATTTTTAATTTCTTGCGCTTTTTCACCAATTTCATAAATTTTTCTTTTATTTCCATTTTCAGCTACACACAAAACTTGTAAACTTTACCATACTTGCACGCTACAAGTATAATCTTCGATTTTTGCTAATTTTTCTCGGAAAATATTCCTTTAACAATGCTGTGCACGTCTAACAAACGAAACAACAACAACAATTGTGGCGTTTATAAGAACCCAAAAGCGAAAAACAACAACGACAGGGAGAATGCGAAAACTTATACCGTTAATTGTTCAACAATCATTAGCGACTTTTTCCGCATCGACGAGGAAACATAAGCGGCTAAATTAAATGGCAATAACAACAATAACCACAACAAGCGTGGGCATCTTAGATGGCAGATTATAAGTAAGATTAAACATAAATAAAGAAAAGACGCGCAAAAGAAGCAGATAAAAGTTGAAAGATAGCGCAAAATGTAGCGCAGCATGAGAGAGCGTAAGACAGCACAACAAAAGCAACAGCAATGCTTTCAGAAGACAAACAAAAATAATAAGCAATATAATAATGCGATAAACTGAAGTGAGTTAATACCGAAGGCAGCAACAATAAATAAACTAAAAAAGCAACGCACATAAAAAAGTCGGCGCTGCTCGCTGCGAAACCAGCAAAAAAGCAACGATTGCAACATTTATCATTTTTTTGCACAACTTCCGTTATTTGCAGCTTACAACGAACGACGGGGCGGGGGTGCGACTGACAGCAGATTAGGATAACTGAACTGCAAATGAAGGACACCCGACGCGGCACAGTGGCGGCGGGCGCAACGGGGGCCAGGCATGCGGCTGCTGCGCTGAGTATAGCTGCCGGGAAGTTAATGAAGGAAATGATAAATCCGGCGGAAGAAGAGCGCAAGGAAAGGAGTGAGTGATTGTATTGTAAGAAAGTGTGAAGCGGCTAGTGAATGAAGTCCAGCAACGCGAAGTGATGGCGAGTGGAGGCGACTACGGCAGCGGCGACGGATATTGCGCGAGCGCTGCGCTGCTTGTGGATTTGTTCAATCAAATTAGTGTAGAGCAATGGTCGGCTGCGGATTGCAAAGAGTGCGGCATGTCAGTCAGCGCATCCACTATGAGGGAAGACATCATGAAAATTAATATTACGGAAAAAATGAGAAAAAAACTGCGTAGACGTAGCAATTAAAAGTGAAGGAAAAAATCGGCGCGCAAAGCTCCGTTTTTCCTCCATAACTGAAGTGGCGACCGGAAGTGTGCTGACCGCTTGGAAAAACGTAAAAAGTGTAGCGGAAAATGCCAGCGCACTTTTACAATTTTGTAAAATTGCCTGTTTTATTTCTCAAACCAACACAATTCGCTCAGCCTAACCGCATGCCATAATGGATCAGTGAACTGTTGCATTGCCTGTATAATGAACTGAGAAAGTGCGGTAAATTCTTGGTAGATACAAAATCAAAGAGTAAATGTTTAAGAAAAAAGGCGTACTTAACTATGAGAACTTTTCTTTTCATTGCACAATAATTTTCGAAGTACTGGCAGTCAAATCTTTTCTCTACCATGCATTCCACAAGTTTAACAACTAAGTAGATCTGTGCACTCCGTTCACTCTTGCACATTCCTTGGATGCCAACTATTTCATAAGTAGAAATGTATTCTACGCGTGACTGTGATAACTGTTTTTAAAGTTTTCGTTTCGCCTTACTTTGCGTAGCTTGAAATTCTCAACCAGTTTATGTGTTAATTATTATTTGAACTATTTTAAAATAAACAAATAGAGAAGCCATATGTCATAGATTTGTGACAAAAACAGAACCTGCAGAGCCGAGCAACCGCGGAGTGAATATAAAACTAAGTATATCTGATATATTTTTCCAAACCTAGACCGATACGTATAGTAGTGGCCAGCGGTACTCCTTAAGCTTAGAGAGTTTAAGTAAGAAAATGGCTTCTAAAGGAATAATGCTAAGGTTTTCTCAGTACAGCTAAGAGTGTGCCCTTCTAACCAGATAATACTAAAAAATATAACCGGAGTTTAGATCTTAAGGACTTATCAGGTTTTATAACCCAATAAATGTGTCTAATCTCTCTAATGTTCGACAAGAAGGGATCGTCTGAGCTCGTTTGGGTTACGAAATCATAATAAAAAATCAAGTAAGGAAGAACCGAACATTTTATACTCTTGCAAATTGCCAAGCTCAAAGCCGGGAAAATACTCACAGGTGCATAAGGTTTGTTAGTTATATAACGTCTAGAGCAAGTTTTCGCCCGACTTTATTAATTTAAGGCACAAAGACACACCGTTTTTAGAAAAACACGCGCTCACAATGTCATTAAGATAACTCACATATTTGCGGATATATGCGGTAAAAAGTCGGCTGGAAGTTCACATATTTTTCTATCGGTTCGACTTAACCTCCTGTATTTTCATACAGGCATACTATAATCAGAAGTAGATTTTCTGCGACTCTCTATAATACAACTCACAGTTTGACCGATATTTTTGGTAAAAAGTTGGCAATAGGAACTGTGATCCATAAAATGGGTACCTGGAAGGCTTAAATAGTTTTGCTCCGATTTGGACAATTTTTGGTCATAAAGTGGCTCAAAGGCATTTCTCGTACAAAGTGTGTTTGTGGTAAATATCCGATTACACCCAATACCAACCCTGCTTGGGTGCCAGTGTACATGTGTATCAAGTTTCATAAAGATATCTCGATTTTTACACAAGTCATCGCTTGCACAAATGGACAGACGAAGAGACAGACATTCATTTGAAATTCAACTCGTTTCGTCAACCTGAGCATTAATATATACATAACACTATATCTAACTCGATTAGTTTTAGGTGATACAAACAACCGTTAGGTGAACAAAACTATTAAACTCTGTAGCAACATGTTGCAAGCGTATAAAAACGTTTTATTACCAAATGATGTTACTTCCTGCAAATATTGCTTCAGATGTGGTTGGAGTTATTTATATTGTGAAGAGCCAAAAATATTCTAATTTCAATTTGGGTTTGTTTGAACTAGCAACAGTGAAATTGATAATTTTTTTCGACTATTCTGCCTCTAATCGAAACTGATAGTATGCGTGGTAGGTAAAATTCACTATTTCTAAGTCAAAAGTCAGGCTAGGTGCGAAGTATGGTATCTTTTATGGATTAGCGACTTGCAATGTCTGCCAATAAATTAGTCATAATTAAAGCATCTTTCTTATTTTTTCACAGTAAAAAACACGCACACTCGCGAACAAATCCTTGGCACTGAGCGCCACCTACCCACATGTGGGCGCTGTAATTGTAGACTGGCAGACACTTAAAATTCGCCATGTATGAGTGATATTACGAGCTATCTCGCTGTCCTAGTCATGGCCTCTATAGCCCTTATGGTGCTTTGCAACTTTGCATATGCATAAATGTCCATAAATACCGGTATTTACAGCATAAATTACAACACTTCAGTCTGAGCTGACACCAGCACTTACGGCACTAACGGCAACACGGCAGAAAGCAATATGGAAGCTTTAAGTGTGTAGGAAGATTCTTCGGTTTTCGCCAACAATTAAACTGCAGCAAACGACTGTCCTTAGACAGGTGTATGTGTGTGCGTGTGACTGAAAGTAAAGCGTGGTGGAATAAATGCGTTGCAACTGCTGACAGCCTTTGGCCAAGAGCTCTGTTTTGTCGCTGCTAACCTTGTGCATGCAAGTACACATGTGTGTGTGTGTATGTGTGGTCGTTTACATGCGAGCGTAAGTGCTTGTATAATGTAATTAAATTAAATAATTTCGCGCGCTGTTAAAATGTAGCAAAGCAGCAAAGAAAAATGGTTGCTGGCAGCAGGCAGGCGAAGAGGAAGCAGAAAAAATTTTCTGATTTGGCGCTTTTTTATACATTTCGCTTTGTGCTGTTGCTGTTGTTGTAGCCGGTTGCGCTATGTGCGCTGCGGATTACTGTTGTAAAAAGCGCCGTTTGTATGTGTTTAAGGAATGTAAGTGAGAATGAAGTTTCATCGGTGCTCGCGTATGTGTCGCATAAGTACGTCTGCACGTCGCGCGCTGAAGCAGTCGCCAGCTAAACGCACACCCGCACCTATGTAGCTGGCGCCGCTGCCGTTGCGCACACCTGTCACGACGACCGGTCGACACGAACGACATCATTAATCTCGCGGCTGACATAAGCGGCGAAAAAAAAAACATAAGCGGCAAAACATGTTCATAAAATTCATGCAACAGTGTGGCAATGTGGCACCGCCGGCCGGAGGGGGGCTTCTGCGCTGTGCGCTGACGATGAGTTGGCGTTTTTGTTGTTACTTACAGAAGAGCGCCCTTAGTGGCGTTTGAAAGAGGCGTTGGTGCGAAGTTGCTGCCTGGTTGATTGTGATTCTTTATAACATGCGTTGTTGTTGTTGTACATGTCCCTTTATTGTTTGTTGTTGGTGTTGTTAAATGTGCGTCATTACTTCCGTTACAACACCATTAGCCTTCTACATGAGCAGCACTGAGCGAACAAACAAACATACATACAAACGAATGTGGATATAGGCAAAAGAAAAAAAGATATTCCAAGCACATTTAATTTACAGCAAAAACGGTCTGTAGACAATCTAAGCAGTTCAAAATCAAACTAAATAACCAAACCTATTTCTATATTTTTACTCTTACATAAAAGCTAATCACAGATAACGGTCGATGATAACGAATGTACAAACTCTGAGCTTTAGCTGCAGAAAGCTCTTGCATAAAACAAAATAATATTTCAAATTAATATTCGGCATTTCAAGCAATTTAATATCTGTGTTTGCAATGAGCTAACTAAGCTTCTATATAGGAGCTTTCACTCAAAATTGTTAAGTAGTTAAGTAAAAAAACTTGAAATCATCACACAGTTATTAAAAACGTTCGCACCGTGCGCTTAGTTATTTTATAGAACTAGCAAAACAACTTAGAAGTGAAAGCTCCACAAAAAGCTTTCACAATTTTCTTCAAACAAGTTGAATTTTATTAAAGCTACCAGTAATTGTTTTGGTGAAAGCTGCATAGAAAGCTTTAAATATTTTTAATGATTAAAAAATTAAAGCTTTATACAGTTCAAGCTTTTTTAGCTTATTTAAAATAGTACTATTAAATATTTCTTGAAGGAAGTTAGGTATACAGGTTGGCATTGGTTAAATGCCTGTCTAGTGCATTTCTATAAGAAAGCTTCAGTGAAAAGTTTGTGTACGAGGTCACAGGAAACATATCTTTTAACAAGAAGAAGAGTAATTTTCGAAAATTATAAAGCTTTTATAGAAAAATGAAGTTGGTAAAAGTACTTTCTAAGCATTATAACTCAATAAACCTGAAGAATAAGCTTTCTTCAAACTTTCCGCAAGCTTTTGAATGAAACAATTTGCAATGAAACTTATTTTTATCATGTGAAAGCTGTACACGCAAGCTGCCATTGAATTTAATTTCTCCAATATTTTGATGTGAATCTTTTTCCTGGTGAGTGGTTGATTGCTTTCGCCTCGCGGGCAACCTCAAAATCATCGCAGCAAATGTTAATTAAATTCTAACAAACGCGAAAGAGTAATTTCCTAACACATCGCTCACATGCCGCACACACACACGCCATACGCGAGTCGGTGTACGCCCACATCCTGCCCTTTGTGTGCACGTTTAACCATAACTCGCCAGGGTAAATGTTATTGCCGGTTTTGTTGTGGTTGTTGTTGTTGGCGTGCAGGTAAGTTCAAGTGCAATGGCGGCACAAAACGCGCGTACACACTCACACACATTTAATAGCAAGTGTAATTACAGTTATGCGCACACACACGCAAACACATATCTCACAAATGTTCGTGTGTGTGTGTGTCTGTGTACTTTGCTGCGCCTGTGCGCCATTTAAACGTCGACACGCTGGGCTATTATGAAGATTTAGTGAATGTTCGGTTGTTGTTGTATTGCTGTTTGTTTGTTTATTTTGTATTTTCTACACTTGGCAAATGATATTATTGTTACAAGGTTCGGGCGTAAATTAAAAGGCACTTCAGTGTACGCCTCTTGTTGCAAGTGCTGGCGGCCAACAACATAAGTAGGAACTACAGTAGCAGCAGCTAAGGTGAAACACAGAGCCGAATAACTGTATACTATATACTGCTCTTTGTATATGTATGTGTATGTGTGTGCCTCTACGACAATTAGACAAGCAGCACACGGTGGGCACGACTGAACGTGGCCTTGGCCATCTGCGCAACTACAACGGAGATTTGCCCAAAAGTGTTTGCGCTGTCAACACCTTCCGCTTGCTGTGGCTTCCTGCACACATACACATGCATTAACACATAGACACAGACTCACCTCTTTCGAAAAACACACGTTTTCTTCTTCTTCCGCCGCGACACTTATTAGTTGTCGAGAAAAGCTAAATAAAATATATTCGTGATCGCAATAAAGCGTGGAAACATAAAATATTGCATATTTTAAGGCGCGTCAAGCACCGTGCGCTGCCTGTTGCCGCCACAGCGTGCTTTGAAGTTGCCACAGCTACTTGCTGACTCAAGCAGTGAAATGTGGCAGAGTGGTAATAAAGTTGGTGTGAAATTAAAGCAGCATTTGAGGTGCTTTGAAATGCTTTTAGTAGCATATAATCAGGCGCTAATGCAAGCAAAATCCGCAGTAGAAGTCGAGCCAGTTGACATAAAACAAAAATGTCTGTGACAATCAAAGCGTGTTGTGAATTATGCTCAGGCGACGTGATGAATTTCGGCTTAGCGGTAGGGTTGTGTGGCTCAGCGGTTTCAAGTGACAGCTACAGAAATTCGGCTGGATATAAGTTTAAGAGTTTAACTCTTTAATTATTTTATTCGAATTATGCAGCTAATATTGCTCTGCAATAGCTAACATAATTAATATTGTATTAAATTTGCAAACTTCGAAAGAGTCGCAGAGCAGCTCTACAAATCAATTTATGGACTCTGGGGATTTTCTGCGATAGATTTTGAAAGCCCAGGAAACACATGCCTCATCGTATGCTCGAGATATGCAACTTGCTTGATTTTACGCTAGAGAAATGGACTAAACTCTGAAAGCACTGGGTAAAAATAGACTTAGTAACGTTTCTAGCTAAGCTCGAATATTAGAAATAGGCGAAGTAACTTTTCGTTTAAACTGGAAGAGTAGATGAGGCCGCTATGTCACAGAAAAACGCAGATTGTGAGAAGAGGAGATAAAGAAAATATCTAGCTCTCTATATAAAGCTTTAGATTAATCTTTAACATAACGCACAAGTTGTTGAAGATTTCTAGTTTTAAACTCATTTCACCACTCTTTTATTGAACTTGTAATTCTCATCGCGTTTATAAAGCAAGTTGAAAAGCCACGCACACTCAAAAATTACATTCGAAGACTGTTTATTGGAAATGGTTCAAAGTACTTTTAATTCTCAACGAGTTTATAAAACATGTTGAAAAGCCACGCACACTCAAAATATTCTTTCGAATACTGTTAATCAGAAATGGTTTGAAAAACACGTGTACTTTTTGTTGACATCGACAAAAGTAATAGTTAAAAGTGGTCGGAAGTTACTCTACTCTTGCCTGGCTGCTTATAAATTAACTTCACTCATGGTAGTTATATCTTAGCAAGGAGTGAGTCGTCTCAGTTCTTACACCACATCTGCATACTAGTAAATTTGATAATGTGTTTTTTAGTGCTGGACTCACTAGCCTCAGGAGTAAAATTTAGAAACTTTTGTAAGGCTATGAAACTCTTTCAGGCTTGCCGCATTCACTTAAAACTCTAACTCTGGCTTTACCATGGCTTACATTTGATAAATTCGTTGGCGTTTCTGCTCTTCTCCTCAATCAGCTATAAACTAGTAACATTTTTTGTTGTTGCCACCAAATTAAATACCACTTTTATGCTTATGCAAATTAGGTGTAGTAAAAAAGCAACAACAACTACCACATTCTCAGCAAGGTGAGCGTGTGAAAAAGTATTTAAAATAAGTGAAATTTTACTAGCGCCAGCGGCACAGACGACGACGCAAATGCTGGTTCAAAGTGAAAAATTGAAAAATGCGATTAAATACTCAGCGTGACCTCCACTCAAAATGCACGCACTCATCGGAAAACTACTAAAAACCAACTGCAACAACAACAACAACAACTAGGCGAACTGCAATAGTTATAGCTTAGAGTGTGAGTGTGTGTGCGCGCATGTAAATGACGGTAAGGTGAATTAGTAGAGCGGTAAACGGTACTATATGCCGCCATGGCCAAAAGCAAAAGGCACAAAGGAAAGGGGGGATATGTTTGCAAGTGTTAGTGTCTAGAAATATTTTTACTGAATTTTTGCGCAACGCCATTAAAAGCGAATAAAATTTAGTTAACCGAAAATGTAAGTGAAAATGTGGCAAATGTAAAGAAATTGAAAAGAAAAAGCGAAAAAATAGAAATGCGATGCAAATAAGTGGCTGTGAAAGCTGTGCGAGAGTGTCAGGCGAAGTGCGATGGTGTTTCTGTGCTGAGGCGAAATGTTAGAATTTAATTACAGTTGCCATATAAATGCATATGCGTGTGTGTGTGTAAACGTTTATGTGCGTTGCATGCAAATATGTGGCACACACACATATACGCGTTTGGCTGCAAAATAACGAAACTGAAGTGGCTTATAAAGTTGTGCAACTGCAGTAATTTTCGCTAAGCGTAGTGAGGCGAGTTAGATAGCGTGTCTGCGTGGGGGTTGCGGCAAGTAGAAGCAGCGCAGACTTGCACAGCGCTAGCTGGAGTATCCCCACGACTTGTTGTTTGTGTGTGCATGGAAGGGCTTAAGGCAAAGGATTGCAGCAAGGCAAGGAACGTTCCTGGTGAAACACCGTTATCAGCGCGTAGTTGGAATTCAAAGCGGATAACAAAATAAAATCAAGTGAAAAAATCAAATAAAAGTAAAAAATAGAAAAATATTGCGAACAACGAAAACTAATTTCGCAGATTTCCATCAACACAAGAGACATCATAGCAACGTATTGGCGAGCGCGCGCGTAGCCAGCAGAAAAGCGCCGCAGGAAAAATATTTTGCGAAGCAGCTCAGGTTAGCGCCAGATAGTTGCTGTGATGTCGGTGCGAAGAGAGCAAACTAAAATACGCGGATAAAGAGAATTTCAAGACCCCTGTGGCAGTGAAATGTGATAAGAGTGAAGAGCGCGCTAGAAAAGCAATGGTAGACACTTAATTGCTTCAAAAATCATTGATTATTGGTGCTAGTAGTGCTAAATTCAAGAGAGCAAGACAGTTTAGTTGAAATTATGAGCTGACGATCTTCGTTAGCACTCACGAAATGAGCTGTGCCGGACAAGTACGAAAGCTTTGAACTTTATGTGGTTGTTGTTGTTTTAGCGACATAAAATATTTCACAAATGATTCGGTAGAATGCTGCAGGAGCGATAGAGCTTGGTTGAATACAAATGCGAGCTCATTACGGCTAAGCAGAATCAACTATCGTGCTAGCGCACATGCGGTGAATTGTGTGAAGGGTAACACCACCTCCTATATCCTCCGCTCATGTAAGAACCCGTAGTTGGAAGCCCATTCGGCGCGCTGTGAACATTAATCTAAATATCCACCTTAAAAAGTTACTGGGAAACATTTTCAGCCACAATAAGAGAGTGGTGATTGCAACTCATAATCGTCTTGTTCAAATCGTGATCAGTAGCTTTAATTCCAGTTATATACACTACTCGACGCTAGTATGGGTGTGACTTTAGAATATGCTATAGCCACAGTGGTTGCTTTGATTCCACTGTGCTGGCGTGGTTCTGTTCAGAGGTTCCAGCACTTAGTTCTTAAAGCCTTAAAGCAACTCAACTTTGCTCATTTGACTAAAGCATATTTTTACTAGGAGTCATTAAAAAAAAATAATATTACCATAATAAGAGTAACAAAGTAGAGATGTTTTACCGCTATTAAATGGAAAGAGCTAGTGTAATTGCAGTCATAAAACGAAAAAACATAAAAAGGCACGCAAAAGGACATGCATAAAGAATTAAAATGAATTGCAATGAAGCGCGTCCAATGGTTGAGGTCCGGTTGATGGCGAGCTGTCAAAAGCTCACGGGTAATAGGTGAATGTTGGCCGATCCACAACGGGTTGACGGCTGTGAATAGAGCAAAAGGTTAGACAATTAAAAGAATGAGCAAAAAATTATAAAATTTATAGAAGTAAACAGGCGGAGCGCAAGGTCAGTAGAGCACGAGAGCTTTTAGCGAAGCTGAGCTCATGGACGAAGAAACAGCATACATCTTAGGGCACAATAAACCCTTGGTTTTTTTTTCTTATTTAAGTACACTTAACTAAGAATATTATCCCTGAAGCATTTTGGCTTAGAAAAATGGAAAATCACGACGCTCGTTGAAGTATTCAAATAACACACACTTAATTAAGAGCTAAGTTATTTTGTTAAAGTTTTTTTTATAGCGCTTTTTATGCATTTCACGGGCATAGCTGCTGAGCACGGCTAACAAAGGCTATTTTAAGTTTGAAGAGCGAACAAATAAAGAAATGAAGATAGAGGCGTAGAGTGATTTGTAGAAGCATTGGCGCTGACGGACTTTAACTCATTAATAGTGACATCGTGTTTTAGATAGTGACAAGTGCTCGTTGGCCTTAGCCAGAGTTCTACAGCTCTTGGCATGATCGCTGAAAATAGTAAAAGCAAGCTAAACCACTTTATGTTGAGAAAAGAGACTAACGGAGCATGCCACAAGTATTCCATGGTATATATCCAGAGCGTCGTGGAGTAAGTCCTAAGAAGCTGACTTCTGCAGTAGTCCTTAAATGTTATGATCCAAACCGCTTTATCTAAGCTCTGCCTCGACATCAATGCAGCATTTTCCATATCCTGTTGAAGAAGCCCGCTCTTTCTATTAAATTTCTCAGATCTTTATGTCAGACAACATTGCTGCCACTTGCTTTTTTATAGTTTTAGCATATATTTATTGTAAAAACATGATTTGGCGTTAAATCGTTGTGCCAGTCGGCGTCTCACGGCTGCTCTGGGGATGGCAGATCAGAGTGCCAAACGTGAGTGCTTTCTCGATGACAACAGATGTTGTCAGGCTTAGCGCAACACAATACAGCGACAGCAGCGCAGAACAAGAAAACAACAACAAAAAACACAGCCTGGTAAGCATTAAGAGCACGACCAAACAACAACAGCAACAGCTAGGATGAAGCAAAGTTCAGCAGTTACCAGTGTTTTCACAATAATCGCTGTAGTTCAATACGTTTTCATTTTCATTTTCATTGCAATTGTCGTTGGTTGCACGTGAGCGCAACAACAATAACATTCAGCACAACAGCAACAACAAAAAATACAATTGCTGCGCACAACAATTTAATTTCATCATAGCTTGTCCTGGATTTCAGGCCGCCGACGTCGCCGCTGCTTGCGTTGTTGTCGTCGTTGGCGTCTATGCGTTTGTGTGTGTGTCTGTGCGCATTGGTGTTACTCATACGCCGTGCGTGACGCGCCATACTGCAGCAACTAAAGTTTTGACCGAACGACCAGGGAGTAAAAACGAAAAAGGCTAGGCGTTGGTGGGAAAATGCAATAAAATAAAATGAATAAATAAGAAAATAAGAGAAACGTAAAAGCAACAACAACACACGCTTAAATAAAACTGTTTTTTACAATGCTTCTTTCGTGCACTTTTTTGCACAACTCGCCGCTTGCTTATTGAAAACATTCCACCAACTCCGGCAACCTCCTACGCCACCTCAGCTGTCGGCTTCACTGCAGCTCGTTATCAGTCTTGTATCGCCTTCAATCTTCGCCTATCCGCACATTGATTGCATGCGCTCCATTTATTTTGTATTGCGCTCTGCTTCTTTTTGCTGCTTCTTCTTCTCCGCCATCTTTTTTTTACCCATAGCGTACGGCGCGTGGGCGGCATGCCGTCCTGTTGGGATTTTTTGCCTTGGTGAAAATAAGAAAGTTGTAAACAAAGCAAAGCCAAGTAAAGCGGTGCAAAAGTAAATGGAAAACGCCACAAAGGCAGCAACAAAGTATGGCATGGCAAAAGTTGTGCGAAAAACTGCGAAAAATTGCCGGCAAAGCAAGCTTGGACTGCCTATTCTGTTTGCTTCTTATCTCGTGCACTTTTCTTATTTGAATCTAGTTTGTTTAGTCAGGTCTCACAAGCTTCTACATGAGCACAGTGTTGGAAAGTAGAACGCAAAAAATATAAATATAATTAATATAGTCCAGCTTATTTTAAGCTGGTCGTTAAAATTTGAAGCAAGGAAGCTGGTTCGGAAATAGTCTGCTATCAATTTGAGACTCCACGAAGTTTTTTCAAACTGGAATTTCAAAAATATCTTGGAGCAGTTAGCCTCAGAAAGCACGAGTCGGCTAAACAAAAAATATTCAAACAATTTTCTGCAATATTTCTTTTCAATAAAGCAAATTTGATTAAAAAAATACCTAATAAACTCTTCGTTATAGCACAAGATACATTTATATCGGTACTGATCTATTTAAATAGCGCGCGCAAACCGATTCGATAAATATTTTTTTTATAAAAATAAGTTTGTCTGGCGATTTTTATTTAAATTTTTTGATGTACAGAAGTAAATTTTTCAGTTTAAAAATTATTTTAAAAAAATTTTTTTTAAATGTCCCACTGTGCGAAAACAGTAAAAAACGCGCAGTGAGTTAAGTTAACTTGGAAACAGCAGTTTTATTTTTTTAATTTATTCAATTTTTTTTCAAAATGTCCTACTGTGCGACTTCACTTTTTGCCACAATTTGGGTTTGCGCTGCTCTTTTTCAAAGTCTTATATTGTATTTTGCTGTCGCTGTTATTTTTGTTGGCAACATTTTTAGTCGCATTACTGCCAAGCGAATTAAAAGAAATTAATTACCGTGCGTGTGTGTGTGTTCCGCACACATATGCACTTCAATTGCTCATAAGAATAAACTTGTTAGCGCACATGCTCGAGTTTTGTTTACAATTATTTAGTATTTTGTTGTTGGCGCACAATTACAAACACTCGCACGCACACATACAAACGCAAAAGCACAAATACGTGTGTTCAGTTATTTTTTAACTGTTATTTGCGCTATGTAAGCCAGCAAGGAAATTTACGCGCGTGTGCTCTCGAGTGTCAGCAGCAAGTGCAGCCACGGCGTAGCAAAACAAAAAAAAAAAATAAATAAAAAATATAAAAAAAACAAAAACAACAGCAACAAAAATATGAAAAACACAAATGAGTATATTAATTTCGAGTTAAAAAGTGTCGGTTGGTAAAAGTTTGCGGAAAAATTTTAAATTGAAAGGGAAATTAAATTGATTAAAAGAGTGCGCAAATTTTTTCAAGTTAAACTCATGTCATCTGTGCGTTAATGTAAACGGAAGCATTTGGAAAAAAATTTAATAAACAGAAGTTTTAGCCCTTTAAGAGGAAGCGGAAGCGTGAAAAAACGACAGGATTTTAACTGGGTTACAAGAACTAAAGTACACTAGTCCAAAGATTAGTTTTGAAAGTTTAAGCGAAAGCTTCTTCAAAGTGTGGCACTTCGTCTACGGAACATTTCATCAAGTCCACGGGTTTTCTCATAACTTTCGCCATTTTTTTTCATTTTTATTGTTAACTTTTAGAAATAATTCTTTGCTGACAGTGCTAGGCTGGTTATAGACCAGGATATGTGCCGGACCACACTGTTGTGGAAATCAATTTTCTCATTTTCTTCTTTTTTTTGTGATAAAGAGTGAAATGTGGATTTGAGTACAAAGACGTCCAAAAAAAGTTTGAGCTAACGCCAGTCGGCGAAGAACAAAGTCGAGTAGAACTTTCAGTTCCAGCGATTGAGTCAGGTAAACAACAAGCAGATCTGTAGTCTCGTTGTACACTTTCTATTGACTTCGACAAGTAGTTAGATAAGCATCGATAAAATGTAAGCCAAAATATAGCGGAGAGATGCCGCTTTCCGATTACCTGCCTGTGTGTCTTCTTCATACGCTATTTCTTTAATCATAGTCATATGGGTCGTGTTTGCTTGAACGGCTGTTCGCTCAAGAGAGAGGTTGTTTCAGAAAATGTGATTTGATATGTGAAAACCCAACCAATGGTCCACCATAAACTTTAGCCGCTATCATGGGGAAAAGGCTTTTACTTAATATCAATGCTTTTTATCCGGGTGCGATGTCTCCACTAGTTCCCGGTACGTTTTTAACCACTGTTCAGCTTCCAAGTCCGAAGTTCATACACAATCGCCCGAATATCGTATTATACAGTTATCAGCCGAGATTTCTTAAATGTTTTATGACTATTTGTCAATTTAAAGCCACTCAGAGACTTTCTTTTGGACTTACTATCGGAGCTTTTGTTGACTTTTTGATTTAATTTTACAGTTTCGCATTTCTCCAACGAACATGGACATCAGCTGTGGCGGAGAAGGCAAAGGGGGCGCTGGAGAATACGCAATTAATGGCTACAAATGCTGATTAAATAGTAGAGAAAAGCAATTAACGGCAGCAACAACAAGTATAAGCACACTTTTTTAGCCACAAAACGAAAAACAAAAAAAACCAGACGAAGCACAAAATGAGCAACAATTAAGAAAAAGCAAAGACACAGCAGAAAAAATAAAATAAAATTAAGGGAAATTAAATAAAATAAATGAAAATGAAAGAATATAAAAATGGCAACAGAAAGGAGTGGAAGTGGAGCAAACATACGTCTCGTGACACAGAGCAACTTTAAATGAGTTTGTATGGCAGTAATGCCAACAACAAAAAACTTGAAAAGACAACAAAGTAAAGACATTAACAATGTGTAAGGCGTTCATGAGAGTGTGTGTGTGTGTGTGGGCAGTGAGCAAAAACTGTGTGCTGTGGAAAGAAAAATAGTGAGAAGCTAGAAAAATGACCGATGAAAAGAGAGTAGTTGGCTTGCGGTGGGTTGGAGGCGCCGCAAACCCAACAATTGCAATGAAAATGAAAAAAGTTGAGTTGACAAATAGGCACACAGATTGAAAACCAAAAGTATTCGATTGAATGCGATTGAAAGCAAAAATATGCTGGTGGTCAGTACAGTGTAGCCTGGATATATTAACACACACAATTTTCAAATATCAACGAAATTAGCACAACAGGAAATCATAGAAAATATGGCAGCAATCACACAGCAAAGCACGCTCGCACACACACACTCATATATAAAAATATGTATGTGTACCGATGTATGGGTATTGGCACACGCACTCGTATTCCCACTGCTGATTGCCACAATAGCAAAATTAATTGCGGCAAGCAATTAAATTGACCAACAGTTGTGGCTGACAGTTTTCACCAAAACCGTTCGATAAATAACGGCGGGAGAGGAAAAAAAATCTGCAACATATTTTCATGTTTGTTGCCATTTTGGGCAAATGAAATAAATAATTTACGTGAATTTTAATATTTTCACATTTTCGGCACTCGACATTGCGCGGCACAGCAGTGGCGCATATGTATGTGTGGTGTTTTTTTGGGAGTTTCGTATTTCAACACCATTGCTCGCGCTTCCTCTTCTGCTCTCTGACTTTTGGTCATACACTTGTTGGTGTAGACTTTTTGCGAGCTATTTTTGGCTATTAAAATAACTGTACCGCAGTTATTGACTCGCGCGTAGCAGGTGTGCGGGCATTTTAATTGTGGCACAGTATGTGGGGAAGCTAAAATTCACGACAAAAATTATAAAAATATTAAAAGTTTTGAAACACAAAAAATTGCAAGAAAAAGTTAAAAATTGGAAATTATTTAACAGAAATTTAAATAAAAAACACATTTAGTCTAAAATTAAAAAACTAAAAACAAAAAGGATTTATAAAAAATTTAATCGAGATACGCTTAATTAAAATTATACAATTTTTCTAAAACAAAATCTGCAAAACCTCTATAAAAAATTAAAAATGAGAACAATATAAAAGTCAAAAATAGATTTCGATAGAATTTTAAAAATAAAGATTAATTAATTGAATTAAGTTAAAATTGAAAACTAAAAATTGGTTTTATCAAATTGTGATTAAATACGATTAATTTTATAAATGAAATTGAATTAGATTAAATTACAAAAATTTGAAAAATAAAGATAAATTAATTGAATTAAGTTAAAATGGAATTCTAAAAATAGGTTTTTTTTTTAAATTGTGATTAAATATGATTAATTTAATAAATTAAATTGCTTAAAAGTCAAAAATACAATAGATTTCGATAGAAATTACTGTAAAAATTTGAAAAATAAAGATTAATTAATTGAATTGAGTTAAAATTGCATAAAAAAATTGGTTTTATTCAATTCTGATTAATGAAGATTAATTTTATAAATGAAACTGTTTTAAATTAAATTAAATATTGAGAAATATTTTTCAGTCAGCAACATTTTATACTGATAAAATATTTTCAACAGATCAGTCGTGCAGTCAACAGTTGAATGCATTAAATAAAAATTTAATTGCACTAAAAAGAGTATACTAAAATTTTGTTTAATAAAAACTCTTTGCGCGGGCTTTCTTCTGTGATTAAAAGTAGCAAATTGCGCAAATTCTCAAATTAATTGCCACACAATGAATGGAAATTGATGATCAAAAAAGCCACAAGAGCAATAGAATGTGTGTAAATTTTTCACCGAACATTAGGGCGGCACGATGGGATATGAGGTACTGAAAATATTGTGGTGAATTGAAATTATAGTTTTTAAGCAGCAAATAAAGCTGTTACTAGATAGAGGCAAACGATCGTATTTATTAACTTATGAAAATAGGAGAAAATTTTTTTTTTCAGTCCGGGTCAATTTTGATCAATTTTACAAAGTAATATATCTCATTTGTTCGTAAAACCAAAATTTTCTTAATATTTTCGAAAAATTGTCAGTCTTTTTTATATTTAAAATATTTTTTATTGTCTACGAGTATCGCGTCTTAAACGTACCACCCTAATCTACACATGTAAGCATGCAAGTGCACAGCACACATTAAATTACGAAACAGTTGAAATCGCAATTACTTTTATAATTGTTCGTGGCAAAAAAGTGCAAAATTCTAACGACTAATG
The DNA here is from genome assembly GCF_042242935.1 of Bactrocera oleae. Lineage (NCBI taxonomy): Eukaryota > Metazoa > Arthropoda > Insecta > Diptera > Tephritidae > Bactrocera > Bactrocera oleae. The sequence continues at coordinate 1,289,312 of NC_091539.1, forward strand.
GGAGTGAAATAAAAATTTTATATTGAACGCTGCGGTTAACGGCGAAAGAGGAAAAGCGAAATGGAAAATACTGTGTCAGTTGGGCGAGAGCATATGCGAGCAAATGATGGCTGGCAGTAAAGTGCAGGAAAAATTACAAAACAAAAAAAACACATTGTACAATATATGCCACAACAACAACAAGTGGTGCCAGAAACAATAGCGAAAGGCAACAACAGCAGCCGTGGCCGTTACACTTGCTGTAATGCAACGTCAAATATGACAACTTTTGACCGTTTCACACATTGCCACGAAACAGGTGGCCGAAATGTTAAATGACGCGGTCAGCAGTAAACAAAACAAAAACAACAACAGCGCAAATGTGTGGAGAAAAGTGAAATGTGTGGCCCGCGGGAGCAAGCGTGGAAATGTGACAATAATAAATGCCAAACAAATCGCCAGGGAAGCACGCGGCGCGGAGGGGAAAGCAGTAATAGCACACGCTTTACGGAAATGAGCGTGTGAGTATGTGGGCGTGGCAGCTGGCACACAATTGTAATCAGCGAAATTGTAAAAATTTCAATAAACACACGGGTATTTACTGAAAAATAAAAACGCAAAATAAAAGCGACATGCAACAAAAGAACGCCGAAAACACAAAGGGAGAGAGCAAAGTGGGTAACGTGCATGACAGTGAGGCTTGGCGATTTTAAGTACACAGCTTCGATTTACAGCGGAAGCATGGCAATAATGAGTGGCAAAATCATGTGCTAAAAAAAAAACGAAAATAAACAACAATTATCGGTGCGCTGGTATACAGACCCTTCCAGGTCGCTGAATGTCAGCCTGCATAGCGATACCAGCAGCATTTGCATGAGACAGCTTAAAAGACATCATTAGGCGGGGCGGAATCAAACTCAATGCAATTGGCAGCGATTGCGCGACAATCGTAAGCGCCCGAAACACATGCGACGCAAACAAAACAGACAAGCGTTAACAATGGTATTAGCATTGACAGCGTGACAATGGCGGTACAACGGATTAACGGCCACTTCGCTGACAGCTGGTATTAGTGGGATGCGCGAGTTGCCAAGCATCGCGAAAGGTCCGCTCTGTTTGCGACCGCTGTGTGTGAGGGGAGTGGGAATGCTGTTGTGTGTTTAATTAGATTGTACGTGAACCCGCAAATGGGTGCGAGAGAGTGGGTGGCGCGTAACACATTTTAAAGAAAAGCCGTAAATTGTACTTTGATGATAGAAAATGTAGTATACATACAGGCGTTCATTAAACAAAAAAACTATATTATTATTATTATAGTGCCTATTTAGAGCCGCTCGCCATTTATGTAGTTAAATTTTACAGAATTTATTTTTTTAATTTATTATTTTTAATAGCATAAGCGCTCAACAACTCGAGAAAACATTGTAGGCTTGAAAAATAATAAAAAACTGTAGCATAAGCAGAGGCGCTTAATGTAATAGACGTAATTAACCAGGGCAACTCGTTCATAGTAAAAAAGTATAAGCTGCAACAGTGTCAGTGCGGCAAATTAGCGAGAGATACCACTTAAAAATATAAAAATACTTGTAGTGTGTGAAATGAGATAATTAAAGCAATTTTTTAAAAAACTCAGTGTTGATTCGCTGAAAGCTCAATTGCTTCAATATTTAAATGAATTTTTCGGGTTGTATGAATCAAATGTGTAAAGCTTGTATTAATTGAAAATACGTTCAAAATTATAGTCTATCTTTAGACGCATACGAGTTAAAGTAAGAGTTTGCTTGATAAGTAACGGAAAAATCCTGCTATGTACCCTATAAGGGTTGCCTAGTTAGTAAAAAATAACAAAAATTCTTATTATTCAACAATATGACCGGCGCTAGCGGATGTTTATAACTGATATAAATGCCAGTATACTTTATAACAAATTTGCAAAAACTTTAAAAATTATACAATCACAAGTCATTGCGTTATTAAAATCGTTAAGTTCGCAAATATATTAAAAAAAATTATGAATTTTGCTGCGAAAACGTTTACTAAAATTCAAAGCATACCTTTAGGTGTTTAGCGTGCTTTAAGCATTTGCAACGCTTTTTAAACATTTTTTATGGAAAGCAACAACGAGCTTTTACATTTTGTTTGCCAAGCGAAAAACAAGCTTGAAGTTTTAAAACTAACTCAACGCTCAAAATCTAATCAAAGCTAAAATTTTGTTTGGAATAGTTTAAATGGCATTTTTTTATATATATATTTTTTGAAAAAACTACCTTGGGCCGCTGCCACTTTCGCCAGCTTTTTAGCATACTTGTTGTCGCCGACAGCAGCCACGAGGCTATTTGTCTCTGATTTCAGCTTAGCATGGCCGCAGTGCGGTTGTTAACATGGAAATTTACTTTCGACTGACATTTACGACATTCATATTCGTTTACATTTCTTGAGTGAAAGTGACTGACATATGCGACCTTTCTTTCACCTTTGTCTTAATTTTTCACCTTTCGCGCTATCTTCTGTTTTCGGTCGCATTTATGGCCGCTGCACTGGAGTGGTGAAAAGTTTATGTGTTTTCAAGGCCACTTGCTATATTCATAAAGTTCGAGTAACTCACGGCAGATAGAACAAAGCCAAGCATTTATTATGCGCCAGAGCAGGTCATAGACAGACCAGACGCTTATTGGAAATGAGTAAAATACACAAACAAGATACATACATACACATGCACGTATACTTGGCAATGAGACTCACGCGTGCAGATGATAGGCATGCATTCAAATGCAGGCAAGTCGAAGTGTGTGTGCCAAATATTTGCATAGTGAATATTAATAAATTTCTGATTTTATGCAATTGTGTGTGTGTTGTGCGTTGAGTAAAGCGTAAGTTAAAATTTTGTATATTTATGCAATTTCAAAATCTTAATAAAAACATCTTACACAAACAAGTGTATTTATGTATGCATGTGTGTGTGTTTGCTTACATTTTATTATTTCTTTTTAGTTTTCATGCAAGCACATCCTTGCTGTGCCTGTTCGCCCAGCTGACGCCTGATTGACTTAACAAAATACCATAGCTCATCACTCTTCTTCTTATTCTTCAGCTGTTTGCCCTGCTGCTACTGTCGTTGCTGCTGCTAGTGCATTTTTAACAAATCATCGCAACAAAAATATCCGGCATGTACAATATTAGCCAAGCGAAAAAAGCCAGCGCCTTCGAAAAGAAGACATTTCAACACTTTCTGCTACGCTCTTGTCACGCTCAGCTCGGCATTGCCTTCATTACAGCTGTTTCTACAACGCCTTACGTTGTTGTTGTTGTTTGGCTCATGTATATTTTTATTGTGTACTTCTTGCTCTCGAATGCTCTAATGACTGGCAGAAAATAAATCATGGCATATTTGGCAAGCGTGAATGTCAAATGTCAGTAATGAATTCGTAATTTATCCAAAAGTCCTTGAGCTCGCCTCTCGAACGAGGAAGTGAGCATGAGTTTGGTTAAGAGGGTTTAAAAAAGTATATAAAAATACATTTGCTACTGAATTTTTTAAATTTCGTAAATTGCTTGGCAGAAATAGAAAGTTCAGCCAGTGGTAGTGCAAGAAAAAATTCTGCCGTAGGCAAGAGAGATAGACTTTGGAACACCTCCTATGCTTCTGGGCAGCATTAACTAGAACTTGCCATTAATATCTAAGAGCTTCGCAGTACAAGAGACTAGATGAAGTGCCGAAATTAGATATCAAGTCACTTTCAAGGTTCGCAGAAGGCGTTGAAGTTCTGAATAACGAAGACTTTAACTCAAATTAAATTGAAACTCCATTTGGCATTACCAGTAGGTCTATATATGGCGTCACAGCCGGCCAGTACAACCTAAGCTAATCTACCTTGAAAGTACCTATATCATCTTTCTAGCAGTCATTGCGGCTTTTAGTAATGTGGATCAGGCGCGTTAACAAATACGACCGCTTGTGACAGTGAGAACAATAATTGGTGGCAATACGAAGTTGGTTCGGCTTGTATAGTGTACTCAAAGTTCAGTTTTTACCATTCGGGTAAACTTTCGTCTAATGTAAGGCGAGTCGTTCGCTGTTTCATGAGAAGAGCTGAAATGGAAGTACGTATTATTTGCACCAAGTTAAAAAACAGTCGTTGCGAAAACTAAAGAAAGCAAAGCAACACTGCAAAAATACTGTTCGTTAATGAGCAAATGCTGCGCTGGCAGTTACTTAAGTTTAACCGCTTGAGCGTGTTAGTGACGTCTGACATCAAAATCCTTTTCTGCCACGTTTTTTATTGCATAATACTGCTTCTTTCATTATTATTGCTGGCCACATCAACGTTATTGTTTTGCTTTCACACCCTTTTGGCGCTGTTTACACACCACTTTTACGCTTTACATTGTTGTTGCCACTGACATTTCGCATTCCCAGCAGCCGGAAGTAGCCACGGCTGAAGCTGGCAGACGCAACAGTAACACGACAACAACAATATGCATATAATGAATGCGAAAAGATGGAAGAAGAAACCGTTGTAGCGCAAAAATCCGTAAGTTGCACAAACGAGCTATAAAAGCAGCGAAGACAGCGCCGGGTTATTGCCCCGTTACGCTGGTAGTGAATAACCAAGCGCAAACAGCAAACAACAAACGGCAACTGGCAACAATGTTGCGCAACATTGTTGCCTCCGCTGTCGTGCGCCTGTCGCCCAAAGCATGTTGACTGTTGCCCTTTCGGTATCACTATGTTCGTCTGCTTGTGCGCGTATCACAAGTCAGCGCCTCTGTCCTCGCTCTTCACCACCCCACTTTTCCGGCTTTTGCACTCCTTTTTTCCGGTTGCGCTCATTCATTTTCCTTCTTCTGTTCTCATGCTATACCGTTGTTGTTTCTATTTGGCCAGTCACGTCGCGCCCTGTGCTACTGGACTGCAGCCGACAGCTGTAAATTGTCGCAACCATTTGTCGTTGCTTACGCCTAGTTGATTATTACTTGTGGCTGTTGTTGCAACAATATTGTTGTTATGCTTAGATTTGTTGCCTGCTTTTATTATTTCCTATTTATTTGACAAATTTAATGTTGACTTTGTATAACACCGTGTCACGTGACTACCAGCAAACTAATTTATTATGCTCGAATACTAAAATAATTTATGCAGCGATAAAGGAGGATAGAGAGTTGGTTTTTTAAGCCTGGATGAACCTGCAGTCTAAACATAAAAGCTATTGCAACTCACGAGAAATCTTTAATGATACCTATAACGAAAAAGAGACAGAGATAGAGAGTATGATAGCGATAAAGGGAGAGGGAGAGTGTAAAAGAGGTAGATAGAAATTTAGAAATAATGATCCATACTAGCGCCTACATAATTCTCATTCGAACAACAGTTTGATGCATCTTACAGAAACCTTCAGTCGGCGATTAAATGAACTCGCTTCGAGAGTTCTTGAAAAGTACAAGGTCTTATATAAAGTAGAAGCAAACTTTTTCAAGCTCTCTCATCCATCATTATCTCCACATCGCGTCTAGGAACTAAACAGAGTTGCAGTTTCCAAAAGCCAAGTTTGCGACCACAAGCTTCTATCTCGAACGCCACTGAAACATATTTTTGTTTCTCCCTACCTTTCAGCACACTTTTAACGTCTCTCCCGTACAGATTACGTAAAAGGTTGCGATATCAAATGAATGGCAGAAAATTGAATAAAAATAGGGCGGCAAATCAACGGAAAATCGACAGTAAGCCAAGCCAAACGAGCTGTGTGGGATACCAATAACAAAAGTGCGAAGATAACAAATCTTGTTGATAGCTAGGCCCTCGGCAAATTGCACACCACATGCCCGCACACTAAACCAACTCACCTGTAGCGCTGACAGGCGATTTGGGGAATTTCGAACCGGCACTAGTGGATTGCACTAATGAAAGAGGGGCGAAAGCGAAAATGGAATTATGAGTAAGTAGAGCCCTACACTGTTGCTGGCGGCATTGTGTCAAATCGCAGGCAGCAGTGCAGCGCCCTAAGCAGTGCGAGAGTAGGCGCGTATTGTAGAACGAAGTGGATAAATCGAGGGAACAAATCGCATCAGCACAGAGACAAATGCGATAATTGCAGATTAACAATGAGGTATGCGAGGCGCAGAGAGATAGCAGCGCAGAAGGAATGAATGAGATGCTGATTTCTGTGCCAACAAAGCCAAAGAATGCAAGGCAAAGACACACTGAATCCCGATCTCTGCTTGAAAGGATGGGCGGGGCACGTAAGCTGCGAAATAAGGCCGAAAAGCCAGTGAATGAGTGGCATGTCTGACTGCTGACTTCATTGGAATTTGACTGCGAGTGTTTCTGCGACAAATCACTTTGCTCCCACACTCAGAGTGGGAACGGAAAACCCCACTCAACTCGCGTGACGTAAAAAAAAGAAAGAAGCAGCGAAATAAAATACGTTCGACTTCAACAGGCACAATACTCGGCTGCGCTTTTTGTGTACAATCTTTGCTTGCGCACACACACCTACACATTCACACAAAGGACATTCTTTATCAACTTGTCTGCATCGCTGTCAAGCAGCGCGCCAAATCGAGGGCAGCAGCAAATGTAATTAATTTTGTGAACAGTTTTGAATTTATGTACATCTCAAGAGCATTTCATGGACTTTGGGGATTTGTTGCTGAAACTTGGATCTGCTTAATGTTAAACTCATACCCGAGCGACGCCGTTAGCGATCCATTGTTCGGCGATAGCGTACATTGAACTGGATTGCGATAAGAATGGGCAGCAGCTTGTGTCCGTGGCTGGCATGAGTGACCCCAGTGACATAGTGAATGCTGAATCGTTGCCATTTTAGTTGTTTAGTTGTTTACAATAATTGTACGAAAATATGAAACAAATAAACAGCTCCCCAGAGCTGTGGTGGGAAGATCGTAATAAAACGTGTACAAATCATGGAGAAGAATGGCTTTGGATAGAGGAAATTTTAATGATTTATAAGGCATGCGGGTATCCAATTGGCCGCAGCCAGCAGTTTTGTGTTCGAAAGTTGAAAGAAAGAGCACTAAAAGCTATTCGATTTTACTTCGGGTTCCACTGAGCCCAATTCTTCCTTTAAAAAGACGCTGGTTAAGCAGCAGAGCAAAACAGAACACAGGCAGAAGCTCAGGGTACCTACAGTGGTCAACTGAATTGGATGGTGGTCCCCAATTGATGTCCATTCGGTTTGAAGGCAGTAACAATGTGACGAGAAGCTTAGCTAGAACGCGGAAGAATTAGGCTGTGCTATATAAAAGTTCTCTGCCTGCTGAGATTTCATAAAAAGGGAAAAATTTGACTTATTACATTGAACCATTAGAAGTTAATTTTATCTATGAGCTGGTGGCATTCTTCCGATGGATGTTGGGACTGCACCAGTAATGCATTCGTGATATTTTCTCAACTTGAAAAAGACTCTCTACTGTGACTTGAGTCTAACAAAACCGAGCCGTTGTGTACGTAATGAAGTCTACACGGAACTTTTTTATTTTTCACTGGGTTATCCTACACAAACTCGTTCGTTTGATTTCCAACAATTGACATTGTCATTCTAGTCAAATTTTTTGTACAACTCGTGCTTTGTGCTATAAAATTTTTGTTCAGAAAATAGCTCATAAAAATTGATTGTGAAATTGTAAATCTACTTTAACTAAACTTCCGCTTCTCTCGTGTGCTCAAGAGCTGCACTTCTCTCTGAGCCATGCAACAGACAGCGTCTGGCAGCGAAAAAACCATGGGCGACATACAGCTTTGCGCCAACACTGTCGTGGACAAAGCCATCAACGACGCGATCGCTTGGATAGTGTCCGATCCTGCAGAGAAGTTCCTCTACAAGTATCCGCGGGAGTGCGAGGTACAAGCAAACAATCGTTTGAAGCTTACACCAGCTGTCACTGAAAGCGCTTCCACTTCGGCGAAGGAGCGGCAGAGCTGTATACGCGCTGTTACCGAAACCAATGCGAATAAGCGCATTGATTGGTTCCGCATTGACGAGTTCTCACTGCATCAGTTGGTCCAGCTGGTCCACGACTACCTGAGCATGTGGCGCCTCACGCCTAACACAAAGTATCAGGTGCATTTGGAAAAGGATGCGGTGAGTGAGGTGCCACAGGGCCGCACATATTGTCTAAGTGCGTACTTTTCACGTCACCTGCAACCCGAGCTGGAGCAGCGCAGACCGCTGGCGATGACCAGGGTTAATTTTAAGGTGCACGTATCACGTTTGCTGCCTCAATTCTACCCGATCATGATGACCTATCGCTTTGAGAATTCTAATGCAGACTATTATGCGATTGGCAGACGACGTTTGCGACATTTGGATTTTCAGCGTTTCTTTATAGATATGGCGTTGGAGACGAAGTTGGGCTTTTATGCGCAGATCTTAAAAACGCTCACATTCGGCAACGTGCAGAAGAAAAGCAAAAGCGCAGATAAACATAAGGCGGAGCGGGATCGCGGTAAGGAATTAAAATCGGCAGTCACCACCTTATGCATTTGCGCAGCTGAAGACAGTGAGAATGGACTGACAGAAGGTAACAACGAAAGAGTGAATGAATCAGACTAATGTGAGAGCTTACATAATGACAATCCGTGTTTATCTATGAACTTTTGTGGCTTCGAACTAGCACCTTAGCGAAAATGGCGTGAAAATAAATGGATGGAGGGTGAGCTGACTAGAATGAAACATGAAATTAAATTTCCAATAACTGAGCAGAAGAACGGAAGAGACGAACAAGCGGCTTTTGCATGAGGTATACTCAAAACAAGTTAAGATCTTATATGTACGACATAGACTGGACCTCAAAAGAGACATTACAAAAAGTTTCGATAAGTTTTACGGACCAGTACACCTGGCTTAACGCAAATTGAAATTTAAATCCAAATAAAATAAAAAACGTATTCGAAACATCTCAAGCAATACATAACGGTAGTATGGTATTCTAGCACGAGTAAGTTAATTGGGAGCAACTAAATGCTTTATATAAGTTGTATAAGGGGTTCGGTATTTCCGTTGTTATATATTTCCATGGTTTCGGTAAAGTTCTAGTTATTGCAGTAAATGTAACGTTCTCGTCGATTTTTTTGTTCTACACTGTTTAATCTTTGAGCTGCCGGTTCGGCTGGCATAGAACCCAGCTTCGATTTTTTTCCATCGGACAGTAGTATATAGAGTTTGAAAAGCGGAAGGTGGCCTTTGCACGTCCTCCAAGTTGGTTGTACTTCCAAAATTAGTTTTAATTATGGAATTTTTATAAAATTTAACGTTTTAAAATTAAAATATTATGTCGCTTTGTGCCGCGAGGTGGCAATGACCGAACCATGGATCACAAAAAAAACTAAGTACAGAATCTATAGAAAGCATTTCGGTTTAAGGTCACATACTCGCACACGCATTTGAATTTGTGAAGTGATTTGCGTATGAGTTTTTCTTTGTATTTGCACCAACTGTTGCTGCCAGCAACCAACTACTAAAAAGTGCACCAAATGGCCTTTTGAATATGAAAGAAATAGGAGTGAGAAGCAAGTGGAGTTCAGGAGAAAAAAATTCAAACAAAAACTACTAAAAATGCACAATGCGAGCGAAAAAAAAGAAAGAATCATATAAAATTCAGCAACGCCACCGAAAGGCGAACGCCAAAGCAGTCAAAGCAGCCATCGAGGCAGCTATGGTGACCATTGCCATAGATACGGCCACAGCTCTGCAGGCTTGTGGCAAGGCGCCGCCACTAAAGCAACGTTTTAGCCGTCGCTCAACGATATTTTAATGGTCAAATCGGCCACTGAAGCGTACTTGCTTGGGCTCGTAAATATGCGCGCGAGTGCACATAAAAAATTGGAACTTGGGATTTTTGCAAAAAAAAATTAAGTAGAAATAGAAGTAGTAAGGGAAGCGAAAGAGTGTTGGAATATGTTATTGCTAAAAAATTAATGCTTTGGGAAAAGTAATATCAGGTGAAGAGTAACAAATATGGAAAATTATGTGCGAAGAGATTTTTGAAATGCAAAGAAAGCGAGTTAAACGCTATAGCAACATTTAGCCAAGACACACATTTGTGGATTACTATTGATTTCGTGTGATAATAATGGTTTGATATGTAGTCAAGACGCACACCGCTGTTTTACGCCATGCTCACATTTTTCTCTTAGAATATTTATGATTGATGGTAGTCAACAAGTATCATGGCCATAAAAGTGTAGTTTCTCTTTAAACTGCATAAGATATTTAGCTTAGGTCTTAAAATGATTTCACGCTGACTTTTAGAGAGTAAAAGAAAGGCGCTCAAAAGACACTGATGTTTTAAAAGCGGAAGTGGAAAACATGTTTAATAACTCACGACATTTTTGCAAAATCTAAGAAATATAGACTTAAATTTTTTCCTAATCAAACTCTTTCACTTCTGCTGTAGTGCAGAGTGTTTCAAATTGCAGTAAAGACATGTTTGAGACTACAAGAGGAGACAAATATGTATGTACATAAACATCTCACTGAATTTATCCATGGCGCAAACCATCAATTCACGCACTTACATTCACTCGCTTCGCAATCACATTCCAAGCGTATTTAAGTCCTCAGTATTAAGTGTGATGTGTAATGATTTTAGAGTTATCATGCAGTTGTTGTTGTCAATAGACATGTGCCCCTTCCTCTTAATGCTTTTCTTTAACTGATTGCTGTCTGTGCTAAGCACTGAATTAAATTTAAGCTGATCATAAAAGTGATTTTTATAACACCATAAAAAAAGCGAACTGCGCGATGCGGGAAAAAATTTCAACTCACATCGCTGGCAAGAAAGAGGGGGAAAAACGACAAATAAAGAAAATATATGAGAAAAGATACGAATAATAACAATAAATGAGGTAAAATTGCTTGTAAAAGTCATTGGAAATTATATGAGCCACAACGGTAATGCTTTTCCGCGCGGAATGCCAAAAAAATTACATAAAGTCGTGCAGGTGTTCAAATATTTATGTGTCTGTGCACTTACCTTTTTAAAGCACGTAGAGACAGTGTATGCAATGTAGAGAATCTGCGAAAGAAGAAAAAAAGTGGAATTAATAAAAAAAATACTACAATTTGGTGATGCGATATTCTAGTGAACATTTGAGAAACACATATATGTATATTAAAACTAAATGCCAAAAGGTGCTTTCTATCTGCTTTTCAACTCATAGCGGAATCGCTTAAACCCTATAGGTCTCGAAACCCTCAGCTCGTGCGCTAACGCAAGATGCTTTTGGCCCAAGATTGATCGCAAGAGATCAAGTGAAGGTTTCTAACAGATCATTGCTCTAAGGTTTAGAATCTTACGGAACGCCATCTGCAGAAGCTGTTTGGAAAAAGACAAGGTGAAAACATCTCAGCACTTCCTTTTTGATTGTCCTGCGTTTTCGAGCTTAAGACTCAAACACTTGGGAGCTCACAATTTCAGATATCCCACCGAACTGGTGGGAATCGTAAGTAAATGCCTGAGCTAATTTTTATCGGCCACAAAGCGTTTTGCTGACTAATAAGCACGAATAATAGGAGTTTTATTTTTATGGCATCACAAAGGAGTGGAACAGTAATCAAACTTAACGTAGCCTAACCTAAACCACAGGACTACTTCCAGATAACAAATAGTTAAGAATCTCACTCTTCCCGAGAACAGATGAATATCTGCTTTAATTCTGGAATGGTGTGATGTGGTGACATGCCTTATTACAGATGTACTACAAAAGCCACATCCGAGCGGGCGAAATCTCTAGGCAGGCAACTGCTCATGAATAAGGCTGACAGACCTAAGCTTCTATACTGAAGTGGTTCGAAGCCATAGCTATAGGCGCCCCAGCAATTTTAGAGTCATATTCGGCAAAGTTTCTCTTATAATGGATATCTGTGTTTGAGCGGCAAGTAGCACACAGCTTTACAGTTGCTGCAGTAGGGCGAATTCACTTGACAATTACGGCCAGAACAGCATATTCATACAAATTCTGCACACAAAAAACATGTCTTTACTATTACCCTTCCCTTGTTGTAATGAGTGCTTAGCGCCGCTTTGCAGGGCTCAACGCAGAAGATTAGCGCTGCAAGAATGCAATGAAAGCACACTGTATGTAATTAGATACTTCTTGCATAGAGCCACACATACATATAGCTATAGATTGTCATATGTGTGCAGTCGATGTGAAAACGCTTAGAGCGCGCTTGATTAAGATTGAATGCCTCAAAGAGTAAATCGCGCGCAATTAAACCAAAATGAACTGATTGACTGGCGGCTAGAAGCGTACGAGCTTACAATAGTCGGTATGTAATAATTGCAGCGCTATGCTACTTATGTACCGATGAATATGTGTGTGTGTGTGTGTGAGTCAACCCATTGATAGCTTGGCTCATTCACACTCACTTAAGTCATTGATTGCCAGCGCACGTCGCCGCCAAAGACAAGTAAGCATTTAATTTCACGTTTTCGCTGCGAACACAAATGGCGTATGTGTGCTTGCGCGAAGACGGCGAACCCTACGTGCGAGCACACATACCGACATAACGACATATATAGGGAGTACGTGCGAAGCTGAACGAGAAATCTAAGCGTAATTATTAATGCTGAACTTTAATTTAAATTCAAACAACGCAAATCGCATTCAATTTCTCAATCCTTTCACGACGCAGGCACACACACACACACATTCGCACATACACATGCGTATGCAGGCGCTCGCATATGCCCGTTGGCATGTATTAGTTTGCCATTAAATTTGCAATTTCGAAATTGCAATGCAGAAGCAGCGGTGCATTTGATAAATAAATAAATAAATGAATGAGTCTGTGTGGCTTAGCAAATGGCATTAGAAATAGAAATAAATAAGATTGGGTAAAGCCAATGCATGCGTGTATGCAAATAGGCACGTATGTGTGCGTGCATGTGTGAACTGTTTGCTGGTGTAAAATCCTTTTTATTTATTTATAGCGGTGCTTTGGAAATCGTAGAAATTGAAAGGATACGCACGTGCGAATGGCGACGTGACGCAAGTAATTGTACCGTTATAGTGCCTAGCGCTGCTGCTGCGACCCTATACAGCATACAGCTTGTCTTCCACGAGGCACGCTATGTATGATTTACGCATACTTAAGTGGTGGTGCGCCTAAATGTATGCATATATTTCCTAAGACTTATCGTCGTCAGCCAGCAGCGGCCTTGAAATGCGTTTGGCGTAGAGTTTTTAACAATCTTAGCCTCTGAAATTTCCCTACAGGATATTAGAAATGCCTTACGATTATTTTTTTGAAGCTCGAAAGCCTGTGCGAGCAAAAGCAATGCATTGGTATCAAAATAAATAAATTTTAAGGCATACCTTTAGGCGTTTCAGGAATATACTATGATATTAGTAACGAAATAATTGCTTTTTTAAAGCATATATTTAGGCGTTTTATTAATATATTATATTTAAACATTTTGACTGAAGTCTAGATGCTCGACTCGTGTTTATTTTTAAGCAAATCTTTCATTCTATGTAAATGAAGGTACATGTTCGTGCAACTCGGTTCTAGTCAAAACTTGGGTTACATAATTAGCACAGAAAATAGTTTTTAAAGAAATCTCTTTCTAAATAAAATTGTGTTGCTCTCTCATATATGTCGTGATTTTCAGTGAATTATAATATGAAAAAAAATCGATGACTAAAACAAACTGTCCCGGATTTTTGCCGGGACAACTATGGTCACCTAAGATTAGTTGTGCCTTAGTAGCTTATGCTTTACAATTCAAACAAAAAATGTAATTTAGGCTTAAGTTAAAAAGTATTAATCAAAGACTTACGCCACAAAAATATACCGTTATTCATTTTCGAACTCAACGCTTGTGTTTTATACCAAAATCAACTATGAAAAATAAATTAAAATATTTTGTAATTTCGTCTGCAAGTAGAATCAAAATATTCATGCGCAACGTAATTGTTGCGTAAGCATTTAATTACTAACTGCCGCCTAAAAGTATGTTAACCCCAAAAGTGCTTCAAACAAAGTCAGCGCGCTCTCACACGAATAATTATGCAAACAATCGTTGTGCGCCTGTGAGTGTAGCATACATTTCGGATCAGCATTTTAGCGCGCGTTGTGGAAATTTCATTTTTGACATTGCGGTTTGCGGTGATGCTTTATGCGCCCGTGGGGATGTGTATATATGTGTGTATGTGATTGCTCAAAAGTTAAATTAAACATCAGCTCATCCATACGCAGCGCTGTGTGTATTATAGGATATAATATATGTATGTAACTATTTATGGCGAAATTTTTAATTAGAAATTAAATGACGCTCATTATAAAAACAACAGCAAAGCAGTTGACATACTCATTTCAGCATTTCATCAGCGAAAATCACAGATAAAAATATATGAAAGGAGAGCCTCTTTGTTTCTTAGCAAAAAGGTTTCTCACAAACGACTTTCAAAAACTCTTTTACGCGCCGACTTCCTCTCTACGACTCGTTATTCTGCCGGTAACTCCGCGCGCGCGCTTTTTAACCTTTCGCCAGCTCTATAGACTTTTTGCTGCCCTTACAAGCACAACACCAACGGCTAAGCAGCGCGAAATGTGCATGTAAAGTGACAGCTCCGAATCAGCATATGAATAAATTTAGAGAAACTCACTACTGTGTCAAAGTTGATGGGCGGATGAGTGAGTCTCGAAAAGTTGGTAGAAAACTTTTCACATTTCTAAAAATGAAATCCAGTTTTGTGGTGAAATTTACGTTGTTACTTTACTTTACGTTCTACTTTAGTGTGTGCAGAGTTGCCATAGCGCTGGTAGTAAAAAGTAAAAGCATAGTAAAATTAAATAGTGTTAATCAAGAAATTACTGCATACACTGAGCGTGCTGGGCGAAATATCATGCATTGTTAGGAGGTTTCCGCAATGAGGTTCCAGCGGCATGAACTGCTGACGTGAGTTAGTGCGGTGTATCAAATCAAATCTCTGGAGGAAAATGGGGCCACTACTTTTTCAAATTGTTACTTCCTGGTTTCGTCTCTCATTCTTTGCAATTATTTCTCAGTTTACGTATAGGAAAGAAGCTCAGTGAGTTCCCTCGAATTCCTGAATGGAGGACTCCGACGAAACTTGGTATGTTTCAACAGCTGTTGCTCACAGCTACTTCGAGTCGGCAGTACTTGTTTGGTACAGTTCTACAACGCTTACAGTGGGTTGTTCCCCGCTCAGTTGTTATTTTTCTACAAGTTGCCAATAGCGCATTTTTTTACTGTTTACTTTTGATATTGAAACACGATATGGTTTGTAGTGCAAGCGAGTATTTGTTGCTGGTATAGAGCAGCTTTCAACTATTTTTTCATGTGTGCAATAAGTGCAAAAAAGTTGGGCATATAAAAACCGTAAGCACACCAACATTTACACACGCTTATAAGCTTTCATAGCCGTTAACTTTTATTGGTTATTCTAAGGCTTTATGCCGAAGCTCCACACACACCACACTTGCAATGTTTCATAGAGTTTTTGCTATGATTTTACTATGTTTTTATTTACCTAAGAGTTTTCACTTTTTCCTGGTTGCTGCAATAGAAATACACATATGAATATACAAGCGATATGTGTGCATAAAATAAAAGCTATGCTTAATATTTCACGCATAAATGCAAACGCTTTGTGGGGTTTTGATTTATAATTTTTAGAGTAAAAAATAAATACAAGTTTTGTTTACGAGAGGGAAGGGAGAAACTGGAAGTAGCATGGGCTGATACAATTTACAGAAATGAGCGAAGAGATGAGCATAAGGATAGATACTAAGATAAGAGAGAGAAATACATGGAGAGGGAGCCAGAGAGAGAAGATTGGATGGAGTAAGATTGAGAGAGTATCTGTTACAAGGATACAGCTTAAGCTAGTGACTGATAATGAGATAGAAGAGAGAGATATATGTGTTGAGCTGCAGAAAGAGAGAGAGAGAGATATATTGTTATAATAATAACAACAGAAAGGGACAATGACAGTTAGAAGGTTAAAGAGCAGCAGTGATTGAAAGGCAGCAAAGTACAGATAAAGGTAGATAGAGATATCGTTTAATGGTAGAGAAAAATATGTTAAAATAGATAGATGAAAGCAAAGCAATAGCGCTGAAGATATAGAAGCATGATCTAGGAACTATGAAAGAGTATTACAAAAGCAGATTTGAAAAGAAGGGATCATGCTCTATTTTTTTAAGGTCATTATGCAAAAAAAGTAAGAGATATGTAGTTATATTTCAAGCCTACAGTTAGAACACGGATCTTGGAAACAGATCTGGCAACAGCTAGCTACTACTTCTCAGATGGTTTATGGTTAGGTTCAGAGTGTTAGTAAAAATTGTGGGAGTTACACAATAGACTACAATTAAGTTGCTGGCGTGACATATCAATAAATGGAGACTGAGCAAAGACCAATATAAAATATAGCAACATGAAAAGTCATGAGAATATAACCCCTCACTATGCTCCCAAACATTAAAAAATCTGCGCTAATTTTCATAGAAAACTTGATTTGAAAATTCCTTAAGCCAAGTTAAAACATTTAACAGCGACGTTCCGACTTCTTTCGACAACTTTCGAAACCCTGTGCACACGCAATGGAGCCGCAAAACTTTGCTGCCAAAAGGACATGCTGCACTTGCAACACCCGCGCTAAAGGCTCTCTCTACTACCGCTTACCCACCTCGCACACACACGTCACATTCCCGAAGTGTAGTGTATAAATGCATGCTCTTGAGCTGCCCGTACGACTTACAGTTAGTTAGTTGATAGCATTCTTAAACCTTTCAACCACAAATCTGTCAAAATTTCCCAATTTCAAAGTTTTCACTGTTCGCCCGCAGTGACAATGCACGGTTTATTTCTAATAGATCCCCATACGCATGCACTGAGCTGAGGATTTAAGTCAATACCGGCACACATACGCACGCACACTTGCACAAATGTGCATTCACAGATACACACCACATCCACGCCCACACATACCGTTAGCTGGCGTGCGGTTGGCTGTCATTACAGCCAGCATTGGCAGCGCGTGCAGGACCATTTGACCACAAACCAAACTTTCGACAATTTACGACTACGAAGTTGGCGCAGAAAATGCCAACGGAGTAAAGTTTAGCTGCAAGTTGCGCAAACTTCATTTGGCTAAGAACGTCTGTTGTTGGTAAACAAGCATTGTACGAGTATGCACAAACAAACGTATAATATGTACGGCGTATATAATATTAGTGACAACTCACGTGATATTTGATTATTTTGAATGTCACAGAGTTTTGTGACTTCCGAGCAAAATTTATTTATTTGCTTTTGAGGAAGCGCACAACGCATAGGCGCGGCGCTGTTGTTGACAGTAATTCAGAGGTTAGGAAGTTTATGAACTAGGAAATAGCTCGTTATAAACGGCCGCTTGGACTACTACACTCACTACAATGGCGGAGGTAAGAAAAGAGAGTAGATGAGTGGCGCGCTACAACTATCGCAGCGCTGAGGGCACAACTAGAGGCTCGGGCGATCTTTGTAGGCTACTTTTGATCTGAGCAGCTCTTCACTTTATGAAGAGTTGAAGAAAGACGATGAAGTGAATGAAGAAGTATAATGTAGAAACTGGTATACAAATATATATATATTAGGGTGGAGCGAAAAAAAAATTTTTTTTTGCTTAGCCTAGGTAAAATTTGTAGATTATAAAAAAAGAAAATGTTTGGACAAAAAAAAATTGTTTTTTAACATCTAGAGACGGCCCACTAAGTTTTAAAGTAAAATAAAATAAGACGCATAAAGCGTAAAAGCTTTCAGTTATGATTCGTTGAGTTCAGGTCGTTGGGCACAGAATTCTTACGAGGTATATTGAACTAGTTTCAAACGGCTCAGCTCATGCTTGAACTGATTGCTGCCAAAACAACAGGTAGTTGTACTAACAGTCTAGATATATAGATTGAGTAGAGGTATGCATTGTGACCTAGGGTCATCTAGCCCCAGCATACTGATAAACTCCAATATACTGCTAGTGAAGCGATGCGATACCTGTTTGGAAACATGGATCCCAGGGCCTTAATTCTGCGTCTGCAGACTGCTGTGCAGTCCACTAGCAAGTGTCCTGGGGTTTCCGGCTCCATGTCGCAGAACCGGCAGTTCGCACAAGAGACTAAGCCCATGTTGAATAGATGCTTCTTAAGCCAGCAATGGCCGGTATAGAACGCGACAAGTCGCCGGATTTTGTTTCTCGGGAGATTGATTACATTTTTAAACCTGCTGTGGTCGTAACCACCCATTAGCAATCTGGCATGGCGCATGCCCTGGAGTTGTTGCCAATGTCTCTCCCTGCCTACTCTTTCCTCCCTACGGAGTAGTAGTAACAGTCCAAGTCTTAACTTTACACCAAATCGAAACAGAAGCATGTTGCTGGGAAAATCTTCATACGTAGCCAAAGCAAGCACGACTTCTAAGAGGATTTCGACAATCACAACGGTTGGTATGCATTAGCTTACATTTAAGAAAGGAAAAATATGGTTAACATTGGGACTCTTACTTAGCTTTACTTACGCAGTTCAGAGGAGGGATAGCAAAATCAGTATGGATGTCAACTCAGCGCTAATGAGTATATAAGACTATATGTTGTTGCTGTGCGGCAGGGGCTGCAGTTATTTGGAGCAATGCTGCCGAGTTGACAGTGCTTGGCCAGGTAAAGGTACATTCCGGTTGCGTGGAATCTACTGCCTTGGTAACGGATATAAGACTATATAAATCCATTTGGTTTTACACAAAAAGCAATTTTTGCTCTTATATAATATATATATTATATTATATTATGAAACTCTATATATATGTGTATAAGTTACTGTATGGGAATGCAGATCCACAAATTTTATAGCGAAAACTATATTTTTGGCATTGCTGGAGTCAGAATAAAATCTTCAAAGTTCCTTGTATGCCATTTTACTGCACACTACTGCAGTAGTATACGTAAGTGACAGCTGAAAATTTATTTGGCACTCAAAGTGAGGCAACTGTTTATTTCAGAGTCAGTTAGCAAGTGTATACACACAAACATACACACATTTTCGGAGCGTTTCACATCACGAACCCTCCTCCACGCGCAACGAAATGTGCATTGTCACTTCTTCTACGTGACGAGTGTATGTGTGTGTGCATGCCTAGTTGGCATACGCATTCGATCAACGTGAGCATGGTTGGCAAGGCGCGCATTGCCGCGCCGACAACTCAATTGGCTCGGCGTCTTGATTTATTCAGGCCAACACTGAAGGCGAACCACCGCAAAGCGCAAAAGTTGATGCTGTTGCGGCAATGCAGCAGCGCATAGACATATAAATACTTGCACAGACACGCCAGTGTACCGCAAACGCATACACACATACACACATACATATTTCATGCGAGTTTAAATAGTGGCAGGCAATCGAACATTTGCCACAACCAAAGCGCGCCGCTACTGAAGCCGAAGCATAAGCTAACGAAGTCGCACACACACATACAAATAAACAGGTTGGCGGCAGAACTGTATGTGTATGTTGATATGCGTGTGTATGTGTGCGCATAATATAATAAATGGCAACATCAATGTAGTAATCTTGCCACATTGGCATATGACATGTTGTGAACATTGGCGTATGACATGTTCAGTCATCAGCGCACACGCACACATACACACTCACAGTCACAGTTGGTTATGAGTCGACTACATAACGCGTTCAGACATCGCCAAAGGCGAGCAACCGAATTGATTTTCTGCCGATTGCGGCTGAGTGCCCTTGCCGCGCTGCACCGCGCGCTCAACGCACAGTATCGCCGGCCTTACCCCACCCGTCTTGACTTGGCCGCCAGCGCGTTTGGTGGAAAATTGCATTTCTTGCAAATCGAGCGAGCGAGCATAATTAAATTTTTTGCAACATTGCTGCCAGCGCCACAGGCCAAAGAGCGGCGCATAGCTGGGTTGGGCTGAGCGGTGCTGAGCTGCGCAGACGATGATGGCAATGACGATGACGTACATAGGTGCGCTGGCGTGCGCCTGCTGAGTCTGCTGTTGGCGACGTCAACCGCAACTGTGTATGCGTTGCTGTGGTAGCCGTTGTCAGGATGTGCTCCACGTTCGACATTCACACGAAATTATCACACTTCCTGCGCATGCCGCCTTCGCCTACACAGCCACACGCACACACATACACGTGAACGCTTTCAGTCAAGACGCACGCTGCACTGCCTGGCTGGGCAGTCGTCGCATTTATTTTCACATATTGCTACTACATTCCTCTCGCCATCGATTTCGTTCACCACCCACACACCGCTGCCTCTTTCACGCTCATCATAATTATCATCTTCATCGTCGCTCTCTGCAACGCCTTTTGATTTTCTCGCTGACGTCAGCGTTGTTGTTGCCTACGCTGCGGTTCGTTTTTGTTGTGCGCTTGTGGCTTTTTGCTTGCTATCGTTTTGTGTTTGTTGTTGCTGTTGTTGTTATTTTTATTGCCTCTGCTTGCGTCCATCATTGACTGTTTGTTTGCATTATTGCTGTCTCCTCCTGTGGCCATTTAAAGTTCACTTATTGGCAATTTAAGTTGGTGCTTGCCGGTTTTACGCTCATCAAAGCGTATGCACGATGTGTTATAGGGTTGCCAGCTGCTCTTCTGAGCATGCAAAATATATGCGTAAGGCGTACGTTGGTCTTAGAATGAGAAAGTTTTACGAAACAGTTGAGATGCTTCTGCTTTCTTCAAGTGAAAGAGACAGACATACATAAGTCATGAAATTATCTCAAGAGGTGCTTGGTTGGTTCAATTTTACTTTTTTTTAATAATAAGTGGATAAGAACTAGTTGAAACAAAAAAAAACGTTAACTTCGTTTGCACCGAAGCTATAATAACCTTCACAAATACAAAAGCACCTTACAAGAACTTGATTCCGACCGTTCAATTTGTATGGCAGCTATATGACATAGACATTCGATGTGCACAATTTCTTCAAAGAATACATTGTTGCCTTAGGCAATAATCCAAGCCAAATTTCGTGAAGATACCTCGTCAATCAAAAAAGTTTTCCATACTAGCACTTGATTCAGATTGTTCAGTTTGTATGACAGCTATATGCTATAATGGTCCGATAGCGGCCGTTCCGACAAATGAGCAGCTTCTTAGTGAGGAAAGGACAGGTGCAGAATTTCAGATCGATAGCTTAAAAATTGAGGGACTATTGAGGTTGTGTATATACAGACGGACGGACGGACATGGCTTAATTAACTCAGCTCCTCATGCTGATAATTTATATATATTTAATACAGTCGCCGACGTTTTCTGCTGGGTGTTATAAACTTTGTGGCAAACTTAATATACCCTGTTCAGTCTATAAAAATTATGGTCAAAATTCGAACTAATAAGACCAGATCACAGCAACTCTGTTAATACTGAAATAAATTCATTCGACGTCGGAAGTGTTGAATCCACACTAAATATACAAAACGGAACAGAGTTTAACATTAAAGATGGCATCATTATACCAGCTAAGTTAATGTAGACTATAATTCGGAGAACTTATCCGAGTACAAGTTCGCGGAAGGTAATCTCAGGCTTGACTACCACTAACATACATTTGAAAAATGTAAAAAAACTTTAACTGTAGTTATTCTTGTGGTTTATTTTTTCCAGGTAGCGAGCTCCACACTGATCTCAACCGTTAAATAGCGTGTCCAAAAAATTTTTAAGCCAGCCTCGAAGACTTATGAAAGTGATTGCGAAATGAAAGCGTTTTCGAAAGCAAATTTTTATTTTTCAACACTGTCTGGCAACCCTACACACGCTTATGTATTGATGTAGCTCAAAGCGCCGGGGGAAGTGTGTGAGCATTTTCAATTTCAATTATGCCTTTAAACATTTCATTATCATAACACATTAGCAATTATTGCCACAACAACAACAAAACAAACAAAAACCCGGCTACACTGGCCTGTTTGTCAATTCAAGCATAAAAGATGCCACGCAAGCGTTTAAGTAACAATTTTTGCATGCAATTTGGAGCAGAGAAAATTAAAATTCAATGAAAATTGCAAAAATAATTTGCTAAACAGCATGAGCAGCTGCTTGCAGCGAATCATTTCAAGCACTTTGTTTGTATGTTGGTTGCAAGACCTTAAGCGTCGAAACTTATTTTGGATTTTCATAAATGCGCACGTTAGCGCTGAACACAAGCCACATTTGGTGCTTTTTAATTTATTTACACGCTGCTGAAAGAGCAGCTAAAATAGTTGCAACTTTGGCTAAATATTAATTTATGTGTGTATGTGTATGCCACCACGCACACATGCTACAGTCAGCAACGTATAGTTGTGTGTGTGTGTGTGAATTGCTGTTTTGTTTTTTCGCTTTTGGCAAGCGCCGCTTGACGCTACCTCTTGCATATGCAAAACTAAAACTAACTGTCTGCCAAATTGATTTCCAACTGCGCAGTTATATACGCACACACACACAGGCGCACTTGCGACAAGCACAGTTGACAGAGAAAATAGCAAAAGTGCCAAACTTCAGAAATCACTTCACTACACTCGTTTGAATTTCATTTCTTTTGCGCTAAGCTCTCAGGCACTCACACACACACATGCATACATATATACATATGCACAAGTAGTGCTAACAGCACGCGTTGTATGTGGGCGCTGTGGCGTATAGCATTAAACTGTAGAGACCACCTGCCAAGCAGCGCACAGTAGCGCCGAGGAGCAAGCGCCAATTTGCAGGAATATTGGCAGACACACACACACACACATACATTGAGATCTGTGTTGAGTTGAGATATACAAGCAAGTGTGTGTGTGTGCGGTTTGTGCGAGGCGCTGAGCACTGCGTAAGCAAAGTGAACATTATTTAGCCATTTTCTCTGGCGCACACACACACACATACATACAAAAAAGCGTCCAGCATACACTCACAACTTCTTGTTACCGATTCCACGTTTTTTTAACGCGATTTCTCGCACTACACTCTCACATCGTTTATCATAACGCCCGCGCGCCCATAAACATGCTATATGCTGTACGCTGTCTCTACGCAGCGCACACATACATATGCATAAGCGTTGGCGGCATTTTAGCGCGCACACAAACACAGACTACCTGTATTTGCCGTTTTTTGCGCGCGCTTTGTGTTTCGTGGTGTCGCATAAAATTGAGTGCCTACAAGTATGCATTGCTATGCGCGCAAAACTAGCGCCTAAAAGGTAGCAGACAGATTGTGGGAGTTTTTTAATATACTACAAGCATACAGTTGCGCATTTTATTATAGCAAAAGTGGTAGATTGCTTTTAGGCGCTGAAGCGTCTATACACATTGCTGCCGCCGCCAATCGAAATAAATGAATTTCGTTATTGCGTTTGTGGCAACGCACGCTCATCTCAATGCAAATCGCTTCAAGTTACCGCAAAAAAAAAAGCTATAGCTGCATGTATGTATACAGTGGTATAAATCATTTGCAATTCAATTTTGTTTTCCTACAGTTTCAAGGCGGGAGTGTAATAACTTGTTTAGTTTCTGCGCATCCGTTGAAAAATGTGTTGCAAATTACTTCTGTGGCAAGCAGTTGGTTGGTTCTTAGTCGTAAAATCTGGCTTACAGTTATTATTACTTTTGCTGAAATGAAATTTAGTTTTTTTTCCTACGCTGCCAGGTTGTCATGTACGCGCAAGAGTTTCGTCGAAGGAAGGTTGAGCTTGCAACTAATATATCAATCACTTTCCATATCACTAGCGTTCAATTATGGTTTCAATCTGTCAATAAAAATGCTTTTCATAAGAATTTTGTTAGCTGTAGAAGACTTGCGAAACGACGAGTGTGTCAAAAAAATCAGTTGTAGCATATACATTAGGGTGGAGCGAAAAAAAATTTTTGTTTGCTTAGCCTGAGGTTAAAATTTGTAGATTATAAAAAAAGGAAAACAAAATTCTTTTAACATCTAGAGCACTTATTTTTAAAGTAAATTTCGAGTTGATATGTTTATTATGTAAAAAATGTTTGATAATTGTTCTAGAAGCTGTGGAGAGTCCTTTTTCTGGCCAATTAGACGTTATGTACTGAAAAAAGCAGTTGCAATTCTTTTGAAATAAAAAAATTCCAGTTGCGGTCTGAAAAAGAGCTAAAAAGATTGTGAAGGTTCAGTTTTGTCTAAATACACTTTGAAAATAGTTCTTAGCGGCAGTCACTTGGCGCAACCGCTTTAGAAATCTTTCAAAAATTCCTAAGCTCTTTACACGAAGCTTTGTACTTTAAGAATCCACAGTTCGTATCACCAAAGCACTCTTCAACGTTTCAAAGTATTTGTAGAACTCTCCAAATAAACGCAACTTTGAGGCCTAAGCTTAACAAATAACTATTCACAGCTTGTCGCATGAGCAAAAACGTTTTCAAAGCCAAGATTTCGCGTGAAGTTCAGCTACGTGGGTGATGCTACTCGTTTAGTTGTCTGTTAAAAAGTTAAGAAAGACACTTGTTAGTTTCAAACCAGAACATGAATTGACAGCTGTCAGCTGTAAATCTAGTCCTCGTCTGAACATGGACATATAAGGCTCATGACGTTTGCACAGTTTTGCGTGTTCACAATGCAAGTTTTGTGAACTGTTTGCGCCACGCTCTGTCAGTTAAACCTATCATCCAGTTAAGCTACCAGTGGTTAAGGATAACATTAACGGTTCTAAGTGTTTTTCCTGAGGACAAATTGCCCTTCTCACAACGGTCGGGTCTAAGTAAACGGAACGAATCCGTATTTTCATTCGGACTGGAACAAGGACTGTCAACGCGGCATCATTTCTGGAAACTTTTTCAAGAAATTTCCTGCCGTTACAACAACATGAACAACAGCACCAATTGCTGTTGCTTTTGCATAGATGGCGCTGCATTACTAGCGCCACATCACGCAGCGAGCGGAGCCGTTTACACTACGAATCTTACTAACGCCACACCTTTCTAGCACTCTTTGAGTTTACGCATAGGACTTTGCGCATAAAATGTGAAAAACACATTAGTTTCTAATGCGCTATCAATTTATTTTATTACAAGCGTACACACACTCTCATGCCAGCGCGCAACCACACGAACGTGCGCCCATTTGCTTACTAACCATTATCTAAAGCTATCACACGCTTCATCTATACAAACTAAACAAAAAGCATTAAATACTTCTTATGGCTTTGCTTAATTTTCAATTATTTTCAAGCAACGCATAAACGAGAAAATGTGAGTTTGAAGTAGCGGTGAGAGGCGGCGCTGAGTCTCAAAGTATGGCAGCAGCTGCGAAAGTGTAAGCGTGTAAGTGAAGATGCAGATAAAGGCAGTGCCGCACATGAAATTGTTAAGCTTTCTCTGTGCGATTTTAATTACAATAATAATCCGATAAGGAATTTCAAAGATAAGCGAGAGACTTAACACTCTTTTCCGCTGCTGCGTATCTATTGAATTTACTCGTGCTTGGCGCGCCATTTAGATGACGCCGATTCGTTGACAATAATTGGCATATTATCAGCAAGCAGCGCTTAGAAAACCGTTATATTAACAATAACGGTAACTAAGAAAGCAGTTCCCGCGACAGTCGAGTGCCGCGTATATATAACCGTTATTGAACCGGATTCTACCAACTTAACAGCATTTCTTAATAAATAATATATGGCGAATTTTTTCTACCGCAACAACAACAAATAGCTGAAGCGCTCCATTTTTTTTTATTTTTTGCAAAAGCAAATTTCATAATACCGCAAGCATTCTTAGCCGTTGAGCGATGGTCTTACAACTCGAGCTGCTGTTATATATTCAAATATGCGCTGCACTCAAATATTTCGCTACGTTTATCCATCGCGCTCTTCACACAAATTGCGCATTGTTATCCCGGCTGTAGCAGCTGACACAAACCATAATCCGCAGTGTTGTTTACAACAACAGTTGAGTAAATAGCGCGGCGGGCGTGTCAGCAACTTGGTTGCCGGCTTTTGTTGTCCGGCAGGTGACAATTTTGCATTTCTGGGGTAGCGGCAACCACAACAACAACGCCGCACTCTCTAAGGCTCGGCTTACCAAAATGTATAGCATCTTTTCAACGCCACACACCATCAAATTTCAGTCGCAACTCTCACACCGTTGCCTTATCATCAGCATCATCGACGCTTGCATCCACCCGCGCAAGCCGTTGCCAGCGCGCTCAACCGCTTAGTTTGCGAATATGTCCTTTGCTCTTGCGCCACCAAAGCCGTGTAATTTATTATTGTTATTGTTGGCATGGTATATTTTTTATGTCTGCGCTTAACCCTTTTACGTATGCACACACCCCGTTCGCGGTGCCGCCGCCAATGCCGGCAGGGAGCAAAGCGTCTGCGTATGTGTGCACAGGTGCTTTTGCCACTTTGGCTGCATCCTTCCTGTTGCCATAAGTCAAACAAGTGTTTCCTGTGTGTGGCGCGCAAATTTTTCGCAACCGGCAGTTTTTCACATTTTTCCCTTTCATTTTATTTTTATTTACTATTTATGCTGCGCGCTCCACCCATAAACATGCGCATATGTATGTTCGTATATGTTTGTCTTGTTTCGTATTTTCACACGCTGCTTTGCTTTGTGTTGTTTTATTTTTTATGCTGCTTTCTTTTTACTGCCACGCTTCTCCCACACTCACACTCAATACGCAATCCTCTCTCGATTGTATTGTTTCTACGGCTTATTACAAAATAAATAAACAAATAAATATGGTCGCCACCGATAACAAAAGCGCGAATATAAATAACTGTGACTGCCAACAATTCTTACCTTGCATTGTTTACTGTCTCAGCGTATTCTTATTTATTTGCACATTCCTTATGTTAAATGCCTTCCGACTTCTGTCAGCCACTTAAGCTGCTGCCAACGCCGCCGAAACAACTTCGCCAAGTGTCCACTTTCACGGCAAGACACTTTCTGTGTGGATTTTCAATGCTTTGCGCTCTTCACTGCCCTACACATACACACTTTACACGCTTCTCATTGCTCAAGACACTTCTTCACTCATTCCACTTGCGCTGTGCAAACACTCTGCACTAACAAATGATTTACGGATTATTGCATTTTATTTATTTTACTTTATTATTTATACTAAATCGCACTTTACACTGAACTACACTACACACACACACTTTTCACTCAATTGCACGCACTTTTTATTTTTTATTTACTTTTATTTACATTAAATCACAATTCGTATTTAATGACGCGCAATTTATTTATTTATTTGATCTGCTATATTTGTTTACTTTTCTTCTTCTTGCTGTGGAGCTCGGTCAGCACATATAACCTGAAAATATACCTCAAAGGCAATATTTGTACAAAATTTTTATCCGAATATATTCCTTGCTCCTTGATTTGTGTACTGGAAATGAAAGAATCATATGGAGTTTAAAATTCTGCTATATGGATAGACATAGGATCGTCAGGATTATGTAATATACCAAGTTTGGTTGAAATTAGTCGAGTAGGTCCGAATATATGTGATTTCACCTAAATGAGGGCGGTGCCACCCCAATCGTCCAATTTTGACCTCGGCTAGAAAATAGAAAATGCACCAATTTTTGAAAAAAGATTGCCATCTATTTTCATTTTGGAAAAACAATCCCCTGACTTTTGCACATATATAGCTAAGGTTAGGTCGTACGATTGCTCCTCACGCCAAAGATAGTGCCGGAACTCTTAAAAATGGATCACCAGATATTCATAAATCGATGAAGCGTTTTCAGCTTACCACACACTTGTCACATTAGTTAAGGCGTTTAATGGCAATACCAGTTACTTCGCTAGAAACGTCGAAGGTGTGTCTACCGAGTTATTGCAATTTCAGTCTGGCAAAAGTTGGGCAGTAGTGGCGTAAGTGCTTGGATGATTCCATCTCGCCTTCCTCCATACAGCTTTGGCAATACTAAAATTAAATGCATAGTTGATTAGATAGATTTTTAATTAAGTACATGTTTGTAGGTTCTCGTTATTTTTTCATTTGATTTTTCCAAATGATTGTCACGTTACATTTGGAAAAAAATTTAGGGTAAATACATGGTTTGTTTTCAAAATGAACACAAGTACATGTTTATATGGACAATAAGTTTTTTTTTTTTTTGTTTTTAAATTTATTAAATAAAGTTTTCTTTAGGATTGCCATGTGAAATTTTGAAAATAATTCCAAATTATCTCCTTCAAGCCTACAAAAGTAATAACTGACGATATTATATAATTACAGTTAAATTACATAAATATTTAAAGCTTAGGGTTGCCAGACTTAAATTTTATATTTAAAAATAATAACCGTTTTTTATGTTGTTTTGTTTATTTTGTTAAGTTTGAACTACAAAAAGTTGCACTATAAATTTCAATTAAAAAAAAGATTACATTTTATGTTATTTTATTCTCAAAAATGGTTGGCAACTCATAGTTCAATATGCAGTGCAAAAATACACATGAAAATAATTACTATAACATAATAACAATGCAAATGATTTCTGTGATGTTATCGCAACATAAAAATACCGTAATTGTTAAGCATGCACAGCATGAATAGTTATGGTTTGACAATTTTAATGCAGAACTTTAAAAAAAATATACGCACAACTTCATAAATTATTAAATATAGTTTAACAAAATTCAAATTTCAGAAATTATTATTTTTTATTTACAATTAAGCTAGTTGGTGGTTTCCAGGGAAATTTCTTGTAAAATTTTATCAAACTTTCGCAACCATTATTTGAAGTATGATGAAAAGCAGCGGCAAAAAAAACCGCGAAACTCAAAACGAGCGAAGTTGTAGTTGAAAAGAAAGCAAAATAAATTTTGGTTGAATTTTATTTTCATTTATTAGCACTTGGCGGCAACATTTGCATAAGTGTAGTGAAAAAGGAATCAAAAGTAGTAACAAGCAGTGAAAATCATAACATAAATGAATGCTGAAGATTGAAGAAAATAAATGCAATGTGCAAGTAATAAAAAGAAGTGAAAAAGTGAAGAATAGCGGTTGAAAAAGTGAAAGGTTAAGAAAGGTAACGCGCGTAGTGTGAAGCACACACACGTGCGCACTTACTCATGCATTGTGTTGCATACCGCAAGGCGCCAAAGCATGCCACCAGCAATGCTGTGTTGCTTGCATACTTGTCTCTGCACTTCTGTTTGGCTTGTTAGGCGACAGCCACCAACATTTATGAGCATTTCGGGCGCTTAATAAATGCGGGTGCGGCAAAGTAAGAAACAATGTGGGAAACAGCAAGAAATTACCAGAGCAAAATCTTGCATACTTTTGCATGCCATAAATAGTGTGGCAAAACTTTATTTACAACGCAAGCAGCTGCAAGTAAGTGCTACAAAAGGTGCGCGAAATGTTGCTACAAGCGCCTCAGGTAGTAACACTTAACATATGCTTGCCTACATTTAGGCGCCAAGTAATATTATGAAAACACGTGCACCAATAATTAACAGCTACATATAAATAGAAGAAACTTGGTCATACACAGTGAGATAAGTGCTTTAAGTTATCGCGTAAATGCCAGTTTGCTCAGAGAAGCGCAAAGGTTTTAGCCTGTCTGCTAAACAAAGCTTTAATGTAGTAATGCCAGTGATCTACAGCCTGCTAATATTTCAAACTCTGTAAACGGACACAATATAATTTGAAAGTACGCGGAGTAACAAGCGGTGGCAGAAAATTGAATCGGAATACGCCAAGCTAGTGACATGTTCAAGTTGGTGAGTGATTTTCAAATATATACAAGTTAGCGAAAGCGAGAGTATTTCTGGCTTTTCAAACTTAAATTAGTTAATTTTAGCAAGCTGCAATCAACCATAAATAATAACAATTTCTACTTATTTCGTCAGCTTATTTTCAATTCTACGCAAAACTCATTACGCACAAATGTATGCTACAAATTAACAAACTTTATGCTGCTCTACCGCCTAAATGTATCCTACAAAAGTAAGCAACTTGTTATTGCTCACCTTCAAATTGCGCTGTTTATCACAAAATAATAAGCGCATCAAATGACATTACAAAAGCGCGAACGCCGCAAAAAGCAACTTCATTACATTTCAATTCGCCCCGCTGTTCATTTGCCGGTGTGAAAATAATACGGAATTAAACATAAAAAAGCAAAAGTTCTAAAAACACGCCACATATAAAAAAGCAAATTAAAGAAATGAAAAGTAATAACAAAAATTGCAGCATATAATTGAGCTTTATGCCCCGTTGGCTATTAGCCGCGAGCCACATATAGTTATCAGTGTACGGCAGCAAAGCGCGGCGCAGATGTGAGCTTTGCGGGGAAGGACAGTATGGGCTGCTGGCACACCTGTGCGCTTGTGGCGGCCAGCAGTTGGAATAACACTCGACCAGCTCGGCTAATTTGTTGTGCTGGCGAAAACAGCTGACGCCTAGCGACCAGCAACAACAAGTATAATAAGCGCGCTGAGCACTTGCTGACCAGGCAACTAATGAATGGCGAGTGTGTGTGTTGACTTTGTGAGAAAAAAAAGTGCGAATAATAACACGTAAAGTGCGCGGAGCAAGTTGTGCGTTGAAGCGTGAAAGTGTGTTCGCAAGGCTTTTGTGCAGCATGGCATTTGCAGCGTGGCAACTGCAAAGTTTTGATTAAAACTCATTTAAGCTATTTGCGCTCAGCCCCGCACTACCGCGCTGCACTTCATTTGCAACGCGTCGCACTCGTGTATATTTTTTCTTTTCATTTCGCGCGTTATTTTTTTAAATTTTTTTCTGTCTTTCATTTCGTTTTTTCATGCTGGCAGTTCGTTTTCTATTTTCCATTTGCCATTCCATTCGCGCTTTCCATTTACATTTCGCTGCTCTCCATTTGCACTTAATGATGATTTTTTATGCACTCGTAAATGCGCGCATCTCATTTAGTTTGTATTTAACGGCGGCCCGTGAATAAGCGTTGCCGCCACTTGCACGCCGATTCAGTTGTCGGCTAATTCACGTGGCTCCTCTCCCTACGCTTGCCCTCGGCCAGCGCCGTTCGTGCATACTTTTCACTAATGAATCCGATTAGCTGGCGTATTTGAGTGGTCGCCTGCTGATTGACTGACTGCCTAACTGCTTGGTTGCGTTTACTTTGGGGTAGAAGAGGCTAATTTGAGAAAAAAGGTCATTTGAATGCCAAATGAGTGGCAGCATTAAAATTCGAATGTTGGAGGTGCGAAGCTTGTGCAGGTAAATCAATTGAAACAATCTTATGAGCTACGGTTAGTACCTTACTTAAACACTTGGTGGCGACAATAAAGAGCGTAATTATAAGTTAACTCGTAAATTCTTCGAAATAATTTGAAATTGCTTGCGAATTATTTGTTTTAATATGCGGAGAGTGAACGAGCTGAGTAAAGAATATGCATACTATACGAATATTGATTGTAGTGTGTTAATATTTTACTATTTCGTTCGCACTCAATAACTAGCTGAAATTCTTAAACAGTTCATGGAAAAATATACTGAAATATCACTGGCTTCCAACTTGTGGATTAGTTTTGAGGGAAACGTTTTACTGGACTAAAGCGCCGGTTTCAAACTATAAGTGACTAGAAGTGTACTTAATTAGAGTTTTCTTCTCATACTATTGTATATTCTTTAAAACTCTTAACAGATTTATAAATTATTGGCGCAACACAGTCTCTAAGCGCGCTGACAGTGACCTCAAAACTAGTCAAGAAGTGCATGACCACATTGGCAGAAACTCAAATTAATTCCCTTTTAGACTTTTCTGGGAATCACAGTACAAGTAAAACCGTTGAGCTTGCAAGAAAAGGCACACTTACCCAGATCTCATTTGGTTGGGAATCAGCTGGTGTTTCCTTGTTCTCTTGTGACGTTGTATCTATGGACCTTGCGCGAGCTCAGTAAGTGTTAGTCAGCGAGCCGCACATATGGGCGTGCGTAGTCTATATATGAAAAGTCACTCTAGCATCCGTGGTTTCTGCGGATATAAACTTGGCTTTGTGAATTAATTGCTAAAAAATTCTTCTACGCGTAGCTTCCGAAAAATTTGCCAAACTTTCCGTTATAGAGTTCAATCACCCCGAGTGCCTTAACCTTGACGCGCATAACGGTTTCCAAAGTCTTTCAAAAATGCGACAGACCAAAGCGGCGACGTCTGCAAAAGTACAAGCCAAACAAAAGCGTGTTCAATAACTCAGCGACAAAGCAAGAAAGAATTTAGTAAGCCAAGCGCAAAATGCACACAAACAAAAAGCTCCCTGGAACCAAGTGATGATTTGCAATCGGAGAGAGTGGGGACGCATTACAGCGCACACACACCCGAACTGATAACAGTTACATGTACGATTTATCAATTTTGGCTGACAGCACGTTGAATGAAGGCCACAGTGCGGCAACAGCGGGCGGGAAAGTGGCGAAAACGAGAGACATACAAAACAGGAAAAGCGTTCGCTGTTGGAGTAGTTGAGCGCTGGAGATGCCTGCTGCGCATTACATTCAAAGTTATGCTCGATAGTCGAAAAAGTTGGGGGCGGTATTGGCTCATAATGTTAACTGTTTTGCTTCGATTACGTGGTTGTTGCTGCGTTTGTGGGACACGTAACTGCTGTCAGCTGTCGCATTGAAAATACCCCAACTAATTTATTTGCAATGCAAAGGCACAACCGAAGGCAGCCGAAGTGGGTGGCGTGAGCGCTGGGTATCTAAGAGAGCAATGGAAATTAGCATAAGAAGCAGTCAGCCACATAAGTGCAAGTGTATGCGGCGAAAAGCTGCTGAGCGCCGACTGGGTGCTCATAAATGTTCGATACAAAGATTGTTGTTCTATGCAGGTCTTTGCTGGCTGGCGCTGAGTCGGGTTATGTGTGTTACAGTGTACCTAGCGGGTCCATCTTTCCACCGACCCGAAACTGCTTGTGTGTATAAAATTACCAAATTGCATATAAATGAAGCAAGCAACCGTCTTTGTGGCTGAGCAGCGCACAAATGTCGGTGCTGAGTGCGCGGTAGTGAGGAGCGGTGGCGAGCTGGCATGGCATTTCCTCGAGCGACACACAAGAAAATTGAATTTATTAACAAACAAATGCGAAACAAACTGAAACAAATCGAAATGGAAATCGAAATAATGGCGTGTACAATGGCAGCCGGAGCTGAAAACATGAACTTTTCAGCTAGAAGCAGACGCAATGAGAGATGCTAAGCGGAGACAACAACGTGAAGTTGCAAGGGCAGCACTTTGACTGTAAGCAAATCTATTCTGAGAGGTGTATGCTTGTGCTGTGGTAATTAAAGACTTCACATAAAGTAGAAAAGTTTCACTTTACAACAACAAAAAGTTGTGCGATATTACGAATGCACAATACTTTTGGAAAATATCTTCAATAAAAAAGTGAAAAAAGGTATTTCTGCAAAATAAGTTTAGGCGTACGAAATTGCGAGAAACGTGTAATAGAAGCGATAGTAAGCAACATAAAGCTTGATTAGGCAGCCGGTGATGGAAGTAATGTCAAGAGTTAAATAACTAAATATAAACACATGAAGTCATGGCCGGACAGCAGCATTTGCTCTGTGTCTCCAAAACTATTACTGGTTTCAAGTTGAGCATTTAGGCCAATATCTAGAGTTGTTATCGAATTAAATAAGACCATAAAATTTGTTTTTTTTTTGAAGCCGTGAAAACCATGCAAGTCCTTAATTTTTAAAGCCTTTGCATCACCCTGTATTTGTGTTAGCACAGTTTCGGTTACACGCAGAAAAATGGCAAAATAAACGTCGGTGTAGTCGTAAGTGTACATATATATATATATTCTACAGATTTACATGCATATTAAAGCATAAAGCACGCCTAGACGCCTTACTGCATACACATATGTATGCCGAAGCATACCATCACTCACACACACAAAAGCTTGCAACCCATACATGCACTTAAATATATTCATATATTGTTGTATTGGCTGCACAATGTATTTCGGTGTCTGTGCGTTTGTCTGCATTTTGCGGTGTGTGCGTGTGCGCTGGTGCGCTCAACATTTCCATTGGCGGTAAATTGAAAATTACTCATACGCCATGTAGTGCCAGTGAGAAAATTAAGTTTTCGGCATGATTGAATATGCGATTGCGTCGATGAGGTGTGAATGTGTGCATATGCATGAATCGATGCCTATCTCCATACAAATGGGCCACTCGACGCATGCATGTATGTGTGTTTGTGTGTGCCATTAATGAAAACTGTACGCCCATATTTATGCGTGTGTATGTGTGTATGTCGCATTGCCGGACATTCGTTTAGGCGCTTGTGACGTGTCACTTGACTAGCCTGACTGCTGTTTGGACAATGAGTGCAATACCCGAGTGTACCTTTGAATGCGAACGAGGCGCAGGCGAGCCAATTTCGAGTGCTAACGAAAATGCTTATGCGCTTGTGTGTGTAAATAAATAGACATATTTACATATGTATATGTATACCTAAGTGCCCAAGCGAGTGTAAACACATATGCGTGCATGTGTTGGTGTGTGTGCGCTCGTTGATTGAACCAATTCCATACGTCGGCGGACGTAGAAAACAAAGTTATGAATATTTTGCCGTGGCAACAGCTGAATTGAACTCGTTTGTATGAAAGTAAGTAATATTCGATTTGCCCGGCAATTCACAGCAAATTCATATGCGCCACACACACACACGCAAAGTGATTGAATGTCATAGAATGAAGCAACGAGGCTTTTAGGTCTGCTTTGTGGGCCGTGCGCGCAGCAGCAGCAGGGAGATGAATGACATTTTGACCAAAGCAAAAAAAGCCGGCGCAACACTTTAGTTTTTTGTTGTTTTTTTTGTTTTCTCTTTGTCGCTTCATATGCGGCCACACATCATTTATGTTGGCAGTTGTGGCCGAGCAAATATGATTTGTATGCATATTTTGGGATTCGATGGCATAGATAGATAAGCCTAGTTGTATGCAGTTACAAGTTTGCGTGTGTGTGTTTGTGCGTTCGTATAGGTGTATGCGTGTATGCGTGTATGCGTGTGTACATTTGGCATTGAAGTTGATATTCGAGTACTTTTGGTGTGTTAGCAAAGTCGTTGTGTGTATTCGGCTATAAGTGGCGCCTCTGCATATGCAACCTTTTCCACTCGAACACACAAATTTCTCTGCTGTAACCGTTTTTTTGTATATTTCCTTTACGTATTTAATTGATTGATTCCTATGTGGGATTTATTATTATTACTACACACCTTCTGTTATTGCCGCAATTATGCTTGTGTTCGATTCAAAGTAATTTACCGTTAGCTCAGGTAGGATTATTTTATTGAGCGCAACGCTCAATCGGTTGCTGTATAATTCAGTTGCTCATAATTGGCAATATGAACGGTAAATATGGTTATATTACGGCACCAATACATATGCACATAACTGCAGGTGTTTGTGTGTGCGTTAGGCTGGCATATGATTACACTACTTATGCGCTGCAGAAATATTATACTGAATGCAAAGCTTGGCAGCTTACAATACGTTGGCAAAGCAGATGAGAATGTAGCGTTTGCGAATGAAAGTGGATTTGATGAAAATGCAATGATAATTTCGGCTTTTAGGTGGAAAATAAATAATTCAGTTAAGTGGTATTATAGAGCATAGAGTTGATGTAATAGCTTTTGGGCTTATTCAAATAATATTGTTCAATAATTAAAAAAAAAACCGCTAACCTCTGTTACACTGAAGCCATAATATCCTTTGCAGTTGCATGTCTTATAGCATAAAAGAGTATTAAAATATATTTTTTCTTTGATATTGATCGAACAGTTTGTATGACAGCTATTGTTTATAGTGGTCCGATCTGTATAATTTGTTCAGAGATTGTACCGTTGCGCCGTGAAATAATTTGTGCCAAATTTGGTGAAGATATCTTGTCAAATAAAAAAGTTTTCCATACAAGAACTTGCTGCTGATCGGTAAGTTTGTATGGCAGCTATATGTTGTAATGGTCCGATCTAAATAATTTCTTCGGAGTTTGTAGGAATGCCTTAGAAAATATTTTTTGTCAAATTTCGTAAAGATATCTTGTCAAATAAAAAAGTTTTTCATACAAGGACTTGAAGTGTATCGTTCAGTTTGTATGGCAGCTCTATGCTATAATTGTACGATAACGCCGAATCCGACAAATAAGCAGCTGCTGAGGGAGAAAAAGACATGTGCCAAGTGCTCGATAACTCAAAAACTGAGAAACTGGCATCACATTTTTTTATTAGTAAGATTAGAAAAGAAAAATCAGCAGAATTTTCAAATATTGAATATCTTTACCACTAAGTTTCAAGTATTTTCCTTCAGTAGCTACATTCACTTCAACTTTTAGTTTTCACAGCCTAATAATAACATTCATATCGCAATGAAGCAATTGGTAATCTTGCCTAAACAGATTTATCTCTGCGTAAGCTTCTCACAGCGTCGCTCGGCTCAGCTTTCAACACAAGCATGAATAATTCATGCGCTCACACTCAAAAAGCAGGAGAAAAAATCACTTCTTCAGCTTGCCTTCTTCTTGCCTATATTGCGGCATAAGTAGTTTGGCTCCACACCCACGGCCAACTAAATAAATACACCGAATGGGTTCGCTGCGCAAATTTGCATAAAATTTTAATTTTGTTTGCTAATTTTATTGTGCTGCCACAAATGTTATTCGCCTGTCAACTCGAATGCGTTCATATGGCAAATATAGCAACACACACACACACACAGGAACACATGCAAGCAGCGGTCATAAAATCAACGTTTAAATGTGTTTTTGTTAATATAACTAACCTTTTATGGCAGCTGCTGGCAATGACCGAAAAAAATGGCGCGAACGAAGAGGGAAATGGCTTGTAGAAACAAAAACGTTGTAAAAACCCAAAGTCAAAAGAAGTAGCGTTCTTGTTTTTGCTGTAGGCGCGTGTATGTTCGGAGTTGTAAGCAGAGCAGAGCGTATAAGGCAGTAATCTGAAAATAGAGCAGATGTGGCCTATATAAGACTACCATACTAAGGTGGAGCGAAAAAAAAATTAGTTCTTTTGGCTTAGCCTGAGGGTAAAAATTGTAGATTATAAAAAAAAATATTGCTAAAAAAAAAAAATTAACCTCTAGAAGCGACCAATTCAGTTTTAAAGTAAATTTTCGAGTTAAAATTTTTTTTCCAAAAATTTTTTTTTTTTATAATCAGATTTTACCCTCAGGCTAAGCAAAACAAAAAAATTTTTTCTTCGCTCCACCCTACTACCATACCACAGTGCGCATATATAGGCTTATATAGCATAAGTAATGTGTGCGTGCATGTGCGTCTGCGTGTGCTGGCTTATCCAGTCCGTTGCATGTCCTTGCTCGCATATCCGTAGTGTTCATTCTGTCCGAACTGTCGGAACTCTTCAATCAGTGTCTAATCAAATGAAATCGAATTTGTTGCACATGAGCACAGTGGATCGAAAGTGAACAAATTGCGGCGATAAAAGCTGGTTGTAACCTTGAAATCCGCAAAAGGTGTTGTGAAACTGTTGGCAACAGTGCGTAACCAGGGTTGCGATATAGCGCAATATTTTTATAAAGCTATTTCAGCAATATTTTTTTCTCTCAATCATCTGCAGATATACGGAATACTGTATTACGACTTACGCTGGCTCGAAAGATCATAAATAATTTTTTGTAGAAAATGCTAGTGGTAACAAGTTTAGAGCAGCCGCTTCAACATGAATTGTAAGTTTTTCTTTACAAGTTCCTTTTTGTTCTTCCAAGATCAGAAGTCGGTTATACTTTGAGCTAATTTAAACAACCGCACTGCTTTAAGTTCTTTCTACTATCTATCGCATTTTTTAGCTTTGATTCGGCAAACAAGCATCGGTATCATATTATAGCTAAGCACCTCTAAAGCGGAGCATGCAATTTTGTCACCACAGCAACACTCTCTATCCTTAACTACGTTTTCTTTCACTACTTCGCCGCTATTCTCAAGTTTAAGATCATTGAAATCGACATACGACAACATTCTAAAGCTCAGTAGTAGCCGAAGTGCTTCATCCAGTAAATTTTGTCTGCTTCGATAGCACCCACACGGCCAACAAAAACTAATATTTGCCACTCATTCCGCTTCCACCAAGGCACAGTGTCACTTAATTCACTCTAGTGTCCACTTACAAAATCGTTCATTTCGAGCATCCTTTGTACACAACTTCAGAACTTCAGTCGCTGCGTACGCATGTTCTCCACTTTTTATTGCCACTGTTATTCCATGTGCTCACTTCCGGCTGCGCTCTCGATGCCCGCTGTCCGTTGTTGTTCGTTGTCCGTCGAGCCATTGTGGCATGTAGGCGTTGAATTGAAAATTTCGTGCTCTCTTAGCATGGACGTATGTATGTATGTTTTTTACTGTGCCTGTTGTTTTTGCTGTTTTTTTTGGTATTATTGCATTTATTGGCAATGCGACAACAGTTGCCTGTTGTACTTTCAGGCTAACCAATCAATGATGCGGTGATGTGACTAGCGTTTGTTATTGCTGTTGTTATTGTTGTTGCTATTGCCGTTACACTAGCCATAGCTGCGCATTGAAGGCGCTGTACGTGGTCCAGTAGTGACCGTATGTGTTGCCCTATTGTTTTTCGAGGCTATTTTCATTGTCGCTGTGCCATTGTGTGTTATCTATTTGAAGTAGTTGTTGGTGTTGGTGTTATTGTTGTAGTTATTGTCTCGGTCAGCACCAATATTATTGTTTTCTGTCTTCCCCATTGCTGTTGCTGTTATTGCAGCAAAGCTATTAGGCGATTTGATCGACTCCGTTACGCTAGTCAAGAACTTGCTTGGACTCGCTCATGCCCCAGCCGCAGTCGCTTGAATTTCTTGCACCTTTATCCGGTTTGTACTTTCTCAGCACGTTTGCACACATCTCTTGCAAGCTATTTGCTGCGCTCTCAACGTTTTCCTTTTTCCCATTTGCCCAGAGCTGCGTTTTATCTCTTTTATTTTGATTTTGATTTCCTTTCATTCGAATTGTACAGATTTTTTCATCGCCTCCGTTTCCTCCTTTGTCAATAGCGTAATTTTGTAATCTGTTGGTGCAAGCTACGCTTCGCAGTTCACTGCATTGTATTGCGTGCTTGGATAACCATTATTGGTTATTTCTCGTTACCTCCATTTCAGATTACTTCCTTTCGAGCTTTGTTCGGTTTTATTCTGCGCCTTTGTTGTCTACGCATTGAATTAGCAGTTGACCGAGTTGGCTGGATAAGGAACGGTAACGAGCAGGAAGTTAAAGGTGTGGTCGGTAGGACGCGCACCGCAAAGTAATAGAATTCGAGAGGGATTTAGGAGGATTCGCTTTCGGCAAATCGAAGTCGCAGATTGCGAGCTTCCCGAGCTTGAATAGTCGGAACAAGGGTTATGTGTCTGAAGTCAATGCATTCCGATAATCAGTTAGGGGAACTCTTTCCTGGCAAATCGAAGTCTTCA
The DNA here is from genome assembly GCF_042242935.1 of Bactrocera oleae. NCBI lineage: Eukaryota > Metazoa > Arthropoda > Insecta > Diptera > Tephritidae > Bactrocera > Bactrocera oleae. The sequence continues at coordinate 1,328,736 of NC_091539.1, forward strand.
TTATGGGATTTCCGAGCTTGAACAGGCGGAATAATGATTATGGGTCTAAAGTCAATGGATTTCATGACAAAGTAATACTCGCACTGGTAAATCGAAGTCTCGTGCTTACGGGCTTTCCAAGCTTGATCAGTCGGACTGACAGACGTGGATCCAAATTTCATGCTGAGGTATTAGGCAAAGTTTATAAAGTAGGAGTCTCTAAGGAGCTTAGAAGCTTCGTTTTAATTATGACGGTATGAGACGGCTCAGTTCTGGAGTTTGAGACAGTGAGAAAAAGAAAATAAATTGCTGGCGAATACTTGCAGACCGTGTTTGTAACGAAAAATTGCTGACAAGTTTAGGTAACACACCGCGTAGGAACCAAAATATTCGGTCCAACAAATTTTCTGTATAAAGGTAGCTCAGATGTGGTGGCTAAAGTTTTTAGATGGTTGAACAGCGCAGCATACGCATTTGATATAGTGGTGAGGGTGACTCGCTTGCGCACTTATGACGTGCTTTCTATTCGGTTTAAAGTTAAAAGAAAAATATTTTTGAAATTTTTCGAGCCTCCACGTCAACGGAACTCATACGATTCTGACCAACGCTGCAAGTTGAGTTCGCTTGTATTCTGCGAGATTACTATTAGTTCTACAATTCCTACAAGCTTTCCGCAGAGATCGTTTACTTTTTGTGTCTAAAGATAACAAGCATTGAATTCCGATTGACACAAGTTTTATTTCTTTCTGACTGTCACTAGTCCGACCAACAACAAGAATGCCTATTAAATCACAGTAACCGGCGGCTTTAAGTGCCTTGGAAATCAGGCGACAAAAATTGCAGCGACTAAGCTGCAGCTGAAACAGAGCAGTGCCAGTGAAAAAAAGCCACAACAACAGCAACAAAGCTTTACAATGCAAACTACAAAATGAGCCAGCAATGACGCAGAAAGCGACAAAAAATAGCTGAAACCTAAACTTGAAGACGTGTGGTGGAGAAAAAAGCGCACAACAACAACAATGTTGACGAAGCCAATGTGGGAAATAGCAAAATTGCAAGTGCAAAATCGAGAAATTGCCTGAAAACTGAGTGTCGCCAGTCGTCTGCTGTCGCTGCACTTCGCTCTTGCTTTGTTACAACTCTTGTCGACTTGTTGTTGTTTGCTTAGATTTCTATTTTTTTTTTGTTGCTATTGCTGTTGTATTTTTGTTTGTTTTGTTTGTTCTGTTAGTTGTGTTTTTTTGTATTCGGTATTCCCTTTCGTGCTGTCAGTGGCTATTATTGGTTTGCCCATTGATCCAAAGCATTCGAATTGATTCGTGTAGCCATATTGGATTATTCTCGCAATTACACTTTTCCACAAAATTCTTCGGATTTGCTTTTTTCAATACCATTTTCTGTTTTATTTGGTGTACTCGCACTGGATTTTTTGTTTGCAGTTACCGTTAAAACTCACTTTTCTCTACACGCGTTCGCGAGCTTTATTACAGCACTCAGCAATTTGGAGAGGCGCACGGTGTTCTGCCATGACACTCAGCGACTCAATTTCATACTCGTTATACGCTTGGTTGAATTGGATTTTATATTAAATTACGATGATAGCGCTCAAACAAGCAAGTTACAATTCCAAATTGAAGCAGGATATGAAAATATTTGTAATAAATTGCAAAAAATGCTCGAATTCAAAGAGTGAGTGGAGAACAGAATCTCAATTTCCGAAAAAAGCTACTTGCATTCCCAAAATGGCACTTAAACGCTGCAGCTAGCTTTTGTCCAAGACTACCGAGTAGAGAGATATTCCAAACCAACTGCTGGGAACCAACGGAGCAAGGAACCAACGTTGAAAGACAGTATTAAGAATAAAGTAAGTGACTTTTGAAACAAACACAGATGCTTATGTAATTTATTAACAAAAACTTGCTACCTAAAAATAAAAAATGAAATTTAAAGCGTAAAAATATAAATTATTTGCATACTTTTAGGCGTAAACCCTGGTATTGTGTTGTTGCCTCAATTTATAAAGTACGTGTATGTCTGTTTTGTAATCACTAACAACAACAAAGCAACAAATCTAAAGCAACAAATAATATTGCCGTTATCATAACTATTTTTGCGAAAACAGCGCCTAAAGGTATACTACGAAAAGCTGTTTTCGTTTGAATTAAGGCGCAGCATAGGTAAACAGTCGTAATGCGCCTAAAATAACGCACATAGTTAGCTTACACAGTCCAACACATACATGCAAGCAAACCTTTGCAATTTTCAGCTCACTATAATTTACACAGTTGTTTTGAGTGCACACAGATCGTGCAACATTTTCTATTTGTTGCTTGGCTTGCTAGTTTATCTTTCATACATTACACACGCCACAGCACGAGCTGAATTCTATTGAACAACATTAACTCATCAATCAAGCTCCGCTCGATATTTACGATTTTCGACAGCAAAATGTTGTGCATGCATTTAGGCGCATAATAAACTAACCAGTACATAGATGGTTATGTTTGGAGAGCATACAAAAGTGGTATCGTGCAAAAATGCTGTAGTAACGATGCAGTTGAATTTTGGGTTATCACCACTGCTTGCTTGTTTTGTTGAAAGTTTTTGCTAGCTTTTTCCATATTAATTTTTTTTCAAATGCCAAGTCTGGATCAAATGTTTGATATTACCTGCAGAATTTACATGGCGTGTGTGGGCGTGTATGCGTGTGTGAGTGCGGTGCAAGAGCATAACGAAGAAAACAGCAATTGCATACTTGAACGCCCCGCAGGCAGTTGGTGCATTCACAGAAGTCCATTTGCACTGGAGAGCAAACGCCTAGAAGTCTAAAGTGGTCAGAAAAAACTTACAGCAAAGAAAAATCAATAATAAAGTGATGTGCAGCAAAAACTCGATTGAAGTCCAGCTAGGCTAAGAGACGGCGAAATTAAACAAGAACGGAGAGCATTACGAAAATAGTCTACGTACATAGTGGGAACAAAGGCATTTTGTTGACAAGTCCGAGAATGTATAATGAAGAAGGCAGTGCTTATATGCTGTAGAAAAACTTAACAAGGTAGTTACCAGATTTGACTGGGTTTAAGGCGGAATTTGTAACAAACCTACGCTGACTGTTTCTCATGACTTGCTACTTGAAAGATTCTGCGAAAATTTTTAAATTTAGAAAATTGTTCATTAGTGCATTGCAGTTCGGCGAAACGAAAATTGCAGATAGCAACATATTTTCGCTTTATATTTTTCGAAAGAAAAATCGACTTATCTTGAGACCCAGCATTCATTATTGGCTAATATTCGACCGAATAGATCACGTACAGCACGCAGTGAAAAAAAATATAGCCGCCGTAGCCGTAGAAAGTAAACGAAGACCGTGGAGAGGCGATTCGGCGCTGTTCGCAGCAAATCGGACTGACGTATGGAACGACTTGGCGCATTTTACGTCGAGATCTTATACTGAAAGCGTACAAAATACAGGCTTGTGCAAGCACTGAAGCCGCTTGACCTTCCCAAGCGACATCGCTTAGCTCTGTGGCCTCTTGAAAAGTTCCAAGAAGATTCGACGCTTTCGAGCCAAATTTTATTCAGCAATGATGATTATGATTATAATATTTTTGCGAAAAAAAAACAATTTTTTATTTTTAAACAGCGCATTAAGAATTTGGAAGAATTTCTTTGAAATTATTTTTCTAATTAACGGTATATATATGCATAATTATATAATATAGATGAGCAATAGTATCATTGTATTTTGAGTATAGTTTTCTTAGTTTTATGGAAAAAGTTTAAATTAAATTAAAAATTTTCGAATTAAATTAAATTAAAAAATTTCGCTTTATTTCGGCATTTCATTTACCATAAAATTTTTGAATTTTTAAATTTGTTGCTCTTTAAATTTGCTTAGCAGCTTATTAAATGCACGACAATTGACGAAAAGAGCAATTAGAAATTTTCGGAATTAAATTTGCGAGCGAACCAACCAAGCATTGTGCGCAGCTCATACATTATGCAAACCAGCAAATAAAAATAAAAATAAAAAATATATAAAATTAAATTTTAAATTTTTTTGCAATTAAAATTTAATGGCATTCATTGCTTTTGCAGCCTAAACACAACAAATTTGTGGCAATGCGCAGATTTTTAGCATTGTTATGCAAGGTATGTTAGAAACTTTTCGGTTTTAAAAAATGTATGAACTTTTACTAAAATTTCCAAGAACAGTGTTGCTTTTAAAGGCAGTTATTAAAAAATATTAACAAAAGTGAAAATTATAATGATAAAGCTCAATTGCACTGCATATTTTACAATTTATGCACATACACACACGCATATATATATATATATGCGCACGCACACTTTTACAATGAAAGTTTTTACATTTAAACGAGAACTGTTCACGCTTTTCAAGGAATTCGCTGAAAATCGCTGACGCTATTGTAGAATGTGTTTGCGTTTATTTGTATGTATGCATGCGCCAGTAAATATATGTGAGCGTGTGTGCTAATGATAAAAGCGCCAACAGTTATACAAACTTGTTGAAGGCAACCGAAATGAAAAGGAAACGCAAGTTAATAGCGCTAATGGTGGCTGAAGAGTGGGAGCAGCATAAGGATAAACAACAAAAGATGGATAACGGAAGAGAAAGGAAGCGTTTGAAGCACAGAATGAAGATGAATTTGTTAGAAGCAGCAGCGGAGTGGCGCACAATGAAAGCGAAATCGAACAAGCGTAATCAAGTTGTTTGCTTGGCACTCAAGCGCTACGCAAAACCGCTGAGGCGCGCCAAGTAGCGAAGGCGCTCTAAGGCGTGGAAGGGCTGGGCGATAAATAGCAAATGTGAAAAATGAAAATAATGCAAAAAAAATTAATACCAAAGCACAGAGCGCAACACTTGCTATATTTAAACAATAGCAAATATAAACATTTGCGCATGTGTAACTCGCACCATATGTGGACTTAGCCTTATGTCTTCAAACAGTTCGACAGTCAGCTGAGCAATGAGTTGAAAAGCCTCGCGCTTACTTAGACAAACTTAAACAGCGTATTTTTGCAGCGAGGCGCAACACAAGTTTATATTATATGTATGTATATATATATATATATATAAATATATGAAGCACATGCGCTCACGCGCTTATTTGTGTTGTTGTTGTTGTGTGAGTGCTGCGCCGCGCGTGTAATGAGACGTGAAGGCGAACGCACATAATGAAATTATGTCAAGTGCGTATTTGTGCCATCAACGGGTTTACGGTGAATGCTTGCGGCAATACCGCAACCGCAAGCAATGAAAACAGCTACAACAACAACAACAACAAACAAAAAAGCAATAATAATAATAATAATAAAAGCGTTGACAGCCAAGAAACGCAGCAGTGCGCTGGCTGCGAAGAGTGAGACATCAAATTTAATGCGCGCAGTCAAGAGTGTGCAGCAACAACAACAACAACAAAACAACGGCAGCAAGTTAGCGCCAGGTATACATACAAACACATATAGGTGCGCGCGCTTGTTTGTGGTTGTGTGTTGTGACAATCTCCGCCGCTGAGCTGTCGTGTGACACATGCGTGGCATGCCACATGTCGCACGCCACATGCCACTTGCAAATATGAACGCAACAGCATATGCGCTTGTAGCGCCGAATGAGTTCATTTACATAAATAAAACGCGACAATTTCTTCTTTTTTTTTAAATTTTATTTCATTAATAACTCGGCATTGTTATTGTTTTTGTTTATATACATATATGTATTTATATACTAAAATTCAATACATATATGTTTACATGTATATATATATATATGTAAAGTCATGTTAATATCAACAAACACCACCGCAAATGCGTGTGCGCGGGGCTTACCCATGGCGCTGCTATAAATAAATATAAATGGAGCTACGCACACATATGCAAACACACACACATATGCATATATTAGGGTGGATTGAAAAATATCTAATATTTTTCGTACTCTGAAAAATTGACTGATAGACACCTCTAAGAAAACCACTTCAAGCATGAGCTTTTAATTGTAACGGGCATTTTTAATAAGAAAAAAATAGATAACTGTAAAGCGGAGGACCTTTTTGATACAATTAAGAGCTCATACTTGGAGTGTCTTTTTTAGAGCTGTCTAAGAACCTATTTTTAAGAGTGGCAAGCGAAAAAAATATTATTTTTTTTTTACCCACTCAAATGTAGCCTATACATATGTATATATATAAGGGTGTGCCTTATTAACCCAATTTTTTTTTTTTTTTTGGCAGACACCCTTAAAGTTTCTATTTCTGCCCTAAAAAAATTATGCAGCGTAAAAAAAGCTACTTATTTTCAATTTAAAGCCTGCCGAAATCATTTTACCTTTCTCAATATTAGTTACATTGTAAACGTAACTGTGCTTTTTTGCTCTTTTGCATTAAGCAATTACATCAAGAACTTTGCAAAAATGATATTCTAATACAAGATTTTTCGCTCTACAAAAAATATCTTATTAATTTTTTTCATCAAACATTTCTTAAAAAAATCAACTTTGTTTATAATGAACACCCTAATATACATGTATGTGTGAGTTACAATGATTTCAAGGCGTGCATATCATGTGCTCGTGATTACTTGTAAAATTATACGCGTGTTTATACTCAACACGTTGTTTGCTGTTGTTGTACCAATTCCAACAGCTTCCACACACACACACACACACACAAGCGCGCATAAATTCCCCAAGAGCGCCTCAACTAATAATTTGTAGTGGAATTTTGAATTTCTAAAGTAAATTTATTTGAAAAGTTGTTAGTGTCAGGTATACACACACACACACACACAGGCATACAAACGCATGTTTATGCAAATGTCGCGGAGTACATTGGCTTCACTACAGCGGTTCTGCCTAACTCCTATAGGAGACAACAAGCCCTTGGTATGCATAATCATTTAACGAAGCGTTTAACGAAATTAGTATGCAATGAACTTAGACACACACACACAGACACACACTGGCAGACATTTGCAGTAATAAAATAAGTCTTTGGACAAAAAGCTTCATAAGAAAGTAGAAAAATGCTTCTAACCCAGTGCGAACATTTTATGCCTGTGGTTTGTGGCAGCACGGATGCCGCAGTAGTTGCAATAATATTTTAGACAGCTTTCGACTGCGTACCAATAGACGGAGTACCACTAGCAGAGCGTTGTTCAATTTTAAAATCTGGCGCTAAGAAGCTCAGTGGCACATTCTTACAGCTTGATTTCTCAGACCAGCTAACAACAAGTTTTCTCTTTGGCGAACAAGTGAATTACTAGCGAGTGGACGCCAAAGATTTGGAATAATAGCTTATGAATGCCTCGTTGACTGTAACGCGGACCAAAGTCTTAACATAACTTATTTTAGCGCAAATGTTTGCTCTAGCGAAAATGTAGTAATCCATGAAAATGAAAAAAAACCTTCAGAATTGTTAAAGACTATCCATCGCGTTACTGTAAATTAAAGTCAGTAAGACAATCAGATCAATCTGCCTCAACTTCTTAAAACAAAAAAAGTTGTTGCGAGTATCAGTCATAACCTCACTTTTCTCAAAGTCTTGCAACTTTTACAGCTTTGAGACACTACAACCGCACATATTCCTACACGGCTCACGCTTCCGCTGACAATCCACCAACGCTTCTCAACTTTACGGCAACTAATGGCTGACAAGCGCCATATAGCGCACTGCACGCACACTAGTAAAGTCTGTTTACTGTTTTAGTCACAGAGTTAAAATCAGGCTAAAACTGCATATAATTAGAAAGTGCAACCGATGCTGATTGCTTCGTGAGTGCCAAGCGGCAGTTTTAACATGCATAAGACGAAGGAGTGGTTGGAGTTATTTGAGGAGAAAGGAAAATACTAAAGAGCAGGGTGAACAAAAATGAGTATGAGGCTTTGATTCGTCTTTGAACAGCACTTGCATGGGCGATGAAGGATGCAGGAAATTATGCCAAATAGCTGAAGGGTTTAGCTGTTAGTAGCATTAGTTGAGTGCGAAGATATAGCGTGTGCACAAAAGTGAAGTGCTAGTTGTGGTAAGAGTGGAGAGGAAGTGCGAAAGGAAGGCGTGGCAGATGTGGAGTGTGACGAGTATACATGTAGAGGAAATAAGCATGATATGCATGTATGAACGCAATTCTTTAAACTAAAACTTTTTTAATTACCTTTTAATGTTTTTTTAAATTTAATTTATAACTTTTCAATTAACAGACGAATTGCACGTTAATCTAAAGAAAACATTGAAATATGTACGCAAGACATATCACTTGTCACTCATACGCAACGTACCACCAATTTATTTCAATAAACTTGTCTCCACTTAGAATAATTAGTAGCTAGCGAATGAAAATTAAAACCACATATGCAAAATATAGCCTGCGTAAAGCTGGATTAATACACTAATTTAATTTAGTTTCCGTTATTAATTGTTATTTTCTATGAAATTGTATACATTTGCCGAATTTGAACGCTGTGCTGTTCAACGATTTCAAATACTCACATTTCGCTAATCACTTTTAATTAGTGTTTATTTGCGGTTTTGTGTTAATTTGAGCACGTCACTCGTTACATTACCACCTGTTGCGCTGAAGCGCCGCAAAATATGCAAAAAATGCGTGCATTAAAATCAATTAATTGAAAGTGAAAATTCTAAATATTTGAACTATGTGCTTGATATTCATTGACACCGATTAAATGAATGGTTGAGGAGAGTGTGCAAATTATATTAAGGACTATCATATTCGCATTTCAGATATTTGCGCAATTAAGCCAAACACAAGTGGGGGTGGTATCATTAAATTGTGTATGATTGCATCGAAGCTTTAATACGCTTCACAGTTGCATTTCTTATACTTGTAGCATAAAGGGTAGCTATTTAGCTAGATTTTGATCGTTCAGTAGGTATGACAGCTATACGCTATAGTGTGCCAATCTGAACAATTTCTTCTGAGCTTGCATAGTTGAGTTAGACATTAAACTATGCCAAATTTCTTGAAGATGACATATCTTCAGATCAAAAAGTTTTCCATACAAGCACTTTATTCCGATCGTTCAATTTGTATGGCAGTTATATGCTATTTTGTTCCGATATCGGCCGTTCCGACCGATGAGCAGCTTTTTACATTTTCCATTATTTGCAAGACTGAAGCTGAAATATATCTGTTGTCTTACCTTTGGCAAACCAGAAGACATAGCTAAAACTGACCTTGTAAGGGTCTTATGATCCAGTCTATAGCAGTTTTTAGTTGCCACAACGGATCGACATTCTAAGCGTGCAAGTGCGATCTCTCTTGAAAGCGAGCTTTTAACCTAACCTCACCTAAATTCTCCTGATATTATACGGAACTTTAAATGGAGAAATTAAATGAGTTAAATACAACTGTAACATAAAATCTCCCTTCCGATCTAACTTAAATTTTTTTCAAAAAATAATTAGAAAAACTTTAAAATTTAGAAAAAAATCTGTAACTGAAAAAATAATTAAAGAAAATGTCATGAAAATATTGCTTGCACCAAATTTAATATTCAAAAGAGAGCTCAGCCTAAAATAGTTATATTCGAAAACGAGCCAACACACACACAAGTACACAATTTAAAGCGACGCCACAAAAATGAAAATCTCTGTGTTTCACTTTCAATGCCAAATCTATGAATGCATCGCCGAATTTCGCACACAAAGCGGCATAGAGGTATACAAGCGGTGTGGTAGTGGGGAGCGACTCTGCGCAGATTAATCATAACAAAGCGCTGTTGACGATTTTTCACTCATTCCTTTGCTGCAATTAAAAAGAAATTACGAAGCCAAAAAAGTTTTCACTTTTCTGTGTCAACAACTATCTTGGCGCAGCGCGCACGCACACAAAGCCAAGCACACACACACGTGCGCTTCTTTATTGTTTATATGTATTTACATACGTGCCTGCGCGCCCTAATGCTGTCGCAGCCGCCCACGCCAGCTTTGGCTGCGCTCGTCATGCGAAATACTGGCGCACAGTCGCTGGGCATAATTTCGTAGCGACAATTTGCAACCACACATACACGCGCTCACGCAGACAGTTTTCAATTTTCAAAACACCAAACACTCAATTCAAATTTTACTTTGCTGGCTGTTGCTGCCAGCTTTTATTTTACTTGGCTTCTTTTTAATTTTTGTGTAAACTTTTTCGGCGTTTTAACCGCTCGCCTCCTGCGCGCTGCATCATTTTTGCTCGGCTGGGAAAACATAGCGAATTTATGCGTTGGCCAAGTTCTGCTGACACACAGAGCCGCTAAGCGTCTGCGCGGCTGCCAAAAGCTTGGCGGCGAACAGCAACGTGCTTGCGTTGCTCCAAATCCCAGCGTGTTTATTTCACTTTTTTATGCGTGCTTAATAGTGTGTACAATGCTTTGGCTGGCGCGTACGCCTAAAAGCATGCCTCACTTTGTGGTTACGGCGTGCCAAGTAAGTTGCTGCGTGTGCTTAGTGAAATGAAAATTATTTTGGGGGCGCTCAAGATAACTAGAGACCTCAGCCAAGTAGAATCTTATACAGAGTTTAAGAAAAAGTGCACAGTTCTGACAGAAAGTGCTGAGTTCGGTTGGTAATATGCTCGCGGAGTTATTAAAAGTAGGCGAAGACACTAAAAGTAGTGACAGGAATCATGTAGTTAACAATCAGCGCTAATACTTAGTAAACGATGTCTGAAGAAACGAACCTTGCTTTTATTAGAAGTTCAAGTCCAGTGGGATCGATAAGTGTAAGCCAAATGCGCTTAGCTCTCTATATTGATAAAAATGGAAAGGAATAATAACCCTAAGCCTGCAGCCAATAAAAGTTTATGCTGTCAGAGTCCGACCTAGAACAATGAGTGGTCTTGATTTTTAATAATAGAAGCGAAGATTGACAGTGTTGAAGATTTCTTGTTTGGAGAATACTAAATAAGAAAATGTATCAGAGAGGTTATGAAATTTCAAAAATTTATTACAGAAATCTGAAAGGATCTCACGCTAAAAATTAAGTGGCAAAAGTGTGAGGTAATAAAGGCGCTGGGTTTTATAGATATAAGAACAACTTTCTGTGAGGTTTAGGGTTCTTCAAAAGTACGTCTTAAAGCTGCTGTAAAAGTTGAAACCTTTAAAGAAAAACAAATCGGTTCGCTGATTTAGATAGACGCACGCAAAGCAACACTGTAGAGAATTTAAAGCAGATTGGTAACTGCCAACCTGCCCGAACGTCAAAGCTTTAGAAATAAGAGAAATGGTAGCTCGGTCCGAACAGAAGGTATATAGGGTATTGCATTCAAAGAGCGGATTGCCTGAAGATGTCTCCAAATCTCGCATTAACAACTCGCGTCTAAAACCAACCAATTTGGTGAGAAAGCACTACCCTTATTAAACACTATCTGGAATAAACTTTGCTGGGTTTCACACCGAAATTAAAATAATCATTTTTCTTTCTTTTTACTTACCAGCAGCTCAAAGCCTACACATTTATGAGTCTGTCTGTGGGAATTTCTGCTCGCTTTCGTACAACGAAATTTGCGAGAACAGAAAGCTGCTGTCTTGTCTCACTTAAGACACTTTACGCATGCAATTCGTGGCATGTGCACGCGTGTGTGCGTATATATTTCTCTATATGACCTTGGGTTTAAAAAAAATTGCAGAAAAAGCACGTTTAAGCAACAAAGTGAGAAAAATGAAAACAGAGAAAATTTTAAAAACCAAAAAACTAGGCCAAAAGTGCGCAGCAGCCGCAAAATGAAAAGGAAAATACATTTTTTAGTTTTTTTCTTTGACTCGACGCAGAAAAGTATGCAACGATGAAGTGCAAACCAGCAACTAACGCAATTCGACTCACAAGCCAAAGAGCACTTTCTTCCAAAAGTCTATTAGGAGCGCGCTCATACAAGCACACAAGCAACATGATATTGTAGTTGCTTTGTTTCTTTGTAGCGACATTCATATATACAGTTAGACATACATACACATTTAGGCGTAAGTAAACACAAACGTACATAGCCGTGTGAGACTCGACAAAAGTGCGAAAGTCAGCGCTTTCACATAAATCGAATTTTTTTGTATGTGTGTATTAGTCCGATTTTTGTTTGTGTGTATGTATGCGTGCGTGACTTTCACTTCAAATTCCCTGCACTCTCTTCGCATGCAACACACATTGCGTTTTTGTTCGCTTCGCCAGGCACTTTGAGCGCACGCTGTCAATTTTGCACCGAGCTTTAGCTGCCGGAGTAAGAGAAATTCGAAGCAGGGTTGCATGTGAAGCTAACACCAACATAAAAAAGATAGAATAATATAACAAATAAAAAGAAAGACAAATAGAGAAAGTAGAATAATAATATCACAAATATGAAGAAATAAAGAAAATATACAACAAAATACCTACAATGAATTTCGAGCTTAAAACAAACCCCAGAAATATGCGGGTAAGCGAGAAAAAAATATAAAATATAGCTAATGAAACAAAAACAACAAAAGAAGAAAAAATCAAGCAAAACCAGAAATGAAGTGTCAACATGTTGCAATTAACTTTGACAAGTTCGCCACTTCCGACAGCCACGGCCGGAGTATGAGCGCCATCAATTAGTGGCGATTATTTATTGTTTTTTTTGTTGTGTGTTTGCTCAATTAATTTGCTGACACCGAAAATAGAACAGCTGTCTGACACGCTTGAATTAATAATTAGTTTTTTTTTCACCTTTGCTGTGATAAAAATAATGAAACCTTAGACTTGTAAGTTTAGAAATATTAAATTATATAATAAAAAAATATTTTTAACAATTTTATTTATATTTTTTTAAATTAAAACGTATATATCAGCAAAAAATTAATTGCAGTATAATAGGTATTTATAATTTCGTTAATTTTTTTTTATTAAGCATTTTTAATTAATTCAAAATATTTTGGTTTTGAAAAATTAAAATAAATAATAATTATACAAAATTAAGTTTGTCAGAAAATTAATTACTTTTAACTGTCTTAATTATTTTTAATTTTCTAAAATACATTTGTTATTGTTGATTCTTTTAATGAATCAAAACCAAACTTTAACCACTAAAAAAAAAAAAAAATTATGAAAAATTAAATTTATTTGTCAAAAAGGTATTGTAATTACATATAAAGTAAATAAATATAAACAGAAATATATAAAATTATAAAATATCCTATTTGAATTTGCCTTTAAAATATTTAATAAAATACATTATGATAATAATTGTGCAAAATTAAGTTTGTCAGAAAATTAACAATTTTAATTTTTTTAATTACTTTTAATTTTCTTGATTATTTTAATAAAAATTTATCAAAACCAAAATATCTTCACTAAATTAAAAAAATTATTATGAAAAATTAAATTTGTCCGAAAATTAATTACTATAAATTTTCTTAATTCTTTTAATTAAAATTTAATTAAATGCTTTTAAATTATATAATGTAATAATGTAATATTTTATTTTTTGTTCAACTTTTCTATTTTCTCGATTTTTAGTAAATAAATTATATTAGATTTTGTTGTTGTTAGATTTGTTGAAAAATATTTTGCTTTTAAAAGTTTAAAAAGTAATAATAATGAAAAATTTATTATTTTTAATTACTTTTAATTTTTCTAATTACTTTTAGTTGCTTGATTGCTTTAATTAAAAATAAATCAAAACCAAAAAATGTATAATCAGTAAAAAAAAAAATAATTATGGAAAATTAAGTTTGTCGGAAAATTAATTATTTTTAATTTTCTTAAGAACATTTAGCTTTTTCGATCTTCTTAATTAAATAACTCAATATATTTGTTCAACTAACAAAATTGCTATGCATATTGATGTTCGTCAGAAAATTAATTACTTTTAATTTTCTTTATTCTTTTAATTAAAATTTCAAAAAAATGCTTTCATTTTAATAATTTTTTAATTTTGTAATAATTTTTATTTTTAATTTTTATATATTTGCATTATTGCTACTTTTATGTACGTAAAGTTTTTATAATATATATATATATTTCATAATTTTATGAAAAATATTTTGCTTTTGAAAAATTATCAAAAAAGTTTGCAAAGTGATACTTTTTTTTTTTATTCTGCAACTTTATAAAAAATGTTTACTCACCTGTAAAACTTTCGTTTAAAATTTTCCGTTTTCGCGTAGTTTAAGTATGTAAAACATTATAATTTTTTATTGATTTGAAAACTTTTAGTTTTATTTAAGATTTCGTACTTCTGTTGTCTAAATTTACATTACTCTTTAACTTATTTTAATTGTGTTTGCTATTTGACATTTTTATTTGTATGTTTTCATATTTTTTTAGCCACTATAACTTATTTACTACGCTCATAGTAATCGTATGTTTTTTTTTAAATCTACTGAGTTCACATAAAATGCATTGAATTCCATTTCAGTTGCAATTTTTTCTTCTTTTAATTTAATTAATAATATTATTATTACGTTTTCTTGCTTAAACTCACTATCAGTTTAGCTTTTTGGTATTCGCTTATTTAGTTAACTAGTTATATAATTTACAAATTTACTGCTAGTAGACCATACATACATATACATATATAATTTTTGCCTAACTGTACTTACAGCTATTAGTTAAGCTATATTAAGTTAAGCTAAACTGTTTTCTTGGCTACTAAAAACTATTTAATATTTCAGTTAATTTTTAAATAATTTAATTAGCCTAAGAAATTATTTGTTTTCTTTCTTCAAGTTGCCACAGTTATTTTGTTACTTTGTCGCATTAAATTTCGTAAATGTGTGACTTTCATACAAAAAACTCAAAATTAGTTTTTCTTTATTTTTGTATTAAATTGTATGAGTTTTTTGAAAAAGTGAATAATTTTTTAACAACTTTGTAATGTGTGCTATTTAAGAATTTTTAGTTGTGTGACTTGGAATTAAATTTTTGTTATTGTATTTTTTAAATAATTCAATGTTTTGGAATTGTTGAAAAAAATATGTCTGCTAGTTTAACTAACCAAAATGTGTATTTAAAAAATTGCTTAAATAAAAGAAAAAATGGCGTAATTTTAATCAACTAAATATAAAGAAAAATTTTGGAAAATCGCCAGTTTTTAAAAATATATAAAATTGCGAAAACTAATTTGTTATAAAAATCAATATTAAAAACGCTTGTTAAAAATTAATTTGAGTGCTCATACATATGAAAAATATTAATCAGAATAAAAGAATTTAATTTAAATTTACCTAGAAAATAATTAATTAAAAAAATTAGATGAAAATAAGTAAATAATAATCGATATTTTTTTTGTGAATTTTTAATACTAGTTGAAAAAAAAGTTCTAAATATTATAAAAAAAGAGAATATTTAAGTATACAAAAATATTTTTTTGCCATCAAAGTATTTATTAAAGTAAAAAGTAAGTTAAAATAATTAAAAAATAAATTAATAAACTAAGTATTAATTATTTTTTGTCGAATAAAAATTTAATATTGAAAAATGCTTTAAAATAAATATAAAAATATTCCAACGGGCGTGGTAAATAGAAAATAAGCTATCTGCATGGTGCTAAATGCTATTGAGCTGATGTGAAATATCAGCAAGAAAATATATAAACAATAAATAAATAAAAAATATAAGAAATATATAGCAGAAAAAAACATTTTGTAGCTGTTATGCACTAAAACCACCAAACTTAACATAACATTCACGAAAAATGCATTGCATTACCAAACAAGCTTTGGCGTTAGACGTGGCGTATGAGTAATACGCGTTTGCTACTTTTTATGCGGTTCGCAATTATAGTGTGTACATTTACATTTATTTTTCAAGTGAATTAGTGATTATCGCGCAGCGTTAACACGCTTGCATTGTTTGTTATTGTTGCAAAAAATTGTGTATATTTAATTTGATATTTTGTTAAACTTTTTCCATGCAACTGTTAATGGAAGTTGTGCATGCATTATTTGCTGCTTTTCCACTATTTAGCGCAATTTTATTAGCTAATTATTGGTAATTAATTCTTAATTTTTTACTTTTTTCTATAACCATTAACTCAGCTTACTGCTGCACACACATTGACTAGCAGTTTTAATTTTATTTTATTTTTTGTTGTTTTGTGAAATATGTTGCATAATACAAAAGTTTGCACCGCAATTGTTTACACACATTTTTTGTTATTTATTCAAACACATTTATATACTCAGTTTGCACTTATAACCGTTAATCACATTTAATCTAAATTTTACTGTTGTTGCTGTTGTTCGATATTGTTGCTATTAATTTAATTAATTCACACATTGTGCTTTCTAATGCAATTCCATGCAAATATTTAGTTTTATTTAATGTTTTTCGCTCTATGCTTAAATTGAGCACTTATCTAACCACTTACAAACATACATTCATACATGCTCTATTGTTGGCATATACATACATACATATGTAGCTACTATATACATAACTGCGAGACATACGCTCTTTGTTTGCACGAATTAAATTATTCAATTTTGTGTTAGATATTTTAATTAATTTATTTTAGTATGGAAATTTGCATAAACATTTGTACAAACACGCACACATATATACATAATACCACATACTTACACACAAATTGTATATGCGTTGCTGTGTTAGTGCTCAACCTCAACTTTTATTTACATTTGCTTTCACACATTTCAATTTCCACCGCAATTACGCTCACACACACACATGCATACAGTAACACACACACACGTCAAAGTAAACTAACGCTTTGAGTGCCGAAGCAAACAATTTGCAGGAACAAACGGAAAAAAATTCACACTCGCCAACACTGCAAAGCACAAATTTACGTTCTACTGTCTTTCAAGCGCCCGAATTCACACTTTAAGCGAAAAGTTTGAGTAAAATTGAAGTAATTAAGGAAGACTAAAGAAAAATTTAGAAAAAAACTGAAAGCCGCAATTCATTGACAGGCGAAAACCGCATAAAAAACATGTCAGTAAAAGCTCAGAAAAAATCCATGCAAAGCAGCCAAAAAAAAATATAAAAAAACGCGCCAAAAATAATGCCACTCGCAAGTGTTTGTATGTGTGTCCAGCACTATGCTACTGCTAGCCGCCTTTGTTGACTTCATTTCGCGACATTTACAAGCGTAAGTATGTGTGTATGCGCATAAGAATCAGCGCTCTAGTATGGTGGCTGTTGAGCAGGGCGTATACGTAACCGCGTGTGTGCAGCCGTAGTTAGCCGCGACCACCGCGGCAGTGGCACACATAATTTCTCAGCTGTCGGACATTTGTCGTCGCTGCCAAAGCTGAATACGTGGGTGTGCTATTTATGTGTGTATATGTGTGCATGCGGCTGTGCGGTTTATTTAGTGGCGAATATAAGCAGACGTGCGCATGTACACATACATATGTATGAGATTGCGGGTACTTTTGTGACATTCTTTCATAATTTAGGAATTGAGCTCAACCGCTGTATAATGCTTTTAAAATTACCATTATATGTTTATCAAAAATTACATAAAACTTAAAAAAATATAATTAACAAAACAAAAACAAAGATTTCAAAAAAAAAAAAAAATCCAAAAAAAAAATTTTACAAAAAAAAAATTACAAAAAAAAAAAAATATTACAAAAAAAAACTAAAATAAACAAAAAAAAATTTAAAATAAAAAATATAATTAAAAAAAAGAGAAGATAAAATAAACAAAAAATAAAATCTAATAATAAATATTAATTTTATGAAAAACCTATCTTTTTTAAAGAAATTTTGAGAGATTAAAAACGAATATTTGTCAATTTTTCACAAATAAAAAATTATAATTATTTAGTTATTAACTATCATAGGTATTATATATATATATTTAATATTGTTTAGTTATTATTTATTTATTTTTTTTTTTTTTTTGTTATATTATTATGCGAAATTTTCAATTATGGGAACTAAAAATCGAGAAATAGTAAACTTTTTAGCAATAAATAATAAAAAACAGAATTTAAAAAATAAGTTAAAAAAATAATTGAAGAAGAATAATAAAATATTACTATGAAAATTGTTATGAGAAGTGTTTAATTATGGGAGTTAAAGTTCGGAAGATAGTCAATTTTTTAACAATAAATTATAATAAAAAAAAAATATGAAAAAACAACTTAAAAAGAATAAAATAAAAAATAAAATAATGTTACTATGAAAAATTTTATGAGAAATGTTCAATAATGGCAGTTAAATGACGAGAAATAGTAAATTTTTTATGAATATATAATAATTAAAAAAAAATATTAGCAAAAACTTAAAAAAGAATTTAAAAAAAAATTTTAAATAATAAAAATAAATAAATAGGAATAAGTAATAGAAATAAAAAGTATTAAAAATATTTGTTTTGGAAGTTTTATTGTAAAAAGTTTTTAAGAATATTTAAAAACAATTTATACAAAAAATTGAAAAAAAAAATTCATGTTAAATATTCACAAATTAATATTGAAATTCATATCGCTTTTTAAATTTCAATATTTAAAATAATATATTCGAAATAATTTTCAGTCATGTTTTTTTTTATGAAATTATTAAGGGGTGCCTATAACTACTCAAATAAAGAACTCTTTTGCACAATTGCTATTGCTTATAATACAACAACCACTGAAATGTTCAAACACAGAAGAAAGAACCAAAAACTATGCAAACTTTATTTTCTCATTTTATGCCTTCAACTGATTTGTTTCTGCTTTTTGCAAACGCTGGCTTTGCTTCGCATTACCAGCAAGCTCAGTTGGTTGTCTTCAGTTCTGCTTTCATATTTGCTGTCTGCAGCAGTGCATGAAAATTTACTCCATCCAACACGAGCAGTCTGTATTTCGAGTAGCAACAACAGAAACAACAAACATAGCACTAACAGTGATGGCTGCGACGCATCACATCACTTCACTTCGCACTTCACCTCCTTTACACAACGAAAATAGCAAAGAAATTGGAGCACTTCTGGTTTGCAACTTGCTCACACACACACACACACACATACATATATATGCAGATAAGTGAGTGTACGCTTGCGTGTGTGCGACATGTCAACATTCGCCTGCGAAATTTCAACAGTTCAAGCATATTCCACACCGAGCCAAGCCGAGCCAAGCCCAGCCAGCCTGTAGTACATCATGTCGCATACGTAATCAACATGCGAGCTTACGTGTAATGGCGGTCTCCGTTAGACGGTGAAGTGGCAGTTGCATGCAATTCACTTGAAACTCCTCGCCACCGCACACTGGAATGTATCTTTCCACACACACATATACACATATACTTGTATATTTATGTATATGTGTGTGTGTTAGTTTAGTCAAGTTTCTGGCATTTTTCGCTTGTTTTCTCTACTTCTTTCTCTTTTGCTATTTTTAGTTTGTGTTTGCACTCTGTGTGCTGGTAGTTGTTAGTTTTGTTGTAGTAGCTACTGATGTCCTACTGTGGCTGAGCATATCGCCCAACTACTTGGAATTCGCTGAGTACGATATTTGTGTCTTGAGTGGCAATGCAACGACAGTGGGTCAAGCAGCGCATAGAAGTGCACAAAAAAAAGTAAAAATAAAAACTTTTGGTAAACAGTAACTGTAGTTGTTTGCGCTTACTAATTTATGAGTTCTTCGTAAGTTATTTGAAATGCAGTGGAGTGAAATTTAATAAATAAATTTTATGATGAAATAAATAAATGTAATTCAAGTAAAAATAATTATAAAATTAAAAAAAAATATTTTTAATTTATTTAATATTAATATTAATATTCAAAAAAAATTGAAGTGTATAATGCGTATAGATTTTTTACGATATTTTTTATTTATATAATGTATAAAATTAAAAAACCAAAATTATATAAAAATAATTTGTATAACATTTATGTAAAAAACCAATTATACGATGAAAAAAATAAATACAATTAGCTTAAAAAAATTATAAAATATAAAAAATATTTTTATTTTTTTTTTCAATATGTGGATCCGTTTTACATTATAATGAGATATGTTAAATTATTTAAAGTTAAAAAAATTAACAAAATTTATATACAAATAGTTTTATAATTAAATTAATTATAAAGAAGAAATTCTTAATATTTTTAAATTATTTAAAGTACAAAATTTAAAAAAATAAATAAAAATTATATAAAAATAATTCTATAGTTAAATTAATCATAAAAAAATTCTTAATTTTTTTTAAATATATTAATATTCAACTAAATTTTTTCTTATAACCAAAAGTATTATCTTTAACACCTGTCTACAAAATATGTGAATTTTTCCTAGTTATGCCAAAAATAAATTGCCGAAATATTACGCTCATATTTTGAAAGCATTTTAATAAAATTCAAATATTCTCGCCAACCATTTTTCAAACTAATAAACTGTGTTAGAGCACTACTAGCAGGTCTATAACTCAAAGCCAACTTAACCGAATTACATGCGAGAAATTCTTATGCCCACACACACATACACGCACAAGTGCATGGCTAAAAGTCAGTTTATGTGGCTAACCCGACGGACTGCGTCCTATCACAGGCAATTCATAAATCTTTTCATATCTCGAGCTGGGCTGGCAGCTTCCATGTATGAGTGCAAACATGTGTGTGTGTGCGACTGCCGCCTAATAAGACATCTCAAAAGTCACTTGAAGACAGTAACATCATAAGACTGAAAAAATTGTGTCAAAACCACAATGGCAACAGTGTAGACAGTGCGCCGCAAAGTATGCTTAGACGCAAATAAATGCATAGCTCACACACGCACACACAATACATGTGGAGTATAAATATACATATACGAGTATGTTTGTTGGTTTGGGTGTGCAGGCTGTGTGGCAGCTTGAATCTTTCATTATCATTTCCCGGACAGCTCGCTTGCATGTGTATGCGTGTTTGTGTATGTTGGCAGGCAGCTGAAGTGGTCAGTTAGCAAGTATGCGCCGCAAAGTATGCTACAACAATCAGAAATATAAAATATACAGTTATTTGCGGCTGTGAGGGTCAGCTGCGTAGAAATATGCCAACGCTGTCACCGGCTCACCTCATTACTGGCACACAATACACATTTATACAACAAATTGCACGAACACAAACGAAGCGTGCTGTATAAACTGTATTTATGTGACTGTACGCGTGCAGTGAAGTTGTCCAATTGGTTGACCGACTTCAGTTTTTAACTAGTTTCGGTTAACATTATTCAATTTAATTTAATTAAATTTATGTAAGCAATTTTTATATGTCTACTTGCAGCAAATAAACCAGCACATACATACATACAAACATACACACACACAACATACGCATATGGCATTTATGTTAATATAAAACACATGGCTTTTTAATTAAATGAAATGTGGCAAATTTAGTGGCTGCTGTTGGTGTCTGTCTGTCTGTGTGCGAAAGTGTGATTGTGGCGTTGCCAACTAGTTGAAATATTTCTGCTGTTTGTTTGCGATACTTGTGCTTGTCTCATTTACGGAATATGCACACACACACAAACTGGGTATTATTTCATATAATTGCTCGTATCTTAATTGTATGATCTTTGGCAGCCACAATAACGGTATGTATTTGAATTTAAATTAATGCGAAATTTGCATTTGTCGAGTTTTCGCTTCGCAAACCTGATTGTTTGTTAATTAGTGAGTTGTCATGCTACAATACATTAAGGACGAAAATTCACAGGCAATTTTGGGCAAAAATCGTTGGTTGGATTTTTCAGAAATAATTTGAAATAATTTTAGTTATATTATTAAGCACTATTTAAAGAAATTCGGGTGTTTATATTTCTAGTAGTACTATGCACAGAGCTTCAAGAGCATGCTGAGAAAGAATATGCTACAAAACAAAGAATAAAATTTCATTTTAATTGAACAGTTTGTATGGCAGCTATATGCCATAATGGTCCAATCTGAACAATTTGTTAAGAGATTGTGGCACTGCCTTTGATAATAGCCTGTGCCAAATTTCATGAAGATATATACAAAAAAAAAAACATTTCCTTACTAGAACCTGATTCTGAACGTTCAGTTTGTATGGTAGCTATATGTTATAGACGTCCGATTTTGGCGATTCCAACAAAAAATCAGCTGCCTGGTGTGAAAAGCACGTATGAAAAATTTCTGATTGATATCTCAACAACTGCGTTATTAGCTGACAAATATACAGACAGACAGACATGGCAAAGCTCGTCACGCTGCGCATTTGTATGTATATATAATTTTTAGGACCCCGCCGTTTTCTGCTGGTTATTACAAACTTCATAGCAAACTGTATATAGGGTATAAATTCGAAGCATAAAGAACTAAAAAAAATCTACATTATCGCAATACATTCACATCACAAATACTAATTCAGTCACATTTAACTAAAATCTTAGAGCCTACATCAACTTTAAATTTATTATCCTAAAACTACGACACATCAGTTGGCATTCAAGCGTTAAAGTTAACCCCAAGATGCTTCACACACGCACAATCGCACAGTTCAAAACATACACCCACCCTCCCATTTTGCTTGACTTGCATTTACATTATGAGTCTCGAAGTTGTGCTGATGAATATTCGCTTTAGCCTTAGCTTAGTATAAAACATGCTGTTGCCACACACTCACACGCGTATCACGTCGCCTGGTGTCGATTTCGACTTGGTCGTCAGTTCACTGAGACTGCCAATCAGCGAGTCGTGCTCGTTGTCACTATCTAGGCCAGCGCTGTGCGCGCTTGTGCTCGCCGCCGTCGTTGCGTTGGCTGTGGAGGTCGCGCCTGCTGTGACGCCACCCAAGCTGTCATCCAGCATGTTGGCAGCGCCCATGGCCGCGTATGCTATCGCAGCATCGTCACCTGCCTTGTCGCTTAGCAGCAAGCTGTGCGGTCATCTCAGCGATTCGCGTCACATAAAGACGTCAGCGCCACCGCCGACCATGCCGCCAGCTTTACGTGGCGTCGTCGGCACGCCGTGTGGACAATGCGTCGCTGTGCTGGCATTCGATGTGCTCACACCTGCCGCCGCCGCTGCCGCATTCATAGCCTTCGACTCGTCCTCAAAGGTGACCATTTTCTCACGCGGCTTCATAATGATCTGCATTTGCTGCGGTGGAGGCGGTTGTCCGGTACAAATGAGCGTCTGTGGTGGACCCAGCTGCAGAGCGTGTGGCAGACCACCACCCATGCCCATGCCGCCACCGCCATGTTGTATGGTCGGAGAGTAACGGCGTGCCGGTGGTAGCGCCAAATCACCGACGCCCGATAGATTGAACTCACTTACGCTGCGCGGCACGAAGTACTCCATGTGGTGCTCAGGTATGCCCGTGGAGCGACGTATGGGTGTGTTGCGTTGGAAAGCAGAAGCCGCCGAGCGCCGTGGCAGCGAACTGTACTGTGTAAGTGTATGCGCCGGTCCAAAGAACATCGTCTGGTGATGCCCAAGTGTGTTACCGCCAAAGCCGCCAAGTTGTGCCGGCATATTGGAGTTGCCATTGCTGCCGTTGCCGCCGCCGCCACCGCTCAAAGCGAGCAGCTCAGCAGCGGGTCGTTGTCAAGAGGACTTCGGCGTAACTGCCACGGAGACGAGCGCAACGTCTTCACCCTGCGGCATCACGTGGTCCTGTACGCTAAACTTGCGCAGCCACATTACGATCTCTGTTTGTATGAGACTGAAGCACATGGCCACCACCGCCATACCGACAAGTATATACGCGGAGGCGAGATAAAGCGTGAGGTTGCCGGTGGGCGCCAGTTCGCCGAAGCCGATGGTGCCCAGCGACGTGAAGCAGAAATAAAGCGCCTCTAATACGCTCCAGTTTTGCAGTTTGTGGAAGAGCACTGCGCCAGAGGTGACGTAGCAGACCAGCACCATGACGCATATGGAGATGGGCACGCTGGGACTGTGTGTCGACGCGTGCATGCCCATACCCATTGAGCCGTTGTGATGATAGGCGGGTTTGGGCAGTCCGTAATGATGCGCAGCGGCGGAATGTAGTTTCCCGCTGCCAGCGCCACTGTGATGATAATGTTTGTTCGCACCTTTGCCGCTATCATTCGGTGGCAACTTGCCGTTGCCGCTGTTAGCGCTGCCGCTACCGCTATTACCTGTATTACCGGCTCCGCTGCCACTGCTTACGGCGCTTTTGGAGCGCGCTTTGCGAAAGAGACAGCGCATTGCGGCGGAGAGACCCTCACCCATGGCGGATAGGTACAGCAGCACGATGGGAATGCCGAAGAGCGCGTAGATGAGTGCAGCGATGCGGCCCCACTGCGTGCGCGGCGAAATACCGCCATAACCTGGAAAGAAAAAAGAGAGACATTTAGTACATTGAAAATAGCATACAAATCGAATTATTTCTGTTTTTACAATTTATCAACTCGCAACGACCTAGTTTTACACTTCGGTTATGAAACCCGTAAGTTCATTTTTGAAACAGCTCAAAGAATGCAATTACGCTCGCACCAGATTTGATTGTCTGTGGTTACTTTGACACGCCTTGTGGATTTTATGAAATGCTCGCTTTGAAGAGGTTATTGTATAGCGACAGGAAGGCAATTGAAATTGTATGTGGCCAATAGGACATTGCTGACTTGACATTGCCAGGCAATTATAGAACTATAACACCTCTTTCGCGCCGTAAGATTTGATTTATTGTAATTGTTACGTGAAAATTCATTTGGTGGGCTTAGCAGACTGTTATGTCGAGTGATACTATGACAAAGTTTTACTTAACGACCATTCAATACATTAAAGCTTTCTGAAGCTCTAACAGATTTGTGCTTCGACGTAGCTACATGGGAACTCTTTGCAAGCGTTGAGGCCAAATTGTGTGTCCGTGTTCATAACAATTTCGCAAAACTATCGTGATTTGAATGTAAGTAAGTGAAATGTTATCTAGATCTGCTAAATCTGTGAAGAAACTATTAGTTTGGCTCTTTTCGGTAGGAAATGTATCCTACTATTCAAGGTATTACGTAGTCGTTCGAGGAAAATGAAAACGGGCTCATTTGAAAATGACAGCGAAGTACATGAGGTGCTGTTAAACATACCTACAAACTCAAGCAGGATCTCTCACCGTTCGGCCCGTTTTCCTACTGGGAAGCTTAGTCTGTTGCCTGCTTTGTTATGCTAATGTAGACATAAACATATACACGACGTGCAAATCTACATATTTTATGTATGATTATGCACACACACATACTCATACATGTAGGTATGTATGTATATATATGTAAATACCCTTTCAGGCTTTCCAACAGCTACAGGCTCATTTCCGCTAGCGAATCTGCCACTTAAGCAACTGTTACTAAATACCATACTTTGCCGTAATTTAGCCACCGAGGCAGCGCCATGAAGACAGACAATAAACGCACACATACAAGCGCACAGGCATTCATGCCACATTGAGCCACTTGTAAGCTGGGTGTGTGTGTGTAAATTTGGTCAGCCGGGTATATTTTGCTAGGATTTAACGTCGGTCAACTGTTGCGAAGTCACGGCAACGCCGAAGGGGCAAAGTTGGGCACTAAGTGTGAAGCTCAATTTATCTTAGTGTGTGTGTGTGCTGCGCTAGTCCAAGTTTGCACATATGCCGACACTTAAGCCCCGCGCTGCGGCACTCAAACAAACTCACATACAGACACACATACGCGCGGCTGACACACGTGCGGCCCGAGGCTGTGACCGCACGTTCCGCTATATCCGGACCCTTCATTAGCTTTCATGCTAATGCTTAATTTTACATATAGACATGCGTGTACAACTTTTTTGCAGGCGTATGTGTATTTGTGTATATAAGTATATATGTGCTTTGATGAGACATTTTGCTAGTTGTCATGTATAACAACGACGGACAGCTGGCTTTACTTAAGGTGTGTGTGCCCTTGCAACCTCAAATGGTGGTAACTTTTAAAGTGAATTACCGCTAAATGCCGGTAGCATGGAGTTCTAGGAAATTTTTGTTACTGGTCACGTCTCACTAGCTTAATTGTGGAAACTGAAATTCAACGGCTTTCAAATTATAATATTTAACGGTTGTTATGCATATGAGACGCAACTTCAAAATTAGTTTGAAACCCTTTTAGTGGGAAACGAAGACTACCACATAGCAAAATCTACACAATTTTACTTATAGGTAACTTGAAGTACAGCATTGAATTTAAAATTTAAAAATATTAACTTATAAAAAAAAAAAGTTACCAAAATTTCCAAAAATAAAAAATGTTGTCCCAAAACAAAAATTTTTTTTTTAGTACAAATAAAATGTTAACATGTTTATTAGACATTTACGGGCTTCACAAACCAAGTTTTTACTTTTGTCCCAAATTTTGAGTTTAATAAAGTTTGTTCCAAATTCATTTGCATTTCATATTATTTTACTAAATATCTAAGTTTATTCTTACAAATTTCAGCATTATAGTTGTCCCAAAATTATAAAAGCGTTACAATTTTATATAAAATAATTGGCAAATTCCATACAAACACTCAAAAAAGCTTAGATAACGAACTACTGTGCCAAATGCTTTGAAAATTTCGAAAACAGTGTCTCCCAATTTTTTTTTTTTTTTGTACTAAAACCAAGCGTATTTATAATTGTTTAATATACTAGTTTGAACTGAGCACAAAATGCTAATATTAATTTCTAATATAATATTTTATAATTTTTGACAAAAAAAAAAATCACAATTGTTACCATTTTTCAATAGAAAACACTTGCCAACACAGTACTTATATTATTTTCTTCGCAAAAGTTGTTAAGGTATTCTAGTCTAGAGACATGAATTTTAGGTAATTACATTAAAGTGTCGTAAAAAAAGGCAATCAATATTTTTACTATAAATTTTTTTATCCTTATTTATTAATGTAACAAGAGTACAGAAAAAATTAAAAAAAAAAAATTTTTTAAAAAATTTTAAAACTGGCAGCTGTTGAAGTGGCGAGTCTCAACAAATTGGCAGATGAGCATACCTACGATTTCAACCCTCCTAGTCATAAGAAATAAAAAAAAAGATTATCAATCTGCAATGATGTTGCAATTGTATGAACTAGCGATAAGTAAAAAAATGTTTTAAAAATGTATTTTTTAAATAAATAGTTAAAATTGGGATATACTCGATAGAGTTCTAGAAAGTAGATACTCTGAAAATTTCAAGTAAATCGGTCTTGTAGAACTCCAGAAATCGTGCGTATGCTTGAAAAAGTATGGTCTAAGAAAAACGCATTTAAAGTTTCGCGTAAAGTCTTTTGTGCGATTAGACGCAGCCGCACCAGTTTGGAGGTAAAATGTCTATATCTCCGAAAATAATTTAAATTTACAAAAATCCGATCGTAGACATATTCTTAAATAGTCAAACTTGGAAAAAATGAAAACAAAAATCGTTTTGTTTTTGAAATTATACACTAGCATACCGCCTTAAGCATTGTACCAATTAGCGCCGTGAGTATTTTTTTTAATTTTCTAGTAAATGAAAAGCATTAAATCAGAGCACCAAAAGCAACAAACAATTAAATAATTTAATAATAAATTGAAAAATAAAGTCAAAATTATGTCAATAAATAAAACAACGCAATAAAATGTGTTTTGCGGATGTAAAATGCTTCATTTATTTGGCACAAAAATTTGGTTTTGCCCACAGTAAAGCATTTTTGCTCACAGTTTCATTAGCAGGCTGTAAATATTAACATTGCTAAACTTTTATTTTCTGCAGGATTGCATTACAGTGTTTATACATGCATTTGCTTGATTATATGCTCGTGTGCAAGTATGTTTCTATGTTTATAAGCAAGCGAGCAAATCTTGCCTAAATGCCAGGCAAATAAAAAGTCGCCTAAAATGAATAGTCTCTTTAGCTACTCGGTTGAAACAGTCATTTTCGGCATGCAAGAATGGACACAATAACAACCGTAAACGCACACATACACATAGCAGCGTGATACCTGCGTACACATGCCCAGCTGCAGGCAAAGCAGCAAAGCAACTGCTATTTTACACGCTTTTTATCACTGCTGCTGTCATTTGTGTAGCAAATAAAATATATTTACCATTTTCCACATGCAATTTGTTGTTCGAGTTGTTAGGCTCGTTTTGCCTTTTGTTATTATATTTTTTCTATGCAGACTTTTTGTTGCAACTTATTTGTGCTGTAGTTATTGTAATTTGAATTGCTACGCTTGCTGTGTGCTTTTATGGTCCTTCCAATCTAGTTGGCTAACAATTTGCTGCCATAAAAACAACAAAAACACATAAATGCACAACAAAAGCAAAAAAGCAAAAAAAGCCTCGAGGGGCAGAGAAGTCAAATTCGTTTAAATAAAACCGTAGCTGCGCAACGCAAAAAGTTTTACGGCACTCAGCGCCACAGTCATTCATTCGTCACAACAACAACCACTAAAGACTTTGTGCATACACACGTACATATGTAAAAATATGCACACACGTATACACACACCCAATTGCATATCACCATCGAGGAGACTTAAATGTCTTCTTCTCTCCCATGAAGTAATACTTTGTCCAGTGGTTCCGTGGGAGAGATTTGGGTTGGGAGTAGGTTAGGTTTAGCGGATTAAAGTTCCGCACTTCGGCTTTCGATGCTTCCCCCTACTATAAAAAAAAAAAAAAAAAAAACACCCAATTGCATAGCAGCGTGTATCACATGACAAGCGTTGCTGCTTAAGTTGGCTCTTCTGGTTAGTTTTGTTGTTAGTTTGTCAGTTTTAATGTGGAAACTTTTATAATTGAGTAAAAATTTCTGTGCGTCCACAAGTTATACAAATATGCGGGCATGTAAATACAGGCATGCCCATAAATATTCATAGAATACACCCACACCCACACAGCTTATGAGTATATGATAAGAGACTCACAAGTTGTGCTGCGCTATAGCTAAGCATATGTTTGCTGATATGCCTGCGCAAAGCCCAGTACACCCTTTAGCAACAAAGAGTGCCGCAGAATTTTTATTTTACGCACAAGTGTTGCTTTTAAAAGGTACAAAAGGCATTTGGCTCAACAAATAATATTGCAGAAATACAGAAATGTTTTTTTTTTTAATTTCCATACATTTTTGGGACAGACAAAATCTGTCCCAAAACTGCAAAAATGCAGGCTTATATTGTGGCATTCGGTTCAGAACAAGCCAAACACACATATTTAATTGAAATCTTAAAAATATAAATTTTGGGACAAACATTTTTTGAAATAATTTCTGATATTAAAAACAAACACACTCCTTTGATAAATTAGGTTTCAAGTCCTGCTAAACACATAAATATTTTGAAATTTTTGCGTATAGAAATTTTGGGACAAACGTTTTTGAGAGTAGTTGCTGAAATTTTTTTTTTTAATTATTTTGTAACCCATTACTTCATTTTTGTACAAGAAAAAATTTTAAATAAGCATCTCTGTAGTTAATTTCCTTCATTTAATTGTTCCAATATAGATATTTATTAAAAACTATATCAAATGAGCTACGTTTACTATTAAAACTAGCTTCTAGTGACCCATACGCTAGCTAACATTCGCAATTATTTGCATGTTCATACGTACTTTTTACTCAAAGAAAATTTTGTAATAAAATTCAAACTCCTTAAAATAAATAATTTTGGCACAAAAAATTTTTTTAAAAGCTGCTTATCTTCAAAAAAACACAGTCTTTGCTGTATTAGGTTTAAAATCTTGCTAAACACATAAATATTTTGAAGTTTTTGCGAATAAAAATTTAGAGAATACAAATTTTGGGACAAACATTTTTTGGAATATTTTCGTGAATCGGTTTTTTTTAATTATTTTGTAACTTACTACTTTATTTTTGTGGCGCTTGCAGTTAGATATAATACAATATAATTTTGGGACAAGTTTTAAATATGACAAGTACCAGAAAATTATGTTATCTTTCTTTGTTTGCTGCTCCACAGTATAATTAGTTTCAATATTTGCCAAAATTTCCACACTGGGTTGCCACACTAACATTAATTCATAGAGAAATAAAACTTTATCAACTAAGTTCATATCAATGCAAATATTTGACCAAAAACGAACGGCAATTCGGGTGTAAATGACACTGAGCATATGTAAAATGGAGCACAAAGGGCAGAAAGTAAGAGTATACGATAATGGCGTAGGGGAGTTGTGGAACGGCTAATGGCGTACGTGAAAGGCACATTTTTATAAGTACGTATGTATGTGTATGCATATGTAAGCAGCACCCGCAAAACAGTTGGCCAGCAGTCCATTTGCACAGTGTTGAGTTGTTAAATGGAAAATCCGCAATTTATGAGAATTTGTTTCTGACGCCTCTTTTTCGTGAAAACTTACACCCACATATGGGCACATATATTTTATACGCATGTGGGTAAGTGAAAAAGGGTTTTACGTGTCACTTACAGTGTGAAAAAAAAATGCTATACATAGTTAAATACCAACACAATGGGATGATAATAATTTTGAAAAGTTTGGCATTAAAATTGTATGCCTTGGGTGATTTTTGTTTTTTTTTTTTGTTTGCACAGTTTGTGCCGTGCGTAGTTAGGGGTTGCCACATTTGCATGAATAATATTATAAAATGTTGCTGCATGGAAAGTGGGTAGGAAACAACTTGAAACCCGAAATTCTCAACTATAATAGGGTGAAGTGGCATTAAAGAGCAGCAGCGCTCATTACACGTGGCTATTTGCAACAATGGCGCAGCTGAGGGTAGAAGAAGTTGTATAGTATTAAAACTATGTACGCAGCGCTATAATATGAATGTAATGTAAACAGGTAAGTGCTAGTTGAATCAGGCATAAAATTCAAGCCAATTTCATTATACAAATGATGTGTTGCTGTGGGTACTTGTATGAATTCATGAAATTGGCTTTTTATTATGAAAGCTTAAGCATTCAGCCTCACCGCTCGTTACGCTTATCAGCTCATATTTTACTTCCGTACCTTGCCTCAATTTGTATACAATATTGCGGTATATTTTCTTTTGTGCGCACGAAAATTCATTTTACTGCTCACTAATTATGTACGAGTTTATGGTCTTCTGTTCATACAGCTGATTTTTATAATATAGGCAACGTATAATAACAATATAAACGAAAATTCATTAAATAACAGACGATGTAGGGTTTCGAAATTGGCAATTTTGTGTCTATGTCTACTAAAATTCATATGAAATACAACTCGTGATAATTTTTTGGAGAAGTTATAATAATTTTTAATGAAAATGCTGCTCCGGTTCGGTTTAAAAAAATTTTGGGACAATGTTTAGGACTTATTTTATTAAAAAAAGTGTATCAATCGTGTTGGTTGAAAGCTTTCTGGAGCACTACAACAAATAATTTATTTGATTTTTAATGAAAATACTGCATCGGTTCTATTAAAACAAATTTTGGGACAATGTTTGGGACTTATTTTAATCAAGCATTCTTGTCAACCGAGTTGGTTGAAAGCTTTTTAGGGCACTACAACAAATAATTTATGATTTTGAAGCTATACAAAAATTGGGACACGTTTTGGGACACACTTTCTGCTCAAAAATGACCTTATTGTGCCTTAAAGAGTGTGATTTAACATATATAGACTTTTATTTTCAACGTATTTGTAAAGATTTTGAAAAAAAGAAAGTTGTGTTACAAAAGAGAAGTTAGGAAATATGTATGAATATTGTTGCAAATTTCTATTGAAATTTCGAATAATATTAAAGCAATGAATATTTAATAAGTTTCATGCTCCCGTTACTACAAAGCGTTCATTAACATTGCGCGCACATATACACACATACATGCTTTGGTCCCACATGCTGTCGCAAAGGTGCCAGGCGAGGCAAGCAAGCCATCACTCAACTGTCGCACTGCAGCGATTTGATGAATGTTCTACATAGCAAATATGAAAGGTTGTTCAGTGCCAAAAAAGAAAAATTTGCTTTATTTTGTGTGCGTAAGGTAAAACCGAATTTGTCTAGACCAAGTGGAAAACAAGTGCCACAAAAGAGCCACGCACACACTGAGCACACACACCAATGCATTTGCATTACAAAGAAGTTTACACAATAGGTAGACCATAAATAAGTTTACACATATAATGTTAGCGCAGCACTCACATGAGTGACGTGTGTGAGTGTGTGTCGCAAAAGTTTTAGGACGCACATAAAGGGATAAATCTGTGCGCGTGCAACAACACTTTGTTTTCTGTAAGGCCCCTTTCATATCGCATGCCACTTAATTTCGCTTAATTTGCGCTTTTACCTTTTGTTATTGTATTCAAAATTTACAAAAGAAGACATTTGTAATCATAAGTACAGGAGAAAGTTTAAGCGGTTCAATGAAATTGCGTAAAATCATGTGCATTATGATGCTTAGCATATTCATTAATAAAAATAAAGCTATTTCATATACAACTGCACAAAAAAAAATATTGGGACAATTTTTGGGACACATTTTTTTACGCTGTGAGCTCGCTGCTATTACAGGAATACTCATAAGTCCTATATTCTACAACAAAAATAAGCTAAATTTATATATAGCTGCGCGCAAAACGCATAATCTCTTTTGGGACGCGGCATTTCGAACTTACTTCATGCAAAGTTATTTAAAATTTTTGCACTAAAATAAGAGTGAGCAACTAAAAAGCTAAAAGAATTTCTTAAGTAAAATTTCAATTATTTAAATTTTTGGGACAAGCAAAAAACTAGCTTTTTACTTGTACTTATCTGTGCTTACTAGGCATCTGGGCAGGTTTCTGCATACTCTGTGAAATGACAAAATAATTTTTAAACAACTTATTTTTATTTGAACTGGAACTTATGTGCGGTTGCAGCGCAGCTGGGTAGGTTTTTTATACTTTTCATGTAAAATAACATGCTTTTACAAATTTTATCAAAAACCAAAATTTTGGGACATAAATGTTTGCATATTTAATTTAAGTTTATAATTTTAAAACTTTCAAAGCAATCGAATAATTCTGCCAGTATTAAATAATTTGCCCTGAAATCAACCATTTTTAATGTAATTATTGTCCCAGAGTAAGTCAAATTGCTTTATTTGTACACGCAGCACGTGCCACTTGCCATTAATTACTTCATAATAATAAATATTAATTTTGCAATTTGTTTTTGGTTGTAAGCATAAAATGCTGTGAAGAATTCTATTTAGTAACACTTTTGTTGTCGCGCGGGTCGGGCATTGTAAGCCTTCAGCAGCCGAAAATGTGTCACACTTTAACGCAAAGTTACTTTCTGTTAAAACATAATCACTACAAAGTGTATGTGTGTGTGTGTGTGTGTGAGTTCATGGCATTTTCCGCAGACGTACAAACATTTTCTTATTGAAAATAATATTTTGCTTGTGCAAAAACAAAGAAAGTCCAGTAAACAATGACCCACAAAGTGAAAGAATTTGATTTTTATCGCTTGGGTCAAATGGCACAGCAGACGCTGCTAATAGCTTCGAATACACTCATATATTCAGTTGTCACATATATTTGTGCTACTTTTTGCACGCTTTCTACACAAGCCATTCGTCGCCCAAGACCAACACATTTAATTTTATGTAAGTAACCGATAAATTTGGCATGTTTAAAAAATGACAATCTGCGGCCAAGTTTAGAGCCCCTTTGAGCAACGCACTAATTCCAATGGTCATCGAACGCGCCATTTAGCGCCACTGCGCCTCTTAGTATGCCTTTGGTAATTTTCTACTCGTTTGCTGTTTTCTACTTTATTTGGCAGTCAATTTGTTACAACTCCTCCGAACACGTGCGCCGCAGCTGCCACAAATATATTAGTCAATCATTACTCACTCGACTGCTGTAAGCTGGCGGTCAGTGGGTAAGGCGCTGTGTGCTACAGTCAACTCACAAGCCGACGCATTGTGCAGCCAGCCATAAAGGTCGTCTAGCCGTTAACGCTGACCGTACGCGCTGAGGTTAGAGATTCAAGTGCGATAATGGCAGACTTGTGATATTCTAGTGTTTGGGAGCAGGGAGGAAAAGCGTGTTAATAATGAAGATGACTATAGTTATGCTAAGCTTGCCAATTAGTATTTGTTTGTTTTGAAAAAAAGATTATTTTGTGATTTAACTATGGACTTGAAAGTGATTTGGCAGGCATTACGAATTTTGGGACAATTGATTTTGAGAAATTCGAGTGTATTTCAGGTTTTTTTAAAGCTTAATAATGCGCGCTTTTGAATATATACTTGTAAGCTAATTTAGTAAAAAAATTTAAGTAAAATCAAATTCTGTTAAATTTTAAACAATTGTTTTGTTTGCAAAAATTTTGGGACAGTTTTTGGGACTGAAATAAATTAACAGTATATACTTTTTTGATACTCTGCCAACATTTTTGCATCAACTACACATAACTTTATGTTGAAGCTTCATAGATCTACCGCAGAATACATCTTTGACTTTTTTTATAACCTAAATAGGATATATTAAGTTTACCACGAAGTTTGTAACAATCAGAAGGCAATGTAGAAGAGCCTATAAAATATATACATAAATGATCAACATAATGAGCTGAGTTGATTCAGTCATGTTTGTCTGTCTGTATATATACAAACTAGTCCCTCAGATTTTAAGCTATCGTTTCGAAATTTTGCACCTGTCCATTTCTCACCAAAAAGCTGCTCATTTGTCGGAATGGTCTATATGGGGCTACTATAGCATATAGCTGCCATACAAACTGAACAATCGGAAGCAAGTGCTTGTATGGGAAACTTTTTTATTTGACGTAATATCTTCACGAAATTTGGCATGAGTTATTTTCTAAAGCAACAATATAATCCGAAAATTATTTAGATCGGATCGCTATGTCATACTGCTATCATATAAACTGCACGATTAGAGTAAAGTGCCTGCATGAAAAATTATATTATTTTTTATTGCCGATTCACGAAATTAGATCGGAACCTTTGTATCTGTGAAGGGTATTATAGCTTCGGTGCAACCGAAATTAACGTTTTTTCTTGTTTCTATATAATTTTCTCTTATAATACATCAACTCTGTCTTCGCACCTCTTACTTTCTCTTCAAACAGAAGCTCACTTTCTTTTTATTTTTCCTTTCACTTTCCTTTTATCTTCAACTTCATCATTACTTTGGTTTCCTTTTTATTAACTCCACAGTCTTGTTATTTTTCCTTCCTGTGAACTCCAACTTACTATTAACAACCAGTTCAGCATTCGTGACCTCAACATATTATATTTGGGCCATCCTTTCAGCCTGCAGCTATTATTGGACGCCAACTGTTCTTTAAAATATCCGTCGAAGGGAGAATTGTGGGGAAATAAATAAATTTTTGGCCGGAATTCAATCAGACGTTGCTTATTACGAAACCTTAAATTAAATTACGCACTCATTTGCGGGCGACCTTCGAAAGGATAGCGGAAGCAATGATGAAGCGAAGCTGTCGGTCGTTGTGTGCGAGCGAGGGTGAAAAGCAAACAAGCAAAAGAGAAGCCATAATAAGTGCGAGTATGAGTAGCGGACAGTTCAAAGAAAAAAATTTAAAATATATTTTTTTCACATTCAAATTTTATTTACAGCTATTGCGCACACATATACATATGTATATAGAATTTTGTCTTTACTGCAAATTTTAAAATTATAAATTTAGAAAGCGCGTTTCAAACGTCTTCATAACCATTTTTGATTTCACATTTCCCGCATTTTTTTTTGAAAACATATATTCTGCATACTTTATGCGCCACAAATGAAAAACTTTGCCTTCACACTGATTTACGAGTCAATGATTGTAAATCAGCGTATATTTTTCTATGCACTTTTTCTGCTTTTACGCGTGCCACATAAAATATGCGAGTTTTGTAGTGAAATTTCAATGATAAGTGGTATTTTTGCCATGCCGAAACACACACACACACACATACATAACGGCATAAGCGTAAGCGAAAGTAACCGCGAAATATGACACATTTTGGCGCTTCGAACATCGTAAAATATGTCGAGCAGCGGCGAGTGCTGAGTTATGGCGCGTAAAGCATTCAAAGCGGTGGACGCTGCGGCAGTCGTACTTGCAATTCGGCGCGCCACAGCCACAGATACTCGGCAGTTGTGCATAAAAAGCAAGTAATTGCAAGTTGTTTGCGTATTTACGCTTATTTATTCGTTTATTAAATGTCGAAGATAAATAAAGGCTACGAATATTTTGCGTATACAGAAAAATGTGGCTTAAGTTGTCAGTAAAACACGTAAGGCACATATATGAGTATACGAATGAAGAAATTTGCAAAAATTTAAAATTTTATACTTTGGTACACACAGTTTGGTACAACATATTTTAACTGGTGTTAACTGGACGTAGGCACATAAATTCAATTTTTAAATTATTGTAGGAATTTTGTTAATTTTTGGCACACATCTGTTTGGGACAAAATAACCGGTACATTATTTTCTTAAAACTACATTATGTGGTTGCTGCACTGGCGATGGAGTTGCAAATATTGGCAAGAAAACTTCTCGAGCATTTTTGGAACAATGTCTTTACAACAACAAATTACCAAAACCAGCTATACTAGAAAAAAAATTGTGAGCAGTACTGGCTGGATTCTACTACTCATTAAATAAAATTTAATTTAGTGCAAACAAATACTATACATATATTTGTGACATGCATTGCTAAAATGTTGCGAGAACAAAAATTTTTGCGAAATTTAAAAAAAAATAATTTACAAGGCGTTACCTTTTAGCTGCAATCTCAAACATAATGCCTTTTATAATTTCGGCTCAATTTTTGGGACACTTATATTTACTCACAGTGTCGTGTTTTATCTACAAGTGCATGATTTTTCCTTAGAAGTGCAATTTTTAAACGCTTTAACGCCATTTTAACAAAAATAATAGAGCACATAAATATAACCAACAGCGGTGACTCAGCTCAATGTACAAAATTAACGCGCTACATACATACGCCATTAGCAATGTTTGATATATAAACGCTGCAGACGTTACTGCGAATTAAATGCATCCGGAACTTTATACATTTCAGCATAAATGGCCAGTGAAAGCAAAACTTTGCGCCGCACACCACCAAGCAACCAAAAGTGTGCTGACTACTGGACGTGTAGTATGAATTTCGAGATTTTACAATTTGCACAATTTTTTGATTTTTTTGTACTTTTTTTCCCCCCCTTTTACTTCTTACTTACCCATTCATCTCACTTCGATTCGATACTTGTATGTCAGCCACATTTAAGTTTTTAATACGTTTTCACATTGCTGTTTTTACCCTCTATATTCTATTCAGCTATCCAATTATTTCTAATTGTGAATTTACAAATTCAACGTCAAAATGCTCACGAACTTGAAACTAAGCACCACTAGCTTTTAATCACTCATACGCCCTGGCGGTCGAAACGTGCTCGTCTGCAGTTGACCGCAACAAATGTAAGCGAAATATGTTATACGCTATACGTTGGTGAAATTCCGAAAATAGTGAGAGTAAAAATCAAATACAACAACAATCGCGCAGCGAATTTTGTAGCAGAAAATCATCTGAAACCACTACAATGGAGAGATATAGCGTGACCACACGCCGCGTTGGCGGCTAAACCGTGACGCACTTCACTGCTGGCATACATACTTATGTTTATGTGTGTGTGTGTGTGCGTGTGTTTGTGGCTAGGCGAAAGGGTGCAAATGCTGATATTTCGAATTGTACGTGTTGTTTTCATTTCACTTTTACCGCTTTTTATAATTCCCTCTCTGTTTTTCTTGTTGCTTATGCTTACTGCTGATGTCATTCAATGCCACGCTGTTGGGCTTTAGAGAACACGCTTTTTTGCTCCGAGCTTTATTTATAAACAGAATATTTTTAAACACATTTTACTCAGCTTGTTTTGGGTTTTTCTTTTAGCTGCTCGCCACAGCTGTGACCTAAGAGTGTGACAAGCGGCAAGCAGGCAAAAATAATAGCAACTACGAAGACCAGTAGGGTACCGCTGCTGGTTTTCTCTCCAAAAATATGGATAGAAATATTTTTTTCGATATGGCTTGAATGTGAACATTGATTATTTTGAGAAACCTCGAAAGTGCTATTTGAAAACTAAAATTTGGGACACTTTTGGGACAAGATAATATAGCAAGCACATGATAAAAACATATTTTCAGAAAACTTGAACTATCACTTTTAAGCAAAAAAAAACAGCAATGTCAAAAAATAAAAAAAATAAAAATTTTTGGGACAAATATTTTTTGGGACAAAATATTACAGCTATAGCATTCTACTCTAACAAAACTGCACCTAAAAAAATTTTTTTGCTGAAATTTTAGTGCCACAGTTGTGGGCATGATTTTTGGGACAAATAATTTTGAAGTAAAATTATGGAAAGCAATGCCAAAATTTACCGAAACGAGTTAGGCTTTCACGAAAAGAAATTAATATTTCATTAAATTTTTCATACATGGAAATTTTGTTAAATTTTTTTTAATCAAGCATAACAAAAAATTGTGTGCAGAAATACAAGAAAACATCCGTCACTTAATTTGGGACTGTAAAACTTTACCGAAACCTAACTCTGAACTTTTCTTGAAGCATTTCACGATATCTGGATGCTAAAATTTGTCAAAAAAAATTGGGACAAACTTTGGGACAATTTTTAAGATTTTAACGAAAATGACAGCTGAGTCGCAGAAATATTCTGAACACTTTTAAAGCTCAATTTAGTTTATGTTTATAAGGGTTTAAGACAAGAAAAGTTTTGGCACAAAAAAATTAAAAAGTGACAAATATATTATATTTCGGCGTAAATAATGCTTGGAAAAGCCGAATGCTGAACATTATTCAGCACATCCCCACAGTGCAGTTAAAAAAATACCTTAGTATATACTAGTAAATGTTTGTTTAGGTAAGTATAACACAGATTTGTTTCATCATGCCGCAGCTGATGCTATGTCTAACCGTTTTTGGCATATATTTTGTCACATTTTGCACTACGCCTTACCCTTTTTTGCTACAAATTTTCCTTTTTTCCTATTTTCCTTTTGCTTCTTTTCACAACTATATTTTTTCTATTTTTGTTGCCGTTTTACTCTGGCAAAGTCTGAGTTATGTTTGAGTGACCAGTGTCATAACATAAAATATGCCGCAGCGGCAGCTGACATCACTGCAGTTATGGAATATTGATAGCTGCGCGGAAAGCGCCCCTCTACGCTTTCGCTCAACATTTTGCAACAACAACAAGCAATTCGATAGCATATTTATGTGCCTTGCATAAATTTAGGCGATAATCGCAGACAAGGGTCACACTCAGGTCGTTGAAAAACGGTCATAGCGTTGCGGAGCGGGGCTGAAGTGCGAAAAAAGTGTTGAGTGTGAGTATGCGCGAGAGTGTGTGAGTAGTTTGGGTACACCAAGCAACATAATTTTCACAAAACACACACACACACAGGCACATTGACATATGTCAATTTCGTGCGTGATTATCGTTTGTGTCATCTGCACACATGACACACACACACATGAAAAACACTTAAAAATTCTTGCCGACACACAGTCACAACCGATTGCTGGCTTATATCCATGTGTGTGTGTCGTTGCGCGCATATGTCAAAGTTCGATTTTGATGTGCTTTCGAAAGTCAGAAATTGCTCGTTCGCTAACTTCGTTGACTGACCTTTTTGCGCTAATAACCACAGCAAGCTGCAACAACAATGTATGCGCGTGTGTGTGTGTGAGATATGCGGAAAACACGAGCAGCAGCGTCAATATTGATGTTAAACAATTTCAACTTAAAAACCAACAGCAACAACAACTGCCATGAATATCGGCATAGCAACGCAAACGACAATAACAACTACAGCAATAATGTTTTCAAGGCAAAACTGACTTAATAAATAGCAGCAACTCCATCATAACTGTTTCGCTGTGTCATTGGGTCGCCAGCTCATACTTCAGTGTTCGCTTTATGGAGCTTTTCCACTTAACGCTTTGCATGCGCCGCCCAGCCGCCGCCCAGTAGAACGCGCCCATCTAGTTTCAGCGCGCAACAAGAGTAGCCGCTGCGATTATGCCTTGCCTGCGTACTAATGATGTTCTCACATTGTGCCACGGAGCGTGAGTGTATGCGTGTGTGTGTGTATATGTGCTGATGACATTTCAAAAATTTATTGCGCATTTGATGTGTCGCATCAGGCAACGCCTTATTTACATACATAACTCACATACACACATATGTATATGGAGGAATTGGTGCAGCAAAAGGCATGCAAATAAAGCGCTGCACTGAGCAGACAGTTGACAGCGTGTAAATGCATACAAACACAAGAGAAAAAACAAATAACCTCTACTAGTATTGATTTCACGAGCGAATCCAAACGATTACATTGCAATCAAGTCCTTGAATGAAGTAGAAGATTTCTAGTTAAAGCGAAAAATATGACATCAAGAACGAAAGTATTTGTGCTCAAGATTATATGGTGCTTTTAAGCAGTTTAGCATAAAATATTTTTTATTATATAAAGCTCGTTTAACGGTTATTTATTATATCTAGCACTAAGAAAATAATACGAGGCGAGATTTATGAACAAGTTGCATATAAATTATACGCCAGGAGTATATGAGACTTTCGTAATCAGCAACAAAAGTTGTTGACATTTCGTAAACCCAATGAGAATTGCATCGACAAGATGGAAGACGAATGAAAAGTGTGCATTTAAGTGAAAAACAGTTCCAATTGAGTACAGAATAGTTAGCTCGGCTGATTTTCTGCTTGGCTGTACGCTAGGTGGCAACAGATGTCCAATGAGAATTCCATGCAAAAGTTGGGAAAGGAATGAAAAGTTCAGTTTAAAACGAAAAATAGTTCAAAGTGAGTTCAGTATCGTTAGCTAGGCTGATTTTGTGCTTAGCTATACGCTAGGCGGTATTACTGCAAGTAAACTCGGACGTTCAGTCAGCGTTGAAGACCTTGAGTAAATGGAGAATGCTCAATTTGAGTAAGAGCAATATTCTACAATATCTGCTGAGCAATTATTTTGGCGTTGAAACAACACAGCCAAGAATGGTATTGCATAATCACTTTAAGGAGGTATTAACCAGTAGAATATGGCTATGTTGTGCTATGGTGAACTCAGTGGACGCTGGATCTACGAAGCATGAAAGTCGAGACAAAGCTGTTAGTGGAGCTGCACTACGTCACCTAAATTTATAAAGCTTTAATTCTGGCAGCAAAGTTGAGATATATATTTCAGCTTAGAAAGAAATCCTTCTGCTATTTTCATTCTAAAATATTTTGAATTTATTTTTCAAAAACAAAAAACACTTTAAAACTTAAATATTTGCGCGAATTATCTATTTACCTGTGCAATAAATGGTTTGCGAGCTTTGAGCGATTTTATTTTCACATTTTCTCTGCAAGTCATGAAATTTAAAAGCATTTTCTCATCTGAGCATTTTGCATATAAACTCGCATAGAATTGACTACTTTGATTATATCAAAACTTTTCGGTGCATTTCACACGCAAATTACCTTATCGCACCGCGTTTCACTTTTGTCAATATTTCAACGCCCCGAACAGTGTTCTGTTGCTTTATGCGCTCATATCAGCTTACACACACACAAATGCAAACTTTTTTTTGTAACAAACAAGTGCCAACGGAGGCCAATTGCGTTAGTGGCAATGCATTGGTTAAATATAGACAGCACACACACACACACCCATAAGAACATATTGACACACATGCACAAAGCAGGCAGTTAATCATTTTCAGTGATTGCAAACACACACACACACACACATATGCACACAAGCGAAATCCGTTAATGCTAATATAGCGTTATATATTGGCTGTTGATTGCTTTATTGCCTTACTATAACTGTGGTTGGTGTTGTTGTTGTTATTATTATTATTATCAGCAGCATGATTTATAGTTAATAATCACAGGTGGTTGTTGATGGTGGTTTCGTTGGCGTAATATTGTCACAACCACTTGCGTTGTTATTTTAATTAATATTACAGTTATTACTATTACAAAAACACATAATCATATACGTTTCTGTACTGTAATCACTATTTCTGATATATCTGCATTTTTTCGTTTCACACTAACTCTCTGGTGGTTAAAATATATTACAGCAGCAAACTAGTTACAAACTGGTTCAATTCAGCATACTTTACACCTAGGTGTCTACGTATGATCGATTCAGTAGTTTAGACATAAGCTGAGAAACGAGTTTTGGCACATTGAAACTATGCAAAAACCTGTCTGAGGTCAGTGTGTTCCCACTGGCGCTTTTGTGGCTTAATGACGCTAAACTGGAGATTACCTAGTCCACTAGCTGGGCCTTTACTATAAGAAGCAGACGCCGTAAGCACTTAAAATTAATTAATTTAATTGAATTTGGCGCTCAAATTTCCAGCGAGCTGCCATTTTATTTCACTTGCAGGCCTAGTCAAAGTGTAACTGATTTTAACTTAGCCAATAAAAGGCCTCAAGAATACTAATTTACTCAAAAATATATGTATTTTCAAGCCGACATTTTCATAGGGGTGTTTAACTTCACAAGTTTTTAAGATATGTAAATTTTTTGCATACAAATTAAAAAAAAAAATCGAAATTAGGCTAGTATTTCAACTAGTTACAGTTGAATTAGTTTACAACTAGTTCAAATGCATCGATCTTTGAAACTAGTACTAAGTTTTGCAGTTTTTAACAACTATTTAATTACTTCGCAAGTAACTGGTTACAAAATTAACGAATTTTTAACTAGTTTTGGACTAGTTCAATTGTTGCCACACTAAATTGCGCTAATGCGCAAAAATATATTTAAATGCTAATTTACAACTTATCGCTTATTCCGCTTCAATATACATACTCGTACATATATGAACCACTCGCTTTTTTCTTTAGCCAGCCAGATCAACAGCATTTTACTGTTAATTCAATTTAAATATTTAATAGCATTTGCGCATAACTTCTATAAATATTTTTACTATCGTTATTGTGAAGAATTTTATGATGACATGTGAAGGCTGCGCAAAGTATTTTATTGACACAAATTCATAACTGTTTTTCAGTGAGCAAACGAGGCAAGCGAAAAAATGCATGCATTCGCACATTTCTTTACAAGCCATGCGGATTTTTTGCTTTTTTTTTTTAGCAAATATAGCATGTAACGGCAAATAATCGCTAATAACATTTTTACTGTTATGATAAGAATTTTTATTGCCATATTGTTTTTTTTTTTTGTTTTTAATTGTGACAACATTTCTTTCTGCGCCTTTGATAGGCCACCTTACATGACACACACACACACACGCACTGCAAATTTTAATGTGCTCATTTGAGTTTTTGTGGCATGCAGCTACTAAATTGTTGTTGTGTATGATTTTTCAAAATTACAAGCAATTTTCATATGTTATTAGCCGCAGCAGCTAATTTCATACAACAACTGCACATATTTCAAATTAAATTTTTTTCGCTAAGCAAAACGGCATTAACACTGACAATATCTCGCACGCTTGTCTATTGATGGGCCATTAAGTGACGCAAGGCTCTTAATGTATCACACGCATTTAATATTAAAATAAATTTTCTTTTTTGTCGCAAGACACAAATGTTGACATTAAATGTAATTTATAGCTAATTAGGTTTTTAATAAAATTCCATAGCGAAATTATGCAAGCATTTGCTGTGACTAAAAAAAAATGTTAAAAATAACACTGAGAATTATATGTAACTAATGATGTTTTAATAA
Organism: Bactrocera oleae; assembly: GCF_042242935.1. Taxonomy (NCBI): domain Eukaryota; kingdom Metazoa; phylum Arthropoda; class Insecta; order Diptera; family Tephritidae; genus Bactrocera; species Bactrocera oleae. The sequence goes on from NC_091539.1 coordinate 1,372,335, forward strand.
AAATAATTATACATTAAAAAAAATTTTATATAATATTAAAAAAAAAAGTTATGTATATTAAAAAAAAATTAAAACAAATTTGTATTTAAAAAAAACTTATATAATAAAAAAAATTTGCATATTAAAATAAATTATATAGTAAAAAAAATGTATATATAATATTAAAAAAAGTTTGTATGTACATTAAAAAAATTTTAATATTAAAAATAAATTTGTATTTAAAAAAAAATTATAAGTAAAAAAAAATTTTTAATATTAATAAAAATTTTGTATATAAAAGTGAGCTTTTTTAAAAATTTACAATAAAAATATTGTTGCAGACTTAAAACTAAACGTAACAGTTGCGAGAACTGTGAAACAAAAATATAAATTTTCATTGAGACTAATTTGTTATTATTAAATTTGAAATAAAATTAAAAAAAAAAACTTCCAAAAAAAAATTAGAAATGTTCAGCTAAAACCTTGTGAATTACGCAAATCTACAACAGATTTGACCTTATACGGCTAGTTATTTTTAACCCATGAGATATGCGCCTAAAAGCACGCTACGGAAAATCGTCAAAATGTCTGTTTTCATATAAAAAACAGATGGAAAAAATTGTAGTGGTCACAAACAAGTTTTGAGGCGCTATTTGCGTGTTAAAAATTTAGTAATTTGCGCTGAAAACATAATTTATAGCTTAGTCTGGCAAAATATGGAAAAATTTTATAAGCAAAAAACTATTTGGAGATAAATAGTTACCAATTTTTGAAGCAAATCTGCAAATCTAGAGCAAGAAAGCATAGCAGTTTTGCTTGGAAAGACACTCAGTCTGTTTCTGGTGCATTGAAGTTACAATAATGCATTACATACACCAATAGTGCACCGCATAGCTGCCAAGCATCAAAGCAATCGAATAGTGCTTTTTAATGGAACGCACACACATGCGCACACACATTGATTAAATTTATGTGCACTGAAGTCAAAGCTGATTGACGCACATTCGCAATATAAATTTACTTATTGCTGGTTGACCGCAATTTACATGCAAGTTCGTTTGTGCAGCAATAATTTTGATTTCACAGTTACATGTATTACTTGATGGCCACAAAGCAAGCTTTACATTATTTTTTGCAAATTCTCAATTAAATTTCACACTTTTTAAAAGCGTTAGCACAAAAAAAGGCCTAAACATAATTGCTTATGTTACTTGCAATGTGTGTGCATTTGGACGACAACAGCCTAGCCACAACGCCACACTAACACACAAGCCATGCGTGTGTGTGTGTGTGTGTTTGTGCGCAAAATGTCGCTTGCTGCTGGTTGGCTCAGCTCAGTACAACCACTGTGGCGACGTCAGCACATTCATATTTCTAATTTGCATTTATCACAAGATTCTGGTATCTAATATCCTGCACAGTTCATATCCTGCGGCAGTGGCGCTTGAGAAAGCCAACTAATAACACAATCGGTGACAAGTGCATTTGTGACAGTGTGGCTTGATTGCAATATTACTTGCTGCTGTTGTTGTTGTCACAACACTAAATTTGATGATGCTGGCAAATGCTTTAGCTGATTTCGTTGCGAATGCCATTGCCACAATGTGAAGCTGAAAGCAGAATTTTAAGCCATTTGCTGCTGTCGTTGTGCTTGTTGTTGTCGTTTAACATTACAATGCGCTGTAAATTCAAATAAGCCATATACACAGTGATCTTTGTTTATTGCACACACACACACACACAGTCACCCAAACATATGCAGTTGCCAACATGAGCGCCGAATGTTCAGTGAAGCTTTCACTTTCTCCGCACAGCTCTGCGCTGCTGCTCACCATCGCTCACTCTGTAGACATGCAGTGCACGTATGACCCTGCCGCACTGGCTGTTCTGCTCCCTGGTGTGCTGCTGACTAAATTTAGTATTATGTGTTGCACGCGCATATCACTGGCACTCACACAGGCACACACACACACAGGTAAACAGTTGCTGCAAGCACATTTGTATGTATGTATGTATGTATGTATGCATACATCCAGCGTAAGTACCAAAAGTCTTAGCAACTTGTTTATGCACATGACCTTTGCTTTGTTGCTAGCAACATGCGCACACATGCACACGCGCATGGAAGCGCAAAGTTGTACATAAGTTCATGCCAAGCATTAACTCAAGGCACTCACTCACTTCAAATTCAGTTACAAATTGCAATTGCATGAAGCGCAAGCTTCGCCCAGCTACTTGGAATTGCAAATTTCACAGGCGGGCAGCGGGCTGAGCCGCGCACACTAAACGCTTGCAGAGGCGCGCGCCGAAATGCTTTGGCGGGGAGATTGAAATGGAAAAGTGCAGGCACTTGCCACATACGTGGCATGCCATGCAACATCAGAAATGTTAATTTTCGGCAGACAATGCGAAAAACGTTTGTTGTGCGTATTGGTAATTTTATGCAGTGCGCCAATGTTACTCATACGCCATGACTTGTCAAGCGAAAAAATGCGAATTTCACAGCAAATGCGTTTAAAATGTGTTGCTGCAGCAGCGTGCGGATTTCTTTGTTTATTAACGGAGCTTTGAGAGGCGTGAAATGCAAAGCTTTGTTGGAGAAATTACTCATACGCCGTGGGTGCTCATGGATTTATTGTCAAATAGCAAAGATATAATAAGCAATATATTACAAAGCACATAAGGTATGTAGCAAGACCTTTAATAATGCAAAAAAAGCTTACGCTTGCTACACTTCTGGCTTATAACAACCAGATTTCGCTATTATTGCAAAAAGTAATGCAAAAAATTACGCATACGCTATGTACAACAATAAATATTTTTTACGTAAATAGCAAAATGTTTGAAATAGTGTATATATAGCTGCACAGGGTTGCAAATAATGCACTAAAAAAATAATTGTATTTACATTTGAATTAAATTAATTCCACATACCGAATTAAATTTGTATTTTTTTTTTAATTTTTAATCCCAACTATCGGCTTGAAAAATAAAATCTTTTAAAATTAACATTTTTTCACGTTCATTCGAATCAAAAAAAAATATATTCAATTTTTAATCCCAAATATCTTGGAGTAAAAAATGAAAATCTATACTATCTATCTATCTTAATCCCAAACCCAAAAAAAAATTATTTATTTAAAAAATTCGCAACCAAATATTTAAATATTCTTCACACCTGCTTATAATTTGCATACGACTTTCGCTAATAAATTCATTTATACTCAAATTAAAAGTAAGAAAAATGTTACTCATACGCCCTAGCTGTCCTTGTAGGTTACCAAAACAGCAGGAAATTAGCTACACATATATTTTAAAGGATGAGAAGAAGGCTTTTCAAAAGCTAAACAAAAATAACATACATCACGTTTTGCGCCGCAAGTAAAATATATACCGAACATAGATGAGAGGATGATTTAAATGTATATTTAGTTTAGGTGCAAAGCCGTTTTAAAAAATTTTAGCGGACATCAATCTGAGCGTTTTTTTTCGTTTTCAGTGCCTTAGTTGAATTCACACGCCTTACGAGGTTATATGGATTTCTTCGAGCATAACACGCTCCATTTTCAATAATTTTTTTCATTTAACAAAATTAAATATTTTATAAAAACTTTTTATTATTCCGAAAATACATATTTGATAAAGATTTTGTGAAATTTTCAAAGAAAATATTCAAAACTCGGTTATTACGACGTCAATTCCGGCAGTCCCTCGGAAAAAGCCCTTGTAAATTATAGCTCAAAGACCTGTTTAAAATTTCATTAAGATCGACTGAATAGTTCGCGAGAAATCTTGACAAACCGACTTTGAAAACACAGTTTCGAGAAATACACCTTTAAAGTTTCAAGTGAGTATAAAGCTGACCTCGAACGCACAACTTTTCGAAGCTGGTCTCCAAAACTATTACTAGTATCAACTTGACAATTTAGGACAATATGCTAGAGAGATTATAGAATTAAATAAGACAATACATTTTTATTTTTTTGAAGCCGTGAAACCCTAGTAACCCCTTAAAAGAGTGAAATATTATGAAAAGGAATGCATAATTCGTTTTTTTTTTGTGTGCGGATACAAAAACCTGCGACCAAGGACCATAGCGTATACGCTGAAAGAGTCACCCATACGCTATACGCTTAAATGTACACGAAATTTTCGAGCTTAAAATAAACTGCTTTTATTGCATACGAAAATTTAACAAATTTCCAGTAATTTGATCAACTTTTACTGCAATATCTGAAAGCTCAGGTGAGTTTGTAGAAAGTTTCATTTCGAGCATTTAATATAGCGCGAAATGGGTCAGGTAAACTCGAAAAACAGCGCATAATGCGCATAAATGTTGTTAGTGTTAATACTAAATGCAACGTAAGTTTTTGAAAAAAAAATCAAAACTACGCAAATTTTACATTTAACGACGCATATATGCAAATTTAATACATTTGCCACATTTTCAAAAAAAGCGTTTTAATCCGCTTTCAATCAAATAAAACGTTACTCATACGCTATGACACGCGCTGCAAATTTACAAATGTACAATAAATGTAATTTCATTTCAAACATGTTTTCAAACACGACTTACATGCATTAATTAGTGGTATTAACGGCACAAAATGTAAAGCATTGCCATAAGGTTGCGCATGCAAAGCGTTTTTCGCCAAAACGGACAGCAACATATATTATCTAAAGATAAAAGCGCGATAATTCTCGTATTTTATGGCATTACTAATGTAACTTGAATACTTTTAATGACCTAAAAGTGCGTTAAACTCGTTTTGTAGCGAAAAAAGTCACTTCTAGGCGCGCGCAACCCAAACACGCAGCATACATTAGCAAATAGTGTCACATAGCAACTTGACCTCTACAGTAATTGTCAAACAATCGACCAGCAAGTGTGCGAATGCTTCGCTAAATGCCCCACAAGGTATTGTTTTGTTATGCACGCGTGCGAATTGTAAATGTATACCGACAAACACACACGTATACACGGTTATATATGTACATGCATACATGCGCTTACGGTGTAAACTGTTGTTTGTCTGTGATCCAACATAATCACAGCACGGAACAAATTAACAATTTAACAGGATTTATGCCATTCGAACGTGTTCAACTACCACAAACAGCGCATACACACATATACACACACACAAAAACAAATAGCATTATTTACGCGCACCTATATACATTGCTACACGCTGGCTTGCGACATTTAGTTGCATAAGCAAAGAGCAAGTCATGCAGAGCAACACAACAGCAGCACACAACTCAATGGGAATGCCACACACTGGCGAATAACAGTTAAAGCGCAGATGGAAAATCATACGGCACGCTTTGACGTGGCCACTTTTTGCCACCTACGCTAGCGAAACTTTAACTTTGCGCCACAACATTTGCTTGCCGTTCTCAAAAATCACAACTTTTGCGTACATTTGCAACGCATATGCCGGTCATGACATTTCGTACTGGCGTGCGTGTGTGCAAACACACAGGTAAACACTTAATAAGCACTTGTAAGGCCTTCTTGGCACATTAGGCGCTGTCACAGAGCACATGAATTCACTCGCTCGCCATGAATGAAGTGCATGCGTGTGCGCCGTGCGTAGCATATTTGGTCATTAGCTGGCCAACCGTGTGCACATGTTTGTGCGCAACAGCAAATAGCTATAGTAAGAACAGCAGGCCTGACTGCTGGCTAATCAATGCGAAATACGAGATGGTAGACAACACTAAGCTGCGAAGTGTGTAAATAGTAATACACAGCTGCCTGCTTATGTGTATTACTGCTGCATGTTGTTGTTGTTGTTGTTGCCGTTGTCATTTGAGTGAAAAGCCATGTCTGTGCGTTAAGCAGCATACTGCGAAAGCAATTAAAAGCGCTTTAAGCTGCATGTTTATGGTGATTTTGGTAAATTGTGTTACTCATACGCCATGGCGGGCTCAGCAATTTCACCGCAAGTTCTTAGAAAACACACAATAGTAGCTGCATATTGTAGCTGCTGTGTTGAATTAATTGTGCATTTTTGTTTAAATTACATACACGCCATGTGGTGCCATCGGTTTTGCTTCGTAGCTCATCAATTATAGACAACAAGACGCATGTTAATGGAGCTGCTAAGCGGCATTGATCAGCTATTTAACAAACTTGCTGTAATTGTAGACTTAGCTGAGTCTATAAGCAATTATACTATATTGAAAAGCAAGCAGTAGCGTTCTGCCTGTAAATATTGCCTAAAAGATTTTCTAATAAATTCGTATATTTCCAAGCGCGGCATTACGTCAGCGGTCTTCTGCAACAGATTTGCTAAGTTGTCAGTTAAAAGCTTATATACAATTTCAAGCTAGAAAAAACGTTTTTTTATTTTTGAACAACAATTTTATTTAACAAAGAAATAAAAATAAAAAATATTCACAATAAGTGTATTCACAGAACTTAAAGTTCTCTTATAACACCGGTGAACAAAAAACAAATTCTTTTTTTTTTGGTTTCTGTTTTTCTGCTCAGATGCTCAGATTCTGATTCCAGACATTGAAATTTTACTTTTAGCTTTTGAAGTTTGCTTTTGCTCTTCAAAAAAGGTCTATACCGATGTTTTCGTAAACATAACTACTTAAGAGATATTAATGATTGAAGTTTGACTATTTTGAAGTAAATTTTTATTTCCTGTGAACTTAATAATTCAATGAAAAAATATCATTTAAAATTGGAAATCTCATAGTCTTGTAGGAAATTACCTAATAATACCTAAATCTACCAAAATAATTTACAAAATGTTTCGATTAAATTCAGTTTTTACGAGATATTAATCGTCAAACATGCCGAACAAAGGAAACACACCAACAACAAAAAAAAAACAACAAAAAACGCTTTTTCTTTACCCACCCTAAAGTATGTATATTCTACATATATGCAAATGAAATTGAAAATATGATTTTGTGAAATTCATCCCTTGAGGTATGCAACATATTTAATGTTTTAACTCGAAAAAAGGTGAGAAGAACGCACTACGCATATGAAAAAATTAGTATCCGTACATTAACAATTAAAATTTAAAAAAATAGTTTTTACCATTTAGAAAAAGCAATTTTGTATTATAAATTGTAAATTACACAAAAATTTGAAAACTTGTATTTCAATTAAAAACTTACTATAAAGAAAAAATATTTAAATTAAAATTAAACTCAAAATGTTTTATACAATATATTTTTATTTAAACATAAGCGCGTATACATGCATGTAGTAAAAGCGTTAAAAAAGCTTTACGATAATAATAAAAGTAATCTTCTTTAAAATTGATGAGCGCAACTTTGCGCTTATCGCAACGCTATAGACAAGCACACGTAAAAAATCAACTTTGCTACGCTGCGCTGGTACACTCAGCTGACAAGTCGAAATTAACGGTATACCAAATTACCGTACAACAATCATCAACAGCTGCGCGCCGCAACTTTTCGCAAAGCGAAAGCCACTTTAGCCATGCCTACACATATACTATAACACACAGCATATACACATATGTGTTTGTGTGTGCGTGCGCAACAAAAAAGCATAAACAATTCAGCGGAAAAGAGCATAATTGATAACATTTGTAGACGAGTATAATGATAAGCGCATGAAACGGCTAAAGCCGAGCATGACAATAAGCGCTGCGCTGTATGAGCGCGCGGCGAGGCGGCGGCAAATGTGTGTGTATGTATGCGTGTCAGTGAGTCAAGCGCTTATTTACAAAATTGCCGCGAATTCGGATTGATCAATGAACGTATAAATGTATAATGTGTGTATGTATGTGTGCGTTTATCACAATTACAAATGTACGACTGCTGCCATCAACAGTTAACCGCAACATGCCACAAATATTTTTCCACTGATATTTACATAATGTTTTGCCTTTTCACCTTTTATAAACTACAGCATATTTTTTATTTAATTTTCTTTGATTTCTTTAATTCTCTTTTTCGCTGACGCCAATGCGCAAATGAATGCCTGTTGTGACAGTTAAAACGCATGAAATTCGCGCAAATGCAATTGCACGCACACACACACATGCATACACATAAAAATTAATATAATAAAAGCACACACATACACTCATATCTAGTGGCCTTGCAATTGTAGGCATTTTAAAGCGCAGCTGCTTGTATGGCGAAAAATCACGCGTTTGTTGCATGAAAGTAACAGTATATTTTTAATTTAATTTCAACACAATCGCTCCATTTTGTTTTTGTACATTTTTCCATGTTTTTTATTTCTTATTCCTTTGCTTTTTCACTGTCGTGCGCCGCATCTGCGTTTGCCAGTTTAATTAATTAATTTTCATTTGCCATTTTTCTCCGGTTTTTCTGTACTTTTTTATGGTTGTTTTTGTGTTTTTGCGCTATCACGCCGGCGCGTTGTCTCCTGTCGCGGCGCTGCGAGGCTACACATGTGTGTATGAGTTGGTTACGTATGACAGCCACTCAGCGGCTTCGCTAAATAAAAACACACATACACATATATATATACACACACACACAGTCACATTTCACTAGCAGTCAAACACGTTCACATAACTTCAGGCTCCATGTTTGTCTTGTCTTGTTGTGTCGCCTATTATCTGGCCATTTGCGCTGATTTAATATGGCGCGCGGCGACGTCAATTCCATTGTGCTAGGCTGCCGGTTGCTTAGCAGCGCTTACATATCGCGCCAGCCGCAATGGCAGCGCATAAAGACTAGGCTGTTGTATTTGAATTATGCATAGCTGTAGCCGCACAAAAGAACAGCTTAAGCTTGTCACACCGCCGCTTGAAATGTTTATCCCCAAAACTGCGCACAGTCGAATGTGTCTTAAGTAGAGTTGTCTCTGTGTGTAGGCGTTCAAGTACAAAGCTTCAGTTGGAAAAGTGGCGAAATTGAAGCGCAAAGCATTCGAAAAGGTCAATGCGTAATAAATAACGGTGAATTTTTAATCAAGGGCTCAATTAAAGGAAATGAAAGAGAAAGCTGTAAAGCGAATTTTAGAACAGAATATTTTTAAAATGTTTACTTTAATAAACCTCTAATTTAACTACAAAAAAATGTAATAAAATTACTAAAAAAAAATTATATAAAAGATATAACAGCGTAGCTTAAGATCTAATAAGCGGTCTTGGAATGCTTTTATCTTATACTAATAAATATGGAATGCTCGCTGAGAAGCGCAAAAAAATGAATGTCTTCCATATACATAAGGCAAGTAACTTCTTAGCAGTTTTCGCAGCATGTCTTCTCCAAGCTTTGAGACTAACGTGAAAGTTATGTAAGCTAGAGCTTAGTTTACTTAATTAGCTGTGAACCTCAACTTCAAACGCACTAATGGCGGATGTTTCAGCTTTACAACATTATAACCAGATGCGCTAACTGGTTTTGCAGTCTCAGCTAATAGCAAATGGCAGATTCCGCACAAAACTTCAAGAGAATTTTTTCAATAACTTGAACTTAACCGGAAATCCTTTGAAAGGTTAACAACTAACGTACCAAATACACGTACCAAATACACGTGTCAACAGCTTATGCACTAGCACGTGGTAGAAATGAAGCCTTCTAATTCTAGGCGCATATGCTCTGTCTCTCCGCTTTGTTCTCATAATGAAGAAAGAAGCTACAATCGTTCAAACAAGCCAATAATTGAAACTGTGGTTCAACCAGCCATATGCAATTCACTTGGAATTTAGATAAAATAAATTGTTTTGAAATAAAATTAAGGCTCAACGTCCCACTTGTCACTTCCACTTTCTGCCCAAACTGTATTGAACCACAATTAGCAATATTTAAATGACTATTTAATTAAAACATATTGTATTTCCTACGCATTTACTGCAGCATTTTTGTTTGTATCTATGTGTTTATATAGAAAATCACTCATACGCACAGGTGCACACGAAATTTGTTAAATTAAAGCAAAGTAGACATCTTCAAATTTCCATTATCAAACATTTGCGATGTGCTGGCACACTCTGAGAGTATGTCTGGCTTGAATTATTTATGCATTACTTGGCTGCTTGTGATGTGATTAATGTTTGTTTACTTTCTATGAAAGACAAAAAAAGAATAAGGCAAGGATGACTTGGTTTGCCGTTCGAATGTTGACAAAAGCAAATATTTCTGAAAATTATAAGCGCATATATTACTGAATTGCAATTTGTTTAACTGAGCTTGTATCGCAGACTGATTAATTAACGGAGAGTGGATTTTAGACTGGCAATCAAATAGAAACTCTATTTGTGAAGTTATTAGAGTGAAAAGCTGGCTGATGATTAATTTAAGGATTAAGAATGTCAATAACGGCAGTCGAATCGATCACTGAATTAAATCTATGATTAATCGACTAAATAGCTGACTGCAATTCAACTGATTACTAATTGACTAAGTAATTGAATCGACCAGTAAAAAAAAAAGTAAACTAAACAGCTGAAGCCAGTCTAACTGAGTATTAGTTGACTAAGGAACTAAAAAATCAATAATTTCAATACATACGACTACCGACTTTATTCTATGAATAATCAACTAAATAGCCGACTGAAGTCCAACTGATTAATAATTGACTAAGGAACTGATAAAGTCAACAATAGTAATTGAATCGAACACTGAATTAACTCTATAAATAATCGACTAAATAGCTGACTGCATCCCGACGGTGTACTAATTGACAAATGGACTGAATGTAGTCAATTATAGCAACGGATAAATACTGAATTGATTCTCTGAATAATCGACCAAACAGCTGACTGCAGTCAAACTGAGTATTAGTTGACTAAAGCACTGAAAAAATCGATAATTTCAATAGATGCGACTAGTGAATTTATTCTATGAATAAACGACTAAATAGCTGACTGCAGTCCAATTGACTAATTTCAGAAAAGTATATTAATGCTATCTGCATTTTAGATTTTAATTGTCAAAGACTGCTCAACTGATTAACAACAAAATTGACTTTCTAATATATGACTTAAGCAGCCAGCATACCATTTTGTATGAGACTCTTTCGTATAGTAAATTCTGTATAATCAAAACCAAATCTCGTTCGTTATATAATTCACGCATTGACTGTTTGCCACTTTAAATTGATAATTAACGACTGGACGGCATAAATGGAAACTTAGTACCACAGACTAAATATATATGTCTAAAATTAGGTCCAAACTAACTGTTTTTAATTTTTTTGTTGGGTTTTCGATCGACTGCCGACTGACTAATTAATTATGCAATTGGAGTAGTGATTGACCGACCGACAGTTACAGTGATTGCAGCAAGCATTGTTTGCCACAAGAACGACAGCAACAACAACTACGGCAGTCTGTTGTTACATAAGCATATCTGTGATTTGCAGCTGCAAGTATATGAGTAAGTGCGTGTGTGTGCTTGTGTAAGCTTCGCATTCAAGCAGCTACGTGAGTGCATATGCATCAATACAAATGAGTTATTTGATAAATTATGCTACACAGCGTCGGTATGTGAGCACGATTGTGAGCGAAATGTTTAGAAAGTCGGCGCATGGAAGTGAAATGAATTGAAAATATTTAATCATGCTAGCGACAAATAAAACAGAAACTGAAGACATAAAGCAGTGCGGGTATGGCCGCTTACGAAGCAGACGAAATATGGCGTGCAGCTGCGGCAAACAAGTTTCCCACCGGTGAAATGACGCGCTGCTACTAGTAGCGCATCTCCTGCCACTCCAACTTCTCGGTATATTATATTATTTGTTTTCAAAACCCTTGCACTCACCCCTTTGCCGCCCGCACCACCACGGCTAATCACATTTCAATGCGAAATTCATTTGTTATTCAATTTATGCAAACCTTTGTTGGCATTTGTTCGCTCGGTCGGCTCCCGCGCCTGCTGCTTCTCCTACGCCGCAATTTGCTTTGTTTTCACCGCCATTTGCTCGGCGAATTTCTTTCCTTGCTCGCTGTAAGATAGCGGCTGACTGCTTTGTGGATATAATTATTGTCAAGCCTGGTAATTTATGACTTTAACACAGCGCTGACACACAATAAATTTTCCATTTTTGCTTCAGTTCACGGACCTTGCCACATTTTTGCACATTATCAAAAGACAAAAACAACAGCAATTACAGCGGTTTCCTAAGAAAAATCGGTTATAATTTTCGTTCGTGCGTAGGTGGTGGTGCGGGGCAAAGGCACTGGAAAATGAATTGATTTTCTGGCAGCATAAAATTGCTACAAATCAATTCGTAAAATGGGCAAATAAATGAATATTAAGAGCGCAGCGATAAGAGCGAGAAATGGATATTAAAAAGCAATGAGTGAATTTTGAAGTTTATTTCGCATCTACTCGTACGCCAACACACTCGCATTAAATTCGACTATTTGTTTGATTGATTTTAAAATTTCAAAAACAAATATTAAAAAATTATTAATTTTTAAAAACATAAAAATAGGGTTACCAGCTGTGTGCAACTTAGAAATAGATTTTGGCTTAAGTTATAAAAACATTTGAATAACAAAAGAGATTGTAAATAAGTTCACACCATAATATTTTTTTAGGGTTGCCAACAAACCTCGATAAAATTTAGTTGCGTGAAAATATATATTTAAGCATTTTATTATCATTTTTTATTAAAAACCATTCACAGCTATAATTGTATTCTAAAAAGAATTATTTCACAAAAAATATATTAACAAAAATTTAAAAAAAATTGCAAAAAAAAATGTGTACCAAAACCATTTAAAGTAGATTTTTTTTAGAAAAAGATGATATTTCAGTAATTTTCATGTTTAGTGTTGTCACGAAAACTTTATATACAAAATAGAAACACTAATTTGTCACAATCTGTAAAAGTATGAAAAGCGTTATTTTCGAACAGGGTTGCCAATAATTTTTTAAAAGCACACAAAGGATACCAGCGTTGTACTAAATAAAAGGAAAGGAATGCGCCCCTCGCGTCGGTTGGGCGGGAGGAGGGTAATCGTTGGGTTTATTATTATTAATATATAATAATTTTATATGAGATTCTATAATTTTTTAAACATTTTCGCAAATTTCTTTTTAATAATAACTTTTAATTCCCCGTTAAAATATTGCAAAAAGTGACCGAAAAAATATTTTCAATTTACATTTCACACTAATTTCCGGTTAAATGTTTTTAATGTCGCGCTTACTTATAAATTCCACACTTTTCAGTTTTGGTTTTTTTTTTACAACCTTTACTCTTCTCTTCTGCTCATTCTCACACGAACACTTGAGTGAAAACTATTTATAACAGCTCTTACTACTTTCACCCTTCACCCTACAGCCACTCAATCTCAGTCTGCCCGCTAACGACGTCATCACACCTCATTTACTTCCGCCATCAAATTTACTATCTCCTACCCCTTTTTATCATGGCACCACTTATAGGTCCACATAGGCCACAAGATTTACACACAATTTATGCGCGAAATTTTTCCCTTGACATTTGGCCTGAGCTCATATATTCTTTAACCATATTCGATGGCAACAATTTACAATGTTGTTGTGTTTGTTTGATTTTGTTGTTGTTGTTGATAGCGCAAAGATTTTATATGAAATCGTATAACCTTTTTGTTATTTTTTATTATTTTTATCCTCCCCTTTTCACTTCAAGTTTTGCCTTCACTTCACTTTACTTCGTGCTTCGGTTGGCTTGGCTGTCGGCAGACGCTCAACTTAATGATGTTCAATAAACTTGCCCATGTCGCAGATAATGGGGCTATCACAACAGAAACAGCAACAACCATAGCAAGCAAATTTTAAGCCATGTCTGTGTGTGTGTGTGTAAGTGGCGCTCGATGAGTGGGATGATCGTGAATACGCTGATGCTGACATGATAAGGGACTTGTTTTCCGCAATTTTATCATTCAATTTTTTACAGAATTTGACATTTCATTATTTCTGCGTTCTATTATTGAATTCTTGCTGTTTTTCACAGTTTCCTTTTTTGTAACTTTCGAAAGTTTTCACCTTTTATTGAAGTTTCTCTTTCATTCCAATTCTTCTGCTTATTTAATTTAATTTTTTATTTTAACGGTATGCCCGCGTATTTATAGCGAAAAATATGTGAAAAATTTTGCTCGACATTGTAGTTTGGCTTTTGTATTTTTTTACATTTATTTCTTTCTTAACTTTTTACAGTTGAATAGATTTAACAATGTCATGGACCTACTGTTCACGCAACAATACTCACATTATTTAATTTTTCTTTTTAAACTGTGTCAACCAAAGCATTTAAAAGTTTTTTTCGGGATTTCGAGTTTTGAAAATAGCGGTCCCGAAACTGTATTGCGATTATATTTCCTGCGCTTTGCTTAAAACTTACATACTTTTTATTATTTCGAAAAGTACATACATACATACATACATATATATACTTGATTTAGTTTTTTTTTTTGTGTTAATTTTTGAACAATTTTAAATTTTTTTCAGCCCAAGGTAAAGTTTCAATCATCAGCTTTTACAATATTTTCGGGATTATTTTTTCAATCCCGAAACCACGAGACTTATTTGATTCCATATTTAATAATATTTGTAGGCTTATGCTTATTAATATAATTTCCGGCTATCCCGAAATTTCGGGTTCAATCCCGAAACTGCGATAATAATAACACTTATTTGGTTTAATATTTAATAATATTTGTTTTTTATTCTTAGTAATATATGTAATTTCCAGTGTTTTAAAGGCAATCCCGAAATGTCGGGTTTACTAATTTATTCGATTTTTTACGCTTTTTTATACCAAACGTCTGTTTACATTTTATGCCACATACTTTCTCAGTTAATATCTCACATTTCAATACAATATATTCTGTCATTACAACACACATCCTCCCACTTTGGCGCTTTCTTTTTTTCTGTGGCTTGCAATTCTATTTTCTTCTTTAATTCTTCCATATATGTACATATAAAAGTAGCTATTTCAATATCATTATTGCCTCAATTTCGTTGCTGCCACAAATTCACAGGAATTCCTTGCGCTATATTCCTTGATTGCTACATTTTATATACTTATTTGCTCACAAAATAGTTATGGCTGCTTTTCCTGCAATTTTAATATTTTCCATCTTCATTGCTGTGCACGCCTCATTCGCCATTCATCCCCAGAGCATTTAACGATTTATTGCCTACTATAAAATTTTCGTTGTAAAATTTGACGCTTGACTGCGAGGCATAAATGCACACATGTGTGGATGCCGAAGAAGATAAGCACACACACACATAAGTATATATGCGCAAACACATGCGAGCATCCAATCAGTTGAAAAATAGTCTAAATGAGTGAGTCGAAATCAATTTTCAATTTCTTGATTTGCTATTTATTTGCGGTCTGGCGCTGGGACTTTCGATGCGCACAAAGGGCTGTCAGCGTAAATTGTCATAAAATAAATATTTTATGCTTAGAATTTAGGTATATTTCGGTAAGAAATAATTGGTTTTTATGACCATTGGGCGCTCGGATATTGCACAAATTTCTACATTTTCGTATTAATATTCGGTTGCGCTTGTGGCTGGCAGCTGTATAAGATTAGATATAAGGTGAAGTAAGAGCAAAAAAAAGCATTATTATTTGCATGGAGATTTAAGAGAGAAAACACAGATGTTTAGCCAATGGTAAATTGATAACAAACGTTGCAAATAATGTAAATTAAATAATTATTGCTAACAAGAGGTTGCTTTCGGCATATGTGCGCTTCTGCCACTTTATATTAGCTCAAAAAGCGCATCTGACACTATAGTCGTCAGAATGTAGACAACATATTTTCGACAAGCGACTGAAGATTTCGTTTATAGCTAGTTAACATCGCAACTCCCTTCCTAAAACCCACTCCTCCCCAATTTAAATTGCCCGCAAATTAGTTGCTCATACGCAGTGTTGTGCAAATATGCTGCGATTTTTTTTCTTTCAACTTTTGCTGTGCAGTTACACGAACGCACACATACAAGCTTACCAATGAAAAGCGTGTATGATATGCACATTTAGCGCGCTGCAGTAATACCTGAGGCATTATTAGTGTATTCACATAAGCCCGTATCACTTGCAACCCGACAGCTTATTGATTTAGCAAATAAAATATGAGTGGCAGAGCAGAAAAAAACAAGCAAAAGAAATTAACACAGCCAATACTAAGCACAAATTAATTTCAAATACGTGAGAAATGCAATGCCAGCGCATATCGAACGCTCTTTGTCTACACGCCATACACAAATACAGCTGTTCAGCCACTCAGACACGTTTTTCGCCTTTGTTGTCGTCGCTATTAACTCAATGGACAGCAGCCACTTTGCCTGAACGCGCGGCGATCAGCACAAGTGATTTTGTTTTCGTCTTTTCCACTTCTTTCGCTGCTCTGCTCTGCTTAGCAGCACCGTATGTCACTGTGCTAATATTTTGCTGGTTATTTTGCTATTTAGGGCACAGGGAGCGGCAGCACAGCGCAGGATTATTTCTTTTGTATTCGAAGCAAGGGCAGATGGCAGCTAAGCTTATGAGCATAAATAAGTAATCGGGGTATTAGTGCGAAGGGGCAGCTTAAGAGCGTTAAGTAGGCGCACTAGTTAGCAGCAGCACGCTGTCCGTGCAATTAACTGTTAAAATAATACTTTACGACATGAAAATTTTTTTTCACTTTTATACTGTGTACTCATACTGTGGCTTAAAAATCAAAAATTTGTTTGCAAAAATATTATGCGTATAGCCTCCTCATTCCAAGCGTTACTCATACGCCATGGTACTGCTTTCGCTTCAAGATTTTGCGCTCTTTTAATTAATAAATGCCTGCGCGTAAAAAATGTGGCTCATACGCCAAGGCATATATTAAAGTAATAGTTTATGGTAAGCATGTGCACGCAACTCAGACGCAACCACACACGCAAGCAACTATTTGTGCAAAATAAATGCATTGTGTATATAATAAGCTGGCAATTTATTGTTTGCGAGCGAATTTCTGGAAATTCATAAAATTTTGCAAAGTTTGCACGCTCGCGCACGAAAATTTTCTTAAGTTTCGGCTAATTTGCGCTCTCCGCGCTCTTACTACGCAATTTCTGCACTTTTGCTATATTTCATTGAATTTTGTGCAACTTTGAGAATATTAAAATTTTGAAAATACAGCATTATTTAAATACGGCAAGGAGTGTAAATGTCCGTTATAGTAAATATGCTTTAACATTTGTTCAATATTATTTATGATAAAAGAGTTTGAAAAATGAAACTTTTTGCAAAAATTTTTTTTGTTAATTTTTAAAGTTTTTTTTATTTATTTTTATTTTTTGAAAATTAAAGCAATACATTTTTTTTAACCCGTTTTATGCGAAAATATTTGGAAACATTATTAAAAAATATTGAATTCAAAAAAAAAATGTACAATAATTAATACAAAAATTATTGTACAATTTTTTTTTTTTTTTGTAAAAATATTGTAAAAATTTATTTTAAAAAAATATATATATTGTATATATTAAAAATAATATGCATTTATGTAATATAAAATAAAAACACAACAATTTTTCTCTTTTTAATTTGTTCCTAATATATTGTATGTCTATTTATATATATTCTGAGTCATCCTGTATTGATTTCACTTAGTCAACAGCTATAAGTCGTTCAAAACAACACTCATCCTTCAATTTGCCTGTCATTCCAATAATTTTCTACCCGAAATAATTAAAGCTACACAGCAAGGCTGCAGCACTGCTCCCTTCAACCCCGCAACCAGCCCCTTATTAGCAAATTAAACACTCGAAAGGTCGCACATCACTTTGACTGCTGTATGAGTAGCAAATTAATAGATAAACTAGCGCGTGTCCCCACAGCACTACAAACACTAATACATATACACACACATACAGACAAAAGAATGCATTTCAATCGTAGGAAAATCGGTCGCAGGCACAAACTCATTATTTGTGTGTCAATGTAACAGATAAAGCCATTGTTTCTTATTTATATATAGAGATAATATCACTACACAAGTATTTGTGTGTGTTGTTGTGTACTCACCTATTGTTGTTATTAATGTTAATGAATAAAGAAACGCCGATGCATAAGTCCACTTGTGTGTGGGTGGATTCATTTGTTCGCCGGGCTGATAAATTTTCGATTGGCGAACGGCGCGCAATAAAGTCTCCTGCGGGAAGAAGAAGAAGCATAAGCACACTACATATTATATTTGGTTAAGTAAGCGATTTGGCAAGCAAACGGGTGTGAGAGTAAGTAAACTAAATGAATAATTCAGTGTAGCAGCCGAGCAATGAGTGTCGAAACTTTTCTTCTGTTTTTTTTTTTTTTTTTTTTAAATAGAAACGAAACTGAAAATGAATAGGAAAATGTGCATGCAAATGTGTGTGAGTGCCGGCGTAGACACTTTGTAGCGCATTACAAATATTTAGAGCTGCTGAAAATGCTAGAATGTGCTTTGCATGTTAACATACATATACTACACACGCACACACACATACGTGCATATGTGGAGCACACTGCCTTGACAACAACGAGGTGGACACGTGCAGCAGCAGCAACAGCAAATAACAAGAAAAAAATTAATTTCGGTTGTACCGAAGCTATAATACCCTACACAACGAAAAGAATATCGGTCAGTTTGTAAGGCTATAGTAGTTCGATTTCAATTATACAAGTATATTCGCCGATTGTAGTGTTGCTTGAGACAATAATCTAAACCAAATATCGTTTGTATGACAACTATGTGGTATAGTGATCCGATTCCAACAATATACACAAATATTGTAGCGTTGCTTTGGACAATATATTATGCCAAATTTCGTGCAGATATCTCAACAAATGAAAAACTTTTCCATGCAAGCACTTGATACCGATTGTTCAGTTTGTATGGCAGCTATATGCTATAATACCGAAAACTTAGCAGCTTTTTGGAGAGAAAAGAACGTGTGCCAAATTCCAGATCGATATCTCAAAAACTGAAGGATTAGTTCGTATACATACAGACAAACGCGTCATGACTTAGTCGACTCAGCTCGCCACCCTAATTATTTATGTACATATATATTTTAAAAGAGTCTTTGACGTCTGCTACATGTGGCAAACTTAGTATACCCTGTTCAGGGTATAAAAAGCACAATGAATGAGCCTGCTTGCTGTTATGCATGTATGTGTGTGTGAGTTTTCATGCTGTCATTTGTGTGGCAGCCAGTCAAGCAGAAACAATGAAGTCGAGCAAGCCAACAAAGTATGTAAATAAGTATGTGAAAATGCATAAACAACAACTCGCACTCACACACCTACACATACGCATACATATATGTATGTATGTATATGCATGCGAGTCCATAAACCAGCAAGAAAAAGACACTGGCGTGCGTGTGTGTGTGTGTGGCGCCATTAAATAAATTACAAAGTGAAACAAGCAAGTCATGCACGAGTGTAACTGTACACAAGCACATAAACGCTTTTGCGTCACCGTGTGTGTGTGTGCGTGTGTGACAATTTTTGGGTGCCGGACATTTGAATAAATGAATTCGGCCAACAATGGTCACATTTCAAGTCAACAGCCGTAATAGAAATCGGCAATGAATAGTTAGTGTGCATATTGAGCAGGCAGCTGGTGTTTAATAGTATTTGTGTGCGTGCATTTATGGCTCAATATAAGTTGCGATCGCTGGCATTCAATTGCTTTTCGTGCATTTTTATGCTCAAGTCTTTATTTACTATTCATTTGCAATCGCCGACACTTACCTGAAAATGTTGCACCTCCTGCGCGGCCAGACGTGTCCAATTCTCTTTGTATAAAATATTCAAATCCTCCGTAATCGACCACAAACGATCCACAGTGCTGGAAATGAGAGCAAATGCAGTTGTGGAATTAATTTGCATGTTGAGAAAAGTGTAAAAGATTATATGGAAAATTCAAAAGGGTTATAAATGTTAGAGTAAAGAAAGGTAAAGGGGATCTAAAAGGAAGAATGCATTTATTTTTCGTTAGCATGCTACCTGTGGTGCAAATATTTCCAACATTTAATTCACAAATCAAATATCAGCAATGAGCGAGCCTTGAACTCTACAAATTCAAGCAGTTACAAGTCCGGTCTATAATTGCGAGTTATATTGCCTCGGCGAGATATATGCTACATTTGAGCATATTCATGCCTAGGTATACCACAGGTATCGCAATTATCTGGTATATTTACTTTAGGCGTAGCATAAAAATGCAGACTTCGGCTGCCACTACTGTGAGTTCACATAGGTTTTTAAACCCAAAGCTCGTTGCTGCGTTACTTGATATCCTAACAACTTTAGTCATTAGAGACGTTGGTTGGTGAATGGCAATGGCAATGCCTTTTTGGTAACTTTGAGATTGAGTTTGCCAGAAGCGAAGCTTTTGTCGTGTTCCGCAATGCCACCTAAATCGGAAATACCTGCCGACTATATATTTCATTTCTGCCGACCTCTTGAAATCTTAATCAAATTCTTCGTGTCTCATGTTGACATACATAAAAGTACAAAAATATAATGTTTAGAAAGCTATAGGTTCTCCCAACTGGCAACTCCGTTATTTTCCACGCCTGGTGTATCACCTTATTTGATGCTAATCAAATATCAGTTCAATGAAAACTCATGAGAGATCTCAGGAGATCAGCTTAAGTCTCTGAAAATATGTTGAATATGTCTATTATACACCATTATAAGAAAAAAAACAAGCTCATAATGCGTTGAAAGCTCAAATAAAAGCTCTTAAGACACCTTAAACCAGATACGATCTTGTAAAACTTAACATAAAGCAATGGTCAATACTTTGAATTTTTTTTTTAATTTCCCATTCAAAAATAGTATCTCATTCTCTCTAAAAAAACGCTCATTTCATACCGGTATACTTGGCAATAGAATTTGGATCATTATATAACAGATCGGCTTACCTGAAACCAGCATGAGTTTTTAGCTTAGAACCTTTTTAAAATCCTTTGATTTTGGAACTCTATTAGAACTACTAGTAAAACCGAGAAACGGCAAATGGGAAATATGAACTGTGAAATTTTGCTTTCTTAGAAGAGGCCATGTGTTTGCATACTTGTAGATACCCGAGGGGAAACAGCCTTTCAGACCGAAAAAGAGTTTTACTCACTTAAAATTGTGTTCTGAACAAAAAAGCTGATGTCAACTTTGAGTGGTTTGGAAGCTTCGATTGTCATATCATTATCAGGATGATTGAAAAAATTTGCCACAGCACGCAAATAATGTACTTTATACCACCAACACACAAGTTAGCGGCAGGTGTCGACGGCCAGCACGTTCTGGCGCCAATTCTCATGCAAAACACCAAAGCTATCATAAAACTAAAGGGTTGCCAAAAGCCTGAAAGCCTAGAAAAATGCCAGCAGTAAAATGTGGCAAAAAGTGGCACACACACATATCTACACACACAACTGCATTGAGGGCGTGTGTAAAACAATTCTCGTGAAATTAAAATCAATTCGCATAAAAAGCCACAAATACAAACGCGAACGTTGCAGGCGTAAAAACTTCATTTTAAACACACACACACATACGAGTGCATGCACAATAAATTGCAACCACACACATACACACACACCCACACGTAGTTATTTATCTGAGCGCACTACTTGAAAATTCCACAGCAGCGTTTGCTGCATGCACCGTTATGTCAAATGCGTAAGCGATTTTCAAATGCAAACACACACACACACATATACACAGCTGCACACAAATACATGCTTATACACGAAAATGCTTGAAAATCGCTGGCCAAATTTGCAAGCAGGTGCGCAATGAAAGCATTGACCGCCACTGCCTACGCCGGCGTCCGCCGCTTAGCCGCAGGCACAAGGACACTGCTGGGCGCTCATTAATATGCAATGCCTGCTGCCGGTTGAGGTGTGCGTGTGTATGAGTGTGTATGCAAATTTTATTGGTTGTAGTCATTTTCAATTTTGTTGTTGTTATTACATGTTTTTATTTTGTTGCCAAACGTGCTGGTGTCTGCAAAAAACTTAAATTTTGTATAGAATTTTTATTCGGGTTTTTTTTTGTGCGCTCCAAAAGTTGCTTTGTTATTCAAAGTAAATTTATTTCTTATTCTAAGCGCCATTTGGTCTTTTATTTTATTCGAAAATGTTATTTTATTATGCACAGTTTGCTGTACAGCGCTACTTCAAACTGATACTCTCACCGTTGCTGCTGCATTTTAATTATTTGCTTGAGAAAGTTTTTTTTGTAAATTTTTCCGAAATATTTTTCTTTGTGCGCCGAGGCGTAGAAAACTAAGAAAATAGTAATAAATTTGCACAAAGTAATAAATAAATGCGCGCTCAAGCGAGTTCAACTCTATAATTGAAGTTACTTTCGCTCAATTACACAAATGCGAAGAGACATTGTGGCTTTTGTAGCAATTTGTATGAGCGCCGGTGGCGTATACGCAACATTTTTAAAATACCATACTCTAGCAGCTATAATATACTTGTAATATTTGGTTCGATAAAGGTGCATGTGTGCGTTATATTTTCGTGCGAATATGAAACGAATCTGGAACGATTTTGATTCTTTTGCCAAATGGAAGCAAAAAGACCGACCCAGTGTTGCATTTCTCTCTGCTTTAACAGATTGATTTCTGTTTCTTTCTTAGACAGTTCTGTGTGGACCATTACTTGCGCTCCAAAGTCTGTAATCGTTGGTCTTTAATTGTAATAGCTTTAAATGTTCCTTTGCTCACCACCGTTCTTTTCCATGCGATGACG
Source organism: Bactrocera oleae (assembly GCF_042242935.1). Lineage (NCBI taxonomy): Eukaryota > Metazoa > Arthropoda > Insecta > Diptera > Tephritidae > Bactrocera > Bactrocera oleae. Next base: position 1,395,027 of record NC_091539.1, read on the forward strand.
TTGGTATACCCTAACTCTAGTAGGGTTTAACAGCACTACCGACATGAAAGAAAGTCAAAGGAAGTGGTAGTGAGAGGTGAGGCGCATCCTTCCATAGTATCAGCTATGAAGTTGCACATCACTACGCTTTTTAATATGCCGACTGTGAGTATTAAATTTGAGTACCGTTGTATTTAATCTTTCTTATTGCAGTAAGGTGATGTAAACCCAAAAATTATTTAGTCTAACTTAGAGACAAGACAAAATTCGTTACGCGTTTCTAACAAGAGCAGCTCGAGCGCTAGATTCTGTGATACTTGTTATACTCTCGCAACCTGTTGCTACAGAGTATAATAGTTTTGTTCACCTAACGGTTGTTTGTATCACCTAAAATTAATCGAGTTAGATATAGGGTTATATATATATAAATGATCAGGATGAAGAGACGAGTTGAAATCCGGGTGACTGTCTGTCCGTCCGTCTGTCCGTCCGTCCGTGCAAGCTCTAACTTGAGTAAAAATTGAGATATCTTTATGAAACTTGGTAGACATGTTTCTTGGTACCGTAAGATGGTTGGTATTGCAGATGGGCGTAATCGGACCACTGCCACGCCCACAAAACGCCATTAATCAAAAACAAATAACTTGCCATAACTAAGCTCCGCAATAAGATACAAGACTGTTATTTGGCACACAGGATCACATTAGGGAGGGGCATCTGCAGTTAAAACTTTTTTTTAAAAAGTGGGCGTGGTCCCGCCTCTAATAGGTTTAATGTGCATATCTCCTAAACCGCTAATGCTATAATAACAAAATTCACTAGAAGCAAATGTTTTTAGCACTTCTATTGTCGGTGTGAAAATAGTTGAAATCGGGTGGCAACTCCGCCCACTCCCCATATAACGGTACTGTTAAAAACAACTAAAAGCGCGATAAATCAAGCACTAAACACGCCAGAGACATTAAATTTTATCTCTGAGATGGTATAAATTGGCTTTATAGGAACCGCGTTCAAAATTAGACAGTGGGCGTGGCACAGCCCACTTTTAGGTGAAAACCCATATCTTGAGATCTGCTTAACCGATTTCAACCAAATTCGGTGCATAACGTTCTTCTCATATTTCTATGTCATAGTGCGAAAATGGGCGAAATCGGACTACAACCACGCTTACTTCCCATGTAACACCATTTTCAATTCCATCTGATTCTTTCACTTTCCACTATGCAAATCAGGTAACAATGATTATATCGGGGTAAAACTTTGCGTGAATAATGCAATTAAAGTATGCCACCTTGCGGCCAAAAATTGTCTAAATCGAACCAAAACTGTTCAAACCCCTAAGTACTAAATATGTGGACCCCAGTGCCTATAGTTGACCTTCTACCGAAAACATCAGTCAATCCACAAAGAAATCTCAAACGAGTATACCATTTGACTTTGCGAGAGTATGAAATGTTCGGTTACATCCGAACTTAGCCCTTCCTTACTTGTTTTATCTTTACGTTCGCTGCCCGGAATATTTGTTGTGTTAGCAAACATGACAATAAGTATTCCACTGCCAATATGGTTTCAACAAGATGACTGTCGGTTTAGTCCAATCATGTCTTATAAAAACACTTTGTCAATATCAGATCTTACAAAAACTCTCGATATGGATTATGTATATGTAACGTGAAACCGTTTTTGGGATCGTAAATAGTAAATTGCTTGCAGCGAAAGCAGCCATCTTGAAGTGAAGATAGTCTCTACTGTGCTTATTTTGAGGCACTAGCCTGCAACAATGTGTAAGTGGCTCTAAAGCTCCACTCTTCTGCCCATTTAACATAGTTTTAGCCACACTTCACATACTTTTACTGCAACTCGAAGTAAAAGGCGCTCGGTACCTTCCAACTATACAGAAAGCAACAGAACACTTTACAGCACTAGTTACATATTAATGCGTAGAAAGAACAAGAAATTGCACAAACACTTTTCACTCAACTCTAGACTTCCTCTGGCTAACCTTCAAGTAATTTGCACATGTGTGACATGTGGGTTTATAAAAGCAACGATGACAGAGTCTTACGTGACAGCTATTAGCCTTTGCCCAAAACCAATATTTTAGTTAATGTACGGAAAGTTTGTGTGCTCTAAAATTACCCCCCGGTGTGCTGCTTCAATATTTGTTTGGTTTTGGCAAAACTTACTTAATACGATTTGGCTCGCACCGAAACCGAACACGAAAATGCATTCTCATTAAAACAAGTATTACTTCACATTTGTGTACAAAGACACCGCAGGATAACAGATACTAGTGGTCATTAAGCAGCAGGATCCAATGAGGCGCTGCACGCCTTAGAGCCAACGCACGCGCCGGCCATGTAGTCGAAGAAGCTGGTTTATATGCCAAGCAACGGAGCTGGGCCATGCTGGGCTGAGCAGTTGGCGGTCTGCCACTCACGTGGGTCCATAAAGTAATTAAATTTAATCCGCATCACAGCAAATTTAAACGGATGACCGAACGTAACTCGCACTGACGCACGCACGCATACAAACACATGCGTCATTGCGTAATGGACGCAACGCAAACGTGTCTCGTGCAAACCAACTGCAGAACCATAGTTCCCGCCACACCGCATACAAGTACAAAGGGTCGCAGCAACCGGCGCACGGTTGTAGACGGAGGGTTGGCAGTTCGTACTAATGACTGACGATTGTTTGATGGAGTTGGCGCTTACCCATGCGCCTTCTACACTCCGGCAGACTGTCTGCACTTTGGTTTCAGGTTGACTACGTTGTCAGCACTTTGGTTCTACCTGGATCTTTGTGAGGCTTTGTCTGCCTGCCGAACTGTATGTCGTGTGTCGGTACGTCTGTGCAACTGTTTATAAGAGCTTATATTGTTTGGTTGTTATTACTGTGCGCACTTGAACTTCAACAAAGCAGAAAGATACATAAATGCCAGTGGACTCAAGCAGCTAGAGGCAGTGGCTTACGGCATAGCGTACGTTGCGTTGACGTGACGCCTGGCGACGTAAGTGGCCTGAGTGGTTGGCTAAGAGATGCCATTGGCTGGACGGACGGACGCTATTTGTCCTGCTCGAGTTGCTCAACGAACCAAATATCATTGCCTTTTGACTTGTCTAGTTTATGAGTATTGTGGCTTTGTGGCATTCACAGCGGGTTTCGTCGACCGGTCTCTACGTGTGTGCGGGAGTGCATAAAAAACTCAAGCTCATGAAGAGCACGTCATTGTGTGTAGTGGAAAAGTACATAAAGCGGGTAAACAAGCAGCTCACATACGGCAATGTAGGCGCTTCAGCGGATGTAAGACATTACACTTTGACCGGAGATGACTGTTTATTTTTCCGGTAAGTAGATAGAGTGTACGAGGGAAAATTTGGCTGTTGTAAGAGCTATGCAAAAGGAATTTTATTATAACATATAAAAGGATCAGAAGGCGAATGAAACCGAATTTGCGATTTGTTTTTTGGTGTAGCCATGACTTACAGAAGCGAACCCGATCTAGCACTAGCCTGAAACCAAGTAGTCCCGTGGTTACCACATTTCTTTTTAATCCCAGGTGTTACGACTTTCAGTTATCAAAGATGAGTTAGAAAGTTATAAAGACCGACATAGAGAGTTACCCTTCCAGCGGATAATTGAAATATTTAACACAACGGCAGAATAATTTAAGTATGGTGGTCGTATATATACAGCTATGAACCTAAGACTTTGGCTCGCCTGACGTAGAAACCGCTTAAAACGGAGTCTAAAGTATTTGAGATCGGTTTCGAAGTTCCTTCAGAGGCAGATCGTCGAACTTTGTTGATCTATGTAAATATATAGAAATATTGGAACTTTTAAGGAAGTTTGATGGTTGGACGCTTCGCCAGTACACTACTATGAGAAAGCAGCCAAGCTGAGTTTAAAAAAAAATATACGCTCTCAGTTGTTTTTTGAAGTCTTGTAATTTATCTCGCAAACTAACTCGCTAGAGTCCGCATATCTACAGTTGTGAAAATTATCTTCGACTTAGGCAAATAACATATTACAATGGCCAGACCGCAAGCGCTATTTGAACAGGCGATGGATTGAAAGAGGGACTTTAATCTCCACTGAAACCCATGAGAGAGCACAGCTGGCGTTTGTGATGTAATAACGGGAAGAAGAGAGATATTAAGCTGTTAAGACCGCAAGACGCTAATAAGAAAGATATAATATGGGAAAGAGAGAGAGACAGAGAGAACAAAAGAGCTCGTAAAAGTAAGGAAGAGGCACAAAAATATATATGCACTAACTTACAAAATATGCTTTATTTCTTAGCACAATATTTAAGTTTCCATCAACTTTTGCGCACGGAATCAATTATTATCTTAAACCATTAGAGGTTTGCATAATTTTGGTTCACCACTCTCCTCTTTTGTTAAATAAAATATTGCACATTCCATGCGTGCTCCATATGTTGCAGAAATTTGATAATTTTATAGCATTATAACGGAACTTGAGCACTTCTAAGCTCCTAAAGCACTCAGCTGTTGAGTAATTCCATTGTTTGGGCATTTCTATTATTTATTTTCCGAAGTCTGCTTTTCATTTGAATACGAAATTACTGTTCGACAAACTGAGATTAGAATATATTGATTTCCATTTCATTACGGTAATGTGGGTTTTATTGTTGTACACAGCGAAACGTGGTTGAAAGTGGTTGTGAACGTAAGAAGAAGAAGAAGAAGAAGGTGAAGAGCAAAGGAAAAAATTGCAAAAATATAAAAATATTTGATGCATTTCTACTAAATGAATTTGACATTTTGTAGCAGTACAACTGGCATGTGATTCATCAACTCGCACGCACACTCACATATACGCACACAAAGAAGATATGCAGCCACACGCATGCACACGTTCACACGTTGGAATTAAGCATTAATGCAATACAACTTTGTGCATACAAATGTGGGTAAACAAAATGCATATGCATAGCGCTGAGTGTATTTGTGTGTGTGTGTGTATGTGTGTGCGCGTATAAGCACTTGCATCTATTTAAATGTGTGTGCATATGCAACACTATATTTGTATGCCGGTGTGTGTGCGGCAACTTGTCGTAGCAAATACATGAATATATTTATGCAATATACACAAACTTATTGTTGTTATTGTTGTTGTTTGCTTATTTATACGCATCAAAATGCACTCGAAGCACTTCAATACATTTACACACACACATATAGCTGCAGCTGAGAGCACATTAGTTGTTGTTGCCGCACATACAGCACGAAATTTGCATTGCAAATAAATAGCAAACAGCAATTACAATAACAACAAGAGCAACTCGTTTGCATGCAACAAAGCCGTTAAATCAACATGTGCAGTAACAATAGCAGCAGCAGCAGCAGCAACAGCAACAGCAACAACAGCATTTAACATTCACAATCTGAACAATGCATAAAATTTTGCAACTACAACAACAACAAACACAACACACAGTGGAAAAGCACGAAACAACAACATAACTGTCAAAGTAGTGGCACAACAGCCACGCCAACCACTCGCGCCGCGCCTTACATGCCACACACACACTCTGCTTGCCACACATGCTGATTTTTGTTGCTTTTTGTTTATTTTCGCTTTTTTGTCGTCGCATTTCACTTGAGTTCAGCAATCAACAGAAATAACTAAAACAACAGCAACAATATATATATATATATATATATACGATCTTCCGCAGCTTTACCGAGCAACATTAGAGGACCTTGCATGTGTCGTTGTTGTTGTTGCTGTTGTTCGCTTTACATTTGCTATTTGTGTAGAGCATTTGTAAACATTTGTGGTCGTGTTGGCCAAAACAGCCAACAGCCAACAACAACAATGCCAGCCGCCACACAAAAGCAAACGCCAGAATTTACACGTCAAATATTGTGCGCCACAAAAACGGGAGTTCGCTGGTGTTGTTACACACGAAATTAGTGTACACGAGCGCTTGCCGGCGTGCGTGTGTGTTTGTAGTGGTCAAAGCGCTGGCTTGTAGCGCACTTCAGAGCCAAAGCGACGACTGTCAGTGACAAATGCTATAAATATGCGCTTTTTCTACATTTTATTTATTCGCCTTCGCACAGTTTGTTGTATCTAAGGCTTTAGTTGTTGTTGCTGTTGTTATTGTTGTAGTTATTTACACATGTCTCCCATTTATAACTATTCCACGAACAGCTTTAGTTTATTTGCCAGCAAAATTGTGGACCACTAACTCAGACTCACTGGACCACCGTCGTAAGAGCGCTAGCTGCCGCACTGGGCAAGCTGCGGAGACTGGTCTGTAGTAAGGGAAATTAAAATAAATTGTTTGCTGTGCATTGTTGTTTGTTCCCCACACGGCAGCGCTTGCGTTTCGCCTATGAGTTGAGCATGTTGACGTACAAATCAAGAGTAGTAAAAGAGAGTGCTACAAGCTCATATAAAGTTCGGTTAGGTTAAGGTGTGATTAGTCCACATTGGATAAACAAGAATGTTCTTTAAAAGTTTTCCAGCATTACAGTTAGTATTTAATGATGATCTTTCAATGAGTTGGCTCTTGAATTATACGAAACAATATGACGAACGATATGAGGAACGTAGAGATGTTATAAAAAAACTGCAGTCAGACTCAATACGAGATATCAACTTAATATAGGCAAAATCTTTAGTTCGACAAGGGCGACTGTTGGACTGGATTTCGCCTCAATATGAAAGAGCTATAATGAGCTCCATTCACAGCTGGATATTCTTAATTATAAGAGGGAATAAACGATGGTATGGATATCAAAGAAAGCGTGCAAGAAAGTGCAGGTGGTAAAGCTCGCAAGCTTTTTCATGCTTTCACCTAAGAATTAGTCAAAGCTTTCGTCAAAAAAAGTACGCGTTTAATATTTGTTTTAAATTCTTCATGAAAATTAATCAATATTACAGCGATTTCAGTAGGCATGTACATATTTCCGATTTATGGTGCCATTATCCTTGATGCAACATATAAGTATGTGTAGCAGGAGTGCTCAAGGCCGCTACAAATTGTAACGCACACATTTTCCATTATATTCGCATATATTTCATTTCATGTTGACTCAGTGCGATTTATGAGGCTCGGCAGTGACGTGCATTATTTTTATTTAGGCAGACAGCCGTGGAAAAATATAAGCGAGTATGTGTTTGTAAATGTAAATAGATACTACAGCGACAAATTTATTTCTGCATAAAATTTCTGTAAATGTAATATGACACTGAAAATTTACAAACGTAATAGAAACATTTAAATTAATTTCGCTATATTTAAAACCAAAATTGGCTTCTGTATTTCGGGATGCCGCCAATTATCGGGATTTTTGTGTCAATTTTTTTTATATTTTTATACAAATGATGATATGATTATCAGCTAAAAATAATGATTTATTCGAAACTATTATCACTTAAAATCCCGAAATGTTCGGCACCTCAGAAGTCTCCAATCGGCGGTTAAATCTAAACACAACAAAGATATTTAAATGTAGTTGTTAATATAATCAAAAACCCTTTCTGCATTTCGAGACTTTTAAATATCTTTCGGGATCCCGAAAATTTTCGGGATTTTCAAGTTAATTTTTCCAAAACTTTTGTCCAAATATGGTTAATTATTTGAAACTCCTATCAGCTAAAAATCCCGAAATATTCGGTATCTCAGCGGGCTTCTTGCGGTAGTCATATTATTACAGTAAATATATAGTTTTTACAACTGCAGAACTATGATAACTCCTAAACCGGAAGCTCAATATAACTTTGCTCAGCAGCTGCACACACTACCAGCCTGAGGCATAGACAAACAAAAAGAGTAGCAACAACACAGCTCTCGAGCACACATAAACATTACTCTGCTATAAATGTCGGAGGCCTTCGCCGCCAGCGAATGTTTGCCTCCCATTCTGACTAACAAACACCAAGAATTATACAAGTGGCAGCAGTAATTCAAGCAGCAACAACAACGAGGAGAACTAAAATACTAACTATAATAGCAACAACAGCAGGCAGAAGACGAATAGCGCCCAGCATCATTAAGCATTCGTAATTTGTAACGCTTCGGTTATTTATAAATTATGCCACAGTGGCAACAATAAAAGCAAAAACATTAGCACTAAGTAGTCACAATAATCACAGGCGCAACTGATGAAACTACAACAACAAGAAAAGTGTTTGTAGTAAATAGTGTGAAAGTTTACACGTTTAGAAGTGGCGGAGCTTTGACTAATTTACACTGAGAGAAAAAGCTTCAGCACCACTTAATTCATTAATTCGCAAGGGGAGCGCAAATTGATGAGTTACAATCAATGAGGAGAGCTGCACTTTTGTAGTATTTTTTGGTCGCTGAAGCAACTGAAGCTTGGAGGAGCTTCTACACTATCTCAACATAATCGCGTCGGGTCGGATCAGTTCTTTTTAGGACAAGTTGATGGCAAGTATTTCTCCGATTTGAAGGTGGGATCTATATATCTGCAGCGGACATCGAAGATGTGGGTTCAGAGCACACCTGATATGATATTTGGGTGGGATCTTACGATATTCATGGATCAGTCATTCTGACTGACGTTTGTGATAGATACCAGTGCTAAAGCTCTACTGCTATCTACATCTGATTACATGAAGAGGTTAAATGTAAATATCCTGGAATCCCCAACCATCTATACCTGTAGATGCAATTTGGAATGCCTAGCTTTTTGATTCGTTTTCTTAATGAATATTTTTCGCAGTGCGGCGCTGTTTGACGTTCGTAATGTCCCCATTTGTTTTGCTTCTGAGAGGTTTCACGTTTACACTTTATTGGTGCTACATTTCCACCAGCGCACAAAGGCACTGCCGCGCAGTCGAGTGTGAACTCAGGCATACAGCAAACAAAATAAACAGAAACTCAGACAGCTCGAAGGCAAAGGACAGCTGAACTGCTGGAATGGGGAGAAATAGAAAAACCTATACAAAAATGGCAGCTGAAATAAGGCACATTAGTGGTGAAAGCCACGGCCCCACGAGCCGACAGAGCAACGCTTAAGTAGTCGAGTTCGTAGAAAGGACAGCAGCACAGCGACAGGAAATAAAAAAAGGGACACTTGGCGGCGAAAGGAATACGAAGTGGCCGCAACAAGGAAGACAATGCACGCAAAGAATATTAAAACGATGAAAGCATGCGGATAAGACGAACATAAAAGTGGGAAGCGATGCAAGGGCAGCTGGAAGAGCAAAGAAAACTAGCACAGCGAATGAGTTGTGTGGTAGTGGGGCACGACGCAAGGAATAGGAGGTAAAAAAAACCACCGAACAAAGTTAAACTGAAGGCACAGTGAGTAGTGAGCAGTGAGCAGCTCTTGGAGATAATGCAAGTGGTTCACGATAAAAGTGCGCCGATAAACGTTGCCCCAGCATTGAGGTGGAGAATTTAAGGAAGCTGCAGCAATTCTATAGGCGCGCTGTAAGGCTACCTTAGCGGCCGAAGCACTAGTAAAGTACTTGAGCTGCTTATAGTTGCGGAAGCATTCGAGGTGCGCCGCATTTAGTGCTGCAAAATGAGAAACAAAAACAAAAAAAGAATAAACCAAAGAATACAAAGCAGCGACGCGCGCCACCTAGGTAAATCGCAAGGTGCGACCGGAGTTCACAACAGCAAATGAAGCGAAAACACAATGGCTGAACTGAATTTGTGTCAAATGCGCATGGAGGGGCAGGTAGAGCGGGTGGCACACGCTTGAAGACGCTTGACTCGCAAGGGGCAGCAATAAAACCTACAATTATGTAGAGCTTGTCAGTTAGCGTTAGAAATTTCAGTAATGAAATTGCGAATGCTCAGAGCAACAGATAAATTATAATCGATAGTACTAAGCAATTTTCACAGCAGCTGAGTAGTAATAACAGTAATTTGGTTAGACATACTATTATTAAGGTATTATTAAGGTATCGTAGACTGTCAGCAGAGAGCACGCCAATGCTTGTGAAAAATATAAAAATAAATAGGTGTAGTCTTCTTCGTCGGGTATGTGTTTATGTCATGATTTCGGGGATTTAATATGCTAGAGTAAATAATACCAATAAATTCATTAACCGTTCGTGAAGTGCGGACTAATATTCCTTAGCCAGTAAAACAATGAAACGAAAATGCACAGCGCCTAAAAATATGTAATAAAAGCAAGAAAGACGCTGCATTCTTATTTAGAGCTAATTGAAATAAATTAAATGTAATTATTAGCTTTGGAAATTTTTCGGATCCTTCGCTGTATTTATTTTAGCGCACTTCACGCCGCGCACCACAAATGCACAAACACTACCACCCTCTCTACCAATCTCTCTCTCTCTCTTCCTCACCCTGTGGACAAAAGCAGGGCAGCTGTGGTTATTTAGCTGTGCGTTTGCGTATGCATGTGTGGTTGGGTGTGCATGTGTGGTTAAGTGTGGTGTGTGTGTGTGAACTATCAACCCTCGACGAAAGACATAATTGCCTCACTAAATAACCGCACTAATAATACTGTTATACACCATAGCAGCAACAAGCAAACAGCAAATGTGACCCTACTTTGGTCTCCTGAACTGAACACAAAAACGAAAGCAACCAAACTTCAACTTGACGTGCACATAATTCAAGCTGTAAAACGTGATTTGTGCTGTGCTGCACTGTGTTGCCTGTGCAAATGAGTGGCTGCGTGCGACGTTGTGGGTGTGTTAAGGCCACGGCACTGATTGCCACACCTCGTGCGTTGCTTGCCCACTTGTTCACCTGGCATGTTAATGCTCGACTTATAACAGCTCCATAAAGGCTTCATGACGGATTTATTTTCAAGTAATTGCTTTACTCGGCATTAATAAATTTCTCATGCAATTATTGTGTATCTTATTATCAATTTATTGTGGTTGTTGTTTTTGCTGCTGTTGCTGTTATTTGTGGGCTTTAACACTGGCTTTGTTATGCGGCAAGTATTTGTGTAATTCCAGGAGTTATGAATGTGTTTTGCTAATTCGCTGTTAACTATTTGTGTTTATCACGGCTTACAGGGCGTATACGCAACATTTGTGAAGATAATGGAGTGTGTGGTGAAATTAAATTGATTTTTAACTTTTTTGAACTAAGAGTTAAAAAATATTGCCATAAAAATTGTTGAGTAATTTCAACACTATAAAATAAAATAGTTTATATGAAAATATATTAGAAAATACTTGCAGTATTAAATAAATTTAAATTTAGCAAACAATTTAAAATTTTATTGCAACAAAATAATTAAATGTGGCATGATAAAAATTAAAAGCTATAATACGCTTAACAAATAAAAAAAATGCATAAAAGCAGTTTATTTTGAAGGTTCGGTTTGTATGACAGCTATGCTATAGTGCACCGATTTGAATAATTTGTTCGGAGATTGTACCGTTGCTTTGGGCAATTATGCATGCCGAATTTCGTCCATATAGCTCGACAAATAAAAAAGTTTTATAAAATTTAACTCAATTAATTCTTTCAATAAAATTAAAAAAAAAATATTTTATTATTTTTTGTTAAAATAATTTATTTGAATATCAGTTATTTTTAATTTATTTATTTTTTGCCATAGCTTCAAACATTTATTGATTTTAATCAGATTTTATTTGCACATCTCCATATAGGTATGCATGAGTGTATGGTATGTGTACATATATATTAGTCTATAGTCTAAACTAATAAAGTGACTTGTATGAAAAGATGTGCGCGTGTGCATGTAAGATAAGACTACAAAAGGCCAAACAAGAAAATGACAAAAATAAATGAATTTTAAATAAAAGAGAAATGTGTTAAACACATAATGATCATACAGAAATTATTTGCTTGTGAGTCAAGGGCAAACAAAACATGAAAAATCTCAAATTGCAATCTAAATAACAACGGCTACAAGGCGAGCTATTGCAGACCCTAACCGAGTCACCAAGTGATTAGCCTACCAGCAAATAGACAAGACGTGCAATAAAGCATAAGTAATGGAAAATGGCATCCGAAAAGAACAAGCAGATAATCTTAAAATATAATGGAGATAAAGTAGAAAGTGAAAGTAGCGTTGGAGGCGGGTGGTCGTAAAATGTAAAGAAAAAGATCAAAGGCATCTCTTTGAGTTTGTATGTTTGCATGCGCTATAAGTGGCTTGCTAAGAACAGCGGCGACAGCCATTAAACTTTACAGCTTAACGCCTTAAAATGTCCAACGCTTTCCATCGCACACCACGCTGACGAAGGTCAAACGCTGTTGTTGCTCTTGGCCAGCGGCTAAACACACAAATGGCTTGCTAAGAGCCCTAAACGCCACACGGCCGCGCCTGTCAATGCCTTTATTAGCGTTAAGATATGTCTGTCAGTTTGTCAATTCTGTAATCGGATACTACTTTTAGGTTTCGTTTAAAAATAAATTACTTTAAACTGCAGAAACGCAACTGCGGCGAACGCGCATTTACACGTACGAATATATGACAGGCAAATGTCACGTATACGCCCCGACGACCAAAAGCACTCTTGCACGCTCATCTGCTGCCTGTCATTACACGACTTCGTTTGTAGTCGCCCATTTTATGTACTTGTGCCGAAATATCACTGAAATAGTTACGAGTACAACAACCACCGGAAAACCTTGCTTTTCGTGCTTAACTGACCGAAACGTGACTGGCAAGTGTAGGACACGCGAGCACTCAACGTAAGTTGTTTTGCGGCATGTCGCTAGACATTTTCAAATGGTCGCGTTGAAATGGGGTGGGTTAGCATGTTGAAAAACTTTATATGACATAACGGGAAAAATTATATTGCTTTACTCACCGTGATCTTATTTGTTCATTGGCTAGTTCGGTGCGTGGAAACTTTTTCGATGCCGCCACTGCGGTCTCCAGCGCACTGGTGTCGTCCAGTTCGCCCTCAAGTGTGACGAATATAATGGAGCCCATGGCGGTGTAGAGTAGCACGAGCAGGAGCACGCCTGCAGGGTTGGAAGTGTATGGAGTAGCAGTTTAGTGCGGATGAAATGGAAAATTAAATTACCGTTAGGCATTAAAAAATATTGAAAGTTAGATAATATTGATGATTTTCAAATTTATGAATTTCATTTATAATTTTCTGCATATTTTACCTAACTTTAGACATCATCTTCTTTACAATTTCTCATTCTTCCTACCATTTCGCTCTCTTTATTATCATTTTTATGCTCCCTTGCTCATTATTTCTGCCTCTCAATCACAAATTAAGCTGTACGCTTTTTCTCATCCATTAGAGATATTATTTTCATCTCTCATGTTAATAATTTTCTTAATCTTTCTCAATCTCCTCATCTAATCTTACCCAAAACCTCATCCACAGTTTTTTCTTTTGGCCCCTCCATTATTTTCACCTAACCTAAAAATATTTCTATGCATATCTATATCATCATATATCTATATCATTCCCACTAATTAATTTATATATCCGTCTCTGGTTTTTTTTCTCTATACCTCTCCCTTTTTCTCTTCCAAATTCTCCAAAGTTTAAAAAATATCTCTCTTTAAGCCACCTTCTGTCAAATTTGCGCTCTTTTCATTTTCGCATTCTTTCTACTTTATAAATTTTCTCACTCTCATGTCCTTCAACGCTTCTAACTTGTTCATATTTCTAACTCACCTGTCGCCGATATGCAATGTGACTTGGGTGCCTTCTGGCAGCCGCATAAGCCGCCAGTGCCACGTTGCTTCTCTCCCGAACCACCGCTGCCACCGCTTGAGCCACCGCCACCACTACCACTTTTACTGCTTGGGAAACACATGCCGCTGCCAATGCTGCTACTGCTGCTCGAACTAATCGCCGATTGCGAGGCGTGTATGAGCGTCGGACCACCAATGAATGCGGTCAACGGCAATGGTGGCATCTTCTGCATAATAACGCCCACGTATGGGCGTGTTGCCTTAGGCGACAACGATGGCCAGCACTGCAATTAGCGTAGTGCCGATGCGTGTTCACTTGGTGACTTTGCTACGATTGTACACTCTCACACTCTCGCAGTGTTCACTTGCTTACGCTCTCAGTGATCTCTAGAACTGCAGAAACAGCTGTTTGCGTTATGCTGATCAGCTGTTTTCACGAAAAACGAAATTTATGTCTGCTTAAATGCAAAACTACCGTTAAGTTTAGCTTTTGTGTGAGTTTATTCCTTTTTTATTCGGTGCTCTCGCAGAAATTCGTTTGTTTTACAGTTTTTAGTCTAATTTTTTTGCCCGACAACTTTTCCAACTCATTTTTGTTGGCAATTAAGTTTCGTATTTTTTAGCGCAAATTTTTTTGCCGCAACACTTAAAATAATAACGCCACAGTATGGCTTGTTGCTAGTAGCTTTTATGAACACTTATATGCATAGAGCTTGCTTTGTTGTTGCACCTCTTAAAGAGTGTCTGTTCGCAAAACGCCAGCTGTTGCAATTGTTGTTCTCCGTCGCCGGAAGCTGTAATAAAAGTAAAAGTAATGAGAGATAGAGTTAAATAACTTTTTATACATACATACATATGTATATATATACTTATACATATATATAAATACAGGAAGGAGAAACAAAGTCTGCTGAGGCGGGAGAGCTGGTGTATGACGTTGCTATTTAATTTCGTTTAATTTAAAAGCATTTTGTTATATTGACATTAAGCTTTCTATGAAAAATAAAGCATGTAGTTGGGTTGGTAATAAAATTTAAGTTTATTGCAAAAAATGCAGCGACCAAATTAATTAGATGAGCTGCGCCGTGGTCAAAAGCGAAATGAGGAAATTAGATAAAACAAGATTTAACTTATTTGCGTTGAGCAGAAATTAAATTGAGTGAAATTATAATGCTAACTGGTGGCTACGTTTATGCGTCGAAAGCGGGAAGCAACGACAAGTGAGAGAAGCAAAATTTGTATGGGAGATTTATTAAATTTTTAATCGGTTTCCACTAATTTTCGTATTATTCGAGCACGTGTTGAACACACAGCATGCAGACCACACAACGACCACTGTGTCGCTCGCTGCTACACGTCTAATATGCTTTAAGGTGTTGTATGCAATTGAAATTCAGAAAAATATTTTTTTTGCGAGCTTCTTTGAAGTGGCATTTAATTTAGTAAATAAACAAACAATAATATTGTATATAAAAAAAAACAAAATTAAATTTAAAAAAAATTAAAAATTAAAAAAAAAAATTTAAAAAAACCTAATTAATAAATAAAAATAATATGCATTTACAGAATTTAAAGCACTTCAAAAATCGGCGAATCATCTTTAAAAATTTTGAATGCCTAAAATATTCTCAAACACAAAAACTGTGAACTGGGATTTCTCCAGTTCCGGAATCGGATTGCTGCAAGTTTACCATTTAGAGCTTGAGCTCAAATATTGTTAAAGCCAGGTCTAAATCACACCCCCTGTCGGCAGCGAAATAGCATATTCTTACATGAGGATTCTGCTCTAGACATCTAGTATGATAAGTTAGTTAGAAGTGTTTGGAAAGAGAAACCGAAGCTAATTTTAACTTTTATTTTCAAAAAAGTAGTTTCGTAGTAAATTGGATCTAACGCAAGCGGAACGACATCCAAATAGATACACATGATGCCTCAGGTAGGTAGGTAGGTAGGTAGGTAGGTAGGTAGGTAGAGTGGCTGTCTTTCGACACACCTAGGCCTTTAGGAGACCCATCGTGATACCACTGGGATCAAGGTCCCCACACTCTTTTGGCTCTTCTCTCAACCACTCCGTACTTCTGATGAACTTTATCAGTAAGACAGGTTTTAACCGTGCAACCTCCGCGACGTCGTCAAGAAACCCTCGACCGTTGGCTGCGATGCTCTTCCCATATAGAGCTGTGCAATCGCATAGAAGATGTTTAATGGTCTCCTCCTCCCTCCACCTCCTGACAGCATCTACAATAGTCGTTAAATGCTGTTTTAACTTCAAAAAAACTAATCTGATATATCAAACTAACACTGTCGACTGTTTCTCTCCACTAATAACAGCATTTTTACGCAAAACACGCACATGCACGCATGCAAGTATAAAACAATTATGCATAAATCAGCAAATGTCAGTCAGCAAACAATCAGCAGAGAAAACGAGCAGCCGAAAGCCGCCAACGTCAGAGTCACCATGGAATGAAGCGTCGACGAAGCGAAGCAATTACCGAATCGAAAGCAACGACAACACAGCAAACAAGCAACAAAACAAAAAAAAAACAGAAGCAACAACAAAAACATGCAGCAACAACTGTTATAAAGCTAAAATGCAACTCAAAAGGCGAATGCCAATGCATGCGTTTTCAACTCATTTTAGCAGTGCCAACCCCCTTGGCCCCACTACGGACGTTAGTTTTGTCGTTGTTATTGTTGTTGCAAAAGCAAACATCCGCTCGAGCGTACTAACAATGTGGCAAACATGTTGGCTTGTTGCTGTCGCAGCAATTGTTGTCGTAGTGGGTGCCGCAAGGCTGCCGTTTTTGGCTGTTGGCAAATGCACACTCACACCACATCTCACACCCACCCACACTCGTACAGCAAACGCACAGCCACTTATGCATGTGCTGTTAAATTGCAAAAATTGTATTTACGCTTGGCTTTATTGAAACAAATATAACGGTACTGTGTATTGTCAAACATCGACAGCGCTCGTAGAGCAGACTCGTTAAAGTTAACGGTTGTCGTTGCAATGGCACATGCCGAATGGCTTTGTGTGGCAAATTTTGAAAGCAACAATCAGTGGGGAGTTCGTAGTAGAGCTTTCTTCATTACTTAGGTTTTAGTGGTAGTGACCTTTAGCTTATATATTTTTCTTCGGTTGAGAAAACCAAACCAAACCGTTACTAATTTTTTTTTTTAAAGCTTACAGCTAAAGTATCAGAAAGGTAGTTTGGCTTAACTACCAAAGCTTAATATGGAACCATTTCCTTGGCCCGTTTTTCTGACTGAACTGTAGGTTCGAGCGTTAGGATCGGACTATTTCTTTACAACGGAGTCAGGCTACATTCGATGAACTGAAACGTTTTATGTAAAATCAAACTGTCAAAACCCCTTAAATCATCATCTTTCACTTTATGCTGCTCTCACTCTCATTCCACCTCTCGAACTATATTCGCTTGAAGACACTCAGACTACTTTACGAAGCCTGACTTGGAAGGAATATAGTCTATTAAATATTCTCAGCAAATCGAAAAAGTCCATCCAACCAGAGCTTTATTTCTTTAAATGATTTAGCCTCAATGAGACAACACTTGACAAAAACTCAATAGAAAAATGTATACCAACTGCTAAGGAATCCGGTTACGGAGAACGCTTTCAAAGTTAGGCATTAGAAGCTCACGCTGGACATTTTATATGCCGGAATAAGCAAGCACTCTTGAAATACTGTCTTGATATGGTGAAGTTCGTGAATCCAAGGGCATCGGGTTAAAACCGGTAGGCTTACAGAAAAGGTGCGTACGTAACTGAAAGCAGGTTCAGTCATCTCTGTGTTCAAAACCATAGTTCCGCACTATTTTTTGTTTTACATATTAATTATTAACTTTAACTTTCCACTAGCACTTTTCTTAATGCAAATTTGAAAATTCCATGCGCTTTCCAAGAATTTGTAAAATTTGTAATATTTTGTATTTCCAAGTACCACGGACAGCTCTGATTTGCCGTTATTCGCAACGTGCTGGCATGCCAAACCATAAATGTTGAGCTCATGTGTGGCCAAATTGTATATTTAATAGGTTTACTGTGTTTGCGCTGCGAATTCCGATGCAAGCAACATGCTGTGTACACGCGCACACACATACGCTTGAGCATACGCATACACTTGCAGCTAAATCCGGGCTAACAATTTCGGTCGAGTTAACAATTAAATTCATTGCTGCAATATTCGACTATTCGCATTTCAAATGCACAAGTCCAACGGTATTTGTGGGTATGCGTATGTGTGTTGGTGTACAGCTGTTGCTATGTTTTTCTGCGCCGCCTGCCGCTGGGTGGCGCACTACCAAATACGGATATTGAAATGCGGTCATTACTACGCCCACAATGGGCCACAGCAGCAGGGAACGTGAAGTTGGAGCGCGGGAGACAAGTTTGGTGTACTACAGGTGCGCTTAGCGCTGGCCGCCGCAGAGCCGTAAGCAGATAGATAATAGAAAAGCACACAACCATCGCGCACACGCACACGCACACTCTGGCGTAGATATGTGCAACTATGCGCTGGTATTTGCGTGAGCCACTCCGGGTCAGGTTGACCTGATTGCAGCGCGCCGCCAAGGGCTTAGCGCGCGCTTGTTGAGCGGACGCTTTGTGGCTGGCGTGTATGTGAGTGTGTGTGTGCGGTCCTTGGCTGGAACGCATACACACACACAAACAAAAAATATAAACTAATATTTAGTGGTGCGCCGCCGTTGTTGTTGTTGTGCATTTGACGCGTGTCTGCGCATTTTCTACGGCTTCACGTAACGCCAGGCACAGACATTAATTTCACGGTTTTCTCTACCTGCGCTGCTCGCTTATTTCACTTTTGCGCCATTCATTTCAATTTTGTGTGATTTCCACACCCCTCGACGCGTCGCTGTCAGCCCGGCTGCCTCAGTCAGCCTGTGAGTCTAAGTATTTGCACTCTTGTTTGCGGCACACGTGCGCACTTTCTTGGTATTATTTCAAATTGGTCTGTATCGCATATAAAAAGCAGCAACAATAGCACCAGTAAATTGAAACAACAAAAACCACGCAAAACAAGGCGCACGAAAATCAACAAGCAGACATTGTAAAAAACGAGCATAAAAGATATCAGCAGCAGAAGCCACACAAAACAATTCCAGGGAGTAAAAGTGGCAGGCAAAGAGGCACACAGAGTCGCATTTCACAGCAATTTGAAAATATCACGTATATGACAGGTTGTCCTTCGAAAATATTTATAGCATGCTGTAGGTCGCCCGTGAGAGTCCACGCGAAAACATGCTAAATTTTAATGAGCTCAATGCGAACGAGTTATATTTCAATGTGACAAGCCGAGTATGCCCAAAGACGCTGTAGGCTGCAGCACATTTAAAGCGGCGCTTTAGTGTGAGTGTGAGAGTGAAAAATCAGGTCCTGTTTCGATTATTCAGTGCACAGCATTTGGGTAGACGCAAAGTTTAATTTAAAAAAAAATTCAAACTTACAAAGCATTGAAAATACCGTAACCGAACTCTTTCTGCAAGATCAATGAAAACTGCAGTAGTAACATAGATGAATACTTCTTTTCGAATACGGAGAAGCAATGTATTCAAAAAATGTGGCAGCGGTATGAAGAACCACTAAAGTTAATCCAATCTTCAGCTCTACTTATGTTAACCCTTGAACCAGAGTAACCTATAAAAACAGTTGAGTTGGCAACCTTAATTTTTTCTTCTCTTCCTGTAACAATTAGCTCTTCCGGTCTCTCTCTCTCTCTCTCTCTGGACGACTCTTTTTAGCACATTTCTTATTTTATACTTTCTTGCTCTCTTCATAACTCCAGCCGCTCTATATTTTTTCTTTCTTTGACATCTTTGCTCTCACTCTCTTTTGCGCTTCCTAATCCGAGTAGAAGATTATCTAAGATTTCGGCAGATGACTGCAACAAGTTCAGCGAATAGTTCTAGAAGGTTCAGCGTAAAGCTGCACTGAAGATTATCTAGGCAACTAAAGGGGTTGTCACCCTAAAATATATTATCTTACAAAGATCTCCAAACAACTGTCTTGTACTCTTCTTACATTTTGGAGTATCCTTTTAGGATTTTTGAGCGGCTTCGCCTCCTCAACTTATCTAACAGGAGCCCTCTGTGTTGTACTCTTCTAACATTTTGGACTATCCTTTTAGCGTTTTACGGTGGCTTCGCCTACTCAACTTATCTAAAGAGACCTCTCTGTGTTTTTTGTTTAGAATCACAGCGCTATTAGAGCCAATAACGAGCACACAAAACACACTCGAACACTTTTCTTCAGTTTATACGAGCACTCACTCCAAATTGCGTGAAATGTCACCGGCATGCTCGCATTTAGAAAATAGTAAGTACGCACTACGTAAACGGAAACAAAAACAAGCACATATATTGCGTAGTAGTGTGTAAGGCAAACAATTTAAAAACTCAATGGGCCAACAAACACTCGAACAAACCGTACGCATTCAAACACCGACGCATTCACTAACAAATCCAAAGGTTAATAAATGAGTGTGTCACCTGCGGATCAGCGCTTAAATTGTGTGTGTGTGTGTGTGTGTGTGTATGTGCTGTATTGTCCACTTTGTATGGATTTTTAATGAGATTTTGTAAAGCAAGGATTTGTACGCATACTTTTAGCAGCAACAATGTAAATACTGTGTGCTCGACTCCGCAGCCGAGGCTGATACAGGCTACAGGTGAGCACGTGCCCGGCGACAAAAGGTGGCCTTCGCCACTGCGCTAGCATGAGGTCAGTTAATATTGAAAATTGGCTACTAGCACTTACTTGTATAAGCCAATCATTCAGCGAGCTGTTGTTCAAAGCCCGGGTGTGGGTGTGTGTGTGTTAGTTGCTCTGTGCCTTTAGGCTTAGGCAATTCTCTATTGTAGGCATATTTTTATTTATTTTTATTATTATTTTCGCACTCTTCACGTATTACCACTATACCGTTATGGTGTTTATGTTGTGCTCAACACAGCTAAAGTACCTGTTGGCAATAATAGAAGTCATTGAGGTGTGAAAATGCTGAAATTTTGTAATTGAATGTAGAAAAAGAATTAAGCAATAGCAACATTTGCGGCTGTAAATGCTGTACTGTTATATTTTTTTTTTTGGAGCTCAAGGCTAAATTTTATAGTGTTAGCCCACTGAGCCGATTTATATGATGAAAAAGTGGGCTTTCATTGGAAAATTATATATTTATGCGTGTGTTTTAAGCAAAAAATGCTTAAGTAGCTTATAAAATATGAAATTTGGAAGTGCAAACAAATATAATATTTTAAATATTCACTTTTAGCAAATAATTTGTAGAAAATATTAGATGAAAGTATAGCAGAACGAAAGCAATGATTTCGATAATATTTGAACTGGCATTGCCATATGTCGGGATCACTAATTGTTCTAGCTTTTATTGCGATATCTTTGTTGATGGCTGAACTGTCTACCGTTAATACAAATGCTCCGATTTATACGAAAAAATGGCGTTTAGTGAAAAGTGGGCATGGCCGTGCTCTACTTACGCCCATTTTTAGACACACAACGATGTAATAAGCAATCACTACAGCCTTAAGAGTGTACAATGCCGAACAGACGTATGGACAAAGTGTTACGACGCTCGGAAACCAAATCGTTTCAGCATACCGAGCAGTTTGTTATACATAACGTATATCTATTTCGATTAATTTAAGCTGTTACAAACAACCGTTAGGCGAGCAAAACTGTCACAGTCTTGCAAAATGTTGCGAAAGTACAGCATAAAAATATATTTTGATTTCAATATTTTCTGCTAAATATCTTAATTCAATTGCAAATCGATACGTATGCCCAATTGAAAATATTTCCAGTATTTAACAAAGAAAACAGCTGCCAAGAGCTCAACAGTTTTTTTGGCTTTCAAATATTTGTAGAAAAAATTAAGATTTCAACCTCAACAACTCCCTTCAATACGGCTTTTATCGCACTATCAAACATGCCCCACCCGAAATTGAGTGCTTTCATGTCAGCACACTGTCAATAGGCGGCCGAAAATAACAAGAACGCTTAAGGAAGCAAAAGTTACAAAAATGGCAAAAAGCCGACAAATGCGGAACACAAATAACGGCAGAGGGCATGGCGGTTGCATGCCACACACGAGCAGTGCCCATCAAGAGCGCTGATAAATCACTGCCTGAACTACATTAAACAGAAAGTGTGTTAAAAAAAATGGAAAGGCATATTTCAGCTGGCTTTCAGCATAACAAATACACACATAGAGGCACACATACACATACATATGTACACATGTATTTGTTTACAAAATTTTCCACGCTTATTTGTAAACTCTGTTTGCGTGCCGTTATTTTTTTGCCATTAATATTTTTTTATTTTGATTTTTATTTTTTTTAGTTCGGCAACGCTATTCAACAACGGGCACTGACACAACATGGAAATTAAGTGTGCATGAATTTCATTATGATAAAGTCAGGCGATGTCGAGTGCCGGCAGAACAAAGCGAAGCGCGCGCGACGGTAGAATGCAGAGGAAGGGGAGAAACACAGAGAAAAAGGTGATATTGGTGTTGAAAGTACAACAAAAAGCGCTAACGTAAGCCTACAGTATTGATAAAAATGCCGACGCGTTGCGGCAACTTTGGCGCCAGTGAACTCTTGTAAAACAAAAAATATGTATGTAAAATAAAATTGAAATAAAATAAAAATAAAAATAAAATAAAAATTTGTAAAAATTGTGTTAAAATAGCGCGAAAGCGTTGCAAGCGCCACCGCTGCAGAAGAAAGCAAAAGAATAAAATAAACAAAATTAAAAAATATTCCAAAAAAAAAATATTTAAAAAATTCGCAATAAAAAATGCACATGAAAAGTGCAAAGTGAAATACAAATAAATTTTATTCGACTGGCAAATGGCAAAAAATCGCCAATACAGCGCCGCGATAAAATCAAAGCCAGCGAGTGCTGCGTATAAATAACGTAATTGTATCGTAGTTGCTACAACAAAGCGTAAGAGCAAGTAAAAAGTTCGATATGAAAAGGTTTTCGCTACAATCCACAAACAATTCCAATCAAACGGCCGAGCGCAACGCACAACAAAATCCATCACTTGCCAACTTCAGCAAATAAAATAAGTTGGAAACGAGCTGGCGCGCACACAAAGAGCTTACAACAACAGCGTATGTGTGTGCGTGTGTGTCTGTGTGTAGTATGTCATATAGTACGCGGCGCCCCAAACTATGCTACAATTTAAATAAATTTTTACAAAAGCCAGCCACTATATGTAAGAGTGCGTGTGCGTGCGACAGCTTAAATTTGCAGGGTCTCTTTTCCAATTTCGCTTGCTTTTTGGCTTCTGCCATTCACTCTCTGCACTCGGCGAACTAAGCTCGTTTGATTAGGATAAAATGTGAAAAATGTGAATCCGCATTTTCAATTTTTAAACGCATTTGCAGCGTACGCACATGTTAAACGCATGTCGATATGTGTGACTGTGTGTGTGTATATATGTATATACAAGCATTCAATTGCCAATTGCTGTCCTTCGCCGTTGCTATTTTCAAACACTTATTACTTTGCAAAGCCACTGCGTCAGCGATAATTTTTCCTTGGCCACATTTTGGTACTGTTGCTCGTATGTATATGCACGAGTATGGGTTCGCCCATTAGTTTATATGTAAAGTGTACGTTTGACTGAAAGTCTTAAGGCAGACACTGTAGGCAAGTGCGGGCAAAATGTATACAATTTTCAACAATCGTAGAGGAGCATAGCAAAACATAGCATAGCATATCATAACATAGCATGGCATAGCACAACACAGCACCACAGAACATAGCATAGCAAAACATAGCACAACATAGCAAAATATAACATAGCATAGCAAAACATAGCACAACATAGCATAGCAAAATATAGCATAGCAAATCATAACATAGCAAAAAACAACATAGCATAGCAAAATATAGCCATTACGTAGTATAACATGTTTAAGGTACTATCTTGCCTCTCTTTCTACCATTATTACTCAATTCATTCAGAGCTCTCGCTATTAAAGTTTTTTTTTTAAGCATGAGCTTGCAGGCGTAAGTATTCTTAGTACCTGCTAGTAGAATTTTATCAGAATACTCCACTTCATACCTTTTTCATATTTTTACGAGGACACTACGAAGAATACCATTGGGTGCATTTTATCTGTACTTGTGATTATTTATACTCTCATGATGCGAGTGAATTAGTAGCAGTCAGAAGCTCTGAATGTATGCGCAGATAAATAAATATATTTGCCCAGTAAATTAGACTACCTGAAGAGAGAAGCGCTGCCAGCAGAACCACAACTGTTACACTCAGCTTTACATGGCTGTATGGCACGCCATGCACAGTTATATCTGACTGTACGGCTGGCTGTGACTGCATTCTTTACTCCTTTTTTTCCTATTAGCTGCGCCTATATGAGCACCTATGTGGTGGACTTTGTATGGGCGCGCCAAATACGTGTCGGGCACACACGTGAGCTTACGGTTGGTCACTAGTTGGCTGGTTTGCTGTTGATATTGCGGTTTAATGGCTGGCTGACTGACTGCCTGGCTGGCTGATACTCATGACCGACCGCAGTTAAGCCTAACACATTTGCTACGTGATAAACTTAAAGTGAGGCCGCAACACGTTTGCCGCAACAGAACAGTTGGCGCGCGGCATGCAGGATCCGGGTTGCGTATTCAACGCTATCGCGAACTGAGATTTGTGTGGCATGAGGCATACCTTTCGGTGTGGCTACAGTCGGTTTGCGGTTAATACTTCTCATATGGACTAAGGGCGCCCTGGCACTCGCACGAATACAAACACACACCGCTGCCTTTGCTGCTGCTCTGCCGGCTGATTACGTCCATATGCAACGCATTTACAACCACTTAAGCAAACGTATTTCGTCCCCTAAAAGCACACTTTTCCCCAAATCATCTCACGGCGTTTGTTTTTGCTGCTTTGCGCATTTATTTGTGTTTAGCCACTTCTTTACTGTGCGCATTTTATTTAGC
The DNA here is from genome assembly GCF_042242935.1 of Bactrocera oleae. Classification (NCBI taxonomy): domain Eukaryota; kingdom Metazoa; phylum Arthropoda; class Insecta; order Diptera; family Tephritidae; genus Bactrocera; species Bactrocera oleae. The sequence goes on from NC_091539.1 coordinate 1,419,674, forward strand.
CGTGTGCTTATTTTTCGTTATTTCTTAGCAGCATTGTGCCTAGCTGGCTGCCATATAATTTGTTATCTAAATTCAGCTTGTTGTATATGCAAACACGGGCTTGTCGAAATTGTTGGAAATGTTTATCTGATTAGATTTGCATTGGGGCCAGCGGCAAGTTGTGCAGTGGGTAAACTCGAGCTGAGCGTACGTGCGGCCATAATACATATCATCACAGCAACCATCAGGTTTGCTCATGTGTGCACACCACACTCACACACACACACATCGCAGGTTAGGCCAGCAAATAAATACATTTCGCTCAGCTCGTTTTCAATTGTTTGCAACCCGTGTCTGCTGCCAAGACATTAGTTTTCTGTTAGATTTGCCGCTCTCCGCTTAGCTTGCTGCTTGCGAAGACAAAAGCGCTGGCTGGCACCATTTGCGCCACTGTCACGTCCAGCACTTGTGCACACAATTCCAGCCACCATTTGAATAGATTTGATATTTTCGCACTATTTATTTCCACACGCAATTTTCATAGTATGCCATGGCGTATGCGCAACATTTCAAAGAAACTTTTGCACTGGCAATTCATTCGTTTTCTGTTATGGAACATTATATAGGAAGACATATGCATACCAAACTACTTTACTATTGAGCATTTTTTGCACTGACAGCAAAGAAATGTGGTATAACAGCTTTCAATTACCAAACAGAAATAGAAAATATTTTAAGAAAACATTCGTTAAACTAAAAATAGAATAACCAATACTGAAAAGTAACTTGGCAAAATTCAAAATGTACTTTTAGGCGCATTATGCACATATAAATTCTTTTACCTCGTCACAATTTATGAACATGATCCATTAGGCAATATATACTTCAGTGAGCACATTTTTTGTTATGAAATGATAAAAAACGTGGTATTCGATGAAAGCTTTAAAAAAAGCTTAAAGATTATAATTAAAGTTAAACTTAAAAAAAAAGCTTAAAACTAATAATTTAAGCTAAACTTAAACACATAAAACTTGCGAATTTATACACAATTGGTTCATGAAATAATAAATGATTATCTTAACAATTCAACACTTAAGCAGCAAAAGCTTAATATTTAACATTATTAAGTTTGCTACTTACAATAACATTTAAAGAAGATTTCAAGATCACTACAAAGGCTTAGTGAAACTACTGTGGAAAAAAACGTATTAGATCTCCAGAAAAGCTTAAAGCAACTTGGAAACTTTTTATAATGCTGTAGCGCACTATACGCTAAATTTATAGTGATCTACAAGCTAAGAACACTAAGGAATGGCTTCACAGCTATTAAAAAATTTGCTAGCTACCTTAAAAAATTTCTGTTATAAAAGCTTCATGAAGAGCTTAAAGCTTCTACAAAACAAACAAAAAAGGCAACAAAAATAAATTGAAATATAAGCTTAAAGTTTGTAAGCAAGACAAAATTGTATCGAAAGCTTTGTATTAATTTTGCTAAACATAATAAAAGAAAAGAAAAGTTATTAGATCACGACAAAAACTTGATTAAGTCATTTTCGAAAATCAAAAAACATATTAAAGCTTCATAAAAGCTTAAAGTAACTTGCCAAATGTTTTTACGGCTTGCAGTTTACTATTGAATTGGCTGCTGATAACTCTAAGAGTTGTCAATTAAAACATTAAAGCAAGCTTAAAGCTGGCTTAGACATATTTTTTATAAAATCTTTATAAAGAGCTTAAAGCTTTAACGAAAATAGTTGACAACGAACGCTCATGTACTCATGTCTCAACAAAATTTCACCGGAAATCTTTTGAAGGGAAAACCCGTTATCCTTAAACTATGAAAGCGCTCAATATACTTGTTGAAGATACGCGTATGAAATTAATTTGAGAATTTTACACTGAACAGGCTATATTAGGTTTGCCAAGATCGAACCCGCCGATATCGGACCACTACAGCATATAGCATAACAGCAAATTATGAAAGCGTCTAAAATGATTTGTGCTTTTTAAAACTATAAAATCGGTTAATGCCTCTGAATTTCGCCACTTTCATGTAAAGATATATTTATTTCCTTTTCTAACCTTATCAGTTGCGAACTGGAGCTGCTGCTTTTCAAACTTATGCATTCTAAATTATTTTTATATTATACCATTTTTATTGCTCGTTTTATTTCCAACTACAGCATATTTCTCTTCAATTTATTTTATTCAGCACAAGTTTCGCTCTAATAACGCATCAATTTCATTTCCCAGCAGCTCATACAAGTACACACACACACACAGGCACTTGCGTGCATATCGACGAGTATTTGCATAACTTTCTATGAAGACGAACATGCTGTTTGCTTAGCATTAGCAATTTCAGAAAATGCTTGACGTCTGTCTTCGCCCAGCGCTTCTAGATGCGTTTACGAGACCCTTTTTACTTTGGTTTTTTGCTTTATGCCACGCATTTTTCTTACTTCTTCTTAGCTTTCATTTATTTTCTAATTTTCTCATATATCAACAATGTGCGTGTGTGTGTGTATGTATGTGAAAGGCCTGTATATTTCGTCGAGCATTTGTACTTGTTGACACTGCTTTCACTCCTTCAGCACAAATGGCCAACAATTTGTTTGCTCGGTAGCAGAATATACCTTTATTGGATCCAGCAAAGTCATCACCCGGGGAAACTATCTGCAGCACTACTCCATTTCATTGTGCCACATCATTCGCTACAGGCGTTTTTTATCATTTATTGCGTACACTCATGTTGTCGGTATGTATTTAAGCTGTTTGGCAACTGATAAGCGCGTTGATGTCGAACGAGAAAGCAGAAGAAACGGAGAAGAATGGAAGGATATTGAAATTGCTTCGAATTCGCAGCGTTTTTGTGCAAGCAAAATTCATTTGATGCAGTTGATATGGATTTCGGCGCTCGCAAATAAAACTGCTCTAGATCACACACACGCACATAAGTGCACACACGCACCCATAGCAAATGACCCAATTTCCGCCAAAGCATATTTCCAGGCGCATACAAGCATGTCGAACTATCAAATCCTTTTAGTTGCACACACGCACACACACATGCATAAATTTGGGATTCGTTGGCAAAATGCGTGCATGCGTGCGTCTGAGCGTGTGTGATTGGATTGGATTGGATGGATGGATTATTTGTGAGTTTATTTGAATATTTTATTAGCAAAAAGTGAAAAATTTAGATAAACAAATTTTTAGTGCGCAAAAGATACTGGATTCAGCCAAATGGCGCGGAGTTCCAAATTTTATTTGATTTCATAGCAAAAACTTATCGAGCACGCTTGTCAGTTCACTTTTGCGTTGTTGAATTCTGCTCGTAATGAACGAAAGTAAAATAAAGCTTACAAAAATAACAATAACAATATTGATAACCTGTCGTGGGTTCTATGACTCAAAGTTGTGAAATGAGCATAGACAATTTAGCTGAGTTGTCTAGTTTGGTAAGAGTCCAAAGCAGCGCGATTGTCGTTGCGAATATTGTGTGCAAAAAGTTTTAATTTTAAAATATCGATAAAAATCTACTTAAATATATCGATATGAAAATTTTTGAATGCAAATAATTTACATTTATATATCGATTTGCAAATAGTGAAAAATTAAACGATATTACAAAATTAATCGATATTACCGATATTACAAAATTAAACGGTATTATCAATATTACAAAATTAAACGGTATTATCGAAATTATAAAATTAACCGATATTATAATCGATAACTTTGACAAATTAATATATTTTTGATTATATAACACTTTCGTATAAATTCATAAGCAATATGAATTAAACTCAAGTATTTGAAGAACTCATATCAGCCAACTGGAAGAATTAAAAATTATTAAATTCTGGCTTTCCATTTCTAAGCCAGAAAAAGTTATTTTAAAAATAGCGATAACAGTCTACTTAAAAATATCGATATTTGCAAAAATCGATATGAATATAATTAAATGCAACTAATTTACATTTCTATACAAATTTGAACATAATACAAAATGTATCGATATTATAAAATTAATCGATATTATCGATATCATAAACAATAAATTTTACATATTAATATATTTTTGTTAAATTAAACACAAGTATTTAAACTCATATCAGCAAACTGAAATAATTAAAAAATTTTCAATTCTGGCAAGAATTAAACTTAACCTCTTACAAGTCAATGGTTTAACGTCTTAATTCACGAAAAAAATATATCTTTTTAATTATTTCAGCACTTCAATGCCCTAAATTTAAATGCCTTTCTCAAAAGCGTCTGAATTTCAATTCTTTTGCAATAAAAAAATAAATTAATTTCACTATAAAAAAAAATATTCAGCTTTCCATTTCATTCTGCATACGCTTTGGTGTTTTCTGCCCTTCACAGCTATACAAATATATTACAATAGCAAAATATTATTTTACAACTACTATGAATAAATTAAAATTCCCCTAAAAAAATTAATTCCAAGAAAACGACAAAAAAAAAACAACAACAACATAAAATGGACTGCAAAATTTGAGCACCGCATGTGACCACTTTTGTTGTGCAATTCAATGGAAAAATAATATTTGCGAAAGAGATACATAACGCAGTGCGTAAAAACAATTTTCGCTTACGCCTAAAAACACACTTTATTTATAGGCTCTCACCTGCATTCGCGCATTTTACAGCGCGCGATTTTATTCTTCGCAATTAATTAATGCACGCCCACTTTACCCTAAGCCGATTACAGCATATTACAAGCGCACGAAATTAATAAATTCACAAATAATTGCGCCAACAGCGCGCAAAATAAAAACAACAGCAGCAACAACAACAAGCCAATAAACTACATGTGTTGCCAGACTTTGTTGCGCGTGTGAGTGTTTATGCACAGTGCAACAGCAGCTGGAGTGGAGGCGAGTGGCGGGGCGCGACGCGGATTTGAATAATGAAAACGCCGCAGCGTGCCACACCACGTAAGTTAATACCCACTTAGCGGCTCGCACAGCAGACTGGCTGCTAGTCAATTAGGTGTGTATGTTTGCTGATTAAATTAGAGGGCTCTGAAATATGAGGGGGAAATTAGCCAAAATGGAAAAGTGCGCAAATAAATTGCAAATTAGCCAGATATTGCGAAAACTTTGTGATGTGATTTTATTAAATATTTTCGGTGTCTTCAAGCTGTATTTTATACTTTATGCAGCATGCTTTTAGGCGTAAATTTTTAATTTACTTGTTCTATTGACCGTTATGCAATTATTAATAAATCTGACGCTAAATTCTCCTTCTAAATTCTCATTCTAAAATACATAGCGCTCATTTTTGCACATTAGCTTTGCACTTTTCTACAACTATTCCCCAGCTGCCTGTCACTTTCACTGTAATAGTAAAAAAAAATATCAACTACTTCACTTAAATCACTAGCATGCGCTGCTGCCATTCTTAGCAACAGCGACACTCACTTTTTCGCTCACCCGCTCTCTTCCTCTCTTTCGCACTCGACTATCTGCCGCTCATTATTAAATGTTAATCATACGTCGTGTTGTACCATTTCGGTGCTTTATATTCATTAATTAGACGGCATTAGCATGGCATTTTATACAATAACACGCACACCCACTTAAGCGCCACTACAAGCATATGTATGTGTGTATAAGCTAAATGTGCATATTAAGAGACACATACACATACAAATACATACATAAATACTTATGCTACACACTCGTACATTCGTATTTAGCCTAATTAAGGCATTTACACATAATCGCGCATACTTTGCATATTGGCGTGCAGGCAAAGTCAGTGAATAGCAGAAATTCAAGTGAATACATATTCTGAAAACCAAAAATTAAGAAATTTAAGCACCTCGCTGTGATGTCTTTCAAGTATGATTAGTTATTATATAAATACTTATTATAAGTGCTTATATAATAACGGTAAATTTGTTGCATCATTTGCTGTTTAGTCAACGGTGATGAAAGCAACTTATAAATGAGTGCGATAGCATGAAAATTTAAAAAACAAAAAAAGCATTAACTTTCGGTTGCATTGAAGCTATAATAGCCTTCACAAATACTAAAGGTTATTTAGAAGAACTTGATTCCGATCGTTCAGCTTGTATGACAGCTATATGCTTTAGTGAACCGATTTGAACGATTTCTTCAGAGATTCCATAATTGCCTTAGTTAATGATTCGTCCCAAACTTCGTGAAGATAATACGTCAAATGAAAAAGTTTCCATACAAGCGCTTGACTTAGATCGGTTAGTTTGTATGGCAGCTATATGCTATAGTGGTCCAAACAGAACAATTTCTTGGATTATTGTACCGCTGCCTTGAACAATAATTCATGTCAAATTTCGTAGAGATTTCTTGCCGAATAAGAAAGTTTCCCCGCTTGATTTTGAGCGATCAGTTTGTATTTTACGAAATTCAAGAAAACTCTCAAGATTATTAAATGTTTACATGCGTTTCGTCGTCTATTTTTAATAATTTTTTTTTCATATAAAAAATGAAATATTTTATTTAAACTTCTTATTATTCCGAAGATACATATTTGTTAAAGATTGTGTGAATTTTCAAAGAAAATATTTAAAACTCGGCCTTTAGTAGATCATTTCTGGCAATCCTTCCGAAAACAGTTGCCTCAGCGTTGACAGCAGAACTTCTTACCGGATCATTAAAAAAAAAAAAGAAAAAAATATGTGTTTGAAATAAAACCATTAACAAGGTATTTGATGGAGAAAAAAAAACAAATAAAGTGAAACTTGTATTTTTGGCAGACGTTTAAAAAAACACGCAAATTTTGATGAAAATTGCTCGACGTTTTTTGTTTTAAATCATGGCAATTGAAAGAAGATAGTTGTAATTGAAATCAAGACCTTGTAAAGGATGCAAGACAATAACATTTTTTTTTAGGTTTTTGAAGCCGTGAAACCCATGTAACCCCTTAGCACGTCTTCTATGGACCTCTGACTAATTTTGTGGGTCTCTGGGTAATTTGATAGCACGCTGTGGAAACCAACGTATTAATAATGAGTTTAACAACAGTTAGAATGAAATTGCTCGCCTGGTGATCAGATTTTACAAAAGCTACAAAATCCAGATCCTCACAAGCTTATGCAGATCTATTTACAGAGTTGATGGTTCATCGCGAAGCTGTCTAAAAACCTGTGCTCTTTACAAGCTCTTTACCAATTTCCACATTTTTTCAGCGCAAAGTTACTTCCCCTCGACCGCGAAGCTTTCACAGCCACGAAGCTATTGGATGACGTACTTCAATCAAGTATATAAACATTAATCAAAATGAAAACAAATAAGCACTTTCAGTTCATTTATGCGCTTGCTTTGTGTGTGTTGGTTGCTACACAACCCATTTCAACGTCTTATCTTTTGTTTACATTCATTATTTATCCATTGTGTTGGGTATGCATTGCAGAACTTTGCTAATTAATAACGCTACAGCAGCCTAATGAGTGCCGAAATGTTCGGAATCGACAAAACGGTGTAAATATTTATTGAAAATATGGTGAAAAACAAGCATCAGCCACCGCACCACCAACATCCGCTCCTAGAAACACGCTGCCCATCAAGCGGCAATTCGCCCGAAAATGTTGTGCGAAATATGCCAATAACTTGGTTTGGCGGCGCATGAAAGCTGAGTACCGCAACACTTTCCACAGCGCACGTTAACTGAAAACGAAATCTGGCGTCATTACATAGCAACAACACAGTGTGCCACCAATCTCGGCGCTCGCTGTCTTGCGTCAATTCAATTTGTGCGAGCAGCATTGCCACTGTCGTAATCAGGACAATTGAATCGCGTCGAGTTCATATGGCGGATAAGTACAAGTAAAGCTGGCGGGACGCGCCAGCTGCGCTGCTGCTACTCCCATAGCAAGCGCGCTCTACGCTTCTTCTGCGCTCCGCTTTGCGCTCGCTTACTTTGACGTTAATTTGCGTATTACGTTTTCACCACTTGACGCTGCAGATGCCGCAGCTGGAAAAAATTCAGCATTTTTCTGCTTCACTGCGGCTTATCAATTTCCATAAAGAGTGAAAAGCCTGTAAAAGTGTGTGTGGGTGCGGGTGTGTTGCAATACAAATGATCTGCGAGACGCAGTGAATGGGAAAAAATATTAATGAAAAGTTTGAACTTGGCGCTTAATTAATGTCAAGGCGCTTAGCTGTCAGCTGGCGGACAGGTGACTTGAGCAGCAGACTGCTTGGCAGCTGCTTTCTATAGTCATGCGTCGACTTCTTGGCGTTATCGCTGGAAGAAATATGATTTTGGCCTTACTGCCTTGGTGGCGGAAGCCCAACAGACGGTGGTTACATTTTGAGAAGGAAAACGCGCATCAACTCTGCACATTAGATGTCATAATTATGCGGTTATTTGTCGTCGCTGTTGCAAGAAGAGAAAGAAACGCGTGAATAAGTATAGCAAGCGGTAAAAGCAGGTGAAAGGCAGAAACACAGAACGACAAAAAAAACTCGCAAAATCTAGCGGTGCAACCTGAAGAGTCGAAAGACTAGCGAATATCTACTAGCAGCATCCCCAACGATAAAAAGGTGCTTTATATCAGAAGCACGCTTAATTAAAATCATTAATCAGTTGTGAAGTACAGCAGCATTTGAATGAAATTTGATCAAAATCGCTTTTTCTAAGAGCTCAAGTGAACTGCTTTGAATCCGTACAATTAAGCGTACATCTACAGCTCCGAATCCCACCGCTGACAATAGCAAGTGCAGAATTTGAGTTCCTACCGCCTTTAGATCTGCGCTTCTGCCATTTAGCAGACTTAAGTGCCAACAAGCAACCGAAATATATGTTTTTTTGCTTAGTGCGCACTTCAAGATTAGTACGTTAAGCATACATTAATATAATATACTTTTTAGCATTAACATGGAAGATATTATCTTTCTCCAAAACATGTAATCAACGGTAAAATTTCCATTCGACTATCTGCTTAGCAGATATATAGTCGCAAGTGCTTATCTTACTGCTGCAAAGTGACTAATCTGTGCAAAAAGAGATTCTATAATAGCTGTAACTGGCATTATGTGTGTGCGAAAGCGCTCACTCCTTGCTCAGTCATTTGATACGCCGTTTCTCTTCCCCATATTATACGCTCAATTGTCTATTTTCGACTTTAATCGCTTTTTAAACGACCAGCCAAATTTTATCTCACAGAAAATTCAAAAATTACTTCTCATTTATATGCCATTCAAGCACACACAACCAATAAATGTCAGCGTGAGGCATACTTTAAGGGGTTTGCGTATAAATGTATGTGTTATGTATGCACAAAGTGCCGTTAACTTGCTGTGTATGCAATATTTAATTATTGGAAACCATAAAAAGTAATCGCCCTATCGATAATTATTAGCTTCTACTGCTTTATACTTCAAGTTGTATACTTTCAGGCGCAGTCGAAACGTTGCTTTATTAGTGTAATGCTAAATTATTATTTCTTAGCGATTTCTATATTAAAAAGTTTGCTCGAATGCTAATTAAAAGCAACACTCGCCAGCGTACGATATTTTGGCAAACAATTTCATGCGTAAAAATATGCAACAACTATACGCAGTTGCACAGGGAGCGCGTGAAAATCGAGAGCTAGTGAAGACAGTAAAAGTGTAGAGCGTTGAAATATAAAAAACCAAAAGCAAAATAGCAGAAGTGCGAATGCAAAGCAAGCAGCGTGAAATAAGTGTGCAGCGAGCAAGATGCTTAACAGCCACAAAGCACAAAGGCAAAGACACGCAGCGGCCTGTGGCTGTGGCTGTGCCTGTATGAGCTTGAGATGCTTCAGCTTGGCTCAAAAGTGTATTGAAAAGAAATTTATTTAAGCTTAAGTGCAGCTGTTTGAGGTCAATGCGGTAATTGTGAGTAATTGAAAGCGATTGATTGCAAGTGTAAGCAACCCATACATACATACAAGTACATACATTTATACAAATATACATGGGTGCAGAAAATATTTTCAAAGGCCTTCAGCAAAGCATACTTATTACGCGTAACATTGTAATAGCGCGCGCGCACACACACAAACTCACACAAGCAAACATCTTGACACAGTCCCACATTTGCTGCATGCTTTCAGGCGCTTGCCAAGTCGAAATTTACAAGCTAGCAGGCAGGCCAAGCACTTAAGCCAGCAAGCCATGTGGGCGGTTTTAAAAATTTGCTTTTACTACGTGTAGCCTACTTTGTGGCGCACTGTCGATAAATTATTTCTAGCGATTTTTATTAACAGCAGACGATTCTTCTTATATTCATTTTATTATTGACATTGCGCAAATGCTCGTAAGCAATCAGATATACACATATGTGTGTGCGTAATAGCAAACGGCATGACTTGCTATACCTTGCCTTGTTCGTTACTTTGATTGCGACTACATTAAATCCTAAATACACAAGAAAAGCAAACAATTCTGGCACAACTTTTCGGCCTATAAACGCTAAAGTGTTTTTATTTTGCCAAAAAAATAAAAATAAAATGAATATTTACTTAATCAAAACATGTGCTTGGCACGCCTAAAAGTATAAACGCTCCACCATTACATGCAGTTACCGTTATACACCACACAGCTGACCGCAACATTTGCATTGAATTTGGGTTCTGTGCCAACAACGCCAGCAATCAGCAGCAAAGTAAAATGCATTTAATACAAATAATTGTCGTTAGCATTGCGCACACACATTCAGCGCCTATAAATATGCTACAATCATGCATGCAAATTAAACATTATGCATTTGGCATGCACACGAGTTCATTGCAAAATTTGCGAATTGCGAATTGCGCAAAATTTGCTGACTTCAATACACATACAAACACAAGCGAATGTGCCTGCTAAGCGCAACAGCCGTAAAGTATGCTTAATTTAATTTGAATATGTATGAACTGACTGGAGTGGCAATGCGATTTTTGTTTTCACTTTTTTCTATGGTGGCACTTCGAACTGAAATTGCGGTGTGCAGTGCGCAAATTAACGGTTCAATAAATTGACAAAACAAAAAATTAAATGTACGCCTAAATGCAGGCTACAAACCTGTTTGTAAACGTTTTGCTAGCGCATTAGTTTAGTTTCGTTTTCTAATTGCAACAGCGCTATTAATCATATTTAAATTTTTCGAAATTCGCTTCTGACCGCCCAAATGCACGCAACAAATATACGCTATATGCGAATGAAATTAAAAATTCTACGTGAACTGTATTCGATTGCAGCGTTTCTGCGGTGTTCATTCGAATTTGGCTGGTAATTTCGTTTGCTGTTGCGGTGTAATTGCACAACCGCCAAAAAGTATGCTACGCTTTGCGTTTGCGCTAATAATTAGTCATTTACGGAGGTGACCGGTAAATGTGGGAAGCGAAATCAGATGCTTGTTATTTTTAATTACATTTCAAATGCAGCGTAATATATGCATTTTAGCAGAAAGTTATCGATAAGCGCTAATTTGTTACGTTAATTAATTATCATCACAAGAGGCACTTATTTAGAAATTTCTTATACATAGCTTCAAAGTATATTTTAAATTAGGTGACGTTGTAAAAAAAATATGATATCAAAAAGCATAGACACCAACAATTTTCGATTAAAAATAACGAAACACCTGCCCGAAATTTCAAAACCACAAACATTTACAAACTTTTCATACCGAAAAAGACATTTTAAAGAAAACAATCACAACAATTTAAGACCATTTAATAGCAAAACTTAGAAGTAGTAAAAAAATTCCATAAATTAAAAATTCGATAAAAAAATCGATAGCTTTTGCCTCATACACCGATTTTTTTGTTTGTTTGGGCGTTTCTTTAAACATTTCAAGTTTTCCTAAGTTAAAACTTCTATGAAAAAATCGATAGTTTTTGCCAAATAAATCGATTTTTTTTTTAGTTGTCTGAAGGGTTTCTTTAAACACCTCACGTTTTCCTAAGTTAAAAATTCGATGAAAAAATCGATAGTTTTTGCCAAATCAACCAATTTTTTTTAGTTGTCTAAAGCGTTTCTTTAAGCATTTGAAAAGGTTTCCTAGGTTACAAGCTCGATAATTTTCGCTATATAAATCGATTTTCTGAAAAACTTGTTTGAAGCGTTTATTTAAGTATGACAACTTTATTAAAATTTTTTCGAATAATTTTACTATCAAAAGCATAATTTTAAAGTTGATATTAATCGACTAAGATTATGCAATTAATCTCATAATGCTCATTAAGAGTTAGCAGCAAATCGATTAGCAAGCATTTTTACTGTGAAAAATAAATTCTTATCGATTAATCGACAATTAAGGAATAATGAGCGCTATATTAGATACAGCCTTAATAAAAATATATAAATTAAAACTTTTTGAATTTGGCCAATGTAAAATGCGAATATTTACGCCTCTACGCCAAAGCGCCTGAAAGCGTGAAACACTTTCACTTATTTACTTGCCATTGCTGCAATTAACTTTTGTGCAAAATACTTTTCATTTGCATTTTTCTTTCCAACAAATAATTAGTTTTCAAGTACGGCGCCCGCACTACGCGCACAGCGCCTAAATGTATGCTACCTAAAGCGCCGAAAGCTAACCGGTTTTTTAATTTTATTAATTTGTCGCAACTGTCAAAGATTCGCCGGCTTTTTACAAAGTTGTCACCGCGCCTGAAACTAAACTTTCAATTAGTTTAATGCCAACGTCAACTCAGCGTTGAACGCCTAAAAGTATGCCACTTGTTATTACGTATTTACGCAAGCGACACTGACATTATAAATTCATTTATATTTAAGCGAAATAGCAGACTTTTTCTTTTGCAACAAAACTTTCGCACAGACAGACGCAACAACGCGGCGAAGCTGTTGCAAAGTGCAATGAATGAATGGCGAAGCCAGCGCTCAGCTGGTTAAAATAGTTATTGCAGTGCGAGGGCATGGACTTTAAGAAGTATTTGTTGCCAAAAGTTTTAAAGTAAAAGTAAGCTAATTAGGCAGGAAAGCCGCTTTGACACCCCACGCAATGCTTCTGAGCTGCGTGAAAAGGCTTCACACCGCACCACACGTTTGAATTGTTTGTGTGCTGCTTTTAGGCGCCAATCATGCTGGCCACCTAACAGAAGTTGAATTACGTACAGTTACTCAGCCACTCGCTGTGGAGGTGACATATGTCTTTGGCGCAATGAAAGGACCCTATAAATATCTAGTTGGACAAATGGAAGGCACTTTTTGTCGGAGTGTGAAAATGTTAGAACAAGCTGACTTTGCGTAGAGATTAACTGAGTACATCATTTTGCAATTAACTGTAAAGCATGCAGAGCCATCACATTAGCAAGGAGCACATTGGAAGTTAACAAAGAGAAATGGAACAGTAAGGACACAGTTGTAACAAGAGACAAAGCGATTAGACACACACACACACATGTTTCAGAAACCAGGTTTTGCTGTGCTCACAAAGTTATAATATCATTAAAAAGAGAGGCTATTCTAGGTTGCGTGCGAGAGATTGTTAGAAGCGCTAATTCAGCAATGGCATATCTTATGACTTGACAACAATTATGTTCACGTCAAATTAGGTTACGTTAGGTTAAGACGTGGGCTAGATCCAAAAGCAATGAATCTCACTTGGACAGAAATTTGTCCTTTGTGTTACTCCAAAACCTTTAAAAGGTAGATCACCAGATCCTCATCATTTGACGAATTATTTTGTGAGAGATTTCAATCTCAGTCTGGCAAAAGCTGGGCAATAGAGACGGAAGTGACAAAATGATTCCAACTCGTCTTCTTCCATACAACACCTATACTAGTCTGATATGGAAGAAGCTTAAAACTATTGCTAATGAGGTCATGCACTCCTTGACTAGTTTTAAGCGCACAGTCAGCGAACTCAAAGTCAGTAAAGCCGCTCGGCTGTCGGAGTGAACGCACAACTCTCTGCAGGAGGCTGCACTCCGTAGCAGTACATCTATTGCTGCCTTGATGGCAGCCAACTCCGCTTGAAAGACGCTACAGTGTTCTGGTAGTCTAAAACTAGAGTTGATTGAGAGCTCCCGACGGAGGACTCCACCAACTACTCTTCTACTTAACATCAATCCATCCGTCCACAATCCCTTGGAGGTGTGTGATTCGAAAAGGAAGCGTCAGGGGTTCTGCGGTGCAGTGATCTAGGTTGGAAAGAATGGAATCGAAGCAGTGGAGAATTTCAGCTCAGATGCCGATGAGGGCCGCTCTGTGAACACGCTCCAGCTGCTTAGCTAGTATGGTTTTTCTAAGCGCCCTGCACCAGACAACGATCCCATTAAGCATTATTGGCAAAACTAAGCTCGCATAGAGCCAGAGCAACACTTTTGGTGAGAGGTTTCACTTCTTCGCAATTGCTTTCCTAGAACAGTATAAGACGACAGTTGCCTTTCTCACTCTCTCCTCGATGTTTGGCTTACATGAGAGCTGCCTTTCAAGAATAAGCCCCAGGTACTTCACTCGGTCCACCGGTTCAAGAATAGAAATAGAGCTTCTGACAGATCAAATTACAATCAAATTGCATTTCGTTCAAGTTTTTTTGAGTCAAAGGAAGTCGGTTGTAGCAGGTCTTGTTTATAATTATTTTCCGAAAAAATAGTTGAGAATTACAGGCAAAGCGTTGTCAGATGAACAAAATAAGCGATTCCTTTGAAATAATGTAAAATATATATGGTAGTTGTAAGCTGTAAGTTGTAGCTTGTAAATTGGCAGTCCAAGCAATGAAAAATAATGTTATGAAACTAATTTATGAAAAACCACGCCCACTTAGCAAATAAGGGTAAACATTATTAAGTACATACATATATATGAAAATGTTAATAATTTGAACTATATGTATATAGGTATAACGGCTTACAAATTATATGGCTTGGTAGTGGCAAATTAGCAGCTATCAAGCTGAAATTCGATACTGAAGACGATTTTTACCTCTCAGTTAATATGGCAAGCAATAAACAAGCTACGTGCAAAAAATCACCTAACAGCCATATAACGGTCAATTTTTTATGAGTTGATGGCTGTAAATTTGCGCTGTCAAGCTGACATTTGGTGTGAGCTTTCATTTTTGCACTTATATTACTGTGACAAAAATATGACAAGCTTCTATGAGGCTGACAGGCGAAAACCTGCAGTTAGCGAATTCAAAATTTGGCTATGTCGAGTGTTTTTGCTTGCCACATTGTGTAATTTTTTTTTATTTTTACTATTTTTTGCGTTTTGTGTAATTTGCAAAACAAAATACTATATTTTTGGCCCAAAGAAAAATACTCTGCACGCCACAAAATTCCAATTAAAATTCTGTTTGCGCAAACACCCTGCTTGACAATCAACATTCATTGGAATATTCGCACAGTTTTTCGCATCATCATGCACATTATCTAACCAACTTGCAAAAAGTTAAACAGCCGCCTACAACGTTGACAACAACAAGCGACGAATGTGTACACCACATTTCCTTTCATATTTTTACGATGCTGCGCTTTAGTGGCGCTGTTGTTGTTGTTGTTGTCGCTGCTTGTGTTATTGCATTTATGCGTGTCTTTATTGCCGCTGCCAGCACTTTTCATTATCACTATTTCATTTTTATCTACATTTCTCATTTCCTACGACGCGGTGCCGTACTAGCGCCGCCGAGTCCGCGCGTTGCAGCGAACACGCGGCTAACGGCGCTGGGCTCTTTAGTGCGGCTACTTCTGTGTAGTTGCTTGAGTATTTGCGTGTGTACGTTCTTTACACTTTTTTTGTATTTGTTTTTAATTTTTTTTTGTTTCTGTACTACACATTTCATTAAAGCAAAGCAGCAGCCGTAACATAACAAAATGTGTTTTTTTGTTTTTTAAGACTGTAAATGTGTGCTGTTTTTAATTTTTCTGCAGCGCTTTGGGGCGCATAACGGTGAATGCAGCAGCAACATTTGGCAGCATTGTTTATGTTGGTGTTAGTGTTTTTCGCAGTTCCTGCGAAGTTTATATTGTTATGACTGCGGCCATTATAGCTGTAGTAGGGTTTGTTGTTGTTGCGATTGTTGTTTTATGCACAGTTGTCATCCTGCGTGGAGCGCCAGCGACTTTCGCGTCGTCAAACATAAAGGAGCACAAAGTCACACACGCACACACACACACATTTCAGCATTAGCGTTTGGCAATCGGCATCATCAGCGCCTTTTGCCGTTGCAGCGGCGAATTTTTTCTTATTTTCTTCTTCTTCTGCTTCCGCCATTCACACACGATTTACTTGCTACTTTGCTGTAATTGTTGTTGTTGTTGTTATGTTTGTTTTTAATTTCTCTTTACAAACGTTGTAATTTCCCCGCGCTTAAAACACTGTTGTTGTTTTTTTTGTTGTTGCCACTTACCGTTAGTACTCCAGTTGGCTGATTTTTATGTGCGTCTGCTGCGTTGCTTATTTTACTACTGTCAGCCATTCACCGCCGGCTGCGCTCACAGTAAACACGAAAAAAAACGCTGTTGTTATTGTTGTTACTGCTGTTGTTGTGGTTTTTGTTATTGTTGTCACTCAATGCATTACATGAAGCATTTGTTGTCGTTACTTTGTTCTGTTGATTTGCGATAATGAAAAGTTATCGTGCGAAAAAAGTAGCAACAGCATTTACAACAACAAAAGCGACGGCAAAAAAACACAAGAATTGCAACAAAAACGCTATGAAGGCCGCAACAATAAAGTGAAAACAACAAACTTACAAGCAAATGGGTTACAGCAAAGTCGTGGCGAAAATGTGCGCTAATGTCAACAGTAAGTTGATAAACGACAAAGCACTACTTGCATGTACCGTTAGCAGTTTTATTTGGTGAGCGCAAAGAGAAATAAATAAACAGTGCGAACAGAGCAAAAATTGTCAACAGTTCGCTTAAACAGCTGGTTTAGATTGTGGTACGACGGTTTTAAAGGCAGTACAATGCAGGCAGAGAGAAAGAGAGAGATAGAGAGAGAGAGAGAGGGAGAGAGAGAGGGCGTTAGAGAGAAAAAACGAGAGAGAAAGGCCGCTAGAGAGCAAAAGCGAGCGAGAAAGTGAGGCAGTGATAGTGAACAAAAAAGCACATTAAAGTGAACAACAACGAATAATAAATTTAGCTGCAATGAATTCTTGCGTCTTATAAGTCAGTGGAGAATTACAAAACAAATATACGAACAAACGAAATCAAGTGAAAAAAAGCTAAAACCAGTTAACTCAATTCATGCACAATAAATAAAATTGGATTAGTCTAATAACTGGCAGGACAGGTGCCGCAAAACTTAAGCCTCATAGTTCCAAAACCATAAACCATAAAAAAGCTGCGCTTGAACTTCTCGGGTAGACTTTTTTAGGCATAGAAATATTCAAGGAAGGTTGTGAATTGCACACTAAACTTCGGCAACTCGTCAAAGCGGCAATTTTTTCGGGTAGACTATATTGAAGTACCGCACGGAAACCACACATAAAACACAAAGCAGTCAAAGGTTTAAAGACACAGCTTCTAATATAAAACACTCTAATACTGTCTTCGGAGCATTTCAATATTCAGTTTTGTTTAGCTAGCTGCGGGTAGAACTTTAGCCGAGCTAATTTTCTTCACTTGCTGCATAAATTTGGATTTCTTAATTTCACGTTGATTGCCAAGATAATATACAAAATTTAGTAAAAAATTTTATGGCGAAATATTCTTGTTTTTCCAAGGCATGAATATTGAAATTAATTAGTTCGAAATGAGTGCTCTTCTGAATTTATCTACACTCCCATTAGCATTAATGAGCACGCACACTCACTTTGCGCCTAAAAGCCGGCAATTAGTTAAATTTAATGTCGCAATCTTGTTCAGGCGGTCTGGCAGAAAATTAATAGTTTGCAGCTAAGAAGTGATTAAAATCATGAATTCGATTTGTACGCCAACACTAATGCTAACGAATGAGCACAGCCACTATTACAGGCACAACAAAAGCAAGAAAAAAAGTTAATAAAGACGTTGTGTTACAAATGAGGGTGCGCCAAGTCCCACCCCACCCAACCTTCTACTGTTGGATTTAGAACAGGAACGGTCATTGGTGCTTGTTAGTGAGACAATACTGAGGCAAATGAATGAATGAATGAACTTAAGAAAATTACTTCGTACAATTGGCAACACCAGTGGCAAAACTGTGGTGGGTTGGTCATGGAGAGTGGGCGTTTAGCAGGGTGAGGCGACTCTTTATTGGTAATGTGACAGTTAAATATACACTTTTCGACAGCAGTGAAGGTCAGCCAGAATTTTCAGCTCGATTTGCAATGAGATAGTGTAAAGAATAGAAGTGAGCGGGAGAGAGAGAGACTACTAACAAACTGCTAGGCTAAGTATGTAGTGAGTTTTCCAGTTTTTATATAGTTTGATCCACAGATGTAGGTATAACGACATAAAATCCTCCGAAAAATCGTTAGTTAAATTTCCTACTAGACCGCCGAGCCTTTACCGAGGCCAAATGCCAACTGAATACGCGTAACGACTATTGCCAATGTCAATTTACTCGCTCCTAAGTATTCGGCAAATCAATCGCCGTTTTCACATGGCGCTACACTTTCGGCTCATCTGTGTTTCAGCTTCTCAAGCACGCACACAAGCATTTGTATGCGAAGAAAAAGATGAAAGTCCTTCAAGCATATCTACTAACTTTGTGGCGATCTGTTAGTTAGTTTTCCTGTTCGAAATTTAATTAACTATGCGACATAAATTCCTTGAGTGTAATCATTATCGAACATGCACAGAGCCTGCCGACTGACGCTCACACGCGCTTGACGTTGTTCGATAGACGCATTGGAGCATGACAGGGCATAGTTGCTGACACTGATGAGATATTTAGTAAAAAAGGAGGGTGACTAGTTGAAGGTCAAAATAAGTGGAGGGTGTATTTGAGCAAGAAAAAACATAAAATACATTTTACAATAGTTCTTTTATTCTTATTATTCTACACTGTGACTTGCGGGATTTGATTGAAAAATTTTTAAGCATATTTCTTATATGATTGATGAACATCAACAATGCGAGCAACTATTTAATGCAAAAAGCGTTGACATTGTGAATATACTGAAACACCTACAATGATTTTAGCGTAAAATTTCCATGATTGATGTATATGCATAGTGCTTAATATGTGATTGCGCGTAAGTGGTATGGTTTAATATACTTAATTTAGCGTTTGAATGCTGCTAAACAAACATTTTAATACTTTTTTCATATGATTGTCATATATAAATTATGATTGATGACATTATTTAAGTACGCTCTAGCATTTTTATATAAGTATGCGTTGTAGCTTAGAAATACTTTTTTAAATCAGTTACAATAACTTTTATTTAAAATGCTTGAATGTGCTTGAACATCAGCATTTCTGCTTATCGCTAATTAGAATAAAAAACAGTCGCTCTTTAACAAAATAATAATTTTTACCACAAATATGCACATACTAGTAAAAGAAGTGCTGCGATTCCCTGCACTCGAATATGCTTGAACGACTAGGACTGCGCTGGTTTGAAATAAAAGTTCGTTTTTCTCGCACAATATAATTATTTGTACGAAGATTAGTAGAGTTATATACCTTTTATACAAATAAATTATGCTTGTTTGCAGCTTACAGGCTTGCGAAAATTGCTTGAAGGGAATATTTTAGAATTTGCACACACTTGTCTTGTTTTTTTTGTTTTTAGTGTATAGCAAACGCTCATTATTGGAGCAAAAATTTCCCATCATTGGCGCCATCTGGCTACCCCAATCACCACAGTTGTCAATGTCAAAATCGTCAATCGCAAAACAATGCTGACAATGACAACAACTGTCAAGCAGCTTCACTGCAGGCAAAGCTATTTGTAATTAGAAAATGGACGCCATAAGTAGGAGTAAATAAATTTTCCAAATTTGAAATGTGTTTGTGATTGTGGAGCGTAATTATTTACACTTCGGTGATTAGCTATTTTTAGTTTTTTAGCGTTTGAAGCAAGCGCAAAGTAGACTTGTTACCTCTCGGACATGGAATTGAACTTTGCTTGAACGATTTGATAAATTTGCAGAGCAATTAATTTGATTTATTGTGGGCACTTAAAACAATCAGAGCGAAATATTCGCAATTTGTCTGTTGCAGCTTGCTGTGATTGAACCGAAATCATTTGGGAAATTAAAATTAAGATTATTTAGAAAGAGATGGAAACTTATTTCGAACGTACTTTTATATAATTTTCAATGCAAGGAACGCGAAAAGCGTAGCAACGCTGTGCTGTAAACAACGGGTGTTGCGAGGAAATTTAATTTGTTAAAATATTTTACATAATGAGCACGCATTAATATTAATGACATGTCACGCGGATGCGGGCGGCGTTATATTTACATACAGATAGAAAAATATAATTTTTTAAATTTAATTCAACTGCTGTGTATTTAGTCTTGCATAAGCGCTTTATTGTTAATTCTTTTCGCGCTTGTTTCACAATCTCATTTCAATCAAGCTAATGGCTTGCTCATAAAAATTCATTAATGACAGTTTTCAATTTGTACAACTACAAACATAACTCCAGCAGTAAAAAAAAAAAATTAACAAAAAACGTTTATGCTCACAAAAAAGTGTGATTAAGTTTCATGACATTTATGAAGTGACATATAATTTATTATGTATGCTTGTTGCGTAATTATTAAACACCAGTTTCCAAAGCGATTTAAACTGCTAATGAGCAAGATTTTTTACAAGCGCATTTGTTCTTAAACTTCCACACCCTTCCGCGCCCTTTTTATGTGATTTTTTGTTGTTGCTATTGTTTTTGTTGTGATAATTTATGGCTTTAGTTGATTGTAAATACCATTAGCACTTATTATCCAACAGAAATCAATTTCAAGTTTTTGCGCACGCATTAAAAGCGCAATAAATGCGAAAACTATAATTTTATGCTTGTTGCTTGATTGAAGCTGATTGTTGACGATTAATCTTAGAATCTTTAAGAGCGCAATAAATATTTCAATACAAAGATGATGCAACGACAAACTAGCAAATAAAGTCGTAATGTTTTGATATGATTGCCGATGATTGACAGTGAGTATTGATGACTAAAAATGATTGAGCAGTTTCCAACATAGATATGTGTGTAAAATAGCGTATAAATGTGGATGATTGACAAAGCACAATACATATTTTGCATGTTCAAGCAAATCTAAAATTTTTTTTATTTAAAACATCTTTTTAAATTTAAGCCCAATAATGTCTAGGGTCTAGCTTTAATATTTTAAATAAAAATGTTTAGCATTATTGACTGACAAGCATGCGCATGTAGCACTTTTCCAGCATAAATTTATAAACTGTGAAAGCTTACATAGTTAATTTAACTAATTATTTGAATTTTAGCATTACATTTTTGTTTTGAACGCCATTTTTGAGCATGACTGAAGTTGCTATCAAATATGTATGCTTGACTTATTTATAAATTACTTTTAGCATATATTTTTGGAACATTCTTCAATATAATTGGAAAATATTTACAAAGTCGATTGTTGCTTACATGATTGAAAGTGATTCTTTATGATTGAACCACACACACACAACAGCAATCAAGCAAAAGCAAAACAGAAAAAGAATGTACGTAATATATACAAAAAATACGGTATTACAATCCTATTGTGGCACTTTCACACGTTCATACACACGCATTGCCTCAAGTCTAAAGAACCCCCTTTTTAACCTTATTCTACACTTGTTCCTCTATTGTTTGCAACGTCATTACGTTAAAGCCACATATCATTAATTTTTAATACAACATTATCACACAATCACACGCTTCGCTGCTCTGCCACTGCTAAGCAACCACTGCCACGGCAATAGTGTCGATTTCCGATGAGTTGACCACCCTCATTTGTATATTTATGACAATGGGTATTCTAATTAATTTCTTACTTCAACGGATGCACACGATTGTAGTTTTTGTCAGTGAGAGTGTGCATATGCGCTGAGTCGGTGTAAATGATATGGATACAGCACAATAAAATACCTAAGGGCAATCCAAAGGCTGCAAGGTACACGAGCAGCATGAAGCGTCGATAGGCGTCATTGAATAATTGAACTTTCGTAATACAAATAAGTTGACCCTTAAGCAATAAAAGACAATTTAGAGGGAATGCAAAAAATGTAGGTGGCCTTACCAAAGATAAGGCTAAGCATTTATGTAAAAGAAGAAGCAAGTAGAATTCAAATCCAGCAAAAATAAAATAAATTGATTCAAATAGGTTTTACATTGTGCCTGTATTGCTGCTTATACCATAACGTACTATTTTCCATTAAATATAACGTTCAAGCAGTGCATCAAGCATGTTCAATCAAACCCAAAAGCTATTAAAACTTGTAAAAACTCATTTAGTAAGAGTATAATTAACAAGCGGTATCAATCTCTGCTAAAAAAAAATGCCTACAATCAACATCAATCAAACAACTGCTAAGAATATGCTTGACCTCAGCTTGAAACCGAATTTTAGTACATTTTTGTAATTCAACGCCTCCTTATTGCTGTCTAATAAATATTTCGAAACACCGTTGCTGTCTGGCTAACTTGCTTAAGCGCCTGCTGTAGTCTTTATCCACTATCCACCACCAGCTTCCTTAGGCATTCATTTCGAAAACGGCACTCATTCAAACTATGAAATTAATTCCACTCCAATCCAATTAAGGCTAAATGAATTACAACTTCCGTCAAAAATTACGGCAGTTATAGTCACAAGTGCCAAACTTTTCGGACATGTAAACAACCGCTACTACAACAACAACAAGTGAAAATAAACAAACAAATGAAATACTGGTAGTCAGTTGCTGGCCATCATTAGCCACCGCAGTAACTAAGGCCACCCATCATGCTTGTGTGCTTGATGTGCTTGCTTGAGCAGCGGCAACACTGTGTATTTACAGTTACAATGTGTTATTTGGTGTAGTGTGTGCTTGTATTAGTATTTATGCCCGTTTGCGTAACGGTAATGGCCCACATTTACTATGCCACACGCATTCTGTAGTAGCGTGTTGACCGCTTTATTTATCGTATTTTTTGTTTTTTGTGTTTCACTTCGTGCTATTTTTACATTTCTTCGCAATTGCTTTCCATCTGTGCGCCGTCCTTTAGCGCTTATCTTACAGTTACACGCCACTTTGACAGTTGGCGCTGTGTGATTGTCCGTTAGGCACAATGGCTTTTCGATGAGAACATTTTTATTTATTTACTTATTTATGCCTACTTTTAGGCATTTTCTTTTCATTTATTACTTTGCAACCAAATCCTTTGGTCATTTCAAGCAGCTGCACATAAGCTATTTATATTTTTTCGGCTTCGGCTATTTAAATTGCCATAACAACGCATTTGGTCATTTCTTTAGAAGGTATGATCTTACTGAAGTTATGTGTATGCTCCATTTTCCGCTCTTCGTTAAGCCACTACTAAAGTGTTTAAGGTTTCTTTTTAACTATGCAAATAAACAAACATTAATTTTTACCACACCAAATATCATTATGGGTTTCCAAAAAGGTTGCATACACGTTTAACTTGTTCAAAATAAGCCACTTAGTAAGGTATACCAAACAGGTGCACTGTAGAAAATAATTTGAGTTAAACAGTAAACTTTTGCCATTCAAGCACCACATCAATGCTACGACTTTATCTTTAAAAATGTAGCATAATCATAGCGAGTGGTTAATATAAAGCAGCAACAATTCAAATCAAGCAAACAGTGCTCAAACTCCATCTATTAGTCAATCAATCAATCATAATCAAAGAAGATTGAATTGAAAATTCATATATTTATATTATAAAAGAGTATGCATTTAAATTAAGCTTTTTGGCCATTATAAAAACAGAGTTCGTTTGCCACAAATATCATCAAGCATGATTTTTGACCAACCAAGCGCAAAACATGCAAAACAAACAATTTTAAAGTACATATTGAAAGGTCTTTAAACATAAGTAAAAATGTTTTTTGTTTTTAACAATAGTTATACATCAACAATCATTGTCAAATCAATCATTAATTTTTGTTAATTTTTACAAAACTGTTCAAGCATAACTTGTGCGCATCTAGCAGCATTTAGTTTAATTTACAATAGTAACACAATTATATATCAAGCATCATTGCTTAATATATAAAATGTTTGAAAATTATGTCAATCATTATCAAGCATATTTGTGTACGAAATTATAAATTTCTGTTATATTTTGAAGCATTATCATTATATTATAAGCAATTTCAACGCTTTTATGTTCAAACAATTTTCATCAATCAAATATTTTTTTAAGCAATGTTAGAAATCATGTATCAATCATATAATAAAAGTGTGTTAGCATTTCATTTTTATCTTCATTCGAATACTAAATTCTACTCTAACATTTTCTACACTTATTAGCCATTAATCACGCTTGCTTCATATCAACAAGTGAGTTTGCAACAACTGTCATTTAATTTTTTTGAGTGTATAATAAATGTCCTTTTCAACACTCAAATTGACCCTTTAATACACAACGCTTCATTCCGCTTATTAGCCTTATTTTTACCCTCATTTTTTTTTTTTGCATTCTTTCTATCCACATTCGAACTTTTAATTAAAGAATTTATATATGCTTGAAATATGGCTAAAGCTAATTTTTGGCAAAATTAAATAACTACCCAAAGGTTGCGCTATTTGAGGGCTGTCTACAACATGTATAAATAGCTTTTGGGTAAAAAGAAGCAAATAATAACCTCAAAATGGACTTCAGTCAGGATTACAGGAGGTACAATTGCTTGTATATGCTTGTCAGTGCGGGGGAAACGATTGCTAAGAGCTTGTAAATAACAACAAATAAACTTAAAAAATTTTACAATGAAACCTATTAATAACGATTTCTAGTCACTTAGGCACTCGAGAAAGAGCGCAAGAACGAAAGAAAGAGCAAATGTCGGAAGAATAAAGGGTTAATACAATGTTAATCTAATCTGGGTCAAGCATGGAAATATTTGTGTATTATATCCGGCAACGCTAAATAGATAACCTATTAGCTTATAATCGAGGAAAACAGGTGGGGAAAATAGAGTAAAGTGCTCTGCTAAAGAGCTACCTTGGAAACATGATGTCGGTGAGAGACTAGAATTTGCACTAACTTACACAGTGATCTTGAATATATAGAGTAAGCAAGAGACAAAAATTTCTTCTCACTTACATACATAGTTGCTCTCTTCACTCTCACGCGCTTTTAGTCTAAATAACTAATCGGGTCCTGATGGCACTTTAATATTACCTAAAGAGCTTTCTATCCCCGGAGTTTGCTCAACCTTAAGACAAATTTAAATACTATAGATTAAGGATTATCTTTCATTCCAAACTGTCATCTTTTGGTTTCGTATAATTCTCTCGAAACTGACTTTGGAGAGCATTGTGATTGTGACAGCATTCCACAAAGAACTTTCTACTGTTGCGAAAATATCTATATAAAACCCGCTAAAAAAAATTTCCAAATGTGAAATGAAAAGCTGCCAAGCGTTCACGCGCGTACAGAAGTGGGCAAAGTATGCAAAAATGTAAAATTGCATAATTAATTAAGAGAAAGAGTTCAACTGCTGACTAGCTAACCAACTTGTTCCGCCAAACGCTAAAATGACAGACAGCTTGCGTAATGCGTTTACATTTAAAACGCTTTCGTGCTTTCAAAGGATAAACGTAATTATTGCTGAGAATAAGTACGTATTTACATGGAAGAATGACGCGAGAACAACAAAGCAGCACAACAATGTGCGTAAAGCGCAAGTTGTTATCATACAAATGGGAGTTGATTAGATTTTGTGGCATTAACACAGCGGGTCTTAGTAAACAACAGTGCAAACGAAGGTCGACTGCCGACAGTTATTCAACCACAAGACACCGTGTCCCAACCCCACGCGCTCGACGCAATATTGTACACAAACGGCGAAACTTTTCTAATAGGTAATCCATCAGCTGCTCTGCGGTCACTTGGTTGGAGTATTAGTTATGTCTGCTTCATTTGCATATTTAAAACCAAAACTGGCATTTGTCAACAAAATTACGGTCTCTTCGAAGAAGTTGCAACATTGTAACGGGCGCATGGTAGTGTGTGCCGCTTAAATTGAGGCGCTTATGTAACTTTATCTAACTTGTAGGGTATTTTTTATAAACGAAAATTTAATTACATAAACTTATTAGCAGTATGGCAACACTGGCTGCAGAAGGGTTGTCGGTTATAATGCGTTTTATGTAAACAAAACAATCAAAGTGTCAACCAACTATGGAATTGGTTGTGTCAAACAACTTGGATAATCACGAAGGTATACAAGGAGATTATGACAGTTTCGCGACTTTACTTGCTTTTGGATTGTCTTTGACAGACTTTGTTTACAACTACTTGAAAGTTTGAGACTTCGTCTCGTGTAAACTTATTTTATCATTATTGCTGTGTCTACAGAACCCAAAGAGGTGATCTTGTGAAGTTATGAAAGCAACACTTTTCCAGCCTGATGAACGGCAGTGAAAGTGTAATAGCTGGAGATGACGAACGCGATTCCGCAATCGATGCCGATGGAGTAGATGTTCAATCGCCCGACTATGAAGAGTTTCGAAGAGCAATTATTGCTAAATAGAGAATGTACAATCTTATAGAAGGGACAGATAAGGAAGCGAAGCGTATGGGTCTGGCTGTAAATGAGGAAACGACGAAATAACTCCTGTCATCAACTAAACAGTCAAACCCATTCGCGACTTGGCTCACACGTCACAATTGACAGTCATAACTTTGAAGTCGTAGATAATTTCGTCTCTCTTGGAACCAGTATTAACACCAACAACACTTTCAGCCTTGAAATCCAACGCAGAATCACTCTTGCCAACAGGTGCTACTTTGAACTGAGTAGACAATTGAATAGTAAAATCCTCTCTCGACGAACAAAGACCAAACTTTACAAGTCCAGCATCATTCCCGTCCTGTTATGTGGTGCGGTGGCATAGACAATGACAACAGCTGATAAGTCGGCGGTAGGTGTGTAAAAGAGAAAGGTTTTGCGTTAGATTTACGCCAGTAAAGAAGAGGCAGCTGGATCTACTGATATTAGTAGAAGAAATAGCTAAGACGGTGATTAGAGATGGTGCAAGCAATATTTACTCTAGACAGCTGTTATGATAACCACTCTGGCAATTGAAAGTGAGTGTCAGCTGTTATTTAATTTAACCTGTGTCTGCTTTTTTCTATTTCACATCATTCTAACTTAACTTAGCGCCTTTCTACTCCACAACTCATCAGAGTTAATTGATTGCTAAGCACCAAATCTTGTCTTTTCATGGAATTTCGCTCAAAGTTTACTAATAAAATAATACTTACGGCATTTGTCTGTTGTTGTGTTTCTACACGATTTCCAAACTGCTGCAATATATTCTTTTCGTATACTCTTCGAACACTCTACCCAAATTTAATTCACTCACTATGGAAGCTCACTAAAGCATTAAGCATTGAAATATCGTTAAAAAAAATAAATATTTGCTTCAAAAGTGTAGGGGGTGCAGAGGGTGTAGGGTTCAAAGGCATTCACACCAGCGCCCAAGTAATGCCTGCTGCAAACTTTTTTATGACCCCGCCACATAGACGATTTATAAAGATTGCATAGCGATTTATGGTAATGACGCGCTCGGTTTGCCAATATAAGACGCCCGCCGCACAGGCGCTCGTTATGCCCAGCAACACTTCCGTTGCAAGGCGAAAATTAATAAATTTAATTTTATTGAGATATTTCTTGACATAAATCAAGTGCGAGTGCGTACAATGAGCAATGCGAATTGGGATTTCAATACGCTAAAGAGTCTTGCCAATCCGTGGAGGAAATCTTGCTTCATGCCAGCCCGACTAAATTGACCGCATTAAGCCAGGCCCATTTGTCAAAGCGCAAACACCTACGCAGCGGCAAGATTATTAGTTTAACGCTGTGAAAAGGTAGCAAATGGAAACAACAACACATGTGTGCAGCTCGAGCTTGAGTGCCGATAATGTGCGCGTTGTTGTGGTTTTAGTAAATGCAAACATATGTGTGCTACCTTTCAGTCAGGTGGCAACGCACAATAAAAACAAATATGTTGGCATATAAAAATTTATGACTTTTATCGCTATCGCCCGCCCAACGCACGCGCTACGCCAGCAACGCGACACAAAAATTCGCTACGAAGGTTGACAGCGCACAAAGTGAAGTTCCCAAGCGTATCTTAACGGCTGTAGGCTATGCGCGCAACACCGCCCGTGTGTACGTGTGACAGAATGTGTGGCGCGGCTGTTTTCCATACGCATTTTTCTTGTGTCTAACGCGCTGCTGGGTAATTTTTAGTTTGTGTGCAAACCCGCAGCTCAGACAGGTACGAAAGTGTCCGAGTAATGTTAAATGTTGTATAGCAAACGTTACGCTGTGACTAATCAGTGCTCTAGAGGCTGGTGGATGCGTGAGCGAGCAGCTGCTTATCCGCATGTGGCGCTGATAATATAACAGTAAACAAGTAAGGCAAGGCAACGGGGAAATGTAAAGTTGGAAGTTTGGGAAGTGGCGTCAAGGAATTTAAAAGTATATACTAACACAAAATATGTGCGCTAAATTAATAAAATCTTTGCGCGAGCAATGTGTCTAGTACTATACGAGGGTTGCCTTTTCTATTTCCGTATTAGAGAATAAAAACCAATTATATACATCGCTTTATTGTTTTTCAAAGTACTCTGCATTAAGCTCTATACACTTTTGCATTCGTTTGAACCAATTATCGAAGCGCTTTTGCCACGCAGATGGAGGTGTCGCCAAAACATACGTTTTGAACGCATCAACCGCCACCGCTTCAGGTGTCGAAACACGTTGAGCTCTCAGTCTATCTTTTACGCACAAGTATAAAAAAAGAAGTAATTCGTTAGCAAGTTAGTACTATAGGGTGCATGAGGCATTAAATCGTTGTTTTGAGTGTGCGAGACGAATATTTGAAGTTACTGTAAACAACATAAATAGCGCTCGTTTGTCAAAACGTGCGGAGTATGCATACCAACAAAAATGTCAAACTTAACGTTAAAGTTGTGAGTTGCCAGATTGCAACACTAGACTTGCCAAATCCCAAACATTAAGACCAGAAAGTTTCCGGAAATTGTTTTTTTTCGATATTGCGACTTTTTTTTTTGTTTACAAAACTCAAGTTACTACACCGTGGAACCCATTTCGATTTGATTGAGGCCGTTAAAAAAAATTCGCAGAGGGAACTGAAGGCGATCCTAGACAACGCCTAGTTTCGATGATTGGAAATATAGTTGGCATATGTGTAACGCTTCAGAAGGAGCATATTTTGAAGGCGACAAAATAATTATTGTTGGAGATTAAAAATGTTTCGTTTTATTTACAATTTCCGGCAACTCTCTGTTCTTAATGTAAAAGGCAACTTACGTATTTTTATATATACACGCATGTTTGTTTGTAAACAAACCTAACAATGGCAGTACACTTGGGGAGTGATAAGTATTGGCGCATATGCTTATGTGAACCTTTGCGTAATTTAGTATTTAGCATTGTCACGGGAGCTATACAACGCGAAACACACGTAACGCAAGCGAAGGTAAACAAATTGCTGGCGCGTAAGAAAAAGAGAGCTCGCTGCTGGAAATCTTCGAAACCGAAACTTTTCCAAGCGATCATGCGACAGCTAAGCAATGCGTATAAACCGACAACAAGCTTACTAACTTTTGCTATAAAATTGTTTATGCAGCGTTATCATGTTGCTCATAAGTAGTCGCATAAAACTTAAAGTAAAAACGCGCTAAATTAAGCTTGCTCGAGAGCTTAAGCAAACCTAGCGCTCCTACTAACACTCTTTCTCTCTTTCTTCCTGCTGTTTTCTTGTTTTTTGCAAACATTTGCGCCATTATTTATGCACGCCCACTTAAAAGTCGCTAAGCAGGCAGTAAGCCGCTTCCATTATAGCATATGTTGGCGACAGTCTGCGATTGCTATTTATATGATGGCATCCTGCAGCAATTTGCATTGATTGCCAATACGCAAGTGCGTAGAAAATTACGTGCTGCTCTAGAAATACGCGTTTTGCCATTTCTCTTTTATTTTTTTTATTATTGTATTTTTTCTTATAT
This sequence comes from Bactrocera oleae, assembly GCF_042242935.1. Classification (NCBI taxonomy): domain Eukaryota; kingdom Metazoa; phylum Arthropoda; class Insecta; order Diptera; family Tephritidae; genus Bactrocera; species Bactrocera oleae. The sequence goes on from NC_091539.1 coordinate 1,449,749, forward strand.
TTCATACATATTGTTCAAATTGACTGCCACACCACCTGTTATGCCGCCATTGTTGCCATAAAGAAAACGTAAGCGCATTACAACATGGGTCCGCTCATTTTTAATGCACATACTTAACGTTTTCATTTTCTTTTTACAACGTTTCATGTACGTTACAAGCGCTGCAACCGCCCACGCGCCCATACAAGTACAGCCACACACAATACACGTTTGGCGTACTTTTAAATCTTCAATGTATAAATTAATGTCAATCCGGGTGGAATTGGCTGTTTGATTGCTTTCGTATTTTCTGTTTTTTTTCGATACTTTTATCGCAAACTTGTACTTGTAAGCAGAAATTGACACTTGCCATTGTCGGCAGCAAGATTGATTATTTTTTATGGCGAAGCCTGTCAATGTTGGCATTACTTAACCCGCACGACAAGTGGCAATTCCCGAACATGTCATGACAAGTATAGTAGTGCTGCCAACTCATTTACAAGTCTACGCACATAAATTTAAGATTTACGCCTATAAATAAACAAAAGGCTGACAAGCCTCTAATGTAATTCAAAATAGAACCGCTATAAAAAAAACACGTGCCAAAAATAGCGTAATAAGAAAGTGTAGGCAATAAGGATATACGTAAATAACGTAAGAAATAAACATAAGACAAAAAACACTAACCCTTTTTTATTGCCTAACATTCAGCTTGCACTCACCTGTAGTTATAGCCTGCAGAATTTACATGCGCTCGTCATAAAATTTAGGCCAGCAACAGGCGCGCTACAAACAAACAAACGTGTAGTGTAATGCGACATGCTTTTATTTATTATTGTTTTTGCACAACTGTCGCTGCATTTACTGCCCAAGTGCCACATATGCAACGTAAAAGTATCAGTTATGTGTCGTTTTATTGTTACGTACGCTGTCCGGATATGCACGCGTGACTAGTTTGTTTGCGTGACGTGTACATAAGGCCACGTAGCTGGCACAAAGCTGTCACTGGTTGCGTTCAACATAATTACACGAACTTTTTTACACAAAGCATACGTATACAGTTGCATTGGCGGAAAGTTTGCAATTCTTTCTGGCACGAACAACACCTGTTTTGTGACTGTGGCACAGGGAACGGTATATTTATTATTTTATGCTGAGTATTTAAAACTTTTTCATTTGTTTTTACACAGAACGCTTCATTAATGTTACTGACACCAACTTTTGTGGGAGAAAAAAAAACTTTAAGGCGTTGCAACCGGCACAAGCGCGCTGTTCGTTCACCTTTTACAAAGTGTTGCTACAATTTACTAATGAAATGATAATGATTTACTAATGAATGATATGAAAGTTGGCGCAATGAGATTTGGCATATTTTTACCGGCTTTATTAATATTTTAGGAATTTTTTAAACAGTTTCGAAATTTTAATAATCAAACCAAATTTAAAAAATTTGAAAAATTAAAAAATATTTAAAATTTTAAAAAATTTTAAAACTTGAAAAAATTTTAAAACTTGAAAAAATTTAAAAAATTTGAAAAATTTAAAAATTTGAAAAATATTGAAAATTTGAAAAAATTTTAAAACTTCAAAAAATTTTAAAATATTTAAAAAAAAAATTAAAAAACCGAAAATATTAAAATAAATTTTTTTTTAATTTGAAAAATGTTTTAAAAATTTTAAATTTTTTCTAAAATTTGAACAGTTTTAACAATAAACTTTATTTTTTTTATATCCTGAAGTTTATAGCACCCTTAAGAAAACGTCGGACACCCTGTAAAGTGCATATACTTGTTGTATATGTAAATGATCAGCAAGACGAGCTAAGTCAATTTAGCCATGTTCGTCAGTCTGTCTTTCTATCTGTATAGATGTATTCAGGTAAACAAGTTTCTCAGATCTCGATCTGAAATTGTACACAACTCCCTGGCTCACCAAGAAGCTGCTTATTTGTCGGAACCGCCGTTATCGGACACTATAGCTTATAGCTGCCATACAAACCGACCAATCAAAATCAAATTCATGTTTGGACATTTTTTATTTGTGAATCGTTTTTCTAGCTTCGGTGCAACCGAAGTTAACATATTTTCTTGTTCTAGTGATTTTTGCGTGAACTTTAATTTTAATAAAAATTATTAATTTTAATAACAAATAATTAAAATTAAAATTAAATTAATTTGCAGAATCAAAAGCAACACTTTATAAGAGGCACGCAAAAGTCCACCCGCACCCTTATGTTATTAACGTACATATTTACTCACTTTATTAGTCGCACTTTATTAGCCGCAGATAATCGCTTTTTCACTAGCTCTTACTATTAGTTACAATTGCTTACAAGCTTTACGTCGAAAAACGCTTACACTTTCACACCTAACCCTTTAGTAGTGAATGCTGCTTTCTTTGTTTTTGCCGACTCATGCATTTTAATGGCGCTGCAGCCGCTACCGCACAAATGAACAGGTGAGTCGAAAACACCGGATGCTGCGTAAAGCGTACCGTATATGTGTGTATGTGTGTATTTTTTATCGTTTCACACACACGATTGTTTTGCGTTTCACTTTTTACACTTCTCACTTTCACAATTTCGCACTTGCTTGCTTTAACTTCATTTTAAAAGCTTTTGTTGGCCAATTCACCTTTACACTTCACTTCATCAACTCGCTGCTTGCGCGCTTCCTTTGCGGCACGTAAGTGTATGTACACATCACTTAACCTAACTTTTTTGCAGCACTTGCTGGTTTTCGCTTCACTTCAGCTGCGTGCTTTTCCACTTATTCATTTATTTAGCCTGTGTATTTGCGGGATTATTGCAGACGCTGCTGTTTTATAATTTACACTTGCTTGCGAATGCACACGGCGTACGTCCCTGCAGTTGCAGCGCCTTGCTGCCTTCACACACAAATCTCTCCCGTCACGCAATGGATGGAGGCGTAAACGCTTATACTTGTGGCGCAAACTACTCGCGTGTTGTTGTATTGGCAACAAACACTGCACAGCTGCACTGCTACACAAGTGCGTTCGTTAAGCCGACGACTGCAATCAATTTTGGCCGCAGTTATTTGTTCTGCTTAATAGAGTTCAACTATATGTTATGGCGTTTGCTGTTGTTGTTATTGTTATAGTGCGCATTGTGCGCAATGTGGTTCATTGTTGTAATATGTATGTCATTAATAAGGATTTCGCAGCTTTAATGCTGCACGGGGTGGCGCACTATTTATTTTATGCGCTTTTGCGCTTAAGCTAGGCCGCAGGTGTGCCGCGGGTAGTCGGCACAGGGAAGACAGTCCACTCTCTGCGCTGATATGCTGTATAATTCAGCGTTTCTTTTCACAAAATTGCACAGCTTTCGCAGCGCTTGTGTTAACACAATTTTCGCAGCAAACGTCAAATGTCAAACACAGCGGATTTATGCGAGGAGCGGATTGCAGCGAAAAACAATTGTCATTATTTTACACTTGCTTAGTTCACTCGTTATTTCAGTTAATTGTTAAATTGTATATTAACTTTCGCTTTGTACGCTTTTCGTGTACACTTTTCATACACAGTTCACACCTTGCTAACACACAGCTCACTTTCAACGTTTCTTGAGGGAAACTGCTTGATTTTCATTGATTGTTTGTTTGATATTTGTTTCGTCCTCGCTAAGGTCCAGCAAACTCGAATGAATACGCACGACTAGCAGTCACTGGATGTTGGCCAAGCGAAGTGTATCCGCCGTTGTCTGTTTTCTGTCACTCTCACACACACACATATATATACGCAAAGGGTATACACGGCGTATGATTTGCCATGCTTTGGAGACTTTCCAGCCAACACATAAAACGAATGAACGCGCTTAGACTACAACATCCAAATGTCATGGACCAGTTATCAGTGTTCGCTGCATCCACACGAAAGCGTCAATGCGCAGCTGCCGCATATGTCGCCCGCTTTGACGTTTGCTTCCCTGTCGCTGCTGCTGAGGCATGTTTTCTGTACACAACTCTCCCAACTAATTGTGTGCGTTGCGTTTTGCTCTAATTATGTTTTCTACTGCTGTTGTACGTTTGTGTGGGTGTGTGCCAACAGCTGATCTCGTTTGTTGTTGTGTGTTGTGCATTAAGCTTGAGAGTGGTTATTTTAATTGTGCTGCCTTCGTAGAAAATGGGGTCACGGACGCGCAATCACTTGAAGAAGTTCGCCTTGTGCGGTTAATGAGACATCCCGAACACAACTGAAATTGAAAAAAAAAGAGTTATTTGAAGCAAGTTGAGTTAAAAAATACTTATTTATTGAAGTAAAGTTATGTATGACAGCACTATTCGCAATGTCAATATTGAGAGAGAAGAGTTAAGGATGCTAATTTACAGTTTTAAATGCAACTATGTTATGAACTAAATTCTAATTGGACTATTAGAAAAGGCAAAAGACATAACCTCATTTGTAACTTTCTAATTTAAAAAAAATTCTTTATTAATATTAATTTTATTGTACAAATTTCCAAAAATCAAATTTTTGCATCTGAAAATTTATGAAGAATGTTATTTGTGTTATTATCCAAATTCTAATTGGACTTTTAAAACGCGCAATAAGTTTTCGCTGGTATAGTAATTTAAACTATCATAACCTCATTTTTATTGCTGGCTTAAACAAATGGCAAAATTTGTATTTCTTAATTAATTTTAAATTTATTTTACAAATTTTCAAAAACCAGTTTCATTTTTTAACTGCAAAATTCGCTTTGCAACCCATTGTGTATGCGCAGTGCTGCCAACATAACCTGCAAATGCCTAGTGTCACTTTGACAACTGCTGTGTATTTTTTCTACAACTACTGCCGTGAAGTTGCTTTTATACGTGGCCCCTCTAATTTGGTATTTGTTCAACGCTGCGCATCTTTAACAATATTTAATAGAGTTAAAATTTGTCGTTTGTGGCAATTGCGATTTACACCATACAGAACGATTATGAATCTTAAACTGTGCGGCACATTATGTGCGCTAGTGCTGTTGCAATTGCTCCGTGCCAGCGAAGCGTTCATCGTCACCGTTGACGCACACAATGAAGAGTGTTTCTTTGAGAAGGTGGAAGGCGGCACCAAATTCGGTAATTTTAATTAAGCCAATAAGCTTCTATAGATATTGTTGCTAAGTTATATGCACATTTTTGGCAGGCGTCACATTCGAGGTTATCGAAGGCGGTTTTCTCGATATTGATATCAAAATAACTGGGCCGGATAACAATATCATACATGAGAGTGAAAAGGAATCATCTGGCAAATACACTTTTGCCACCGTTTCAACAGGTATATATCGCGTTTGCTTTAATAATGAGCGCAGCAGCATGACACCCAAACTGGTGATGTTCTCCATTGAGGTGAGCGAAACGCCGCATCGTGCAGCGGGTGCGCCCAGCGAGGAGGAGGTTGGTCACACCAAGTTGGAGGATATGATACAGCAATTGTCGGGCACGCTGACGGGTGTCAAACATGAACAGGAATACATGCATGTGAGTAATGGGGAAACTGCCGCGTTGCAAATATTACTTAAAAGTAGTAAATACTTTTTGACAGGTGCGTGACAAAATCCATCGGTCCATCAACGAGAGCACCAATTCGCGCGTTGTCTTGTGGTCTACTTTCGAAGCGCTGGTGCTGGTACTGATGACCATCGGTCAAGTTTACTACCTGAAACGTTTCTTCGAAGTGAAACGTGTTGTTTAAGTGAATTGTGAGCGGACGCAGATGTGGACACTATACCTCCAGTTACAAACATTTTAGTTTGCCATTTTGTTGTAATAAAACGTCTATTTCTGCATAGTTGCGTTAAACGCAGCTAATTCACCATTCATGTGCAATACGATTTTACTGCATATAAGTTAAGATTTTATGGCATCCATCTTATCCACTCATCCTGATCATATTTACGGAATTTACCGAAATGACAGAAAACTTAAATTGGCTCGCATTCTAATTTGATTGAAACATGTAACATCGGAATATTTTTTAGAGCAAATAAATTTAAGACTTATAAATGTGGTTTCACTATGACTGGTTGGTGTAAGACAGGGAATTGACGAACATGAAATAAGGTAGAAGGATTTTTTTTTATATAAACTGTACAAACTATTTGCAATGGCGCATTCAAACAAATCAGTACCAATATATTAATTTGCGCACAATTTATTTTAACTGATCAGGCAACTCTAAAAATCGGCCGCTCTCTTCAATGTGATTGTCTCTTAAATTTCAATGTCAATTTACTTTTCAGTTGTGTTTATTTTGTGAATTAACATCGAAAAACAAAATATAGCGTTGAATAATTGCAGTCATTAAAGATACAAAAGTGAGCACTACTAGAAGACAAGAGCAGCTAAAAAAGTTTACTGAGTTATTTGCAAAAATGGCATTTAATTCAGCCAACATTATGCTACGCATAAAAACACCGCCAGTGACCTTGGCAATGGTCGCTTGTCTGCTACTCGTGTCCTTGACACCCACCAAAGCCGCAGAAGTGAACGATAAACCCAACATTTTGCTAATACTAAGCGATGACCAAGACATTACACTGGAGGGCCTGACCCCCATGCGGCAGGCGCAAAAGTTGATCTCAAAAGCCGGTGCTCAATTCAGTCATGCGGTAGGTATTACTCCATTATAAATCTTGCCGTACATTTTTACTTATTTTGAATTTTTACCAGTACACTAGCTCACCACTCTGTTGCCCCTCCCGCGCTAGCCTACTATCTGGCATGTATGCGCACAATCACGGCACTATCAACAACACCATTAACGGTGGCTGCAATGGCCACCATTGGCATACAGAAATTGAGCCACGCGCACTACCTGTGCTGCTACAAGACGATGGCGGCTACGAGACTTTTTTCGCTGGCAAATACCTAAATGAGTTTCATGGTGAACGCAAGCCGCCGGGCTGGACACAATTCTATGGCTTACATGGCAACTCTCGCTACTACAACTACACTTTACGTGAGAACGAACGAAATGTTAGCTACACTGACACTTACTTAACGGATCTATTGCGCGATAAGGCATTGAGGTTTCTGAAATCACGCAATAAGCAGCAGCCCTTTTTCGCAATGATCGCGCCGCCAGCGCCCCATGCACCGTACACGCCCGCAGAACGACACCGTGGTGCATTCGCAAATGTGAAGGCGTTACGCACGCCCAACTTCAATCGCGTACCACTGCCACAAGGTAACGCTACCTTGCGTCTTCAACAATAAACACAATTGTATATTTTGCACCATTTCAGAGAAGCACTGGCTTGTGGCAGCAACGCGCTCTATGCCGAATGAAACAATGAAATTACTAGACAGCTACTACCGCCAACGCTGGGAAACGTTGCTGGCCGTGGACGAAATGATAGCCGCTATAATTCAGACTTTGGATGATCAGCGCCAGTTGGACAACACCTACATCATTTACACATCAGATAACGGTTATCACATGGGTCAAAACGCGCAACCATGGGACAAACGGCAACCCTATGAAACCGATATACGCGTGCCGCTGCTGCTGCGCGGACCTGGAATATCACAGGGCGTTGTAGTGTCACAACCCACATTGCTGCTAGATTTAATGCCTACAATATTGCAGTGGACGACACTGCATGCACACACAACGTTGGACGGGTTGCCAATACAGGCAGCCATGCAACAAATAAGCGATGACAAACAGTTGAAAGAATACCGGCGCAGTATGTTGATACAGCATTGGGGTGAAGGCAACGCTGACACTTATAATCGCGACTGTCCATGGTCGCGCAAAGACCACTTGTCGCAGTGCACGCCCGAAGCGGATTGTCACTGTCAGGATGCTTGGAATAATACGTATGCATGTGTCAGGCAATTTAGAGACAAAACTGATCGGCTTTTTTGCGAATTCAATGACAGAGAGGTGTGCAGCTAGTTGAGTTGTTGACTTCCAATAAATAAAAAAATATCTTATATTTTAGAATTTCGTTGAAGCATACGATGTAAACGATGATCCGCATCAAATCAACAACATCGGCTATGATTTGCTGCCAATTGAGCACGCCTTTTATAGTTTGGCGTTGGTGAATTTGACACGCTGCGCTGGCAGCCAATGCAATGATATCAACATTTGAACGTCGAATCACATTGAGGCGCACAAAATGATCTCGAGTTGTGATTAAATTTCGCATAAACTTTCAGTAGAGCACATTTGGGTAAACCCGTAAGTCGTCGTTATTTATTGTCTATATTTCACCAAATTTGCTTTATTGTTAAAGCTCGAATAAAAAAAAAAGAAACACTAATAAGTTTTTTTTTTTGGATGATGGTGCTGACCGCATGGAAAAGTACAATCACTGACATATTCAGCTTTAAAACTATGTAATTTTATTAATTGTAATGTTTATATATGTTGGACTTCGTTTCATGTGATATATCATGTCACTTCATTTGATTTATGTCCTTAAAAACTGAACGTAATCATAGTAGTTAAATTAATTTATTTTTAAGTTAATGCTTCCATAGATATTATTGTATGATTTCACTTGATGGTTTTTCAAACCGTATTACTGAAGTTATTTAAACAAAATGAACTGTATTAAAAAAAGTAAAGTACTAATAACTCAATTTAATTATGATTCAGTTTGCGCCGCAGCTTATTAAAAAAAATGAGAACTATATTACTACGCGAACTAGCTTAAAGAGAAACAGTGAAATTACTACATAAAGTATGTATATTTTCGATTGAATTGCAACTTGAACGTTTGAATAAAAACGATCTTTATTTTTGTTTAAACACTACTTCTGTGTGGATTCTTGCAGCTTACGCGGTATGTTATACGTATTGCATTTGTTTCATTCACTTCGTATTCAGAAACAATCATTGCAATGCCTACATAAGTTTATTTGATTTTGCAATTCTTCTGATTTTCTTGTCTGTTTGCACTTAAAAGTCCTTAAACTAGTGTCTTACTCGGTCGGTTCTTTGCTGGTTGAATTTTTATCTTCTTCTGCATTAGCCGTATGCCAAGTAAGACGTTCCTCATAGAATTGTATGACTATCTGTGGGCATTTTACATTGGCTTGTTTGGCCGGCACTAAGTCAGCTTCGTCGCTGCCTTTCCATTTCATGAGGAACATCAGCTCGCCCGATGAATCGGTAGCTCCGAGTATTTTAGATGGTTCTAGACCTCGATCGAAGCCCATTGTGCGTCGGTTTTCTCGCTCCTCTTCAACAGCTTTTCGTTTTACTTTTGTGTCATTCACTGGCGTGTTACTGGAGCGTTTTTTGCTCTCTATTTAATAAGTAAAAGTAAATATTTTTCTTTCTGTTTTAATTGCTACACCATTGAAAATATTTTCTCACCTTTCTTTGTTTTCAACGACTCCTCGAATGCTGCGATCAGATCGGGGCAGTCGAGGTTCTCAACGGGTTCCCATGAATTTTCGCTGCGCGGGTAACCTTTCCATTTTAAAAAATACTCGGTCTGCAAGCAAAAGCATATGCAACATACTTCCAATTGAAATAAAACTTGCGGAACTTACTCTGCCATTGCAAATGCGTTTATCCTCAATGCGTTCCACAGAATACTCGCCCGCTTCAGACATAGTGTTGTTGTCGTTGCTGGCGATTTTGATAGTGGCACTGTGCTCGCTTCACTGTGAGTTCAAACACGTTAACTCACCTAAATCTATTAACTTTCAAAGACACCAACTTGTAGAAGAAACAAAAAAGTACTTTTTGAGGAATGTATTAAATGTTGCCGAAATTTAGCAAATGCAATCCAGTGCCGTTCGCTATGGAAACACGAAGCGGCAACGCCGTAATCGCTGGCCCAACTACATAGGTTTTATAAATAACCATGCGGTATAACTTTTTCGTTTAGTTTCCATGGAACGTTCACTGTATTTAATTGATTATGAATTTTTACCTTTGCTATCAAATTTCTAAGTCAAACGGATAAATTTTCCCACGGAATTTTCCGATCTAGTATTGGTGTGCGTCTTTTTCACTATCCTTTCTCCGAATTCCGCTTTCGTTAAGTGAAGTTAGCCGCGATTGTACGATGAGGCGCTTTTTTGCACAGATGAGGCGAAAAATGAGGCGATAAGGAAATAACACGACGAAGATAATAGATTTTATAGAGAGGTTAAAAAAAAAAAATAATAATAATATTTATTTAATTTTTTAATATTCTTTTGCTTTTTAATTGCTTCCCCTTGATGCGCTACTCCAAATAACAGTGCATTTAAATGTTCAGATGTGGAATTATAGTTGAAAGGGACGTTGACACAATTTTGCATCATATTAAATAATTTTCAGTATAATAAACTGTTAATATATTTTATTCGACGAACGCTAGATCAATGAATATGACACTATTGAATAGACCTATGAGAAAACTAGTTCTTCTTATCTATTTATAAATAACAACCACTTGTATAATCTCAATCATTCATTAAATTTAAAATTATAAAGCAAAGTCTTAAATAAAAATTCGCTATGAAATGTTTCATAACAGATGCTTTCTTTACGAGGTATTTTATTGCATACAGTTGGCAGCTCTATGTAAAACGTCAAACGTTCTAAATTTACTGCTGGCAATCCTTCTCTGACGGCTGCCAGCTATATTCATCAGCGGTGAAAATCAATTTTGCCGTTTAAATTGTAAGTTTTCCACACCTATTTGATGAAAATTCATCTCAATTTGCACTTGTGCATAGTAAAACAATTGTGCTAACCGAATTCTTTAAAAGTTCTAAAGTGAGTGCATTTCTTTTCGTGGAAATGTGTATCTGAAAATGATTGTGCATTTCATGTGTGGTGTGGCAGAATGACAGCGCCATGTTGGCCAAAAGCGAATGCATACAAACGAATATAACCTCAAATTTTAGCTGATTTATATATTTGCAAAGCATCAAGTTTCCTATTAATAAACATTTATCATTTTAGAAAACACGTATACACGACTATTAAAAGGAAAACATGTCGCGTTTCTTTGCAACCGGTTCTGACTCTGAGACCGAGTCCAGTGATGAGGAGGTCCCAGTACCAGCGTATAGCAAAGCGACCAACTTTGTATGTAAACATAATTTCGATTTCAATGTCCCTTTCTAATATTCTTTATCTGTATAGCAATTTAGTGATGATGAAGAGGAAGTGAAACGCGTTGTGCGTTCCACTAAAGAAAAACGTTATGAAAATCTGACAGCGATTATTAAGAGTATACGCAATCACAAGAAAATTAAGGATATGTCGAGCATTTTGTCAAGCTTCGAAGATCTGACACGCGCCTACACCAAAGCATTGCCCGTTATTACTAAAGAAGAGAAGGGTGTAACCCCACGTTTCTACGTTCGTTGTCTTGCCGAGTTAGAAGACTTTATTAACGAAGTATGGGAGGACCGTGAAGGGCGTAAAAACTTGTCCAAGAATAACTCAAAATCTTTGGGACTATTGCGTCAAAAAGTGCGCAAATACATCAAAGATTTCGAGGAGGATTTGACTCGTTTCCGCGAAGCGCCTGATCAAGAAAGTGATGCCGAAGAGGAGGAAGCTTACGACTCTGATCAGGAAAAGAACGATACTGGTTCGGTGGAAATCTTGCGAGATTTTAAACAGCCAGTTGAAGCGAAGTCTTCTAAAGCGGCTGCGCCGTCCAAAGCCGTCGAACAGGATGATGACTCTGAGGATTCCATTGATTGGGGTTCTGATTCGGAGTCAGAATCTGAGTCATCGGACGACGAAAATCAATATCAAAGCACGCGAGAGCGTTTCTTGAAGCGCCCCAATGTAGAAAAAGAAGAAAAGGAGGTACGCGAAGATCGCAAAAAAGAAAAACGCGCCAAAGAAGCAAAGATACGGCACAAGGTACGTATTGAGGAGGATGCCGATGAAGAAGGTGAATGGGAAACTGTATTCCCACACACTGTCGAAAAGCCGAAGATGTTCGATAAAGACGCCGAAATAGATGTGCCACTGACGCTGCAGAAGCTGTCTGAAATTATGGCTGCGCGCGGCAAAAGACGTACCGACCGACGCATGCAAATCGAGATGCTCTTTGAATTACGTGACATTGCCGAAGAACATCAGTTGGGCAACGCTGTTGCTGTGAAAATTCATTTTAGCATAATTTCAGCCATCTTCGACTACAATCAGAAAATCTCTGAACCCATGAAACTGGAGCATTGGAGCAAACTGCTGGATATCATGCAAAGTATGATGAAAATTCTCTTGGCCAACGAAGATATACGCATGAGCGAAGAGGTGCAAGAGGAGAACGAAGAATTCGCAAATCCGCCATACGCAATACGTGGTTGTTCGCTGGCCGCAGTTGAGCGCCTGGATGATGAATTCACCAAGCTGCTAAAGGAGTGCGATCCACATACCAATGATTATGTGTCACGTTTGAAGGATGAAGTTACCGTAACGCGCATCATCGAGTCTGTGCTGGAGTACTTCGAGCGCGTTGGCAACAAAAATGAGCGTTGCCGCGTTTATTTGCGTAAAATCGAGCATTTGTACTATAAGTTCGATCCCGAAGTGTTGAAGAAGAAGCGCGGCGAGTTGCCAGCAACTACGACCACATCCGTTGATGTAATGGATCGTCTCTGCAAGTTCATCTACTCCAAGGACGACACGGATCGTATACGTACACGCGCTATCCTAGCGCACATCTACCATCACGCCATGCACGATAATTGGTTCCAAGCGCGCGACCTGGTACTTATGTCGCACTTGCAGGACACCATCGATGCTGCCGATCCATCGACGCGCATTCTCTACAACCGCATGATGGCCAATTTGGGCTTGTGCGCTTTCCGCCAAGAGAACATCCGGGACGCGCATCATTGTCTGGTCGACTTAATGGTGACTGGCAAGCCAAAAGAACTGCTAGCACAGGGCTTGCTGCCACAGCGTCAGCATGAGCGTTCCGCGGAGCAGGAGAAGATTGAGAAGCAGCGCCAAATGCCATTCCACATGCACATCAATCTTGAGCTGCTCGAATGTGTGTATTTGGTATCGGCTATGCTGCTGGAGATACCCTACATCGCTGCACACGAATTCGACGCGCGTCGCCGCATGATCAGGTAAAGCACAGCGTACGCGCACACGCTACTTGCATTTCGCTAATAAAATTTTATATTTTTTAGTAAAACCTTCTATCAACAACTGCGCTCTTCCGAGCGCCAATCGTTGGTGGGACCACCCGAGTCGATGCGCGAGCACGTCGTCGCCGCCGCTAAGGCCATGCGCTGCGGCAATTGGCAAGCCTGCGCCAATTTTATTGTAAACAAGAAAATGAACACCAAGGTTTGGGATCTGTTCTACGAGGCCGATCGCGTGCGCGACATGCTCGTGAAATTCATCAAGGAAGAGTCGCTGCGCACCTATCTCTTCACCTACTCGAACGTCTACACCTCACTGAGCATTCCCTCATTGGCGCAGATGTACGAGCTGCCCGTGGAAAAGGTGCATTCGCTCATCAGCAAAATGATAATCAACGAGGAGCTCATGGCCAGCTTAGACGATCCTACCGAAACCGTGGTTATGCATCGTTCGGAGCCATCGCGCCTACAAGCGCTCGCCATGCAATTCGTGGACAAGGTCACCAATCTGGTGGATGTGAACGAGAAGGTCTTCGATATGAAGCAGGGTAACTTCTTCCAGCGCGGCAACATGGGCAACCGCGATCGCGGCTACAACCGCAATCAAAACAATCAGGGCGGCAACTGGGGCGGCCAGCGACGCGAAAATCGCAATCAGCGCAATCGCAACCAACGCAATCAGCATCATCATCATAAGCAACAACATCAACAGCAGCAGCAGCACCACGAACAACAAACCCAACAACAACAAACTATCGAGGAAGAGTAAGGCATTGCCAAACGCCGCAGCGTGACACGTCAAGCAGGCAACCAATTAAACAACAACACTTATAAACTTAAATGATGCGAACAAATGTGAAGGTCGAAGAAATTAGCAACAAAGAAACCATAAGCATTAACTGCTACTGGCGCACTCTCGCGCCACTGTGCGTGCGTAATGGCTGCGTCAGCTGTTGCGGGAGTGCGCCATTTTAGACACTGCAAGTTCGAGTGAGCTCAGCAAAATTTCGCTAGTATGCTTTTTACTATTATTTTATATAATATTTTTTTTTTCACTTAATGCCTTTGCGCATTTTAAGTAAGTCAAGTTGTTGCTTTCTTCGCACTGTTGACACGCGGAATTTGAGTTTTGAAGGCCAACTGCTTGAAATGTTAAAATAAATAAATAAAAATACTACTGAAATTAATGTAATAATTGAACGTTTAAGATATATACATATATACAATACAGATAACTTTGAAAAACACTATTTGCAAGAAGAAAATCATTTATAAACTATAAAGGCAAATACAACAAAGGCGCGCACAACAGCGGAGACTTTTCATTTTTATTTGTAGCGTATCCCATCCCCATGGGAAGTTTTCCAAGCATCTTCCAAGCGAAAGTCTATGCTATAAGTCGGTGTGTAGAGATAAACCTCCAACGCAACTATCGCAATGAAAGTATTGCCAAACACAGCGATAGTCAGGCGGCACTAAAAGCTCTGCCTATGAGGTTAAATCACTACAGGTGCAGGAGCGGCTGACGAGCTGGCCCGCTCTGTAGCCTCCACCAGAATGGTAGGATCAGAAACTTGCATCGCGGTTGGTCCACATACCATAAAGGAGCTGCTCCACAATGAGGAAAGAGTAGGCAGCGAGAGACATTAGCAACAACTCCAAGGCATGCGCCATGCCAGATTGCTAATGTGTGGTTACGGCCTCAGAAGGTTTAAAAATGTAATGAATCTCCCGAGAAAAAAATTCCGGCAGCTTGTCGCGTTCTACACTGGCCATTGCAGGCTTAAAAAGCATCTATACAGCATGAGATTAGCCACTTGTGCAAACTGCCGGTTCTGTGACATGGAGCCGGACCCAGAACACCTGCTGCAGACGCAGAATTAAGGCACTTATACTCATGTTTCCAAATAGAGATCATATCGCCGCATTAGCACCTAGCAGTTACCGCAAATGCCAAGGAAGCTATTAGAAGCAATGCGCGTTGACGACCCCTAACACTCGCGGCAATGTCGAAGGTCAAACCGCGCTTTAGAGGGTGAGTCAAGCTTATTTAAGCGAAGAGAGCATCTTCACAATTGAGAGCGGAACGCTTTAACCTACGTTTTCTGTTTATATGTATGATTGTATGTGCTTTGGAACCAAGCGCACTCACTTAGATTTTAATATACAGGGTTTCTAATTAGATCATTGTTTTTATAAAAGACATTATAGCCTGACTATCAAAGTTGACTTTTAAAATTCGATACGGTCAACTCATGAATAACCTGGAGACCACGATAGATCCAAGCGACCGCAACAACAGACAGGGTAGTGAGCTAGGTTTGTGGGCGTTGAGTTGTGCTGACTTCGCGATTCCCACAAAAACCGTCGCTACGCACCGCAATCAGTAGGTAGATAGGTAGTGACCTCTTAGTTAGGTATTTTACCGAACTGATCCTTGCAAACTTTAGGTGAAGATCGGACCATCATAAAAATATTGAATAAACTTTGTTCTAAGAAAAGAGCTCTTTATATAAACCGCATATCAATCCTTATTGTGAGACCCTTTAGAAAGCAAGTAGAGAGTGTGATTGAGCGATTATAGGAATATTAATGAACAGCGCAGCTGCGGCAAATACCGCAGTTTTTCCAAAATATATGTATCTATGCGCTAATACACGCTCACCCACACCCACACACACACACGCAACCACACACATTTATGTAAATAACCATACATACACACACTGCCGTAAGTATCTGAGGAAATTCGCATAATTTGCATTGACACATAATGCCGGCAGCGCGCGCCGCGTTGCACACAGAGCGCTCAGCCGGTTGACGCGCCCCTCACCCAGCACATTTGCGAAGATTCTCCGCGAGCGCTAGCGTCTTATTGGAATTCTCCGTGTGCGCTTTCTTTGCACGCGCTCGCCGAATGATGCTTTGTTCGGCTTCAACGCGCGCACACACTCTTCGCCAGCACTGACTGCCAAACAACCAACGTCGGCCGGCAGTTGGACGGGTGAGCTCAACGCGACCGCAAGTGTACAAGATTCACTGAATTGACAGATTAAGTGTGAAAAGTGTTTAGCAATTGCTGCAAAGTGCGCAGGCGATTCACAACAGAGCTGAAGCAACGCGTAATTTGAAAGTCTGAAATTCCAAAATTGCTGCGAAATTTTTCAAATAAACAAAAAAACTGCGTTAAGTGAGGCAGACGAGCTTGTCGGCATAGCATTTGAAATTTTTGCACAAAGAAAAATGTCCGAAACACCCACGCAGCAAGCGCTGACGCCCGCCGTACTTGTGGCGCGCCAACAACACCAACAGGCGGAGACGCCAAAAGAGATTACCGCGCTGAAACGCGCTGCGCTGCAGGTGATGGCCGGCGGTTCGGCTGGTTTTGTGGAGGTTTGCATTATGCAGCCGCTGGATGTGGTGAAGACGCGCATGCAGCTGCAGACGACGACGAAAGCGCTGGGGGAGGTGGGTAGAGCGCGCGCACTGTTTGTGTAGACGAGTGTGAAAAACGATAGCACTGTGTGTGAGTGTGTGTGTGTTGTGAGTGCGTGAGGATCGCCAACGTTGTAGGCGCAGTTGTAAGAGCGCGCTTGTATGGGTGTGTGTGCCTCTGTATTTACAATTCTGTGCTAATTGACAAATTAAGGCTATTTTTGAATTTTATCTACGCCGAGCTGATGTAGATAGCGCTGATAAGATAAATAATTTTATTTTGAAAAGTTATCAGTAAAGCTTATTAAATTCTTGTTGATAAATTTAGAACAAAATAGACAAGTCGATACACATTTTATCAAGTTAATCCAAAAACTGTGTCAGACCTTTGAAAACCACCACATGGCATGAGCACATGTGCCAACCTCGCAAACTAAGACGCGCAATGCAGCACAACAACAGTTTCTTCCTGCTACGCGGTCCAACAATGTCAACATTGACATTGTCCTTAATCAACAATAGCCGCGAAAAGCCCCCAAAAGGAAGAAAAAACAAAAACAAAATGAAAGCAAAGCAGAAAAGTCAAAAGAGAGCATGTCAAATACGCGCGGTATATAGCAAAGTTGGTGAGAGCGGTTTTTGTTGTTAAGCGCTAAGCAAAAAAGTAAAAAAATCAAAAAATAAATAAAACCGCGCTACTTTCGGTACACAACGCCCGAATTTTTTCACAGATATTAGCGGGGCTGGTCAAAGGGGTGGTTGTAGTCAAGCGTATGAGCGATTTAAAATGCTAACTAACATGTTTACATAAGCAGTGACCGCCTCAAGTCAGTGACTTGTTGCATCATTTAACATCAAATGCAACACTGCAGTTGTCAACAAACAGCTGATCACGTTTTTGAGAGAGTTTTTGAGCCCAAATGTGCTTGGAGCAAAGTTTTTCTGTCATAAAACCCACGAAGAAACCAAAGATCTAAGCTAAAATGTTGCCTAGCTCTGCTATCACTTGAAATTGAGTTCGTACGAGTATAAGACCTATCCGACTTTGAACTTTGTTATTCCTAGGAAAGTTAGAGGAACGCCCAAAAATCGCTTGAGTTAATTATAACAGCTGTTCACTTTTTTGGGTAACTTGAGAGAGTATAGACGAGTATATGGAGAGTAAAGAAAATCAGGAAACTAAACAAAGGTTCATAGAATTATCAAACTGCTCTCGTAAGCACATATACAGTTTGGTTGAAAAGTTTCTGCGCGCGAAATGAAAAAATACTGTTTTTGTTACGAAATATATTTTTTTATGCAATATAATTTCCCTTAACTTCAATACACTTATGCCAATGGTCCTTCAATAGTTTTATGCCATCCCTATAATAAATTTCGGTTTTGCGGAGCTTACCCGTCTATGGCTTTAATAGCTTCTTCATTCGACGAAAATTGCTTTCCACGAAAAATTGTTTTTAGTTGTCTTACCTTTCTGTGGATAATCAATCAACAAAACTCCTTTTGCAACCCAAAAAAACTGTTGCCATAACCTGCATTGCTCATTGCTGTGACTTCGCCTGCTTTGGAGCTGCACAGCCAGCTTCAGTCCACTGTAAACGTTCTTGTTTCACTTTAGCATCATGGCGGTAGCTCCAAGTCTCATTCATTATTATAAAACGATGCAAGAAATTGGTTTTATTCCGCTTAAAACGCTACAAATAATGCTGAAAGATTTGTTTTCGTTCCAGTTTTTGTTGCATTGTTAACGTGTGCGGCACTAACTTTCCAAACAGCTTTTTCATATCAGTATAATACTCCATGTAAAATATGAAGTACTCTTTCGTCTGAGTTGCCCATGGCATTAGCAATTTCACGCTTAGTCAAACTTGGCTCTTCATTAACAATATTATGAACTTGCTCAATGATTTCTGATCAAGCCTAGTACGACCACGTTTAAATTCAGCAGGTGAGAACTCCTTATACAATTCTAACAATTGTTCATAAATTTCCTTTGCTTTTAAATCTTTCAAAACAAAGAATCTAATCACTGCGCGTTATTCAATTTTTCCATATTAAAAAAAATTCGCTGACACGTCAACTTCAAATGACTTGTAAACAAAGAATTAAGTGACAGAATGACTTGTAACTTTGCATGTGTGCTCACTACAGATGTACCTGCATGAGAAAAAAAAACTTGCAGCCAGTAGTGCTATTTCTTGGTGAGGTCAACCAACTTTTCAGCCAACCTGTATATATGGAGAGTAAAGAATGTCAGAAAACACATAAGTATGTACATACATATGTATGTTTGGATTTCTAAAACCACTTCAAGCATTTACATATTATATATATAAATAAAACACACATTAAGCTGTTCAAAAGATAAAAGCGTGAGGATACAGCGATAAGTTTCTGGGTGTAATAAAAAATTAAGATACATATTTTTATTAAAAGATAATTGCATTCTCAAACGTATAGTAAAAGGAAAATTATTTGAAATCAAAAAAAATTTCTCGATATTTTAAATAAAAGGCGTCGAATTGCGCGAAAAAACTGTTAAATAACAATTTTCAATACATTTTTGCTCATGTAACACCAGAAAAACTCTTGACAGATGCACTGAAAACGGTATTGAGTTGAGAACATGCTGCGAAGATACAAATGTATTTCCTACTTCAATTTATTTGCTTTTGGTCTAATAGAAACTCTGGTACATAGCATGAGAAAATCGATAAAAATACCCGAAATACACTCAAGATCAAATTTGACTCGGACTGCTTCATATAAACTGAAGCAATAAATATTTTTTCCTAGATTAAATAGTTAATAATATATCAGCCGATGGTATAGAGCTTCTTTCTATTAAATTGGTCTCTTTACCTTTCGAAAACTATGTAACGCATTCGCCAACTTTATTTGTTAAGTAAAGTTTAATCACTAAATTGTTTAAACTTCACGCTTGTTAAGCTAATTACTAACGGCGTGGCGCCCTGTGATGACGTTGCGCCAGTTGAGTATATTTATTGGAGCGCATGTTTGTGCATGCTGTATACTAAAGGGCATGACAAGGTCAACGGTAAATACATGGAATTTAGATATGCAATTTATGATTTGCTTGAAAATATAAATATGTACACACATACATACATATAAATGACTAAGTAGCAAAAGTAAAAGAAATATGTAATAAATAAAAAAGAAATAAGAAAAAGCATCAACAAACCCGAATAACCTTCACAAATAACGAAGTTTCCATACAAGAATTTGATTTTGAGCGTTTGATTTGTATGACAGCTATAGTTGTCCGATCTGAAGCTATCGTTTCAGCTATTAAAGCATTGCTATGGGCAATAATTCATGCCGAATTTCGTGAAGATAATACGTCAAATAAAAAATTTTTCCATACAAGCACTTGAAACTGATCGCTCAGTTTGTATGGCAGCTATATGCTATAGTGCTCCGATATCGACGGTTCTCACCAATTAGCAGCTTTTTAGAGAGAAAACGACGTGTGCAAAATTTCTGATTGATATTTCAAATGGTGAGCGACTAGTTAGCGTATATACAGACAGCTGGCGGGACAGACGGACATGGCAAAATCGACTTAGCTCGTCAGACTGCTGTTGTTATTGTTGTAGCGGCATAAAAGATTCTTGAAGTAATTTCGAGGAATGTTGTCGAGTTGACTGTCGGCTCCATTCCGGTTACTTAGACCCTATGGTGCTGGGAACAGGGTCACGCTGATCATTTATACATTATATATACCCTATATTATAGGGTTTCCGATGTTTCTTTCTGAGTGTTAGAAACTTCGTGGCAAACTTAAAAGTAATATACCCTGTCCAAAGTATAAAAAAATTTTTGAAAAATTATGCAGAAAATCTTTAAAAAAAAATGTACCAAAGGCTACAAATGATATGCAAATGTGGAAATATGTTCAAGTATTAGTGTATTCCTTTGCAAGAGCATTAAATAGAAATGAGTAGAATTGTTTGGTAGTTCGAAATGTTAAGTTTTATAGGTAAGAATTTAAAACATAATTTTTTGAATTCGAATTAAAAATTTTACGTTAAAGATTCTTCATTTTCACTTCAGAATGTTATTTAATTTTTTTCAACTTTTTATGTTTTTATTTTTTTTTTTAAT
Source organism: Bactrocera oleae (assembly GCF_042242935.1). Taxonomy (NCBI): domain Eukaryota; kingdom Metazoa; phylum Arthropoda; class Insecta; order Diptera; family Tephritidae; genus Bactrocera; species Bactrocera oleae. The sequence continues at coordinate 1,470,370 of NC_091539.1, forward strand.
TTTTTTAATTTTTTTTTATTTTTAAAAATTTTTTCTATTATTATTTTTTATGTTAATTAATTTCACTTCAATTTTTTATTTTTTTTATTATATTTGATTTTATTATAGTTTTTAAATTTTTTTTAAATATATTTTTTAATATTTTTAAAATATATTTTTTAATTTTTTTTTTTAAATATTAAAAAAAAAATTTTTTTAAATATATTTTTTTTAATAATATTTTTTATATTAACTAATTTCTTAAAGTTTCGTGTTAAGTTGCAGAATTTCTTTTGCACCCTAATGTGCATGCATACTTATTTAAACACATTGTTTTGCTTTTTGTTAATATTATTATATATTACTTCATTTTCCATTATATTTTGGGCTCGCAAATTCTGCTCAGAAATTATTTAAACAGCCACACTAGTGCTTAGTCCACTTAATATACATATGAATACATGTATATATGTATATATGCATGTAAGTATGTATGCAGCTAAGTGCTTATTAAAAAAGTAATATTTACAAACATACAACTACATGCGTAGACAGTTAGCACAACGGTACATGCTATCGCGTTATCAGCTTAATGAGCGCTCGCATGTCTGACACTTGAGCAACCGCGGCAGTGTGCCAATACACACACACACACACACACAAAACACTTCTAAAAATATCTACATACATACATCTATACAAAATGCAAGCAATATTGCACACACACGGGTAAAAATATATGTATGCCCGCTAATGCTTTTTTTATTGCCAAACAAGATTTCGTCAGTTTGCTACCCCCCACTTGCTGCCGCCCCTTTTCGACACCGCGCGCCTCCAGTGCGCGAAACCACCGACTGCTTAATATTTGGCGTGTGCATGACTTCATAAACAAAAAGCAAACAAAAGTACCCGAAATTGTGCACAACAAAAAATAATGCGCAGCTAAGAGGAGAGCAGCGGAGCAGAACGGGTGCCATAGCAGGATGGCTTTTTGGGTGGATAGAATATGCTGATAATATCCAAAAATCAGCATGATCAGCTGAGTCGATTTAGCCATGTGCGTTTGTCTGTCCGTCCGTCCGTCTGTCTGTCTGTATATACGCAAACTATTCCCTCAATTAGATATAGATAATTGCTTGAAATCTGCATGCTACTCGATTTTAGCCAAAGCACTAAAGGGTTAAATAATTATATTTGCTACTCGAGTCACAGCGATAAGAAGAGACTTCAGCAATGCGCTTTATATTGACTAAATGAGCGTTGTTGTTGTGCCATACATAGATCATCACGCTCATTAGTCAATGTAATAAGACGGCGCTCGGCATACGATAGTTGTTGTGTTTGGCTGCTTTTTGCATTTGATTTGCTAATAAGAATGGTGTAAGTAAAAAGAGCAACAAATTTGCCAATAAACAGTAATACCAATTGAGAGTTCAATACGCAAGGTATAGTATTGTATATTGTGTAAGTAGTAGTTTTGCATGCAAACGATTAAGTACCGTTATATGTGCTCTCGAGAGTTTCTTGTTAATTGCCTAAAAATAGCTTTCAATCGAAAGTAATGATGCTTCGAATGCGTCACACAGAAAAAATATACTAAATGTAGCCATATGTATGTATGTATGTATGTATGTACATATACATAATATGTATGTATGGTTTCTAAATAATTTCAAAGAGGCTTGTCTCATGACTCGATTTCCGCTGCTATTTTGCTGCTTGGAAGCAAGCGAAATGGGGCATATTAAATATGTTGGAAAACATTTTTTTTTCTGTAGAAATATGTACTTGTATTAGGGTGGGTTTTTTGAAAAAGGTTGTGGTAACATATATGAAGTTTGAAAACCACTTAGACCACCTTTCGACACCAGGCATTGTTAAGTCATAACCACCATACAAAAGTATATACCGGATCAAAGACCTCACCAACTAAGAAACCGTATACTTGAAGATCCTTAGCTCAAATCGTTATGGTTAGATTGTCTGTCCATATTTGTATAGCAATCCCTTTTTTATAACTCAGCGTATAATATCTCATCATTTTGTCTACCCATCTTTACACAGAGCCACTACAATGGCGTCTTCGATTGCTTCGCCAAAATGTATCGTCAAGAGGGTTTGTTCTCCTTCTGGAAGGGTATTCTACCACCTGTGATAGCAGAAACGCCAAAGCGTGCCATTAAATTTGTTTGTTTCGAACAAACTAAACCGCTATTTCTCTTTGGCGCACCAGCACCAACGCCACTGGTAAGTGTGAACTTATGAAACACACGTTCATTTTTTTTTTAGTAATTTCCATTTACATTTCGCATCAACTTGCCTACTTAATAGACATTCTCGCTGGCCGGTTTGACAGCCGGCCTCATCGAAGCCATCGCCGTCAATCCTTTCGAGGTGGTCAAAGTCGCGCAGCAGGCAGATCGCTCGAAAATGAAGGAGGCCGAAAGTACCTGGTCGGTGGCGCGACGCATAGTGAAGAACGATGGACTGGGTTTTCGTGGGCTCAACAAAGGTGTCACTGCGACTATGGGTCGCAATGGTACCTTCAACATGGTCTACTTTGGCTTCTATCACAGTGTCAAGAACTATGTTCCTGCCTTTGAGGACAGCACACAGGAGTTCATACGCAAGGTCTTGATCGGTTTCACATCCGGCACGCTGGCCTGCTTCATCAATATACCATTCGATGTGGCGAAGTCGCGCATACAGGGCCCACAACCGCAAGCGGGTGTGCTCAAATATAAGGGCACCTTCCGCTCCATTGGCATTGTGTACCGCGAGGAGGGCTTCCGCGCGCTCTACAAGGGACTCGTGCCGAAGGTGATGCGTTTGGGTCCAGGCGGTGCCATTATGTTGTTAGTCTTTGAGTATGCCTACGAATTTCTGCAGCACAAGCTCTTGTGAGTTCCCAAGTATTTGTGAAATTGCCTGTCTACTGCAGGAAAGCAGTATATACACAGCGACATGCATACATACATTTTGTACTATGCAGCTTATTTGATAAATTGTTTAAATTTTATTGTTATAATATCGCTAAATGGAAAATTTAATAAAAAAGTAAAATTTTTATTTTTTGTAAGTCTTATGAATTAATTTACTTTGCTAAACACTGTTTTACTTCATGACTTCTATGATGTCGCTGGCGAGTTTGGCGCAAAGCTTTGTATAATTAACAAATCGCTGCAATTTTCGCTCTTTGCTTCGACAGAAGACTTGTCTAATATCTTAACTGCCTTTGGTGTTTTGTTGTTGCTTTGTAATAAACCTTACAACCGGGTAATAAAATTCGAAACTGGTCTGCTGGCGCGCAGTGCAAAGGAGCCGGATACAAGGCGAGCTATTTCGTTTGTCTGGTGGTCTCACGGCTGCGCCAGGTCACTTTGGTGGCTCGAAGACAGATAACTAACTGGATCACTTAGTCTGCGCCGCGGTTATTGCTTTTTTTTGTTTTTTTACTTATTATTAAATTGGAGTACATCGCCGTTCAGGCATTACCGAATGGTTTGTGAGTGGCTGTGTGTAATTATCGATTACTTCGCGTATTTATGATTGTGCAAAAATTCACAGCTTATAATTATTTAGTCACTTTTGTTGTTAATATTGAAACTACATGATTTCTGCAAAGGTTTGCCAGTCTGCGGCCTTATTATTATTATGCTACTTAGCGTCAACGCGCTCTGCTGTCGGCCGCCCATTCAACCTGGTTGCTGCCGCTGCCAGCTGGCCTTAAGCGCACATTGTTCGTATATTCGAAGCTATGCCTTGTGTTTAGTGTATAAGATACATATACCTTTGCGCAAGGCGTAATAGGCGGAGTGGTCCTATTGAGCTGCGTAGCTCTTCTTCAGAATATCATTGCTTTCGCGGCTTTCTGCTTGAAGCAACTACTGTCATTTTGTAGAATTTTGTAGCGAGCAGTGAAGCTCGAAGTCTTCAACGTTGGCTATATATGACTATATTCTTGCGAAGCTCGCACAAAGCGTCTAATATTTGCTGAAGTGGAGTTCTCAGCTATTTCCTTTCACAATTCACTAGTTGTGATTCCATTTTGTCTGAGTGTTTCATGAAAATTTGTAGATTTAAAGTGAAAATCGCTGTTTCCTATGAAAAATACGAGCGCGAACGGTTTTTTGGTTAGTGTTGCTATAAAACGTTCTCGTGCGTCTTCGCCAGTATTTCGTTAAATCTACGCGTGGAATCTTATGCATAAATACTTTTTATTATCGTATAAAGACACCATTAGCGTCTGCGTTTAACGGTTTGGATGAGTTTTATTTTCTTGGCAGTCTAAGGCCGCTTGGAAAAACTGACAGCACGTTTTTTCCTTAGTTACAAAGCAAAATAACGGGTCAATAAGTGTACTGCTGTCGTTAGGTTAGTTTAGGTTAGGAGGTCGTTCCTATCCTAGGTTCCTAGGATCACACTTGGCCAGCTTAAACGCCAGTCCGTTATGGTAATTAAAAATTCTTATAAGCTGGATCGAAAGACCCTTACATGCCGACCAAACGTGAGTAGTACTGCGCCGTAATGACTACAACCTTGGTTCCTTGCACTTTACGGCTCTTAAAATCGCTGAATAACCAGTTTACCAGAAAATTGATTGTTTTGCATTCAAAAGTGAACTGGCTTTCAGTTTTTGTTGTGCTCAAGCAAATAAAGTAGAGCTGTACCATATATTCTTTCAGCTTTTTCTCCTACTAATCATTACATTTATTGATAAATTTATGCAAATAACCTTAAAATAGTTTGAAAAATATTTGAAACGCAGCCGAACGCTTTGAGGCTTTGATTTAGGCTTTCTGTAAGTATTGCTCATTAGTTTAAATTTAAGGTCGCGCAAGTTTTCGCACTCGGTAACTGGTACGCAGTATACTGTTACCGCAACGAAGCGCATTAGGGTCAAATACATACATAGTTCGTACTGGCCTTCGCCGGTTTGGCGCACGTAATGCTTCTAAAGCGCAACTTTTGCCAAAACCCGCACAGACATTTCAATAATCCATATCTCAGCAGGCCGGACAATTGCAGCTAGCGCTTAGCGCTTAACAATTTGATACACAACAAACCAGTATTTTATGCTAAATTCGAAAGTGAACTAAAATGAAAACAAGCAACTGCTTCTAGATAGCCGCGCGCTGCGGCGCCGACTGCTGGCGCTCAAGGACATGCGTCGCGCTGTTAGACGCGCGGTCGGTTGTAGGCTGGTCCAGCAAGTTGTTAGAATGCAAAAAGCGCACGGTGTTGTGGCTAATCCTAGACTTAAGTATACGCAAACACACACACACACACCTGCATGCTTATCTGTGTGTGTGTGTGTACATACATACATGTGTATTAGTTATTCAGCCATGTTTGTCTCTGCTATTTCGTGTGTAGTTCGTCGTATCTCTTACAGCTCAAAATGCTGTCCGGCCACTTTGAAGTGGAGCAAATTGGTTCATTTGAAAACTATTCTGCGTTTTTTTTTCTGTGCCACAAACTGTTGCATGACTTCATTTTCGTTGGTTTCATAACACTTTTAGCTTTCATTTGCAATTCAATTAGCGTTCCTAACGATCTTTGTTGATTTATGCCTGTCAGCGTTGCCGTTATGGCATGTCCAACAGCTGACGAATGCATAACTTTGAACTCTAAGACGCGTCGTGTGTTGAGAGTATAGCAAAGATAATAAAGTGACCGTTTGTGGCTAGCCGATTTGCGCCGAATTGCGCCGAATTGTGTTCGTTGAGTTTGGCAAAATCAGCTGTTTTGCTTACGTCATAATAACAGCTTTTTATGCAAATATTATAATAGGTTAGGTTAGGTTAATCTGGTAGACTACTGAGCTATGCATAGATCAGTTTTGTTCTTTTGCGATGCCAGTTGGAGTACAGTTACGAGTTTCATGTGGAGTAGTCATCCTTAGGAATGCCAGCGCTTGACGCGTATTTCAATAGACTCTGTGGCCTCACTATCGATACCTTTTTAAGTGTCTCATACGTAGCCTTGTCAATGCGGTACAAATGCACAAGAGATGCTTCTTTGTTTCTCTGTTGCCTTGCTCTTGACATTTTTTGCAGTCTTCTCGATCTGTCAGCCTCAATTTGCAGGCGTATGCCACCAGCAAATAGTTGCCAGTGAGTATACCGATCATATTCCTACAGTCCCTTCTATCGAGTGCCAGTGGAAATTTTGTATACTTCCGTTCTACCGTTTTTTACACATGACTTTTGCTGTTTTGCACCCAGCTAGAGCGTAAGATATATTATAACTATTTTAGCCATTTTTAACCAAAGAGCTTAGTTACTCTGACCTCTGTAGTAATCTAGAATATAGATTCTCAGTGAGCTTCAGGGGTGCTTGGTTATTATTTACGCATTTAATCTTACGCTAGAGAGTCGGAATACCGAAACAAAGTCTCCTACCTTTGAGGCTAGAGATCATCTATCAGATAGGAAAAAATAACCTTCTATATCTGGAAGATATACGGAAGGATCTTATATATATATATGTATGGCGGCAGGAGAACGACTGTGAAGGAAGAGAGCGAGTATTGTCAGAGAGTGATTGTTTCACTCATATACGAGAGCATATGTAAGTAGATTTTATCGACTGGCTTCTGGGAAAATTTAAGTTGTGAACTTATGGTAGTAAGAGGGAAGCACACCTTTTTTTTAGTTTTGAGAATCGAGTTTGATAGGCAGATTGAGTTCCGCACTATCCTTAAAGGCTTTTTTTTACAAGTTAAGCCGAGTGTAGTTGATTTCCTCATGATTTACAAAGCTAAACATTGGCTTCAACTATAGTGTAACCAAAATACCAAATCTCCATTCATGAGAAAGTTCAGAACAAAAAAGACAGGAAGCAAAAATTTGTGTTATTGAAGAGATAAAAGAAATATTCAACTTTTCAGGCATTCAATTGCATATTTTCTGCCGCACTCCTGGCAGCAATAATTTAATAAGTATTGAAATGTTAACTTTACACATGTAATTACCAATAATACCACGGTTTTACACACAATATTTATAAAAATAAAATCAATGTTCCGCCGCAGCAAAACGCTTGCTAGAAAAAGCACTACAGGAAAATGCAAATAATATTGCTCGCTTGTCGTCGCTTCTATGTCAGCGGCAGCAGCGTTTTCTACGACCGACCGTATGTGTTGGTCTAAGCTTTTTTGCCATGCGTCCGCATGATATAATAACGGATTGAGCTGTGAACTCGTTTTACTAGTTGCCGCACGCCACAGCAATTGCTACAAAGCTGCTGCACGCGTACCTTTAGCCAAAAATCTCCACAAGCCAAGCGCACAGTTCTTTGTTGCATGCCGCAACAAACGGTCGTTAGCTCCCTCGAAACGCTGTTAAAGTTGAAGAGTGCGCGCGTAGCACTAAAACATTGCATACATTGTGTGAATTGAACAGAAAACGCACACCGTTAGTCGGCGCAACTTTTGTATTGAGTTAACGCTTCGCTCTAAGCAATTTTACCGAACATAATGCGCGTCGTACGCATCCTTTTTGGCGTCGCGTTCTTTGTCGCCAGCTGTGCTGCATATGAGTTATTTGAGTTAAGCGCAGCTGCAAACACAAAACTCAACTTGCAGGAGCGTAGTCGGCGCAGCTTTGATGTGGGCTGGCTGCTACGAAATTTGCTGTTAAATAGCGCCACCGCTAGCGATTTGAAGTCGAATATGACGCGCACCATTGCCGCATCTAAACTACAACCACCACCGCCAACAACGAGGCGACCGAGAACAACGCGTCCGCCAACTACACCGGCACCGGCACCGCCTCCACCACCGCCGCCGCCATTCAATCCGTTCTTTAACAAGTTTGCTTTATTTGCCAGCTCGTCAGATTTGTGGAACCCAACAATGCGCCCCACAACCACAACTACTACCACCACGACCACTGAGGCGCCTGAGACAACACCACCACCGCCTCCGCCTCCGTCAAGACGTCCGCGTCCACGCCCAAAACCATATCCACGTCCACCTGGTTTCAATAGACCACCATACCCTTATGACTATGACTCTTTTTATCCATCTGGGTTTGATGGCTCTCTGTCTCGCGGTAACCCGCGCTTTGGTCCTTTGGATTATGATTATAATGATGCGTCAACCGCACAGTCGGCGCCACCACCGCCACCACCAGCACCACCATCTGCGCCACGTAAAGCCGCACGCAATCGTCAACGCCCTGCAGCTTCACCGCCAGCGCCAACCCAACCGGCACCACCACCAATGCCACAAATTAGGCGTCGACCAGCAGCAGCATCAGCAGCACCACCACCGCCACCAACTAGGTCTCGACCACCGGCATCAGCACCTGTACCGCCACAACCACAACGCGATCGGCTTTTGTATCAGTACGCGCCACGGGATGGTAAAATACGCCAACTTCTAATTAATTGTCATAAGATTGGCTTCACAAGCTCACTTTGCAGATACCTTTTACAATGAAAGTAATGATGATGTAGCCGGACCACCGGAAGACGCACCCGAAGCAGATATTCCAACAGAAGATGAAGACGACAATAGTAATGCAGCACCGGCGAGCGCTGACGCGACGAACGGCGTTGTAGGCGATGAAAATGAAATACCTGAAAGTGATGATGATGTTGGACCACCGCCCGAAGTTCTATCACCTTCCTTTGGTCGGCGTCCCAACGCAAGGCCACCGCCCTCGTCACCTTTTGCGTCGCCATCTTACTATGATGCAATTCCCTCTTCTCCATATAACTCCGGTTCCTTTAACGCTGGCTCGGGATTTAGCAGTTCCTCTTTCGGCTTCAATCGTGCTAGTCCTGCTAAGGGTGCATATCAGTTCCGTGATGCCTTCTCTGATTTTCAAACCAGCTACGACGGTGGTCACTTTCAGCCAAGCGGCTTCGGTTCATACAAATAGTCTTTTAATTAGGTGTGTAATATAATTGTTTAGTTTATTATGAACTTATTTGTTAGACTATGTCTTATCAGAGTTTCACTGTACTTAATCCTATGTACTTTTTTTGTTAAATTTATCAAGCATGTATTTTGTAATTTGTTAAGAAATGTTATAATAAAAATGCATACAAAATTCTATTTATATACTTGGTTGAAGTTTAAGCTTTTTTCAATCGCAAGAATTCACAACAACAACGAAAATATTTTAAAATATTAACTTTCACATAAACAAATTATGTTTCGCGAGTTCAAAAATTAAGCTAGTCAAATGTTGAGCTTTCAAATTGGTTTAAGAAAAAATCAAGGAGAACTGGATTTTCTACGCTTTTCCATTGTAGTTGCAGCATGCAATGCATTTACCTTTAAGTATATATGCATACATGTGTGTGCGCTCAACAACAATAAAATTTTATACACTTATATACAGTTTACAACTTCCGTTATACCCAGGTGTTTGATTTTAATAGGGCAGTAATTGAATGACGCCGCAAAACTAGCTACGTCTGCCTCCGTGCCATCGGCACTAGACCTTGACTCCTAGAAACACTTGAGAAATAATTAACACGACACAGATACTTCAATCTACGCATAGACAGGCACAACAACTTGATTTATAGATTTCGAAAATATTAATTAGCACAAAGACTTATAATATATACAATATTTTAATATTTTAACGCACGCACTAAAAAAGCAGTTAAATTCGTGAAACTTCAAGTCAAACTGTCAAACGGCTACGAATGGCAAACGGAAGGAAATGCAGGTTAGGTCAGCAGCAAACATTACCGAGATCATACAAGGTTACCCAGTCATCATGAATGCGTGTGCAAATAAATTTATTTAAACTATTGTATATAACTGTAATAAGTTGCAACTTAAAAAAAAGTAACATTTGTAGTAAGCACACACATAAAAACGTATTACTTTAAGCACTCTCTAAATTATTTTAAGATTAATATAATAATTAAATACAATAACGCTGTCAGTTGAGTCACCCTGTGTGCTCTCCAGCGTACAAAAATCACGCTCTGTTTACATTTTTTTAACGTTTGGCGAATATTTTTCTTATATACTCTTTTCGATCTTCCTCTATTTTTTGTTTTGTTCTTACGTGCGCTTCTTTATCATCACTTTTGTTACGCGCTGCCATTGCTATGTCAAAATACGCAAAACGGCTGTCACCACGTGCAACAGCTGGACGCATGCAGAGAGACGAAACAATTCCATACGAATTTTTAGTGCCAATTTGTTTAAATATTAAGATAAAATACAGTGAAAATGGGTAAAAAAGTGTTTAACGCCAAGGCGCGTCAGAACCACAAAACGCTGGTGGACAACTCGGCAGTGAAGAATGTAAGTGCTGGCAAAGCTTTGTGCCTATGAAATGTTATGTGCACAAATATATAACTTGTGTTTTTTTTACACTTCCAATTACGCAGATCAAAATTGAATGGGCTGATGGTACTGCAGAAGCGGGCGCTGGCTATGATGACGCCAATGCATTGGCTCTGCCCTCGCAAAAGCGTGCGACCAAAGTGCAATTAGATAAACAGCAACATGTAAAAATTCTAACGAAGAAGCAACGCAAACACTTGCAACAAATTGTGGACAAAAAGAAGAAGAAGGAGGGCGTGAGTACTATTTAAACGCACTTTGAGCTTTAAACATTTGACTTGCATTTTATCAACAGCGCGCCGAATTACTACAAGCCTTAGCCAGCGTGCAAGTGTCTGAGCAAGAGCTGAGGCAGTATACATCCATCAGTCAGGTGCAGACGGTGGGCGTGAAAAAGTTACAGACGCTTGAAGAGGTGCTGGCAAAGAAACAGCAACGTCAAACAGAGCAAAGTAGCAGCAAAGCAGTAGGAAAAATAAGCGCAATCAAAGGCGCAACGAAACGCAAACTGCTTATAGAGGATGAGGAGGCGCTGGCAGCAAAAAGACGTGACCCTAATGTGGTGAGTCTCGAAGAGATTGAGGACAGTGAGAGTGATAGCGATAGTGAAAGTGAGAGTGATGCTGAAATGGCGGAGGAACCAAATAATACAAGTGTTAAAGAAAATGTTGAGGATAGTGAAGAAAAAACTGAGGAGCCAGCGGAAATGCCCTCAACATCCAGGAAAATTACAGATAAAGATAGTGCTAATGTCAATATTGCAGCGAAAGCTAAAAAACCTGCGGTACCAATGCGTACCACAGTCTACGTGCCCGTACATCGTGATGCGGATGTGCAGGCAGCGCGCCTTAAGCTCCCCATCTTAGGTGAAGAACAAGAAATAATGGAAACGATTAACGAGAATCAAATCATAATTGTGGCTGGTGAAACTGGCTCTGGTAAAACTACACAAATACCACAATTTCTTTACGAGGCCGGCTATGCGCAGAACAACAAAATTATTGGTATTACTGAACCGCGTCGCGTGGCCGCCATAGCCATGTCCAAACGTGTGGCGCATGAAATGAATCTCAGCGAACAGGAGGTGTCCTATCTGATACGTTTCGAGGGTAACGTCACGCCAGAGACGCGCATTAAATTCATGACGGACGGTGTGCTGCTGAAAGAGGTCGAAAGTGACTTTCTATTGCACCGCTATTCGGTCATCATATTGGATGAGGCGCACGAGCGCAGTGCCTACACCGATATACTGGTCGGGCTGCTGTCGCGCATTGTACCGTTGAGGCAGAAACGCGGCGATCCACTTAAATTGATCATCATGTCTGCCACATTGCGTGTGGAGGATTTCATAGGCAATCCGAAGCTTTTTAAATATCCGCCGCCGATGCTGAAAGTGGAGGCGCGTCAGTTTCCGGTCACCGTGCATTTCCAGCGACGCACGCCTACAGATTATCTGCAGGAAGCTTTCAAAAAGACTGCTAAGATACACTCTCAACTGCCTGATGGTGGCATTTTGGTGTTTCTAACGGGTCAGCAGGAGGTGAACACGCTGGTGCGCAAGCTGCGACGCACTTTTCCATATATCAAAAAGGTGGATGAAAATAAAGGAGCGGAAAAGTATGGAAAAACTGCGGACAACAAAGCGGAAAATAACGCTGATATCTCCGGCGAACCCAAAGAAGAAGCTAAAAAGATGGACGAAGCTGATGAAGACAGCACTGAGTTGCTGGGCACGCGCGACGATGACGATTCTGACATTGAATTCGATATGAAACGCGCCATACGCAGCGTGAAAAAGTCGAAGAAGAAGTTCATGTCACAAATTGCGTTGCCGAAGATTAACCTTGACGACTACAAACTGCCGGGCGATGACACAGAAGCCGACTTGCACGAAGCTCAAAATAGCGAGTCCGAAGCCGAAATCGTTTCAGACAATACCGATGAGGAGGATGATGCGGATGGCGATGAATACAACGCTGCGCATATAGCCGCTACCAAAGAGCCGCTCTGGGTACTGCCGCTCTACTCGCTGCTCTCGCCGGAGAAACAGAATCGTATTTTCCAACCGCCACCAGAGGGCTGTCGTCTCTGCATAGTCAGCACAAATGTGGCTGAAACGTCGCTGACTATACCGAATATTAAGTACGTCGTGGATAGCGGTCGCCAAAAGACGCGGCTCTACGATAAAATCACCGGCGTTAGCGCCTTCGTCGTCACCTACACGTCTAAAGCCTCAGCGGATCAACGTGCTGGTCGCGCCGGGCGTGTAAGCGCTGGCCACTGCTATCGGCTGTATTCGAGTGCGGTTTACAACCACGACTTTTTGGACTTCAGCCAGCCAGATATACAAAAGCGGCCGGTGGACGACCTTATGTTGCAGATGCGCTGCATGGGCATCGATCGTGTTGTGAATTTCCCCTTTCCCTCACCGCCAGACACAGTGCAGCTGCAGTCGGCCGAACACCGCTTGGTTGTGCTTGGCGCGCTGGAACGCATGGAGGCGCTTAAAGAGGGCAAGGAACTGCCACCGGCTGTCACCAAACTTGGCCAAGTCATTTCACGTTTCCCTGTTGCGCCGCGCTTCGGTAAGATGTTGGCGCTGTCGCATCAGCAACAACTCCTGCCGTACACTGTCTGCTTAGTGGCAGCACTATCAGTGCAAGAGCTTTTGATGGAGGTGGGCGTAAGCGAACATGCGGAAGACGGTGACGACGGCAACGCATTTGCGCGCAATAAGTGGCACAAGAAGCGCATCAGTTGGGCTGCCACCGGCAATTATCAGCTGCTGGGCGATCCAATGGTGCTGTTGCGCGCTGTGGGCGCGGCAGAGTACGCAGGTTCACAAGGCAAATTAGCGCAGTTCTGCGCCGAGAATGGACTGCGTCCGAAAGCGCTGACGGAGGTGCGCAAGCTGCGCGTGCAACTCACTAACGAAATAAATTTAAATGTGACCGGCGTCGACTTGTGTGTAGACCCGTCAATGGCGCCGCCTACCGACGCGCAAGCGCGCTTCCTACGACAAATTCTGCTGGCCGGCATGGCTGATCGTGTGGCGCGCAAGGTGCCACTAACCGATGTAAGCGATAAAGAGGAGAAGCGTCGCCTCAAGTTCGCGTACAATTGTGCCGATATGGTGGAACCGGTTTTCATGCACTCCTCGTCGGTGCTGCACACAAAACTGCCCGAATGGGTGGTATACCAGGAGGCGTATGAGACGCAACATGGTGATGGCACGAAAATGTATATGCGCGGTATCACCGCCATCGAGCCGGAATGGCTGCTGCTATATGCGCCACTACTCTGCAATATACGCGACATCAAGGAGGAGCCAATGCCGCGCTATAAAGAGGCAGATGGTAAGGTGTATTGCTTCGTGGACGCGACATTCGGCAAGGCGGGTTGGGAGCTGCCGCTTATCGAGGTGGAAATGCCGGCGGGCGAGAAAGCTTGCAGGTGCGCACGTCATTTCTCTATGCGCTTACACTCTTAATTTACAATTTATTTCTTATTTATATATTTGCAGCTACTTTGGCGTTTTCCTGCTGGACGGTCAGGTTTGTCCCGCTTTGGCCACCTATAAAGGGAAGTTGAAGGCCACGCCGCCCTCGCTGGTGAAGAGTTGGTCGAATCTGAACGAGAGCGTGGTGCGTTTCAAGCGCGCGCTTAGCAGCAAGCAAATAAATACGCGCGAGAAGCTGCACGCGCAGTGGGCGCGCAATCCTAACTGTAAGTGTTGCATGTAGAAAAACGTAATTTATTTTTTATTTAAAAATATTACACTTTTGTTGAATATTTTCGCAGTTTTACTCGAGGAGTATCAGAACATGCTTTATGATGTTTCCATTGCGGAATTGTCGCCCAAATGGCCGCCATTGGAGAGTTGACCAATCTGAAAAGATTGGTATTGACTGCTTATCGTTAGTTATATGGAATATTTTGAACATTGCTTATTCTGTAAAATACCTTCTCAGTTAAATATATAATGAAAATGTTGTAAAAATGTTTGTAAACCCCCATTTTTCCAAACTGAGGGAATTTAAAAATTCAAATAATAAAAATTATGTGTATACATATTATATATATATATTTTTTTTTAGTTAAAGGGAACAATATAAAAAAAATTTAAAAATTAAAAAAATTTAAAAAAATTATATATGTAAAAAATGAAAGAAAAAATCATTCAAAGAAATTTTTTTTAAATATTAAAAAATACTAAAAAACTATAAAATAAAAATATATTAAAAATATATACATATGTATATAAAAAATGTACATCAAAAAATTAAATAAATGAATATTTATAAAAACTAAAGAAAAAATATATAAAAAATTAAAAAAAAAAAATTTAAAAAATATATATATATATTAAAATTTTATAAAAATATATAAAGAATTAAAAAATGTAGATAAAGAATTTAAAAAAATATATATGTATGTATAAAGAGTTAAAGAAAAAAATATAAAAAAGTTAAAAAATAAATTTAAAAAAAATTAAAAGAATATATAAAAAATTAAAAAAAAAAAATTTTTTAAATAAACAAAATTATAAAAGCATATATAAAAATTTAAAAGATGAATATAAAAAAATTTTAAAAACATATATAAAAAATTAAAAAAATATATGATACGTAAAAAACTAAAAACAATCAATATGTGTACATATAAAAAATTAAAAACTAAATATTGAGAAAAAATTTTTAATATATATAAAGAATACTATAAAAATATTAAACAAATATATGTATATTAAAATTTCAAAAAAGGTACATATAAAATTAAAAAAAAAAATAAAAACAATGTTAAAAAAAAGTTCCAATAAATTCAAAAAAAAAAAAAATTAAAAAATAGTGTTTTCAAATATTAAGTATTAAATTAAAATTTTTTTTAAACATTAAATAGTAAAAAAAAAACTAAAACATATTACGAGTATATAAAAAAGTTGTCCCAAATTTTTTGTTAACAGAATCTCCTTGGTAAGCACACAAAATAATTTCGATAAACAATTTTATATTTTATTGGTTTATAAATTTTATATTTTTATTTTTATAGTTTAAATATTTTAACTATTCGTTTATGATATGCTTATGCTTTTTATTTATTTATTTGTTTATGTTTTTGTTGCTTTGAAGAGAAAAACACTTGTTATGCATTTTGTAATTAATTTCTTTAAAAAACAGTGGAATTTAATATTTGTTTTAATATACTTAGTTTTAAACTTTTTCTGGTTTTTTTTATGTTTTTTTTTTGTTTTGATTTCTTTAATTATATAATTTGTATACAAACAATTAGCGCAATGCCTTCGAAGGGAAAATATTGATTATATGTATTTTTTTATATTATTTTTTTTTTTTTACAAAAGAGGAGTTATTTAACAATTTGCGAGTCGCTTTTTGCTTGGCGGTGAAATTTCAAGATTATAAATATTACAATAAAGAGTGTATTATAGCATAGAGTTTAGTGTAGAGTTAGAGTGGAGAGAGTGGATAGTTGTGGAAAGAGGCAATAACAGTA
This sequence comes from Bactrocera oleae, assembly GCF_042242935.1. NCBI lineage: Eukaryota > Metazoa > Arthropoda > Insecta > Diptera > Tephritidae > Bactrocera > Bactrocera oleae. The sequence goes on from NC_091539.1 coordinate 1,486,184, forward strand.
CTAAGTAATTTCTTGGTCTAAAAATATTATATAACAAAATCCCGCTTTAACTTGCTTTTACGTCACTTTTCAATTTTTTTATATTTGCCTTTTTTTTATAAAATTAAATTTTTTAATAACTAATTTGGTTCAATTGGAATTTTTCATAACTGAAATTGTAAACTCTTTGAAATATCATAAAAAAGATTTTAATTATTTTATGCTTTTGTAAATTGTACTATTTAGTACTAAAATTTCATTTCTAAATTAATTTTTTTTTAAATTTCTTGTTTTCGAAATTCTGGTTATAATTCTTATAAACATATTAGTTAGCAGTATAGGATAGGCTATATTATATTTGGAAAAATACCAGTTAATTATGTCTATTATATATATGTATGTAGGTATAAGTATATATGTAATAAAGTACAATAATTTGTGGAATCTCTTTGGGTTTTTGTATTAATTTTAATTGTTAACAATTTTAGCAATATTCTCCTTTGTATGTATGTATATATATTTTTCCAAGGATATTCAAATATTGGCATACATTTGTGTGTATGTAAACGCGTACAAGTACATAAAGTTATTTATATAAGCATACATATTTATATACATATAATGAATTGTTGTGAATAACATATTTATGTAAGTAACTCTTTCAAGGGCATATACAATTTGGTAGTTAATGGGTTAATATTAGGGTTAATGTTTCATACGAATTCTTGCAATACACATACCTAATTTATTGATTGATTATCTCGTAATTACACTAAAATAAGCGCTGAAACATAAACTGGCCTAAAACATATTTTGCGAGTACCAAAAACGTCTTCAGGCATACGCAAGTGAAAATCATAGATTTTAGCGACAAAGCGGCAGAAAGAGGCTCGAAATGTTTTAAACGCACAAAAAAATTTACTCTCAATCAAAAAATGTTGTCCCAAAAAATGTTAAAATATGTTTGCTTGTCCCAAAAGGAGCAAATATGTTCAGAAAAGCATTTTAATGTTTAAAAAAAGTGTTTATTTTATACTTTGAGCTGTCCCAAACATGTGTCCCAAAAAATTTAGCTGTCCCAAATTGTTTAAAAAATATTAGTAGCGTATTGAAAATTACCGCTTTCACTTGCGCACGCCTCAACACGTTCCTTTCTACAAATTCCGCACACAAATTACATTTCTTGCAAGTCTTACTTTTACGCTTTTGCTCCCTTACTTGATAATTACAATATTTTCAAAATTTTAGTTTGCTTAATTCAATAGTTAATATTTTTATACAGCATACATATGTAATTTAACAACAAAATTCAACTATTTATTTAATATTACGTAAACTTTTGGGTAATTTGTATTTTCTAACTGCTTTTTTGGCCGGCAAAAACAATTTGCAGCCATTTGCTTTATTTTTTATGCAATTTTCTTTAGTATTTCAGCGTTTTTTGTGTTTCTCTTCCACGCTGCTTGATTTCAATTTTTTCAATATTATTTTTCGTTTCTTCTACGGTAACTCGCTGCAGTTTTGCACCCCTACTTTATTTATGCGTTCTCCCAATTTTTTTTTAACTTTTTTAATTTTTTTATTGTTTTCTTTTATATTTATTTCTGCTTATGTATTACAGTTAAGTGTAGAAAAAATCAGTCTAATATTTTAAGGCAACATGAGAGCTTTTTTCAATATTTTCTTGTTTTTTCATACATTCGTTCTATAGCAATCATTAGTTCGTTTTCGTTTCCAAATGTTAAATGAATTTTCGCACTCTTTTTATTCTACATGTCAGAAGCGGTGTGTTATTTTTCATTATTCTTGAGACAAATTTTTTTTTCAATTAATGAAATTTTTTTTTTTTAATTAATGAAATTTTTTTTTTTTTAATTAATGAAAATTTTTTTTTTCCTTTAACAATTATTTTTATTTGTTTATGCAATTTTTTAAAAAATTTTCAGTTCTCAACATTTTGTTTATATGCTTCTGCTCCTTTGTGAGCAACGGAAACTTACAAGCCCGCAAGCTTGTTTATATTTTTTAACAGTTGAAACTACATTAGTTGTGTATTTTATTTAAATAATTTTTTTTTTGTATTTTATTGTATTCAATAATTAAAATTCGAATTAGTAGATTTTTTTACTATAATTTTATTTTTTGTTCATAAATTAAGTTAATAGTTTTTAACATACTTATTTATATGAAATTTTTTGGTTATATTTTCACCAATTTAAGTTAATTGTTATTATTTGTTTATGTATGTACATAATGATTTAAAATTTCCTACATTAAATTATTTGTTTATCTACAAAAAAAGAAATTTAATATATGCTAAAAAATACTTAAAAAAAAGTTAAATATTATAAAACTTATTTGTGATACTTTTTTCTTTGAGAACTAAAATAAACTAGATGCCCACTCTTAAATTTAAATACCTTCTATATGCACCCAAAATATTTGAAACATGATAAGATCTATTACAGATAATATAAGAATATTCAAGAAAAAAAATAGAAAAATGATTTGAATAAAATTAAAAAAAATTTTTTTTTTATACAAATAAAAAAATAACTTTGATATAATAAAAAAAATTAATAAATATAAGAAAAAAAATTATACATAATTTAAAATAATTAAATATAATTGAAAAAATTATATATATAAAAAAAAAAATTAAATATATTAAAAAATAAATTTAAATATATTAAAAAATAAATTTAAATATAATTGGAAAAAATAACAAACAAAAAAATATATAATTGAAAAAATGGATATAATGAAAAAAATAGTAATTATTATAAAATAATAATTATTAAAAAATAATAATAATTAATAATTATATAAAATAATTTGAAAAAAAAATAAAATTTTATAAAAAAAAATTAAAAATTATTAAAATAAAAAATTTTTTAATAAATTTTAAAAAATTAAAAAAGTTTTTATAAAATAATTTGAAAAAAAATAAAATTTAATAAAAAAAAAATTAAAATTATTTAATAAAAAAATTTTGAAACATTGAAATTAAAACAAAAAATTCATTAAAAATATTAAAAAAATATAATAAAAATAAAAAAAAGTTCTTTAAAATTAAAAAAATATTAATTAAAAAACTAAAAAATAATAATTAAAAATATTAAGAAAGTTTACAAACAATTTGATCAAACTTAAAAAAAAAACAATGAATCAGAAACAAAAAAATCGTTAAATTAAAAAAAGCATTAAAAAACAAAAATAATTATTAAAACAAAAACAAAGCATGTTTACAAAAAATTTGATTAATTTTAAACATTAAAATTGAAACAAAAAATTCATTAAAATTATAAAAATTAAATCATTAAAATTAAAAAGCAAATTCATTAAATTGAAAAAATTTAATGATTTAATTAAAAACAAATTTAAAGATTTAATTGAAAAAAAAAATAAATAAAAATTAAAACAAAATATTAATTAAAATTAAAAAAAAATTAATTTAAATTAAAAAAAAATTAATTAAATATAAAAAAAAACCATTACAATTAAAAATATTATATACAAATTTTTTATATTAAAAGATTTTAAATTAAGTAAATAGCAACAAATATTATCTGAGTGCGAAGCTTGAAAATTAAACTTTGCTAGTTCCAAACTCGTCATATCAATTGCAAAAATGAAAAATACTTAAATAATCCACCTATATAAAGAAAACGAGTATTGAATGTAAGAAGAAAACTCTTTTAGAATTCTTTAAATTATAAAAATATTTATACAATGCAATTATTATGAAATTTGCTTTTGTTTTCGATCAGCTTAATAGCTAATTTCGGCTTTCTCACGCATGAGCAGCTTTTAATTAATATAAGGGATTTGCGGTTGCGACTAATATGCATACAGCTAAGTAAAAATCAAAAAATAATTAATAAAATATTGTAAATACAAAATATTATAAATAAACATTTTTTATTTCATAAAAAACTTTTTAATTTACAAATTGTAATTTTTTTCACACTAGCTTAAATTAAATTTTGTGTTTCGCCTATAAAACACAAATAAGAACATGTTTATATATGTATATGTATATATGTGAATATGTTTGTGTGTGTGTGTAAAGAATTTTAATGCACCAAAGTTTGGCTTTTAAAAATTGTGTTGTGTTCTATGCAGTTTTGGCGTAACGGCTAAGGTTAAAACGTGTATATGTGTATATATATGTATATAACGGCATATGCATGCTTTCGATGCAAATATGTGTGTATGTGTGTGTATGCGCTATACTTATTACGTAGGTACAGTAGGAAGATTTGCAATTGCTCTAGGAATGAGTATGTATCTGTTATTATTCTGTATGAATTATTATAAATTTTTTTAGTTTTAAATTTTTTTTTGCTTGCCCTTAACAAATGCTACACTTATGTATGTACATATGTATGTTTTCTGCTATGCATTATAACTTAATTTGCGCCTTCGTTATTTATATAGGTTTTATCATAATTTTCTACAATTATTATTTTCACCTGTTTTTTTTTTTTTGTTTTGATTCTGTGCTTACGATTACAACAACCTTACATAATTACAAAAAAAAAACTTAAAATATTCCAAATTAACACTAATTATCAATAATATGTGTGTATGTATGCATATAATTACAGTTATTTAGTAAATCTTACAAACGAGTGCTTGTTTTTGTTCTCTCTCACTTTCTTATGTTTTTGCCACATTGGCGGCTAACACCGGCAGCCGCCATTTTGACTATTAGTTTCAACAACTTTTTAATTTTCACATTCTCAGCTCAACAATTAAAAATGTACCGTATTAACGGTACATTGCGGTGCGGTATGCTCAGCAGCTGCTAAACGTCGCTGCATTCTGGCAGTGTTTGCTGTTCTAACTGCGTCACGCAGGCCGCCGTTTGTGCTTCCGGCGCTAGCTCACTTTCGCACACCCGCTCCACGCCCACATCATCTCTGCTGGCTGACGCATCACATGGCGTAGCTGGCGTTCTTTCCTCTGCAGCACACTCCATCAAGGCGATGCCAGTTTCGTGCGCTTGCGCCGCTGTCGTCTCTTGCTGTTCAACCGCCGCGGGTTCTGGACTCAACGCTTCCGCGCGTTCTTCACGCTTCGCCTGCTCTGCCTGCTTTAGCTCGGCATCTTTGTGCTCCGACATCATTTTCCACATATTGAAGAATTGTTCGCGTCGTTGCATTTCGTAGTTGAGCAGCTCGGCCTCATCCTCGGAACTACTGCTGCTCACTGCACGCATTTGCACGTTGCCGCTTGCAATTGCGCCTGCCAACACAATCGGCGTCGCACCACTAACGCTCGCCCGTTCGCCGACAGCGTCTAGCGGCGCGTGCTCTTCGACTTTTGCATCGTCGTACGTGTAAGCGTCTACATCAGCGCCGACGCCGCTAAGTACGCTGCTGCCCATCAAATGTGAGGTTGGTGACTCGAGACTGCTGCCCAGTATTGGTGTTAGTCCTTCGCCGCGTAGACGTTCGCGTTGTTGCAGCTGTAGCTCGTCCAATTCGTGGAGCTCGTGTTGCACGGAGCTGCGTCGCGCATTTACCGCGCGCATGGCGACCAACACACCAGCTGCAGCAGTGGCCATTTCCTCTTCTTCACTCAGTCCGTCATCACCATCACGTATCGGATCGTATTCACGTATGCCGAATTCCCCGACGGGTACATAATAACCATTCATGGCCACTAGGTAGACGACGCGGCTGAAAGGTGATCGGAAGAGCGGGTCGCGGTGGCCGGGCATCCAGAAGTGCACTACGTAACCGACCATGCCGATGCATGGCAGCCAGTCCTTCCAAGCGGAACGACCGCCTTTGGCGCGCATTTCCTCGCTGGGCCAAAACATGTTAAAGCGACGTCCGACATCGATGCGATCAAAAATCTGCGGCAGACATAAAAAACTAAGTGAAGTCAGTATTTTTCAGTTGCAACATTTCTACTTTACCTCGAAATCATCGATTATGACGACCTTCTTGTAGAGCCCGATGCGCGGCACGTGTCCCGCCGCTGCTAAAGACGCCACCATATCAGCGCTGCTCGACTTTCCGCCCATCTCAGGCACGCCGCTGCGTTCGTTCGCTGCCAGTGCTGCCGCCGCCGTCAGACTGATCGGACCTTTCGACTTACGCGGATAGTCGCCAGGCGTCGTTATAATGCTGCCAATACCGAGGCTGCCCGATGAACTGGACATTTTGGTATAGCGCGGACTGCTGCTGCTCGGCTGCAACTCACCACCAACGCCAGCATTAGGCTCCAACTGACGCGCTGATTCAGCAGATTTTGCAGTTGACGTTGCCGCACTACTGCCGGAATCTGCAGCATTCGCGCTGCCACTGGTGCTGGCAATGGGTAGCGTTACACGTCGTTCGCGTTCAACGCGTGACAGCGAATGCGAAACGCGTATGCCGACACCGCGTAATTGCTCGCGTTCACGTTCACGCTCGTGTTCTTGTTCGCGTTCACGATTTAATAAACCGGCGAGCAGCGCAGGTTTTGCCGTTACCACAGGACAACGCCATAACGGTGTTACCACCGCGCCATCGCTACCAAATTGCGTGCCCAGTGTGCCACCAATACTGGTTGGCACGGTGACACCATGTACTGGCCGACAACCGAACATATTGCCCACCGTCAGCGTGTTGTAGAGCGGCGCCGATATGTAGATGGGCGCAATGTCACCGCCTGACTCACCACTACCAGCGGTGGCGCTACCCATGCCGCCAGTAACGCCTACGCCGAGGTTGGAGGTTTCCATCGCCGAGCCCGAGCTGCAGCCTTGACGACAGCGCTCACGTATGCGATGCCACCAGTCTAAAACGTTCGATTTGATCGACTCCAGCGTGATGGCACCGCCGATGACCCGGCAGAGTTGCTCATTGGTGTCCGCATAGGAAGTGGTGAGCGGCGACACGTATATAGGGTAACCAATTGGTTGATCACAGCTGGAATTGATGATGTTGCGCAGCGCCTGTTTTGCATTTTGTATGCTGCCGCGCTCGGGATTGCGATTGCGCAAATAGATGAGCTCCTGCTGCTGGCCCGCCCACAGACCGCGCACGCATTCGCGATTAAGCTTGATGACACGGAAGCTAAGGAAACGCTTCGTCAGCCGGATTATGCGGTACTCGTCCGAACCGTCCTCCATTACATGACGCAAGGCGAGCAAGTTGGGCGCGCCTCTCAACACAGCACTGCGCCACACAGGATCCGCCTCGTGTGATATAACCAAATCATTGGCGCATGTATCAATCGCCTCGTACAGCGCCTCCGGATAGTGAAACTCATCTGGATTCGAGATGTGATCTTGCTGCAGCTTCAGCGCCATCTTTACAGCCGGCGCCACAACAGCATGCAGCAACTCCATGTCGGCGAAGACCCACTCATCGCGCGGTGACTGTATGCGAAAATCCCCCTTAAACAACTGGTGCAAACCGTGCAAAAAGAATTCAACACCAGTCAGCGAGCTGTGCGAAGCGTTAGCTAACGAACGTCGTGCCAGTAGCCCTAGCGCCAGGCAGAGCGATACTATTGGTGAATCCTTTGTCACGCTGGGCACTTTTAATTTCAACAACGGGCGCTCGCAATTGGTCTCCTCTGAAGCAGCGCGCTCTGTACCGCCATTAGTTGCGTTCGTCGCGTTCGCACTAGCCGTGGGTGATGCTTCTTTACGCAGCGCTTTTAACGCCGGTGCACCAGCACCCACTGACTTACCGCGCATTTGCTGCCCCAGTGTAGGCATTTTAGCTGCCGCGGAAATGCTTGCGCCTACTGTCGCCGCGCTGTTCGTAAAGCCATTATCGAGCGGCGCATGCGCGGCGCCCACGGTTATGTAACAACCGCCTACGCCACTTAGACCCGGCGCCGACTCGGATGTCTGTCGTGAAATGTTAGCAAATGAGGGCGAAATGGCGATATGCTCCGAAGAATTCGTTGTGGTGCTGCCGCTAATAGTCGCGCTCTTCTGCGGACGCGAGCGCAGCTGTTGTTGTGACTGTGATTTGCTGGTGGTAGTTGTGGCGGTTGTGGAAAGGTTTGGTGTGCTCTTCGAGTCGTTATACGCACTGCCGTTGTTATTGTTATTGTTGGTCGGTGTGTGTGGCGGCAGTGGTGGTGCAGGTGTCGTATTTGTTGCATTGCTAACGTTAGTATTCGCCGTGGACGCTACGGGATGCTGACACTCTTTCCGCTTATCATAGCAATAGTTGATCCAGCTTAGGTAAACGTAGCAGAAGCTAGAGCGCGTAATGCCAACAGCGCGAAAGTCGAAATCTTCGTCGAGATTGTAGTTGAAAATAGGATCGAGATCAACAAACTGTCGGCTTAGTGTGTGTTGGAGCGCTTCCTGTATGGGCGCCGAGGCAAGCCATTGCTCCAGCTTGGGATTCTTGATCACATAATAAATAATGCTCTGCAAAAATTTCATATTAATGCCTGTTGTTGTTGTACACACAACGACCATGACTTACCTTAATGTAATAGGTGATGAGCACTTTGCGATACTCGAAGACCTGCAACGTGGCGCTCGCCAAGTTATCCGATATCGAGTAACCTTCGAGCACATACTGCGCCGCGACCACTTGCCAGGCGAGCCAGCGCGTCGAGAACATGGCGTTCATGCTCAGCATGCGTGGCAAATGGCCCGGATCGCAGCAGCAGCAGCCGTCATTATCCTCTACATCCTCGGTTATGGCCTCCACTTCGCGTTGCTGGCAGTAAGTGCCACGAAATTCCAAGCCGCGCATCTGAAAGGTACAGAGCCCGTTACCCAGCTCAATGATGTGCACCAGACAGTTGAGGTAGTCTGAGGCGAGCACTAGTTGAGCGGATATTAAATCAGTGAGTACGCCGAAAAATCATTAAAACCAAAACACAAACAACTTACCAAAACAATCGCCTTGGTTGACGTTGCCCCAGCGGCCCATCAGTAGGTCGCCGCACAAAGAGTGTTGCAGTGAGCGCGTTAAATGCTCATAGAAAATGCTATTCAAATTGTTATCGTCCGCGCCCAGATTGCGCTCCAGCTGCGAACTCAGACGCGTATTGGAATGATCGATGCGACGCGTGTTGTAGTCGCGCTCCCAGAACTTGATGGGGCGCACGTAGGAGGTGAGAAAAATGGCGCTGCCAAGAAAAGGATTTAGCGGCGTGGAGAGTATGGCTGAGACACCGGCCTGCAGGAAGAGCATTGCCGAGTGCGGCACGCTAAATGGTTGGGCGAATGCGTGGAACGCCGAACCCCATGTGATTTGCCACGGCGCGATGTAGGTAACAATGAATTGTAGCTACGCGGCGCATGTGTGAAATAGAGGTTAGTTATTAGTTAACATATTGCGCGGCGGCGCATGTGCGTCTTACCTTGAGTAGAAAATCACAGCACTTGCGGAAGGCCAACGACATGAAGAAATAGTCGATGAGGAACGTCTCACTGGCGAAGGCGAAGTCGTAGCGAAAGCACAAAACGGTGAACATCACAATTAGATACTGATTTGTCGGATCCGAATACGCGTTGCGTATTACTAATGAAAGCAAACAAGTCAAATAAATCATTTCTCATTAAAAACACTGTCTATTAGCACTCACATTTCAGCGCGCACAACGCCACAATCAACGTGCCCCAGGCAATGCCGTATTTATTGGCAATTAACTGAGCGTCCGCGGTTACAGACGAAATGACCAGCAGCGGAAACATCACGTTACGCTCCAGCATACAGAGATAGATGTAGACCTTCTCAAACCACATCACCTTTGGCGCGTGCGCCACCTCGAACTGTCCGTATTCCTTCTGACGCAGCAGCGGACGCGCAAAGCAGAGCCAAGGCATGTGCTTGCGCATTTGCGGTATGATGTAGTGCAGTAGCAGACCCAGGCCGCCCGTGAAAGCGTAGAGCACAATGTTCAGATCCGGCTGCAACACGGTGAAGACGGTGCTGCAGTGCAGACCGAAGACAATCACCGCCAGCAGTGTGGTCACTACAAGATCGTTCTTAAGCCGCATATTTACTGTAGCCTGCAGCTTCTTAGGCAGCGGATCGGGCGAGTCATTGTCATTGTCCACATTCGCGCTACCGGCGTTCGTCGGCATGGCGGTGGGCTCGACATCCGCGCAGACGCCACCCGCCGTCAGTGTGGACATGTCACCGGGGTTAGTAGTCGAGGAGCTGGACATTTTGTCTTCCTCATCGGCCGCTTGCTGTTGCGCTTCAGCAGCTACATCCGCTTCAACCGACTTCGTTCTTACGGCGTCCCCAGCTGTTGTAGGCGGCTGTGCAGGTTCCCTCGTGGCAACGGCCACATTTGACGCATTTGTTGGTGTCGTGACAGTCGCGCTAGTCGCATCGATCACTTCGTTTTCAAGCAATTGTGCGGCGTTCTCTGCTACTGGCGCCGCGTCGTGCACGCTCTCCGCGCCTGTCACTAGCGCGCCACTACCGTTCGCCATCGACACGTAGGAGTTTGACGTGGTCATGCCCTTTCTGTTGCTTGACTGGGTTTTAGCAAGCGTTTGACTGCTGCTCGCCAATGAAGATGCCTTTGATTTGCTGCTCTTACCTTCTATTTCGATGTTTATATGTTCCAGTGTGGCCCGCTCGCGTATCTCTGCCGTAAGCTTTTCATCAAGCGCAGACATTTCGATCTGTTCATGTGCGCGTGCGCTGATGCTTTTCGTGCGTCCTTTCAGTGTTGTATTTGTGGTGAGTTTCTGGCTGCTCGCCGCGCTGCCGTCGATGGTTGCCGCGCTCAGCTCATCCTCATCGTCATCGTCGTGGTAAGTGCTGACAATGCAGTTCTTGATGAGCGCCCACAAATGGCTGAAGTCGCTGGCGGAGCGCGACAGGTGGTAGCCGAGCGGCACGAGTATGGCGCAGAAGAGCGAGAACACTATGAATTGTGTACCGCGTTCTTCAGCGAATGCGCTATAGAGTGGACCATACAGCAGCATAACGCCGAGTATAGAGCGCAGCACGCAGAGAAAAGAGCCTATCGCGGATGTGTAACGAAGTAGAAAAGAGAAGCGCGCAAGTAAATATACAAATTCGCTGTTATAAAAAACAAAAATGCTTAACTTACCCAATAGACTACCCGCTGCATTGCCGCCGAAGACATGCATATCGATTTGCTCTAGCAGATACATGAGAAACGTATTGATCTGCGGAAAGAGCCCTAACGAGAAGATTATCGGAAAGCACAATAGGAACACGTACATCACTTGCAGCACTGTCGCGGTCAGCACAAGCGGTGAATAGCGTACGCCGAAGAAGCTCAGCACTGCCGGCGCTACGGGTTGTTGTTCATAATCACGTTTCAAATGCTCACAAAGCAAGAGTATACCGCTGCATATGCAAAAGTATATAGCGCGCGAGTAAGCCACCGTCTTATTGAAGCCGTGTATGGGTGAGGCCGCATCCGGCTGTACGCTCTTTACCAACGAGTACTGCGCGCTCGCTATAACTCCGCAAAATAGGAACGCGAACAGGTCTTTGTAGTAGCCCAACTGCAGTATGGTGGCACCGAGATAGGCAACCAACGCGGATAACAACACGGACAACATTATGTGCAGCCAATGTAGGTCGCGATCGAACAGCGCTAAGAGCTCTAAGCGGTCCATGGAGATCTTGAATTCATGCTCATAGCCACAACATTTGAAACGGTACTTGTAGTAGCTCTTCGGTGCAATCGGTTTTTCAGCTGACAACGGGAAGGATGGACGAAAGTAACTCTCTATGGGACGGCCATTCAGTAATCTGGTGCCAGTGCCAGTGTTATTGCTACCACTACCAGAGCGCGCCTGCGATGAACGCTGTTGACCCTCATCGTTGAGCACATTTATGAGTCCTTGTATTGAGAGTCCAGCACCGTTGTACACTGTGCGCGCGTTCAACGACGAGGAGGCAACCACAACGCCGAGCGGTGGATGTAAGTTGCGTATGGGCGCTGTTGTAGCGCCCGACTGACTACTCAATTGCGCTGACTGTAGCTCATGCGCATGCGAGAAATCACCTATGGAGGAGTTGCCTGGCTCGGAAATTTGCTTTGAACTGCGCCGCGCCTTGTCGCGGTAGTACATGCGCTCCGTCAGCCAGAGGCTATCCGTCGATGTGGCTGGGTAGGTGTTGAGCGCCTGGATGGCGTCTTGATAGAATTGAAAATGTGCGCTGGACATATTGGCGGTCGCAGTCGAGCAGCCACCGGCATTAGTGCCGACAACATTGCTAGACGCACCTGTTGCAGCGCTGCTTGCTGTAGCGTAACCCTGTTGTGTGGCTTCAGGGCGCCCATGTTCAGTCATCAGCCAAAGCATTTTATGTATGTCGGCGGAAAACGAATCGGCGCTTATGCTGCGCGATGATGTGGAAGACGAAGTGCGCGAAGCAGCTTTCGATGTTATGCTATGCTGCGCGTTGTATGGCACCAGCGACAACTCATTGTTGGTACTGGTCGCGCCGTTATTGCCGCCGCGTCGCTTGTGCAGCTGTGAGCCAACGCCGCTGCCGTTTACAGTCTCATTTACTTCCCGGTATTTAACGACCTTTGGAATGGCGCCCAGGTTTTTGCTGCCACTCGCGCCCGCGCTTGTTGATGGTTTCTTCCCACATTCCAAGCCCTCTTCTATATCTTTGTTCACTTTCTGCGGTTCCGCCTTTGCTTTGGGCGGCGCGACGTTAACAGTCGGCTCCATGCCCGCTAGCAACATGTCCTTCGAACTGGCGCTAACTTGCTCACAATCACTCGAAGGGCAGCCAGAGTCACCCTCACCGCGTGCAGCATGTTGCGGGCGCATTTCGTAGGCGTGTTGGGGCGCGCCAACGCCAACGCTGACATGGTGTCCGGCTAAGTTTTTGTGCTTCTGTAAAGCCGATATCTCCATGTACATATCCTGCTCGGCGGCCTTATTTTTATTGCTGCTATGCTGCCAGGATTTTCCGCTGAGCAGTGGCGAGCGCGAGCCATTGTTGTCCGTCTCCGAATCGGTGGAATGTAGACGTTGACGTAATGTTTGCGAAGTCGAAGGTTGTTCGTCATCCAGCGCAGGCGCAACTCCGGCATGCCCTGTTGGCGAGCGTAACGACTGGCGTGGCCTTGCCGAGCGCTCATCAACTTCGTCCTCACTATCAGCCGAATATACATGCGCTTTACGATTGTTCTCCGCCGCCGAACGTTTCAAATCCTGCTGTATTTGTTCCAGTCCATTGAGTATGTGATCAAAATCATCCGAGAAATCTGTCTTTGGCTGGTTGACTGTGGGCGCCTGGCAAACGACGGCTTTCAGCTCAGCGTTGCTTAGACCGTGCTCCAGGTCGTCATCAAAGTCTTTGAACTCGTCGTCTTCGTCGTTGTCCACCTCATCGCCCAGTATATCACCCACATCCGATTCGGCGCTGTGATGGAGACAGCCCAACGCCTTGCGTCTATGACGCATCGGTACATCATCTATTTCATCATCGACATTATCAACTTCGTCATCATCCAGATCATCCAGCTCAATGTCATTTTCCTCATTGCCTTCCTCTATGCCTTCTACATCTTCGTCCTCATCTTCATCGCCACAATCATCAGCATCCACGTCGTTCAGATCCAATGCGCAATCGCTGCGCTGCGTTGCCACATCCAACGACGAGGCGCGCTCATCCGATTGTTCTACAATGGGCGATACAGGCTCAATCAGCGCCGTGGTCGAGCCGCTTGTACCGAAATTTAAGCTGCTACTGCCGCCACTACTGCTACTTGCGCCACCAAAGCTGCCGCCGAACTTTGGACACAAGTTTAGGTGCGGATTGCGTACCAGACACTTGCTAGGCGGCGGCAGCAAAGCGGATTGCGGATTTTTTATCATTTGCTGTCCATTAATCGCTTCCACGCTGTTGGGGTGTGGACTGAGGTTCGAGACTGAGGGACGCGGACAGGAGATCTCTAGCGCGGCACTCTTAATGCGACGTACAGTCGGCTGCTGGCCGGACGCCAACGCAGCAGCTGCGGCCAAAGCGTTTGAATGCGCATGATTTGGCGCGCCTACACCACTAGCGCCGCCTTTATATAGTGCGGTGGCATTGGAATGTCGGCGTCTTTTCATACCGCTGCCACTGCTAGCCGCACTCGATTTTGCATTACCAACGGGCAGTTGCAGCGCGGACATGGTGCTGCTGGAGTCTTTACGTATGTTGACCGCGCCATGGTGGTGGTGATGATGTGGCGTGCGGTAGAATTGCTGCTGATACTGCGCGTAATGTGAGTTAAACGGCTGTTGCTGCTGCAATAGGAACCCAGGACGATTCGACTTGCGGCCGTCCAATTGTTCGATGCCAAAATCCGATTTCGTGTAGCTGTCATCGTCGATGTAGACATCGGAGGAAGAGCCTGCGGTACGTAAAGAAGTATTGTATAAACGTACACTAAAAAGTCACAGCATACTAACCTAGTATCCACGGTTGCAGAACTCGCGCGCGCGTGTCCACATGCCCCGACATGCCGCTTGCGCTGCCGCCTAATCCATCCAACTCCATATCATCGCCATCCATGATGTCACCGACTATCGCCGCCAACGCGCTGCTGCTGCTGGCGCCGCTGGACACATGGTGTGGCTGATGTTCGTGGTGAATGGGCAGGAAGGTACTACGATTTTGTTGCTTCATGCGCTCCTCGTGCGTCTCGGAGCTGCGATGTCGCTGCAAGCGCGTACCCTTAGCAGACGACAGCGCAGTTGGCGCGTTCAGTGCAACACTGCCTGGAGCGCCGCTAGAGCCTGCGGAACTCGACATATTCGTTGTTGCCATTGGCATTGCGTTAGCACTTGTGAGCGTCAGCGTGGTCGTGGCGCTAGTCGTTGTGGCAGTTCGTTGTGTGGCAGCGCCTAATGCAATTGTACCCAGCGCATTGTGCGTCATCTTCGTTGCTGAGACCGATTTGTTTACTACAGCGGCAGTGACGTCTTGCGGATGCAAAAAGTTGTCACTACAACGCGCGTTGGCGCTCGTCGCAATTGTATCAGATTGATTGCGTATCAGTTTGTTGGCCAAGCACGTTTCGGCGGCAGCGTCTAAGCTGCCTTGACGTTCTAGACGTCGTCGTTGATGACGCCGTTTGAATTCTTCAGATGATTTGCGTAGTAGGTGTGGCATGTGGCGTGCGTTGGCATTGTTGTTGGCTGTGCTATTGCTGGCGCCGGGCTTTAAAGTGCTGCTATGGTGTGCGTTTATATCGGCGCTGCTCATATGTTCACTTTCGTGCTCCGGATAGACGCTGAGTGCGCCAGTGACCGGCGCATTTGTGGAACGTATGGATTTTGTGACGCTAACGGAACCGGCAAGTGACTGTTGATCTTGTTGGCTATTACCAGAGACTAGCGAAGGGGGATAGAACAGCATTTCGATGGATTCCGAACTGTTTTTGCGATGTACGTCCACCTTGAGGTCTGCGCCAATAATTTATAGCGAATTTCATTTAAATTTTTAATTTATTTTATAATTTCCACGAAACTTACCAATTATGCTATTTACATTCTCCATGGACATCATGCTGTTCTCCTCGCTTGCTTCATTTATCGCCTGTTCCACAGAATTGTGTGAGCCATCGTTGCGCATCACCTTCATTTCGATGCCCGTCTCATTTTCACTGCAAGTAAGCACATATATATATATATAACTGTACAATAGCACACACTTGTTAACGAAGTACAAATGGTAGCAGCTAGTAACCAAATAAGGCAGCGTGCTGCTTAACGCTTCGTTTTTTGTTTATAAACAAACAACACGCCACGCTATTTCTACACACACGCGCGCGCGCGTATGCACACTATTGCTAGGGGGCGCACACCCTCTAATCCTTTCTCACCTATGCCTTCGTTTATAAACAAATATTCCTGCAATCGCGGATATATACGTACATATATATGTGTGTGTGGGATGTGCTTGAGAAAGCATTTACAACAATACACGTGGCCTTGTTGCCTTAATCCAACTTTCTACCCATCAAACTACTGTCAGCTGTGTGCATACCTTTACATAAACACTCATGCATGCCCCTGAAGGGAGGCCTTTCTTTGCATTTGACAAATTTCAATATTGCAAAGCTTGAATTTTCTCAACGCCAAGGTCACTAGGTGTCATAATTTATTTAATCTGCAATAATTATTTCAAATATAATTTATCTTTAATCACTTTAAGCACAAAATGTATTAAATTTAAAATCAAAAGCCTTTGGCAGCGATTTGTTGTCGAAACAATTATTTTTTAGTCATGGTTTCTTTGTTCAAACTTCTTTTATTGTATTTTAATTTATTTCCTTCGCTTGCTTTACACACTCGAGAGCTTTGACCTGCAACTTAGCATTATCATACACGCTCCATTTTTTTCACATGCTGCTGCTTGTGTACAGCAACAAATTATTAAACAAATGCGAATTATTATATGCATTATGAGTCATTTCAAAGTAAATGAATACAAAAAACACGGTCGACACTTATCGTGACTTTTGTTGTTGTTGTTATCAGTAATAAACGTTGTATGAATAACTTAAATTGTTTCCAATTCAAAAGGTTACTTCGGTGTGCGTTGTTTTTGAGCTATTTAAATTGATATTTTGATTGTTTCTAATATAAAGCATTTGTTGGAAAACTGTTGTTTTGGCAGCCATGCACTTTAGTATGTATGATTATAGCCCAACTTTACATGGTATTGAGTTATTTTTCGCTTTATCAGCATTCATCATTTTTAATTTAAAATTTGGAACGATGGAATTATGCGTGCTTTTTATTTTTGCGGGTATGTTTTATATTCACTTCATTGCTTATTTCGATTCAGCACGTTTTTTCCACTTCGTTGCAAACAATTTTAAACACATTTTTGCACAAAACTACGTTTTTTCCACTTCGTTGCAAACAATTTTAAACACATCTTTGCACAATACTACGCACACAAATGCATTTTTAGTTGCTATATTATTACACACATTTTTTTTTAGCGGAATAGCCGTTACGGGTGCCTTCATGTTTACTTTCACTACTCTAGTTTGCTTGCGGTTACACTCACCGTGGTTCCATCTCCTTGGTGATTTTGAAGAATGGATTTTTGAGATTCGCCTCCGACATGGTTTGTGCTCGGTCGTAGAGCCGATGCAGTGCCATATTGGCTAGTTTCACCAGCAATATGGTGAAACTTGTGAGGGTGCAGTAAATACACCATGTTAGCCAAGTACTTGGAAAATACTGCAACAAATTAAATCAAATAAGTGTGAATTTATAAACAAATGTGGCATTGGTGGGCGCGACAACAGCGGTGATAGCGTCCGAGGAAGGTGTGTTGGCGCGCCACTTTAAACACAACTGTTGTTGTATTTGGCACGGGTGCGTCAACACTACGCTTTGGCATGCAAATAGCGAACAGCCGGTGCCATTTTCTACATCGTTTTTCTCGCATTTTTTTTTGTTTTGTTTTGATTAACATTGATGTATGGCATTTTGTGAGTGACGCACAATGCTGCCTTGACGCCGTTTAGCTGCCAACCAACCAATTGCTGCGTCGGCGCCCGTCCTCAATGCCAAACATAGTTGCATTCGAAATACATACCAGATAAGCGACAAACGGTGAGCACAGCAGATACAACCATAAATACAGGTGTACCACATTACAGAAGACGCCCTGATGTGGATCGTAGAACCAGCCACCGGTCAGTGAGGCCCACACGCCTTGGCGTAATATCTCCAAGGTTTGTGAACCCATGGCAAACTAACAGTCATCTCCTATACAGCCTGCCAAAGTCCAGTGGCAAAGAAGTCTGTAAGCTTGCTGCCAAATGAAATGCACATGTATATGCGTATGTGATTATTGGCAGGCAGTAGGTATGAATGGCGCGACTTAATGCGCTGTGTAAATGTACGTATGTCACAGGTGTGCAATGGATGAGCTGTTCGTGTGTAGGGGGCGGTACGGGTTGTGATTTGGCGTTATAAACGACCACAACCACGATGATGGGTGTTGAAGACGACGTTTCTAAAAGCAACGAAGACAACGTTTGCGATTCCCTTGAAGTTTCACGGTCAAAATTATACGAGTTAAACGCTCAATGGTTAAATATGTTGTGTGTTGCTGAAATGTACAAACAGGAAGTGTATGTGGTTTTCCACAAGCGCAACTTGACAATCTGCCGCTGCTGACGTTGTTTGTAGTCGACGCAGAGCAATAATATATGTAAAGTTATTTGTACACCACTGCTTTTATAGAACCCGATTGTATGCGTTGCTTCTTTAACGACTTTAACGACTTTAATTTACACAATTCACACACTTCAACGCAGGGACAACTTTTCAATCTATACTTTTATTTGCATTATGGCCTTAATTTGCCTTGCCTTTTGCTATTCGCTACGAATATTTTATACTTATTTTACTTTTTCTACGGATGCAGCTCCTTCAAGGTTTTAGTTTAATTTTTTTTCTGCTTGCACTTTGATCCATATTTTTGCTTATATCGAGACGCTAGCAAATTATATCTATGCTCAACTGATTGATTGGGCAATTTATTGTAGTACCCAATTAAAAATTTTAGATTTTTTCGCGTGAAAATTTTCTTTTATTTTTTTCGCGTTGAATTTCTCTGAATAATGAAACGTCAAAAACAGTCCCTACAATGCTGCCTCTTATTCCCCAGCTCAGTTCACAATGCAGTAGTGGGTTGCTTGTTCTTGGCAAAGACGTAGTCGCAATAGTGGAAACATATGTTTACTTATGATTACAAAATATGGCAAACAATTTTTGTAGGCTTATTTAATAAAACACTATTGTTTTCAATGAAATTAGTTTAAACGTGTTTATTTAACAATACAAAATTAAAAAAGAAAATAATAATAATTTGGCATCTATATTCGAACATAAGTTCCAAATTTCATGTTGAAACTGATGATCGCGTAAAATGCGCGTTACAAATATAATATTTTGGAAATTTTAAATTTAATAGTTTTTAATTATTTTAAACATTTTGCATGGCTTTAATGGTTCAACGTGGACTTTGATCAACTCTCATGGTTCTCCTCCTTATGCTCATACTGATGGTGATGGTGTATATGTTCCTCCTCTTCTTCAATAATCGGATGGACATGTTCGTGATTCTCCGTGTGATGATGCTGATGCTCGTGAGAGATATGCTCTTTGTGTATAATCGGATGATGCTCCTCGTGTATGACCTTTTCCTCCTTGATGACAATCGGTTTGTGATGATGATGTATATGCTTTATAATGGTGTGGGTGTGCTCCTCGATCTTCTTGTGGACCGGTACATGTATGATGACCTTTTTCTTCTTGTGATGACCGCTGTGGAATAAAAGTGGGAGACAGATGAGAGAGGATGAGTATTAATAAAAAGTTGACAAGGAGAGCGAGCGCTTTCAACACTCAAGAAACGAGTAAATGAGAAATGTTAGGTGTTGATATTATGATTCCAGTCCGTTCCCACGACAGTCGGGTGTACGTAACGGGAACGGAGCACAGGAAACGGGAACAGATGCTTCTTTCAAACTTCGCGCCTAAACACTTACTTGGCGTCCGCGCTTTGAGTGCACACCAGCAGCAGCAACACGCCCACAACGATCGTCACTTTGAAGAGCTAGCGGGATTACAAACAAAAACGAAATTGATAAAGAACTTTTCGCAGGAAAAAGTTAATTTTCGGCTCACCACGCGTGTGCGTTGCATATTCGAGCTAATTCGAGCCGTTTTTAAATTTGTAACACTTTCGCGAGCAGGCAGATCAACAAATGCGATTTTCACTGGATGCGCCGTTATTCACGCTTCGCTTTGAGTCTATGAAATGAGTGTTGGCCCAGTTGGCTAAAGACTTTTATAACATGCAAGCAGCAATGCGGATAACGGTAAAGTTTGACTGCACATTTGTATGCAGTATGCAGTGAGCAGCGGGGGGCAAGTGGGGCGTGGCTGTTAAAGTGGAACGCCAGAAAACATGGAATTTGGGCGATATTCGCTTCCTTCACTTCGCTGGCATGCAATTCGCGCGTGTATAAGTGTGGGTGTGCGTCTGTGTGTTTGTGCGTGTGTGTGTGTGCTTTGGCGCTAGCAATAATAGCAGCAACGTAATCGCCGCGGCGCATGCGCAACGGAGTGCAACTGCCGCCAATATGGCTAGTAACAGTTATTACATAGAAGTTGTGTGCATGTATATGTGTGTGTGCTGACGCTGGTGGGTGTAGCTTGAGCAGCGCGCAAAATTTGTTTTTTGAAGCTTAGCTTTTTTTGCAATGGTAAAATATATTGTTTTTTTATCTTCTTTCACACAAATATTCCTTTTTAAGCATTTTTTGCGGCGTTTTGTTGCATTTTATTAGTTGTTGTTTTTGCTAAGCGGAAGCCCAGCGTAAAGTCAGTCAGCGGAAATACTTTTCACAAAATAATTAAATTAAATTGTAAACGGAACAATATGCTCACGCACATTTGTGTGTGTATGTGTGTGTGTGTAATATGCGCTTATAAGCACTCAGCTGATTGAATGATTTCAAAGACACGTCAAGTGAGTGTGCTATAATTTAATTGTCTGAAAATTATGTTGAAATTAAAAGCGTTTAAATATTTTGTTGGTATTTTTGTTTGTGTTAAAAGTAAAAAAATTATACAGGCATAATGAAAAATATAAAAAATACCATAATTAAAAATAAAAATAAAAAATTTTAATATAAATAAAAAAATATTAAAAGATAAATAATTGAAAAAAAATATTCAACTAAAAAATGAAATAAAAAAAATTAATTTACATATATGTACATGTATATGTACATATAAATTAAAAATTTGAAAAAAATAAATAAAATTTCCTATATATACATATGTACATATATACTTTATTAAATTATTTAAAAAAATTGAAAAATTGAAATAAAGTACCAAAAAAATTAAAAAGTACTGAAAAATAAATGATTGAAAAAAAAAATAAAACCAAAAAATTAAAAAAAAAAATTATTTTACATACATACATACAAATATATATATACTTTATGAAATTATAAAAAATAAAAAATTATACATTAAAAAAATAAAAAAAAAATTAAAAAAAATAATACAAAAATATATTCAAAAATAAATGATTGAAAAAATATAAATCTAAAAAATTATTAAAAAATTAACTTATGTACATATATGTATATACATATATACTTTGTAAAATTATTTAAAAAAATAAATTAAATTAAAAAAAACTGAAAAAAGTAACAAAAAAATATAAATAAAAAATTATATATAATATTAATAAAAAAATATTAAAACATAAATTAATGGAAAAAAAATAAAACTACAAAATTAAAAAAATTAGCTTATACATACCTAAGCACATATATGTATATTTTATCGACACAGTTTGTGCGCGCACAAAAAAAAAGTGATAAATTATATTTACAATAAAATATGAATTATATATTAATAATAATTAACTTAATTAGTTCTAAAATACAAATTAAAACATTTTTAAATAAATTATATTGTTAGTATTTTCAATGAAGTGTTAATTTAGGAATTGTATTAATTTTTTTAATTACAATAATTAACTTATACATACATACATATATATATATGAAATTTAAAAAAAATGTATCTAATATAAATTAAATTATATAAATTTTTTTATTGTAATAATTAACTTACGTATCTATAAACATACAGTTAGTATAACAATTAAAAAAAATTCAACCAAATTAAATCACATTTTATTATATTATTGTTTTTTAAATTACAATAATTAACTTATACAAATATATATATCAAATTAAAAAAAGTAACCAAATTAAATAATATTATATTAATTTTTTTAATTACAACAATTAGCTTATGTATACCAAATTAAAAAAAAAAGTATTTGTTTAAATTATTAAATAAAATAAAATAAATTTTAACAAATATAATTATTTAATTAAAAGCACATTAGAATAGCATAATTTAAGTTTAAATGAAATATTATACTTTAAATAAAAAATTAATATATAATATTATCCTATTCATTTCACATAAACCTTCCTGTTACAAAAGACTTAAGCAGCGAACTCGGCTTCATACCAAAGTTGAATTCAAGCGTAGCATGTTATTACAGTTAATTGCATTTACATGCTGCCAACAACTCATAACACAAATATTTATCTAAAATTGTGTGCATTTGTGGCTTTATTATGCCACCACACAATAAACACGCGCGACATTCCATCAAAAAAAAAAAAAAAAAAAAGAAATACAAAAAAAAAAATTAAAAAAAAAAAATACATTTGAAAAAATTTTAGTAAAGAAATAAATATTCATTTAATTAGCATACAAAGGAGTGAGACAAGACACGCTATACCAACTCATTAAAGCAAATTAGGGGGAACATGTGTAGCTGAGAAAAAATAGTGCAAGAAAATAAAAAAAAAATAAAGAAAAAATTCCAAAAAATTGTAAAAACTCGAAATTATTGATTGAAGTCTAAATAAAGTTGAAACAACAACAAGCAAGCAACAATTAAAGCAAGCCACTGGTAGCAAAAACGGCTGGAATTTATAACTTGTGCGTTTTACCTGCTGTGAGGTCGACACAGGCAGGGGAGAAGGAGGCAGAAAGAAAGGTAAAAAAGTATAAAAAATAGCCACACAGCAGCTTCATTCAATTGTAGCGCGACTCTTCCTCATATCGTGTGTGTTTTTTTCTGGTTTGGCTGAAAACTTGCAACGCAGATGAATGACTCTTCTAATGGCTTGTGAAGCACTGTGATCGATCACACACATATGCATACATACATACATATGCATGAGTTTATGAACGCCGTGTAGCGCAGCAACTGGCTACTGCCAGCCGACATTTTTCGAAAATATTCTAAATATTTTGACTGTGTATCATTACGCTAATTTATGTACCGTTGTTTAAGCCGCAATTCCCTGTGGCACACAAGTGCAGCGCTTACATAATTTTCCGCATTTGCTTTTGTGATATTCAATGCAGCCACTGCTGCGCTGTTGCCATACAGTTTTATCATTTTTTGTTGTTGCTTATGTTGCATGCATATACATATAGGTAGTAGGTCGTATGTTGCATGCGGATTGCCACAAATTGCTTTTAATTATGTCTAATATTGGGTCAGATTGATTGGTCATGCTTGTGGCTATGTGTTTGTAAATGTGTGTGTGTGTATGTTGCATGTCTGTGTGTAGGTCATAAATCAAATATTTTCACTTGAAGATTCCTCATTTCGAATGAGTTGGCAACTGAGCAGAGTTTTTGGGTTTTTCAAGTACGAAAGAAATTTAAATGCTGGAGAAAAAGCTGGTATCTGAGCTTTGAAGTTAACAGAGTTTTGTTTTGATTTAATTGTATTTGACATTCTTTCTAATTAAATTAGTTTGTAGTTAACTAAGTTGAAAACAATTAAATTTGATTAGGGTGTACGGACCTCAATTTTTATTTAATTATTTAATTAATTATTTTATTTTAATTATTTAATTAATTAATTTTTATTTAATTATTAAATTAATTAATTTTTATTTAATTATTTAATTAATTAATTTTTATTTAGTAATTAAATTTAATTTAATTTTAATTAAATTTAATAATATCATAAAATAAAATAAAACTGTATTTAATTTATTTTTTTTAATAAATTAAACTTATAATATTAAATAAAATTTAATATAATTTAATAATTTAATTTAATTTAATAGTAAAATAAAACAAAATAAAGTAAAACTTAATTTAAATAATTTATTTCAATTAATTAAATTTATAATATTTTAATAATAATAATTAAATTAAATTTAATAATTAAATAAAATAAAATAAATTTATTTTAATTAATTAAATTTATTTTATTTTATGTAATTAATTAAATTTATTTTATTTTATATTACTGTTTTAATTAAATATATATAATAATTTTAATTAGTTTTAATTAACTAAATTTATTTAATTTGATTTACAAATTAATATTATTGATTTTGAATAACTTTCATATTATTGCATATTTTTAACAAAAGTTTTTTAGAAAATTTTAGATATACATACATTAATTTAATTTTATAAATTTTTTTAATGGCTCGGTTTTTAACGTAATTTTGATTTAAATTAAGTGAAATCGCATTTAATTGGTTTTAAATTTAAATTAAATTTATAATTAAAAGAAATAAAATAAAATTTAATTTAATTAATTAATTTTAATTAATTAAGTTTATTTTGATTATTTAAGTTTGTTTAACTTATTAAAAATATATAATTAAATTAATCTAAATAAATTAATTAAATTAATTAATTTTATTTAAAAACTCATATTATTAATTTTTTTAAACTTTTATGATATTATATATTTTTAAAATTTAAATTAAAAATTAAATAATTTAAAATTTTATTCTATGCATTTTTTTAATTTTTTGATTTTGAACGTAATTTTTTAGTTTTAGTTTAATATTAGTTGAACCTCATTTAAATGGCATTTAACTTAATCCGCCTAAATTATTATAGCATTTATTTTTTTTTAAGGAAAATAAAAGTACTCCTATATATTAAATACGCAAGTAATAACAACAAACAAGCAACAGAACCAAAGGCAAAGCAGCATAAAGCGTTTTTGGAAAAATTTCAATTAAAAATAGTCTTCATATTTACTCGAGTCGGCGATGCAACAGGTTTTCCTTTCAGCCAGCTCTCAACACGCTTTATAATTTTATTATAGCAACAACAAAACAAACAGTGAAAAAACGGCCTACACAAATTTTCTCAAGAACTTGTTGTTATTGTTTTTGTTTTTTGATTGATGTTTATTTTTGACAGCTATAATGTCCGTCCGTTCGCCGGTTTTGTTCTACACGTTTCCGCGCTCAATGAAGTGTGGCATTGTTGCATGCAAGAAAACACAGTTTTCCGCCGTACACCATTTGCCGCATCATGCTCCACTCGCGCATACTTCAATGAGGGGTTTCAGTAGCCGCCAAATTACCAAAACTGGTCATTTGTACGCCAATTTGTGGCCGCTTTGGTTTGTTGCTACTCCTTTCCTCCGCCGCTTAACATTGCATGCGCGCACAATTCGTGTACTTTTTGTTGTAATTAACACTTGTGCTGGTACGTGTATGTGTTGCGCTTATTCTCAGCTGTGAATCAAAAGACTTAAGCGACGAACTCGGCAGCGCACTTGCTCTCGCTGCAGTGACTGGGCAATTGTTGTTGTACTGGTACAAGCGTTTGATGGGATCACTTTTCCACTTGATATCAATACCATTGTTGATTTCGAAATGTAAGTGGGTGACCATACAGAATTTCATGGAGAATTTTGGTATTTTTTTATTAAAAGTATGAAAAAATTAAAAAAGTTAATTATTTTTAATTATATTTTGAATAAAAAATTAAAATAATTAAAATATTTTAAAGTTAAAAATATTAAAAAATAATAATTTTATATTAAAAAAAAGTAAAAAATAAAAATTTATGAAAAAATTTAAGTCTTCAAAAATCTATTTTAAGCGGAAAACGCCAGACACTAACTTAATTTGTACAATTTACGAGATATTTTTCTAAATTTTTTAACAATATATAGTTTAAGTTTTTTAGTATATTATATTATATTATAATTTCTATATGTTGCTTAAAAAAAATTATTAGAATAAGGCAGGTAAGTGTGTTGTGCTTTTTCACATTTTGCTTTTGTGTCTTAAAACTGCTATAATTTAGCAGATATTGCGTTGAAATTTAAAGCAGAGTTAGCTAATTGTTTTTAATTTCAATTACAGTTAAGTTGTAAAATTCGAAAATTCGAAAATCAAAAAAAAAAATTAAATTTTTTTTGAAAAAGATTTGAAAATAAGAGAAAACACAAAATGTTTAAAATTAAGTATTGAAATATTTTTTATTGAAAGTTTTGTATTGAAATTTGCTATTGAAAATATTTACCCTTATAAAAAAATACTGTAAACAGTAATAGTAAAAAAAAAACAGATAAATAAATATAAACAAATAAATATAAAAAAATAATTTTTTTTATTATGAACAAAAAATATATACACATCGAAGATTTAAATGCCAGCGCTTTTGTATATTTTTTTTAGTTAACATTTTGCTAAACATTTTCAAAACGGTAAGTTATAAATTATTTACTAAATTTTTTATTGTTAAAAATTTTATATATTTTTTTTTCAAAAACTACATAACTTTATTTGAAAACTATTTTCAGTATGAAAAATTATAAAAAACGTAATAATTTTAAAAATTTTTCCAAAAAAAAATAATTTTTTTATTTTATGTTTTAAAGTAATTTTAAATTTTTTATAATAAATTTTTTTATAAATTTTTCAAAATTATTATAGTCTTATTTGTTTTTGCCATTATTTTCCATTTATTTACAACAAGTCTGGTTTATATTGTGAGAAACAACTAGAACTAAGTCAGTGGCGCATTTTGCCAGCCAAACAGCTATTAAAAAATTTGGTGCGAATTTCACCGGCAACGAAAGTGGTAGAACCTCGTTTAGAACCAGTTCTTGAGCTTCACATATAAAGACAAAGTGAAAAAAAAATAAAAATTCTACAAAAACTAAACAAGCAGAAAGAAGTGGTAAAAACAGACACCCAAATAAAAATATAATATAATTAAAAAAAAAACATGACAAGAATGAAAAAAACAGGCAAAACCGGCAAAATTTACTAAAAACAAATTACTTGCACCAAAATTGTAGAACAATTAAAACTAGTCAGTTATATGTGTGCCACGCATACTCTACCTCCATTGACAGAAATTTATAAAAACAGTCGTTAGGCGCAAGCGATTTTCATTTGACGAACGCGCATGTGACAAAACAGCTCAAGCTGATAAAAAGTAATTGAGACATCATGCTTTCCACAAACGGTTGCCTATGCTGCCTGCTAGCGCTATGCTTTTGCTGCCTTCAGCCAGTAATAGCCATAATGAATCGGCCGCCCGCCGATAGTAGCGCGTTGAGCGTCAGCAAACAGCTGGGCAGCAGCTACCTCAATCAGCAGCGACCACTCTGGATACTGGAGGACCAAGTGCCACAAAACGACTACTCAGCATTGGTCTACACAACGCAGAGTCCTTACAACTACCACATGCCACAGACGCAGTTGCATGCACAGCGGCTGAGCGCAACACAGCTGCAACAAGGCAGTCTATCAAATAGGGAGGTACAGTTGCAACAGCAGCATGCAGCACAGGCGACGCGCACTGCACAATCAACGCGCCAGACGTGGCAGCAATCGCGTGTCGCTAAATATACAACGCGCTTGCAACTACCACACCGCTATATGCCGCTGCAACGCGTGCATTTCCAACAACGTCCACCTCCGCTTTTGGCGCGCAAGAGGCCGCGTTTTATGGCTGGCAATGCAGTGGCGCCGGCACGACGTCGCGAGAATTACATACCGCGTCTCAGCATGCCCACATTCGATAGCATGCCTGGTGACGAGAGTGGACGCGCCGCGCCAGTCTTTATCTATACTGGACCCAAAGGCGAGCTGATATTGAATACCATGCTGACAGCGCCACAGTATCCGATGCAGGAGC
Organism: Bactrocera oleae; assembly: GCF_042242935.1. Taxonomy (NCBI): domain Eukaryota; kingdom Metazoa; phylum Arthropoda; class Insecta; order Diptera; family Tephritidae; genus Bactrocera; species Bactrocera oleae. The sequence continues at coordinate 1,513,659 of NC_091539.1, forward strand.
CGGTGCCGGGACAAGTGCTGTACCCACCTAGCGTGCCCGTCTTTCGACCCAAACCGATTGTGGAGCGCTTCCGCATGCCGGGCAGCACGCAGACTTTGAATCTTACGCTTATACCTTTCTACGAGCACGAAGCTATTGATATACGTCAGGCGGCACGCATGTTGGATCATGAGCAAGCGCTGAATCGAGAGCCAACCACTACTCCGCAACCCACGGTGGTTTATGCTGCACCAGCTGCCATGCCTCCTATTGCGGATTCGGCCACCGCGGAAACTGTACCAACAGCGAAAAAGTTACGCTTCAAGAAAGGCAAACACTATTCAGCGTATCACTCGCCTAACGAGGTGCAATGGACGCCAATGACCACGGAGGAGCTGAGGCTCGTCACTTCGACTACAACTCCTTTTCCGTTGACGGCGCCCAGTCCACCACAAAACCATCGCCTCGTCAATGATATGGAAGTGTCGTCGACAATACGGCCTTCCTTCAGCAATTACAAAATCACCTACGAATCGGAAACGGACAGTGTAGAAGATGACGTTGAAAAGGAAGTGGACGGCGATCGGCTGCGGATTATGTATGTCGACGACAGTCTCGAAAGACCCACTACAGCCACAAAAGTGCCTATGATGAGCTCGCGCTATTCACTCTCCAAAGAGTACTACGCCTTTCCGGTATTTACACTGGGCAAGCTATTGAAGTCCGAGTCGGATGGCGTTGAGAAACAGTTACCAGATTTTATGGTACAAAATACCATTGACAGTCCCATCGCGAATGTACAACAAGCGGAAAACACGAGTGAAACGCCTGCAAATGTGGCTAGCGAAAATGTCGGCGGAGAAGAAAGTGATGCAGAGGATGGTGAGGCGGATGACGTGGAGACTTGGTTCATACTGAACTCGAGGTAAATGAAATATTTGGTCCAAAAATAAAAGCTTTGTCGAAAGCTCTCTTCAAATTATATGTGTGAAAGCTTTCAAAAATTAAGCGCCTAGCTCAAACACTTTCATTTATGAATTCACATGAATGCGCTTGAGCCTCAATCCTGTGTTGCCATTCAAATTTGTTATTCATACTTTTGATTTAAGGTTTACTCAATTAAATTAAGCTTTCATTTTTTACTAATAATTTATGTAAGCTCCCAAACCCCTGCTTTCACACTTATTCTAAAAAGAGAAGCGCGTTTTAAAAAATATTTGAAAGCTTTTTTTAAATTTAGAATATTGTAGATTTTATTTTAATATCTCCATGCTGGAAAGTCGAAAAGCTTAAGCTAAAATATCACTTTTTCCAATTCTAGATATAAAGGACAGCATAGGCAAAACACCAATGAATATCGCCTCTCCTCGAAATATATACATACGACGGATGTGAGAGAACCCGACGAGTGATTTTCAAGAGCTTCAAAAGCTTTTTTTTATAAAGCTTTCATGATTTTAAGCGCAATTTGAAGCTATTAGAGTTAATATTTATTAATCATTAATTTTTTACATAAGCGGAATTATAATTTAATTAACATTTAAGTATAAATTAAATATAAATAAAAACTCTACACATAGCCATATTTTTATACCCAAAAGGAAACGCGAGGTTCTTTAAAAAATATATATAAATGATCAGCGTGACGAACTGAATTGACTTCGTCTGGCCGTCTGTCTGTCCGTCCGTCTGTATATATGCGAACTAGTATCTGAGCTTTTGAAAGAAATTTTTGTACTCGTGAGGAGTATTATAGCTTCGGTGCAACCGCATTTAATGGTTTTTCTAATTATAATATTCGGCAGTCGAAAATTATATATTTTATGTAATTTTTTTGCATTCTCTTTATAAATGAAAAAAATATTATTACAAAAAAAAACAAATTTCGACTTTCTAAGAAAATATTTTTTTTCAAATATTCCGAAAAAATCATTTATATGTTGAGTTTTTTCGAACAGCTAAGAAAGCAAATATTTTTAAATTATTACAAAAATTTAAATTTTTGAGTTAATCTCACTTGATTTGATCACTTGTTTAGGCACAATGAGCCTCACGCTCTAACTACTAACTAACTACTAATGCTAAAGCGACTAATAGCAGCCATTAATTTCAGAAAAAATTTCTTTTATTTTCAAAGAAAAATTAAAAATTTGTGAGACAGAAAATGGTGACGAAAATCCCTGAAGAATTCTTTTATTTCACTTTTCAACAACTTTTATGCCATGCTTTACGTCGCTACAATGGAAAATTCAAATTTCTCAAAGTGTCAAAAATCGCTGTGGCCAACCAATAGAGCAATCATTCTTGCAACGCGTTCAATAAAAAAGATTTGTTTCGATGCTGCTCAATTGTTTCATCAACAGCCCCAGTTGATAAGTCTTTTAAGAACTCATTTGTTTAACAGCTACTGCCTGCCGCCCTGTCGGTTTCAGTGCACGCGCGTAGTCTTACTGTGTCTTTTACTAATTTTTCTTCACAACTTTTCCTCCATCCACCTTTGTACACCTTCGGCCGCGTCAATTACAGTTAATAAAACTTAGTCAAATACATTTTTAACGACATCATAAACGCCAAGCGGTCGTGCCGCAGCCGAAGATCAACTCAGCAACCGTGCAACAGGCCTAGATTGTTGAGTGAGTCGCCTTTGCGGCCAACGCACTGTCCACGGCGCCGCTGTAGCTGCTTCGCGCGGCAGCTCCCTAATTTCCACTTCACAGCTTCTTCTGCGTTTTGATGCTGCTTTAATGCTCTCTGTTGCAGCTTTATTGATTTCGTTTGCGTGCGCGCTGCGTGCAGTCGTGCGTGTTGCATTCTTTACCTCTTTTCCTTTATTTTTTTTTGGTATTCTCGCTCCACTGTCTAACACTTGCTTTTGGGAAAACTATTGCTGCTTTTTTGTTGTTGCATGTTTCGAATTTGTATTAGCAACACTTTGGCTGCCTCCGCAACGTCTCTGCTCCGCTTATTTTAGTACCTCAATTAATTTTGTTAGAATTAAAGTTTCTTGCTTGAATAAACGCTGACCCTTCCGCGGCGAACTTCTACCCGGCGGTTGGGTATAAAAGGGCAAAGAGTCATTGGGAAATATTTTAGAATTGTTGCGTTGCTGCCTATGCGCGGTCAAGAAGAGCGGCGAACGGAAAATTTGTTGCATACTAAAAGTTAATGCAAAGGATTTATAAAAACAAGAGAAAGCAAAATATTAAAAATATAAAAGTCGCAGGATATAAAAGGACTAAAGTGCAAAAAATTGTTGAATTTGTGTTGAAGAGCCAGTCTTTATGTGAAAAGAATAGTATTGAAAAGTGACTCCTTTTTTTTGATTTAATAAAAAGTGTTCGGAGTTTAAGTCTATAAACGCTTACCAACTGCCACTGACAGTTCTAACAGTTATCTTAAAAACTTGGAAGTGTTAATCTTAATAAAAAATATTTAACTCTTTGAAATTGAAACTATTTTCATAAAAATTTCGAAGAAAGCAAAGTTGAAATGGCTTATGAAAAGTTGCTAAAATGTTTGCTGGTGGGTAAAAATTAAAAAAAAAAACTGTTAAAATATTAAAAAAAATATTTATAAAAAAAAATAAAAAAATAACTGTTTGAAAAGATATTAATATAAATAAAAAGTAAAAAAAAATAGCCGTAAAAAATTTTGAAAAAATATTAATAAGAATAAAAATTAAAAAAAAAATAACTGTCAAACTATTTTGAAAAAATATTTAATGAATTTTAAATTTTAAAAATAACCGTTAAAAAATTTTGAAGAAATATTAATAAAAATGACCGTGAAAAAATTTTGAAAACATAAAAAATATTAATACGAATTAAAATTTAAAAACAACCGTTACAATTTTTTAAAATTATTAATAAAAATGAAAATCAAAAAAATATCGAAAAAATATTATTTAAAATAGAAATAAAAAAATAAGCGCTAAAAAATTTCGAAAAAAGATTTTGAAAAAATATTAAAACAAATAAAAATCAAAAAAATTACCGTAAATATTTTGAAAAACTATTAACAAAAAATAAAATTAAAAAATCTCAGCGGAAAAATTTCGAAAAAAATAATATTTAAAATAAATATAAAACATAACCGTTAAAAATTTTGAAAATATATAAAAAAATTTCAAATCTTCGAAATTCGTACAATAACAAAAATGTAAAACAATAGTAATATTTTATAGCAAAGAGCCTTTGAAATATAAAAATATATATGAAATAATATAAAAATTGTGGGCGACTATATAATTGAAAATCCTTGTGTATAAAATTGAGCATAGAAATATAAAAATAATGAATATTATTTGAAATTTAATTTAATATACATCTATTGTGTGTTATTATATTATCAATAGTATTAAATCAATTAGAAAATTTATATAAATTCTATAAGTGCTGCGGTTCTATATTAAAATTTTTATTTAAGCAAAAATTAAAAACAAAAATTATTAAAAAAATATATAAATTTAATAATTTTTTCTTAACAAAAAATTAAAAAAAAAATAGTTAAAAAAAATTTAATTAATTAAAATTTTAATTTCAATAAAAACTATAATTTCAATAAAAATTACAATTTTAAATAAAATAACAAAATGTATGCCGTTTTTTATGTAAATTTTAATTTCAATCAAAGTTATAATTTTAAATTATATAAAAAAAATTTATAATAAATACTAAAATTTATAATAATTTTTCCTTAAATAATAAATTTGTAACTTTTTTTTTAATTATTTGTATAAACTTTTTTTGATTTATATTAATATTATAATTTTTGTTGAAATTAAAATTTTAATAAATAAAATTTATTTAAAATTATTATTTTTTTTAATTTTTGTTCAATTATTATTATTTTTAACTGGGTTTTTTACATTTTTGTTTGAATAAAAAAGCAGGACTTTTTATATTTATATGTATTGTTGTATATTTTTTGATTTACAATGTAATTTAAACAAAAATTATAATTTTAAATTAAATAAAAAAATTTTATTACAAATATTTTTTCAAAAAAATTACAAATTTATTATTTAAGGAAAAACTATTATATATGAATTAAAAAAAAACTTTCAAAAATTAATTTATTTAAGTCTTAACTTAAACCAAAATTGTAATCAAAAACAAAAAATTAAGTAAATCATTTTAAAAAAATTACAAATTTATTTCGTATTAAAGTAAAAAAATGATGTATGAATTAAATAAATAAATATTCAAATCAGAAATAAAAACTAAAAAAAAAACTGAAATAAAAATATTTAGTTATTTATAACCTAAAGAAAAGCAAATTAAATCTTAAGCAAAACCACCACAAATAAAATTGTTTTAATGTAGTAAAATGATCAAAATATTATACATTTAAAATATTTTTAAATATTAAATATATAATTTTTATTTAATATAGATAATTTTATATAAAAAATAAAACTAAATAAAAAATAATTAAATATTATAATGAATAAAAAATTAGATAAGTGAATTATATAGTGTAATATCTTATAAAAAAAACTTATAAATAAAAAAGAAAAAAAAACAAGTTAAAGAACAATAAATTTTTATTACATAAATGAGTATATAAATAAATGTATAAAAAACATTTTTTTTAGTAGTAAAACAAAATGTGGAAATACAAATAAATAATACGATAACAAATAAATAAAAACTAATTAATAGAAATACCAAACAAAAAAAAATAATAATATTATAAAATAAAATAAAATAAAGCATAAAAGTTATTTAAAAGAAATAAATAAACAACATAAAAATAAAAATTAATTAATTAAACGATTATATTTTTTTTTGTAGTCAAAAATTTTAAAAGAGCAAAAATTCCAAAACAAAATTTTGCTTAATATATTTTTTATTATTATTATTGAGAAAAAAATGTATAAGTGAAAAAATTTCCAAAACAACATTTTTTAAATATTTATTTTCTAAAACCATAATGAAAGTTTCCTTAAAGAAATACTAAATGTTTGTAATTTCATTGCAGTTAATAAGCGCCGTGCTTCTCTTGCCCGCCCACGCGTTCTGGTGGGCGCCAGCGACTGTGGCCCCCACAACGTAAGTTATACACACATACACATTATTTGCCACATATTTTTCCACTTTTTATATGTGAAACCCCAAAAAAATCTCCTAAATTAAAATTCAATTTGTTAAACATGCAGACGTTCTGATTGTTCCAGCGAATCGCCGCGAGTGCTTAAAGAGATACCGCTCACCTACTTCCGCAGCTACACCTACCAACCGATCGCCGGCAATCCTTTCGCCGCCTTTCCCTACTACCAACATGCGGCGAGCGCCATGCCGTCGCCGCTGCTTGCGGGTCCTGCGCGTTACGAGCATGGCACTTACCTGCATGGCAGCGCATATCCTGTTAGTGTTGCAATGCCACATCCGCAGCAGCAGCAGCAACTACAATCAATGCTGCCACAAATGTATCAGCTGGCACAGACGCCTGTGTTGCACGCGAAGCCGCCGCCGAGTCCAACAACTACCACCAGTACCACCAGCACTGAGCCGCCTACGACCACAAGCACCACCACTACTACAACAACGACGACCACAACACCGCCACCACCAACAACGACGACCGTAAGCAGCAGCACCAGCGCGACAAGCGCATCCCTCTCGCAGCTGAGGGCGACTCAGCACCAGCCGCAACCTCAACCGTATCCATATCCCTACCCAACCTACAATCGTCGTGCCTACATGGGTTACAACTCGCCTTCCTACCGACCGGCCTATCCTTATCCCGACTACACCGTTTATAAGACAGCGACGCGCTTCAATAGTCAGGGCGGACAAATTCAGTTTGTGCCCTGTATGTGTCCGGTAAATGTGGGCGCTTCGGGCGCAGTGCAGCACCCGGCGATGTCAGCGGAGGGACGCACCAACAGCGACGACGACGCTGACTTTAGGCTGTTGGCGCGCGCTGATGAAGTGAATTTGCCTGTGGAACTGAGTGTGGTCACTGAGAGAGCGGCGCAGGAAACGGTTGATGCGGATAAGCTTAAAAGCGAAACTGAGGTGACAGCAAAGGCTGGAGCGGAGAATGAAATAACGGAAAATTTGGTGCAAAAAGCGTCGGAGGCTGCAATTGAGCAATTGAGTACGAATAAGGTTGACGAGCAATCACGTGATGTGGTAGAACAGGGCAGCACTAAGGAACAAAATGGGGCGTAAAACTAAAACATATTAAGAATTAGTAATATATGTAGCATAGAAGCGTGCTGTTATAATATTAATTATAATAAAGGCTTATTTCATAACAATGTCAAAAAATTATGTTTTTATTTTAGCAAAAAAAAAAATAAATAAATAAAACAAGAAAAAAAGTTCAACTGCATCGAAGCTATAATTCTCTTCCCTCCATTGGGCATTTTAACAGTATAAAAGGGTATAAAAAGAGCTTTATCTTCAGTTCTTCTTATTCAGGGTATAATATTATCAAAAATAAATAGTATACATAATTAAATTATAAAACTTTATGCGATTAATAAAAACTAGATTTTTGTAAAATAAAAAATAAATATTGAATGATCATTTACACATGAAGACTTTTTACGTACACCACCGCAATTGTTGTTGTAACAATATTAATATATTTTTACCTGTTTTTGTTGTTGTAATATCAAACCATTTGCCTGTGATGTGGTAGTTTTTTTGTTGATGGCATGCAACGTGTATTTATATATTACACACACACACATCATTATTTACGTAAGTACTAGCACTTTCAAACTTATATCAAAATATCAAAATCTAACGTAATTAAATTCAAATATAATACAAATTCGTTTATTGTGAATGTATTGTTGCACTTATAAATTCACATCTTCACCTTGCACTTCCGCATTGCATATACGCTGAATCACCCTGTAATCCGCATTTTCAATTTGCTTGACAGTTGTTATTAATTTTATACGCGCCATCTTTATTTTACAAATAGTGCAGAATAAATTTGCATATTTTCAAAAATACTTAAGGTTTTCATAAAGCTGCTGCAGTAAATAAGCGCGAATGTCAATAATTGCATGGTGAAGTGTAGATGCAGCGTGTAGTTGAGCAGCCGCAGCCATTAATCACTGTGTTGTAGCAGGTGTGCTCGCAGCAACTCCTGCACAATTTAAGCGCTTAAATTCAACTATTTGTAGCCAAACTATATGTTTTTTTGCCTGCAAGCTAAAGAATAATGTGCAATGCACAAACAAAGTGACAAATTAATATGATACGAGCGATGCATAAACAAATGTAAAGATAAAAATATAACATTAATAAAAAATTAGTGTTATGTTGGCCTGATTCAGCTAAGAAGCTGTAAATGCAGGTGGAATGTTCGTTGCAATCGCACTTGTAACGCAAAGCTTCGTTAAAGTTTAAGTCGGGTTTGAATGAGTGATACCTGAGCCCATTGCGTGCGCTGTATACATGTTTGTACATGCTTAATGAGTCAAATAAAAGTCGAGAATTGTAGGCATCTGTCAAAAAAATAAAAAAAAGTGATGTGCATTTGAAGCAAATGTAAAACGCGGAAGATGATAGTCTGTATGAGTGTGTAAAGTTGAGAGTTTTAAGTGGCAGCAGTAAATGAAAGAAAAAGCAGCTGCAAGGTGAGCATATCTATTACACAGGTACATACGTACGTGTTTTGTTTTCTCTTCTCGGTGGTAAAACATGATTAACGATTTGTTTTACATTTCTTAATGATGCGCTTTAGTGGTAATTCTTTATAACTCGCTTTTACAAAACTCTATTAGAGTGTAGAACTGGTTCTGCTGCATTTTTGGTAGTGTTTTATATCATTTCCGTGCATTTGGTATATGTTTCAGGTGAAACCCATTTTTGACAAATTACTGTGTTAAACATTTTTCTGTTTGTCACACCATGTTGTTTACTTTTTACTTGTCATTTTTGACGCCTTCTAACGGTTTTAGTGTTTGTTGCAAGTTAAGTATTGCATATGATTAACCTGAATGGCGGACAGACAAAAGTCAGATAGAAATAAAATTTTGAACTTTTATAGCTATTTATCCATTTTTTCATTATAATATTTGCTTTCAATCACTATCTGTGCTCACCACACCACGGTATTTACAAGCGTTACGCTTCACTGCTGCGCCGCTGCCGCTGCATAATGTTGTAAAATTAAGTCATAAACATGAGCTTTAAGCCTTGTTATGACAGGCGCTTACATATGCCCATATTTATGAGTTTATATATAATATTTTTTAATGAAATTTACAAATTGCTACTTTTTTTCTGTTATATTCAAGCATAACGTTTGCGTGTTTTAATTGGCTTTGACTTAGTTACGTTTAAAAATTATGCATAAATCTGCTAAAGCTTTATTGGCGCCAAGCTAAACTTTCAAAAGCTCTATAGAACAAAAGCTTAAAGGTTTACTGCAAAAGCACATTTTTTGATAGGCAAAAGCCGTTACAAAGCGAACGGTGAAAAATAATAACAGTACATTGCGTATTTTCATTCTTACTGCGCTCTTTCTCATACGAACTAAGCTCTCAGCTCGCTGTTTCAGCTTACAATACATACAAAAAGTATAGTAACGGCAGTTGTGTGTATGTACTCAGCGCATGTAAAACCAATCACGCTCATAATGAATGTTACTGTTTGTTGCTGTTGGTGTGCTAACTATATTACTTCGCAGTTTTTGTATAAGTCCTTAAGTGGAATGTGTTTGCATTGCGCATGCGCTGAATTACGGAGAATACAGAATAAGTGTTTGCACTCGTTCTTTTTCTCACACAATCCTTTGCGCTATTTTACACTCACGCGAGAGAGAGCTTGCTGTTGTGTTGACACCTGTCAATATGAAAATGTATGTTTTCTGAATTAAAGTGCATAAATTCCATTCGAAGACGATTAATAATAAATTAAAACCTTCTTCGAACCGAATCGGTATTTGTGGTTTGATTGTTTTTACATAATTATGTAACATTGAGTAATATGCTTCTTTAATAAGGAAATATGACTTTTCAAAATATTTTGAAAATTTTCGAGAAACTATTTTATTCGAAATTAAAAAAATAATTTTTTTTGCTTAACTTTTTTTCAAAAACTTCCCCATTTCGTCTTCTCGACCTTTTGGAATTTCTGCAACATCTTGATTTTAGTTCAGTTATTTAAGAAAAACTGTTTTCTGCCGTTTGGCCAAGAAAATTATAAAAGAAAAATATTTTCGCTTCAAATTTTTCTAAAAAATGCTCCGGAATTTTGTCTTGTTTTCGACATTTTCGAATTTTTGAAACATTTTAAGTTCAGTTCAGTTATTTACGAAAAACTTTTTTCTGCCGTTTGGCCAAGGAAATTATAAAAACGAAAATATTTTCGCTTAAAATTTTTCCAAAAAAAACTTCGTCATTTTGTATGCGTTTTTGATAATCAGTTCAATTCAGTTTTCGAAAAACTATTTTATACTGTTAAGCAAAGAGAATCATAAAAAAATATTTTCGCTTTAATTTTTTCCAAAAAACTTCGCTAGTTCTCATTGTCACTCTTTAAACGTTTTTTTGAAAAAAAAAAAATATCAGCTAAAATTTTTAAGGCTTTATGTTTCCTATTGCTAAAAATCAACCCTGTTCTTCTGCACGATTTCGATGTAAATATTGAATTTTGCCAATACGTTCCACACGTTCGAATAACAATGCTAACGGTATCGGAGAGCAGCGGCTGCGCACAGGGCGGCTCACTGCCGCTGACAGCCTTAAAGGTGATTGCTAAGTGCAAAATTTTTCCATACACCAGACTGTCGTCGTCGACATTTGTAAGCGTTTGAATCAAACGAACCGAAGCGTAGCTAACGAACGGGCGAACAACCGAATGAGTTGATTGCAAAGTAAGCAAAGAAATTTGATTCCTCTTTTTTGCATATACCAAGCAAGTGATTTGACATTTACCAAGTGTTGAAATATAAGCAATTGTCGAGACCAAAGTGAACTAAGAACAGAATTTTGAAACTAATGAAGGCGTGTGTTGTGTAAACTAGTTTTTGTGGCGACGAAGGCAAAGGCAAGACTTTTGCACGTTTTGCATAAGAGTGAATTTGGGGATACTTGCATGGTGCTGATGGTGATGAATTCGTAAAACGAGACTTTTTAGCGCATTTGTCGGCGAGCCTTAAGCTGCGCCCAAAAATCGGCTGTGAAAAAGTCGCCCAATTTTCAAAAACCGTTTAAAAATATTTGAAGAATTCTTTGGGTGTCTGTCTGTTCCCCCACCGTCAGCAACGCAGCAGTGTGCATTTGTGCGCTGGTGGTGTTTCGCTGTCGCACACATTTTTCTCGCTCAGGGGTGTGACTGACAGTTTCGATTTTTTTCTCCATTCCTTTTGCCAACGCACCGCTGCTGTGCGTAAAAAGCTGAGCAAAAACAAAACAGAAAAAATACAGCAAAAGAAAAGTAAAACGCTGAAGACAACCAACTCAAAAGTGTAGACCAGATATATTGTGCAAAAGAGAAACAAAAAGAAAAAATGTTAGCAAAATAATAAAAACAAAAAAAACAAACACCACAAAAAATACGCGAAAAAGTCGGCGATGTTTAAGCGTGTGTGTGTGTGTTAGGTCCACCAAAACGCAACGATTTGCAGCCGAAAAAGCAGCGAACACAGCTAATTGCGCTGTGTCTGCGCCAGAGACGTTAGTTCTATACTCGAAAAACGTTGCCTACTTTTTGGCGCATGGTGAATTGTACCAAATCAAAGCGTATTGACAAATTTGGATAATATTTGTATTATTAAATAACTATAAAACATTTAAAAATTAAAAAAAAAAATAAAAATAAAAATTAGAGTTTGCGCTGGTAGTAGTAAAAATTCAGTTTGCAGTGCAAAATACAACGCACAAATAATGAAATTAAATAACATTTGACGCATTGAGCTGAGAAATGGCAGAAAGCCATTATTTGAGCAGAAAACTGCACAAAATATTATATAATTAACAAAAAATTTAAATATTTGAAATTTTCGATAATTGCATATAAAAATATGACTTGTTGTTATATTTTTCTAGTTTCTTTACGTTTTTTTTTCTAAATTCTTTACATTACATAAAATATTTAAATTATTTTACAAAATAATTTTCGTAGAGAAAACAATTTTAGTTAAAAATTTATTATATTTCAAAAATAAATTTTTCTCATATATTGTCTTAATTTTTTTTTTCAAAAATTTGATTCAATTGTGCTGTTCATGCTAAACTATAATTCCATAAAAAACTATTTTTGAATTTATTTTTTAATAAGTACAGTGTAGCCCTTCTTCAAAACGTTCTAAATTTTAAGACATACGTCTATTTGGAAAATGAAATAATATATATATTTGTTGAAAATATCTCTAAAATAATTCCAATTTTTTCCAATATTATATTTAAATATTAAATATAAAAATATACAAAAACGTGTTTTTTATTTCGAAAATATTTATTCTTTAATTTTAAAAATCTATTTATACCTCGAAAATATTTATTTAATTATTAATTTAAAAAATCTACTAAAAACTGTCATTTCCAATATTTTCTAGCTAAACAATATCGTATATGCCCAATATTCGCTACTTTAAAAAATATTTATTTATAATATAAATTGTTTTTATAAAAAAATTTAGTTATTTTACAAAATTTAAAAAAATTGTATATACATATGTATGCGTAAATTTGAATTTTTTAAGATTTCCCGTTAAAAATAAATTTGTTAGTTTTTTTTTGTAAATTATTTCTATATTGGTTCTATGTTTTAATTTTTTTAGTTTTTAAAAAATTTTTCACAAAATTTTGAAAAAAAATTGTATGTATGCCGCAAATTTGAATTTTTTAAGTATGCCAGTTAAAAAAAAGTTTGTTAGTTTTTTCGCGTAAAATATTTCTACATGGGCTCTTATATATTTTGTTTTTTTTAGCTTTTAAAAATTTTGAAAAATTGGTTTCTAATTCCAAAATTTGCTTACTTTGTAAATATTATTTTGCCTATGTATTTTCTTTTACTTTTTTAAACTTTGAAAAGAATTTTTAATTATTCAATTTAGAAGTTTAACGCTTTTAAGCTACACGAATTTGAAAATTAAAATGTATATGAGTTAAAAAATTGATTTTACTGAACTCATTACACTTCATATACAGTTTTCTCAATATATTTTTGATATTTCTACTATTTTCCAAAATCATAATCGATATTTCCATATTTTTTCCAAAAAAACTTAAACAAATCTTCCAATTCCCGAACGCAGTGAATATCAACTAAACATTCGTATTAAACAAAAACAAAAATTAACAAAAAATAACAGTACATTTGACTCCTCCAGTGTGTGTGGTGAAAAATCGTGCAAACAGTAAAATTTGTGAATAAACCAACAATAATAACAACAAGCAAGCATTGTACAGAAATGTTAGACTCAAGTAAAATCAGTCTTGGCCTGTTGGCCTTAACTGTCATCTGTGCGACAAATTGCCCAAATGTACAGGTGAGTGAGTCATGATTATTATATATATGTAAGCACACATTACTACCGTATACACACGCGCATAAAGGCACAAGTATAACTGTTTATTCATATATACATAAGTATACACAACACACAAGCACACATACACACTTGTGACTGCGACTCCAAAGTGACTGCGCTGAGTGCTCCCTTTGCTACTCGAGCTCGAGCTACCAACACTTTGCCTTTGCTGCTTTCCTTCCATTCACCTTTACCGCGGCGCCGCACTCGTACGCGTCGACCAACTCGTTCGCCACTTCGTCGTTTGCGCTGTCGTGTTGTCGTGCTGTCGCTGGTTGCTACCATTTGCCACGCTTCGTCGTTTTTATGACCTTTTTTCCAACGGCATCGTCGCTCGACTCGGTCGCTTCTTATGCTTCACTTGCTGCGTTGTTGCTGTTGTAGCTAGTTTACTTGGTTTCTTATGTGTGCTTGCTGCAGCTTGGCTTACAACCACGGCCTGCTTGTGTCTTCTCGTTTTAATATATTTCGTGTTTGTTGTCTCTTGTTGTGGTCACTGAAATAATTATAATGCTCCGTTGCTCTGCACTCCACTAGCGTCGTTATTAGATTTTTGCTGTTGTTGCTTGTTTTTATTTTTTTGGTTTTTTGCTGTCAGTCCCGCTTTTGGGGTGACCACCGCGTTTTTTTTTCGTAAACTCCTCGCTACGCTGCGCTCATTCATTCGTTCGCATTACCGAGCTTGGTTAGGGGTTGCTGTTGCAGTAAATAAAAGGCAATAAAAGCGTATGAAATTAGTAAGCAACAACAACAGCAACATTATTGCGCACAGGGATTGTCCGATTTTATTGTCGAAATGGTAAAATGGTGAAATGGAAATGACATTTTCGCTCGTTTGAATTTGGCTTACAAATATGCGGCCGTAATACTCGTAAATGTCGAAAAGCCAACGAGTTGCAAAAAAATGGTAATAAAATATATTTTATGTGTGCCGTACACATAGTATAACCTAGAAAATAGGTAGGGAAGTAGGCATACATGAAAATTAATTGCGTTTGGTGTGAAGAGTTCAGTGGAAGGTGCTGGAAAAAAAGTTACGAGAAATTGCCGTTACACATCCTGAAAATTAGTATTTTTAAAGCATTCACAAATTGCATGAAAAGTGCATACTTTTAGGCGTATATAGTTCTTCTAACTTTAATTTAATTCTAATTTCTGCGCTTCTCAAACGGTTTATTCGATTTTATTATACTGTGTCAGCGAACTGTGTTCACTAGCTGCTATCAAGCAGGCATAGTTTTAGCTTTGAGGTTCGATTGTAAAATGACAATTCTCTCAGTTGACTTCAAAATTGACCTCCAAGAAATGCCTCTTAGATGAATGCATCTTTGCTTGAATGCTAAAACAACAGTCTTAAAGAAACGCTTCTTAAGCGGTTAAGTAGCGCTTTTAAGCTTTTTATCGGCAAGATTTTGTTGAAATGTGGGTCAATGTGATCTCTAAGAGTCATGCTGAGCTTTCAATAAAGCCTAAGCTTGTAAGCTCGTACTCGAAAATCATTTATCATTTTATTTCTTCAACTTCTACTTTGCATATAAAGAAAATGCAGGTTGTGGAGCTTTTAGAGTTCGAGGAAGCTCATCATCATCAAGTATCGGTTTCGTTTAACCCCATGGCAGTTTATTGATTTCTTAGAAGTCCTTAGTTAAGGCCGCTAATTACTAACAGTTGAAGCATACAAAAAAAGCCAACTTTAGCATGCCAAATCTGGTCAGTAACATTGAACAATGCTAGCATTGAAAACTCTCTCCAGAAGCAAGACAAGCTACTTCTACTAGAAATTAGAGTTTCACGGGAAGAACTTGTTGCACGGTAAAAGTTGATCATACTACATATTAGCTGTAAACAAACTGAGGCGACATCAACTGACTTCTTTTTCCGCTTTGAGCAGTGTAATCGCGAAGCTTTAGTTTAGTTTTGGTTCAGTTCGAAATCTGAGTTATAAAGATCTACTGGGTACATATTGCCTCGAAGCACAATCTACGCAGCACTTAGATAGGTAGCATAAATATAAATACCCCCAAAAACCTGTGTTTGACTTACTACCGAGGGGGGCTAACTATTCAGTTTCTATGTGAGGTTATGTAGGGGAAAGGAAACTGCTTGCGCGAGACTCCCTCAATTTTAAACTACACTAAATAATGCTTTGGTTTTGAAACCGCTACTAGTTAGAGCTTTCAAATTAAGCTCGGACAAAGATCCAAACAAAAGCCGCTAGAGTTTCGAAAATCCCGCTTGATGGACTTCACGGAACGTTAAAAATCCGCTCATGCTCTCAAAATTGTATGTATGTTTGTGTAGCACTATTTATGCCCCTTTCGTTGGCCTCTTAAGCAGCGTTTTAGCTATTTGTATGCAACATTTCTACCGCAAATTAGTGCTAAAAGCTTACTCATGCACTTTTAGATATTTTGGTTGTCTTTCAAGCCATCTAAAAATGTTCAATTGATTTCCGTAATCGCTCGCTCCAACACGTTCTCAGCCAAAAGTTTACTGCCGCCAGCTAAAAATCAATAGCACTTCTGACACAATTCACCTTTCAAACCCAAATAATAAGCGACGATAAATCAGAATTCTACGTTATAAAACGAATGATTACGAAACTTTCTATTCATAACCGCTGCGCTCATTTGCATTTACCATTTACCATTTCGACATTTTACTATTACACATCGAATATCGAAATCATCATTTATTAACTCTTTCATGATTTGCTTTGTCGTTTTGTTGCTGTTGTTGTGCATTGTGAAATCAATTGCTAAAGCGTTTTGAACTTTTTCAAGGCTCTTCGAGTTAGGGTTAGCAGCGCTGTCATGGCTATTCGCTGGCGATTGCGCGTAGCCATGGCAACACACACATACACTCACACTAACACATATTATATATATAGCCAATACATGCGTACATTTGTAGGTGTAATTCTGCTGAAGGCATATTTGTAGCAGCTTGATTGGACAAATTGAAGTTTATGTCGCTGGCGGGTGACGTGTAAGTGCGTGCTGATGTGTGTGTGTGTGTGCATGTACTTCGTATGTCCTGTATTTAATTTCCTTTGACACGCAAAGTGTCTGACCCCAACGAAATAAATATTTAGGCAGCATAGTCTTGCCATACTTTGGCCATTATTTTAAGCCACCTTTTGTTGTTGTTTTGAATGTGATACTGCGCTTATTTTTAAACGCCTTTGAACTCGTGCATTACAAGCGGAGGAAATTGTTTTGCAGTAGTAAAGATAAATTACACATTGCTCGTTGACGCTCACTCCACCCTGACCGCCGCAAGCAAACGACACTCAGCCAAACTGGATTTCAGCCAAAACGCAGTGTTAGGCGGTGACTGCATGACTCATGCATTTTGGCAAGCATTCGGGCGCAAGTTGAGTGCTCGCGCGCGGCAGTTGCAGTTTTACATGCAATGCGTCGTTGGTGGGCAAATGCCAAGCAACTAAGAGACTGGCTGCCAAATTGATTTTAGATAGCGAGCTAAATGCGTGAGTGCCGAAATTAATGAAGAAAAGCGTACTCTAAGTATGTGTGTAAGTTGACTAGTGCAGTAGCCTAAATGTATGCCATAGTTTTGCAATTTGCAGTAACGTTGCATACTTTTGTGCTATACATATTTATTTTTCACTCCAACATGCTAATTTTTTAGCTGTAATCAGGCGTAAAATTGATTTTCCATATATTTAATTAATGACATGATTCTATAAGTGCGTTCATGTATGCTAGCTACTTAAAGCTGAAATGTATGCTTTAAATTACTAAAAAAATTATAAATACAATTCCCGAAATAATAACATATTTTTAGGCTGTGAACACGTCTTTTTTCTGAAAAATCTGCTCAACTGATTTCCTGGTAATTTTTTGGTGCAATTGACTAACCTTACCTCAGCAAGTCAACCGTTTTTTTTATAGCATATACTAAATGCATTTAATACCAATAATCCTTACTATATACATTTCAATTTACTCTGCATTATGCTATTAACTTCCAAACATTTTTTACGCACTTATTTATGCCTCTTGGAGACGAATAAGGCATTCACAAATATTGTACAGATAAATATCATTTAGACTTTGATGCGCTTTCAATTTCCTTTTCACATTTCGTTTCGCTTTGCTTCAAGCTTTGAAGGTTTATTTGCGTTTATACAAGTAGCCGTGAGTCAAGTAGTTTTTTGTTGATAATACTGCTGATAAGCGCCACAAAAAGGATTGCTGTTGTGAACAGTAGAATTCTAAGTGAGTGAAAAAAATCGGAAAAAGACTGCAGTTGGCGAAATGCTGCGTAAGACTGACGCATTTTGACTGAAAAATTTATTAATGAAGTTTGTAGAGACATTCAAGGTAAAAATCTTTAATATTCAAATACAGAATATGCCGATAGTGCCAATACGTTCAAAATTAGCTGAACTGAGATTAGAATAACTCTGGGCAGACATATTATATTTCGAACAAAAGTTGAACTATAAGCTTTGAGTTGATCAGTTCAAACAACACATATTTCTATATAAAGTAAAATCGAAAATCAGGCAGTTATGGCTGCTAAAAAGTTAGCAGCGCCTGTGGGTAGGCTATACCTATAATATTTACGTTTGCTTAGTTCAAAGCTGCGATTAATTCCTATGCAGTAAAGTGTCTTTAATATACACGCTTAGTTTTAAGCGCGAAATAAGGTTCACTAATGAAAAATTAAATACAAATTGGCGGCTGACAGCCATCGAGAGCTATATTTCACAGACTCTTAAATATTTAAGATGAAAAATAAGTGTGTAGTTTTGTGGTACAAATGTGGATATGTGCTCAAAATACAGTTAGAATACATATATGGTGTAAGTACGTGTGCATGTGTGTAAACTCAGGCAGATTTACTGTTTGCGTTTGATTTGGGTTTGGCATAATGAAAAGTCGCCGCAAACAATGCCCTGCATTCAGCCAAATAAACTGCTGCGCAAAAGAATAGCAATTGTAATGAAAATGCCGACTGAGCGACTCTAGCTAACGGTATGGAGAGTATGTAGTATTGGTCCCCTGCATGAAATCAGCAATCAACAGGGAAATGAATGACATACAAAAGCGTTGAAAGATTTAATAAACCAAAGCAACAACCAATGGTAGGCAAGAGCAACAAAAAAGTGGAATAAAAAGCAGAAAACGAAAGTAAAAAATGTAAAAAGTTACGAAGAAGTCATGCATAGACATAAGTGCGTGTGTCTGTGTGCCGTTAGTTGGTGGAGGCAGTCAGTTAGATAAGGGTCGCTGAGCGCCGCGCGGTGGCGCAAACGCGTGCAGCGGCAGCGTCAGGCAGTTAGGCGGCCGTTTATTCAGCTTTTCCGCCAACTTTCCGGCTTGTCGGTTATAATTTCCAGTAAAACCACGCGAACATACACACACACATGCTGCGACCACTCAATATGTGTGCGCTGTGCGCCTTTTCTCTATCTCCATCATTCTTTCATTTCCATTTGGTCGCTTTGGGATTTCGCCTATGAAACTCTAGCACTGCCGTTCGAAATTAAAATTGACAATTGCAACAAAAGGCGCGTACATGTGTAGAATCACTAAAGAAAAGCTTCGGAAATAAAGAAATAGAGGATGCTGTTGGAAAGCGGGGGGTGGCGAGCGACAGTGGGGAAATATAATAGGAAATAATAGGTAAATGCCTGGTGCTTGGAATAGCAATGAGCATGTGTATTAATGCATGTAAGTATGAAAGTAAGTTTAACTGTGTGAGCGTGAGTGAATGGCGTCTAAAGGGTATCATTTGTGCGGAGGAATAAAAGAAATCATATATATGTGCATATTAATGGCAAATGAATAATAAGAGGGGAAGCAAAAAATATAAATAATCTGAAATAGCTAAGAAATGAAAATTCGAGTAAAATATCTGTAGCAAATGCTTAAGGAACTCTTACAAGCGGCGTAGTTGTGTACCATATTTCCAAAAAAAAAAAAAAAAAAATAAGTCTTATATAGTCACCGAAATGAAATTGGCAGCTCCATCTAGCGTTTTTACCACGCGCCCAACCTGAACTTCACATCTCAGAGGCATACCTTTAGGCGGCGCTTACTATGTACATGTTTTTCAATCGATCACGTGTAGCATGTTTTTCAAACGTTTGAAGCTTCGGTTTTAGCAGTAATCGGGCATAAGTTTAGAAACACATGCTCTACAGACACTTTTCGAAATATCTCAACTGCGTATACTCAACAATATGTATATTTACATTTCGTTCAGTAGATGTTACCCTTAGCCGTTTGAACCGGAATGTTAAGCGAAAATTCAAGTAATCATACTAGAAGAATGTCATTGCAAACAGGAGTCAGCTTTAAGCAAGATTTTCTAGCAAATTACTTTCTCTTGTACCAAAAGCAACCCAATTAGTGAAGTGCCTTTAAGACATCGTTTTGTAAAAGCTTCGGTATACACGTTTAAGCGTAGATATGTGAATGTGTGTTATGATGTTTTGTACAGCAACTCCAATACCGTTACCGTACCGAAGCGCACCATTACTAACCCCAATTCGCTGAAGACAATGTCTGAAATTGCCTATAAAGCCGAAGATAAAGCAACCGAGTTCATTCACACAGCCATTTGTGTAGTTGAATCCTGAAAGTATGCAATATTTAAGGGTGCAGCAAACAACGCAACTCCAAATGTATTTGTTCATATGTAAATACAAATGGCTTTTACTCTTTTTGCGCCTGCTGTTTTCAGTACATTTATATTTATGATACGAAATGCCGTTACTTTGCATTCATTTGCCTGCTGCATGTGTCGCAACACATTTACCCGTAGACAGCGTAGCGCTTACATTTCGTCACGGTGCATATGTGCGCCGTTATATATGTTAATGAGTTGCTCGCCCCACCGTTAAAGCTCACTTAGTGTGCCAGGCTGTTAATGTGTGAAATGAACAGTAAATTTTAGCTGCCGATCGGTGTGAGTATAATATTGATTTCTTTAGCTCGCTTCATTACCTAATTATTTATTTAATTACCGAAACGTATTGCATAGCTTCTCCTCTCTATTCAAAGTAGTGCATAGTTCTATCACTTCGAAAGCCCGCTCCAAATATTTTTTTTTTTTTAGTTGCTTCTAACACCATTCCGTGAACGATTTGCTATCGTGTCTTGTGCTAAGTGCGTCGTTACCTTTAATACCCTTTTAAGTGCCCCCTTTATATCAAAGAAAACTGTCTTTGCATTGCGTAGTAAAAATAGTTCAAGCTCGTAAAGAAAGTAGTACCGATTAAAATTTAGTACTTAGTACCAAAATTTATGGCGTGGAAAATATGGCCTCAGATAAAGGTGCTGATGTTAAACCTTTTGAGTTTTTTCTCTTCAACTACGTGAAGTAACTGAACTTTTGCTCCACTTGAAAGTATTCCACATTGCAACTTTTATGTTCGGCATTATTATCGGATTTGAACGAAGAGCATGAAAAACTGCCAGCAGTCCAAACAATTAACAAGAATTACAGTGTTAAAGTTGAAAGTGGTATCAGTCAATGTAGAACGTAGAGCGGCGACATCACAGCCCAAAATCATACTAAAATGAATGGAATGAGCTTTAGAGATACTTAACTTTATATAGTTAATATGAATTCCCAATTACAGTCGATATTCTTAAGAGAATTGGTGTAGGCTCAAAATTTAATACCGAAACACGGTAAATCTTAACACCTATAAAAAAATTCTGTGGGTCGTTTTGCTGGCAACACACTGTGAGCTTATAGATTCTGAAGTTCCAATTTGAATATCATTAAAAATGAGTTTAGAAAGCTCCTAAATTTTTTTTTTTGACTATTGAAAGAAAGCTCAAAAGCTCTCTTTTTATGAGATTATAGATCATGAAGTGACAAATTTAAACATTATCGGAAGTCAGCTTGAAAGCTCCAAAGTTCCTAAGCTCTTTTGAGATATAAAAATAAGTTTAAAAAGCTTCAAAAATCCTTTAAAGAGCGATTCTAAAGGTCCTTTTGCCCTTTTGGCAATACACTGTGAGCTTATAGATACTGTATTCCCATTTTAAATATTATTAAATAAGAGTTTAAGAGGCTTCATAGCTCCTATTCTCTTTTTATTGGAAGGAAGTCAAGAAGCTCCCTCTTTATGAGATTATAGATCATGAAGTGACAAATTTAAATATTCAAATTGGAAGTGAGCTTAAAATCTCAAAAGTTCCTAAGTCCCGTTTAGCTATAGAAATAAGTTTAAAAAGCTCCAAAAACCGTTTAAAGAGCGATCTAAAGTGACAATTCAAATATTTTTGGAAATGAGCCTCAAAGCTCCAAAGTTGCTTGGCTCTTTTTAGACATAGAAATAAGTTTAAAAAGCTCTTAGGCCCCGAAATTCTTTCAAAGCGTGATCTGCTGACAAGCAAATTGGCATCGCTGGACTTCCATAAAACATAATTTCATATTTACGCCGTTATGGCAACTCAGTTGCTGTTAACTCATTTTCACACCCAGCGCCCGAGCGTCCCAACGACGTACCGACCGACCTAGCATGCACTCAACCCAATAAAGATGATGGCGATGATTCACACAATCGAGCAAATGAACTGAAATGAATAGAAGTGAAAATGATGGCGAAAGAAGTGGTAAGGCACATCGGGTATAGCTTTGGTGAACGTGAAACGGCAATAGCGGAAATGGAAACAGCGAGAGGCAAGCGGAATTGCGGCAGTGAAAGCAACCAAAGCAGCTGTGGTAAATACCCAAGCGACTTACTTGTTCGCTCAAGTGGGGGCACCCATTGAAAAGTGCCAGTAACCGGTAAACTGGAAATGAAGTGAAACAAAAACGAAAACAAAAACAAAAGCACGAACATAAGCAGGGCACCGCACAGCACCGGCACAGTGCATATAAACGAAACAATTGTGAACACTAGATTCACACACATACAAGCTGATTTCGTTAGCCTGTTGGGCTCGGCATAAAGGCGGGGTGGTACGGAATTAGCAGGCAGACGAAGCGGCGGGGGTGGAGGTAGAGATAGTGTCCTCGTGCAGCGTTATTGAGGCGGAGGCTAAATGCAATGAAATGTGTTGGTGTGTAGGTGCGGGTGCGTGTATGTGAAAGTAGTAAGAGCCATCGAAACGGAAAAAGAACTGGACAAAGGGCAAAAGTGGGCTAGTTGGACGGACAATATGCGGTTGTTAGTGGTACTAGCAGCAATAATGACGAGCAGTGCCCATTGTACTTACTTGAACGTGCATACATATGTTCCAAGGCAACCCGGGTAGGAGTACATTCATGTGGAGAAAAGAGAGCCGACCAAGCAGTGCAACGGACAGCTGGCCGGCTGGTGAGACAATACATTGGCTGAACCAAAAGAAAGCGGTCTAAGCGCTTAATGTCAACAGAAGCCGAGTACAAAAACGCAGGAAGAGAATGGTGGGTTTGTGAATGGAAGTGAAATTAAAATATACAGTTCACTAAGGTCGAAGAGGTGGTTGGACAATAACGGATTATAGTATGCAATGAGATAAATGAAAGGACTAGAATTGAAGGAAGAAACTAAAATAATATAGGAACAGTGAAAAAGGTAGTAGACAAACAAGTGGTAAATAGTATAAACTTGAGTGAAAAAGTAGCAGAAGTAACTTCAGTTCAAAAATTGGAATTTTTGGTCGATAGAAAGTGTCAAAATATTTAAAAAGAAGAACTAAACTAGAAAAGTAGTAGAAAAAGTAATAGACTAATAATACAAGCATGAGTGAAAAAAGTAGTAGAACCAAATTTACTCAAAAATTAGAATTTTTGGCGTGAAAATATTGATAAAGAAAAACGGAACTAGAAAAGTAGTAGAAAAATAGTACAAATATTAGTGAAAAAAATAGTAATAAACTTACTAAAAAATTAGAATAATAAAATCAGTATTGAGAAAGATGATCTGTACTATAAAAGTAGAAGAAAAAGTAGTGGGAAGTTAGTACAGGCATGAGTGGGAAAAAGTAGTAGAATAAACGTATCCATAAAATGTGTCAAAATATTAAAATAATATTTATAGGCCAATAGAGGAAGAATTAAAAAAAGTTTGTAAAATAGTAGTAGAAAAAGGGGTTAGGAAAGTTAGTAGTAATTTATGAAATAAGCGGACAGAAAAATTAGCAAAACGCTTATTGTTTTTTATCACAATCCTTGAATACACATATATTACAATTGCAACCCTGCATTTTCCGTTCCTCTTGGCCTAGCGTTAACGGTTATTAACTTGGGTTACTTATACGACTAGTATGACCCAGGCATGCTATATGCCTTACGATTACGATTAATTATCGAAGTGTATGCAGCACATGTGTGAGCACAAATACATACATACATATGAAATTTCCTGTCATTAAAATGCGGTGTGTTTTTCTGGCATATACTCGTACCACGGTATATCTGTGCGCGCAATAGGGTTATATATGAGCTTTTTCATGTCTACCGATTTGATATACGGTATTTATCTAGTTGCCTTTATCACCATCCTCCTTTGGTGAGGCAATCGGCTTTACCTTTTACTGCCACCATTTAGAATACAATGGTGTAACTAATCGTGCAGAAGGCGAGAGCGGACCTGGCACAGCACTTTATGTCAATATATACTTGTACCCACACAATTCACTTTGCTTAACACGAGCACACACACACACTCATGCAAAACGGGCACTGTTGCTGTGTAAAAGCGGGCTTAATCGTATAAAATGCTTAAATGTGCGGAAAGGGTCTCAAAGAGAGGCGGAGCGCAGTGGAGAGCTACGCTAAAAGACTATAAAATCACAGTGTTGTCAATTTCGTGCTTAACTAAATGTATACCTACCCGGGCAGGTCTACGTACACTTGTATTTGTGAGTGTAATAAAATTACTCGTCGATTTTTAAATTGATATGCTAACATAAACGACGCGTTCTAGGCCTTATCGCCAACACACCTCTTCTTTGCTTGAAGCACACCTTTCAAAAGCGGCCGAGCGCTGAAAGCGGAGGTGTGAGAGACCGTTTAGTAACGCTCGTAAGGTCTGCAAGGTGCTGAAACCATTTACAAGTGTGTGAATTAACTTTTCTAGCAGCGTATGGCAACGCTCGCTCACATTTCAACGTGACTGATGCGCCGGGAATGTGGAATGGCGGAAGTGACAGAAATTATGTGGTATCTAAAAGTGGTAATAAAAAAGTAGTAAAGAGGTTTTATATAGTCGTTAGGGTTAGTATGTGCTGCAGTGCGTAAATATTTTCAATTGCTGTTAGCTTTCTATGCAAGTTTTGTAAGCAATGCTTAGAATTAAAATCAAATCCGTTAAATAAATATGCAATAAATATAATTTTGCAAACTTTTGTTAACAGCGCCATCTAGCGGTAACATATTTTGTTTAACGTAATTTTTTTTTTTTCTAAATTTTGCTTATTTTTGTCATTGAAAATATGTTAGAGGCCAGCAATTCTTGAAAATTTATCATCTAGTATTTTTGTGCTTTGCCAGCAGGTACGCAACCACTTTTTTCACCTCACAAAGCTTAAAGCTTTACGCTGCTTAACTAGGAAGCTATTACTATTATTGTTTGACACGGTTATTCATACTATTTACCTAATTCATCTTATAATTTAATGTTATAAATTTTATTCGCTTCGCCTAACCACCTTTTTCTGCCAATAAAAGTATCCGTAAATGGCAATCACTTGTGGCTTGCTCTCCTTGTATACCTCAAATATCCGCTCGCTTGTAACTTTTCAAAGTGCCAATATCCTTTTTAGCACACATACCTGCTATTTTTTATACATTTACATTGGTAAATGTGTATTTTTGTATGT
The DNA here is from genome assembly GCF_042242935.1 of Bactrocera oleae. Lineage (NCBI taxonomy): Eukaryota > Metazoa > Arthropoda > Insecta > Diptera > Tephritidae > Bactrocera > Bactrocera oleae. The sequence continues at coordinate 1,538,945 of NC_091539.1, forward strand.
GTTTAACTCCGCTTAATCTCCAACTAACCTAAAACGGTACTTTTCTGCTTCAGTTTGCCTCTATTGCCATATTATCTGCGGGCCTCTGACGTTGACAACGATTGATGAGGGCAATATTGCTTTTCACCACACACTGCTCTTGGCGCTGCGCTCCACTGCGCTCCGCCTTGCTTCACTTGCCTACACTCCACCTCACTATCTTTCCACTTCCTTCCTCTCAAAACTTATTTGGCACAAGAAACGCCAATTCAGCTCCAGTGAGCGCCACACATCCTTGCTGCTTAATCAGTATCCGCTGCACCTTTAGAAGCACTTCAAGTAATTTCCACTCCCAGCAGCAACACTTTATAATCCTTGAGCTCCGCACCTTGCTGCAATTTTACGATGTTCACATATTTCTACATTTCATTTCCTATTGATTACAAAATGCTTGCTAAGAGTTCGAAAGTACTTCAGCTAAAATAATGCAACACTACCCTAAAAGTATGCTACACAGCATGCCATGTCGCTTGACGTGTATGTTTGTATGACGTACTTAAAGTTAATAAGTGCATTGCAAAAGCGGAGTAAATAAGTGTTGCCGCTGTGTAATGAATTGCCATGCAGCGGAAGTATGCACTTCAAGCAGCCAGCTAAACGTCAATCAATTAAGTATCTAGTTGGCTTGGCATACATTTGGGCGCCAGCAAGTCAAGTGAAGTAAGACAAAGTGTGCAGAAAATAGAAAATGAAAGGCGGTAGTATGAATGCAGTGAGGATTTAGGAAACTGAAACAATTAAATGGAATAATAATATATACTTCAAAAAAAAAACATATCTACTTGAAAAAAATTAAATTCAAAGCCGAGCAAATACAGCATCAAAGCTACGCGACTTTCAGTTAAATAATCAAAATATGTATAGCGCAGGAAATGGTTGTATAGGCTATATTTTTACAATAGAACCGCCTAAAAGTAGGCTAAGATTAGTGCTAGCTTAAAAGCAAACTTAAGCTGTATTATAAATAATGTGTTTAAACTGGTATTATTTTTAAGAATATTGGTGAAAAAAGTTTTAGTTTGCACATTAAATATTTTCGTCGTTTACTTTTAGGCGCTAATAAATCTAATTATGAAATTTGCGTTGCAATTTTGATTGTAAAAATTTTTAAATATTAATATTTTTAAGTATATTTTATATTAAATTAAAATTAATTAAAAAATTTAAAAGTAAAGATGTATTTGTTTTCAAAGCGTATTTTCTGCAGAATTTACGCAATTTACAATATAAAGTCTACTTTTTGGGAATAATTATATGTATATATATATTATATTTGTATATTAAAGTGATATACTTTTTGATTGAAATCTGTTAGTTTATTAAATGTCAGCAAGTTGAAAGCTATGCTGTACATGGGTTTGGATTATTATGAAGTGTAGTATACATTTAGGCGCAATTTTATAAGTCATCATATATATTGGCAAAAAAGTGTTTATTTCAGCAGCCAGAATGCTGTTTTTTTAAATATTGCATTATTGAGCTTTTTCCCATTTTAAGCTCAATTTTAAAAATATTTAATCTAACTTTTTTTTAAGTATGCTTTAGAATGCCTAGCACTAATATTCGCAATATTTGCTTTATACACTTCTTTAGCTCATATTTTGCTTACTTTTTAAAGTGAATTCCAACTCATTGCCCTAAATTCTGCATTATTTTTTATTGTGTGAGAAGAAAAGCCATAATATTTTTTCAAACTTTCCACTTTTACTGTTGCTAGCAACAAATGTAAACAATTTCGCTAATGTTGTAATAAGCTTAAGTGCTTGCCAGCATTCCAATAGTTTGCTTCGATACCTGCGCACGCCCGTCGATCATTCAATGGGTTCGTGAGTTCATGTAGAGCTGGCGAATCAATTGCAGTTGCAGTAAGTTTTAGAAAAATTGCAATCGTGTGTATGTGTGTGTATTTGGGTGAATGATTGTTTAAATGAAAGCAACGATATGTGAGTAAATGACTGATTGCATGCAAGAATGGTTGAATAAGTGACGGCATGCATGCGAAATGTGATTGAGTTAGAAGTTTTAAATGCATGAAAGCTTTTAGTTAATACCCGGCGAAACTTTATTTGCATATATGTATATGTAGTGTGCATTTAGGCGCTTAACGAGTGCGCTTAATTAAACGGCGGAAGCAATTTGTGTAAAGTAATGCAGAAAGAAATGCGCTTACGAGCAAACTTTGGGAGTGTAAAAAGATTTAAAATTGATTTGGAAAATATTCAGCATAAAAATTAAACAAACTTTAACAGTTAGCATACAAATTATACCTCAAAAATAACTGTTTTATATATATTATATATACATTTTCCAATAGCTCTTTTTTTATTTATGGCATATTTAAAAACTGTGTTTCTATAATTATTTTTGTTTTATATATTTTTTTTTTGTGAAATTTACGCAAAAGCTGTGATTTTTTTTTAATTTTTTAAAATAATTATTAAAACTATAATTATTATTATTTTTTTTTTTTGAATTTAGAATCTGTGTTTCTATTATTTTTTTTCAGATTTATGGCATATTTATTTTTTTTTAGTGAAATTTACGCAAAAACTGTGAATTTGTTTTTTTTTTTTAATTTTTGAAAATTATTTTAAAAACTATAATTGCTTTTTTTGTTTAATATTTAAAAACTGTGTTTCTATATATATTTTTTTTAATTAATGGCATATTTATTTTTTTAAAGAAATTTACGCAAAAACTGTGAATTTAAAAAAAAAAATTTTTTTTAGAAAATTTCATTTTTCATTAAATATTTTTATGAAAATCTTGGAAATTAATTAATTTAAAATTTTTTGCTAAAAAATTGATATTCATAATTAATTTATAATTAACTTCGGCTGCACAGCAACAGATGGTTAGGCAGCCAGACGGAAATGGATCTTTGATGTCTCCTGCTTGCAATATGTTCAGGGTATAAAAATCAAAATTTTTTCAAAATATTTTTTAGTAAAAATAGTATTTTTCATGTTGCTTTTCATACATCAATCAGTTTGTCAGTCTGCATTTTGGTCCACGTTAATGAAACCGCAAAACTCAATCAAGCATGACATATTTTAATTCAATTCAAAACCGCAATGAGCTGCGTACGAAAAATTAAAAATGATAATACGTGCGGATTTTGTAACAAAATGTGTGGAACTGTAACAAAAAATCAAATGAAGCAATACACACAAAGCAACTGTAATTACATAATAATTAATTGCAAAAAATAAACGCTTTTCATAAAGAATTGAATGATACAAATAACGAGTTTGCTTGAAATCGAAAAAATAATTGGAAAAACCAAGCAAAACATAATGGAAGCGAACACACGCAAAACCGCAGCATTAAGCGCGGCAAAAAATATACAAAACCAAAACCAAAAAAAAAAAAATTGTTAAAAAACAGATTATCATAGCCGTGCGTTCGCAAAAGATTGCTTAATAATTTTTTATGTGCTGCAACATTTTCAATAAACATTAAAGTAGGTGATCAATGCCAGCCACGCGCACAGACACACATAAAAATGCACAAGCACGCGCGCAGGTAAGCATAGTAGAGCCATCACAAAAGCATACTTTTAGGCGCAACAGCAGATGCAGTCGAAGGTAGTACATATCAATAAAAGCGCGCTGCTGGCGCGGCCATAAACATTTGAAATATGGCAATAAAATTTAATTTAATTTCATATTTTTTGCGTCAAAGTTTGCAAAAAAGTAATAAAAGCAAGAGAAATGCAGAAATGCTAGCGGGAATTACAAAACAGCAATGCGCGTCTGTGTGGGTGTGTCACAACTGCGCACACATGCGCATTACGCAAACGCATTTGAATGTGTTTGGCATATGCCATTTTGCAAGCATGCTTTTAGGCATTAAATGCGAGCATCAGCCGCATAGCGCGACTTGAAACTACAGTCACGTATGAAAGGCTTTTGTTGCCATAATTGACTGACACTTGACTGGCGCTGATAGGAGCGAGGTGGCAACTCTAATGGCGCTTGGTTGCTCAAAATGCTGCTGCTGATGATGTTGTTGTTGCGTATGATGCAGACGCAGCTGGACATAATAAAGCGCAAAACGCCGGAAATTATGGTGATGCTGGTAATGATGATGATGATAATACTGATGATGTTGTTGATGACATTGCTGATGGGTATGCGCACTGCGATGTGTATGTTGTTGGACATTTTGCTGAGAAATATTTGCCATCATAAGCTGCACCTCAGCGTCCACCACGAAATAATATTTTCGTCTACATTAAGCCACGCTTGTTGCTTTTATTGTTATTTGCTGTATTACTGCTCTTGCCCAACTTCGTTGACGCTCCGCTACTCATGCCGTACATTGAGTCGTCAACAGCATATTGTTTCGCCTGCTGATAGTCAAATGGGATTTGGGGCATAATATAATGGCATTCCTACAACAGACAAGCGAAACGCGTTGGACTGGCGGATGCGCCTCTACGTCCGCTGTGTGCAGTAATAAATAGGCGTTACGCCATGTCATATGCCAACGAAGCGCTCGTAAAAGTTGTAGACTTGCCAGCAATTTTATATGCATACAGTTATATGACGCTCTACAACCATATACTCACTTACTCACTCTCAAAAACTCTACCCTACAACTTTATGACGCTGAGTCCACTACAGCACTCCAACGCGACTCCCTTAAGCCCCACCCGTGCATGGCCGCAGTCACAGCGGACACACTCGCCGCGCCGCTGTGTATGACAATCGGCGTAGTGGCAAGCAGTGACCTGATGATTTATGCAAGTGTGACATGGAAAGCCTATAATAATGGGTGGTCAGTGAGTTGAGCGCGCGCTGTGCTCGTGTCGCTTACAGACACCTAACGTGGCAGGATTAATGTCAGCCTTTCAATCAATAAATCAATCAAACAATAAGTTCATAAATCCAACTGAATTTATTTTAATTAATAAATAAATTATCCATTACATGTAAGTAAATCACAAACGCGAGTGGTTCATTAAATCCAGCATTGGTGAAAAAACAGCTCATTTCTCAGCGGAACTGCGTAAACCCCCCCAAAGGTTTAATTTCTCGTAAGCTTAAGAAAATTGTTATTGACCTGGTGCAAAAACCATTACCAACTGTCGATAGGATTTGCTTGACAAGAAATGCAGAAGAAGTTACGAAGTCTCTCGGATGGATCTCCTCACTTACAATGCAAATAAAGCACTCAGGTAGCTCTTTTGAGAAAACGGAATGCCATTTTGGGAGTGACCACATACTCCAAGTTGCGCAATTTGATCCGTCTATCGATGGTTGTGATAATGTCAAAAGTAGAGGGGATGAGAGAACTACTCAATTCTCACAACAGTTGGTGCTGTGTTACCGGAATTGATCCGGATTTTATCCGGCTACGGCTTGTTATTTCGAGTATGTTACCGTATTTGGATCCTCGCTACAGCAACAGGGAACTACTCACATGACTAACAATATATTCTAACACTCGCAATTTGATCTCAGCAACCTTTATGTGTGTCAGTAAATACGCATCCGGAAGGAATATTCACAGTAGAGCTCATATAGCGGCAATCAAGTACTGAAAGCAGCAAGATTTATTACGCTTTTTACTGGATAACGGCGTATGCGACGCTCTGTGCAAAGATTGAAACTAGCCATACCAAAAAGAGATATAGCTGCCTTAGACTTTGAATTAGCTCTGCATAGAACTCGTAAATTTTTCAACAATTCTTAAAACTGACATTGCTATTTGTTCACATAAATGGCTATTCAAGCACACATTGTTCCGCCATTTGCGTTACTTCATCTAACTGCCAGTAAAACTCGTGATACCTGCCCGAATGATTGAGTAAACTGCAATCCCCACTTGTACACCTACACGTTAGTCATTCGGCAGTAATTTCGTTCGAATCAGCCACAATGCGAATTCGCACGTAACCCCTATTTCCCCAGAGACCACATCAATCCTGAGATCCATACACTGCAAAAGTACCAACAACACAATGACAGCCAAAAATTAAAAGCTGAATAAGCAATGCAAACAAAATCCGAACGTACACACGCATATTAGCAACGAAATTGAATCGACTTCCCGGACGTGGGTAGGAGCAAATGCTGAGACAGCTAACCGCCTGACGCCCAGAAAACAAATCAAAAAAGCGTGCAAATGCTTGCTTGGACTGGCATTTTACCGTACAGTAATGTTGCCGAGCAAATGTAATGTGAAAAAATTTTAGCCGAAAACTGGCAGCGTAGGCGAACGCACGCCCGAACAGCATACGAACGACACTAGCGCCCTCTGTGGAGCTGTCCACGCAAATGCATTGCTTAGATACAAACACACTCAGCGCCCATGGTGTGTGCTCGTCCGCTCGACACTTCAGTATGTGCGAATAAAACGAACTAAGTAGCGAACAAATGAAGCAACGAATGAACTGGTGCGCCGAGCAAACGACTAATAAATATTTGCTCGGGTGAGTGAGTGTATGTCGGTTTGTTTGTTTGGTAATAGGTTTAATATACGTGCGTGTTTTGTGGGTTCGAATAGAAGGCGGTGCGGCAAGGGGCGTTTAAGTGTACGTTCCAAATAGCTATAATAATGCGCGTGTGTTGGTTAATGGGCCGAAGTAACGAGAAGTGTTTTTTTTGAGTTGCCATACAGCTTTTCTTTGAGGTGCTTTGACGAAACCAACGTGCATGGTTGAGTGAAAAAAGTTGGCTCTGAAGAAACCGCATAATTTTTGTTAAGATCATAAATATTTCGAGTGGGTGGAGAGAAAATATAAATATCGTGTGCTTAAAATTTTGCTAAAAGTTAAATGGAAATTTCAAATAGACGTGGTCTAGGTGAACAGTTTTCTGTCCATAAGGCGCTTGTAATAAAAAAATTTCAGCAGAAAATTCTTAGAGAAGGCGGGTAGTCATATTTAGCTGTGTTCTCATAGAAATGTTCTCTCAGAGAAACGCAAGAAGAAGCCACTCGATAACTTTTCTGTGTTTTCTTGGCTCTGAGCCAGAGCCCATAGGTTTTCTTGAAGATCAACCAAATAATGTCGTTCTTGAGCTAGACTAACGTGGGAAGCTGGACAAACTTGCAACCATTGTTAATGGCAATTAGGATTGAGAGAGTTTGGTATTCCAAAACTAAGCTTAGGTTATATTATAGGGTCAATACGAGCGTAGTAATAATGTACCCCGTCGTTCTCTACGATAATTTTACTACATAAAGTGGCAAAATAATAGCGCTTCTGACTTTATTTGGCAATACCGGTTCAGGATTTAGACATTTCAGTAATAGCTGAAGTTTTCTAAGGTTATGCAACTTCCAAGTCTGCTACAAAGCTTTTTTAGTTGATTAGTAGCAGTTATTTCAGAAACCTATTTTGTTGTTGTACCAGCGGAAAACAACGCTGAAGAAGGAGAAATGCCGTCGAGTTGCCAATACTTGGCTGAATACAAATACGGGTAAGTTCCGGTTACGTAAAACCGCCTGTCGTGTGAACAGTATTTCAGTAACCACTGAACAGTCGCTGTGAGTACTGTGGCTCAACTGCTGAGAAGAAAATCTTAAAGTGAAGAGCATATCGCTTCTTACTTTGGAAGACCTAAAATCGCTATCCCATAAGATTTGTGAAAGTTTTTCGGTTTCTAAATTTTTTATACTTCTTCGAAAATTCGCTCCATGTGGCAACACTGCCAACTCCCTAGATACATTACATGGGTATACACTCATGTAGCGACGATGTCTTGCACGCGTAAGCGTCATTTTTCACACATACACACACTCGTGTCTTCTCTCTCCTACTCACACAGCGTCACACACACGCTTTCGCATAATCACTCTCTTGTGCTCGTCACTACACTCACTTAATGAAGTTATACGCCGCAGAGGTACAAATACAAATACACATGCGACGTGCGTGCTTGACTGAGTTTTTGAGAGACTCGCTGTGCTTATGCCACTTGATGGTGCCTGCTTGCTGCTTGTGAGGGTGCAAGCGCACGTGTGTGTGTGTTGCAAGGTTTTTGTGGGTTTTTATGTTCCTGCTTTTGACACTTACAGGGCGTATAAGTAACCGTTATAGGTGTGTATCCCCTAAAGTATACATACCGCTATATATGCGTGTAGTATGCTTGTGTGTGTGTGTGTGTGTGACCATGTAGCAACACCGCAAATACTATTTCGAGTGCTGCACGTGTACGCCATTGCGGATGTGTGTGCGTGTGCGTGTCGATGCCTTTGGTTAATTGTGTTGGTTTTCGGGCAGGAAGTGCGGAGCAGCCGTTTGTATGCGTAAGTGTGTGTGTGTGGTTTGATAAATAACTGTGGGGCGTTTGAAGTCATACCAACTAAGCACTTTACAACGAGACGTCAGTGAAATTTTATATGCGCGCAATGAAGCTTTCAACGATAATTTGTTGTTGCAAACCAACAGTGCAGCGCTGGCGTGCGCAAATGACAGCTTAATGCATGTATGTGTGTGTGTTAGTGTATGATTGTTGTTTTTGTTGTTTGGTGGTTAGAAATACATTTCGTACATTTTGTCTAATATTTGACAGCAGCAATAACTGTTCTGCTAATAGTGTTATTGTTGTTGTTGTTGCACGCTTGTGCTGATAGGCGACGGCATATTTAGTCAAATTACTGTTGACAAGCATAAACGGAAATAATGTTGTGCGCCACTAGCACACGCCCCGCTGCAAGTCACCACACTGCCACAACACCGTTATGCCGTCGTCGCCACACCGCCTGCACGGCTCATTTGCATGCAATGCGCGCAGCGGCTGCCGTCAAAAACTATGCATGACTTAGCTTGCCAACGCACGTTGCAGTTGCTGCCATTGCCGCCATTTTTGTTTGAAATTTTCGACATGCCGTTAGCGGGTGGAGTACGTGGCCGACAGGCACTTGCTGGCTGGCTACAAACAAATTCGCGCGCTATGCGCCAAATGTTGTTTGAAATATGCACGCATAAATGTGGAAAAATATTGCGGTATGCATGGCTTGTGGTTGCGGCGCCATTTTATGATACTGCCTTGCATGTCCTCTGCCAGCGCGCTGCCGCTGCTGTCTATTACAGCGTGGTGCACCTTTCGCTGGCTGCCAGCGCGCTTCCGACCAACGGAAGTGCTGTAAATTCATGTCGAAATAACATTAAGCTGCAAATTGCGATACTTAGTAGCGGTAGCGATGAACCGGTTCGGAACGGGCGAAACGGTTATGAAACGGTTTATGCTTATTTGCGCGCAGAATGCGAAAATAAACTAAGTTGCATACAATTTTTAATAAGAAAAATTTTTATAAAGAAAATGCGCAAGTATTTGCAAAAAAAAATTACAATACAAATTTTCCAACAGTTTATAGCTAAGCGTGTATAAAATATTTTGTATAGTTTTAAGCTTATTTATGGCTAAAATACGAAAGTCAATGAAAAATCAAAAGTAAAAATAATTTTTCCAAAAACAAAAAATATTAAAAAAAAAAATTATATTTTTTGCTACAAAATATATGAAATATATACAAAATTTGTTCAATACTAAGTTTTAAGTTATATATTCTCTATAAAAAGGCAACGTAAAATTGCACATTGCGAAACGCATAAAGCGTAAATTTCTACGCTCGGCTGGCTTTAGCCACGATTTTATAATGAGCCTGTCTATATGTATTGCCGTGGTGTGTATGTGTTTTTAAATAAGTGTGTGTGTTTTTATTTTACGATGCATTCAAGCGCAACAATTAAGTGCCAAAAAGCCACTTTTCAACTAAATTAACTCAATTGTTGTAGCCGAAAAAAGCAAAAACGGAAAATAAATAACATAACATTAAATGAAATGGCTGCTTAGGCGCACACATACACACGCGCGTGCGTGCTTCGGTAATTTTTGAGCTCCTTTACTTGCTGCTAGTTTGTTTGGCTGCATTTGTGCGTATATGTGTTATACATATGTATGTATTGTATATGCATGCTCATATGTGTAAGTGAACGCTTAGCCAATGGCAAGCAATTTCGTTATCGCTTTTACAGTCATTCTTGTGTGTGCGTGCCAGCTACAGCTGTGTGTAAACAATACTTAAGTAAACAACACGCTTGAATGGCTGCCAGACAGCACACACATATACACAATTTTTTTCTTGTAGTTCTACATAAACACACACATGCTTGGTTGCTTTAAAACCCGTTTGCTACCGCTGTAATCTTGCTGTTGAACCTTCATCACATTGACAAACCGCCCATAAACTAACTTTGCATTCCCTTGGGGCGTGCTGTTGTGTGTGTGCTTGCAAATATGCGTACATATCCCTCTTTAATGCAAAAAATCGCTCAACTACTGTCAACAAAATAGCCTTTTTGGCATGCCATACCGCTTGCCTCACCCGCAACCTTTCTGTTTGCTGCTCGTCTGCGCTTTTTTCTTACCTTCAATTTTTTGTTTTGTAAACTTTTTTCTACACTTTAGCTTCTTTATACCGTTTTAGTGCGCCTTTGCCTCAATTCATATGCGAAAAAAACTTACCCGCCTTCTTTCACTTTTATTTTGCATATAAATTCGTACGCACACACATTAAAAATGACTTCGAATGCTGTCAGCCGCAAAAACTCATCATTCTAGTCACACACACACACCCGCACATTTGCATGTAAATCCAACTCTTCAGCTTACCAACACGCTCGCACACTCACCCCTACTTATGGCAGTTCAAATAACTCACTTGTCGTTTGCGCCATCACACGGCTACTGACTCACACACACACGCAGGCACTGACGTGCGCCACTCCACAGCGTTTGCCAGCGTATGCGTCAGGATATTCATTTAGCTGACAAATCGCACTGACAGTTTGTACAACTGACACTCAAAAGCGGCTCGAAAAATATTTATGCGCAAAAAACTGCCTAAGAAAAAAATCAGTTTGAAAGGGGTAAATGTGCGGTGCTTGCTAGCGTGCGGCATACATTTAGGCGCACATGTGTGAATGTTTGCTTGGTTATACTGTTGAGAGCGACTGGCATAGTTTGGCTTGGTGTTGATAAAAGAAATGTCGCCAAATAATTTATACACATTACTCGTCATTCATTTATTACAACAAAAAACTCTTTTCACACACACACACACACAGAAACAAAAAAGGAACATGCGTCTTTGTATAAGTGTGTTGGCAGCATTAGTGGGCATAATGAAGGTTAGATTCTGTGAATTGCTGCTGTGGCACGTCATTTCAGCAACATAACGCTTTAATCTCGCTGGCTAGAAAAAACTATGCTTCTGTAGAATGTAAGCTTAGACTGTCGTTGTTATTATGTCGTTTAAGGCAGAGTGCGGCTCAAAGCGTAAGTGTACAGAAGTGAGAATACTTATTATTTTCAGCTAAACAAATAACCGTTGCTAACCGGTTGGGATCGGGTGTAACGGTTATTGTCGGATTTGCGTAAAATTTGTTTCAAATGTGTAATACAGTTACTTTAGTATTGCAGTCTTACGCTACAATTATAAAACAATCAAAAATGGTGAAAGATTTAAGTTAATATCAAAAACAATATTTGAAACGGGCGAAACGGTTATGACAGATCGGTCGAAACGCTTATAGTTTCAGTTTCGTAAAAAATATTTAGATGTGTATTGCAAAGATTATGATGGACCGGGAGAAACTTTGGAAGTTTTCTAATATTTCTAACTGAATTTTCTAAAAACTATTATACAATATTTTTCTAGGTTTTTGTTAGAAGCAAGTGCCATAAATTGTTATTATTTTACATATATTTAATAATAAAAAATCTTTGCTGTAAAAAACAATGTAACTCATTTGCCTTGAAAAAAACCAGTTCGAAACGGTTGAAACGGTTGAAACGATTGTGATGATGAGTTATATCATAAAAATAGGGATGCATATCTCTAATAAACAAAAATTTTTTAAATCAAAATCAATATAAGTAGCTCACTTGTCTTGAATGAAAACGGTGTGAAACGGTTATAGATTTTTTTTTGAATTTGGAGTTAACTAAAAGTTAACTATTGAAAACAAATGGTGAAATATATTTTTAAACCATATAAAATATTTTTTAAACCGTTTGCTACAATAGTGCAGCCAAAAATATTGCTTTTCTACGCCCTTCTGCTCTTCTGGCTCTTCTGGCTCTCCTGAGCCTTTAGCTTTCGCGTTAGCTAATTATTTTCCATTCTTGTATTCATTTCTAATAGTTTGATAATATTTCTGAGAAGAAATGTGATTGTTTGCAATCAACGAGCACGAAATGAAAATTTCATAGCCTACTTTTGGGCGCATAAGCATATTCATCAAATTTCAGCTCTTTTTTGTATATTTTTCTGTGTTTTTTACCAAACGGTTCTGTCTTAATTTGTAAATAGTCTGCCTTTTGCCGTTATTTGCCATATCTGAGCAACAACAGCGCTCCGCTTGCCATTTTACGCCATTCACTGCAGCTTAAACTTAAAACTTTTTTCGCATAAATTCCGTTTTTGTGCAGATTTTTTTAGATTTTGCCTATTTTTATTACCACTGCGGCAGCGGTTATGTTTTCATTTACGTATTTACTTCATGCCATAGTTGTTGTTGTACTTTTTAACTACGTACCGCTTATTTTTTACAACTCAATGCTGGCAGTTGGCTTTTCATTCGTGCGAGCTTCATTTCATTTCAGCCTGTTGGCCGCTGGCGCTGAGCCACACTTCAGCGGCATCATCCGCTTTGGTCGGCTGCCAGGTTTATCTGTTCGTCCGTCCGTCCGCCCGCCTATCTGTCTTGTGCGTTTGTCGGTCGGCTGTGCCTCTTCATATGCGGTGCGGTGTGATCTCTTGCCCATTTAGGAATTTAATAAACGGAAATAGGTCAAAATTTATGTGGCAGCACGATGATAGAAGTGCTCAGTTGCAATGCGAAAATGCAGCAAAAAAAACGAAAGATATAAATAAAAGTAAATTAAAAGTAAAATGAAAGGCAACGGCTTGAATGCAAAGCTGCTGAAAGCTTGTAAGCTGAGTGCACTTTGAAAGCATGTAATGTATGTGTAAAAAAAAAAATATTTGGTGTAATTTTTTCCTAAATTTTTTCCTCAATATTAACAATTTTAATACTTTTGCTTAAAATTAAAGTAAATTCAACTTTTTGCGAATTTTTACAAAAAATATAACCATTGTATGCTTTTAATCGGCTAACTGCCGCACGCTCAGTCAATTTGTGAAGTAAGCAACCGCAGCAGCTACATGTTTCTCGCCACTCTCAACTCCCACCACACGCAAGCTCCACTCATACGCTATGCTCACCGGATTATTGCTAAATGCGCAGCCATTTGTTAGCAATAAAATCGCGCATTTATTTGTTGATATTTATTTGCGGTGGAATTTCGTGAAATTTTATTTTATGAGCCATGCAAATTAGCTTACAAGCGCACATTTAGGCGCAGATCCCTCCCTGCATGCTCCTATTTGTTAGTCGCGATTATATTTACGCGCAGATTTGGTATTTGCTCGGCTTAAATAAATATTGGTTATGCATGAAGTTTGTAAATTTGTATTAAAATGTGCGATTGGTGCAGTGATTTCGTAAATAAAACAAAAATATGTGGCAACAACGTGGAATTAGAGTGTCAGTGATTTTTATGCGCCTAAAAAGCATCAAATTAGTAGCATTAATTTGGCAGTGGTGCAAACTGGTTATGCACTTTTGAGCAGGCTAACTTGATTGCTTATATATAGCATGTACATAAATGTGCATTAATTTTGCTGAAAAAGCGCGGTTGTTCGAAAAGTTGTGTGGTATGCAGGTTTGAAAGCACAATCTAGCATGAAACAAGCATAACCGGTTCATACCGATTCGAAACGGGCGAAACGGTTTTTCGATTTTTTTTATTGAAAATAGCTAAATATTTGCTAAAATCACTAAATTTATGAAATATGCGCACAAAAAAGTAAACGCTAGCATGTACCTATGTATGTATGTATATGATAATGCGCACAAAATGTGCTGAATGCTGATTTTTAAATTACAAAATTAACGCTTGCCTTTTGTAAATTTCATATTTTATGAAATTTGTTATTAAAACCAGAAAATATAACTATGTAAGAAGACTCGTCCAAAAAAATTTTGTAACAGTAAAATGTGACTTGAAGCGTTGTTTTTTGGGCATAATGTTTATTAAACGAAAACGTTGAAATTCAAAAAGGTTGTGTTGCATTGCGAAATTTGGCTCAAGCGATTGAATCGGTTATGAACCGGTTAGTAACGCATCGCTGTTTATATACGTATAGCAGCTTGGAAAACCAAAACCGCTGGTTTATTTTGGGCAAATGGTATGTTTTTTGTGTCAAAAATTAATCGGTTATAAACCGGTTAGTAACGCATTGCAGTTTACTAAAAACGTTAAAAAAATATATATAACGCCAAAACTGCAAAGCACTCATTAGCAACCAAAAAATTGCCCCCGCTATGCTTCGCTTAGCTTTAAACCATATCAAAGACAGCTATATACAAGTCTTTAAATCTCTATAAGCTCAACTTGTGTCATTAACACCTTAAAAACATCTTTTACTATACACACAAGTACATCACCTAAAATGTAGAGTTATTGGTTTTTCACGAAAACCGCCTTTTTTAATTATAAACACTGGTGCGGCGCTGTTGGAAATACAAGATTTGGCTTTCATATAGACAACCAGTAGCGAAAATTATAGTTACGTATACGCAGCGTAGGCCCGTGGGCGAGAGGCAGAAAATGCTTTTGGCTTTTAACTTTTATACGCTCTGCTTTTAGGGCAATCTATTTGGTGGTTTACAACGTCGAAAACTGTACTACATGCTCTCGACACACACACACACACACACATGCACTCATACTCACATACAAAACGCAAATGCAAAGACTGTATGTATCTCTGTGTAGCTAAAAAGCCTCAAATTCGATTCACACATACACACGTCTATATATGTGGTTGTGTGCGATGCTTGTTGCTTATGTATAACTGTTAATTTCGCATTTCGTACACAAATTTCGTGGGAAAATTAGAAAATTAGCCATATAAACATGCAGGCTGAGCGTTGAACGAGCGTGTTGGTGACGGCGGTGATGGTGTGTAAATGAGCTACAATGTTGTTACAGGCGCGTCGCTGTGTGTTTGCGCGCGTGTGCCACTGCAAAAGTGTTTAAAAGTATGACGCTGAGTGGCAGAAAATCACGAGCCGTGAAATTGCCTGCAAAACAACAACAGCACAAACAAGCAACAACGCGCATACAAATGTGTTGTGAGTACATTTGCCAGTATGCATGTGTAGTCAAGTGTGTATGTGTGTGTGACTAGTCAGTTATAAACCACAGCAGCGCTTTCAAATTTTCGCTATGCAAGTCCTTCTGCTGGAGTTGTTTGTGTGGCGGTACGCAACAAACACAAAAAGTAATGTAACGAAAACACTCACACACACACACGCGCTCAAACAAGCTGTATGTGTACTTTGCAAAAAATATTTAAATTAAAATACATTAGCATAAACATTTTCGTATGCACCGTTGGTTTTGCTATGTACCTGTGTACCAACAGGCCGGTTCACCAGCTTGCCGGCATAAATCCTTATAAAACCAAATTATATTACCATAGACCACTTTTTATGTGTTTACATTTGCCCTTGCTGCGCCTCGCTCGCTGACTTTGGAGCCGCCTTGTCACACTAGTGGCCTACTCAGCGTACGTGGCTGTTAGTGCGTTGTTGTAGCCTACTTTTCTGCGCTACAAACTTAGCTTTTCTTGCCCGCACTCAGCTTGTGACAGCTAGGGTGGCTGCTGTGCTGCTTTCGTCTCGCTATTGCTTCTGTTTGAAACATCTTCGTTGCGGTTTAATTGTGCTAATTTAAGATTTCAACTTGATTACTCACCTTTTTGGGGTTTCAAACACTTTTTTTTGAGGTTATAAGCGTGTCAGTTGCGTTCGTGTAGTAAACCTTAATTATTGTGCCCACAGCTTCTAGAAATTGTAGGTACTCAAAGAAAAGTTAATCACCTTGAAGTATTTGATTTGTTTTTGTACGCTTGAGAAAATCTAAGAAACACTTCAGAAAATGAAAATTAAAAAAAGGTTTGGTTAGGTAAACAGTCTGATATTCATGATGCCACGAATAATCCCACTTGCACAGCTTGCGATGTCTGTCTGTTGTGTTACCTCGAACTTCTAGACGTGGATCGAAAAGACCGTCGCATATCGACAAAGAGCTTGAGCTTAGAGCATGCCATAAGTTTATTTAGGCGGCTAATATCAATTCCAGCCAATTCGCCAGGTTCATAGAAAGTATGATAACCGAGTTGATTCATTGTTAGTCTGGCGTATACTGGAATGTGGAGGAAAAGGGTTAATCTACTTAGAACGTCAATAAAGCGGAAGCAATAACCTATAAGAAAAGCTGTCTATAAAAGCTGCGGGAGCAATAACCTATAGAGTTTTTCCTATAGGTTATTGCTCCCGCTGTTTTGCTTTGCTCCAAGCTCTGGAGAAATTTTTAATTTTTAAAGATTTCAAAGCAGTTCAATATCGTCAAGCTCGGCTCTTCGTAATTTCTGTAAAATATTTTAGTTTCAGGACCCCTCTTTTTGTTGTACGATATCAACAAGGTCACTAGGTTTGCTAACTTCCATACTGATGAGTATAACATTAGCCCTTGGTTTTAAAATGAACTCGTCTGAAGATTGAACTGATTTTAAATAAAACACGCTTTTCGCTCTGCGGTGATCAAAGGGGTATGGAGGTTGTTATAATCAATATTGGAAGCAAAATTAATATCGGCTTAGGCGAATAATGCCGCATCTTTTTTCAAAAGAACTATCATGGCTTTAAGCAAACGCAAGTTCGAAGCCGATTGCCGCTAACAGCAGCTAATCTTATAAAGACGCCTTATGGAAGATTTTTATAGAGAATGTGATATCAAGAACAACCACTTGTATCCATTAGAAATAACTGAACCAGAATCAGGCTTTCAGAAATTTTGAAAAGAACATTTAGCTGGAAAAAATAGGAGCTTGAACTCGGCTTTGGTTTTAAGGCGTTTCTTTTAGCCATTTTAGTCGAAAATTGGAGTAAGCGTTGACATGCGCATTGTGTATTGGTTCAGCAGCCTTTTTCATAGCCGTTAATAAAAATTTGTTTTAAAATAAATATAAAAAAAAACAGTTGTTTTGTCAGTCCGGGTCAAATTTGATCAATTTAAACTATTTAATGCAGCTGTTGCTGTCTACTCAGTATCACATCTTTTCGCAACTATATTGTTAGCCAACTCTTTCTACAAAGCAACGCTGCCAAAGTAGGCGCCCCGTTTAGCACAGCTTAAGAAT
The DNA here is from genome assembly GCF_042242935.1 of Bactrocera oleae. Taxonomy (NCBI): domain Eukaryota; kingdom Metazoa; phylum Arthropoda; class Insecta; order Diptera; family Tephritidae; genus Bactrocera; species Bactrocera oleae. The sequence continues at coordinate 1,556,276 of NC_091539.1, forward strand.
GCATAAAGGCATCATTTCAGAGGAAATTTCGCATAAGTGGCAAAAAACTCCGGCATGCCAGAAAAGTGACTGGGAATTTGCATGAAAAAATATGCCAGTGTGTGGTAGAAGGTACCCGGCGTGGTAGCAGCCGCAGCAGGCGTATGCACATATAGGTGTCCAGCATTAGCTTCGCTTTTTAGCCGCTTGTCTGCGCCTATTTTGCTGTTTCTCATTTCGTTTTGCACTTTTCCATTAACCTTTTTCTTTTTTTTACGCTTTTCGCATAACTCTTCGCTGCTCCACTTTTCTCCGTGAACTTATTGTAGTTTTTTCGGCAGTTACTGGCTCGGCTGCACACATGCGCACATGACACGCCTACACTAAGGCGCTGAAGTACGCTTATAAGGCGCTGCACCCACACACACACACAAACCACTATAGCTGTTTTGCATATTTACACATGTGTGTGTTTGTGTGTGCGTGTATGTGCATGTCTATATCCTTTGTCTGCACCTGGCACTTTTAGTGTCCATGGAAATTTGCGGTAGGTTCACTTAACCACAGTGCACTTGGCGCTGAGTGTAGAATATAACGGTAAAGTGTAGCTAACGACAAAAAATACAACGCTGTGCTTGCATAAGTGCCCAAAGCACACATGTGCTGCCACAAACATACAACCATCTGAGCATTTCCATACTCAGCCGTTGTCTGCATGTGCGCGCGCTTGTCTCTGTGTGTGTGTGTGTGGAAATTTGGGTATGTAAGCGCTTAGTTTGCATATGAGCTTAGCTTCCACACACGAATAGGCACGCGCACGAACACACATACCGCTATATTGGCACTAAATTGCACACAAGTGTATGCCACACACACACACGCGCAGCCACTTCGGCCACCTGCCGCTGCCAGCACACTTTTCCACGCTCGCTTTTAATTTATGGCCAACTGGCAGGACACACACATGCAAATGTGCGCGCCTGCCCGGAATTTTTTAAGCGCAGCTCGTGCCATATTTATTTTACGGCAAATACTCTATCCACAACAGTTATGTGAGTTTATACTCGACACGTTTGAAAAATTGCCAGCAGTATATAAAGGTAGCGTCAAACAAGCGTAAGTGAGTTAATAAAACGAAACGCTGCAAAAATATTGACGCATTCAGTTATGCGCTAGTTTTTTTTTTGGCGTGGCCACATTTTTAGAGAGGTTCGAAAATGAAAGTTTGATTTATAAAATTCTCGTTTATAAATTCGTGGGGCCCCTTCACGGTCTGAGACACTGGAAGTGGTATTGATAGTAAGGCCACAGAGTCTACTGAAGTTTGCGTCCAGCCCAGGCATCTCAAAGGATGGCTACTCCTCATAAGCCTCGTAACTGAACGCCATCTGGTATCGCAAAGGACCAAAACTGGTCTATGCGTGGCGTAGTTGCCTACCAGATTAATTTAACCTAACCTAACCTTAGTTGTAGTTTGCATTAAGCAATGCAGCTAAGGTTCTCTGAAGATAGTCAAAAGCATTTAAAGCTCTCCCTGGATTCAGAAACTGTTTCTATGTAAATATGTAAGCTAATTAAAATGTGTCTTTCTCACGGATGCTGGCCTTCAACCAAAGCTTTGTGGTGTCAGAGAGATGTTCATTATTATATCATGAGACACGCACAGTCGAACCAAAATTTTATTCCGATTCCAAAGCCACGATAGGCTCGTACGTAAGCTGGTTGAAATATTGTATAAATTAATTTATAGAATGATTTTGGCGTCTAATTGAAGCCTTGTTGCCCTTAAAGAAAATTATAAGCCTTAAGCAAGTTATGAACAATCCATAAAAAGCTTTGATATATCAGAAATAAACTTGTCGACCTGTCTTTGGCTATGCTGTAGGTAAAGTTGGCTGAACTTTTGTTAGGTATTTCTCATTTGTATCGTTTCTTGGTACACCGCTTGATTGCCCGCTTGAAGGTGTCAGACTTCACGTGCAATTTTTCTCTTTATTACACCTATTTTTCAATTTTTATGACCTCTGCATATTAACTCCCTCTCAGCGTATCACCGTTTATCTTTGCCGCACACATTTATTTATAAGTCACTGTGGCAGTTAGCACCTAACAAATGCCAACACTTCCGCCATTGCTACGCTTCAAGCGTACTCCATAGTCGTGGCAGCAGTTCGCAACTTCATTTCTACTTCGGTACTTCGAGCTGTCGTAGCAACAACAAGTTGTTTCCCGGTTTACCGCTTCATACCGATTTTACGTTTGTATTGCCAGTCTTCGGCAGTTGCTTCGGGTGTCTTATATTGTTGCCTGCACACCATTTGAAGACGTACTTTCACCACATTCTTAACTTGCCGTTACTTGTTTGCTCCGACTGACGCCGCCTACTTACTTTTTCCATTCTAACATTTTGTTCTAGCAGCTCTCTTCACACCACCTACTTCATTTATTACTTTTCGTACCCGCACACGTGCTGACGTCCCATTATTTCTGCACGCTTCCTCTAACCGTTATCTGCGCGTTGAAATTTAAATACGTTTTAAATTTATTTCATACGCTTTTAATTTGTACTCACCTATGCAATGGCAAGTTATTCTTACGCTCGTTTCCCCAGCTGACTCTTATTGCTACGCGTCGTAAATATATACTCGGCTATGCTCCTCACTTTGTTGGAGCCGAGCGTGCAACACATTTGCCCGTTTGTGCTCGTAAATAAATACACGTGTGTGCGACAATCGCCACCTCTGCTATTGCACAGTTTCTTATTTGACTGCACCAACAAATCGCACAAATAACGATGCCAACGTTGTCGACGTTGCCAACAACAACGGTAATAAAAATAAGTAATGGTTGCAGCAACGTCGCGCAGCGAAGCAATTTCACAAATGTCCCAACGTGCTCAGCATATTTTAGCCGAATTTTATCAACGTCAGCGCTCAAGGCTCCCACTGTTGGCAGCGTTGACTCGTCGCTTTCTTAGCCGTTGCTCACACCTGTCTGGCAATGCTGGTGCTTGCGCAAGCCAGTATGCACAGCTTGTTGGGCCATTTGCTGCCGTTGCCGCCACCCGCTGCAGCCTTCCTACCAGTCAGTGACTCCCTCTGGTGTACTGTATAACTGTCGCTACAAATATTTTTCGTTCTTGTTGTCCTTGCTGTCGCTTGCTCGGTCTCTTCGCTCTATTCGGTGACTTCCAACTGCTGCGCAGTGGCCCACTTCAACTGCTGCCAGCGCCTGTGTCCTCTTGGACTCCTCTGCTTTTCGTTTATTTGGTTTAATTTTATTTTGTTTAGCGTTTGCGCGCCGCGCTGCTTTCTTGTGCTTGTCGAATAACAATGTTACGCTTGGCTGGTTGCTTGGTCGGTCTTTTGGCAGCACAGCAAATACGCACACTCAGGCACAATGCGAAGCTGTCTCAATGTATGCGCTTTATTTGTTTATTGTGAACTGAATAAAACTTCTACTCAAATGGCGCAATGTCGCAGTGACACTCAAGCGGCAATGTTGGTAAGCGCACATTCAGCGCTTCATGCTTGATTGCGTGCGTTGTTGCCAATTTTCGGTGATTCTCAGTATTGCTTTATTTGGAAATATTTCCTCGTCACTGATTTTCACAAACGTCAAATTGATCTACGCGCGACGTAAATGGAAGGTAAATAGCTGCGCACTTAGTTAAAGTCGAAAAATTTGTAACAGAAAAAGGTATTTCCGCAAGCAAATGCAACTCTCTCGTATGAGTCACTTTCTTTTCGGCACAGCGCTGCTTTTTGCTTGCTGTCTATTCTTATTTGGCTGGCAATTTCTTGGCATAAAACTCTTCCGCACTTCTGTCACTTTTTTGCATTCGCCGCACAAGTTGCTGCAACTGCCTCGGGCGCTTGATTTCGCGTGACAGTTTTCTGCATTTTTTCAGCATTCTAATGAAGTGCTCAATTGAAGCAAGGCTGTACCGCCAATTCTTAGCGCTTCACGAAATGCCATATGGGTTGCCAAAGGCTCTTAGCTTAGATTTTATTTTTTTATTTTTATTTGTACTAACAGCTCATGGACTTCACTTAGTTCTTGAGTGGCAACATTTTCTTGTGTTGAAGGGTCAAAGTGTTAACTTACATTGCCGGAATGTCTTTTAAAAAGCTTTGCAAGAAGAAAGCAACCTTACAGAAGAGAGTACCATATGTTTATTGCATACTTTTTGTCTACATTGCAACTTGATAACTGGAGTTTTCGCTATCGATATTGACAGGCTGCGTCTAAGAAATAGTGTTAGAAGTATTATCAGACAATCGGTAGTACTACGGAAGCGTTTGCAATTGAAGAAGATCAGTCAGTTTCGGGAAAGGTATAGCCAGCTAGGAGAGTTGAATTGATATTCCATTTCGATTGCTTAGCCCCGATTGACGTGAGTCCAAAACCAAAGTCGGAAGAGCTCATCTGATGCGACCGGCGGATTATCTTTTTATGTTGCAAGTGGTTAATGGGTTTCGAGTCTAGCTTGTATATAGCTTGATTGAGTTTGGCTCCCTTTGAATGAGCACAGTAGCAAAATTTACAGCTCTCTTTGATTGCGGTTACTTTTTACCATTTTACGCTGAGCTCACTCCATTCCGCCCCCTTAGCGGCCACTTTTGTACGCCATCGGCAACTTACTTTGATTACAGCTTACGCTATTGCTGTTGTTATTGTTTGTGCATCGCTTTTACAATTTATGCTTTGTTGCGTGGTACATACGAAAATAAGCGAAAACAAAGAAACATGAGGAACAAAAGAGGGTAACAACAACTGCAAAAACATCAACAAACTGACTTTACAGGCACACATGCATACGTACATACATATATACCATATATATATATATATGTACATAGAAACACTTTCGCCACGACAATTTAATCCGGTAAGTAGTCGTGTTGTTGCTACTGTTTTTGTTGTTGGCATTGTTCAAAGCATGCGTGTCGCAAGTGTGTGTGAACGAGCGCTCCTTGCTTGTTAGTTTTTATTTGTGTGTGTGTGTTGTTTTTGTTATTTTTATAAGACGCTTTGTTGGCTGCTTGCTCCGCTGTTGCTTTGCACAGCTGTGTCGCATGTCGCTTGGTGTGTGGATGTTTGCGCGTGCGTGTCCCGCTTGCTTTCTTATCTCTGACGTTGCATATTTTAAGGCATCCTTTGTTGCGCTCTACCTCGCTTGAATCTACGCATTAGCTTGACTGCGGATAGGTATTGCCTTTGTTGTTGCCCCGTAAAACCAGAATTGTAGTGCTTTTTTGAAAATATGCGCATATAAAATACATTTTTATTGCCAATATCCCAAGAAAATTTATAAAATATACATATTTTTATTTTATAAATAATTTATTATTATTTTTAATTGCAGGTAAGCGCTGATAAACATAAAAAACAAGCTCTTTGCAAGTAAGTACTTAAAGCTTTATGTTGCAACGAAAAAAATGTGTATAAGACATGACAAGACATGACATAAGACTAATGATTTTATGCTCTTGACTTATTGGACTTTAATCAAATGCAAGAATTGTTAAGAAAATCTAGTGTAGATGTTTATTTCGTCTGTATTGTGCCTGCCTTCTGTCAGACCCTTCCTACCATCTCAAAATGGACTCTTTTACGACTTTTTAGAATTTTTTCTAGTATAAATCCGCATTACCGATCTCGAAACACGTACTTTTTTGACACATATTCGACATCGATTTCTTCATAAACTTCCGACTAAATGCTGAACTCAATATATTTAATATTTCAAAGGCTTGTCAACTCAGTTCTAAAGCTCTTAGAGATCTCTAAACTTCTTTGGGTTTCTAAGCGCCAGTTCTTGGTATTGGAATGCAGCCCCTGCGCTCTTACTACATGCGACTTCAGTCTCTTCAAAGGTCAAAAGGATTTAGCCACAACAACAACTAAAATTAGAGCAGTTTTCAGCGTCTCCGTGTAGAAAACATATTCGAAATAGCACTATTTGTTATAGCACAGTATTAAACGAAAATATTTATCATACTTTAGCTCTCTCATTCGTAGCGAGTGTGGCAAACCATTTAAAAAAAAAATTATTTTTACTTTTATTTTTGTCACGCCACTGCCAACACTCCTTCAATGTTGCTGTGCCTACATTATACGCACTGCTCAACGTCGTCATGTTGTGCGACTCGGCTCGGCTTGACTGAGCTCATTTTAGCTCAGCCACATGTTAGAGCGCCCATTTGTGCTGTCAGTGCCAACCTGCCAGGAACGCGCCCATCGATAGCTGAAAATCGATAATTTCATTTTCTCAATTTCGCACAAATGTGCTGCTAGCAGACACAATTTTCTCGCTGTTATTTACCGTTATGGCCGTTGCCGTGACAATGCCTAAATATGCCACGACGAGCGTGTTGGTAGTGCCATTAGCCGTGCAAAGTTTGTGCGCTGTGCAAGCATATTGCTATTGGTTGTTGTCTGTAGTTATTGGGTATTCGTAAAACACGTCATTGTTGTTGTTGCTGTGTGGCGTTATTGCAAAGTAATGCCATTTTCTTCCGTGGCCGCCCACCCGCATTCGCTTCTCTTCATCAACTCACTCCTCTGCCGGCACAGCAACAACCACTTCATTGCGCTTGTCCTTTCGTCGTTTGCTTGTCTTCATGCGGTTTCCAGTGGCTCTCCACCTTCAACCTCAGCGCACGCGACTCCCGCTCATTTACCTAGTTAAGCATTTTCCATTTTTGTTCGGCGCTCTCCCCCTCTCCCCGGCTGCCAGCGCGCAAATTCGTTTGCCTTATCTCTTTTTATTGTAAAATTGCAATTTATCCATACTTTTTGCACTTTTTGTCTTCTCATTGTGAATTTGCGCTTTGGGATTCACATTTTGATTGTCTTTTAGTCATGTCGTTTGCAACAACAGCAACACGCAGCATAAAAGCAAACAAATTTTCGAAACTGTTAAATTGCTAAAAAGTTTTTACGAGGGTGCGTTCTTGTTTTTCCCTGCTTTCAACCTTTCCCCCTCACCTTCTTTCGTGCGCTTCAACCACTTTCGTTCGCCACATTTTATTTGCTTTTCGGTACTTTCATTATAAGCAAAGTATTTGCTTGGTTGCTTGTTTACGTACATTTCTTTTGCAGCTTAGCTTGCTTTCTCTGGTGTCTATATTACAGTTAGAGTAACTGTAAAAAGTTTGCGCTGATTGTAGTTATTGCTTTTGTTGTGGTTATTACTGTACTTTTGTGCTGTTTAGCATTTGATTTTGCACGCTACGCTGGCGTTGTTGATCCCCTCTCACTCAAGCAGTCATATCTGATATGACTCTTCCCTCTTCCACTACCATACTTTTATAACTACTCGTGGTTGCCTTTTGCAATATATTCTTGACAATAAAGTTGCGGTTGATTTTCCGTTTCCTCCACTTTTTTGCTGGCCTTTTGATAAGCAAAATTTTGCAGCGAATTTGTAGTGGCACTCTCTTGGTAATTTGCTTGTTTGTTTGCGCCAAAAAGTATGCTAAACATTTTTGATGACTAAATACAACCCTTGAGTACAAGGCTGCCACAAACATGCTCTTGAAGAAGTTGCAAAAAAGTATAAAGAAATTTTAATCAAAAAATAAAAATATAAGCGAACCTCGAGTCATTATGTCAGCAGCTTTTTGCTAAAGGCATGAGTTTTTAAAAATTATTCGCTTTGTAGCATACCTTTGTGCGCTTGGCTTATAGAAATTATAAAAAACAAAAGTTATCTACATTTTTATATATGTTTTGAAAATATATAACCGTAACAGGAAGAATTAAAGGAAAATTAGATAAAAATTAAAATTAAAAATTATAATTAAAAATTATTAAAAAAAAAATATAAAAAATATATAAAAAAGATAAAAACAATTATAAACTGAATGACTTTAAAGGTGAAATCACTACATATTTCAGTGACAAATCACTTTTAAATCACTGCTTTCTCAACTTGGCCACAATCAATGCCAATTTATTTAGTTTTGTAGCAGGACTTTTTTCTGCAAACGCTCTCCACCTCTCTCCTGCGAAATAAACTCGCCACCTACGTGAGTTCCCACAGCTGCGCACACACACCCTTGCATTTGTGCGTGTAGTCGTTTTCCCTACATTTTTTGATTTTAGATTTGCTGCCTACATTTTAATCTGATTTTATTTGGCTTTTCTTTGATTTACAAAATGCCGTTAGATTTAATGCGATTTTCTATATAACTTGTGCGCTGCAAAATCATATTTTCAATGAATTCGATATTGCTTTAGGGCGCACCAAATGCGAGTTATGCGATTAAATTTAGGGTGCTTGGAAAGGGAGTGAGCAAAGCGGGTAGCAAATATCGTAAGTGAAGCTTTAAATTAAGTTCTAGCTAAGCAAAGCATGCGCTAGCTATTTTTCTCTCTCAGCAAACTTTAAAAGTAAGATTTTTTTTTAAGCTTTATATTTTACGTCAAATTCTTTTTTGCGATCTTGGCTAAAGACTAAATTCTTTATCGTCCTGAAAGCGTGCGAAAATATGCTCAGAAAATTGTTCAAAATGATTTGGAATTGCATACTAATTTAAAATTAGACCTCTGTCTACCATAATATGTTCTTTTTAAAGTCTCTTTCTACCTCAGTTTCCACAAAAATTCCGTAGAGCCTCAGTAAAACTTATAGCATACCTTTGGGCTTCAAACGCATGGCACAACTGGTTGCGAACTCAGTTGTAATTCTACTGCATTTCTGAGGCACTCTTTAGCCTTCATACCACCTCTCGATATACCTACTTATTATTCTACCTTAAATGCTTGCCCTCAAAGTCATCATAAAGTTCAAGACAAAACCTAACAACACAAACGAATTTATTGCACCTGTGATTTTTGCTTATCTGCCACGTACAAAGTGGCACGTACAACTGCACGCATTTAAATATTTATCATAACCGGCCACACTCCCCCTGAGTCGCACGCCTGCTGCCACTCCAATGTGAGTGTAGAGTCAAAGCAACGCCTTCACATTTTTGCATTTTGCTCATTAAGCGCGCGAAAAATACGAAAGACCCAATGAATATTTAAAAGGTGAATAAAATGATGTCGAAACCTTCACCCTTGCCTTAGTGCGGTGCAGGGTTGCAACGAATGCGTTGAGGGAAAAACTAAAATAAATGATTGGCAGCGGGGCGCGCACACACACAAACACGCGCGCGCGCTCATGAAAGCGCACAAGCAGCTCCTACAACACCAGTTTACTGCCATGCAGCGCCTAAATGTATGCAAGCTAAGTCGCAGCACAAACTACGCGGCACACATAGAGGGCATTTTGGGGCTGCTTGCGCATAAATTGACAAACTGGCGGTTGAGTGGTGAGCGGAAAAGCGATTTTAAGTTGCGGGAAGCATCGTTAGAGCGCGCTGCTGCAAGTAGTAGTAGTGTGTGTGCGCATAAGATTTCATGCGACCGCACAATGCGCCCGCTGCATGCTTTAATGCTGCGCCACAACTGTCATAATAAGACGCGGCAGGGCGCGCGGGTGACGCACGGGGCGCTGAGTGCGATTTTTGCTGCGCTGATTGTTTACTATCTCACATTTTACACAGCAGCTTTGCATTTCATTGTATTTGTGCTATTTTTGCAAGTTACTTCACACACACACATCAACAGCTAACCTAACAAAACACCCGTTTTTGCGCTTTCACTCCACATTGATTCATGCTACATACATAGGACACTAGTGTGTGTACTTTGTTAGTGTGTGTGAAAATATATATATATATATATATATATATAAACTTTTGAGTGGCTAAAAATAAAGTAGTAGATATATCGTCGCTAGCTGCTGCTTGCTTTTTGGCATATTATTTTTATTCTGCTACTTATTTCTTGCTTTACTTATGCGCACACAGCGATTTGTCCACTTTTTATCAACGCCACAGCTACTGCTACTTCATAAAAATTCCCCAAGTGTTATGGTAGCTTGTTGTTGTTGTTGTTGTCGCTTGTTGCAGTAAATAGTAGCGGTGTCGTACATTTGTAGCGGTAAAAGTTGTGCATAAAAACTTTTTACCGTTCTTCAGCTGTGATGTAGATAACGGCAGCTCTCTATACTGCCATATAAATATATATGCGCCCAAAAGTATGCAATACACGTACGCTGATGCTTTACGCACGCGTCTGCTTTGCTGCCAAGTTTCGTTGCAATAACTTTTCGCACACGATTTTACCGTTGTTTTTTTGTTCTTTTAACACTTTTTCGTGCGATTCTCGCCCTTCTTTGTGGCGTCTTGTGGTTGTTTTTCTTCTACTTTTTGTGATTTTCCCTTATTTTCGATTTTCTTCGGCGCAGCTTTACTTCTGCTCTTTTATGACTTCGTCGTCATTTGCGTTTATTGCACTTTGTGAACTGCAATTTTGTGTATACAAATTGCACTTTGCCTGCGTTTTTCTTTTAGCTACCGAAAAATGTTGAAAAATGTGTTAATAAAAACGAGTGGGTGTTATTGTGGAGTGTGGGTAGGTTATTAAAAAAATAGATAAAATCAAATATCGTGTTCTGCGTGCCACTACATAAATGGCGTAACATAAATTGGCAACGTGGCAGCAAAGCTGCTGCAATTGATTTTATTTTGTGGCTTTAAATGCACTTTTGTGCTTTCAATACTATTTTTTTTATTAAGAGCGTTGTGCGCTTCTAACTCAATTTTAATTGCTTCAGACGCATTTTTAGTGCTTAACTGTAGATTTTGAATTTATATTTAAATTCTATGTCACCTACTACTTATTTGATTTATACTACTTTTTAAAAAGTGGTTTCGGGTTAAGTTTTTTGTATTCCGAGAACTGTACCAATGCTTAATATACACAAGAATCTTTAAATTGTAGCAGATTCTTGACTCTCTGTTGCCTTAAGTTCATTTTTGTGCCCTTACTACTGTTTATATTAAGACCGCTGTGCGCCTTGCAATCCAATTGATTCCTCAGATGAGTTTTTTCTGCTTTAACTGTACGTTTTTAATATATAATTGAATTTTATGTCACGTGCTACTTATTTTGGTTTCTACTACTTTTTAAAAAGTCGATTTTGGTCGAGTATTTTTATCATAAAACTGTGAAAAAGGTTCATGTTTGAAGGGTGCTGGTTTCTTGATTTTCCGACTATTTTTATGGCGCATTAACGTCGTTAGCTTTTTACTACACTTTTAAAAATCGTTCTTTGAATGGAAATACTACGTATTTTAAGCCCGAAATAATAAATGCTTTTATATTTTTATAACAAGATTTTAAAATCTTCTTCAATTTTCATACTTTTTTGGAAACATTTGTGAAATATACTACCTTTTTATTGCTTCCCGCCTTTCTTTTTGTTACACAACGGTCTTTTATACTAACTTTACAATAAATTTTTCATTGTTTTCCACACACACCAAAAAATAAAACCATTTTGTATTTCCTAAAAATTTTTTTTCACCAGGCTTTTCCCGTATATACTACATTGAGTTTTACTTTCTTATATTTGCCCACTTTGCACCCTATTTTACAAGTTGCTCTCTTATGAAGCGACTTGTCTCTTCTAGGGATTTTCTACCTCAGCTATTTTCAATTAAACTCCGTTTTCTATCTTTTTTTATAAATTTGCACTCTTTACCCATTCTATGGCTTCTGGCCTTCGAGTCAAAGCACTTCTTGCTCCATACTTTTCCATTACTCTTCGCCTTCTGTTTCATATGTCTTCCATTTTCCGTAAATTGGCAATTAAATTAAATTGTATGCTGCCATTTCATGCAACACTGTAAACACACCTTTCTAGCGAAAAACAGTCAGCGGAAAAGTGCCAACGAATATTACAGTACAGCTAAATATGAGTACAAGTAGTTACCCGATAGACGGTGGAGAGGAGTGAGCGCGGTTTGTTGAAATAGTCCGAAAATAGCCGGGATGCTTGAAGTAGTAATAGTATAAAAGTATTTACTTTTTCCTTTACTGCCGTAACAATCAGCTACGCAGCGTTGCCACGGCTTTGTTTGCGCAAAGGCGAAGACGTCGTAAACCTCGGAGAAGAAGAAGAAGAAGCAAAAACAAAGGAAAATGCCGGAAAAGTGCGCTGCCTGCCAGAATAAACATTGACGACTCTTACAATTCAACTGGCAATACTCGAAAATGTTGCTCATTTAGTTTAATGGTTAATGCTTCCGCTACCTTTTTTGTGTTGCTCCCCTTTTTGTCCACTTTCCGCAATTTAAGTGCGAACGAAGTGTGCAAGAGCAAGCTGCGGTGAGTGACAAGTGGCCGTAAAGGCTAAATGACGCTGCTAAATGTAACCCAAGGTGGCGCTTTCAACTTTCCGCTTACTTAGTGCCAAGTCTATGAAAACACTATGCTTGTGCCTGTATTTGTTTTGATAGTTTCAAGGGTGTCGTAAAATAAACGAGCGAGTGCCGAACGGAAATGAAACAAAGAAGTGAGAAATTGGCAGTAATGAATAAAGAGCCTGCTCAAATGAGCAAGCGGCAGTATAGTGCTGAAGTTTCGAAAGCAGCTGGGCGCCACCGAAGAGGTAGGCAGTTGTCCAGAGATCACTAAATCCTTTTTGAAAGCTTTATTGTTAAGCTGATGTGGCCACTCACCCTTTGAAGCTCTGTCTGCGCAATTCACTGCTATTTGGGTTTCAGACTACGCTGGTGACCGTTATACATGTTGCTGAACTTTGCATAATAAAGGCTGCCGTTGTCTTGCAGTCAGGCTCTGCCGCCTAATGTTGATTGCAATCATTTAACTTAATGCTGGCGGGTAATATTAAAATACGTACGCGCAGATAGCTGTTAAAGACAAAAAACGTGGCGTCTTTGCTTTGTGTCTGCCACACAAACAATTAAGCCGCTCATTATTACAGATAGCTTAGTTATCTACTACACCTCCATCACATAGTTCCTAATAGTTCTTCGCAGCTTGCGTACTCCCCATGGCAAAATGTTAATTTTTCTTTTCTGAAGCATACTTTTGCGCGCCAGCTTAATCACCAGATTAGTTGCAACGATATTTAAAGTGATTATGCGAACTTTATACAAAGTTCACAGACTTTTTTCCAAGTTATTATCAAAATTTGTTGATAGTGTAGTCAGCTGCGGGCAGCTTGAGCGCTTATAATGTTGCATATACAGGAATGAAGCGTCTTTAGATGGTTTTCACTTAAAGAGACTACTAAAATTTTACTGAGGCTGTGGAGTGTTTAAATTAGGTAGAGTAATCGAATACTAGTTAATATAGATGAGTTTAAGTTAGGTGGATAAATCAGCACAACAACATATTTTTTTCGATTTGCAATTTTAATTTTTTCTTTGTTGAAACTTGGCAACGGGGCAATTTTATATTAAAATTCGTAAACGTTGTGTTCCTAGTAAGCCTTTATGCTGAAGGTTTTGAATTCTTTAGCAAAGCATTATCATGATTGATGACATTTAGACACTTCTAATAAGCCTCGTTCGTTCTATATGTAGCCGTCTTGCCAGTTCATATTTGATCTTGGTTTTGTAAACTTAAACACGCAATTCTATGAGGTTGAAAAAAATATCAAAGTTTTTTTTGCTGTTTTCATCAGAATGAAGCTGGGATTTAGTTTGATCGGTCTTTTCTTGCCTATTGCGATATTAGCTCATATATGCCTGAGTTTAGCATTGGTACATTTGGCAACAGTATTTATTTCTATTAAAAAGTATATATATATTTAATTTTAACTGCTTTACGTTCAGCTGCTGCTCTGAAACTCTCAAATGTGTACTAAACTGTACTACGTTGCACTACGATTCATGGTACTTTGCGATATAATAAAATTTGGCAACGTAGCACATATTACTGCAACTGAAAATTGGCAACACTGTATGAACGAGGCGAGTGTGTGGCAAGCAAATTGTGTCAATATTACAAGAAATCCTTTTCAACAAATTACATTCGGCTTTAAATTTCCAATTCATGCACTGCTGAGAAACTTGGCAACGGCGTATTGAGTTGTTAATGCCATACAGTTAATTACATATTGATATGTGTATATAAGTACATGTATACGAGTATATTTAAATCAATAACTAACAATTGAACTTATGTACATACACCGAAGGACTTTCGAGTGCTGAGTAAGCGCATGAGTAAGCATATGAGGCTTACACTCAATAATAAGTATGTACGTGTTGCTGTCGGCTGAGTGCCACTAAGCAGCTGAAGTTGTTGTTGTTGCTGCTAATATTATTATTGCTATGCTTGTTGTTGTAGTTGTTGTTGTTTTTGCTGTTGTCCTATTTCACTGCTAACCGCAGATATGTCTTGTTATTTGCTTGTGAGTGCTTTATTGTTTTACACTAGGCCACATGCGTGTGTATGTGTGTGCCCTATAAGAGTATATACGCTTATACATACAGATATATATATATATATATATATATATATTTGCTTATTTCAAAATTTAATAAATGTCGTCTTAAAAATTTATATATTTACACACATACTTAGCTAATGCCAAGCGCTGTAATGTAAGAGTTTATGACAGAGAGAGTGAGCATACATTTAAGCGCACACCAAAAACACATGTTTGCAATGCGCGCAACAACAACAGCGTGCAAGTAAAATAATATAATAAGCAAAGTTTCGATATAAAATACTTGTTATGTGTAGTACAAGCGCATATATTTTATTATCCCTACACATACGCCTTCACCAGCGTGTGTGTGTGTGTGTATGAACGACTGCTGCTGCTTGTCATAAGTGCTGGCATGCTTGTGTGTGTATGCTGAAGAATGTCGTGCTTTATTATTAAACTTTTGCCGCTACTCAATCTTAAGAAGTTTTGTTATTGTTGTTGTTGTTATTTGAATATGGCACACATTTTCTAAGTTCTTAGTGCTGCTCGAAAGATTTTGCGCCATTGTTATACAAGCATGAAACACAACCACGCACTTATAATATACATGTAGTATATGTATGTGTGCGTAAGCGTAATTATTGACACAGCTTTTTGTGGCTTGGCAAACATATGCCTGCTATGATAAAATTTTAAATGCGATACGCAACTTTATATTTTATGCATTAAAAATATTTAATAATATATAAACTAAATATTTGTGTGCGAAAATTCTTCAGCAATTGTAAGAATATTTCACTTGCGGCTCTTGTTAGTGTGTACATTGAAAATTTGAGGCATTTTCGACTGAATTGGAATCCTACAACACCAATAAGCGCCTTAAATTATTTCCAAACTTTTAATTGTCATTTAAGGCAAAAACAATACCTTAAGCAGCTTTATGTTAAGTTTTGAAATTTTGAAAATTAAATCATATTCAGGCATTCCTAAAAAAATATACTGGCGACAGAACTTAAATAGGTTTTCAAACTTTCTGCCAATTAAAAATAAATTTTTGAAGCTTTTTGTTCAGAAATTTAGTTTTGAATATTAAAACCCCAAACATATGAAAAAGCTTCGTTTTCAAAGCTTTTGCTGTTTTACGAAACGTATTTCTTGCATTACCGCTTCTCAGTAGGCTTGTGACGCAAAATTGTCACCAGCTTCACATCTCTCTTGAAAAGTTGGTTCATTCTTTCAGTGAAATTTTTAATTTTCTGCAACAGCAATATTTATAAAAAAAACGCAAGCTTTTACCTTTTGATATTTCTAATAAATAAAAATAGTTACTTGGTGCCTAAAACATCTTCTATGGCCCAGGTGCTTCATTAGACACCTACTTGGTGCTTTCCGTTAGATGGTAATCAAAAAGCTCGAAAAAAAACTCAAAGGCAGAGAACAAAACTTCCTTTGTATAACAAAGACCCACAACTTCCAGTATTTCTAGGAAATAAAAATTAATTCTTTGGAGCTTTCTAGTAGTTGGTAAGCAAAATCTCGAAAAAAACTAGAACAAACTAAAATTTTATTTTCAAAAGCTTTTGCTATTTTGCAAAGCTTTTCCTTATCGCGTTACTCTACTCTCTCTTACTTCTTTGCCAGTTTATGGTGCAATAAATTATATGTAGTCATTTTCTAAACAAAAGCGCAACACTTTCCCGATCTTTGCGGCTTTTTAGGTATCTTCTGGTGTCTAAGCTTATTTTCGAGAGCTTTTACTTTTACACAGCTTTTTCCTTTCGTTCTCTTCTCCTCTCGCTCACTTTTTAGTCGGTTTATGGTGCAATAAATTATATGTAGTCATTTTCTAAACAAAAGCGTAACACTTTTTCGATCTTCGCGGCTTCTTAGGTATCTTCTGGTGCCTATGGTCTTCACATTTAATATCCATTTATTCTCTGCAGATTCATCAACGTCATTAATGGTA
The DNA here is from genome assembly GCF_042242935.1 of Bactrocera oleae. Classification (NCBI taxonomy): domain Eukaryota; kingdom Metazoa; phylum Arthropoda; class Insecta; order Diptera; family Tephritidae; genus Bactrocera; species Bactrocera oleae. The sequence continues at coordinate 1,572,529 of NC_091539.1, forward strand.
TAAATTTTGTGCTTTTTCGAAAACCTAAGCGCTGAACATGACACTGAGCAATGAGATGCCAAGCTTTTAATTAACCATCTAATATAAATTTAGCGGTTTTCGAATGCTTTTTGAGCAAATGACCCTTGCGCATGTAGAAATCGACAGCAGTCGCTTCTTTGAAGGTCTCAAGTGTCTCCGTCGCGGAAGTAAACGCTAAACAATTTGGAATTTATTTAAATTGAAACTTTTGGGAGGCTAAAAGCAAAAGTTTTCGTTTAAAATGAACGCGCGCGCGTGTGGCAAATGCCAATCCCATAAGCGAGGGAAGGAGTTGAGTGTCTGTGGTGTTGTGTGTGTGTGTTTGTGATATGACTAGCGGAGGGCTCAATGCCACACAAAGCAAGTTACTAAGGAGGCTTTTAAATTATGAATGTTTCGTAGCAAAAGCGGGTGGAGAGTTTTGGGACTTTTCGTATATATGCGGCGTTAAAAAATGCATGACAAGCAACGAAAGCTCGCAATTGGTGTGAGTGGAAATGAAAAAAGTCAAAAAAAAAATAAATATTTGAAAAGCAACTTAAATGCCAGAAGAAAATTATTAAATGTTTTTTGTTGTGTCAAAAGTTTCAAGGAAAGGTCGCGGCTTAAACGAAAGTCTGAGGAAATGAGAAATATAAAAACTTAGAGATTGTCGAAGCCGGTTTTACTTAACAGCAAGAGTTGCGCCTGCTTTAGCAAATAATACGAAAATATTACAAAAAAATGAAGGCTGCAAAATTACAACAAGCAAAAGCGAAAGCAACAGCCCAGATGCCGCACGCTTAGCACGACAATATTTACTGCACCCTTTCGCCGTCGGCTGCTTGCCTTAAGGGCGGTTACACACATACTTGCTGACAAAAAACCGTCACAAGCTGTCAACCCAGCCGACAGGCGACCGAAAGACGGACTGCCAAGCGTCACAGTTGCTGACTTGCTCAGCGAACAAGCTCCTGTTCGGTAGGCGCCTGCCTCCAGCCCTGCGGTGGTGGACTTTTACTAGTAAAGAAAAGTTTAATTAAATATTTTTTGTGCTTGTACAATTTCTTCATTTTTCTTGTTATGTGTTGTGATGCATGCCAGCATTGCAATTTAATTAAAAATACATTTCCGCAAGGCCAGTGAAATTTTTGCGCAAGAAGAAGAAGAAGAGCAAGCACTGCTTTTCGCTGCCGTTGCACTTGTATGTGTGTTGGATGTGCACAAACGCATTTATGTACTGTTATAATATGCCTTTTTTACATTGTTGTTTTTGTGGTCAAGTGTGGACACTTTCGGTTTTGTCTTCATCACTGCAATGAGTAACTCTGTGACTTTGCAAGCTCTGCACGTCACTCGAAAGGAAGTTTGGGTAAGATGTGTGACATTGAAACCAAGCGGACACAGTATCTAGTCTATCCATACTATTTAATTTCTTTACAAGATACAAGATAGGACAGATTCATTTAGAAGTCAGTGAAGTTCTCTAGGCGTTTTCAGCAAGTTTTCGACTTCCCAGAAATATTACTTCAGCAAATAGCTCCGAATTTCCATCTATGCCTTTTTTTGCAGTTGTGACTTAGAGAGATTGATAATATAAAATCTTGCAAGGTTACATATCCTATATTCTTCCCTGTATAAATTTTTGACTGAGCTTTCAAAGCTCTCAAGACTGGGTTAGACAGTTTTTAGTTTTTGATATACATACCACACAACCATGTTTAAGGTGACCAGCAAAGCACTCAGCAGGTCTCTAGGAGATGAAGCTTAAGCTTGCAAGCTTTTAAGGCTGGCTTAGCTCAACCACAGCTTTCGGTGATAAAGATAAGGAGATATAGGAGATAAGGCTTTCAAGGCTGGCTTGCTGAGCTTTCAAAGCTCTCAAAACTGGCTTAGCCGATTTTTAGTTTTTGATATACTATCAATCATCCAAGTTTAGAGTGACCAGCAAAGCTCTCAGCAGTCCTCTAGGAGAGGAAGCTTAAGCTTGCAAGCTTTTAAGGCTAGCTTAGCTCAACCACAGCTTTCGGTCTGGCCCATTTAGTTCCCAGAAGCTCTTCAGGAGTTGAAGCTTATTTATAATTTATTTAAGGACTCCTGAGAGAGAAATTAGTCCAGTGTTCGTTTATGTAGTGGGAAATTTCAGCGTCAAGAGCAAAGGTTTTCAGTAACTTTGTGTAGGCTTCGAATTTCAAGCGAACAACTTATATTTACAGTAGTTTTCTTTACAGTAGCCGTCAGCATCAGTTTTTTCTCAGAAAATTTCGATTTCATAACATCTCGTTCCATCAATTAAGCGTTTTAATGATCTAATTTGAAGCGCTCTTGCCACTCAATCAGCACTCTCAGTCAGGCAGCAAGCCCTAAGAGTTCATTACTAAATTAATGCTTTGACAGTAGAAACTTCAGAAGAGCCCAATTAGAGGTCGAAGCTATTAAATCACAGCTATAAAAAGTTGTAATCGTAAGAGGCGTAGCGGCAGCAGAGAGTGCCAGCAAGTTTGCGAGAGCAGAGCAAGCGCGCTAAACTTCACTTAAGCAAATTGCATTTGCTTAAATCACATTTTCTTTTCGATTTTTCGCAACTCCAAAAAAAAAGCACTAAAGGAGCTCGAAGAATAAAAAATAGTAGTTAGTAGCAGAAAGTTAGTGTGAGTACTTTGTAGGAAGTTTGGCGCGCCAAAGTTTGGGACAAGAAAATTTGTGCTGCGGTTGCCTTGCATGGCTATACCACATAGTTATTGTTGTTTTTGTTGTTTTTTGTGATTTTGTAGTTATTTGCAATCAATTTCGCAGAGTTGCAACGAAAGTGCAATCGCAAAGTTTGCCGAGCTGAAGACTTGTAAGCAATTGGCTTTGAGGACGCGCAGGTCGTATGAGCAAAAGCAAAATTAACGGTACTTGGATGCTTGTTTTTATTTTTGTGTGCAGCAGCACAGAGTTGCAAAGAAATGTGCTTAAATTGTATTACACGAAAATTTCCACTTTGTCAAGTGCATGTATACTTGGTTGAGTTGAACGAGCAGCCACACACACACACGCAAATGCACTTTGGTTTGCAAGTGCTGGCATGCTTGCAACACACTTACGCATGTGTGCGTGCGTGCGTTTAGATTAGAAATTTTGCAACTTTAACTTTTTGCCACATAAAGAAGCCACACATACGCATGCCACTTTATGTGAACCCTGTTTGCATGTGACTGTGTGTGTGTGTGAGTTGCACACAAAGACTCACGCCTGTGTATAGCTTCGTTGCAGTATGCAGCGTGCTGGTTCTCTCAAGGCACTCAAGTGTAAGCAACTAGCTCACACACACACACACACATATGCATCAGCACGAATTCTTCTAGCCGCATATATGTTGCATACTGCACGGCGCTCGGCAGCCACAAATTCATATGTAAAACATGCTTGGGGCTACGCACAGCGGTCGTTGTAACCTGAGCAGCTGCCAAAGTCAGTCGCATACATGCGCATGCACATAGGTGTGTTTCAATTGTAGCAGCATTTCAGGCGCACGGTCTGGTTACTCACAAGTTTGGCCAGCATTTTCAAGTAATTTTGTTGTTTTTTTCACAAAAGTTTGCCAGTGAAACAGTAGACATTTAGATAGAGCGATTTAGCAGCAACTGGGGGCATGTAAGTTTTGCAATGCCGCAAGAAAGGGTTTGAAATGTAGACTGGAATCTGGCAGGCTTTGGCGAGCTGACTGCAGTTCAGGAATTTATTACAAAGAGTTGGCGGTTTAAGTTTAGACTGAAATATATAAGTAAAATTCTGCTACAGGAAGTAGTTACTTAACAAAATATATTATATTTTTATTATAAGAAAGGCAGCTTAAAGCTCGAGCATCCAAACTTTCTTAAAGCTTAAAACTCATCAAGTCTGCATACTCCTTCACAAAGTTTCCCTTTTGTGCGAGCTTCTAAGTCTCAATTCGGTGCTACAAAACCGCTAACTCAGTAGCTCAGAACAACACAAAACACGGACGATACAAAAATATACCGGCCCATTTTTTACCTCATATCAATTCGGAAATACTTAAAGCTTTCCCCTTATTTTCTTATCCATGGACGTCTGTAGATATAAAATAAATATTAACCATCCAACAAAGAACCATCATCTGTTGTAGTGTAGGCTCGCTCTTTTTTGGTGCTCAAAAAAGTAGGTGAAGCCAATGTAGTCGGTAGTCATGATCAGTGTAAGATTGGGTAAGATATCGAATAAAAAATTAAAACTAAATTAGAAACCAAAACCAAACTCGTAATACCTTCGACCGAGAAAAATGCGTTCAAACATTTAAGTGAACATATAGCGGACCTTGAGCGCGCAACTTTTCAAAGCTGTGTCTCCAAAACTATTACTGGTATCAGCTTGAGAATTTGGAACAATATTCTAGATATGTTATAGAATTAAATAAGAAAATAAATATATTTTTTGGGGCTTTTTGAAAATTAACCAATGAAACCAATGTAAACGATTAAGTAAAACCAAAAAGTCAAAAAAGCAGTGCAGAAAAACATGAGGTGGATGAGCAAACATTTAATGCTCAATAACTAAAATTAAGTTTTTATATTAGTCACTCGAAATTAAATTTATGTCAAGCAATGTGATATAATAGCGCACAAGTCTCATTGAAATCCATCTAAATTATTTCTGGCATACTGCTGTCCACTTCAACTTTCTAAGCATTTTTTCGCTGTCTCTGGTGTGTGACTTAGCTATACATGCTGCTTGCTTGCATTTCACTCGCTTACTCGCACACGCTCTCTCTCACTGGCGGGTGGGTGGTTTCGCTTTAATTGGCCCGTTGCTCAAACGTTCGTCGGTGTTGGTGTTGGTGTTGGTTTGTGTCTGTGAGACACTTATAAAACTTAATTAATTTTTACACTTAATTGAATTGTGATGCTCCATTAACAAGCGAGCATTTTATGCACTTGAAAAGATAGCATGCACAACAACAATAACAACAGCAAAGAGGCCTTGAATAAAATTGTGTTCAACAAAGGCAAGGAATGTAATATTTTGTGTTTGTGTGTGTGTTGGGAATATTTGCATGCCATTGTCGCCTGTCATCGGCGCACAAGTACTGTTATAAATACATAATATTTGTCTATTTATAACGATTATTTGCCTGCCTCTTAATTGCACTTGCCCTGTGTACCCCCCCCAAAGCAGCTGCAGCTCACTGCGCCTAATCTTCACGCTCCTTCTCTCTTAACCTACCGCCTCTTTCATTGACTTGCACACTTTATTACTCCAGTTTATTGCTACTTTGCCTGCGTGCTGTCGCCTGCCTTGTGAACTCCGCTGGTGCGGTGGCAGCACGTTGCATACCCCCAGGCTGCTATGTCCTTGTGTGTAAATAGAGCGAGAAAATTCAATTAACTCGTCTAAATTGCTCACTTGTTAAAAGCACAAAACTTGCTGCATATTTGTAAACAAAAACATTTGTTGTCGAAATGTAGTTATTGTTATGTATTTTTTTTATTGTTAGCTGGATTTTTGCGCTTTTTCTGCGCAAATAATTGAGTTAAGGTAACCGGACTGCAATGGGCTCAAGCCTCAGCGACATGGTTGTTTATTGAAGTATTTTCTAGTGCTTGTGTGACACATATAAATAGTCAGCATGAGCAGGCGAGTTCAATATCTTCATGAAACATGCTACATATATTATTTGGCATCTTGACATTTTGTAGATCAGTATTGCCGATGGGCGTAATCGTACCACCACCACGCCTACAAAACGCCATTAAACAAAAACTTATAAAGTGTTACAACTAAGCTTCAAATTAAGTTACAGGGCATCAAGCTAGCGACAGATAGTGCTCTCAGTATATTTCATCTTTCTTGCGTTCAAAAATTTTCGAAATCGGTTTATAACTTTCCAAGGTGCCAGACACTAAGTATGTGGCGCCCAGTGCATATGGCTGATTTTTAGCATATATATACATTAATCTGTGAGTTCTGGTTTTGGAACTCGCGGATAATATTTTTATGATGACAGCATGCCCTAGTGACTAAAATGCGTAAAATTAGATCAATACTTCCCTTAGCCCTCATATACCTAATATAAATAATTTCTAACTCTTTACAATAAAAGTGTATACTCTTGCTTAAAATGTATGCCATCAAAGCAATACCTCCCCTAGTTTAATATAAAGTTTTACCAACAGCTGAAGGTATTTGATCGCCTTTGCGCCTTGCAAGTTGCGAGCGTATAAAATGTTCGCTTACAATCGAGCTTAGCGCTTCCTTACTTGTTACATTTCAATTTTGTTTTTTTTGTTTTAATATTGTCCACACGTAACTCACTCAAAATCACTTTGTGTTTGAGCGAAATTTCATTAAAATTTAATTTGTTCATAGTCTGCTATCAATTAAAACAAATTTTATAAATATTTTTAATTATTTACATTTATTGTTTATTTATATTGCACATATTCCCACAATGATAATTAGCCGCGTAAAATTCATTAAAAAGCACTTAAAGTACTGAATTATTGAAGTTTCATATTTGTTTTGTGGTCAATTTGAGTTGAACACTCGTATTTGCACCATGAAACAACAAGAACAAAAGTTTAAATTAATTTTATGCGCAATCAAACATTGCAAAAAAGCGAAAAATACAAAATAAATGAGCGTGAGTGTGAATAATACAGTTCATTTTAAGCAGAAGTAATAATACTTGTAGAAGCATTATTGTATAATATTTTTTTATACAATTTTTTTTTAATAATTTTTTTAACCACAAAATTAGTTGCTTTTACGCATTGGCCAGCTATCAGTGACACACTCATACATGTGTCAGTGCGTGCAGCTGTGTGACACCAACAATATTATTAGATTCATAAATTTCACTATTTTTTTTGCGATTATTTGCAATATTTGCACAAATCGCTAACAAATTATGCGTCAATTTTATAATAAATTAAATTTATTTGGTGTTAAATGCTGCGTTGTTGTTTTTGTTGCACTTATTGTTTGTTTAGTGGCAACACTGTCCAATTGTAAACTGTCATTTGTAGTTGTAATTCGAAAATTTAGTAATATGCGGCTGCCAAACGAATTAGTCTAACGGTGTATTTTGTGCGTTTGTGGCTTTTCGGCTGATTTCGAACGCAATTGAATTGGAAACATTTTCCAGCGAATTAGACTTACAAAAAAAAAAAATCTATTTGCTGATAGTTAAAAAATAAATTTAATGAATTTAATTTGTTTTTGAAAATTGCGGCAGAAAAAATAAAAATAGAAAAGTGTAGCAAAAAATTTTTACATATAAAAATATATAAAAAATTAAAAAATCATATATGTATATAACTTTACGCTTGGCTACATAAAATACATATATATATATAATTTTGTTTGCACTATATATATTAAGTCAAATATTTGCTTGTAAAAATCATGAAGTTTGCTTTAAGGCCATTTTCAATTCACGCACACTCACGTAACCGCAAGCCTTCATTACTCACTCTGACTCTGATTCTGGCTCTCCTGCCGCTCCCACTCCGCTCCACTTCCTGTGCTTCTTAATCCGCTTGCCGTTGTAGCGCATTAAAATGTCCAATTAAAATGAAGCCCATCTCGTCTTTAGTTATTGCCTTCAAATTAAGCCTCGCTATTACTTTAAATTGGCTTCTAAGTAATCGGCACATCCGCGCTGTGCAGTCACACACACCCCACACAACAACTTTGTTATTTCCATCTCGCCAATGCGCGGTAGGCTGCTTTCAGCACGCAGCCATGCAATCATCATCAAGGCTACTTTCTCCCAACAGCCTCCCTGCTGGCAGATCTCGCCGTGGGCTACTCAATTTTGGCAATTCGCATTCGTAAATCAAATGAGTTTACAACAAATTAGTATTTTTAGTTGTCATGCGGCTTGTGGCGCACTTCACCTGCCCTACTACTCTCAACATGCGCTGGTCCATCGCCTTTTATCATTATTGCCATTGTCTTGTGCTTTGTTTATCCACCCATTTTGGTTTTAGTGTAATTTATTTGTGGATTTTCTCCGCCGTTTGTTCGTTTGGCTTCGGCAATTTTTTGTTTGTTGACCTTCAGTTTGGTGTCAATTTCTTTAAATCATCCTGGCGTGCTCGTACGCATGGATACACTGTTAAACTTGCTTTTCATTATTGCAGACATTCCATTATTTCGTTTTCTTTTACTCAGTAATATAGTCTTTTTATAAAGCGCTGCTTACAGTCCTAATTGCGGCACCTTTTTCTATTTGTGGTTTGTGTCTTCGGTAACCCTATTCTCAATCCACCCATATGCTGCGTATGAGCGATTTGTTTACTTCCCTCCTCTAAGCACGACTCTCTTACCTAAATTCTTTATAAAGGTCCAAACTTTCGAACTCCTGCGACTGCAAATACTCCCGGATAATAAGAGACCACGTTGTAGCTTTCTTTTAAGAGTAAATGTAATAAAGGAGAGGGCAATAGAAAAACTTTAGGCAGCAGAAATGAAAAGATGCTTTCTTGGCTCTCGTATACACTAAACTATATAGTGAATAATAGGTAACTTTGTTTTACGGTAGCTTTATGGGTGTTGCGATCCCAAATTGTTATACAATACGTTTGTTTTGATTTATAAAATCTGACTAATTCTAAGTAAGTTGGGATTCCCTAATCTTCCAACACGTTAAACTCCATAACCTTCTTTTGGTGGATTCAGTTTGCTTTTGGTCGTAACCAACCAAACAACAAAGCACTACAGCTTTAACTGCAGCCTCATAAACTCACTAAAATCGACGTGTGGAGCTCGCTTGCGCCCACTCCTCGTGTTCACTGACCGGTCCAGAGCTGACTCGATTCATTTAATCTATTAAAAATTCAAATATGCAGCAATTATGCTTGTCGCACATTCACTTTCACATTACAACAAAGTGTTTTTCCTTTCATCTTGTTTTTGTATTAACTGCAAATTGGTATTCAGGAAATTGAGCATTTAATGAAATTACTTTGCATGCATACAACTTCTACACGCTCGGTCCACATGCAAATATGGAAATGGGGAAATGGCAAAATTAGTAGATGGATGAGATGTACTGCAATAAACTGAGCTACGTAACATATATGTACGACTATATGGCAGCCATATACGTCAATCTCCATAAAAGCAGACGCTATAGCACGATGGGGCGCCGGGCGGGCCAAGACGACTAGCATGCGCTGTATACATTGAGGTGTCAGTGAAATGAATTTGTGTACTGTGTTTCACAAACACACGCCTGCTGTCTCTCTCTCTCACTCTCACACTAACGCCCTCACTCTCTCTGGCTTGGTTTCGTTTGCTGTTAATTGGGCTTTTCAATTCTCCACCTATTAACGAAATTTAGTTTGTCGTTGTTGCATTTAACTTATTTCCGTGCGAATCAATTATTTTTTGCTGCTAACGGTAGAAGTCGTTGCCGTTAAATCCGAAGCTATACAGGTGTTAAAGAAATATTTTTTCTACTACATTGCTGAGTCGGCGTTTGAGCTATGCGGATTTGAGCCAATCAAATAGGTAAATCTTTAAATCGACAAATCTCCAAATCCACAACTGACCAAATCTGCGTCGTTTGCGCTGCTCTTGCCATTACACCAACGCTGCTATTCAGTTTCCGGTACATTCAATTTCTGTTACATAATTCTTCCCACTCAATATCAATTTGCATTTACCTTTGGCGTCTTGCTCTGTTTACCGACTCTACACTTGGCGCTGTCGAGCTTCTCTCAGCTCGTTCGAGCTCTGCTTTGCTCCGCACAAATTCATTGGAATTAGTCAATAAAGCAATTAAACGAGAGGCACGTATCGCACGAAAGGATGTCGCAAGATTGCTTACCTCTGCCACATTCATTTTTGTACACACGGATACAGGCGTATCCCCGTATCCCTACATGTGTGTGTGCTCCAAACTCTGTCACACATACACGGCTACGTGCCGGGAGCTCAACAAGGATACCTCGCATGTGAAATACCAGTTTCCCAGCAACTTCATTGGCAAATGTATCGCTTCGGCGCCTAGGTAAACATGTCGTCTAGTTTGTTATGTGTGTTTTTATGGCTCGACCAGGCGAGCTTGCGAAAGTAGTACCAAAGCAAACTGTGTGTTGTGTGTGTGTGTGTATGTGGGTTTGGCATTTGTGTACATGTTTATTTATTTGCACAGCACTACAGATATGGCAAATTTCAATTACGAAAAAATCAGTGAAGACAAAAAACAAGTTGGCAAAAATATGCGAGCAGGAATTCAAGTGGACGAAGCTGCAGGAGCAGATACTCATAGCCATACTGGGAGCACTCAATAGCAAAGAGCTCGTTATAGCAGCGGAGGGGGGCGGACTAACGTCACATGGGCGCTATTGATTGTATTGGCGTAGCAAATAAGGACAAACTTTTAGTCACAATTTCGGGTATGGACTGTGACAGAGAGATTTATTGAGCAAACGAGCAAGGAATGACAGCACGATGGAGTCTTGTACAGGTTGATTTCTGCTCTTAAATGCCAGTAAGCAACAAAATTTAACAGCACAACAATACTTAAGTGTGGTTTAAGTAGTAGTTGGTGTGCTGGAGACTAAACAGTCTTCCCTCCATACAACCTTAGTGAAAGCAACGTCGAAGATTAATTTTTCCGTTGCTGCAAGCAAAGCCATTTACTAGCGCGCATTCGGACGCAGAGTCAATGCAAGCTTTGTATTTGTATGAACCAGATTGCATATATACTCCGTCGTATCAACCACGAACTTCGCGGAAAATTTCACGAATAACCAAAGCTCAATGCGGTTTTATAGTTAAACGAGAAGATCAGCAGCAATTATAAGATTTATCGGTAAAGTATGTGATGATCCTTTTCCAATAAGAGTTTCAACGTCCATCAGTCAATAGAGTTCTTCCTTTGTGCTCACTTAGGCGCTCTAAGGTAGTATGTTTCACAAAACTCGTCAGTTGAGTGGAGAATGTTGGAACTCGTGGTACAAGAGTAATATAAGATAATTCGGATAACACAAATTGTTGGAAAAGCCAGAGTGTGCTCCAGTAAAAATTGCTAAATAACAAGCCGGCAACTCAAAACAGCTGCAAAGTGGTCAGGCTTACAGATGAAGGGATCAATTTACACCAAGAGCTCTACTCCAGTTGGAGGAAGGAACAGGCTCTGATTGGTTCCAAAGTGCTTTGTAGTTTTTGCCCAACAGGGAAATACTATGACCGCTACGATAGTCTTTTTGGCGCAATTTCACATATCCTGGCTGTTAGGCTGTCTTCCTGAAGTCATTTTCAAGTACCGAAAATCTCAGAATATGGACGTTACCATATTGCAAGTTAACGCTGCAATAACTAGACAGCTAAAAAATCTTGTAAGCTTCTGCAGGAGTGATTTGATTTCCAAACTCGCTGAAAAATATTCCAACAATGGACCATATCTGAAGATCTTTGTGAAAAACTGACTTTCCGCAAGAAGTTTGCTTTTGCTTTCTCTCTCTCTCTATCTCTGTCATTCTCTTTCAGTCTCACAGGATAAGCTAAGAATAAAAGCAAAATATCAAGTAGTTTTTGGAAAATCAGTATTTTTTCAATGCTTCAGGCTAACTGCGATACAGTGGAGCCGAATCTTATGTAACCCTAATATGAACGAGCTGTGCTATATCTAAAAGCAAGCCTAATTTACTATTTAATTATAAATTTCATATCAAGATTGCTAGAAGACATCAGTAAATGATGAAAAGAGACCACAAAAAAATGTTTACCATTTGATAATTGACCAAATTGAGCTGCCACCATATGCACCCTGTCTGCAACGCTTCTCAGTCACCACAGCCACTCACTTATTCAGCAACTAGAGCAGCAATTCACTGCGTGGCTGCCGCTGTTTGCTGATTCGTGCTAAATTTGAACACGTGGATTTAAAGATGGCAAGACAAGCAACAAAGTGCCAGTACAGGGTGTAGTAGGAGGGATCGGAGACTGGGCTGGCGCGCATATGTATTACAAGAGTGTGAAACTGTATTTATGACATTCAAATTGAGTTAGTAAAAGTGCGCAACGTGACTGCCTGACATGTGGAGTGGAGCCGCAGCTATCAAGCCGTTGGAGGGGTACTAAATCTCGCGACTAAAAAGCAACAGGAATTGGAAGTACAAGCAGCGCAACATATAAAAAAGCGGTTTAAGTGAGATGAGCGAATACAAATCTGTGACAGGCAGCAATTGGGGAGCTGCAGTGGATCAAGGCGTGTATAAAAAAAAAACAACAAACGAGTGCTGTGAGTTATGGACGTGCGCTAGACGCTGAACGTTGTTTTAAAGCATGTATATATATATATATATATATATATGTGTGTGTGTTTGTTTGTGGCAGTTTTCGTTGCTCGAACGACGGCTGTGTTTCAACATTTTGTTAAGCAAATTTTGCGGATTTGTTTGTCATATCGTCGGCTGCGTGGCGGGCGCAACTACGCAACAAAACAGCAACAACTGCAACAACAATAGCAGTAGCGACGTGACAGCTGTGAATATTGCCAGCAGCAACATTTGTCAAAAAATTCCAAAAATACATGTTGTTGTAGTTTTTGTTGCTATTTATTTGCAATACTCACATTACGTAAGCAAACAAAAAAAAAAAATTAAGCAAATCTCTTGTAGACATTACCAAGCGTTGCCACATTTACACTATCTACATGCTTTGTGTGTGTTTATGTAGTGCCATGCGCTTGTGTTTGCTGCTTTTATTGTACTTTCCCACTGCCGTGTTGATATCATCATTTGCATTTCTTCCGAAAACGAGATCAAAAGAGATTTTCATCTCAACGCAAGCTGCGCTGTTTTTCCACACCCCTCACCCCTAACTATCGCTTTTTTGTTGCTGGATTTCATCATTCTTTTTTCGTCACATCCCCTCCTTTTGTTGTCTTTGTAGTTGCTCAGCATTTTTTTTTGCTTTGTCATATGCTAATCGCCTGGAAGTGATTGCATTTTGCTTCATTTCTCCTTTGTATTTCATCATACGAAGGCCAAGTAACGGCGTGTGCTGGAGGTGTGCGTTGCGAGTGCCGAACTTTGAAGGTTATCTCGCATTTAAATAGATGTTACTCATCTTAAAGCACAAGCACGCACACAAAATGCTGTCTTTGTATTTTTTATATAGCATGGAGTTGAGAGGCAGTCTTTGAGGTATATAACATACGGTTGGCAGTTGTTATGGGGTTTCAAGATATCTTGCGAAATACTTTTATTCTAAATGGTAGTGTCAATTTCTGGAAACGTATAGGTTGCTAAATAAGGTCTGTAAATAAAAACGCTTGGAAATGATGGGTCTCTAAGTTTAACAAAATTCTCTGCTAGTTGAACGTTCTGCAGGTCTCGCTTCGTGATCCGAGAAGAGTCAGCATAATAGAATCGAACTGACAGCATCCGTGGAATGCTAAATACATTATAGTCGAGTTTGCAACTCATTAACCTCGGTGCCGCAGGTCCAATCCTCTCTTCTTGGGTGTTCCATCTTCCGCTATATACTCAGTTTTGGTCCTCAGGAAGTTGGTCAAGTTAACTTCAGTCTTCAGATGAAAAAATAACAGTAATTGTAAACTGCTTCTTATTCCTATAGTAAGTTCCGATTTTTAGTCAAAAGATATTCACTTAGGTTGTGCTAAAAACTCATATGATTTCTGGATAGCGCTGTTGCCAATAGAAGTGATTGTTGTAGACTACTCGCCTTTTTGACCTGCTCTTTCTGTAATTGTGACCCCATCGGCAGAGCAAGCTCTAGTTGGAGTAAAGACCAAGGTTTGCCTGCTCTCTTCCAACCCTTCCAGCTCCATTCCTGTGCTTTCGAATGTCGAATTGATATTTTAATTTTTTCAGATCAAAAATAAGAAGCTGATTGCTATCAGTCAGCTTGACACTTCTTTCCAACCGCGTAGTCAGTAAGTGCGTTCATCACTCGAAAGAGTCTCAATACGTTACTTCTGCGATTTTGTTGGGCGACAGCAAACAGTCGATCAGCGGTGACACGTGAAGGCAAACTCGTTGCGTTTTTCTTTGAATTTTCCTCCACTGCGCTCGCTTGCTGTTTTACCGTTCGCTTCTTCTTACTCGCTTCGCTTTTCGCAGCGTTTCGCAGGCAACCCACGCCATGCCATGTTTACTTCTTTAATTAAAATGTGAGCGTGTTGCATGCATCGGCGATTAAAATTGCTGCCATGCGGGTGCAACAAATAAACCGTTATTCTTGCTGCGCTGCAGTGGCGAAGCATGAGTGAAGCGAAATGGTAAATAAATAAAATATAAAAAGGCGTGTGCGTAAATAAAATAAATTAAAGTGTGGGGCGCTGAGCAAACGTGTACGAGAAATTGTGGGGCCAAAATGTAAACGAATAAACACGCAAACGAGCAAATAATCGTGTACTAATTAAACTTGTGTTGCCGCATGTAGCGAGTCAAATATTTTGAAGATTTTAATTTTAAGAAATTTTTTGCCAGGTAGATAGGTAGATATCAAGGACAATTGAAGAGAATTGCGTGAAAACAAGTTTTATGAAGCCAAAAATAGCAAAGAAACTGTTGCCTACATCTAGGCGGAACATTGAAAAGGGCAAACCACAGAGCGAATTTCAACAAATATTAAGTAAAAATAGTAAGCGCTTATTTAAAGCCTTTTAAATATATCGACAAGCAAGATGGAATATTTTTGTGTATACCGACATCCCGGTATTGAAAAGGCTGGGAGTTTGAGAATCTTAAAACATGTTTGTACATAGTATAACATTTTTAACTTCCCGCTAAGAAAATGGAAAATTTTCTGAAAATCGGGAAGATATTGGTTTCACCCCATTTTGCAAAAATCGAGTTCTCAACAGATCTCGACGTTCTGAGGGTCGAGGAAGCTTCCCCGAACATTTCTACGATGATGTCCGTATGTCTGTATGTATGTGTGGATGTATGTGTGTGTGTGTGGATGTATGTGACCCTCTTATAACTATTAAACTGCTCAACCGATTTGAATAAACTAAACGGCATTCCAAAGGGTTTCATTGCACTTGAATTTCGTTTGGACCCAATCGGACCAGTAGATTTCGAGAAATCTCAAAAATAAAAATTTTGAGAAAATCGTTTTTTTCGAATTTTTTCCAAACGACTTGACCGATCGACACCAAATCAGTTCTAAACCTTGAAGAAACACATCGTTTGCCGTAAACCGGGTCGAAATCGGTTGATTTACTTGCTAGATATCGAAAACGAAAAATTTCGAAGAGCTCAAAAGCAGTGAAAAAAGCGAAATTTGAACGTTAGCGTATGAAATTAGAGGGAAGTTGCAGGGATGACCCTTGAGGCCAACCGTTTTTCGGGATTCAAAACTCATAGTTTGAATAGTTCGGAACACCGAAAAAAAATACTTCGATTTCATTTTGATAGCATATTTTTTGGCGTTTTTGCAAACATGTATGTACATATTGTAATATAATTTTTATAATATTTGATATTATTAGTGCGTCCCGAATTTCGGGATTAGAATATCAAAGTTTCGGGATCCCGAAAATTATATTTTTGTTCTATGAAACTACTTCTGTTTCTTGCTAACATATTTGTTGACGTTTTCGCAAAGAGTTCAAATTTTTAATATTCCAAAAATCATATATTGCAAAACTAATATTCCGCAATTTTTATGGGATTCATCAAAATGTCCTAACTGTTACTGATTTTTAAACAATAAATGTAATTCTTATATACAAGTTTTTAACAAATGAATACAATGCTTCAAGGTGCTTATTTTAGCCTACTTGCAGGCGCATTTTCCTTGAAATGTGCTAAAGCTCAAAACCTTCGAATTCGATGATTAATTTTTGCATTGGCTGTCGAGTATTTATTACCGAATGTGAAATAATATTCACAACATATTCTAAGTGTGCTAGAGTGAATTCAAGCAGCTTAAAAATTCACACAATTGATTTGAAAATACTTTCTTTCTGCGTTGCGCTGCATATTTCGTAAACTTGTACACACGCATTTAAGTAGATACATATGTGTGCGTGTGTACAATGGCATTACATACAAGTATTTGTGCCAATGTATATGCACTCAGTATGATTAAGCCAGCTCAACAGCTTTTAAAAAACATACTACAACAGCAATACATACGTACATGCGCAAATACACAGAGAAAAATACTTGCGAGCATACTTAAGCTTTTGTGCGCACACACCCACCCACCTTAACACACACATTCACTTGGAAACACTAAGCAAATGTCCTTCGGCATACTTTCGAAATCATTGCACTTGCATGCTTTTAGGCGACTGCTGCCACATATGCAAATGCGTGTATGTGTGTGTGTCTGTGTAGACACATTAATTTTTCCTCACGATTTTTCGCAATTGATTGCATTCGGGGCGTGCACGCAGGCAGGCATCGAGTGTTTTATTTGTCTACAGTGTTTCTCATTATTTGTGAGAAACGAGAAAGCAGGCTAGAAAAAAAGCCAGCAATGTAGTGAAAAATGTTCTGCAGCCGAGCTGAGTTGCTTAATATGGCAGCAAGACAAATGAGTGTGGGCTCTTAGAAATTTTATAGGCACACACTGGCACGCTTCAACGGACTTACGGGCAAACACACACACTAAACTCATATATGTATGTCTGTATGTATGTGTGCTTCAATTATTTGTTGTACTTATCATTGTTGTTTTGCTATTATATTATAGCTGCCTGCGTATTAATCAACTTGCAAAGCATGCAGCACATACGTTGGCCTTCAGTAAGCAATCCAGCTAGTTGCCAGCGGATTAGAATCAACTTGCGAAAATGTGGTGTTATTGTTGTAGACTTAAAAATTAAAATATTTATTTTGGCTTGTATTTTCGGTGTTGTTGTAGCTATAAAGTTGCTCCAATGTGTTTCGAAATATAGTTTTAGGCGTCTTTAATAACCAAAAACTAAAAAATTGCGGAGTATACTTTTAGACACGCTTATTTATGGAAGCTTTGATGCTATAACTGGTAATTGTTACAAAAACATTTACTTATTCCTGACTAACTACTATTTGAAAGTATTGGATGCATAATTTTAGGCGCAAAAATATATTTTTCTTTTATTTTTATTATTGGTTTTCTCTACGCATTGCATAAATTTAGGTTAAAATAAGTTATATGTAGTAAATAATCTACATTTAGGCGCATATAAAACTGAAATACATGCAACCGATAGTTTTGAGTTCAAACTTGTACTCTTCCTCCATCCACTCTCTTTTTAGCAATCTTTGCTAACGCTCTACAATATTAACATATATGCATACTTTTAGGCACGCAGCTGTAAGCACTTACGGAGCGGTTATTTGTTCAAGTGCTGAAGCTTTGAAGCGAACAACGAAAACCACAAATTAAAATGTCAATTTTCTGAATTAGCACTTGATAGGCATTCGTTCACAAAGTGTACTGGCTAAATATAATCACAAACTATTGAGTCTATTAAGTGTGCTTAGTTTGAGTGCGGTCAAGGAGAGATTGGTTTTGTCTATTATTCTGCTTGATCTGCAAATTTCTTGGTGGGAGGAAAAGTTTACTATTTAAAAAAAAAAACTGTAAAATTGCCTACTTTTAGGCTAACTTGGGTATCTGTATCCTAGCAGCGTGTTGTCACTAAGTGGATAACAGCGCAGCTTAAAGCTCATTTACCACATGCCTGAAATATAAATTTTAGCATTTCCTAGCACAAAGTTACCTTTTAGGCGCAGTGCATAGAGCATAAAAGCTGACTCTCTATAAGCCATTTCAAGCAGTCCTTAACGCACTTGGAACTACGTGCCCGTTATTTGTGGGTTGAATCTGAATATCTGGCGGTACAGTTATCACAAATGTGGCGTTGCTGGCAAATGCGTAGCTGTTTGGCTCCTAAAACGCTGCTTAAGCTTCAAAGCGTTTTGCACATTCATCTTTTGCGCACGATTTGCGCCGAAATTTATACAATTTTTCTGCTTCATAATTTTGTAATTTTCTCCTAAATTATATACACTCAATAGGTTTGCAAAGTGTAGTGCCTAAATGTATGCTATACTTAAATATATTAAAGCACGTCATTACTTTTGCCCTTATATCTACTTGCCCAATATATCAACTTACCAACAAACAAAAGTCAAATGAAATTTATGCTTCGCCTTTTTGCAATCAACTGCCAGTTTAACTGCCAATTTTTCTGAGATTTCTCAGAAGTTGTGGTGTATGCAGGCACGCTAGTAAACTTGGGCAGACGCGCGTGTGGTTTCATTAAATATGAACCTTAATTAAGCCAATTTTACATAGAAAATGTGAACCATCTCATTGTCGACTTCCGTACTAACGCTCTTGTTGGGCGGGGGTTGTCGAAGCCGTTGACTTGGAAACGACAACTGCGCGCAAAAGCCACGGCAAATCACTATAATTTCGTTAAGTAATAGCAGCAGTGCGTAATTAGTGCCAGTAAAACATACTTTGCGGCGCTTTGAGCGCCATCGAGTCGATATATCCACCAGCGTGTGTTGGCAGTATCTCAGTGGTAAACTTACTAGTTACACGCTTACAAACGTGGCGCTGATTAAGTTTGCATTGCTATGCGAAAAGTTCCTTAATGATACGTTGCTCACAATAAATATCAATATCGCCGTTCTAATTGTATGCATACTTTCAGGCTGGCGGTTTGTTGCGCTCTTAATGTGAAATTAATATGGCACGAGCTTTTAAATGCTGCTTGCTCTTAAATTCTTGAATAATGCATGATAATATATAATAATTAGAGAAAATACTGTTTAAAAGTTGCTAAGCATACTTTTTGAGTGACGTGAAAATCAAGTAATTTTATAAATTGCTGCTCAAATAGCTGCAAAAGTATTAAATAAATTAAAAGCATAAGGTTACTGGATCTTTATCAAATGCGCATATTTTTTTATGTACGTTTTTCATTTATCGTTTTAAGTGTTTTTTTTGCTATTTTCTACTAAAAAAAAATAAATTAAGTGCGAAAAAATCAATAGCTTGAGTTGCTATGATCTTAAAATGAGTGATTAATGATTTCTAGTATTATGCGTAAAACATTGTTTGAAAATACATTTGGTAGCATATCATTAGGCGCCGAAAAGCTTGCACACTTTTGTTGCAAAGAAATAATTCTGGACTTTGAAATGAAACGGCTTAAATAAGGTGCTTGCAAAAATTCAAAGCTCAATTGGGAAATTATAGCGGATGTCTTACTGTAAATAGCGTGTCTAAAAATAAATTTAGTGGAAGTACCGGTGAGCTCCTCTGTATAAATAGTATGCCAACAAACTGCAAAAAATCATGCATCTCGCTCACTCACTCACTCACCCCACCCCAAAGCAATTATCGGCCTACCCAAAGTGCTTCAACTAATTTAATATTTCGCTGTAATTTATTTGCCACATTAAATTGACCATATGATTAGGCAAAGCTGTTGCCAAAACGAGCGTACCCCTATCAGCCAGTCAGCTGCCAGCAACCCGAAAAAGCTCATTTTAAAATGCGCATTCAGCAGCTGACAAAAGGGATAATGGTTGATAGCATTGCGCCGCCCCCAAAACATTTTCAACACCCTGCACAACCCCCGCGCACAGGCAGCGTGAGGAAAGCCACTTAAAAATCGCTAAAGTTGCAAAACGCTTACGCTGCCCGAAACGCTGCGAGAGCGGAGTATAAAGTGGGGTACAGCGGCGACTTGAAATGCCAAATGAAATATTAATAAAATAGACAAAATGTGAAGGCTGCACAATAACAACAACAAGCAGAGAAATAAATAAATAATGCTTGCATAAAATTAAAATAAAAAGGCAAATTGCGGAAAATATATGGAAGTGTTTAGTAAATATGCGTATACTGCAAATATTTTGCACACACAGCATTATATGTATTAACATAAACGTTAACATATATACTCAGTTATTATGTGTTAGTGTAAATATGGCATTATGCGCTTAGAGAAAATTTAAATTCATATATTTTTTTTTTGGCATTTCTGCAGCGCGTTTATTTACATGCGTCAGTATATAAAAATATACATACAAATAAATATATGCATATACACATACCAATACATGCGCATCGCATGCCATTCTGGCATTTGTTGCCATCTTGGCATGTGCTCGTGCAGAGTCGCCTGTTTAGTGACATTTGCTGTGCTTATACTTTGTCTACGCGCTCACCCCGCTCAACTCTCGCAACATGCGGCCGCTTCAACCAACAAAGAGGCAAGAGTTGGTAGCAAAAGCTTAGCTTGTATAAGTGCATGAAGTATTCTGTGTGTATATGTTTTTTTTTTGGTTGTGTGGTTGGTGTGTGTTTAGCGCAGCAAAGCTGCAAATTTACTTAGCCAAACAACAATAAGTAATAGTATTACAACAACAAAGCATAACATCTAACACCAGTCAGCATAACAATAATGCGGTTAAAGTGCCACTTTGTTGCACACATATACACACACATACACATACAACTAAGCCAACACACTGCCAAGCCAAGCCTGCATAAGTAAATAGTAGTGGCAGCCGGGCGTATGAGCAACCTCACTCATTCATGCATTTCTATTGCCTTTCGTTTTATTTTTTGTAAATTTTTTGTATTTTTTTTTTTGCATTTTCTCTTTTTCGCTTTGTCACTGTTTCAGTTTTCTCAGCTATTTGCGCTGAAATATGCATAGCCAACCACAATGAAATGCCTTTTGCTTGGCAGCGTCGTTATGCGGGCACACACACACACACACATGTTTACATACATACATACACGCCAACAAACGAACATTGACATTTTCTGGCTGCTGCAGCTGCTGTTGTTGGCGCTTTGGCTGTGCTATGACTCACGCTGAGTCATCGGTTGGTGCTGCAAACACGCTCATAGATAATAATAATAATAATAGCACTGATGTGAATACAGTGCAAAAAGTAGCAGCACACACCTAAACACTAAAGTAGTGCCATACAGGGTGCACACTGCGTACCCTTCTAGAATACCCTACACAAATAAAAAAGTTTTCCATACAAGCAGTTTGATTCCGATCGTTCCGTTTGTATGACAACTATATGCTATATTGCTTCGATATCTGCGGCTTCCGACAAATGACCAGTTGCTTGCGCAAAAATAGATATCTACAAAATTTCGCATCAATATCTCAAAAACTTAGTGATTTTATAGAGACAGCCAGACGTCCATGGCTAAATCGACGCGGCTTTCTTCAAACTAATCTTTCCACACGTCAGCTTCTCCCATCTTTCTTTCTTATTTTTCATATAGGCACCCTGTATACCTACGTCTACGTTAATCTATACTCGCTTTCTTATGTAACAGCAAATTTATTTGCTTAGAATGTGCATCCATTGTGACACTCAGCAACTTGCATACAACTTACGGCGCTTCAACGCTGCATTCCTTGTCGTCTCTATACAGCGCTCGTGCTCCGCCATAGCCATTGAACGTTCATTCCTTGTGCACTTTGCACGCTTAACTATTTGCTCGCCTCACTTGACTTGTACAGCGTTTTCTTATTTGCCATTGTCTCATACTGCGTGCTCCTTTTTGTGCGCTACAAAAAAAACATCAAATTTGTATTTTATTAGGGACTCAGTAAATATAAAAAAAATATTAAATGGCAACAAACGTTTAATGAAAATTATTGATTGATAGTTGTCAAATGAAAAGAAAAAATTTAAAAATTGTATAAAAACGATATCAACGCAAAATAATACAGTACAGAGTTTAGTGCAAAAACGTTGAAAAACATTTTTTTTATAAACTTCTGTTTTTTAAAATCTGTATGCGTAGCTCTGTCAGCACTTGTTAAATTTGCAAAGCATACCTTTAGGCTGATTACTAATACTAGTTATAGAAAAAATATTAATTTAGCGAACTAATTACATCAAATAGATCTACAATTACATAAAAGTAGAATAAAAAATATTTCAGAGCAATAAAATATATATTTTACAACTTACTCTTCAAAGCATACCTTTGGGATTGCAGACTATTTGGAGTACAAATGTAAGTGTTTTAGGAATGTTGCGATGTTCTTAATCCTTGAGCGATTATGAACCCCCCGCTAGTTCCAATTACTTACCAACTACAATATTTAGCGCGATTTGAATTTCAGAAGCCTTAAGTCGTAATAATCTGCATACGAAATTTTACCTAAATACTTATCCAAGACCGTTCGAGTGTTTTTAAATCAGCCTCGCAAGATATCTTCAGCTGTCAACTGTCAATGAAGGCGCTACTTTAAAGACAATAATATAATATATAGCATAAGCAGTAAAAGACTTGGTTACTCTACAACAAAGGAGTTAGGGACCAGGGACAAACAGCTCAGCGCCTGCAGACAACTTACGTCAATTGGAAAAAAGAGAAAGAGTGTGGAAATTTTTAATCGTAGTAATGTTTGCTTTTGCATGGCAGAAGAGCATAAAAATGCATTTGAAAAAAGTGTAAAAATTGGAGCCAGCACACAAGAAAGCACTGAAAAAGGGTAAAATATAGAAATAAGAAACAAAATAAGAAAAATGAGGAAAAATAGGAAAAAGGAGCATTTTTAAGGAGCTAAAAAGAGGACAAACAAGCAGCAGGAAAGCAAGTAGGCGACTGCAATTGCACTGGAGTCGGAGTAAGAAAACAGCAAAAGCTGAGTAAGAAGGCAGAAGTGTTGGAGAAAAAGTCAACTGAAGCCGCACATGAGGGTGCTTACTTGGAATTCTACTTATTTGCTCCACATTATGCAGGGATATTTGTTTTACTTGTACATTTTTATTATTTAGCTCAGCATATACACTCTTATGCATATGTATGTATGTGTGTGTGGGTGAAACTTAAATAGGGGAGCAAAAAAAAATAAAAAATAAAAAAATTGAAAAAAACACGATATTGAGGTTGAACGCGACTAACTAGAACTAGCGCATACGCCACTCCATATGTGCGCTTAGCTCCCAACGCGCACCGCCGCTTTCATGCAGATATACGACTATGCTCTAGACTCCGTTCTACTATGCAGCTACTAAAATATTGTAGTTTAAAGTTTAACGATGAAACTGTGGGTAAATATATTTTAGTGCTGTGTGTGCTGGCGTCCAGCATGCCATTACTCATTTGCTCTACTTTATTTTTTATATCTTCAAATAAAATGGCATTCGCTCCAAATGAGAAAGTTAAATATGTTTAAAGTGAAACAGCAGAAGTCCCACGTAGTAGAAAGACACACACAAATAAGAGCTTGTGAGGTAAGCAGTTGGCCTCGAGTAGCCGCGCTCTTGTCTGCCGTTGACTTTTGAGTGCTAAAAGGCATCTCACTCGCATTCTTTCTGTTTCTTTGTTATTTCTAATTTAGTTACTATGTCTTACTATGTACATACTTGCAGTTCTTTTACGCTCTTTCTTTGCGCTGATTTTAATTGTACTCCCTCTACATATAACTCAGTTGCCTGTTCAAATAATAAAAAAGTATATATATTTAAGCTAAACCTCAGACGAATTTAGTTTAAATTTATGGAAGTATACTTTTAAGCGCAACGTTTAATTTAAAATCATTTAAAAAGTATTATCGCTAATAATTAAATACTTAGCGGCATAAAACTATGCGTTATGCAAGTTAATAAAAGAAAAAATATAAAAAATTTTTAGTATTTCGAAAACCTTTACTTTTTTTAGCTCATTTATGAGTATATTCACATTGTGCAGTTAGTTTTTCATTAGAAATTGCATTTTTACCCCACCAAATTCACAAATATTTAACACTTGCTTCCATTCAGCTCTTTAGTACTGCTATTCAGCTGCATTTTCGCATATCAGCCAGCTAATCATAGTGTTCAGCGGCCTTGTGAGCTTTAATTCTATCATTTATAATTAATAATTACATTTCTGCCTCATATAATTGCAAAAGTTTAACAAACAATTCCATTTCGCTTTTTAGCAATGGTATTCAGCTGCTTTTTATTATACTCAGCTAACCAAAGTTTATACTCACCAATTGGTAAATTTTTATTTAGGCACTTTGATTCATTTTTTCATTTATATGTCGTATTCAGCTGCTCTAACAAGAAATACGCACTTAGCCTCCTATCTTTCATAAACAAATGAATTTTTTCTCCACTAATTTACAAGAATGTAACATTTAATTCTACTCAGCTCCTTACCACTGCTATTCAGCTGCTTTTTCCCACATTCTGCCATTCAATCATGGTGTGCAGCTGCTTTCTGAACCTATATTTTGTAAATCATGATTCAAAAATACATTTATCTTTTATCTAAATGCGTGAGCTTATGCCATTTCGTTTTTTAGCGCTCGTATTTTATATTCAGCTGCTTTTTATTATATTCAGCTGCTATGTATTATATTCAGCTGCTTTTTATTATATTCAGCTGTTATTTATTTTATTCAGCTGCTTCTTGTTGTATTCAGCCGAACAAAATCTTTTCACCAGCTTGCAAAAATTTTATTTTGCCACTATGATTAATTTTTTCATTAATAGTACGTCGTATTCAGCTCCACTTCTCACCAGAAATATGCACTCTTCCACCATCAAGTTGCGCAAATTTCATATACAATTCGATTCAGCTCTTCAAAACTCATATTCAGCTGTCAACGATCATATTCAGCCACATTCAGTTACCCAGTTATGTTATGTGTATTCGCTTATATCAGCGATTCGGCGCAAAGCGACAGTGCATAGTTCATGCCACTTTGCTTACTTAAGCATTGCATACTTACAGGCACTCTCTCACTTATCTATGCACTCACCATAGCACAGTCACTCAAATTGTAGTAATAATACTCATAATAATAGTGTTTGTACAAGTTTAATAACAGAGAATAATCGAGTAGACAGACGGAGTCTGCATACGAATGCCATTGCTTGACGGTTGTTGCTGTAATTATAGTTGTTGTTGTTGTCCGCAGCACACCATAATAACAAAAGTGCACATTTTACTGCATTGCCTTGTTGTTGTAACAGTTGTTGTTTGTTCAACTGTTGTTGACCAACGAAGCGCCAGTAAAACTATAAAAATTGAATGTGGCAGCTGGTAAATGGCAAATGGTGACTGAGTCGTCACCGTCGTCAACGCCAATGGATTTGGCACAGCAAAAGGTAATGCGACGGTGTTGAGGAGAGCTGTAGGGAAAAACTCAGTAGAAATGCATATGTATATGTATGTATATAGGTGTGTTCGAAGTGCCACTGAAATGACTGTAAATCTGTGTGAAGGGTGGTTGGGTTGGGGCAAGGTGGTGTTTTCTGCGCAATGTGTAGAGAAAATAATGTTTAAAAACTAGCAAAAAAATATGGAAAAAGTAAAAAAAATAATTAAAAATTAAAAATTACACAAAAAAAAATTTTATTTGTTTTTATGAAAAATATATTTAAAAAATTTTGTGTTACAGTTACAGCTGTGTTCGAACGGTTTTACTGCAGCTCATTGCATTCCATTTCTGCTAGTCAATCCGTACTTTTACATACACACATACACAAATAAATGAGTGTGTATGTGTTTGTGCAGTTATTTGCTTTGAATGTGCGCTTATGTTTGTTGCTGGCAAATAATTGCTGTTGCTTTTTTTATTTTTGCACATTTTAGTTGCTGTCGCAATTGGTGTCGCCATCGTTATTGCAATTTGTCTGCACCGCAGCAGCATTGCCAGCTGCTGTCGCGCTTGGTCAGCCACTTATGGCGTTTGTGTAGTCTCTTGCTTCTCTGCTTTTTACGTTGCTTTGTGTTCGACACATTTTCGGTATTTATTTTTTAAGTGCCAGCTGTCAATAAAGGGAATTTCGTGTAACTACAAATGTATGTGTGCCATGTGTGTGTATGTGTGTGCATCGTCAATAGCTTTTGTATTGAACGTACAACATCTGCTGACAGCCATGATTGAGTTGATTGAGTTCATATTGGAATTTACTGTACATTTGTATGTACATTACAAATACGCATATAATTTTCTTCGTTAGTTATTATATCTCTTTAATAGAAACTGTCTTCCTTGATCTTTAGCTCCATTGTGTGGTGTAAAAAAGTTAGCGCGTTTCTTCTGCTACTTTTTTTTTTAGCAGTTTGACACTATCTGCCTCTAATCATAGGCACCAAATTCGTCTTGCCCTGTTTCAAAAATAAATTCTCTTCTTCTTCGTTCTCTTGCTGCACAACATTTCTATTTTTATGATTTCCGAAAGGCTATGCGCTATTTTGAGTACAGGCTCTTCGAAAAATTATTAGCTTGCTCTGAGCTTTTTTTTTTATTGATCTTCATATCGATTGTTTCCAAGGGAAGCTTAGTTCGTTAGCATAATCTTAAGCTCTTCTATGTTCTTTCTTTAAAATTAGCCTACATAATACTCATTCTCTCAAAGTTTTCCTCTTTTTTCATTTAGTCTTCTCTCTTTCTATTTTCCTCTCTATCAATATTTTTCGTCTCTTTCTTTTCCAGGGCCTCGTAACAAAGTAATATTTAACTTGATTTCTGTCTCTCTTTTTTTCGTTGAGTCTTCTCTCTTTCTACTTTCCTCTATTTCAAGTTTTTGTCTCTTTTCCAGTGCCTTGAAAGAAAATATTTTTTAACTCTATTTCTGTCTCCTTTTTTTCGTTAAGTATTTTCTGTTTATAGAGAGGCATCTCTCTTTCAATCTTTGCTTTTCCATTTTTTCCAATGTCTCCAAACAAAGTATTTTTAACTCTATGTCTGTCTCTCTATTTTTCCCCGTTGAGTCTTCCCTATTTCTGTTTCCCTCTCTCTCTGTCTTCTCCAATACATGGACACATAAGATATTTCACTACTGTCGTGAATCCATTTGGGGTTTCTTACTTCCCACGATTGTATGAGAAATCACTATCCTTTAGACTTCTGCAAATCCCACTGGTACAGTAAAAGAGAACAATAAGTACGATCACGCCACTTGAAAGAGAAAGAAGCTTAAAATATCTTACCGTCCGACCGACCGCACTTTGCACTTAAATTCCTCCCGTTCTGCGCCACACATTGCCGCAACCGGTGAACACACACTGTGTGTATCAGTTTACATACTCATTCTGTTTGCTCATCTGTTTACACGCTGCTGCGGCAGCTGCCTCTCGAACTATTTGTCGCCGATGTCATTTTAATTTACTCGCATTTAACGTTCAATAACATCTCTGTTTGCTATTAAACGGATGTTGCATCAGTGTGTGGCAAGTATTATATTTGTGTTGTTGGTGCAGCCATTTGCTTGCACAGGCAGTCGATGAACTCAAATACTTTAATAACTGTGTACTTTGTCGACTGACAGCAATTTTTTGAGGATATTAAAACGGGATATTGACACTTGGCTGTTAAAAGGAGCTAAAAAGTGTATACTGTGCATGCGCCTGAAAGTATGTAATGACTGGAAATAAAAAGCGCGAACTTAAACGTGTGTAAAGCATTTGCTTGCAACTTTACGCACTTTTCGCTGTTGCGTCTTAAAATTCATGGCATACATTTAGGTGCACATAGCTTTAATAGCGCTTCGTCATTGTGTCTCGTACGTCATTACCTTAATTTGCAACGCCAAATGCTAAAGTAAGTGTTCTTGCCATATTTTTGTACAACTAAAAGTACTTTCAAAGATAAGCTGTAGACTGCTGCATACACTTAGGCACTTAATGCTCTAAACACGCCTTGTTGCTATACTTGCCTAAGTTCATTTCAAACTAATCACGCTGACTTGTTTTGCTTTCGTCTTGTCACTGCGAATTTACTTGTTGTCATTAACTCTTCGTGTCTTTGTTCGCACGAATGTTTTAAACAAATTAAATTTCATTTGAGCGTGATGTGATTCAACTTTCACACGACTTCACTGCACTTTTTTGTCTTTTGTCACTCGTCACTTTTCCTCGGCGCTGCTTTTTCCCTTACAGTTGGCGCACAAAGAAGTTGTGTGCTACTTTTTCATTTGAGAAGTTTGCCATGCTGCAACTTAGTGCAAAGAAATTGTTGCCTACATTTTGGCGTGGAGTAAATTACATTTAATGAAATCCGTAATTCGTCTTTCGGGGAACCGCCCGCGCAAGCAACTAATTTGTGCTGATTTACAAGAAAATTTAATGCCTCGACAGCAGACTGACGCTAGAGTTAGACATGATCGGGGGGCGAGCGAGACATCAGGTGACTAGGCTGTGTTCAATTAGCTATTGCGGAGAAAGCGACAGCCTTCTTTCGAGCCAAGCGCACTGGTCTTTTTACTTTTCCCATCAGCGTTAATGCGCTTGCAGAAAAGTGCTCACGCTGCCTGAAACTTTGCTGCCATACAACTATGAAACTTGCAGGCTGCTTCTTCTTCTGCATTTGGTTACTGTAACTTATAACTTTTCCCGGCACTCGAACTATTTATTGCGAGCGGCAGTGTAAATCAGCGCCAAACTTTTACTCATTTTCTGCAAGAATTTTGCGAAACTAAAAAGTTTCTTTGCAAATATATACATAGTAAATGGTGGCATATGGGAAGCGGCATGCTTTTAGGCGTGCAGGTGTGCATTCGCCAAGTATTCGATTGTAAACACGTTTGTGGTAGCAAATAGCGTGTAGAAGCGTTTGCCTGGCAGACAAAAGCAAACGGTGAGTGGCGGTGTGAACGCAGCAGTAATATGTCAGCATCAGCAGCAATAGTTGTATAGCATAACTTTAGGCTGCTGCACGCTTGAAGAACGTAAATTAGTAATTAAATTTATTTGACTGTCACAAGACTGCCAACGACACACATCAGTCGCTCGGCTAGACTGACACTGATGTACTGACAAGGAACAACAGCTGTGGTGGGGAAAGCAGAAAGCAGCGCCTGTGGGTAGGCAAGTATAACAGAAAACTTTTAGTGAAACTATTTTGACACATATTTTATACAAAAATATGTTGTTGGCAATGGAGAAAGAGTGTAGTGGAGGAAGCGTGAGAGCTTGCGTTGGGTAACAAATAATAGCAATTACCATTTTTGGCATAGTTTTTGAAGTTTATTAACACAGCTGATCGAACAGTGGCAGCAAAGAGAAGAGAAGTGTAGAGCCTGGCAGGTGAAAATATATTTTGTAATTTACATACAAGCTAGAAAATGAAAAGCTTTTGAAATTTTAAGAAATTCAATTAAAATTGCTGCATACTTTTAGGCGCACCATTTTTTGGAAAAATTCTTAAGCATTGAAAATCTCTCAAAAATAGCTATTTTATTGCTTTTGACTCAGTTAGTATTTATTAAATTAGTATTGCATACTTTTTGGTGCAAACATTTAATTCTCTCCCAAAACTGTATTTATTCAATATCCAATCCAAGAATAGCGCTTTTATTACCATACAATAAGTTAGTATTTATGGTTTTAGAAGATGATTCATCAATTATATCCACCGCTGTACCCAACTTAGTGCTGCTATGCATATATAGAATTTTTGCATCTTCGCCTGATGGACTACGCTGTCTTTGTTTGACTCTTTCTAAGGCTTTAGCTTTACTTTGCCTTAACTATTATAAATTTCAAATCAAATTCCATTTTCCATTTTCGTTGTTATCAATTCATTCATACACATATTGCATACCTTGAGGCGTTTTACAATTGAACATCTCCTGCTTCACACAAACACTTTTCCACTTGCAATAATTCATATGTATATTCTTTTGTTAGCGCTCCTACTTCAGCTTTTGCCACTGATTACAACTTTCAGAGAAGTGGGGAAAGAAAGAAATGGAAATATATATATGTATGAGCATAGAAGTTTATGAAAGTTTTCAAAATAAATTTGCGAAAAGCTTAACACAATAGCTGAGCGTTTCCAGCGCACCTTCTCACCCATAAAGCAGCGCAAATTGCACAATATGTCAAGATCGCGCGAAAAATGTCAATAAGTTGAATGAATGGCACGAACAATGGCACGTATTTGCTGTGTGTGTATATGTGTGAGTGTGTGTGACAATGAAGATGTTAACTGTACATGCCATTGTGCCAGCATAAATACTTGTCGGCATATCGATATTTCAAATCAAGCTTAAGAATAATGTAACCTGACTAGCGGTGACCGTCGGCAGCAGCATACATTTAGGGGCAGTGGAAGAAGCGCTAACTTTAAAAGAAAGACATAAACTTTAGTGGCTTACTGACTGAGCAAAGCTAAAGTGTTTTGAGATGAGGAAACGGAATCGGCGGAAGTGGGTGTGGAAGAGAGACAGTTGAAGTACGCAGAATGAAACGAGATGTGGTGGAAAATTTAAAAGAGCGTTTAGATGCGCGCAGAAATGTATGCTTCATCAGCTTATAAAAAAAGTTTATTAATATATATTAATATATATATATAACATAATATATATATAATATAATTAATACGAAAACATTTTTGGTGATATTTTCTTTGTGACACAACACACAACTTAAAATTGATAACCATTACAAAACATGCGAAATTTTCCAAATATATTTTTATAGCCTGAACAAAGTATACTAAGTTTGCTGCGATGTTTGTAATACCCAAAAAAAACAGCAGAGAATCTATGAAGTATACACATGAATGATCAGCGTGACGGCTGTCCCTCTGTTCGTC
Source organism: Bactrocera oleae (assembly GCF_042242935.1). Lineage (NCBI taxonomy): Eukaryota > Metazoa > Arthropoda > Insecta > Diptera > Tephritidae > Bactrocera > Bactrocera oleae. The sequence goes on from NC_091539.1 coordinate 1,603,061, forward strand.
TGTGCGTATATATGAATCGAGTACTTGTATGGAAAACTTTTTTATTTGACGTAATAACTTCACGAAATTTCACATGAGTTATTTTCTAAGACAACAATGTAATCTCCGAAGAAATTATTCAAATCGGACCACTATAGCATATAGCTGCCATACAAACTGAAAAATCGAAATCAAGTGCTTGTATGAAAAACTTTTTCATTTGAGGAGATATCACGAAATTTCGTACGGGTTATTTTCCAAGACAACTGTAGAATTTCCGATGAAATTATTCAGATCGAGGCACTATAGCATATAGCTGCCATACAAACTGATCCATCAAACTTTTAAGTTTCGGTACAACCGGAGTTAACGTTGTTTATTTTTGTTTAGAAATTTTTTCATATTTTTTTTTCACTGAAAATATTATATGCCGCTAAGGACACTTCTCTTTCTAGATTAAATAAAAAAAACCAAAAAACATTCTTATTACAATATATGTATGTATAAAAGTAAATTTAAATATTTATTTATGATTTTATAAATTTTTCATTCAGGGAATTCCTTATTTTATCACTACTTCTGACAATTAAAACTCAAATTGAGCAACGCTAATTTAAAAATTTTAAATTAAACTGAATTTTTAGCAATTTGTTTTCTACAAAAAAGTATCAATTTACGCGCAAATAAATCATAACGACAATTTTGTGTGAAAATGTTTTTGTGCCAAATATTTGACACATTTTTTGCCGATTTGCGGCGCAAAGTTAGTTCATTTTTCATGCGCCGCAGGTTTGTGGCAAATAGACGCCGCCGAAAACAAAGCATGCCAAATAACAAAAACAATAACAAAAAAATAAATTAAACTCGCTAGCAGAACTTTGCATTATTAACATTTTCGCGTTGGCCAACTGACGCGCTGGTGCAAAAATCAACACAAATACACGCACACACACAAGCCCAGCATGGATTTTTTCCTGCATATGTGCGCTGGCAGCATTTGATTAATTTTTTATGCAGCGTTAGCAGCAGTTTGCTGGCAGTTTTATTTGTTGCACTTTTTCTGTTGTGGCTGCAAATGTGTGGCAACGCCATGCATGTTAATTTACATGTGTGTGTGTGTAACTGGTATGTGGTGCAGCAGCTGCACATAATTTAAAAAAATTTGAAAAACAGCAAACCAGCACTGCCACACCCTCAAACGCCCCTTATGCACCCTGCACCGCAACAGCCTCATTTTAGTCGAGCTGCCTGCTTTTTCGCGGCAAGCAAGGCCAGCGTTAGTGTGGCGGACAGCGTCAATATGCTGCGAAATTAATTGTTGTTTAGCGCTTTTGTTGTTGTTGTTGTTGTTGTCGCTGCGCAACAGCTGCAATCACCAACTCACGCCTGGCAAGATTGCTGCGCGCCGCTTGGCTGCGGTTCTCATAGCTAGAATTTGCTGTGTTTATTCATTAGTTGCTTGTTGTTGTTATAGCACAAAGTTTATTTTTTGGTTTTCGCTTTCTTTTGCGCCAGCAACATCATTATGCTGCCTGCCTGTGCTGGCGACAGTCGCTGCGTGTTGCGTCAATTGCGGTCGCGGCTGAGCTAAATTTCACCGCAGCGGCGCAACTAACGGCACTGGCAGCTGTTGTGGATAACAACAACGATAAAAACAACAACAAGCAGGCAACCAAATAAATGCATGCATCAAAAGCAAACTTCTTCTTTGGTGGTCACCCTCCAATCTGACGGCCTGCCGTGCACGTTCATTATTTCGACAACATGAAATAGAAAAAAAAGTAAACCAAAACTAGGCCACGCCACATTTTTGCGTATGCTTAGATATGCGTGCTTTTGTTGTGGCGCGTGCGTTTGCCATTGCGTATACGCAACATTCAATTTCACGCAAAACCAAGGTAAACGGCTTACACCTTGCTGTTGCTGTTGTTGTTGTTTTTTACGCATTTTCAGCGCAAATTAACATTTAATATTTTCCACTCAACTCTGCGAGGTCTCAATTTAGTTGAATTTTCTACAAGCAAACATAGTCTCATACTAAAGTTTTCTCTCGCTTTTCGAGTTGAAATTTTTTTTGGTTTTAACTCTTCACATTTATATAAAAATTACCGAATTTCACGATATTTGACTCAAAATTTATTTTAACGCTTAAGGAAAGCATGTTGTCGTTTAAGACTTTTTTTTTTAAACGCCAATAATGACCGCAAAATATTTTTTTTAAAGTTGATAACTTTCAATTGACCAGAAAGAGGACTCTCCACAGCTTCTAGAACACTTATCAAATTTTTTTTACGAAATGAAAATTTTAACTCGAAACTTTAATTTAAAAGCCGCTAGATGTTAAAATTTTTTTTTAGTCCAAATTTTTTTTATTTTTATAAAAATACAAATTTGGCCCTCAGGCATTTTCCTACAAATATTCTTTTTTTTATAAAAATACAAATTTGACCCTCAGGTTAAGCAAAAAAAAAATTTTACGCTGCTTATACAAAAACAAAACAAAAGGTTGCCTTGGCGTATTAGCCTTCAGTCACGTAGCCTGAGCAACATAAAAAATCGCCTATTTCCATTTATATTTACAATACAACAACAAATAAATAAAAATAATTTTTATTTTCAGTTGCACACATATTTATAATTACACATATCTATATATATATTTTTTTATATGTATATATATGTCTGTATATGAGCACAAGTATCAATGCAGCGCAACACTTTTTTCCATGGCCCAATGGATTTCACCGCTTCCGCTTTTATTTATAAATATTTTTATGCTAAATGCACTTCCTTCCTCTTCACCTTCCCCTACGCCTACCCGAACCACTCGACCTTTTCACGCTTATTTGCGCAGTTTGCTTGCTCATTCGTGCAGAGTAAATTATGTCGACACACACGCACCTACATGCATCTACTGTACAAGAGGTAGGCATATGTGTGTGCGTAAGCATGCATGTAACGGTTAATAAATCACGTATCTGCATGACACATGCGGAGTTAAGCAGCAGAACCAGTACGAGGAGAGCAAAAATGGCGAAATAATATTAAATTATGGCAGAAAAAGTGACGTGAAGGAGAAAAAATAAAAAACAGCAGATAACAAAAACAAATTAATTGCAGAAAGTCTCTAAAAAATAACATTAAATTAAAAAAAAAAAGCAATCGCAAAAATTGAAGCAAAAAGCAGAAAAGCAATAAAATATAACTTGAAAAAACGCGCCATATAACAAAATAGCTGACAAAGCAACAAGCAAGCGCACACACAAACACAAAGAAACCGCAGGAGCTCATTAAATGCTTGTAAAAGTTGCTTGTCAGCGCAAGATGCGAGGAAATCATCTAAAAAAAATTTACAATATAACAGCTAAGTAAATAAAAAACAAAATCCACAACAACTCTCGCCGCTAAGCAACCGCAGCTGCCTAGCAGCGTCAACAACACACACACGCACGCACCTACTGACGCTACCTTTGCGTCTTTGCACGTCAGCTGCGCGCGTTCACTCGCATTCTTGTGGCCGTGGCTTGTTTTCATTATAAATTAATATGTTATGCACACATATACAGCTAAATATCGCATGCGAGTACACACACACACAGTCTGGCAAAGACGCGGCAAGAGAAACTTGTTGTGCGCGCTTAGAAGCAGCTTATTTACGCGAGAATATGGCCGTGGCATGCTGCAAAGTGAAGCCTGCAAATAAATTGTAAAAAGTATATATATAGTAAAGATTTCTACAAGGTAACCTTAGCTACAAAAAGGAAAATGTTCATTGAACTCGGCGTAGAAGAGCAAGATCCGCGTTTTACTAAGTATATATGTAAAAAATGGGTAGTCTTCAAAACCGTAAACCAGCTCCATGTTTCTAGCTGAACCTTACTTTCGATTGCCAACCAAGTTTTAGAGTTAGTGCCTTAGCCACTGTAAAATTCTGTGCCGCAGCATCAAATTTTCAGTAATTTTCGATATTTTAGTTCACTCATCAATCTCAGCTTAAATTAAGTCTTAGGTTGTGGCAGCGTTCCACTCAGCATTACAGTTACAGTTATTATTCTAAATGCGGTCGGTTTCTTCCTTGGCCACAGTCGCACTTAGGGTGCGTAATCCAGCTCAAGTGTCTGCCACACTCATGGCCTGAGCCTCGGCTTCTTTGCTGTTTCCTCAAAGCAACAGCTTTCATCACCGTCTTTATCTTTATCTTTCTCACGTTGTCTCGTCCAATAAAAGTAGCTTTATCGGTGCTGCATAAACCAATATACATACGTATCTGCACACACTTTAGCTGTCTCGTAAAGTACAGCTGAGCTGTTATCAACGGTGTGAATCTCGCGCATTTTCTTGTAGCCCTTAGCCTTTTGCTACATTGTTCCTCCTAACACAGCATCCGATTTCCGTTTGAAATTTTTTTGCGCTCACTTTCACTTTGCTGCTTTTGGCTTTAAGTTGTCCACTCTTTCGCACTCGCAACGCCAAGCCAACCCTCGCGCTTGCTGGTCACTTTTCGCTTCGAAGCACAGTCATGAATTCGTCCGTCCACTTAATTCTTGTATCAGCCGTCATACTTTTAGTTTGCTGCTTTATCACTTCGGTTACTTTGTTTGTTCTTGTTTTTGGTGTTTTTTTTTGTATTTGTTGTTTGCCGCCTGCAGTGCTGTTGCTGTGGTTTGAGTGCGCCAAAGTTGCTGTGATGCTCAACACTTTTTCACGGATTTGTGCGAACTTTTTTCGGCGTGCTTTATTGTTTTTTGTTGTTTTTTATAAGTTTTTGGTTCTTGTGCAGCTTCTAGTTGCTACTATTTAATTCGCTATTCTGTATTTGTTGTTTTTGCTTTTTGCCGCTTAAAGTTTGAAGGCTTGACGCCAGCGAACAATGGCACTCTGCCACTAGCTTTTCAACATCTTCTTTGTTGAATTGGAATTGGAAAAGTGCGCGTACAGACAAAAGTGGATTTGCGCAAGAAGCGAGCTAATGCTTTGACGCCCACATAGCACAAGTAACACAGAACTCAGCGAAATCCACTTGAGTGGCTTGACAAAGACGCTTAGAAATGCTTAAGCGCCTAAGCTGTGGCAGGGAAGGCGTGCAATTGCGTAAATTAAGCCAAACACGCAGCAAGCTTTCGCACATCTAAGTGGACGGTGTATAAAATTTTTTTTTTTTGAAATTTACGCCAAATTATTTAGAAACTTATTGTATCTGTATTGTGTCCACAAAGACCTGAACTATGTGCAGTCTTTAGGTAGATATTGAGCTTCTTTTTTTCCATAATGTTGTTATTATTTTAGCGTTAGCAAATATTTCTGAAATAGTTTGGAAGTATGCTGACGAGTTGGCAGTTCTTGCCCGGCTAAAAATCCGTGTCCGTTGCGGTCGTGGTTATGTTTTTTTCCAACTTCAATCTTTTGCAACGCTTATGCCTTAAAATTATTTCAAGAAACCTGCAAAATTTGTTTCTAAACTTAGTATTTCCTTCGCTTATAACGCAGAAACATGCAATTCTCAACTAATTTATAGTATCTCTCATAAAATTTTCAACATTTAAAAAGTGTTCGCTAGCAACCGCACACGCTGAAGAGCACACTGTTCTGAGCTCATTGCTGTGTCTATAATTCTCAACAGGTTTATGAAATCTTATAATTCTATATAAAGTATATTCGTGTGAGCCTTTCTAATAATTTTATAGCGGATTTTATTGATCCGCCTGAGGCTGTGTGCCTTTGCTGTGCTTTCAGCTAGAATTTAGCCAACACCATTTTAGACTCGATGAGGGGTTAGTGAATGGTTACGCATGTCCATTTGTTTATCATTTCGCGGAAATAAGATAGTTCTGGTTTAAATTTTACATCCTAGAGACTTAAATGCGCATTGAGCTTTATTTAATATTTATTATTATTAACAAAATGCTCTGCCTTTGACAGCTACTTTTATTGCCTGCGGTACAAGTCCGTAAATAACCCATTGTCACTTTTTCAACACTTTCTCCCCATCAACTTTTGGAAAAAAAATAACTTTTTTTGTCATTTTTTCATGCCAAATTAGTGTTAAACTAATTGGAAGCAAACTAAAAAGCAAAATTCCACGCTCAATGTCACTGATTATTTGACTTATTGGTGTTGTTGTACGTGCCTGCAGCCAAATTCTTTTAGCGTGGCCAAAACAAATGACAAAAAAAAGCTAAAAACAAATTTTTTTTATTTTTTTCTATGCTCACTGCCTAGAATGCGACTCGCTGCTGCATTTAACCGCAATAGTGTAATTGCGACAACAACAAACAACGCGCTTAAGCAGCTGAAAACTAGAAAACAAAACAAACAATAATAAGTGTGGACACAATAAGTATAATGAGGCTGCTGCGTGGGCCGGCGGCAGAGCAACACGAGGCGTATGAGGCGCCCAGTTCGGTGGGTGACAGGATGCGTGCTTCGTTAGTTGCGCTTGGTAATCGTTGCTAGGCGCGCGCGTATATATAGTAGTGTGCGAGCATCGCTCTGCAAACAACTCGCTGTAAATGCGCGAAAAGAGCGACTAACATTTTAATCTACTTAAAACCGAAAAAATAGTAATAACAACAAAACCAGTCGCCTTAAAATTAGTCGTAATATGTAAGAAAGGCAGAAAGCTGCAAAAAAAAAAAGACGAGTTGTGGCTCCCAAAATTTCCTTTGCATTCAAGACCCCGCCGCTGTTTCCTCTACTCAGCTCTCACTACACTTAGCATGCTGTACGCCCCACGAAATAAATTCGGAATTAAGCTGCGTACCACTACTGCGAAATATTCTTTTTGGAATACTGTGTCATTAAGTCCATGCGCAATTATAATAACTCATCCATATAATATATATATATATAAATGGTATATATATAGATTGCCCAATTAGAATTGCTAAGCAATTTTCCTTTGTTTTCTGCGCTTTATTGTCATATTGTCAACTTTTGTTGTCTGCTATTTGTCTTCCGTACTATTTTTCTGCACTCTCAGCTTTTTAGCGCTTTTCCCAACCCACTTAAATATTCCGCTGTATGTGTGTGTGCATAGCAGTGGGTGCTTCTGTGTGTGTGAGCCTATTTCATGCTTAGCATACTGAATGACAGCACAATGGCAACGCATAAAATTTGTTGTAAACAATAATTTCTTCGTGAGCAAAAACTGTTACAAGGCCACATACATCCGCAGTGTAACAATAACAACAACAACCACAACAAAATAATAACAAAACTAAAAACCCAACAAAACAATAAACAAAATAATAGAGGCATTCGTTTATTCATTTTTAGAAAACATATGCTCGCAATGCAACAACAAAAAGCGCTTAAGAATACACACACACACACACATTCACACATGCGCACAATGCACGCAATACTTCTTGGTTTTTACTTGCAATTGTGATTAATAGAAATGCGCATTAGCATTGCGTATGACAATGCGACCGAATTAACAATGCAAATGGACATGCCGCTATGAGTATAATGGACAACAACAACAACAGCAAAAAATAAATAACAAATAAGCCACGCACTCAGCAAATGCATTACTTATATAGAACTGAAGTGGAACTAATGAGCGCAGACCACTGCTGCTGCACACCGGAAGGAAAGGAAGCAAAGCAAAGAAAGCGCGAAAAATGCAGCATTTATGGTCGACGAATTTTTCAAGGAGTAAACGCAAACCGGTTAAATGCACGGTAAACTGTTTTAGCGTAAGAAAAAGGCGTTGACGAAAAAGAACTTAAAACTACAATATAACTATAAGTTCACGTGACACGCAGCTACATTGTAGAGTGAAAAAAGATGAGACCAAAACTATAAAGACAGTCTAAAATTCATGCTAAAGTTACTAATTTGCTACCGTGGTAAGGTTGCAAATCTTGCCGCTAACTGTCCAAGTAGTATGGAGTCAGAAGAGCTGGAAACATCTCGGCACTTTCTTCAACATCATTCACCTATTGCAAGTCTAAAGCTGAAACATATCGGCAGTTATAACTTTAGCGAACCTGATAAAATAGACGGAATTCATATTAGCCATTTCAACATTTTTTATAGCACAAAGTATGATAAAAAGATCTTTAACTTGGTTTTGATTAATCAGTTTATATGGCAGCTATATGCTACAGTGGTTCGATTTGAACGAAGTTTTCGAATATTGTATAATTGCTTTAATTAATCATAAATGCCAAATTTCTTGTAGATATCTCGTCAAATAACAAAGCTTTCCATACAAGCAATTGAGCCCGATCGTTTAGTTTGTATGGCCGCTATATGCTATAGTGATCCGATATCGGCGATTCCAACAAATGAGCAGCTTCTTGGTGAGAAAAAGGCGTGTGCAAAATTTTAGATCAATATCTCAAAAACCGAGGTATTACTACGCATATATATGCAGACTTAGGTCTTTTGCAGTTGCCGTTGTAAAGTGAAGAGGTGAGAGATATGAGATTATATGAGATGGAATGAGATGAGATGCAATGAGATGGAATGAGATGAGATGTAATAAAATGAGCTGAAATGAGCTAAAATGAGATGCGATGAGATAAGAAGAAATTATTTCTATCCAACGAGGATGGTACTACAAATTTTCGATCGCAAGTAATGCAAGACATTTGAAAAAATAGACTGAAACGGTCTCAAAAAAGTCTGCACCTCGTTACAAAACTCTTATGGTGAAAATTTTCTTATAACATGTCTACTTTGTGAAGCTTCGAAGTAGAAATTACACATTTTGGAGAGTCTTACTAAGGCTTTAGATTAGATAACAAGAATTTAGACTGAACTTACTAACTACAATCCATCCTGGCAGCCTAAAATCATATTAGTAAACTGTGTTTCTGCTCTTTCTCTCTCCTTTTAACTCTCATCCGCGCCTGTCTACAACACATGTCTGGTTTCATCCTCACTGCTTAATTGCCACGCAGCGTTTTACTCTGCGATTTCGAAATTAATTTTTTTTATTTATTTTTGTTTTTTGTGTTTGCCCACAATTAAATGATCATCAATCACACGCTCTGCGCCTAAGAGCGTGCACACGTGTGTGTGCTCAAGTCTACCACATGACGCCGCTTGCCGAAGTGCTTACAAGCATTAAACAAGCAAATTGCATGCGTACAAATATGCAGTAACAACAAAACTAGTTGATGACTGTCAGAGCACGCAATTTTTCGCATTTTTCGCATTTTTTCACTTTGACAAACATTTTTTGGACGCTTTGCGTGTTTGCGTTAACCTTTTTGAGGTTCACTGATTCGGCTATTTTTATTCGATTAAGCGTTTGTTCATGAATATTTCACATATTTTTCTGATTTAGATTAAGTGAGTGCGTCGCAACTAGTTAAATTGGAAAAAAATGTTCGTGCAAAAAAAGTCAGCAAATTTCGGTTTGCATACAAAAAAAAAAAGTTTTCAATACATATTTGTAATGGTGGTATCTAAACAAGTTACGTATTTATTGAAGAATTATTAAAAAAAAATGTATTAAAAAACTTTTTTTTATAATAAAAAATTATTTTTTTATTTCTATTATATTTTTATTATTATTTATATATTAAAAAGTTTTTTTAGGTTATATAATAATTTTTTTTTTTTTTTTTAAAAAAAGGTTTTGGATAACTTAAAGAGCATTAAAATAATATTTTTTGCTTTCAAAATAGTTCCACGGTTCTACCAAAAAAGTTTTTTTTTTCATTTCCACTTTCCTTAAAATATACAAATTTAAAACTGCATTATGCCAAAAAAAAAATTAACGTCTAAAATTGAAAGCCACAAGTCACTCAACCAGCAGCAGTAATATTTTCCAAGTGAAGTCAGCGCTAAGGAGGCTAATGGCAAATGGCCGCTGCTGGTCATGTGAAATTAGGTTATCACGTTTCGAAATTGGCTTTACTGCTTATTAAAGTGAGCATTAAAAATTAGCTTTGGCTGCTAAAGTGTGCGACAAATGTGCGGCGACACGGCACGGCACTCGTGCGCCGGCCAGCGGACAACGGGGCGTATGATTGATGTTGATTTCGAATTGGAGCGTGAATGCACCGCAAAATGGCGGCGAAAGCAGGGAAATGACCATAAATGAAAGTGCGAATAAAGAAAATTTAAGTTTAAAGCAAAAGCTATTTTCTTCGACAACTTTTGTGTAGTGAGAGCAGAGTAATCAGGCATATCAAAGTGAAAGTTGTGAAAACCAAAAAAAAAAATACTTATAAAAAGTTATATTGGTTTAGTACAAACCTTTTACTTTATACCTTTTTTTTACAATTTTTAAAATTGTTCTTTGACTTGTTTATACTTGATGTACATATTTTATTTTTCATTAAACGATTTTTCCATTTTTTCGTGTGCTTTCAGGCCGCATCACCGCGTTGGGAGCCACAAATTGCGGTGCTCTGTGAAGCTGGCCAAGTATTCCAACCGCAATACCTCTCCGAAGAGGGACGCTGGGTAACGGATTTGAATAAGAAGACATCAGGCGCTACATGCTTGCGTGACAAAATGGATTTACTGGACTATTGCAAAAAGGTGAGTGCGAAAACTCGTAAAATTTAAACAAAATGATATGAAAATTTAATGAAATTGCACAAAAAAAGTATGTGCTTCAACCTTAATATTGCAAAAACTACAACTCTGCAACGCTAGCGAGTACACCTAAACCCAGTGCGCTACGAAAAGGTGTGCAAAATGGGTCAACTGTCAAAAGGCTGCAGAGTAAAAATTTATTAAAATTACTTTTGCATATTTATAACCAATGCAGACCCTTTGCGCTGATAGTTCACTACTTCGTAAATACCTTGCGAATACGTGTATATCAGCATGTGTACAAGCATTTGCATTTTTATTGCTGTGCAAATCTCTGCTAATACCCATCCTTAAGCCACTTATCGATTGCCAGGCGAAACCCTAGCCAAAAAACTAATTTGATTCCACACTTGGCTATTTGACTATTTGGCTGCGCTATTGCTTAGTTGGAGATTTTGAAAAATTATCGTAAGGAACTAGTGCATCCACACGCAGGCAACGTTCCAAAGATATGCATACATACACTTACATATGTATGAATGTACACGCAATGCTAGTTGAGTGAAAAAATTGCTGAAAGCACTTTAAGCGTTCATGTGTTGGCAAATCCAGTTTGGCGCTGGTGTTTTGGGTATTATTCTATGAGAAGGAGTGAGAAAGTGCGTATAACAGAATGTTGTGAATGGAATATTGCAAATTGCAGTAAAATAAACAAACCAATTATTTAAAGATTTTATATCATATACTTTTTTACAATTCGAACTCTTTTCGAAGATATAATTTTTCAATATTTCAAAGTTCGATTTTAGCACAGAAATTTCCTAAAACTGTTATTATACTGTTGGAAAATAAAAAAATCTTTTCGAAGTCATCTTCGAAATTTTTTTAAAAGATTATTACTGCTTCGAAAATAAAAATTATTTCGACAAAATTTCGAAAGCTGACATTGCTTTGTAAGTTGTTACTATTTCAAGTTTTTACTAGTACATATTATGTCAAAATTTCGAACTAATTTTGCAGTTATCAATTTTCGATATTTCAAAATTCGTGGTCAGCATCAAAGCGTTTGTATTTCGACAAAGCTTCGAAATTGAAGGGCTTTGACAATTGTGCTTATTAAATCTCTAACAATATATAGCTACCTTACTAATATTCGAACTATTTTCGATATTGTCAAATTCGAAGTTAGCATCAAAATTTTAAAAAATGCTACTGTTGCTGTTGGTTATTAAAATAATTTGAATAAATACTACTTTTGAAGTTATTAAAATAATTTGATCGAAGTTTTGAAAATGGAATAATTCGAAAATACATACAAAAAATAATTTCAAACATCTGAGTGCCAAAAAAACCGAGAAGCACAGCTGGCATTTAACTTAAAATTTATTTGACCTAAACTATTTTCGAACTAGTTCTTAAGTCACTAGTTTAAAACTACTTAAATTATGTGTCATTAATTTAATGGTCAAATATAAAATTGTCGCCACCTCCTTCCATCAGCCGGACTCAAAATTAATGGCTGTAATATAATATACACACATTTGAAGGTGTGTCAGTAGTGGTACTGATAGAGGCTATATGTCTAAAATGTGGCAGATAGCGCCGTTGGTGGCAAAGAGGGTGCTAATATATTGAGTAACTTCACGTGCCTTCTCGCTATGCATTGCCTCGTGCTTCACACGCTTCAATTGTGTGTCCTCATGTGTTTGTAAATGTGTGTGTGCTCGTATAATATATGCGCTTCGGGCGTGTTGGCCATATTATTAAGCGTTTGTGGACGCATGCGAACGTCACAAAGTTTCAAAGCTCAACCATACTTGGCTGTTGTTGTTCATTTTTGTGCTTTTGTATGTATTTTTTGACAAATAAAAATGTTTTTCAGCATTTTTTCGCAATCACGGCAGCTTTTATAAATTTTTTTACCCTCCGCCTCAAGTCTTGCTTTTTTTGTGTCATACGCCGCTCCCGTCGCACTAATGGTCACACTTCGCACGCGCATCCTTCACTTGTCTCAATTTTAACTACATTTTTTCAGGCGCTGCAGTCAGCGTAAAATCCTTTTTTACACCCGCTTTCCATCGCATGCGCTTTGCCTTTCCTTTCAAAGCTGTTCCTATATTCTCTCGTTCCATTTATATGCTTTTTTCTCACGCCCACACGCTTCTTCTCACTTGGCCTGCTAGTTGTCTGTGCGCTGACCCACCATGGCGTATGCGTGACATTTCGCTGCAATTTAATTTATTGCATAAAATCAACGAAAAATTGCAGTTGTTTGTGCGCATTTCTTTTACATTTACATATATTTTGCTTATATTCAGCGTTTATTTAACCATTGCACGGTTTACGCTGACTCTGCATGCAGTATTTAAAATACTGAACATTTAGTCAGCAGAATGTTTGGTCGTAAGCAGAGCGCTTGAAAGAAAAGTGCATTGACTTCATTAGAGATCTCTATTGAACTGTTTATGCTGCGCAACCATTTCAAAAATTTTTACTAAACAAGTTTTCCGTTCCTATCGACTGAGCAACGGCCTCTGGCTGACACATTTTTCAAAAATCATATATTTCCCATTTGTAGGGCGATTCAATGTAACCAAACCCAAATTTTTTTTTATTTCGAAATTTTGAATTTTTAAATGTTGAAATTATTTGAAATTTTTAAATTTCGAAATTTTTAAATTAAGAAATTGTTTAAATTTTTATACATCGAAATTTTGAATTTTTAAATGTTAAAATTATTAGAAATTTTTAAATTTCGAAATTGTTTAAAATGGTTAAACTTCGAAATCTTGAGTTTTTAAATTTCGAAATTATTTGAAATTTTCAAATTTCCATCTTGTTTTGGTAGGTCATTACTTTTTAGCTGAACTCACGCAGCCATAGCGCTGTCTACAGCCTTAATTAATGTTAACGAATCTGCACAAGTTATCTGGTTTTATCAACTTTCTCAATTAATAGCTGTCAATTAACATATAAATTTAATACACTTGCTTCATTAAAAGTCTACTTTTAATTGTTTACTACGAGCTTTATACTTTTGACACGCCTAACGCTAAGCTATTTCCACACGCAAACTTTGTGCACTTCTTTAATTTACCAAACTCTGAAAGTCTTACCTTGCATGCGTTCCACAAAAAACTAGTCTGCTACCACAAGACGTCGCTCAGTCCAGTGATTGCCAGAGAATGTTACTTGAGCTTTTATCTTTACTTACCGCGCAGCTCAGCGTTACTTGACAGCGCTCATTTATTTTTCGCACAATCCTTAGCGCAACTTCTTGGTGAATACTCGGCTCAACGCTCTTCATTCATTCGTACCCACTTGCTTGCTGCTCTTACACACCCGCTCATCCGCTCACTGTGCTGTGTACGATTATTCTTCGCATAATTGGCCAACTCTTCGTGCATTTACCTGTCAGCCTGTTTTATTGCCTGTCAGCCTTCATTGCACACAGTGTTTATAACCGCGTAGTCCGCGCGTGACAATTAAGAAGAATTACAAAAAAAAAATGTTTTCAAATTACACAATGCCCAACAGCAACGTGCAGACGAAATTGCCTTGCTTGCTACATATGTAGGCTTTTGTGGCCTCATCAGCGAAGACAATGCGCAAACTCATTTGATGCGCTTCATTACGCTGGCAAACGCATAGGGGCGGCGGGCGCTGCAACTCAAGCGCATAAAAGCATAAAACTATAATCGCACACACACACACACATACGTGTTATGGCTTGCTGTTGCTGCATGACAGCGTTGATTCGCTCCTGCGTTGTCTGATATTTTGCATAAATTTAATTAAGCGGCAATGTTGCTCATACGCCTCGCTGCACCGTGTTATTTCGGCTTTTATGCGCCGGAATGCACATGGGCCAGCATGCAGGAATAACGCTTGCTACTTGCATATATTAACAACAACAAATTGCCTGCTTATTGACATTGCCTATAAATAAGCCATCTTCTGTACGCTGCTGCTTTTTGGCCCAACTTGGTCTGCTTGCGTCGCTTTTTAATCAAAAAATACTTATTATATAATTACAATGCGAAATACTTTATAAACAAAGGCAATCTGTCATATGTTCGCGCCACTGCTTGGGCTTTAACAAATTATCAGCTGGGGTCAGGAGGCTGTTTACACTTACCATTCATTTCGAATGAGCGCAAAAAGTGTTAAAAAAACAAGGTACAGCCCTTGTTATTCGGCGCCGATTTTTGCTCAAGTCTTCATTCTGCGCGCAAATGTTAAGATATGGTCGTGCCAAGCTGGGCTTGTGAAAGAAAATACCTAAAAATGGTTGAAGCGTTGGAAAATCCAGTTTCTTCAATCCTTTCTTTGGCTTACTTAAAGAGGCTGCAGTCGCTCATTTCAAATGAGAGGGTGGCGCTGCTGACTTTTGCTGTTTTATTGCACACCCAGCTGATCATCAGCTACACCAATTAGTAGTACAGTTGGGCGAACAGTATGCAATTGACTCATCCTGTCTTCTCTTCTGCAAAAAAAGCATGAACACGCAGCTGCCGCTGCTTTTTGCTGTCTTCTCTTTTGAAAAAAAAACACACGAAGCTGCGACTGCGCTTTGTTGAAGAACAGGTGTTGCGGTACTAAAAATATGTTTAAAAAGTTTGAAAACTGCATACTGAATAGTGCTGCCCATCCAACACCTATCCCGATACCTATCAATACGAGTCAAACCTGCTGCTTCGCATACATACTGTGACTCTCTTAACGAGTTGCCACAAATGCAGTTTCCTTCTATTCCTAAACTACTTTCAGGCCTTTGCCAGCACATCTGACTGCCGATTAGTAATAAGCACAGTTGTTTGCTTATTAATCACCACCATATGCTCTCCAATCTATGTAGTCACTTTGTTGTTGACAATAAATATGCTTTTGTTTATTTCTAAATCTAAGCGAAAAATCTAAGCGACACAAATGAACCATACTAAGCCTTATCAGCACTAACAACCACCAACGTACAGCCTAAACTGCAAACGCAAGATTTATCGCTTGTATGCGCTCAGTGCGCCAACACGTCTACGCGCTCACGTCCAACCAGATCATTGATCAACACCCTCTTGCGCTCCCACTCTCTCCCGCTCTCTCGTGCGCGCGCTGCTGCTCTCCAGTCAGCGCTTCAGCTTGTTCTGCTGCACGCTGCCGAAGGCGTCGCGCTCAATGTAGTACGGCGAGCCGTCGGGCTTCTTGCACTTGTAGCGCAGCTTGCAGCATTCCGGGAACGGTTGGTCCATGTGCATGCGCTCGCCGTTGTTGCAGTTCTCGATGCGTAACCGGCCGCAACTGCAATGAATGCAAAGAAATGTGACACGACAATTAAATTAATGAATGTGCTGCTTTATAGCAAAGCTAAAGTATTTACTTATGTATGTGTATTTATGTATATTTATTTAAGTGGTTGTGTGCGGCAAAGAAAAATTGAAAGTTAGCGGAAAAAGTGCAGTAAATAATTGAGTTTTCTGTGGTATGTTTGTTTAATTGACTCAATTAAATAATTTCATTAGTGATAAGTGCACTCTTGCATTGCACTTTCTGGTATGCTCGTATATATATGTACGAGTATGTGCATAAATATTTGTCTATCTCTATATATATATATATATAAAAAGATTTTTTTTCATTTCGTACTCTGAAAAATAGTTTCTTAGACAAGTGTAGGAAAATCGCTCTAAATAGGAGCAACTAATTGTAACGTGGAGGTCTCCGCCTTAGAGGTTTTTTTGGTTTTTGCTAAGTAAAAAAAAAACTACGTTTTCGAAATAATTTATTGCAAAAAAATTAAAGCACACGGAGAAGTATTTATGAATAAAAATTAAATACGAAATAGTTTGTTTACTTCAAAAATATTTTTTTTTTGTTTTGATTTAACTTTTTAAAAATGTTTTCGCTTATTGTATTTTTTGTTTGAAAAAAATATTTTTAACCACTAATGAAGTTATTTGGCACTAAATAATACTGTTGATTAAATCTTTTTAACATAATATATTATTTTTTTTTAAAACTATAATATAAGCAGGGTTGCAAATTTATTAATTAAAAAAATTTGGATTACTAATTAAATTAACCAAAAATCAAAATTTAATTTTTAATCCGGTTGTTTGAATTAAAAATTAAATTTTCTATTTTTTATGCCAAGATATAATATTTGAGATTAAAAATTAAAAACTTAAAAATATATTTTGTTGATTTGAATGAACGCTAAAAAATGTTAGTTCTAAAACAGATTCTTTCTTGTATTCCTAATTACATATATGTTTGAGATTAAAATTTTTATTTTTTATTTTTCAATTCAGTGGTTGATATTAAAAATAAATTTCTAATCCGAGTTGTTGGATTAAAAAATTTTTTTTTTTTTAATTTTTTATGTTTTTATTATTTTTTTATTTAATTTATTTTATTCCGGTATGAGGTATAAAAAAATTTAATTCAAATGTTAATTCAATTTTGTTTTAATGCATTATTTGCAACCCTGAACATAAGTAGTATTTATTTATTTATTATTACTATTTTTTTTATTTATTTATTTTTTTTTAACAGCCGTTTAAATCTATTAATGGTTATACAAGTTTTTCGGCATTTTTCAATATTCCTTAAGTTAAAATCATACATTTTTAATTAAAAAATTTTTCCCGCAATGCGCGAACTTACCCCTCAATAAATATTGAGCCGTCCTCATTGCAAGTGAGGCGCTGACACGGCGCAATACCCAGATTCACGCCAAGCTTCAGCTCATCGCCGCGATAAATACATTTGCCCGGGTTATCTAACAAGAAAGGGTTGAGCAATGAGCAAGATGTTGCGAAAAATATATATGCCTAGCGTTAATACGAACACATATAACACTTAATTTTTCTAAAAGTATTTTTTAGTTGTATTTAATTGCATTTATATATATATATATATAAATATAAATATTTTTAATTTTTTTTTTTACTTGATTTTTGCTACTTGAACTTGCACTTTTGTAGCATTTGTTTTTCACACACCTGGATCGGGCGATATTAGACCCGAGTACGCCTCAGTGGTGCTGCTATGCAGCAGCAAAAACACCAAGGTAACGGTTAAAAGCAGGAAACTTTGTAAAAACGCACTTTGCCGTGAACGAAACATGTCGAAACTAAATTGAGAACTGAGCTGAGCCAGCAAGCGCTGACTTGCCTCAAGCCATGCTTCAAGCGCTGGCAAATGAAAATAATGTAAAGAGAGGTTTAAATCGTACTTAGCTGCGACGTTTGTAGCTCTGCAACTCAGCGTGATAACGCTGCTCTCTCCCATGCTCTATCGTTACTTGGCTTATCAATTTTTAGTTGTTTGCTGCTGTTTATGTGCTGAACTTGCACTTGTTGTAGTAGAATCATTTGACATACTATTTGCTATAGTTTTCAATATTTTCTTGCTGAAAATATTTAAATTTTTTATTATGTTTTTTATTTTCTATTTTTTAACTTTTATTTTCTATTTTTTTGAATAATTTTGCCAACGAAGTTTGTAAAACCCAGATGAAAACGTCGGAGAGCCTATAAAATATATACATAAATGATCAGCATCCTGAGCTGAGTTGATTTAGCCATGCCCGCCTGTCTGTCTGTCTGTCGTATGCCTGTATATATGCGAACTATTCCCTCGGCTTTTGAGATAACGATCTAAAATTTTGTATCCGTACTTTTCTCACTAAGAAGCTGTTCATTTGCCGGAACGGTCGATATCGGACCACTGTATTATATAGCTGCCATACGAACTGAACAATCAAACCCACGTCCTTGTATGGAAAACTCTTTCATTTGACGAGTTACCTTCACGAAATTTAGCATGAGTTATTTTCTAAGGCAGCTATATAAACTCCGAAGCAATCTATCAGATCAGATTACTATATCCTATAGCTGCCATACAAATTGAACGATCGGTATCAAGTGCTTGTAAGGAGCCTTTGTATTTGTGCAGGGTATTATAGCTTTGGTGCAACCGAAGTTAACGTTTTTGCTTGTTTATTATAATATTTATTATAATCATTTTATTTTTTATACATTTTTTTTCAATTTTTTATTTTGTATTATTGTTTGTATGTTTGATTGTGTACATTTCTACGCGGTTTCATTTTCATTTTTCATTCTGTTGTCGCGCTGATTTGCATTTATATTGATTTGCATGTAGTTATTTTGCCTTTTATGCCACACAATGGTATCGCTCACACTCACACGCGTGTGTGAGCGTCTGACTCGGCAGCGGTCAGAGGTTATCGTGCCGTTTTGTTTGACAACGCCATAGCAATGCTGTATACTTGGAATTTGAGTTTCACAGCGCCTACATACACATATTTGTGTATTGCATATTTGTTTTTGAATTCTGCTAGAAATATTTGCAATAAATTCTCGTTTTGATTGCTTTATTTCACTCTTTCGCTTTCGATAATGTATTGTTACTCTACTCATGAGCATGCTCTCCTATAAATTCTATAAATAGTATGTATGTACATATATATGTTTATATATATATATATTTGTACTATATAAATATATGTAAATTAATATTTGCTATTTGTCTGCAATAATATTTATTTGATTGTATTTTATTTTTATTTTTGCTGCGCTGGTACGCTGTTCAGCTGGCCTGTGCGTAGTTTACAGCTCTCGCCGCTTATTGACCATTTTCTATGAATGAAAATTCTTTGTTCACATGACAGCCTGCTCTAAATATATTTACGCTCATACGCGCTAACATATTTACGTATTATTGTCGATTTTCGAAACTTGCCTGCGTGCGCCGTAGTCGTCTTAGCTTCGCTAAAGCCTACAAACTGCCTTCACTTTTAACCTTTGCTTACGCAGCAATAACAAATCGTTCGAATTTTTCAATAGAAAAATAAGACAAAATCAAAAACTTTTTGTTTTGCTGAGGTGTTTAACGAAACTTTCGCATATTCATGAAGCACATTGAACTTATTTGAAAATGCGAACACATTTCTAGAAAATTTTTCAATGTTCTATAACAGCAGCGCATTGGCGCTTAAGTCAATTTCGTGAAATTTAGAACTGCAAACTTTTACGCCGTTTTAATTTTGAATTTTTTGAGCTCTCGATTACTGTTTTGGTGATTCGAGCAGTTGCCACAAAAATTTCAAGAAATTTTTTCTCTGGCACTCAATCTGCAGAGTGGACCGTCTTAGTAGCAGTACACCGTTGTACCGCATACGTAAGGGACATGAGAGTTGGTAGTCGTTTGCAGCGATTGCTGTTGTTTGGCGCTCACTCATAATTGCATGTTTTTGAAAATTTTGCAGAATTTCAACAGAAAGATGATTTCGAAATCGTTTTCAACACATAATTTATTCTACGCTATTACAAAATCATTTTATTTGCAACGCTAAACATTCCATAGCACACACACACCCCGCACACAATTGATTCATCGCTTGTGCCCGTCGCTCGCAGTGTCGCAATAAATCAAAATTTATATTTCCGAGATTATTTTTATACACTCATTCAATTATCGTTGAAGCGTTCCATATTTACTTTGCCAGACACACACACACACACACACATGTAATGTATTGTAGCAGCATGCAAAGAATGAGCGCCTATGTGTGTGTGTGTGTCGGTATTTATGCCGACTGCTGTGTTTGTGTGCGTATTCTATGAGCTGTGTGTCGCAATTGTGCTAAATTTATGCGCAGCAGGTCGACAAATAAACAACAATCACAACAACTACATGGAAATATATGTATATTGATTGAACGTGGAAAATACCAAATTTGCTATGCAAATACTTTTATACTTCTTTATTTCTCGGAATGCTCTGATTGGTATTTGCAACTTATTATTAACAGCTTAGACAGTTGAGGGTGTTGGCAATATTTCAAACGGATTGCTTGGTCTTTAGCTGGTAGAGTAGAAAGCAGGTTGCCATATTCGTCAACCCCAATTGAAAGCACAAAAAAAACCGCTGCTAAGCCTGCTCACAGCTGTGTTTCATATAGCATAAAAGGGTATAAAAAAATGTGTAACTCGATTTTGCTCGATCAGTTTGCATAGCAGCTATATGCTATAGTAGTCCAATCTGCATAATTTGTTCGAAGATTGTAGCACTGCTTTTGGATAATAATATGTGCCAAATTTCGTGAAGATACCTCGTCAAATAAAAAAGTTGTTCATACAAGGACTTGAGTTTGAATGGTCAGTTCGTATGCCAGCTATAAGCTATAGTGGTCCGATGTCGGCGGTTCAGACAAATAAGTATATTCTTGTGCAGAAAAAAACATGAGCAAATTACCAAATCGTAATCTCTAAAACTACGGCGAAATTTCGTGTATATGCAGACGGACCTGGCGACAACAACTTCAGGGTTTAACTAACCAAAGCGTACCGTTTGCACTAAATTTCTACATTTCGTTGGCTGTTCCGGTCATTCGTAATCAGAAATACGAAGTTAGTTCCGTTACTTGCCAAGCTTCATCAGAAGAAAACATATCTATCAAATCTAACCTAAGCTAACCTAACCTCTAGGGCTGTCAATATTATAGCTTAGATGTTACAAAGTGTGCCTGCCTGTGAAGCTTGTGCTCTTCAGTTTTTATACAGTAACGATTTCAACACTTTCATATATTTCTGACACAATTTTGCGCTGAGAATATGCTAAAATGTAATACAATTCAATCAGAGTATGCTTGCACGCTTCCATAGCTTGACTAAAACTAAATTTCATAAACGCAAAAAGGTGAAAAAAAAATCTCTGTAAGAATTATTCATGCGAAAATGTTATTTTAACACAAATATTTTTGTGAAAAATATCAAAAAGGAAATGCTTGTGAGCAAGAGTAAACAAAACTATAACGGAGTTCAATGTCAGTGCGCTCGACGGACTTGCACTTGAACAAGTGTGTTTGCTTAGCGAAGTTCATGAGTGGCTACACGCACACTCGCACAAACAAATTTCGTTTGTATGCCTGTATGTGTGTGTGTTGAGTGGCTACTGGCCGCTAGCAAGCAAAGCAATTAAAAAATTGTACAACTAGTCGTTATTTATTACTCAAGGTGCCCACGACTAAAGGTGAAATGGCAACACTGCCTGCGCATTCATCAAACAGTAGTTTTGTAAATACATGTTAGCATTCGTTGTTTCTAAATTTTGTAGCGATGTAGTTTTTATAGCCCAAGTTTCCACATCACTGAATTGAAAAAGCGTCGCAGCCCCCTCTCCGCAAGATAATTTATTGGAACTTCGTAAACCTGCGCGTGTTTTTAAGGTGCATAACCAGTTATATAATTGAATCTTACTCACAAGTTAACTAAGCAACTATGCTACTACTTTAGACTACTTAGCCATGCCCAAACGTTGAATCGTTAAGACCGGCGAACACTGAGTGAATATCAGATATATAGTAACAGCGTTACTTTGAATTCATCGAAGGAGGTCACCGCATACTCTGATCAGTTGTGGTACTACAGTCGTGGATCGGATTGCGCCGAGCACGCTAAACTCTGCCAGCTGCCTCCATTTTTTGCGAAGTCACACTTTTTTCTTCCATTAGGTGCGTTGTTGTTACTGTAGCGGCAGAACTCTGCCGAGTTGACAGCCCTTGGTCGTATAGAAATCAGAGTCCGTTCCAGTTACGTAATACCGACTGTCGTGGGAATGGTTCTTTGGGTGCGTGAGTGCCCTTGCACCCTTGCGTCTCGAATCGAAGGAGCTGGAGCATCGTTTTCATGCGTACGTCTATGTCTAACTCCTAACCAACGATATCGTTTGATTGTTAAGCGCTTAACTTTAACTAACCATTCGTCTCGGTTTGGACAAGACGAAACGAGTCATCGAAAATTGGGCTCAATGGACGGACCATCTGAGATATAGCCGCGGCCTACATTTGAAAGAAATAATCTTCAAAAAATAAATACCAAGGAATTTTCTTTTGAATGATAATAAACATTTCTCATTAAATTTGCATTTTCTTTTATTTTTTTTTAAGTAGCGAACATCGAAATGCTTCACCCTATATATATTGCCATACTTTATCGTTGATTTTCACTTCTAAGACCGCGTAGGAAATTGTGTGCTCGTCATGCAGTCGACTTGTTGCCACTGTGACACTTCACGGACCAGTTGTGAACTAGTTCCTTATCTCAAATCAGTCTCATTTTGTTAGGTTGTGTGTGCATATGTCACCGTCATACAACATTTTACGTCGGCTTCGGTTCACCAAATATACAGCGTATTTATTTTCAAGCGCGCCCACACGCAAAACATTTTAGCCACACAAAAGAGAGGAAAAAACAAAGCGAACTTTATGCGCAACTGAACTCGTTTACTAGTAGGAAAGCATTATAAAAATTATATAAAACAAGTATGTTATTTGCGCGCTTAAATACACCTTTGCACTCACAACTGCCGCTTTAAATAGCCACGTGTGCCTGTTTCAATGTCAAGCGCTGTGACGGCGGCGCAGGACGTGCTCAAGTATTCTGCGGCGATTTCGTCGCATTTATTTTGCACAATGTCATATTTCGCTTTGAAGGCTTTATTTATTTTCTTTTCATTATTATGCTTATTTTTTGTTGTTATGATATTATTTTGTTGTTTTATTTCATTTAATTTTTTTTCTTCTTTTTTTTCTGCTTTTGTGCTCTTTTTTCACGTAAATATTACGCAAATGTCGAAGTGACCTTAGCAACGCAGCAAACATTGAAGAAAATGTGTCACAAGCAAAAAATGTGTCACAAGCAAAGCAAAAGCCAAAGAAAAGCTTAAAAAAATATATATAAATAAGGATGTGCGCCACTAGCTGCTGTGAGGAAGGATGTGGCAGAGGACATGAGCAATAATGTCCGGAAGTTATTAGCAAGCCAGGATGTGCGTCAAGCCTAGAAGATGCTCATTGAACGCTGAGCAAAAGACAAGGTGTATGAGGTGACGTTTTCTTAAGAGAAGCGAGCGCAAGTGTTGCTGCTTTTGAGCGCACAGTTAAAACAGACATTATGACATGACATAATTTGATTTTGATTTATGCAAATGGCAGTTTACACACCTGACCTTCACTGAAAACATCATTAACACTAATAAAGGAGAGCCACTCTCGACGTAATCTTGACTTGACTGGAGGAAAGTTGGAAAATATTTATGCAACAACAAAAGCAAAAAAATACTAAATATTATTAAACTTAACTGTTTCGCATTATTTTCTAAAAACAAAAAATATATATAAAGTTATTTGTAAAAAAGTATGCATGGAAACCCTGTCTTAAGTTTGATGGAAATTCAATGAAATAAAATCGATTTTTTTTCAACTGCAACAAATGTAAAAGTTGTATTTACTTACCACCAAACCAAAGCAACCTTAGCTTCATATTTTTTATGCCCTACTCTACCGCTGGTGCCGCTTACCCACACGTTTGCAGCAAACAAAAACAACAGCAAGCACAACAAACAGAAAACGCTAGATAATGATGTTGCCCTACGGCGACGCATAGACTTGAGCCCAAGCGATTGAGCTTATATGTTCTGCCTAATGCCCACGGACTTGCTTACATTGCCTACATGACATGCGTGTGTTTTTGTTGTATTTTTATTATTATTTACTCATACATACATATGTATACGTATATACTTGTACATAGTTTTTGATCTGCTTGGCCTGTGTCACCGGATATGCCATCAAAGCGCTCCACACAAGTGTAATGATGTCTTGCATTTGCTGCATGACTCGCAAAGCCGCGGGGCAAGCACAAACACACAAAGGCACACATGCATAGCTACACTCGTGTGGGGCTTGTCAATGAGCCTGGCTTTTGAAATGTAATTTTTTGCATTATTTGCTACAGTCACACTCACACACATATATGCTCAGGCGTTTATGCAAATGATAGCTGCCTAACCAGCTGTCATGCTCTAGCCATGACACCACTTAAAAAGAATCCACAAGCTCACAAGCTTTTCTGGCATTAAAAAGTCATTTTCAATCATTAGTCAGCCACAAAAAGCCCACAATTCGATGCAAAGCTGCTTGAGGCTTTATATTATATTACTCTCTGCAGAACTACGTAGCACTGAAGCGCCGCCTAGTCTATTTTTTAAATTCTGAGCGGGAATAAAGCTTCAGTTTTCGGGTAATTTGGTATTTGAAGTGTCTGCTAGAAAATGAAAATGTGCGAAATGGTAAAGTTGTGTACTCTTATTAAGTATCAAAAGTCTCGAAAATGTTCCCCCAACCTATTGCACGGCTCTCTCAGCACATTTTTAATTTTCTAAAATTCCTAATATAAATTTTCTTGTGCAAGATTGTAGCCCACACGTTTCTGCAAATTTGCACGTTTTCGATTTTTCTCTACAACTTTTAGTTTAAAAGTTATGAGAGTATGCAAAGGAGCAAAAATTGAACAACGGAAACGGACATAATATGTGGAAGGATGTTGATATAGACCGGGAACCGGAAATTACATTATATCTCCAGAAGTTGTAAACCGGAAACGAAAACATGCTCATGAATAGGAAGTTTTTATATTACGCAAAATAAAAGGTAAGGGCGTACCTACTATGAGACCGGATATATGTATATGACGGGAACCGGAAATGAAAATTAAAGTATTGTATATCCTGTTTGTTAAGTTGCAACGGAAGTTGTATTCCGATAACGGAAATATTTTTAACACAGGAAGTATTTTTTTTCTTTAAGTACTTCCTGTATAAATGCATCAACTGCATAATGGCAGCAGCTACTTAAAAGGAAGCAATTAATCTTGGATTTCGGATTAAAATTTTAGGAAATCAGTCATTAAACCGATTTAACGTTTCCGTTATTTTTCGTTTCCGACACTCGCTATATATTCCACTTCCTTTTTTGCGCCTTTACATATGCTTCGTGATATTAAAAGTTCTTCTATACGAGCACATTTCCGTTCATCATCTATATCATCGCATTTCCGTTCCCCGGTCTATATCCACCATATTTCTTATAGTTTGTCCATATACGTTGTGCCATTTTTGCTCCTTTGCATATGCTACAGCGTCAGCAAATTTTTGGTGCCTCTGCTGTCGCTGCAGAAAATTGCATTCAATTTGGCAGCGAAATCCCAGATTTCTACCAGGTGACCAGGCGTCTAGCAAGCAACCGCCGTATATAAAAATGCTCATAACTTCTAAACGAGCAGTCGTAGAAAAAATCTAAAAAGTGGAAATTTGCAGAAACGCGTGTACTATAATCCTAGCCAAGAAAATTTATATTTGGAATTACCCCAAAATTTTGGAATATCAAAAATGTGTTGCAAATCGCTGGTTTTTATAGATATTATGCGAAAAATGCATAATATTTTTTTTATTTAGTTGCAAAAAATAGTGTTTATACTTACGTTGACCTATGACGCTTCGATTTATTTACTAAGTTTTTCAATAAAACAAATTTTTTAATAAAAACATCACGTTTATTAATTATGTGTTTTACTTGAATGGTCTTATACACCGCATTGTAAGGAGTGGTTTGCAATTTTAATGCTTAAATTTCAGAAGAACTTTCTTTGTTTTAGCGATTTTTCAAGTTTTCAGTCTAAGTTCAAAAATAATTCAGCTTCGTCGTCGAATGAAATTCTTCTTCTATTGTGCTCGTAGTTTGGTAAATTGCCATATAAATGAATATTGGGCGTTGTCGTTAGCACATTTGCCAATAAAGTGTGTCGAATTTCCTTGTTATTACTTCCGCTTTCATAATTGATTTCGAATTTAGCCAAATTGCGTTCACAAAAGGTTAAGTGAGGCTCCGTAAAGTAATCGACAAAGGCGCGCAAGTGACCCAAATTCGGCGTCACCTGCAACAAAAAAAAAAATTAAATCAAAGAACAACAACAAAAGCCGAAGCGAGCGAGTGGCCGACCCAGTAAAGCGCAATAAACAGTTTAACGAAAATGGCTGTGGCAGAAAGTCGCTTTCTTGGCTGCAACACACAACTTCCGGTGTGCCGAAAAGGTGTCGTAAAACTGTCAACAGACCACAGTAAGCAGATCGAGGGCCCTGCATGCCCAATACGTACATATTTACTAATTTGAATTTACAACAACACATACACGCTTATACCTACACACACATGCATAGCTGCTCTACTTTTCGCTTACTCTATATTTGGAGTACAATCAATTTCCAATCGATACTGCTGGTGAGCAGTGAATGAGTAAACAGGTGAGCCTCAAAGGCGCCCGCGACTTTCTGCAACGTTTGAAACAAAAAATTTAAAAAAAAAAAAGTAAATTTACGAGAATTTCGAAAATGAAAACAAGCGGCGCCTTCGCTGCGCGCTTTAAAGCCCCTTGCCTCAGGCGCATACGAACCTTTTTCCTTTTAAAGGTGAAATGGCAGACACTTTTGCTTTTGTTGTTGCTGACCTTGTTGTTGTAGCAGCACGTGTTGTTCGTTTGCGCCGCCGTTGGGCATTCGTTTTCGTTTTCCCATTGAAATTTCACAGCGTCCTTTTGGCTTTCACTCACATGGCAGATACACTGCACTCGTCCGCACGCGTGTGTGTGTGTGTGTGCGCGCTTAACCGAATTCTGCGAAGAAACAAAAATAAATACATAAATTAATTAATATAAATTGAATTAATTAATATGAATATAACGGTGCTCAATGCCGAACGAAATTTGATTATTTAAAGCGAAAATACCAATAAAGTGGCAACACCAGCTGCTATGGCGGCATACACAGAAGACAAACAAACACATATACTCCTATATATACTTCAAATACACCGAAATGGTGTAGCAAAAGAGAAAGCAAACAAGCTCATTTACATGTTCCAGCTGCCAGCTTGGTAGGGTTGTCATTTTGCAAAACAAATTATTTTTCTTTTTATAAAACTTTTATTTGTCTGGGGAGCGTGGCACAGTCAATTTTCTATCTGTGATGTGAAATTTTATTTTATGTAAAAAAACAGGGTTGCCAATTTCAGAAACAAATTTTTATGAAATATGTGCCATGATGCAATTTTGGTGTGACCACATATGTATGCAATAGGATTGCCAAACTGTAAAATTAAATTAAAATTTATTTTTTGGTAATTACTAAAACTTTAAATGATAGAAATTTTTTAAGGCAATTTTTTCTTTAAACTTCAGTGTTTTGCTGAAGCGGGTGTAAGCACAATTATTTTAGAGTTGCCAACATATCATTTTTTTAATGTTTATTTGCGACTAAAACTTTAAATGCTAAAAAAAATTGTTTCTTACTTTGTTCGGTTAAAATTTTGGGATTTTTGCGTGTCTAAGCATAATAATTATAGCGTTGCCACATGCTAGTTTAATTTTTTTTCTGAAATTTTCCAAAAAACATAATTTGGTTTGAAATTTTCATTACCTAAACATAATAATTATAGGGTTGCCACATTCAAGTTCAAATGATTGTTTTACTTAAAATTTTCCAAAAAAAATTATAATTTTGGCTAAAACTTTGACGGTTCGAAATTTTCATAGTTAATTTAATTAGAAACAAATCAGGGTTGCCAGCTTTAAAAGTATTATATTTCACTTTTTTACAATCACAGTTATGTTCAACTAAAAATTAAAATCTTTCGCACTAAAATTATGAAAAAAATGTTGTGCATGCATACCCTAAAAAAATTGTGGCAACCCTGCTGCACCCCCACAGCTGTTGCTATTATTTCGCCCCTCCTAGGCGGTGCCTGCACAACGCACCCGTTTGCATGCTTGCACAAAGCAATTTCCTTTGACATTTCGTTCTCATTACAACACACACACACACAGGCATACAGACGCAAATGCATTATTTAAGCGAAAAAACAACATTGTAATGAAAATGTAATAATAATTGGAAGGCCAACAGCAAAATTGAATGCAACAAGAACATTGCAATTGAAGTACAAAATGCATTTCCTGCGCACAACAGCGACACACAGCCATACACACACATGCATATGTGTTGCTGCATGCAAATAACTGCCGGCGCATGTATGTGTGCGTGTGTGTGTGTGTGTGCAGTGAAATTGTAAAGCAATAAATGTAATTTGTATTGAGTAAAAAAAGCGAAAGAAAAAGCATTTAATTGAAAACAGTTGAAACACGGTGTATGTATATGCTTGTGTGTGTGTGGCAGCGCATTGCAGCAAAGCGAGGTTATGCGCAGCGGCAAACATGTGCAGCAATTAAAATGACGCCAACTAATAATGAATATTTCTTTAAGCGCGAAAATAATCATATGAAAAATGAGAGATCAAAAATACTATATAAATGTAATTAATGCGCTAAAAAGTATGCAACAGTATCTTATACACGCCGCATACAGCCACATATTTATATAAGGAAAAGCTATGCATTCGTTATAAGTGGGAAAAATTTACGTTTTATAACTAAAAAAAAAAACATATTATATTAAAACGCTTAAAAAGTAGTCTGTTCCCCAGTTTAAACACATATTTAGTTAAAGCATATATTTTCTTGGTATTATCCTAGTTTACGGCGCTATGTACGATATTTTTCTAAATAAACTGCAAATACCAAAATTCAATTTTTTGCTGTGCTTGTAGCACCTGCATTTTTACAAAACCTCATAGCATGTAAAATATATTTTTTGTTAGAAAAAAAATCATATTCAAGCTGTGAACTTGTAGTATAGCACACAGTTTGTTACCATACTGAAAAAAAGCTTAAATTATAAAGATATGCTGATGAAGATATGATGCTGATTTCCAGCGTTTGTTTCAATACTTTTTTTTAACTAAATTTTTCCAAAATTCAAAACTTAAATTTCTTGCTGCGCTTGTAACCCATGCGTTGCTATATAACCTCATAGTTATAAAAATCTCTTACGACAGTTGATTTAGCGATTTTTTACGCTTTTCTTAGCAATAGTTGTTTTCTACTTGATAGCACATGCTATTTTGGTGAACCGCTGAATTTTTACTGTACCCTGCCTGCCATGCAAGCTGATATCGCAATTTTCATTCAAAAAAAAATATAGTCTACATTCAGGCGCAGAAACTAAAATATTGAAAAAATTATATTTTTTTCACAATATTCCTGCGCTGACTATCAAAACCGCTCACATACCAATTATTACGCACAAAATTTAAATTTTATTCCTTTTTTTTATAAATTATTATTTGCAAATTTTAAATATATTTAAAACCCATGTATACATAAATTTTTTATGCCAACAACAACGACACTCTTCTACTATAATTATTTTACCTCTTTTCTACTATTTTTTCACGCAAGTAAGTCATTATTGCATGCAAATTATCCGCACTTTGGCTAGAATAAATAGTAACGCGCGTTATTAACGAAAAGAAAAGCATTTTTGCATTTTTAATTTTTAAATTTATTTTTGTTATTTTTTAACTACACTACTCGAATCAATCACTTCACTTTCACGGCTTTGTTCAGCTTATTTCTTCCACGCTCTATTCGCACTCAATCAAGCAGGCGCATTGCCACTTTTTTATACAGTTTTATTATCTAGTCAATTATTGCTGCCGCCACCGATTCTTTTCACCGCTCGCTGCTGCAATACCGCATGCATAAATATTTCAGCTGCAGCGCAAAAAATCACACGTCAGCAGCTGTCAATTGCATTAATGAAATATTCACAACGCTAAATATCGTGTTTGTGCGCCTAAAAGTATGTCAGCAAGTGTTTTTTTCACTTTTTTGCGGCGCTTTGTCGAGTTTTAAGTGTATTTTGCTTTTTGCTTTTTTTTTTTAGGAAACACAAGCAGGCTGACGGCTCCATAAATTTCAATAGTGCCGCGCATAAATTTTATGATTTCTGCTTTACACTCATTGACATGTTTGTATTTTTGTAACATTTATTTAATAATTGATTGCTTATTTTTATTTTATTTTACTATATATTTTTGCATATTTTTATTATAAACTATTTCGTTTTGTTATTTATTGATTTAATTAAGTTTTTATTTATTATTTTTTAATTTTTTATGCTTTATTTTACTTTGTATTTGCAGCACCGTTGCCGCGCACTTCAGCTGCACATTTAATTGCCTTATAAAATGCCACTAGATGTCGCTGCGCCTGTCAGCAGCCACAGCAGCATTTCAATAGCAACAACAACAATACATATCGAGTCGCAGCTGCGTGGTCGCATTGGGACCCAGCCCCGCGCGCTGTACGCCATTGACTCAGCAGTGCTCTCGATCGCGCCGCGGCTGCTGTTGATAGGCAATTGATTGCAGCGGCGCGCATGCAAATTTCATGTGGCAGCAATTTGTTGTCGTTATTGCGTACACAATGATTGTCTGTTTTTAAGTGTTTTTCATTGAAATTGATTTTTATTATGCGCACATTTTTCCATTTTTCCATTTTTGTTTTGATTTTTGCATTTTTGCACACACTTCAATTTCGATTTGCCAGCTGGCTTCCCCCCGGCTGTCACTTATGCTGACAATACTTTACGCTGATTCCCTCCCATCAGTATAACTGTATACCCTTGGTAATGCAAAAGTAATGAAATATTTAATTCACTAACAAAAAAAGGCATATTTAACGGTATATATTTGCTTTTAATTGAAAACTTAATTGTTTACTTTACTTCCTCAATTTATTTTGTACCGGAAAATCGCTATGAAAGCATAGCAAGCGCGGCATAACTCAACGGAAATCAATTATTTACCGTTTATTTGAGTTAAACTTAAATAAAAGAAAAAAATTGTAACAAAAAAGAAACAAAAAGTGCCAATAAATGTCTAAAAAATTAAATTCCATGCATGAATAAATGTATAATAAATTTTAGCGGTCACCGTTTATTAATAGCAAATGCCCTTCATCCTAAAGGTAGGCTACAGTTTCTCTAAATATATTTTTATCAAATTGATATTATAGTTTAATCTGCAAAAATTTATGCCTTGACAAACTATCGCAGACTATGCTTATATGTTTCTAGCATATACTTCACCATTTTTTGCTAAAATTAAAATAAAATAAATTTAGCATACCTTCGCGCTGAGCGAAAAAAATAATTTTTCTTGAGAATGTTGTAGTGGGATACAGAATACGCTGTAGAAATGTGAAATGTCTGACTCATAATAGGTTATATACACTTGTAAATATTAAAAAATAATTTGTCTTTGTTTATATATCGAATGCAAATATATTTGATAAAACACTTCGAAAATTTTAAACTTTTCTGGCAAATAGTTTTGGAAATGTGTGCGTATATGTAAAGTTTTTTTAACTTGGTATAATCGGCTCTCAAAATTTTAAACACAATTTTCCCGAATCCTTGTTTGCAGAAACGATTAGCTAAATTGAGCCGAAACAGCTGAACCGCTCGACTGGAAATTTTCAGACGACCTTCTTAGATATATTTATCAGGTAGTAATCGGAGGTATAAGGTTTTCGATTATAATTTCGATTTTTTAAGTCACACTAAAGTGTAAATTGTTTTTATACAAGCCGCCATTTTGTCTAAGATAAAAATTTCGACTCGTCCTGCGATTATTACCTGCATTCGTCTATAGTAATAATAAATGTTTTTGCTTTTTGGTAAATTACTTGAGAGCACTGTAGTGAGCAGGCTTTAAAGACAGAAAAGCACTTAAACAGACAGAACCACATAAAGCAAAAGCCTAAATATTAAGGCAACATATGGCTGCATAACTGAGGAGAGCGGTCGACCAGCGCCATGAATAGTGCCCGCAAAGAAGACAGTGGCGAGAGAGGCAAGGGAATTTAATGAGCAGCGAAGACAAGTAGTTGAGCAAATAGAGCCTCAAATGGGGAAAACTAAAAACTGAATAGAGCAGTTGGCGCCTTTGCTGCGGAGGCTGAGGATCCGATTAATGGTGGAGCATGCAATGTATGGAAGGAAAAATAGAAAATCGGTCAGATGATGGCGACCAACAAGGGAAATAAGTTATTAAGGAGTCAGTCAATTAGGAAATAAAGAGCGGCGGGTAGAGAGGCTTGGTGAAAAGACGCCACTCCCCATGCAAGTATAGCAGGATTGACCAAATGAAGAAGTAAAGCACAGAAGCGTAGTGAGAGAAAAACGAGATAAGAGATAAACGATAACGGCAGCGCCGGAATAATCAAGTGGAAGTGCAAAATAAGCAGAGAAATAGATTAAGCAGCCACAATGGAACTGCGGTATGCACGTGCAGCAGTGTGTGCCTCACGGAACATGACAGACTGTGCACGTTTGAGGAACATGGCTTGCATGCATAGCCAGCTTTTAGGCGCATACCGACGATGAGAAAAACTAAGGCAACGCCATATTTGCGAAACTTTTTCAGCTTTTTCAAGCACATTAAATTTTTTCTGCCCTACGCTTGTCATTTCGACGTGTCATTCCACTCGGTTTTCTTTTTCGGTTGTGGCCTGGGCTTAGCGTTCGCCAGCCGTTGCACTAACAACCACTGGCAGCCACGGTGGTGAAGATAATGGCTGTGCTTGCGCTTTAGTCTCGGTTTTTCTAAATGCCGTAGCATGCTTTAAGGCGCGCGAGCCTAAGTAGCGCAGCAGCAGCAGCGGTGGCGGCGCTTAATGAATTCACTGAGTTCGGCATCATTTAATTACGCCACATGACGACCCACACGAACGCGTTAGAGCGGGGCAGGGAGATGAGCGGTTGGCGCATAAATTAAGCAGACTTTTTGTGTTGTTGTTTTCTGCTATTTTTGCGCTGAACAAATGGTTGTAATAAAGAAAAAAATGTGCGCCGTTTAAGCAGAACAGCTAGTGAAAGTTCGGCTGGGATAGTGAAAGCTGTGCGCGTGCGGAGGCGGAAGCGAAGAAAGCTCACTGAAAGTTGCGAAAGTTGCTTCAAGAAATAAACTTAAGAAAAATGGGATTTAAGCTTTAGGTATTACTTTGTAACTTCAAAGCTCTCAAGGAAATATAGTAAAATTTTCTATTTTTGAAAACCTTAAAACATAATAATATAATTATTGTTTTCATAGCAGATTTGGCGCTTTAAATATTTATGAAATTAATTTTTTTATCTTTCCTATAAAAACAAAAACTTAAAAAAAAAAATAGCAACTACAAAACATGTACTACTTTTTTTTTGTTAATTAAAATATTATGCAAAATAAGTTAAAAATGGAAAAAAAGTAATAATAATGAAAAGAACAAAAAGAAACGAGAAATTAATTAAAATTTTAATGTATAGAAAAATAACGGGAACTAATTAAAATTTGAATTTTTTTGAAGAAATAATTAGGAGAAGTTAATTAAATTTTTATTTCTAAAAAGAAAATATTATGTAAAATTAATTTAAATTTTAATTATTAAAAGAAAAATTAATGAGAAGTTAATTTAGATTTTAATTATTAAAAAAAAAATTATTGATTAATAAATAATAACAATAATAATAAAAAGAAAAAAATATGAGACATTAATTAAATTTTTTTTATTTAAAAAAATAATAACAATAAATAAAATAATGAGAATTTAATTAAAATTTTAATTTTTTCATTTTTGAATTATGATGTCATAATTTCTTCTTTTTTTATTATATTTTTAATTTTTTTCTTTTTATTGTTATACTTTAAATACTAATTAGAAATTCATTAAAATTTTGAAATTATTTAAAATTTGTGTTTTTAAAAAGACAAATAACGGAAATTAATTAAAATTTTAATTTTTATGAAGAAAAAATTATGAGAAGTTAATTAAATTTTTATTTCTTAAAAAAAAAAATTATCATAAATTAATTTAAATTTCAATTATTAAAAAGAAAAATTACTGAGAAGTTAATTTAAATTCTAATTTTTTAATTAATTTCTCTTTAGTTTTTCTTTTTATCACTACTTTGTTAAATTAATTTCGTTGCATTAATATAATTAAAATTCTGAAATTAATTAAATTTTTTATAAGAAAAAACAATGTGTAATTACAATAATTAAAATTTTAATTCTTTAAGAATTGTTAATGTTTTAATTATTTCTCATAATTTTATTATTTTATTTTAAATTTATAATTTTATTTTTTCGATATTTATTATTATTTTTAATTTAATTTTAAACTTATATTTTAAATATTTGAAGCCAAACAAAAAATAAAAAACATAAATTCAAAAAACAAGTTTCTATTTTAATTTAAATAATTTTCGAAGTAAAAAAAATGAATAAAAATAAAA
This sequence comes from Bactrocera oleae, assembly GCF_042242935.1. Taxonomy (NCBI): domain Eukaryota; kingdom Metazoa; phylum Arthropoda; class Insecta; order Diptera; family Tephritidae; genus Bactrocera; species Bactrocera oleae. The sequence continues at coordinate 1,637,633 of NC_091539.1, forward strand.
AGTCTAAGTTTTAAAATTTGACTAAGCGTTAATCGTTCAATATTTTGAAACGGGAAAATTTATTTCTTGTTCTTAAAAAAATTCCACTCTTCACAAAAGATTACAAATTGTGTAGCTATACATTTAGTTTTTATATGTTTTCATGGTAGAATAATTAATTTTGAGGTTAACTACCACTTTCTCCCACAAATTCAGCTGTCACTCACTCAACTTTGCCACTCCCACCGCCCACAACTCTATTAGCATTTTTATTATAGACCACAACGCAATACAACTCTGTGATTGTGCCAAACTTTCGCAACGTATTATGCTTTTGTTTAGCTTTTTCCGCACGACTGCCGTTTGATTTTTTATTGCCAGTTTTTCTTCAAGATTTTGCAACAATAACAACCACTTTTACTGCGCTTTAAATTTCGCAATTTTTTCTACATTTTCTCATGCACTTTTTGTGGCTAATCTCGGAAGCACACACCCATATACAAGCATATAGCTTGCGATTTTTTGCCTCACTGAGCGCTGCTGCACACATACACGCACACAAAAAGTGCTTAGTAGTAACATATATATATATGTATATATGCCTCATTTCGGCTGAGACCCGCACTGCGCTCATTTTCCCTGCACAAATTTGTGCTTGTGTGGCCGCCTCACTGGCTGCCTGCCTGCCTGCCCGACGACCCAAATGTGCCCTGATGCAGCAGAATACATTTGTACCGCAAGAGCGACCACAGCCCAGCACACAGACACACACTGATGTAAATATATATAGCGGCATTGCAATTTCTTCGCTTTCAACTGACAGCAGCTTTGTTCTGGCCCCGCTGCACTTTTACCCGGCTCCGCTCTACAACTCAGCTGCTTATTAGCGATTTATACACGTTTTTTTGGTTTTTGCAGTCTCCAAAGTAGCATGTTGGGCTAATGAGCGTATTGCACCTGTCCAGAGTCATTCAAATCGCACGCACACACACACATATGCACACGCGTGAAATATAGTTGTAGGGTCGCATACACACTCAGCCTCGCACTTCACTCCACTCCGCCACTCAGGCAGCGTTCCTTACACGCTGACCCGCTGCTGGTCCGTACGTGTATGCTCTTTATAAATATATATGTATATGTGTGTGTGTGTCGTTGTGTGGGCGTATGCGCATTGTTTTTGTGCATTGCGTACATTCTTTGTTGCTTTTGTAATAGTCTTGTCAACAATGTGTCCTCGCTCGCTGTTGGTGCGCGTGAATTCATTCCACCAACTGGCTCGCTACTCACACCGCCTCGTATGTATACGAGTACACACACACGCACATAGAAATTTCAATATCCTTCACATTTAGTCCCTACCTATGTGTTTATGCGTTGGTATAGACTTTTTCAATAAATGCATGTCACATGCAGCAAACGCTTAAGCACACATACACACATGCATACAGCGACCAATTTAGCCAAACACACACATATATATATACACAAATGCATATGCAAACATATTGCTTATTCGATGACTGAATCCTGCCGTTGTCATTTTATTTTTATTTCACTTCTTTGTTATTGTTTTTATAACTCAGCTCTATACACACACACACATATATATATATATATATATTTGAGTACATATAAATGCATGTGTGCGCTGCAGATGACACAAAGTGGTTAAATGCGAAATAGTTCAAGTGGATTTACCTTGTAAGCACGCATGAGTAGACAACAACTACAAGCGCATACAAACAAACACACTTCAACTCACAATGTTGAAACAAAACAGCACACATACTACAATATTATATACGTACATATGTTTATGATACGGTGTCCGCTATTTGCCAAGTTGCTTTTTTTTATACCCTTAACAGCGTATATTAAGTTTGTAATACCCAGAAGGAAACGTCTGAGGCGCTATAAAATATATATGTAAATGATCAGCATGCGTAGTCCGTCCGTCTGTCTGTATATGTACCAGCTAGTCTCACAGTTTTTAATATATCGTTCTGAAATATTGCACCTGCCCTTCTCTCACTAAGAAACTGCTGATTTGTTGGCACCGCCGATATTGGACCACTATAGCATATAGCTGCCATACAAACTGAACAATCGGTATCAAGTGCTTGTATGGAAAACTTTTTCATTTGAGAAGGTATCTTTACGAAATTAGACACGGGTCGTTATTTAAGGCCACAATGTGTTCTCCGAAGAAATTGTTCGGATCAGATCACTATAGCATATAGCTGTCATACAAACTGAACGATCAAATTCAAGTCCTTGTATGGAAAACTTTTTCATTTGACAAGGTATCTGCACGAAATTTGGCATGTGCTATTGTCTAAGGCAGTGGTGCAATCGCCATAGAAATTGTTCAAATCGGATCACTATAGCATATAGCTGTCATTTAACTCTTCCCGTGTGGCATTTTTTCACATTTATAAAATCATTAATGTTTACAGCTTCAAAACTTGATAAAAGCATATTTTAATACAAAATTTAGCGCTCTACAAAAAAGTTCTTAAAGATTTTTTTCATAAAAACATGCCTTTGAAAGTAGTGTGCAATAAAAGTTTGAGCGAAGTGTACTGGGCATACCTACAAGTGCCTTTAAAATTCAGTGTTGCTCATACGACATGTTGTACTCTATGAATGCAGAACATTAGTGCAACTCTAGGGGACGTTTGCAAGAAATAAGCAAACAACTTGTCAAATAACGCACACCCTAATGTATTTATATGCATGAAGGCGAGCAAGCAGCCACCTTTCATTTGGTCAAAAAAATATTATTGGAAAAAAATGTCAAGCCACGTGCCGGCTGCGCATGAGAAACGAACGGTATGAAGGCCTACAGCAAACACATATAAGTACATACAAGTGAACATAAACACATGTAGACTTATAAAGTAAACGATTAACAGCGTATAAATATTAAAATAACACTAATGAATTTTTCATTAAAATTTTAAAACGAACTGTGCGATTATACACTCTGCGCTAATTTGACTCGGACTGGTTCATTGAAACTACGAAATTTCTATAAACCTATATAAACTACTATATTCCCTATATAGATTATATTATATTTTCTATTATCTATCATCATCTATATCTATGCCATCTACATGGCATCACAGCTTCGCAATCGCTTAAACTGTTGCAGCAGTGTTTTATGTAGTCCAATTTATCACATACACAAGTAGTTGAGTGGCACCAAGCATTCAGTGGTGTTCGTGAACTCATCAAAAACTTAGTTAGTCGTCCATCGACCACTGTTAATAAAGATAGTAACGAAAAAGTTAAAGTAACAGCGCTTGAAAATCGTTGTATTGGCAGCAGAGCGATAGCAGCGAAACTCAACATTTATTTTTCATCGACTCAACACATTTCGGCTAATATTTTTGGTATTAAGCATGCCAAGGCTAGGCTTGTACCAAGAGACCTGCATTTTTTGCAACAGTTGTGAGTAGAACTCGCTTGGAAACATAGCTGAGTACCAAGCATTTTTCACTACGATAATATGCCGTAACTTTTAGACATGATAGTGACTGACTTTTAAGCCAAGCTTGACACGAGAGTCATCGCTTAGCCAGCGTATTCGGCATATTTGGCTTAATGTCACCATTTTTTTTTTATTTGTTTTCGAAACCAAAACTCATTTCTTTTAGAAGCACGCCCCGTACCAGCCAGCGCTTATAACCAGTATATAATTTTCTATATAAAAAATTGGATTAAACATTGACATGCTTGTATATGCTAAAAGCAGCCTCTTTTGAAGGCAATAATAAAGATTTGTAATAAAATACAAGAAAATGGTTTTTTTTTAATATATTGGAGTCCGGTTCAAATTTGATATACGTATGTATGTAAATAAGTAGCTACCGTCAGACACCTTTTTGAAGACATCTTTTTGCAGACAGCTTTTTGAAGACACCTTTCTGCAGACTTAATTTTAAACGTTATAAAAACAATTTACAAAAAATTTCCACAAATTTCTCAGCAAAACTTTTACTAAACGCTTTCAAGATTTAGCGCAAAAGTCGTTAAGCTATTTTATTTGTTCAAGAGTATACGCGTAACTCAAATTCGATAGCATACCCACAGGCGCCTCAGACATATTGTACTTATCAGCAACCATCGCTGTTCTCAAGAGTAATGCAAGAAAATGCGCAGAACTGTTGGCTGCAAGCTCAAAACTCTACAAAATATACATACCACAGGGAGTTAATGGTAATATTTTAAATTTATGCTTAAATTTGCGGCATTTTTTAAATTTTAGGGTTTTTTTTGTTGATGTAATAATATTGTCTGCATATAACATACACACATGTACACATGCACATATGTAGGTATTTACAAGCACAACCACTTATATATACCTATGCTGTAATTATGTATGCACCCTTCAATCTGTTTAGTGGCCAACAGCAGCTATCATTGAGCAACCACAAACGAAGCCATTAATTGTGTGGCATTTGCCGGACGCTCCGGCTGAGTCAGGGTCGTTAGTGCATTTTCAAAAGGCCGCATGCAACTGATGAGCCACGTATCTTTCGCATGAAAACCGCAAAATGTTGGTTGGTCGCTGGGCGCGACGCATGGCGTTGCCGAAGTGTTCTCTATTAGCGTCGAAGATTAAGTGAGATGAGCTATGAAGATGAGGTTACAGCGGTTTGTGTAGGGATAGATGGCTGGATTGATGGTCGGAGTTAAAGAGATAACTAATTTAATAGAATTTATGTTGATGTTTCTATGTAGTATGCTCCAAACGGAGCTGTTTCTATTGTGCAGTATTAGCTGCTGGCACTTTTGGTTGGAAGAGCGTGCCATTGTAAAAGGCACACGAAAACCTGAAAATTTATTGAAAATGTTTCGAAATAATATATATGCATGTAGAAGTGTATATTGCAAAAACTTTCCAAAAAAAATCGCACAAATTATATTTTAAAACGCTATAACGCATTCAGCCGCAATTTGTAGCATACTTTTACGCTGCAACTCCCGGTAGCGTAATAGCGCATTTTTAAAAATCCGACCCCCAACACTAAATGTTAATGAACGTTGCAAAAGCAGCAACTGAAATTTCAAATATTCCACAGCTAAGCCATAAATTGCAATTTAAGCTCGCTTCCATTGTTTTTATTGCAAAAAACACTGACGATAATATTGCAGCGCGACAAATATGCCAAACGAGCATTTATTGATTTATTGCTGTCGCATTACAACAGTGTCAGAAATGTGTATGCAAAGCTTTATTTATGTAGGTATAGCATTTTTATGGAAACCGCTTACAATCGCTGTGATGCTACATGGCGTATGAGTAACATCAGCAGGATAAATGTCTATGCGGGCTACAATAAATATATAAAAATTAATATACATACATACAGTATATTCGAATTGGTTCGTTGTTTCGCATGGTGAATTCCGCTTTAAATTTTTTAAAATCCCGAAATTTCGATATAGCCAAATTTGAACTGTCGTGACCCAGACTTTTCTATTGAAATTTTAATGTACAAATAAATTAAAATGGTTTGATCCCGACAAAATATTTTCGGGATCCCGAAATCAAAATTTTATATTTGCGCTTTCAGGGTTATTTTCTTCAAAAATATAACAAAGAATAATTTTGGGATCCCGAACACAAATTTGCTAATTCCGAAATCCCGATATGCACAAATTCGGTACTCCGAAATACTTATGTTAACTTTACTGTGTGCGCGTTTATGCATATTATAGTGCACGTAAGCAATATATAGTATATGTGCATGTGTGGCAAAAGCACGTACGCACTCACTAATACATACATACTTGTACATACATATGTACATACATAGATGCATGTGTGTGCTTGTTAATATCGCATTCACATGAGACGAGCGCATTTTCCTAATAAATTTCAGCAATGCCACTGCAATTTGTAGCGCACAGTGCATGTGGTTGGCTTTATGAGTGTGTGTGTGTGTGTTTGTGCGCTTGTGTGAGTTTGTTACTAGTTTATTATGTATGCATGAGCTACATATGTTTATTGCGCTCTCAGTGTGTTATTTTGCAAATTTAGATGACAAAATTAATTTTATTGTTTGCCATGCGAGACGCTCAAACGCACACGCACACGCATACATATACAGTGCATACATGGTGTATGCAAAGAGTCGATATAATTCGCAACTGCCGCACAGCTGCGGTTATTAACTATGCATGCGTGTATATGCCAACATTGCGTTGCGTGGGCGTATGTGTGTGTGTGCTCTTTCCGCACTCTGCTGCCGCACACCTTTGCGGTCGTTTGTCATGCACCAGCTGCTGCAGCGCCTCGTGCAATGAAGGCCTAGCAGCGCGCAGCCTGCAGTCGACCACGCACTGTCCACAAATATTGCCTAGTTTTAGGCGTTACATTGCATGCGTCGTGATTTATATGCGTGCGCGTAATTGGTATTGCAGCTAAGAGGCTCAATAGCTGACAAACGTACGCACACAACTGCCAACCCCGATCTCCCACCCGCCGCCTACTAACAACTGTCTCAGCTTACGCCAGCAACAACAATCACTCAAAATCAGTGCAAAGTGCTGGCAGGCAATGTTACAACCACACGTTCCACCATACCAAACATTTGTACGTCCGTCTGTCTGTACGTACGATTGCCTTGACATGCTCGTGCGTGGCTTGCTGTCATCGTTATTGTCAATGCGAGCGGCAAGGCGACGAGTTAAGGTGCACGAAATTGATTTTGTAATCGAAGTGACAGCGTGCTTGATACACGTGCACACACACACACACATACATATACTTTCAATCGGTAAGTTACTTGTAGGAGCGGCGCAGCGGCAGCAGCTGCTAGCCCCACACATTGTTTGTGTATGCAGCACGCTTATCGCCAACAGCAGCAGCAACACACACACACACACATGCCAGCGCCACAATATCATCGCATTTCAATGGAGCGTGTTTTATTGGTTGTTGTCGTATGTCGTTGTCAACGTGATGTTGTTTCAATTAATGTGGTTGTTGTTATTGTTTTTGCTGTGGTTGGCGCACAGCTTGCGGCGCATCGTTGTCGTGTCAAGGTTGTACATGCAACGCACACACGCGCGGCAGTGTTGCATTTCGCCCCAAAATTGCAAATCACCGCTCCAACACTTCAACAGCAACACACACACATACAAGCACACGCATATATTAGCATAAGAGCAAATGCTGCAAAGCCTCACAACTCCCCTTCGAGCTACTTATACCGACTGACAGTCGCTTATTTACTGCATTTTGGCAATTAAATCGCTTCTTTGAGCTAAACTCATCAGCACTGATGGGTCATGTCAGCATCAATAAACGCCTCAATGCCACTTTCGAAGTAAATTCATTGAAAGTTCACCTAATTGCTGATTAAATTGCATGCCCGTAGTTGTTGTTTTGTGTGCAAAATTAACTGTAAACCGCAAAATATCCATTAACAACGACAACAATGAATTACATTATAGTAAAGCAAATTAAATGCTGTCATGTTTAACCGCACCGCAGTGACAAAATTTAGTTGGAGTCGTCGAGCGCGCGGCTGGCTGCATGGACACAAGATAAGCAACAACTACCAAAGAGCTTCCAAGTCATACCTGCGGCATCTGATAATCTGTCAACAAACACTAATGCGCAGCTGATCAGTCAAAATAAGTGTGCTATCTAGCGATCCAGACAATCAAGTCTTCAATCACCCAGAGCTATGCGGATTTCCGCTTGAGGCTGTAGCGGTGTTCAAAACAGAATTTTTGAGTCATACGAAACTTAAAATGTAGAGCAGCTGTTGGGTTTGAAAATTTTCCGACTTGAGACGGTAACAAGCATTGACGAAAGTTTTAACAATTAGAACAAAGCATACATTTAACACAGCGCCATCTATCACTGAACTTAAGCTTTTTATTTTTAAACTAAGCTTTTTAAAAATATCACTAAGAACTTTGTCCATATCAACACATTTCGTAAGGCAATTAGAAAAAATAAGAGTTGCTACAAAATCAAGATTCTTTTATGCAATATAGTAAACCAACCGAAAAAGCTATACACCCTTATATACCCCAATCAACTATCTAATATGTGTATGCACTGTGCTGTATATTGATAAATAAATAAAAATATTTTTCACTCACACTCTCATCCCTTTCTTACAGGCTTATCCGAATCGTGACATCACTAATATTGTTGAATCTTCGCATTATCAGAAAATCGGCGGCTGGTGTCGTCAGGGCGCTTTAAATTCGGCAAAATGCAAAGGGGCGCATCGTTGGATCAAACCATTCCGTTGCTTGGGTGAGTAGACTATGAAAATATGAAAGAAATGTAAAAATTAAGGAAAAAATCCGGGAAAATGAAAAACCAATATAGACTATATTAGTATAATATTTATATAGCACATTAAAGCATAAACAATAAAAAACGTAGAATATGAAATATAGAATTTGGGCTCGAATATCAGATACGTAAAAGGAAATATGGCATTTCATTCGCTCAATAAGTTCAGCGCATACTTTGTAATTAAAAATATAAAATAAGATAGATAGAATATCGCAAAGTATATAAAACATAGAATAACAACTTGTTTTGAATAACAAATGTTAGAAAACATGAAAACAAAAACATCGAATATAAAACACAGCATATAAAGGAAACTATAAAAACAAGAGTATCGAATATAAATAATGACATAAAAAACGTAGAATATGAAATATAGAATTGGTTCTTAAATATAAGCTAAGCACTGCATTCACTCTATAAATTCAACACATGCTTTTATTTTTAAGTATGAAATTAGAAACATAGAACATTGCAAAATATATAAAACATAGAATATAGACTCGTTTACAGAAAGATATATGGAAGTTTGGGTAACAAATATTGGAAAACATGGAAACAAAAACATCGAATATATAACATAGCATATAAAGAAATGATTTCTCAAAAAGTCAATAATTTTTAGGACCGTGCAGTATAGAATTTAGCAAAAAACTTTTATAAGGAATAAATAATAAAACAAATTAAATTAAATTAAAGTAAAAAAACATAGAAAAAGTAAAGGAAAATTTGACAACAAGAATATCGAATATAAATAATCTGACATAATAGAGAATTAAATGATAAATACAAATAGCATATCGAAAATGAACTATATTTACGATAAGAGAATTAAAAACATAGAATAATATAGAATAACATAGAATTAAAAATTTATTCTTTAAATGCTAGATTATGTTTTTTTTTCTTATTATACAAACCACCTAACTAATATCTCTCGCCCGCTCCCGTCTCTATCTCTCTTTTTTCTCTCTCCCTCTATTTCTATCTTTTTCAACATTCCTAACATTCTATTTTCTTTTTCTCTGTTTTATTTAATATTCAAACGTACACCGGCAAATTTCTGCTTGCTACATTATGCACTTGCTTTCAGAAGGACCATTCCAGTCGGATGCCCTGCTCGTGCCCGAAGGATGCCTCTTCGATCACATTCACAACGCCTCACGTTGCTGGCCATTCGTTAGATGGAACCAGACTGGCGCTGCCGCTTGCCAGGAGCGCGGCATGCAAATGCGCAGCTTCGCCATGTTGCTGCCCTGTGGTATTTCATTGTTCTCGGGCGTGGAATTCGTTTGCTGTCCGAAACATTTCAAAAGTGAGTATGCAAAGACCTGAGCAGTGTGCTAGGTAATTGCGCTTGAAAGTGTGGGGGCGATGTTGGTGGCAATCAAGTGCAAGTAAGTTGGAGCGTATTTGTGTGTTTGAGTGTGTGTGTGAATCGACTCGGGTAGCGTAACGTTACTTTCGCATAAACCATATGCATTGTGGCATACAGATATACATGTATATGTACCGTTAGAGCGTATATAGGTCGCCAATGCATAGATAAATAGCAAAGAGTAAACGAAAACAACGAAAATCAATCAACGCAATAATGTTCGAGCGTCAGCCAAAAAAGCAACAACAACAACCAAAACTGTTAAACAACAAACACATACTTTACTGCGCTGCTTTGTAGGAAATTTTTTGTTCGCTGAAAATTGCTAGCTTGCTTGTTGCAAGCATTTCGTGTTCATTTTAGTTTGCAAATTTGTCGAAATGAATTTTCAGCGCTGCTTGGCTGCCACGTAGTTGCCACATGTACAAATTCCCCATCGACATGTGCGCTAATTGAATTTTAATGGCAATACTTGCCACCTGCCGCGCTGCGTATAGCCACATGCGCTGATAAAAGCTGCAATTTTATTGACATTTACAGCATTCAATAGTTTTCATTGTCGAAACTTTCAAAATAAATTTTCTTTTGTTTTATAGATCTTTTTTTCAAAACTGTTACTTATTTTGTTTTGTGTTAGCAATTACTAACAGATTAATATTAATATTTACTTACTTTTATCAAATTTTTTTCTTAATTTGAAGGGATTTTTACCAATTTTGCTAAGTCTGGTCAAACTCATCCCTTATACATTTGTTATTTTTTCACTACCGCTGAGTTACGAAAGCTTCTTGGCTTCCCTCGGGAAGACTAATAACTCATTTCTCAATTACCATCTCACCATAGGCTTCCTAAAGCAGTGTTTCCACACTCCTTCCGGTTATCGGCAATTAATTCCTCTTGCTTCTCGATAATATCCCTCTTTTTGCTACAACTTCCCATTTCTCTATTCGCCGCCACTCCTTTATGTCTGCCTTTCAAGGCTATGGAAAACGCAAACTTTGCTCTTAACTCACCGCGAGTCTCCACTCTGCTCTCAAATGCAAAGTGAGGTCACAAATATGATAGCACACACAACTTATTCCTAATATAACAAAATGGATTCGCATCGCTGCCTTCTTTGTTAGCCTTCTTCAAGCTTAAACTTCCAGCTATACCGCAGGTAGCAAATAGTAGCAGTAAATCCATAACTCCACGCTTGACCCTCGTAGATCTCGTAGATTCACATCTTCCCTTCACTGTTTGCCAACCGCGCTACACTCTTCGGAATCGCACAGCGAAGCTTACAAATTTTACTAATACAACTTTTTTCTCCTCCAAACTCTCTCGCCTATGCATCAGCCGATGAGATTCGCGTAAAGAAAACCGATCTACCCGTTATCGCCCCAGCTGAGATTACCAACAGCAATGTGGATGTGACTAACGATGATGACAATGACTCTAACTACTCGAAGGATGTTGGCGCCGATGATGATCTCGACGATGAAGATGACTTGTTGGGCGATGATGAAGAGGACGAAATGGTCGCCGATGAGGCAGCTGCTGGTGAGGCGAATAGCTCCAATGCTGACGATTTGAATGGCGAATATGATTCCGGTGAGGACTTGGACAACTATGAGGAGGATGGTGGCGGAGCAGCTGAAGAGCAGTCGGACAGCTGGGATTTGCAGAATGGTAGCTCAAGCGGCGCGAAACCAGCGGCGGTGAAGTCCAACGCAGATGAGGCTGGTGGTGCAAAGGGCAAATTGGGTGTTGAGTCGGTGGTTAAGGGCGCTGCTGGCATGATGGCTGACGCGCCAGTCGCATCCACAGCACAACAACAGCAGCAGCAACAATTCCCCACAGCACCATCCACTAGCCAGCCCACCGTCGATCCATACTTCACGCACTTCGATCCGCATTACGAGCATCAGAGCTACAAAGTAAGTCAAAAAGTAAGTGTACTCCATTCAATGTGCATTTTATCAACACAAAACCGAACATATTCTAAAACAAGGAAGCCCAACAGCGCCTCGAGGAATCGCATCGCGAGAAGGTCACACGTGTCATGAAGGACTGGTCCGATTTGGAGGAGAAGTATCAGGATATGCGCATGGCCGATCCCAAGCAAGCACAGACATTCAAGCAACGTATGACAGCACGCTTCCAGGTGAGTGGGAATGCTCCAAACTGGTATTCAATTATGCAGTATGTGTATATGTGTGTGGGTGTATGCATGCAAAAACACACCATCTATTTATAGCGATATCTAACTGTAGTGGGCACAGCTTCGCATGTGAAAGTACTCGCACTCTTTCTCTTCCCGCACTTTTCTTTAAAAGCTTACTCTTCTTTTTATTACTGTAATGCATGGCAGAGAGCAGTCAAACGCTTAGTGAGAGCATATCAAACTTGAATTACCACGGAAATTGAAAAGCTCGTTGCGTGGGTTGAACGTAAAAGCTTTTTATGAACGTCATGTGAGAAAGCTTTCGAAAAAGTTATTAGAAAAAATTTAATTTAAAAATTTTCTGTTATTAGTAACTTTTTATATATTTTGAAAGCGTTTCTCAATATATATATCTATATATTTATTTTATTTTTTTATGTAGCTCACCTCAGAAAGGGGAATTAACCTTATCAGAGCTTAAAGCGCTAAGCTTTCGCATTTCAAGTTTAAAATACTCTCACCCACCGCGCTTCATTTCTTATCATTCACTCATTTTGCAATTTTATTTCGAATTTAAACAATATTTTTATTTGCCTTTTCCTTTATAGCTTGTATTCGTTTTTGCAACTAATCATGCTTAACTCATTTTCGCACATTCAGCACTTAAGTTTGCCAATTTATTATAAGCCAAATGGGAGCGAAAGAGACATCAGATTGGAAGCTTTTGTAGCATTCATTAATATTTAAAATAAGTGATACAAAATTTACTACCCACAAAAAAGTTTTGCTTTTTCCCCCCCTTAAATGTAGCTTGGCTTGAGTTATTAAACTAATTAGCTGAGCATGATTTAGTTATTCATAAGCTCAAAGGAGTGTAGTCGCGAAAGCTCTAAACAGTGTTAAAAGCTGAGTAGCAAAAAAGCTGAATTAATATTCATGATGAGCTTTTAGTAAAAGCTTACTAGACACGTGAAAGCTTACTGAATAACTGGAACGTTTTGAAGTAATTTGATAAATTTTAAAGCATACTGAAAATTAAAACTCATTTCAAACACTTTTCTACTAAATTTTTGCAAAATCATACATATCCGATGAGCTTAAACTTATGAATGATATAGCGACACGCAATTTTATATGGAAGCTGTGACTTCTAACCGAAAATTTACTAAAAATACTCAGAAAGTGGAAATGCGAAAGCTCTTATCGGTATTAAATGAACTGCATCGGCGGAATGAGATGCTTGCATAGAGCTCTCAAAAAAGCTTAGAATTTGTATAAAAGTTCATAACAACTTTTCCAGAAGTAATTTATTTAAATATTTATAATTAGTGAAGCAAAAAAGCTATCTCACTCTTCGTGTAAACACCCCAAAAATAGAGCTTTCAAAAAAATGTCTATATCTCATTTATACGAAAGCTCATAACAGCTTTAGCAGAAGTGTTGAAAATTAGCAATGTGAATAATATATCGTTTTTCGTGTGAAATTTTTTAAAAGACACTCTTTAATATAATTTCTCGAAAGCGTCGTTTATTTGCTAAATCACATATAACGACTTTCAGTGAACTTAGTTCGGATATGTTTTAGATAATTGAAACGGGCAAGCTCTTAATGTGTACGGAAGATCCCAATGTAATATATATAATCAAAGTGAAATGGTGTGAGCTTTTAGAAATCACACTATCCTTGTAGAGCCCTAGAAGTCGCATCCTACGCTGATACCAAAAAAGTTTCCTACGTCGTTTTGCCATCACTCACTTCAGATGCTTGAGAACCGACCTAGTTTGAAGTTTACGTAGCGTATTCATTCATCAGAACTCACTATGCCAACACCACCACCGTAAAATCATCACAAACATTTTCCCTTTTTTGTTTTGATTTAACTCAAGAACTCAAAACTTTCCCCACCACTGCAAAATTCGAAAATCAACCAATCAATCCCCACAACAAAATTGCAATTCGTTCATTCTTCTCTCTGATTGATTCTTTCTCTCTTGATGTGCTATACGTCTTTATATGGGAATGTAATTTTAGACTTCTGTTCAGGCACTCGAGGAGGAAGGCAACGCCGAGAAGCATCAGTTGGCTGCCATGCATCAGCAACGCGTATTGGCCCACATCAATCAGCGCAAACGTGAAGCGATGACCTGCTACACTCAAGCGCTCACCGAACAGCCACCAAATGTGAGTTATCCACCAATACGTGGCTGATCCGCAAGCCCAGAGTTGAAACACACAATTTAGAGCTGCTCATACATTCTGCCTACTTGAAACACTTCTTTTATTTACAGGCTCACCACGTCGAGAAGTGTCTGCAGAAGCTCTTGCGCGCCTTGCACAAGGATCGTGCCCATGCCTTGGCCCACTATCGTCATCTCTTGAATTCCGGCGGTCCAGGTGGTTTGGAAGCTGCTGCCTCGGAGCGACCACGCACTTTGGAACGTCTAATCGATATCGATCGCGCCGTCAATCAATCTATGACCATGTTGAAACGTTACCCCGAATTATCTGCTAAGATTTCCCAATTGATGAACGACTACATTTTGGCGCTCCGCAGCAAGGACGACATACCCGGCTCATCGTTGGGCATGAGCGAAGAAGCGGAGGCCGCGATTTTGGACAAATATCGCGTTGAGATCGAGCGTAAGGTGGCGGAGAAGGAACGTCTACGTTTGGCTGAAAAGCAGCGCAAGGAGCAACGCGCCGCTGAACGTGAGAAATTGCGTGAAGAGAAGTTGCGCATGGAGGCCAAGAAGGTTGATGAGCTGCTGAAGTCGCAAGCCGAGCAGGATGGCGGCGCCAGTGGTGCTGGCTCCGCTATTTTAGGCGCCTCCTCCGCTGCAGCACTAGGTGACTCGAAGGTGAGCAGCAAAGAAATGGGCCAACTTACAGATCCCACTAAATTGGCGCAAAGTGAGAAGGACAGCACTGGCGTTGAGGAGTACGCCGATGTCACTGTCAGGTGCGTAACATGCATATCCAGCCACGAGTTCATGCACAACAATATTCTAAATTTCCTTTTTTACTTATGTACAGCACCAAAACCCAAACCGTCCTGCCCACAGTCGATGATGATGCCGTACAGCGCGCCGTAGAGGATGTAGCCGCCGCTGTCGCTCACCAAGAGGCTGAGCCACAGGTGCAACATTTCATGTCGCACGATTTGGGCCATCGCGAATCGGTAAAGTCGTTTTTTTTATACTTTATACGAAATGTAGTAAGTTTTTATACGTACTCTTTGCAGAGCTTCTCGCTGCGTCGCGAATTCGCACATACGCACGCGAACAAGGAGGGACGCAATGTCTACTTCACTTTGTCCTTCGCTGGCATTGCATTGCTAGCGGCCATCTTTGTTGGTGTCGCAGTGGCCAAGTGGAGAACATCTCGCTCGCCACATGCGCAGGGCTTTATTGAAGTTGATCAGGTAAGTTGAGTACATGCGCATAAGCTCCAGACTGGCGACAGAAAATTTTGAAGAAAATTGGCAACGCAGCAAACGCGTTTGATACTGGAAGATACTGGCGTTTAATTATTTATTATTTTAACAAAATGGTTGTTTATTGCGTGTTCTAACCGAGTTTAATACACTTCAAAACTTAAGTATCTACATAATAGTGCCAATTCTAACTGCTTACAGTTTTTTGGCGAACACTGAAATGAAATCGTACAAAGCAGCAACTTTCACTGAGCGAAAGTTGTGTTAAAGCTTCGACAAAGCTTTCCTAACTTACGCAGATAATTTCAATAATATGTTCTGCATTTTACACGTTTTTAATAGCATTTAATCTCATGCAGTTGATTTACTTACACGCTTTCACATTTCTAGAACGCCACCACACACCATCCCGTTGTACCGGAGGAGAAAATCGTGGCGAACATGCAAATCAACGGTTATGAAAACCCCACATACAAATATTTCGAGGTGAAGGAGTAAAAGAAGCAAAACAAAAGCATATAAACTTAATAAAAAATAAGAATAAATTTGCAAATATTGTAAACGCACTCAACAACTCAGTAAACCCACTAAAGGAAGCGTAAGCCCCGCCCCCTACCCTTTAAAAAAATAAAAATAAATAAACTCCCACTATAAAAAGCCTGCTTTATCATCATTACCCACTTATACATACAACTAAGAATAATACAACAAATAAGTCATACTGAAACAAAAAACCAAAAAACAACAACCACAAACCCGTGAATTATACAAACAAACATATTTTCCAAAAAAAAAAAAAAAAAGAATGTAAACGTAAAAAATCTTGAAACTAATTTAAAGCAGATAAAATTAAAACAAAACGGAGCGCAGTTCCAACATTGCATACATACAAATGTGTGTAGAAAGAGTAGAAGGAGAGTGAAAGCGTAACAAAGGTAAAAGAAATAATAACTGTAATAAATGCAAATAGTAAAAGCGAACAAATAAAGGAGCAGAGGCAAAAGTAAAACTCAAAGCGCAAAAAAATGAGACGAACTTTTGAAATGTGCAGCGAAAATAAAAAAAGAGATTTTGAAAATAAAAAATGAGCTCAAAAAACAAAGCTTTCAGCCCGATAATTGTACTCAAACTCACAAACACATACAACTTTCATACATACCCCACTCACACACACACACAAACTCACCAAAAATATGCCAACACACTCACTCAAACTTCACACTCCAACAATGGGAGAAATAACTCGAAATTATTCAGCATTCTTTCATACACGACATTTCAAAAACAAAAAGTATGTTGTTCTTGTTTAGAAAGTATTAATTAAAAACCAAAAAATTATGTGTAATAATAAAGAGTAACAAAAACTTAAAGTAAAATGTATTAAAATTTAAGTAAATAAAAGGACAAGCAGAAAAAGCAAATTAATTTTAAGCAAAAAGTGGAATGCGAAATTTTGCAAATGCAGATGTGAGCAATTTTTATTTAACATAAACAAAAATCATTTGTTGCGCAAAAGGAAGTTTGAAATAACAGTAAAGTGGTGAAGAGAGACAGTCAGTAAGTGTGAGAAGTGTGTGAAAATATTCTAAGAGCTGAGCTTAAAGCTTGCAGGTGGCTGGGAGGTGTGAACCGGAATCGCCTATAATTGCAACGACTACAGAGTAAGCAGAGAGATAAAGAAAGAGAGAGGTTAAAGAAGAAAACTCAATGAACCATTGTGAGTATGGTATTACTAAGCGAAACAGTTGCATGCAATTGCTGAGAGGCTGGTGGAGAGAGAGAGAGAGCGCGCCAAAGCCACAACAGATTAACTAATCAAAAGAAATGTACAAAAACTACTGAATGAGAGGCGAGAACTGAGAGTTTATAATAAAAAAAATTAGTCAAACTGAGAGAGAGGAAAGCAAAGAGCTCAAAACCGTACATAAAGTGAAGATCAAGAAATAATTGCAAAATGTAGACAATAAGTGCTATTGAAGACAAAGAATTAGTTAGCGAAAAACCAAAAAAACTCTGCAGTAAAAGATATAATTTGTAATAGAGAAAAGTGCTTGCAAACACATACAGCTTGAAATGAAATGCACTGAACAATATAGCCACTTACATAGCCATATAGAAAGCGTTCAATAGCTGTTTTGTTAACTGTGAGAAATATTTAAACATAAAGGCGTTGCGGACTTAATAGACAAGCAATGATAACTCAAGCTTGTTTTTCAAAAAAAGTGAAAGCTTTGCAAATCAATTGTTAACAAGCTCTCAAAGTTCTGCATGAAAGCTCACAACAAGCATAAGCTTCCATTTTTATTGCTGCTTACAGCGCCCAAAGCTTTTCACAGTTAACAAAAAAATGTCTCACTCAATAAGTATGGATATTTTCACACACACACACACACACACGCGGGAAGAGAAAGTTTGCGCTAATGAAATGAATTTTGGTGAATAAAATTTATAAAATTAAATTAAGTGTATTTTTTTTTTGTGAAAAAGGAATAGAAATTTTAAAAAGCTCACCACACCTATAAATACATAAATATAAAAAGCAACTTTCACTCACTCTACTTCTAACAAATAAATACAACAAAAATAACAATCGCCTGCTTTTCATTAATCCCTTAAGACGCTGTAAGAATGAATATGATTAAACAAGTGTTTAGCATTAGCTGGTTAAGAATTCTCTATATATCTATATATATACAAATATATGTATATATAAATGGAACGCAAAAGCTGAAGGTAATGAAATGAAGCGCATAAAACATGAGTACATATGTATACATACATAACTATATAAAACGCCTGCTGCTATTCTTATACTCAAGACATAGAAAAACATAGAAAGACATAGAAAACATAGAATACATTAATAAACTATACAAGCAGACAAACACAAAAGCTTGTTAAGTGCGAGCGTTTTGAGTGAACTTAAACAAATTTTCAAACATAAACAGCAAACGAGTGGTAGACTGCGCTAGTCTAAATAGTGCAAAATTAGCTAAAGAGCTTACGAGCTTTCCATGCACGCGCTCAATATTAAGCGATAAAAATATGCAACAATTTAGCGAGCTTACAATTTTGTACAAAAATAATAATTTATGCAACAAGAGTGAAAGTTTTCTAAGCCTTCATTGAAGATTTGTTAAAAATTATCAAAAGAACCGCGCAAACTAAGCAAAAACAAGGAATTTCTGTAAGCTACATGCGCTATTACTAGCGTGAAAGCACGCAAGTTTGTTAATTAAAGAGCTTTTAAAACGCACATCGTCAAACTTGCTGCCATAAAACGTAAAACCATTTTGTGTGCTTTCACAGCGCACAAATTTGTATTACGCAAAAGCGCTAGTGGAAGAAAACAAGCGTTTTGTAGTTTGCTGTTAGTGGCTCCACCCACTGATAAGCACGAATGGCGTCAGTGTTAGCGGTAGTACAGCGCATAGCAAACCACTTAACACGCTTTGCCTGCCGTTGCCTGCTGATTACAGTGGTCACGCCCAGGCAAGGTGTCTACAAATCAGCGTTTAAAGTGATAAGGAACACACAAAGCAATGCCACAACTCGAGAAAACAAAGCGAACAAAGCAAAATGCAATTCATAACAATTTTCACATTTCCATTATATTATTAAATAATAGTTTTTAGCATTTAGTATATTTAATTTAGTGTTTTAATTGTATAATTTAATGACTTTAACTTGAGAAAGACAGTTTTGAAGATTTGTGCAAATTTAATCAGACGCTAAATCAACACTTGAAACTAAGGAAGCGCATAAGTAAGCGAGATAAAGCGTGTAAATGTAGTAAAAAATATAAAACAAAACAAAATAATTAAGTGTTTCAATTTGACTGCGTTACATTTACATATGTCTACATACCTATATGTATGTACTTGAACACTATACACTTGTTTACAGATATGTTAACTGTTTACTTATTACTTAATTGCTGAAAACATTTTTTGCGTTGTACTTTACAGATAATTTCATTTTGAATGATGAAATTGATTAGAACGAGAAGTAAAGCACCAATAAGTAACATGAAACGGTTGAGAATTGTAAGCATTAAAAATTATAACTGTTTATGCAGCTGCGCGGCTTTAATCACAATGCGCTCTCTCACTCGCACGCGCTGAGTTGAGCAATTGAGAGCAGCAGAGATTGTCATACAGCATTACTATGCGCGCTCAACACTTGCGCATTATAATCTGCAATTCTCAACCGCCTTACGCGGTTCGCAAAAAACCAAAATACTCCACTAACAAGCAGCCAACAATAACACACACACACAAAACAGTATACAAAATAGCGAAGACGCAACAACTCTACAACAAATACCCTATGCATAAATATTGCTAACAAATTATTTATAAATAAAACGAAACTATAATTGCGAAACAACTACAAATTCTTAACAAAAGCGTAAATTAAATGCAACTCTAAGCGTTTAAGTAAAGAAATGCTAAGCAAACCAAAAACCTAGTCAAAGCTTAAATATTTTTCTGTTCATTTATTATATAGCAAACCATAACACATACATGCATACATACATATATACATATATATATTTAAAATATATAGAAATAAAAAGCAAACAATAATAATAACAACAACCGCAACAATTGATATTTACACTGACAATTAGCGAAGAGAAAAAGCGTAGAAATAAATTTAAAAACTTTATAAAGCAAACATAAAAATGCCTACAAACAGCTGATGAAATGAAGAAATTGTAAGCAAAAACCCCGTCCTGCGTGAATTAAACATAAAAAAGTAAAAAATACACTTAAAAAAATGCAAATAAAATTAAAAAAAAAAATTAAAGCAAATAAAAGAGAAAGACACAAATCAAAGAAATACAAAAAAGAAAAAGAATAAGAAAAATACAAATAAAAACCAAATATCAGCAAGTAATTTAAAGTAAAAAAAGTAAGTTGCGTAATTTACAGCGTGTAAGCTGTATTTAAAAATTAAAAAAATATATAAATAAATAAGTATAAAAGCTCGCAACTGTTTATCGACGTCGCGCTCCCTATCCACAAAAACCACAAACTTTTATTTGTAATACATGCTTAAAATACAAAAATTTTTATTATTTAAAAAAAATTTTAAAATTTAATATTTAAAAAAAAATTTATTTTAATTTCCATTTTTCAAAAATTTTAAAAAAATTTAAAAATTAAAAACAAAAAAAAATAATAAATATTTTTTACGCATTTTCACTCATTCCACTTTTTTCTCTTTTTCGTTAAATGCGCAGCAAAAAATTCACATTGCAACAAATACATTTATTAAATACTTAATTCTTATATATTATTGCATAGAAAGTCAAGAACAAACAAAAATTATATATATAAATTAAATTTAAAGTAAAATTAAAACAAACAAAAAATAAATATTATATATATACATATATATGTGAATGTACTCAATGACAATTGTAATTGCAACAATAATTGTACGCTAATATATTATATTTAAAAAAGCAAAACAACAACCACATGAACAGCAACACTACAAAAAAAACGAGTCCACAACCAACAATAGCTAATGCATGCCCAGCACCACGAGCAGTAAGGAAAACCAAAACTACAGGAACAAAACAGGAAACGCCACAAAAACCATTTAATTTACAAACAGTTGGCAAACTTTTTTGCCAAAAACGTAGCGAAAAACCATATGAGCCAACACATGCCATAAAACCGGCAAGCAACTGACCATAAATGTTATAAAATGCGACAAAATTTGCAAAAAAAAGTCTACATTTTTCTTTCAAGTAGTCCATATTTTCGAAATTTTCTAACGCAAGCAAACCGACAACCACTTCCACACCACACTCCCACTTGCAACCGTGTCAGGCAATCAACACAATTGCCCACTGTACCCGCGCATGCGCTTGTATGTATTGTAGTATTTGTGTTTGTAATGCAGCAAGTATTGTAATTGTAATTGTAATTGTAAAATGTTTCAGCGCAAAATGCGGAGAACTACGCCCAGCAAGCGTACCATGTAATTTAAAAGTAAAATGCAAGAGATTATGTAACTAACGTAAGTTGATGTTTTGCGCTAAATTAAAAACAAAGCAAAACAAACTGGCAATGTCGCGCGTACACTCAAAGAAATTAGCAAAAAAAGAAAAAAAATGGTTTATTAAGTATTTAAAAGCAAAACACAAAAGTCTTTAAGTGGTACAACTATAAGTGGAAAAATTGTATGAAAATATGGTAATTTAAATTCAGTGTAAACAATAATACTAGAAAAAATAGTAAAACAACAACAAAATGCATTATTAAACACCCACACAGACACACACACACACATATGTATACACACAGTGTAAAGCAAAGGGCGCACAGTGGTGCCGCAGCGAAGAGAAAACAACAAAACGCAAAAAAAAAACAAAACAAACAAACAAACAACAACAAAACCAAAACAAAAACAAAGTAACATACAACAATTTTTTTCTTTCGAATTTTTTGTGTTCTTTTTTCGAAATATTTTGCATAAATAATAAAATAAAAAACAAAAAACAAATGGTGAGCTCTATTCATTTGCCAAAACTGTTTTTAAGGTGAGTATACAAACGATCGGCTAATAAAAGTCCTTAAAACATATGTATAGCCGAACGCATACGAATGCTTAAACTGCTGAACATTTTGAACTCTGAAAGCTTTAAAAAGCTTTTGAAACTGCCACTAAAATGCCTAAACGTAAAACATGCGAAAAAAATGCGAAAGTTCTAAAGCTGCTAAAAGTTGTATACGCCAAAATTCGTAACTGTGAGCTTTAATTTTGTAAAAGCTCTATAAAAAAAACTTTAAAAAATTGTGTTTATCTTTGAAATTAATGAAGAAATTTTCTAGCAACAAAAGCTGCTGAACATTTTTTGCGTGTAAGCTTTAAAAACTTTTTGAAACTGCCACTGAAATTCGCTCAAGCGTCAATGGAAACTTGTTAGAATAACTTTGTTAAAACTGCACACGGGAATTGCGTATGAAAGCTCTTAAAATTCAAATGTCTAAACCAGCATAGTTTGTGAGCCTTGCAATTAGTTTTGCAATAATCCATCATTTTGAAATTCGAAAATTTAAGCCAAAGCTCACAAATATTTCATGCGCGTTTGTTATGAGCAGTGTTCTGATTGTAAAAAGCTTTTTGAAACTAGCGTTAAAACTCGTTTTTCGCTGTAGAAAGCTTGTTAGAGTAATTTTGTGAAAGCTTTTCATGAGAACTACGTATGAAAGCTCTCAGAAATTCAAAATTTTTAACACCAACATTCTTTGTGAGTTTTGCAAAAGGCGCTTAGAGGAAACGGATACAAAATCATCATGTCAAAACTTTCAGAATGCGGAAACTTAAACAAAAGCTCACAAATATCTCACGGCATTTTATTATGAAGAGAGCTATGAAACTATAAAAGCTTTGGCATTTTTTATATACAGTGAAAATAAATCAATATTTGTTTAAAAAAGGCAAATTTTGCTGCTAACACTACTAGTTCTAGTGATGCTTTGATACTAAAGGCTGCTTTCTAGTGAAAACCTGTAGAAAAGGTAATCTTGAGACTATTTTTGGCACAATTATTAATAACAAAACTATATAGATAGCTCCGTGAATAATTTTCGTACATTTACTATTAAAAACTATTGTATTTGAAATTTTATAGTGAAAGCTGATTAATAATTTAGCACGCAATTAAAATGCTAATTTTAAGCACACACATGAAGAACATTTCTCATCATTTTTGCAGATCTCGCAAATCGATAAAAGCTCAAGTCACACCACTTACCTAATCAATAATCTAATAGTAAAAAATCCTCTCTTGCTTAAGTGCATTATTGTTGAGCTTAAAAGTGGCTTACTATACCGTAAATCGCCCTACTTAAGTTCCTAAAGTAGACTAACCACTTAATACAATCAAAATACTCCATAAATCAAAATCCATAGAAAAGCGGTTATCGTGCGCATTATGGCGAATTCCAATTGAGTATTGAAACTATGCGAGAAGACAAACGCACTTCAACAAACAACTCGAACAACGAGTGGCCAACACATGTAGAACGACATATAATTTGATATACGATCGACTGCGAACGTGGGTAAACAAACGGCAGATCGAGTGTGTGAAGCAAATTCAGTTATGTTATACTTAAACATTGTGTTGACAGCGTACAGCGAGCAGTGGTTCCAAGCGTCCAAAAAGTTTATTTTTTGTATCGAAAGTTAAAAACAAACTCCAAACAATTTTTTGTTTTAAAAATTTAAAAAAATAATAAAAATTCTACTTATATGTATATGTATGTATTTATATAAAAGCTTTCTAATAAAATATTTTTTTAGCTATAAATTTAATACTATTTACATTTTTGTCGGCATTTTCATAACAAGAAATTCCATTGCAACAAAAGCTATGCCTAATCGTTGGCTTTCAAACAATGTGTGTCGGTATATTAGCGCACATAGCCCAGAAGTAAAGTAATTCCAAAAGTATTTGAAAAATTGCCGCGCAAAAAAAAAATGTAGATAATAACGGAGAACGGCAAAATGCACTTGACTTAGCAAACAAAATTTCATGATTTTCCATTACGTGTCAGCGCATTTTTATCTTTTTTTGCTAGGCAATGCCGTGATAGATATGGAAAAGTACAGTGAGGGTATTCATGATGGGTTAGTATATGGAATTTTGCTACATTGCAATAACTAGTATAAGAGCGTATAAATTAGCGAGCTGTAGACGAATTACATCGCGTGGCCGTTAACTCCATTTTGCTTAAAGTCTTCAATATTTGCTAAAAGCTTTATTTTATATTCTGCAAGTCACTATGAAGTCAACGCAGCCGCTTCAAGTTTTACTCCCACAACAGCATACTTCGCGCAGCTGCGTGAGTCGCCCCAAATGCAGCACACTGCACACGTCTTTATCTCTGTGGCAGTCGCATAACTGTAATCACTTTACATGCCAACAAGCTTTGACACAAATCTAAAAACTGACATAGCAAGCGACATTTTTCCGCGAACCAACAAGAAAACATTGCTGCGGCGCTGCAGAGTTGTAATTGTAGTTTGTAGAATGCTACGCTTCGTCTTCCACGAGCTTCCGCCAGTACGCTGTTTCTGAAGTGGCCACTTGAGTGTCGATTTATGTGATGTTATGTGATTTTGGCGCTGCCCATAAGGCCTTTCGACAAAGCGACAACATAATCTAGCGTGTAATTATTTTTAATGTTTGCTATTTTATGCTGAGATTTAATGATTAGAAATGAGGAATTTATGAACTGCGTATGTTTGCGTAAAATTATTCATTATTTGCAAAAAATATGGACATTGCGCTTTGGAAGTAAGATAGACGCGTATCGGTAGAAACAATTGTTCAAAGCTGCGGCTATGTTAATAATTGCAGGATAATTTTGAAGAATGCTGCCGAGCTAAGAGTCCATGTACGGTTAAAAATCCGGCTCTGTACCGGTTACCTAGACCCGACTGTCATGGGAATGACGCTGGTTCATTTGCGGCGTTTGTCGAAGAGTAAGCTCATCTCTAACTGATAGAAACTGACTGATAATTGCGCTTAAAGCGATACTTACTGCTTTCGTTTGCTTGGATTATTCTGCAAAACCATCTATTTCCAGCTTTCTCAGCACATCCACCGACCTAATAAAAAAAAAAAAAATACAAAAAATAAATAAAAAAATAAAAATTAAAAAAAAAACATAGACAAGCTGTAGGCAGTTCTTTAACTACAATCTCACAGCTTTTCCACGCCTAGCTAGAAGAGTGCTTGTCTGTCTTACTTCCGCTACTACTTTCTAAGCCTACTACATACAGCTGTAGTGGTAATATGAAGACAGCACAGAAGTTCTTTTAGTTGAAATCAGCTGCGAGCTTTCCTGTAGATCTGAGCATAGCAATATTTAGCGATATCGAAAGATATGCCTAAACCAGTTATCGTAACTAGCAGAGACATTGCTGTGTTGTAGTTTTAAAGTAGTCTGTAAAGTTGGTAGTCCTTGAATGCATATAAATCCGGTTTCGTCCAGATGCCAACTAATTGAAATCGCTATTACGCTGATTCGAGCTTTTCATGTTACTTATTTTTATTTTATTAATTGAAGTATCTCTCAGAGTGTAGCATAATTCTTTGTTACTCTGCAAACATCTATTGGACGGAGCTGATAATGTGAAGCAGGAGACGAATAATTAATACGGATCTGCTTTGCCTTACATATGGCACTGTTTTGGGCATCTTCAGATTTTTCGTATAAATGTACATACTGTTACTTGACTTGTTCGATAGTTCGATAACTTCCTGAAAGCTGTATGCTTTCTCAAAATCTCTCGAATATTTTTACCAAACCGCTTTGCCTACGCAAATGGGAGTGTTTGACGCATCTTCAAATCGCTCGAGCTCTTTACTCGTATGTACTGTTACTAGACTTGTTGAAAGTTCAGAACTTCTCTCGCAAACTGAAAGCTTTAGCAGATCACATTAAGCTATCGCTTTTCTTCTAGAGTCGCAAAAAACTCTCAACTTGGGTATAAAATATTCACTTCTTTGACTCTGTCTTTTATACGTTCTAGGCGGCTATAGTACAGTAATTGAAGCGAGTTGTGGCTAAGTATTTTTCCATCGGATCCATGCTCTACTCACAGGCGGCCGTTTGTCTACACCTTAAACAACAACAACTTTATCAACACAGAACACAAAGTTCACGTAACCGAAGTAATGATCGGTATATTGGATGGCAATCAATCAAATCGTAAAAATGCGTGAAAATATTATAAAAATATTTATGCTCGAAAGGAACAACAAAAGCTAACAAACAAAACTGAGCAGTCCCCACAGAGCGGTTCACACAAGTGAGCAGTGTTGAAAGCCAAAGCAACTTAAGTCCGACAACAACAATGCGTGGTAATAACAGTTGTGGACGAAAGTCAGTAGCGCGCGATAAACGACAGAGGCAGTGGGGTGGCGGGTGCGGTAGGAGGCAGCCGAGTAACGACGGTGGCCAAAAACCAGTAGTCAAAACAAGCATTTAACCGAATCAAATGCTGGAAGTACAGTGTAATATGACCTTATCATGCGGCCGACTGCAGTTGATCAGCAAACAGAAGCAACAATAAAAACAATCTACCAATGTGACGTTGATGGGGCAGCGTTCGACTGCGTCGAATTTTGGGAGCAGTCGTTTGGGGGTTGCACAAAAGTCATCTAAGGTTAGATAGTTACTGCAAGCGGGCAGGTATTTGCCTTGGCAGCTTGAGCAAATAGAAAATAATAAAAATAAATGAGAAATATAAATATAAAAACAAATAATAAATCGGAAAACCCAAATCGGCAGAAATAAAAAAAAAAAACTTGACGAAATCTGATAAAGCCTACACCGGTGATATGCCACGCCGAGGCAACGTCATAGTATTCAATAATCGTTGTACTGCTTGTCGGTATATGCACTCGTTCATCACTCGTGCGTTCGTCATTTGATCAGATGCCAAGCAGCGAGTGCTGGTCAAGTGATAAGCGCAGTCTTCGTTTATTGTTCTACAGCTTATCACACGCATATTGACAGCGTTCATGATTGCGCGCGAACGCACACACCGGTGAGCGATAGAATGTGGTCGGAGCGCCCATCGGAAACCGCTGGATTGAGAGTATCAAAAAGCGAACTTAGTAAAGCTTCGGTTTCATATGTGGCATGGTCAATGGTGTACAGATCTAAATATGGAAACGGCTTTTACCAATGACATAAATATTTTTCTGAGTTGTTATTAGCTTTGTGTAGCCGATGACTGCTGTGAATGGGAATTTTAAGCTAAAAATATTAGGGTTTGAAGCTAAAACATTATCATAATAGTAATATGATATTTCTGGGTTAATCGAACCAACGGTTAAGACGAAATTTTAGGGTTTAGAAATCATAACACCCGTACCGAGGCAAGATCTCTCACTAAGCTTGAAATATTTAGGAATCTGACAGCACAATACTCAGCTATTCAGAAATACTTTTTAAAGAAGTTTATAGATTTCTACACGAACTGCATCGCTACCGGAAAGGTCTACATCAGAGAATCGTAATTTGTTTTAGGAAACTCGCTTGAAATAACGTCTTCTCTTTGAAGATGGTAAGATATATACCAGAGAAACATATTATGTGTTGCTTTATGAATGAAGTGGTCCAAACGCTATAAGCAACATCATCACCGATGAGAAATGTCAAATCTTGCAGCCCACCAACTTTCTTACAGGGGCGCTTCCCCACACACCGCGCAATTCCGTATTCGTTTACCGAACATATTGATAACACATAACAATGCTGTTGTTGTTGTATTTGCATGACTCGATTGTTGTTGTTGTAACTTTGACTCACTATCAGTTGCACAAATCAAATATTGATAACTACACATCGCCACCAAAAAGCCAACCAACTACAGAGCTATAACTGGGTAATGGTAAATGTAAACAAGACGCACGAGGCCGGCTACCGAGACCACCACCAAGACAAATAGTACAGCACCACAACACAGAACTGTAGTGGAAACAACAACATAGATGGTAGCGAGATACCGAGTTACTGGTTGTAGGTGAAATCGTCAAAGGTGATAGATAGACGACAGCGATTGAATGCTGATCGGTGACTCGGTCGCATGGTGGACCGTACGAGGGGAGTAAAAGGATAGTGTATGGTGTGCGTGCACCGCTTATCAGCAATACGTATCGATGAGATATGGGCGCATACAGGCAAGCCAGCTGGAGCTCATGGACGTACGTAGGCATACAGCAATTGGATACTAATCAACTGGGCGCTATTTGGCACTCGGGTAGGTATTTGTTTATAGGTTAGTTGGTGTACGAGTGTGTTTGCATGTGTATATATATGTATGGCACTACAGTCGTCGTTTAATACCCACATTTCGACTGGTATCGACGATTGTGGGGGCTTTCGAGTAGTGAAAAATCGTTGCGCCACCACTTCAAACGCGACCACAAACGCTAAAGCAAGCACGACGGGCACTGCAGTAGCGATCAGCCAGGTTCTGCGCCAACAAAAAACCAAATACGAGATCGAAGTGCAGAAATCGCGAAGCGCGTGAGCAAACGGCGCGGGTGTAGAGCGTTGAAGGAAAATGGTGAAAATAAATTTATTTTAAAGTCAAACTTTTGTTACTAAAAATTAATCAAACAATTAAAAAAGTGTTAGCGCAAAAAAAAATCCTGAGAAAAAGTGAAATATTAATCAAGTAATACCATAAAAAGCTCAAAAACTAATGTAAAAAAAAAACATATTTTATAATTATTATATTGCAACCAAAAATATAGTACATATATACATTTGAAAAAAAATTAAAAATTTTAGTATAGAAGAAGTTAAAAAGGACAAAAATTTTAACATAAAAATTACTATATCAAATAATTTAAAATGTCACAATTTAATAAAAATTTAATTAATTGGTGCATAAAAAAAATGTTTCACTAAAATTTAAAAAAAAATAGTTAAAAACATCAAATCCAAAAAAAAATCATAAGTTAAAAAAAAAATTAACAAATTTAAAATTTAACCTTAAAAATATATCAAAAATTAATTCATTACTAGATATTCAAAATCAAAAAAAAATTATTTAAAAAATTTTCTAAAATTTTTAAAACTAGAAAAGAATTAAAGACTCGTTGGGCTCCCTGCCCAAAGTTTATGCGTGTTTTCATCGCTGGAAATTTATGACCGACAAATCTTTATTATACGCCTTAAACTGTTAGTAAAACAGTGAAACAAAAATAAATAATGTGAAACTTGACAGAAATTGTTTATACGGTAGCCAATACGGACTATCAGTGACACATAAAACCGAAGCAAACCGAAATAAATTTTATGCGACAGCGTTTAGGCCGATTTATAATTGCAGTTTAAAGTATTTGCCAAAAAAAAAAACAAATACATTTAAAATTAAAATTAAAAAAAAGTAAATAAAATAAATTTAAAAAAAATTTTTTGAATTATATTTAACTTAATAAACAAAATTATTTAAACTTAAGAATAATTTATTCGGAAGTTTAATGCCTTTACAAAACAAATACATACAAAATTGAAATTAAAATAAAAAAATTTAAATAAAAATAAAATTATCTAATCTTAAAAATAATTATACGGAAGTTTAAAGTGTTTGCAAAATAAAAAACAAATACATACATTACATTACAAATTTAAATTTAAAAAACAAAAATTTATTTAAAAATAAAATTTTATATAAATAAAAAATTGAAATTAAAATTGAAAAAAAAATTTTAAACGTAAAAATATTTAATTCGGTAGTTTATAGCGTGTCTTAAAAATAATTCAAATATATACGGACCAACAAAAAAAAAATATTTTTGGAAAAGGTCAACGTTTCGAGTTGCCGACGGCGATTATAAAAAAAAAAATAAAAATATTGATTAAAAATATCGTTGGTATATAATATATTCTCGTGAATGCATACATATATATATACATATATACATTATATATAATACCACACGGTTAGCAGAGTAATCGCACCGGCGCTTATGTGTCATCCTCATTAATTGTTAATTGGACAATTAAAAAGTGATCGTTTTCAAGCGCCTAAACACCACTACAACAGAGACGGCTCTGTAGTGCACATGTTGTTGCTGTCCGTTGCAGTCGTTCGTCAAATTGGTATTATAAAACGATTCATAGAAGTTATCATATATATAAATTTTTACACAGTGCTTCTGACTGTCTGTGCCTTGATATTGATTTGCTATTTCTCTGTAGTACATATAATTAATAAATAAAAATTGCAATATAAAAATATTTTTAAAAAAAATTTGAAGAAATACAAGTATGAAGAACTAGTGCCTAACCTAACCGGCGTTTAGTTTAGGTTAGGTAGAAGTGGCATGGTGGTGCTAGACTTTTTCAGCAAATAGTAATGAATATCAAAAAACAGCACAGATCAAAGTATTTAAAATACATACGCGTTGCATAAAATTAAAATTTAAATAACAAAAATATTTAAATCTATTTTATTTTCATTTATTTATATTTTATTAATTTTATTTTACAGTAAATTAAAAAAATCCAAGGCATAATCAAATTAAATCAAAACTTATAAAATAAAACAATAAAAAGTGCAATAAATAGCGGTTATTAAAAATTATACGAAATTGACAAATTCAGTCTAAAAATCCTTTACTTATATTATATAATAACCGAGAGCCGTGAATCCTGCCTACAAAGTTCACACAGTGTTCACCAACACCGCAAAAAGTGTTTACAAGTTATAAATATTAGAAAATAAAAATAAAACTCAAAATAAAACTTCCAACGCATTTCTCTCGTCAAAATGGCCAACTACAATTCAAATTGCGGCTATTACGATGACTACATCGGCTATTACACCAACACGAATGTGTATCAACAGGATTATTGCATGCAACCGGAGTATGAATACAACAAACATGAATATGAGTGAGTATTTACACAGAACTTTATACAACTGACACATAGCGAAAGACAAATGCATACAAGTATCATGTCATCTAGCTCTGCGCTCAGAGAAATTTTCATAAATTGAGGCACTACAAACTGCCGTCGGCCCTTTAACGTTGCATTAGAATTTAAATTTTTTATAGCATTTAGAACAAGTTATGAAATATTGCTGTAAACAGACAAAATCTGGGATAAGAACACTTTATATGATACTATCTCACAAATAAAATACGAAACTTCAGAATTCGAGGTGAAAACATTGACTTTCACCAAAAAAAAAATCAGAGACTGTTCAACAAAGAAGCACAATATCTGGGGGAAAAAAATTTCATGAAGACATATATTTATATGTATATATGTAGGTCTAAAATAAGCTGTGGAGCTCTCAGTGTATTCAGTAACAGTTGCACAAACTCTTCGACACTTTCTTTCATAGAAAAAGTATGAAGCTGAGTGGGCATCTTTCGTATATTAATTAGAAGGAGCACTAGTACATACCGAGGTCATGAGTTTAGCCATAAACCTTACTGATTGAATAATTTAGCCTATTTCCGACTCAATACGGGGCGAAGTGTGGTTTTTCCCAGAAGTACCTACCAATCTGCCAAATGAACTCGCTTTGGCATAGGATCCGACGACGCAGCACGCTCTAAAGCATAGCAAACAAATCTGATGAAAACGTCACCAAATAAATCCTTGGTGCATTCAAATCACGACTATATTAAAACAAGAACTCAATAAGCATAATTTGCGATGTGTAGAAAAAATCAAAGAGGAAGCCCTCAAAAGGAAGACCACCTTATAAAAATTAGTCTCACTGCCAGAGCTCCAAGCTCTAAATTGAATACCAGTCCCCTTTTTATGAGTAGACTGCAGCTTCGCTTAGATCGGGAGCCATGTGCTCAAGCGAACCTCAAGGCGCTATCGGTTTATTAATTCGACTTTCTTTTCGTTTGACAAGCGCACACTAACGGCTCTTCACCGCGCTCCAAACATTTCACGCGAGCTCCTTGCATTTGAATTGTTATTTTCCCATAATAAATAATAATAAAGCGACAATGATGACACTCGAAAAGTGTAACAAGCAAATAAATTCAAGAAAAATAGTGAAAATAATATAAATAACAAAAAAGCAAAGCAAAGGACATATTAAATGTCATAATGTCAAAGAAATGAAGTGAAGTAAGCGCAGGTGCACGCCGCGACCCGCCGGCTATATCAAGCAGACTCGGAGGATACAGGGGTCACACACACACACGCCCAAAAACACATTAGTTCGCATTTGTTGGCTGTTGTGACAGTGAAGTGCAACAATAACAACACAACAACAACAGCAAAGCCATAAAAAGAAAGTATGTAATAGGAAGTTAACGGTAAAGCTGCCGCTCTTGACATATGAAAATATCAATTTAAATGTTGAGCAGGCAAAAACAATAGCAACAAAGTGGTAAATTGGGAAAGTAGACAGCTAAATGACAGCCACGTCATGTTACGAAGCGGAAGAAAGCGCGAATCTGCCGTGAAAAAAAAAAACGAAAAGCAACTGTCATTTAAATACCCAACAGCGGGTGCGTGTGTGTATGCACCTGTTTATTTGCCGCCCCCTAGAATTAGTTAGAGGCAGGTATGGCGAAAGTTGTGACCCCTTTGGATTGACAGGCGCGCAGTTTATGACAATTTTTTTCACGATTTCCGACTGCACGCTGCTGCTGCCGAACTTTTTCGCTTTTTAATGCAGACAAAACATGCAAACTGTTTACTAAAGCAATAACAACAACATGGTATGTGTGTCAAATGCTGAAATAACAGTAGTATTAACAAAAATAAAAACAACAACAATTTCAAACTAAAACATTTGTGCAAGTTCCCAGGATTAATAAACTTGCGTCTGCGACATGGAGCGCAAAAGGCAGGCGGCAACAAGAAGCGCACTCGAGTGCGTTCAACTGCCGCAAAAGTTGCAAGTTAATGAAAAGAGTTTATGTAACAAAAATCGACAAAAATGAAATAAATCCATAAATGGCGCACAGAGTGGTGCTTCATTTTCAAATAAACAGAATTTGTGATGGGCTCACTTTGCCACAAAACTCACTGGATATATGTTTTTATACCCTGCACAGGATAAATTAAGTTTGTCACGAAGTTTGTAGGACCCAGAAGGAAACTCTGGAGAACCTATAAAATATATACATAAATGATCAGCATGATGAACTGAGCTGATTTAGTCATGTCCGTCTGTCTATATATATGCAAATTAGTTCCACAGTTTTTAAGCTATCGACCTGAAATTTTGCACATGTTCTTTGCTTACTAAGAAGCTGTTTGTTTGTCGGAATGGACGATATCGGACCACTGTAGCATATAGCTGGCATACAAACTGAACAATCGAAATCAAGTGCTTGTATGGAAAACTTTTTTATTTGACGAGATATCTTCATGAAATTTGAAACGAATCATTATCCAAGATAATTATGGAATCTCTGAGGAAATTGTACAGAACGAACCACTATAGCTTATTGCTGTCATACAAACTGAACGTTCCAAATCAGATTATCTTTATTTGTGAAGGGTATTATAGCATCGGTGCAACCGAAGTTAACGTTTTTTCTTGTTTATTAGTTTATTTGCGACAGTGAGGTCTGCTAAATAAATCAGTGACTTTTTGAAATTGTAATACAACACTGCGGCTCTCAACTAACAGCTGTTCGTACACTACTTGGCTAGCTCC
This sequence comes from Bactrocera oleae, assembly GCF_042242935.1. Taxonomy (NCBI): domain Eukaryota; kingdom Metazoa; phylum Arthropoda; class Insecta; order Diptera; family Tephritidae; genus Bactrocera; species Bactrocera oleae. The sequence continues at coordinate 1,671,109 of NC_091539.1, forward strand.
TTGTGTTTAACAATCATTTAAACAGTCCATATGCATTTGAAAGCCCAACCACAACGAGTTAAGGGCTGTCAGACATCTGAGTAAATAATAAAGCCGATTTATGACTCCCGGTCAGAGACTGCAGAGCGCCAGCAGTTGTCACACGCAGAATAAATATCTATAGTAAAGCTATAATTTTTTTCCAATTACTTGGCGCTAGCTCAACTTTATAATATTCAAAACTACCGTCAAAGAGTTTGTTGGCTCTAAGCCTTCCGATTTAACGGCATTCTGCTACAATTAGCCTATTTTAGTAACCCAACATTACAACTTAGTCCAAGAAATCGACTGATTTATCGCACTATGCTTGTATATTACTGTCTATTAAAATATCTGTGTGTATATGCGTAGATTTTCAACGACTTTTTTCGGCAATAAAATTATTTTTTCGAACTTCAGATTTCATTGCACTAAGTCACAAATAACAAAGTGGCAACGAGTCACGGCATACAGTTTCAGACTTCGGCGTTTGTTCTTATTTTTGAAAATTTACTTGCCGGCAAAGTACATATATAATACAATAAGAAAGTCGAAATAAATATAAAAACTAAATCGAACAAGAAGTTTTTTTTGCCTCTCCAAAGCTTAATTGGGCACACTTCGACGACAAGTGCGAGCAAAACATTGAATTGGCGGCGAAAATGCCAATTGACATGACATTTCAGCTAATGGAAACAAAAAAATCACTTCGAAAGTGACAATAAACTGAATGGCGACACGGTTTTAATCGACGTCGATATTGCGACTTATTTTTGAACAAGACAGCGTTAAATCGAAAATATCTATGATTTTAGACGTCAAAATTAATCGATATAGTTACAAAAACTATATTGCAACTGAATCTACCAAGCAAACAAAAGTGCTTCCCAGAACTACCCAACAGTCCACCAAGTTAAGGGGGAATTCTAGTCTGGAGATATGAATTTTAGATAATTTTTAAAGTAGCGTACAAAAAATTCAATCAATATTTTTAGTATCGATTTTTTATCGATTATTTATTAAAGTTACAAGAATACAGAAAACAATAAAAAAGAATTAAAAAATTTAAAAAACTGGCAGCTGATGAAGTAGGGGTCTCAAAAAATTGGCCATGAGCATACCCATGATTTCAACGCTCCTAGACATCTGAAATGAAAAAAGAGTATCAATCTGCAATGATGTCGCAATTGTATGAACTAGTGATAAGTAATAAAAAAATTTTAAAAATGGCGACTGCTTAAAAATAAAACAATTTTTTTTACCTTGTTTTATTTTCGCGTATTTTTTAGAAATATTAAAAATTAAAATTTGGGAAAGGGGGGGGTTCATACTCGAGAGAGGTCCATAAAGAAGATTCTCTGAATATTTCAAGTAAATCGGTCTAGTAGAACTCGAGAAAGCGTAGGTAGCGTATTGATAAAGTTTGGTCTGAGAAAAACGTATTTAAAGTTTCGCGTAAAGTCTTTTGTTCGATTAGATCCAGCCGCACCAGTTTAGAGCCAGGTCAGTAAAATTTCTATATCTCCGAAAATAATTTAAATTTTCAAAAATCCTCTCGTAGACATATTCTTAAATAGTCAAACTTTGAAAATATGAAAAAAAGTAGATTCTTTTGAAATTCTGCACTAGCATACCCATTAACTCGCTTTGAAACATGGACTCTCCAAAACGATTATAGATACATAAAGTTGTATCCTTGTTCGAGTTATTTCGCATAGCATTCGACGGCTCCGCTCGCGCTGAAGCTTAGCAAACAAATCAGAACAATTGAAATCACGGCGCTATTAAAACGAGAACTCAATAAGACTTAATAAGGTCGAAACACATTTCAGAACCAACAAAATTCAACCGAAGACCGTTGTTGTTCAGCACCTACCGCCAAATATACACCGTAGTCTTCTTTATAAAGTAGCTAAAGAAATATTACGCCGAGGTTCAGTTATATGACTGACCCGTCAAAGCCGGCGGTATTGACAAATTTTGTCTAAAGTGTAATAATTTTTCTTTGTTCGGATCTTACATTGAGTAGACGCTAAACAGTTTCCATGTATGCTCTTTAGCTCCAAAAGCGGCAAAACGCGGATTCCCATAAAACTAGCTCAGTTTATGCTGAGGAGCGTCCACTTGCCATAAGACAATTTCGGTAGTATGTGTATCCAAGCTCTTCGCAATCGAAAAATTCCGTTAGCAATAAAAATCACAACATTCGGCCAACACTTCTTGGCTCAGCTAAACCCTGACGGCCATTCTATCACTGAAATTGGTCATCCGTTATGAGAAATGTTAGAAAATTAGTTCTCAACTCGAATGTGCCTCAAGATTGATCTTGAGACCCAAAAAGCTGTTTAGTTTAAGCGCACTTTCTTTTTTTTTTTGTATATACACACATATCTTCGCTGAGAGACTGGTCTAAGTCAACGGTGAGAAGCAGGCTGAATGAGCAAAGTTTATACGTCTACTGACAAGTTAAAACGTTGAAATCAAGCCAGATTAATTGTTTTCACAATATGTACGATATGTAAATATAAATATAAACTAATTATGTGAAGACCAAAAACCAAACAAAACAAGTTTTCGCTAGTAAAAGAGTGACATTGAAAAATGAGCTGAAATTATTCATAGGCTAAATCCTTAGAAAGGAAATAGCAGTGTAAGAGAGTCTTGGATGCAGCAAATTAAGACGGATTTAAATACTTCAGCTTGATGAGTGTGGAGAATTTTAAATGCTGTTGGAGAGGAATTAGACAGAAGTCAGGAACGAAGCGTGAAGTAAGTCAACAAAACTAGCACAGGCGCGGTGGAAAGGCGCGAGACGGGAAGACGGCTTAGGAAACTTGTGCGAAACGGAAAAAAGTCTTAAGTCAACCCTCGTTCAACGTCGTCCGTTGTCGGCCAAACAACTTTGTCGATTTGCTCAATAAAAACGCAATAAATAAGCATCAGCGGCAGGCGAGCAGGAAATGACTCGGTTGGAAAAAGAGTTGCGCTGTGGCGCAAGAAGAAGGAGCGGGAGAAGAAATCGAAAATGTCATCGACAACAAATGAGTTAAATGATTTCCGCGTGATTTTATTTCTACGCGCAACCGGATGCGAGTTTAATACTCGCACACACTCTTACATCAAATATAGACGCTTCAATCTGACAAAGCGTCTCGAAGCAGGAAACTCTTGTGGACATGCTAACATGCAGCGTATTTGTTGTAAAGTAATAAAAAATTTAAAGCCGGAAGTTGTTGTTGAGCTGCAACAAATCGGCATTGACAAATACTTGTGATTGGCATTACGAAAGGATTGGAAAGAACGTGTGTGTAAGTGACATAATTATAAGCATCACTGCGGATGGCGGTAAGTGTGTAGCGAAGCTGAGTGTGACTAACAAGCTTACAATAATGGAAGTTGAGGAATAAGGTAAACCAGTTAAGATATTTCTGAGGAAGTATGCCGGTAAATATTGCAATATTGCGTAGAAACGTCTGGAACTTGGTTTATAAGAGATATTTCTCCATCACAACACGGGAATACCTAACTAAAAATAATTTGAGCTCCCAGAAATATTTTTTCGTCCCAGCACAGGAATACCCAACTGAAAACAATTTGGGCTCCCAGTAACTTACCCTTTAGTGCTTGCAAGAGGAGGGACTGATGCCAAAGACTTCTTTCAAATCCTGAATACAATCTATTCAAACTGCCAATGATGTCTGTTGGAGTACTGTGGAAGGTACGATGGTTTAAAAGAAAGACTACGCTACTACACTGACTACAGCGTCAATATCATGAGATCTACGTTAGCAGCACTTATCATATGGTTCTTAAATTGGGTTGCTACGAGAGAAGAAACATGACTATCAAGTACTGGTAAAAACTAACAGTTAGGTTAATTCCAATGTACAGCTGCCAGAGAAGACCATAGAGAAAGTGAGTTCACATGTAAGATAATAAGATCTATATTATATTAGAGTTCATCTATATGCTGGGGCTAGATGATTCGTTGTGACTTAGTGGAGGGCGCAATAGAACATAGGTCGCGGTGCATACCTCTATCCATATCCAAGTGAGTTTACATATAAGACAATAAGATCTTGAATTGGTGATGATAGGCGTTGTGTTCTTTTTAATGAGTGAAGCGAACTTCGCAGCTTATCTGAACTTCCAAAGTACGACCAACCACGTTTCCAAAGCTATAGAGAAACTACAGCCACCAAGAGTACGCACCACGGGATCGAAAAATGTCATTCAAGCAGCTAACATTTTATACCGCAAGCAAGTTAATTGACGTAATAAACTGACGTACAAAACTTCTGTACTCATTAGAACCCGCGCTCCGAGACACCACTTTCGACATGCTTTGGCGACCAGCAGCCCTTACTACTGCTTCAAAATTTGTTTAGCGCAAGTAGATCGCTGTCGGCATCATTTTTTTTTTTAATTGTCAGAAGAATCTTTAACATTTGCCACAACTACAATCCGTCTCACGCTCAATGCAAGCCGCAGTAGACTTGCACAATAGCCCTGTTAGGCAACAGACGGCTCAGCCAAGCTTAGTTTCAGAAAAGTCTGCACTAGTTTCGAAAATCACGACAAATATAAATATATTTAGTCAACAAAAATGTTTCAGCTGCAAACTCGGCAACTTCTTTTTAAGACAACACATCCACACAAGTGCATACCAGGAATTCTACGACCTAAAAAATGCTCGCAAATTTGCCAAGCTTGTCAAAAATTAATTAAAACCCACAAAAACATGCGACAATCAATGGCATTTATGCAACAGCAAAGTGCGTAAGATAAACATAAATAAGTTAGGACTACAAAGGATTTGCATGGGGTCTTAGCAAACGCTTGTAAGCAGCGTCTTTAGCGAGCTGCGCCATTGTAGGCGAGCATAGGCAACTATTTAAACTGCTGTAAAAACAATTTACGTGTCAAAGCAATCGTCAAAACTGAAGAATTCGCCAAAGAATACACACACACACAAATAAAGAAAAAATTCTCGCTTCACACGCTGCAACAGCAAATCAATCAATTATTTTGTGGGCTAAAACCGATTTAACGTAATGAAATTGCATTTAAGAAGTAGCCGAAGACGCATGCGCAGACACAGCTAATGATTTTTGTGAGCGAGCGCATAGTCTTGTGGCATGTTTCGTAATCCAATGTTACGGCATTGTTATTGCAAAGGATCAGCCGGCAAAAAAGTAGCGCTAAAGCCCGAACACTAGTGCAAATGTGACATATATACAAGTATGCCAAATATCTATGTATGTACATATGTGTGTATGTGTGGCTGTGTAAATATTATATTTCTCGGCATTACGTCCACTTTGTCACCTTCGCATTGAAAGCGCAGCATCAATCAGCAGTGATCCGCAAGGCCTTTACCTTTGTCACACATACACATACAGTGTACAACAGTCAGCCTCTCACACGTACGTATATTTCCGGCTGTATGCGTGAGAGTCAGTGTGGCGGCAATGCATTTGCTATGTGCAACTTTGCGCTTTGTTGTTGTAGTTGCCACTATATGCTAGTAGCATACAAACACGCACACACACATATATACATGTAATTGTATATAGATACATATTACATATATATATACAGCGCTGAACATATGTTAGAGCTCGCGATTGGGTTTTTACGCATTGCTGCAACACATGTGCAATCGCTTGGAAATTCTAGTTCCGCCTTGGTTTTTGTGTGCGCGGTCAGTGCAAATAGTCACATTCACACACACACCCATAAACACACTCATACAACGCCGAAACGCTTGTTGTTTGGAAATGTTATTCTCTATTATTGTTAAAACTATTATATTTTGTTTTTGCTGTTTATATTGTTTTTGTTAAATGCTGTCATTCATGTTGTTTTTGTTGTCTACAAGATATTATTGCATTGATACGAGGATAAACGGTGCCTCATATCGCCGGGCAATTGTAATTGGGTTTGTGGGCCTAATCGTCACATCTACCTTCGGCTAATCTCGGCTAATACTGTTTTCTCTGGCAGATTTCAGCAGATTGACTGGCTGGCAGAGCCAAGCTGGCATATAACGGTAGTATTTGGTTATTTTTGTTGAAAAATGCAGCATACACAAACATTAAACGCACATATTTTAAAGTGTTTGTTGGCTAGGGGCAAAATATTTCGATTTTTCGCCAAATAGAAATATATTTCAAAAGTAAACAAACGAAATTTAGAAATTTAGATCAAATAGTTTTCTTCTGAAATTTGAATAAATAAAAAAAAATCAGATCAGATCATAAAAATTAAAAAGGAGGAAAAAATTAAATATTAAATTAATTATACTTTATAGGTCTCCGACGTTTCTCTCTGGATGTTACAAAATGCATGGCGAACATGTCCTTTTTAGGGTATACAAATATAACTTACAGAAATATTTTCGAAATTATTATCAAAAAAAAACTATTTTAATTAATTTTTGAATTATATAATATGTTGTAGTCTACTTTCCGGCGTCTCGGTGTTTTAAAATACCATAAATTTAACAAATTTTCACTTAAAATAGTAGAATGGATAAACTTTAAAACGCAATGAATATTAAAGAAGCACCCATTGAGAAAACAAAAAACAAACTTTAAATATCTATATTAAATTATATTAAATATTAAGGATCTAACAGAAAAATTTAGAGTCTACATGTATATAGCTAAATGAAATGAATACAAAAATGTAAAGACTCTGAAAATAAAAAAACAATCAAACTTTTTTGACATTTTTTAATTATTATTATTTTTTTTTTTTTTTCTGCATATTTTTAAAAAAATTTGCTAATTTTTTCACCAAATTTTTCCGCGTTTTCATAAATTTTTACTCTTTATAAACTACTTCCACCAATAAAAGACTAACTTCCCTGCACACACTTCGCTCGACAACTTCCGCATGCTGTGCCCGACGCACTCAATACACTTTAGTTAAGGATAGCCGAGAGCACGCTGATTAATGAATATCGAGTACCGTGTATAACAGCAGTGTCCAACAACTTCAATTTATTGTCCATACAATTGTTATTTGCGTGCAAAAACAACACAAAAACAGAAACTAAAATTTCATTCATAAAAATCTGTTTGACTCAAACACCTTGCCGGTGCACACAGTCTTATATGTATTTATGCGTATGTATGTATATTTATTATATATGTGTGCACATTTATTGGCGCGCAGTCAGTGATTTGGAATAACCTTTCGCATATGGCGATCGCTGCAAAGAATGCTTTGGCCAAACAATAAAGAGTCACTGGGAACCTGCTGTGCCTTTGAATTCGCAGCATATTCGATATTCGACCGACGGAGTCTTATCGTTAACGGTGTGTCTTCTAGTTGCGAAAGGTGAGCCAGCACACACCAACAAACAAACAGATGTATATCTAGAATATATATATATATATATATAACTATAATAAGTAGTAAATACATTGATATGTATATATAGCAAAGGATATGCCTACACACACACACACACTACCAAATACTAATACACAACTAAAAATACCAAATTTCATATGTCCTTTGTTTATTTGATTTCATTTGTGGGCGATTTTATTATTTCTTCTCAGCTTGTTGTTGTTTTTTTTTTACAATTTTTTTCACTTTTTGTTGTTGTGCCATATTTATACATTGTAATTCACTCCATTTGCGCTACTTTTGACACCTTAAAGTGCCGCTTGTCATTGTATGCGTGCGTTGCCATACGTCTAATGCCCCCCTCCCGCACTTCTAGATCTACTCCGCCGGCCAGCGTTCACTCTCCCTCACTTTTTTCCAAGCGCATATTTATTTGCTTTTGCAATTTGAATTTGAGCTCTTTTGTTTGCCACAAATTGCATTTGCTTTGGCTTATTGTTTTGTTGTTTTTTTTGTTGTTATTTTGGAATATTTATTTATTTTTGTAAACTAAATGGATTTGCTTTAATTGAATTTAATTTGTGCCAATTGTGTGTGTGAATTGAGCATAATTTAATCCACCTTTAAGTGCCCCAATTTTATAAAAAGGTACTGTTTGTTTTTGTTGCTAACAATATTTTTCGAAAACAGTGTTTTTGAGTGACAAATTCTACGAAAATCAGCAAAAACATTGTGTTCTTGATAAAGTAAGGATAATCATTTTAAGAACCTCCTAGCACAATAAAATGCAAACTCTCCACTACTCTTCATACGCTCCTATTTCTAGTCACGTGAATAAATAAAAGTAAAGGTTATACCCAGAACCCTTAATAAAACATTGGGAACTTTTACCTCGCTGCGATACTCACTATTCGCAAATATTTTCAGAGCTAAATCCTTTGCTTGCTCCGACTGGTACAATACTAAATCGAATACTTTCAAAGCTGAGGTGTTCTCATTCATCCGGACAACATGACCTATGATCTTTCGCAAAATCTTTCGCTCGAACTCACCAACGCCGACTCATCAGCTGTTGTCATTGTCCATGCCTCCGCACCAGAAGGATCTGTAGAGTTTGGGCTTTGTTCGTCGAGAGAGGACTTTACTTTTCTATTGCCGGCTCAGTCCAAAGTAGCACCTGTTGCCAACAGTCATTCTGAGTTGGAACTCAAGGCTTAGATTGTTGTTGGTGTTAATGCTGGTTCCAAGATGAACGAAATTATCTAGGACTTCAAAGCTATGACTGTCAACAGGGACGTGTGAGCCAAGTCATGAATGCGATGAGTGTTTGTCTGATAGCAGGAGATATTTCGTCTTGTCCTCGTTCACAATCAGCCCCATACACTTTGCTTCCTTATGCAGTCCGGAAAAAGCAGAACTAACGGTGCGCTTGTTAAGGCCAATGATATCAATATCATCGGCGTACACTCTTATAGCAGATTGTAACTTTTCTATTTAGCTCTGCAGCCCATATTTTGTCCAGATAAGGAGTCTGCTTTGTCTGAAACCTCGCTTGGTATGCAACGGCTCCGAGAAGCCCCTGCCGATCCTGACGGAGCTCTTCGTGTTTTTCAACGTCAATTTACACATCAGTATCGATCGGCTCCGAGAGGTTCCTCCCGATACTGACGGAGCTTTTGATGTTGCTCAACGTCAGTTTACATAGCCGTATTAATTTGACGGAGATGCCAAGTTTAGACATAGCGGCACGGAGGCAGCTCCTTTTCGTGCTGTCGTTAGCGGCTTTAAAACCGACGAAGAGGTGGTGTATGTCGATCTTCTTTTCACGGGTCTCTTCCAAGATTTGACGCATAGTGAATATCTAGTCAATAGTAGATTTTGCCTTTCTAAAGCCACACTGATAAGGTCCAATCAGTTTGTTGAGGGCAGGCTTTTTTTTTTACTTATTTATTAAGTAAAATGTCTCTTCATAAAAGAATCACTAAAACGCGGTTTTTCTCATATGCAGGTGGATATAACCACTTAATTTTGGCTTTTTCGAAACAAGCTGTCTTGATTTATGTACTTTTTCAATATTTCCTCGACTATTTTGCATAACGGAAACATTTTTACAATTTTAAGTTGACTTCTGATTTCTTCAATGTATAAGCATTTATTTAATATGTTTAGCAATTTGAATTTTGATTGAATTTTTTTATGCATTTAAAAAATTTTAAAACATTTTTTTTTAATGAAAAAAACTTTTTTTTTTAATTTTTTTTAATTTTTTTTTTTTAATTTCAATATATCCATACAATAATATTCACAAGCTGCTATCCCCTAAAATTCTTATAACCTAACCGGAAGCATGCAAGAGGCTACATGAAACGCGACAAAAGCCTACATAAGTTTACACATCGAACACAAAGGGATAATAGAGTAGACAATTGCTGAATGCATCGAACTGCTGCCAGAAAATTGGTTGGCGAAGAAGAGGTTATATAGTTAAACATGAAAATTAGCTTGTATAGCAATTCGAAAGAGATTTGAGAGCAACGCCGATTGCGTCTGTATGCACAGCTGGTCCCTAACTAATATGCGATTTATTGTCTTTGCGCAAATACAGATGCTGTACTGCAGCAGGACACGGCAGACAATGATTTTTGACTAGTGACAAAAGCAAAAGCAACAAAAACGATGCAAGTATAGGAAGTGACGTATTATTGCGCCTAAATATGTTTGTATCGGCTGCTACAAGCCGCTCGTAACGCCTTGAAGGCGGTGTTGTAAGAATGTTGTAATTCAACTGAGAAGTCAAAAGACGCTTGAACAATTGATTTGTCATCATTTTTGTTGCTAACATTTGTATTGCAACTTTTTTACATTTTTTTTAATATATTCGTTTTTCGTATATTTTTGGTATTTTTTTCAATTTTTTTTCCAATATTTAAAAATTTTTTTTTTACATATTATTTTTTTTTTTTTGTATATTTTTAATTTTTTTGTATTCTTTCTATTTTTTTCAATTTTTCTTTTTTTTTAGTATTTTTTCAATTTTTCTTTTATTTTCTTTTTTTCAATTTTTTGTATAGTTTTATTGTTTTTTTTTTGTATTCTTTCTATTTTTTTTCAATTTTTTTCATTAATCATCAATTAATTATATTGGCCGCAAGAAAGGTGTGACCAGATTCTAGCAACACATACTTTCGCACACTCATACGAGTATACACACTGCAGCCTCACTAGAAACTCATTTCTTCCGTCCTTTTTCTATTTTGTACTTTTTTTTTTTAATTTTTTCCCAATACAAATTCAATGAGATGCTTGAGAAAAACATGGCAGCACCTTCATTCTTTTATATACGTATACATACAAACGAACACTTTTTATTGCTGTTGTTGTTATTGTTTTTTTTGCCACTTCCTCAATGGCATCGTACTTAATGAACCGAATCGAACGAAACCGGAAAGAGAAATTAAAATGGATGACAAATAGCCGTGTTGCAGAGACAACAAAATCTGAAAAGCACACAGGCACACACACATATATATGTATGTGTATATATGTATGTATGCATACACATATGTGTAATTCAATTGCATTTGAAAAGGTGTAAATCTGCGGCTGCCATAAAGGCACACACAAACCAAGCGTTTCGAGCGGCTGCAGATGCTGGTTGGAGTGTGCTCACGCACACACACGCACGCACATATGTACATACATATATGAAGAGGCATAGAAATTTATATAGTCGAATTCTAAGCATCGATATTGGCGTACACCTACAGCGCGTTTCAATGACAGCCAACAGCAGCATCTGCCGCTACTTCAGCGCTCTCTAACTGTGATTTGTTGTTGCTTAGCGCTCCTCACGTGTCCTCACCGCGCTGCTTCACACTTCGGTTTTGTTTTTTTGTTTTTGCGCATTCCACTAATTTGTTGTAGCGATTTTTTACGCTTTTCCGCCTTTTTTAGTTTTATTAGCGCTTGTCAAGGCTTACGCACATACATATCATACACACACACACACAGATAGCGGCATAAAGTGTCATTCAATCCCAATAACATTTATCTAAATAATGCTGTTTATACATATTTACGCTAATTGGGGTTGTTGCTTTGCTCGTTATTTAATTCAACTCATCCCTCTCTTGCTCGCTCTACTCCGCTCTGCCTCGCCTTTCCATTATTGGCATATTTATTTTTATTATCATAAGCTACTTTTTTGCTTTTCGACTTTTATGTTTTTGTAAAATCCTCTGCCTAAATAGTTTTTGAATTGCTTTGTTTCGTAAAGAGCTGCGACTCTGGCCTCGGGCAAGCACTCGGTAAGCAGACGCAGTATCCGCATTGAAACACCACTGCCTAAAGTTGAGGACTCTTGTTGGGATTGTTTGCATAAACTCATGTTTTGTAGCATCTGCTTTTTGATAACGTACTTCAGCGAGAGAGAGTTGAGCGGGTTAAGGGTGGGCTGTAGAGTGCATACTTGTAACTGTAGTTGCTTTACTAATAAAAAATAACCATTAACGGTCTGCAGAATGACGAAAAGCGACAATCTTTACACGAACTAACTTCGAAGGAACTCGAGATTCAGTTTATACCTTGTATTATAAAGACCTATCTGTTTGTGGATGAAGCTCAAAAGTATGTTATATAAATCCAACAAAGCTCATTTAAAAAACAGAAAAAACTGGAAAATATTTTTTAAGACAAACTGCTGAAGATCTAAATTGTATTCCCTATAACAAATTAGATCTCAAGCGAAGTGCGCAGTTTTATTGAAAGTTCGCGACCAACAGACTAAATTTATATTCTTGAAGCTTGCGCAGTACAAGCATCAATACTTGTAGTCTTCACAGTTGAAATAACATCAGCCGATCTTCAATGGCGCCTAAAAAGCAGTTAGTAGTCTAGTTATTACTACGAAAATAGTAAGTAGTATCGTGTAACAAGACGATTCCTGCGGTTAAGAGACAGTTATGAGAACTAAAAAACTAAAATTTTACTTAAATCGAACGAAACTGAAATATTTTTGTCGAAAGCCATATTTGTTCCGCACGATACTACCGCACAGCTTCGATTTTTGAAGAGAACGACGAACCAAAGTTCAATTGCAGCTGCGTGAAGATCATGGCGCTTTGTAGCATAGCTGCAAATAAGCCTTACTATGTCAACTAGAAATGGAGTAATATTATTTTTATGTCACTTTCTTATAGCCAAACCATTTTCAAGCAATACCGGAGTTACAGCAGAGCCTGCAACGCCATTACTCACGAAGCGAAAGATGTAGACAAAGTACTACCAGATCTCTTAGCTTCTGCTTACAATCTAATATATTTTCACTACTTATAAAAAAAGATATTATAATTCTAGGAACGTCAACTTAAACTGAACTAAATATGGTTCAGAGCGCGCTATGTAGAGACGATCAACTCACTAGGATTCATGTTAATCTGAGTTATTTGCGCTAACGTAGCGAGTCTTTTGTATTATGTTGTTGCAATCATACATTAAGACCAGAAAGTTTCCGGAAATTGTAAATAAAATGAAAAATTTTTAATCTTCAACCATATTAATTTTGTCGCCTTCAAAATATGCTCCTTCTGAAGCGATACTTATATGCCAACTCTTTTTCTAATCATCGTAACATGGCTTCTAGGCGCTGTCCAGGATTGCCTTCAGTTCCCTCTGTGAATTTTGTTTTACGGCCTCAATTGAGTCGAAACGGGTTCCACGCAGTGGTTACTTGAGTTTTGGAAACAAAAACGTCGCATGGGACCAAATTCGGTGAATACGGTGGTTGATCGATTGATTGAGTTGAGTTGAGTATTGAATGAGTTTTTGGTTTAAAATCGCTCACAACTACAGCTCGGTGCGGTGGATCCATGAATTGTTGGTCCACAATTCCGCCCGTTTATGACGGATGTTTTCGCGCAAACGCCTTTAAACGCTCAAATAATACTCTTTATTGACCGTCTGTCCCGTTGGAATAAATTTATGATTAACCAAACCGCGATTATCGAAAAAAAAACCGGAAACTTTCGGTCTTAATATATAGCTGTATATCTTGAAGGTGTGAAGCTACAACAAGAACTGGTCTTATAAATAATAATGAATGGAAGCCTTAGATATCACTAGACCTTATCAAACGATTATGCTGCAGTACTCACTTGAAGAGTCGTGCTCTGCGTTGGAATAAACGTTGGCTGCTAACCAAACACTTGCGGCATTTATATTCAAGTGCTTAGCGCGCACGCTTGGTAGCGACAATGCTTTGTGAAGATTTTACCGAGAATTTTAGAAAAATGTTTTTATTTAGCTTCAAGACAGTTTTGAGTTGTAAGATTTGCGGCAAGCGTAGGTAAAAGACTCGTGGAAATCGGCTTACAAAAATGCTGTGTAAATAATTATGTAGATTCGCAAAAAAAACCTGGCACTAAGTGCAATAAACTACGGGTGATAAAAGTTGCTAAAACTTTTCGCGCATCAGCCAAACTTTACCGGCATGAACTTTAGCGAATTTTAATACTTACAGAAATTATATGCACACACACATAACTACTAGCATACTGCCGTAACTAGAAAGCGCCGTTGGCTTTAAAAAGTTTGTATATATATATTCATATTATTTTTAATACACATATGCATATAAAGCCTAATGAAAGTGTCTATATGACACGGCAAAATACATAATAAACAGTAGATGCTAATGACTTTAATAAATGGCCGCCAGGCATGCATACACTCAACACATGAGTGACGCCACTCCAGGCGTCCCAAAAACGCAAGGACATATACACATATATATAAACATGCGAGTAACACTACATAAGCGTGTGTGTGTTTTTGTGCGTCCATAAGTGTGCAAATATAGTATACGAACTAAGTGCTACTCGGCATATCAATTTAAGTGAGTATATACTTTGCCATGAGCCGCGTTCTAAGTGGAGCAAGCCACACCTATGTCCTGTCGAGTGCCGAGCAGCAGTTACCCCAGCTACATAAATATACAGAAAAGTGAAAGAATGAGCGCGCATACCCATATTTATGGAGCTGGTGTGTTGGGCGAATGTTGTCCGTACAGCGCTAGACAGTTGAAGACGTCAAAATCGAATTTTTATTTAAGAAGCACCGCTTATGTATTAATAATGTTTATGTATGCGCTTCAAATAATATTTAACGTACACTGGAAATATGCACTTGTTAACGGCGCAAACGAACATTCAAGCTGGAAGGCAAAAAGTGTATGCTGCGCACTCTTCACAACACCATTAACGCTAACGAGCGCTTGAAAACAAAAGAGCAACTACTATTAAGCGCTCACGTATGTAGTGCAACGTGTGGAAAACCCCGCAAGTAGGCGTGCACAATTATTTAACAAGCATATTTTTCATAAGCGCAGCTGGCACATCCTTGCGCTAACAAAACTACGCATCTCGCTCTTTTGCTCTTTTGTTCTCTTTCATAGACGCCATTATCAGCGGCCTAGCGCTTGTGGCACTTGAACGCCGCAACAAGCAACTAGGAATTTCCCGCATGCTGCTCAATATCCTTTTGCTGCTTAAAGCGAAGGAGTAGCGCGAGAAAATTTCCCAAAATCCCGTTAATGCAATGCGCAAGTGCTGCGACGGCAACAAAGGCAAACATAAATAGTTATACGCTTAATGCAGTTGCCTACTCGCTCGCGCTCGCACACTTCCATGCAAAACCCACTGGCATGCAGTAGGCAACAACAAAGCCAGCGTCGCATTTTGATTGGCTGTTTGAGCAGAGCGCGACGCGCTCTACCTACTAATTAGCTATGCAGCGCTATGCGCGCAACAACAATGCTTCGTGCCTTTTTACTAATGTAGCGTGGAACTGGTTGGGAGGCGTTAGCGTTTGTATTTTTTTTTTGTTAGTGTTGTTGCTGTGCTATGCACATTTAAAAGCGTTTTTGTTGCACTGATTTCGTAATTTTTTCGAAACGGTTTTGGTTGTTCACACACTCCAGCGAGTACTAAGCATATTACATTATTATTATTGCTGTTGTTGTTGCGCTTATTGTTTTTATTGTTATTGCTGGCATTGTTAGCCATCTTTGTTCGAAAAGCATATGTATTTTCAGCTTTGCTTGCTTGGGCACATATACACACATACATATATAGATGTACAAATGTACGTTGTGCGTGTGGCATGCTTTTAGGGGCTGTCTGGCGTAATGTAATCCTTGTTGAATGTTTAGTATCCGTCATTTGAGAACTTTATTAGATTTTTCGGTTTCATATCCTTTTTCGCAACGCATACGCGAATGTGCGCTGGAGTGGCCTCTCAAAGCGCAAGTAGTGTGTGTCGCATACATAAATAGGTTTCAATAAATTTGCGTTCATTATGAGCCTTCTCAAAAGTAATTTATTTACTTTAAAAGAGGCAGAGCGTATAATTTCCATGATTTGCATTTGATTTTATTCTTATACTGAATAGAAATATACTCAGTACCAATTCACAATGCAGATATCTAGCAACGGTATACTCTCAGAAAACGTTGCAACATTTTCACAAAGTTTGTTCTACGAAATAATAACGGCACCGGTTTTATATCCGATTGAAAATTAACTCAGTAGTATTGCCAATATAGTCGACTGCTTTCCTTTAACTTCACCTGCCTGCCACGTGTTTCGAATTTTTCAAAAGTAATACCAATTGAGCCCACAATATCGATAAGCATTAGCAACAAGTTTAGTCTAGGCGCAAACTGCAGCTAAAACCAAGTCTGATTTTGTTTAAAAAGTTCAATTTGTCACTGCAATGTGCCGCAAAAACCTGTTAAACGTTTAATAGAGAGAAGAGTTACAGTTGAGATGACCAACAGCCTGCTCTCCTAGTATTGCATACGTTCAGCTCGCTCTGATATCCAGCATTACTACTTGAAATTCGCTGCTGCATTCACAGCCACCTACTAATTCTTCGTAATTAGTTACTCAAAAAAGATTTTCTGCAATCCATCATGCGCTTTTTTATGAAATCTCTCCAATTTAATATAGAAAAACAGTTTACAGAGTTACCGGGTTACCCATTTCACAGATGGCATTAAAACTAAAGCCACAAATGGTAGAAGCAACGCAGCTAAAACTTTGACACACTGCGTAAAAATGACCACTATAACCTGGGCGCCCTGCTCTGACACAAGCTAAACTCTAAGTAGTATAATCAGTTTACAAATATAGACATCTGAAACAATCCATTTGTGGTTTTGAGCAATATAATTCAGGCAACTCGTCTACATTTGAGAGACTCATGCTTCAAACAGTCACCGACATTCTTCCCTGCCGTACTTAACGCCCATATCAAACCTTATATGTCCAAAATTATGCTCGCGGTCGTGACTGTTCATTTACATTGCGCTCTCATAAGATTGTTCGTATCAGCTGATTCGGTCGACGGTTTTACGTCAGTGACTGTTTAGACTATAAGTATTGCACAATAATCTAGATTACACCAGCATGCTCTTTTAAAGCGAGTATGTTCATTGTGAACTAGGAAGCTAAATTTTATTTCTATAGACCTGCTCATAATTGGTAAACAAAGTTCAAACGCACTGTATTTAGATTTAGGTAGAGAGGTAGAGTGGCTGTCTAACGCACCTAGGCCTATAGTATTTAGATTTAAGGTAGAAAAAAACTGCTTACAACTGTGTGCTTTCGCTGAGTAAAAGTTATTACATCTCTTATTGTGAAGCGGCGATGTCGAAGCAATCTGTTTGACACACCTTCGCAGTACTTATTAAAAGTAGAAGTGCGGATATGGTAGACAAAAATACCACTACTTGGGCTCCAGAAAGTTGAAATGATTGGCAGCTTCACAATATGTTCTTGCAGCAGGAATATGTCGCTTGTCATGTCTACTATGTAGTTCTAGCTATACTAATGCGGGTCTGTCACCCATCGCCTACTATATATGGAAGAGATCTCAATGTATGAATAGTAGAGAACTACTACAACTGCAATGCCAGTCATTTATTAACCCAACTTATTTATAAAGGTCTCTAAGCCTAGCAAGTGTGTACCTACAACGTAACACGTGCCTAAAAAGCGCTCTAAAGAAAGTATGAAAGTCAAGGCAGAGCCAACTAAGCCTAAAAAGTAGTAACTAATATCTGCATTGAGCCTATAAGTTAACTGGACTCCCCACAGCTATGACTAAAAGAGAAATAAGCAATAAGAACAGATGTAATAAGATTAGTTACAACTGCTGTTGTTGTAGTGGCAGCTAATAGAGTAGTATTACGTAAAAACTGATGACAATGCGGCTATTGGCTTTTCTAAAAACCCAAACACATAACACACTCAGACAGATGAGCATGATGATGAAAATGGAAATGTTGACGTTGCAATATCAGAGCGGAAGTAAGCGCACATAAGCGCTGAGCAGCAACGGAACGGCAAAGCATAACCTTATGACATGAAGCAGATTACAAAAACAATCAAAACTAGCATAAGACAACAACTAAGCACATTACGTAAAGCTTGAAACCAATGTATTGCTGCTGCTGGTCGCTGTAGACGCTTAAGCTCGACAGAGCAGGAACCAGAATTTATGGCACCATGCCAATATGGCCGCCGATGTGGGTCTCCAGCAGCACATCATTGAAATTTCACTCACCAAAACTCACAGCAGCTACCGGTTCAAAAGCCTCCTACTAGTGTGCAACAACGCTTACACGCTAATTGCGCTCCAGCGCAGACGTTGCCAAGAATAGAGCTCCACAAACCGCGCTCAGCGCTATAGTCGCAGCGCTGCTTCTTGCTGCTTGATTGGCTGGCCGTTTCAAGCGTCCCTGGCCCGTTGGAAGCTGGGTTTCAAAGACGCAATATGTACGCAACAACAAAAACAAGCAACACAAACAACAACAACAAAAGTCATAAGTAGCACACAGTAGTGCCCTACTTAGCACCACAGACAATGGTGGAACTCGAAATTCCAACTCAACACTCAAGTACCCTCTCGGCTATCTAAGCCGCTTCGTACAGAGCACACGACGAGTCGTGGTCACGAAGGCAACGACAGCATATTAGCCATTGCAGTCGCACGCATAGACAGCCTCTCGAGCACAAGGATAATTCACTCATCACAACACGCACACCGGCACAAACACACGAGGCAAGCAAAATAGACAACGAGTCGACTGGGCCGAGCCTGCGAGCGCTGCTACGGTGGTGGTTGCTGGTTGCTTTTTCCACTCCACTCCACTCTACTCTACTCTACTCGACTCGACTCGATAACCGCTCCACCGCTCTCGACTGAAGTATGCGTGCTTGTGTTGTAGTGTTTGTTGTTATTGTGCGCGCAGGACATGAGAAGCCACTTAGTAAAATCGATCGAAAAAGGAAACAATTCAGCTGAATGACTTTGTTGTTGCGCCGACCGAGTGAATGAAGTTGCACAAAGGCTTGCCTGTTGGCCTGTCTGTCCGCATACCTATTTACTGCTCGATGGCTGACGTTCTTCATAAGACTCTCCACACGTGTTTGTGTGTGTGTGTGTGTATTGGTGGTTGTTGATGACTTTTGTTTGTTTGTTTGAATGTGCAATGCATTGACTGCACTGCCGTTGGTTGGCCTGGGCTGCCGGGCCTAGCTGCCTGAACTGGGCTGATGCGTTGGTTGGTCGACTGGCTGACTGGTTGTGGCTTCTTGGCATACACGGCGACTCGTTAGTTGTTGATGACACTTCAGTTTGAAAAGTGTACGCGGTCTCAATTCGAGCAGCCAAATTCGACTAGTACTCGAACTGAAGAGCATGCCTATTAACAGCTAGTACGCCCACTAAAATCACGGAACGTGAACGCGTGCATAAAAACAGAGTTCGAAAAGCACAGAAACTGATTTTGTTGAAAAACCAAGTGAAGTTACGTTAAGTCGTTAAAAGTTATGTTAAGAAACAATAAAAAAGTGTGTTTTTTATGTATGAAGCCCGGTCAATGGACCATATTTATCTAAAGTGTTCATTAAACCAGTGATCATTTAAACAAAGAAAAGTTAATTACACGCGCACCAACAGACGTCCTTGACTAATCAATCGTAGGCAAAAGTGTATCAGCAGTTTACTAGACCTCAGCAATCTTTTAAAGCTAAAACTTTTACATAAAGATTACTCTACTGCCGCAGCCGCGTACCGCCAACACCGTCAAAGTGGCTGAGAAACGCAAACGCACGCCGTCGCCGGTACGGCCAACGCGTTCACCACTGCACCGACGGAAATCGCTTGAATCGCTCTCCTCCAGCGCCGCCACACCACCACCCTCGCCCACCAAGCCGCGCAACAATTTGCATACAGCGCGACGTACTTCTAGAACACCGACACCGCCCGCATTACCGCCACCGCCGCGCACCTCCACACCCACACGCGCCACATCGCCCACAGCGTCAGCGTGCACAACAAAGGATCAAGTCGATTCACCTATACGTGCAGTGCCCATGTATAGCTCAGCGACAGTTACGCCCACCTCGATCGCAGATCATTTACGTTTGCCCACAAATGCTGCAGCGGCGGCGGCTTTCAGTTCCTTTCCTTCGTTGCACAGCATGAGCAGTTTAATGGTACCGTCCGCGGCTGCAGCTGCCGCAGCGGCGGCTCCTTTCCTGCCTTGGTCACCGATACTGCTGCCACCATGGGGACATCCACTGCTGCCCGCGTTCTATCCGGCGGCTTTGCGTAGCGCGTTACCGGGGTAAGCATATAGAAAGTGAACAATTTTAAGTGGGTCGAGCAAAACCTTAAGGTTTTCCATGAAAATATTTCTTTATTCGAGAGTTCTGGAAAACTTTCCGCAATATTAGTTGGAGTTTGGTATATAGTGTGCTCAAATTATAAAGTGAAAGCCTAAGGTAATCGTCCTTCCAAGTTTTGGGCCGAATTTCGTGAGAACATACATATATATTTTCAAATCATGTTCTTTTGCAGCAGGAAATATGCAGAGATCGCTGCAATTTAAGTGTGAACAGAAAAAATTATACGCTTTCAGCTGCAAAAATCAACTCCCAAATAAACGTAGCCAAATTTGGCCCAAACAATGCCAAAACAAACGGAAAATTTATGTTCGTTTCCCTTTGCTAACACATCCGCTTGTTAAAGAATCACATATTAATTCTTTCAAAGTCAATGACTTTCAATTATCCACACACTTGTCTATGCGCACAGCCTCCAGTTCTATAGATGGATCTCGCAAAGTGTTATAAATAAAGGAAGTCAATAAAAAGACGGAAATCAATACAATGGTACTCACAAACACGTGATTCCTTTGATTTTGACACAAGTATTTCAATTCGGGGACTCGCTACCTGTGCGAGTGTGCAGAGTGGTCAGGTTTTTTGAACAATAGCTATTCAAGATCGTTAAGCCAATTTGACAAAACAAAAAACTAATTTTTATACACTCAAAAGAACATTTCCGGTTCGATTTTCTGACGTTGTAAAAAAATATTTCAATTATTATTTTTCTCATTCTTTAAGTTCCGAAACGAAGTGTCTGTAAAGATCAAATTTCTATAGAAACTAACGAAACGATAAACCGTTCAAAAATATAAAAGTTTTCCTAAAAAAACTGGATTTTAATCGGTCAGTTTGTATGGCAGCTATAGGCTATAATAACCCGAACTGAAAAATTTCTTCGAAGATTACACTATTTCTTTAGATAATAACATATGCCGAATTTCGTGAAGATATCTCGGTAAATGAAAAAGTTTCCCATACAAGTACTTTATTTCGATCGTTCAGTTCGTATGGCAGCTATATGCTATAGTGGTCCGATATCGGCCATTTCGACAAATGAACACCTTCTTGGTGAGAAAAGGATGGGTGCAATATTTCAGATCGATATCTCAAAAACTGAGCGACAAGTCCGAATACATACAGACGGACGGATTGACAGACATCGCTAAATCGACTCGGCTCGTTATGCTGATAATTCATATAATATACTTTTTAGAGTCTCTGACGTTTCCTTTTGTATGTTACAAACATCGTGACAAACTCAGACTATATTGAGGATGGGTTGCTCAAGCAAACCAAAGCGTTATATCTTAATTGAGGAACTTCCTAGACAAGAAAGCTGCAAAAAAGTATACATCACTTTGATTTGGGAAAAAGTGGGAATCTGCGGAATTTTATGTAGCGCTCCAAAAAAATTCATTTTAATAAACATGAAGATTTTATTGGAACATCTCTACTCTTTGAACCTCGAAGGATCCAAAGCTATAATATTGAGCTACGCGAGCTCTGTAATGAAGATATTATTGAAAAATTTCTACTTTTTGAGCTTCGAAGGATTCAAAGCTATATTCGTGAGGTACGCGAGCTCTTTACTACCAGAAAAATAGGCGTGATTAAAGGTTAATTGCTCGGTAAATCCGCGACTGCAAAGCGACAAACGTTTTTAGTTCAAAATTTTCATATTTTGAGTTTGATAATTAAAATAGTTGCGTTTCCCCGACTAACAAAGCATTCAACCTAAAATAATGTGGGCCGACCCTATCTCTCCATACTCCGACAGTATCTCTCCATAATCGGCTGTAAACACGTAATAAAACGTCACTCGTATGAGGAACATTCACAAAGGTGTGTGGGTTTCAGTATACCGACATTCTTTTAATGCACACGCTTGCTTCTTACGCATGCTCTTTCTTCGGACTTCTTTTAGTTTAGTTACAACCAGCGAGCTGCCGAGCAAATCCCTGCCTTTGATAAATTAACTTCGATTTAAACTAGCAAATCGTCGGATTATTCGCACCTTTGGCAGTGCACCGCCACACTCACGCACATATGTTTGAGCTCAGCCGGACTTACTGTGCTACTGTGTAGGCTTACGTCTTAGCCATCGACTAGCTAATCGGTGTATGCCACATTTGTCGCACTACCTCGTTTAAGTCAGCTTACATTTAGCAAACAAATTCAAATAAATTCGATTTAAATTTTTCTTAATACCCACAACAATTAACAATCAAATCTGATTAGTAGTGAAACTCGTTTAGTGCATAGCTCTTGCCGACCGCACGAGTGTACCTGTGCGAGTACAATCTTATCTTCTTTTCACAGGTTACCTCGGACATTCTGCTTCCGCATTGTATCGTTCACGCTAGGCGTTGCAAATGCGAAACATATGTTACTTCCTGCACTTGCAACCAACCAACAAACACACACAATAGTTGCAATAAACAGATTGCGTTGCAATCTATGGTTTTCCCAAATTGAAGTTTCCCAAACGAACAGCACAGTGCGAACGGCGCAGGTTACGACTGTATACGTACCTAGTGTGATCTATGGCGATAGACCGGACTGATACACAATGTACGTCCGCACAACAAATCTTCCGTCTATCTGCCTGGCTGTCTATGCCTTTCGTCTGCTCGCAAGTGTTGCTGCTGTAGTATTTCCCACGCCGTTACAAGTTCGTCGCACCAACGCTTGCCAGCGGCATTACTTTAGAGGTCATCTTGTTAGCGTGCCGCATGTTCGCCTCTACGCCTGGGGAATCCCGCACTGCCAGACAGTCGGTCGCCAGCGCTGTTGCCCAATTGCCTACCTGTGCCTCCGGCAAACGTCAGCGTTCCGTTCGTTTCGCAGTAGCACAGACGGCTTGAGCTGGTGCGCGGTCCACTTGCCTTGTCGCTGCCAAGTTCCTAGCGCTCATATATTTATGCTATGGCAATATACATTACTCGCCTGCTTTGTTTGTTTGCATTTTGATTTTCTTTGTACGCTTGCGCGCCCGTTTACTACTCAACTTTTGGTCACACATGTGTTTCATATTTGGCCAGGAATTCCCCTATTGCACCTAATGTGGAAATTCCTCTCGTAACATAACGGCCAGCAACCTTCATAGCGAAATCTGCGCTGTGCCGAAAGTGCATTTGCAGCTCGTAGAGCCTTTCGTCGTCTTTCCGCTGAAGTCGCAGACACTTGAGCACTTTCGTACGATGGGAGTGATCGCCGGCGGATTTCGTTTGTTTTTAATAGCACAATAGTGTTATAAAACTATTTATTTTTGGCGTCTAAGTAATATTACTCGCCGCCTCTACGCGTAAATAGGAGCATTACGCGACGACGCGTTGGTATTTCCCGCGTACGCGCGCGGTAGTGACTTTGGGGAAATACGTGCTTGAAATATTGTTTGGAGTTTTTAAGTAGAAATACGGTTGTCCTTAAAGCGCAGCTAAGGTAACAAGTAGTTGTAATGTGAGCGCGGAATTCCCGACGTTCGTTTTGGCTGCAAAACATTCGAGAAAGGTCAATTGTGCGGTCAGCATAATCAGTGCTTACAATGGTCATACAATACACTTGCTAGCGGTAGACTGCCTCGAAACTAAAACCGTATACTCTCAGTTTATTCAAAGTGTTTACCTTGAAAGTAGACAGTTCGTAACGTAACTTTTTTATACAAAAGTCAGAATAACATAAAAAGGTGTGTTACAACCATAGAAAAACATAGATTTTTGGGAAGTGTTTAGTTAGAGACTAGTCGGACCAGCATTTTTTGCACAAAACCTTCAAATATTTAAAAAAGAAAAAAATTTGAGTAATCATTTTACTAGTCTATTTCGGATTAGACTGAAAGTTATTAAACTTTTACTTGCAGCGGAGAAACGTTATTTGCGACTAACTCACCTCACACTTTATTTCTAAACACATATTCGTACACACATCACATTCATATATAAAACACGTTAACAAATAGATGATATCTCACATGCTAACTTTTCCCACACTCGCTCTCTCCCCAACAGTCTCTTCGATACGAAGGTGCCGCCCTCGCAACGCTCCTCCGGCTTTCACATATCGGACATACTCAATTTGGACGGCAGCGAGCTGAAGAATGGCGTCGGGCCGCCACATGCCGCTGCCGTTGGCCCACACAGCCAAACGGATATTAGTCAACATGCGCAGCAGCAGCATCATTCTAGCCACCTGCCACATCATCTGCCTCAGCATCACAACAACAATAACACTAGCTTACATAACAACAATAACAATAGTAACAGCAACGGTGAGGCTCACAGCGCACACTTAACACCACCGGCATCCGTTTTGAGCGGCACCGGTTCCAGCAATACCTTAACGGTACCCAACGATGAGCAGCCAACACAACACTCCGCCGGCACCACACCAACACCAGCAGCTGTAGGTGGTGTCGTCAATGGCACCGCTGCCAACGTACAGCCAGTCTCAGCACACCATCAAAGCTCCGCGGCTGTGGCGGCGAATGCTGCCTCAGCACAAGCAACCGCGCACCTGATCGCTAGTCATCACAATGCCGTGGCCGCGGCAGCCGCAGCCGCTGCTGGACAATATTTGCCAAAGAACTTCACCAGTTTTAGTGATGAATTGTCGTCGTATCACCAGATGACGCACACAGTGTTGGCGCATCCGGCGCGTAGCGCGTGGATTAAGGAAAATGAGCTTTATGGTGAGTAAAAGAAACTGATTTTTTTTTGTTAAGTGTTTGAGAGCAAATGATTATACGAAAAAGCATTATAAGCGATTGCCTTTGTTTTGAATTAAACAGTAGTCTTAGATGAGTCAGTAGTGCGAGATCCACAGAAATTGGTCACAAAAAAGACCAATATCTAAAATTGTTAAGAATATTTGACGAGCTTTTAAGCTTTGCGCAAACTTCACTATGCCAACCAACCACAACTGTCTTTAACCCTTCATACAAGAAATCTCAAGAGCTTTTTTTAGAACTCGTGAAAGCTCCAAAGCGCTGTTTTGAAACTTGTTAAAGCTCAGCTCAGCTTAGTCACTATACCAACCAACCACAACTGTCTTTAACCCTTCATACAAGAAATCCTAAGAGCTTTTTTAGAACTCGTGAAAGCTCAAAAAGCTCTGTTTGAAACTTGTGAAAGCTCAAAAGCTGGGCTTTTTGCATTAAATATTAAAATAGCTTTATCAATCACGCACTGAGAAGTTAGAGAGCTTTTTATCCAAAGCACTGTTTTAAAACTTGTCAAA
This sequence comes from Bactrocera oleae, assembly GCF_042242935.1. Lineage (NCBI taxonomy): Eukaryota > Metazoa > Arthropoda > Insecta > Diptera > Tephritidae > Bactrocera > Bactrocera oleae. The sequence continues at coordinate 1,696,458 of NC_091539.1, forward strand.
GCTCAGCTCAGCTTTTGCGCTTGCATTTAATATTTATTTAAATTAATTTACTATTAAAATAGCTTTGAGTACCTCCCACTGAGATATGAGAGAGCTTTGTGATTGATTCGGAGCTTTATGTTTAAGCTTTAAAAAGCTCGAAGGAACTTAAGTTCGCCAAGAAATGCAGTGAGTTCATATATTTCTAAAACTTCTTTAGTCATTATATATATCCTTGAAACCTTACCCCTACCAACTCGTATTTAAACACAACAAATTAAGCTTATTTAATACTAATAAATCCGCATTACCTAGGCAACATAACCACACTTTTCTAATGACTTAATAACTGCAAAACAGCGACCGGGGAAGGGGTAAACAAAATAAAAATGTTAAAAGACAGCTGCTGAAGTGCTCAAAACAGTGGCGCGGCTCGCTTCGGAACTCATATAACGGTAGTGCGTGACAATTTAGCGAAAGTAGAAATTAAAACGGGACTCCGTTGGAAAATTGAGACCTCGAGTGCCGTGCATTTAAACAAATATGCCTAATCCTAAAGTGTAAAATAGCGAAAGCGCCATGAGACGGCAACAAAACAACAACGAAGAGTCAAACAAATATGATTAGGCAAATTTTAAATATAACTTGGAAAATACACATACACCTCGTAGCAAAAATATAAACAACAAATAAAAAAAAAACAAGGCAGATGCCAGCGCGGCTACGACGCAGAGTACGAGGGTTCATTCGCCAGCATACTTTGCGGCATGCGTGTTTGCCATATATGCGAACGCAATACATAACCATATTTGTACTTGTGTGTTAGTGTGCGGTGATGTTGAACATCTGCCTCTTGTCTTGTTAAGATTGCAATATATATGTACTCGTATCGATATTGTGTTAAATGAAAATAACTTTTTAACTTACAATTAATGACAACCAAAAACCTAGCTAACCTAACAAACGCAGCAACAACAATACTTAACCCATAAAATGTTTGCAGAGTTGCATTGAGTTGGTAGAAGCCGGGAAGAGTCGTAGACGTCAGCTAATGTGACTAATTGTATTTGATGGCCGGCCTGTTGTTGTTTTTCTTGGTTTGTATGGCACTCACCGGTGCTATGATGGTGGTAGTGGTGCTGTTGGTGGTGGCTGTTGAGCAAACACAAAGGTTAACACGGAAAATTTGTCGATAATTTTACGGCTACGCATTGTTGTATTCATACCGTTGGTGTTGCGGATACACCCCCCTTTCGCAACCGGACAAAGACGGTACATGGGTTCGAATGGCTTTGAAAGTGAAATTGATGTGTGATTTCGGGTGGCAAAGTCATACGATTATACATATGTAGCAACAAACCCATTGAGGTTGGCGTGAGAGTGAACTGGCATTTTTATGCGTTGGATTCTATGAAATTGCAAACTTTTGGTCGACGAAAAACGAATTTTCGGATCATGAGAGCTCAGTAATGAAGGCAGTAGCGAGCTTTAGAAAAGAAGCGGCTGCAAAAATTTACATCTAGCGGCGGTACTGAGATAGCTACGGCTATACGCTAGAAACACTAAACAAACTCCGAATTCCGACATTTTCGACCCCGTCTTTTGAAACGTTCGTAATTAATAGCTACAACTCTAAGCATTTAGTTTTGGCAACAGTTTTGCTTACGAATCAGCTTTTCAAAGTCCGCGAATCCTTAAGGCTCATACTATAAGCTCCGCTATGACCTTGGCAGTGTCATTTTGAAAATAACGCTGACATTATTTTCGAAATCGATCTTCCCGCACTCAATTTGAAAAATATTAATATGCAGTCTATGATTAGCATTTTCTCTTTCTTCCTGCCATTGTCTAGCTAACTATACATAAACTAATATCATCAATTAAATACCCGAACCTCCTGTAGTTTTCACAATCCCATCAATCTTATTATTTCAATGAAATACACACGCATTCTCTGCAGAGCTCTACCTGAGCTGACTCGCACGCCCTTTACGCATTCATTCATTCATAACTGAACAAACCACATACGCAGCGTCAATGCAAGCGCGCGCTCTCTTACTCACACGCCTCACTCATATGTTATGGCTCTCTGTCGCTCCGCAGCTAGGTGATTTCCGCAATGGTTGCCTTGATTTTACATTCTTTTATTTGCTGTTTTCAATGGCTCAGCGTGCGGCCTCACAAATTCCACCAAGCGGTGGCTTCACTGCGTTCACTGACTTTACCATACTTCCTCGCTAAGTGTACAGCTCGCTCAGCTACTTCCTACTTCCAGCGCTTCCCCATTTGTCAGTTATCTGACCTTCTCATTGCATTGTTGTTGCATTCCTCTGCTATCACCTTGGTGCAGATATGAAATAGCCAACGACTGCAGTGACAGTGGCTTTGCATGTCCACACCCCCCGTGATGAGTTGCATTTGTGCTGCTCCCCCTGGAAACTCGCATGGAAATGTTGAATTGGTGTATAAAAAGTAAATACTTTTAACCGTCGCTTGTTCGCCTTTTGTGCGACTTCAATTGGGCTTTGTGTGAAAAGTGAAAACCTCAAATGAAGGTGTGATCTAATCCATGTGCCATCCTTCCGGTTTTGCTCTGCCCGCATTGTTATAGCATTGCGTCATTGCCACGCATTACGCTCTCACTGGCATTGTGAGCGCTAGGGCAGCGAGATCGGCGTACAAGAAATGATTGTCAATTTTTGTTGTACATCAATTTATTTCCGCCCAAATTACGAAAATTGACGGGATACGCTGTTTGTTTGTCCTCCCATTGTGCCAACTTTAGAGGCGAGAGGCTAATAAATTAAGGTATTTTGTAGTGTTGCCGCCCAGGATACGTGGCAGAGATGTGGCTTATGGGGTATAAGAGACTCGCAATGCAAGTTGAGCAATGTGAAAGTAATGGCCAGAAGAAGTGCGCAATTGAACGAAAAGTAAGACAAATTGGATTTTTAATAGTTGATATGCATTGGAGAGTCGCGAGAAAGAAAATATTTTGAGAACGCGTCGAAACAACGAAGCATAGGGAAAAGAGACAAGCCGGATAGGCGACTGTTAAATCTTGTTTGAGTTGAAGTAGACTCATGGGACTGCACTAAAGACAAAACTGGAAATGACTGAAAGTAATTGTTAGCGACTAGATTGACCAAGCCGAACAGACCACTCCTGACAAGACTTAGCTAATGTAGCATGTTCGAAACGTACAAAAGTTTCTACCAACTAACAAGTCTACGGTAAAACACACAAATATCACTTAAACACTATCATTTTGCAACAACTAAACATAACCTCTCTTCTTTATTCTCTCTGCAGGCATGCAACAGCCAGCCAGTCCTGACAGCACCTCACCGCACACCTCGGAGGTCTCCTATACCTACATTGGCTCCAATTGTCAAACCTCGCCAGCGCTCTCTGGCGATTACAAAACCTACAGTCGTTCTGCCGAAAGCGATGCGCTCTCCGTCGGCGATGCAAATTCGTTGCATATGCAAACCCATCCCGGCTCCGCGGCACACCAACAGCTGCATGCGCATCATCAACAGCTCAACAAAAGCATGGCAGGCAGTGGTGGCGTTGGCGGCGCAGGCGCGGATAACACCAGCGCCGGCGGCTCGTCCTCTAATCCGCACGACGACAGCCTCATTGAGGATGGCATCGAAGAGGATATTTTGGATGATGAAAACGATGAAGAAAACGGTAATGGCTCTGCCAATGGTGCCGACGGCATGCCAAATAAGAAACGTAAAAGGCGCGTGCTCTTTACCAAAGCCCAAACCTATGAATTGGAACGACGTTTTCGCCAACAGCGTTACCTATCGGCGCCGGAGCGCGAACATCTCGCCAGTTTGATTCGTCTAACACCAACGCAAGTCAAAATTTGGTTCCAAAATCATCGCTACAAGACGAAACGTGCACAAAATGAAAAAGGCGTCTACGAGCATCATCCCGCCATGCATCCGCATCATGCGGCCGCGCTGCCCTCACCGCGACGCGTGGCTGTGCCGGTTTTGGTACGAAATGGCAAACCATGCTTGGCGGATGGCACAAAACTGCCGCAGGATTGCATGACACAGCAAATGCAAAATGCGGCAGCAGCGCATAATTTGGTAATGCATGCAAATGGCGCCGCGGCCTATCAACATGCGGCTGCAGTGGCAGCAGCGGGTTTACATGCAGCGCATGCGCACTCACATCAGCGCCCATGGTGGCCCTAATATTGTTGAGAGCTAGTGGATCGAATGTGGCGACGTGGCACTGGCGCTGGTGCAGTGTGAAAATGACAACAGTAAAAACAGCAATAACAAAAGCGTTTTGGGTGATAATTTTGTGAAAGCTTCAACGGATGTAGACTTGAGCATATGACAGCTTTGTCAAGCGAACATTCAATTATTGAAAGCTTCATTTTGTGAAAGCTCAAATTGTTGAAAGCTCAAATTGGTGAAAGCTTAAATTGATGAAAGCTCAAATTGGTGAAAGCTTCAAGTTATGAAAGCTCACACGCAAGATAAAATTGGCTGGAAAACATTTTTTTGAGACAGCAGTTGATATTTTAACGGCACTACTCGAATATTGGACAATAATTTCAAAAGCACAGAAAAGTAAACAAAAACACAAAATACACAAAATTTTTAGTGTCGTATTGGCAGTCGCTGTGGTGCAATAAAATTAGTAGAAAAATGGTATTACATAAAAAAATTGAAGAAAAAGGCAAGCACCATTTCGCAAAAGTGTAAATAAATTTAAAAAAAATATTGTAAATATCAATAAAAATGTTTTCATGTTAAAAATATGTTGTAAATAACTTTATTTGAATAGTGTTATAGGAAAATAAATGCATTTTTAAAAAAACTTTTCAGACAAAAAACACAAATTTTCCAAGGTTACGCTCATTTCAAAAATTTTCACGTCCAAATTTACACTTTTGAGGTAATTTTATTATTTTCACATTATGCGAAAACAAAAACGCAAGCTATAAAAAATATTTTAAGCCAAAAGTATAACATAAACGTAGTTTAAAATTGTATAAATTAAGTTAAATCTTAAACAAAACAAATAAATATAAAAAACGTTGAATGGAAAATATATGAAATCACAAAATTTTAAAATTAATATTTACTAAAATTCAATATTTTTACAAATTTTTAAATACCTATACAAAGCGCATGTAAATTTTCTGATATAGTACTAAAAATGTAGTCGAAAAAGCAGTTTTGAAAATTCGAAATTTTTAAAAATTTATTTCTAAAAAAAACATTATGAAAATTTATTTTTCTAAATGTAAAATGGCTGCTATAGTACTAAAAAAATAGTTGAAAGCAGTTTTGAAAATTCGAAATTTTTAAAAATTTATTTCTAAACAAAAAAAATTATGAAAATTTATTTTCCTAGATGTTACTTAATGAAAAACAAAAAATAAACTCTTATTATTATAGTAACATAAATATATAAATAAATAGAGTATGTTTATGTAAAACTGTATATTTTAATGTTAGCAAATTTAAAACAAAACAAAATTTAAAAAATAATAAAAAATATCAATATTGGTATATCATATGAAAACATTGCAGTTTTTTAAATAAAAAAAACGGGAAAATATATCGAAGACCGCCCAAAAGAAATATTGTTTCGAACCCAACAACAAAATAGATTAGAACGGGCAAAGCTGCCAATCAGCCACCTGCCTTACCCATCTACTACCACACACATGCCAACACTCTATCTCTCTCGCTCGCTATTTCGCTATAGTTTGTAGACATTTGCTTTTATCGCGCGGTGCCTCACTTGCGTCATGACTTTTGTTTACCCCACAAATTACTTTTCCATGCACCTATCTAATCTTCACGCCATCTTCTCACTGTTTCGACTGTCGAATTTTCCCTAATCTTAACTCACGTTCGTACAAGTCCGATCGAACTAGCGCTAACGGTATTGTAGTTCAGTTAATTAAGCTGAAGAAACAGCAGCAATAAGCAGCTATCTGACAATAACATCTATATTTATACAAAAATTGGTAATCTATGCAAGCGCAGCAGTAAAAAACCTATCAAAATTGTTGTCAGCAATACAAAATTTCCGGATTTAACGAGCAAAAATATTTCACAATTGAATTCAAGTGCAAGTACATTTGACGTTTCTACGCTTGCTGACACAGATAACCTCAAAAGGAAGAAGAACAAGCTACCGCAATAATATTTTGAGCGCCTACGTGCTCTTCCCAGTGTCGCGAAGTATTATTTATAGTACAGTTTTACCGAAAATTTTCGCTTGTCGGCTGCGTAGCGCATTTTTAAACACGCAGAGTCAAAAGCGCAAAAGTAACGCCTTAATTCGATAGCTTTGAAACTATCATTTCAATAAGTCAAAAAACGGAAGCATATGCTTTTAGATAAACTACCTAAAAGGGTGGTGCAATATGCGGTCAGTAAGGATGTGCTCATTCTCTCACATAGCAGAAACAAATGATGCGACAGTTCTGTGAGTTGCTACTCTAGCTAAGACGCAAAGGAACAGCAATATACACACTTAGAACAGCGTTTACTAAATCGTTTGCTAAGTCGTATTTAGAGTCACAGTATGAATAGACAAGTTTAGCCAGAGCTAGTTAGTTAGAGAGTAGTCGCCAAAATTAGTGGGCGCGCAGCGATAAGTTATAAGCTTTTGTCGTCAAGACGAGCTCTGAACAGATGATACAGCATGAAGTTCCAGTTACAGTGTTACAAAACTCGGGTTTATGTTACTCACTGAGCGACAACAATTTCACCTTCACTGCTTGTGTACCTATCAGGAAAACTTTTCGCAAGTTCACGCCATGTGTGGCCGTCGGCTAATCTAAATTGCCAATAATTGGCTTTACACCTCAATCGACGTTGTAGAAGCACTCGAGCTTCAGCGCTATTGTATAAATCATGTCGACACAGCAGCAATACTTCAAAAAGACAATGTTCCAAAGCAAAATAACAAAATATGCGCCGCCACAAAACACTTCTCCATTCAAGTACAGCTCTCGAGTGTCTCATAAAACAAACGAGTGTTCAACTAATAAACGACTAATTAAATTACACATCATCATCATTGGCGCCGGCAAAAGCGGCAACGTGATGAAACACGGTCCGGGCTCTGCGTCATTCGTGTTGGTAGTCATTTTTAGCGGCGTCATCAATACACCGCTTTGTCCGTGCAAACGCAGTGACAAGTACAACAAGTGACATGAACACTACAACTACAACAAACCAAAAAATAACAAATGCTACAACAACTTTGCGTGCGAATTGACTACGACAGGTGTACAGGGTTTGGTATTGCCTTTGGAGCCAGTACGAACACTTGAAATTCTCAAGAAGCCGAAATAAAAACTTCAAGCAAACGATCGCGACAACAACACAGCAGCTGTGGAGTCGTTCGTATGGCGGTTAGCTATAGTGTGCAAGGGTGTGCGAGGGGGAACCAACCCACGCCGCTCTGCTGAGGGAGGTGCCATAAAATGCCATGATATATAGATTGTTAGGTAGAAGCTATGCAAGCGTTCGTTGAAGTGTCGTATATATAACGATGATAACCAGCTAACTGACACATATTTATGATTTATTATATATATGGTATATGTGTAGATAATTATGTATGTGTGCGTATATCAGTTGTAGCGAGTAGGCGGTCCAGTAACTCGTACGCTCAGCCGGTTGGTCATGCCGATTTTGGTTTATCAAACAAAAAGGCACATTGTTAGACAAACGGTAGCGACAAGTGCACGCTCTGACGCAGAGAAAAGCGGGACGAAGAGGTAAGTGAGTAAGAAAGTAAAAGATATCAGGCATAAACCGAAAAACTACAATATGTTATAAGCTCCAGCAAAAGATGCAAATCATTATATTGAGATCTAAAATATAGACCCAAAAAAAGCTAACCAGAATAACTACAATACAAGCGTATCAGAAAAGCGAGATTAGCAAAACCGATTTGATTTAATATTATAAGGTATCTAGCTGACCAGGCTGGCTCGGACATGCTCTAAGACGAGCTGCAGACACAATCACACGGAACGCCATCGACAGAAATCCACTAGGCAGCCGACGGAATGGCAGACCCGCTCTAACCTAAAGCAAAAATTTAGATATTGAAATATCTAAGTTCCAAAAATGTTAAAGTCACAACAAGAGTGTAGCATAAGATCGGAATAAATGGAAGAGTATCATTGTGGCGCCCTACTCCACCGTATAACCATAGGATACAATATATATAGGGTGATCCAATAGCATTAGCAATATCACGCTTAGTCAAACTTGGATCTACACGAACAATATTATGAACTTGCTCAATGATTGCTGGTGAGAAAAAATAAATTGGAGCTAGTAGTGCTATTTCTTGGTGAGGCCAACTAACTTTTCAACCAACCTGTATGTATGCATAGTTGCATCATTTGAAATTTTTTCTAACTTCTTGCCATAGTTTAAAAATAGAAACACGTCAAATACAATTTTTTTGTTGTCGTTGTTGTTGCGTAGTATTTGTTATTTACGCGCTGTCAAACATCGCTATCGCTTGTCCGTCCAGCAGAAATTATTACATTGTCAGTGAGTGAAGCGAAGAACTAAAGTTGCACGTTATCTGGTTCTCGTCGCAGTCGTCGACGTGATTTAATAAACGATAAACGATAAGGATATATAGTAGTATGTCGTATTTATGTTGCTGATTTGTTGTTTATTTATGCGCGTTCTTTATTTTATTAACAATTATTTAGTAACAATTTTCTTTATTAAAACACAAATAAAGTGAAAGGCGAGTTTCTCATTGAATATATTTTGATTGAATGTTGATTGTCGATTTTATTTTTACAGCTGTTTCACTTTTTTTGACAACTTCATGTCATGTAAGTGGGTTAAGAGTACGAGGTTAACAGTAAAGTACCATATATTATCTATATTATCGCATTACTGTGAGCTATTGGTTTAGCAATTGCCAAAGCATTGCTATGAATGACAGAGAACGAGCAGAAATGCAACGCTGATGAGGATAAAATTGCTTTCGAGCACCTATTGCTGATATACGAGTACGAACACAAACGAGCTTTGGTGCTCGATCCAAAATATTTTCTTTTGCCAAGTTGTCCCAGAAACATGTAATGTCCAAGAATAGATGTTAGCCGCCTGCGCAGCGAAATTCTACCCAAAGTATGATCTATACCACAATTTTAAGCCTTCGAGCTCGTTTCATTTTACCACCTACTTCAATATCGCTAGGCAGCTACATAAATTTCACGTAAAACAGTTCCTAAGATCAGGTGCAACCATCCAACTCTTTTATTCTTCATTTCAAAGCAGGCGGTAGTGTTTTGTATTCGTCTTCAAGCCCCATCACTTTCGAGCCGCAATATCTAAACTTTTCACAAGTTGTTCGGATTTACTGCACGGAACTCATTATGTTGTGCCGGAACCTCAGTCTTTTACACAGCAAACTTTATAGAAACTTTAATGTCCCAGAAACTGTATGGTGCAAATTGCTTTAATTTTATTGATTTTATTATGACGAAGGCATCTGTAAGCTCCTCTAGGTCTTTTAAGAAAGAGTTCCATAAGTCTAGCAGTAAGATCCCTTAAAATGTAACGCTCTTCGGTGAATAGTATTGTTGTTTAAGAAACAAAACAACCGTATCTGTAGTTTTCAAGATTGCTGCCGAGCTTGCCGTCTTTGGTCGCTAATAAAAACAGATTCTTTCTTTTACGTAGTGTAAATTGCGTTCTACTCAAGTTTTTCAAGTCTTGCTAATTGTGCTCTTACATTAAAACTTGTTGCTGTTGAAGTTTTAAGCAAACGAAGAACTTTTACACTCAAAATTCGAGGAATTAGAGCGCCATCTTGCAACAATTTATACGCTACAACTGAACTTTTATTGGACAATGCGAAGCACCGTCCTAACTAACTTGCCCACGAGCACTACATTGAGTGTTTTATCAAACGAAGTACGGAACAAAACTTGGTAGAGCTCGTAGACACAAAACGTAACTAGAAGTTAGCTAAGTTGGTGCTCAGCCCTTTGTAGAAGAATGATTGGTTGAAGACTCTGAAGGGAAGAGGGATTGTTATCCGTGCATCCGCATTATACCCTGAACCCAGAAGGAAACTTCGAAGAACCTATAAAATATATATATGTAAATGATCAGCGTGCGGAGCTGCGTCGATTTAGCCATGTCCGCCGGTCCGTTGGTCTGTCTATTCCTTCCGAACTATTCCTTCCGTGTTTGAGATATCGTTCTGAAATTTTGAACACGTCCTTTAATCCCCAAGGAGTTGCTCATGTGTCGGAATCGCCGTTATTGAACCACTATAGCATATAGCTATCATAGAAACTGAACGAACGGAGTCAAGTGCTTGTATGGAAAACTTTTTCATTTAACAAAATATCGTCACGAAATTCGGCATAGGTTATCATCCACCGAAATAGAGCAACCTCCGAAGAAATTGTTCAGATCGGTTCACTATAGCATATAGCTGCCATACAAATTGACCGATCACGGTTTTGCAAGGATCCTTTGTATTTGAGAAGCGTATTATAGCTTCGGTGCAACCGAAGTTTAAAGCAGACTTAAAAAAGATTTTCGCAGCTTTGAGTAAAAACAAAAGCTGCGCGCAGCACTATGAGACCTGAGATATAAGTATGTAACGGGGTGATTCGTTGGCTTCCAAGCGAGCTTACTACAAAAGTATTCCTTCGCTTCGTAATCCCCTTAATATTACACACAAAATAAACAAATACAAAGCAAAATATTTGATGAAAACAAGATGAAATGAATGCCAGCAACCACTTGAGAGCGCCTTAAAGCGAAATCCATATGAAAAAAAACGGTGAAATCATAAAATCAGTGATATCAAACAAAAGTATTTATGTTAAGGATGAACTGGAACGCAATGCAGTCAGATAAGGCAGTGGAACATATGCAGACACGAGAAGCATAGAAGCATAAGCGAAAACACACACACACACACACACACGCCTATTTATGCGTATAAAGAATTCAATGAATTATAGGCAAACAAATTGATAAAATATAAAGTGTAATGCTGACAAAAGGGCTGATAAAAATTATATATACCTATATAATATATATGCACACGCATATGTATGTCGATATATGCATGTATGTATGTGCGCAGAAAGAGTTGTTGATAAAATGTTGGAAAACAAATTAATCAAACTGCACCAAGGTGCTGATCGTATCAAGCAAACATGCACACACACACACAAATACACACTCATTCGCTTATTGTATGTATGTATGCATGTATATACGAGCATGTATGTTTGCATATATGTAACTGGGTAAACATATCGATTTAAAGCTCATTGATAAGACGATTGTAGGGCAACTTTAATTGCGTTCTTGGATTTGACAAACACGCACACACACATGCGCACGCATATATGATATCATAAAAAATGCACACACATACATAAAAACGCATGGCTACTGCACTAAGTTGTTTGTATGTACATTTGTATGCATTTATGCGCTTTATTGGCTTACTCAATCGTTTGCTCATACAGTCACTCACGCACTCACGCTGTGTCATTCACTGACTTAATTATGTAAATATATTTATGTAACATATGCATCTATATGTGGCATGTGCGTATGTATGCAAAGCAAATCACTTACTTACCGTCGCTATTTGATTATTTAAATAGTTAAGACACTTTTAAATGCCAGTTGACATTTTATTGCCCATACTCGAGCCATTTCGCATTGTGTGGCGGTTTATGTGCTTGTGCTGCGCTCTGTTGGTGTGTGTGTGTGTGTGCTCGAGTGGCACTGGGGACAGGAAGTCTGCTGAGGCCAAAATGTGCTGCATGGCAGTGTGTTTGAAATGTTGGAAACAATTTTGGAATTTGAGCAGTGTTTTGCTGAAATTAATAGAAAAAAAAAGAAAATATTAAAGTAATGGTTTTGATTATACATATCTATATTTGTAAATGAAAATTGCTTGAACGTAATAAGTTAATGTTAATAAAAAATCATGTGTATGAAAAACCAAAATAAACCGCTAACTTCGGTTGCAACGAAGCTATCCCTGCTGCGCATATAAAAAAAGTTTTCATGCAAAAACTTGATTTTGAGCGCTCTGTTTGTATGACAGCTATATACTATAGTGATCCGATCTGAACAATTATACCGGAGATTATATCCTTACCTTTGGCAATAATCCAGGCTAAATTTCATCCAGATATCTCAGCAATTGAAAAAGTTTTCCATACAAGCACTTTCTTTCGATGGTTCAGTTTGTATGACAGCTATATGCTATAGTGGTACGATGCGGAGTAAAGTACGAAAAAATTTTAAATCGATAACTCTAAAACTGAAATATTTCGCGTATATACAAACAGACAAACGAACAGACAGACGGACTAAATCGACTTTCGCTGTACAGTTATATTTAATCTTTAATATAACCATACTTTATAACGTCTCCTTCTAGGTGTTACCAACTACGTGGCAAACTTATTATGCTGTTCAGTGTGTAAAACATATTTTTTCTTGGCGGCAAAATATTTTTATTTTTGGTGCCGATAAAATTTAAAGAAATAATATTTTGATATACAGAAAAATTATATTTAATTGAATTTTATTAATTATTTTAATAAATATAATATTTCTGCATGCAAATTTTCATCTCACAGCAGCTTTTTCATAAGCCAACGCGTCGCTTCATCAGCGCTTACCCAGCAACATGTTGCATGTGCGCATATGCATGTTGCAACTCATCATTATCGTCATCGTGTAAACACCGCACAATAACAGTTGCAACAACAACACAATTCATCGACCAAAACAATTGACGCGGGCAGATTACATGAGCGGAAATTTGGAAATTCAATTTTAAAAGCAGCTGCCACGTGTCCGCTTTACACCACCACCAACACAGCAACGAAGCTAAATTGTTGTTATTGTAGCACTTAATAATAATAGTGCGCATCAGGCTATTCAACGGTCGCATAGCGTTCGTTGTTGTTAATGTTTTGATGTTGTCATCACCAGTGCGCCCACACGTCGCCAGCGAAAAGGCAAAAGGTGCATGCACAAGCGCACGCACACACTCATTAACGCTACAGTTGCGCCTAGCGCGCAGCGACAGGAACTTACGCGGCCAAAAAAGGACTCACCCTCGCTACGGTTGCCACGCGCGCCAACAACAACACGCATTGTTGTTGTGGAAACCGCTGAAATTGAGCAATAAACGTCAAGGCGCGAATTAACGCCGCGCGGCAGTCGCACAGCCGCAGCGGAAGTGCTCAAGCGCGCCCACCGCACCAACAGCAGCGCACGGCGCGAACAACCTGAAAAGGTGGCTAAAAGGGCGTGTGATTGACTTAATTGACTATGAAAATGAGAAATTGCCGAAATGAAATCAAATTGAGCAATCGGCCGTCGGCAAAAACGCCGCTTTGCCGCAGCTGGCGTGGCGTGGCGGTTAATGACTGCGCGTAGCGGAAAACCGAACGCGCGTTCGTGCGCTCTGTCGACAATATGTAGAAAATGTAAAACATTTTAAAGCCCATCAAAGCCGCTACAAACGGTTTGAGGGGTTTTGGTGGTTATTGCGGAGAGGCCACATCCCCATGCGCACGTTTAGACGGCAGGCGCCCACAGTCAGCTAAACGCCAGTGGTTTAATGCGATTTTAACGGCAGCGCTTTGCCGTACGCCCGTCTGTCGCCCACTTTTCTGCAATTTACTAGCTAGCTAATTACGTTGCTTTAACAATCGTAGGCTTGTAATGTAATTGTAGCGGGTTTTGGTTCTTTGTTTTGTGGCCTCATTTCGAAATCAACGCTGACGTGTGGACGCGTGTGAATTTGTGCATTAAAATGATAAATCTTATTGCGGGAAAGCACAACTAATTAGTTGAGATTTTAATGACTTCACAGCTAACAGACGGCCTGGGGTTTCAGGCGACAGCAAAAGTCAACAGTGGGAAGTTATTAGGAAAAAGCTACTTAATATAGCACAAAATGAGTGCAGAGAAAGGGAGAAGCCATGGTAGGACTAAATTGAAACAATAGCGGGATATTCCTTAGAAACATTTGTAGACATAAGTTTCAAATCCGACCACGAAAAGACTCTGAAAATAAGCGTAATAGGTATATGCATTAAGGTGGCTCAAAAATTTTTTTCTTCGTCGCTGGGTACTCTGAAAAGTAGCTTCTAAGCAGGCTCTCCAAGTATGAGCTCTTAATTGTAACGGAAAGGTTCTCCGTAAGGCGGAGGAACCTGTTTTCAGTGTACCAAGCGAAAAAAATTTTTGGTTATTTTTATAGCCACCACAGGGGTAGTCAGAGGCACGAAAATATTTGAATTTTCAGTAATTTTTTTTTTTGCTATTAAATAATAATATTTTATAAAAGTAGTAATATGGCATTATTGTACAATGTTTTGACTAGAAGTCGCGAAAATTTCAAAAAAAAAAAAATTTCAGTTCCAAAAAAATGTCCTTGCGGTGACAATCATAAGTCATTGGAGATTCAACTAAAATCAATCAGATGAAAAAAATTAATTCTATAAATCGATATTCCTGGGCCTGATCTAAGCTTCAAAAATTAACAAAATGGCGGCCCCAGGAAATTTTTTCCAGTTTTCAGGAAAAAATCAAAGTTAATTAGTCTTCAGAAATCGAAATTTTTGAAAAAAAATCCTTCGACCAGACCCGAGTTTATTATGTATTCTAAAAGCTGTAAAAGTTTCATTAAAATCTACAGAGCGGTTTTCGAGTTACAGTTATCACCAGTTCAAAAAATATAGTTTTGAGAAAAACGCATTTAAAGTTTCACACTAGAGATCCCAAGCGCTTTGAAGTGCCCGAGCGCGCTTTGTTATTTGTCGAATAACACAAAAAGTAATTATCGGATCCACTTTTCAGGGAATATTTTCAAGATATTACACTTAATAATAATGCAAAAAAGCAAATTGATTTTTTGAAAATTCTGACTACCGCTAACTCCTTATATACACACAATAAATTTCGACCGTCAGCTCGCTGGAATAGCAGTTTGAAGATATTAACAGAGTCTACAGTCTGATGACTCATTACCCAGGGACGTGTAATGAACTCTGCTAGTAACCTATCTGAACCGTTTACAGAAAAGTTTTATACATAGACATATTAGATTTTTAAGTGCAGATATCGAGACTATAGTGTCATGGAAGAAAGCATTGCTTCTAGCACTTTCGCTCGTCTGCTGGCAATGCTTAAATTATGGCTAGTTACTATAATTGACTGCTCAAACATGATTACTCAAACGACACAATTAATTGAGAGGCTCTTTAGCAGTGGCGCGCATGTATCCTAATATAATATATACATATTTCTCCATTGAAGGCGTAACAACTCAACGCCCACACCATTTGTGAGCATACTAAATATGCTTTAGCCAGTTCACTAACTCATCGTTAGACTACAGCTTGACCACATAAATTACAAGTATACAAGCGCATAAATCACTGGCGCACGAGCTGAGCCAATTTTTTGCAAGACACGTATGTGTGGGCGCGCGCTTAAGGCTGGGCCGCCAACTACTAATTGAATTGATTGACAATATTTTATGTTTATTTCATTGCAGCAGCGAACTTTTTATGCGTCGAACGCGTATGTTACGCAACTTTTTGCAAGTGATTTTTGCAATGAGTTGCTGTGCTTGCAACCCCCGCTGTTTTTGTGCGTCCGCTCTATGCGCACACAGAGGGTGAGCGCTTAATGATCGAATTTGTTTAGATTACTACTAATAGTCTGAAAGACGCCCCTTGACTGAGCGTGATTTTTTATGGCAACGTTAGAATTGCCAGCATTAAAGGGGCCAGGCGCACAAGTGCATGTATGACACATATGTTTGCGAGCACTTGAGTGCATAAAAAACGACAGGATATGCAATAAAAATAGTTTGGGCGGAAAAACAAGCGCGTGCAGCGAAGGCAAAGCGCAACATCGTCGGTTGCTACATAGACCAATAAATACGCAAATATGTGTGCGAATTCGGTTGCAAAGTGCGTACAAAGTAGCAGCGCAGTTAACGCAAAATCAACGAAGATTTGTAAGTAACGCCGAGCAGCATATGGAAAATAGTTTGTTGTGACATTGCGGGGGTGTTTTCAACTATGCAAAGCAAACGGCGCTGTTGTGCAGACGTTATTGCAAAAGTTGCAAAAGTTGACAAAACACTTCGCACCACACCGCGCCAAACAAGTTTAGTGCGTGGCATGCCAATGTATTGCTTACACTTAAGCTAATGAAAACGTCTGTTAAATGAATTGTGAAAGCCATAGCCGAAATGCGAAATGCCAACAAGCATAACAACCCGTAAGAATTAAGCAATTGACTTGACGTAGTTTGCACAATGCGGCTGCGGCGGAAGTGCGCGATTTAATGTTTCGCAAAATTTAAATTTTAAAAACACATTTGACTTGTGGTTTGGTTTGCAAAGCGACACCCTGTTTGTGGCGCATTTTTTTGCAATTTCAAATTGAAAATTCGTGGTTTAGCGCTTTAAACTAAGCGTGTCAATGCTGCTCAAGTGTACACATGTGCCGTCAGCTATTTAATAGCGCATTTTAAAGCACTTCAGCCGACAGCTGTGTTCGCTTTTCGCGCTCTAGCGCAAAGTCGTTAGCCTTTTAATGGCTTTGTTTGGTGCATTCGTTGAATTTGCTGCGTGGCAAGCTTTGCACTTGTAAATTTGTTTGTGTGGCAGTCGTATTTGCTGATGCGCTGATTTATGTCGAACGGAAGCATAGCAGAAACTTGCGTAATTTAAAATTAAGCGCAGTGTGGTAAATTATAGACAGTTTTTTTTTGCTTTTTATTTATTTTATTTGAAGTTTTTTGTGGTGTATGAGCTGCAAAGAAAAATGATTTGTTAGTAAAAATGGTACGAGTGCGAGACTTCATAAGAATTATAAGCATTGTCAGTACGCAAAGCGCTTTTAGTGAGCACTTTTTTCACAAGCTCTTAAGCACGCCATTGTTTATTAATAGTCAAACCCTCAGTGTTTACATTAAAGCCAACTACTACCTTGCCGCTGAATTACAATATTTTTCAGTATATATACAGTTTGGTTTAAAAGTTCTTACCACGAAATAGCACTACTACCAAAAAAATTTTTTCTCAAGTTGCTACAGCTGTCGTGAGCACACATGCAAAGTTACTTTGTTTACAAGTCATTTCAAGTTGACGTGTCAGAGTATCTTTTTAAGGGGGTATACTAGTGTAGAATTTCAAAAATTTTGATTGTTTTTTTTTCATGTTTTCAAAGTTTAACTATTTAAGAATATGTCTACAAGGGGATTTTTGAAAATTTAGATTATTTTCAGAGATAGCGACATTTTACTGACCCGGCCGCCAAACTGGTTCCACTGGGTCTAATCGAACAAAAGACTTTACGCGAAACTTTAAATGCGTGAACCACTGAACCGCTTTACTTGACATTTTCAGAGAATCTTCTCTATAATCCCAATTTTTTATGTATATATAATTTTTAAAATATGCGCGAAAATAAAAAAAAATGGTAAAAAAAATCGTTTTTTTTTCAAACAGTCGCCATTTTGCAAAAAAAAAAATTTTTACTTACCGCTAGCTCATACAATTGCGACATCATTGCAGATTGATAATCTTTCTTTTTATTTCATATAACTGGGAGGGTTGTAATCATGGGTATGCTTATGTGTATTCACCATATTTGGCGCCCAGCGACTACTACCGCTTCAGAAACCTGAAACAATTCCTACGTCGAAGCGTTTTTCCGTCGAATGAAGCAGCTATTACAGCCGTAGACGAGTATTTTGCAGCGCTTCCAGAAAGTTATTAAAGAGATGACATACAATTATTGGTGGATCATTGCAATAAGTGCATTGAAGTTAAGCGAGATTATATTGCATAAAAAAATATATTTAGCACCAGAAACTTTTCAACCAAACTGTACAAACTCGTACATCTCACCTCCACCTACGCTAATCTATTTTTGAACCCTTTCTGTCTTCGTTTGCCAAAGCAGTTTGCCCCACTCCGTTTTTACGCTAAAAGAATAAATATATTTTAATAAAATATGCCGTATGCAAATATTTACATTCTTCGTGCAAGCGATTCGCACAACATTTCAAACAATTTTCTACTTGAATATCACTTCTAGCCGCTGTTTCAGCCTCAATTGTTTTTGTCACACTTCCGGCACTTAATGGACTGAATCCTTTGACTTTCCGGTGCATGCCACTACCAACTTTTTTTTGCTACTCAGCAACTCACATGCGCTGCCCAGACGCATTCTCTTACATCTTTCGCATTTAAGTGAGCACTCATAATTCTTGTTTACCATTATTTGCTCATCTTTTTGCATACAGGCCAAAATGTCCAACAACAATGGCTGGTCTTGTGTTTTTGGCTTTATTCACGGCATTTGTAATTGCTTTAGGACCGTTAATAAATTATCAGTTATTTAATTTTGACATTTTTCATAATTTTTGGCTTGGCGACTAAATCATTCTGTTTGGGTTCACTTGGCTGTAAGTTTTGGAAAGAAGTAGTGCGAGATATACGCAGTTGGGGTTTCTGATTTTTGTTGGCTATAGTGTGTTGTCACTTTTCTTAAATTATATTTAAGTTTAGTTTATGAATTTTCTTAAAGAGAATATTAAATAGTATTGCCAAGTTACAGTCAAATTTATGTCTGAGTAATGAGCTGATAGTCGAAGTACTGGAAAGATTTCGTCAGTAAAGTCTCTGAAGTCTGCCTCCACTCACTTTCTCAGCTTCGCTTGCTCTCTAAAAACAAAAAAAAATTTTTGAAGAGTATCTCTTTCAAATGTTGGCCGCGGCTACGTCTTAGATGGTCCATCCGTTGAGTACAATTTTCGATAACTCGTTCGAACATTTCGACTGCTAACTGGCGAATGACACGCGTGATGTTTTGCTTCAAGGCCTGAAACGAAGCGTCATTATCCGCATAGACTTTAGACTTTACATATCGCCACAGAAAAAAGTCTAACGATGTGATATCACACGATCTTGGTGACCAATCCACCGACCCAAAATGTGAAATTATCTGCTCATCGAAGTGTTCGCGCAATAAATCCATTGGTTGATGCGATGTGTGGGAAGTGGCGCCGTCTTATTGAAACCGAATAACGCCGAGACTACGAGCTTCAATTTCAGGCATCAAAAAGTCGGTTATCATAGCGCGATAACGGTCCCATTGACGGTTACGTTCTTACCGGCATTACCTTTAAAGAAATATGGAGCGGTGATTCCACCGCAACCCTTTACAACCTAAAAACCAATAAAAGTAGCTCCTCAACTTGGAATTGTCTGCCAGCAGTACACGGTGTCAAGGTTTCTCTAACATATAATATATTATGTCAAGATTCGTGGTAACCATGTGAGAGCATTGCATAAATTATTTATTTATTGACTGGTCTAATAGCTAAAATAACAATTAACGTCGAACGGCAGCCGCGTAGCGGAAGTTCTTAAATTGCCGTCGAAAACGGCAATACGCAACGAGTGCAGGGTTGCAAGCGTGTGTAGAGTGGAAGGGTTGGCGTACACCGCATAATCAACAAAACACCTACAACAAACGAATCACACACACAAAATAAAGACACCTAAGGTAGCAGTCGGCTGTGAAATATGAGACAATATGCCGTCATGATAATTTGTTATGAGCGTTTATCATTATTTGTTTGATTTCTGTTTATTATGCTTCTAGGACAAGCTTGTGAGGGCGTTGTTTCTATTGTGTAGGGCATTTGTTTTGAGTTGTTTGTTGTTTTTATTTTGCTTGTTGAGTCCAACGTTTGATTTGCGCTCAACCCTTTCCCTTTGAGCTGACTTTCACCTCTCGACTTCGATAGCAAACGTCGCACTGCAAATGGTGTCACCTTGCAGACGACATTCACACATGTCGCGCTATGCGGTGGCGAAAAAAAGTGTTATGTAATTCATATTTTTCTATTAGCGGCTTCCTCCATGCGATATTTTGACATTTTCAGGTTCAACGCCTCTGAACCTAAGTGTCTCAATTAGCATATCGCTAGCGTGGGAAGTGTGTCCTCACTATCACTGCTTTTATAACGCCCTCTACCCCAGCTGCATTATTGGGCTTTGTGCAACCACAAAATTAGCCAGCGAGGTCATGTGAAAGTGCAAAATTTGATTTTGATTTATTTAATGCTTTCAGCGCACAACAGCCCTTTATTTGGATTTTTATATCATATTACTTTTACACTTTGATTTCGTTTATTGTTATGATATGCAAATCATGCGAGGCAATATTTAAATTGATGTACTAATGTATTCATATGCATATCTAGTTCAATATGGCTGTGTGGCATGTGCAACACACGCGATGATTCCATTAAAGTCAACTGAGCGGCACTTACTGTCAATTTTATCCTTTCTGAAATGAGTTGTGGGAATTTGTTTCAGTGCAACATAGTAAAGCTGGGAAAATTTTTGCGTGTTAGTGGATATGACACATATTCTGTGAGATGAGAATGAATCATAGTCGTATTGACATTTCAGAAAGATTTAAACAGAAAAGTTAAAGCTATACTCCAGGTCTGTGGGAAGGACTATGGGACTCAAAGAATTGAAGCTTGACATTTCAGAACATTTTGTACTGCCAAACAGAGGTTCAAGCTATACTCCAGGTCTATATGAAGACTGTGAAGTTCGAAGGTTGACATTTTAAAACGATTTGTACTGCTAAACAGAAGTTCAAGCTAGACTTTATGTCTATACGAGACGCTGTGGGACTTTGGGTCTTGAAGACTCGAAGCTTGACATTTCAGAACACTTTGTACTGCTAAACAGAAGTTCAAGCTAGACTCTAGGTCTATACGAGAGACTGTGGGACTTGAAGACTCGAAGCTTGACATTTCAGAATACTTTGTACTGCTAAACAGAAGTTCAAGTTGTTCTCCAGGTCTTTACGAGGGACTGTGGGATTCGAAGGTTTGAAGCTTGACATTTCAGAACGTTTTATACTTCCAAAAAAAAGCTGAAGCTTTACTCTAAGTCTATACGTGGCACTGTGGCGTTCGAAACTTGATGTGAAATATATTAGCGTAGATTTTTTCTTTTCATTTCTTTTATTCTGCAAGCAATGCTTGTAAAGTATTTTATATTATATTTTATGCAAATTTCATATACATACCACTTTTGCTTTACTACAGTCATCACATGAATTGTATACTCACACTTTTCTTTTCACTCCAGCTCCTATTTAGTACACACTCATTTTTTGTCACTTCCTCTCTTCTTCACATCTACTTCCATGAACATATCGCGCCTTTTGACTTAAAAAGTCATTTCTTTAACGTTTTTTTTTTCTTGCATACATACTTTGATTTCTGCTTCTCCCGCTGTCATGCCGCTCTTTTTATTAGCTGTTTCACTGCTTTACGACTTTATTTGTATCGCAGTCATTGTGCCACTTATTGAATAGGAAATTACATACATTTTTATTATTTTATTATTGACAACAAATCGTCTTTATCGCCATTGACCTTTTCTCCTCGCGCAGCATGGCAAACCTTTTTGATGGCACATTGTTTGTGTGTATTTGTGTTTCGAAAACGGAAACAGCGTTGACCGGATGACTTGACTGGACGTATGCCAGTCAATGCTAGTTTAAGTTAGCATTTTTTCTAGTTGTACATTCATCTTTTGTATGCATGGATTATGTTTTGTATTGCTGACATGCAGAGGAAGTGATTCGCTAGTGATTTCGGCAGCTTACATGCTTCCGTACGTCCGTACACTTATGGACCATTCTAACTATGATTCAATTATTGTTGCTCGCCGCTTTTTATACACAGCGTATAATAGTTTTGTTCAGAGGTTTTTCTGTGTCCAATATACCCTGTATAATGATTTTCGACTTTTCAGCTGACTTTAAATCGTTAAGTTTAGTAAAAATGTGTGATATTTTCATGAAATTAGGTGGACAAGTTTTCTTAAAAATTATGTGATTTAGCATTTAATATGAATGGAGTTGGTCTAGAACTTGGTCTAAACCTCATATTCCTAATATAATGAATTCCGATCCTCTGGTTGACGCTTTCCACATCAACTCAATATATTAATTTTAGCCATGCGCCCCTGAACAGGATATGTTAACTTTGCCACGAAAGTTGTATGAAATAAATGTAAACAAATGGGTCATTAACCCAAAAAATGTAAACAAAAGGTTCAATGACCGCAAATGTAAACAAAGGTTGTTGTTTTGGCTAAATGTAAACAATGGTTGTGGACTTTGCTAAATATAAACAAAAGGGTCATTGACCTAATAAAATGTAAACAAAGGGTTCATTGACCTTGGCAAAATGTAAACAAAAGGTTCATTGTCCTCATAATGTAAACAAATGGGTCATTAACCCAAAAAATGTAAACAAAAGGTTCAATGACCGCAAATGTAACCAAAGGTTGTTGTCTTGGCTAAATGTAAACAATGGTTGTGGACTTTGCTAAATGTAAACAAAAAAGTCATTGACCTAATAAAATGTAAACAAAGGGTTCATTGACCTTGGCAAAATGTAAACAAAAGGTTCATTGTCCTCATAATGTAAACAAATGGGTCATTAACCCAAAAAATGTAAATAAAAGGTTCAATGACCGCAAATGTAAACAAAGGTTGTTGTCTTGGCTAAATGTAAACAATGGTTGTGACTTTGCTAAATGTAAACAAAAAAGTCATTGACCTAATAAAATGTAAACAAAGGGTTCATTGACCTTGAAAAAATGTAAACAAAAGGTTCATTGTCCTCATAATGTAAACAAATGGGTCATTAACCCAAAAAATGTAAACAAAAGGTTCAATGACCGCAAATGTAAACAATGGTTGTGGACTTTGCTAAATATAAACAAAAGGGTCATTGACCTAATAAAATGTAAACAAAGGGTTCATTGACCTTGGCAAAATGTAAACAAAAGGTTCATTGTCCTCATAATGTAAACAAATGGGTCATTAACCCAAAAAATGTAAACAAAAGGTTCAATGACCGCAAATGTAAACAAAGGTTGTTGTCTTGGCTAAATGTAAACAATGGTTGTGGACTTTGCTAAATGTAAACAAAAGGGTCATTGACCTAATAAAATGTAAACAAAGGGTTCATTGACCTTGGCAAAATGTAAACAAAAGGTTCATTGTCCTTATAATGTAAACAAATGGGTCATTAACCCAAAAAATGTAAACAAAACGTTCAATGACCGCAAATGTAAACAAAGGTTGTTGTCTTGGCTAAATGTAAACAATGGTTTTGGACTTTGCTAAATGTAAACAAAAGGGTCATTGACCTAATAAAATGTAAACAAAGGGTTCATTCACCTTGGCAAAATGTAAACAAAAGGTTCATTGTCCTCATAATGTAAACAACTGCGTCATTAAGCCAAAAAATGTAAACAAAAGGTTCAATGACCGCAAATGTAAACAAAGGTTGTTGTCTTGGCTAAATGTAAACAATGGTTGTGGACTTTGCTAAATGTAAACAAAAGGGTCATTGACCTAATGAAATGTAAACAAAGGGTTCATTGACCTTGGCAAAATGTAAACAAAAGGTTCATTGTCCTTATAATGTAAACAAATGGGTCATTAACCCAAAAAATGTAAACAAAACGTTCAATGACCGCAAATGTAAACAAAGGTTGTTGTCTTGGCTAAATGTAAACAATGGTTGTGGACTTTGCTAAATGTAAACAAAAGGGTCATTGACCTAATAAAATGTAAACAAAGGGTTCATTGACCTTGGCAAAATGTAAACAAAAGGTTCATTGTCCTCATAATGTAAACAACTGCGTCATTAAGCCAAAAAATGTAAACAAAAGGTTCAATGACCGCAAATGTAAACAAAGGTTGTTGTCTTGGCTGTAAACAATGGTTGTGGACTTTGCTAAATATAAACAAAAGGGTCATTGACCTAATAAAATGTAAACAAAGGGTTCATTGACCTTGGCAAAATGTAAACAAAAGGTTCATTGTCCTCATAATGTAAACAAATGGGTCATTAACCCAAAAAATGTAAACAAAAGGTTCAATGACCGCAAATGTAAACAACGGTTGTTGTCTTGGCTAAATGTAAACAATGGTTGTGAACTTTGCTAAATGTAAACAAAAAAGTCATTGACCTAATAAAATGTAAGCAAAGGGTTCATTGACCTTGGCAAAATGTAAACAAAAGGTTCATTGTCCTCATAATGTAAACAAATGGGTCATTAACCCAAAAAATTTAAACAAAAGGTTCAATGACCGCAAATGTAAACAAGACAACAAGAGTTCATTGACCTCGGAAAAATTTAAATAAAAGGTCCATTGTTTGGTTACACCCGAACTAAGCGCTTCCTTACTTGTTTCTTATTTAATTTCCTACAATGGTGAATGGCTTGGTTCTTAGTGATACAACAGCAACTTGAACTTTTAGCCGGAAATATTACGTATCTCGGCAATCGAGTGTGTTTGCTCGCGTTTGACAAGTATTTTTTACAAGCCATTAGTTGTTACTAGGAGTGCCCTTTGATGAGTCGCCAAAAGCACGCGCTGCGTCGAAGAAGCCCATACTTTAAAATGGTTATAATTTTTCTGGTCGGAGTTTGAGTTATTACTACTTTTGTTGAGCGCCAACAGTTGATATTCGTGTTTACTACTGCTTTAATGCTACGAAATTTCGCATTTGAAACTCTGTCAACAAACTTTTGAATATTAGTTTTCTACTCCAAGAATACGAGAAGAGTAAGCAACTGTTCTTCACTGTTTTAATTTACAAAGTAGAGCTTCAATTGAATATTTGATGGCATTTTCCCACCACTTTGCATACGCGCTAATAGAAATCCATTAGTCGGGAAGTCATTTCTCAAAAATTATCGATGGCCGCACCATTACCGCTTCCCAGTGTAAGAAGTGTTCATGCAAACTGCCTTCTCATTGCGGTCAGCTGAAGTTCATTTAGGAAAATCTCAATTTCTGCTGACGCATGCCCGCACACTTGACCAATATTGACCAGCGTATGTTCGAAGCATTTAATATAAATCATAAAAATGTCAAGAATTAATTTACTTAGCAATGAAGTGCAAATTCTAGTGCAGTAAAGGCTAACTTGTATGCTTGCACCCCACTACTCTGAAGAAGCCAACTTCACATACTACCAAAATCACCGCAAACCCACTCACCTCGGGCTACTCCATGCAGTGATTTCTACAGCGATCTGATATTGCTCAGCCATAAAAACATTTATCTATAGTTTCTGCTTAAATGCACAAAACGTAAAGGACAAACACGCGTGTTAAATAAAAGTGCCATAAGCATTTGGACATGCCTGGCCACTTTGCGACGCCAATGTTTATATAAGAAACGGTAGAATTTATCCAAAAAGCATATGCATGGAAGACGCCAGCAACACGAAAAAAACTCGTATATTCGTAGAGCTGGTCAAATTCACACAATCCACATGCCACTACCAGCACTCCCACCACTTTCACCTTGCACACCATCCATAAATGTGCGCATAAATCATAAACAAATAATGAGCTACGCCACTCGGTGCTTGGTTATACCGGCGGGTGAATGGTGATGCTTGACTGCTTGCCGAATGGGGTGTGCGACGCGCTCATAAAGGGATTAGCATCTCGCAATATGCTCAGTGCATCGATTACTCCCGTTTAATAGCTTCGTTGGCTGGTTATTTATTAAATACATATTTAGGTGTATCAAATTATTATCGGAACAACGAGATCTGGGTCATTTGTAACTTGTATTTTTATGTAAAGCACAAACACGGGCGCGAACGCACGCGGCAGCCACGATAAGCTAGCGTTTATGTACAGATTTTGTGGTTTGTTTATGCACACACTTCCAACGCACTCATAAACTACATATATTATACTTGTATATGTATGTATATGAATGGAATGTATGCCTGTGAGTACTTATGTACTTACATAGAAATTTAGCTTCGCTGTGCTGAAATTGCAGATTTTTTAAAATTTCAATTCAATTTTTCACTTAACGGCATTCAACAGTAACACTTTTATTAACATGTCAAAGTGCAGTGCTGCCAAGTGGTAGTGTCGATCGAGGACAGCTTAGGCAGTTACCAGACGGTTTAATTTATTTAAGCTGCGTTTAAAATGTAAACTAGATAATATTAACTGAAGTAAGATGAAAATAAATATATTTAAATAAAATAAAATAAAATATGTATGAATAAATTTAATTAATTTTACCCAACGCTTATGCGAAAACCTCATAGGAGAAGTACAAGAGGACAGCAAATCTCAACGAATTTTGATTAGATAAGAAAACTGCACAACTAAAGCGGGTGAAGTAGAATATAGTAAAAAATCATAAGCAAATATTGAAATTAGATAAAGAAAATAAATATAAATAAATAAATAGAAATAATAGAAATAAATATTAAATAATTTAATTAAGCAAAACTAACCAAAATAAAAAAAAAATGTTAAGTTCGATATCACCTTCCGTATGTGCATAGGTTAGGCTAAGAGATCCGTAGCAATAATACACTTCACAGCAGCATAAGTTAGGTTAAGTTAGATTAAGAGGTTGATTTTAAAGAGTTCTCACTTGGACAGTTTAGAACGGCGATCCGTTGTGATACCCAAAAACTGCTATATGCTGAACCATAAGACTCTTACAAATCGACAAAGCGCTTTGAGCCTATCACAAATTTGTTGAGACGGCATTAAGTTTCCACTATGTCTTTTGATTCGCCGAAGGTAAGACTATCACGTTGTTTCAGCCTCAGTCTTGCAAAGGCTGCACAATGTTGGAGAAAGTGCCTGGATGTTTCCAGCTCCTGCATACAACTTTGACAACTAGCGTGCGGGAGCCTTACCACGTGAATACCTATTGGAATCATACGATTGTGGCAAGATGAACTTTGTCCAGGGTTCAATAGATCTCCTGCGTTCTACTCTAGGTAAAAAGATCCCGCAGTCGCACAGTAGCTCGCAGAACATCATTCGTTGGAAGATAGTTGATTTTTTGGCTAACTTCAACGCGTCACAGTTGCCAACAGCGTGCTTTTGCGCATACAATATGTGCTTCCAAGTGCAAAGAGCTCTTCGCGTGTTTGTGTGTCGGTGTGTCTTATATAAATGTCACCGTGTTGACAGCCGTCGGACGTGTGGCATACGCTCATGAATGCTTAAATGTGTTTGCGCCAGCAGCGAAGCGGTTGAGGGGTCACGCCACAGCACCCTCGCAAAAAGATGCACGTGTCTGCAGCATCAAAATGCTTGTAAGTCCATTCGTGTGTACGACTTTTCGGCTGTCCGTTCGTGCGACCACCCACTGGCGCCGCTTTAGATCTCACAACAAAAAAGTGCATAAACGCCAGATTTCAATTTCTGCACGAAAAGTGTTTATGAGTTTTTCACAAAAACAACAACTACAATAACTACAACAACAGCAGCAATAACCACAAGAACAATGTTTGTTGGAGCAAAGAAAGATTGGCTTTTTAACTGTTGCAGTGTCAACAGCCAAGCGCACACATGCCACCACCAACAACACCCACCACCACACCAGCGCCACCCCAGCCGCATTCGTTGCGCCTCGACGGGTGTAAAGTTCATCATTTAAGGCGTTAAATAGCCGCATACAAAGCGACGACTTGTTGGCAGCGCTAAGTATGACTCGGTGTTTGACGCCCCCTTGGGAAATTTAACAGCTTTATTTGTTGTTTGCATTACATGTTGTTGTTTTTGTTGCTTTGTAAATTTTGTTGACTTTTGCGCTGTAAATGCGAGGCATTTAATTTGTTGTTTGTGCAATGGCTGTTGCTTTTGTTGCTATTGTTTGTTGTAGCTACTTTTGTTGTTGTTGTTATTGTGTGTGTATTGATGTAATTTTCGCCTGTAATATGACATGATGGAATCATCAAAATCGCATTAAACGCGGCGTGTAAATTATACGCTTTATTAAATGACTCCACAACAACAGCAACAATATCGAAGCGAAAGTGCCGTAAAAGGTTTTACGCGCCTTACAGTGGCCCTGAAATTTATTCGAGAAATATCTAAAGACGCAACTGTGCTGTGAGATCAGCGTAAATATAGACTTAAAATGCAAATGAGATTAAGGTTTAATACGGTAAACGCCCATTAGATGTTTAGGCTACACTACAACCAAACCCGGTCTAATTGATAATAATAAGACTTTGTATGTTCTTGACTTATATAATTTACTTATTTATAATTTTGTGGCTTTTTTTGCAAGCTTTTCTTGAAAATTTTGACGCAGCAGATCCGCGGATAGTCTTTTGCTTACTTCTTAGAGGCTGATTATAAACGATGAAAGCAAAAAGAGGTTTGATGTTAGATGGGACTTAAGCCCTTGGTATTCAGGACATTTATAGTTACTTTTGGTTCCTCCCAAAAGCAGCTGACCTTGACCAACAGAACTTATAGGCATTAATAGTGGAAGTCTTTTGCATCTACTTCACACACAGCCCAAACTTACTAGACTTTACAGAACAAAAAAATGTTAACCGTTCGGTATCAAATCTGCGAATTCTCACAACTATTCTTTATAAAGGACTTCAGTTCTGCCTTTTTTACCAAGCGCTGGCACCAACCCCTTTTCCTTTTCCCTTCACCCGATGTTTAGCTTACGTGCTATCTCGCTAACACGCGCATTACGATTTTCGATCACGATTGCCTTCACTTTTTTGATATAAACGTCAGTGGTAGACGTCGAAGGACGACCGGAACGAGACATGTCCTCGACGGTTTCTCGAATTAGCTTAAAGGCTTTGTACCAGTCGTAGCCTTTTCTAACATTCGCAATGATTTCGCACACGAAATTTGGTTCGAAACACAAGACTTAATGCAAATTATTTCTTCAATATTTTTTGCCATTGTAAAAATCGCAAAACACTACTGAGATCAATTGATTTCAACAGCTGCTGCAAACAAACTGGTTGACAGATCGCGCTCATTTTTGGCATAGTAATTAAGGACAGTGCTACCAACTTAACAAAGAACCACTTATTTTAACTTATATAGAATCTGGCTAACCCCTATAAACACAACCGCTTTTCGCAATACAATGGAGGTAGCCCATATTTAAGCTCCACAAGATTTTTCTCTCGAGTTTTTTTCACAGTTTTGTGGAAATGGAGAGCTTATAACTGAGCAGATATGGCTTTAAAAAGTATTTTAAACGAGTGTCGAAAAATCCGACATCCATTGATGGCCTAAGATCTTCACCACTTGCGAAAGCTGCGGTTTTGTAGGTTTCAATGAAAGCTTTGGCCGTATTCACCGGAACGGACCCGAATTTTACCCGACTACTAAAATAACTAAATAAAAAAACTACAATATTTCGCGAATATTCGCTGCCGCTACAACAACAAAATGGAATTGAATTAGAAAAGTGCTAGCTTTGCTTGATTGCGTGTAGTTATGTACACCATTTAGCCATGTCCTTAACTCAGCTACGCACACAAGTGAAAAAATCTTTAAGAAAAATATTTAATAGTAGAGGAAAAAAAATGTAGACATAAAATAATAATGAAGCTGGCAGCCACGTGATAATAATTTGTATTCATTAAAACTGCTAGACGTCGCCACAGGCCGCAGACGACTTGCTGCCAGAAGTAAGAGGTACGTAACTGGCAAATACGTTGCCTACAACTTAATAGCAATAAAAAAGAAACCTGCTGAGATGCAGCGCATAACCGTTAGAGGCAATTTGTGATTTTTAATAATAAAAGATGCGCAGAAGTTACAGCACAACGGTGTTAAAGCGTAGGCTGGCGATTATATGCGGCCTAAAATAATGGAAATTAAATATCTATTTAAAGCAGTCGAGCGCAAAGCAACCTAATCCTTTTACCCACCGCTACAACTTTTAGAGTTGATTTCATAAAGTCGCTTAATCCCGCTTTCGTCAACTCATCATCGTCCATCACCAAAGCGCGTCGCATCCATCAACAGCTGTCAACGCAGACACTTTTATTGGACCAGCTTGTATAGAAATAAACCACGGCTGTCTACTTGGGTTGCAGGTGTAACGTTTAAAAGCGCCTAAAACGCCACTAAGCCTTTAATGAGATGTGCAGTAGAGCGCTGCGCGACAGCAGGAGGCAAGCAATGTAAGCACGCTTTTAGCAGAGTAACCACAAAAATTAAAAAAAAAAAAAAATTAAATAAAAACCACAACCCCAAACAACAACTTAATTAGCCGCCAGCAGCAACAAAATGGCAAAGAAGAGCGCACACGAAAAGGATGAGCGAGCAGAGCAACGCCTGCGTAAAGGCTGGCAGAGCACGTGTGTTGAGGGGCGGAGGACGTTCGCAAAGCGTTTTGGCAAAATGGCGCATTTCATGTGTAAAATTAAATAGCTGCGAGAGTGGCGCTTCACTCCACGCTTCATAGCTTGTTTTGCGGTTTGCACCAAAACCCAAACCCCCCGCCCAAGTGCTGTTGGCCAAGCAGGTGTCAGCTGACAGGCGCTTGCTCACTCTCCGCACAACAGCTGTTTATCTCTTTCACACTTGCAGTTATATGCCTAGCGCGTAAGGGAAATTTTTCATATGCTCTTGAAGGTAAATTTCCCCTACTTTTCAAACGCGCCTTGCTGAGGGTTTGTGTTGATTTCCCTTAAGTTTAATGAAAGGTTTAATGACGTGATTGATTGATGATTTCTTTTGGTTACGTTGCAATGAACTTAAAATAAAATGCAAGAAAATAAAATTTAAATTTAAATAAAATAAAAATTATACCTTTTGCAGTCCCAAGTTACGCCGTCGGCGAAAGCAATTCCTGCAAGAGACTGCTTACTTGCTAACCTTGCATAAATGGCTGCAGTAACTTTTTCCACAATCAATCTTTAAGTTGCACACCTGGTGTGACAGCCTAAAAATCGTAGTAGAATTTATAAAAAAAAAAATAATTACTATAACATTTGTGTTGATTTGCACGCTATATTTATATATGTTTCAAAAATACGTAATAAAATTTTTGAAAAAATTATTAAATATTTTTTAGTTATACGCGATCTCCAACGGCGCTAAAAACGAAGGTTCTCCACTGCTACAGTGATTCCGGCCTTCTCCGTGGATGAAACCTACAAATAAAAAATGCTCGTTAAACTACAAGCTATTCTCCGTACAAAAACAAAAAACGATAAAAATAAAAATCAATAATCCACAAAATGACGGCGTTTAAAAAAAAATTAATTTTATACAAATTTTGTTAATGGGGTATACTAGTGAAGAATTTCAAAAAAATTAAATTTCATATTTTCAAAGTTTAACTATTTAAGAATATGTTTCAGAGGATTTTTGAAAATTTAAATTATTTTCGGAGATATAGACATTTTACTGACCCGGCCTCCAAACTGGTGCGGCTGGATCTAATCGAACAAAAGACTTAACGCGAAGCTTTAAATGCGTTTATCTCAGACCAGACTTTTTCAATACGGATACACACGCTTTCTCGAGTTCTACTGGACCGATTTACTTGAAATTTTCAGAGAATCTTTTTCATGGACCTCTCTCGAAAATTCATTAACAATTCAACTATTGAAAAAATACGAGAAAACAAAAATATTGGTAACAAAAATCGTTTTTTTTTTCAAAAAGCCGCCATTTTGTCAAAAAAAAATTGCAATTGCGACATCATTGCAGATTGGTAATCTTTTTTTTTTCATTGACTAGGAGGGTTTGCTCATGTGCCAACTTTTTGAGACCCCCCACTACATCAGCTGCCAGTTTTTTAAATATTTAACTTTTTGTTTTTTGGTTTTTTTTCGTACTCTTGTAACATTAATAAATAACCGATAAATAACCGATAAAAAAATCAATAGTAAAAATATTGTTTGCCTTTTTTTACGACACTTTAAAACTTTCCTAAAATTCATGTCTCTAGACTAGAATACCCCCTTATAGAATTTGACTAGTAATGTTACTTCTTAAAACTTTCATCGTACAAATTTTCATGTAAACACAGCATTCATAAGTTTTCAGCGAAATAACGGTGCTTCACAAATTTTCCTTTAATTACCCTCACCGGCTTTAAATTGTGCCACAGCGCGTTGCGTAGCTTCAAAATCGCAAAATTAAATTATGCATAAACAAAATAATTTATTTTCAAATTTAAAAACACTTATTTCACATGAGTTTAGTTGTAAAACATACAAACTGCGATTTTTTGTTTAAATTTTTATTAATTCTTTCTTGTTAATTATATAGTTAATTATATTATTGCTATTTGAGTTTATATTTATCGAATTTATTATATATAACGGTATTTTGTTTTAGTAGTTTTAACCTATTTCTTGTTTTTTTTGTATTTGTAGAATTCGCATAGTCTGGTTAGCGCCTTAAGACTAGTGATTACAAAACTAATTTAAAATTGTTTTTTTTTTCGTTTTAAATATTAAAATTTTTTAACTACAAACTAATGTGTATAAAAAACTCAAATATTGCCACGAACAGCGGATAAATAGAGTTTTGCTGTTCGGTTTGTAAACTTTAAAAAACTAAATTTTTTATTTTTATGTATAATAGAGCGTGACTGGAAAAACAAGCCACAGAAGAAAGGATAAAATTGGTAAAATTCACAAAATTAAAGTGTATAGGTTTATTGTAAATAAATAAATAATTTCGACTAAAAGATTAGTACGAGTAATATTTGGAAAAAGTGTATAAAGTATATATTGTAAAATGTAAAATAAGAAAGCAAACTTGGGAAGACTGCAGATGATAATTCACGCACTGTGTGCAATTATTACTTTTTAGTTCGAAGCAATTTCTTTTTCAAAATTATTAAGAATTTGAAAATTGTATATAAAGAAAAGAGGAATAGTTATAAATGAGCAGTTCAAAGAAGTCCAAATGAAAATAAAAGAATAAAAGTTTGGGAAAGAAATATCAAAAATAATAAAAAATATGAAACTTAAAAATACAAACAGATAAGAAAATAAAAAAAAAATTAAATAACAAAAAAATTAAAATAAAAAAAAAATTAAAATAAAAAATATTAAAATAAAAATAAAATAAAATAAAAAAAATATTAGAATAAAAAAAAATTAAATAACAAATAAATAATTGAAAAAAAATTAGAAACCTAAAAACGTAAAATATTTAAATATAAAAATATAATAGTTCAAAAATGTATAATTTTGAATCAAGAATTACATAAAAAATATACATATGTATGTTTAAAAATTTGAATTTAACTATATATGAAACAATTATAATTTCATAATAATAAAAAAAATTTCATACAAAAAATATGTTAATTACAAAAAAAAAAGTTTAAATACAACAAAATAATAAAAAAAACATATAAATAAATAAAAAATATTTAAAAAAACAATATTAAAACTAAAATTATTTAGAAAAATAATAAAAAAATATATCACAAAAAAATTATTATTTGAAAAAAAATATTTAGAAACCGCGAAACGTTAACGTTTAACTTATTAAAAAATTTTATTTTTAAATAAAAATTGCATAAAAAATAATTACAAAATAAAACTAACAAACAAAACAAAAAAGCTAAACATAACAAAAACAAAAAAAAAAAAAAAACAAAATATTAAAATATGAATTTAAAAAATATAAAATTTTTATAAAATAAATTTTAATAAAAACTAAAACTAAAAAAAAACTACTAAATAACAAAATTAAATAAACAAAATATTAAAAATTAATTTAAAATATATAAAATTTTTATAAAATAAATTTTAATAAAAACTAAAACTAAAAAAAAACTACTAAATAAACAAAATATTAAAAAATGAATTTAAATAATATAAAATTTTTATAAAATAAAATTTAATAAAAACTAAAACTAAAAAAAAAAACTAAATAACAAAATTAAATAAACAAAATATTAAAAAATGAATTTAAAAAATATATAATTTTTATAAAATAAAATTTAATAATTTTTCAAAAAAGTTTGTAAAATTAACACCACAATTTTAAAATTAATGAGAACATTTTACATAAAAAAGTGTAGCATAGATTTTTCATAATTTCTGCTTCCTTTCAAAATATACATAAATATGTATGTACATTTGTATATATTTATGTGTACGTATAATACTTTTTTTTTGCTATATTTCGTTAAACTTAAAATGTTTGGAAGTGAATTTTTGAAACGCTCAATAAACACGCTTTAAATTAGAGACAATTTCAAAAATTTTGAGTGATATTCTTTGTTACTTTTTTTTTCACTTGAGCATAACCCAATATTCGTTATTTTTACGCTTAGATTGCTAGTGTAATGCATTTCACAGTAAACTCTTATATTTTCCTAAGATAATTACTAAGATTTTTGTTGAAAAAAAAGTAAAATCCAATTTCATATGTATTTTGTCACTGAGCGACATTTGTAAGTAAAATTGCTCCGCTTTTAACATACATTTTTAAATTGTTTTAATGTTATATATTTACAGTATTCGCCAGAACGCTTTTGAGTGGTGGCAGATTTTGGCAAATGCAGTTGGAAAGAAGCAGTATAAATAAAAAGATATACATATAAAAAGTAAAAATTAATAATAATTTAATTAAAGTCTATAAAATATATAAAAAAAAATATATTAAAAAAATTCATTGAAAAATTAAAAAATATATAAAAAAAATGTATATAAAAATATATATTAAAAAATATGTATTTAAAAATATATATATTAAAAAATATATATTAAAAAAAATATATATTTAAAAAAATATATATATAATATTAAAAAAATTAATATATTTAAAAAAAATATATATTAAAAAAAAAATTATATACATACATATGTATATTAAAAAATATATACATACTAAATAAAAGAAATAATATTTTTAAAAAATTTCGAAAGTTAAATTAAAAAAAAATTTTTCTATTTATTTTTTTAAGGAAGAACTTGAAAAAACTCAACGGAATTGAATATATAAAAAATAAAAAGAGAAAAAAATAGAAAACTTAAATTTTTACATTTATAAAATTTGAAAACTTAAATATTTAGATTTATGAAATTTGAAAACATAAATTTTTAAATTTATAAAAATTGAAAATTAAAATTTTTGCATTTATAAAAATTGAAAACTTAAATTTTTACATTTAAAAATATTAAAACTTTAAATTTTTACATTTATAAAAATTGAAAACTTAAATTTTTACATTTATAAAAATTTAAAACTTAATTTTCAACATTAATAAAAATTCAAAACTTTAATTTTTACAATTTTTTTCGAATCATTTTAAGTATTTTTCATTTTTTATATTATTATTACTTTTTACGAGTATATTCTTTTTCTTTTTTTGTTTTCTACTTCCTTAAAATATGTACAATTAAAAGAAAAAAACCGCATTTGCCAAAACCAACCACCATCAGTTGCGCCACATATTTTCGTATAATATATTTTTTACACTTAATGTTATCATACATATGTATGTATGTATGTTAATTACTTAAACGCTCATTTTATATATTTCTTTCTTTCCTGCTAACATTTTCTTGCGGCATTTAGCGTACACCTAGTATACGCCCTACAGACGTCACTGCACACATTGCAATAACAAAATAAATGAAACGTAATTACAATTAATGAATTAAAAATTAAGTTAAAGCCTTAAATATTACACAAGCAGCAATGATTGCTTAGAAGAGAATATGCATTTAAACACGAAATTGAATTTATAACCTAAAATAAAAAAAACAGTTGTTGTAAAGCGATTCAGTTGTTAAGCTGACGCCGCCGCTGTCGTCTCTATTTGGTCGGTATGAAACGCGCCTTCACTTGATGGGCCAGCAATTGGTGTTGTTGTTGCTGTTGTTGATGCAATTGCTGTTGCTGTTGTTGTTGCTGCTGCTGTTGCATATGTTGGCTTAGCTGTTGTTGTATAGATAAGCCGCTGGCATTGCTGATGACATGCTGATTGTGTAGCGGCTCGTTAATCTCAACTTTGATGGGAGGATTTAGCGGTTCTTTGTTCTTGCGCGGCCGGCCGCCTGAAAAACAAGTGAAATCAAGAAAATAACTTTTATTTTTGGCAGCTACAAAAAAATATTGCAGAGGACAGTGAGCGTTAAAAAACTGTATTTGAGGTGAGAAGAATTAGTGAGAGCATTAAAACCGAAAATATTAAAAAAAAAAACAAAAAAAAAATTAAAAAAAAAACAAAAAAAAAATTTATAAAAATACGAAACAGCTTAAATTTACAGAAAATATAGCCTTAGTTGGAATTGCAGGCAGCAGTGTTGAAAAATTATAATTAAATACAATAAGTTCGTGCAAGATTGCAGGGTAAAAGTAGGTGCATTGTGCGACTTTTTACGCGCATAAGCTTGACAATAAAAAAAGCAAATTAAAGCGTGGCAAAGCAGCGGCCAAACATTCAAGTAAACAGTGCTTCAAATGCAAAAAACGTGAAGTGAGTGAGGTTAGTTTGAAGAAGCTTAATTTAAG
Organism: Bactrocera oleae; assembly: GCF_042242935.1. Taxonomy (NCBI): domain Eukaryota; kingdom Metazoa; phylum Arthropoda; class Insecta; order Diptera; family Tephritidae; genus Bactrocera; species Bactrocera oleae. Next base: position 1,732,893 of record NC_091539.1, read on the forward strand.
GTTTCACATTCAACGCAAAGACAAGCAAATTCAAGCGTTTTCAACGCAATTCCACAGGCAAACAAACCAAAAGCTTAAATTAATGCACATGCCTGCTTGTCGCATGGCGCAGCAAGTTGGCGCAAAACCGCTTGCAAGCAGACACTTGCACACTAAAGCTAATGTTATAAAATAAACTGTTTTTGTTTACGCTTTCTTCCTGTATTCGTACACATACGTTGGCCGACTGTGTGCTGTATGGAGAGCGGCTGTCCGATCATAGCCAACGGCTGTTGCGGCGATTGCAGCGTTATCGATTTCTTCGAACGTTTTGGCGGCGGCAACTCGTTGTGTGCGTGATTGGTTAGCAAATGTTTGGATAAATGCTGACGCACTGCGAAAGCTTCATTGCAATTGGCCACCGGACAGGTGAGATACCTAAGCAAAATACGAAAATGTCAATTTATATGCTGTATGCATGACAAAAAAAAAACACACAAAACGCTACGCACCTGCCCTCCAAATGACGCTGCACGTGCTTCTTGAGCAACGTCTCCTGATTGAATGAGCTCGGACAGGTGTCGCATTTGTATTTGAATTCGTCGTGCATCTTCAGATGCTGATCGAGATGTGCCTGCTGCAGGAATTTCTCATCGCATTTGGTGCACTCGTACGGGAAGGCCATGCCGTGCGACTTCATATGTGTGTGCAGCTGTGATTGCTGCTTGAACGTCTTGTCCGGACAGCGTGGACAGTAGTAGCCGGTGATACCGGCGTGCGCCTGCAGATGCTGATTGAGCGAGGTGACTTGTGTGAACTTCTTCGGACATTGATTGCAACAGTATTGCTGTACTTTGTGGTGCGTCTTCATGTGATTGTTCAGATTGGTCACCTGTCAGTGTGTTGGAAAAACCGTTAGTGATTTGAAAAAGTGACACTTTGTGATTTGAAAAAGTGACACTTTGTGATTTGAAAAAGTGACACTTTGTGATTTGAAAAAGTGTAGTTAGTGCATAATTACCTGCGCAAACGAGCGTCCACACTCGGGTTCGATGCAGACAAAGGGACGTTCACCAGTGTGCAAACGCCGATGATTATTCAAGTTTGTGATCTGTGAAGAAGAGCAAAGTTTATCACAATTTTAAATATACATAATATTTTTAAATATTTATTATATCTGTTAGCTTCTTATTATATTGTGATAACTAAAACTTAAACAATTTATTTTGCCTTTTAGATGATTTTTTTTACTTATATTTTGATTGAAATGAATGAAATATTATTTTTTTTAATAACTTTCATTTTATTTTATTTTTTTATTATTTTTATTTTATTTTTATTATTTTTATTTTATTTTTTATTTATTATTTATTTTTTCTTAAATTTAAAAAAAAAATTTTTTTTTGGTTTTTTATTTTTTTCTTTTCTATTTTATTTTTTTAATTTAATTTTTTTTTTATTTAATTTTTTTTTTATTAAATTTTTTTTTTATTTTATTTTATTTTAATTTTATTTTATTATAATTTTATTTTATTATAATTTTATTTTATTATATTTTATTTTATTTTTTTTTTATTTTATTTTATTTTTGATTTTAAAAATTGATTTTTTTAATAACTTTCATTTTATTTTTCTAAATTAATTTTTGTTGTTAATTTTTTTAATTGTTTTACTTTCATTTTATTATATTTTATTTTGTTTTATTTTTATTATTTATTTTTTTTATTAGTTTTATTATATTTTATTTTTATTATTAATTTTTTTATATTATTTTTATATTATTTTATTTTTATTATTTATTTTTTCTTATATTTTTTAAAATTATTTTTTTTTTGGTATTTTTTATTTATTTTCTTTTTTAATTTAATTTTTTTTTATTAAATTTTTTTATATTTTTTTTTAATTTTTTTTATTTACTTTTTGATTTTAAAAATATAATATTTTTAATAACTTTCATTTTATTTTTTTAAATTAATTTTTATTGTTAATATTTTTAATTGTTTTATAATTTTTTTTTATTCAATTTTTTGTTTGTTTATTTTATAATTATTACTTTTTTTAAATTATTTTTATTTATTATTTAATTTTGTTTATAAATTTTTTAAAATTTTTGTTGTTATAATTTTCATATTTTTTCTGTATTTTTATTTTTATAACGAAACCTTTTCTTACCTGTGTAAACTGCTTGCCGCAATCCACACACACATACGGACGATCGTTTGTGTGTATGCGTTCGTGATTGCGCAAATTGGCCGCCTGTGTAAAACCTGCAAGTATAAACTTTTTAAAAACCCATATATTTTTGTAAAACGCGTGCCAGCTTACCTTTATTGCAAAAATTGCAAACGAACTTTCGCTCCGCCGCGTGATTGCGTATGTGTGTGAGTAGTGAAGATTTGCGCGAGAAGGTTTTGTTACAGAGCGGGCAGGAGCCCTCCTCGTTGAATATCGAGTCCACCTGTTTTGGCGTAGAGAAGCAATGCTTAGTGAGAACATATTTTTTTTTTAATTATAATAACATTTTTATGAACTAAATCCAAAGCGTAGTTAATTCATTTTTTTTTTGTTTAGAGATTCAGCAAATTAAATACCAGACATATAAAGTTTTACAACAAAATGCTAAAATTTAGTGTTTAATTTTGCTATTTTTGCAATTTGCGGTAATTCTTTATAAATATATACTAAAATTTGTACGAATATATACGTCTAACTGTTGTATGGTCTTCTCCAACTCAAATGCTGACATTGTGACCATTTTTAATTTCGCGCGATTCTGCAAATTAACCTGGCGACGATTTTGCCGGTTTTGCTGCGAATGAAAGTGGAATAAAAAAAGAGAAGATTTGGAGTATATATATATATTCATGTTATATATAATGCATATAATATGTATTTACTTTAAAGTCAGATATGTACGTGCACATTACCACATCAAATAAAATATTTAAAATATCAATGAAAATTAGTCAAGAACGCCTTAAATCAACTACTAGCGCCCTAAAGTGTGCTTTATTAACTGTAGGAAGCCTGTAAACGCAATTTTCAAAAATATGAGGCAAAATTTTACAGGATACAACATCAAAAAAAAAAGCAAAATATAAAAATAAAAATTATTGCTGTTATATTATATGCCTAAAAGTATGCCTCGAGTTTTGAGAGTTCAAATGTTTCAGTTTAATGCAGCAATAAATTAGATATTACTTTTTTTTTCAATGCCTAATGTACATGTTTGCAACAACTTTTTATGTTTAATTATTCAGCATCAACTGGTGCCACGCTGCTCAGTGACGACCTTTGACCTGCTTTCGAAGCTACTTTGCATACGTCTTATTAAAGACACCGAATTTGGCACACGCAAAACTTGACAAACAAAACGCCAACACACAACAAAACACTTCCACATATGTATACATATCCAAATACATAATCTACATGCTAAACTACAACTACAACGCAAACGCTTCTAAAGAAAAACAAAATATGAAATTTCGGTCCTCTCTCACCTTCTCTGTAATCTCAGATGATGAATGTAGACTTTCGGAAGAACTTGTTGATTGTAATTGATGTTGTTGCTGTTGTTGTTGCTGCTGCTGCTGTTGTTGCTGTTGCTGCTGTTGATGTTGCTGTTGTAATTGTTGTGCCAAAGCATTGACAGCAGCAACGTTATTGTTGCCAGCAGCAGCGGCCACGTTATTACTTAGTTGCGCTGCGACTGCGGCGACATTTGCCAAATTCTGCGTATCCACAGCACTAGCGCCACCAGCGCCAGCACCAGATCCGCCGCCACGTACTGATGGATAGAAACCGTTAGCAGTTAGATGTTCGGAGCACTTAACACAGGTGGGTATATTATAGCCGGGTACTTGGAACAACTGCAGTTAGAGAAAAATACAAACTAAAATTAAATAATTTGTAACTGGTATAAATGTCAAACTAGTCTAAATACGTATGTACATAACTGTATATGTAGGTAACTCCCTATTATAAATGTATAGCAAACGGTATTATGCATTGCAAAGTGGTAAAAATATTAAACCAATTCCAATCGAAACTGGTATAAATTTAAAATTAGCCTAAAGCTTATAAATACATACATTGTGAAATGGCATTGCAATGTGGTATGAAAAGTATACCTTTACGGATTGAAACTGGTATAAATTTATTCAATATTGAAATGATAAAACTTGTATAGATGTAGAATTAGTCTAAATGGTATAAATAAGTACATAACTGTATTGCTAAGCGGTAAAAAACTTTAAATCCATTTTTGCTTTGAAACTGGTATAAATATGATTAATATTTAAATTATAACACTAATATTGAAATTATGAAAGTGGTATAAATTTATTTAAACTGAAATTATAAAACTAAAATACATTTTTTTAATATTGAAATTATGAGAGTGGTATAAATTTATTTAAACTGAAATTATACAACCAGTATACATTTTTTTAATATTGAAATTACAAAAGTGGTATAAATAAATAAAGATAATACAAAAATAAGTTTCTGTTAACCGCGCTGACAAATTCTAGAGTTGATCTTTGAAGAAAATGGCATAAAAATATTCGTTTTTTTTTAGTCAAATATTGAATATTTTCTTCTAAATTCTTTAAAAATTATAAATGGAAGCATCCGTTCACCCGAAAATAGGCGGATTTTATTTATTATTATTTATTTTATATTCGCTCTACACTTGGCAACACTGAACTGAAATCCTGCTTTTCACACCCACACTCATGTTTTGCCTGCCAGCACTACTGCCCCTCTACACACGCTGTACAAGCATTTTTAATTAAAAGAAAACAAAATTCATTGCAGTAAACTGGTTGAGTGCAGTGAGCAAATTGAAAAAGAAAAAATATACAAAAAATTGAAACACAAAAAATAATAAAATAAAATTAGTTTTGCTTTTACAAGTGTTGCTTTCGACGACGCTGGCTATTTCTACTGACCGTACCCGTTGGAATATAGGCATGCCATAATTGTTTTTGTTGTTGCTGCGCAGTCGAGCAAACCAATTGGCAGACTAAAATGTGATCCGACGGTCGGTTAGTCAGTCAGTTGTAACGTATGCAGCGACAATGCGTCACACTCATTCATATACATATGTATGTATGCATAAGTGTATATGTAGATATAGATTTGCTTTCCCCCCGCCCCCCTCTCTTCTAACTGCGCGCGTTCCATCTTTGCGTGCTGCGTTCTTAAAAGCAATAAGTCAAGCAGAGCGGCGGCGACTACTTGCAGCTTGTTGTGCTCTTTGTTATTATAATGTGGTTGTTGTTGTTCGCATGTACAATACTACAAACTGCACTGCTGACGGCGCTGCCGGCGTCGACTCTTTCAACGTTCTCTGGTTATACACTCGCTCACTTCGCTTGTATTACTTGACTTGCTCACATTGTTGTTGTTTAATTTTTTTATTTCGTTTTTCATTTTTAGATTTTGTTATTGCTGATTGTCTGTATTTTTTTCAGCATTGTTTTAATACATTTTCTTCATTTTTATTTTAATTTACTTATCGGCGTGTTGCTATTTCTTTTGCAAAAATCGCTGTGTGTGAGCATTGTCGCCGCGTTGTTGTTGCATTCGACGTCGTCGCTTGCTCTTTGGCGCAATTTTTGCGATTTCTTTTTATTATTAATATTTTTCATAATCATATTTTTTGCGCGATTTTAATTTTTTTTTTTCTTTTTCTCATATGAGGGTTTTTATACATTAATTCGCCTATGCGTGCCTATTTTTTGATATTCCTTTTTTTTCTGTTTCGACATAATGTCTAATGTTAAGTTATATCGTTATTTTTTTTTTTTTTTGTGCTTTAGTTTTTTATTTACCTTTCGCTTTGTTGTTGCCTTCTGCTATTCAACCATTGTTGAAAGTTGTGGGGAATTGTGGTAGAATAACAAAAGCAGCGAAAGAAAAATAAGCGCACAAAAAAACACAACGCAAAAAAAGAATTTATGAAAATAAAATGTAAAAATGGGCTACTCGTCGTTATGTGCGGAGGAAGACGTGGTGCGCGGTGCAGCGCAGCGCAGCGGCCGCACAACAGACAAAGCGTACATTGTGCTGAAAAAGTAATAAATGCTTGGGAATCGTGAAGAAGCAGAAATATAAGAAATTTTCGTATTTTAGACGCCATTTTAGTGGCGTTCAAGCCGGTCAAGTGGTTATTAAAGAGCCGAACGAAGAATGAGTGAGTGGCTGGAACCGCGCTAATGCGTTTTTTTTTTTCCATATGCCAAAGTGAGCCACAAAACATGTCACTATACGAAATTTAAAATTATATATATGTACATATGTAGTTGTGCTAATCCTAACATTATGCATTCCCGCTACCTCCTCCAGCGAATTAAATGCACTACCTGTATTTCAAATAACGTTTTACCGCCCTTTTCATACCACCAATCGCCTTCATCATTATCCCTCGCTCCCACAACACGTCGTACGCCTTTCTTCCCACTTTCCAATTTCCATTTTGCAATTCATACCGTTTTAGAAAAGTGGAACAAAAAAATATCACCACCCAAACTTCTAAGCTGGCGCTTAGATCGCCACTCCCACCGCTGCTGTGTGCGCTACACATATCCCATGTCCATCACACCGCGCGGCTGCCCGCCCTCCCAAACGACTGAAAAATCAATAAAAATAACAAAATACACATTTTTTCCTACAATTGAAAAGCTGCTCCTCCTACCCGAAAAATTGCAATGGCGCATAGTGCAAATTTGACGAACAGAAAATATGTAAATTTTTTAATGAAAATTTTCGTATTAGATTTAATGCAGTTTATGCGAAATTTATAAAAAAAAAATAATAAACCGCGCTTTTCCACTTACCGCTGCTGGTTGAAAGCACAATCTACAGATGCTTTCCATGTCGTTTGCTCTGTATGATAGCCTGTGTAGCGATTCCAGCGGCAGAGGCGTTGGTGTTGACTAAGATAGATCCAAAGGAATCCAACATCGAGGGGGTCTCGCGCGCTAACACCGTTTCGCTTTTGACGTAAATTAGCTGTACTTCTAATATCGAATTGTTTCACAAAGTTAAATATTTTCAAAACCACAAAAATACCCACACTTTTATACGTTTTAACTGATATTTTAAGGGAATTTTGTTGGTTTTTTTAATTCTGGCCAACGGAGCACCAGTGTTTCTATTCTTTCGTTTTTTTTTACGACTTATTTTGCTTCTCGCTTCACTTGCGCCTTCTTTACTACCTACGGCTTGGTTTTGTAAATGGTTTTGCCGTTTTTGAATCGCTTATTCCACAGCTATACAACACACAACTTTTTGTTCAATTAATATTCTTATTCACAATTCACAAATTGGCGGCACAGTTGTGTTTTTCTATTTAGTTTTAATTGCTATGTTTATGTTTTGAAACTTTTGTTTTTCACTTTGTGTTTGCTTTCACCTCTTTCTTTCAACTACTTGCTATCTTTTCCTTGACTTTGACTAATCAAAATAATAAAACTTTTTTATTGCAACTGAATTCGAAGCATTCTCGGCGCTCGTTTGGAAATGAAAAAATTTTTATACTCGTCACAATTTACCCCCTACTCGTCAGCGCAATTGTTGCTGCCAACCCAAGTGATATGCGTGCATCACGCTCGCGTAAATGTGTGCAGGAACGATACCGGTTGTGAGGATATCCGATTGGAATGTGCCAAACAGAGTAGGCACGATTATTGTAGGGACAAGTCGGACAGATAGTAGCGAGTAGAGAATATGGCAGGGTTGCTTTTGTAAAAAGACTGATGCGATTCGAATTTTTAGTCAATTTGTGTACCAATTATAAGTTTTTTTCTACAAAGTTTTTTATCATTAGTACATCAAAAAATATTTTAATTAAAAAATTACATGAGAATAAGTATAAATGAAATTAATAAAAAACTTGCTTAATTTCTGATGTTATGCGCAGCGTTGCCAGCTAGCGCAAAATAGATAGAGCGGCTCTCTCAAACTTTTGAATTGGTTTCCGCTGCTCTGCGTTTATTCTTCCCGCTCGGTTTTTGCTGGTTTTCGCTTAGCTATTGCCATTTACGCTATGTTGTTGTCTTCCATTCGTTGCAGAAGAAACATTACAATTGTGGGTTTGCGGTTGTCAGTTGTCGGCAAATTGTCGACAGTAGCAATAAAAAATATATTACAAGCATGAAAAGCAACTATTTTTTAACAAAAGGAAAAAGTTCTTGAATTGTACTAACTATACTTGGAAATAAAATAAAAATCTAATTTCGTGTAGTGCCAATTGGGCGTAAAGGTTGCTTAGCTACGCAGCGCAAGGATAACAAGTAACGAAAGCGTGTGAAAAAAGGTGAGCAGTTGCTGCGGAAAAAAGCCGCACTGCAGGCTAAATATATTTGTTAGTTTTTTTATGTGTTCCACTGACTGCAACGAAATAACGTTAAAAGGCATTTAGCCGAAACAGTGCTGCAGTGAAAAGAAAACTCGTGAAAATACATATAAACTAGCGCTTTTCCACACATCTGGTCAGGCGCTGCAGTTACGCGGCGACATCCTGCAAGCAGCTGTCGTGCCAGTCGCTGTCTACAAATACGAGAAGAAGGTGGTTGCTTGTGTTTGTGTCTGTCTTTGTGTATGTGTGCATTTTCCACCCGATTTATACGGTTTTCCTACATGTTGTACTAATGCAATTATCGCTAGCCGCTGCCATTAGAAAGCGTTTGAGACACCTTTGTAGAAAGCAAAGAGTAAAAGAAAATCTAATTTCAGCATTTAAGCAGCAAGATATAGCGCAGCAAGTGTAACAAAATGGAAAGCTAGACGAAAATCGTTAAAATAATTTGTGTAAAATAAACCAAAGAAAACAAGTGGAAATGGAGGAAAGCTAATTAGTGCAGAACTAGCTGCAATTGTCATTTATAAGCCGCAGCTACCGTCTTCAACGTCGCGAACAAGTGCCGTTGCGTGCGTCGTGGACAGTGTTTGTTCACAGCTAGCATAGCAGAAAGTTACAAAAAGAAAAAAACAACATATGGTATAAAGCAGTGCAGTGCCGTTAGCTACAGCTGCACGTTATGGTCAGCCAATGTCACGAAAATATCGGTTAATTTTTTTAGCTTTATTATTATTTAGTAATCTTTTCTTGACGCAAAAATGTAACCGCATTTCAATGCGTAACATATTTGTCCAACCCACAGACTTGCTGGTTTATTAAGAAATTATGCGCGTAATTTGTAATTAAACGCAAACGCGCGACCAACAAAAAAGCCATAACAATAACGAAAAATAGTTTATACAATGATCCTAACTTGAAAATTAATTTTGTAGGGGGTTGACAACTGTTTAGAAATTTGTATATTACAATTTAAAGCAAGTTAATTATTTGTATGCTAGAAATATATTTACTGATAATTATATTTTTTTTTGCTTTTTGAGCTTGCGTTAAAGGTGTTTTTTTGAAAATATATTTATATCCCTTTTTGGCAAGATAAATTTTTATATTTTTCAATTACGAGTTATTCACTACCTTTAAAATAAGTAAATTAAATAATATATAAATAATAAAAAAATATAAAAAAAGTAGTTTGTAACAACAACATACAAAATAATAAATGCAGTTTTTTCAACTGCTGGCAAACAGTGCGTTCAATTGTTATTAATAGAAAACTACACTTTCAGCTGTCTTAAGTAACAACAATTTTAAGAAGAGCTAAAATTAAAACAATTCAGTTTTGTTCATGATAAACAACTAAAAAGTGAATTCTATAAATAAAAATATTACAAATTTGTTATTTACTACAAAGTCGACTATAACTACAACGAAGTGGCAACAACCAATCACTCCGTCCACAGTTGTTAAACGTTTCGAATATACTTTACTACAAGGTAAGCTGCCTATTTCGTCAAATTCTCTAAATAAACACACCTACCTACATATATTAATTACTAATTTTTTAACTAAAAATAAACGAAAATGATGGGCGCAGCAGTGTAGGAGAGGTAGGCAATTAAAATTAAAAAAACAAAACCAAAATGGTTTAGTATAAAAACATCGCTGTGTATAAATAATAATTGATTATCAAACTCCTTAACACTCCAACTACGCTACTACGCCTCTTTTTTTCAATTTAACATGCTCCTTATCCCCAATCGTCGCAAGCATTAACACCATGTTTCCCCTCCCAGCTGTCATGTCAACCAACCACACCGTACACACACTTTCTACACATTCATGCTGCCTTTGTTAGCTTACAGCTCATTGCTTTGCTATTCGCTTTTGCTCCGCCACATTAATGTATCTAATTTAAAATGCATTAATTATATAATTTGGCATTCAAACGCCGTCTTATACAAATATTAAACTCACACGTGCACGCTGCTCTACATACATACATGTGTTTGTATATATGTGTGCGCGTTTTTTTATAGAAATTTTCTAATTTACAACGCAACGTCTTCGCCGTTATTGCCTGCGCTAGCGCCAATGTATTAGTTATCATCAACTCAGCATCGCTAAATAAATTATCTCTAACTTTAGCGCAGAGAAACCATCGTTCCCATGCCTGCCGCTACGTTTGAGCAGCGCTAGCGGTGGACAGCTTATACATATAGTAAGCACATAAGTAAGTACATGTGTATGTTTTTATTGTAGCTGGCGATTCTATAGGTTATGACAGTTCAGTTGAGTGGGGTAACTAACACGGTTACTCTGTGTGTTACACTATGCAAGCTCTTCACAAAATGCTCCAAATGGCACAACAATAAATAGCAACAGCTGCGCGGCGCTTTTTTATTGTTATTGTTATTTGTCGCGTTGTTGTTATTATGTCTACCGCTGCTTTATGCCATATGCCAAGCACACTAGCGGCTCGCTGTTCACTTTCACAGTTACCTACCGCTCACTGCATAGAGCGATAGTGAGAGTGGGGGGCAGCGCTGTTGCTTGAAGTAAATGCTGGAGGCGACAGCAATTGGTCTAACCGCCTTGAAATTGCATTGAAAGCATTTGTTTTCTTTTGCTGGAATTGCCTTTCCTTTCGATTTCAGTCTTTGTTATTAAAGCTTTTGTTGTATTTTTTATTTATTTTTCTACACTGCTTTTGTATTGAAATTTGTATTGCTAAACATGAACAGTGACAAGAAAAAATTAATAAAATCGTAACAATCGAATGTTAGCACTTAACTGTTACATAAATACACACATACAAGTATATGCAAACAATCAAAACAACGCTTCAGTGCGAGCAAAGGTAAACAGTAATAATAAAACGGCTTGCAAGAGTTTGGCATACAGTAAAATGCCGTAAGCCAATTAAAGGAACCTCTAAAAAAAGTGAAACGAAAAAAATGTAGAAAATTTAGCAATGAAAACTTATTTCTGCACTTGTTATTTTATAAACATTAAAAATCGTTCGAATTATGCTAAAATATATTTTTTATGAACGCGTGTGAATATTGTTAATGCAGACATATATGTACACCCACTATAGCTGACTAAAATCTGCCAAACCAAGCCAAGTGATTGGCGTAAGGTCAGCACAGCGTTTGCGTTCGATGAAGCTTGGCACACTTAGTTTCAAATGCATGTCACTGCATAAGAGTCTGCAGCAGCTGTCCTCTTTTTCGCACAAACGACCTGCATTTGAGCAGCACCGTGTAGCGGCGAGTGTAGCTTACAAAGTTTAAGGTTAGGTCGGCAGGTGCTGCGCGCTGCTAAATTCGTGTTTAAACCACTGGAAAATAGAAATTCGGTACCGAACTGAGTTCAAAACACGTGAAGAATATTTTTATACGCTTAAGTTTGCCATGCAGTTTGTAACACTCAAAAGGAAACGTTGGTGACCCTATAAAATGTGTACATTCGATTATCGATATTTTGTTTATTTTATAATCGGACACATATGTTTATCATGTGTTTGCATTAGGAGCCAATTTCGATTAGTAGTTTGTTTTTGACAACAGAAAAGGTTTGTCACATTTTTGAGGGCTATACGATTTTTGACTTTTGAAGGAATTGCATCAAAGAATATGTATGAAGTTTTGCGTTAAAAATGAAATAAAGTGCTCCAAGGCACTTGAAATGTTGACTGTGGAAATGTATAAGTGGTACAAGCGCTTTACAGAAGGCCGAGAAGATGTTGATGACGATGAGCATTCTGGAGGTGCGACCACATTAACAGGCGAAGAAACATCGAAACAGTGAAAAAAAGTGTTCTTGAAAATTGTCGAAACACTGTTAGGGAAGTCGCAGAGAATGTTGGCATATCAATCGGCTCATGTCATTCAATTTTCTCGAATGTTTTGGGCATGAAACGTGTGGCAGCAAAGTTTGTTTTGAAATTGCCAAACGTTAAGCAAAAGCCATGTCGCATTAGTAGCGCTCAGAAGTTGTTGAATGACCAAAAACTAAATAGTAATTATGCCTCAACCACCGTATTCACTAGATTTGTCTCCCTGCTACTTTTTCCTATTCTCAAAACTCACGAAACCAATGAAAGGAAAGCGTTTTGCCACAATTGGTGAAATCAAATTTAGAATCGAAGAAAGAGCTGATGGCTCATTAAAAGAATTTTTCGAAACAGCTGAAAAAGCCAATACTTTCTAGTAAAGTTGGCAAAAAATTGCATACATCTAGCTTTAGCTGACCATGCGGCCCGGTTGGACCGAGACAGTCCGGATTTCGAGTTAAGAATTGAATAAAATTGTGTTGCTCTCTCACCTATTATATGTCGCGATTTTCAGTGATAATATGGAAAAATCGATGACTAAAAAAACCGTCTCGGATTTTGCCATGAAAAATATGGTCACCTAACTCTAGCTATATTTTTTAATAAATGTATTTTTGTGCATTTTTTTAAATAAAAATTGAAATAAGAAGGAATCATTAACCCATAACAACTAACCATATGTGGCATGACAGAACTTGTAACATGAATTCCACCACCAAACACCAGCCACACAACGCGTTTGTCCAGTTTAGTCAATTGCAAACGAAGCGTAAAAGAAATGGGAATTTCATGTGGCAAACAAACAAAAATAATAACAAAAAGAATTGCTTTTCGTTGAAAAAAAAGCAAAGTCGCGAAACCAAAGCGTAAAAACAAATGGAAAAATTAAAATTATTTGCGCCTCAGTGACTGCACTACTAGCATAGGCCGGGGTGGCGGGCGCGTTCTTCTAACGGCAAATGCCAACGGTACATGCTATACATGACCGCAGCCAAGTGGTTAGTGGAAGCAGCCGAAACTGTTTTGTTGCGGCTTATACGCGCACACGGCGCGTACGCCACGGCCTCCTTCCAGCGACGTTGTGGGGTTTAATGCCGCCACGCTCGTACGGTTGAGTGCCTTGGGTGGCTGAGCTGGTGCGCATGCGCGACGCCGCAAGCACGGTAAACAAGGAAAAAGTCAGCTTTTTAGCGTGCAAAAATCGTGTAAGCACCTACATATGTACATATATACTTATGCATGCAACTTAGAAAAAGCTGTTGTTGGCGAAAAAGAAGAAGAGCTTGCAATGCTGTCAAACAAATATTTTTCAAATTTAAATTTTGTTTACTAATGTGTCTTTGTTGTTATTTTATATATGCTGCTTTATAACTAAATTCCTCTCTGCTGATAGCATACATATGTATGTATTGTAGATATGTAAGTATATCGAAATTTCAACGCTTCATTGCGCGGCCGCTTGTTGTGAGGTTTCCTTTTGCGACGCAGCCGAAAACCGCAGCGCGAAAAAATGTCAGTAGTAAATTTAATAAAAATATGCATAACAAAATTTGATATTGTGCTACAAACATATAGCGTGTATGTATGTATGGCTTATAGGTATACAAAAGTAGCCGGCCGGTGCGCTAAGCAATATTTCTTGTCTGTATATGCATGTACATATGTATGTGTTCACAACAATAAAGTGCGAATAGTTGTAGAATCCATAAAAAGGAAATAGTTTGTAGGAAATGTGCCAAAAAATAAAGGTATTAGTCGCGCTTGGTCTGGCATTTCAATTGTCAAAAATGACAGTCGAAAAAGCACGGTTAGTAGCGCTAAGGCAAAAGCGGTGGTGACGTTGAAATGACAAAATCGCGTTAAAGACGCTCCAAAAACATTAAAAAAACTGAGCAGCAAGCGCACAGCAACAATAAAAATGGTAATGAAAATGTTTATGTAGCAATCAACGATAATGACGGCTTAAAACGACGCAATTACCCAAAGTTACGGTTAAGAATTTGATGACTGAGCAGTAGAGGTGAATTAAAAAGAAAATTAAGCATTCAAAGGGTGTCGAATTTTCGACGAATTATGGCTTATTAAAATAGCTAGTTACTGTAGAAAGGTGTATGGCATGTAGTATAATTGTCACCGACAACGTTTGTCATAAACTCACTAGAATTTCTATGCAGTACTTGTTTGGAAATTATGCGACAAATGGTGGCTGAAAGTTTTGGGTGACTCCAGAGAACTAATGGCATGTATTTTATGAGAAATTTTCGCACTTTGGCAGATACAAGCTCAGAGTTTGGATTGTCATCTAGCGTGTACTTAACATTAGCAAGATAACGCTACGTCGACACATATGGAGACATAAAGCCCAAAAGAGCAAACTGCGCGTTTGAAGTTACTCCTTGAACAAATGAAAGTCTGTGCGTAAAAAAATGAGTACGGCATTACGACGTGTATTATCTTACTAACGTTAAAGTGATATATCAAAGTTTGAACAGGAGAGCGCAAATTAAAGTTCAAAGCGTTTGGACAGTTTGGCTCAGTTACATGTTTTTAAGGCGTTAATAAAAAATTATATTAAAATACTTGAAACTGTATTTTTTGTTTTTTTTTTGCCAGTCCGGGTCAAATTTGATCAGCTGACGCAAAATATTTACAAATTGCAAAAGAGAGAATTTATTAAGCAATACGCTTTGCGTTATTTGTATATATACGTATTATATGTATATATGTTATACATATATGTATGTATGCACTTATGTACTTAAGTGTGTATATATAAGTAATTTGCTCCCGTTTATCTGGCTGCTGCATTCTTCTTCTGCTTGCAATTGCCGCACATTTTTCTATGCGCTGCTGCGACAGTAAAGTGGACAATTTACTATTCTTGTTGTTGTAACTTGTAAAACTAGTCGACATGTTGGTGCGTCAACAGCGAAAACGGCAACAATAAGGCAAGAAGTATAAACAACAACCACAACAGTAAGAAAAGAAATATAAACAACAACAACAATAAGAAAATAAATATAAACAACAACAACAAACATGAATTATACGCCTAACCACGAACTTGTACACTTATGTATGTATATAAGCATGATGTGTTGTTGTAGTATCACTTTACAAACGCTAATAATAATAAGCGCATGCGTTTGCAAGCAACTGCAACACACTAAGCTATAGAACAGCGTATGACGCGACTACTACAACAAAAACTACAACAAAGTCAACGCTGGTATTCATAACAAGTTCATCCAATAGAATACACCATTTGGCAGTTACTTGCATCTGCTGCTGTCTTTATACCCTGAACAGGGTATATTAAGTTTGCCGCGAGTTTAGTAACACCCAGAAGGAAACGTCGAGGACTCTATAAAACGTATACATATGTATATAAATGATCAGCATGATGAGCTGAGCTGATTTAGCCATGTCCGTCTGTCTATTCTGAACTATTCTCTCAGTTTTTGAGATATCGATCTTAAATTTAGCATACGGCCGTTTCTCATCAAGAAGCTGCTAATTTGTCAGAATGGCCAATAGCGGACCACTAGAGCATATAGCTGCCATACAAACCGAACAATCGGAATCAAGTTGTTGTATGGAAAAACTTTTTCATATGACGAGATATCTTCATGAAATTAGGAAGGAATTATTATTTATAGCAAAAATGGAATTTCCGAAGTAATCGTTCAGATCGGAACACTATAGCATATAGCTGTCATACAAACTGAACGGTCCAAATCAAACTATTTTTGTTTGGGAAGTGTATTATGGTTTCGGTGTAGCTGAAGTTAACGTTTTTTTTTTGTTGTTGTTATCCTTATTAATATATTCTTTTAATATTTAATGCGAATTTACACAAATGCACCGTATTTTGAGTAACTCACTCGAATTTACAGCGAAATATTGATGTGTGGTTACTAAAAATAAAAATTCTGTGTAGGCCTTCTTATTTCCCCATGACATATAAAAATTCCTGAATTCGCCACAATCAGCCCAACAATTCGTAGTCCGTACGACCACTTTTGGGTTAAACACATTATTGCTGCTCGCCAATTGCTTCACCGCTCCTGCAGCCAGCCATTGGCAAAACGCGCATGGCTTCACCAGTTAGCTATTCTTCTCACGCTATCGGCCAACTGATTGCAATCGATCTGTTGCGTCGCCAGAGATTTGCAATAAAGATCTGCAGACTAGTTTTCAAACTACCGGCAACAACTAAACACACACATACATACGTGCGTACATAACAATGTGTGCTATGCGTTTTGCGCATTTTGCCTCGCTTTAAGTTTTCCATTCGTTACTTGTCTGCATTTTTTTCACGTGCGTTTGGTGCTCCGTGTGGCAACGCATTCGAATTTTCTTTTACTATTCACAATATGCGTCGTTTGCAACTCCTGTGCGATTCCTTTCGCTTACAGTGCTAGATGCGCGGCAGACTCGCTCTGCTGGCTTTGCATTCTTCTGTAATTTCAGTAAGCAGTGCGCTCAGTTACATACATATTTGATTTCTTATTTTCAATTGTTGCTGCACTGCACACACACATGCGTTTTATTGCGCAATATTTTGCTTGTGTGTCCTTTGTTTTTGGTGTTGCGCTAGTGCAGTCAATTGTCAAACATAATCGTTATTGTACATATAAACAAACCTCTTACATTTGCATCTGTTGTCGGTTGTTATTTTTGTTGTTGGCGCTGCTGCTACCCACTGCCGTTGATTGCTTTGTTTTCTATGTTGACAGTTTGGCTTACATTGAGCGGTGTAATATTTCTATAGGCACGAGTGTGTATGTGTTTGTTGTTTGTAATTGTTGTTGATTGCTTTGAATTGAGCGTCGAGTAGTTCGTTGGAGCTGTGAGTGGCGAAGTACACGTAAAAAGTAATAGCAAATAATAATGACATATTCTGCGCTGATTTAGTGAATAAATCGGCTTTTATGCTGAAATATTTGTTGTTGTAGTGTTGTGTGCTTAGAAAAACAAGAAATTGGGTTGAATAAACCTTTATTGCAAGCAAATTAAATTATTTTAATATAGAAATATTTACTCAAGAGAATTTCATCAACGAATAACGTAACGTCTTACCTATTATGTGCTATAATTTATTGTTTTCGATTTAAGAAAATTAAAAAAAACAACAAAAAGCATTAATTTCGGCTGCACGGAAGCTACAATATTACACGTGCGTTTCCTATAGCATAAAAGAGTACAATATCTCATCAAATAAAAAAGTTTTCCATACCAGAACTTGATTTTTTTCGTTCTGTTTGTATGGCAGCTATATGCTATAGTAGTCCGATATCGACGGAACCGACAAATGAGCAGCTTCTTAGGGTAAAAAGTAAGTAAAAATTTTAGAATAATATCTCAAGAACTGAGTGACTAGTATGCCAATAAATAAGAAAGCAACAACGCTGCTCCAGCAAAAAACAACGAACTGTGCAAGAACTTCAACAACAACAATGAGCCACAGCAGTTCCTTGCAAGATACAGCTATTTAATAATACCCACCACACCACTAATAACAGTACAAAATAGTAGCAACAACCTTTGCAATGACGATGGTTGGCAATATAAACCAAACGGCAATCAAACGAAACAAACAGTAATGCAAGCACAAAAACAACAACGCGTGGAAAATGCAACGAAGCGCAACGGCAAAAGCATGAGCACAAAAAAGTGCACAGAAAGAATTACAAATACAATCTCTGAGAACTTGAGCGCATGGCGTTGGTAGAGCTGGCAATGGCGATTGAGCACGCGCTCTCTACTCTGCCATATTTTCAATTGCACTTGCAGAAAGCTAGACAACTTTCATTCGGGAAAAGTTGGCGGAAACTTGTAATAGTCTAGCACAATAAGTAGATTTAGAAAATCTTAAATATGTACATACATAATCTATAAAAATCGTATGTCATGCTCACACCAAAATTTTGAAATGATTGGATTACATTTAATCTATTCACTAATCTAGACTGGAAATGTCGGAGACCCTATTAAATATTATATATATACATAAATGATCAGCATAATAAGCTGAGTTGATGTAGCCGTGTCCGTCTGGCTGTTCGACTCCTTATACGCGAACTAGTCTCTCAGTTTTTAGATATCGATTTTATATTTGGCACATAACCTTTTCTCACCAAGCAGCTGCTCAGTTGTCGGAATGGCCTTTATCGGACCACTATAGCATATAGCTGCCATACAAACTGAACAATGGAAATAAAGTACTTGTATTGAAAACTTTTTCATTTGACGAGATATCTTCACGAATTTTGGCATAGATTATTGTCTTAGGCAATGCTACAATATCCGGAGATATTGTTCGAATCGGATCACTATAGCATATTGCTGTCATACAAGCTGAATGCTCGGAATCAAGTTCACTAAGGACCCTTATGTAAGGACCTACCATCTGATCAAAATGACGCGGACTGGTCCATTTCAACTGCGCTCTTTTATGTTCGTGTGAAGTTGGATCGCCACATGTCAATTCATGTTTGTTTGGCAGCTGTCACCAGGCTGCCTTATTTTTTCGCACATGCGATAATTTTCTCTTCACCCTAGCATTATCAGCAATGTTCTACAATATATGTGCGTTATACGCTCTCTCTGTTCGCGTGGCTATTGCACTTTCTATTTTTATGATCAACTATCAGCTTTTCTTTTCATAGTTCAGCCCATAAATGGAAAACGATCATTGCCCTTCGCAAGTGCTGCAGCTTGATTGTCACACATGCTCTCGTATAAATAATCGCCCGCTCGTCTGCAGCGCTCCCCAAACGCCCGACATGTTTCCTTGTAGGCGTTCTCTGCACAAACAGCTGTCAGCATTGAAGCCGCACAAGCGCAACGATCTAGCTACGCGGCTGACAAGAACAACGACAACGCCAACAACCAGCAACAATAATAATAACCGCGTCAAGCAGCCAGTCAATGATCTGTTTGGTGTGGTCGCAATTTGCCGCCTTGTGTGCGCTCTTGCCTTTCCTCCTTCCCCTAACAGCGCGCACAATTTGTTTATGTCCCACCACATTGTTGTCGTTGCTGTTGCTGTTGTTGTTGCTTCGGTATTGCGGCTGCAACATTTTGCAATGCTGCCATTTAATTTGTGTAATTAATATGCGCAGATCATCGTTGGCGCGAGCAAATGCTCAATCGGCGATATTGCTGGTGTTGTTGTTGTGTTCGATTTTATTGTTATTGCTGGTGGCGTCGCCGCTGCAATTGAAACTTGTTTCGCGGTTGTAGCATTTCAGCAACTTATTGACGCGTTAGAATTGTTGTCGGCGGTGGTAGTCGCAGCTGCATTAGCAACAATAATGTGGCGAGAAAATATATTGCAGATCCCTGCGCAGAACGCTGGGGGAAGTGGCGAAAGTAGCTGGACAGATGAAAACTTGCCGCACTGTATCTAGCTTTAAACTAGTTGTTTTGTAGAATTGTGACAACTAAACGAAAGTGTTGGTCTTTTGGCGCTCTGTACTTGAAAGGGAAAATAATTACGAAAATGAGTTTAAAAATGAATTATAGTCGTACAGAAGGGGTTACACGAGGTCAACTTAGCTCGGTTTGCACAGCAAGGTATGTTATAAATATTTCTCTTTCTATATGTTATAGGTACATTTATCGGCGCAAGACCATTATGCCTTCGGACTGAGAGAGCACTATTAATCCAAAAAAATAAATCTAGCAACCACGAAGTTTGGAGCGCCCAGTAGGAAGCGTCCGAAACCTTTAAAAGTATATATATATAGGTTGCCTTTTTATTTCGGGATTTGTCAATACTAGTGTTGCAATCTGGCAACTCACAAATTTATCGTAAAGTTTGACATTTTTGATATTATACATACTCACAACGTTTTGACATACGAGCGCTATTTGTGTTGTTTACAGTAACTTAAAATATTCATATCGGCCAAAAAATTGAAATGCGCACATTTTCGCGCGATTATTTTTTACAACGTTCGGCATGGATTAACTCAGCAACGATGAACTTAACTAAACTTTTGGCGATGAGGCTCCTTCCATTAAAAACCAGCGTTTATCGCTGGTATGCTGAATTCAATCGAGGTCGTAGCTCATTCCAAGACGAAGTGTAGGCCGTTCGAAATCAGAAACTATTGACGCTGTGCGCAAATCGATACTGCAAGATCGTCATGTGCCCTATAGTGAGACTGAGGCAACTATAGCCATTCGAGGGACCAGCATACATTCAATATTGCACGAACATTTGACTGTAAGAAAACAATTATTCACGTTGGATCCCACACAATTTATTGATTGCCCAAAAGAAGGGTCGTGTCGATTGGTCGAGTGAATTTTTAACTACCTCCAAGTGTGGTTTTCAGCTTTTCCCTTATACTTAAAAACCGAGGGCAATGATAGAGTAGATAGAGTCTTCTATACAATTTGACGTCAGACAGTACGGAATAAAGTCATGATGAAATCTTTAAAGTATTTGGGTCTGGTGGAAATCCAGATCTCCATGTTGTCTGTCTATCCACTAATGGATGTATCAATCTGTGAACCCCCCCTTGGTTAAAGCTTGCCATCGTTGCTGCCACATTGTGATGTTTTTGGTTCTCTCCTCTCTTTGTGCTGCTATAGACGTCTCTGATAGCTTTTCTTATATGGAAAACTTTTTTATTTGATGAGATGTTTTCACGAAATTCGGCACAGACTATTGTCCAAGGCAACGCTACAATCTTTGAACAAATTATACAGATCGAACCACTATAGCATATAGCTGCCATACTAACAAAGCGCTCAAAATCGAGATAAAGATCATGTTATACCCTTTTATGCTATAAGCAATGCACGTGTGTAGGGTATTAAAGTTAATGCTTTTTTTGTTTTATATTTTTTGCTGCACATAAATTCACAACTTGCCATTTGCTCTTATCAGACAATTAATAAATTAATAAACAAGCACATCTGTCAGTGTTTTACCATAAAAAGAAGGCGCTCGCATTAAACGGGAGCGCGACATTCAAGTTGTCACATAAATTACGAATTTATAATTAAAAATGGAATACAAATATTTTGCTTGTAGCATTATGTAAATCTTAAAATAAGCATAATAAAAAAATATCAACAATTAAACAACAAATAATACAACAACTATTAGCGAAACAAAACAATTTGTTTAACATAAAATGCACTTTGCGATTCACAACTTTACACAAACAAATGTATGTAGTTGCATTTCGACGCTGCTCACACACGCAGGTATTATTATGTACATATGTATGTATATATATGTAAATATATATAGATAATGCAAAAAGTAATTAAAATGCAAAACGTGTTCCATAACTTTTTCTCTAGTTGAATTGATTTGGATTTATTGCTTTGCTGCTAGTCTTGTTTACAAACACACATATACATACATATGTACGTAAATACCATAAAGTATGTACATACGACTAGATTCTTATGGCACGACACTCTTTGCAGCCATAAATGCCAACAACAATACCGCTAGAACACGTCAATGCTGGCCGACGCAATAAAAATAATTACAAAAACGTTTTCGAAACATTTCTGAAATACATTTTTGTTGTTGCTTTATGTTATTGGCATTTTACTCGTAAATCAACACATTTCTAATTCTAATAATGCTTGCTTGCTTTGCATTTAATATGTTAATTAGAATTTAATTATACCCCTTCGAGCAATTACTTTTAATTCGCGACGATTATTGGCGAATGTTTGTGAGTTGGAATGTAATCAAGAATGCTGAGACTAAAATAATAATTGGCAGCGATTTTTGTGTGCATTATTTAATTTTTGTTGGGAAACACAAAATGATTTACAAAAATGCGGACACGAGAAGATAAGCACAACTTATAAGTTTTAAAGCTGGATGGTTTCGTAAGTAGCCATACTGGATTTTCTAGCAGGAAAAAAGTAACTTCCTAATGTGGTTAGAAAGCAGATAAACGTATTAATTTTATTTAATTGCCGCAACTCTTCTGTTGTTATTGTAAAATACACGGCATTTCGTTTTTTGATCGAAGCAATATTTCTTGCGAACCGCTCTTCGCATTTCACAACTTACAAGTGTGATGTATTTTTTTCACGTCCACCACTGTAGAACACACGTAACGGAGCATTAACAGCAACGTAATGGAGCATTCACAGCATTTACGCTATGTTATTAACATTACAGCGTCGATCAACCAGAAAACTTAGAAGAACAACAACAGCGCCAGAGAATGTTACGAATATTTATTAACATTCTCTGTCTCTGCTGTGGCGATTAATGCCAACATTTACGTTCTCTGATTAATGTTAATGAATAATAATGTTAATCAATATTCATTAACATTCTCTGCTGATGCTGTGGCGATTAATGTTAATGCAACCAGTTCAAAGAATGCCAACTGAAGTGCCTGTCTTTAGGCGGCTCGACTTATGTACGATGTGATTCCCTGATATGGTGGTGAAATATTCGCTACTGTCAGCTGTTTGTTGGTGACAAAAGCAAAAGTTAAATTACACCTTTTCATTCCACTAACATTCCCTCTGTTAATACTCGTTTTATTTTCTTCCGATAATTACCCGCTGTAAAGTGACCCTCGTTAGCGCCTACACGCACACATGTACAGCATGTCTTCACAACGATTACATTGCATACACACATACATATGTATATATTTATGTATACATGTATTAGTGTAGTTTTATCAACATTTAAATTGCCAGTTTCGTTTATGCGCTCTTACACGACTCTTTCTTCCACTCTTTTGCGCTTAACACTGCACTTGGTGCTGCCAGACCGTATTATAAATAAATTATAAAACAGTTCGAAAATCCACATTGTCTTCTCTCATTGGCATTGAGCCAAATTGAAGAAGATTTCTAGCCCTTTTGTTCAATCGGCGCTGACTTCACTTCACTTTAAGAACAAAGGAGGCTTAAAGCCAACTCCTGCTGCCTCGTCGAAAACCGTTCATGCAAACTATGCATTGTGAGGCCTGCTATGTGTGGACCACAATGAAGTGTTTTTTAAGGGGTTACAAGGTTTCGCTCGAGCCAAAAACGACCTATTTTCAACGATTTTTTTTTCATATAAAAAATTAAATGTTTCATGCAAACTTTTTATTAATTCAAAGATACATATCTTACAAAGATTTTGTGAAACTTTCAAAAAAAAAATCCAAATTCGGTCATTACGACGTCGTTTCCGACAGTCCATCGGAAAAAAGATGCCTCCGCGTTGACAGCAGAACTTCATACAGGATAATCAAAAGTAAAATAGAAAAAAATACGTGTTTGAACTAAGATCATTATAAGGGTATTGGACGGAGAAGAAACAAATAAAGTGAGAATTCTATATTTTGGAAGACGGTTTTATAATAAAAACGCAAAATTTTATGAAAACTTGTCAAGGTTTTTTTTCCCAAAATAGCTCTAATTGAACAAAAAAAATGCTTCGTTTAAGATCTTGTAAACTATATCTCAAAGACTTGTGTAAAATTTCAGTTATATTATTCAATACAGTTTTGTGAAAAACGCGCTTAAAGTTTAAAGTGACAATATAGCTGAACTCGAGCGCGCAACTTTTCAAAGCCGTATCTCCAAAACTATTCCTCGGATCAACTAGAAAGTTTAAATTTTTTAGTACAATATTCTACAATATACATCTAGAGATGTTATAGCAATAAATAAGGCAATAAAAAGTATCGTTTTTTATTTTTACGCCGTGAAACCCATGTAACCTCTTAAACGCGGCTACAAAATACCAATCTGGCAACACCATTTTTGCCGGTATGCTCTGTTAACACCAACACAAATGCACACCAATGTAAACGTCGTTGGGTAGTAGAGTTGCAAAGAGTACGCCTAGCGGCTGCTAACAAATAACGAGCCGCCACTTGCACCGGATATTGTTTTGTTGACGCCATGTAGTTGTTGGATAAACGAGCGATCGAATGGTTGTGTGAGCGAACGAACGGTCGGTCGACTAGTTGATTGTATTGTTTGTTGTGTTTTGATCATTGACGGTCGCGCATTGCGCTATACGATCCTATATACCTATACATATATATATATATGTATATTATATATGTGTGTTTAATTTGTTGTAACATTACTGTCGCGCTGTTTGTAATTGTTGGCGCTGTTCTTGGCTCATGTCCCAACATACATAGCCGTACTTGTTGTTCGTGCGCTTTTGATTTTGTATACCGGTTTCTTTTGCTAGCTCTGGCGGCTATGGCGCAGCCCGAGCGTCGCGTCGTTGGCCGAGCAGCAATTCGTTTGCGTTTACCTATATTTACTTACTGATTTCCACTGTACCTATTTCTTACTTATTTGCTTTGCTTTGAGTTTGCTTATTTCTCAACTGCTATTTTTATTTTTTTGATGATCGTGTGCTCGTAAACGACGAAATGTCAAGACGTCTGACAGTGCAACGCCATTTGGTTTCGTGTGCGTGTTTTTCACTTGTTTTTATTTTTTCGCCATTTTTCGGGCGTTGTTGTTTACTATTAATTAATGCGTGTGAAGTGTTTGAACCTGCAGACTGTTTGTTGAGCGCAGCAGCATAAACAACAACATAAAATATAGTAATAAATGTGAATAATTTAAACGACAGGCATCATCGGTAAATGCCGAACATAGAGTGCGCGTGTTACAACTATGTGTCAGTAGCCAGCAAAGTACAAAAAACGAGTGAAAATATTGCGAAAATTACTTTACCAGCAATTAAATTGTGAAATTTTGTCTGCGTGACATGATGACTACACGAAGCGCTGGTCTTAACGCAGCCTAGTCATGCAATGAAATCGCTACGAAACACGAAAAAACATTATGAGGCGTGTTTTAGACTGCTCTCTACTTTATGCCAGCGAAAGAATTATGCATCAGCTGCTAAAATATACTACAAAGCCAAATAATACACAACTTTGCATTCGTTGATGCGCTCGTATTGTCGTGTACCAAAAAACCGACAGCCCTGCCACCCCACTGATCGAGGTAGCGCAAGCTGAACCCTCCCTATAAGCAAACAGTCTTCACTAGTCTTGTTAGCGACAGCCCTTGACTCATCAAGCAACATTAGTTATTGTTGTTGTTTGGTATTCGCGTTGACTACTTAATTATGAAACGTCAGGGACATGTGATCACAGCAGCAGGCTTTGAATATTCATTAAAATACATAGAATCGTCACAAAGTGCAATTAAAACGTGAGACGGAGCTGGCAACTTCTTATTTACAAAAGTTTGCATTAGGGTTACCCAAAAAACCATTGAAAGTGAAACACATTGACATGGCCATAAGCAAGCTCGTCAAGCTTGGCGAACTACTTAACGGACTTGTAGCGGCAGCAAATATCTCTGCAGTAATTTGGTGGAATACTGCCGAGTTGACAGTCCTTAGTCGTACAAAAATGCGGCTCTGTTACGGAGCCGACTAGCGTGGAAACAGAACTGGCGTTTATCGAATGCAACGCTTTTGCTTCCACCTGACGTTTTTGTTGTTGTTTAAGCGGCAAAAAACATTTCTGAAGTAGTTTCGAAGTATGATGCTGAGTTAACAGTCCTTGGCCAAATAAAGATTCGGGTCGGTTCTGGGTTACGTCAATTTTGCTTGAACAATTTGTAGTTAACATAAAGTTCAGTTAATGACATCAAAAATCAAAGTAAACTGTTAAAACGACAATTTAATATTACTCGGAATTTATATAGTCAAATATGTATCTTCGGCATAATAAAAAGTTTGAATAAAATATTTCATTTCTCATATAAAAAAAAATTATAGAAAATAGGGCGCCGAAACCGCCGAAGTAAGTAACACATGCGCGCTACAAATGATTCGTTTTTAGGATAACTAAGGTCTGCGGTTCAGGGCAAACATTTTTCTCTCTGCCACAATTTTTTAACAAATCGGGGGGAAGAACAACACTGGATTCTTATAGATAACACATTTATGCGCAACAGCTGTCACTTCTCTCGCGCTGCCTTGCGCACACCCGCTCCACTGTCTTGTCTATTGGCTGCGCCCTTCGCTCAACGCTGATTCATTAGCGTTAATCTGCGTTGCCTTATGAATTGTGGTTTTCCAGCTTGTTGTCGGTTGCTTTGTGAGTATATGACTATACGTTATGTATGATTTATAGGCATGGAAGATATCAAGCAGCAACACGAATATGTGTATATATGTATGCATGTATATATGTATGTGTTAGAAAGAGAAGCAAGTCTATCTACATAGTTGATTTGTTGTGTAAATAAAATGAAACTGCAAAGCATTTAATATTCTTAAACAGCAAAACATACCTGCGCCCTTACGCACCTGAACGCCCGTACGCCCCGCACGCTCGTTCGTACTGTTATTTACTTATTTATTTTGCCAGTTGCTTGCGAAGTTTCACTCGAAACCAATAATTTATGCAACAAAAAGCCACTAAAAAATGCTATAATAAAAGCAACAACAAAAATATGAGCTAAATAAGCGTCAAAGCAGCGCGGCTTTTGTTTGTGCGGTTTAAAAAATTTTTTTTTTTAAACATTTTATGTAAGAAAAATACGCAGTTTTGTTTTTGTTGTACTGCTACAACAACAAATTCAGGTTTTGATTTTTTGTGCATGCAAATGAGTTTGTTGTGATTTACAAAGTCCAAAAATGGCAACTGTTGGCTTTTGGACTTACAAAGCGCTCAAGGTCATGTGATGCATTGTTGCTTATAAGCTGGCTGGTGTTGCTGGCAAAATGTTGACACCACAGCGCCCTAGCCGTTTTCAACTGTCATTTATGTAACTTTATTAATGCAATTTAATTTTATGACTGCCTTAGTTATCAGTGCACATTTTGTGTTAATTTTTTGTGACTTAATTTTTATGATGCTTTGCTTTGAATTCTTAGAAATTTTCCATTTACAATATGTAATTCGAGTTCACAGATAGTTGTGTATGTATGTATGTATGCGCATACTACTTTTATTACAGGCCAATCGGTAGGTTTTATTAACCTCCAACGCATTTTTTCTTTACTTGCTTATCGATTTGCTTTTGTCGCCATTTCAACGGTATCTACGCCTACTTAAACTTATACACGTCGAAAGATAAACTTACGCGCTTATATGTATTGTCTATGCACAATAAAGCGCTTAAGCCAAATTTGGTGTCATTACATTTTCAAGTAATCAACTCAAGCATTCATTCAATCAATCATTTATATGCTTTACACTTAATACACACTTGCAGAATTGCACAGAGCAAGTGTATACGTACAAATGCTATGTGTGGCAAATATTTGTAGTGAATTTTTCGAAATATTTTTAGTTTTAAAGCTTTCAATCACGCTCTTCAAGCATAGGCTGGTTTAGTTTAAATTTAAAAGTGTTCGAAAGTAAGCACAATATAAACATTACAGCACAAAAAGCACGCAAAAACAGTGGGCATATGGCTGGATTTTTCAAAATGCGCCCTAACCTCAAATTCCAACTGAATTTTTCGTTTATAAAATGAAGCAATTCTTTAGTTAGTTGGAAGTCGAAATTTGTGCAACAATTGTTCACAAGCTCGACTAACGCTAACTAACGTAAATTTGCGCTAAATTTAGCTGACCATTCGTCCCGGTTTGGCCGGGACAGTCAGGCTTCCAAGTTAAGCGTCACGGGCTTAGAAATTAAAAAAAAAAAATAATAATAATTATAGAATAAAATTGTGTTGCTCTCTCAACTATTATATGTTGCGATTTTCAGTGAACTATAATATGGATATAGATCGATGACTAAAAAAACCATCCCGGATTTCGCCGGGAAAAATATGTTTACCTAACTCTAAAGCTACTAAGCTGAAACGTACCTATATAATTCGCCATGAAAAACGAAAAATAAACGTAACAACTTGTCAAATAAAAAAGAAACTTGGTTTTGAGCGGTCGATCTATAGATATCGGCGGTGCCGTATCTTCGGCAGAATAAGACGTGCGCAATATACAGGCAGGCTAAAACGACTCAGCGCGTCACACGGCTCATTTATATATATACTTTATAGCGCATACTTGGTCTTCTTCTGGATGTTACAACTTCGTGGCAAGCTTAGTTTAGAAAGCATCGAAAGTTCGAAAAGACAATATAAACCGGTCGTTTTATTCGTTCAGAAAAGAAGCCAACACACATAAACAAGTCAGTCGGAATGGCAAGCAACGTTATACAACTCATGCCCCACACATTGATTACGCTTTGTAAGCTACAGATTGCTTAATATGACTTTTTGGCAAATCTTATCGCAAACTTTTTTCGGCGACTTTCGTAATATAGCAGTTTTTTGCACTCACACGAGGCTTGCAAGCACCGTGCCAGTCAAAATAGTTCTACTAATATGTAGATTCGCCACACTACTGCCAATATTTTATGCGCTCAGCCTGCAGATTTCTCCAAATGCAATCGTTTATTCAAATCACAGCTAGGTCAAGAGTAGCTACCAGCTGCTATACATACATACATGTGTATGTAAGTCACATAAGAATCATATTAAAAAGCAGAATACAGAAAGAAAACGAGCAGTGACGAAGGAAAAGTCAGTAACTCATAAGAAAGCACGCGTATGCATTACAAACAAGCGCTACAAACAGCTATGAATGCTGCATAAATCAAGCAAGCAAAGCATACAAAGTAGCAGCGGCAGCAACAACAATTGCATAGACATATCCGTCAGCACTGTGTTGAAGTGAAAATGTTGATGCAATGCATACATACAAGTATAATAAAACAAAGAGCACCAAGCATTAAAACAATGATGCCAAAGCCGCCAGAGCCACAGCCAAAGTTGCTGGGCGTCTGCAGTGTGTCATGGCGCGTACTGTGTGCAGACTGTAAGCTAACAGCGTGGCAAGCGGCGACTGCAGCCTAACAGCAACAAGTATTGTACATTGTGTGCGAGGCGGCACGAAGCGTAGCGCAGAGCGTTGCTGCAATTGTATAGCTTGTTTATTTGGCCGCGCGCACATTGCAACGTCAGAGTCAACAAAAGCTATGCTTTAAAGAAGCACCAGCATTTCTATAAGCACACAAGCATAAAAGCATAGTGCAAAGCAAATGACAAATACGAAAAGTGTGGAAACTGAAAAGTGGCAGTGAGAATATATGAATTCAAATTTTACATACAGACATACATACATACATATACAAGTGGATTTGTACTGTGCGCTGCATGTGCTTGTAAAGTGTGCAGCCGTTTTAAAGAAAATCTTGAAATAGTGCTTTACTTGCTACCAAAGTGGTGTGCCTAAGTCATCATGCACTGCTTATCACAGTATTATCTCTGTGCTTGAAAGAGAAACCTTTTATGCCGTCAACTGCATACATACATACATTAGCACAAAAATTATTTAGACCCGTCTTTTTTAATGGGTTAGTAGTGGGCTTACGCTGCACACCAACAAGTAGAGATAAGTGTATTTGTATGACTAACTGCTTTACCGGCGCCGCAGTGGTTCCCAAACTACGCCTTAATTGACAATATAAAGCTGTGAGTGTACTTCTCCTTGAGAACTTTTTTTTTTTATAAAATAATAAAGCTAGATTTATCTTCGGCTGCACAGAAGCTATAATACCCATTACAGGTGCATTTTTATAGCATAAAATAGCCAAAAAAACAAGATCTTTGCTTGATTTGGATCAGTCAGTTTGTATGGCAGCTATATGCTGTAGTGTTCCGATCTAAACAATTTTTTCGGAGATTGTAGCCTTACTTTGAACAACAAGCTTTGCCAAATTTTGAGAGGATATCTCATCAAATAAAAAAGTTTTCTATATAAGCTTATGATTTTGATCGGTCAGTTTGTATGGCAGCTATATGTTATGGTGGTTCGATATAAAAGATGTATTCGGAGATTGTAGCATTGACTTGGGCAATATTCTGTGCCAAATTTCGTGAAGATATCTTGTCAAATAAAAAAGTTTTTCATACAACAACTTGATTTTGAACGGTCAGTTTGTATGGCAGCTATAAGCTATAATGGCACGATATTGGCGATTTCGACAAATGAGCAAATAACTCAAAAACTGAGCAACTAGTACGCGTATATACAAGCAGATTGAGCTCTCGATATCAGGAAAAAAGTTACCATTCCAACCCTATTATCCGGTATATTACCGGGGTTTGATCTCCGAGTAATTGCACTTATGTTATGTGCAAAACCAAAGCGTCTGTTTTCTTGTAGTGCTTCCTCAGAGCTACGCGCGTGGCATTCCGATACGTGAGTGAAAGGTTTGGGAACCACTGCTTTAGTCCATTACCATTTGCTGCAAGACTTGTCTATGACTAATGACACACAAAATAGCTGCTTAGTTTGCCATTTGACTCATTAAAAGAAAAGCAAATACTCAAGTCAATGCTTAGAATGAGAAAAATCCAGCAAATGAGCACAAATAAATTACTTAAAAGACAAATCTCGAGGAAAGTAACGAAAATTGGTGTAAATGAGCACAACGCTGCACCTGAGTACTTTCAGCGCTTAACTATATACCTATGCGTGTATGTAAGTATGCATGTATGTGCGCAACAGCCATGCAAAGAGCGTGCAACAAAAGAGCAAACATGCCAGCAAGAGCGAAAATTTGTGTAAAAAATATAAATAAAAACAAATATGTATGTGTGTGTTATGGTATATATACATAGGTACCAAATTTTGTTAATGTAATATTGATTGCAATTGAAGCACCAAGCCATATAATTATTATGCGCAGGTGGTGACCAATTAAAAATATATATACAAAAGCGCAAAAATCACATGTTTTTATGTTTTTCATTGGTACGTCGGCTTAAAAATTGTTTGTGAAAAAATCACGAGCGCCACCATTTATGACTCACAAGCAATTAAGCACGCAAAAAGCGGCGTTGACATTGAATTGGCGGAATTATGCGATTGCCGGCGACCAGCGCGGTTTTCGCGCTAACTCAAAGCGCGTAAAAAAATTGTGTTTAAAAATTTATAAGCTCTAAAGTAGAAAATTGCAAATAAAATATGTTTGAATGAATTTAGCAAAAAGCTCTTCCGTGCATTTTAGCTACGCTCGCAGGCTTAGTTAATGCTTAGCTGCCACTGTTAACGCCCAGCAGTCGCTTTAAGCGCATTTTTAACTCTATTCTAACAAATAATGTCTATAAAATAATTTCTATCGTTTTATTTTGCTGCCACAGCACACATTGTTCATTGCACAATAAGGCTGCGCAGTTTAAGGCGTTCTTACGTATTGTCACCATACATACTCATAAACGTAAGCAGACGCTGACGCAAAAGCGCTCTTCCGCCAATTTTCGAACGTCAGCAGCTTCTTATTAATTATGCTCGACGCAGCGGCGTTTTGATTTCAGCTTATTTATTTTTATTAGTCTTCCTGTTTGCATTACATTCACACATACATATGTACAGACAATGGGATTGACAAATGCGGCAGAAAATTATTAAAGTTGCGATTTTTATTTTTTGCTATTAAATGTAAAAAAAATAGATTTTTTAGGTGTATCGTGAAATATCAACAAATTCCCGCTACGAATCCAATATATAATAAAAACCCTTCAAATATACATTTCTGAGTGCATTAAAGAGTTTACAAAAGATTTTTTACTTGATTTTATTCAGTCAATTCGTATGGCAGCTATAAGCTATAGTAATCCAATTCGAACAATATCTTCGGATATTGTAGCATTGCCTTTGACAATAATCCATGCCAAATTTTGTGCAGAAAGCTTGTCAAATGAAAAAGCTTTCCATACAAGCACTCGATTTCGAACGCTCAGTTTGTATGACAGCTATATGCTATAGTGATCCATTAACAGCGGTTACGACAAATGAGCAGCTTCTTAGGGAGAAAAGGATGTGTGCAAAATTTCAGCTCGATAACTCAAAAACTGCGGCACTAGTTCGTGTATATACAGGCAGACAGACATGGCTAAATCGAGTCAACACGTCACGCTGTTGATTTATATACGTACTTTATAGGGACTTCGACGTTTCAAAACTTCGTGTGAAACTTAATTACTTTATAGGGTCAACGGCATTACCTACTGAGTGTTAAAAGCTCCATTGCAACCCTGTTCAGCGTATAAATATATGACTACTTTCGTAATGCTCATAAATTGCCATTTCCCTCAGTCGCAATTGCACAGTTGCGAAATGTCAAGATGCGAAAATAGAGCAGACACAATGCTCCTTATTGTTATACGCCTGCATGTTGCATGCTCATTTACTCGAGCACAATCATATTATTGTGTTGTGCTTTGCTTTGTTTAACCCATTGAGCGCCGGCTTTTGCCTCACAAAATAATTAATTTTTAGAGAGCTATTTATTTATGCGCTTACACAAAAGAGCTTTGGCGCAACAAATTTCTTAAAGATATAGGGTGTTGCGCAGCAAATAATTTTATACAACATTTGTTTTAATACAGACAAAAAACGACAATGAACGAATGCAAGTATACTGAAACACAGAAGCGTCAAATAATTTTATTACAGTAAAAAAAAATTAAAATGAAATTGCTAAAAGACACGAAAGAGACAATTAAGAAAAGACATTAAAATTTTGAAGAGTAAAACGTTGCATAATTTTCCTATAAAAGCGAACTACGCGCAAAAAAGCCGCACTATTCTAGCAACTAGCAAAAAACGCACATTTTGCAACAAAAACCCACGCACCTCTCCTACGCCCACAAGTTCCCAATCCCAAAACTGAATTTAACACACACGTTACTAAATATAAAACACAATGATCAAATTGAAATCGTTGTTCCGCAGAGGGCAAGGACCCTCGGGCTCCTCCAAGCATTCCTCCTCCAACAGCCGTCACAAATCGCAGTCCACCACATCGTTGAATACGGTTGGCAGCAGCAGTCAGGAGCCCGCTGCAGCGACAGCCGCCGCAGCCGCCAACACAGCCACATTTTATCCGCCCATCGATCCGCTCACAGAACGCGGCGTCGACGTAGGCGACGGCGATTTGAATATCGTTGCACCGCTAGCAGCGCGCACGCGCAGTCGCACACCGGAGGCGCTGCGCCACGCCAACAACAATAGCAACGCGGCACAGCTGAGCGGCGCCAACAGCGCCAATACTCTGCCACACAAGAAGCCAAAGGTCGCCGGCACCGGCAAGAAGGGTCAGAAGCAGCCAAAGCAATTGCCAACAACAGCGACAGCGCAGCCGCAAGCGCCGCCAGCACGCGCCGAAGTCGTAGTCGCTGCCGCACCAGTTGGCAATGTAATGACGACAATAGCCGCCGCGCCGGGAAGTCACAATTCCGCGGTTAATACAGCTGCAGCTGCAGCCGCCGCCGCGGCAGCAACCAATAACAATTACACTGGTGGCGAATTGATTAGCGCGTCCATTGGGCAAGTGCCGCTGCCGACGCCAGCCGAAGCGGGCATTGATTTGTACAAGTTGAATGCGGCCAATTATCAGCAATTCATTAACAACGAGCAACTATTGCAACAGCAACAACAACAGCAGCAACAATTGTTAGAGGTACGTGGGGAGGGGGCAACAACACAAAAATATTTAATTTGTTTCAAACTCGTATAATGCTTTCGTTTCGCGTGGCAGGCTAACAACAAAATGCAGGATCTGCAAGCGCAGCTCGAGCGTCTGGGTCACGAAAAATCATTGCTGGAAGCGCACATTGCCGAGCTGCTGCCATATCAGCTCGAAGTGGGTAAATTGAAGGCGGAGCTGCTCAAGATGCAGGTGTGAGATCGTCTTTTTGCATGCAACTATCTACATTCAATAACTGTAAAACACTGTCAAAATCATGCAGCAGCAACAACAAAGTAGTTTGCGCTATTTACTGCCGCATTGCTGTTGATTTACAGTTATTTAATTGTCAGCTGCAAGTAGCGTGATTTAATTAAAGCCGACACTTTGCATGCCAAGCCAAAACGTCGTATTTTCATATTTATTTATTTCTCTTCCTCTTGCGCACAGAGCCAGCACGAGAAAAGTCAATTGGAGGTGACAAATCTCAAGTACGAGAATGAATCGTTGCGCAATCGTTTGCGTGATGTTGTCAACTCGCCGCTATCTGACGCGGAGAAACACCAAATCATACAAGACTCGCAGCGTTTGCATAGTTCGGCGCCGGCCTCAAT
Source organism: Bactrocera oleae (assembly GCF_042242935.1). Lineage (NCBI taxonomy): Eukaryota > Metazoa > Arthropoda > Insecta > Diptera > Tephritidae > Bactrocera > Bactrocera oleae. The sequence continues at coordinate 1,767,174 of NC_091539.1, forward strand.
TGCGCTGCCAAGTGTAAGTTGAACAATAGTCAGCGGTTTATGGGTTTGTAACATAAAATGTTAAACGACTCGATACAAGCGAGAACACGTGCTCGTTTCTTTAAAACAAAAATATGTTTACATTAACGATTTATATAAAAAATATTTTAACTATTCTTGCACGGCTTGTAGACGAACGACAACGATGTGGGCACACCCTGTCTCACGCCCGATTGGGACAAGCACTCTTCATCAAGCGAAATCTCCGTCGCTTGCCTGCAAGATAAGATCATACAAATGGAGGAGACGCATTATTCGACCAATGAAGAACTGCAGGCCACACTGCAAGAGCTAGCCGATTTGCAAGCGCAGTTGAGTGACGCACAGGCGGAGAACGAACGTTTAGCCGAGGAGAAGGATGTGCTCTTTCAGACACTGTGTCGCCAAACTGAGAAACTAAATGATTCACGCACACAAATCAATACGCTACGCACCGAAATCAGCTCCTCTGAACGCGAACGTAAGCTACTCGAACTGATTAAGACATCACAGGAAGAACGCGAAGCGATACTTGTCAAGCAGGAGGAGCTCAATGCCGAATTGCAGGAGTTACGTCAACAGCTTGAAGCCGCCTTGGCGGATTGTACACGTACGCGCGAACGCAATGCGCTGCTGGACTCTACCGTCGATGCGGCGAACGCTGAACGCAAACAAATTGAAGCCCAGCTTACACAGGCCAAAGAGGAGATCTCACAGCGTAGCATCGAAATAAATCGCCTGACCACGCTGCTGGAGAATGCACGCTCCAAAATCGAAGAGCTGGAGCAGGATTTGGCGCGCGGTGAAAAAACCGATCTTACCGATTTATTGGACGCGGCGCGCAAGGAGAAAGATACGCTGGAGGAGCGCGTGGCCGAGTTGCAGGATCAGTATTCGCGCAGTCAGGCGGAAATTCGGCGACTCAAAGAGCAGCTGTCCGGCGTGACTGAGGAGTGCAAGGTCGCAAAGAATAATGCCAAATGTGCCGTCTCACATCTGGAATATCGGCTAGAGCAATTGCAGCAGGAGAAGGACAAGTTGAGCGGCGAGCATCAGCAGCTAATCGATAGCACCAACGAATTGCAGGTAGGTGTGATGTTTACGTTGTATTTCCAACTCAGCATATAATGTTTGTGTGCCATTTAATAGGTGCAAAGCAAATGTCACTTGGAGGACAAACAACAGTTACAAAACTTACTCAGCGAGACGCAGAAACATTTGGGCGATGTGGAGGCCAAACTGAATGCGACAGAAAAACAACTCGAAGAGGAAGTGAAACTGCGCAAACAGGAGGTAAACATGCCGCCAACTAAATGTAACGCATTTCCGCTGAACGGCAACTTATTTACAGGCAGAGGAATGGCAACAATTCCAGTCGGACTTGCTAATGACGGTGCGTGTGGCCAATGATTTTAAGACTGAAGCGTTGAGTGCGCGCGAACAGCTGGTGCTCGATAACAAAACGCAAAAGGAGAAGATACGACTGCTGGAGCAGCAAATCGAGAAGCTGACAAAACAACGTAAGCACCAAGCATTTATACAAAACACATTCCGTTAGAAGTCATCTAACTCGTTTCACTTTTAAACCTTACATTACAGAAATGCAACAAAATGAAACGCAGCAATCGGTGCTGACCACTGTCCAACAGGAGATGGCTTCGCGGCGCAGTAAAATCGGCAGCAGTCTGAATCGGCAGGACTCGCGGCTGTCGGTGAAGACGCTTATCGAGAGCATTGAAAACAATAAGGTGAATTGAACCAGAAATGCGCCGCATCGCTGAACAAAATTTGGCACGAAATTTGTCGGATCTTCTTGGAACTTTTTTTTAGGGGAAATAGATTAGAGAGAGATGGGAAATAGATTGAGAGAGGAAATAGATTTAGAGACAGAGAGAATAGATTTAGAGACAGATTAAATAGATTTAGAGAGAGAGAGAGGAAATAGATTGAGAGAGAGAGAGAGAGGAAATAGATTTAGAGAGAGAGGAGGAAATATATATATATATATAGAGGAAATAGATTTAGAGAGAGAGGAAATAGATAGCGAGAGAGATGAAATAGATAAAGAGAGAGAGAAAAGAAATAGATAGAGAGAGGAAATATATATATAAATAGAGAGACAGAATTAGGGGAAAGAGAGAGAGAGAAAATAGAGAGAGAGAAAAATAGAGAGAGAGAAAAATAGAGAGAGAGAAAATAGAGACAGAAAAATAATAGAGAGAGAGAGAAAAAATAGAGAGAGAGAGAGGAAATAGATAGAAAGAGAGAGGAAATAGATAGAGGGAGAGAGGAAACAGATAGAGCGACAGCGTAGCCAACACATTTGGTTGACGGCAAATGGTAGGTTATCACAGTTTTTGGAACAGCTCTACCTTGTTGTGGTCGTAGCGGCAAGAAAACATCACTGCAGTAATTTGGGGTAATGCAGTTTACAGTCAGGGTTTATTCCGGTTACGTAGACCCGTCTGCCGTGCGCATGGAACCGCTTTCCGTACTTTTGTGTGTTTATTAAAACGTTTTCCATCATTTGCACTTTCACTTTTAGCCCAAAGTCGAGGAAACTGAGTCACATTACAGTTCCACATCTAGCTTAAATAGCGCTACACCGGAAATAACGAGCAATTTACTGCCACCGGTCATTGGCAACAATGCAGCGATTAACGACTGGACTGAGAATGTGAGTAGCAATACTGCAAAATTTTGTTGTTGTTGTTACTGTTTTAATTTTGTATCTTCGCTTTGTTTTTGTTAAGGTGCGCCTACAGAGCACAACAACGATTAACAGCAGTAGCATTAACAGCATTACAAACAGTAATACCGTCAATAATATACCTGCCAAAGGACCGCTGCGCGAACAGCAACAACAAACGCCGGCAACAACAACACAAACTAGCTTAGTTTCGAATCTGCATCACTTTAGCGGCCTAAACAGTGTATCGAGCAAATCGCTGCTAAGTGGTGCGTAACTCACACACACACATATACACAAACAGCTGTTTACACAATATACTCTTTTTCTTGCAGGCGAACGCAAGGACCCGTTGAATATGCTGGCGAAAAACGGCGGCTCGAAACGCAATGCGCTGCTTAAATGGTGTCAAAACAAAACCGTCGGCTATCGCAATATAGACATAACGAATTTCAGTTCGTCCTGGAATGACGGTTTGGCGTTCTGTGCAATACTACATTCCTATCTGCCAGATCGTATACCCTACGACACGCTGAATCCGACCAATAAGCGACGCAACTTCTCGCTGGCGTTTGCGGCGGCCGAATCTGTGGGCATACAAACGACCTTGGTAAGAAGACTCGTTAACACATACAAATGCACATTTTAATCATGCGATTTGTTCGTTTCACAGAACATCAACGATATGTGCCAGCTTGAGAGGCCCGACTGGACGCAGGTGATGTCCTACGTTACGGCAATTTACAAACATTTCGAAACGTAGACGTGCGCACCATGAAACAAACGCGCATGCGCACTTTCACAATGTTGCATCTTGAGTTGGGCAACAACAAATGCTTACATTTGTATATCCGTTTGTTTGCTGTGGGGTGAATGAAAATGGGAAAAACTAAGACTTAATCGCAGTATGCTGTAGACTTGATAAACACATTATTTAGTGGCAATGGCGTAATACATACACACTTTATTATCACACTCTTGTTCCATAGTGTTTTTTCGCATTATTATTATTATTATAATTTACACATATTTAATTTATTGAATAAAAGAAAAATGCTTAGTGAAAAAACGCACTGTATTATTTAAAATTTAAGCAAAAAAAAGTTTTCCATTTAAGATTTTTAACGGTCAGTTTGTATGGCAGCTATATGCTATAGTGAATCGATCTGCGCAAAATTTTCGCAGTTTGTAGCGTTGCCTTGAACAATAATTTATGCCAAATTTCGTAAAGATATCTTGTCAAATAAAAAAATTTTTTATACAAGGGCTTGATTCCGATCGTTCAGTTTGTATGACAGCTATACGCTATAGTGATCCGATCCGAACAATTTCTTCGGAGATTCCATTATTATCATAGATAATGATTCGTTTCAAATTTCGGTAAAAATATAGACTACACAAAAGGCTCTGCTAATAACGAGTTAGCCTCAATAACTGCCTCAATTCTTGAAGGTATGGAATTCATTAGGACCTCAATTGATTTCCTCATAACGGGACCATACAAAACCAGTTCTAAAATCTCTATCAAAGGACTGTTATTTGTCGACTTTTGTTTAGCAACTTCACACTTCATTATGTGGCATAAGTGCTCAATAGGGTTTAAATCGGGCGAGTTTCCAGGCCATTCCCAGCGTTGCATCCCCAGATCGTTAACTGTATTGGCCAACTAAAAATACAATCAAATACATCAATATCGTATGAACGATTATATACAGGATTTGTTTCCAATCAAAACTTACCCATCGATCCGTATAAGAATAATGCTCTCCAATTGCGGTTACTCAAAAATTATTAACCACTGGTGGAGATACCCGAAAACATGGTATGAAAAGCAGGCCCATATCATTTGACTTTGAAGAAACCTGGAACCTCTCAGCACCTGAACAGACCACATAATCTGTTGCAAATCATTTTGATCCCAATTTTGGTAGTACAATATTTAGCCCAAGAAAGTCGTACGCTCGAAAATGTCGGATCTTTTTGGAATTTTTAAAGTGTCCATAGAGTGAAACGATGTCGCTTGGTAGGGTCGAGCGGCTTTAGTTCTTGCACAAGCTGTCTTATATACGCTTTCAATTTAAGGTCTCGCCGTAAAATGCGCCAAGTCGTTCCACACGTCAGTGCGAGCTGCTGCGAACGGCGCCGAATCGACTCTCCACGATCTTCTAATACACTCTCAGCTACGGCCGCTATATTTTCTGCACTGCGTGCTAGATGTGGTCTTTTCGGTCGAATATTATACAATAATGAAGGTTATTGAAAAAAGTACTTTTACTCGGATCACCCGTTATTAATAAAGAACTAATAGAAAACTGGATGGTAAAAATATGAACTGTCTTTTTTTTACGACACTTCAAAAAATACCTGAAATGCTTGCCTCTAGACTAACATATTAGATGTAGTAAAAAGAAATCCATTATTTTTGCATGAAATTGAATGCTTTAATTATTACTTTTCGTAATAGCCTTATTCAAAAGATTCCAAACGGTTTTTTTGTGCAATGTTTAGTTGCTGGACAATCGTAATCGATGTTTGGACTCGCCGATTTCCATTATTTGATCGATTTTTTCGATAATTGGTCTACCAGAGCGTGTTGCAGCTTTGGCATCGAAATTACCGAAACGAAATCGACGAAACCAAAATTACGCATGTTTGGCTGTTACAGCATCAGAATAAACATAAACGCTATGCACATTTTCAGCCGATTGGCTTGCGTTTTCGCACTTATCGAAGAAAAACTGTAAAATATAGCAATTTGCTGTTTTACTAGCGTCCATCTTTGACGCGCGCTCAAACAAAACAGAATCAACCAAGCACAAAACTGTCAGAGAAGCTTTTTCAGTACGATATGTCATCTTTTTAACGACATCTAGCCGAACCCGTTTGTACTTATACAACGCGAGATACAGATAAATAACGCCATCTATTGCAAAAATAATGAATTTCTTTTTACTACAACTAATATGATATGCCCCTTACATTAAATTAAATATGTACAATTTATCTATGCTTTGCAGTAAACGTTTGAAAAAACAAAAACTTCAAATAAAAAAAATAAAATTGATTTTTGTACATACCAGTTAAGTAAAAAAAAACATAATAATAAATAAATAAATAATTTGGCGCACAATTTATTATTTTACTTACTTGTTTGGCTTTTTGCCGCTGTTGAAAAATATTGAAATCGCATATATGTAAGTATAAGAGTTCATAACAATTGATTTATTTTTTATTATTTTGTATAGCTTAGTTGATAATAATTTTTTTATTTAAATAGTTAACTATTTAACACTAGGGACTTATGGACTTTGTGCTAAGCAAAGCTTTTCATTTATTCAGCTTTTTTAATTAATTAATACAATATACAATTGGATATGCGCTTATAAAACATAAATGATAAAAAGTCACATAATAATTATCTTGCAAAAATCTAGTTGAAAGCAAAACATTTTTCAGCGCTTATACTCGTATGCTTATTTTTTGAATGCTTATTGTGTTTAATATATATTTTCTTATATTTATAAAGGTACATTTTATTCGGTTATTAAATAAACACCGTTAGCATTATAGGTGCGTAGCTTAAAAGTATTTTTTGCAACATTTCAAGTATTTAAAACAAAAATGTTATAACATATTAAGCAAACATAAATATATATATGCTATATATGGATATTTTTTCTCATATCCACAATTATCAGTCATTATAAGTGTCAAATTTTCTAAATATCCTATATGCTAAATATACGCGGTGTGTTCAAAGAAAAATGTGAATTTCGCAGTCTGTGCACATTCGAGCAAGAGCTGATGGCCATCGAAAAGCGCATTTCAGAAGCGCTGCGCGGTTTGGAAAAAGCGTTGATACAAGTGTATTATATACGCGTGGAATAAGTACTAAAAAAAAAAAAATTCAAAATGCAGCTTTTCCTTTGAACACACTACGTACATACAAAAATATATAAATTAAGTAATCAGTGCATGGTTTATAACGCATTTGTACTTCACATTAGAAAGTTTTACGCAATTAAATGCAATACCGTTATTAAGAGCTGTCATCAGTTAACTTGCGACGCAGTTTGAATACTATTTGCAATTAAATATGCTCTTGGTAATGCCAGCTTCACTTACATATATGTTTTAATTTTCAAGCCACTTGCCGCTACGCTACCGTGTTAGAACAGCTTTTGGGCACTCAGAAAAGTCGCGGTTTAGTTGCATAAACACGAAGACAAATGCGCATTGTTGTATAATGTTCTAATCAAATGCGCACGAGTTAAGGAACGTTTCATTAAACAGAAATGACCAAAACATCTCTTGTTTATGCTGAACCACACATAAACAAGTAGTGATAAGAAATCCCAACATCTGCTGCACACATGGTGTGAAATAGAAATGGTATCACACATAACGAGTGTTATCTCCTACACGCTATCCTCTCGGGACCGTTTGTAACGACAAACAATCGACCGTAGATAGTGTGTCTATCTTCAAATAGCATAGCAGACAGCAAATAGAAACTAGTACCATAAAGTAGTATAAATAACACTAAAATATATATATGTAATCAGTCTTAGTTTTTGTGTGAATAAAAGAACTTGCCCTGACGGGGCAGAAAACACAACAACATGATTCAATTATAATTAACTCACGCCTATACGAAAATGTTAGGCTTTAGTCTAACTACAATGGTCTTTTGAGAATTGTGATGTGCCATAATATGTTGAAAATGTAAGCGTTTGCAAAAGTGACATTTATATTTTCGTTCGTTCCGTTTTAGTCTGTTGACGTTCATACATTATTAAGGTCTGTCGACAGGCGCGAGAGTTAATACCCATATCAATGGCGAATGGAACACGTGGCCTCACTATCAAAAACGCAACAACGCTATCACCCAATGGACTCAGTCTATGGCAACACTTCAAGCTGTAAAGTTGTACTTTTTTTGCTCTGAACTATTGTGTGTAATTTTGCAAAATTTCTTATACTTTAATTGATTTTTTAGTGATTTAGTTCAATAGCAAGCAACTTTTCGCCCGCGTGCAGATATATTAATTTGAATTTTATTAATAAACCACGGATACCGCCGGTGTAATCAATTTTATATAATTAAATTTAAATTAATTAAAAAATTTAATAATTAAATTTTACACTTTCATTTTCTTTTAACAACGAATTTAAAGGACTACGGTGTGTGCTCTTGGTAAAAGTGGTAAGAGGTGAGTATGCAACTGAAAAGATTATTCACATACAAAAAGTATTGTTCCTAAATGTTAAATGTTTATATTTTTTGCAAAATTATTGTACATAGTTAAAATTAAGTTGGTTTAATTTTAATGGAAAGAACTAGTGAGAGGGTCGAATTTTGTAAAAAAAAGTGTGTGCACTAAGTGTGCAATCTGACATTTCCATTGGATAGTTTGACATTTTTTAGCATAAATCACTCAGAACGTTTTGTCATTTAATCGTGAATTGTTTTATTTACAGGGAATTAAAAAATTCATCTCGGCCAAAAAATGGAATTAACTCGTGAACATTTTCGTGCGATAACTAACTCAGTAGATGGCGCCACCCGATGAAAATTAGTAAAACAGCTGTTTTATTTTGAAATGAGGTGGCTGACAAAGTATTAGCATAAAATAATTTAATTTAAATAATAGAAAAGATCGACAAACTAACTGTAAAAGTCCTTTCTTTGTTGTACAGGTAATGTTTGAACCTTTTTATTATTGAAATATGAAAATTAAAATAAAAAACTTTGTTGTACAGAGCAATACAATGTTTGATTTGTCATATAAAATTGAATAGCAACAAAATAGACCTATTGTCTTATATAGCTATAACTGATTATACCGTCTGTTGTGTTAAACGACTTCATGAGTACTAGAACTAACTTAAAAATTTATTTAATATATAGTTTAGGCTAAGCGATTCCAAGAAACGGAATAAAGAATTCAATTGTATAAAAACCGCAAACGCTATCACACGTCTTCTTTTATCGGTCGCATAATTTTCATATAACTAATTTTCGGCACAGACAATTGGTATTTTTCTCAAAAACGCTTGAGATATTTTAAGGTATAATTAATTATACCGTCCCTTTTCAAACCCAACATTTTTGGTCCTTCGAGATGCGGAAATCGTTATTTATTATATGTTAAATGTTTATATATAGACATATAGGATAATATGATTCAAAGAACGTATTTCATCAAAGCCCAATATGTATTTATTGCGAAACAGCTTTTTTCAATAAAGAAATACTCCATATTAACTGGCAGATATGAACTCTAAGGCAATTAAAAGTGACGCCAAAATCTTCAAGAGAAAATAATGGCACAGTGAAGGGACGACAGAAGAAAAACGTCGGCCGCCTCAACATATGGAGCAAGATTATTAGTTTATCTTAAATTCTTATTGTTAATAGAAGGAGAATATAAAATTCGATTTTTAAATGATTACTCTTAGTGCATGCAGATTATCCGTTCCAGTTACCAAGTTACGACGCGGCTAGTCAGGGGATTGCAGTAGTATCTCTCAATATCAAGCTATCAATATTATTGTGTCGTTCCTTCGTTAAAGCACGAGTTTATGGTCTTAACTAAAGCACATATTGTTTTTTTTTCATTTAAGATGATCTTGTCAGGAGTTATGCTGATAACGCGAGCGCACCTCTTTTCGAGGTTGTGTCGTTCCTTCGTTCAAGCACGAGTTTATGGTCTTAACCCTTAAATGCATAAAGTAGTAAAACTGCAACATACCATTCAAACGACCATAAAATTATTAGTATGAGTTCAATGCATGCTGTTGCAGGATTATTACTATCATGGTGATATATTTAATCGAGTGGCAACACACTTTTTTTCTTCACGACTGTCAAATTTAAATTGACATTGACAAATCAAAGCCGATCGTAATTTTGGAGCGGATGAAAATTGTGTATTTGCTTTGCAGTGTAATTATTTGGTTTTCGAAGGTACGTTCAAACAAAATTAGTTATTTTACGTAATAATTCATCTTCTTTTCAGTACAATTTATAAGTTATAAAAAAAACTTTTGGTGTGTTCGGAAATTTTGTTTATTTTGTTGTTGTAAATCTGCAACAACATGCATTTACTAGAAAATGTCCCTGTTTAGTTACTAACTATCACTTTTATTGGTTTTCAGATGCCATACTTCAATCAAAAGCAAATAGAAGAGTATTTAACTCTAATAAATGATGGAGAGATTTCGGAAGATGATCTTGAGGACTCGGATACAGAAGGTAATGAGAATTTTTATGAAAATGGAGACGATTTGCTTCACGATCTTGAGAGTCAATTAGAAGAGGAAAATGATGACCCCGATAATGATCCATTCATGGCAGGAGACCCGCCATTGATAAATGAAGCTACAGCAAATGATCAAGTGCCACAGGTTCCATTCCCCTCAACAAGTCAAACTAGTCGCCGAGCAACTATGAGAGGACTCGTATGGAAGGTAAAAAAAATTGTTTTGAATTCTGACCAGACAGCTTTTCATGGAGACACTACATACCCACCTGAACTGAAGGATGAGGCTACTACTGGTACTCCCTATAGTATTTTTTCATATTTTATTACATCAGAAATAGTTCAAAGGATTGTGGAAGAGTCTAATTTGTATTCCGGTTAAAAAAAATGTGACTAAACCATTAAATTTATCTGAAACTGAGCTAAGAAAGTTTATGGCGATACTGATATACATGTCTGTTATAAAATATCCCAATGTACGGCTATACTGGTCAAATACTGTAGGTTTTCAACCAATCAAGGACATAATGACTGTCAACCGATTTGAGACTATTCGTAGATTTCTACATTTCAACAATAACGAGAAACATTTACCCAAGGAACACCCACAACATGATAGGCTCCATAAGATAAGGCCTATAATTAGCCATCTAAATGAGAAATTTGCTTTGGTTCCTATGGAACAAAAACTCTCAATTGATGAACAGATGTGTGCCACAAAAGTGGCACACTTCATGAAGCAGTATTTACCTAATAAGCCCCATAAGTGGGGGTTTAAATTATATGTGATGTGCAGCGTGAAAGGTTATGCTCATAAATTTGAAATATATACTGGCCAAGAGAATGAACGGCTTTCAGATGAACCAGATTTTGGGCCAGTGGGAAATGTTGTAGTCCGGCTTGCTAGAGGTGTCCCAAGGCATATAAATCATATAATTTATTTTGATAATTTTTACACCTCTGTACCTTTAGTTACCTATCTTGCCAAACAAGGAATCCATAGCCTAGGTACTGTGCAATCTAAAAGGCTAGTGAACTGCAAACTGCCGGACAAAAAAACAATGATGAAGAAATCTGTTCCTCGTGGAACTTATGAAGAGCAGATGACTGAATTTGACGGTATTGATTTGACAGCAGTTACTTGGAAGGACAATAAAGTTGTAACTTTTCTATCTTCATATGTTGGAGCTGAACCTGTGGGCCAAGTAGAAAGATTTGACAAGGCGAATAAGACTAGAATTAAAATTTCATGCCCACATATAATAAAGGAATATAATGCCCATATGGGCGGAGTGGACCTAATGGATAGCTTTATTGGGAGGTACCGAATTGCAATGAGAAGCCGAAAGTGGTATCTTCGTATCTTTTACCACTTATTGGACATGACGGTAATAAATTCTTGGCTTGTGTATAAAAATTTAAAAACAACTGAAGCCAATTCATCAGTTCTAAACCTATGTAACTATAGACTGGAACTAGCTGAGGTATTAGCCAAAGTAAATAACTCATTTGAACTCTGCAACAAAAGAGGAAGGCCAAGTACCAGCAACAGTGTTGAAATGGAAATACAAGCAAAAAAAAAGGAGAGGACCAGCTCAACATATTCCTCCTAAGGACATAAGGACTGATAATGTTGGTCACTGGCCTGGTAATTGTGTTCGCAGCAGATGCAAAATGCCTGGATGCAAGGGATACACGCAAAACAGGTGTGAAAAGTGTGGAGTAGCTCTTTGTCTTACCACAACCAAAAATTGTTTTAAAAATTTTCATATGTAGTTATTGTCTAGTGAGTGCATAGTGTTGTAGTTCTGCAACAAATGGTCTTTAATAAAAATAGCTATGAAAATAAAAAAAACTATTTTTTTTATTATTTTTCCCTAAATCAGCATATTCATGGCTCCAAAATATATTTTTTCTCGGTCTAAAAATAAAATCATGCATTTAAGGGTTAACTAAAGCACATATTGTTTTTTTTTTCATTTAAGATGATCTTGTCAGGAGTTATGCTGATAACGCGAGCGCACCTCTTTTCGAGGTTGTGTCGTTCCTTCGTTCAAGCACGAGTTTATGGTCTTAACTAAAGCACATATTGTTTTTTTTTCATTTAAGATGATCTTGTCAGGAGTTATGCTGATAACGCGAGCGCACCTCTTTTCGAGGTTGTGTCGTTCCTTCGTTCAAGCACGAGTTTATGGTCTTAACTAAAGCACATATTGTTTTTTTTTCATTTAAGATGATCTTATCAAGAGTTATGCTGATAACGCGAGCGCACCTCTTTTCGAGGTTGTGTCGTTCCTTCGTTCAAGCACGAGTTTATGGTCTTAACTAAAGCACATATTGTTTTTTTTTCATTTAAGATGATCATGTTAGGAGTTATGCTGTTAACGCGAGCGCACCTCTTTTCGAGGTTGTGTCGTTCCTTCGTTCAAGCACGAGTTGTGGTATGTGCTTTAGATTTTTTTTTCATTTTAGATGAGCATCTTTGCTTATTTAAGCAATCAATATTTTTTCTATTAAGCTAAGACCACCCATACAATGTAAACAATAAAACTAATTGCTGAATAAGCGAATATTGTAAATTGACACTTATTGTAAGACTTAAGCATATAAGAAAAATGTATAAATAAGAGCAAATTGAAATAAAGAGATTCAGTCTTCCATCAGGACCACTCAACTTAATCGTTTGATTTCTATCTACTATACTATACTTTTTAATATTTCCATAAAGAAGGAAGTTAATTTACATGGTTAAACAGAAAATATAAGGGAGTAATTTGCGTTTTTAAAAATGCCACCAAGCAGACGTACAAACTTAGGCCGCAGAACTCGAAGTACTGCAAGTCAAGAACGACAATGGCTTATCAACACGCGCACCATCGTGTCATACTGGCGGCGCAAATAAATAAAATCATATTAACCCTTTTTTCTGTGTAAGTATTCGACTTACTTTTTTTTTTATTAGGAGGGTTATTATTTAAATTTTTTAAAAATGAATGCTTGGGATATCGTGTGTATTTTTTGTTGTCTGTTTTTATTGACCTAAAATGAATTTCATTGCCCATTGATGGTTTCAGTAGAATAAGTTGTTTAAAACACCCTGACAAGTTTTTATATAATATATATGGGGAATTCCTTCCAAAAGAAAATTGAAAACTTTGTAAAGAGCGCTTATCTTGCATACTTTGGTGTTTGTTGACCCGAAGCATACTGCGGAAATAGTTAAACTTTGGCTCTTGTACAAGGCTCCTAGACAACTTTATTCTTTTGCAACTAATTTTAAAGCTGAACGCAGACTTAATGGTGTCTATGTTTATTTCTCCTTACACTAAAATCCCGTTATCAAAAGAATGAAAATAGGAATATACATGTCTGTTTTTGCATTTTAAACTTAAAAATATAAAGAAGAAATACATGTAGAAAATTTGATCTGAATTACCTATTTACACTGTGTTTTTACTTCACTTAAAAAATAGTGTCGGGTGAACGCAGACTTTTTAGAGTCTTCAATATTTAATCGTTACAACGGATATTTCTTTTTGGTAAAACTATAGTATAGTACATTTTGGAAATGGATAATCAGAACGTGCAAAGAAAAGAGGGAGAGAAGGAAGTAGAGCCCGACTTATTTGCTATGTGTAGACTTTATTGGCTATGTGTATGTACAAGTGTACAAGTGTTTGCGTGCACCAACTTAAGCAGTACAGTGCTCACGCAATTGACATACAATTTACAAGAAAATCGACTTTAAGTCTAAAACTAAGAAAGTGCAATTTTTTCGGTTATATGAATATGTCAATTCTGCAATAACAATATAATTTGGCTTTCGCTTAAATCAGTACAATTCATGTTTTTGGCTTAAGCAGTACAGTGCTCACGCAATTGACATACAATTTACAAGAAAATCGACTTTAAGTCTAAAACTAAGAAAGTGCACCTTTTTCGGTAATATTAATTTGTTAATCCTGCAATAACAATATAATTTGACTTTCGCTCAAATCAGTAAAATTCATGTTTTTCAGCTTAAGCAGTAAGTGCTTGCGGAATTGACATACAATTTACAAGAAAATCGACTTTAAGTATAAAACTAAGAAAGCGCGATTTTTTCGGTAATATTAATTTGTTAATCCTGCAATAACAATATTATTTGGCTTTCGCTCAAATCAGTACAATTCAAGTTTTTCGGCTTAAGCAGTACAGTGCTCATTCAACTTAGAATGTAAAAAATACCAAATTGAAAAATAAAAATTCAGTCTAAATGAAGAGCTGAGCAAAGAAGCTTGTTGCTTTTATTTTAGTCCAAGATCAGTCATCCAGGATCGATATAAGAGTATCATCCTAACTGATAACAAAACTATATATTTGTACCACGAACATCTACGCGTCTTATTTTACAAGCGTAAATTAAATATGGTCCTTCGAGATTTGTGAACGCGATTGAGATATATGCTAAATGTTTAATTTTTTGTGTTTACAGCTTTCGTTAATCAAAAGGTGTATTCAAAGGTTTTTATATAAGCATGAATGTGAGCGAGAAAAAATAAAAAAACTTGCTAGACTTCAGAAGAAAGCAGCGATGTATTAGAAAAGAACATTGACGACTTTAATGGCAAAATAGCACAACTAAAAACAGTAATGGAAGCAGCAAGTTGAGGTCTGCCATTTCCACTAAGGAAATCATAAATAATGTTGTTAATACACTGCAATGTAACTTATACTATGTTCACACCGACACGAAAACCGTGTTTTCATCGACAAAAGAGGTTTTCACGCGAAAACTTGTGTTTTCATCCATACAAAATTTGTCAAACGAAAACACAGTTTTCGCTGAAAACCCCTTGAAAACTTACATTCCCCTCATTATAATCGGTGCCTGCTCTAGTTTAATCGATATTATTGGAAGACATATTTTGCCAGCCCTAAATGTCACTTGACAATTTGTTTACATTCCATAATTGTTCTGTGAATTTGCTTACATTCAAATGGCGAAAAAAGTTTATAAAAAAAAAAAAGAAATTCGTGGAGTGAGAGGGGAGAAGCCCTTCTAATAGAGTTATGGGAAGAAAAAGTTTGTGCGCTTCGAGGGCCAAGGAAAAATAGCCACATTTTGGAGGAAATGGCAGTGGAGCTGCAGCAGCAAGGTGCCACCTTCACGGCGGCAGAAATAAAAATGAAAATGCACAATCTGTCGCAAAGATTTAGGTAAATAAAATTGAATAAAAATAAATATTAAACAATATTGAGTAAATATTAACGCGTTATATGTTATTATGTTTTATAGGAAGGAGAAAACAGCAGTCGGTTCAACTGGCGGTTCCCCTTCGCAGTGGCCTTTATTTCAAAAAATGAGCGAAATACTGTCGCCATATAAAAGCTACAACGCAGAGGGCTTAGTGGAGGAAAGCTTTCAAAGTAAGAGACATGTGTTTTTTATTGAATATATTATTTATATTTACATATATATATACATTTTTAAAAAGGTTCTACGAACTCAAAACCGATGGAAATTTCGGTGGAAACGGATTTACCAATTGCTCCTAAGCATTGTGGGAATCCAAGTACCTCGAAACCCGTCACCAATTCTGTTATGCTTTCTCTATTTAATGGCAGCATTTTGAAGCAGGATGGTTGCAGTAATCTCCAGATTTCGGTGCAAAATTCCAGCAAAATTTTGCAAACCGTAGATTTACCTACTCCGAACATATTAGCGATACTCCGATACTCCGCAGATGAGCCTAAAGCAAATATTGCTATAGCTACTCTTTTCTCGAGCGGAATAGCTCTTCTGTAGTTCGTATCCATTTTTTGTAGACACCGGAGGATTTCGCATAATTTTTTAAATGAACTGCGGTTCATGCGAAAGTTTTCCTTAAAAAAAACGGATCCATTTCGTTGGCAATCGTGTTCCCAAAATTGATTTTTGCGTTGCTGGAATTATTGATATTTAATTGAAGTTATGCTTCAGTAGAAACCTATACAAACCTTTGTCCAACATGATCTAATCGGCATCCTAAGGTTCTTTAATACACATAACAGAATTAAACGTTTTTTGTTGAAGTCTTCAATTTTTTTTTTAAGGCGAATGTGCTGGGTGCTAAGAACTTCTATCGATTCTCTTAAAGAATCGTCGTTGCTCAATAAATTTATTTGGCTTCTCAAAGCCAACAATTTCGCAATTAAAATTTTCTCGGAATTCTATAAAACAAACAATAATAATTATAAGCAAATATTTAAAATTCTAAAACTTACCATTCTCGTTGGCCTAAACGTACGTAACTAATGTAAACAAATAAATGTGTGAACTGTCAATGAAAACACAAAATGTCGGTGTGAACGACTTCGGTTCCACAATCCACAAATTGTGTTTTCAAGAGGTTTTCAATTTGGTGGGAACATAGTATAAATCAGCATATTCATGGCTCCAAAATATATTTTTTCTCGGTCTAAAAATAAAATCATGCATTTAAGGGTTAACTAAAGCACATATTGTTTTTTTTTTCATTTAAGATGATCTTATCAGGAGTTATGCTGATAACGCGAGCGCACCTCTTTTCGAGGTTGTGTCGTTCCTTCGTTAAAGCACGAGTTTATGGTCTTAACTAAAGCACATATTGTTTTTTTTTCATTTAAGATGATCTTATCAAGAGTTATGCTGATAACGCGAGCGCACCTCTTTTCGAGGTTGTGTCGTTCCTTCGTTCAAGCACGAGTTTATGGTCTTAACTAAAGCACATATTGTTTTTTTTTCATTTAAGATGATCTTGTCAGGAGTTATGCTGATAACGCGAGCGCACCTCTTTTCGAGGTTGTGTCGTTCCTTCGTTCAAGCACGAGTTTATGGTCTTAACTAAAGCACATATTGTTTTTTTTTCATTTAAGATGATCTTGTCAGGAGTTATGCTGATAACGCGAGCGCACCTCTTTTCGAGGTTGTGTCGTTCCTTCGTTCAAGCACGAGTTTATGGTCTTAACTAAAGCACATATTGTTTTTTTTCATTTAAGATGATCTTATCAGGAGTTATGCTGATAACGCGAGCGCACCTCTTTTCGAGGTTGTGTCGTTCCTTCGTTCAAGCACGAGTTTATGGTCTTAACTAAAGCACATATTGTTTTTTTTCATTTAAGATGATCTTATCAGGAGTTATGCTGATAACGCGAGCGCACCTCTTTTCGAGGTTGTGTCGTTCCTTCGTTCAAGCACGAGTTTATGGTCTTAACTAAAGCACATATTGTTTTTTTTTCATTTAAGATGATCTTGTCAGGAGTTATGCTGATAACGCGAGCGCACCTCTTTTCGAGGTTGTGTCGTTCCTTCGTTCAAGCACGAGTTTATGGTCTTAACTAAAGCACATATTGTTTTTTTTTTCATTTAAGATGATCTTATCAGGAGTTATGCTGATAACGCGAGCGCACCTCTTTTCGAGGTTGTGTCGTTCCTTCGTTCAAGCACGAGTTTATGGTCTTAACTAAAGCACATATTGTTTTTTTTCATTTAAGATGATCTTATCAGGAGTTATGCTGATAACGCGAGCGCACCTCTTTTCGAGGTTGTGTCGTTCCTTCGTTCAAGCACGAGTTTATGGTCTTAACTAAAGCACATATTGTTTTTTTTTCATTTAAGATGATCTTGTCAGGAGTTGTGCTGATAACGCGAGCGCACCTCTTTTCGAGGTTGTGTCGTTCCTTCGTTCAAGCACGAGTTTATGGTCTTAACTAAAGCACATATTGTTTTTTTTTCATTTAAGATGATCTTGTCAGGAGTTATGCTGATAACGCGAGCGCACCTCTTTTCGAGGTTGTGTCGTTCCTTCGTTCAAGCACGAGTTTATGGTCTTAACTAAAGCACATATTGTTTTTTTTCATTTAAGATGATCTTGTCAGGAGTTATGCTGATAACGCGAGCGCACCTCTTTTCGAGGTTGTGTCGTTCCTTCGTTCAAGCACGAGTTTATGGTCTTAACTAAAGCACATATTGTTTTTTTTCATTTAAGATGATCTTGTCAGGAGTTATGCGGATAACGCGAGCGCACCTCTTTTCGAGGTTGTGTCGTTCCTTCGTTCAAGCACGAGTTGTGGTATGTGCTTTAGATTTTTTTTTTCATTTTAGATGAGCATCTTTGCTTATTTAAGCAATCAATATTTTTTCTATTAAGCTAAGACCACCCATACAATGTAAACAATAAAACTAATTGCTGAATAAGCGAATATTGTAAATTGACACTTATTGTAAGACTTAAGCATATAAGAAAAATGTATAAATAAGAGCAAATTGAAATAAAGAGATTCAGTCATCCATCAGGACCACTCAACTTAATCGTTTGATTTCTATCTACTATACTATACTTTTTAATACTTCCATAAAGAAGGAAGTTAATTTACATGGTTAAACAGAAAATATAAGGGAGTAATTGGCGTTTTTAAAAATGCCACCAAGCAGACGTACAAACTTAGGCCGCAGAACTCGAAGTACTGCAAGTCAAGAACGACAATGGCTTATCAACACGCGCACCATCGCGTCATACTGGCGGGTTTCGTATTAACCCTTTTTTTGTGTAAGTATTCGACTTACTTTTTTTTTATTAGGAGGGTTATTATTTAAATTTTTTAAAAATGAATGCTTGGGATATCTTGTGTTTTTTTTTTGTTGTCTGTTTTTATTGACCTAAAATGAGTTTCATTGCCCATTGATGGTTTCAGTAGAAAAAGTTGTTTAAAACACCCTGACATGTTTTTATATATATGGGGAATTCCTTCCAAAAGAAAACTGAAAACTTTGTAAAGAGCGCTTATCTTGCGCTCCTAGACAACTTTAATACTTTTGAAACTAATTTTAAAGCTGAACGCAGACTTAATGGTGTCTATGTTTACTTCTCCTTACACTAAAATCCCGTTATTACAAGAATGAAAATAGGAATATACATGTCTGTTTTTGCATTTTAAACTTAAAAATATAAAGAAGAAATACATGTAGAAAATTTGATCTGAATTACCTATTTACACTGCAAAGAAGCTTGTTGCTTTTATTTTAGTCCAAGATCAGTCATCCAGGATCGATATAAGAGTATCATCCTAACTGATAACAAAACTATATATTTGTACCACGAACATCTACGCGTCTTAATTTACAAGCGTAAATTAAATATGGTCCTTCGAGATTTGTGAACGCGATTGAGTTATATGCTAAATGTTTAAATTTTTGTGTTTACAGCTTTCGTTAATCAAAAGGTGTATTCAAAGGTTTTTATATAAGCATGAATGTGAGCGAGAAAAAATAAAAAACTTGCTAGACTTCAGAAGAAAGCAGCGATGTATTAGAAAAGAACATTGACGACTTTAATGGCAAAATAGCACAACTAAAAACAGTAATGGAAGCAGCAAGTTGAGGTCTGCCATTTCCACTAAGGAAATCATAAATAATGTTGTTAAGGAGGTGAGTCTTTCACTAGGTGTGAGGATCCACGAAATTAGGCCGATCAACGGTGATGAAGTTGGTTCCTCGGGTTGTAGTTCAGGGGGTTCATACGGAGATCTCAATGTAATAAAGTGCTGTTGATTTATGATTTTACTAATAAAAAGGGTTAATACACTGCAATGTAACTTAAATCAATTAATACAATGTACAGTAGCGGATAGTGAAATCCGGACAA
Source organism: Bactrocera oleae (assembly GCF_042242935.1). Lineage (NCBI taxonomy): Eukaryota > Metazoa > Arthropoda > Insecta > Diptera > Tephritidae > Bactrocera > Bactrocera oleae. The sequence goes on from NC_091539.1 coordinate 1,786,790, forward strand.
CCGTGTATTTTACTACCGAAAGGGTTAGAATTTCATATTAATATGTGTTCTGTACACGTTTAATAGCAACTTTCAGTTTCTTTTATTGTTATATTGTTTATTTTGTGCTCGTGCTTCGTTAAAACTTAAACATGCCGAGTTTAAAAAAAATGTCTGAAATGCAATAGTAATATTTTGATTTTGCGAAAAATAAATCTGACCATTCGGGAATTTAGTAATAGAGTTGGCTGCAGCCAGTCCTCCGTCGGAGAATTTCTAAAAAATTTCGAAAGAACGGGGTCTCGACTTTGGAGTGTCCAGGGAACAGTACGGATCTCAACCCCATTGAGAGTCTTTGGTTTATAATGAAGGTCAGGTCGCGCAAAATAGACCAAAAACTTTAGCGAAATTGGACAGAATTCTCGCAGAAGTGTGGAAAACGGTATCGCAGCAGGACCTTTAAAATATCTTATTAATTCAATGCCCGTGCGTGTAAAAGCGTTATTAAAAGCAGAGGAAGTCCGCTACTATATTAATGAATAAGGATCAGAAAATCTATAAATAAAGCAGCTCTGGATAGCAAAAGCTGAGTACTGTTTCAAACACGAACAGCTACGCGTCCTAATTTAACAACCACCAACAAATAAGTGTGGAAGCTGGAACGAAACTGAATCACGGTTGTAACTTCTATTTAAGACGGGGTGTAAAGAGTAGGATAAGAAAATCTATAAATAAAGCAGCTCGGGATAGCAAAAGCTGAGTACTATTGCAAACACGAACAGCTACGCGTCCTAATTTAACAACCACCAACAAATAAGTGTGGAAGTTGGAACGAAACTGAATCACGGTTGTAACTTCTAATTAAGAGCGTGGCAACACTTCAAGCTCTTAAGCTGTATTTTTTTGGCTGTGTACTTTTGTGAAATTCTTCAAATTTAATTGTTTTTTTTACTGTGTTAATACAATTTTTAGTGATTTCACTCTCAGTTGCAAGATAAGTATTAAATGTTTATAAATTTTGTGCAGTATTAAAAAGTTTCAACTTTTGAATTTTTGGTGCCGAGTCAGCTTTTTGTTTCATTTTGTTTTATTTTATTCTATTTTCTCTCTTTATTTATCTCATTTACTTCTTTATTCACAGCTGTGTTGCGTTTAGCTTTTTATTTGTTACAGTGCTTCTAAAACTGTTGTAAAGTGAAAATCAGAAGTGTTTTATTGGCGAGACAAACAAACCGACATATATGGAAACGTTACGATTTTAGTCAGCTACAGGGATTCTCGAGAGTAAATATTACATTCGTCATATTTGTATTTTTGTAATTCAATCTTTTCTATTTAATAGAATCATCGGCAACGTAACTTTTGACACAATTGAGGAAGAAATAGAGAAATGTTATACAAGTACTAGTACTCCAGATGGTTGTTACACGCCACCAAATGTTTCAGCGCCAAAACCGAAAAAAAAGAAAGACAGCAAGGGATGTAATAAACGTCGTGTTCACTGAGCTGATGATGGAGTGCGTGAATACAGTGAACGAGTTGGCAGTCGCGCTGTATGCCACAGAACACAAGCATGCATGCAACATCACTTTTGTTCAAAAGCTTGGCGAGAATTATAAGTGAGACTAATTTAACCTCTCAACGTGTACGGCGAATTGAGTCGAAATTACGATATATTCTATGCAACGATGTTTTTCATTCGTTATATCAATTAGGTGAATTCTAGTTATAGAAAAAAAAGTGAAGATAAAGAGAAGGAATTTAAAAATTGAGCTGAAAATACTTCGGGCTATCGACACAACCTTATATAATTGCAACATGGTAAGTTGAATGAATTTTGTGTGAATTTTTAACTACATATAGGTATCTGTACGGTAGCATGACAAATACTAACAAGTGGCAATACCGACTGAACGAATATAGAACGAAGCGTCTATCAAGAACAAAGACCTGTACTTATGAAACAGGCAAAAACAAAAGTCCTGTAATTTACGCAGGCATAAATAAGCCTTGTTAAAAATATAAAAATACAGGCAAATTAAAAATAAAATACAAAATAAATAAAACACGGAATGTCAAACACTGACTTTAACGTGATACAGTGGAGGCACTCGAAGAAAATATAGACTTCTGTAAACAAATTATTTTAGAAGCAGAATGAATAAATTCTCAGCTCAATGAAGTCTTATTCTGTCCCCCATCAGCGGTAAGACAATTAGAAAATTTATTGAGTTTAAATATTTGGTCAAAACCAATTATACAACCTTTGTTATATGTACTCGGTGGAATGGCAGAAGCGTGGACTACCGCATGCTCATAACCCAATTTGGTTATATTTCTGAGCAAAATAATGAATGTATTAGCGGAAGTAGAAAGGATAAGTATAAAAAGCAGAAATTTACAATGGAAGAGGATCATTATATCGATGAGACAAGGCATATTGAATTGTCTCAAACAACTCAAAGTGCAAGGGATCGAGTTCGGGAAATGTTCGTTCGAGGATTTCAGCAAAACACTCCAAAAAGACGAATACTTCACGATATATTCAAAAAAGACTATATTTCCGAAGTTGGTCGACTTAATTATGGAAACCTACTTGAAAAACACCGTGGAGCAGTCTTGCTCATCTGTGAACATGACGACCACTACCACATTGTGTACGACTGTTCCTACCACAATTACTCCTGCCGATGCGCCTCCCTCATCCACGTTAAACAGCTCCTGCGAAGTGAAAGACGATTTTCTCGACGAGTTATTGCCAGTATCGACTTCAATACGATATTAAATTAAAAGAACAAATTATATATATGGTTACTCTGAATATTGATATCGAAGATGGTTTAGTTAATGGTGCCTGTGGGACTTTAAAATTAATAACTTTTAATGAAAATACAAAAGAACCAGAAATATTGTGGATAGAATTTCTTCCATATAAAGTTGGAAGTAAAGCTAGAACATCATATAGTTACACATTCACCACATCATCAGTATCAGCAACGATGAATCCAATTTCATCACAAATGATAACAAACACCATTAATCCAATATTCAAGACAACGGACACCGGACATTAATCCGACACCAAATTTGTTGCGTCAAGCGACTTCTAGAATACTAACTTAAATACCACACTCGCGAACGCACGTCTTTTAACTTAACCGGAGATTTTCCTTTCGTTTAGGCACAGGCAATTGGCACTTTTCATTTAAGTTGCGCATCCCAACATTTTATTTCATCTCAAAAAGGCTTGAGATTTTTCAAAATTGATAACAAACATACATTACTTACGTATAACATAATTCGACACTCAATGAGTAGTCAATAGACATGATCGGTATCATCAAAGAAATCCGACTCCAAGATAATTAGACACTAAATAATTATATTCTTTTGATGTTTTGCCAACAAGTAAACTTGCGCAATTCCAAAGAGATCAAATTATAAGTGACAGAAGAAAGTATAAAAGACACGGCTTGACATTATACAAAGGACAGTTGGTTTCTAATGTTCAAAGTGACGAGTCAAGTGATAATTGAATACTCGTTATAACGAGACAAGTGATAACCAACTCAAGGTGCCCAGGACAAAGGATCAGCAAGGATTATGATTCCAGCAGCCAAGACAAGGAATCAGCACCAACTTCCCCTAAGTATCTAACCACTTCATAAAAAACTTATTCTTCCCTTGCAGCTCAATAAACCACGATTTATAAAAGAAGACCAAAAAATGGAATTAACTCGTGAACATTTTCGTGCGATCATTTTTCACAACTTTCGACGTGGATTATCACGACGAGAGTGCATCGATGAACTAAAATCTTTGTATGGCTATGAAGCAGCTATTCAGAATATATGAAAAATCATGATATTGATTCAAAACTAACACCTATCAAGAAAAATCTACTACAATAAATATTTCTTCAAATCTACTCTATAAAAATAAGTCGGGTTTTCCTTCCTGACGCTATAACTCCAGAACGCAAGAACCGATTTCCACGGTGTCGCATTCGTTGGAAAGGTCTCGGGCTCCGTGAGGCAAAGAAAATTCAGGAAAAATTTCAACAGAAAAGCGGGAAAATCTTTTTTCACATACAGCGCCATCTCTGATACATAGCATGTACTACAACCCTATATTTTAAGTAGATGGCGCCGGTGCGTGATACATTGTTTGACAGCTACTCATTGTTCTCTGCTCAGTTAATTTCATGTGACAAACCGGTATTGTGTTCACTGTGAAATTGTGAAAAAAAAAACTAAAAAAAAATAAGTTATTCGTTTCCTAACATTTCAATTGGAAACCATCAAATCAATAACGTGTATTTTTATTCAATTTTAACAGCAGGCATTTGTCTTTAAGGTGGTAAGTTGAACTGTGTAAATTATGTGGATCGTGCATTTGAGGTTAAATTCACTACTCTGTCCATAGACATGCAAGTTAACGGCAGCCTCCACAAAGTAACTTTACGATCTTTATAAACAAACTATTTCTGTCCACTCAGCAAAAATACAAATTCTTAATAAGCATCTTTGCTTATTTAAGTAATCAATACTCATTCCAATAAAGCTAAGACCACAGCTTCTTAAATAAGCATCTTTGCTTATTTAAGCAACAAATACTCTTTTATTAAGCTAAGACCACCCATATAATGTAAACAACAAAACTAATTGCTGAATAAGCACATATTGTAAATTGACACTTATTATAAGACTTAAGAATAAGAAAAATGTATATATAAGAGTAAATTGAAATAAAGAGATCCAGTCTTCCATCAGGAGCACTCAAACCAAATCGTTGATTTCTTCCGTGCGTTGCGCGGAAAATATATTTTTTTTAAAACTTCTACATAGGAGGAAGTTAATTTGCAAGTCAGCAACAAGTGTATTCACAGAACTTAAGCGAAGAAAGACAAAATATAATAAGAGAAAATGCCCGATTGAGACAACACGTGAACACACGAAGATCATTAGCTTCATACAATCGCTTGGCATTCCAATATGATCCCACTGCGAACTACAGTTATGATGAAAATTTAGATATTGGACCAATGACGACTATATGCCGATATTGCAATGCGTTAAAGTTCAAAAGAGAAACGGCTGGATTGTGCTGCGCAAGTGGAAAAGTCAAACTGGATCCATTACTTACACCACCAGAACCACTGAGACCATTGTTCGATGGAAGTGAATACAATAACTGCTTTCGCATGACTTCCTTTGGAGCTAATATCAATCGAGAAGGCGGCTTCATGCCGACTTGCAAGGTATAAGATACAACACACATAACCCATCATTCACACCAACACAATAAATTGCAACACATAACAACTACATATACACCACACACTACACACTACACCATCACACGATCAGAAGTTACACCGTATTCTTTAACAAATGATTGTTTGCAATTACAGATACAAGGACAAATATATCATTTGCATGGTTCAATGGTGCCAACACCAGATGAACCACATCAATTTCTGCAAATATATTTCATTTCGTCGATGGTTGATCAGCTGAATGTGCGGTGCAATATACAGGGAACACAACAATTAAAGAGACGAATTATTGAACAGTTGCAATCATTTTCACACGCTAATAATGCTGTGGTTAATATGTTCAAAACAGCATTGGAACGAATGCCATCGGATACGCACAAATTTGTCATAAGAGCGGATTGTACTCCAACAGGTGAACATGTGCGAAGATTCAATGCATCCACCGTTAATGATGTTGCTGCAATTATTGTTGGCGATCTAACTAAATCGCGAGACATTGTCGTTCAGCGAAGAAGCAATATCATGCATCGTGTAAACGAGACACATCGGTTGTACGATGCGTTACAATATCCAATCATTTATTGGCAAGGGCAAGACGGGTACGACATCATATTGAAGATGGTCGATCCAATTTCAGGTATATATTATCATCACCGAATGCTGGTAAAAATTTTTTTTTTTATGCAATTGTTCATTATTGTATAAATTATGGCCAGATGGGCAATTTTAATCGTTATTGTACATTTCCATTAATGGAATGCATTGATAAACGTATAATATTATGGAATGAACCATTAATAGAACCATCTGCAACCGAAACACCAAAATGTATTTTAGGTGGCGACACATGTAATGCCAAAGTAAAATATCAAGGTGATGCAATAATTATGCGAACTCCTGTAATTATATTAAGTAATAATGATATATTTCCAAAAAATGAAGCATTTCGTTCAAGAATGTATCAATTCAATTGGAGACCATCTCTATTTCTTTCATTTTTCACAACTTTCGACGTGGATTATCACGACAAGAGTGCATCGATGAACTAAAATCTTTGTATGGCTATGAAGCAGCTATTCAGAATATATGAAAAATCATGATATTGATTCAAAACTAACATCTATCAAGAAAAATCTGCTACAATGAATATTTCTTCAAATTTAGAATATAAAGTGGTGCGTGAACAATTTCCCGTAGTAGAAGCCGAAGCAATGACTATACACAAATCACAAGGTCAAAGTTGTGAACAAATATGTGTAACCGTTAGTTCAACACTAGGCATGAAAGAACGAATGTCAAATCAAATTATGTACGTAGCATTAAGTCGAGTTAAAAGTATAAATGGTTTATTTATTTTTGGCGACTTTCAACCATTAAATACCAATACAAAAACAAAATCTGATACTTTCAATGAATTACAGTTTATGAAATCTAACAGACAATTAGAATTATCGTTTAATAACTTGAAAAATGAAAATGGCTTCAAAATAATTTATCAAAACGTAAATTCGTTAAAAAAGAATGAAAAATTAGTAATAACCGATGAATGGTACAATAAAGGTGACTTATTGCTATTTAGTGAAACACTCTCAAGATATGGAAGCGGACACCAGCAGTTGACATCATACGTATGCTGACCACCTGTACGTAAATGACACGTACAGTACGTAAATTTGGAGCCATGTACCGTGTACCGAAGCTTTAGCGAAAATCACGAAAATGTACGTAAATTGAAACGGAGAATATTGATGTACGTAATTTGCGTTAAAACACGATGGAATAAATACCCCTAATGCAAATTAAATATATTCACCCAGCTTTAACTATGTTAAACTCGCCATTATGGCAACGCCGTTTGTGGAATGCTTTTCTTGTATTTGTTCGTGTTAAAGAGAAATTACATATGTTAAAGCTCTTCTTATTTACATTTATTCATGTATTTTCTACCAACAATTTGTGGAACTTATGCTGACAGGTGATATTGGTCAAGCGACGCTATTGTGTGTGTACGTTGTATTATTTTTTTAAAATGTCGCGAAAACGTGGAGTAAATATATTTAACGAAAAATTGCGCGAAGAATTTTCGTTTATTAAGAAAGCGAAGACCGAAAGTGATGTCCTTTGCGAAGTGTGCAACACGGGTTTTAGTATTATGCATAGTGGTCGCCGAGATATTGAGTCGCATATTAAATCAAAAAATCATCAAAATGCATTGCACGCTGCCACGTCCAGCCACACACTCAATAGATATTTAAAAAGTTCTACTTTGACCGGAACAGATGCCCATATCGCGGCGTGTGAAGTCGTTTGGGCATTTCATGTGATAAGTTCTAATCACAGTTTTCGCTCGGCCGATTGCGCTTCCAAAATCATTCGGAGTTGTTTCGCAATGTCCAAAATAGTGTGTTCTACAAACTGAAGCAGCTTTATCCTGGATTGATTGGCGTTGGATGTGCAGCGCATATTGTTCACAATACTTTAAAAAAAGCTTGCCTTTTGATGTGGAGATGATTGTAGTCAAAATTTATTCACATTTCTATTTGTTCACCGTGCGTCGCAAAATTGAAAAAAATTTGTGAATCCGTGGATGTGGAATATAAAAAACTGATAGGTTACAGCAAAACTCGTTTCCTAGGCTTGTTGTCATCACTCGACTCAATATTAAGAATTTTTGATGGTCTTAAGGAGTATTTTTTGGGAGATCTCAACACCCCAAATTCTTTGCTACTATTTTTTGAAGATCCAAGGGCCAAGATGTGGCTGCTTTTCCTTCGTGATCAAGTAAGTATCGGTTAATGGGAATGAAATGTGCCAGGCATTAATAACTTTCTTTTTAATTTCTTATGTAGGCATCTATTTTCAACAGAACAGTTAAAGCAGTGGAAAGCGACAATATTAATGCAATGGAAGTTGGGCATGCACTCAATTCTTTTGTCCAATCGCTCGAATCTCGGAAAAAATAAGCATTTTTGTCCGCTACAGTGCAAAAGGAAATGGAACATATTTCTGCTGTTGACGAAAGAGTGTCAAAAGAAGAGATGCAAGATCTCTCACGTCAATTCTATGGTTCGAATATTCATTTAGATTTATTTTCAATTTAAAAGATTTTATTCATTTCTTTCTTAGAATCATGTATAAAATATATTTAAAAGTGGAAAGAACAATTTGACCATATTATGATTTTTGCCTGGTGTGCGCTTGATCAACCACCGCAATGGAAGTTTATCGAAACCACCGCGAATTACATCGCAACCAATAACCATTTTGATCTGGAATCATCCGATACTGATTTATTCAATCAGTTCACGTATTTGGAAAGATACGTAACCGAAGAGCAAATCCAATCGTGGGAAGAAAATGGTACAGCCACCGATCAACGCTGGGTTGAAATTTTTCAACATTTCGTCAAAAAGAAGGTTCCGTACAACCACATGGTCAGAATCACATCGTATATTCTCTCCTTGCCAGGCACATCAGCCACCGTTGAACGAGTATTTTCTCTGATCAATCAAATTTGGAACGATGAAAAATCACAAATAAAGATCGAAACATTGCGAGATCTTTTATATGTTCGATACAACATTAAAATGACTTGTAAGGAATTTTCTGAATTTTTAAAAATGCAACCTAAAATGTTGAAGGAAATTGCATCAAATGAAAAATACGCATTCAAAAATGCCAATCAGATCGACGAAAACAAAAATAAGTATGCTGAAATTTGTATGCAAAAAACGAGTTTGGATATCGAAAAATAAACTGCTTTCTCCATAACATGACCATAAATTGAAATCAAATTAAATTAAATTGCATTTGCAAGCACCGTTTTTTCATTAATTAAAAACTGTACATAATATAAACTTATAGTAATCTAACTATCATTATAGAAAGAGGCAAGAAAAAAAAATGTTTGTGTACGTAAATGAGATCTTGAAAAGGTGGTCACCCTAATCATACAGCATGAAGCAGTTATTGAGACTGTACAATCTATGTCGCCAAATAAAAGACAAAAAGCTTAAGAAAGTATCAAAGTTATAAATAGAAATCATCAATTAAATACACTAAACAACCACTTTTTTTCAGATAATTTCCAGCCGAGTTATGGTGAACACCGCAAATTGTTTTTTTCTCAAGACGTTCCGGGGGTAGCGCTGTTACCGGCTTATGCCTGAATTATGTTACAGTTACATTTTTAACGTACATTAAATTTCAAGTATTGTTTGTGAAAAAAAAAACACATTAAAGTGGAAATAACGTTTGATATCATTCGTTTTATTCAGCAGAGTATCAGCAATTATTACGTAGCTCGAACTCACCCAATTATTTTCGTGTGTTTTGACGATATCCCATTACTAGCTTTATGATAGCGCAAATAATGAACAGCGTAATGCTATTGATAAAGTTATCATTACAACATCACAAGTTTGTGGTTATTGCTCTGAGATAATACGAGATAGAAAACAGCTAAGTAGCCAATGTGCTGCTTGTCCAAGAATTACAAATTTTTTTCATCAGAACAGTTTACTAAACATGTTCAAAATAGCATTGAATCGGCTGCCATCTCACAGCCATAATATTGTTATTCGAGCTGACAAAACAACTGCCGATGAACACACAAGGAGATTAATAATCTTTTTATTTTTTTCATTTTAGATCACTGGAAGGGATGAAATCATGGGTATGGCCACCTGCCAATTTTTCGAGAACCGCCCCCCCCCCCCCTTCATCGGCTGCTAAAATTTTGGATTTTGAAAAAAAATTATTTTTTAATTTTTTTCTGTACTCTTAAAAGGTTAATAAATAACATATAAAAAAATGGATAGCAAAAATATTAATTGCCTATTTTATACAGCACTTTAAAAAAGACCTAAAAATTATGCCTCTAGACCAGAATACTCCCTTAAATTCAGCTACCATTGGCGAAGTGGCTGTTGTCATTGTGGGAGAAAATTTACAATCTAGAGATATTGCGCTTCATCGTTGGAATAATGATTTAAAACGTGTATCTGAAACACATAGGAGTTATGATGTGTTACAATATCCTTTGATCTACTGGCTGGGGGAAGATGGATACCATTTTAATATCAAAATGATAAATCAAGTAACAGGTAACTAGATTGAACAAGATTATATAATATTTTCAAATTCAAAACATCAAGGTAAGAATTTCTATTCATACAGACTAGTGATCCGTGAAGGTGAAGTAAATCATATTTTTATATGTTAAGGACTTTTTCATCAGTTTGCCGTTGACATGTATGTTAAAATTGAGACTGAACGATTGACATACATAAGTTTGAAACAACGACAGCTTCGATTTATGTTTTCAAGAGGATTTCAATTCGGTGCGAACATAATATTAATTTTTACAATAGTAGGAATTGCATAAGGAAGAACGAAAATTATATACATACATGTAGGCACAATATGGTATATAAGTCATAACGAATAAGAAATAATCTTCTACGATTAGCCGTCAAACATAACGCATTTCCACTTATTTCCACATAAGTATTAATTGTATAAAGTCTAAGAAGTAACAATTTTCATATAAATGCTAAGTGTTTAAACTCCTACAAGTAATAAATTTTCATATAAGTGCAAAAGAATACCTAGACGTGTCTAGGATTCCTTCATGTTTGATTATTGCGCGCTTTTCGAATGTCAATAATGTGTTGTTATAACTGGCTCAGTAGATGGCGCCACCCGATGAAACATAATAAAACATAGCAGTATTACGGACGCCTTTTTTTCGAGTCACCGGAAATGACTCAAGTGATGATCATTTTTTTGAATTTTTAACTCAAATGTACAAGAGACAACCGATCCCGACTACTAACCGATAAGGACTACGATCCGGAATAAGGGACAACGATCCAGAAGGACGAGGACAAAACGCGAGTGTAAGGGCACAACGAGAGAAGACACGCTGGCGAAAAAACCTGCACGACTTAGGTCACCAAGCAAAAACATATAACAAGAATACACAGTAAAATCAAAAGTCTCTACAGCGAAGAGCAAAAAAAAAAAAAATTATATACACATACACATTATTCTCTCTTTTATTATATATCCTTCTACTTTAGTATTTAAGAACAAAAACAGGCAAAAACAGTAAGTTGACTTTGCTGATGTCGGAAGATTCAGCAGACACAAACGGGCCATCGTCATGCCGGGATTCGGTTTTGAATCTGTCAACTTGGTTCCGGTCACCTCCGTCGGTGGTCGGGGACAAGATAACACCATTGACCAACTACATCCGCGGAACAGACAGAGCAAACCTAGGTGGATGCAAGTCCCAGTGTTACACTACCTGGGCATCTTTGCCACACTCATATGTGGCTTCATTCTATACCGAATTTCGGGCAGGAGGGTCGACGTTACCAACACAAAGCAACCAGGTAACAAACGTTTTTTACACCCCAACACCAGAGGAAGTAAATCTGCTAAGCGCAATAGATCGAACAGTGCTAGCCAAAGGGAAAAAATTCATGGTAAAGGGCCAACCGGGGCCTCTAATCATAAAACAAGCCGTAGCAAAGCAAATACTGGCTTCTGGAAGTACTGCGTCTAACGCCCAGTACCACAGCCTATACTTGGCACAGTTTGTAGATGAGCTTACAGGTCTCTACAATACCTACCAAGACATGGACCCCAGACCAACGGTAGCTACATGGCCTCCCTTTGAGTCATTCTATTATAAATATAGTGAAAGTGAACAGAGTCAGAGCAATAATAATGAAGATGTCCAACAAACCAATTATCAAGAATGTGAAAATTATCCCAGCTCCGAGGAAGGAGCAAACCTTAAAGCCGATAGCGATCAAGCCAGTGAGCGACGACGAGGAAAGCAGTGGAAAGAAAGCGACGATGTTCGAGAAGTTGCGCCAGCAGAAACTCCCAAGATTATAATTCCGTGGACGCAGGACATACTTCAGGAATTACGAGTTGCAGCAGAAATAAACAAGGAAGAAAAAGAAGAATTTCTAGAACCAGAGACGAGTCAACAGATGAGAGCACGTATGAGTTTACAAGAGAGTGGATTAATAGTTCTCGTAAGTATTGTGGAGCTAATCGAGTTATTATGGGAAAAAGAAGTATTCTTGGGGAAGATCATTCATGTGTTGGGGGATGTGGAGCGAATAGCGGTAAAAAGCCACAATTTACCATGGAAGAGGACCATTATTGTGATGAAACAAGGGATATTGAATTGTCTCAAAGCAATGAAGGTCCTCGGGATAGAATTCGCGAGTTGTTCTTTCGAGGATTTCAAAAAAATCCTCCAAAAAGAAGAGTGCTACACGACATTTTCAAAAAGGAGCGTATATCCCAAGTTAGTGGATCTGCTCTTAGAGACCTACATGAAAAACACCGGGGAGCCGTCCTTATTGTGTGTGAACACAACGACTACTACCACATTATCCACGATTGCTCCTATCACAACTACAGTAGCCGGTGTGCCTCCATTGAGCGTATTAAGCGAGGCTATAGTATTGAACGACGATTTTCTCGAAGAGTTATTGCCAGTATCGACTTCAACCTCGATCACTGGGCAAATCTCACAATCTATTGTGAGAAATGCGGAAGATCGATACGTTACGTGGACATCGCCGGGCGAAACTGGGTACCAGGTAGTGAAGTTGGATGTTTACAAATTCTCCAAGATTGTCGGCAAGGACAAGAAGAATTGGTGGAAGGAGGCAGAGATCCGCTCCACCTTCTTAACGAAGAGCCCTCTGGATCAAAAGGATGTCTTGAAACTGGCTATTGCAAACAACAGAATTATTGCCCCAATTATGGAAAGAGAAGGCATCAAGTGGCATTTTATTTCCACGGCAAGTCCTCACTTTGGAGGAATTTTGGAGGCAGGTGTTAAATCTATGAAATATCACCTTAAGCGCATCATAGGAGATAATACTCTCACATATGAAGAGTTGACTACGCTGTTAACACAAATTGAAGCAGTTTTGAATTCACGCCCACTTTATACTACTGGAGAAGATTGCGAGGATAACAGCATACTTACACCAGGGCATTTTCTAATTGGAAGATCATTGCTGAGCGCGCCAGAACCGTTTCAAGAATGAAATATTTCTCATAGAAGACTTGTCTATCATTTATTTTCCCCACCCGTGGTAAAAGATATTTGACATAGCTTGTCTTAAACAACCTCGACGAATTTCTAATACTTCCGCGAGACAACAATTTCATGCTGTTACTATTCTTCCATATCTCAGATTTTATACATTTAAAAGTAGAGAAGAACGATGACGCATCAAAACATTTGAAGGACCTTAGGAAAAAATATGTAAAAACAATAAGTAACCTGCCGGGTGGCTTGTCGAATATAGGAAACGCTAGTAGCAGGCTGCTACCCATTTCGTGATGTGTTGATCAGATCATGTGATAAGACCCGGATCGTGTGATGTGACCCTAAATAAGGATTGGTTTGCTCGCCTATATAAGAAACGCTGCTAGCTAGGCCTGCTACCCATTTCGTGATGTGTGGATCAAATCATGTGATATTACCCGGTTCGTGTGATGTGACCCTAAATAAGGATTGGTTTGTTCGCCTATATAAGAAACGCTGCTAGCTAGGCCTGCTACCCATTTCGTGATGTGTGGATCAAATCATGTGATAAGACCCGGTTCGTGTGATGTGACCCTAAATAAGGATTGGTTTGCTCGCATATATAAGAAACGCTGCTAGCTAGGCCTGCTACCCATTTCGTGATGTGTGGATCAAATCATGTGATATTACCCGGTTCGTGTGATGTGACCCTAAATAAGGATTGGTTTGCTCGCCTATATAAGAATCGCCTATATAAGAAACGCTGCTAGCTAGGCCTGCTACCCATTTCGTGATGTGTGGATCAAATCATGTGATATTACCCGGTTCGTGTGATGTGACCCTAAATAAGGATTGGTTTGTTCGCCTATATAAGAAACGCTGCTAGCTAGGCCTGCTACCCATTTCGTGATGTGTTGATCAGATCATGTGATAAGACCCGGTTCGTGTGATGTGACCCTAAATAAGGATTGGTTTGCTCGCCTATATAAGAAACGCTGCTAGCTAGGCCTGCTACCCATTTCGTGATGTGTGGATCAAATCATGTGATATTACCCGGTTCGTTTGATGTGACCTCAAAACCGAATTTCGAATATGAAGAATATCAGTGCTGAGCGGCAATGATGCGGGGCGCAGTTGGTACAGTACGGTCTTTTTTCTGCGTACTACAGTGCCAAAAACATTCGCGTATACATATGTGAAGTGGTCTGTGCTCTATTGGAAACCATTAACAACTACATTTTCTTTGTAGAAACTAACAATGCACTGTAACTTTTAATTCTTAAAATATTTAGATTTTTTTTATGAAATTCAACATTTCTCACCTTTGATATGAATCGGTACCGGTGTTTTCCTCCAGCTCTGTTAGCGATTCAATTGAACATTATACATCATTTGATTTGCACATTTGCAAATGTAATTCGTTTCAATTTGAAAGTCGGGAATTACCAAGAGATATCTTTTTCAAATATATGTTATCCCTGTTTCTGGGTTTACTACAAGATTGCAACTTTTGCACGTAAAAATGTTTACTTTAAAACTGACTAATATTTTACTACCAATACGTATATTCCTTGCACTGAAATTAGTTTTCCTTACAACGTTTTACAAAATTTTTCTAAACTAAATATAGCTTAATTTTAATAATACTAATGTTACTACACATAAATTGAGCTTACTCACAAATTTACGAGTTTCCACCTTCTATCAAATTTCTAAGCCTTTTGCTCCGCCTGTTGATGTTTTAAGGCATCTAATTCGTTTTGAATACACTCGAACTGATTATATAATTGCAGCAACTCTTCATGGTTCATCTCTAAATTGATGTCTTCCCCTGTTCCAGTTTTTAATTGCAACATGGCCAAAGCATTTTTCTCACGTTGCTCACAATGCGATGAGATTTCCACATTTAATTTCCACGCCACATCTTGTATCTCATTTGATTCATAACGCTCACACGCCAAACTATTCATTATTGGAGTCGTTTGGCGGACCCATAACCTAACAATTGCATCGATTTTCGCATCATCTTGAAGCTGCAGCTTTTCTCGTAATTCAGCGTGCAATCGAGTTGGTTTGATGACAAATGTAGACGTGCGTCGTAAAATGTAGGAAAAAGTTTTAATCATTAGAAGAAAATCGGCACGTGGTACACCAACTAAACGTTCCAATTCTTCCAAAGCATTTTCTGGCTCTATAACATCCTCAGTTGTCGCCGGTATCATTTGCCGATGAACAAAACTTAGCACTGTTGTAAAAGTATCATAAGGTAGCGCATTTATAATTTTTATACCCTCTCGTGCTCTACAAAGTAAAAAAACGTTTTTATACTCCCGGATTTCAATAGATATATAAATATTTTAGTTTTACATCCTTACGAAAAATGTCTTAAAACTCAAAGAAAAATTGTACAATTTTATAAATTTTAAAAACTATATTCATTGATAATCACCTCTCAGTAATTTTTATCCAATTGGCAGCCATGAATATATTTTAAATGTTAATTTATTTATTTATACACAATATATTCTATAAAAACGTTTATAATCGTCCAAATTTCTGGTCTCATTAACAAAGGCCGCTGTCACAAAACTTTTATGGCGAAATACGTCGTTTGGTATATCAAAATGGTGTCCATACGCAGAGAACGTATATCATTTTACGTTCTCTGCCATCCGTGCTTGGCAGTGCTGCCCACTCAACTTGTAGAAACAGAACAATCAGAGAATGTAAAATATAAAAAAAAACTACATTCTCTGGAAAAATATTTGAATTTATGGCAACACTCTCTACATAGCGTTACCAACTATCGATTGTTTTCATATTACAGCTGTTTCGAAGCTGTTTGGACACATCGTCAATATATTCATAAAATTTGTTAATATTGCTATAAATTAGTTAAATGGTGTTCGAATATGACAGCAACTTTGCGTTATCGTGGTGATAAAAACAATCTTATTGAATTGGCAAAAAATTTGGATGCGTTCAAGAAAGTGCCGGAAAAATATACAGAAACAACAGAAATAGGGGGTACATGTAAGTTAAAAACAAACATATTCATGTATGCACTAAAATAAGTGAAGCGCTATAATATTTGATCCTATCTCGTCTTCAGTATCTTTGTTAAGTCGTTTGCTCATTATTTACCTCATTTACAAGGAGGTATGCTATTACAAAGAAGCTGATCTTATTTATCAATTTGAACCTGACATCGACATGGATGATAAAGTACAAATGCATGTCGATATCACCATAGCCATGCCATGCTCCTGTAAGTAAATATGACAATGTAACATAAAACGATCGATTAGTAATACTGATTTATAATGTGTAGCCCTTTCTGGCGTTGACCTAATGGATGAGACACAACAGGATGTATTCGCGTATGGTACATTACAACGGGAAGGTACTTGGTGGGTTTTACCTGAAGAGGAGCGTCTCCAATTCGAACGCATGCAGCATATGAATACATTTTTGCGAGAAGAATATCACTCTGTTGCGGATATTCTTTTTAAAGATATTATTAAGAATAATGAAGTGAATGTGAAACCAATAGGAAACTTGAAGAAACTTCCGGAGGAGCAATATGATGCATGCCGTTTACACGGAACATTGGGTATTAATAAGGTAATTGCTTTCGATTTATTTCAAAAAACATGAATATGGGAAAATATTGATACTACAATAGCAAACAAGTTAGCTATTTTGCAGGCGTAGTTGATATTACTCGCTGTTGTATTATTTATGTAAACATAGTTGGTATACTATTATACAACGTATGCACTATACATTTGAATGACTAGAACATGTTTTATGTATATACCTCTACACGTATGAAAGTTGTTTTAATAATTTAATGAAAGTCAAAATTCATAAATTCGGTTGAATGTTATTGAGAAAAATTAAAAAAATTTATATAATTTTTGCTATACAAAATATTCAATGTGTAAAATAAGTTTGTTTTCTTTTCGTTCATATAAAATGGAAAATGGCAATTCTGTTCCGAGTTCCCGTAATTGGGAATTCGAAATGGTGCCAATAAATACGGAGACGATATTAAAATATTAGTAACTTATTTAGCTGTTGAACAATTTCACGAAGATTGACACAAAATAATCTTATATATTGCACGAAAGCGGCATTATAGAATAAAAAATAAATAAAAACCGAAATTATGTATTCCAACTCAATAATTTATTGGCAACAACGTATACACATCAAAATAAAAAAGATATTTGTATAGGGTGGCAACTCTTACAGTCCAATGCTAAAAAGAAAGCTGTAAAGAAATGTTTGGTTAATAGTGGCGTAGCTAATATAAATTTATAAAAAATATGTTTTATGCACATTTAATTTTGGCCAAAAAAGGCCCATTGGCCCGAGTATGGTTGGCTGCTCACTGGGATAAGAAAATAACAAAGGCGCATGTATTCGAAACTAATATTGAGAAATCCGTGGAAGGTATAATGCAACCAAAAGTAAAATTGGCGCTTCGCACTTCAGGGCATCTATTGTTGGGCGTCGTTAGGATTTATTCGCGGAAAGCAAAATATTTATTGGCGGATTGCAATGAAGCATTTGTTAAGATCAAAATGGCTTTTAGGCCTGGCATGGTTGATCTTCCTGAAGGACATAGGGAAGCAAATGTAAATGCAATCACTCTGCCAGAAGTATTTCATGATTTCGATACAGCCTTGCCCGAGTTGAACGATATTGACATTGAGGCACAATTTGCGATAAACCAATCTAGAGCAGATGAGATTACTATGCGAGAGGATTATGGCGGTAGCTTGTCACTTTCAATTCATGATGATGGTTTTGGTGATATGGGATTTGAAGGTGATACTCCTGACTTAATACGTGGTCCAATAGATGCCAATATCGATGATCAACTATTTGGTGATGGTGGCATGGCGGACGTTACATTGGTAGATGAACCAAAAATAACACTAAACGATACAGATTTGGCAAATTCACGATTAGATGGAGATGGTTTTGGGGATGAATTTGGACAGCCTGAACTGTTTGAAGACGATCTTTTTGCTGAACCGCCATTAGATACCAGTGACAATAATTTGAAAGCTGCCATTGGTGCGGCACAAGAATCTGATGACGACGGCATGGATCATATGGATATTAGACCACCATCTGTAGCATCCAGTTGTGAACATGCATCCGAGACAAATGAAGTAGAAAAAGAAGCTCACAAAGATGAGGGTAATGAAGCTTTAGGCAATTCAAAGGAAGATGAAAATCCTTTGGACCAGTCAACATTACTGCAGAATGAAGATGAAAGCTTTGCCTTGGCACCTATAGATGCCTCAGCATACAAAGGTGTCACCAAAGCTAAACGCAAGCGTAAGCTAATTGTTGATGAAGTCAAAAATATATCTGGCGAGGAAATGAAGGCTCAATTGGCAAACACAACGGACATTGTAACCACATTAGATTTGGCACCGCCAACAAAACGATTAACTTATTGGAAGGAAACTGGTGGTGTGGAAAAATTATTTTCACTACCTTCTAGAACTATACCGGCCAGAGCATTGTTTTTAAATTATCAACGTCATTTAGTGTCACGTTGTTCAGTACTCGAAGACTTTTCTATACTTGGCCCGTCGGATTTGTTGGCTATAGAGCATATACAGAATGAAAATGATGCAAATGTTATAAATAATAAGCGTGGTCGTAAACGAAAGCATGAGCTCCAACCAGTACAGCAAAACACAGCGGATGTGACGGCACAAAGTCTGGCGGCACCAGAACCGGTACGCGACCTCGAACAAAGTGTTGGTCAAGCACAATATTCGTTGGCCGACAATTTATTGCCACCGGCGGAGAGCTCGTTGTTTGACAATATGCGCAGTCCCAGTCGTATGCTAAGCATGAATGAAATCAATGGTATTGATAATTTAACAACACTCAATGATTTACCTCTGACGCCAAGTAACATGCATCACGGCATCGACGCATCCGATGATTTCAATCATGGCGACGTGACGCCCGCAGGTCTACATCATGGAGACCAAACTCCGCATCATTCCAGTATTGAACATATCGATAATTTACCCAATCTACCAGCCGATCAAGTGTCATCTATATTGCAAGAAGCTGAGAATATACCAAATATCCAAACAGATTTACTAGCAAGCAAGGCGCAACGCACTAGCGATATATCTACAGATTGGAATGATTACGACTTACCGCCACCACCGCCGAATCCTGCTGAAGAGCAATTGGAAAACGAAACAGATGAACAATTTGAGGAACGCGTACTCAATAAGCGAGCAGCACAATTATTCTATACCGTTAAATCTCGTTTAATAAAACAAGATTGCCTAATATTGTCTGCATTAACCGTGAATAACACCAGGAAACAGGCGGCACAAAAGTTTTACTCGCTATTGGTGCTGAAAAAGTTCCGCGCACTCAACATTGAACAGACGCAGCCATACGCGGACATAGAGATATCAAGAGGGCCGCTATTTGAAAACCCGAAATTATAAAGCATGATAAATAAAATTTAATATATTTTCTTTTATATAATTATAATTATTATATTTTATATAACGAATTGAAATTCGCTTTTAAATCGTAATTTTCTGTATGTAAATAATAAATTATTTTTATATATAAATAAATATTATTGTACGAAAATTATGTAAATTGAATATGTACTTTTAAAAGATAAGCAAGTATGGAAACTTTGACATGCGTAGTTATGTAAGTACTAAAAAAGTGCAGTGTAGAGGTAGAAATGCGCTCATAGAGAAGTTTAACATCTTATCAACAGTAATTTTGAAAATATATATTTTAGAATAAATATTTTTATCCTACAACCGTGTAATTATTTTATGAAATGAATTTAAACATCCAGGTCGCTGGAGTTCTGCACTTGGTTGGTGGTGCGCAGCCATTTGTTGGGCTCTTTGGCGATCACTGGACAATCGATTTTCGACGTACGCCAGCTAATTTCACGCATCGCATCAATCGTTTAAGTTTTGGTCAATATTCACGGCGCATCGTACAACCGCTTGAAGGCGACGAAACGCTAGTAGCCGATGAAGAAACAACGGTACAATACTTTTTGAAAATCGTACCCACCGAAATACACAATACATTCACAACAATCAATACGTATCAATATTCAGTGTCAGAGAATGTGCGTCAATTGGGTGTGTATAAATTTTGTAATATTTTATTTGCATATATGCTACATATGTAAATATATTTTCTGAAATAACTATATTCCGCTTATTTAGACTCGACCAAAAATTCGTACGGCTCGCCTGGCATCTATTTCAAATACGACTGGTCGGCATTGAAGATCATTGTACGCACCGATCGCGATAATCTCGTGCAGTTCATAATACGACTATGTTCCATCATAGCTGGCATCATCGTTATCTCAGGCAAATGCGCAACTACTAACACTACACACACAAGCCACTTAATAAAACTATTATGCATTTCATTGCAGGCATTTTAAATTCTATGTTGGTCTCTATGCAGCGCCTTACCATCAATATATTTGCACCGCAACTCTTACAGCAAACACTAAGTCAGCAACACGCTAGTGCTAACCGCGAGTGTGGCGCACATGTCGCTGTTGAAACTGGTGCTGTGAATGTGAATCTCGCAAGCGCTAGCTCCGCAGCGCTCACGACTAAAGTATTGTCGAATAATCTTATAAATACGGCGAATAGCATGTCTGACAGCATAAGCCTACTAAATGCCACAACTACAACAACTAGCATTCCAACGATTGTGCCAATAGCCGTTGCTGAGCAGCCAACATCCAAGTAGCCGATTTGCATAGGTTCATCGTAAAAGATTTTTTACACTGCGTTCGTAGTGTTTAAAGTCACAAATAATTTTTAAGCAAAACATCTTTCATATGTTCTTTGTAAGAATAAGCTACTATTTTTTATTTGGCATTACAATGTGGCTCACAGCTAATAAATATACAATTTAAAACCAACAACTCATCATTATATAAGTCTATGTATGTATGTCATAACACTTGAATTTCCAACTATTGCTTAAGTATATAACGTATGCACATATGTATATATGTATTAATACATATATGTATATACTGTGCAAGTACTTAGTAAAAAATTAGTTAAAACGTACTCGTCCATATGTAAGTATATTAATTTTTCAGCGTCTCGAATAGATCCGTCTTTATGTTGGCGAAATTGCCGCTGCGCTTGTAACCGCATATGCTTTTCAATATTTCCAAACTCGATGCAATTGTGGTGTTGACATCTTGCTCATTGCCTAAGCTTGGATTTAATTCCACCAAATCAATGCCTTGCACGCGATTCGTGTCACGTAGCGCCTCTACAACCGATATGCCCTCGCGTAATGTTAGGCCGGCACAAACAGCTGTACCAGTACTGGGCGCTACGGCTTTGTCCAAGGCGTCAATATCGAAACTGACATGTATCTTATTTTGTGGCTTCAGTGAGTCCAGCGTACGCTCGATGATTTTAGAGATGCCGTACTTGTCCACAGACTACAAAAAAAAAGGAAAGAAAAACACACAAAAGTGAGACAAAGTTTTGAGTTAAGAAATATTAAACATTTTATTTAACGGCAGTAATTCGTTATTTCGCTATGAAATAAACCGCTTTGGTCTGTAAAGTAGCATACTACCTGTCGCTATAAAGAAACTTGTTCAAGTCAGTCTTGATTTAACGCACCTAAGTTATATAAACACGATCATAAAAGCTATTTTTTATTTTTACTCTATCTGGTATGCTCAACTGAGCTCCATTGGCGTTTTAGTTGCACATGGTTGTGGGTTTTGTAAATTTAAAGAGCTGCCCTTAACCTATGGGAAGAGTTTTGGAAATAGTGAGTCCCTACATTGTGTGCTAAAAAAAAGCATTCCTTAACCTTTTGCAAGAGTCTTGGAAATAGTAAGTTATCCTGTGTACCATCTCAGGAATCACCTTTACTAAATAAAGATATAAAGAACATTATTCTAACTCGATTGCTGTGTAAAAAAAGATATTTGATCGGCTAGTTGGTCATCGGTTCTTTCTGCTTTGGAGCTGAGCACAATAATTGAAACAGGAGGTCAGTATAAATTTCACAATTCTCAGCTCATAGCGCTAAACTACCTTAAGAACGGATATATACGGGGTGTGTTCAAAGGAAAAAGGTGAATTTTGAATTTTTTTTTTTGAAAAGTACTTATTTTTTCAGCAATATCTATTTTGTACACTTGTTAAACATATGTGTCCGTTTATAACAAAAACAAAAAATATCGATAATCGAATGTATACACCCCGCGAAAATTCAAAATTCACCTTTTCCTTTGTACACACCGCATATTTGTCTCTCTCTCTCTCATCTTCTAAGCGTCCTCTTTCTGTTTGGAGCCGAGCTCAATAATCTAGTCTACTTTGCCGTTGAACTGCCTCAAAAGTCTTCGAGCTTTTTCACTATGCTGAATCCGCACTATTTTACTCACACATTTGCTATTGTATTAGTGCAACCGATCTTTGGGCTAACGTTTTTTGCAGTGTATGCAAAACGTATGCAGTTGCCATTGTGCGTAAGGCAAGCATTTTCCCACAAGAAAAGTTATTGAAATTTTTCAACGCACCGATTTTCACGTCTCATAAATAAAATACTAAAATAGCTACGGAAAGTGCAACACCCCACTAAAGCACGGCGTATGCGGATTATACGTGCGGCAGGCGGAAATCGCCTGTACTGAATTGCAAGCATACATACATATGTATGTGTGCATGTATATACGTTCAACAACAACAAAATTATTTATTATTTACGTTTCTTTTTTTTGTAATTTGCCTACATGCACCGCGCCGCCGATCCGGTTCATTCCCCTTTTGACGCGTCGTTGTAAAAATTAATGTCCCTGCATGTGACGGCAAACACGGCGCACCCTTTGTACGCGTTTAGCACCCTATACCCTGCGCGCATTACAACCACCACCGCCACGCTGCCGCTGCGGCCACGCCACATTCGAGGTGTGGACAAAATACAGTCGCCGCATTGAACTCGGGGTTGCTCACCGCAGCGCGTTCGCATCAATGCAAGTCACACAGTTGCGCTTAACTGTGTATGTGTGTGTATATGTGTATGCATATGAGCTCGCATGCAAGGATATCAATGATCGCTACAGTGTATGCAGTTGGGCTCAGAGTAAAATGATCTTGCTCCTGCTGTTGTCAGCGCCGTTGCGCCAGCGTTCCAACGCTAGTGAAAGTAACAAGGTTGTCAAACGAGTTCTGTGACAACACAAATAAAACTTGCCAACACACACATGTGTGCATACAGTTACGGTAGCAAGCCGAAGACTCACGGAAAATGCCCTATTGTTAGCGCAGACTGACAGTGCAGACAGTGCCACCCGCTCGTTACCAGACAAAAACCTATCGCACAGTGTTACAAAAAAGAAGTTTTCACTAAAAAAAAATCGACGACGCGTTGTCTCGCTTCTTCACACTCGCTAACGATCTCGCTACTTGCATGCTTGTATGAATTTTTGAGTTGGATCTTATGACCGGCAGACAAACGCCGGCTTTGTAGGAGCCGACATTAATGCTCATTTGATATTGCGCCTCGTACTATATCCCAAGATTGCCATTTTTTTCCTAAGTGTCGAAATTTCGGCTAATTACGCTATGAGTGGCTGATTATATATATTTTCGGCGGTTTGGCCTAGTCTGTCGAAGGACCGAGCGCTAGCAGAAACATTCTCAAACTGGGCTAGAGTCCACGTCTGATCTCATTGCGCTCCGTGCCCTTATTCTCTAGTACTTGTATTGTTCTTCATGTGCATATCTAAGCGGCACACCTTCATTTCCCTAATCAAACTCACTACATTTATGTTTGTGGTTATGTCAGCTCAGTTCGGTTATTGACAAATACATCACTAATCACCACTTTTACCTTGCTCAGCTACTATAATCAATTCTCGCTAGTTCATATGGCGTATGAAATGCCTTAATTATTTATTTATAAAATCTCAAAATTCACCACTGTGCTAATATAGTATGCGTGCATAGTCTCATGCACGTAATGTATACTTACATCCATTGCGAACGCTCGTATGCCCAATTTATTCAGGATATACGCCTCGTACGGGTCAATGTCCCTCAAACCAATGTAAACGAGCTGATCAGCGGCTAAACTGTAAATAAAATGTTATAGAATAAATGCAAGTAGAAATAAGACACACAAGTATAATATCTATCGATATGTATATTTATAGGACACACCAATAAAGTACATATTGAAATATATGTGGATACAGCCACAGGCTCTTAGAAATCGAATTTTCCAGCTTTTCTTTATCTCAGACCTGCTGAAGATTCAGAATATCTAAGAATTTCCAGATAAATCACTTGAAGATTCACTAATCATACAGCTCATAGTGTCGTGTACTTTAACTACTCCAAGTAATTATAGTCTTGTAGGCCTTGGCTAGATCCCCATTTTGACTTAGCATTTAAAAAAGTTTCGCCTAACAGGTATTGCTCTCAATATATGTACAATGAATATATAAGAAACTGTTTGAAGTGGAATATCTCTCTCTCTCTTTCTCTCTATCTTTTTTTCTCTCTCTCTATCTTTCTCTCTCTATATTTTCTCTCTCTCTGGTTGCTCTCAACATATGTACAATGAATATGTAAGAATATGTTTGAAAAGGACTATCTCTCTCTCTTTTCTTTTTCTCTATCTCGCTCTCTCTTTCTTTCTCCCTCTCAATCTCTCTAGATGCTTGCACATATAAGTTTATTTAAAAATAAAAGCCCTTTTCATGAGATCTCTATGTTTTAGATTTAAATTCAAGCCTTGTACCATCAAGTCTCAGAGAGAAGTTAATCGGATGCAAAGTGTACTTTATGTAACGCTGTCATCTAGGTTAATTTAGCTCGAAATGATACTAACACTAGAACTACGAAGATTTACCATATACCTGTTTCAAAAAGGTCTCTATCTCTCTGAAAATTAGAAGCGCAAGAACAAAATAATCTATAATATTATTCTATACAAAAATTTTATAGCAATCATGACATTAAATTTAAATAGGAATAAAGAGAAAATGGTATAAATAAATGATGCAGCCAGTCACTTTGACCGGTTCGTAGTTCGAGTGCTAAGAATAGAGTCCTGGCTTAATTTAGTATTTCCAATATTATACGCTTGTCGATCGCATTGCAGCCTGTGATCTGAAGTTTTAGATAAAGCATTGACTCTCCGCTCATAACTTGGTGCAACATCAAATACTCGAAGGACAGCTAATACCTATATCACCGACGAGTAGCTCAGTCAAAAAAGGTCTCAGTGATATATTATTATTATTAATTGGAATACTTTGGTTTCCGCTGTGAACCCATGCAGCTGACAGACAACGTAGCATGTACGAAATGCAACGAAATACGCCATTTGTTGTAAACTTTACAAACACATGCCACGATCAACACGCGATCGGCTTGGCAACGCCCAAGGGGCCAAAACCAATCATTTACATCAGCTCAGCAAGCTGAAAACACCCCACAGCGCTTAGTTTAAAACGTGTATACATACATACAAGCATATATAGGATATGTGAGCATGTTTATTTTAGACGGAAAATGTGAAATTAAAAAAAAATTTACAAGAAAAACGGCTGGCAGCATTGTAAAAGGATATGCACATATTTACATGCAAGCTTGCAAGTCGAGCAACGCTTCGAGGGTACTTAATTTTCCAGCACAGCGCACCGAGCAATGCGGCGAAGCAGCGGCTTGGCTGGCAGTTGGCCGCTGCTTGTGACACGTGATTAGAGCAGTATAGGCCGACGCACTGGCCGGCGACGCGGCCCAGTTTCGTCCACCCTGCAAGTTGTCGCTTGCCTTAGGAGCGCGCATTCACGCGTGCGATGTTGTAAGTGCATTTTTCATTATCCTTCAGCACTATACATTATTCGGCTACGAAGCGTGTAAACAGCCGAACGGGGTGCTTTTGCATGCACTGCTATACATACATATGTGTGTGTGTGTGCGTGTATGTGTATGTATTGCCGCTCTAAGTGGCATCCGGCTTGTAAGCGCCTTACACAATCGGCTGACTTTTCAGGTTTTGTCGATTTGGTTTACATATTTTGTTGCTGACATGTGTGTGTAAGTAAACATAGCAGCATAAATTGCTTTTTTATGTGCATTTTTTTTATGGGTTTTCGCCATATTTGCATAAGTTAAGGGTGGATTAGAAGTGACTGCGTTTGGCCATTTGGATTTCTTTCACAGATTATAAGTTTTTGCATGAGCAGTTGTGTTTTGAAAATTAGGTTCCAGCTGTTTTGCTTTAAATCCTTTGTTATGTTCCTTATAATTCTACTCTGCTGTGACGAAACCCCTTTTGTTTTTTTTAATATTTAATATTAATAAAATAAATCTAATGACTCATTTCAAATAGCTTAAGTTGCCAGAGTGCAACGCCGTACCAAGCCGGCGATTGCGCTTTGTCTTTCAGCTTCATTCAGCACTTTATTCAGCTAAAATCTGAACTGCTGAAAACTAGGTATTAAGTTCTACGAGATTTTTGAGTTATAAATCATGTCTACCAATCACCAGCGAAAAACTAACAGCAAGAGTTGGCAACAGCTAAGTGTTTTGCACCGACAAATTGATGGTACTAAAAATGAAGTTTGTCTTTTATCGGTGCATACCCCATCATCCAACGAGCTACTTAGATATGTAAAACATACAATACACTGTACAGATGCATTTCTTATAGCAAAAAATTTATACTCTTTTCTTTATCTTGATTTTATTCAATCAGTTTGTATGGCAGCTATATGCTATAGTCATCCGATCTAAACAATTTCTTCGGAGATAGTACCACTATATTGAACAATAATCCGTGCGAAATTTCGTGAAGATATCTTGTCAAATACAAAAGTTTTGCATACAAGCACTGTACTCCGAACGCTCAGTTTGCATGGCAGCTATATGCTATAGTGCTGCGATAACGGTGTTTACGAAAAATAAGCAGCTTTTTGGGAGTGAAAAGGATGTGTGCAAAATTTCAGATCGATATTTCAAAAACTGAGCGTCTGGTTCGCTATAGAAAGAACAGACAGACAGCAGTTACCTTAAAGCAACTCCGACGTTTCCTTCTGCGTGTTACAGACTTTGTGTCAAACTTAATATACCCCATTCAAGGTACAAAAATCAAATATTCTTTCGAAAACAAGCGTAAGTTCGCGTTGGCTAGCAAATAGCCTAATCCAAATACTGCGAAGAATTGTTAAATTTCAAAGCGAGTTTGATAGCAGCTATACTATCGACTAACCGGACGCGATAATAATAGTTTGATCGATTACTACTACTTTCATAAGCATATGCGATCGTCAACACGCATCCGGCATAGTTTTCTGTCGTTGTGCGTGTCTCACTCAGCACTCATACATATTGTCGATTTTTTCCTGACCTACACTACAGCGTCTCAAGTTACTGTTTACCGTCTTTTGTTGTGTTCCCCTCAGTAAAAAGGTAAGCGCTAGTGCGAAGTTCGAGGGCAGACGAAGCGCAGCTAGCGTTTTGTTTTACTTGCAACATTTGCCACGTCATAGCATCTCAAGTATGTATACAACTCGATGAATGTGGGAAACACTACAAGAAACTATAAACTCGTGAATTTTCGTAGCCATGCACGTATACACGCATAAAGTGCGACCAAATACGTGAGCTTATTGTTTTTAAAGAAAGAAAGTGCTAGCCGCTTTTAATAGCTGGAGATTGCAACTATTCTCAATTTGGCGTTTTTGCCCGACACTGTAGTCTGGTTGCGGCAAGCTAACTTATACAGTTACAATCCAACTGTCGCGATCGCAGGCTGCCAATTTATAATACGAACAAGATTCCAGCCAAGCTAGCTGCTCTAACTGTAGCACGAACGGGAACTTCCAACGGTAGTTGCCTTATAATAAGTTCCCGATTAGTTAGTGTTAGCACGCATTCTTAGGGTGGTCTGAAGCAGTCCCTATACTATATTACACCCTCAATCGCTTCATGTGACACAAATTGGCTGAGCACTTGTTTTACCAACAACACTGTCTGAATTGGATTGTTGTATTAATGGTATTGTTGTTGTAGGTGCGAGACGTCGCCTTTCTGTCTACAGAAATCATAAAACTCAGCGTAATATGAGCATATACATACACACATACATATGTATGTTATATGTAGCAGCTGCAGAAGTGCGGAAGCGGATGCGTTCAGTATGCCACACATACACACATGCATATTTTTTACTTGCATTTTGTGTTTGCTTGCGAAATTGGCGCGTGGTGGTTGATACTTTGATTCCCGCTGTACGTGTTTTCGTATATAATACGTCCATAAATCATGCCCGGTAATCGCATCGAAGCGAATCAATTGAACTGATCGCAGTGCGACGCCTCGAGTGGCAACGCGTCGCTCCGTCACCGCGTTTGGGTAATTTGTCGCAGCTGTTTCACTATACACTACCATTGTCGTTAGCGACATTGCCACTCGCTTTTGATCGTGTTAATTGCATTGCATTAATTGCGCAATGTTTTGCCTTTATGCAACTAAGCGCGCATGCGCGTACATTTAATTCAGGTCCTTTGTCACTTTGCACAAAATTTTCTTTGCAAAATGTAACAAATTTTTCTTATTTCTATTATGACTTTCCACCATTTTGCTCGCTGTGTATGTATGTATGTGCATATGTATGTTGATTGTAGCTCAACCACCCTTTGCGACGTGATTGCGTTGCGTAAAACTGAAACGCACACGTATAAACAATATATGTATGTATATATGTACACTTACTCGATGTTAGGCAAAGGATTTGCTGCCATTGTGCCACCGCCGCCGCCTCCGACACATGCGCCGGATGTAAACCAAACGTATACAATAAAAAAGGCTTTCCAACCCTTAAGGGGGTGTCTACCCACTAGTTTCAACTATGCATTGATATAGTAATGCAAATATATATTTAATAAACATATATTTACTTCTTGCCACCACACTGCTGCTACTTCCGCTAGCTATATGCAAACATGCGACCACCGTCGATCCGTGATGTGTGCGGCCAAAAGTTATGTCTCGCTGTAAACATGTAAGTACTACCGAAAGTGTATGCTAGCAGCACATAGTATCTGTTTGTGCTCACTATAATGCGGTTGACGACCTCTCTTTTGACCATTCTTTCGCTTT
Source organism: Bactrocera oleae (assembly GCF_042242935.1). Lineage (NCBI taxonomy): Eukaryota > Metazoa > Arthropoda > Insecta > Diptera > Tephritidae > Bactrocera > Bactrocera oleae. Next base: position 1,816,326 of record NC_091539.1, read on the forward strand.
ACTTTATCGTGCGTGAAGTAGGGCGGAAGCTTTTGCGCTGCACAAAACTCCCTTTTTCTACATGCATACCTGCCGCAACGCTATATGCATACCTGACGCATACGTCGACGTCATTGCCGAAATAGCGTACGCAGCAAACGAGTAATCTGCTGCTTCTCACACAAATGGACAACACTTAAATCGAAAACCATTTGACACCAAATGTAAGGTGGGTCAATATTAATAAATTTTTTCCATAATAATAGATTTTTCGTGACTTTAGCTATCCTATTGCGTATAAAATTCTACATATGTACATAAATACATACATTTACATAGCAGGCGCATACATATTCGGAAGAGCCTGCCTTCGTGTAAAACGGAAGTCGAAAGCTTCAACAGCAAGCAGCAGCACTATCAAACACATATACTTGCATACATCATTACATGTGGAGAGCGTTGAAAATAAATACAACAACTATCAGTCTACCGACCTTTTTCTGCAGTGCACTGCAAATTTTCGGAAACAACGCAAGTCTTCACTTTAGAAAATATTTTTAAATTTAAAAGTGTTTGAGCGATTAAAAGTGTGAACTCATAATTTTTAAAGTAACAGGAGTCACTGCTACAGTGTTGTGCTGAAAATTGTATGATTATTTAAGCGTATAAACTCCTAAACAAAAATGTAAGTATGTATGCACAAATAGATATGACTGTATCTATTGATGTACACTTCTAAATACATATGTATGTATGTATGTACTGTTTTGAGTGTAGCTGGCCGCATTTGACCCGTATTTATAGTTTCTACAGAATTACCGGCGTGAACTATTTCCAGACACAGTTGCTGCGCTCATCACAGCGTCCGCCATTTTAAACTCGAAAAAGGTAAAACACCAACAGCAATAAGATCAGCGAGTATAGGCAGAGAGCGTTGACTAGACGATAGCTGCAGAGTTAAATTCATATAAACATACACACATAACCAGAAAAAGTGTTGTTTTCGCTATGCAGAATACTAAACAATAACGAAGTCATAGAAAAATCCGGCAACACACAAAAGCGCAAAGCGGCATTTTTGGCGTCACTGTCGACTTCACTGCTTGTTGTGCTCGTTGGCTGGCGCTGCGCTGCCGACGCTTTGCGGCTTTGTGTTCGTTTGTGCATTTGTAGCTTCGATTCTCACATCTATGAAGTTCGTTCTTCACTTGAATTCGTGCGCTCGCCGTAAACACATCAATTCTCGGGTGAAATTGTCGTCTTTATTGTGCAAAAAGAATTAGAGAAAAAAATCCTAAAGCATTAACATAGTATACATAAAAGGTAGAGAACGAAGAAAAGATATTTTAATAGTCATAAAACAAATTAAAACGCTTAGTGAAGCGAAGTAGCGTACAAATAAAAAGTTAAAAATATATAAGAACTGCAAAAAGAATACGTTGGTTACACGACACGACTACAAACTAATTACACCAAAATTCGCACATATAATATATGTATATTTTTTTTTGTTGGGTAGAGAAAATTTTTTGGAAAAGCAGTAAAGGGGACTGAAAATTCGATAAATGAACGAATTAGTGTGTGTATATGTGTATGGCGTAATATCGGTAGAAAAAGAAAATACACGTATAAATTTATGTGTTGAATTGCACAGAAATTGTCTATATTAATGTTTGTAATTAATTGAACGCGTGTGAGCAAAGTTCATTAAACTCCATTGTTGAGTCGTTAAATTGGAAAAGTCGAAGGAAAACCAAGATCGTAGCATGCAAAGGAAAAGGGTGCAGCAATAACAGCAACACAAATCAACCGGACAATAGACGAGTGACACGAATATACGAACAAGCAAAGCTGGCATCTGTGAATATATCGATTGGTCGCGTCAAAAGTCAAAATTGCGCAGGGCAGAGGAGAATTTTTTGTGCTCAGGTGGAGTAAAAATATTAAAAGAGGAACGCAACGCGGTCGTCCCTCGGATACGAACGATGTAGCTTATACAGCAGCGGAAGTGAATTAATGGATAGATGTACGAATGCAATAGTCGACAGATTAAACACTTTTAATTTTTGTTTTAATTAATACGAACTTACGAAGAGATAAACGTGAAAAGTAAATTGTATTTACATCCACATATCTACATTGCAGTGTTGAATTACAAAAAGAAAAGTATCTCATAGAAACAGAGAAGTGACTACAATAGCGACATGAGATCGCATGCAAGTGTTTATATATATTTGTGTGTGTGTGCGTATAAGCGCTTATTTTATTAATATCAAAAGAGCTGGAAAGACAGACGGCATTACACAATTTGTTGAACTGCATGCAATTTAATTATTCTCTGATATCAGTTTTGTATCTTACATGTAGTTTTAATATAAATTTTAAGGGATTTTCCGCTCAATGTCTTTATACCAAATTTATTTAATTTGCAGAACCAACAAAAACGAGCAGAATTCTTTAATCATCGTGCAAAATCAAACGAAAAATACATCCAGGAAAAGTGTATATATCGAGCAGCAAACAGTAGTAGCGGAAAATTTATATAAAAAAGTACAGAAAAAGTTAGCGGCAAGCAAAAACTAACACACATTCATATAAATAAAATCGATAAATGGATTAGCTTAGCAGCTCTCTCACGAATTTCACACACGCTTCAATTAAAACGCCATCTTCCGCGTTGCCAACGACTTTTTACCAGACAACGTTGACATAAGAGACGCAGCCGACAGCGCAGTATAAAAGTAAAAGAACAAATTTACGCAAAAGCGAAGTTGTGAAAAAGCATCAAAATTATTGCCGCAACGAGGAAAACACACGCCAACGCAAGTGAGTATTAAAAAAAGTAAAGCGCGCATGACTATATTATTTGTAAGCTTGTTTGTACATAATGTACAATGAAATCGCTGGCTTATAGAGGAGCGCCACTGTCAACGCCAACGTTTCCGCAATACATGTATATGTACATATATATAAGGGAAAATATGCATATATTGTCTATTCTCTTTGTGCTTGTAGTTTTATTTCATTCTTTCATGCGCCGGCGCATCAGTGCAAAATAAAATTAAAATAAGATTGTTTGTATGTATTTACGCGTGTTCTAACACTATCGCCTGGATCGTTTTTTTTTTTTGCTATGGCGGCGTCCCCACCCAGTATAGTGGAAAACAATAAAATTACTTTCTGTTTATCGTTAACGCTTTAAAACAACTAAAACTAGCCCGTATGCCTTAAAAATTCGTATATGTATGTAGTATGTCTAGGCGCGGCTACATCCTCAACAAATGTTTAATTTTTTGCTTAATGCTAACTTATTGAATTTTTTGTGAAAAAGTATTAAAAACCCCTTTTTAGTAAAATTTTAGTTACAATTTAATACTTGATCACATATTTCAATATTAAACGTATTCAAGCATTCGACTTTATTGCTTTTTTTTTTGTAGAAAAATCAAATGACAAAAACAAACGTGTGTGAATGTGTTAATTCTTATATATGTACATAGTATGCATATAGCATGATTTATTGTCTATTATGCATATGCACCTATGGATATTGAGCGTAAATCACGTTTGTTTTTATTATTTTTAATTATTATTCTAATTTTTATTGTTGTACTTACATTTACATATATCTGTAATTAAGCCAAACTCCATACATAATATAGTTTTTAGAAATAACTAATTTACGATTTGCCCGTGCAAACGTAGATATTAAATAAATTTGACCCATTAGAAACAGTTTAAAATTGTATGTACATATATTTATTCATCATCTGTTGGAATCGAAACCAATTGGATAAAGTAACACATGACACTCATTGAAATTACAGAAATATATGACAATGAGTTTGATTGCATATCCTAAATAAAATAATGGCAAGTTCTCTGTGATTAAGTTGCGAGGTAATACTTGAATCATCGTTCAATTTGTTACAACTTCTAATACAAACATACATACATAAGTATGTAAGTTTATATGCCAATATTCATAATTCATAGCATGCATAAAGTCTTATTTCTTACTCTAAATTTGTATACTTTATTTTATTTTTCCTTCCATGTGTTCTCAACAATAATCATTTGCTATATCCACGTCCGCTTCTAACCGTTTCACTCATCCCTCTGCGCCATCGCCTGTTACTTAGTGGATTTTATGATGGCGAATGCCGGTGCTGCAGGCACAGTAGACGCTCAGGCCCAGCTAATGGCTCAAACCGCTGCCAATCCGGCCGCTGCCGCAGCCGCTCTAGCCGCATCGAATGCATCACCTGCGCAGACTGCTGCCGCTGCTGCAGCAGCACAACTGCAACAGCAGCAGCAGGTGCAGCAGGCCATTTTACAGGTGCAGCAACAGCAAACACAACAAGCCGTCGCCGCCGCCGCTGCAGCCGTCACCCAGCAATTGCAACAGCAAACTACCAACGGAAATACGAATACACAACAGAATGGCAACAACGGCACATCCGAGACACGTACTAATCTCATTGTAAACTATTTGCCACAAACAATGACCGAAGATGAGATACGTTCACTATTCTCCAGTGTGGGCGAAATTGAGTCTGTAAAATTGATACGCGACAAATCGCAAGCTTTTATGGATCCACTGAACCCGCAAGGACCAAATAAGGGTCAAAGTTTGGGTTATGGCTTTGTCAACTATGTGCGCGCACAAGATGCCGAGCAGGCCGTTAACGTATTGAATGGGCTGCGTTTACAGAATAAAACTATCAAGGTATCATTTGCACGCCCCTCATCGGACGCCATTAAGGGTGCGAATTTATATGTGTCGGGACTGCCGAAGAATATGACTCAGCAAGAGTTGGAGGCAATTTTCGCACCATTCGGAGCTATAATCACATCACGTATACTGCAAAATGCCGGTAACGATTCACAGACCAAAGGTGTCGGTTTCATACGTTTCGATAAGCGTGAGGAAGCAACACGCGCCATTATTGCACTGAACGGCACCACGCCGCCGGATTGTACCGATCCGATTGTGGTGAAATTCTCAAATACACCGGGTAGTACTAGCAAGATAATGCAACCACAATTGCCAGCATTCCTCAATCCACAATTGGTGCGGCGCATCGGCGGCGCTATGCATACGCCGGTCAACAAGGGCTTGGCACGTTTCTCACCCATGGCCGGCGATATGCTCGATGTTATGCTGCCAAATGGTTTGGGTGCGACAGCGGCCGCCGCTAGTGCATTAGCTAGTGGTCCGGGCGGTGCTTATCCAATTTTTATTTACAATTTGGCACCCGAAACTGAGGAGGCATCACTGTGGCAGCTATTCGGGCCATTCGGCGCAGTGCAATCGGTTAAAATTGTTAAGGATCAAACCACAAATCAATGCAAAGGCTACGGCTTCGTGTCGATGACCAATTATGATGAAGCGGCAATGGCAATTCGTGCACTAAACGGTTATACACTGGGCAATCGGGTGCTGCAAGTTAGCTTCAAGACCAACAAATCAAAGTAAATTATCTTTCCAGCGAATAATCTACAGTAGTAACAGCTAACTGCAACAATAGTAGTAGTAGATAACAACAAAAACAACAACTGTAACAATAATACACGCATACACAATGAAAACAACAATAACAGCGTTAACAACAAAGTAGCGGAATTACAGTAGTAACAGCAGCAACATAAAGCGAACGGACAAAAACTATAAAACGGTAAACGCGGAGCCGAGCTGCAAAACGGCCGCAGGCAAGTTGGTGGAAATGCGCGGGTTGGCTTTGTTTAAAATTGGTAAAAGTGTGTGATGTGCAAGGCGTGTTGTGGGGAGGGTGAGTTTGCTCGTCCTCCCCCCAACATTCGCAACGCACGCCAACCTCGTATTTTCCATTTTTTATTTATATTTTATATATTAAGCATTTGCTAAAGAAGGTCGCAACTTGCAGCAATACAAAGCTGGTAATTAAATTAATTAATGAACTTTAGAAAGTGCGGTTAATTAATCTAATTTGTTACACTGTAAATTCTAAAACAAAAACACAAGCGCGGAGTAGTAGTTAGAGTAGCAGAGAAGCATTGACAACAAGAAATTTGTGTTGTAGCAAAATTTTGCAGTTACAAACCGCTTATAAGCGGAATGAAAGCATGCAGTATATGTATCTGTAGCGTAGTGAAAATATGAAAACAAAAAAGGTGCAATTGAAATCATTTGAATAGATTTTTCCTTATCAGCTACCACCCACAATGGCTTTGCGAAAAGCAAATGGACGCACATATATGCTTAAAATGGCGCGTCATGTGCCGCCAGCAACCACCCGTTTGTGCGCGCAAGTAGGCGGCTAGCTGCCCACACGCCACACGCTACAAATAATTGGGGTGGTTACGGCAGGCACTCCAAATCAGTCAGTAGCATGTGTGTCTGTTTGTTAGTCACCTGAATTTCACAATGCCAAAGCAATCAAGGAAAAATATTTGTCGCTGTACATTTGTATGCATATGTTTGCGTTTGAAAACTTTGCAAATTTTGGCAATTTCATGCACTGTAACGCGTGTGTTGGTTTAAAATTTAGCAAAAATTGGCAAGCAAAATGTGAAAATTATTACTCGAAACAGTTTGCGCTATTTTTAAACTAACCAACAGCTGCAACGCGTGTCTGTATGCTTGCATGTGTGCGTGCACACAAATACAAATGTGCTGGCGCATAAAAGTAAATATATATAATATTTATTGAATGAATCTCAGCAAGAAATATAAACGAATTGTAAAAACAAAAAATGTTTTCCTATTTTCACTGCGCCAGTCTGTTATAAACTAAAAAAAATGCAATGAAATTAATGAAAACGAAAAGTTTACAAAATTAAGCCGCAAAAAATAGCATAAAACATATGCTAGAATTTCTTAACACTAAATCAACTCTGTTAATAACACTACCAGCAAAAGCCAAAACGTATGTGTAAGAAAAATTGAAACCGTTTACAAATTGAAATCGAACAAAGAGATCAACACATGATTTTCCAGTTTAAAAACTGTTTCGAAAATTTCCGTAACTACTGTTGTATGAAAACTACTACTGCAAAAGTATTTCATAAAACCTTATAGCTCAATGAGCGCCAATTGTGTAGTAAACAAAAGGAATTAGTGAACAGTTCTTTTAAAAATATACTAATAATTAAGAAATATAGGCAAAAACAAGCATCTTCCAAAACAAACTTGGCCTGCCGGCAGCAATAAAAGTATTTTAAATTTCATTTGCAATTTTAAAAGTTGAAAAAGTTGACAATTTTTATACGTTTTCTAACTAAAAGTATGCGTTATAAGCAAATGATAAAACTAAATGCAATCAAACGTGCAGCAAGCGCTCGAAAGTAAGGCTTGAAGTTAGACGAATGAATGCGTACGCAGGTTTTAAGGTAAAACACAACTATACTAACAAAAGAAAAAAATAACAATTAAAAAATTAATTGTATGTTTAAAAGCAACTCTATTTTGCTATAAAAGCGCATAATAATAATAATTTTCAAATATAAGCTTAGCAAAGCAAGAACAAATATATTAAAACAATTTTTGAAATTAATGAGTTTCGTGACATGCAAGCGTGAAAAAACAGACAGGCAGTTGCGAAAATACGTATTTAAATTAAATAAAAACAAACTTAAAATTTTTAAATTATTTAATGTACTAGCAAAACAAAACAAAAAAATAGTAAATAAAATAATATATAAGTAATAATCTTAGTGATTATTGTAAAAGCAACGTCAAGGAGGCTGCTACAGTATTAAATAGCAAAAGTTTAAATTTAAATAATTAAAAATATAAAACTAAGAAAATAAGAAAAAGTTGGGCGTAAGCTCATAACAATATGTGTAACTAGCAAATAAAGCGGCAAAGCCTGCGTGCGCAATTGCAAATTTATAGTAAAAAGTAGTTCTTTCGAATTTTAATTGAGCTAAACAAACATAACGAGTCAGTATCGAATGAGTAACAATAATTATTTAAAAAATAAAAAACAAAAAAAACATTGCGCCGCCAAAGCGCTTAATTTACAACTAATTATATAATATTTCCAATCTCAAAATTAACTATTCACACGCGAGTGCTGCAATATAAATTTTAAACTAATATAAAAAAAACACCATTAACATATTAAACATAAAAGTTTAACTTGAATTTAATTAAACATAAATTGATTGAAATGTTGCTGCAGATCTATTTTGCATATTGACAGTAAAAACGCACAGCTTTTTGTGTGTTTTGGTGGCGAAAAGTACAGAAAGTAGTGTTGCTGTTTTAAAACACACTTTTTTTTGCAGCGTTTTGCGCTTTAATAAATGCTAATAGCGCGCTGAATTAGTAAGCAACCTTGCATAACAGTAAAAATTGCACATAGCATAACTACATACTTTCAAAATATGAAAAAATAAGCGCCAAATATTTTCAACAACTAAAAAATTTGTTCCAAACAAGCTTTTGAAAACAGGAAAAAGTAGTTCTTTAAGCGTTGAATGCTAGCAAAAGCGTCGCTACAACAATAAAAACAACAAATATGCGCTGAATTACAATATAAGCACTAACGTTGATTATTAAATCGAGCTTTAAAGTGTAAGAAGAAATTTTTAAGCGCTGAATGCTAGCAAATGCGCGCTGAATTAGCAATATCAGCGCTAATGAGTTGAACGCTGTAAACTTGTGCGTTTTTAGTGCGCTGAATGAAGTTTAAGTGCGCTGAATACTGTTTCAATGCGCTGAATACCGTTTTAGTGCGCTGAATACCGCTTAAGTGCGCTGAATACCGTTTTAATGCGCTGTATTCGAAAAATTATGCAACTGTTACAAGTTGTTTTTACCAGCAGCAAGCGCTGCATCTTTATCAGCGTTAGCTCGTGTTTGAAAGCATGCAACACAACGTTTTCGTCACCAACTACGCACAAAGCGCATAACATAAATGTTCAATAATTTGTTTGAGACAAAATTACAATAAAGCACAAAACACCCGAAATACAAATAAACTATACACAATTTAATGTGAAGTGTTTTAAGCTTTACGCTGCGTACATATACACACACAACTAACTATATTATTGACACATACACACAGGCGACAACATGCTCATAATGTTAAAAAGAAAGAAAATCAATTTGTTTATTTTTAAACGTGATTTGGTTTATGTACAAACAATGTTTTGCAGTTATTCATTTGAGCAGCAATTTTGCATTGTTGAAATAGCATTATTAGAAATTTGTTACAGTTACGATTTTGTGTTGTTTGTGCTGCCATGCATACCCCTCTTTGATTTTGTTTCCGTTTGTAGTGCAGTACATTGGCAGCTTGTGTTGATTTCTTTGTTTCAATTTAGTTTACTTTGAGTTTTGCGTAAATGCGCTTAAACTGCTGCTTGCTACAACCCATATGAGTGCGAAATTTCAAAAATACAATTTTCGAACAATAATTTAGTTACTTTTGCAGCGTTTAAACAACATATTTGAAATTGTTTAAAGTTATTTAAAATATATTTTTTTTTTCGATAAGTTCAATTGCTCGACACGGCTACTACTCTTTTGTTTGTTGTTGTTTTTTCTTCTTCTTGTAAACACGCTCGTAAATTATAATTTGTTAAAAAAAAAGAAATTGTGTGCTCATGTAAATGTACAGGCGCGTGTGCTCCCAACTATTTTGTACACATAATTTATACTTATATTTATATATACAGTCCATATACCATACATACAGACGCATACATATACATATATATATATATAGTGAACGTACATCAGTAATTAAGCAAAATATATTTATATACATATTTATTGCATATTTACACAACTAATATTAATTTACAACTCTACAAACATATGTATACATATGTATGTATATTTATTACCAATAATTTTGCTTTCAAATTCAAATTCAACTCAAAACAAAATAAGCGCTGTTACGCAATAACGTTGAAAAATAGTGTTTATACAGACGGCTTATATATGTACATATGTATACAATATAATTTATTTTCGCATTAATATTTTATTACACAAAACACCATTAACTACACAAATTTAAACTTACATTCATACAATATATGTACGTGTATGTCTACATATATATTTATAAAACTATATTTTAGTAGCTGTTAAGTGGTTTTAGTTTTAAAGTTCACAATTTTTAAATTTCAATTTAGCAAATTAGCTAAAAAATTAACTTGATGTGGGTATTCACAGTGTTTGTGTTTGCGCGACAACTTTTTTCTAACGGCGCAAGCGCGCACGGCGAATACGCGCATTGATTTTTTCTTTTATTTCATTTTTAACAAATTGTAATTTTGTGGTTAGTTAAGCATGCGCAAATGCAGGCAGTAGCAAGTGAAGTTACAAAACAAAAAGAAACCCAGAAAAAAAGTAAACAATATTTATTAAATAGTTATATATATATTAGTACATTTTTTTGATGCTAAACAACTTGTGGCGGCTGTAGCCTCACAGTTGGTTATATATATTATACATAAATATATATAAATTATATTTTTTTTTTTCATAAGTGTAAACGTGTAGTATGAACAAAGTAAAGCAGAACAAGCAGTTGTATGAGAAAAAGCAAACGCTAAGCGAAAAACGCATAAGAACAAATAATTTAATTAAGTTAAAATTTATAAATTTAAAAAATTACATTTAAGCATATGCATAGTAGTAGTAGGCGAAGCGAAACAGCTGGTAAAAAGAAACAAAAAACAAAAAAAAAACAATTATACACAAAACGCATGAAACAAACAAGAATTCTAGTCAAAAATGCAGAACAAAAATGCAAAACGAAATAAACGGAAAAATGTGTTGCAGCAACAACTAAACTAAATTGCTTAAGCAATTTGGCAGTATTTCTAAATTGCCAGCATTATAATAGCTAAAAATGCTACAATGTCGCATAGCAATTATGCATGACAAGTAAAAGAAAACAAGAGTATAGATATGCAGCTATAGTAACTAACCCATACACATACACACAACTCACACAAAAATGCGCTACAGCGACAATACAGCACTGGCTGACAGGCAGCGCTGCGCGTGCGTACAACATGCGCTCAATGCAATTATTATGTTTCGACAATAAGTGTGGTAAAAATCAATGCGCGACTGTTAAAATTTGAATTAGAAAGCATTTTTTTTTTTTAACTATAGTGTGTTGGCCAAACATGCGCTGTGGTAAAAGTATTTTTCGAAAATATTTCGCTTTGCTGTCGCTCCTCCTCCATAAATTACTTGAACATAACCGCTTCGGTGTAACCTGCTGAAGGTTTGCAACATTCATTGCCAGACAGTTAATAAAATTGTTTATACAAAAAAAAAAGCAAATTATGTTAAGCAGCTTCTTGTAGGTTACTTGAAAATTTTTTAAATGTAAATTATGTAATTAAAAAAATTTTTTTTTTTGAATGTAGGCGTGCTTTCAACTTATTTTACATGTGCGAAAAATTTTCGTAGTAAATATTTAAAATATTTTAAATGTAAATTATGATGTTTTTTTTTTCAATGTAGGCGTGTATTTCAGCCTATTTTACATGTTCGAAATTTTTTCGTAGTAAATTAAATTTTTTTAAATGTAAATTATGTAATTTTTTTAATGTAGGCGTGCATTTCAGCCTATTTTACATGTTCGAAAATTTTTCGAAGTAAATATTTAAAATTTTTTAAATGTAAATTATGTAGTTTTTTTCAATGTAATAAGTTCGTTCGGTTTTTATCTAAGAGATGGCGTTATTGTCCATAGTACTAGGGTTACGTGTCGCATCATGTCATACTATAAGGCGCTGAAAACGGGTTTATTCGCGCTAAAAGTTTTTTTTTTGACAGTTTTTCGATTGATTGACTCAGTACGTTGTGAGCGCTCGTCAAAGATGGACACCAGCAAAGAGAAAATTCGCTATATTTTACAATTTTTCTTCGATCAAGGCGAAAAAGCAGCCAAAGCGGCTGAAAAATTTAATTTAGTTTATGAACGCGATACTGTAAAGGAACGTGTAGCACAAAAGTGGTTTGCTAGGTTCCGCTCCGGTAATTTCGATGTCAAAGATGCACCACGCGTCGGGAAACCTGTCGTCGAAAATTGCGATAAAATCATGGAAATATTGGAAACAGCGTGACGTGAGCACCTTTTTAAATGCTACGAGAGGGGTATAATGAAGGCAACAAGTTTACGAACAAAAAGGCGCATATTTGACTTAAATCGGACAAATGTACACAAAGTTATCATCTTTAGAAAAATCAATTAAAAACCGAACGAACTTTTTACTTGACCTAATATTAAAATTTTTTTAATATAAATTATGTAATTTTTTTTAATGTAGGCGTGCATTTCAGCCTATTTTACATGTTCGCAAATTTTTCATAGTAAATTAAACGCCACACATTTTTCTATTTTTCATGTTTGCAGTCAAGTGACTACAAAAGCGTGCGCCATGCCCACAGCCGTTTGCTTTCAAAGGCAAGTGTAGCGCACGCATTTAAAATACTGCTTTTTCAATAAAGCAGAAAAAGCTTTGAGCGCATGTAATGTACGAAATTGCTGTAGCGTTTTCTATTTATGTTTTTTTAAATGCTCTATACGAGTAGCAAATAGTACGTGCTAAGGTTTAGTTCAAATTGCACACTCAAACACACACACACACACATACAACAACACCGCCAAAATATTTTGAAAGCAGCAAATGCGGTCTGTAAAAAGCGATTACAAATACATAATTTTGTTTTGCTAACGAGCGAGAGTATATTCTGTGCAATAGTGTCTACGCGAAAATGTGTATCTCAGAAGAAAGTATAAATTTTTTGCATATATTTTAATGAAATTTACCTTTTAATATAGTAACTATTTTAAGCATAATAATTCTTATTAAACATTAGAAAAAAAAGATACCTTAACAACAACAACAACAACCACACGTATGTATGTAGTTGCAAATGTAAGCGAAAAAATTGCGCAAAAGTGCAATAAGCGCCAATTTAACGTTGTTGATGCAAACTTATGCTTTCTATTTTCTTGACACACGAAAAAACGCCACTTTCCAATAGAGAAATGCAGCAACTGCAATGATACGCCATACAACTATGCGCAAGTAGAGTTAAGAGCGCATGCGCGCATACAAAAGCAAATGCGAGAAAAGCGTTCTACAAGCACATATTGCCAAGCAAGCCGTAATTGTGTAGAAGTCAAGCAGCAAAATAAGTGAAAAAAAGAAAATTAAATAAAAGTTGCATACTTGCAGCAAGTAAATAGTTAAAATGCATACATATATGAGAAAGAGAGAGAGAGAGAGAGCACAGTAAAAGTAGTGAGTGTAGCAGGGAGTCAGCAAGCAATATGTTTAGCACAAGCGGCACAAAATATGTACGAAAAGCGCGCAAAAACGCGCAGCTTTCCAATAAACAAAAAAAACACAGACCAACACAAAGCAGAAAGAGCAAGCAAAACGACAGCAGCTAAGCGAAATAGAACGGCAGTGCAGAGTTACGCGCATTGAATAAAGCAACCAACTCAAATTGACGTACAAAAAAGCAACTGATAAACTTATATAAGCTAACGGCACTTGAAAGTTGCAAGAATTTAGTGTTTTCTGTTTTTTTTTAATTTGATTTTATTTAATTTAATTTGATTTGACTTGTTTTGATGACAAATTGCATTTTTGAAATGTGTGTGCGTTTCATGGCATATTAATTATTTTAATTTTCTTTTAAGCGTTTATTAGTTTTTAATTTTAATTTTCACATTATGACACAATTTATATGAATGTTTTATGTTTTGTAGTAATTACTAAAAATAATATGAGTACCTTAACTAAATGCAGAAAAGATAAAGAAAATATGAAACCAACACAAGTATGGGACAGAGTAATGAAAATTATAATTACTATTTTCATGGGTTTTCAGTTTGTTTTGTATGATTTCTAAAATTATTATTATTATTTTTTAACTTAACAAACAACAACAAATAGTAGTAACTAGCAGTTTGTAAACCATAGTTTTAATTGATTTATATATATATTTTTTTTTTGTAATATTTTACATATATTTAACTTATTTTGAGCTCGTTTCATCGCATTCCTTGCGTTAAGTTTGTAATTGATTTGCGTTCATACTTTTAATTTCAATTCAATATTACTTTATTAACCTTTATAATTTTAAATAATAATTTTTTTTTGTTTACGTCTATGTTTTACAACAACTATTTGTACACAACAAATGAAAATAAAATTGTCTAGCGACAAAATCGCTGAAACAATGGCAAAAGCGCTGGCATTTTATTGAAAAAAAAACAAAATAAATGAAAAAAAAATACAAAATTGCAATTTAAAAAGCAAAAATTGCATAATGCTGAATTTGCGCAATTTTTGCACAAAAAACAAAAATAAAAAATTAAGCAAGCAAAATTATATAAGCGCTGAAAGTTTTTGCAGGTTTTACGCCTACGCAGTCGGCGCGCGTGCGCAAAGCAGTTTTTGCCAGCAATTACTATTATTTCTAATATTTTTCAACGTGTACTTTTTATCATATGTTATATTTCAATTTATATTATAATTATTATTCTTACTATTATTATTTGTTTCAATTGTATTACATAACCATATTGACATTTTAAACTCTTCTTGTTTATGTAACTAATCACTCAAGTCGCGGCAAGCACACAAACAAAACTATATACATATACCTATATAAAACGTTGGTTGATACTACAAAATTTGCTGATTCGTGCAGTACTCATCGTGCGGCTGCTGTAACATGCCAAGTTAAAAAAAAAATATTTTTTTTGCATAGTCGCTAGCGCTTAAGGGTTTCATGGGTTTCGTCGAGCAAAAAACGCACTATTTTCAATCATTTTTTTTCATATAAAAATGAAATATTATTTATTATTCCGCAGATACATATTTGATAAAGATTTTGTGAAATTTTCAAAGCAAAATATTCAAAACCCGGTCTTTACGACGACATTTCCGGCAGTTCCTCGTTAAAAAAGGTGCTTTCGCGTTGACCCCAGAATTACTGACAGGATCATCAAAAGTGGCAGACGTTTTTACAAAAACATGCAAATTTTGGTGAAAATTTCTCGCCGTTTTCTGTTTTGTAAATAGTTGTAATTGAACTAAAATAAATTCTTCGTTCAAGACCTTGTAAATGATAGCTCAAAGACCCGTCTAAAATTTCATTAAGATCGGTTGAGTAGTTCTCGAGAAATTTTGAAACCCTTTTTGAAAACACAGTTTCGACAAAAACGCGTTTAAAGTTTTAAGTGACTATACACCAGACCTCGAGCGCGCAACTTTTCAAGGTTGTATCTCCAAAACTATTACTGGTACCAACTTGAGAATTTAGCACAATATTCTAGAGAGGTTATAATAATATATCAGACAATACAATTTATTTTGTTTTTTGCAGCCGTGAAACCCATGTAAGACCTTTAAAAAAAAAATAATTTTTTCATAGCCTCTAGCGCATGGCAAGCATAGTGACAAAAGTATGCATTTTTCCATTAGCAACAAAAATTTTCACTTCGAATTATCACTGTTTTGTACAGCACAGCAAAAATTTAATTTGACACACAACGCGCTCTCTTGCTCCTAAACAAAGCCCGCCTGTCTTAACGTAAACTTGATTTTCACGCACAAATTTCGAAAAGCAGTTTGTGTGTGCCCCTTGTAAAACTCGATGTGCAAAAGTTGTGCCGAAAAATATGAACAAAAACATTTTAACAGATTTCCCTAAATACGATTTTTAACACAGCAATTATTGCTAAATAGAAATTTTAACTTTATCATTACTTTTAATTTTAATTATAAGTTTGTGTTTTTATTTTAATTACATTTAAAGTTTAATTCAATTTGTATTTCCCACACAAAACATCAAAATTGTATTGAAAGAAAAAGTTAAAAGCGCTAATACTTGTGGTTGATGCGCGTATATTTGAAGCGAAAAAACTTTAAAACTTTGACAACAACAAAACGTGTTTTTAACCTTAAATAAAATATCAATTTTGATTTTTGAATTTAATTTGTTTTTTATTTTATTATTGTCATTATCATCATTAGTTTGTGTCCATGAGCTCATGATTTCCACTACGTTTCCTTTATGATTTATATTCTCCATTAACTATTTTTATTTGCGTTACGCACATTTACGCGCGAGTGCGTTTGAAAGTATTGTAGAAATTTAAAAAAATACATGCATTGAGTAACAACAATTTTTTTAGTAAATCTTATTTGAAAACGTGCGACTAAGAATTTCAACGTGTGCTTTCTCAAAACTTTTACTAAAATAATATATTGTTAAAAATAAATTTTTTTAAATATAATATAATATTTTTTTAAAAATATTTTAATAAAAATTGACTTGAAAAAAAAATGTTTTAAAGAAAATAATTTTATTCGAAAACGTGCGACTAAGAATTTCAACGTGTGCTTTCTCAAAACTTTTACTAAAATAATATATTGTTAAAAAAAATTATTTCAAATAAATATTTTTTTTAAATATAATATAATATTTTTTTAAAAATATTATTTTAATAAAAATTGACTTGAAAAAAAAATTTTATTAAAAAAATAATTTTTTTTGAAAACGTGGGACTAGGAATTTCAACGCGTGCTTTCTCAAAACTTTTACTTAAATATAGTTTTTTCAAAAACAGTTATTAAAATTATATTTAAAAAAAAAACAATTTTTCATCAACATGTTTTAAAATATTATTTTAATTAAAATTGTACTGAAAAAAATATTAATTAAATGATAAAACAAAAATTTGTTTGCAATTCGTTACTCGCGTTACGTGTGCAACGCGCTATCATGTTGCGTTATTAGCCTCCTTCACTTTACCAATCCCCACAGCAAAAAAAAGTATCCCGCTTTATTTACTTCTACCAATTTGTAAATTCTCTTACTTTTTCTCTCTTTGTTTTACGTTGGTTGTTTAGCAATATTTCGTTGGTTGGTTAATTTTTGTTGTATCTACTATTTTGGTTTTCGTTTGTCACATATGTTACATTTCATTTGGTTTGATTTTCCGTTTTTTTTTTTTGTTTTGTTTTCCGATTTTATTCTGCATTGTCGAACACATTGTTTAATCTGTGTTGATTTGTGGCAGCGCTTTCTCAACATACTCACTGGCTCCCTTCTACTTCACGCCTACTCTCAAACTGCTGAGCGCTAGCAGCATATATGTATGTATGTAATATGTTTCTACTAAATGCGCGTGTTCGTCTACAAATTGTTGGTTCACCTTTTGTTTTGGTAGCGCATTCATACATACATACATAGGTATATAGGCAACTGTTTTTTTTTTTATAATTTTTAATTATTTTTGAAAAATTCTGTGAATTTTCTTTCTAGTCAAACCAGCTCTAAAAAGGCTAAATGATCTCGCAAATCGAATTCTTTCATGAATTCAAACAAATTTTTTTTTTGTGTAGCATTAATAAAACAAATTATATATAATATATATGCTGATACTGAAAGTTAAAAATCATTCCAATGCTAGTCAAAATGCAAAAACAAAGTCTGGAAAAACTTAAACCCTTAAGAAATATTTAAGTCAAAAACGTAATAAATAGCAAAATAACGAAAATTTTCCTTAAACAAAAAGCGAAACGAATTTTACAAGTTTCTTTTGTTTTCAAACATTCCAAAGCAAAGTTTTAGTGCTAAATTATGGTTGATATGCGTATTATGGCAGAAGTTATACTTGCAATATTTACAGTAAGAATTCTGCTTTTACCAAAAAAAAAAAAAAAACAA
This sequence comes from Bactrocera oleae, assembly GCF_042242935.1. NCBI lineage: Eukaryota > Metazoa > Arthropoda > Insecta > Diptera > Tephritidae > Bactrocera > Bactrocera oleae. Next base: position 1,834,024 of record NC_091539.1, read on the forward strand.
AGAAAAATACTCAACAATAATGTTTTAACATTTCAAAAACTTTTTTCTAAGAAAAATCTTTGTGTTATTTGAACATTAGACATTTGGTATTTGAAGAAAAATATGACTTTTTATTGAAAAATGAGAAGTGCAAAAATAACAACAAGCTAAAAGAACTTGACAAAACTTAATTTAAACAAAATATTGATATTAAACAAAGACATTATATAAGTTTATAAAGTTTAATTTATTCATTTCTATATACACATTTAACCAAAATGATATTTAATGCAATTTATTATTACATATATTAAAGAAATATTATGATTACATTTATAATAATAATAATTATTATTATTCTAGCGGTTAAATTATAAGCAAAACCAAAAAAGAATTAACCAAAAACCCAAAATGAAAGTAATATTACATATAAATGTGTTTCAAAATACGATTATGAGTTTTTCTTCATTTATTTTAACAACAAATATTACAAGTGATATTTCTAATGTATTTTCACTCCGGTATTAGTTTCGATGTAGCTCCGTTTTCAATATTTTTTTTTACTCTATTGCAACTATTTTATTTTATTTTTCTTAATTTTTTTTTATAATTTCTTTTAACATTTTTCTTTTCATTAAAATTTTTTTTGCATTAAACATTTTTTTTCGTAAATTTTTTTTTTAACTTTTACTACTATTTTTAAAGAACTACAGATTTTAATTAAAAAAAAAAAAAACAATTTTTAATTTTTTTTATAAAAATTATTTAAATTTTAGAATTTATTTATAAAAATTAATTAAATTTTAATATTTTAAAATTTTTTTGAATAAAAATTTTTTTTTGCAATATTTAAATTTTTTTTTTTATATAATTACTACTTTTTTTAATTTTTTTTAATAAAAATTAATTAAATTTAAAATTTTTTTTATATAAAATTAATATAATTTTCAATTTTTTTTAACTAAAAAGATTTTTTTTAATTTAAATAACTACAGATTATTTAATTAAAATTTTTTAATTCTTACTACTTTTTTTAATTTTTTTTTATAAAAATTAATTAATTTTTAAAATTTATTTATAAAAATTAATATAATTTTTAATTTTTTTTAACTTAAAAGATTTTTTTTAATTTAAATAACTACAGATTTTTTAATAAACAATTTTTTTTTTGCAATATTTTAAACTTTTTTTTAATGTTATTTTAATTTTTAAAACTTTTGTTTTAAAGAACTACAGATTTGTGGTTGCATTAGTTTCGATTCAGCGTTGTTTTAATTTTTAATTTAATGAAATTAATTTTTAATTTAATTTATTTTCATTCCATTTATTTTTATTATTTTTAATGCATTTTTTTCTACAACTACACCTTTCTGGTTGCCATGATTTCGTTTTCTGCGCATTTTTTTTCATTAAATTGGGTTTTGTGTAATATTTCTGTTTACTTTTGTGTTGTTCTCTTCTAAGTTTGTATGCAGTCGTTGTGTTGTTGTTAGGCGTCCAGCACTTTTGTTTTGTTAGACGGCGATTTTTTGAAATCGTGTGGTTTGGTTTAAATTCACTTACTTCTTTTACGCTCTGAATTTGTTTGTGTTTATGGTTGATTTCATAATTACTCTCAAACGATTTATATTTTCATTGTTGATTTTTCATCTCTTAAAATTCTTATAAATTCCGCTACGTTCTTGTCTCGTTTGTTTCAAATACTAATTTCTGACTTCATTTTAATTGATTTTTCTAAACTCTTTGTTTTTTTTTTTTTTTTTTTTTTTTAGATATGTGTATCACACTTTTTTGACTTCCGTTGATTTCTGTATGAATTTGGATTTTAGTTACTCTAACTTTTCCTTTGATAGCATTGTTAAACTTGTCAGCAGCGTAACAAAAATGAATTCGCTAGTGATTTTTTACTTTTAGGTTGCTTCGCTTTGTGGTTTTCAGCTCATTGGTTTGTTTTTAAGTAAAACCCCCTGTGAGTCTCTGCAAAAAACAGCCGGTATTTTGTTTTTAAATCAATTTTCGCGGCAGCAATTTATTTCCTGTACACGGTCAAGTTCGTGTGATCAAACTAATTTCGAAGCAGCTTTTTACTTGAGATTTGTTTTCGAAAGTAATTTGCCATAATTATTTCGAACAACTTTTTATTTTACTAAAATAAATATTTTAACCCATTACGGACATTTTAAATTAGTTGAAACATTAAACCACGGTAGAGAAAGCTTGCTTTAGACGTTTTAGCTAGATTTTACTTTTAAAATGAAAGCAAAAGGTATTTTATTTTAAAAATTTTTTTTAATCATCATTTTGTATATAATATATATTTATATTAATTATTCGATTGAATTATTTAAGTACTTGTTTTAAACGCAATATTTTTCAATGCGATATACAATACATATCAATTTTTCAAAATCTATTTTGAAATTCAAAAACAATTTCCAAAATGCACATAGCAATTTAGGGGGAAAAAACATGAATATTATGATTATATAAGTAAGTCAGCAAAGACATTAATGCGTTTAATTTTAATTTTTTTTTATACCCAAACGCGGTATGTTAAGTTTGCCACGAAGTGTCGGAGACCCTATAAAATATATATACATAAATGATCAGCTGAGTTGATTTAGCCATGCCCCTCTGTCTGTCTGTCTGTCTATATATATGCGTACTATTCCCTCAGCTTTTGAGACAACGATCTAAAATCCGTTTCCGTACTTTTCTCACCAAGAAGCTGTTCATTTATCGGAATGGCCGATATCGGACCACTATAGCGTATAGCCGTCATACAAACTAAGCAATCAGAATCAAGTGCTTGTATGGAAAACTTTTTTATTTGACGAGGTATCTTCACGAAATTCGGCATGTGTTATTGCTTAAGCCAACAATGTTATATCCGAAGAAATCGTTTAGATCGGATCACTTTATCATATAGCTGCCATACAAACTGAACGATTGGAATCAAGTGCTTGTAAGGAGCATATGTGTTTGTGAAGGGTATTGTAGCTTCAGTGCAACCGAAGTTAACGTTTTTTCTTGTTTTTATTATAATGATACAATGCGATCTAATTTTATTTTAGTATTTTTTTTTATTATAATGATCCAATGCGATCCAATTTTATTTTAATTTTTACTACAATGATCCAACCTTATTAATGGCTAACGCTTTAAGTCTAATTGTGTTTTTTTTTTGTTTTGTTTGATACTAAAATGTCCACAAGTCACTAATGGGTTAAATCATTTTTAAAACGATTTTTTAAAAACTTAAATTTCATTTCTTCTTAAATATAAAACCTGCTTCAGTGAGTGGGTGTATATAATAAAATGCTGCAAAAAATTAGTTGTGCTCACCTTTCTTGTATTTTTTTTTTCTCACAAGTTCATACGTGTTGACAATATTCTGTACGTGTATTGTAAACACCAATTATCGACTACAACAACCCAATGCTAAGCGATTTTTTTCAGTTATTTGTTCTTGTACTTTTTTGTGCAAGTTCTTGTATCTTTGTTTGTATAGTGTAAATTTTAAGCCAAAAAATTTTCAGTTTTTGCAGCTGTCCTTACTGCGCTAAATTCACAAAGGCAACACGGCGTATAGTTATAGCGCAAAGAAAAAAAAATAATTACAGCGGTATTTCCCTACGTTTTCACGCATTTGTTGAGTCTAGTTTTGTAAATGTAACCGTATATTGTATAACTGTATTGTGTATATTTTTCGGTAAGTAAACTTTATAAGTTATTATAATTTTTCATATTTTGAAAAATTAGCATATCACATTTCTTTAATTGGCTTATGACTTGTATATTTCATTCAGCTCTTTATTTATAGTTTGATTTTCTCTCCCTATGAATTTCGTTGCGTATATCTTACAACAACAACACCCATTATTGGTTCATTTTTGGATGTGCGCCGTACCATATAGTAGCCCAAAAGCAAAAACGAAAGCAAACAAAAAAATTAAAAATACCGTTATCAACACTGTTTTGTTTACCGAATGCCCAATTACCAAACTTTTTCGTTTTTCTCAAAATCAGTCAACCGTTAAATGAGTCAAAAATAAAAACTAAACGCTCGGTTTGTATTTGTCTTCTTCTATTCAACTGATTTATTACTTAGCAGTACATTTTGCAAAACATTGTATTGTAATATTTTTTAATTTAATTCTGATTTGTTTATTTACAGGTGTTTGTGTGCTAATTTTCACAGTAAACAAAAAAAATATAAATAAAAAAAATATGTATCCCAGATTATTTGAACTTCTTGAACGCCAACCGCTCACGTACAAAGTATTTAATTATTATTATTAATTATCATTGTATTATTATATTTTAGTAAACAAAATTTTTATTTAAAAATTTAGTGTATAATTTTTGTAAGCGATTGTAAGACTTGTTTATAATTTCTTTTCTGTCAATGAAGTTATGAAAACATTACAAAGCTTAAGGCAATAGCAAAATTAAGACAAGCATAAACATTCATCTATCACTTATCGCCAACCCAAACAGCGAGTTGTGACATTCAATGTAGAGCCGATGTTAGCAAAAAATAATAATATTGCCAGTTATAAAAATTTGAATAATTTACAAATATTGAAAAGTAATCAAAATATTAGTTAATCAAAATATTAAAAATACCACAAATCTATGCATATGCGTTCGGTTATCGGCTCCACATTAATGTAAAAATTTCAATTAATTTTGTAACTGCATATATTTCGTCTTTCGTTACTAGCTACACAAATAACCATTGTAACCATTTTTCTCTTTGTACATTTTATCTAACTTCTTGTAATTTTAAGTTCAATATGCTACATCATTATACTTATTATTGTAATAAATGGCTTAAAAGCTTAGACAGTTGCCAGATTAGCGCAAAAATTCGAACAAACGAAATAACACTTCAGCGTCAAAGTTGTTGATTGCTTTGTTATACAAAAACCAACAATAAAAAATATATATTTGAAAATTTTCGAAATTATACCAGCGCATACGCTACAATTTACAACATTTTCAAAAACTAATGAAGCGTTCTTTAATTTCTTTGATTTTACTACACCATTAACGGCTTTGTAACGACATCGTCGCATTTTTCGTCTTTACAAAAAAAACAAAAAAAAAACTGATATTTCTTCGTTATTAGTTCTAGCAAACGATGTGTTTTTTTTATTTGGAAGCACCCGAATGAGATTTAAACTATTTTTTTCGCAAACAGTTTAAAGCTTTTAAGTTATGCTCTTAGCTAACTATGTATTTTTAAGCACAAGATAATTGTATTATTTCGATTAATTAGACTTGTTTAATTGACATGTAATATATAATTAATTATTATATTTATAGTGTTACTTATTTTATGCGTGATTTGTACTTGATTTTTAGGAAAAAATAATTATTTCATTATTTTTCAGCAGCATTCGTCACAGTACTGTTAGGCAACGACATTTTTGTTTTGAAATTTAGTGGCTTTGTGATTTTATAAATTATAACAAAAAATATATATATTTACAAAAATATTATTTTTTTATTTAAAAATAAAAATATTATTTTTTTTATTTAAAAATAAATTTATTAATTTTATTTGTGTTATTTAAAATGCAGGCAGCTTAAGAAAAACAAATTCTGTTTTATTTATGATATGTATATATGTATATATTCTTTTCATATTGCATATTTTTTCTTATTTTTTGTATATATTTAAATGCGCTCTTATTAGTCGGAATTTTACTATCATTTATTCATAGGTGTACTATAAATAATTTTATTTGCCAAATATAAAAGTTTTAGACTTGTTTATACTTATTTACAAAAAAATACAATAAAATAAATATTTCTTTAATTTTGTATTTTTTACTATGAATAATATTTTTTAAACTTTTATTTTTTATTAATATTTTTTTTATTATTAATAATTTATATTTTTTAATAATACTTTTATTTTAATTTTTAATACTTTTATCAATTTTTAATACTTTTTTGTTAATTGTTGATACTTTTTTTTAGTTTTTACTCATTTTTTTAATTTAATAATAATTTTTTAATTTTTTTAATTTAATAATACTTTTTTCATTTTTTAATAATTTTTTTGGACTATTAATCCTTTTTAATTTTTATACTTATTTTTTTATAGTTGTTATTAATGAATTCTTTTTAATTATTTTAATTATTAATACTTTTTTAATTTTTTATACTTATTTACAAAAAAATTAAATAATTATATTCCTAATAGTTTTTTTATAACTGTTATTAATAAACTCTTTTTAATTAATAATCCTTTTTTTAATTATTTTTTTTAGCTATTGATCTTTTTATTACTATTACTATTTTTAATATTATTAATATTGTTTTAAATTATTATTATATTTTTTCCTTTTGTTATGTATGTATATATTTTAGCAATTTTTAATTTATAAAATCGTTTTTTTAGCATATGATCACGTTATATTTTATGTCATTTAATATAATTATTTTTTATATGAATAATAATTAAAATTTTTTTTTTATAAAATATTTTAATTTTTTTGTATATAATATTTTTTTTAAGTTATTTTATTTTATTTTTTTTATAAAATAATTTTATTATATTTTGTATAGTATTTTTTATATTTGTATTCATACCACTGCTTAATACATTTATACATTAAAATGAAATTTTTTATTTATTTGTACTATTTTTCATAACCGATTATTTTAGCATATGATCACATTATATTTTATGTTATCTAATGTAATTTAATAATTTTTAATTTGAATAATAATTTAATTAATTTTTTTTTATAAAATAATTTTACTATTTTTTATATAATAATTTTTTTTTAAATAGTTATATATTTTTTTTAAATTGTTTTACTTTTTTATTAAATTTTATTTTTTTATAAAATATTATTTTTTTATAAAATTTATTTTTGTTTATAAAATTTATTTTTGTTTATAAAATAGTTTTATTACTTATTTTTGTATAAAATAATTTTATTACTTTTATTACTATAATTTTTTTTAATATAGTAATAATAATCTTTTAATATGTTCATTTGACTTTTCAATTTCTATACAACGTATTCTTGAGCTGTAGTAATAACATTTAAATAGAAAAAAAGATTATGAAATCAAATAGCTTCCAATTAAATAAATGTATATGTATATCTAAACAAGTACAAATAGCGTTAAGTGTTAATATTTATATATGTATTTGTGTATATTTCTGATAAGACTGCGAATGTAACGTGCGACGTACAAAGTATGAAATCCAAACAATTTGTGATATATTTATAGTAAATGTTTTTATAAAATACTAGATATATGGTAAAGATTGCTTAAAAAGCTACTAATAAATTGAAAATGTCTCCTAAATCTCTTTCTGTAATTTGTAAGCTAAGAATATTAAAAAAACATCGAACGCAATATTTCAATGTTATAAAAAATATTACCGTAGAGACGAGCGGCTTCTCTTTCTCAGTCGCGTTCGGGTAATTAGAGCAACCTACAATTGATCGAACAGAGACATATTACACCCGTTTATTCTACAAAATTGTTCAAAGAATATATTATTCTTCTGCAACAACAATTTCGAGCTGCGTAAAGGACCAAAAGTTTCACACCAGCTGTAATTTTTGTGAAGAGAGGCACTTCGAAGGATTTTTTTGTGCACAAAAAGCACAACATTCACACGCTCCTCCTGCTCGCCACTTGCAGCATACACTCATACCATATTTTTGAACTTATATTATTTTTACTTTCATAAAAGAAAAGTCAAGCGAATAAACACAGTGAGAATAAAACAAAAACAAAAAAATAGTTTTCTTTGCCTTTCAACTTTTTTTAAACGGCTCTTATCGCCGCAGCTGATAATGTATTATAGCTTAGTAAACTACGCGCGTAATAAACAAATGCGACTTAATACAAGTAGTGTATATTAACCAAGTAAATATTTTCAGTTGAGCACAATTCTGGTTTATTTCGACTTACCAAACCGGGGCCGTTTGTTCGAGTTTTGCATGCTGCCAGAAGACACGTAATTCCTTGAGCAGAAAGGAGACGGGCATGCCGTGTATATTACCAGATTCCGAGGTGTTATGCAGGTTGATATCGGCGTGGGCGTCCACCCAAACCAGCGAGAGATTGGACGTGTGTTGCAAATGTCCGGCAACGGAGCCTAAAAATATATTTATAGCAGAGAGAAATGTGAATACAAATAAAGTAAAATATTGTAATAAATACGCAACGAAAAGCATAGGAAAAGTCTTCTTAAAGCGATTAAATTGCAATTAAATGTCTTAATACAATAATAAACGTTTACTGGCGTTATATAGCCGCTTCGTCTGTATTGCCCATTATGCGCCTTAAAGTAGGCAACACTTTTAGTGCACAAACGTGCGTCGTTCTCTGATTTCTGGGTGCCTGGTTGGAATGCGGCATGTCACATGTTAGCGGTGAAAATTGGTTTCTCTCATGCGACCCGAAAATTGCATGCGATTTTTATGGAATTTTCGTTAAGGCTTGCTGCGACCAGAGAATGTTAATAAAATCTGTGCTCCGACTTATGGACGCCTGCTAAAATGTGATTTGTGGCGTTTAAAAAACAGAACATTTTTGTCGCTTGTTAAACAAAAAAATCGCATGCGACTTTTTAACGAACTGGCGTTAAAAGTTTGAAATACAATTAATATTGATGGAAAATGACGAAATTAATTATTTTAATGAAAAGTAAGCATGAATTGAATATATTTGTGAAATATAGCATTTATTTTTAATTATTGCCGCTGCTCCTTGCTTATATTTAATGCAATTGCTGCTAATGTTTTTTAGTTTGATTTCTCAGCTCTTTAGTGAGTAAATATAATATTAATAAAATACTTTGTAATAGTAAAAATATGATTATTTATAATTTTATTTTTATTTTTTTAAATATTTTTTTTTAATTTTTTTTAAATATTTTTTTAAAATACTTTTTAATATATTCGAATATTTATATATATGTATATAAACTTTTTAAAATTATTTGCTTTTTTTTTAATTTTAATTAGCCGTTAACTTTTGATTTTTATAATTTTTGTATATATATTATTGTATATATGTAGTGTGTAAATATATATAATTAATATTACATATAAATATATTTTTATTTTTTAAATTTATTTCATTGATTTAGTTTGAGTTCTCAGCTCTTTAGTGAGTAAATATAATATTTAATAAAATACTTTGTAATAATAAAAATATGATTATTTACTTTTTTTTTTTAATATTTTTATTTTTTTAAATATTTTTTTTTTTAATATTTTTATTTTTTAAAAACCTTTTTTTATTATTTTTTAATATATTCGAATATTTATATATATGTATACACATTTTTTTAAAATTATTTGCTATTTTTATTTTATTTTAATTAGCCGTTAACTTTTGATTTTTATAATTTTTGTATATTATATATTTATATATAACACCTAAAAACTGGTATTCATAAATCTGTATTTTTTTTTGCATTTTGCTTACCAAAACCAATTGCATGATCGCCACCGATCGTCAGAAACTGATCGTTCTCCTGCAACAGCTGCTGCACTTTGCGGATCAGCGCCTTGTTGCAGCCCATAAATTCGCCATAATTTTTAATTTTACTATATTCCGGCGCCTCCGTTGGTATGGGGTCCACATCGAATTGCAGATCGCCATAGTCGTGCACCTCTAGTTGGCCTGTCGAGATGGAAATTGATTTCACTCAACCACAAGCACACACACTTTTATGTAAAACTGTACAACAAACAAAAAGATGTTGCTAGTTGACTGCTTACCGTAGGACACTTGTTCGAGCAACGGCACTAGCCCATGCTCGCGCAGCAACGCAGGCGCTTTCTCCACACCGCCCTTACCCTGACCCTTCGAAAAGGGCACACCAATTATGCCTAGACGCGCTTTCGCATCGCCCTCGGCGTTGCTGGCGCCGCTGCTGTAACGGCAGCGCGAATGCTTCAATTGGCACGTGACGCGTGTGGCGCTACGTCTCAACATGACACTGGCGCGGTTTCACTTAGGAACTTTAGTTATGCGAAAAGACTTAAGGAATTGAGGCCGCACGTTTCACTTGCGCTTTTCTGCAACACAAACTGTTGTCAAAAGACGGCGCGCACTCGAAGAAAAGTCGAAAATCGCGATGAACTTTTATTTTCTAGTTTCTGCCACTTTTTTCCTCTTGAAAAGTGAAAAATATCACTGATAACAAGCCGAACGCGCTGTATTTTGTTTACTAGAATCAGTTTAACGGCACTTGGGGCGGTAAGTACTTAAGTTACCGCGCGTTTTTCTAGCGTTTCAAAGCGTTTTTCTACTTTTCTACTTTTGTGCATTTATTAATTTTATTATTTTAGATTTTTGGCTTTTTGTACACAAACAATATTATTTACGATAGTGAGCAAAATGGCAAGACAACAAAGTTGAGTGTTGCTGACTACAATAATCACGAAACGGCCGATTAGTGTGACAAACCGTACGCGAATGGCGCGAGTAGTAAGCGCCGTGTGTCGTAGAATCTGCCAAAGCGAAGCTGCTACTCGAAAGGCAGTTATCTAACGCAAGTGAAGCGAAAAAGAAAACGCTCGAGCACGAGAGCGCTGATAACCTTTGAACGCAAAACACAAAACTAATGTCCAACGGAGGAAACATCTAGGATGCTGTTGTGCTAATAAATATACATATGTATGTTTAAATATTTTAGTGTAGGTGTGCGTGTGTTTTGTACCAGGAAATGTAAGTTTAAAAACAATGTATTGAATATATAGGTATATTTTCTAAATTATCGCTACAAGGGGAGTGCTTCAAGAGTTCTCCTCACTTTGCCTCCTTAGTAACAAAAAATTGCACTGAAATATATTTTTGTATACGGATGTTCTAATTATTTTTAATTTTTAATTTTGTTTTTAATTTCCTCAATTTTTTTTAATCTACATTTTCTTTTAATTACTAAATTTTTTTAAGTCCTCAATTTGTATTTTTTTAATTCCTTAATTTTTTTTAATTTTCCAAATTTTTTTTATTCCTTAATTTTTTTTTAATACCTAATATATTTTTATTTCCTTAATTTTTTTTTAATTTTCAAAATTTTTTTAAGTCCTCAATTTTTTTTAATTCCTCATTTTTTTTTAATTTCCTCAATTTTTTTTAATCTCTAAAATTTTTGTTTAATTCCTTAATTTTTTTTTAATTTCAATTATTAATAACATTTATTTAATAAATAATTTTTTAATTAAATTTTTTTTTTATTCCTAATTTTTTTTAATACTTTAATTTTATTTTATTTTCTTATTATGTTATAAACTTTTGTTTTTTTGATAAACTTTTGCTTTAGTAAACAAAAAATTCTTTAATTAGCAAATTTGGTTGCAAATATGTTTAAATGTTTCACTTTTCAACAACTTCCACACGGCATATGAGTATAAGCGTTTAAATCGCCTTATTTATTATTTTCTAACTTGTTTACACTTTCTAAAAATATTATTTCAATATTTCGTTTTTCTCTATCAATTATTTGCTTTACTTCCCATCACTTGTCATTTAGTTGCTAATCTCTCAAGTAACACATGCAAAACCACATACATGCACATACACATGCGCAAAGCGTCCTCAGAAATTTAAGAAATAACATTGACGCTGTTATCTCAGCGAATACATTCAAAACAAAGTGCATACACACTCAGACAAAAGTCTAATTTCATTAAAAAAAAATATTAAAAAAAAACTTCCAGCTTTTGGACGCACATGTGCGTGTGCAATTTTTTTCTAATGATCTTTCTAAATATTATAGTTTTTTTATTCAAAAAAAAAAAAGAAAGAAAACAAGAGAACACATTAACTTCGGTTGCACCAAAGCTATAATACCCTTCACAAACAAAAAAGTTCCTTACAAAAACTTGATTCCGATCGTTCAATTTGTATGACAGCTATTCGCTTTAGTGATCCGAGCCCAACAATTTGTTCGGAGATTGTAAAGTTGGGCAATAATCCATGCCGAATTTCGTGACGATATCTTGTCCAATCAACAAACAGTTGTATCCTATAGTATTTTCGATATCGGCGGTTCCGATAATTAAGCTGCTCAATTGTCGGAACCGCTGATGTGTGAACGTGTGCGAAATTTCAGATCGATATCTCATAAAAAAGCATTAAAATTTAAATCCAAATATATTTCAAACCTTTTTAATCTTTAATATGTCTTTTTTAAAAATTAATATATTTTTTAAATATTTTAATTTTTTTTAATAAATTTTTTTTTAAATATTTTAATTTTTTTTAATTTAAACTTTTAAATATTTTAATATTACGGTTTTTTAATATTAAATTTTTTTTTTTTAATATTAAAAATTTTGTTTTTTCTATATAAATTTTTTTTAATAATTAAATATTTTTTTATTTTTTTATCTCTTTCCTTCCACTTGTTTAATATGTTGCGAAATTAATTCCAGTTATTTTTTATTTCATATGCGTAAATTTTATTAAAATATTTAAAAAAAAAAGTAAAAAATAATAAAATAATAAAATTTTTTTTAATATAAATTTTTTTTAAATTTAGATATTTTTTTTAATATAAAAATTTGGTTTTTAATATATTAAGTTTTTTTAAGATTAAAAAACTTTTTTTTTTTAATTAAATATTGTTTTTTGTTTTTTTTTTTAACTGTTTCCTTCCACTTGTTTAATATGTTGAGAAATTAATTCCAGTTATTTTTTATTTATAAATACATATGCGTCAATTTTATTAAAATATTTTGAATAAAAAATAATAGTTAAATTACAAACTGCAGAATATTGAGTTGGCGAAAATATCGCTCGTGTGCACATGATCATGAGCACACATACATATGTACATATATACTTAAATTTAACGTTTTTAAACTCTAAAGAGCAGGCGCGCTACTTTTAAAGCAAATACATCTTTTTTAAAAGCCTGCCCATTGTAAAATGCATAGCTGTCAGCTGTTTTCATGTCTTGCCAGACGTGCGCGTGTGTGTATGATTACATTTGTATATTATTTATGTTGATTTATATTTTCGCTTATGTTAAAAAATTTGCTTTTTCTTAATGTATTGCACAGTTTTGGTATTCAACACGCTCTACTCATGGTTATATGATATAAATTATATTATTATTTGTGTATATATTGTATATATTTATTTTTAATTTTTCATGAGTACCATAGAAAGCTACAAACTACTAAAATGTGTGTGTTTCTCTTTATAAATACATACTAACATAAACAACCTCTTTAAAAAATGTATGCATGGTTAAAAAAAATTTCATGAAAAAAAATACAAACTTTGTGGAATGTTTGCTTCACTGGATATGATTAGAATGGTTATTAAAGAAAATTATAAAATTACACCAACATTATTCTTTTGCAATGGAAATTTAACTTATTTTTAATTAATTAATATTTTTAATGCATTTTGTAAAAACAAATGTTGCAGTTTAAAATAAAATTTTTTAAAATACTAAAAAATTTAATAATTTATAATATGTTTTAACAATTGAAATTTTAAAATTTTTTTCAAGCTGCCCAATTTATAAAAAAAATGCAAATATATATGTATGTATATAGATTAAATGTAATTTTTTGCAAAAAAAATTATATTTTTTAACGATTTTTTGTGTTCAAAAGTTGCGGTTAATAAAAAAAATAAATAAATATAAATAACAAAAAAATAATAAAATAAGAGTTGAAGTTAATTGTAAAAAACAAAAATTATATATTGAAATTTTTTAAAACTTTGCTGCCAAATTTTACAAAAAAACAAAAAAAAAATGCAAAGATATGTACTCATAGAAATTAAATTTAACTTTTTGCCAAAAATAATATTTTTAATGACTTTTTTATGTTCAAAAGTTTTGGTTAATTGTAAAAAAATAATACACCAAAAGCTAATTTTAAAATACCAAAAAATTAAGTATTTTAACAATGAAAATTTTTTTAAATTTTTTCAAGCTGCCAAATTTATGAAAAAAATTATGCAAAGATAAAAATATGTATATAAAGTAAATGTCATTTTTTTAAAAGTAGTTAATGAATTAATAGTTTAATAAAGTTAATAGTGGTTGATTGTAAAATATCAAAAAAAAATATATATATATATGCATACATATATTTGAATAATTTTCTAATATAAATTTAAAAAAAAAATTTTCAAGCTGCTAAATTTACAAAAAGAAAATGCAAAATATATAATACTTAAACTCAGTTTTCGCACAAAAAAATATCAAAAACATATCGAATGTTTTTTTTTAATAATTTATAATTTTTTTAGTATATGTATATATGTACATATATATCTTTTTCTTTAATTTTAGCTGCCAAACAAAAAAGAAAATAACTTTTAAATTTCACAGAAATAAAACAAAAACAAAAAATAAAAACTGGACATAAGTTTTCATTACTTTCTCATAAATTTCATTATTGCTAATAAAACGTTTGCGCGTGTAAAAATTGTTAGCATGCAGAGTATATAACATTTTAAATTCAATTTATCTCAAAGACTTCGAAGCAACTTTGGCAAATGCGTAACTAAATTTGGAAAAAACTTCAGCGTGTTTGCACAAAATTTTATGTGCGCGGCGTTAACTTTATAATTTATTAATACATATCAATTGATTTTTTAATTTACCGTCAGTCTTTTTTGGTAAATGTTTTTTTTTTATACATTGCATGTTGCTACAATTTTTCGAAATATGAAAGCACTAGCAGGTTTACTTTTTTTTACAACAGCGAAATTACCGTAAGTGTACATTGACAATAAAGCTGATTTTTTTTTAATAAAAATTTCAATGTTAACTTTTCGTTGAGATTCGGTTGCAGAGGTTGGCAGTTACAATTATTGATATTTAATTATTTTTCTTTTACATATGTATGTGTTTGTTGTATATTTTTGCACAATTTAACATATTAGTTAAAATATTAGTATAATATCATTTGAAATTTTAGTATTCAAAAATAAATTATTTGTAAAATTTTAGAATACATTTTGCTAATTTGCGTAATTACTTAAATGATTTGTTTTTAATATTCACTGTATTATTGTATTAATTAAAAATTTTTACTTTTCGCTTATTTGCTTGATTAAATTTTATGTGCAATAATTTTTCAAAATTTCGCAAATATTAAAATTTGTATATAAAATGTATGTTATAATTTAGCAAGTAAATCAGAGTTAGTACATGCTTAATCTTAAACTATGCTGCCACTGTTGTTTGTTGTCTTTACGCCTTGAACTAATTGCTATTAGCATGTTGTTTTGTGGTTGTTGTTGTGTTTCCGTTATTTCCTTTATTGATCACAGTTTATTTTCGTTTATCCAACATGACAACCTCTTCGCCGCTATCCTCATTGAAATCATTACGAAAATCGTCGTCATCGTCCTCGTCATCGCTGTGCACCATTTCGAGTCCTTCGACGTCATAGTAAGGCTTTATGGACATGCTCTCTGTGGAAACGAAAGAAAATCATTTAGCAGCGTATTTTTTTTTTTTTTTTTGTTAGAAACTCACTTTTGATGGGTGAGCGGAAGAGCTCTGTTTCGCCATCGTCACCATCATCCTCGAACAGTTCTTTCCCCTTCTGCGGCAGCAGCGAGAAGCTGTAGTAGCGTTTGTCAGCGCGATGCCGACGAGCCAACAAGAACTGCACGCACAAGAAGCAGAGAATCATGGCGACAATAATAATGATGCTGGCGAACAAGATGAACAGCCAACGTGGCATGCCCCACACATGTTCGTCAACACTCAGACGGAAAATGACGCCGCGCACAGCGCCACCTTCCACATGCACCGCGCGCTCAGTGCTCACATGACGCGGCGCCTCCACCTTCAGCGTGACCTCGCCCAGCGGCACACCGCCTATGCTATAGGCGCCCAAACTGTCGGTGAAATTGCGCAGATAGTTGCGCGTGTGTGGCGCCACGACCGAAACCTTTGCATGCTTCACCGGATGATTGGTGGTGTCTAGCACGAAGCCGGAGATGGTCGCTGTCTGCGCGTTTAGTGCGGTTGCACTGCCCACATTGTTGCCGCCCAGGCGATGTACCTCGCTCACGCCGGTGAGCAGCGTAAAGGCGTTCAATTTCACCACGCCTATATTGTTGAGCTGTTGCGCTGCGATTAGCACACGTTTCACCTCGGACTCATAGTGCGGCGCGCTAATTTCTAAAGCATATTCGCCAGGCGGCAGAATGATTTGGAAGCGTGCCGCATTGCGTGTAACGTTATAGACGTGGTGGTGATCGATGAGACGCACGAAAGCGTTGCGTAGCGGCTCGCCTTTGTCATTGTGCACCAGACCTTCAACGCCGGTTTCGATGAGACGCAGAAAGTTTTTAATTTTGTCGACATTTTTGCGCCAAATGCCGGCGATCTCCGTTTGTACGGGCATACGACAGCAGGAGAGCCCCATACTGAAGAGCGGTATGTTGTACATTTTGTAGAGCAGATTTGTAAGTCGTTCGGTTGTGGCTTGATGCAGTGAACGTGTGCTGGTGAGCGGACACTGATGTGGCGGTGCGCTGAATTCGCTGTCTTTAATGGAATGTGCGAGCTTCTCGATAATAGGTTCGCCTTTGGGATAACTGTTGCATGGAGAAAGAGTAAAGTTACCATTTTGTATATATGTAGTTTATTTTGAAGTGGCTTACGTCAAATCGGAACTGCCAGCAGTGAAGGTTAACACCAGATCGAAGCGTTCGCTATCCAAAAACTGCAAAAGCAAATCGCGTTTCTTCTCCGTTTCGGGACTGAGCAAACGATCGGCTAACTCATTACCCAGTTCGGGATCGCAGAGCGAGTTACTGTAAAGTTAGAGAGAAAGCGTCAATAAGATAGCATGTAACTGTCAAATCTATGTCAGTTGTCATACGCACTTTCTGTTATACATATTGAAGATTATATCGTAGTTATCAGTTAACGGTAACAAGTATATCACGCTCTTTTGCAGCAAGTTCAAGGTGCTGGTGTCGCGTATTTTGTAGCCCTCACGTATGTGACGCGCTATATTCATAGTGATTTCACGACCCAGCGGCGAGGTGGTGTCGAAGAAGGAGCTGAGTATGAGAATCTTATATTTTGCCTCCTCAGGCTCACCGATCTGCAAGCGTTATTTAAAAATGAATTAAAGAAAAAACCCCGTTAACAAGCAATACTTACATCGGCTGTCAGTTTAATAGAGTTATAGTAGATACCGAATTCGCTCTCCGCATAGCCAAAGGTCGCAATCTGCCCACTGCGCGTTTCGAACTCAGCTAAACGTTGTCGAATCTCTGGATTGCTGTGGTAGCGCGTCTTCACCACATTCTCAATCACACGGAAATCATTGGCTGACGACCAATGCTGCGGATCGTCGCGCATCAAGATTACATCCAGGCGCATCTCACGTGTGTCTGCTGGTATTTCGATCTCCTCACGATATGGCGCAAAACTGTGCGACAGAGAAAAGTTCAAATAAACACATTTTACCCGCGCTCTAGTGCCCACACTGGTCTACCCACCCATCGCCAAGTATTGTTATGTTGTGTCTGCCTGGTAAGGCCAGCTTCCAGTAATCACCATTGACCCCACTGAAGCTGGCATGTTTGGCGCCATCTAGTCGAACTGCCGCACCCGCTATAGCCGAGCCGATAGAACTGCGAACCGTGCCATGCACGGCGTAGTGTACTTGCTCGATAAATTTCAGCAGTGGCTCGCGGTTGTCGTGCCAATAATTTGCCAACTCATCGACCATTGGAAACTTGTCGCAGCCCAACTCGAGCGTCAGTTCCAATACGCCGGCGCGTATATAATTCCAATCCTGCATGCCGCCCGTCACGCTATACCACTGGGCGCCATTCACAATGCCATTAGGAAAATGTTCGTGTTTGAAGAGCGGACATGGATTGCCGAGATGCATTGTGGGATGAGCCTAGAAAGCAATAATTGAATAAAAATAAATACAAGCGCTTCGAAAACACGGATGGGCGTTGGAAAGCTTAAGGATTTGCTTTCAAATTTTCATGTAAAACTTTAAAGCTACGCTGCTTACACTTACCTCCGCGTACACCGAAGCCAAATGTTTAAATAACTCGTTGTCCTCCGTTGGATTAAGCTTTCGACCCATTGTCGTTGCCGTCCGTAGACGAGCAATTGGATCGTTAAAATCATTTTCATTGTCGTCGAACGGATAATTGGCCACTAATGAGCCGCCATGTAGATTCGCCGACAACACAAACGGTAGCGAAAGCGTCCAATGCATGACAGCAGCCACCTCCGGTTCGGTCACCGCATTATACTTGTCTGTGCCGTATTGATCGGGAAAGTTACGGTTCAAATCGATATTATTCGCATTCTCACGCCCGTTGCCGCTTGATTTATCACCCTCGTGTGATATTTCATAGCCATCGGGATTCATGCTGTAGAGGAAATGCATTCGTGTAGTGTTTACCAACTTCGAAATGCGTTCGTCGACACCATAGCGTTCGCATATATACTTTGTGAGCAGTAATAACATCTCTTTGCCCACCACTTCGTTGCCATGCATATTGGCGACATATTTAAACTCCGGTACGCCGGCTATATGTTGACCCGGTGAGACGAATAGCTCCATGACCCAGAGATCACGTTGCTGCACACTCTTACCGATCGAATAAAGACGCGTTATGCCGGGGTATGACTCGGCAATGTTGCGTAAAAATCTAGTGGGAGTTATTAAATTGATCAACTTATTTTTAGAAAGCTTTTGCCCAAAAGGAATTACTAAACTTTCAGGTTTCTAAAACAGGAAGCTTTTGAAGAACCCAAACAATTGCGCTCTGAGTAAAAGTGGAATTACTAAGCTTTCAGGTTTTTAAAACAGGAAATTAAACTTTCATAATGGTCTGCAACGCTACATTGAAAGCTGCGGTGGCCACAAATGAAAGCTTGGGTGAACTGTCTTACACAAATTAATAAATCACTCAAAATAATGGCTATTAGCAAAAAGCTCACACGTATGTGTGATATTCTCTGCACCTGCGTTGCCACTTATATTTTCATGAAAGATCTGATGCTTGTACAACAAAAGCTATAAGCTTCACAAAAGTTCGTTAACGAAATCGGTTTGGTTTCTCAATTTCAGATGATCCAGTTCAGAGATATAGTGGTCACCGCAATACGTCTGCTTTGAGAGGAGCTCCCGAAGATCAGCTGTAGTTCTATTCCAAATAAATATTTTTACTAGTACCAAGTCTTAAAATATACTTCAAAGATACCATAATATGTGTATAAATTTGTGGATCAATAAATTTAAAAGTTTTCTCCGAAAAACTTTTGGAAAATTCACTTTTTTTTGACCTTCCAACTGTATATAACCGCTTAAACATTTTCATAAATATGAGTTATTCAAGTAAATGGCAATAACAAGATCTTTTATGAAATTAAGCTTAAAGCTTTAAAGGACTAGTACTAGTATTAACCTTAAAAGTCTGTAGGTACAGCAATCCTTGAGCATTGTTTGCTACTTTCATGCTAATACTTACCATATTGTCGAAAGCTTTTAAAATCTTATGTATATTTTAATTTACATTAAATTGAAACAAAATACCTATAATCCCCTATTAGCGTATATGATGCCGTGAATCATATATCATATCAATCATATATATATATTAATTATAAACTTTATATTAAACTTTCTCACGATTTTCAGTTGTTTCGCTTGTAAGATTTTCTTACTTCTCAACCGTTTGGGTTCAAAAGCTTAAAATACATGTTTTTTAATACAAACTTTTCCATTTCCGTAAAGTTGTGATGCTCGAATTTGGTGGGCGTCAGGAAATCGTCGTCATTCGTTGGCGCTTTGGACCGTTCCACTTTCACCTTGCGGAAATCACCTAAAAGAGATTAGTAGAACAAATGTAGATGATGAAGAAGAAAGTAAATAAAATAGAAATAAAGTAAATAATGTTATGATATTCGGTTTGCGCGAATATGATGGTGTATGAGAGATGTTTAAAAATAAATGCAAAATTATGTTGGAAAAAATATATAAAAATAAACAAAAAATAAAAAATTAAACAAAAAAGAAATAATAATAAAATGAACGAAAAAATAACCAAAAATATAAAAACAAAAAAAAAATAATAATAATAATTACACAAACAAAAACACAAAAAACAAAAAGCTTGCAAACAAACCAAAACATGATATTTAAATATAAGAGTATAAAATTAAATGGACGCTAAGAAATAACATTAAAAAATTATAATAAAATAAAATAAATAAAAAAGTTTTTTATATATGAAAAATTATGTTAAAAATATATATATACATATACAAAAAAAAAATAAAAAAAATAAAATGAAACAAAAAAATTAACAAAAAATAAACAAACAAAAAAAAAAAAAATAACACAAAAAAGAAAAAGCTTGCAATCAAACCGAAACATGATATTTAAATAGAAGAATATAAAATTAAATGGATGCTAAGAAATAAAAGTAAAAAATTATAATAAAATAAAATAAAAACATGATATTTAATTGAAGACTATAAAATTCAATAAATTCTAAAAAAAATAATATACAAAATTATAATAAAATAAATACAACATGCATGATTTTTTTGCGGAATAAATTATTAATGTGGCATATAATTAAATAAATGTGCAATTGGCCACCACTTGGTAATAAATAGAAACAAAATAAAATTTCAATACGGAAAGAAATATTCTATTACAAGGATATAAGGATTATGCAATTTTAATTTGAAAAAAAAATGTTTAAAAATTGGTATTTAGTTGAAATTAAACAATTTTGCAAAATTTTACCACAAGAAAAAAGGACAGACTATTACTACTAAGCAGTGGCTTTTGGTGGATGTGCTAGTGTTGAATTAGTAAAAAGCGCATGAACAATGCAATATTTTGTAGTAAAATACCCTTAGCTCACACTATATGCCTTTAAATAAAAGAAATCGTCAAACTTTGCTGGATTTCCCAGCTGCCGTTAATTATATTTATTTTCTGTTAAAACTTAAATGCGATTAATTTGTGCATAGTAGCAGAGTTGCCGTACTTTATTGATATTTTGGTTTGTATTTAATTGCTACTTTGTGAATATTCTAATTAAAATTGCTTATTCTAGGTATTTTGAGACTATTTCCACTTTTGAATTAGTTAATAATTATAATTGTGTATAATTTAAATACATATGCTATATATTTCCACTCATTAGCGATATTTTCATTTAAAATATTTTAATAAATGTGCGCTAATGTTAACCCGTTTAGGTAAAGCCTAGTTGGTTAATACTTTAGTTATATATAAATAGATAAATAATGTATGTATAATGTATGGATTTATAATATAACTTATATAAAAACTAATTTTATTATATTAATATTAAAGTGATTTACTTCTTCAACAATATGTAGTTTTAACTTGAGTAGAATAAAGAGATTTAAAATCACTTTAGAAAGCTAAGTGAAAGCTCGAAAACTAAAACTTCTTCTCTTGTCGCCAAACACGAAATAATTCCGCTTAATGGACGGTAATTTTTCATTAAACTAACAACTTCAATAACCAGCAATGGAATTATCAACGTTATGTTATATTCTTGGAATGATATAAAATATTCCTTCTTGAAGCAACCAGTTCGGTTCGGCATAATTACCACTGCAGACTTTGAATAGGTGTTAATAGCAGCTACCTTTCACTGACTTATTATTAAAATTATCAGAGATAACATAGAATTGGTTGTACATTAGCTGATATAAAAACGCTTTCCAATTTCAAGCTTAAAGTTGCCATTTTAAGTTGAAAGCTTTAGAAAGCAGTTACTTATGTATGTATATCTTTCTTAATAAAAAAAAATGTCTAAAAAAGCTATAATCATTATAGCTAAAAATCTAAGTGAAAGCTTAGAACATTTTATAGCATGTGGAATCTTTCAAAAGCTCTGTAGCTTATGTGAAAATTTCAAAATCATAAAATTGTCACAAAAACCTGTGCACGCCGTTATAGCAAAAACGAAAGCTCGCCACGGCGCGTGAAAGCTCAGCGCTAACAAACGTTGTGGTAATAGTTTAGTAGACAAAATGTAACAAATCACAACTAAATTTTTTGCTACACATATAGCCGATTGAAAGCTTATGAAATTTATATTGAATGCTGTTAGATAAATTTCAAATGTTTTATTTTTTCATTTTTTTTATGTGTACTTAATTGTATATAATATATATGTTTGTATATGAACTCGTATTTATAAGCGATAATTAGTTATTAATAAAATATATTTTATGTAGTGCATAATAAATAATTGGACACGAAACAGGTTTTTATATTTTATTTATTCCTCACATACACACATTGATAATAACAATAACAGTGATTAAATATACATACATTTAATATAAGTACGTGGGTTTATTTCTCATTACTTTATATTTATTTCGTTTTATTTTTTTTTTATAGTAAATGAACTTTCCTTTATCGTATGCCAATTCAATATGCATAACGACATATATGTATATAATTTCATACGCGTATTTACTATTTAAATATGTATTGTATATAGGGAGCTATGAAATGTTTAACGCGTAATATTAGATAAGGAAAATCATACAAGGACACTGTGCAATGCGTTTTGTTCATTAATGTGGAAAGCCAATTGCATATGAGATTAATGTAAATATGTGAAAATGAAAGCTCTGCAGCATGACACTATTTAGAATGTGCAGTGCACGTGAATGTGTGGGTGAGTAGGGTAGTGCAGTTGTGCTTCTACATGTGTCTTAAGTTCATTGTGAAAGTTTGGATGAGTGATGAAAGCTTAGGTGAAAGTTTGCTTAGATGAAAGTTTGCAAACTACATGCGTGAAACAATTCATAATAAAAATTCGAGTAGTTGTTAGCATTAGTAGAGAGTCTACAAGTAATGAGTGTGATAAATGTGCGTTGAAGTGAGATTGTATGTAAAACAAAAGCTCGCGCAAAAGCTTTAAACATGTTAAGCTTAAACATTTTGTACTTTTCAGTTACATTGGCAAAAATACACTTGCTTCAAATGCATAGCAACACTCGTTGCTGCTAAAAGAGTTATATATGTTGTTTTCCAGCAAATTGCGCAAACTTTTGCAATACATTTTTGCACTCACATGCGCTAATAAATCACAGTATTGAAAGTAGATATGAAAAGCGTGTAAAGTAACAAGCATAGTGTAAACCGAACAATGGAAACTTGTGATAACCACAACTGAGCGATTGTAACGCAGCTGAGGGATACACGCTTTAATGTCTAAAGAAATATTGGCCGTAAAAACCGCTTATACCATCGTAATTCGTCTCGAGCGGCGACAGTGTGAAGTCGAGGCGCAATGCCTCGCTATTCTCGTTGGTCACGTGCACCTGTTTCGGCTCACTAGGCTGGTAGCTGCAGCAGCAAAAGCGTTGCGGCACACAAAGCATCGATAGAAGAAAGAAATGAAACATGAAAAGTATTAAAAGTTTGCATAAAGTTATCATATTTTCGCACATTTGCAAGCACACGCCAACACACAACAGCTACACTATTTGTCAAACATTCCAAAGCACATTCATCCACTTTCCCTTTGCTTCGTCCACCACTTACTTACCCAAATGCCAATGCCTGCACATTGTATATGCCGGGTGTGAGCAGACGCCAGTATTCGCCGCGTTTCGTGGTGCGTATCGGCTTATCCTCCAGCCCGGAGACCACAACGCTTGCATCAGTGATTGGATAACCACTAGCGTCCGTTACCA
Organism: Bactrocera oleae; assembly: GCF_042242935.1. Taxonomy (NCBI): domain Eukaryota; kingdom Metazoa; phylum Arthropoda; class Insecta; order Diptera; family Tephritidae; genus Bactrocera; species Bactrocera oleae. The sequence continues at coordinate 1,857,740 of NC_091539.1, forward strand.
GGCCTTTAACGCCGACATGTGCCAGCTTCAGCAGCTGCAGTAGACTGCGCTTGTTGCGCGCCCATTCGGCGGGCAGCGTGGCGGCAGTTGGAAATTTGCAACACGACAACTCAATGGTCATTTCGAAGCAGTTGGTGAAGGCGTAATTGAAATCTTGCATGCCACCGTTCAACTCATACCAGTGGGCGCCATTTGTTATGCCATCGGTGAAGGTGTCATTGCAGCTGTGACCCTGACGCATGAGCGGATGATTGTTGGCATAGGTGTGAGCCATTAGCTTAAATACGCGATCGTCCGGTGTGAGACTCTCTTCGCAGCATTCATGATGGGCGCTGGTGATGCAAACAGACATATACATATACATATATGGGAATTTTAGAGGAGGTAAAAAATGTGTGTGGCGGAGAAACACTCTCACAAAACTCGAACCAATATTGAGAGTGATAAAATAGTAATTGTAGTACAATTTTTTTTAGAACTACTTTTAAGTATTAATTAAAAATTATATGCCTAAAATTTAAAATAATTAAAAAAAAAAATATAAAAAAATTTAAAATTTAAAAAGAAATTAAAAAAAATGAAATAAATAAAAAATTTAAGAAAAAAACAATTTTAATTTGAAAAGTTAATAAACTTAACTACATAATTACACATATTATATACAAATGTAAATACATAAAAATTAAAAAACTTTAAAAAAACTTAGAGAAAAAAAACCAGTTCAATTTAAAAAACTAATAAACTTAACTGCATGATTATAGATTATTTATACATATTTACATTTGTAAAATGCAAATACGCAAAAATTAAAAAAAAAATTTTTTTAATCAAAAAAAAAAAATTTTAAAATAAATAAATATAAAAAAAAAAATTTTTTTTAAAATTTAAGAAAACGAAAAATTTTAATTTAAAAAATTAATAATATTAACATGATTATAGATATTTTACACAAATTTACCTTTGTAAAATGTAAATACATAAAAATAAAAAAAAAATTAATTTAAAAAAAATTAAAGAAAAAAAAACAATTTTAATTTTAAAATTAATAAAATTAACTACATAATTATGGATATTTTATACAAATCTACATTTGTAAAATGTAAATTAAAAAATTTAAAAACTAAACCAATAAATAAAAAATTTAATTTAATTTAAAAAAATAATAAATTTACGGTAAAAGAAAATTAAATGAAATAAAAGATTACTAAATAAAAATATGTTGTGAAATAAAAAAAACACAGTTTTTTAAATTTTTTATAAAATTCTTAGCATAATTGTGCATAATTAAATTAAATAAAAAAATAAATATATTAAAACATGAAATATATATAAAAAACAAACATTTTCATTAAAAACTAAAAATATCATAATTTAATAAAAACAAAATCACTAAATAATAAAAAATTTAATTTTATTAAAAAATTCACAAAAAATTTATCAAAATCTAAACTTTATGATTTTTTAATATAAAATGTGCCTGATGTTAGTAAAAACATAAACTCAAATTCGCTGCCAAATATAAATATATGCCGTATTTTTTAAGTGCTTTAGGAGATTCATATTTAAAAAATTTACTTTTGTTTCAAATTTAAAAAAAAAATTGATTTTTGTTTATGCATATATATATATCGAATTTACATATATTTGAGAATATGATTTGAAAATTTGAAGTTGATCCGGCAAGCAGTTTTCGAAATATGAGCGTATTTGTATAAAATTTTGAACTTGGCTACCAAAACGCGTTTTTCTCAAAGCGCTGTTTTCAGCGTCGGCTGTTAAGAAAAAAAAAACACATTGCATAATTGTTTATGGCTGTAAGTAATTACTATCCCGCGAGATATGCAATATATTTAAATAAGTATATATAACTAAAACCCATCACCAAAAGCGTTCGTGTTAAAGAGAATGTTCCGTTTTCGGTGCAGCTTAAGCTTGCGGCTGGACTCACAAGCGCGTTCGTGTGTTTGTGCGCGCGTTTATGAATATTTACATACACACACTGCGGTTAATACGAATTCGCAGTACGTTACGGTAATCCTTTCACTTTTCGTCATGTATCCTCCAACAGACAGTAACAATATAGTATATATGTATATATGTATGTACATCTACGGATATGTTTGTATATATTTTAGCGCATACGTAATACGTGAATTTTGCACTGTTAACACATAAACCCGCTTGTGAACCCGTTTGCCCGTTTGCCCGCTTGCCGCTCACCGCCACACACCCACCACATTCCACACAGCCACGAGCACTTACATTGAATTATCATACGGATAACTCGCCACAATTGCGCCGCCATGGAAATTGGCCGATAAGACAAACGGCTTGCTGAGCACCCAGTTTATGATGGCTGCTGTCTCCGGCTGACGGCGGTGCGAGCGTAATTGGGTGACTTGTTGATTTTCGAGGCGATCGGGAAAGTCGCGATTCAAATCGATGCCAGCTGCGTTGGTGCGGCCAACATAATTCGGAAGTGATTCACAATTACCTTCCTGGAAATACAAGCGGCGCAAGAAGATATAAATAATATACGTAATATGCGCAACAACAACAACAAGTATTTTTTTTGTTTTTGCTAAGTAAAGAAATGACAGATAAGCGCAATCGATAATAGCTGAAAAAAGAAATAAAAAATATTGACATGGAAAAGTGCGAAATTGATAAGGCCAATAGAGCAAAAAAAAAGCGCATTACAACGCGATAAACAGCTGCATACTTGTACATATGTGCGTATAACAAACACACACTTAAGTACACATGGGTAAGCACGTTAAGCGGCTAAAGCCACGATGTGGGTGTCAATTACGCTCAGTTAACAACGACAGCTGTTGCATTATCTGTGCTGAGCGGGGATTTCATTTATATTTTATTTATTTTACCAGTTTTGCCATATGGCAACTTTATCTGGCTACCGCACATACACTTCTATGGCGTGTAGTGGATTTGGTTATTAAATACCGACCGACTTACAAGTATGTTAGTTGACAAATGCACAAAAATGTAGCAACAAAAACGAAACGAAAATAATAACAAAAAATTTACATAAATATTTTTACAAAATGTTTAACGCCATGTGCTGTGTTGCCAGCTATTGTAAGAAGCCCAATCGTGCAGCATGCGGTGTACAGCTTGTACTTGACCTTTCCAAGTACATTAGTGCTTGTTATTCAAAGCAATTGGTCGCTTAGGGGTTTTCAGCATAAATTGGCATGCAATGCAGGAAACCGCGGAATGCGTGCGCACAAATGCCTTGTGTAATGTGAGCGCAATAAAATCACATATATGTACATAATGGAGCTAGACGATTAAAATAATATAAATTGAACATATAAGATACATAAAAATTTTAATATAAATAATTTATGCAAGTGGAAATCAAATAAAATTTAAATATAAATAATTTGTGTAAGTGGAAATTAAATAAAATTTGATTATTTTACACAAAAAAAAAATTAAAATAATTTAAAAAATACAAAAAGAAACAAATGCTATGAAATAAAAAAAAATGTATAAATAAAATTCGATTGATTATTTTGTCACTAAAAATATCGTCAGACAAAATATATCGAAGTTAAAATAAAAAAAATATTATTTTTACAATTTAAAAAATCTGTATGATGTTATAAATAAAATTTGATAAAATGTTAGTATTTATTTTTGATTGGTAACACCGGTCGATACGGTTTTTGGGTCTGACTGCTGCTTGTTAAATTTAATTTATACCACAGCAAAAATAAGGAAAATTTTGTATGAAGTTAAAAAAAAAATTATTTTGCAAAAAAAAATTATTATTTTGCAAAAAAAAAATTATTATTTTGCAAAAAAAAAAAATTATTATTTTGTAAAAAAAAAAAAATAAGAAAATCAATGCAATAAAATAATATCAAAAAAAATTATAATTTTAAAAATCTGTGTGATTTTATAAATAAAATTTGATAAAATGTTGGTATTTATTTTTGGTTGGTAACACCGGTCGACAGGATTTTTGGGTTTGACTGCTGCTTGTTAAATTTCATTTTCTAATACACCAAAAAAAAAATGCAAAGATTGTTTTTTTATTAAAGTTTACTTTTGTAGAAACTTATTACATATTTCTTTTATGTTCGTATGAGCAAACTTTAAGAGCTAAAAATAAAAATTCCAGTGTTTTTCAATGTCTAGAAGCAGAATTTGAACAGAAACCAAACAAAAAATTTTTTTTGTTGAATGGTGTAATTTTTGAAGCTAATTGCTTTTGATGTATTAAGCTGCTGTCGCATAACCGATTTTTATTTCCATTTCTTATGAGCAGAATTGAAAATCAACATCGCTTGCAAAATAAACCGCTATCTCTTAATCTATGGAACACATATGTATGTATGTGCATATATATTTGTATGTGTGTATGCAAGTGACAATTTAGAAAAAATTTTAAATTGTTAAAAATCGCTCAACATATGTCGACACTTAATTGGCATTTAGTACACCAGACAGACTGTAAATATTGCCACACTTTTGTACGCCACGCATGCGAAATAAAAAAAATAGACAACAACAAAATAATAGCACAGAAGTGCGTGGAATTGTGCCATAAAAAGGCAAAAACTAGCAGTTGTAGTAGTAAGCGCATGCGTACCTTTTTACAACACAAACAAATAATATTTGTGTTTACATGTACTCACGTAGTTAGAAAAAAAAACAAGTGATTACCACCAAAACCGTCGCGTATTAATGGTGTGAATGGCTGTTGTCAAAATGTGTGGTTAACTATGTATAAGATGTACATTTTGGCAATTATTTTAATTTTTTTTTGGGTATGTTATATAATTTGTTTCTTTTTTTTATTTAATTTATAATTTTTTATTTAAAATTTTTTTTATTTTGGTATTGTTATATCTTAAAATATTTTTTTTTTTTTGATTATGTAACTATTTTCGCATTATCACTAATTCAAATAATTTGTAATATTATAGTATAAATGTTATATTTACAATTTCAATTTTTCTTAATTTTTTTTTTTTTGAGATTCTCGAAAAATATTAACTATTGTATTATATTTCAATCGCTTTACTAAAGTTAAATAGATGCAAACAAAAATATACTTAAAAAAAATAAAATAAAAGAGTATAAAAATATATTACATATATAAATAAATAAACAACAAATAAATTAAAATTTTATTTTAAAAAAATTTTAATTAAAAATAACGAAATAAAACAATAAAATTAAATTATATATATATCAAATAATAAAAAAAAAAAAATAATAATAAAATAAACAAAATAACTAAATAATAAATTAAAAATTTTAAATAAAACACTGTATACCAAAAATCATTATAACCATAAGGCCAATGAGCGATACAAATACGTGACATTTAATAAATATGTCAGCAATGATAATTTCCATGTCTAAAACATGTATGTATGTACATACGTACATTGTATGTACATATATTACATGTATTTATGTGCATAGATATGTTCAAGTGATATAAACAAACTAGTTTATACAGAGAACTATGCATGAGAATGAGTGCAAATTTGAGCTGTAGATTCAACACATGAAAAATATATCAATTGAGAAAAGTATATACTGTATGTAAGTAGCTGCATATAAGCATACTTCAACGCAAGAGGAAATAAGTTTATTTAATGTTTGTTAACTATAATAAAATTTTAAGCAAATATGCGTAAAAACACTTTATAAACAGGCATTCATACAAAAGTGAACAATTGCGTTGTTATAAACGAGTATATGGTAGCCGTTGTTGACGGTGTCGGTGGCGTATGAGTAACCTTAGCATGTGCAAACACGTACAATGTGGCGATTTGTGTGCTTGAATAAAGTTCATTGATTTGTTAATAATATTGTTAATTTTTTTTACTAGTTTCAAAAGTGGCAGCGAGTAAATAAATACACAGCTAAAAGTACTGCGAAATGAGCATATGTACATGTACATGTATACCATTACAGATATCAATTTTACTGAAGAGCTGATTTAATTTTGTATATTCATGCAAACATAAAACTTAAGCTTAAGAAACGCTGCCTCACCGCGTACAATGCGCGCAGAATGAGGATATTTATTTTGAATTTACTTTTGCTGCAGCGAATTGGCGCATTACGGACACTTAGCTCCATTTTTTTATGCATACTTCTATATGAATGGAATGTTGTTTTAACAACAACAAAAAATATCAAACAACACTATCAACGAACGCTAAAACCCAAATATAAATAAAAATGAGTACAAAGCAGTAAATAATGAAACAAGCGTTATGTTTGTAAAAGCGACAACAATGACAGCAACAACAACAACAACAACAACAACAGTAAGAAATTTGCACTGTCAGAGTTGTCTTTGAAGGCGAGTGGAAGAACGAAGGCGAATCGTTCAAGCTTAATCGCTTTATATAAACACGCACACACCTACATTTACAAACATACATACGTAATGAGTAACTCAAAGTACAAAAGTTGCCGTCGCAGTCGGCGTCGTGTTATTGCAATGTTACACTCAGGCGGCAGCGATGATAGAAAAAAGCATCAGCAATTGCAGCAATAAAATGAAGCTGCTTAGTGCCGTTTCAGACAGGGATGCAAAAGAGTCTGATCTTTTTCAAATTTTCTTTTGGTGTCGCTCTGGGCATTCACACGGTCAAAAAGAGTCCAGCAACTCGAGTCTAGTTTTTCTGCATTCCTTTTCACAAAATGTTCGTAAATATTTGTGCGGTTCGACTGCGCAACACCGCGCAACACTGCATGCTGCGTATTTCATTTGTATGTTGAGATGATGGTCACACATTTTGCTTGCAATGAATTACCATGAATATGGTAGAACAATATGCATAATACAAGTACCTACCCGCTAAATAGTTTCAAAAAAATACTAAAGACGGGAATTCCCTAATCCACAAGAATGTATTGAATATCCGCAACTAATATTTTCAAGGCCAAATTTATAATAGGAATTTCCTAATCTTTAAGTATTAAAAACTCATAATTTCTTTACTGCGTATTAAAAATTCATAATTTCTTTACTCCATAATCTATATCTTAATTTTCTCCTTATTTACAATTTGTCATAATATTTCTATTATTCTATGCATACATATTTGCATATTACATACAAAAATAGATAACAGAACTCAAATTTGCGATCGAATTCATTTGAAACCGAGCGCTCTTGCAACCATTCAAAGGATTTGAAAGTGAAAAGGAATGCTGAAAAGGGTAGCAGCGAGCTGTTACGAAAAAGAACACAAAGCGTGCCACCCGAACACGAGTGGCACGGTCCCTTCGTCTTTCCTCGTCGTCCCCTCGCCCACAATAAACTGGTATGAGACTCTTTTGCGTCCCTGTCTGAAACGGCACTTATTACGCTCTTATTTCGCATGAATTTAGAGCAATAACAACAAAGAAAAAACGGCGGCAGCAGCTGCAGCAATAAAAACGGCATAAATTTTAGAAGTGAAAAAAAATTGCAAAAATGGTTGTGTTATACACAAATTCTCAATACTTACTTATATACCAAATCATTGCGACTATTATATTTGAAAAAAAAAGGATAAATTCAAATATATGGGTCATTCCATTCAAAATTTACATTCTACAATTTTTTTTGGTGCAATACATTATTTTTTGAGTTCTTTGAGGCAAAATACACGTATTTTGTTAGTACGGCCCATTCCGAAATTTATAAATTAGTAACTAAAAACATTTTTCAATAAAAATAGTAAAAAAATGATTTGTATATAAAATTTAACTTTTTTTCTAAAAAAAAAAAATAACGAATAAATTTAACGTATTTTCCAGTGAAAAGCTAAGAAAAAATCGCCGCCGGCTATTCATTTTTATAATGAAATACATACTTTTTAAATGCTAGTGCTTTATTCGAGCGTTGAAATTTCGAAAATTCATAACCTCAGAATTTTTCATATTGAGTCGAAATAAAAAAACACGTCTCCAATATTTTGCCTCGAAGAAGAAAAAAAATGTTTTGCACAAAAAAAATTTTTGAATAAAAGGACCCATATACAAACATGTAATAAAAAAAATAAGGTAAATAAAAAATTAAATAAAAATTTTTTTTTTAAATTTTATAAAAAATATAAAAAAGAATTAAATAAAACTATATAAAAAAAAAAAATACAAATAGTAATATAACAAAAAAAAATTGTATAATTAAATTGTAATGAACATTGAATTCGTAGAAAAATGGCAACACGCGAAATGCTTGCTCATGATTTTTTTTTAATTTTGCAGTTTTTTTGCTTTGTTTCATTTTTGCAACGTGAGAACGCGTCTGCAGCGTGATGCACTGTGATAACGAAATTGAATATAAACTCATAGAAAAATGCTTTTAATTACTTTAGCAGATTTTGTTGCAACAAGCAAAATAATAGTTGAAAATAAAATCAATGCATACAAAATAAATGTAGAAGTAAAACTTTAAGTTATTTTGTATATTTTTTTAAATTGTTTATCAATTAAAATTGTTTGTTAATATTTTATTCAATTATAGTATCCAATTTTGTTGTTTTATTGATTTTTGGTTATTCTTATATTTTTGTGCAGTTAAAATGCTACTATACTTATATATTTATGAATACTTTCTCTATTTCCCGGCAATAAATTTTTGTGAATGACAAATAAAATGCTAAAAATTATAACCAGCCATAAAATACACAATGACAATTATTTGAAAAATAAAAGAACTTTGAGTGCATAACGTCAAAAACAAGTGGACAATAAAAAGGTATACTTTAAAACACTGTAAGCTCCAATGAAAATGCAAATGTCGAAGAAATGCAAATTTTAATAAATAAAATACACAAAATAACCACCCATCAGACCACAAACAACACTCGTAACACTCTAGACACCCACGAGTTGAACAAATTATTAACAGCACACAGGTGAAAACGTGGCTTTAGGTGTACTGTCGCATACAGAGAGACCACAAATTCGCACATATACGAGTACATCATATATAACTATTAGTGTGCATGATTATGCATGATTTTCATGTTTACATTTGACAACACCAGCCAATACGCCTGCTGATAGAGCAACAACAAAGTCGAATAATAATACGTTGAACTACTGATGCGAACTGTTATATAATTAACGTTGATAATAACTTCAATTGTTATGAAAAAAACTGTAATAACTATACAAAAAGCTTGGGCAAGCGTCAGCGAGAATATGGATAAGCGACAGAAAAGCAGAAAAGAAAAAAGTTAATGGAAAAATTGTGTGCACCCACACAGGCACACAGGCGCATGGACTAACAAAGCCTTTTATACATATGTACGTCAAAATATATATTATATATTCAAATGTAAATATTAAAGGCAAGCACTAATCTAAAGTTTCTAACTAATAACGGTGATGCAACAAATACATTTTTCCAATACGTTTCTTTCTATTTAAATAGCTTTTTTCTGCATTAGAAATTAAATAAATATATTTTCTATGTTGCTTTCAAATGAAAATAACAGCGTCACACAACAGCGCCTACGTTGAATGCTATTTATTTTGTTGTTATTATTTTTGTACAACATTATTTTTAGTAACTAACGTGCACAAGCAATTTTCAGTGGTCATAATTTTGCTGTCGTCTGTCTAAGTATGTAATCTAATATTATGTACATAAGTATGTATGTGCTGTGTGGCTAGGCATAGAACTCCACTGTTGTACTATATCGATTTTCCCCAAAATGACTTGCCAACTATCTGTGCTTTGATGAAATATGTATTCAGTAAGCACCTGCTTGAAAAGTGCATATGTTCGCTCAGAGAGGACTAAAAGTATGCAGATTGTTGGAACAAGATGGCAGTTACTCGTTAATATTGCGGAGAAAGATATGAAAAAACATACACATGCATACAATTTAGCTGAGCCGCTGGCAAACAGGTGTTAGAATGGCGTCAGGATATTAAAACACTAATACACAACCATATGTGAGCAAAACCACACGTAATATAACTATGTATATGTAAATATGTGTGTGTGGCTTCAAAAAGTTCGCTACCCTAAGGATTTTCAAGTTGTTTAGCAGAGTATACATACAAAAATAAAGTCAATGCCGAATTGTTGGCATGTTTTAAGCAAAATTGTTACAGCTAAAGTTTGCACTTGGCAGTTTTTAAGGCACAGAAGTGCATTTGCAAGTAGACTCCCAATATACAGCAATTTTAAGAAGATTAAAAATATGTCGTTAGTTATATGTAGTAATGCATACCTGACAACAGTCATTTTGAAGACGTCACAGTAGTGATTTTTCAATAAGACAGCCGCCAATGCAAGCTATTGTCCCCAAAACGAGGGCTCTTATACATTGTCAAAGTATGAATATTTGGAAATATGTACTCATTCATAACGCTAATGTGACGTCATAAGTTTGTCTTCTCAATTTTCAAAATATTGTAGAAAGGTTTTTTACTTTTTCAACATTCAAAAAATAACAAAATATTTTGATTGTGAAAACTCAAAAATCAAATATAAAATAAATTTGTTTATCTAACTGCGCGTTTGCTTTTAGCTAATGCAGTTGTTTGTCTACATCAAGCAGAAAGTGTTAATGAGTTTAAAAAATTGTTCTACCATAAATCACCGGCATAACTCGAAAACAACAACAAAAAGCCTAAAAAGCGAATATTAATGTATTCGCGCAATCGTATATCAACAGGTATTCAAACAAAGTAGAATCGCAGCACTCAAAGTAGAGCAATTAGTATGTGCCTGTAGTAAGTGTTAAATGGTAGAGTAAATATCAGAAATATCTAAGTCATTACAACTTTAGAAATATCGGTGGTTTTACTTTTTTAAAGCAAGATAAATTTAGAATGCACGTCTTCTTTATTAGTCTGAAAATGATTTAAAAAACGGTCTGTGGCGCAGGCAGTATGGATTATAGCTACTTTAGTGCAGGTGTCATGCAAAAAGCACAATTCGTAGAAAGCATTTTGCAACAAGACTTTAGGGTTTTGTGGTTTTTGTAGCGGCAGAAAACATCGCTGAAGTAATTTGGAAGAATGCTGCCGATTTGACAGTTCTTGGTCGTATAAAAATGCGGCTTCGTGCTGTTTATGCTTATAACGCATCAAATTTTGCGCATTCATCATTGAAGCAGCATTTGTGAGCTGCTATTAATATAATTTATATATTTTAATGTTTTTTTAGTTTTTCATTCAAAATTTATCTATGTTTTTTTTTCAGTTATAAATATTTACTTTGATTATAATTATGAATTTATTCAAGACATATATTTCTTTTTATAGTTTTTGTTGTTATTTTTATACCTTATACAGCCTATTTTATATTTATGCTCTTTTAATATTAATTAGTTTTATTGATAATTGTATATATTTTTTCCACTTATAGATTTTGCTTTGATTATAATTGTTAATTTAAAGAGAAATTATAAAAATAATTCTTTTTACAACCGTTATTTTTATTGTTTATACACATTTTTTATATATACATTTTTGTTGTTTTAATAATAATTAGTTTCATATGTTTTCCAAATTTGTTTTATTTTTGCTTTGTGATTTATTGCATGAAAATGTTATTTTATAGATTGTTTTTATTATTATTATTTCACACTCTTCTTATTTTATTACTTTGATTTCTTTAGATTTACATTTTTATTATTATTATTATATGCGAATAATATTTTTTCTATGAAATTTCTTACTCTCGCAACTTTAAAAGACTCTTATTAAAACTTCCCATTCAGCACCGTTATTTTTATAAATATCAACTGTCATTATTTCAGTTCCCCCCTTTTGATTTAATGCGCTATTTCAAGGCACGTTGAAACAACTACTGTTAATGCAAACCAAACTATATTAAACTTGGAAGTTATGCAAGTGACGTGTTTGGAAATTAAATAACTTGTCCACGAAGCTGCACTCGAAATACATAAATAAGTTTTCTATAAAATAAATCATAAAACTAAACACCGTTTTAAATAACACTTTATAGTCCATGCACAGCGTCGCCATTGACAAAATAAATCAGCGAATAACGCTTGCGAATGCACACGCACATAACAACATGTGGCTTTTTAAAGGTAATTGCAGCATTTTCGCACCTTTCCGCACTTTTCAAGTGTTATTTATAGTAGATTTTTATTTAAAATCTTTAATATTTCAATATGCTAAACTTTTGCTTTTGTGCACTGCACTACACTTCACTCTTATTCACCTGCGATCGCTCGTAGCCATCTGGATTCATTGTCGGCATCAGATATATATCCGTGGTGTTGACCAGGTTCGCCACCTCCAAGTTAGTCTCATAGTTGTACAGCAGATACTGTGCCAAATAGATGAGCAGCTGGCGGCCAATTGTCTCATCGCCATGCATGTTGCCAATATACTTGACCATGGGCGTGAGCGGTGTGCGTGGTTGCTGCACGTTTCGGCCGATCTGTAAGACCACTAAATTGCGACCCTCCAGCGAACGGCCGATGGTATCGACACGCGCATTCTCCGGGAATGTCTTGGCGAAACGTGCAAACATGTCCTCGATTTCGCCCTGCGTCTGATAGTAGGGCGATTGCAGGAAGGACTCATCATCCTTAATGACAAATGCTTGCGTTAAGGTGGCGCATAGCAGCAAAGACAATGTGAAGGCGAGAAACAGCTGTGGCTGGCGCTGTTGCTGGCGACAGCGTGTGAACATCTTGACGTGAAATTGACAAGTGATGAGCGTTAGTTAAGTAGCTAGCTGGTGGCAAGCGGCTAGTGGCGTTTTATACCGAATTCGTTATTACTGACGCAGCACTGCTAGGGCTTTTCGGGACACGATGTGCCTTTTAGCGGTTCGTCGCTCTACGACGCAAACTGGAACGCGTAGGCGTCGAATGGCAAGCGCGTGTGGGCGTTGTGTTGTGTGAGGCGCAAATGGCTCTCCCTAAAAAGTTGGAGTATGTGTCTATTTTTAGTTGCTGCGTATGAAATGTTGCGGGCTCGGCAGGATAATTTCTTTGCTTGCGCACAATCTTTTACTGAAATCCTTTTTGTACGTGCAAATTTAAAGTAATATAATTTCCTAAAAGCTGTGCAGTTCCGTTCTGATCCGCTTAGCATTCAAACGCGTCTTTACCGCTGCAACCGCTTTGTACTAGTTTTCAACAAGCAGCAGTTGTTATCAGCAAAGTATGAAAATTTTTTGCACGACTTTGCTTTTTTGCGGCGTTTGGCGTGAGAGCGTTCGCTGCAAGCTGCTGGCGTAGCTCCGTAAGCTGAAAATGCTGCTGTAGTGAAGTTTCTCAGCCTGCAATACAGAGTTTTTCAACTGCAGCCTTCAGCTTGTAAATATGTATTTTTCATTTCCCAATTGTGCGTCGTTATAGTTTTCCTTTTTCAGTACTGCTGCACGATTTCCACTCCGTTTCAATATTATTATTAACTTTTTCTTTGTTTTTCAACCACCAACCAGCTGCTGCAGTCTTCGACGGGGGGAAGAGCAACCAATTTTCTAGCGTCAACAAGCGTTTATTTGTTATATCACTGCATTGCTCGCCGCTCGTTTTGCACAAACTGAATGAAAACCAATGACTCGCTGCCGATTTATGCCGTAAATCGTATGAACTGCTTGTCGGCGTCACCGACACGACTCAGCGGCGGCGGCAAAAGTCAACAATATACAAATGACGCTTCGTTAAATGGCAGTGAGAGGGAGTCAGTAAGTGAGCGTGCGCTCTTGGTGTGAAATTTACTTAACCGGCGGTTTAAAAACGGCTCACTCCGCCGTTGCACTCTGTGGCTGTAGAGTCTGTCAAGCGCCACACATAATAAACGCTCGGACAGCAAGTAAGCATAGTTATGTGATGGTATTAGTGAGCTACAGTGCAGTTAGCTTTTCACCAGTTCAAGTCAACTTTTAAACGAATCTACGAAGTTAACACACGATTATGTATATTCTTAACACTAATGCTGGAAGCAGTCGCCGACGCAAAACCGTAGACCGAATCAGCTGATACGACCCATCTTATTAGAGCGCAATGTAAATGAACACTCACCACCGCTTCTACAGACCGTACGACAGGATATTCGCAAAAATTGGAATTGGACCCGTAGAAACGAGTCAGCTGATTGCTCGCTTGCAACGCAGGGTTGCCAATCTCTCGATAATTTGTATTAATTAAAAAAAAAAACTTGAATATTTTTGAAATATTCTTAAACTAACTCAAATTCACAGGCGAATAAATTTATTTATAAATAGGTAGACTATTTTTAATAGTTGGATTTTAGTTTTGAGCATTACATTATGAAAAATTATAACTAAAAAACTAAATGTGTGAAAAATCGTGTGTAAAAATTGAACAATGGCAACATTGGTCAAATGTAAACAAAAGAGAACAACAGATTTCTACGTTGCCACTACGGGCATAACTTTTAGCAAATTTGGTTTGATATGGGCGGTAAGTACGGAAGGGCGGAATGTCGCTGACTGTTTTCAGCAAGTGCACAGCGTGTAATGATTTGCTTTTTTGTTTTGCTGAGTTTAATGACGTCACAAATATGGTTTGACGTAGTCGCTCAATGCTCTCCTGCCACTCAATTTCATTTTCTGTACTCTGGTCGACTATCTCACTCTCTGTGGACAAAAATTCGCATTATACCCCCTCATATTAAAAACTCTCTGTTTACTTCGTTAAATCGAATAACAAATATGTGTCTATAATTGTCTTTATCGCGGTTTCACGCTTCTTTGTTGTAGATTATATTATAGTTTTGAGTTTATCTTATCAGATTATAACTTATTCGATTACTGTATATAGATTCTTAGCAGTGTATTATACACGAAACGATATGATATTGCTGATTTAAGAAATTATAATATATTAAATGAAAGTTTTTGTATTCTGAAACCTGCTAACTGTTATAGTTTTTCAGTTTGTAAGGGCTAAAATAATTAGAACTCTAATGCTCAGACTTTTCAATACAGTATGCGAAAGCTTTTCATTTAAAAAATTACTGGCTTTACATATGATTAAGATTTGGCTTCTGAAAGCTGCGAATTATGAAATCATTCAGCATATTAGCGTTGGAGAAACTTACAAAAGGCGTCGTAAGTGTTCAAAATTCTAAAATCACAGCAATGAAAGCACAGAAAGCTTAAACAAGTTTTATACCAAGCCAAATCTACATAATTGTTCACGATCGGCTTAAAGCTTCTAAAAATGTAAGCCTCAGGATTTTCGCTCAGTATGCGAAAGCTCTTCATTTAAAAAATTATTTAAATAATTACTGGCTTTACATAAAATAAAGCTTTAGCTTCGGAAAGCTTCGAATTATGAAATCGTTCAGCATATTATGACAGAAATGAAAACACAGAAAGCTCAAGCCAAATCCACATAATTGCTCACGATCGGCTCAAAGCTTTTAGAAATTGCAAAAAGCTTAAAAATGCTCCGAAAATAATACAAAATTTCTCGAACAAAATGTGCAAAATTTAGTAAAGACTAGAAAATAAACTTATAAATTCTTTCAAGCTGTCAGTGAAAGCTTTCTGAGGGGAGCTTTCATAAAAAAAAACAGATTAAACCATATATGTAATTTTATGATATACATATATGTATGTACATATGTATAGATTTTATAAATTAAAATTTTCGATAAAGAAGTAATGCCGTTGTCTAATACTTAAAACACACAAAATATTTATTAAGAGATTATAATTGTTCCATAAATACCAAGCTGACGGCAAAAACTAAATTTATAACACTCGAGCAAGTATGATTTTTTACTTTGGGTTATCTTTATGATTTGCAATCATTCGATAAGTCAAAGTGGTGATAAATGAATACTGAAATATTGATGGACTAAATACTTAAATTATTTCTAAGGTCGTTTGTAAATGTATATGTATGTATGTGAGTAGATTTCTATATTAATTTGTTGAATCTAATAATTTAGAATTTTTGCGAGATTATCAACCGCGTCGGGCTGATAACACCAATAGATTTAAGAAAATAGTTAACTTCAACAAACTGCACTACAAACACAGTACCAAAGTGGAGCTTTAATTCTGTGGTGAAATTGAGTAATCGCGAGCAAACAAACTGAGCGTTGAGAGAATAGAGCACACCTACGAGAAAAGCGCATGCACTCAAAACAAGAACGTAGAGAGAATAGAAGAGCGCCTACGTGGAAAACTCTCTCGAGCGCTAAGAGCAAAAAATACCCGACAATAGCGGCAATGACGTCGTCGGTATATTGGATTAAATATGATATGAGAGGATTCAGAGCATATATATGTATTTGTGCTTGAGCTTTCTTATAATAACCAGTACTTTGGGCCAGGTTAAACGCGCGTGTAAACAAACTACTAACTAAGTTAAGGTTTAGCGGAAAAAAGCTCAAGCTTTGCGGGCAGGCAGTATACAAATACAAAGTTATATACGAGTACACACATATGTAAATAAATTGCGTTTATTTGAGCGCCAGAAAAGCACTTAAGCTTGTGAAAGGATTAGCGGTTATGTTAATCGAATTAAGCTAAGCATTAGCGATTTAGCACTCGTATGGGCATGCGATGTACGATTTGCAATAAAATAGATTGCACGAAATCAGACACAAACAGGTGTAGCAGCTGTGACTTTCAGAAATTAGCTGTCAATCAAAGCGCCAACAGCTGATTGGAGATTGCAAAACCGAACAATGATAGATATACGTTAAAGATTTTTAGGTTATTAGAACTTATTATATTTAAGCACATGTATATTTATGTATATACGAGTATGTATGTACACTTTTTGTACGAATAACTAAAATATCCAACTAGCAAATCGAGTTTGAGCCAAATAAACATACAAAGATATGGACACAGCTGTAACGAGTAAGTGTAACAAAAGTAAAACAATGCATATTCTTGTATACAGCTACTCGCTACAATTGGCCAGTAGCCTTGTGATACGTTGAGTAAAAACAAAAATACCATTAATGTAAAAAAACGAATGTAAAACAATAGCACATTGTCCAAATTAGAGCTAGATTTCCCGTTAGAGCCGAATGACGTGGCTTCAAGTGGCAAATTAGACGGACTGTCTACTAGGCTACCAGCCGGTCGGTCATTCGATCGTTGTGTTGGTCACAGTGTGCTTTGCAGACGCGCTGGGCAGGGCTTATTTTGCTGTTGGCAGTCACATAAGCATATTTGCACTCGTGATCGTGCCACATTTGTTGGCTCGTGTACGACTTGTGACTTTGCATGAGCTGTGTGTACGAACGTGAGTGAGTTTTGTACCAACTCAAGGCAGCATTGATCAAGCGTTGAAACTCTGCTTAATTAAGGCATTGAAAGAAATGCGTGTTGTAGAAATGACGGAGGAAATATAATATAAAATCTGCTGAAAATTTCCAACGAATGCGGCGCAAATGAAATAATAAGCCCATAAGTGGGGATGAAAGTGTTTTGGTGTATTGCAGAAATTCGAAATTTTAATTTTACATTTTATGAGAAATTCGAAATTTTAATTTTACACTTTATAAAATAGTTCTGTTTTAAACTATTTTAAAAAAATAAAAACCACCAGAAATTTACTTCATGCAAAGCAACTGTATTTGCATGCGCGGCTAGCAGATAATGATTTACTTTCTTATTAGACTTTTGCTACAAATACTTGTACATAAATAAACAGCATTTTTATGACCTTTTCTTTGATTATGACGCGCGATAAGTTTAAAAATAGCTTGAGGCTACTTATGTACACACATACATGTACACGCCATGTACATAAGTATGTTTGTATGTATTCATATCCTTTTCACAAAAGTCAGCGACGTCATGTGTATGTATGTGTATAAATTTATGAATGAGCCAGTCAATGGTAAATATTTCTATTTGCCAAGCGGCAAAAGTACGTAGTAAATAATGAAGTGAAAGGACACAACCATATGCGCGTGAGTGCTGCATTTACGTCAGCAAATATTTATAGGTATCTGCAGACGATATTCATTATAGAGACATGTACATTAAAAATAGTTATTATACCCTGAAGAGGGTATATTGTGTTTGCCACGAAGTATATAACATTCAGAAGAAAACGTGGAAGACCCTATAAATATATATATATATGTATATATATAAGTGATCAGCGTGACGAGCTCAGTCGATTTGTCTGTTCGTCTGCCTCTCAGGCAATTGAAATATCGATCTGAAATTTCACACCCGTCCTTTCTTACAGGCTGCTCCTTTGTCGGAATCGCCGAAAACGGACTACTATCGCCTATAGCTGGCATACAAACTGAACGCTAAAAATCAAGTAAAAGTTACTTTTATACACTTTATGCTTTAATAAATGCAACTCTGAAGGGTATTATAGCTTTGGTGCAGCCGAAGTTGCCGTTTTCTCTTGTTTTTATATAAAAATTTGTTAATTTACATATACATATAAACTATGTATATATAATATATAGACTAGATTTGTAACCTGTGAAAATTATTTGTTCAACGAAATATGGTTTTCCAACACCTACAAACATTACTTATTCAAATGTATGTAATGCATCAGTTATGAAGTCAATAACACTGTCCTCTAAAATTAGTTATTATTCGTGGAATCAGTCATATAAGTAGAGGATTTTAAGCCGCAAACGAAAAAATAATTCGACATGATGCAACAAACGCAATCGACTATTCGCTCGTTGTAAACATTTTAAGTACATCGCTAAGATTTTACGTAGTTAAATTTGATTTTTAGCTGATATTTCTATGACTAGTACAGATCGAGGTAGTAAATAGAGAGTTTCTAGCATTCTTACTAGTACATATAGCAAGACAGCTGCTTTTCTCGCACATTTCATGATACGCAATAGAATAAAACATATACTTACTTGTATATAATTATTACTTGTACTGGGAAGAAAAGTGAAAACCCGGTTTCTTGTAGCACGTCTAGTGAGACATAACTTAAAACTAAGCGAGTAAGTGAGTGTTGGCGGAATATTTAAACGAGGTTAAATTCGTAGCAGACAGAAAATAGTGTGAGACATTTTTATATCGTAGCAGAATAGCTAAGGGTAATAGCCAAGCCTTTTAATGGCTGCACGTCAACGTTAGCGAGATTTATCGATAATCGATTGGTGATTGCAGGTTCTGAACGTGTCTAATCTGTCACATTTACTTTAATTTCTCTTTCAAAAGACGTGCGCAGTTTAGAAACGATTTTTCTGGCAATTCGCACAATTCGACACATTTACTCAAGCAGTGATTGTATAGCAGCAAATTTATAACTAAAATTGCTTTAGCATGACTTAAATGCTATTCAGCAAAACACAATAGGGGGCTTTTTTAAACTCACATTGCTGCGAAGGTGAAAGGCAACTTTTATACATTAAAAAAGAAAACAAAACATGAAAACATCACGCAAATTATGCGAGATATTAAAACATTATGAAGAAAGTGAAAGAAATATGCGGAAAGACGAAAACAATATGCAAAGATATAAACTTAAATAGATAAAAGGAACGAAGATATTCAGTGTGCAAAGTGGAAATCAGATATTTGTAAAATTATACACACGCAAAGATACATTGGCAACATAAAACCAAAAAGACCTGAATAAAAATATAAAAAACTTTTGCAACGTAAACAAACCGCTGCCAAAAACACACTAATTGACATATGGAGAACAAACTTCACATAAACATAAAAAAAAGTTTTGCCAATTGAACCTGAGTGTAAAACTGCTGTTTTTTACACGAATTTAACAGCAATTTTTCAACAATTGCTGGCAACAAAAGTTTGACACAAAATATTCACGTGGAAAGATAAAAAAATGAATAAGAAATTTATAAAATATTGACGTGTAAAGAATCGCACGAAAGCACTGAGGTGTAAAAATCCCCCCAGCTAAAACTGCCTGCAAAGTGTGTTTGTAAGAATTGAAAAGCGTCAACAAGAAACCGTAAAGGTGCGAATGAATCACGAGCAGCACAAAGCACTGACAACCGCTATAAGATATCACAAATAATAATAAATAAAAATTTAAGAATATGTAATACACACATACATATACATATGTATGTATGCCCAAACTGCTGTGCGCCGGCAACAACTCACTCAATAAACACAACATTTAACTAGTTTTGCCGGTTATTATTGAAGATGATTCAGAGCTAAATAAAAGCACAGCTATGTACTTACGTAGTATATAAGCAAGCAATAAATATGCAACAAAAACAAACAGTAGCGAAACTGTCAAAAAAAGAAATTGACAAAGTTTCACTACCGCTAAACAAACATTGAACTTGATTGTCGCCTAGCATGTTGTCATACTTCAAGTGGCAAAAAAGTAGTGTTTTTTTTTGTTATTTTTAACACAAAGTTATTTTACGTTATGTTGTAAGTGGTGTTGAAATGCATGCACCCTCACCCACTGTGGCGCATGCACAGCTGTTGTTGGCATGCCTTCGATGCCATTATCTACAGTTCATTCCACTATCGAGTGGTAGCGACACGTGACATATTTCCAGCAGCAACATACTTGATGTTTATAGATGTGTACGTGTTTTTCACAG
This sequence comes from Bactrocera oleae, assembly GCF_042242935.1. Classification (NCBI taxonomy): domain Eukaryota; kingdom Metazoa; phylum Arthropoda; class Insecta; order Diptera; family Tephritidae; genus Bactrocera; species Bactrocera oleae. The sequence continues at coordinate 1,878,266 of NC_091539.1, forward strand.
TTTCTGGCGCATTTACTTACGGCTTTTGTTCTTTTTCACTCACTGTAGGTATGTACCATACATATGTACATATATGCCGATGTATGTAAACATGTAGTGAATTTTGTTATCGTAACAACTTCCCTGTTCTTACATAGTAGTCATTAAAGGTTGTTATTGAAAGCAGATAAGACTTCACACTGGCAACTTGACATGATCTAAATGCGCTGTATGCTCATTAAGTAGAAATATACTATACGTACATATGCACAAATGCATACTAAGAACCTAAATGATAATGTGGTATATAATAAATAAAAAAAACCCCACGAACATCAATTTATTTAAACTCAGCCTAGCTTATCGCAAGCGTGTCTTTATTGTATATTACTACATACAAATATGTGCATATTCATATATAAATAAGTTTGTAAGCAAATTCTCGCTTATACTGAGAACTCGTTTTAAGATTGTTGACAGTAGTACTTGACATATATTTTAGCGATTTTTGAAAGCTTGAAAATGTCATAAATGTAAAATAATATTATTATTACAAGGTATGAATTGGAGTAGATGAATAAAAACATATATATATATATATTATATATACAAACAGGCATAAAAATATACATATTTAACATGAACAAGCATACAATATACAAAACTACAGTTAGTAATCAGAATAATATTTTTAAAAAAATTTGTTTGATAAAAAACATAAATTTCGATTCGCTTTGCTCATACGTACTAGAAAGCGCACCTTAGCATATTTTTGCATAAATTTCGCAAGGCGAAATCTTTCGCAGTTTGTATTATTAGCGGTTTATTTTAAAGCACTTTTTGTTGCAATTTTCAGGGAAGTACGTATAAAATACGTGTCATAACTTAATTTTTATGAAAACAGAAAAGTTAAAAAATAGTTAAAAATAAGATAAAAAGATAAAAAAAAGTTAAAAACTATAAAAAAATTAACATTAATTTAAAAGCTTGAAAAAAGTCGACAACTGAGCCAATGAGCCAGGCATATCCGCAATTAAAATGCTTAGCATGTATAGTGGTGGTATGAATATACATATGCACGTATACAAATATATTAATAAATAAATAAATATACACATATACACACAAAACGCTTAAGTAAACTACTTCTTTTTTTCATTTAATGAAATGCCTCACTCTTGCAAATTGTGCGAAGGCATTCCATAGCGCTGTGTTACGTACTTTTGTTGCGAGGCAACATGTTGCTAAGACAAAACTATTTAAGATACATACCAAACAGTTGTCAATAGAATTAAAGATGTTTTTAACCAAAATAACTCTGCGAAAACGCACATATGCATTTATATAAATTTTTTTATAAAGCAGCTGTTTTGGTTTTCTCTGCGTGGTTGCACACTTAATAAATGTTAAATTAGAGCTATTAATCTTTTGTATTCTATATCCATTTGTGCATATAAAATTATTAAAACGTATTTTTATATCAATAAAATAATCACTGATTTTTATGGGCTATTTGTTTATTCTCTCTGGTGAAAGTATCATTTCGCATAATTATAAAAATTTCACTTACCTTCGCTGCCGCAAAACCATCTGGATTACAGCTGGGTAATAGATGAATTTCTGTTGTATTCAACAGTTGTTGCACCTCCGGCACATTTGCGTAATTCAATGTCAAATATTGTGCCAGAAACAACACTATTTGTCTGCCAAGTGTCTCATCACCATGTATATTTGCGGTAACCTTAATCAATGGACGCAGCAAATTAACATTTTTGTCATTTTCGCTCTGTGCAGTCAACGCAAGCGCATGCATTTCACGTCCTTTCACCGTTTTGCCAATGGAATATTTTGTAGCTAGGTGTGGAAAGAGATCTTGCAGCTTTCCGAAAAGTGCGCTGATTTCACCATTGTCTAGATAATGTGGCGGAGGATGCGTAATAAATGACTCGTCTTCCACAATTGGCACAGATGGTGCTGCAGCATTCGGCGTAGCAGGAGCAGCGCCGTTAGCAGCAGCAGCATTGGTGGTGGCAGCAGCAGTAGAGTTAACGTCTGCATCAATGACTGTTGGTGTGAGGGTCACTATTACAATAAAACTAATAAAGCTGGCGTATGTAGCCTGCGCAGGCGTAAGTGATATCACACGCATTGTTGTTAAACAACTCAATTTAATTTAATTTATTTAAATTTGCAACGACACCACACTATTTCTCGTTGCACTTAGCTCACACGCACACTATCACACACTTTGGAAACAATAAGAAATTTTTACTGCCTTTCGCGGCTACCCAAAGCAGCTATTATGAGACCGATTATATTTTTTGCCTTTTTCTATTAAGGTAAAATCACGATAAATCATTTATTTGCGTAAAAAAAAATATTTAAGCAAAGCGCATCTTGCGCACTTGTAGCCAGCGCTAACATCTATTTTGCTGACGTTGGATTATTTTTCTGCTGCTTTGTGTTTCTTTGTTTGCGCTGCGCGCAAATGCAGATCCTTCAAGTTATTTCCCACGTCTGTTAAAAAAAAAAAAACTTAAATTTTCTCACTGCTTTGCTATGCACACTGTAGATAGTACACAACTTTCTTATTAAATTTTAAACATTTTATGAATGAATAGCACAAAAACTCTCAAATTACAATCCGTAACTAACTATGTAAACCAGACCAAACGACACAAACTGAACTACACAACAGCAAATGACAGCAGCAGCAGTGGCAGATTCACACACACATATAAACAATTAAAGCTGGGAGAGCAGTGGTGCTAGATAATTTACTCCCATAACCGAATACATCAACAACCGTCTAACTTAACATGGAATTTGTTAATTTTAATTAATTTACTTACAATAAATTTTTAAATACGACAACATAATTAAATCAATTTTCATTACGTATTATATATACATTCTCTAGCGATTGTTTTAGATGTTTACCCGACACTTTCAACCGTAATAAACACATGATTACGTTGTTAAAACTGCGTCATTAACAAACATTATTTTTATTATTACTATTATTTTATGTTAGTTTTTATGCTTAAATCATAAAATGAAGCTTTTTACAAAATTTTCCTTAAATTAAACAATTTTTGTCAATTTATTATTCGCTTAATCTCTTAGAAAATTTTTAATAAGACACCCTGTGCTTTAGCAATCTTTGTTTTGATTCTGTCTTTTGTTCATTTGTCAAAAACAATCGGAAAATTTTCTGGTTTTCACTCGTCATTGCGAAAATTTTACCTACGTGAGGAACATTCATAATTGCGTCAATTGCTTTTAATTTCGAATTATAGCCAAATATTTGTGGCCAAGCCTTTTAACAGCTAAGGAAGTGCCAGTAAACGTATTTAAATGTTCGTTGAAGACAATTTTTCTGTATTAGCAGTCGTCGCCCTAGCAGCGCTTATTCGCAGCAGTGGCGGAGAATTATAAGTATCGAAAGGCAAATAGTGCGATAAGGAAGTGGAAGTGGTGCTGAGAAAACGTATATTATAATTTCTAAAGGAGCTAGAACTAGTGTGTTTGTTTGTTTGCATACGTGACCTCAGCAGCAAAGCGAAAACCGAGAGCATAGTAGAAGAAAACCATCTTCACTTCATCTACGTTAAAACTATTTTAGTAAGCTCTATACCCGTACCTAATTAAGTATCTTCGTTATGCCACAATCACGTGCTGCCGCGGCAGAAGCTGCGGCCACTGTTAGTGGCCCACAACCACTCGTTAAAATTGGACATTATCTGTTGGGCGCAACGCTCGGCACAGGTACCTTTGGTAAGGTGAAAATTGGTGAGCATCAGATGACACACCATAAGGTAGCGGTCAAGATATTAAATCGTCAGAAAATTAAAAGCCTCGACGTTGTCGGTAAAATTCGTAGAGAGATACAGAATTTGAAACTCTTCCGGCATCCGCACATCATTAAGCTTTATCAGGTATATATGTATATGTTTTAATATAAAACTCATATACTCTTAATTACACATTCACCAAGGTCAACAAGGGTGATTATTGTTTGACGTTTATTTACTTTTATTTTTTACATCACCCCGATATAAATATTAAAAAATATTTAATTTTTTTACTGCCACAGGTTATATCCACGCCTACTGATATTTTTATGATTATGGAATACGTGAGCGGTGGTGAACTCTTCGATTACATTGTTAAACATGGCAAACTGCAGGAACACGAAGCACGTCGCTTTTTTCAACAGATCATATCCGGTGTAGACTATTGTCATCGCCATATGGTTGTACATCGCGATTTGAAGCCAGAAAATTTGTTGCTCGATCACAATTTACATGTGAAGATCGCAGACTTCGGTTTATCTAACATGATGTTAGATGGCGAGTTCTTGCGTACTTCATGCGGCTCGCCCAACTATGCTGCACCTGAGGTAATATCTGGCAAACTTTATGCTGGTCCAGAAGTAGATATATGGTCATGCGGCGTCATTCTCTATGCACTGCTATGTGGCACGCTACCATTCGATGACGAACATGTTCCGACGCTCTTCCGAAAAATTAAATCTGGTATTTTTCCCATACCAGAATATCTGAATAAGCAAGTAGTCAATTTAGTGTGCCAGATGTTACAAGTAGATCCACTCAAACGCGCTACCATGGAAGAGATTAAGAAGCATGAATGGTTCCAAAAGGAGCTACCTTCATATCTCTTCCCGTCCTCAATTGAGCAAGATTCGAATGTAATTGACACGGTTGCCGTCGCCGAAGTTTGTGGGAAATTTGGCGTTAAAGAGACGGAAGTGCATAATGCATTGCTCAGTGGCGATCCACACGATCAATTGGCTATCGCTTATCATTTAATAATCGACAACAAACGTTTCGCTGACGAGGCAGCAAAAACGGAGATCAATAACTTTTTCGTAGCCGGTTCGCCGCCGCCTGCCGCCCACTCACCTAGTGAGCGCGCTGAATCAGTTGGACCAACCGCTGTAATCACTGCCGGCGGCACTACCTCGGGCACGTCCACTCCAGGTGGCACCAACAGCGCCATGCGTCCACATCCCGAACGCATTGCACCGATGCGCGAACGCCAATTGGCTATGTCGGTGCAGGCATCGGGTGGCGGTGCCTTTCCTGAAAAAGCAGCACGTGGCACACCTATCAAACGTGCCAAGTGGCATTTGGGTATTAGATCGCAAAGTAAACCTAACGACATCATGCAAGAAGTGTATCGCGCCATGAAAGCTCTAGACTATGAGTGGAAGATCATCAATCCATATCATGTGCGTGTGCGTCGTCAAAACCTAAAAACGGGCAAATACTCGAAGATGTCTTTGCAGCTATATCAAGTTGATTCCAAGAGTTACTTGCTGGATTTTAAGTCTTTAACCAACGAAGAGGTTGAGCAAGGCGATGACGTTATACTGGAAAGTTTGACACCACCGCCGCTAAGTGTACAGGGTGCAATGCCGCAACAGCCCACAGGTCACCATACGATGGAATTTTTCGAGATGTGCGCCGCTTTAATTATACAACTAGCTCGTTAGCTGATAAAAACAAATGCCAACGGGCTTTGTGGACGATTTGCAAGGAAGAGAGAGTTGTAGCAGAGGGCAAACATTTTTTCGTTGAATATATTGTACAACTTTTATTTAGAGTATAATTGGGCTCGCGGGATTTGTATACGTGGGTGTGGCCTATTTTTTTAGTTACATACATACCATATATCGTTTGATTATCAGCTAACAGGAATTTCGAGTAGTAAAGATTTTTCGTACATATATTAATTGTTGTAGTATCGCTAACGCTTTTATTAAAAATAAAACTATTGAAACGTTTACAAAGGCTTTTTTGTTGCGGACCAGAAAAATTAATCAGTTTTTTCTTATATGGTAACAATTTCATTATTTAGTCCTCTAAGTTGTAGTGCGCCTTTTCTAAAATTGCAGTATTGTTAAAAAACAGCTGAATAAATTCAATTAACAACTAAAATATTTAGGGATAATATTTGACATTTGTCCGCTTGTTAGTTGGGTATAATATTGCCACATTTTATTTGTTTATTTTTTATATGTTAATATCGCACATTATTATAAAAAAAATCGTATTACGTACGTCAAAATAATAAAGAGAAAATACAATGCTCATTGTAATGAGCGAAAACATTTCTACTATATCTACCCGTAAAATACAATGTGTAAATAAAAACTTAAATACGAAATACACAATAATTCTTTCATCTCGTTTGCCACTTATCCAGCACGCCTGATATATGAGGAAATGTAACTTTTTGGGACTGCGTGTCATTAGGTAACTTATTTGTCCTTCAAGCTCGCGGCAGCTTCGTCGTCTTGTTTTTTCTTGCGTTTCAACTTGTTGATTAGATTTTCTATACTATTTGCATCTACTAGTCCAATGAATTTATCAACAACGACTCCATTACGGAACGCCAGTACAGCAGGCACGGCTTTTACTTCGAAGGTCTCTACTAATTCAGAGTTTGTATCCACATCTATGGTAGCCAAATCGATATCTTCAGAGTCATCTAAAAGCTCACTCATTTTCGGTGTAAGTATTTTGCATGGATCACACCACTCTGCATGAAAGTTGACAACAACCGGATTATCATTGTTTATTACCTGTAAGAAAATATCTTGATTGCATAATGGTCCAGTAGTGTGTATATTTAAATGTTTTACTAACCTTTTGATCAAATTCGTAGTGATCCTTGACATCCACTTTACGGTTATAAGAGTGATTTTGCGATATGCACTTCTGCAGTGCCGCACTGATCCCGGAGGTTACATGTTGGTTACTACTCTGTGTGGTACCTGCCAAGCCAGCAACTATGCGCGGCGCAACGCTTTGTCCAGCAAATTTTAGCATCTCAGGCTTATTTTTACTTTAACTGCAAATAATCAAATGAAAATTAATAATTTAGCGTCAAGTTGTGATAAAGCGTGCTATCCCCCAATATTAGCAGAACAGTCGATGACGCACTTATCAAGTGTGAAAAAACAAATTCTGGCCAACTACGTGCCTTCAGTTGAAATGACGCTTCGGTTAAGTCAGATAAGTTTTATTTGTATTTCTCAAAAGCGTAGAGTATGCAAAATTGCTTGCTTACCTGTTGCTTACAAAAATATGCAATGTTTAACAGAGGTTTAGCTCTAGATACATAAAAAATTTATTTTTAATAGTATTCCACTTCGCACCAGTTTTCGCTCAGCTGTTAATTGACGTCAGCGCATGCTTTTTGTTTTTTTCAAACGATGCAGAATATAGCGTACATTTACAACTAAGTGTTTTAAAGCGATCCTATATTTATGCAACTTTCGTTGTTATATTTAGCACATTTTTGCAGAATATGCACAAGAATAAACCGGATGAATTTGTCGAAGATAAAATACACCAAAATTTTTTAACAAATCGCAAACGTCAAAATACAGAAACGTAGGAAATCCAAAAGCATAAACAGAAAACTTTGAACATCTCTGTTAACAGCTCAGCTGACAGTGCTGCCGTATTTGTTTGGCGAACTTTACTTAAAATCCTTTAGTGTTATTCAAACTGTTGGCACACAAAGGAACTGATAATTACAATTTCCGCTCGCGTTATGGAGACAAACGCTTATTTTGAAAGTTTACGCCGGAAAATATTAACAATTGAGAAAAGCAGTTCAAAAACAAACCCCAAATTTCCTTAAATGTTTATTGTAATGGATCAGTAGACATACATATATAATATATTATGATAAGCACACGATTAGTTGTATCTCATTTGTTTCAGATTAATCATATTACAAAAACTGTTATGTTTCCGAAGTGATTAATAACAAAGTTTATGCGGTGAACCGTACCCTTTGTGGCTACGCTAAAAAACATAATACATAAATACTTCAGAAATGTGCATTGCTTTAGCTACTCACTCTTTCAATTAATAAAATAGCTTAGAAAAAATAGCGTCGATATACTGAGACAGTATGGCCTCTCCGACGCCGTTTGAAGCAGCGTTGTCAATGTAGGCGTTGCTCACCAACGGCACATAGATAAGATTACACAGCCTTAAATGCGATTCTTATTATACAATTTGAGTTTCCTGAGTTTCCAAAAACAGTAATTAGGTGCTCTTGGAGTGTCGAACGTCATCGTCGCGGTCGAGTTAATCGTATTGGGAATCGCTTACACATTATTGTTCAAACATACAATATCTACAAACGATAGCCGCTGACGTCGTGGGGCGCGATGTTGCAGAGAATTAGCGCGAAGTACAACAATTATACGTGTATGTGTGTGCATGAATAAGCTGTAAAGAATTGACTGCTTAAGCCGTAAAAAAATAAATATATATTATATATTTTGCCGGCGAAATATTGTGAGCGAAAACCTTAGGGTGCAGTGACACGCACTGAATAGTTTGCTGCTAATAAAAAATAATATACACATTGTTAAATATGCAAATGCTACATGTAAATGCATATATGCATATGTATGTGTGTAAAAAGTTACTTATTTAATATTATGTAAACTCTTATACATATTTACTTGTACATATGTACGCTCGCGTATGCGGTTATACCGCCCAGCGCCCCATCTAAGTAGGTACTTTAAAAACTTGCAAATACGCAAAGTGTGATAACGATATCGGTTTTGAATTACGCCTCCGAGTCAGAAATAAAATATCTACAATATATACTATATAAATAAATATATACAAACAACCATATGTGTGTACACAAGCTTACATATTCGGCGTGCAGTTTGCAAGCATATGTGATTTTTTAAATTCTTTCCCCTTCTTCCTTGCCGCCTTTACCCTGAATGCTGTATAATATGCAAACGAGCAGCAGCAGCAATAGCAGTCACAGTCGCCACAATGTAGCAACGACAACACCAGTCACTCCTGGCACGCCCGATTCAGCGGGCATATTGATTGGCGCTGCGGGTCAGGCTGTTTATGAGAAACGCAACAAAAACATTCTCCACTATTTGCGCGACCGCACGCCGAGTCATATACGCGCACAACATCAACATAACTACTATCAGCACAATCCAGAGCAACAAGTTGCATTTGGTCGCCAACGCCAAGAAGCCGTCATTTATTTAAAGGAGCCACGTTTTATTAACAAGCTGGCGCTACTGAAAAGTTCGAGCACACGCGATTTGTCGCGTTTGAAGGTCGAGGAAAAGTCTGTCGATATTTTATCGCCGACTACTGTGCATTTTGATAGCTCTACAAATAGTAGTAAGTCTTCAAGCGAATCGCCAGTGGCTCAGCGTAACCAACCGCGTAGTCTAGAGGGTGTATACTGTGAAGGGTATTGTGCGCGACGCATCACTGAATTGGAACAACGCGTTACCCAATTGGAGCAGCAAGTGCAAGCTGAGCGAACAGTTGGCAAAGATCTGTACACGCGCATACAAGAACTCATACGTCGCGTAGAAGACCTGAGCCAGTTCAAGGCGTCCGATAAACGAAAACTTAGCAGTTTTCGTAAGAAAGGCTCACACGCAAATACAAACCAGCAAGCGTCTGTGCAGCCTTCAAAGTTAGTGACCTGGATGAATTTGTCAAATTGGTTTAAGCAACGCCCAAGTATCGCAACTTTAAAGGAACAAAATATCTACAATGGTGAGTGGAAATTTATATTGTCAATGTATTATAACGGAAATGGAAGTAAAATGAAATGAACAAATGTCTATTTAAAATGCGAGCGGGGAGGAAAGCTAATTTTAGTTAGCGCAATATATAAATAAATAGTTTGCATATAATAAAAATATACATATTTCAGGCTCTAGCTACAACCGTAGTTAACAATTTAGGAAATACAATAATATATATATATTTATGGCTAAAGACTTTTTCTTCACTACAAGTCCACAACAAAGAAAATAATTTCTATAGTATTAAAAATGCCTAAAGCCAGTACCAAAAGCTTCTAAATATTCACTATAAAGTAGCTGTAAATTTAATCACTGATTCTAGTGATAGCACTTCGTGCAGATAAGAGTTTTTACAACATTTGGAAAAGGTTAACATAAATTAAAAAATCGTACAAATTAATATATTTAGACATATGCGTAGATACGAAACTATGCCTACACGAGTACGATAAAGTTTCCAAACACATGCATATGCATACATAAGTATGTTAAATATAGAGAAATTGCGTTTATCGGCAGGCTGTACGGAGAAAGGCAGCCAACTCTGTTTGATAATGCACTGACCTGGTTGTGGTGGTGAATACTTCAAAGCTGACCTAAATCTACATTTATTTAAATATTAGTATAATATATAAAGTATTTTAATGCTTTATAATTTTTTTTATATTTTTTTTCGTCATTAGATGAGCCTTGTTTCGACACGGAAATCGAAATGGCGTTGAAACATGAGATCCATAAAACCGTACCGAAAATCGTTGTGGATTGCTGTGATTTAATTGAGGAACGTTACCGCAAGACGTCGGAACCCATCGAGGGCATATATCGGCAGTGTGGCGATTATAATAAAATTCAAAGTTTGCGCTTTCGCATTGATGCAAATGATTATGAGTCATTACGTCAACCGAATATAGACATCCATACATTAACTGGCGTGCTCAAATTATTTCTGCGTGAAATTAAAAGCCCATTGGTGAGCGCGAATGAAGCGAAAACTTTTATTGGTAAACCGAATCAGTGGCGTAAGTGTTGGTTTTCTTATAAAATTATGAGCAACTTTACTAAAATATATATGTGTGTGTATATTGTAATTATGTTTTGATTCTCTCTACAGTGCTGACCGATTTGACTGCGAAAATCGAGATTTTGAAAAAACTGATTCGAACTTTGCCGGAAGTCAATCGTGATACGATGAATTATATATTCGAACATTTCAATAAGTAAGTAATTGTTTTTCATATTTCTTTTGTGTACCAAGCAATTCTCAATTTAAGGCTGACGAAAGTGCCTTTACAACAAATCAGCGCTGATACACTTGCCTTATCCATAACACCAACAATTTTCCATCCCTTACAGAAGGGCGCAAATACGCCGGACTTGCAGGAGATAATTAAGGAGGGCCAACTGCTAGCAGATTGTGTCAAAATAATGATCGAATATCATAGTCGTATATTCGAGTAAGTTATGAAATGCGATTTTATATATTATATCTGTGTGTATTGTGTTGTTGCTTTCTTTTCTAATTTTTTCAAAATAAAGAAATGTTTGAATTTATGGTTTTCGCCTACTCATTCCATGATATACAGATGTCCGGTCGAGCGGCGGTGCAAACGCATCAGTGTGCGGCGTCTGCGGAAAACCCTATCACAACCGGATTTGATTTTTCAAAATTTCTTTTAAGTAAATTTTTCAGTCTATAATGTGTACAATATTTCATAATGTAATAAAAAATCTGTATTTATAAGAAAAATGTTTAAATTTATTTATGTATATAAACAAATGTGTTTAGCCTAAATCTGCACGTTGTCATACACCTTAATATTAACTCTTATTCTTCTTGTAAACGTAAACGATGTTGTGTTAGAAAGGCCACATCAAATATAGCCTCCTGCTGCAGCAATTCATGCACTTCGTATTTCATGGACTCCTCATATGCGTACAGGATGCTTGTGTCATAAAGCATCATTTTGCAATGCGCTAAAGCTAGAATGCAGTTTCGCAGACGTGTAATTACCTCTCGGTCTGCTCGCGGTATTACTTCACTCAAATTTTGTGCATAGCCACCGTCACCGCCATCAGCTTCGTTATTCACAGTCGGCGATATCCAGATAAAACCATTGTTGCCAAGAATTATGGATGCACCACATGTCAAGTTATGAAAATGCGTCTTACGACGCTTAACCAACGAAGGAAAGACTTTGACAAGTACTCCCTGTGATAGTTTGCCATATTTCAAACTTCGAGTGTAAAGTGATAATGTGCCTTCATCAAAAATATTCTGCACCTCAGCCGATATAAGATCGCCCTCTTGTAGATATTTACGCATCATTTGTTCATCTTCCACACCTCTTCGACGCAATTCACCGCCCGGTAAATTTACAGAAGACAACTGCAATACGGAATCCAAACGGGAGTTCGTATCCACCTTCCAACGTCTTTGTTGTACCTCAGTAATGCGCGCAACCACAACATCGCCAATTTCACCTACATAACGGCTCTTAAGTGGTTTTATAGAAATTAGTTTGTTCACCTGTTCCATCACTCCAGCTACAGATGCTTTGATGTCTTCACCTTCAACATAAGTGCCATGGCCCTTCATGAAACCAAACTGACCAGTGACCACTTCGCCGGGTGTGTAAAGACGCGGTGCCCTTGTCTGGTTTTGTGCCAACAAACCCATATTGACCCGATCAATAGCTAGACGTATATTAACGTTTGTAGTCATTATTACAAATGTAAAAAGATATTATTATTTTCTTTATTGTTAACTTTATAAAAGTAAAGGGTAAACAAAAGCAACACGCGCAAATTCATTAATTTGTAGTTGCCAGATGCATGAATATTTGTTTGTTTCCCCTAACATTTCTTATCAAAGCATATGTACATATGTATGTATGTAAATACATATGTTTTTAAATAATTCTTGAAAGAAAAACTATTTAACATGTAAAAATAAAATTAATTATTTATAAAGCTACTAGATTCTATTGATTTTTTGGTCAAGTATTTTATTTGTAAGCTTACAGAAATAACAATAGTATATTTACTACTTGTGAGAAAATAAATTCTCATTAAACTTTGTGCCTATAACATACGCGCTTCCTTTATCGGCCAAAGTCGACACACTACCCGGCTTTTCACTAGTCCTAATGGTACTGGACCATAGTATCGTGAATCCGAACTATTTTCACTGTTGTCACCTTCAATCCATATGTAACCACGAGGCACATCTATTTCATCTTGAAAATTATTTATTTTTTGTGTTTTACTTGTTACTAAAGCATCGATATCAGTTTCAATTGGTTTTGTGTTGTTTTTTAAAACGATTCGATCTCCAGGTATGCCTACAATGCGTTTGCAAATGAATTGCTTGGGATCGGTGGGAGACACAGCAATGATTATATCGCCTCGTCGCGGATTATGAAAACGTGTGGATATGCGTTCTGTCAGCAAGATGTTTTTCGAATGCAATGTAGGTTCCATTGATGGACCGTTGCACTGAAAATGTATTATTAGTTGAAATTGGCCTCGTATTTCTTTTTCCACCTTACCACCACAAAATCACCGACATATTCAAAAGTACAGTGCGTAAGACAAGCATACATCATGCTGTATTTTATTACGTCTTTCACTCTTGAAAGTATAGACACCATGTTGGCTTTATTTACAAATAATTAAATATTTTGTAACTAAAAAATTTACTTAAATATAGAAAAGTTTTTTTTATGGCTCGTGGGATAGCAGCTGTGAGCAAAACAACATTAAACAGCTGATTCGTTGGGTATATTCAGTGAATATTTTGAAAGTGCTGTGCAATTGGAATGTGCGCGTATGTATATGCATTTGTGTTTAATATACATGTGTGTTTGAATGTAAAAGTGGCTTGAATCGAGTTAGGGAAGAACATTCCAACCCGCGTAGCTATGACGTCGACCTTGGCAAGGATAATCACAGTTTGTTAGCATTCACAAAAATGTGTGGAAATATTTTATGCCAGTAGAAGAAACATGCAAGGCATACAAGTTTCTCTTCCATACTCATTGTCATATACTTATGTATATCAATCCTCTCAGCATATTCTAGCAGTATACTTTTATTTTAAACGAGTTTTGAGACATTCAGTGTTTATTATAGATTTCACATATGCGAATTGAAGTAGATTTTTTCTACAAATATATATATATAATGTGCATTAAGCATAAATGTGAGAGTTACATTCATAAATTCAGATAGTTTAGTTAGTATAATTGTATATACAAATACCCTATATATGGCTCTCCATTTTCAATTTTTCTTTCGTTTTGAACTCTTTCAAATCTTCACTAATTCTCTTATTTCAAATTACATATATCAATGTACATTCAGTATGGTTGCTTGGAAGAAATTTATAAATTTTTTACAACAATATTTTAATTTCGTATTTTACTCATCCATAAATTACAATTATGCGTAACAATAAATGTCTACAGATAATGATTAATTTTGTTGCATGTCGTTATTTTGTTAATATGAAATGAAAATATTTTTTTTTTCGTTTACATTTCTTCTACATATGCTTATTATTCACTTAGTCACAATAAAAATACTACTACGTGCATGCTTTCAATATTTTTTTTTTTTTAATTTGTTTTTTTTTAGACAATGTGATTTAAGATATGAAGTTTAATAATTATGTAGGTACACTTTTAAGCCTTAGAGTAAATAATGGAAATTAACTATTTAATTTTAGGAAAAAAATATTGCATTTTAAATACGAAATAAATTAAATTAATTACGACTAAACAACACTCATACTATTAATAATAAATATTTTAACGAAACGCGCAAATGATCGATATATAAATTTGTATAAAATTATATACATCGCAAAATTATTTCGAAGACTCCAACAGGTAGAATTATTCTGCCTTTTTGCCCTCCTCCTTTTCACGCTTTGCCTCACGTTCGCGCATATCTAAAGCGACCAAGTCAATACTGGCTACATAAGCATGCAAGCAGGAGATTAAAGACTTCAGTAGAGCAAATGGCGCCATGACGATAGCCAAAAGTTTAAACAAGGACATTCCAAAGACTATTGATGAAACAAAAAAAACATATTTGTTAAGTATTCAACAATTTGACTAAGAACAAGTTGTGACAACTTACTTAATGGCCCGTAAGTGAAATATAAAAGATACAGGCAAACATAAAATAGTTCATTTGCGCAGCACATAAATGTGAGCACATTTTTCTGATAATAAGTACGCATTATTACATTTTCCTTAACATCGAATGATTTGTGTGATGTTTTTCCCACCATGACGCTCCTAGAAAGATGTATAAATCTAAATATAGTTAATTTTTTTTTTACTTCCACTTTCTTACGTTTGCATATAAAGCCAATGACAAGCAATATCAATGGCGATTGAGACCTGGAACCAGAACATATATTTGGGATAAAAGTAGCTGAGCGTAACCAAAAGACCCATAGTACCACAACGATCGGTCAATTGATCCAACATCGCGCCGAAACGTGTACCTAAGAAAATAATTAAAATGTGTTTAATAGGTTTATACTTAATATTATTTACAGTAGAGATAAATTGCTGACTTTTGCACTTTCCCTATATATGTACACAAATTTATGCATATGCAATTGCATTGCATCGTGACATAAATAAATAAATCTGTACAGATAAGAAAACAATTTATGCATTTTATTACAAGTATATACTTTTAAGTTTTAACTATGAATGTAGCGAATAATTCTTAGATTAAAGTCCTAATCAGCAAATACATATCTATATAGATTATTTTTTGGTTTCTTAACTGTAATAATTCTTATCAAACGATATATTTCGATTTCTTAAATTTATAACATACTTGCTTACACTAAACGATCAAATTGAATTTATAACACTCACTTTGATTAAATGCACGCGCCGCATGCCCGTCTACGGCATCTAGTAGAGCGCTAATGACGTAGCACCATCCGGCGGCCACATAATTAGTAGACATGCACCAGAAAGCTATCAACGCTAGTACAATGCGCGCATATCCTATAAAGAGCAGCAAATAAATTAGTTACCCCATATACATGTGGAAAATCAATAAGTAATCGAAAAGTATGCATAGTTACAAAAATTATCTTAGACAGGTTAATTGAATTAACATTCCATTCTACGTTTGTCATGCCATGTAGGTGTTGCACTACAATTACGTGTACATTACATTAGTACGTACCAATTAGATTTGGAACAAAAAAGAAGACGTTATCGTGTTCTGTTAGCGCCATGATATTTCTCTCTGGTTTTTACTGCAGCTCTTGGTTTGCAACGTTACTATAACAAACAGACGTTTGTATTGTACACTTAAATACTGATGATATCCTTCCGAAACCGCAATAGCTAATGATGACGACACCACGGATATTAGTAATGTTAATTGCTAATAACCGAGCCCCCACACTTTATTGTAAAGATGTGCTTAGTTGGACACTGTTTAAATTTAAACAACTAAATATATGATATTTTTATTTTGAACTTTTATTTCCTTGGAATGCAATTTTAAAATGCTGAACGCATTTAACTGCAGTTTACTGGACTTTTTGTTCTACCAGAATTTTTCTTTCTGAAAGAGTTTCTACAACAAATTGGGTGTAGTACGTTCAGTGTATGGCACAACAAAGTCGAAAATAACATTGTCAGGGTGGCGACATTTTAAAAATTAAGACACTGTTAATAGTACTTTTTTACTTCCTAAAGGAAAAACAATCCAATTGGGGACCATAAATAAAATTTAAGAAAACTACCACAGTTTATGAGTATATCCTATGCCCTCTCAATTAATCTTTTCATCATAAATCGCAATATCAGTATTTAAATAAATGTATGATCGTAACTTTTAATTGCAACTCTGTAGGGAAATTTGCTCGTTCATCGCGAAGTTGAAACGAAACGAAAAAACCTCGAATAGATTTTCTGGTCACAGTCCTTGTGAATTTTGAGCAGACAATTTCGTGCATTAAAACCTTGTGAAAATTGTTATAAAATAACAAAGAATAATAATTTGACTTAAAAAAACTTGAAAAAACTAAAAGCAAGTTATGAAAGGAACGCGTTGATGCAGAAAATGCGTTGAAATTTTAACTGGCTAAGGCAGAATGAAAAAAAAGTAGAAGAAGCATTGGTGGCAGTGTGTGTGTGTGTAAATGTTCAAAGCAGAACAAAAAGTTGGAAATACGGCGTGAATGAAGAAACGTAAATGTAAGAAAAGGATTAGAGTGCGGGCAGAAAAGTAGTTAAAACGACGAAGTCAATGTATGTAGGATTTTGTGCGTAGCAGTTACCGATCTGCATTGTGCATTCAACACTACGCTTTACTACGATCATAAATATACTTGACGCAAAAAGGTTGACACATTTGTAAGCCATTAACGATATAAGTGAACTCATGACGCTAACGGGAAACTGTGTAAAGTAAGCGCAAAGGATAAGCTAAATAAGTTTGAGAATTAAATACAGAGGTTCAATCATTGCATATGACGTGTTTTCAAACCTCTACATTGTGAAAGATGAGGCAATCTCATGAAAGTCATGCGCATATTGTACGAAAGTCAAAGTTATTTCTGAAGTAATTTGACTGGGATATGAAATATGATTTGTGAATCAAGACTTAAGTTGTTTGTTGTGAAGAGAACTAAAAAAAATTTTACCTGCACTAAAATTACCTCATTTTGTACGATCGCTTTTCGAAACCAATTTTAGGTGTATTTGCCAAAATACAAAAAAAATTAAAGGAACAGGGTTGCAATATTGTCTCTCGTATGACAGATAGGATTAGGTATTTATTTATTAGATTGCTTACTCAATACAACTGCTAAAGTGAATATTTGCTGCTGTTTACAAATTTTGGCTCTATGCAAGTTTTAATTAGCTTAAAGTTTATTCCAAAAGACTTCTGAAATTATAACCATAAAAGTAATCTTTGTTTCCATTTTAGATTTTCGTACATATTGTTGCTTTTCTTCGATTCATATATTAGGTTGTAGTGTTGTCTCTTTTAATCAAATGTTGTTGCAGTATGCGGCATGTCGGCTCAAGCGATTGAAATGGCGAAGTTTTTTTTTTCTTTTTTTTTTGACAAATCGCTATTTTTTATGTTTTGCTTTGTGTATGTTACGCAGCGAAAAATCGTGTAAAATGATATAAAAAGTTTTTTAAATTCACAGGAAAAGAAAAAGGAGCTTTTCAAAACTATATTAAAATAATTATTATGTATTATATATAATTATGGAAATAGATAGGTTAGTAATCATACAATCAGTATAGAAAATATTCTGATATGTGTTATTTGGTTTTCAGTGCAACTCTTTGACAGTAAAATGAAAAATTAAAAAAATAATAAGTAAATCATTAAAAAGAAATACTTTGGCAGACAAGCAGACACAAAATCATTGATTGGTTACAAAGTGCTGGCACTGCAATTGTGGTTACATACGCAAACGTCGCCATAGCCACGTACGTCCGTGGCGGATACACCGGCATTGGACAACTATCTGGGTACTCACGCTAGTGGAATAGAGCAAATTATTTTAATAACGAGCAGTGTATAGAATTACACATAATATTTAACATCACAACGTACATTTTTCGATTGTCGCAAAAAATTCATATTAAGAATTTTGCATACGCTACGATTTGCGAGCTATCAAGCAAATACTAATTAGGCCATTTTAATGGCATTGGTTTGCCCATCTCCCCCTCTGATGCGGAAAAATGAACAATGAAATCAGTGGTAAGACTCTTCTATCCGTCACCGCATCGATCGCTGCTACCATCATACCTGACACACCTATTGTGTCCATAGCCGGTGCCACTTTAAGTGAAATAACCACAACAACAACTTCAACGACAACAACACCGACTCCCACACCAACACCAACATCTTTCATACCATCAAATAAAACCAACAAAGACCATATTAACGCCAATTTGCCAAACAATCCAATGTCTGATGCTGCTGTCGCCAAGTCAGCTGGAGGCAACGGTACCGCCGCTGCAAACAATACCACATCTAATACACCAGCAGATACAGGTGGTATCACCGGCAAAAATTCTTCACTAGAACATACCACTATTGTGAACATTGCCAATGCTGGAAAAACAGATGACGCCAATACAAATGCATCAACTGACACAAAGGTAAGTTTAATGCTGTGATGTACCTATATTTCATTAGTTCTAGTAGTGCTATTAACAGAATTAACTCACTTACTGCTACCAGTAATGTAAATGTGTAATTTAAGTTTGCGGTTCTTATACGAACGGTACGTAGTTGATATTTAAAGTGTATAAATATGTGTGAGGACGAAGGCCATCATCACACAGCAGCTTGTATGGAAAGACAACTGCTAATGAAGTTTAATAAAAATAAAAAAAAACCGTAGGAAATCAATAGTGTGGCCTTAAAAACGTTCACCTTTCTCCTAGTACAAATATGCACATATAAAATCTGTTGTTTGTGCAGTTGTAACAGTCTTTCTCAGATATTTATCTAGCTTTTTCATTTCACAGAACATTCATAATTTTTTTTACGCTAATTATTAATATCTTTCTAAATTCAGAAAATAAGTGATAGTGACGTATACTCGTACATAGTACGTTCATATATATTTATATTTACATATATATTATATTTGCCGAAGATAAGGCGATGTCATATGAACTGTATTATTTTATACTACTAATTTGATGGAAAATAATGGATGCGCTTTCTGTAATATATATTTTAATATAGTTATGGCTTCAAACTACAGACAGCTATAGAAACTAAAAATACTCTCTTTCTTAACCTTCAGCTTTTGATCCGTACTTTGATCGCAACAGCAACATCCAATCCGTTGCACCTAAATTTGACACACATTGCACAACGCAGTGTTTAGTTTAATAAAATTTCAACTTATAGCTCTATTATTAACCGTCTCCACTTCAACGCATATATTCAATTTAGTAACTTAATGTGGTTTGTTGTTCAGTGCATGTATACCTTTATAAAGGGTTCATTATTATAAATATATGTATATATATTTTTAATTATTTCACATATGTACATACATACATGCACACAAATGAACATACTCTTTTGCATTGCCATTTGAAATACATAAGCATTTATTACAAAAACTTTTTCGTTTATAGTCCATACCCCTCCCTCCTTATTCCCACGAATACGTATTAATGGTGTCAAAACAGAATAATAACTAAGTTAAAACTGTTCGGTGATAGGTTTTTTTTTCTATCAGCACCTGATAGAAAAGAATAAACATATAAACATAGAAAACCGCAATGCCCCGTTAGCGGTGAGCATTGCGACAACTCCCAATTACTGAAAAGCAAAAGCAACACATGTCGAACACAACGGTTTGGTATGCTTGGTTCGGTGGAAAACGCACAGGCCGTTGGTTTTCCGGTGTATGTCCGTCCGGGAGCAAATAAAGGGGTACGGTGTTACGATTTAAAGGCAAACCAAAAACCGCATTACTGCAAGGGCAGAGCAAATAATATAAAATTGTTTTTTTCATATGTCAAAAAAGTTTTACTGTGATCAACATCTTTAGTGAAATTATTATAAACACTTAAATGTGTAGGACGCATATACGTTAATGTGTTTTTTTTTTCTTCTTTCATATCGTATAAGTTAGTTGTAGAGAAAATATTGCAAAACCAGTGTGCAAAGAAAATTATAATTATAAACTTTGTAGTTTTATTTTAAATGTACTTTTATCGTGTGAACAATTAACGGATTTTAATAAAATCAAGTACCAAATACCTACTATATATGCATATAATACGGTTATGATTCGCTTTACGTTTCGAGATTTTGAAATGAAATAATTATTATTACATTATCATATAAATGTTTCTATAATATATATTTTAAGTAATTGTGCGCTCTTTCTATACGATAGCGAGAAATTTACAATTTTTCTTAAGTTTTAAATAAATTTTCTCTTCGTTATTACAGAAATCTGATATCTCCGATTTAGAAGAACCTGAGTTAAAAAAGTTACTCGACGAGGCCTACAATTACAAGACACCCAAGGACAAAAAAGATAAAAGCGAAATATTCTTGGTTGGCAAACATTAAATTTAACATTAAAAACTAATACTTAATTAAAATCGTATTATGTATATTGCAGGATTTGCTGCAGAAGGTGGAAAATGAAGATCTGGGCATAACATCGACACGTACAGATAGTCATCGTCATCATCCGCATTCACAGAGTCGTCATCAGCAGAAGCAGGGTGGCTCATTGCAAGATCTATTACAGCTGCCATCCGATTATCGACGCCAAAATCATACATCACGTCACAAGAAAAACACGTCTGTGTCTTCACGTCAACGTGAGGGTGGCAGTTTACCCAGCAACGTCAATGTGGCCAATTGCTTGCTAAGCAGCTTTGGCCAACAATCGTCCGTATACACGGATAAACGTGTGCGTCGCGGTATTTTACCAGGCGTGGAAAGTGCTACTGTTGCTTTGAACAGCAATAAGACATTGGTCGGCGTAGTTGGTCTGGCTGTTAGCGATCCAAACGCCAATTGTTTGCTAAATAGCTTTGAACAGCAGACACCTGTCTACGCGGATAAACCTGTTCGTCGCATACTTGGTCTTGCTGGTGGTGATCCCAACGCAACTACTGGCGGTACAGGTACCAGTGGCAGTGCTGGCACGAATTCGGTAGGTGTATGCAGTAAGGACAGTGGCAACAGTGTTGGTGCTAGCGTGACAAGTGTCATTGGTGGCGCTGGGAATATGGCGACCACAGCGAGTGGCCATAGTGTTGGTGGCACGATGGCAACTGGCGCGGGTATTGTTAATAATCCAGTAAAAACTGCCAATTCCATTAGTGGTAGTAGTGATTATATTATTAATATTGGCGATATGATCGATATTCAACAGCAGCAGCAAATTTTACCATCAAAAGCACAAGATGGCGGGCAGGTAATACATATAACATGATTTTCATATTTTTGCATATTTTATACTTACAATATTGTTTTACTTTATCACAATATATAAGGGCTTGCCGTATTATGAACGTGTAGATATTGATATGCGCATACCGCGTCCAAATTTGCACCGTGGCGAGGGTGTGGATTTCGCACCAGCACACTCCCATCATTATGTCGACGAAGTAATTCGTTTTCATCAAATCGATGGCGGCGATGGTAGTTTGTGTGAGAGTGGTGAAGTAGCCATTTCAGTTAATAATCTTGGCAACAAACTCAAGTCGGCGGCTGCGTCCTGTTCCCTCCCGATGCCGTTAGACGAGCGTTACCGGTCCATTAAATCGGTGATGGGTGAGAAGGGCGACAACGCCGGCGTCAGTTTGAATGCAGCAGTTACAGCAAAGTCGTCCGGAACCATAACAGCAAACAGTGGTGTTGCCATCAGCAATTCAAGTAATAATTCAGCTGGCGGTGTCGGCACCAACAGTATCGGTATTGGCAGCTACACAAAATCACTACCATTATCGGTAAGTTGTAATACAATGCGAAAATAATTGAGAACCTAAAACTTAATATGTGTTATTTTTACTGCGCCAGCGTCAGACTGACGAGAACGGCAACGACTGCGAACGTCAGCAGCACAATAGCAGCAGCAGCAGCAGCATTACTGTTAGTGCAGGTCAATCGCAGGCGAAGGCCAAAGCTAAGAAGAAGCCGCAAAAGGATAACACCATACCTGTCGATGTTGAGAATGAGGCTGGTTACCGCGGCAAGGATCCAGTCGAGGTATTGCTGAAGTTCATAGAGGAGGATAGCAAGCAGAGTGGTAGTGGTGGCAGCAAATTCGCCGAAAATAATAAAAAGAAAGAACGCAAAAAGGAGAAAGTGAAACAGAGTAAAATAAAGAAAAGCAATTCGCTGGAGGAGTTGCGTAGTTGTGCCAAGATCGATGTTGGCGAACTTAAACAATCGGCTGCCACAACTGAGAGCAACAATGTCACAATGCGCAACAAAGGCAGTGGTGGTGGCGGCGGCAAGGGTGGCAAGAATAATTCTGCCTCAATAGCTGATATAAATAAAAACTTTGACGGTGGCAGCAAGGAAGGCGCAAACACTTCGCCAACTAGCGGTGGCAAGTCAACGACTGTCGTTGCCACCAATGCAAATACAACGGCGAGCAATCGCAAAGGCGAACGACGTTCATGGGGCACGGAGGAGTTGCAATATTTGGGCACTGAAGGCAGTGTTGGCGGTGCTGGCAGTAACAGTGGCTCCGTTGCTAGTAGCGGTGAGGACAAGGTGAAGGAGAAGAAAGATAAAAAGAGTAAGGAGAAGGATAAAGATAAAGATAAAGAACGCGATGTCGAAAAAGATAAAGGCAAGGAGAAGGAGAAGGATAAAGAAAGTGATAGGCAGGATAAACTGACAAATAATAAGCTTGACGGCAATACAAAACTGGATAAACATGATAGAAATGATAAAATTGAAAAGGCAGAAAAGCAGGAGAAAATTGAAAAGCTTGAGCGTACCGACAAGTTGGAGAAACGCAAAAGGTCCGAGAGCATTATGCATACTCCGATTGCCAACTCGGTGGAGCGTCAAGATGCCGGTACCCCGATATTCTCGGCAATCGACTTATTGTCTATGAATGCGCTGATATCCGAGACGGCCGAATTTCATGTGGTTACCAAAAAGAAGAAGCCAAAGAAGCAGCGCGCTTCCATTGACGAAACTCATTTTACACAAAACTCGAATTATAACAACAGCAACAACAACAGTGGCCACAACAGCTATAATAATAATAATAATAATAATTGTGGCACAACTATGCGAGCGCACAATATGGTATTAAATGCACAGAAAAATAACAACAACAGCAATAACAATAACAATAATAATAATGTGTCACAACAACAACAACAGCAGCAGCAGCAGCAACAATCACGTTATAAATACCATAACAATAATGCGCATGGATTTAACTCTTATGGCAATGGTGGTGGCAGTGGCAGTAACAACAACAGCTTCGGCGAAGATGGACGCCTGGATTATCGCAATAATTATAATTCCAATTATAATAATAATAGCTACAATAACAACTACACACATCAGCAATATGGCTATCAACATCAGCAACAGCAAGGTCCTTACCATCACCATCAGCATTATCAGCAACAACAACAGCAGCAGCAACATCATCATCATGCACACAATGTGAACAGCGGCGCCACAGACAAGTCGCGTCGTAAATCAACTTCCTCAGTGCCACCTTCGGAGAAATCCGATTCTAGTGATCTCGATTCGGTGCATTCCTTGCCCATAGAATCAACCACAGCTTCAGCGACCAAAAACAGACAGCGTCACAAGCAGTGTGACGCATCGACCACAACCACGCCAGAAACACCGAAGAGTACGGCGAGCGGTGGTTCACCAGGCTCGGCGCCGATTTCCTATGCACATATCGCCGCGGCAGCTGCTGCGGATCGTTGGCCCAGTCTCGATGCGGCAAACAACAACAATGCAACGGCAAATGGCATTAATAACTCGCCTACTATTGCCAACAATACGTGCGAGCAATTGCCGACACAAGTGGCCAACAATGCTGAAATTGCCACACCAGCCACACTGTCAAATGCCAGTAACAGCTCCTCCACGGCAGCAGCTGTTGCTGCCGCAGCAACAAGTACGGCCAGCAAACAGGGTAAGAGCAAGAAGCTCACCATCAAACCGGATTTCCCTGAGCTGGGTTCCAGCAATGCTACGATTGCGACGACGTCAGATAACAGCAAGCCAAACATAGCAGCCGCAGTCATACCTATAGTTGCCGCCGCATCGAAAACTATATCATATTCTCAGAGTCTAGTTGCCGCACCCGCACAAATAAACGCCCAGCCTAACATTGTAGCTATGGCAAACGGTGAAAAAGTGGCTGGCCACACAGTCGACGCAGCCGTTGCAGCAAGCGCTACCGCTGCTGTTACTGCTGTTACAGACAGCAATAACGTAACGGATGTCAACAAGGTTGAAGCCAGCAGTGGCAGCACAGCGCGCTTGCCACAACAACAGCCAATGCAGCAACAACAGTCACCACAGCAACAGATGCAGACGCTAAAAAAGTCAAAAAGTGTCGAACATGATAGTTACAGTTTCAACAGCAGTAACCTGGATCAGCAGTATCCGGCCTTAGCAAAGACAATGAAACGTAATAGCGCCACCAACGTATCCATTTCACCACCAACGGCTGCCGCCACACTTGTTGCTGGCGCAGTGTGCAGTAGTGGTATACCAACGCTGGCCGCCAGTTCAATGCCACCTGCAAATGCTGCTAGTTCCACTAAATTTAATTTCGCCGCAGCTGCCAAACAGCTCGTGGTCAAAAGCTGCTCTGTATCACAATCGTTATTAACGCAAGACTCTAGTCCTGCAGCAGCAGCAGCGACGCAGCCAGCAACAGTTGCAGCAATAACTACCTCAGGCGCTCCAGCTGCATACACAGCAGTACCGGCCAATGCGGCCATTACAGCCATTACAGCTGCAGCAAATGTTACGATGGCGCCAGTAACAATGCCGGCGCGCAAGTCAAAAGAAAAGTCGCCAACAGCTGTATTTGCACCGCCGACAGCGAACAACGCACTTGCAAACGCAACTACAAACTTAGCTGCGCAGACGGCCGAGTTAAGCGCTGCGTTCATTACAGCACGGAAAAGCAAGAAAGAGAAGTCACAGCCAGTGCTGAGCACAGATGCGACCATAAGCTTAACAACAAACTCTGAGCCGCATGCTCACGTTGCACAAAAGCTGAGTACAGCCACACAGACGCAAGCGACATCCATGGATATAGTTACTAGTGGTAAAACTACGCGCTCACAACCAAATATGGATGCGGGCAGCGAAACGGTTGTGATGCCACCCATTGTGAGCAAACCGCAACGGTTGCATGTTAGCAACGCCACTAATAGCGGCAAAAGCCATACAGCAGCAGCTGCCACAACGGCAAGCAACTTTGCAAATGCCGGCGCTGTGGTAGGTGCGCTGAATTGCAGTGCGCCCAGCAACCGGCCGGCAGTTATAATTTTGAATGATGATCGCGCCGGCGACAGCAGCGCCGTTGGCATTGAATTCACATTTGGCGACTTCAACGAGGACGAATTGAAGTTTTTCGACGACAACCTTGCCGAAGACGAGTGCACGGATGAGTTGGCAGCCGATGAGTTGGCGACACAGCAGCAGCTGCAGCCAGCGATCGCTGCAACATTGAGCACCGCTGTTGCAAACAGTGCGCATACAAAAAATGCCGTCGCACCAGTAGAATTGGCTAGCGACAACAATGTTACACCGTTCGTAGAGAACGTGGCGCTCTATGCAGCCGTCAGAGCAACATCTCCACAGCCAACGTTTATCGGACCGCCCTTAAGCAACATACCTGTTGTTAAGGACATTGCACATATTGTGAAAACGCCAGTAATTGCTGTCGTTAACGTGGTCAGCAACAGCGTTGATCAAGCCAACGTGATTGACAATAACAGCGCTGTAAGTGCGGCCGCAAACGACGCTGAACTGCAGCAACAACAGCAACAGCAGTTGCAGCGGCGTAATAGCGAAACGCAAAAATTGCAACAACTGGAGACTTGCAATGACATTGAGACCGCTATTATAGCTGCGGCCCGCGCAGCCGCCGAACAGCAACAGCAACAGCCACCCATGCAGCCACCACCGCTGCAACAGCAACGTTCATATCGGCACAAACATCAACAACAATATAGAAGTACTTCCTACGGCAATGCCTACGAGCCGCCACAACAGCGCGAGCAACGCTCACAATCCGCATACACGCGTGATACGCCGAATAACTATCAACAACAACACCATTATCATAGTCAATACCATCAACAGCAGCACTATCACTACCACCAAAGTAGCAGTAGTAATAGTGCCTCGCGCAGTCGCAGCAGTAGCAGCAACAACAATGCAAATTCATATGATGTTTCGGGCAGCACACCGCCGCCACAATCACCAAATGCCACAGCAGCCGTTGTGGTGAATATGCAACGCAAAGAATTCGACATACATTTCATACCGCCCACAGTGTCGAACGCATACAACGCGTTGCAGCATAACGAGATTATTGTGGATTTCATTGGATCCGGTAAGTGCAAGCAAGCAACACGAGTGTTTGAGTGGGTTCAAGGTGTTGGCACAGAAAATACATGTTGGTTGAAAAGTTTCTGCGCGCGTAATGAAAAAATACTGTTTCTGTTACGAAGTATATTTTTTTATGCAATATAATCTCCCTTACTTCAAAACACTTATTGCAATGATTCACCATTAATTTAATCCCATTCCTATAATGAGTTTCCGGAAGCGCTGTAAAATACCTGACTACAGCTGTAATAGCTGCTTCATTCGACGAAAAATGCTTTCCACGTAGGAATTGTTACAGGTTTCTGAAGAGGTGGTAGTCACTGGTGAATACGGTGAATGCTCAAGCAATACGTACTTTAATTCGTTGAATTTTGTCATTGTTAAAACAACTTTTTGAGCGGGTGCATTGTCTTGCTGAAAAAGTTTTTTTTTGTGCTGCAAACCAGGTTTTTTCTCACGAATTCTTTCATTCAGCTGAGCAATAATATTCAGTGTTGATTATTTTACCTTTCTGCAGCTAATCAATCAACAAAATTCCTTGACAGAATGACTTGTAACTTTGCATGTGTGCTCACGACAGTTGTAGCAACTTGAGGAAAAAAAAAAAAAATTTAGAGCTGGTAGTGCTATTTCTTGTTGAGAGCAGAAACTTTTCCACCAACCTGTAATTGTAGTAATCGACAGTGTGGGCATATAGCGCTGCCACATAATGAAAATTTCAGCTCACTAAGCGTACGCCTACTTTACATTGTGGCCTTGCAAAAGTTGTATGTACTAATTTTATTTTTCTACTTATTTCCATAGCTTGGGAGGAAGTGGCTAAAGTGACGAAATTCTACGAAGGACAATAAAACGCCGCCACAACAGCAGCAGCAAATACATAGGCACCACAATCACTGCATTACAACATAAACAAAGCGCAAATATAAAAATGACAAACACGCCCACAGCGTCAAAAAACCAACAGCCACAGCGTCTGATACAATTTGACAGCTACAGCGTGCCTACACGCGCTTGGCGTAGGCATGACTGTCAACTTTAGCAAACTGCATAACGCATAGTTAACGGCTTATGGCGTTTTTTGTTATTTCGGTTAAGCGCTGCAACAAGTGCGTGCTTGTTTTGCTGTTGTTTGGTTAAATTAAAGCGTCGTTACGCTGTACTTAGTGCCGTGGCTGCGCGTTGCATTGTCAATAAACGATCTTGTACGTATAGTTGCTTATTTAAAGTATGTTATTATAAGTGTTTAATTATATTATATTATAAAAAGAACTGCGCAAACGTGAGCACGCAAAGGCAAAGAATTACAAAAAAGAAAATATTCACATAAAATGCAAATACAGTGTGGGAAGAACAGCGCGTGTGTAGAAAGCATACTTGTTATATACAAGTATATATATGTATATATATGAAAAAGATAAACACTACACATAAATATATGTATGGCCTA
The DNA here is from genome assembly GCF_042242935.1 of Bactrocera oleae. Taxonomy (NCBI): domain Eukaryota; kingdom Metazoa; phylum Arthropoda; class Insecta; order Diptera; family Tephritidae; genus Bactrocera; species Bactrocera oleae. Next base: position 1,906,462 of record NC_091539.1, read on the forward strand.
CTAACTAACCAAAAAAAAAAAATATATATATATGTGTATATTGATTGCTTTTTGTCTGTACATGGCTGCTTGTGTGCTTTTAACGCCTTCTAATGCACTATTACGCTGAAACTCTTAACAACTAATATAAATACTATTTTAATTTACTTAGAAGTTAATCAGTGAAATGTTAGTTTATAAATTAAATACGAATTCGAAATCCATAGCGAAAGAGAGAGAGTTAGAGGAAGAGAGAGAAAGAGAGAGACAATGTTTAAATGCGCGTAAAACATGAATTGAAATAAATATGAAAAAATATTATTATGAAAATTGAATTAAAAGCAAGCAAACGTATATACTCGTATGTAGAAAAGCGTATGTATGAAGAACTAAGCAAAGCAACGTAAACTTGCGCTGCATGAAAACGCTCATATGTACTGTACAAAAAAAAATATTTTTATGCAAATGGAAACTATGCATTAAAATACACATTTAAATAATTTTATATGCTAATTTAATGAATTGTTATGAACAACTGAAACAGCATTGTGTGTAACGCTGTGAACGCAGGGCATAAAGTGCAGTTGTTTTTACAAGGCAGCAAATGTCGGGCAAGCGGAAACGTGACTGAAATGGAAACTTGGCGCACTATGGCGCTTTGGATGTGCACTATTTAACAGTTCGCAAGCAAAAGAAGCTGTACAATACATATAGTAGTTATAGACATGCGTATATATACAAAAAAAAAAAAAATATATATATATATATATGTATATATATATACATTTAAATATATAATTAGCTACTATAGATGTACTTTATGACTGTATGTTTAAATTTATATACATGCTGTGCTGCTGTTTCGGAACGCCGACTGCACTCAGTGAGTGCGTGCGTGCAGCATAGCTAGTCGTGTGGCGAATAGCAAAATTAAATAAAATCGCACATAAAATCTAAACACGACTAACATATTTCAATTGTAACTGTAGCAGCAGCGTCTCCTATGCAGCATGCCAGCGCGCGTTCTGCTTGCGAGCAAACGTAGCGATGGCGCAGACAAAACACACGAAAAAGGCATATATAACACATCATAAATAAAGCCAATAAGTAGACTAGCGGTAAAGCAAATCAACTGAACTATTTAAATAATGCATAAATTACAAAAATAAAATAAATAATGTTAAACACACACACACATGTACACAACTCATATGGTGGCAAACATTTACATACATGCACACACACACATACGCATATGCCGCTAATACTAAAAAATAAAAGTTGTAATTGTATAATTAATAATGGCAATGAAATCACGCGATATTAAAACTTATTTAACACTTACTAAACTACTAAAAATAGCAACAAAATTTGCAAACAAAAACAAAATACAATAAAAAGTAATGAACTAAATATTCTTCAATGTACTATATACTTAGTAAGTATTCTAAGCTTATTTATAATTGAAAAAACAAAACAAAAAACAAATCAAAAAATCAAATAAAATAACGGTTAGCAATAGCTTTACTAAAAAGCGCACTAATGCTGCATGAAGTCTTAAGATTAGTTAAAATTGAAAGCATACAAATTAAGTGCGTTAATAATTGAAGTGAACTAATTTCTAACGCATACAATTGTGTATTAATAAAAATTACTAATAATGGCAGAGCGTAAAATATCGGTCATGATTGTTTTTTTTTTTTAATTTTATTAATAGCATTGAGTTTTCTATTCATTTTGTGTGTTTGCAGTTATAACTTATTGAATTTATTTTTCCTTTTTTTTACTACATTTACAGCGCTGTAGACAGAGCTCTGCAAATAAAATACAACATACATTAGGAAAAATTTAAAAATTGTCAAAAAAAGTAAATTTTTTTTGTTTTTTTTTTTTTGTTTGCTCCAAAAAAGCTTCAACCAAGTAATAAAAATATTATGCTCAACTGAATTAGTCGTGCATAAGCACAATCACTGCTTGTTGCATATTTACAAATTACAATTATTTTTTAACTATAATGTTTATATATACATAATTATATAATTTCTATGTTATAATTTGCTGTTCACTACGCAGTTGGCTTGATACATTTTAATTCCTTTATTACAAAAACAATGTACAAATTAATTTCGCTTATTTGTCATAATTTAAATATTTTGAAACTTTTCACATTTTTTAACAAAATATTCGTTTATTTTCTCATGTAAAACTGAATTTTCTATTTTTCAAAGTTAAAAATAAATACGTGTTTATTTACATTTTTATTAATTTTTTTTTTTAATTTTCACATTTTTTTTTTAATTTCTATTTTTCAAAAATATTTTTAAACTTTTCACATTTTTAACAAAATATTCAATAATTTTATGTAAATCTGAATTTCCTATTTTTCAAAAATATTTTGATTTAAATATTTTAAACTTTTCACATTTATTATTTTATTTTTTTTATTTAAATTATTTTTTTTTATTTAAATTGTTTTATTTTAATTTTTTTATTATCCTTTTTTTAATTTTATTTTTTTTTATTTTAATTTTTACATATATTTTTTAATTCTATTTTTAAAAAATATTTTTAAACTTTTCACATTTTTTGATAAAATATTCATTTACTATCTTACGTAGATCTGAATTTTCTATTTTTCAAAAATTATTTTAAACTTTACACATTTTTTAACAAAATATTAATTTATTTTCTTATGTAAATCTGAATTTTCTATTTTTCAAAATTAAGAATAAATAATTTTTATTTTATAATTTTCTTTTTTTTCCTCTAATATTTTTTTTTTACATTTGTCTAATTTTTTTCTATAATTCGTGGTTTTTTTACATTCATTTGCTGTATGATTGAATTTTTGTCGAATTTTTCGTGTCTGATATATTTTTTTTGGATTTACTGTTGTTTTTCAAAAAAATTTTATTTAGTAAAAGTTGCATTTTTTTTTATATTTTTGATTTAAATATTTTTAAACTGTTCACATTTTTTAACAAAAAAATTTTTATAATTTTTTATTTTAATATCCAATTTTGTTTTAACTTTTCAATTTTTTTTTTTTAATTTTCAAATTTTTTTTTATAAACTGTTTTTGCTGTATAATTGAAATTGTTGAATTTTTCATGTCTGATATATTTTATTTGGATTTACTGTTATGTTTTTTTCAAAACTTTTTTATATAGCAAAATTTGCATTCATTTTTGGTTTTTAATTTTATTTTATGTTCTAATATTTTTTTTTATTTTATGTACTAATATTTTTTTTTTATTTTTAAGTTTTTTTTTATATGTTTTTTTTTGTATATATTTTTTTATTTTATTTTTTTTTTTCATTTTATATGTTTTTTGCTTTGTTTTATGAATTATTTTGAAATTTTTGAAAGCATTAATATAAAATGCATTTGTTAGTTATTGAAATATCGAGCATTGTCCCTATTTCAATTTTCTATGCTAAAAACTTTCTTCCAACTTGTACATACCGACATTTAATATTTAAAAATATATCTATGTATTTATAAATGAATGTGCACATACCTAAGAGACTTAACAGGAACTTGGCTACGGCAACTGTTGCTTTGCGTAAAAAATTAAATGTTGCAACAAAGATAGCGTTGCGTTAGTTAGATTGCATTTCAAGAGTATAAGAGCATAAGGCAACTGTAATTATTTCAATAAATGTATGAACGTTTGTATGTTTGAAGTTCTGCAAACGGAATTTCCAAATTAAACAAATTTAAATGCTTAAAATCGGCAAACTATGTAAGTACGTTGTAATATATACATATAAAAAGCAAACGATATATAAAAAAAATAATGAAAACCAAAAATAAAAATAATTCACTGCAAAATATTTATGATAATTACTGAAAGCAAATAATAAATATATAAATTATTAAAATTTTTCTACCATGTATTTGTAGCTAAATGTGAAACAATTTGGAACTAAAAAAAATTAATGAATTTTCGATCAAGTTTTTTAATTCGAAATTAACCGTACACCGCAAACTCAATGAACACGTTAAGATATTTTTCGTGTTTAGGTTGACAAATGGAAAATAGAAAATATTTGCTAGTGAACAAATATATTGAATTGATTTATAAACTATTAATAAAAAGTATAAACAAATATTTACATGTACTCTACATGCTATTCATGTTTATAACAAAGTTTCCTCTAAACAAACATCTTCAATTAATATTGTGTATATTTGTATTATGTAAAAAATAATCAAACTTAAATAGCAACTTCAACTATAATTAACTTACCGTTAATTTTCGAATTTGAAATTTACAAAATAACGCAATAATGCATACATATGTATAAATAGCATAGCACATTTACGAGTATATACTTGTATGCATACATACATAACTAAACAGTAACAGTTGAGTTCATTAAACTGTTAGAATCATGTATAGGTAAATATGACTATTTGTTAAATATGAAAAAAATTGAAATTTCCTACAATAATGCATAAAGAATGTGCGCCATAAAATTATGGTGTTGAAGCGCTAGTGATCTTTTTTATTTTTATTTTTTCCAAAAATACGCGCTAAATTCACAACGCAAAACTTCATGGCCGTCTGTCGTTTCTAGCATCGCCTTGCATATATCTTCTTTTTTTTTTAGCACTGCTGTGTGTGTGCGTAATCAAAGCATGGTTTACAGCAAACATTACTCATCGCCAAACAAAAATACAAAAAAAAAAAAAACAAATTGCATGTGCGTATAACGTGGCCTTCAGTTTTGCTTTTCTTTCACATATCACCTTATGTTATTTAGCAATTATTTGCCATTAGCTGCGCGCAATATTTGCTCTACATACATACATATGTATATATTTACAAATACGAATTGCATATCATTTAATGCGCGGCGCTTTTCAAATAAGCACATACACACACACACACAGCTACGCTGGTAGTCAAATACAAATACATACAATATGTAGAAAAAATGAATTTTTATTAAGCAGCAAGTAGCGAAAATGTGGCTCAGGGTAATTACATAGCTAAAACATAAATTTGTTACTTTTCATTTAATTGTTTTCGATCATATTTTTCGTGAAATGCTTTAGGCAAAAATTGCAAACTTCTTAAACACTAACATGTGTCACTCCTTTTTTTTGTTATTATTTTTTTATTTTTTTTTTAAATATTTCATTACCAAAAATCTATTTTTGCATTTAACATAACATTTTTAAATTCAATGCATGTTCGAAAAATAGTTTTCAATAATTAAATTAGGTTTGTTTGAAATTTTAGCGCGTTCGTGTGCGCTGCGCCTAGTCTCATTGTTATATTTACACTCTTAAGATAACATATTTTGCCATTATAGTGTACGAGTATGTGGTTCCTTGCAAGAAAAGAAGCAAATAATAATAATAAAATAAAATACACATTTAATATATAAAAACAAAGCAAAAAAAAAAAATAGTAATAATGCTGTTTGTGATTTAGTAGAAAGAAAAAGTGCTGCGCTTGTTTGCGCTCAAAGCAGCTGAGTTGAGAGAAAAATGTAAAATAGACACACAAACATACACACTCCATCCATAAAACACGCCTGAGTCTGTGAGTACTTGAGTTGCATAGTTGAAATAAAATGAAAAAATATACATATATATATATTTTAGTCTTAATGTTATAAACAGCAAGCAAAATATTTAAAAACTTAATTTATGTTTTAAATGCGATATTTTATAAAAGGTATGCATGTTTAAAATAAGTTTCGATAAAGTAATGCTAATTTACTTTTCTTATAATTTTATGCGGCTTCTCTGTTGCTAGATTCATGAGATTCATGTTGTACTACGTAAACGTTTACATTATGTTAACGTTATTAAAAATCAAAAATGTATAATTTACTAGATATATTAAAAAATGCGTAGCTTAAATTTAAAAATGTCGAAATTTGTACAACACACTTGACCACTTCGAAAATTATATTGCAAAAAAATAATTTGATATTGGAGAACAAAAAAAAAAAGTATTTCTTAGGCTAACAGTGTGTGTTAATGTTATGAATTGAACGCTTGGAAATTAGCAAGTACAGTTTTATTTTTCTTATTTAAGCATTTTTGTTTTCGAAAATCGGTATTCTCTTAGAAATGCCGTTTTCTACTAAGTTCGAAATTTTCAAATTATAATAGTTAATCTAATGCAGTTTGTTGCCTAAAAATCAAATGAGGTAATTACTATTAAATAACTGTAACATAAAATTAAATATTTAATCAACTTTTTAATATTATGTGTTTTTTAAATATATATATTTGTTTAATATACATATATGTTTTTTTTACTATACATTTTTTAATATATATTTTTTTAATATTTTTTTAAAATATATTTTTTATTTTATTTTTCTTTATATATATATTTTTTAAACCTTTTTTACTTTATTTTTCTTTTATATATTTTTTTTAAACCTTTTGGTTAATAAAAATTTTTAGTAATGTTTTTTTATTCTGTTAATTTTTTTTGTTAATCTTGTATTTTTTAATATATCATTTCTTTTTAATACTAAATTTTTTTTGTTAATCTTATATTTTTTTAATATTTTATTTTATATATTTTATTTTATTTTTAATATTTTATTTTATTTTATTTTTAATATACATATATATTTTTTAATATTTAGTGTTTTTTTTAATTTCATCTTTGTTTAATATTATATATATATTTTTCAAAATTCCAATTCGGAATGTCCATTTATTCAACCGTATCTCAATGACTTCTGCTTTTTCTTTAGTTGCAGCACAAATTTGCAACTCGACTTAGCTGACATAGTGCACTTTCAGGCGCAATTAATAACAGTGCATTTGCTTAAACAAGAAAACTGATTTGTACATACATAAATATGTACTAGGCAGTAAATACAATCCACATAAATAAATGGCGTGCAAAGCGAAGTGAAGCTTAAGAAATTCGCGCTTTAAAACATTTAAACTTAAACGATAAATATTAAATACATACATACATGCATATACATATATAAATGTAGGTAAGCAAGTACATAATATAGTTATATTTCATATTGATAAGCTAAGTGTATGCGCGTTTATTAATAATTAATTATTAAAACGTTAATTACAGACATATATATTTACCTATACATATATACAATCTAAGCACTCGTTTGCTAATCTAATACAAATATATATGTATGTATATGTAATTTAAATGCAAAAACAACAAGCGTGGCTCTGTGTGCGGAGTTATGTAATTTTCAATGGATCTTTCAACTTTCTTGCAAAATGTACGATGCTGAAAGGTTTTGCTTTGCAAAAATGTGGCGACACTTGCGAAGCTGAATTTGCGCATTCGCTTAAAACTAAGTTCCAACAAACAGCAGTGCCTTTGTGCCCAAGCTGCTTCCACTAACTTTGTTTACGCCCAAACATAATATGAATATTGTAAAATATAAAAAAGTTCAAGAACACTTGAAAATATTTATTTATAATTTAAAAATATTTAAAGCTAAACTTAATACGTATTTTTAAAATAATAATACTAATTAGAGAGTTAAAATTTTCAGTGCTAAATATAAAAATAAATATATACTTACTTGCATACATACATAAATAAATATACATATGTACATGTATGCAAATTATGTATGTGCATGAACTTTTGAGCACAGACAGAGAGTCCAGAACATGAAAGCAATTGTAAAATAGATGGAAACAGCAACAATAACTGTAAAGTTTGAGAAGGAAAACAAAAACAAACAAAAAAGTAAAAACTAGGGAAATATTGTACCACAAAGTAATGAAGAAACCACACACACTCACATATATATACATATAAATGCATACACACATAAGCGCATATACAATATTAAAACATAAAAAAAAACGTTACACCCAAAATACACGCTTTATTTATATATAATATAATATAAAAATATATATATATGTATAAAATATTTAATACATTTGTATATGTACTATATACAATGTATAAGGCAAACTAAGCTGCGTTTCGAGCATGTAAAACTTTTTGTAATTTAACCTTTCAATTTGTTAACAACAAATGTGTGTCCACTATAGCACGTGCGTACACAGCTTGCAACAAATTTAAATTTTGAAAAATTTATTTAAATCAAAGGTTTGTAGATATATAACATATGTTTGTATTTAACTGCAAAAGCATAATGTATAATTAATTAATAACTTAAAAAAAATATTTAAAAATAAATTAAAATATTTAAAAATAAATTAAAATACTAAAAAAAATATTTAAAAATAAATTAAAATATTAAAAAAAATATTTAAAAATAAACTAAAATATATATATATATATAAAACTAAAAAACTCAAAAACTCAAAAAAACTACAAAACAATGCAAAAATACAAAAAATTAAAAAATGTAGAAAAGCAAATAAAAACTAAGAAAAAATTACATACATACAAAAATACAATATTGCAAAATTGTAACTGAACTGCAAAAACGAAAGCGTAAGCAAAAAGCAAAAACAAAAACAAAAAAAGAAAAAACTTGAATTGAAAACTAAAGCTAGAGTTTAAACATTTATCGATGTGAATTTTTCTAAGTGCGAATGCCTGTGTTAACATGTGACAGTGTCTGTATGCATGTGGAAAGACGCTGCAAAAGTGTTATTTACGAATCTGAAAAAATCTCTGTGTGCGTGTTAGTCTTTCGGTATGAATGCAGTTAACAAAAGTCAAAAGCTAAGTTAAACAATAAATAATTATTGTATTTAATTAATTAATTAATAAATACAAGAAAAAACAAAAAATTTCTTTTTATTTCACACTCATATATTTGTTAAATAAATTTCAAGAAACGCCTTAAGGTTTACATATAATACTACTTACATGCTTACAAGCGTTCATGTGCTTAAAAGTGTTATTTTTTTATTGTTTAAATTATGCACATAAAATTGAAAAACATATTTGTAATGAAAAAATGAAATTGTAAAATTTGTGTTTTCACATTCCATAAAAAATTGTTTTCATTTAAATTTTTAAGTTTTTTAATTAATATATTAAAAAAAGAGAAAATTTCTACGGTTTACGTTATATAAAAATTATGAAGCCTAACTTCTTAAGGGATTACATGGGTTTCATCGAGCAAAAAACGACATATTTTCAATAATTTTTTTTTCATATAAAAATGAAATATTTTACTCAAACTTTTTATTATTCCGCAGTTACATATTTTGAATCAAGATAATAAAGACATAACGATTTTGTGAAATTTTCAAAGCAAAATATTCAAAACTCGGTCATTACGACGTCATTTCCAACAGGATCATCAAAAGTAAAAAGAAAAAAATACGTGTTTGAACTAAGACCACTAATTAGGTATTGGGATAATACAAATTTTTTGGCAGACGATTTTACAAAAACATAAATATTTTGTTAAACATTTCTCGACAATTTTTGTTTTTTAAACAGTTGTAATTGAACAGAAAAAAATCCTTCTTTCAAGACCTTGTAAATTATAGCTCAAAGATTTGCGTAAAATTTCATTAAGATCGGTTGAGTAGTTCGCGAAAAATCTTGACAACCGAATTTGAAAACACAGTTTCGATAAAAACGCGTTTAAAGTTTTGAGTGCCTATATAGCTGACCTCGAGCGCGCAACTTTTCAAGGTTGTATCTCCAAAACTATTACTGATATCAACTTAAGAATTTAGGGCAATGTTCAAGAGTTGTTATAGATAAGACAATAATTTTTTTTTTTTTGAAGAGCCCATGTATCCCCTCAATGTAATTTCTTATTTTAATGCATTTTTTTCTTACTCATTTGCTTCTTATTTTTATTTGGTAAGCAATCTTAATTGTTTTACAACAATAAAAAAAAAATTTGTAAAAAAAATTAATTTGTTAATAAAAAATTTAAAGAATTATCATTTACTTAAAAAAATTTAATACTAGCATAAAAGTTATATACCTCCTTTTAACACTTAATCATTTTAACATTAAACATCCTATTTATTATTTTTGTTTATATAAAAGACGTTATATATAGCCATTAGGAAAAAAATTAAAACTTTTTTATCTCAAAATTAACCATAAATTAATTTTGTATGTAATATTAATTTTTTTTGTAATATACATATATTTTTTTACATAGTTTTTATTTTTATTTTTCATATTTTCTTTTAGATATTTTTTTTCCAACCTTTTTTATTTAAACAATTTATTATTTTTATTCTGTTAATTTTTTTTTTTATTATTCTTATACTTTTTTAATATTTCATTTTGTTTAATATTTTATTTTGTTTCTTTTTAATATTAAATTTTTTTGCTATTGTAAAATTTTTTAATATTTTATTTTGTTTTACTATTTTATTTTTTTGTTTATTTGTTTTTTTTTTTATATACATATATTTTGTTAATATTATTTTTTTTTTGCTAATCTTATATATTTTTTTTGCTAATCTTATATTTTTTTTGTTTATTTTAAATATATTTTGTTTATTTTAAATATTTTAAATATTTTTATAATTTTTTTATATTGTATTTTACTTATTTTTTGATGTTTTTTTTTATAATAATAATTTATATTTTACTTATTTTTTAATTCTAATTTTTTTTTAAAAAGTATTTTTGTACATATGTACATATGTATATTTTTTTTGTTAATTATACATTTTTAATTTAATATTTTATTTTTATTTTTGCTATAAAATATAAGATACATATTACTTTTTTAATATAATTTTTTTAATATTTTATTTTTTTGTATATAGTATGTATGTATGTATGTAATGTTTTTTTAGTAATTTATTATTTTTTTCTTTTAACTTTTTTTGTTAATTATATATTTTTTTAAATATTTCATTTTGTTTAATATTTTTTTTTTATATAATATAATTTATTATATTTTTTATATAATATAATTTATTATTATTTTTTATATAATATAATTTATTATTTTTATTTGTTAATTTTGTTTTTTGTTAACTATATATTTTTTAATATATTTTGTTTAATTTTTTTTTTGCTAATCTCATATTTATTATTAATACTTAATTTTTTTAATATATATTTTTTTTAATATTTTACTTTTTTATTAAACTTGTTTTTTTAAATATTTTATTTTTATTTAACATATTGCTTTTTTTTATTAATATTTTGTTTTTAGTATTAAATCTCACAACTAACAAGTACCACCTAGTCTCTGTTATAAGGTATAACAGCTAAAGTAGATTTAAAACTCAACCCAGCAATTTTTTTTTACTCAAAAACAACTTGGCAAGTTTTTCCTCCAAACAATTTATAATTAAATATTACAAATAACAATTTTTAAAGTGATGAAATTTACTTTTGAACTGTAAAATTAACAGTTAATGTCTGCTCTGCAGCACTACTCAAAATCGACTTAAGCCGTTATATCTTGTGCCCCGGAATATAGATATGCGTTTCTTTAAATTATTAAACTCACCATATATAATAAACAAATTATTATGTGCGTATGTATGTAGAGTTATGTAAAATTAATACATACCTAGACGCATATGTACGTATGTTTAACCAATAAATTTTCCACAAATAACTATTTAGCTAAATATGTATAAATGAAATTGGCGTTTAGCAGGCGCTGTGAGTCAAATTGTGGATGCATTGAGTGATATTATTAAATACATGCATACATATATGCATACATATTTGAAAAATGCTAAAAGTAAAGCACGAGTTATAAAATAGCTAAAGAAAAACAATTCTATCTAAAAATTAAGTAAAATGTGCTAAGAATTATATAAGTATATAAATACGATAAGTATAGTGCTGTATAAGTGTACCACTAAAGTGTAAAGTTATTGAAATATTGTTACTTAATGGATTTATGAATTTCGTGGAAAACAAAAACAATGCATTTTTTACAACTACAAACGATTCAACTTACCTACGACTGTGCTACAACACTTGATTTCCTTAAACCGTTTCTTTAATACATTTTGCTGTTTTTCGCCACTTTTCGCTCCTACTAAATTTTCTCTCAATTAAAAAGCGTTAAATTGAAATTGTAAATGTACAATATAATTATTAAAATAGCTCTTACGCATACGGAAATCAAAATTGCTGGCAAATATGCTGCGACACGACCATGCAGTCGTATGTCCATGCTAGTTTACTATAACAAGGAAATATGTATTTGCGTTGTTGTATATTTTAGCATTTAATTGCTAGTGAATAAACATAATTTAAGTAATACAAATAACAATTAAGAGTTTGCTAGTTTTATTAACTAATTACAAATGCTTCAAACAAAGTCAAACGAAAGCGTTTGCATTACGTATTCGTACCTATAAATATGTTTACATAAGACTTAAACTAAATACAGTTTAGAGTGACACGGTCACGTACTACATGATCTGTGCACGCAACGCCACTCTGCTGGGTATTTCGACATTGTTGACACGCAGCAATTGCACCAGATTGCGCAAAAAGTCTTGTGATATCTTCAGTTCGTCGTCCGTTTCAAGACGCTCGTACAGATCTAAAGCGGCTTGATAATTATTCGCCTTCGCGAAGTGTGTCAGCAGCATCGTGTAAATATTTTGCTCGTCAATAACGCGTCCGAAGCCGCGTGCGCCACGCGCCAGCCGCAGTAGCGTGCTCACCGCGCCCTCCTCGCCCAAGTACTCGCAGTTCTTCATTAGTAACGCCTCATTGATGCGGAACTCTGGATTGATGAGCAGTCGCCGCAATTGATTATCCGTGCCGGACTCGGCAAAGGCCAACAGCAGACCGCTATTCATGTTCAAGGTGCCATGTACTTTGGAGATGGCGCTGGTCACTTCGCTTAATAGCTGTTGTGCCGTTTCGCCGTTAACACCGCTATATTGCGTCACCTCTGGTTCATGGCCGTTGCTTAGGCGCACCAGCAGCGAGAGCAATTCGAACTGCAGCGGCGTGTGTTTGTAGAGCTCGGCGAGTTTTTTGAAATCGTCCACGGCGCCCTTAATGTCAAGGCGCAGCAAGCGCTCGCGCACAATCGGCCCCAAGACCGTGTTGTGCGCATTGCAGTATCTCAATTTCTGCAAAAAGTGGAAGTGTTCACGTGTCAAGTTGCGCTCCGGTTCCAGCGCAGGCATTTGTGCTGCCAGCTGCGCAACGTTTGTGAGAAAATTCCAAACATTTTTAAGAACATAGTCGCCGCCATGCACGCGTTGTGTGGTTGCGCGCGTTTCCAGCAATTGCTTCGCCCTGTCCAGCTGATTGTGGTGCACAAGCAGCGCAGCAAAGTCCATGAACTTGTGTTCGTCCAGCGAAAAGTCTGCGGCGTGTTTTATAAATGAAAAAATGAGTTACAAGTAGAACGAAAAGTGTGCGTCTTTTTACTTACTTGGGAACTCTTGCTGCAGTTGCTGTAAACACTTTTCGGCATTGGCCAGATCATTGATTTTGATATAGAGATCCAACGTGCTAGCCAACATACCAGCGCTGACCTGCACTTGCAGTTGATCACACTTGGCTTTGATCTCTTGTGCGCGCTCCAAACGTCCATTGCGCACGCATAGTTGCAAAAGTCGGCGAAGCAGCCCACGCGTGTTCATACCTTTCCCTTCTAATTCGATTAGATGGCATTCCAACTCATCGAGCGTCATGTCGCGTGGATGCTTTACGAAAGTCGAACCGGCATTGCTGCCAACACTGCTTGCGCTTTGCAGCAGCATTACATTTTGATCGATAATTTTATGCAACGCTTCTTTCAGCTTAGCTAGATTCTCATCCGTATTCATTTGCTCCTCGAGCGTTGTTATTATGGTGTTGGCGGCTGCGGGCGATATTGCCAGCCCGAATTTGGCGATTTCATCAACGAAGCGTTTTAGCGCTTTCAGATCGCTGCGCAAACGCAACTGTCCTTGTACCATAGTCAGCAGCAGCTGCCCGATCCAGTCAACTTTGCGGTTTTCGTTCTTTTTTGACAAGACCGCCAGCAGTTTAGCAAATTGCTGGTAACGCTTGGTAGCGCGCACATTAACAGTTGCATTGGCTAGTGTTGGCACCAATTGCTCAACTGTTAACTTGGTTGGGTACAGCTCAAGCAAATCATGTGCCGCCTCAAACCGCTGGCGCATTAATAAATACATGACTATTTCAATTAATACCAGTGACGGTTTGGCGCCTACATCATCAAGCGCCTTTATTGCTTTTTCTGGTTGCTGTAGCGTTATTGGTAAATTGGGCAGTACATAGAGCGCGATGGTCTCGCGATCGCAAGTCACATTGAGCGAGTTCATTTGTTTCAGTACGCCTAGCAGACCAGCTTCGCCCGATTGTTCATGGCTTTGCAATAGTGATGGCCAAAAATAGTGTGGACGCAGTGGTTCCAGCTGTGCCAGTGACTCCAAGAATGGTATGGCTAACTCGGCGTTGCGTCGCAGAGCTATTTCTGTGGCAATGTGCAGTGCGCGTGTGTTCTTGTTGCTATCCTGCAACATTTTTGCTATCTCTATAATTTCTGTGGCGCTGTATTTAGTGCGGAAGAGCTCTTGCAGCAGAAAGACGCCAAAGGTGTCGATACTTTGGTTTTCGTTGAAGCGTGGTGTAGGCAAATTGAATACAATAGCTTGCACTGTCGTTAGATTTCTGAAAATTTTGTTAAAAATTATTTTCATAACATTAAAGTAACTAATAGCGGAATTACCCGTTATGCAGAAGTTCCACACATAAGTGACGCAGTGGTATTGGCACTTCCGTGCCTACCGTGAAATCTTTGGGCAATTCACGTACCAGCTGCTTTATAAGTTCCTCATTATGCGGCGCTTTAACATGTAGAAGACTGCTAAGCATACGCACTACTTGCGAGTCGTTGAATTGTCCATGAAATTGACTTAACACTTCCGTTGCCTTTGCGTTGTCGTCATTTTCCAAGTATGCACACACCATTAAGGAGTGAGTTTCTGCGCTGGGCGTAATACCAGCAGCATTCATGTTGTCGAGCACCGAACGGCAACCAGCCAGATCATGATTGCGTGAGTGACCCCATAACAGCGCATTAAAGTGACGCATAGTCAGCGGAAGGTCATGTGAACGCATTTCCGCAAGCAGCGCTGTTGCTTGCTGCATATCACCAGCGCCACAAGCAGTCTCCAATAGTTCTGCATAAATATCTGTGAGTGCATATTCATTATTCACATTCAATTTGTTAAATTCGTCGAGAAATTTTTTGAAATCGGCGCATGGTGCACGATTGTGCTGCAGGACATGCAGCCAAGTTATATAATGTGATGCGTTTAATTGGTCATGTTGTGACAAATAGGACCACAATCGCTGAAAAAGCGCCAAACGTGTGTTGCTTGGACGTGCTGGCATTTGTGTGCCGGTGGCACGAAGTAGAAAATGTGCCTGCTCGTCACCAAGTAGTTGATTGTAAACATATGGATTCTTTTCCAATTGCGTGATGATTTTGTCACATAGCTCGAAGTGAAGTTGGCCTGTGTTTTGGTGTAGTGTCATTATCTTCTCCAATAGCACTGTGACTATAGGCGCTTTTGGCGCAGTTGTTGATTCAGCGGCAGTAGCATAACCATTGTGTATTGGAATCGGCAGAATATTCCATCTATTGCATAGTGATGGTTTCAACAGCTTTTGGGTTGCTCTTGTTGCATAACCGGTTTTAGCTAAAATTGGGTGAAAACCGAAACGTTTACTGATGCAACTCAATCGCTGCAACTTGCTGGTCACATTTAACAAACGTACACTCATTTTAATTAATGTTTAATACAAATTGCGCAAAACTTAGCACAGCAAAGGAAAAAGCGGCGATTCGAAAGCCGCAAGCACGCGTTGTTGTTCTGTTGTTGGTAAGGAGCGGTTGTCAAAATCAGCTGATGAAATAAACCGATGATAAGAAATCTGGCATGTGTTCAGTGTTGTGGTTTAAAGCTAAATTCAAATATTATTACAAACTTGTGAAACTTGCGTTGTAAAAAGGTATGTGAAACTTAAATTGCTGATATATAGCATGATATTTATAAATATAGTTATTTAAGGTATGTAGAATTAAGTAGTCCATAAAACCAATCTTAATGCTACTTCTGTTCACTCTAATTTTCGACCTTGCCATCAGCTGTTAGGCAGGCCATTGAATGGCGACTGATAGTTGGTAAATTGCGCACTGATAACTAAATCTAATTAGTGTTTTAATGAATAAGTGCGTTGTAGCTGGCCGCTAAAAATGTGGCGTTTTCTATTCGTATCCAGCTGTGTGGTTTTATTATCCTTGGTTGCGTGTAACGATATATTAGACTACATTTCCAATAGTTGCGATAAACTTCAATATACATTCCGCTGGACCGACGTTCCTGCGACCGGTCAAAAATGTCCACAATCAATAGCTAAACTGCCAAACACCATTTATCTGCTTTACGACGTAAACCCGCCTGAAGGCTTCAATTTGCGTCGTGATGTCTACATACGTTTAGCGGTATTCGTACGCCAGTTGGCTAGCCGCAAACCTTTTCAAAATTTGCGTTTAGTGTTGCCGCCTTGGCGACGTTTAACTCATTGGAAATCTAGTCATCTGCAACAACATAGCCTACCTTGGGAACAGTTTTTTGATGTGGAAAGCATGCGACGCTACGCGCCTGTGCTCGACTTTCACGAATTTTTGACAGAGATCGCCCAGTTCGGTTTACAAGAACCACCTTACGTACAGGTTCAACAAGTGTTCCAGCTAATGAACTTTGACTACATGTTCGAACAAGACGTTTTCCATGAGAAGTTTCAATTCGAGCGCGATTGCCAAAAGGAACAGCACCTGCAAGGTTATCTGCTACAGCAGCCTATGCTGCTGGACAACGATTTTGTCTGCGTGCGCTATCAAGGCAGCGTGAATTTACTGGAACGTTTGCTGCGTCAACAATTGAAAAACAGCGTAGGACAGACGACGAACGATGTCAAAGTGTACGCCATACTCAACGCTGAGATTGTGCTGCACGATCAGTGGGGCGATAAGGAGTTTTGGCGCGCACGCCGTTCAATGCGCTTCGCTGAAACACTACAAGACATAGCTGTAGAGTATCGCGCGCGTGTACTAAATTCACATAAAGCCGAGGAGCGCGTGCAGCGACCACCGATGTGGGAGTTCGAACGCGCATATCGTGGCGCAGTGGGCGGTGACTATTTGGCGGTACACTTTCGACGTGGTGACTTTGTGCATTTGCGGCAAAGAAGCACACCCACATTAAAGTCGGCCGCCACACAAATACGCGAACAACTGCAATTACTCAATCTAACCACTGTCTATATAGCCACCGATACCACCGCTATGGAGTTGACCAATTTGAAGGCGTACTTGCAGCGTGTACGCGTGCGTCGCTTCACACCGGCAACGTTGACGCAAAAAGCGCTCATCAAGGATGGTGGTCAGGCAATAGTAGATCAAATAATATGTGCGCATGCGCGACACTTCATCGGCACATTTGAGAGCACATTCAGCTATCGTATATATGAGGAGCGTGAAATACTGGGATTTCCCAAACATAGCACCTTTAATACGCTCTGCAAGTATGCAACGCTGGAAGATTGCGAAAAGAATTCAGTTTGGCCGTTAGTCTACTAACAAACTCATTTGTAGGCATTTAATTGGTAGTTGAAAGCGAATTTTGTACTTCTACGCGCGTTGGCTCTAGCGGCTGACTGGCTATTTACTTAAGCATGCTAAAGTGGCACACTAACGCTGTGGTTTTTTATACAATTTTTTTTTTTTGTATAACTTTACAACCGTTTCCTCGCGCTTTGTTTGAGTTTGTCAGTATGTTCCATAATACTCGTTAATTAATAAAACTACTATATGTTTATTAAATTATAATAAAAAGCCAAGTTTTCGAATTCGCTATTTTTCTGAGGTAAACTTTATTACTTATTATGTGGTTTCAATCTCAAAATTTCAAAAATGTTTTTAGCTGTAATTTGCTTATAACTATAAGTATAGGAAATGCTACTTATAAACATTTAATAATTTGAATAATTAAAAAATTTAAATTTTCTCTGATCAATAACATTTGTATGTATGTATGTAGGCATTTCAAAAATGGTTAATATTTATGGTTTACGCTTTTATAAACATTATTTAACTAACAGTTTAATATTTTCTTTGTTTTATTGATATTTATTGATTTAACTTGTATAATATTGTGATAATGTTTATAATTTTGTTTATTTATATTAAATGTAGTTACCAACAAACTGCCGCCACATTGTATAACACTTGTGTCATTTCGCAAAAACTTTAACTACTTGTAAATAAGAAACAAAAATTTTGCTAGTAATAACTTCTAGTAGGTTGCTCGCACTAACACTAGTATGTACGTATGTGTATATTTTTATATGTAATTTTCAACGTTTTTATAAATGTTATATAAGGTAAAAGGCAAAAATTGCTTGCTTTACACTACAAACGCTTATAAAAACAACGATTTATTTTAAAACATTTTATGTTTACACTGCTTACCAAAAATGAGTGTAACGCGTCACAGCAAATATTGTTTAATGTGAACATTATTACTATTATTATTTGTTTTAGGTTATCACTTTAAACATACTTAAATTTATTACAATTTTTTTAGTTATCATAAGTAATATATACTATGTGTATATTTATATATATTTGACTTTGGCAGCCAGATAAAAATTTTTAGATAAATATTCATTGCTACATTTGAACAGTGTTGTTGTTACATAACGCTTAACAATGTTTTTGGAATCAGCTAAAACTTAAACACTAATAGAGTTTTCAAAAAGAAATATTTGCTTCACAATTTTTTACGAAAATTATATATTATATAATTGGAAATTTATTAATTATATTAATTGGAAATTATATATAATGGAGTCAATATTTTTATACGGCTTTATATTTTTTTACGAAAATTATATATAATTTTTGTGGAGTCTATATTTTTACACGGCTCTTAAGTTTTTTAAATTTCTCATTTATCTTTTTTAACTGCATAAATGTATTTATGCATATGTTAAACAGTGTGTATATATGCATATACTTCTTAATTGGAAAAAAAGAAAAATAAAAAATTAAAAATAAAAATATGTAACAACAGTGTTTAGAAAGTTGAAATGTATGTTTTTAAAAACAATTAAAAATTTAAAAAAATTTTAAATTTTCTATAAAAAAAAATACAGTTATATAGCATTTCTTTTGTAAATATTTAATATAAAGTTTTTTTTTTTTTTTTTTTAAATTATTGGTAGTTTAAACAACGTATTTGCGTTCCAATTTAAATTAAAAAAAAAAAAATTTTTTAAAAATTAAAAAAAAATATGTAATAGTGTTTAGAAAGTTGAAATGTATGTTTTTTTTTAATTTTGAAATTTAAGGTTTTTTTTTTAATTTGAAACGTCAAAAAAGAAACAAAAAAACAATACAGTTATAAAGCATTTTTTTGTAAATATTTAATATTAAGTTTATATTTTTTTATTTAAAAATTATTGGTAGTTTAAAAACGTATTTTGGTTCCAATTTAAATTTAAAAAAAAAAGTAAAAAATATTTAAAAAAAGTAAAAAATATATAAAAAAATGTAAAAAAAGTAAAAAATATTTAAAAAAAGTAAAAAATTAAAAACAAAATTGAAATTTATGTTTTTGTTTTTTTAGTTTGAAACGTCTGCTTTTTAACAACATTAAAAATTTTCTACAAAAAAATAATGCAGTTATACAGCATTTTTTTGTAAATATTTAATATTAAGTTTATATTTTTTTTGTTTTAAAAATTATTGGTAGTTTAAAAAACGTATTCCGTTTCAATTTAAATTCTAATGTTTT
Source organism: Bactrocera oleae (assembly GCF_042242935.1). Lineage (NCBI taxonomy): Eukaryota > Metazoa > Arthropoda > Insecta > Diptera > Tephritidae > Bactrocera > Bactrocera oleae. The sequence continues at coordinate 1,926,191 of NC_091539.1, forward strand.
ATAAACTCATTAGTTGCATGTAAGTAAAAAAAAATTTTTTTTTGGTGTAAATGTAATATTTGTTTACGCAAAAACACAAATTAAACCAGCAAAATTGTTCAATCTATAATTCTCAAAATTAATTTTTAACGCAGATATACAATTTAATAACTTTATTTAAAAAGTTAAGCATTTGTATTGTCAACTTAAATACTAAAATCTTAATAAAAAAAAAATTCAACTTAACTATTAAAATCTTAAATAAAAAAAAATAAAAATTGAACTTAAATATTATCCCTGATAAATCGTTTTAAATTCCATAAATTGCACATTAAACTTATATAACAAAATTTAAAAAGAAATGTATGCTTTGCATAATTCAACACACACATTTATACATGTACATATGTATATTTTGCTTATAAAACTTTGATTTTCGCTTAAATTTAAGCAACAAATGTTTTGTATATGGCTAGGTTTAGCATTTATATGTGTATATATGTATATATGTGAGAGTTATAGAGTTAGAGTAAAAGTGAGATTTAACTAAGCACTAATTAGAGGAAGCGCATATAATATGTATTAGAGAAGCACATAGTAACTAGAGCTTTAAATTGAATTACACATTTCAAGTTGATAGCTTTAGCGTAGTACAGTACCTAGTGATTTTTTTTAAATTTAAATATATATATTTAGTTATATTATTACAAACAGTATATTACGTTAACAATAATAGTGAAATAGTAAATTCTTTGCACTCGTACTGAGCAATGTATAGTGAGTGTCGTGTCAATAAATATAATATATAACAACTCGTTTAGCACTGCAGAAGCTTCAGCCTGTTAGTTGTACATTTGTAGCATCACTTCGATACAGTTATTTAAGTAAAAAAAAAAAATATATATATAATATATAACAAATGACTAAAATTCTAATCGACATAATCTCGTATGATTAACTCGCGTTTCGTGTACGTATTCGCGTTGCTTGTGTGTGGTGGAATATTGAGCGCGGCGAAAATGCTGTTGCCAGTGCCATCAGGGCTACTGCTGGCGCTGCCACCACCACCACTGCCATTGCTATTATTGCTATTTAAACTGTTTAAGGTTATATTGAAATTGTTATTGAAATTGCGCGTGTGTAAATTGGCGCTTGCGTTCGCTGCACGTTCGCGCTGCAATTTGTTTAATTCATTTTGTAAACGCTGATTGCTCAGACGCAGGTTCTCATTTTCGCTAAGGCACTCACGCAGACTGCAAAAATTAAAATTAAAATCAATTATTTCCACAACTTGACGTCAAATACTTCTTACCTCTTTAACTCGTCCTGCATGGTTTTGATATACTCGCAAGCTTTGATTAGTATTTGTGACTTGGAATCATTGGGCGGCGTGCGATTGCTGCTGTTATTGCTAGTACTCGTTTTGGCTGTCAACTGTTCCACTATGCCAATTTGTTGATTATTGTTGTTGTTGTTATTATTATTAACGCCTTCGGTCGGCAGCATTTCTTTCAGTTTAAAAATCCAATTGTTTATTTTATCGCGTCGCCGTCGTTCCACTTCGTTATGCGTTGCGCGTCGTTTATCATCGCGCTATATTATTATTGTAAGCGGCAAAGCAGATATAAGCAAATATAAAATAGCAACATATATATATGTATATAAATTTATACACGCCTACCTTTTTATACGCCTCTAATATGCAACTGCGCTTTGTACTATTGCCCTGTGTGTCTGGAACGCTAATGTTTGCTACCGCCGTGGCATTTCTATTTGCATTTGTACGCCCATCGCCAGTGACATTGACCGACTTGTTAGCGTTTATAAGCGGCTGCGGTGTATTACGCAGAATTTGCACACCATTGATTGTGGTTGTGGAAGTAGCAGCACTGCCGCATGCTGTAGACGTTACACAAGAGTCCGGCTCTAATTTAATTGATTCTATTGACTCGGTCGTTGGCGTATTTGTTGGTCCTTGCAATAACTCGCTTTCATCTGTGAGCATGTTGGGCACATTGTCTACATACTCCTTGACTATATAAATTTCGCAACCGTTCGATAGATGCATTGGCAGCGCAGCATTAAAAGTCGTAGTTGCACTATCACTGACAATGCTGCTGTTGTCAATATTATCGATATTGTGGGGTTGACGTTGTATTTGATTGACAAGGCGATATTGCAATGGCAAGGTTTGTGTTGCCTGAGTGCTACTACTGCATAAAGTATCAGCATGTTCTTGTTTAATCGGTGTCAGAGTACTGCCAATGGCTAGATATTCCTGCGACTCATTTGAGTTCTCATCACAGATTGTAAGAAATACATTTGTGGGTAACATACTAACCGAATTAGTGCTATTGGCACTCGCATTCGAAGAATTGCCCAAAAAGATACTACAAATATGTGTGAAATGAATTACGTAAATTATGTGTAGCAATACTTACTTTGGCGTGCCACCAATGCTGGACGTTATGTCAGTTGCATTCACAGAGCAGCTATTACTGATGCCAGCATCAATAGTTGCCGGCGCCAAAGACAACTCCAGTCGTGCTCGCTTATTCCTGTTATTCATACTGGTGTTCACTTCATACTACCCTTGGTATCCCTGTAATAATATGGTTTCGTCTGACGTCCAAAATGACCATCAAAACAAAATTATCTTTTCGCCTTGTATTTACACTGTGGGAAAATGTTATATGCATCGGATTACTTAAATTGTTTGTAATTATTGTTTACATATTGCGAAAAAATCACAAAAATTACATTCGTAAATAAACAACATTTTTCAATAACTTAGCTTACGTTTTGACTTTTTCGTTATGAAAACAATGAAGAAATGTCAAATGAAAATACATCTAATTGTAAATGTTGCCGTAAGTTTAAAATAGATTAAAAACAAAAATGAAATTTGAATGACCAATAATGTTATGATCGGAAAGCTTTATTAAAATTATCAATATGTAATAAAATAAATGTTAATTAAACGTGTTTTAAATAGATATTTAGTCGCAAAACATAAGAGTTTTTTGGGAGGCATTGTTGTGGAAATATTATGTATGTTTGAAAACCACTGAAGTATATTCTTGAGTCGTTGGTTTATTTATTTACTTTTTCAAAGTCAATGAAGGCAATAGGAAGTAAAATAAATTGCTTTTGTTAGTTATTTTAGTAATGTATGCACCAGATAAAGAGTTAACACCTGTCTCCAGTGATAACACACTTTCGGAATTCATCGATGAAAGCAAATCCCGATTAAATGTAATTTTAAAACGTCTTGAATGGCATATTGAACCGGTGAGTTGGTATATACCTTCAAATAAAACCAAAGAAGCGCTCAAAGTATTTACATATTTATATTTTTATTTTTTAATAAGGATACTGCCACGGATACTGCTTTGAGAAATGAGAAACAAAACGACAAACAACTGGTGATTGACTTCGAACCGGACTTTCCTCCAAGTTGTGCTTCTGACAATTTCTGTATTACCGGTATATACATTTATTTATTGTCCAATTTACTTACTGGTTTTGTTCATACGTTTATTTTTACATAGACGATGAGGAGTTACGGAAAGTGTTAGGCGTTCCAGATAAAGATGTTCCTAAAAGATTTTCAGACTTGCAGTTGAATTTTTCCCGGACGGAAAAGCTATCTCTATACGAGCATGTTATAGCAAACACCAATAAATATACAGAGCCAGAAATAACGGTCGGGTAAGTAGATGTCAATTTTGAAAAGTTTCAGGCACGATTTTATAAAAAATAAATTTGTTTTATAAGATCACTAGATCAGGGTTCTCTGACATTCGCCGAAATTGTGGCACAAAAGAAGCGAGAGACCAAAAAACGTCGTCGGTATCGGCGCAGTAAGCCAACACATATTGAAGAAGTTCGCGCCGTTGTAGACCTACAAATGCAATCTTTACAGCAATATCTTAAAGAAAAGGAATCGGAGGAGCGCATGAACCAGCTGATTGTAAATGAAAAATATAAGCCGAGAAGTGATAGAGATGGTAAATCGTCACGAGGAAGTAATGGTAGAATTCACACATCTGCAATACATCGCAATAAACAGCGAAGTAGAAGTAGAAGCAGAAGTTATGAGCCCAGAAGTCATAAGAAAAACAGACATAGAAGCCGCAGTGGAAGCAATCACCAGAGCAAAAAATATCGAAGGAATCGTAGCAGCAGTAAAAGCAGAAAACATCGCAACAGAAGCAGAAGCAAGAGTAGAAGAAAAACACATAAACGCCGCAGTAGGAGTCGCAGCCCGCCTTACCGTAGCAATAACAATAGAAATAAACTACATTATCGCCAAAGGGAATAGTATAGAGATAAGATGAATTTACAATATTTATATGTGCATATATTAAAACTAAATTAACTGTTGAGTTAAAGTATTTGTTGTATTTTTCATTATATGCCATGGTATTCCTTTAATGATATTTGAAAACTGCAAGAAAACCCTTCCGCATTTATTCTCCATTTAGTGCTTATTTCGTCGATGAGCGAGTGCGCCTATTCCAGTGGAAGTTCAAGCCATAATTTTTGACACGTTCTACTTTTGGTTTTTCCTCAGCATCAATAAACCAACGCCAACCATTGCGTTCACAGTGCTCAATTGCTTCTTCCTTGGAACCAAATGTTACTTCCAAATTCGATAATGGATCGCCGCTATAAAAAATATGTATATATATTTTTTTATTTCTATATAATACATGTAAGTTAGTTTCACATACGTTGAGGTCCAACCCATTAATGGATTTTCCCATCGTTCACGGTTGTCGAACTCAATCACCCAATGCTTCAAATTATCAGTACCACTTTGCATAGCATTTTTGGGTGGCAAGTGAATGCATACACGACGTGTTTTAATATGTTCCTCCGGCACTCCACTTATAGGGCTAAGATCGACCTTTGTGGGGACTGTGATAGCTCCGCTAAGTTTCTGTTTCCTCTCCAATTCCTCAGGTTGTGAGATTACTTCGGACACATCGATTGGTGGGGCATCGCGTGAGCCCACGGACGACATACAGCGACTACCATTGCTGATTGTTTTTGCCCTGTAGAGACATGAATATTGCACTGAATTTTTACTTTTGAAATATTCACTTACCAGTGAACTCCCTGGGGAGTTTTCGCTAAAATTTGACGCACAAAGGACATATTTAATGTGGCAAATAAGTAAGATTTCTATTATTACATAAAATTTTCCTTTTCTATTGCGAAAATTTGACAACTACTGAATTTAACGTCAAATAAATTTTGTTATTGTTCTGAAATGACATTTGTGCACTTAACTGTCAAAGTTAATTGTCAAATGAGTGTTGTTTATTCGTGTGTTGATTTTTGTTTATATGAAATTAGTTCGTCTGAATAGCGATATTATTTATTAAAACGATTTCGATTCATAAAAATGGATGCCGTTGTGTTGGATAATGGTGCATATACTGCCAAAATAGGTTTATCAACGCAAGATGATCCGTCTATTGTGCCCAACTGTATTATGAAGGCAAAAGCGGAACGAAGGCGTGCATTTATTGGTAGCCAAATTGACGAATGCCGGGATGCTTCCGGACTATTTTTTATACTGTGTTTTCAAAAGGGATATCTTCTAAACTGGGATATTCAGAAGACCGTTTGGGATCATATATTTAGCAACGAAGGAACCGGCATTTCCCTGGAAGATCGTCCTATAGTAATAACTGAACCACAACTAAATTTCCCCAGTATACAAGAAGCTATGATGGAAATACTCTTCGAAGAGTATCACTGCTCCGGAGTGCACAAGTGTACAACCGCTGAGTTGGCAGCATATAATTATGCAGCGGAAAGCGAAGAAAGCCCTTTGCAGGCACTGAATTGTGTTGTCATAGACGTTGGATATAGTTTTACCCACGTAGTTCCATTTGTGCGAGGACGGCGCATGGAACGTGGCATACGACGAGTCGAAGTTGGCGGCAAAGTGTTGACAAATCACTTAAAAGAACTTATTTCTTATCGACATTTAAATATGATGGACGAGTCGTATGTTGTTAATCAGATAAAAGAAGACGTTTGTTTTGTGTCACAAGATTTTAAGGATGACATGCGTGTGCATACAGCGGCCGAAAAGCGGGCAGAGGTAGTAGTAGAATATGTACTACCCGATTTTACGACAGTTAAACGTGGCTTTATACGCAATAAAGGAAAAAAAGAAAAAGAGTCTGAAAAGGAGGATAATGATAGAAATGAGGAAAGCGATCAGCAGTCGGTTCGACTTTGCAACGAACGTTTTACTGTGCCCGAATTACTTTTCAATCCCAGCGATGTGGGAATACAACAGGTTGGCATTCCGGAAGCTGTAATCGATTGTCTCAAAGATTGTCCTGTTTATTCGCACAGTGAGTTATTACGAAATATACTAATAATCGGTGGAAGTTCACTATTCCCGGGCTTTATACCGCGTTTAAAAGCCGAAATTCGCGCACTGGCACCTGATGATTTAGAAGTTTCATTAATTTTCCCAGATGATCCCATCTCTTATGGTTGGTATGGTGGTAAGGAATTGGCGGGTAGTGATGGTTTTAAAGACATGTTGCTTACCAGAGACGAGTACGAAGAGAACGGATATTCAGCGTGCAATGGCAAATAAATTAATTAAAAACCGTAAAAAATTATTGTTTTCTTTTGTTTCATATAGAGTACAACTTTGATATTCTGCTTGAAGTTTTAAAACGCTATTTATTTTCAATTGTTTATAGAACTAACATCTTTAAATATCTTCATATGTTTCAAATTATTTGAAAACCAAACATAATCACAACTAGTACTTAACCAAAATTTGTAAACTAATTTTAAGCAGACTTATGCTTAAGAGCGTTTAGTAGAGCTGCGAATCTTTCGAGTTTATTGTAATATACGAGCTCATAAGTTATGAAATCTAAACTGCTCGCTTAAATTACTATAATGTCCGTCAGTTTATTGCGAGTAATTAGAAGCTAAATGATTCGCCACATCCGCACGTACCTTTTATGTTGGGATTGTTAAAAACGAACTCGCTGGATAGTTGGGACTCGACAAAATCCATTTCGGTACCTAAAATAAAAGTTTATTGAACCCAAATAGTAAATATGCGGCGCAAAAGATAAGAAAATGTAAACAAGTTCGTCAGTAACGCGTTATATAAGTAATATTGTGTAAAAATAAAATTCTTACCGAGTAGAGACAATTGAGCCTTCTTATCAATAAACACTTTGACACCATCTTGTACAACTTCTTCGTCGAATTTATCTGCAAAGAGCCATACATCAAATGTATATCATGTGTCTTATTGATTTAACATTTACCTTTTTCTTTTGCATAGTCCAGCGTGTAGGAAAGCCCATTGCATCCGCGCTGCCGCACTCCTACCTTTAAACCTGTCTATAATTACCAGCAATAAATACTCTGTTGTCAATAAATCTATATAAGACATATACTTACACACTCCGGTTTATCTTTCAATAATTCTTTAATACGGTTTACTGCGGAATTTGTCTAAAAATAGTTTGTTTTTGCAAGAAATATATTATTTTTGATCACATATATGGGATAATTTCATCACAATATTTTTGAGCTTACCAGTGTAAGAGCTGCTCTTGTCGGCAACAATTTGCGTCCTTTCAGTGCACGCACTGTCGCTGTAGCCACCACTTTTGTTGACATCTTTTGTATGCGTTAATATTTCACTTTAAATTATACGATTGTTTGATGTAATCGTACGTTTACAATTTTATTCATAACAGCAAATTTTGTTATTTACTTCTCTTTTATCAGCAATCCGTTTCATAACGACCGTAAACGAGTGACAGACAACAGCTGTTTTAGGCGTTGCCAAGTTTTTTGTTTTTTTTTGAAGGGCGGAGTAATTGGTAACGCTGAGCCGTAATAGAATGCAAACATGTGTATTTTGACATTTGAGCGGAGTGTTTGACAGCATCTAAAATTTCTAGTGGGTTGGTGTTTCTGCGTTTAGTTGGGAATTGATAAATTTTATGTTAATTTATATTTCCAAGTTAATTAAATTGTAATCGTATACGAATCTATAGTGAGAGTATTGCAACCAAGTAAACGGTATTCAAATTAATGTGCGCTAAAATTGAATTCTGACATTTAAGGTTATTTCTTTAATTTGTGTGATTCTGATGCGCTGGAGCTTTACTCTGCATTCCTCATCTCGGTTATCGCAGAGTCGGTTATCATAGAGGCTTTTGTCCACGCTTGCGTGTTGTTTCGGTTTGCGTGTATGTTTATTTCTCGAGAAGTTCCATTAGGCGTCTCATATATGCATATAAAATAAATTATCGCGAATGCCAGAAATACGGCTTTGGAGAAATAGCTGCGGCATTGTGACGCTCAATAACACAAAATACGCGGGCATACACATACATACACGCACACACAGGAGAATTGTGGTCAATCGCGCAAATACAAATTGGTGAACAGACAGAAAAGACAATTCTGAACAAGAACGCTTGGAGTGTTGTATTTGTTGGATTGTGTTTTATTTAAATTGGAATTTACTATACTTTTTTTTTTAAACATTTTCTGCGGTTGTGTCGAGTGGATCGGTCGATCGGTTGTTTGCGCTGTGCTCAGCAGTTTTAGTTTGTTTTTCTTTCTTTGAAGCGACTAGTGCCGCGTTTTATAATTCTTTTAATACAAATTAATGAAACTAAAAATAAAACTAACAATATAAAAAACACGCAGAATAAACGTGCCGATATTTCATATCCACCAGGTACCACACCAATAGTAGCTGAAACTGCGGTGACATGAAAGCAGTTGGTAAAAGACCCCTTGAAAATTAAAAAAAAAAAACTTAAAACGCACAGCTAACATATCGCATAAACATAAAGTGAAAATTGTAATAAAATAAGACTAAAATTGATATCAAAGTGAGGTTTTTACAACACAACATGGATCTGGTTGCAGAAAATGAGAATGAGGTGTTATGCGAGAAAATTATTAATGACATACAAGCGGTATTTCTCAAGGACCCAGACCTGTAAGTTAAAAACCATACTTACCATATATTTGCATATAACTAGCAATTTCCTGTCAGTCGCATCTAAGCAAACAAAACATTCACGCATAGACGCACATTCGTATTCATATTCATTAATTAACAATAATAGGTTTAGTGTTTTTGTTGTTGTAATAGCATTAACTATACTAAAGAAATGCTTAGCTGTATATACTGTTTGGTGTTTCATTTAATTCCAATGTGTATTTTTTTTAAAATATTTTCGCTATACACTGTGCCTTAAAATTTGAATGTTTGACTAAAATTAATTTACCATACGTGTTAGTATTTCTTGTCTGTTATTATGCGAAATAGATGTGCGTAAAATTTAATTTTGTGTCGTGGAAGCCACTCAATTACATGCACGACCTATTTATACTGATTGTTTTAATAATTAAATACTATATATTGTGTACAAGTATGTGTATAGTGAGAAGTGTTTTTAGAGCATGAACGAAGAAATCGCTTAAATATAAAAATATGGGTATAAATGACAAATGTGCGCTATTTATTGAGCTGTTAATAAAAAAATAAATCCTGTTATGCTTTTGACTGCTATATTTTATTTTCAAATTAATTTAGTTATACAATTAAAAAAAAGTTTGCAACGCATTATTTAATGTTTTAAATATAACCTATTGGCGTTTGCAACATTATATCATTTGCTCTATATTTTACAATATTTTACGTTGTAAATATGTAAGTGCTGAACTCATATTTTTCATGCATGCTTGTACATACATTTATATTGTTTGTATGTATACATATTCAATTAACTATAACAACACAGCTATAACAGTCGCTTACAATTTTCATACATTATTCCCGCTTCATTGATATTAGCTATGCGAGTTAATTGATTTGATTGTGCACAAGCGGCGTCCCTATAGATGATAGCAGCGGCCCCTAGGCCACAGCCCACAGCCCGCAGCTCGCACTTTTGTGAACCAAGCATACACGTACAAATATCATACAACAAGTTCACTTAATGCAGGCACACGTATGCATTCTTGTGGTTGTCGGTTATCATTAGAATTTATTTGTATTCGCAATGAGCGACAAATGTTTGACCTTGTCATTCAATTTAGCTGGAGCAGGCTGTGTTGCGCTCGTAAGCATTCATTTAATTCATCTAATGCCTGCACTGGGAGGCAGTTGAAAAATTGTATGCACACATTAATAATAATAAATACATGGTTATGTTCATACATATGTTTGTGCTGTTATATAAGGGCAATTGTCATATTTTTGCATTATTTGCTTTTTTGTGTTTTTTGTGTTTTTGGTGTTTGTTTTTATTATTGCTACTCTAAATAATTATTCGACTTCACACATGTAAGTACATGCATACTGTCATACACACGCATTCATCTTGACATGCCAACACGCATTTACTGCAACATCGTCAAGTATTTGCACATTTAACTGACTTTTTCAAATATCTTACGTTATTTTAGCTCCACATTTGAAATCATACCGACCATTTTGAATCGCAACAAATCGCCCGTGGTCCATGCCGAACATCATCTGGGGCTGGAGTCGTGGTGTGTAAAACATGTATACGATCATGCGCACAAGGCGATAATTGGTTATCGGCGCCAGCATCAAACACGCTATCTGCAACACAGCGATGTGCTGCTGAAGTATCTGAATGTGGCGCTGCTAATTAATACGGATGTGGCCACATTCTGGAACATACGCCGCCAAATGGTGCAGACGAATCACTTGAAAATTAATTGCGAATTTAAATTCTCCGCGCTTATACTGTCGAAGAAGCCCAAATCGAGCGAAGCCTTCGCATATCGACGCTGGTTGTATTCGTTTCAGAGTGAGTACCCAGATAATGAGAGATTTTAGCGCAAATAAAGAAAGTGCCGCAAACTATTTGTGTGCTTACAGTATGTTGGAACTTGCCACAAATAGTTTGGCCACAAATAGTTTGCAAGGGTTCGCTTCTGGCTTTTATAACACATTGTTTTTGCTTTTAACTAAAATGCTCTCAATGACAGGTCACGACGCCATCGATTGGCCCAGTGAGTTTGGCATTTGTGACCGTTGCGCCGATCGCAGCGCGAATAATTACCACGCATGGACGCATCGCCAATGGGTGCTACAGAATGCGCCCGATCTGATACGCTCCGAATTGATGATAACCGAAAAGTTCATGCGTAAACACATTAGCGACTACAGCAGCTATCATTATCGCCAAACGCTGCTTGAGCGCGCCTACGCATTGTGCTACTACGAATCAAATGAGCTGGAACATTTACATAATTTGAAAGATTTGATTAGCTATTATCTGCAAGATGATTTGGAAATACTTAGCACAGTCGATGTCTTGCAAATAATGTTGCCCGGCGTCGATCGTGCAGCGCTGGGCGAACCACGGCTCAGCTCCTTTCTCTATTGCTGCAATTTGGCTGCGCACGATATACGTCTGTGTGACGATCAGAAGAATATGTATGGCGTGCGTGAATCATTCGAGAATCATAGACGCTCATCGTTGCGTTTCATTGTGGAGAATTGTGTGCGTTTGTTGTTGGGCGAATTGCCGGGTCTGTATTTGACGCCGCGTACATATGCGCAACTGCAGGAGTTCAATGCAGCGCTGAAGAAGTTCGATTATACAACCAATACATTTTTGTCGGCGCTTAAGCGTTCGGAGGCGCTTCTGGGCGACAGTCATCGCAAATGGTGTACAATTTTTTTGGGCTTTAATTATGCGTGAAGCGTGTGCAGCGCATGCGCAAATGGCAAATTATTGCTGTTTTTAGTGAACTCATTTTCGAGTTTTAGCGGCGAATTTGTCTTGCAAACAAGCATAGCAAGCAAGCTTTATTATTGTATATTGAAGGCAGGAAAATAAAAATTTGAAAAATTTGCTACCACTTACTACGTGCCACTTTCAAGGCTTTGCGTATTTTTAATTATCACGCAAAGGCAACATGAAACAACAACTAAAGTTATATATTTAATATCGTCATATAAGATATCTTATGTTGCCGCGACTATTGCTAGCAGAGCCTAAGGCCGTGGCTTAGCATTGTGCGCCAAAAATTGTAAGCATAATTACAATTTCTTTAAAACTGTTAAAGTTGACACCACTAGGTCAAAAAAAAAAAGTTCTTAAATTTGAAACAGAAAAATGCGTCTAATATATATATAATTATAGCTTAATTCATGATTTTTGTCAGTTTGTCAAACCGTTGTGTTTGTTTAGTGCTCATATAATGTTACTTTCTTACGCGTTGTATTCGTTACATAATACACATACATACATATAATATATACTTCTAGAAACTGCATTTATAATTTAACCTAAAGCTATGAAAAAAACTAAAATATTTTATACCATATCTATAGTTCACTACTACGCTGTCTACCACACTGTGCAAAAAACAAAAATAAAATATACATTTAAGTAATACTTGTATAATTAACTACACTTTCGCATAAGTATAAAGCTGTCATTTAAAAAATCAAAATTTTTGTTTCAACGCGTTGACAAACAAAAATACTTTTACACCAAATACTCTTGTAATTCAATAAATATATTGTATATTAAGTAAAGCAGCAGAAATATATAGTTAGCATTTAATAGAAAATTGTAGCATGAATTTAAAGGAATGTATGTTGTAAAGAAAATTTGTAAAATAAAAAAAAACAATATGTAAAAGAGACTATTTTGAAAAATATGCGTGTGTTTCATTTGCAACTAAGTCACAGCCAGCAGGTATAGTCGGATACCTTATAAAGCGCTTACATAAGTTATCAGCGAGACGAGCTGAGTTGATTTAGGCATGCGCGTATGCCTCATCGTCTGTATATACCTAATTTAGCCCGATTGTTCGAAGCTAAGTTCATTTTCCGTAGAAATTGTGTACATCGGCTCACTATAGCTCTAGCTGCCATACAAGCTGACCGATGTAAATCAAGCTCTTGTATGGAAACTTTTTTATATGTGAAGTGTATTATAGCATATATGTTTGTATCTAACATACTATTTTTATTTTTGTTATAGCATTTCATGCATAACAGCTATTTTATTTATTATTTTTAATTTTATTTGTACTTTTCAAGCTTTCAAAATTATATAAAATATTATTAAATTTCCTTTAGGGTTTCTCTTCCTTTTACACGCATACATAGGTATTAATTTAAAAATATATACATAAATCTCCTCTTGTATACTGAACGTAGCAGCTTTTTAGGCGCGCTTTTATTTGCTATATGTTTTCTTCATGTCTAAACAGGTATGGCAGTGCAAATATTGACTAACAACGTGTAGAAATTCATACACTCATTTCGATATATGCATTTATGTATATAAATATGTTTATTTACAATATAATTATACACATAAAGCAGATGTCTGTTACGCCAGTTCTCCACTCAATAATTCACGTGGGGCTTGTAGTGACCTCCACTCATATTTGCGTTGCTTTGCGTATTGATAAGAAGCACTGCCTGTAACTGTAAACCCAAATATCTGCATATTCTTATTTCATTACAACAACAACAACACATCGTAATTAACTTTTAAATTTCGTTTGTTTTCTAAATATAAATAGCAGTTTTCGATTTTTTTCTAGTTACTTTGTTTACTATACTACAACAACAACAACATTGTTATTAACATTTTGTTTTTCTAAATATTTAATTTTCGCTGTTTTTCTAATTTACATCTAATTTTTAAATTTATTTTATTATTCCACCTGGGCAGCGCGCCAAGTGCCGCTGTGCGCAAAATAAACAAATCTAAAAGAAGAAAATATTTAATAGAATATTAAGTTATGCACATATTGAAAGAAAACATACATACAAACATGTACATATATTACATGTACATATGTAAATGAGTGTATTAAGCGCTTGACAAAATATCAGTTGTTTGCAGGTTCGAAATACAGTCGCGAAAATAACATTTGTTACAATAACAAAATTCTTCTTGCATTAGGTGTCTACTGACTGTTAATTTCTAACGACTTGCACTCACGAACCAACAAATTCATAAGTCATGCAGTGCCTTCTTCAGTTGCCTGCTACTAACTAAGCACACATGCCACAAAAAACGCGGCCCAAAAAGTGTCACGTAGCCAGCGCGATTTTCATACAATATTACTATACAGACACACATATATATATATATATGTATATACATATATGTCTATGCATAAGTTTAAGCAGACAAGTGAAAGCAATGAAAACCTATAAATTAAACAATCAATTAGAATTGCGTCTGTCGTTGACCCTGCCCCAGTCGCTTTACTTAGCACAAAAGTAAGTTTTTTGCTTGTTTGTGTCTTAATGGATGCGTTGCGGCAGCCAAAATTCCATTAACTACATAGCACTTTATATGTACATATATCATATAAATATGTGCACACATACATATGGTACACATACACTACCGTTTGTATAAACACATCGCGCCATCAACTGGCTAACTAGTGCCACATTCGAGTGCTCGAGCAGAAGTTAGCGAAAAGGCAACGCAAATGAAGACAGTCGCTCAGTTAAAAGGTCGCCAACGGATGGGCGCGTACAAGCGGCATTTTAAGCGTGGGAGTGTTGAAAGTTTTCAAATGCAGCAAATTGCTTAAATTAATATTTCTTGTATAATGCCAAATGAAAATTATACAATTTATTAAAGTTTATATAAACAATTTTAAATAAGATTCAAACTCTGCAAGGCACGCGTTAGAAGTGCAGCCTTCGCTGTAATCTAATAAAGCCTCCATGTTTTACTTATTGACATAACCGCGAGCAGCTAGAACCCTTTACGCACAACAACACTTTCATTTGCAGAAATTAGCTGGTCAATTTGACGATTTCCTCATATGAGTACTTTGCTGATTAGACCGCTCGCTGTTGAAGGTGAAAGTGGTCGCGTCAGCGCTCAACATGCGGTCACTCGCTATGTACTTGTAACTGCGCTGCGCGGCCGACAGTGTAACAGCAGCAGCAACAACAACAAACTAGAATTACTCGTTAACATTAAGTGACAAGAGAACATCGTTGAACTGTAAAAAAAATAATATGAAAAAAACAAAATAGAATAAAGCAAAAAATAACAACAAAATCCATTGTACACGTCAAACTCATTGTGAATATCGTTAGCAAATGTTTTCTCATTACAAACTAACTAGCACAACAAAAGCATATTGACAACAAGCACGCCAGAAATATAATAAAGTACAATAAAAGCAAAAAAAAAATAAAATAAAAATATAAAAAATAAACGTCTAAGTAATGAGGCGGCAGTCGATTTAAAAAAACGAATTTGCAGCGCAAAACAAACGCAAGCCTTTGGCCTCAAGGTTTCCGCGTTCACTCAAAAACCGGCATTTTGCTTTTCGCTATTTATATATATTTTTATGTTTGACTTTTCTTTGCAACAAACGAAAATGTGTCCCTCAGTAAGACGGCGCCCACAACCGCGTTTATTTTGCTAATTTTCATTGTCAGTTTCAGTGGCAGCGTAAGCGTATGATCGACGCTTGTCGTACAAAAAGTGTGAAACCTAAAATTTACTGTGTTTGAGATTTAAAATTTAAACTAACTGCTTATCAGTAGCTGTTGCAAGAATTAGTTTTACATTCACGCGGCGTTTTAATTGCTTTAACGAAACAAAAAAATGACGCAAAATTATAAGAATATGCAATATCTGTCCGTTAATACGGAGGACTACTTGCGTCCATTGCGCCCGGGGCATCGGCGCATTAGTCGCTCCATCTCACCCGGCTTGGATACAATGGAATCGTTGGAGGAGTGCGAGAGCAACCATGATTTGAGAAAGACTGCAAGCAGTAAATGTGAGTAATGGACAGTGCTGGGCGAGCGCCAGTTGTGAACGCCGTGTTATTTGGCATTAAGGAGAATTTTGTGCTGCTGATTTCTAAAAACTTATTTCTGCAGTCAAAATCCTCGTAAATGAAGCTTAAATGTTGCTAGTTGTTCGACCGAGTTTGATCTATTTTTTTCTCCAATCTACAATCGTTCAGCGCAAAAAGTTAGGCTTTTCACAGTGCGTTCACACGTTTCCTTAAGAACGAGGAAAGTCACTTAGAGAATATGATACTATCGTCGTTGTCTCTATTTTCATTACTATCGTCAGCCTTCAGTTCAAACCTTTTATTAGTTGGAACGAATTTTCTAATCGGTCGTGTAAAATGTGCTTGATCTCAAAGACTGCTAGTCGGTATATGTTAGTTTAAGAACAAACGGTCGTTACGTTTTTTAAAAATTTTAACAAATTGTTCATTAATGTAAATACAAAAATGGCTTTTCAAATTGCCATTGGTATAAACTTGCATGGTTCAAGTTTAAATTAATCGCGCATTGAGACGATAATGGTAAACTAAAGCCGATTTAGGGTTTAATACACTTTTAATTACGAACGAAGGTTTTCGCTTATACGAATCATTACATATGTATAAGGCTCCGAACAAATGGAAGACCATTCCGATTTCTTCAACGTCTAATCATTTCAATTAAAAGTTTAAATTACTTTTCAAACATTTTATCTTACCTGTCTATTTAATGATTTGTTACTACCAAACCGCTGACCAATATTTTTTATAACCTTTAGCGTTGCTTTTACTACACAAATTTACGTCGAGCGACTCAAATCTCAGCACCACCGAGAGCACAACAAGTGGTCGGAAAGCATTTTATAAGTCCACCGAAAATCTTTGTTTTGGACGTCCTAAGAAACGTTTACTTCGGCAAGAGCAAGTGAATGAAATATATTTACCACGCCCACGTGCGCGTTGTAACACTGATCCGGTGGATACTGATCGGCTGAGAGCTGCTATACCAGTGCCTATTTTGAGTGTGCCAGCAACATCTAATTCCGCGTGCAATTCATTAGCGAGTTCAGTGGCGCCCACGCCATTACTCGGTCGAAAGCATCATCAACGCCGATCGAGCGCATTAAGCTCTCTGATCGAGCAAGCTTTAAAGGTGACAACAGCATCGATGGGTTTAAAGGCGAAAACGGATGAGAGGTGAGTGCAATATGCGAAAGGATTAAATGTTAATATCGCATTTTTCATCGCGAATGCAGACTTTTGTTATTGTGATTAGTCTTATGTTATCGCGCTATATTAAAACATTTCATATGTTAACACGTCACATCACATGTACGACGTCACATCATATCATATGAAACCGCAGGCCACTAGCTGAAACCGGCAGCAGCGTTTCTTATATAGTGCTAGGCCTGAAATCCAACGCCATATCAAGTCATACGATAGTATATCACATCACATGATAACACGTCACATCATATCATATGACACCGCAGGCCACTGATTGGAGCCAGCAGCAGCGTTTCTTATATAGTGCCAGTCCTGCCGGCCATCGCCATGTCAGGTAAACAAATCATATGATAACATATCGCATCACATGATAACACGTCACATCATATCATATGACACCGCAGGCCACTGATTGGAGCCAGCAGCAGCGTTTCTTATATAGGCCAGTCCTGCAGGCCACGGCCATGTCAGGTAAACAAGTCATATGATAACTTATCACATCACATGCTAACACGTCACACCATATCATATGACACCGCAGGCCACTGATTGGAGCCAGCAGCAGCGTTTCTTATATAGTGCCAGTCCTGCAGGCCACCGCCATGTCTTGTAAACAAGTCATATGATAACACATCACATCATATCATATGACAGCGCTGGCCACTGGCTGGAACCGGCACCGGCGTTTCTTATATAGTGCCGGTGCTAACTGCTTCCTCTATGGCAAACAAAAATAGTCATATGTTATCGGTCACATCGCTAACAGCGCACATCTATTGCAGTCTCACGAGAAATTCATAAGAAATTCTTTGGTCGTCGGCTTTTTACTACTGCGCCCAATTACTGACGCCACTATACATAGGTGTGCCATATAATCACGTCATAAGTTTATAATATTTATATATAGAAATAGTTTCGTGTATACACACCCACATGTATGTATGTATATGAGTATATTAGGGTACCGTAATATAAAATTGTGCGTTTCTTATATCTGTCATAGTCGCGTAGGTTTACAGCTCCGGGCGTAGGTTAAAATTTTGCCATGACGTTCGTGTTTCGCATTTAAATGTTGCTGTCCATTCCCACTTGTTGTAAGAATATTAATGGCCGTAAGCCAAACTCTTCCTACCAATCCTGCTCGAATCAAGTTAACAAGTAAATTTAATGCTTTTTAGTAAATCCCTATAAGAAAACTCGATCAAACAGCGCTGCTTTGGCCAAAACGCGTTTAATTGTGAGGCTTCTCCCTTCAGGGTTCTTTTTCATAAAACACACTTAAACATCGTATTCCAACCTTTGTAGTTGAGAAACAAAAAAGTCATGATGTCAGCGCTGGTGATTAATTGCTGTCAAAGCAAACAAGTTTACAAAGCGCTTAGAACAAAAAACAAAATTAATTAAGAAACTACTGTAGGTGGAAGATTAATTTCGACTTAAGTGCGCACCAAATTAACATATTTTGTAAAAAAAAAATATAAAAAAATAATAATAGAAATTTGTTTTTAATATTATATAAACGCTATAACAGCGCTTGCGTCTCAGTGTGCCGAGCGTTCCTGTGTATTTTCAAATGCAAAACGGTTTGCACCAAAATCTAGCATCCTTCCAAAATGCAAGCACTAAATGTTTGCTTTTCATTTAAAAAACCTAATATATATTATATATACTGACTGCCAAACTTTTTTGATATAAAACGGCACCATAAGTAGCCCAACAAAAATCATTTGTGACAAAAGAGCTCACTTCACATGTTTTTGCTGGCTTCAAGAAGCAAAAGAATAATAAAATGAAATAAATAAAAATAAAATAAAAGGGCACTAGTACTGTTCAGCAGTGCCAACTACTTGAAGTCACGCTATGTTGTCATATTCCTAACCTACCGCAGCGGTAAAACGAATGGCCAAGCAATGTAAACAAATGTCGTTGCCAAATGTTGCAAGTTAAAAGCAAGTCAATTGAGTGGGAAAAAATAAATAAAAAGTAGCAAAGTGATTGCAATATAATAAAAAAACTGCAATCACCGGCTCTCAAACTGTTTAACGCTAGACATAAATTTGTTAACCAAAACATGCTAATATGGGTATTAAAAAATAATTTTTTTTTATATATAACTTTTCTAAGTACGGTATTGATTTTCTATATTTTTTATCGGCATGAAAACCTCCTAACTCTCTTCATCCATTGTCAAAAAATTTTTCTCGCAAAATTTTCGAATTGCTTTATGGCAGTTCACTTACTATTTCCAACAATTTTTTATTTGATATTAAACGGCGCTGGGAGAACTATCCGGGTTTCAACAAGACTGGTAAAATTTTTAAACTTAAATTTGATTTAATAATTTTCCTGCTTCGCATGCAAATGGTTTTAGTCTCGACGAGCCACGACTACTATAAAATTAACTTTATCATATTGGTTTTAGAGTTTGGCTTCATTTTGGCTATTTAATAGATTAGTGATTATTAGATAAGTGTGCCTTCCGTAAAATAAGTTTGTTCTGGATGCCAATCTTAGAGTATTTTCCCCTTACTCTGCCTTAATTTGCTCTAATCATACAACTTGTTCCTATTTAAATGATTTGCCATTGAATATCAATAAATGTAAGACAATGTGCTTTTCCCGTAGATCAGTGCACCCCTCTCTTTATGTGTGGTGTGGTGTGATAGAAATTTCATACGTGAGCTCGGCCAACGCTGGCCAACAACCAGAACTTTTGAAGCTGCGCGATCCTTCTGGCGCAGAGGTCCTCTAATATATTTACTCTTTGTAAAGTCAATATCGCTGCAATTGTAGCTGTTTTACGGTCCAATACTTTTTGCCAGGCTGTGATATCTCGGTATGCACAACTTCGGGTTTGATATTAATTTATTAACAAATTTATGATAAGCTTAAAACGCTTCCTCGATCTGTGACGAACTGGTGTTGCATTTGTGGCGATTTCTGGGTGTGACAAAGGATCAACTGCCACAGCTGTCCAAGCGAAATCCACGCTATCAGGTTCAATCCTACGATCTAACCTAACTTGCTTAAAAATGCAACTTTTTGTAAGCAGTCGCATCTTTTAATAGAATATACTGAGCCTGATCTCTACCTTCTATAAGTACCGTGTGTCGTAGAAGTCACTTTATATAATATATTTGCGGTCTTCTACAAGCATCGCTTGGATGTCGGTTATATAGATTTATTCTTGCCGAGCACATAAACAAAACGGATAGAGAGTTCTTCTCCATCACTGTCAACGTAAAAGTCAAACTTTTGTTAAGTTGCTGCACAGTTTGTTTACATTCCACTTCCCTTCCTTCTTTGTGCCTGGTTTTAATTGCCTTTTTGCGCACATTTTTTGCCAACATTGACGTTACAACTTTTTAAGCGCAACTAAAGTTTTGCAATTTAATTTGCAACAACAATTAATAGTTTGCCGAACTTTTTTGAAAAGCACGAAGTTCACAGCACACCGTTTTATGGCGGCGCGTATGGCCAATTGCCTTTACGAGTATATGAGAGCCAATAAATGCAAAACAAAAAAGGAAATATTAAATTTAGTGTCTTTGCTCGATTCAGTGTTGCTTCTTCTTGCAAATTAGTTCATACAATGTATTGTACAATGTATGTACATGTATATATGTATTAGTCATGTCTTAGCGAATGTCCACTTCGTACTTATGACAACATTCAATAACAGTTACGTGATAATAACGGCGCCGGCAGTCGAAAGCAAAATCGAAAAACAATGTTTGAAGATTAAATGCCGCAAGGAAGTGCTGTAAGCGGTAATCGCAGCTGGCCCTGGCTGGCATAACAGTTGCACACCAAGCACAAGACACAATCCAACACAAACAACAAAGTTTGCAAAAAGCTAACACACACCGACAGCCGAATCACGCAAATGACAACAAAGCCATTTTACGCCTGCCAACTTATGACAATTATCGGCCTATGCACACACCGCACGTTTTGAGCATTTCGAAGAAGAATATCAATTTGGCATAAAATATGCAGTTGCAATTTCGAAAGCATTCGCAGCGCATGCGCCGTCACTTTGCATATTGCCAATAAAGCTAATAAAACGCCGCTGTGCTCTCGAACAAAAAGCCGGTTGCCGAAACAGCGAGAGCGTGCCAAAGAGAAGCAAGAGAGCGTGCACAAATGCATAACGCTTTTGGGCGCTGGGCGTGTTGTTAGCGTGCGCACGCAGGAGAGACAGGACACACGTGAAGCAAGCGCGAACTGCGTAGGAAATGGCAGCTAAAAGGTCGTACTGTGGCAAGGCCGATGTATTTGACATTTGGCATAAAGTATATGTATGTAGGTGCGCTAAGCGTGAGCACACAAGCGCTGCGTTGTTGTTGTGGCGTGCGCAATATTTATTTGTGCACATCTGGACAAGGAGTCAAGCAGCAGCTGGTTGTGTGCGCCACTGCTCTGCTTGGGTGGGTGGCTGGCTGGCAGCAATTGGTGTGCGGCGCGTGGCGTGACTGCGGTCGATGGCGCTGAGTTCGGGTGTGCGCACGATGTGCGCGACGCAACCAAGAGGCTGACAAAGGCTTATAATGGCGCCGAAGGCATATGCCAAGCGTCGTCGTCGTCATCGTCATCGTCGACATCTATGGTTGGCTTTTGCCTTTGCGAGATGTCATAAGTAGTTGCGGAAATTCAGTGTAGAGAGCATACGCCTGCAGTGACGGTTGTTGTGTACGCGCACGCTAGTCAGAGAAAATATTCTTTAAAAGCCAAAATGTTATGAGTGTCTACTACTATGTACTTATATAGATATATTCTATTGGAAAAAGTTGTTATGTGAAAATTTCACTATAAGCAAAGGAAATTTCTATTTGACGGCGCAAATTTTGTGTGCAAATTTGCGAAAATCAGTGACAGCATTTAAAAAAAAAGGTCTTCCTGCTGCCTGCAGTGCAATTAGTAATTGCGTCGAAGAAAAATTGTAGAGCAAAATCCTCCAGGTAAAGTGGACTCAACTGTGTGGCAGCTAAATAGAGCGAGCAAATACATAATTCACCTAAAAATTGTGTAAACTTTTCACCATCAAGATACGCGCACACGAATTTCATAAAAAGTGTAAAGCGTTTTGGGAAAATTGCATCAATCTCAAACGCCATGTAAAGCAATTGAACAAATCGCAAAAGCACAAAGCACTTTTATGCAATACGAATATAAGGTGAGTGTTGTCAATGCAACGGCAGTAGGTGGCTTGTTGGCCGAAGTGACGACGTTATGTGCGTTTGTAAGGCGCTGCTTGTTTATTGTATGGGGAGTGGGGAGTGGGGAGTGTGGTGGGCTGTTAGACGGAAGCGGCTATTGTGGGGTAGGTTGCTTGTTTACTAGATCACGAGTGCTGCAGGGAATTGCAACTTACACAGAGTGGTAGATAAACAAACGGGGATGATGTATATATGTGTATGTGTGTGTGTACTTAATAAGCAATGAGGTAAGCAGAAGTCGCACGGGAAGCTTAGACGTTGAAGGTTGTGCAATTTTAAAAATGCAGCGGCTATGCAATGCCAAACAAAAAAGAATGTGAAAAAAAGGAAATTAGAAATTTTTAGAAATAGAAAGTGCTGGAAAGTCTTGGTGGGCAAAGAGAAACAAGTGGTTGGTTCAAATACTGGCTTAATGAGAAAAAATGTATGTGCGCACAAGTATACTAGCATGTGCAAGCATTGATTGAGGGGGTTATACTTATTTGCATATGTATAGTATATACTCATCTGAGGCATATTTACATAATTTTGTCGAAGCATGTATTGTATATAAAATGAAAGTAAAAATGCAACTAAATTCCATATTCTGTGTTTACATATGCATATGTATGTATATATTTTCTTCTTTATTCGCATTATGTGGTGTGTTACTGCAGCGTTGAGTTAAGCAAAAACATACGGCATATGATTACTGGTTCATGTTTTCAGCTGCAGTGCACTAACTTAAATTTTTGAAGATTGACTAGTATTATATTTTACTGCCAGTATGTCGATAAAATTAGATAAAACAAGAAAAACGTTAACGAATCTTACACAGTTGCATTTATTATAACATAAAAGGTTACAAAAAGAACTTTATTTGAATTTTATCCGTTCAGTTTGTATGGCAGCTATAGGCTATAGCAATCCGATCTGAACAATTTTCTCGGAAATTATTGTATTGCCTTAGATAATAATCTATCTTAAATTTCATGAAGATATCTTGTAAAATAACAAAGTTTTCCATATAAGAACCTAATTTTCATACTTCAGTTTGTATGACAGCTATATGTTATAGTGGTCCGATCTGAACAATATGTTTAGATATTGTAGCGTTGCCTTAAATAATAATATATGCTAAATTTCATGAAGATATCTTGTAAAATAAGAGAGTTTTCCATATAAGAACTTAATTTTGATACTTCAGTTTGTATGACAGCTATATGTTATAGTGGTCCGATCTGAACAATTTGTAACAGAGATTGCTGCCCTGTTTTGGCAAGCTTAATATAACCAGTTTAGGGTATGAAAAAAAGAAATTAGTAAATAAAAAATTAAAATTAAAATTACTTTTGCAGAATTCTTTGCCACACCTTCGCCGAAAAAAATATGAAATCAGAACGCTCTTATCATTCTTTTATTTACCATAATACGAGTATTTCGCATACTTTTTCTACTTTTACCCGATTATCATACCTCACGTGGTCGTCTCACGCACACCCCAGCTCACTTCAATATTAATAAGTGGCGGATATTGCCACACCACAATTATATCCTTAACCTCCACATAAATTATACACGCCGAAGTAAGAAATATTTGTGTTTTTTACTGCTTCTTTTTATTATGGCCTATTGTTTTAGCGTGCGTGTGCGTGACGTTGCTTCATTCTATTATAATTTGACATTTTTTGTTCAAATGTGTAATTTATTTGCTCTTTTTCTGACTTTATCTACTTTTTACATAACTCAGTGTTTGCTGATAATATTCAAATGAATTATTGCTAAGACATGCTTAACCACACTTATGTTATTGTCAAGTAGGGTTTTTCTATAAAGACACTTCTGCTGCTTAACATAATTTAGGAAATTAATGCAGGGTATAAGTGCAAATGTTTGAAGTTTCATAAGTTGGGGAAAGTGAACATAAACTACGAGCTCACACCTAACCGGAATGATATAAGATACAAAATTGTAAAAGTTTGGTAAGAAAGGAAGTCAGAGTTTACTTTGTTAATCGAAGCATCTTTATTATGCAAGATTTTTATGAACTGTGCTATGCGTACGTGTTTTTCCCAAACGCCACCAATTCAATAATTTCTCAAACTCAATTAGTTTGTTTATTAGGCCAAATCAATTGGCATTTAATAACACATAGCTATGTATATGCTATTTTTAAACAAAATTTCTCAGAAAAAATGCGGCTTGTTTGAGCAAGTAATCATTTAAGTGCGCATTAACACCTTTGCTTCCAAGTAAACTGTGCACAATTTGCATCAATCAATCAGTCAGCATAATTTACATTTTCTTGCTTGAACAACTAATTAGATTGAATATTTTGATTTATTCTCCTTTTGCAGATTAACTCAACAAGCTGCCAAGCCAACAAATGATGATAATGTCAAACGCAGACTTTCAAGGTAAGTACGTAAATCGATATATAACACGAGCTCTGTATATGTAAACATATTTACAATATCAAGCTCAATTATTATAATAAAAATGTGGAACAATAGCTTGTAAACAACAAGCAATCGGATACTGCGTAGCCAAGAAGCTGCATTGAATGTGTGTTATTAACAAAAATGTATATACAGGTTGGTTAAAAAATATCTGCTCACAACAAGAAATAGCACTACTAGCTCTAAATTTTTTTATGTTTCCTCAAGTTGTTACAACTGTCGTGAGCACACATGCAAAGTTACAATTCATTCTGTCAATTACAATAATTCTTTGTTTACAAGCCATTTGAAGTTGACGTGTCAGAATATTTTATATGGAAAAAATTTAATAACGCTCAGTGATTATATTCTTTGTTTTGAAAGCTTTAAAAGCAAAGGAAATTTATGAACAATTGTTAGAAGTGTATAAGGAGTGCTCAACTGCAAAACACACCGTTGAACTTTAAGCTGCTGAATTTAAACGTGGTTTTACTAAGCTTGAAGACGATGTTCGCGTGCATGGACGACCAAAAACCGCAAGCACACCAGAAATTATTGCGCAAGTTCATAATATTGTTAGTGAAGAGCCAGGTATGACTAAACATCAAATTGCTAATGCCCTAGGCAACTCACACGAACGGATACTTCAAATTTTACACGAAGAAAGATTGAAAACAAATTTCTCAGCATAATTTCGAGAGTTTTAAGCAGAATAAAACCAATTTCTTGTATAGTTTTATAAGACTTGGAGCTACCACCATGATCCTAAATTGAAGAGAGAACGTGTATAGTGAACTGAAGCTGTTTGTTCAGCTCCAAAGCAGGTGAAGTCACAACGATCAGCAAAGCAGGTTAAGGCAACAGTTTTTTGGGTTGCAACAGGAATTTTGTTGATTCATTAGCTGCAGAATGGTAAAACAATCAACTCTAAATATTATGGCAGCTTTTTGGATCAGCTGGATGAGAAAATGCGTGAGAAAAAACCTGGTTTGCAGCACAAAAAAAAA
The DNA here is from genome assembly GCF_042242935.1 of Bactrocera oleae. NCBI lineage: Eukaryota > Metazoa > Arthropoda > Insecta > Diptera > Tephritidae > Bactrocera > Bactrocera oleae. Next base: position 1,951,898 of record NC_091539.1, read on the forward strand.
TCATTTTCATGAAGACAATGCACCTGCTTAAAAAGTTGTTTTAACAATGACAAAATTCAACGAATTAAAGCACGTATTGCTTGAGCATTCACCGTATTCACCAGATTTGGCTACCAGTGACTACCACCTCTTCAGAAACCTGTAACAATTCCTACGTGAAAAGCGTTTTTCGTCGAATGAAGAAGCTATTACAGCCGTAGACGGGTATTTTGCAGCGCTTCCGGAGAGGCATTATAGGGATGGCATAAAATTAATGGAGGATCATTGGAATAGGTGTATTCAAGTTAAGGGAGATTATATTGAATAAAAAAATATACTTCGTACCAAAACAGGACTTTTTCATTTTAAGCGCAGAAATTTTCCAACCAACCTGTATAATGGCACTCTTTGTGCTCTATTGATTATCCACTTGCAAGTCAGAAAAAACGCAATATTTTTTATTATATACTTTTGAAGAGTCATTTTATTTAATAAATAAAAAAATTTATAATATACATTTACGGATTATCATATGCTTTATTAATTAGCGATTTATTTTTAAAAAGTTTTGATTTCGAAAAAAGATTTGTGGCCGTGAGCAAGATTTTTCTGCTTAAAATTATATTGTATGAAATCCAAAAACCATAAAAATTTACTATTTCTTAAGGTGAATACGGGTAATGGTCGTTGGACTAGTCGTCAAAATCTTGATTTTTGCCAAAATGAGAGCTGCTCAAAACAAAAAGTCGTTTTTTGAGAAAAATTTAAACTTTAGTGTGGCTTAATTATCTAAATTATCGTCGAAATCGTATTCCTTCGATCATTACCTAACAAACAGATCTCATAATACGCTCATAACTCCGAAAATATTTGTCGTATCAACTTCAAGTTTACGTAGAATATGCTCAAATATACCACACATATGTGCATTCGATAATATATATACAAAATGAAAAATCGATTTATTTTATAAATTTACAAGTGTATGTAATAGCTTAAGTCAAAAAAATTATAAACAGAAAGAAAATATAAATTAAACCATTGCTTATGTCATGAGAAACGCACGTCTAGACGACCTGCTGAATTGCTTACCATAAATAATCCGATTGTGAAAGGAAAAAAAAAAACACCAAATATAACACAAAAAACATAGTATATTGCATCTAAAAACAAAGCATAACATATTTCGGCTTGCAGAATCACTCAAGCGTGAAGGCGTACGGCGTACGAATGTTTTGTTGAACTTACACGTTTTGTCGCCAAAAAAGTTATACTTTTATTTTACTTGAAATGTCTGTTTCCTTTAGCTTGGCCCCAAATACGCGCAACGTCATCAATTATGACGTTTATTGTCATTTTGCTGGCGCGTCAGAGCATAAAGGGCAATTACAATGTCGACGCGTTGTCACTTGGCCGACTGAAACGCACCTACAAGACGGCTAGCAGCATACGAATTCCAAAAGCACATACATTTAGACAATTTTGTGATAAAATCTTATATTTTCATTGTCAACAATGTGACCTTAAAAATTTCATATGCACACGTGTACATATGTATGTCTGTGAGTTTGTAAATAGTGTAACGCCCAGCGTCTGGTGCTGTCAATCCAAAGTTGTTGATATCTACATTTGACACTTGCGACAAACGGCCCTACAAACGAGGTGAGCAATCAAAGGACAACAGTTTGATGGCCATTCGTGTGTGTTATTGTCTGCTGCTGCTGTTGCTGCTACTTGTGCGCCGACAATTGTCATTGCTCGTGTTGTACTCTTCATTGCTGTCGCTCGGCACAATAAACCCACGCACGCACTAGTCGCATATTTTAGTTGATGACTAATATTTTTTTATTATGCTGCCTACTTTAAGCGATTGTGACATTTTTTATGCACACACATTCTCATGCTTGTATGTATGTGTGTGTACATATGTGTGTATTGTTGTTGAAGTTATAATTTTCAATTCAATTGTCTGCTTGTTGTTCCTTGGTAGGCACTAAAATTGTTTGTGCGACCGGCAATATTTTATTTACAAGTACCTTTTTACATACTTATATGCCGATATATGCGCATATTTAATACACTTTTGTTGGTCAGTGCAGTGCTATTCAAAATGAACAATGAAACGAAGTAAACAACTTCGGAGCTGTGTAGATCATCAGTGGTCTCTTGTGGCGGCTCTTTTGTTAACAAAAGAAAGTATCTATTAATTTCTAGTGGTTTAAAGCTTAAGAGTGATATTTTTTTACTCAGAATTACAAGTATAAGAAGTAAGTATGTAAAGTGCGCTTACATTTACTTTGGCAAATAGTTCAAGACGATTTATTAAAATTACTCGTAGAGCTTTTTTGTATTAATTTCCCTCAGTGATATTCATACATTGAACAGGATATATTAAGACCACGGACCACTTTAACATATAGCTGTCATACAAAATCACTTTTTTCAAGCTAACTGAATGTGATTAATTTAAATTTAAAAATATTTGGTTAAACATCATAATACTCATTTCCTTATTTCATTTTCATGTATTTAACACGTCATTCGTTTTTTATTTATTTTACCCATTAATGTCAACAATCAATTCTTATTTTTTTTTTTGCTGTAAAAATAAAGTACATGCATATCTTTTATGCAGTATTTAATATTTTGCATATGACAGGGTGCGTCGTATGCTGTAATATAACTCCATAGGTGATGTCTGAGGCATTCACAACTTATAAGTTACGCAAACCATTTGGAAGATATTAAAAATTTTTTTTTTAAATTTAAGTTATTTTAAAAATTTTTAAATTAGTGTTTACTTTTAAATTTGTTACGTTATGAAAATTATTTATTTAAGGGGTACACCTAGTGTATAATATTATATATATTTTTTTCATATTTTGATAGGTTATACCTTCAACAAATAGCATACAAAAAAATTTGAAAGCGATATCTCAAATATTTTTTGAGCCACAGCCTTCTAAAGTGTAGCCACGCAGTTTAATTAACGCTAGAAAATTGTTGCTGTCTGACTTCCTCAGTTTATCTTTCAACGCTAGCAAATTGTTGCTGTCTAATGTGAAGTTTAAATATTTTCACTAAAAATTGCATAAAAGATTATTATTTTGATTTTTCAACTTTGAAGCCGAGCCATTCTAGAAGAATTGTTAAATATTTTTATTTCGCACATATTTCATTTGTATATAATGCATGTATGTATATACATATATACTTATATATATATAAGGCATGCAGACAAGAACTTTTCGTTCGCCACATCTTTTTAGTCATTTCGCATTTTCCGCACATCAGTTTGCACGCAGCTTTTTTCGCGCCAACAACTCACAACGGAAAATTTTCGCATCAATACTTGTAACGCTTTAAAAAACGCCGAGGCACACATATTCATTGCGATCGGAATTTTCACATAAAATCTGATAAAACGCTCAAATAAGTGTACAATTTTCTAATAATTGTGTGGGAAAATCTGTGCAACGTAAACAACAAATAAAGTGAACGCTAAATACACTGATAAAAAGTAATAAAATTATACAATTAAGTTAGTAGTAAAATAAATAGATAACCTCGCAGACACGAGCTAACCGACGCGGCTATTGCACTGGCTCTCAAACCGCTGAGTCAACACTATAAACTATTAGCAACAAGTTGACGGGTTGACGGGTTGACGGGCAGTTAAAAATGAAACAAGCGCTAATTAAAGCAACGTAAAAGTCACAAACAAACAACCGCTAAAAGCAAAGTCATAAACATTTTCCGAACATTGCATAAATACTGTAAAAATTTCCTGGAACACTGTCGCACATAGGCATTCATTATAAAAATAGATTAGTCAGTAGCCAACGCGATGCCTCTGTTGCAGATTTAGTATAATGTTTTTGTTTTTGCTGAACAATGCCGACGAAACGGCAACTTACTTAAGCTTCTAAACAAGAACGCGTGGAAAACGCATCAACGACACGACAACAACAACGCCAACAACTATGAACAGCAAGAAAAGTAATTGCAAGCAGCATGTACATACAAACACACGTATGTATGTGTGCATGTGTGTATTGAATAATTGGAAAAGCACAAAATAAGTGAACTGATTTAAAACAACGACAATTTCAGAAAGTCCATAGTTTACTTTTAGGTAAATACTATGTGTTTTGAGTATGCACAGTGGGTTGGCGTTGGTAAAAAAGTTGTCGTGAAGTAAGCTTGTTAAATAAAAACAAGAAAAATATGAGCTATAATACGCTTCACAAATACTAAAGGTTCTTTTGGAGAACTTGATTACGATTGTTCAGCTTGTATGACATTAAATATAAAAAATATTACCGATAACTCAAAAACTGTGTGAATAGTGCGTGTATCTGCAGACGCAAATCGACTCAGCTCGTTCCACTTATCATTTATACATATGCATATACCATACATATACAAGTATATGTATATTATAGGATCTTGATAGGATCTTGAACTTATTTTGATACTGTAAATATTTTTTAAACAAAATATGTGCCTCCTACCGCGTATGCCACTTTCACTTCCACTGTCACAACCTTTCAACGCCTAACCTCGCTATACTTTATACATTTGTATGTATATATCTTTTTGTCTGATATTTGTACTTATGTATTTACACTACGAGGCACACGCAGACGACATTTTTTATTATTTTTAGAAATTCGACATAAATTTGTCTTGTCCACTTTTATATGCACAGCAACTAAAAGTTTGTTTTTAAAATTCTTACATTGGAAAATGGGATTATTCAACTTAGCGTGAATTTTTGGCCAAATCATTAGATATAGAACAAATATGTACATAAATATTTAATGACGAACAATAGTCGCGACAACTGTGAGAAAAATGAGGCATGTGTGAAATCTTCACTATTCTGCAGAAAAATTTAAATGTGATGACGTGGAATAACCAATGACATTTGTAATGAATTTCTATGTGCATTTGCGCTCAACTTTTCTAGACTAACAGTGGCGTGATGAAATATACATATGTATACCATATTTATCGTATACAGTATAACAGTCAAAAATAAATATGTGTATATTATATGCATATTTTTTTTGTAATATTTCTAATAAGATTATAATGAAAAATTATGGTATAATAATAAATATTATCTGAACGAGAAAAATTGCCAATTAAAATTTTTTATAATATACATAATATTTCTAATAAGATTATAATGAAAAATTATGGTATAATAATAAATATTATCTGAACGAGAAAAATTGCCAATTAGAGAATAACAAATTTATGCGTTTACTATCACGATTTTATTAAAAAGGTCAGCTGTTATGGCGTATATGCAGTTATTTAAACTATTGCACTACAAAAATATTTTAATAAATATTAAATATAAATATTTACATACATGAAAAATTATAGTTCGTTTTTATTAGATTTTTACGACTGTGGCAACACTAAACCTAGAAAAAATAATTAATAGCTGTCTTCAATTCGCCAAGCGTTACTCTCCAGCGAATCGAACAAACTATACCAGTTGCTCAAACAAACGGGCAGCGCTTGTGGTGATACCCTGAGATAACATGTCTTCTAACGCATGCGCAATGGCGTTATGATACTTTTGTAGTGCAGAAATTATTTTTTTCGCGTTAAAAAACTTTGCTGTAACACTTTATTTTGGTTTTCTATAAATTACCATAATTGATTTTAAGTCTTAAGATTTAAAAATACAAAACAAAAAGATATTTGTAATTGCATTTGTCATTTGAAGCATTCACAATGGTAAATTTGATCTAAAATATGCAAAAAACTTGGTAGCATTGACGATAGCGGCTATACCACCTTGATGAGGTATCCGCATACGCTCTTATAAGAATTCAACTCGATTACTTTATTGTTGCTTCTACATGTAACTTTTTTGAAAGACAGATTTTGAGTACAAGATAGCTTGAAATCGCGCGTTATATAAAAAATTCATAAAATATAAAAAATTATATATTTTATTCAAACTTTTTATTATTCCGAAGATAGATATTTGATAAAGATTTTGTGAAAATTTCAAAGCTCGGTTATTGCGACGTCATTTCCGACAGTCCTTCGGAAAATAGTGCTTCCGCGTTGACAGCAGAATTACTGACAGGATCATCAAAAGTAAAAAGAAAAAAATTCGTGTTTGAATTAAGACAATAATCTAAATGTAAGACGAAGGAAAAACAAATAAAGTGAAAATTGTATTTTTGGCAGAAAATATGGCGTGGAACCCATGTAACCCCTTAAAGGCTTGCAATTGCCTGATCTTTATATAGATAATTTTTTAAGAAATCGTTAATTCGGTAAAACTATTTTATTTTCGTTCTGGCAAATCGCGTGAGCAACTGTGCTATATTTTCCTAATTTTAATAAAAATCTACTAATGCCTCCTACACCTGCTGTAGTGTAGTTAGTCGCATATCGCACCACAGGTCATGCCAGCAATCACTAAGTAATTACGTCAATATTTAATATTTTTCGCACGATTATAATTTGTCTAAAGTATGAGTATAATTATAAAAAGTTTTTGATTAAAATTACGACTCTTATGTTGGCAAAATTTTCAGCTCTTTTAGTAGCAATAAGTTAAACGATTTTCGTTGTGAAAGTAAAATAGAAAACAACAATGAATTAGGTTAATAACACAAGCAAACCAGATAACATTCAAAACAACAAATTCTCTAAAGCAATTTTAAAATATCTACTATCAGCTGCTTAAGTGCCTCAAATTAAACTGCTGGGGCTAAGGCAATGTGAGTGAAAATCGTAAAGCAAAAACACAACTAATAAAAACCATTACTGAGTAGCACTGCTACTTAAATTCACAATATATATACATATAACTATACCCATAAATTTTAATAAGCCTTAAATTGTAATTTTTTAACCGCAAATATAAGCTGGAACCAGTGGTATTCAAACGGTTTAGTAATTCTAAAAAGTAAAATAACTTTTTGCAACCACTGTACATCACTACATTTATTAATTATAATAATGTTTGTTTCATCAAACAATTTGTAACTCGTTAAACTTACGCACTTGCTCGTTGTATTTTTGTTTACACCGCCTGGGTTTTTTTTTTATCAAACAGACAGAAATGATGCTTTATTGTGTGCTTTGTGACTTGTGTCTCATGATAACACTAAATATATAGATAGAGCAGGTGTTATTGATTCGCCGTAATATTTTTTTTATAGATAGCGTAATCTGTATTTGTATTATATGTTCTGAGTTACTTGTAAATAAGAAAATTAGGCAAAAACTTCGGTGGCTCCGAAGCTATAATACTCTTCAGAAATACAAAATGTTCCTTAGATAAACTTGTTTCGTTCAATTTGTATGGCAGCTATATGCTATATTCATCCGATGTAAACAATTTCTTGGGAGATTCCGTTATTGCCTTAAATAATGATCCGTTCCAAATTTCGTGAACATGTCTCGTGAAATTAAAAAGTCTTCTAGAACTTTATTCTATAGCGATCCGATATCGCCTTCTTTTACTCTAGGCGCCGCACTTGCTGGCATCCTGGGAATAGCCAACTGAAATTTTCAGTGAATTTAGCTACACGCTTGTAGAAACAATTAGAATAAAAATTTTATATGCGTTACTTTATAAAAAATTGAGCAAAACAGTTTTACTTGAAAGATCACCTTATTTAGTTTTAGCACTTGGTTGCAAATAACGCGATAAATTCAATAGAGTCGCAAAAGAAACTTTACATGCAGTTAGCTGAAACCATTTTAAATTAAATAGTGCGAAGTTACAAAAATTTAAATTTATGAAAAATTACACTAGTTTACAGGCATTTTGCGATTGTGCTATTAGAAGCTGTTTCTTGCTGATTTTGTGTTGCTAAAACCGAAAATGATAGTAAAAATTTCCTAAAATGTAGGATATTTTTTGTGTTATAGTTAAGCGGTGTAGGGGTCAAAACACCAGCATTTACTAAAATTACCAAAATAACTGTACGTGTTGGAAAATTTTGAGCTCCGTTTCGTAATCAGAACCCCTTGTGGGGGTACCACAGGCCGCTTAGCACATCAGTCGTAATTTTTTCCTAAAGATTTTTTGAGTAATGTTATTTTTTTTTTGTTTTTGACTTTTTACGCTTAATTAATTATATTGATGTTTTTTTTAATTTTTACTCTAAATTAATTATATTGATTTTTTGTTTTTGAATTTTTACTCATAATTAATTATATTGATTTTTTTTTACATTTTTACTCTAAATTAATTATATTGATTTTTTGTTTTTGAATTTTTACTCATAATTAATTATATTGATTTTTTTTTAATTTTTACTCTAAATTAAGTATATTCATTTTTTTGAATTTTTACTCATAATTAATTATATTGATTTTTAGTGATGCCTGCTTCTTTTGCTATTTACTATTCAATTTTTGGCTATAAAATATTAAAATATTACTTTTCCGAAAATTATATCTTTATAATTTCAAATTGTTTTATTTTTATAAAATTTCTTTGTTTTTATTATTCTCATTGAGTCACCTAAAACCGCTAAATTATCTGCTGATAAACGTAATGCTAAAAGTCGAAATTTAAAATTAGTGACAATAGTAATGGTTTTATTGCAATAACAGCGAGAAATTGCTCACAATTAAAAGTGATTAACCTTTGGAAGCAGTAAACATAAACTACTTCGCTTATGGGCTATCGAAATCCACCAAGGCTTGCCGGCTTTTTTTTCTTAAACACCTGTGGCGCTAAAGATTATGAATCAATTTGCGTTTTCAAAGCACCTTTATTGCAAAAATTCCAGCAAACAACGGAAATAAATAATATCAATTTGTATTAATATGCTGCTATTTTTTTTATGACTCATTAACTTTTTTTAAAGTTATTAATCACCAAATTATTTTTATACTGCCGGATATTTTAAATATTTTGCGCTATTTTCTATGTTAGTCTGTATTGATAGCGAATGAAATGTATCGATAAAAGATTAGAGCACCTGCATGAGCGTCGTAGTATGCTATCGAACTTTGACTTGAAGTGCTCTTTAACTACTATCGTACGATTAGCACTCGGCTTTTAATATGCGTCCATACTGTGTGTTAACCAATTGCCTGCTCAGTCGCAAGCAAAAACACAATTGGTTTTTTTTTTTTGCACTACCATAGAGCAAATGTAAATATTTTTGTTTACTTCTGCGTTTAATTAAAAATATGTATGGCTTCGCGTAAAATTTATATAAATAATATTAGTAAATATAATAAAAATTTAATATTTTCTCATAACACGCTGAACTCTTTGACTCGTTAGATTTGCAACTTTACTCAACTAAATCTGCAGCGCAAATAAAAATTTCTGCAAAACAAGTTCTCACGTGGTTCAAACGCCCTCAAATTTTAATTTATCGCACACAGAAAACACGTATACGCCCCGTCTTTCACTTTACAGCAAGTTTACAAGCTGCGCACAAGTACAGCTAGATATAGTGGGAAAGACCTTCAAAAGTCGTACATTATTAAAATGAAGTACACATGAGTATTCAACATGACTTTGTGCTTGAAAGCCGCCACATTTTGTTAGAATGCGATAACAGCTGATAAAATTAGTTATCACAAACGGAATATAATACTCGCACATAGTGTCTTAACGCAGCTCAACTTAGTAAACAAAACATAATTAATTGACATCAAGATATAAAAATAAAATAAAATAATCTCAAATAAAAAAACCACGCTCTGAAAAAAAAGTAACCGAAATTATTTATTTATGTTTTTAAAACTTTGGAGCGTGAAGTTTTGTCAAAATATGTTTGAATTTTATTTAAGATATATTTTAAAGGGGTTTTGGACTCTCTTGCGACCTTCAAGTCAACTTAAGGTAACTTAATGAGGAAAAAGTATCTTGTGCCAAACTCAAAGATAAAGATGCTCATCTTGAGTTTAATCGATCAGTTTGAATGGCAGCTATACGCTATAGTTGCACGATCTAAACAATATGTTTGATTGTAAAACTATCTCGGATAATAACCCACGCGTAATTTCGTGAATATATCTTTACGATTTTTGTTTTTTAAATAGTTGTTATTTAACAAAAAAATCCTCCGTGGCAAGACCTTGTAAATTATCTCCAAAACTATTACTCGGATCAACTTGAGAATTTAGCACAATATTCTATAGATGTTATAGAATTAAATAAGACAAAAAAATATATACTTTATGGGGTCTCACGTCTTCTTCTGGGTGTTAGAAATTTTGTAGCATAGTTAAAAGAGCAATAAGCCAGTCAGTGTAACCTAACCTAAATCATTGGAAATATGGTATTTCGGGTATAAAAATAAAAGGTGATCGATAACCGCTTTTTGTGACAATATAAATAAATTATTACGATATAAAAAAGCAGGAAATCGTTGCATAAAATTCATAAAACAAAACTTCACTGTTATTATTATTAATTAGCAAACGAACTGCACTTTTTGTGTTGAACTTAAATTAGCTCACACTCGCTTAAAAGTCAACTTTTTTTCGTAACATCAAACGCGCTGGTGTCCAAAAATTTATTAATCGTCAGAACAACTCGCCGCTTATCAACCGTTCCGTCCGGCAAACCACACGCACGCACCACTATCGCATACTTTTGACCGACGTTACCACTACCAACACAAATAAACAAGCAAACGACCAAATCAACATTGGCGTCGCGCAAACGCGCCCAACAACGCCGGCATGTGACGCGTCCGCCGCTCGAACCTTGGCGATAGCAACGCTGTGGCTTCAGTGCGAATTCGGCGCATGACGGCGATGGAACAACGGCGAGTAGTACGTCGAATACAATTTTTATTATTATTTTGTTTTGCATAGTTGTTGTTTAGCGATAAATTACGCGTTTGCTCATGCATTAATTGCCGATAAAAATCTGAAAATAAATGTCAGCTATTGCATGAAATCAATTGTGAAGTTTGTACGTGTATTTCCGTTAGCTTTGTAAATAAAATGACATCAGTGTGTCATCGGGCAAAGTCTTGGCAATATTCGGTCAAGCATATGAAGAAAGTTTGTGCCAGCAAAAAGTCGTTAGAAATTGTGTTGCTGCGCTTGTAGCGGTTGTTATTTTTGTGAGCGTATACTCTTACGTCAAACCTGTTTGACTGGTGTTAGAAAACAGCTGATGCCGTTTCAACAACAACAAAAGTGTAAAATTGAGTGTAGAAACAAAAAAAAAACCAAAACAAAGTATAATAGATATGATAGAAAATTGAAATAAAATTAAATAATTAGCGCTAATTACGAATTTATATAACAAGCGCTACTAAAATAAGAAATCGGCTGTGTTTTGCTTACCGCTGTATATGTATGTATAAATTAAATATGGACTATGCATAGCCATAAAGCGTCAAACGTCAGTTGACTAAACGAGCGCGCTGCGACGGACATATAAGCAAGGAGCAGCGCGCAACACCGCCCGCGCCTTAGGCAACCTTAGCTGTAAGCAGACCAAAGCGCTAACTTGCGACTAATCGCCGATGAGTGAGTGTGTGTGTTACAGGTGCGCATGTACAAAAACAGCGTTGTTTGCCTAAGAATTGGTGCGACTGATCGATCGCCAGCGTCGTCGGCGCGTGTTTATCATGTTTAATTAGCTCAAACGCCCCCAATAAAACAAGTTAAAAATCAATTTCGATAAAAATGCAATAAAAAGTCAAATAAGACCACAGTTTGACAGTCCACAGTTTGACAGTCCATGATGTATGACAGTTTGATTTGCCACGCAGCAGTATTGAATTGTCTTATATCCACGTATACCGTTAATACCAAAAACTGCACAGCAAACATGTCCAACACCATACAAAACACCGTTGACATTGCGTCGCTGCCGCGCAATAGTTCGGAATCGCATATCGAGCGTTTAAATGTGAAGAAAAATGAGTCCAAACTGTTTCTCATCAAGTCGTACAGCTTCAACGATAAATCACTAAAAAATCACGCTTTGCCGCAGCAGTCTAAACAACGCGCAAAAAATTTTACTACTTACCGCCAAATAGACGCGCTGCTACTCGACGCTGCGCCCGCAAAGCCACAAACAAGTGCCAAAAACGAACAAAATAAAACAAATGCGACAGCGCAAAAATGCAAAGCGAACAAAACGGTTACCGAAGAGGACGAGGATTTACGTGCCTTGCTGCGTCATCCCTCCGTTATTATGGAGGGTGTGGTGAGTGAAGTGCATGCGCGTCCCAAATCGTTGCCGAGTGCGGCAATGACGAGCACGCGGCAGCCACCAGACACGGCGGCGCCACCGCCGCCTACAGTCAACTCAAACAAATCCAAACAAAATGGCTTCAAACGCGAGTCATTCTTGCGTCACAGCTTGCAATCGTTACGCCGCAGCTTCAGCGCGCATAAGAAGTTTGCCGGTTTCGGGCATAATGCCACAAATACCAAAGCAACTAACAAAGCCACGCATGCGGTAGCAACTAAACCTTGCTCATCCTCAACATCATCAACATCATCAACGACATCAACAAGCTCCGCCACCACCTCGACGGCGTCGGCGGCCTCCAGACATGCGCGCAGCAACGGAAAGGCGTGTAGTCAAAGTGAAAAAGTTGGCATTATTATCAAGCTGAATGACAATACCGCCTGTTGGGCGGACGGCACAGGCGAAACCGGCTACTGTGCTACTGGGTATTTCAGTAGTCAGAAGGAATTGTGTGCAAGGTAAGCTTACGGTAACTTAAATAAAAGTGTTTTACGCTTAATGCGTGCTACTTGCATTAGATTTGTTGTAATAATGTGCATGTGTATGAAAACTACTCGTCACAAGGTCAAGTGGTTTGACATTCGACAAGGATAGTTGTATATAAGGCTTTGAATTACTACTATGCACTTGTGTTTATAAATCGTGCGCTTTGTTGGCTAATGAATGGAAAGTAAGCTGCTTTTGATTTGAGTGTTTATATGCTTGCATTTGCCTAAAGACGCATAGCTTAATTCAACTTAGGGATGCGAACTTTTAAGGCTTACTTCTATAAGCGTGTTGCGTTGTGGGTCGATCCCAAACACTAACGTCTATTACCACGCTGGTAATGAAAAGCTGCAAAGTGTCTTAACATATCCTTAATTGTATGCTATTTCTGCTTTCAGTGTGATTTATTACGACATACAAAGCTGCTGAGGCACTATTACATTAGCGCAATTATTTATTGCCTTAATTGAGTAGCCATATTTTTTATAAAGAACGAAGTTACCTTTCTCAAAAGTCAGATAGTGCTTAGTTACCGTATAAATGCCCGCTGCACTAACGTTGAGCTTCACCTTGAACTCTCTTTGGCACACATGTGTCCATTTTATGCAAAAAACAGGCTAGAAAGCGCGCCTGCAATCAGCAAAGCCGCTACACGTGAACTCTACACCTTTGGCATGCGCTGAAAGTCTGCAACAATAGCAAAAACACACGCAGTTGGCAACTTTTCAAACAAGGTTATGTTGTACTTTAAGTTCAAGCGAAGGGTTGAGCAGCGCTCGGTTGTCTGTTGCAGTAAGTTGGCCAACGCCCAGCATATATTAGCGCGCCGGAAACAGGATGTGCTGCTTGGCGCACTAAGTGGCAAGATGGCCGGCAAAGTGCTGCTGCAACAAGGACAAACATTTGCGTGGTAGTCAACTATGCAAGGCATGTATGTAAATGTGTGTGCGTGTGTGTTACAAGCTGGCGGAATGGCAAACAAAGCGCTAACTTGCCGCAGGAAGTTGCAACGTGGCATGTTCTGCAACTATGTGTGTATGTGCAGCGAATCGCGTGCATGCATTTGAGTGTGGGCTTGCGCGTGTGCTTTGCTGGCGCATTGTCTGCAATGCTAATTGCGGGTTTCTTAGTTTTTATTTATTTATTTATTTTTTTTTTTTACTTTTAAAATTTTAAATGCTTTAAAAGACTTGGAATTCGAACTTAATTTGTTTTTGTGCGCGAAATGCTTTGTTGTTGTTGTAGCAGCGCAAATCATTTCTGAAATAATTTTGTAGAATGCTGCCGAGTTGACAGTCTTTGGCCAAATAAAAAGCTGAGCTCGGTTATGTAGACGCCACTTTCATAGCAACGGCTTTCTTCAACGCTGCTTTATTTATGTATGTACCTTGCAAGCAATTTTAATATTTTAATTATATATTTATTGCACGCATACAGCTCCTCATTTATTTAAACATAAACAATTTGGAGTTTGAACTTTTCAAAGCATTCCTAATAAGAATTGCGCGCACATGTCTCAACAACTGCAAAATTTTACTGAAAAATTCACGACACGTTTATCTTCACTTCGTCAATGGCGCAATAAGCATTTCTCACGCCAGTGTAACAAAAATGGCACGAAATACAACAGGCAATGAGTAAAATTAGTAAAAAAAGAAATTTGTTGATTCTACAACGCCAGACACATCTCACACGCGTGAGCTCTCGTCTTTCGCGTGAATTTACTGCTGGCTTCGGTTATTTCGTAATTTGCTTGCATTGCATTTGAAAGAATGTATGTATAAATAAAAATAAATAAATAATGACACTTGCATAGCCTAAAAGTTACACTGAGAAAATGACAACCAAACGTCATTTTACTAGAGAGCTTAATGTCAATTTAGGTGCTTGTCATGTCTAGTATTGCTAACGATTGGTGTAGATGCTGCAATTTAGCAGGCGCTTACATGCGCAGGTATAAATAGCAGTGACACATTTGCCGTTAAATAAAGTATTTGCATACGGACTCTAAATTGTTGATGTTAACTGGGTCATACAGCAATCATTTGTTAGTTATCGTTTGATTTTTGGGTGAAGGGTTGAGGCGTGCATTCTTATACAGGGAAATCTTTCGAAGTTTTTTAAAAGTCATAATGCAAATTTATTGATTTTTCTTTTATTTGTATGCAGATTCTTTGTATACATATATTTAAATATGAGTACGTCGTTTTAACCACTAGCCAATAGTCATTATTGTTCAACGCATTTTTATAACCTAAAAAGTGTATAGTAGGGTGGAGCGATACAATTTTTTTTTTGTTTAGCCTGAGGCTAGAATTTGTAGATTATAAAAAAAAATAATTTTTGGAAAAAAAACTCACTCACTTTTAAAGTAAATTTCCGGTTAAAATTTTTACTTCGTAATAAATTAATTGTTCATAAGTATTCGAGAAGCTATGGAAATACCTCTTTGTGGCCAATTAAAAGTTATCAACTTAAAAAAATTGTTTGTGGTCATTATTAGAACCGTCGCTATCGGACCACTGTAGCATATAGCTGCCATACAAACTTAACAATCATAATCAAGTTCTTGTAAACTGGAAAGCTTTTTTTTTTATTTGTGAAGCGTATTATAGCTTCGGTGCAAACGTTTTTTCTGGTTTTCAATTTCATCTCAAAATATACATACATACACATATGTAATTCTACTGTAATTTAAATTCACGATAAAATTTTGGTGTCAATGCAGTTGGTGTTTGAGCCAATATATTATATGTAATCATTATTATATGATAATCAATAATAATTATTATTGCGTCATTACAATTAAATTTTCACTGTTTACGCATAGAGTTTATTGCTAAAATGTTCGACTGTAGCAAAATTACCGGATTGCAGAATCACACTTGAAAAACATGTCACATCAATCATTGCTCGCAGCACTGTTGATCGCGATCAATCAAATTAAGGCAAGCAGTAATTTAAAAACAAATAAATGCACATTTAAATTGATATTGAATATCTGTGGCAATAAGTTGTATATTTGTTGCAAACTTCATCAATTAATTGACCTACTTGCCTGCCATTGCAATTGCAACTGCAACAATTGGTGATTACACTTAAATTTGCGAGCGCTCAATTGGCTGTCACTTGAGTAGGCAAACGTCAATTAAGCTGCAAAGCAGAAGTGCAACAAAAACATATGAGAATTTATGTGTTCAGTTTGAAAAATATTGCAACTGGCCGAACGCAGAACAAAAGTAAATTTTGTATAAATATAAATATAGGCGCAGATTGCTGTGAGTGTTGTGAAACTACAATATATGTAGCGCTTTGAAATCTATTCGCGGCCAATTAACACAAAATT
The DNA here is from genome assembly GCF_042242935.1 of Bactrocera oleae. Taxonomy (NCBI): domain Eukaryota; kingdom Metazoa; phylum Arthropoda; class Insecta; order Diptera; family Tephritidae; genus Bactrocera; species Bactrocera oleae. The sequence goes on from NC_091539.1 coordinate 1,967,944, forward strand.
TATGGTTTGCTTTAAAGCCAAATAAAAATGTTGTGCAACATTTTCAAGCATTGAAAGTAATAAAAACGTTTTTATTCGAAATATTTTCAAAATAAGTATGCAACAATAAAATTGCAACATTGTCTTGCCGCACAAACGGCACATTCGCCGAGCGCTCTCAATTTACTTTCAATTTACATCTTTGCTTCACTCTTTTATGTTGCTATCATTTACTGGCCATGCCGCCCACAGCTTTGCCGTATTTGTGCAGCATAAATATAAACAAAAGCCTACATAACGGAGCTGCAATTGCAATAATATCAGCTCGCTTTCGCTTTATTGCTTCATTGCTTTTCAAAGTGTTTTTTATAATATAAGCTAAAAAAAAGTCTCAACCTAATATACACACATAGCCACCATACAAACTGAACGATCAAACTGAAGCCCTTGTATGAACAACTTTTTTATTTTACTATATATCTTTACGAAATTTGTCATGGATTATAGCCTAAGGCAATGCTACAATCTACGATAATATTGTTCAGATCGGACCACTATAGGATATAGCTGCCATACAAACTGCTTGACAAAAATTTAGAGAATGTATGAAAAACTTTTTTATTTGACGAAATATCTACACGAGATTCGGTATGGATTATTGTCAAATGTACCGCTATTAGCTCCGCACAAATTATTCCGATCGGACCACTATAGCATATAGCTGCCATACAAACTGACCGAACCAAATCAAGATAAAATTCTTGTTATACACTTTTATGCTGTAAGAAATGCACGTATGAAGGGTATTAAGACTTCGCAGCAGCCGAAGTTGACGTTTTTACTTGTTTTCTTTTTATTTCGTTTTTATTTCGAGCGACTCGTGCCATCAACGCCTGAAGTGGCCGCACAGCAGAGATAAGCACTCAGAAAATGTAAATTGTTATACAAATATTACTGGATTAAGACAATTGGTTCACATATGCACATATTCGTATGTATGTATTGTACAATATAGAATACATACATACATATGCAGTTTGAGAAGAAAGGTACATAAAATACTCATGAGTTCTACAGAGCAAACTAATTCAATTGAAAAATTTACACAAAAAAATACACGGTTTTACTCTTGCACAGGCATATTTACATACTACATACATACTTATTGTACATACATACTGAGCTCATCTTGCTCATTTGAATACTATATCACTTTTATGACAGCAATTACAGCGCTTTTTCGGTTCCGGTGTAGGCGGCATTGTGGTACTAAAACAATGTATGTACATTATGAGAGATGCACACTATTTCCAATTATAACCAGGGTTGCCATGTTATGGCAAAACGTTGAGGTATTTTTTGTTAATTTTCCCTCTATGTGATAGAAGACTAGTTTTTAGAACTTTCTGTTAACGCAAGCACGCAACATTTGCTACACACTTTCAACTCCTTACTGTTTGTTTTATCGGACAAATAAGTTACTTTTTTAAGACAGAAATATAATTAAAATTTTGCTATTTCATGCCCTTAAATTCGAGCGTATTTAGTTTACTGTATTATATCCATACGTTCCACAATAATTTGCTAGAGCAGCTCCTCCAAAGTTTGCTAAAATGTGGACCATCCTTACCCTTGTTTTCTAGTTTTTTATTCTTATTCAACGGATATTAAACAGCCTATACATAGCTTCATTTGAGGCAGTTTCTTAAATCAAAAAAAAATTTGATTTTTTTCACTCGTTTTCACACTTCTAAATACCATCAAATATAACCACATGGCAACTCTCTCCATTAAAAACGCATACACTGCACAACAACAGCAAGCTCTGCTAGTCAGCGTACAGCTTCGTTGCTCCCATCAGCAAACTGGCGCATTGCTATGCTGGAATCTACTCAGCAAAATTTAAACATTCAATACTCTCGACTCGATTCGTACGCGTCACGTCGCGTACAATGAAAAAGCTGATGCGCAGCAGCTGAAGAAGCCGTCACGTATATGGTATTCTCCGCTCCAAGTGAAAGAAAGCAATTGTTCAATGGAAGTGCCCATACATACTTATATCATATACGAAAGGATATATTAATAAAAATAGTTAGTGAAAAGTCCGCGTAGTATTGCTTTGCGCAATTGTTGTGATTCTTTATATTATTTTCTTTTTTTCACGGTTTTATTACCACACGTCGTTTGGTGACGCTTGAGAAATCATTGCCGGTACGTGCTTTGTGTGCTTTCCAAGACTTTTACGTAGTTTTATCTCATACATAGTGCGTATTTACTTTCGCGTGCTGACCTAAGCGGCGTTGCCAATTACAGGTGCTTTATTTGTCAAAAAAATATATAATAATTTTTGCGAAACAAATTTAATTACGGCGGAAGTGGAAATTAATGAAACCTCAAAATTTTGAAACTAAATTAGTGTGCTTTTTTCAGATGAAGATTTAAATGTGAGATTTTTTTATGAATTTTCTGTTTAATCTGTGATGATGCATATAAGCAGTAATTGCAGGAAGTCACACATTATACTGAAGCCAACTGAATTTCGCGCCATATGAATTTTTCTAAAGAATGCCAAGCCACAGAATGGAAAACCACAAACAGTAACGAAAGTAAGTTTCCTGCTAGCGTTCGACAGCTAAAATATAATCGAAATTATGAAGTAAATAAATAAAATTTGTCCTTAAAATAATACATTTCAAACAAATCAAAGCAGTGATGTTTATTAAAACAAAAACAAATGCAAATCTATGGGAGGAATCGTTTTTGACGTCAAACTGACAACCGCCTTTATTTACACAACTTTTTGGTGGGCGTTTACAACAGTAATTATACCCTGAATAGGGTATATTAAGTTTGTCAACGTTCTTTCTTTCCTCAAGCAGCTGCTCATTTGAAATCGCCAATATTGGTCCATCATAGCATATACAAGTAGCTGTCATATAAAGTGACGTATAAAAATCAAGTTTTTGTATGAAAAACTTTTTTATTTGACAATTTATCTTCACGTCGCTATTCGGCAAGGATTATTGTACAAGGCAAGGCTGCAATATCCAATTGAATTATTCAGTTAAATCCATTACAGCATATAGCTGCCTTACAAATTGTTCGGCAAAAATTTATACCTTGTTAACTGCCATTCAAACAGATCGATCCAAATCAAGTGCTTGCGCGGAAACTATTTTATTTGTGAAGGGTATTATACTTGTAGCTTCGGTGCTTTTTTTCTTGTATTCATTTGTTTTAAACACGTCTTGCGTATCACCTTAAAAAAGTATGGTAATTACACATTGTTTTCCTTTTTAAACGCTGTTGTCAACTGCTGGTCTCTAGTGATTCCTGACATGCCTTTTCCATTTCCGTGCACAAATTTGCAAATACATAAATGAACAAATTGAAGCTGAAAAAATTGAACTGATAAGCACATGAATATAATATATATTTTTTTGAGACGACATACATTTTTTTGTGCTGATAACATTAACGAGTGCTGTCACATGTGTAGGTATGTATGTATGCACATATGTACGTTAAGAAATATTTATTTGTACATATGTATGTAAGTTGCTGTGGCAAAGGTTTTTACACAAAATTCAAAAAAAAAAAGAAATAAAATACAAAACATTTAAAATTAGCTTGAACTTCGATAGCATTCTCCCCTCCAATGATACGTACTATGTTAAGTAACCGCTATGTTTATATGTATGCATAAATAAAAATATTGATATTGATGCTTGTAAATTAATTTAATTATTGCCTAATACAAGCAAATCTAAAAATAAAAATACTCTTCGACGTTAAAGCAAAGCAGAGGCGAGAATTTATAGTACAGTTCAATTGCCGTGGGGTTATCAAAATTAAAAAAAAAAAATTTATAGCGTTTTTTTTTATAAAAAAAACTACATAATTTCAGCTGATAAACTCTTAAAAACATTTATTGTTTTGGAAAACTTTTAGTTGCCGCATACCAATAAGTTATTCATATCACAGTTATCGATATGTGCTCAAAATCTGACAGCACTTATCGAGTGTAGCACTTATCTTGTATTACAAGATTTGAAAATAAAAATAATTATTTGATTGATTATAGTTTGCTGAATTGTAAGCACAATAATTGCTTCAGATTACGCTCAATTGAGGAACAAGCCTACTCCGAAAATCAGTGTCACACCTGCAAGTTTCTTTTTTAATTTAAAAAGTGTTTATTGCAAGCTGGTTTAAAATTAACGCTTTTTATTTATTATAAGCAGGCTTATTTTAAAATTATCACATTTTTTGTAAAAATCGGTGTTATGTTTAAGTTTAAGTTATTTCAGTTACAATTTCCTCGCGTCTCACTTAAACATACCCGCATAAGTACAATATTTGTGAAATAATTGATTGCTTTTGTATAATTACTCTGGCGTGCGTTTGCATTTATTGGCCGTATATGTAAATACTGTTGTGTGTAAGTTTACTATACTAAAGTTAATTATTAAATGCAGTTTAACCTTTAAAAGTGATTACCTCTGAAATATCGAGCTGCTAATATTAGCATGAAATCGTGTGTTAAAACCTGAAAATATTGTACTTTGCACTAAATTTAATTAATACACAGCTGACCGTCAGTCAATAACAAATAAAGTTATTTCTCGTAAATTTGTGTATTTAGAAAACGATTGTGATTAAGCGCTTAACGAGAAAAACCCTAGAAAACTTTTATAGTACACAGTTTTTTCCTACAGAAGCAATCAGCTATTTCCGTTGATTGTTTTATAGAAGGCGCAGGCACATAGAGGCCCAAGCGCACACAAATGTAATGTTAGCTATTGATTGGAAATTTAAAGCTGCATTTTAAGTAATTTTACATGCATATACTTTTTTTTATCACTAAAAATTATTTTTTAATAAATTTAAAAAATTTTTTTTTTTTCATTACAGGTATGCATTTAACAATGAAGATTTTATGCTTTGTAAGTAAAATCCTTTTTTTTTTTAAATAAAAAGTAAGCCAAAACATGTTATTAGCAATGACAGCTACCATTTATAGCAAAAAATCGCCGTAATAGGACCACTATGGCATATAGCTGTCATACAAACTACCATAAACGTTCAAAATTCAAACCATGTGTGGAAATATTTTTTATTTGACAAGATATCTTCACGCAATTTGGCATGGATTATTATTCAAGAGATAGCTACAATATTCAAACGCATTGTTCAGATCGGATTACTATATGATATAGCTGCTATACAAACTGATCGACGGCAAAAATGTAGACCTTGTATAAAAAACTTTTTTATTTGGCAAAATATCTTCACGAAATATCTTGGCATGGCTTATTGTCAAATGCAACGCTGTAAGCTCCGGAAAAATTCAGATCGCTCCACTATAGCATACAACTATCATACAAACTGTTCCAAATCAAATGCTTGTTTGGAACTATTTTTCATTTAACGAGATATCTTCACGAGTTTCGGCATGTATTATTATTCAAAGAAACGTTACAATCACAGTAAAAATTTGTTCAGTTCGAACCATTATAGCTTATAGCTGCCATACAAACTGATCGTTAAAAATGAAGATAAAGATATTTTTATACCCTTTTATGCTATAAGAAATGCGCCTGTGAAGATCATTATAGCTTCGGTGCAAACGAAGTTAACGGTTTTTCTTTGCTTTTTTAAATATTTTCAAAATTAATATTCAAAGAGCAAATCTTATTCATGAACTACAAATTTCGTCAACTGTCAGTTACCTAATATGGAGTGGCCACTATTAAAAAATATTATATTTTATGTGCAATTAATTGTTTCCATTAAATTGACTACCAACCGTACACTGCCGCTTGCTATTACTCAATTTAATTGACATCTGTCAGTGTAAATGCAATAAGCAGTCAAATAAAATAACAAAGCGAGCAATTTAGCAACTGCATATAAGAATTATGTGCAATTAAATGACATGCTAATTGTTACTCGATTGTTGGGTAGTATTTTAACTGTTTTAGCGTAAATGTGGTCCACGTCGATAAGTAGGAGTAACTTGATTTCTTGCTTAATCTAGGCAATAAGCATACTAAATTAAATACTTTAAACAAGTGCAGCGCTATTTTATGGCATTTGTCGAACATTTATCGATTACTTTTTTTCGATAGCTCTCAGCATTTTCAACAGCAGCTGAGTACTCGTATAATATGAAAATAGAAGATAATAAATAAGCAACTTTAGTCAACTTCTATCAAAATGGATTTATCAGTAACGCAATAAATCCTTCTAAAGCCGCTAATATCGTACGCAATATTCGTCGGCCTTCGTTAAATGATATGAAATATGCATTAATTCAATACATTATTAAAAACGCCAGCAGATAATTCTAAACGCTCAGCCGCAAGCTTTGCGCAAATAAAAGCAGGGTTGAAATCGATATACGTACTTCGCTACTCAACCTTTGGCAACATTGAATTAAAGCATTCATTTACATTCTGTGGCATTGTTTGTTGTAGAAATCTACAAGCTCTACATGTCTCATCGTGGCTTGTTAAAGCCTTACGATAAATATATAATATAAGGGTTGTTTGTGCACCCTCAACTTAAGTGCCCACATAATTGTCTAGCTGACTTTCAAACCAAAGCGCACACTATCCATTAAAAACCTATATCAGCCGCGCACCAAGTCGGGTCAAGCGAGCCAGTCCACATTTGACCAGGCATTTGCTAATACGCTTAAAATGTCGCATATTGCCGCAACTATTACCTACGTTTTTATATATTTAATAACTTTTTTTTTCTTCGTTTTCCTTTATTGCATTTAATGCTAAACAAGCGAGCAATCGTGTGCGTTGGTTGGATTTTAGTTTGCTCACCACGGGGCTGTTAGGGGTTAAGGGTAAACGAACCTGTGTGCATGAAATAGCATAAAAAACGCTGCACTTCCGTTTTAATTCACGGCAGCACCAATCTAGTGTTTTTATTGTTGTTTGGTATTCGGTTGGGGCCCGCCTGTCTGTCGTTTATCGTGCAACTGGCTTCGACAGGCTGCTTGCTACATGCTCGCCTGTCATTTGCTTGTGGTGTGGCGCTATTATGCATTTCCATTGCTATTTCATAGATTTCCTCCCCCAAATGCAAATGCAGGAAAAATTCTTATAAATAAAGGCACACGAGTTGCAGCATATGTCGCGACCAGCTGGCTCCAAAAATATTCTACGCGCATACATACAAATATATACAAATTAAGTACTGAAATATTCATTTATTTGCTACAAATGTACTGCTACTAAAGAAAATTACTGCAAATGCTGGGGAAACTTCGATAAAAGCATGCCAACATGCAATTAGGGTTGCCAGAGCGGAAGTGAGAGTTGTTTACATGGCGCAGGAGTGGTGGCTAAAATACGAGCACATACATACATAGAAATTTAAAGCAGTAATTTGAAGGGAAATGAAAAAGGAAATAGATGTTTGAGTTGCTTAAGGTAAAGTGCTTAGACTGAATGAAAAAGTGTGGGCTAGTTTTTCCGCTGAAGTAAGCGTATTTAGTACGTGGTCGGTGTGGTATGACATGGCAAGAAATTCAAATTAATAGATTTGTGTATATTTTTTTTTTAGTTTTTGTATCAAAACCAACTTTAAAAGTTCTAAAAAATTTATTTTATATTAATTTCTTTATTATGCACTGAATTTGTCCTAAAATTAATAACACTTTGAAGGAAACGCTCTGAATTTTTGCACACGTTCATTGCTTTCCAAGAAGCTGCCTATTTGTCAGAACCGTCAATATCAGCCCACTATAGCATATAGCTACCATACAAAGTGATCATTTAAACTCAAGATAAAGTTTTTTTTATACACTTTTGTGCTATAAGAAATGCGCCTATTGGAGAGTATTATAGTTGAAGTAAACATTTTTCTTGTTTTTAATTAAGTGTTTTCTTTGTGCAATTTTTGGCTAGTCATATTGGCTACAACAGCTTCAAGTGGGTACTTCATTTGTTTTGGTTAATCGCTTTATTGCTTGATTGTTTTTTTTATCTTTTTTTGACGAAAGAAAAGTAAATAAAAAACAAATATGTTCCTTAAACAAAACATCATAAAGTTAATTACCGCTTACAATAAAAAATATTGTGCTAAACTTGTTTAAAAAGTATGCTTGCTTCGCTTGCTTGTTTTAATTACTTTCGGAGCTGTATAAGTCAAACTATTCAACTGTTTCCAAATGTCATTGCAAATAATATCTTGGTAAACTACATCATTAAATCAAATTTATGTAATTATAGCTGATCTAACCGCATGATCCAACTTTTTCTTAAATGTATAACGCATGAAAGCTGGCGACACTTGTCATACACGCCGAAAATCATGAATTACTGCATTTACTATTTTATTCATGAATATCTACTCTCAGCGACTCACTGTCATTAAGTCAACAACACACAAGCGGGTAAATTTTGTTTGTTTTGGACTTCCACGCTCACATTTTTAATTGCTTATAGTGAAGCGCGTGTGCGGTTCTCAGTCATTTTGCTGTCATTTAAGCGTAGAAAAACTTTGTACTTTGTAGTTTTAGCAAAAAGTGCAATAAATACATATATGCGATTCATGCAATTTGTTTACAATTTTAACAGACACACGCGCATATGTGTATTTAGCTCGAGCGCAATCGGTCATAAAGCGTACACTAAAATTACGCTCGTAATGAAAAGGAAAACCAAGAAATGTGCGATCATTTATCTTACGTCATTTTGACGGAGAAATTTCTTATTAAGTTAATTACATATATTGCCACTGACGGTAATACTTAAATTATTAAAGTTGTAAATGTTATTAGATTCATTATTGTATGTTTTGAACTTGCGAACACACTCATGCGCACAAATATTTTAAGTTCGAAACTTCACATTTTTATTGCAAATTGACATTCATGCCGCTCATTAACCGACAGCAGTGACAGTGAACGTTGAAACAATAATAAAGGTTGTAATTATAAAAAAATATTGTATATGCAAAAATAATAAAAAATTTTAACTACAAAAATTATAAAAAAAAGTAGTAAGCTTTAATTAAACAGGTTTCCAAGCAAATTAAATGAATGATGATTAATTTACTTTTAATTTTAACAGCACCGTTTTTAGGCAAGAAATGTTTAATTTTGCCCGTTTTTTTTTCGATGAAAATGTTGTCTCATTATATGACAACATTCTATATATGCGCCATTACGCTGTGTAAACATGCTCCATTTATTACATGATAAAAGTACAACAAATCTGGCCACCAACTCATGCGCATTTTGTTTAGAGTTTAGAAAAACTTGATTTAAAAAAAAATAACTATCAAGAAATATAAATAAACATACGTTGGCCAAGTCGCACACGAACGTTTTGAGTAAGGCAGAAAATGTTGCAATTTTTACTGGTTAGGATGTAACGTTCCGAAAAAAGAACAAAAGAACTTGAAAAAATGTTGAAAAAAAAACACGAAAAGTTGACAGCCTGCGCATAGGGTAAATGCATTTTTGTGGAAAAAGAAACCGCTATACGTCAACTCTATCAAAAAAAAATGTATCAAAAATTCATTTTGTAAAAAAAATAGAACCATATGATCACAAAATATTGTCCCAGCAGCAAACGAAGCTTTGATCTGTCAACAAACAATTATCGATAACACCAAGCTTACAATTAATCGATAATTTCCTGCAAAAGCACTAGAAATGGTAATACATATTTACCTCCACAATACTAAATCTAGCTGCTGGCATAAGTATATTCAAAGCTAAAATCTATTCGTGCATGCCATAAATTTGTTAATAAATATTAGGCAATGCACTAATCGATTATAAACACCCGTTTAACTTTCGTTATAATTATGTATGTTTAAATTTACATTATCTGTCGGCGAGCCGCCCAATTGTTTACGCTGCACAGTATAATTTAATGCATTACAGGGTACCGGTGTGTTGCATTTTCGCTCAGATGTTAGAAATAAGGAAAATATTTGCAATTTGTATATTTTTGCTTTTGAAAAGAATCGAGCAGCTTTGTTTATGTTTGATTTTGAAGTTAGCATGCATAGCGCAGTGCATGAGTGCGATTGCGTATGAGTAATCAAACATTGACAGCTGTGCCGTTTGTTATTGACTTTTGACAAATATGAAAAAGGTTGCAAATAGTTTGTATAGAAATTGAAACTACAATATCAACTGCATTTAGTGCACATTAATTATAGCAATTTGCAATAACGGCGAGAGTGAAATTGAGAAGCGCGTGAAGTGGTTAAATAGGAAACGCAAATTACAACTGAAATTTGATATTAGAATTAATTGCAATTGTAAGAGCATAAAAGCTACAAATACTTTGCCACTATACTTTTGTTTACAAAAGTTTGAAACTGAAATTCTGCATCAATGAGGAAATGGCGAGTAATCTGAAACTAATTGACAGCCTGACAAGCAAATTGTAAGCTAAATTTTAGCGAACAAAGCATTATACCTATAATATAATTATGTGATGGACTTTTTTATAATAACTCTTTTTATCAAAACAATTTAATGTTTCAAACTCAAGCTGCAAATGTAAATAGCTTTACTTCTTTGGAGTTCCTTTGACAGAAAAATGTATTAGTTCGTGACGTCATAAAAGATATGTGCGAAAATTTTAATTTGATCCGGTAGCAATTTCGGAGTAATGAGCTCATTTGTAAGCATTTTTTAACTTAGTGTAATCGGTTTCCAAAACTTCAAACGCGTTCTTCTCGGAACGCTGTTTTTAGAGTCGGTGAGGAAAGTTTCTCCGAAACGGCTGTACCGATCGACTTGAAATTTTCACACGACCTTTTTAGATATAATTGTTAGGTAATGATTGAAGAAATCATTTTTTTTGTGAAGTCACCATTTTGTAAAAAATAAAAATTTTGACTAGTCCTTGGAAGATAACCTGTATTCACCTATTGTAATAATAAATTTATTTGGCTCGCCGCACTTTGCCGCTCCTCTGCTGTCAGCGGCCTTAACGGTTGAATCCGCTACCGTTGCTAATTAACAACTCGTTAAATATTTGACTTATCAGCTTTTGTAGATTACTTTTCGCAGACAGTTAAGCGGGTTGAAGCGCTAGTAGGCGGACGAAATGTATACGGTCATTAGTGGCTTAGCGTGTATTGGCGCCCTCGCAACAGCTGCGTGCTGTCAATGCATACAGCTGATTCAGTTATTCAACAGCTTTAAGGTTTGAGGTGTCTGTGTTATGCAGCCAACTTCACCACTGGCAACAGCAACAATTATTAACTGGTTTTGTGATCACAAAGCAGTGTGGTGTGTAAACTTGCATTTTTTGTGATAATTCTTCTCGCATTTTTCACTTATCGTCTTTTACGCTTATTGTCGTATGCTTTCTTCATACACTACTGCTTTCATACATATGTTTGTGTGTTGTTAATTTTTTTTTAAATTTTTGTTTTATTGTTTTTACTTAGTTGCTTCATCAAATGCCGTGTACAACTCGCTTGATATCCCACAGCATTCTTTAGTCAGCGCTGCATTGGGGCACTATTTACCTTCGCGTGTGTTGCCAGAGCGGCCGATGTTTGTTTTGGTGTGCACCTTCTCTTTTTCTTACTCTAACACATAACGCAAACATGCATACTTACAACAATAGCTACGCTTAACAATTTTTTATTGCTGCTCTCGCGTTTGTATACGTAAGTGATAGCTGTGTGTGTATGTGTGCGCTTATTTACTAAATTTCCAATGAGTGCAGTTGTGGTTTACAATCAACAAAGAGCCGGTAACGTGGCAAGTTACAGGCACTCGTCACCTCGATTGATTTTTTTATTATTATTTACCTTGTGTGTCTGTATATATCCTTACTGCTGCTTTTAGTCTTATATACCTCTGCATTATATGCTTTTTTTATTGTACTTAATTCGTATGCAGCCATGCGCTTGGCAGTTCGGTCTCAACAGTCGCGTGCGTCGTAACGTCGTATGTGGGGCGCGTGGATTATTTGGAGAATATGCAATTTTTTTACGGTACAAACGCACACATACAATAGGCTGTACATGCATTGTTGTACATATATATGCGTATATTGTATTTAAACAGCGTAAAATATAATTTTCGAACGGTTTGAGTGTGTCAAATCAGCAGAAAAGAAATTCTTTATTAATATATTTCCTGCATACGAACAGTGTTGAGTAAAAATAAAGCGTTAAAGTGTGACCATTTAGCTGTAAAAAAATATGGCAAACACAAAGAAGCGCCACCAGTAAAGATTTCTTTGCTTTATTGTTTTGTTTCGTGTGTGAAAGAGTGCAAAGGCCTTGCGTATACCACAAAAGCGTTAAAATATTAAGAAAACAGTAGCGCGTTCAAAAGTAAAATGTACTCGAACAACACCTCGCTGTTGTGTCTGATGCAGAGCGTTGCCGCAGCCACCACGGCCAATGATGCCACAAGCAGCCGCAACCACAATTCGAGTGCAGCCAAAAACAAAGGCAATTTTAGGCGTCGTGGCAGCTGTGAGGAAGCCATAATAACGCATCAAAAGTTGCCTGCAACGGCGGAGCGGCGTAGGGGTGTACTCTTGAGAAGGTAGACACGAAATTCATCTAAAGTAGGCATACACAAAGCAAAGCTACATAAAATTAAGTCAAAAGAACGTACAAGTATTGGAAAAAATGTATAACTCGTTTATATGTACGCACGTGTTAATGTGTGTGTGTGCATATATACACATACATATTTATTTATAAATGTATGTGCTTCAAGAGCATAACAATGTGAACCATTAATTCGGATTCCTAACCTCACCTAACAAACATAGCTCTGTGCACATGTATGTATATTTGTGTGTGTATTATGAACTAAGAAAAACTTGCTCAGTGCTCTGCGGCAATTTTTATTTTTTTTTGTTGAAAATAAATGCATATCTATATTTAGTTGTTTAGTTGCCTGTGGGCATAAATAAATTTTGTTGAATAAATTAAATTAGGCATGAATTTGTGCAAGTGGCTAGAGCGAAATATATTTATTAATGAGCATACTTATATACGAGTACATACGTATGTAGATTTGTTTATTTTATTTATTGTAGAACTTAAATAGTTTTATTGTGTCTGCAATTATTCATTAGAAGAAAAACGTATTTTTTTATTAGCGCATGTGTTTTATTCTAATTTAGCAACGATTCACACTGCTATAGAAAAAAGTTATATGGCAATGTTGTAGGTAATGAAAAGCTCTATAACTGTTGTGTACAGACTTTTTTCTCAAAACCTCAAAATTTATGTGAAAAATTCAAATAAACAAGCTTTTGGGATTTTTATTTTTATCTTGTACAGAAATTTTTTTTCTTTCACGAAATTTGGAGTAAACTTACTTACTTCTATCCCAAATACACTGTATTTTTTTATTTAAAATAATAAAGTGCAAAACTTATTTTGACTTAAAATCGAAAAAAAATACAATTTTCAATCAAAAAGTCAAAATTTCAGATTTTTTAAAAAGTCAGAAGGCTTTATATTTGTTGAGATCTCTACTTTTTGGCAGTATAAAAATTATAGACATTACTATGTATGGCAAATTTTGCAGCAAACGCAAAACAAGATCTCAGAAAAAGATTCAAAACAGCTTTTTTTACGGCAGCAACTACAAAATAATAGGTGGTTGAAATAAAAAAGCGGCTTCGTATCGTTTTTCAGCTGTTTAATGGGTGATTTTTTTACATCTTCCATTATAGAATATAGCTGCCATATAAACTGAACGATCGAAATTAAGTGTTTGTATGAAAAATGTTTTTATTTGATAAGATATCTTCACGAAATTAGGCACAGATTATTGTCCCAGGTAACGCTATAATCTTCGAAGAAATTATTCAGATCGTACAACTATTGCATGTGCATACACACATACATAGCTGTCATACATACTGACTGCTCAATATCAAAATAAACAGCTTTGCATAATCGTTTATGCTTTAAGAATTGCAGCTGTGTAGGGTATTATATTATTATCAGCCGAAGCTAACGTTTTTTCATTTAAATCGCATAAATTTTTACATCCCTTCTCATAATCACTTAATTTTTATTTTTAACCAGCCACTTTGCATATTTTTTTAAATAAGTGCTAATTCTACTTTGCCACCACTAAAGTAGCATTTCTTTCATTAACTTTGATTCGCACACATCTAGGCCCAGAAGTTATCTACTTCACCAACGTCAATACGTACAATTGACATTTCCTGTCTTCTTCGCTTATTTTTACACTCATTTCCACTTTTCTATATTATTTTTGACAGCAAATTCCCAGCACAATTATCTTACCTTTGTTTACTTCTTCTCTTTTATATGATTATTTAACTTTTCTAACAAAAAAATTATAATTATTTGCTGACTTCAAATTATATTATTTTTATGTAAACTTAATATGTAAATATTGCTTATATGTTATTTGTACTTCTTCACCTCACAGCTGCCACGCACATAAAATATGCAATGAACTCATTTTTATGCCAGTGTGCAGTTGCGAATATTTTCATATGCTTCCTGCTGATATTCCGTTTCCTCGCGCAGCACTCTTTGCCCACACGCTTGTTGGTATATATTATATACATTTATATCTTCCGAAGTCAATGCCATTGATCATTATTGCGGTTACTTGCCGCAGGCACAAATTTACCTTTAAATTTTTTATTCACCTTCACTCCAATCCATTCGTATTTCATGTGCTTGCAACACTCTTATGAGCATATGACTATCGCTGCCACACGATTCCAAGACACGCGTAACCACTTTTGATATTGCTTTGTCAATACCTGCATATAACTCTGAAATTTATGATGTGCCAGCTGTTTGAGCTACACTTGTGTTTCTATTTAATTTTTTTTTAATAAAATAAAATAATAATTTTACTAGTTTATTATGATAACAAAAATTCTTTAGCAATAAACAATTTAAAACACAATGTATGTCCAAGCGCTCTCAAACTGTCCACTATCTCTCTTTGCTGTTTTGTTTGTAAACAAAGGCGAGCTCAAATCTACTAAGTCAAACTGTTAACTGTCATTAAAAAAGGAAATACATTGAGAGTATCAACAATAAATAAAATGAAGTTACAATAAAATGTTAGCGCAAAGTGCTGCGAGCATAAAATAAAATTAGTTCCATTGATTAATTCGATTTGGTTCAATTATTTGATGCTGGCATACATACATACGGATGCTACCTATTGTATTGTATTTATGCCGTCCTTTTCTGCGCTCCACTATCGTGTAAAACCAGCGATTCCACATCAAAACAGCCGCGTTTGCTCTTTTCTTGTTACGAATCGAGGTCGCCACATGTAGCACGCGGCATCCAATGGTATTGGAGTGGAAACAAACGCTTTGTAAGCGTAAATTCTTAAAGAAATTAAGCTGTGTTGGTAAATGCGTAGTTAGCCAAGAAAAACGTGTAACAAATTATAAATTTCTGCTTGGCCGCATAAAATACTGAATTCGCATAATTATATATTCCTTTGTGATTGTATTAAAGTATTACTGTAAGCATTATTGGGTATCGCCTCGTAAGTTGCTTAAGTTTTCAAATAATTAGCAAAATCGATTATTGCTTCCTGCGTTTAAATGGTTTAAAAGCGCAAACTAAGCGTGAATCAACTTGTTTAAATAGCAAACAAATTCGCGGCATGAATTAATGAACGCAAAAAGTTGTGAAAATAAAGGAAATCAAGTTGCTTGGTAAGACATCACTGAACGAGTGGCAAAAATATATGATTAGCATAATTTAAGTGATTATATACACTTGCAATCCAAAAAAAATGTATTTATTGTAATATTTTCAAGAGACATTTTATTTAATAAATAATGTAGATTTACAGTAATTGATGATTGTTAATTGAATTTAAAAAATCCGCTTGTTTGTTAGACATATTTTTGAACAGTTAAACTTTGTAAATAAAACAAAAATCGTTTTTTTTTTATTTCAAGACTAGAATATCTTTTCTTTAGTAAAAACACATTAGGGCTGTCCATTAATGGTAATGTTAATGCGCGCATGAAACTTTCCTCAATATTTATTATGCTCATACATACATTGTGTGACTTTTGGTTAATTGGGTAGGTGTTTAGGTTAGGCTTATCATAAAACATGCAATTTGTGCTGATCTTACCCTGTGCAGACCGAGTTAATTATTAAACTGCAAATTAAATTAAATTTACTCATTATTACAAAAAAATATGCGCTTTTTCTTACTCATACACTGCATACTATGTTTGCTTGTATGCAAGCAAAATAAATTGCTTTGTAACGGTTTATTGAACTCGCGCAATAAACGCACGCCGGTGCCAGTCACGTTGTCGCCGCCATTATGCCGGCTTAAGCATTAATTTTGAATTTGTTAACATATACGATTTTATTTGTTATATTTTTCTTTTTGTTTTTTGCAAGCTTGTAGTTCATATTTTTTGCAACATGGTGCCAAACAATTCGTTAATTACACTTTTTTTTTTGCTTGTACATCAAGTTTTCTTGATTTCTTGTTTTTTTTTTCTGTGCGTGGCTTACTTTGTGTGCGAAAAGCTTTTATTTTGCCGTTAAATTTTATTTTTTTTACTTTTTACACTACACGCTGGTTTATTCTACTCCCTGCACCCAACGCTACTATTTTTATTTATTATTTTTTTGTTTTTTTTTATTTATTTTATTTATTTTTTTTCATTTTATAATTCGTTGCGATTTTTTCATTAATTCACCGCTTCCAGTTATATTGCTTTGTTGCTTTATTTATTTATGCTTTGCTATTCATCTTCGTGCGCCGCCACTTGTCTTTCGCCGATTGCGCTCAGTATTTTTAATGTTTTGTGTAAAAGTTTATTTTCATTTTACTAGTTTTCAGAGTTGTTGTATTATTACTTTTTAATTTTTGTTGCTACGATTCGTGTCATTTTTTTGTTTATATTCTCCATTGTTTTTTGCTCGCGGCAGCGTTTGTTAAATGTTTCGTTGGTCATAGCGTAACTGCCAAAATTAGTTGCTTTCAGTTTGTGTTCTTTCGCGGCGGTTACAGTTTGCGGTTCGCGTTTCGCAAAAGTGTTTAAAATTTGAAAATTATCTTGCTCGTGTTTCTTTCGATTTCCTGTTTTCAAAATAAATGAAAAAAACCATGTAAACTTCAACTCTGCTATACAATTAATGAAATGTATA
The DNA here is from genome assembly GCF_042242935.1 of Bactrocera oleae. Taxonomy (NCBI): domain Eukaryota; kingdom Metazoa; phylum Arthropoda; class Insecta; order Diptera; family Tephritidae; genus Bactrocera; species Bactrocera oleae. The sequence goes on from NC_091539.1 coordinate 1,985,089, forward strand.
GTGAGTGGAAAGTTTCTAGTGTCTTTATGAAAAAGAAATAAACTAAAAAACGTGTAGAAAAATATTAATAGTGAGTGTATAAAACAGTTGTTTGAGCTGGCATTTTTAGCAACTATTGCTATTAAAACTTTGAAAGGATTTGGAGTAAAGTGGTACGCAATTTCAGCGGGCAACTATGCACATACTTTTTCCCTGTACATCAGCAATGATACATATGTATTCATATGTACTTAATTTTTTTTATAAATTATTTTTACCATTCTAATCCCCAATCTACTCACTAGTAACCTTTAAATATAAACTGTTTTGGAAATTAAAAATACTAAGCTTAACATAACCTCACAAAAGCTATTTACACGCTGCGCTGTCATACGAGTGTGGCTTAATTTCGCCATATATTTGAATAGAAATATTTTTTTTGTGAATTGTTCAACCCACCGTGAAGCTTTAAATATGTTTAATAGCCGCCTTTAATTTCAGCAGTGCTCGCAATGGTTTGCTGATTTTCTACAAGCACTTTGACACTTGGCAATGAAATATAAAATTACTACATTATAATTATGTTATAAAATGAACGCACCACTATGTAAATATTTAAGCTCTGTTCACAATACATATCAGTTTAGGGTTGGCGCACACTACTTACGCAAATTAACGGATTGAAATTAGTTTTTTTAGCTTAATTTGTATAAGTAAAATTTCTATTCACAAAAATTTTATAAAAAAGCATACAACGTTTTAAAAAGCAGAGCCCATCACTCATTTGAACACAAGAAAATTAATGTGTAAAAAGCAAATTAGACCACCTGCTACGCAGCTGCCACAATGCATTTGAAATATAATTCAAAACAAAATTTCAAGGTGTTCACCACACATAATACATATGTACATACACATAAACCAAATATAAAAAAATCGTGTGTGAGAAAATTTCATTTTGGTTTACTTCGATTCACGTTTGCATGGAAATGTAGAGTTTTCGGTCATCCATCATCATAAAACGGCATGGCAGCAGCTGTGAAGGTTTTGGGGCAAGGTGAAAACTAACTGTAAAATGAAAAATAGGTTTGCGAAACTTGGCTCGCTAGAGTTATGCCACAAAAAAGTCCGTTAATATGCTGAACTATATTTATACGCTTAACAGGGTATATTAAGTTTGCTACGTAATTTGTAATATCCAAAAAGAAATGTGGGGATACTATAAAGTACATACAAGTAAGTATATATAAATTATCGGCGTGACGAGCTGTGTCAATTTAGCCATGCCTGTCGGTATATACACTTACCCGTCAAGCACTATAGCATATACATATGTAGCTGTCATGCGAATTGTGCGATCATACTCAAGTTCTTATAAAGGGGTATTCTGGTGTAGACGCCTAAATTTTAAGCATTTTTCAAACAACTTACGATAAAAAAATTTTAAAAACATTTTTATTAAACTTATTTTTTTAATGATTTTTATTGACATTTAAAAAATATAAAAAAAATAAAAATTAAAAAATCGTCGAATTACAGGCTTGTGGAGTAGGGGCTGCAAAAAACGGTGCTGCTGGTTGACATGATTCCAACCCTTTTAGTTATCCAAAACAAACAAATAGAAAAACATCTTCATAAGTAAAGTATTTTAAAAAAATGTGAAAAGCTCAAAATATAGAGAGTCATTTTCACCTTTTCGAAATTTGTAAAAATACTTAAAATAAAAATGTTACCAAATCCGTGACAGGCGCGATAGAGAGATTTATGCATAAAACAAATTTTTATCAAATTTCAAAGAAATCGGTTAAGTAGAACTTGGGAAATCATGACCAACCAACTCAAAAAAGTAGTTTCGGGAAAAACGCGTTTAAGGGGTTACAATCACTTGCAAGACCGCAAAAATGCGTAAATGTGCGAATTATATTTGAAGCGTCATTTTTTTCACGACTTAAAAAAAAAAGGAACATAAAGAGAATTTACTGTTTATTTAGAATCAGCGATTAATTTTTAAACATATTGGATGCTCTTGTTCCTATAGCCGATCTACAGAAGGACCACCTGAAAAAGGTGTCTGGCGGTGAGGAAGTTATTTCGGCGTCAAATTATCTGAAACCAAAAGCCAATGAAATTTAGTATTATGATAGATGAATACAGCTAATGATCGAAGCAATAGTGAAATTTTTGATTTTTAAGAAAATGGCGGCTTTCCAAACAAAAAAATTCATGTTTTTTGATCATTTACAATTTAAAGTGGCTTAAAAAATCGAATTTTTTGTCAAACATCTTATTACTTCGTTCATTACCTGAGAAATATACGCTGAAAACAGCGTTCGAGAAAAACGCGTTTAAAGTTTTGGCAGCTGACTACATCAAAGTAAAAAGTTCTTACAGACTCCTTCATATCTTCGAAACTATTTGTCGGATCAACTTGAAATTTTCGAAAAATATTATTTTTTGAAAATTACATGTGGATATAACCTCTTAAAGTTTCATCGTCTGCTAAACCGGTGCAGTTGCCACGACACTAAACTGGCTATAACTTCAAAAATAACTCGCATTTTTTATAATCATTTTAGGGCGATATTTTTGAAGGTCTAAACTTTGCAGATATGCAAAAAAAATTGATTTTTTTCAAATTTCTTCTAGACCAGATGGAAAACTTTTTTATTCGACAAGATTATTCACGAAATTTGTCATAGATTATTGGCGCAGGCAAGGCTAGAGCCTCCGAACTTATTGTACAAATCGGGCTACTATAGCATATAGCTGCCATACAAACTGAAATTGTTCGATCAAAATCAAAATAAAAATCTTTATTATACCTTTTTATACGCTTCTAAGCTAAAAGCAATGCACCTGTAAAGGGTATTAATGCTTCGCTGCAGCCAAAGTTAATGTTTGTTTTTTTTGTTTTTTTACTACATAAATAGTATATTAAGGTTTGTAAATATGTATGTGGCCTTTGGACCTCTAAATATTTCAATTACCGTTTTGTATCGCAAAGCGCAATGAGAAAAAATTTATTATTTAGTACCACACCATATGCAACCTTTCATTAGCTAATGCAATTAACTATTAGCTTGCCAATAAGCAAATATTACATATAACTTATTATTTGCTCTACTTTTTTGTGCATTACGAAAGCTTTTGTGCTGTAATTAAGAAAATGGGTGCAGTGGCAAGAAAATAATATCGATTTGTCTATGTATAATATAATATAATATACGAGTACATATTGCAGGTACATATTACTAAAGGTAGCATGAAGACCCTGTAGCGCAGCAAACTAAAATCAGTGACAGTTACTTTAGAAATAACTGTATTTACTTTATTTAGCTTGAGTGCAATTGAATGTCAATGCTGTAGAAGTGTTTATAATTAAATAAGTTTTAAATTTGTTGTAACTAGGATTTCCTACCGGTAAGCGTTGTGTGTTTATATTGGGTCAATGCTGCGCTGGTTCCAGTTCAATAGCCATTGTAGCTTTTTTTGTGGAAAAAAGCAAAACAATAAACAAAGAGCATAAGACAACAATAACAGCTTTTAGTAGATATATAAATGTGTACTCGTATATATGCATTATAAATCACTTTATGGATTCTGAGTAAATATAAAATTGTATTAAAACAAAATTCCGTACATGCCGCAAGTTAAAAATACTGCAGTACGTAGCATAATAAATAAACTATAACCATATATTTTTTAAAACCTTTTGCTAAAAATCAGTTTTTTCGGTTTTTGCGAAACATATATATAAATATAATTTTTGAAGAAAAAAATTAAATATTTTTCCAATTACACGCGAACAGCGCTGAAAAAAAGTTTGCTCACTGCTGCAGTAATTCCCGCATTCTCGGTAGATCAAACCTAAAAAAATTCTCGTTAAACTAGAATATATTTTCCGCACAAGACCTACGATTGAAAAAAATTTCCAGCGATTTTTTTTTAAAGTAGAATTTTACCCAAAATTTTGTCAGTTTTAGACTGCCATAATGAAATTTTTGATCGGCTTAAACAACTAGTAGGTTGTGTACAGAACATGCAGAAAAAACTTGCTAGTGATTGGATCATTTATCTCGAGTAATCACTGCAGTAAATTTGAAAAATGTAGTTTAGCGAAAAATGCGTTTTAAGGGGTTACTTGGGTTTCGCTGAGCAACACACGCCCTATTTTCAATAATTTTTTTTCATATAAAAAATGAAATATTTTATACAAACTTTTTTATTTGATAAGATTTTGTGAAATTTTCAAAGCAAAATATTCAAAACCCGGTCATTACGACGCCATTTGCAGCAGTTTCTCGGCAAAAAGTTGCTTCCGCGTTGACAGCAGAATTTTTGACAGGAACATCAAAAGTATAAAGAAAAAAAGACGTGTTCAAACTAAGACAATTAACTAGGTACAGAGATGGAGAAAAAAAATATTAAGTGAAAATTGTATTTTTGGCAGACGCTTTTACAAAAACATGCAATTTTTGATGAAAGGTTCTCGTCGATTTTTTTTTAAGTTGTAATTGAATTATATTATTGAGTAGTTCGTGATAAATCTTGACAACCGCTGTATCTCCAAAACTATTACTGGTATCAACTTGAGAATTTAGCACAATATTCTAGAGATATTATAGAATTAATTAAGACAATAATTTTTATTTTTTTTTTTTTTTTTGTTTTTGAAGCCGTGAAACCCATGTAACACTTTAAGATAAACTGAATTAAAATCTGCATTCAAAATTATAGTATGTTTTTTTTAACAGTATAGATTATCAAAATATGAAAAAATCTGTTTTTGCTCTGATTACACGCTAGACGTGCCGGCAAGCAGCGTTGTTCCTTACGGCTGTCTCAAATAACACAAGGCAGCTTTGGAAATTTTAGCAAATTTTGTTTTAAAAATTCAGCTTATTTAGTAAATATTTACATATGTACCGTTATGTATACTGTAAGCATGCATAGTTAATATGCTTGTAACTTCATTTATTTTAATAATATTAAGCGATATGCTTGCTTATTATTATTAATGAAGGCAGATATTCGCAACTTTGCTTTGGCGCGCCTGTTGCTTTTGCAGAAAAAAAACCTGACGTGTTAGCGAAAGCAAGTTGTTAACTTTACTATCGTTGGCGTGGTAGCAAAAGCAATTAATTTTAATTGTGCGCACTCATATATAACTAAATTGTTTTCATATTAGCACTTTGTACGCGAGAGTTGGGAGCAACGAAATCATTAATTTGCAACAACTTTTTCAGCAGAAGTGCTAAATGTTAAATGAAAATTGCCACAAACTAATTACACTAACTAATTATGCAAATAAAGTTTTAAAGTTTACTTTATAACGTACTCTAACAAATTTCCGCAAAGCAGCTTTCAGTTTTTATTTGTTTAGTTGTCATTGCTTTAAAAATAGCATGCGATTTTTTATTATTATTAAGCTACTAAAGCGCTGTGGTGAAAATTGTAAATATTTACTGTTGTTAAATACTGTTTCAAATTGCTTATTTCCAACGCTTTTCAGTAGTTAAATAAGTTATTGTTAATTTAAAGTGCAAATAAATTCCCTATGCCATTGCCTCTCAAACCATACAAGTAGCAGCAACTTGTGCGCAAACTGTTATTCCATCAAAATGCTCTACAATGCAGAGAACGTATATCATATCATATATGAGAACGTATATCATCATATTATATATGATATGATATGCGTTCTCTGTTCAATGTTGTTTTATTGCGTTCAGAAGGCGTGTAAACATTACATTATTATGCGTAAACAACAAACATGTGTACAAGCAAACAAATAAATAACACGCTGCTATTTTTATTAAGCTGCTATCAATTTTATTTTATTTTTTCCTTTTATTATTTTTCACATTGCTTTACATAAATACATACAAACAACACATTTATACACATTTATGGGAGCGTATTTTCAGCGCAACTCGCTGGCTCTTTATTATGCTTATATTTTTAATTGACGAGATTACGATTTTTTCTTGATTTAAATAGTTTAAATATTTCTAAAAAATGATGTTTACCTTAATATTTGCTTTATATGCTACTTTTTACTTTAAATAATCTATGTGAAATTTATATTAATAACAAATATTAGATTTCATCTTAAAAGCATAACATTTATATATTAATTACTTTTGGTTATAATATTTAACTTAAATTGAATTTAAAACACAACCTGTTTACGCCTAAAAGTATGCTTCATTAATTGCTTAACTGCTATAGTACAGCTATGCTTGTGCTTGTGCAGCTGCAATACTAAAATGTACTTTTATTAGTTGATCATAGGCAAGATAAGGCCTTTCAACTTAGTCACAGCCTTAACAAAAATTCACTAAAATATTTATATAGCGCCATGAAGCCTAAAAGTAGGCAACCATTAATGAATACATAAACAAACTGGTATTTTATGTAAATTTTATATATAAAACTTCAGTATATGTGTTATCCTTGGCATAACTAATGTTTGTATGAGCATATATACATATGTTTATGCTAATGTTGTTCACTTATATGTACATAATATATTTCCTACATACCGTAACTTGACGTCAACAGGCATAATGTTCAACCACGCCTTCTAGCAAAAATAAATTAAACTGTCACTTTAAATTCAAGCAGCAGATAATCAGAATTCTTAGGCAAGTGTTGATTTGCGCATTAGGGTCGGTCGCTTTACATATAATATTTAGAAATCTTAAAGCTGGCGCATAATAAAAAATTATATAAATTGATAATTTTATACCTTAGCAAAATTAAATAAATTATTTTTTTGTACATAGTTATAGTAATTATAGTATATACATTTTTTTTAATAAATAATACAAATAATTATTTTTTTGCAGTACATTTGCTATACAACTTTAACTGCGTATAACTTTTAAAGTAATGATTTTATGAAAAAATACACTAAGAGCTTTTTTGTAGAACGGCAAATTTTGTATTCGAATATCTTACTGCTGAAGTTTTAAGTTTACTTGCTTAATGCAAAATATTAAAAAATTTCATATTATACCCTATACATAGAGACATGAGGAAAGTAATACGATTTCGGCAGGGTTAAATTTGAACAAAAAACGCTTATTTGATTAGATCATTTTTTTGGGGCAAAAATCGAAACTTCAAGGGACGTCTGCAAAAACAAAACAAAAAAAAAATAAAAAACAAAAAAAAAATATAAAACAAAAAAAATAAATAAAAATAAAAAAACAAAAACAAAAACAAAAAAAGGCATGTGAAATAACACACACCCTAATACACATATGCATATGTATGTATATATGTAAGTGATACGTAGTAAATAAAATAATTAGCATGTACTTATATATGTATATACACATTTACAATATATAGCACATGCGAGTAAAGATAATACAAGTAAGTGGGCGTTTTTTATGTTTACTTTTTAATAAAATAAAGTCTGTCTCATACTTGTATTTATGAATAAATGCGCAGTCCTTACTCAACAGTGAGATTAAAATTACTTTAATACTAATTAAGAATACTATGCAACAAAAAAAACATAGCAGTCAACCAAATATACTTATATCCGTGTGTATGTATTAACGGTGGTTTTTTTTTTCCTCAGAGGGCGTAGAACATTAATTACAAATAAATTACAGAAAAACAAGAAAAAACGTTAACTTCGGTAACACCGCAGCTATAATACGCTTCGAAGGCACATTTCTTATAGCAGAAAAGGGTATGCATAGATCTTTAGCTTGATTTTGATCGATCAGCTTACATGGCAGCTGTAAGCAGTAGCGGTTCGATATGGCCACTATAATCGAAGATTATATAATATATATCGTTAAGATAATTTCGTCACATAAAAAAGTTTTCTGTACTAGAATATTCATAGTGGTCCGATATCGGCGATTTCGAGTTGCTTGGGGAGAAAAGAACGTGCACAAAATTTCAAATCGATATCTCAAAAACTGAAAAACTAGTCTTACAGAGCTCAACTCAGCTTGTGGCGCTGATCTGATGTATCTATGCTTTATAGGGTTGCCGAAATTTTCTTCTAGGTCTATAATATAATATGTTCGTTTATGCAAATATATAAGATATACATACAGATGCATATATGTATACTAGGGTGGGTAAAAAAAAAATTGTTTTCAATTTTTTTTTTCCCACCCTAATGTATACATAAATATATAATTTTATATCACCATGCATTATAATGCATACATGCAAGTGTAAATAGCACAACTATGCAATGCAAACCGCAATTTACGCTTATTACAATCAATTATCAGTTCAATGGTTCAATGGGCAATTGATATGATAATGTCAATCGCCCATACTGATAATAATAAGCTGCAATAAATATGTAAGCAAAGATTATAATGTTTATTAATTGCACTGCCAGTTTTGTGAAACACTATCATTGTTATTGCAAATAAATACACACAAATGTCTGTACATAATGTACAAGAAAATATTAATCTATCTGTGGTTTCAACTGCGTAACCGATCCGCTCTTATAATACTTGTACTCACAGCACTTATATGCATTGTCTATTTGCATGCACTTAGTATAATCTCTCGTTTATTATACCATATCCTTTAATTTCATATGTGCAATTTCTTTTAATCTTTGCTTCACCTTTTTCGTACTTGCAGCGTCAGTACATTTGCTGCAACTCCCAACGATTCTACTTCCATGGCACCATTGCAAAGTCACGCTGAAACGCAAAGTGTCACAACATTAAACTTTCAGGACAAAGAAACCTCGCCGAACGGCAGCAACTCGAGCAGTTCGAGCAGAACGCAGCTGACGCAAAAACAAAAGCAACAGCAACAGCAACATAAGCGCCAAAGCTCCAATCAAAGTGATAATTACAACACAGCCTATTCGACAACATCGGACAGTTCAACGCAGTATCTGAACAATTGTCGGTTTGAAACCAGGTGAGTCAATTAGCGATGCATAGATATTATTATTACCAATTATATTAAGTGGTTATTCCAAACTCACAAAATGCTATTTTCAACTTTAATTTGAGCGTGTAAATGCTTTCTAGTTAAATAGTGGTTCTCTCTGAAAAATTTGTTCGTTCAGCAGTAACCTAAAGTCGATTGCAGATATTATGAAGAAAAGAAAGAATATATGTGAAAGGGAAATTGAGAGCGAAGAACTGCAAATCAATGCGTACATATTAAAAGCAATTGAGGTTATAATACATATTTATGCACATTTAATTTAGTAAAATTTAGGTTAATAGCGTATTATTTAGTTATTTCTTAATTTTTGAAAATCTTGAAAGCATTTTTTTATATTGTTAGAAATCAAGTTAAACATAAATATAAAATGCTACTATATAGTGTATATGTATTGTATATATAAACACGATTAATGCAGAGAAAGTTGTGCGTCTGTACAAAGCGAAAGAGTTTTTGTTTAATATTTTATGCGCTTCTTTATTTCATCCATCCATCAATCAAAATAACACAAGCTATGCTTCTTGAGAGTAAAAAGAAAATAAAAATGCATTCGATTTTTCAGTTTTATGTACTTTATGTGTATATATATGTATCCATTTACAACAACTACAAAAAATATTTCTTAATTAACAAAAATTTGTAAACCAACAACAGCTGATTGCTTCGTGGATATTCATGTTGTCGTAAAATACTCACGCGACAGCAGCAATGAAACGCCTACAAAATAAAATACCGACTAAGAACTAACGACATAAGTAAAAGTAATGCATCCATTAAAATACTTAGATACAAATTTCAGATAGCAGAGCGAGTGTTTAATAGCACACTGAGAGTTAAGCGACATTATTGTGAATTCTTTATGTAGAAAGCCGCTTTAGTTTATCAGCAGCGTGTGGATGGTTACAGCTTTTCGTTGGGGAGGCGTGGGTTTTGGTAACCACTTTAAATATGTGTCAATTTATATGTAAAGTGTGATCCGTTTCTAGAAGGAAGACACAAATTTAATAGCGTATGTTTATTATCATTCGAAAGAACATTCTTTGGCATTTACTTTGTTCAGGCGTAAGTCTTTCCATGATAAAATGTCAAACAATACTGAACAAAAATAACACGACAGCTTGACACTACTCACGCGTGATCTGTCAAAAAAAGGCTATTGAAAAAAGTAACGCTACTTGGATCACCCGTTATATGTATGAATAAAATTTTTTTTATGGTGACTAGGCGTTGATTAGAAGTTAATCAAATAAAAACTCAAATGTATGCTTATATTGCTGCGGCAGGCGTAAATTAGAGTTATTGCGCCGTTAATATTATTAGATTTCTTATTGTGAGTTAGTTTATCTTAGCTCTTTAAGGTTTTTAAAATTGTTAATAATTAGTATTTTATTATATTTAGTGTTATAGAAAAACTCGATAATCATTGTAAGCGACTCGATAACAACACAAAAACCAAAATAATAGATAAATCGAGAAATATCTGTATCATAAAGATTTAACAAGAGAAACATAGAAATTCAGCATTTCTTAACTTCTATCTGTTCAAAAAAAATATATAAAATAAAACTTTATTTTTCATATTAAAAAAAAAAAATTAAAAAAAAAATATTTTTCATATTAAAAAAAAAAAAATAATAATAATAATGTTTTATTGACACTTTCAAGTTAGTATTAACATTTCATTGATTATTTTGCACTTATCAGAGCTGTCTATTATTCTCACAAATTTTATCTGACTACTCATCATACTATGTTCCCATGTATTGTATATTGCTATTTAACCCTAAAGTGTTAGAATGTCAGTGAGGTGTCAGCAAATGGCTTAAGTTAGCAACATTATCAGCAGCATAAAAAAATCACCATTTGCACACCTGTTCGTGCTATATGCAAACCGATAAAATAAAAATTGGTAAAAATTGGTAAAAAGTTGTTATCTCATAACATTTTGTGCCTATGAACCGATAACTGCATGCAAACAAATCAATTTTTAACGCAAATATACAGTTATGCATTAGGCTATCGAAGGGCTTGATAGCTCCGCGGCGTTTCTTAAGTAAAACAGGTGTTCGTGAGGCGATAAGATTAATGCTATTTCTAAAGTGCCATCATCGATTCGTTGCTATCGATAATGAAAATAAAAGACCGTTCGAGATACATGAAAATGCCCACCATGATGTTTGACAATTACTCATCACATGTGGGTAATGTCAATGCGTCAGCGAGTCATTCAAAAGTTGCTTCGTTTGCTGCAAAAATACAATACAAACACGCTTACATTCTAGGATTTCTACCACTAACATTTTTTATAATATTTAGTTTTTTATTCGATACATATTCTAGTATTACTTTCTATATGCGGTGGTTTTTGTAGCCCTCTAGTTTGAAAAGTTTAAACTCGCTAATATAATAGCTGCTCAATCACAATAGCTACGCTCTGTTTAGGGCACCTTGTGATCGTTTTCAATTTTTATTACCGATTTTATTGGCAATATTACGATACTCATGACTGTGCAGCAATTCACAGCAACGTGATATACTTAATCACAAGCGATATACCCGGAAAACTGGTGCATTGTGACTAACCAAATGGTTGCAAAAACTAAGTTCATGCTGCGAAACTTCCTACTTAACGCTGTAAGTGTCGCAAAGAAGTTCCTCGTTCCATTGCCTGTTTTAAGTAATTTTCAACGTAGCTCTCTTTTATATTTGTATACTCTAAATACAGTATATTAAGTTTGCCAATTTTTCCAGTGGTTAAGCTGCAATTAAGAATAGTTGCGCAATATTTTAGATAAGTACTTACCGTTATCTCCCAGCTGTGCTGATTTGACGTAGAAATCCGATAAATCATTGCCATATGTTCACAATCATTGCTGCTCACTTGCACATGTTTTCTATATACTAGTATAAGGGTGTGTACACATTTTCACAGACCACCTGTCCACTTGTCTATTAACGCGCCATATTGTCGACACTCATACAGTAAATAATAATACAAACCCCCTTTACTATTTTGCAAACTGATAAGTACTGGTAACATAAATCCAAAATTCAGCTCAGGCCAAGCAGAGGCGGTAACTTTAGTTGGCAAACGTTTGTTGACAAAAGTAGTTCGGAAATGCCACAGAGCGGCTTAATCCAACAGCGTAAAGTATTTACACATACATATTGATTGAAGTAAGAGTGAAATTAATGAAATTATGCTGCGCATAAATGCTTATTGGCAGTTCAGCAGGTGCGCTTAAAAGTTTTTTAGTAGCTCCGTGCAATCAGAGTTGCACATTTTTTTATATTATCTTAAAAATTTTCGGATTAAAAATTAAATTTTTATTGGAATTGGAATGTTGGGATTAAAGTTAAATTTTTATGTTGCAATTTGCAATTTATTAAATTTAAATTGAAAACTTAAAAAATTATATTTATTGCATGCAATTAAATTTTTATGATTTTAAACCAAGATGTTTGATATTAAAAATTGAAAATATTATTTTATATATTATATTTGTTTTGAATGAACACGAAATAATGTTAATTTTAAAACAAATTCATTTTTTAATTCTTACTTGTAATTATATGCTTGAGTTTAAAAGTTAACGCGGAAAAAGTTAATTCTAAAACAAATTCTTTTTTTCTTCTTCTTAATTATGTGCTTGAGTTTAAAAATTTTATTTATTATATTTCAATCCTGTAGTTGGGATTCGGTTTTCGAGATTATACATTTTTTTTCTGCGCTGGATTAATATATTTTTAATTTTTTATCCCTTATTTGGGATTACAAAAAAAAAAAAAATAATTAAAATGTGTATCAAAAATTGTTTAGTCCATTATTTGCAACACTGCGTGCAGTAAATATAATATTTTTTAAATTTAAAATTGTATCAAATAATTAATTTCAATTAAATTTAAATGTTTAATTGTTTATTTATTTTTTTTTTTATTTAAATTTTTTCAATTAATTAATTTCATTTTAATTTAAATGTTAATTAAATTTTTTTTATGCATTACTTGCAACCCTGCGTGCCATAAATATACTTTTTTTCAATTTAAAATTTTATCAATTAATGAATTTAAAGGTTAATTGCATTTTTTAATGCATTATTTGCAAACCTGCGTGCAATAAATATAATTTATTTTTCAATTTTAATTTTTTTTAAATTAATTAATTTCAGTTTTTATAATTTTTTTATATTATAATTTGAATTTATATGTGCAATTTGCGATTTGCAATTTCATTTTTGCTGTTTCCTATATTTTTATTAATTATTTTATTAGTTTAACTTTATCACTTACTTAAAAATGCATTACAATAGATCAAATGCAAATATATATACATATTATATATGCAAGTATGCATGCGCTCTACAAATACCCGGTTTTTTCAATCGCTCGGCTACATCTCATCAAGCTGATAAGCACAGCCGCTGATAACAGCAAGTAAAACAAATAACGGCAGTTATACAGGCATATAGACTTCTATTCCACCACCTGTTAATCCGAAACGCTTAAGGTAGTTAATGCCCACCACTTGCCCGTTAACCAACTACAAACAGTCTGAACTTTATGGCATTTCACAGACATATGTGCATACATATGTACATGTATAGAAAATCCTGGTCAATATTACTTTGCTTTATGGCCGCTTGAAAAATTCACCGCCGTCGTTGGTTTAGTTTGTTAAGTGCGCGGGAGCGATAAAGTTGCAAATTATTTGCGCGCAACGAAAATGTTTCGAACGTAAAAATATAGTATTTCTCGCGTCAACATACATATGTATATATGTGCATGCTAAACAAGCATAAATATATTTTTGTGAATCCCAGCATACCTCTGTAATAGCGTATTAGATGTGATAACACAGCAAATACGACGCTAAATTTGACAGCGTTTTGAAATACACCACAGTGGTGACTTGTCTGTCGCACGCGTTAAGGCAAATGCCAAAAAGTATACGGTTTCTTAAACCGCAAAAGAAAAGCAAAGCCAAAACTAGAAGTGTTACTGTGCTTGTGATTTAATCGATTCTCAATCACTTTGAAGCATTTTAACATACATATAACAATGACAAAGACCAATGACACGCTAAGCAATCTAATTTATAGCGCGAAGAGTGTTTTTCAGCCGCGAAGTGAAAATGATTTAAAATCGTTCGAAAATTATATATACGATAATTACATATCCGATTTGGAGGGCGACGGCGAATCAATTCCGACGCCAACGGTAGAAAATGATAAGCGCGCCAAGCGTAGATCCATATTCGAATTGCCTTGGAAGCAACATGAGGACACGTACGCCGTGGAGTTCTATTGCGCCGCCTCAAGGGAGTAAGTTAGCATGCATTTTTAAATAACAAACATAATTCTTAATAACGGGAAGTATTAGCGCTTCAGGCTGTCAAATAACATTTAAAAAATATAAATAATAAAATTATAAATAATAAAAAATATAAAAATAAAAAATACCAAGAAAAGTTGGGCTATGAATGCGCTGTGTAGAGTCACATTTTCGCGGTTTTTTTTAATTGCGGCGTTCACCTTCTTCACGATATAACAAAAATATTAGTGATGGCAGCTTTGTTGAGTCTAAAATAAGTCTATATGAATACTAATTCATAAAAGTGATTCGAAATCTTGATATTTTTTAAGTCATTGCCATTGCTGGCTTATTCAAAACATAGCAGAATTTCAAATAAAAATATCGTGCTTACTTTACGAATTCTGCTGTGCCAGTACTTAACTATATCAAAGGAAAATTCATTATTTACTCTTCGTAGCATGTACCTACATCAATAATATTTTCGTTGCATAAGCCACTTTAGATAGCTACTGCCGCGTAATGGTTAATCAATAGTTAAGGTGCAATTAAATTATGAAATAAGTAGAACAAGTATTCTTTCGCACAATAAAGAGTTTATGGCTTAACCTCAAAGGTGACGGTTTAAAGATTAGAAAACTGGGCACTAGCAGCGCTTCATTAAATGGGTTAATATTGTGGAATAATAGAACTTGAAATATTGTGCAATATTTAAGCATTTGATAGCATACATTTCCTCTAGTTGAAAATTATTTTCCAAGGAATTAAAAATAATGCTTACTACCTCAAAAACAAAACATAGAAAATTAAATGCAAGCCAAACTACAATATGTGCCTTTGTGCGTGTCTCAGCTTTAAATATGGGCCAATTAATATTTTACAGACAAAACAGCTGTCAGCGTGGGAGTGCTGCCAAATATTCTCCCATAGTTTTTTTTTATATACAATAATTTAATCGCGACACTTATATGCTTATTTATATATAATTGTTTTTCTGCGTATATTTGTGAACATAAGTATCTACAGAGAGTGCTATTTTGCAATGATTGCTTTATTGTTAATTATCCCCGTGATTTATTTTCAATTAGCCGTAAGCTAGTTATACATATGATGTTTGTATATACACGAACTAGTCTTTTAGTTTTTGAGATATCGAGCCGAAATTTTGCACACGTCCATTTCTCCACAAAAAGAGCAGCTTTGTCGGAACAACCGATATCAGACCACTATAGCATATAGCTGCCATACAAACTGAGCGATGAAAAGAAGTCTTCGTATAGAAAATTTTTTTATTTGATAAGATATCGTTACGAAATTTGCACAAGACATTGCTTTAATCTCTGAGAATATTGTTCAGATTGCACTACTATAGCATATAGCTGTTATACAAACCGAACGATCAAAATAAAGTTTTCGTATGGAAAAATGTTGAGT
The DNA here is from genome assembly GCF_042242935.1 of Bactrocera oleae. Taxonomy (NCBI): domain Eukaryota; kingdom Metazoa; phylum Arthropoda; class Insecta; order Diptera; family Tephritidae; genus Bactrocera; species Bactrocera oleae. The sequence continues at coordinate 2,000,767 of NC_091539.1, forward strand.
TTGGCGAGATATCTGCACGAAATTAAGGATGGATTATTGTATAAGGCAACGGTATAATCTTCGTACAAGTTGTTTTATTTTTGAAAGCTATTGTAGATTCGGTGTAGCCGAAGTTATTGCTCTTCTTGTTTGCTTAAACAGTCAAGTATCTATCTAAAAAATATATATAGATTTTTGTACGAAATTATTTTATTCCACCATTAGTTTACCTTCTCGCAAATTTTGAAATCCATTATTTAACTGTCTGGCGTGGTTTACTGTGGTATGAGGGCGCATATATGTATGTATGCTTAAAGCTTAAAATACGCTATTTTGCTGACGTCAAAAATAACTAAAAATTGCTATTTTTTATTTATATTATTCTTATTGCGATCCTATTAATAATAATTAAAAATCTTGCATGACAGCCAAAACATGATACAAAAAAATATATAAAATTCTACAAAGCAGTAAGCAACAACAGCAATTTATAATATGTATAGTTGCTGTCGCATAGCATCTCAGCAATCAAGGTGTTGTTCGCTAAATTAATATGCTTTATTAATACACACATTGTGTCATTGTTGTCTTTGCTTATGCCTAACGGTATATGCCATGCTATGACGTCATGAATAAACGCTAATGATTGCGTGCGCGTCGTCAAAAAACGACCACAAGAGCGAAAAATAACAAACGTCACCAACCAACGCGAATTTATGGTCGGCATGCAGCAAAACAATAACAAAAAAAATAAATGCCAATGAAAAATAATAAACAAAACAGCTGCTGTGCGAGGTAGTTCGCAAATGTCATCATAAGCGCATACTATATCAAATTAGGCAAATATTGAGGAATGCAGTTCGCACACATATCTCAACGTTCATTTATGTTTGGCGTGAATTTATTCAAAATAAACAATAAATAATATATTTTCAAATATTAGCGAAATTTTGGCACTCAGCGTTGCAGAAATGAGTTCACAAGGAAATTTATTTGCTTTAGTATATTTCATAAGGCATCGCCGGAAGACGCATTGCATCTCTGTACGGCAACTTGGTAGCTCAAAGGTTTTTACAAAAGTGCGCTTATAAAAAATTATTCACTTTTTTTCTCGAAACGCTGTTTTTGTGTCTTTGAGATAAATTTCTTCGATATGGCTGTAACAATCTACTATAAAAGTTGAAATTTGTCGGCGTCAGCGCGTTTCTTCGGACTTGCAAGTAGAAATAAACACTTAAGATTAGTTTATATTAATATATACTACCTTCACTGATTTTTTTAATAGACACTCATAGCTTATTTCTCCTTTGCATTGCAGATCTTTGTACACAATTGCGCCGAGCGGATCCACTACCAGCATACGCAGCATCAGCCCAACGTCGCGTAAGAGTGCCACCAACACCACGGCGAAGCATGAGCAATCGACAGCGGCAGCAACAGCTGCTGCCGCCGCTGCAACAGCGGTGCCTGCCGAGAAGGAGAAGAAGCGCAAGGAAGTCTCCAGTTCGCGTGTGAAGAAATTCCATCGGCACTTTACGCAAGTCTCCAAAGATGAGAAGCTCATCAATTGTGCGTAAAATGTGCAATGAAAACGGTTCAGATTTCTAATAATTTTTGAAAATTGTAGATTTTTCCTGTGCGCTTGTTAGTGACATACTGCTGCAAGGACACCTTTATATAACAGATCAGCATTTTGCATTCTATTCAAATGTGTTTGGTTATGTTACCAAGGTGAGTACGAAGAGGCTCGCATTCAATTGTTGATAAACAGTAAATTTAAATTATTTTTGTGTTCACTTCAAACCAGGTTGTCATACCCACGTCGTCCGTCACGAAAATCTCCAAAGAGAAGTTGGCGAAAATTATACCGAATGCCGTGGGTGTCGCCACCGCCGATGAGCGGCATGTCTTCGGTAGTTTTATGAGCCGTGAGGCAGCCTTCCGTCTAATGTGCAGCGTTTGTCCGCCATTAGCACCCATTGAAAATCTTCCAAAAGCACCCGCAGACATTGAAATTTCCGAAGAATACTCAATTGAGGACGACAGCAGCTGTTCGATTAGCGGCAACGAGAGTCCACCACAAGCTCTAATTGCAGCAGTCACCGCCAACATTGGCGCAATCGACGAACTTGGCCAAACGCTGATACACCGCAATGTAACTGGCTCCAGTGTAAGCATTGCCGATGGCACCGCAGCAGCAAATGAAAACCATCGACATTCCGGTGAGTGCAAGTGCACACTCGTAAAGTAGCATCAATAAAATAAAAATCACTTGCAATACATTGCAGATATTCCAATAGATGCCAAACAAGCCGGCGCTTTTACCAACACAACAATGCGCGCATCAGCGCCACCCTCGGCACGCTACAACTCGAGCAACGGCAAAACTGCCAGCGGCGCAGACGGTACGCCGACTGCAAATGCCAGCAGTGGTGAAGGCATAACGACCGCCGGTATTGCACTAATTGTGACTGGCACCAATACGTCAGGCTCATCGTCGCCCACACCATCAACATCTTCCTCGCTGCCAATCACAGTGATGGGCAGCACACCTAAGTCAGCAGCGCATGCGGCTGTGTCGAGCTTTAGAACGCTGACGCAGAAGGCGCTGCTGCGCTTGAAATTCCCCAAGGAATTACATGTCGTTTACTTAGGTGTGCTGCTCACTATGGTGCTGGCGCTATTCTCTGTTTTTCTGCTCTATCGAATACTGGACATTGAGGCGAAAACGAGCGCATATCGCTCGCCAAACGAATTTAATTGGGTGAGTAGGATTGGCGGCGTGTGCGCATGCGTATGTGTATTAAACTAATGCTGCTTTCTTTGTCGACATTTTGTTTGCTTCCAGCAGCGCGCCGGCACCGATGACGATATATTTGCGGAGGCTTTGCGTTGGCAAAAGGAGCTGCAAGCTAAAAGCACCGAAGAAGCTCAAGATATACTTACACACAATTTAGAGCAGATTGCCAAGGTGAGTCGAGTTTACAAATATGACATTTTATAACACAAATATGAAAGTATTGTTGAGCATGCTGATAGAGTGGACTATACTATACTATATAGGAAAGTATTTTAGCAGATCGAGCACAGAAACGTTATTATTATAGCAACTTAAAATATTCGCAACTTGTATTGGCGCATACTTCTGGTGTTGGCCTTTGATTTGTTATCTTCCACATCGCGTGAGCAGTTTAATTAAAAGATGAAATATATAAAGTACACATATTCACACGTCGTATGGTCATGCCCGATTTCCGTTGCCACCGTCAATATATTTATGTGTTTTATAAGTTTCATTAGTCACCTGGCCGTAATCATTCACACGCCAGATGTCTGCCTTGTAATTGGCGACATTTTTAGCAGCGCTTATCAGCCCCCGATAAGCAAAAACAAAATATAAAAAAAAAATTTTAATTATTAGCGCTTCTCAGAAATAACTTAATTAAACGACAGGTGCCAAAAATGGCAATATATAGTTTTTGAATGCAATCGATTACTATAAAAATCGTTTTATCGGTTTCTATATTACTTAATGAGGCGAGTAACGGATTTCAGTTGATTGTGCTAGTCATGCGCGCACTCTAAGGGAAATTTTCGCAAAATTCACGTAATTATCTATTATCACAACTTATATATACAATTCATTTTATTATTGGGATTTTTTTTTATTGAATTACTTTTTTTTATTAAACTACTTTTTTTATTGAATTGTTGGTTTTTTTTTGTATAATTGAATTATTAGTTTTTCTTTTTATTGGCATACACCAATCAAATGTCAGTTTTTGTTTGACTGGGCAATAACATAAACTATTGAGATTGTGGCTAAAAATTGTGAGATGTGGCTCCACCGTCGCGTCAAGTTTTTATATATCTTTAATTCCATCTTCAATACAATGAAGCATAATGCGCCAATTCAAATGCAATTCATAAATCAGAGATGCGTGTGGCCCTAGTTATCAGCCAGGGGCTCTAAAACAGCTGCCAATGAAAAGAAAAAATCATGCAGTTGCTTTTAGAATGATAATTTTAAAAACTAAAATATACAACAAAAGTTCCAATCGAAAACCAGACAGCCAAATAGAGCCATATAACTAATTAAGTGGCTTAACTAATGTGACAACCTGAAAAAGTCGAATTTTAGGTATTAAAAAAAAAACTAGTCTATCAATGATTTCAAAATTAAGGTTATGTTCATACCAGAGCTCTTAAAATTATTCGAATAACTCCAAAACCGATTATTTTTTATATCCGGTTTGTTATGTATTTGGTATTTGTATGGTTTAGTATGTTATTTTTAAAGTTATAACTTATCGATTTGTAAAAGATCGATAATTGTTTTTGAACCCGATTATTTTTTATATCCGGTTTGTTATGTATTTGGTATTTGTATGGTTTAGTATGTTATTTTTAAAGTTATAACTTATCGATTTGTAAAAGATCGATAATTGTTTTTGAACTTTCAAACTAGGCGTGTCCCTTAAGAAGAGAAACAGTTAGAAAAAATTAAATGAAATGCTTTAAATTATATTTTTATTTATATACATATTATTATATATATTTATATACATATTATTATTTTGTTATATTTATATTATATATTATATTATATATTTATGATTTTATGATTTTTGGACACTTATTTGATAACTTTAATATTTTCGTCATTGTAAATTAATATAAACGGTACTGCAGCCTTTATATTATCGTATCTCTGCTCCGCTCTCTTTTCAGGTGCGTCGCAGCTTAGAAACGCTCTCAATGTTAATCCATGACAGAAGCGCAGCTCATGAACAGCGCGACGAAAGTGACTGAATTTATATTTTTAATTAATTTTAATTACAATTTAACCGTAAAAGGAAAAGTCACGATCCTTTCACACACATACATACATACATACATACTACATAGTTACACATTACTTTTAAGCTGATAAACTACGTTTAAATTAAAGCAGTTATATTTACTTTAATGTAATAAATTCAAAATAAGCACTACATACAAACATAAATGAAGCAGAAGCAGTTGGAAAGCAAAGCATAAAGTGAAAAAGTGCGTAGAAAATGCGACAGTGGTGAGCGCTAAAGCGGTGGCGCTTAAAAGCAGTGACACAAAACAAGCAAGCAGCAAGCTTTGAAAAATGAAAAGTGAGTGCAAAACATACATACATACATGCGTAAATATGTATTTCAGGCAAATGCCGTTGGCAAACTTGCGAAACATGTAAATATATTTTCATTTTGAAATGTGCATTCTGTCAATTTAATATTTATATATAATAAATTTTTTTTTTAATAATTTCGCTGATCACTTCTTTGCATGTGGCTGTGCGCTCAAGTCAATTTTTATATGGTTCCTATTAACGGTTAAAGTAATTTCTTGGTATTGTAGTCATGCTGTTGTGCCAAAGATATTTAGAATTGATATCTGTACTGCAAAGAACCGCGAGTTGGCGTGCAAAATTGTATTTGAGACATTTTGCACGTTTCAAAATGAATTTATATTTTATGTAAAATGCAATTTAAGTCACAACAAAATGGCTAAATGTGCAAAATCGGCCAAATTATGCCAAAAATTGTTGGCAACTTTGTAAGTTTTCAAGCAAATTAGTGGAATTTAAGAAACATAATTACGCTATAATAATTGTCACTTAACCCTTATAAGCACAAAATTTGAAGTAAAGTGTTGCACTATAAAACTAAAAATATCACTGTAAAAAATGCATTGCAAACTTTAAATTTATTTAGGCGAAATTTATTGCTATTAAATTAATTTTCATATGTTTTCCAGTATTAAAAAATAGTAGAAATAACTTTATTAAGATAAAAAGTTTGCCATGCCTAAAAATCAAAAAAATTCTGTGGTTGGTCAAAAAAAAATTTTTTTATAATAAAAAATATGATAAAAATTTTTTTTATATTTAAATTTTATATTTTTTTTATATAATAAAATATTTTTTTTATATTTAAATTTTATATTTTTTTATATAATAAAAATATTTTTTATATTTAAATTTTATATTTTTTTATATAATAAAAATTTATTATATATAATAAATTTTTTTTTATATTTAAATTTTTTTTATATATAAATTTTTTTTTTATTGAAATTTTTTTCTATACACAACTTTTTTTTTTATTGTATTAAAGTTTATTGCATATTTTTATATTAAATTTCACTGTGTTCACGCTGGAAATTGAAAAAACATGCTGGCCGATGCTCACATTTAACCCTTATGTGCATACATTTTATAATATTTACCGGTACTCAAAAAAAAAGAATCAAATCAAAATAAATCAAAACTAACTGCAGCGCTGCGCCGCTGTCCGCAAATAAATAAATAAAATTAAGCAAGCATGCAATTTTTAACGATAAAACGCAAAATTAGTTTATTACGCAAGCGTTTAAAGCAACTAAGTGTTAAAATAAATTATATTATAAAAATGAGAACAAAAACAAAAACTCAACCAGCTGTGCAGCATAAAGCGCTGGCAGCAAAAAAAAACAAAATAATAAATTTATTAAAATATTACAACAACAAAAAAATAAAAACTCAAGCAAAATGGCAAAAGCCAAAAACAGAAACACTTTCAGTAACAAAACTAGCAGCTGGGACATGGTGCAATGTTGAAAACGCTTGTGGTGCCATGCGCAGTCGCAGCCGCGGCTGCAGCAATCCACGCGTTATACAAAATGACTAATTATAGACAAGTTTTCATGTGCTAACACGCGCCGTTTAGTATTAAAAATATTACATTTTCACGCATGTGAATGCCAATTCAAACTTCTTACGGCGCCTTAACCCCCATTCACACACGAAAATAAAAGGCAAGTCAAACATTTGAAAAATCATCGCATGCCATTTCCCCGCCCCTCTCTTCACACACTTTACACAGCACATTTGCCGTTAAGCATATTTTTAAGCCACTCTCAATTTGCTATTTTGCGCTCACGGCGCTGCGACAATTTTTCTACGCAAACAACAAAACACAAAAACAAAAACAAAGCACGAAAGCAGAAGTAGAAAGAAAATGCAAGCAAATCCCTTAAGCTAATTTCGGCGTGGAAATTGAGAGCGTAAGATTCCCCTGTGATACAAACAAACATGCACACAAACACACATGCATGCATACATACATACCAACATACATATATACATACATACATGCATACATACATACATATGTTTAGCATAATTTTTATTAAGTAAGAAAGTAAAATTTGCGTTTTAAAATAAATTTTAAGTTTAGCTGAAATATTTATATATTTTTAATTTATTATAAAATTATTAAATTATAAAACTATAAAATAAATTTGCAAATTTTGTTAATTTTTTGGTTTTTTTTTATGAAAACGCCACTTGTCGAAACGTTTTGTAAAGCGACATTGACCTTGAGTTAGGAATTTATTAGTTGTAATTACAAATATTTCTTGCAAATTAAAAGCTTAACGGCACTAGCTAATTAAGTATATGTGATTGTATTAACGCATTACATAATATGCGGCAGACACGCTTTCGCTCTGCTTTGCGTTTTCGACTCCTTAAGAAAAACTATGCTTAAATAATTTGTATTTATTATTGTTGTAATTAAATATACTTGTATGTTTAGTGCAATGTGTACTCAAATAAAAGCAAACGTAAACTACTTTGTGTAATTTGTATGTGTTAGTGCAGCGAAAACCGAAAGTAATAGTTTTTAAGCCGACAAACAAGTGGAGAGATTTTGTATGCATTAGTTTTGCGTTTTGTATGATTAAAAGCAACATATTATATAATTATTATAAGCTAGAAGAAGCAGCTGCGGCTTCGGCATTAAATTAGCGCGGCTACCCATTGAAATATGATACTTCCATAAAAATTAAAAAAAATAAATGCTAAAAGTGTGAAAATAAACTTAAACAAAAGCAAAAGTAAAAGCAGAAGAAAAGAAAAAGCGCATATAAAAATCTGTTTAAAAGAAATTAATAAAATTTAAAAATTCTGCAAAAAAGAAATATTTAAATATTTTTGCTTGATTGGCATACAAATACTTGTATGGCAGCGAAATCGCAAAAAAAAACAATTAAAGAAAAATAAAGAAAGAAAATACTTAAAAATTACCACAAAAGCATACAAAAATATAAAAATTATAAAATCTTAACATAAACAAAAAGCAAAGACACAGAAATTCATAAAAATTGTAAACCAGCAAAAAGCTCGTTATGGGTCTTATGTAGCATACAAAGATATACATAAATAATAGAAAACCGAATATTCGCAATAAATTATGCAATTTAGCGCAAACATGGAAATCTAAATAAAAATTGTTGTTTTATTACAAAATTGTGGCAGGTTATTGCAGCTGCATTGCACGCGGTAAGTATTGGCGCTATTCCACAAAATAAATTCAAGAAAAACAAGCATTTTGCGCGAAAATTTCACGAAAACCGACGCATAGCGACACATTTTCAAATTTCTAAAAAATATGTGTAATTACGAAATTAAATTTTTGTAAATTTTCACATTTTTAATTTTTCGCTACGACCACTAGTTCCAAAGTTACAAGCGTTTTTCTATGCGGCGGCTGCTTGCTACATACAGCTGTTGACAGCTAATTGGAAGCGTTCGCTTTTTATAGCTGACTGATGAGTATAATAATAAAAATGTTTTCATATACCGTTATTTATACTCCTAAAAGTCTTGCATTGTTTGTGTTACACTATTTACTACTAAATTCGCTCAGTTTTGTTGTTGTGTAGTGGAAGTACTGTTAATTTTTTTCCACATAGTACATGCGTCACGTTGTAATTGTTTAAAGTAACATAATTCCGCACGGTGTTAATATTTAATAATAATATCATTGATTTCTGATAAGCGTTGCTGTTGCTTAGCATATGCTGAGGGGCAAAAATGGCACAACGGAAACGGACATACTATGAAAAATGTGGATATAAAACGAGGACCGGAAACAAAAATTTACGTAATATAATTTCCGGTTATATGTTGTTTTCGGAAGTTGCCAACTGGAAACGGAAGTGGTTTTAAGTTTTAACCGGATGCTTTTATATTGCGCAGCATATGCAACGGAACGGTTGCAGACATACACTAAGACCGGAAATTGACATGTATCGGTATCCAAAAATGAGAATTACATCAACTCATTTTCAGTTTAACACATACGCGACGGATGCCGCTTATCGTCGTTATTTGAGTTATCGTTTAACAATTCTTTCAAAATGTCTTTAATCAAATTCAAATTACTTTATGCTGGCATTTCTAACATCAGAGATCTTTTATTATATTTAGTTAACAGAAGCAGAAGAAATATACCGGAAGCTGTTGGCAGGAAATATGTTTATCGTTTCCTGTGTCTCACAGACAATTCAACGGAAGCGTTATATACGCAAACCGCATACAATATTTATAAAGGAATATAAACAACAATTTCCGGTTTATGTAATATTTACGTTGCCTCAACTTCTGTTATAATTTTATACATCCGGTTCTAAATTATGTCCGTTTTCGTTTAGCAATTTTACCCCTTTGCATATGCTATGTTAATGTAATATTTCCCGTTAATGCAATATTTCCGTTTCCTTTTATCAATTTCCGTTATAATTACTAACCGGAAATTTTATACTCTAATATTAATTTCCGGTGAAAATTACATACATCCGTTTCTAAAGTATGTCCGTTTCCGTTTTTATATTTTTACCCCTTTGCATATGCTACAGCAATGCGCTGGTTTCTGAAAAGTGCTCATAACTTCTAAACTAGTGGTCGTAGCAAAAAATTAAAAATGCGAAAATTTGTAGAAACGCATGTACTACAATTCTATTCAAAAAAATTTAATTTCGAAATTAACGAAAAATTTAGAAATTTTAAAATGTGTTGCAAATCGCCGATTTTTTACAAAAAAGCTTTGTTGACATTAATCGCTCGCTTAAGTGAGGCGCTCGAAAAGTGGTGGAAAAAACATTTTTAAGTGTTTTGTTTTATTTCAAATCCAAAATATTTTATTTGAACAATTTTTTCAATGTTTTTGGATTTTATAGTAGATAGTGTAATATGCGTTTTTTTTTATTAACTGCTCAATTAGCGTGTGTTTTCACTTTTGCTGCGAAATAAAAAATAGAAGAAGACTGGGCTATTTTCATTTTTTTTGCTAAATGCGTATTTTTATTTTGATGGTTGTATAAATTTTGCAAATACAATTACATATTTCATCATGTTTTATTTTATATTAATTATTTATTTATTTTTTATTTTTTCATTTGCTTAGGCTTTTATGAATACATTTTTTCTGTAAATTTATTTAACGCAATTAGACTTGCTATTACTTTTCCTACTCATTTATGTATGTGTGTGTGTATATAGGTTGTGGCCATAAATAACTACGAATACATGTATACAAAATCTGATAAAGTTTAGGAGCAGCTTGTTGGCTTGTTGCCTTTTTTGGAGTTTCGCTTATGTAATTTTCTATTCAACATTTCGCTTTCGTCTTTTATTGGCCTATTTGTTATTGTGGTGTGCGTTTTGAAGCGAATTTCGCTTCGGCAACTCAAGTGGAGGTTGGGGATTGGCGTAGTAGTGCTTATGCGGTTTATTTGGGCTTAAACGCTCTTGCGAGTCATTGGTGTCAGGGAAATTTGCTTTTTTAAAGAAGAATAAATTTGAGTGAAAAGATGTCAAAAAATACTCAAATAAAATTGTTAAGAAATCTAAAAACAATTTCTGTTTAAAATATGCAAAATTAAGTATAAATATTAATGTAGTGATAACTTTAAAAAATTGAAAATAAAAAATAAAAATAAAACAAATAAAAAAAAATATAAAAAAATAATAACTAAAAAAAATAATAAAAAAATAAATAATAAAAAATAATAATTTAAAAAAAATAAAATAAAAACTAGCATAAATAAAAATAATAATGAACAAAAAATTTTAAATATGCAAAAGGAAGACCACATTAATATTAATGATAATTTTAAACAATTTAAAACCAAATAAAAAAAAATATAGAATTAAAATTTCATAAAAAAAATAAAATAAAACACTATTAATAAAATAAATAAAAAACAATAATAAAAAACAGAAATTAAAAATAAATAAAAATATTTATTAAAAAAAAAAATTTCTTTTAAATAACTATGATATGATGAATATATGAACTATGCAAATTTGATTTAGATAAAAAATTTGTCAAATATATAAAAAACTAAAAAATTAAAATACAATAAAAAAGGTTCAATCTTTGACTAAATTAAAATTATTTTTATATTCAAGCAGCGTAATTTCAAATTATCTAAGGTTTGACTTAAAAAGTAGAAAAATGTTTATGATTTACACTTTTCTCTGACAAATTTCATAAAAACGTTGCACAGTGCAGCATTACTATTTCATTTAAGTCTTATAAGCTGTAACTTGGAATATATATAATATATATATATATATATACTTGTATATATGTGTGTACTGCTTATGTATATTTCCGTTAATTCCGTTGCTGCTGTTTGTGTACGTAAAACTATTAAACACATTTCATTGCATTTTTATAATTTTGCTAATCCAACTTTGCTAATATTGCGTTTGATGCTTATGTAAAAAAAATCTAAGCTACGGCGTATTTTTAGTCGATTAGAGTGCAATTTACACACGCTGTTTACACATTTCATTTAATATTATTGTTTTTTGTGTTTGTGTTGTTTAAAAAATGCTTTTCACATTTGAGTTTATTAATTTTAGTTTGAGTTTGGTTGGAAATTGTTGTTGTTTACACATTTTACTGTTGAGCTACATTTTTAAGAAAAAAATGCTGTGAAAAATAAAATTGAAAAATAGTGTTTAATAGTTTGCAAAAACAAAATTTTAAAACTTTATTACACAGTTTTTTATTTAAAATCATTTATTATTATTTTTTTGCTTTAATTTTTTTTAATTTTTAAATTAAGCGCAATTCCAATATTTGCTATTTCTATTTGGTTATTGTTCATTGACAGTCTCGTGTCTGCACGAAGTATACATCTCATTATATTATGTTAAATTCCCGTTAATAATTAAATGCTTTACAAAGGAAAAGTACAGTACTCATTCATGTATGTATGTATATACGTTCGACTAGGGTATAAATGCCTATTTAGTTGTAACTTTCATTAATTTTACACATTATTTATTTACTTGTATTCTTTATAATTGAGATTCTTTAAAGCTAAATAGTAAATGTAATATTTTTCTTTACGCAACGCCACGCACTTCCGCCGTTCTCACGGCGCATTATCGATTATTATTTATATATGTCTTTATATATTATGTATATATGTATATAATTACAAAAGAAGACATTCCATATATGTATGTATGTGTAATATGTGTAAGAATATATTTAGAAGGTGGAGTATATAGTAGGTATTTAATTTTATAAAATATTAAAGCAAAAAGCGAGTTGTAATATGCAAGGAGAGTTGGGCAAAACAATATTAAAATATAAAAATATTTAAAAAAAATAAAAATATTAAAAAAAAAATATATATTAAAAATTAAAAAATATAAATTAAAAAAAATAAAAATAAAAAGAAAAGTATTAAAAATTAAAAAAAAATTATTCAAAGTAAGAAAAAAAATATTAAAAATTAAAAATATATATTCAAAGTAAAAAAAAAAAAATAAAAAAAAAAAGAAAAATTTAAATAATATATTCAAAGTAAAAAAAATATCAAAAATAACAAGAAAAATATTAAAAATTGAAAAAATATATTCAAAGTAAGAATAAAAAAATATTAAAAATAAAAAAAATATATTCAAAGTAAGAAAAAAAATATTAAAAATTGAAAAAATATATTCAAAGTAAGAATAATAAAATATTAAAAATTATAAGATAAATATTAAAATTAAAAAAATATATATATTAAAAATTAAAAAAAAAAATATTAAAAATTAAAAAAAAAAATATTAAAAATTAAAAAAAAAAAATATTAAAAATTAAAAAAATATATTCAAAGTAAGAAAAAAACATATGTATATTAAAAATAAAAAAAATAAAAAAGAGAGAAAAATATTTAAATTAAACTTATTAAAAATGAAAATAAAAAAATATGTATTTAATAAAGAATAGTAATAAATATACTTAAAATCAGGGACCGTAAATAATAATTGTTGCGATTTTTAAATGAAGAAATCAATCCCTTAGAATCGACATACAAAAAAAAACAGATAACGTCTGTTAATCCTTTTTCGACGATCTCAGCATTTCGGTGATGATTTTTTAATTTTGGATTTTTATAATTTTCTTCACAGATAATTTTTAATTTTGATTACTTTTATAATAAATAATAATTAAGCAATATTTTTTAGCAAAAAAAACATAAATAATTATTATTTGTGATTGTTATTTTTAATTATTATTCGTTTTGCTCAAAAATAATGATTATTTACGATTTATTATAATATTAATCATTATCGGTGAGACAAACTTATTGAGTTTATCATTATTACATGATTTTTAAATTAAAACTTATAATTATTACGGTCTCTGCGTAAACAATCTAAAGAAAAATATTATTAAAAATTCAAAACAAACGTTTCCGTACATAAGTAAGTATAATAAAAATTATATAAAACAAGTAAGGAAGGGCTAAGTTCGGATGTAACCGAACATTTTATACTCTCGCAAAGTCAAATAGTATACTCGTTTGAGATTTCTTTGTGGATTGGCTGATATTTTCGGTAGAAGGTCAACTATACTTACGCTTTTAGTAGTTTTTAACAGTACCGTTATATGGGGAGTGGGCGGAGTTGCCACCCGATTTCAACTATTTTCACACCGTCAATAGAAGTGCTAAAAATATTTGCTTCCAGTGAATTTTGTTATTATAGCATTAGCGGTTTAGGAGATATGCACATTAAACCTATTAGAGGCGGGACCACGCCCACTTTTTTAAAAAAAAATTTTAACTGCAGATGCCCCTCCCTAATGTGATCCTATGTACCAAATAACAGTCTTGTATCTTATTGCGGAGCTTAGTTATGGCAAGTTATTTGTTTTTGATTAATGGCGTTTTGTGGGCGTGGCAGTGGTCCGATTACGCCCATCTGCAATACCAACCGTCTCACGGTACCATGAAACATGTCTACCAAGTTTCATAAAGATATCTCAATTTTTACTCAAGTTAGAGCTTGCACGGACGGACGGACAGACGGACGGACAGACGGACGGACGGACAGACAGTCACCCGGATTTCAACTCGTCTCTTCATCCTGATCATTTATATATATATAACCCTATATCTAACTCGATTAGTTTTAGGTGATACAAACAACCGTTAGGTGAACAAAACTATTATACTCTGTAGCAACAGGTTGCGAGAGTATAAAAATAGCAACAAATAAAAAATCAGTCGATGAAAAAAAATTAAATATATACAAAAACTAAGCAACTATAATAATAAATAAATGCATTGAAACATATAAAAAAATTTAGAAAATGAAAAATTAATGTATGTACTATTTATTATAAAGCTAGACAATAAACTATAAATAATGTATTTATTAAAAGCGAAAATTCACTTGATAAAAATTCAAAACGTACAAATAATAGAAAAGCATTTTTCATATTGCTGAAGTAAAATAGAGAGCGCCCAAAAGCAAAAGACCAAAGCAAGTACACTACTGCAACGCAAAGGAAGTGCGTCGAAATGAAGCAGATCGAAGTAATAACAAAGATTTTTGCACAAAAAACAGCAACACAAAGTATATATATTTGAAAATAAAAAAATAACACCAAAAAATAAAAAAAAAAACACAAAAAATAAATAGACAAAAACAAAAAAAAAGTAAACAAAAAAAAATAATAATAAATATAAAAAAAATTACACAAAACAAAATAACTTAAATAAAAAATAAAATATATATAAAAATAACACCAAAAAATAAAAAAAAAACACAAAAAATAAATAGAAAAAAACACAAGCAAAAAATGATTTTAAAAAAATACAAAAAAAAAATTATTTGAAAAAAAAAAATTTTTTTAATATTTAAAAAATATATAAAAAAAGTATTCAAAAAATTTATTAAAAAAAAATATAAAATAAAAATTTTAAATATATAAAAATTAACAAAAAAAATATCACCAAAACAAAATAATATATATAAAAAAATTACACAAAAAAAATTTAACACTAAATAACAATAAAAAAAAATAATAAAAAAATAACAAAGAAAAATATAGGCTGAAGTTGATTTTTTAAAGCATAGGTAAGACGAAAATGGCGTGTATAATTTGCGCTTTGCTATTTATACAAATATTTGATAGAAAAAGGCAACGGAATTTGCTTGAAATGCAGCTTTTTACAATTGTGTGCAGCAACAAGCGCGCGAGCCTCACTATTTCAGCTCGAGAACTCGACATTTCGGGAATAAAAAATAATAATTTGAGATACTAGCGCTAAAAATAGATGTTTATAATGCTTAGCAAATGGACGCAGAACCGCAAGCACGCGCGCATGCTCAGGCTGAAATGCAAGAAAAAACAAAAATAAAAAAAAAATTAACGGCACTTGTAAATAATACAGTTAGTTGACTCTTTGCATGCGTTAAACGTAAAGCGTGAATAAATGTAATATTTTTGTTTTTGTGACCAGCATTTTGCTCACTGTCGCGGCTAGCGCACTGCTTTCTTCCAGCTTCTACTTATGTGTTATGTTATGTCTTGTGTTGCAGAATTCACACGCGCATTTTATTAGATTATCAATTGTTCTTGCTATTGTATAAATTATTATTTGTTTGGTGTTCTAATGAATTTGCTAACTTCAACTGCTCACGCTTCACACTAACTTCTGACTTTTGGTGACTGTTGTTGTTGTAGTTGTTACTGTTTGGCTATTACCCTCCAGGAGTTGTTGATTTCAGCGATATTTTCATCTTAGCTAATCTTTTCGCGATATTTCAGCTTGTGCTTTGTCAGCATGTCGGTGACGGTGACCAACTTCTTAATGGAGAGTATATTCGAGAGACCTTGCAACTCCGGCAAGTAAGAGACGCAAATGTGATGGAGTGTGGCCAGTTCGCGACCTGTAATGGTAGAAAAAATTTCTATTTAGTTTTTTAACATTATTTCGAATATGGTTCTTCATTCTAGTAAGATTAGACAATTCGATCGAGTTAACATAGTAAAATCTGCCCCCAACGGGTTTCTCTTTATCCTCGATTTTTACACCTAACGAAGAAGCCACATCAATACTCACTCTCTCCAATACTTCATAAGATATTAAGCTATAATTCACAGCTGCATTTATTATAGCACAAAAATAAATTTAGCCTGATTTTGCACGGTCAGTTTGTATGACAGTTATATGCTATATTAGTTCGATCTGAACAATATGTTCAGAGATTAAAGCAATGCCTTGTGCAATAAGCTATGTAAAATTTCGTGTAGATAACTTGCCGAATAAAAAAGTTTTCCATACATGAACTTGATTTTTATCGGTCAATTTGTATGGCAGCTATATGCTATAGTAGACCCATATCGGCGATTTCGACAAATGAGCAATTTCTTGGGTAGAAAGTGACTTGAGCAAAATTTCAGAACGATATCTCAAAAACTGAGGGACTAGTTCGCGTATATATAGATAGGCGGGCAGACAGACGAACATGGCTAAATCGAAGCCGCTCGTCACGCTGATCATTAATATACATATATACTTTGTAGAGCTTCCGAAGTTTCCTTTTGGTTGGAGTGTGACGAAATGTAGGCGTTGGTGAGTCGTTGTGTTCATTTCGTAGCATCTCTGCAGTTGTGTCATGATTGGCGGTAGCACGTGGTTTCTAACTTAGCTACATCCCTGACTGTTACTTACCAGTATCCTGCACAGTATGATTGGAGTTTTGTTCGCTAAACATGCCCGGCGGTGGATTTGGATCCGTAACGAGCGATAATTGATCGAGAAAGACAATCATGCGTTCCTTATTCTTCAATATAAACGGATTGACCACCTCCATGTATTGTTCCTACAATAGTTGAACGAAAGCAAGCGCATATTAAATTAGAATTTATATACAAGTGCTGCAAAACCCACCTTGCCGCCAAACTCAATTAGATTTGCTAGATTCTGCAAGCATTTGGCTACCATAATGAGCGAACGCGTAGCCATGGTTGGTGGCGTTTCGCTTACCAGGCCAAATTGACGAGGATTCAACAATGCCGGGCATAGCAGACGTAGAAATATGAAACCGGAGACGACGCGCGTGCGCACCAAGCGCTCAGTTGGCCACTTGGCCACGACAGCCTTCTGCAGGCAATTACATATGTAGCGCACACTGCGTGGACACGCCTCGGGCGAGGTGAATATCGAATGCGTCACCGAATCGAGTATCTGTAGCAAAAACTCGGCATTGGAGCAAGCATCATCGTTCACATCCATCTTGGTGGGATTGAGTTCGGCCGATTGCTTGCTGTCGAGTATGCGCTGCACCGTCTCCGAAACGGCAGCGTGCAAAAAACCCGAGCACTCAGTGCGCATGTGCAAATCCATTAGTGTGGTGGCCAGCGAAGCGCCGCGGAAAAGTGTAGTCGTTTCGTTTTCACGCGCGATTTCCGCCTGGCAGAGTATGCGTATCAGCTCCGTCTCGCGTTTCTCATGACGGAATACACGTAGTAGCGCCGTAGCGAGCGGCACGCGATCATTGTGACAAAGTTCGGCCAGAGCTTTAACCACGCACAACTCGGGCTCGAGCAGCAACTCCTGCAATGGACTGTACTCCTCGCAGGGCATAATCAAGTCATCCAAATAGCGCATGCGCAAACGTAGTGAACCCCATTCGCCCATGGGTGTCATGCCGGTGAGCTGATGCCAGCCCTCCGTCTCTTGACCGTTCTTCAGACTGGCCAAATCGATGGTGAGTTCGGCGACTTCCGAATCTTTACCGCGTTTGCCACGCGAAATGAGCGTAATTGTGAGTGAGACCACATCCGGCGGCACATCGCTGTAAAATAGAAAAATCCAATTAGGTCATTAGTATTCACACTGCCACACTGTCATTTACTCACTCCAAAACGAATTCCTCCTCCCACACTGGATCGGGCGCGATCTTCACACGCGTCTTGCCCACCTTCACTTGATTCAACGAGATGCTGCAGTAGGGATGCGGCACCAATTTGAATGGCAGCTTATGCGCCTCGAGCACATGCAAATTCAGGCAACGCAACTCGCGCAAACACGGCACTTTGATTTGCGCGCGACTGAATTGTGAACTGCATTGCGCTTTGAGCGCATTAATCCATTCCACGTACGTCTCTTGCGTCGCGCACAGATACGTATTGTTAGCCAAGCATGGCAGTGCGCGCTCCACTATTTGAAAACAATATGGCCGCTCCCATAGCGATTCATGGCACTGGTATAGATACGCACACGATAGATCGATGAGACCCTTCGGTTTAGTCTTTTTCGGATTGTCATAGAAGCAGAGATGTGTTTCGCTGCCCTCGCTGATAAGCGCAAAGTACAATTGTTTCCATTTGGCTGTCTTATCAGACTTCTTGAACAAATGTCCATGATGTTTGATGCCTTTTATCTTCTTCAAACCGATTTGATCGCGACATTCACGCAGAGTTGCATAGATTTTTTCGGCTGCCTTTTCCACCACAAACTGTTGGTTGAATTCGGGCTGTGAACCGTTAACCACCTTGCAGTAAGTAAGAAAAGCGAAAAAATCAAATAAATAAATATAAAACAATTTAAAAATAGTGACGTCAATGCACTTACTGGATGACTGAGTGAGTGACCTTCGACGATTTGCTCTTTGCGATAGCGATTGATCACGGCATCCAAGCACTCGAAAGTGCGTCCGCCCATCAGATAACGTACGCCTTTCTTTTCAATGCGAAAGCGCTGAATTTGATTATTAATGTGAAAGAAGAGCGAGTAATCGCCAGGCGAATTATCGCTTGGGCGCACCAGAAAGCTGCCTGGACCGGCTGTTGTTCAGTTACATAGAAAACAAACATATTTGTACAATTGTAGAAAATTTAATATACGCACACGCCATTTACCTTTCACCAGCATGTCGACTGCTTCATTCTTAGTGCAATTCGGATGGAACCAAGGAAACACCGTGTTTGGATCGATTACCGGATCCAAATCCTCGACTAGTTCACGGAAGATCATACCCTGCTCACCAGTGCGATGTGCTGTCACCCACAACCAACCGTCGCCCATGTCATTGTGCACAAAAAATATATCACCCTTCTGAAAGCTCAACTCATCGGTGTCAGCCATTTTGGTATAGGGTAAATGTGCCACAACACGCTTCTTATCGTTCACCGGCTCCGGTGGTGGCACTGGTAGCACCAGGCGCTCACGTTTCAGCAAATCACTGCATGAGGTGTAGTAGCCGACGAGATCGCTCAGCGACACGAATTGACGTCCGCCAATATAGAAATCACCACACACCGCAGTAATGCTGAAAAAGTTCAAGAAAGCAACAGAAATTAATAATAATATATAAATCTAAAAACAAATGTGCTTTGAAGCATAAAATATTTGCATTACTTACCGAAAATGATTAATGCCAGTGCGTCCTAAATAGCTTAATACATATGAACCAGGCTTGCGATCGCTTTCACGTACTGCAAATTATGAACAACAAGTAACATTTTCACATTAAAAAATCACTTACGATAAAAATAAATAAAATATGCAAAAAAATTAATTTTTAGCAGCTCTAATATTTTAATAGCTTCTACTAACCGCTGTCTGACTTACCCAAATAACTGCCCAATTTGCCAGTTCCGCGTAGTCGCGATTCAGCAGAATAACGATCCAAGCGCCCATGATACCATTCACTCTCCGGCGGTGCAATTATGGCTGGTCGCTCACCTAAAAAACATTTTGAATTTTCCATAAAAGTTATAGTTTACATTCTTAGAAAATCCAATACAAAATTATTTTTAAAATAAAATGTAAACATTCCGGCACTCACCATTCAACATATTTGGGCCATCAAACTCATCCTGATCTAATTCCTGGGCCAAGTCACCCATGTCGATGCCTCCTGTGGCCATTAGTGCGCTTATACCAAAAGCAGCTAAATTACCGTCATCTAAGCACACAGTCGGTGAACCAAGCTTATCCTTATGTATGGCGGCATCCACATTCCCTAGACGTATTAAATCTGCCATAATTTTTAGGCCAAAGCGGATTTAGTAAATATTTGTTATTTGCGTTTTTTCTGTATATGTATGTTTGTATGATTTTTTTTACAATATTTTAAGAAATTAATTAAATAGCTCCTGCTAAAGGTGCACACACACAATATTGAGTAGAGTGGAGTAGATTCGAGTGGACTAGTTTGTCAGTGATATTTTTTGCGATTTCTTTTCAATAGCTTTCTGGCGCGTGCAATGTAGTTGATGACGTATGCGAGGCTAATTATATACGTACATTTGTATGTTGAAATGCCAAGAGTTTGTTGTGAGCACACACAAAATTTACGAATGATGAGGTTTCGCGTTGATGACGTTAGCACAAAATAATAAATGTAAACACACTATTTGTTTGGTTAATAATAGTTTGTGAGTAAATGCGATATAACGATGACGTTAGTATTTGACATACATACATACGTACGATAAATATTCCTGTATGCAGCAGTGATATGCGTCTCACAACGAACGGTACGAAGTGAGTCAGTGATGACAACATATATGACAGGTTAAAACTGCAAAAAAATATTAAGCATAAATTTGCAACTATAGCTACAACAAATGAAACGAAAAACAATGCGCATAATAACAAATGAAAGGTATGCACGCACACACACAATACAAATAATATAAAAGCGTTTACAGAAAATATTGAAAAAGCTTGCTACTTAAGAAGATTTCTTATTCGAACAGTCTTATAGAATGTAACAGAAAAGTAAAATTAAAATAGGAAGAAGCAGCAGCGGCAACAAACAGCAGACAACGGTAGACAGCACCGCAGGAAAAAGGAAGTGAAAAAGCGGAAAAGAAGGTGAGGCACCAGACAATATTAGTGAGCGTCGCCGAGCTGGAATAACAGCGTGCGTGGCGGTTCGACGTCGACAGCGAACAGTGTGCTGCATCGTTGCATAGCGTTAAAAATGTATAGACAATATTGTATATATGTATATATTATTGACTTTGTTGAATGAATGCCCAAAAAATTTGCCAAAAAATTAATTAATGTTGTTGACAGAAAACCATAAAGTAAACTCAGCCAAATGTAACAAAACAATTCCAAATTAATATTAAGAAATGCTACTGAATATACAGATGATTTTTGAAAAAATTATTGTTTGTAGGTAAATAGGTACATGAAATCCAGTTGTAATTCTAAAAGCGCAATAAAATAAATTTTTGTTTTCGATTTGCTTTTCTACCGTCGTGCTACTTCCTTTGTTTACCATTGAATCACTGTGTATAGAAGTTTTGATCGTTTTTATTCCCTCGCCGCTGCAAAGTGCATTGGCCAGCTCGACGACGACTACCTAATGCTCAAAAAGGCAGACACTTGTGGTATGACTCAGGAGTAGGGATGAAATGGATGCATGAACGCTCGTTAATTCGCACATAAACACATATACATAAATATAACTTTCTATAACAGAACGTTGCTGAAGTTGTATGTACGTCTAGACGGAATAATATGGGCAAAACATAAATTCAATTAGGTTTGTGGGCGGTGGCAGACGCAGACGCCTGCATGGAATACCACGACATTAAATGGATATTTCACAGATCCGTAGCTATTACAAAGCCGCCAGAGTATGCAAAAAAATCACTATTTTACTCCAGTACTTTTGTCTACCAAGTCTCTGACTCAGCGTGTGGCACACGTACGCGAGAATGTGATGTATTTGTCTTTAACGACATAACTTACCACGACACAAAATTCAATTATGAAAAATTCATTGAATTAGCATTCGCTTTGGAAAAACTGCTTAAAGAAATGTAATGAAAATGAATCCCTACACCGTGACTATGCCGACGCTTTCGGCATACGCTCACAATTAATTTTTCACAGTTTTGCTTGTTTTCCACTCGTACGTTTTTCCAAATGCAATCTTTTTAAATTAACGCGACGCCAACGACGTCTACTAATGCGAACGACCACCACTAGACTACCTTAGCAAGCAGCGGAAAACAACGATGTGGCGTCGACGATATTTAACAACGCATTGACAAAGGCGACGACTGCGACGGCGCTAACAAAGCCGTAGAAAACACCGACATCAAAATATGACGAATACACTAGCTAACTTAGCGACGTACCACCGAATAGTCTATGAACAGGCAAACTCGCAAAGTCTTAGCGTACGGCCCGGTTGGTTTGGAGCTGCACTGCCTCGACTTGATGTTGCACGCTGCTTGGAATTTAATTGAGCACTTTCAATTTTCACTGCATTGCCCCTAGGCATATACCCTAAAAGGCACCCCACCTACCCGACGGTGGGTGCTTTAATATATTTCGCTTACATGCAAACATATAAACATGCACACATATATTAAATTAAAAGTACATATTGCCACTCACATTACTCCTGCATTTCGTTCCTTTGCGACCCAATCAGTGCTGCGGCCGCGCCTCCTTCAACATAAACAACGTTATATTATTATATTCCAATCGACAATAAGCCAACGAAAGGCAGCTTTTTTAATTTTTCACACACACACTGCTTTTATACTTATTTACGACACTCCCTTATACATTTTCAGCACAATTTAGCGAATTTAACAATTTTTAGGAAATTTATCAATAACAAAGTGAGAAAAATTCTGGATATGTAAGAATTTTTCCACAACTTCATTTGCAAGCAAATTTTTGATTCTTGTTCTTCTTCAAAGAACGTCAATACAATGGCGAATTGAAAAAGCGATAAGAGCACATGGTTGCATTGATATGCCGAAATTATTCTTTAAACAGAGAACGTAATGTACGCAATATACGTTCTCTGTTACAATGTTACAAATTTGCGAAAAATTTTATCCAGAGAATGTTAATAAATATTTTTTTAACATTCGCTGTTTAAGCGTGGCGCGTGAACGCAGATAATATATTTTATCGTTCTCTGGTCAACGTTCTCTTCGCAATATATAATACGTTCTCTGCTACAAATTTGACAATCTAGTTTATACACCAACCGCTGTCGTACATTACCACAGTGTACTTCGAACTGTATAATAATGCTAAGCTCAGAGAAAAAGTTGACATTGACTATAAAGAAACAAGTGTGGCATTATAAATTAAATATTTTTATCAGCTAATAATCCTGGCAAAATTAATTGGTTTCAACACTTAAACAAAAAAAAAACACAAATATCTACAAAAATTTTTTCATTGCTATTAGTAACATTGCTGCATTAAAACTATATTCAAAACATGAACTGCTTGCTTTTTTAGAAAACTTTATTCACATTCTTCACCATATACGACAAAAGTATTTATATACAATATTTTTGTAAATCAATTTGCATTTTTAGTAACAAAAATTGCTTAGGAATATTTAAAAAGTAACTGAGCGCACATTTTATATTAAAAAAAATAATAATAATAAAAGAATTGTCAAATTTAAAGAAAATTTAAATTCGTTAAATTTCATTTAACTTTAATTTTTGTATACACTTAAGAATTTAATTTGCTATTAAAAAAAAGAAATTATGCGCACAAGCTCTTCGGTATATTCAAAATTCATATACATTTATTATATTAAGTACATATTTTACTATTATATAATTATGTATGTATTATATTAAGTATGTTCAAACATATATGGGCACATATGCGAAAATTTTAGTTTTTTTTTACATTGAATTAATACATACATACATATATACAACGTATAAGGCTGGTTACAGACTTCCAATACCGAAATTCTGTTTTTAAACACAACATTCACTTATACTATTTACTCCAATATGAATAGAAAATAGTTTATTATATTTTTCATTTAATTGTTAAAAAATATTTAATAAATAAGTTTTCATTTGGTATAAGAATATGGCAACTTCACAAGATTATTTATTGGGTTTATGCGTATACTCAATTCAAGTTAAACATTTTTTTTTTATTTCTTGTTTTTTGGTTTGGCAAAAATTCATATTTGTATTTACATTACAAACCGTTATTGTTTACCTTTTGTTGTATGACATGAGGACTAGATTAGGAACCATATTTGTACATTTGCTAATTTTAATACATTTTATAAAGTCCAAAAAAATATTTAGAATAAACTATTTAATAAGTACATACACTAAAAACTAAAGAAAAATACTGCATAACAAAAACAAAACTAAACACATACGTAAAATTTAAGAGAATAAACGCATAACATAAAACATGTTGAACACAAAAAATTTGACAGGTAAAACTTACAAATCTATTTGCTTATTTTTAAACGAAAAAATTACGTTTGTGCGCATACAACTATTTATACATTTTCACTAGCAAACACGCCACATCGCTCTCGTCGAACTCCATCTCCTCCGCATAGGCGTCCAACTCGAGTATCTCGAAGTTCTCTGCTGCCAATTTGAAAGCCTCGCTCAATGTCGCATCACATGCCGAAGACGCCACCGAGTTGCCAGCTGTACACGCCTCCGGCTCTGCGTCGCCAGCAGCGCAAAGTGCTTGCGCACCACCAGCAGCAACTTTATCAGGCACAACGTCGTCTTTCCGCAATGCTTGCGCGCCAAGCACCAAAGCGGCCGCATCATTTTCAATCATACCGCATACGCCGTCCGCTTGCTCCTCCTCCACCTCCTCCAAGTCCGTGTCGGACTAGCTGCTACTTGTCGGCGTCTGCAGACCATTCACTTTGCCGGGAAAGTGGCACATGCAGGCGGGCGTCGGATTATGCGCAGCATTCGAGTCCAACTTCTTCGTTAGAGTCTTCCAATAATCGATCTGCGCATTCAACAGGTCAATCTTCCGTTCGCGCTCCTTGATCGCCAGCGACATGAGGTAGTCATTGTTGCGATTGTTGACATTGTGTGTGCCGCCGATGCCGCTGCTGCTGCCACTGCTGCTGTTGCTGTGATTGTGCAGGCCGCCGCCAGCACCGCTGCCGCCATGACCATGCCCGTTGTGCTGGTGATGGCTGTGACCGTGACCATGAGCGTGACTGTTCTTCTGCAGGCCGGCGTAGCCAGCGTTCGCATTCAAGCTCAGCAACAGCTGATTTGTACTATTGATAAGATTGTTGTTGCTATTGCTATTAGCGGCGTGCGTGGCGCGTTGCAGTTGCGGCAATGGCGGCTCTGCCGGATGCACGGCACTCAAGCCGAGGCCGTTGAGCAGCAGCTGCTGTGCTGCTTGCTGCTCGGCGCTTACCTGGTGGCGCGTGCTGGGCGTGTGGCGACCAGCATTATGTGCGCCATGACCATTTCCGTGGCCATTATTACCGTTATTACTGCTGTTTGGTATATTCAGCGCAGAATTGCTGCCGCCATTCTGCAGCGCCTTGAGATTCGCCAAGCTGCCAATGCTGCCGACGCGTATGCCGCCGACATTTTGTATTGTCACTTCTGGCTGTTGTGTGGAATTTTGCTGCTGATGCGGTCCATTTGAGTTGAAGGAGGCGCGGTGTGACGCATGCGTCGATTGTACAGGCGTAGAATGACGCAAGTCAGTGGCGAAAATCTCATCATCTTCCTCCTCTAAACAAACCTCGGGTATATCTTTGGAACTCAGACAGTCACCATCGTCATCGTCCATATCCTCAGGCGGCTGTGACTGATCATTATCGCTGATGTCCTCCGATTTAATGACAATGACATCGGGGTCCATGCCATCATAGCCGAGCGCGGCAAGTTGTGGAAAGGGATTCTAATGCAAAACATGGAGGAAGAGAAGCAGATTAGAAGAGTGTATGTAAAACTTGTTAAGAAATTTAAAGTGAAAACAGAAACTGCAAAAAAGACTTAATTACATGTTTGAATGTAATTTTTGTATGAAAAATTGCCAGGACATCCTTCGTATTATTGAATATATGCTTTTATTCCGTTCGTACGTTTTATCGCTCAATCCCAGTTGCCGATACTAATCTGTGCTGCGCGGAAACCACACTTGTTATCAATCACACACCAAAGTCCACCCCAATAAACAGCGCCCTAATTAGCTACACGCTTACCCACTAACCGCTCCTCTCAACTCGTTTTGTGCTTACTACCACTGCGCCACACTTGGCCATACGCGTATCATATGGGTATTATATGTTATCATTCTGAACTCACCTTTGAGTCATCGTAGTCATCGTCGTATTTGTGCTGTCGATTACTGCCGTAGCCGCCATTGCCAATGCCGCTGCCACCATTCGGCGACATCTGTTCGGATATGTATTGTGCGACGGACTCCTGTTGCGACAGCGTATTCAGCAGATCCATGAATGTGCGATTGCCTTTGCCCTCGCCGCAGAGATCCTTCTTCAGCAGCAATTTCATGTTTTTGTAGAGCTGACGTAATTGCTTGGAGGAGCGCTGATGATAGACGCGCGCATTGAACTCCTTTGCTATTTGGCGCCACACTTCGTCCTTCTTGCGATTCGACTCGGCGTCAGTGCGTTTATTCTCGATGACATCTTTGTATTGAGCGGCGAAGCCCAGCACCATGTTGCGCTCCCGTTGCGTGTAGCGGGGAGTCTTCTCCATCTTCATGCGCTTTTTGTGAGACGTTTTGAAGCTGTCGCACAGCAAGCGTGTATGTATGTATATATGTATATGAAACGATACAACAAGGAAATATGTACACAATAAGATTTGCTGTAATATTGCAAAGAGCTTAAGCTTAATTAAATAATTGCTAGCGAGCGCTCGCCAACGTAAACACGAACCGCACAGCGCACTGCGTGTGTTGAGCTGTGAGCAAAGTAAAACGGACTGGTTGGTTAGACTCGGCCCAGAGCGCGAGTGGCTGACTGATAGCCGCCTGACGCCGATAAAAACCGTGCAAACTCGTGCTCGTGTGCGTAAGCGCGCACACACATATGTACCAACACATACAAATACAAATGTCGTCGTTGGTTGTATGTGTGCGTTCGCTTTGACTGCCGTTGCGTTCTTCACCTTTTTGTTATTATTAATTAATAAGCATTTGACAAAACTCAGCCAAAGCAGGGCGCAGCGCGCGCACTCAGCCACTCAATCAGCCCCAAACCAGCAGGCAAACCAAGCGTTCACACGGCTAGGCAATTGTTTTGAGCTCAACGCGCCCAACGTTAGCCAGCACAGACACAGACACACTCATACACATACACACACAAAAGTGGAGAGTGCGTTTGGTTAACGGCAAGATATCGTCTGACGCGACAATGATAACGATTTTCGTTTAATGATAAGCTCACACAGTTTTGGACGAGCTGAAGCTTAGTCTCTGGTCTGTTGGTCTGTGGCGCAACCATATCTCCAAAATACTTTACCGCTATCTCATGGCTGCCTGCACGCGTTTGTTTGCTTGTATTACAGAATATTCGTCAGAAGCTTAGCATAGAATGTGAGTCAAACGGTGAGCACAGCAAGGCTGTTGGAAGCGAGAGTACTTTCAAGAAGAAAATTACTAAGGAGCTGTTGTTTAACGGCACTCAAATTATTAATTTAAAAGCTTAACAAGCAGTCCGAAAACAATCAGCGTTTGACAACTGAATAAGTTTGAAAGCTTTACAAAACTGCTGCTGTGAAAGCTCATGAAAACACACAAGATGAAAGCTTTCTTAAGCGGAAAAACGTACCGGCACATTTTTATACCCTCATCAGGGTAAATATACCCCGAGAGAAACGTTAGAGAACCTCTAAAGTACCCGTATATACCAGTATATATGGTAAATGATCAACGTGACAAGCTGAGTCCACTTTGTCATGTCCTTCTGCCTGTTTGTCTGTATATATGAGTGCTCAGTTTTGATTTCGATCGATTTGTAATTTTGCACAAGTCCTTTTTCCCACAACAGACCTGGACCACTATAGTATAAAGCTGTCATACAAACAGAGCGATCAAAATAAAAAAAAAAAATCTGTTTATACTCTTTTATGATATATGTAAGAAATACACATGTGCAGGGTATTATAGACCCGGTGCAGCCGAAGTTAATGTTAACAAGTGCCGATAAAACTGAGAGACAGGCGTTTACACGTAGTTTTTTATTATTAGCTGTTTCTATTTGCTCAAAGCTATGTTTGAGCATAAAGAAAGCCTTTCATGTCACATAAATACCTGTATCTATTGACATACACGAATAAAGTGAATACATGCATGTGTGTGTGGGAACACTAAACCCCATCCTGGCACAAGCGAACAAGCGAGCGCTGAAAAAAGCACCTGATAAACACACGCATGCATACATATTTACAATGCGCAAAATATCTAATCAACTAATTGTAAATCTACTTAGGCATATACTTACACACACACATACATACATATATATATATATATATATATATATATATATATATATATTATATATAGAGCAGCTTGAATGTTTATGCCGTCAGAATTCAAGTTAAACCGATATTAATCATTAGCGAATCGCCGGTAAAATTAACAGTGTGCAAAAAACTACGCAATTCGATTATTACTGGGTGCGACGTAGGAGAAGGAGGGGCGGTGTTTCACCATTACAAACCGAACTTTTGTCTAAGCAAAGCTGACAATAGCGCGCTTAATGCTGCATGTGAAACAAAGCATTGATTAGCATGCACCTAGACTTGAGCGCATATGCAATACATGCATGCATACACACATATATACATACATATATAACTATATATGTATATAATAAAATGTAGCGATCATTTCAATGTAAGCAGCGCTTCAAGTCCAGTTTGACAAGAAATGACAATAAAGCAAATAGTCGAATTTATTGTCCAACTGTGTGTGTGTCTGTGTGTAAACAAAGCGCACCGACTGTGTGCTCAAGATTGCAACACTGTAAGGGGGGAAGGGGGTGGGCTTAAATAGGTGAACAAATAGCAGACAGACAACGCGGCAGGCTGGCAGACTGTGCAGTCCGTGCTTCCTGCACGAACTACACGAGCGCCATACGTGCCTGGAGCTCCACTCCATACAAACTGCCTGCCGCAGCTGGCTGACATTGCGAAGTGGCAAGTGTGAGCAGACAAACATACAAACAAACAAACCTGCCTGCTGTTGACGCCATCGCGTAAAAATCTATTAAATTAGGCTATATCAACTGATAGCGCGCAAGCCGCGGCCAGCCTGAGTCAGCGCTGCAAAGTGAATTTTATATAACATTTATTATTGCCACACATAAACACACGCTTGCATAATTACAATACAAGCATTTGTGCGCAGCTAAGTATTACTTTGTATTTATGCCTGCAGAAGCGTAGCAGTGGAGTGGCGGCAAACAAACACTCAGTCCATGTCGTCAAAGTTTAAGATAAGATTGAAGCGCACACTGATAAGCCCGATAGTCGGTTCTAAAAGTGAATGATGTGGCATTGCGGTACGAGCACACACACACACATATATATATATATATATACATTACTAGGTATGTACAGTTCAAATACATATGCACATTAGTATCAACAAGTGCACCGAGCAGGTGAAGTGACACTTAGCAATATACCGGGTGTGGTAGTGCCATGTGTAAGTGGGGATTTATGTAGAATGACAACGACTGTTACGTCACAAGGCACAAGAAAGCAGAAGACGACTGCAGAGCTTTCGATGAGCGTTAGTTGAACACAATATTTGCGCAGAAATATAATTGCTTTTGGCTTTATTGTGCCATAACCTCACATTTGTTGATATGCGTACTTAATAAAAAAAAAATAGATAAAACGCAGTTTTGACAGAGAGCGTCTAGCGGCGACAGCTATAACAAAGCTATTTTTCTTTATCACGCTAGGTTGAAGTGATAAAAATTCAAGCGCACAATCAACAATAGAAACACAATGTATAGGTTAGGTTGCAAAGTTGGCTCAAACAACGCGTTTCCCATATGAAAGTTTAGTCTCAACGTGCGAAAAATGTTTTTTACACAACTCTCTTTTATACTGTGTCCTTGAGTTGTGTTGAGTTCCCTTAAGCGGTTACATGGGTTTCGTCGTGCAAAAAACGCTCTATTTTCTATAATTTTTTTTTTCATATAAAAAATTAAATATTTTATTCTAATTTTTTATTGTGCCAAAGATGCATATTTGATAAAGATTTTGTGAAATTTTCAAAGGAAATTATTCAAAACTCGGACTTTACGACGTCATTTACGGCAGTTCCTCGGAAAAAAAGTTGCTGCCGCATTGACCACAGAATTTCTGACAGGATCAACAAGAGTAAAAAAAAAAAAATACGTGTTTGAACTAAGACCATTAACTAAGTTTTGGGGTGGCAAAAAAAAAAAAAAAGTGAAAATTGTATTTTTGGCAGATTTTTTACAAAAACAATCAAATTTTGGTGAAAATTTCTCGCCGTTTTCTGTTTTTTAAATAGTTGTATTGAACTAAAATAAATTCTTCGTTCAAGACCTTGTAAATTATAGCTCAAAGACCCGTCTGTCCGAATGTATCTCCAAAACTATTACTGGTATCAACTTGAGAATTTAACACAATACTCTAGCGAAGTTATAAAATTTAATAAGACAATTTATGTTTTTTTGTTTTGAAGCCGTGAAACCCTTAAATTATCTAGTGAACAAATAAATTCTCTACGCAGAGTTGCAGTTCGTAATAATGAGAGTTAAGCAGTTATATTCACTTAAGAATTGCATATTTCGAATGTACATATGTATGTACATACTATACGTATCTCAGAATTTCTACAAAATAATGTAGTTGAGACGGCAAATATTGCAGTTTTGAAGTTATGAGCGTATTTGTATGAATTTTTTAACTTAGTGTAATCGGCGCCAAAAAAACTTTAAACGTTTTTGCTCTAAACGCTGTTTGCAGAGGCGGTGAGAAAAGCTTCTTCGAAACGGCTGGACCGAACTTATCAACAGATCATAATTTTAATTAGTTACAGTTTACAGGCAAATATCGAAGAAATAAGTTTTTTGTCAATAATTTCGATTTTTTAAGCCAATCTGATATATAAATTTTTTTATGTAAATTTTTGATTAATTCTTCGCTCACTATCTGTATTCAACTATTGTAATAATGCATTTTTTTGCTTATTGGTTTTAAGATAATTTGAAGCAGAAAAATCTTCCTCACCGTCAGACAACTTTTTTTGAAGCTTAGCCTGCAGCTCGGCTACGGTATCAAAGGCATGTCAAATTTTTCAAAATAACTCACCAATTATTGAAGCATATTAAATTTAAAAAATTTACATACTTTTTATTTTTTTAATAAATTAAAAGACACTTCAGAAAAAAATTTACAAACAACGCAATTGCTCAGACTTGCAAGCGGCTATAAACGCTTAAGCGATAAAAAAAAATCGATTTTCTAACATTAAAAAGAGCGCTTCTGCGCGACTATTTCACCGTATTACAACTGCTTTCGGTTTCAATAAATATTTAATATATTTTTTATCGAGATAGTGCAATGCAAAAACAACAATAACCAAAGCACGAGCACTGACTCGACAATTACAAGAATAATAAAAATACATAAGGTCTTTATCTTGTTTCGGCGACTTGTTTTGTGTTATTTTATAAGCTTTTCTTTTCTAATGAACAAATATACACACACACACACACACATGCGCAATCCTTGGCTAAGTGCTCGGTAAATATGAAATTATAACAGTTAAGTGTGGTATGTGAGCATGTGTTGTGTTTCGAAACGATACGAGTTCAAACGCATGGCTTTGACGATGAGCCACAATTGCACCAACACATGCAAACGCACAGTCACGCACACACACATGTACCGTGCAGCTCTTTACAGTCATATGCAAGCTGTGTATTATTTGTATTACCTGTAAAGTCGTGCACACACAGGTGAATCTGCTGATAAGAAGTCTGATAACAGTTTTGATTTCTGATTTCCGCGTGCCTCGCGCCACACCGCTCTGCTACTACTACGTACACTCTCGCGGTGACGCAAGCATTGAGCCTCAGCCAAAGCACTCAAGCCTGTGTTCTGCGCTATTTTCCCAACTACATATATACCTACATATATACGGTATATCTATTATATTATAAACAAATACTTAAGTGTAGTATATACGAATATTTGCCTTGGCATGTCTGCAGATAGCGGTTAAAGCGTCGCCGTCGCAGTTTACCATGAGTAGCGCCCTTTAAAGCTGATTGTGACATAAAGCCAAAAGTAGCTATTGCTTAATTATTGTATATAAGCGATTTTAATCTATCGTAGTGTGCATGATATTTTATTTATTTATTTTTACTTTTCTTATTAGATAACTCGCTGCCAGAAATAGCACGAAAAGCTTTAGGCTCGATTGATATTACGAGTTGTTATAAATATGGATTGGTGATAGTGTTCCGATCTGAACAATTTGTTCGGCGAACGTAGCGTTGTCTTCGATAATAATATATGCGAAATTTCGTGAAGATATCTTGTTAAATAAAAAAGTTTTTCAAACAAGGACTTGCTTTTGAGCGATCAGTTTGTTCCGACAGGAGAGGAGGCTTCCAAAGAAAGACAATGAAATGTGCAAAATTTCAGCACGATATCACATAAGCTGAGCGACTAGTACGGGTATACACAGGCAGAAAAACGGGCATCGACTCAGCGCGTCACGCTGATCATTTATATACAGTATACTGTAAGTTGCTGTATTTCGACATTTTGCGAGATGCAATGAAGCTCAGAGTTCTTAATAAATTAACTTTCATGATTACGGCACACAAATAGCATGTTCGTAAATGAATATAATATAACTATATATATCTACCATATGCATATATTTATGTATGTAGGTAGGTATGTAGGTATGTATGTAAGTATGTATATATGTATGTACAATATTTATGTGAAATTCTTTGCTGACTCAAAACAATTTTCCAAGCGGAAACACCAGCGATTCCAACATGCTTAGTACCAAGAAAACAGCTCAGTTTATGCCAACACATACACATGCACACACATACACGCATACACATGAATGCAGCTCTATAAAATTTTCCGAAAAAATAAACTAAGAAAAGCGCTTCATAAAGCTACATTAATACAACACAGTATACATACATACATGCATACATATATATACATACATACATACATACATAAATAGTCTGTATGTAGCTAGCGGCGAGAAAATGGGAAATTTATTTTTGGCCAAGCCAAAATCATAAACAAGAAAAGCCAAAGTGAGCAAAAGGGATGGAAGAGCTCGAATTTCTTTTTTGAGTTACTATGTACATTTGTAAGCATGTGTGTGTGTGCTTTGAAATATCGAACAACGCGATCTGAGCGGCTGCACTTATAGGCGTTGAGCGCTTAGTGGCAAAAAGGCAGTGGAGATTTAAAAATAAATGCATAATGCTCCAAAACTTTTAGAAGAGAAACATTTTTTAAGAAAATGTGTAATAAAAATTTATATAAAATTGAAAATATTTAAAAATACTACAAATTTATTTAAAATTGAAAATATTAAAAAATAATAGAAATTTATATAAAATTGAAAATATTGAAAAATAATAGAAATTTATATAAAATTGAAAATATTTAAAAATACTAGAAGTTTATATAAAATTGAAAATATTTAAAATTAATAGAAATTTATATAAAATTTAAAATATCTAAAAATAATAGAAATTTATGTAAAATTGAAAATATTTAAAAATAATACAAATTTATATAAAATTGAAAATATTGAAAAATAATAAAAATTTATATAAAATTGAAAATATTTAAATATAATAAAAATTTATATAAAATTAAAAATAATAAAAATTTATATAAAATTAAAAATATTTAAAAATACTAGAAATTTATATAAAATTTAAAATATTTAAAATTAATAGAAATTTATATAAAATTTGTTGTGCTTAGTATTAAAAAGCAATTATATGTAGAGTTCAACAATTTCCTTTGTATTTAAATTCGTAATTAAAGTAATAGTTTGAAGCTTCAGAAAAGCTGCTTAAATAAGTTAAGCTTCCACTGACCGATATACCGACTTATAGGCAATAATTGGTGAACATTTGCTATTATAAACACGCAGTGCAGATTTTTAAAAATAAATTTTTAAAAAATTTGTATTTTAATAAAAAAAAAAACCGTAAAGTGTTTGCAACACTTCAACAATTCAATTGCAAGTTGCAACATTGTTTAAAACAAGATCAGCACTGCAGCAGGTAAAGTTGGCAGCGGCGAAAAAACGCCAGCAGCCAGCAAATACATGCACAGAGCGCTGATTATTTATAGTAAGACCAGAGCACTTAGAAGAACTTACGTTCTCTGGTAAGACGATCGACATTAGAATTTGTCGTGCAGCATTGAAACCCGAGACGCTTAGGAGCAAAGTCTTGCAACGAAATTGCTTTGAAGAAAGTATTGAAGAATTATTAAAGAATATATATTAACACAACAAAGCCTTAAATTCCAAACGCCGCTCGCCAAAAATTCAATCAAAATTGAACATACCTGAAATTGCAAGGCAGCGCTTTCCACTGTACTTCAAAACGCGCTACATTTATTTCTAACCACTCCTCCAACTTGTAATGGCAATGCACAGTCACAAGCGCCAATAACAAAACCGTAATTTCGTATTGAATTTGTGGCTCCCTTTTGTTGAGCAACACGCGTATACGCAACCAATAAGCCAAATTAAACAAACGATTAGCCAACGGACGAACTAACGCGCGATCGAGCGAGTGTATGCGTGTGAGTGCGCACACGAGTGTGAGCAAGTGTACAGAGCAAGGCAGCTGATCGGTCAAACAAGCAAGCAGCCAGCCAGCCAACCAACCAACAGAAACGAACGTACATACGAACAAACGAACGTAGAAACGAGCAATGCGGCACAGAAGCCACTAACGCTTTAAACCTTGGACTAAAATTAAATCGAAATGAATTCACGCCAAGATGCGGTGGCCAAGAAGTTCAAACGAAAGCGGGCACAAAGGCACGAGCGCTCTAAAGAGCAGAGAGAGCGCGCGCATATTTACGCAAGCGAGCAGGCGTCTGATGTCGGCGAGAGTGATTTCGTTTAGCGCGTGTACGCGCCGCTTGTTGTGTGTGTGTGTGCGTGTGTGTGTGGGTAGGCCGAGTTGGCCAAAAGCTGTGCGCTTCGTATAAGCAGGCCACACGGCGAATGAGGAAAATGGAAAAGTCCGCAGAAAGTCGTCGTTGTCGTTATGCCAAATGCCGTGTAAACATGAGTGTGTGTGTGTATGTGCGCACACATACGCGTCAAATTGCGCTGCGTACAACTTTTGTTTATTTTCATATCCGCCAAAAGGGCGCAAGTCATCACTTGGTTGCCTGTTGGAGAGCGTTGTTACTTACCTCGTATAGCGCGACTGCTGTGACACCGCTACTCCACTCAGTTTCGTCGCCTGCACAGGCTTGGTACTGGCGTTGAACGACTGTTACTTGTAAATACTTGGCTGATCGATTGCCTCAAACGTTGATCACTTTTGCTAGCCTGATCAGCGCGGTTTGCTTGGCTTCCTTCAAAACTATATGTATGTTTGTATGTATTTTCTTTTTTCTCACTGAATGCGCGGTTTCAGTGGCACTTCACTGCTGCGACTTGCCTTGGCGTGTTGTGCTGTGCTGCGCTATGCGCTACTTCCACCTCGCCGTTTGCGACAACTAGAGACGCGTGCACAGCGTTCAAAGACAGAACACAGACTAGCCAAGAGTTGTGCTCGTACAAAGACGATGTTTGAATTCTATTTTTAATTAACAAATTTGTTTCAACAACAAATCGCTGCAAAGGAATACAATATTTGAAGAACGTAACGTTAATGTGGGCGAGCGCCATCAACTGGCGGCAAAGCGGGCGAGGGCGGCTCGTTGCGCTACACGGTTCTGCTCTGTTCAGGTCAGCCAAAAGAACTGCTTAGTTTACTTTGTGTTGCTTTTTTGTTGTTTGTTTTTTTT
The DNA here is from genome assembly GCF_042242935.1 of Bactrocera oleae. NCBI lineage: Eukaryota > Metazoa > Arthropoda > Insecta > Diptera > Tephritidae > Bactrocera > Bactrocera oleae. Next base: position 2,036,718 of record NC_091539.1, read on the forward strand.
TGATTATTTTCTTTGTTTTTGTAGTTTTGAAATTTAGAATACTAAGTGAAAACACGGCGCCGAGGCACAAGTAATCGACGTGTCGGGATACGAGCGAACACTGAAATAGAAAGATGAACTCAAATTGGCGCTGAGCGTCGGAAATTGGCTGCGCTTGATTGGGAACAATGCTTATTTACAAATGGCGTAGCATTTTTAGTTTGGAAAACTTTTGTGTATCTCAGATGAAGCGACATAAGGCAACCAGCGCGTAAAAGTCTATTTTTAAAGGCTACATAAGTAGAATGAACGCACGTATTTCGGTAAGACACGAATTCGAATAATAATTAGTGTCTCCGTTTCAAATAGCAAAAGCGGGACTCGAATGCCGACCAAGAAATGCTAGGATATATAGCGCTTAACTGTTCAAAAACCAAAGTAACCCCCAGGGATCTTAAAAAGATCGTGGTACCTATGTATGGCTTAGCGTTCGTTCTTGTATTAGTTGCATAGCTTAGAAAACGCTAACTGCCTGAAATATCAGCAAATTGTGTTAAACTTCTTAAAATTATCTGCTTAAATTAGCCAAATTGTTGCTAGATCACAGTTACATAATAAAACATAAACAAACTATAGCTCTTTATAAGTACATTCCGAGCTCACGTTAAGCGAGCTTACTGAGTTGGAGTTTTTAAACAGCTAAGCCAAGGGAAATTAGCTCGAAATGCGCCTGAAACTGAGCTTAGTCCACTACAGTTTATTGAGGTGAAAATGAATTGAATCGATAATTCAAATTTATGTAGTTTTTAGGGAATTGCCATGTTAACCTTTTACAACAAAATCGCAGCCACAGAAAAAAAAATGTTTTTTTCTCAAAAAATAAAAAAACAAAATTTCAAAAATTAAAAAATTAAAAAAAAAAAATTAAAAAAATAAAATAAAAAAATTCCAAAAATTAAAAAAAAAAATTTAAAAAATTTCAAAAATTAAAAATTTTAAAAATTAAAAAATTTAAACAAACAATACAATTTTTCAAAAATTAAAAAAAAAAATTTTTTTCAAAGTTGATCTTTAGTTATGGCAAAATTAATAACCTATTTTTACAGCGATTCTTAAGCTTATATTTTAGATAATTTCGAAATTATGAACTAATAGCAGCGGATGTCGATTTTGGTCAGTTTGCACATTTTTGCTTTTCACGAAATATTTTTGTGTTAAAAATATTGTCAGTATTACCAGTTTAATACACTGAAAGCGTTTAGGTTTAAAATGATGCCACACTCATAAAAATATACGAAAAATTAACGAAGTTATCGCATTTTAATGAGAGCTGTTGGTTGGGATAACTTTTAGTTTTTCGGTGTTTTTACGAAAACAAATTAAAATATCTATGGAGAATGACGCTGTAGACCGATTGACTTGAAACTTTCACACGACTTTATTAAATATATATATGTAAGAAAGTGCCTGGTATATTTGTCAGATAATAAACGAAGGAATGTAATTTTTTTCACAAAAGTCGACTTTTTGGGAGACAACCAGGCACTTTCTCCTCCACTGTCCGGCTTTTGCAAGGCCGAGACTGAAACATCTTGGTCATCATACACTCGGCGGAACAGAAGACTTAGCCGCAACGGATAGCTGTTCAAGTGAGATCTTTCTTAGGATCAGCCTCCTAACCTAACCTAACCTAACCCTTTGGTTAAGCCGCCATTTTGTCAAAAATTAAAATTTAAACAAAACGCTCGTTTATTACATGTGTTCAGCTAAGGTAATCATACATTTTTTTGGTTGTTGGTTTTTAGCTCATTTAAAGCAGAAAAATCTTTCTCACTGACATCTTCTTTCGGAGGCCTTGCGGACCTGAATTTCGCGGCATTTCCGCAATGAAAAATTTTTCAAAATTAATCACAGATTACTAAAGTGAATTAAATTCTGTAAATGTATATACTTTTAGTTTATTTCTTAAACAAAATGCATCTTGCAAACAAAAAATCGTAATTTCGATAAAAACAAACAAATTTCGAAAAATCGTAAAATGTCTATAAAATTGTTAATATAATTTAGGCGTAATATGTATATAACATATACATACTTATTCACCTATATATGAGTATATACATACCTATATACACTTGTATGTGAACGCCTTTGTAATGTGTGTCATTAAAAGCGAAGAATATATAACGAAAGCATTTCGTTTTAAGACCAAATGGCCCCACATACGAGTATTACTTAGTACAGCGATGTGACTCAGCGCCCAAGCGAGCGACTGACTGTCGGACTAACCAACTCAACGGCGACTACTAACATATGCCTAACTTCGAGACAGCGTGTGCCAAAACAAAAACAATGTGCCGTTAAGCGCATGGCGCGAGAGCGAGAGAGTGCAGGCGCAAAAATATTGCTGCAGAGCGTGTGCGATTGCTAATCTCGGACTAAAAATAGCAAGAGATTTTGAAATATTTACAAAAACGAAAATGCATGCTTAAAGCAAAACATGCGTACATAAATTCATTACAATGCTTAGGTGTTGGAACGAATGATATTAGAAGTTCGGCGTGCAGGGCGAGGCGTGCGAGCGGAGTCTTACAAAATGTTCAAGGTTTTTTTTTTTTTTTGTTTTGAAACACGCCGGCCGCCGAGTTGCATTGAACTGCGTTTTGTCTAGGTGTTATTTTAAGATCAGTTCAATTACCTCCCCAAGACACAAGCCCACACTATCGCACTATGGCAGTCTGGTAAATAGCAACGAAAGTAAAGTGCACGAAACACGACTCTAGGAAGCCATAAATAAATCTGAACTCATCTCAGCACTTGACGCAGCGACGAGCCAACGCAACGCGGCGCGAAGACGACGGGGTAGAGCTCTGGGTTTACCACACGAGCAACGCCTCGGGCAAAAGGAATAAGCGCAACACGACCAACAGCACACTACTACCACATGCAAGCGTTAAACATTTAATTGCACGCAGCCATGAGCCAATTGAGTGTGTGTGTGTGTGTTGTTGGCCTGCCACGTAGAGTCGACGCTGTGTCTTTGATACCTTAAGTTGAAGCAGCGATCAGCACGAGCAACATATTGTGTGACTGAAAACTTTCGACTAGCAAACACACACATCTACACACACACACATACATACACAAATATATTACGGAAAAAGCACACACAGCCAAACCTTGATCGTTCCATTGAAGACACGATCAGCAATGCGATCCAAAGGTATACTCTTACACACAGGCAGCATCAGACACACACGCACACACACACACCCACATACAGGCCTCTAAAACAGCGCGCACAAGTGCATTGCTGGGGCTGAGCGCCTGCAGTATACAAACTCTGAGCGTTTATTTTTAAAACACGCATAAAATATACAAATGTATGAGTGCAGTAGCAATAATTGTAATAGCCGAGCAACAACAATAGCTATGGTTATTATATGAAATCACCGATTTTCCCCAATAAAAGCACGAGTGGCGTACATACACACCGGCGCAGCGACAGCTCGTGCCATAAACCAAATTGCAGGCAGAGATCGAGGCTGAGTATAAGTGTAAGACATTAGTGGCAAAGAGAGCACTCGCTACTTGTGTCGCTGCTGAAAATCGATGGCAAGGAGTGATAGATATAATATGTAAAGATAAGTAATGTACAGGTTCAATGGAATATTTTGAAAGCGGATTTTAAATTAAAAAATATAACATACTTAGTCTTTAATATTTTCGAAACAAAAAAACAGTGTTCCGTTAGCAAGAAAAATTATTGAATCGAATTTTGAAACATATGAAACGATGTATAATGAGAAGTAAAGCTTTAGCTAACGAACATGTTTTGATAACGGTAAGTTTCTTCTTTCATACCCCTAGCACCTAAGCTATAATACCCTACACAGTTGCATTTCTTATACCATAAAAGCGTTTAAACAGTACTTTATCTTGATTCTGCTCGTTCTGTTTGTATGGCAGCTATATGCTATAGTGGGCCGATTTAAACAATTTCTTCGCAGATTGTAGCGCTACAGTGAGTAATAATCTATGCCAAGTTTCGTGTAGATATCTCGTCCAATGAAAAAGCTTTCCATACGAAGACTTTATTTTGAACGTTCAGTTTGTATGGCAGCTATATGCTATAGCGAACCGATATCGGCGATTTCGACAAATGAGCAATTTTTTGGCTAGAAAATGACTTGAGCAAAATTTTAGAACGATATCTCAAAAACTGAGGGACTAATGCGCGCATATACAGACGGGCAGACGCACATGGCTAAATCAACTCAGCTCATCATGCTGATCATTTATATACAACTACATATAGTTTATAGTGTCTCCGACGTTTCCATTTGAGTATTACAAACTTCGTGGCAAACTTAATACACCCTGTTCCAGCTAAAATAATATATTATACCATTCACATAGCTCCAAGCCCGCTAATTACATTACAGCGTCTATTACATTTCTCCGCCGTCCTTTCGACTAAAACGAGCCGGGCAATGAGCAAATAAACGTCACTAAGTCACCAGATATTTGTGTTCGGTTTGACCGCAGTCGCTCAGTCAGTTGATACTTTTTGAAACTAATCGATAGCAATTGAATGCCGAGCGAGGACATAAAAGCAATATAAAAGGCGGCCAAGTGAGGGTTGGAGTGTGGGTGGTGCAGGGACATGACGTGGAAAAAATTACAGTTTCACAACAATCCAATCGGTGCAAGGTACAAGCAGCCAATGCCGCTAGCAGTCGAAGTAAAGCAAAAACAAAAGCCGAAACCAAACAACCACAAGGATAAACGGCGATAAAGCCGAAGTAAAAAGCCAACGAAACCGTAGAATAACGACAAAGCTGTGGCTGACAAACCGAGCTATGAATCAAAGCGAATTTTCATAAATGATGTCTTGCGCCAAAAGGCAGAGACATATGGAAAGGTGCAAAGCGGTGGAAATAGGCAAAATCAGATAATTGGTCACAGCAGGCAGATACAAAATCGAAGCAAACGCGAATAATAAGTGCAAGCGAACTTCGAAAGCAACAGTCGGCTTGTGGTGACAATACACATGTATGTTTAGATGCATGTATGTATGTGTGTGTGTTGCCTTGAGTACAAAGCAATCATCAAATCACAAAGGCGCGCGAAAGGACTCCAAAGCGTCATTTGAGGCGCAGCGCTGAAACCAACTAAAACTGGAACATAAGGAAGGTGGAATGAGAAGAGCCTGGCTCGCGTTGACTTACGTCTGTATGTATGTACCATATATGTGTGTATGCATGTAGTGTGTGTGACAATAGACAAGTTGATGTCATAATCGAGAAAATAAAACACAATGTGCCATTAAAATGCGCGCTCGGCAGAGGCATTAGTACAGACAGATAAACAGTTTGGATGACGACAGGACATTGAGTGCTGGTAGCACACTTCGCTATAGCGCCGACAACACAAAAACAAAAAAAGCACTTTAATAGAAAACGAGGAGTGGCCGAAGCACTAATGCGAGCACAAAATCGGCACCGCGTTTCAGAACTCGGGCACAAGCCTGCCTACAAATCACACAGACAAGCTACGCGGCTGGGAGGCAAGCAGCCCTCCTTGCTGGGCGACTCATAAGACACGTTTTAGACACCGAGTGCGGTGAAAATATTGAACCCAACTTGGTTGGGGAGCACACATACACGCTAAGCGCTTTACAGACCGTGCTGTGGGGTGACGTTGATAGCGGTGGTAGGTCTTGTGCAAAGCCGAGCTGTGTCGCTGCAGCAGGGGGTAGTAGCTGTGCGTGAGTATGACGCTGCTGAGCTTGCTAACGGCGTCGTATTTTTAATGTTCGCTTTACTGTGGCTGCCGATAAAAGAGCGACAGAGAGCGTAAGAGCGTAAAAATGAACTGAAGGCAGACTTAAAAAGGGCGCATTGAACGCTGAGGAACGCTCCCTTACTTTAACAGTATACCAAAGCTGTTACCTGTATTGCAACAGTGTGTGTGCGTGTCATAGAAAAAGTGTAACTTTAGGCGCCAGCTACAAATATGCAAGCCAACAATAACTTTCATATCTAAGTAATGAGTTTCTGCAGGAAATCGATTGAGCAGCACAATATGGCGTGCATTCCTGTTTAAAGTCAGGTTAGGAGATTTTAGTTAAGTTAAAATGAAACTAAATTAATATGAATTAGTTAAAATTAAATAAATTTTAAATTAATTCCAAATTCAACTAAGTATATCTAAATGTGTCTCAAAATCATAGCTGTCTGGGTTGTGCAAGTCTGACACATATGTCATTCAGAACGGGTTCTTAAGCCGAACATGCGATTAGCCAGCTGCACGATTTCAAACTCAACTTATTCACACAGCAAAAGTCAAAAGCAAACACGAACATTTATTTACTGTAATTCAAGCATTATGTATCTGAGTATGTCCAAATATTTAACATAACTAATATTTCCAATTTTTTTTTGCCAAATTAACACTCACCAGTTGTAGCAGTTTTTGTGTTGTGCGCAATATTTCCTCTTCCTTTAGTAGTTGGCCACTACCGTTAGCGTATTTTGTCACATTCAACGCTAGTAAAAGCGTTGATTTATGTTTTTGCTGTCGCTTACTTTTCCGCTGGTTGTTGTGACTCTATTTGTGCGTTATCTTGTTGATGAAATATTTGTACAAACGCTTCGCCAGCGTTTGGAGCTTAACGCACACACTAAAATACAAACACTATTTTCAAAATGCTGCTTTAACAGCCCGGCACTAATATCGTGCTAATATTAAATTACACTTATTGAACTGCACACTATGAGCACAACAACACAACTGCTGTGACCGCTGTGAATCCTGAGTAGCTGCTCCTCTGTTCCAATTTGTTTAGCTCACGCTTTGGTCTGTGTTTGCACGTCAAGTTATTCCTATTTTTGGCTTAGCTTTTCTCGTCGCCGTCACAGCCACTCTCAACCCCAATCACTGCTGCGCTTGAAACGAATAAACTCGAACTCGGTTTTGTTTTATCGGTGACAGTTGAACGCTTGTTTACTGCACGTATGTTCAAAACCAGCCCACCACCACCCTTTTAGTTACTTTCAATATTGTTTTTGTAATAGTTGTTGTTGGTCTTGTAACAAGACAAGTCAGATGCGTTTTATTTGGTTTTCAGTGGTTTTGATTTTTTCAACCCCCACTGCAGTTACTTGTCAACTTCCAAATGTCATTTTGATATACCAAAATAAGAGCTAGATGTCGCTGAGATATCGCCTCAATGTATTATTGATATTATCAGAGAATGTAGATTATATTTTACATTCTCTGATGTTATTACATTAACAGAATGCAAATTAAAATTTAATGAATAAAAACAATCAAAACATATAAAGTAATCGAATTAATCACATATAAATGTCAAATTATTGATTCACACTTGAGTTTTTAGTTAAAAGGAAAACACTGTGTAGATGAACTCTTCTACCAGAGAATGTAAATAAAAATATTTTACATTCTCTGCTTCTACTTTGACATCCGTTGCAACCCTGTAGTTCAACCACCATGTTGAATTTGACTGTCATTTGCTTTGAACTGCACTGCCTTACCCACTAAGTGACAGCTGTCAAATAGGTTCTTTTCCGGTTTAATTCATCACGAAGAAGGTACGATTTTGTCGAAGTGAAAAATAAAATTCTTCAACATCCAGTAAATTATGTTACACCAACCAAAAATATGTGCCCAAGTGCAAATGCTGAAGTGTGGTTTTCTTCATTCAATATACATTTTGTCCAAATTTGAACAACCAAGCCATACAACTTACAATTAACATAGCTATTTATATGGCTGGCTAAAATATACTTATGAAATGTGTATTTGCAATTTTACAGAAATTAAACAACAATGGGACGGTACTCGCGGGAACCAGAGAATGCCACAAAATCGTGTAAGGCGCGTGGACCTAATCTACGTGTGCACTTCAAGGTGAGTGATTCTTCTGTCGTAGTTATGTTGTGTATAAATAAGTGTTGTTTTGGTGTATTAACATAATAAGCTATTCATTCTCAAGTGATGGCGTAGCATTCTAAAAGGAACTGCATTAATATAAACGAATTTTGATACATTGATATTGTTTACATGGCAAAATTCGACTGGAAGCTTTTAAAGGCTGCATCTTAAATCAGTGCTTGAAAAACTATGTGTTTCTTGATACTTTTGCAAAGATGCTAGAGGAAGTAAGCAGAGCGAAAAAGCCTGCGGCCAAGCATCAGCTGGGGAATCGTCATTTACTCCGATTAACCATCTAGAACTTGTGCTACAGTTGCAACATAAACGTAATTACTTGGTTATCTTTAAACTCGGAAGATAAGTCCTAAACTTTTATTACCTATTAAATAATTTAGCATAATATGCGTTAAGAAGTGCATGAAATATTCCTGTGTACTTCTAAAATAATTATGCTTACATTAACTTAGCAGGAAAACAGTGGTAAATACGCCTAACACTGCGATTCATCACTACCTGTCCTGTTGAACAAATAATAATAGACTAAATATTTAAATTGCATCTTAAATCAGTGCGTGAAAGAAATATACTTTAGTGACACTTTTGCAAAGATGCTAGATTAAATAAGCAGCACTTTATAGGCTGCGGCCAAGCATCAGCTGGCGACTTGCTAACCCCTGCGATTTGCCATCTAGAACTTGTGTCACAAATATAAGCCGATCTCCTTACTTATCGATAACCAAACGCACGTCTTCTGTAGATACCGAGTTAAATTTTTTTTTTTAGCATAATATGCGTTAGGCGGCGCTTTGTCCAGTTTGCGTTGCTGAATTGTTTATGCTTAAAGTAAATTCATTGGGAAAACAGTGGTAGATATGCCAACAAATGCGATTTATCACTACCTGTTCTATTGTACAATTATTAACAAATTTGAGAAAATGTTATAGCATTTTTTCTTAAAAAAATTAGGTAAGACATTAATACTTAATTCTTTCTTAAAATGCTAAAAGAAATGTATGCTGCAGGAAAACAGTGGCCGCTGGTTAGTTCAAACGCCGCAGCTACTACCTGACCTACCGCACATGAATAAAATAAAGATGATACTTAATTTACAAATATGATCTCTCGTCTTATACTAATTGATTTCTATTCTCTTTCAGAACACTCACGAAACCGCCCAGGCTATCAAACGCATGCCTCTGCGTCGTGCCCAGCGCTACTTGAAATCCGTCATCGAACAGAAAGAGTGTGTTCCATTCCGTCGCTTCAACGGTGGTGTTGGTCGTTGCGCACAAGCCAAGCAATGGAAGACCACCCAAGGTCGCTGGCCAAAGAAATCCGCTGAGTTCCTTTTGCAGCTGCTGCGTAACGCTGAAGCCAACGCCGACTGCAAAGGTCTCGATGTCGACCGTCTGGTCATCGATCATATTCAAGTGAATCGTGCACAATGTCTGCGTCGTCGCACATACCGTGCTCATGGTCGTATCAACCCTTACATGTCGTCACCATGCCACGTTGAGGTAATCCTCACCGAAAAGGAAGCGGTCGTGTCAAAGGCTTCTGAAAATGAGCCAGCCAAGAAGAAGCTGTCGAAAAAGAAGTTGCAGCGACAAAAGGAGAAGATGATGCGTTCCGAATAGATGTAATCTAAGTGGATAAGGGAGTGAATAAGAGGAGGACAGCAGTTAATTTGATTTTGTATAAACGGTATTAACAGACAACAAAGTTTGATAAATACTGTAGCAAAAATTTGTTCAATAAATCAGTTGAACGCTGTTTTTTTAAAGAAATATTTGTTTTATTTTAATATGGCTAATGACGCTTGGTTTGTTTATTAAAAATGGAATGAAATTATGTCCGGTTGTAGCGATAGAAAACATTTCCGAAATAATTTTCAGCAATGCTGCCAAGCGGAGTCCTTGGCTAAGCCTGTTTGAATCGGTGAGTGAATCAATTCCCACAACAACCGGTTCTACGTTACCGGATATCCGGTCAAGTGTTGTTATTTCGATGATCTAACACTGGATTCGTAGAGTCCTTGGTCGAATTATTGTGGTCCTATACCGAATTCGTAGTAGCCGGCCGTATATAGGGGTTCAATCCAAAATCAATTTCGGCAGATAAAGATCTGATATTTTCTATAAAGGTTGCATACTTTTAGGTATTAACTGGAAACCAACGCTTAGAATTGAATTTAACAACGCATGGTTCCGCTTATATGAATATTAAAAAAGCGAACGTAGCCTCACGGTAGGCCGCAATGAGGTTCTGTTGTTTGCACCTCATTACAATGGCCGGGTTTCTATTTCTTCTTTTTAAATCGTAACGTTTTTTAATTGTTTACTGTTTTGTGCAATTTCAATTTACACAGCGCTAATAGATAGCAACGACGAACAAGTAAGGTAGGAGAGTGCAGACGAGAGTATTACATATAAGTAGCCATGACTGACTTAGTCACCAAAAAATCCGCAGTAGCAAAACCACAATCACAAACAAACAAAAAAATATTTACAAACGCCAAATAATTAGTGGCTTAGTGTGAGAAAATCAAGCAGAGTAGATCAATGAATTATGCAGACACAACTGTATAGCCATAATTTAATTAATGCATAACAGAATCGTAACATTTATTAAATAATTGTTAAACAATACATAACTCACCCATTGAATAGCTGCATCGGCATCACCCTGTAATCAGAACTACGCTATTTTGACAGTTGAAATTATTTTGGCGTGCAATTTAAATGTCCTCATTTATTTCGTAAATGTTTAAAGTCATAGTGAAAATTGTGCAAAAATGTTTTGGCAAAGTGCAAGTAAAAATAAAAGGGTGTGCGTATGTAGCGCTATAAAATGCCAAATCGATAAGTGTTTATGTGCGTAGCGAATTGGCGCTAGTGCCATAGAGATGCTCCGGGGAAAATTAATAATTCATTAGTTATAAATATATAAATTATAAGTGTTAATATGTGTGTGTGTATTGTAAATATCTGTGTACATGTTGTTATGTGCGCGCTACAACTTAGCGCTAGCAAGTAGTTTAACGTGCTAGACAAATACAATGCGCGGGCGCTTGGGCAACCACATACACGTATGTATATGGAAGGATAGTGAAGAGATGCAGTGCAAGGTATGTTATTTAGTTAACTTAATTCAACACTTGAGCGCCGGAACTATTATAAGTTTTACTTAATTTAGAAACATGCAATTTAAATTTTAGTATATTAATTCTTACATTTAATATGAAAATTGTGAAGCAGCACTCACAGTAGCGTTGAGTGCTCTTGAGTTCATTTGGGTAACTTGAATTCAATTACACTTTAATTTACGAACTTGTCAGCTATTACCACAATATAAACACACTTGGATATACATACATATGTACTTATACATATAAATATGTACATATATACAATATAATATATTTCGTGGCATACGCGATCTATGCGGGGTGTCAGCCATCTATTATACAAATATATACATACGTATGTACATATGTAGAACACATGAATCGCATAAGATTTCAAAATAACAACACAAACAACAAAGAAACAATTTGTCTCATATTATATTAATTAATTGAAGTACGTCAAAATGTGCACGAACTCCAAACATGGACTGTGGCTTACCGATATGATAACGGCATGCACGTATATGCATACATATGTATGTACATATACGATATGATAACGTTAATACTAGCATATTTATGTGCATATGTATATATGTATGTATGTAATTGTATACACACGAAAATATACAATACTGCAAACTCGAGTATATTGAAAATAACACGGATATACAATATCTCAATTTATGTACATGTATGTATGTATGTATACGCACTCTTTGTTCTTTAAGTTCCAACTATAAAATGTATATTACAAGCAAATTGACTGGGTACACTTTTCCTTCAATCACATTTACTACATACATACATACACACATAATACATAAATCCATACATATGTGCATACATCGCTCGTTTTGCGCCTTTTTATCATACATACCCGCTTTACAATGCAAATTCATTGAATTAATTCAATTTTTAACGCAGCAGTCATTTACTCAGCTCAACTCTTAGGCATATGTATGTGTGCATGTGCAAAAACAAATTGTTGAGTGAGGCAGTGGGTGTTGCCGGTAATGCAGGTGGATGGTGCTGAAAATGCTGATTGATATATGTAAAACAAATATGTACATATACATATGTACTTAGCATGTAATATATGTACATATGTATGTATGTTTCTGTGGTGTGACAGTGTCGCCCGTCGTACGCGTGGCGTCCTATGGCGACGATCGTGGCATGTATGCTTACGTGTGCTTATTAGACTGAGTTGGAAGTTCGATAACCTCATGTAAAGAAGAAAATAAAGATCGAACAATGAACCCCTATAATGAGAAAAAAAACAAAGGTCGAGTGGTAAATGTCATTAATTTGCTGCTGGTAGTCAGTTTTTGACGTAGACAGTTAAGACAACGGCCTAAGAAAATCTCAAATATATAACCTGAAGCTGAACTCTTCGGTATAGGAATACCGCTAGCCGAGTTCCGAATAAGAGCAGAGCTTATTGTAGATCGAAGGTCTACTCATGTAGACCGTTTTGTATCAAAAGGTTAACCAGAGGATTTGGGCAAGGGACCACAGGACGACACTTCTAAAGATGATAGATCACAGTCAGTAAGCTCAAAATATGGCAGGAATGTAAATGAAAAGAATTTCTCTATTGTACCGTGACCGTCTTCCGCTCAAATGTATTGAAAACAGGCAAATTACTCAACAAATGTGTTGATTTATATTACATTGTGTTGCTCTTGTAGCGACAGAAAACATCTCCGAAGTAATTTGGAGCAATGCTGCCGAGTTGACAGTACTAAGCCGTAAAAAAATCTGGTTCCGTTCCTTACCTAGACTCGACTGTCGTAGGAACGGGCGACCGGACTATCGATTGTCATCGCCTATGCTAAGCTATGGCTTATAGCACGTGCCAACGCAAGAGCATTAAGGTTTAGTTGGATCTAAGACATACTATTTCGAAACGCCTTTCAAACAACTGAAAAAAAGTAGAATAAAATAAACGTTTCAGAGTCGAACATTACCAGACGGAAAATTTATGCTCAACATGACATTGAAGAGTATGCCTTACACCGGTCTTAAAACCAACAGACTGTGTAGACTTAATACGCATATAAGAAATATTTAAGACTAAGGTCTCACTATGGAAATTTACTATTTTTCACGAAATTGAAAACTTACTCATCGCGGCTTACGCTCTTGCTTTCAATTGTCCATATCTTTCGTATGCCACTCAACGTCGTCGCCGACACAAACGACATCAACAGATCAACAGATCAACGGATCAAGCCCGCTGACAATGCCTGATGAGCAGATTTAATTTACACGATCGCATTATAATCAGATTTAGCGCATTGAAGCCGAGCTCTGGCAACGAGGCGCTACACAAATCAACTATGCAAACACGCATACTTACAGCCATACAAACAGACACAGAAAATACTTATTGTATAGGTAATTGTAGTGCGCACATAGACAACTGTAATGTGCATTCGTCCGGCACCGCCAAACACCGTTTGTTTATTCAGTTGTACCGTTGGTTGGTTAGTTGTTTGGTTGTTGGATCGGTCGAGGACGGGGCAATCGGGACCAAGGGGCTGCATACACCAAATTGAATTGGCGGCGTTTGTGTCTGTGTTTTTGGAGCGACGACTGTCGGATTTACTTGTAAATCAGCTAAACAGTTTAACATTAACCGCGACACATAACGCTCCAACAACGAGTACGAAAATTCAAACGGATAAAAAATATTTGCGCCCAGCTGAGTTCTCTAAATCTACAATAAAGTTTTTCAATATATCTCTAGCGTATGCCAAGCGGTGCGAACGCGTATCGTTGAATAGAATTGAATGCAGTGAAAAGCTATTAACGGCTTCAATGCATTTTCATCAGTTTTTCAGGCGTACGTAGCGTGCATAAGTTTAAGTGAGAAAACTAACGGCTAAATACAGCTAAAAAACAATACCGTATTATAAGCAGCCTTTCGAATAAATGCACGCGGTACTCAAACACGGAAAATCGGCACAGCGACGCTGATGAAATTCCCACAATTGCAAAAGCGTTTGGAATTGAATTATATTAAAACGAATTAATAGCAGAAAAAAAACGAAAGAAAAAACCAGCAGTAAGGCTTACAACAACAATAGCGCCACTGTCCAACGACGACACTAAGCGCGTGCGTTTAATCGCGCCACAACAAGGCGACTTTTTTCAATTTTATAATTTTTTTCTTTTTCCTCACGGTTTGTCGGCGTTTATTTTATTTATTAAACGCCATCAATTTTTTTTTTTTGTGCGCGCCTTAATTAATTAATCAAAACAACAATTTTCCACGGTTTAAATTTTATTAAAAGACTTCAACACGTAATTGGAAAAAAAGTGCAAATGAAAATTAAATAATTGATTAAATGATTAAATGATGAGGCGTTTGTGAATTTGGATATAAACAACTTCAATTGCTTAAGCGCGCAACAACAGCATAATCCACAGACGTTATGATCTATTAAAATAAATTGCGTTTTTGCATACGTATTCCCTCAGTGCAACATTTTGTTTAGATGTGCCAAAAATCAATCTTATAGCAACTACATATAAGTACATATGTACTCGTATGCTAGCGCTGAAGCACTGAAAAAGCGCACATACAAATATTAAGTGATGCGTTGGTACTCGTTTCGTAGTACGTAAAAATCGTTTTATTATGTTGTTGTGGTTTTTGTAGCAGCAGAAAACATTATTGAAGTAATTTCGAGGCATGGCGCCCAGTGCCCAGACAGTCCTTAGCCGCATAAAACTCCGGGTCCGTTCCGGTGACGCAGACTAGACTGTCGCGGTAGCTTATTATCCGCTTTATAATCTGTTCAAAAGGTTGTAGAGAACTGCTATCTCAAGTTCTGACCTGTAAATAAATAGTTTAACATACGCTTTAACCAAATTTCGAATGTTTCTACGCTGTTTAATCAAGACAGACCCGAAAATTGCATTTTGAATGCATCAATAACTTTTGCTGGTTTATTATTTTGTTTTCTTCATGTTAGGAAACCAACAGCAAAGTAATGAATGAGCAATATACGTCATGTAGAACCTTAAGGGTTACATGGGTTTCACGGCTTCAAAAAACAAAAACAATTTTATTGTCTTATTTAATTCTATGAAATCGCTAGTATATCGTCCGAAATGCTCAAGTTGATACCAGTAATAGTTTTAGAGTTACAACCTTGAAAAGTGGCGTGCTCGAGGTCAGCTATATAATCACTAAAAACTTTAAACGCGTTTTGTAACGCTTGTGCCCTTGTATAATATCTGATTTTTTTTAGCTAACTGTGCTTTCATCTTAGTTATTATCAATTCATTGTTGTTACTTAAGTACATTCAGACATACATACATATGTGCGCACACTTACTTAGAACTAGTGAAATTTAGTTTAAATAAAAATTTGAATTACCTGACAGAGTTTTCCCGTCACGATAGCATATCAGTTTGAACTTGCCGCTTATCTAATTGATTAAACAAAAACAAAAAGGCAAACATTACAGACGTTAATTAATAAAGTGTTCTAATCTGTCGCGTTTAAATTAATTAAAGAGAAATGGCGTGTTTTGGCATTCGAATGGAAAATTTTCAATAAATGAATGAAATGTGCTTTGTGAATAAACAAAACGACCCGCGGCCAACCGATATTTGGACAGCGTCGTTGTAACTTGATTTTATATAAATTACTACAAAATGAAATTTGTGAATGCCTGCGCAAAGATATCTAACGCATACTTCTACAGTTGACTGCCGCTTCATATTTTTGACAAACAGCAGCAGTCGAGCAAGCAGAGCGCTTTATCTACAAATGCCTAACTTTAATTGTTTGTCCGAAGCAGAATCAGCCGTCAAGTAATCTGAGTTAAACAAAGCAAGTCGTTAGATTACAATAAGAGCGTCAGAGAAGGCTGGTTTGTAGAGCGATAGCTTTTCATTCGCATTACCATGGCTTATCCTTTAATTTAGGCTTTCAGAAAGAAAAAAAGATAAATTTTTCGCAACTTGCCGTTATATGCGAAGTCTAGTCGATTGTAGCCAGAGTTTTATATAAAGATTTTATTAAAGATATTTTCCAGTAAGTTAGGATATGAGGTGTAGTTTTGTTTTTGTTATAAGGAAGTTTTAATTTAGTTCCAGTACAAGCACATAAACTTGACTTCAGTGATTTTTCTCGCGCTCTATATACATATTCATTAGGGTGGACCAAAAAAAATTTTTTTTTTTGCTTAGCCTGTGGGTTTGTAGATTATAAAAAAGGAAAATTTTGGATAAAAAAAAATTTTTTTTTAACTATTCATATTTATATAAAAATTACCGAATTTGACGATTTTTGACTCAAAATTTATTTTAACGCTTAAGGAAAGCACATTGTCGTTTAAGATTGTTTTTTAAAACTCCAATAATGACCACAAACAATTTTTTTAAGTTAATAAATTAAGCTTCTAGAACACTTATCAAAAATTTTTTACGAAATAAAAATTTTAACTCGAAACTTACTTTAAAAGTGAGTGGCAGCCGCCTCTAGATGTTAAATTTTTTTCCCTTAATTTTCTTTTTTTATAATCTACAAAATTTACCCGCATTCTAAGCAAAAAAATTTTTTTTTTCGCTCCACCCTAATATTTATATAATATTAAGTGTAATAAAAAGAAATCCATTATTTTTGCATGAAATTGAATGCTTTAATTAAAGCATTTTTTGTGAAATATTTGGGTCCTGGACAAGCGTAATCGATGTTTGGACTCGCCGATTTCCATTATTTTATCGATTTTTTCGATAATTGTTATTCCAGAGCGTGATGCATTTTTGACATCGAAATTACCGGAACGGAATCGACGAAACCAAAATTGCGCATAATTGGCTGTTACAGCATCAGAATAAACATAAACGCTATGCACATTTTCAGCCGATTGGCTTGCGTTTTCGCACTTATCGAAGAAAAACTGTAAAATATAGCGTATTTTCTCTTTGCTAGTGTCCATCTTTGACGCGCGCTAAAACCAAGCTGAATTAACCAATCACAAAACTGTCAGAAAAGTTTTTTTAGTGCGAAACGTCATCTTTCTAACGCTATGTAGCCGAACCCGATCGCACTTATGCAACGCTAACTACAGATAAATACGCCATCTATTGGAAAAATAATGGATTTATTCTTTTTACTACACCTAATCTATAAGTATATTTATCTAGATATGTCAATTTGTAACCAACGACCGCTTTATTTTACTAGTCACTTCCGTATCTTAGGTCTTATCATATATCTGTTCGCGTAGTCAATTGACTAATATCAATATACAATTATCTTTATGCCGCTCCTTAGTTGCATTTATCAGCTCATTCCCTCAGCAAGATCAGCGCAGTTTGTATGTATTACATAACCTAAATAGAAAATTTTTTAATGAGTTTTGCTTTTTGGTTGTTTATTGTGTCTTTATTTATCTTTTGCTTATCCACCATACGCCCCCAACTCATTCATAATTAATGCAATTGATGAAAACATAAAACCGTTTAGTTGCCACCTTTGTTTATCGTTTTTACTGCATAACGATTGTGGACTGCGCCACCGAAAGCACCAAAACAACGCACAGCGCTAATGAAACTGAATTTTTCCGGTTTGTCGTTTCGCTTGCCAATGACTTTGTGGCTTTGGCGGCGCTGTCAAGCCGGTGATGCGACATATAGCGCAGAAAGCGCCTTCGTCCAAATGGTGTCTTGTTTACTACGCAGCATGTTGTGGTTGTTCCAGGGGAGTAACGAGACGTGGCTGTCTCAATCTTCACAAAAAATCGTTAAAAATGTGGCAAAAACAAAATTTTACAAAAACAAACATAACTTAAGCGCTTCCGCAGACAAAATTACTATTTGCAAAATACCGACAGTATATGCGAAAAGTATGTGACCATAAACAGTAAACAAACAATTTAAAAACGATTAACAATTAAGTGGAATTAATGCTACAAATTTGCTATAAATATAAATAAATAAAGAAAAGCAGAAAAATAAAATAAAATTTTGAAATAACACGAGAAAGCGGTTAACTCAAAAACGTAGAGTAGCAAAGTTTAGCTAAACCGAAATTCATTGCAATTGAATGTGTGCTTCTAGTCGTTTTTTTTTTTTGTAATAAATTTTAAATTATGGAAAAAGCCGTAAACAATTAAATGACAAATTTCTTTGAATACTTGCGTGCCTCGCCAGTAACTGCACGTTCTAACCTTTATATAATTTGAAAAATATATATGTTTACGAATATAGCTACATAGATACATAGGTATGTACGTAGTAGATACTTCGCGTTACTTCTGCAATCGCCTGACTTCTTAATTGAAACTCGTTCACGCTGAGCAGCGGCGGCTGCGAAGTACGAAATTGAACTGTGCCACATACTTAAATGTGACGGGTTCAATGCGCAAATTGAACTATACACATACAAATGTATATACATATGTATTAGGGTGCAGCGAAAAAAATTTTTTTTTTGCTTAGCCTGAGTGTAAAATTTTTAGGTCATGAAAAAAGAAAATTTTTGGAAAAAAAAAATTTTTTTTGGTTTAAGCTCTTCATAATTATATAAAAATTACCGAATTTGACGGTTTTTGAATCAAAATTTATTTTAACGCTTAAGGAAAGCATTTTGTCGTTCAAGACTTTTTTTAAAACTACAATAATTACCACAAAATTTTTTTTTTAGTTGATAACTTTTAATTGGTCAAAAAAAGGACTCACCACAGCTTCTAGAACACTTATCAAAAATTTTTTACGAAATAAAAATTGTAACTCGAAATTTACTTTAAAAAGCCTCTAGATATTAAAATTTTTTTTTTTGTTCCAAAAATTTTCTTTTTTTATCTTCTACAAATTTTATACTAGGCCAAGCCAAAAAAAATACTTTTTTTCGCTCCACCCTAATATGTATGTATATAGATTTATTTGTATTTATAAATGAATTTTACAGCGCTGCAAATCGCACAATGATCATAAAAATTATGAGACTGTTTATGTGGGTACTTCTTAGTAAAATGTCCTTGAACTCGGTTTTTAAGTGGTGCAATCCTGAACATAAGTATTTAAGTAATAACTAACCGCATTTACCTAACATGAAAAAAAGTTTTAAATAAACAATATATTTATATATCGTTCGAGCCGTTTCATTTTCGTTTTAGCTGCTCTGGTCTTTTTTTTTCCAATATAAATGATTTTCTCGAAGTAGAGTTTGCTATTTTTGATACGCTGTGTGCCTTACTACTTGCCGAACCATACAGGGTTGGATCGCCGAAAGATTCAAATCGGTAGCAATTCCGGTAACATAGAATCGGCTGTTGCGGGCATCACACCTTTTAGGCATCGTTCCACTGGTTAGACTTAGTGTCATGCCTACTTTCACCTCAAAGTCTTTGAATTCTTCTACGTCGGTGTTTCGCTTTTATTGAAAAATATTAATAAAATATTCTTCTGTAGTTTTGTAAATAGCTTGATTTTTTCAATGGTAAAATGCACTGTTTTACCTTCATATACAGGTTGGTTGAAAAGTTTCTGCGCTCCAAATGAAAAAATACTGTTTTTGGTACGAAATATATTTTTGTTCAATATACTTGTAATCTTCCTTAACTTCAATACACTTATTGCAATGATCAACCAGTAATTTAATGCCATCCCTATTATAACTTTTCGGTAGCTCTGCAAAATACCCGTCTACGGCTGTAATAGCTTCTTCATTCGTTAAAAAACGCTTTCCACGAGAGCTTTCAGGTTTCTGAAGAGGTGGTAGTCGCTGGTAGTCAAATCTGGTGAATACGGTGGATGCTCAAGCAATTCTGGTTTTACACACATACATATGTATATGTTGGTATATATATATGTATATATGTATATAATCTTGACAATATCATATACGTATGTGAAATATTCATTAAATTAAATATAAATTGCAAACGTTAATGTTCTTATTTTTGTTTGCTAATATGTAGATTTCTGAAGCTATAGAACTTTTACTTATAAAAATATAAATAATAATTTCGAAAAAAACATTATTTTTTTTTTAATAAAACATATTAATTCAAATAAAAAAGTTATAAAATAAATATTTTTTAAATAAAAATAAATATAATAAACACGCGTAAACTAAAAACCGCGATTTCATTGAATCAAATGTATTAAACGTGTTTACAAGCGTGCATAGTGAATATAAAAATTAAATACATATATTTGTATATACATAAAACTTATTTTTTTCTAATATTTATTAAATAATATTAAATAAAACAAAATATATATAAATAATATTTAATAATACTATTATTTTTACCCAACAAATCTCTGCTTAAATAAACATACAGTAAAATTAATATCGAAATATTCGAACTGTGTTACAATATAACTGTTGCTTGCGTACGAAAAAGTGTTTAAAATTTATGCTGCAAAATAGTTTTCAAAAAAAAATGCTGAAATATTTCAATGTGTACAAAAAATAAAATATTCGCAAAAAGTGCAAACATTTATTTTAAAGTGCAAAAATTAATTCAAAATTGCAAAAATTAATTCAAAAGTGCAAAAATTTATTTAAAAATGCAAAAATTAATTCAAAAGTGCAAAAATTTATTTAAAAGTGCAAAACTAATAATTTAAAAGCAATTAATTATTAAAAATTTTAAGAAAAAAATATACAAAATAAAAACAAAAAAAAACTTTTTATTTGTAAATATTCGTTAAAGTGTGAAATTTAATAAAAATTAAAACGTATTTAAAAATTATTTAAATATACTAACTAAATCTATGAAACGTTAGAATGAGCTTTAACATTTTTTTACAATATTGAAATATTGACTTTTAAATAAAAAACTGCTAAGAAAACAAATAAAAAAAAATTATTTGAAAAAACTAATAAGCAACTCAAATAAAAAGTTGTAACAAGTTGCAAGCAAAAGAAAAGTTAAATGCAAGCAACAGAAGTATTTCATCTATGCTACATTACGTAATATATCCGACGACTTACATGATAATATCCCTGATTGCAACAAATACATACACACATACATACATACATACATAAATGTATATGAATTCGCTTGATTAATTTCCAACTTAACGGAAGTACGCCAAAAACAGCTAAGTTAGAAGCCACACAAAAAAGACAAAACGACAACGAAGCAACACATAATAAAAACACACAAACAATAAATGTCACAATCAAGCAAATACAATAGTTAATGCCACACAATAAAAGTAAAAGAGGAGCACAATTTTTTTGTTGCGATTACTTGTACAATCAACAGCGTTAAATTGCTAAAGAAAAGAACGCGAACTCAATCAGCAGCATAAAACGCTTTGACGTCGTTCGGTACAGCGCGCATTCGTTTGGACTTCAGCTATTACGCACGTAAGCGACAGCTAGTTATTTTTTAAATTTTTTTTTTCTATTGTTATTGTTGCTACACGCAAGTTTACAATATACGCGAGCAGTTGCAGACACGCTTAGCTGTCGCCAAGTCAAGATTTCCACAACCACGCCACATCAGCACAAGCAACAAACGTACGAGCAACGTCGGCAATTGACGAGCGACGCTGTCGATATACTTTTTTGAATGGAAACACTGGACAGTGGCATTTATGAGACGCATAACTGCCGACTGCAAGTTAACGACAACGCCAACGACGACGACGCCGTCAACGGCTGCAGCCACGCCACTTGCGTGCGACAAGTACAACAAAAGCACAGCCACTGCTACCTGCTCGCTAGCGGCGACTACACGCTGTGGATTGTCAAACTGAACTATCCAAAAGGTAGGTGCACAAAAGCGTATGGCGGGTGCCCTAATGTGGCACAAACACACATGCATACATGCTGAAACACATATGCATATGTTTATGATAAGCAAATAAAAACAAAAAACAAAAATCGAAAATATTTGAATAATGTTTTTTTTGTTGCATTTAAGCCGGTTTTAGGCAAACAAAAATTATTTGCTGAGTTAGCACAGTTAGCGTACAAACGCTAGTATGTGTACTGAGTCACTATTTAACTGGCGCCACTGCTGTAGCGATAACTTGAAAGTGAAGGATAAGCCAATGTTGCCAGCGCAGACAGTTTGACTGACAAGCGCGCACACACATATACATATATGCATGCAAACATAGCATAAAGAGCTAATATTTGCATGCAAATTTACGCCCACACGGCCTTACAAGCAAGCAAATATATTTACGCTGCCACACTTCCACGCTTTGCATGCCAAACTCTAACTAATATATGTACATATGTATGTGTGTAAATAAGGAAGCAGAAAAAATACGCATGTATTTGTAGCAAACGAAAACTCTCCACTTTGACTATCAACAAACGCTTTTGTTACTCATACGCCATGTTGCACCGCGACGCTGGCGCGTTGTGCTTTGCCAGCGCAGCAGTCGCTCAACTGTCAGCCGTCAACCGTCAAACGCCAGCCGTGCGTCAACAACCTGTTGCTCGCGCGCTCTCGCACAGCTTTGCTTTATCACATTTCACTGTAATGAACGCTGAAATGTAAATATTTTCCTTTTGTCGACGATAAATAAATTACATTAAATTTCATTTGTAACTACAACTGCGTTGTAGCGCGTCTCATTAGCTGCATGTATGTGTGTGTGTGTATGTACGCTTGCACTTATGTATTGTACTTAACAGGCATATTTAGTAATATGTGCGTTTGAATGTATGTGTGTGTGTGACATTTATTTAGTTTTTAAATATATATAATAAATTAACAAATATACATACATACATACATATATACATATGTTACATATTTACATAAAAATATTTTTTTCGCCGTTTGTGCTACTGTAGGTATGTGTGCGTGCTTATACGCGCGAAAACAATAAACAAACTAAGTGATACGCTTCCATCCGTCAAGCGAACTGCACATGCGACTTTGCCTGTGCGCCTTTTGTTTAGTAGCGTTAATTACAACTTGATAAATTTTGTAAAATAATATGTATAGCAAATTATTTAGTCTAACAAAAATTCATTCAAGCCATAAAAATGCATTTTGCTCTTTAAAAACCTTTCTTAGCCTGCTCCAGAGATGTTTTTACGTGAGTTTCTTCTCTAAAATTTATTTCTGCCGCCACCGAACGAAGCGCGTTACGGCGTTTGGTTCGCGGTTTGAATACTTAAATATACCATAAATTTGTTGACTTTTATAACGACGATTGTTTCCTTTGAGCTTTGAGCAATTTTCCTGATTCTGATATTGAAAAGCCGCTTTTAAATTTCATCAACGCTGCAGAGTTATCCAAAACTTTAGGTACCACGCCACAAAATAAATTTGAATGGAAAAAACTTAATAACTCACTATATACATTTTATAACCCTGAAAAGCTGTGGCTGTTGTAGTCGCAGAAAACATGCCAGAAGTAATTTAGTGAAATACTGCCGAGCTGACTGTGCCTGACCGTATAAAAATCCGTGTCGCTTTTCCGCTACGTAAAGCGCGCGTTCGTCATTCTGCTTATTGTTGTTGTTATATATTTCTTCTTTTCATTACAGATGGGGTTTATATATTTATACGTTTTCTTTATTATCGTATAGTAAGTCGACTGTTAAAGGGGTCACATGGGTTTTGTCGAACAAAAAATGCTCTATTTTCAATAACTCTTTTTTCATATAAAAAATGAAATATTTTATTCAAACTTTTTATTATGACGAAGATACATATTTGATAAAGATTTTGTGAAATTTTCAAAAGAAAATATTCAGTACTCGGTCATTACGACGTCATTTGCGGCAGTTCCTCAGAAAAAAGTTGCTGCCGCATTGACCACAGAATAACTGACAGGATCAACAAAAGTAAAAAAAAAAAAAATACGTGTTTGAACTAAGACCAGTAACTAGGTATTGGATGGAGAAAAAACAAAAATAAAGTTGAAATTGTATTTTTGGCAGACGTTTTTACTAAAACATACAAATTTTGTTGAAAATGTCTCGACAATTTTTGTTTTTTAAATAATTGTAATTGAACAATATAATCCTTCGTTCCAGAACTTGTAAATTATAGCTCAAAGACAAGTGTAAAATTTCATTAAGAACGGTGGAGTAGTTCGCGAGAAATCTTGACAACCAACTTTGAAAGCACACTTTCGAGAAAAACGCGTTTAAAGCTTTAAGTGACTATATACCAGACCTCGAGCGCGCAACTTTTTAAAGCTGTATCTCCAAAACTATTACTGGTATCAACTTGAGAATTTAGCACAATACTCTAGAGATTTTATAGTTTTAAATCAGACAATACATTTTTTTTGTTTTTTGAAGCCGTGAAACCCATGTAATCCCTTAAAGGTATTAGTTAGCAAGTGATGAAAACTTAGCTATGCTACTACTAAGGTTCGGTATTCTGCATCAGACTTAAAACCTCATTCAATGAAAAACATGCTCATCCCGTTAAACATACTTTACAACACAATTAAATATTATGTTAATGCTATACGCCAAATGTCATTTCATTGTTACCACCTGAAAAAAAAATTACGCAGCTACAGTATTCGTTCACAGTTTTGGAACACATTCAAAATTGCCGCGAATATTTTGTGGAACAATGCTATCGTACAATTTTCAATATTATATAATACATAGAATGTATAAAGGAATGCCAGCAAAACAAAATGCCACACACACACATACACACACATGCGTATTTATGCGATTTTATCGAATGTGGAACATTTTCAATACGAAATTCGTGTTGGTCGTCGTGCGTGCGTGTGTTTTTTTTTGTTTTTTTTTATTTTGCAAAATTTCGTACAGTTCCACAAAGAAATGGTACTGAAAAAATCGTTTCCACAATATAAGCCAATACGCCACAGTATATAGGGTTATTTGCTGGGCGCTACTGCATTAGCAAACGCCGGAGAGCAGCCAAAAATCAGGGTATGTAGCAAAAAGTGAAGAAACAAAGTTTCAAAAGTGCAATTTGGTGGAAAAATATATATAAGCGTAAATTATATATGTATAAGAAGCAATAATATATATATATATACATATATATTATAGTATACATATATATATATAGTATAGTATACATAGCATGTTATGTACACAAATGTATGTAAGTAAGTGTGGTGTTCAAAGATCAATGAAAATAACGACATATGATCTTTGTCATAAAAACAACGCTGCCAAGTGCGCTAAAGTGCCGTTTTGACTGTTGTCGCAACAAATTGAAAAGTGATGAATAGTGTTAATGAAATTGTTGGTGACGTCGTTGACTGTATTGGTGTAGCAGGTATTGTTGTACATACGACCATAATGAAATAAGCTGTCAGCTGCATTTTTTCACAGCAATTTCGCTTTATAACGAATAAAAATATACAATAATTGTAATAGGGTGTTACAGCGGCGCAAATCGCGCTATATTTGCAAATATGCTATAAATATTTAAATGGAAAATCATTGTCTGGGATTAAACTGGCCGCAAATCGGTTGCAACGAGTTCGAAGCGGTTCGCTGGGGCGTCTGTGTGCCTATCAATAAAACCGTGACCGCTGCGTTGTTGTTATTGTTGTTGCATATATTTATATTGTTTCTACTGTCTTACGAAGTGTATCAATTGAAATTAATTTAAACGTAACCAAACAGTCTCAAACGCCGTTGTACGCGCAGCAACAAGATTTCTATAAGAATCATCGCCTGCGCTGTAGACACGCACGCCGGTCAACTGGCAATCGAAGAGCCGCTGAGCAATTTACCGCGCACACCGCGCAAGTGCGCTAATTCGCGCAAATATACACACACACATATGAGTTTGCTTTAATTTCTGTATTATATGGCTTTTTATTTACTTTTATATTACCACAACAATTTTTACATTTCTTTTTTGTTCTATTTTCACGCGTGCAATTTTATCACCGCTCTTGTGCTAGTGCTTCGTTTGATTTTGCTATGCGTTAGCATTGTTTACTTTCGATTTTTATTGCCCATTTACATTTGTTTTCGCCGCGAGTAGAGTAAAAAGCAATTAGTTGCGTTTGTTTACAAATATTCGTGTCTATAAATATGCCAACTCAGATTGCCGCTGCTATGTTAATGATGATTTACTTGCTGCTAATTTACATTACAGAATGTAAATAAAAAAAATATAAAAAAATGTTAACTTCGGCCGCACCGAAGGCCTGAATACCGCTCACAGCTGCAATTCTTATACCTTAAAGGGTATAAAAAGACCTTGAGCTTGATTTTGATTGATCAGTTTGTATGGCAGCTATATGCTATAGTGGCCCGAAACTGCGCTGACTATAGCGTAGCCTTGGGCATAATAATCCATGCCGAATTTCGTGAAGTTATCTTCTTAAATAAAAAAGTTTTCCATACAAGGATTTGACTTTGATGGATCGATTTGTATGAAAGCTATAAGCTATAAGAGTCCGCTAAAAACAATATGCTCGGAAATTGTAGAGTTATACTGGATAATAGTCTGTGTAAAATTTCGTAAAGCTATATTGTCAACTATACAAGTTTTCCATACACGGGTTTGATTTTAATCCGTCGATTTGTATGAAAGTTATATGTATAGTGGCCCGATATTAGATTTTCGGTGTCGACAAATGAGCAACTTTTTTTGGAGAGAAGGTTGCGTGCAAAATTTCAGTTCAACATCTTAAAAACTGTGCGACTACTTCACGTATATACAGACGAAAGTTATTTAAAATCTAAAAAGAAGAAAAGCGCCGAAATGTTGCAAAATAAATACAAAAAAGAAAACTGCGTTCACTAACAAATTATAGAAAAAACACCGGTTGAAACGCAAGCAACAAACGCGCATAACAACACAGGGTTCACTGTATACAACATTTTCACCACACTTACTTCCGTTTGCCGTGCTTATATTTACATACAACGTATGACAGCCATTTTGGTTGTAAAATTTCAACTGTAATTATTGCTTATCTGTTGACATGTGTTTTGTTGTTGCCGCAGCGCTTGGCATGTCACGTACACAAGCGCAAAAATACACAAGCGCACGCTCATCCAACTACTTTTGAGCGCAGACAGGCAGCTTGAGTGTCGCTGCCAGGCCATAGGTACTGGCGTTTTGAACGCACTTTACCACTTTTCGTACAGCAAAACAGCAAAACTCTTGTTTATTTATTTATTTATTTATTGTATTTATTAATTGCTTGCGGCGTAGTAATTTTCATGCGCTCAAATATTTAATCTGTCAGTATTTTAATCTTCATTATCTGTTAATATGTACAGATAAACAGAAACATGCTAGTTTTGTGCATAATTTAGCAAAAGTTTCAACAGTAGCCCACAAACTTGTGAATTGTGCACAATGTGTATGAAGCGTTGGCAAGCGTAGCAAGTTTGCTGAAATTTTGAACTGATTTTTTTTAGCTATGCTGTTCTTGTTTGCTCTCATGTCAACGCGTTTAACAGACAAGCCAATATGCATAGATTCAAGCGCGTATATATATTCACAATATATGTATGTGGCCAGCTATTTGCCGCTAGTATATTACGGCCATAATTCATTTTCGAAAATTAAATAAACAAATTTTTCAACCATAAATGTCTGTCTGAGTGGCGGCGCATGATGACTGCCGGCGAGTATCTATTTTAACGTTGATGAAGAGAGCGAGCACAAAGAAAAACAAGTAGCAAATTGATTTCATATTTTCGCCTTTAGCAGCTAGAAGCATGCAAAAAAAAATACAATTTATTAAAAAACTGCCAGTCTTCGGTCGCGGCATTATTTGCGGTTTGTGCGT
Source organism: Bactrocera oleae (assembly GCF_042242935.1). Taxonomy (NCBI): domain Eukaryota; kingdom Metazoa; phylum Arthropoda; class Insecta; order Diptera; family Tephritidae; genus Bactrocera; species Bactrocera oleae. The sequence continues at coordinate 2,064,509 of NC_091539.1, forward strand.
CACAACTTTCACCCGATATGCATGCGATTGTTAGTGGTCAATGGCGAGACTTTGCGTGATCTGCAAAAACCGTTTTTGGGGCAAAAGTTTTTTAATGTGTACATATTTGCCGACTATTGCAAAAAATCTGCTTAAAGTAATGAATGCGAAAAATGTTGCCTGCTACACAGTAAATACTCATATGTATATATATATATATGTATATTGGTATTGATATGTACATACATACTTAGTATGTTCGACTATTTATAAAAATAATGGAGCAACTGCAAAACTGAGCATTGCTTGATTGGAATTTTCCAAGTTTATATTGACAGCTTTTTCGCGCTTGCCGTGCATTTACAAATCTTAAAGAACGAAAAATGTGAAATAAGTTGCTTACACATTTTATAAAAAAAAAAATTAGTCTATAGCCTTAGGAAAATAGGCGCTTCGTGAAAACCATTTGCTTATATGAGTTACATACTTGTAATACCCAATCAATCAGTGGTTGTTTGGCAGCTGCTTGTTGACGACACAAAAGGTCTGCTGGCGTTTTTTATACCCTGTATAGGGTATATTAAGTTTGCCAAGAAGTTTGTTACACCCAGAAGCAAACGTCGGAGACCCTATAAAATATATACATAAATGATCAGCATGTTGAGCTGACTAGATTTAGGCGTGCCTCTGTCTGTCTGCCTGTCCGTCTGGTTGTAAAGGCGCAACTAGTATTTCAGTTTTTGAGATATCGAACTTAAATTTCGCGTATCATCTTTTCTCACCAAGAAGCTGCTCATTTGTCGGAATGGCCGATATCGGATAACTATAGAATCAAGTTCTTGTATGCAAAACTTTTTCATTTAAAGAGATATCCTACCGAAATTTGGAACGAATCATTATTTAAGATAATAATGGAATCTTCGAAGAAATTGTTCGAATCGGATCAGTGGAGCATATAGCTGCCATACAAACTGAGCAATCGGAAGCAAGTTCTTGTACGGAAAACTTTTTCATTTGACGAGATATTTTCATGAAATTTGGAACGGATCATTATCTAAGGCAATAAAAGAATCGCCGAAGAAATTGTTCAGATCGAATTACTATAGCATATTGCTGTCATACAAGCTGAATGATCGGCATCAAGCGCTTCTAAGCAACCGTTTGTATATGTGTAGGGTATTATAGTTTCGGTGCAACCGAAGTTAACGCTTTTCCTTGTTATACATACAAATATTGGATCAATGCACTCATCGCGCGTTCCACGAAGCGAATCACACAGTTTTGTAAAGAGAAAAAAGTCACTGATAGCCAAATCTTTCGAATACGCTGACTGAGCGATGACTCTCGTTTTGTGTTAGAGCATTTGCCAGACTTGAAGAGCGAAGCTCTGCTTAGTAGAAGCAAGTAAAGAAAAATAGAACGATTTCCAATTTGACGTTATTCAGGGCCGCTACAGCGCGCCCGGTTACTTTTCACATTAATTGCTCATTTCGAATTGAATTCGCAAATATTTCAATTTCAACTCGAAAAAATAAATTTTGTATATTTCCGCTACAACAGCGTGCCTTTGAAGCTTTTGAAGAGGCGTATTAAAGAATTTATATTTTTAATTGCTTACTCCTCCTCATAAACATTGCTGCACATCATGTATCCCATTGCGCTTGGCTCAGTAGCGCGCTACCAAAACAGCTCTAAAACAGCAGCGCGCAAATTTTTAAACATTTCAATATCGCAATTAAATATAATTTTTAATTACTTTTTAATATCATTTAGTAATTCCTTCGAATCTATAGACTTTAAAAGCCATTTTATTGCCACCATAGCTAGAATTGTACGCTTGTGCGAGTGTGCTTATTTAGTACTCTCTACTACCGCTGCACGCAACACGTCTTCAACGGCACACCATCAAATTACTCATTTCTTATTTGAGTTCATTTATTGAATAGCTCGCTTATGCTTTGACGTCAACAAGATTTGCTTCTTTTTTCAACCGATTTCATTTTTTATTTTTATTTTTTATGTTCACTCTGCTAAAATCTATTTTTAGTTAAGGCATGTAGAGTTGTTGGAACCAAACGCCCAGACGCTTTCTGTGACTTCAAGCGACAATTTGCTGGACGCGCGAACATTTGTATGTATGTACATATGTGCTCATATTGTATGCATGTGTGTATGTAGGAGCATGTACAGATCCCAATAACAGCCACTTGGGCGGCGTTATTTTCATACAAATACAATTTCGAATATTCTCAAAAAAGTGCTTTTGTATTAACTACTTGTATGTGCCAAATTTAATAATATACATATGTATATATATGTATGTATGCATATATCTATTTTGTTGCTATGTACGAATATTTTGCTCAATAAATTTTTGCGTACTTTCGCACACATTGCGTTCGGCTTTTTTGGCGAAAATAATAATTGCTGAAAATACGAAGAATCGCAAAAAAGTAAAAAAAATATCGGCATTATAAACATATATTTATATGCCTATGTGTGTATGTATCTATATACTCGCACATCGATCACTCATTAAAGGCACATTGAACATTGCAGACAAGGCCAAATGCGCCTAAATGTCATATTTCCCTGTACTTCGCACTACGCAGTCGTTGCAATTCGGAAAATGCCAGCGCATACTAGACAAATGAGTAGCATAGCAAGGGAGTGAGAAGCAGCGTACCAGCCGCACTGAGCACGTTCGGCGTACAGCTGATCGCACGTCAGACGACACGCGGTCATATGGACAGGGACGCGCCGAATGCTTGTGCTGAAGGCCGAACAAGAATGCCTATTTTATTTTCGTTTATTTTTCTTTGGCAAAACTGTGTTTTTTTTTTAACTTTTTGTGTTTGTTTTTTATGTGTTTTTTTGCAAAACAGTTTTTATATATTCTATTCTGAACTCTGTGCGCACAGGCGTGTATTTTTAAATCGTTAAACAGCCGCATACATACATACATATATATAACATTTATATATGTATCATATATATAATATTTTCTGAGTTGGAAATATAAAACACATGCTGGCTTTAAATGATTTTGGAATATGAAAAAAATCTTGGTTTTTGTGTTTTTAGACTGTTTTCTAACATTTATTGCTTACAAAATGTACATTTCTACATAATCTAAACCAGCAAAGTATTTCATAAATAATCAGACACGTTTTAGAGTTTTAACATTTCGCACTCTCACACTCTAAAATAATTAATATTCGTTTTTTACCAAAAAAAAAGGTTTTTTTATTTCGTTTTAATTACAGTAAAGACATATTTCCATGCACATTGCGAATTACGTACAACGCTCTCTCGTTTCTGTTGAAATTAACTCTCTCTCTAACTCTACTCTTTGCTTTTAAATCAGTCTTGGCTTTCTCAGCGCTCTTTGCTAGTTTGACGTCACTGAAAATACAAATATTTTGCAATTCGCATTTCACGCATGAAATATTTGATATGTAGAAGAATGCTTGCAAGAAACGACACATGTGACGCTTTTAATACTTTCAATGACGTTTATTGAGTTCTTCGATCATTTTCCAATTTTTTTTTCCATTTTACTAAGTTGTTGTTTCTGTTATATATGTATGTAGATCTTTATATTTCTCAAAAATTAAGATTGATTAATGCGACGGCGTTATTATTGAAAAGGCGAATTTCTGAGGTAACGCACAGCCATGACTCAATTGCGCATAATTGCAACTGTAAATAAAGAAATTTTAATCAATTGATTAATTGAAATATGTGCATAAACAAGCGTGAGTCATATACATATGTATGTATATATGCTCGAAAGTATAAGTCAGCTGAAATGATTAACAAAAAAATTCAACCAATCCAAATTAGCGAATTTCACCAAATAACAAATAAACAAATTCCTTCATTCTCTCTCTATTGAGTCTCTTATTTATTTGTTTTTTACTAATATTCCCGCACCGTGTGCCACCAATCACGCTGTTCTTCCTAGAAAGCAGACAGCGGCACATGATGTATGCGCTAAAAATAGATGTCCATCCAGCATGTGTATGAAAGTTATAAATTGGGAACTTGGTGACACGAGCGTCTCCTAAAAAATGTATAATTACATTTTAATGAAAAAAAAATACATTTTTAGGTTTAGGCAACCCCTACAAACGCACGCATATAGAGTTCGGTCCGGTGTGCTCTCAGCTTCTTAAGTCAAATTCTTTTCTAGTTTGGTTTTAACTAAACGAGTTTCATTTTAATGAGGTTATGACCATTACTTAGTAATTGCTGAGAAACTTCCAATATAAACTTCAGAGATTTTGCACAAATTTTTTTCAAACTTCTTCCAACATCTGACCAAAACTAAGTCAGAAGCAGTCTTGTAAGCTACTCAGGTGCGATAAATAACCTTAACCTCACTATTCGCTCTTACTTCTGCGCTATGTTCTAACTGTTTGTCATCTATCTTACATAATGTACGATCGAATAGCGTATCGAGTCAAATCGTTTCTGAGGCTCATATTTGCTATTTGCAGTGAGCGTAGTTGAGAGGGAAAGGGAGATGATATCATGGCAAAAGAGTCTACCTATTTATAAATAAATGTATTTCACTGTGATTTTGAGTAAATTTAAGAATATTTCAAAATATTCAAATTTATTTTTTAATTACTACAAAATATCGAGACTGGCAACCCTACGTTGCAAGAGAGCTGATTGCTCACTTGTTTCTACGGGAAAAATCCAATTTTGACGGATATCCTACCGTACGATCTGTAGAAGCGAACGGTAGAAGCGGTGGTGAGTGTTCATTTACCTTGCGCTCTCATAAGATAGGTCGTATCAGCTGATGCGCTTTACGGTTTTGCGTCGGTGACTGTTTCCAGCATTAGACGATCGTCTTTCGTTATGCACGTGATCAACACCAAAACCGCATAGCAGCTTATTAGCTTAACCCCAAATTTACACAACCTGCTAGCTGGTTATTCATGCTTTTCATGACGAAAAAAATAGAAATTACGCTTCTTCTTCTTCTTCACAAAAAATTTGATGCAAACAAATATCCACCCCCAGTATTAACTGCATACTCAAGGGAGGCGTAGCACCAGAAACGTACTCACGGGACTGCAAGTGCAATATTCACAGATACGCAGCAACAAAAGCACAAACAAATGATAACAATAAAAATTAGTCAAAGCGGCTTTATCTCAAACACAGTGGCGGCCGAATGACGTCAGCGCGGCTCCATCTGCGTCGGCAAATGTTTGTGAGTGCATATCAACATATCTATTCATATGCTTGTGTATGTGTGTGTGCATAATATTTTATTTATATTTACTTATTTTATTGTACAAAACAATGTTGTTTTTCACACACGCACACAACCACATATTCGCACATACGCACATACGCACACCATTTTATGTTGTTATTCGGAAGTTTATCAAAATTAAGGCAGAAAAGCAAATTGTCACTTTTATTAATGCTAAAACTTAATTAATCAAGATTTGATGCCGCTGCGTTCGCTGCTGCTGGTGTTTAGTTAATTTCTTTATGATTATTGCTGGACTTAAGGCGAAAGACGTCAACGGCAGCGGCTGTGGAGGAGTAAAGCGGTTTTAAAATTGTTTTCCAACTACATACATACACATACATATGCATACACGTATGCGCAGTTATTTTAAAATTTGCTACAAAAACAAATAAATTTATACCCAGAAGGAAACGTCGAAGACCCTATAAAATCAATATATATGTACATACATAAATGATCAGTATGATGGGCTGAGTTGATTTAGCCATGCCCGTCTGTCTGTCCGTCTGTCTGTCTGTATATACGCGCGCGCTAGTCTCTCAGTTTTTGCGATATCGATCTGAAATTTAAGTTATTAGCGTTTTTCAACAATGCTGCCATACAAACTAAACGAACGAAATCAAGCGCTTGTATGAAAAACTCTTTTATTTGACGAGTTATCTTTACGAAATTTGGCATGAGTTATTTTTTAAGGCAATAATATATTCTGCGTAGAAATTGTTCAGATCAGATTACTATAGCATATAGCTGCCATACAAATTGAACGAACGAAATCAAGTTCGTGTAAGGAACCTTTGTATTTGTGTAGGATATTATAGCTTCGGCGCAACCGAATTTTACGTTTTTTCTTATTTTCATTTTTTTAAATATTTTTTTATTACTTTTTATTGCACTTTGTACGCAAAAAAGTTTTGCTTCTTTGTACTGTTTTAGTTCTTTATTTTGCATGTTTTTTTTTGCGCGTTTTTTCTGCAATTTCTTAGCACTTATATTGTTATTATTTTATTTTCACTGTCATTCACGTTTTAAATCGGTTTATGATGTGTACTTTGGCTGCCGTTGCTACACGTTTTACTACTCGTGATATCTAAATATTACCGCTTATACGTATCTCTGTGCTCTAGCTGCGAGAAAGTCATAAAAAGCTGAAAAAATCATATTTGTAGTGATTTGGAAAGTTATGAAATCATTATTTATAATTTAGATGAAAAGAGTTGTTAAAATATTGAATAAACAAAAAATAAAATAAAAAAACAAGTATGCGCTTTAATGTTATATAAATACAAGACTACCTAAGTATATACATACACATATACTTTTGTACATATGTGTATAATCTTTACACAAGCCACATTTGTTTTTAAAAATTATAAAATTTATTATATACTGCGTGAAAAACTTGTGGGGTTGTATCCACTTGCATGTCAGAAAAAACGCGTTTTATGTGAATTTTTTGAAAGCGATATTCTATTTAATAAAAAATTTTTGGTAAAAAAATTTATAGTTGTAAAATTGCATGTACTTTAATAATCGGCGTTTTATTTTGAAAAATGTTGTACTTCTTGATCCGATACCCGATTTCCAAGAGCACCTCCGAAAAATGTTGTCTGGCTGTGAGGCAGAATTTTCTGTTCAAAGTTATCAATTTCAAAAAAAAAAATTTTTATTATAATTTTGATTTTTTGACAAAATGGCGATTTCCCAAAAAAAAATATCATTTTTTGTAAAAAAAATTATACTTCAGAGCGGCTGAAAGAATCGAAATTATTATCAAAAATATTATTTCTTCGTTCATTACTTGACGAAAATATCTAAGAAGGCAGTGCCAAAAGCTAGACCGATCGGTAGCCGTTTCGGAGAAATTTTGCTTACCGACTTTGAAAATACCTACAAAGTTTTGGCAGCCGATTACAGTAAATTAAGAAATTCTTAGAAATACGCTCATATCTCCGAAACTGTTTGCCGGTTCAGCTTCAAGTATTTGGCGAATGTTCTCAAATCGATTGTTTGAAATTCACAAGTTCTTAAGCTAAAGAGTTGGTAAAATAATTCGCCAAAACAAAAATTAAATGATTAAAAAATAAATAATTTTTTTTTTTTAATTATATAAAAACTTAAAAAAACACTTGCAAACATAAACACATACAAACACGTTAACGAAACTTAAAATTTGCTAACTTTTGTGCGTAAGTTTTTTTACCTTAAACTGTTTTTGTTGTATACTATTTTGGATGCACATTTCAGCGCACCACTTCCATTTCCGCCGGTTATTACCTCATAATCTCTAATATAATAGGTTTCTATATACATATATTGTATGTATGTGGCAAACTTACTGTAATCCTAGCGTTGTTTATGTTTAGCCAAAAAATCCGCGTCGCCAATGAACTTCAATTGCATTTCATCTGCTCGCAAGCAATAACTTTTTTTTGCATTATTTGTGAACCCATAAATTTCAAGTACATTTCAATTAAAGCAAGAAAGAAAAAACGTCGCGTTGCCAATAATAATAATGCATATATGTACAAGTATTAGGGTGGAGCGAAATTTTTTATTTTTTTTGCTTCGCCTAAGTGTAAAATTTGTAGTTTATAAAAAAAGAAAATTTTTGAGGAAAAAAAAAAACAATTTTTTTTAACACCTAAAGGCGGCCCACTCTTTTTTAAAGTTAATTTTGAGTTAAAATTTTTATTGCGTAAAAAATTTTTGATAAGTGTTCGAGAAGCTATGGAAAGTCCTTTTTCTGGCAAATTAAAAGTTGTGAACTAAAAAAAAATTTTGTGGTCATCATTCGAGTTTTAAAATAAGTCTTAAACGACAACATGTTTTCCTTAAGCGTTAAAATAAATTTGGAGTTAAAAACCGTCAAATTCGGTAATTTTTATGTAAATGTAAAAAGTTTAAACCAAAAAAAACTTTTTTTGTGCAAAAAAATTGTAACTCGAAATTTGCTTTACGCCACGCCTCTAGATGCCAAAATTTTCTTTTTTTATCATCTACAGGTGTCAGCCTAAGCAAAACAAAATTATTTTTTTCGCTCCACACTAATATGTATGTATGTATGTATATAGCTATGCAGAACGTTTACATTAATATTTATAAATGTTTATGTGTTTGTTGTTGTTATTTTACTGCCAGCAAGGTAACTTTTGTAATAAAAGAAATTTCATTGCATTGCATTACATTTGTATGTTTGTATGCGTCGACAATGAATTAATCTAAAGACGACTTAATAACTTGGCTGCTGCCAGCGCTTGCTCTTCTCCAAGCGCAAGCATACAAACAAACACACATGTATGTATGTATGTACAATATATCATGCCTAGAATTTGGCTTTGCACGCAAATATGCTTTAAAAATGTAGTAATGCAAAACATTATCTTATTGCTATTAAAAAAATTAAAAAAGCCGGAAATGGGTTATGTCAAAAATTGAAAATGAAGGATACATCTCGTGAAAATATTAAGCCAAAATGAGTCATATGCCTATTTTTTCAATTCATTAGTGAGTGTTGCAAATTTTTGGTTCTTATTATTTTTGCCATAAATCATTACCTTAAGTAAAGAAATGTTGTTCTAAATTATTACTAAGCATTTTAAAGGGAAGAAATCTTTTCAGTTGTGTGATCTTCACGAATTGATCAAATTGACAGCTGAAATAAAGGCTTATTGTTGATATATATACATACCATACATACATAGAAGTTATGAGTATAATTGTCTAACATAGGTTAGTTTATACTAGCTGACGTCATACATAAACCTGCTGCTCCTTTGTAATAAATATTTAATAGTAAAAAAAATATTAAACTACTTTCTCAATTACTTTCAAATTTTAAGGTTATATTTAGAAATATGTTAAGAATACACTGTAACATTTTTGAAGTGAAAAATTAAATATTTTTCGAGTTACACGCGCTGTTGTTGTTGTTGTAGCGGCCGAAAACATCGCTGAAGTAATTTGGAGGAATGCTGCCGAGTTGACAGTTCTCGGCCGTATTAAAATCCGAGTGCGTTGCGTTTGCTTGGACCCGTCAATCATGAACGGAGTTACACGCGTTCTCCTACGGCGCTCCTTACTCCTTCACTGCTGCGCTGATTTCGTACTTTTCCGTAGATGAAACTTAAAAACAATTACACAATATACAATATAATACACAAGAAAATATTGACAGCACTTCAAAATAATTTAAAAAAAAAAATCAAAAATTAACGTTTTTAAACAAAACGTTTAGTTATAACTAAAATTTTGGTATATTTTTGATTAAAACAAAAAACTGCTGATAGGTCATTGAAAAACCATATACTTGTATGTATGTATAGAATATACATTTTATAGCATTAGAATCATTTGTCTCCGAGTGAAAACTTATGTATCTTCGGTATGCTAAAAAGTTTGCATAAAATATTAAATTTTTTATATGAAAAAAAAATTTTGAAAATAGAGCGTTTTTTGCACGACGAAACCCATGCAACCGCTTAAATATAAAAAACACACTTTCATGCACAGTTATGCCGAAAATACCACAAGCACAATCAAAATATATGGAAATATTTTGACAGTAGTCGCTGTGACAGCATTATTGATTTCCTTATTTTCCTTCTGCTGCTGTATAATGCTGCTGCATTTAAGCCGCAAACAAGTCTTTGCTATTTTTAGCTGACAATAAATTGAAATGATTTTAATTCAATTAAAGCTGCTGTATGGCTGTAGCTCACTTAGCCAACACACATGCACACATACATACACGCACAGTATAATTAGAATAAATAATTTGTATAAAATTCCAAAGACACCGTTTCCGGTATAAAGTTCAACACAATCGGCCGCAGCGTGGAATTTAATGAAAATCCATTTAAACCACAAATGCGCAAATTTGTTGACGCCCGCGCAAGCCTTAACAAATTGAAATGATTAAAAGCCACTTTTAGTGCGCTGAGTGCGTTTAAAGCGCCTAACTGCATTTTTTTTTTGGTTTTTTTTTTGGGAAAAAAATTTTAATTACGAAAATTACGCTGAACGCTTTCTTTTTTCACTTTTCTGTGCCGCACAAGGAGAAGTGCTTTTTTAATTATGCGTGCGCATTTTTTTTGCTTGAAAGGCAATATTTTGCTGCTAAACAGCAATAACCATAAAATTCTTGAGTTATGCGCGTGAGGCTATTGTAAACATTTCTATTTAAATGTGCAACTAAATATACTAATGATAATGGCTAAAACGCTAAAAATGTTAGCTAAAATTAGCACCGAAATGCCTGGACGCCAGCGGCTAGTCTGGCTCAGGTCATCTTCAAGCAACAACAACAGCCAAGATACGAGTATGTGGAAAGTGGAAAGCACAACAGGGCGCCCTAAATCACTAGCAGATATCAAAGCCACTGCAAATATGTGCTAAAAGTACACACACACACACACATACATTCATATAAGTATATTGAATAAAAAAAAGTAACAGCGAACAAAATTATTTAGCAAAATATTCAAATGTACTACACATTACCGTTGAGTAGCCATAAAATTGTTAAACAAGTGTATCTGTATGGTTGTGTGTGTATATGTTTGTGTGTGTTTTGATTTTGCAATTAAATTTATAAGGCTAAATTACGTAGGTAGCTAATATCTACAGACTTAATCGGTATTATCTGCAAATGATATGCACTCGCCTAAGCAAACCTTGCACACATACATATGCATACATTTGTGTGTGTGTGTGTGTTTAATATTTGTTTCGCATTTACTGGAAAATTTGTTGTTCTAAAAAATAAAAATATTTGCTTAACTAATTTAAATTAATTTAGATAGTACTTGAAAAGTGACTAGCCAAGATATACACCAACAAGAAAAAGACGTAAACATCGGCAACAACGAAGCTACTACCCTACACAGGCAAGAAATGCGATTAAAAGCGTAAAAGGTTATAAACAAAGCTTTATCTTCATTTTCTAGTTTGCAGCATTGGCTTGAAAAATAATCTATGCCAAATTTTGTGAAGATTATTGTCAAATAAAAAAATTGTCGGTATAAGAACTTGTTTTTGAACGATCACTTTGTATGCCAGCTATTTCATATAGTGATGCGTTATCGGCGATTCCCACAAATGAGCAGCTACTTGTAGAGAAAATTATGTCTGTAAACTATCAGCACGATATCTCAAAAACTAGGCGACTAGTTCACATACATACCACATACATATAGACAGGCGGACAAACAGGCGAACAGACAGTTAATATAAACTTAAATGTAAGATAATAATTGAAATGCATATAATAAAATAAATAAATGAAACTCTCGTTAACAGTATGTCTTTGTGTCAAAAATTGGTTGCATCGGATCAATACTTCCTTCAATATAAAATTGTGCCAGCACCTGAAGTAATTTCCCGGGCTTTGATCCTTGCAAGTTGCGAGAGTATAAAATGTTCGGTTGCACCCGAACTTAGAACTTCCTTACTTGTTAAATATAGTTGATAGCGTATAAAATGTTCGGTTACACCCGTACTTAGAACTTCCTTACTTTTTAAATAGAGTTTTTAGCGTCTTCGACGTTTGCTACTGGGTGTTACAAACTTTTCGGCACACTTAATTACACTGTTCAGGCTGTAAAAATATTTTCAGTTTGTATTTAGTATTTAGCTAAAACTATTACTAGTAAAATGCAACTAAAAAATATATTGTAAACAACTAGTTAGGATATTAGTGCTTAAAAGTCGCGTTTTAACCAAAGCAATATTCTTCAGTTGGATAACTGTAAAAAACGGAAAATTACGAAAATATAGTCACTTCAGTAATAAAGTTGTCTAATATTTCTTATTAGCTCAAAAAAACGCTAAAAGCTGTATTTTTTATGTTACAACGCAACTAGTGTCAAACTAGTACAAAAAGGACTGGTATGAAAATGTGTAAAAATCAACATTTCAAGAGTTGTACCTGCATTGAGTGTGCACAAAAAAAGATTTTAGCCATAAAAATATTATTACGAAACACATAGCAACAATTTACAGTTAAAAATTAAGTTTATTTTAATTTTAATAGCAGTCATATATGTCATATATAAACTAGTAAATATGTAACTATTCACTAATCACTGCTAAATCGTATTAAATAGTTATGCCTTTGTGCTTTGCAGTTAATATTTTCGTCGGTAGACATACATACATACAAAGCAGCACATCGCCACCCACTTCCCACTACTACCATCTACTTCAATGTTGTTTGCTCATATTGTTGTTGTTGCTTGTTTTTGTGCTTCTTTTATTTCTAGTGATAAGCATTACTTACAGCTTCTTTAAATTGACTTATCAGTAGCGCAGCAACAACAACAATGCGCAACGCCAGATTAATCATACATCACTGCCAACAGTTACATACACACACACATACATATATACGCAGCTAGCTAGCTAGCTAGCTGATCCTATCTCGTTCTACCTGTTTGCTGTGTGAGAATTTTTGAAATATAAGCCCGCTTTGCCATTGTTCAGTACTCATTGTCAAACGGTTTTTAGAGCCGTTAAGAGCTCATTAACCCTTGTACTACCAAAATTTACTTTCACATTACCTGTGACTGAATAGTGTTTATATCAGCTTGGAGTTTTGCGGCAGCATTACAGCATTAACTATTTCGTGGGTTTGCGAAAGTGACGATCAACAACAACAAATATAGTGAACAGCAACATTACAAAAACAATTAACGGTTAGTAAGCGATGATTTTGAGTTATTTTTATCCTGTGTTAGCGTGTAGACGGATCTAAAGAGGTCTGAAATGGCAAAGCTTTTGCTCAGCTTGGCTGGATATATTAAACTCCTTTGACTTAGCGCTAAAAGGCAATATTGTTGTATGAATATACAATAAAATTAACATAACAAGAATTGTAATACATCATGTGACCACGCAATTTTTTTTACAAAACAGTTAAGTGAAGGTGTGAGTTAAGCATTAAATGCTATATAATAATATCGGCTGTACAAACATCATTGGATTACGTTAAATGCTGATAAAAGCACGATATCACCACACTTTGTTGCGTGAAATATACTTAATAAATTTTTTGTTTTTTTTAATTGAAATTTTAGCGCTGAATTTTAAGTAGTCTCCCTAAGGACCGATATGTAAAAAAAATTACTAAATTTCTACGCAATATTCACTTTAATTTTTTTTTTAATTTTATGTAAATATTTTATGTATTTATGGTATATAATGTTTTATTTTTCTTTGATATGCGCATAAACAAAAATTGAAATAATAAAAATGAAAGTAATTGACTTCCGAAAGAAAATATAAATAATGAGGGAAATAATATGAAAATAGAATTAAAATATCATTTAATAAAAAAGGAATATAAAAATTCATCAACATTCTCTGATACTAGTTAATCAGTCTTGTTGTGGAATCCAAGACAGATTTGCGTAGTTGTCAGAATTGCAAACCAATTCAGTTGTTCAATGGTGTCACAGAATCTGATTGGAACATACGCAAAACCAATATGCGAATCAGCTGTTTACTAATATGACAAACTTGCATATGAATAAATTTGGAAGCAATTCTATTAAAGTTTTTCAATAAGTTACGCTATTTTAGCTTTTATGGTATTTTATTGAAAAAATAAAGCAACGAGAATATTAAAAGGTAGATATTAAAAGCTCAGAGGGCACCAGGGCAATAATATAAATTAATTTCTTAACTTAAATTTCAAATCTGTCAGCGACTATCTACTTGCTTTGTTACTGATAATAAAGCCGATAAAATTGGTATGCGTGACACCCAAAACCGATACAATTTCTGTTTCGTACGTCAAACCAGTAATATCTGAATTCATAACAGCTACTACATTTTTTTATCGATTTCAATTTTGTTACGGACAACAATTAGATTCTACAACACCACTGAATAATATCGACAAAAAATGCCTTTGTATATTTTTTTTTGAAATCTCTCAAAAAATTTCATTTGATAGCTAAAATTTTATAACTTACATTTCTTTTTTTGTAAATAACTAATTTATTTAAACACATTTCAAGCATGTAATTCTTGCTTCAAAAATAACAAAAATTATATAACTTTTTATTTTTTATTTATTTTAATTTTTTAATAATTTTATACCATCAACAAGTAGAGATTTCAACAAAGTAAAAGACCGCCTACATAAAAAAACAAAATCAGTTATTTTAACGCAAGAAATTTCGCGGTAAATTATTAACCTTCACCGATTTAAGTCAAATTAAGGTGAAAAAATAAATATTTTAAACCAAAAAAATGACAGTGTGTTTGGAACACTACACCAAACTTCGTGAATGAAAATTTTTGTTGTAAGAGATAAAAATAAAAAAACTCGAAGCTTGTTTATTTTAATTTTACACATACATTTTGAGGTTATGTAAAAAAAATATTAACACAAAATTTGTAGATATTTTCATTGCCTGCAACTTTGCCGTAATATCGTACAAAGTTTGATAATTTTTTCACAATTTTCATTTTAGTGTAATATACATACATATGTACATATGTATATACATATTAGAAATCACCAAAATAATAACAACTGCACTCTGGCGAAAAAACACGAAGTTCACACACACGAAACTGACATCGTATTATCATTTTTTATACTTAATTATATTTATACTTAAAAAATCATCGTACTCCAAACTAAAAAGTGACTTCTTGTGCTATTGCGTTTTTTCACATATTTCTGCACATACAAATTTATATGTATGTTTATAAGTATGTAAAGGAAGGTGAAAAAATAAAACACACCGCGCCGACCACCCTGACATTTACCTTGTTAAACAATTTTGGCAAATAGCGCATTATTGCTGCTGGCATCTACACCTCAAGCACATCGCTGGCACAACAATAAAGGTAACAAGCACGCAATTGTCGACCAAGCGAAGAACGCAATGTGCCAGCATGAGTAAGCGCAGAAATTTCCAAAAATTACTACGCACTAAGTGCTGCTAATGCATTGTAAATACAACCTTACACACACATGCACATATCTATATAGTATATATTGTATAGTATATATAATAGTATATATATATATATATATATAAATGTGTAATATTACATTTCAAATACACTAAAACACGCCTTTTTTAATATTTTAACAAAAATACTGTTTAATTGTTTGGCATTTTAATTGCACCGCGTGTTGACATTCCACACACATACACGCGCACGCATGCACTTCCTTTCGCATGTGTTTACAATGCTGCCCAAGAATATAATAATAACAAGCAACACGTTTTTTTAAGTGCTTCGATTGTTTGTATGCTAATTTGCTGCAAAAACTTTTCCATATGCATTATTAATTATTTTCTTCAACACGTGTGTGCGTGTGTGTTCACAAATTTTGTGGTAGCTGTGAAAGAGGCGTGGTGGCGGTTAAAAACGCGTATTTGCATTTTAAGAAGTACTTGGAAACGGAAATAATATGCATTTAAATACGGCACAAACACACGTGCACACATATGTATGTATATAAAAATGCATTTGTATGTGTGTATATATTTGGAAAGTAATAAAAATAATATTTAATTCTTATGCAGAATACAAGTGGGGAGTTTAACGATTTGCAAAGTTTTAAGCTCAAACGCGATTGATTTTTCGTAATAAAAACAGCTGCGTAGTATTATGTAATGAGCAATGAATGGTCCTTTTTATACACTGAACAAGTGATCACTCAGTTTTTGAGATATCAATTTAAAATTTTGCACACATCCTTTTCACTCCCAAAAAGCTGTTTATTTTTCGTAAACACCGTTATCGCAGCACTATAGCATATAACTGCCATGCAAACTGAGCGTTCGGAGTACAGCGCTTGTATGGAAAACTTTTTTATTTGACAAGATATTTTCACGAAATTTGGCATAAATTATTGTCCAAGACAACTGTATAATTTCCGAAGAAATTGTTCAGATCGAACCACTTTGTCATATAGCTGTCATACAAACTGATCGATCAAAATAAAGGGCTTGTGTAGAAAACTTTTTCATTTGACGCGATATCTTCACGAAATTAGGCATGGATTATAGTACAAAGCAGCGCTACAATCTGCAAATAAATTGTTCAGATCGAACCAATATAGCATATAGCTGCCATACAAATCGAATTAAAATTTCTTGATTCTAATCGAACAAAATCAAGCCAAAGATCTTTTATACCTTTTGATGTTTTAAAAAATGCAACTGTAAAGGGTATTATTGCTTCGATGCAGTCGAAGTCAACATTTTTTCTTGTTTTCATTTATTTTGTATGTTAGTTTTAATTGAGGAATATGCCTAAGGGCTTTTTAATGAAAGGAAACAAAAATGTGAGTTTTATATCAACAAAAACGAAAGCACAAGTTTTATAAAATTTCTAAAAATATGTATTTATATATGTTTGCATATTATTTTTATATTTTATGCATACGCAATACGTTAGTGCATTAATTGAATTTTTTTTTTAATTCAGTACGCGCTAGTGTAGCAGTAGCGCTAGCCAAATATTATGCAAATTATGTGGTTCTTAATCAACATTTATTTCTCTTTTACTCATTTTCATACGCGAATCTCAATTTAATTTGTTAAGCAATATGCAATTCTTGCAGCGAGCGGTAGTAGCAAATTTCATAAACAATTGCTATTTAATAAACACAATTTCACAGCCTGCATTCTGTGAATACAGTTATCGCGTTATATGTAAAAATTAGCAACAAAAACCGGCACTTTTTAGCAATAGAGTCACCCCAAACAGAGCTAATTATTTACCCAAAGGGGAATAACCAAAAATTTGTGATATTTGCTGCTTTTTGTGCTGGTGTTTTCTAAGTTTAAAGTAAATAATATATTTACATGTTTATATATTTGTATGTAGTAATGCGTTTGCTTGCTTTGGGTCTTATAACTTTTTTTTTTTGTCATATTTGCACCTGCTTAATTTTTTATCGCACCAACTTCATTTGTTTCACTTATATGACTTTGACTGTCGCACAGCAGCTGTTGTAATTCATTATTTTGTAAAGGCCTGCTCTTTTTTTCTTCTTAACTGTTGACATTGTCAAGTTGTACAACAATAAAAATATTACAAAATATTTTTTTTTGCTTGAGAAGCGCCTGTGTTTTTCCATACCACATTTATCGAAGAATTTATCGATTGCAAAGTCATTTCAGTGCCGAAATTCTACAATTTTCAAAGAGACAGTAGTAAAAAATAAATTAGTAAAAATATAAACTCTTTAAAGTTACTTGCTGTTGCAATTACTCAGCCCTCAAAGCCTTCAAAGCCCTTAAAAGTAAAAAAATTTAAAAGGAACATTCGCGTAAAGTCATTTATTGACTTAATAACTCAACAACAAAATGTAAACCTTGCGTTTTAACATGTTTGTATAAGTGAGGTTGCAAAGCAGCGAATTGCAGTGCACCTGTTGCTATTTTTATACGCTGACAGGGACAAATATTAAGTTTTTTGCAAGTCATGAAAATGCACAAAACAGTCACATGCATACAAATGTACATATGCAAATACTACATACACAATTTTCGGTAAACATTTCAGTTATTAATAATGCAAATAAAAATATAATTATATGTACTTATTACTGCATAACTGCGCTTTAGGGTGGCGCTGCCGATTCCGTGAGTCGCATTTGCGCGAGCCAAATGAGCTTAAAGTGTGGCTGACAATGTAAAAGAGCGTAGTTAGCGTTTACATTGTCATCTCAAATAACGAAATGCTCATGTATTAAGTATTATTTGACTGAAACAAAAATTGTACAAATTAACGCCAAAATTATTTAAAAAAAAAAAACTTAACAAACTTTAAAATATTTAATTTTTTTATTAATATTTACAAACCTATAAAAAATTTGCTTTACTTTTCAAAAAAAAAATTTCAATTGTTTTTTTAATTCTTACAAATTTTCAAAACTTTTCTTTAATTTTAAAAGTTTTTGAAAGTTTTTAAATTTTTAAAATTTTACCCAAAAAAAACTTTTAAAATTTTTGTTTTTACTTTTCAACATTATTTTGTTTTATTTTTACAATATTTGAAATTTTTTCTTTATATTATATAAATTTTCAAAAGCGATTTTTTTTAAAAATTCAAAACCAATAATTAAGTTGATTTAACTTTTAAAAGTTGGTCCAAACATTTTGCTCATACGCCGTGTAGGCTATTTGCAGATGCAGTCCTGCAAACTTGAATAACAAACTGAATAAGCGCAGTTGGCATTGTAATTTTTTTTTTAATTTTTACAAATTTTCAATTTTTTTTTATTGTTTTCAAGTTTTCTACATTATTTTCTTTTATTTTTAATAATTTTAAAAATGTTTTCTTTAATTTTTACAAATTTTCAAAATTTTTTCTTTAAATTTTACACATTTTAATAAAGAAATTTTTTAAGTAACAAAATTTAAAACCATTCATTAAGCAAATTTGCCGCAGCAAACTGCAAAGTTCTTGAATTAACTAGCCGAATATGCGCAGTTGGTGCAAACATTTTGCTCATACGCCGTGTAGGCTATTTACAGATGTCACTGAAGTCACAGAGCCAAATATGCCTGCGTGACCACTTTTTTATACTAAAACTTAAAATAATTAATGTATTTAAAACTTTCCAGTAGTAATTCAGTGTTCTTTAATGGGTGTAATTTGCAAAATATAAAAAAAATATAAAGAATGCGCATTTCTCCACTATAGTGTAACACAGCTGGCAGCTTGACAGGTTTACAAGCTGCATTTGCCCCTTTACTTGCGTAAGGTGTATAAAAATAAAATTATATTGAATGTAGCATAATTTCTTTAATTGAATTTCACATTAAATTTGCATATAAAAATAATTAATTAAATGCGTTTGTATGTATATATATATATATGTATGTAAGTCTGTGTGACAGCAAATTCTGTCACAAAATTTATGCGTACGATTAACTCATTAATAATATTTCCGCAAGTCTTAAACAATGCACATTGTAGAAAGAAAGGCGTGAATTTGTGAAGTCTTATAAATAAAATGTTGCAATTTGCAGTTGCTCAAGCATATTAATATGCATAATTGATTTTGCATACATAATTTAACATAAATTATTTATTATTGTTGTTTATTGCTATTGTTTGACTATTATTTTTCTTTATTACTATAGATATTTTGCATACAAAATTTAACATAAATTATTTATTGTTATTGTTTGGCTCTTCAATTTGTAACTATTGTTTACATTTCCATACAAAACTATTTTTCTCGTGATATTAACCTAAGGCCTGCTATTCAAGTCTGAATAATAATAATTATAATTTAGACTTTACACTTTGTACCAAAACGTTACACAAAATAATTCATGCAATGAAATTGAACAAAACAATAATGTCAACCTTTCGCAAACTGTCTGAAGTTGACAGCCAGCCATCACATTTCCATTATTTACATGCAATTCGGTCAAGCGATAACGGCGCAAACGTGAGTGGTTGCCTGATTGCTTGGCCATTTGTTTGCGTTGCGGCAGGGAAGCAAAGCATAACGTCAAACAATAACCAAAAATAGCGACATAATATATTTATTATAATATAATATATTAGTAGCACTAATTTTAGAGCAAATAATTACAGAAAAATCATAAAGCGCAAACTTTTTCCAATTGCTTTGTGCACATGCTTGAAATTTTTTGTCAATGATTATGTGGTTTGGGGGCATTAAATTGGCTGTGACGCCAAAAAAAGCAATCAACAGCAAGAACGCGAGTAATCGCGTGTAATAACTTATTTTTTATCAACGCTGTTTGCTTGTAAAGACTTAACTGCTGTTTTAATTTGAAAAAGAAACTTTAAATATAACACAAAATATTTAAAATATGCCAATTTGCTAGCAGTCAAGCCAGTGCTAAAGCCTTTGCAAATTGCAAAGAAAATAGCAACAAATGTTTAACACCATAGTAGGAAGAAACACATGGTAAAAGGAAGCTAACATAACAAAAATGAATGGAAAAATAATTTACGTGCGATCTGAGGTTGGAAAGAGAAAGTTGGTGGAATTTTTAAAGCTTTAAAACGTATTTATCTAGATTTCTGTCGAGACTAGTACTGCTATGGCAAAAAGTTAGAGTTATAGTTAATAAAAAGAGCTACAACTTATGTATTTACAACTTTTTGAAATAAGCTCAAAATTTATGTGAAAAATTAATGTAAGCAAGTTTGTGGTTTTTTTATTTTTAACTTTTGCTAAATTTTGTTTTTTTAAGAAATTTGTTGTAAACTTTTGCTTCCATGTCTCAAACACATAGTATTTTTTTATATGAAATATTTAGTTTTTCACTTTATTTTAGCTTAATAGCACAAAAGCAATCTAATTTTCAAACGAAAATTCTACATACATTTTAATTTATTTTACATTCTAAATTTTTGCTGCATAAACGCTCTGCTGGGTATGCAGAAATCAAAGTAACGTTTGCAAAAATGTAACAAAAGTCGTAAGATAATTTAGTGCGTATAATTTAAATTATGCTAACCACCTTGCTTTATTCATGATTGTACATTGTTTATACAGCCTACACAAGTGTTATTATTTTGCTTGCCAGTAGCAGCTTTTAATGCGCAGCTACATATCTTGCAAACAAAACATTTCATTATTCAAATTAAATACCATAATTAAAAGACGTCAGCAGCATTATTTATTTTAACTCTGTTCAACTCTGTTCAACTCTTAACTTTGTTTGCCTATGAAAGTATAATTTATTTATCACACACAGTTGTTTTTAATTCAACACGTATCTCTTACTACCTGCGCAAAACGCGAGTCAACAATTTTCTCCAATTGATTTGCACACAATGTGGCTGAAGAATGGCTTAGGCGGCAGCATTAGCATGCAATTAAAAGGTGTTTATTTTAAGTTTAGAAATTTTTCCGCATAAAAAGCAAGCAAAATTATTGAAATAATATTTTGGATTGTGCGAACTAACAATAACTGTAGCAAATTCGATAGCACTCAAAAAACACGCTATGCATGCGCATGTTTGTTATACAAAATGTTATTTATTGTTAAATATATTTTTCTTTTACGATAATAATATTCTAAACATAAATGTCATATACATATGTATGTCTACTTGCACAGCTGGTTTGACAGCTACCCCTCTAGCAAATACGTTAGTTCTCAATAAAAACACACTATGCATGTGCATATTTGTTATACAAATATGTAATTGCGTTATTATTAAGTACTTTAATAACCACAAATTAGTGCATAAAATTACCATATTAAAATTCAATTAATATTTCACACAAAATCAATTTGTGGCATGTGTAGCACTCTGTGCGCTTATCGTCATAACCTATGTCACTTCCAATGACATTCACCAGTGTATATTCTAGGCTTGAACTATTTATTAATTACTGGCAAATGTACTATCACTTTTTTATGCGCTTTGTTCGATGCTGTGCCAACACTGGGC
Organism: Bactrocera oleae; assembly: GCF_042242935.1. NCBI lineage: Eukaryota > Metazoa > Arthropoda > Insecta > Diptera > Tephritidae > Bactrocera > Bactrocera oleae. The sequence goes on from NC_091539.1 coordinate 2,086,191, forward strand.
GTTATTAGAGCGCGATCATCAGCGGCACGTGCCACACTGCTATTTGTCGCTTCCTCGCCACTGCGCCAATCATAGGCGTGAAAGCACAATCGTGCATTACTTCTTACTTAAGCTACATGCATAGTATATGCCCCACCACGGCATTTGGATACTTGGTCTCAAACACACACATAAGAAAATTGCAAAAAAAACGTTGCTACAAATACAAGCCGTGCGTTTAGTTGTAGCTTTTATGCGCTCGCTTATTGCTGCTGCGCTGCAATTTAACGACTTCGTGTGCTAACAATGTTCTAAAACAAACTTCGGCACAGTTTGACATTTGTTATTTTTTGTTGTTGTTTGTAAGTTTTATTGCTTTTGTTCATACTTTGTTTGCTCAATTAACCGATCCGCAATTAATCAATAAACGCTCAGCATCCTCACTCACCCTTCATCCTGGCGAACGCTCGCTCAGCACTCGCATTACGAGTTCGCTGTTGAAATTTCCATTTCGTTTCGGCGCTACGATCCGTTTCGAGTGCCACGCCGATTGCTCAGTGGGCGCATGTCTATGTGTGCGTGAGCTGAAAAAGTAACTGCGCTTTGGCACTACACATGTTTCATTTTCATTCGTCGTCGCTCCCCATACACACACGCACACACACACACAGAGGCACACACTGCCCTGCAACCAGCGTACATAGCTTGAGATTCGGCCAGCCACCGTCGAAACACGCATCGCACTTGTTTCGCCGCTAATATTTAAGCAACTGTCGCCGATACAAGTGTAGTATAGCGCTTTCGACGCTTATCAACGCAACATTGCAAGCGCCCACAGCAGCGGTCGATCGGTCCACTTAATACGGTACGTCAAATAAATCAAATAAGAAAAATAAAAAGTTAAGAAGTAAACACAGTTTCTCCACGACGTTCTTTACATTTGCAATTATTAGCGAATTGTTATAAACACGCTGCGCGCAGCGACAATTTTGTGCTCGAACGCGACTTGTTAGTAGCAAAAACATAAGCGTTTGCATTTGTAAAGCGAAAATATCAAAAGGAACACAATACAAGTTTCGTATCAAACGCCTTTTCAAATAGCTCGGCTCGAATGCGCGTGCGTATTGCAATAGCTGGTTCAGTGTTGTGTGTGTAAAGTGTTTGAAAACTTCATGTTTTCGTCAAGCAAATACCACAGTAGCAATTATAACAACAACAAAGTGCAATTGTATTGTGATTTTACAAAGACTACACGTAGAACTAAGAAGTATAAAAATTCGTTCACATAACGATAGCTTTTCACATTTTGTTCGACAACCAGCGAAGTTGTTCTTGACAAAATCCGTTATAAAAACTAAACAAACTACAGTTTGACTCTATTTTATTGAAAGAAAATACAACAAATACTCACAATAAAGAGCTACAAATTGAAGGAGCGGCAAATAAGCGTCATAATAATTTCAATAAACAAGCGCAAACGAAAGGTAAATTGATGAAAATCACTCACAAACGTGCATAAATGTGAAATTATTTAGCAAATAATCACAAACGAAACGTGACCAATGAATTGCTGTGCGCCGCAGTGTCAAACAATAAACAAAAGTTAAAAATAACAAAGTGGCGGGAGGGTGTACAGTAGAAAATGTAGTGTAGTTTTTATAGAAATCATTAATATTGTCTGCAATTATAATTAAAAAGCATTTAAAAACGTTTATGTTGAGCGCAAATTTTGATTTGAAGAAAATACCAAAATTTGTAATACATAACCTAGAAGACAAATGTGTACTCGTATATCGGCAACATTTTCTTTCACAAAAATGCCTTTTCAATTCATATTATACATTCAAAGAAATTTTTTTATACAAAAAAATAATGCTTTACATAAATAAAAATATAACTCGAAAACATTTTTTTTCAAAGAAATTATTTTTTTAATGAATATATTCCTAATTTTAATAAATTTCATAAATGCATATGTATTTCTGGAAACACAAAAAAATGTTTCATGTTTAGTATATTCATAATAATATTTTGTGAAAATGATTTTCTACTAATATGCCTGCCGCCATGCCAATTTGCAAAGTTTCTCCACCAAAGTAACCAGATTATTAAGCTTACAGCAAAGAATGTTATTACATAGAGAAGGCGCAGTGACATAAGACTCTGCTCATGGCAAGATTTGTATGCCTTAAAAAAATTTGTCACAGCGTTTAGTACGAGACCTTGTCTCATTTAAAATAAAAACTACACAAGTTTGATTGATGAATTGGAATGTGATTTTCTCTAAAAGCCAATTATTATGCAGTTCTACTTTTGGAAACTAAAAATGACGCAAACCACAATTGAAGCTTCTTTGTCTTGGTATTCTGAGCTCTTGTCTAAACGAAATTTTAATGTGAAGTAGAAACTTTCGTATGAATTATATTTTTGCGGTCGCATACACTGTAAAACCACAAAGGTAGCACGAAAATTATATAAATAAAATTTCTTGCGAATTCACATTTTTAATATGGAAGTCACATAGTTTTCACGCATTAAAAAAATCCTTTTCTGCGCGTTTTCACTCACATATTTTGTCAGAATTTTTACTCATTATTTATTATTTAGCACACGCAAGCCAAATTCATTATAAATAATTGCTAAAATAAGAATAAGCAGCCGCAGAGTTATATTTTCATATTTCAATGATTATGATTCGCAAAATTTATAAATGTCCTCATAGCACACTCGTTACAAGCAAATGATCTATTTGTAACTATGCGATATGCTATTTAGCACAACAGAAGTAATTATTGTCATTTATAAGCGCTAATAAAACAGACATTAACTTAAGGAATTTCTAATGAGACTTGCAGTATTTTTGTTGTTTTCTGCTTTGTGAACAGTATAAAGTGGTGAATTTAGGCGAAACAAGTTTTGTAAGGCAAATAAACTGCACAATTGTTGTTATTGCTAACTGCACTTTATATGCACACACACACATATTCACACACTAGAAAGCGCAATTCTCGCGTTACGGCGCTCACCTGGCGGTATTGTCATTGAACCTGATTTTGCAAACGCCAATTATTTGGGCAAGCGATTAGCGCCACTAAAGCAAACTGCAACAATGTGCACGTAACAGCATGTTAGTTGTTGTATTTGTTTCAATCTTGCACTTTTGTTTTCCGATTTGCGCATTGGCGCAAGCCAAGTCAAAGTCGAAGTCCAAATGAAGGAGAACAGGAACTTGTTGGTTGCAACTAAATACTTTTGTTTTGTCGCTATTTTTATGATGATTACTTGCTGTATTAATATTTCAAAATAAAAAGCAATTTGCTATTGTTTCTGTTACATTTGTCGCATTTTTTGCGCCAATAGCGGGCAGTGCATTTTGCTTTAGGCATTTTAAGTGTTATTTGTTGACATTCGTATTTATTGCTAAAGTTAGAATTGATGCCAGTTGATTGCAAATATTTACTACATTATTTAATGCAAGATTGCGCAAGATATTGGCGGCAAGAGATGATGAAACCAGTGTAAAATGGCAATTTCTATCAAAATAGTAGACAAAGTGATACAGCACTAGCAGCAAATACAATAACAATTGTATTGAAAATATTATATTTGCCAGCTTTCGGCATAAAGCAACACTTGCGCCATAGCACTTAAATAGAACGCAGTGCAAGCCTCAATTTATTGCTAGCACTTGTGCATACTAACTTACGTAATATGTATGTAGGTAAATTTGCATATTGCATTTTAACATATTAAAATAATACAGACATAAATAACAAACTGATCGATTTCCTCATTCATCAATGACGTTTTTTATTGCTGCATTTTCTTTTTGCCATAGTTGGCTTAAAGTTGCAAACAACTAAAAATTAGTTAAAACATTTGTATTGACAAATAAGTGTGTGATATTTGTTTCCTAGTAGTATTATTTTATGCAAACAACAATCTAAATATACCACGAATTCAAATGCGTAAACAGCGCATTCGAAAGCATAACACCCTGTGCCGCTGAAATTTGTGAATATTTATTTCACCTTGCACTCATGCAAGTTGACAGCAAGCACGCAGCAGCGGCAATGCAAAAGCAGAATTCAAATGGAACGGTTAATGCATAACGGGCATAACTATAAAACAAGTAAAATCATGTTCTAAAAATTCTTGTGCAATTGAATTGTACGAAAGTTGCATGTGTTATTTTGCAGTTAAAGAAAATGTAGCATACACCTTTTTGTTTGTTTGTGTGCGCTGTTTAACTACTTTGCCAAGTCAAAACAAAGCCTGAAGCAATGCTTCTACATAGCACATGCTTTTCATCTAATTTTTGCAAGAAATTGAATTGATTTGCTTAAGCACTTGATTTTTTCGTAGTAGTAAGATTTATGGCATATACATAAGTACATATATGCAGAGAAATATAAATACGCGACTAAATAAGGCATAGTTGCGATAAACTAACGACTTGAAAGAAAATAAACTACTTCATCAGCAAACAACAACTTAGACACACTTATTGATAAAATAATATACATACTTAACTATGCACTTGCGTTATACACCAAACAGTCATACAGAAGCGTTGTACTCTAAAATTAATATAAAACAAGAAAAAATGTTAACTTCGGCTGCATCGTAGCTATAATACCCTACACAGTTGTAATTCTTATAGCATAAAAGCGTATAAACAGTGCTTTGTAGCTTGTAGCATTCGCTTAATAATTAAATAAAAAAGTTTTTCATACATAAACGTGATTTTGAACGATCAGTTTGTATGACAGCTATATGCTATAGTGATCCGATAACGGCTGTTACGACAAATGAGCACCTTCCTGACAAATGAGACTTGTTCGCATAAATTGATCCAGTTCGCACCCTGATCATATATATACATATGTATATGGGTTCTACAAAGTTTTCTTCTGGCTGTTACAAACTTCGTGGCAAACTTCAGGGTATAAATATATATAATATAGCGATTATTTTCAAATAGGTTTGTTGGTCAAGTCAAGTCATTCTCAATTTCTTCATAGCTCGAACAACTCAGCCGCGCTTTTTGATGACCAATTTGCACGTGCACAAGTACATACCTAAGTGCTTGTACTGGTGTTGTAAAAACGTCATTTGCAGCTGAAGATATTGGTGCTACAAAGTATTGTTTGGCAGCAACTCCAATTAATTAGCAAGCAATTCAGACGCCTTTCCGAATTTTGATAACGTCAAATTCTAAAACGGACCATATATTTATACATATATGTATACATATACATACAAGTAGCGTATAGGTATATGAAGATTAAGTTGTATTTACATGCCAATTAGCAAATACATTTTGTATAGTCAATTATGAGTACACACTACTCGAATTTAAAGTGTTGGCAATAATAAATGCGAAAGGTATAAATGAATACCTTAAAGTGGCTATGTGACATGAGTAAGTGTGGGTACTCATTGGGTAATTTTCTGATATAACGCACATTTATATAATGCTGGCGTGTTGATTTATAACCCTTATTGTCGCCGCAACAATAAACGCAAACGCCAGTTTCAAGTACCTTACTTACACAGTATACACAGAAATAAAATGGCTTTGAGCAAACAAAAATATTTAAGGAATTTTTAAAGCAGCTGAAAATGCAAGTAATCATAAATAGGTCTTATGTGTACAAAACAAAAACACATACTTTCAATTAGTTGTTAAATGTCACGCACTGCTAAGGTTATGCGGTGTTGTTTTTCGCTTTAGCTGCCTTTTCTTTTTCTGCTTTTGATAAGCCAGTTGTGTGAAAAGAAAATAAGATTTATCAAGCGCCAGCTGCATGCAAGCATTGCTTTTATAATATTTTATATATAATATTTTTCAATTATACAACAGCAATGCATTGACATACTTTCGCGCTACAAACAAACAAACGTGCGATATTTACATTTCACAGCTGATCTTGCTAAACACAGCATGCCGTGGAGCCTACATTTATAAGTAGTACGCGTACATATGTTTGCATGTGTGTACATGTGTTATCGGCTATTTAGCGCGTTCTAAGTCTGCATTTCAATATATAGAACTATTGTGTGTAAATATATAAAATAATAAAGTTAATATTTGCACGCATATATTTGTATATTTATACAAAAAAAAAAAATACAAGCTCTAGCATCAGCTGCTGTCACTGAAGTTACACACGCACACATGCACACATGCTAAGCCACATTTGCGCTGTTGGGTGTTGTTGAACCTCGCTGATAACGCGTTTGTCTCGCACCCAAGCTGGTTAATATAATAATCAATAAAAACAAAGCCTGATCTCTTTGCTCCGTATATTTAAAGCAAATAACAGCAGTGTAGCGCGCAGCACAACACAAGTTTAAAAAAAAATATATTAAATAAATATGTATATATTTTAAATGTACCGGTTATTTTTTTTCATTCAAAAATTTTTTTTTCACGAAAAATTAATGCAAAACTGTTTTTTTCCAAAAAAAAAATTTTGGTAAAAAAAATTAATTTTAGTTTTAATATAAGTAATATTTAAAAAAAATTTGCTAAAACAATAAATTTTAGTTTTAGTAAAAGTAATATTTATTTACAAAAATTCTGCAAATTTTGCTAAAAAAATAAATTTTAGTTTTAATAAAAGTAATATTTATTTACAAAACCTTTTTTTTTTCAAAGGATAAAATTTTGCTCAAAAAAATAAATTTTAGTTTTAATAAAAGTAATATTTTTTTTATAAAAATTCTGCAAATTTTGCTAAAAAAAATAAATTTTAGTTTTAATAAAAGAAATATTTATTGCAAAACCTTTTTTTTCAGAGAATCAAATGTTGCTAAAAAAATAAATTTTAGTTTTTATAAGAGTAATATTTTCTTTTCAAGAAAAAAAATTTGTTAAAAAAAATAAATTAATAAATAATAGTAATATTTATTTACAAAACCTTTTTTCCAAGAAAAAACTTTGCTAAAAAAATAAATTTTAGTTTTAATAAAAGTTATATATTATATTTTTACAAAAATTCCACAAATTTTGCTAAATAATAAATTTTAGTTTTAATAAAAGTTATATTTTTTTACAAAAATTCTGCATTAAATTTTCTGCTTTCTAACATATTCCATATTCTTTGTTTTTTTCTTTACAGACCGATAAATTTCAAACCAACTTCAATACTAAGGAAATTCCATCGACTATTTTTTACAGTTCGTAAATAAATAGTTGCAGCAGCGCATAACGGAAAGTTTGAAAAAACACCGCAAACCAAAACCAACGATTTTTTAAGTGATTCATTTCACTTTCTCAATTTTCTTTATTTAATTTTATTCGTCTCGATTCAAGCGAGAGAAAAGCCAACAAAAAACCGAACTCATAGAATGGTAGAAGGTGATTCGATTAAGAATAAAAGTGATTGTAAGTATGCAAAAGGTGCTTTTGAAATTATCAATTACGACAATTTAGTATAGACGCCCTTTAATACAATAGCTATTGCGGTGCAGCAAGCTTATTACGAAAATGTTCAGTTTAATTATAAACGTGAGTGACACGCTCAGCAGACAGTGAGCAAACTGCGACTTGCTGGTAGTATGTTAGCAGTAGCTTTTGCTGATAATGAAGTCTGTGCTTTTAAATATTTATATATAACATATACATAATACAATGTGGTTGTTGTTTGTGTTTTCGTGATAATAAACAACAAAATGCCTATGCGCTTACAGCATTCATGGCACACATTTTCTAAAAATCACAAAATTTTCACACCTCGAAAAGTAATAATTTTGTCATAATCGTAAAATTTTTATTAACAAAAAAAAAACCCCACCAAAAAAAATAAAAGAAAAATTTGCATAATATGGCAACATCTTACGTCATTTTAGGTGTGATAGCAGTGAAGCGCATTTCATTGCGGCTTTTAAAGTTAATGCAAACAATCAATATTAAGAAATTGAACGCAAGCCTACTATATAACATATATGTACATATATATGCTTGTCTGCAGCTTTACATATATGTATATATATAGATATATGCATAATCCCGACCTACAATGTTTTCAATCATGTATTAATCAAGACTATCTAATTGAATGCGGCATCAAGGTCAGCTACTCATATACGCCAGTAGTTAAAATTACCACTGATTAACAAGCGTGCACATACATACATACATATATATATATATGTATATGTAAATGTCTAGCATATGCATAACAAGTTCACTTTTAAATGATTCATTTGCTGCCTGACAACACATTTTTGTAGCAATTTCTACCAAAAACAGGCTGTGAATCATTTTGTTTTCGTTGATACTATATACATACATACAAGTATGTAAGTATATAAACCAGAATAAAGGTTAACTTCAGCTGCAGCGTAGTCTTAATATTGCTCACAGCTGCATTTTTTATAGCATAAAGGGTGTAAAAAGATTTAACTTAAACTTGATTTTGTTCGATCAGAGTCGAGAAATTTTAATTAGATTTGTATGGCAGCTATATGCTATAAAGGTCCGATCTGAACAATATCTGCGGTGATTCAATCATTGCCTTATGCAATAATTTATGCCAAATTACAAAAAGATATCTTATCAAATAAAAAAGTTTTCCATACAAAGACTTGATTTCGCTCAAACAGTTTGTATGGCAGCTATATGCTATAGTAGTCCGATCGCAACTATTTGTTTGGAGATTATAGCGTTGCCTTGAACAATAATCCATGGCGAATTTCGTGAAGATATCTTATCAAAAAAAAAAAGTTTTCCATATAAACACTTGATTTCGCTCAAACAGTTTGTATGTCAGCTATATCATATAGTCTTCCGATATCGGATTATTTTATATTTTCATTATTTTTTATTTTTGCTAAAAACTTTCTCAATTAAAAATTCTTAAAATTGTCACATTTTCCTGCGCGCATCAGCTATTAGAATTTATTACAACAATTATTTATGAGAAATATTTAGAAATTGTATATTTCCTTGCCACTTCAACACACTACATATTTCTCTCTCTCCCGCCCTTTACGCGCTTTCAGCCTATAATGTAGAGGCTGGCATCCAACCAAACTACAATAGCAGCAGAAACAACTCGATCGACAATCGTTCCATTCTACAGCCCTATTCATTGGGCAGTGGCGGCAAAGATCCCGAATACCAATTTGCAGCAGTCAACAAGGGTTACGAGACGGACATAAGCAGCGCTGGCGTTGACAAGCATGACGTAGAAAAGGGTAGCGCGGCCGTCATTGAAGTTACCAACGGCGTCGCCATACACGGCGGCAACGGTGGCGGCAGCAATGGCGGAGGCTCTGGCGCCGATGGTCGCCGCTCCACTGGCGTACGGGCCGGTTTCGAGCAGGCCATCGAGCTATGCGGCTATGGCAAATTCCACTATATCCTACTGGCCATTTGCGGTCTGGTGAGCACCAGCGAGGAAATGGACGTCATATCCATGTCGTTCATTTTACCATCAGCAGAATGTGATTTGGATTTGAATACGAGCTCCAAGGGTTGGCTCAATTCGATCATTTTCATTGGCATGATGGTGGGCGCCTATTTCTGGGGCAGCATCGCCGATGCGGTGGGACGTAAGAAGGTGCTCATTGTGATCTCCTTCATGAATGGCTTTTGTATTGTTGCATCGTCATTTTCGCAAACCTACGAATGGTTTATGCTGTTTCGCTTTCTCAACGGCGCGGCGTAAGTACACAAACACACATAACTTATACATAAAAATAAGAAATTATAGTAAACTTAATCAATACATACATGCATACACACATACAAAAAACATCGATAACAACTCATCAGCAACACACACTAAGCTGAGTCAAATCGCCGGCACAACAATTTCTTTGCCCTTTGCAATGCACACACACTGAGTCGGAATTGCAAATATATACATATATATATATATATACACATATATATATATATATACAAGCGTGTATGTTTGAATTTTCGCACATAATGAATTTTAAAATTTTTTTGTTGTAATTTTCACCGTATTCGCGAGGTGTTAATGTGCTATAACAGCACACACACACACACACGCACACACTTGCCGCAAGAATGTTATTTGTTTATTTACACAAAGGGGAAAAATTTTGAAAGCGCTCAATGGGAAATTAACTCGTAAACAACATTTTGAAATCATCATCAAATCGACGCTTTTATAATGTGCATTTTGCGCGAACGAACAAATCGCATTAATAACGAGTGTATATTTATACACACACAGTTGCACATTCGCTTATTAATATTTATGGCGGCAATTACTTATACAAATTAAATATAGAAAATATTTGAAAGTCAATTTATAACTGCCGATTTGCGTGTGAGCAAAATGCATTTCGTTTTTTTTTGTTTTGTTTTGTTTGCGCTCGTTCGCTGTGTGTGTGTGAAGAATGTTGCTCATACGCCGTGTCGCCGTGGCAGTTCGTTGCTACGGCAAACACAGTGGCTGCTGCGTATGGCGCGTGCGCCAACATGTAAATCACACGGCCTAAACGCTGTGAAGTGTTAATTTTCAAAATCCAGTGCTTAAAGCAACAACAAACAAGTGATTAATGCAGCAAATCGGCAGTTTTTTTGAGACGTTGCTTTGTCATTACTTAAAATGAATCACTGCAAGTTGCCACAGCGTCATTAACGGTGTTTTTAAATTGAAAATTTTTATTATTTTTTAACAGCTGTGCAGCGGTGCGTGAATGAACGCATAAAATTTTTTTTTTAATTTTTTCAAATTTTTTTCCAAATATTTTTAAAATTCCTTGTTATTGGTTTGTAATTTCTAGCGTGTTTTCGGCAATATTAAAAAAAAAAACTATTCAATATTTTTTTCATAACTTTTCGAAAATCAATATTTTTAGGTTATGGTTTTAGGCTTCAAAAGTTTGCCTTCCATTTCCATACTTAAAAAATGCCTGTTCTTTGCCGCCACCCAAACACAAATAACTATAATTTCATCCTCATTACTCATATTTTAGAAAATTATCGTGCTCGCTTGCAACTCTGCAACAAACATTCGTTTCAAAACAACAAAAAAACATTTCACTAAATTTTCGCTCATTTTTTGAACTCACCTTGGCTAAATGTGCGCATTGCTAATTATTGCATCTCATTTTCCACTTTGCAGTCTCGGCGGCAGCGGTCCGGTCATTTGGTCGTACTTCGCCGAATTCCAGCCGAAATCGAAACGTGGCTCCATGTTGAGTTTCATGGCTGCCTTCTGGACTTTTGGTAATCTCTTTGTTGCCGGCCTGGCATGGTTGATCATCCCCAGCAGCATCGGCTTCAAAACAGATTTAATTACATACAATTCCTGGCGTATCTTCTTGATGGTGTGTGCCCTGCCATCATTCGTTGTCGCTTTTCTACTCTTCTATCTGCCCGAATCGCCGAAATTCCTACTAACCAAGGGCAAACAGGAAAAGGCGATGGCCATCTTCCGTGGCATTTTCGTGACGAACACCCGCCGACCGGCCGAGCAATATCCCGTTGCCGAATTGGACATCGATGAGAAATTGTTGGCTGAGATTAAGGAAAATCAGGCTGGCGTCAAGGGCAAGTACAGTAAAATGATGTCGAGCATGGCCGAGCACAGTAAACAGCTGTTCACCTCGCCCATACTGAAATTCACGCTCGTCTCGATCATCATCAATTTCACCTTTCACATCGGTTACTACGGTCTGATGATGTGGTTCCCCGAGCTCTTCAATCGCTTCGAGGAATACAGTCGCGATCACCCCGGCGAACGTGCTGGTGTCTGCACAGTGACCGCATATGTCGTCGGTCAGGGTGAGAAGGAGACGGGCACCTGTTCAGCGCATATACCGCAAAGCGTTTTCCAGGAGTCGCTGATTTCACTGGCATCGGCGCTGCCAGCCAACTTGATTGCCATTTTGGGCATGGACTTGTTGGGTCGCAAATTCTTCCTCATCTTCGGCACCATGACGGCTGGTGTGTGCTCGGCTGCCATGTACTTCGTCTTCAACTCTACACAGAACTTGATTGTGACGGCTATATTTAGCGGTGCCATATCGGCGGCCAATGCGGCCTTGGACTGTCTCATCACCGAGGTGTTCCCGACACATTTGCGCGCCACCGGTGTGGCCATATCGATGGTGGCGGCGCGTATGGGTGGCATCATTGGTAACATTGTGATTGCCACACTTTTGGATCAATATTGCCCGGCGCCGACGTTTATTGTGGCCATCCTGTTGATAGGCGGCGGTCTCATGTGCTTGATGTTGCCCAACACAACGCGTAAAGAATTGAACTAATCCATGAAATAGGTATTAGATATTAAGTGGAAGAAGAAGGAAGAAAATAGTAGATGGGAAGAGGCAGCGGGAATGAAACAGGGAGTGCACACAAACGAGTTTGGTAAAAAATACTCGGAACTAACGAATTTCTTGAATGAATCCAGTTGAGTTGGGAACTAATGCATGTACACATATTAAAACAATAACAAAAACAAAAACCAAAACAAACACAAACAAAAACACACAAGCATACACATCTAAGTACTAATGTAATATCGCTTAGGAACTTGTTGTAAATTTTCTAGCCATGTAATATATGTAACTACCGATTAATATAAAAGTTAAAAGTAAACAAATTTACATAAATATGTATGTATACACGTAATTACCAAAAAGTGAATTAAAAGTTTCAAAGTAAACGATTATCAAAATGTAATTTCATATTTTAAATAAAACGTTTTAATTAAGATGAAAAAACGATACTTGAATTTGCGTATTAATTTATAGGAAATTATTTTAAATATTTTTTACAATGTTCTTAAAAGCTGCTGTTTTTTCCATACTCCCAGTACATCCTTAATCTTTTATAAAGTGCATAAATAATATGGCAATACTGTACTTAAAAGTTATAAAATAAAAATTCAATACAATTATTTACCATATCATATTTATTTTAATATTTGAACTTTCCTTAATTTTAACAGATGAAGTGATGGAAACCCTGCCTTAAAATATGTTCATATTGAAAGTCTTGTAGGTCTTCGTTTGATAACCAGGCAAAATGCTGGCAACCCTGCATGAAAATATTTTAAGAAGAATGGTACTGCAATTACCTTTCGTTTGATACCCATATTGCTATTTTAATATTTCACGAAAATAATTCATATGGCAACTCTGCTCAAAAAAAGTATAAAGCACAATATATTCAACAGGAATTATAAAAAAATAATTGAAAGCCGAAATCTAGTAACATTTTTTGATGTAAAACCTAAATTTTATTTTAATAGGCAAAATGCTGGCAACCCTGCATGAAAATATTTTAAAAAGAATGGTACTGCAATTACCTTTCGTTTGATACCCATATTACTATTTTAATATTTCAGAAAACTTTCAGATAAATAATTGTGTGGCAACCCTGCACTAAAATTTTTAAAATATAAACTTGTTTACGAGAATACTAAATTATAGGCAAAAACATGCTGTTGTGTTTTATTTTGATATATTTATTTAAATTTACAGATGAAGTGTTGGCAACCTTACAAACATTTTTATTATATTCTCTAAATAAAAAAAATTGCAGTCACCTTTCTTTAACTACCCATTTACTGAGATAAGAGTTAACTTTAAATTTAATATTTTTATTTAAAACACTTGGCAGCCCTTTTGATGGCATTCAAAATATGTAAAAAAATTTCAAAAACACACATTGCAAATTTTTTCGCAGTGTACATATGTTACATTAAAATATTATTTTTTTTTATGTATTATTGCTTTAAGTAGGGTTGCCAGTTGATTGCATTAAAAATATTTAAAACTCTTCCGAAAACATAAAATATTGTTTACAAAAAAATATGCCGCAACTTAATTTTTTACAGTCTACATTGAAATTGATATTATTATTTTAAAAACCTGGCAACCTTAATTACGCCATTTATATTATTAAAAAAAATTATTTTTTCAAAAAAAAATATTTTAAATTTAAAAAAATTGTCTAAACTTAATTTTTTTACGTCTGTATTAAAAATATAATAAATACTCCTTAAAATTACATGCACACCCCTTGTCGCTTACACACATGCATGTGCCAGTTAAATTTTTTCGTTGACATCGACCGCCTGCCAAAACACCAGGCGCGCATAAATGCCCAGCAAGTAACCAGCGCCTGCAGTGCGCCTTTGGGTATGCAACGCAAATGCGGCACTTGCATCAGATAATGTTAATAACAGAGAGTGTTAATGAACAGAGAAATCGCAAACAGCGAATGTTAATGAGTTCATTTACAATTTAAAAATAGTAAAAAAATTATTTAAAAAAAAATAATTTAAAAAAAAATAATTTAAAAAAAAATTATTAAAAAAAAAAATAATTTAAAACAAAAATAATTTTGAAAAAAAAAATTAAAAAAAAAATAATTTAAAATAAAATAAAAAATAATAATAAAAAAATAATAATTTAAAATAAAATAAAAACTAATAATAAAAAAAAAATAATTTAATATAAAATAAAAAATAATAAAAAAAATAATTTAAAAAATATTAAAAAATAAAAAATAATTAAAAAAGAAAAAATAATTAAAAAACAAAAAACAAAAATATTTAAAAAAATAAGAAAATAAAAAGAAACAAAAAAATTTTTAAAAATTATTTTAAAAAAGTAGTAAAAAATAATAATAAAATAATAAAAAAATAATAATAATAAAAAATAATAATTTAAAATACACAAAAAAAAAACAATCAAAAAAAAATTAATTAAATTTTTTGAATACAAAATTAGTTAAAACAAAAAATTTAAAAACAAAACAAACATGAAATTAAAAATAATAATTTGAAAGCAGTATTCAAATAAAATTATTTAAAAAGAATATTAATTAAAATTGTAAAATAATAGTAAAAATTCTGCTTTTAAGCAACCTCAGCCACCAAATAAACAGTGAAAATAAAAATGCATTTGTTTATGTTTATTTTTATATATTTTATTATTTTTTTTGCAGTTTTTTATTATTTGTCTGTTTGTTTTTGTTCGACTTTACTCGCTTTGATGTTTTTGCTGCTTTAATTAATCAATTTTAATAACTATTTACACAATGTTTAAAGCATCGAAGACCTTTATATTGAATTTATTTTACGCTCTTTCTAAATTTTGCAAATTCAAATGTTTTTTATTTACTATTGTATTATTAATTTTTCATGATTTCCTCTTTGTTTACGCATTATATGTATGTATGTAATACACTGAAAATAATGGGGTTTAACTAGCATGATTTGTGGTGCATTCTAATTGGGTCGTCTATAAGCTAAGGGCGATGGCTAAATGGGCGCAATGTTGTTGTAACACAACACATACAAAGTCTGTGTTTATTTTAAACATAATTTTTTATGATATTTTAAAAAATAGTTGCATTTGCAAACACTTTAACTACATGTCTTTAATAGCGCTGGATTACTGGATGGAGCTGACGCCTTAAAGTTAAGTGAGCAAGCAGGCGCTTAAAACGTACAACAGAACAGCCAACACATACAAAAATATTTAAATTGCATTCAGAAACGCAAAAAATATAATTTTTTATTTAAATTTTTTTTTATAAACGTTTACTTAAAAATTTGATAATTTTTTATTTAGAATTTTTTTAAACAATTTTTGTTCAAATTTTTTAATTTTTTAGAAATAAAATTTTTTATTTTTATTAACGTTAACTTAAAAATTTAATAATTTGTTTTAGAATTTTTTTTAGGTAATTTTTTATTTAATTTTTTCGTTTCTAAAAATTATTATTTTTTTTTATTAAAATTTTTTTTGTAAACGTCTACTTCAAAATTTAATAATTTTTTATTTCGAATTTTTTAGCTCATTTTTAATTCAATTTTTTCGTTTCTAACTGTAGGCAAAATAAGCGCTGTAAAGGCAAGGCTTAACTTAATTTAAATTTTGTAAAAATCTGAGAAACGCATTTTGAACAAAAAAATGGGTTTCTTTAATATGAAATGCTGCAGAAACGTTCGAAATTAAGTAGCGCAGCTAAGCATTGACGACTTAGAGTTTAAATAAAATTTGGAAAATTGCCAGGTTTGTGTTTTAATATTTTTTTTTTTGGTAATTTAGTTGCACTGCCTGCATTTTCTTTTTAATTTGATGACAATATTATAACCAGTTGCTTCGTTTGCTTTGAATTTTTGCCGGTAGCTTTTTTATTTTATTTTATTTAAATTTTTTGTTTTTAAATATTTGTTTGTGTTGGTGTTAGCTATTTATATGTGTATGCATGCTTTTTTATATATATAGTTTTGCAGTTTTATATAACTATTTATTATTATATAACTATAATTTGTTTTGTTTTATTTTGTTGTTGTTTTTTTTCGCTTGCTAAAATATTTTTATCAACATTGCCTTGCATTTGTTATGCACAGTAATGTTTTGTTGTTTAGCTTTTAAACAAGTTTAAATAACTGCTAATGTTATGTATATATATATTTTTCTTTTACTTGTGGACTCTGTTTGATTTTACATATTTTGTTTTAGCATTTTTTTTTCAAAATTAAATTTCACTTAATTTCAGCTACTGCCTTGCTGCCAATTTTGCGCACCTGACACCGCTAATATTTAGTTACAATTTTATTTTTTTTGAATTTGAAAAATAGAAATTTCCAAAAGTTTTTTTCAAAAATGCTTCTGTTTACTTTTCTTTTTGGTTTTTCCTGTTGTTGCTGCTGCTAAATGAGCGTCTAAAATTTGCATAGTAAATTTGTATTGTTTTTCATGTTGTTGTTGTTGTTGCTGTGTGCATTTTGCATTGAGTGAATGTTGTGTGACGGTTTTGAATAAAATTGCGATTTTATACACTACAAAATAAGTATCAACATAAAAATAATGACAATCATATGAGAAAAACTTAACATTTCTTTTGCGTTCAGCTTCATTTAAATTTAAATTAAAAAATAATAATATTAATATTAATAAGAACACAAAACAATTACAAATTTGTTTGCTTCCAACTACTAAACATTAATTTTACATAACAAAATCTTGCATACTATGCTAAATCAGCCAGCCGCGTGGGCAACTCTGATACGAACGCTTGCCACCGAGCGCTTGCACTCAAAACACACAAACTTTCGTAACTTTTTGCTGGTTTTTCGAAATCTCTTGAAATGTTTGTTTACTGCTTGCCATGCGCACTAAAATGAAAGTCTACATATTCGCCGAATTTTCGAATTCGCATTGCTAACGCTAACTACATACTATGCTCTAGCATATACATTTTGTGTAGTTGTTGTTGTGTAGAATAAACTGTTGTTGCTTTAAAACGCCACTCTAACGCTAATTTGCTTAATAAGACCTATTTCAAGTAGAAATCTGTTGAAAACAGCAAGCACGCCAAACCAAAAACAAAACAAAAAACAATAACAACAAATGCTTTTAAGCAAGAAGTCAACCAAAGCATGCATGCGAGTATTTGCAGTTAGCGGCTGGTTGTTGTCGGCTCGCGGTGCGGAGTAGTGGTGTTGCGTGTAAATCGTATGATTGTGTTTGTATGTGTCTGTGCGCTGGTGGCTTTGGCAAATGACAGTGCAACCTTTCCTCGTTGTCGACTAAACATTTGTGTTACTTTCACTGCAAATTACCAATGCGGTGGCAACATGCGCCGCCCGCGCTGCAACTGATGCCTGCCTGCCTGCCTGCCTAATTGGTGCTAGTTCTTTATATGTACATACAGTTATATACATAAGTAACGTATTGGTTTTAGTGTTTTTGTATTGCTAGTATTTGTTGGATTTGCATATTTTCATTTTTTTCTACTTTTTTGAGAAATTTCCTGTTTTTTGCGTAATTTACTTATTACAATTTCATAATAAATTTGCAACTTAAGTCTTGTTAAGCAGTATTATTTCCATTATTCGCCTGTCGCATTGTTGGTTGTTGTTGTTGGTGTTTTGTTGATTTTCGCGCCGTGAACGCTATGCGCTACACACACATACAAACGTCAAACAAACACACACACACATATATATATATATATATTTATATAGCATTGGCTAATAATGTACGCGTTGCATCCACCACTCCGGCCCCATTTTATTGCCACATGCCTGCTACAGCTCTGTGCGAGTTGCGCTTTTCTTATTTTCAGTTTCGTTTTTTTAATGTTTTTTTCATGCATTTTCATTCGATAAACACTAGTGGCATCATTATAACTGTTCTCAGACTGCTGCTTCCGCCCGTTCTCTGCTCGGCTCTGCTCTATTGTTTATTCAATGAAAATTATGTTTTTGTTGGTGCTTTTTAATCATCCATCCAGGATTCGCGTCATTCTGTATACTCCCACCAGTCCTTCTCGTAGCCTTCATGCACATGATCCAGCAGCACCTTGCGACGCTTCTCGCAATACCTGATGGGAGACGAAATTTTTAATACATTTTGAAAAGAGAATTTTCGAAGTAAAAATATAAATAAAATAAAAAATATATAACGTAGAAAAAAAATGAGATATACATAGATAAATGTATACCACAACATAAAATATAACATACAAAAAATTATAAATAAAAAATTTTTGAAATACAAAACTATTTAATAATTAATAAAAAATAATAAATATAAATATATAAAACATTTAAAAACTAAAAACTATAAAAAATAAATTTAAAAAATTAAAAATATAAAAAAAGTTAAAAATAAAAACACAAATTAAAAAAAATTTTAAAAATAAATTAATTCAAAAAATAAATAAAAAAATCTCAAAATATAAAAAAAAACATGTAAAAATATATTGAAAAAAAAATGAATTTTCTAAAAACATTTAAAATAAAAAATATATAAAATAAAAAGGGTAGAAAAGAATTAAATATACATAAATGTAAACAAAAACATAAAATATAACATAAAAAAAGTATATATATAAATTTTTTAAAAATTTAATAATTAATAAAAAACAAAATAAAAATATATTAAACATTTAAAAACTAAAAACAGTAAAAAATAAACTAAAAAACAAATTTAAAAAATAAATTAATTCAAAAAATAAAAAAAAAATACATTATCAAAAAACAAATTAAAAAATTAATTAATTAAAAAAATATTAAAATATAAATAAAAAATTTATAAAGTAAAAAATTATGAAAAAGTAGAAAAAAATTAAATATAAACAATTTAAAAATATATATATAAATAAGAAAAATTAAAATTTAAAAAAATAAAAAAATTTAATAAATAAAATAAATTTAAAAAACTTAAAAAGCAAAAAAAATAAATACAAATACAATTTAAACAAACAACAAAAGAGACTAAAAAAATGTCAAAATAAAAACATACAAAGTAAAACAATATGAAAAAGTATAAAAAATAAACAGAAACATAAAATATAACATACAAAAAATTATATATTAATTATTTAAAAATATATATAATAATAAAAAAACATTTCTTAAAATAAACATTTTTTTTTTTAATATAATTTTAATAATAAATTTTATATCAAATGTTAATTCAATTATTTTCTAATACATTATTTGCAACCGTGTCTCTACGCATAAAAACTTTTTAATAAAAAAAAAAATTATTACAAAGAACACTTAAGCAACAAATAATTAATAAGTCATAAGGATCAAAAATTATGATAATAAAATATAGAAAATATATTTACAAGTATTTTTAAATTAATATTAAAAAATGTATTAAATTTTTACAAAAAGAAATATGTGTGTACTGAAAATAATAGAAGTAAAAAATTTAAAAAAAATACAAATTTGAATTATAAAAATTTATATTAATAAGTATATGTTTAAAATATATTCAAAATTCCTATTTAAAAGCGATAAAAAACCAAAAATAAATCCGCAAATAAAAAAATTTTTAAGAATAACCCAAAAACTATTCCATTGTAAACTAGTTTTAGGGTGTATTTCACTCACCTATATTTATCCTGCACTTTTTGTTTAATATCAGCCAAATTCTCTGAAGTTATATCACGTTCCAAGTACTCAGACAGTTTCTCAGTTGCTGATTCCAAATCCTTTTGATTATCCTCAAAGATCATTGACTGATTGTTCTTCTTCAGATAGTAGGCAAACACGTATGTGTACATGAGTGTTTGACGGCACTGGCAGAGTATATCTACGGCCTTTTTCAAGAATTGCACCTAAGTAATACAAAAAAAAAATTATCAAATGTATACTTAACATTTTCTTAGTAAATAAGCATGGCTACACACTTCAATCCAGGACATATTGTGTTGTTGCATCTCCTCCATTTTATGTTTGACAGCCGCATAAAGTTTGTTCTCAAATTTCAACGACTGCATGTGATTCATATAACGATTGTAGTAATGCAAATACCTTAATGGAGCAGCAATTTAAAGTTGTTTATTATTAAAAAAAATTTAAATGCAAATTTGCTAAACACGCACCTTGCCAATGAGGAGCGCAACTTCTCCTGTGCATCACGCGCCGCCTTCGCCTCGTCCTCATCGTAGCGATTGCAGTTATACCACGATGAACCGTGCGGCTCCCATGAACCCAAACACACCCAACAAAAATCGTGTTTACAATTTTGATTTTTGCACACCATATGATTGCAGCCGCCATCCTTTTCGATCGTCACATTACACTTTGGACACTCTTTGGTGTTAGCCGCTATCCAATTGGATGTCTCCGAATCGTCGTCGCACTTCTTAATCCACTTTTTCAGCCAACAACATTTGACGGGATCATGCCAATTTTCACCGCAGGCAAAGCAAAATACATGCCCACATTTGCAACTCACGGGGCGTGCATCACCATACGACACTTTAATTGCATTCGTACAGTCGACGGACGGACACCAGCGTAATAGCTGATTACATTCGACAAAACTGTTTGTGATCAATTGTTGGTATTTCACTTTGACACGCGGATCCACTAGTTTGGTGACGGTAACGTCGTCGACTAAAATATCACAGCCATGTGCGGCGCACGAGATGGATTGACCGAGACCTTCGGTGACGATCTTTGTGGTTAAATACTCACGCCAACAGACCAAGCAAAAGCGATGGCCACACTCCAGACCAGTCATGCCCTGCAAAGTGCATAATGGATAAGCGAAACTATATGGTAATAGAATTTTACGGCAAGAAACTGTGTTTCACTTACATCGGGTGACAGCAATGAGAAACAAATTTCGCATTCCTCCACTGGATTTTTGGACAACTGTGTGCATGAAGTGCAGAAAGGATATTAATATGCTACACATACATGGCGTAAACGTGCTCAATAAATACGAACCTTAAGACGACTTGGATTGGTAGATTTGTTGAATGGATTGATGACATGTGCGCCCTTGAAGAATTCCTCTATGTTGCCATCAAAATATTTCTCTAGCAGCTTTTCCTTATCCCATTTATAGTGATTCAGCAGTATGCGGATTATTGTGGGCGGCAGCTGGAAAGATGGCACATGAGCAGAAAATTAAAAGAAATTTTAAGAAAATATATATGCAACGAATTACCGGCTTTATTAATAGTTTAGTTGTCTATTTTACGCATAATTTTCTTTGAGCTTTTTTTAGTGTAAATAAATTTGAGTGCAGAATGTCTAGCTGCAACCAGATTCCCCTACTCAATCGACTATTTGGCTATCAATTTTCAATGTCACGTTATGCAAATAAAAATGCATGCAGTATTTCGTGTAAAAAGGGCTAAATTGACGTCAAAACAACTATTTATAGACAAGAGCCGAACCAACAGCTGTTCCGCTTTACCAACACGAAAATAGAAATATGCTTGTCATTGCAAAAATCTATGCAACAGCATTTGTAAATTGACGTACATACGTACATATTGACTCGCATATGCACAATAACTCTCAACAGATTTGCAAAAAATATTGTTTGTAAACAAACAAAACCGTCGTTGAGGGGCAGGGCAAAAACAAGTTTGCAACTTATCAGTAAAATATTGCGAATGAAAGTAAAAAGAATATGTATATTAATGCAATGGAATTTTTCAACATCGCGTGTTGACAACAAAAGATTGCAGTTGCAATATATTCGTTTTTTAGCTTGTTAGCATTAAGAATGCGCTTATACATACATATGTATATACAAATTTTTGTTAAATAGGTCAGCAGAAAGGCTTTGTGTGTGAGTGTGCTGTTATACATTTCGTAACTGCACTTGGCTGACACAATAATCTCTTTTTTCAATTCACCCCTACAACTTGTTGTAAGTAAAAAATGTGCGCTCGTGTGGGAGGTATATATAAGGTATGTTATTCAAATGCATCTGTTTTTCGGAAGTGTGTGTTCAGAGACTAGGATTCAAAAGCGAAAGCGATTGTTATATCATCATGGCACTAAAGCACATTGTAATTGGCAACCTTCAGCGTGAAGGTCGTAAATATGCAGCAGCGTTGAAGTTTTTGTAAGGTAAGGGTGTTAGGGTTAGCAGCTGCTGCAGATCATTGTTAGATTTCGTAAATACTGATGGCAGGGATTAAAAATCTGTAGCATGGGTATAGACTAACAATATTATTTTTATTAGATATGTGAATTTTTGCACATAATTTTTTCCGTCAAATATATCAGTTAAAACCAATTTGCAGCGAATACAAGGGTTAAAAGAACACCTAACTTTCTTTTATAGCGTAGGTTTAAAACTTAAAAAGCTATTATAAAATTGTATATTTAACTGTAAAAAGGCAGTCTTTCAAAAACAGCTGATATTTTCGCGATAAACAAACATTAACAACTTGAACTTCACAAGCACAGCTTTTTATATGACGTTTAAGTCAAGTGATTTATATGCCCCTCTTTATTAATTAATACACATACAAAATGCATATTTAAGCTATTACCTTGAGCACATTGTTGACTTCATCGATTATTTCACGCTGATGCAGTACTATTTCATCTGTGGAGAGCACTTCATATTGATACTCCTCGGTTTCCATTTGGCGATCATGTGAGGAGGGTATATCGACTTCCATACCGAAATCTTCATCGCCCTCATCGCCTGACGATACATTGCCGGAATCAACATTCTCCATCTCATAAGAATCCTCATCCGACTCCATATTACTGTTTTAGCAGTATTCTTTTTATGCCGAGTTATTTATTGTTTTTTGATTTTCTTTTTTTTACTGATGCTTCAGCAGCAATTAGGCACAGCTTGGTTGTCTATCTTAACAGTTGGAAGTTTTAAGTGCACCGCAAACAGCTAATTATCTGTTGTGTTTGGTTTAGCTGCAAACAAGAGTTAAGCCTGCAAATAGTGTTGTTCAAATAGTCAAGCCTTTTCAATGCAACTCATATACACAGAATACAAATATATGCTTATTTGTATATTTCCGTGGGTTGCTTGGTGACTAATCAAAGTTTACTTATTCCACTTTTGCACTGCCCTTCAACCGTTTCTAGCAACCAATATGTTAATGGCGTATATATACGTCACTTTTAGCACCTTCGCTGGTTCCGCGCAGCATACAACTTGTAATAGTATGTGCTCCGTGCTATGCCTACCTCCCCAAATCGCTGCTTTATATTTTGATATGTGGCGTTGAGTGACACATACACGCACAAACTTCGCGGCGTTTTAGCTAAAGGGGGCAGCAGAATTGAAAACAATGTCGGTAGCTAATCAACTTTGTCTCCTGTTTATAGCTTTGGCAACGAACGCGACAAGCACACCAGCCACAAAGTTGCAATTTGCAGCGCGGATGTCACTATTGCAATGATTGCTTTATTTTGCGGTCGAGTTAATTGTAGTTGTCGAGCGACTTTTTCCAAGTTTTTTGGCGTCTGCTTTGCTTCTTTGCTGCGAGCCACAATTGGAATACTTCCTTACTATAGTTGAGACAACTTTCAATGCACACGCCTTCTCTGTATATCGCTCCTCTTTATAAGCAAAAATTTACGTTCTAGTTAGGGGAAAATGAGAAAAAATCTAAATCAAAATGATTTCAAAATTTTGTGCACACAAAAAATTTTTTCCCAATTCTTTGAGATAATCAAAAAATTAGAAAAAGAAGCAGAGCAAAGACAAGACAAAAATTGATGTGAAGGGAAAAAAGTTCAAGGCTACTGTGTGTAAGTGTTGTTGTTTTCTATTAATTTTTTTATATGAGTACTTCATTCGTTTGAATTCTTTATACTAATCTATTATTTTGTCGAATTTATCACAACGCACAAAACACAGATAAAAAGCTTTCACATATTGCAACAAATTGCAAGAACACTTAAAATACACCACCTTGCAATAATAAAAAGTACTATTTTTCAATTATATATGCTGGTTATGCACACTACCAAAAAAAAAAAAAAAACAAATTTTATTTGTATCGTTCGCGAACCGACCATGAATTCAGTGAATAATTTTATGACCAGCACAAAGGCAATCAACGTAAAACCTAAGGAAAATGAAAACAAAATATACAGCAAATAAACAGAGATAACAGCAAGCGAACGTCTACAAAAACAAGCTATTTATTTCCCTTTTGCTTGGTCAATAGTTCGCTGGTTAGAAGAATGCAGCTACTTTTTAGGAAAATACTGAATGTCAAATTGCAAACTGTTGCCATATGTATAGTTGCACAGAGATGCCAGCAAACACAGAAATATAAATAAAATATTTTAAATTGTGATAGTCTGGCAAGTCAATGGAAAATCTTATTTGAACATATGTAAGTATATATTATATGCGAATGGTTGTCAAATTTAACACATTTGTTTTTTTTTTCTTTGTAGGTTCGTAGATGCTGATATTTACTTTATTTTGGTGTCATTAAACTTTTTTGACCGCATTTATTTACTTTTGTTGATCTTCGACCTTATCACACGACTGATTTGATAAACTACGAATTATGACTGCGCACATCACTGTACAAAATGAGTAATTGCCTTTGTTTTTAATCATATTTAGACGCACACACTCAAACATTAATTACAAAAACGTAATTAGGAATTTTCTACAATTTGCAACCGAACGAACGACGGCACATTGCACCATTGCGCTCGCATTAAACTTCGTATAATTTCTTTGTCCGCTGCTTACGGGAATTCTGTTTTCGCACTGTTTGTTTCCTTACTTCTTCTGTTAATGCTGGCACCATTGCACTACAATCTAGATGGTATTTTTTCTTTCTGTTACAATTGCCTCGAAATAAAACCTACCAAACATAAGCATATACGTCAGCGCTGCGACTTTGGCTACTGCAAATAATATTAATATGAGGCTTTGACTTATATGCGCAACAAAAATAACTACACATCTTTCTTTTCAATGCACTTATGCGTACAATCAGAATTATGTACAATATGTTCATACATTAATAATATGCTACACAATTTTTTTACGCACACCTAATATGACACATTTACACGTCTTTGGGAGCTAATTCACGAAGCTTACAATCAAATTAATTAATTTTTAAAGCACCGTCCACTAGATAACCTCTATATATACTAACTTTTATGCTTTTCCACAATTAATTTTCTGAAACAAATTTATTAATTTACTAAATCTTCACACTTTATTACTGCAATCAGTTTAAAACGCAGCAACGAAATGAAAATGTCAGTACACAAATACACACACGCACACTAAATGGCAAATGAGAAAATCGGTCACACTACTTTATGTCTGACTTTTCAAATTAGTTTCAGATCATTCTTTGCAAGTTAAAAGAGGATGACACAAGTGCATTGCACAGGGCTGCCAACCCGTTTCTTTTGAACTGTATGTGCAATATTCCAACCAATTTTTTATTATTATTAACAGGCTGGATTAGTGTGCGAGAAGGAGACGAAGCGAGTTGCTGGTTGGACTTACTTCAGAGTTGCATATCGTGTAGAGAGTGCGTTCAGGCAGTGGTGAATTTGAGAATTGTCAAAATGTGCAACCGTTTTGTAATGCTCATGTGTTGAACGAATTTCACCATGTCGATACGTACTAAGTATGTAATCTAATAAGAATCCATACATTGCTCCTTAAAGCAGGTGAGGTGAAATGCGATCTTTAGATGATAACAGCTGATGATGAACTTGCGCTAGTATGCGGGAGAATTAGTTTGAAGCAAAGTTTGTATAAATTGGCTTTAGGAAATTAGCTTTTAATATAAAATTTAAATTAAAAATAATAACAGATAATTTAAAAGTATGATTATTCCCATCTGCTGTTTTCTTAAATTCTCAGAGAAATCACATTTTATCCGCAGCTTTTTCGACTTAATACAACATCTCAATAGCTTAAGTTTTATGTTTTGAAAAACCTAAAGCTTATGTTGAACTGTTTCGCATAGTTTCTATTTCATGTACATATGTCTCTATTTTATGTACATATTGCTATGCGAGGCCCTGTTTTTAGATTAAAAAAATCAGCAGCAGCACAAATCAAAGCAGCAACCACGACACACAGTAAGAGCAAAAATAGCAATTCGCAGTAAAAGCATTCAAAATGGACAAGGTCGACATTTATATAACCTTGATTGATTCAAGCATAGTATGCAAACATACATATGTATGTATGTATGTATATGCAAACAAACCTACTTATATATTGTACAGACATACATACGTGTGTTTGGATTAAGCCCCCTAAGTGTCTAAGAGATAGAGAGGTGCGATAAGATTAATTACAGGTGAATTTACTTAAAGTGTAGTATATTAGATATGTATGCATATGTGCATATACGAGTATGTATATATATGCTAGTCAGGCGACTATACACCTACATGCATATATAATATAAGTATATAATTTTATGAATTAAAAACACGCACACTTACATACATATGCATACGCATATTTGTATTTAAAACACAAAAAAGGGTAAAAGTCAGCGGCTCTTTGCTTAGGTATGCACATATTTAAATATACACACATATGTATGTACATACTAACAGGCATGTGTAATGCAAAAGAAGAAAAAAAAACATTTACATACATACATATGTGTGTTTGTTTTTATCATTAGCGCGTGTAAAATCGTCAAAACGAAGTAAAGTGTCGCAAAGCGAAGCGCAGCAGCTGATATCGTTGTTGTTGTTATTTTAGCAACGCCGCTATTCACAACAGCAAAACACAAAGTTGCATTCAAATAATAAATGCACACATATTAACAAATTTATAAGCAAAAATTAAAGCAAATGACGACAAAGCAAAAAACGAAAAACAACAACGAACAGTGGGTACGAAACTGAAAAACAACAACAACCAATTAAACACAATGTATTGCAGTAGAGACAGCGAAGCAAAAATATAGCAAAAAAACAAAAGTAGCAACAATTCGACGACATTGCTGACCTCTAAAATTACAAATGCAAAAGCAAAAACTTACACAACAACAAAAATTTAGGAAAATGAAGGAATATTTATAATCAATTTGCACAATAGAAATTGAAACAAGAAAAAGCATAAAAAATTAAATTTTAGCAGCAGCAACAATAAAGTAGGAAAACAAAGAAAATAAACAACTTCCGGCGTGTAATTAATGCAGCGCGCAGTATTACATGCTTACAAACATACAAAGTGACTATATGTATTTTTATATGTGTGTATGTGTCTGTTATGTAGACATTCCTGTGCGTGGAGGTGGTCAATGAAGTTGCGAGAACAAGCGGCAATTGAAAATAAAATAATTTGTTTCACAAAAATATAAATTAAAAATCACAATATTTTAAAATTATGCAAAAATCTATTAAAATATTATATAAGGCTTTGCATACAGATATCTTATACATAAGTATACTTGTATGTATATATACGAGTGTAAGAGCTATTATTTCTTCAGATGGCGCTAATTTTTCTACTCCCCCCCACTGCTGCAGACAATTGTGCTTATTTTAAGGAGATAATGCCACCAAAGTATTCTATATTAAAAAATTGTGTGCAAACAAATTTCTGCGCTGCGCATTTCATATGAATTAATTGTAAAGTATGCACAAGTGTATGTATGTATATGTATATATGTATGTGCTTAGATTTCCGCATACGCCAGCCAGCATTGCACCTGAAGCGCTTTATCACTTGATTAAATATTTCAATTTTGTAATTGTATAAATAGTTTAAAAACAAACACATGCACATAAGCTAAGTATAAGTATGCATATTATAATATAGCACATCTTACACATGCATACACATGTATTGTACATATAGAAATGTATACATATGTAGTTATGGTATATGGGGTAAACGATTAAATGATATGAATTATCAAAACAATGCTCAACGTTATCGTTTAATTGCAATACAGCTTACGCAATAAAAATATGTACATATGGTATGTGTATATACTAAGTATAACAAAAAGTAAAAATATGCATAGGGTGGTTCAATAGTGACTACTTTTTAAAAAAAAAATAATAATAATAAAAAATTTAACCTCTTTAGTATCACCTCTGTAATTAGATTAGCTTATGCCATACATAGACATACCGGTCCTTAGTAACGCCAGATGGAGGTTCTGTTTAATACTAGAGGGTGTATTTGTCATATAGAACGTCAAAGTTTTTTGCGAACTTTCAGAGAGATTTGTTAACTAATTTTCATACTTCAGCTAGTCGCTTGAAGCGCATACCTAGTAGATATCTAAGTCGAGTTCTTAATAACGCTGTACAGAAGCAGATGAGTTGTACCCTTCCGCTTTTTGCATGTATCCAGCTCCGGCTCGCATTTAATGCCACTAAGTTGTGACCTGTTATTGGGTCCACTACCGTCCTGTAGTCTTTTTGTGAACGTGTGAGTAAAAAAGCATAAATATTTTTCTTCAGGGCCCTTTTGCATATGATCTTGGCGATTCTGCATCTGCTTAAGGCATTCCATTTCCCCTTGATCCGTCTGTCAGCCTTTTTAGAAATTTCATTATGTATTGTTTTTAGCGACTTACATATTTGCTGTACTGGTTCGGTAGCCATACGTTTTCCATTTTAGGCAATCTCATTAGCTATTTCGTTTCCCGAGATGGCTTTTTGGCCTGGAACCCAGTATATATGTACATACATATGTAGCTAATAAATCTGTAATTGCTTAAATCATAATGAATTTGTATGAATCATAATAATCTGTTTGATTCGCCCTCAGCTAAAAGAGCAAAACCTCTTCGCTTTCGACTTTTCTAACGGAAAAAATATGAAATCTTTTTTTCGCAGCGAGTGCTTACACTAAACAGTTTGTATTTGAACCACCCTTTATTATTTAATAGCGCTGATATGCTGCTTATCTAGCATTTAGCGCTGCATGTGCTAAAAAAAACTAGTCGCTTTTTTTATAGTTTATTTTTAGACTGTATAACCATTGGGTTAAATGCATGTGTTTGTAGGTTTTTCAATTTAAATTTTTTAAATTAAATATAATGCCAACTGAGTTCAAAGCAACTTTTTTGTATGTGAGGAAAGAAACGATTTCAAATTTAAAGCGCCTTCAATTCCAAGTTTAATTTAAGTGCTAAGTAAAGTGAGAATATAAATTATGGTTTTGACTACACGCTGTTTGAATAGAAATGAATGAATGAATGAAATACCTAGATTATCACTAAAGTGATAAGCGATAATGAGTGGTTAATGAGAGGAAAGTTTTCAAATACTTGGAATAATAATAAATTTGCAAAAAAGTATGTACATATGTAGTACATATATCTACTATATGAAATAAAACCACCAGCCGTATTCGGGTTTATTATTTTAGCATTTTTTAGAAAATTAACCCAGAATCGAAATACATACCATAAATACAACTTGAGTGAGGATTAATGACGTAGGTGGTTTGTAAACTAGAAATCGTTATATCACTGATTTAGAGAGAGTATTTTTTTTAACTTTGCGCAGCAGTAAATTCAGTTAGAGGTACAAAAACAAATTTTAATATCTTTATAATATATATAATTCTATATTCGAAGAATTTTTCGAATTTGACTAAGAACACAGGTCAACAATTTTTTTTTTTTTTTCAATCTACTTGATAAAAATCATAACATAAAATGAACTCCACATATGTCATGTAACTCTCAGCAAATATATAAATATATTTATATTATAACTCATTTTAATAAAAATTTTTGAATTTATTAAAGAAATAAAAAATATATTATCTACTGCGCAAAAGAATTTATCACTTGTGATAGATTTACATGCATAACTGACAATTTTCAGCTTTGATGGATTTATGGTCTGCAATGACTCAGAAAAAGACATGAGACTGAGTAGTAAAGATATATAGTGAATCAATTCCGAATACTCATGTGTTAAAGAGAGATGCAAACTCACATACATGCGTTTTTATACTCTCGCAACCTGTTGCTACAGAGTATAATAGTTTTGTTCACCTAACGGTTGTTTGTATCACCCAAAACTAATCGAGTTAGATATAGGGTTATATATATATAAATGATCAGGATGAAGAGACGAGTTGAAATCCGGGTGACTGTCTGTCCGTCCGTCCGTCTGTCCGTCCGTCCGTCTGTCCGTCCGTGCAAGCTCTAACTTGAGTAAAAATTGAGATATCTTTATGAAACTTGGTAGACATGTTTCATGGTACCGTGAGACGGTTGGTATTGCAGATGGGCGTAATCGGACCACTGCCACGCCCACAAAACGCCATTAATCAAAAACAAATAATTTGCCATAACTAAGCTCCGCAATAAGATACAAGACTGTTATTTGGTACACAGGATCACATTAGGGAGGGGCATCTGCAGTTAAAACTTTTTTTTTTAAAGTGGGCGTGGTCCCGCCTCTAATAGGTTTAATATGCATATCTCCTAAACCGCTAATGCTATAACAAAATTCACTGGAAGCAAATGTTTTTAGCACTTCTATTGACGGTGTGAAAATAGTTGAAATCGGGTGGCAACTCCGCCCACTCCCCATATAACGGTACTGTTAAAAACTACTAAAAGCGCGATAAATCAAGCACTAAACACGCCAGAGACATTAAATTTTATCTCTGAGATGGTATAAGATGACTTTATAGGAACCGCGTTCAAAATTAGTCAGTGGGCGTGGCACAGCCCACTTTTAGGTGAAAACCCATATCTTGAGATCTGCTCAACCGATTTCAACCAAATTCGGCGCATAACGTTCTTTTCATGTTTCTATGTCATAGTGCGAAAATGGGCGAAATCGGACTACAACCACGCTTACTTCCCATGTAACACCATTTTCAATTCCATCTGATTCTTTCACTTTCCACTATGCAAATCAGGTAACAATGATTATATCGGGGTAAAACTTTGCGTGAATAATGCAATTAAAGTATGCCACCTTGCGGCCAAAAATTGTCTAAATCGAACCAAAACTGTTCAAACCCCTAAGTACTAAATATGTGGACCCAAGTGCCTATAGTTGACCTTCCACCGAAAATATCAGTCAATCCACAAAGAAATCTCAAACGAGTATACCATTTGACTTTGCGAGAGTATAAAATGGTCGGTTACATCCGAACTTAGCCCTTCCTTACTTGTTATTGAATAGAATTTTTCTATATTTATACATAAAAGCAAATGCAGAACTTTTTTTATGCAAATTATTTTTTTGTGGTATAAAAGCAACAAAAATAAGGCATGTATAACACAAAAATGCAGTTGGCCACTGTAAACAGAAACTCGGACCATACCACCAAGACGTTTGTTGTCATATTTTGTAATCTTGATATAACTAACAACTTTGTTTTTTCTGAGACCTGAGAGGCTTTAAGCTCAAAATCTTAATATTTGAAATAAAACTGATAAATATTGCTTATATAATATTCTATGAACACATTAGTTGCATTAGTCATAACCATATACATACATACATACATGCTTACCCTACAAGAATAGTGACAGTCATCTGACCGCTAATATGACAGTCAGAGCTGAAAAAATTTTGTCAACGCGCAGCACAAAGTTTCTATCACTTTCTTAAGAGCCTTGTGCAAAAATTGATGTAAAAAAACGCATGTGTTTGAGTTTGCATCTCTCTTTAACACATGAGTATTGGGAATTGATTCACTTTATATCTTTACTGCTCACTCTCATGTCTTTTTCTGAGTCATTGCAGACCATAAATCCATCAAAGCTGAAAATTGTCAGTTATGCATGTAAATCTATCACAAGTGATAAATTCTTTTGCGCAGTAGATAATATATTTTTTATTTCTTTAATAAATTCAAAATTTTTATTAAAATGAGTTATAATATAAATATATTTATATATTTGCTGATATATTTAAGGATTGCAACAAAAATATAATTAAATAATAAATTATGAAATGAAATTGTCACTTAATTCCATGCTTTCTCCTCTCAAAAGCTCTGCTGTACGTGTTTTTCCAGTTCGGAATATTTTGGAATTTAAAAATGCCTAAAAAAATTAAAATTAACTAAAAATATAATTTTATTTGAAACTTAATAAAAACTTACGTACATATATTATATTTGAAAACTCCTACCTTACTTATTTATTTTTTTAACACAAAAAGTGTTATTGCACAGGAGCACGCAACACTTTTGGTTTTTGGTGGCATGGAATAACAGCAACATACATATGTAGGTATTTTACAACTTCTCGAAACATTTATGAAAATGTATGCTGTCTCTTTTCGACGTATACAGAGTTTGCTTTTGGAAAAACCGTAAACATTGACAGTCATTTTACTCTTCATTTGACTGTCAGTACTGACATTATAAATGTGAGTGTATTGGTGAACCCATCAGCAGTTTCTTGTAGGGTATGTTTGTGTATATATTCCTATGTAAGAGGGTGTCGTGAGCGGCAGATTGCAAACTGTAGTTGCTAGCTATTTCTCACTTCAAATCAATTGGTACTGCTTTCACTATTTTTGCAGCATTCGGTATGTTAATAACTTATGCATATGTACATATAATTGTGTATATTTGTATGTAACATACATATGTATGCATGTATGTATATCACAAGTATAATGTTATGCTTATTCGCCATGAATATGTAGGAATACCTCTCTACAGAGATTTGAAATGGGCTTATACTTACATAGTTATATGTTACATACATACATACTTTTACATATGTATATGTAGGTACACTTACCCACAACTCATCAGCGAACATTTCTATTTGTAGTATTTAACCGGTTGTTTTCGTTTCTTTGTGTTCCAACGTTTATTCTCTGCATGTAATACACCTTCCTCTGCATCACTGCACAGTCTACAACACTTTCAATCAAACAACACAACGACGAACAGCCAGCACATCAGACTTTCAACCGG
Source organism: Bactrocera oleae (assembly GCF_042242935.1). Lineage (NCBI taxonomy): Eukaryota > Metazoa > Arthropoda > Insecta > Diptera > Tephritidae > Bactrocera > Bactrocera oleae. The sequence continues at coordinate 2,119,320 of NC_091539.1, forward strand.
CAGACAATCAGGCGAGTGCAACAACCACTTTGTGAAACCAGCTAAGAGGCCCCGTTTAATTCGCCATCGCCAATGCAACAGCAGACCAGCTTGTGCCAGCGTATTTTTTTTCTTTTTATTACGTTTATTTTTCACTTCCGTCATTTTGAGTTTGACGTGTCGTTTTTTTGTTCGTCTCTCGTTTTCTTGTCTGTATTTGCTTACGTAACACGTTTCAGCTGCGCTTCCCTTGCCGTCCTTAATACCCTTTTGCGTGCATAGCGCAGTTGGCAGCCAAGTAATTTTGCCGTTTTTAATTTACTTAGTGGCCAGAGGCGAGCGTAGGCGCTGCGCTTCGATTTCGTGCTACAACAAGAATTGGCTTGATTAAATACTGAAATTGTTGCAAGTCTTTTTGAATTATGTGTAAATATGTATGTAAGTATGTATTCAAAGTTTACTTTAAAACACTTCCACTATTCTTGGTTTAATAGTTGTTGTCAGCGGCTGCAGTAAATTAACTTTCTTCTCTGATTAAACGACATCGCGACGTGGGCTGCTCGTTACCTGATGGAGGTTGCTCTTTATGGGCCGCTTGATTAATAACCACTTTCTTAAAGTCGTAAATGGCGAGCGCTGTATTTAAGTTGATATGTGAATGTGTATGTATGTATGTATGTATTTATTGAAGTTGACGCTGGTTTTAGAACGGCTGTTGGTAGGCGTTAGTTCAAATTTACGCAGAATTCTAACTACATATATACGTAACTAACATCCCACATTGAGTTTGGACATATGTACATACATACATGCATACATACGACTGTAGGTATATATGTATGTACCTATGTCTGAAAATTCGTCAGCGTACACCTGTAAATATAGAGTTAAAACAATTTTATAACCAATATTTAAGGTTGGCTTTGTTTCAAAATTATTATTTAGGAAATAGAATGCTGAGAAGCTTTACCTAATAGCTGATAGCCGATGAAAGAAAAACTTTGTTAATTTTTGCTAACCTCAATGCATTTCAAATTATTTTGGGCTGGTGTAAAATGTTTACAAAGGGCTTCCATAATATAACCAAGTGCAGCGACCAACAGCAGACCGTTCACACGACAGTCGAGTCTCTGTAATCTCAAAGGATCCGTATTTTTAACCGGCCAAGATCTGTAAACTGCAAATTACTGCAGGGATGTTTTCTGCCGCTACAACAACAACATTCAACAGCAGAAAGGAAACAGATGAGCGAGTTTAATCCATGAGATTAACGACTCACCAAAGCCCATAGGGTAAAACAGTTTTTTATGCAACAACTCAGCTACTCTACCTCAAGACACCGCAATATTTGTTTGCTTTACTTTGCGCTGACTAACTTTACAGCCTTTGTGGCCAAATGGGGCTTTGGACGCTGTCCAAGGCGTCAAAATGGTTAGTAAAATATATGTTAGACACCAACAAAGTATTGGCAAATATAGATTTTGGCCATTCGCTACTTCGAGGTGCTTCAAACAGTCCTCGTTGTCAAAGCAGACATTCCGGTCAGCATTAGACCGCTTTATAAAGAGTCTTTTATAATGTTGTAGCGGCAGAAAATATACTTGAAGTAATTTGGAGAAATGCTGTCGAGTCAACAGTGATTGGCCCCAATCTTGTGTGAACGGCTTTTATAGTTTCTAGTGGTAAGAAGCTATACCTAAAGGTAATTGAATAAACTGAATGAGAATTATAAGCTGTTGCGAATGTTTCTACGAAAAATTCATCCAATATTATATACTTATGTACATAATAGAAGAGCAATACAGCAAGCATTTTGAGACACCCTTCTACAAATTAAATACACATGTCCCGTGCCGTTCCCTTCGCTTTAAATTTAAATCTTGTTACAAGCTCCCCAAAGCGCTATTATGAACAGGAAAACACACAAGTAGGGTCTATATGTACATACATACATATACACATGTACATATGTATTTTTGTATTCGTAAGCACTTATTGAATTTGTTATGTATTGCAATATATAAGCAGAGTGTACACATATCCCATAAATGAATATGATGCGTGGCCGGAACTATACGAGCACAATATACCGACATTACCAATCTATACAAACTGCCACACACACACTACTATAGTTTATGTGCTTAGGAAAGTTTACACAAGTATAAATACTTATGTATGTATGTGTTGTATGTGTTTGTTTGCATATAGAAGATTACCTACGATATGCAACGCAGCACATACGAGTATACACATAGCGGTATTTGCCATATGCGCACTATGTTTTATTGCATTATATATGTATGTATGTATGTAGTATTGTTTGGTACGAGCACATACTCGTCGTGCCCATAGAAATAAGACCGAGTGCACCGAGCCTAGCACTCACTCACACGCTCGGCCCGCCGCTCAGCTACAGCAGTCCAACATCGGCCCATCACCGGCAGCCCACAAAATGATGTTCCACATTTCGTGCATGCGGCATGCGGTTTGATGGAGTGATGTCATATTTTCGGGTGGCCGTAACCGGGATTTGGCTGCCCTGTTGCTGCGCCTGCAAAGTTTAGAAAATCAATCAATTGGAATTAGATTAAAACCAGGCATCCAAGCGTTTGCATGCTGGCGCCCACAGCGTTGGAACTGGCGGCGTCACTTGATGCGCCGTTGAAGTGGGTGTTAGCGCAAGGCTTACGTGCGCAGTCGTCAGCCTCCTTGGCAAATAAACGCTCCCTACAGATTTTTGCTAATTGGTTATTGTTTGTGTCGTTCTGCATTTGCGGCTTTGCTTGCCAGTCATTGTTGGTGTGTCGTTTGCTGGTTGCCGTTATGTTAAGCTGACCTGCGGATCTTGCAGCAACAAAAGCAACAGTAGCAATGCTAGCAACAAAAGCAGATTGGCACCAACAGCGTCATGGTCACATTCGTACCTATGACAGCAACCCCAGGGAGTATGACTTTTGACCCCTAACCCATGTAAAGTAACTCTTCACTGGTTAGCGACGACGGCATGGTGTTTATGGAGCTTCCATCCAGGCCATCAAGCACAAGTTGTGTGTTTGGCGCTCAACGAACACCCATTGCTGGCCTCTTATATACAAGCTAAATACTTATACATATAGGAATATATACCATATTTATATATGTACGTATCTTTATGTACTTTCGGTCGCGTTCTGTCGTAGCCAGCAATCGTTCTTGCCGCGCTGGCATCTCTTGCAGGCCAAAGTGGCATCAAGTGCACTTTTATACACACATACATACATACATAGCAATACATACAGACGTGTTAGTATGTAAGATTGCACTAAATGCGCTTTTGGCTGCAGCGCCACTACCCCGGCACCTACTTCCCCTTCCCATATGCATACCTACAGCCAACGTCAGCCGTGTCCCAGCCACTCCCGAATTGCTGGCGATAACTTCTCGGTGTAGCACCAATACAACAAAAACTAAAAACAACAACAACTATCAAGAGCTTGTAACGGCGAGCAGTCGGAGGCGCCTCAAATACCAACAGCAAATTCATGGTACAGCGCATAATAAATGACCTAGCAACAGTCGCGCTGCAGCTCGAGCCAAGCGTCGGAGCGTAAAGACGGTGCGGCGCAGTGGGCGAGGCGTATATAACAACCGCTATATGTGTGTATGGTATATGTATGTATGCTGGGTTGTTGGGCAAGGTGCGACGCGGTGTACGTACACTGTAGCTTGCAAACTCAGCTATGTGCTCGTACTTGGTATACCAACACAGCGGTGGGTCGGTGGTATTATGTACACGTTCGGCAAATACTTCGTATGCGTTCGTTTAAAGCTTCGTATTTTATGTAGCACTTCTTATTTTTTATTTACATACTAATAACTGTGTGTGCATGAGTATATACATATGTGTGTGTGTATAATTGAGCGCTGAATAACAACGGGTGGCAACGTCGTTGGTATGATATTGCAGGAATTGGCGGTATGGGGGTTAAAGACCATTACCGATTGGATTGCAAACTAACTTAAATAATAAATTTATGTACATATGTAGGTATGTGTGTACATATGTACATATGTAAGTATATATATATATCCCGGGATATACGAATATCTTTTCCGAGTTTTCGTTTTTACAAATTTGTTTGTATATCAGCTTTGGGTTAAAGGGGTGTGTGTGTTCATTTAGTGCCAAGCAAATAAGTTTTAAAGAAGTTATATAAAATGTTGTATACGGTGCAATCGGAGAAATTAACTTTTCTAGAAGCTGCTCTAGAAACTTTATTGCAAGTTTTCTGTTGTTTAACTGTATACATGTATGTATATAAAGTAATAACGATTTACATACACATATACATACTATATGGTACATACATACATATGTATGAAAAGATATTGGTACATAAATATGTATATAGCACGCAAATAATTCGCTCTGAACACTCTGGATAGCTTTGCAAAGTTCTTTTTCATCACTTAAAAAAAAAATCCTGAAATTTCAGCTTGGAAATGCAGATCCCAACACAGTTATTTCAAACCACTTCATTTCTTTTTTACGCTGTCAAACTAGAAGGACTGTATTATTCCACAAAACCTTAAAATCATACCACTTGATCAAATTTAAACCGGACTGACAAAAAATACTGCATTTTATTACAAATATTTATTATCGCCTTCAAAATAAGCGTCTGAGCATGCCAACTGACTTAATCCAATTTTCTGTACACTAATTATAAGCTTTGGCTGTGATGGCCTTTAGTGCCTTCAGCGTATATTTTTGTTTTATGATCTCGTCGTATTCGCTAGATTTTTCGACAGTTTCCACGTCATATTCATAAACCCACGTCTCATCCGCAGTAATGATGCGTTTGATGAATGTGGGCTCCTCAGCTACGTTAACAGGCATCTCTTTTGCCACCTCTATTAAACGTCGTTTTTGCAAAAGATTCAGCCGTTTTGGTACGAGTCCAGCAATGACACGCTTTATAACCAAAACATTAACCAAAATGTATCAACACGTGCCATAAAAGATGTTGATATCCTTTGTTGTCTCTCTGCTGCCAACACGACTATTTTCAAGCATTGTTTCTTGAGCTTTTTCGCTGTTATCGTCATTAACAGAGCTGGCTAGACGCCTCGCATTGTGTCACTCAAATACTTGTCTTCGTGATAAATAAACTACCCAAAACACTGCTGCAACATTTTCACGGAATCGTTAAAAAGCCGTGATTCCAGCGAAACACAAAATTTCAAGAGAATCGTTCATATTTTTTTTCATGATAAAAATTTGCAGACGAACTTTGGAGCAGTTCGGGTCATATTTGATAGCAATCTACTTACTTAGTACATAGCAAAACCCACCGAAACTTACACAGCGAACGAGCGAATTTACTCTAATTGTTTGCAAATATCGTATTTGAAGCCAAATTCTGCGGGTTTTAGCTATTAAATGAAAATGCAACCGATTGCAACACCCTTTACCCATTGCAGTTATTTATAAGTATACCTATACAAATACATACATATGTATGTATGTACATATTTTTTATGTACTCGCCAGGAAAATGGCACAACTATACTAAAATAAGAAGCAAACAACTCGTTGCGAAAGTAGCCACAACAAAGCAGAAAAAAATAAAAATAAAAATAAATAAATAACGGATGCACTCACATTAACAATTTAAATAGAAATAGCAGCGTGTTGCAACGCCATATTTCTATGGAAGTTGCAGTTGGCGTTATTTATTTGCTTTGCACCAACTTTTCGTTTTAATTTTAATAAAGCGAAGCCTTATACATTTAAGGTGCAGCGACTGGGTATGAAGAAAAGCAGGCTAAAGACAAAAGAGAGCGCATAGTATATACTTACATACATATATATGTATGAATAAACAAATATATGGATGTAGATTTGTATTTAAATTTAATTTTTTTGCATTAAATAGCATCAAAAGTTTTCTACAGGTGAGAGAACAGCTCATGTAGAGATAAAATTTTGCGATAAATATTTACATACAAACCAAATTTATGGAAGTTACGTTATGGAGCGATGCAAATGAAACGACGAAGCAATCTACCTACTGAAGTTTAAGCAATAAATTTTGAAACATCATTTTGAATCAACTTACTTTAGCAAACTACTCATATTCTCATAACGAATTGTCGACGCTGGGCGAATTTGATGCACTTGCTTATTGTGAAGGTTTTCAAAAATTCGTTTAAATATACCCAAATGTATTCTAAACATGTTTTTTTCCGATTTAAATTTCGTGTAAAACGGATCCTCTTCATCTATAGAACTTAAGTCGGCTAACAGGCTGCATTGCCTGAAAGTCGACTCATGACAAGCTGCTTTCATACATTAACTAGCATAATTTGTATACTATGATGTCTACTTTACAGCGCTCATAAATATTGTACTTTCTAAAAACTTGTAAAAATAATTTCAGATCGCTTAGTTCTGTTCTCCATTAACCAAGTGTGTACTTATGTATATAAAAATCGCCAGATAAATCTTTCACGTCGTAAACAAACAGCTGCCAAACACACACTAATTGACATATGTATTCAGGTCAAACTTCACACACGAACATACATAAATGTTTTGTTCCAAACCAACCAAATTTTTTTTTATCGATTCGGTTTGCGTGCGCTGTTTAAATTAGCCAGTCCTAGCGCTAAGCAGGGAACATGCTAGGTACTATTCCTTAAATCATAGCAATGATAATAATCGACAAATAGAGATGCTCACGACATACTTACTTAGCTCATTTGGCTCCCAACAAATTCACTTACAACAAAAACAGTTTTTTAAGACCAATTCGCAAAACGATCACAGCAAGCTAGTGGACTTGTGTTGGTGAAGTCTGGTTCACGGTACATTTTATTTTGCGAGTGACAAGGCGGAAAATGCCTTCTGCATCACCAAAGCGGTTGTCACAGCAACGTTATGTGTCACTTGCAGGTCACTATGGAGCTATCGCCCACCCTGGAACCACGTTTACAATACTTCAGTGTGCCGTTCCATATCTTTCTGTGAGAGCTTTACATCTGCGCACCTGTGCCCAGTTACCGCTTTTTGCTGCATAGCACAATTGTTGTGTATTTCTGAATAATTTTCCACTTTACTTCGCTCTCCCGGATATTGCTCTAATTAAATTATCCGCGTTTATTCAGCCAACCAGGTCTTCTACGTCGGTCCGTTACCGTTACCATCGCAGACATTTAAAGAATGTGTGTTCAGCGTCGTCTTCTGTCGCGTCGTTGTATAGGCATGACGTGCGGCTCTATAGTTTAATTTTTTTGTCACCCCTGGTTGGGAGGGTCATTCGTCAGCTCAGTCATAGTTATGAAAGCTACCATAAACTCGCATTTTCTAAACAAAAGATGATAATAAAAGAAATAATAAATAACAAAAATACAACAACGAACCTAACGTAATACCTCAAATATTCTAAGCGCCAGACTAACATACAACAAAATGTAAATGTCTACTCGGCTCGTAACAATTATAAGTGGGAGTGGTAGTGGGCACGGGACGGCAAAGGCTACCGAAAGTGGAGGCGCTTGCTTTTAGTGCCAACAGCCGGTGCATACCGAAATTCGATTACAAAACATTTTAGCAAATAAATATGACAGAGAACATGCAAATAAAATAACCAAAGATTACTTATACTTATACATACAAACAATATGTATACATACTATTTAAGCAAGTGTGCATTCGCTCATGCTCTCAATTCATTGCCAGACAGCCTCTGTCGTCAGCACTCCAAAATCCCATGCACACTCCCCCTCTCAGCCATGCAATACTACCAAGCGCCGAAAACGCCAGCAATAGCTTTCAATTGCGCTCTCACTCGCTGTCCCAAACGTCTGTGTATATATATATATATATGTGTGTAGTTTGCGCATTCTAATGCAACGAATTGTGCAAACACTCTCAAAGCCTGCTGCACACACTCAATAAAAACGCAACGACGTCGCCGTTGCGCTGTATCTATTTCTTGTGGGTCCCACTCGCCAGCTCGTCTGCCTGCTTTTGGTGAGGTTTCGCAAAAAGCTGTTGTGCCAATAACAGCCAGAAAACTACAAAAACAAAAGCAACAACAAGCCATTGCAGCGTATTGGTATCGCCTGGTGTTGGCTCCACGTTGCGCCTCACAGTACTGTTTGTGCGCTGCCTCTACATACTTACATACATACATTAATATGTACATATTTATATATTGGATGTGTGTCTATCTGCGGCCATAGTCGACTGCCATGCAGCAGTGTCGTCGCTACGAGTATTGCCGTTTCCAACTAGTCTCGTGCCAGAGGCCCCGTCACAGCGGGCTGCTATTTTTTCTTTTTCTACAATTAATGCGCGTTTACTCTACTCAACAAAATGTCTACTGCTGTTGCTGCTGCTTCTTCTTCTTTGGTCTCTTTTTCGTGTATAAAATTACGTCGTGTTAGTGCCGTTTCACATTGGGACGCAAAAGAGTCTCATACCAGTTTATTGTGGGTGAGGGAATGACGAGGAAAGACGAAGGGACCGTGCCACTCGTGTTCGGGTGGCACGCTTTGTGTTCTTGTTCGTAACAGCTCGCTGCTACCCTTTTCAGCATTCCTTTTCACTTTCAAATTCTTTGAATGGTTGCAAGAGCGCTCGGTTTCAAATGAATTCGATCGCAAATTTGAGTTCTGTTATCTATTTGTGTATGTAATATGCAAATACGTATGCATCGAATAATAGAAATATTATGACAAATTGTAAATAAGGAGAAAATTAAGATATAGATTATGGAGTAAAGAAATTATGAATTTTTAATACGGAGTAAAGAAATTATGAGTTTTTAATACTTAAAGATTAGGAAATTCCTATTATAAATTTGGCCTTGAAAATATTAGTAGCGGATATTCAATACATTCTTGTGGATTAGGGAATTCCCGTCTTTAGTATTTTTTTGAAACTATTTAGCGGGTAGGTACTTGTATTATGCATATTTTTCTACCATATTCATGGTAATTCATTGCAAGCAAAATGTGTGACCATCATCTCAACATACAAATGAAATACGCAGCACGCAGTGTTGCGCGGTGTTGCGCAGTCGAACCGCACAAATATTTACGAACATTTTGTGAAAAGGAATGCAGAAAAACTAGACTCGAGTTGCTGGACTCTTTTTGACCGTGTGAATGCCCAGAGCGACACCAAAAGAAAATTTGAAAAACATCAGACTCTTTTGCATCCCTGTCTGAAACGGCACTTACGTACATATATTTGTTCTTGTTGTTGCTTTTATATAGGTACTGCGTGCGCGAGTACTCAGCTGCTTACGCTGTGGCTCCACAGCTGCGATGACGTCGCCGGCGTCGTGTTGGTGTTGTCATTTCGGCTATTCATATTGGAAATCGTTCGCTTACTCATTTGCTCGCACACTCATTCGCATAGTTTACTCGTGTGCTCACTCTCTTGTACCTACATTTTTGTTGTTATTGTGCTTTATATTCGGTATGAATGGGAAACTTGTGTATTATTTTTGTTTTTGTAAAAGGTAATCACCTTCAAGCCATGTGCGCCCGAACATGCGGTGCTGTCATTTCGGCGTCGGCTGTTGTTGTTGTTGTTGCTATTGTTATGTGAAATGCCAATGGGAAAAGCGGAGTGGTTTGGTAATTAATACGAATCCAAATTATTAATACACACAGCGCTAGCGAGTGGTGACCGAAATTAGATACATACATACATACATATATATTGTACTTACTACAAATAGATAAACAAGCAAATGTATGTACATATGCGGGTGTGTATTTCTGCCAATGTTTAGCGCCGAATCGTATGTATCTGCTGTCCGAATATTGTCTTGAAAAGTTATCGATAATTATGTGGGTACAGGGTTCTACCAGAAAATGTTAATTAATTCATGATTCTGGTTCTACCAAACGAATTCTCCAACAGGATTTTAAAATAAATAATTTTCTTACAGGGTAGTTACCGTTCATTTAGCGGTTTTTTGCTTTCACATTTTTATTATTTTAGCGTTTGTTTAGCTTTATCGGCAATATATACTATATGTGTATGTACGTATTGTGTATAGTAAATTTGCAAAGGTGCTTACAGTCTGCCACTAAGCTAGTCGTACGATTGGTGAGTGAAAATATGCTGTAACAAGAAATAAGAGAAGGAATTTTGTCGGTTCCTGTTACAGCACATCAGTTCTACCGTTAGTCATTTACATATTGGTAAATACTGGTTACTATAATGTACGCACCTAAAGAACTTAAAAAGAGGTCTTAGAGAGATATGAACTACTGCACTAATATACATTTGTATTCGAAAGAAAAATCGAGTTAGAAAAGTCAACTAACAGTCAAAAAAATTATTTAGTATTGAAAACTAATACAATACATACTAGCGTTCTTCAACAACTAAAGCTTTAGAATAGAATAAGCAATAAATACAGCAGGAGGCTTGACTTTAATTCCTAAGGGGCTATCCCTGATAAAAATAACTGTACATTTTGTCTACATACACCCATACATACATACATATGTACAATACATTTGCATAACAGGTGCATAACAGGCAGTGGAGAGCAAACCGTAGCACCGGGGGGGACTGTGGTGAATTGCTATCGGGGAATATCCCCGCTCTCGTTCACTTGTACAAAACCGGAGCCCGGGGAGGATTGTAGTGAAATGCTGGAGAAAAAAATTGATACAGAGCATCGCCCATTGCCTGAAAACTCCGTTTCCGCGAGCAGTTGTCCCCGATATCCCGCGACTTCAATTCTAAATACATAATAGTATGTATGTATCCATCCAGCAACAAAAAAAAAGCAGAACTATTTGGAATTTTAATGAGAATTAGAATTAAAAATCCAGTAAGCACTCTAACCTCCTGCCAATATAAGCTTAATTATTAAAACCAATTCTTCCTGTAACGGGCTTTTTCGAATTTTTGATAAATTTTGTAAACTTATTTTATATATTATATTCCTTTCTCCATAACAAGCTGTCACAGAAAATGTTTCATTGCATTGGAAAAAAAATGGTTATCAAAGCGGCAATGCTTACTTCTATGACACACTGTGTATGCACACCACTACACACAAACATATTTATTTATATTTTTTAATGATTGGGGTTTCTACTCGTGAATCGCCAGTGTTGGTTTGGCGCGAAGTGTTCGTTGGTTCCCACGTCCTACAACACCGCAACACCCGCAACTTACGTACATATGTATGTATGTACATCTACGCAAAAAAAAGAAAAACAATGTACATGCATACATATTATATACTCGTATGCAAAGGTATCGCTTACTTGGCCAAGGATGACATGATGCGAGACTCTCTCATTTTCGCTGATTTTTCTGTTATTCTCTTTCCCTGATTATTAAAATCAGGGAATTTCGAACAGCTGATGTCAAAAAAAGCGGGATGCCAGAAATAAACCCGCTAAAAATAGCTAACAAAAGCAGTGCGAAAAGAACGACACAAATACTTTTGAATAACGTGCAACTAAATTTTATTTGTTAATTTAATTTAAAACGTTCATTATAAAACCATGATATTTTATTATGACTTGTATTGTTTCTTTGTTATAATTTTTTTTATTTATATGCTAATTTTTTATGTTATATGCATTTTTAAAAATTTTATAATATAAATACAAGTATATAGGGATGTATATGCGTTATATAGGCCTACTTGGGGACGGAGCACCTAAAAATAATATCGAAATGCAAAATACCCCCAAGTTTTTTTTATAATACCCAATCCATTTTCGTTCGACAGTGGCATGATTGGCAAATGTTATAAAAAATGTGGGTTTTGACAGCTCTCTCTCGATTCAAAGAGTCTCGCATCATTTCATCCTTGACTTGGCGCTCTAAGATCTCTCGGCGTACTCGAATTGATATGTATGAATGTTCTACTATCTATATTATCTCAACGGCATAACGGACACACACACATATGCACATACAGATTTACTGTATTTTGTTTGACCGTCGGCAGTTCATTCGCATCTGCTGCTTAGCTTGTTTTAATTGCTTTTTTTTATTTGAAATGTTAATATTAATATGGCTGTGTAAGTAACTGAAATATTGCAGCATGGAAAATTGAAGCTAGTATGGAATTTGAAGGTACGATTTTTCTAAAAATTCGACTCGAACATATGTATGTATGTACATATTTTTGTTTATACATATTGTAAAGGCATATTTAAGTAGAGCCAACTCTTGCCGCCATCATATGCTCGTCCATTTTCTATTCACCAATTTAAATACACTGTTGGCTTCTTAATTATTGCTCGACAACCAGCAGAACCTAGTTTAAGCACTAGTGATTAAGTGCGAACATCTTTCCTCTTCCTTCTTCTTCCTTCCTCAAAAGTGATTTTTTGTGTTTTTTGAAACGAAAATTTTACATGTTTTAGCCTTCCCAAGCACGTTTGAGGAATTTGCACGAAGCTGTTTATGTCAGAAATACCCTCAAAAGTTAGGCATTAATTAGCTATGGTAATTTAAACCAGCGAAAGTAACTAGATGTCAAGTAGAAAAACTCGATACTATGGATAAAATTTTATTACACTATCGAGTGGTCCAACTATCGATAGTTCTGTAGCTCTAATGTAAGGGCATAACGACTGGTTTATTAAGAGGTTACATGGATTTCGTCGAACAAAAAAAGCCCTATTTAAAAAAAAAAAAATTTTCATATAAAAAATTATATATTTTATTCAAAATTTTTATTATTCGAAGATACATATTTGATAAAATTTTGTGAAATTTTCAAAGAAAAATATTCACAACTCGGTCGTTTGGCAGACGTTTTTACAAAAACATGCAAATTTTGCTGAAAATTTCTCGACGTTTTTTGTTTAAAATAGTTGTAATTGAACAAAAAAATCCTTCGTGCATGACCTTGTGAATTATATCTCAACGACCTGTGTCAAATTTCATTAAGATCATTTGAGTAGCTTGTGATAAATCTTGACAACCGATTTTGAAAACACAGTTTCCAGAAAAACGCGTTCAAAATTTTAAGTGATCATATAGCTGACCTCGAGCGCGCAACTTTTCAAAGCTGTATCTTCCAAACCATTACTGGTATCTACTTGAGAATTCAAGACAATATGCTAGAGATGTTATAGAATTAAATGAGACAACAAATTTGTTTTTGTTTTTTTTTGTTTGAAGCCGTGGAACCCTTAGTCATATTCTTACTGGAATTAATTAAATTGTTCTTGGAAGCATGTTTAATTATTTGTGCATTATATACTATATACATATGTAGGCTTAAGTCAAATCAGCTTTACGTGGAATTTTCGGTAAGTAGAAGCGAAGCATATATTGTTTGCACTATCTACCTATACGAATACCGTGTAGCTGCTGCCATGCAAAATGTGTATGCACGTAAATAAGTAAGTATTTCTAGGAAACTAAAGATTAACAAATGCTTACACTCACACATACATTTTCATAAGTCAAAACGCCATTTTGAAAACTTCCAGCCTCAAGCCTCAAGCCACAAGCAACGACCACTAAAACGGGCACTGTGAGCATCTGTGCTAACGTTAATAAATTATCATGAAGTTACCACCCCTAAATTTCAACATAATTTAGTTGAAATAAATTTAAGTGCATTTACACACACACATTGAAATATTGTATATTTATAGCTGCACATAAATACATACATACACGAACTGAAGAAAATATCAGTTACAAGCACGCTTCGGAGTAAAAGCGACTTTACCAGCGCTAGCGATTAAATTTTCTAGTAAAAAGAACTTAGAGATTGAGAATAATAAACATGGATACATACAAAAAAAATATATATAGTAAATACATATTTACATATACAGTCTATTTGAATTTTCGTACTTTGTCTACGCGTTGCTCACTTTGACCAAAAAACCATTGAACGTAATCCACCGCCAAATATCCGCTATGCTAACAAATAAAACAGGCAATAAAAACGAAGCCCTTCAGTCTTATGGCTGTACGCACACCAATACAGGCACGCGCATACAAAATTTACACACAAACACACTCAGAAAAGTACAGTAGTGTGCATTCAAGAATGCATTGAACACTGTACCCACTCGATATTTTGTGTACCCCTGAAGTATTTCCGTCGCTTTCACTCATCCTCAGTGGCCAACTAGCTACATAACAACAGTTTCATTGGAATTCTGCAACAATATTATAGATACATACCGAGTAGATAGGTACATATTTATGTAAGTATATACATATATACCGACTCGATATTTTGTGTATATGTATGTACATATATTAATGTTAACTGCTTTCACTCTATACAAAATACAAACTAAACTAATGAAAATATTAAATCCAATACGCACATATACCGATAGGTATTATACATACTTACATATATATATGTACATACATATCTATACAGGTATATGTATGTATGTATACCCACTCGTAAAATAAATATTTTGCAAAAAAATTTACGCCAGTCGGTTGCTTTGCACTGGAGATTTTAGTGCAAAAAAAGAAATTTTAACCCTTCATGCACCAATTATGTATAAGAAAATAGTTTAGAGGCATTTCAACGATGCATCATCAGTCAATTCTGACAGTACCTTACTCGAACTATCACACTGTGTGGAACGGTTAGCTGTCAATTTGAACGCTGTACGTTGTAAAGCGATCGATACTCTGTATATTTCTACAACTTTTGACCAATTCGGAGTTGCATTTGCCAATGGTTCTGAATTTATACATATTTATTACATATATACATACTATATGTACTTATGTAAATATGTATTTTCCCACAATGCCTTGGTGGAACATAAGTCCTAGGTTCGGACCTTACGTCTTACAAATTTCATACTTTCGTTTCAAAGCTTTATGAGCTTCAGTAAATAAGGAAGCACATAGCTTCACACATTACCGGGTTTCCCCTTATCTTTCACATTACCTTTCTTTCTCATTAAACTTGAATTGATTTTTCTATGACTTGTTCCGCTTTATTTTTTTACCTTTGCTACGCAACTTTATCTTTCTGAAAGCAGCAATTGGAAAGGGTTAACACAAAATTTCCTCGTTACCAAGCATACTTATGCTATGTTTAAGAGCCTCATGCCTTATCTTTTGACATATTTCCTCGAAGCAGAATGAATAGAAAAAATACGAAATTTATACTTTACAAGTAACATATATATCTGTTTGAGAAGTCAACCCGGAAACTTAGACTTTTTTCGATTTAGCAATTAGGCGTGTCAATGTTCATGATCTCTCTAATAGTACGAAAGGAGTTAGACAACGATCCTATCTTTGTAGTTTTAAATTAGATGAACGATTTAAAAAATCTGCTGGAGGCACAAAAAACAAGAGAAGCAAGAAAAACGTTAACTTCGGTTGCACCGAAGCTACTATAACCTTCACAAATACAAAGGCTCCTCACAAGCACTTGATACCGATCGTTCAATTTGTATGGCAGCTATATGCTATAGTTTTCCAATATCAGTTCCATTCCGACAAATGAACAGCTTCTTGGTAAGAAAAGGACAGGTGCAACATTTCAGATCGATAGCTTAAGAACTGAGGGACTAGTTTGCATATATACAGACAGACGGACACGGCTAAATCAAGTCAGCTCATCCTGCTGATCATTTATGTAGACATACCTATATTTTATAGGATCTCCGATATTTCCTTCTGGGTATTACATACTTTGTGGCAAACAAATCAGGGTATAAAAACACTTAAATATACTCTTCTATCGCTAATTCTAAAAATGCTTACAAACACATACATATGTACATATACCATATATCTAGGTACAATACACATGTACATATATACATATTTCTTTATCGACTATTCAGTTGGGTTACTTGATATTTCCATTTGGAGTTAAGTAAATTTGAACGGTTAAAGGTGCCTCGCTTTTGGTAATCAGACACTCGGTACATAGCACGTAACAAGAACCTCTATATACATACAAACATACATGTATTTGTGTTTGTATATATATATATTTATATGCTTGCTTTTAGTTAATTTTCAACCCTGTTTGTAAATTTGTTTTGCTTTTCTCCTGGGTTTTAAGTAAAAATCCTGCATCCAATATTTTGACAGCTAAAGTTTTGATGCACAAGAAACATACACACAACGAGTATATATAGACGAGTATGTATGTACATACTTACGTACTTATGCATGTATATAGCTTGCAGAAATTTTGTTTCGAAAAATCATTGAAAATTCAATTTGATAAAATTTGTAAGGGGTACTATGAGTAAGTTAAAGACCGCTTAGCAGTAAGAGAAGATATGTTTGGACTTACTAAAAAACTGGTGAAGTGGGACGATAAAACTTAGCTCTTGGAACATCTAACTAATACTCGTATATAACCTATTTTGAAGGCGATAATATAGATAAGAAAAATTTTTCAGTCCGGGTCAAATTTGATCAGATGGAGTGTTTTACCATTGGTGAAGAACAGCTTCTACAAAACCACTTTACGACTTTTTGATGCCTTTCAGCGAAATTTACCTACGCTAGTTTTGCATTTCCCCGAAGGAAGTTCAAAAACTTATTCTGGGATTTCTAAGCGCATCAGTAAGGCGCTTTATTCAGAGTAAAGCGTTTCCATTTTCATTTCATTTTTTTACCATTGCGCGATGCTTGATATATTATACTAAATACACTTTTATGTCGAAAACCATTTCCATAAATGCCTGCTCCTGACTCAGTTGAGCCATCGGAGAACATTTACAAAAATATATAAGAGCAGCTTTGTAGCTTAAGAAGCAATGCTGATTTCTGTACATTATCTTTCAAGTGGAGTAAAAAAATATTTTCGCTCATATTTTTGGCAACAGGAAGATCAAGGACCCCTAAAACTTTGCATGGATCTCTAAAGGTTTGCGCATCTACACTAACTGACAGCTGTCTTGAAATATACTACACTCACGAAGAGAAAAAACTGCTTACTCACGCATACTCTGCAACAAAAAGCCAACTAGAAATGTACAGCTGGGCAATGGAACTGAGAAGATGAATCTGTGCAATATATTTGAGTTTTAAATTCTTGGCAGAGCGAGTTGCAAAGTGCTAGCAGTGGGTTGTTTTGGTCTAACTGCATGGAATCAGTAAGGGAGTGGTTGCAGAGCTGCTGGTGAGCTAGGAAGCTAGGAAGTACGTGCTACGGAGGCTGAGCCGAATGAGGAGGTAGCAAATTGCAACATAACGCATAATAACAACAAAAATATGGCAAAAGTGCAGAGAAGCTGTACTACTGCTGCGCTGCTGCAGCGGACGTCGAACAAAGTTCAACTGCAACTATTTACGCAAGCTTCAGAGAAGTGGCAGAGTAAAAAATCACTGTTTTAAAAAAATATTGTCTACACAATTTAATATATTTTGTTGAAAATCACGTAGACAACCAGAGCCGTCTAATACCGCAATGCTTTTATAGATTTTAGCAATATTCCGAAAACAAAATCAGTGGTACTACGTAGAGAAGTAGATGCCACATAGAAAAAACTGATCTATTTAATAGAGTTTGTTCGAGGAATATTCGAATGAAAGTAGCATGATTCCGAATGTAACAGTATCAAGTACCAAGAAGGAACATAAAGATTGGTTGACTTTATTGGTGTTTTGTGGATACTGGGGTGTTGTTGTTGTTTTTGTAGCGGCAGAATTCTGCCGAGTTGACAGTGCTTGGCCGAAAAAAAGTTCGAGTCCATTACAGTTACGTAGAGCCGACTGTCGTGGGAACGTTGGATCCTTGGATAGTTTCTACTGCCTTATTTGTTCGAAAAATGTGGGTATCTTATTGACAGTAAACACAGAGGCTTTCAGATACGATTTGGAAAGGAAAATTAGTGTGAATTGTAGGCTTTGTAGTTTCTTCTCTTTGCCATGATATTTGCGTACAGTTAGTTTAAGAAAATAGTAGTTGGTTACGGATTTTGCTTATAATCCGTGCGGAGTGGATTGTGTTTACAATTGAATAGTTGCATATTTACCTGGAATGACATGCAATAACAATAATTTAAAACAGCTGAGAAGTAGGTATCAAGCACGAAGATTAAAATTCGTTTGTATTTGTATTCATATGTATAGGAACAGAATTGATAGATACAAAGTGAGCCACACTTAAATACGAATCGTGAAATTTACCTACTAAAAGCGAAAATATAGTGAAGAGAACAATTTATGTTATATACTTAAATATATACATATAAATACAGATTCTACCTAGAAGTCTTCCTGGAAATGTAAACAAGGTGCTACAGGTAGCTGGTAAGAATCAAAGTTCCAGGAATATTTTTGGAACATTATATAAATGTATAGGTCAGTGTGAGTTGTGTCTGGAGTTAAGCAATACAAATTCAAGTAATGCTTGAAACGTTATTAACTGGTAGGTTCCCGTGAGCTTGTTGCTAAAAGCCTTTAATGTGCCTAAACACATAGCAACAGAAATATGTAGGTCATATATTGTAGAAAGCCTTGAAATCTGTTTTTTCATAAAACTAAACTAAAGAATATAATAAATAATAGAACTAAAAAAAGAAGCTTGGTTCTAAACAATCAATAATAAGCCTGGCAGCTGGAAAACACGCTTTAACTTTCTAGTTAAATTTTTCAAATTTTGATGATTTTTTCGAATTAAGGTGAAATTTCAAAAAGCTGATATGACAAAAAAATTAAAAATATTTTTACATAAATATATACATTCATATACATACAAGTATATACGAGTATATATTTTTTTCTTTTATAATCAAAAAACAAACAATTTCCAGACGAGCTCTCTCAGTAGGGCTCTTAAAAAGCACTGAAGTCTTGAATTGACTGCGATTTTTATATAGAAATGTATGTACATATGTATGTAAGTATGAATGAAATATATCTGAGTATACTCACAAAATTGTATAAAGATTTTGAATACTTATTATATACGTATTTATATTGTACATATAAATAAGTATGTATGCATTTACTTCATTACTTCGCAAATACAAATGCCATAACATTAGTGTGGAACGAACTGCGCTAGTGACGACATTTTTATAATATCGTGTGATTTATTTGAGGTGTTTAATCACTAAGCACTATATCGGCTTTTAAGTTGTTTCGGAACTCTAGGACTGGGAACTTATTGCGTCTATAACTATATTTTATACGTTTATTTAAGAAAAGCATATAAAATAGTATAATTCACATAAAAAAAAAAACAACATAAAATAGTTATATACAAAGTATAGCAAATCTGAAGCTATAAAATTTTACCGTCTTCCTGCTAATTTTTAGATTCCATTCCAAAAGAGTTGCGCTTGCTTATATAGTCATAGACCTAATAGTTCTTAGTCGAATTAAAATAGTTTAGTCGTATATTTTTATACCCTTAACAGGGTATGTAAAGTATGCCATGATGTTTGTAATACACAAAATAAAACGTGAGAGACCCTTTAAACTATATATTTATATATGAATATAAGTAAATGATCAGCGTGAGGAGCTGAGTCGATTTAGTCATGTTCGTCCGACTGTACATTCGTCTGTCTGTATATATGCGAAATAGTCCCTTAGTTTTTGAAATATCGATCCAAAATTTTGCACCCGTTCTTTTCTCACCAAGAAGCTATTCATTTGTCGAAATGACCGATATTGAACCACTATAGCATATAGCTGCTATACAAGCTTAAACAAACTGAACAATTGGCATAAAGTGGTTGTATGGATAGCTTCTTCAAGAAATTTGCCATAAATTATTGCCAAATGCAGTGGTGTAAACTCTGAAGAATTTGTTGAGATCGGATCACTATAATATATAGCTGTTATACAAACTGAACCAGCGGAAGCAAGTGGTTGTATGGAAAACTCTTTCATTTGACGAGATATTTTAGCTAAATTTTGCATGGGTTATTGTCCAAAACAACGATGCAATCTCCGAAGAAATTGTTCAGATCGAGTCTCTAACGCAAAGCTAGCTGCCATACAAACTGCCCGATCCAAGTACTTGTAAGGATTCTTTTGTATTCTTGATGGGTATTATAGCTTCAGTACAACCGATCAAAAAATGTCATTGAAATTTACTAAGGGATGGCATTACTATAAAAATGAGAAAATACACAAGTTTTAAGCGATCTATATACATACATATATATGTACATAAGAAGAGCTAATACATTTTTTAATATTGGTACGGAGCTCGAAAACTTATATTGCCGTGAGAAAAAAGCAAGATATTTGAAAAAAAGAAATTTTCGCAGTTACGAGAATCGCACTTTGCGCACCTTAATCTTCGCACACACAAATATAAATGTACAGTTTTATTTGAACCCGTTTGTAATTTCAAATACTTACTTAATTATTTCTTTGCTTGCTTCTAAAATTTAATTTTTGTACTTTTTATTGGCATTTTGCTTATATTTTCAAGCTTTTGGCGCACACAAATGCATTTGAAAAGAGTAAAAGACATACTTATGTATGTATGTATATAAGTATGTAAGTATTTGTGCAAATGAACCATCTACATACATATATACATAGTAAGTATACAGGGTATTCATTGAGTTGTATGTGTGTAGGTATACACACAGCCGACGCTTTTCATACTTCTTTGTTTCTTTTATATTTTTATTTTTAATTTTTTTTCATTAATTCTTGTTTCTCATTTTGCACAAAGTTCAAATAAGCACGACGGCAATACATACTTACTTACAAATATACCCAGCTACCTAGCCTATCCAACAAATACAAAAGCAACAAGCAGCATGTAGCAGCGGTTGCAACAACACTATGAAAAAAAAATGGACAAAAAGTAAAAATAAAAATGACAGAAAATGGCAAAAAACCTCAAACCGGTTTTCAGAGTGCGCGAGTTTCGTATTGAATGGAATTTTTATTTGAAATTACTTGGTGGAAGCTGTGGGAGCGGTCGCGGCGTATTGGACGAGATGCAAAGCAATAAATATTAATGAAATAAATAATAATGAAGGCACATATCTACATACATATATACATGGTTATGTATGTACATACATAATATGTATGTATATAAGTAAAGCGAGAACTAGAAGCAGAAAGTCGAAAGGAAAAGAAAATAAGGGAAATGGATGCTAATGCGCAGGGAAAGCGCAAAACTGCCAGCCGTGAAAAAGTGCAGATCGAGTAATTTAAGAAAAAAAATTTTTGCAGCTGTCGATTTTTGTAGCTTGTTACATGTATTGGCTCGAGGCAAGATCATACAAAGTGAAGGGTTGTTTGAAAGTTGCTCATGGGCATACATACATACAAAAGAACTTATATGTACATAAATTTTTTTTGTAAAGATAAGGCGTAAAAATTTTATAAAATTACAAAATAGTTGCAAATTTATTTGAAACACTTCAACAAGTAATGAATGAAGTTTGTAATCAAATCAGAAAAAATTATTTAAAAAAAAACTATGTTTTTGGTAAATAAATAATCCACAATTTTTTCAGAACTTTCGTTTAAAATGAGTTGCGGCATTCTACCTAAGAGATAACGGTTATTGACTAATGAAAAAATATCAATCATACAAATTTCATAACATATCGCATAGATGATAAGCGAGTAATACTAGTTTTACAAGGAGCAGTACCCTCCCTTTGATCCTTATTTCTCTAATTTTGTGTGTTAATATTGCTTTCAGAGATTTCAGCTGCGATTATTTGATTTTTTTTCAATTGGAATTAATGTGAGAAGCAGGGTTGCATTAAATGCATTAGAAACTAATTGATTTACCATATAACTACATAAATGATTTTTATATGAAAAAAAAATTTTAACTTCAAATCCCAATTACCGGATTGAAAAACAATTTAAACCAAGTTTATATTTAAAAATTAAAAAAAAATTCGTTTTTAAATTTACTTTAATTAACGCTTGCGTACTTCGTGTTCTACCATTTTCAATTAAACCTCGCACTGTGCCATTATATTCAACACTTTAGATCAGTGGTCGGCAAACATACGCATTCAAATGATTTATATTTTATTAATTTTCAATTCTGCTTTTGGGATTAAAAATTATATTTTGGGGTTAAGAATTCAATTTATAATTTTTAAGTCCAATTTTGCAATTAAAAAAAATTCAATTTTTAAAATTCAATTTTTATAATTCATCGATTTTTATTTATTTTAGAATGAAATTTTTAATTTTTTCAATTAAAAAATAAATTTTCAATTTTTAAATTCAATTTTAAATTTTTATATATCATCGATTTTCTATTCTGCTTTTGGGGAATTAAATTAATAATTTTTAAATCCAATTTTGCAATTAAAAAATAAATTTTCAATTCAATTTTAAATTTTTAATCCCAACATTCTGGACTAAAAATTATATTTTTAATTTTAAATTCAAAAATTTTTTAAATAAAAAATTCTCAATCCTGATTGGAAGTCGCTTATTTTGTAAGCAACCTTCAGTGAGGTGTTTCATTTTCAATACTAGGAAGGTTTACATATTTATTTTAAAGGATTTGGATTTAATTAAAATTTTATATTTTTCTGCATACACTGGAAACATATAACAACATACCATACAAATTCATATATATTTTTATGCTAACTTTTTGTATATAATGATTTGTATCGAATTGCTTTTTGCTCGCCATTTGACAATTAGCACGAATACGAAAATCAGTAGAGCTCAAAACCCCTCTCATAAATTGTCTAGCATTAAAGCCATTTAATTTCAGAGAAAAATCTATAATTATCATAGCGTGACACACATTAAGAAATATGGTTTGAAATTAGTATGGCACATTGCATATACATTTGTACATACATATATACATACTTAGATGTGTACATAGGCATGATGTACATATAAATATTTCATTGTATATAGAAGCAAGCAGCCCAGTAGGCAACGCATGAAGTACGAGAGCAAGTTCAGCTAAAAGCAAAAAATAATAATTTTATTCATTTAAGAAATTAACAAACAAACAAAAACCATAATTACTGAAAAATGTTATGGATCTATTTTATCGACTATACATTTTTCCATGTACGTAGACGAATTGACAGCACTTTTCAAACTGTGTACTGAAGTGCAAACCAAATTTATCATACACCGCAATCATTAATGAACCACTAAATTTTCCTACACGACCGCAGCCTAGAGACCTGACAGCCCACAGTCATACCAGTCAGCCAAAACGCTGTAAACAAAGACATGATTTATCGCAGCAATTTAAATTGTGCTTAAGCCCAGCAACACAAAAATTAACCCAACACAAATACCAATTACCAAAACTGCGTTAGTATTGTGCATTTACACACAGATATTTCTGTATACAAAATAGGGTACACGTATATGCTTATGTATGTATGCAGGTATGTATTGTGAAAAATTATATTAGTATTTGTATAAGTTTTCATTTTGCTTTTCACTATTTTTCGTTTATTCTTTGCTTGAAAACCTCGTCACCGCCATTGTTATTTAGACATAGTGGGTCATGTGATCTGCAAGTACTCGTGGTAAGTTCATATATACGAACATTTGTAGTATGTGAGTAGATATGTAAATATATGGAAGGCAGGCGCTACTCTTTCTTTATATAAACTACTAAATACTACATGCTACATGTATATATCTACATACATATATATGTATGTATGTATATCTTAGGTTTAGTCATTTACTGTACAATATTCATATTCACATCCTGGTTATTATTTTCCCACCACTCCATCGAGAGCTCTACTGTTCTCTCGCTTGTCGATGTTTTCCCATAAAAATAAAATTTCTGTAAAATCGAAAAGCAAAATGATAAATTCTCAAACGAAAATTTATGTACCCCAAACGCCAACTCTAATTTGTCTATGTATAGAATTATGAGCCAAAAAATATGTATAACAGATAGTTTACAACTAGGCATTCTTGACAGGAATCAAAGTAGTTCGCAAAATACCAGTTGGTAATAGTTTTAGTAGTAGACATTAAGGGTCCCAGAGAAGAACATTCCGAAATCCTCTCTCACTTCGATTACATCACTGATAGCTTGAACCACTGCGTGGCGGAGTCTACTACTAGCGACATATTCCCCGCGCACATACTCCGAGGGATATGTGGTTGGGACGCAGCCGCTGGAGAACAAGCGCAGTGAGCCTTTTCACGGATGGATCGAAGCTTAAGGGAAAGGTTTAAAGGGGAGTCTGCTGTTCGAGCTCTCATTCAACTCTTGTTTCAGACTGCCAGACCACTGTAGTGTCTTTCAAGCAGAAGTGTGTTCTAAATGGACACTGTTCAATTCATACTCGTGCGGTGAGGCTAAAGATTTTGGCGAACGCAACTTGTTAAAGTTGCAGGGTGGAAGATGAGCTGATTACATCTAAACTTCTTTACTGCGCAGCTTTTGCCAGGCTAAGGTTGAAGCATCTTGGTTGCCATACTCTCTACGAACCCGGTGAATTCGCTGGAGTAGCTAGTAGCCGGCTCAATAAATTTGTGGCTGGCTCTAAGCGCTTTGTAGATATACGACGGTCTTTTTTAACCGTAATTAGTAGTGCTGGGTACACACCGGACAGGCGTAGCTAGCTGTCCAAGTGAGACTATTCGTGGCCTTACGAAAAACCAGTCTATTTTTCTAAACTAACCTAGCAACTAGACATATTTTCGGACTAGGGAGAAACTAGTCTAAAAATACGCTTCATGCACTAATTATAAAACGACTAAGACTAGGACTTCGAACTCAGACTTGCAACTATATTTTTTGCTTAGTCGAACTAATATGATAATAGTAGTTCTGATCGCGTAGGATACCGCCAATTCAAAAATATTATGAGAAAAAATTAAGCGGCTAACCAGTTATGCTTGCGATTTATACCACATTCAGTGTAGCCCACAGCTAGTTCAAATCACTAATGGTTAGATTTTGTATATATGTACATACATATGTATGTATGTCTATTTTAAGTAACTTTCAGCACGAACGAAAAAAATATATGTATAAAGAAAAATAATACATTCTAAGCTTTTGAATGTATTTGTATTATTTTTTTTTACTGTTTGGTTGGCATTTTGATGTTTTGAGGTCAGCGTAATTGAGAGGTTTCGCGTTCAATCTCATTTGCTGTTAATTTCTTTTTCAATTTGAAATAAATCGATTCAAATACATACGGTATTTCTGTGTATATTCGATAAAATTGGATCTTATAGGCTGCATACCAGTTTTTAGTGTTCTATTGTGATCTATTAAATAATATAGCTTTTGCAGTGATCGCATATAAATACCATAATAACAAACAAATTTTTTATGCTCACATTCTCATTCAAAGTTAAGAGTAGTTGCAAAACCTTTATCAAAACTCGGTTATATAATGGTTATGCCTAACGCATAGTCATACGAACGTAATCCAGGGATCAGTGTCATTGCTTGAATGTGAAAAAAGGAAAGATAATTAAGAAATTGGTTAGACTTACTTCACTCAGCTGTAGAGAATGAAAATTTGATACTTTTTTGACATAAGGAATGCTTGTGAAACATATGTATGTATGTATGTATGTAGCATTGTCGGAACCGGGACGCAGAAGAGCGCCGTTAGCGCCTAACCAAGTACGGAAAAATGAGAGAAAGTTGAAAAATTTTCAGAGCTGGTATAAAAACTTTCGTAAAACATCTATATATACACACACATATATGTATATGTACACACATACATAAGTACATATAAATTGTAAAATACTGCTTGACCTCTTTTGAAGTTCCGCAACGCCTTCAACTGAATGGGGGGAAACTGAAGAGGTACATCATTTCCGTGCGTATTTCTACGAAACACACTAATACAAACGCAAAAACAACAAACCGGGAGTAAGAATAAAATAAAACGAAATAGTATAGTGTACGGCACTACAAAAACAGAAAACGATTAAATTGGTAAATAACGATGAAAGGCAATATTGGCGATGTGGCTTTTTGCTAGACTCTGTATAGCCGAGAGTATGTGTGTATGTATATACATACATGTTAGTATGTATGCGGGTCTCTATGGAGCAGCGCATGAGTTTGGCTGTTTTTGTTGCAGTTGTCGGATTGGAAATTGCGAGGTATGATTGTGGTTCGGATATTTTGGCAAAACTTGGGCGGCGACAACGGTTGTCGAAGTGACTGGCGACTGGCGATTGGCGATTGGCGACTGGCAGGGCGGGTGGCAGAAATGTATTACTGATGACTCATCAAAATGCACGATTTTCTAAAATTTCTGCCAAATCAGCTGAAAAATGAACAAAACAGAAACGGTAAAACTGCAATATGCGGCGAGAGCAACATCAGCAACAACACAAACAACAAGTGTTAAAAATTTTAACAAAAATATCTAATGAAGTGAGAAAATATGTGTGTAGAAGCGCGCACACACATGCATAAATATATGTTTGCACGTACAAAAATGTATATATGTGTGTAAATACATATATATAGATATGTATATGTGAATCCATGTATGTGTGTGTGATGTTGAAATTTTTGCCAAGTAAGCAGCATAAATTACACGAAATGCATACTAAATATGTACCCACACACACACACACACACACTTGCATATGTAAATCGCCACAAAAAGCAGCAGCACGTAAACAACAACAACAATAAAGCATGAGCAAATATAATAAAAACAATAATTAACGCTGTAACATATACATACATACACGCTTATCCCATTTGTGTATGCGTATGTATATAAGCAACAACAACAAAGCAGCCTAACGAAAAAATAAGAAAAATTTAACAGCGCGTTCCTTTGTTGCTGCAACAAATATTTGCAAGTGTTTAAACCCAAAAACAAATGAGAATCAGTCATCGTTGCAAAAACAAAACCAAAACAAGAAAGAACCAACGTCAACGGCAACAACAGTGTTACTGTCTATGTATTTTGTTGTTTTGTTGGCTTACAAGCAACAAAAACAACAGCAAAGAACATTCCACGTTCAAATTGCAACAAAAATGCAAGAGTTACCGTCACATCGCAATACGGTAATTGGTGTGAGCGCAAACTGCAATATGGGGCATGATGTTGCCACCTGTGCTAAATGTTCAAAGCACTTTTGGCAGAAATGATAAATTCGTATGACATTTTAAAATATTATACATATGTATGAATATACATACATATATGTATACATATGTACATAAGTATATTTACATATATACATATGTATATAAGAATTTCAAGCAAAGCAGACACGTACGCTCTTGACACCAGGTATCAGCTGATAGCCGCATTTTACGCACAATTAAAGTGTACTGAGTTTTCTAAGTACATAAGTATATATGTATGTATATAAAAGAGAAATTTATGGTATATTAATACGTAAACATGACGAGAATTATAGACGCAGAAAATAAATCGAGAAATACAAGTCGAATCCAAGAAAAAACGTTAACTTCGGCTGAAACGAAGCTAAAATTCCTTTCGCATTTGCATTTATTACAGCATTAAGGGTATAAACAAAGCTTTATCTTGATTTTGTTCGATCAGTTTGAATACCAGCTATACACTATAGTGGTACGATCTGATTAATTTTTCATATAAAAAAGTTTTTCATACACGAACTTGATTTTCAGCAATCAGTTTGTATGGCACCGATATTGACAGTTCCGACGGCAGCTTCTTGGGGATAAAAGGATATGTGCAATGTTTCAGAACGAAATTTTTTTAAAACTGAGTGACTAATTCGCGTATATACAGACAGACGAGGCCTAATCGATCATTTCACGTCATTTATATATACGGATCCGACATTGTGCATTATGAGTCAACCAGTAGTAAAATACTATGAAAAATACATAACAACCAATGTATGTAGGTGGCTTCTCAAAGTTTACAGTGCTAAACAAATTTATTATTTATTTATTGATTTCTTTGTTTTCTATATTCACTGCAAAAACTAAATTCATTGTTAAAACATTATCTAGTTGATCGAATTGTGAATCTAAACCATTATCGAACCCCCTTGATTACACATAAAAAATTTCATCAGAATCGGTTCAGCCGTTTAGAAGGAGTTCAATTACAAACACACGTACAGAAGATTTATATATATAAAGAGATATATACTATATATCGTCTTCGACGTTTTCTTCTGGGTCTTACAAACTTAGTGGCAAACTCACTGTTCGAGCTATAAATTATAGATATATAAAATTTTTTCTAACTCAAGAAGCATTATTCCACATATATTTCTCCATGGAGTTCTTTTATATACTATAGAAAAAAATTATAATCCATGAGAGCCAGATCAAGGACATAAAAATGAGGCTCATAGTTAGGCCAGTACTTTTCTTCGAGTGAAAAACGGTTTTAAGCGTGTTTTTGCAAGTAGCGAGATTCCTGTACCTTGGGGACTTCGGATCGGACTTCCCTAGCTTGATTAAGATCCTCATGACTGCGTGGTACTCAATTTATAACATTGTCTTGTCATTATTTTCCCCACGATAGAGTTTATTGTTAGATTCCTGGAAATTATCATACATTACGCGAAAACTTTCGATGAAATTAGGCACTTGTTCTTAAAAGTCAAAAAGGTTTTTGAGTTAAAAAATAAAGAACTATAAAAAACTGCTGGACTTAGATTTTAGAGCGCTCAAATATCTTCGAAACATCTGGCAACTTTTCCGCTTTTATATATGTAAAAGTACTTTATATACATACATAAGTATATATGTAAATATTTGAAAGTGTGTGTGTTGCATTGAAGATCGCATACACCAAATGCAAACAGCAACAACAAGCCAAGTTAACCCAACCAACGTTGTTGTTGTTTGGTGCACAAAAGCGCTGGCAGAACAAAGGCGTTGGCGTGACTCTTGGTGGGGCAACATTGATAGTAACAGTAAAATGGAAAATTATCAATATATAGCTATGTTGTTGTATGTGTTGTCGTGGCTTATTTACAATGGTAGTGGTAGCCGAGTTAATGAAGTGGTCGATGCAGTCGAGGCGCATGGTGCGGCGAGGGGTTTCAGCGTAAAGTAAAGATAAAGCTTTGCACAACATTGTGGCAGTTGCATGGAATGTGCTTAAGTGTTTGTGTTTGCATAAATTTTACAAAATTACAATAACAAAGCAATTAAAACAAATAACGTTCTCGATATGCTAAGTATGTGTGTATATGTGCGTTAGTTTGTGTAATTGTTGGCTTACATCCATAAATGAGTATGTATGTACATATGTATAGTATATATCTATATTGAAATTAAAGTTTGCATTTAATACATCGTATCTGCATACATACATATATGTATATATGGTATATACACACAAAATACAAAGACTTTTCGACAGGCAACTGTTATCTACGATTATAAATTGTCAACATGTTGTAGTTGTTACGACACATATATATTAACATATACATGTGTATGTGTGTAAGCGAACTAAGTGTAAACGCGTTTTTCTAGAAAGAAAAATTTTCACAGTCGAAAATGCAAATTTTTCGGAAATTTCTGGCGCGATCGAATTGAAATTTTCACACAATATTCTTGAAATTTTTTTCAGGTAATGAACGAAGGAATACGATTTTCGTCAATAATTTAGAATTTTTTGAACCACTCTGTGGTGTAAATTTTTTCACAAAAAAACACTTTTTTTTTGGGAAACCGTCAATTTATCAAAAATCAAAATTTGGACTAATCCTTCGATCATTACTTGTTTGTAACACCCAGTCGAAGACCCTATAAAATATATACATAAAAGATCAGCGTGATGAGCTGAGTTGATTTAGCCATGTCTGTCTGTCTGTCCGTTTTTAAGCTATCGATCTGAAATTTTGCACCTGCCCCTTTCACACTAAGAAGCTGCTCATTTGTCGGAGTGGCTCATAGCGGACCACTATAGCATATAGCTGCCATACAAACTGAACAATCGGAATCGGAAGGTATTGTATGTAAGACTCTTTAATTTGACGAGGTATCTTCACCAAATTTAGCATGGATTATTATTTAAGACAATAATGCAATCTCCGAAAAAATTGTTCCAATTGGACCCCTATAGCATATAGCTGCCATACAAACTGAACGATCAAAATCAAGTGCTTGTGATGAGCCTTTGCCTTTGTATTTGTGAAGGGTATTATATAATAGCTTCGGTGCAACCGAAGTTAACGTTTTTTCTTGTTTCTTGTGTGTTTTGAATGTGAAATAATTTTAAACAGAAAAGTTCTTCTGTACCTCGGGTCACCTTTTTTCGGTGGTGCTGCCTGAGATCGGCTAAGAGATCAAAGAAATTCAAAATTTTTCAAATTAAATCGCTGATTATTAAAGTACATTAAATTCTGTAAATGCATATTATTTTTATTAATACATATACATACATACACATGTACATACAAATGTATATGTATTAAATAAAATACCGCTTCAAAAATAAT
Organism: Bactrocera oleae; assembly: GCF_042242935.1. NCBI lineage: Eukaryota > Metazoa > Arthropoda > Insecta > Diptera > Tephritidae > Bactrocera > Bactrocera oleae. Next base: position 2,149,666 of record NC_091539.1, read on the forward strand.
TACGAAAAAATGCGTTTTTTCTGATTTGTAAGTGGTTATAAAGCCTTACTCTACTAGAGTAATCCACACTTGTATGCAAGAACAAGCACGCTTACATATGTATCCATCTATATACATACTTATATATATGTACATATATACATATTGTATATATACACCTTTAAACTTCTATAAATTTATATGGTTTTTCGCTTAAAAAACGCCTACAAAAAAGCAAACACCACAAAAACAACAACCGCCGTGCAACACCAACAACATACGAACAACCGCAAAAACAATAACAAACAATTGAGCGAGTGGCTTTTGCTTTGACTACGCCTGTGCCGTCGCTTGCTACAGCCACTGCCATTGACGTTGTTGTTGTATTGTATGTGATGTGTCTATGACAATGCCGATGACGTTGGCTTGAGCTTCGTTGTGACTGTCACCGCACCACCGTTACCCGCGCACCTTACCCAGCTACATACCTATGTGGGTGCAGTCGTGTGGGCGTCGTTGGCACGACTGAAACTGCTGCATGTTGCATGGTAACGTGGGCGGCGGCGTGCCGAGTGCGGGCAAAAGAATACACGATGGTGGCTGTCACAACCAACGCTCGGCTGGGCTGCGCAAATGTCGTACAACGGTAGCGCTAATAATAAATCGGTTCAGGTTAGGCTGAGTTCAGCAAAAGTCCATTCTGGTTGATCTGTCGCTGCGGCATGCCACAACAAAATAATAGTAATAAAATACAACAATAAATGGCGTAGAGCAAAAGTTTAGTGAAGAGATTTTTACTTATCGAGTGCAATTATCAATTGAGCCTGGGCCAAAGTGGATTGTGCTGGGGGATAATAAAAGGCCGCTAATCGGTTTGTGGCCGAGCAATAAGGATAATGTTTGCAGCATTTAATGTACTTTAGTAATCGGCTCTTCATTTTGGCAAATTTTGTATTCTACTGATCCCTTAGTCGATCTCCAGGAGAACCTCCGAAAAAAGGTGTTTGGCGGTGAAGAAGAAAGTTGGATTTTTCAAAACACCAAACACACTTATTATTGCTATATGTACATATGTATATATATACTAAAAACGTAATGAGCGAAAGACTAGTCAACATTCTGATTTTTGACAAAATGGCGGCTTCCGAAAAAAAAAAATTTTTTGTCAAAAAAATTACACTTCAGCGTGGCTTAAAAATCGAAATTGGTATTATCAAAAATCTTATTTCAGCAATCATTGTCTGTAAAATATATTTGAGAAGATCGGGTGAAAATTTCAAGTCGAGCTGTTTCTCAGAAATTTTCCTCATCGACTCTGAAAGTCGTTTCATGATAAAAGCAGTGTTTCGTGATAAAAGCGTTAAAAGCTTTAAGTTGGGGAGCACTTTACGAGTTTGTGAGTTACGCTAAGTTAAAGAGTTCTTACAAATACGATCAAATCTCCGAAACTATTTATCTGACCAATAAGAAATTTTCGAAGAATATTCTCATATATTTTATATGTATGTGCATTCCATATGGTATATGCTAAAACAATACTCAATTTTTTAAAATACACAAATGGATATGACCCCTTAAATATATACATATAGGTATGTATATATATGTATGTATATACTCGTATGTATGCATGTAGCTATGTTTGGCTGTATATTTTTATGAATTGTATACAAATATGTGTATGTCTGTATGCCAGAATATTGTCTCACTTTCAGCATTTTATTTTTAATTGCATTTTTGTGAATATACAAAACCGGTTTAAGCTTACGAAAAAAAAATGAAATATTTCGCTGCATACCTGTTTGGAAACAATGCAGAATCCTTACTACAGCGCTCTCCTCTACAATGCGCAGCCTCAGGTGATTCATGTTAGTATGAAACATTTCAAGTAGAAATGAAATAAAATAAAAGTTCAAAAAATATAAACGAGATCGTTAATCATTTGATCATACACTGAAGCATTGACAACCGAAATGAATCACACGGAGAGCAGTTCAAAGCACTCGAAATACATATGTACATATAATGCATACATATGTACATATGTAAGTGTGAGCTAACGAAAAATAAAATCATAAAAAATATTTAAAAATATAAATGAATAAATACTATATATTTTAAGTATATCTTAGGGTGATTTTTTCGTAGACCTAAGCGTTTAAAAGATATTAACGTTTGAAGTTTGACTATTTTAAGTTAAATTTGATTTTTTCTCAATAAAAAAAAAACAAAAATTATAAATTGCAAAACTCATGGGTTTGTAAGAAATTTACTGCTCTACAAAAATGGACTATTTTTTTTCATTTGATAGACATTGCTGTTTGATGATGAATATCTTGTAAACGCTTAACTTAATCGAAAAAAATATGTGGACTATTTTTGTAGCGCTATAAATTTCCTAAAAGCCTAAGAGCTTTGCAATTTAAAATGATTTTTTTTATTGAGTTATAAAATTCAAAAAAAAAAAAAATTGCTAATTTGCAATAAAATAGTCAAACTTCAACCGTTAATATCTTTCAAACAGTAAGGTTTACACAAAAAAAGTAAGAGACCATTTTGTAGAGCATTGAATTTCCTAACCTATCTAAGAAAAGAGACATTTCTTCAAGTGATTGAAAGCGAGATTTTAATATTTTTAACTGATAATGAGATAAAAATAGAAAACTGTAAGGCGGTGGACCTTTCCGTTACAATTAAGAGCACATACTTGGGGAGACTTTCTTAGAGTTGTCAATCAACAAATTTTTCAGAGTACCAAGCGAAAAAAAAACATAAGATTTTTTGAGTCCACCCTCACTACATGCATATAGACCAGGTGTAATGGTATGCAGTGAGCGTTAAGGTACGAGCCTCATATTTTTTCTGTCTGGTTGTCATGACATCTGTCAAACATATATTTTTTCATTGTGTTGAAAATGTCAAACTTTGTACCGGTAATTAATGATCTGCTCTCTCGCTCTTGTTTCTATTTGAAAAAAAGTACATCGAATGCTTGTCGAGGCATCGACTATTATCTATCGAGGATCATGCTCTAACAGAAGCAGCATGCAAAAGATGGTTTCAACGTTTCACAGACAATGATTTTGATGTGAGAAATAAAGAAGGTGGAAGACCACCAAAAAATTTTGAAGACGCCGTACTGCAAGCAATATTGGCTGAAGATGATGCTTCGAGTCAAAAGCAAAAGGCAACATGTTGCACAACAAACAATTTCAGTGCATTTGAAAGCTATGGGGCAGATACAAAAGTGTGAAAAATTGGTGCCACATGAACTGAATGAAAGACCAATGGAAAAACGAAAAAACACTTATGAAATTTGCTTCCAAGACACGAAAGAACATCAGTTTGGCATCGAATTGTCACTGGCGATGAAAAATGGTTTTGTTTTAAGAATTCTAAATGGAGAAATTCATGGGTTAAACCGGAACAACCAACAACATCGACTGCAAAAACAGATCGATTCGGTAGGAAGACAATGCTCTGTGTTTGGTGGTATCAGAGGAGTGTGGTATATCGTGAGCTGCCAAAACCTAGTGAAACTGTTATTGGTAAGGCAATAAATGATTAATTTGAACCATTCATTGATCGAAAAACGACCAGAATGGGTCAGAAGACACGCAAAGAATTTTTTTTACACGCCAATGCACCTGCACACAAAGCAAAATCGATTTAGGAGACAATCAAAGAACTTGGCAGGGAGCTGCTAATCCAACCGTCGTATTCACCAGACTTGGCACCTTCCGATTACCATTTGTTTTAATCGATGGCACACGCATTGGCTGAGCAGCACTTCGATTTTTACGCAGAAGTCGCAAATTGGGTGTCTGATTGGTTTGCTACAAAAGCCGCACATTTCTACTGGCATGGTATTCACAAATTGCCAGAAAGGTGGGGAAAATGTGTAAAAAGCAATGGTGAATACTTTGAATAAAATTTAAAAAAACATTTAAAATTATTTTCACAAAAAACGCTCATTCCATAACGGCACATCCGGTATAGTACGAGTATATTGAAAAGATTTTTGGTATGAGATAATTTGCTTGTATGAAAAATTATATCACAATAAAAATTGAGTTTTTGCAAAAAAAATTAGACATACTTATGTACATATGTATATACTTAATGTATGCATTTATAAAATTACACAAAACGTTGACATATATTATATTATATGGATGTAGATATGCTTATTCAGCCGCTATCAGCAAACTATTGATATGTGGATGTACATATTTATTAGGGTGGAGCGAAAAAAAATTTTTTTTTTAACATCTAGACACTTTTAAAGTAAATTTCAAGTCGCCTCTAGATGTAAAAAAAAATTTTTTTTCGAAAAATTTTCTTTTTTATAATCTACAAATTTTACCCCAGGATAAGCAAAAAAAAATGTTTTTCCCGCTCCACCCTAATGTTTATACAGTCATCAGTTTATCAGCAAACCTTCATGCTTTAATTCTATTTGCGTTTTTATAAGAAAAATGCACATGTATGTACCTATGTATGCATACATAAGCATATTAAATATAGAAAAATTAATATAATCACGTTTTATATTACATAAAAATGTGTATGTACTCAAACATACTTATGTAAATATGTACAAGTATGTACTCACATACTTGCATATTCATATTTGCTCCATGCTCATCATCATATTCGTCAACAAAGTTGGTGTTTTTTGCTTGTTTCACTAGAAAGGCGCATTGCATCACCATTTCAACTAAGTCCACGCACTTATATATATACATAAATATTTATAAAACCGATTACTCAGCGCTACATCGCTAAAAAGTCCCCACTCTAAAGCGGGTATTACCAGTGAGTGTGTATAATTAACAATTCACATAGACAATAGTATATACATACATATGTACATACATACATGCATATATGCACATAGTTACATACTTATGCTTGTGCATATTTATAGTTGCTAATTGAGTTGGACCCAGTGCGGCTACTGAAAATTCCTTATCATTTTGATAAAATACCACCACAACGCTGGTGCCGTATGTTTACGAGTATTACCCTACTTGGCTAAAATTTAATGATCTCCTGCATTCAGATCATTCGATATGCCTGGCAATTTCGAATATTAAACCCTTTAAAAAAGCCTTCAGCCGAGAGTGCGTTTTCAGCTTACACAAAGTGTAGTAACCTTTAGAGAGATCGTCAAAAGTCAACCGTTTTTCTCAAACTTTAGAGTAGTTCAAATAATTTAGTTGAGAAATGTGTATTTTGAAGTAACATGATCTCAAATTTTTTTTAACGGGTTTAATGAAAATTTTTGACAGTTGAGTCTGGTGTATACTCCTTTGAAAACACATGTACATATATTTTTATAATCATTTTAGTAAGATATAGCTATGTATGTATGTATATGGATATTGGTATCTCCTATGAAGTAACATGAAATTTCCGGCAAAACCATGTTATTCTCAGTCGCAGATCTTGACAATTTGTCCATTAGAATCCGTATCAACATAGGAGTCGACGTAAACAGAACGAACCGTTTCGATCACAGACTAGACAAACCGTAATATTAAGTTATCTGAACACTGTAGCATACACCAAGGCGTTGTAAAAACCAGTTACCATTCTAGTTTTGTTTTTTTGAGGCCGTAAGGAGGGTTTAAAATGCCTTCACACCATGTAGGGATCGACATCCTACGGGAGTGGTGTACCCACTAAATCCCCCCTTCTATCAGGGATTTTTGCTTTGCCCCGGATCGCTTTCGCATTACTTCAGAGCAAGGTTTCCAAGATGGACTCATTGCGGCTCAGTTTCTACTCTCCCTGCGTCCAGGGTTGCCTACTGTTTTGTAGCCAGCATCCGGCTGACTATCTTCTATTGAGTTTCCATTATAGTTGAGTCTTTGTTTGTGTCGGAACAACGTAGTAGAGACACTTAAGGCAGTCGAGAACCAATTACCGATTCGAAATATTACCAAAGATTAAATATATCGGGACAGCCACCAGTTGGCGTCAATATGCTTTGTTATTAAAAAGTTTGGTGAACGCCAAGATGGCGATCTGTGATGTTAGTAGCAACTTCCGAAGTCGCAATCGTAGATATCGACGGTAATGCGGTTCCTTACAAGTAATACTGGCTTATTAGGCTTCATGTAAAGCTGCTTCAACTTAGCACAAATCTTAACTGTACTAGGTACGCGTATATTGTTCGCCCGAGAATGACCAGCTTTGCCGAGGTTGAGTTCCGAATGGTTTGTACATGATACACTTTCCTTTTTGTCATATTCGTACCGCATTGAATGTATGTACGTACATATGTATGCATCAATAACAAAACAAAAACAAAGTTGAATGACTTTTAAACATTTTCCATTAACTTGCTTGTATTTATACTTTGTACATGAGCACATACATACATACATGCATACATACTTGTACATATAGCTGTACGTGTGCATGCAGGAGAGTCCTATTATAAGCGTAGAAAGAAACCCGGCTGTGGGGAGGGTTTCGATTTAGACAAGCATATAGCCATATAAGCACATTTAAAAGTATGTATGTATGTATGTATGTATATATATGTAAATAGAATGGACTTTTAACGGTGAATCTATAGTTTTCCACTTGTGAACTTTATATACTTATAATATATAGTTTTGAAAAATTACATATATATGTACATATCTATATGTATGCATATACATATACGAAGTAAGGACTGTGTTATACAAGTAACCATTACAGTTTATTTATGAGCCAACTAAAAGCCTATATTTTTAGATTTATAAATGCATATAAAAGTAGTATATGCATACATACATATGTGGATACACAAGTGTGCATGTATATACTTATATACATATCACAATATAATGCACTATACTGCCTCAGAGGCTCAGCTCAACGTCACTCATTCCGTGCAACTTAACGCTGTGCAACGCAATAAAGCAAAGAAAACCCAATTTTCTTTTATGAATTTATGGAAAATACTTCACTGCAATTTACATACACACATACTTATGTACATATGATGTAGGTGGGCGCGCGCACTGGGGCGTGGCACTGGCGCTTGTTAATACTTTATTAATATTATTTTTGTTGCAGCTGCGAGGCTTAATGCAGAAGAAACTCCGCATATGTACATATATACATATGTATATACATACATAGATACATACATACAAATATATACATATTCTACGCCCGAGCAAGTGTTTGCATTTTCCCAACACTATTTTCTTTTGTTATTGTTATTCTCCAGCACACGCTCACTGGTGCAAGCAGGTGGTGCGTCCAAGGGTGGTGTCTTTAAAGTCAGCCCATTTGTGGATTGAATTGAAAATTAAGTTTATTCAATATGTTTTTGTTTTTCTTGTCCCTTTAGGAATTCGTGCATAAATACATATTAATGAATATATACATACATATGTATGTGTATGTATACCATTTTCCATCAACCCTCTGAATTGTACGACGCTGACAACGCTTATTTTTGCGGTCGACGGGGTTGCTTTATGTACATAAGTAAGTGTTTTTTTGTCTATTTGGTGGCTCATTGCGCGCGCTTAGTCGGATTTAAAAGTATTGCACATTTTATATACATACATAGATACCTACTTATATATACATACGTATATAATATGTTAATGTTTTTGTTGTACTTATTTGTATCTGCATACATATATATATGTATGTCTGTCAAATACTTGTAATATATGTACAGAATTGGATTTCTGCTGAGCTAGGGTTGCCAAGCGCACTGATCTTGGCAGCTTTACAAATCTATACCATATTTGCAATTTCTCTTAAATAATTAAAAGACAGCGCACAGATTACTACACATTTTTTCCTTATAACAGAACTCTTTGCTGCTTTCAGTTAGCTGGCATCACTATTCTTAACCCAATTTTACTACTTAAGGGATACACCTAAAATGTTTTTTTTATCTCTTGAAAATTAATATAGTACATATGGATTTACATATATATGTATGTATATACCTACATATATCCCTGCAAAACATTGTGCGAGTAATCTTTAGAGAGACCATTCCCGGATTCCTCTCTCTAAAGGGTACAATTTGGAATGAATTAGTCTTCAACATATACCTTTAGGATACATTTTAGGTAGTAATTAATCCCAAACGTATATCTTTTGGGTATAGTTATTCCCAGTTCATACACAGACTCCTTTGTAACACAAACCGGTTTTTTTGTGGGCGAGGGGACGACGAGGAAAGACGAAGGGACCGTGCCACTCATGCACGCTTTGTGTGCTTGTTCGTAACAGCTCGCTGCTACCCTTTTCAGCATTCCTTTTCACTTTCAAATTCTTTGAATGATTGCAAGAGCGTTCGGTTTCAAATGAATATATACCATGCGTTCAGAAATTTGAATTCCGTTATCTCTTCTTTGTATGTAATGTAATGGAAATATGTATGCATAGAATAATAAAAATATTTCAAAAATTGTAAATAAGGAGAAAATTAAGATACTCAAAAATATTCAATTTAAATGTTTAATAACATATAGCGGTATTAAATGTAATAATGTACGAGCATACATAAAAGAATTCTAATAAAAATGGTAACTTTACTTTTTTATATTTACATAAAATATTAAGATGCTTTCATATTTATTTCTTTCAACCACAAAAGATTTAGTTCAAATATCTTTTTATTTAAAACTGTAATTGCAATTAATTCAAGGATGTTTTAGAATAAATCGAAAAAAATATGGTGTAAAAAAATTCGGGATTTTTAATACTTAAAGATTAGAAAATTCCTGTTATAAATTTGGCCTTGAAAATATTAGTAGCGAGTAGTCAACACATTCTGGCGGATTAGGGAATTCCCAACTTGAGTATTTCTTTGAAACTATTAAGCGGGTAGGTATTATGCATATTGTTCTACCAACATTCATGGTAATTCATTGCAAGCAAAATGTGAGACCATCAACCTAACATACAAATGAAATATGCAACACGCTCTAAGTGTCGCGTAGCCGAAACGCACAAAGATTTGCGCAAATTGTATGAAAAGGAATGACAGAAAAACTCGATTTGAGTTGCTGGACTCTTTTTGCTCGTGTGTATGCACAGATCGACACCAAAAGAGAATTTGCCGATAATGAGGGTCTAAAGAGTACCCATGTAAGCGCAGTGTTAGTGATAAATTCGTATTTGAGGATGTTCACACACGGACTCTTTTGTCGCTCATTATCATTATATTATACATATAATATATACTAGGCATATTATCTTTTTTGACTTTTGTAAGTACTTAGAAATATTTGTATGTGTGTTTGTATGTAGATACATAATATATACTTCACTACCAACAATTCAGCCAGGCATCTGCTACACGTGTGCTGCCGCAACAGCAATCATATTTTTTTCGATCTTCAAGTTTTCATCTTTGTCTCTTTTTCTCTCTTTTTCGTGCAGTATTCATAATTTAATGCCATTTAACTTTTAGCATGAACTCTTGACTCTGTAAATGGATTTATCTGTGTAAAATTGCATGCATATAAGTATATATACGAGTATAAATAGACATTGTATGTATGTATGTGTGTGCATGCATACTCACTTATGTACATATTGGCATGAACATACATAAGTACGCACTATTCGCGGCAATCATTAATTTTGCTAAACAAACTTACTTTTAATTAATTGTTTAACAAATCTAGAGGTATTATACACTGAGATCAGCCTCCGAGGAATAAACGAAATGTTAATATGCCATATCTATGTACTTATATAAACACACAAATGTATGTATATACTATATATGTAAGTATGTACATATCTATTGTATCTATCTATTTTTGTTCCAATAAAAATTGTATACTCCGCCAGCCACCATCTTCGCTTCTATGCAAAGTACTGGTCGCACACTGGGTGCAAAGCTATCTCCCGAGGGTAAAATAAATACCCATTAGAACTTTTATGCATATTTATGTATATACATACATATAAATATCTACATGTAATCATGCATACAAATGCTTTTAATGCAATAATAAATCAAATTCATTGCAACTGATTTTCTCTGCCGTAAAATAAAATGATATTTATACATATGCACATAAATATGTATGCATGTACTTACATACATACAATTCGTATGTTTTATAGGTATAATTAAAAATAACCAAACAAAATATATGTATGTGAGCAGATTAATAAACCTACTATATACCTACTTATGTATACCGCATATGCACCCTTTATGTTTGTATATTTAAAATCAGCTAAGAATGACAGGCAAAGAAAATACGACAAAGTCTATCGAAACCGAATAGCCGAAACATGCCAAGACGATGCGAAGTTGAAATCGCTAGGGAATGCATAGGAGACAGCAGCGTGCGACTCACGGCTGCTAAGGTTGTTGTTGAGGTTGTAGTATTAAATTGCTTAAAGCAATATTGCGAAAAATAGCTCGCAAAAAAAAAAATCGAAAACAATATACTATGTAAATACAATCATAGCGTGCTAATTTTACAGTTACAAATATTTGCTTTTATAACAAAGCCATTAGATTGCGTAATTTGTGTAAATTACCGTTATACATACATACATAGGTATGTAAATGCTTTGCTACATAAAATAATATAGTAATTTTGTTAGAAATAGTTCTAGTTAGTTCTAGTCATTATTATACTTAGGCAAGCAGAAATTTTATATAGTAAATAAATATGTGTAAAAACACGCCAACTATAAGGGAACTGCATACATACATAATAATACATAAGTATACGCATACATACATACTTATGTGTATAGTTTTGTATATAAGCTTACAGTTCCCTCAACAATCACCATAACAACCTGAAAATTTCCTTTCATTTGCTACTAACCTAACTCGGATATAATTTTGCCCTACCGGTTTTAGTAAACAGAGTAGTCAGATTCTACTTGTAATTGAAAAAAAAAATAAAAAAAAAAACACAAACATTAACTTCAGCGGCACCAATGCTAAAAACGCTTTGCAGTTACATATTTATGTACATATGTACTAATGAAAAGTAAAACCCGCTTAAGTGCCTCATGTAAAGTCTCAGTTTTTAAAGGTACTTAGGTGGGTAGTGTACTTAAAAGAGTACGATTAAGTACTCATGCGAGGACTAAGCGCAAAAATGTTGGTTATTTAAGCGGGTTCGATACTTCAGCGAGGGTTGCTTAAGCGGGTTTTACTGCCTTGGACAATAATCTATACTAAATGCGGACGGTCTCAGCTTGTTACGCTGATCAGTTATACCATACACATACATAGTATGTATGCATATATGTACATACGTATTTGTATACATATGTACTTATGTACCATATAGGGTCTCCTACGTTCGTACCCTGGGTGTTACAAACTTCGTGGTACACTTAATATAACTCTGTACAAATAATTAGGTCTGAAGTACAAAAATTTTAGAACGGCATAAACTTAGTCACCAACGTGATGAGCAAACATTTTTTATACTTATACTGAAATCCTGTAAAAATATTATTAATATTCGGGCGCCGCTATAACCACAACAGCAACCCACAAAAAAAAGTATTCGATACTTAAGTATAACGGCGCTATAGCTTTGCATGCAGTCAAGAGGCGTGTCTGCAATTCGCAGCAGTGAACTCTATTTTCTTGTAATTAAAAATCGCGCAACAACAACTCGCATGCACATACAACAACAATAACAAACGCTTTATACGAATATAATGAAAGCATGTTTTTTTTTTAATTTTCTAATTAGACAACGATATTGAGGCCAACTTCGGTGCTATGTGCCGTTAGAGGCGATAAGTCGCAGCACATGGAGCGTAGCCTAAACACACACATACATTTGTGCCCACATGACTATGCTCGTACAAAGAAATAAAAATAAACCAACAACCTTCATTGCAATTTCCGTTGGCTTTTTAGTTGTTGTTTTTATTGTTGTTATTATCATCCATCATATCATATCATGTCGTCTCATTCGTTAAGCATTCAAAAATTAGATGAAAGGAAATAACAATAAAACACAAGCAAACATACAAACATAACTAAATACTTTAGCATCGATATGAAAAGATAAACTCACACATACACACACACACATTCATATACGTAAGTATGTAGATACAAATATTTATTTGTAGAATGGCCATCAGCCATCACCGTCGTCATTTTCGTCACTATATTGCTTTATTGCTGTTTGTGTTGTTGTTTTTCCCCCATAATAGCTACCACTTGGCTGGCTGGCTCGCTCGCTCGCTGACTAACTGACTGGCTGCCAGCCTCAGCAACAACGGCATATGCCGAGCAGGGCCTCGCACGCACGAGACTATCTCGAGATAACAGAAACGACAGCAGCAGCAGCAGCACCGGCACCAGCGTCAGCACACTCGAATATTCACAAGCAAAAAGCAAAGCGAAGTGAAAAATAAAACACATTAAAAAGAAACAAAAAAAAAACAAAAAACAAGAAAGAAATGAGCAAACGAACGAGCGAGCGTACGAAGGAACGAATGCGCATCGCAATGAATCGGCCACAGCGGCCAACAACCAGCCAAGGCAATGCGCCGCATACGAACCGGCTTTGCAGGGAGGGTGAGCGTAGCCGAACACATGAACATGCGATACGGGTCGCGCAGGGTTATGCGGACAAAATGAGCGTCATTCACTCGAACTTTGCTACGGCGTCGCAGTGCTTAAAACATACAGATTATTGTCGATATGTTTGTATATACATACATAAGTAAGCACAAGTATACACTGTACATAGTATATGGTATATGTAAGTATGTACAAAAGTTTATGTATGAAAATGTGCGCTTGATATGCGATTTTAAATTGTTTTTACAGACAAATGTCGGCATACATACATACACACATACTTATGTATGTATCTAGATACAATATACGCATGTATGTATGCATTTATATACATACATATATAAATAATGTATGCACATAGCGAGTGTATGAATGTACATACTTATGTTAGTAAGTGGACCCATTGTCAATTATACCAGGCGGTGCTCGGTACATAACATCGTTCGCATGAACATTGTCATCATCGGGTTTCAGCTGGGTAGAGTCGAATCGACATTCGGGCATTGGGGTCTCAAGTTGCTAGTCAAGTACAGTCACCACTGATTTGTGCGCTGATTACGAAAGCATTATTGCGAATGGGGGTCAGCAGAGAGAGTTCTTTTTTTTTGTTTTTTGTAATATTGCAGTAAAATAGCTAAGTATGTACATACATAAGTACATGTGTATATACATACATATTTACACATGCATTATGTGCAATACTACATAACACAGCGAAAATTTAAGAACAAATTAAATGCAGAAAACGCCCAATCGGAAAAAATTATAAGAGAATATTAGATTTGACCAACATACATACATACAGTATCGGACAAAACATTTGCAACTGAAATATGATCATGTATATATATATATATATATGTATATAAGTACATCTATTCATCCATATATAAGTATGTATGTATGTATATACCTACGTTATTGCATACATACATATTTAAATACAAGTACTTTGCACATTTTGTAAGTATATAAACCTACACATATATAAATAAGTAACTGTAAATATATGTATGCCAATATGCATGTACATAAGTGTATTTGCTTTTTTATAAGTGAGCAGGCAGCTATAATGTATTTTAAACTAATTATGTGTGTACATATTTACTACACACATATGTACATATGTAAGTATGTAGGCGGAAATGTAAAAAAATTGAAGGTTTCTCGGTATTTGATGGCAACTATGAGTCAACGCTGAGTAAGCAAGGAAGAATTCAAGCAAAAGATATTGCATAAAAAAGCAAGCAAACCCGTTAACTTCGACTGCGCTCCACAAATAAAAAAGTTTTGATTTTGAACGATTAGTTTATACGGCAGCCACTTACATACTTACATACATATATACATATATACTCTAGTGATCGGATGTGAACAATTTTTTTGGAGATCATAGCGGTGCATTTGACAATAATCCATGCAGAATCTCTTGAAGATAATTCGTAAAGTTATATAGTTTTCCAAACAAGTTCTTGATTTTGATCGCTTAGGTTGTATGGCAGACACATACTTATACATAAATATATGTATGTATGCCTTTGACAAAAATCCATATCAAATTTCGGTAAGATGTCACGTAAACTGACGAGGTTTACAATACAAGCGCTTAATGCAGATCGTTCAGTTTGTTTGGCAGCTACATAAGTATATGTATGCTATAGTGCACTGATATCAGTGGTTTCGACAAATGAGTAGCTTCTTGAGGAGTAGAGAATGTATGCAAAGTTTCAGATCGTTATCCCCAAAATTGAAAGACTAGTTCGCTTATATATGTATGTATAGACAGACGGTCAGACGATAGCTAAATCGACTCAGCTCGTCACGGTATTTATTTATATATACATATGTATGTATGTATGTTTTATAGCACCTTCGACGTTTTCTTCTGGCTGTTACAAAATTTGTAACTATCTGCATACAATGTATACCCTAAAGAGGATATAAAAATCATTCAAAATAATATACATATGTATGTAAGTATGTTACAGAGTTTGGCGATAAAAACAAATTTGAAAATAGTTTCCCTTTAAACGCTTTCTGTTCTGTTCCGATTATATCCAAAGGCGCCAAAACTTCAGCTCACAAACTTTTTGAAAAAGTCCACCACTCAGGAATGGCTTCTCAGTTATCACTGAAAATCCACAACTTATTTGCTAACTGAGTCTAGCAGACTTCACAACAAAGAATTAATTAATGGATAACTGTAGAACGATAGGTATTGAACTCTGAGCTAAAATGAACTTGAGATTATCCGCGTTTGAAAGAACGTGTTTTAAGTATGGTAGGCATTAGGTTAGGTTCTGTTATTATCTGAGCTTTAGTGAGAATAGCCTGCCTTATACCGTTATTTCTCGCTCGAAGACGATGAGATTTGGTTTTTGAGAACCGGCTTTCTGAGGACATGTTATAATATAAAGCATTGTCATAAGGACATACTGTAGTCTCGACAATAACGAAAATCTGTCAGATGTTCTAGCTTTCCAAGTCGAAATTCTCTGAAGAGCCATTTCACGTGTAGCCAGTCACACGGCATGTATACACATAAGTAAGCAAACAACTAGCGAACTTGTAAGCGCCAAAATATGTCATGATTACCTTTTATATTCTCACTTTCGTCTAGTTAATTCCAGTTATTGCTAAAAATTACTTATGTTACTACATACATACATATGTACATTTAAGGTACCTTCCCACAGTAATCAGAATCCCCAACAAACAAAACCACAGCAAGAATTATGTCTGCCCCCCTCTCATAACCACACACAGTTTCGACGAACCCAAAAGCCACAATACTAAACACATTCCATATGCTCACACCCCAGCCCCCCCACCACCAGCACTTGCGAAAAGCGGCGTTCCCCTTCATTGAGTCGCAAGAGCTGCTTTTCGTAGTCGAAAAAAAAAACGAAAGCCCAAACGAAAACAAAACAGCGAAAGATTCAATGACAACACATACAGCACGCTTTTTATGTGACGAATGATGTCCACAAGCGGGCGGTGCAGCGCTGAGTTGGCGCACGCTGCTTTGATAGTACGAATGCGAAAAGTGTGAAAAAGCAAAAACAACAACAAACTCCGAAAAACTATCAGAACAACAAAGCAATAAGCAGCAGCAACAGCATTGCCTGAATGACTGCAAAAGCAACAGCAACAATAGCAACAACGCTAATCAAGGTAACCGAGAGTTATAGAGTGTCGTTGGAGCCGAAGTAGCAACACATTTACAACGAAGAGAGGGCCAATTTGTGAGCGCAGCAGCAGCAGAAGACCGAAACAGAAACAGAGTGGCACAGGCTGACAGAGAGTTGATGTAAGTGTCACAAAAACAACAATGCGAGACGTCAACAGAGCCAAAGGTTGGAGACACCGTCGCATGGGCGCAGAGCGCGGTTTTGGTAAAGCGAAATTTGTAGTCAGTCTGTGGGGAATCGTAAGTATTCTTTTTTCAGCTGTGCCACTGTTTGGCGCGCCGGAAAAGCAAATAAAAAAAAAACAACAAAAAACATTGGTGAATGCACAAAAAGAAGTTAAAGAAGATTTTAAGCGGCGAAAACCTGAATTAACAGCAAAAAGCAACACAATCAACGCTAGAGAGAACGACAGCAACAGGAAAGTGCCGCCAGATCGAGAGGAAGCTGAAAAGGAAGCACCAAAAGGCTGGTTAACTAGCAGGAAATGTGGAGGTGGCATACCAAAAGCATGCCAAAGGAGAGCAAAACCAAGCAAACATACAGACACGCACACACGTATGTGTACATGATTACATTATATACCGACTGATGGCAAATACGAGACGGCTGTCTGCCTATAAAAATCTCACGAGACTGCCGCACAGCCTCGGCTGCCAATACCGGTGCCGGTGGTGTGCTTGGCTTGCGACCAGCTGGCGGTATTCCTACATACATACATACATGTATGTGCATATACGCATAGCTGTCACTGTTGGTGCAGTAACGTTGCTTGGCAAGGTGCACAAGCTCGTGCGAGTGGGTGGGTGGCTGGCTGGCTGGCTGGCTGCTACGCTCGGCAGATGGTCAGTTTGCGTACTAAACGAGAGTTGTTTCGGCCGCGCACGAGAGTAACATACATATATACATATATGTATGTCTGCTTATATGGAGTGGTTACAGGCACAGCAGCTGCTTTGCTGACTGACATAAGGGAGATTGGGTGCCGAGGAACATAGATTACCTACAAACTAATGCATTCCTAGGACTCATTGAAAAAATTACTCAAAACGTTCATACATATGTATGTATGTATGTATATAAATATGTGTACGTATTTACGCGTAATTAAGCAAGAAACAGGTTCACTTAATGTGATTTATAACTGCTGTGTATATATGTATGTACATATGTATATAGGTATAATATGTCAAAACCAAAATAAACTGTCAAAACAAGACACTCACAAACGTTTCTGCTGAAACACACCAAGAACCTTGCTTCTTGTAAAAACTTAGCAGTTGGCCGCGAAAATATAAAAATTAATAATTTAAGCTAATTAACCCAGGAATGGCGCGCCTAAAATTGTAGAATTTCAGTCTGCATGCGGCCAACAGCTGTTATTTCGGCGATCTAACTCTGGTTGGAAGGGTAAGTTCTAGTAAATATCTCTGGTCTGGGTTTTCGCGAGAGCTCGGTCATGTGAAATCTGATGAATCAAGGTTGTAAAATATCTGGATAAGTGCAAAGCGAAGGAATGCTGAGTTCGGAAAAATAGACTTGGTCCTCGCACTTACATACATATGTATGTAGGCTCAGAAATATATATGTATAAGTATATAAAATATACAGACAGCGATTTGAATCAAGTTTTAGTCTGTGACAATTTGGAAATTTTATTAGAATGATTCTGAGTATACATACATACATATGTGTATATATTTACGTATATATGGATGTATATTCTCTCATGTATTTATAGCCGTAATCGCATTTATTATTCATTCGTGGATATCGTAGTCAAGGTATCAAGTCTTTTAGCTTGTAAGGCTCCCTATCCCACATGCGAATTTATAATTTCTGCCAAGTTGGCGGGTGATAATCAAGGCATTTGGTATAAAAACCTGTGTATTCATGGAAACATATATCCATATTCCATATAGCACAAATGTAGGATAAGCTCTGCATGATAGAAATACACTCAAGGACGGTCATAGCTACATATGATAGTAGTTACTGGATTCAGGGGCAACCAAGTCAAACAAATAACGATTTTGTTGTAGCGGCTGAATTCTGCTGAGTTGACAGCGCTTGGGCGGTTAAAAATCCGGGACCGCTCCGTTTACGACCCGACTGTCGTGGAAACGGCAAATAACGATGTGTTAAGGATCTGTTATACGTATCTAAAATATATGTAAGTATAACAAAAAAAAACTAGTCTGACCGAAAAGCGATTCGGTTTTCTTGCTATTATGGTATAGGCTGGTCATGTTTGCGTTTTGCATAAAAAAGTAATAAAAACATTATATAAACATACACTCCTTAAAATTTACACTTGCGTAGATATAAGCAAAGATAAATACATACATATGTATGTAAAACGCCTCGACCCGTTAAGCTGGTTCTCATATTTTCGCACACACTTTTGGAAATTTTATTTTATCTATTTTCGTATTTTGTATTTTTTTTTGTTTCAGTAGCAGCGCTATATGGAGAAAGTGGGTTGGGTTGGCGCCTTGTGGTTTGTTCACAAATACATATGCTCGTACATACACACATACTTATATATAATACTTGTGCATATACATATGTACATACATAAGTATATACCAATATACAAATATCTCTGTATTGCGTGAGCTATTTATATAACATACATCCAGTATATATTGGATATATACATACTTATTTAACCACATATACATATATATATGTAAGCACTTGTGTATGTCTGTCTGTCTTTCTGTCTATATGTATGTATGTACATATGTATTTTTCTTGATAGCGGTTTCTTCACTGCGGTTGTGGGCTGATTGGGCTCGGCCGCAGCAAATTTATTTTGCTTCAAAGCTTAAATTAAACTATAAAATTGGAATTTCGCACGCCTCACGAAATGCTACGTGATGATCATGTGAGCTGATATATCGTATCTAAGTAGGTATGTACATACATATATATAAATGATATACATATATATATGTATATGTTATACTTATAAAAATGTGAAGATCGCTGTACTTTCAGTATCAAAATATATACCACATACTTATGTACATTAGGGTGCTTTAAAAGATTTATTATACACTGAACAGAGTATATTAAACGTAGTTTGTAATACGCAGAAGGAAATGTCGGAAACTATAAAATATATAAAGTGAACTAAAAAATTGAAATATCTCACTTTTGAGCAGCCAAAAAAAAAATTCGTAAAGATACCTCGTCACATGAAAAAGTTTTCCATACAAGGACTTGATTCCGCTACTTTAGTTTGTATGGCAGCTATATATTATAGTAGTACGATATCGGCGGTTACGACAAACGAGCAGCTGCTTGTGGAGAAAAAGATGTGTACAAAATTTCAGATCGATATCTCAAAAACTGAGAGGCTAGTTCGCGTATATACAGACGGATATGGGTAATCAACTCAGCCCGGCATCACGCTGATAATTTATGTACTTACATATGTATGTGTGTGGATACGTACTTATGTATGTAAGTATATAATTATATGGTCTCTGTCGTTTCCTTCTGGATGTTACAAACTTCGCAGCAAACTTAATATATTCTCTTCTGGATATACATATGTAAATATTCTCACTTTTTCATACATACATGAACATTAAAAAAAATTCTCTTTTTTATTAAAATTGAGTTCGAGTTTATACATAATCGACGTAATTTTTACAAAAAAAAATTATTATATATTCTTAAAGGTGAGTCTTTGAGCTTTGTAATTTTGGAAGAAGAGTACAGACATATTATAAAAATTACGAAATTTGTGCAAATTTCAAATTTAGTAATTTTACAAATTACATATGTATGTATGTATGTATTTAATAAGCTATTTTAAAAATACATAACTGTACTTAACCTGAAAGTATTTTTACCTGAACTTTTGATATTTTATCATTAGATAAGTAAGTATATATACATAAGTATATAAAAGTACAGTTACCTAGTAAAATTAAAAAATAAGTACAACCGTAAAAACAACCAATAACCATTTCAAGGCCATGGAAATCGAGTTTTGCGTTTCGAAGGCCAACGCGTACGTTTGCAGGTAGTTACCGTTCTTCGTTACATTACATTAACAATAATCATGGTTCCGTATATGTAATGCAACAAGGATTTAAGGTTCCCGAGTATAACTAAGAACAGAACACATAGTTCAGTTTAAATGGACCAGACGAGGTCAAATTTGAACTTGTGTTTATACGCATTTTCAGTCTTAAAGATTTTCTCTCCGTAATATTCTGTGCTGATAACATACCGCCATTACCTACTTACTTAGTATGCCATAACGACTTTACCGATTTTATATAAGTCGCCGGACTCCACCAGAGACACTTTAGCTTTTAGGTTATTGCCTTTAACGTTCATATTCATCGCCTTGTTAATGCCAGAACCGATATCTTTAGAAGCCCACATATGCCAGAAACTCCAATTAAAGAGCAGTATTTTTAGGGTTCATGCAATACAGAACAACTTTGCTCCGTTTGTGGTTTGAAGATCTGTACATATATCCTACATATTCCAGACTCTTAGGGACGTTGGCTTTTGATTCTATCAGTAGAAAATTAAGTATATATGCACATAAATATATAAAGAAAACCAAGTACGAGTATATAAATTCCAAGCTCTAAAATCTAATATTACTTCAAAAATTTACTTCAAGCGGGGTTCTAATTGACTACAAACACAGTTCCCCAGTACTTATTTATACATACTTAAGTATGTACTTATGTACATCGCTCAACTCGATTAAAGAGAGGCCCACAAAACCCGCAGTCCGCACTGCGATTATGCAGCTAATCAACATTTACAATAATGCGCGAAAAGTGGAAAAACAACTGATACAAAAAATTCCATAAAGTGAATTACACAAACAAGTAAAAGAGTTAAATGTAAGGAATTTAAATGAAATACAAAACCAATCACCCCCAACCCCGCAACGCAGCCCTTTACCGTAATGCTTGTCGTTCGACATCGGCTTTTTAGTGAATAACTGAATATCTACAACAATACAACAACAATATTGCGGCCAGCCAAAGTATATAACGGCAGCAACAACAAGTACAAAGCCGACGGCGTTGACGTCGACCGTGGCAGCGCAAATAAATAGAAGATGGAGAAACAACAAATCAAGAAAAAAAAAGCAAAAATAATGTGGAAGTAGACAAAAGCCACAAGCAACAATAACAACGAACCAAAACCAAACGCCCCACACGTGCATACAAACGTAACGGCGGTGCTGCACACACATGCATCCATACGGAGTATTCAATAAAACAATAAGCAAAAAAGTGAAATATTCCACCAATTTGCTTTTGCCGTGTTGTTGTTATTATATCTGCCATCGAGCACTCATATTTTTTGTTGTTATTTTAATATTTTTTGGCGTCTGAAGCGTGCGAGCGAGCAAGTGAACGAATGAGTGAGTGCGCGAGCGAATAAATGCACGTGTGTATTTGTGTGTGTGTGTATGGGCGAGTGTGTCTTCAACAATACGAATACTTGTAGTCACTGCTGCTGCTGCCCGCAATTCGCCATCTACTCTCGTTCGTTCGCACGTTCGTTAGCTGCGCTTCGTCGCTATCAGTACACACACCCGAACACCCAATTGTAGTGCCGCCGCAGCGTGCAAACGAGCGCACAAAAGCCATAAGAGACAGCTAACGAATTTGCACCGAGTCGCTGAAACGGGGCCTGCCGAACTGTTCGCATAGCCTTTTCTTTGCCTGCCATATTTGTGTTCGCCTGTTCGCCTGCCTGCCTTCGCTGCGGTCTCTGCCACTGCATCGTCATCACTGCCTTTATTGTTGTTGCTATTGCTTTCGTTGCCGTTGTCGTTGTCTGGTCTGGCCTGGCCTGCCTGGTTAGCATATAGTACGACTGTGACGACGACGCGTCGCTGTCGACGACGCGGCTACAGCAACTGCGAGCAGTGACGGCGGTGGTGGTGGTGGTGTATTTTATGCACAAACGTGTGTCTGTGTGCGTTTTGTGTATATTGGGGGCTTCAACTTCAGTTCGTAGAAATAATTTTCGTTACGACGATCACACTCGTTTATGTATTGCGAAGACGTGAAGACGTAGCGAAGGCCGCGACGCTTGAATTTTCGCGCACAATACAAACACTTGAAGAAAGCATACATGCATATGCACACACATAATTGCGATTAGAAATTTATTTTAAATGTTGCTTATGAAAAGTTATTTACGAAATTTATAAGCAAAAATCAATGTGTAGTGCCAAGCAGAAATAATTCATGAAAATAGAGAATATGAAAAAACCCAACGAAGAAAATATGGCAAGAGTACAAAGCGAATAAACGTGTGAGTGAATGTGGCGTGAAACTGTGGGGAAGGCCCCTATACAAAGCGAAATTATCTGATATTTGTGCGGAAGAAAAATTGTCTAAGTGAGGTTCTCTTGGTAAACTAATGCCTTAAAACATTTTGCATGAATGCAATTTGAATTAAATATACAAATAAAAAAAAATTGTGAATTTACATAAATATCACAACTCGGTATGCGGGCCGATACTGCTGTTTAAGCGGACGGACATCGGGCCCGCTATCGTTTCACTGTATGTTTGCATGCGTGTGTTGGTGTTCCTGTCTGTGCCGTGTTGACGCGACAATACAGTAGCGTATATGCGTCTTGTGTCGATTAAGCAGAAAAAAAAGAAAGCCTACACAACAACAAATGAATAGCAACAATACAACAGAACCACTGCACAAAAGCAAAAGGAGAAAGCTTTGTTCACGCGAGAGGAATACGAAAAGTAATAACCGTGTTTGTACACATTTACAAATGATTAATTAACTTGTGAATTCCCCTATTCAAACGCAACACCCTGTAAACAAATGTAATAACAATTGTGACGTTATTAATTTATATACACAAAACTAAAAAAAGAAGTAGAAGTGCCAGAGTGAAATATGTAAAACAATAGAAAGCAGAGAGTAATGCAGCGCAGCAAAAAAATAAAACAAATAAATAATTTAATTCTAAACTCTACCACCTTTAACCCTCTGTTATATTGCTACATATTTTAAATATTCAAAAAGTGAGTTCGTGCGTTTTTTGCGATTGGCGCGTGAGAATCATTTGAAACATTCAAAAACGCACAAAGCGAAAAAATAATCACAAATTGAAACGAAATAAGCAAATACCCTACGTTGTTTAGCGTCAATTTACGCTACATAATTTTTCTGTTTTGTCAAAATTAAATCAGCCAGCTGAGATAGTTTCTTCCGCAATGTCCGCCGATATACAGATAATTAGCGTAATTGGCGCCAACGGCCAGCCGCTGCCCATACAAGGCAATAGTATCGGTTCGAATTGGAGCGCACCTGTGAAGCAGGAACGTGCCGATGAAGCTGAAATCCAAGAGTTGGCTGCCAAAATGGTGGAAACACAAAAAGCTGCTTTGGCTAAACAGCAGCAACAGGCTGCGCAGCTAGCTACGCGTCAACAACAACAGTTGGGTGGCATGCAAGCGGGCGCTCTAAACAATAGCAACCAACCAAATATTATGAACTATTTAACACGTCAAAAGAACCTGCCGAA
This sequence comes from Bactrocera oleae, assembly GCF_042242935.1. NCBI lineage: Eukaryota > Metazoa > Arthropoda > Insecta > Diptera > Tephritidae > Bactrocera > Bactrocera oleae. The sequence goes on from NC_091539.1 coordinate 2,172,956, forward strand.
CGGTACCAGTGCCAATGCCAATGCCAGCAATGGAAATGGACGCAATGGTTCACAACAAAATGGCAACGGCAACAATGGTGATGTTAGTAGCGAAAAGAAAGCACCATGTGATGAAGAGTCACAGAAGGGTCATTTCGGTTGGACTACATTTGGCAAAACATACATTCCCTATATCTATCGACAGCAGGAGAAGTACTGTTCGGTACGCATGATTGAAATGAAATTATTGGGCAAATATCTTAATTGCTTGCATCCGGATATTTACTCGAGTTGCACTTGTGTGCGCAGCTATTACATTACAGAAGCGGAGGCGAGACTTCTAATTGAAATCAATATAAAACACTGTGATGGTGAATTTGGACGAGACATATTCACGCAAAAAGATTTGGTGGTGCGGCTATCAGATGCAACCAAGTTTTATCAGTTCCTAGACATATGCTATCGCAAACTCATGTCCGGTAGCAAGTCACCTTCGGAGAAGTGCGGTTTTATACGCATAAATAAAGAGTCGGTAGTACCGTATACGGTGCGCAACAATGAGCAAGTTGTGCCGCTTTTCTATTTCGAAGGCGAAACGGAGAATCTCAAACAGAAAGCCGACTATCTGTCTGGATGGGATCTGGCATATCTGAAGTTTTGTTGCAAAGTTCAGGGCATACGCAATGAATTGTTCTCCAGTGAAAATGTTGCAGTCATATCACTCACAGATATCAAAAGCTATTTTCCCAATGGCACCGAATTCGAAGACTATTGGCCCAGCAAAGTTGTTGACTCAAATTTGCTGATCGGCAATCGTTCAAATGCTAATAATTCTGTTAATTGGACCCGCCAACCAACGCAGCCACCACCGAAAGTGATGTCGCAATCCAGTTTGTTACAAAAACAAACTGCTGCTGCAGCGGTTGTGGCACAGCAACAGATGCTGAAACGTGGCGCAAATGCCTATGCAACACAATCACCAGCAGCAGCGGCGGCGGCTGCCGCAGCCGCGGCCATGCAACAACAACAGCAGCAGCAACAACAGTCCGGCCAACGGATGCATCAGTCAAACGCCACATTAGCGACTGTGCAGGTGCGCAACATAAAATTCATCCACATGACCTTTAAAAAACTAATCAAACCAAAACTTCGTATTTTTTCTTTCATATTACGTTCAACGGAATGGTCTTCTAAAATGGATTGTTTTTCTGATGCGATTTGTCTCATATTTCTTGCATATAGGCTTTAACAAACAGCTGGATGCAGCAACAACCGTTAATACATGCACAAATGCTGGCTTCACAGGTGAGAAATAAAAACGATTATTTTCGAATTTTTGTAACAATTTCTGAAGAGGTCGTTTTGCATTTGACAGGCGCGTTGTTAAGCAAAATAGAAAGAAGAACAGGCAGCTTATTCTGATTTGTAAAATTTTTTAGTTAGATGTATTAGAAAATGTGATTGAAAATAAGATATTTTTAATGACTAATTAAAGATTTATTTCCGTGTTATTGAGCACATTTTTTCTGTGATAGTATATAAACCGTAAAAATCATCTAATCTGTTCACTTGCTCACCAGCTACAAAGTTATTTCGGACGCACTGTTGAGCAGAAAGCAAAGCCAGTGGAAAAAGTACAATAAACTCGCTTTAATCTAATGTCTGCTTGCTAGTCCGAATGCCTGACTGCTTGCCTATATTTGGCCTACATTTGGTTTTTGCTATTTCGGGTTTCTTTTTGTTGGCTTATTTATTCTGATACTGCCACAAACTATGGAAAATGCTGCTTGCCACGCGTCAATTCCCATAAGCGTCTTATCTATGTACATATATAGAACCTTGTATTTATGTGCAAATTTTTGAACCGTAGTTGCTTACGTGGCTCTGACAGCGTTCATTCTATATATGAATATATTCCGTGTACACATACATATATGTATGTATTTTAGTTGTATTACAATAATTTTATGCTTTTTGGAAATTATTGTTGTGATAAGTGCTAGCGGCATATGCATAGTGTATGTTGTATCTAGTTATGCTTGAAAAGAAAATTGTGTAGATACTTATGTACGCAGAAGTTACGCATTAGCAGCATATGCCCATCGCACATTATCCCCAACAAATTTGCAATGGCAGACATTACTGAAATAATTAGCAACTTAATCGAGACGCTTATAGTTAAGTCTCTGAATTATATACTCTAAATAGAGACTATAGGTTGCTTTTATTCCAAATTGTTTAACCACTCTTAGCAAGAATTCAAAACAAACCAAATTTTAGAGATGGAGCACGTGATAAAATGTGCAATAATGCCAATAACTTTTGCTTATTTGTATGTGTCTGTGTACACAAACAAATATTCGCCAAAATGGATTTTAAAAACTGCTAAAATATATTCTTATATAATAAATGAACGCTTAAAGTACCACTTATGCATAATAATTTATACAGTTCGAGCTTATTAGCGGCACTAGTTTTCATCACAGCTCCAACCAACCGGAAGCTTATGATTTAGGGTTGCCATGTATAAGGTATAATTTCTCAAATAATATAGTCTTTAAAGAACTACAATATATTTGGTAATGTAGGAATCTGCGCATTTGAACGATGAGGAACTTTCTTTAACTTTACTTACATACGTATATCTTACATATCCGATAAACAAGTCACATCCTTAAAAAAACATTTTATATACTTTCAGGCGCAACAGTCCCACCCAAATTCACGTGCCGCTCAGTATCAACGTAGTCCAATGGAGAATATCCTGCTGGGAAACCGGCCGGCCTATGCTGCCTACAACAATCAAGCGATTTCTATGCAACCCGTGAATAGTCACAATCAAGCGAATGCACCGCCACCATTGGTGCGTTCAGGCGCAGGTCAAAGCGCCAACCATATGTGAGTATGAATAGATGTTTTTATAGAACTACAAATATTACATTTATTACTCAATTCAAAGGTTTTTTTTTAAAACTTGTTTACAAAATTATTAAAAGTCTATACAAGAGTTTTGACTAAAAGTTTATCTGTTCTAAAAGAAAATGTTTACAAAAATGTGTTTTTCAAATTTAGTTGTAATTCGTTTGTCGATTACTTTATATTTAAATTCTAAAAAAGAAGAAAATTGAATTTTATTTCTGTTGGTGCATACACGCTTCATCTTGTTAGTTATGTTTTTACGAAAAGTGTGCACCATACAGCAAAATTGTATATGTTTTTGCTTTTTTCTACGTAAACAAATTTCCTTTTGAAGATTGTTTTGAATTTGAATACATATTTAAAATTTTTTTATTGCAAAAAATCGGTGGTTGTGCACGCATTTAATTTAATACTTTTCACCAAACAAAATTCGTATTCCCCTTCCTCTTATCGATATTGGGTTTCTTATTGTTGTTATAGATTTTTGACAAAATTTAAGAAAGTATGTAATGAAATTTCATACAAATACATATATGTATGTATATATCCGAAGTTTATTAGGTTAAATATGCATACAAATATGCTTTGATTCAGTTTTTATATCACATACCATTTTGATGCCATACGATGAAATTTGTGGTTTAATTGCCATCACATATAGAAACACATATGTATGTATGTATGTTATTCGATCACCGTATAGTTTAACAATTTCGTTGCAACGCATTTTAAAATTTATTATCACTCGCAAATTATAAATGAGATAGGAGTAGCCGTCAAAATGTGACGTTTCTAATTCACACACATATATTCACTAAAGGCGTCATGAACGCTGCCACTGAATACTTCGTCACTTGCATTGCATGAGAATTACTGTCGTTTAATTTACTAGCGTTATTACATGCATACGCCAACACTTGAGAATTTTCGACATTTAAAGATTTCTTTACTTTAAAAACTCGCTCAGTTAATGATTTTCACAAGTTATGCTATTTTGTATATTGTTGCTATTGTCAACTGTCAAAGTGATCAGAGCAAGTTGGAGGGAAGGCCAAAAGAAATAGTGCCAAGCTTGCGTGCACAGTGCTGCATTATGCGGAAATAAAAGAATTATGCCTGTTATTTTGAAACAAAATATATAGTAATTCATATTGTACGGCAAAGTTGTATGCAATTGTTTTTTTTTTGTTTTTGTTTTTTGTGTCTTCAATTAATATAATTTTTCACATCAATGGTGGTTTATTGCAATATAAAATGGAGTAGCGTGCAAAAATGCTTACATGAATTTTTCATATTGCCTTCTAAACATTGAAATCTATTTTATGCTCGTTTTCTGTAACACTTACACAGTATCTTTAAACTTTCGCATTATATATTTAAAAGCGTTTGCGCTTCTATTGAATACTCCACACAAATCCTTTGCATGAATAAATTTTTTTTGCTATGCATTTCTATATATGCACACAGTTTTTCCATTTTCAACTTTTTCAAACTTTAGTTAATATATTAAATGTCCTCATTGAATAGCTGGCATTAAATAATATCTATTTGTATCGTAGTCACATTGTTTTGTAGCATTTGTTGAAGAACAATTAATTAATATAATTTTTATGTTTGATTAAATAGCTTTCACTGTATATCAAGTAATGAAAAAAAGTAATTTTAAAAAGGAACTACAACATTTGAAAAACATAAATTTAAACAAGAAATATTTAATTTTACAAGTACCTGTACCATTAATTAGTCAAACGTAAATGTAAACAATCAACCCAATCTGTACCCCACCCAACTTCACTGGTTCATTCAAATATCTGGCTCTCTTGCTCTCACCTCTGGCTCTTTGTATTGAATCTAACAACATACCAATAATGTTCAGATATTTTTTACCCTAGATACATTATATATAATGCGTGTACAAAAACAACGAAAGTAGCGTCAATTAAAATTGTGGTTTAATTAAACGAGAAAATTAAATACTCTGCTGTAAATCTGAAATCATTTGCTGTTGATAATGCATTAAATTGCTTAAAATAATAATTTCCGAAAAGACATAAAATATATACAAGTGCAATAAACATAAAAAAAATGCAACTCAATTAAAATAATTACGAAAATCTCAAAATTGCATACCGCGTTATTATGAAAATTAATTTAATTTAAATCGAATTGCAATTAAATTTGGAAATGTACAATTTTGTAAATAAAAACCATTAAATAAATGAATAAACAAACTATGCGCAACGCACAACGTACGTGAAACTGACAAAAATATTCTATATATAATGTTTCTAGGTCAAATGTCGAGCAAACTATGCTGCAACAACAAACACAACAGCAACAACGACATTCTTCCACTTCCTCTTCCGCCTCCCCGCATGCGTCTGCCACTCATATCCAAAGCCCCTCACACCCACTTTCACAGCTGCACGCTACCTCAGCTGCCGCGTCCAGTGCTGCCAATCTGTACAATTTTAATTTGCCCTCCACTGCTGCTGATTTAGCCTTTTGGAATCAATTGACTCCATCACAACGTCTATTGCTCACACAGCAAATCAAGAGTAATGGCACAGTGGCCAGTACTGCAGCTGCCTCAAGCGCTGAGCGTTCGAATAGCAGCAGCATTAATATTAGTAAACCACCTGCATTTCCGATCTTTCCCTCGCTACCATTGGATACTGATCTTAAAACTATGCTGGATTACAATCCACATAAGCATAACAACAAGAGCAACACGTCTTCGAGTAGTTCGGCCAATGGACAGTTTATGAAACCAACGGTACCGCCTTTAATACCAGTGAGCAGCTCTGCGGATGTTTCAAACAAACGCAGTGCCACAGGTACAACTATCTCCGCCTCCTCGCGTCATGCAAGTGCGTCGTCTACCTCAGCTTGTGCCACAGTACCGTTAAATTCAACGGCATCCTTAGAGGATTTTGAAAAGAAATTCAAAATGACAGACGAAATGAAAGCTGTTGTACAGAAGGTACTTTCTAATCCCGACTTGTCCACTTTCATACAGACAAATTCGTCACAGAATTTTGTTCCTTTTATGTCGCCACCCATATCGCCGGCGCCATCACTGTCCATTGTGCCCAATCCGAATGTAACCATTACGCCACATATACCCTCCCAATATGCACACTCACCGCACGCAGCCTCGGCTGGCAGTGGTTGTGGGCGTCAGAAGAGCGTCATTTGTTCGACCAGTACAGCGCTGACCGTGCCCCCATCACCTTCCACGTCAAACTCCACTTCCACGCCTTCACCATCGCCAACGCGATTGCATGGCTCGGCCGGCGGTTCAGGCAGTGGTGCGAGCAAGAGTGGCAGCCACTATACCTCCCAACACTATAACAGCCATCAACACCACCACTCCTCCCACCATCACCACAGTCAAAATCATCACCAGAATACGCCACCAATGGAAGTAATTGATTTATCTTCCCCCCGAAGGTCCGTTCAAGCTGCCTCCGCATATCTACAACAGCAGCAAGAAGTGCACCAAGCAGCAGTTGCCGCGGTACAACAGCAACATCGCTTAGCTGCTGCTGCCCAACATCATGCGCAACAAAATGGTCGCGCGACAGGTGGCTCTTCGGCGAACGCGAACTCGGCAAGCATGCATTTGCAACGTCATGCAGCGATGGCCGCAGCTGCCGCCGCGAATAATGCGCAAAGACTGTCAATCATACCGGAAATGCAGCAGTACGAGCGCGCAGCCAGCAATATGGGCAATCAACCATATAAAGTGCAGAATGTTTACGTGGACAATCGGGTGGTGCCTTGCATCAATATGAAGGCGTACAACGACTCCGATCAGCTGATGACGCTAACTGATTTCCAGAAGAATTTCTTCCCGCACGAATCCTTAGAGAACTGTAAGGTGCTGTTCGAGACATTAGGTGTAGAGCTATACAAGGGCAATCGGTGAGTATTTCGAAATGTGCATATACATACATACATACATACATATATTTATACAATTTATGTTTATAAAATAACTTACGCTTATTTTTATTAATTAGGCGACAACTTCAAGTACTGATGGAAAAGGATCGCTCACATAATGAAAATATACCGTTGGTGCAAGTTCGTGACGTCATGAAATATATGAAGCAGTTATTGTTTATGACTCGAAATCAGGATCAGCCGCATTCGAAGCGGACACGCATAAGCTAGGAAATGGGTTGGGGAGCACAACATATACAACAACAACAACAACAACAACAGCAACAACATCAGCAGCAACAAGCTCAACAACAGCTTCAGCAACAATTGAAACATAAATCACCAACGTCGTCATCGTCGTCAGCAACATGCGCGTCGGCGACTGCTGCACATCTTCAACAACAACATCAGCAGCAAAACGCAGCCGCGGTCGCTGCAGCTATGCATGCACCTCTTAGCACACATGCAGCACCGTTGGCGCCACCACCACCTCATCCTCACACGCACCCGCATTCGCTTGATATGTTGTACTCCCAAAACCGCCAACAACAGCAACAACTCCATCACTATCACCAACATGCACAACAGCAACAACAACCGCTTTACCAACAGAGCAGCGCAAGCGGCAACAGCAGCACTACTAGTCATGTTCACGGCTTTGGTTCAAAAAGCGCTGGTGGCAACAGTTCAACAACAACAAAAAACAATGGCAACGCCTCCAGCGGTAGCAGTAGTAATAGCTCGTCACGGCATGCTTCGGCAACAAATACTACTGCACAACAGTTGGCTGCAGCGGCCGCAGCAGAAAGCGCAGCCGCTTACAACTTCTTGTGTGGTTCCGCTGCAGCAGCCGCTGCTGCCGCCGCTACAATGCTAAGTCCACCACTAAGCGCCAACTCCACTTTGGCCGCCGTCAATCCCTTCGCCAACCCATTTGATTGGCTAGGCGCTAGCACTGCCACGGTAGACAAACAAATGCGTGCTACTTCTGTTGAAAAGCAGACGCGTGCGGTTGATGCTAGCCGCTATAATCGAGCTACGCAACAGCAACAGCAACCACAGCAGCAGCAGCACAACAGTGCGTCAGCTGCAACGCCGTCATCAACCTCGGCAGTAGCAGCGGCTGCCGCAGCTGCAAATGATTTCATGTCGCTGTTTAGCGCCGCAGCCGCTGCTGCTGCGGCTGGTGAACACGCCAGTTCACATCGTAGTTCCTCGAATGCGTCTGCTGCATCGGTGGCAAGCTCGACATCATCTACGGCGGCGGCGAATGCGAGCAGCAACGCACATAAGCTTAGCGCAGCAGCGGCGGCTTCGTCAGCTGCGTTGGCGGCAGCACATGCATCGTCTTTATTCTCTCCACCCACGGCGGCAGCGGCCAATGCATATCATTTACAGCCGCCGAGTGCGGCAGTTGCTGCGGCCGCCGGCACACATGGTCTGCCCTCGCCGACAATATATCCGCCAACACCACCACCGTCAACACCCTGGATACATCCATGGTATGCGGGTGGCGAGACGTTTTGAAATTGACGCGGACGCGCGGTCTAAATAGTATTCTAAACGCTGTGTATTAACGGCGAAACACCCTGTGTTGATGAAGATGGTAAGCGTAAGTGTTCGTTGGTGTTGTTACAAAATTAACGAACAAATTAATGTGCATACATTTCAAAGCTGTTTTATAAATTGTTTTATGTTGTGTTTTGTACATTGACACATTATCGAATGTATTCGCTTCATATTGAAAGTGATCATAATTTAGGCCAATTTTTGTATACCAATTCGTTTGATATTTAAATTACATAATTATTTGATATAGCTGTATAGTAACAATTAAAACTATACATTAAGTAATTTTAAAACTTAAAAGTGAAGTTTGAGCATAAACTTCAAAATCGATATAAAATGTACATCTCCCCATTAACCATGCAAAAATATGTTATTGTGTGAAAAAAGAACTGAATGCAAATTTAGTAATAAAAAATAAATACGTGAACTCAATGGGTACTAACTGTTTCTTCAAAACGCGTATATTTATGATTGTTTGAAAAAAAAATTAAAACAAAAAAGAAAAAAAATATTCAAGAATTTGAATTGAACCTAGAACCTAGAAGGTACACTATAATTTCGTAAGATTGACTGTATAAATAGCGCATAGCAACAAAATAATTCATCTAAGCTAGCACATAAACGTGGAAACTACTGAAAACGTTTACTAACGGCAACTAGTAATTACAATTTAACTAATTAAGTTATTTGCCAGTTGATAAAACCAAAATATGTCAGAAATTAAATTTCGTTTCATACATAAAGAAAAGAGCAAAATTAATATTAGCTATGTAGACTATTTGTCTATTAAAACAATACATTAATTTCTAGTGGAAAGTACATACTTATAAACAAATTGAACAAGAAATGTAATTACTAAATTTTGAAATTTTAAGTGGTTTTGTACATATTGACTGAAGAAGGAAGAAAACTTAATCATACTTCCGTAGTATATTAGTAATATTTAGTTCATTAACTACTTTAGGTTAAGTTACGCATATTTATTATTTAATACTGTTGTTTTGGCTAAAAGTTTGCACACAAAAAAAAAACACACAAATGCTTTTTTAAGTCAAACAACTTCCAAACAACAAAATAGTGGGTGCGTTCGAGCTACATAATAATTACAGCAGTACAGCAACTGTGTTACATATTTGCTGATGTGCAGACAAAATTTATTGTTGCCGATTATTTGCAAAAAGTGGCAGTAGAACGTAATGCTGTTGCAAGTGTTGACAGAAATTCACGCAGAACGTGTTACTTCGATAAATTTGCAACACTGCTGTCGTAATTGCCATCTCGAATGCACCCAGTATCAAACACGAGCGCATGTGACATTCGATCATTGTTGCGGAGCCGCTTGAAACGTTAAATTTGTTAATCCGTTTTATGGATTAAATATAAGTATACAACTTGTTAATTTAAATATTATTAATATTAAAAATATGCAAATAATCATAGCAGAAAATATTTTGTTATCATAAAACCTGCAAGTATTCGTTTGCTCCTTATTAGTTAGATATTACAGTTACTACTCTTTATATGCTTTCTTTGCAAGGCATGAACGTGGGTTATATTTTCTCTCATTAATTTATTAGATATGAAATCCAAAAGATTATTTGATTATTTTCTATTTATTTTGCAATAAAAGCATAGAAAAATGAAAAACAAAGACTAGAATTATTGGTGTTATATTTAGTATTAAAATTTAATATAAAATAATCATGTGCAGATATAAAATAAAAATAAAACAAATAAAAGTATAATGTCATAATAAAAGTTGATATATCATATTTGCTTAATCAGTAAATTTAGGAATGCAACAAAATATGTTGCATTGTAAATACAAACATACGTACGTTGAAATGAAAAACCGTTTATAACTATGTATAGCGATATGTGCCAAGTAAGTACCGTACAACTGCTTTTACCTTTCTCAAATAAAATAGGTTCCATACAAGAACTTGATTTTGAACGATTATACGAACTGATTAGTAGCTATATGCTATAGTGGATCGATTTGAAAAAATTTTCGGAGATTGTATCGTGACTGGAATATTCTCTGCCAAGCTTGGTCGCATGGTCATGCTGCTTTTCCGATCACTAACGGCGTTTCTTTATCTCCAGTCATATTGGCTAATAAAAGCATTGTTAATCTTTCTCTTGCTAACTTACCGTCAACGCATTTATCGTTCTTCAAGGCAAGAGTCTTATTTGCCAAAGTACGGAAAAAAGTCCTGTTTCAGCTGCGTTAAAATAAGTTTCGGTCTGCAGCCTAATAACATGTCTTATAGCTTTTGTTTGAATTGACGTACATTTTCGGGATTAAACTCAGCTGATTCCGCACATACGCTTTTAAACGTCACATTACGAGTATGTAGCTTCCGCCATGTTTCCATCTATTTGATGCGGAAAAGGTTTGAGCGCCTAATTGACCCGCAATTTGTTTGACTTTTTCTTTTATAGAAGTACCTGAAACTGGTATATACGGCTCCTGACAACCAGTGTGAGGGTGCAAGCACCGCTCGCACCAGTTGGGAGATGCCGAGAATGCCTTGCGACTTAAGCCCCTGCACCACGGCAAGGTGCCTGCCATTCGCAGAGGCTTGTTTTTTTTGTCATTCTTGCGCAGGGGCCATGCTAATCTTCTCTGTATCGTTCCAATTTTAGTATACGTTCTGCCGAAGCAAGAACCAGCCAATTCGAAGACAAAAAGATAAACGCATTAGCAAATAAATAAACTGTACCTTGCAGTAAGACAACTATCAACTACTCATACGTTAATTAACAGAGAACGCTTGCAGCAATTTCCATTAAAGTTTCTGAGTTTTTTAACCAAGAATGGATAAAACTAACCGAAACTTTTGGTTGGGGCTGAATATCGTACTAAATGTACGTAAAATTATGTAAAAGTTTTCAAAAAATTATTATAGAAAGCGTGAAAAATTAGGTTCAAAAAGTTCATTATGTCTACAAACTGAACATTATTTTTAACATAATTTCTAAAGTAATCGGCTCTTTTAGCGATAACAAGGAAATTCAATCATCGTCGTCAAATACAACCCTGAGCTGACAATCAGATTGAAATTGTATGGTAATTGATTGATGAAGTGGGACAGAAAATTATATCAGCAACAGCAAAAGTTGAAGATAGTTAACTCGCGGAACAAAATTTTTTAGTGTTTTATACGCAACGCAATATAAATTTTTTGTAAAAATTTACCAGGTAATTCTAGAACTAAACAAATTTATCGTATCTAGTATTTTAAATATGACTAATAGTGACATAAGACACATAATAAAAGTTTTACTTGTGGAATTTTCTGTCATATCTGTGAGCAATTACACTACCACCAACAGCACCAATCTGCCAATCGGACAGACGTCCATCTTTTTGAACCGTGGCGGATTTGTCCATGTGCGTTGATATATATATTGATGTGCAGGTGTAAGTGTACTTTTGCAAAATTGCACGGCAATTTTTTTTCCATTAAAGCGATTTAGAGTAAAATTTCGTAATAACGTGACGAATTGAAGTTTAACGTCAGGCGTATATATGATAGGGGAACTGCAAATAGATATTGCGATAGTGGTTAATCTAGTAAATACAGAAAGCAGCTGCAACCAACCTACAATACACTTTCGTAATACACGTGCCTGTCTTTCTGTTGGTGAGCAGTAAAGTATAGACAAATAATTAGGGATATCGAGGTGCATACACCTCCAACGAATTTAAATCGCTTCATGGAATACAAAATATATGTCTATTATAGCTTAGCTTTATACTAAAATCACAAGCAAATGACGATTTCGCCATATATGTGTAGGTATATAAATGCTATCTCACCGTATGTGTTACGTCTACAATATACACATACGTATGTATGTACGTACATTAAACATTAAAATATTCTGATTTCCAGTACTTTTTATATACAAATTTAATACTGATTTCTTACTTGCAGTTGAAACGCATTTTACTTTCAAATAAATTGTAATTCGTATCCAAGCCCGTTAGCAGTGAGCCTGTAACTCTTCAAGTGGCAGAGAGTGTCTCTTTATAACACTAGAGAGCGACACGACTTTTGTGGAGCATATAGTGTCGAAAATAATCCAGTTTTGCACCGTAACGCAACCAGATACAGCGCATCACAACCTATCATCTTAGCTTATTATATTATCAAGCAGCAAAATAATAGCAAGAAAACAACAAAATCCACACAACTGCAAAATTCTTTTTTGAATTTTTCTTTTATTTTGGTTTGTTTGCTTTTCGTTTCGCAACCAATCAATTTTGAACTTTAGAAGCTGTTTTGACAACGGTGAATACATTTAAAAAAGTTCTGTAATCGTGTAAAACCACAAAAATCAGTGGGAAATCAACATAAACGTCAGTTGTAAGCTGAGTGGAAAGTTTGCATTGGATAATTCATTATCGGACAATACTCTTTGATCTTCGTGTGAATCGTGTTGCGCACCCCAAAGGAGGGGAGTTACTTGTTTTATATGACTTTTGAAAGATTAATTGGTGAGTACTAAATATAAATAAATATGCAGATGCTGTTTATGTTTTTTTTAAAAAGCTCATACATGTATATTTATTGAATAAATAATATTTTTTATTTTAAATAAGGCATACCAAATTTTTTATATAATTGTATAGTAAACTAATTGAAACAAAACATTTTGAAACTAGTTTTTATATAAATAAAGAAGAAAATTCACATCCCGCTCCTATCCAGATATATTATCTGTATACTTGTTTGTAAGTATGTTTGTGAGTGCAAATTTTAAAACTAGTTACTTTCATTTTCAATCTTATTTTGTACATAAAGTAAACGAAAATTTGACGCAAACAACAATGGACTAGCCAACTCATAGCCTTTGTTGGCTTTGGCTTCATATATATCAAGTCAAATTAAAGTAGCAAAATTGTATGCAGAAATCGAAAACCAGTTCACTAGCCGCGCGATTATGCAGTCGTGATTTTGATTAACGAATTGTTTTGTTTGTAATATTTAATTATTTTTAGCCATTCGTTTACTTTAGTAGAATAATTAATAAAAGGCAAAGTGAAAAAGAAAGCTTTAGTTTAGTTATTTTTTTTTTGTTTATTAGTTTTTTCACAAAAAGTTGTGGTATTGCATCATTCGTGTTGTTTACAGAAAAGCCTTGCATAGAATTTGTACTTTATTTGCTGTTAATATTTCTAAACAGTTGAAAAGGCTTTCCATGCATTTTAATCAGCTCTTTGCATTAGCTTTGCTTAATCTTAACTTTTGCGAAAATCGCTCGAAAAGTGCAGCACGACTTTGTCTGCAGTTGCAATACCGAGCTTGTTATACATAAATTCCTAGCATACATTTGTGTTTTCTGTTATTATTCAACCGACTACACCAAAAGCAAAGCCAAATGTTGCCTAAAATTCGCTATGTTGCCTAGTGCCGTTTACGGCGTTTGTTAGTTACCGCTAAAACACTTGATATTGTTGTTGGCAAATTTTTTATTATTTTTTTTTGTGTTGTCTGCTTTTCTTTTAACCTAGTTACAACCTAATTAAGTAGATTTAAATTCTATTTGTGCCATTGAAAGAAGTGAATTAGTTTCATTCCATTACAAAAGGGCTCAGGGTTGCACGGTATGGTATATGCATAAAAAGGTGTGTTTGTGCTTTGCGTCAATAACTTGATTGTAAGTAAATTATTTAAAATATAATATAATTCGCACATTGACAACTGTGGATTACGTGTTACAGTTTGGTTAGCAATTATTGGCTTAAATAATAAAGTTCGTACTGAATTTAAATAATCTCCTTGTAACTGGAATACTTGGACACTTGGAAATAAACTTTATCACTAAATAACTGTTTTATTTATTTATATTACTTTTCACTTCTATATGCATAATTTTTGCATTTCTCATTCACATAAAATATTTGTATATAGAAAAGCTTGTACACATGTCTGAATGTATGCACTTTGAGTGTATTTATATACCTACATTCCAGTGCAATTCAATACCACTTATTCAATCAGTTTGTTTATAGTTATTAAATGAAATTACAAAAAATCAACTTGAGATGGTGCATTACAACGCATGTAAAAGTAAGTAAGTACTTATATACAAATATAATTTGTGTGTCTGTGCGTACAAAGAAATTTTGTATATGTATCTTGCGGCGCTTCTGATTTAAACCAACGAGTGTTCGCCTTTGTCTACGTGATATGCTTAATATTCAGTTTTGCTCATGCTTTTTATTTATTTACGTACAAATCCATGTAGTTGTGTATATATACTCGTACATATATATAAATTTAACTTGAACACTTTCGTTTGTTTAGTTAGCAAAAAATTTATTTTGATCGATCAGCTTTTGATTGTGCGAAAATTAGCAAAAAAGTTGAATAAACAAAAGTTAAAAAGGATTTGGCACTTTGCATATCTAATATTTAAGTACAGGGTGCTAAAGCCTTGAAAATGTAAAATTTACGACTTAACATGCGCACTCTGATAAGGCTTTCTTTAACTGCTCACCTACTCTACATTAAAACCTATTTTCCAGTAATTAAAAGCCTTCGATATCAGTTACATAATTATCAATGTGAGTTTCAAATTTCAATTTCAAAATTATAAAAAAAAATTATAAATATGTTTTTTTTTGTTTTTGAAGAAAAATATTGCCTAAATGTATATTGCGCTTTTTATTATGTCCTGCACTGTATGTATATGAAGTTTTCGCAATGTTGCAGTGATAGAGAATGATATTCAACAAAAAAAATTGAAAACAAAAATATTTTAATCTTTTTAAATTCAAAAATTATTTTATTTTTTTTAGTTTCAAAATATTTTTTATCTCAATATATTTATTATTTTTTATATCAAAATATTTTTTATTTAAAAAATTATTTTCTTCTTTTTTATATCAAAATATTTTTTATTCCAAAAAGTATTTCATTTATTTTTTAATTTAAAAATATTTTTTATTTCAAAAATTATTTTTTTTTTTATATCAAAATATTTTTTATTTCAAAAACTATTTTATTTTTTTTATATCAAAATATTTTTTATTTAGAAAAATATTTTTTTATTTTAATTAAATATGTTTTTTTTTCAATATATTTTTTTATATCAACATTTTTTTTTATTTAAAAAATTATTTTATTTTTATTTTTAATTTAAAAATATTTTTTTTATTTCATGTACTTATTTTTTTATATCATAATATTTTATATTTCAAAAATTAGTTTATTCTTTTTAATTTAAAAATATTTTTTATGTCAAAATGTACTTTATTCTTTTTAATTTAAAAATATTTTTTTTTCAATGTATTTATTCTTTTTTATTACAAAATATTTTTAGTAGTCTCATTTTTATTATTAATTTTTTATATGCATTTTTATTTCATCATAAGCCATTAACGCTCTCACTAATTCTCACTACTCTTCTCTCAAAAATCTTGGTGATTTCACACACTGTCGCCTTTATGGCAATTAGTAAGCTATTTTACATGAACTATAAACAAAAAAGTTAAGAAAAAGACTTACGAACTTTAACAACAAAATATAGTATTTGCTGTTGTTGCGGGCGCAGTAACGTTTTGCTCACAAATTTGAAACAAGTGGTTAGAGCAAATCTTTTTTTTTATCGCCCAGAAAAATGAGTAAGCGCTATTTTATAAAGCATAATAAAATTAAGTGGCAAGCAAACACTTTTGGTGCACAAAACTGTAGTTTAGTGAGCTGTTTAAACTTTTTGAACAAATTTAAATGCCCCAATTTACTTAGTGATACAAACAGATAATATTTATATTTGTTTTTTTTTTTGCGTTTTTGTGCGCTGTTTTTTTCATATTTAACATTTTATGCTTTAATCTTTCTTCCTCGTGCATATTTTGCAAAGTTTGTTAAACTATCGAAATATTTTCAAGGTAGCCGAATATTCTAGTATTTTCGCAAGATCGTCAGCAAATTTTATTTTTAGCATTTTCTAGTCAAGCGTGCAGCCGCAAGTAGCATATTTTCTTGCGTAGCGCGCAGTAATTCGATCGACACGCGTTATTTCTTGTTAAATATTTTCTTGGTCATGCAAATTTTTTCTGCTAAATGAATTCGTCCCGCTCGCCGGTACCGTTATTTGCTATATTCCAATTATTTCCTTTGTTTGCATAGAAAATTGAAATTTTCCGACATTTATCTTTGGCGATTTGCTCATTAACTTGCTGCCGCAGGCAGTGCCGTAGTTGTGATTTGCGTAATTCGTTTGTTAACCGGCTTTGATGTTTTTCGTTACGCTAATTTTCAACTTTCCGCGCTTACAATTACACCGCAGCGCTAATAGGGACCTCCAATTAGTTGGCACCTCAATTAGAAGCACCACTAATTATTTGCTTGTCTCCCACCGGTTTGGCGTTACATTTCACCATTTCACTACGCTTTGTACACACTTTTTCCCAGCAATTAATTATGTTTGGTTAGCGCATAATTGAGCCTTTTACTCTGGTTAAATCAATAAGGCGTGTCCGAGGACACCTTTGTGCCGCCATATTGCGCTTATTACCTGTGCTGGCTGACCCACCTCTTCATTTTTTTATTCCATCAGTGCTGTGTTTTTGTTACTTTTTAACTTGTTTATGCTTCGAAATTGCATTTCACTGCGCCTAACACAAGGCCAATTAAATTGTGCGTACACAGTGAGCTTGCTGTTTGTTTTTTTATGAGCACATATTTTTTCTTGTTTACTATGCAAAAACAACAAAGCAGGCGTTATTGAAGTGGGCTGTTTTCTGCTGACGCAGCTGAGATAGACCTATGAAAATTATAGAGCTTAAGAGTAAAAAATTATCATACCGTGATATAAAATTATATAATACACGAGTTTGTAGTACAATTGCTGTGAAGTTCTTCATTTGACAGTTGGCAAAATGAAACAGCTAATAGAACGTACGGGAACAAAATGGTGAAGCTGTTATTGAATACCAACGATTTTTTGCGTTGTTGTTTATATAATGAATTTTTCTTTATATGCATTTATATTAATTTTAATTTGCATAGTTATTAATTTTTTTGTACTTATTAGATTATGAATTGTCTTTTTACATGATTATTTTACTTTTGTTCTATACATATTGTATATTATTTTAATTAAAATTTTTTTTTTCATTTGTAATTTTCTAATTTTTTATATTTTTTTATGTTAATTTTTCTATTTTAGTTTTGTAATATATTTTTTTTAAATTCTTTTATATTAATTTGTTTGGTTTTAAAATTATTCTTATTTTTTTAAACCTTTTTAATGTTTTTTTTTGCAAATACTTGAGAAATATACTTAAAAAATATATGTACATATGTAGTATGTTAGTGATGTACGGATGCACATACTTTTTTATAGCATAGTCGTAGAACTTTTTTTATTTTAAATTTTTTTAAGTTTTATTTTGATATTTTTAAAATTTTTTGTTTGATTTTTTTTATAATTTTTTTTAAATTTTTTTCAAGGTTTTTGTCCATTTTTCTTAACTTTTATATAACATTTTTTTTTGAATTTTCTTTTCTAATTTTTTTGGAATTTTTTTTTAAATATTTTTTTTATTTTTAATTTTTTGTTTTAATTATTTTAATATTATTAATGTTTTTTCACTTATATTTAATGTCGTTCAAAAATATATTTGATTTTTTATATTACGCTCTTCGAACTTCTCTCTGGTTTTTATATATTTTTTTAATATATTTTTTTTTACTATTTTCCAAGTTTTATTGGCTTTTCAAACATTTTACGCGTGTGTTAATATGTACATATATGTACCCTATGTATGTATTTTGATTTTTTTAATTTAAAAATAATTTTTTTTAACTTTAAAATATTATTTTTTTAACTTACTTACTTTTTAAACTTAATTTAAATTTAAAAAAATATTATTTTCTAATTAAAATTTTTTTAATTAAAATTTGTTTTTTCTTTGTTTTAAGTTTGTTTTTTAATTTTTTTTTATTAATTTTTTTAAAACATTTTTATTTATATACATTTTAGTGTTTTTTTTAACGTTTTTTTTGACTACTATTTAAGAAATGTCGTTCAAATATGTATTTAATGTTTTATATTACGCTCTTTGAACTTCTCTCTGGTTTTTCTTCTTTTTGTTTTGAATATTTTTTTTTGGTTTTACTATTTTGCAAGTCTTCGGCTCTTTCAAATATTTTACGCGTGTGTTCATATGTATGTATATATGTAGGTGTATAACTTCTTTTAATTTTCACGATTAGCTGTGTAATTGTGTGTGTGTTGTAACTTTCCTGTGAACTGCAGCTGTTTTTCTGGCTAAGCATGCATTGCGCAGGCGCTGCGCTCTGTAGCAAAAAACAAACTGTCTCTGAGAGTGTAAGGATAGTGATTGAATGTTTGAAAGCCACTGTAATGGCTAAACGAACATTTTAATGATGCAAATATGCTTACTTTTTTAAAAAAATTTAGGAATTTAATAAAAATTTGAAAGCAACTTATTTTGAAAAAATTTAATTTATGCTATTTTTGTTGTAAATTACTGTAAATTTTAGAAAAAAAGTATTTCTTATATGAGGTCCTTGTCTTAAAGATAATATAATATGCGTTTCCATCCAAAAAATAAGTTTTTCAGCATTCTTAATTTCTGAGGTGATAATAAAATGCAATTAGTTAGTGCAGCTGCAAGCCAAATTATTATAATATATAATTTTATATATTTTTATTATTTTATATATTTTATATAATTAATATATATAGTTTTACCTTTTTTTCTCGTTAATTTTGAAACTTCTTTTTCATATTTTGACCAAAAAAATGTAGTTGCTATTTTTACGGTTACTTTCTCCACATTTTTTATAAGTGCATTTACCGTATCAGAAATTGTTTTGAAAAAGCTCCATTTTGTAAATCTTGAATACCACTGTATTATGCTGCACACACACAAGCACACTTTGCCCTCTGCGCTAGGCAAAGCCTAGCCGCATAACGGTAAATGGAGAACACTCATACGTATAGGATTATTGCACTTGAGCACGAGACACCGTCAAACAAACCAACCGCCCTACGAACACACACACACACATATATATATACACATACACACAGTTATAGTAGTCTCGGATTTGACACCACCAGCAGCGCTGCTTGCGCGTTCAAGCTTCGTGTTTAGTCGTTTTTTATTTGCCTTGCTGTCTGGATGTGAATTTTCCAGCAAATAGCTAAAGTCGCTCAACGTAAAGCAGAAATAAGTGAATTAGTTAAATTAAATAAGTTTGAAATAAAGTTACAACTACAACAAAAAACAAAAAACGCTACAAACACTTCATAAATACCAAAGGGAATATCGAAACTTGCGACTCGTGTGCGTTTTGCCACTAGAGCGACAGCAAAGCGTTCGTTGAATACAGAATTTCATAGCAAATCGCATATTCATTGAAATTGAAATAAGATTTTTTGAATTAAAAATTTTAAAATTAATGCAAATGTAAACGTTAACGTCGCTAGCCACATAAAACAAATACAAAAAGTAATATACATACAAACAAATACCAACATACAAATACACAAATATCTATAAAGTGCAGCATTCGGTCAGCAGCAGCAGCTGGCGACGTACTCAAGTCAATCCAAACGCGTCGCGTGCCACCGGAAAGAGGAAATCAAATTTGGCAAGAGTGAAACTGCTTTGCGTTGCCCAAGCACGGACAGCTCGGCAGACACAAAAGCAAAAACAAAAACAAAGCGTCTAATTGTCAAATATCACTAGCGGCGACAGCAGCACCAAGGAACAAGCATTAAAAACAACCAAAATCAGAGATCAGCAATTGTGCGCGTGTGTGTGTGCGTGTTTTACTGCGCGTGCGGCATATGTGTTTTGTTTTTGTGTTTAACGCACGCCCAAAGCCGTGTACATAAATATTTGCCATTTGGTGCTTGTGTCGCCTAAAAGTGTGCTACTGCAAACAGTTGCTGGCAGCGTGTACGCCTAAAAGCAGGCTATAGCAAAGCGTTAAACAGCAAATTTTGCCAAACTAAAACATTAAAATATTTTCGCGCTGCGCAAAGCAGAAAATTTGTGTGCAAACTTCGGCGATTTTCCAGATTTTGCATTTGGATTTTCGTGTGATTTTAGTTAGATATTCTAGTACCGTTAAAAATTATTACACTTGGCTACGTGTGTGCTGCAGCCGCCGTTTAGCGAGCAAAAACAACAACATCATATGGTGTGCGGTTTGTGGGTGTCATCAGTGGCCTTTAACGCCCTCTGCACAAATAACAACAGTAAGTTCATTCTGGTAGCACAACACCAAAGTGCTAAAAACTATAAAAAAATTTTTAGTAATTCTGTGTGGTAGTTTTCAAAACATATGCTTAAGTTCGGCATAAATATTTATATTTTTGAGGTCGATATTAATATTTAAGCCGAAATTTGTTAATTTATACTAAAATTTTGTAATTTGGTAAGCGGCGAAAATGGGGCAATGTTCTGAAAACAAAAGATTTGAATGAGCGTTTTTTCAAAATTCAAAACATTTGTTTTCTAACAATCGGCATTACGCTAAATATAATAATATTGTTAAATAAAGAAATATCACTTGGTAAGAAAAATGTCTGAAATTTTCATATATCATACATACTCGTAAAAGAAAAATTCGAAAAAAAATTTATAAATTTTCGATTTCGAAAATTCGAAAATTTTAAAACTGCATAAAAATGCTTAAATTTCTATGCAAAAAAATTTCCAAACAAAAATTGACTATTTTACGCGCATATTAAAGTAGTTTTTGACTTCGAAAACAGGTATTCGTAAACATTTTTAGTACATAATATGTTGTATAATAATTATTTCTGTTGTTTGGAACTGGTCTTTCAGCTTTGTCAAGTGACTACCTCGTGTGTTCCCAACAGGCTCACCTTTTGTAACGGTTTTTATAAAAAACTAAAATGCAACGCACGTTTTTTGTCGTGTTAAATTGATTATAGATTATCGTATGTTAAATTGTTTTTCATGCAAGCGCTTAAGTCACCCCTCCGCCCTTGCAACAGCTAAGTCATTCATTTTTCCTACGCTGCGCATAAAATTGCTTTGCTGGCACTTTTCATTGCTGCTTGGCCGCCTGCCTCCCCGCAATAGTTAAAAGCTCAACTTGCGTGTTATTTCATTATGCCATCTTTTAAAGTTACTTCAAATCTCGTGAATTTATTTTGTTTTTGTTTCTTGTTGTCTTTTCTAATTTTATCTTTTTCATTGTCAGTTTTCAATTGCAATCAATTAACTTGCGTGTCTTCACTTGAAAGGATTCCCCACTCGCATTTTCGACTTCTTCGTGACTGAGTTGCTGCTTTGTTGTTGCTTTGTTTACTTTTTGTTGGCTACTCGTATTTTCTGCACATTTTGCAATTTTCGTGTGTTTTTTGTTTTGTTTTAAACTTTTGTTTGTCCCGCAAATGCATCGCTTCGTTATCTTTATTGCATTCGCATTCGCAGGGTTTCCATTTCATGCTTCGTTCATTCGCCGAACGTTCTTGCTCCTCGTTCACAGTATCATTCGTCCGGCATCAGCGCCATTACACGCACTACTTAACCATATCCGCTTATGAGTAAATGCTTATGTATGCGGACATACATACATACATGTGTATTGTACATGCATACATATGCTTTTTTATGTGCCCTATGAAATGCACATTCGAGATTATTCCAGTTGAATTTGCTGGCCTTAAAATTTTGATAGATACATTTGTTGCTTTGAAAATGAATGAGTCATCGAGACTAGATTTTAATTATATTCGAAAAATATAGTTTCGAATTTTATGTTCGAAATTCAAATGTAATCGAATTCAATGCTATATCTAAAATTTTGATTTCTATATTAACAGCTTTCGTTGTTCGAAATGAAATTTTAACTATTTTCGAAAAATGGATTTTGGAATTAAATGTTCGAAATTCGAATATTAGAAAATTCTATTCTATATTACAAAATTTCATTTTGAAATTTATGCTGGAAATAGCATTTCAACTATTTTCCAAAAAAGAATTTTTAATTTTAATGTTCGAAATTCGAATATTAGAAAACTCATTTCTATATTACAAATTTTTATTTTTAAATTTAAATTCGAAATTAGATTTCAACTGTTTTCAAAAAACTGGTGTAACGCAGTTAAGGTTCGAAATTCAAATATTAAGTGATTTCAAAATTTTGAATTCTATATTATTTTTGTGACTACTATATTAAATATTTTCATTTTAATTTCTGTATTATTCAATAGCGTTTTAAAACTTTTGTTCGGATTGAAATTTAACTATTTTTGAAAAATGGATTTTTGAATTAAATGTTCGAAATTCGAAAAATAGCAAATTCAATTCAATATTATAAATTAGATTTCAACTATTTAAAAAAAAATGGTGTTTCGAATTTAATGTTCGAAATTCGAATATTAAGTGATTTAAAATTTTTTCATTCTATATTAAGAATTTTGACTGCTATATTAAATATGTTAATTTTAAAATTTATTTTCGAAATTCGAATATAACAAAACTCAACACAAAAAGTCGAAATTTGGAAACTTCAAAGCATATACATACATACATGCATATGTATGGTATGTATGCATACATATTTTCGAATTTGTTGATATAATATAATGTACATACATATATTGTATGGTATATTCCAACTTGAAGAGCCTTACTTTCGAAATTTGTTTTATTTTTTTTTATTATAAATTGTAATCAAATCTTTGTTTTAAATTCACCAAACTCGATTAGCCCGATTTGATGCAAAAAGTAAGCACACATTTAAATGTATTATGTTTGCTTACGCTTCTCATGCTATGCTTGAGGCTTACATTTGCTGTCCTTGCGTTCTTTGAATATTTAGCATTTCTTCTGCACCTTAATGCCAGTTCTATTATATTTTCCTTCCTTTCCAATAAATCTGCTGTTTTGCCGCAATGTCCTTGACCGTTGCCGCCTCAAGCCTCACCATACCAACGCGCCCAACCTCACTTGCCCAACTCTGCGCTGCAGCCGCCAGAGCCTACCTACCTATTAAAACGTGCCTAAACGCTGCTGCCTCGTAACACTTGTTGTGCACGAGCTCTGTCGTCACGGTAGTTTTTTTCTTGCATGCTATTTTATTTTCTATTTCATATGCCGCTTTGGGCGCTAACACGGCATATCTACCACTTTTGTGTGGAATTATACATTTTCTACAACTATTTTCCGCTCGTATTTTATTCCACATTTGTGACATTGCGTTTAACAACGTACATATCTGCTTACGTGACGCGGCGTTGCGTTGTGTGTGTAAGTAAGTTGCTGCTTTTTAATTAAACAAAATATATAGTGCTGATAGCCAAGTAAACAAGCAGGCCATTTCCTTTGCGCCCAACAGCAGGCTTTGGATTTTTGAATAATTTATGCAGTGAAGCGTGCGAGTGGCTCGTACGCTGTGGGGGATGGCGTGTGGCCGCTATGCATTAGGCCAAACAGTTAGCGTATGGCAGAAATCACCCAAATCACCAGGGAGCGCGGTTAGAAAATGCTGTTGACAGCCTTGAAACACATTTAAATATATATATTATATTTGAGTGAATTGGCGACACTGTAGCCTACTGCTAGGCGCTAGGCGGTGTTTTGTTTATATTATATATCATAGTTTATGTGTCATTAACAGCACTGCGGCTATTTTTTGTTGATTTACTTAAATATCAGGTGCGAAAAGTCAATACTTTTAGGTGGTTACTTTTACTTTTGACTTCAGCACGTGTTTATTGAAGCGTTCAAGGTTTTGGCGTGACGATAGTAATTCCTGTAAAGCGCTGTAACTGCTTTGCATTAAATATCAATTTGAAAAATTGCTGCTGACCACGCCACTTTCACTGCTAACCGCTGGGTTTGTAGGCAGTTGAAGTTGTAAGCGTTTTTATAAGGCAATCCACATGCAAATGACTGCTGGCTAATTTGACAGTTGTCATAATTTAATGCTTGAAAATACGGCAGCGTAAAGTGTTGTAAATTATTGAAATTTAGTAAATTTATTTATAAATATCTAAATAATAATTATTAGTTAATATATAAATATTCGCTTCTTTACTTGCAGAAACACCAGTATTCAAAGGAGCACCACCAACTCCACCTCAACGGAGCAAGTTGGTTAGTTCGTGCATGAATTCACATAGGCGATACTTAAGTCATAGGTAAGCTATACACGCCTACTTTTAATAACATATTAAATAATTCAACTTTTTACGTTTAAACACAACTCAGCCCAACCCAAAAAAAGCTGCAGCAAATACAAAATATATTAAAAAAATTAACATACACGCTATTTACACCCACCGCTGTCAGCGGTTATTATATCCTGGCAAAAAAAGTATAGTAAATGCGCAAAATTTAATTTTCCTGCTTAATCGGCCATTAATTTCTCCACATTACATTCGTGTGTGTGCGCATATTTCAGCAATTTAATTGCTTGCTGGCTGCCAACGTCACAACAACAACACAGCAAGGTGTACTCTGTGTGCAGCAGGCGCCTGTATGGCGTTGGTCGTTCGGCCAGCCTTTGCCCCACCACTTTAGGACGCTGTGTGTCGTTCGGTGTGCTTAACACTGGCTGACAGCGCTATGTCAAGAATTTCATTGAATTTTTAATATATACTCATGTCAAAAAGTGTGGTTTATAGCATGTTTGTGCGCTTTGTTGTTGGCACTATTGGCAACTGGTATGGCATGTGTGCTTTGTAGATCATAGATAAATCAAACTTCCGCTTCTAGTGCCTGGGCTTGTGTGGGTTTGTGTAGGGTGTTACGCTTTAATTCTTATTACTGTTGGTTTTTTTTGGGTATTCTCTTAGGACATTTAAAGCTTTTGTTGAAAGGTCTTCAATATTCGTTCAAATGTTGTGTCATGACTTGTCCCTCAGTTTTTGAGATATCGATCTGAAATTTTGCACATGTAGTTTTCTTCCCTAGAGGCGGCTCATTTATCCGAAACGCCGATATCGGACCACTATAGCATATAGCTGCCATATAAACTGATCTTTCAAAATCAAGTTCTTGTTTGGAAAACTTTTTAATTTGAGAAGATATCTTAACGAAATTCTGCATGTATAATTGTACAAGGCAACGCTACAAACTCTGTACAAATGGTACAGATCGGAGCACTATAGCATAAAGCTGACAAACAAGGTTTTATTGCTTCGGTGCCACTGAAGTCAATGTTTTTTCTGTTGTTTTTAATATTTTTTATTCAAATAATTTCAAGTTTTGCTAACTTTCCCTACTGTGTCTGTTCCAACTCTCTTTCAGGACTTCAAAATTTTCCAGTAACAGACATCGGAAGCTGCAACCTTTTAGAGAAACGTGAGCCAATCGCACATCATTAGGCACCACGTTTTCCAATTTTTCCAAATATTTATAAAACATAATTGTAATCCAGATATCTAGCAGCAGCAAACATATAGCACTAAAACTGATAAATGTAAAAAAAATAACAAAAAGAAAAATATCTTTCATAAGATACAAAAAAATCTACAAATATATTTAGCAAAAAAGCCCAAAAATTCACTTCCAACCTCAAAGTGGGGTGAAAATTGCATAAAAGTTTCAAAAAACTGGAGATTTGTAAAGCAGAGCACATAACAGTAAACAACTAAAACAATATAAACAACCAAGTACTGTATAACAGCCGAGCGTTTTGTTTCAAAATCGAAGTGAAGCCCAAAAACTAACAACAACAAACAACATACAGCCGTCAAATAGCAGCAAATTACAAAAAAACAAGAAAAAATTAAGAAATAGTGGAAGCAAAAGCAATCGCAGCGGATATTAACAAGAAAATCTGCATAGCAACAGCAATAGCACCGGAAACCAACACCACTGTCATAATTAGGAACCAATCCAAAGCGCCAATTGAAGTGAAAGGAAAAGCGAACTTCATGAATTTATCAATAAAGAAATACAATAAATCAAAAAATAAAAATTTAAGTACCATAACGTCTTCGGCATCGTCTTGGAGGGCGTTTCGGTGCTACAACGTCGCAACGACTGCATACAACGTAGAGCAAACGTACGCCGCTAACGGAGCAGCAGCTGCCGCAGGAGCAACAACTAACTTACTGATGTGCAGTGCCATCAATTGGTCACCTTGTTGAGGTTGAAAGCTGAATGCGAACGTAAGCCATATATTATCTACATATATATATATATATATATATAACGGCTACAAAGCGCGTAGCGAAGCAGCAGAACGTAGCGCGTGCCACCGAAGAAACTCGTACGCAACGCACGAGAGTTGTCGGAAATCGCTAAAGCAGAAATCAAAAGCAAAATCTTAATTTTCAGCTAAATCTGTAGCGTTTATTCACACCCATTCTCAGTTTTTATATGAAAACCAGAACAACAAAAACAACAGCAGCGAGTAGTAGCAGCAGCAATAAAATCTAAAGCCAACACAGCGCGAGACCGCAAAGTGTGCGCCACAAACTAAAATAAAATAATCATTAATCTTAAAAAAATATATATAAAATATAATAACACCGAGCCGCAAGCGCAAGCGCAAGCTCAGCACTTTCGTCGACGTTACAGTTAGAGCGAATATTGCCAAAATTACGCACAACAAGCAGCGCGATTTATTATACACTGTATACCTTTACAATAACAATTCTTCTATACGCAAAAAACGCAAAGCAAAACGCCAACAACAACAACAACCGTCAATCCACAATATCATACAAAAAAATAAAATAAACTTAATATAAAGAACATTTAAGGAAGCACAGTAACAGTAAAAAGGAAATAGCAAAAATGGGTTCCGTTAATGTGAATCGTAATGTCACCGACATTTTCTACCGTTATAAAATGCCACGCTTGCAAGCTAAGGTCGAGGGCAAAGGTAACGGCATCAAAACCGTTATTGTTAATATGGCCGAAGTGGCACGCGCCATCGGACGTCCGGCCACCTACCCGACCAAGTATTTTGGCTGCGAATTGGGCGCTCAAACACAATTTGACTACAAGGTAAGACATGCTGTGCGAAAGTTTTTAATGCAAAATTACTAAAAATGCCTTTTCGCTTTGCAGAATGAACGTTTCATCGTAAATGGCTCGCACGATGCCGGCAAATTGCAGGATCTGCTCGATGGTTTCATACGCAAATTCGTCTTATGCCCGGAATGCGACAATCCGGAGACCGACTTAACCGTCTCGGCTAAGAATCAAACCATTTCGCAAGCATGCAAAGCTTGCGGCTTTCATGGTCTCTTAAAAGTCAATCACAAGGTTAACACGTACATTTTGAAGAATCCACCAACCGTCAATCCGGCTGCACAAGGCTCCTCATTGACCGAGGGTAAACGTTCGAAACGCGGTAAGAAGAATGGTGAGAATGGCGTGGATGGTGATAAAGGTGCCAGCAATTCGGGTGGTGAATCGGATGGCGGTAGCGGCAATCAGGCCAGTCAAACGGAGGCGGAAATTAGCGCTGCCATACCGGAGAAGAATGGTGATGACGATGACGATGATGTCAACTGGAGTGTCGATGTGTCCAAGGTAAGTTGCAGACTCAGCTCAGATTAAACTACATAAAAACTAACATTTACTGCTTTTCGGCACAACAGGAAGCCATACGCGCACGCTTGCAAGACTTGACCGATGGCGCCAAAGGCATGACAATCTCTGATGACTACGATAAGACCGAAAAGGAGCGCATTGACATCTTTTATGAGCTGGTCAAGAAGAAGCGCAATGCTGGTGAGCTCGACTCCGTTGCCGTACACAAGGAGCTGATGATCGAAGCTGAGCGTCTTGATATTGTGCACAAGGCAACGCTGGTCTTAGTCGAATTGCTCTTCTCCGATAACATCACACAGGAAGTGCGCAAAAATCGCATTCTGCTGCTGCGTTTCACACACAACAATCCGAAGGCGCAACGTTATCTCATCGGCGGTTTGGAGCAGATAATCGCTTTACACGCGGCCAAACTGATGCCCAAGGTGGCTGGCATTTTTAAACTCTTCTACGATTCGGATATACTCGAGGAGAAGGCCATACTAGAGTGGTCGCAGAAAGTGAGCAAGAAATACGTTTCAAAGGATGTGGCCACTGAGATACACGAGAAGGTCAAACCGTTCATACAATGGCTGAAGGAGGCCGAGGAGGAGGAATCTTCGGAGGAGGACGAAAACGATTCCGATGTAGAGATTGAGTATAATGATCGCGCACGTGTAGAGCCATTGAAGGCTGCCGCTGTGGCCACTGCTGCCAAGAAGATTGTCGACGACGATGACGAGGGCGAAGAAATCGACATCGATGACATCTAAAGTGGTTGTGTAGTAAGAGCAGCAGCAAACATGTAGTGAAAATCACATGCGCAGTTCAAGGCAGCAGCGCAGCAATTGAAATGTCCAAAAAAAAAGTAATCATCTGCGCATTTTTGCTAAAGAAAATGTAGTTTTAAATATTCCATACTTTCTCTTTGCGTGTTTTGTGTTTGAGTGCGCACTTTATGCGCTCGCGCGCCAACTCGGCTTGAAAAACAAAAACCAATACACACATGGCATTTTGACTGTCTCTGTCAACGCATATTCCAAATTTTTTCAAAATTTCTCAAATTTTGTGCAACATTGCTGCTTTTATGCGGCGCTTGTCTTACACTACCAAGAAAAAACATCTTAAGTGCTGCAAAAATTTTCGTTTGCTCTTTTTTCTATTTCATTGACATCTTTATTTTTTGATTTATGCCTTTATTAAATTTAAGCTTTTTTGTGTTATTGATATTTACACGTAATTTCAAACGGCAGCAACTAAAGACGCAGCTTCGATTTGGTTTCGACGCTACACAAACAAACACAGTAAAAACAATATTTACACTTACAAAACTAAATGTATAAATAGTATTTTTAACGGTACCTATATGCCAACTTCGTACACACATATACGCCATATTGTTCTGTCTCTACGCTTTCCACACGATAGAAACGCCGAGTGCTTACTTTTCCCGAAAATAAAACTTTTGCACTAACACTGAAGCCAAAAATATTGCAAAAAGCTCAATTATGAAATAACACATACATACACACACACTATTTCCCAATAATACCTATATTTGTCGCAAGAGTTGAACACACAATAAGGAAAAGAGCAGCGCAAAGCTTTCGCGTTTTTGAACTGTCGTAAATTTTGAAATTTATTATGCAAGTAAAAAATGTAAAAAAAAATACAAAAAATAAAAATGTAAAAAAAAAACAAAGCAATGTTGTTATTTACTAAAAGGTGCAAAAACGTGTCGCCAAGCATGTTTGTAGCAGAGCTCTTGTTATTCGACTAACCGGATTACCGGACATTCGAGCATTATTCGAATAATAATATGCGGCTTGCACTATCCGTATAGCCGTAAGTTGTCGACTATTCAATTAACTGTTCGTTGCCGACTATTCGAATAGTAAGCGTTCGCAATTTTACGACTATTCGAATAGTAATATTCGGTTAAGATTCATACAAACGGTTATAAACCGGATATTCGCATAATCGGTTTCCAAATTATTCGAATAATTTTAACAGTCCTAGTTTGAAGAATATCGAATAATAAAAAAATTAAAAAAAAAAATTTTAAAAAATATTTAAAAAAAAATAATTTTTTTAAATTTTAAAAAATACAGCAATATGTCAGATGTCAAGCAAGGATAATGAATATTATCAACAAATGTCAAATAGGCTTAAAGCGCGTTTTTCTTTTGAACCAGCTTTATTGGTGTTTTTAGGTATCACAATGGACCGTCATTCTAAGCTCTCCAAGTGAGATTCGTCTTATGAACGACCTACTAACCTAAACCTAAGCCCAGACTCACAGTTACGAAAAAGCTTTTTAAGCAGTTTAAGCATGTGAATTGAGCTTGTGGAGTCATCGTGTTGTAGAGTAATAACGCCATAAACACGATTCGGGCTGCAGTCACAAAGAAAGCCAACTAATTTTGTGTAAAAAATACGCCTTGAGCTCTAAAATTTCGCTGTAGAAAAATTGCAACGTGAAATTTGCAAAACTTTTCGTGCAATAGCCATTAAAGTGAAGTCAGCGCCTTGGGTTAGGCAACAAATTTCAGCAATTCCACACAAGCTGCCTGCTAGGCACTCTATACAACGTCATTCGCCTTATTTCGCACGCTGCGTGAGAGAAAGCTCTTATTTGCGCACGAATACTGTGGCGCTAAGCACAGAACATGACGAGATGGAGCGCATGGAAAGGTGAGCGCAAAATTGTGCAGAGCGAGCATAGCTGCAAAGGTTGTTGTTGTTGTTAATGTTTTTAATTTTTGTTTTAATTACAAACGTCTAACCGTTTATATGAGCTGTTGCGAATTGGCGCTGCTCAGTTGGTGCGTGGCGTTGCGACGATTTGCTAGTGTCTCATTGCCTGCGCTGCTTTGCCGAAGACATGAATATTTAATTGCACGGAAATTGAAATGTATTCAACATACGAACACACATGCGGCAATAAATTGCGTGCTTCGTGAGTCGTGTCGTTGTGTGGGCATGAAAAAGAAAAGGAAAAAATTATTGGCATTAATGTTTAAACAAAGTGTTGAGCCAACAAAAAACTGTGAAAATTAAAAGTGAATAACAAATTTGTGTAAAAAAAAAGATACAAATTTCGCATTAAGCGCAGCAACATAACGTAGTCAGCGTGAGCATTAGCTGAGCAGCGAAAAACGTGTTCCCAGCACAAGCGTAAGCGGGCTGGTGGCAGGCGGTGGCTGCGGCAGCATAAGATCAATAAAGTTCAGCAGCGGTGTAGGCAGCGCGTCACAAGCGCACGCAGAGCAGCTTGAAGTAGAACGCGAGCGACAAGCAATCGGAAGTTATTAAACGTAAGTGCATTTCCTATTAACTTATTTTTTAATTTATTTTTTTTATTTTTTCTGTATTTGTGTGTGCTCTTCGTGAAAAACTATAATTTTTAGTTTTATAAATAGATAATCTTGGGCTTGATCTAAGCTTCAAAAATTAACAAAATGGCAGCCTCAGGGGGAAAAAATCAACTGTTAATTGATCTTAAAAATCGAAATTTTTGAAAAAAAATCCTTCGTTTAGGCCCG
The DNA here is from genome assembly GCF_042242935.1 of Bactrocera oleae. NCBI lineage: Eukaryota > Metazoa > Arthropoda > Insecta > Diptera > Tephritidae > Bactrocera > Bactrocera oleae. The sequence goes on from NC_091539.1 coordinate 2,204,444, forward strand.
AGTTTATTACGTATTTCTAAAAGCTGTATAAATTTCATTAAAATCTATTAAGCGGTTTTCGAGTTACAGTTGTCACCAGTTCAAAAAACATAGTTTTGAGAAAAACGCATTTAAAGATTCACACTAAAGCTCCCGAGCGCTTTGAAGTGCCCTCTTTGTTATTTGTCGAATAACTCAAAAAGTAATTATCGGATGATGATAAAATTTTCAGAGAATATTTTCAAGATAATACACTTAACAAATTGATTTTTTAAAAAATTCTGACTACCCCTAACCCCTTAATATTCGACGTTGTACCAAGACCACGTATTTTTGTAAAAAGTTAGGCATAATGATGAAATCAAAATCAAGCTTTTATACGGCAACTTTTGATTTGTGTAGGGTATTATAGTTTCGGTGCAAACGAAGTTAACGTTTTTATTTGTTTTCCACTAAATCTACGATACGATACTGATTACTTGGAATTTATGAGCACTTCTTACTTATTCACTCTCCATTCCCCGCAATTGATTTATTTTCTTTGCCAGCAGGTGCAGCAGGCACATACGGGTTTTACGTGTTGTTTCTATTGTAAACAAACATCTACTCGTGAGTTTCCACACTAATGAAGCATTTCAATTGAATTTTTGTTGTTTCGATATTCTCCCTTTCGTTTTCCATCAACAATTTCATTACGGGTGGGAATTTATTGAGTGGTGATAAAAAAATTTTGCACGCGTTTCTAAGTTATAAACACAGATACATACAGACAGACAAACATACACATTTGTAATCAAATGTGTGAATGTTAGAAACCAGTTGAATGTTGAAATCTAAATTGCCATCTTCACATATACGAGTGTACATATGTATGTATGTGCATATATATTTGCATATAAATCGCATATTTTTCCATACATGCAAAGAAGCACCCAGTTCTGCTGTTCACACAGCGAGTGCTTGTTCTCTTTAGCATCATTATGCCATACGCAACTATTGTTATAACACGTTTTCGTTGTCTTTGGTTAAAAATAGCTTTGCTTGTGGTACCAATGGTCCAGTATCGAAATTCTCGCATACACATTTAATTTTAGGCAAACACAAACCAAACTCAAGAAGCTAACTAATGATGGCAGCAAGTATTTTTATACTTCTGGCGGCTGCTTGCGTCCATGCATGTGGCTTAAATGCAGCAAGACAGCTTACAAGCACCATGCTTACGTATCCTTTGCTTGGTCAGCTTGCTTGTGTGCTTTTCATATCTGTTGGGCTTATGGACATTATGTATTGCTAGGTTGAGTAAAATATTGCTGCAGATAAATGAGTCGCCATTGCATCTTTGCGGTAATTTGCTATTTATTTATCGCGTTGTTGAGAAATTTATTGCAGCGCATTTAAGTGACGAGTTAATTAGCCTTGTGGGAAAGTAGTGCTGCTAGTTAGCTGTTTTCGTTTTTTCTAAATAAAATATATTGTTTGAAGTGGTTAAAATTTGACTTCTATTGTATTTATAATAACAGTAATAGGGCGTTCACACTTTGGCAAATGTTCAACATTCGCAAAAAAATATTTATACATATTTACGTTGCACTGGTTTTTCAATGCTGTACTTACGGTTTTTACAATTAAGCATCATTACTTAAATTGCAAAGCGTTGTTGAGAAATTTATTGCAGCGCATTTAAGTGACGAGTTAATTAGCCTTGTGGGAAAGTAGTGCTGCTAGTTAGCTGTTTTCGTTTTTTCTAAATAAAATATATTGTTTGAAGTGGTTAAAATTTGACTTCTATTGTATTTATAATAACAGTAATAGGGCGTTCACACTTTGGCAAATGTTCAACATTCGCAAAAAAATATTTATACATATTTACGTTGCACTGGTTTTTCAATGCTGTACTTACGGTTTTTACAATTAAGCATCATTACTTAAATTGCAAAGCGTTGTTGAGAAATTTATTGCAGCGCATTTAAGTGACGAGTTAATTAGCCTTGTGGGAAAGTAGTGCTGCTAGTTAGCTGTTTTCGTTTTTTCTAAATAAAATATATTGTTTGAAGTGGTTAAAATTTGACTTCTATTGTATTTATAATAACAGTAATAGGGCGTTCACACTTTGGCAAATGTTCAACATTCGCAAAAAATTATTTCTACTATAATAGTTATACATATTTACGTTGCACTGGTTTTTCAATGCTGTACTTACGGTTTTTATAATTAAGCTACATCAATACTTAAATTGCAAAGCCGATTAAATAAATTAAGCATAGTGTTGTGCGCCTATGTCACAGGAAAAACATTTTCAACATTTGAGTATGCATATATACATGATTGTATATATGTACATATGTATGTATACAATGCAATAATAATTATTTTTAATATGCACATAAAAATATGAACACATTAGACACACACTCACTTATTTCAATAATTTGGTTAGTTAGGTACTTAACCTCAAAATATGATATTCAAGCAATTATTTTTAACTTCCCGCTAAGAAAATGGAAAATTTTCTAAAAATCGGGAAGATATTGGTTTCACCCCATTTTGCAAAAATCGAGTTCTCAACAGATCTCGACGTTCTGAGGGTCGAGGAAGCTTCCCCGAACATTTCTACGATGATGTCCGTATGTCTGTATGTATGTGTGGATGTATGTGTGTGTGTGTGGATGTATGTGACCCTCTTATAACTATTAAACTACTCAACCGATTTGAATAAACTAAACGGCATTCCAAAGGGTTTCATTGCACTTGAATTTCGTGTAAGTTTGGACCCAATCGGACCAGTAGATTTCGAGAAATCTCAAAAATAAAAATTTTGAAAAATCGTTTTTTTCGAATTTTTCCAAACGACTTGACCGATCGACACCAAAAACTAATCAGTTCTAAACCTTGAAGAAACACATCGTTTGCCGCAAACCGGGTCGAAATCGGTTGATTTACTTGCTAGATATCGAAAACGAAAAATTTCGAAGAGCTCAAAAGCAGTGAAAAAAGCGAAATTTGAACATTAGCGTATGAAATTAGAGGGAAGTTGCAGGGATGGCCCTTGAGGCCAACCGTTTTCCACATTTTTTTTTAAGCAATTGTTAGTAGAGCAATAACTATGAGAATCAGACCTAATATAAATATAAGTATAAAAAAAAAATTGTTAATAGAGCATTAATATGAGAATTAGACCTAATATATTTAAATATAATTATGTAAAAAAAAATTTAAAAAAATAAAAATAAAAAGATTACAAAAGCTGCCCTAATAATATGTTTTTGCTTGACACTAATAAAGCTTACTTCTTATTTTTTTATATCATGAATGTCTCGTCTTTTATATTACTTGCCGTCAGTAGTTTACATGTATGCACATATATACTAATACATACGTACATATAGTAATATGTATGTAATCTTATAAATCAATAAATACTTTGCAAAAATCGCATTTCTTCCAAAGCACTACAACTTCTTCGAAAAAGTACTTGTTTTTCTTGTTTTATTAGCTATTTATTTATTATGTTTTAAATACAAATAAATTACTGTCAGGGCTTTTAAAAGGGAACAATTAACGATTTGAATAATTCTGTAACTACAAAAGTAGGAAATCACTTTGCAATTGCACAAAAATGTATAAAAAATATCGTTTTAATGCTGGAATTCAACGGCAACAAAGTAAACAAACAAAAATATTAACAGACACAGTATTTTAGGGTAGTTAATCTGCTGTTATTTCTACAGTACAAAATAAAGAATAATTGATAAGTTACTGGTTTTACGGCCGTTTCTATGTGTAAATATATTTAAATTATTCATGCATTATTCTTCGATTTCAAAATAGCAAAAATTTATTTATAACAGAAAAAAAACAGAATTTTATAAAACAGAAACAGAAAATGTATAGATTTCTGTTATTATTTCTGTTTCTGTTCTTGTTCTTATTTTTTTCATATTCATAAAAAAGCCATGAAAACATAAGAAAAACGCAGAACTAAACAAATCTAGCAGCAGCAGATACTGTAGATCATTAATCGCGTAATTTTTATACAAAAAGTCACTAAGTTATCGAAGCTGCTACATATTTGTATGCTTATCTCCAATAATAAACACGTGCAAGTGCAAAAAGCGTCAATTGGCGCTAGTTGAAAACGAAAGCATTGCTTTCCGCCGCACATATTTGCGCTTATGCAGTGCAAGCGCACTTAAGTGTGGCCGCCATGTTTGTTTAGTCAGTAAACTGTTATCAGGCAAAACAAAGAGCGCTGTAAAATTCTGCTTGTAATTACAGTTTTTTGTTAATAGTATTTTTATTAAGCTAGTATCAAGTACGCAAGAACTGAGGCTACTAGAAATCATTTTCTGATATTGGATATCGATCATTTTTGCGCATATCAAACGATTGCTGATGCAAAAGCTTTGCTCAAAGTTTATCTGAAGAGTTTGAAGGATTGTTAGGCATTTATTGTATAAACCTAGATGTATGCAATGGTCGCTAGATCAAGCGAGAATTCAAAACTATTTTTTTTTTGTATTATAAGAAAAAATATTTATTTAACTAGCGTAAGCATCACAATCCCTCCGTAAAAGAGAAAACTGATGTCCGCAGAGCTTTCGCATTTCTAAAATATGACAGGAGGCTTGTAGAAACCCACACTGTCGCTGAGAGAGCGCAGTTTCTTTTCTAAAATGACAATGAGAAGTGCTTATCAATTTTTACCCGGTTTTTATAAACGCACTAAATTGTTGTAAATAAATTATATTTGCGTATAATTTCCTATACAGTGCGGTGGGCCATAAAGATTAGCTGACTCGAATGTTGATATATGATAAATATTTAAATACATATTTATATAGGTGTACATTGATAAGGAATTTACAGCTTCATCAAGTCAAAACACTTGAAGTTATACTTGTCGTGTACGTCTGATTTAGATAGCGTTAGTCTTCTACAAGTTGGATGAGGTAGTCATACTTAGTGGAGTACATTCTGTAGTAGCACTTCGCACAATTGAACAGCAAACAGGAGTGTTTAATATTGAAAGGTTGTGCATTAACTGATCGGTTTCATTTCCTAAAGTTATTCTATTTTCCACCTTTTCACTTTTTCACTTCGCAGACTGAAACGGCACTTAAACGGTTACGTTGCATTGTCGCCACAGAATGACTGCCGTCACTATGGATGTGAACAAACTGCCACACTCGCAAGACGGTATTGAGGTGCAAATGGACAGCTTAGACTCGAGTCATGCGTTCACGAACTCGCTCGAGGAGCCCAATCCGCCCAAATCCAACGTGTTCAAGTCGAAAATTTTCATTGTTGCCGTTACCTTTTCGAGCGTACTTTTTACCATCATGTGCATCGGTTTTTTGGTACACTATGAAATGGCGAGTGAGGTCTGTGATGGCGAAGACATACCTTTTTGGAATGTGCAGTTGCCGCCGGAGCAACAGGTGTGGTATGAGAAGGGCATTGAGGAGTTGAAGAGTGCGCTGAGTCGTGAAATCAATCGCCGACGCGCGAAGAATGTTATACTCTTTGTGGGCGACGGCATGGGTCCGAATACAGTGACAGCGACACGTATTTATGGTTTCAAGGAGGAGGGTTTACTTAGTTGGGAGCGCTTTCCGCATATGGGTTTGCTAAAGGTAAGTGCGCCTTATTATCTGAAACGTATTTTTTAAAATTTATATTTTATGCGCTTTACAGACTTATTGCGCCGACAAGCAGGTGCCCGATTCGTTTTCTACCGCCACAGCGCTTTTTGGTGGTGTTAAGGTCAATTATGAAACGGGTGGTGTGGACTCGAGTGTCTTGCTTAAAAACTGCAGCGCTTCGCTGGATGCTACGCATCATGTGCAGACAATACTAAAGTGGGCTCAGCTGGATGGCATGAATACAGGCTTTGTGACGACAACGCGCGTAACGCACGCCACGCCGGCCGCTTTGTACGCGCATACACCCGATCGCCGTTGGGAATGTGAGGCTAAGATGTCAGCGGAGGCGCAGCAAGAGGGTTGTAAGGACATAGCCAGGCAGTTGGTGGAGGATGAGGCGGGTCGAAAAATAAACGTAATCATGGGTGGCGGACGTCAAATGTTAGTTTCCGGCGTGACGGACAATCCAGCGGATCCGATCGACACTTGGGGCTGCATATCAAAGGATGGTCGCGATTTAATGACCGACTGGAGGAACTACAAACAACAGGCTGGTGAACGCTACGCAGTTGTGCAAAACAATGGCGAACTTAATGCATTGCACGGTGAGTCCGTGGACTATGTTTTGGGCATTTTCGCCAATGGCCATTTGAAGTATGACCACGAGCGCGATCGCAGCGACGCGGGTATGCCATCGTTGCGCAATATGACTGTGAAAGCGCTGGAAGTGTTGAAGAGTAAAGACAAGGGATTTCTACTAGTAGTGGAGGGTGGCATGATTGATCAAGCGCATCACCGCGGTACCGCCAGACGTGCGCTTTCTGAGGCGTTGGCCTTGAATGAAGCCGTCGACGCAGCGGTGCAAGAGATGAGGTGAGTTGATGTTTGCGTAACTAACGTGACAGCATGAAAAATAAAAGATTGTCTAAATTTCATAAATTTCTAATTCTAATTGCAGTGATCAGCTGGACGAAACTTTGATTATCGTAACCGCTGATCATTCTCACAGCTTAACCATAAATGGGCATGCAGAAAGAGGAGCTGACATACTAGGCGTGGCCTCAACCTCCAAGACGGAAGGCACACCATATACAACACTCACCTATGGCACCAGCTATAAAGGTTTCCAAGTCGATGCTAATGGTAAACGCGTTGATCCTACCACGCAGGACACCACCGCTTGGGCATATACACAACAGGCGGCTATAAATACCGATGAAAATTTGCACGGAGGCTCCGACGTTACAATACATGCTAAAGGTGCGCCAATGCTGAGAAATTTTAATGGTGGCTTATATTTTAATCTCCTTTTTTTTCAGGCGCCATGGCCTACTTGTTTCACGGCGTACACGAACAAAGCTATGTGGCGCATGTGATTTCGTACGCGCTTCGCATCGGCCGTTTTCGTGATAGCACTATTACGGAATCGTTGGCAGAACTAATGCCGTTATAGTATAGAATCAAATTGGCATAATTATTGGGTGGTGCTATGCGCTTACAAATTTATATCGGCATAGAAATAAATCACGGCATATGCACTAATTCTTTTTAAAATTTCATTAATCGGTAGTTGAAAGTTTTATGCGGAAATAGAAAATTAATTACGTTTAAGTGTGTGAGTTGATTGTTGTAGATAAGAAAATTTATAAACTAGATTAATCGATTATTTATTACTTGTGATATTGTATGCCATTGTTATTTTAAGTTAAAACAGTAATACAATTGACAAAAATATTAAAAAGGCAAAAATGTAAAAAAAAAAAAATGAAAATATGTTATTTTCTTTCGGCAATTTGCAAACAAGTTGATATTATGGGGATAATTATTGAATTATTGTTTCTTAAAAAAAGTTTTTAGAATTTTGGATTATTTAGATTTTATTTGGAATTTTTGGATATCCCTGTGGAATGCGCGTCTAACCAGAGAACGTATCTCTATATATGATATACGTTCTCTGGCCTAACCAATACCATTATTTACTGTGATAAAAACCACCGTAAACGGATGCAGAATTGCATGGCCGCTCACTGATGCCGTGTTCCCGAAGAAAGACGCGCCTCTGAAGTAATTGCAAGAAGGAAATCCGATTCAAAAGTGTAAAATATTAAGAGGTTTTGGGCAAATATCAACAAGATCGGTAAAATAACTGCTTAGCGAGCTGGATTTCATTTTGGGATTTCCGCCCAGGTTTCACACCGATAGAGGTCTTGTACATCGTATGATGGCAGTTATGCATACTTCCTAGTCTGTTGTACTTTATACCTGCTTTTTGTTTAACAAGAATCAAACTTATATTTGTTAAAATTTGTTTTTGTAAAATACCGAAATCCAAATCTATAAGCCATGAACACTGGCAAATTAATTTACAAACACTTCGTTATGGTAATACCGTCCTTATTGAAAATCCCATCAGCTGTTGGGTAAACCGTGTTGCATCTTTACTTTTTTGGTAAAGCGAAAAAATGTTTGTGAACTAGACAATGTTTGTTTTTTTTCTAGCGCATAAATTGTCCTTAGATAAATGCGTAAAATATTGTGTTTAAACACAAAATGTGTTAATTATCTACGTTTTAATTAAATAATTAATTGTTCTTACGAGTATATTTATTGCGTATAAACTTCTAAGGGCAATAATTTTCGAAATTGGCAACACTCAAAGGCGCGACTTGCTCGCCTGCTGATTATTTATTTTAATTCAGTGCAATTGGTTTTTAAATCGCGTACAGCTGTTTATTTTATTAAGTGCTGTTGTTTTATAAGAAAAAGTATTTTTGATTTGTGATAAATATTAACTGAGCAATAACTAAATTTCCCACCTGGTGCAAGAGTTAGTGAAGCAAGACGAACAGCCAACTACGATAAAGGTGATTGTAATTTTCTGCTATACCGTTGAGTGTCGTGTGTAGTAGCTGATATTGGGAAATATAGCCTACTTATTTTTTTTTGTATAAATTAGTAATGTATTGAGAATATAAATAGAGCATCAAAAAAAAAAAAAAATTACATATATACGTACATACATATGTAATTTCGAACATATGGAGAATTGTATTTGTGTACGATGATGCAGTGGAGTACAATATAATGCTCTTACGTTTTTTATAGTGTGCGGGCAGAGGAACTGTAAGGCGCCGGCATAACTCATTAAAATTCGTTAGTGTAAACTGCATTTTACTGAAATAGTCATAATCGGACAATCAAATAAATTTTGGTGTTGTAATGAAAAAATCCTATACGACCAGTGTGTTGAAACACTGCAAACACTTGGTGACACATTTTTGATAAGTGCGGCTGTGTATAAGCTGTAATTCTTATGACATCCAATTGCCATTTTACGCAGTCTGTATTAAAACATTGACTTTATAGACTGCCCAGTGTCACTGGGTACATTTTTATTATCTACACATCACAGAATTCTTGCATCATATTGCTGCTCCATTTTTTACTATGCTGTGGCAAACCTGGCACCTATGACGCTCCAATTTCTATACAGTGCTCTTGCATAACATGTCATGCAAACGTGTTCTAACGAGATGATATTAATTTTGGTTTTTATGCACCCACGCGTATTAAGATTTATGTGTTATTTGTGTCTGGAAACGCCGTTAAAATGATTGTGGAAGTGTCTTCTGGTCACGCCAGCACTTTAAATGCATAATGCAAACAAATAATTTATTTCAAACAACTGTTTTATGCAGAGACATGGTGCTGTTTTGTAGAAATCTGTTATCTATTACTCGTATCATGTGACTACATATAGTTATCGTATATATCGTCATATCCTCCTATCTTGCAAAGTCCAAGTGTATTGTCGCCACAAAAAAAATTTAAAGCCACACGATGCATGTATACATACATACGTTTATGAAAGTCGGTACTGCATTGTGTGCGCATTAATTTAAGCCGTTTTGCACACCCACGTAGAATAAGAACAAAATGTCGAATGGAGGGGATAATAATTACAATTGTCAATTGTAAATGATTATGGCTACTTTGTGGAGCAGCGTCACACAAGTTTATAAACCACTGTCGGTTTGTCGCTGAAACAGCGATTGAAATCAATTTAAGCAATAAAGCGATGCTTATATCATTTTTGTTGTTAGATAGTTTGTTGTTATATGTACGTACATACATACATATGTGTGTATATTTACAACACATTTGCTTAAAATACCTGTCTATGGTGTACAGCTTTAGGATGAACAGTCATCGTCATTTGATCATGAGTGTGAGATGTGATCAATGCTAATGTTCTGTAAGCTCACTGTAATTTATGCACAGAAACCGTGTACTAAAGCGCATTATAAGCTTGACAGTAGTTAATATAATATATTGATGTTTCTTAAAAAATCAAAACATTAAAAAATTATAAATTCTATATGAAATTCTTTTAGTGTTCATTGTTTTATTTATTTGATTTTTAATATTTTTTACATGGTAGTCTTTGCTCCAATCCTACATTATATACACCGTCATTATCGTCTTATGCACCTTTTGTTCAAATTTTGTTTTATTTTGTCTGTCTAAGTTGCCTTCAATTTGCCGCATTTTACATACTTTTAGTAATAATGTATGTATGTGTGGCTGTGTGGTGGCGCTTGGTGTCAACATGTCTGCGAAATCGCCTCTACGGCGTCATTTAGCTGCACATTTTGCTTGCTTTCGTCATTTTGAAGATATCTTTTGCCAAATACAAGTACAACTGCATGTGGGCGCTGGTTGTGTGCGCGTGGCGCCTAAGTGTGGGGTTTTATGGTAGAAAGAGAGTAAGTCGAAGGGATGGTGACTTGGCTTAACTGAGTCAAGGGCGCTAGTAATTTTAGTACTTATATACATTTGTATACAGTATTTTTAACGCTAATATGTGCTTATATGTATGCGTTTTTAGTATAGTGGTATATAAGCAGCACATTTTTTGTCTGAAAATTACTATAAAACTAATTCAATTACTATATACTCACATATGTATGCATATATGCATTCTAAGATATACATGCAAGAAAAAAAATTGAAATGTTAATATGATGTCATATATTTGCACAATTCCACGTAGATATTTGTATATACATACATATTGTATATACTGATTTTCGCTCTCTACTTGTCACCTTTAACCTAGTGTTAATAACATTCTATTACTGCTTCATTAAAAAATAAAAAATGTACACTTGAAAACAATTTATTCGCGAATATCTACACTTTGCATAAACATTATCAGCTGCCTTATCACGTCGTGTGTTTACATTTATTTTGAGTGCCATTTTTCGCTCACTCAAAGATGCTGTAGCTGTGTTTGAGCGGAGAATAGCTCAAATCGCTCTACAATTCAATGAGAGAACAGCAAAGCAGAATTCGATAATCGGCTTGCCAAGTTTGTGAGGTATATGATATTTTACGGCCTTGCCCATAGTTGCCTAAAGTAATGTTTAAGAAACATGACTTGTTGATAAGAGTGATAAACAATACAAGAAAAAACGTTAACTTCGATTGCACCGCAGCTGAAATACACTTCACAAATAGAAAAAATAACTTGATTTAGATCGTTCAGCTTGTAAGCAGTATGTTATAGTTCATCGATCTGAACAATTTCTTCGGAGATTGCATTATTGCTTTAGATAATGATCCATGCCAAATTTTGTGAAAATATCTTGTCGAATAAAAAAGTTTTCCATACAAGGGCTTTATTCATTAGCTAGCTTACATTACAAATTTCTTCTATGTCATTGCAGCTACGCACAAAGGACCCGCACACTACTCAACTTGCACAATAATAATAGAAATAAATCGACTTTTTTCTGGCGACACACACGCAAGTCGCCACAACGAGCACAATTACTAAGCAAGCACAAATTATGGGCGCTAGCAACGTCCTACAACAGCGCCTGCGTGGCAGCGGCTGCTACATGTCCTTGGCCTGTTCGATTGGCTCGATGAGTTTGGCCTGCGGCAGCCTGTTGCAGATACCCAATATTACAGATCGCATTTCGCTGCAGCGTGGCCTCTTCCTCACCTCGCTGGGTTTCATATACTTTGTGTCCCTGACAGATTTCTGCAATAAGTACCTGTTGAAGACGAAACGCGGTTTGCAGTTTCGCAAAAAATATCGCCTTATGATGTCGGATGTGCTGGAGATTACTAATAAGTGAGTACACTTGTGTTTTAATTTGTTATAAATGAAGTGGATATTTATGTGAAAAAAATTTGCACAAGTAGCTAGAATTCATCTGTGTCGTTTCTTTTGAAAACTATTTAGATTTAGTTTTTTTTTATAAAAAATTGCAATTAATTATATTACTAATTTTTTTTTGTATATAAAAAATTGCAATTAATTATATTACTTATTTTTTTTTTACAAAAAATTGCAATTAATTATATTACTTATTTTTTTATAAAAAATTGCAATTAATTATATTACTAATTTTTTTTTATAAAAAATTTCAATTAATTATATTACTTATTTTTTTTTATAAAAAATTGCAATTAATTATATTACTTACTCTTGTTTTTTATAAAAAATTGCAATTAATTATATTACTTATATTTTTTTTTATAAAAAATTTCAATTAATTATATTATTTTTTTTTTTATAAAAAATTGCAATTGATTATATTACTTATTTTTTTTTTATATAAAAAATTGCAATTAATTATATTACTTATTTTTTTTTTAATAAAAAATTGCAATTAATTATATTACTTATTTTTTTATAAAAAATTGCAATTAATTATATTACTTATTTTTTTTTATAATACATATTAAAAAAATCGTTTATTGTTGTTGCAACAAGCAAAAACTTATAAACTGCGTTTTGGGTTAAATTATTTTTTCAAACCGCTTATATATTTAATTAAATTTGAATCATGTTTCCATTGTGTTAGCCAACACTGTATTTTATACAATTTAATTGCAATAAGCTTGCACCCAATTTGGTGACAAGCGCTTAAAGCTTAATTCAAACAAACATATATACTTACATACTGTACGTAGATATTATATATATACATATATATATATATACATATTTATATTTAAGTATGTCGACATAAAATTGTAAATTGCCCACTGCGTTTAATTGCGTGCTATCGAAAATATTAGAAATTAATATAAATCGTGTCATAACCAAATGCTCATTAAAAACACAGAAGATAACATAAGTACATAACCTACTTATCGTACATATATACACATGTACGTTTTGTACTATGTCAGCTGTTGCGGTTGTTAGTCTATTAATTGAGTGTTTGTTTACCTTTGCAAGCACGCTATTATCGCCACAAAAAATATAAAAAATAATTATATGTTTGCATTTTGTTGGGAATTGTGTAATGAAAATTGTCTCTATAGTGATAAATAATATATAATTTTCCGAGCAATTGAACAGTGTTCGAATTATAAAGAGCGACAAGCGCTGTTGTTACTTTTTAAGCCAAGCAAATGCAATTCAATTAATTATTATTCATACAAGTTCGATATAATAAAAGTCAAGTGCATTAAAAAGTTAAAAAATAATAATAAAAAAAAACAAAGTAAAAGGTAAACTTTGGCCGCGTCGAAGCTAGCATACTGTTCACAAATAAAAATGTTTTCCAAAAACTGAGAGACTAGTTCGAGACGACTAGACACCCATTCCCACGACAGTCGTGTCTGCGTAACGGGATATCACACAATCTTGGTGGCCAATCGACCGGCCCAAAACGTGATGCGATGTGTGGGATCTTGCTCGGCTTGTTGAAACCAAATGTCGCCGAGATTACGAGGCTCAATTTCAGGCGTCAAATTTTGTTGTCAAACCGTTGTTTTTTCTTTGAATAAAATAGCAACTCTTGAATCTTTTCAGGTTGCTCTTCGTCTCAAATGCGGCAATTTTGCTTTTTTACATACCCATTGAGCCAAAAATGGGCCTCATCGCTGAACAAAATTTGGCTCGAAAACGAACTTGGAACTTTTCAAGAGCCCATAGAGCAAAGCAATGTCGCTTGTGAAGTTCGAGTGGCTTCAGTTCTTGCACAAGCTGTATTTTGTACGCTTGCAATTTAAGATCTCGATGCTGCTGGGTCTAATAAATGCTGGGTCTCAAGATGATGGTGTTGCGAATAGTACGCTCAGTAGGCTGATTAACTTGACCATAAGTTGAGCGAAGCGCGCGAAACGCATTATTTACAGAACGTGAATTTTCGTAATAAAGTTGAACAATTTGTAAACGCTGTTCAGGCGTAAGTAAGTCTTTCCATTTCTTTAGGGCACAATAGACCCTAGGTCGCGGTGCAAACCTCTTACTTATCTAAGTCTTTCCATGATATGCCAGACAATACAGAACAAATATAACATGACAGCTTGACACGACTCACGCGTGAGTGATCTGTCAAAAAAGGCTATTGAAAAAAGTAGCTCTGCTTGGATCACCCGTTATATGTATATATTTTACAGGGTCGACGACATTTCCTGCTGGGTGTTACAAATTTCGTGGCAAACTTAATATGCCCTGTTTAGGGTATTAAAATGACAATAAAAATTTATATATATATTTATATTTATATTATAATAACAAAAATTAATTGGCTAAAATTACATATAATGACTTCCTCATCCTTGTTTTTGAACAATGTTTTTCGGATTAATATTTCATAAATATTGTTGCTTAAAGGCAACGCTACACGCAGCTTTAACTGCATTTCTATTATTAAATTTACTCAATTAGCTATATTTTTAGACTGTTGTTCGACTATTTAATTGCTGATTTTTCGTATTTAAAATTTTATTATATATATATAAATTATTTAAAGTTCAAAAGCTTAAAATGTGAATTTAAGCATGTTTTGCTACTTTAGACAAGTGCTCTTTGCAACTATTTGCATATTTGCAATTAATTACGAGTGTGAAAAGTAGCACGACAATTAACCGCTACAAAGTGTTTGACAAATACGCGTTGCTTAATCTGTATTTGTGTGCTTAGATGGAAAGTATTTGTATGCAAATTTACTAAAATAAAAATAGATTAGATAAACATTAAGCAGAATACCAAAAATAAGAGGCTAAGTTGATTTTCAAGCTGTCACCTTAGCCGAAGCCACCCTTAATCCGTTAGCAAGCGATTTCCGGCTACAAAAAAATATTGATACCTTGAGCCACTCTAGAAAACAGCAATAACTCACCACACCTCGTTGTTAAAATACACAAAGTTATAGCCAGCGGCCACCATGTACGCTCAAGCTTGCATTGAAAAGCTACACAATCAGTACAACTTTTATATTATAAACTTCAATATCGTTTACAAAAAATTTTATAAAGAAACTTGAGGTGAAATATACATAATTCTATATACGGGTCACATATGTTAGCAGCTATGTATTTGAGTCCTACAAGCGACAGCCTGTTGGATTCTATTTAAGCTGCCACGTTCCCATTGCACCACTCGCTAATGGCTTCGTGTCTGACAGCCGACAGACATTCGCCTCGACATGTTTCGATTTCAGTGTGTCTTTCGTACGTTTTCCCCGCTTGTTGCGCTGTATTAGCTGACGCAGCGTGATGGGCGTGTGAAAGGATATGGTGTAGTCGCTGCATTGATTATTTGAATCCGATTTCTCAGTTTCTTTAGGCGTGATCATACCCGATTTTTGTAGTAATCTACTCTCGTGTGCAAGCCTTAATTGCCCTTCATGACCTCCCAGCCATGCGCCTAATTCTTTGTTGGACTCGGACAGCAATACACTCGAGCCGCTACTCGAACCCAGCATACTGCTATTGGACTTGGTATTTATACACTGCACTGCTTTGTCTTCATGCTGCTGCTGCTTCGTGTGCTTATCCTTAACATGCCTGCTGTGCTTGACACGACGACGAAAAGTTCGGTAGTGACGAAGAGATTTCTTCTTACACACACCAACACGCGTCACTTTGCTCACTCGCTCTTCACTTTTATTGCACACGCTAAGCAGCGGCTTAGGAGTACTCAGCATAGTGAGCGGCTCAGCTGCTTTGCTAGTCGGCGTTAATTTTGTTGGTGTTTTAAAGGCTTGCGTGAGGCGGCGCAGTATAACTATGCTCTTATCTACTTTTTCTGCGCTAAGCGCTTTATCAAACGCAGTGCTATGTTTTAAACTTTCGAAACATTTGAAGCTGCTCTTGCGCGGACACCAAATGGATAAGTCACTTAGTTTATGCGTGAAATCACGGAAACTAATCTTACGTAACCGGTCGTTCTTTGAAGTGGCTGTCGTAAGCTGCAGCTTTGGCGCTTTGTGTACCGTAGCTGGGACTGGTGCTGGAGGAACTTGTTGTTGCTGTAGAGCTCTGCCAGTTTTCTGCGCATGTCCTATATATTTTGTAGCTTTCAAAACCTGCTTCTTCTTCTTAAGCGCCAACTTCATATCCAGAACCGACTGTTGCGTATTTACTGCTTTCTTCAAAGTATCGGCAAGCTTGTTTTTAACGATTACCGACTTGCGCAACACTTGCGTTTTGCGTTGTTCGTCGCCACCTTCCACGCGTTCGTTAACGGTGCGTCGTTTCTCGTTCTCCAAATTCTTTTTGCTCTTGGCGAGCGCTTCTTCGAAATGCGCCGACAGCGAGTACTTGTCGCGTCGCACCCTAGATTCAATATATGGCGTACGCTTTTTACAATTAGTTGACGCTGGCGGCGTAGACTGTGTGGCGCGTGCACGTTTTTTCCTACCAGTGTGCGTCCACATATAACACTCCTGTGAAGAGTCGTACGCCAAGTCACGTGGTTTCATTATCCATTCCACAGCTCTGGCATCGCATGGCTTTTGCGCTGACGTTTGTGCGCGATAACGACGGAAACCATTGCGCATTTTTTCGAATACCAGGTTGTGAAAGTTCCAGGCTCCAGCTCTATGGACATTCGAGTCATGCTTCGGTTTGGCGCTCACGTAGGGATTATTGCCGGTGTTGAGCGTTACATGCCAAAGATAATTGCTGTTGTTGCACTCATTTTCGAGCTGAAGCCTATGCTCGCCGAGTTTACGCATTTGACAAACATCTTTGAGTCTAATGGGCGGTTCGCGGTGATATACTCGCTTAATGGTCTTTGCGATTTTATTGTGCGGACAAATTTCAGCGTTGTCAAATAGTATGGGCTCGTAAATTGGAAATTTTGGCATTTTTTTATTTATATTTTTTTATTGTTGTCTAATTTTGTAAATTGTTTGCCGGAAAATAGATGAAAGCCGCTTTTGAGCGACGAAACCGACTGAATCGAAAGAAAAATTATAGTTGTTCTTAAATTTATTTTACAAGAACTGCACTGCACAATTTTAGTTCGTACAGTAGCAATATAACAAAGGTGCTACAAAGAAATCATACTGTGAGATACGAGTATGCTAAAGAGCTTGTGAGTTCGCTTATAAAAAGCTCGAGCTCTTTTTTTTATTTATAACCAATCAATATCAGTATTTCTTCGTACTGATGCCTGTCGAATGCTTGATCAGCCCTGTGGTTGTCAAACTTATGCTCGACCATGATGCTCAAGTGGCCTATATTCAGTGAGTAGAAGCAACTAAGAGAGTCCTCAACCCTTTTTTTGTAAGAGTTTCAATGGATCCTTCTTGCTTTCTCATATGGCCGGGAGAGTTCTGTGTTTGTTGAAAGTTCTTTACCTACGCAAAGCGAGCTCTTTACGCTACTAGCTGTAGCTGACCCCGCTAAGTATGCTTTTTAATCATCCATCTTATCTTTGGCTCGAGTTCAGTAGAAAATAAAATTAGTTAATTTCAAATTTCTCACATTTATTTATTTTCCGGCTAAAACACAGTTGTCTCAACTGCGCATGTTTTCGAAAGCGGTTGTAGTCAGTGAGTCCTGCAAATTTTGTGCTATTTTCAAATAGTGTAAAAAAATATAAAAATGTTATTGCCAAAAGGACCGCCTTCCATGCGGGCGACTTTCCCTTGCCCCTCAAATAGACATTTCTTAAACAAAAAGTCTTCGTTTTCGGCGGCGTTGTGGTTTCTTCTTCGTTGGATTTGAGTTAGGTAACATGAAAGCCGGTAAGATCTTCGTGCTGGGTTCTTGTTTGAACATATCCACAGCGCTTAAATTGTGCGGCAAATAGATAGCACTACTGGCGTTACGATAATATTCCATTTCGACGACGGACAAGGTCCGCTGCAGCTTATTTTTATTGCGCCAACACATACCTCTATTCTGTATCGTAGCATTGCCGTTCAGTTGCCTGCTATTAGCTCGTTTGGGTAAACCGCCGCTGAAAATTGGCAAATACTCCATTTTTGGAAAGTTAAGACCCACAATGTGATTTTCAGTGCTTCTTTGCTGTAGCCAAAAAACAAATGTAAGAAATTAATGAGAATTGTATGTGACAGTTGCAGCTTTGGTAACTTTTCATGGCGCGCAGTTATCTCAGCCTTATATGCAGTGGAGTTTTAGCAAAAACTTACAATTGAAATTACGCGTTTTTATGCTTGCACAAAGTTTTTTTTATGATGAATTTCGTTGAATATTTTTTATGGAAAACTTTTTGTTAAAGTGAAGACGTGCATCAAAAATCGTCTGTAAACAAATATTAAAAGTGTAGCCAGAGATCGTTTGTCGTTATAGAAGTTTTCACACAGGGTGTTCAGAAAGTACAATTTTTGTAAAAAAAACGTGCGCTCAGCTTCATAAGCTCTTGCAGCTACTGCTATTCTTATGATACTTAAAATGATTTTCTTCATCTAGTAAACTAGTTGCCTATAGAATATGCCGCTTCAAGCGTTCCACTGGAGTCACTGCGTCGTTGAAGTCACGAGCATGGTTCTAGGTAAGTTACATGAACGCTCAAGCACTTTTTGTGCGTTCCGCTTGGCTGAGACTGTTCGCTTATACTGTATTGTTAGTCAGATGGTTAGTAGGGGGGGCAATAAAACGCATACGAGTAGAAATTTTTTATTGTATATTTTCAAACGCATAATTACAAATATGTGAACTGTTTCATATGCTTATAGCTCTTACTGTTATGTGGATTTGTAAAAACTTTTCATTGAAACGTCTTAACGCCGATTTGACACGATTTGTCACAATCTGTCTTATTGCACATTTCGCACATAACAATAACAAGCTTGCAGCATATGTAGAAAAGTGCAAATGCTAAGCATTACTAACTCCCTGCAAGTTTTCACTCGAGCAAAATCAAAAAAATCAAAAAAAAAATACTAATTATAGCGGCAGAAAGATGCCAACGCCATTACGCTGTAAATTGAGCTGCTTGCGCTCCTCGTTCCACACGCGTGTCGGATAGTGTATGGCGCGTTCTAAATTTTCGCCGGTTAGCGTGGTACGCTGCAGATTTCTAACGCGCTCGGCTCTCTCCTCAACTTCAAGCGCCTCTTTAACCGTGCCCTTGCGCCATAATTGCTGTTTTCTTAGCAACTCATCCTGGTATTGCGTGTAGCTGTCATCACCATCGCTGCCACTATACTCCACTGTAATACATTCTATATCCGAATCGGTTTGCTCATCATCCGATATGGGTGTGGTGGCGTGTATTGTCGCTGGTATAAACATCGTACTGCGACGCGTTTGTGGCACATAATTTATGCGCCTCTTTGCGTTCTTTTGCAGCTCTTTGATATTTTGATGTGCGCCTGTTTTCTTATAAAAAGCTCTACAACGTGCGCAACGCTGTTCGTTTTGTGTTTGTGAGTCGTCAGTTTTGCAGGACTCACTGGAGCGTCCGCTCGAGCTTGTAGCACACTGATTTGCGGCTGAGAGTATATTCAATATTTTTAACTGCGTATTCTCGGCGTTTAAGTTGCTGCAAACTTTCTTCGTATTTTCCGTTTTCAGCTGCGATATCGCTGAGATCTGTGACTCTTGACTCGAAAGTTTCGGTGATTCCTCATGCCTGCCGCTTTCCAAACGCGGACGCGTCGAACTGTAATTAAAACCGCAACTGCGCTCTATGTTGGATTGCGATTTTTTAATTTGTTTGGCATCCAGTAACTGTTCGTTAGAGGTGTTGACTGTCTTCTCCTGTCGTAAGCGTTGTGCTGCTATGGCGGCTTGCTCCGGCCACAGTCGTGTAATCTGTTGATTCGAATCGCTCTTTTGGTCAATAAGCGGTCGTTGATTTGCGCGCTTCTCCGCGCTTGAGCTCTTCGCTACTAATTTGGTATGGTTTTCAGTCCGGCAAGTGTTACTATACACGGGTAAAGGTATACGCGATTTCCTAGCAAATTTATTGCTGAATCCGTCTTGTCGATTTGTGACATGCCGTTTGTTGTGTTTTTGTTGTTGAAGCGCGCTTTCAACCGCACTGAGCCCACAACTCTCAGACGTAGATGGTGTGCAAACAACAGGCGGCTTCAGTTGTCGGTTTCCACTAACTAGTTGTGACGGTGCCACCTCAGTATCTGTTGCAGACTTCGATTGTTTACCACTTAAGCGCAAAGATTGTGTCATTACTGTAGTAGGACTGAGCATATTTTTACCAGTTCTTGGCATATTTAACATTTTACTTTGATTAATTTTAGCTAAACGCAAGCTTTCTTCGGGCTGCGCATTGAACGCATCTGCGTTGTAGAGTTTACCATCCGGACTGGAGAGTTTGGTAAGCAGTGTACGCAGCGAGTGCTGTGGCAGCAGCTCGTTCATGGTAAGTTCGGCGCAAAGTGCCGCTCTTTGTTCCAAAAGCATGCCAGTATCTGAGCTTTGCGCTTCGCTGTCTAAGCTTGCTTGCGTATTGCGTTCGGCATTTTGTTTAGACTTCGGATGGCCTGGTATGGTCGCATGTGCTTTCTTACTTGCTTTTATGTCTATGATCAGTTTTTGTATTGATTCATCGCCACTGTCGGCTCTGAGCGAGTTATGTTCATCGCTGTTATTATACTCAGGCAACATTGTACGCTCCATATTTTTGGAATTACTTAAAGCATACTCCTCTAAGTCGTTGAAGGCCGGCTCAATTGCTTGTTTACAGGCACAATCTGCTCTGCAAGTTCTCAAGTCTTTCTTTGCTTTGGTTGTTCTAAAAGTTTTTGGTTGTGTGGCAGTCTCTTTACAAGCGCAATCATCCCTACACCTTTTCAGCTCATTCTTTGTAGGTTTGGGTGGTCCTGCTTGATACGTCTTAACCGTAATTTTTCTCTGTGCCTGTATTCGGTCTTCATAGTAACTGGAGGGCATATACTCCTCGTCAACGCTCTTTTTTATCGCATTTCTTTTAAAGTTTTCCAACTGGTTTGATTTGTCTTTACGTGTGCTTAAACTTGGACGCTCCACAGAGCTACTGCTGTCGTTGACTTGTGGATCTATAGCATTTTTGTCGCTGTAACTCTGCGAATTTCTTCTACTCCCTTGGTCGCTTTTACTTACTACATCCTTCGAGCTCTCATCACTTTTACGTTCTGTTGCCATATTGTTTTGCATAAATGTTGTATATTCCTCTTCGTTATCTTCAGCTGACTTACTGCTCTTGCTGTTTCTCCTTTGTTTCTTAACCGTTTTTCTCTTCTTTTTTGCCGACTCTGGACTGTCGTTGCTGAGTCGCTTCGGACTAGCCATTTCGTTTTTGGTGCCGCCTCCACTTTGCAGTTCTATAGTTCGCGTGAATGTTTGCGTTATTGTTCTGCTTTCGATTGGATCGCAAGTGCATTCGGAATTTCTTGGTTTCGTTCTCTCACTTTTAGGTACCACAATTGGAATTTCGTCTGATTCGCAAGTGCATACACCAGATTGTGGAGCAATTCTCTCACTTTTAGGTGCTGGTGTTTGACTGTCGTCTGATTCACAAGTACATTCAAACATCTGTGGTTTCATTCTCTCACTTTTCGGCCTGACTGTTGGGCGTTCATCAGAATCACAAGTACATACACCAGCTTGTGTTTGGACTCTCTCTGTTTTAGGTTTGACTGTTGGGCTTTCGTCAGAATTACAAGTGCATACACCAGCACGAGAAGCATTCTCAACTCCTTTCTGATTTTCCTGTAAACGTGTTTTATGCTCTAATTCGTCTGTGACAATTTTCTGTATGTGACTTTTAACCATCTCATGCATAATCTCTGCGGCTAGCTCCTTAGCTTTCGAAGCACAATCGCATACGCAGTCTTCATACATATTTTGTGCTTGTGTTCGGTCTCTTTCGCGATCTCGCTCCCTGCGCTGCTTTCTTAGCAAGCTCGCGATAAACTCTCGTTCATCTTCTTCATCCACGTAGTCACAAGCCGTATAACAATCACAAGAGTCATACTTGTTCTGTCTTAGCGCATTTATACGCTTTGATTTCTCTTGCAAACGCTTCTTTCTTATTATTTCTCTTATGATTTCCGATTCCGTATCCGACAAATTGCAACCGCAATTGCATGTGCAGCGTGACCTACGTTCCATGCACCTATGCGTGGGTAACTTGGGTTCGTTGTCGTCAAATTTTAATATATACATGTCGTCCTTCACTACCGGCGCGCCAGTTGCGTCCATCATACCACAGGCGCAAACTCTACACTTTCTTCTATCTCGATTTAGCGGCATAATGCGTTTCGCAACTCTTGGATGCGCCGCTGCCAAGCCATCTGCTATGCTTTTTGGCAAACCATCAGCCAATTTGTTGGATCGCTGTAGCTGCAGTGACGCGCCGTCCTCCCATTGTTCCGTCTGTGTGCCGGCTGTGTCTCTAGCCATACGACAAATCGCCACTATGCGACTGCAACATTTTTTAAGTTCTTTGCATGAGGTTCTACTTAGACTATATTGCATATTTTCGCCGCTCTCGCTATCCGTGCGCGCATACTTTGCGTGGCGCTTGCGGCGCGTGTCGCTTCTGTTGTTACTACTGTATTCCGAGTAACCGTTAGACGTTTCATCACAATCGCTGTCACTAAAAGAATCGCCGTGACGTTGATTTTTTCTTTTGTTTTTATTCTTTGTGCGTTTTCTGCGTAAGCATTCACGTAAATAATCGCTGTTACTGCTGCTACTTGAAGTTTTTCTCTGCATTTCGTTATCTGTACTCCGAGTTGAGTTCGTTTCGGGTGTGCTCTCTCTTTTGTTGCTGTACTTGCTTTCTGCGTTCAGTTTAGATTTTTTGTTAGCTCCAACTTGCTTACTTTTACCTTCGCGGTTAGTTTTCGTGCGCTCGCCTTTTCTGCTCCTGCGACTCGCTTTTTCTGTTAGTGGTTTGCTACTTCCGCCGTTCGCTTTAATTTGCTCGTCCTTTCGTTTGCCATGGTTTGCTTCGTCTTCCAAAGTTTCGCTATTTATATGCTTCGTTTCTTCTTGCTCAATTGTGCTGCTTTCGTTCGCTTTATTTTCAATGTCCGCAACGTTATAAGCTTGCACAGTTCGGTTTAATTTCACAGCTTCTTCAACCGAATTTTCTACTCTTGCGTACTGTTGTTGGAATCCGTTGTAACGCAGCTCATTGTTGTTGCTGGCAGTTCCGCTAATAGTGGTGCCATCATTGACCCTTACATATTGGTTTGACGCACTTGCTGGCTGTCTGATCTGGTGTGCGTGCTCACGTGAATTTCTGAGCAAACTGAAATCGGTATTTTGCTTTCTACCCTCTGCTATAAACGACTGTGTAGGCTGTTGTGTTATGAAAGATTGCTGGTTTGTATTGAACTGTGCTGGCACGTCCGACTGTTCCAGCGATTGTACAGTAGGCGATGTCTTTTGTAACGCCGGCACTTGCGGCGTGCGTGAGCGCACATATTCCTCGACATGAGATTTATACATGCCTGGCGGTAAGGTTTGTATCGAGGCCTGCGTTGCTGCGGCTGTTGGTGGTGGAGCGTATGCTATGGGTTGTCTGCTTGCGCCAGGCATACACGCTTGCGGCATGGCTGCAGCAAGCGCTAATGGTGTCGGTTGTGTGTAAGTTACGCACGGATATTGCGGAAATGCATAGCGTTGTGTTGTAAATTGCGCAGGTTGCGCTTTTTCCGGTACACGAGCGTGTGGCTGCGCAGTTGCTGTTGTTGCCAATTCGGGTATTTGACGATATTCTGCTTGTTGCACACATTTATCAAATGTCTTTTCAGCTTGCGCATTTTGTGCGTACAGGGAATTCTTGTTCAAAGTTGCATAATGCGTGTTCTGCGTGGGCACGTGCGTTATATGCGTTTGATAAACTATTTGCTGCGGCAAATGCATGCCAAAGCGCGCATAATTTTGTTCGCCTTGATTCGTTTTACTCGTATTTTCGTTAATTTTTGGCAGCTTTGAAGCATTGGCCTGCCGTGTCGTCGGTGCAATACTATTTGTTGTCGTTACATTCTTCACATCACCCAAAGTTCGAAACAACTTATCCATAAATCTCAACATTTCCTTCGTGGTGCCAGTGTTTTCATTAATAGTTGCGGCATTCGTTGGCATACTTTTATTTGCTGCATAGTTAACAGCATCTTCCAAATAATTGCCACTTTGTTCACCTGCTCTTGATCGTGGCACTTGATTTTGACAATTTTTGGTGTCTGCCGCATTTTTGCGCTGCTTGTAGTCGCAGTCATCAACGGCTTTATATACCGAGTCATCGTATGTTCGCGTCCTACGGCGATGGTTCTTTCGTTTTCTCTGCCTATCTTTACTGCTGCTTGTCGTAACAGAGGTTTCGGTGTCACGCTCCGTCTGCGCATCGGTACTATCACTGTTATGTGCGTAACTCGAGTTATGATAAGTAGCATAACTGCGTTCATCGCTCACGTAGTGCTGTTGCCTACCACCACGGTTGCTATATTGCGCCACATAATTGTCGTCTACATAATGTCGCCTGCCGCCGCCTTTTTGACGTGTTATTGCGCCTGCTTCGAAAGCGTTTGTGTTTAGCGTCTGCGTTGTGTGCCCGTTTTCGTAGTTAATACCATCAACCGTCAAGCGCCGACGCGACATTATTCACATTTATAATTTTACGTTTGAAAAATTTTAATTTTCATTTATTGTATTTTCAAATTAACTGC
Organism: Bactrocera oleae; assembly: GCF_042242935.1. Lineage (NCBI taxonomy): Eukaryota > Metazoa > Arthropoda > Insecta > Diptera > Tephritidae > Bactrocera > Bactrocera oleae. The sequence continues at coordinate 2,228,973 of NC_091539.1, forward strand.
CGATATTTTTTCATGCTCAAATTCTTTATGCCTTGAAACGTAACGCGCGATTGCCATCGTAAAAGTATTTAAGAAATATATTTATTTACACTCAAAAGTAACTACTCTGGATTTAGTACCACTTGCTTATGGTTTTGAGGGTTTTGAGACCGTTTAATTGCGGTTTTGTATAGTATAGCATAGTACGGTTTAGTTTTTTTTCGGGTTTACGTATATTTATGGTACTACAGTCGTCGGTTTTAGCACGCTAACTTACACTGAGTTTTGTATGTTGTCTGGTAGATTGCTTTGGAATTACTTTGAGCTAGTTTAGTTGTTATCACTTTGAGATTATTAACTCCGCTTGCTAGCCTGGGTCTTATTTTAACACGGTTTCGGTTGTTTATATGGTTGTTTAGTTAGTATAAGTTTATCTTTTTTCAGTTTTGAAGCTGGTTTATAACTGCTTATTTTGGCCTTAGTACTACTTTGAAAGTAATACCGCTATGTGGTGGGTACATGTTAACCTCTTTTACAATTGCAATTCAACGTTTTATTCTTTTTGACTCGCATCAGTATATACTCATAGCTGTCATTGTTATGCGGTGCGCATGTTGGAATTGCACAAAAATTCTCATTACAATCCACTACTGTGACATTCGGTATGATTTGAACACTGGTGGCCGATAATTTTTGTAAACCATTTTTATAACCATACGGGTGCATGGGATAGTTTGTGTTTGCTTCGTTAATCGCCTGATTGTCAACGTTTTGTAGATTACTACCAACTAAGCTCTGCCGTCCGGCGGCACCAGACTGTGTGGAACTTCTTAACGGGTGTTGGTAACGTATGCTCTCTCGGTCGAATTCTGTCGGATATTTATCCATAAATGTGAGACTGCTATGCCTCTCAACATCTTCCAATGGGTTAGAAGGCTCTTGTGCGTATTGCTGCGGTTGCTGTTCTTGTTCATAATGTTGTGCCATTGCATTAGCTACTTGATTAGCATACTGTTGTTGTTGTGGAACTTCAATAATCGTTGCGGCACCACCAAACGATTGCCTCGGCGAGTTCTCATTTTGATTGCCATTAGTTACATTGGCGATTTGACCGTTGTTAACATCAAATTGCTTGCCCAAAATGCGCGTTTCAACGGGTTCTGTAAAATCACGACTGGGATGACTTGGATAGAAATAAGCTTTTTGTACCATGCCCTTACCGTGCACACTCTCTGGTTGTGCTGCTGGCTGTGCTAGCGCCAAAGTTTGCGGCGGTGGCGTGTATCGCTGCGACTGAGTTGTGGGCGTTGCTTCTGGCGCAGCATAAACTTGCGTATTAGTTGGTGGTGTTTCTACAGACGCATTGTGCACTTGCGGCGCATTATAGTTGACTGTACTTTCGCGCTGACTTGCAGTAGCAACGTCAATTTCCAGTCTCGTGCCATTAGCATTTTGTAAGGTGCATAGTTTTTTGAACACCAGCTGGAAACACTGCAGCATTTGCTCTTCACTCAACTCGCAAAAATTTTGTCCGTTCACAGTAGGCGCGTTAGCGATTTCCTGCGTTATGGCAACACTATTATTGCGGCGTGTGCAGCTACAACCATTCGAGGTCGTGGTACGTCTATCATAATCATGCGACTTGCTTTCTTCATTGTCAACGGCATTACTGTAGCGTCCATTTTTTGAATCCCTGTGTCCGTTGCTAGTGCTATTCCGTGCTTGTTTCGCTGTATGCTCGTCAATGGATGTGCCACTGTCGTAACTATAGCGCTTTGGTTTTCGCGTGCGTTCGTGCTTCTTCGTTTTATCCTTACTATTTCTTCTACCATTGCCGTTAGCGGCTGGCGTGCTTTTCTCTTCGATGCGTGCTTTGACATATTGAAGAAAGTCATTGTCTGTGTTTGTTTCATCGGCTCTTGGTAAAACAATTTTATTTCGACTATCCAATTTATAAATGACGGTTTCCATTCGAATATCTTCATCGCGTTTTTGCTGTTTGTTGTCGCCCTTGTGCTGCTTTCCCTTGCTCTCCGCATCGGATTGCAGCTTACGTTTGTTGCGTGACTCAAAGGAGGATTTGCTTTCCATTTATACACATTTGTAATTTTGCGTTTGAATATTTGTTTGTATGTAGGGAATTTTCTTTACTAATTTTCGTTTTACCACAAATTGACACCTGCTTTACACATTTTGAAAACTTTTAACCCATCAGCAGAACTCTCGATTATTTCTAACAACGTAGCTCTTTCGAACTAAATCAAGCAGTCGTACAGCGAAACGGTTCACGACTGCAAAATAACTAAAATTGTGTCTACACTTTTTTAAGACTATTTGTAAAATCAAATTTTGTAGGCTAAAAACTACTTAAGGGGTCTACAATGTATTTTCGGATCCACGAAACATTGCTCCACTTGTTTTACGCTGGACTGGCGTGGTAAACTTATAGCGCATTTCACCTAGCTTTTTCCTTCCAAGTAGTTACACACTAACGAAATTGACTCGCTTTTAAGCACTTAAGCGGTTACATGCGCTTCACGTCCTCAAAAACACAAAAAAAAATTTATTGTCCTATTTAATTCTATAACATCTCTAGAATATTGTGCTAAATTCTCAAATTGATACCAGTAATAGTTTTGGAGTTACAGCTTTGAAAAGTCTGCTATATAGTCACTTAAAACTTTAAACGCGTTTTTCAAACAAATTGTGTTTTCCAAGTCGGTTGTCAAGATTTAAAACTCAACCGAACTTAATGAAGTTTTCACCAGATCTTTGAGATATTATTTACAAGGTCTTGAAATCAATTACAATTACAATTATCTTCTTTCAATTAAAATTATTTAAATCGAGAAAACGTCAAGAAAGTTTCACCAAAATTTGCATTTTTTTTTGTAAAAACGTCTGCCAAAAATTCAATTTTCACTTTATTAGTTTTTTCTCCGTCCAATACCTAGTTAATGGTCTTAGTTAAAACACGTATTTTTTTCTTTTTACTTTTGATGTGCCTGTCAGAAATTCTGTGGTCAATGCGGCAGCAACTTTTTTTTTGTGGAACTGCCGTAAATGACGTCGTATTGTCCGAGTTTTGAATATTTTCCTTTGAAAATTTCACAAAATCTTTCACAAATATGTAGCTTCGTAATAATAGAAAGTTTGTATAAAATATTGCATTTTTTATATAAAAAAGGAATTATCGAAAATAGGGCGCTTTTTGCTCGACGAAACCCATGTAACCGCTTAAAGACTGTGACTTTGCTGGAGCGTTTTGTACAACGTCGATAATACTTTGCAAATTGAAAATAATTGCAATGTAAATAGCTATTATAATTTTAATAAAAAGTTGATTTTCTTTATTAATACAAAAAGGTTTGCTTCAGCAGAAACTATGAAATCGGTAAACTGTTATAAAATTAATCATCAAAATATAATTTAACTTTTCACTTTGGAAAACTACGTTTATTTCTTTGGTTCCTTTGTACATATGGCAGTTGACAAATTTAACACGAAAACTACGTCTTACATGAGACCACCCACATACATATGTATTTGCATTGGCAGTCACTGCGGTCACATATAAAATGTAGTTGCTTGCCTTAATTTTGACAACCAATACCGTAAGCATATCCCTTGTGGAAACTCTTGTCGGACTTTCTACGCGCATCATTGTTTAGTATGAGACTGTAGGTCTTGTGCCTGGCATGCGCCAGAGACACGCCTAACTGGGCTGGTTTCCCCAGCACATATTCAGGCACATACGTGTTCTCAATACCCGAATCACCCGTGGAATTTTCACTTTGCATTTTTGTTTTCATTTTACGTTTAGGCGTCTTATGCTTAGCGCTGGAAACCTTTTGCAATTTACGTTGACTTTCTTTTTCTTCCACGGCTTTTGGTTTTCCAATTTCTTTAGTTTCCTTTTGAGCTTCTTGCTTCTTTTTAGATTTGGTTTTAAGACTGTATCTGGTACCCTTTTTCGTGCGATTCCAATGGTTTTGTTGACAGTAAGGTAGGCCTTTGGATTTCTTGCCGAAATTGGTTTGCGATAGCAGTATTGGACATCGCTTTTGTTGCATGACTAGATTTTCAAATTCTTGATAGAGCGCTTTGCAGTAAGAAATATCTTCAGGCTTTGGTTTGAGTGTTCCTTCATCTACTCCTTTTTGTTTTTTCATGTTAACATCCCGTTTTGACTTGCTTTGTCGCTTAGCTTTGTTTGGAACACATGTGCTTGAACAGCAGGTCCAAAAGGATGTGTCTGATGACTTGCTCTTCGGTGCTGCTGGCTTTGTTTCGCTTGGAATCGGCGCGCTCTTTTTTTCATCTCGCGCAGGAATGTTGTCTATATCACCGTCACACCAATCCCAGCAGGTTTGAAGCGACATTCCGGATTTTGTTTTAGTTTGAGGCTTACTACCTTTGTGTTTGATTTGCTCTTGTCGCGGAGGAGTTGTAGATTTGTTTGGAGTTGGTGCTTTAATTGGTTTTATTTTAGTACTTCTCCTTTTGCAAAAAGCACAGAATGCTTGAAACGGATTTCGGGTTCTTTCTCTACTTTTAGATCTCATGGGTCTCCTTGTAGTTCTCTTCAAAGTTTTTGGCTTACTCTTTTTATCAAGTGAACAACAAGAAAAAACAGAAGTGCTAGATGGTTTCTTTTGTACATTTTCTGTGCTTTTGACTTTCGCGGGTTTTTGCTTGGGAACATCTGCTTTCTTTGGCTTATCCTTTTCGAAGATTGTGCAGCAGGACACTTCAGATGGCTTCTTTTTGACTTTTGTCTGTTCTTTGATTTTCGGTGGTTTCGGTGGAAAATCGTCTGTTTGCTTTTGACTATTCTTTTGGAAGACTTCAGATGATTTCTTTTTCGTTGGCTTTTGTTGAGTATCTTCTAATTTCTGTTGTTTAGCCTGTCTGTTGTTGGGTTTCAACTTTTTGGTGAATGAACAGCAGGATATATTTGAGGGTTGCTTTAGAACACTTTCCTGGCTTTTAACATTTTTCGAAACATCTTCCTGCTTTCTTTTGCTCGTTGGCTCTTTTTGAACTTTTTCTGAAATTTTCACATGTTTGGGTTCAACTTCCTTCTTGGTCTTATCCTTTTTTAGAATTGAACAACAGGACACATTGGACGATTTCTTTGGTAGCTTGTCTACTTTGTCTTTTGCCTTTGGCGTCCTTTGTGCAGTGTCTTCTAATTTTTTAGATTTCTCCTTTTTGTGGAATGAACAGCATGATACCTTAGATTCTTTGTTTTGCGGCTTTTCCTGAACTCGGGTCATTGATGGTTTTTGTTGAACATCAGATTGTTTCTTTGATTTATCTGTTTTAGGCAAGGCACAGCACGACACATTGAACGTTTTCTGCGGTAGATTCTGTGCTTTGGGCGTTTGTGGCTTTTCTTGCACATCTTTTTTGGCTTTTGGTGGCGTTTCTTTCGTTGACTTCTCCTTTTTAGTCAAAGAACAGCACGACATAAAGAACGATTTATTTTCAATATTTTCGCTCTCTTTCTTAACAACAGGTGACTGCTCTCGCACTTTCTCTTGGCTAACTGTCTTCGCAGGTTTCTGCTTGGAAGTATCCACTTTATCAACAATTTTCTTTGGTTTCTCTGGTTTAGGTTGTGTCTTATAAGTTATAACTGGTTTTTTTGCATTTTGCACATTTTGTGTTTTCGGTTGCGCTTTCGGTTTCTTAGTTTGTTTATCCCTCTGACATCTTCGTCTTATATAATCAAAGCAGGAGCAATTTTTCTCTTTTAGCGGCTTGGTACGTTTTTCTTTTCTGTCAGTGGTATAGAACGAACTGTCCGATTTACTTTTACCAGTTTTTGGCTGCCTTCTACGTTTCACATTGATTTCGGCTGATTTGGTCTTTCTGGTTGTGAATGGTTCATCCACGGATCGACGTTTTTTTTTTTTAGATTTCGAGCCGCAACAACCTGTTTTCTCTGGTGGTGGTGGTGGCGGCGCTTTGCGCAGCACTTTAGGTTTCTCTCTGGCGTACGTTTGTTTCAGCTTTTCGAGTAGCTCGATTTCTTCGGGTGTGAGCGGACATTCCAGCGCTGCTGTTGGCTTTTTACTGTTTTTGGGTGTGCTCTGCGCCAGTTTATATGCCTCGAAGTCTTCCTCCTGTTTATCAGCTTTGAATTTCTTACGCGTGCCACAACAACCCAACTCGGATTTTTTCTCCTTTTTCTTTTGTTTCTTATCGTTCTCATGCTGAGATTGTGAGCGACGCTGTCGTGAGGAAGCGCCACCTTTGCTAGTACTCGCTTTTGATTTCGATGCGCTCTCGCCATCAGATTTGCGCGACTTATGCGCTTTATTCTTGACGCTGTAAACTGAATCATCGCTTGAGCTTTCAGCATAATCAAGATCTGTATTATTTTCCCTCTTCTTGTCCTTTTTCTTCTTGAAAAATGCCGTAGCTGTTGTCGGCTTGTTGGCTGTTTGTCGCTGTCTGGGTCTGGTGGTATAGATTGATTTCAGTTCTCTATAACGTCTAACCTCCTCTTGTGTTTTGAATCGGCCATGCGCAGACGTATGCGGTCGACTGCGGCTCTTTCTTTCGTGCTCTCTTCTTGGAGATTCCCTTTCTTTGGATTTTCTTCTTTTTGTTTTTTCTCTTGCTTCCCTTCCTTTGGATTTTCTTCTTTTCGCCTTTTCCGTGTCTTGTCTTTCTTTCGATTTTCTTCTTTTTGTCTTCTCTTTATCCGCTCTGTGCTTACTTCTCGAACGTTGCGACGATTTTTTGAAGCACAAAAATCCTTTTGATTGTTCTTCCTCCTCCTCATCTTCCAACACCGTTTGTGAGTAAACTTTCGATAATCTACGTAATTCCCGTTGCACATCTTCGTCTAGCATCACATCACAATCGCAGTCACAGCCGTATATGTCCGTCAACGATTCGCCCATTTTTTTGGCGTGCGGATTGAACCAGAGTTCGCGCACCTCCTTCCCCTTCCGTTTGCCGCGCGCCTCTTCGCGTTTAAGACTCGATTTGGGCTGCGCGCTGCGAGGCTTAGCTGAAGGCATTATGTATATACGAATATTATTTTTTACACGATCACACAAATATGTAACTGTATTGGAGAATGCGTGACCGCAGGTTTTCCACAAATCAGTTAAATTTTTGTTGTTTTTTATTTATATATATTTTTTTTTGGTCAATTACTTGCGCATGCTGATCGCGCTAATTTTGGCTAACGTAATCCTTACGTTGTTTTTTTTAATGTAATTATTAATTTTTTTCAAACGTAAAAATTTCGAATTTGTATACAGAAATGAACAAAAAATTTTGAATAAAAAAATAAAAATGAAAGATAAATTGTTGAAATGAAAACAAGTGCCGAAAGTTTGGATTGAAGATTTGTAAAATTCCCCACATAACGTTGCATGTAAGTGGCAATTGAAAAGCGGAAAAAGTGTATGATTGTTCCCATAAGTCCCACCGTTGTCATTTGTCTAACTCGCTTTGACATCGTTTCTGGTTGGCAGCCAGCGATCTTGACAGCATATAGTCGAGGCGAGCACTGAGTAAATAATATACCATAAATATGCGCTCTTCTGTATAATAAATTATTGTTATACCCTGAACAGGGTATACTAAGTTTGCCACGAAGTTTGTAACACCCAGAAGAAACGTCGGAGACCCTGTCTGTACATATGCAAACTAGTCCCTCAGTTTTTAAGCTATCGATCTGAAATTTACACCTGTCCTTTTCTCACTAAGAAGCTGCTCATTTGTCGGAACGGCCGATATCGGACCACTATACCATATAGCTGCCATACAAAGTGAACGATCAGAATCAAGTTCTTGTAAGGAGCCTCTGTATTTGTGAAGGGTATTATAGCTTCGGTGCAACCGCAGTAAACGTTTTTTCTTTTGTTGAACTTCCAGTACCAACCCCATTTACCACGCTCATTTAAAATTGCTACACAATGTTTCCAGCAACTTTTTCGATATTTTCTTCTTGTCAGGACTTTTGCACATTCCTTATCTGAATCAACCTCATAAACCATCGTTGTTATTATTTACATACATCCTACCTACGTCATCAGGCACTCACATACCTTATGTCTTGATTTCAACTTAAAATTATTTTGATTTTTCGCATTTTTCTTTATTTTTTTATACTCTCTTTTTATACATGATTGTTTATAAAGAATAGAAAACTGTTCGTTTTAATTACAAAAAATTTACAGACAAATTTAGAATTTTAATATTCAGAAATGTGCACATGAGCCTTATGCTTCTTCAAATGTGACACTTGGCCAAGTTAACGTTGCAACTACATCTCACACGTGACAGCTCGTAAGCCGGTCCTTTATAGTCACATGTCAAATGAAGTGGTGTCCGTTAAGTTTGAAAGGCAACCTCGTGCCTACATTCTTTGTAAAGACGTTTGTAATATTTTTGCTGTGCCTTGAGAATTGGTAAGAGACTGTACCTCACCTTACGCGCTCGAGCGATGACTGCGCCTGTTCGCTGTGGTTTGCCCAGCACGTATTCTGGCGCATAATCTTTCTCCATGTCCGTGTCGCTGTTGGACTTCTCGCTTCGTATTTGTGACCTGCTTCTCTGCTTTGAATTTTGCTTTGGTATGTGTTTCGTAACTTTTTGTTTACTTGCTTGCTTTTCCTTGGTATTTTGTTTGGTTTGGTCTCCCTTTTGAACTTGTAGCTCTTGATTCTTTTGCTTACATTTTAGATATGATTTGGATGTCTTCGCTTCTGCGGCCTTGTTTATTCTAGTTTGTGAAATCATTATTGCGCATTGGTTTTGTTGCTTGATTATGTTTTCTAATTCTTGATAAAGCGCTTTGCAGTAGGAAATGTCTTCTGACTTAGTTTTAACAGCACACTCATCTTCTGATTTCCGCTCGTCTTTGTCTTTTCTTAGTTTATGACTGCTGGAGCAGCAGGAACAGAACGGTGATTCAGAGGGTTTAGTTTTTTCGGCTTCTTTAGTTCGCTTTTTCGGTTTTCCTTGATCTTCCCGTAGAGTACTACCGGGCGAAGACTTTCCCTTTGATTTCTCTTTTTTACGTCCTCTAGAAAACAGACCGTATTTTCTGATTGGTTTCTCTTGGACTTCTTCTTCTGGTTTTGTTTTCAAGTGTTTATGTTTCGTATCCCTGTCACCACTTGTTCTTTTTGAGCAACACGAACAACAGGAAGTACCAGATGTTTTCTTTTGAGCTTGCTCTTGACTTTTTGTTTTTGAAAGCTGAGTTTTGCCCCTTGAAGGCTTCCTTGTTGCATCAAATTTTGTGGAATTATCCTTTTTACTTTTTGAACGAGTGGAGCAGCATGATGTTTCTGATTTTTGTGCTTGCACTTTTTCTTGACTTTTAGCCTTTTTGGGTCTTTCGTTGGGCTTGATCAGCTTCCTTAATCTATAGTTCGGTACCTTATCCTGGCTAGTCCTTTGAATTTTGTCCCGACTTTTACTGCTTCTTGGTTTCTTTTTAGATTCATCAAACTTCTTGGTTTTCTTTTTTTCTCCGCTCGAGCGACAGGACCAACAAGACGTTTTGGATGACTGTTTTTGAACTTTTTCTTGACTTCGCGCTTTCGAAGGCTTTTGTTTGGTTTTATCTTTCTCGCCACTGGAGCGACAAGACCAACAAGACGTTTTCGAAGATTGTTTTTGAACGTTTTCTTGCGATCTAGCTTTCGAAAGTTTGTGTTTAGAATTCGCTAGCTTCTTTGACTTATCTTTGTCTTGACTTTTACTTTTTGATGGTTTTATTTTTGGTTCATCCTGTTTCTTTGCTTTATCTTTTTCTCCATTGGACCGACAAGACCAACAAGACGTTTTCGAAGCCTGCTTTTGAACTTTTTCTTGCGATATAGCTTTCGAAGGTTTATGTTTAGAATCAGCAGGCTTCTTTAACGTATCCTTTTGAATTTTCTCCTGACTGTTACTTTTTGATGATTTCTTTTTAGATTTGTCCGACTTTTTTGCTTTATTTTTTTCACCACTGGAGCGACAAGACCAACAAGACGTTTTCGAAGATTGTTTTTGAACGTTTTCTTGCGATCTAGCTTTCGAAGGTTTATGTTTAGAATCAGCAGGCTTCTTTAACGTATCCTTTTGAATTTTCTCCTGACTGTTACTTTTTGATGGTTTCTTTTTAGATTTGTCCGACTTTTTTGCTTTATCTTTTTCACCACTGGAGCGACAAGACCAACAAGACGTTTTCGAAGATTGTTTTTGAACGTTTTCTTGCGATCTAGCTTTCGAAGGTTTATGTTTAGAATCAGCAGGCTTCTTTAACGTATCCTTTTGAATTTTCTCCTGACTGTTACTTCTTGATGGTTTCTTTTTAGATTTGTCCGACTTTTTTGCTTTTTTTTTCTCACCACTGGAGCGACAAGACCAACAAGACGTTTTCGAAGCCTGCTTTTGAACTTTTTCTTGGCTTCTTGCTTTTGAAGGTTTTTGTTTAGAATCTAGGGGCCTCTTTGTCTTCTCTTTTTGAAATTTGTCTTTACTTTTACTCTTTGAAGGTGTCTTTCTATGTTCATCTAACTTTTTTGTTTTATCCTTTTCCTTTAAAGTTTTGTCTTTGCTCTTGGTTCTTGAGTGTTGCTTCTTATCGTTTTCTTTATTTGAACGACAAGACCAACACGACGTATCGGAAGACTGCTTTTGAACTTTTTCTTGACTTTTAGCTTTCAAGGGTTTTTGTTTAGAATCTCCAATTTTCTTTGGCTTCTCCTTATGTACTTTTGAAGCATTCCTGGCAATTGGTTTGTTGTCTTGACTTTTGCTTCTTGTACTTATTTTGTTAGGTTGATGCGATTTTTTTGGTTTCCCTTTGTCACTAGAACGACAGGACCAACATGATGCCTGTGAGGATTTTCTTTCAATTTTCTCCTGACTTTTGCTAGCTTTTGCTGGTTTCTGTTTAGAACCGGTAGATTTGTTTGGCTTATCCTTTTGAAGTTTTTGCTGACTTTTGGATTTTGAGAGTCGCTCATCAGATTCATTTACTTTCTTTGCTTTACCTTTCTTATCACCTGAACGACAGGACCAACAAGATGACTCGGACGCTTTCTCTTCAAGCGTCCTGTTGGACTTTGAAGTCTTCTTTTTAGAATTAGGATGTTTATTGGACTTTTCCTTTTTCAATTTTTCTCGACTTTGAGGCTTTGAGAGTTTTTGCTTGGAATCGTCTTTTGGTCTTTCTCTGTACACTTTCTCCACACTTTCACCCTTTGAAGGTTCCTTTTTAGATTGAGCTGATGTTTTTTTTTTATTCTTTCTAAAACAAAACCAGCATGACGTGGCTGATGTTTTCTTTTTCAGCTTTTCCCGACTTTCGACTTTCGAAGCTTGTTGTTTTGAATCACCAAACTGTTTTGGCTTCACCCTTTGAACTGTTTCTTGACTTCGTGTTTGTGATGGTTTCCGTTGAAGTTTCTTGGCTTTTCTCGTTTGAACTTTTTCGTCACTTTTGACTTTTTTGGCTGGTTTTCTTTTAGTGTCTGTTTTATGTGCTGTAACAAGATCATTATTGATAATTGCAGTGATTAGCGTAGTTCTAAGGTTCTTACCTTTTTGTTTAATGTTGCTATCTTCGTTATTATTTTTGGCTCTTAAATAAGGGCAGCAAGACGTTTCAGAACCGGTATCCTTTTTTAATGAACTTCTTGCTGGTTGTTTGGATGAGGGTTTTGCTTTCTTCGGTTTTGTTTGCGTACGAACTTTATCTTTGACTGTAGCTTTTCTCTTGTCATCAGGCGTTGGCTTGCGGTTCACGGAAGAAGACGAAGTTTTTACTGCTGGCTTTGTTTTCGACTCAGGTTTAGGATGAAAAGCTGGCTGATTTCGACGCCACGCCTTTCTGTCATCCGCTGGTTGTGGTTTATATTTCGTAGAAGATGGTGGTGGTTTTGTGGTTGGCTTGGTTTTTGCCTCAGGTTTGGGATGAAAAGCTGGTTGTTTTCGCCGATTTACATTCACATTCCTATTGTTTTCGTTTTCAATAGGTTTTGAGGCTTGTCGCTTACGGTTTTGTGGTTTCGCCGTAGAAAAACTTACGGCTGTGGAGGGGTTTTTTCGTTTTTTAACTGTCTTCGTTTTTGTTTCTCGTTTATCGCTTTTAAACTTCTGTTTCTTGCGACATAAGAAAGAGCAACACGACGTATTATCGAAATCATTATCTTCTGGCGGCTGCTTATTTTTCGCGCTCTTAATGTTTTTCGGTTTTCGCTTAGATGTGTACACAGAACTATCCGATTTGCTCTTATCAATTTCCTTTTTATGTTTTGCACTTGTGCCTACTGATTTTGTTTTTCTGAGAGCATGCGACTCTTCGTCCACTGGCAGCGAGATCATCTCCCGGGTGTTCTTAGAATCGCACGAAGTACCGCATGAACAAAATGATTCTGGCGTCTTATTGAATTGCTTACGCTTGGCGTCACTGTTTTGTGTAATCCATTCTGTGGTCTGCTGCGGCTCGAATTCTTTAAGATAGTCATCTCCACAACTGCAATCACAAACGTAACATTGCTCATGCTCATATGAATCGGTCTCTGACTGCTGCTGTTTCTTTTTAGAGTTCGAGCCGCAACAGCCCGTTTTCTCTTGTGTTGTTGTAGCTGGTGATGATGCGGATTTCGATTTTTTCTCCTGCTCAGGTTTCACCTCACGTGTGTAAGTGGCTCTAAGCATTTCCAGCAGCTCCACTTCTGCTGTTGTGGGCGCACATTCCAGCTCTCGGTTGGGTCTTGAAGTTTGTTTGTTAGTGCAGTGCGCTGGTGTGTAGGCTTCATAATCCTGCTGCTGCTTATTAGCTTTCGATTTTTTACGCATACCACAACAGCCAACCTCAGCATCTTTGTGGTCCTTCGGTGTCAACTGCATATGCTCTCTTTCGTCTGCATACATGGGAGCATAGGGACGATCGCGTGGATAGCCGCTATCATTGCTTCCATGTGGTCGGGTTTTCGGTTCCTTACGCGCAATAGTCTTACGTGATCTATGCTGTCTCTGCGCGCCCATAGATACTGAATCAGCGCTTGAGCTTGCGGCATGTTTTTTTAAACTGCATCCTTTGCGTTCATTTGGGTTCTTGGCATTATATTTTGTTTCAGTTTCATTTTGTCTAGCGTTGCGTGCTGATTGTTGCGGATTTCTTGGTTTTGTGGTATAAATGGCTTTAAGTTCACGATAGCGTTTAGCTTCCTCACGCGTTTTAAATCGTCTATTCAGTGGAAAAGGGCGATTATGGCTGGGACTTTCACTTTGTTCATGTACTTTTTTCTGTGTTTTCTGTTCTTTTTCCTCGCTTTGTTTGCTACGCGAACGTTTGGCGCATGATTTTTTAAAGCACGAAAAGCCTTTGTTTGTTTCTTCCTCTTCCGAACTCACTTTTGCCCGCGTTTTCATTTCCGTCCTGCCAAATGTGACAATCGCAGTCACACAGACATATGTTCATACCCGATTCGCAAATGTCGGACGCATGCGGGTTGAACCACAGTTCGCGCACCTCCTTCTGCTTGGGTGTGCTATGCGCTTCAGCGCGCCTTGGCTCCAACTTGCGTTTCGCGTCATAATGTTTAGAGGTCGAGGGCATATTGTACTACACGTAAGCACGCAGGCTTTCCGCGGACCAGTGCACTAGTTTTACGAATATTTTTGCCACCTTTACATGCTAAGTTTGGTTTGAGTTGGCTCGAAGTTTTGTTGAAATTTTAGAAAATTGTTTTTGTAAACATATTTGCACAGAAATTTTATTAAAAATAAATTTTAATGTGAAAAAGTATTAGACAAGACACTTGCTGGTGATGACAATGCATGATAACTGAAATGCTACCGTAGCGTGTGGAATTAAAATAAAAATTTCTACTTGCTAAACTCTCCAATACCAATTGATTCAGCGCCGCGTTGCGTCTTAAGCGCTTTTAAAAATCCACTTTACTAACATATCAATCATGATTGTATACTCATTTTATTAGTGGACGCGTTCTTCTGTGCTGTAAATTATAATTACTCGTGCCGCGTCGACCTCTGCGCCTTGGCTTGCGCTCATCCGCTTCCTTTTGTTCGCGCGCCATGCGCTCGGAGAGCACGTGAAAGTACTCCTCCAGCGATGATGTGCTCGGCGTTGCATGTGGATCTTTATAAATGTTCCGATTGTGTCGCCTTATAGCGTTGATTGCTTCCACGTATTTCATATTTATATGACTGCTACTTGGTAAGTGGTCCATATTTGCTGTGGCATATCTAAATTTTGGCTTCTTGTACAACTTTTGCAACTCTGTTTCACTGGGCGCTCTTTCTTCCAATGTGGTCACTCGCATTGGCGCCTTTTTACGACCTTTCAAAAACGGCAAACAACTACCGAACCTCCCGTGCGAAATCGTGCTTTCTATTTCTCGCACTGCTTTCTGTTCTTGCAGCGCACACTCTGCATTAGACGCGAGCACATCAGGCGTTCTCGAAAAAAGTTGCTTTTTGTTTACAATTAACGTGCTTTTATGCTCAACTTCATTTTGCAATGAGTTTGCTTCGGTTCTTAAGCAATTCAATCTGATGGCCAACATCTTTTCGCCAATTGTTCGTTCGTTTTTCACGCTCGAGCTTGAAGGCTGCATCTCTTTCGCTATTGGTGGTTTTGGTGGCTCTGTCGCTATCACTTGTTGTTTGTGTGTCTCCTTGTCTTTCACGTTTCTCTTCAATTTTTCGCTTTTCACCTTCTGTTTTAGCACTCTTTCTCTACCCATTACTTTCTGCTTTATCACCTTCTCCTCTCTGAGCTTATGCTTCAAAGCTTCGTCGTCCTTTTCAGGCTGCGCCGTAATTTTAGTGTGTCGCGCTTTCTCTTTTTCTTTGACAATTCGCGTTGCTTGTAGACCGCGCTTGAGTTTGCGGCATAGCGTGTTTTCCGTTCTACATTTAATGGCTACATCCGCATCACACTTATTATTACCCTTCATCACTGGCTTTTGCGCACACTGTGTAGGCTCGAGCTTCCGTTTCGGCTTAAAATAGAGCATGAGGCGTTGTAGCGTGCGCGCGCTGCTCCGGGTTGCCATGCTAAATTTTTGCGGTAGCGCTTGAACGCCACTCTGCAGCTTGCGTGTAGAACTCTGGTTCGTTTGTATTGGCGCCACTCTTTTGGTGCCTGCTGCTGGATTAAGCTGTTGCGTCGGTCTCTTTGACTTCACATTGCTTGCCGTTGCCAATACGTTTTGGCTTTTCTTACCGACTGCGCCGATCCTGCTCTGTCCCGCCTTGATTATAGACTGCTCTCTACATTGCCGCACGGATTGATAGGCTTTGTTAACTCGTGGCGTTGAGACACTGTTATATTTTGGTTTTAGTAGTATGCTTAAATCGCGGTTAACTCTTCTCAAGTGCTTCAATATCTCCATCTCTGTGCGTACGAAATGTGGTAGTTGCTGCCTTCCTGTTTCATTTTGGCGCACATTTTTTCCATTTGTTGCCCGCCATCCCTGATTGGGCTTGTTTGGCGTTTGCTTTCCTTGTGGCGCAGCCTGTGTGCTTTGTGGTAGTCCGGTTGAGGTGTTCCACTTTTTTGAAGCCTCTGTTGTTTCGCCGCTGTGTTTTCGTTGCTCTCCTGAATTTAAAGCATTTTCCATGCTAGAACTGGTTTCGGTCTATTGTGCAAACTGAAATTTTTCTAATACCATTTACTGTTTTTTTTTGCAAAAATAATCAAAAAATATAAAAAATGTTCTTTAATAAAAAAAAAAAGTATTTTAAAAAATATTCACTTTTTTGTAATTTTTGACAATTTACAATATTGAACAAAACGTTTGATAAAAACAGATATTGTGCGCCGAAAGTATATGTTCAGTGTGTTCCGAAAATATAGCGCTGCGTTCCCTGCGGCTACACGTTTTCCTCAAAATTCGTAGTCTTCGAAAACGCAAGAACTTCCAAGCGAACAAGTTCTTCTAAACTACGTATAATGCCCAGACCTGAGTAGAGATAGCTATGCAACGTTCTAAAGCTCTAGCTAAACTCGTTTATTATAGAAAATTCTGTCGGTTCCTACTCACAAGATTTGACGGTTACGACTAAATTTCGTCTTCAGTTTATCAAAACTTAAGCGTAAATAAAGCAAACACCTCCTTGGAAGCGCCGTAGAACCCAAGCGCAATCGATCAGAGTTAAATAACCAAAAGCCTCGTTTACAGTGAATATTTATTGGGACAATTTAATTACATAAGCGTACATTTTTAAATGAGTCCAAGTTAGCTGTAAATTGCATATCAGCACAAGACACATCGGTTCTATAGTTGTAGCTCAAATATAAAAACAGCACACACTTCTACAAGCTACGCTCACATGCCAAGCCTACAATTCCTTAAGAGCTAAGACAGAAAGGACTCACATTACTCTCAGTGAGTTAAGCTTCTGACTCTTGCACAACATTTAACGATTTTCTCTTCAGTTTGCGTCTTCGTCTAGAGTGCGGTTGTGTCGTTGGCGGCGTTAGGTTTTCCATGGATTTTATGTATAGCGAATGCGCGCCGATTGCGTATGCGATTTCGTTGCAGCGATTTTGCTGACCGAGTATGTATGCGTTGTTCCTCACGAGCGGTATGCATACAGAATCTGCTGCCAGCGGTCTGCGCTTATGGCGCTTTCGTGTTTTGCTAGCCTTTTTCGCGGCTGGCAGTTCTGGCTTAACAATGCGTTTTCTGGAAGTTGTTTGCCTCTTTGCTTTATTTGATTTTCCCGCTTCTTTTGCGTTTTGTTGCGGCAGTCGTATTTGCTGCGTACAACTGTTGCTGGGTTTGTCGGAAATAGCATGTTTTTTGTTATGACGCTGCTTTAGTTGAGTTTTGATGTGCATCAACATATCCTCCAGTGACGATGTGCTCGGCTCACAGCGCGTTTCGTTGTCCGAATTTGAGTAAGTGGTTTTGAAGTCTTGTACGAGCGCGCATGACTTGACGGCGGCCTTACTTGTTGAGGGCACATCATCAGCCATTTGATTTAGGGACGTTTTGCTCACTGTTGTACACGTAGATCGATCGGTTTTCGGTTTCGCTCTTGAGTTTAACATTCCGCTAAATTTTACGCAAGAATTTGTGGCAGTGTGGACCGGCAGACGTTTATCACTTCTCTGACGCTGTCTTAAGAGCTCTAGCGAATTTTGCGCAGATAGCACGTAAAGTTCCGAGTGACAAACGCGTGAATTGGTACGATATTTGCTCGTAGCTTTACGTCGTCTTTGCGGCAAATTTTTATTTCTATAGTGTTTACAATTACTTTTCGGCACTTTGACGCTTGCGCTGCGCTTCGTTTTCGTTTTGGTATTTTTTGTTACATTGCTACACGACTCTATAGATCTAGCGCTCGTATACGAGTGGACGCTGCGTTTTTCATAAACTCTCTTCTCGTCACATAATTTGGAAAGCGATGTATGTGCCGTTTCAGACAGGGATGCAAAAGAGTCTGATCTTTTTCAAATTTTCTTTTGGTGTCGCTCTGGGCATTCACACGGTCAAAAAGAGTCCAGCAACTCGAGTCTAGTTTTTCTGCATTCCTTTTCACAAAATGTTCGTAAATATTTGTGCGGTTCGACTGCGCAACACCGCGCAACACTGCATGCTGCGTATTTCATTTGTATGTTGAGATGATGGTCACACATTTTGCTTGCAATGAATTACCATGAATATGGTAGAACAATATGCATAATACAAGTACCTACCCGCTAAATAGTTTCAAAAAAATACTAAAGACGGGAATTCCCTAATCCACAAGAATGTATTGAATATCCGCAACTAATATTTTCAAGGCCAAATTTATAATAGCAATTTCCTAATCTTTAAGTATTAAAAACTCATAATTTCTTTACTGCGTATTAAAAATTCATAATTTCTTTACTCCATAATCTATATATTAATTTTCTCCTTATTTACAATTTGTCATAATATTTCTATTATTCTATGCATACATATTTGCATATTACATACAAAAATAGATAACAGAACTCAAATTTGCGATCGAATTCATTTGAAACCGAGCGCTCTTGCAACCATTCAAAGGATTTGAAAGTGAAAAGGAATGCTGAAAAGGGTAGCAGCGAGCTGTTACGAACAAGAACACAAAGCGTGCCACCCGAACACGAGTGGCACGGTCCCTTCGTCTTTCCTCGTCGTCCCCTCGCCCACAATAAACTGGTATGAGACTCTTTTGCGTCCCTGTCTGAAACGGCACTATGCAATTTTTCCCAATATTTACTTTGTTTTGTCACGTTTTCTTTCGCTTCGGTTTGATTTTCATGCTTGCGCTCGAACTTTTTCCGTTGCGCATGCGACCTTTGTAGTGTGTTTCTACGTTTCTTTGCCAAATATATATGCTCCAAGGAATCACGTGGTTTAATTGATGCAGCAAATCCTTCCTTTTTATATATCTTAGACTTCACTTTCTCTACATGGAACGCAACTGGTGCCTGCTCTGCTGCTTGGCCATTATCCAGTTCAACTTCCATGTGAGAAAGTGTGTGTTGGCAAACTTCGTTTGTCGCTTTGTACGTGTGCTTGCTTCTCACGCGCAGTGGTGTCTTTAATGACCGTTCACTCTTTATTTTCAGATTTTTCATCTCAGTAGAGATTTGTGCGAGGTCATCCACTTCAGAGGAAAAATCTAGCGTAACCTGCTTGTCCATTACATCGTTCTGCGGCACATCTCTACCAGCTTTGGCGCGTAAATATGTCAGCTGTGTGAGTTCTCGTTGTCTATCGATGTCTTCAAGCCTTTCCAGCTCTACAAAACCTAACTTTGTTTTTCTATCAACTATGCCGCGCGTTTCCGTCTCCGCGTATTTACGCATATTCTCCATTTGCAGGCTAATTTCGGAGTCTCGCATGCGTGTTATATCGCTTTTATGCCAAATTAATTCCAATTCATTCGCATTTTTTGTTCGTTTGCGCTCGTGCTGTTTGTCCGCTGTCATTTTGCCGTAAAGCTCTTTCAGCGCCGAGGAATGCGTATGCCGATTGTTGTGCTTGATTTCTGACCTTTCCTTATTATTTTCTTTATTCTCGCATTTCTTATGCGTTCTAGCTACCTTTTCCTCTTTACTCTTTCGTTTGCTTATGACACTCTCTTTCTTTTGCACTTTTTTCGTGAGCTCCGCTGTGACCCTGCGGTATTCCGTGTTCAACATGCTTCCGCAAACTGATACTCCCGATTTGGATCCATAATCTGCACTCAGCGCAGCTGCCAATTCATAGTTTTCCTTCGGTTGAAATATGCCTCCACTACACGCATCGTCTTTGATATATGACCGTATTTTTATGCGTGACGTTTCGTTGAAGTTTTTTTTTTGCTAAACTCTCCATCCTCCCCGCCAGCTATACGTTCATTGTGTTTACTTTGCCTCACACTTGAATTCCTATTTGTGGGTGTTTTTGGTGCGTCCGAGAAGCATGTGTCGCTAATGGTCTGTATGAGTCCGCGCCGTTCATGCTGCTGTGATCTTGACTTAGATCTGCTTTGCCGTGACCTAGTCCTGCGATTATCCGTTGTTGCCGTAGTTGTCGAATAACTCTTATGCCGTTTCTGTAGCCGTTCGCGTGGTACGTCGCAAAATGGTGCGCGCTCGCCTTGTGTATCGACGCCATACAATGGATTTCGAGCCAACATAGCCTGCTCGTGCTCTTCCAATAAACTGAGAAACTCTGGTGAGATGTGCTTAAAGCTCTTCGGGTCCATGAGTCGCTGCTCACCATCTCGTATGGGTCGTGCCAACTGCAAATCCTCATGCGGTTGGTACGACTCACGTGTCGAGATGCCAAACATTTTGCATTTCTCACTCAATTTCGCGCCCATGTTCTGCTCACGCTGGCACTCGTACCACGTAGTAGCTGTATCCGGCACGTAGATACTCGACTTCTTGGCGGCAGACCACAAACTGTCGGTGATCTCATTGCAATCGGTGCGACAAGGTACATTGTTGCGACCCAGCTGTTGCAAACCCATTTGCTGGTTCAAACGTATGGCCTGATTGGCGGCTTCAGGCATGACATTACTGTTGATACTGTTGATGAAGGCGCTATAGTTGGAGGGGCATAAGTAGTCTTGTTCCGCTTGTTGTTGTTTCACGCGTAAACGATCCTGTTGCGCTTGATATTTATTAAAGGTTGGCTGGTTTTTGTTTGTAAAGAGATCTGGGCCATAATAGTTGCCGCAACGTGAAGCTGCCAAAACTTGCGACGTTAAGTAGCGATAACAGTTGGTATTACCGAAATTTCCGAAATTCATATTGCTGAGTTACTGATATTCGTACATTGGAGACCGTAACATTTAATATGTGATATGTACACGTAATATGAGGATTTAGTACGTTTTTCTTAAATTTTTTTAAAAATATTTTTTCCGAAATGGAAAACGTTTAATCTACGAAAAATTTTATTTGAAAGTGACAAAATTCGAGTTGTGCTTTGAGTGGTCCAAATGCTAAAAACAAAATTTGAGAGTCTACACATTGGCTGTATAAGTGCGGCGTTGCCATTTTGGGGGAATATGTTTTTTTTCCCTTAATTGTGTGCTTGCTCGAGCTATTTGCTGGCTTGAAGGTCTTAGCGTCATAACGACTTATGTGTACCTATACTTAACAGTGTCTTAAGCGGCATTTGGCTAAACTTTGGGCTTGTAATAATAGGTATTAAGCAATAGTCGCAGTTCTCGGTGCTCCTAATTACATTCCATATTTGTATGAACGCGGTTTATTATGATTTTTACTATTTTTCCTCGGTACCCGTTTGACTTTCCCTACCTAGAATATCTGTATAATCGTGGATACGCCTCCTATATGAGAATGATCGCGCAAGAATCCTGCTCCGGTGCTTGCTTCGCACACACAGAGTGCTGTGTCTTTGATACTGTTATTTATTTTTGAAAATAAAGTCTATTCTCTCCGTTGGCGATCTCCTACCTCACAATTATAATTTCAGACTAGCCTCAGCTCGGTAGACCAATAAAGACACCAAAGTCTTAACTACGAAACTTGGATATTATGTAGAGAGTAGTTCATTCTAGTTGAGTAAACTTTCTAGCGGAATATCTCTTTCAGTTTCAGTAATATACCTTTTCTCAGCATATACTCGTAATATATAAAAATTGTTATTGTGTTGGAGAATTGCAGCGCTGCTTGCTAAACGAGCGTAGTAATTTACTCATATTTTGTCTAACTTTTCGCTTGCAGAATCGTTTCCGCCATACAGGCCACATTCTCCTTTCTGGTCGGTTTCATCGTATGTAAGTCCACCTGCAGCAAATCGTTCGTGTATGCCTCACATTTTCTAATGGAGGCATATGGCTGGTTTGGCACCGCTTACTTTATGTACGACATTTGGTCAATGTACAAAGTGCACACACAAAAAATCGCTGACAAATTGAAGCTGATGCGTTTGAATGCAGCCGCCACAGCTGCAAATTCGTCGAATGGCGTCAATATCGTCAATGGCGCAGCACTAAAGCACAACAGCAACGGTGTGTCAAGTGCTGCTGGTGACAGCGGTGATGAGTCACCGGTACGTGTGTCAGCGCAGCAACGCGAAAACGATGATATTTACGATTACGATGGCGAATGCGTGCAAATACCGAAGGATGGCAAATGGGATTTCATCAAATATGTGATCACGCATCCGGTGATGATGATACATCATGTTTTCATTGGCACTTTCGGCCTGCTGGTCGTAACGGTGCGTGTGTTATGCTTAAATAGTGCAGACTTTTTTATTAAATATGTAATATTTTCTCTCATTTAGTACATACGCGGCGGTGGCCATTGCATTTACAGTTACATGTTCATGATGGAGTTCTCCACACCATTTGTGTCGATGCGCAGCATACTGAGCACCATGCGTTTGAAGGACTCGCGCGCATACATCATAAACGGTCTGCTAATGTTGGGTTCCTTCTTTGTGTTTCGTGTTGTTATGTGGCCTTATGTCATGTACCGTTATAGTTTGGCTATAAATGTGAGCTTCTGGCAGGTAAGCAGAGTCGGCAAGCGCCTACTTTTTTATTTTTTAATTTTTTTTGTATTTTTTATTTTGATTTTGCATTAAATACAGTAAGTTTAGCGTTAATTGATATCTTGTCGAATTGCAGTATGAGGTTATGTTGAAAACACATAGCGGTACTATCATGCGCTTATGCATGGTTTTTAACAACGGTTTGCTGTCGCCACTATAAGTTAGCGATTTTCGTGTTTACAGTTAAAATTAGTTAAGTTAAAGTCAGATAAGTTGAACGCAGCGTACAAATAAATAAATTTTTGATAATGTCTAAACCTTTTCTCACTGCTCGGCGATGTAACTTATTTTGAATACTAAAGTACTTTTCTCACATCAGTGGGTTTTTTCTCAGTTGATGAGTAGCCGCTTCTTTCAAAATTTAGCAAAATGCGACATACTACAGTAGCTTTTTTTTTGTTGTAAGCGTTTGCCCTTAGCTATTTTTGGTTAACAAATTGATCTCTCCTAGCCTACTTGTATGGCTATTGGAAAATGTTCTCGTTATAATTTTTGTGCTTTACTCTTTTCTATTCCTTACAGGCATTGACCACTTTACCACGAGGTTGCATTATTAGTATTATGATACTCTTCCTACCTCAACTGTATTGGTTCTTTTTGATGGTAAAAGGTGCATTAAAAGTAAGTAGAAATAACGCAACTTTCTTGCTTTCTAAACACAAACCTGACTTTTTTCACATTCCTCAGGTTTTCTCAACACCCAAACCAAAGCAGGATGCAGCACCGAAAAAACTCAGGCAATCGAAAAATAATAATCTCTCACCGGTAACACCAAATGCTGAACACGACTTTAGTCAAATTTGTGCAAATGAGGCCAACAACGCTGGCGCCAAACCGTCAGCCACAGTCCACCGGCAGCCATTAGCCACTAATAATGGTAAAATTTAGATAGATCTGCAAACAAGTTGAATTTTAGCAGCAGTCAAAAGCAGTTAATAGCCAGAATAGCGCGTAAATTAGTAAAAAAAATATTCTAAGTGGCCAGGCGGCATACGCCACACGCGAAATTTTCGTTAGCTGCTACGCTGCGCAATTCAATTAAGTTTGTACAAATTGAGTTTGTGATTATTATACTTATACATACCTACATACATTGTACGGCACAATTAGCTAACAATTTGTGAATGAATTAAGTGACGATTAACTTTCAATTAACCTGTATGCATTTCAAGCGTCTTCTGTTATACGAGTAGATTTGATTTACGCGCTGCTGGACAAGCCACAAAATAACATTCTAAGCAAAGTTAACGTATTCATTTTTATACAAAGCAACTGTTTAACTTAGAAAGCGAGTAAGCGAGCTGTGACTCCAAAATATTGAACATATTTTTTTTGTTTTTTGCAACAATTGTCTTCTCGCATGTTCTTCTACTTATTGCTGTATATGTATAGGTGTATTTGTGTAATCGTGCGTATACAAAGCTAATTATTTTAGCATTACACATAATCATTTACAATAAAGAAATTACTTTTAAACAATTATTAATATTATACAAGAAATTTACCATATAGCAGCTGACATATTTGTAAATGTATGAAAATAGAGAACAAATAGCTATTATTAATAATAATTTAAGTGATGTAATTTGTAAAATTTTAGTGAATGCAGTACAACTAATTTTTTCTAATAATTTTTCTTCTTGAGTTCCTTTAATTACTAACGTATGCAAAGAAATAACAATTTGTTTACATAAGTATTGATTAATTATGTAATTGTATTTGTATGCATAACTTGCCCACATAATTAATAAACAAATGTATGTATAATAGTTGTGTATTTAACCAAAAAATAAAACAAAAAAATATGCAATTTATCAGCATTTAACGAGCTTCAGCAAAATATGTAGAAAAATCAAAGCAAAACAAAAGCAGTAAAACTTGTGCGTGCTGAAGCATGCAAGTTCTCGCATTTTGCTGTACTTTCTAGTGATGCATTTTAATGAGATAAAATGTTTTTGTGTTGTGAAAAGTAAAATACTATACAAAAGGTATATGTAAATGTACACTAGCAAAATTCAAACAATTTCTTGTGCTTAATGTTATCATGTGTGCATAAAAAATAAAGATTACTACAATTTGTGTGGCTATTACGCGTGTTTTACTTAAACAAGGGCAATAGTGTAAAAGTTCTGGTTTAAAAAGCATTCCGAAATACCGGTAGTTGCCGGCATAACCACCTACAGCCTTAATAATTGCTGTTCACCAGCTAGTTGTGGCGCTATTGTTGTTATTGTAGTGAAAGAAAACATGCCTCAAGTAATTTGCAGTAATGCTGTCGAGTTGACAGTTCTTCGACGCATAAACTACCGGGTACGTTTCGGTTATGTAGAACCGACTGTCGTGTGAACGTTCTCTCATTATTATCGACAGGACAAGGAAGGTTAGAAAAACACATGCATTTTGAGAATACTACAGTTGTAGCAAATCACCAAGTGCTTGAGCTCTTGAAATGTTTATGCTATAATGTCAGCTGAGAGGTAGTAGCTGTTGCAGGTGGTTGTGCAACTACATTAGCTTTATTTAACTAAAAGACACTTTACAGCGGTCAAGGCTGCACTTTTCACATGCTCTTATTTATAATTTCTGCGCTAAAGCGAACTTTATCGTATGTGCAGCTTTGAAATATATAAACAAATGTGCGCTTTTCCTTTTCCGGGCGGAAAAATGTGTGGACAGTAAATAAAATGCATGTGTGCCACAAAGTGGATTGTATGGGCGGTAAGCAGCGTGTGAGCGTATGAAATTTTAAGAAAATGCGTATAAGCTAACAGATATGCGTAATAACTAAACTATGAAAAGTAAAAATGGAAGTGTGTTTTACCAAAAACGAGAACAGCTTGTAAATAGAACATCGTCTTTCAAAAATAAATCGAAATATACGTATTTAACTGTAAAGTTAGTTTAGATTTACACCAGTCAAGAACGTGTGGAATGCATTATTGCTCCAAGTGGCAACACGTGTGCAAAGGCAATGTCAGTGCTCGGCAACTCTGTGGCTCAGTTGATTTCGGAATCTCGTCAGGTACGGAATAAAAAAATTTATGCGAAGCGTGTGAATTGTGCGTTGCCTCGTTTACGAATATAATTTCCGGATCGTGTTGTGAAAAAAGTGTATTATAATAGTTTTGTGCATATAAACGTGTCCGGCGAAATCGCATATTAACCGAAAATGGTAAGTAGAAGTGTTATTTGCTTGCAGGCTAGTTGTAGTTGTGCTTAAAAAATGTTAATCGCCAAGCACACGCTGTTCTATTCTGCAGCGGGTGCTGCGCTGCCAAGGCAGCCAATCAACCAAACCAAGTCAACGCGTTATTACGACTCAATGAATGGTGTTACTGGTAGTGCCCTAACTTTTGTGCCAATTCCGTGTTGTTAATTTGTTGGCGAACGCTTGTCAAGATTTATGCAAATCATGAGATCTAGCAAATTTGTTTGTCGCTTGAAAGCAGCGCCTGCTGATTATTTCGTAATTTTTTTCATGTAGTGAAATGCTGAATGCTCGCTGGTGTTTTGTGCTTTCGCATGTTTTGCATAATTTTTCATTGTTTGTATTGTGTGCATAAGCAAAGCGTTGGCGTAAATTTGTTCTTTAACGTGTTTATAATGTGTCGATTTCATGAAATTTTGTAAGTTGAAAATCAACTATTACAATGAGTATTTTGCATTGCTTTTGTAAAGACATTCGTTTTTGTTTTTTCCTCTTTGCACGTTGCTATGTCGTCGTTTCATCCAGTCGCTTATCTGCGTTTGTTCTTTTCGTGTGTTTTGTTCTTAAGCCATTCATTGCGCTATTCCTCTCGTGTTTTCTTATGTTATTGCTGTTTTTCTACAGGTAAGCAGTAACGTGGTATGGTCATCTCTTTTTGACACATGCGAACGAGTGGCTTGCTGAACAGCTGTTTTGTATGTCGTTTTGCGAATTCATGCAGGGTTGCGTAGTGAGAATTTGCAAGTAATTTTTGGGTATTTTTGTTAATTCAAAATCAGGCTTTTCTTAAAGAAATTTCGAAAAATTTATAGAACCCGGAATTTTATGCGTTTAAAGACTGTCACCTCGGCAGAATTTCTACAAATTACGTAAAAGATGTTATCTGTCGCAACAAAACAACATAAGCAAGATAGTTTCTTGAAGCAATCTAAATTGTTTATTATAGTGTTTTAAAAAGTAAACAGGTCTCAGAAAACCGTATTTAGAAAATATAGTTTAGAGTATTTAATTGTTCTGAATTAAAAAACAAAAAAATATATCGAAAAATAGTAGGTTTTTAAGATATTCTTTATTTAAATTGAGAAAACTAAGGCTTGTTAACTCAATATTAAGAATGTAAGGTCTAGAAGTTAGGTTAGGAAGCTCGTTTATTATTAATTTTTATGGATATTTTTGCTTATGACACAATTAATAGGTTTTGTGCTGCTGTTTGCAAGAAGCTGAAAATTGCTTTTGAAATATTTTTGTTTAGCGGATTTTTATTTATGAATTTCTGGCAACACTAGGCGCTGGAAATTCCCCTTTATATAAACAAAATGTTATGGTTGTTATTTTTATTTTTTCAAGCGCTTTTGTTAATTATAATTAATATTCCAAAAAATCGTGTTTCTTATTTAAGTCACCAGCTTGATTTGTTAAGCGTAATTACAATCATGCTAAAGCGTTGTGAGCGCCAAAGGTGCATACATATCTGGAATGTGTCTCCATCTAAAATACATATGTATGTATGTATACCATATAGTGGGTGTGTGCATGTATGCATGTATGTACGCACGCTTTCAAACCTCCCTAACGAGCTACACGAGCTTGCTGCTTAGCTCTGCAGGTTGCTATTTCCGCATATATGTACAATGTCATGTGTGCAAGCTTCTGCAACAACACGTCAGTTTGACAGCGCATGCGCGTGCGCACCACCCTCATCAGGCGCACAAGCTGCGAATACATGGCGCTATATATTTTCAATGCGTTGGCGCTTGCACACAAAATGTGTGTGTATATCCTTGTTCATAAGATTTTTTCTATGTATTTTCTTATGCTTTGCATTTTTTCACAGTGTACAATTTGAAGTTGTGAACATGTGTTGATTTTTTCCGTTTTTGTTTTGCTCGCACTTTTTTACCAAGAATGTGCTACATTTTTCGCCTCGTTTTGTGTCGTTTTTTCGTAATTTTTTTTTCGTTGCGCCCAAGGCAGCCATGTACATGCTCGTGCTTTATCGGCGTTTTCTGTTTTTATTTTTATTTTCGTATTTGCTGTAAGCGAAATTGTGGAAAATATGCATGCGTATCCTGGAAATTATCCTTTTTTATTTTCATGCAACACACTTTGTATGTGTGCGGTATGCATATGTATGTGTGCATAGTTAATGGCGCATTTGTATATAGGACACGGTAAATTTGGTGGCGCGACTGCAGCTGCGCTGCTTTTGTGATTCTAACAGTTTTTTTTTGTTTTGATTTAATTTAGATTTTTCTGGTTTTTTTTTTGCCATTCATGTGTGCAGCGTGTACTCTCATTGTTTAGTTTGCTGCTTGCTTTTTGAAGGTCGTTCGTTCTTAGTTTTGTATTTGTATGCTTATCGGTCAAGATAGTGAAATCCTTCAGTAGTCCTTTTTTATTTTTTTCAATCATTGCAATGACTTTATGGCATTATTTGCTATTTGTGATAGGTTATAATCTCACTAGTAGCGGAGCGGATGGATCTTCGAAAATTTTCAAAATGGATTTTTTCAATGCTCTTAATTATGTGGAAAAATACATATGTATACATGTAGATTAAAAAAAAAAATTAACATTTAGAAATAGATTTTTTATTGAGGTTATGCAAGTTTTTTTTGAGGTTAGGTAAATTTTTTTTGAGGTTATGTAAGTTTCTTTTGAGGTTATGTACGTTTTTTTTGTTTGAGGCTAGGTAAAACTTTTTTGAGGTTAAGTCAGTTTTTTTTGTTTTGTTTTGAGATTATGTAAGTTTTTTTAAAAGGTTATGTAAGTTTTTTTTTGTTGGTTGGTTTTGAGGTTATGTTAGTTTTGTTTTGAGGTTATGAAGTTTTTTTTGGGGCTATGTACATTTTTTTTGAGGTTATGTAAAATTTTTTTTGTTGAGGTTATATAAGTTTTGTTTTTGAGGTTATGTAAGTTTTTTTTTGAGGCTATGTAAACGTTTTTTTTTGACATTTGAGGCTACTAATAACAAAGAATAAGCAGTTTTTGGGTAGATTTTCAAACAAGATAAAAGTAACACCAAATGAAAAGTAGAACAGTTGATAGGCTTCAGTCTAAAATTTTAGCAAATAATCTAGAAAATAATCTAGAATATTCATAGCTTGCTGAAGCTTACGGTTTTCAGTTTAACTCGCTGAATTTGCATAAGTACTAACGGAACGATTGCTTTGTAGTATGAATCTGTCAGCAAAGTCCATATAGCAGCTTCTCCAGGTATATATTTTTTAGCACATTAGTTCAAAATTACTCGAGAAAACACGCAACCTGCGCCAAAAGCCATGTAAATAAAAACAACGCACTGTTGGTATGAGCAAAACGTGGGTTCGGACAGATTTATGTTGTGTTTTAGGTATTTGTTAAGAGAGGAAACCGAATGGTGTTGCAGGCGCTACACTATCGTGCCAATAACTTTGCAAAATTTTGTTGCAACTCAAGTCTATAGCAAAAGTTCGCAACCATAGTTTTTCAGCCTACGAAATACGACTCATTGAGGTGTGAAAGCACTACACTGGACGTGGTGGAGGCTGCTACCAAGCTGATTGCAGGTGCGTGTTTGTGTGGTTGGGCATTTATGCAGGCAACGTTCTGCTTTAGAAGCTCCCTGTGGAGCTGTATGCGCTTAGCGCGAGCGCTAGGGCTCGGCGTTCTGTGCCTCACCTCCTCTGTAAATGCGACAGAGCTCCAATAATTGTTTGTATTGCGACTGATGGCAGTTGTTAGCGCGTTCGTTAGTGGTTGTGGGCAGCTGGGGTGTATTTATTTGTACCCCTGCAGGCGGCGTTGGTATTATTTTGGCATAGTTTGCCGTTATACAAGTATGTTCGTACATGTACCCATATTGGGTATTGCTCACTAATTGAGGCACTGCTATGTGCCCTCCCAGCTTGCTGTTGTTGTAGCTGTCGCGCTGCTTGCAACTATTTTGTGCTATTCAAAAGCCTACTGTCCATACACACACACACACACACACACACACACACACACACCTACATACATTTAACCATCGGTTGAATATTTCATCTATACCAGCCGCCGCCTACCCGTTCGGCAAGCGTCTCTTCACACATTATATACCAGCTGTGGTGTTTTATAGCCGGCACTTGCTTGCTGCCTGCACAACGCCACCCACCGCCCAACGCGCTGTTGTGCTATATGCTTTAACGTTTGCTTTGTTTTTGTGCAACGGCTCTTTGCTGTTGTTGTATTATATCCGATCGAAAGGGTTGTTACGCTCGTTTGACGACTCTTTCCTGGCTCGCTTTTGCGCGCTTGTGCCACTGCTGCTGTGTGCGTTGATATCCTCCGTTGTTCCTGTGCCACATAGCAATTACAATAACAATAAAGGCCAACAACAGTAGCGCAGTGTATTGTGTGCTACAAAATGAAATTTTACTAAGCTTGTCGAGAGTGTGTGACCCGGTCGTCCATAGACACAGCGCCAGTTGATGAGTACGTTACTTACTGTGAAGACGTCAATACTTTGCGGTTGCCAACAAAACGGAACACCCAAAGGTAACAGTGTGACAGCGTGGTGAAGCGTGCATCCTGCATTTGGTGTTAATAAAAAGTGTATTAAATTGCTGAAGGTGCCGTTATTTCGTGAGTTCTTAATAGTTAGATTTTTTCTACTTTACGTGTTGTGTGCCTGAATTCGCTAACTGAAACTCACTTCCGCGCCCAAATGTCTTCAATTCGGCGATTTTGTGTACGCCGCTGAACGGCTATCGATTTTTGAGGTGGCAACATTTGCTCGAGCATACACAACGTCGCTTATACAGCTATTTAAACGAGTTAACTTTGGCTATAACTATGCTGGCGGTCTGGGGTTGTAGTTTCAGCGTTCTTGCGGCGTGTTTTGTGTTAAAGCAACAAAGGGCATTATCGTTTCAGGCGTTAAGAAAATGCACTAAAAGCTAGTTTGGGCCACAAAATTAAAATTGCATGAATTTATGTCAAAAAGTTCAAGCAAAATGCGTTAAGAAAGACTGCTTTATTGTATGAAAGCCGTTAATAAACTTTTAATGGGCTGAGTGAGTTCGGTATTAAAAAAAATAGTGAGCTATTTCTCGCAAAAACGCGATGAAGGAAACGTCGGTGACCCTATATAATATTTATATAAATATATATACAATATATAAATGATCAACATGACGAGTTTAGTCGATTTAGCCATACCCGTCAGTCTGCCTGCATATACGCGAACTACTCCCTCAGTTTTTGAGATATCCATCTGAATTTTTGCAAACCTACTCCTCTACACAAGAAGCTGCCAATTTGTCGGAACTATCGATATCAGACCACTATAGCATATAGCTGCCATACAAACTGAACGATCGCCATTTAGTGCTTGTATGGAAAACTTTTCCATTTAACGAGATATCTTAACGAAATTTGGTATAAGTTATTGTCTAAAGCAATAATCCAATCCGCAAAAATTATTCAGTTTGGATCACTATAGCATATAGCTGCCATACAGACTGATCGATCAAAATCAAGTCTTTGTATGGAAACTTTTTTATTTGTGCGCGGTATTAAAGCTTCGTTGTAGCCGAAGTTAGCATTTTTTCGTGGCTTTCTTAGCAAAAGTTTTGTTTAGTACCCATAAATTATGTACTTCTTTAAGCATGCGGCTAAGCCTTTTTTCATTGAACTCTGTTTTCTTGAAGGCATTAAATCGTTGGTTCTGTCTTTCTTTAAGTGGCGCCAGTAGAACTGTTCTTGTATATATTTAAAACAGCTTAGTTACATTACTCATTTAGAAATCACTAACTTCGCTTTCTTATAATTGTTTCTTACTTTCAGGCTTCTTTGAAAAAGTCCATTGATTTTAAAGACGATTTAGATGATGATGATGATTCTTGCTCTGACTTCGATGATGATGAAGATCCAGACAAAATAGAAGTGCCAGGTGAGTTCACTAATTGTCTTTGAACCGAGTTTGTAATTCTCAAACGGTTTATGTATACTGAATTTTTTGAATTATATTTGAAGATTAGGCAACTGGTATGCCATATTGTAATTATTTTGTAAAGATTTTAAAAGTTTTTTACTTGTTTCAACTTTTTCGTAAAATTCATAATGCACCGATGACTTTTTTTTATTTCATCGTGGTATAATATCACATTTTATTTGATGATGTATCTACAGAGAAACTTTTTGCTGGCTCTGCTTACTTGCTTAGCTCTGCCTACTTGCTTGAAAAATAAAAAAAAATATCTTGTTTATATAATACATCTGATCAAATTTGATCCGGACACAAAAAAAAAAAAAAAAAAAAATTAAAATTAAAATTAAATAAAATAAAATAAAAAAATTCAGGTATTTTAATACAAATCTTTATTATCGCCTTCCAAATGGCTGCTGAGCCCATAAACTTGTTATAAGCCTTGGCTGAGATGGCTTCCAGCCTTCAGCGAATTTTGTTTTTTTCGAGTTCGGCTATTTTTGGTGCGCCACTTGCTAGATTGTTAAACAGTTTCGACGTCGTACTCGTAAACCCACGTCTCGTCACCACTATTGATGCGTTTGCTGCATGTAGAAGCCGCAGCTACGTTGTCAAGCATCTCTTTTGTGATCTCTAGTAAATCCCGCAGACTTTAAGCACTAGGGTGGAGCGGAAATTTTTTTTGTTTTGCTTAGCCTGAGGGTAAAATTTGTAGATTATAAAGATTTTTTTCAAAAATAATTTTTTCGCTCCACCCTATCAAGCACCTTTACGGAAGTTTAATTGTCGAACTCAGTGGCATTCTCCATTCAACTTTTCTATGTCGAGCAGAAAGTATTTTTTTAGTTCAGTTATACACTTACAGACAATCTCTATAGGCATTACAATTTTCCGCTCAAAATTATTGATGGACCATCGCTAATACTGTGCCCAAGCGCGTACTGCCTTTACAACGAATATACTGCTTAATCTAGTGCAATATTCCTTATCCGAACTGCTCACTCCGTTTACATGGTACCTAAAGTTCATAAAATCTTTTTTTGCTTTCCTCCATCACACCATCATCCACCACTTTGTGGAGTCTTTACGTTTCATTACTACAAATTTGACGCACTGACACAGCTACAATTCATTTCCAAATTAAATTCTTTAAATACAACAGTGTAAGACTCATTCGCTACGTACTCGTATTACTCACACACAAAGACCACGTTCACTTGCATATCAACCCAAATATTTATCTGTAAAACCCAAGCAGTTAGCTTATTTATGCCAACCAACAACCAACCACCCAATCAAACACATTGAACTGTGTATATGCGGCAGTAAGAAGGCTCCCACACCACACACAGCTGCCACAAAGCTTTATTTAAAATTTTCATGCAAACTACATTCACGAATTTAAACGCCAACACCAACGGCAACCCTTTATTAAACAGCAACAAGAACAGTGCAAGTTATACAAGATAGTCCAAAGTTTCACCCAAACTACGGGCAACTGGCAACTGGCAAGAGGTTTTCAGTTTTCGAAAAAGAGCTCCACAAATAGCACACAACAGTTTCATTCAAGTGCAGATGGGCACTAAACGCATGAGACACGAGGCTGGATGGATGGCTGCGTGCAGGCAGGTGGCCAGGAAGTTGCTTGTGCTGATGGAATGACTGTTGGCATGAAGCGTGTGTGCTGTGTGTCGGTAGCGTCTGTCGAATATTTGCTGCAATCGTTAGTTTTGGGCCGTGGCAGTGTTCCACTTGCTGACAAAATAGAAAAACTTACAAAGTCGCAAGTTTTCCTGCTTTGCCGTTTAAGCATCACACACATACACAGGCGGCTGATTTTTGTCGTTACGCACTGTTGTGTAAAGCTTGTGCCTTCCACGTCTATACTGTTTCAAAAATCAATGTTGGAAAAGTCCGTGTGTGTACTTACAGTTGCATACCTCGCTCTCTTGTACTTCCACTATGCGTTTCTCTGTCGCGTGCTCCGCATTCTTTTGCTCCGCTTCACTGTTGTATCTGTGTTTTCGTGTTGTCAAAATTTCGTGCACAAAAACTCGTTGCCCCTTCCCCTAGCTCCACTCGTATCACGCAACCGTGCACATTATTTGTATTTCTGGCTAACCTCAGCTCGTGTCCGTATGCCAGTTCGTTGTTGCAGCTCATATTTGCATTTAGACATGTAGCAGTATTTCATACTTCGGTAGAATTCTGTGATAGTTTGACATTGTGCATTCCTCACCCCACAACCGTGTTGTTTATATAGAGTACGGTGGTTTTTGGTTAAGCTTGAATTTCGTAGTGCGTGAGTTTGCAGAAATATGTAATTCCAGTGGTTAACTTTAGCGAAGCATTCGTCTCGCCTTAGGCTACAAGATTCTATTGAGTTTTATTTAACTGCCGTACGTCTAAATTTGTGCACAGCCTTATGAAAATTTGTTAAAATAGCCTGGTTTCCATACTTATCGTCTAGAGCTCGACTCGACTAGCTCCTCAGTTTTGAAACTATCGATCTGAAATTTTGCATCTGTCCTTTTCTCACTAAGAAACTGCTCATTTGTCGCAACGGTCGATATCGGATCACTGTAGCATATAGCTGCCATACAAACTGAACGATCGGAAGCAAGTAATTGTATGGAAGACTCTGTAATTTGACGAGGTATCTTCACGAAATTAGGCATGAGTTATTGTCGAAGACAATAATGTATTCTCCGCAGAAACTGTTCAGATCAGATAACTATATCATATAGCTGCCATACAAATTGAACGATCGGAATCAAGTGCTTGTAAGGAACCTTTATATTTGCGAAGGGTATTATAGCTTCGGTTCAACCGAAGTTAACGTTTTTTCTTATTATATAAGTATATCTGGTACGTTTCTCCAGTTCTTTCTGTGTTCAGTCCAATTCCATCGGTAGGATTTATAAATGAAAACCTATACAACATCTTGCTTCACTTAGTTCGACACTTCGTTAAACGAAGGTTGCACCTGTCGACTTATGAAGTTTGTCTGTGTGTAGCTTGAACTTCCAGCGCAATTTTTCTGACTTTTGAATCTCAGGTAAGAGCGCAGTAAACGATTCCTTGCATAATCAAGATTTATCTAAGTTTACAGATGGATTAGACTTAGCTGACCATTCGTACCGGTTTGGCCGGGACAGTCCGGATTCTGAGTTAAGCGTCCCGGGCTTTGAAATAAAAAAAAAAAAAACAATGAATTGAATAAAATTGTGTGGCTCTCTCATTTGTCGCGATTTTCAGTGAATTATAATATGAAAAAAATCGATGACTAAACCTGATGACTGACCCGGATTTTGTCGTGACAAATATGGTCATCTAAGATTAGACTATTATCGTGTAGAAAACCGCCTTGAACTCTAACTCTGCAATCGTAGAAAATTACTTTTCTGAAGTGCCGAAACTTTAAAATATTTAAAATGTGTTTTCATACAATATCCATAATCCCAGGGTCCAGTTATAAGTTTTCATCAATTATTTTCTGCCTGCAGTAAGCTTCTGTTGTATACTGATCCCAGCCACACTGCAGTTAAATTGCAGTTGCCTACATTTTGCCAATTCGTAATCCTTCTCTCACTCACTCCATTGGCAGCCCTCACGACTTCCTTCAATAATTTGCGCAGTGCTTCATACCCGAAACACGCTGCACTGCTGTAGGTGGCTGCCAAGCGTGTGTGTGTGTGTATGTGTGTGCAATGCATGTGTATGCGTGCATGTATTGTTTTGCATTCACGCAGTTGTCCATCGAATTGTTATGCCAGCACGAGTGACTTTGTTGCTGCTGTTGTAAACGTTGTTATTGGCCAAGGCATTGCTCATTCCACCAATGGGCGAACGTGTTGCACGCAGTTGGCTCCTCGCTCTGACAGCTTTTAGGCTGAAATACGCAACGCTTGTCAGCCGTGCGACCAACCAATACATTTGCAATTTATTACATGCGTGTGTGTGCGTGCGTGCGTGCGTGTGCACATATATTGGTTTGATTGCATTTACTATTGAAAATTAGTGAAATTTCGGTGCTGTACACTCGTACCCCACTGTTGATTACATAACTCAAGCCTTGTGCC
Organism: Bactrocera oleae; assembly: GCF_042242935.1. Classification (NCBI taxonomy): domain Eukaryota; kingdom Metazoa; phylum Arthropoda; class Insecta; order Diptera; family Tephritidae; genus Bactrocera; species Bactrocera oleae. The sequence goes on from NC_091539.1 coordinate 2,264,229, forward strand.
ACTACACATAGCCACACGCAACACTGTGCGCTTGTGGTTAGGCCTGTCATTCGATATATTTGTACACCTGCTGCTAGTTTGCTTTAGCCACCGCCTCAGTGGACTCTAGTGTCTACTTACATGCATTATAATTATAGTGCACACACCTTCCTGCTTCTCTTAACACACAGTTGTGACTTGTTCTCAGAAGTTTGGTATGCCAAAGCCCCCCTTTTCAGCCTTTTCACAAAGCTTCTGCCACTACCTGATCCCACTTCCACTCTCCTTGCGTATAATAGTTTAGTTAGAAGAGTTGGAGCGAGCATTACCTTTATGAAAATTTTATTGCTTACGATATGTGGCTTTGTCAGCTATACTTGTATGGTGCGTGCTTAGTGGTAGTTTCTGCGAAGTAGTAAGCTGTGTTCACAGGCATTAGCTACCCTGTACTGAGAAAAAAAATGAAATTTAGTCGCATAATAAAGAAGTATCTCTAAACATCTCAGCAATTTTTCTGAGAAATCTGTGTGTTAGTAGTGCTAAACTGTACTGCTAGATATACATACATATGTGCAGATTCTACACTATAAAAGTTTTATCAAATATAAAGAACTACTAAGACAAAAGTTGTCTGGCGTGAGTTTGAAAGCGTGATTTACAAAGCTGCTTCGTTTGCCCCAAACATGTACTAGAGCAGTTTATAGCAGCTGCAAAAGCTTTAGAACTTAGTTCTTAACGGTTTACATGGTTTCAAAAAGCAAAAAAAAAAATAGAACTTTTGTCTTATTTAATTCTATAATACCTCTAGAATATTGCCCTAAATTCTCAAGTTGATCCCCCCAGTAATAGTTTGGAGGTACAGCTTTGAAAAAGAAGTAAAGAAGCAGCTTTCTTTCGAGGAACTGCCGTAAATGACTGAGTTTTGAGTATTTTTCTTTGAAAATTTCACAAAATCTTTATTAAATATATAGCTTCGGCATAATAAAAAATTTGAATAAAATATTGAATTTTTTATATGAAAAAAAAATTATTGAATTATCTATCATTGCTACAGCTCTTAGTGTAGTCTGTCGTTTAAACTCCACATATTTGTACCGGCTTTAAATTTCATTAAATTTAACAGCTTCAAATCGTCCATTCTCTCCAAATAAACCATGCCTGCCATCAACAAAAATATAACACAATAATTTACACTACCAACCGTACGCACACTTTTACTTTCAAAGCGAGTTTCCCACGCACGTTTCACACGCGCCCGCCATACTCCGACTTCTTTGTCACGAATTGTGTGTAAATACAACAACAACTATATTCTTAAGCAAAAACCACTTTCGTTTTCATTGCAGTATATTTTCCTAAAGCAATTAACTGACTCCTTCCTACAAATGACCATTAACTTCAGTGACACACATGCACACACACGTCATCTTCGCACGGCCGAGTGTGTCTCAGCAAATTGGCCGCAAAATGTGCTTAAGCCACTCAACTGTAAGAAATGTAAATATAAAACACTTGTAGGCATTTAAAATGTAAATTCTAGGCCACAAAAAATATGTGCTTGTGTGTGTGTGTGTGTGTCTATGTTGCTGCCACGCCATGCTTGTGCGCATTACTTGGCAACTGCAGTGATCACTAAGTGACCGTTGTCTAACCGAAATGTGCAAATTTCACCAATTTCTTAAACTGTCAGCCGTTTTACACATGCAGCCTAGCTGTATGCTGTCAGCCTTTATTGCCTTTATTGCCTTGTCTTGCGGCTGCATGCATACGTGTATACTGCCTGTGTGTGCCACATGTATCCTGCCAGTTGCATTTCTGTTTACTCCGCTAAAATGGCTAAGACATGGCCTACTGCTTGCTTAGTCTTGTTAATCCATGCATTTTGTGCGTTTCGTTCGTGCTTTTCTTGTGCGTACTGTCACACTGGGCTTGTATGTATGCCTTTTGTGCTTGTTTGGTATGTTTTCCAATTTATCTCAATTTGCTGCACTTGTTCACCAACATATTGACCACTGTTTTGTTTGCGTAATCACTGTTGTCCTGCGTGTAATATCCTGTTTACCAATTTTACTAGTGTTTGGCTTAAACAATGGGTTCTCCTCGGCTAGCTGCGAATGTAGTGCAGTGTGCCTCGCTGGCGTCTTCCTTGCTTAAGTGTCTTTAATTCTTTAATGTGTATTTAATGTTTTGCTTGGACTTGAGGAAATTGTGTAAATTTGTAGATTTTAGTTTAAAATTTGAAGATTTTAGTTAAGATTTGAAAATTTTAATTTAAGATTTGCAGATTTTAGCTTAAGATTTGCAGATTTTAGTTTAAGATTTGCAGATTTTAGTTTTAGATTTGAAGAGTTTAGTTTAAGATTTGCAGATTTTAGTTTAAGATTTCAAGATTTTAGTTTAGGATTTGAAGATTTTAGTTTAAGATTTGCAGATTTTAGCTTAAGATTTGCAGATTTTAGTTGAAGATTTGCTTGGACTTGAGGAAATTGTGTAAATTTGTAGATTTCAGTTTAAGATTTGAAGATTTTAGTTTAAGATTTGCAGATTTTAGTCTAAGATTTTATGATTTTAGTTTAAGATTTCAAGATTTTAGTTTATATAAAAATATATTATGCTGTACTGTTAATAAATTGCTCTAGTAAAAATGTTTCATTTCAATTTCAATTGAGTTCAAAAACTGACGCAAAGTGTTCAAAAAGAAGAAATTTAGACATTTTGAGCCTTGTTTTCCATAATTTTAGGTAGTGCTGTCTTACTTGTTTGGAAACAAAAAAAAAACGTTAACTTGGGTTCAGTTTCTTACAAGAATTACTATAGTGATACGAACTGAATAATTTGCTGCGGAGATTACATAATTTTTCTAAACAATAAGCCATGCTTAATTTCGTGCAGATACCTGCTCAAATAAAAAAGTTTTCCATACAAGCGCTTGTTTTCCATCGTTTAGTAAATCGACGCAGTTTGTCATGTTAATCATTTATATATACATTTTTTTGGGCCTTCGACCTTCAAAAAGCCTCGAAATCATATATATGAAAAAGCAGTAGTCCTTACATGAGTTATATCTGCCTTCTAATTATCGCTCTACGTCTATTTTTTGTTTTACAAATTCGGTTCTTGAGGGGTTCCTGAATGTACTATAGACAAGAATTCAATTTAAGGTATATTTTGCTTGTTTTTGAGAAAGCTTTTTTGGTGTTAGTCATAGACCATTGGCTTTAGTTCATGCTCGGCTCTTATTGAACGTTAACAAAATGTGAAAAAAATAAGAAATAACAAAAAAAAAATAATAATAATAGTTGTTGTATTTTAGACAACTCATTTTGCAGCGACAAGTTAGAACAACTCCCTCTGTTTCCATAAATAGATTTCGGATCTTTTAAGTCGAATACACAAAATAATTGGGAATACCGAGTACGAGTGAGGTCTTATAAATGCGTGTCTCTGTGTTAGACCATGCTGTACTTACCAATTTTCAGAAGCCAAAAGTGCAGTTGCAACATGCAGCTCTTAAGATAATTATCTTAATTAGTAATTGCAAAGCTGCCTTCCTTTGGGATTGTATTGCAACACTGCGCTTTGTCGACTGCTGACCACACAATAACTCCGTTCGACAACAGCAATGCAAATTAATGCACCCATACCAGAGCAACTGCAGTCAAACAAGTCTTATTCCAATAATATTTGGTTACTAAAAATCGTCAATAATTCAACGCCTGCATAGTTTCGGCATGACAACCGAAATTCAAATATGATATTCCAAATGCCACATTCAATAGAAACCACGCATATTTGCTGACTGCCGGCAACGGTGTTGGTGGGGCAGGCAGGCGTAGCAAGCACAGTTGGTTGGGCGTTATCAAATAATTATAATTATGTTTATAATGTCTTCAGCAGCAAATGCATTTGCGTCAGCCGCAGATATGGCGCTGCCAAGGATAACGGGAAATGAGCCGAGCTGAGCTGTGCTGTGCTGTGCTGTGGTGGTAGGCTCAGCCAAGTGACCGTAACATAGGTGGGTGGGTGGTTGTTGAAATTTCGGACTTTGTTTGCTGCGCTAACCTTGGCGCCGCCGTGTGTGTGCGTCGTGTGCGCTGGCCGCTGGTTAGTGGCCGCTTGTATAGGTGTACTTAACGGCAACTTACATGCACATAAGTACTCAAGTAAACGCATATGCTTATGCTAATTGCATAACAAAGGCCTAATGCAATTACTTCGAAGATGGCGGCTGTGCAAGGCGCGGTTGCTTGCAGTTTGCAGCGCAGTGTGGTGTGTGGTCGTGGTTGTTTTCCTTAAGTTACGCATTTGCAATATCTCGAGTGTGTACACAGTAAAGCTGTGCTGCTTATGTGTGTTTGCTTAAGTTGCAAGAAGCGGGTGGGGTGCGGTGTGGTTTTACAAGCGTGAATGCCAGGGCGTGGCTTGTTTGCCTTTGCATAGGTCCGAATATGTTGTAATCCCAAGACGAAACGCGTCAAATTTTGCGCAATAAGTTGGCAATAATACGAAGTGAAATATGTCGAAGTTGAGTGAAAGCTCCCACTACAACTCGCTAGCGCAGCGCAAAGTCGGGTTTGGCTTGGACAGATGTGTTTCTTGGCACTGCTTTTGACATTTGGAGTGACAGCAAGTCCAGTAGTGTGGACGCATCAGAAAGTTGTCACAGAAGTTTGTACGGATAATTGTGTCTAAATTAAGTCTATGTTGCACTTCACAGCCGATGAAAATCTTGCAGCTGTGTGACAGTTGTTCCCACTACTTTTCGCTTTTTCTTGGTCCAACAGTGAGCCAGCCACAAAAGTGGAGTTTTACGCGAGCTAAGATTGAATTAGCTTCGAAAAAAACGAAAACTAACGACGACGGATCTTCGACTTAAGTACTTAGTACTTAACTTTGCTGTATTATTTGATCTTAGTTAAAACGACGGTTACGTCATAGCAATAAAGGTTTTGTTGACAGTTCTCTTACGTTGGACTGAAATAGTTATAGAGAAGCGCTGCTAACGGACAGTACATAAGTTTTGACGTTCGTGCTTGTTAGTGACTTTTTCACAATTCTGTCCCGAGCAAACCGGTACTAAAAGTTCGTTGGAGCAGCGTAGACGCACTCGTAGACTGACAAACTCTAGTCACGCTGTAAGACTGGTGGTTTGCGGCTCACTTGTCATCGCTAACGCATACGCTATTGATAGCATAAAGCATTGGTCTCACGGTTGCTCCAATTGCAGACCACTGCAAATCTTTAACTATCCGTGGCATGAGTAGTGCATATTCAATAAACTCAGTTTGAAGACTGACAGTGACGCAACTAAGCCCGTTTCGGACGCTGCTGGCGACAAATCCTTGCAACTTATGTGAATACAAATATTTACCAAACGTGCTTTGCTTAATCACCAACATCGCAGTTTACGGCGCCGCCCAGCAAAGAAACTTCTTAGCAGCCGTCCGCGCCTCGCACCGTGCCCTCAGTCGTCTTTTGTTTGTGTTCCAGCGTGTGTTTTAGCAAAACAAATGCTATCTAACCGCTGTTGCAATAACGCAAGCTATTCATAAGGCCTCGCGCGCCCAACCACTACGCTGCTGGATTGCTTAGCGCCTCCCTACCCCGCTAAAGCACGCTAAACTCCTGTTGTTCGGTCTGTTAATCCTTGCAGTCGGCGTTTATGTGTGTGTGTGTTGTGTGTCTGCTCATGCTTGTTGCAAACGCCAGTTTGTCTTTGCCCAACCCACACGCAGAAAGCAGCACGTCTAGGTCGCCAACCGAAAATTCGTCTTCTAATTAATAATCAAGATAAACAGTTCGGTCGCTGCCATGTTTAAATTATTAACGAAATATTGCAACGCGTATGTGTGCATAGTTTTATATACATATACATACTTCAATATGTGCAAGCTAACGGTAAACATTTGCTAATTATTTACTTATCCGAGACAGCCTTTCTGCGCTCAGCGTGACTTGCGCCTAACAGCATATGCATTTATATTATAAATAATACAAGTATATAACGGTTTAATGCAGGCAGCCATACATAACTACACTCACACACATATACGCAGCGTTGCATTCTGCATATTTGGCTGCGCATCTTATGAAGCAACGCCAGTTTAATCCCTCAATTGGTTGGGTCAAAGTTGAATTATGTATGGCGTTGGAGGGAGCGCGCTGCGTGCATACATCTGATGCTGCATAATTGACAAGCAACGCGTGTGTCTGTGTATGTGCGCATAATTATAGAGCATAACTCCGTCCACGACAAGCTTGTAATGCACTAATTGAAATGGTAGTTCGATTCAATCAAGGGTATACTAGTACTTGAGAAATGCTCTTAGCAGCTGTCTCAAGGCATACATACAAGCATATACGCCTTATATACAAATAAACAGTTGGAAAAGATAATATATAGTATAACCTTAAAACACTGCTAGGAGTAAACGATAAGAACTGTTTTCCACTCCTCCAAGCGGTTACATGGGTTTCGTCGAGCAAAAAACGCCCTATTTTCGAAAATATTGTTTTTTTCATTTAAAAAATGCAATATTTTATTCAAAATTTTTATTATGCCGAAGATACATATTTGTTAACGATTTTGTGAAATTTTCAATGAAAAATACTCAAAACTCGGTCATTACGATTTGATTTCCAAAAGTCACTCTGAAAAAAGCTGCTCTCGCAGAACTTCTGACAATATCATCTAAAGTAAAAAAACAAAAATACGTATTTGAACTAAGACCATTAACTAGTTATTGAACGAAGAAAAAACACAAAAAGTAAAAATTGTATTTTTGGCAGACTTTTTTACAAAAATATGCAAATTTTGATGAACATTTCTCGACGTTTTTTTGTTTTAAATAATTTTAATTGAAAGCAGATAGTTGTAATTGAATTCAAGACCTTATGAATTATATCTCAAAGATCTGTGTAAAATTTCATTAAGTTCGGTTGAGTAGTTCGCGAGAAATCTTGACAACCGACTTTTAAAACACAATTTGTTTGAAAAACGCGTTTAAAGTTTTAAGTGACTATATAGCTGACTTTTCAAAGCTGTAACTCTAAAACTATTACTGGTATCAATTTGAGAATTTAGCACAATATTCTAGAGATGTTATGGAATTAAATAAGACAATCAATTTTTTTTTTTGTGTTTTTGAAGCCTGTAACCTTTAGCGGCGTAAAGCCACATGTTTCTCATTACCGTTAGGTTGATATCGCGGCTTTCCGTTTGGGTCGACATGAACCAGTTGACTTTATATTTCCCAAATCGTGTTTATCTTTCGAAAACTCTCCATCTCTTACGATCGCTCTTGTGCCAAACGGAACTTGCGGCAGCGCATGAACCGATGGTCGCCGAGCGCTGGCCAAGTTTCCGCGAAGCCCAGCTGGATCTAGTAGTATATATGAGAAGTGAGAAATACCGATCGGTTGCCATTCTATTGATAGCGAGACTAGGGTACCATGCCCTGCCAACTCATCGGCTTTACAGCTGCCTGTTCCGATACCGCTGTGGTCTGCCACCCCCAGCCTGCACGCACGGTTAGTGAGCCACCTATCTCTTATAACATACGCTTCCATTGACTTGTGTCAGTATTTCTTTCACATATCTTTGTTATCGCTTGCTTTTTGAGTATTATAGTACTCTTTATTCATTTATGTTTTTGAGCACTCATTTAGCAGTAATTCCTCCAATTAAACTTCTAACACACGCATTTACAGTTATTATTGCTTTTTATATACATATACCTAATGATAGCGCAAAGTTCGTAGTGTCTTAACACAATAAGTTATACAGTCTCGCGCTGCTTTTGAACTCGCTTTTAAGGGTATGTACTTGTACACATATTTTTTTTTCATTCTTGTTCCTCTTTTCTAGTGTGTTTGTACTTTTGACGTCATTTTTCATAAATTTCACTAATGCTTAAGATAATTATGATTTTTCTTTTTTCAAAAGTTTAGTGGGCACGCCGAAAGATTAATGTTAGGCTTCATATTTTTAGATACAGCTACAGATCCATGTTTATATGTACAATATGTGTATATTTATTTTTTTCAAACGGTTTAACTTGACATTACTCTAGACGATTTTTGTTGTTTGGCATGGCCGAACTCAAGTGCAAATGTTTCAAAGAAATTTTGTTAGAAAATTTTTTGGAAATTTTTTTCTTTTTTTCATCACATTTCTTCTATAAAAAGTGACGCTAGTTACAGTCATTTTGCGACTGTGCTGTTAGAGACTGTTTCTAGCTAGCTTTGAGTTGCTAAAATCGAAAATGCTAGTAAAAATTTCCTCACACCTCGAATATTTTTGTGTTGTAGTCAAGCTACAACTAAAATGACAAATATAGCTGTATGGAATGATGGAAAATTTTGAACTCAAATTCGTTATCAGTACACCTCAAATACCTCCACAGACCTCTTAGCGCATCAGTCGCAAATTTTTCCTTCAGCTTTGTTGCGTAGCGTAATTATTTACTTTTTTTGTTTTAATTATTATTTTTTTATTAAATTATTTTTATGTTATTCTTTAATTTATTATTAAATATTAATTTTTAGTTATTTTTTTTTTATGTTATTCCTTAATTTATTATTAAATATTAATTTTTAATTAATTTTTTTTTAGTCATCTAATTTATTTGTTTTATTCTCATTCAATTAGTTATAAACTTGGTCGCAATAATATTTTTTGCGCTTTCGTATTTAAAAAAAAAAATTAATTGTCTACTGTTGTTATATAGGATTTTATTGCCTGTGAAATTTTTAATAACAATTTATTTTCTCAATTCCGTTTTATATTTTATTTTAGTTTTTATTTATTTTTTAATTTTTTTTTTTAGTTTTATTTATTTTTTAATTTTTGTTTTAGTTTTTATTTATTTTTAATTGCTTTTTTTAGTTTATTTTTATTTTATATATTTTTTTTGTACATTATATTTATTTTTTATTTATATTTTATTTTTATATTTTATATAATATATATATATATTATTTTTATTATGTTTTTATTCAACTATTGTCTATTGTTTACATATTTTTATTTTACTTTATTTTTTGTCTCTTATTTTTTGTATCTTTTTTTTTATTATATTTTATGTTATTTTTTTATTTATATTTAATTTTTTATTTTGTATATTTTTTTAATAATTTGTTTTTATTTAATTTATATATTTTTTTATATTTTATATATATTTTTTTATATTTTATATTTTATTTTTCTTTTTTATATTTTATTTTTATTTTTTCAAATATATTTTTTTTATATTTTATATTTAATTTTTATTTTTTTTCATTATTTTTTTATTTTTATTTTTTTTCATTATTTTTTTATTTTTATTTTAATTTTAACACACTTCACACTAGGTGCAATTTATTGCCCGTGTCACAGCACACAATATTTTTATTTCCAAATTTTTTCTAAGCGTTCGCTCATTACCCAACCGAAATTTTTGTTCATTTTGGCCGAAGACGCTGTGTTTTTTTGTTAAGCCGTTCGTTAGCAGCAAACTGAAGTATCTTTTTGGTGGCAAATCGCCAGTGTTTATTTTTGCCGACCACGTGCACGAACTCACTAATGTTGTCGTAAGCTTTTGCCCCTCATGCTCCGCCGTTCGTACTCAAGCATGTGGTTCATCAGCCGCTGCGCCAGCATTTGCCGCCTTCTCGCTCGTCTGATTTGATTTTTGCTTCCGCTGGCCACTCACTTTGGCTTTACGCACACGAGCTCCGCAACATGTGAACGATTTCAAAATTGTTACAAAATATTTTATTGGTTTTTTGCTCTTTCCATTTGATGGCCAAGCGCCGCGCTTGTGAATGTCAATTTTTATTTTTTTTCAATTTTATAAATTTGTTTTACTTTTTTTAAATACTATTAAGTTTTTTAATTTTATTATTATTATTTTTTAATTTAATTAATTTTTTTATATAATATTTTTTAATTAAAATTTTTTTTAAATAAATTTTTTTTTTTAATTCTATTATATTTTTTATTATATAATTTTTTTTTTCATATACTTTTTTTTTAATAATTTTTTTTTAATATAATTTTTTTATTTCTGATTTTGGGTTTGCATGTAATTTTACACGACCGATTGACATAAAAGTTGTTGCGCGACGTCTGGCGCCTTGAAAATCAAAATCAAAATAAAACTGAAAATAGCGAGAAAACCTGTTGGGTGACCACGTGCTTGCTTAGGCGATTAAATATACTCATCTTTCATTAACAAAAATGTACGTATGTGTGTAGTTATGTACATATGTATATACTTAAAACGAGGAGGAATACTAAAAAAACAACGAGGAGTGGTAATGACGTCATTCAGCGTCGAATACGCCGCTCTCGCGTTTCAGCACATCACCAGCACGCAGTCAGCGGCAGCCTTTGTAGATGTGCTTGAAAGTGACGGGAACCAAACAGTCATAATTGTACAAAAAAACACGTTTTTATGCTTTCGAACAGTTTTAATTTTTGTAAAATTTATATTTTGGTTTTACTTAGTCTATTTTAAAATTTTTTTTTTCAATATAAATCCCTTCGACCTTATAATAAATCACTGCTGAAAATTCAATTGCCTAAAGCAAACATGAGCAATTTCTGTCGTGGATAGCATCAGGGCAGTTCAATGTGTAGTTTCTTATTTAATTTTACAGTAGCGCGCATAGAATGTGTAGACATTTGAGTTATGACAGCTTGGGTACTCGACAATTGCTATAAATATTGTGGTAATTGTTCATATATACTCTCCAAATATTTTTTGTATTGCGGCGAGAGAAAATTGCTATAAATTCAATCCCAGATTTGCTATTTTTCCAAAACTTTTCGTTTTTGCAGAACTCCAGACGAAGAGATGAAGGGTTTATGGACTGTACAGTCGCCTAACGCTTTGGACTACAAGAGTTTTGGTTCATTAGTGTCGATATCTGTGACTTGTGACGTGAGTCTCATGTCGTTTTGACAGAGTTAGTTAGACTTTGATTTGACCTCTTGCCGCCAGTGGGCTTGAGCCCGTCGTAAGCGCCTACTGCTTTACTACTTCACATTAGTGAGTACATTGAACCATAAGCCACCCTTTCTGTACAACGTATGCTCCTGTATTCTCACTTTCTAAGTAGCTGGCAGACTTTTCAAACGTACAAGTATATAATATAAAATGGATTAGGTTCGTCGTAGAGTTGATCCAAAATCGCTGGATCTCACTTACAGGTACAGATATTTGTTCTTTGAGTTACACATAAACCTCTAAAAGTGGATCACCAGCTCCTCATAAATCGACGAAGCGTTTTAAGCTTACAACAAATTAATTAAGCCGATTAATACAAATCCCAGGCACTACAATAGGTTCGTCAAAGCTGTGTCTACTAAAATATTTCAATCTCAATCTGGCAAAAGCCGTGCAATAGTGAAGGAAGTGACAAGTTGATTCCACCATCTTTCTCAATACAGCTTTGGCCAAGAACGTCCGATAGAATATTTAGGCCAACCGCATGTAAACTTATTCGACAATGTCCAGTCCGAACACCTACAATTGCAGCGAGATTGGCTTTGCTAAGAGCCAGTAGTTCGGTGGACCTCCTACGGTTTACTCTGGCCAGAACAAAAGAAGACCTCGAAAAAGCGACTCGCTTTCAATCGGTCGAAATTGGAGAAAGGTTGCTTTCTTTCTACAACTCGCGTATAATGTCGCTGAAGCGATGCTGTTACGGCATAGCATAGCAAAGATCTCGCTCTTCAGATAAAAAAAATACCAAAATATGCTTATGCTCTTAAAGAATGCGTAAGAAGAAGAGTAATTGTAAAATAATTAAATTCTATGCAGAAAATATGTGGAAATAAAACTGTAATGATAAGTGACATATTTTCTTACATACATATTTACATCTGTACATACAGCCACACAATCAAAACATATTTTTCCTTATTACTTTCCGATTTCATTGCACATCGAAGCTGAAACCACATTACTTTCAATTACTTTCCCACAAACCGTTGAACAGTGTGTTGCCACTGAGCTTTTAACGCACACACACACACGCGCGCGTCAATAAAAATGGAACTCGGCCAACCCTCATTTAAAATCGAAATGTATAACAAAGAATGTAACACATTTTTATGTACTCACACATGCCTATTACATATCTATTTATTTTTTTTTTTTTCAACTTTATTTTTGCGACTCAAACTTGTTGCTGAAACATGCAAAGTACACTCGCTCTCAAAAAAATATATAAATCTATATAAGTTATACAAAAACACATGTAAAACACGAAAAGAACGCGCTCATTAGCAGCGCAACTCTACAACTCTTTGCTATCAGTCGTTTTGTTTGTATTTCTATTTCGTTTATGGCGCGCAGCGGTCGCCACCAACAACACTGACCAGCCAGCCAGCCATGCCGCCAAACAGCGACGCAACCAAGGCGCTTTGTCAGCGAGACAGCGCAGCGTAAAAACTAAGCAAAGTAAAAAAGCCAAAAGTCCAAAACAAAAAAGAGCAGACAACATAAATGAGAGCGCCAATGTGATTTGAGCAGCAACAACTAAAATTGCCGGCATTTTTTGTTTGTATTGGTTTTCGTTGGCAGCGCGTGCAGCAGCGCAAAAAAAAACGGCAGACAGCGACGCCGCAAATGTAAATAACCAAGTGACCACGGGGGCAATCATATGATTTGTTGCGCGAAAATAAACACGAGAAAAGAGAGCGAAAAATTCGTATTTTTTGTGAGTTTTTGTTTAGATTTTTTTTTTTCGGTACTGTGATATCAAATCAGCTGTTTGAGCATTTACAGCAAATAATTAAATGTTGCAAAGCGTTGAGTTTTTAACTAGGTCAATGGACGAGAGGTCGCAGAGACGTGCTATTTCGACGAGACTTATAAGAAAAATCAGTAATGAAAGGTTTAAGATTTTGGGTCAACGGACGAACGTTCTAGAAATATGCCTTTACGACGCAGCTTGAACGAAAAATGACTCGAGTTTTTTGGTTTTAGGAGGTGGGATCAACCAAGAAGTGGGCGTGGAAATATGTGTTTCCGACGGAACTTAACAAAAATTACTTGGTGCCCGATTTAAGTGGAATACCAAAGGCTGGTTAGATCACTGGTTATGTAATATTTTAATTAATATAAATAATTTTTTGTCTGAGCAAGAAGGAACTCGAAGTAGCTTCAATATTTCGCCTGCGAGTGGTTCTCATGGCTTTGAATATATTTGAATATTAAATATTTGTTTCAAAGGTTTAAATCTGTTTTGCTATGAGATGAGTCTGAAGACGAGAGAATCTGTTGAATCCTTTAGGCGTTTCGTCGATTTTAGTGGTTTAGTTAACTCGTAACATTCGTAATACTATTGTGCACTGCTACAACTGGCTACTAGAGTGACGAATTTGCGCGGTTAGCCTCACTGTTTCGCGTGACAGTCGAATCTGGAAATTTCTCGACTTTTTTTTCTTTTCTTTTTTGTTTTTTAATATTTGTAATTTAACAATTTTTTTTTTGTTATTTAAAGCCCATGTAACCCCTTAAGGGGGGCGATAAATGTAAACGCTTGAATTTAGGCCAATTTTTGGAGGCTTATTTGAAACGGAAAAAATAAATTAATGATAATGAAACTCAGCATGTTTATTAAGTACATACTATTAAAATATGATAATCTGATATACAATTTTTATTTTTTTTTTTCAAAATGGCCGCATGGCAATCGTTTTCTTGGCTCTCGCGGCAAAAGGCATCAATTGGCGTGCTTTTTAGCTTCAGTTTCCGCTATCTGAATTAAAAAAAAAACAGGTTGGAGCTTGTTCATGAAACATGTATCATCTAGTTATCCCAAAAAATAACAAACAAGTCAAAAAACCAAAAACTGGCACTGGAAATTTTTACCTTTTTTTCCGACATTTTTTGGGTCAAAAAGGGTAGTTTTTGAAATTTTGTGTGTCATTTTTGTGGTATAACTAGAAGCTAACACTTACACACACTACAAAGAAAATGTGTGCCAAATTTCGTAAGAATCGGTTGAGAACTTTCCGTTTAAAGTTTCGACCATGGACGAGCGTCGAGTTGAGGCGGAACAATTAAATGCATTTTTTCTTAATAAATAATGCGATTTTCGTCCTAAAAATTTACAGGCATATTTTTAAAATATTAAACTTACTATTTTTTAAATACATTTTTTTTAATTTTTTTTTTTATTCTTTTAAATTTTTGTTATATTTTTTTTTATTCTTTTAAATTTTTGTTATATTTTTTTATTTTTTTAAATTTTTGTTATATTTTTTTTTTATTTTTTTAAATTTTTGTTATATTTTTTTTATTTTTTTTAAATTTTTGTTATATATTTTTTTATTTTTTTAAATTTTTGTTATATTTTTTTTTTTATTCTTTTAAATTTTTGTTATATTTTTTTTTATTTTTTTAAATTTTTGTTATATTTTTTTAAATTTTTGTTATATTTTTTTTTTATTTTTTTAAATTTTTGTTATATTTTTTTTTATTTTACAATTTACCCTTAAGTTGCATAGTAAATAAAAGCTTGCATTTTATACGTATTTTTTTTGTTTGTTAATTCTACAATTTCTGTTTTCTTTTGCAGGTGGTGGTCGTGATTTACAAACCGCGGTTATATATGCGAACAACAGCGGACACAAAGCCAACAGCGCCAGCAGCAATAACAACAAAAATATTAGCAATAATAACAATTCGCTATTAGCAACCAATCAACCGCGTATAAATAATTCTATAATAACAACAAAACCAACAACAGGCAGTGGTTCATTACTGAACAACAACAATATGCCGAAGAAAAGCGCAGCAGCACCGGCAGGTAAGCAAGCGCGCAAACGAGCTAGTCGCTAACAATAATAATAATGGGAATATATGCGATTTTAATTACGCTAGAGCTAGTTATTAGCTGAGGAACAGCATGCAATTGAAAAATATGTTTTTATAATGCCGGTGTACACAGTTTGTTGTAAATTTGCAAATTTCATTTTTTTCTTTGCAAGAATGTGCGCTGGCGAGTTACGCCGCGGGAAAAAAATAGCTGTTGACTCGAAAGTAATAACGTTACTTTTTCAGCAAATAATTGCCAATAATTGCAAATTTACATAAGCACAAACTGTGCACAGTAAACGCTCTATTTATGACTAGTGTATAATGTAAATTTTGTATCGTCTTTTTTATTTGTTTCTTTTACACGCCTGCAATCAATTAACTAACCAATCAACCGTACAACTAACCAACTAATTAACTAAATATGTAAACACAATCAATTAAATCAACATCAACTAATAAAATGAACAATGCATTTGCAATATAAAACATAGCCATCGGAATGTCCAACTATCCGAGCAGTTCGAGCACCGCTGCAGCAGCCGCCGCTGCCGCTGCGGCCGCCGGCTATACCGGTTTGCCGTCGCCACTGCCATTCAGCGCCAATCAGCTTATGAATATGGCCGCGTATGCGGCAGCTAGCGGCGCTGCTGTTGGCAATAGTGGCGCCGGTGTTGCTGGTGTCGGTAATATACACGGCGGCGCGGCCGGCTTGAGCGCGCTGCTTGCAGCTGGTCTCGGCGCGGCTGGCGGCCTCAACGCACTGCCCAACATCAGCGCGCTCAACACTAATGCGGCTGCCTTGGCGGCGGTCGCTGGTGCTGGCGCTGGCGTGCTGGGCGGCACAGGCAATTACTATCAAACAAATTCGAATCTGAATATGGCAGCGTCTTTATTGGCGCAGAGTAAGTCGAGTAATGTTGGTAACAAACAACGTTTTTTTCTCCTCAAACGCTAGTTAAGTTGTAATACACTCTTACGACATAACCGTAGTTAAGCGCTAGAAGTTTAAAAATATTTTTGAAAATATATTTATAATATTTAGTATTAACTGTAATTATGTGTTGCTAGTCTAAACAAATGATTGTGCGCTTTTTACAAATATAACATTGGAAAACAGTTTTTTTAACAAAATAATTTTATGCGAATTGGCGGTAGTTATTTCACAAAACAAAAACAATGCATACGTTTGTAAATTTGAATTTTCTAATTTTTTAAAATTAATATTTAAAATATTGAAAACTATATGCCAGCACACTTTACCAACATTTACTCAACAGTTGCACTGTGAACATTAAAAAACAATAACAATTACGTTACAAATAACAACAACAAAATCTTCTAATGTCCGAATTATAAAAACATTGATTTTACGTTTTTGCATAATTTTTTTTTAAATTTTTTTATGAAATTTTTTTTGATAGATTTTTTATGTTATTTTTTTTTTTGTAGAATTTTTATGTTATTATTTTAGATTTTTTATGTTATATTTTTTTTTTAGATTTTCTTATGAAAGTTTTTTTTGTTACATTTTTTTTTAGATTTTTTTTGTTAAATTTTTTTTGGAAGTTTTTTTTTTGTTTTTAGATTTTTTAATGTTATTTTTGTAAATTTTTTTTGAGATTTTTTTTAGATTTATTAATTTTGGTTTCAAAAACGTTTATGATTTGCTTTGCCAAAACTCATTGTATTAGCAATTATCTCTGATATATATGTATACCTTAGTAAAATATTTAACGTCTCTCAAACACACATGTCTTTCACCTATTTTCGTATTTGCTTCTTTCCACTCTTTTTATAGTGAGCATGGGCCTCGGCTATGACTCAGCGCCAACCGCCGCGTCCAGCATGCCCGCTAACGCCAATCCGCCCGCTACCGCGGCGCCATCACAAGCCAAGACTAATGCTTTGATAATGCAGAAAATCCAAGCACTGGTCACGGCTAATCCATCATTTCTTACCAGCGGCATACCGAATCACGTGCTGGCACAGCTTTTCATGCAGCCGATGAAGGTGGAGTAAATTTACTGTTAAAATAAAAAAAAATTTATTTAATTTATTCTCTATACAGATGGCGCCCGCCACTGTCACCGCCGCGCCACCTGAGGAGGAGGAGGTGGACTATGAAGAAATGGGCGTTGCTGAGACTTACGCCGAGTATTGGCCCGCCAAATGTAAGTTACACGCGCACAAAAGTATAAAATATTACTTTGTCTAAAAATATTTCGTTTTTTATATTTGCATATTTAGTGAAACTGGGCAAAAAGCATCCCGATCCAGTGGTGGAGACCGCCTCGCTCTCTTCCGTCGAACCCTGTGATGTTTACTACAAACTCTCCATTCCACCAGACACCATTAATAGCGGTTATTTGAGCGCGCTGCAGTTGGAGTCCATTACGTACGCCTCGCAGGCGCACGATCACATGCTGCCCGATGGCACACGCGCCGGCTTTTTGATTGGTAAGTGCGTAGTAATGCGCGTGCGCACTTGAAAATATTATATTATTAATTATAATTGTGTTTTTGTTGTCTGCAGGTGATGGCGCCGGTGTGGGCAAGGGTCGTACTATCGCCGGCATAATCTATGAAAACTATCTGAAGGGGCGCAAAAAGGCGCTCTGGATTTCCGTATCCAATGACCTGAAGTATGACGCCGAGCGCGATTTGTTAGACATTGGCGCGAGCAAAATTCAAGTGCATGCGCTGAATAAGGTTAGTAAATATTATTTATAACGTGTTTTCAAATTTCGACTACATTTAACACGCGTTTCGCTTCACGTTGCACAGTTCAAATACGCAAAAATCTCTTCAGATGTGAATAACAATTGCAAGCGCGGCGTTATATTCAGCACATATTCAGCGCTCATCGGCGAATCCAATAACAAGACTGGCAAATACAAATCACGCTTAAAGCAGCTATTACAGTGGTGCGGCGAAGATTTCGATGGCCTCATCATATTCGACGAATGTCACAAGGCCAAGAATTTGTGTCCCGTCGGCTCGGGTAAGCCCACGAAGACGGGCCAAACGGTATTGGAGCTACAAAATAAATTGCCAAGAGCGCGAGTTGTCTACGCATCGGCCACAGGCGCTTCGGAGCCCAAAAATATGGCTTATATGGTGCGTTTGGGGCTCTGGGGACAGGGTACTACATTTCCGGCATTTAATGACTTCATTATGGCGGTGGAGAAACGGTAAGTTAATTTTATGCTTTTGTTTAGAGTAACGTTTTTTTGTGGCGGCATAAAATATGGTGGGTAAATATGGCGTTATATATACCACTCATAAGTGGTATTGCTAAAAATGAATTTTCCGACTTCAGACCCAACTCCAGACCTTCTTTACTGCTAAGTTTTTCTTCCAAAAGTGAACGAGGTATCATTTAATATTTGCAGCGGCGTTGGCGCTATGGAAATCGTGGCTATGGACATGAAATTGCGTGGCATGTATATAGCGCGTCAGCTAAGCTTTCACGGCGTGACATTCAAAATTGAGGAGGTGGCGCTGTCCAAAGAGTTTCGCAAGGTCTACGATCAGTCTGTGGAGCTGGTAAGCGCGCGCGTTGCTCTCAATTGCTTTGAAAAGCAATTAATGCATTCATTTTTTTCCATGCCAGTGGGTCGAAGCTATGCAGAAATTCACCGAAGCCGCCGAACTCATAGACGCCGAGAGTCGCATGAAGAAAACTATGTGGGGTCAGTTTTGGTCATCGCATCAACGTTTCTTCAAATACCTCTGCATTGCGGCGAAGGTGAATCATGCAGTGCAGGTGGCGCGCGAAGCGATTAAATACGGCAAATGCGTTGTCATTGGTCTGCAATCCACGGGCGAGGCGCGCACGCTCGAACAACTGGAGAGAGATGATGGAGAACTGACTGATTTCGTGTCCACCGCAAAGTAAGTACTGCATAATGAAATAAACAGTGGCATTTCTGTGTATTATATGCGGTTGCTTAACCCGTAGGGGCGTCTTTCAATCACTGGTGGAGAAGCATTTCCCCGCACCCGATCGCAACCGCATCAATCGCATACTCGGCTTGGGTGGTTATGCCGATGTGAAGACAAACATACAAAGCATAATTGAGGAGGTGACCAGCAAACGTGAGGTTGCGAGCATTAAGGAAGAACCCTGCTCCTCATCATCCAGCACTGCGGGTAGCAAGCGCAAGTTGGGGCGTGAGGATGCACGTACAAAGAAAACGCGCAAAAACTCGTGGAATGATACCGATGATGATTCGCAAAATGAATCGGAAGATAGTGATTGCAAAATGTCCAACTCAGAGTCTGAGGAGTCAGATGCGGCAGCGCACTCGGACAGCTGTGAGTCCTCCGACTTTAATCCCTTCTTCAGCGGCTCGGACAGTGATAATGATCCGTGGGTGGCGCGCTCGAAGAAGAAGGCCAAGAAGAAGGCAAAACCGAAGGATCCAACTGCCGGTAGTAACAACAACAACAACAGCGCCAATACAACAGTCACTACTGCTAGCGCCCCAAACACTAACGGCGTAACAGCCGCTGCCAATGCGGTGGTGCCAAAACGCAAAGGACCAGTCTCCACACAAGATCGCATACAAGACCTGCTGCAGAAGAAACAAGAACTGAAGGGTACCGTTACGCAAATTGGTGTTAACGGCATCAAATTGAATTATGGTCCACCACCGAAGGACGCCATAGAGCGTGCTTGCAGCATGAAAGAGGAGCTGTTGCGTAAAATTGAAAGACTCGGCGAACGCCTGCCACCGAACACGCTCGATCAGCTGATTGA
Organism: Bactrocera oleae; assembly: GCF_042242935.1. Classification (NCBI taxonomy): domain Eukaryota; kingdom Metazoa; phylum Arthropoda; class Insecta; order Diptera; family Tephritidae; genus Bactrocera; species Bactrocera oleae. Next base: position 2,283,786 of record NC_091539.1, read on the forward strand.
CGAACTTGGCGGTCCCGACAATGTGGCCGAAATGACCGGTCGCAAAGGACGCGTCGTACAGTCCGATGACGGTTCTATACAATATGAGTCGCGTTCCGAACAGGATGTGCCATTAGAGACGCTCAATATCACCGAGAAGCAACGTTTTATGGATGGCGAAAAGGATGTGGCCATCATTTCAGAGGCGGCATCTAGCGGTATTTCGTTACAGAGCGATCGGCGCGTGCGCAATCAGCGTCGACGTGTGCACATAACACTGGAGCTGCCGTGGTCCGCTGATCGCGCCATACAACAGTTCGGACGTACACATCGTTCCAATCAAGTAAATGCACCCGAGTACATATTTCTCATATCCGATTTGGCGGGTGAGCGACGGTTCGCCTCGACAGTGGCGAAGCGTTTAGAATCGCTCGGTGCGCTAACACATGGCGATCGTCGCGCCACCGAGACGCGCGACTTATCACAATTCAATATAGACAACAAATATGGACGCACCGCTCTGGAGACGGTGATGAAGACAATCATGGGCTATGAGTCGCCACTGGTGCCGCCGCCCAATGACTATAAGGGTGACTTCTTCAAAGACATTGCTGGCGCGCTAGTCGGTGTGGGTATTATAGTGAATAGTGAATCCAATCCGGGCGTCTTGAGTTTGGACAAAGAGTACAATAATATCTCGAAGTTCTTGAATCGCATACTTGGCATGCCGGTAGAGCTTCAGAATCGACTTTTTAAATATTTCACCGACACGCTGAACGCCATCATCAATCAGGCGAAACGCGGTGGACGCTTCGATTTGGGCATTTTGGGTAGGTCAATGGAGTTTGCTAACAATTTTAAAATTATGGAAATTAAATTTCTCGTTTTTTTTGCGTATTTTCACAGATTTGGGCGCCGCCGGCGAAAATGTGACGCGCGTCAAGCTTGTGCGCTTCATACGCAAACACGCCACCGGTAAAGCACCCGCCGAACTGCATACGGTACGTGTGGAACGTGGCATGATCTGGCAGGAAGCTATTGACAAGTGAGTAGTAGTAACGTATACCGGCCAACGCAGCAACGAGTCCACGGGCAACAGAGCTGCAAAGGATACAAAGCAACAAAACATAACCTCAATTTTTGTGCTGCCATTAATTGCATTTACTATTTACAGATATGCTGATTTGGTAAGCGAATTTGAGGGTTTCTATGTCTCGCATCAAGTGCGCAACGGCAAGCGTACCGCTATACTCGCGGTCGAAATTGAAACGCCACAGACCCCACAACAATCCAATAGCAAGAAAAAGGAGAAGGGTCTCAACAAGAAAGACATTATGTATCAAGTATATCGGCCCAACACGGGACTGCAAATACGCCACGAATCATTGGCGGAGTTGGAGAAGAAGTACAAGAAGGTGCCCAGCGAGGAGGCGGAACCACACTGGACGCAACAGTATGACGCATCGGTGAACACCTGTTCGCACGCTTACTGGAACGGCAATTGCCGCAATGTCAATTTGGGCAATGAATGCGAGGTGAGTGACCGAAAAAGGTAGTATTAAGTAGGAGCACAGCACAACAAGTGAAACACATTTTGTTTGTGTTTTTTTTTTTGAAAACTGCAAATTCATAAAAAACAATATTAATAAATCATTGTTGCTTTTTTTTTGGTACACATATACACATTTCACAACTATTTCAGTTGCTCACGAACGTTTCTCTCTTACAGGTTGGCTTACGCCAGCGTCTCTACTACGTTTTGGCCGGTTCCGTGCTCTCCGTTTGGACGCGCGTCGAGCAGGTGTTGGCCATGCGCAATGCAAACAACAAAATGCAAGTGATACGCATGAAGACCACCGAAGGTGAGAAGATTGTCGGCACGCTTATACCGAAGTCGTGCCACGAACTGCTGCTGCAAGATCTCAAGTCCGATGCAGAGCGCATTGAGGAGGTGAAAATCTAAGTTTTGCATAAAATTATAAGATTTTAACATGACAATTGGAGCGCAGTGAAAGCTGTGAGCAGAAGAGTGTAAAAAAACATAAATACGACGCAAAAAGCGCAAAAGGCTTAAGTCATGCAAGTGTGTAAAATCAGCAGCGACTGTTTGCACACAAAACAAAAATGGAAAAGGATTGATTGACATACAAATTTACGTTTACGTTCCCTTTACCTTTTAGTGCGTAGTGTTTAGATTGTAAATGTACGCTGTAGTGCGCCTGCGCAACAGCCACTTAGTTTTAAGTCATGAAACCAGCTGTCACACATACATATATGCAGCATAAAATATGTGTTTGGCGTGACTTGGCATTACTTCTACACTGTAAATGTTAATATATATATATATATACAAACCAATGCATAAATTTATTATATTATATGCGTGGTAAAAAAAAAAGATTTAATAAAAAAATTAAATATATATATGAAATCAACTTGCATATGCAACGGTGCATATCCAGCTATGCGCGTACAAAAGTAACACTTTGTACGCTACAAGTTGCTAATGTATACTACTACATATGTAAATGTGTATTTTTCGCGTGCACGTTGGCATCCTTACGAAGGATTCACATGCGCCAACTTCTTAGTTTGTAGTCTCGTATTTAAATAGTTACCTAATGTTATTTTGTATTAATACTATTAATATTATTCCTTATGTTAAAACATGGCAAATTCATTTCGTCCAACTGCCTCGCGGAAATGAATTTGCTAAAATGCCAAGTTTTTTGCAAAGAGAAATGATTCTATGATTCATATAAATGAAAACGCTTATCAATGGACTTTTTTGTTTTTGTAATATGTATTTAATTTTAAACTTAAACATTACAATTTACTATACATAAATACATACCACATACAATACATGCATACATATATCAGAAATTATTGCTAATAAAAAATAATAAAACAAATCATATAAATCAATAAATTCAGAGCATAATATGAGAACTATAGATACAGTGTTTGTATTGAACAGCAACGGCGGTGAATACCATTGGGCGGTACAAAAGTGTGACTTCAGACTTGAAAAAGTTGCGCATAGATTCTTTGAAGTCTTTGCGGTTACCCAACTTGTCGGTTTTAAGTCGCGATATGTCGGCAATTTTTGGTCACTTATTGCCGAACTTATTTAAGAGCTCCGAAAAAATCGGTTACTCACTTGCATATTTTATAATTTTATGTTCGTGAGTTATTCACACGATAATCCCAATCTAGGTAACGGAAATTGTCTCATTCTTGCGCCCGTCTCATTAAGTTGTCCTAGATCTCATTTAGCTCATCCTCGGCGACAAATCTTTCCCTAATTTTTATTTTATTTTTTTATTTGTTTCACATAAAAATCCTTCACTAATTTTTTTCTTTCTGTTTTATTTTATTTTTATTAAAATTTTTTTATATAATTTTTTTTGTTACAAAAAAATTGTTCACTAATTTTTTTCCTTTAAGTTTTATTTTATTTTTATTTTTATTTTAATTTTCTTTTATTTAATTTTTTTTTATATTAATTTTTTTTTTACAAAAAAATCGTTCTCTAATTTTTTTCTTTATGTTTTATTTTATTTTTATTTTAACTTTTTTTTTTATTTTAACTTTCTTTTATTTAAATTTTTTTTATACAATTTTTAATTTAATTATTTTTTTGTTACAATAATTTTTATTTGTTTCTTTTTGTTTTTTTTTTTATTTTAATTTTAATTTTTTTGTTACAAAAAATATTCACTAATTTTTAAATTTTTTTATATATTTAGTTTTGTTCATATTTTTTTATATTTATTATTTTTTTTAGTTTAATTTTTTTTATATATATTTTGTTTCATATATTTATTTTTTTTTTTTATATATTTATTTTTTTTAGATTAATTTTTTTTTATATATTTATTTATTTTAGATTAATTTTTTTTTTATATATTTATTTATTTTAGATTAATTTTTTTTTATATATTTATTTATTTTTATATATTTATTTTTTTTAGATTAATTTTTTTTATATATTTATTTTTTTTAGATTAATTTTTTATTATATATTTATTTTTTTTTGGTATTTTTCTTTTTTTTATAATAATTATTATTAAAATTACAATATTAATTCAACATTGACATTTTTTGACGGTTATAAATGTAGTCGTACTGCCATCTGTCGGTAGAAATTGAAAAATAAAATTTAAAAACAGAGAAAGTACGTACGTTCTCTGTATATACGTTCTCTGGTTTTCATTGCAACTCAGCTGTTCTGCGAAAACAGCTGTTCAACGGCATCCATTTATTTTTATTATTTTTTACGTAAAAAGTAGAAGTTATACGAAAATGAATCTTGCGCGAAGTTTGAAAACGAACTTTATAACTAATACCATAAAGTGTGGAAATATCAATGAAAGCTGCACGAAATTATTAACACAGTTGCGTAGAAAAAGTGTGCAAGCAGCTGCTGTATCAGGCGCAGTTGATGTTGACAAAATCGACGCTCCGCAAGCGTCGTCTGAGGAACGCACAACACATTTCGGTTTTCAAAAGGTGAAAGAAAGTGAGAAGGATCAGAAAGGTGAGCACCAAAACAATATTAGGCTGTAAAAGTTTTACAAATTTCCATATACAACTTTGCAGTGCACAAGGTATTTGAGGATGTGGCCAGTTCCTACGATCTAATGAATGACGTTATGTCCGCTGGCATACATCGCATATGGAAGGATGTGTTCATGGATCATTTGGCGCCCATGCATGGCACACGTCTATTAGATATGGCAGGCGGCACGGGCGATATTGCTTTTCGTTATATACGTCAACTGGCCGCGAAAGAAAATAAACTGAAACGCCATAGCTATGTAACTATCTCTGACATAAATCAACATATGTTGGATGTGGGCAAAGAGCGTGCCAAACGTCAATTGCTAACCGAAGAACACCTGCCAGATATAAGCATCAATTGGCAACAAGCCGATGCGGAGCAATTACCATTCGAAAATGATGCTTTTAATGCATACACTATCGCATTTGGCATACGCAATTGTACGCATATTGATAAGGTGGGTTTTGGTTTTTATTGTTGCGATTTTGTATGCTATTTGCATGAACAGAAACGTATTTAAGGCATGCGGCAAATTGCGCTTTTGTTGTGACACCAAATAATGTATTGTGTAATTCTTAATTGTGTACTTATTTTGTAGGTGCTGCGTGAAGCCTACCGCGTCTTGGAACCAGGCGGACGATTTATGTGTTTGGAATTTAGCCATCTGACAAATGGTGTAATGCAGTGGATGTACGATCAATATTCATTTCAGGTCATACCGCCGATGGGACAAATTTTGGCCGGACAATGGCAACCATATCAATATTTGGTTGAGAGCATTAGGCAATTTCCGAAGCAAGAGGAGTTCAAAAAGATGATTGAGGACGCTGGCTTCGAGTTGGTGTATTACGAAAATTTGACCTTTGGCATTGTGAGCATACACTCAGGTTTTAAGCTATAAACTTTGAAGCTTTTATAAACATACATACACATTATTAAATAAATATTTAAGTTTAAATATTTAACTACAAAAACTTGACTTTTTTTTTAACCATATGACCAAATAAAAGTGATTTGTAAACTGAAATGTGCATTGATTTTTTATTGTGTTACAGCTAAGTCAACTTTTAATTTTTGACCGCTTAAGCAAGTTAAGCTTAGTCAAGTGGCGCGACCTTCTTGTTTCAACTTTCCCACGTACATACTCTATTTTATATAAATGCTAATAAAACTAAATCCAATTGTGGTTTGAATTACAAATTATCGGTGTACCTGAACTAATAAATGCAGTTTACGTTAGCATTTTAATGCAGGTTAATGCAAATTTCGCAATTTCTAAGCGTCAAAAATATTTAATAAAACTTTTTGTAATACTCATATATAAATATACAAAAAAAAAAGAAACATTCGAAAATGTGTATTTAAAATCAGTACACGTAGACTAATTGTTTATACGAGCGCTAATTTAATGCTTCTGCATAAACTTATAAAGTTTGAAGAAGTAATATTTATGGACGCACAACTATGAGTTGAGATACTTACATACATACTCACATACCACTTTTGAACAGGCGCAAATATGTCATGTACTTGAACAATAGAAAAAAATAAACTCCGTTAACTAAGCAATTTTTTATGACTTATTTTTTCAAAAGTAATATTTGAAAGCTCTCAATTTATAAAATTAACAGTAATATGTTGTTATTAATACAACAAAAACTGCCATAAAAATCTGGCTGAGGCTTAGGTGTATCCTACATTATGTTACCTTCTGTTAATATAATATATCGTGGAAGCAAAGGCTTTATAGTACCTTCAAAATAAAGGCACTGTGTAGGAGGCTACTACATGCTGCAGTAAAATTTATATTTTTGAAATAAGTATTTTCTTTAGTTTTCTACACCACACTCACTTAAATATTAGTCAGAAATGTGAAATCGTTAATTACCGCGTTCTACTGTCAAATAATTTTCATTTATTTACAATTCATGTTACTCATACGCCATGCATTGCAGACACAGTGTGACACTACAATATTTGTCTAAATTTAGTAAAGTATTATACATATATGCGCTTTTGTATACTATGTGTGTGTTTGTATGCATTTGATTCGTGCTTAAAATTACGAATGCCGCAAGCATGTACATATGTATGATATAATTTCTTGTAGCACACAACCAAATAAAGGTGAAATTTTAGCTGCATATCATAGCTTTTATGGGCGCAGTCGTAATTTATGACATGTATGTGCGAGCACTTGTCACACTAAAATAAAAACAAAGCCACATACACAAACAAAACGAAAAGAAAGAAATTAAGCACATACCAAACGCCAAAAACCAAATTTGTACAAGCAACAATAACAATTTGGAAATGTTGATAAGGTCACAAATATATAGACATATTATTTTCAAATAAGCGTTAGTATTTGATGCAAAAGTTATATAATTGCAACGTATGCTTTTTTGGTGGGCTTAATATGCGTCATTGGTTTTTAAATAAATTATTATGAGGCCGTTATTTTTAAATTAGCGTTGCCATTTTTTGAAAGTTGGTATAAATATATTATATTATAGCTATAATAAGCCATCTAAATTAATCTTTTATACTTATTAATATAAATATATATAATTTTTAGTTGTCAAGTTATGTTAACAACTAACTTTATTATTAATATAATGTTATTAATTAGTTTGTATATTAATATCTTTAAAACCTACAAAATATTTAACAAATATATTAATTCTGTTTTGCTTCATATAGAAATTCTAACATTAACATCAGCATCTAACGCACCCTGTGCTTTGCGCAGCAGCCACGGTATTGTGACTGTCAGCTGCTTTAGTATTTTTTTAGCATCCGTTCTTTTTAAAGTGATAAGTGAATTTTTGTGCGATCTATCAAGTGTTTTTGTGTTGAAATGTGTGTATGTGTTAGTGTTTGCCGTAATGAATTCAAAAAGTGTAAATTTAAAGTGAAAGTGCGTTGCAAAATGTAGCGCAAAGAGCAGCTACTGCCGACGATGCTCTCGAGAGCAAAAGCGCTTTTAAACAGCAAGCGTAGGATTCTTGCATGTGCATTCAGTGTTTATTAGTTATATTTAGCATTAAAGTTTATCAATTTATTGGAAAATACTTTACCGGCGTTACATTAAGTGCAAGCAGCTTTATGCACATATTTGCGCAGCCAACAAATATTTGAGGTTATTTGTAAATTATATAGTGTGTGTAGTTTTTTAGAAGCATTAAATTGAAAATTGGCTTAGTTTTTTTTAGATTGATTTTTGGCTAATAAAATCGTGTTTCGTTAATGTGGGTGAAATAATAGTTAATATATATTTCTAAGTAAGCGTAATAGTAAACATTTTACCTACTTATGGTAAAAAAAAATAAAAAATAAAATATTTTAGATTTTCGCTAATTTTAATTCAAAACCTAAATTTTTAAAAATATTTTTTGAAATTATTTCTCATGCAGTAAATTTAATAAGGTAAAAGCAATATGTAATAAATTTATTAAGGAAAAAAATTGTGATAAATTTTCATAAAAATCGTGATCTTTCATGAAAAAATGATTTAAAACAATAAATTGTTAAGAAATCAAAAAGGAAATTACAATTTCTGCTTTTACAAGCTAATCCTTATCTAAATTATAAGTATAAAGCAAAGCGCAATTTATTAATTTTCAATAAAAATAAAATTGAATAAAATAGAAAACTCAGCCTGAATACTCTACTAATATAAAAAAGTACAATAATTTTACTGTTTTTCATAAAAATTTTATATAATAATATTTCATATGAGAATTACGCTTTTAATTTACATTTACCGGCAACTCCCAGCAAATTTCCAGCAAACCGAATTTGCAAAAAATGCTAACACTTTAAAATGCAATTATAATGCTAAATTATTGAGGGTTGTAGGAATTTTAAGCTTTCACTGCCGTCACACAAATATTCACCTCAGCACTATTAACCGCGCTCTTCCTGCAACGTACCGCTCAAACTGCATAATTACAAAAATCAAATTTCGTCAAATCAAACTGCGTAGATTTTACATTGAATAAACATCGATTTAGTGATAACTAACCAAATTTGTTATTGCTGTCTACTGTATTGGTGGTGCGCTTAACACTTATTGCTTTTATTGCTGCGGTTAGTTTTTGGGCGTAGCTAAGCGTGCGCGCACGCGTACTGCTCAGTATGCCGACACTTCCGCCGTGCGCCAATGTGCATAGAATTTTAAACCACGCCGCTAATGTACGCTGGTAGTTGTAGGCGTTGTTTGCTTAGGCTTTTGTGTCTTCTGGTATTTAGTTTTTGTTGTTGGCTTGTGCTTCTTCACTTTTATGATGTATATACGAACGTGTGCTCGATATATGGTTTTTATCCATATCTCTTATACTTGTACGTATATGTTGTAATTTGTTTACAAAACATTGAGATACCAAGTGTCTTGGCTGCTGATATAATTCAGCGAACTGGAGCACAGCTGCTGGTTTGACTACTTGGCAAGCAAATCGTAGCACTGTTTGCCCTAGATCTCGTCATTGGCCAACTGACGCAAGTTGACATCATTAAGCTTTTTAATGGCTTTGACTTCGCTTTTATTTCGTATGCTTCGAGGTAGATTTACGAAAAGATCTTCAGCAGATAAGTGAGGGTTTTGAGGAATTCGCGAAATTTGTGTGGAATTTTTCCCAAATTTTCAAGAGCAAATTCGACAACCATTATCAGGTTTTGCTTATAAATTCGCTCGCTAGCACCTGTTCCAATTGTGGCATACGAGTGTATCTTCTATGTTATCTATGAAATAATAATGTTCCTGCATAATAAATATCTATATTAAGTATATATTAATAAAATAAGTGCGTGAGAAAACCACATTTATAGCTTCTGCCGTGGAACCGAAATTGCGTACGTATAAAGTTTTGTGAAGCTAACAAAAATAACAAATAAAGTGAGCGCACTTTCGATTTTGCGCGAAGAATGCCAATCAAGGGCAATGCAGCGACCGAAGTTGTCAAGTCAGTGCCATCGATGACTACAAATTGAAAAATAGGCAGTGAAATATATAGACTTGGTGGAAGTGTAAGTGAAATAAAAGTAATAAAAAGAAAAAAGTCAACTTAAATGCAGACCCAGAAGACCAACGGCCTAACAGCGTCGAAATATTTATAAGTGAGTAACCGCAAGTACGTGTGAAGCATGTATTATTGGTTGGACAAGGCGCGCTTAAGCGCAGCTTAAACTGATTAGCGTATTGGCTGATTGAACAGCTACTTGATTAGCTGCTGTCGTGTGTTTTACTTGTTTGAGCCGTATGATTGAGACGTTCCGGGGTACAACAGTTGGAATTTAACTATGATTACATAGTTTTCTGGCCAAAAAATGCAAATTAAAAGCAGGCATACATTAGCGATTGAGCACGTACGTCTTCGATTGGACTTTGATTGCAAAATCGGGCTGTAGCAAAACGGCGGTTGGAGAGCCATTGTTATGTATGTACGCTTAAATGCCTCTTCGACGCATGCAATACCCGTGTGCAGTGCGCTCAACCACCCACCGTCCAGCAGTTGCACATCCGCTTTATAAATACAACATCTGCTTAGGAAGTCCATTTTATTGTTGAACGAAAGGCAGACGCGTACGCGTCGTGGTTAAGAGTGCGCACGTTACTTCACAACAGACGTGAGACTTGTAAAATAAACTTGAATTAAACGCAGCTGCAAGTGTTATATAATACCGCACAATTGTGTTAAGCAACGATGAAAGTGAATTTATTAATAGCGCTCACGCTATTGGCAGTTATTGCTTCTAGCAACGCCGTGAAATTTCGTCCTCTTGGTAGATACGGTCAGAAGCGCGCTGTGGAAAGTGTACAAAAAAAGGAAATACAGTTAGTAGCAGAGAAAACTGAGGACGCGACAATTGAAGCGAAATCAGAAAAACAGTCAGAGTCCTCATCATCGTCATCAGCGCACGCTGAGCTGCAGCGCAAGGAAGATGTTGGCAAGGATGTACATAAACGTGGTATCTACTACAATGGCGGCTTAGGCTATGGTGCACATGCTGCGCAAGCCGCATACTGGCCTAAATCTTATGCGGCACATTATGGTTACAGTTTGAATTTGCCAGACGCCTCCGCCTTTTCCAACGTAGCTGCACATCCTCATGCGCACGCTCATACACCCGTATACGCTACTGCGCCAGCTTTCGCTCAAGCGCCTGCCTATGCCCACGGACCCGTCTATGCCGCACATGCCCATGCGCCCACCATATTTAAGTATCCAAGCGCTGGTGGCTACCATATTAAACAGTTTGCCGCTGGTCCTGCCGCGTTTCCTGTCGCCTCATATGCTGGTTCTAACATAGGTTTAGGTAACACCGCTATTAGTTTTGGTACTGCAACCGGTGTACACGCTGTTGCGCCTCCCGCTGTGCAGACATTACCGCATTTGCATGTGACTCCATTTGCGCCCGCTGTTGCACCCGCTGTGGCACCTGTTGCGCCCGCCGTCGCATCTGCTGCTCCTGTTTCGTCATTCGTTTTGCGTCCTGGTGGCGCTGTCGTTTCTTCTTACAGCGTAAATTATCCTCGTTTCCCCCAAAAACCAGTGGCAGCTGTGCCGCATCTTAACCCCGTTCAACCGGTGGCTCATGTGCACCCAGTGCAACCGGTACAACCTTTACAACCGGTACAGCCGTTACAACCTGTTCAACCATTGCAACCGCTTCAACCTGTGCAACCGTTGCAACCAGTACAGCCGCTTCAACCAGTGCAACCCTTACAACCGTTGCAACCAGTGCCAGCTTTAGCGCCAGTACACCCGGTTCAACCGGTTCACTCTGTTGTGCAAGTACAACACACGACTCATCCCTTTACATCTGTACAGCCGCTACATCAATATCCTCATTATTTCCAGACGAGCTTCGTTCAGCCGCAACGTATACCTGTCGCTGTGCCAGCCGCGCCTGTGCCCGCAATACCTGCTATACCTGCCGTACCGGTTTCACCGAGTTTCCCTGCTGTGCCCAGTTTTCCGCCAGCGCCCGCTTTACCCGCCATTCCCACATTCCCCTCAGCACCAGCTTTTCCTAGCATACCCGCAGTGCCTGCTGTTCCCACAACGCCAGCTGTGCCAACTACACCCACAGTGAGCATACCAGCGGTACGTCCCACGGCTTCGAACCCCAACCCTATTTTTCCTATCGGTGTGCAACCACCACGTCGCCCTGAGCAAGCACCTACCTTCGTAAGTATACCAGTGCAACCGGAGGCGCAGTTTCCACCACTTGTACCGTTGCCCGGTTCGCAAAGACCGGAGGGCGGTAGCGCCGAGGCAGCACCGCAAATCCCCAACATTCGGCCCATCGCTGCACCACAGCCTGAGTCTGAATTTCCCGCTGTACAAGGAGCTGAAGAGCCTTGGAGACCAATACTTTCCTATGGCCCACCTAGCGTCAATCGCCCAGCGTTAACTCTATTGCCGCCCTATGGCAGCTCGCCGGGAGAGGGTAAGAAAAAAAAAACACGAAGTGACTATTAAGACTTTAGGCGGACTATGAATTATTATTTTTTCTCCCACAGCTTACTTGCCACCAGTCGCTACGGCGCAACAACAGCAATATCAGCAGCAGCAACAGCAGGCTGGACTTTTCGATAACCTATCGGATTCGGAAATCGAACAAATATTCGCGCAGGCGGCCAATTTAGCAGCGAAGCATGCGCCGCAACTTCATCAGCACCGCACTTTCTCGCACTATTAGATGAAGGGGGAAAACAAACTTTAGGTTTTAATCTAGTTAAGTGTTAGTGTGTGAATTCTACTCAAGTATTGCAAAAGCTTCAAGCGGAGATTTCGAATGCGGGAGACTGCTTATAAACTTCGAATTAGATAGGACCAGATACGTGTTGCATAGTGCACAGCGTTAGCTTTTAATTTAAGTTCTTACTTAAGTTATTCAATTATTTATTTACAGAAATAAAATTGTAAGCGGAAATGAAAAAAAAGTGAACTTTAATTAAATATAAGATTTAGAACGTACAATTTCGCACATTCGGGACTTGTAGCAGGCTCATATATAGTAAGAGTCAGCTCGGTATAGAGAACAAAATATGAACTGAGACCCAAGTTATTAATTAAATGAATTAAGACTATATTGACTCGTAAAAATAAAAAAAAATGGAAGCATTTTGAGCTTTGTGGTCTTCGTATTCAATAAACGCATCTACCAATAGGGATGACTTGGTTTTGACAGCTCGTGGCGGCCTGTTTGTTTACGCATTTGTTTAAAATTTTGTCAGTGTGTTCAGTAGGTTTTGCCATTTCATTATGACACGTTTCACTTTGGTACAACGCTTGGAAATTGTTTGATATCATTATGCAAATTCATGTACTCCGGTGGCTACTGTAAGAGCTCTTCACGCAAAAAAAAAAATGACGCCCATTTCTGGCTTAATGACTTCGTCAAAAACAAATTTGTCGCTATTGCGGTGAGTCTAATCCTCGTGCGGTTCAGGAAACTCAATTGCATCCCCAAAAATTGACCGTTTGTTGCAGATTTTGGATATGGCGGCATCATCGGGCCTTATTGCTTTTGAAATGAGTCAAGAAATATCGTTGCCCGCAATAGCGACCCTTATAATACGAGTTTAGCGACTTTTTTCCCCCGGAATTTAATAAACTCGTCCCAGACGAGCTCTATTTCACATCTAAACAAGGACACATTGCGTGCAAAGTTTGGCGACTCAAAAATTTCGAGAAAAGGTCCAGTCAAATGGCCGCCAAGGTCATGCGATTTAACGGCTCTAGATAATGTTTTCTGAAGACTTTTGAAGTCCAAGGTTTACGCCCAATTTGAGTGTTTAATTTCATTTTAACATCACGCCGTTCTTGTTGGTAGACCCTATACATGCTGTGTTACTTTTTTGAGATATTCTTTTGCTATTTTCGAACCTAACGCCAAAGTTTATTCAACGCCTGAAAGCTCTAAAGCACCCAACGCATGAAAGCTCTGAACCAGCGAGCTTTATTTTTTTTTTAATATAACAATAACGCCGCAAAGCTTTTCATTCATAAATTTCGGCAGTCCGTCTTTCTGTTTATTCAAACGAATTCTGTTGTTGCCGGAATTGTTTTGCTTTGCCGCCATAATGCTAACGCGCTGCTGCGGCCGACGCCAACACATCGAAACTCGTGTATTTGCGGTTGTCGTCTATGCGTTCGTTTTTATTATATTTTGACTTTGCCTTCTTCTTTTTGCTCTGTCATTTGTTGCAAGCACGCAGCCAGACGCTATGCCACTGTGGGCGACCAGACGCAATTGACGCTTTGTTGCTGGCTGCTGTTGGCTGTGCGCTTCATCAGTTCTTCAGTTGATAATGGCAAGCGTACGCGTTTAGACGTGCCGCGAAGACAACCCTAAAAACAACCCTTTAAAAATTTAAATTCAAAAGTAGCGCCGCATATAAAATGATTTTAAGTTAGTGTGGTGAATGAAAAAATATTTATTTAGAAAAAATAATTATAGAAAAGGCAATAAAAATATTAAATACTAAAGGTTAATAAAATTTCGAATTTAATCCATTGAAGCACAAATTGCTGAAAACCCAAAGCGTTTTTAAGCATATTTCGGAATTGTGATTAATTGCCGTCAACAGCGCACTGACTCACCGACGCTACTGGTAAATAGTTTTGTTTACGAAATTCAATAAAAAAAAACATTATAATATTAATCTAGAAGCATTACCAATAATTAGTTTTGCGGCATGCCACGTGTGGCTTTTGGCGATAAGCATCGCGGCGTACACAACATTTAATGCCAATGTCGGCACCAATTGACATATAAACCTAGCCGTAAACATTGACAGTTATAAAGGTCAACTGCAGTGGCCTTGAACCACAGCACAGGCAATTTAACAAGTGAATCAGCGGATTTTCAGCGGATAAACGAAATCAGACAAATTAAAAAAAATGTTTATAATTAAAATTCTCTAATGAAAACCGTAGCGACTTTGTTGTGCATAGAAAAATGTGGGCGTTGAGCGGTTTTGTTTATATCCGAAAATTTTTGCTTACACTAGTTGTTTAACTCTCCAAATTAATGCGCTAATTTAACCGCGCCAAAGCGGCTGAATGCTAAACATTCAGACTTTTTTTGTGGGTTTTTTTATGTTGCTCACTTCTTCATAAGCTTATTTCGTTATTGTTTGCTTAGGTCTTGTTTTTGCATTAATGCTCATCACTCAATTTGAAGTATTACTGTCAACCGTAAATTTCGAGCGAATTGCCGGCCGCTGAAAAAAACTTGATGTTATGATACATTGCTCAGATATTTGCCCTAATACATAAGCTAATATTTTGATTGAAGTTTATTTGAAAAAATGTGCGGAAATGGTTTGCTGATTTATCAAAGGTTAAAAAGAAAACTAAATAACAAAATATTGTTTTAAGATCAAAGCATAGTGTGGGAAAACAATGTCTTTTGTTGTGGATAAAAATTAATGACTACAAAGTAAAAATTAGTTGACCTGTAGCTGAAAATTTGAAATTTGTAAGGAAAATTTGTGGATAATCTATATACGCTATAGGCGCATAAAGTTCAGGATTATTTACTGTGCATTAACATTTTTAATTAATTTGTAATTAAATTTCTTCACACAAAAATTTAAATTTCAAATTTTATTTCTATCACAAAACTTTAAATTTCTAATTTTATTTGTTTAACAAAAATTAAAATCATCAAAAATTAATTTTTTAAGCTGGTTTATTTTTTTGAAATCAAAATCTTTATTTTTATTTATCAACATTTTTTATGCTTTTGTTTTCAAAAATGTTTTTTTTACTATGATTTTTCAATATTATCGTTTTTATTTTTCAAAATTAAAAATATTTTATTGAAACTCTTCTGTTTTAATAAAATATGGTTTGTTTTACTAAAAATATTTTTAGAAAATGTTTAATATTTCTGCTTCTAGAGTATGAACTTCTATAACACAAAAATTTAAATCGTCAAAAGTTTGTTTTTTAAACTGGTTTATTTTTTTTAAATAAAAATCTTTATGTTTTGTCTATAATTTTATTTCTTTTACACAAATTTGTTTTATAACTGGTTTATTTTTTTTACTTTTAAAATTTTTTCTTTAATATGATTTTTCCAAAATTTTTTTTTTCAAAATTTTATTATAATTATTTTTAAAAATTTTTTTTATATATTTTTTTCTTTAAAAACTTTTTTTAAACTTTAATATTTTAGTTTTTTAAAAATTTGTGTTTTCAAAGTCACAAATATTTTATTAAATTTTTCTTTTAAATTAAAATATGTGCTTTTAGTAAATAAAACCTTTGAGAAAAAGTTTAATATTTCTGCTTTTATATAGGGTAAGAAATTCTGTAACTTGTTAATAAATTTAAATTAAAAATTTTATTTCTTCACAAAAATTTAAATCATAAAAAATTAGTTTTCAAACTGGTTTATTTTAATGAATTAAAAATCTATATTTTTTATTAAGCAAAATTTTTAATTTTTTTACTAAAAAATATTTTTACTACAATTTTTCAAAAGCTTTTTTTTTAGTTTTAATATTTTTATATTTTTATTATTAAAAATTTTTTTTAAACTCTTATATTTTTGTTTTTAAAAAATTTATATTTTCAAAATCACAATGCACATATTAGAAATTTTGTTTTTTTAAATAAAATATGTTGGGAAAAAGTTTAATATATCTGCTTCTAGAGTAAGAAATTGTGTAACGTGTTAAAAAATAAAAAATGTGTTATAATTAAAAAAAAAAGGTTTCTAAGTCAATTAAAACTAAAAGCTTTAATTTTACAAGTTTTAGAAAAGATTTGTCCACCTTTTATATTTATGCTAAAAGCTCTCACATTTAAAATACTCTATTTGGTTTGAAACTCTGAATATTTTGCTAAAATTTTATATATATATGTGGAGCAAATTTGTTTCACTTCAAAGCTTTTACTGCTAGAAAAATTGCAAGTTCTCACCTAAAATGATTTGTAGATTTGGGCGAGAGAACATTATAAAATATTTACAAAAGTTAGTTCTTAAAATTCCCCTTTAAAACTTTGGTAATAAATCTTTATATAATTGAGACTAAAAAATGTAAATAGCTAAACTTTCGCATAAGCTTTCACAATGTTATTAATTATGATGCGAGCTTTCGTTGACAAGCTGCACCACAGGAAGCTTCCTTTCAAGCCTTTAACTTTTTTGACTTCTTAAAAAAAGTTTACAAGTTACAGTACAGTACATTAAATTGTATTTTGAAATGAGGAAAATATTTTCATTACAATCCATGATTCAACCATATTCGGTTGTGTCATTGGCCCAAAAACAACAATTTGTGTAAAGTAATTTATTTCATAATGTCAAAAGCACGCTCCGTATCAACACAACCTTATATAATTGAATCATGACTGCAATCCGATTTGTTAAATTTTGTTTTCATTATTTTTTGTCAGCTTGAAAAACCTTTCGTGCTCAGCAGACGCTTATTTTCTCCATTAAAATTGGCATTAAGATTGAAATTAAACCATACAAGTCTATTTGCTTCATTAATTGCGCGAGTGTTCCCACAATTGGTTTGTTGTTACGCTTTGTAAATCACCATTCAAGGCGCTTCGTTGAGTTCATTTCTTACTTACACCCATACACACACATACACACACCTGAAAATCTCATTTATTTGCTACAATTCATGCGCGCATAGAATTGAGGCAATATAGTTAACATATATTAAGGCGCATTAGCATTTTATATGCCTACTCTGCGTGCGAAAGTTGCTCCGGGCACTTACATAAATTTTGATAATATTTACAACACGCTTGAGCGCATTTGTCTACTTCTATGCTGGCTTACACATGTAAGCGTGTATGTATATATACTGTATTATAAATATATTGCAAAAGCAATAACCTTTCTTCATTTTATGTTTTAAAATGTATTTTCAATTTTTCCAACCAAAAGCATTACACAAGCTGTATGTCTCTGCATAGCAGATAAAATGGCATCGTAGCATTGGAACACAAAAATATTTAATAACACAGCCATAATTTTATAACTTTTATATAGATGCCATCTGCTATGAACGCACTCAGAACTACAACTATTTTCACAGTTAGATCAAATTCCCGCATTGCTACCGTAACGCAATTGATAGCACCCATAAAGCGAAATCCGATCGCATACATATGTATGTACACACCAGCCACCCAGTGTCACCATTCTACAATTTCTATACGTCTACATATGCAACGGTAATTGTACTTTTTATTTAGCTGCTTGGATTTTATGACGCGATAAGCTTCTGTGTGAAAGTTTTATGTTTATAAAGCGCCTAACTAGCATGCAGTGAGGGATGTGTTCAAATTTCAAGCAAAAGCTGCTGCTCATAATATTTTGCTTGCTTAAAACACTAAAGGGTTTTTAGTTTATATTTTAGACTTGTAAAGCTTGAGTTAGTTTCTCTATACTATTTGCGGTTATTATCTATGCATTCACACTAGTTCTTTCGAGTGTCCGGATTTGTTAAAACACAATAGCAACTTTTAGACTACAGATGGCTCAAGCTTACTTTTGCATTAAACTTTCATGTTAACGCTCAAACCTGTGAGCGCTCAAGAGCTGTGACAAGCTGAAAGCCATTATTGGCAGTTATTTCAAATACTGTAAGTTCTATTATTTTAAATTCTAGTCTAAACAGCGCTTACTGAGCCAAAGAGTTGTTTACTATTCTTACGCCATCTAGCGTCTATTATTCGTGCGCTTTTTAGCAAACAAATACAGCTTTCAGTTTCTAATGGTTTGGCGCACAATATTCACGCTCATCTTGCTAGACTTCTAATTTTCATCAGACTGCAACTTCGTTAGTTTTAAAGACTAATGTATCTAGTATGATTCGTTTTTCAAAAAAGTCGCTGCTGTATTAAAATCTTGTTAAGTTGAAACTTTTGTTCTCCCACCAAATGAAAGTGCTCTTTATTTTCAGTAGTTTTTAGCTTGCGTCTTTTTTACACCGCTTCCCGATTGAACTTTATATACTCGTGAAATCTTTTAATCCTCCAGTCAACTCACCACATATGGAATATTTAGACGACTCTCATATTTACGTATACTCGTTTGTGTTGCCGACCTTATTTGCCACTCATATTCACACGCATAAAATAGCTAAATTAATAGCTTGCAATTGGCGCTATTGTGAAGCTTCAAAGCAAAAAGAAACAGTACAAAATAGAAGCTGACACGAGCGCACGAGCGCGAGCAATAGAAATCCAAAAGAGTGTGAGTACATAAAGAAATAAATATGTATTTGGTTGGTAGCGTAGTTATGGCAGGAAAATAATTACAGAGCTACCGCAAGGGGGCTGGAGAACTGTAGTGGCATGGTAGTGCAGGGCTTTGAATGTAGTAAAGAAAGGACTGTTTTTTCTACGAACTATTTTTAACTGAAATGTAATACAGTTATATTATATAAGCAAAATTACAATTTGTTGCAACAGTTTTTTGCGGGTCACAAAAACACCATATTTAAGGCTACACTTAAAAGGCAGTTGATTGAGGAAAGATTCTAAGAATAAAAATAATGCAGTGTAGTAATATTAATATAGAAAAAATAGTAATTTTGTTGCAGGTTTGTATTCTCGCTTAAAGATTTTTTATACTCTCTGCTTTATACTTTTTAAAAATGCTTTAAAAATGGCAGGCATTACGCTGATATTACTATGTTGGAACCGCTCGTCTTTTTTTTCGTCTCTGCTCATATGTTATGCTGCTTTAGCTGACTTAGTGAAGTCATATAGATTTTGTTGTAGTCGTAAACTCCATATACAATAAAATATAAAAGATATTTATGCGCCTAATTGTAGGCAATGATAAAATGTTGCCTACATTTAGGCGATATTCACCAAATATGTTGTTTTCGAGTAAATAATAGCCGTTATTTTAGGCAACTTTTTAAGTTGTTCACTTGCTTTTTATGGCCACATAATTTTTGTCCACAACAACTGCGCAAATTCAATATCTGTTGCTCAAAAAGATAAAAGAAATTCAGATTTATGACGCTTTTAAGAAAAACGTTCACTTTATGAGAATGTTAATAATGCACAGCTAAATATATGCGTTAGCGCGCAAATAATTGTCTTTGAGCGTTCATGCCTGAAGTGTGGTAATAAAATTTCCGTTGGTTGCCTAAAAGTATGCTAATGGTATCATAATGATTAGCCTTAAAGGATAAACAGACACACTGACATAAATGGCATTTTGATTGCTGCGTAAATTTCGAGCTAACACAAGAGTAGATTATGTTTTTGTATTTTGTTGTAGCTTTCAGTGCTCTACTATTTTATTATTAAATGATTAGCTATTCTAAAATTTAATGCACAAAAACATCAATTTATATGTATTATACAAAATGAAATTTTAAGGCGTTTTATTAATTTATTTTTTTATATAAACTTATTTTATTCAAAACTTTTCTTATATAAATATAAATTATCTAAATATAAAAAAATTGCGGCAATATTTTGCGAAACTTTTATTTGAAAATTTTTTCTATCAATCTTTCTCAACTCTTTCTTGGTTGCTCACACCTAAATGATGCGTGTTATCCAACTTCTTCCATACAGTTGATTAATGACATGTTGCTAAGATTTTACCAAAATGTAGTAAAAAAAAACCGTTAAATTCGAAGCTATAATACCCTTCATAAATACAAAGGCTCCTTACAAGCACTTGATTCCGATCGTTCAATTTGTATGGCAGCTATATGATATAGTGATCTGATCTAGACAATTTCTACGGAGAATATATTTTTGCCTTATACAATAAGTCATGTCTAATTTCGTGAAGATACTTCGTCAAATAAAAAAGTTTTCCATACAAGCACTTGATTCAGATTGTTCAGTTTGTATGAAGTTTGAGAAAAGGACACTAGTTTGTATATATACAGACAGATCGACAGGCATGTCTAAATCAACTCTGCTCATCATGCTGATCATTTATGTATATATATTATAGAGTCTCCGATGTCTCCTGCTGGGTGTTACAAACTTCGTGACAAACCTAATATACCCTGTTCAGGGTATAAAAAGTGAACTTTTTGAAAAGCATTTAACATGCATCACTTGTGCAGGAAAACGTGTCACCACACAGAAACGTTACATAATCACAAAAAGATTTGCGCCTGCTAAGCCTTCACGTCGCAAACTACGCAATAAAATAAGCAAACAAAAAAAAAAACATTTAGGTTGTGTGCGAGTTCTTGAACTTCTTTGTATATTTAAATTTGTCTATTTGATATTTGACATGTCGGCCAAATGTACCCCACTTATTAATGACTCTACCGTAAACCCTTTTTTTGGCAAGTGACAGCTTGTCTAACAATATGAAAAGGTTCAATGGTGTTGCTTGGCAAATATTTTGTATTCCTTTTATCTTTTATGAACATTTTTATTACACGACATCAAAATAAATTTGTACAAGAGCGTAAATTTGACTTACTCGCATCTAAAATCACTTATGGAAATCACAAAATAGTTGGCTGTGAAACGCGCAAAGTCTTTATAAACCTTCCTAAATCCTTTATATTCTAACCATCCACACTAACGTTTATGTATGCACATATAATTTAGTGAAGATCCGGTCTTTGCACATCATTTGTCAATTCCACTTCATTCCGTAGGGTTTCCGCACCTTTAATATAGTCAACAAGTGCCATTTTAATGACTTTAAGGTTGTTTAGGTAAATAATAAATTGCTTTTTGCAAAGCTTGCGTCATAAGAGTTATTATTAATGAGATTTCTATTTTTTTTAAATTTAGTTCTAGTTTTCAAGTAGATATGTAGGCGTATGTGGAACATAAATCGTCTGTCAGTATTTCCTTTGATAACCTTTGACAAACCATTCTGCCATAAAACAACAAAATTTTTGACAACTTGTCGAATTGCTGCAGCAGTTAATTTTTCTTAAGTTCTGTGCTTTGCTCAACAACAATAATACGGAATTCGTCGTTTCGTCGTATTGGCTGTATGCGTTTGTTCAAATATATGCCTAGATGTAGGCAACATTTTTAATTTCACTTTAATGTGGTTTGTAGACTGACAGGAAAACATTGCTTACATTTCAGCTGCTAGTGAAAATATTTGAAAATCGTTAAAGCAATGCAAAAAAGTAGCGAAATGTTTTATGCAAATTCGCCTGAAAAGGCATTTATGCAAAAAATGTTATAAAGTTGTGAAAAAGAAAAAAAGAAAAGAAAAAATGTATTTTTATACTTCTGCAACATGTTGCTACAGAGCAAAATAGTTTTCTTCAGCTAACAGTTGTTTGTATCACCTAAAAAATAAACGAGTTATTTGGTGCACAACTAAGTTCGCGCTATTTTTTCAATAGTTAGTGGTAATCGATTTTGATATATCCAAAACGTGATAAACTTAACCTAGACATTCGAAAAAGTAACTGCGTCAATCTGTAAGATATATTATTGAAATTCGGTGAAAATGTTTCTTTGATAATAATATACCCTTGCGTCAAATATGGGTTGAATCGGATCAATACATTCCTTAACCCTCATACACCTAATATGAATATTTTCGAACTTCTAGTTGACATTATACCGCATATATCGGCCAATGTGCTAGTTATTTGAATGAAATTAAAAGAGCATGTTTTTCTAATAACAGTGTAGCTTTGTGCCTAAAATTGACAAATTCGAGTGAAAACTAGCCTTAGCTCCCATATAGCTGATATTCGGGATTTTCAAACATATGGCTGACTTTGCTCCATATATTATATATATATATATTTATTTACTATTTATAAAATTGCTTGAAAATAAGTTCTCAAGTATACCTAAACAATATCAAAAACTAATGCAATCATTGTCCATTTCTTTGTCTCAATATATTCTATGCTATGATTTCCGACTTTCAGCCTGACTTTAAACTGTTTAGGTTGGTCAAAATATATGATATTTTAATGAAATTGAGTGGACAAGTTTTCTTGAAAATTATGTGGCTTACCACCGAATATGAATGGAATTGGCCTAAGCCTCATATCCCTAATATTGTATAAAGAGTTACGATACTCTGGTTGACGTTTTTCACATCAACTTTATATAATGAATTTAGCCACTACGCTTGAGTTTATGTCATATACATATGTATATCTCATTTGAGGCTGATTTTAATACAATTTACGCTCACGGGAAGTAAAATATAGCGTTAAAACTACGTGAGTCTATGACGTTCGAAATTAAAAAAAATTGTATGGTAATCCATTCAAGCTTTCATCGAAAAATGAAATTAAAACCTTTCGCTACATTTTTTTATATAAAATTTCACAAACGCCTGAAGGTATTTAGCCAGCTTTGATATTGGCAAGTTGTAAGCGTATAAAATGTACGGTTACACCGGAACTTGGCCCTACCTTACAGTACTGATAAAAATACTCGTAAGATTTAGAGCACCAAAATATTGTTGATGACTTGGCAAATTCTTAAAATGTTTAGAAAAAATATCTAATTGCATAAATTTTCCATTCGAAAGCCACTTTCACAACTAAAATATTTAAATTAACTTCAAAAACAATTCAGCAAGCAATTTGAAACAAACATTTAAATAGTTTTGTTGCATTTTTGATTTTTTCGTGACGTCGGCAGCGCAAGTTAAATGTTTTGTTAAATCAACTTTATTAACATACCATAAAAATGAAGACACACACACACGCATAGATGAAGCGCCAAATACACCAAATAATTCCTGCGTTCATCGCTGTGGTTGTTGTCAATTACGTCTTAACCAAAAATAACTACTTACGTTGTCGCAAAGGCCAAGCGAACGAGGACTAACGTTGGGCGAGGCAGACTCGCAATTTAAATTAGGAATGCCTAATCATTAATTAGGTCCAGGCAGCTAAATACCGGTCGGCGAAGCGGCGAAAAACATTTTACTTTATTGCGCGAAGTGGGCGAAAAATAGAAATACCAACCTACATATTTTACCTGGTATACATATCTACATAAATGTGTGTGTGCAAATCTAGCAACAAGATAGCGTTAAAATAATTGAATTTAAGTTGCCGCGTTGTGATAGCCGCGCGGCAATGCGCAGCGGGTAAGGCAAATATAGAAATCAGATGCTTGTTCCGTTTCAGCTTCGCTGGGGAAGCTGTTTTATATTTACGACGTACGAGTTGCTGTCGTTTTGCTTATAAAAACACGCGTCATATAAATTAACACAAACAGTTAGTTGGTTTGTGTATGTGTGTGGTTGAAAAAATTTTGCTTCAAAAAATCTTGGCAAAAATGCGTAGGTAGGTTGCCTTTTATATTTCAGGATTTGGCAAGCTTAGTGTAGCAATCTGGCAACTCACAACTTTATCGTAAAGTTTTACATTTTTGTTGTTATACCATACACAGAACGTTTCGACATACACGAGCGCTATTTGTTTTGCCTACAGTAACTTAAAATATGCAGCTCGGCCAAAAAATGGCATTAACTGTCAACGTGGCTTAACTCAGCAACAGTGCATCGATGACATTCTGACAGGTGATGAATCGTGGATTTGTGTGATCTCCCCGCAATGCTGTGGGATCAGTCAACTAACCTTACCTAACCTGACTCTGCCAGACATTTGGTCAGACTTCTCGTACTACAAGTATTTATATTGTCTATTCGTGACTTGAATAGTTATAAAAAAACTGAAGCCGTCTTCGAACCAATCTTCCTCATGTCTGAAATATTTTCTGTATATGCCGTCTGTTAAACCCCGGTTCCAATTAGTGGTAGTTACGCACTTGGTTGGTCACGTATTCTCTTCAATATGTGCCAATCCTTAACACTTGATTGCTTACGGTTTATGAAGAGTATTATAAGAGATTTTTATGCTTTGAGAAATGCACCTGCGTAGCGTATTTTAGCTTCTTTGGAGCCGATGTTTACGTATTTTCCTTTTATTACTTGAGTAGCATCTGCGGCCATAACAAAAAAATATTTAAGTGTGTTTGATTATAGCCTATAACTGACTGCATGCCAGCTTCCGCCGAATTACTCGTACAATAAGTGCCACTTTCCCAAAGCAAATGCCTAGAGGCAATGCAGATATTAATTCTCATTAGGTCATTCTGCTAAAAAGATTGCCATACTTAATAAACTGTGAAGTACTCGTCGGTTTGGGTGTGTGTGGAAAATATTAACATTATTTTTGTCTATTAGCCAACTGAAAAGAGCAAACCTGAAGCAAATGTTTATAATAAAGATAGCATAGTCAAGTGGCAGTCAAATTGTCTTTCAATTTACTATCGGTTCGCCAGCGACGGCAGTTTTACTTAATTGTCAGTGCATAAAGTTTGTACTTGAGCTGTTAATGCCTAATGATCTGCTCTCTTTATTTAACTGTTTGCTAGAGTGGGGCGAAAAAAACATCTAGAGGCGGCCCACTCACTTTTTAACTAAATATGGATACTCTTCACATTTTTACAAAAATTACCGAATTTGAAGGTTTTTGACTCGAAATTTATTTTAACGCTTAAGGAAAGAATGTTGTCGCTTAAGGGTTTTTTTTAAAACTCCAATAATGCCCCAAAAATTTTTTTTAAGTCGATAACTATTAATTGGCCAGAAAAAATACTCTCTACAGCTTCTAGAACACTTATCAAAAAACTTTTACGAAATAAAAATTTTAACTCGAAATTTAAAAGTGAGATGTTAAAAATTTTTTTTTTTTCAAAAATTTTCTTATATTTTTATAAACTACAAATTTTACCCAAAAATTTTTTTTTTCGTAGTTTTTTGTAGAAAAATTTACAATTACAGCTGGCTCAAAAATTTATTATTAATAATCTCTTATTATTGCCTGACAAAAATATGGTATTTAAGAAGGTAGTGTGAAAATTTCAAATCGATTGATCTAAACGTTTCGCAGAAATTTTACTTACCGTCGCTGAAAACAGTGTTGCAAGAAGAATTATTTTCTTAAAATACGCTAATATATCCGAAACTATTTGCCAGATCAACATCAAAGAGAATTCAGAGCATATTCTCAAATATATGCACATACGAAATTTACATGCAAAATACCTAAATTATTTTGAAATTCACAAGTGATTATAACATCTTAAAAGTACCCAGTGGTTCAGTCAACATATTTGTCGAACACAAGCACGCGTAGATGGCGACGAAATTCTTAATCTTTTAATGTTTGCTTCAACGAGCACTGCGTGTTTCCTCATTAGAAATGCGTGTCTATTATTTAGTTGTAATTAAGAAGATGATAAAGCAGCATAAATTATAAAAAAAGCAAGTTACCAAGAGCAAGCAAAAGTTTTATTACTTAATCGCTTATTTTGGTTCAACACGCTTCCACTTACACACTCACAAACGCTATCATTAGACAAATTGCGTTCCTGCTGCGTCTCTTCCAATTGCCATGCTCGCTCTTTAGTTTTTGTTTAACTATATGGTACACATATCACATTCGGCATGTGAACGCTGTTAGTTGATTTCTTTCAAATTCCGCCATAAATAATTCAATCAATCAATAGCACCCAAATATTCAATCAATTGTTTATTGTTTTATTGCCTAAGAGCTAACAGATCAATTAAGAATTGGTTAACGGTAATAGAGAGGCGCAATATATTGTATAAAGGAATAACAATAAAAATCTCATACAGATGCAAACCAAATATTTAAGATGTTCTGGCGCTTGTTTTTTGGGTGACTCGTCAATCAATTGGCATCAAACCATAGAGAGTAGAGAAAATATTTTGGCTATTAACTGTAACTGTAAATTGTACAACTCAAACAGGGATGCTTGAACAAACTATTACACAATTGGCAGCTCTCCAGTAAATTTTTGTGCTTTGCGTTGCCTAAAGTTCCGGTTTTTCGTTTAAGATTTTTTTGCGTAAAAAATATTCTTAATTTGAATAGTTAGTTATATGAAACATGTCACTACTGTATTTTTTATAAACCATAATGTTTATTGCTCACATTTTATTAGTTGCTTAAATTATTTAATTAATTTTCACTTTTGGTGGGTGACCATTCTTAAACTCTACTTTGGGCTTTAAAACATTAATAAATACATTTTTAAAAGCGCATATTTTTTATTTTTATGTCCATTTTTCTTAGAAACACCAAAAAATAATAAATAAAAAAATATTGAAAAAAAGTTAAGTGGCAACACCGCTATAAAATATAATTGGAAAATGAATTTTTTGAAAATATTTTCCATTTCATGCAACTTGTCGCTTAGTAACTCAAAAAATTAATGAAAAAAATTGTTGAAAAAAAGTTAAGTGGCAAACTTGCTCTCAAATATAACTGGAAAATCAATTTTTTGCAAGTATTTTTACATTTTCATGCACCTTTTGCTTAGTAACCCCAAAAGTTAATAAAAAAAATTAAGAAAAAAAGTTAAGTGGCAACCTTGGTTTCAAATATAACTGAAAAAAACAATTTTTCTGAAAGTCTTATTGGTTTTTTGCAACTTTTCGCAAGTAACTCAAAAAGTTTATATTAATTTTATTGAAAAAAAGTTAAGTGGCAACTGTGCACTAATATATAACTGGAAAATAAATTTAAAAAAAATTCTTTTTTAATTTTAATGCATCTTTTCATTTACTAACTCCAAAACTTAATAAAAATCAGTGGAAAATCAGTTTTTAAAACTTATGTATTTATATGTGCATATAGATTGCCATAGTCACATATTTATTTTCTTCGATTTTCAATTACAAAAATGCATAAGTAGCAACTCTGAAAAACTAAAAAGAGTTATGCACTTTTTTAAATTTCTTTTGTATTTATTCATTTTTATATAAACCACAAGCCCTAAAACCTGCAAATATTTAAATTAAATATTAGGTGGCAATACCAATTCTAAAACTATTACATTTTCAAATTGTTTAGATTAAATAATTTAATTGATATTTTCCAGTCAAAGTGCGTACCACCCTCACACTTTCATTTCGGCATTCAATCATTCTCAAATACCCATAGAACAACCGTTAAATATTGAAATATTCTTGTTGGCGAATCATTCAGTTTTTGAAATGTAAACAATTGCTTGTTTAAATATTTAGTATAATGTTTTGTTTACCGGTTTTTCGCAAGATTAAACTATTTTAGTCACATTCTTCAAATATTTTGCTAAGCTTCCACTTTTCAAAAATACTGCGTTGCTTGCAGCGTTCGCCAGCGCTGCTGCTCGAACTTTCTATACTTGTTGTAGTGCGTGTTGGAAACTCCATGCCAAACTGTCAGTGTTATTTTCGGGTGCAACTTTCTATACAACTTACTTGACATTGATTGGTGAGGTTAGACGGTACATATACTACTGCAGGTGATTGTGTTCTCAATCAACTGAAATATCTCTCGCGGAGAGACTGCTTTTCAGCATGACAGTTTAAAAAATGTTGTCGATTTTTTTCGCACTTCGCTGAGTGACTTTCAGCAAGTTTTTGCTAAGTGTTGCCAACCTTTGAGCTTTCTTTTACTCCAATTTTATTTTGATTTCTCTATCTCTAGGACTTCTTCTATGTTTTTAGGTTTATTCTTGAGAGATTACTTTTTTAACTAAATACCTGAACTAATATTTCCAGGTGTGTAGCCTTGGTTTTAGATTTAATTTATGAAAACAAAATACAAAAGAAATATTTCACAAGCTGCTTTCAATAGTGATGTCTAAAAATAAAATATATAAAAAATTGTAAACTGTTAAATACATACATTTTTGATAAAAAAAATCGTTAATCTAGCAAATATAAACAAAATCCAAAAAACGGAAATAAAAATAATTAAAGTTTAAAAATATATACAAATAGTTTAAAAATAAATTAAAAAAAGTACAAAAAAATAAAAAAGATATTACAAAAATATTAAAAAAAAAACTTACAAAAAAAATTCAAAAAAATTGAAGTTTAAAAATATATACAAATAATATTTTATTTTATACTACAAAAAAAAAAAATTAAAAAGAAATTACAAAAAATAAAAAACGTACAAAAAAATTAAAAAAAATTGAAGTTTAAAAATATATACAAATAATATTTTTTTTTATACTACAAAAAAAAAAATAAAAAAGATATTACAAAAAAATTAAAAAAAAACTTTCAAAAAAATTACAAAATTTAAAAAAAATACAAAGAAAAGTTATCAAAAAAATACAAAAATAAAACAAATAAAAAAGTCTCAGCAGCAATAGAAAAAAAATTAAAAACACATAAAAAATTATTTACAAATCAAAAAAGTTCATAAACAACAATTGAGTGCTGCTGTAAAGCTTAAAAACAGACTACAAGCAAATAAAATGGCTTTGCATAGTATTTAGAAAATGATTCCTACAACAAGAACAAAAATAAAAATAGTTGCGAAAAATTATTCTAAACAAAAATGCTTTATAAATTTTTAAAAATAGCACAGTCCAAAAAAAATCTTAAAACAAATCAGCGATTTGTGCGTGCAAAACATCATTTGCATGTATGCGTGTGTGTGTTTATGCGGCACGCTGTAGTTTATAAAATGTTGCCGTTGATGTGATTATTTGCTGGCAACACAGGCGATATCTTGCAGATGAGCCGGCGAGCAGCCGCGCAGCGCTCACTTCACAATAAATACATAAACAATTATTTTACCGCTGCGTTCATGCATGTGTGTGTGTAAATAGCTGCACAGTTTTAGCGCAGTTTGTTTGTGTTTTTGTTTTTTTTCGTTGTGCCAGTAACATAATTTCCATGATTACTTTTTGTGCGGGGGGTAGCGGCTGCAGCAAGCGACGCTGTGCGTTTGTTTTAATAGCGATTGCGTGTGTGTGCGAGTATTTCCCGGCGACCGGTGATGCAAACGAAATGTGGCGAAATTGTTGTATTGTAATTGTGTGTGCAAATCGGCATTTCAAGTCGCTCGAGAAGCATTAAATTTAAGGAAATAATTATAGAATTCACTTGCATATTTGCTGATCAATAAAAATATATATAACAAACTATTGGTTGTGTTTGTGTGTGTGTTCATCAAATTTCATTCAACTTCTAAGTAATATTACATATTGTTGCCGTCAATTACGCTGTCGCTGGCTGCCTATATATGTGTGCGTGCTAATAAAGAATCATTCAAATTGGCAGCTAAATTCAAACTGCATGTGTACTTGTACATGTGTGTGTGTCGGCAGAAATGCGAAAATTTTGCCAATATTTGTGCGAAAGAAAATTCTTATATTTTATCTATCCACTATTACTTGCATATATATTTTTGGATAACTTGGCAAACGCTGTGAAATAATTATAATTAATTATTTATAATTAACACTTTGTAGAATTTGTGAAAAGCGCATATAATGGGCGATATAAGAATTTTAAAAAAGTAATTGATGATTTAATTTATTATTATAATGGTTGTTGAAGCAATTTGCGAAAAAATTTCTGACTAAACGTTGTGGTGTTTACAAAAAACATAATTGCTAGCGGAAATTAACGAAAAAGCAAAAAATAAGAGAAAGAAAATTAAAAATATTTTTGCTTGCGTAATTATAAAGTGATCTGCATAAAAAAAAAAAAAGAAAGTACAAAATAAATAAATAAATTAAATAATATTTTTTTTTTATTCAAATATATTATTTAATTTTTTTAATAAATTTAAATATAAAAAAATTTATTTTACTTAAAAAAACCCAACTCTAAAAAAATATATATATATATAATACTAACTAAAATTAAAAGTATTTTTGAAAATATTTTTGCTTGCGTAGTCAAGAAATAACCTTCATAAAAAAACGCCAAAAAAAGAATTAGTACACAATAAATAAATAAATTAAATTATATTTTTTTTTAAATCAAATATATTATTTAATTTTTTTTTAATAAATTTAGTAATTTTAAATATAAATAAAATTATTTTAGTTAAAAAAACCTAATTCTAAAAAAAAAAATATTTATATATAATACTAACTATTCTTTCTAACTAAAATTAAAAATATTTTTGAAAATATTTTTGATTGCGTAGTTAAGAAACAACCTTCATAAAAAAACCCAAAAACAGAAAAGTACACAATAAATAAATAAATTAAATTATATTAATTTTTTTTTAAACCAAATATATTATTTAATTTTTTTAATGGTTCTAAATAAAAAAAAATGTATTTTAGTTAAAAAAAAATAACTAAAAATATGAAATCTTTTTTCCAACTTTTTTTACGCATTAATTGAAAATTTTGCTGCTTAGTTCAAATAAATAAAATATTAATAATTCAAATAAATTATGTAAATATTGTGTATTTAATCATTTTAATAATTCTAAATGTGAAAAAACTTTATTTTAGTGAAAAAGAGCAGCAATGAACTTACGAAATATTATTAGAAAATGTGTTTTTCAATCAAAACATTAAAATTACGAAATATTATTAAAAAATAAAGTTCTTTTTAATCAAAATATTAAAATAGTAATACAAAAATATATTTTTTTAACAAATATACAATATTATATTAGTATATATTAATATAATAAAACAAATTGCATATTAATTAAAAAGCCAGCTCTAAAATTATTAAATATTTTTACTAATTTTGTGACTATTAAACGAAAATTTTAATTCAAATAAATTAATAAATTATATACTTATTGTATATTTAATAATTTCAAAAACTCTAAATAGTAAAAAAATGCTTTTTTAGTGAAAAAGCGCAACTCTAAAATTGTATTTTTTTTTAAATTTGTTTTAAACTTAATATAAAATTTTAACTTTTTTTTTTTATTTTTCATTAATCTTAAGTGTTGCTTTCTTCTATTTTCAGTGAATTAAAGTATTAAAGTGAATAAAAAAAATGTGTTGCAGTGCCTGAGTTGGGATTTCTCACCTTCGCCTCTCAAAGCAAACTCAACTGAATCGTTTTAATGATGTCTCTTGCAATAATTTCTGTGCTGAAACGCAGAGCTCGCTGCGTTTATGTGGCGCTGGCCATTGGTAAGTCCTATTTTGTGTTGTTTTTAATATACAGCATTATTTATAACAGTCATATAATTATAATATATATAATATAAAAAACAAATATTATATATACAATATTTTATATTACAAGTAATATTATAAATTTTCATAGTATCCTAAATTTTAAAATTTTACAGATTTTTAAAAACTAAAATTTCGTTTATTTCTATGACAAGTTCACTCAGCCAACATTTCCAAAAACTTTAAATTCTGCTGCTGTAATTTTTATAGAGTTACGGTCCACCAACGGCTGCGTCCAAAATTCTTTAATTTCCAAACCACTGCGATTTCGACACATTTTTGGAATGAAACTAAGTATTAAAGCTTAGAAATTTAAAAACTGTAATTGTTCAACTTTCTAAAATTGAAAATTTTATAAAAATAATCGAAAAATTATGAATATTATTGCAATTTTCCGCCGTACAAACTTGCCGATTTAAATACAGTTCTTATATAGAAAACTTAGGTATACCCTGAACAGCTTATTTTAACTTTGCCACGATGTTTGTAACATCCAGAAGGAAACGGCTAAGACTCTATAAAATATACTTGTACATATAACCATCTGTCTGTCTGTCAAACTGTATATACGCTAACTAGTCCTTCAGTTTTTGAGATATCGTTCTGAAATTTTACAAACGTGCTTTTCTCCTCAAGCAGCTGCTCATTTGTCGGAACCGCCGATACCACACCACTATAGCATATAGCTGTCATATAAATTGGACAATCGGAATCAAGTGCTTGTATGGAAAACTTTTCCATTTGACGTGATATCTTCAGGAAATTTGGTTTGGGTTGTATGCCTAAAGCAATAATGTAATCTCCGTGGAAATTTTTCAGTTTGGAAAACTATAGCATATAGCTGCCGTACAAACTCAACGCTCGGAATCAAGTTCTCCTAAACCACCTTTTGTAACTATTTGTGAAGGGTATTATAGCTTCGGTGAAGTAACTATCTTTTCTTGTTTTCTAATTGTTATATGCAGATTTAAAATATTTACAAAAGCATTTATAGCCATTTCCACCATTCTAACTCGTCAAATATCAATTAGTGAAATGAAGTGAACTTACATAAATTTCTAACCTCTTCTTTGCCTTAAATGCACCGAAAGAATTTTTATTAGTGCGGCAAATAGCTTCACTGTTAATTTTGAAATACCTGTAGAAGCTGCTCTTTTAGGGGTGTGATGCATAACTGCCTCCTGCTTAAATCAGCGGACTTACCTACTTGTTTGCAGTAATTTTCTGTTACAAAATGTAATTAAAATGTTATTAAACAGGTAGAATAACGGTAAATTGTGTTCAACTACTTGTAAGCATTGGGGAATAATTTGGTCATAAACACGCACACAAATGTACATAAACGAGTATGTGTGCGTGACTATGTGTATATGTATTTATTCTACCTTTTCACTAGGATTTTAATAACGTTTTTGGGCTGAGCTTTTATTGTGCGCTGCTATTTTAATCACTTTTAACATGACAGTTAATATCACAGACTCCCACAGTCGGCTGCATAAATTATTTCAACTTTTTTTCGGCCACAGCATTTCCATTAAGTTTTGTACTATGCAATTCCACCTCCAAATCATACATACATACATGTATGATGTGTATGGACTGGGTTTATGCTGGTGTAATAACTAAAAAAGCTTGCTAAAATACCTTTACTCTTTGTACTCTTTGCTTAACCAAGTAGTTGGCAACGTTGTGGTTTTGGGTGTGTGTGTGTGTTAACACAACTATTTTTCTTTCTGCGCTTTACAGCTGCCATAATATTATTAATATATTTCGAAATTCAAGTATACAAAAATATACGAAAAATCACTGCTACAATAAATACCCAAAAATTACCGTTATTTTGTTTATTCAAAGTTTAGGGGCACCTCCAAGTCTTCAACTAGTTGAACTTAATCCAACGATGAGTTTCAATGAAGCCAAAATTACCGATGCCGCGCGCGGCCAAAAAGTTTAACGAGGAGTGTCAGCAAGTGAGAATATGTATATGTGTGTGTGTGTACTTACTTTAAGTGGCAGCTGACAGGCCGCAGGTAAATGACATTGTCGACTGTTACCAAATCGCAAATTCAAGTTTGCGTTTATCGCTTGGCACAGGTGGTTTTGGCAAGCAAGTACTTTTTAAGACAATATATTCAATAGCCAAAGCGGCAACTTTATTTTGACAGCTTGTTTTAAGTCAGCAAGTCACTACTTAGCGGGGATTTACTTAACGACGCGAAGTTTGGGTTTTGCTTGTGGCATATTTCCTGTATGGCAATCAAATTTCAGTTTTTAGGCGCTATACATTAGTTTATAAACTATTTCATTGAATAATGTATGCATATAATATGGTCATATTTAATAGTTGAACAAATCATGCTCAAAGCATGAGCAGCTTTAAGTTCATTGCTTTAATCCTAAATGTATGCTATATATTCAACGTGCATTGTGCTGTATACTTCAAATAGGTCGTTTTTGAATTATATGCGTATATTAATAATTCAACAAAAATAAATAACAAGAATAAATTTTAAGTTCGGCATGCAACGAAGCTGTAATACCCTTCATAGTGGCATTTCTTATAGCATAAAAGTGCATAAAAAGATCTTTATGCTGATTTAAATCGGCCAGTATGCATGGCAACTATACACTATAGTGGTACGCTCTGAATAATATGTTCAAAGACTATAGCGTTTTCTTAGACAAAAAGCTATGTCAAATTTCGTGAAGATACCTCGTGAAATAAAAAAGTTTTCTATATAAGAACTTGAATGTTATTGATCAGTTTGTATGGCAGTTATATGCTATAGTGGTGCGATAACGGCGGTTGCGATAAATGAGTGGCTGCTTGAGGAGAAAAGCACGTATGTAAAATTTCAGTTTGAGATCTCTAAAAAGGGGGGCACTAGCTCGCGTATATACAGACAAACGAATGGACAGAGGGACGAACTAAATTGGCTTAACGCGTCACGCTATCCATCTAAACATATATTTTACAAGGTTTCCGACATTTTCTTCTAAGTGCTACAAATTTCGTGGCAAACTTAATATATCCTCTCCTGTTCAGGTTTTAATAAATGCAAGTAATTTAGATTTGTTGGTCAAATGTAAAATTTTTGTCATCATGTTCCTGAAGTACCTATTCTAAACAAATATGTATAGTAATTTTCCAGAGAAGAACTAGTTGCTTAATAATTTTCTTACAATTTTGTTTTTTAGCATTCAGGCTAAGTACCACCTTTTTAACGCTTAAAAGTATGCCACGTTTATTTCCATGTTCATTGATTGTAAATGATTTTAAATGGAAGTTGGAGTAAAACTGTGTAATTGATGGATTTTTCCTAATTTTTTTTATATATATTGTATTTTTTATTTTTTTATTTTTTTATTTTTTTATTTGTATGTTTTTTGTTTCTTTTTTGCACAAAAATCGTAGAGGCGGAAAATATGAGTGTAAATCGCGCTCCAGCTTTTGTTTTTCCTCTTAACGAAATAAGTAATTTATGACTTCATTTCCTTTCCAATACATAATTTATTTATTATAATTTTTTTCTTGGACTTATTCAACGAGTACAATGTAAGCCTGCGAAAATCCAATACGAAATTTATGGACTGCAAATAATTCGCATATTTTTGCATTACGATGCGCACCGAAAATCGATTAGTATAAATTTAATGAGGCGACGGAGCGCTGCAGGAGAAATGAATGAAGCTGTGCACGAATGTCGAAAGCAAAAAACAAAAATCAAAATCAGGAAAAAGTTGTGCACAAAAACAAATACAATACGACCGTATGCCGAGTTTTTGTGTATAAAATATAAATCGAAATATTTCTTTTTTATAATTGTCTAAAAGTATATTTTATTACTTATCGATAAGAAAATGAAGCAATCACGCGCACGCACACATAAACACGGAAAATCATTTTGCATATTTTTGTATTTTTTCGTTTTATTTTCTCGGTGCTTAATGACCTTGTATGCGTCGTGTCAGCCAAGTGCCAGCGCCGCTGACAGCCGCTGTCAACACTCTTGCTGCATTTGTTGTTTTGACGACAGCAACATGGATATTTTTGTTTATCAATGTTATTAACGATGAAAGGCACAATAACAAAAACAGCAACAGCAAATTGTTTACGGATCATAAAACGTGATGTATGAGCGTAAGTTTCTGTTTGTCTTTGTGGTCGTCAGCGATCGGCATAAGTTGTTTTCGGCGCGGGGGCTGTGTGACAATGAAAACCTGCCTAGCTAGTGGCACAAACATTGAGTTGAGTGGCGGCAGGTGGGTGGATGTTCAAGCGGTAAAATCTGCTACCCCATCTTGCTATTGACACTGATAAATTTATTTATTGCCGCACACCATTTTATGCAATTTTTTTCACAAGCTGTTTTCCTTTTGAATGTTTGTAAATAGCTAAAAGTGATTAATTGTTTACATATTGCCGCCAATATATTTGCGCTCACATGTTATGTTTCCTTGTGCGACATTGAAATCGAAGGAAATGGAAAAATGTAAACAGTTTCCAACACTGTTTTTTCGTTGAAGCAATTAGCGTTGCATATCAAGCTATTTAGCATACTTTTGAGAGACCATATTTTGTTCGCGGTTTTTATATAAAAATCTCCAAGGTATATTTTTACCCAGTCAGTAGTTTCATCTTAAATCAAAATAAAAATATGAAGCTATAACTTCAAAAATACAAAAGATTCCTTGCAAGAACTTTATTTTGAAAAATTTATCCAGGGATGGCACCGTTGCCTTGGACAATAATCCATGCCAAATTTCGTCGAGATATCTCCTAAAATTTAAAAGTTTTCGATACAAGCATTTGATTCCGATCGTTCAGTTTCTATGTCAGCTATATGCTATAGTGATACGATTTGAAAATTTTTTTCAGTAATTACACCGTTGCCTTAAAGAATAACCCATGCCAAATTTCGTGCAGATATCTCGTCAAATAAAAAAGTTTCGCATACAAGCACTGACAAATGAGCAGCTTCTTTCCGAGAAAATGATGTGAGCAAAATTTCAAATACATCGAAATCAAAAACGAGGGGACCAGACAGACGAACATGTCTAAATCGACTCAGCTCGTCATGCTGATTATTTATATATGTATATATATTATGGGGTTTCCTGCTAGGTGTTACAAACTTCGCGGCATACTTAATATACTCTGTTCAGGGTATAAAAAAGTAGAAATATTTAAGCTAAGGTGGAGGTTTCGTCTGGCATTCAAATATCTCGATATATTTCCCTCAATCTTGGGAAACTCGCACTTAAGATTCTACTAAAGGATAGCTTGCTTTTTTTTTGCTAGAGCGTTTGCAGTGAGTCACGAATTTTAGAGCCTACACTTTGGCTGCAGATGCTGATGTTTCTTTCAGAAATTCTTCAGTAAAGTTAATTGTTTGGACGATGGGAGATATGTCGACGTCGATGAGTTCTTTGATTCAATGAATGGCGTAGTACTTCCGATATGAAGCAAAAGTCCATAGAAGTTCATCAAAAAATTTTTAAGTGAAAATCGCTAAATTACGTTAAATAAATGATATTTAGGGCTTAAGCTAAGCTATTTACGTATTAAGCTAGGTCCTTGTCTTATTGCGCTTGCCAAGCCTAGTTGACTGTTCTCGGCGTTGTTAAAATCGGGGTCAATTACGTACGCTTACGTGGAACTCGGACGTGGGAACAAGAGTCACTTAAAGTACAATAGTAAAGTATGATAGAGGGTTAAGCAATTAGTGAAATATTTGGAGCCTATGGTACAGGGTGTATTAAGAATAATTTTAGTAGAAGGTGTATTACACTATACTGTACTCTAGTACAGGGTGTATTAAAAATAATTTTAGTAGAAGGTATGTTAATTTCGTAAACTTGAAAAGTTATACAAAAATATTGATGGGTCTGTCACTCAGTGAATGAGAATTGTCAAGGATGCGATTGTAATTTATGGTGGCAAATATTTGCTTTGGCAATGCAAAATTTTTCAGCTTGGTTTCTATATTCAATTTGTATGCCTAGGTTTTGACTCTATGCGACATAATACACGCAAAGATGGTTTATTAGAATAACTGTTTCGTTTTTTTATTTGTGTGCGCACTTGTGTCACTGTCAGTTTCATGACTTATAGAAGTTTAAAAGTAGGAAGAGAGGGAGAGTCTTCAACGATTTTGCGGCAGGACCTTGTTGTGGCGCAATATTATTCAATTAGGTCTTTATATTTCTATAATTTGTTTTTACTGTTATAAAGTTGCGCATGGCTATTGTATAGCCTCAACGGGCGCCTTGATGAAAATTTATGCCCATTTCCAATACAGTTACTTTACCGGCATCGACTTAATTCATTTTCAAAGACAACGCATATCTCAATGCAGAGCCAAGTCATTAAAATCGTCGATACGTTTACGAGCGCACCTGCAACGGCATTTATTGCGTACACGTTACGCCAATTTCTCTTTGTTTTTGCTATTTTTAATGGACATAATTGTATTGCATGTGCCTTGTTGGCCATATTATTGAGAAAGCCAATTTTGATGGATAAATAAAGCAAGGGAAGGGCAAAGTGAGAATGTTGATATAAAAATCAGACCACCAAGCACCGTGACCTTGGTCATTTATGGGCAAAACAAGATATTTGTAACGGCAGCGGAACGGTAAAAAGGGGAAGAGTAAAGTATAAAAAATAGCAAAGAATCAACAACAAACGAAATGCAAAAAATAACAGCTACAACAACAAGGCGTGGATTGCTAACGATACAGGAAAAGTAAATAAAGTGCAGATAACAATAAAAACGTAGCCGTTTGCGGTTATGTTGCTGTAAAACAACAAAAAAAAAACAGAAATTGGCTAAGTAAACGTCTGCGAGGTATTACAGTGACAGAAATGTACCTAGAAAGCAACCATTGTGCAAGAAATGGCGACAACAACACGAAACAAGCAAATTGCGTATATTTCATGATTATTCGAAGCGGCGAGTGCTGCAGCAATAAAGCAGCAAGCGATAAAAGCCGAAGAAATGCGACTGCGGGCGATTTGTGTGTGCAAATGTGTGTGAGTGGCAAATAGGAGAGCCAGTGTAGTGAATACCGAATTTAGGGGTTACATACAGGTTATGTCCTCAGAAACATCAAGGTTTTCGAATAATTGCTTAATTTTCTTATATGCTGTATTACAAGTATATTACATATTGCTAACAAAATTCGAGGGATTCCGAAATCTTAGTTTAGGTTTACAGCAAGCTATTTATTTGGAAAAAGTTGCAACTAATCTAGTTCTAATCGTCTTATAGTATTGTACAATATTTTCGGTCACAATGCACATGCAGGATAATAATAATTTCAAACACGATTTAAAGACCTATATTGATATAATATAATATAACCTCGAAATTCTTTGCGTTTCGAAAAAAGACTTATTACGACATTGTTTGTAATTTATAACACTAGTTTTCTTATAATAACTTAAGCGAAATTGGTAATATTCAACGAAACAAATTTAATATTAGTTTTTAGAACAATTCCAACTATTAGCTTGCTCACAATAAGATTGTTTTAGTCTTCACACTTTGAAAATTTGCATAAATTAAATTTCAAAATTCGTTAAGAGTTTTTCTTTTGGAAACTACTACTCAAATAATACTACGGGTGGTCTTCTAAGACGAAATATTTATAGAAAAAAAAATTATATATCTGAAAATATAGATACCGAAAGCTAAATGTCGTGTGATAAAATTTTTTCCATTGTTTGGATTTTGTTGCGAAATGCTGAAATATCGAAATTCCGAAATCCCGAAATTTGGTAATCCCGAAATATCAAAATCCCGAAATATTGAAATCCCGTAATAAAAATTTTACATTATTCTAAATGCTTCGGGATTGAAGATGTTATTGTAAAATATAAACATAATACATTGAAATAAAACCATAAGAAATTGGTGGTAGCAGAATGGAGCTTGTTATCAAGAAACCCGTAAGTAAACCTAAGAATGGAAGCAGAAACGCATTAGTGGAAGCACAAAAAGCAAACACTGAAGACCGAACCGAGCAGCAATGCGAGCAATAAAACTCAAACGAAATGGTGTTACACGTGTCGTTAACATTCAGCGCACGAGCGACACTGGCACCAGCAAGATGTGAGGGGCATTGTCAAGTAGCGGCAACTGTAAAATCGCAAATAGTGACAACAACCACAAGAATAGACGTTAGCACGCTGCCAATGTTCACTGTCTTGTGACAACAAAGAATTTTCCAAGTGTGTGGCAACGTCATTGGACTCGAAATGTATCGTTAGACGGGTGAAAGTGCAGCAAACTATTGTGTATCAACACAGGCAGCTACTCTACAACTACAACACACATTACTACAATAATAAATTTTTGAAATATTAAACGCTTATGGCCACAACCCACCACATCTGCGGAATTCAATTACACGCGCTTGTTCGTAGTGGGCGTGGAGTGCCTGAGCGTCACACTGTCGTCTGGAATTTGCAGTTGGCCGTGTGCCATGCGTGTGATGGATGCGACACTTCCATGTGGATGCGTGGTCACTTGATATGAGGGCGCCGATATTTGTCAATGCTATTTTGTTTACTCACAGCGACAAGTTATTGAAACGCGCTGCAGTGTGTGTTGTTGTAGAAAGTGTGATTAATCGGAATTGATAGTGGGACGTTGCCAGTTTTTTAGTAGCTAACTTTTGCTCGAAAATCGGAAAAAGTCTTCATTTTGCAAGTTGGCCCAACAGCGCTTTTAGGGACTGTGGCGTATAGTTGCCAGCTGTTATTATGCTGGCAGCAATATTTTTAGAATGCATTTTCGCTTTCTTTTAATCGGAAGACACTTTCCTGGAATTAGATAGAGGCTGATCACTGCCAAATATGCGTCTATTTGTGTTTTTATAATATAAATAAATATATGTAAGTCAACATAACTGAATTTGATAATGTTAAAAACGAAATTACTAAGTGAGAACAGTTTATTTGATAAACTACCGCCAAGAAATGATGTTGCTAAGCTTAAAAGATACTATAATTGCTTAAATATTGTAATTGTTGTATTGTATTGTTAAAAATATATAGACTGGGAATAGTTTTAATAAGTACAGTTTTTGTGTCTACAATGCAAATGAATAGTCACGGGTCTTTGCTGTTAACTAACACAGCTTAAAGCTTGTTATAAATGCAGAAATTATAGAGTGAGAACAGTTTATTTGACTATTAACACAAGCTTTATATAACCAGTGGACTTAGAAAATAGTGTTTTATCGGCGTTAAGCGAAAATTGTTAATACGGTGTAGGAACAGTTGAAGTGAGAACAGTTTTTGTACGGCTTTTTTAAATGGTAATGCTTTGGTATTTGCAGAAGTTATGAGACCACAGTTTTAAGAACGTTAATTTTATTAGTAAAGTCAAACACAGTCTACTTGTGAACAGCTTAAATCTACACAGGTACTTTCATATTACATATTTAACATATTATCGGTAATTAAAACTGTCAAACTGCTGAAGCGAAAGATATTGCAGTCAATATTTAACGCAACTTATACCCACGTAACATGCAACCCTGTCCGCTCAACATTAATTACCCCACTTACACTAGAAAAATATATACATTTACATTAATGATTTTCCAACTCATTTTCTTTCACAGTTTGCTTGCTTCCTACACCTGCCACAACATTCCTACCATTAACCCTGCCCACCAGCACAACAACAGCAACAGCAGTGACGGTGAGCACTGGCCTAACGGCGGCAGCAGTCAATGAGCCAGCCGACGCAATTATAGCGCCCGATGCAATGGACCAATGCCCAATGGGCTACTTCCATTGCAATATTTCGGCGCAATGCGTGCCGCAGCGGCTAAACTGTGACGACAAAGCGGATTGTGATGATGCCTCCGATGAGTGGAACTGCGTCAATGATGTGGATGCGAAATTTTGGGATCATTTCTTTCGCAAGCAGGCATATGGGCGCCACGACGACGTGCCGGTGGAGACGTGCTGTAAGTGCCGGGGTCTACCTGTACGATTATAATTGTGTATGTGGGTTTGTATGTATGTATGTGCTTGTGGGAATGTGCTGCTTGGCAAGTCGTATGAGCGCCACTTAAATTAACCGTTATTGGCGTTAATTGCCTTGCCACATGCAACGGCATTGATACAATTGCCGCTGGCGCTAAGTGATTGTTTGTCACTTAATTGCTTAGCAAAAGCTATCTCACACTTCTCGTTGTATATTTTCGGTTATATTTTTGAAATTGTTGTGGCAAATTGCTCGATTAAAATTATTTTCTTTTATATAAACTTTTTTATTTGTGTAGGGTATTATAGCTTTGGTGCAGCCGAAGTTGACGTTTTTTTCTTGTCTTACTTATTTCTCTGTAGGCTTTAATTATTGCAAGTATTGCTTTTGTTGCTTCTGTTGTAATTTCTTACTCATTTTCACATTTCACATTCGCAGATTGGCTCAACAGCACCAATTTCAGCTGCCTTTGTCGCGGTGATGAAATTTTATGTCGCTTCCAGCAGTTAACGGCAATGCCCGCCAACCTGCCCGCCACGGAGCTGGCAATGCTGTGAGTATACTTCAACAATATAAATAAATATACAGCCATAAATACATATACACACGCTTACATTTATAACTATTTATTTGCAAATTTAATGTGCGCTGCAGCGTTTACACTCGTGTGGCATACACTTTTACATACATAGACACATATACAGCTTTACTCACGCGCGTGTTTTTGTGAGACGCTTAATGCGGGATGAGCATCAAAAATTGCCTATCATGCGCATTATACCACTAACGAAAAAATACTCTACGCACGGCGCATAATTAAGTTTTTCTTTATTAAATAACTTTTGAAACTTTTGATTGCTGTCACTGCGCAGCCATGGCAATGCTCGCTCATGTGAAATATTCGCTAGTCATAATTTTATGACTTTTTTTCCTTTGCTGCTGAAGCATATTAAATAATATGTCCGTGTTCTTTTTTTGTTGCTTGCTTTTATTGAATTAAAAATTAATTAACACATTAATTGTCATATTAAATTGCATTTATTGATTAATATTTACTAAAAAAAATATTTATGCTTCCTGTTGCAGTGATTTAACCGGAAATAATTTCCCAAAAATTGACGAAAACTTCTTTGAACAGCTGCCAGTGGTTGA
This sequence comes from Bactrocera oleae, assembly GCF_042242935.1. Classification (NCBI taxonomy): domain Eukaryota; kingdom Metazoa; phylum Arthropoda; class Insecta; order Diptera; family Tephritidae; genus Bactrocera; species Bactrocera oleae. The sequence goes on from NC_091539.1 coordinate 2,326,451, forward strand.
GAGCCTGTAAGTATGCAATAAATTATGAAAATCATGTTATTCGAAGTAGAAAACTAACAGTTATTACAAAATTATTATTTCGACCAGTATTTAAAAAATTAGTATTATTTTAAAAATATTTTTAGATATTTGAGATATTGTTTTTGGCAGCATTACGTTAAACTAGTTAAAAAAATATTTTTTGTTGCAAATTTGTAAATATTTTTGAATAGTACAATATTTTTAATAAATTGTTATTTTTTAGTTAATATTTTTATATTAATAAACTTATTTTATTTTTTAATAAAGTTTTTTAATTTTTCGATTGATTTTGAAATACTTGCAACAAGCCAAAGAAGTTTTTCGATATTTTTAATTTTTTCTTTTGTATAACGTTAAAAAAGTAGTAGTTTTTTTTGCAATTTTTTCGATTAATATTAAAAAAATACGAATAGTACAACATTTTTGGTTAATGTTTTTTTAAATAAATTTTTTATTAATAATATTAAATTATTTAATTAAATTTTTTTTTATTTTTGGTTTATTTTTTAATTTTTTTCCACTATTTTTTAATTATTTTGCGATTGGTTTCGAAATACTTGCAACTAGCTAAAGAAATTTTTTGATATTTTGTTTTTTTTGTGTTATAATGTCAAAAAAGAGCACAGTTAATTTTTTTTGCAATTTTTTCGATTAATATTAAAACAATACGAATAGTGCAATTTTTTTAATTATTTCTTTCTTTTTTTTATATTATAAAATTTTTGATTTTATTATAAAATTGATTTTGAAATACTTGAAATAGCAAAAGAAAATTTTTGATATTATATTTTTGTGTTATAACGTCAAAAAAGTAGTAGTTTTTTTTACTGTTTTTTTTTGGTCTGTTTTCTCCTACTAATATAAAAAAATATGAAAAGTACAACTTTTTTAATTTATTAGTTTTTTTTTTAATTTACAATAATTTAATTTTTTTTAATATTATTTCTATATTTTTTGAATTTGCTTATTCTAAGCGTAACAATAAGTAATAAAATCTTAAATCTATTTAAAACTGGACCAGCTCAAGCTTCTAGTTGCGCCTATTTGGTGAAACGTTGCTCTTTAGAGGGCTGATAGATCCTTTCTTTTGTTTGTTTATGTTTTTTCATTATTTTATAATATTTTTAATTCTTTACCCGTTAATTTTGTAATAATAGTTATAACACAAGATTTTCTATAAATTAGTTGCAGCTTTTTTTAAATAATAAATTTTCCTAATTTTTTGAAAAATTTCGAAAGTTACTGTAAAAAATATACATACAAGTATATGCCACAAGACCTTTTGATGTTTATAATTAGCTGTGCATATCATTTATCATACTGCATACATACTCCTTTCACATGCCCTAAAATGTAAAATTTGAGTTTAAATTAGTTTTACTCGCTGGCATTGTAAATTCCGATCACAAAAGCTTAAAACCACAGAAACCAAACTATAGCAACAAAGCAAACGTGTGGCAGATAACTACATGCCTACTTGTTTGTATAAGCAGATACGCACATTGCATATTCATATTATGTATATGCAAATATTCAAATTTAATATGTTACATTATATGTTAACTGCAAAAGTTTTCTAAAAAAAGTAATAAAAAATGTTTAATATTATTTCAGATTTTTTTTAACATTATGTATACACGTTACGTATAGACTTAAAATTATATAAAAACTGTGCTTTTGCGTCGCTTTCAATCAAAATTATTTCTTAATTTTTCAGTGTTCTAAAATTTTGTTCAATTGAGTATCTCGCGCCATACGCATTCAGAAAACTCTCTGAGCTACCGTTGAAAACACTGTAAGTATGCTTTTGACTTATATTTCTGTTAAAAATAACACGACAAATTTGTTGGACATGAGGTGGCCGCAAAAACTTAAGAAATATATGAATTTTTGAAAAATAATTTTTAAGTATTATTATTTGAAAATATTATATTTTGAAAAATATTTAGAAATATTTTTTGAAAAAAAAATTAGAAATATTTTTTCAAAAAATATTTCAAAGTATAATAGTTAATAATAATAGTTAAAAATATATTTTGAAAAAAAAACTATAAAATAATTTTGAAAACCAAGTTTTGAAAGTATTAGTATACAAAAAAAATTACGAACTTTTATGAAATTAAAACCATTTCAGTTTTTATATTAATAATTTATAAAATAAAGCTCTTGAAATTTAATATCTCACAAAAAAAAAAAAAATTTGCCTAAATATGAATTTTGAAATATTTCGTTGTTAAAGTAAAATCAAAAAAAAATGTCAAAATTTTTTCTAATAATTTAGTAGTTCTTTGCACACTTAAAAATAATAAAAAATGTAAAAAAAAATTTTCAAACAAATTTTGGCTTTCGGCTTTTATATTTATAATATAATCCTTTTATTATTTCAATATATATGCATTGAAGCATATTTTTTAATATATATTAAATATCTAAAATATCTCAAATTTATTTCTTCTTTCTTTTTTTTAAAGTTACTTGGATGAGAACAAAATCACTAGCCTATCGGAAAATTTATTTTCGGCAGCAAACTCCCTAAAAACGCTGTGAGTATATACATGTATACTTTATATAAAATATTAATATGCATATTTTTGATACTTAAAAATTAGTTTGCTTATCTTATCCTTCTAATATTTATAAATTTTTAAAATTTTTTATAATTCAAAGTTTAAAGTATTCTCATAGTACGAAGAAATAGAAATAAGTTTCGATAAATGCATACTTGAAGAAGAACATTATGCATAAAAATAAAAGTTTTCTTAGTTTTATAGTTTTACATTTTTTTCTTTGAAATTCAGCATTTTTTTTAATATAAGTTTTTAAAAATTTTGTAAAGAAAATTTTTATATATATCTATACATTTTTTTCTTAAATGTGTATAATAAAGTAACTATCTGCAATATTTATGTATAAACAATTTTTTTTGTAAGTTTTTTACATTTTTTATAGCTTTCTACATTTTTTTAAATACTAGTTTTTAAAAATTTGATTTAAAACAAATTTTATGTATAAAATACATATTTTTCTTAAATGAGTATAGTAAAGTTACTTTCTTTATATTTATGTCTAAAAAAAGATTTTTGTAAGTTTTATAGTTTTTTAAAGTCTTTTCTAATAAATTCAGCATTTTTTTTAATATTAGTTTTGAAAAATTTGATTTAAAACAAATTTTATATATACAATACACATTTTTCTTAAAGTGCTTAGAGTAAATAATTTTTGAATAATTATTTCGAAACAAATTTTGTATAAATAATTATTTATATTGAAAATTTTTTACATAAATTTCTTAAAGTTTAGCGTATTGTAACTTTTTGCATAATTTAATAAATACGGTAATTTATGATAAAATTTTCAATATAAATAATTATTTATACCAAAATTTTTTAAGCTAATTTATAGTAAAATAATTATATATTTTTTGGTATTTTTTTTTAATGAATTTATAACTAAAAAAAAATTTTTTTTTTAAAATTACTTCAGAACAAATTTTTATAAATAATTATTTATATTGAAAATTTTTGTCACAAAATATCATATTTTATTTAATTATGTAAAAAAGTTCAAAAATAATATTTTTATTGTAAATAAAAAAATATGCAATTTATTGCCTTCAATACTATCATTAATTTTGCATACATATGCCTGCTTAATAATTAATATTAGTTGCTTACACATGTTTTTTGCCTCATTAGACACAAGTGCTTGCTCAAGTTGCGCTCATATGAAAAGCAAATGAGCTTCAACCAGCCGTAAAATAGTGCCTTTGCATACACTCTATTAATCATTTCTTTACTTTTGCAAGTTGTTTCTTTCATTTTGTGCGCTTGTCATTTTAATGACACACAAGCGCACAACTTAAATGGTAATTATGCGTGAAATATGTGTCCTTTTGGCATTTACAACGTTGCACGCTCTAACAGATAGCGACACAACCACACGCATACAAGTTTGCGGTTTAAATATCAAAAGTACGGCGACCACATACCAACGCTGTATATGTTGTGTATACGCCACGACGCACGCGAAACTTGACTTCACATTTTAACAAGCGCGGCAACACCGGCACTGGCTCTGTTGTTGTGTCAATAATATTGTTGTTGTACAATATTTATGGTTAATTAATAAAAAGTGTGCCACAAAGTGGTGTAAACGCTTAATTAGTGAAAAGTTACGTATACGACATGGCGCAGCGCGCTAGTAAAACACAAGAAAGTGTGTGTGCGCTGCTGCAAATATGACATTTCACAGATAACACTATAAAATTACGCCGTCTCTGACTTAAGTTGCAGCGAATGTGTGGCATTTAAGTGAAACGAGTGCAAAGCAAGCGTGTGGTCCAACACTTTTCATTGCAAAAAAAAAAAAATACTACACGTGACATGAAATATTTGCACAATATCGTGTGCTATACATAGGTTGGTCTTGTATTTTTGTGCAATTGCATAAACGACGACAGTGTTTTGCATATAAATGTCCATTATAAGCCATTTAAGCGCCAACTAAACGCACTAGCTGCCAGTAAAATGCTTGCTAACTCAAATTCTCTGCACATAAATGTTGCCGGACTTGATTACTAAGCCTGGCTTTATCCTGCGCTGCATTTCTGTGTGCAATAATATGTCTGTACCATATAAATTGCACTCTTGTTGCCGTCTACGTGGTGTCGCCTGTCTTTTATACAACGCATTTGCCATACTTCAGCTCTGCAACTACGCCTGCAATTTCAATTACGCACATACATACACATTCGTAGTTGTTGCTGCTGTGTTTCGCCGGCCATTTCCGTAGTCATAAATGTCAGGCACACATATTGTAGCCAGAAATATATGATTTCCAAGCAACTTGTGTTCTGCGTTGTACAAAAGTATTGCTGTAATTTGCATTTTTCTTTGCTTTTCTGTATTTTTCTTTAATAGCGACCGTTTTGTGTTGATTTTAGCATAGCCTTGCGCTTTATTGGTTTGCGTATGCTTAGCATATGCAGATAATTTGCATTAATGCGGCTCACTTAAGCAAATTAGATGCTTGTTTTGCTGTTTTTTTTCAAATTTGCGGTATCTATAAAGGGTGATTCAATTTGTACAGTGAAAAAGCTTTGTATTTTGGAGCTGCCAACAATGTGTCCGTTAGAAGTATCTGAGAAAAACCAAATTTACTAACGGTGCTAAATTAAGAAAAAACTGAACTTCTTCAGTTATTTTGTTAAACATATGTTAATTTTTATAGACTGAAGAGGGTATATTATTGTAAGTTTACCACGAAGTTTGTAATACCCAGGCGCAATATATATATATATATTAGGGTGGAGCGAATACAATTTTTTTTTGCTTAGGCTGATGGTAAAATTTGTAGATATAAAAAAAAATTTTTTTTTAGGGGGAAAAAAATCTGAAATATAGAGGCTCACTTTTAAAGTAAATTTCGAGTTAACATTTTTATTTCGTAAAAAATGTTTGATAAGTGTTCTAGAAGCTGCGGAGAGTTCTCTTTCTGGCCAAGTTATCAACTTAAAAAAATTTTTTGTGGTTACTATTAGAGTTTTAAAAAAAAGTCTTAACGACAAGCATTAAAATAAAATTTAAGTCTAAAACCGTCAAATTCGATGATCTTTATATAAATGTGAAGAGTTTAAATCAAAAAAAAAATTTTTTTGTCCAAAATAAATTTTAACTCGAAATTTATTTTAAATGAGTTTAAAGTGGGCCGCCTCTTGATGTTAAAAAATGATTTTTTTTCCCAAAAATCTTCTTTTTTTATAATTTACAAATTTTACACTCAGGCTAAGCAAAAAAAAATTTTTTTTTTCGCTCCACCCTAATATATATACATATATGATCAGCACGACGAACTGCATCACTTTAGCTATATCCACTTGACTCTCCGTTTGTCTGCATATAACCGCAGTGGTCACTCAGTTTTTGTGATATTGCAAATTGAAATTTTGCGCACCTACTTTTCTCCGCAAGAAGCTGCTTATTTGTCTTTCTCGGAAGCGCCGTTATCGAACCAGTGTAGTATATAGCTAACATACAAACTGACCAGTCAAAATCAAACACTTGCATAGTCAACTTTTTTATTTTATTTTTTATTTAACAAGTTATCTTCACGAAATTTTAGTTCACTCCAGCAGTAAGCAAAGATTTTTTGTTGCAGATTTTCCTTAAAGGTTTCTCAAAGAGTCGCCATAATCTCAAATTTTCTATAGCTATCTTTCCTGCTGCCAATAATTTCTATCATACAAGTTGGTATGAGTGACATACTTTGTTATAAAAAAAACTTTTAGTGCCGCGAAATCTTGCTGATTGTGTCTAAGTTCTCGCGCTTTCTCAACTATCATAAAAATTCAGAATTTGTACCAAAAATCGTCTAACTCATGTTAAAACTTTAGCTCTACAAATACAAACTAAACGAAAGAAGATTCTGTACCGTTAATAGCGCACGTGCTTCTACAGGAAATCTCATGTGACTTTACTTTTAATTTCTATTTGTGGCAACTTTTATTTAGCATCACACAAATTAGCATAATCGTGAAAGAAAAACTTTCCATAAATGCTAATAAAAAACTCATTATTACTTGGAGAAGTTGTCAACTTCCCTTCTTAATATTATATTACATATTTTGTCACGCAAATTGCATGTGTGTCACTCATACGCACCGTTGCACCGACTTTACATGGCAGTATAAACTGCACGCGCCTCAAGATATGCAATATAAAAGGCGAAATATAGTAACTGAGTGTCCCCATTGTAACTGCAGTCGTCAGCTCCACACACACACACACACACATACATACAAACGCAAATACCGTCATTGTAGCGCTGGGCGTGACGAGTAAATAACACGCTTTACTTTACAGATTCCTGCACAAAGAACACACAATTTGCCTAAATCATAATTATAATGGCCTGTCATACTTGTAATTTGCTAGTCAACTTGCTTGAATACAATAAAATTGCCGCAACAAAGCTGGAGATTTTGCAAATTTGTTGTTGTGGCTGCAGTTATGAACTTAATTTTGGGGAAATAGTGTCGTCGGCTTTACTTGTTTGCACCGGATTCGTGCTGCAGTGAAAGTTCGACGGTTGGCAATGGGTGGCTCTTCGGCCACAAGCAGCCGGTGCTATTGTTTGGCGCGCCATTGTTGTGCGGTTTAGTTTATGAACTTGCAACGCCAAGCTGCACTTACTTGTATATGAGAGCGGGTGGGAATGACGCATATTTTTTTTGGCACAAACTTGCTGCGTTTTTGTTGTTGTGTTTCACAAACTTGTTTAAAATAACTTTGCAGCGTCACTGTGGGCTAAATTTTTATTTCCGTTAATTTTGTTGCATAATTGAATAAAATAATAATTGAATGAAAGTATTGCTGCAGAGGAAAGTGTTTAAGGCTTGCCAACTTTTTAAGAAGAATAATTTAATAATATTTATAAGACAACACATGCTTTACAAAAGGTACTTGAGTAGTAGGTTAAAAACCTTTTGGAACTTCTTTAATGATAGTGTTGCCAACTGTTTCAAAAAATATATTTTTATATTGTATTATAAGGGTTTAAGATAAAATGTTTCACAATTACTTGTTAGGAAAACTTATAGCTGAAAATATTTTTGAGCAGTGTTGCCACTTATTTAATTTAATTATTAAATAAAATTGTAAAAGTAAATTAAATATAGCCATATATTCAGCAAACAAAACAGATTAAATGACATATTTTTGTAAGAGTTGCCACCTGGTTAAAATTATTTACTTACTTATTTTTATTATACAATAATATATAATTTAAAATATGTATTTCACAATAATTTTTTAAGAAAACTTATAGTTGCAAATATTTTTGCGCAGTGTTGCCACTTCTTTAATTTTATTATTAAATCAAATTGCAAAAATAAATGAAAAATAGCTATATATTCAGCAAACAAAACAGTTCGGATGACATATTTTTGTAAGTGTTGCCACCTGTTTAAAAAATTATGTTTATTAATTTGTATTATATAAGTTTAATTTAAAATATTTCACAGAATAATTTTTCAATATATTTTTTTTGTGAATAATCTAAAATTTAAATAATAAATGTTGTCTCGGTTTCAGCATTCTTTCGGGCAATCGCATTAACGAACTGCATAACTACGATTTTCAACATTTGGAGGGTTTGACTGAGTTGTAAGTATAAATATTGTCAACAAAGTGTACATATCCACATACACTTAGTGGCTTTCTTAAAAGAAGTTACTAGCAGAAAAGTCAAAAAGTCATGCTAAATTAAAACCATTCATGAACATTCAAAGGCTCTTGCATATTTATCAAATACTTTCAGAAGATTAAAGTAACTACGCATAAAATTATACACAGAAGCACATACACAACCATTAAGGCAAACAACTTAGCTTGACATGATTTCCATGAAGACAAATTGTACTGGAATTGCTATTAATCATTTTATTTCGATATTCTTAGCTTGAAGTACCGTAGGCAGTTACAAAGCATACCTTTACCTATATGTATATACGAGTATACATATATACATGACTACTCATGATGACTTATAGAATTTAGAAGAATCGCAAGTTTCTTTGAGTTAACTTTTTATTTATTATTGTGTGTTTGCAGAGACCTTCGCGGCAATCGTATTGAAACCTTTGAAGCGGATGTGTTTGGCATGCTGCAGAGTCTGGAAGTGCTGTAAGTGAGAGCGGATTATCAGATATATAATAAAAAGTTTAGTTTAAACGTTAGGGGTGTGGGCAGGAAATAGAGAAAATGTAATATCTAGCAAGTACCTTAAGTATTCATTACATTGAAGAGTAAATAGGCAGGGAGATTTGGTGGTAAGTATAGGAAAAGTTTATTTTATTTAAAATTAGTTTGAGTTTACAAAATTTTTCTTTTGTCTAAAATTTTTACTCAAAATTGTTTTTTTTGTCTAATATTTACCGTTAAAAATTTTCTTTTCAACAATTATACACAAATTTATTTATTTCTGGAAGCATATAGAACTTTATTATTATTGCAAAAAACACAAAAACAATTTTGTTTGAGGTTTATTTATTAAAGAAATTGTTTTTCTGATAAACGTTATTTTTTATATTACTTTTTTTTTAAATATTTTTTCTTTTTATTATTGCAAAAAAACAGTTTTATTAAAAATATCTTTTATGGTTGACCAAAATATTTTGCTTTTTTTTAAATAATTTTTTTTGTTTTTTGCTATAAATTATAATTAATTTTGTTTATAAATTATAGTTTTTTTTTAAAATAATTTTTTTTTGTTTTTTGCTATAAACTATAATTAATTTTGTTTTATTTTTTATTATTGTAATTTCCTCTATTTTTTATATACAATAAATTATAGTTTTTATAAATATTTTCCTTTTATACAATTTTTTATTTTTTTTTTAAAATAGGTAAAATTTTTTATATAAATTTTTTTTAATTTAAACTAAAATTTAAAAATTTCAAAAATGTTTTGTGATAAAATTAAAAAAAAAAATTCAGTAGTGTCATCCGACAAAAATGTTGCAATACTGTTGCTTTTGTTCAAATATACATATGTATATGTTATTTCACACATTTTTTTTTGGTGAAAGCATTAAAAATGTTATTATTCTTGCAGAAACGAAACAAACAATTGGAAATCGTTTTTATTTAGTTTAGCCAAATATTTTGTTTTTATTAAATTATGTGCATATTTATTTAATTATTATTTTTTTTTTAAACTTAATTACTGTTTTCAGAATTTTTCTTGCACTAAGTAAATTTTTCAAATTTTCAAAACCACATTTTATGAAAAAAAAATATTCAAATATTTGTCAGCAACCAAAAATTATTGAACACCTTTGCTTGTATTCAAATATGTCAACAACTGACTCGACCATACGCGTGAACATATTGAAAGAATCAATTTATGAAGCGCTAATGGTTTGTACTTATTTTTGATTGATTGATGATATGGTAAGTGAAAGCATTACTCAAACCGGCTTGCCTGCTTTCAGGCGCAACAAAATGTATGAATATGCGATATCAAAGCGCGAACTCATGGTAGTGTTTGTAAAAGCAAAAACAATAGCAAAAATAAAAATAAAAGCTCAAAAATATGTTGTACAAAATGTCCGCTACACTTAAATGTTGAAAAGTGTAAATTAAGTGTCCCTTTTTTACTTTATGTACTTTGTGTCCACGATTATCAACGCAAACGTGACCTTTTCCAGTCAAATAAATTTAATGTCGCTGCTAAATTACCGTTAGTGACGCACAAAAATTGAGTATTGATTGTTAAATGTTCGGTATGTAAGCGCCAAAGACGTGAGGCTTGTTGTGCTCAATGAGCGAATGGGTGCGTCATCGGCCCACATGGCGTATACGCAACAGGGAAGTCTGTGCTTATGCATAATTTGAAAATAGTCATTTATTTGCACAAAAGATTAATTGCGTTTGCACGCCAACGAAATTTGTTACTTTAAATTATTTATTTTATTTAGTTCTACAAAATTTAAAAACTTCCTGCAATGGAAAAATTTGTGAGAGGAGATACGGCCGCAAACATTTTAATACATTTGAAAGCAGAAAAGAAACGGGAGTAAAATTTTTTGAACTAAATAATTAAATTTTTATTTCAAGAGCTATATTTCAATACAGCGTTGCCAGGTATTTAAATTTTGCGTAATCTTTCTTTTATGATTATATTTTATTGAAGTGAATTCAAGTAAGCGGATTAAAAATGAAAAACAACGGTATTAGAAGTTACCAAATGAAACGAAAATAAGAAAAAAATATTAACCACGGTTGCACCGACGATTAATACCTTTCACAGGTGCTTTGCTTATAGCGTAAGAGTGTGTCAAATGAGCATTATCTGGATTTTGTGCGGTCAATCTGTATGGCAGCTATATGCTATAGTGGTTCGATCTGAACAATTTGTTCGGAGATTATACCTTGAACTAAAGCAATATTCTGTAGCAAATTTCGTGAAGATATCTTTTGAAATGAAAAAGTTTTCCATACAAGCACTGAATTTCGATCGTTCAATTTGTATGACAGCTATATGCTATATTAGTTCGATTTGAACAATTTCTTAGAATATTATAGCGCTGGCTCGAAAAATTATTCAGGCCAAATTTCGTGAAGATATCTTTTGAAATGAAAAAGTTTTCCATACAAGCACTTGATTTTGCTCGTTCAGTTTGTAGTGGTTTGATATCGGCCTTCCGAGTAAGAAGAGGACGCGTGTAAATTTTCAGATCGATTTTCAAATTATTGTTAAGGTTAGGGTATAACTTAAGGATTATATTATAATTGGGATAGGGGATAGGTGGTAGGAATTTAGTTTGGGTTAAGTTAATGTTAAGGTAAAAGTTGGCATACAATTTTTATTGTATTTGAGCAAAAGCCTTTTTCTAACTACATAGTGTTAAGTTTAATTATATATAGTTAAAGTTATGTTATGGTTAAGTTCAAAATGTTAAGCTTAAAGTTAACTACGTAATTAAGTATTTTAGATATGTTTTCTTGCTGAAAATTTCGAATAATCTTTAGAAGTAAATACATTTTTTTCTTATAGTTGAAGCTTTTTGTTATTTAGTACTTAATTAAACCATTTTTGTAAACTAAGTGCACAAACATTTGCTTAACTTTTCAGTAATGCACTTATCAGTTTCACATGTTTTCACATTTCACAGTTACCTCAATGAGAATCACATTCATCAGATCTGCCCGGGCATGTTCCCGGTGCTCACAAGGCTGCACACTTTATCGCTGGCGCACAATTGCATCGCCGACATCGAACGGAACTCGTTTACATTCCCGCGGTTATTGCATTTGTGAGTATATATATATGTATATAAGGGTGTGTGTGTTTGTGCGAGTTTGCATAAATATTATTTAACAGCTACGGGTGAAAGTTACGCCAGATATGGTGCGCGTATACGTGTGTGAGTGTGAGCTAGGTTGCGGGTGTGATTGGGCGCGACTGAAAGCGGATTAAAGCGAAATAGCTCACTTAAGTACACAAAGCTTCAAATTTGCGTACGCATATTATAACAAGCATTACAGTTGTAGCTGTGTGTGCGCTTATGCTCACGCTCCGACACATATGCAAATGCGCATTTCAACTTCTAAAATATTTTGCCATATACATATGACCCTCATTCGTTGGGTTATGCGCGCATATAACGGTGTACTTGCACTTAAATATAAGTGAAACATATGTTCTAGCGCATATTTCAACTTTATTCAGTTGATGGCTGTTTGGCTAACAAACACACACAGCTGTTAGCGGAAATTCACACACAAATGCTTGAGTATTGATATGTGCCAGACGGAAGCATGGCAATCGGCAAATGTTGTTGTAAATTCAATGCAGTTGTTGTTATAAAATTGTAAACACAAGAAAAGCGCATAGTTACGTAACGGTATGCACACATAGCTCAGCTTGCAGCTAACAATTTGGCTGTGTATCAAATTTGCTCAAAAGAAAAACCCATTAAAACACAAATTTAATTTCTAATAAATTTAGATTTTTTTATCGGCAATATTTTGTTTATATTTTACCTTACAGAAGTCTTTTATTGTATTATCTACAAATATTACACACATTTTCTTTTGTTCCATTTTTTTCTTTGCAGATTTTTAGCCGGTAATCGTCTGTCAGTACTGCGCGCAAGCACTTTTTGCCCAGTTCGGCTGCTGCAAGGACTGTGAGTATGCATTTGAAGTACTTTTGTATAATTACTTAGTCATTTGCACAAAACTTGTGTTATTGTTTAAGCGCAGAGAACACTGTATAAAGTGTTTTTGCTCCTGAGCGTGATTTATGACTTTAGCTAATGCTTCTTCCGCAGATGTTGATGACAGAAATTAACCTCAATTAAGCTTAAATTGTATGACGTATTAAATTGTATGACGCATATTGAGGTTAGATTAAGGTTAAGATTTTCCTTGGTGTTGAAATTGGTGTTAAAATTGAAGTTGAAATTCTGGTTGAAGTTAAGGTTGAGCATGATATTGAGGTTGAAATGGAAGTTGGAGATGAAATACAAGTCGATGTTGATGTTGAGGTTGAATATCAGGTTGAAGTTGAGGTTGAAATTGCAGTAGAAATTTAGACTGATGTTGTTGCTGATGTTCAGGTCGAAATTGCCTTTGAAATTTATTTGAAGTTGAAGTTGAAATTGAAATTAAAATGGAAGTTGAAATTCATGTGGATGTTGATGTTGAGGTGGAAGTTGAAATTCAAGTTGATGATGATGTTGAAGTTGAGGTTGAAGTTTAAATTGAAATAAAAATTCAATGTGTTGGTGCTGTTGAGGTTAAAATTGAAGTTAAAGTAAAAATTCAAGTCGATGTTGAAATTCAGGTTGAAGTTGAGGTTGAAATTAAAGTTGAAATTCAGGTTGAAGTAGACATTGAAATTGATTTTTAAATAAAGGTTAATGTTTGAGTTGAGGTTGAGGTAGAAATTGAAGTTGATGTTGAAATTCAGGTTGAAGTTGAGAGTGAAATTGATGTTGAAATTTAGGCTGATGTTGTTACTGATATTCAGGGCGAAATTGACTTTGAAATTTATTTTGATATTGTAGTTAAAATTGAAATTGAAATTCAAGTTGATGCTGATGTTGACGTAAAGGTTGAAATTGAGGTTTGAGAATAGATTTAACAGTAATTAAGCGTACAGTTTAGATTAATCGTACAGCAGAAAACAAATGTATAAATTTTCTAAATGCCTTAAGAAGGAAGAAACCGTTTCATAGCAAAAATATTTGTTGAATAACAGGCAAGTTTAAATAGGCTCTTAATGAGATTTATTTGTGGAATTTCGAGTACGGCAAATTGACACGCTCTTGTATCAATGTGACGCTATGTTTGTTGTCCATTAGGAAATGAAATTGATATCTATATATGTATGTGCCTATGTGTACATGTACAGATATCCCAAGCAAACGTCTTAGATGCCTGCATGTTACTTGGATAAAGCTGAAATTCAATTTGAGCTATTTTCATTTATTTGATCTTATAGTTTTTTATGTCTTATTTGTAGTCAATGAGTGTAAACGACACTTTCAGTCCGAATTATTTTATGCGCTTTCGAGGTTTTTAGTTGCAGGCCATTAGCGATGAAATCTGATAGCAGCAATAGGCTGAAGAAAAACATTTTGAGCTGGAAGCTTAATTCGCTCATTTGTGTTTAAAGCATTTGGTTTAAAGGTGGGCATACAAATTGCAAGCAAAAAGAAACAAAACGAAAATTTTTTGCAAAAATGTTAGATATTTAAAATATTCGAAATAAATATATCTATGATTTATTTGAAATTGAAACTCCATGCATGTATGCATGTGCTTTCGCCACATACAAAACAACTGCATGACTTAATAAGTGCTCTGTGGCGTATACGCAACCTGCGTATTGTCACCTATCCACTGTGTGACACACTTGCTACGTAATCTACAGTAAATGCCAAAGCGTAATCGACTAAAGCAAATGCAGAAACTTGCGTTACAAATGTATTTTGCAATTCTTATCTGCGTTAGCTTTAAAGCATAGTTGCAGGCGCCTTACCCCATACAACTACATAGTGCTCAGGCGAACTGACGCCAAATTTTTTATAATTTAAGTGCACATTTCTTGTTTTTGTATTAATACGCATACTCAAGCGCGTTTGGCGAGACATTAAGTGCTAAGAAAATTGAAGCTGGTATTCGTAAGGTCAAAGGCGTCGCAGTGTTAGTGTGCGTGTAATGCAGATCAATGTTATCAGCTCATCAATGTCAATAGAATTGGAAAAACGCACCGCAAATGCTGGCTGATGACCGTTACTATGAAAATATTGGCGCTAAGATAAAAGAAAATAAATAAAAAGGAACGTTAAAGGATACAAAAAAAAAAAAAAAAAAAGCTGCGAAAAGTATATTTCACGAAAACCACAGTTCAACAGCTGAGGGTCACATAAACAACTGATAGCTTAGCAAATGTTTATTTGGCAGCTTATGCTTTGAGCCTTTGCCACCTTGTTTTAGCTCTGTGTGTTTGATATATATATTTAATGGGGGCTCGCTTTGGTTGGGGCAGCTGCTGTAGATTGATAAGCTGTTGCCGCATGATATTTATTCGCTGCTATCATAGCCTAGCTTAGTTTTATGTGGTTGGATACCGTTTGACTGGATTTTTACGCTTTTCTTTTGGCAATCATGCCGCTAATAGGCAATCAATAGCAAATTGGATTTCGCAGATTACATTTAGCCAAGGCGGAGTCAAGAGGGCGTAAAATTGAAGTAAATAAAATACACATAACTGCTTACATAAAATAAATATTATGAAATATTGCGATTTTTTTTTGTATTTATATAAACAAGCTTGTGGTTTGTTTGCTGCTTTTTTGTTTGCAAGCGCACGTCTAAGTGTTAGAAAATTTCAGATTTATCGCAGCTGTTTCATATTTATTGTTTATTTTTTCCTTAAAGCTGCTGAAATTCATTGAGCTGCAAACGTTGCTGAAAGGCTCTTGAAGCACATTTTCTTAACATTTAGCTCGCCTTTTTTATACTCTTGCAACATGTTGCTACAGCGCATAATAGTTTTGTGCAGCTAACGGTTGTTTGCAGCACCTAAAACTAAGCGAGATAGATATGGATTTATGTATATATGTAAAGAAACAGAATAACGAGACGAGTGGAAATCCGGATGTCTGTCTGTCTATCCGTCTGTCCGTCTACCTGTGCAAGCTATAATTTGAGTAAAAATTGAGATATCGTAAAAAATTTTGGTACGAGTGTTTCCTGGCAAAACAATGAGGACGAGTTCGTGGATGGGCGTAATCGGACCACTGCCACGCCCACAAAACGCAATTAAGCGAAAATCTTTAATATCTAAAATTGCGATAAATCAATAAATAAATACGCCAGGGACTTTAAATTTTACAACCCAGATGACACAAAAGTGGTTCATAGGATCCTGGGTCAAAATTGTAGGATGGTCGTGACACTGCCCACCTTTCGGTGAAAAGCCATAACTCAAAACGTACTCGACAGATATCAACCAAATTTGGTTTGTAATATTATTTTAACATTTATATATTTAGGTGCGAAAATGGTTGAGATCGAACTACAACCACGCCTACTTTCCATATGACACAATTTTAAATTTCAACTGATTTTTTCGCTTACCAGTATGCAATTAAGCATCAATGAATGTATCGGCATAAAACTTTGCACGAATAGTGCCTTTGAAATGCGCCACCTTATTACCAAAAATTGCCTAAATCGTACTTGAACTATTTAAGCTCCCAGATACCAAATATGTGGACGCCAGTGCCTACAGCGAACATTTTAGCGAATATATCGGTTAATCTATGAGATATATTACAGAAATTCGAAAAGTATCGTTTTCTGCTAATAATATGTCTGTATGTCAAAAATGGGTTGTATCGGTCCAATAATTCCTTTAGCCCCCATATACCTATTAGTATGATTTTTGAGCTACTTGCTGACTTTATATCGCATATATCGGCAAATAAGTAAGACACTACCTTAGCAAAATTTACGGTACATATAATATTGGGTGTAATATAGTTTAATGTCGAAAATATGTGAAATCGGTTCACAAATTACCCAAACTTCTATATATAATATTACATATATTGATTTGATGAAGGTATTTCTTTGGTTTTGATGCTGGCAAGTTGCAAGTGTATGAAATGTGCGTTTGCACTCGAACTTGGCGCTTCCTTACTTGTTTATTTTATTTTTTATTTGCTATTCAATTGCGACATGTTGCACGTGACTTGGTGTGTGCACCTGGGACGCTTGCTAACAATTGTTGACCATCTATTCGTTTTTCTACTAGCTTAAACGGCTCTCTGTGTACTGTCACTTCAAATATGTATGTAGCTCGTAACCTTTACATAAGTATTTCAGCTTTTGGCTCGCTGAATCCACGTATATATGCGAACTGGTCCGTTGTTTTTTGAGTTATCGACCTGAAATCTTGCACACATATTTTTCTTCCTTAGTAGCTGCTTATTTGTCAAAATACTCGATTTCGGATTACTATAGCATATAGCTGCCATACAAATTGAACGATCGGAATCAAGTACTTGTATGGAAAACTCTTTCATTTGACGAGGTATCTTCACAAAATTTGGCATCAGTTATTGTCTAATTTAATCTCCGAAGAAATTGTATAGATCGGATGACTATAGCATATAGCTGCCATATAAACTGAACGAACAAAATCAAGATACAGATATTTTTATACCCTTTTACACTATAAGAAACGCACCTGTGACGGGTATTTTATTTTTTTTCTTGTTTCGTCTTTATTTTGCTCTTACAGTTCTAGAAATATTCTGTAAATATTCTGCATTTAAGATTTTTTCACATTTTCTTCTTCCAAAGCATTTGCTAGACACGTTTTTGACGGTATTTTTTCTATCGATACTGCAATCTTTCGTTTACAAACACATAACAAAAGCGTCAGTCGTGTCACATAGCCTTCGTATAGCTTCTCTCCGCTGTGAGTTTCTATATTTTTAAAATTTTTCTTTCATGTGGAATTTCTCTCGTTTTGAAAGCACTTGCTGGTCGTGGCGTTGAATGTCATGCATTGCCATATACTGGTTTAAATTCGTATATGTATTAGTATTTATATGCATAAACTAGACGACTAAGGTTAGCTTGTAGCTGATAGTCTGTAGCTTTAGTCCAATGATTTTCCTTTCCAGCGATTTCTGTTTTGCCAGCATAATCTACATTTCTTTACCCGTTTTAACGCTCTCTTTTCCACCAGCCACCTGAACGACAACCGCTTGGCGCACTTTGAGTTGCACGCCTTCGATTGTATGCAGAATCTCACATCGCTGCTGCTGACGGGCAATGCATTCAAGACATTGGATCCGCGTGTCTTGCAGAATCTAACCAATTTGAATTATATGTGAGTAAAGCCATATAATATACCGAGTGTATGTATATGTAGAGTAGCTGCGTGCGTGTGCGCAAATACAACGCCTTAGCAGCTTATATGCTCGGCCAAGCTGATCAGGCGTTCACTTAATGCGCCACACGCCCTGCCGCTGTGCAAATGTTGACTGCTTACGCGGTTTCATTCCTCAATGCCACAGCCATTGATGCCAGTTTTGCTTTTTTTCTTCTTCATGCATATCCGTATCTCTATTTACTTTGTTGCAGTTACTTCTCGTGGTTCCATTTGTGCCGCGCTGCGCTGCATGTGCGCGTCTGCGAGCCGCGTGGCGATGGCATTAGCAGCACTTATCACTTGTTGGATAATCAAATATTGCGCGGCAGGTAAGTGTAGCACCGAGTGCATATTTACGGTTATTTTAAGAATATATTGAGTAATTGAAAATGCATAAAGGCGTAGTGGGTTTAACTGTCGACGAATTGCAGCACTTCAAGAAAGTGGGTTAGAAGCTTTGAGATAAAAAGTCCTTCATGCGTTTCATGGACAACCCGAAGTGCCTTTTTAGTATGATAGCTGTACATTTAAATTGACGTGCCACTACTAATAGAAGCTTTATTGTAATAATTTTTTCGCAAGTTAGCTCTACTTTATTATGTATTTAAAAACCTTTGCGAGGTATAAGAAATAAAGCTAGGTTCCTAACCAATTAAGCGCAGTTTAAATGATGTTTTTGTAGCATACCTTTAGGCTGCATACACTACTACTTCCCGCTGGCAAACGCCACAAAAATAGCAACCACAATTTACCAGCAGCTTGCTGTAATTCTCAAAAGATTTATATATTTTATTTTTGAAATAGCAGTGACTTTTCTAGTGAAAAGGAATTAATCACTACTATTTCAACAGTAAGTATTTCCTTGCCGGTTGCTGCAATTCTCAAAAGGCTTATATATATATATATTTTTAATATTCATGACTTTTGTAGCGAAAAGTTTGGATTATTTAACTGAAGTAGATTCAGTATAATCTTTATTAACAGTTAGATCCACATGCCAAAAGCCAAGAATAGCTATTATTTGAGTTTAGTTGACAGACACAATGAGCGTTCATTTGGGTAATAAAAAAAGGTAAACAATTTTTTTTTTTGTATAATTTTAGCTACGGAAGCCTTTAAGTAAGTCTAATGAACTAAAGGCGTGTACATATTTTGTTTAAATCGACTACCAAATAGTTAGCAAGTTTCAGTCTTGCAGAACATGCGTAGGTTGCGTTCAGTACGCATGTTTTGGAGACACCTGAATTAGAGTGGCAAAAGTGCCTAGGTTTTAGCGGAGAAGATTTTGAAAAATAATAAAGCGATTTTCGATGATTAAGATTTGTTGTTGTTCTCTAATCACGAAATGTAAAAGGCAACCCTCGTAAAATTTTAGTTGTTTTTAGTTTAAAGCAAACCAACCTGCTGAAAACTTCTGGGCACGGAAATTTCAGTTACTGTTTTTTTGCTTTCTTTCCATACTTCGCATAAACTTTTTGCTCATTGAACACGTTGACTTTTTATCTTTTTCCATTAACGAAAAATCTCAATGATATTTGAGTTGTAGTTATAGGTATATATAAAGGTATAAAGCTAAAGCAATCACATTTAGAGTTGGAAGCTTCGAGTTTACTAAATTGATATTACTATGCGCATCTTTATATGTATGTATATATATACATATATATATATTAGGGTGGAGCGAAAAGAAAAAATATTTTTTTGCTCATCGTGAGGGTAAAATTTGTAGATTATAAAAAAATTAAATTTTTGAAAAAAAAATTTGTAGATTATAAAAAAATTAAATTTTAGAAATTTTTTTTTTTTTACATCTATAAGCGGCCCACTCACTTTTAAAGTAAATTACGAGTTAAAATTATTATTTCGTAAAATTTTTTTGATAAGTTTTCTTGAAGCTGTAGAGAGTCCTCTTTCTGGCCAATTAAAAGTTATCAACTTAAAAAAATATTTTGTGGTCATTATTGGAGTTTTAAAATAAAGTCTTAAACGTCAACATGCTTTCCTTATATGTTAAAATAAATTTTGAGTCAAAAACCGTCAAACTTTTTTATCCAAAATGCGCCTCTAGATGTTAAATTTTTTTTTCCAAAAATGTTTTTTTTTTAATCTAAAAATTTTACAAAACAAAAAAAAAATTGTTCGCTGTACTTTAATATATTATATATGTATATATAATATATATATATATAAATGACTGAGTTAGTGTATATATAATATATATATATTATATATGTATATAGTACAGAAATTTGTTTTGCATTCGCTGCTGCCAAGCTAATGGAAATAAACTTCTTGTAGGTTATTCATACGCCATGGCAGCCAAAACAAATATGTTCTGATTCACTTTTTTCTGAAAGTTAAATAGGCGCCTAACGTTTTTAGCCTGCAAATTAGCTAATGAAAGTATTTGCAGCACTTTTCCGCCAAAAAAGTTATGATAAAAAAGGCAACAAGCGCTAAGTTACAGCTAAAGCAGTGCTGCCGCCAAACACGTACGCGCAACAAAAGGAAAATATGAACTAAATGTAACTGAACGCTAAGCAGTTAGTTTGTTAGCTGAGCAACAACAGCGACAACAAGGGTGCGTACGCATATCTTCCGCCTTTCGCACGTGCTACGTTGAGCTATTTGCCAGCTGTTGACTGCCAAAGTGCCAGGCAAATAAGCGGGACAACAGACAACAAGCGAAAAATTGTGTTTTCAAACTAAAAGTTTCGCGGACGTGTTGTAAATTTTCAACGTAGCAAAAACTTTGCTTAGGACAAACAAAAGATTTATTCGGTTTTTTGTTTTCCTATAATTTTTGTTATTATTTGATGATTTGCTGCATGAAAAGTTTATGCGGCGCGCAGCTGGCGTTTGGTAAAGTGAAAGTTAAAGCGCTATAAGTTCAGTAACTACAACTGTATTAAATGTTAAGGCCTTTTCGTTATGAAGTGTGCCTTAAGGCGAAGTTTGACTTTAGTCGCCAGTCTATAAAGTAAAAATTAAATACTTTAATAACAATATAGACAATGATACTTGCAATTTTATAACTTTTTATCTGCTTTGTGCGTTGACAGTGTGTGGGTAATGGCTTTTGTCGCAACCGTTGGCAATCTACTCGTGCTGCTCGGTCGCTACTTTTACAAATCGCGCAGCAATGTGGAGCACTCTTTATATCTGCGTCATTTGGCCGCCAGCGACTTCCTCATGGGCATCTACTTAACGATAATTGCTTGTGCGGATATTAAATTTCGCGGCAAATACATAATCTATGATGAGTTATGGCGTCAAAGTGTTTGGTGTGATTTCTCGGGTGAGTATATACGAAGTGTGCTGCGTGTGTGTTGGCCAATTTTAAAAGCGCGAAAAAGTTGTGTAATGAAAAAAATAAATAAAAAATGCCACTAAATGACGAAAATGTAAAAAAATATTAAATTAGTAAAAAACTTAATATCTTAAATATAAAGCATAATACACAAAAAATTATATTAAGACAAAAAGTGCAAAATTTTAGCTCAATTGCCCACAACAGTCAACTATCACTCACACCTAAATGCGCACATACAAATGCAAATGCATTGACAGCATATCAAATTGTCAATTGAAGTTTCGTGCACAATATTGTGCTCCTATTGTTTGCATTTGTGTGTTACGCTTTATTTTTGTCACTGCTGTTTACACTTTTACTGCTTTTTTCTGCCCTTTCTGCCCTTGCAGGCTTTCTCAGCACATTCAGCTGTCAATCATCGACTTTGTTGCTAACATTGGTTACATGGGATCGCCTGATGTCAGTGACACGTCCTCTAAAGCCGCGCGATAGCGGTAAAACGCGGTAAGTAAACAATAAATCAGTAATACGGCGAAGAAGCGCAAAATGAGAAATTGTATGTAGACCATGTGTCCAAATGCAAATTGCTCTTGCGCATTGTTGCCAACAAGTTGGGGTAGCCATTTGTGTATTGCTGACAATTTTCCAGACTCAAGAAAATTATATTTAAAAAATGCTCCACCGAGCACTTACTAAAAATTTAAAATATATTAAAATTATTCTGTGTAATATTTTAAGGCTCTCTGACGCTTGTCTTGACAACTTGACGTTTCTTGCTGAGAAAAGTTCTGTTTCTAAAATAAAAAAAAATAAAAATAGGATTTGGAGATTGTAATATTGCCGAAGGCATTTAAGCATGCCAAATTTCGTGAAGATATCTCGTCAAATCAAAAAGTTTTCCATGCAAGCACTTGACTTTGATCGTTCAGTTTGTATGGCAGCTATATGCTGTAGTGGTCCGATATCGGCGATTCCGACAAATGAGCAGTTTCATTTGGGATTTTTGATCGATGTCTCAAAAACTGAGTGTCTAACAGCGTATATACAGACGGACTTATAGAGGGTCAGTCAGATGTTGACCATTTATATTTATATGTATTTTATAGGATCTCCAACGTTTTCTTCTGTGTGCAACAAACTTCACAGCAAACTGAAAATATTCTCTTCAGGTTTGATACCTCTGAGTTTTGATACCCTGAAGCAAACACCGAAGTTTGCGGTATAAAATTTTTTTTTAACATATTCCAATTACTTTAGGGTTGAGTCTATAAGAAGTAGCTATACTCATTGTATATAATTGGTTTGCTAATAAATCTGATAATCGGCGTAGAGTTAGATAATAATATCCAAATATTTCGGAAGAATACTATCTAGCTGAAGATCCTTGTTCTAAAAAATCCGAATTTGTAGCGGTTACGTAGACCCGATCGTCGTAAGAACTCTGCATCATCTGAAATTTAAACAGTTTGGGTATACCAGAAACGTTTTGTTTCGGTTATATAGAGGTCGCCACTATCGGTTTGGGCTCAGCTTTGCAAAATCGTTTATAAATTAGCTCATGATTACAGCGCTTATATGAGGACAAATCTAGCCTAGGCTCGTGAAAATTAAAAGAATGCGAAAAATTGTACTATCTGTTTATGGATCTGTCTTACAACTTCATTGAAATTTCTTAAATCATTCAAAAAAGGCTTTTTGATAATGCTGCATTGATG
Source organism: Bactrocera oleae (assembly GCF_042242935.1). NCBI lineage: Eukaryota > Metazoa > Arthropoda > Insecta > Diptera > Tephritidae > Bactrocera > Bactrocera oleae. Next base: position 2,349,461 of record NC_091539.1, read on the forward strand.
AGACTCACAGACAGGCCACTGTGGCTGGCGAGTTTTCTCAATTCTGTCTTTCTATACAGCTCAGAATTGAGTAAGTTTACGAGATCAGTTGACAGCGCTCTTAAAATCTGCGAAAGGTAATTCTGCTCGAAATTTTTTTAGCAATGCATGTTTGCGAAGAGTCAACTCAAGCGCGGACACTTAAAAACATAGTGAGCAGGTGAAGCCTTTACTTGCTGAAAATGTATATTTGCCAATGTCTTGCAAGGACCTTGCGCTGCAATGACTTCTGCTGTATTTTCAATTAAATTTTAGCTTGTAAACGTTGCAGCAAGTTTTCTGCCAACTCCTTTAACAGCTCGAAGCAATTTCTAACAGCTTATGCATATCCCTCATATTTATATATTATTTGTTATTGTTTGCCCAAGGTTCGAAGCCGCAGCCTTAAACCAAGCAATAACTCCACACACTACATACATTCTCAAATACGCACGGCCAAGCGTTCAGTGCGCTTTGCATAAATAAAACGTGACTCTTGGCGACAGCGGTGTGATGTGGCATGGAGCGCTCGTGTGGCTCGAGTTCTGCTGGTCACCCGCTTTTTCTGCAATGACCCTTCAAGTGTCTGGCATGACTTTATTGCAAGACAGTTGGCTGTGCGTCTGTTTGCCCGACAGACTGCGTGGGTTGCTTGTTGGCTGGTTCACTGCCCCCAAATGTTGCTGTTTGCTTATAAAATTTGAGCTTTCACGAAAGTAACTTCTAGACTGCGAAGAGCTGGTCACGCGCGGGTGGCATTTTATTATTTCTCACTGAATTTAGTGCGATTTTTTAGAACTGCATTATTTTTTTTTCTTTTTATTACTCTCACTCTTGGCCTGCCTTCATTTGCCTTGCATTTGCCGATACATTAAATCATTAATTTTTTATGTTGCCAAGACGGCACGTTTTTCAAGAGCTTGACACACATAAGAATTGCATGATGTTCGTGGCTTTTACCAGTAGAGCGTGAAAAGAGTTTTGCTGCGAATGAAATAGTTTTCAAGTTACCTTAAATTGTCATAACCGGTAACAATGGGATAACTGACCAAGTGTTCTGGGTCGAGTGATATCCTGTGATATTTTTGTGCATCAACTTGGCTGGCGCCAAGAGATTAGAAAGATGGAAATGTGCTGTGGACTAAATGATGATGTGGGAATATTACGAAAATTCTTTAGTTTCCACTGCTGAGCCTTCACCAAGATGCTTCAGATCGTAGGACAATATGTAAAACGTCTTGTCACATATCTATGAAAGTCTCAACCTAATTAAAGCTCAGGTAAGGACTTCACGTGAACCAAAATAATATATTCTATCCAGAATACTATATTCTGTCCAGTCTATGGACAACGGAACAGTTTCAGAACAGACAACAGAAAGTACTCACATATCTCTTGTTAAAGGTATCGGGTACAAATTTTGAGTATAGAGCTTTCAAAACCAGGCCCTCCTTATATTATTGCTATATTTGTTCAACGATCCACTTGCTTTGACTGCTTGCGCTTGCTTTGGCAGGTCATACAATTTTTTTTTAAACCTATTTTCTTTCTGCAGATAAATCTATTATTCCATTTATCAATTTGCTTTCTGCTCACTAGTTTTCAATCAACTTTTTATACGTTTTTACTTAAACAATTTCTTTTTTTATTTACAGCATCGTTTTTCGTCTTGTGCTGCTATGGGGTATGTCCTTCGTTCTTGCCGCTTTACCTTTTCTGCCGATAAAATATTTCGATGGCCATTTTTATGGCACTAACGGTGTTTGTCTGTCACTGCACATACACGATCCATTTGCAAAGGTGAGTGAGTGGGAAAAGTAAAGAAAGTATAGCTACATAGAAAATACAATGTAGAATGTAGCTGGCAAATAATTGAGTAAACACCCAGTAAACAAAACTTTTTCGAAAATTAGAAAAAAATTATACGAACTATTAGCCTAATTGTAGGCAACGCTTTATTAATATATAATATAATGACTGGTAGGAATTATATAGAACTAGTTACATATTGTGGAGCGTTAGTGAGTTGTGTTGTGTTGCGAACATTCATATTGTAAAAAGCTCAGCTTGAAAGAATTGGCCTTATCAGTTGACGCTTTTGTTATGGTTGAGTTAAATACCAAACGTTTTTAGAGTAAAAAACCAAAAATTTCAAAATATTGCGAGCATAATTATTTTGAGAATTTTAAGCGAGTAACTTTCATATAAAACGATATTTTAGCGCCTAAATACTTTTGAATAAAATGAATCAGTTTGGCGTTGAGATTAGACTTAGCATTCGTTCCGGTTTGGCCGGAACAGTCCGGATTCCGAGTTAAGCGGTCTGGGCTTAGAAATTAAAAAAAAAACAAGAATGAGTTGAATAAAAATTTTTTACGCTGACTAAAAAAACCGTCCCGGATTTTGCCAGGACAAATATGGTCATCTAAGATTAGACTGAAGTATTTTGGAATATTATTTGTCGAATTTTGTTAAGAGACTGCCGAGTAAAATTTTATATAAGTGAAATTTTACAAAGCAAGATTTTGTAGAATATTATAGCTCATTTCTTTGAATGAAGCAAACGCAAAGTCTGTCGAGCATAAAGTGCGAGCCGTTAGAGGGTTAAAACATGTTAAAGCATTTTTCTTGCGATAATTGTACTATATTTTTGGCGGTTGCTTGCGCTTTTATTATATTTTATAAAATTATTACTTTTAAATCGTTTTGTTGAGCATGTGTCTATACTAGCAGGTGGTATATGTCTCGGCTAAAATTAATATACCTTTAAATTATTTCAAATATGTTTAATAGTAGGCTATTTACTAGTGGCATTTTATTTATTTTTTTTAAGCGCTCATTTACAGGGTTGCATTGGTTTCATCGAGCAAAAAACCTATTTTCAATCATTTTTTTTCATATACAAAATTAAATATTTTATTCAAACATTTTATTTTATTCCGAAGCTCCATATTTGATAAAGATTTTGTGAAATTTTTAAAGGAAAATATTCACAACTCGCTCAATACGACTTCATTTCCGGCAGACTTTAAGTGCCTTTGCGCTGATAAATGTAGGCTACTTTAGCTTTTACAATTTTATACAATTTCATTTTACTTTGCAGCTAACTGCTTTAAGCGTTCTTTAGTAGAGGGTGTGTGACTTGGCTAAAATCACATTAGTTGACTCTTCGCCTAATTGTAGGCAACATTACTTTATTATTTACAATTTTATATGCAACATTTTAAGATTTTCGCAAATTCGTTCAATTTGTGTTTGCTGGTTAAATCTATTGCATATAGCGCTACATATTTTTTTTACATTCATTAAAGCGTTGAGTTCGTGTAAATAAAAAATTGCGCTACGTAAGCAGCCGTCGCAGGCAATTTGTTTACGCAATTTGTTATTTTTGTCGCACTTTGTAAATTGCATTTCGAGTTTTTCTACAATACTTTTATTGCTACAAAGTTTTGATTTTTTAAAAATAGCATTGTTATGCGTCGCCATTTATTTACATGAATGCATACTACCATATTATTTCTAACTTCACTCATCCTTGAATTATTACGCCAATAATTTGATTATTGTGATTTATGGCTTACACAGGGCTGGGAGTACTCGGCGTTGCTGTTTATACTCATCAACACCGTCTCGCTGATTTTCATATCGAACTCGTACATACGCATGCTGCAGGCGATACGCGACTCGGGTGGCGGCATGCGCAGCACGCTGAGTGGACGTGAGAATGTCGTGGCTACGCGGTAAGTGATCTCTATTTGTTTTGCTGTCGCTTGTTGTTTACCTTTTTACTTGTTGGTATGAGTGGCAGAGCGGCCAATGTAGGGGGGGAGGGGGGTGGGTGGGTATGGTGTACAACCAAAAACTAATGAGCGTTGATAGAAAAGGCATTAAATTCGATGGCCAGCGATTGATGAAATGTTTTTGCGGATTAGTTACATTGCCGAGGCAAATAGCAGCAAATGAGTTAATGCTGCGACTTTTGTTTTCGTTTTACAAAATTTACAAGTTAATATATTTCGTTGCCGCAAACCGTTCCGCCAGCTTCAAACAGTGGAGGGCAGTCTAATTGTAGCGCATAACTGGCTTTTCATGCCTCTTGGCGCTTATTCAGCTGAAAAACACGTTGGCTGAATAGCCTGCTGAATTTGTAAGCAGTTCATGTTTTGCTGTTGTGATTTATTAGAAATTTGTTATGCTTAAATTCAGCTAATATGCTTTAAGTGAAACCGTACGTTATTGGTATTCGACCCGCGGTGTAAGTCAGAGACCTTACAGTGACTTGTCTTTTTTTGAAATTTTAGGCTGTATGTACGCCTCGAATAGCGGAATATAACTTACTAAGTAACTTCTACGCTTTAGTCTGAAACTTAAAAGCACATTGGTTTATATCGTAAAGCAGAGATTTGAGTGCCTTTCTGCAGTCTAACAGCTGCTCAAAAAAGTAAATCCCTAGTTTGTATCTGGCTTAAAATTCGTTCGGACCACTATTTGTTAAATAATTTGGCAACCCTTAAAGCTCTTGGTGCTTGTAGTTGTTTTGCAAAATGCTACGATATTAAAAGTCAAAAGAAGTTGAAGCTTGTTGGGTTTTATGTTAGTTAGACATAACTCTATTTTGTGTTTAAGTCCATTCTTTTTATAACGCTCTATTTGCTCTCCCTTTTTTTCGTAAAGTTTCGCCATAATCGTTACAACAGATTGCGCTTGCTGGCTGCCGATAATTGTCGTCAAGGTGGCAGCGCTCTCGGGCTGCGCCATTTCACCATCTCTCTACGCCTGGCTTGCAGTGCTCGTGTTGCCGGTGAACTCAGCCTTGAATCCGGTGCTCTACACGCTCACCACGGCGGCATTTAAGCAACAGCTGTTGCGTTACTGCCAAGCGATGCCCACTTCCTGCTCACTCATGATCGATCCGCGCTCGCAGACGCAAACCGCCTTCGACTCGAACCTCAGCATGAGTTTGGGCCACTTCAGCAGCATACGCACGAATCACAGTCATAATTACTGCCGCTCATCGAGCAGGAAGCGTTCGCAGAACAGACGCCTGAGCTATGTGTGATGCCAGCGTTGCAGCGAGGCAGTGGACAAGCTGGATGCAGAGCGTTGGCGGCACAATCACTTGCATGCATTGGACTGCTGAGCCGTTAGAGACACTGGTATGAGACTGTCTGCTTAGTTTTACTTTAGTTTTAGTAGCGAGATTCCTATACTTGTATGTTTATAAAAAAATATAATGTCAACGAAATACTTTTTAAGGCTCAAGTTGGCAAGTCTTCTAAAAAAGTATAATTTTTAAACAAACAGAAAAAAAATTTTTTTTTAAATTTTTAAGTCACATATTTGTTTGAAATATGTGTTGTGGAAAAATTTCACTAAAATTTAAATTTAGTGTTTTAGAAATTCTTTTTAAGATTTTTATATAGTGAATTGAAAAAATAAGGCGGCGTGCTGTACTTTTTTACATTTTTATGCAAAAAACTATTTTTTCTAGTAACTTGTTGCGCTAAGCCAACGCATGTTGTGATCTTTCAAGTATTATCCATAGTTTATTACACTAGTGTAAAAGAAATAGTTTTATAAGTATTTTTATAGACATAAAATATTAATGAGAAATATTCTTAACATTTGCTGTGTGAAGAGTAATTTATGTGTCAAAAGCTGCTTCAAACTGTTTGTAAATATGGCAACTTTATTGAAAAAAAAATTAAAATTTATATACTTGTATAGCAGTGTGTTATCAGCGACTTTTCAACACTAACGCCTAGCGAAATTTGTTAGTCTTAAGTGATAATTGTTGTAAAATGCTTAAAAAAATAAATATTGTTTTAAAATTGTTGTTGTTTTAATTTCTTGTATAAAAAGCTACAAAAAATGAGCTGATAGTGCATTGGGAACACCTAAATTGCAACAGCAAAAAAATGCTAAAACTCGGTAAAAAAAATGTAAAAAACTCAGAAAAAAATTTTAAAAAATTCAGAAAAAATTTAAAAATATGTAAAAAAAAATTTGAAAACAATTGAACAAAAAATTTAAAAATTAAAAAAAAAATTTTTTTTGAAATTTAAAAAGATTCGAAATTGCAAAATCTTCTGGCAAGCACTCACATCAGAGAATGGTAATATGCAAATGTAAATCAGAATGCGCATAATTCATTTAGGAACATTCTTTGCGTCTATTTATAGTCTTTTCTCCGTTTCGATCATTGCGTGGTGTATTTCAAAGAGTCGAAATTGTATTTTTCGATGTTCCCTCCTGTGAAAAGCTCAATTTAGTACTTTTTAACATTCGAGCCAGCTACAGTTTGAGCGTCACTGTAGTACATGCGGCTGTTTGGATGGGAACTTTGCTATATGTCTTGGCTAAATGGTGAATTCTGGTGGGTGGTGACTTCGCGAAGATGTGGAACATGAAGTGGGTTTTTGTCGATGCTGGTGTGTGTACTGACTAACAACAGGGTGTTATGTGTATTAAGGTGGCTGACACTGCTAAACTTGCTGTAAACCATAGAAGCAGAAAAACACATGTTTTAATTTTTTTTTTTTGTAATTTTTTTCATTTATTTTATATTTGCTCATTTACATGTAAATCACTTCAGTTTCTTATATTTTTTTTAAATTTTGCAATTGCGTTAATTTGCATAAATTCTGATATTTCACCACTTTATAAATATATGCACTAATATTACATATCTATGTGTGTGTATGTGTATTATTAGGTATGTATGCATGTATGTTATAGCTAACTGACACTTGCGAGTTGAATGCTTTGCTGTATTGCTCACTGCTTCTTCTGGTCCTGTCTTTTTGTCTGACCTTCGAATTTGTCTAATATTTTTATGTTTAATTATTTTTATGATTATGTCATTCTGTTTTTCTTTTTAATTAATTAATGAATAATAAAAATAAAAAATATTTTTTTGTTTTGTTAATATATCAATAAAAAAAAAATGATATTAATTAAAAAAATAAATAAAACACATAGAGCATAACACACTGCATTTTCAACGAAGAAATCATATATATATAAAACAAAAACAAAAAAAAAATTTTAAAAATTGTTTCTCGCTTTTCTCGCAATTCGCGTAAAACTTTTTATATGCAAAGTAGATATGTATGCATGTATGCGTGTGTGTTCATAGAAGTGCCATTTTATATTATATAATTACTGTAACTTTATATTAAGCGAATATTTTGTTAACTTAACAATCAAATAGGAGTAACTTAAAACGAGTTTTTTTTTCATAAAATTCATATAAAATATTTGCCACAAATAAAAAATTCAAAATATTTTCTTACAAAACCTACGGCTTAAAGTAAGTTGCTTAGTAGCTAAAAATTTCTATTTACAAAATGTGTGTCATATATTTAAAAAACAAAAAAAAAAAAATATTCAATAGTTAAAAGTGAATTATTAAAATAATTTTTTTGACATTTTCACAAATCCTTTTTGTAATTTTCGAAAATGTTTTTTTCAAAAACTCTTTTGTTCAAAAACTTTTTTTCAGAATTTGATACATACATATGACTGTGTGGTAATGCGTTTTTTGCAAATTATTTTAATGACTTAAATAATAATACAATATTTACAAAAATTAAGTAAGGTGTGTAGTGGCAGCGACAAGCGTTGGCGCAAAAATTAAGTAGAAAGCAAAATTAGTCACGGAAAATCGGGTTTGAAGCTTTTGAAAGCGCCTCAACATGTGCGAAAGCTTCACAAAACTCAAAAAACGCATTGAAGTATGTAGTTGAATGTGAAAGCTCGGAAAAAATTTAAAAGCACACAGTTAAGGGTGAAAGCTTTCGAAAGCTTTGAAAAATAAAAAGTTGCACATTAGCTTTTAGCAAGTTCTGAAGCGCGTTTTATGTTTAACTTACTTTTTCATCACTTAATTTTTGCGACATCGCAAATTAATATTTTTCGTCCACACTTCATCCAGGTTTCCTATAGAGCTGCCTACATATGAATATGACAATAAAGATTTCATTTGTCTGCAGCAATTAAAAAACAAAATATATCAAAAAAAACAAAATAAAAATAAAAAATTAAAAAATTCATATATTACCGTTACATATTTACATGTTTTTTTTCTTACTCATAATGCTCATTAGTTATACTAGTTGTCTTAAGTTTGTAATTAACGTATTCACATCAAGTACCGTTAAGTACTAGTTTTACATACACGTCTTACACGTATGAGTGTGTGTATTTCTACTATGATTTCTGCGTCCCAATTTTTATGATTTTTTTCTTACATCTTTAATTATACAATTAACATATTGTTTTTTTACTCAGTAGAAACTTAAATTTAATGATATTTCTCGCTTTGCTCGTTTTCTCACCAACATTGCTTAGTAAGTTGCTTGTAAATTTGGTTGATTGGCAGAGTTGCCATTTATAATTTTCTAATAACCGTTATGGAATTTTCGTTAATTTGTGTGAAAATTTTAATTTCACAATTTGACAGTTTTTACACATTTTTCTTCTGTGTAATTTTTATTACTTTTGTCTCAGTTTCGGTTCTTACAGTTATGATTTGAGTGAGTGAGTTCACATTTTAAATTTATTATTTTACACATACATATACATATATAAATCGCTTTAATCGTCTTTACAACGCCATCAGTCTTTAACTTAGGGATTAAATTGTGTACTTGCTTAAAATTAGTTATTTTTTTTATTTAGTGAAATTGGAAAATGCGAGAGGATTTTGTTTTGAAAATTTTTCTTTTTTTTAATTTTAAATAAAAATGTAAAGTTACATAAGCAGCAATGTTTTTTAGCAAATATTTTAAATATTTATTTTTTTAATATAATCAGAAAAAAAAATTAAGTATAAAAAAAAATTAAATAAAAAATCAAACCATAATATCCATAAAAATTTTTTTTTTTAAATCTAACGTTAGAAATTTTTTTTTAAAAAATAAATTACTTGCCATAATGAGAAATAAAAAAAAAATAAAAATATGTCAAAAATTAAAAAAAAATTTTCTAAAATTAAAAAAAAATCTAAAAAAAATAAATATTTAGAGAACTTTAATTTTACTAATTGCTGAGGTTGAAAATCAAAAAAAATTTATTTTTTAAATTAACAAAAATAAAACAACATGTCAAAAATTAAAAAAAACTGCCAAAAATTAAAATAAATGTCCAAAATATTTAAACATTACAAAAATTAAAAAAATCATTATTCAAAATTAAAAAAAATCAAAAAAAAAATTATTATTTACAGAACTTTAATTTTACTTATTGCTTAAGTTGTAATTAGAACTATGAAAATTTTTGAAAAATGTCCAAAAATTTTAATAATTAAAAAACACAATTCAATAATTTTTTAATTGACAAAAATTAAAAAATAAACTGTCAAATATTAAAAATAAATGTCAATAATTAAAAAAATGTCTAAAATTTAAAAAAAAATTGAAAAATTATAAAAAATTTAAAACATTAAAAAAAAGTCTACAATTAAAAAATTGCCAAATTTAAAATATATATTCAACATTTCTAAATTCCAAAAAAAGTCAATATTACAAAACAAAAAAAAACTCTCTAAAATTAAGAAAATACATAAAAAATTCAAATATTTCACAAATTTCAAAATTAAAAAATATAAATAAATAATTTACACAACTTAAATTTCACTAATTACTAAGTTTGTAAATTAGTGCTTGAAATTATTTAATATTATATTATTTGTGACACTTATGTATTTGTTCTGTTGCGATTGTAGTCGTGGTCAATGATGGCAAAGCAAAAAAAAAATTTTTGAAAACTTTAAAAAAATTATGGTTTGTAGTGCCAAAAACCTTGCTAATTTATCGAAACAGTTATGTCAAGAAGTAAAAAAATAATTATTAACGTACAAAACTTACTCGAAATTTCAAACGATTTTTGTTTTTGTTTTTCAAATAACAGCGATTTCGGCTATTTTAATCTGGCAACACTTAAAAAATAATATTTCATTTTTTTTGAAATTTCAAAATTGAAAAATTAGATTTTTGAACTTTTCAATAAACAGCAATTGCTGCTATTTTAATCTGGCAACACTTTAAAAAGATAATGGTTTAGCTTTTCACATTTAATTATTCAGATTTTTTTTCAAATTTACAAATTTCCAAATTTAAAAATGATTTTTGAATTTTTTAATTAACAGAAATTTCGGTTATTTCAATCTGGCAACACTGTTAAAATCTTTTCAGGTTTTCACATTTAATTTTTTAAAATTTTTTTTCAAATTCCAATATATTGTATAAAATATTTAAAAATTTTGAAAACATTTTCAGCTCAGCTTTTGGCACTTTCAAATTATTTTCACGGCAATATTACCTTAAAAGTCAACAATATTTCCTCATTCTATGTTTATATACAAAAAATTAGTATTTCTGTTTAGTTTTTTTTTCAAGATCGTACACTTTTTAACATGAAGGCACATTTTACATTTTTGTTCTTTTTTTTAAGTGTAAATATAAAGAGCATAGTAACAAGATTTATTTACTAGAATTTACAATTTTTTTGTTCTACAAATAAAGACAGCTTTTAAAGGAGTCAGTATTAAAAAAAAATTTTTTGTAATATTTGAGATTCTTCGTTTTTTTGTTTTTTTCGATAGATAAAATTTACAAGCATTTTTTCAATGCTGGGGAACACTTTATCGCTTTAACACTGCTTCGAAGTAATAACTTCTCATTGCTTTTAGTAATAAAAAAAAACTTTCGTTAATTTTTTGTAAAATACAGCGGAGAAATTGTCTTCGTTAAGTACTACACTGTTTTCGTTATTTTTTTGACAGAGTTTTTTACCTATTTTAGGTGACGACGTCAAGGTCAACGACAATTAGGAGAGTTGCTCTGGAGTGAGACGATAAATGTTACTTTGTAGCAGACAGCCCGGTTGCGAAATGCGTTTACATACTTTTTTGTTGCACTGTTAGTTTTTGAGCAAAGACGCAAACCAATATTTTGCAAGTGGACTACGTTTCAGAACTGCTAAGTTTTTTAGAGCCAGCACGCGCTTTCCTGAGCTTTTATGAGTTTAAAAAGCTTTCATGAGCTTTCAAGAACTTCCACAAGTTTTGAAAAGCTTTCATGCATTTCAAAGAACTTTCACTAGTTGCCAGCAGCTTTCACGAGCTTTTCTAACTTTACGATTTAAACAAAAAATTATTACAGCCGCTTCTTTTCATGCCAGCTAAACACTGTAGTTATGCCTGCCTTCAGCCACTTTAAAATTCCGCTCAGAATTATCAGAAAAATTCATTGCTGCCCGCCGCACCCTCTCGCCAACGCTCACGCTCATAGTAATCTGCCGCATTGCCTGCGCCGCTACCGCTACTGCTCTCCCCCATTCTGCCGCCCAACCAGCTATTGCTGCCGCCCGCCCACCAACTGCCCAGAAATCACCGCTCACTCGCATGTGTGGTCGAACCAATGCCGCCACCATTGCTGATGGGCCGCTTGAAGAAGCCCAGCGTGTCGAGCGTGCGGAAGGTGCGTCGTATTAACTCGTCTTTGTACTTCCAGATCGTTTTGTCTTCGACCGAATTCTCGCGATACTCCTCACAGCTCTTTTTTAGCGTATTCACGCAGTCGGCGCGATAATGTTGCAGTTGTGCGTCGGTGGTGTTCACCGGGTAGGACTTACAGACGCCACCGAGGCAGGCGAGCGGAAAGTGATTGTGTAGCGTGAGCACGCGCTCTGGATCGTGGAAACACTTCACGTACTGATTGGGTTTGGTGTAGTTCTTGGCGCGGTGCACGTGTTGCAACATGTGCATGTACTTGGGTATGTCCTTGTGCCAGCCATGCTCGTGCTGTTGATCGTCGAGGAAGTATACATTGCGGAAATTGTAACTGTTGTAGCCTTCGGGTTTGATCTTCAGCGATTCGGGCACCACCTTCTCCATTAGCTCTGACCAGAGCACGAAGTTGCCCTTCGGCATGATCACCTCGTCGATATCGAGCAGCGCAATGTATTTGTATAAGTAGAGATTCTTGTAGAGACAATCATTGTAGGGTATGACCTCGTTCTGACGCTTGTGATTCGTCTTTTTCGTGAGGTAGAGATGCTGGAAGCCGGGCACATTCGGTTGTCCGCCCGGTAGCGTCAGCGGTATGACCTGCACTTTGCCTTCCTGTTCGTAGTGGCTGAGCACTTTTGTGATATTCGGATGCACTTGCAGATTGTAGAAGTAGATCTTATCGGCGCCCAAAATATTCAACATCTCGATCCACTCAATCAAACGCACAGAGAGATCATCGTAGAGAAAGTCCAAACCCTTAACACAAACGGCGAAACCTTTCTTCTGATCATCTGGCGGCCGATTGTAGATGACGCGCAAGTTATTTGTCGCCGTATCGCATTCCTTCTCCACCATCGATACCGAGCTGGGCACAACGCCGTGGAACGGTTTCGGTATTTGACATGCTATCAGATAAGGCTGATAGATGCCCTGCTTGTAGTTGCCCCACTTATTGTACCAGATATATTTGTATTCGAATGTCTTAACAATGAAGGGCTCCTTCTGGCCATCGAACCAGAACTGGCAATATGTCTTCACCGTCGGCTGTATGCGATCGATCATGCCGAGTATACGTACCGTCGGTCCAATACGTGAGGTCTTACGTATATCATAGTATGCGCCGAACAGCTGAAAGGTGCCGTTGGTTGTGCGCATTGTCTGCCAGTAGATATTATTGAATTCCAACTCAAAGATGGATGGATACTTGGCGCAAGTGTTGGACTTTTGCTGGCGGAAGTTCTTGTTCTTGCTCCAATAGGCGATGGGGAGCGAAGGGATGCGCGACTCAACATCGCGCACCAGCTGATCATCGTCCATGGCTAGTAGCGTGGCGTTAAAGAAAAAAAAGAAGGTAAACGAATTAGTAAGAAATAAATATTTGGGGGAAAATGAGGTCTACTACTAAATTATAGAAACACTTGGCAGGCGCATAAATAAAATAAATGAGCACAGAGAATTCGAGTAAGTGCTGAATGTTTTGCTAGGAGCTCAAGTGCTAGATGGTGGTCTGAATTTGGAACTCATTTCATTTTACTTCTCTTTGAGGCTTCTTACTAATGTATAAATCTACATTACACGCAAAATTTAGCTAAGATCTGTTGGTCCTCTTAAAGGGTTTTTAATAATTTATACATTTAGCTAAGATCTGTTGGTCTGCTCAAATTTAGGACACGTTCGGACGCAGCGTTATACCGAAGTGATAAAAGTTAAAAAGGTTGGACGGTCTTAAAAAATATAGTAAGCGTTTAATATATTCGTCTCCAGAAAGCTTAGGTAAGGTTGGACGGTCATCTGAAATAAATTGCACCAACTAGATATGTCTTCGGAGTCGTTATTTGGACGGTCATTACAGAGAACTAAATCGCTTCTACTCTACTCGGCTACTCGGAAGAGGGAATATAGTAGTTTTTGATTTTGTTCTTCTTTGATGCTTCGTAATCTAGCTTGTCCTTGCTTAGTGTGCGACTGCTGGTAAAGATAGGTGTCATACCTTGGTTCTTAACAATATTTGTATACTGTTTATCTTAGTATGCATAGAGGGCCTTCTCCAAATGAGGTGTACTCAATCATATGGATCACTTTAAAACTCTTTAGCGCTGACTCACCTGTTCGATTGTCCACTAAGATCTCCGATGGATCAAAACGATCCGTTGTGGTCGACGTAGTCTCCGCATAACGCAATATATCTTTCTGCAGCAAAATGCGGCCGCTCAATGGCACGGCGCTGTACTCTTGCGAGACTATATTGGTGCCGTGCATTTTGAAAAGACCAATTATGACGAAGGACCACACGCAAAGCGAGAGTAAAACTTTTAAGATTATCTTGGAACTGGCCATTTTGCTGTGTTGTTTGTTGCTTAAAAGTAGTGATTGTTGTTGGAGAAGTTAAGTCTAAATTATTGTTGTTGTTGTTGTGTTTGTGCTTGCTTTCGCAGTAAGCACGTGTTTTCACTAGTCACAGCGTATTATTGTTGCTGTTATTGTTGCGGCGCGTCGTGGTTCCTCTTTGATGAATGTCGGAGACTCGCTGCGGCACACGAAAATTCCATTAAAACTTTGAACAACTGAAACGAGACAACAGAGTTGTTGGTGTGTAAGTAAAATATCAAATTTATATAATTATGCGGGTGAAAGGGGGGGAGGAGAGAGGTAGGGTGTGTCTAGTGAAATGCAGAATGGCTATAATCGCGTTAGTTCGGCCGTCTAGCCATTGCATTGACGAGACACAGCGCATAAAACATTTAAAATAATTGCCACATTTAATATTGTGTGCGGCTTTGACCTTTTTGTAATTGCTGTTGTTGTTGCTGACAAATATTCATGTTTTTATAACTCAAAATAACAATGTTTGCCAACAAATTCGCATTGAATATGAAAATGTGCGCAGAGTTTGGCAATGAAGCAAAAAGCTACCAAAGCCCACAATAAAGCACCGTAGATAAAGCTTAGCGAATGCGACAACAAAGCGCACTTGCAATTCTACGAAGTGGCATACAAACGTTTAAACAAAATAAAACGCTAACGGCGCTTGAATGGACGCGAAAGTGGTCACTGCGCGCTTTCTTGCGGCCTGTCTTCCACGTGCAATCGTTAGTTGTTAGTCAAAGTGTAACATTCGACATTGTTGTTGCGTTTTGTTGTAATTGCCGCATCAATAAATAATGCAAGTCATTATGACAATGCATAAAATACGCATTTCACAAAGGCGAACGTTGTACGCCAGAGAGCTTTCGTAAGCTTGCGCCTAACATTGGTAGGCATGTCGGTGACTTTATTTGCAATTTTCGCAAATTATTGCCACTAATGAAATGTTAGTCATTTCCGTTATGTCTACTTCGCTGTTCTTGTTGTTGCTGTCACAACATTGTATTGTGTCCGGCGAGCGCCCGTAGCGTAGACACGTGAATGTCTCGTGTAGTGCTTACTTATTATTGCTACAATGCTAGAATTTTACTTTTATTGTTGTTGCTTGTTCACTTGCTCAATTATTTGTCGCTGCTTTGGCTGTTAACTTGTAAACGACACAAAGTTTTGCTTTTTTATTAGCCTTTTGTCTGGCCGCGTCATTTCAGTCTGATCCTTTGTTGGCTCAATGAGTTGGCTGAGTGGCGTAGTGGCTGAATGGCCGGCTGTTTGGTTAGTTAGCGCGCACTGTTGATTTGTCTTGTGGCACGTTCTAAGGCACAGTGGTGCCTTTGCGGATTTTTTGACATTTGACGTTAAAACTTAAAAGCGGCTTGAGAGCTTTTACTGATTAATTTTAATGATGAAAGCACTAATTTTAGATGACGTTGAGCCCAGTAAAATGCTGGCATATTTTCGTGTGTGCCAAACTTTCATTCAATATTTCATTCGTATGAAGTATAAGCTTGAAATTCTCAAACGGTTAATAAAATGCGAGTTTTTTCTCGTTATGTTTCAACTTTTGACTAAGCTCTTATGCGATATCTCAAAAACCCAACACGTTGTACTCAGTGAATTTCCTTCAATACTTGCTTTTTACTTTCGGTTGCAAGATAAAAGGAGGTTCTCGCAAATAGTTTTCCATATAGATTTTCGATAATCCAGGCCTGATCTTATACCAAGTTATAATTTGTTTTTGGAAATGTACAAAATAATTTTTTGACTAAAAAAGTTCTAATCAGTCGCTTAGTCCACCCTATAAGTCCGTTTTGGTTATGTGGTGACTTAGACGTGTGGAAAATGCCGTGGAAGCGGACCTTCCTTTGTCGAAAAAGAAAAAATTTTCCAGGCACAACATATAGGATAAGCCTTGTTCTCTAATATAACAACTTCTCTAGCGTACTACGCACACTGTAGACAGCTCCATTGAGTAGCCACAGTTGACGCCCACCCACGCCAGTTGCTGAAGACTTCCAATCTGTAACATTGTTTGTATGCGTTCCGACAATAAAGGAAAGCACAATAGACAATGCCGCTGTCACTCCAAACGACTCGCAACGTCGCAATGGGCTTAATACAGCCACAGCGAAATACCGGCAAGTGGAAGCAAAGCGCGCAGCAACAGTATGCCCAACAAACAACGGTTGAGCGGACGGACACGCTTTCCGCCTTGACTTCCTTCCATTACAAAGCCGAATACTTCCTGGCCGCAGAGCAGACAGGCATGACCAGCCGGCTGGCTGTCAACTTGCCGAATATACGTAATTTGTTCTAGCAGAAGGTAAGTGAGCGCCAGCAGACATATCAATATAAGAGCTTAGGAAGAAAGTGAGCTTTAAAATAAAATGAAAATAAAGTATTACTAAAAACACCGCAGATATTTGAGGTAAAGGCAGGCTGAGGTATAATAGAAGGCAGGCAGACAGACTGATAGGCTGCGAGGCCGACAGTATGCAGCGGCAGATAGCGCTAAACAGACGATAAGTGTCCCCTCAAGTAATGCTGATGAAGATGACAATGTTGATAATACGGTATGAGGATGCGGATGAACATGGTTTGGCGCTAAAAGTAAAGCTCGTGTGCCTTCCGCACGCTTTGTGTGGGTGGCAAGTGACATTTGCGGCAGGTGCGGTTGGCTGTGGCGGCAGAGAGCACGCTCGCGTGTGTGCGTATGTGTGTATTGTGGAGTGATAAAAATAACTGTGGCTACGCTGGCTAGGCTGGAGCGTCAGTTAGGTAAGGCGACGTCAAGCTGAACTGGAACGATAGCAAGTTGCTTGACTGTGGCACTTGGCAAGCGCAGCGTCAGCAGAAAAAATTTACGCCTATACTAACGTTAAGGCACACACACTGCTTTAAGTGCCAGCCACAGCTATAAGGAAGTAGCCTTTTAGAACAGCGCACAATTTTAGCGCCACACACCGGAAAGGACACTCTCTGTATGTTCACTGTGCGGTGCTTGAAGTAAGTTCTGGTCCTTGAAGCTGAATATGCTGAATGCCATGAATGCCATGCATGCATAAATGAGTGCGGGAATGAATATATGAATGGCGCACAGAAAGTAACGAAAGTGAGCAAGACAAAAACACAACAGCAGCAACAACAAGCACCATAAAAAAGGACACACGGTGGAAAGACATGAATGTGCCTATATATTAAGCTTAGAATGAATGAATTTGTTAAGCATAATTGACGCTGACATTGTAGACAAGACACAGCGATGCTTCGCACGCCACAAGCACAGCGTTATGTATGAATGTCGTTACATATGTACATATGCAAGCTGTCTGTCTTTGGCAAGCGTACTGAGAAGATTTATTGAGACTTAAACGCTGCTCGCTTTCTATTTTTACGAGTCTATGTCTACGTAAGTGGAAAAAAGGACGAAAGCGAAAGTGAAGCGTCGTAAATCACTAGCTTGTTGTGTGCCATGATTTTTTTTGCGACGCTGCAAGGTGATGAAAATCGACGCCGTATGGCTAGTAATCCACTAAGTGGCCATCAAATTTGAGCTGCTCAAAAAATTACGTAAGCACATATTTGTCACAACGAGTTTATTGGCATTGCTATAAATCTTGATGGCAGCGATTATTTTATGTGGTCCAATTGAAATGCGGAAAAGCAGTAAAAGTGCGATTACATAGGAATAATTTGGGAGACACAACGAGAAAATAAATGAATTATAGGAAAAGTGGATGGTAATAGCAGGAGAGAGGGTATAGGACGGTAGGACTTTCAAAGAGCAAATGTCATCGAATATGATCTGGTTATCATTGTTTTGAAGAGACTTTGAGCTGGTAACACATTTTCGGCTTACGGCGTTCAATGTTTTCTACGAAACCTGGATACCAAAACATGTCTTATACAGTGCGATTTGGATCATACACATCTACAGAAGACTTAGAACTCTTTTCTTGTCAAAGTTTATTCTTAGATCTGCCGTCTTAACTACTCTCTCTGAACGGTTTTGATGAATCCGAAGTATGATGAGCCTAGATAACTTTGCAGTAGGTGTAGTTTTTGGGTAGAGATGTAGTGGTAATACATAGTATAAAGAGAAGGCAGACTCTGGCTGTTTCAAAGTGAGCTTTCAAGAGAACAAATCAGTCTAATCTAACTGAAACTTGAGAATTTCTGTGATAAGCAAGGCCATTTGTTGCAAATAAGAGAGGAGTTTGGATCTATACTGACAGCGACTTTGAATACTTGTACAAAGGGAATATGAAAATGGTGAGGCAGGTAATACGATGTTGATGATTTTATGGGTAAATTGCAAAATATCTTTTCCGCGTATGGTCGGCGATAAATATCGTCGATTTAAGAAAATGTAAAGTAATTTAACAAGCAGCTGCTGTAATTTACAACAACAAATTATTTTCAAAAACGATTCGAAACGGTGCGATTTAATCAACGAGCAAAGTATGAAGAGTCCAAAGCGCGAGCGCAATTTTACGAGTTGCTTTTACCTGCTGCAAAACAAAATACCCCAAATCCATTAACGTAATTTATTTCGTTTGGAAACCTTGCAACTGCAACCCTTCACGGCATTTTTGCAGCTTCCTTATTCACCACGTTGCATTGCGGTAAAGAAAGAAGAGAAAGATAAACGTTGCAAAAAGTGGAGAGAAATATCAATAAAGCATACAAAGTCAGTCTAACCGAAGCCAGAAGTGAAAAAAAGGTGACAAATGTCTTGTAGCTTGCACCTTGGAAAACCTACAAATGTCAGAGACAAGTGGCAGCGGACACTCGACAGGAAAGCTGTAGTGTTGCGCCAACAAGCAGGGAACACAGCAAAGCAGCGGGAAATGTGTGCGAAACTGTTACGCACCAGCTGCAAGGGGAGACTGAGCCATTCTATGTAGATATATATTTTTTATGTGGCAGTCAGTCAGTGACATTTGCGTAAATGTCAAGGGACAAAACTCATAAAGTGTGTGAACAAGTGGGAACAAGCAAAAAGAAGATAAAAAAAAGAACTTCAGAACGACACAACGACTGTTGATTGTCAACGGCGCATATGACTCATTCGAGGCCGAAGCGACGAGCAATACACGAGCACAAACGGACTCTTGTAATTCACGGAGTCAGTCATTAAAACTCACTCGCACTTGATTTTCCCTGCTTCGCCCTTCTTGTTTGTATGTGCCCGCTCTGCATACTGCTCTGTTGTCCAGGTAAACAACTTGAGTAGTGCTGAGAAGATAATGAAATGCGAAATCTGCCGTTAAGGGGTCGGGAGTGCGCAGAGCTGACTGCAGTTGATATGCGGTATGAAGCGTTTTAATTTAAATTTTAATTAATTTAATTTTCATTTAGATTTGCAGAAGGTTGGAAAATGCATGACAAATTTTTGTTTGAGTTAAAAATTATACTGGACCCCAGAAGTAAAAAGAACAGACAACATTTTTTAAACAAATATTATGCTTGTGAAAATGTTGCTAAACAAATTAGGGCCACACAGCGAAGTGTAATTCAACAGAAAAAAAATTACCATCTTTCCAAGCTTGTACCGAAACATGTTGCGAGGTATTGTATACATTACAGGTAACATGTTTCTTGATACTTAGAGAGTAAAAACAGCTTTATAACTATAATTATCATCAAATTAAAAAATAGTTTTCGCAACTAAAATGTTGCCAATAAATGTTGCGGCTGCATTGATAAAAAAAAACTAAAAATCACATAAGAGCTGAACTACCTAAAATATGAATAATGCAACTTGATTCCGACATTTTCTAATAAAATGTGTCTAAGCAATGATGCACAACATATTGCTGTTGTATTAAAAAGCTGAATCGCTGAATTACTTCTATTATGAACAATTTGTAACAAAATTAATAAAATTTTCATTCGAATGTATCTAAACATTGTTGCGCAACATATTGTAGCAGCATTGAAAAAACTTCAAACTAAATAAAATTGCTGAATTTATTCAATTATAATGAACTCGTAATGCAATTCAAAATTGTCTAAACAAATGTGTCTAAACAATGTGACGCAACATCTTGCAGCAGCATTAAAAAAGTCTTAAGCTAGCTAAAAGCGTTGATTTCAAATATAAAGAATTTGTAACAAAAATACGAATATTTCCACTCAAATGTGTCTAAACAATGTGACGCAACATGTTGCAGCAGCATTGAAAAGGCCTTAAGCTAACTAAAATCGCCTAAATGATTAAATTATAAAGAATTTGAATAAAGAAATACAAATATTTTCAATCAAATGTGTCTAAACAATGTTGCACAACATGTTGAAGTAGGTAAGAACTTTGAGTTAACTAGAATCGCTGAATTTATTCAACTATCAAGAATTTGTAACGAAACTATGAATATTTCCTATCAAATGTGTCTAAACAATGTTGCGCAACATTGTTGAAAATAAAATAACCAAGCATATTTATCACGTTTCCTGCTAGGCATAAGCGGATTTCCCAATAAAAAAGTAAATTTCAGTATTTTATAATTATTCTCAACCCTGCTGTCGGAAAACTGTCTGCCTGCTTGCCAGCTTGACTGTTGCTGACTTCAGCATGCATTTTTTGTCGATTCTACTCTCACAGCTCAAGCGGAGTCGAGCGCTGCTGTTGACTGTCTGTAAAAATTGTTATCATTTTAATGAAGTTGCTGACACATACGTTACATGCTCAGCGCTAGAGAGGCTGCCATGCCGCGCGCTCAAGAGAGTGAGCCAGTTGGTGGCGCTGGCACTTAAGTATTTTGTCATATGCTTGCACACATCTGCAAATTCCGTGTGTGTGTGTGTGTGTGTGTCGTTTAATGCGCCACTGATGGTATTTAAATGATGCGCATAAATTAACAAACACTGCAATGCTTTTGCAAGAAGCGCATAAAAAATGCACGAAAGCAAGCAAAAAGTAGCGAAAAGTAGAAAAAAAGCGCGCGCAGCATGTTGCTGCCGCATGTCGCTGCATTTAATAACAGGTCTGTCTTCAATGCAGCGCGACTGCTTTGTTGACTCGATATGTTTGCATTTCTTATTCATTTGTTAATGAAGTGGCAAGCTACAACTAGCATAACAACAACAGCAACAACAAGTTGTTATGGAAATACAGCAAAGCAGTCCACAGGGAGCCAAACAGAGGATGTGCTTGCAATATTACAAATGGCAATTTTGCTTGATTTTTTTTTTTTGCATCTTTCACTGATTTGAATTCGAAATGTTTTGCATTTGATTTTCGTATACTTTTGTGATGAGTTAAGGGATTTGCGGTCATAGATACTTTTGCGCATCACTGCTAATGATTTCTAGTTTTTCTTTAATTTTGCTTACGATATAGTGTTGTTTGAAAATAATTGCAAATTCTATAAAAAAAGCAGTAATTTAAAAAAAAAAAAATTTATTAAAAAAAAAAATAAATAAAATTATATAAAAAAAAAAATAAATAAAATAAAAGAAATGAAAAAAAAAAATTAAATAAAATAAATGAAAAAAAAATAAAATAAAAGAAATGAAAAAAAAAAAATTAAATTAAATAAATGAAAAAAAATAAGAGATATGTTCAACTTTATGCTGGAAAACAGAATAACTTCTCTTTAAGCTAAATTGACTTAAGCTTTTTATAATATCACCACAGATCTGTATATTCCCTTTGAATACACCACATATGCCTTGAACAGAGAATATTAAATTTGACACGTTGTTCGTAACACTCAGAAAGAAACGTCGAAAACCCGATTGATTGACAAGACGAGTTAAGTCGATTAAGCCATGTCCAACTATTACGTATTACAGTCCAACTGTATATACGCGAACAAGTCCCACAGTTTTTGAGATATTTATCTGAAATTTTGCACACGTCCTTTTATTTCTAAGAAGCTGCTTGTATGTCGAAATTGTTAATATCGGACCACTATAGCATATAGCTGCCATACAAAGTGAACGATCGGAATCAAGTGCTTGTATGGAAAACTTTTTTATTTGACAAGATATCTGCATAAAATTTGGCACGGATTGTTGTCAAAAAATAGGGCACAGTCTTCGAAAAAATTGTTCAAATCGGTTGACCATAGCATATAGCTGCCATACAAACTGAAAGTTCTTGTATAGAAAACTTGTTTATTTGCGAGTATTATTGTATTGTAGTTGCCTTGCAAACAAAGTCAAAGTTTTTGCAAGTTTTTCATTAACAATATTTCTATATTGTGTTCACACACACAAACGTATATGTCATACACACTAAAGCCATATATGTTTAAATTCTCTCTACAGCCTTGCACTAAAAATTATTTGCTTAAATTTTTAATTCTGCATATTTGACTAAAGTGCGGTTAAGTTATGAACTTAACATGCCACAAAATCAAATACGCAAATATGCAACACGCACACATACACAGTCACTTAAAAATGCCATGAATGCAATATGAAGCCACAAAAATACCAATTACCAACGTAAAAAATGTCAAAAAGCAATGCAGTGAAATATATATGGAGCCACACATACATATACATATTTAGCACATATACACACATACCAGTGTGCATTTGAAATCGAACCAAGGCAATAGCGCAACAACTAAATTATATTACAACGAGATGCGCTCAATATGGCCAGCATTTTTGTGCTAAAAACTCTTTAACAAACATATTTACATGCATTCATATATACATATGTATATATAATACATGTATATGTATATGACTGCATATCAACTTTGAATATTATTGCTTTAAAACACCGCAGCTAATGTCGACGAAATGCAAACGACAATGCCTGAAGTTACAAATTTCATTAATTTCGCATTTGCATTTTCAAATATTTTATTAATATTTACATATTTCATGCACTAATAAATAAATAATAAACACGGTCTAACACTGTTGCGCTGTGGTAAGGCACTGTTGCACGCCGAAATGCGATAGGCGGTGTGAAATGACTTTTTGCGGTGTTTGGCGGTCAAGAGAGTTGCCATGTGGAAATCTAGGCAAAATACTATATTTTTATTTTAAATATATTGTGGCAAATATTTGAAGCAAAAGCTTTGTTGCTATAAACATTTTAGTAACAGTGTACAGATTTTTTATAAAGTTTGCGATTTATTCACAGTCTGGCTACCCTAAGCCTTTTTATGTAAATATCTAAAGCACGTAATCGCGCAACAGGCCGTCAGCAGCCCGCTTAGTTTACCTAAAAATGTAATTAAATGCGAATAATTGAGCCAATATTGTGGTTTTATTTATAAGCTACAAAAACAATAAAAACACAAATCTTTATTAAAAATATGTATTACTATTAAATTATTAATCACACTTTGTTTGGCGAATTGATATGTGCTATTTTGGCACAAATATTTGTGGTCACTTGCCAAAGGAGAAGTGATAAGGAATTAAAAACTAAATATAAACTTCAATTATTTAGCAATAATTTAATAATACTGTTTTTTTTTTTTAATTTTTGTGGTAAAGAAATCAAGTTGTGTTATGTATTAAAATTTTAAAATTCGGTCTGTGAAAAGAAATGGAAGTAAATTTTGGGAAATATTTTTGATAAAACCTGAAAAAAGTTCTAAAAATTATTATATAATTTCAGAAAAAAAAGTTTAAAAAAAAAATTATCAAAAAAATTCATAAAAAATGCTTCAAAATATATTTATTTATTTTTAGAAAAAATAAAGTAAATTAAAAATATTACACGAATGTATGTATAAATAATACATAATACATACATATTTTTGTATAATTTGTTAAAAAGAAAAAATAAAGATTATTAATAATAAATTATTTTAAAAAGACATTTATGTAATCAAAAAAAATTTGTGTAATATTTTTTATTTTATATTTACTTTATTTTTTCTAAATATTTATACAAGTATATATATTTTCAAAAATTTTTAAGAAAATTTCTTGAAAAAAAAATAAAAGACAATTGTTTTGAAAAGCGAATTTATGAAAACATTTTTCTTTAAATATAAATAAAAAAAAATCGAAAGTATAGTTGCTCTGAAAATTTATTAATTAATTTTAATCAATAAAAAAATTTTTTGAAAAATTTATTTTTTCTCTGAAAACTATAACCGAAAAGATATTGATATTTAAAAGTAAAGATTTTGTTCTCTCGTTAAAATAAGTATAGTTTTGATTTGTAAAAAAAATTTTCTTTAAATATAATTTACATAAAAGTTTATATTTTCTTCTCGCTATCTATATTTATAATAGTTATTAAACATTTTTATTGTTTTTATAGGTATTATTTTACTACTTTTGGCGAAAGTATTATTATCTTAAAATTTTTATTTTAGGCAAAATATACAGTTTATAAAAAAGTGTCAAAAAAAATTTCATACTTGTAATATACTTTGGAAAATTGATTTTTTGTATCAAAATTATAGCCCAAAAAGTTTTAATTCTCAATTTTTTCTCGGTTAAGTAAATAAAACTAAAATTTTATTAATTTAAACAAAAATATGTAATTTGCACAGTAGTTAATATTTTTATTATTTTGCGCCTGTTTTTGCAAATTTCATGCTTCACTTCTGAACTTCATTGATTTTTATGATTTTAACTGCGCAATTTATTATACGATTGAGTACCATTTATTGGGCTTAATTTTCACTTTATTAACGGCGCAGATTTTTATTTCTCAAATTATTTTAATATTTAGAGCGCGCAGACGCTGCGACAACATTTGCGAAACCTTAAGAAATTAAAAACTAATTAATAATAATTTCTTTGCGTTGACCTAAATAATTGTTTACCACCTTTTTATTTACTTGCTTTCGCCTTTGGCAAATTTTTCGCCGAATTACTTCTCACATTCGTTTATAAAGCAATATTTCATAATTTAGTAATTTTGTTTTTGGGTGTTATTGTTATTTATTTATTTTTTAATTTAAATTTTTTGTCTCAATATTTCAATAGAAATGGCACAAATTCAGAAAAAAAGTGTCAAAAGAACCACTTTCAAATGCATAGCTGACATCAATAGCGCAGAAGGCAATTCATCAAGCTGTCACTTCGGTCACAGTCGGCAAGCGTCACATGCCACCGACAGAGGCAGAGACTGACGCCCAGAACAATTGGGAGCGTGTTCGGAAAGCAGTAAGCAGCTTGCGGAAATGGGCGCAAGCAATATTAATGAATTTTAAATTTTCTAAATTTGAGAGCGAGGAATGTTGTGTGGCTGCATGTGAGCAGCGTGTACAAATAGCTGCATAAATTAGAGGCGGCTGAGACCTGTTTTTCTAACGCTTTGACAACGTAAAGGCGTTGCTGGGAAACAAGAATTGTTTCTTCGAGCTTTCAAGCGGAAAAGGGGAACGCCGATCAACTGTAAACGGTATCTACGTAAGAATATCTAAACGAAATATCGGTGAAAGAAGCTCGAACACGTCGTGCTGAATTAAGCAATACACCCAGTGAGCTTAGTGTTGTTGCTGTTGCTGTTACTGTTGTAATGATTAGCATATGACGGCGCTGTGTTGTGGCAGAAAGTGGCGCATGCGCTGTAGCGATGGGCACAAAAACTGGTCTGACCGAGCATGCGAGCGCAGGTTAGAATGTGAATGAATGCCGCTCGTAAATATGTATGAGAGACGCTGGAGACAAATAACCAAAACAATAATAAAAAATATATATTGAAATATATGAAAAATAAAAGAAATGCAGAATAAATAGCGAACTGACCTAAATTTGAGAAATCTAAGCACTGGACACAAAGAAAGCTGCAAAAAAAACATAAATATATATAGACAAATATTAAAAAAAAAATTAAAAAAATTAAAAAATAATAAAAAAATCCTAATAAAACCAAATCAGCAAACAGACTGTAAAAGTTACCACAGAGACGCGAACGTGTGAAATTGGCGTGACAACATTAAAAATACATAAAAATAAATATGTAAGTACATACATATGTGTGTGTGTACCAAATTTCGAAAGAAGCATCAGAAATTTATAAACAAAAGCGCATATGAGCAGATCTAGAACGCAGCTAATGTTTATGAAATTAGTTAAGTGCTGGTAATGAGTAAAATGTTTGTATGTATGACAAGTAGAGGGAGTGGAGTATTTGGGACAAAAACTTTTCGAAACGCCTGCAGGCAAATAGCACAAATGTACGCAACAGCGAAGAAAGTTGCTTGCAGGAGACTTAGGTTACACTAAAGTTAAAAAAGAAATAAAAAACACAAAAATAAAGAAATAAAAAATTTTTAAATTAAGAAAAAATTAATAAAAAAAAACAAACAAAAAATTAATAATTAAATTAAAATTAAAAAAATTAAGAAAATAATAAAAAAGTTAAAAAACAAATTTAAGTTAAAAAAATTAAATGTCTCATATTGTGTGCAAAAAAAGTTGACTGTAGAAGACTTAGGTAAAAATAAATTTGAAAAAAAGTAATAATGACAGAAACATCAAAAAAAAATTTAGAAAACTAACAAAAAAATTGTATGAAATATTAAAATTTTTTTTCTAAGAAAAAAGCACTTGCAGTATAATGCGCAGAATGTTGCCTGTACGAGAATTAGGTTGAAATAAAGTTTAAAAAAAAATATTGAAAAAATAAAAAAATGTATTAAAAAAAAAAATTAAAAACTAAAATAAAAAAAAACAAATAATAATAACAAACCACAATCAACAAAGTAAAATTTTATAAAAAAAAAAATTAGAACAAAAATTTAACATAAAATTAGAAAAGAATTTATATAATCAAAAGAAAATTAAAAGCAAGGACAAAAAATTTGGAAAAAAAAAATTTTGTTTAAAAAAGTACCACTTTTCGTAAAATAAAATGAATAAACGTAAAAGTAATTCAATAAAAAATGTTAAAATCTAAAACACTTCTTTCGAGCATAAAAAAGCTTTTTGGCCCATCTACTCGCATTTCATTTTTCGATAACCGCAGGCGTTTTGCAGCAATCATGCGCATTATTTGCCTACACTTTATGTTGAAATTTTTTTATTGTTCTACTGCGCAAGTCGGTCACAGCAGTTGTGGCACAAATCACGATTGATGACCACTCATTAAAACACCGTTAGCTGTGGTTAAACGTTGTACAAATTGAGTGGCGATAAAAGTAATTGAAAATGAGGTGTGAGAATATGACGACGAAAGAACAAAGAAAAAGCGCAAAAAAAGCTACAAGTATAAGTGATCTACTTAGCGATCAATTTTTAGATTAACGCGAGAATTTCTTTGCTTTGAATATTTGTAAAAGTAGCAGAGGAATTCTTAGTTAAAACACAGTGGGATCATTAGTGACTATTCTAGCAGCCCTGAGAGCTCTTACTTTATTTCCTAAAATTTCATGGCTCTCGAGATTGATTTTTGAGTTCGTTACATTGAGTTTTCAACTGGGATCTCAATAGTATTTGGAACTTGAGAAGTATATACAAATATTTTTGGCTGAAAATAATATTTTTTTTTAACAATTAATAATCACTTTGCATATATATTATATAACTTTAACTATTTCAATGGAAAAACAATTATTTCATAAATCATATGAGAAGTACTGAGACGACCAGCTGATCGAATGAAATCTTTATACACCTACTGTGTATCGCCTAAAAGTAGGCAAACAAGCTCGTCATATACAATGCTAATCGAATAGTGCTTTCACTGTTACTCGTTTTCAAAACTCAAAAAGTAAAATTTTGACTGAGGCGTGACTGCACAAATATTTTGAGTTGCTGTGTCACAATTCTTTGAATTTTTTAATTTGCGATAGTTTTAGTCAGAACACTCACTATATTTCGAAAACACTCAATATGATTGCATTTTTATTGCTTAGCTAATATTCAATAATAATCAATAATATTCAATGCATACCGTATCTCGTAAATTATTAACACTTTTGAAGCCCAACTAGTTTGCGGAATTTTGCACGAACACCGCAGCACACACTCGCACCTTTCGCTAGATCTTCACCAACGACTAAACCAACTGTTTGGCCGACTCGTGCCGTTAACGATTGGCAACGGTACAAATTAGTAAGCGAGTTTGACTATTCGCCTGGCCGCGGGAAAAAAAACAGCAGCAAGGAAATACAGCACTTGAGAATGCGAACGAGAACCAGTTCAGATCATTGATCTTTAACGTGGCGCACAGACCAAAAAGCACAAATAAACTACGTGTGAGTCGTAAACCCAGCGGCTTCGACTGCGTCAGCGCACACGCACCGCGACAAACTGTTTCGTGTCGTTAAAAGTTCATCTTTTTTTACTGACTGCAAGTTCATTTGGAGCTCTCAATGTGTTTATTTGAAAGAGCGTGCGTCTGCACTCGATCGCTTTAGCCGTGCACAATATGTTTGTATGTGCGGACGAAACGTGTTTACGCGTCTCAATAGTTCCTTTCTCGACGCTTTTTGGTTTAAAGTCGTTTGGTTAGCTGATCTACAGCTGATTTGGCATGTGATCTTGCACACAAGTACCCGGTTTAAGAGTTTAGCGGCTTTTTGGCATTGCCGATGGCCGTTTGGCTTTGCCAGTTGCGTATGCTCCGTTATTATCGACAGGAAGCGTTAACTGTTTACTTTCGAATTTATGTACTTTTTTCCCACTCAACCACCATAGCTACCGTACTAAGTGCGCCTAACGGTACATCATCGCCTGCAGCATATCAGCATAAATGTGGGTTTAATTACATTTAACTGTTTTGTAATTTACTTGCGCGAATGTGGTCGTAAACACCGAGAATTCCAAATAAATTTGTGCGATAAGCGCGCCATCGACTGCGCGGCAGCCGAGTTCAAAGCATTTGTCGCATGAGTAACGTCAATCTGTTGGCATTTTATGGCGCGTAATTTCCAGTCAGCGAATAGCAAGCAAAAAAAAGGCGAGTAAATGTATATAAAATTTGAATTCTGCGAATTATGCCAACTACTGCCGCTTTTAATTGTATATTTTCTATGCTTGAAAGTCATTGGGTGCCGGCTGCAGTTGCTACGCGCGTTCGCCATGCACGATCGCCGCCATATTTGCAATATGATCCATGGCATGTCAGTTTTGACACGATCAGTCGCCGCAATTGTGCCGCCAGTCGGGCATGCAAGGGTGCAGGCGCGAAGAGCAGGCGGCCTGAGTGTGGCCTGGCCGTAAGTGAATTGTGTCGGCGCTGGTTCCTGCTGGCTGTGGCAGTGTTGCAAGATCGGCTGTGGCGGCAATGTTTGATTTCTTACCCATACTTACTTAGTTCATTTTGCGATTTTTTGTATACACAATATAGCATGCATAAATGCACAAACGTCGACGATCGTGCAACATGCAACGTGAAAGAGATGAGCAGAAACGTCTTGCAAAATGAAAGAATAAATTGCGTATTGAAGAAATGTGATACAAGCTTGGCAGTCTGCAGGAATCGCATGTTGGCTGCGGCATCATTGATCACAGTGCGATCTACAGATCAGTGTAGCTGCATGGTAGATGCAGTGACCATGGAAGTGAGGAAGTTGTTGGCCTTTCGTTTGTAGCGAAGTCAAAACAGTATGATAGCGATCGCTATTTTGACTTGCGAAACAAAGAAGATAATCATGCGCTCATTTATGTGAGTATCATTAAAAATGCGTATACCCAGCAGATGATATGAGTCATAAAATAATGTTTTAATGTTAAATTAAGACAAAGCAAAGACACGACACTAAATTCTACATTTTACCAAAAGCTTATTACCGAGCAACTGACATGCGCGTAGTCTGGCAATGGCATTATTGTAGAAATACATAGCAAGAAAGCAACTTCAGACATATGTAAATGTTTACAACAAACACAGGAGCTGGCGTAGTCGCTATAATGCTTCCATGTAAAAAATTCTTAAGTTAAATGCTTGCAGCGCTCCTGAGTCATATATGACCAGAGATGTCTGAATTTGACTGGCACTGAGCATCAGCTGTGGGAATAGGTTAGTGAATACAGACCTACAATTCGACTGACACTCATTTGCTTAGCCAATTTTATGCACTTCTGCCGCTGCCGCCACACATTCCCCGCAATTGCTTCCTGCCCGTCGCACTGCCTGTGCATAATTCGCAGCCAGTCTTCACAGCGCAGACAGGCAATCAACCCAATCAAAAGTCGACTGTAATTATTGGTTATCAGACAGCTTTTTGCTTGCAAAATAAATAAAGGCAGCATAATGCAGGGTTTGTAAAAACTGCTTGGCGCATTTTGGCTTTGCCACTAAACGCAATACGCGTAGTTTGCTGACAAGATCGCATGCAAGGATCACTTGCTTTGCCTGCTCATTGCAGCGTAACAGACGAGCTACACTAAAACGCGTCTTCCAAGCCATACTTCTGTAGCAGAGCAAGCGCTCGTTATGCACACTGTAATTTGCAGGATTGTGATATTTACTTTATTTGCACAACTGCACGATCAGCGCTGCTGCAGCTTCGCAATTAAGTGAGCGGTTGCGGAAAAAATTAAACGCATTGCAGTATAGAAATGAAGAAAAAAAGCTGACTAAGTTTCACGCTTATAAAAATTAATTTTTTGGGTTTTCGAAATCGATCGACGCAACACGAGCACTGAGTCATGATCACGTTTGCCGACTGTTAGTTTTTCAAAGCGCGCACCGAAGAGCGTGTGTTTGTGTACGCCTCGCTTACAAATTTCTTAAGTTTTTTGTGGTTTTAAATTTCTTTGTTTGCACAGCCTCTATAATGCTGAGTTATTCTTCCTGTATGTGTGTGTGGCGAAAATTGCACGATCACCTTGTTGAAAAGTATTATTCAGCTGTGTTGCGTAAATTTCTTCATCATTCGCTTTGTTTATTTTTAGCGCGCTTGATTCTTTCTTATTTGTTCAGTGTTCGTGCCTTTATCGATCATCTTTCTGCAGTTATTATTGCTTGCTATAAAGCTTCGTGGCAGTTCGAATCTGATGCGAGCAGTTGATCAGCAAACAAGGCTGAGTCAATTGAAGGCAAGTTGTTGGATTTTATTTTTATTTTTAAAAGTTTTTTAAAAGCATTTCCTTATTTGCGGTTTGGCTCAAACAAATTATTTTGAGCTGGTGGTTTTTGGATTGATTGTTTGTTGTACTCAGCACATTTGTGGTTGTTTTAGGAATTTCTCTACCAATTGCGTTGATAAAATGCTTATTTGTATAAAGGTTTGGAATTATTGCACACACAAAAAGATGTGTTTTTATAAATTTCATGGAAGTTTTGCGTACACAAAAAAGTTTTGAAGAAATGTTTTTTTTTTTGTTTTAACTTTTATTGAAGTTTTAAATTATTTTATTGTAAATTTAAAAAACTGGCTTGAAGACTCTTCGAATAAAAAAAAGTTTGGTAAAATTAAATTATCTTGATTTTGCGTGTCTTTAGCAATATTTTTTTCGAAAAAGTTTTTTGATTTTGATTTCGAAAAAGTTTACCAAAATAAGCAACAAAACTTTTTGATTTAAAACAAAAAAAAAAATATTTTATTAAAAATTGATTTTTAGCGCGCTGCAGTTAAATTTAATAAAAAAATTAATTAATGTAATTTATTAAAAGAACCAAACCTTTTTTTTTAATTATGTTTTAACTTCGCAAATTTTATATAAAAAAAGTTTAATATTTTTCGTTAAGTAAAAGTAAAAGTTAAAAGTTTTGAAAAAAAATATGTATTTAAATATATAAAAAAAATAATAATTGCATTTAATTTAAATATAATATTATAAT
Organism: Bactrocera oleae; assembly: GCF_042242935.1. Classification (NCBI taxonomy): domain Eukaryota; kingdom Metazoa; phylum Arthropoda; class Insecta; order Diptera; family Tephritidae; genus Bactrocera; species Bactrocera oleae. The sequence continues at coordinate 2,381,026 of NC_091539.1, forward strand.
AATTTGATTAAAAAAATACTATTAATTAATTTAACTCTCTTAATTTCTACAATTCTTTGTTCAAAGTTATTCCATATGTTAAAATTTTTAAAAGTTTGAATAAGAAAATTAGTCCAAAAATTCAAAAAAAAAATTTATTTAAATTAATTTAAATTTTTTTTTAATTTCTACAAATTTTGGACTTTAATTTTTATATTTTTCAAAGCTTTTCCATACTAAAGTTGTGAAAACTAAATAAAATAAATTCATTTCATTTAAATAAAAAATATATATAATATTATTAATTATATACATAATAATAGTTTAATTAAATTAAAAAAATGCTAAAAATTTATAAACATTTTAAATTGCTATAATTTTTGGTTAATTAGGTTTAATATATTATTTTCATTAAACATTTTAAAATTTTGAAAAAATAAACTAATATAAAAATTAAAAAAATTAATTTAATTTAATTTATATAAAAATTGTATATTTTAATTTAATTAAAGTATAAAATAGTAATAAATACTTTATTAAAAAAAAATATTTAGTTTTTTTAATTTCTACAATTTTTGAATAGAAAAAATAAAAAAGTTTGTTATATTTCAAAGCTATGTTCCACATATTAATAATTGTGAAATTTTTAGAATTAAAATTAATCTAAAAATCATTAATTTGATTTAACTAATAGTTTATTTAAAAACAAAAAAATTTAATTAAACTTTTTAATATCTAAAATTTTTGCTTAAAAAAGTTTAATATTTTTCAAACTTGTTTCATACTTTAATTTTAAATTTTTTTTAATAACTTGTATTTTTCATGCAGCGTCAGTCAAATGTGAAATTTATGTTCTTTTTCCTGCATACAAATTACCATTTAATTAACATGCTATGGAAATATTAGTTTACGATGCGCAAACATACATAAATAACTGTAGATATACATATATACATGTATATGTATGTGTGTATTTATGTATTTATGTAATATAAACAAATACTTGCAGCAAGTGCTTTGTCCACTTAATTGCATAATTATTATGTCAATGTCATTTGTTGAAAAGCAAAAACAAACACAACTAACCGAACGGCGTGTCGTCGTACATACAGTAAATATGGCGTATCAATATGTGGCGGCGGTCAACGCGAATTCGCGATTAAAATTTACAACTTCCGGTGCACGCATGCAACACATTTGTTGTTTTTGTGGCGCTTGCAGTGGTTTGCTTGCATTTTGTGTGAGTGGAATTTATTAAATACAATAGCAATAACAACAACAACCGCGAGAGATATGCAAATTCAATAAAATATAAATAATATTTGCGTGATTTAAACTCGTTTTGAACCTGAACCTGAGCGCACGCAGCGCTTGTGGTCGATAACGCGGGCTGTGGTGGCTGATAACGGTGTAACCGCTGGCAGAAAAAAACAAAAACGGACAGTTAAATTTTGAACTGCATTATTTTTAATTTTTGTTGTTGTTTTATTTAGACGCTGCTGTCACTTCTGCGCGCCCCATTAAAACGCTCCCATAACGCGACTGCCAAGCGTTTTTCTTCCGCTATCGCTGCCGCTGAGGATATCATTTCACGGGAAGTGCAAAAGTATACACACACATCCACACGCACATACAGCGCGAAATCCAATTTGCATTTTTTCCAGCATTACGAAAGTCATTGCTTGCATATGTATTCTACAAAAGCTCGCGGCAAACTAACCAAACGGCGAAAATATGCAACGCTGCTTGCAAAACAACAAAAAAGTTGAAATAAAAATATTTATAAATACTTGTAAAAGCAGCAAACAAACGAAAAATGCGCAGGAAAATAGTGCAGCACGAAATCAACGAGGAAGCAGGCAGCAGGTCAGCGGCGCAGCAGCGCAGTGCGGCGGCCGCAGGCCAAGCGAAAATCTAATATAAATGCAACACTGTATAAATGCGTTTTTTGCGCACACACACATGCATGTATACAAATATAGCAGCATGCAAATATAAATAAAAACGCACGCACACATATGCACACTCATGTGCAAAAGTTTGCACACATAGCGGCGCACATCCGCTTGCCGCTCGTGTGACATAGTCGTGTTGCAAATAAAAATTGTTTCGTTTATTTGCAGTTTTATTTTGTGTGCGCTTTACTTATTTGCTTTGTTTTTGTAAAAATATTTCTTTCAACAATAAAAGCGGCAAAAAATCGTATCGAATATGAAATACCCAAAGTAGAATTATATAATATATCTAAAATACATTTTTTAGGTCAAATTTCGCGCTTAGGCATGACAACTGCAACAACAACAACCGCAACAAAAACTTTCACGCAAAACGTCAATGCATTTTTTTCGACTGTTGCAGGAAATCGCCATGAATAATGTACCGCGCCGAGTGCAATGATGCAAAAGTTTGCAATTGAAAGCAGAAATGCATTAAAATTTTTGGAATTACACACATAACGGTGCATGTAAATAGTTAATGCATAATTATGCGCATTTCAGTGGAAATTTATTTGCAAAAATTAAAAGTTCAAATGATAATTGCAAATGAAATATGCACTTTGCCGCATTCAGGCGCTATTTATAAGCCGCAATACAGTTATTTGAGGTGCGAAGTTAATTATGCATGTTAAAAAATATTTCGAAAAATATTGATATACAAAAGGTGATTAATAATTCTTGGAAATCTACTTACATATTGCCGATTATGCTGAAAATAGAATAAAAAAAATTTTTTGGTTAAAATTGTGAAGTAGATTTTTTACAAACAAAAAAAAAATATAATATATTATAACAATAATATAATTTTTAATGTAATAAGTAAAGTGTGAATATTAAAAAAGCTAAAAATAATGATAATTTTGTATTAAAAAAAATTATTAAATAAAAATAAGCTTAAAATTAAAACAAGAAGCTTAATTAAAATTGCAGATTTAAAATATATAGAGCTTCTATAAAAAATAAACAAAATAAATGTTATATAAAATATAAAATAAAATTTTTTTTGCAAAATTTTTTTTTAATATTGAAACAGCGTTTAAAAATTTTTTTGAACAGAATTTTATGAAAAACAAGAAAAAACGTTAGCTTCGGTTGCAATATCTCGCACTTGATTCCGATCGTTACGTTTGTGTGGCAGCTATATGCTATAGTTATCAGAACTGAACAATTTTTTCGAAGATAGCATCACTGCTTTAGGCAACAACTCATTACAAATTTTGTGAAGATATCTCGTCAAATGAAAAAGTTTTCCATACAAGCACTTTATGCGGATCGTTCAGTTTGTATGGCAGCTATATGCTACAGTGGTGTGATATTGGACGTTTCGACAATAGAGTATCTTCTTGGTGAAAAAAGGAAGGGTGGCAAATTTCAGACCGATATCTCAAAATTTGAGGGACTAGTTCGCATACATGTATACAAACAGACGGACAGATGGACAAAAGCCGTCCATGTCTCAATAGACTCAGCTAGTCACGCTGTTCATTAATATATATACTTTATGGGGTCTCTGACGTTTTTTTTGGGTGCTACAAATATATATACTCTGTTCAGGGTATAAATATTAAGAATTTAGGAGTTACACCCACTGTGAAATTAAAAAAAAACAATTTTTTTCTTATTTCGATATCACTAATAATTTTTGAGTTACAGTTTTCATCGGTTTCATCACTTTATGTTTAGACGCATTTTTCTCAAAACTTCTTGTTGCTAAATTGCTAGAGTGCTTACTCGAAGAGAACTGGTTTTATCACTATCAAATTTGTGTATGTTCTGTATATAGTTTTCCAAACAATGGCCTACCAGTTTTTTCAATCTGATCAAAAATCGATTATCGGCAGGCCAATAAACGATCAATATTTGTATAAAATTCAACTTAAAAAAACGCCGTCATTTTTGTTAATTTTTGATTTTTTTTTCGACAGAAGTAAAATATTTTTTGACAGAGAATTTTGTTTTTTAAGTTTCATCCACCTTGAAGGCCGTAATTACTGCAGCAGTGGAGGACTTCAGCTCGAAACTGTAAACTCGAGAAATATTAAATTTTTTTCCTCAAAAATTTACTGTGTATTCTTAAAATATGTATAAATATACACTTAAAGTTTTAGAACAATTGATATAGTAGTTTTTGTTAATACCCAAAATTAATTTTTTAGTTGGTTGCACAAGTTGTGCCCCGTCAAGTGTAAAAGTAATAGAATCTATGTTTAGTAAATATATTTTATAATAAAGTTTTGGTTTGTACAACATATTGCAATAAAAAATAAAAACTATTTAATTTTAATTATGAAAACTCTTTTATAAAATATAATCAAAAAATTAAAAATAAAATGGCTAAAAAAATTATTTTGAATTAAATGAAAGAAGGAATATTTAAATATATACATGCATATATTAATTTTTTTATTAAAAAATATTTTATACCTATTTTATTAAAAAATATTAAAAAAATTTTTAAATAAATTGTTTTATATAATTTTTTTTTTTAATTATACATTTTTTTCTAATCGAATGATCAGGTATTGAAAACTTTTAAGCAAGAAAGCAAAAGATTAAAAAAAATAAAAATTGAAAAAAATTAAAATATTTTTTATTGTTTAATTTCTTTGGAAAAAAGAAACAATCAAAAATTCACCACAGAATTACTTAATTAACCGCCTTGCGATGCCAACGCATTAAATCCAGCGGATTTTACGCTAGCTGACAACCAAGCCTTAACCTCTCATGCGAGCGCGCCTTCGTAGCCACAACAGCTATGTAGCGCTGGCTACCTTTCAAGCGCTGCTGCAGTAAACCGCAAATCAAACGGGCTTAAATGTGTGCGGCCTATTTTTACAAAGGCCATTTTCCTGCATTTTTTCTTCCGTTGGCTTCTTTAAGCAAAACCAACAGCAATCAGCCGATCCACCGCACTTCCCTATTGTTGTTGTGGTTGCATGTTTTTCCTCCTCTTCTGCTTAGGCTACTGTTCAGCAGCACATTAAGCCAGTAAGTTTAATTAGCGTCAGAGGCAACAAAACCGTACAACAACACACACGCACACACACATCTACACGCAGCTGACTCATTTGCTGCTCGCTGCACTTGTACTTGTCTCAACTGAAAAATTTCCAATTTGCCCTTTGACACTTGGCCTAATTGGATTTGCGGTTGCCACTCCTACAAGTCCGTCCGTCTGTCGGCTTGGCAATGCCCATATAAGCACCATGTAGTGGCCATGGCCAACTGTTGCTGGGTAACTGCTAATGCTACCCCTGCTCTAGCTTTACTTGCGGTTGGTTGTTGTTGTTGCCATTGTTGCGGCTGCTCGCCAGTATCTAATTTTTCTTCAAAGCACGGCTGGTTGTTATAGTTTCTTTCTATCACCAGCAATAATGAGCTGCAACGCAAGTAAAGTTGGGGGCACTGGAACTCCATTAAGGACGAGGAGATTATTGCGGTATTAAAAAGAGAGCTGCAGAACAACGAATGGTGGCTTTTCATCCAAGAGTACAAATGTAAACTCTCAGCGGCCAACCAGAGAATTTATGACTACTAAAGAAGTGTAACTACCTGGATTGTGGCTCAGTCTTCAAAAGTGGACTTAATTATTTTCTAGGAAATCAGGGCTCGGAACCCGGGATCCTCTATTGGGCTATCATGCCTCTCTTTTGAAGCTACTTCAAATCCATCTACGATATTACGAAACGTTTGGATGTTCGAAAATTATTACAAAGACTCCTTGAGAAACACACGGTGGAAAGTTGGAAGAGCAAATGGAAATGCTTGGACATATTCCATTGCCATCTACCAGAGTCATATAGATATTATCTAACAAATGAGACTGGTTTTGTCACACCAATAACCAATTAGTTATCGACCTACCACTTGTCTTTGAAGACCGATGGAATCAAGCATGTAAGAACGAAGTAAACTAGGAGCATTCGAAAGACGTCTTCCGTTATTTTTAAGCGTTACGAAAATCTAATGAGAGACGAATGGTGATTCATATTCATGAGAATGCAAATCCAACGAGTTCAACAAAACGGTAAGTCCGAAATCTTAATTGAAATCCTAGTATCGTCAAAGTGAGCATATTGTATGAGCTTCTCCTCTTATTTGGCTCTTAATACAATACTCAACACTTGAAGAAACGGCCTTCAGTGAGCTCTAGCAAGTCGTAAATATATCGGAAGGCTGTCCAGATTCAAAGTCTATACATTAATAACTAGCTTCATGCTGTCTAATTTAATTTCTCACTACTTCAACTACATTTCTCTGTAATTAAATGCTCACTTTACGGATTTACTGTTAATTACTTAATGAAAAAACATTTGTACGCCTCTTTCTTTGCCGGTTATTGTCACACGGCCAGACACTTTATACATCCGCCGATAGGTGTACCGTCAGCATTGACACTTCATTAAAAATAAACACACTTGTCAATTAAAGAAAATGTTGCACGTACTAAAACAAACTCGAGGCGACAGCAGGCGGACACCGACTTCAATAACTTTGACTGCGACTGTAAGTGCGACGGCGGTGGAGGCGGCGGTGACGGCCAACCTGGCGAGACAGAAGCTTTACGATGCGCCATAAACGCACACATAAGTCTAGAAGTGGGCACGTGAGTACGCGCGGTTGTACTCAACACAACAGCGAACCACTTAATGAACCACGAAAAGAATGAAGTAGATGAAAGGAGAGGAATAACCACAAACAGCGCGTCTATGTCTTTGGCTGGTGCAGAATATTTAGAGACGCGTTGCAGCTAAGATTTTTTGCCGAGGCAGCCAACAAGGAAATTAGAATTGGCAAAGCCTTGGGTACATTCAACTTTCATACAAGCGCTGAGCGTACACGACAGTACTTATTAAAAGTATATAGACATGTGCTGTTAAAAGGCCCTGCGGATAAGCGCGCGGCTTGAGCAACAGTGCGATGGGCGTTATGAGTGCCTAAATACGTAACTATGTGTGCAGAAAATGTACTTCTGCAAGCGCTCGTGTGTACATTTGCTTTCGCCGCTTGATTGGTTTGATTGTCGTCGACGGAGCGTTTTTGCTACTTTGCATAGCCAGTCTATAGGTAGAAATAGCGTATGCGCTCATTAAATTTCTACATAAAAAATATTTCGCCTAGCAACACGACTTGTCAGCGCTTGTCTATTACGAATTTTAGAATTTCTATTATGCCGTTATGTTAAGTATACAGACAGTGATGTGTACTTTTAGAGAAGGATGGTGGGTAATATAGGCAAAAATTAAAATTACGGCATTAGGAGCTTTTAGAAAATCTGTCGGCAGTAATATAATATTTATTATAAATCTGTACTACACAATTGCCGAGAATTGGCACGCTTAGTCATCCATTGTAGCCATAATTTTCGGCAAATAAGTCAATTGGAGTAACTGCAAATATTAAAAATTTTTTAAATTATTATATTTTATCATATTTAACAGGCAAACAATACTAAGTTGAAAATCCCGACTAGTCCCGAAATAATCCCGAATTCGAAAACTCAAGTCCCGAAATAAATAAATTTCATACAAGGATTTCTAATCAAGATAACGAAATATTTCGCGATCCCGAAAATGAAAACTCCAATCCCGAAATATATAAAATTTCTATTAAAAAATAGAAGCGAGTTGAACTGAAACGTAATATTTCGGTATTCCGAATATGAAATCTCCAGTCCCGAAATATATAAAATTTCTTACACAAGTTTCTGAACAAGATGACGAAACTGAATGCGGAACTGAAGGAAGCAAGAAAAGTATTTGTAAGGAAAGTAGAGTTAGAATATTGTCAAACATTTTTATATATTTATCTTTTTTATATTTATCCAATGTATAATTTTTTTCATATATGTATATTAATATACATATATTAAAAGTAATTTTTTTTTCTGAAATATTATTTAATTAAAAAAATTTATTTTGAGTTTTGATTTCTTTTTTATAGAGGTTTTAGTAGAAAGACATTGTTAAATAGTTTTTAATAAATATGCAGGACGCAGAAAATTTGTGTTAAATTTTTTGCTCAGTAGAACGCAGTGTCAACTTTAGTTATAATTTTTCCTCTGTGCTATAAAAAAAATAGAAAAGCTCACTACACAAAATCTGGTTATAATTTTTTTTATAAAATATCAAATCTCATCTGCACCAAAAATTGCATAAAGTGTTTAAACTCGTCGAAATTCCCAGTCGTTGAAAAGGAGTAAGCATACTTTTAGGCGATTACTATCACCGCAATACTCATTTTCATTTATTTACACATATGCTTGCCGGCGCCAAGCAATTTCCAGCTACAAACAGCACTCATATGCTTGCCACAGCCACACAAAATTACTGCTGTTACGTGCCACACTGCCGCCACTTACGGCGCTATACACAAGCTCCGCGCTTTCCCTTCACATTGCCGCCGCACTGCATACGCCTTTCAATGCTCAATGCTCGATTCCAAAGCCAAAACCTAACGCTGCCACTCCAATCAATGTCGATCAAAGCAAATTTCTATTGGCGGCGACAACACCAATATTGTTGCTGCCTGCTACTGATGGCTGCCGGTGTTGCTGCTTTACTTTTGTTGTTGTTGTTGCATTTCCTGCTTGTTTGTTGTTCTTCTCTCTACAAGTGTGCTTGTTATTATTGTTATTGCATAGCAAACCAACGGCGTGTTTGCCGCTTCATCGTCGCACTCGTCCTGCCCACCACTACGCTCTTCTTGCCTTCTTCACTGTTACTCTTGCGAGAGCAGCCTCTGCTCCTTCGCATATTTGACTGTCTAACAGCAATTGCGATTGGCTTGTGTCACTCGCTGGTCCGTACAGAATTTGCGAATTTGATTTTCTTGTCACGTCGTCACTGTCGTCGTACGCGCCGACGGTGGTGACGACAGTGCTGGCTTACAAGCAGTCGCTAGTCAGTAGAAGTAGCTGAAGACAGTTGTAGCTGTGGCTGAGCAGCAAAGGACCAGCAGTCCAACTTGCTGTGGGACAAACGTGGCTACAAACTGTAATGAGTGAAGTGAGTGACTTGGCGATCTTCTGCCCATTTCCAGTCAAAGCAAGGCGGCTGGCGTTGGTTGGGTGACAAGACATTCGTAGGGTTTTGCTAAAGGGCATTCGGGGTCTACATACAATTGCTGGTTGCTGTTGCTCCAGCAGCATATCACGACAATTGACTTTGATGCTGGATGCAATCAAGGATGCTGTAGGAAGAGCGACTGCCAGTGGTCTGACTGCATATGCCAGCGAGCCTGCTTGCCTGACTCTCAGCTTATGAGCCATGATGCCTGCTTGGCACTTGCATACGCTCGTTCAGTGGGAATTGCTTGCAAGAGGCAAACTGCATTTGTATGGCAAAAGATGAAATGAATAAAATTTAATATTCGTATTTAGTGGCTGTAGAGCGTGGCAAGCGTGAGAGAGAGAGAGAGAGAAGATGCAGAAGCGGAAGAAGCTGATGCAGTCAAAGATTGCAGAGTGACTGACAGCAGGCAAGAATGCGGCTTTGCAAGAGCGTAGATGGGTAGGAAAAAGGTAAGTAAGTTGCCTAACTGTTGAATGGTGTTCAAACTAGTGTTTGGGAATACCGAAATGCACGATTTCTAGTCGTCCGGAAAATATTTATTTATTATACTATAATAATCGAAATAAAACATATAATTGAAGAATCCCGAAAATTTTCGGGATCCCGTTGCGACTATTCAGCAGTCCCGAAATCGCAATTTGCACAAAATGCTGCAATATGAAATGCGCTAGCTTAAATGTAACAGCCTGTATCATTTGTTGCTGACTACAACAACTGCGGCTGCCGCAATGCCTCGGCAATCGAGTTAAGCAAATCATAGTCGAAGTCGTTGATTTAGTGCAATGGCGCATTAAAATACTATGCCCGTGCATAGCAGATATGTTAGACTATTAAAAAGAATTTCCAATTTCCTTGCCGAAATTGCCATTTATAAAGGGCAGCGGACTGCTCAAAGCCACTGCAAAGCAAGCCAGGCGGCAGCTACTAGTGCGATTGCAGGTGGGCTGTTGAGAGCTTTATAGATATTAATTTTTAATTTGTAATTTCAACGGCACTAAATTTGTTAAATTGCAGTGTAATTGAGTATGGATGTACAAGCGCACACACACACACAGATAGTTGCATTTAAATGGATTCGGCTGAGTGGAATTCATTGTGGATGCTGCAAATTAGGTCGATTTGGCGCTTTAATGGGTTGTTGCGGGAGGGGAAGAGGGGTTTATAGGTGTGGTGAGTATGAGATATGATTAAGTGGCACAACAGTAAATGTACATATATAAGCAAATTATATGCATGGAGCGGTTTTGTTAAAAATTAAATTAAAGTTAGAAGGAAGCAGAAAATTTTAAATTATTCATACCAAAATATGTGAAATTTTTATACATTTTTCACTTGTTAAATATTTTTTGTTGAAATACAAATTTTTTTATAATTGAATTTTTTTAGTGAAAATGAAAAAAGTAATTTTTACAAAAATTTTAAATAAATTTATTAAATATTTTCTGTAAAAATTAAGTGCAAAATAAAAATTTTATAGCAAAACTTGTCCAACGGCAATGTTGACTGCAGATAAGCAACTCTGTAAGTTTTTACTTGGCTTTTATGCGCTTGCTTGCTGTGTGCCCAGTAATATTATGTAGCACATATGTATAGATATATTTATAAAAACTAAGATAGTTTTATATATCGCGATATTTTTTGCCTATCTACTAGACTACTATCAGCAACTGTCGCTTTAAATTTATGCCAGTTCATTTTAATTGCAAAGAACAATAAAAAAATTTTTTCGCAACAGAATATAAATATTGAAAAGTCAAACAAAAAATCGGTTAATAATAAAATAATAATGTAACCAGCAACATTTTGAAACTGGCTTTGAAAAAGAGTTGTTAGGTTTTCAAAAGTTTCAAAAAGTTGGAAAAGTTTTGTTTTGCAAAAGTGCAAAATGAGCAAGGCTGCGCAAAGTCAAGCGTGGAAGTATGTATGGTATTATACCAATTTGAGTGGCATTATTTATATGCAGAAAAGTAGTAAAATAGAAAAAAAAAAATAAAAAACAAACTAGAAATTAAAATAAAGTAGAAAATAAACGGCATAAAAAGCGCAAAATGACAGAAATTTCAAATGTGCACCAGTTGGCTGCAAAAGTCAACCGCATTGTTGGCAAATGGGCCTGCTTGCTGGCACACTAACTGCTGGCAGGTTGCCTTGTAGGAAATTTTACTCAGTACTAACGAAAGCACCAATATTGCTTACATGCTTTATATGCAAACTAACAAAATTATGAAAAATTCAAATTTTACTACTTTTTAGTACAATTTTAGCACACATTTTTGAACTTTTTAAAACTTTGATATAGGGCTGGCATTTTTTTAGTACTTTTTAGTACACATTTTTGACATCGATAGCAGCATTGGCAAGCTAAGATATTATTTAGTACTTTTAAGTACAATTTTATAACACATTTCTGATATTTTTTAACCTTTAATATAACTAAATAATCATTGGTTATCATTAATAAGTTCTTTTGGGACTGTAGCCCACTTTTTAGTTCTAAATATTCAGTATTAATTCACACTTTTTAAAAATTTCCGGTTTGCCAATCTACATTGAGCCCAAATTAGAGGCTAACATTTTATTCGCTTTTAGTACACTTTTTAGTATTACTACTACATTTTTTCGTTTTATCGTTTGGTACGATTTTAGTACACATTTTTTAAACTTTTAAATTTATAATATATTAAGAAATGCATTGGTCAGCAATAATAAAGTAAAGTTTTTAGTACTAAATCCTACTTTTTAGTACAAATTTTCCAGCATTACTTTAATCAATTTCAAAATTACCAGCATGAAAATCTACTTTGATGCCAAATTACAGGCTTCTGTGCAAAATAAAATTGCTTGCCCAAATTGTATTGTATTAGCTTTTAGTACACTTTTTAGTACTACTACTTGATTTTTCGTTTTAACTTTATAATTGTAGTATTTTTCTCTACATATTTTGGTGAAGATCACTGCAGCTCAAAATTTTGAAACACATTTTATGGCACTTGTAAAACGTATCCGTACAGCAAATTTTTAGTACTATCACTTGACCAATTTTGGTCCAGTGTTTACTTAGTTTTGGCTGTACGGTTTTAATTCACTGTCAATTTAAGTTTAGTACGCTATATTTCATAAAAGACTTTTTTGACTTTTAGTACACAGTTTAGCTATAAAATTTCGGCCTTAAAAAATGTTTCCAATTTTTTAATCTTTTTCTCACATGGCATCTTCCAGATATATGGCTGCGACAGTAGTTTACGTGTTAGAACGAGGCAAAAACAAGAGTGCGCAAATTGGCTCAAGGTTTTCCAACGCCCATTGGCAGAAAATGAAAGTGAAAAAGTGTAGTTGGAATTACTATTATGGCAAAAATTGCATTAAAAATTGCGAGGCATAAAAAATGCAAATACTCATAACAAAATAAAAGTGCAGTGAGCGCAGGCAAATGCCGCGCTGATGACTGTGTGCAAAATGCATAGAGGTTACATATCAAACATTATTTTATTTATTTAGAACGAGGTGTTGTAGCGAGCGGAAAAGGCGAGCAGAGTAAAAAATTTAAATATTGCAAGGAAAATCGTGCAAAAAATACAATAATAGCTGCAAATTGTGTCGCCACGCCGATACTGTCACGCTTTAACGCTGACAGCTGACACGCGACAAGCGACACGCGCCGATCGGTCAAAGTTAAATGTGAGACTGTAATGCAAATTGTTGCTGTTGTTGTAGTGTAGCTGAAAAATGTTGTAGTGCGGCGATGCCTTTGCTTGGGGTTATGTGGTGGAAAGTTAGCTGGTGTGGCAATTATGCATTTCTTACAACGGCCACCAATAGGTGAGTTTCATATATTATAGAAGGTTGGACATTTTTGCTTCATTTGATATAGATATTATTTTAATTTATGCAACCACGCATATATTATATAATATACTTTTTTTTAATATATTAATATTATTTTCATTGTGGCACATCCTTTGTCAATTTGGCTGTCAACATAAATTTTTATCAATATTTAACCAGCTTAAAGGCATAAAACAACAAAATATATTATTATATTGCTACATGTAGTATTTGCATACAAATATACATATTTACTAACCACATTAGAGACTTTTAATTTTTGTGGTCTATAATGGTTATCAAATGTAAATGTATATCGTAATTGATTCATGTCACACACACATCGACCAATTACGATACACATATATAATATATACATATGTCGAGAATTTGTCACTGCATGTTAAAAAGTCCGTTAGGAATAGTTAAAGCGTCAAATAGCTTAATGGATTATGCACAAGCAAAATTAAGAAAAAAGTTAAATTACAATAACAAAAAAACATAAAAAAGAAATTTAAAAAAAATATACACATATATAATAATAAGCAAATCATATAAAAATATAAACAAAAATATTAACCAAAAAAAAACACAATAATCAAAAACAAAATTATAAAAAAAATGGATTAAAAAAATATTAAAAAAAAATAAAAAAGTATATTGAAAAATATTAAAAAAAATTCAACTCAATAAAAGAGAATTAAAAAAATAAAAAATTATTAAAAAAAAGTTAAACAGAAAATGTTCTGAAACATTATGTACATTATAATTAGAAAAAAAAATAATAATTAACAATATTAATAAAAAAAAATTTTTTAATATTTAATAAAAAAGAATTTAAAAACACATTAAAAAAAATTTGAAAGAAAATATTATGAAAAAAATTTATACATTATAAGTTAGTATATTATTGAAAAAAAAAAATCAAAATAAATAACAAAATAAATTTTTTTTAAGTTAGTAAAAAAGAATAAAAAAATATTTTAAAAAAATAAAAAAAATGTATTAAAATAGCATTAAGAAGCAAATATCCTTAAAAATTAAATACATATAAGTATACTACAAAAAAAAAAATAAATATATAACAAAATTTTAAAAAAAATTAAAATAAGTTAAAAAAAAGTTTTAAGGGTTATTACAAAAGAATTAAAGAGAAAATATCATGAACAAAATTATTTACATTATAAATTATTGTAGTATATAATCAGAAAAAAACAAAAATAAATAACAAAATTATAAAGCGTTTTGTAAAGTCAATAAAAAATTTTTTTAAACAAAGGAAAAAAAAAATTTTAAGAATTTAAAAGAATAAAAAAAAAACAATTTAAAAGAAAATATCATGACAAAATTATATACACATAAGTAAGTATATTATTAGAAAAAAAATTAATAAATAATAATTAAAAAAAGTAAAAAAAAATTTTTAATTTATTAAAAAGAAAATAACAAGAAAAAAGTATATACGTTATATGTAAATAAGTATATTATTAGGGTTTTTAATCACAATATGCGCCTATATGCATCATATTACAAAAGTTAATTTTTTTTTTGAAAATTGCAGTTAATTGCACACAGTGTCATGAAAAATGCACAAACAGATTTGTGGCCTCATTAACATTAAACAAAAAAAACATTAATATTGACAGTTTACGCTAAATAATCGCAGTTATTTGCATTAAAATATTATTGTATTAACTACTGCGTAGAAAAAATTATTGACTTCCGGTTTCAGTGATTAAATTGAAAGTGACTTTTTTCAAATTTCAACCACATACAAAATTTTTGTACATTATAAAAGATATATTCAATTATCAGTAAATTTAAATGAAAACAATCAATTAATTACCAGTAAATTTTGATATAAAAGAATTATATATTTAATTAACAGTAATTTTTTTTGTGTTTAAACATTATATCATGCACAAACTTATTTAACAAATTTTACTGCTCAAATTTCCTTCGATGTCACAATTTTTTTATCGCATGCGAATATATTATACCCAAATTGTTATATATTTAATATAATTAACGCGCATAAAAACAAGATTAAAGCAAAAGTAACATTTTCACGCTAAATATTCACAAGCAGTTCACAAATTTAGCGGCAATTAGAGCATTATAAATTTAATGGCGCTACAAAAAAATTCCGAACATGTGTGTGAAGAAAAAGTGAGTGGCTGTTGGCTATAAACATTTATGAACGTATTTAGTGGGCGAAATAGCTTAAGAGAATGCTTAATAAAAAACGGGTATTACGTCAGTGTGGTAAAAAGAGAGCGCTAAAAGCGCATAAGTTGAAAAAAGAAAATTACAAAATAAATTGTAAATTTAAATATTGAAAAATTATAACGGAGAAATTTGAAACTTATATTTAATTAATAAAAAATAAAAATATAATAATAATAAATTTAAATTAATTAATTATTACCATAAAAAATTTGGTTTATTATAATTTAAAAAACAAAAAAAAATTCACATAAAATCCGAATGTTTTTTCTATATCATAACATACACAAACAAAGATTTGTTTGAGAATTTAAATTATACATTTTTTCTCAATTTTCAGTTAGGAAAAATTTTGCACTGTTTGCAATTTTTGCTCAAAAATTTCATTCTTAATGCATTTCAGCATTTTTAATATTTTATTTAATTTCTTTACAAATATGGCAACGCCACAAAAACTTTTCAATAAAACTCTCTTGCGCTGCGCTTAATTTATTCATTATTATTGCGCACATATGCATTTTATAAGCGAAAATTTGCATTTGAAGTATTTTATAGTATCCAATCGCTTTTTTTCTGCAACGCCATTGCTTCACTGCGGACGCCTGAAAATGACAGTTTTGACACTAACGTCAAAAAAATACGAAAAAAGACATAATAATTGCGAAAAAGAAAAATGAAATAGATTGTGTAATAAAATTGAGAGTGGATGCAGTAATCGTAAAAGGCAAAAATATAACAAAAATAAAAATAAATAAAATTTTGAAAAAAAAACGATTTTAAATTAAAAAAAAAATGAAATAAAAAATATATAAAAAATTAGAAAAAATGAAATAAAAAATATCTAAAAAATTAGAAAAAAATAAAATAAAACCTTTTATACAATTTTAAAATGCCAAAATTAAAAAAATTTAATCGATTTGCGTCAATGCGAAATAAAATTGAGAGTGGATGCAGGAAAAATTAATAAAATGATATATATAGAAATTTTGTAAAATAAATATATTTCTTATATAAAATATATATATATGTATATGTATAAGAAAAAAAATAACATATCTAAAAATTAAAAAAAATAAAATAAATTAAAAAATATATACATACATATATCATACATAAAACAAATATTTTCTTTAATCTTTAATTTTCATATTGTAGAGTTTTTTATTTTATTTTTAAATTTTAATTAATTAAGTTATTTAATTTTTCAATCGACCATAAAATCGACGCAAGAACTATTTGTGCACATTCAATTGTGCGCGCATATTTGCTGAGCATTATTGCCGAAAAGGCAATAAACAAATAATGAAACTGTGGCAGCATCACAGCAGCAGACAATGACATACACTGCAGAGTCGATTTTGTCTGTAATAAAATACCGTTACAGAGCCGCAAAAGCGAAGGCAGTTAAAAATGACTTGTTGTTGCTTTATTGGCGCATTGTTGCAAGCGACATGGATTGTTTACACGCGTGTGCGAGTGTGTGTGTGTGTGTGTGCGACATGACCAAAACTGTCAGCGATGGCACAAAAAATACACAACTGACGCCACAAAAAAGTAGCGAAAAGGCAATGAGCAGCAATAAACTAATAAAAAGTAATGAAAACAAGTAAGGAAGGGCTAAGTTCGGATGTAACCGAACATTTTATACTCTCGCAAAGTCAAATGGTATACTCGTTTGAGATTTCTTTGTGGATTGACTGATATTTTCGGTAGAAGGTCAACTATAGGCACTGGGGTCCACATATTTAGTACTTAGGGGCTTGAACAGTTTTGGTTCGATTTAGAAAATTTTTGGTCACAAGGTGGCATACCTTAAACGTATTATTCACGCAAAGTTTTACGCCGATATAATCATTGTTGCTTGATTTGCATAGTGGAAAGTGAAAGAATCAAGTGGTATTTAAAATGGTGTCATATGGAAAATAGGCGTGGTTGTAATCCGATTTCGCCCATTTTCGCACTATGACATAGAAACATGAAAAGAACGTTATGCACCGAATTTGGTTGAAATCGGTTAAGCAGATCTCAAGATATGGGTTTTCACCTAAAAGTGGGCTGTGCCACGCCCACTGTCTAATTTTGAACGCGGTTCCTATAAAGTCATCTTATACCATCTCAGAGATAAAATTTAATGTCTCTGGCGTGTTTAGTGCTTGATTTATTTCGCTTTTAGTAGTTTTTAACAGTACCGTTATATGGGGAGTGGGCGGAGTTGCCACCCGATTTCAACTATTTTCACACCGTCAATAGAAGTGCTAAAAACATTTGCTTCTAGTGAATTTTGTTATTATAGCATTAGCGGTTTAGGAGATATGCACATTAAACCTATTAGAGGCGGGACCACGCCCACTTTAAAAAAAAAATTTTAACTGCAGATGCCCCTCCCTATTGTGATCCTGTGTACCAAATAACAGTCTTGTATCTTATTGCGGAGCTTAGTTATGGCAAGTTATTTGTTTTTGATTAATGGCGTTTTGTGGGCGTGGCAGTGGTCCGATTACGCCCATCTGCAATACCAACCGTCTCACGGTACCATGAAACATGTCTACCAAGTTTCATAAAGATATCTCAATTTTTACTCAAGTTAGAGCTTGCACGGACGGACGGACAGACGGACGGACGGACAGACAGTCACCCGGATTTCAACTCGTCTCTTCATCTCATATATATATATTTATATATATATAACTCTATATCTAACTCGATTAATTTTAGGTGATATAAACAACCGTTAGGTGAACAAAACTATTATACTCTGTAGCAACAGGTTGCGAGAGTATAACGAGCGTTTTGCGCACAAGCACACACATATACATATATAGAAATATACATATTGCCGATAACTATGCAAACAAACAAAGGCGGAAAATGGTATAATTTAAAACTACCATGAATTAAAATTTTTGTTTTATTAATTTTTTACTTTTCTTATTTACTTTTTCGTGCCACAAAATAGTGAATGCTGTTTGTTTGCCGGCTATGCGGGGCAAATCGCTTGCGACCTCTGTGCGGGTTATGCATTTTTTTTTTAATTTTTGCATGCATTTCATCATTTTTCTGCAATTTATTTCATATACAATTTTTGTATTGCTTTCCATTTCCTTTTTGGCAATTTGATCTGAGCTTTGTGTGTCGTGACGCCGGAAATGTTGGTCAAAGCGAAAGTGAAATGTTTTATTTTTTATTTAATTTTTTTTCTATTTCAGATTTCTGCTATTTTTTTTAGCTCGCTATGCACGTTTACTTTTTTTATTAAAGTGGATTTTTTATTATTGTGGATTTGACACGCGAAAATGATAATAGCCACATTTCTGTCGCAAGCAAGCGGCTGATGAAATAAGCAAATCTTTATGCAACGTGAGAAAATGAAAGAGTATTTGTTTTTGTGTGTTTTTTTAAATCTTTTCAAGACTTTTAGAAATTTTTATAAAAATAATAAAAATTATTTTAAAACTTTGAAATTTAAAAAACAAAATTCAAAAATTTTTAAATTTGTTTGAATGTCAAAATTGTTGTCTCTGTATTTTCCTGAAAATTTTAAAGTTAATTCTTCAACGCATTCAAAATGATCTTAAAATTTTTATATAAGAAAATTAAATTTTTTTCCAAAACACTTTATTTTATTTATTTTTGTAATATTTTGCTTTGTGTTTAAGTTTTAGTTTTAATTTCTTCAAAACTTTTTTTAAAATTTATATAAATCAATTAAAATTATTTTAATATTTTTTTGAATATCTAATTTTTTATTTCTTACATTTTTGTGAAAATTTTTTTATTTAACATTTTAAAAGCAATCTAAAATTGTTAAAAAATATTAAAACTTTTTCAAAACTTTTTTGAAATATATTTAAAAAAAAAAGTCAAAACTTTTTCGAAATTTCTATAAAAATAATTAAAATTATTTTAAAACAGTTTTAAAAATCAAAATTTGTATTTCTATATTTTCTTGAAAATTTTAAAATTTAGTACTTAAACATATTTTAAAATTGTTATAAAAAATTAAAAAGTTTTTCAAAACCCTTTTGAAATTTTGATAACAAAAAATACCAAATAATTTTTAAACTTTTATGAAATTGCTATATTTTCCTGAGAGTTTTAAAATTTAATTCGTAAACACATTCAAAGCATCTTAAAACTAAAAAAAATATTAAAATTATTTTCAACATTTTTTGAAATGTTTATGTGAAAAAAATTTTAAATTTTTCCAAAACTTTTTGAAATTTTTATAAAAAAATCATTCAAAATTTGTTCAAAACTTTATTTAAAATTTATAAGAAATTATAAGAAAAAAAAGTTTACTTCTACATTTTCTAGAAAAGTTGAAAATTTATTCCTTAAAATTGTATGTATGTATAGTATTAAAACTTATTAAAATTGGTTTCAAACCCCACAATACTTTATATTAACAGAAAATAATAAATTGGCCATCAAATCAGCGCCGACAAAGCAGAAATAATTTTATGTTTAATTTTCTAATAAAAATTATTCCGAAATGGTTTGAGAAATTCGAATAAAAAATTAATGCTAAAATCTTATGTCTTGAACACTAAAAATGACATTAACACCAAATCATCTGGCGACTGTTCTTGCACAAAACAGCTGGGAGCAAAAAGAAGCGGTGAATGAATCTTTAGCTTGAAACCTCAGCATATTTATGACTTGACGCCAGCTTAGTGTCCAAAGCAAAAATCTGCAATAAAGATGCGGTTGTGCATAGTAAATTTTGCAATTTCGAAATTTATTGCAAGTAACCAGTAACCAGAACAAAAACAATTTCGAAAAATATGGTAAAAATAAAGAATACTAAGCGAAGAGAAAACGAATGAACAGTTATGAATATAAAAGCATAGCAAAACGTACTGTCATATTTACCACATTTTTATTAATGCATAAACAAATAAAAACCAGGAATGCATTTGGTAAACAATATATGTACATATATGCAGTTATGTGTGTGTGTATGCGTGCTGTGACAACAGTTAGCTGAAAGGCTACCACAAAAGCCGGTGCCCAAATGTCAGAAAAACAGACAATAATGTAAAAGCGCACACACAGTGTGTGTAAATACAGCAAAATAGCAAAATGCAACCCTGCTGAAGTGTGCATAACTTTTCGACCCGACTGTGTTTAGAAACTGAGACAAAAGGCAAATTTTGCTTGGTAAATACAATAAAATGCTAATTTTGCATGTAACAACGGCAAAGAATTTGTAAATATAAACTAGAATACAATTAAATAAAAGGCCAGGGTTGCCATGTTGTGTAACACAAAAACATTTTTACAAAAAACTAAAATTAAGTGAAGAAAATCAGGGTTGTCATGCTATAAAACATAGAGGCTTTTTCACAAAAAAAAACATAAAAATAAAGCGATGAAAGCTAAGTTAACCGACTTATAAAGTTAAAACTGAACTGGAAAATAAAAGTATGGCAAACTTATAACTTGAATTTTCTCTGGCAACTCTGTTAATTGTAGTTTCAAAAAGTGAAAAATCTTGTAATTCATGCAAGTGTTGCCTACAGAAGCTACCTCGCGCTTTCGTCTACGCAACCTGGACGGTGGACGGTTCAGAACTAGGTTTAGAAAACACTTCGAAAATTTCATATAAAATTTGCTGTAAAATTTATATTATACAAAAAGAAAAAAAAACGGCTTAGAAAGGCATACCTTCGACCCTCTGTCTTCTGAGTAATATTCAGAGTACTTTTCTTGATATCAACCGTAATCGAAATGGTTTCTTGTGGCGATTTGTTTTCTGATTTATAAATGTCTAATAAATGGTTATTAGTGTCTTTTCGGTATATCGGAGCGAATCTTGCCTTGAATTACTGCAGAAATATGCCTGCAATATAGTTAAAACTGGGACTTGGTGACCTTTCGCAACTTAGCACAAAGCTTATACTGTATCGATTGGAGGATTTTGGCTGAACATTAGTAGCTTTCTTTTATCTTTTTATTTCAGCCTTTCGAAATATGTTTAAATAAGTAATTTTTCTTTTCTTCGTAGCCTCCAATTCCAACCGTCGGTCCGTCTCTCTGCAGAGCAATCGCCTTGCTCGCTAAACGGATTAACTTATGGGGGGGACATTTCCACTTTCGCCACTTTTAACTATGCGTTATAACGTTGCCATAAAAACTGTTAGATAAATAGCAAAGTTAGGAGAAAGCTTCGTGCGAATACTTTGTTCTTGCTGTCGCGGACTTTTCCAAACGCGCTGCTAAGTCCTGCTGACCCGCTTTATTTTTTGCTCAACACAAAGCACTTGCACACAATTGAGTTTTTATTTCATTACCATAAGTAAATTAGATCCACGCACACACACACACAGACACAAATGCAAACGCGTATAAATGCAGTTCTAGGTTAGGCAGTGGTCTGTTCGTGGCAGGATGCGCTGGCAAGAAGGCCGCAAACAGCGAAAACAAACTAAAGGAAAACCAGCATGAAAATAGAGGGAGCTGGAAAAATGCAGAAAGGAGAGAGTGTGTAGACACAAGTGAAGCTGTACGGGTGGCCACGTTGCGTTCTCTAGTTGTGCGGCTCAGAAGCAAGTCGAAAAGTTGCAAGCTGCTTAGGTGCTTTTTATGCGCGCCCACCAAACGCTGCTGTCGTGTACATTCACAACCGGCAATACAACGCTATGTGGTAATGCAACACTGCTGTTTGCACGCTGGTAGCGGAGCTTGTCAGCTTTTGTCGTCGGGTAAGTAAGGGTGGTCTTTGGCATTTTTTCGGCTGCCCGGTGTCGCCATATTTACTTTTAATTTAAATGCGCATAACGTGGACTTCACTTTGCTGCGGGTGCGGGGAGCGCTGGCGCGTTGGCTGTCCAGCTGTCAGTTAGACAAGTGGAAACAGACAGACAGAGCGACAAGTTGATAGATAGAGCGTGCAACGACAGGCGCTTGTCGTACGAGCAGACATGAAATACACCCTACACCACCCTGCAATGCAGACACCGAGTAATTCAAACAAATCAAGTGCATACCTTGTCCGAGTCTACGCCCCAACAAGCCTGGCGCTCTAGCTACCGTTTGTTTGTCAAATGCTGTTGTTGGCGCTGCAGCAGTCTGTACAACAGGTTGACGAAAAAATGGACGTGAAAATGCTGGAATTAATTTGATAGCGTTGTTGACATTCTAACGGTTTCACTTTTTTACAAATATCGCGTTAGAACAGTTGGCGGCAAAGTGACAGTGAAAGTGGGCTGCGTTTGAAACACAGTCCGGGTTGCGTCCTGATTTTGTTTCGTTAAAAATCGTGTTGGTATGCACGTTGATCATCGTCTGCATCATCATCGCGAGCAAATGTGGAATAATTCATGACTATTTTGGCGCTGATGCTGGGCAAATTACGTCATTACTGACGTGAGGTGAGCAGTCGGACTTCAGCTACTGCATACATTAATGAGGAGAGAAAAGTGTGGGTACGAAAATGAAAGCAGAGGCGAGCTTATGCCACAAAGAATGAGATTTGAGTCTACAGCCTCGGTTAGCGAAAAAATAGAAATGGGCGAGATTTAGTAGAACACTGTTTTCATGATTAGAAAGTGAGTAGAGCGCAAAAACAAGAAATATAGCGCAAAGAAAAATTTTCTATACTGAGCTGTGTTCGACATAGGTCGATAAAAACTACTAAAGACAGGGTTTGGGGTTATCTGGTGTTAAAATCGCGTTTCTTTCGTGAAGAGTTTAGTTTCGAATCAACTTTTAAATGACGACCCTATTAAGTCTAAATCATATTGGTTACTCCGAAGAGCGTTAGCGGCTGTGCTCGTGGTATATTACTCGCTCTGGCGCATCAAATTGATTCCCCGAAGGTAAAAGAGATTAAAGTGATTAGGAGGAAAAGAGGTAAACGGCAAAATTGGTGAAAGCTGTATTGTTAAACGTAGCTTCCAAGCTTTTTAACGCTTTTTAGTCTTAAGTCAAAGCTTTTAATAGCGTTTTTTAAAGCTGTTGCAGTATTTTTTTTTCGAAAAATTAAAACTTGTTGGTGTGTGCTTTTAATTTAAAAAGCTAAGATGGAATTTTTAACAACAAGAAAAAATGATATTAATCAAGCTTTGTTATTGTACCGTACTCTTAAATTGCCCTCGATTACCGGAATTTGCTTTTTTGCAATAGTTTTACACTTTCTTTCACAAATTTCTTCCTTACAACCCCTTCTTGCCTCCAACATTCTGAAACTTTTTCTTTTCATCAAGAGCTTATTTAAAAATTGCTGACGGCTTGCTTTAATTTCAGTTCACAAGTGCCACATCCTTTCTACGGCGTTGCCAGTACTTTTCGTTTAAGCGACAAAAAATTTTAAATTTATTTATCTTTTTCATCGTTTTTTTTCGCAAACTGCCAACAATTGTGAAATGCCAAAAATCGTTAAAACTTTTCAATGCAATTGTGTGCATTTCTGTGCGAGGGTGACACACAGCCACACGCATAGCACAGCAAAGCACGGCGTTTATATTTATGTGCTTGTAAATAAATATTTTCATAATTTGAAAAGAGCTGACAAAGCGCTTTTGTGTGCGAAATGCGGCGACATCACCATCTGAGGGTAGGCGAACGGATAGATATGGGCTACTCGGAATATTGTTGTATGTGTGTATGTGTGTAGTTAAGAATGCTTGTTGTAGATGAAAGAGTAGGCAAGAAAAAAAATTATACAGCAGCTGTCAGAGCTGGAGCGCATCATGAACAGCCATTTTGGGCAGTGCAAAGTTTTTATGAAATTTTAGATAAATTAAATAACAATATGTGACAAAAAATATATTAAAAAGAATTAAAAGAAAATTTAACAACAAATTAATTAACTAATTTGAAAAATTATAAAGAATTAATATAATAATTTTGATAAAATTTTTAATTTATTTAATTAATTTGATTTTTATATGTAATGTCAGTAAAAAATTTAATTAATAAAGTTGTTAATTAAATTAATTTTTAAATTAATAATTAAATAAATAATTAAATTTTAATTTAATTATTATTCTTATTAAATCTAATTATTATTAAAATTAATTAAGTAAATTTTGGCAAATTTTTAAATTAAATTAATTAATTTTTATGAGTATTATAATTAAACTAATTACTTTAATGAACAATTTAATTTAAAAATTAGTTTAATTTATATTGAAAAATTTAATTTTTTTTTATTATTATATTCAGTCAATATTATTTTTGAATTTAATTATTATAAAATTAATTAAATTAATTTTTGTGAAATTAAGTTAATTAATTTTTATGAGTTATATTAATAAATTAATTATTTTATTTAAAAATTTAGTTTAAAAATTAATTTAATTCATTCAATTAATTAAATTAATTATTAGATTCAAAAACAATGACAACAAAAATTTTAACAAAAAAATATTTTTGATTATTTTATTTGATTTCAAAAAAGTCGTCTGTGAGTTGGAAGCCAGCCAAAGAAAAAATTTAAGTGAAAGACAGAAAATGGAAATTGACGAACAAGAAGTGGCAGTTACCGAGGTAGCAAGCGACATGAAGCTGCAAGCTCACCCAATGAATGGAATTCTGGGGCGCTGCTGAAAGAACTGGCAAAAAATATTTCTATGAACATGAAAAAATGACTGAAAAGACGCCGAATGAATAGAGAAAGAACTCACATACACACACATATGCAGCTTGCAAAGAAGTTTCTTCAAATTTTTTTTGATGCTTGCTTGCAATGCGGAAGACAGCTGAACGTGCGACAACGTTGCTGTGAGTGTCCACGGCAAGTGGAAGAAAAACTTACACTCTGCCACACAAGCCATGCAGCAACAAGCGCCCAACCACACACTGCAGCTCATTCAACTAAAACTTGTAGTGGCACTTACAGCCAAAAGAACTATTATCAACGTCATTTTGTTGCAAGCAACACACAAGAAAGTAAATGCGCGTAGTGTCGAAGGAGTGAGGGCATGTGGAAGTGGGAGAGCAGAAGCAAAAGCAAGAGCAAACGCATAATGGGCTAAGTACCTTGTGGTGCAAGCAAACACTCAGCGAAAGCAGCAGAGGATCGACGGAGAATAGAGTTTTTGAAAAGAAAAAGCGAGTTCATTTGTTTGAAGCACAAGATTATTGCTCAACAGACGCTATGAAGCTTATCTGTTTATATTAATAAGAGAGGCATCTTCTAGGAAGAAGCGATTAGTGCGGTCGTCACTAGTTGAAAAATGGCATATTTTGTTCATATTCTAGTATTAGCTTTCAAACAAAAAAAAACTCGCTTTCAAACTGTTTTGATACCCAAACTCGACGCTCACTTTCAGACCAAACGTTGCCCACGACGTTTGTAAGTTTCTCTTTAATTTCGAGCTGTGCCTTCAGTAATGCCGCGCAGTGTACATAAATACCCAACTATATGAGAATAAGGGAATGTTGTGCTACAACTACAAGCGCTTCCTCCTCCACTCTGGCTGCGGCTGATGACGATGACAGCAGCAATATTGCCTGAACAACCATGAATAGTTGTTTGCCCGCTGCGAGAGTGCGCATGTGGTTGTGTGACTAATGCCAACGGGAAGAGTGGGCGAGTGCATGACTAGCTGAATGATTAGATTGGAAAGCTGTGGCGGCGGCGACGACGGCGGCTGCGTGCAACACAAATACGCTTTGCATTACATGCAACATTGTGCAACGTGCAACATATGGACAACAACATGTAATTTTAATGCTTAACATAATTGCATTTGTAATTATTTTGTCTAATTTTTTGCTCATCATCCCTTTCACCGACTGCTGGCTGTTGACTGCTCCCTCTTGCTACCTATATGCAACTTACGCTCCTCCTCCCCAACCTAATGACAGTTAAATACCTTACTATGGTATACTTTCATTAATATTTCACTCGTACTTGTCTGTCTTTTGTGGTTGCGGTGCTTTGTGTGTGCGCTGAATGTGGCAAATGACGTACGGACTGACAGACAGACAGACAGACAGACCTAGCTTATATGTAGCGTTGGCAGCTGATGCCATGATAGTTTTGCTTTTGCCAGCGCTGCTGCTGGAGAGCGAGCGTAAGAGATTTGTCACAGTCAAAGTGTTGGCGGTGGATTATGGTGGCTGCTGGTGGAAGCTTAGTGAAATTAATGTGCGGCAAGGTTTAAGGTAATATTTCATAATTTAAAGTAAGCAGCAGATGATAAAGAATATTTTTTGAAAAATGGAAAGAGTAATCACAAGTGTTAAAGGTCTTAAAGAAAAAAATTTCCACTATTTGAGGAACTGAACGAAACTGTGCTAATATATATTAAGTTAGTAAAACAGTTTTCAAAACGGTTTCAATCATGCTGTTATATACTTAAAGACTGCGTATTTGTATTTCTAAGCTAGATAGAAGTGGTTTTCTAGATCTAACTTACAAGTTAGTACTTGTCGGTGAAGTCAAAACGAAAGATAATGGGGTGTTAAGCTCGCCAAAATCGTGCAGACCAGCGTCTGTTCCGAACAGTAAACGCGAGACATCCACAAATTCGCTAACCATGGCACGGCGGAGTGAATTTGTAAATGAAAGTTTTTCCATTTATATTTATAGATATTAATTGAAGCTCAAATCAAGCTTTTGAAATTGTATATTTAATCCTCATGCGAGGCAGTAGTAACAAGCAGCGGTGTGGGTCGGATAAGTGCGCTGTATCTGCCGAAGAAAGTTAGCCTTCTTTTTCCGTTGATAGTTCGTCTATTATTCATATGTCTCGCTCTCAGAATTTCGAGCCCATTACTAGCCTTCACTCAGCTTGCTGCATTTATAGATTTCTCGACGCCGTCGTGTAGCCGCAGTGAACTCCAACGCTACCCAAACCGAAGCAACGCGGTTCGCACTTCGTGCTCATTTAGTTTTCCGCTGGACCTTGTACTTAGCTCCTAAATTATCCACTTTCATTGCTTGCGTTCCCGTCGTGCTTCTTCTTAATTTTGCTGCGCCATTCATCTTGCTATTTTCCTTCGTCCACGCACTCCATCAGAATCTTTCTACAGCATGCTGTCCAAGCAACGCAATGAGCTTCTTTCAATTACGAGTAAAACCCGTCATTCGAGAAAAACTGATTGCTGCGCATTTCCGTCTTCTGTCCGCGCTTTGTTCCTTTTATTTTACACACTTTTCAAATGCAATTGGCACATAAAAGATCATTGCGAATTTCACCTTTTAACTGCACCATTGACGCAGCACTTCACTCGCTGCCTTCGCCGCATCCCTGCGCAACTCTGCGCTCGCTTCCACTCTGCCGGTTTTGTACGGCATTGAATTGCTACTTCGCCACGACTATTGATACGATTTTCAAGTGTATTATCCGAGGTAGCGAGCCACTTAAGTGTCCATAAACTTGGACTGCATTGCTTACTTAGTTGTATGGGCTCTGTGTTGGAGTGAGTGAAGTATGCCTGTGGTCGCATTGTATGCTTGTACTTAAAATATTGACAGCGCTGACCGAATGCTGTGTGCGAATGGTCAATGTTGGTGGACGTGCAATGTGCGCGAGGCCGCACTCTCCAATGCTGGGCCGGGCTTAGTGTTCAAGTACAGCAGTTTTAGTGTTGTTGCACTATTAACTATCTAACTAGTTGTTCGCAGTTTGGCAGCATCGGGCATTGGGCATGGAGCTCGGAGCGTTGTGCGCAATTGAATTGAATTCGCATGTAAGTTGACAGTTGTCAGAATGTCGGCTCAATGGCTGGCTTGCTGGTCGTTTTGCAATAATGTGCAAGTTGCCGGCACTTTAGTCATTTGCACGTTGGCGTTGAAGTGCACGCTGCAATATTTGAGTTTACTTTATAGCACTCTAACCGCAAGCGCTGGGAAGTTTATTTGCTCTTCTCTTCTTTATTGCTTATAACGGTTGAGAAACAGTTTCGCATTTCTTGTGTGAGCAAAAAGTGTCTTAAACAAGAGGCTGTGTTGGTTTAACCTTATTTATTGACGTACTGATTTTATGCTATTGTGGTATATTATCCTTCCTAAGAGCGTACTTCCAGTTCTCTGGCGAGAGTGCAGTAGTCGGCAATTACAAGAGTTGTGGCTTAAGGCTTCGTAGATTCATGAAACTATGCCGAAGCTTCTTTTACAGCTTGACAGACGTTACACTGCTTTAAAAGCAGCTGCCTCGGCTATCAAAATTCGTTTTTTGAATACCTTGAGAAATTAATTTGCCCCAAAACTACGGAGCTTGAGTTGGTTGAGAGATTTTAGCCTACAAAACTTCGTCAAATCTCTAATCGAGCGTTGTGTCTTTAATTTATAAAATTTAGAGTCTGCTGATACAAAATAATTTACCATATACTACTCGTTAAAGATCCACCTAAACCTCATGCCCGGTATTGAAAAGATCTCTCGGATTCCTTCGAACTTATCTTAAGATTATGGTTGTCAATATTCAGCAAACTTTTTTCTCTATTATTTTTTTTTTACTTTTTCCTCATTTATTTTTTTCCTCATTACTTTTTGTTCCACCATCATTTTGTTTCTTTTCATTACTTTTATTCGCTATTACCTCACTTCCTTTGTTATCAACTCCATTTGTGATGTCACTCAAACATCTCTGATTTCTTCAGTAGAAAAAATGTAGTTTACTCACCGTTAGACTTGATTTAGAAATGTTATATGTTCACTTTTTTGCTCGCACTCTGCACCCACGTGTTTCACATTCCTCGCTGTCGCCTTTTGTTCACACTGTTGCGCGTTGTATGTTTATGGAATTAAGTTTTTCATTTTGATTAATGACTTTAATTTGAAGTACTGCTTATCCAGCGCGCGTTGTCTCCATTGCTGCTGCTTTATCTGCGTCTACAATTTCAAAATGTCGCTGCGACAGTTTTAAATCTTAGACAAACTTGCACTGGTGTGTTTGCGGGTGCGTTGTGAGCTCCCACCCGCGCCAGCGCCAAGCAACTGTCAGTTGTGTCAAGCAGAAAAGCTGATGTGGGTGCGGCTCTGTCGCGCGCATCGACTTGTTCTAAGCGCGTACGACGCGTGGGTTAGTGCGCTTTTTGTGTTCGTAGATTGATTTATGCCTTCCTTGTTGTGGGTAAACGCGACGCATCGTGTGAGAAAGCAGTGACCGGTGTGTGTTTTTCTTGTTCGCTTGAAAAGCAAAGAACTGACTCAGCTAGCTTGGTTTCAGAATTTCAATACTCATAATTTCCAAGTATTTATCTCAAGTAGAGTAAGCTCTTATATCCTTCAAAGCCTACCAAAATTATAGTTTAGCAGTCTATTAACTTTTGATTGACATACACGAACTAAAAACAGACTAGAGTTTTGGACGTTCCCCAAGTACTATATTTTCGAAAATTTGGCATCAGATATTGAGAAGCTTGCTCCAGTTATACTTCCGATTCTGAGAATTCACAGTGCCACATTGCAGTCAATTTGAATCCTTTCCCAGGCCCTTATATATATTTTTGGTAGTTTTCTGCTTCAAGCTGCTGTTATTGACGCTTCCACAGCGCGCTTCAATGGTACAAACTCTTACGTCAAAAACTCTGGCTACTCCTTAACGTAGCCAATGCGTTAGCGCATCAACGAGACATTTTGCATGCGGTCAAGCGTGCTGCGTGCCGGTCGAAAAGTTGCACTATTGCCATTTGTGGCATCTGAACTTCCAGCTGCGGCTGCAGCATATCTATTGCTCAGCTCAAACCCGCACAGAGTCGAACAGCGCCATCGTACGTGCACTTTACTTTGTGTTGAGTGCCTTTAATGTTGCCACAAATGCCATGCAACAATTATTTGCGAGTCAACAACAGCATAAAACTTTTGCAAGTTGTGCGCTTTGAATTTGTTGGCAATGTTGTTGCTTTCAATGTCTCGCCGCTGTGTGGGTGGAGTTGGCAGCACCATGAATTTGCGGTTGCACGCCTGATGAGGCCGCACGCCAGCGTGCTGAGTGTGCCTCGCTACGGCGGTGGATTGGTTGGTTGGTACGATTCGGTCCAAAAAGTTGGCAATTTCAAATGCCATTTTAAATACTTTATAATACGTCGGTTGGCCCAACAAATACACAGCTGCATGGCGGCCACTTGCTCGAGTGCAACACTGCGTTTTACGTTTCAAGTGGTGTTTGTTGGCTACGAGTGCTTTGGCTGTGGCGCTTGCGACGTGTATAATACAGCTGCTTGACTCGATTGCTGGGCCGACTAAGTTTTCGCCAACTCGCACAAACTGCTTAAATTTGCAACAAGAAATGCGGTGGTGTAAAAAAAGTATTAAAGTAATATCAGAAGATTCTTTCAAGTGTGTTTAAATTGTGCATGTTACTGAACTTACTTGGCGGGCGAATTTGGCAAACAAGTTTTGCGGCGCAATAAATTGATTTTCACTCTTTTTTTCGGTGCCAGAAATGGCAAGTGGAGGGCAGTTACGGCGATTTCTGGGTCAACGAAAGGCGTTGAAATGTCAGCACTTGCTTGTCACAGCTACTAGATGGCGCTGCCAGGCAACACTTGCTATAAATTCAATATTCCCTATACATTTTTGGCGTTTTGTTCCCGACTGTTGCCGAAAGAATGGGCCTTTAACTACCAGGAGGGTAGTAGTCAGAAGGGTAGTCAAAGTGTTAAGATAAGTGCTATAAGGCGGCTGAGGCAACACCTCGCAGCCGCTGTTTTTTAAATAGCTTTTAACTGGTCTTGCAAATTGAGGCCGAGCGTTGGCAAAATGAAAAATGATTGCCTCGTCTCTAGTCACAAATCCTGAGTGTTTTTGGACAAACGTTGGCTATAGTTTGTTGAGTAGTTGTCGGTAACGTTTCCCATTAATGGTTTCACGCAGTTTTAGAAACTCATAATACAGCACTCGCTTCGTATCACACAAAATAGGTAATGCGTCATGCATATTCGACCTTGCCGTTGATTTTGGACAGGGTTGTCGTAATGTATACATTTTCCATCACCAGTTACAATCCGATAAAGAAATCACTTATTTTTGTAGCGCTTAAGTCCAAATAATTGCCACACTCGGCGCGCTAGTTGCCCAAATGGACACTCTATTATACAACATGCCACTTTCCGACAAGTTTTAAACTGTATTTCAAACTTATTTTTCGCATTTTCTTTAAATCTAATAACCTTCGCTTTCATTGCAGTTCGAATTCGCAAAGCCTTAACGTTCTAGCATTACCGCCATTTCCGCCATTTCCTCGCCAATTGCTGTTCGTAACGACTGCTGTGCATTTAAATAAACTCGCACTTTCCACTAAGCACACTCGTATTCACAACGAAGCGAGTACGTTTGCAATGGTGGCTTTGCACGACGCTCTAACTGCATGCAGACCAACGAACGACAGGATGTGAATAGGATAATGGTATAAAGTTTTCAATAGAGTCGAAAAGCAACTTCCGTGAAGTCGAAAATAAAATAAATAGAAAGAAAAAATTGCACAAAAAGTGCAAAAAAAATCAAAAAAAAAAAAATGCAAAATGAACTGCAGACAACAAAAATGGCGCGCAGATGGGAAAGCAACCCACTTTTGGTAAGCAAACAAGCAAAGGAAGCGCACAGCAGCAACTAGAATGTGGCACAGCTTACCGCTGCTAACGGTAAGCAGATAAAAAAGCAGGCATTGTGGCAATGGTAAACTAGCAATCGACAGGCGCTTAGAAGCTGGACGCCAGCGTTAACGCAGTTGAGGCAATAGAAAGCATACAGTGAGGATATACAGAGGGGATTGACTGGCGAACAAAGACACAAATAACTGAAAGCGTATAAAAGGCGAAAATAAAAGTAGTAAATAAAAATAAAATAAATGCAAAGAAGAAATAGGTGAACTGCGCATAAGCAATTGACCAGCTCGAGCAACACAACGAGGAAGCAGCGCCACTAAGCAAAGTGTGTCGTCCTCGCTGCTAGAACATGCTAAGCGATGTTTTGGTGCTGCTAGCGGCTGAACAACTCTAGCTGCATACGTGCTTGGTGCACAGCTCTCTAGCCCATACATGCACGCTATGCTGTTGTTATTATTTGTGGCATGTTATATTTTGTATTTGTGTTGCATGCGGCTGAGTGCAAAAGTTGCTGCGCCTATACATTGTAGATAACAAGCGCAAACTTTATTGACACGAGCAGCAATGTTTTTATTTCATGCTTCTGTTATTGCTATTGTCTTGCAGTAGCGCGTTTTTATTTTTGATTTAGTGGCTGTGAAGTTTTGAAATACCGTTAGTGTGTATTGAAATAAATATAGTATGCGCGCGGTGGCTTGATATGCGAGACTAAACTGGTAGCTTAGCGGGGGGAGTTTGGAGTAGAGTGGCTTGGTGTAGAGAAAAGTGTGCAAAATATTTCGTTCGTCGCAAAAAAGTGCGTCTGAAATTCTCCACAGGTTAACAAAAAAAATTTATATAGCGCAAAGTGTCTCGAACGCAACTAATTGTGTGAATTATGTGTTAGAGCTCAGAGCAAGCGTGAAGTACAATGAAATGAAATGAAAAGTGAAGCTAGTAGCCGCAGGCTTTAAAACTCAGCACTACAATGTATCAAATGCGACCAGCAGTAGCTTTGTAACTGTGTTTCTTTGTTTTATTTAATTTCTTTCTTTAAAAAAAACAAAAAAAATATTTCATAACTAATTCAAATCGCTAATTTCTATGCTACATATATTCTATGCTAACTTTATTCCACCACCCACTGTCTTCGTGTACATTCCGCAATCGTTTGCACTCTTCACTCGCACTTTGCTGCCCTGACTCAAGCACTGACATGTTTACCAAGTCAAACAACGAATCATAAAATAATTTTACACAAAACTTTTACTTGTTGGCATTTCAACAAATTTGCACAACAACAACAACGGCAAAGTGCAAAACATGTGCTTGAATGCAACATTGTTTCCGACACAAAAATGCCGAAGTGATGAAACACCAACAAGAAAGGCATAAGTTTCGTGCTAATGCATAACTGTAAATGTATGTCAAAAGCAAAAGTCTGAAGAACAGTTGAAGATAAATGACGCCGACAAAGAAAGCGCAAGAGTTGCGCACAAAAACTTCCAGCACACAACTAAAGTGAGGCAATAACTTTGCTTGATGCAAATTTAATTGCATAAAGCATAACTGTAGAATGTGTGTGATTGTGTGCGAGTGCAAAGTTCTTAAAATTTTTGGTATATGCAAGAAAGTTGTGCAAGAATTAAACAAAATCAAACTGTAATTTACGCAAGCCTAATCTGTAAGGCTGGGTTGCAAAATAATGGGTGTACTTTGGTCTGGATGGCTGTACCGGCGTCTGGCTAGATTTTAGGGTGCAATTGGTATATATTTACGTCTAGAGTGTCTAGTGCAGTGTTCAGAAATTGTTCGTCAAGTTAGAAGGTTCTTCAGGTAGTTGCTGCGTCTTCTCTGCAGCGCTAGATACAGCCTTATATCTGTAGATATCTTAGCTTAAGTTTTTCTCTTCGGCGAGTTTGCAGTAAAACTCATAAAATCCAAGACAAAAGCGGAATGTCAAAGATTGAATTCGAAGCTCTTCGAATACCATCCAAAAGCTATAAAATAAAAAGTCCTTTTTGACCAAAAAAGTACTTTAGAATGTGGTCGTATAGTCAACATGAGCGTGAAGTGTAGACCTAAAGCTTCTTAGGATTCTTATTTGTGAAGAAAAATTACTGAGAAGAAACTTAAGTGAAGAGAACCTTAAGGCACTAAAATTTTTAATAAGCAGCTCCAATATTTTGAGTCTTCTAGGGCAACGAAGTGTTGAATACTTCGTGCATAGTCTTTTGCACTCAAAAAACCGAAGGAGCAAAGAAAGAAAATCCTTTATATATTAAGTGGTCGATACGAAGTTCTAGTCAAAAAAGCGTATACAAAAAAGCGCAATAAACTAAAAATTTCGTTCTCACGGAAAGAGCAACTCCTCGACTCGAACGCTCGATCTGCATTTTCATAAGAAATATTTATGAGACTCATGCCACTATCGTCTGATATTAAGAATTCTAAGCAATTTTGAAAAGAACAATTTTAACTCAATTTTGATGCGGGTTTCTAAGCTCATATTTTAAAACATTTTGTGATATTATGCAATAATTACTTTTGGTAACTTACGACACTATATACGAGTACTCGGGTGTGAGTATGGTCTTGGAATAAACCTATTAGCCTAGATAGCGTGAGACTTTGAAGGTCTGTTATGTTTTTCGCCTACGAATTTTATTTGTAAAGGTTTACGTCTATATCTCATGAAATTTTTATAGCGTTAAGACTAAAAAGTGCTAATAATATTTATGATTCTATGCTAGTAAGCTGACTGTAATATAAGTAGATTGACACTTACCCCTTATAAAGGCAGTAGATGATGTTCTACCGCAAAATCTGCAATTAAATAAAATAGAAAAAAAACTGATTACTTTTATGACTCTTATCTACATAAAACTAATTGAAATGTCTTAATCTATAGCGAGTTTGTTGCTTTTCGGCTGTTCAGTTTAAAATTGTTAGCCTTGTCGACGCTAAAGCAAAAGCAAGTTTCAAGACACCGTGTGAGTGCGTTAAACCGTAATAAAATGTTTATGAACTTTCCATGTATGAATGAGTTTCGTGACAGATAATAACAAATTAAGAGTGTGGAAAAAAAACAAAAATTCAAACAAGTATAGATAAACAAGCCAATGCAAAAGCAATGATAGCGAAAGTTTCCACGGCCGGCGCATAAATGACAGCTGCCAAAATACCAAAAACAAAAAACAAAAAAACCAAAAACATGAAAATAAAATTAAATAGAAACCAGCGAAAAACGGCTGCACGAAAAAGTAAAAACAAACTCGTTTTCTATTGGCAGCCAACGCGCCACAGCAACAGCTGCCACAAACGGCGACAATTGCCGCATTAAACCACTTTCATTTATGCATTAGTGACGACGGCACAGTCTGATTAAGCCGAAAGTGGTTTGTGATTTATGAAATTAAACGGACAAAGCGTTGCAAAACAGTTAATAACTTTGGCTAATGCTGTAAACTTGAAAAGCACACACTTGAATGCTTTCGTAAATAGTTACCTATAGGCTTACAAGACTAGGTAACGTCACACTTATATGCTTATAAACTTAAGCACTTATAAACTTACTTATTTAGTATATGTATGTATATTTATGCAGTACTTAGTTATGTGCTAAGTTCATAAGTATGTTGCGTTCTCATATAAAAACTTGAACTTGCATACTTATGAACTTTTAAAGTAATATAATTAGTTAATTATATATTGAAATGCTTATATGGTTAAAAAATTATTTGTATAGTGATCCGATCTGAACAGCTTCTACAGATATTATAGCTCTTTTTTGGTTAATAATCAATGCTAATTTTCGTGTTGATATCTTTTCAAATAAAAAAGTTGTTCACACAATAACTTGATTGGGTGCGTTCAATTTGTATGACAGCTATATACTATAGTGATCCGATCTGAACAATTTTCTTGGGGATTATAGCACTTCTTTGTATAATAATTTATGAAACTTCATTTTGATCGTTCAGTTTGTATGACAGCTATATGCTGTAGTGATCTGAACTAAACAATTTCTACGAAGATTATAGCCCTTCCTCGGATAATAATCCATGCTAATTTTCGTGTTGATATCTTCTCAAATAAAAAAGTTTTCCATACAATAACTTGATTGGGTGCGTTCAGTTTGTATGACAACTATAAGGTATAGGTAAGGTGCGATATTAGTAGCTTCTTGGATAGAAAAACGCTTGTACAAAATTTCAGATCGATATTTCAAAAACTGAGACACAGAGGGACTTGGCTAACTCGTATCAATTCCTCTCTGATCCTTAATATATATATTTTATAGCAAATATTTTCAAACAAACTTCGTCGCAAACTTAATATATCCTGTTCAGGGTATACAAAAGGCTTTGCATTTCCATTTTCATAGACACTTGCATAGTTTAGAAATCACTTACTTGCAAACCTTTTGTTTAAGCATTTCTTAACTTTTGTTGTAGCTTGGAAAATAATGTCATTGGATGCTAATTTGCACATGCACTTAGAGCAATACAAACTTATATGCATAAAAACATATTAACGCCAAAGAAAAGAAAAAAAATTTAACAAATATATGCGTCGAAAACACGTATAAAATTTATTAGAAAATAAACAATAAACTTAGCTATTTGCACAACATAAAAAGGCGTCGCGCTCGTCGCTAGTCGTAAAAAGTGATTGCTGCTGCCCGCGATGCCTCTTCTTATTACAATTTTATTATTTTGGATGTGCATTATAAAAAATGCCGCCGACCTTCTGGCGCGCTGCTTGGCAACCCGAAAAATGGCGCTTGACTTTACGCGCGGCGCGCACCCGACGCGTTTGACACGGTGCATATCAAATTCCAACATTGCGCGTATTATGGCGCGGCCGCTGCGAGCTTCTGCCCAAATATATTGTAATTTATACGGCGGCCAGCTATGATTCAAGCAAACGCCAGGCACGTCTCGCAGATATAGACACACAAACACTTGTTGCGAAGCATTTTTTTCTAATTTTTTTTGATTGTAATTTTGAGTGGCGGCGCGCATTTTTTATATATATATTTTTTTTTGTAATTTTGCACTAAAAGCAGGCGCCGTCGCCAAACTAGACGAGCGCTTGTGTGGCGTCGCGCACAAAATAAATTTTCTATGTTGCTGCGTGGCTTTTAGTGTAATTAATGCAAATAAATATAATAAACAAATGAAGCGTCTACGCATGGCTGGCGGCGCGGCGAACAGCGTTACTAGCAGTAGCAGCGTCAGCAGTGCCAACACCAACGTCGTACTTGTTAACTTCATGCGTTAATTATCATTAGCGCATAGCTCATCATCAACCGCAGCTCATACAGCACTAACACCATCAGCTTATTCATCATCAGCGTTAGCTTCTGACTGTTGAAGAGGTAATTGAACCGTGTCTAACCTTGACTTAGGCGCTGCTCAGTGCGCTTTATGGCGACTTTGACTTTGTGTTCGCTCGCGGCGTCAGCTGTTGCAAGGAAATATTTGTTTTTTTTGTTTGCTTACGTGGCTGATTGTTTTTTTTTGCTTCTGTGTGCTTGGCGCTGTTCAAGTGCGTAATTGTGAACAGATGTTGCTATTGCTGTTGTTGTTGTTGCAATTAGTGTTGTTTATGTTTGTACAAGGTGCCATAGCACTTTGGGCGATTGTGTATGCTTTTGAACTTGAAAATTGCTTGACCACTTTTTTCGGCGCGCGTGTGGCGATAAATCGCTTTAAGGTGCTTGGTATTTTTGTAAACCACTCATGGGATTTTAAATGCTTTGAATGGATGCAGTGGTGTTAGAAATTGCGGCATGGTGGTTAATGTGTTGGAGTATATGGATGAAGGGGAGTAGATAAGAGGTTTTGCGTAGATGATGTACTCATGAAAAAGCCCTGAAGAAGTAGAAGCTACACAATTTAGTTTAAGCAAAGCAAATGGCGGTTGAAAGATAATGTTGCTAGACGATAACCAAATAATTCAACGTTCGCTGTTCGAAATGCCTGTAATCACAGCTCTTACATCGCTTCCAAAATCAATCAAGCCGCACGACATCGTCGCTGTATCGGCTAGTGATACACGCTTAATTGGCTACTTATGCTAGAGTCTCATAAGATATCAGAGGTCCGAGTTACAGTCTCTCACCGGTTATACCGTGCCTAACCGGATAACGTATAGTTGATTTTCGTGGAAACGAGTCTCTGCTTGTGTATCTCTGTTGTCTGATTCAAACTCGTATTCCAGAGCTCTTGGAGCTCAAAAGCTCACGACGTTTTGAATAAATTGACAACAAAGCTTTCGCAGACTTTGCCGGAGGGCGTATGCTAAATCAAGCTAGCTTTCTAGCAAATGTTGTTCAAGTTTTGATAGCTTATGAAACAAACAGCCTACATATGAGACAAGCCCAAAGCTCTAAGCAAAACTAGTCTAGTGGATTACACGCTTCCGTTTTGTATTTTTGATCAAATTAGTATCAAGTCGTTTCCAACTTCAAAAGTAACTACTCTTAAGCAGCTGTAAGCAACTACTACAGACATAGACTCTATTAGAGCACCAAGACGCTGGAAGAGCAACTAATTACTTCTACAACTTAATCGGCATCACTTTTTGCAACGGCGGCTGTAAAACTGCTCAGCCTATTCGTAATCCGTTACTTCCTCTAAATTCTTTACACGTCGCAACAGGTTAATCCGTAGCGCCGACCGACAATCATTACCCTACTTCATTATCTGCACTTTATTATTCTCCATTAACCCCAAACTGTCTTCTCGCAGGCACTTTCTGACAGCTCCATTAGCTGCCGCAGATCTAGATATACGCGCTGCCGCACCTAAAAGGAAAAGAACAAGCGCGTAAAGCGGAATAACACAAAGCTGTTAAGCGCAAGATCGTCAATCATTCGCTGAATCACTAGGCAAGTGTAAGGCGACGTAGTCGAACGACAACACATGAACTTCCCACGCCAGCCAGCTCTTTCAACTCCCCTCACATTAATTACTTAATTACAATTTCCTTTCAGAATTGTGCGCAAACAAAATCTAACTTAATCTACGGCGGATGTTCTACCTGTTGGACGGCGATGTGGCGCGCAGCCACTGCAAGCCCAGTGCAATCTTTTTGCAATTTGTCATAATTTTATATGCGTATCGACAAAACCAGCCGAGCTGACTGACCGACTGCGCCGAGCTGGCCGTCCATACGCTCACTCAAAGGCTGAATGAAAATCGCATGAACGCACAAGTAAGCAAAGTAAGACGCGAACTGGCGGCGGTGCGGCGGGCTATCCAGCAGGTAGTCAGCCTGTTGGCGCTAGAAAGTTGCGCGTGAAATGCTATTGACCTCAGCGGCAGTAATGAATGACAGTGTAGCGTTGTAAAGATTAATGGCACAGCTGTTTGCCGCGCGCGCTGCCACTTTAATTGGTCCATAATTGCGGTAATACGCAACGATATGCGCGAATTTGTGGTAGCAGCTGTAATTTCGACTTTAAAGCGGTAGTTTTTTAGGTGAAAAATGTGAGACGTTTAATTCGTAGCTGCCGTATGGAGTTTGAGCAGTGTCGGCGCAATATTTATTTTTATTATAATAGCAAAATGACAGCGCTGGCAATACCAGCAGTAGCGGCAGCATCGTTGGAAATGCCAACGACCAGGCGCAGCCTGTAAAAAGCGTGGATTTGCAGATCGCAATGGGAGTACCGAACAAATCAACGGCTAATTTGGCATACGTTTGAGGTGCGCCTTGGAATTTCTAGTTTTGCAGCTTCATGTCAAATAAAAAAGTAGAAAAAATGTGGCGCATATACCAGAAGCTGGTGGCGACAAGCGCACATTTTCACCGCTTACTTCAGATCGCAAACAGGCTGCTGCTACTTAGCGTTCATATACACGTTTATTGGCCCGCATGTAGGCTGCTTGTGGCACTAAAAACAACGCTGACAATTTAAACACGAGCTGGTGTGCATTAGAAGCAGTAGCAGCACATAGAAACCGGCTTGACGTGTTGTCGCTGTTCAAGAAAAGTTGAAATGTTAGATGCAGGCGTGGTTGTATGTGTGGAAAATGCGCAACAACTAATAGCACGAAACCTCAACTGAAGAAATAACGTGGTAAAATGAAGCGTTTGCATCAACGCGGCTTGGAGAAGTTAACCAGACTCTTAGTGGCTCGAGAGTGGTGAAAAGCATGCAACCTGTGGTCAGAGCCAGCTTTATGGTAGTATGTCTACACCAGCATTACTCTGGCGTCTAAACGCTGCTTTGAGACTACCATATATCTAGTGCCAGTCTAGGATTGACTGAAGGCAATTCCTTATATGATTGAGGTTGAGAATAACTGTATAAAACTAATACTGTATGATTCTCGTATCTATAGCGGAGTCTGGAAGGACCTATATCTATGCTAGTGAAAAAAAGCGCTGTATTCAAGTAATTCCCATATACTTTCTCCAAAAATTGCAGAGTAAAGATCAACTCTAACTTCAATTCGGCCTTCAATGTAGATATAATGTGTAGAAAAAAATTTTTTTTTTGATAATTAGACAAAATAATTTCGCATTCATAATTTTTTTAAATTTAAATTTTCTTAATTTCTTTCTGGAAAATTAGATTGGATTATTTCGCATTAATACATTTTTTTAAATTTTTTCAATAATGTTATTGTTAATTAGACTAAATTATTTCGCATAAAATAATTTGTTTATACGTTTTTAATATTTTATAATGTTAAATTTTTATTTAATTTGTTTTTTAATTAGACTAAATTATTTCGCATACATTTTTATTAATATTCTTTTAAAATTTTAAAATTTTTCTTAACTTTTTTTCTGAAAATTTAAACTGGATTATTTCACATAAATAAATTATTTTTATTTTTTTTAAATATTTTTGTCTTTTAAAATCACTTTTTTTGCAATCAATATTTTTTGCACACGTTGCAAGATTTATGTTTTATGCATTTAATTGCTGCGGGTCACTTGGCCAACACAAACAAATATCTTTTGCGCACGCCATTAATCTTGAACTTGTTCCACTAGCATGCGGCGCATGCGTGCGGCCACACGTTTAAGTGTTTCTTACTTAACGGTCGCGCTGGACAATGAGTGGACAAAAAACAAAAATAAATAGCAGACACTGTTGCGCTTTGGAGTAAATATGTGTATGTATGTCTGGGTTGGTGGCAGCACTCGAGTGCTGGCGCTTTGACTGCGCGCATGCGCTGACTGACGCAGAAATATGGCCAGCGCGTGACCACAAATTACCGTTAAACACAAGGCAATAAAATGATTAATGAGTTCGCGTATTTATTGCAATTTGGTGGGTTTCACAAACGTTTATGCGGTTGACTATGGCAGCACTGGCGTTAGTGTCTTCGCACTATTCAAAAGTG
This sequence comes from Bactrocera oleae, assembly GCF_042242935.1. Classification (NCBI taxonomy): domain Eukaryota; kingdom Metazoa; phylum Arthropoda; class Insecta; order Diptera; family Tephritidae; genus Bactrocera; species Bactrocera oleae. Next base: position 2,421,982 of record NC_091539.1, read on the forward strand.
TTTGAAAAGTTTGCTGAAACATTTTAATGGTTTTTAAATTTTTGTGGAGCGCAAAATTGCGTTTTCGACACGAATGAAAATTGTTGCAAAATTTTATTTTTCGCGCTGTTAATTAACTTTCTTCCGCTCTGAAGTCTACTGCCACATGTCACATTTTAATTAAGCGCGCACATGAAATCATATAGCTTGTAAGTATGTGTGTATATGTGTGTGCGTGGTTATGTATTTTGCGCGGTGTTAATTTGCAACAGTTAATTTCTTCTCAGCGTTGCAACACACAAAATTCCATTTATTTACTCAATTAGTTGGCGTCTATGCATGTGTGTACGATATGTGGACGAGCGCGAGTGAGCAATCGAAATGCGAATGCAGTTTAATTTACATTTGCAGCGCATCGGTTCCGCTATGCGTCAACAACAAAGCGCCCATATGCATGTATATAAATAAATATGTAAAAAACTTAATTTAGTGTTGGATCCCGAAATTTCGGTACTGCAATTTCGCGAATTCGGGACTATGAAATTCAGATTTAAATTTTGCATTAATTTAATATAAATCAAAATGTACAAAATATGATTTCGTGCCGGATTCCGAAATTTCGGGACTGCGGTTACGTGATATCGGGACTATGAAATTCAGATTTAAATTTTGCTTTAATTTAATATAAATGAAAATGTACAAAAAAGGTTTTAGTGCCGGATCCCGAAATTTCGTTACTACGATTTCGGGACTTCGGGACTATGAAATTCAGATTTAAATTTTGCTTTAATTTATTATGAATCAAAATGTACAAAAAAAGTTTTAGTGTTGGAAACCGAAATTTCGTTACTATGATTTCGGGATTTTGGAACTATGAAATTCACATTTACGAGTATATGTTGTTTTAATTTAATTGCACGAATGTTTAAAAAAGAAATTTTTAGATTTTTTCTTATAGCGCATTACCTTGTGGTAGCTTTAACCGATCCAATTATGTATTACTGCAATATAAATATTTTAATTTTGTTTGTTTTTACATATTAGATTTTCAAAATCTAAAAGTTTTACCAAAAATCGTGAATTATATTTAATTTTAAGTTCCCAATCGCTATTTTCCAATCCCGCAATTTCGAGATTCACAATTTCTGCCCATTCAAAATTCATGCTTTACTTAAACGCACACATATAATATAAGCCAGTTGCAAACATTTGTTGAAAAATAAAAATAAAATAATTAAAATGAAAAAAGACGATACACACAAATACACACACATACACAGTGACAGTTACAAACGCGTCAACGCCACAAAACGACACAACTCAATTAACACCAAAGCACACTATGGATCGGCATGTGGGTGTGAGTGAGTAAGCGTGTGAGTCTATGGAATTTGCTGGCGGTGGCGTTGACTTTGGCGCACCAATTGAATTGGTGTTGCCACATGCACACAAACACACACACACACTTAAACTTTAAGTTATGTATGCGCTCATATTCGTGTGCATTTTGCACCAGCTCAGCGCAGAGTCTCCAGCTCAGCGCAACATATTGACATTCTGACAGTCGCTTTTTAATATAAACAACAACAATAATAATAACTAAAGCACTGTGTGGTGTAATCAAGTGAATGACGAGAATGAAGTGCAGTTTGTTGACTTTCAGCGCCAAATAAAAAATAATCAGTTGGCAAATCAATGTGGCATGACACTACATATATATGTACGTATATATTTATAAATAAGAAAAAATATTAGCTACAGCGAAGCTATAACACCTTGCAGTGGCATTCCTTATAGCATAAAATGGTATAAAAAAGATCTTTGTCTTGATTTTGTTCATTCAGTTTGTATGGCAGCTATATGCTATAGTGATTCGATTTGAATAACATATACGCACGATTTACGATTTCTTTCCATAATAAGCTGGTCCAAATTTTCTATCGATATCTTGTCAAATTAAAAAGTTTTCCATACAAGCATTTGGATTTTGAGCGGTCAGTTTGTATGGCAGCTATATGTTATAGCGGTACAATCTGAAAAATTTGTTCGGAGATTATAGCGTTGACTTTGATAATAATCTAGGCCAAATTATTCATTAAAAATTACACAAACAAGTGTAAAAGAGAGCATTTGAAATCGTTATTATACAAGTGGAGAATTGTAAATGTGTTAGCAACACGAACGAAATTTATAGATAACAGTAAAATAACAAATTTTAAGCCTAACCTCATTCTAATTATTAGGCTGAGATCACTCAAGGTAGGCGTGATTTATTGAAGAGAGCCAAGTATGCTCTCTTTGCGCAGAGAAGAGAAAAATCCATGACATTCATGACTTTCAGGAGAGTATACATCACTCCTTTAACGAGATGCAGAGATTGAGACAGAGAATTCCGCTATGTTATCGAATTCTACTACGCAAATGTATTCATGGCTATGGAGCAATAATTTTAATAATTTTTTTAGCCAATTGCGGACTTAAAGTACTCGGCTCAGGTTTCGAACTAGCCTGATACCTAAAAATAACAGTAAAATACGCTATATTTGTTACGGCATTCCGCACTTCGGCGTTATTACCGCAACAACTATAGGCTTGCAACAAATTGCCGCATTGTGGGCCTTGTTGACATTAAACAAATGCTGACACCACGTCTCATTTTGAGCGCATCAATTTATTTTGATGACGCGGCGAATTGGTAACGCCAAGTCCGTGTAACCAACGCCAAAACCGAGCTGACTGCGCCCAACAACACGCTCAGCGCTGCAGAGCCGCCACTTCCGTGCGCAATTTGTCTGTTGCAAGAACGCGGCGTCGGCTCGACATTTGCAGCCATGCAACGCTGTCAATGTTTGTAAATAACGTGGTTTGTTGTTGTTGCAGCTGTTGTTGTTGGCGCTGTCAGCGCAACAAATATTGCTTACATTTAATGACATAAACGTTGCGTTTAGTTGCGGCGAATGCGTTGCAAATTGATACATGCAATTAACTGTAATTACTTGTGCGCGCTTCCGCCACCTCCGCTTCTTCTTCTTCTCTCACTGTCCGCTAACCACTTTAGTTACGTTTGAATTAAACGTTTACAGGCGGAAAAGTAATTTTTCAAGGTTCCTTTGTTGTTGCGCATGCGCGCTGTCGTCGCTTTTGTGGCCGTGCGCTTTCAGCGTAAAAATAATCGAGTGCCAAAGTGCAAACGACTTTTGTGCTTCACACCTTTTAATTTTTGCCTTCGCACATTAATTGCGCCATTTATCGCCTATTATATTGTTACAACAATTTTCTTCGCTTTCAACCTTGCGCATTTTCAACGCATGCGCAGCGCCGGCAAACGCTTCGCAACACCTTTTTCTGACGTCAGGTGACATAATCGACACCGCGTTGACAGCAAGAGCTTAGCAAAATATTTTCACAATCACCGCAACAACAACAACAATGGTTAATAATGCCATTAAGTGTTATGGAAAATTTGCGCGCGTTACGGCGCTGCGATGAAATCGTGAAAAGTTGCGTGAAAGTTACGCAAGCGAAATGTAGCCAGTAAAAGCTAACAGAAATTTATTGTCAAGTTTAAAATTTATAGGAAATTAAATTAATTTAGTGAATTAAAAAATTAGTTTTTTTGCAATTTTTAGTTTAGTGCAACTTTCAACACCGTTTTATAGTTAATATTAAAAGATCCAGTGACCTTCAAAGCTTTGTGGAAGATTTGATTTCATAAGAAAATTAAGCTAAATACTAAGATTAATAAAGTGTGAGGCATAAGGTGATGCTTGCATTTAGATATATAGATACTTGAAAAATACACATCTTGTGATTTTTTTTTCAGTAAAAAATTTCGAGAAAATTTATTTCATTAAAATATTCTCGCAAAACTATATTCGATTTATTATGTATAAAAAATGCGAAAAAATACATCTTACAAAATATGAAAATTTAAATTTTTAGATATTTAAAAAAAATTTCGAAATAAGAAAAATGTGTCTTTGCACATAAGAATTTATGAAAAGGCAAAAATCAAATTAATGCAAGTATACATATAAGCTGGTGCAGAAGCCTTTGAAAATGATAAAAAGTAAGAAATACATAGAAGACTGAGACCCAACGGAAACGAAAAATAATATAGCAAACAGTAAGGGAAAAATAATTTACGCGGAAAAATTTATTTATTATAATAATTTTATCTGAGTTCGGGAAAAGTAGGAAAGGGGAGTTGTTGAGTTTTTAAGGGTTAGAAACGGTTTATCTCGATTTTCGCCAAAACTACGAGCTTTATAGAAAAACGTTACAAGGCAATGTTGTAGATAATGAAAAGATCTATAACTATTGTTTATAGACTTTTTTCACATAACCTCAAAATTTATGCGAAAATTTCAAATAACCAAGTTTTTGGTTTTTTTTTTTATTTTTATCTTATACAAAATTTTTTTTCGAAATTTGAGGCAAACTTACTTTCTTATGTACCAAGCACACTGTATTTTTATATTTAAAATATTGATTTTTTCTTCTTATATTGACGTGATATCGAAAAAAACCTATAATTTTTAAACAAGAAATCTCAAGTCAACATATCTAATTTTTTTGAAAAGTTAGTAGGCTTTAAGTTTGTGTAAGTCTCTGCTTTCTGATAATATAAAACATCTACATTACTATGGTACGTTTTCTCAGAAAATGCAAACAAATACCCTAAACACCAAAATTACATACCCTGCTCTAATATTATATATGAAATTAAAAAAAAATTTGTTTGCTTTTGCTCAAAAATAATAATAAAAAAATTTATTTTTAACAACAAAAAAAAAATAAAAATTTCTTAGAGTATCTCAATTTTGAAAAATAAACATTATAGATAATCTTTATGAAAAAAAAATTTTTTTTGAAAAAAAAATCGAATCGATTTGATTTTTATTTTAAAAATAAAACTTTATTTTCAGTCAAAGTTTAAAAAAAAAATTATTTTTCAAAATAAAAATCAATTCGATTCGATTTTTATTTTCAAAATTCAAAGTTTAAAAAAATTTATGTTTCAAAATTAAAATCAAATCGATTTGAGCTGGGAATAAAATGGAATTTTGAAAACAATAAAAAATCTGCTTAAAAAAATCAAAAAACGGTTTTGTATTTATATTGCAAAAAAAAAAACAGAAAAATAGAAAAAGTTTTAATTATTAAAAATATCACAAATACAGGCAAATATTACTAAAAAAAATATATATTTATTATTATAATTATTTATTTTTTTTTTTTAGTTTATACAATTAAAAATAACAATTTTTAATTATTAAAAAACAACTACTTTTAATTATCCAAAAAGTTAAACAAATATAAAAGCAAATATTTTTCAAATTTTTTTTTGTTTTTTTTTATATGTAAATTTATAAAAATTATCAAGATATTATATTAGTAAATATAAAAATTGTTATCGAATCAATTTGTGCTAGTACAAAAAATTAATTTTAAACAACAATAAATTTCTTGATTTTTTTTCCCTAATTTTCATAATATTGCCAAATATACATAACTGCGCTTTATTGCGTAAATTTGAATTATGCAATCGCATAAAAATATTATTTAGCAAAAAACATATTTTAAGCCTTCTTTCGCCAAAAGATGCTGAACAAAAGGTTAAGATGCCAGCGAAAACAAAAAAAAATATATATAAAAAATTTAAGCAAATAGCCAAAAAGTCGTAGCTGAGCATGAACTTAAAACAAACAAAAAAAAAAGAAACAAAAACATTAATATATACAACAAAAACATATGTATAAGCGTAAAAGAAAATTGAATAAATGCGCTTAAAACAACGCTTAGAAAGTGTTTTTGATTAAAAAAAAATCATATTTGTTGGCATGAGTGTGTGCATGTATGTATATATACACGAGATATTATATTTTTGCTAAAAAATTGCAAAAAATTTCAAAATTCAGCGCAAACAAACAATAAACAGATCACACAGCTGCCGAGCTGAGACATGTAACTGTAGCAACACAAAAAAAAACAAAGCTACACACATATACATGTACTTACATAGATACAGTTAGTTGAAAAATATAACAGTCTGCGCTGCGGTTGACAAGGTATGACAAGTTATTATTGTTGTATCTTTAGTGGCATTGTGCGCTGCAGCCGCTCATGTATGCCCACAGGTGTATAGGTGAGTGTATGAGTGCGTATGTGTGTGTGTGTGTGTGCTTGCACATACGTTTTGCGCTTGTTAGTGTTAGTGTCACATTACGTGACTTTATTATCTAATCGCATATTACTCTACTCATCTGTCAGCAATGATGTGACAGTTGCGGCAGCCAACAGCAACAATAACAAGCAACCTACTCTTGTTATTATTATTGTAACTTTTGTTGTTCTTGTTATTGTTGTTGTCATTGCAGTACAATACAAGTAGCCAAAGTAATTCGCTGCTGTTGGCTGCGACGACGTATGACGGACGACGGACGACTAAGTGCGGCGACTGTCAGCGTCGCGTACGCAATGTGGCTGCGCAAATTGTTTTGTTGTTTGTTATTGTTTTTATCTCCATTTGATGAAGTTTGTTTATTTAATGATACTTTAGTTGACTTTCATTGCCTGTGGCCCGGCTAAAAAGCGAAAAGGTAGAGCCAGCGGCAAAGTGGTGCAAAAAATGCATAGCAAAAAGTGCGCGGCTGTTATTGTTGTTGCAAATTAAAAGTGAAAGATGTTGCGAAATTATTTGTGAATTACATTTTTGCTGAAGAAGGCATGACTCTCTAATTAAATAATTATTTTGCAAATGAATGCTTGAAAAAAGAGCGTCAAAGTGACAAGCTGCGCGGGAGAAGTGAGCGGATCAATGCGAAGTGCATTGCCGCGTTAATGAGAAAAGTGAAATTTGTGTGCAAGTTGGGATTAAGCGCGAAGAAAAAAGTAATTAAGCCGCCTTGCAATAATTAAGTGAAGGTAATCATTGCAATTATTAGTTGCAAAAAATAGCACAGTTAAGCAGCGCAAAAATTGCAAAGCAGCAGGGTTGCATTGGGTAGTTTATGAACAATAAAAACAAGAAATGACGAAAACTTCTGTTACGTCTAATACTATAATAATATACCCTTCACAAATAAAAACTTTTTCCAAACAAAAACTTGATTTCGATCGTTCAGTTTGTATGGCAGCTACATATATGCTATAGTGATCTGATCTGAACAATTTGTTCGGTGATTGTATTTTTACCTTGCATAATAATTCATGCGAAATTTGGTCAAGCTATGTCGACAAGTAAAAAAGTTTTTACTACAAGAACTTCACCTTGATCGTTCAGCTTGTATGGCAGATATATGCTATATTGGTCCGATATCGGCAGTTTCAACAAATAAGCAGCTTCTCGGGGAGAAAAGAACGTGTGCAAAATTTCAGATCGATATCTCAATCACAAATTCGCGTATATACAGACAGCCGTCGGACATGGATGAATTAACTCAGCTCGTCACGCTGATCATTTATATATATACTTTACAGAGTCACCGACGTTTCTTTCTGAATGTTACAAACTTAATGGCAAACTTAATATATCCTGTTCAGCTCGTCTTCAGCTTTTGTCCGAAATAAAGCTTTTTAGTCCAATACTGATACACCGAAAAAAGTGAGGCGACAAGTGGGTAGGGTAATAGAAGGCCAGCACTGGGATTTAGACACCAATTACCCGTCAAGAAAAGAGAATGGACCGTTATGTAGATGAGCAAGAGAATAATCATTTTCTTTCCTAGCCTGAATGCCATATTAAACCGTTAGACTAACATCGCAAAAGAGAAGACGTCACTGTTTATGTAGAACTCAACCGATTGGTTATTAAAATTCTAGAAGAAGCAAGCTCTCCGAGTTAGTTGGACTGCACTCTTTTCCAAACTGCTTTATTTTTCGCTCGTTACTCAGTTTAGCATCTGTAATTCTCCAAAGGTTTATAAAATAAATATAAGTAATATACAAAAATCATGTAGTTAACGGATTCACAGAAATGAGAAGACTACGTTATATCTGAACGAATCAGAAATTGTGGGATAATAGTATAGCTTGAAAATTTATTGAATTAGTATGAACAGAATCAAAAATCAATGCAAATAGAGACGTTTTCATAAAGATATATTTCTGTAACAACAACTTAGCGGTAAGGTGGTACAAAATTTGCTTTTTGAGTCGACATCAAAATGTATACTTACAGAATTATTTAGGGTATAACAGTATAATCAGTATATCAACAGAACTTACCTGTAAAGAAAAAGAAAATAAATATATATATTTTTGATGCAACTATACTTGACTATATTTAACGTCAATCAAATGATTACAATAGTAATTTTCGTCCCTTAAGAGTTAGAGGGAGGTCAGTATTAATATTACTTACTGAGGCTAAGCATAAATCTCAAGTAAAGGGAGTACAATACAGTATCTACCGTAGTTGCCTTTTTAAGAAACAGATTTTATGAAACAGCTCTCTATGTAATCGCCGGGCTTTTATCCACCTCATACAGGAGCTAAATTATGGTTTATTATGAGAGAAAATATATTTCGTAATTAAAATATTTGACTCCCTATAGAAATTTAAAATCCCACAAATGCATAACAGCTCGTTAGCTCTGTGTACGAGTGCACAGCTCGATGCTGTGCAAATATGATACGACGTGATTACTGTGACTGCACACGAAAGCGATACGAAGCACATGCGTGTCATTGTATGCTTCAACAAATCCATATGCCTTCGTCTACCGCCCTCACTGTAGCTGGCACACACTCCCTCACACACCTCACCCGCAGCCATGCTCAAGTGATTGAATGTCAAAAATCATTATGAATAATTGTTATTGTTGTTGTTTAGTGTGAGGAGTGTGTTCTTCATCGTTGCGATTGTGATTTTCGATATTTTGCTGCTTTGCCTTGTGGCGCTTTGCTGCTAACATATTGTTGCAGTTGTTGTAGTAATGCTTGCAATGCTGATGCGTATCTGTCAGTTTATCTGTTTATCTCTTTGCAGTCATTAACATTAGCGCTCAACTGTGAAATCGGTCATGAGAAATCATGGTCAATTACTGAAATTAAATTGAAAATTGTAAAACTATGGTGGAAGAGGGGGAGAGATGAGCGGAGCGACAAGTGTGTTTGATGTGTAATGCGTTGTGAGTAATGAAGGGTGAAGGCTGTAGGCGGGGGGCAAATTACTCATTACAAGAAATTCACTAGATTTGTGCTTGGAATGCAGCAATGGCGTTAATGGAGTCGAGTCGAGGCTTCTAAACGCTGAATAACTAATTTCATTAGTGATTTAATTTACTGCTAATATTCAGTCAGAGATAAAATAATTAGCAATTGTACCATATCGTTATTTTCTGGGAGTTTTGATGTAATTATTTATACTTTGTAGTATTATAAACCATAATAAATTTATAATTTTGCATTAGTATAATGGAATTGGAAGTAAAAATATTTATGAGAGTAATTACGGCAGGGTAATGGTAAAAGTTATAGTGATATTGTAATTAGATTTTCGCGCTTATAATTATTTAATTGCACGTAATAGCAATTTTAAGTTCTAGAACTTTCAAGTAAAGTAATGATAATGGAATTGGTAATTACATACAAAATTGAATTATTTGAAACTTGAATGACAAATTGAAACTGGCAAATATATGTATGAAACTGCCAATAACTATGTTTAGCTAGCGCAATACTAAAGTATTGATAATGGGAATGGTAATTACTCACATAGTGGTATTTAAAAAATAAATAATAATGGAAACTGTAATAGTAAGTTGAAACTGGTAAATAAATGATAACTATTGTATTTTTAGCTAAAGAAATACGGGAGTAATGATAATTTTACTGGTAATTATTTACTTAGAGGTAATGAAAAAGTAAATCATACTGGATACTGTAATACTGTAATGGAAAATTGGAACTGGCAAATAGCCGATAACTAGTTTTAGCGAGAGCAATAGCAATGTTATTGGTAACGTAAAAGCAATTGTAGCGCCATATTTATCAAATGTAATGGTAAAAGCATTACTAATTAAAATCGTTATCGTCAGACCATGGCGTAATAGTATTGGTAATGGTAATCATAAGGTTGTAATGGGAATTTCATTAATATTAGTAATGGAATAATACAATACATTTAATGAAAACATTAGTGGAACAAAGGTCGCTGGTCATAAATATATATTTTTTAGAGCGATAAGAGAGAAAGATGAGGAAAGCTACAACTACCACAACCACCGGTTCTACGTTTATGGAATTAAGCCGGCTTTTCCTCAACCCAGAGCTGTTATTTCGAATATCTAAACTTGTTCGAAGCCGTGAGAAATAAAGATAAATTGATATCCAGGTAGAAACGCATTGAAAGAAACAATAAATAAAACGAGAAGAGCGAAAGAAATAACATTAATGACATTTTCGATGCAAACAAATTAAAAACATTTTAAATTAATATATTTGATTATTTGCTTTAATTTTTTTTTCAGCTTCAACCGTGGAAAGCAATCAACAATGCATAGCGTCAAAGGCTGTCAACTGCGCTGCAATAACAAAAATCGCCACCAATGCGCCGCACGCAACATGTTGTGCGGCCAATGACGCATGTTGCATTACTCATGCATTACTTCTCCCGCACAAATTACATTGCATTACAACAGCAAATATTCGCTGACTCGTCGATTGGCTTTTTGTCGCTGAGCTGAGCAGCTGCCTGCAATGAATTTAAATTGAATTGCCAATGAGCGTTTGCAGCAGATTGCAGTGCGCATTTAATGTTTTTGTAGCTGTTGTTGTTGCTGCAGTGGCTTCATTACAAAGCGAGGCATGATTACATGCCAGTGTGTGTATGTGTGCGTGCGCGAAAGCGCTGTCAGGCTATTAATCCTTTTCCCGACGCAAAAACTGCCGCAGCAACGACTCAATTAGCGTGTGTGTATTTGTGTGTGTGCGCAGTGAAATTTGCATGTATGCGCATTGCAAGTGATTTTTTCGCACGCCTGCACAATTTTTATTAAATTCATTCAAATTAACTCGCAATTTGGGTCAACTTGAGTGCTAAATGCGGTTGTCCACACGCGGCAGGGACTTTTGCGGCGCTGTGGCATATACCTATAAGATGCCGCATGCTGATTATACCGTTGATGATGTGCTTGCGGGTAACTGCTACGTTTCGTGTTTGCCGAGTGGCTGAGCGCTCGAAAGCTTGAGCGGTGGGCGTAAATGGCTTTGAGTTGGGGAAAGCGCCCGAAACGCTACAGCGCGCTGGCTTATTCGCTCATTTGCAAACTTATGCGCGTGTCAATATTTGCAATTCTCTGTGTGCTGTTTACTTTTGTTGTTTTACATGGCGTTCAAGTGAGCTGGCTTAACAATGGCCACCTCATTGGCATTATTGGCCATTTTCAGGCATTCACAATCGCATAAAACCCAGCTTTGCACTTAACTATGAGCTTTTTGTTGTTGTAAATTGTTTTTGTACTACTCTACATAAATTATACATGTGGCGTAAAAGTCCTTTGCGCACAATTTTAATGAGCTTATGTTTGAGGGCTCTATATCATACAAGCATACAGATATATATAAATATATAAATGTCTGGTGAAAAAAATACGAAAATATGTAATGCGATTGACTAAAAGTAATGTATGCGAAAGGAGAGTGAAAAATTTTACAGTGCTTTTGATTTTCGTAATCATATTAGGTAAGGTTATGATCATGTTAAAAATCTAATTAATTGTAATGGTAATTAGTAATGGTAATGGTATTGGTAATCTTACTTATAATTACAATGAATACTTAAATACTAATATTATTTGTAAGGATTGTGAACATGCAATTACATGTAATGCAAAAAAAAACTATTCATTACGTTACAAATTTTATTAATTAAAATACTTTAAGTAATTGTAGTTAAAAAAAAATTATAAAAACTCAAATACATTTTATAAAGAAGACAAAAAATATATTAAAAAGTCAAATTATTATAGTACTTTTAATGGTAATTATAATAAATTTGTTGCAATGGAACATTCAACGGTAATGAGAACGCATGGATAAAATAATAAGCAATTATAAAATAACAATAATTGTAAGGGTAAACCAAATAGTTATTAAAAACGATCGTGTAATCAGAGAAAAAAATTGAGTAATTGGTAATGATTACTTTTTTACAGTGCAATCTTAAATATTGTGATGTTCATTAATGTAACTACATTTGTTATGACACTTTTTTCTCAATTGAAAACTTAATTATTATGATAGTGCTTAATACAATTACAGCGAAATATTTTAAGAGCTTGTAATGATTAATACTTGTAATTTTAAGCTTAATTTTTTTAATGCATCATTATTTTATATTATTGTTGTGTTATTATGTTTACAATGTTTCCAGTAAGTGAGAGAGTAATCAAAGAATAATGCTAAACGTTAATGTAATCAAAGACAAAAATTTCAGAAAGACATACTGATAACTTTTTTCAATTTTAATTTTAATTAATGAATGCTGATTAATGTAATTACAGCGAATCATTTAAACAAGTTGTAATGATTATTATTTGTAATTTTAAAAAGATACAACTATTATAGTTGCAATTATTACAGTAATTGTAAGAGTAATCTAATTAGTAATGCAAAAGTAATCGAAATTTTTTTTCGGTAATTGTACTGATTGTAATTTTTGTTATTATTACGCTAAATAATGTCTCTGCAGCGAAACATTTAAATAAGTGGTGATGATTACTACTAGTAATTGTAGTATTACTTGTTATTAATATAATAAAAGTTGTAATAACTTACAATTAACTGACAATAAAAAGGTTGTAATGATTACTACTTGTAATTGTAATATTACTTGTCATTACAACAATAAAAATTGTAATAGCTTTCATAATATCGGTTAATACATTCCAACTGAGTGGATAATGATCAAACGTTGTTCTGGTAATGTTAACAGTAAACAAAGTATTGTGCTTTCGCCTACAATATCGATTATTATCACAGCTTATTGCTATTGTAGGCGTATGCAAATGCTTCAAATAAGCTACATGCATACATACACATATAGATAATTTTATTTTCATTACTGCAACAGCTGTCTGCATGCAATTTAAGCATCAGCAACGTGGCCTGCATGCAATTTGCGGTTGAAAAATTTTTATTTTTACACTCAACAGCCTTTTTCCAAGCGCCTTTTTCGCGCGTAAATATGTATTTGTTTGCTCACATGTAATGACTTTCACTGGTGCTGCTCGAAAGGCAATTAAAGCCAGCCGCACAAGCTGTTGCATGCAGGTACTTCCACTAATAGGCATTTGTTGTTGCTGCGCGCGCTTATGGGCGTTGTTATTATAGCACCCACGTATACACACACATAAACAAACGCTTACAGTTACAGCTTGTTGTAATTGTTATTATTTTGTGTGTTTGTATATTATCTACAGCGCCTTACTATACTTTTTTATTGTAATTAAGTTGCTGGTAGTTTAGTTCATAAATTGCATGTTACTCATACGCCCTGGCGTCACCGCACGCTTGACTCGCCTACGCTGTGGACATAGTGCATTGTAAGTACGGTTAGACGCTAATTTACAATTAATTGACAATGGCGAAGCTACTGTTACTTTTTCCACACACACACATATATACACACAAACGCACACATATATACATATATAAATATTTATATTATACAGATATTTACGAGTATATTGGTATATGGTAAGTATATTATATTCTACTTCAAGCTTTTAATAGCAATTTGATACCGCATCGTACAGCCATTAGCCTCTCCGCTGCATGTGTATGTATGTAGCAGTGTATATGCGATATGATATTGGTGTGGGCAGCGAAAACATTATAACAAATAAACAGGTCGATTGATGTAAGCACAAAGCCGCACAGGCTAATGAAACTTAATGCTACTATTCATGAAGCACACACACATAGAGCTAATTTACATACATACGGTAATTTATTTATAAATTTTCTGCGCTATCAAAACAAGGGCATCGCTTTCGCTGCCTTAATCCATTTCATTATAATATAATACTGTACTTATAAATACATAACGGTAGCCATTAGCTACCGCCAGCAGTGCTTGTTGTTGTTATTATTCATATTTGAAAGCACATTAGTGCACATGCATGTATGTGTGTGTTGTTGGTAGGCGTATCGATTACAGCAACTAAATAAAAGTGTAGAAAAATCATTAAGGCGCACAACAACTGTGTTAGTGGCAAAAAATTGATTGAAACACATAAATTTATATTTAGTTTGAAAGGTAGATAAACTGGTTGATGACTGTTGTGGCCAATAACGGTAAGGTAAATGTACTGGTTTTACTAAAATGACATACAAATAGCAAACATATGTACAGGCTACGCTGGTTTGTTGTGTAATCGAGTAGGAGTGCATGTTTAAGCAGTCAGAGGGCAAATCTGGCAGCAATACGAATGTTTTCAGTGATAAATTAATTTCTGAATTTTAAAGTTTTGATTAATTAAGAGTTTTGGTTTTTTAGTAATTTTTCATCACGACATAATATACTACATATTATTGTATTTTATAATTATATGCAATCAAAACTTAAAAAAAAATAAAAATTTTAAAAAAATGCAAAAAGTTTTCAAGCAAAAAAATTTGGAAAAAAAATGATTATAAAAAATGTACAAAAATATTTTTTTTGTATATAAAAAATTTACAAAATTTATTTTTTTAATATTTTACATAACTATTTTTTTTTTTTAATATTTCTTAACACTACTTCTATCAAGCAAAACTAATTTTTGGTAAGCCATTTTGTAAGAAAACGAAGATGTAAAATTATAAAAAAAAAAATGATTGGAATTCGCAACATAGTCTGTTTTATGACAAAAATTCAAAACTTAGTGGGTCGAACTAGTATCGACTTTAATCAAACTGTTTGCACTGAGTATTAAAGTTGGCTTTAGAGCTATGCACTAGCCAATAAAATAGCTATTATACATAGGTATATAACTATAAAAATATGCAAAAAAAAAACAAAGCCACCAAGCCTATATAAGCGCATAAGTGCGAGTAACAACAATAACAAAAACGCAAGCCAGTCAATCATTGTAGGCAGTACTTAGTTGTGGCACAAGTTCAGCACAAGCTTAAATGGTTCTGGCTACATATTTGCAAACAAAATAACAAATAGGCACGCACTCGCATTAGCAGTTAACTGTCGGGCGTTTGCATAAAACTGGTTTACTGGCGCACATACACATATGCACACATGTTAGTGATCAAACAGTAAGCGTAAATGGTTTTTAGAAACGCAAATGAGTGGCAGCGCGCTACCAGTGTACTTATAGTTGAAGTAAATACATTTTTAATTGCCATTAGCTTGAGTTGATTGTATATATTTCGATATTTCTTTATTAAACTACTATCTAAAGTGCATTTATTGGAGTTTTATTTGAGTGTGTGTGAGTCAAAGTACGCTTCGCGCGTTTATAATCACACTTTTTGCAGGCACTGTTTTGCCAACTACATTAGTGACTGAAGGAGTATTATGCAGTGTTGCTAATTACTTTGTGCTATGAATGCCACATAGTTTAACACAAAGTATTTCTAATGTGTTTAACTCATTTGGCACATGCCTTTTTTTAATTTTTGAAATAAAGAAAAGAAAAGTTTTTTCGCTTAAATTATAACTTTAATTATAACTAATCATACTATAAGCATTTTTTGAAGTTTTAAGTTTATTTTCATGTCGACTGGAGGTACAAATGATTTTTTTACTCGAAATTGTTGATCAATGACAATATTTTATAGTTGGATCACAATTTTTAAATATTTTTAATTAAACATAATTTTGAAAAATATATTTTTTGAGGAGGAATTTAAAACAACCTGAATTACACTACAAACTGAAAAGGAAGGATACAAATAATTTTTTTTCTGTGTGTAAAAATAAAAAATTAAATTATGAAATTTTCTGTGTTGAACAGAAAAATGATATAAGACGAAAAAATTTAAAAAAAAATTAAAAAAAAAAAATCGGCAAAACTTCATAGTGCGGAACAAAACGACTTAAAAAATTTATTTTTTATCAAGATTGGTAAATTAATTAAGAATAATAATATATTAGAAAAAAAAGTTATTGGGAAGTTTATAATTAATATGGTAACATAGCAATATTTTCAGTTCAACAGCTAGACAGTTTTTAATTCTAAAATTTTTAAAATGTTCGTGCATTGCAAAAAAATTAAATTAAAAATTATATTGAATAATAAAAAAAAAAATTCAGAACAAATAACTCAAAAAACATCATAAAGTTGTTACGGCTTGTTTTTATAGCACGATTCGTGAACCACCCTGTACAAAAAAAAAATAATAAAATCAAACATAAAATTTCAAAGTTAATCATGGCATAAGTAAATAGCAATTTTCAGAAATAAAAAATATAAATAATAAAAAATAAAAATAATAAAAAATAAAAATAATAAAAATTATGCTGAAAATTAATTAAAATTAAACAAATTATAAAATAAAATAAAAATTACTAAATTAAAAAAAAATTTATAATCATTTTCTATATCAGTTACACATATTGAAATTCAAAATTTTTAAAAATATTCATGTTTTGAACAAAAAAAAAATTAAATACATAAAAAAGAATTAAATTTTGAAATTATAAAAAATACAAAATTTAACTTAAACTTTTAATTCGAGTTATGACATATGTAAGTAAAATAAAATCTGAAAAAAAAAAGTTATAATTAAATTTAACATAAAATTTAAATTTTGATTATGACATATGTATAAAATTAAAAAAAAATTAATAAATTAAAAAATTATAATAAATCACGAAGTTCTGTTCAACAAGCTAAACGCCAGCAAATAGTCACGAGCAGCAATAGATACCAACAACAACACAAATAATTAATTAAATAATAAATATTTACTTTTCAATTAGTTAAGTACGCATTTTAGCATCCATTTGAGCATTTAGCATGATTATGTTTTTTCTTTTGTATTATCGCAATTTTTATTTACCACTTTATTATGCAAAACTTTGAAGCTTTGATGGATGCCCAACAGCTATGGTGATCAAACACAGCCAAACATGTGAGCAGCGCTGACACTGACATTCAGCTAGTTAAACAGCGCTTGGCAAACAATATTTTAGAATTTTACACGCTTGTCAATGCAAGCAAAGCAGAGAGAGGGACCGTGAAGCAGAACATGGCGGCGGATGCGCTTGAAACTTCGGTGCTGCGGCTGCCAATAAGTCAAGCGAGCGCAACAGTTGATGATGCTAATTGCCATTGTTGTTGTGTAGCTGTTGTTGTTGTCAATGCTAAGCCATAGCTCAGCACGCGAACAAAGAAGCTTATTGCACACAACTAATAAGCATGAAAAATTTATACGCAACTGAAATTTGTTTTGTAGCATCGTATTCTACTATAAATTATTTACACTCACATGTTGCTATTTTCTAGTGGTAATTATTTTGAAGGTCGCTTGCAGCTAACAACGCTAGTAATTTCCATAAATGTGAGGAGAAAATTAAAAAAAAATCAATAAATTAAATGAATAGAAATTTTCCTACTCGTGATTAGGCGCTGAGCTGTCAAAAGCCCTTCTAAAATTTATACTTGCGATAAGGCAATTAAAAGGGCAATGAATAACGGCACGGCGCATCGTGACTAAGCCGCGTGAGATCGATTATTGTAAAATTTATTATTGAAATTATACTTTAAAAACTGCAGCTTTTTATATAAAAAATATTCGGCAGAAAACGTTGTTTACTACTAAAATAAAAAAAACGACTTAAAGTGAAACGGTATAGAATTTTAACCAAATCAGCGTTAATTTAAAGTTTCAAAGCTGTGAGCTGCATTAGTAAACCCAAACTACTTAAACGAAGGCTTTTAGCATTAAGTAAGCTTTATGAAGCTCCAGCGAATTTAAATATAATTTAAACTATTAATTTTAAATATAAATAAAGAAAGCGGCGGAAGATATACAATTATGAAAACCTCATCAAGTGAAAAAGTTTCAATCTTTGACTTGTAACAATACATTCGTTACTCTTGTATTCGTTGAGCTCAACCGAGCTAACCAAAGCCTTTTGCGGATAGCGAAAGATACCTTCTTTACTAATAATTATTCATACTAAACGATGCTAAGCTTATTATGTCAATTTCAGCACATTTTTGGTACTCTGAAGACTATTCCATCCCAAAGCTGCATATGATGAAAAAATTAAGAGGGTCCATCTAATTGCCCCACAAACAATAAATTCACTACCCTCAGTATTCTCTAACACCACCTTTTATGAAATTGTAACGCTTCCCACCACTTTTCAGTGAAGTTCCTCTGAAAAGCTCTATTAAGCTGATTTGAGGACCAGTTCTTCAATGCATTGATCTGCTAAAAGTCACTAAGGCAACATTACACAACACAGCCTTGAAGCTGTCACTACTTGTCAATTGTGTACTCATTTCTCTGCAAGAAACCTTAGACTTGAATTTTGGTGCTATATCGCACTACTAGTTATGTGGTCTTATGATATGTTGTACCTCTTTTGGGTGCCCGCACCGCCATGTATTTCATTTAGAGCATACAGAACTCATCTGCAAACGCTTTCGTCTTTGTTGTTCGCGGTAGCTGGCTGCTGGCTGCTTAAGAGCACATCGTGTATTGTCTTACAAAAGTCTAAAGTCTAACACACGAAGACAAGGCTAATTTATTGCCCTCTTTGTGTAATTTTCCACAACAGCACCAAACACCTAGATGCTGGTTTTATGTGGTCTTACCCGCCATAATTGTCATAAGGCTGCAATTTAATATATCATAATTCAAATCTTCATCACCTTGCGGTGCATCTAAGTTACTCTTCACACATTCTCTGATTTCTCGTGAGTTGAGGTTTGATGGTTTGAGGTAATTAGAAACGATTAGGTGATGTGTGCAAAAGAATGATTCTAACAAAGTTAGCGCAATAGTCTTGTTTACTAATTAAGGTAGATATGTTTTCAAAGGTTCTAATTGGAATTTTTATTTTTGAAATTAGAAACAAGCCATTTTGTAGTTTGCTGCAAGTAATTTAAAAGCTTAGAGAGCTTTCCACTTTCGAATTCAAGACATGCGATCTTAAATGTGAACTCGAGATCGAAAAACTACAAAGTTAACAGCTTGATGTTAGCACCTGTTCGCCAAACTATCTCGACGTAAACTTTTTTAGTAGACCCATTCAAAGCGTTCAAAGCTCACTTGTTTCAAAACCCCAACGGTACGTGTAATCTCCCCAAAGCACAACGAAACGAAATGCCGTAAATGAAAGACCAAAACAAAATTAGACTACACAAATCCATTGCAGCCGGAACATGTTAGCCGCACAGCGGCGGAAGCCGGTTGCTGGTGGTCGCTGGTCAAACAAACGCCGTAACTGTAAAAACGTAGTAAAATTTCGTTGAATTTTTCGTCGCTTTTAAGGGACTAACAAAATATACCAGTAAACTTTTAAACCAAATCAACACAAGCGCTTTGTGACGCGCTCGCCGCCAGAGCAAGGTTTGCTGCTCACAGTGTGTGTGTGTGTGTGGCGCTTGTAACCCATGCGCGATTTGGCTTAATTCGCAATTTACAGTTATTTTACTGCGTCACCACCTGCCTGCCGCCTGCGCGCCGCATTGCATTTCCATTACCGCGCGACCACCGAGCGCCGAATTCATTTTTTGGTTAACGCGCAGGGTTGCTCACACTCCGCGCGCGCTTCGTTTGGGGATTTGTTTTGTTTATCTGTAATTTTGGTGGAATTTGTGATGCAGCTTAAATGCTCGCCCTCAGCGCGCAGGCTGACGGGTGTGGATGGCGCGGCGCGTTGTGGGCGTTTGTGCGCGCCAGGCGCCAACTAACTTTATTGCGGTTGCCTTAATGTAAATGTGCTGTTTGTAGCTTTCGACCGCCAACTTTTCGCACTAACTCGCGCAAATTGTTGCAATTGCAGCTGCCGCGCGCCTCCTCTAACTGTTTACATTGTGAATTGAATTGCGTGTGCGGCATGTGTTGCATTGTTTGCACGGAGAGTTGCATGTTCATGCAGTGGCCACCGTCAGCACCAGCGTCGACGCTTGCCATTTGCGCATATATCACTTGCACCTTCGCATTGGGTGCAATAAAATTTGTAAGCGGTTAGTGTATTATTTACTGCTGTACTGTTTTACGATTTTGTGGCGTTGAAGGTTGATAATTAGGCGCTTTTAATTGTGCGCGCAGTTGTTTAAGCTTCAATTGTTGCATACAATCGTGCTAGTCGGTGCCAAATTAAGGTTAGTTTGTAGGACTTGCAATGCGAATAGTTGGCGCGCGCCGCGTGTGCACTCAAAAGTGTTGTATTTTGTTGCAATATACATTTTTTTCTGTTTTCTTTAACGGTACAGAAGTTTGTTGCCAAATAAATCAACTGTAATTATTGTTAATTCAAATGAAATTAATTAACTGAATGAACGCCTGAGTGAATCAACGTTTTGGTCGAGTGTAGCTGGGAGTTATCGCGCATAAAAATACTGATCTCTCCGCTCAAGAGATCTGAGCTTTGGAAAGAGATATTTTAAGACCCGTGAAAGTCGTCGAAATGCTTAGGTAGTAAAATGTACTCTAATAAAGATTCTAGAAACAGAGTTGTGGCTAAGAAATGTGGTGCGAAGACAGATAGTCGGCAGTAGTTTCTCAGCGCTATGTACTATTCGGTCTTGAAAAAGTGTTGGGCTTTATAAAATAGAGTATGGACTCTTTTCTATGTTAATGTTTTGAAAAAATGCCAAATCGTCGAACATAAGCTATGGTTAAACTCTTGAGACACGATTTGATAAATTATGTAGTTTTGGTGCTCTCCCAAAGAGTCTGAACATTTAAAGCAATATTTTCAGCTTTGAATTAGATCGAATCAAACAATCTGGATATAATATTCATCATCTTTTTTGAGGATATATTAAGGCTATCATGTCATAAAAAGCTTGGCTAGCTTTTATGAAGTATTCGAAAGTGAGCGCGAGGAGTGAGACAGGAAAGCCGAAACTTAAAAGTTCTTGTGTCAAGAAGGTAGCAGCTGGAAGCTCATTTCAAAGAAAAGGGTATCTAAATTTAATCAGTGAGCCTTAGAGTACTCTAAAAATCCCTCAATACCTAAACAAATTGGCAACAAAACTAATATGCAAACGAGCTAAGAAACTGGCGTTAGCAGGCAGCATCTTGCTTTTATAGCAAATAATCGTAGCTATTCTCGAATAGTTTATTTGATATATATAATGCCTCAGGGGCACGTGAGACATTCTTCTACGTCAGTGTGGGCTTCACTGTAAACAAAAGTTCTCTCAGCGCTAGTGGCAATCCTATCGCCTTATAAGAATAACTACACGTTGTGTCTGATGCGATCGGGCATAATAGCTAATAATATTCGATAAAAATGTTTTTGGACTTACATTAATCACTTGTCGGACAGCGACCGTTCAGCTGAAATGAAAAGAGGAAAAACAAATAATTAATTAAAATCGCTCATGCATGCGCAAAAGTACTTATCTGAATACAATCTTAGGTTAGGTAATAAAATAAAATTCAACACGGTCGCGCTTCAGCACACAAATTAATACACAATACCGAAATTAACCGTTACATATTAATAATTAATGCGAAATTATGAAATCTTAATTCGCCGCGAAATTAAAAGGGCTAAAGCGGCAGAGTGCGACGGCGCGAGTGTGGGTTAAGACAGCAGACATATGTGGCCGGCGTAGAGCGGATAATTTATAACAATAACAACGCTTTGTATATGAGGCAACTGTAATGGAAACAGTGTCTGGAAAACACGGCAGATATACTTAAGTACTTAAGCACCTAAGTATCAAATGAGACAGCGCCAGAAACGATTTGCTGTCTGTTTTGACTCATATTTTCTCATGAGAAGAACCAAGTCATAGCAGAAATTGCCACATAACTCAAGAGCGCACGGCGCAGAAGGCGAACGGCGCCGCTCG
The DNA here is from genome assembly GCF_042242935.1 of Bactrocera oleae. Lineage (NCBI taxonomy): Eukaryota > Metazoa > Arthropoda > Insecta > Diptera > Tephritidae > Bactrocera > Bactrocera oleae. The sequence goes on from NC_091539.1 coordinate 2,443,953, forward strand.
TCGGCTGACAGACAGACAGACAGACAAAAGTGTCGAAGTGCCTTGAAGCGAGGCGAATGCAACAAGAAACCAGGCTAACAAAGTAGAGCGCGTGGGAGCTGACTGGAGGAGGGTGACAAAGCGAGGTTATTCGCTGAACATAACAGATCTGTGTTTGTGTTTTTAAATGATAAACCGTCACACTGAGAGTGTGGCGGTTTATCATTATGTTGTGGCGCCTTTAAATAGGCTAGGTGTATGCCACATGTGGGCGCTAATGAATTTATGATATTTATGTAGTTTTCGGCATGAACATGCGTATATCTCATAATTTATATTACAAGCTAGCGACACACATGTTATGATTCTTGCTTTATCTAGAATTATTTTTAAATATTTTTTTTAAGGCAGCGAAGAGCTAGCAATTAAAAAATGCGAAGACATCATAAAATTTGCTGCTTAGAACACCTGAGTTTTGTAGTTGTTGTACATATGTTTATATATGAAAAAGCGTGTGGGAGCGTGAATCAGCGTAATGCCGTACCAAGTAAGAAGCTTATCCATACATACGTACAAACATACTTACATACTTATATAGCAGACGTATGTATGTATATATGTATATAGCAGGCGATAAGGTTCAAAAAACGTTTAATTGATTGCCAAACAGACACTACACATACGCTCACACACACACATTATTCATTTTATGATGTTTCCAATGGCCGATAAATGAGTATTATCATTAAGAAATAATAATTATAAATAGAAATTGGTGAAGCAAGCTGGTATGCTAAAGCAATAAGCTTAAAAAAAAAATGTGTAAGAAATTTCAAAATTTATTAAGAAAAAAATTTAATAATGATTTAAGGAAGGAAACATGTTGGACTTAAAAGTATATGTACATAATAAATAATTTCAAATAATAAAAAATTTAAAACTTACAAATTATAAAAAATAAAAATAAATTTTTAATTAAAATAAAACTTTAAAAAGTTAGGAAAAATTAAAATACATTCAAAAACATTTTAATTATGAAATGTAGTTTCACTTTTTAATTTTTTAATCAATTTTTTTAAAACTTTTAAAAAATTTCAAAAACAAAAAAATAAGGGATGGTTGAAAAATATAAAAAAATATCAAAAAAAAGTTCGGATTATTAAAAAAATTTATATAAAAATAAAACTATGAATAATTAAAAAAATATATAAAAAATTATAATAAATTAATAGAAATAGAAATTTTAGTAATTTAAAAATTAAGAATAAATAAAATTTAAAATAATTAATAAATAATATAAAACTAATTTGCCAGTAAAAATACATAAAACTAATTAAACAAATTCTATCAAATCTATAATTTTGTTTAATAAAAATCCCAAATTAAAAAAGAGGGATAGGATAAAAATAAATTGCGAAAATATCAAAAATAAAAGTTAATGATTATTTAAAATAATTTATATAAAAAAAATGAATACTTAAAAAAGAAAACAAAATTTTAACAATTATAATAAATTACTGAGGATATTTTAGAAAAAAATAAGACAAAGTAAAAAATTTTGTATTTTTAAATTTTTTAAAAATAAAATTCTCGTAAATATTTAATGTATGGTGATTAAAACGATTAAAAAATAGCGTGATAAAAAAGTAAGAAAAATATAATAAACAAATATTTCTGTCTATTTAATGAAAGAAAATGTTTAAAAAAATATATAAAAAGTTAATAATATATAAAAGCAACAATTATTCGGTAAGAAACTATAAATTTTATTTATATATGAGAAATATGAATTTGTGTTTTAATTTTTTGGTTAGAAAAATATTTTTTTTAAATTAAAATTAAAATTTTCTAGAATTTTGTGCCAACAAAAATATTTGTTCAAATCAAGGTTTTGAAATGTAATTATTTATTTTATTGAATATCAATATATTGAATTTAAAAAATGTAAGCACACAAGCGTAAAATAATTTAATTATGTAAGAAAAGAATTCGGATTCTCAATGTAAACCTAAAAAATTCTGACAAATTATCGGAAAGGTCATAAAGCCTGGCTAAAATTACAGTATTCAGAAAAGTCACTTATGATTAATGACTTTTAAATTAATTTCTTAACAACGGAGGTGTGGAAAGCAAATTTTGAACAAATTAAAAGCCGTCGCAATTTGTATAAATTCAAACAAAGATTTTATCAAAAGGCTTAGAATGAAGTTATTATTTTTTTTTTTCAAAATATTACAAGAAATTCAATTCTTTGTTAAAAATTTTATTTTTATTTTTTATGCTTTATTCTGCTATTACTGTGCTTTTTGCCACCGCTTTGTTCCATAATTAGTTTCCGATGTCTTATTATCTGCATAATCGAATCTCTCAACAACTCGACTTCAATGGAGTTTATTGTTGTTTTGTCGTTTTTTGGTGTGGGCGTTTTTATAGTTGCTGTCGAATTATTTGTAAATTACTTCAGAAAAGTTATTATGCTTTGACAAAAACAAAAAGCTTGGGCATGAAAAATGATGGATTATTTGACACCGTGTGGCAGCTTGGCCAAACATATCCGGGTGATTAGTCAAACGAAATGACTATTATTACTGCTATGTGTATGTATAAATGTGTGTAATAAGAATTTGTAAGAAATCAATGACAAAATATTTACCCGTGTTGTATAAATAATTGAACCTTCAGCAAGTGATGAAGACGAGATAAGCATTACCGTAAGCGGCAGTGGCAGTAGCAAATGCAGAGAGGGAAATATTAATCGAAAAGATTTTTAACGTACTAGTCTCTTTTATAACGAATCAATAATAAATTTGTTTTTGAGAAATATGTACATAAATAATTTTTGTTTATTATTATTTTACGGAAATATATTCTTTTACGATTTATTTTTAAAAAATTTTAATTTTGTTTATAAATTAAATTTTTGTTAGAAATTAAATTTTTTTTATTAAATTTTTTAGTATGTTAATTTTTTTATTAAAATGGATTTCTTGAGCATTATTATTATTTGTTTTATTGATTGAATTTTTTTTATAAAATATTATAACAATTAAAAATTTTTTTTTATTAAAACGTATTTTGCGAAATATACTTAAGGATTTACTTTGAAAAAATTTTAATTTTATTTTGCAATTAAATTCTTTTCAATTAAAATTTAAAACAATTTTTTTTTTTATTGAAGTATAGTTTTGAGGAAAATATTTCTTTATTTTTAAAAAATTTTAATTTTTTTATTACTTGAAATTCTTTTATTAAAATTTATAATAATTTTAATACATTTTTAAGGGAAATATTTTTTAGAAATTTATTTTTAAAACATTTTAATTTTTTAATTAAAAATTTTAATATTTCATAACTAAAATTTTATGATGTTTTTAAAAATATCTGAATTGTAAAGATTTTAAAAAGCTAATTAGAAAAAAAAGCTTAAACTTTACTTAAATTTTATTTAAATGTGTAACTCATAATTTACAAGTTATATTTTGTTAATTTTTTTTTTTTGGGAAATAATTTGTTATATAATCCAAATTAGTTTTCCATATTTGCTCTAATATTTTTTACAAAAATTAATTTTTTTTACTTAAAAGAATTTTGTATATAGTAAATCTAATGATATACTGGAATTTAGCGCATCATCCAAATTTTAGGCAAATAATTAATTAGAATTGTTGAAGTAACTAACTAAAAAATCAGAACCTTCCGGCAGCTGATTGATAAATATACATATAGACGCGAGCATAAGGTAAAATGTTTGGCCATAAATTTGAAGATAATAGCAATATTTAAATGCAAATGAGTATAAGCAAGGCTAAGCATGGCTAAAAACCACTTGAGCTCATGAAGTTAAATTTAGGAATTTTCATTTTCATTTTCATATATTCAAAATAAACAAATTTACAATTTTCAAAACTAAAACTTTTTTAATTAATTTTTTTTTTGTTTGATTGAAACACATTTATAGAAAAAATTAGCAAAAATTAGAATTATTTTCAAAATAAACCAATTTACAGTTTTCAAAACTAAACTTTTTCTAAATTACAATTTTCAAGCCTAAAATTTTTTAAATTTAATTTTTTTTTTAATTTGCATCATAAAATTTTTTTTTTTTTTTAATAAAATTTAGTTTTTTCAAATCTGGCAAACTAATTTTTAAGCCAGCGAAAATAAAATTTCTCGCACAGTCTAAGTAAAAGAAGAGATCAATGCAATTTAAAAATTTTTCAAATAGCAAAAAAAAATGTATACTTTTTTTAATAAAATTTTTTAAACATCACTAACAGTATTTAATACCAGACCTTCACGCAAAATTTTGAATTCTCATAAAAAAAAAGATCTTTTTCACTATTGCTTAACGACCTTCGCGCAATTGAACGATTGCCGTTTCATAAAAATCAAAATTTGCCAATTCGATGTGCAAACGAGCATATAAAATCCAAACAAAAGATAATAAGCTAGTGAAGCAAGCGAGTAAATAATCAGGCAAGCGAATCGCCAAATGAGCATGACGAACAATAAGCAAAATTAATCAGATAAATAATTGGAAATTATATGAGTGAGAATAAAATAATTAAAACCAAAACAAACAGAAAAAGACCAAAAATAAATAATAATACGAGCAAAGCAAACAAGCATATAATTATTTTGGAATTTGATTGGAAAGGGGTTCATTGTGTTTAAGTATCAAATTTTTATAGCAAACAATATTTTTAATTTATACAAATTTTTTTTAAAATTATCTGAAAAATTTAAAATTTAAAAATTTAAAAAGCCGCATATAATATAATAAAAAAACTAATTTGAAAATTTATTTTTTAATGAAGAAGTTCAGAATTATATTCAAAAGTGCAATACAAAATATTTTTACTGAATATTTATTAGCAATATTTATATATTTCTTTTAATTTATTTTAATTATAATGAAATTAACAGTTTATCTACAAACATTCGTACTTGAAAACTTTCTTTGCTTACTCGCTCGTTTTTCACACTCTCTCTCGCTAAATTTTTCACTAGCGCTCTCATTTGCTTAGCCAATAGGCGCGCAGAATTTCTCTTTTCTTTGCTTTGCAACTTTTTTTTTGCTAGTTCTAACAAATTTGAGCAAGTTTTATTTGCCAGCTAGCTTTTTGCTTGCAATTCTCCATGAGTTTGTGAAATTGAGAAGTAGGTTTCATATTTTCGAAATTTTTGTTGATTTTTCAAGTCGCGAAAAAGTAATAGTGCAGTATTAACAAAATTACAATTTCTAGGTGCAAAATTAAGATAATTTTGAATGGGCTGCCAAGATTCTTAATGTTGCAGAAAAGTAATAGTTAGCAGACGAATATGAGTTTTAGTATATAGAAATAGAATTCAGCTCTCATGGTAGCTTTAAGACATTTTTCACGTTGGGATAGCACAAAAGTAAGGATTTGTAGCAGAGAAGCGTTGAAGCTCTTTCTTTTGAGCATTTTACTGTAAGACAGCGACTACAAATCAAATCAGCGTTTTTATAATTTAGATTAAGCATCAAATTTTAAAAAAGCAATGGTAGAAAAATATCGCGTTTGCTTTGTAAAAATAAAACAATGTAACAAATAAAAGCTTACGTATGAAAATTTAGAACATTTCGAATTTTTGACAATTTTCAGCAATATTTGATATTTTCTCTGAAGCAAATACTTATTATAGGATGTTTATTTATTTAAAAAAAATATATACAAAATAAAAAGAGATGAAATATAAAAATTTTGTGATTGTCTGCATATGCATAGCTACACATATGTATCTATAGTGCGTGCTTGGCATAAAGAAGCGTTGAATTTCATATGAAGAAAAATTTTATGTAAACAACTGAATATTAAAAATGTGCGTTCGGAATGTATAAATATAGTATAAAAGGCAACCTCAGCATTAATTAAAAAAAAATATATAATAATTTGCATGCCTGATGAGCCATTGTAAAACAATAGCGAAGCTAACATGGCAATTATAAAAGTGATATCATCAAAGCGCCAAGAAAAATCTAAAAAAAAAAAAAAATCGGCAAAAAAGACATAATTTATGTTTAATCTCTTAGCAATGTTCTCAAAATAGTTTTAATATAAATTTTGTGGCGTAAAAATGTTAGATTAAAAAAATAATATATGTTAATTAAGCTTACTTATTTAGTAATACCTACGGAAGTCTGGAGTAACAATAAAACGCCATAAAAATATGCTGTGGTTGGAGTAATAATCTCCGCACTATTGCCAATGAAAAATAAAAAAATTTATATTATCTACAACAACAAAGCGATGGCAAGATTTGCACATTTCGCTTTGAACTTGGCATCTAGATGCTATCACACGCTTTATCGTCATTCTCGCCACACAAACGCGACGCAATAAGCACCTTCGCCGACAGCAGCTTACACAATGTAGTTAAATAAAAGCTTTTGAGATATTAACACACACACATATATATATACATATGAAGAAAATTTACATATATATAAGCACATACATAGTGATGTTAGAGATATAAGAGCTGAGAATTACACGCAGCAGCAGTTACAATTGCCAACTTGATTAGTTAATTGCTTATTATAGCACCCCGACCGCTTAAATGATGAAATGTTAGGTAAACAGCGCGAGCAAGTGAGTGAGAGAGAGATGGCAGATGCGAACTCATCACATTATTTATGACAGGTACTAAAGTTGTATAGATGGTAGAGTAGTTTATTGTAGACTGACTCACAGCGTAAAGTAATAAAAGTTATAACAAAGCTTAGAAAATAGGTAATTAAAAACACAAGCAACAATAGTAGAAGGCAGCTTAAAAAAACATAACAATAACTAGTAGGTACGCAAATGTTTTTTTGAGTAATGATTATTGTTTTTGGATTTTTTTTACTGTTTTTATTTTTTAAAATTTCATTTTATGAATTAATTTTTTTTTTAATTTTATTTAATGAGTAATGATCATAATTTTTTTTTTTTAGTTTTGGTATATTTTAAAAAAAAAATTTTTTAATTTTTTTAAATTTTTTTTATAATTTTTTTTAAAATTATTATTAATTTTTTTTTGCGTTGTTGTTTTATGTGATGTTGTTGTTTTTTGCTCTATAGAGAACCACAGCATCAATTCTTTACATTATATGGTATAACTAAAATATTTTGTGTTAATCACCATTTATTTATAGAAAACTCGCATGTAAGTTTATGTTGCGAATTTTAATGACTCCTAATGAAAGGTGGCTATAGCAACAACAACAGCAGCATCGATGTGATATTGAACTCGGCTGGGAGTTCAAGTGAAGGCAAGGTATCTTTTTTGTATGTAGTTAGTAGCGATAATTAAGGAGAATAGGGGACAGACATGTTAAATGAAAGGTCGACGACTAGGAAACTCGCTGCCTACGTAAGAAGCAAGCGATAGACAAAAGAGGAAAAAGATGAAAAAAAGGGAAAAATATATGTAAATTAAAGCAAAAGTAACCAAATGTCATGACACATTTTAAGATTCTAAGGGTTTTTTCTTTCTGTTAAAGTTGAGCACTAGGAAGCTGATATCAACGCTAAGCAAATCTAATTTCACATAAATATGCGTACCATAAATTCTAACAGCGATTGATAGACTAAAAATTGTTGCTAAATTATATCGATATCAGAAATAGTTCACTTCATAAAGTCTAACAGCGATTATTAAACTAAAAGTCGATCTTTAAAATAACTACCTAACCGAAAAAGTTCCTCAATGACTTAACTTCTGACTTCTTCTTAACTTAACTAAGAGCCAACAATTACGTCATCGGGTTATAAATTTTACATAAATATTTCACTCATTTGGTACTCAGCTTAAATGTTCGTGGTCTCGCCTCCAAATAGTGAATGTGTGCGTGTGAGAGAGAGAGAGAGAGCTCGGAGGTTCGCTAAAGTAATGTTCAAGAAGATCGATAATTTTGAGAGACAGGCCTCGGCGCTCTTGTTGTTCTATACTCTTACTATTCGTCGCTCTCAAACGATGTTTGTAAGTGTTATTTCAAAAAATTGTTCTCCTTTCTTGAAAATCGAGCATATATTTAATGGTATTACTTCAAAAGAGTGATTTCGAAACATAGGCTTCGGCGCTATTGTTGTTCTATACACTCGCTATTCGCCACTCTCAAGCGATCTTTGCGAAGTCTTCTCAAAATACTTGTTACATTTTCTTGAAAATTTTATTGTCTATATCTCGGGACTTTTATCGCATATTAGAGACCGAGATAGATGCTTTTAGAGTGGATTTTCATGGACACATTAAGAGAAATTATTACCTATTTCATATATTAAGGAAGAACCAAGAGCTTTAATCCGTTCGTAAATCATTCGAGCGGAGGCTCGCTGAACTAATAATAAAAAAATAACGGTTATTTCGTTAAATGTTTATGTACCAAGACTTCGACGCTCTTGCCTTTCTATATACTCTCTTTTTAAGGGCTATATTCCGATTGGAAATCATTCAAGCGTTGTGTGAAGCAGCTTTGTGTGAGTTCTCTGAAACTCATTACAGGCCTGTTCACTATTTAACCTCCAAAAGAGATGTTGAGAGACTTATGCCGGTGTATAGACATACTCGTATATTTCAAACTAATTTTTGATATTTAAAAATTTTTTTTTCTTTTAAACTGCGCCAGCACCAAAAAGATTTTTCTTTCACGATTATTATTATTATTTATTTTATACGTTCGCCTCAAAACGCAGCAATTTCGATGGAATGGCCGCAACTTGTATGGAACACTCCATAAACGAAGCAATCAAATAATATTTCCTAACAGAAGCGGGTTAATAAAATATGCGACCCTTCAAATCTGCAGGAAATGTGAGGCGTATGTTTGCTTTACAAATCAATATAATAATTCTTGCCATAATTACAGACATAAAGTGTTGCCAGGCAGTAAATACATACATAGTTACTTCAAACCAAATCACTCTCAGAGAAACACACACTCAAAGCAACACAGACACACACACATATGTGTAGAAACGCAGTAAAAATGCTTATTATTTGCTTTTCGCAATTTTTGTCTGCGCTTAACACGTTCTTCCATGTTTTTCACACTTTACAACTTCACATTTTGTGTGTGTGCGTTTGTATGTGTGAATTGCATATAAAATGGTTGAAGAGTTGCAGTAATTCTTGTAACCCCTTTTGTGGCGGCTTTACTCAGCGAAGGGTGTAAAGCAGCGGCGCCTGTGGTTTGCTGCGTGTTAATATATATATATATATATATATATATATACCTATGTGTGTGTGTGTGTTTGAATGGCTATACCTTTGCTATGCGTCGCATATTAATGTGAGTTTTTAAATTACAGAAGCGATAAAAGTGAAATTGCTAAAAGTGGAGGGGAGGTGCACAGGTGCTGCACTTGACTGAAAAGCCCTGTAGGAATATTAAAGGATGTTCAATTGGTATGTCAGGTTATAGCTTTTAACCATGTAAATATAGGAGGCTTACTTTCAATTTCTTCGATAAAGTCCTTAGTGTCGAGTTGCTAACGAGCTCGACAAAGCAGGTCTTAAATCAAACATGTTTCGACAGGAATAGCTTAGCGACAGGAATAGCGATCATTCGAATCGAATTCCAATAACAAACTTACCTACTTAATAGTTTCCAGAGAATTAGAGGACTCATAAATTATAACATCTTCCTCTTTAACCTGGTTTTCTGAGAATCCGAGGATTCCTAATTTACTCGATATGAGCTCAACATATATTATATAGTTTTGAGCCCTCGAGTTTCAGATGTCCCAAATATTGTAAATATTAATAAAGTAGCTAACAGTTTCTGTAGTCTGAACTCGTTGTCAACTCAACTGTATTTGAATATATACCTCAACGGAGCTGAGTTCTGGGGTCACATGAAAAAGGTAATATGGCTTAAGGCCAGTGTTACACGAGGCGAATTTTAAACGGCAAGAAAGGAGTTCGAAGAGCCTTAACCTAAACTCAAAATCTCATCCCAAATATATTGATATAAAATAATATACAAGACAGGCTTAGTAAAACAGAATGTGGATCGCTGTTAGTTGGATCAAATGTAGTAACACGCTTCACAAACATTTCCTAGCTGCTTCTTTGCCATAATCGTTGTTTATTCCAAGTATGTTAGTGCTTGTACTGTTCCAACATGTGTTTTTTTCAGCGATTACGTGTGATTTGTTCTCTTTAGAAGCGTGCACGTGACCTGCCGAAGTCGTGGAGACGATCTGCTGACTAAAGAATGACTGGTAAATGAGAATTTGATTTTCAACGCTTCAAGCGGCTTTGAAGCTTTTATAAACGCATAGGAGAGAAATATAGAAGGCCAGGAGACAAATGCTAACACCAACGGTTCGAAATTGCTTATATTTGATTTTTTTGGGGTTGTGAACAAAAAATGGTAGCAAATGAAAGCTAGCGAAGAATTTATTTTGAATTTAAGGTTAGAAAACAAACAAAATTGTAATACAACGTCACTGAAACCCTACAAATACTACTTACAAAAATACTGCCCCATGCCTTCTTATGCAAATTTTACAAATACGAAAGGCAAAAACAAAATATCAAAACATCTTTTTGTCTACCCGCCATCACCATTAAACAAATCCTTACAGCCGTTGATGAATCAGCCGAAATCCTTCAAATGCCAAAATCTCCACCGGCGCCTTTGTACGGCAGCATATTGCTGTCACTCTCGCTTAGCAGCGTCTGCGTCACTTCCGCCTCATTTACGCGGCGATTTGTTGCAACCCCAGCGAAGCCGAGCGCTAGTAATGCCAGCAAGCACCTGAGGGTAGCCAGGACATGCTGCTGCTGCCACTCAACAAGCTGCAAATTGATTATATGCGATTATTTTCAAGTGTCAGTAAATCGTAAACAAAAGCGTGATATATGACAGTAGCCAAGCGAACCCCTCTGACAACAACAATGCAAAAAAAAACAAAAACAAGGAAGAAATAACAGCAATTGCAACAGAGCGAACAACAAATCGCTGCGAGGCAGCGCGATCTAACTTGTAGCACAAGGGGAAAACGTTGACGAAAGCTGCCGAGTTAGCGCTGCTGCAATCAGAGTTGCATTTTTTAGTGTAAATATGCTGTATTTTTGTACGCCAAGACCCATAAGTTTAGCTTAAATTGTTGTTAGGGAAGCTAGTTGCGCAAAGAACACAGCAATGCAAAGTGCAGCATACATTAAGGGCGCACTTGAGGCAAAAAGCGTGCTTCAGCGTGCAGTTGCATGCTTTCGGCGCATTTCAAGCATTCACAACCAATATTTGTTGCTGCTAAACTTGTCTGGCTGGCATAGCGCACATTTCGCGTAAACAGTAAGACGGCCAAAATGTGCGTATCACACCCCGGAAGTATGCTAAGCAAGGCGGAGTGGCGCAAGCTTGCTGGTCAGAATGACCCGAGGCAGCTAAAAGGCTTTAGAAAAGTGTGCAGCAGAGATTTAAAGAATGCGCAGACGTGATGTTTGAAAGGAAAATTTTTTTAAAGTCAAAACGTAAATACAGGGTGTTACATATTATATGTATGTTTTTCTGTTTTTATTTAACAAAAAAAAACGTTTACTGCGTGGAAAAAGTACTCTGAAAGCTACGAAACATAAAGGTTGTAAACTTTTCAATACTTGCTTGGAACAAAATATATACAGGGTGCTACAAAAATTTTGAAAAATATTTAAAAAAATTATCAGTTAAGCATTTTTGCCACTACTGACCATAACTTTTATTAAAAATATTTGTTTGTTATTTAATTTCTTATATTTCACCCCGAAGAGCGTTGGAATCGACTAATATACATGTAGAGTGCAACGCCTAACACACTGCTTTCTCTACTCAAAACAACTAAATATTTTTCTGCGCAATGCCCTGCAGCATTCCAGCTCCTGCTGCTACTAATAAATCCATGTCAATTGGCAGCTTGCGCCGGCGCTTTTGTTCCAACTACAATAATTCACATCACACGCCACACACGCACGCACGCGCATTATCTTTCTGCTACCCGCGTCCCTTGCTGTTGCCAGCGCATTCTATTGTTTCTGTTATTGTTGTATTGTCTCTCTCCCGAAATGATTAAAATGCAACAGACACGCTAGGAAGCGCAGCCAGCTGTTGGCCAAATGTGCGTAACAATGACCCGCTGCAATGAGCTGCTCTTGTTCACACACTTAATCATATGATACACCCTACACTAACACACTCACACACGCACGCACGCACAATTTATTTGATCATATGCACTTAATTATGCTTGCCTACTGTTGTGCGAGTTTGGGTAATTGAATTTGAATAGTATTGCAGTGTAGGGTCAGTTTTATTGCTTTTGCCTTCGAATTTGAGTTCCGTTACATTCAATCGAAAATTTGTTTCGCAGCAAATATGAAATTAATGAGGCGTTGTGCATGCTGCGTTTGATTAGGTTGAGTAGTTCATATGAAACTACCGGAAATTGGATAATGTTGAATCTTATTTGTTTCATTACATTTAGTATTCAGAGAAATTTCGAAAAAATGTGAAAGCTCTAATTAATACTAGTGGTTGGTTTATCATAACTTAACAACATTTTTCAAAAAAGCAAAAATGTCATAAATTTAGTTTTTTACTAACGATATTTAGCACTTATGAAAGCTCATACTATGAAAGCTCAGGTTGTGAAAGCTTTCTGTTACGCATTTTTTTTACTGATTTATACTTGTACTACTCTAAATTAGTCTAAAGCATACATTAAGTATCACCGCGAAAGTAAGCGAGTTTTTAGCTTTTTTGGCATATAAAATATAAAGAATATATTTCTAATCTGAAAACCCGTAAAATTAAAACATTAACAAAGAATTTCAAGGCAATAAGCTGCATATACACCACTTAAATATGCAAATAAAAGTGAAAACTTCAAACAAAATAAACCTCGCGTGAAAGCTGTAGACACCAGCAAGTTGGTTTCATATAAAATGAATAGGACATGTGCATATAAAAAAAAAATGTATTAAATTTCGAAGGCTATCAGTAATATGAAAGCTTTTTGTGTGAAAGGTCTATTTATAATTATAAATATTTCTATTTACATATATAAAGATAAATAAATAGAACGTGTTAACGATTTTCTTAAGCTTATTTTATAAAAAAATAGAACGTGTTAACGATTTTCTTAAGCTTTTTTTATAAAAAAATAGAACTTTCATCCTGAAAGCTTTCATATTTCCGCAAAAACACAAATATAATATTATTTACTACCCTAAGCTTTCAAAAATGTGAAAGCTTTCAAGGTGAAAGCTGCTTAAAAAAGTCGTATTGTGTAAAGTGTTTGATCAGAAATACAAACATCACATTACTAACTGCCAAAAGCTATCAGAAATATAAAAGCTTTTCTGGTAAAAGCTCTATATGCGTAATAAAAACTCAAGTTAATCATAATTGTTGTTAAAACCAAAAACATTAAATGTTATGAAAGCTGTTTATATCAAAGTGCCAACTTCAATAAATGCAAAAAATTTAAAACCATAAGAGCTTATGCATACTAAGCATCACTATATGAAAAAGTTCATTTTTTTTTATATAAAAGTTGTTAATATATATGTATATACATGAACGCTCAGCGCATTTGAAACGGACTATTGAGAAATGTACAGTAGAGCTTTAATGCACATACAAAAGTGTCGCCTGAATGTGTGAAAGCTTTTTCTATCAAATAAAATTATATCATAATACTTAAAATCAAATCTAAGCAATGTAGTTCATTAGCTTTTTACAACCCTCTATTTGCAGCTAATTAACTCACACTCACTTGTGCGAAAATTCTACGCTAGAGTAATCCACCACGAAATTCAAACGCCGAAAGTCAAATAAATCACAAAGTCAACTTGAAGTGCTTCCTCCTTGCCTCCACTCATGACATTTAATATTCCCTTTCAGCCACTTTATTTGTTTATTTTCGCCAAGGCATGTTTTTTGAGGCAAAACAATAATAAAGTGACAATCAAATGCCGCGCGGTAACATCCGGGTCAACCCACACCACATTATTGCTGCCCCCACCAACAACACGTCGCCGCCCACAAACACCATAACTTTTAACTTCAGGCACATTTTGCTTGCTCATACTCATATGTGACTGCCGTTGTTGCTATTGTTGTTGTTGGCACGATTTTAATTATGCCACTCGGAGAGTGAGCTTAAAAATGAAACCGAAAAAGCATGAAAGCCAAACGAAATTTAACAACAACGACAAAAATAAATAAATAAACAAGTATTTGATTTTGTTTATGTGCATGTAGCTGTAAATATGTAAGTGTATGTATGTGCGTGTCTTTTTCCAGCCAAAAATTCGAACTGTGTTTGTGTGTTGCAGCGTTAGACATTGTTGTTGTTACTTTTGCATATGTGCGGTGACGGGCATGTGCTTTTTAATATGCACACACATATACATATGTACATGTGTTTTCAAAAATAATATGAGCGTAAAAAAATTTAGAAGTTGCTCTGTTCTTTTTTTCTGCTAACTAAAAAAACCAAAATAAATAAACGAAGCGTGTTTTTAGGCGCTAAAGCGGCTGCCAAGCGCAATGCAACATATGTGCGGACATGAAGCGACTTTTAGCATTTTCATACAAAATTGCGGTTGAATGGTTGTGAGTGAGCTGAAGTGTGGCGTAGTGCGGTGGAGTGGCGTGGAAGTGCGAGTTGTGCTCTAGAGTGGTGTGTGATTATTAGCGAGTATAAATTGTATATGTGCGAGTATATAATGGTATAAATTGAGTTAGAGTGGGAGGGAATATAGGTAATGCTGCAGCCTACTTTGGGAGCTTCTAAAAACGTCAAAAGGAAACCTTAAATAAAAATATATTAAAAATAAATATAAAAAAATGAATAAAATATATTTTCTAGAATTAATAAAAAAAAAATTAACAAAAAAAAAACAAATTAAAAACATTATTCTATTAAAATTTTAAAATTAAAAATAATATTTAAATAAAAAAATATTAAGGAAAAGTTAAAATAATATGAAAAAATACTGTCACTAAGAATTATTTAATAAAAAAATACTTAAAATAATAAAATTTAAATATAAAAAAAAATTCAGCAAAAAAGTTATAAAATATATATAAAAAACTAAAAAAGAATAAAACAAAATTAATAAAAAAAATTTTAAAAAAATAAAAACCAATTAAAAATGTTATTATATTATATTATTTTAAAATTAAAAATAACTAAAAAATATTTAGGAAAGGTTAAAAAATTATGAAAAAAACTGTGTTACTGAGAATCCTTTAATTTATTTTTTAAGAAAAAAATTTAAAAAATAAAAAAAATATAAAAAAAAAATTTAAAAAAAAATAATATAAAAAATTCAAAAAAAAATGAAAAAAATTTATAAATAAATTAAAAACAAGAAAATAAACTTCAATTATATTGAAGCTATAATAATACCTTCCACAGCTGCATTTCTTATAACATAAAATAGTATAAAAGTAAAATATTGTATTAACTTGATTTTTATCGTTAAGTTTGTATGGCAGCTATATGCTATAGTGGCTCGATCTGAACAAATTCTTCATCATTTACACTTTATTCTGATTGTTCATTTGTTTGTATGACAGCTATATGCTATAGTGTCCCGATATCGGCGGTGCCGACAAATGAGTAGCTTCTTGCTGAGAAAAGCACGGGCGCAAAATTTCAGATCATTAACTTAAAAATTGAGCGAAATGATAAGCGTATAAAAAGACAAGCAGACATAGCTAAATCGACGCAGCTTGCTAAACTAACCACTTCCATATAGGCGTGCTAGTACAGACATAATGCCTATTTTAATATACCTTGTAGAGGGTATAAAATTGCACACAACTCAATATAATCACAACGCTTATTACATCTCCAGTTTTTCCATATCCTGTTGTTTCTCTACAAAGTTTACTTTTAGTCCTCACACACTTATCCCCACACCTTTCATCAATTTTAATAATTTTTTCGTGAACATAAAGCCAATTATGCGCCACATACCGCAGCGCACATCAAAGCAAAAATAAATAATATAAAAGATTTAAATTCCCGTTGACAAGCTGGTAGAAATTCAAAGCTGCTCCACACACACACACACACAAGCACACGCATTCAATACAAATTTCATACTTTCCGCAAACCTTTTTCATTAAAATGCTTTTCCTGACGGCCCCACCTGTGAAAATGTACTAGAACGTATGCCCCACACACCCACAAAATATGCACCAACCAATAAAGGTGGCAAAAAGCGCGCAAAAACGATATAAAAGCCGCGCTGAGTAGCGAATTTTAAAATCTAAATAAAAATAATGCAACAAACACCATCAGCAGCTGCCCGCGGCATACTTTTTTATCGCATGCAATTTATTAAACGCAGCAAATATTTCGAGTGTCGTTATGAAAGCATTTCTCGCTTACTTTTTGTGCCACATTGCGCTGTGCATGTTTTTCGGATAATTTTTCGCCATGGCAACCCCAGCTGTACGGTGTGGAATTTGCACAACATTGCCGTGGCCGCCGCCGGAAATATTTATTACATTGAAAATTGTCAAACTTTGCAGCAATGCCTTGATTGTTGTTGTTGCCGTACGCTTGCTGCTTTGTTGTCGGCTGCTTAACGCGTTAAATCGTCGCGAATTAGCAGTGTATTTGTTGTTGTTTACGCGTGTATTGTTGCATACTTTCGACGCATAAAAAGTGATTGCCAGTAGTTTGTAAAGATTTGCTTTTGAAATTTTCGCTAATAAAAACGTCTTAGAATTAGCCAAAGTGGATTAGGAAATAGCTGGGAAGTTGGGCAAATAAATTCAAGTTGTTTGGCTACAAGCAATATTTTTATGGCGAAAGTTGTTGAGGCTTGCCTAAAATGCGAAAAAAAATTAAGAAATAACGGTAATATTACAACACATAAAATAAATAAAATTTAATGGCGGTCGCGGAAAATAATTTTACGGATCATAATAAGACAAAAAATTGTATTTGTGTTGCTAGAATTTGTAGAAAAAGCCTGAGAGCGGAGAAAAGGTGTTAGAAAATGCACATAAATAACGCACTTCAACCTTAAGCAGGCATACATTTAGGCGCTTGAAATTAGTTGGCCATCTTGAGAAACCGCGGGATGACTGTACATATATCAGTCGCTCTAGAACTAACAAGAAAGCGCGATAATGACGTGAATAATTCATGAAATGCACGTAAATAAGTCTTCTGAACGCTAAGCGGGCATAAATTTAGGCGCATGGACTGCTTAAAGTACCGTAGGCTGACTAGATACATAACAATAACTTCAAAATGTACTAGAAAAGCGCGATAATGACATAAATATGTAAAAATGCTTAGAAAATAAGTTATTGCGCTTAAAGTAGGTATAGTTTTAGGAGTATTGCAAAAATTCTGCTTCATAGCGCAACAGCGGTTTTTACCAGATACATTTTTGTGCTACTTGAAACTTGTTATGCATAAGAGATTGCAGGTAATTTGTAAAAAAAAATGCATCGAAAGATGTGCATGCGTATTCTGCTGTGAATGCACACTTTTAGGCGACTCAAATATAATTGAACTTTACAGGCAAACAATAACTAATAAATAACGTTTTTATGACGTTCTAATTAGTTTTAAAGCATTAGTGACCTGGAAGTGAACAAAAATATAACCAAATAATTAAATTAGAATTCAGACTAGCATACTTTTGGGAGCGCAAAATAAAAGTTAGCAATCATTGAATCAAAAACGAGCATTTTCGTAATAAATTGGTTAAAAAATCGACAAAAAATAAGACATTTAGTATTAAGACAAGCATACATTTAGGCGTACAAGCATTCTAGGCTTTTAAAATCCGAATTGAAGCTTTTTAAGCTCTTAAACTGCACAAAAATGTAACGCATTTTTTAAAGTTCCCCATTTTTTATCGTTCATTTGTGTAAGCTTACTTAATCGCTTTTTTATCTACTTTTCTCTTTCTTTCTTCGGAAATTTATTGCAAATACACGAAACTCAATCACATTACCGAGGTTGGATATTAAAAATTTCCCTACTTTTTACAAATATACTGACTAATCTACCACAGGGATCAAGTCAAAGCAGTTGATACACAGAGCAAAGGTTAAAGGTCACTGCTGGTGTAAAACACATTATTTGTTTAATGGAAAAAAGAAATGCAAAAAGAGCGAAAGGAATATAATGA
Source organism: Bactrocera oleae (assembly GCF_042242935.1). Taxonomy (NCBI): domain Eukaryota; kingdom Metazoa; phylum Arthropoda; class Insecta; order Diptera; family Tephritidae; genus Bactrocera; species Bactrocera oleae. Next base: position 2,462,094 of record NC_091539.1, read on the forward strand.
AGCAGAAAGAACGAAATACAAAGATTTTCTAATATTACTTTTTGTGCGGAAAGAGATGCGGAGTGAAGACAAAAGTCAGGGTCATATAAAATACAACGTAAATCTTTGATAATGCCAGCAACAATAGCAACAACAAACAAATCAACATTAAGCATATTGCCTATAAGTGTTGGAAGCAACAGTGAACAAGAAAAATGCTAAAAAAATAACAACAACAATAGCTATAATAATTTCAGCAGCCGATAGATTTGCTTATGACCAATGCAAACACACTACCACCACTACACGCATTGTAATAGAGTAATTTTTATTGCCATTTTCGATATTGTTTTTATTTTGCGCCCGCTCACCACTACATTTGCGTTAGTTAAACGTTATGCATGTAACAGTTTTGCCTGCAATACCCATGCGGATGGGCACACATGCACAGAAACACATACGCATACACATAAGTTAGGTCCATTACCCACAAGCGCAGCAGGCGCAGCGGGCAAAAAGGGCTCAAGTGGGCACACACACGCACGAAAAAACACATATAAACACATACACAGGCATAGCCACCCACACTGCCACAGCGTAATAAAGAAAAACTGTAAAGCATTTATACAAAATGAAAATCGTTGTGTTAAGTGAAAATGAAATAACAAAGCAATTTAAGCAGCCAACAAGGATACTCGATGCTGTGGCATGACCCAGCGGCCACCAAAGGGCAGCTGTATAAATAAACCAGTGACCCTGAATGCCGTTTGGCTTGACTTGCAATCTATTTGAGGGCGAAATAGCAGATAACAAAAGCACACATGTACATATGTAGACATGTATGTATACATGTGAGGGTGTGTGTGTGTGTGATTTTACATTTCACTAGAGAATTATTGAAAATGCGCATAAATGAAAATTTGTTGACCTACAACCCAAAGCACAGCACACGCATGCATACATACATACATGAAGACGCACACAGGGAAATTGGGCGAAAAGGGACTAGAAAAATATGCCGTAAAAAAATTGTGTCGCTACAAATCAGCTAGCAATATATAAGCTAATAATATAGTTCATTTTTCGGCCGAAAAAATAAAAACAGCAGCGTCAAGTAGCTGCATGAGTGGCAGCCTAGCATACTTTGAGGCGCGCAAGCAAGCAAATCTTGCTCTATATTTAAATATAATAAGCAAATGTTTTTTTTTGTGTTTTTTTTTGTGTTTTTTTGTTTTGGCTTATGTCAGTTGATTTGCTTCCAATTTTCATACTACTATTGTGTGTGTGTTATAAATGAAGATGTATTTGTTATAATATTCTCGCCGGACCTTACAAGTCAAAATAGCTGTTTATACGCAAGTACGGTGCATTTTAGTGAGTCAAAATTTACTTTTTATTATCACAATCAAATATTTATTTATTGTAAAGTGGATAAGTTGTCGAGAATGAAAACATTTTGATAACTTGATTGCTTGTGTATATGTAGATGCCTCGACATATTTCGTGCCTTTTGCAAAGTGTTTATGCTTTGCGGCCTACAGAATTACTGTAAATAAATTTGTTTGTACTTTTTACGGTATATCAAAGAGATTATGAATAGATATTATTTATGGAAAAATAAAATTTTGATACACATCTTCTTTTGAGGGGGAAATTACTATGGTTTTAAAGTACCTTCGAGCTCATAAGAGTTGAAAAAAATACATTCCTGCTGCCTACGCAATTTAGGGCTGCATATGTCAACGCTGAAATTCATACCCAGATCAAGTCAAGCGGCTTAATAAGCTCTCCGAATGGGAGCAAATAAATAAAGGGAAGCAAATTATGTCATTGAAAGCCCTAAATCAAGCAGCTTTATGGCTTTTTATAGGAGATAATTGCAACTGAAAAGCGATAGAATAAATGGTAATAGTTGTGCTCGCATTTAGGCTACAGCTTCAATTTTATTGAGTAACAAAATCGAGCATCCAAAGTGTAACCAAATTTTAAAGAATAGAGAGGCAAAATATTAGGGAAATACATTGCGAATAAAATAATGAATTTAAAAAACTTCCAGAAATCAGGAAAAAAATTCTTTTAAGGAGCAAATCAAATATATATCACAATTCAAATCAAAAAAAATATATATAAAAAATATATAAAAAATAAATAGAAACTAATACTAAGAAACCCAAAAACAATTTTTTGCTTGTAACAAAAAAAAAAAAATTAAGAAAATATTCAAATTGCGGTTAATTTTGATAAAAAGCTTAATAAAAAATTTATAAAAAGAAAAAAAATATTATTAATAAAAAAAATATTTAAAACAAATAAGCAAAAATTTTAACAACAAATTAAGATTTTGAAATATTTTCCAACATTTTTCTAAAGACTACAAAAAAAGAAATCAAAACATTTAAATATGAATTTAAAAATAATTACAAATTTATAATAAAAAAAATTTAAGCAAATCAACAAATTGAAATTTAAAATTATTAATAAATTTTAAATAATTCTCTAGAAAAATTTTCTACCTGTTTTCTAAAATCTTAAAGAAAAATTATTTACAAAAACCACACACAAATTTTAACAAAAAAATAAGAATTTGAAAAATTTTCTTTTGGCTTAAAATAAATCAAAAAATTTAAATACGAATTTAAAAATATTAAAAAGTTTCAAGTAATTTTGTAGAATTAAAGAAAACTTTAACGAAATAATTAGGAAATTTAGGTAAAATTTTCAAACTTTTTTCTAAACACTTAAAAAAAAATATTTAAAAACTTTTAGCAAAAATTTTATTTAAAAATTCAATATTTTAAAAAATTTCTTAGCTTTTATCTAAAGAATTAAAAAATAAATCCAAAAAAAAAATAAATATGAATTTAAAAAAATTCAACTTATAAATAATTGTCTAGCATTAAAAAAAAAAATTAAGAAAATAATTAAAATTTGAAAAAAAAACTTTTAAAAAATTTTTTTAAAATTTTTAATAAAAAATTATGTATTAAAAGAAATATTTTAAAATTTTTAACAAACAAATTAAAAATTAAAAAAAATTGCTAAATTTTATTAAATAACTTAAAGAAAGAATATTCAAAGAAAAATTTTAACGTGAAGATTTCATTATGTTACAATGTTCAATTGTTCTGCGGATTATTGCTTGTATGTGCGCGCGTGTGTATTTTTCTACAACATCTTCTACTTCTTCTTCATAGCTTTTATTTGTTTGCTTATTGCCGCATGACCCAGAAATCAAACTTGATCGACTTTTGTTTGTTGCAAGGCATTTATGCACATGTCACATGTGTGTGTGTGTGTGTATGCGCGTGTGTTGCTAGGCAGCTGACTGCGTCTTCACAACGCTCGCAATTGAGTTAAAATTGTATATTATTCTTTAATTTCTGTAAGCTTAACGGCCTCCACAGCCCTCCACTCACTCTTCACCCATGCTTTAGGTTGACTGTTTGATCTTTTCACATTTTTTTCTTGGTTTTTCTGTGTAAATTCGTCTATTTGTTCTGCATGGAAATTTGCTGTGAACTTTAAAAGCGTGTTCTTTTCAGCTAGCGTAAATTGTTTGCGCGGCGCGTCAAGCTGACTGGCCGGAGCTTCGCTTTCAAGCTTGCCGCCGCATTCACACGCTTTTGTGGCAGCGCTTTTGTTGCTCATTTGTTGTTGTTGTTTGTATTAAATGTCAATTACGGCGCGCTCACGCGTTGTCTTTGTCACGTGATTCACCGTTTATTATTGTAAAGACCTATTCATCTTAAATACTATGATTTTATCTTTGGAAAGCGTTTGTGAGTGGAATAAAAGTGTTCTTTAAGAGGGGAGATTGGCTTGAGCGGTTTAGGAATAGTGAAGGGCACTTGCAAGTTACGGTTTGGCAGGTTTTGAATATCTAATCTTTCAAAATATTAAAGGCATATAAAAACTAAATTGAAAAAATAAAAATAAAATATTTCAGAATACAAATTTTCGGAAAATATTTTTAAAAATTTAATACAAGTAGTGTAAAAAATATCATTGAAAGTTTTTGAAATTTTCAAATTTTCCGAAAGTATTTTTTAAAATTTACAAGAAAAGACTTTGAAATTTTAAAAATTTTGGAGAAAAAGAGCGAAATATATAAGAAAATTTTTTTCAAAAATATCAGTGGCAGTTTTGCAAATTTTCAAAACTTTCTTTAAAAATTTAATATGAAAAAAGTTGTTGAAATCTGAAAAACTTACCGAAAAAATATAACAAAATATATAAGGTAAAAATATTCTTTTAAAAAAAATTTATTGATAGTCTTGGAAATTTTAAAATTTTAAGAATACATAGATATGTTTTTAAAAATTTAATAGAAAAGTTGTTGAAATCTTAAAATTTTTTCGAAAAAAATTTAAGGTAAAAAAATTCTTTTAAAAAAAATTTTTTGAAAGTTTTGGAAATTTTCAAATTTTATGAATACATATGTATATCTTTAAAAATTTAATAGAAAAGTTGATAAAATTTTTTCGAAAAAATAAAGAAAAAATATTAATTAAAATAAAAATAAAAATTTAAAAAAATTATCTTGAAAGCTTTTGAAATTTTCTAAAACAGTTTCTTTAAATTTAATCTGGGAAAAGTTGTTGCAATTTGAAAAATTTTCTGCAAAAATGTTAAAATAAATATATAAGAAAAATAAAAATTGCAAAGAAAATTCATTGAAAGCTTTTGAAATTTTCGAAAAAAGTTTTTAGATAACAAAAAAATACTTTATTGTTGTTGAAATTTGAAAAATTTGAAGGACAAAACGATAAAAAAATTAACATAAAATTAAAATTAATTTTTTTTATAAATATATTAATAGTTCTTGAAATTGTTAAAAAATTTCGGCAAACAATTTTCGATATTTAATACAAGAAAGTAACATATACAATATTTTTGAATGGCGGAGTTATTTAAACGTGAATTCGTAAATTTTCAGATTTCACTGGTTCAGAAATGATTTTAGAAAAATTTTGATATACATATATATAACAAGAAAAATTTTACTTTAATATTTTTATTTTTTATTTATTTTATTAATTTATTTATTTACAGGCTAACAGGAAGATATTAGGTAAATATTAAAGAGAAAAAATTAGGACTTGACTTTCATACCATTTTTCTGGTACATTTAATTAAAATTTCAAATTTTATTTAATTATTGTATTTCAAAATTTTTTCTAAAAATAAAATTATGCGGATTCTTCTATAAAATTTAAAACAAAAAAGTTTTATTTGATTTTCGTGGTTTGTCATTATATTTACGAACTTTTTTAATAAGCTATCAAATTTTAATTATTTATATTAATTATAAAATTTGTTTATTTTGAAAATATTATATAAAAAATTTAAATATATTTTAGATGGGTAAATTGTTTTTTAATTTTAAGTATAAGTTCAAAAATTCAAAAATTTTTTCACTAAATGTACTAAATTTATCTACAATATTAAACCGCTTCCTCGTCGCTCCACCTGAAAGGTACGAGAGCTTATTAAAATTAAAAAATAGTAACTGTCAAATTCTGACATTTTCCATTTGCTACCTGTCAACGCAATATTGAACCATTTCATATAATTTTTAACGATTCCGGCGCAAATTGCAAATATTGTCCCCAATTTTTTTATTTTGTTTTTGTGTTATGTGTTTTGTTTAGACACAAATGGACGCAATGATAAATGAGCACACTCAGCTGTCCCTGGATTACGCAAAAAAAAGCAAAAACAAACTACTTAAATGAAAAAGTTGAAAAATCGCCATAAAGAAGTAAGCCAGAATTTTGGGTATGTCAACCTTAGCAGCGCGCGCAGGGGAGGTTGGCAAGGTGACAGCAGAAAATTGTCGCCTTATTGAATATTTCTTGACGTAGCTGCTAATAAAGCTGTCAGTTTTTGCCACTTTCGCAGGAAGAGTGCAAGAAAAATCGTTCGTTCGCTTCTTGTGCGTTTGTCAAGCGGTCAGCGCTTGAATTTTTTCCTTTTTCTGCCTTGCAGGGTGGCTGCCGCGCGTAGATAATGGATTACTGTCATTACTCGCAAAGCGAAAAATATGTTTTGCACAGCACTTTTATGGATTATTTTGCAACTGTGCGCATTTTTTATACACATCTGACATGTCTTCCGTTCGTATACTGTTATTCATACTTTCTAACGTTTTTTTTTTTTTTGTTGCTTACTTTCGCACTCATTGTGACAACTTACTTCGGCTTGACACTGGCACTTGTGCGTTTAACCGTTTTATGTCCGCCTGACATGCCAATTGGCAATTTGCATAATCAAAATCACAAAGTTCAAATAAACGAAATTTTTTCGGCGCTTACAACAAAAAGGACAATAGTTTGTAGACTACAAGTATGTGGCGTCTACAAGTGCTACGCATGTAATTTTCTGGCAATTTATTTACATACTCCATGCTTCTTCTTGCTATAGTTTGGTACTAGATATTTTGCGTAATTTGTGTGCTAATTTGCTCTGGTGTCCTACAGTTCAATTACTTTGGATTTAAAATTATATATTCAGGCAGGTTGCATGCCTCACTCGCATTTAGCGCAGATTTATGTCGCAATTTTGCGTAATTAAATGTGTATTAGAAGCGAAAAGTGACATCAATGGGCATAATAATGGCCAACAGGCACGAAGCGATGTGATAATATGGCAACACTGGTTGGCAGTTCGGTAGAAAATATTATATAAGAGTAATTAGATGTCAAAGCTGTTGCACAAAACTACTGTTGCTATAGTAAATATGTATTTGAAATTTATTTTGAGTAATATATAGCAATTTTTGAAATTAAAAAAAATTGTAAAAATAAAAATTTTGCAAACAAAAAATTGTAATAATTGAAATATAGCATTTCCTCGTTTTTTGTTACTCTTTAATGAGTTTTGAAAATTTAAAAATAATTAATGAAAAGTAAACTAAAATCTAATGGTTTTTTGTACCATTTAGCAAGTTTTGAAAATAAAAAATATTTGAAAATCATACAAATATTAATAAAAAAAATTGTATAAAAATATTAGTAATTAAAATATAGCAAACTATGTTGTGTTTTCACTATTTTGAGGAAGAATGAGTTTCTAACATTGAAAAAAAAATTGCCAAATATGCAAATTCTGATAAAAAATAAATTGAAGAAAATTTTTAGTAATTCAAATATAAATAGCACTTAATTTTTGTTTTTAATATTTAGCGACTTTTAAAAACAAAACAAAAAAAATCTAAAAAAATTTTGTTGATATTTTACCATTTAGCGAGTTTTGAAAATTAACAAAAATTTGGAAGATATCAGAATTCTTATAATTTTTTTTTTAATTTTATTAAAATATAGCATTCCATTTTTTATTTAATATTTAACGATTTTTTAAAAGTAAAATAAATCGAAAAAATTTTGTTTTTTGTACTACTTAGCGGGTTATGAAAATAAAAAAATATTAGAAAATCATCCAAATTTTGATAAAAAAAAGTTAAAAAAAAATATTAATAATTAAAATATACATACCATAATTTTTTTACCATTTAGCGAGTTTTGAAAATTAAAAACAAAAAAAATATTGAAAAATATGCAAAATCTGAAATTTTTGTTTTATTAATTTTTAATAGTTAAAGTACAGCATTTAATGTTTTTTTTTGTAATAACTTGCACATTTTGAAAATGATAAAAAAAAATTTAAAAAATTTTTAACGTGAAAAAAATTTATAATTAAAATATAGCAATCTTCTTAGAAATATATTTCCAAATACTTACATATTGTGACTTTTTTGAACTGTAAAAAATGAAAAGATAATTAAATTAGTTACAATCTCTCTAAATCATTTTTATTTATAATATATTTTTAACACTTTGTCAAGGTATAGAAGATACATTTTTTTTTTGCTCTGAAAATTTTAGTATTGATATTTTTTAAATTATATTAATTTCTGTTCAATTTGTTTGCTATTTTTTTAATTTTTTATTTACTGAGAATATTTTATTTTTAAAACTCTCAGCTTTACTAAAGAAATTAACCCCAAAATTTTGGCATAAAAGCTTTCATTGTATCGATTTGACTAGAAACTCAATAACTGGACAACAAAAGCGGCAACACTGCCCTTGGGCAAGTCGGGCATCGAAATCACTTAATGTGGCTAAAATAAACGCGACTTGCAGTTTTATTTTATATTTCGTTATTTCTTATTTTGTTTTGTTGCTTTGTCCATTTTTGCGATGCTGACTTAAATGGGAGCGATTTTATTTGCTTTTGCTATCAGTCAAAAATCTATGTAACGCCCTCCACAACCGTCAATGGCAACTGGTGACTTTCAAGGTCGGCGTACTTGAACCGAAGAAGTAATGCAAAAAACCAAAATTGAAAAAAAAAAACAATTAAAAAGACGAAATTATATACGCTAAGTAAAGAAAATAACTCGACAAATAAAATTATGCAGCACTTGAAATGTTTGCTCACCATTTAAAGTAAAACAACAACTTACGTAAGTAAAAATAGGCAGCACGAGCAGAATTTCGGCAGACTAAAACTTTGGTGGACTTAAGAGCCACATTTAATTAAAAAGTGAACAAAAAAATTCAATCAATATTAAAATTTACTTGAATTGAAAAGTTAATATTAAATTTTTATAAAAAAGTTAAAATTCTTCAAAAACAAATTTTCAAAAAAATATACTTTTCCATAAAAAAAAACTTTCGAACTTATTAGTTTTTTTTACAAAATTTAATTTGACTTAAAAAAATTAAAACTTTTCAAAATAATATTAATATTTCTCAAAAAAAAATATATATAATATACAAAAAAAAAAAATTTATTGAATAATTGATATATAATTAAAACCAATTCACCACCAGTAGCAATCAACATTTCTCTTGAATTTGCGGCGCACATTTTTTATGCTCAAACACCTAGCAGAATCCAATCACACACATACACAGCCGCTGATCAAACAAACACCTTGACTGTAGCACGCTGCGTTGGGCGTAGCGGCAATTAATCGACGCTATAAAAGGCTTGAAATTCAGCAACTTTTTTGTTGCTGTTTTTTTACTTTATTCGCTGCCAAAGTGTTTTATATGCATACGTGATCATTCAATGCTGACCATTGGCAAAATAAAGCAGGTAACTGAGTGTACAAAATTGAACTGCATTCCAAAGTATTGACGAGCTACCCAAAAGTGAGCTGGTTGCAAGCGTAAGGTGTGAGTCAACATATTAAGCAGCGGAAGTGAATGGCTTATGATTTGAGTTGTTAAAGGGAATTAGATTGTGGAAATTGAATTTTAAAAATAATTTTAAAAATTTTGTAAATTTTTTTTTCAAAACTATGATCTATTAAAGTAACAAATATATTAAAAATTTATTAAAATTGGCGAGTTATATTATTTAAAAAAAATAAATGGAATTAAAAAAAAAAGTTTAAATAAAAAAAATAAACTAAAAAATATATAAAAAAAATATTTTTTAAATGTCAAAATATTAAAAAAAAAAGTTTAATTTAAAAAAATTAAAACAAAATATAAAAATTGTATGTTATAAATTTTAAAAGCATTCATAATTAATAAAAAATAAATAAATTATCTAATAAAATATCTAAACATTTTGAAAATGAATTAAAAAAAAAATTTTAACAGAGTAAAACACAAATATTTAAAATATTATTTTATCAAAAATATTTAAACATTAAAAGGTTATTAAAAATATTGATATAAATTATTAAAAAATTTCTAAAATGTATCAAAATCAAATTCAAATATTTTCAAATACCAAGCAAAATAAAAAAAACCTTGTATATGTTTCAAAAGGCAATTTTTTTTATTTTTAAATATTTTTGAAATGCATTTTGAAACATATAAACATTTAATTAAAAACAAAAACAATATACAAAAAATTTTTTTTTAATTTTTTCAAATTTTCTAAACATAATTTATTTTTCGATTTTCTTTTTAATTATTTAGATGTTTTGACTTTCCCTATATCTATAACTTCTGTGCGAAATGCATTTGTCATTTAGCAGCTTGTCAGAAGTGTCACACAAAAAAAATTCCGTTTACCTCAGTCGCAATGCATTCACGAGAACTCTAACATTTTTGTGTGTATGTACATATATATATATATGTATATGTATGTGCCCATGCATTTACCACTCTTCCATCCCCTACGCATTTTCTAAATTGCATATTTGAAAGTAGATTTTGACATTTCAGTTTTGTTGCACATTGCAGCAAACGCCGACAGCGCGCTGTGCTTCTTAAGAATTCTCCAGCGCACACCGCTCGCTCATGTGCTTGTTTATGACTCAATTACGCTGGCGCGCTCTTTTGTGTTTTGAACATTTCCATTTGCTTTGATTGATGTGACAGTTTGTAATGTGGCTTTAGTGTGGTTTTAATTAATTTTAATTACAAAATCCACCATTTGTCACTCAGCAGAAGCTGAAAGTGTTACTGTTGGTACTGTTGTTGTAACGTTTCAATTTTTTGTGAAGCTTGAAATTAATTATGTATTTTTTTGAAGTTGTTGCAACAACAAGTGAGTAGATGTTGACAACATCTTGACAAGAAAGTAATTAAGTTGTTGAGAAATTTTTTTTACTTATGTTTTGTAATGAATTTATTTTTGTTAAATATTATTTATTTCAAGAATTAATATTTTTTATAATAATAAAAAACAAAATTAGAAAATTATATGCAAAAAGCTTTACTTTGACTTTTAATTTTACTAACATATTTTTGATATATTTTTTTATTTAAAAATACATTTTTTTTTATAAACAAAAACAAAAAATAGAAAATTATATGTACAAATCTTTATTTCGAATTTTAAATTATTTAATTATTTATTTTTTAAATTAATAAAATAAACTAAACAAAAAATTAAAAAATTTTTCTGAACAAATATTTACTTTGAATTTAATTTTTTTTTGTTAAAAGTAAGATTTCAGTAAAAACTTTTTTTTTTTTTTATTTATATTTTGCATTAGAAAAAAAATTTTAAATTTACTTAAAAAAAATTTTTTTTGTTAATAAAATACCATTAAAAAACTTAACGTAGCTTTCAAAATTTATTTTAAAAGTTTTATTTTTTTTATTACCACAAAATTTGCCAAACGAAAAAAAATTTTATTCGAAAAAATATATTTAAAAAAAATTAGACCTATCAATAAGGATTATAAAAAAAAGTTACAGGAGTTTTCAAATTTTCGTTCAAACATGACGACAAAATTTGTCAAATTTTATTCGAAAAAATATATTGAAAACAAAATTACACGAATGTAAATGTATGAAAACGAATTATAGTAACATTTGTTGCTAATTATACATACATATGTATGTATATATTACTTATGCTGAAATTTTATAGCCGAATTGTTATAACAAAAAAAAAAAACATTCATCAAAATAGAATTTAAAAATAAATTTTGTAAAAAATTTAATTAAAATATTTAATGGGAAATTTTTTTTTCGAATTTGAATTTTTTCTTTTTGTAAAAAATAAGAAATAAAATAGTATTTCATGTCGTAAAAAATTACGGTAGTTTTCAAAATTAATTTAATTTTTGATGACAAAAAATTTGCCAAACGAAAAAAAAAATATTAGAAAACAAATTTTATTAAAAAAAAAAATTTATTAGAAAACAAAACTGTATTGAAAAAAAAACAAACATTATAAATAAAAATTATAAAATATAAAATTTCTAATTATAATTTAATATAATTTACATTTATGATGACATTATTTGTCAAGCAAAAAAAAAGTTTTAATAGAAAAAAAATTTGTTTTGAATAAAAAAAAAAATATGTAAAAAAAAACTATTTCGAAAAGCTTGTTTTCATTTATATATTATTCATAATAAATTTTTCTGTTCAATGGTCAAATTGGCATAACAAATAATAATTATAAATATTTCTCTTTCCAAATAAAAACGAAAAATCAATTTTATAAAAAATATTAAGAAAATAACTCGACCGCAAACATGTGGCAACTAAATATTATTAATGACTTAACTAACGTTATTTCTCGCTTCTAACATTTCGTTCAATGCTGCAATTTTTAGTACAAGCCAACTACCGTTATCGTTTCCCGCTTGCTGCACACTAATAATAAGTTTAAGTGATTCGATAAATTTTCATGCGACCAGCATGCTCTTAAATTCGGTTTTAATTAAAGAAAATCCTTTAGAAAACCAACAAATCGAATCACTGATTTGTGAACCAGCCGAGCGATCAAGCGTGACACGCAACGACAGACTTTTATGTAGTGCGTATATATATGTATATACATATATGTATGTATGTAAAAGTGTATGCATACATATACATATATAAAAATGTTTATGTACATATGTATATGTACATATGTAATCACTTAATATTTAATACGTCGATATCTCTCTGTGTGTGTGTGTGTATGTGGATCTGCTTCACCATTGGCATCAATTAAAAATCAATCAATTTGAAATGTAATCAATAGGAATTTTATTTCAAAACAGCCCAGCTATTTGCTCATCTCTAACTACCGACAATCCTTCACACACACATACATGCATACGCACACACATAGTTGAATAATCAAAAGTTTACAAGCATATTTGATGTGTGTGCACCACAAACTGTAATGAATGCATTGAAGAAAGTAACGGTAAATCTTTGCAAATGAAATATATATGTGTGCAAACAAGAAATTTGATAACTTTGAGGGGAGCTGGAGAAGGAAAAGGACAAGCAAACTACAGTGAGACAGAGTTTTGCTCTATGACACACACAAACACACACACACATATAAAATTCGCACTCATGCCTGCCATATGCGTAGCTGAAAAGCACATAACTCGAGCAATATGCTTTAAAGCGCTCAGCTATTTATGTTATGGTTCCATTCGTAGTTTGTCGTCGTTTCGACCGAAATCTGCAAGCGCTTTAAACGAGACACACATATACCACATGTACGCTTGTACGGGTATATATACATATGTGGCATGCTGCATGCACCACACTCTCTACACATATCACTTTCCTGCATCAATTTCGTTTGCCCCCCTCTCCTGCGCTGCTGCTTTGCGCGTAAAATATAATATATTTGCGTGCTCTTACTTCTTGTTTATACTCCTTTTCGGTCATAAACGACGTTAATAGGTTAAACACATTAGGTCAAAGTGCATATGTGCTCACTTTACTTACATATGTATATGTTTGCCTATGTATGTGTGTCTACTTTTAAGGAGCAAATGCAGTTTTCAAACGGGAGAGCGACAGCTTTCAAGTGTGTATGTGTGTATGTGTGTTAATGGCTTTGTGTGCTTTTGAGCAGCTTGCAGCGGAAAGAAAAACAAAAATATACAGTTAATGTCTTGTGAAATCACATATTTATGCCGTTAAACGAATTTTACTTTCTTTTCATATATGTGTGGCTCTAAAAGAAATGTATAAGTAAGCTTCAAACACTTAAGTTGACTTGAGCTGAGAGCTTTAAGCAATAAAGCAGAACAAAACCAAATTTTGTGTCGGAAATTATAGCTCTTTATACTTAAGCGTACGAAAAATATGAGGACGTTCCCTTTCATAATATTCCATAAGTAATTGCATCATGTAATCGAGGCAGCTTTCAGTTACCGACCTCGCGAAACCGCCAGTTATCGCACTAAAGATTCACAAGCCATTGAAATGTGCTCTTTCCATGTAGATCCGCATTCAACAAAAAACTGACAGAAATTTCGTTCCAAAGCTGATCGCTCAGAGAGCGTTAGTGTAAACTGAGCTTTTTGTTACGAAGTCATACGAGATTGTTGAAAAAATATTATATGCAAGCCTATTTTTCACTACCAACTCTTGCACCGATTCGCTAGAGCTTTCACTAAAAAAGTTTAGAAAAATATTTTAAAGCTTTAACGCAACTTTTACGAAAAAAGCTCTAATTAAATAAATTTAAAATTATTGCGGATTTGGCAAGCTTTTGACAGTGGTTTCTGCACGCAACTGGCAGCGGAAATTGCATAGAAAGAAGCTAATGAAATTCGAGAGTACTAAGTGACCTCCAAAAAGCTTCATAAAAGTTCAGTGAGCTTTGCAACACTCTACACTTTTTTTATTTGAAATTTTCACGCTTTTAACTGCTTGCGTTGCGCGAGCATTCTTTAAAAGTTAAGTTTTTAGTCAGCTTCTCTTACATTTCTACAACTTTTGGGTCTATTTGATTAAAAAGAATGTTTCGTAAGCTTTCTTGACAGGATTCGTAGTTTCAGAGTTTCATCAATTTAAACCCTACGGAGCTTTTTTCTTTCAACGCCGCCGTGTTGAGTCCATTTCTTTTACCTTCTACGCATATCAAGCTTTTCGCTTTGGCGCGTGTATCTCACTCTCACATATCCTTTACACAGATTCGCCATTAAGGTAAGTGAGTTTTAATTTGGCCCAAACACTATGAAAACAAAATGTGAACCGAAAAACTTTGGCAAAAGTAAATTTTCGAAAAACAGGTGCTCTGTCTGCAGACACTTGTAGATGGAATACAAGGCAGCACATATCCCTTTTGCGCTCAGTAGGATGGAAATAAAATTGCAATTTGAGCAAGTGTGTGTGCGAGTGTGTGCGACTAAAACAGGTTGTGCATGGCTGGCAGTTAGATGTAGAAAAAACGACAACACGTGCAACAACAATTACAAATACGGCACTCATTTTACGGTGTGCTATGCCTGTCACATATGTATGTGTTTGTTGTTTTTGCTTTTTCATTGTCAAACCCCGAAAAAATTCAAAAATTTATGGCGCTGTCACTGTTCGATTTCTGCATGAATTATGGATTTGATATGATTTTTTGCGGCGGAAAATAGACGATAGCGCGCACATATACACACACAAACACGAGTGCATATAAAAGCGAAAATTCGTGTAACAGAACAGGAAATGAAGAGCGGGGGAGGTGAGAGCGGAGAGGAAAACGATGTTTGGTGTAGAATTTTAATTGATTACACACGCGCACACATACATACATACACATTTACTACGTATTATACACATATGTATATGAGGGTGGAACGAAAATAATTTTTTTTTTTTTGCTTAGCCTGAGGGTAAAATTTTTATTGATTATAATATAAGAAAATTTTTGAAAAAAAAATTGTTTTTTAACATCTGGAGGCGGCTTTTAAAGTTAACACGACGTTTTAACACGAAACCATTTTTTTAGAAACAAAACAATTTTTTTGGTTTAAACTCTTTACAACTCGCCCAAAAGAGGACTCTCCACAGCTTCTAGAATGCTTAAAAAATTTTTTTTTCCAAACATTTTCTTTGTATATAATCTACAAATTTTAAACTCAGACTAAGCAAAAATAATTTTTTTTCGCTCCACCCTAATGTACATACCAACATATGTCTGTGCTTAGCGCATATAACCATTTTTCGCCGCGCTGCAAGAATCTTCACTATGAATTACTAAATTTTCGTTGGCCATAAAAAGAGTTTGGTTTGAGGCAAATTCTTGTTAATTTTATGAGTTATAAAGAGTATATGATTTGAATTAAATGTGATTAAATAGTTATGAATAAATTTGTGATAGAAATCATGCTGAAAAGTGAAGTGTTGATACGCATAAATTAAGTGGTGGAATAGAATTACAAAGCTTGTGTTAAACCATGCGCTGAATATGAATTATGAAAGCTATAAAGTCGCGAGCAGCTACTGGGACACTAAAAAAGGAAGTAATGAGAAAAAAATGTTAGCTTACGATAGAAAAAAATATTAAGGAATAATTGAAGAAAGCAAAATATTTCAAAATTATATGTTCAAAGTGGTTCAATAAAAGTTAAGAAACCCCACGGTATGCTAAAAGTTCGCAAGCAGGAATCTCGCAGGCACCAGATTTGGTTGGCATGTGGCACTGAGAGAGTTAACGATGCTAGTACAGGTCTGGACAGCTGTAAAATGAAAGAAACCCGACTAACTTTAAGGAGGCTTACTCGATCAGCCACAACTCAGGTTCGCGATACCTGTGGAGTAAAGAAATCAACGATTTATTTTCAGAAGAACTACCTGTAAGTGGTTAAATCAACATATGCCGCGAACAGATTGTAAACTACGCTAGGGTTGAGTTAAAGTTTGGCGGCAAAGGAATCAAAACTTCAGTTGTTTGGTAAACAAAGTTGTGAGCAGGCTTATGGAAGAAATATTTTTTGGAACGTCTTTTAAGTAGTCTACCACAAGAGACTGAAACGTTATACCTACATATAACCACATTAAATCCGACTAAGAAACATAAAAAGCCAACAATATCAAGTTGGCAGCTTCGCCGAAGCTCGCGAAAGTTGCAAAAAGCTAGTTAGTATTTCCACAGAACTACAAGTAGAACAGTTATTTCTGCGCACCAGCAAATTGCAGAAAACTTTAATAATTTTCACGGAAACACCTACTCCACTTTACCGATGCAGCTAACATTGCTACGATTGCTAAAGTTCTGCGGCGACCAACAACTGCAAGCTCAACTTTGCTACTCCACTCCGACACACATTTGCCGCGTATCCTTTTCCAAGACTCATTACCAAACGCAGTCGAAGAAAAGTAAAATCACGAATAAATGTAAACAGACAAGAATATTCAATGTCATCAACTCAACAACTTAATTACCCAGCACTTAAGTGAGTCAGGCGCGCGTAGCATAACCTTCATTGTGGGTGTTTCTAGTTAGTTTTGCTTTTGTTTTTGTTTGAGCGAAGTTACAACCGACACTTTTCTGCCAAACAACGAAATAGCGAAGAGTGCGGCAACTTTAATGAGCAAAACGACAATGACGAGGCGATGGAGATGAGAAGGTGTTGGCGGTGATGGCGGTGATGGAAGCTCGACAGGCTTTTTATGCGAAAGTCTTTAGTTTTGTATGCCGAGCGGCGCTCAGAAAAACCGTCTAATTACAACGCTGTCTGTGGTTGCTTAGAAGGTATGTCGGGCAGACGCTGGCGAGCTCGAGTTTTTTTTTGTCTCTGAGTCTTCAACTAATGACCTAAAACTTAAAGTCTCATTCGCATATTTTTTCTATACACTTTCTTCGCATAATTGCTAATATTTGCTACGTACAAGCCTTACTCGGCTTGGACGGTTGGTAACTCTCTCTCTGCACAAAGCAAGGCAAAACAATACCAAGAAAATGTTGTACGTACATGATAACAAAAAAGCCCTTGACAAGTGCGAAAGTAGCATCAACTATGTGGAAGCGAAAAAACTGCAAAACACTTTCCATTCGCCCTAACCACACCATCTAACGGCGCCGCACCCTGATCTACTTGCGCTTTGCACAACCAAATTCATGCGGACTGCCGCACGACGCCGCACAAATGGCCTTCTTAGCATCATCATCATCAACAGCCGCAGTCAGCCAGCTCGGGTGACTTGTGTGCCAAACGTCGACTGATAGGCCGTAGGCTGTTGACGCTTGTACGCTTGAATGGGATCAGTGTTTTGTTGCTTTTTCTACCATTGCCACTGCTGTCATTATGTAAGGAAAAAGCGCTGACAAAGCGTGTAGCTGACCTGCTAACCAAAAAACAGAAGCAGTGCAAGAGCAACCGAGCCTCATCTGCTTGGCCGTGTCGACTGTGCAGACAGTTGGTTTGCGCCTTTGGCGTTCGACCTGCTCTATATAACTCACACAATACCGAGTACTTATGCTAATGTGTACATGTTTCGCACTCATGGCGGGCGTGGTGCGGCGCACAGTCGGCGCGTACTCACTTTCTTTGGCCACACTTGCTGTTAATGTGCTTTTCATTGCACGCGCGTGTATTGTTTGTCATTTTCAACACAACGTTCTACATTTTCAGCATCAGCGGCAACGCGGTGCTTTCCTCGCACGCTGTTGTCGTTTATGTTTTTGGCTTGGCTATGTGTTGGGACAGTTTCCGCCAAGTATAGCCTACTCAGCTCGCCAATCTAAGCGTCATTTGCTTGCCGTCCATCATCCGACGACCAGTGTGGGCTGAGAGCTCGTCACATTTGTGTTGCTGAAATCCGCTAGACATGACGGCTTGACTGTACGCTATAGCGGCACATAAATGTCGCGCGCCTTACAAGTCGCACAAGCCGTGTATGCCGTCGCTCTCCTCTAGTTGGTTCGCGCTCTGGTCTGTTTTTTTGCGTATACTCCTGCGCCGCGCCGGTCTCACTGTCAGCCATTACCATTTTTAGCATGTCGGCGCGCATTGACAGCGTCTCAGTTGTCGCTTGCCTCGTGGCTTGCATGCTTTTTCAGCGCCTTTTTTGGCTTTTTCGTTGGCCACCCGTTCTTTCCTACTTTTACAGCTTTGCCGTTTACAACGTTTAGGCCTATCGGCGCTTTGGCTTTATGCGCGCCGACCTCCGTTGTATGTTGTACGCTTTTTGCTGCAATGTTCCACTTTGTATGAGTGCTGACAAGTCTACGTCTCCGCGCTGACCGTTTTTACATGTCGCACTTGTTTGCTTTCAGCTTTTGTTATCGTTTTTGCCTTTTGTGGCAAGCTGTGACTATTTGTTTTGGTCGCCAGTGCGTTTTGTTTGTTTGCACACTCGGCCGGCCGCAACGAGCGTGGACGTAATTTTTTATCAGCCTTCGGTGCTTTCTTCCTGTCGCCCCTTTCGTTAGGCTCGTTTTTATGGCTGCATTTCAATAAGCTGTTTCTGCTGTCTTGTTGTTATTATTTATGTTGATTTGTTTGTTAGCTGTCAAAATTCAACAATAGAAGTATGACAGCTGACAGTGCTGTTTTCACAAGCACATTACTGTACGCAATTGGACGGACAATAGCGACCAACCAAACAACTAAGTCGTTAGATTGTGGGTGTAAGAAAAGCGAAAATTCATTAGAATAGTGGGGTTGCCTTGCGGAAGGTAATTTCCTGCGCTGAGTGACCGCTACACTGACCTTTTCGTAACTCATTTGTGGCGGTATGTGCGCGTAGCGCTGATAAGAAATATACGATTACCTCGTTACTCGCTTGAATTGCGCAAATAAATTGCTGGTGATTTGTACAAATTGGCCTAAAATGTACGAAACTCTGCTTGGGGTTGCTCCAAGTGTGTGTGTCTGGTGACAAAGTGAACCTTTTTTCGGTGTGTCTACAATCTGCAAGATAAATTGTCACACGTTACCGCATATCTGTCATGTGACGTCAAAATGTCAGCATAAGTGTGAGCATACTATAACTGCGAGCATATAGCGATACATACAGTGTAGTTGTGAGATGATAAGGAGGCCAGAAAAGCAGAAATAAATACTGATTCAAGCAAAAGAGCAGAAGTAGGTATATGCTTCAGTAGAGAAAGTAGCAAAGCAGAGTCGTTCTAAGAATTTCATTCTTACAGCACTAAACTTATCAGTGGTTCTATATTGAGGTTTTTAGGAAGCAGCTTACTAGGCTCGAAAAATATTTAAATGCACAATGTGTGTAGAAAAGGTACTTAGCATACCGAAATACCTCGCGTCTCTTAATGAGCTTCTCTCTTTCTCTTCGACGACATTAGCAAAATTAGAGCAGTAATCAATTTCAATCGCTTCTCTTCGCCTTCAAGGTCAAAAACGAAACTCTCTGGAAGAAGATGTTGGATAGACTTCCCTACAGACAGCTGGTATAGAAATATATGTTAATACCGAGCACCCTCACTATAAGCAAGTTCTTTGAGGCGGAAACTTGTCAATAGCAGTAAAACATATTGATATTCCGAGTACATGTAAGTTATATGCAGAAAATATATCCAGTTTGTGGAATACAATGTGTTCAATGGAGGCGAGAACTAGGAAAAAGGACAAAGTTCTTCGTGCAACTTAGATAAGTAAAACTATAAATCTATCATCAATCGTATTTTCAGTGTTTACACTACAGTAATGTTTCTGACTTTGAGGGTTTGATGTCCCATATTTTATGTTGTCAGAATGAAGTTGAGATCCTTCTTGACTTTCTGTGCTCTTGCTTGTACTGCTTGACGCGTATATGTAGTAAGAATTTTGCCGTGACGTTTTATACTAATTGCTTCGTCAGCAGTAACGTATATTCAGTCGTAACAGATACCGCTCTATATACAGCCAAAAACTGTAACCTCAGCAGTATGCTACAAAATTATTTCGAGAATATTTTATGTCGCTACAGCAACAATCGACTTTTTGTATCTTTGCAGTCGCAGCTGAAACAGGGTTTACTCTTTAGTGTCCGCTTTCCGTTTGGTAACGGTATTTCGTCTCAAACAATCTAGCCCTTAACGTAATTTAAAAATTTCGCCATAAATTTCGACACTTCAGTTGCACTCCGCTTCTTTTCCACTGTGCGCATATCTTACTCTTTTTAATTTCTTTATTCTTGAATAGTTGCCACTGCAATTTCGGCTGTGAGGCAGATATTGTCTGCTCGCGCGATTTTGTCACAAAGTTGCACTGCGTTTACCTGCGCCGCTTGCACTTTCCGACTCTTCGGCCTTTACTTCTTGCTTCATATGTGGCGCTGGCATTCCTTGCTTGCCGTGCTTCGCTCTTTCTTTTACCGCGGGTTTTATGCCAAAGTTATGCTTTATGCAAATTTATGACTTCCACGCATCGCAATGACATTGCACTCGCATCGGTTGAGACGGCGACGGTGGCGGCTGTAAAAGTTCCGTTTCAACATTTTTATGGGATTCTGTAAAACTTTCAACTGTTATTCAAACAAGCGGCGAAATAAAATTGTAAAATGTAAAATGCGCATATAAAAAATGGAAATAAATGTGTGTGCAAGAAATTGCATACGCCATTTGTGTGGCTCGTTTAGAAGCCGAGCTACAGCGCGTGCGTGTGTGTTGCAGTGTAGTGTGTCAGCACAGCAGGAAGTCGAAATTGCGGATTTTTTAAGCTTTGACACTTTTCCCTTGTTGACTCTTCAACGCAACTGGCAATTTCCGACTTTCGAGCATTTCATTTTTTATACTTCAATTTTTGTTTTTGCTTTTTGGCTGCACCAACCAGAGTGTCCATAAATAACTCAAACTTATCGTTTGTTGTCAAGGATTGAGGTTAATTTAAAAATCGAACTGTGCGAAACGAAATGCATTGCTTGCCAAGGCGGGAAGACACGCTTCACTGCGAATTCACACACAAAAGCGGAGAAACAAAAGCGCACAGCAAATAAATAGTTATAAATTGATTTCCGAACACTTTCACTGCAGTGCTGCTTCACTTCGTTGCTGTGCAGTGCCGCAGACGCAGACGCATTCCAATAAGTAACGGCAGTTATTGCGTGTTCTTTTCACTCTGTAACTGTTGTTGACATGTCTGCTGTCATTTGTCAGCGCGCTGTACTTTCAACAACGCGTATTTCCTACAGCCCTGCGCTCTCACAGGCTTGTGACTGCTGCCTCATTGCCAAGCGGCGTTGCAGAGTCACTGACAGACTGTCAGCGCGTAAGTGACGCAGTGTATTTGCCGCGGAAGATGGACAACTCGCATTGGCAACACATATTCGTATATGAGTATGTAATGCTGTCAACGACAAATATTCGCGCATTGCAAATGTAACGAAACCGCAAAACCAAACGCAAACATACAAACACAGGCGGAAAGTGCCGCTGCCCGCGCACCAGTCACAGTACGTCAGTGGCCGGGCAGTTGTCATGGAGTTTACCGAGTCGAAGTGCAAAGTGCACGATTGCCACTGAATGGGCTCAAATGTAACAGAATACGATGGCGCAGCGTGGGATTGCTGGTGAACGTCTAATGGCTACGCCCATTTGGCGGTGCTGGTGGTGGGTGATAGGTGCAATTTGTTAATGAGCGCCAAGCGCACATTGCGGCGGCATGGCTGCGGTGTTTTGGGAAGTAATTGAGTTCTGGTTTTTGTGGCGGAGCGCGGTAGCGCTGCCCAAATTGCGGTGCAATGCAGAGTTTAGCAATGCCGTGGATTGCTGGCAGAATTTAGGCAAGGTTTTGCGTGCGGGTGCGGTAGCTCAAAAGTATATATAGCGATGTAGCTTAGGCTTAAAGTGGTGGAGTTTCCGTTGCAAAGCTTAAAACAAGTGGGTAATTGGAATTCTGCAAATCGATATCCCTGCCTACCTAGCAATAGAAAAGTCAAAACTTTGCACTTCGTATAACTCACAACTTCTGATAACTACTTCTACACGCTGGCTTTCATCCTAACAATCGGAGATCAGCTCATTAGCATCACAGAAGCCAAAAGATAGAGCTTGGAAAGTCCAATGCCGCGGTATATATGTGTCACGTTCTTCATGTCTCAGCAAGTAATATTGTTAAGTTGATGGATGCCCTGGAAGCTTTATTAAAGATTTGAGTAATATATCTGAGCTCCATAAACACCAAGATTTTATTGTCTGAGCCTACTTTGTCAACGCGAAAACTCTCTTTCAGACGAATCTTTACATGACCCAGAACTTCTAGTTTCCTTAAGACAAATGAAACTTCGTTTTGTCGACTCGTTTCTGCACCTTTAAGCAGTTAATGACAAATCAGGGAGATCGGCTATAATTTCTCGAAAACCCGGAGCTCTAAGAGGAGCCCGGCGGTGTTCTGCAACAATGTTTTGTGAATTTTTTTTCTACAACAATTCGTTACAACCCAGCCTTCGGTTTTCTCTCTACAGGCCTGTCATTTAGTATTCTCCTGCAGTCAGTTTCCTTTCTATAATCTACAGTTTTCTAGACGCGTCTTTGAGCCAAAAAGTAATCTCTAAAATAACCTCAAATCCATCAGACATTTGTCTGGCTGCCGGTAATTACAATATTTTTGTTCTCTTTACGAAATACTTTGCAGATCTTGCTTTACTTTGCTCATTTTCCCGCTTCACTGACCTGCCATTAAGTCATCTAACCAGCAGACAGTGGACGTTGACTGTACTCCAAAGCGACAGGTTTGCATAGTTTATAGCCTACGTTCTCCATCTACAATTTTTCACTTTTTCTGAGTGAGAACGCTGCTGTAATCACTCTTTTCAGTTTGACTTTTTTTAGTTCGCTTTGTTGCACTTTCTCATTTCTTTGCTTCACAATCGTCTTAAAGTTAAATTGTCATTTCTCTTTGTTTGCATTTAAACTTTGCCATACACTTTTTCGCTACCGATTTGGCTTTGAATAAAAAGAAAATGTCGCAAACTTTTGCTGCTCTCGCATTCTCCGCTCCTCTTGCATTTAGTGCTTATGTATAATAAAGGTCGTTGTCATGCAACAATGTATGCTGTTACATTGAAAGCAGGTTACAAAATTTGCAGGAAAAAATAAAATAATTGCAAATCGACAACAAACGGCTTACAACAACAAGTAGCGGCTTGCATGTAGGGCTTCGTTACTCTGAGCACACGGTGCTTTATTGATGGCTTGTAATGCATTCTTGTGTGGCACGTTTGCTGATTCATTTTTATTTCGCCTGTACTTTTTGCTTTCAGTTGCAACACTGCTGCCACGAACAATAGCCCCGTTGCAACCCTGTGATTGTCAGCGCGGCAGCAAGAGAGCGGTAAATAGTAAGCTAGAGCAAATGGCAAGAAAGTGAGGTGTAAAGGGAGCCGTAGAAGATTAATGAAATGAATTGTGGAAGAGGTGAAGAGGCAGAATACAAATAGAAGCAAAAAATTCTGAAGAGAAGTCCAAGGAATCAAACTGACAAGTAGAAGTAATAACAAGGAAGCTCAAAGCAGCAAATGAAATAATAATGGAAACATCTTAAGCAACAAAATTAAGTGAAAAAGAGCGAAAAAAAACTCTAGAGGTTTAAGAGGACACAAAGTGCGCATGGGATTGTACGCAGTGGCGGATTTACGGCAAACTAAAAAGGCTAAAAAGCGTTAAAGACGAACAAATGAGTTTAGAACTAAGTAGAATAAAGACAGAAATGCAAGAAAGAAGAGAAAGGCGTGAAGCGCACTGAATCGCGAATAAAACAATTCCAGAACGCAAAACTTAAGCTAAGCGCAGTGTGAAACGAAGAGCAGACAGTAAAGCGACGACAATGTAGCGTGCTTTAAACATGAAATTAAGCTATGTTGTATATTGTCGCTTCATTTCCGAAAAAAGCTCGATATTTTAACGCAGAGGATAAACTTAATCGTTGTTTAAGATACCGCAGACAGTTGTAACCGATAGATAACCAGTAAGCAACTTGATATGTTCTCTAGCTAATGGTTACCCGAAACAGTGTAGAACCCCAGAAGGTGCACAGCTAGCAATGCAGCAAGTCGCACGACGTGAGCAGGATCGACTGAGTTTACATATGAATTATTTGAAAGACTGTTGAAGAGACTGTCGATTGATCTGGGATAAAATAAGAGTCAGGCAGCAAAGATTTTGATATTAAAACTCCCCACAGGATAGAATTCCTTTGCTCATGTGACTATTAAAAAATATGTTTACGAGAGAAGGCCAGATATAAGACTTGGAACTAATAATATGGGTTGTAAAGTTCCATAAATTTATAACTCTAAGTAGACCAAAGCCTTTTTCGCCAAATACAGTCTGTGGCAAATTAGAATAGAGAACAAAAATCACCCTTTCTAGCACCTAATTCATCATTGCTTCGCTCGTTGCAACATTATTTGCTTGCTCTAAAAGTTGCTACCACAAAATTGGTTGGAAAAAGTAGTGTTTCAACTGACAA
The DNA here is from genome assembly GCF_042242935.1 of Bactrocera oleae. Taxonomy (NCBI): domain Eukaryota; kingdom Metazoa; phylum Arthropoda; class Insecta; order Diptera; family Tephritidae; genus Bactrocera; species Bactrocera oleae. Next base: position 2,486,647 of record NC_091539.1, read on the forward strand.
GAAATAACCAGCAATACCGTAATAATGGTAGATGCGCTCGGCAGTCAGCAAAAAGCGCACGTGACGAACACATCAATGCTAGCTGCATGGACTGTGGGTGGAGGGGAGCAAATTGATGCCCGCAAAGCGTGCAAAAAGCTCGTTGTAACTCATATTGATTGTTTGAAACACTGTGGCAATCAGACGTGCTGCATTGGTTTGCCACAAATTATTTCTTGTTGCTGCTGCTCGTGCTGTCGGCTGCCGCTGCCACTGGCTGCAGTTGGGTGCAGTCAATACGAAGTAATAATAAAAATATGCCAAACTAATGGTCACATGAGCGAATTGACAATTGTGATTGGTTTGCTGTTGCACTAACTTTTCATTGTGTTACATTGCTGAAGTAGCTGCAAACATATTTGTGAATGCGGGTATGTGCTTGGTGGAAAGGCTCCGGTTACCTGCTCATTATGCGATTTTTTTTCTCCAATTTTCCGGTTTTGCTCTGTTATTTGCTCTTTTCATTGGTTACTTTGTTATGTTGTGCTTTGTGGCATTTACTTGGTTTGCTGGTTATATTGATTTCGTAGTAGCAAGTAAAGTGTGCAAAAAATGCCAATCAAAATGATATGCTGTTGCTTTTTCCATTTTTATTTTTCTGTTGATTTTCATGCTATTTTGTGTAATGTTTTCTTTTTCGCCTTTTTAGTGCTTCAACATTTTTTCTTTGCTATCATGTTGTTGGCGTACGTTTGCTGCTATTTGTTTTGTCATTTGCTGCGACAAAAATTAGAATGACGCTGGATTTGCTGACAAATGTTTATTAAAGACTGGTTTGGTTATTTAATAGCAATTGCTGGTATGCTTTTGCAGTGGCACGCCTCTTTATATGCATAGCTACCAATAAATAGTTTAGAAATAAGAAAAAAAAAGTGAAATAAGCTGAAATACCTGCGCTGAATTGAGCTTAGAAGCGCTGAATATAATTTAAAATGCATACGGTGTTACACATTTTAAATAACTAAACAACTGTACTACAACATTTGCGCTGAATAAATTTTTCGAAGCGCTATATAAAAATATATGCCCAGAATAACTTGAATTTTCATTTATTAGTTCTTGAAGCGTTAAATAATTATGCATGATAACCAGTCCGTATTTACATTTGCCAAAATTGTAGTAAGTATTACTTATAGTTGCTAGAATATTAGCTGAATAATAATTTTTCAGCTGAAAACGTTTTTCGACTAGTTCTATAAGGTAATTTATGATCATATATGTTTTTGAAAAAATTATAAGCGCTGAATTAAGTTTGAAGTAATAGAAAAGCTTGATTTATGTAGCTTGATGTATCATTGTGTGCTTCAATGCATGACTCTTGCGCTGAATTTCATTCAAAGCTGCTGAATAGTCGAAAACTTATGCATTCTTATCAGTGGGTATTGTCTGTAAAATTCTAAACTATTAAGCACATTCACTTTCTTACTGAAAGTGTAGCATTACGTCTAAAAAAAAAGAAAAATCCCAACCGTCATAGTGGATTAATTGCTTTTATTGAAAGAAACATTTTCACTCTTCTACGCTGGCCGTTGTAATACTTTATTCAATCAAGCATTGCTAAGTTGTAATGACTTGTATTTTTTTTTGCAATTTAATGAAGTATGACGGCATTTCACATACTGCAAATTAATAAGTAGCAGATTTAAAAATTCTAAGCTTGATATTTAGTACAAGCATATTCGCGATTTTTTGTCCACAAAGCATTACATATTATATTTCTTTAATGTGTGGTGCTTATTCTGTATATGCTATCGGCTATGACTACAAAGCCATGCGCTACTTTCTCGGCGTACTTTACAGTGACATTAAATGACAATATTTATTTTATTGAAGACGGTGAAGCGCTATTCGATACATCTATATTAAAATTTAAATCTTTAATGCAAATGTTTTAATTTGCAAAAAAAAAATTTGCGCTGAATTAGCTTAATAACAAAAATGTATGCATTGCAGCAACAATTTTATTTAGATGCGTGTCGAGTTGAAAAAAATTAACCGCTGAATTGGTTTTGTTGGTTAAATAACTACTGGAAAAGCGCATGGCATACACTTTAGACTGTCAATTGTTAGATATTAGAGTGAAATACAATTTGATAACATTTAAGTAATAAGTACATACCAAATATGCTAAATTTTGAGAAAAAACTGGATTTTTGTAAGCCAAAAATGCGCTGAATTTGCTGAATAGCGCTCATTTGAAACTATTAATGTTGAAAAGTTTTAGTTTATACTTTTGTCAATAGAAAAAAAGCGCTGAATTGATGCCGGTGTAGGTAAATACTAGCGCTGAATACCACAAATATGAGCTTATTTCATTAGTTCTACATTTTTGTTGAGGAAATTGGCGCTGAATAACATTTGTTGAACATTTAAGTCGATAATACATTCTACAATGAAAAGTGGAAAGTGCTACACTGTGCTCTCGCTGCCGCTGTCCGCTGAAAGTAAACTTCACGCGAAAACATTCACTTGCAACATATTTGCAAAGCAAAAATGCGCAAAAACAACTACCATGTGGCTTTATTATACCTACAAGAAAGAGTCGCAATGCCAGCAGACGGGCAGATAACAACAAAAGCAGCGGTAAAAATGTGAAAAGCAAATCAGAGCAGCAGCGCCAATGATAAAAGACGGCGATGAAGGAAAAAGTAAAAACGCGCTGAATGGGATTACAAGAGGCCGCTTTTGAACGCGGACGCAGCCAAGCAGTGCGCGTGGTGCGGCAGTCAAGCAAGCGGAGCGCGCCAACGCGGCTGACAGCCGTTGGCTGATGGCAGGTGGTTGCGGCTTCGTTGGGCGCGCTGCCGCTGTCGCTTTGTAATAATTAAAAAATTCTTCACGCTACTGTGATTTGCAGCGTCGGCATTGTAATTACGCATTGTTTGTTGTTATTGCTACTGCCGTGGCAGACAAGCGATGAAAGTGATGCCACACACACACACACTCAGCGCGCTCGCTTACAAATTGCTTAGCACGCCTATGTGTGTGTGCGCCATTTAAGCCGAATGTATGCTTTACAGTAACAGCAACAACAGCAATGCACTAATGTAAAGTTGTAAAAACGTTAATAGCAACAATGGCAATAAAATTAAAAGCCTGAAGATGAAACTGATGTTTAAGTAAAGAGCCGTCCGTAGGCTGGGCCGTTTGCTACAAGTGAATTGTTTGGAAAAACACAATAAACAATAATGGAAACGGAAAATGTGCAGCGCAAGTGTTAGTCGTTGAAGGTAATGTTGCATACGCTTACATGAATACACGCATACACACCGACTACACATACATGCACAGCAAACATATACTACGCTTGTAACGGTAAGCAGTTGCATATGCTTTGCGGCCTTACGCTCGCATTATGTCTTCTTAAGTGCACACACACACACACATACGCAGGCGCTTACACACATACACAGCTGCTTATTTGCAGATTTATGTGTTTATACACTTACTTATTTATTTACTTATTTACTTAGTCAAAAGCGTATTTGCTTGGCACTGACACTCAACTTGTCACTCATGTGACTTTTTTGTGTTATTCTGACTGAAATTAGTGCTGTCACGTTGAGTTTGCATTTGTTTTGGTTGTACATGTACATTTTTCATTATTCTTTGCCATTTTTACCGTTATGATGTTGCATATCTTCGTGTAATTTATACGAAAATTATTAATTAGCTGCAGAGAGTGATGTATTGCATATAAAAGGTGGCACACCTACGGCATAAATGACATACATACAAGTATATGCCCGTAAGTGTGACAAATAAGAATATGTGAAGTAATAAAAATGAAATGCGAAGTTAATTTTGCTGTTAAGTCATAAAATATTTGTCGTGCCTTAAGCTAAAGTGGCTTAAACTAAGTACTCAACTCCATAGGGAATATTACTTACACGTATAAGGTAAAGTGAAGAGTAAACAAAAGCTTCCCTTGTGAAAGATTGTTTACTTAATAGGTTTTATTGAAATATTTGCGCTGAATTGCTGTTAGTAAAGCTGAATGGTGTAAGCCGTATTAGAGATGAAGTAATTAACACACTACAATCAAATTATTATTATAATTTATTGAAAAATTTGCGCTGAATAGGTCGTAATAAAGCTGAATTGCGCCAACTATGTAAGAAATGAAAGAATTATTACATTTGCTTCCAACAAGGCACAACAAAATGCGCTGAATTAACTTTACAAATACTTATTTAGGATTTTGATTCATTATACTTTTAGAAAATATCAAATATTATACGGCTGACAAGTAAAAGCCATGCTGAATTAGTGCAAAGTCGCGCAAATGCTACAAAAGTAACTGAAGCAGTGAAATGTGCGTAACAAAGCTTATATTAAATGCAAATTTATAAAATATGCCCTAAACAAATTATTATTACTATATATTATAATATAAAATCACTTAAAATAACTGCTACATTCTATTTAAAAGAGCTGAATTACAATAAAAGTCATAAATTAGAGAGCGTTTGTAAAATTTCACGTAACAGTAAGCATTAATGAGCTAGTTATAACAAACTGTGTGTGTTATGCACAAGCTATTATTAATATTTGAAACAAAAATATAAGCAAATCGAAACGTTGCATATCAGCAGAATGATAAATATAATAATGCTGCATTTAAAAGCAAGTTATGTTAAATAAATCAGCAGAATTTTTAATGATACTGTAACGAAACGTTATGTACAAACAGCGCTAGTCCGAGCTTTAAAACCGCTAAATTGCAACGGTATACACATGAAAATGTATCATTCTGCTAAAAATAAAAAAACATACAAGTATAACCGTGTAGAAGTGGTTTCACTTACCAATGCATTAACTGAAATATTATGCTATGGAATGCTATGCTTTATTAGAGCACCAACACAGACTGCATTCTTACGAATTATGTAAGCTGAATTGCAATGCACTTGTGAAAGCAATAGAAATATGTTAAAATTATATAAATTTTGCTTAAAAAACTTTCGCTGAATTGTTTAAACAGCAGCTGAATTAAAAAATTGCTTTGCTTGCTATAAGTAGAACATACGTGTTTGTTAAGAGAAGCTGGAAAAATACCGCTGAATTGCATTTGAAATTTTTATTGAATTTTTTTTCATACTTTAAAATAATAACTGCTTGTTTTTATTTTTTACATACATTTTATATGTATGTACATACTTGTTTTTTATATAGCAACGCTAATGCATGGCATGTGTCGGCTGACACGCATGACTGCCTGCTTAATTGATTAGCCGTGGCTAACAAGCTGCCGCTAAGTGCATTGGCGAGATTGCATTTGAGCGCAGCGTTGATTGCAATAAAATATATTATGCTTTTGCATAAATAAATAAGCATGTTATAAAAATATAAAATATATGCATGCAGATATTTTTTAGCATAAATTTCAAAATTGCTGGCGGTGAGAGAGACGTATTTGCCTTAACACAGCAACGATTTTTTTTTTATATTATTATCACTTTTTTGTAGTGAGTTGCATTAAAATAGTAGCTAGTGAGTTGAGCAAAATCACAGGAACCTAAATGTAATGAGAACGCAACACACACATACGTATATATACATAAACATATGTAGTGCTGAGTGGTCGCCATGCTAAGCCTTGTGATTTTTTGTTTTGAAAATCTACAATAACCAGCTACTTTGCGCTGAGGCTGTGAAATAAAACATATTAATGCAATTTTCACTTTTTTGCACGCACACCAATACATGCAAGCAGGCACGTATATGTTTATTTGAATAAAATATTACTACTTCCCCACACTTGACTTCAAAAGTGAAAAGTGTTGAGGAAAAGTTGTGAAAATCGCATCATTTGGAGCATGAACACACACAAATGTGCGTATTTTTTGTGTGCTACATTTTGTGGCATGCCACACAGACTTACAAAAGAAACTGCCACAAGAAGTATACGCTTTTTCTATGTTAAAAAACAACTTTAAACGCTCAAACGCGATTTATTTAATTGCTTAATGCGGTTAAGCGATCAGGAAAGACAAAAAAAACAGCAAAAATAAATAGAAAGAAATCCAAAAGTAATTATTTCAATTGAGAAACAAAGAAGAAAATGAAGTATAATATATTACAAATTAAACTACAATTTTTTATAACAAAAAAAATATTGTTTTTTGCAATGAAAATTAAACTCGATAAAATAATAAAAGTAATTTTGGTTAGTAGTATAAATTCATCTGAACCATCAGTCAAAATGTAAAAAAAAATAAAAAAAAAAATAAATAAATATTGTTTTAAAATTTAAACGAATAAACAAAATTTTCCCGTATCTTTCGTCAAACAGTTTAGCTGATTGCTTTGTTGTTTTCACCTTGATAGCTAATCAAATAACACTCACTTAGACTTTTGTTAGAGATAAGTAGGACAGTTCAATGTGACAGATTAGAATTTAGAGCAAAAACGTAATCACCGTAAAGATAAAAATAAATATTTTGAAGATTAGTAAAAAAATCTGTATATATACGCAATATAACTGTATATTCAGCTAATCAAAATTTAAACCTTGCATTTAACTTGTAATGCGCCGTCCGTAAGAAAGAGCTAGTACAGTATTAGTGGAATTCAGCGCAATTCAGCTAAATAATTTTAACAAAAACAACTAACAATCAAACTTATTTGTTAAAAAAACTAGCATATGGCTTTGCATGGTTGTATTCAGCGCAATTCAGCTAAGGAATTTATACAAAAACACTAAAAAATTGTACTTGTTAAAACAAAATAGCATTTTGTCATCACCAAGTGTAATTTAGCTAATATTTGCACTAATAACGCAAAATCATGTAAATATCTAACTAAATTTATGCGCTCTAAAACATTAATATTGCTTTAGTAATCGAAAAATTATATGCAGCAATATTGCAATACCTATCTAAAGCAATAAAATATATAAAAACGCAATTCAGCTGACTACATCTATAATTCAGCGCATTATTATTGCTACTACGTACACGTATATATTACACAATTTTTAATTTTAGTGCTAAAACCAACACGAAAGCGTTTCAGTCACTTATCTACGCCTTTCAGCGCGCTATTTATGCAAATATTTATCAAAAACAACTCTTCAGCGCATTATCGAAGATTTCAAACCAACAAAGTCTATCCAATTTGCGATTTACTTTAGCATTTTTTACAGTTTAGCACTTATGCTATAATCTGTATGCAATTCAGCGCTATATTACTTTAAGTTAATAGATAAAAAAAGACCATTCGGCGCTTCATTAATGCATTTGCTCTCATTGCTGCAAGCTTAAATGGGGCAAACAGCAATTCAGCTCAACGCATATGTAATTCAGCACAATTTTATTTGCCACACTTAAGTTGGTTATTTAAGTATGCAGCGCAATGTTTGGCATTCACAACGAAATTATTTGTTCATTGTAAAAAATGCTTGTGTTTGCATATAATATTTATTAAAGGAAGGAATTTTAAATTTTTAACGGCATTTTTTTGTAGTGATTGTATGAAAATTTCATGAAATATTTTAATGTGTAAATTATTTGTTTTGCTTTTTGAACTCACCGTAAGTTTTTTGCTTTATTAAAGCATATGTATATATTTATATCTAGTATGACTTGTGTGGTCGCAACGGAAAATCTGAAATTAAAGAGGCAATACAAATTTTAGTATGAAATTAATAGTTTTACAAAAGAAGGTAAAGCAATTTGTTTTAAAAATTATTATGGAAGTTAAATAAAAATCAATATTTTATAAAAAAATATATTTTTCAGTAAAAAGTAAAATTTAAGAATAATTTTTTTCTTACTTAAGCAAAACCGTGTAGCTTTTAGCATGAGTAGCGATGCGTGACGCTTTAATTACCAACAATAATAGAATTTATTGTATTTAATGATACAATATATTTCCATAATAGCATGTTTTTAAAAAATTCAAACAAAAACAAATTTGTGCAAAATTTTATTGGATATAGATTCTAAAAAACTACACAAAAAAACAAAAGCCCTGAAGCAACTGGCATGAAATTACACCGATAAAAGTAAAACTACACGCAAATAAGCACTAAAAGTCACTCAAAGCTTAAAATAATAATAATACAAAAGCACACTTTAAAAGTCAATAATCCAAAGCTTAAAAAACCGGAAAAATTTACACAAATATTGAATATAATACGCAAGCAAAGAAAAAAATTGCAGGAAATAGTAATTAGTATGAAAAGGAAATATAAAGGCAACAAGAAATAGCAAAAAAATATATTTAAAAGCAAATCAGAGATTATTACAACAAAATTCTACTGAAGCATTTTTTTCTAACAGCAACTAATTGTACCGTTACAAAGCTAAGCAGAAGCGTGTCAACTGAAAATAAAAGTGCAGAAAGTAGATCAGTTGCATTTCCACCATATTTATATCCTGCAGCCGCATGCATCACTGCACCAGTGACTTTCATGCACGAGGACAAAAAAAAATACAAATTCACAAATGAAACACAATAAATACAGCAAATAAATTTACTCTGCTTTGTTGTGTCGCCACCCAGCGCTGACAATTGATTTCCTGCCACGCCCACTCACTCGCAAAGCCCTCTAATAAATATACGCTTAAGCTCTGTTCACATATTGCACATGTCGCACACATACATATGTATGCATGTGTATTTTGTATATAACTGCTTATTGACCTGTCTCTTTATGTGCTTGCTGGGCGTCTCAGCCCGGCAATTAAGTCAATAGCTGGCGTTTTTCGCCAAAACTCCAGTGCTGCACGCCCACAGCCCAGCGGTGCTAGCGCATGAGTTTCCAACTATAACACAAGCTTGGTTGTTGCAGTGACTTAGTGGTTAAGAGCTGATAATTAAATCGCTCGACTGGCGGTTGGCGGAAGTTAAGTGGGCAAATTTTCTTCCGTTTTCGTTTTGTGGCGCACTTGCCTTACTACATATTTGCGCTCTGTACTACTTTACTTTTATGCGACGAGGTAAAACCATTTAAGTCGGCGAACTTCAATATTTTCTGTGTCGCAAGGAAGCCAAAGTAGCTGTGGTGGGTGCTAATAACACGGAAGAAATGAGAAAAGAATTGGTGCGCTGTTTAAGTGAAGAGCAAAGACTAATCGATTACTCCGACAGTTTGAAATTCCAACTAAATTATTGCAACTAGCACACAATATGTGTCCGTTGCTACTATCTCTGCAGAAAACTGAATTAAAACTATTTATTTCTGGCTTTTAAGCAAATAGCTTATAGTAATAAACCCATGGAGAATTACAGACATGCATGCTTGACAAATGAAAAAAACGGGTTTTTTAAACGCTTACAAAACTTTGTCATGCCTCAAGCTTTCTAGAGCTGCTCAGATATCAAAATATATCAAAAAAGTGTATTCTCAGTGAGCGTAAAAAGCGCAAAACTGTAAGCTGATTGGTTAAGATGAAACATAAGCTCTTACAGCTCTGATTTTTTAAATAAATTGTAAAACTGTCTAACACGTCTATCTATAGTTTTTATAGAACTTTTCTGAGTATATATTCATATATTTTTAGTATGGCTGTTTGTCGGGAATTTTGCCACATTTATCGGTAATTTTTATTAAATATTTTTTAGATTTTTCCTTCAATGTCATGGAATGTATCTCATATTATTGTAATCAAAAAGAAATCATAGTATCATTTAAAATGCGTGCAGCTTGCTTTGTGAGTTTGCAATACGCAGAAATTTTAATGAGCTTATTAGCAGAGCAAAGCGCCTCAGTGATTAATCAAAATAGTCCCGCAATCGCAGGTGTTAACCGTTAACTGCAAAGCTTCTGCTGTCTCTTTCTCTCTTCCACACATTTTGCCCGCATGTGCACACTCATTAGCCGCCTCAGCATCATGTCAATGGTATTTACGAGGTGCCCGCAGCGGGGATTTTTCGCAATCTTGTTATACTTAAACGTGGATTACTTGCAGCGAAACACGTGGAGAGTGTGAGAGAAAAAATACATGCAATTGCTTGCGGATATATTATAGCACAATGTTAATGAGTGTCGTCATGGTGATAATGAGTTCGTGAACGTTTTGTATTTATTTATGGCATCGATGACGTGGGTGATTTTTTTTTTGTAGTATTTAGGGAAGATTTTGTAGAGATTGCTTTGAGTGGAAACGTAGCCAAATTATGCTAATAACTGGACTGTAGGAATACTGTTTCAAAAAAATCGGAATTTTATGCACTTCATATAAAAAAAAAGAAGATTTTATTCTAATTACTGTTATTACCACTTATGGTCGAATTAATCATTATTATCTGAGTACAAGTACGAATACTTTTATGTAAGCAATAGTGAGCTTCTCGCAACGATAAACATCGATAATAGCTAGTGGCAAATATTAGTAGGAAGATAATAATAATTGGCGAATATAGGTTAAAAGCCAAGAGCGCAAATTATGTAAATTGGCGGAAGCAAAAAATAATTAATTACGCATTAGTATTGCATATCAAATATTCTGGTACTTACACTAATGCGTTTACAACTACTAAATTTTTTGTCGTTTATCGAGTTCGATTGTTTTTTGTTGCCGGGTGATTACTTTTTTGGATTAGCAGCTGAATTTTTACCGCTAATTATACTTGTGGCGAACAAATAATTAATGAAGAGCTTTCGAGAGTGTAATTTATAAATTTTTGTGACTAACAGTGGTTGAAATAATAATCAAAAAAATTAAAACTTAAGATATTTATAGCGAAAATTTCTCATTTAAACATTTTAAAATTTCTATAACTTCTAAAAGTTTCTATTATTGAAAAATTTATATAAAAAATTATTTAAAAAATTAGGTTTTTTAAGTAATGATATCATGATTTTCATAACCTATAAAATTTTTTTCTATTTGAAAAATAGTAAATAATTTTATAGTCAAAACTTACAAACAATATACAATTTTATAAAAATAATACTTCTTCATAAAAAATTTAAATTTGCAAAATTCTTGAAGCATTAAAAAGAACTAAATTTAGATTTGTTTTTTTTTTAAATACGTAATAGAAATTAAAGATATTAATAAAAATTTTATAATTTTAATTAAAAAATTTAATGTTATTTTTTTGGAAAGCAAAATATTGAAAAATTTATGGGAAATACATTCTTCAATTTTTATTTTAGTATACAATTTTTTATGGGAGGTTTTTTTGCAAAAATGTCTTTAAAATTTATATAAAAAATGGTTGAAAATATTTAAATTAAAAAAAAAAACGAAATAAGTGATAACTTAAATGATATGAACACAATTTTTATTTCTTAATTACAAAAATTTCATTTTTTTGGGAAATAAAATTGTCGAATAAAAAATTTCCGCAAATTAAATTTTGAGATTTTTATACTCTCGCAACCTGTTGCTACAGAGTATAATAGTTTTGTTCATCTAACGGTTTGTATCACCTAAAACTAATCGAGTTAGATATAGGGTTATATATATATAAATGATCAGGATGAAGAGACGAGTTGAAATCCGAGTGACTGTCTGTCCGTCCGTCCGTCCGTGCAAGCTCTAACTTGAGTAAAAATTGAGATATCTTTATGAAACTTGGTAGACATGTTTCTTGGTACCGTGAGACGGTTGGTATTGCAGATGGGCGTAATCGGACCACTGCCACGCCCACAAAACGCCATTAATCAAAAACATATAACTTGCCATAACTAAGCTCCGCAATAAGATACAAGACTGTTATTTGATACACAGGATCACATTAGAGAGGGGCATCTGCAGTTAAAACTTTTTTTAAAAAGTGGGCGTGGTCCCGCCTCTAATAGGTTTAATGTGCATATCTCTAAACCGCTAATGCTATAATAACAAAATTCACTAGAAGCAAATGTTTTTAGCACTTCTATTGATGGTGTGAAAATAGTTGAAATCGGGTGGCAACTCCACCCACTCCCCATATAACGGTACTGTTAAAAACTACTAAAAGCGCGATAAATCAAGCACTAAACACGCCAGAGACATTAAATTTTATCTCTGAGATGGTATAAATTGGCTTTATAGGAACCGCGTTCAAAATTAGTCAGTGGGCGTGGCCACTTTTAGGTGAAAACCCATATCTTGAGATCTGCTCAACCGATTTCAACCAAATTCGGTGCATAATTTTCAATTCCATCTGATTCTTTCACTTTCCACTATGCAAATCAGGTAACAATGATTATATCGGAGTAAAACTTTGCGTGAATAATGCAATTAAAGTATGCCACCTTGCGGCCAAAAATTGTCTAAATCGAACCAAAACTGTTCAAACCCCTAAGTACTAAATATGTGGACCCCAGTGCCTATAGTTGACCTTCTACCGAAAATATCAGTCAATCCACAAAGAAATCTCAAACGAGTATACCATTTGACTTTGCGAGAGTATAAAATGTTCGGTTACATCCGAACTTAGCCCTTCCTTACTTGTTAATTTTATAAATAATTTTGTTATACGAGTTTTTTGAAAAAACGTAAGTAAAATGTATGTAAAAATTCTTAACACTTTTTAGTTTAAAAATTTAATTTTCAAATCTTGTATTAAAAAAAATTTTTTATAAAAACATTTAAAAATGAAATTTGTGAAAAATTAAAAGAAATGAAAAAAAATTTATTTCTTAAATAAAAAAATTTTATTTTTTGTTTTTATTTTAAAAAAATGTATTTAAAATGAAAATGTTGAGAAATAAAAATAATTAAAAATATTTTGTTTTTTTCAAAATATGTATTTCAAAATTTTTTTCTTTCATTTTTATGCATAATGTACGTCCTTTTTATTACGACGAGTATTGGATTATTTATACAAATAACCAAAAAAATTTGTTTTGTTTATGTTATTTTAGCTTGCATAGAATTTCCAGTTCTGTCCGCTATTATTTTGTAAATTCTTCGCTTCATTACCACCGGCATACATATGTGCATAATTAATTAGTTACACGACATATTTTCTGTAGCGCTCGCGGTCGAAGTTTGGTCAGTTGGTTAGCATTTTTTTATAGTTAATTTCCTAGTGGTGTTGTTTATGTTGTTGCTGTAATTATTGCTGAGGCAACTATAACTATCGGCTATCGACTATCGGCATTTGTTAATTGCTTTTAATTGGTATAAGGTCATTTGCACATATTAGTTAGTGGCACACGTCGAATGAGAGACACGCACACATACATATAATTATAAATACACATGCATAACAAATATGTATGCATATACATACATAAATAACTGCTAAGGCATATAATTTGGTAAATAATTACACACACTTCTACTTATATTTGTATACATATGCATGACTTCGCTAATATATAGTTAAATGCAGAAGCAGGCCACTAAATCGTAAGGCGATTATTGGTGCTTTTGTATTTGCATTTGTATTGCATATATGTACATATATGCATAGGTATGTAAATATGTTACCTGATGATTTATGGTCTCAGTAATATTAACCTGTTAGTAAAAGCAAGGGAGAAGACCCAGTAAAAGGTTACTTTTGGGCGTTTTAGCTCAAGGTCAATCAAGGTCTTGTAGAAAGCCTCGCCTTTTTTTTAATTTTGGAACTAATAATATACACACAGTGATTTTTGTTTATATGTATGTTTTGAAATAGTTTCTTAGTGCCTCTTTTGGACCAGTTTGGAACTAGATCATTATTGATATGTAATTCTTATAATTTTTACAACTTAAATGTTGAGCAAAAATAAGTTCAATTTATTTCTTAAAAAAAAAAAATCAAACTGTAACTAATCCATTTTGGGCTGCTCGGACACTAGTCAATTTCATATGTAAATATTTACTGCGAAAACACTTCTTAACGTTTATTTTAGAATTTGAGAAAACTACGCTCAAACTAGTTCATTATGTACTAGTTTTGAACTACTTATTTTTTAAAACTCCAATTAATCAGTTACTTTGTTTTTTATTTTTCTGTGGTTGAAAGCGCCAATTTGCATTCGCTTCGGACTAGTCGCACGAGTATTTGGCTGTTATTGCTCCCCTGCATTCTAACCTTTCAAAGTCATATCTAAACCATCTTCAATAAGAAATATACGTGTATGTAACTCTAGCGCGCTTCATTATTGTCTATTATTTTGAAAATACATAAATATTTACCCCAAATTTCCGCCAGCAATTTGTGGCAATTCAAATGAAACGAAAAGCGTAAGCGCGTTACATAAAGTGGGAGGAGAGTCGCCATGAATTATCGACGATGGTGCTTAATGAAAGTGAAGTTGCTCGATAAACAATGAAATTATCAATGTAATGGTGTCATAATTGGCGCATGAAGTGCTTTTAAGATAATAACTAGATATTGTAAACTGCACATGCTTTAGAGATAAGTCGCTATAGCTTGGATGCTTATCACTAAAAATTAATCGCTCAGGCCGCCAATGATTTTAATTGCCCAAAATTTATGATGAACTGCCTAATTATGCCACATAAATGTATAGCTTCGTGCGCATAAATCGTTTGAGAATTACTTGCTTGCTAAACGAATTACGGCGCTTGTTGCCGTGTGTATGTGTGTAGAGTGGTATGTTTATATGTACGGCTACTACAATCTTTATTGACAAGCAAACAATCAATAAAAATAATCACAGCAAATTCATTGGCCTAACGAAAGTGTCTGATAAACTGTGGCGGCATATACAGCAAGTTGCCTAATTGATTAAAGTAAGTACACGAATTGAGCCATAAAACAATGAACACATTGTAAATGTCAGCCGAAATTGTTTATTATCTTGTGATTAATATGGACTAGGAAAATCGGTAACGATTTGTTATAAAAAGTGAGTTGTGATAAATTTTGTTGTTTGACAATAAAATTAGGACTTCAGCACGACGGTAGTTAAAGTAGAGCATAGTTTGGAGAAATATAAAAACCATTCGATTAAAAAACTCTTAAAAGTTTTTTGTTTGTCTCAAAAATACATAGAATCATGTAATGGAACCACTTAAAGTGCATTTACATGGTATTGCTGGCAGCATGTTTAGCCTGGCACTGGCTGTGAGAAAGCAAGCCCTAGGTTTAAGCAGTTTCGTTAGTCCTAATTTGCATATCGTTCGATTAACCATTGTGGTGTTAACTCACTGACTGTCAATCCGACTGAAACCGCTCGAGCTCTTAATTGAAACTTAAAGAGCAAACAACATAGCGATTCTTCGTAAGCAGTCGTTGCCAATGGCGAGCTTGTATTAAATGCCAGGGAACTTTGTTTGAAGGATCTTCCTGGATCGTTCACAAACTCGAACTCTACTAACTTGGCAGACTGCTGTGAGTGTAAATGCCAGTAATGATTTTTTATCTTATTTTAATATAATCAGTGTAAAAATTGTGCATTTTTTACGTCCGGCAACCACTTTTATGGCTGAGCACACATTTAGACGGCAGATAGCTTTCACGGATGAGATTTTTTTCCATGAAAATACTTTTGATGAGGGTAAACCTAATTCAGGTAACTACAGAGAGGTGGGATAATAGAAAATCATTGGTCGAAAAATTAATAGAATAAGCTGTGGGATAAATTTGTTAAATTGGAAAATGCAGCGAAGTGGAAGTGAGGCGAGCAAGCCTCGACAGCCGAAAATTTTAAACAATCGATTCAGACGAGAAAACTTTGAATGCGAATTCAAGGTACCGATGCGGCTAATAAGTAAATCGACTTATTGGAAAACAATGACAGCCCCTGCAGGTTAAAGAGAGAGCGAGAAGAGCGCAGAGCGATCTTTACACACACACATCTATGGAAATACTTGTATGCTTACAGTATTTAAGGAGGGATATTGCTTTGTATTTATATTGGAATTAATAACAGCTTGACTGAAGCGTATGTAATGGAACGCAACCTCTACATGTATATAACTGAAACCCGATAAAGATTCCTTAAAGCCGAAGTGAGTGGTGTGTGTGCGTAAGTGACATGCGACAAGGATCACTTTAAATAGCAAACGTTCGAAAAAAGAGTGATAGTAGTGGCGAAAGTAGCAGCTGTGACATTGCAACATTTTGTGGCACGTACAAAATAGGGGTCCAAAGCGATACAAAACTGGCAAAAAAGGGTAGAACGAGTTGAAGGATTATAACAAACGTGTGCGAAAGCGCAAGTAGTCGGACGGAACGGACGTAAAGGCGGTGAGTGAGTTATGGAATGAAATGTGGCAAGGACGAAAGGATTGATGGCCGCAAGTGAAGGGTTCGCCAGCGCGTTGTGTGTCTCACGTGAGCGAATATGAGACAGCATGAACACTGACAAACACACATTAATTTATTTTATATTTATTTTTGATAGATAACGGTTTATGTGTGTGTATGTGTGTGCACACGCTTCAGTGACACATTATGGCGATTCTACCAGCGGCTTAGATTAATATCTGCCATGCGTTTACATGAGCTTAATAAATTTAAGGTGATTTATCAGCAAAAGCGGTCAGTAGCAATAACAACAACAACAACAAAAACAAACAGAAACTAAAAAAATAATGCAATAAGGCTGATTTGACCTTTGGCTGCATGTATCTCCTTGCAAAGCATTTGCTATAATCACTCATAGAACTTTCCTTAACGCCTTTTAACGCTTGTCTACGACATGCACACACACACACACATACATGCACACTGACAAGTTGATGTGCTACTCTTATTATTTGCTATATTATTAGCCGTGTTTTGCTACTAACTACTATTGTTGTTGTTGCTGTTAATCCTTTTATAACAGCCGACAACAACAATAACAACAACACATGCCATACAAGCAATGTTGCAACACATAGAAGCGAGTAGCTCGTTGGTGTAATGAATTCTTATTGCCAATTGACGTTGAGGCCAACTCTAGGGCGGGGCAGAGCAACGTTCATGGCGAGGCATGTGAAATTTATTTATGCAAACAAGCAAGCCATCGCTGCTTGCTCATGTACATACATGTGTAAATATGTGTGCATGTAGGACAGCAGCGGAGTAGAAGGGTTCGTTGCATGTCTTAAGCGTGTTGCTTGGCATGTTGCATGCAACATATGGCGTTAGAAAAATGTGGAAATGTTAAGCAATATGGCAGAGAAAGTGAAATATGAAATATTGCAGTGAAAATAGGTGTTGGGTGGTGTGAGGTTTGAAAACATGAGCTGTTGAGTTGTTTGTGTTGTTGTGTAAAAAAAAAGTTTACATTTAAAATTAAGACATATGCATATTTTATAAAGTGTGATAGAAATAGCTAAAAAATTAAAATTCAAGAATTATTAAGAATAATAATTTTTTCTTAAACTTTACGAACTATTAAAATAAATATAGTTTTTTAAAAATTTTAATCTCAAAAAAAAAATTTAATTAATAAAAAATAATTGTTTTGATTTGATAATTTTTTTTAATATACTAAAAATTGTAAGTTTGTTTTAGATAAAAGATAGTACTAATTTTTTCAACACATTAAAGGATATAACTCAAATTTTTTTTTAGTTTTGAAAATTTCATTCCAAACAAAAATTTATTAACACAAAAATTATTTTTTGATAAAATTTTATAATATAGCAAAAATTTTAATTTAGATCAAAAATATTTTTGAATACATTTTATAAACTAATTCAAAATTGACTTAGTTGTGTAAACTTAAAACAAAACAAATATATATATATAATATTTTATTTAGTTTTAATAATATTTTTATATTTTTTTTGAGCCAAATTTTTTGATTAAAAATAGTGCTTTTGTCAATAATATATAGAAAGAATTTTAATACTTCCTTTTTCTTGAAAATTTAAATCCTACAAAAGGAAAATTAAAAAAATTATTTTAAATTAAAAAATTAAATTTTAAATTTTATAAAAAAAATTTTTAAATTTAAAAAAAATTTTTTTTTTAAATAATTAAAAAAATTGTTTTTATATTTTTTTTTATAATTCATATAGTTTTTTTTTTAAATCTTTTGTTTTTTAAATACTTAAAAAAAATTTTGCTAATACATTTTTTCTACTAAATTATTTTGTTAACTAATAAAAATAAGTATATGTGAAAAAAAAAATTTTAAAAAAAGTTAAAAAAATTATTTTAAACTAAAAAATTTAATTTCAAATTTTAAAAAAAAAAAAATTTAATTTTTTTAATGCTTGCAAATTGTTATTCAACTACGTTTTTTTTCCAAACATTTTGCTTTCCAAAAAATTAGTACACTGACAACCTTACAGTATTTTACTGCACAATTTTTTATTTAATTTTTTTAATTTCAGCGAATTGTTGACAATGCTGTAGAGCAGCATAAATCTCGTGAAGAACACGCCTCAGGACATAAATAAAATATTTGCACATTTACACATGCACAAGCACACATACGTTACGTATTTGTGTGACACGCCTCAGTTTTGCATCAAAAAGCAAACAAAACTCGAATATCGATTAAAAATAAAAATATTGAAAAATGTTCAATTGAAAACGAAAATTCGGTCAATGCATTTTAATAGCAAGTGAGAAGAGAACAAAAGCAACGATAACAACAACAGCGGGCAGCACGAACAGCAGCGATTCAGCGCCAACCCATATGAGGCTGCCTTTTGAATTTTAGCGGCGTGCTTGCCTGATGCGAGGACCCCTCTTTGTGATGCCTGCAGTTTGACAATCTTTGATTTACTCGCCGAAGTCACTACGCTTCATTGTCTTGACGTGCGTATGTAAATATATGAGAGTATAAAGGAATGCAGCGACTACTCTTCGCCTTGGTATGCAAGCGCTTTCTGTTTTTATTGCTTTTGTTGTAGCGCACGTTGAATTTGCTATCAAATTTGGTGCATGCAACATTTAATTGTTTGCTTAAGCACCTCGTAAAATATTTCGAAAAGTCACGATTTCGAATTTGCTGATGCGGCATATTAATAACGGGTTGGGTGGCAGAGATGAGAAGTCGCTGGTTATGACTTGGCAGAGTATCTAGACATTAGCAGATGCAAATGGCAGGAATTTGTGCAATTAAAATTTGTGAAGATATATTATTAGAAACATCGAAGCATTAAGAAGACAGATATGTGTCGAAAGAGTTTACGAGCTTATTGCTCACTGATTTTAGAGATAATTGGAAGTAAAGGAATGCACAAATGGACTAATGAAACCTATTAGAAATGACGCACTTAATAATTCCATAGAGCTTTTAAGAGCTTTAAGTTCTTTCAAAAGTTGCTAAAAGCTTTATTTTTAAGAGCATATTAAATAGTATGGCACGGAATGTTGATATTTATAAAAATAAACGCGCTTATATTTATTTAAAGCTTTAGAAGCCTTAAGCTTTTTCATAGTTGTTAAAAGCTTTATTTTTTAACGATTATTGAAAAGCAAATGGCACAGAAGATGTCTGTTTTGCAAAATAGGATTACTAAAAACATTGCACTTACAATCAAACAGCTAATAAAAGGTTTTGTTCTAAATATAATTAAAAAGCTGATGAATGTATCTACCAAAACTTTCACTAGATCAGTTATGAGCACGAAAGCTGGCTTTTTTTTATTGAATATTAGAAAAAAGTTTTTAAAGAACTTTAAGTTTTTATTAATACATCTTATGGAAAAATGTGGAGCTTTTAAAGCTTTTTTTAGCTAAAAATAAATATTCTTCAATTCAAACATTTTGGTAAACCTACGCTATCGAGCTACCATAAGCTCAACTACAAATAGATGCATAGAATTTTTTATATTTTATCGATACCGCAGAATTAAATTTAAAAACTGGTATTGTTCCAAAAAGCTTTTAAGAATCTTTCAAAAGGTAAGGTTTTCGAAAGTTTTAAAGCAGCTTTCAAAAGCTTGTCAAAATTTTAATGGAGCTTTAAACAACTTTTTCGAAGCTTTTAAAAGATTTCAGAAATTGTATACCCCTATTAGTAACTCTGGGAGATTTAAAAGCTCTACACTTGCTTTGGTGAGCTATGTAATATTGGAAGCTTAGTACAAGGCATTTGATACAAAATTGAAGTATTAAAATGATCAATTTTTGTATTTGTTAATAATTTTTTAATCCAATTTCACAGTTGTCTTGTGCCTTTGTTCTAAAAAGCTGTTAAGGAGCATTCGAAAGCTTTTCAAAAGTTTTGATAGAGCTTTCAACAATTTTTTCAAAGTTTTTAAAAATTTCTACGGAATTTTAACTTTTTTAAATAGTTCTGGGTGCTTTAAAAGGTTTTCACCGCCTTGGTGGGCTTTGTAAGATTGGAAGCTTAGTTCAGGGCGTTTCACACACATTTCAAGTATTAATTTATTATTTACTCTGCCTTTTCCTTTTTTAAAACTTGAAGTGCTCTTGGAACACTTTCACAATCGAACTGTAAATTTTGTATTATGATATAATAACAGAATGCGCTCAATAGCTTTTCATAAGCTAAAATACATATGTACTCATGTACACACTTGGGAATCTGAATGCCTGTGTATGAGTAACATGAGCACTTTGCTGTTCAAACAACAAGTGCCAGGCTCAATTTGAGGCCAACAAATTTTCTTCGATTGTGTGGCCAATGGCTTGTGGCACACACACACATACACATATGCAGAGATAAGTGTGTCAATTGCTTGGGAAGTTTGGGTCAACCATAAATGTGTCATGGGGCAAATTCGAAGAAATTGCAATTACAACAACAACAAGAACGCAACTTGAAAGCATATAAGTGATGTTTGTGAGGCGATTGAGAATTTGGTGAGCCAAGTTGCAAGTGCCAGCGGCTGCAACAACTGAAAGCTGTAAAAGTAATAACGGTAAAATAAGTTTGGGCCATATAAATGCAGTTATATGAAGAAAAAGTGCAACTAAGCGGTTTAGTTGCTTAGGCGTTTTCTATTGATGAGTCGCTAAGAAGCTGGCAAAGTTCGTGAATACACTGCGAAGTGATTAAGCCAACGGAAATGAAAGCAATGCAAGACAAATGGCATGCGAAGAAATTGAGAGGGGAAAATTGAGTAACGGAAGTAGCTGTCAAAGGATACTCATTGAAAGCCATCATAAAACCCGTGGCACAGAAAAGGAAACGGAGAAAAAATCACATAAAAATGGCAAATAATTAAAATGCTAGAGAGAAGAAGAAAAAGGAGCGGAAGAGCAGCGCAAATAATAAAAGCGGGAGTGCCAATGTACAGCTAATAAATTCTATGCTTAAAAGAATGCAATAAAATTAATGAAGCGTGTGATTGCGGCAAACGCTGAGTGATGTATTGAGACTCCGCAGAATTTTTGCCTTAGCGAATCAATTAATTTTTTTGTTTTGATAGATTTGTGTGGCATATTTCAAAGTAATCATTAAATATGAAAGCGTAGCAAAGTGAA
Organism: Bactrocera oleae; assembly: GCF_042242935.1. Classification (NCBI taxonomy): domain Eukaryota; kingdom Metazoa; phylum Arthropoda; class Insecta; order Diptera; family Tephritidae; genus Bactrocera; species Bactrocera oleae. The sequence continues at coordinate 2,507,929 of NC_091539.1, forward strand.
GCGAACATGCAGAGAGGGGAAAATGCATCATTGATATTTAATACAAGCAGAATTAGGGTGAAAATTAATATGGCAGAAAATATAAAAACTGAAAAACTCGAGCGAAAAAAACTTAAATAAATTCAAACAGATAACAAATATTAAATTGCTTTAAATTTAATAAAAAAAAGTTTAATGAAATTAAAAAAATGTGTTAATTATTTGCGTTTAATTTTTAACAAGCAAAAAACGTTTATTTCGGTTGTACCAAAGCTATAATACCCTTCACATACAAGATATTGATTTTGTTTGATGGCAGCTAGATGATATAGTTATCTGATCTGAACAATTTCTTCGGATATAGTACTGCTGGTTTGAAGAACAGTCCATGCCACTTGATTTTGATCGTTCTATTTGTATGGCAGCTATATGCTATAGTGATCCGATCTGAACAATTTCTTCGGAGATTTCATTATTATCTTGGGTAATGATTCGTTCCAAATTTCGTGAAGATATCTCTTTAAATGAAAAAGTTTTCTATACAAGCACTTGATTTTGATCGTTCAGTTTGTATGACGGCTATATGCTATAGTGGTCAGATATCGGCTGTTTCAACAAATTAGCAGCTTCTTGGAGTAAAAAGGATATGTGAAAAATGTTATATTTATATCTCAAAAACTGAGGAAGTAATTTGCGTATATACAGACGGATTAAGCAACTGATTAATATTGCTATATAATTAACAAATTATTAATGTAAAGAGCAATTTAATATTTTTATATAGAAAAAATAAAAATAAAATTTAGTAAAAACCCTTGAAAATATTTGTTTTTTATTTTTTGTATTTGATTTATTTTAATGCACTAAAATTATGTGATTTAAAAACTATTTATAAAACTTTTGTAGATTAATAAAAAATTGTATTTATTATTTATTGTTTCTAAATTTTTTTATTGCTCAATATTTTTTTTATTTGATGAACCAATAGAGGCGCTTATAATAAATTAATTTAAAAACCAACAAAAAATACAAAAATCGAAAACTCACTCACTCAACGTCTGATTACTTTTAAGCCGCACAGTAAATACTAAATCAAAACCCATAAATTGTAAACCAAACTCAGTTTTTGATTGCGCTGCAGCTTAGCGCGCCTTTCTATTCAATTTGTTGTTTATCTTTCATTTACAGAGTTATGAAAAAAGCATTGTGTGGCATGCCACATAAATCACGGTCGCTTTGCAAGCAATGAAAAATAAAATAAAAGCGAAGATTAAACAAAGCGCATAAAAATTTCGAAGCAAAAAAAGAAATCTAAAAAATATTTGCGAAATTTTTAATCGTGTTAGAGGGTACGAAGAATTAAAACAAAATGCCGTGCATTGCACATGAGCGAAACGCAAGCACATATTGTATATTGCATGCCACGAAGGCGAGTATGCTCAATGTTGCAAGCGTTGATTGAACAATTTTTCGATTGTAAGCGTAATGACACAGGCACTAATGAGTAAACAAACGTTGTATTTAGAGCGAAAGACAATGTAACTTATTTCGAAGACTTTGTGTGTGTGCGTGAGTGTGTGTGTGTGGCGGCCGCTTTGACGCGGCATTATGCTGAGGTGTTAACCAACACTATTTCTCAGTTCTCGAATGGGGTTAACGCTTCAGCTTAATTAAGGGCGATTGTAGTTTTGAAAATTTCAAAATTCGTGCAAACATTTTTCACACTTAGCACACATCTACATACAAACAAATAAATGCTCTCAATTGTGTTGGATTAACCGCAAAAGGGTTGAGTGTTGTGAGGCTTGTGAGTTGATGAGGCAACCCTCAAGAGATGCCGGAATTTTTTTAATAAAATATACTTGTAGGTACACAAGCAGCATTTAATTTAAGAAATTTATATGTATTTGTTGCATAAGAACGCCATATGAATTAACAGCATTGTGAAGATTAATTAGTTTTGAATTTAATAAATAAATTAAAAAATATATAAAACTCCTTCAACTTTCTAAGCTACCCATAACTCAGCATTTGACAGAGTAAGTTCGATTAGTTGCACTAACCACCGGTTGCCCGAAGTCAATAACTGTTAATTTACATTTAGCCTGTACAACAACCCGACGTAAACAAAAGTTTTTGACCCCATAAAAGGTAAACAAAAGGATCTTTGTACCCAAATGTAAACAAACGGGCCACTGAACCCATGAAATGTAAAAAATGGGTAATTGTACCCAAATGTAAATAAAGGTTGTGGACTTGGCTAAATGTAAACAAATGTTGTGAACTTGGCTAAAGGTAAAAAAAAACGTCATTTACCACATAAGAGGTAAAAAAAAGAGTCAGTGACCCCAAGAAACGCTAACGAAGTGTCCAAAGATTGTTGACTTGGCTAAATGTAAACAAAAAAGTCATTAATCTCAAACAACAAAGGAGTCATTGACCCCATAAAATGTAAACAAAAGGGTCAAAGGTTGCTAACTGGGCTAAATCTTTACTTGGCGAAAGGTAAACAAAACTGATCTCAGGAAGGATTGTTGACCTCGCAATACATTTTGTGTTGCATTTTAAGGATTTATCAGCATTTTATAGGAAAAAAGTAGGAAAGTTAAATCTCAAGTGAGAATTCAAAATTTTACGGAAGAAATAGAGACAAGATTTGTATGACTAAAGGCCAATGCTGAAATCTTTCCAAGAAACATATAAAAACAAAAATACAAACATATATATAAGGATAAAGGTAGAGGCAGACAGAGATATAGAAAAGATAAAATTTAAGATAAGATGGCATTAAAATATAAATAAGATATGAAGACGATAATATTTTCCGAGAAATGTAGAATAGTAAAAGGTACATATGATGATAAATAGCACTGTAAATATTGCAGATGAGTAACTAAAATCTTGTAAACAACGAGTATTATCTAACTTTATGATTAGCTAAGACTTCATACTTATATAAATAAATATATATTTACAAACTCAAGTATTTTGTGACTAATTTTGCAAAATCCTCTACCGCGCTGCCAGTTATCTCGAATAGCATATCTTAATTGAATTGCTCACGTTAATTTAATCTCAGAAAAGTAATCACTGCACAGCACTTACAGGAGGCTGCAGGCAAAGTGAAGAAAACTGAAAAGTTGCGCTAAAGAAAGAGTGCTATTAGGGCACAGACAGAAGGGTTCACAGATAGGCGTGCAACCAAAAAGCGCAACGCGAATTGAAGAGTGGCTTCACATGCAATTTTTGCACAGTGGAGAGCAGAATTTCAGTAGAGCAATTAAAAATAGATACAAAAAAAAAATAGCAACGAAGGACAGCGATTATGGCGCACAGGAAACGCACGTAAAAAAGCGGCGAACGTGTTGAGTGAATGCTGAATCCTTTGCCTTAACTCTCGAATTAACATGCCGCACGTGTTGCACATGTGATGCCGTGCTGCTGCCACCATAGTCAGGTATGTGTGTGTGTTTGTAAGTGCGTCTGTTTGTATTTGCGGCAGCAGCAGCGCAGCAAGCTAGGCAGACAACCGAGCATACGCAAGCTCATACATTTCTGCAAACACACACATGTGTGCGTGCATTAGTGTGTGTAAATATTTAGTCGCATGTTCATGATCTGCCATGAAATATTTTGCGCAAAAAACGAAGTAAAGCAAAGCGCAGCAGCAAAAAATTGTGAGCGATAAGGGCAGACAGACAGCCAAGTACGTCAGACTACTGTATAAACATATATTTGCTGGAGTTTGTTTGACGACCGCGCTGCGTGATGCATCGCTGACTGTTGCTTCCGCTACTTTATGCGCGTATTTTTACGATTTCTAAAACTGGCAGCGGGCAAATAAAATGTTTACGATTTTTTAGAACCTAAAAAGGGAGCATATCGCGAGCGCTGATATGAGCAGTAAAATTTTAAGAAGCTTTAGAATAGTTTACAGATATGTTTAGAATTTTTTCGCAGAAAGGAACGAATTTAATTGTGAAATAAAATTACAATGCTGTAAAGCTGCAGAAAGTTTTTAAAGCGATTTTGTGTTCAATTTAGAAAAAAGTCTAGCTGCTACATTTAAGTATTTAAAAAAAATTTAATTTCGAAATTCGAACTTAATGTTCGAAACTTTTATTTAATTTGTTTTATGTGAAATTTTGAAGATTGGACTTAGAACTAAACACAAAATTTGAAAATCAAACTTTTTCAACGAAAAAAAATCACGAAAAGAAAGAATGTTTTCGAAAAAGTATAGACATTTTTTTTTCGTTTGTAAATACATATTTATCATTAATAAAAAATCTAAATTGAAACTTAATTTTGAAACTGGGTTTTAAATATTTGACTTTGCGGACGATGTTTATGGATTAAAAATTAAGCATTTAAATTTTCCAGTGTATTGGCGTTCGAAAATAGACTTAGCATTGCTCCATAGGTGTGCGGGGATCTTTTATACTTAATTTCGAAAAAAAAATGATGTAAGTTTTTTTGAATAAGTTTTTATGAAATTGGTGTTTGATACTTTTTAATATTATTTAAATATGAGTTTTTTTTTGGAATATGTGTTGGAATAAAAGATTTATTGACTATTTTGAAACATAGACTGTACTTAACATTCGAATTTCAAGTGCGTAAATTTAAACATTAAAACACTCATGTTTTTTTTGCTTATACTTGTAATAATACAATTTTTAATTAATAAACACTAATTTTGAAAATCGAATTTTGAATTCGCGTTTGAAAATTGTTTTTTTTTCTATTTTTTTCAAACTGAACTTTGTTTAAAGCCTTTTTATAAACCATCACATTCGAAAAACGAGCAATTTTCTATGGCCGAAATATTTTTCGAATTTCGAAAATTTGTTCGAAAAATTTGTTTCGCGATTTTTTCTGGGTTTTCCTATGCGTCAACATTTTTTGCACATTTTCGCCGCACCAATGTTTACAAGATGCCTTTTCAAGCATTTCCAACACATTTTGGTGCTAAAAATAAACACGAAACTATAAAATGAGCAGCTAACCGGCAGGCAACTACCGCTAAAGTTGCAGAAAAACGTGAAAACGAGCATGAGATAAGAATAGGCTGACTTGTATGCTGGAGAGGTAGCCAGCCAGCCAGCCATATGTGGCAACAGATGAATTTTTAAAGGCAACTAAGCAACAAGAAAATGTGTGTGATATTTTGGCAAAACAGGCGAATAATGTGCGGATGAGCGAAGAAGCAAATATTTTTAAGGTAGAAAGCATTAAAAAAAATATGCGAAAACAGCAAACGCCAAAAACACGCACGTAGGCCTAAACAAGGAAGCTCACATGTGGGCGCACCAACACAGACCCAAATGTGGATGCGACAGATGATGAAAAAATATTTAAACTGCATAAAACCTACTAAATGATTACAGAAGTGTGTGTCTGGGCTAAGAAGAAAAAGAAGCAAGCATTAGAATAGCTGTTAGAAAGCGGTTTAAACTGCGTTAAAGCCAACTGCGCTGACTAAGCGCATACTGCAGGCAACTGGAGACTGCCTTAAGTGCCACATTGTATAGGTATATAGCACACATGTGGCATGTGGCACGCAGCTATTAATCGATACTTGAATTGCATGTCGGCGAAGAAATATAAAAAGAGCGACGAGAAAAATAAGCCAAAACTAAAAATACTGAAGCGACAATTTTCGTTGTTGTGAAGTCAGTAGCGAAAAAAGGCAGACATTTTTTAAGCAAAATTTTAAGTCGCAACAAGTAAGGAAGAGCTAAGTTCGGATGTAACCGAACATTTTATACTCTCGCAAAGTCAAATAGTATACTCGTTTGAGATTTCTTTGTGGATTGACTGATATTTTCGGTAGAAGGTCAACTATAGGCACTAGGGTCCGCATATTTAGTACTTAGGGGTTTGAAAAGTTTTGGTTCGATTTAGACAATTTTTGGCCGCAAGGTGGCATACTTTAATTGCATTATTCACGCAAAGTTTTACCCCGATATAATCATTGTTACCTGATTTGCATAGTGGAAAGTGAAAGAATCAGATGGAATTTAAAATGGTGTTATATGGGAAGTAGGCGTGGTTGTAGTCCGATTTCGCCCATTTTCGCACTATGACATAGAAACATGAAAAGAACGTTATGCACCGAATTTGGTTGAAATCGGTTGAGCAGATCTCAAGATATGGGTTTTCACTTAAAAGTGGGCTGTGCCACGCCCACTGTCTAATTTTGAACGCGGTTCCTATAAAGTCATCTTATACCATTTCAGAGATAAAATTTAATGTCTCTGGCGTGTTTAGTGCTTGATTTATCGCGCTTTTAGTAGTTTTTAACAGTACCGTTATATGGGGAGTGGGCGGAGTTGCCACCCGATTTCAACTATTTTCACACCGTCAATAGAAGTGCTAAAAACATTTTCTTCCAGTGAATTTTGTTATTATAGCATTGGCGGTTTAGGAGATATGCACATTAAACCTATTAGAGGCGGGACCACGCCCATTTTAAAAAAAAAAGTTTTAACTGCAGATGCCCCTCTCTAATGTGATCCTGTGTACCAAATAACAGTCTTGTATCTTATTGCGGAGCTTAGTTATGGCAAGTTATTTGTTTTTGATTAATGGCGTTTTGTGGGCGTGGCAGTGGTCCGATTACTCCCATCTGCAATACCAACCGTCTCACGTTACCAAGAAACATGTCTACCAAGTTTCATAAAGATATCTCAATTTTTACTCAAGTTAGAGCTTGCACGGACGGACAGACGGACGGACGGACGGACAGACAGTCACCCGGATTTCAACTCGTCTCTTCATCCTGATCATTTATATATATATAACCCTATATCTAACTCGATTAGTTTTAGATGATACAAACAACCGTTAGGTGAACAAAACTATTATACTCTGTAGCAACAGGTTGCGAGAGTATAAAAAAGACAAAGAAATTTCAGTGAAAATAGGAGAGCGGCGCAATTCAGCCAAAATACTCAAGCGAATTGGCGTTGCAAGCAGCCGAGCGAGCAGCTATGTGTCGTAAATCGATAAAGGCTGCTTGTTACTCGTATAATAAAGCAAAAATGCGACAAAATTTAATAAAAAATGAGCGCAAAAAAAAAGAACAGAAATAAGCCGTATTTGGCTTACGAAAATCAGCGGGTTCGCTGACAAAACGAATGCCTTCGGTTACGAGTTTGAGGAAGTGAACTGTGTGTCCTATTTCATTAGGCAACCAAACGACGGTGGTCAAGTAGTGAAAGCTTAAAATTGACCGATTTTTTGGGTAAAGCGCGCGAAATCATTAAACACAAGCAGATAGTTGTCGCGATGAGCATTTGCAGAAGATTATGTAATGAGTGCGAAGCAGTTCAAAGGTTCGCGTTGCCTAAACTACCGAGAGTGTAAATTGTAGGTGGACTAGGCGAAGGGATTTCAAAAAAAACCGTGATTACTGTCTGATTTTTCTACGATTTGGAGCTGACAGGGGTTTGAGAGGGTTACGAGAGCGGTGACTAACATATTTTGTAAAAGTATGATTTTAGTATCTGAAGCAGACGGCAGAAAATAGTCGACGAAGCTACAAAAGAGGGACTCTCCTTCACACCCTAAATAGGTAGGTGATTTAATAGTAAAGTAAAACACGTGAATTTTGCACAAACCTTATACTAAAGGATGAGAGAGCAGTGCAAAGTCTTTTCGAATGGTAGTTCGCTCGAATTTCATTAGTTTTATGGTGTTGCGCTGAATCTAAAACCAACCTGTCCTATATGCGTGGTAAGTCTGGCTTTTTCTATTTTTGGGAAGCTTCTGCGATCTATTATGGAACTTTGTTGTTCTGATACCCGACCATTCCTAAATTACTCCACGCTGAACAGGGTATATTAAGTTTGTCACGAAGTCTTAGAGCCTAAAAAGTACTTATATACAAAACAATGATCAGCGTGACGAGCTGAGTCGATTTAGCCACATCCGTCTGAACTAGCCCCTCAGTGTTTGAGATAGCGATTTGAAATTTTGTATACGTCCTTTTCACCCCATGAAAATGCTTATTTGTCGGAGGCGCCGATATCGGGGCACTATAGTATATAGCTGCCATACAAACTGATCGATCAAAATCAAGTGTTTGTATGGAAAACTTTTTTATTTGACAAGATATCTTCACGAAATTTGACACGGACTATTATTTAAGACAATTCTACAATCTCTGAATAAATTGTTACGATCGAACAACTATAGCATATAGCTGCCATACAAACTGTTCGATCGAAATCAAGATAAAGATCTCTCACTTATATGTTGTGAGAACTGCTGCTGTGAAGGGTATAATAGCTACGGTGCAGTCGAAATTAACGTATTTTGCTTTTTTTTACCTTATTGCTGATCATGTATTTTAGCGAACTTTCATAGTTCTTTCAGAATGATCGTATTTTTGTAACTCATACCAATCCAATATATTATCAGAACGACGATTATTGCCTCAGCAACATTTTTATGAACTAATAACAGTAAAAATTATGTCTTATGCAATTAAAAAGAAATTTTTTTCCCCGTTCATACCGGTGAATGACCGTTCGTTGGCTTTAATGTGCGAATTATTTCGAAAAAATAATTTGGTCTAAGATATTCAAACGCTCAGACTGTCTAATGCGTTAATGAAGTGTTCATTTGCACTTCTATTTCACATGTTCTTTCATAAGCGTTAAATGAGAAAAGCGTTTGTGAACTGCGCTCAAATGATTTCAAAAATTGTATGTGCGCATCTCGCCCAGTCTACAAAGGTTTCTAATGGATATTGCACGAAATTTGTGACTCCAACAAACAATTTACACACATTTAGCAGCATTTCATTTGCTTATGAGATTTTTAATTTTTTGTTTATGCTTCTCCACAACAAATTTGCTTGTAACTAATAAATTTAAGCATATTTGCTTCAACAACTAATTCTAGCCACGAATTCTCATTTGTTTGCTGTTGCGCTTGCTGTTCTGTGTTGGGCCTTTCAAAAACGTCAATGCACTCACTCACACCACAACTCATGCCGCATGCCACATATGTACGCACACAATACAATGTACATGAAATTCAAGCGAATTCTCAGTCGTTGGCGCGCCTGTGGCAGCAACATGCGCTTGCAACAAGGCATTCCACACCAGCGGCTGGCTGGCAGCAGCAAAGAATAAACGACAAGAATACAGGAAAAGAAGACCCAAGAAAAAAATCTAAAAAAAAAACTATATAATTCCAACACAATAAAAACAAGTGAAGCAGCTAAAAAATAGCAACAACATTTGTCAGGCAGTTGGCCACAGCAGAAACTAGTTGACTTGCCAGCGCAAATTGATAAACTGCCTCGGCTGTGGCTGCCATAGACGTCGCGCTGCGCAGCCACCAAATGCCACTTGATGTCTGCCAGCGAGCTGCACACACACATATACATATGTATGCAGTTTAAGCGCCTTATATGCCACTTTTCTAGATATGCATGTGTGCAGCGCTGGTTGCAGCGTTGTATTTGGTGGCTCTGCATGCGCGCCGCTTCACCCATTCAAGCGCAGCTCACCACTAGTGGTTGCATTACCACAGCAAAACAACAACTACATGTGCAGAGATACATATGCCCACACATACATACTCGTCCATACATACATATACTAATACGAAACGTGTCTTCGGCCAACAACAGGTATTTTGTGCGCGTCTCAAGTCTACACACACACACGGCCAACCGCACAGCGCATATTACTCTAAATCTGTATGTTAAACCGGTTTAAGCATTTTGCCTCACCTTTCTATATTTTCTTAATAAATTATCGTTGGCCTTTCTTTCCATCGTTTTGCCTCTGTTGCTACAATTTTTTTCCATTATTGCTATTATTGTTATTAGCATTTGTTGTTTTTATTTGTGCGCGGTTCAGTGTGGCAGAGTTCATAGGTTAAAAGTTGTCATCTTCTGCTGTTCGTTGCGCAGTCGAGCATTTCCTTGTGCAAAAGCAAAGCATTGGCAAGAAATTAGTTGTAGAAAATAAAACAAAAAATAAATCAGTTTTGCTGAAACCTGCTTTATCATCGTGTCCATTATGTGACTAGTTTAGTCATTTTTCTCTTATCCACAAAGTTCATCAGACGCTTGAGCATGCTCAGCGCTCGGTATGAATTTCAAACAAGGTGTGCTATACGGCTCGTAGGCAGATGGTTGCGTTGGCTTATGCAATGGGTAATTGGTAGATGCAAATCATTTGTGAAAATGGGGTTTAGATGCTACTTTGGTGTTGAAATAATTCTATTTTAAATTTAAAAAAGTCTTAAAAAACAGAACGATAACGAAAAAATTCTTCAAAAAGGTTGGTGTCTAAGCTAAGAGCGACAGAGGTACATACTTATATTCAGAGAGAGAGAGACCAAGATATTGAAAAAAAGAGAGAGAGTGGCGCTGCTATAAGTTACAGTTATAGCGAGGAGGAAGTATGACTAAAAGTTCAGAACTCTAACATAACCTCAAAACCACAATTACAGTGAACTTTTTTTAATGAGTACAAGTTAAAAAAGTAATAAAATCTAGGTATTTATGAATTTATCTGCAGACTACAGAGCTATTTGTCGTTTTCGTCGAAAACGTATGATTTGCGAGTTTCAGAGACAGAGCGGGCGAGAGTTTGATGTATCTTTTAGCGATTCCTAATTAGCTTCAGAAAACATAGTATGCGAGGGTTGTTGCTTTTCTAAAGAAATCTGTTAATATCTCTCTAATATTGAGAGTTAGATACATATGTACAAGTATATGTTAATAAAAGCTAAGATGCAGTGTAAATCCCTTACTGTTACAGACCTCGAAAGCTTACATAAATGACATAGTCAGAATCTACTGAGACAGCCGGAAATTCTAGTTAACAAAAAAAATAAAGACAACAAAAGCATGCGGACTACACATGAAGTAAGAAAGAGAGAGAGAAAGAGAGAGAGAGAGAAAAAAAGGGTATTAACATCGTAAAATTTGCGAGTCTTTCAACTAGAAAAAGAGAAATGGTGAGATACGCTTTTCAGCGCTGCAATTGTATAGTAATTCACTCACAAGCTTTAGCTTACATACAATTCTTAGCAGGTCTATTAAATTTTTCGTAACATAAGAAAACAATTTTACTTGAAAATGGAGCGCTAATTGAAGCAAACTTAGTAAATATTGAAACAGTTTTACAGTTATAATGTGATGAAATAATTTACATACATGCTACAATCTTTATCAAACACAGCCTCACTCCACACACAATGAGCACACATAATTTTTAAGAATAAATGTAGTCAGTAGCCGATCTTCTGCTTACGCTCAGCAAAAAATGTCAACGCTGCTCATTTACATCTTCTCAGTCGCTTATTCAGCTATTTCCAGTGAACTCACATATCCCGTTTATTTTGGTACACAATTATTTAGCGATAAAGCAACGTCACAAGAAACGCTGATGTCGCGATGGTTTCAAGAATACCGTATTATCTTCTACTCACAAGCCTCAAGCGCACCTTTCGCAAGCAGGCAGTCAAAAATATCTCTAAGCTCATCGGTTAGACATTTTTCTCTCGAATTTTTTTTGTCAACGGAAGTTATTAAGCATTTTTGATAATTATTTTAATTTTAGTTTGTGGTTTGCGCTTCAAATTAAGCCATAAAACGATTGTTGCTGTGATGCGCGTCACCTTTTCTACTCTCCTACGCTATCGCAGGCTCTCTTGGCGCTGTATCGCCGCTTCGTCTCAAAGTCTACGCTTCTGCGGTCGCTAACTATATTTTTGGCATCAAAGACTTTGTATTTTCGTCGTTTTTGCTTGTTTACCGTCAGGCATTTCGTTACGCCACATTCACAAGCTTAAATATTTATTTAAACTTCGATTAAAAGCAAAATTTACGTATTACTCACGAATATGAATGACTTCCTGCTGCTGAGGCTGCGCTGACTATTTGTACAGCCATTGTTTTTGGTTTTATTTTATTTTGGTGTTTTGGATTATGCATGTTTGGCGTATTATTTCTATTTGCGTGGTCGGAGCTCAGATTTTCGAGCTGAATACGTCACGGCGGCGGTTTTCTGTCGCTTCTCCACTTGAGCGCAGTCAAGTCAACGAATTTTCTTCAACTCTTGCCTATTACCTATTAGCTTTGAGGCGAGTCAAGGCAATTCCAATTGCGCTGCGGGTTTGGGCTCGCTGCCGCTGAAGGTGAGCAGCAGCTTAAACGCTTTGTCAGAAAGCAGCTTAGAGCTTTGCGTCAGCAACAACACCAAATCGAATGCACTTCAAGTCACTGCATTTGCTGCGATATGTGTGTGTGTATATGTGTCAGTCAGCTCACGCTGTTAGCACCGAATGTTTTTTCCTCCGTCTTTGATTACCGCTGCTCTGCTGGGATTTTCGATTAAATCTCCATATTGCATTACGGCTTTGGAATTGGAATTCGAATTGCATTCGTCATTATAAGCCGAAATGTTTGATTGACGTGAATTATTGGATTTTCGGGTTTATTAAAGGTGATTGCGTACACGTTGAGATGATTGATGTAGAGATGTGTATGTGTGCTCTAGAAGCACTGAAGCGTTTGAGCTTTACAGAAACGAGCTGAAGTATTTGGCTTTGAAGGCTGCGGGTATCATTTGAGATAGTAGAACTAAGCCAAATAAAATTGGACCGATCTAACACAGACCAAAGAGAGTGAATTTAGTGAGTTCTTTAAGTATAAGTCAACGAGAAGAACTTCAACACTAGTCCAAAGAAGCTGAAAGCAAAACAATTCGAGATACATAGGTATGTATGTATTAAAACCACTGCTGAACTTCATGGAATATGTAAGAGGTAGAATAATCCTAACAAACTCAATGTGAAAGGTATAAAGAGATAAGTTCAACACACCAGTAACGGTTTGGAACTTCGAAATAGTCTCTAAAAGTCCCAAGAAAATAGTTAGGGTATCTGTCAGCATAATAGACCATCATTTTTCTTTGTCCAAGTGCTATCAACTCCGTCAACTCCTCAAAATTATTTGGTAAATAAGATGAAATGAAAATTGCAGAAATTATTAACATAATTTTTTTTTTAATATTTGAGAAAATTTTATATATTATGTATTCGAAAGTTTTAAAAATTATCCGAAAAAATTTAAAAAACAAAAAAAATATATTAAAAAAATATTTGGATTTTTAAAAAATATTCGAGAAAAAAGGAATTATATAAAAATTAAAATTTTTGAACTTCGTATTTTCACTTTAAATTTCAATTTATTATTTATATACGCATTTTCGATATACAAATTTAATAAATACTCGTACTCGACTTGATGTTAATTTCATAAGTCAACATTTTACAAAATTTCTACATTTGCATACGCATAGTTAAAAACAAAGATTTTAACACAAAAATCATAAGAAAATTGGTAGCAAAACAGAAATAGAGAAGATGTTAGAAAAGAGCTAAAAATAGCAAAAACAAAAACCGAGTCATATAAAAATCAGGTTTAAAGCGAATGACTATATGAGCACAGAGCAAATAGTTAAGCATTATAAAATTTTATAATCTCGAACGCTTTTTGTTAGTGCATAAGTGAATGTAGCATTAAATATTTGTAAAATTTAAAAAATTTGTCATAAATTTCGCACACGTTGAGCTGACTAAAATATTGCCAGTTTCGCAGTAGAGAAAGTAAAAAATGAAATAAAAATGCAAATTTGCGTAATTTTTTATAAATTTTGAAATTTTTTTAAATTTTAAATTTTTATAAATTTTTAATTTTTTTTTTGAATTATTAGTTTTTAATTTCAATTTTGAAGTTTTAAAAGTTTTCAATTTTGAAATTTAAAAAATTTTCCATTTTTGAAATTAATTTGAAAAATAATAATTTTTAAAAATATTTTACCGCTTATTGTGTACTTTGCAAACAAGTTGAAGCACTTCAAATTTTATATTAAGAAAATTTCATATAAATGTACACACATACATACATGCATATGTATGCATCTAGAAAGCGCATGATGACAGTTATTAAAATCGATTTAAATGCCAACAATAACTGCAGCAGGCAGCTCAAGTGACGCGCTTTGACGTAATGTGAGTTTGCTGAACCCTTTTTCGGAATTTCAAAATTTCAGCTGAATAATACAACAACAAAAAGTAAAAATGAAAAAAACAAATGCATTTCGAATCGAAAAAAACAAAAAAAAAATAATAAAGTTGTAAGCAGTGTAACTACATTACTAACGAGCATACATAAATCCACTTCAACTGCAATTTAATTTGTGCGCTTTTGTGCTGGAGAAAACATGTCATTTATCTCGTTCTGGTTAATTGTCATTAATACAAAATTTAATAAACGTAAATTTTAATGTTTTCTTCACTCTGAAATTGATTGATGGCCGATTGTAGTTATTAACATTGAACTTGTTTTGTGCAACGGTTGTTGCTGTTTGTTTTAAAAAATTCGAAAAAAAATCGGAAAAAATATTATTGTTAAGTCTTAAAAAAAATTAAAAATTTTACTTAAAAAATATAAAATTTTTTCCAAAAATTTATGGCAAACGTTTCGAAAAATAAAAAAAGTTTATTTAGAAACCCAAAATAAATAAAAAAAACTGTATCGTTAAGTCTTCAAAATAAAATTAAAAATACTATTTAAAAAATTGTCAGGTAAAAGTCTCGAAAATTCAAAAAAAATTAAAAAAATTAATACAACAAATTTTACTGTAAAGTATTTAAAAGAAATAATATTAATATAAAAATTTAAACTTCTTTTGCAATTTTTCGAAATTCAAATAAAAAAAAATTATATAAAATTTTACTGTTAAGTATTTCAAAAAATTAACAATAATAATAAAAAAAATTACAAAACTATTTCCAAAATGTCTTAAAAATTGTTTTAAATAAAAATTACGAAAATTGAAATATATAAAAAAAAATTTTATCAAAAATATAAAGCAAATTTTCTAATTTTGTACCTGCTTATATAATATAAGGACTTATTTCAATTGCGTTCGCTTCACATTTCTCCATTTTTTCCATAATTTAATTTACTGTTATTAGCTTGTATTAACACACTTTTAGCTTGCCCCATAAAGCAAATTTTAAAATTTTGGCGCTGCGCATGACAATAATGAGGCTTTTCACACAACAGCAGCAAGGGCACCCCTTCTCCCGCACACACTCACGCAACAGCGCTGAATTTGACGCTGCATTTGTAATTGACTTTTGTTTGGACACGCACACACACACATACTACACAAATTAGAAGCAGTGCGCTTGCAGTCGACTTCATTAATGCTAATTCACAGAAATACATTTTTTTGCTTGTAAATGTAATAAATTTAAATTGTAATTGGTGCGCATTAAGTTGAGTTGAATTGAATTGAGTGCGATTAGCGTGTTGTAATGCTCATAATAATAATAAACTGATTTATATTGCGTTTTTTCCGCATGCACATTTGATTTCGCAGCTGTTCATTTTTATCACATAATGAATAAATACATAATGCGCGCAATAATTGCAATAAACAGTTAACTGTTGCTATTCAACAGCCAATGAAAGCAGTGAGTGTGAGTTTGAGTGGAATGGTTGAGCGCAAGCGAGCTTTTGCTTGATTTTTGTAAGAAAAAAAAAGTTTTTGAAAAAAATTTTAAGATAAAGTTGAAAAAACTTAAATTTAATTTTTTATTCAATTAAAAAATCAAAAATTAAATTTTGTGAAAAAAATTTAACTAAATTTTATTAAATTAAGAAAAATTAAATAAATAAAAAATAATAACTTAACTGAATTTGATTTAAAAATTTATTTAATATTTTAAAAATGTAGACAATAGAAAAAATTTGGATAGTTTAAAAAATTTAGGTAATTTAAGCAAATTAAACAAAAAGTATATAGAAGAAAGAAATTATAAATGTGAAAAAATAATTGCTTTCTGTTAATAGAAAGTCTGCGGTTTTTGAAGAAAATTTTGTTTGGTTTTTTATTTTTTTAAATAAAGGAAATTAAAAAAATTTAAAAAAGACTAAAAAATTAATGAAATTTAATTTTAGTTTAGAAAACTTTAAATTATTGAGATATTCTTAAATAATTTAAAAATGTGCATAATTTAAAAAATTTCGATTATATACAAAGTTTGGCTTATTTAAAAAAATTAATTAAAAAAAAGTAAAAATAAAACATTAGTTAATTAAAAAAAATAGTAACTCAAAGTTTCCAAAAAGTATTTGCTTTCTTTTAAGAGAAAATTTGCGGTTTTAGACGAAAATTTTATTTGAACTTAATTTAAAAAATTAAAAAAAAATAAAAAAATTAAAAAAAAACTGAATTTAATTTATTTTGAATTAAGAAAACTTTATATTATTTAGTTATTTTTAAATAATTTAAAAATGTTCATAATATAAACAATTTCGATTATATAAAAAGTTTGGTTTATTTCAAAAATTCAAGGAATTTTAAAAATTTAGCAAATAATTAAAAATAATAACTTTAAATTTCCAAAAAAATATTGTCTCTGCTATAATAAAGCAATTTGTGCACACAATTTGCCTTCTCCAAAAACTAAAAATATATTTTGCACACACATTTTTCGAACTTGCCACAAATAAAGCCAGCAAATATTTCAAATGCACAAAATTGCCTAAGTTTGCTTGTCAGCTGCAAGAATTTCTCTCGAATCTTGAACTCAATTTATTCGCAAGCCGTTTCATTAATACCGCTTGTTTATTTATGCATTATTATTTATTTATAAAATACATTTTTTTGTTGCAAATTTTTACCAATTTTCATTTGCCGAAGTAAACCGGCAAATTGATTTACTTAAGCACTAATAGATTTTGCAATGCAAATAGCAACTGCTTTTGCTTGTTTAAAGAGCTGGCAAATTGTGCAAATGCAGCATGTGTGATAACGGAAATTTTGAGCGAAAGTAAATTTTTGATTTAGTGCGGTTTTTATAAACCATTATTTTGATGAAATTAAAAATTTATAAAATTGTAATTTTGGTTTTGTGTGAATATAAAATTCGAAAATTTAATTTTATGATTTTTTAAAATTTATTTTATCAAATTTACGCCGAAATGCACAAGCAATTACTGCTACATCTTTAATTGGCAATTTTACATACTTGTAGTATTAGGTTTAGAAATTCATTACGCCATAGTATTTTTATTTTTTATTTCGTATTTTTTATCAGACACTGTTTTAAGCTTTTCTTAATTGATTTTATGTCTATAAAAAGTAATATTTAATAGCGAATGAGCTCAGTATTAGCAATTTATTAAAAAAATGTTTTTCTTTATCTCTTACGAAAAACATTTTAACCTTATTGTCAAAAAAACTGTTTGTTGTTTTTCTCATGCATTTGCTTTCTACTTTTCAAGGTTTTTGTGTGATTTCATTACTCCAAAAATGTATTTTCACTGATTGAAATCTTTGAAAACTTTATTTTTCAATCATAAATACAAAACAAACAAAGCAAAATGGCTGATTTTGACATTATGAATTAAAACACATTTGACCAATTTTTGTTTTTTGGACTATAGACACAACCTTATATAACTGAATCACCTTATTTATTTATACATTTTTTTTTTTAATTCTCAGAAATGCTCCTTTCCGCTGCAAGCATATTCTGCAAATTGGTTTTTCGTCTAATTTTTTCAGCACATGTCAGAATTGTTTGCCAGCACTCACAATGACAACTTTATAAATGTCAAGTTTTGTTTATTACAAATTTGAGCAAATTTAATTTTGCAGCGAAATTGCGAATTTGACATTGTGTCAGGTGCAAAAAACGCATGTCCGCGTTTGATGAGCGCAAATTACAAATTTATGTACAAGTTTTTGCAAAATTACAAAAACAACAATTGTTACGTATAACATGCAACAACAACGGCAACAACAGTTTTGCTGCATGATAGGTTTAGCAGTGTGTGTGCGCTTGTTTTGTAAGTGTCTGGTATATGGCGGTGTTAGTGTTGCCCGAGGCGAGTGCTAGTTCGAGGGGTTGCTTGCTAAAAGCTGGCGAATGCACACATCTCCCTAAAAATTATTGCATAAATATGTACACAAATTATTTGAGCACAGCGCAAAACACGAAACTTTAATTAAAAATATTTGTGCATATTATTTTTTAATTTTTTTTTTTATCAAAAAAATTTTAAATTATTTTTTTTTTTCATATTCTTATTGAGTTTCGCTGAAATATTTTATCCCTACTTATTTATTTCCATTGCCACATTCCCACTCGTTGCCACACCGTTTCATGGTCAATGACAGCGAAAATGCATCAACATTACATTTGCCGGTGGTAAGTTCCGCTTGGAATGTCAAGCATGTTGTTGCAGCAAAAAGCCGGAAATGTCGAGTGAGAAAAGAAGCACAGACTCACTAACGGTATAACGAAAGCGAGTTGGAAGTTAAAGAAGCTGAAACTGAGTTTGAAATATAAGACTTAGACAACTAAGAATGGATGACAGAGGCGAGCGGCGCTGAAACCATAGTTGAATGAGTTAACAGAAGAAAGTTTGCGGGAATCTTGGCAATGGAAAAGAAATGTAAGTTTTTGCTTGGTATATGAAAAACTGTACGCCAAAGTACATCTCTTGTAATCAAAGTATAACGAAATGCGGTTTTGAGAACTTAAGGGTCCACAAAACTTGTCAAGAATTAAGCGAAAGTGCTAAAAACCAACAGCGATATTTTCTAAAGAACTCATGGGATACAGAGATATCGATGAAACCTTGTAATGCTCTAAATTTCACGAAAAATATACGCTTGTCAAAATGGTCAATAGCAATAATAACTAAAAATCTGTTAAGATCTATACTCCAGACCTACTGTGTTGATTAAAGTGGTATAAATAACAGTTTGTCGCTAGTTTAGGATAGTTTTCGACAATTCTGAATTGTCTAGTATAAAGTGAGAAAGAGAGATAGAGGAAGAGAGTGAGAGAGAGATACATAGAGAGAGGGAGTGATAGAGAGAAAGCTATATATAGAGAGATACGTATATATACCATAAGGAGATAGAGAAAGTTTTTTGAGTTATTTTTGTAGACCTTTTTATACGCAATCAGATGATAGAACTAAAAAACGTTGTCAAAAGTTATCAAAAGAGAGGGATTTAAGAACATAATAGTGATAAAGTTCAGCTTAGAACTACTATATTCAAACATTTCTTACTTATATGTCTGTAAAGAAGCAAATTCGAAGCTATTTCAGCTATTCCAGTTCAAATGATTGACTGTTTGGAACAAAACAAATAAAAATTATTAAATTCAAGCATAGAAAACAACTGCTTATGAAATTCTAGAGCCCATTAAACAAATTAATCTGGATCTCAAGCTGAAATTGAAGGACACATGACAAGATCGCTGAATCTCAATACGCTTGATTTACGTCTTGTGGTAAAACTTCGCTTTGTTTGCTTGGCACTTATGAAGGTTATTAAACTTATAGTGTTGAACGGTGCTAATGGGGCTAGATTTATAATATTTGTATATATTTTTTGCATCGGCTTAAAATATCTACATTTCCGACACCCTTGAGATAAAACTCGCTCGCATTCCCCTACTTACAGAGTTACCAGACACACATATACATAGCTGTGAATAAAGAAGGTACTTTTGTGAAAAACGAGTATGAGTAGACACAGGTAATTTGATATCCTTCATGAGCCTACTTATATACACTCCACAAATACATACATACACACACTACCATACCAAGTATGCATGCGTGTGTGCATGACTAGAGCGAAATTGAAATGCCTCATTGATGACGTGAATCTAAAACTCTACGCAATTAGAGTATCGTATGCACGAGAAACTCGTTTCCGACCAAGTACATCTGCCTGCTGACAGCAAACGCAGCTCTATGACACTTGTAATGATACTCGGCAGAGCGCAGGGAAACTCAGCGACCAGCCAGCGGCACTTGTGTGTATCTAAGTATGCCGAGCGCTGAAGTTAAATGCTTGCCTGCCTGATGGTTCGGCACAGCGGGGGATCTGCTGACATATTGCTTTCTAACGGCGTAGTGATCCTGTAAACAAAGGACATATGTGTGTATGTATGCGCTCGATTGAAATGGAAATGTATGAAAGCGGACTAGAATATTCCGCAGAGCACAGTGGGAAGTAAAGTAGCAGCTGCTGTAGAATTGAAAGTAGTTCTAAACGCTTAGAATCTCCTGAAACATTTACAAAAACGGAATTTTAAACTCGCCAGCGTTACTCGAGAAGCGCCTTACGTATATAACAGCCAAGTGATGGGGGATAACTTAAATAAACAAAGAAGCTCAATAAGTTAAATATTATTATAATAAAAGTGTCATAAACAAATCATATTCAAGTGGTTTCTACGATAAGAATGTGTGCAAGTAGATATAATAATGACTTATAGTAGCGCTATGCTGTTGGAAGAAACAAAACCTATAGAGCTCTTCTTCAATGCCTAAATTATATAGTTCACTAACCCAAACTCCTATTGATACATTTTTAACGAGTCGCCACAAATTATACTTGTATAGAAAATAAATTGCAAACAGTTTTCAAAGGCGCAGCATCAAATCATTACCTACTTTACTTCAACTAGTTTCCCACTAACCCGAATCTGTGGTCAAAGGCTAATCGCGCGCAAGTAGGCAACCATGTCAGTGGCATCGATAAAAAATATACATTTCGAAATTAAAATATATAGTGCTAAACAATCTTTACCGCCAACTCAAGAGCCACTCAGTTGCTCTAAATGGCTGAGACCAACAATTAGACTGACATTTATTGCGCCAATTTGTACAGGTAACCTCTAGAGCTTTACGGTACAGCACTACACTGCACTGCTCACAGAAAACGCCAAGCATTAACGCTGCTGCATGGCGGTGCAACGGTAAAAGTGGCCATTGCAAACAATGCTTGGCGGCTGGTTTTTTATTTAGCATTCTTTTTTTTTTATTTCGCTGTTGCTGCAACATAAAAAATGTGCTGAAAAGTAGAGCACATTTTTTTCACAAATGTAAAGCGCTACAAAATACTTTTAACTGAGTGTGTAGTTGGCTTTGAGCTTTCTGTTTTCTTTAATTCTATGTTTACCTGCATATGCGCTTTGCTCTAGCTGACCCCGGTGACCCTCTTTTGTGGCACACTGCCTGACTACCCTAACAGTTGAATGCGGCCAGACTCTGCTAATGAAGCGGGCGGTGAGATGAGTTGAGGTGCGAAATTAGCGCAGACTGAGTGTTGTCTGCTTTGACTGAGTTTCGTGACGATGTTTGCTAATTATTGGCTGTTTGCGAGGCTGATTGGTATTGATGCTACTTTTATTTGTACGTAAACTGAGCAAAAGCATTTCGTTTCTATGTTCCACAAGTTCATTTGCGCTAGAAATCGTCGTAATAGCCAGCCATCAGTGATATCAATATTTGTGATATTGTGAGGTGTTTCACAAGTTCAATTTAACCAGAAAGCGTATTTAAAACATATATGGTATTTAAAACGATAAAAAATAGTTTTCTATCGCTACATCTATCAAACTTTTTAACAGAGAGATGTTCCACAAGTTCAGTTTAACTATAAAACAAATTAAGAACCACTATAGCATTGAAAGCGATAAAAAAAGTAACATTTTATCGTTGCATATGTATTATAATTGAAAAATATAGAGGTGTTTCGTAAGTTCAGCCTTGTTTTGGAAGTAAAATATATTGCAGCTTTTGGATGGAATCCATTTTTAATTTTAACTAACCTAGTTTCAATGCTAGCGCTATCTTTATTATTAGAGTAGTGCCACTTTGGTGCTGTGAGACGATTTTTGCTTAACCCTTTCAGTTTTTAGCCGTTTCACAAGTTAATCTTTCAACCGTTTCACAAGTTCAACTCTTCTCTACTTGGACTGCATCTACCGTAATGACAGTAAACTAAAACGTCAATAAAAGTAACGATTAGCGTCGTAAAATGGAAAATTAAAAACAGAAATTGAAATCTAAGCAATTACTTTCAAAAATCGAAATTTAACAACCAGCAACCCGCTTTGATATTGCAGTTGTTTTAAATAATTATTATTATTGTTGGTTATCAACAGCAGCAGCTGTCCGCTGTCAACATTCCAAGCTAAGTACCCACGCTAGTACTTGTTATTTAGTGGCTTGGTTGATGGCGCAATTACAGCAACTCACTCACTCACTGAACTCGACTCAAAGCACATAGAGTGCCATTACCCCCCACACCACATGCGAGCTCATTACAAATATTTCTACTATTCATTCAGTGACGTTGACAGCTGTTGGTAATCCAATTTCGCGCGACACGCACACACACACACGAGTGCATGTAAAAATATAAATATTTGGCAATATATTGAGGAATTGTGGTTGCGGCAGCGAGCAGAAGCGAAAAAGCGCGCAGAAAAGCAGCGAATTCGCGGAAAAATTCATTGAAAATTCGAAACGAAAACAAAAGTAGCAGAACTTGAAGCAAAACAAATACAACAACTAGAGTATTTTGTTGCAACATAATTTGTGTGTTTGTTGTAATCGTTGCTGTTATGTTGGTTCATTAAATGCCTGCGCATACACACACAAACGCAACTTTGAACAAATACAAAGTTGCTAATTTAATTAGCGTACAACGAATGTTGAATTTTATATAAAATAATTTCAAAATAAAATAATATAGTATTTGGTAATTATTAATCTAAATTTTTTAATTCTTAAAATTTGTATAAGTTATTTATTTCCAATATGTTTGTGTACTCGTATTATCAGAATTTTTGTATTTTTGATTTTTTACAATTTTTTTAATTAAGAATTTTTTTTTTAATTTATGTAATAATTAATTTTTAAACATTTCCTTATATTTATTAAATTTCTAAATAATTTTTTACAATCTTCGAATTTTTTATTTTTTTCTTATTTTTTTTTTTACCTACTTGTTATGATTTAAATTTCTAAAAATTTTCTCATTTTTATGTTATTTATTTCTTATATTATGTTTGTGTTTTTAATATGTTTGTATACTCGTATTTTCACAATTTAATTTTTTTTAATTAATTAATTTTTTTAAGTTAATGCATAATTTTTTTTTATTAATTTTTAACATTTTTTTATTAATTAATTCATAGTTTATTATAATTTATAACATTTTTATTTACAAATTTTTTATTTTTCTTATTATTTATTTCAATTTATTAGCTTTTATTGATAATTATTTTGTTTATATATTTTTTTAAATGAAAATTCTATTTTAATTTTTTCCAATTTTTTTTTACGCTCTGCACTTTTATGCATGTGAAAACATGCACGCTAACGCTTCGTTAGGCAGCAACAAGCGTCAAATTGAGATATTTGTAAATAAAAATTTTAATGAATAGCGATGGCTGACAACACCAATTTTCTATGCCGAAAAATAGAAAATCGGCGAAAATAAATTTTAGCTAGAAAACGTTTGCATATATTTAAATTTCATTTTATATAGAACTACTTTTGTAATTGTTGCCACGCATTGCGAAACTTAAATTTACTGGCATATTTTCTGACAGACATATCTGTGACATTAATTTTGCACAACATTTTTTAGCCGTTAAATTTTTTAATCACTCATGGAAAAAATCTATTTGTGCATAAGAAAAAAGTTATTAATCATTCGTGCAAAAAATTTATTGGCGCATAAAAAAATTATTATGTTTCAACTAAAAATGTATGTCATTAGTCATTTGAGAATATTTCAACGCTGAGTGTTCATAACTATCAGTGACATCAAAATGTGTATTTTTAGAAAAAGTTGTATATTTATGGAAAATAATATTTATTTATAGAAAAAGTACTGATATATATATTTTTTTTCAAAACATTTTTTTTCGAAAAATATTGTTATTCTTTGTGTGTTAACGAGCAAATTGTTAAAGTGTTATTGAGCATATAAATTCTTTGGCTTTTTGGGCGCCGCAGCAATTTTATCACAACAAGCTTTTGCAAATTTTCAAATAAATAATTTATTGTTCAACAGCAAATTTAGATTTCCATTTAAATGAAAAGCTGTTCAATAGTTATATCGCTGTAAAGTTGAAACAAAATTGTATAGAATTGTGCGCTTGTTGTTGCCTTGATTAAACTAAGTGAAAAATGTTAAAAATATGTGCAATTTTTTATGGTTTTGTTTTTGGCTTTGTTTATTGACAGCGCATTTATTTGCATAATTAGAAGTGAAAAAAGAAATTTGGATTATGAAAAAATGCCAAATTTTTTTTTATCATTTTTGTCATTTAGCGAGACAATCTGGCTGATTTATTAGTATACCCTGAACAGGGCATAATAAGTTTGACACGATTTTTGTAACACCCAAAAGAAAATGTCAGAGACCCTATAAAACATATATGGTATAATATACAAATGATCAGCGTGACGAGCTGTGTCGATTTAGCTATGTGTGTCTGTCCGTCCGTCTGTATATATGCGAACTAGTACCTCAGTGTTTGAGATATCGAACTGAAATTACGTACCCATCCTTTTCTTACCAAGAAGCTGCTCTTTGTTGGAACGACCGCTATTGGACTATTATAGCATATAGCTGCCCTACAAACTGGCCGATTAAAGTTCTTGTAAGCAATATTTTGTATTTGTGAAAGGTGTTGTGGCTGCGGTGCAACTTAAGTTGACACTTTTTCTTGTTTTTTTGTAATATTTATTTTGTACTAAAAATAACACAGAAATTAAATAATACATTTAGCTTCATTAGCCAGCAAATTAGCGTAATTAGCAGTTTAGTAATTAATATTCGAAAAAAGAGATTATTTTTAACCAAAAAAATTCTAGGCAGGTTCTTTTTATTAAAATATTTACGATTTTTAACTATAGAAAATTCTAGCAACTTTTTTTATACAAAAATTGCTGAACAAAAATAAAAAGATATTAAAGTATTATTTAAAAATTTTAGTAATTTACTTTAAATAATACAATTTTGTGCAATATTTTTTTAATTTTAGCTGATATAATCTTAAAGTGCGCAGACATTTTTTTTTTTTTGATTATTTTGCAGAAATTTAATTTTTTACTTAAAATTTAGCTTGTGTTTTATTAAAAACATAAATTTATTATATTTATTTTTTTATACTGCAAATCCGCACATTTTTGATTGCATTTTTTATTTCAATTTTTTCGCTGTACACAGCGATGCCTTTCATTGAGCCCTGCAAAATTGTTATTTTCAAATGTTTATTTTTCGCTTTTGCTTGTTTGCCTTTTCCCTTTCAACGGCGCTTTTGTTCTGGGTAACACTGTTTTGATGTGTAATTTTTCACTATTCCTTGCTTGTTTGCATTGTTCATTTTGCTTCGCATTTTAGTTTTTTTCTATTTTGCACACATTGTTGCAATTTCAGGGCGCTAGCAAATAGCTCAGGTGTAGACTAAAATATGAAAGAAATGTGCTTGGGAGAGGTGATGAGTGCAAAAACCAGCCTTCTAAGGGCAAATAGTAGAAGTGGGGTGATTATAAAAGGGTAAAGAGCATTGTGATTGTGTTAGAAAGGATTTAAAACTATTTTTTATGGTGCGTAGTAAAATACTCGTGTCATTTATAAACCTTGGTAATTACAAAAACATATTGAATCGGTTACTTTTAATTGTAACGCTAAAATTTTAGTTTACGACCAAGTTTTAAACAATTTTCTGTTTTTTATTAAGAAAAAAACTTGATTTTCTCCAAATACTTGAAATCTCATTTAAAAATGAACCGATTACTTTACCCATAATTAACTAAAAACTAAAAGCAAAATAGGTGAATTTTTCACTAAACGCCTTAAATAAGCTTCTATGGTCTCAAAATATATGAATTAGCTAACATGAAATTAAAAAAAAAAAATTTTTTGAAAGGCAATTAGAAAAATTTCATTGAAAATCTAGTAATCTAACATCAATGTAATTAATTTGGAATTCCAATTGTTTTAACTTTAGAATAAAATACGATTATGAAAAAGAAATGTTTTCTAATATGTTACTAATATAAATATTTGTGGTAAAAATTGGATAAAGCTAGCTAGCAAATTTGAAAAGTTTGAAGTCTAAACTTTTAACTTGGGCTGCACCTCAGCTTCTTCGCAGCTGCATTTTGTATAGTTTTAAAGGGTATAAAAATATCCTTGTCTTAATTTCGGTAATTTTGTCGTTCGGTCAGTTTGTATGGAAACTATATGATATAGTGATCCGATTTGAACAATTCTTTCGGAGATTATAGCGTTGTCTGTGGTAATAATCTGTGCAAAATTTCGTGAAGATGGTTTGTCAAATAAAAAAGCATTCAATACAAGGACTTTAGTTTGTTTCACCAGTTTGTATGACAGCTATATGCTATAGTAGTCGGAACTGAACAATTTGTCCGGAGATTGTAGCGTTGTCTTGGGCAATAATCTATAACAAATATCATGGAGATATATTGTCAAATAAAAGAGTTTTCCATACAAGCATTAAACACGATCGTTCAGTTTGTACTGCAGCTATAAGCTTTGGTATGCCGATTTTAGCAAATTTTTCGGATATTGTAGCGTTGTCTGAGATAATAATCTGTGCCAAATTTCGTGAAGCTATCTTGTCAAATAAAAAGGTTTTCTATACCATTTTCAACTCACATTTCACTCAATATTATTATTAAATATTTGTAATAATGTTAACTGTGCAACCACTTACATTAACTTATGATTTTCCGGCTCTGCTGCACTCATGTAATGACCAAAGCGCGCTGGCAACGTGTTGCTTGTTTTTATTTTTGCTTGCTTGCTTTTCGTAATTTTTTCTAGTTTTGCACAAAACTCCTTCGACCGGTTTGCGGCTTTGTTTCACTTATTCCACTGCTATATTTAGCATATACAATTTCTTATTATTATGATTTTTATTTTATTTTACACGCTTTCTTATTCATTCATGGCACTGCAGCGACTTCGCAAATACAATCGCATACGGCTGCCAATAAACACACGCACTCACTTAGCAAGCACTGAGCATATGCATAAAACTGACGGATTTGTTGTAGTTATTCAGCAGTCAATAATCGATAAACAATTGTCCGTCTGTACGTCAGTCAGTCAGCGAAGCGAATACGCAGGTAGCATCCGAGTCGTCGTGCTTGCAATCACTACCTGTTCTTAGCTGCGACGCACCGGCATAAATAGCGACGAGCCGAAAATCTTAACACACGCACACACACGAGACAAACACTAGATTTTTTTTGAAAGAAAATCCAAAAAAAAAATTCAAAAACAAAAGATTGCAAGCAGCATTAAAGTGACTGCGCGGAGCTGAAGTAGCAGCAACAGCAAGCAGCAGCGTCTTCGTTTCCTAGTTATTGCTTATGCACACATACACAGTTGCATGCGGTTCTCCTTTCCGACACACGAACGGTGTATTTGCTTTGCCTGATTGATTCGTTGCGCCGCTAAGCAGTTGCTGTTATTGCTGTTTGTATTTTATTTTCTACTTTTTGGCTTTGCACAGCCACGAAAATTTTCATACAACTTCGTAGAGACACTTCAAATACTTTTAACTTTTTGTATTAACATTTATTCATATTCACACACACTCGCAAACATTTATTTTCGCTTAATTTCACAAACTATTTGCGGATATTTCTGAATGATGCTGCTCGCGATATTCACAATGCGACATTGGACACCCTGCCGTTGTGTAGCGAAATTTTTATACGAAAAACGCAATCGTCTCCGTTCGCCTTTAAACTCAAACTATTAAACACATCTAAACGGCACAAAAACCGGCACGAAACTAACGAAGACAAATGCTCGCACAGCGCAGCAAGCCAACCAACTTCTAATGAACAGCTCGATGCTCGCGCTGCTGGCGAAGTTAGTTGTTCGTCGGCTGGTTCGATGTTGCGTTGCGACAGCGCCAAACGTTGAATGCGAGTGTATGTGTGTTTGAGCAGCTGACTGTTGAGCATTTGTGGAACGCATTGTTTGATGACCGCAAATATGTATGTGCCAAGCAGATGATTCAGTTAGAGCTAAGAAATTTAACAGCTGAGAACAATTAGTCACTGGCTTCATCACACTTCGACGATGAAGACAGGTTAGTTATAAGATTGCATGACTACCGGCGGTAATAGCTTTCTAAGTGCAGTGGCGTTCAGTTCCCACAAGATTGTGTAGTAAATATAATCAAGGTCCAAGTGTCTGGTTGTGTGTCTGCAATTTGAACGACCTAGACCAAAACTGAAGATTAAAGCATAAATTAATTCCTTAACCACACGAACGCAGCGAATTTCCAAATGAAAATTAGCCACAGAAGAGAAACTCGAAATACGCAGAGATTTGAACCCAGAAACTACCGTTTGTTAGACCCCCACTCTGCTTTGTAAAATCAACTAGGCCCGAATACATGTTCTTGTCATGAATGAATATTTTCTGCACTTATTGTTAATCCGTCAGTATTTGTCTCACGCGACCACCATCAACATAAAATCCACAAGCAGCATATACGTTGATTCACTCAAAATACCGATTCGGCCAGACTTTAAAACCTTCAAACATGTTGCATACAGGTAGCAGCAATAGCATGCAGTCCATAAATAATTGCCATTAACTGCATTTGCTGCTGACTATTAATCTTTCGCTAATACGAGAGTGCCGCATGCAACCTCTCACTCTCTTTTAAAGGTATGCTCGCAAAGATGCTGTCAGCGCATCAGCTGTTCGTCTTTGCGCTGTTAAGTTACAGTCGTAACCGTGTTGAGTTTTGGAAAAAATTGAAATAAAACTGATGACTCTTCATGCAATCGGTGTGATATGACTTAGGTATGATGATTTTATTTTAAAATATTACTTTTTCCTCTACTTGAACCAGAAAAACGCCTACAAATTTGCCGATAGAATATATGCTCTCATGGAATCAATTTAAGCATATTTCCTACACTCATCCCTCTAAAGTTTGACTGGCTTTTGAGCGAAAGGAACATTCAGTTCCAAAGTTGTCAACGCCCCGGAATAAAGTACAAAATTTCTGTTGTGCTTCGGTTTGTAATGGAATTTAGGTTACACTGGCTGACTGTAATGCCCTACATAGACCTACATGTCATTTGTAATACCAGATGCAGCTTCATTTTTAATAGGAATTAAAATTTACGTCGTACAGAATGTCAACACATTTTTCGAAGCTTAATAGAGACTTGATATCTAATTTTGATACTAAAGCCAGCCCTTTGAACTACGAAGCTTCTACGAAGCGTTTAGTATAGTCACAAATTTTACTGCAGTGATTGATGTATTGCCAGAGATGCTTCAATAAACGATGGCCTTACGCTATATTATAGTGTTTAAGGACATTCTTATACCTTGAACAGGGTAAGTTTGACACGAAGTTTGTAACACCTTAAAGGAAACGTCAGACACCTTAATAAGTGTATATATATATATATATAATATAGGTATAAATGATCAGCGCGGAGAGCTAAGTCGATTTAGCCATGTCTATCTGTCTGTCCGTCCGTCCGTCTGTATATATACGAACTAGTCCCTCAGTTTTTGAGATATCGGTCTGAAATATTGCCCCCGTCCTTTTCTCACTTAAAAGCTGATAACGACTGATAACAGACTACTATAGCATATAGCTGACAGACAAACTGACCGATCAAAGTTCTTGTAAGGAATATTTGGTATTTTCAAAGGGCATTATAGCTGTGGTACAGCCGCAGTTAACGTTTTTTCTTGTTTGTATTAAAAAAGACATAATAAAATTTTCAAAATAAATACAAATTCAGTGGTCTCACAAAACATTCTTCTGTGGATGAATTTTTAGTTATTTTAAGAAATATTTTTTTTTGAGATTATACAAATTTTTTACGAAAACTTCGTGACTTTTAACATCGAAATTATCTCACGATATGGCAACGCTGCCAAAAGTCATGCACTCATTGCACAATTCACTGTTAAGTCATTAACAGAGTCACGAAAACACACACTCGCACTCTCTCTCTTTCTCTCTCTCCACACATTCAGCGCCCTTCGCCAGCACTAACCTTACACTAAATATTTCCTGGCGCGCTAATGAAATGTTAGCCCTGACCATTATATATTTTTATTGTTATTGTTGCGTACGGCACTTTTTGTTTACATGATTTACTTTGCTGCTTGTTGGTGGTGGCTTTTTGTTTGTCTTTACTTGTGTGTATGTATGTATGTCTGCATTTCATATTGTTGAGCTACTCTCTTCCCTATTTTTGTTGTTATTGCTTATTTGCTTTTTTCTCTGCCTTTCGCACGCCACCATAACCTACCACATGCTCGCATGCACATACATATGTGGATGGTTATTTGCATAGCCCATCAACAGCTGTGTCTTCAGTGGCTGTTAGCCGAGCTCTGCGGCTTTCGAGCGTCGCACCGCCGGGAATCCGAGTGACGCAAGGGAGCAACTATGCAGGAGCACATGTAATGAAGCAAACATTTTTTCACAAGCACGTACACTCACATACATATGAAGGAGTCTATGCATGTGTGTGTGTGTGTTTGCATTTAGCATATGAATTCTGCGGTTATCAGTGCAGGCGCCCAAGAGACAACAATTCCGCTTGATGGTTCGGCAAGGGGAGCGCCTGTCTCTGCTATGTGACCGATCGCCCGACCGACCGCCCAGCCAATCAGTGTCTGTGCTGTCAGTTTGCTCGAAAATGCATTAAATTTTATTGACAGGGAAATATTTGCTAACAAATACTTGCATTACAAATGTTTACATAATTGCAATTCTAACTGAATTTCTGATAAAATTGATGATTCGACGAAAACAAAAACAATAAAAATACGACAAACTTGAATTTTTTTTGTAGGTTGGCGCTTGAGGAAGGAAAAAAATAACAAAGAAAATATTTGAGTAAAATAACCTACCTATTCGAGCGCCTATAACGGAATAAGAAAGTCATGAGCAGAGCGCGTGGTGTGCGTACATTTTCACACATCTACGAAAGAAATGGGTCAGTGGTGCTGCCGTAAACTAATTTTAATCGTTTTAAGATTTCCAAGCAAAAATTTTTATTTCAAAAAGGTTAAAAATCAAAAATTATGTGTAAGAATTATGCATATACCTATATAGTATGTACATATGTATGTATATATGTACCTCATATTTTAAATGCCACATACAAATGTTTGTATAATGTATAGGTATCTTAAAAATTTTATAAAAAAAAAACAAGTTTGACAAAATAAATTTACGCTTTCAATAAAAGTTTTGAAACAAATTTTTTTTAAAAACAAAGATATACTTATGTATTAAAATTTTATACATATGTAAAAAAATACTTCGACAAAAAAATTCAATATTTAAAAAAAAAATTTAACAAAATTTTTGTTAAAAAAATAAAATGCTTTAGAAATTTATATTTCATTCTTTTAAGAATTAAGAGACTATTTTAATTTATATATATTTGATATTATATTTCTTATATATTTGAAAAAAAAATATGTTGATAAAATAAATTTACTATTTCAATAAAAAACATTTGAATAAAATTTTCGTAAAAAAAACTAAAAAGCTATACAAGTTTTATTTTATTGTAAAAAAAAATTCAATACTAAAAAAATTCAAAACAAAAAATATTTTGAGCAAAAAATTATTTGAAAATTTTATATTATGAAAAAAAAAATTGTTGACAAAATATCATAAATTTTTGATTCTAATAAAAAATAATGAAGCAGAATTTTAAAAAAAATGTATTGACCATTTTATATATATGAAAAAAAATATTTCGACAAAATAAGTTTACAAATTTATTAAAAAATAATGAACCAGAATTTTAATCCAAAATGTTTTGACAGTTTTATATATGTATATAGAAAAAAATTTCGACAAAATATTAACGATTTTAATAAAAAAAATTTAAACAAAATTTTTGTATAAGCAATTTTCGGAAGCTATATACATATGTATATAAATTTTGATAAAAAATATTTTAAAAGAACTTTTCTACAAACAAATTTTAAAAAGCTGGCAAAACTTCGATTTCATATATTTCTTTAAAAAATTTGTAAAAAATTGTTGGAAGCTATATAAATTTCGATTTCAATACTTTTGTTTGAAACAAATTCAGAATATTGACTTTCGTATTAAGCTTTTAGAAGCCAGATGTGTTTAGAAAATTTTTGTTTTTAATTATGAAAATGTAATTTTTTTAAAGTTTAATTAGCATATAATACAAAAAAATGTTTTCCAGGTTATAAAAATTAATTCTAAATATATTTTTTGAAATCATATTAGTGAATATCCCAAAAAAATTTCCCAAAAAAATTACAATTTTAAAAAATATTTTTACTTTGATCAACAAGTAACATGTATATATCTTAAAAAATTAAAAAAAAAAGAAAATTTTAAAATAATGTTTTATAAAAATATATATATCTACAAAAAGTAAGAAAAATAATATTAAATATAAAAATCAAATTGTGGGATTAGGTACTTTGTGACCAATAGCTTTTTATTAATTACAGTATTTAAATTTTCTTTACTATTTCTAACTTAAAAGCTAACACAATATAAGTTTTTTATTTAAAAAATACGAAAAGCTGACTAAATCTACAAGTAAGCGTAATTAGCCCCCTTTATAATAAATAAAACAAATAATTACAAATGAAAGTTTTAGCTGGTCGCTTGAGCGCTCTCACGTTTTCTCGGCACGTGACGATCGACACCGCTCTCTCTCCCGTTCAACTGTTATTTTTACAGTATTTCTTCGTTCTCTAACAACGCCTCGGCGTCCGCCGTGCCCATTACTAAGTTGTAAAACCACGATTGTGCGACTACGGAAATATAGACGAGCAATACCACGAAAGCCATGAGAGTTAACACGCAAACGGCCCACACCGACAAAAGTCCAAATAAATCTATTTCATCGAATTTTTTATCGAGGTAATTTTGAATTTTCACAAATAAACGTCGTTTATCCGCATTGTCAATGTGGCGCTGACGTCTGTTTCTTTTTGCCATAACGGTGTATTAGACGACAGATTTTCTGCAGTTGCTTATCACTTTTCAAGAAAAATAAAACTACTGAAATTTTAAACGTCTACGCATAACTGTTCTGGCATAACCTTGATATAAACAACAGACTTGCCACATTGTTTTGCTAAAAAATATAATTTCTGAAAATTAAATTTATTGTGCTGAATAATAAAGTCTGGCAACATACGCGCTCTATTTACAGCTACTAAGAAAAACAAAGGCAAGAGTTCGCTTGTGATATTTTCACCTAAAAATTTGTAAAAAAAAAGTGAAGTGAAATGTCCGATTTATTGCTGTATTTCTTGGTTGCTTTAGTGCTTCTGCTCTTTATCGGCTTATCGGTAATTCTTTACTTCAAGTGTCGCGCTTGGTTCCCGATTCAGGTGGTGCACCCGAACAATGTAAATCACGGCCAAAGAGAAACCGCCTTCTAAATCCACATATTGGTGCCCAATGCTTCCTAGGGGAGCAAACAGTGCAGTATTGCAGGGTGTAAATATGCCAAAATGGACTTTACTGATCTTGACTTCAATCTTTTATGTTGCGTGTTTTTTGTTCACCTTGAAACGTCTTACTTGTCTATGCCTTTCAGAACTTATTGTTCCTTAATAAACTTTGTTTAGTAAAATTAGAAACAAAATTTCCAATTATAATTTTTTTTTTATTAAACATTGTTTTTATATTCTGGAAAGTTTGGCAGGACAGCAGCAGAAAATGTTAAAGAGGCATGTTACTCTAACATACGACTATCTGACAGCACTGTTGCAGGCACAGTGGTTAAATACGAAGCAATTGGTCGAAAAAAGCTTACCACATAATGTTTGCACGAAAATATGAAAAAAACAATTTGTATAACTAAATTACCTCGAAAATTAGCGCATATCGCCGTAAGGGTTGATTATAGTGTAGAAGCATGAATTTAAGATAATTTTTGAAGTGTCGTAAAAAAATGCAACTTATTATTTATTAACATTACAAGAATACTGGAAAAAATCAATAAATAAAAAAAGTCAAAAATTAGCAGTTGATAAAGTGGAGGTCTCAAAAAATTGACACGTAAGCATGTCCACGATTTAAGCCCTCTTAGCAATCTGAAACCAAAAATATTATTAATCAAGAGTAATGTCGTAATGTCCTCTTTACGAAATGGCCATTGCTTGGTAAATAAACAATTTTTGTACGACTTTTTTTGACTGTTTCGAAACTTTAAAAATAGTAAAAATTTAAATTTGGGAATATTGCTAGTTCCAGATATATAAAAGTCTACAAGTAAGACTCACTCAAAATTTCATGTAATTCTGTTTAGTAGAACTTGAGACATCGTGGGTATCCTTTTGTAAAAGGCAGTTTCAAGAAAAACGTGTTTAAAGTTCCTTAACTGGTTGAACTAGTTTGCATGCCGGTCAGCAAAATACCTATATCTCCGAAAATAATTTGATTTTTTAAAAATGTGATTACAGATTGTACTACTAATTTCTGGTATGACACACAATAACTTACAACATATAAACTTCGAAAAAAATAATAGACAGGATATCAAAGGTAAATTTTATGTAGCTAAATTTTTCTGCAAAAAGTTGTTTTCCGCATGCAATGGCGGATCGTTTGCGAGCCAGATCAAGTATACTTTTGAAGACATATAAGCTAGATGGAGATATGCCCAAAGCTGGAAACTAAAACTAGCTTGAACGAAGTATGAAAGGGGTCATTGAATATAAAAATTTTTAAAAATATGTATTTATAACTACACAATACAAAATTTAAGTAAAACAGATTTTGTAATGTATATAGTAAATGTATATTTTCCGAATTGCAAGACAAGGTGTCAACTTGTTGACTGCTAGGAGCGATTTGTTAGAGCTCTCTGGTAGAAATATAGAAAGTGTATTTTCAATGACTATTCTTTCGAAATTCGGCATGGAGTGGAAAGAAATTTGGTTTAGAGAGCGTTTGGTAATCAACTGGGGTTTTAAAAATTAGGTGAAAACTGTTTTTCAATAACATTTAAGTATTCCAATGCCGTTTGTACCACTGTACAGCGCTCTCCCAGCTAACAGCGCTGTCCACTTTTCAAACTAACAACAGCACTGTTAAAAGTAAGCAGAGTCATGTTAAATACAGGTGTGGTTACTGCAATTGCTCTAAGAGGCTTCCTCATTAATATGTGAGCCACGCACACCTGTGAGGGTCTTGCAAATGACGCGTAGACAAATTTATGTAAAACATTATTTAATTCATGTATGGCAACTGAATTGTGTGAATGGCTTTGGCAATGAATTTGACGGTAATAAACGACGATCCGTGTATATATAATATATATATCTACATATATATTTATAGATATATATATACACAAATAGGCGAAAGAAAAGCAGGTCATTTGTATATTAAATATTATCGAATAGTTAAATGCGGAATTTGAAGTACAAATGAGACCTGAAGCGGTTGGAGAACGTAAAAGTAAGGGGTACTACACTTATTAGTGAATTCCACACCACACCCGCATTCTAATTTTAGTATGTAAATAAGCGTTTACACAAAGAGTAACAATTAAAAATGCGCTGAGGCTATGCTGAAGCGCGCTAAGCAATACCAGGAACCCCCAAGCACGGCAGCAGTGTAGCAGACAAAGGTCAATAAAGCCTATGTCAAGGTCTGTCGCAGCTAAAATTGCAGCAGAGTGTGTGTGTATGTGTGCAAATTTTAAGAATGCGACCCTCAGCCAGCACCAGCTCGTAGTCAGCGCAGAGTGCAACCAGGAGGAACGCTAACGAGTCAAATAATTTCGGCTTTTATGGTGGCTTCAGTTGCAGTGGAGGCCAACAACGTCAGGGTTGCTACACTTTTATACACTTACGTGCCGGTACACACACCCAAACAGGTGTGTGTGAATGCGCCCAAAGCACATTAAAGTGCAACTTAAGAAGAACCAACCATCACAGCGACATGCAAGAGTGACCAGCAGTCGTTAAAGCACAAACAAAAGGCACAAAAGGCGTCGAACGGAGTAACAAACAACAATTAAAAGTGTGTGGATGTAAGAAAATCGAATATAAAGAATAATAAAAAAAAATCGGTGGAGGCAAAAAGCGCGACAAAATGTAAACAATTGTTGCCGTAAATTTGTAAGGCAACGAGCAGCACTTGCCTGAAGCGTGGCTGGTGTAGTGGCAGCAAGGGATTTGAGGCCCAGAGCTGGCGGTAGAAGTGAAAAAATTGCGAAAAAAATGCGGTAAAAACGCCAAAATATTGCATTCACTTGAAATTTATAAATTGTATGAATGTTACTTCGTATACAGACAGAGAGATATCCCCGCGATATAGTCAAGTTCTCTCAAAGAGCCTTTCACATTGCGTCTTTTCTTTAGAGCCCAGAACCAATTACAGAAAAAACTTCGACCTCCATCCGCAAGGATAACCATAGAAAGCCTCCCGACTAAATGTAGATATTTACTATTTAGAACAACAAAAATTAGAAGTAAACCTCATTCATCGCAATTCTGACTTTACAAAACAATACTGACGTCGATCTGTTGAAGGAATCAAAACACTAATTTCAAGTTTGAAAATTAACCTCTATGGCTGGTCAACAGGAGAAGCTCCTTCTTTTACACTGGCTAGCAAGGAAAATTCAAAGACATTCAGATAATGAATATAATCCTAAACCCATTTTTAATGATCGCTCCACCCTTATGGAGAGCTACCCACCAAAACTGCAGCTCTTAGATGACTATTAAATAAGGTCATAAAACACACACTATTAAGTTAGAATAAAGTTAAAGTGGTTTGGATCTACATTTATAGAAATCCTCACTAACTATTTTTAGTAGTTTGTATTTTATAATTTTTTTTCTTCACGTGGCAACTCCATTCAGTTGAGTTTCCTACAAAACGGCATCTCAAAGGAGACAATAAAAACTCGACAAACACAGTTCCACAAGTTTAGAACCCAAATATCAAAAATAATAACATTAAACCAATTTTTTTTTTTATTATAAAATAAATTAAAGAGTTAATTAGAAATGGCGCTTTTAATGCTCAGCGTAGTAGTCTTAGTACTGCTCATTGTTGTGTTCATTTATGTCAGCGTCATGTTCATTGAGGAAATCCGATATGAGGCACCAGCGGTACGAGCGTAGAGGAGAGCCGAAAAGGGTGGGGGTGGTGAAATTTCAAAGAAAAATTGTATACATATATACATATTTGTTGTCTGAGTGATGTGTTAAAGATATGTCTAACTAAATAAATATATGGCCTACAGCTAAATGGCATACTTGGTTTTCTTTTCACCTTAGAAAATTCGGAACAAAATTGTCATGATTTTAAAAATGTTTAATTTTTTTTTGTTTTGGCCGGTTTTGAGTAAATAAGTTAAAAAAATAAAAAAAAATTAGTTCGTTTTATTAATTTGCAAACAAAAAACACAATTATCAGCAAATTAAAAAGGAAAAAGTTAAAAAGAATTTTAACATTGAATAAAAAAAAATAAATAAATTGAAATAAATTAATGTAGTTATAGAAAATGATAAAAAAAAAATATTTAAACTATTTAAAAAAATTAAAATAATAACTAAATTTGACACAGCTCTTCGAAATTTTTTTTAGTACTGTAAGAAACTATTGAGAATTCCAAATAAAATAGAAAAAAAAAATTTTTTTTAAATAAATATATAAATAAAAAATTAAAATTTAAAAAAATAACAAATAAATAATATTGACCAAATTTTTTTAAAATATTTTTTTACTGTAAGAAATTATAGAGAATTAAAAAAAATTGTAATAGATTTTTAAAATTAATCAATGAATTTGACACAACTTTTCATAATATTTTTTAGTATCCTAAGAATATATTCAGAATTCTGAAAAAATATTATAAAAAAATTAATAAATAAAAAATTTTAAGAAAAAAAAATAAAAGTTAAAAAAAAATTAAAAAATAGTAAATAAAAAAATGAATCGGACATAACTTTTCAAAATATTTTTTTAGTACTGTAAGAAAACATAGAAAATAAAGAAAATAAATCATAAAAGATTTTTAAAATAAAAAAAATAAAAATAATAAATAAAAACTAAAAAAATAAATAAATTTTACACAACTTTTCAGAATATTTTTTTCATGATATGAGGCACGTTTGCTCTAACACTGTTTCCAACGCTCTCTCTTTCTCCATTTATAGCATATTTGTTCGTAACTTAGCTTAATTTTCTTCATGTAAGCATTTATTATTTACATTTTATCATTTCATTTCGCTTGATAAATTGTCATTACTTTTTAATCATCTACTCGCGACATTTTCGGTAGCCGCCTTACAGAAGCTTCAATCTCTCGGCTGGCTCATAAATATTTTTCTTTTTCATTATCTGCGCATCCACAACACTTCGAAATATTTTTTTTTTGTCTGTTTAAATTTTTTCCGAACGTTTTGCTAATATTTAAATGCCCGTTAAGGCATTGTTAGTGCGTACGTGCGATGGTGTCGTTGGTGGCGAGTAATTCGACGCACGTCGCGAAAGCTTGTTGGAGCCTACCGCTGTCAACTCATCAACAATGAGATGCCTTGGTGTCGCAGCGAAGCCAAGTATGCGTTGTTGTTGTAATTTTTCGATATTTTCTTTTTTTTTTTTGCTTTTTTGTGTCTTTTGTTCACAGCGTTGCACGTACGCGGCATAAGTAAGTAAGTGGTATGCTGCCTCATAAAAATAAAATGAGATTTAAGACAATGTAGAGCTTGTGTGAAGTGGAGAGTTGGGTAAAAGTCTGTAATTATATATGACTACGGACGTTAATACACATATTTATCATATAGCATGTGCTTGCGTTCAAATAATTTTTTAGTATCCAAAAATATTCAAATTCTAATATTTTCTTGCTGTACGCTTGAGAGACGTGCTCTGCTTTTACTCATTTCTTCGCAAATATTTTTTCCCCCGCTTCACGCTAAATTCTTAAACTTCTCACTTTGTCTAATAGATACAAAAAAACATTTACAGTTATACAACACTTTTGGCAGCGCCATTCTTCTTAAAATGTTGCTTTTGTTGCCACAACACACAGTTGTTGCAACTGCTGGCGCATCGCATTGCCAGCAACAGCGTAATAATAATCGTAATTGCAAGCGTCGCTTTTACATAATGAATATTGCTGCGCGCGCGCTCAGCAGCGAAATCCATTTGCTGATTAATTTTCTGGCCATATTGCCGCGACGAGGAAGTCGCAAAGAATGCAAAAAGGCAAAAAGCAAATTAAGTGTGAGAAGCATAAAGTTAGGTCAGAAAGTGTGAGCGGTTGCAGCAAAAAAGGGGTTACAAGCATTTTAAGTGAGGCTACTGGTGTTACGAACACAATGTTGCGGCCAAAATTGATTGGTCTCCTCAGTTAAATATGTTTCGAAAATGAGACTTATAGGCTTAAAAATTCTAGTTCGCTAAATATGTCGCTGGTGGCGCCACCTAGCGATATTTTAATATGTGAATTGACTAATCATATATGTGTGATATCTATCGGAAGAGTTCATTCAAATATGCGCATTCAGTTGGGAGAATCTAATGTTATTAAGAGATTGGATCTTAAATAACGAAAGTACGTGGAGCTAATCTTTATACATTACAGTTCATAATATATATCAACAATCTTATAGAAGGTCTATAGACAGATTACTAAAATAGCAAACCTCTTAGAGTATTGTTGTACTCCTTCAACCACCCAACAGCCTTTGAGTGGGAAGCTAATTAAACGGCAACTAGCTCCATCTTTTCAACTTGAAACCAATTTAACCTTAGACTCTACATACTAATCATTATACCTATATTGTTCTTTCTAACCTTAAAACAAGTTTTAACTACAGCGCTTCTTTGTATGAGTAAATTTCGAACAGGCGGCTTGGCGAGTAGGTTGTGACGAAAGTTGAGAGTGATTCATATGAAAACATACAAATTTTTATCTCAAAAAAATCAGCAGTTTTTCGGAAAACTATTCGGCATATGCTTCGTGCTGCTACAACAACAACAATGAGCACAATGTAAACATCAAATATCGACATATTACAAAACTTACTCTCTACTTAAAAGATCACGCACCCAAATCTTCTGCCAACAAAATTTTATGGTCAAAACGACATTCCTTAAGCAATTATAATAAATAATTCAAATAAAAGAGAATGGAAATGACAGACTAGTCACCGGAGAGTTGGAAACCAGTCATAAATGTATGTACAATGTAGAAGTATATGCTTACGTGAGTTGCGTAGACCACTTGCAACATGTTTGTTGCATAACAGATTAGATTTTTATGTACAGTCGGAATATGTTTTTTGAATATTTTTTTAAGTATAAAATTATAAATTTTAATGACAAAAAATTTAAACTCGGAATTTAGGTGCAAAATAATTTTAGCAAACATTTGGATAACTTATTTAAACATTTTTGAAAGCTTATTTAAAAAAAATATATATATATTGTACAAAGTTTTTAAATATTTTTTTGGTGATCTCAGATAAAATCTTACTTCCTATGTAAAAAAAAAATTAAGTTAAAAATATATTATTAAAAAGTTTGTCAATACTTAAAAAAATATTAATTAAAAATTTTTTTAAATTTTTCTGCGTTGCCTTAGATATAATTTTAAATCTTATTAAAAAAATTTAAAATTTACTAAATATTTTTTTTTTATAATTTTCGAAATAAGTAGTCTAAATAAAAATCAAAAGCATTATTTGAATTATATTCTTTATATAAAGATATTAAATAAAATTTTTAATATAAATATAAAAATTAAAAAAATTAAGAATTTTAATGCATTTTTTTTTAAATTATTTTTATTAAATAATAAAAATATTAAGAAAACTGAAAAATGGATAAAAAAATGTGGAAAACGGTTGGCCTCAAGGGCCATCCCTGCAACTTCCCTCTAATTTCATACGCTAACGTTCAAATTTCGCTTTTTTCACTGCTTTTGAGCTCTTCGAAATTTTTCGTTTTCGATATCTCGCAAGTAAATCAACCGATTTCGACCCCGTTTGCGGCAAACGATGTGTTTTTTCAAGGTTTAGAACTGATTAGTTTTTGGTGTTGATCGGTCAAGTCGTTTGGAAGAAATTCGAAAAAAACGATTTTTCAAAATTTTTATTGAAAAATGAAACCCTTTGGAATGCCGTTTAGTTTATTCAAATCGGTTGAGCCGTTTAAAAGTTATAAGAGGGTCACATACATCCACACACACACATACATACAGACATACGGACATCATCGTAGAAATGTTCGGGGAAGCTTCCTCGATCCTCAAAACGTTGAGATCTGTTGAGAACTCGATTTTTGCAAAATGGGGTGAAACCAATATCTTGAATTGAAAATTTTCTTAGCGGGAAGTTAAAAAATTACTCTAAAAAAAATTAAATTATTAAGAATAATCACTTCAAACATTTTTTAATTAATAAAACTGAAAAATAATGAAAAGTTTGTTAATTCAAAAAAAAAACATCATTTGCATCACTTCAAACATATTTTTAATTAACTTTTCATAATTTTTTTTTAAATAATTTTTATGCGATGTTATTTTTAAAATTTTTTTTTTTTCAAAATACAAAATACATAAATATTAATGTTTTTGATTATAATTTTGAAATGTACATTTTTTATACATTAATAAATTTTTTTTAAATTTTTACAAGAAATTTAATTTTTTTAAACTATTTTTGGTTATATTATTTTATATATTTTATTATATTATATTATTATATTTTTTATTACTAATAATTATTTTTAAACTAGAATAAATTAGTGCTAAAAATGTTATTTTCAAACTTTTGTTGCAAACTACCATTTGCAAAAATATAAGTTGGCTAAATACAAAAATAATTAAAATAATTAAAAAAATTAATTTAAAATAACTAAATTAATATTTACATATGTACAATTTCATAATTTATAAGTAAATATAGATTAGAAATATACGATTATGTAACTCGAAATAAGTTATAATAAAATAAATAAAAATTTTAAAATTCTGTAAAAAATATTAAAAAGTTTTAATAAAAGTTTTCGATATACATTTTTTAGTAGAGCTTGAGCAAAATATTCTAATTAAATATTTTTGGGTTACAATTTATATTTAAAAACGTTTTTTAAATACTAAAGCGCTTTTATATAATTTATAAATAAAAATATAAATTATAAAAGCACACATTTCTTAATAGCTAGCCACTTGGCTGCAGCTTCGTCAAA
Organism: Bactrocera oleae; assembly: GCF_042242935.1. NCBI lineage: Eukaryota > Metazoa > Arthropoda > Insecta > Diptera > Tephritidae > Bactrocera > Bactrocera oleae. The sequence continues at coordinate 2,550,070 of NC_091539.1, forward strand.
ACCTAAGCTAAATTTTATAAAATGATATAAATCAAGCAACTAATTAAGCACTTTTAAGTAATTAATAAATTTCGCTAGAAATTATTAAAGCGCTAGTTTTTTAAAGCTCTAAATAAGCTTTACTAAAGCTTCGTCAAAGTTTTCGGCTCAGACACTTTCACGTCGTCGTAAGAACGCAATTGTAAACTCCAGTGCAATTTTATAATTTATAAATAAATATAAAAAATAAAAGCACTCGGTTTATAATTTAGTATAACTACTTATGGTAATTCAAACTACCTAGATACTTAGTATTTAGAAAAACAAACACTTCACGTCTAATTATATACATTCGAGTATTTGTTCCAGCTGCTATTGGGACATCGTCAGCATTTATTCGGCCGCTTCGGCGTTTAGGCTGCAGCGGCTACGCCAGCTCTAGATCCTCCACTCGCTCGCCCAGCCGCACACTCATCTGCACGTTGGCATGACTGATCACCTCGTTGACGCGCACCAACGGCATGGGTACCCGATTTTGGTAATGGACGCCCTCATTTGCAATACGCGGCTGCTCAAGTGGTCGCAGTTCGATTTCATCCGGATGCACCAAATTTTGTTCACCCGACGACCTACGTATAACCATGCAAATGAAGCAGAAAATTACAAGAACGATGATAACCAATACTATAAAGGTAATCAATTCGATCCAAATTTCCATTTCTGTTTCCTTTTATTATGTTTTGTTCTTTCGAGTTCACATTTAAGTCTGCGCCTTTTTCACGCTTTCCTTATTGTTATTATTGTTCAGTTTGCTAAGCCTTTCTCTTTCGCGCCGAAGTGCCAAGTTAATTGTGTTTATGTACCATAAATATTTAGAGTTTGACCCCGAAGATGGTTACCACTTAACACTCGAAAATATTTTGGTTCATATATTTGGTCAGTGGTGACATAACCATAAAGTAATAATCGTTTTCACCCATTATGATAATTGAGACGTTTCAATCTAAGAGCGGCAAAGATTGCCTTAGACATATTTCAAGTGTCATACAGTTTCCCATATTCGACTAGATTCATAAAAATAACACTGATTACTGAAGTCAGATAATGTTATTATTGATATTTGTTTCAGTAGACGACCGTAAAGGAGTTTTGTAGAGTTGGAGTTTGGAGAATGTCACAGCTTTCGCACGAAATTCATGTAATAATCAAAACGCCGGCAGATGGCGCTAAGGTCGAAATTAAGTTAAAATTTTGCCTTTATATCCGAAATTTGTCGGAAAATAATTAAAAAAGCAAATAATACTATTTTTTGGAAATTAAAAGTTTACGAATATTTTTTTGGATTAGACATACATATGTACGACATATATGACATAACAGATTTCGTAAAGCTGGGTTAGTGGAAAATTTATTATAATTTTTTTTATATTTTTTATACATATCTCTATTTTGTGAATTTGAGCATCTTACATTTTATTTAAAAAAAATGTTATTACTTAATATATACTTCTTAATTATGCTCGAATGAGCAGCGTTGAGTGCCTGCTATATATGATATAATCGGTTACCGGGATAACTGTGTGACCATGGACCTCAAGCGATAGGAAAAATTTGGAACAACTCAAATAACAGCGTGAAATACTTATAGATAGAATAGCCGCTCTAGTGATCAAAACTCTTACTATGTACACTGAAGTTCTGTGGTTCCACATGGTTCCACGAGGGATCATATGGAGAGACTTAATTCTTATATAATGGACAACGATCAGAATCCGTGTACTGTACGATGTAACTACATAAAATAAGTGCTGCCGAAAACTTTAACTATGTTTTTTTAAATTTTAGTTCCGATTGTCTGAGAAGAGCTCTTTTTGAAGATTTGCGCTAAAAAGCTGTACATTCAAACGAATAGTGGACTCAGTTACCATAAAAAATGTCACGTGAATATGCTCAACATTTATTACTTATATATCTTTATATTTAGTATTTAATATTTTGAGTCACAAAGTTCTAAAATAATTATTAAACTGATTGGAGGCGTTACAATTGTTCCGACGTCACTATCTGCGGGATATTCGGGTCGATATTTGCGGTATGCACTGTTTCCTCAGGAGCATTCTTTTGTTTTGATTTTTTTTTTGGTTTTTGTAATTTTTTGGGTGCTTTCTCTTTCGTAACGGGAACTTCAGACATTGGTTCTTCATACCATTCAACTCCGACTTGGTGTTGCCGGCGGTTTCTACCACGGGCTTTTCGTTGACGTTCTCTACGCGCTCGCCATAAGGCCATACGTCGCTTGTAGCCCTTTATAAACCAAACACAGAAAACTGCTATCGACACATACACTGCAGAGACCACGTAAAGCCAAGGATCCGTAAATACTTCATACCAAATATCAACACTCATTGTCAAGGCCTTGACAAATCTTTTGTTATTGTGTTTTTTTATTTTTTAGATTGTTGCTACACTTTGCTGCTTTTGCATGATCTTTTCATTAATTGCAGCAAATTTCCGCGCAAAAATTGTCAACATTAAATTGTTGTCAGAGTTGGCTGATGTTTAGCAGTTAAGTTAGTTGTGGTTTCACATTTTGTTTCAACACGAAGCAAGCCGTTCTGGCAGCTTTTAAAACATGTACAGTGGTTCGCCAAAAAAAAATCGTCTTTAACTTTGAGTTCAACTCAACGTCGCAAAATATTACCTACGAAAGAATAGAGAGATAATAGTACCTACAAGTTAGCAGAGTAGGCCTTAGTTCTTTCCCTAAAAGTATCCATGTCCGTCTGTCTGTCCATCTGTCTATACGAACTAATTATTCAGTTTTTTAGATATCAACCCGAAATTTTGCACTCGTTTGCAGATTTGGGATTATTTACGAAATATAATTTTTTTATTTTAAAATTATACAATATAATTTTTAGAAATTATTTTATATATAATTTTTTGATTTTTATGAATTTAGAGACATTTTATGCATTAATAAAGTTTTATAAATATATTTAAAATAATTTTTTAAATTATTATTTATTAAAAACTAATGTTTTAATTCTTTTATTTTATTTTTTAATTATTATTATTTGTTTTTTTACGTTAAAATCATTTTAGTTTTTAATTATAATTTTATTTTTACTTTAAAATTTGTTTATTTGTTATAATTATTATTTGCTTTATTTTGCCAAATTTTGATCTAAATAATTCATAATTTAAAATTAAGCAATAATTTTTATAATTTTTGATTATTTAAAATTATATAATTACGCAATAATTTTTATAATTTTTGATTATTTTTAAATTATATTATTGAACCTTGACGTGTGAAGAATTTCACTTATTTTCGATTTTTGAGATTTGAATTTAGGACCCATACCATATTATGTAAATATAGTAACACGCTTACATCAGTATTTGAAAATTAATTTTTAATTAAAATATATTTTTTTGTTTCTTTTTAGCTTCTCAGCTTTCCTTGTTTTATTTTTTCTTACTCTTTAATTTGAATTTAGTTTTTGTACATATATTTGGTATTAAATTTTGTTGTTACAAATCAAAATATATAAATTATATAACAGTCACAAAAGATATGAATTTTTCGAAAAATTTTATTTATATATTTTTTTAGTTAAATAAGAAAACATTAAGCTGTATACTTTCAAAAAACAAACGTTCTAAAAAAACTTACATATTAACATTAAATTGCACATAAAAAAAAATTCTTAAAAATAATTTAAAAAATTTTAATAAATATAAATAAGTCTTTTAACTAAATAGAAATTAAAAAGTAAAGACATATTTTTGTTTGCTTGTTTGTTGTAACTGTATATGTTGTATGTGTGGGTGCACCAGTTAACATATGCATTTAGCGTTAGGTCTGTTAAATAACTTGAACGTTATATTTATACTCCAGGCGCAGCTCTAGGCCTAACCGTACCATGTTCTACCGTCGGCACCGCCGCTTGCGTGCTGCGCATCCGAATCGGAATTCTTATTTGCTGCTTTCACATCACTACTTCCCAACCATATGAACATCAGGTACAGCATCATGACACCCATTATTAAACTGAGAAATACATATTCATTAAAGTACGACATTTTCAATTAATTTTCTTTTTTCGTTTATCAATTTGGCTTCGACGGAGTGCGAATTGTTAAATGCAAAATCTTGCAGTACTTGAGCAACGGTATATTATTTCGTTTATATATAACAGGACTTTGTAAATGCCAGTGTTGCCAATTAGTTTTTAAATTTCATAGATACATGTACAGTAGTGTGCAAAATAATTTTTAAAAATTTGTACAAAAATTATTACTAATGTCAGCAATTTTTGAAAAAAAAATTGTAAAAAAATATATTCAGTCATCAAGTTTTTACTTTTTACAATTTTTTTTAAATAAAATATTTTTCTGCAAAAAAAAAATTTTAAAAGCAAAATAAATATTTTTAAATGTTTGTGTAAAAGGCACACAAGTAAAAAAATCATTATTTAGAAATAAAAAAATAAAAAGTTATTTAATAAATTTAATTTTAACTTTTTGCAAAATTTTTTTAAAATATTTTTCTGAAAAAAAAAATTTTTAAATCTAATATTAACTTTTTAATAATTTTTTTTTTTGATATTTTACTGAAAAAAATAAGGTGGTAATTTATTTAATTAATCTAATTCTAACTATTTGAAAGTTTTCAAATTAAAATATTTTTCTGAATCAAAAATGTAAAAAAAAAATTTAATGGGCAATACAAATGCTTTTAAGTAAAATATAAAGTTTAAAAAGCGAGTTTAGTACTTGATGCACACACTTTAAAACATTTATTTTTGTGAAAAAACAACAAATTTGGAAAACTTATAACTAGTTATAAATACATTTTTGAATATTTTTGTAGAAAAAAAAAATTAAAATAAATTGTCCTTAAATGTTACACATAAAAGTTAAAACTTAAAAGTAAACAGGTTTGAAAAATATCTTAATAATATAGTTACGTTTTTAAAAACTTAATAGCAATAGATTTTGAAAACATTTTTAAAAGATTAAAAAAATTAATAAATATTTTTATGTTTAACAAAATAAATTGTAAACAAAATAATTGTATAAAAGTATATATGCATTTTTAATTTTATTTACAAAAAATAAATATATCTTTAAAAAATATTTTCCAAAGCATTTATGTAACAAAGTTTTCAGTTACATTTTAGTTTCCTTTTTGATTTTGAAACTGTCAAAAATTTGAAGTTTTCCGAACAACAAAAGCAAGAAGCGTAATTTATTAAGAAAATACTTTTTATTGCAAAAAGGAACTCAAAAAATTTCGATTATGCTTTTAAAATGTTTTTTTTTGGTTTGAAAACTTGAAAAAATATACAGTTTTCTGAAAAAGAAGAAATAAGTCAAAATAATATTACATTTGTTTGAACCAGTGCTCAAAAAAATTAATGGAAATTCCAACGGCACTTAAATAAATTTTAAAAATATATTTTTTGTAAATAAGCTGTTTCTTTAAAAATCATTATTTTTAAAAACAATTAAATTGGCACATTAATAAATATTTTGGATTATTTTTAAAGCTTTTTTGCTACCGGTAATCTTAAAAAAAAGCAAATCGAAAAACAATTCAAAACACATTTTCCAAATTTTTGTTTGGTGCGCTAAAAAATTTGTTTTCAAAAATAATAAGAGATAAATTCTTAAAATTATTTCATTAAATGCTAATATTAAAAAAATATTTCCAAAATATGAAGTAACGCAAATTTTAGAAAAAAAATTTTAAATACTAAAAATAAGTTTAAATTGCAAAATATGTAGCATAAAAATTACAATAAGCATAATTTGTCTTGTGCATACTTTACTATTTTTGAAAGTTTTATTTTAAAACCTAATTTGATTTTTTCGAAATATTTTTTATGAAACACATTTTTTCAAATACTTTTTTCATTTTGAATAGTACCTTTATCTATCTTAGAAGGTAAAATTTTTTGAAATTTGCATTTAAATAATAATTTAATTTTGATTTTTTTTCGGTGGCATTAAATTTTTCGAAATATTTTTCATAAAGAAATATTTTTCAAAACTTTTTTTCATTAATAATAATAAATGTTAAAAAGTTTAAATTTGCATTTAAAAAATAATGTAATTTAACAAAAAACTTTTTTCAGTGATATTAAATTTTTAGAAATACATATTTTAAAACACATTTTTGCAATAATTTTTTGTTAGTAAATGCTAAAAAACCGTTTTTTTATTTCAAAAAAAATTAAATTAAAAAATTTTTTTTCAGTTGCGCTTAATTTTTGGAAATATTTTTACAATTTTTTTCAAATAATCTTTCAAACATTTTTTCGTTTGTGTACATACATGCTAAACTAACATTTTTTGGAATCAAATCATTTAAAAAATAATTAGGTTTCGTAAAGATATTTTTCGGGCAAACTATTTTTGAAAAATATTTTTTATAGTACAAATTTTTCTAATATATATTTTTTATAATTTTTATTTCATTATAAACTATTTGGCAAAAAAAAATTCATACTGTCTTTTTTTTTTTTGTTTTTTTTTTGTTTTTGCAAAAGATTGTGAGCAGAGGATTCTCACTGTACCCATTTTTGTGTATGTTTGTATGCACACGTGTATGTTTATGAGAAATGGGCAGCACAAAACCTATTTGTGAGTAGAATTATTAATAAAAATTCCGTCGAAAGTTTAATTTCAACCCTGCCTACATGTTAATTTATAAAGCTGCAGATGTGCTGCAAACTGCTCCGGGATCTCGGGCAATTCGAACTCGTTTGGGTTCTCGACGTTGAAAAATACGTCGCCACTTTCGATATAATATTCATCACTATCTTCTTCACTGTCATCTTCACTTTCAGAAAACTCATCAATTTCCAAGATTACGTCAGCACTCGAATGCTCACCAACAGCATCAATAACTGCACTACCTTTCGTTCACAAATACCAAATGAATGCTATCATCAGCAGGGGCAATGTCAGAACGAATAGATGTGCATAACTAAAATTTATTTCTAATTTCATGTTTTGGCCTTGTTTGCTTTTAAAATTCTTTCGTATAATGCTCACTCCCGTTAGAACTCTCACTATGCAATTTTACCTGCTGCAACAAGAGAGGAGGGTTGCCAATTTAACGCATTTACAGAAAGAAGTGGAGAACAGGCTAAAAAGTATGGAAGAGAAAGTTGAGGTTGTGCTTCTTCAGGATATGGAAAGTCCTGAAAACGCTTGAAACATCACCTGAAAAATATGATTTCCAAAACATCGAATATCCCTTAAAAGCGAAGCTTAGGCATTGAGTGCTCAAAATCATAATTTTGCTTTAAGACAATAGTTTTCAGAAACTTTCAAAGCTTCTTGAACACAAAATCTCGTTTTATATTCTTAACTAACTAAGGCTTAGTAAAGAGGTTTAGTCCTCGCTAATTAGGTGTCAAAGAAAATGTCATTTTTCTAAAAGAAAAAAATTAATTTCACAAGCTTTCAAAAATACGTGGCTTCAAAGCTTTATTTCAGATGTAAATAACACAAGAAGCGTAAACAATCCTTTACCACAGGAAGAGTGAATATTTGTTGGTATCTGGAAATGATGAAAGGAATTTCTAAGATTTTACACATATTGCTTGACAGACCTCTAACACAGGGAGAGTTATCAAAACTGTTACTTATCATAAAGCCCTGGCGAAGCTGGCAGTTATCATTTCTACGCATGCTTAGAGAAATATATATCAGGATAGTAAGTAATTAGTAAGATCGACGTTAACATAAGTTCAATGGAGTATTTTGAACAATGTCTGTGAGTTAGCAAGAAAATTAACTGCGCTAGATTGTAACTCATTAATTATTCTAGTTTGTAGCCACAAATTAAGTCGATTAGGAATCATAGGAGAGAGTTCATATATATCCGGGTAAGTACCAGTTATGTAGTTATGGCTTTTTTGGGATCGATTAAGACAGATTGAATGTTGTTGCATTGACATAAGAGGTTGATTGAAGGTTTTGGTATTGCTGTCGAGGTGGCAACCCTTGCGCTGATAAAAGTTCGTGTACCCTTGATTTATTAGATATTTTATTTTAAGTTTTTATATATATATATATATATTTTTGTACTAGCTCTGTGTAGTTATTTTTAAGAGACACTTGCAACTTCCCATTACTTTCAAGCAAAAATTATTTAATTTCCATCGCGTCTTTCCTCAGCCGCTTCGACCACAATAAATATATACAAAATAAATTTTGTGATTAAAAAAATGTTTTTTCTTTTAAATTTTGAATTCGTTTTAGTTAATGTAATTTATTTTAAAATATTTATAGTTCTATTTTTTGTTGGGATTGAATGTTAATTTCCTAATTTTTTTATTTTAATTTTCAATTAATTTTAATTAAGATTTTAAATATAATAAATTAAAAATATTTCAAATAAAACTCAAAAACATTTTTTTGATCAATGCAATACAAGTTTTTGTGCGAATTTTATTAGAAATGCCTCAGTAATGCGCTACTGCCAATGCCGCGCACGCTTGGAGAAACATTGCCGGACCATTATGTTTACAATAAATAGTAGATACAAAAACAATAAAACACAGAGGTGCGGCTAACGCCCGGTAAGCGCTTATAGCATTTATCTAACATTTTCGGGACGTATCATCCGTGTTCGGTAGGTGTAGAAAAATGCCGCCAAACAGTCCCTGATATAGACAAGCGCCACTAAGCTAACTATAAGGACCAGACACCACAGATACGGTGCCATGACACCTTAGTTGGAACTACTTTTAATAGTTTTGTTAATTTCTTCGTTTATGCTTTATAGGTACGTGTGTGTATGAGGCTGAAGTCGCGCTTGTGCTCCGTCGTAGAGTTCCCGAAAAAATAATGTTTGTGTGAGGTTCATTTTTGTATGTTCTTTCATTTATTTTACGCATTTACTGCTTTAAGAAGTAAGTTGAAAATAAAGCGAAAAATACATTAAGACATATTGCCAACTTTTGTAAATAATTAACTAAAAAAATTAAATCTTATATTTACTTAAGATTATATTTGATTTAATTATTCCTTCTAATATTTAAATTTTTATAATATTTTAAATTTTTTTTTATAATTTAATTAAAATGTTACATTTTTGTTTTACATTTTTATTTTATTTTTATTTTGTATAAAATATAAACATATTAACCTATCTTTCATATTATTTTATTTTAATATTTTTATTTAATTTTTAATTTTATTTAAAAAAATTTATTAAAAAATTTAATTTTATTTAAATCCTAATTTTCTGCAATATAAGTTATATGTTTAATATTTATTTTAAATTTAATTTTCAAACTTTTTTGATTTTTATTTACTTTTTTTAAAGACAAAAAGCAATTCATTATAATAAAAAAGTTTTAATTGCAAAAATTGCTTAACGAAAATAAAGAATTTAAATTTTTATTTTAATTGTTAAAATATGTAGGCAAATGTTTTTTACAATTAGAATAAATAAAAAATTTTGGAATTAAAATTTTTGAATATAAAATCTTAGTATAATTTTTTTTCAATTATTTTTATTTTTCGAACTTATGAATGATATTTTATTTATTTTTTGTTTAATATGCGTTTTTCATTAAAATCTGTAATTACCTTTATATTTTTTTAAATTTAAATGTTTAATATTTTTAACTTAAATGTATTATATAGTTTTTTATGTTTAATTTTTTGTCTTTTTTACCAAGTTTTGAATTAAAAAAAATTTTTTTCTTATAAAATATTTTAAAGTTTTTAATACATTTTTTTTTACTAACAATTCAAAATTTTTTGTGTAGTTTGCTGATTTTAAAGATCATGTATTAGAAAAAACTTGACTTTTGTGTCCTAATATTTGGTTATTTATTTTTGAAAAAAAATTTTGATTCTAAATATTAAAAAAAGTTGACTTCATACTTGATCTAAAAAAAATTGAAAACATTTATATTTTAAAAATTAAAGAGTTTGATTTTCTAAAACTTAAAAAAAAATTATTTTAATTTTAGTTTTAATTATAATTTTGATGTTATTTAAAAAAAAAAAGTTAACTCAAAAAATTAAAAAGAATTATTTCATAAAATGTTTGAAAAAATTAATTTTAATTTTAGTTCCAATTTTAATTTTAGTTTTCATTTCTTGTAAAATTATATATTTTTTTATAATTTTAGACATAATTTTTACATTTATTCAAATTTTAAGCTTCTTTAAAGTTTCGTTTAAAATTCTTAATAAGTTATATTCCTCTTTTGAATTTTCAAAACTCTCCTACACTGATACGTTAAAGAACATTTTATTTTTACAAAACATGTGTACTGCAAATAAATCAATTACAGTGCCGAAAAAGAAGACAAAGAACGAGAATGATCCATTGAGTGAGTCTTAATGCAGTTAGTGAATTTAAAAGTATCTTGAAAATATGTACATTAATGTATGCATGTGTAGACACTAAGTTTTCGCAGACATATGTGTAAAATCATGCAACAACAATCTTTCAACTGAGCAACAGCTGAAAGTATCAAAGTATTAATTGAGTGAAGAGCTTGGAGTTTTGTCGACTCGTGGCTTGTCTGCCATCAAATGTTGGCGCTTTTCAACCCAGCACAACTTTTGTCTCCACCTCCACTCACGTCAGCGCACTAAAACAAAAGATAAAACAAAAAAGTAAACAAATGAGTGTTTCCCCCACTAACTGCACTCATAATTGAGTGGCAACCACTTGTCTGCCCTTAAACGCGGCATTTCAGTTATTTTATTTACCGCGAAAACTTTTCAACTACAAACCAGGTCTATCAGCAGACACATGTGCATAAAGTTGCTGCAGTTTGTGTAGCTAGAAGAGGCAGGACGTTGCCACAGCGGCAGCTGCAGTCAACCACTCTAATGCAACAACTCACTTTATTGCTGTTGTGGTTTCAACACTTCGCTTGTATCGTCCGCGGCCAACAACTTACCTAGCCTCCTGCGATGCACATGTGATTACCATACCAATTACGAGTAGTGAACCTCCACTCGAACTTTTGTTTTGAGTGTCTCATTCCGCGTTGAAGTGCCATTGTGTGGCGGCGACGTCGGCTAATAGACGACAATGCACTTAGAGATTGAAAGCGCAGTTGGAGTGTTTGCCGACCGCGTGGTGCTATCAGTGACTGCGTGAGTAGCGGCTAATGTTGAAGACCACTCAACGCTTTGAGGGTGCATTAGGCGCGATTTGATGCGGTTGAGTGCTTTTAAGAGGCTGTTGTTGTTGCATATTGCTAATATAATGACTTTTTCATATGGCTCATCTCGTTTTCAATAGAAGAATAGAATTTTTGAGTAAATTAAATATGTTAAGTAAACGCTGTACGCTTTGTCTGAGAGTTTTTGTCACAAGTTCATTTAATAATTTTATAATACGCTTAATAATATTCTATAATAAAATTTTTTTTTGTTTTCAATTTTTTTTTTTTAATTTTCTTCAAAATATTTACTTTCCTTGAATTTTTTTTAGCAGCAATTATTGCTTTCTCCAATTAGTTTCATACCTTTGACCCATTTTTCCACCTTTTCACTTTATTTACTTCAACTGAAATCTGTAAAAGCAATCACTGCAATATTGAGTGTCTTTTGAGTGCATTACTTGCCCCGAGTATCTTCGCAGCGCAATTTCACTTTTATGCGCATTACCATTCACTTAACACTTTTAATTGCTTTTATTCAATCCCATAACTCTGAATTTCCCTCATCATCATCTGCACGCCGCCATCTTTTATTTGCACTTTACTCACACATTCACTCAAACTCGACGCACCGCATACACAGCAACTCATTTTAATCACTTTATCGCTTCGGAATGGCCATTTCGGCGTTGTCTCAGCTGTTTTTAATTGAAAAACTTTTGTTAATTGTCGCAGTCGCCATTTGCTGACAATTTTTTGTTTTGTGTTGTTGCCTTCGAACTGTCGGCATTGTTGCAGCGTGTAATTGTTATTGCAATTGCAGTTGCCATTATTGTAATTATTTTACAGACTGCGTTCTGTTTGCTTTTCTTCGTTTTATTTTTATTACTTTAACTTTCATTTGTTGTTGGTGTTGTTGCATGCTGGTGGAGAGCGCATATTCGCGCGACGCATAAACAAATGGGAAAGTTTAATTATTAAGCGCCTGAAAGCAAGCTTCCTTTCGTATCTTTTGCGCACGCACGCACACGCGCCTTGCTCAAACTGCTGCTGACCTCGCGGCCAACCCAAATGGCACGCTGCACAAATGTTGGTGTATTTGTGTTATGGACGCATGTGGCATGCCACTCGACAGTCCTCGACGCGCTCATCATGCGCGCAATTAAAACTGTCATCATTAAAACTTATGTTGACTGTTGCTCAACTCGTTTGTTGTTGTTATTATTATTGGTTTGCGTCTGCTCTCATACTGTCGGCGTGGAAATTGCAGCACTGCAACCATCCTCGGCGGATGTTGTGGCCGACTCGTTAGTGCCGTTACGTACACCAGCGCCGCCGACGTTGGCAGTTAGCAAATAACAAAATAAAGCAGTAAGCCAAGCAGGATGCAGCTGCGGATTGCACCAGTGCCGACGCAGGATAATAATATCTTTATTATGGCATGAATTGCCACTTTCAAGCAATTACGCAGCAACATATAGCCGATTGTAGAACACTTGCGACTCAAGCGCGTGACTCCGCGCGCTGCTTCCCGACATTATTTAGTGCATATGGCGCTTAAACTGCAAGAAAGTGTTATTGCTGCGTACGAATTGACTAAAATAGTCGTGAGCGCAATGAACTGGATTTAAAGAGTGAACAAATTTTGACTTTTGTAGTGCCTTAGCAACATGTTGCGGGAGACAACATTTTTTTGTTTTCTTTTTTAGAGTTAAAAACAATAAATTTGTGCGCACCAACATGTTGCAAAAAAAGTTGCGCTACATTTTTTGTTGCCGCACCATAATTTTTTCCGATAAAAGCATTGTTTGGAAGATTTATTAAATAGAATAAGTTTTTCATATATTTATAATCAGCAACATATTGCGAAAAAAAATTGCGCAACATTTTTTGTTGCAGCAACATAATTTTTTGTTTAAAAACATTGTTTTGAAGATTTATTAAACTGATTAAGTTTTTCAAATTTTTATAATTAACAACATTTTGCAAAAAAAAAAATGGCACAACATTTTTTGTTGCAGCAACATAATTTTTTTGGTAAAAACATTGTTTTGAAGATTTATTAAACTGATTAAGTTTTTCAAATTTTTATAATTAGCAACATATTGCAAAAAAAAATTGCGCAACATTTTTTGTCGCAGCAACATAATTTTTTTGGTAAAAACATTGTTCTGAAGATTTATTAAACTGAATAAGTTTTTCAAATTTCTATAAAGTTGCGCAACATTTTTTTATTGCAGCAACATAATATTTTTTGATAAAAGCATTGGTTAAATTATAGAAGTTTTTTACTCCATGTTTTTGTGAACAGCCACATGTTGCCTCAGTATGTCGTTTATATACTTTGCAGGTTCATGTTATAATGAAATTTAAAAAAAATGTTAGGTATGATACGCGTATAGCAGTTAATTTAATACAAATCTGCTAAATATCTGTATGTGTTTTGAGTACAAAAATAAATAGTTTAAAAAATTTTTTGTTTTTTTTTGTTTGAAAAAAATTTAATTTTATGGCAAAAATCAAATAAAAAATTAAGTATTTTAATAATTAATTTATAGTACACTATATTTATACAGAAAAAGAGGAAAAAGTTGATTTTTTAGTTTTTTTTTGATTTTTCTTTTATTTTATTTTATATTTTTCTTATACAACATTGGCAATATAGCAGTATTTAAAAAAAAAAAATTGAAATGCATGAAAGAATCGCAAAATATCAATCTCTGCATATAAATTCAACAGATTTAGCCAACTGGCAAACTCAGCATTAGTATGTCTCGCTTGGCGAAAATTCTTGGAAATTTTTAATAATATTTACAACATTTATTCAAATGAAATAAAATAATAAATTCTGCAAATACCTGCTTTTGGTAAAACAAACTCATTTGCTATGCAATTTATGTATTTTATAAACTTTATTTATGCACACGGCTCGCCACCACTCAAGTCCTTGAGTCATCCATCTTCCAGCAACTCCTGCGCTCAGCTGCTCACCGGCTTATATGAGGAATATATTTATTTTCTCATATTGAAATGCGCCTATTTATACGGTTTATTTGTTTATTTGTTTGTTGTTGTTGTTGCTTTTGGTTTTTATAAGCTTTCTGCTGAATTCATCACGGGAAATCGTGCATAATTCATGAGTGTGTGCAAATATGTGTGTGTATGTGTTGCTAGACGGAAGGCAGTGCTCAGCACAGGTGTTAAAGTCGATTGCAATATCTTATGTTAGGGCGGAGTGCGGAGAAGGCGGCGTAGATATAACTTTGATATGTAACTGACTTGCAAGCTCTGACTGCTGAAATTGTCTCGAAGTAGCATGAGGATAAGAAGAGCAGGACAATGAATGATCGATCGCATATTTTACTTACATAAAGTAATATTACTTTTTGAAGCAACTGTCTTCGCAGGAGACTAAGATTTTCAACTTATGCAGCATACCTTAAAGCTATTAGAAGATTCTGTTTCTGTTTCTAAAGCAACAAAAACAACAATATTTGCGGATAATTGAGCTTAAAATACTCCAAACACTCAACGAAGCTACGATATACAGATATAAGTCCTAACTAGTTTCACTTCGAGGAGACGCCTAACTCAGAGAAAAAGCAACAATACAGAAAACTTAGACGTAAGCCGAAACCTGCAAAATTGATTCTGAAGCTATATAAATCCATCAAAAATATTCAATGTTTTTCTTAATTATTGACAGTAATATTTAAAAAAAATACATACAAAATTTGGAAAATGCAATTTTTATATTTATTAAGTTTTGATTTAATTGTAATGATTTATAAGAAAATTTCAAAAAAAAATTTCAAAAATAAAGTTTTCAGATTAATTAAAAAATTCAAACTTTTAAAAATTGTGTTGATAAAACAAAAAACTATTCATAATTTAAAAGTAGATTTCAAGCAAATGCCAGCTGAATACATTTTAGAATGTTTGTATTTGAATTTCGAAAATTTAATTTTTGAATCTGTCTTTTATTCTAAATCAATAAAACCATATAAAAGATCCAACTGCTTGCATTGAATACCACTGAATAATTCATTTATTCATGCGCTGTCACACAGTGTTTCAACGCTTTTTGTTTTTTATTATTCATTGCCCCCATTCGTTTGTTCGATTCGTCATTTCAAGTCAAACAAAATATTTACTCCCACACTTATTGGTGTTGGTAATCAATATAATGGTAATCGTGATTGTGGTTGCGAGTATTTACGCAGCTACTCGCATACACGCACGCACATACCTGAAACGGCGCTATACTTATGGCCAACACTGTACATACACACCTACAAGTGGGCGCTTCTGTGGGTGGCTGTTGCTCTTGGTAAAACCCCAACCGCAAGCTCATTATGAATTCGCGGTCAGTCTGTCAGCATTGGCGTTGGCACTTGAGCGGTGGATTGTGAATTAAGTTCGAAAGCTCACAGCGCGTGGTTTTTGTGGTAAAGCAATGAAAACAAAAATAATACAAATATCACTGGTTACCGCAGGTGTAAAATAGGTAACGATATTTTTAGGTCGTGCTGGCTTTTTACTTGTTGAATAGGAATTTTATGCAGAATTTAATTTTTAACAAAGCTTTGTGTTAAAAGTTGCTAGCTAATGAGCGTAGTGCCAGTATTAGTGAGAGCTTGGAGATTTAGTCACCTTAAGCCAGCTGGTGGCGCTTTTAGCGGGTTCCATAAGCAGGTTTTACGTTAAGTGGATTCCATAAGCCATCGAACTTGACTATTAAGCGACTTAAAGCACTGGTGGTCTATAATTTGCACCAGCTAAGCTATCTGAGTAATATATGTGAGTTCACCGTTGATTTCCACTACACAAGCAAGGCATGCTGAGGCGTCAGCAAAGGCTTCAAGGCCGTCTTACTCATTCTAAAAGCCCGTTAACTAGAGTGAAGGGTTCAAATTATTTATTCATAGCAGTACGCAGTAGTTCAAAATAGTGCCTTGTACATTTTTACGACATTTACATTTAACAATGTTTACACGATTCTCCTCACTTAACACTAGCAACCGCTCCATGCTCATTAATCTTCCCTTTATAAAATATAAGCGATTGCACCCCTTATATGCACTTTAGCTACGGAAGTGCGCTTCTTTTCCATACTAATTTAATATAATTGAACCCGAGCCATTCTGCCAACAACTCAAACAAAAAATATATGCGCATATAAAAACGAAAATTCAAAAACTCAAAAGTGAGGGTAAAAAGTAATTATTTTGAGTCGTCTAAAGTCAACCTCCGGGGAAGCGATATAGCCATGAGTTAATTTCCCTGTGTTTGTCCGCATTAACCCTTGTTTGTTCGCTTGCAGTGTCCTTCAACTGCTACACTGTGAAGAGAGGTGATAACTCACGGAGACAACAAGTTAATTATAAATGCCATACAGATTGGTTAATTGTTGTTTTACAGTTGTTGTCCAAATGCAGTTTTGAAGGGTGTTTCCCTCGAACGAGTTGAATAATGCATGTCAACGCATTTTTATGGGCTTTGCTAGGCAACTGCTTAAAGGTTATAAAATGGGGTTGAAATGCTCATGAATAATTCACGAACAAAACTTGTAACACTAAGTTGCGACTTTAAAAGCTTTAAACGCAACTAAATTAGTTTTTTTTGCTTATAAATGGAATTAGATAAGCTGCGCTTTCCAGAGAAGTGCACAAAAGTTCAAAGATCGCTAACAAATAAAAAAAAATATATTGACCGTGAAGCTTTCTTAAAAGCTCTTTAGCTCTCTTGTCAGAAAATAAAATATAACTAATGGCAAAATAAAAAAATAATAAAAGCTTTGTTCATAATTACAAAAAATTAGTAAATTTCTTGCGAAAAACTCCTTTTTCGAGCTTTTTAGTATACCCAAACCATTTTCTAAGCTCTTTTGTACCTTATTAAAAAAACGTAAACTAAAAACTTTTTAGAACTCTTGTAGGAGAATAAAATGTAATTAATAACAAACAACAATAAATGAAAGATTTTATTATAATTAGAAAAAAAAGAGTCGATTTCTGGCACAAAAAGCTCTTTTCAAGCTTTTTAGTAACAACAAAGCATTCTCAAACTGTTTACATGTTTGTTACGTATAAAAGCTTTATTTAAAGCTATTTTCGTTAAATTATGTTTGACTTTTGAAAAGCCTAAATTTCAATCAAAACTTTCTAACGCCACCATGTTCAATAAATACTAACAAAATTAGAAATTTCAGCTTTCTTTAAAATAAATATGAAACTCTTTTTGTTCTGAAAAAAAATATCTGAACAAAATTTTTCTAAAACTTTTATACAAATTATACTTTTTAAAAGTATTAACATAAAGCTTTCGGTGAAAGTTTGTCATGACGGTTTAATTTTTTTTATCTTTTATCTGGCATGCAATTTATGGACAATATTCCATAAAATTTTTCGAAAATATTTGTTGCTAGGTTTGTCTACAAATTCCACAAATAAAACTTAAATACGAATTTCAAGTTTTGCAAAACTAGATACTTTAATAATCTTGATAAGTATTCGAAATAGATAGCAGAAAATAGAAAAATGCAAAAGCATGCCAAATTCAACCTGGTTGAAGCTTTTAAGTCTGCCCATCAAATTGATTGAACGAAATGTAAATAATGTTTACCATTTCAAGCACTTAAAAGCCACCATGAAGTAAACAACTTTAGATGCGTTAAAATGTCAGGCATGCAGAGATTACTATCGCACTTAACAGCGTCAATTTCAGCTTTGTGTTTACTCAAAGGTCTGTTTTGAAGTATGTCAAACTGAAAAATTAGCGAATCAATTTAGACGAGCATTAAGAAGAAGCGATTAGAAGTTTGGGAAAAAATGGGAGGAAAGCGTTTGAAATCACCGCTAGATGGAAAAGCTTTCATAAGCTTCTAGACTGCTAAGTCGGTAATTCTCGAATATGTTGGAAATTCTTCACCATCGACAAGTGGCGCAGGATTTTGAGATCTCTCAGCGACATTGAAGGTTTTAACCAACTGCATAGGTCAATATCAAGCAACGAACTAAAAGCCACTTGGTAATATTAACGAGACTCCAAATTCAGTATTTCTTTTATCGCTGTGATAATTGCACAACAGTAGACGAGACTGCTGCAGCTCTAATATCTTTCGCTTATATCTCACTTGCACTACCAGCCGCAGCCATGTCAGTCTCAGCCGGAAGCTCGGATTTGCATATCACTTGAGAGACAGCACCACCATGTCGTGCTTACTTTGGTTGTTCTTGTAACTTGAAGTTGTTTCTATTCAAGTGAGTAATTCCTAGTATTATTTTCCAACAGGCAAAGCTTTTTAATGCCAATTCTTAGTTGCTTTTTTAACTTCGCCAACCATGGCTTACGAATGCCAAACGCGCAAGTAATTTCATTCCACACACTTCCTCTAACTTTTGCCCAACCAATGCCTCAATGCTTTGAGTCACCCACAGTCCGGTTGCATCTGTGCTTTTGTCCTTTGAGTCTGCGAGCTCATACTGGCTCACTATCCTCACTTGTGTGCTCTGCCTCAGCCACTTCAGACTCTTTCTCTCTCTTGCAAAGAGCACTTGCCTTGTGTAAAAGGCGTTTTGTGGCAGCAATTCACGCCAGTGGCACATCAAACTTGCCGCATAAACACATAAATCCAAGTAAATCCAGCAAAATTGAACCAATAACGGTGATGAAGTGGGCAGCGTGAGGGTTTCTAGCTAAAACTTTTGTGAACTATTTTTTCTACACTATTTTTTTACACAAAGAGGAAGCGAACTGAAAATAGTAGTTGTAGGAAAATTGCAAATTTCAAAGTTGTTGCAACAGCAATGTTGCCAATAAAGTTTATGCAGCATTTGCCGCAGTGGCTTTTCGATATGCAGAGCAGCACTGGTGGCCTTCCCTTCCCCCCAGAGTCTGCAACTTGCACTTGCCTTGGTGTTAAATGCAAATGATGAATTGTTTGCTGTGTGCTTTTAGGCGCTTTGGCGGCGGTAGCATACGAGTGCAAGTGTAATAGTAAAAAACCAACAACAACAATGCAGAGTGCTACACTTACGACTGTGTGGTTGCATGCCACTTGAAGGCATTATGGCAACACTTCAGTCCGCTGCGAAGCTGCGCCACTTCGCTCATTCATTCATTATGGATGCGTGCGAAAATGCATTGCCGCCATTATTGTTGTTGTTGCTATTGGCGCACAGCCATTGAAGCGCGAATGTGCGCGCTCAAACACAAATATTAGTTTCACAGGTGGAAAGCGAAACTTTTCGTTTGCCCCAGCCAAAACCGGCAGTGCTGGAGTGCGTTAGTGAGGCAAGGTGAGGCAAGTTTGAGAAATATTCGAAAATTTGTTGAAATAAATAATAGAAAAAAATAGCTTGGAAAAAATTTTATAAATTGTTTGTGAGTGTCGATGGAAGACATATTTGCCAGGTCGGAGAGCGCAATAAATTTCAAATTTATTTGGCGTAAATAACAAAAACTGCGAGGTTGTTGGTGCCAAAAAATTACAAAAAAAAATAAAAAATAATCTGCAAAGTGTACTAATAAAGTAGCAAGACGTGAACTAACGTCTGTGAGTGTCATGGCATCTACAAGAAGAGAGTTAACGGAATTTTTGGTGCAATATTTTGAATTCAATTTAATTTTTTAATTTTTTTTTATGCAGATTTGGCAGGCCACATCAGTATAAGTACTAAAACTTTGTAAAAATCAACAAATTTCTCTATATAATGTTGATTATTAAATAGTATATACATTACATAAAATAATATAAGTTAAATAATAATATTTTTTCCATAATTTTTTATACATTTTTACAAACTTTTCGAGAACTCCCAAAAAATTTTGAAGAATTTTAAAACTATAATTTATGTATTTTACAATTTATATATAACTTTTATACTATTAAATAGTTTTCTTGTTTGGTTTTTATTTTCGAAAAATTTTGAAACCGAAATTTAAAATTTTCCTTTTAAAAAACAATTTTATACCTGTTTTTCAATTGTAAATTATTTTCATCTTTAGACTTGTTTTAATTCTAATTTTTAAAAAATTTAAAAAACAGTTTAAATTTTCCTTAAAAAAAAATACCAAAAAAAAATGTTTAGACCTTTTTTATAGTAAATTATTTTCGGTTTTAGACTTTTATATCTTGTTTCTAATTTTTAAAAAATAGGTTAAACAAAAATTAAATATTTTCCATTTAAAAAAAGATGATTTATATAATTTTTTTTATTGTAAACTATTTTCTGTTTCAGACTTTATATCTATGATCTAGTTTTAGAAATTTTTTTTTAATATATATTAAACATTTTCCTTAAAAATTATATAACCTTTTTGTTAAATTGTAAATTATTTTCAATTTAGACTTTTTTGTTTTGTTTCTATATTTTGAAAAATTTAATACATTTTTTTTTAATTTTTAAATTTTTAAATTTTTTTTTAATTTTTAAATTTTTTTTTTTATGTAAATTTCAGTTTCAGACTTTCATGTCGTGTTTCTAATATTTGAAAATTTTTTAAATAAAAAATTAAAAATTTTCCTTAAAAATTATATTATTTATTCCTTTTTTTTAATTGTAAATTATTTTCAGGTTTAGACTTTTTTGTCTTGTTCCATTTTTGAAACAATTTTTATATAAAAATTAAAAATTTTCCCTTTCTAAGAAAAAAAAATATTGTTTATAATTTTCGGTTCTTTGAAATTCTTTGATATTACTAAAAAATGTTTAAGCAAAATTTAAAATTTTTCTTTTTAATAAAACAAATATTATTTATACCTTTTTTTTATTGTAAGTTATTTTAAAATTGATTCGAATTTTAATACTTGTCTTATTTTATGAAATTTCTAATTTTTCATTATTTAAAAAATTGTGTATGAAAAGTTCTAATTTTATGAAAATTAAAAAATACATATTTTTAATATTAAAAAATTTAATTTAATTAACTTTACCGAAATTTTAATACAAATTTCAATTTTTAGAATTTTTGGTTTTTGTTTTCTTTCAATAAAATTTTTGTGGTATATTTTTCATAAACACATCTTTAAAATACCTGCTTAGTTTTTATACCCTGAGCAGCACCCTGCACGTTCGGAATCCAGTGCTTGTATGGAAAACTTTTTCATTTTCACGAAATTTTGCATAGATTATTTTCTAAAGCAATGGCGCGATTTTCAAGGAATTGTTGAGATCGGACTACTATAGCATATAGCTGCCATACAAACTGACCGCTCAAAAACGAGCTCTTTAATGGAATTTTAGTTTAAGTGTAACATTGATTGCAACAACAAAAAAGTTGTAAGACTTAAAAAATTAAGTTGCAAAGTTTTTAAATTTTGTAAATTTTTTAAGATTTTTGAAAAAATTTTAGTGTGTCAATTATCTTACACTTTTTTATGTTGGATAAATGAAATAGGCTTTAAGTTTTTGGAATTTTTAAATATGTCAAACTAGACAATGATTACGATTTTTCTATCGCTTTCTTATATGACCTACAAACGTGGAAGCTGAGAGCCTAAATAATTCCCAAAAGCTGATTTTCCTAAGCGTGTCACCTCCAACATTGTAGTAAAATTGTTTTCCTAACCCAAGCAAAAAAACAAGCTGAACTTTTTTGTTTGGAGATTCACTTTCCTCTGTCATTACGAGCAACCGATGTTGCCAGCAGCATGATGCGAGCTTTTTTACACATATTTCATACACAAAGCGTACGAAACGAAAACTAATATAATTGAAATGAACTATAAAATTAAAACAGATTTCTTTTAAGAGAGACACCCGCTGTAGTCGATGACCTTGAAGCGACGCGGCAGCATTGCTATTGCAACTTGAACGCAACAGCATGCAAATGGAACTCACACGCTGACAATGGTGGCAGCTGCTAAACTGCGCAATTAAGCGACCGCCAGCGGCAATTTGACACATTCAAGATAAAGTGTGGAAAAAAGTAAAAATTGGAAAAATAAAAATCCCAAAAAATAAGTTGAATTACTCAATTCGGCTCATTTGCTGTTGATGTGTTAAGCATTTGCTGCTTTTTTGTGCTTTTCGAAATTCACTGCGGTGTTATTTTCTTTTATTATAATTTTGTTATTTTTGTTATTGTAAAATTTTGTTGTTGTTGGCTGGTCATCACTCATTCGTAATATGTAATTGCTCAAATGTAATGCACTACTTTTGGTTTCATTTGCCCTATCTTCACTATCTTTCGTTGTTGTTGTTTTTTTTTGCCGTATTTAACGGTGCTCAGCTGACAGTTACCACACCGGCATCAAGAAGTGACAGTCACTGTATGAGCACTGTTACTAATCACCTTACAACGAAACTGTGGGAAACGTTTTAATGATGCAACTGCCGCGCTAATAGTTTACGAAATAATGTGAACTGAATTGTGGCGAATAATGGGGGCAACTAAAATGCGCGACAAGTGATTAAAATGCAATGAAGCGAGGAAAAATCATAATAATATTAAAATAAATATAATTAACACAAATAAAAGTAAACAAAAAAATATACAACAAATTTGACTTAAAACTTTTTGTCAGGGTTGCCACCTGCTAAAAAATTTCAAATATAAAATAACAATTGGTAAGGAAATCTACAAAATATGTAAAGAAAAATTAAGCTTAAAGCGAAAAACATTTTTGAGTAGCGTTGCCACCTATAAAAAATGTTACGCAAAACACTTTATAATATTAATGTGTTATTATGAGCTGGTTAGCAAACAAAAAGCATTTAATAAGGTTTAACTTTGAAAATATGTTTGTCGATGGTTGCCACCTGATTAAAATATTTAAATTCAATAAAGACTATAAGCTAGAGGAACGCTATTTATTAAAGCTTTCAGATTTCAGAATATGCTTGATAATGATTGCCACCTGTTAAAATTTCTGTATATAGCTAATAATTTAAATAAATTAGTACGCCATGGTTAAAGAGCTTCAAGCTAAAGCTTTCGGTACGAATTATTTTTTTTGAAAGGTTGCCACCTATAAAGTGGGTATCAAGCTAAATTATAATTTTTTGCTTTTTTGAAAAGGTTGCAAAATGGATATCAAACTTAATCTGTTTGCTTTTTTGAAAGGGTTGCCAGCTACAAAATGGGTATCAAACTGAATACATATCTTTTTTGCTTCAATTGATTCTCATCAAAGCGGTAGTGTGATGGACACAAAACGTTTCCGTGAAGCGTCTTTTCCTGCTTTGTGTTGATTAAAAATCAACCAACAACAAGCGAAGGCCAATGCAAATGCAAATGAATATTTGCAATTCCGCAATTTACATATTTACAAATGCAAAAAAAAAATATTTGTTTACGAATAAGTGAAAATTAGCATGGCAACAAAAGTGCCAAGGCCGCGCTGCAACACATTTAAGTAAATAAGCGAGGGGAAGAAGCGCAAAAGTTAGGAAAAACATTTTTTTTCATCACGCAAATTTGTTGCAAGCCAAATGAATGCTTCTGCTAGCTGCTGCTTATTGCAACACTACTACTGCGGTAGGGCCGTTGCGTCAGTCACTGTCAGCGTGCCACAAGCATTGCAAGCGCTCCTTTATTTGTGCACAATAGCTAAATCAAGCTAGCAGAGCGCTGGACAGACAGCTGTTACGCCCGCAGCGCTGACAATTAACCAGTTAAGCCATTCAAGTGTTGCCACAAATCGCTACTGCAACACTTAATCGCCTGTAACACTTTGCAATTATTGTCTTTGCATTTTCGATGGGCACGACTTTTAGATTTTTCAATTGTTGGCAAATAAAAATCAACAAATAATATTGAAAAGCAGCAACTAAGGCGGGTTGTGTTGGATGTTGTAACATTGAGCTTGGGAACAAGCTGTTTGGCGGGTGATACTGACGAAATTTGTAGCATTAAAAGTGTTGAAGAAGTCGTAAGGGCTTAAAAAATACCAGTAAAAAATTTTTGCGGAGAATTTTAGGTTACCCAAAAAATTAATACGAAAAAAAATAAAAAAATAAATTTAAGAAAATTAAAAAAATTAAAAATTAAAAAACTAAGTAATAAAAAATATATATATATAAAATAAATATAAATTTTTGTAATTTAGATTTTTAGTTTTATTTAAAAAAGTTTATATAAATTTTTGTAATTTAGATTTTTAGTTTTATTTAAAAAAGTTTTTTTACTACTTAGTTTTTTAATTTTTAATTTTTTTAATTTTCTTAAATTTAGTTTTTTATTTTTTTCGTATTTATTTTATAAATTTTTGTAATTTAATTATTACAATATTTATTTAGATAAAAAATTAATTTTTCAATAATTTAGAAAATTTTGAAAAATTACAAAAAATTTAAAAATTAATTTTTGAAATATAATAACTTTATAATTTTTAGTATATAATAATAGTATAATACACAAAATTTTTATAAGTTAGCTATACATATTTTTTATTATTTTAAATAAAATTTTGAGAATTGTAAAAGACTTAAAAGATTAAAAAATTTAATTAATATAATATAATTTAAAAAATAATAAAAAATATATAATTTAAAATTTAAAAATAAATAAATTTTTTTTATTGATTTATTATTTAGCTGATTTCAAAATTTTTAAAATTTCCTATAATGTTCACAAAATTAAAAAATTATAATTTCATGTCAAAAAAATATTACACAACTTCAAAATATGTCAACCAATTTAATAATTTAGCAAATTTTCAAAACCGAAATGCAAGCCGAAACAAGGCAATAACAAATATCATAATATAAAATGCATTTCAATCGTCTTATTTATAATTTTTTGTGGATGTCCAACAAATTTAAGCAATCGTGGCACTTGTATTTATTGTTGTTGTAATTATAATTGCAACACGCGCCACAGCAGATTTAATATCACAACAACAAAATACAGACTAGTCAAATGCACATTTTTATCTCTTTTCCACATATATTTGCGTTGTTTTTATAGTTGTTGGCCATCGTCACGCTGTCAATTCGACGCGGCACCCGGCACACAGTTACGCCGTGAATGACACTTTGTAGCTGCCGCAACGCGTAACCAACACCGCAGCCGCCTCAAAAACTGACAATTATCATTACAACCAACACGCTCGTAACTTAAGCGCAAATGTGTTAAGAGGTGGGGCAACAACAACAATAACAATGACAACGAAAAAATATTCAACAAGGTGAAGTTTAGGCTGTGTCAGAAAGTGTTGTCACCGTAATTGCGGTGAACTGGTAGTTTGATGCAGCGGATGTCTCAACTTGCGGACTCAAAGTATATAAAAATGGTAGAGCGAGCCCTTCAGTATTTGTAATACCAAGAGAGAGAGAAGTCGGGCAAGAGAACGAAGAAAGGCAATTTTTTCAGTTGGATTTGAGTTATGGGAGCTTAAAAGAGAACTCCCCAATTTTCCTCCGATATGACTGAATGTTCCAAAGGAATCTGAATAACGCATAATATTATGTCTGTCAAAGTACAGTCACCTCAGCAGCATACCCAAAAAAATGTTGTTGGTATAGTTCTGTGCTATAATCACATAGTCGAATATTGTATGTTTGGAATACGTCTCTCCAAAGTATTTCCTAAAGCATTACAAATTTTAGTTCCGGTTAAAAACTGCATACATACACCAGGACTTATATCAAGTTTCTTTGGATTGAACTTTCGATTTGCAAAATATTCACTAACACCTGATCTATCCTCACATATATATCTGCAATTAATCTTAAATTTACAAAAAAAGTCTTTCGAAATAAATTTTACATATGAGTTCTAAGGAATTCACAATATTGAAAAAAATACTAATTTTTAGAAATCTTAAACTACATTTTTGCAATTCAAAAAAAAAAAAAATTTAAAAAAAAATTCAATTTCTATTAAAATAAATTTAAATTATAAATTTTTAGAAATTATCAATATTTACTTTCATTGTTTTACGTTTTACGTTTAAAATTAAATTTAAAATGTAAAGTTTTTGGGACATTTTTTAGATTTCATTATTCATCAAAAAAAGATTTAGAAATTAATAAAAGCTTAATTTCTATTAAAATACATATTAGTTATACATTTTTAGAAATTCACAATTTAAAAATAAAAAATTCAGATTTTAATATTAATTTTTTAAATAAACATAATTAAATTTAAAATTTTAGGACATTCTTTAAATTTCATTATTTATAAAAAAAGATTTAGAAATTAATAAAAGCTCAATTTCTAGTATATCTTAGTATTCTATTAAATTTTAAAATAAATTCTAACTATAAATTTTTAGAAATTCACAATTTAAAAAATAAAATTATTTTCAGATTTCAGATTCAGATTCACTAATTTATTTTATTTAAGTTTTATTTAAAATTTTTTTTTTTTTGAAATTGACAATTTATTTTTTGTCTAATCTCTTGAAATCTAAAATTAAAATTTTTATTTTTATTAAAATAAATGTTAATTATAAATAATGTTTTTTTTTTTAATTTAAAATTTAAAATTTAATTTACTGTACTTTTTTGGTCAAAACTATTTCATGGCTAGTGTATGGTATTTATGTACATATATCTAATGAACAGATTATAGTAAAGTTTGACTCATCATAAAATTTTTTGGTTGAAGGGTGAGCTGCCACCTTAATTTTTTTCCTTTTTTTTCATCAAAATATATTTGAAAAACCTTAATATACCCAGCTTAGCATTAAAACGTCTTCATAAACACTTTAAACGGCACAACTTAACACCGAAACACACAAAATTTTAAACTTGAAACAAAATGTTAAAAAATATACTTCAATTAACATTTTTCGCCGATGTATAAAAAGTTAATCACAGTTTTTGTAATACATCTAAATTCACTTCAAATTTTAGTAAATACTCGTAGATATATAAAAAAGCCATTCATGCATAAATAATGTATTTGCAGCCCTTTTTGTGTCACTCTGTGTTTGTTGGTGAATTTTTTTTTTTTAATTTTTAACATTATTTAAGTTGCAATCTCAAGATTGTCCTCGAAAGAATTGACATAACATTTATTTATTTGTATTTATATATTCGTTTGGCATTGCAGTGATTGTTGTTGTAGTTTTTATGAAGTACCTTCTGTTAGTCACTTATTCTTAAAACCATGAAGTGGTGAAGTTGCAACATTTGCTGGTTGAGTGGATGCTAAAAAATCAATATGCACAAAAAAGCACGCTGTCGAGGTCACAAGTCACTACACGCTCGGTTTCAAGCGTAATTTTTAATTTTCTTGTCAATCAATGTAATTTCAAATTTATTGTATTTTATGTAATTGATTAGGTGTGTAGCTTCGAGGTCGCCGGCAAATGAATTTGGTGTCAGAAGGGCCAAGCAAAAAGCCGGTAACAAGACAGGGCTAAATTTGCTTAATGAGGTAAAAAACGCAAAAAAAAACACTCAGAATACAATTTCAACAAAAAAAAAAATAAAATAATTAAAAAATAAAAAATTAAAAACCAAAAACAAAAAATAAAAATAAAAATATAGAAAAGAAACAAAAACAAAACAAAATTTTTAATTAGAAATGATTCTAAAAAATTAAAATAAAAAAATAATTTAAAAAAAATTTATTAAAAATTTTTATTTTTAAAATAAAATAAAAAAAATTGAAAAAAATAAAAACAAGACAAAACATCATCTTCGGTTGCTAAAATACCCTACTGTCAAAAAAAAGTTTTGCATACAATAACTTGATTCCGATCGTTCAGTTTCTGGCAGCTATATGCTGTAGTAGTCCGATATCGACGGTTCCAACAAATCAGCAGCTTCAGACGGACATGGCTAAATCAACTCAGCTCGTCACGCTATAGGATCGCCGATGTTTTAGTCTGGGTGTTACAAACTTCGTGGCAACTTAAGATACCCTGTTCATGGTTTAAAGATAAAATTGTAAGCATATTAAATTATTCATAAAAATAAATAATTTGCAACAAAGTTATTGGAAAAAAGATTACAAAATATTATGTATTCTTTAACAATAAAAATATAAAAAATTTGTGCTTAGAAACTAATTTTCTTTATAATCTTAATCAATATTTCCAGTTATCGATAATTAACTAGAATAAATTAAACATAAACATCAAAATCCAGTTTATATCTTGACAGCTGATTTGACAGCTATATCTCTACAAATTCCTTTCAATCAAAAAATCGCTACAATATTTTATATACATATAAAAAATATTCATGCAAAAATTAACTAAAATTGTTTAATCCTAAAATAATTCAATGAGTCACACAGCCTAAAGGCACTTTTCTCTCTCATTTATATTAAAGTTGGCTTTTCTCTTTGTGCAGCCACTCTCTCTAACTTTTTTATGTCAAATACTGCGCTGTCTAACTGTAGTTGTCATTGTTTTGCGTTTTAAATAGTTGCCATTTACATTTAGCCAACATCTTCATTCACGTTTATTACCTTTCCTTACTCGCCACGCCGCGCACATTTTCCATCGCATTACTTTCGCAACAACCCTGCACTAAATGTCATTCAGTTTCAATTTAATCACTGTCATTTACGTTAAAATGCATATCCAAAACTAAATTAAGTGGACGTTGAATTGCTTTTAAATATTTCACTACTCAAACTCATGAAACAGAGCTGTCAATGTCATTGCGGTCACTGACATTCGACGTTAAGAGCAGTGCGGTGTTATTTAGTGAGTTGGCACAGCGCGCCGAATATCAATTAAATGCATCAAGTAGTAAACTTGACAAGTTGACAATTGTCACTTGAGTGAAGAAATAGTTCGAACAGCGAGAGTGGGAAGAGAGTTGAAGTTCAGTGAAATTTAAAGGCGCATTTCAAGTTATTTCGAAAGTTTTAAGCAGGAAAGAGGTCTTTACTGTTTTTTGCAGCTGGTTAGATATAGCTTTAAGGCTGCTGATTGAAAAACATATGAGATGTGGTGGGTTTCAATAATTTCGTAAATACTCTGCGAAATGCTCCTTTAATGATGCAGTGTAGTACCATTAGAGTTCAATGTAGTTATACGGAACGTGGAAATCTGGTTCTGATAAACTTTACTCTAAACAATAACCCCGAAATACATTTTCAATTATATGTACTCTCCCTTGAAACAAACGACGATCTCTAATGCTTCTGGTATCCACGTCACTTGTGGCAGTCATATTGTAACTTTAAGACGTTGTACGACTACAACTATTTAGCTCACAGCATTTACTAATAAGCTGAATATAAAATTCTCTAGTTTTAGATAATATCAATTGTCTCTGGATGATTTTTGTAAAAGCACCACGAAAAATTTACAAACGACCATCAAGCTGTCGAATTTTGGCTTCGGAAGGAATAAAAAAGGATTTTCTGTGTTGAAAGGACCAAGAAACCTAATATAAAGCAGCACCTAGAGCTAGTGAGAACTCGAATCTACTTTGTCGACGGTTTAATGGATTATACGGTTAACTAAGTGGACGTTATTACGGATTTTAAGGAGTTTGGGGTAGAAAGAAGGGAGTCGAACTCAAACTTGAAATCTACAATTTAATGTCGTATCTAGTTATACAAACGTGCGCATTATGTAAGATCTGTTGGCATTTTGCAACTCTGACACACTCCCATACCTTAGTATTAATTGTATTATGCTGCTGAAGAATTGAATATGAACTCAATATGGAGTATTTAACTTCCACAGCGATGAAGAGAATTATAACTTTGATAATCTTGGGGATAGCCTTAAAATGTACGGAAAAGTAAGGATCTTGAATCAGCTGAAGCGTTATAGTAGAAAATATTTTTTGGAAGGATATGTCCAGATACTGATTATCTCGACTTATGGCGAGGTCACATCAAAATCTTAAGCTTTTCCAAGTGCCAAAATATAGTATTTGTGCCATACGCCGGACCTAACCTTCTCTCCATCGAATTTTCATGTTTCTTCCGCTCAAACTTGGAATCATAAATTACACTGATTTAATTTAACTATTAATTAAACACTTAATTAATTGCTTTGTGTATTATAAGCGACTATCAATTGAGCAACGTGTACATTTCGCAAGCAATCAGCGCCGCTGAAACACAACCAGAGTTGATTTGCTGTTTGCCGTGTTGCCAGAAAATCAAATATTAGCAGTCAAATAATTAATTAGCTTAAATGCAAATAGAAATTAAATGCAAACAACTAATATTTGTGTATAAACAAAGCAATGTTGTTTTTGTAAGCGAGCAGCAGCAATAATAAACATAAAATGCTACAACAACAACAAGTCGCTTGAGTAGGTGTCACTCGGCGGCGCGTGTGTTGGCCTGTGGCTGGGGAGTACACTGGAAGTGGCGCGTCAATTATTGAACAGAATGAATTGCAATTGATTAAATTGCATAGAAATGAAAATTAATGATGACTTAATGGCTGCTAAGTAAGTCACTGCTGCGGCGAGGTGGCGGCCGCTTGCCAAAGCGCATTAAGCGAAAGTCATTGGCAATAGGTTTCTTTGCTTGATGTGACAGTAATTGGTGGTACTAAGCACTTACGCACACGCGCACATACCTTTGTAAGGAAGTGTTTTCAATTGTGATTGGAAATTTGTTAAATTGTATGGCGAACACGATTTATCGTCAATTATCGGCAAATTTCAGCAACTAAAGACATACTATTAAGTGTACAATAACAGAAAGAGAATGTTATATGCATCTGTGGCTAACAAAACATTACAAAAATAAGTGGTTAAAGCTATAAAAATTTAGTTTCAAAACTGGTATAAAAATATTAAAAAAAATTGTTTAGTATTTTACGGCTATAAAGTTAAAAAAGAATGAGAAACTGGCATAAAGTTTTAAATTTAATATTTTACTCATTTTATGCAGCTATAAAAATCATTTTAAACTTAAAGGCTTGATATTATAGATTTTCAAAACTGGTATATAAATATTTAGCACTTTTGTTTAGTACCTTAACGCTTTAACGTTTGAAAATAATGAACTAAAAGCGCAAGACAATAAAACAAATTGGTCTAACATATTTAAAACTGGTATAAACTTTGAAGCTTTTCTCAACGCTTATTTACTAGTGCTAAAAAATTGTTTTACAGTTTTTGGATCAGAATATAATAATTTGGTATAAAACTGGTATAATATTTTAAATGCTTTATAAGTTAAAACAAAGCAGCGAAAAATGGCATAGTAGTGACAACAGTGTTAAATTACATATATGTTTATCTCAATTATATAAAAAACATGTAAATTATGAAATAAAAAGTTTTATGTGCTACTTTTTTATATTTTATATAAATATATAATTGCATGCTTTCAGCTAGCATAATCTTCAATAGAACAACATAAAGCTATACGAATGTACATACATAGGTTGTTTGTATCTATATATCTATGTATGTATGTATGTTTGTAAGTTCTCTCACTTGCGTGCAATTTTATGTTTGTATTAGTGTGTTCTTGACAGCTGAAATTTCGCAACCGCAACAATTGAAGTAGAAATAATTTGCATAATTGAGTTAGAAATTTCTTTGTATTTGCATGATTGCGATTCTCAAATTAATTTAATTGGCGGCACATACATATGTATATATGGAGGGACTCTTTAAGAAAATACAAATTTAATACGTTGCAGAACTGAAGCAATTATATAAAGCTGCTATATTATTTAAGCTACATTATTTTATACCAGTTTATTAACTGTGATAATTATTTGGAGTTTAAGATTAAATATATAATATATTCTGTAATGTATTAATATAAAAATGTTTTCAAAAAAATTTACAAAAAAAATGTACAAAGAAATGTATAACAAAATCATTAGTTTATAAAAACTGGTATAAAATATATATGACTGATATAAAATATGAATCCACATTTAAATTAAAACAAATATTTGTATAATATTACATACTTTATTAAACTGCAAGCTTTAAAATATTTGAAAACTGGTCTAAAATATTTTTTTACCAGCGATTTCAAATAAAACAAGAGTAATGCACAGTATTTGATTAAATTACAAAATTTAAAAATTTTTGAAAACTGGTCTAAAATATTTTTTTAAACCAGAAGTTTAAAATAAAACAAACATGCAATGATTTTAATACAAAAAAATTAGTACATTTAGTAAAATTTACTTATTAGAATAGATATTGATGTAGGAAAACTGGTATAAAGGCACCAAAATCAGCTATTTAATTGTTTTCATGAAAACCCTGTTCCTTATTTCATGGTTTTTTGCTAATTTCATTATTATTGCGTGGTAATTTATGTAAAGACTACTTTTGTAAACTGGTATAAATACGAAACTCGATTTTGTAGAATGAAAGTAAAATTTAAGGCTTTAAAGTGCGCTTCAGTCTCCACATGTAGTCTCGCCCTATGAAGTACAAATGCACACACTATAAAATCAGCATTCAATTTATCTCATCGAACTTATGCGCTTAATTTACTTATGAAAACTCACATTGAATGCCAGAATTAAGGGCAGCAGAGAAAATACGAACGGGAAATGTGCACGAAATGCAACAACAGCAACCAACTGCACCGACCAAAGTGTGGCTAACATGCAGAAAATATGCGAATGACTGTGCTGGTGTGGCAGACACTTGAACGGTGGCAATAGCGACAGTGGCAAGTTGCCGATAAAGTGGATTTCATCGCTTAATCTACTGACGCAGCGTGTGTGTGAGTGTGAGCGTGAGCGTTGAGCACCAATGCACCAATGGAATCAATGAACTGCAATAATAACTTGGTTGCCAAACTGCCCGGCGATTGTTAGCCTCACTGCAACTGTTGGCAAGCAGACAGGCAGACAAACCGTCGGAACAAAAGCGAAGCACAAATGAGGAAAATGATAAAGTTGGGTGGATAGGTGTAGTGGAGTGATGCGGGAAGCGTGCGAAAGGCGCTTACAGCGGCTGTGCGTGCAGTAAATGCGACGATCTGCGCTGTGCCTGATATTGGAATTGAAAATGAAAGCCTTGGCGCCTGAAAGTAGGCAGTGCGCAAATTTAAATTCGCTGCAAAACGCAGGCAGCGATTAAAATTTAATACACCACCATTAACGAGTAAAATGCGGGCATTTTCGCAAATGCCGAGAAAGCTTGTTAATGTTTTTAATATAAGCGCGGCGTATAACAGTTAAATCGTCAGTGAAGTGTTGCATACTTTTGCGCGCAATCGCTTTTCTTGCCGATTCGAATAAATATGCAAAGCAAATTGAGTCAAAAGCGAAGAAAAAGAAGCAAAATAAATGCAAGCCCACGAGCAATTGAAAAGGAAGCGCGTACAGAGCGTGGAAAATAAGCAGGCCGTCATGCCATGGTTGCGTGGTCAGGTCGCCACGCTGAAATCCGCAGCAACTAAAGCAATTCACTCGTGGACTCATGAATAAAGGCGTGTTCATACATAGCCATGCACGGCTTGTATTCAACGCAAAAAGCTTACGCCCATTCACTTATCTTTCCATTCACGTAAAGCCATCGCTTCTGCTTCATCATCTTTTATGCCAATCGCACACACACATACTGGCGCAATGAAGAAATGCATTCCGTGGAAAATTGCTGGAAAATTGCAGAAAACTGTGCAGTTTTTTTTGCATTTCTTTTACCTCGCTTTTTCGCATACAATGCCATAATCACAGAATTCGTGCAAATTGGCCGAAAAATGCACACAATTTTTTTCGAGTAGACAATGCGATGGTCAGCCAAAAAACCCGTCATATATCCAGAGAGCAGACAGTTCAACTCTTCGCCAAAAGCCACCCAAAGATAAAAAGCATAAAGGACGTATATAAAAAAATTTAAATTGAAATCATTTTATGCCCATTGCATGCTAAAATCGCCGGGTGCAGTGAAAATGAGCGCTTGCTTGCTAACAAATGAAGCATACATCTTGGCGCAATTATATGCACGGCGCACGTCTGCGATGACCACGTGAGCCCATATTTTCTGTGCAGAGCAAAAAAAAAACATATATGGCTCCTCACATACATATTTGTATGTATGTGCGAGTAGGCATGTGCCCCACAGTAACAAACATTTTTTAAAGATGCCTGGCACAGTGCACGTGTGCTACTATGTAATAATTTTGAGATTTTAGATTTATTATCTGCACTTGGCAGGCACGTGAGTTTGCTCATTGGCAGATAACAAAATTGCAAAGAGTATTAATTTTTAAACATATATGTGTAAAAAGCGTACACTCAACTATTTAAAATATATATGAACTGGTATAAAAGCTACTTAGCACTTGGTAAGCGCAATTTATATGAAAATTTTGCTAGTTTCCTTTTACATTTGTTTCAAAGCGTAAAATAACACTTCTAACTCATTTTTAAAAACTGGTATAAACTGAAATTCGTCTTTACAACATGCTTAAGCTTAACACGTACCAAATAAGAAGAAATAACAAAAAGAATGCAAAAAAATAAAAAATTTAAACTGGCATAATATTTGAAAAAAATTTAAAAAAGTGCGGTATAAATTGTTAATCGCGATTTAAGCGTGTGTAATGTAATGTAATGTAAAAAGCGTGACTACAATAAGGTTAAAAACTCAATTTTTGTAACTGGTATAACTGGCAAAAAATTAAAATTTTTAAGTATTATTATTATTATTATTTTAATCATGGTAAAAATGAATGCATAGGTTTCAAATTATTAGAAAAATAATTACAACCAGTTATTCAAGGAATCTTACTTTTTGCACTAATCACTCGTTCTTCGTAACGCCTTCATTTTCAATTATGTTTATATATCACTTCATTTCACATTTACATATGGATATTAATATTAGAGCTAATTGATTTTTTGACTATTTTCGCTTTTCATATGGCAAATTAAAAACTGAACCGCCTGAACCTAAAAAAATAGCAAAAGTAATAACTGGTATAAGCTTGGAAATTAATCATATAGATTATAATATAAGATTAAATTTAGCAAGGCTGAAGGTGTATATCATAAATATTAGCTAAAAATTGAAAAAATTTTGTTATACCAAAAACTGTTATAACAATGAACATTTCCTTAAAAATATGTATACTAAAATTTTTTACAACTTTAAAAAGTTTTTAATTTTTAATTATAGTTATACCAAAAACTGGTATAAATTTCAACTGGTTTAAAATCAAGCATTTCCTTAAAAAAAATTATACTAAAAGTTGTCTACAATTTATGAAAGTTTTTTTATTTTTAAATATTACCAATAAACTGGTATAAATTTAGACTAGCATAAAATCAAGTATGTTGTTTAAAATAATTTATACTAAATCGTGTATACAATTTTATAAATTTTTTCTTTTGATATTAACAGAAATTTATACTGGTCGAAATTTCGTATTAAGCGCTTCTAAAAGTTTAACGTTTTTGATTATAAAATTTATTTAATGCTCACAAATACTTATATGCGCACGAAACTTTATACGAAATCTTTTTGTTAAATCGCTTCACTACATCTTATAACATACTCTCTCTTGCATTTGCTTGGCTAATTAACAAGTCTTTTTGTCAGATACACAGCTTTTCAGTTAACCCGCTTAGCAAGCCTTTTTATCCCAGTTGTCTTTTCCAATCATCACAGTTGTTTATTAGCTGCTTTTTTTGCAGCCCCAGCGGAAACGGTAATACCCCTATACATTTGTGTGTGCATGTATGTATTTCTACGAGCACAGTTCAATCTGGTATTCTCTTTTCCCCACATTTTCCTTTGAAGTGTTGACTTAAAAGCTACACTCTGTGTCACAAAATGGAAATGGAAGTGTGTGCAGGGGCCAAGAAGAAATAAACGGTTGCCTGATTCACAGGGACATGTTTGGCATAATTGACAGGAATGTCAAGTGATGTCAAATTTTTTGACATTTTTCAAGCATTTTCCGCATACGAGTGCATGTTAGCTCTGGGCGAATGGAAAAAGGTAGATAGAGATTTGCCTGCAACATATTACATACACACACATTTTCGAACATTTTTCTAACGCGCAACGCTGCTGCGACGCGCGCTGTCAGCCGTTGCTTTGTCATTCACGCCATTGTTGTTAGACATACATATGCATATGGCATCCACTTGATTGTGTCAATTGAAAGGCGTGTGTTGCAACATTGTCCTCTGCTTTGGCTGATTGTTTGATTGCCAGCAATTTTTTCGTAGCGTTTTATTTGTTGCCAATAACCGAAACATTGTTAGTGCATGCAGTTGACAGCAGTGAAGTGATGTGGAAAAAATTGATACATTGACACTAACATTTTTGCATACATTTGGGCGCCAAGGCAAACGCAGCAACGCACACACACAAACGCGCCGTATTTGTAAACAAGAAAGTGTCAGGCAATTGAAAGTGACACCAGAGCACTAATACATTCACATGCATATATGCATTGAATGCGAGTGCGACAAAGTGGTTTCATGTAGAGGCAACGATAGATGAGGAGTGTTGTGTTTGCAGTGCAGCTTGTAACATAACAACAACTTGTAATATATTTGACAATTGGAGTGGCAAATGAAGAGCATATTGTTGTGGTGCGCAGCAAACTATTGAAATTCGTAAAATTCAAACGAAACGAATTTTTGAGCATGTATTTTTCAAAAATCAAGTAACCAAAGTTTGAGAAAACACTTAAAATTTTATATATTGAAACTGGTATAAATATGCATCGCTTTAAATAAACCTGAGGAACAGCTTCTTTTAAAAATAAGTATACTTATATATATATATATATTTTCTTAAGCGAACTATATAAAAACTGGTCTAAAATAAATCGTTAACAAACTGGTATAATTCTCTTATAAAAACAAACTAACAAAAACCAAACGAACAAATTCTTCTAAGAATAAATATAAAAATATATTATTTTAAGCGAACTTAATAAAAACTACTCGTATAAATTGAATTTATACACGAATTGTTTGTGGATTTAATTTCTATACACATTAGTGTGGAGCGAAAAAAAAAAAATTTTTTAACTTCCCGCTGGAAAATTTTCTAAAAATCGGGAAGATATTGGTTTCACCCCATTTTGCAAAAATCGAGTTCCCAACAGATCTCGACGTTCTGAGGGTCGAGGAAGCTTCCCCGAACATTTCTACGATGATGTCCGTATGTCTGTATGTATGTGTGTGTGTGTGGATGTATGTGACCCTCTTATAACTATTAAACTGCTCAACCGATTTGAATAAACTAAACGGCATTCCAAAGGGTTTCATTGCACTTCAATTTCGTGTAAGTTTGGACCCAATCGGACCAGTAGATTTCGAGAAATCTCAAAAATAAAAATTTTGAAAAATCGTTTTTTTCGAATTTTTTCCAAACGACTTGACCGATCGACACCAAAAACTAATCAGTTCTAAACCTTGAAGAAACACATCGTTTGCCGCACCGGGTCGAAATCGGTTGATTTACTTGCTAGATATCGAAAACGAAAAATTTCGAAGAGCTCAAAAGCAGTGAAAAAAGCGAAATTTGAACGTTAGCGTATGAAATTAGAGGGAAGTTGCAGGGATGGCCCTTGAGGCCAACCGTTTTCCACATTTTTTTCGATTAGTCTGAGGGTAAAATCCGTAAATTATAAAAACAGAAAATTTTTGGACAAAAAAAAAATGTATTTTAACGTCTAGAGACGGCCAACTCAGTTTTAAAGTAAATTTCGAGCTAAAATTTTTTTTGGACAAGATGGTTTGGTTTAAACTTTTTACAATTATATTGTATAAAAATTACCGAATGTGATGGTTTTTGACTCAAAAATTAAAAAATTCTTAAGGAAAGCATGTAGACGTTTAAGACTTTTTTCAAAACTCTAATAATGACCACAAAAAAATTTTTTTAGTTGATAACTTTTAAAGAAATCATTCGCTCCACCCTAATACACATGGTTATACATTTTTCCTGCAAAAGAAATAATTTTAAAAAATTGTGGTATATAGCAGATTTCAAATTTATAAGTCTTTGCATTTGTGATTATGAGTACTTTTTTTTGAAAAATTGCAAATTGGCATAAATTTAATTGTTGTAATGCATATTATTGTATATTATCAGAAACTTTTTCGGAAACTAGATTTACTTTAGAAAACTGTATAACATTTGGTTAGCCGCACTAAGTTTTACAGCACTTTAGGTATGCATACATATAAAGCAATTAACAATATTTCAGTTTTTATAAATAAGTTGAACTGGTATAAACTGGTATAATTAAAAATTGTTTAAAAAAGAAAAATAAAAAAAAATCAGTAGTTGTGAGAGGCTTAACCTATGTAAAAACATATATAGCCTGAACTGGTATAATACTGGCATAATAATAACTTAGTTAAATATGCTAAAATGAAGAACCGAGTGGTTTCAAAGAAGTAATTTTATGCAAAAATCTATAAGCTATGAACTGGCATAATCGGGTATAAACTGGTATAATTAGCAAATAGTTAAATACGATAAAAAGAGAAACTGAGAGATTCAAAACGATTAAAAATCTCAAAGACGCTCAACTCAAAAACTAACTGCAAGAGTTTCATGCCACGTAATAGGCAGAACATTTGCTTAAATCGCTTAAAGTGCGACATCGATTTTTACAAACAGCTAAAACTTGCAGCAAAATAAGAGAAAACGAAAATCGATATTTGCTGCAACGAATTTTCGTCGCCTTGCCACAAACGGGTAGTAATGATTTATATGCTACGCACACGCTTGCCGCACGCATTAATGCCACATTTCCGCAACGAAAACGAAAATGAAAATCTAAACTGACATGTTTGCTGCTGCGACAAATGACAATTTGAAAGCAATAGTTGTTGTTATTGCTGGCGCAAATGCATAAGACAAGCGGTTTTCAAGTGAGAATGCCAAAGCGTGAGCGGCAGAATGTGTGTGTGTGTGCTGGTTTCCGTTAGAAACAAATCTTGCTGGTAAATGCAAGCGACTGGGGCATGCCGCATGCTTGCGCCAACTGCGTGGCGGTGTCTGTGACAGCTTTTGTAATCGACGGCGACAATTTGAATCATTGCACTTGTGGCATGTGCCCCACAAATGTACAACATGGCACAAAACACAAGTGCAGCAGCATGCGCGCGCCACTAAACAAGAATGCACACACAGGCATCAATACACATACAACAAGTAACGCGCCCGATATTCGTTACAGCATACACACACACACAAGTGTTTATGGTGGCGTTGCACATTACAAGCTACTTGCCACATGCATTCACTTGCTGGCGCCGCAGTGTGGCAAGTACGCAAGTGTCATTGCCATTTTACTTTCATTTATTTTAGATGTTTTCCACTGCCACGACTGCCAGCTGCTGCCTGTGCTGACTTTTTCATTTATTTATTTATCTGTGTGCCACACAGATTTCATGGCTGCTGCCAGTCACTATTGCCGCCACAGTTAATTCTATTTCGCTCGGCGCTAGCAATTGCCATTTGGTTTTAGTCGAAATGTGTAGCCTGCTTTAAGGCGCTTTAGCTGCCATTTGCTATCAGTTGCTTATCGCTGCAATTGCACGCCGAAGCTTAGCGTAAGCGCTGTGTGTATTATTTTTGCTATTATACCCTGTACGTCACCACCTCGCTGTATCTTGCTTCTCCCCTCCCCAGCTGCCTTTAGAGGCGCGTGTCAACATTTGACTTGGCGCTTTGCTTTCGCATTGCAACGCAGCTCTTTTTTGCTCTCTGGGACACACTGGCATTTATTTTTCGCTGCTCCGTTTGCTTTTCGCTTTAAATGCAATATAATTTGTTGCCCGGGGAATACAGCTGCTGCTGCTGCCGCTCCGCTGGGTACTCACTCGCCTCATATGCTGTCTAAATTTTTACAAATCTCAAATATTTATTGTAGATAAGATTACACACATA
Source organism: Bactrocera oleae (assembly GCF_042242935.1). Taxonomy (NCBI): domain Eukaryota; kingdom Metazoa; phylum Arthropoda; class Insecta; order Diptera; family Tephritidae; genus Bactrocera; species Bactrocera oleae. The sequence goes on from NC_091539.1 coordinate 2,589,947, forward strand.
TTAAGCAAGTGTGTGTGTGTGAATTCAACTATGCATAATTTTCTTAAGGAGATACGTTAGGCAGTGAAGCGATGCTGCGAGAATGTGTGTGAACCGCTTTTGCTAGTAATTATAATATTATATATGTACATATGTATTTTTAAAGACGAAAAGAAACAAATTTGATAAGAGAAAGCGACACGTGATTTAAATGAAAACTTAAATGGTTACGGACCAAATTATTTGGAACGAAACGATATGAAATGAAACATAAAGAAATGGACTGGTTCAAAACATAATAGAATAGAAAATACAAGAGAATATTTGCAACGATATGAAATGAAACTTAGCAAAATGAATTGGAATATAAAAATAAAAAACAATTGTAATAGAATAGAAAATACAAAAGAGTATACTCAGAGCAGTGACATGAGAATAAATGAAATGCCATATGTGGAATGAAGCGCTAAGGAAATGGCCTGATCTGAAGCCAAAACAAAATAAATGAAAAGAACTTCATCAAACATCAGACGGATCCTTGAGTATTAAAGAATGAAGAGTGTGAAAAATGTAGAACACGCTCCTTTCTAGCATTTGCAGTTAAACATTCTAATATAAATTTGAAGGCAGCAGAAGAGTTCGTATTATGTGCTCAGGTATTCAACGGGAACTCAAGAAAGGAAGAACTGTAATGCACCGAAGCTCACTTAATACGAGAGAGCATATCTTTGTTGGAGTTTATTCCGATGTGGTAATCTTCAGACAATTGAGAAAGCTAGGTGAGAACTTTGTTTCAAATTGATAGCGTTGATGAAAACAGGGTTCACTGGAATCTGGCTCAAGAAAACTCGAATTTTCAATTCTTGCGTCGAATTGGATTCCTAAGCACTTTGGTGTCCAGCTTTAGTGATTTGATGGAGAAGTATGTTGAAAAGCACCCACTTGAAATTAGCCCAGCAAGTTCAACTTCAATTTTCAACATTTTTGCAGCCAATCGCACAAAGTTATGCACTAACCCGGTTTGCTAGGCTTCAATGGCTTTTACAATTGGCTTACTCAGCAACATAACCTAGAAATCATAATCTCACTATTGCTGCAACAATTTCTCAGTCTCACTTTCATTGCCTTGATGCCATTATTTGCCTAACTGCATTTACCTTTACTAACCTCACTATCTATGCAGCACTGCATGGAAGCCGCGTGCTTTTAAAATTCTTTTTAGCCGTTGTTCGGTGCAACTCTGGCAATATCTGCTGTCCTCGGCTGCCTTTTTGTTTGGCTTATGTGTTCACAAAATTTGTTTGGCATATTCGCTTAGGCGGCTCACAGTCAATCCCCTCCCTGCTTGCTTGTTGTTGCAACATTTGCATGTATGCACCGGTTTCCGACACACGTGCAACATCGGCTCGGGCGCTGGCTGCTGTCTGCTGTCCATTGTCCGTTGCCTGTTGGCTTGTTTAGCTTCAACCATTTGCTGGCGTTTGCCGTATCTGATCCGCATAGTAACCCATTTTAGCAGGGTAAGGCCTGACTGCAAACATTGACGAGTCAAAGAAGCGACCCAGTAAGAAAAATGTCATGCAAATTCAGTTGCTCAAGCAGAGTATGTGTAAAGTGGGTTCGGTTTGTATATTCTTTTACAATACATCTAAGTAACTCTTCCTCCGCAAATCAATGTGTCTACTCTCACTTAACTCTGCGCCTTTCTTAAAGCTCTTGTCCCCTTAACCCCTTCCACTTCACAACCAGCTACTATCGATAATTTCCCTATTGAATTTCTTTTCTGGCTGCTAGTCGTCCTCTACGACCCCTACATTCCTCATGCAAGCCCTCTGCAGCTAAATTCACATACTCTCACGTGTAACTTTGTATGTTTGCGTGTGTGTGCTGGCAGCGGCTTCGTTTGCTTGTAAATGAATTAATGCGAATATGCGAAGCGCAAAACTGACAACGAAATTAGGATAATGTCGGATGTGGCAGCGACAAGGACAATGGCAATCAATGTGCCACACTTCTGTTGGATTTGTAACTAACAACAACAACAATGAAAAAGAATGGTACGCTGCTGTTAAGTGCGCATTAAGTTAATTAACGAAAATTGAAAAAGAAATTTTGTAATTTTTTAATATAAAAAAAATTTCCACTTTGTAAAAATTTAAAAATTTAAAAAAAGTTCGGATTTATAATTTTTTTCAAAAGCTGTAATTCATTAAAAATTATGTTAAAATTATTTCGAAAATTTTCTAGTAATTATAAATATTTTTAGACAAATTTAACTTTTTTTAATTTTTCTTTAAAATTCTAACTTTTTTTTTAGAAAAATGTTATAAAGAAAATATGACAAAAAATTAAGACTTCTCCAAAGATTTTATTTCGAATATTTCAAATTACATTTCCTTACTTAAACATTTTTGTTATATTTTTATTTAACAAAATTAATTAAAATTCAGTTAAAAATTCTTCAAAATTTTCTTTCAAATATACAATTTTTTAGAAAAATTTGTAAGTGTATTTAGCAGAAAAATTATTTATTTTCCACACATAATTTTTTTTTTTTTTTAATTATATTTTTTGAAGAAAATGTTTGAAATATAAATTCTTAAAATTCGGTTAAAATCTTTCTTCAGAATTTTTTTAAGTACACAACTGCTTTAGGAAAATTTTAAATTTTTCGCAGAAATATGTGAAATTAACAAAAAAAAATTAATATGTGAAACTTAAATTTATTTTCGAATATATTTTTTCTTCAACACAAATTTTTAAATTCAAAATAGGTTATTTAAAATTTTTTGTTTTCATATTTCTTAAGAACATTTGTAAAATCCAAATTCACTAAAAAAGCAGTTAAAAAAATTTTAAAATATTTCTATTCAGAAAACAATATTTATAGGAAAATTTTAAAATTTCAAACTAGTATGAAAAGTTAAAAAAAAAAAAAAAATATGTATTATAGAAAAATTTTATAAGAGAAATTAACAGAAAAATTATGAATTTTCCAAAAATTTACTTTCGAGTATTTTTTTCTTACTTCAAACAAAATATTTGAAATAAAATTTTTTTTTCGAAACACTTTTAATATATTTGTTTTTTTTTTCAAATATTGTTTACTATAAGATATGTTTTAATTTTTTTCTTCATTTAATTCGCCACTTCTGTTAGTTAATTCCACATCCCATCCACATTTTTGTAGTTTTCACTACAATGTAAATTCTCTACAAAATTCAAAGCAAATCAATGACTTTATTTTACCGCTACCACACACCACCGACCGCCGCTTTAGCCCACGCCTAATATGAGCGCATGAATGCGTGTTTGCTTTTTGTGTGGCATGCCACCGCAACGTTTGTGTATGTCCATTTTCCGCCTGACTTGCAACGGCTCGGCGAAAGCTTGCAATAACGCACATACAGGCACACACAGGCATACAAACGCGCTTCTATACGCACACATGCATATAAACACAAATGCAAGCAGATATGTTGCATGCAATAGCTATGCCCCAGCCATGTTGCAATGTTGCAAAACAATGTTATAATGTTGCAGTGACGTTGCAGTTGTCGTTACATGTACACGTATTTACAGTTGCTGTTGTTGTAGTTGTGATATTTGTTCATGCCGTTGTGTTGATTTTGTTTTCCTTCCTCATAACAACTGTTGTTAGTTTTATTGACGACGACGTGGTTGTTGCAATTGTTGCTAAGGCGCTTTGAAAATTTTGCCTTTTTATTATTGTATTTTTTGTTGTTCTATATAGCAACAACAGCACTGTGGTTGTCGTGTTTTGCGCTTACCCTTTCTTTTTCAATTACTGGTGCGGCGCCTTTAAAATTTTCCTTAGGACCTCTCTCTTGGGAGATCTTTATATTTGAGCTTGAGGCACCCTGCAGTCGTCTTCTTGATTTATAGTCAGTTACTTCCTCCAACGATTTTCTCATAATAGGTAGAGAAAGCTGAGTGGTAGACCTCGAACAGTAGGATCGCTTGGTTCTCACCTATCATTCTAGGTAGACTTAAACTGGTGGACACCACACAACGCTTGACCCACCTATCATCAACATGCTAATTTTTCAGCTTTGCCATTAACAAAGTTCATCTTACCGAAATCGTAGGGGTTCTTACTGGAAACTGTCCAATAAGCTTTCATGCGGTGAGGCAAAAAATCTTGTCGGACGCTAGTTGTTCAAGTTGTATGGTAGAGAGTGAGGTGGAAACATGCAGGCACTTTATACACCATTTTCCAGCCTTTGCAAGACTGAGGCGGAAACATCTCGGTAGTCTTACGTTCGGCGAACCAGAAGACATGGTCTCATTAAATTTATGTTAGATCTATCTGATTTTATGATTTATTGCATATATATGAGAGGTGTTTTAGGTACCAAAACGAACCATCCAAGCTGTCCAAGTGAGCTGTCTGTGCGGAACGACCTCATAACCTAACCTAACCTTACCTAGTGAGTTTTCTTTGAGGTAAGTCCACCAGTGATTGTGAAAGTGATCAGCAGCTTAACAAACTGAACATTGGTATTCACTGAACCTATAACAATAACAACAACATAAAAATTGGCTAGAAAGTGCTATGCAGTGGAAAACTCTAAAAATATACTCAAGGATGGTGTACAATGCAAGCAAAAAATATATTTTCCTCTTGGATAGGCATTACACGAAAGCGAAACACCTGAATGGAGAGTAAAATAAGCAATTACAACAAAAACCAACAACAATAATAGTAAGAACATACATTAGAGCTAATAATAAGCCAAGAAGCGGCCACATATAAATAGAGAGAACAAGTATAAATCACTTGAGGCTGCACCTGGCACCAATTACCGGCACTGATATAGGTGAGGACATGTAGGGGGGCCTCGGTGACTCCACAGTCACTGTTAGCGACACGGCTACGACAGCGTCTCTATATTGACCGAGCCAACAATGCGCGAATGTGTAGCGAAGGGGCACGCAGGGTTGCTCAGCCAATAAGCAGTCGCGACAGGTTATAATGCTACAACAACAACAACAACAACAGAAACAACAAATGCAGTAATAAAATATTGGTAATTGTTGCCAATACATCGGCGTGACCATAAATAAAAATGCTGACTGGCAGCAGCGCCAAGTGGAGCAGTGAGTGCCGAACCGACCGGGCGTATACGCAACCTTCAGCGCCGTCGAGTGTGCCAATGCCAATATACTCAAGCTCGCCCGCCATATAATCGGCTGTGATTTATTTGCACGTCGCCGGTTGTGGCATATTGGCAAGTGCCGTTTTGTGGTCGCTTATTATTGTGTAACGGTGTATGCGTTCTTTCGCCACTTCTTTGCTTATTTATAAATTATGTTCACCTCTTCTTTGTTGTTGTGTTTGTTGTTCCTTTTGTTTGGCCAGCAAAGTGGTCACCTACGACGTTTGCATTTCATTCCACTTGATTGCCTTTTATGTGTTTAATTTGGCGCTGTGGCAACAGCAAAAAAAATGAAAACGAAAGTTACAACAACAATAGCAATAAAATAAAAAAAACGTTGCGCAATGATGCGAAAAAGCAGTGAGCGCGACGAAAAGGTCAACTTTCTTTATGCGTTTACAACCGCTTGCGCTCTCTCCCCCTCTCACCCTGGCATCTCTCTCACTCACTCTTGCACTCTCATCCAATGAAATATGCGCCATTCGTTTGCCGATGATTTATTGAATTTAATTTCATTTTATTGCGTGTGCCGCATACTAAATGATTCCTGGCCCTGCGGCACTGTGCCACACACTCATACAAAGAATCACACACATACACGCGGCACTTGGCTTTGGACAGGGTCAACGATTTAAGTTGCGGCTCGCTTTATTTTGCTTCGACTTCAATGCTTGAACAACAACAGACTAAAAGCAACAACAACAAAACGTAAGGAAATTGTCAAACGAAAAGTTTTTTGTATTTGTTGTTGCAAATGTGTCTACGTTTGTGTGTGAGGCGAAGCAAATGTCCAAAACATGGCTAACGATTTAAGCTTTCCTTGGCCATTAATATTTGTTTCGATTCCTTTAAGGTGCCGATGTTAACACATTTATTGTATTGAGTGACTTTTGATTGTTGTGTTGTGATGAAGCAAAATGAGTTAGGGCAGCGATTACTCAGTGTGGAAGCTTAAAAGCTTTTGTGGAAGGTACAAATTAGTTAAATTAAATTATTTATATGCAGTCCCTACATAAAAAGTTGTCAAAAACAAAATCTTGCTAAAAGCTTTTTAAATTTTTTTTTTATTTGTAAAAGCTCTACTTTTATATACATTTGTAGAAAAAATACATAGACATTTCTATCAAAATTTTCACCATAAAAGCATTAGTTCAAAAGCGATAAAAAGTTGATCAATATATTATTTAAAGTGAAAGCACTATGGTTTCAGACATCCTTATAAAAGCTTCATAGCCATTTCGATCGTAAAGTCATGATTTCAAACTTTATTCGATGTTTTTTTTTTTGGAAATGTGAAAGCTCTGTTTTTTTTTATAGAATTTTATAAGAGCTTCATAACATTACTATCAAAGTTTCCAACGTAAAAGCATTATTTCAATCTTAGTTAAAAATTTGTATATATATATACATTTTTTTTAGGGAAAGTGAAAGCTCTACCCTTGCATACAATTTTGTAAAAGCTTCATATACATTTTTATGCAAGCTTTCACTGTAAAAGCATTATATCAAACTAGGTTAACATTTTTTTAATATTTTTGGTGAAAAAGTGAAAGCTGTACTTTTATATAGAATCTTATGAAAACTTCATAGACATTGTTAGCAAAGTTTTCGAATTAAAATCATTACTTTAAATGTGGTGAAATGTGTTCGCGTTTTTGTTTTATTTTTTTGAAAAATTGAAAGCTCTACTTCTGTATGGAATTTTATGAAAGCTTTATAGACATTTCAATTGAAGTTTTTCGCATAAAAATATTATTTAAAACTTTTTTTCAAAAGTTAAAGCTCTCCTTTAATATAGAATTTTATGAATGCTTCATAAACATTTCTCGCAAAACTTCAAAGTTTCCACACCAAAATAATTTTTTTAAACTTACTAACAGTTTGTAAGACTATTTATTTATTTTTTTAAAAAAGGGAAAGCTCTATTCATTTATACAATTTTATGAAAGCTGCTTAGGCACATCTATTGAAGTTTTCACGCAGAAGCAATATCTTAGGCCTGGTTATCAGTTGTTTGATTTTAATAGCTTTCACTCTAAAAGCATTATTTCGAAGTTTTCATAGAAAATATTTGAAATGTATTTTTTTAACTTGTGCAAAGTTTACTTAGTATATTTATAAGCTAAAATATTTCCAAAATATCAAGTTTCCAAATATACGCAAATAAAAATATTTATAAGCGACTTACTGAAGAAATTATAAAGTTAGAACTTTTTTCAGTAGCTGATGATGATAAACTAAACACTTGAAGTGTTCAACAAAGCTAAAGTGTTAAAAACTCTAACTAAAAGCTCTGCAGCAAAAAGTAAATTTTTTCTTAACTCCTTTATAAAGAGAAGGAAATAACCAATTTTCAGCTATGTGGAAGCTTAACTTAAAAGCTCTGCAAAAGCTCTCACTTAAAGCTAATATAATTGGTATGCTAGAATAACCATTATTTACGTACCAAATAATATATAAATAGAGTGAAACTCATTTAAGTTTTTTTGGGCACAGCTTTCATTAAAAAAATAAGAATTAACAATGAAAACTCAAAACTTGTATATTTTTGTAATATACTTTTTGCCTAAATATTATTTTAAGCATAACAAAAAGTTGGAGTTTGGAAAACCTCTTCATAAATAGAACTAACATATATATACCCATTTCCCCTAATGTGAAAGCTTAACTCAAACATTTTGGAAGCTGCACGTGCAAAGCTTTGAAAGTGTTATAATATATGTATATGGTATACCAGTGACTAAATTAATGAGCCGCAATATTAAACTATTTTAAAAGCGTTTTCGTCAGAGCTTTCATTAAGTAAATAAAAATTACGCAACGAAAGCTCAACGTTTTTATACTTCTATAACATATTTGTATTTTTCTACTTTTATAACATATTATATTTGTTGAATGTACTATTACCGAAAGTCTTTTTTAAGAAGCTTAAAGGAATTATTATTATTTTAAAGAAAAAAATAAAAAAATGAAAGCTCTGCATATTTGTGTAGCCAAAATTTATACTATTTTGCTGCTGAGGCACATTCATAATCTTTAAAAGAATCTTGAGTGTTTAAATATTGGCTTACTGGTCGCTTGGCTCACTGCCGAAATGCCAAAATCGTAAAACAGATTTGCTTTTAAGCCATTTTAGCAAAGCAGTTTACAAATGTGCTTTCACACTTAAGTGACAGTTCAGCCAAACACAACAACAACAGCCAACGGAAGGCGCTGAGAAAGATGGCGGTAGCCACAGCTGAGCAGCCCAGCGCATTAGCGTCGACAACAAGACGCGACGATGGGTGAAAAGCTTTTACAGGGGGCGTACAAAGAATTTAAAAGAAAGCGAATTTACTTGCTGGCAAACATAAAATACATTGTAAAAGGGTTAAGCAATGCGCATTGCAATTTATTTCACTTTACAGCAGCATGAGCAGAACAAATGTGAAAAAATGTTAAAAAATAAATAAAAATAAAGAAAGCTGAAGGAAAAAGTGCGATTATAAAGCAGTGAGTAAACGACTTGCGGAGCAGCACAAACGCATGCGATGTCAAGAAAGTGTGAAAAGACACTTCCTTTTCGGCGAAGAATTGGAACCGACAAAACCGATGGAGAAACGCGCCGGACCGGAAGACGATACAGCGCCTTTATTGGGGCGGGCGGCGAGGCAGGGAAGCGGCAAGCGGAGTTCAATGCCGAGCCAAGCGAAGCAAAAGTGGAAAGCGCCAACAAATGTGCGATTTATTTGTGTGCATAAATTTAGACAACACACACACACATATGCGCCAAGCATTTGCCACTTCATCGCTCTTCATTTGCGTGTGTTAGTGTGCATGTGTGTAAGAGTTTAAATATATATTATATATTTTCTGTTGAGATATATATTTATGTGCGACTGCACTTTTCGCGATTTGCCAAAACGAATGGATTTGCTGCCGCGCTGCCTTGTTGAAAGGCGCTAAAAGCATTGCTGTTGCACACACACACACATATGCACATACATTGGAGCGCCAATAAATTATGGCATACATTAAGGCGCTTCAGCAAAAGTTGTTAAAATAGCAGTTAGGAAAAATTGCTGCGTTGAAAGCAAAAGGGTTTAGCTGCTTTGGAAGAAAAATGGTAGAAAAACCAGCAACAAGAAAGGGGAGCAACAAAAATGTAAGAAATAACACAGCCAGGTATGCAAATTGGCGCCGCAAGGCAACAATCGACACTTGTACCACAAGGAAATGGGGGAGCAACTACAAGCAAGGCAAAAAAAGGCGCGAAAACAACTTTAATACACAAGCAGTAGGCGGACAAGTGAGTAAATTTTTCTCGCGCACAATGCACGACAATTCAATTTTCATATATTTCGTTCGCGTGCCGCTAAATTGCAAATTGAATTGGGCTTTCTCAAGTAGCAGCATATGCGATTATACTCATATGTTTGTATGTGTGTGCCGGTTGGTAATTGAATTTCGCGCGAAATACACGTCTCAAATTTCAGCAAGAAATCAGCTGTCCATAACATATTCGCTCACTTAAAAGGTCGTAAATGGCGAAAGATATCGCAAAAAAAATTAAAAGCTTAAATGCTTTAAATATTAAAAAATTCGAAGTAACTGAAATTAGTTTTCTAAAATTTAAACAAAAAAAATTAATATGTTTATTTTATTTTATGAAAGCTTAAGTCTTAAAAGCGAAAGCTCACAAATGTCATTTTACTCAAGGAATTGCTCTTTGAACTTTTTAAGGTAAAACTTTGTTTATAAAAGATTTCTACACACCCTTTTAACTTAACCAATAAAAACTGAACTTTTAAGAGCTTTTATATGTATGGAAATTGTCTAAGTTTTAAAAATTCTAAGTAACTGAGATTGCCTTGCTAAAATTTTGACAAAAAATTTTTTCGAAAAAAAATTATGAAAGCTTAACATTAAAATGAAAAAGCTAACAAAGATCGTTTTATTCAAGAAATAGCTCTTTGACCTTTTTTGTTTTCTTTAAAAGATTTCTAGACAAGGTTTTAACTTAACCAAGAAAAACTTAGCTTTTAAGAGCTTTTTTATATAGGAAAGTGTCTATATTATTATAGGTAATGACCAAAGAGTTTTATTTTCATAACTAAAAGAAAATTTCTTATTCACAAAGATAAAAATCTATAGCAAGAAGTAGTAGGAAAGCTTTTTATTCAAAAAATTTATTAATATTATTTATTCATTAAAGTCACACATCAAAGCTTACGTTAGTAAACTTAGAGGTTTACAGCAGCTTTCTGATTCAAGCCACAATAATAATAAATTTTTAGAAAAAGCGCTCTAGATGTAAAAGTTTTTTTTCAGAAATGAAAGTTTTTTGAAAAGCTTTATTTTGCAAAAAATAAATAAAATTATAAGTAAAGCCACTAAAATCTTTTTTTTTTTTAAATGTGAAAGCTAAAAACTTGCTTAGTAGTATGCAACTTTTTTAGTTTGTAAATTTTCGTAAAAATGTATGATAAATAAATTTAGATAATCACATTTACTTTTCTAAAATTGGAGCTTTTCTTATCTGAGAAATTGACCTCAGCAAGTTAGAAAAAAGGGAAACTTTGGAAACCCAAACAAAAAGTATGGAGCTTTTTAAAACGTTTGGTAATGGTGAGCAAACTCCATCTATAGATGGAAAATGAAAGCTTTTCTTAGCTGTGAGCTTATTCTAAGAAAGTTTGATAGAGCAACGAAAATTTTGAAATCAAAATAACAGTTTGAAAATTTGGACGACCTAGAGCTTTAAAAACCTATGTAATATATAATGCAAGGAAATATATTTTCGGCAACTATTTTTCTAAAAGCTCAAAATATTGCAAAATTTTAAATAAAAATATAGGTCTTGCAACAACTTTTCATATTCTATGCATATATATAATTTTGGTGTTTCAGTTTGTTTGAGAAGCTTTAGAAGCTATATAAATAACTTTCACAGAACTTACCATGAAAAGCTTTGCTAATGAAGCAGTATTTTCAATAATAGAAACAGAAAAAATATAATTACTGAATGTGGAAGGAGTGCTTGTAAAGCTCTGAGGAATAAATGAAAGCTTCACCAGCATACCAACTACGAATAAAACACACATTGCTGCTATAGCAACATTTTTTCTATTGTTTTCTTTTGCCTACAACTATTTGCTCGCCGGCGGCACTTTAACGCTTTTCAATTTCGCATGCATCAAGTAACAACAACTACGCACAGCTCATAAAAACCGACTCACCCGTGTCGAGCACTTGAACGCACTTCAGTTGAGCGCAATTTGATGCCGTTCACGCGGTGCCGCCACAGCCACTTGCAACCAACAAGCCTCGCATGGCTCAAAAATGCCGCGTGCGCACACACACAATTGCACGCACGCAAATTGCGAAATGGCCTATATAACTAGCATTACAACAGCAATAACCACAGCAGCTCTTATGCAATCAGCATATTTTGCATAAACAATGGCGAAACACATATAAGACGCCCAAAGTAATCAACGCCGGCAGCCTCTAAATGTGCATGTGTGGGTGGCTGTGTTTGAGCTAGGATATACATATGCATGCAAGAGTGCGTATGTGAATATGTATACGTGCGCACAAGCCATTTCTCCAGTAAGCGCCGCCGGCAAGGCGTGAAAATTATTTATGCGCGCATATTGCGTGTCGCCGTCAAAAACAAAATTGCCTGCGTGTGGCAGGCATGCAAGCAAGGGCGGGGGAATGGTGTAGGTTAGGGAGCGCAGGAAGCAGCCTAGCTTCAAACATACACCTTAGTAGGTATATGAGGCAACATGTGACGCTTATTGCTGTTGCCACCACCTGTGGTGTCTTTAGGGCGCAACCGGATAACAGGTAATTCTGGCAAGGTTTTTGTATGTTTGTTCACAAGCAGTTTATTTTCAATTTGCATTCGCACTCACGGATAAATTCCACAACCCGATTGAGTGTGAGCGTGACAAATGTTTCAAATCTTATTTTGATTTTAAAAAAGTAAGATTTTGAAATTATTTCGTTACATACAAGAAAGCTTTAAAGCCATACCAAAGCTTTGAAAAAAATATGAAAGCGCCTGAAAAGCTTCCATTTCATTTATGCGAAATATGAAAGTATTCGTCAAATTACTGAAACCTCGCGGTAAATAATACTTTATCAATGCTGTGAAAAGTTTATTAAAGTTCTTGGAAAGCTTTCATTAATTTTATATTATGCGAAACTTTCGACGAATTAGTGAAAGTTCAAGATTGCGAATTGATATCTTTGGCAAAACCACAAAATAGTGGAGCTTTCGAAGTCAGTGTGAAAGCTTTCGGAATACAAGTAAAGTACAAAAATTTTAAATTATCTTCATTATATAAAAGTCGTAAAGCCTTAATAAAACATATTTGAAAATTTACGCTTTTGTCGTGATGTAATCCTTATGTGAAAGCTTTAAATATTGTTATTTATTTACTTATTTGTATTTGTTTCATATAGGCATTGAGTATGAATTGCAAAAATATGAAAAGATTTTCACTTTAAAAACTTTACTACTGTTTTATCTGAAGAGACTAACGATTTGAACAAGAAAAATATATCATAAAAGCTTGCTAATGGTTTATAAGATTTACGGTTATATTACATTAAATGTTTTTTCATTTAATGTCAAAGCTGCTATATTGGTAATTAAAACGAGATCAGCGGTATTCTCAAAAAAGTAAGAAAGCGGCATTTTTCGGCTTTACTTAGTATTATTTCGTACAGAAAATTTCGAATATAGCAAGCTTTTCAGTGTATTTTACTTTATCATAATATGATTAGTGCAAGCAAACATATTTTATTTGTTTTAGAATATATTAGTGACATTTTTTAAGACTAAAAAGCTTTTGAGCTTTGAGCTCTTAAGTCTCTTTTCAATTATTTTAGATTGCACATATTGTTCTGAACAAAATCAGCTTTTAGATTGGATATATTGTTTTGCTCATAACAAAATTAACTTTTTGCTACAGCAAGCTTTTAAGCTTTAAGAATGTTTTACTTTAGCACAATATGCTTTGCCTAAGTATAAATATATTATGTGCTATATAATTTTTTTATTATTTTACGGGTATATGTATATTTTAAATTTATTATTTATTATAGTTACTTTAAGCTGTTTGAGATTGCACATATTTTGCTCGCACTACACCTAGTATTATTATTTGAAGTGCTTTAGCATACAAAAAGCTTTCAAGCTCCCAGAAGCTTTAATCTTTTCAAGATCGTTACGATTACTTTTGCATTGCAGATTAGATAATTTGTTATTAGCAAGACAATTAAAGTTTTAAATTTCAATTTTGAGGCTTTGGGAGCTTTATGCTTTTATTTGACATATTCAACAGAATAAATATAAAATTGTTTAATGTATATATATAGTGTTTAGTAATTAAGTAATATTATGCAGTATAACTATCATTTGCATTTTTTTAGCAAATCTAAAACTTTTAATCAATCAATGCGACATATAAAAGCTTTTTTAATTTACTCTCCCTTATTTTGGTTTGCTGCCGGAGAGCGTGACTTTCTTATTACAAATGTTATTCATTATTTATTTAATTTCAAAAATTCCTCCATTTGCTTCAGCTTTATTTCCATAATTTTGGCGTTAAATTTTATTTTAGACTTTGTTTTTTTATGTCTGTGACGTGACACAACGCCGGCATTGTTTCTTATCAAGACAATTTTCAGCAACGCTGTGCTTTCACTAAATAAATAGAAAATGAACTTTTATATGAAATATAAAATGAAAAAGTTTGTGTACGTTTTTTAATAATCAATTTTTATATATTTTTTTACTTGAGCTCATTTTCATTAAAGGCATGACATTTCAATATTTCAGCTTTATTTACTGTTACTTTTTATTCCGCATATGACTTTCTTTATTATTTTATTATTGTTTTCTTTGTTCGAGAAAATTTCGCATTTCAACTTTTTCGCACGTCTTTAGACTTTTTTCTCCATTCTCCCCTCTTTTGTCGCACTTTTCGACTGTTATCCGCTCGGCGTCATACTTGAATGAATTTTCAAGTTAATTTGAAGATTTTTTTTTAAATTTCGCTCACGTACTAAATGGCACACAAACAGACCGAGCGAATGCTGAAGCACATATGAGCACAACCACACAGACCGCCCTAACTAAGTTTGTATATGTGTGAGTGTAAATTTTCAGAAATCGCTTGGGGGGCACGTGCCAACTCACCCAGCTCACCAATATAGACAAATGAAATGAATCGAATCGATGACGGCAATGTGGTTAGGATGCTGCCGGCGCAGTGGGGCGCGAAAGCTCAGCTACTCATTGGAGTGTCATAAAGTTTAGCTGCAAGTCAGGAATTGAATGGTAATAGTTGTGGCTGGCAAGCTATGCGTTAGCAGAATGTTTATGAGTTTTTACTTCTTTAACTTCATCACACTTTGGTTGCTCAGCTTTATTTTCATGCTGGTCTTGCTTTTGCGCCTGCTGGCAAAACAACAAAAAAATTTCGAACTTGCTGACAAATGTTGGAAATCATTTGCTGCAGACTTGTTGTAAATTACGGATGGAAATGGAGACAAAGAACGTTATATTAGATAAGTTGAAGATATTTCAAAGGCCATTATTGGTAACATGTTTTCGCAAAAGCTTTTGGAGCTTTCAAAAGATATGGAATCGGAAATTTTTTACTTAGAACTGTTAAAATGTTTTCGCAAAAGCTTTTGGAGCTTTCACAGTTTTGCACGAAATAATGAAAGATATGGAAACGGAAATTTTTTTCTTATAGCGGCCTTCATTGGAAATCTGTAAAATGATTTAAGCTAAATTTAGTTCTCTTTCTAAAAGCTTTTAGCTTCATAATTTGTGTACGTTTTCAAATATTTTTTCAATAAATATAAAAGTGCTATAACGCAAGTTTCTGAAATATATTTTGAACGAATAAATCAATATCTTTCATGAATTTACGAATTGTACATATTCTTTAGCTTAAGCTTTAGATTAAGTGGGAAAACTTCGGCAGGAGAAATGCGAAAGCTTCTATGCTTTAATACAATGATCTAACAGATTACTTCACGTTAAAATGTATTCTAAATGCGAAAGCTTCGACAGCATGCAAGCTTTTTACTGCTGTGAAAGCTCAGTCAAAAATATTGAATTTAATCTACAAAGTTTTGGGAAGTTACCTTTAACAATAGAACAGTAAAATATTGAAAAAAATATATAATCTCAGTTTTAAAGCTTCGATTTACAAAAGCTTCTTCCAAACAAAAGCTCAAGAAAGCTTGGAGAAGGGATTGACCAGTGAAAATGTTTAAGGCGAACTGTTGAAAATAAATAATTTTAGTTTTAAAGCTTTGAAAAAGCACTTTTTCCACATAAGCCCAAAAAAGCTTAAGAAAATAGAAAAATTATAAACTTAGCCAATAATGCAAAAAATCACACCGAAGCACGTTTGACAAATTTTCTCGAGGCGTATTTTAATGCAATTAGGCAGCGGAAGTTTTCAACGGATTGCCTGTCACACACACACACACACTACTCCATACACATACAAAGTTGCAGTCAGAAGAAAATTAAATATATGCGTGTAAATGGAGGAAATTGCAGTTGAAAAGTATGAGTGAAAAATTACAAGAAAAGGTGATATATGGAGGAAAGTTCACAGCTATGTTTATGTGCGCGAACGTCAGTGAGTGTGTGTGTGTGTCTGCCTGAGCAGAGTTGTCAGAGGTAGCAAGGCGATCACGCTGTCTGCAGCGGACTTTCAAGTGAACTCACGACTGTCACGTGCAAGTGTCGCAAGCAAACACAAATACACATATCGAACAACTAACACACGTACACACACAGATACATGCCAGAGTGTTGTGTACTTGCATGTTGTTTGCTGCTTAGCAGCAACTACTTGTGCGGCGACGCGAACTATGGGGAATACGATTTTGAGTGGCATTGCTTTTGCATTATAAATATATATATAAGTGTGTTTGTGTTTGTTAGTGTGCCACTGCTTGTACGACAAGTTTATGTTGCACGTAAATTTACGCTAATGACATTTAACGCTTCCGCCACACACATGCGCGCAGCCAGCCAAATAGAACAATCGCTTGTCACAAAGTTGCTCTTTGGCATTTGCTGTCTGCCTGTGTTATACCCCAAGCGTATGTCGTGCGTGTGTGTGTGTGTGTGTGTGTGGCAACACTTGCCAACGATAATATTGAATTTTGCAGCAGTCAATGTGGCAGACAAAGAAAATCAATTCCCGCATTGGGAGCCGAACTTGCCACAACAACATTTAAACATTGTGTAATGTTGTTGTTACTGCTGTTGCCACTGCTAATGTGTGGCATGAATTAAGTGGCAACAGTTAAGTGAATTTGAGTTGCATGTCTATGCGACATAGCAAATGAGCTGTGGCTGCACATATAATCATACATATACTTGTATGTGTGTATGTATTAGTGAATATATGCTTGTAAGTGTGTGCAATATTGCCACTGGGTATGGGATGCGCAATTAGATATGTTGCTCAGCAGAGAAGCGGCAATGCGTCAAGCGGCACAAGCAACCCTCATTGGTTGTATATGTATTAGGAATTCATAGCTACCACGGAAGCGAAGTAGTGTGAGTACTAAGTACTTCTTCGAAGTAGTGTGAGTAGGTATGTATGTACGCATGGACAAATAGCAACAATAAAACTGCAATAATTTAGTCTTCCGCATTACTGGCTTAGTAATATGCTTTAGGAGGTCTCAGTGGAAGCATGAAAAATGGGAAGCGGCCGAGGATGGTTTTAATTTTTCGGGATCTCGAAGTACTCGCATCCACTTCGTGTAACTAACAAATACTGATTATGGATAAATCAGACGTCAATTGAGGTTTGCTTCCGTATTTTCTATTATTTCCGCACTTTTTAAAGGCCTTTATAGGTAAATGCAGCTCTTTCTGATTTTTGCTGCATTGCTTCCCAGAGTCTAGCGGCAGATTAGTCGAAGTACATAAGTTTTTGACCTAAAAAATCAGTTTCATGGGGAGCCTCAGTATCACTGCTCGCTCAATTCTTCTATTTAGTGGCAACAGAAGACGCTTGAAGCCTGATTTTTGTTTTCTGTTACACCGTTTTAACCAAAAACTTAGTCTGAAGCGTTCTCCAACAGCATGTCGCGTTTGCTTTCTTGATCTGAGCACTGTTTATAACTGTTACTGTGCCATCATTGTTTGCCCCACAGTTCATAAAACTGTTTTCTTGCTCATAGCACCTGATCTACACAGATTTCAATGTTTTTAGTTTGATACATAACTTTGCTTAAAACTGCTAGGTCGATAGACCCAGCTTTCGACTTCTAATTTTTCAAGGTTACAACGAACCGAAAAACGTGACTACACGAGCCGAATTCAGCAGATACGTAGAAGAACGAATGCAAACTGTATTCGGAGAGCCATCGAGAAAAGTCAACGAAAAAAATGTCGATTTTTTGCTTCCTTGAAAAAGAGCGACAGAATACTGAAGGTTTTGCGGCAACCGACCAACTCTCGCTACCTTCGTAGGCTGTATTGAAGGAGGAAAGCTTGAAGTAAAACTTAACGCATTCTGAACGTCACTGGCAGCCGAAAGAGGATACACCAATAACGAATAGATTGATAAAGCGGTCTTGACTGCGGCATTTCGCGATCTTAAACAACTTCAAGCCTGCTTCAAGGTCGTAACATAGACTATAGCTGAATATGAAGTCATGTAGAGTGAGTTTATTGTCAGAAGAATGCAGTTTAATTAAAAAAATTAATATTCTATGCTGAAAAGATTATCAGCAAGTCTCATTCTTAACACTTCAGAGCCGCAATCTTTCTACGATAGGTTTAAAAAATTATATATATAACAGTAGTTTGCAGCAATTTTAACACAGCTGATCTCCTTTTTCTGACTCAATTACTTCGACGCCGATCTCCTACTGTGAAAGTGAATCTAAAGCTTTAACCTTGGCCAGAGCCTTGACTTGCCATCATGCTTACGGCATACTAATTTCACAAATCAGAATTAACTGAGTTTTAGTATTCGCAAGGTCAGTTCTTCAAGTTAAACGATTTAAAAGTTTCAAAAAGAAAAACGACAGCTTTAAAAGCTAATAAGTTTGAATCTCTACGCTGTGAAGACCATTTATTTCAAGTCGAGTTTGATTTTTATTATCTCGAAATTTATTGCTGTCCATTTCCGCTTAACGCACGCAGCGCAAATTAAACTTTTTAAAAGTTCGTCTGATTTATCAAAATTATTCGATCGAAAAATTCGCATACAAATGCACTTTCGATGGAGCTCAAAATTAATAGCAGCGAATTTTACGCATTGTTGATCCCGCTTCAGCTAAAGTTACAGCATAATTAAGCGAATTAGCGTAAGGAGCAAAGTTTCTTAACCCGAAAAAATGAGAACGCAGCAAATTATATTACTAACAACAATATCCACGGCAATAATGCGAAATGCAAATTAAGTAAATTAGAAAAGTTGCAATGTTGCCGAACTAATTTACTCGAATCCCGAAAAGTATCAACTAAGCACCGAACCCCATCCGCTTTGACTTGGTTTAACACGCAGCCCGAAAGCGTTAAATTAGTCGCCTGCCAAACTCAAACTGCGCAGACATTACTTGCTTGCATCGCACACAGATAGCAAGACCGTTAAGCATATCCCTCGCACAGCGCTAGTGCTCTGTCCGCCGCCATGTTAGCTTCGTTATGACCGAAACTGATAACAATTTCCAACTCAATTTTCTTGTGTTGTGCCCCGAAAGTGCGCTAAAACACATTAACAATTTCATTTAACCAGCAAAAAGTGGGCGGACGTTGGAAACGAAGTGAAATAACAGTAATTTGTTAGCACAACAAACCAAACATTTTGCTTCGTTTAACTCTTTTTTGTGCAGTGTTTTGTTTTGCTGTTTCTTCTTTACATTTAGTTTTTCCACGCAAACACTTGCAGTTCCTCAGCCATTGATAGTCGTTTAATTCGGACCGACTCGGGGGTATTCGAAACATTTTAGTTGTTGGGTTTTTGTTATTTTTTACAGCGCTTCATAAAACAGCAAATATGCAAGTGAGGAACCGCACTGGGCAAGTTTTGTTTGCTGAGCTCTTTTTGAGTCCATCAATAGCATTTAATGGAGGGACAGTGAAGCGAAAGCGTTGTGTGGTTAACTTTTGACCCAAAAACTGAGCGACGAGCAAGGTAGTTTCTTATTGGTGTCTTTCGGAAATGAAATCCTTTCCCAGATCGAGTTAAATGAGCGCAATTCCCGTGCGAGCGCAAGCGTGAAGGATTCAGATTGAGAATTGATGAGGTTAAGGTTAAAATTGAGGTTGAGAT
This sequence comes from Bactrocera oleae, assembly GCF_042242935.1. Taxonomy (NCBI): domain Eukaryota; kingdom Metazoa; phylum Arthropoda; class Insecta; order Diptera; family Tephritidae; genus Bactrocera; species Bactrocera oleae. The sequence goes on from NC_091539.1 coordinate 2,609,430, forward strand.
TGATGTTGATATTGAGTTTCAAATTTGGATGAGGATTGAGATTGAAATTGAGACTGAGATTGAGATTGAGTTTGAAATTGAGATTAAGATTGAGATTGGGATGGGGAGTGAGATTGAGATTGAGGTCGAAGTCGAGACTGAAATTGAGATTGACATTGAAACTGAGATTGAGATTGCGATTGAGATTGTGGTTGAGATTGAAGGTGGGGTTGAGAATGAAATGGAAATTGAGACTAAGAGAGGGATTGAGATTAAAATTAAGATTAAGATCGCGATTAAGACTGAAACTAATGCTAAGGTCAAGGTTGAGTTCGATTCGAGGACAAAGTGACCTAATTAGCATGTGAAAATATCTTTAATATGGAAGCCAGGCTGAAGAAAGGAAGAGTAAGTGAGCAAAGAGTCATTTAACATATAACTATAATACAATTTTTAATCTTTAAATATAAAGATTTATTAGGTAAAAAAATTAAATTAATATATTTAAATTTTTGAGTGAAAAGTCATGTCAGGAATTTGCAGCATGATTTTGTTGCTGCGGCGCTCGTTTTGGATGCTTCGCTTGAATGGCGCGCAAAAAGATAATGGCTCCGACGATGACGGTGACCGACCACATTTGCGCCGAACAACAAAAAGGCTTGACCATTTTTATGACCGCCAACAAACAACCGCTATAACAGTAAGATACACACAAACGGCAAAAAGCAGCATACACACAACAACAACAGCAAAAGCAACGCAAGAACATATATAGACATTGACACTGGCGCGTCACGCCAACGACTACAAGAACAACAACAATGTAAAAAGTAGCAATAAAAGCAGGCAGCAAAAGCTTGGAAAGCGTGCGCTAACCGTACATTAAGCGCCAGGAGCGCGACGCATAAACAAAAATAAATTTGCAGTAAAAATAAATGACTGACGGGCATGAACAACAAATGCAGAGCAGCAACAGCAGCAACAAATTCATATACATGCAAACATATGTATGTAGTTGCGGCCGAATAAACAAGTTGCTGGCATTGCGGCGTGGAAAAATCCGAAAGCAGAGCTTGGCAACCGGCAGCGGAGTCAGCTGGAGGGGGAGTGTGAAACAATAAAAAGCGCGCGAACAGCAAAAGGGATGCCTCATTGTGCCACACACACACACACACAAATGTACAAATAGCCGCACATAAATGCATATCAATGGCAAGCCAACAATTTCTAGGCCAAAAGGGAAGAGCGTTCTAACAAGCAAAGGCCTAACAATGTTTGTTAATTAACGCAGAAGCAAAATTATACAAAAACACCAATGAAATAGCAACAAATATAGCTATGTGAGCTAGTATTTAAGCGAGAAAGAAAAAAAAAAAGTTAATAGCAAAAATAGAGTTTGCAACCCTCGGTGTTTCGATAGCTGAAAGGGATCGGGTGTTTGTGGCATTTAATTGGCGCTCTCTCGCTCGGTCGGTAGTTCCGCTTTAACTGTGGGAAAATTGGTTTAGTTAGCAGGCTTTGTTTGTTTGTACTAAAAGTTTGCAATAAATCCGACAGGTTATTGCGTAGTTTGAGGCGAAAAACCAAAATACGAGTATTCTGCTGCAAGATCTTTATAATTCAGCGTTCATAAATTAAGTAAGTGAGTCCTGCACGTTTAGTAAACAACACCAAAAAAAAAGGAAGCAATAATGCGTCATAATGCGTCCATTGCATGTCTGAAAGCTCACGATTTCAAGAGGATAAATAAAGATAATTTATCGGTTTCTGTGAAAGCTTAAAGCTCGCGCTTTTAAGCGGATAAATGACGATAATTTTATATAGAAAGCTCTAAACTATTTTATACCGCATTTAAATTTATTCTGAATGTTAAAATTTTTGGTTAGTTTCAAAATCACTTCCAAGCTTAAAAGCTCTTCTCAAATATTTAAAAGCTCAGTTTTCCAATTATCGTGCTTGCGCTAGAAAAAATATCGAGCTTTTAGTAGTTTCAAGACATATCGTATTATGAAAGCTTTTTGAAAAGCTTTAAGCTCACAAAAATTTTACGTAAAAGTAATCAAAGAAGTTTATTCCACATAAGTTCCGTTACATTGTAAATTTTTGGTAATTTCTAAAAATCTTTCGAAGCTTTAAAGCGCTCCTCAAAAATTTGATAGTTCATTTTCCGAATCACATTTAGTCTAGTCAAATTTCACATACTATAACAAATTATACATGCATTTGTGTTTAAAGTTGTAAAAGCGCCTTAAAGCTTAAAGCCCATACCAATTTTTCGTAAATATATTCAAAGAATTTTATTCTGTATGTAAAGTGGTTTCGTTTCATTTCAAATTTTGGTAATTTCAACAAACCCTTTAAAGCTTTAAAGCTCTCTTCTAAACTTTGAAAACTCACTTTTAAAATCACGTTTGCTTAAATAAATTTCACACATCATAACACATTATTACCGCTATTATGTCTATTAAACTAACTTTTATAATAATTAAGTTCCTTAAAACCGCACATAAACCCGCACATAAAGCAACTGGTCTTTTTGAATATATGAACTAACTAATATAAAATATTAAATTATTTAAACTGTGAAACAACGACGTGGTTTATGTGCTGCCACACGCAAATAACTTCCCTTTAAGCACTTTAGTGCCACAAACCAGCACACGCCCAGATTTATGCCAGAATCTTACCGCTTTATGTTGGCCATCAATGTTTGCAGCTCTTTCACTTGCCACATGCCACTTCCCACAACTTAAAACATTAAGCGTTAAACACCCAAAAATAAAAGAAAACTGTTTATGGCGCACTTAAGATGTAAACACTAGCTAATTAAAGTGTTTGAAGGGCATGTGTAGCCTACTTTTCGGCGCGCACATAGTGCTTAGTAGCTTTAAGCTCCTGCTGCCGCAGTTGTGGCTACTCGAGTAGAATTTAAGTAACATTTGCTGTATGCGAGCGCAGTTGAGTGGCGCACAACGCCATGCATGACAAATATTTGCCTTGCCACGTCGCCTGATAGTATGCAAATGAGTTGCTGTGGCAAGCACAAGTTGCAAGTTGCTTTCAACAATATTTGCCGGTTGTTTGCTGTTATTGAAATGCCAGTTGCGTGTTAGTGTAGTCTGATAGAAACAACAATATAAACGCCAACAACAACAACAACAACCACTGTTTTTGTGTAAGACTGCGGTTAACCGCAGACACTCGCACGCAGCGTGCAACTTCATTAGAAAAGCGCGTTGTGGCAAGCAAAAGTTTGCGCAGATGGATTGTTGCAAGCATTGTCAGCAAGTTTGCGCGTGTGTTTGCGTGTGGCTGCGTAGTTTGCTGCTGATTTTGCCACTTGTCAAATGCAACTACAGTGTAATATCAACAAAGTGTGGCACAAGTGCAACATTATTTTTTTTTTTTGATTTTCACTTTAATTTGCAATTCCTGGTAATATGCTGTTGCAAAAGAAACACGTGCAACATGTTGCAACAACCGGTAAATGCGGCAAATATAGCAAAAATATGGCGTATATGCCTCTGTGCCGTTGTCGCTGTTGGAAAATAACGAGCAGATTTGCATGTGCAAGTAGCGTTGCACACACACAAGCAAGCGCGCAACATACACACAGCGCCAAATACAGCCATTCACATACACGAATTTAGATGCAAATTCCAGCTGTGTAGCCTTGAGCGCAGATTCTCTTCATAATTCACACTCATTTACATATGCATGTGTGTGTGTGCATGTGTAGCGCAATAACGCACAAACACACACACACACAAGGTAACAGTTAGAAAAAGTGCTGCGCTTGTGACACATTGCGCACTCTTGCAAATAATAATGCATTGGAAAATTTATTTTCTCTTGCCGTTTTTTCCACCGTTAGTTTAGCAATTCAAATTCTCACACATTCTCTACATCAGCGCTTGTGCCTTACCGTCTTACCGTTATGCAAACATGGCAAAAGTAGATTTTGCAAAGTGCAAAATTTGCAAAAAAAAAAATTAAAACTGCAAAAAAAAAGTATTGTGAAAAAAATTGCTAAGAAATATTGCAAATAATTTGCAGGTGGCAATGCTGCGCCAACCAACTCTACACTTGGCAGTCTAACGCAGCGCTGCGCCAGCAATTTATGCAAATGTGCGCTTGTAAAAAATGCAACTGTGTGTGTAAGTTCGTGTTTTTGTGCGGCAGAAAAGTGTTATTAAAGTAGTGACATGCAAAAAGCAGCCGAGAAAGGCTTCACCACCAGCAGCTACACTGAAAAGCATTACTTCGCTAATGAAAATGACAGCAGCGACTTCTGCGCGCAAAAAACGGTGTGTGACTCTGCTAAAGACCACTAACTTAAAGTGCCAGATACAAGATATTCGTTGAAAATATTTAATAGAGATAGATGAAAGAGCGATCTTGGCTAGGAGCAGTGAGTTGCCTACATATATCCTTGTTGCAGCTGTGGTTCATAGTTTGTAAATATCTACATAAGTTTGTGTACGTAAAAAGGTGTGGAGCTTCGCTAAGCAGCCGTACTTCAAAATGCTAGATGAAATAGGATATATGGAAATATTTAATGCGATCTTCTGTTACATTTGGTAAAGAATAAATCGGTGTGAGACTTGGTTAAAAGTCACTAGCTCAAAATAAGCTCAATAGATAATACAGGATCTATACATATAATATAAGCACGATTCTAGAGAGGAACAGTGCCAAAACTTAATATATCCTGGTTAGGGCCAGCGCTCATATTCCAAAATGTACAGCAATTTGCCGATGTATGTAAAAAAGGCTGAGACTTTGCTAAGTATACCAGCAAAATACTAATTGCCATATGTTTCTTAGAAATGTTTGTCACTATCTTCTGGCTTAAACATGTTTCTGAGGAAAACCAGTGAAAACCTTTATATACGTCCTTTCCATTTGTGAATCATTTCAATTAATTTTTGATGATGAAGAGAAGCTGTGCGAGTTGGATAAGGATTTCCGGCATTACTAAGAGACTTTCTAGTTACAAAGTCGTTAAAACAATCAGTGTTATGTCTTCGTAAAATTTCGTTGACAATCGGGAACCAATCAAATGTGCACATAACGATCTCTATCATTTCGTGATGCTACTAGATACCTTAACTTGAAATGTCGCTAGTGCACTTTAAGCACCGCAAAAAGTTCGTACCTCTCAACTGAACTAAATGACTGGCCTTAGCAGCTTGCAACTCCACTTAGTAATACCAACAATGTACACTCATTGCTTTTGCAAATTCTACCCAAAAGAATTCTCGCAGTGTAATCACATTCATTCGAAGTGCCAACGCCGTTCTCAAGTACTCAAGTGTCCACTACACTTGGCTTGGCCCGCACTTCAAATACTTCAAAGAATTTTATTGATTTCATTTGCACTAAATTGTGAAGCAGCACTGCCAGCACAAAGGAACGTCAAATGAATGCAAACAGATAAATAATAAAGAGAAAAAATTACAGTGAATTCAGAAAACGTAACAGCAAGTGGAAGGAAGAGAAATGTCCGACAACGTCCGTGTGCAGATAATTTAGTTTAAGGCAAATGGATTGGCGAAAGCCAAAGCAAAGGAAAGTTGGAATGAAAGAGTCAGCGAAGGTGCTACAAAGGTTTGAGTCAAGTGGCAAGCATGAAAAAACAAAAAATTATTCTAGTGAGCTTGCGGAATCAAACTTTGCTGGGGTGCGGATTAAGGAACATATTCAAAATATAACTTAGCAGATAGTGAGTGACCTGCAGGAAGTTAAAAGTTTAGGAAGCGAAGTTTAAATTAGTTAGGTGGTTTCCGATATAGAAATGGGGCGGTTTCCAGATATTTTCTGAAATGTTGAATTTTATTTGCTGTCAGATATAGTAGAAATGCGCTTAGAAATTAGAGCTTTTTAAGCATTCGCAGTAAAGAAAGATGTGAAAGCTTTAGCGCCATTCAACGTGTTTGAGTGAAAGCTTCAGCTCAAAAGTTCCAAGCACAGATATTGACAGACAGTCAAGTATAATACTCCTTTTTTTGAGCTCTAAATACGAACAGCAAGCTTTTTGAAAAATGAGATAAAAAACTGAATTTTTTAAGCAATCACAGCACGCAGAAAGTGTGAAGGCTCCAAAAGCATAAAAGCATTCATAGCGTTTGAGTGAAAGCTCCTAAGCTTTAAGCACTGATATTAACAGCAAGTCGAATAAAAGAAACCGCCAAAGACGGCTTACAAAGAAGTGACCTGTTGTAAAACCGTAGCGTAAATTCGAGCAGAAAGCTTTTCGTAAATAAATTGGACTATGAAGTTATATAAGTTTTCGATTTTTAAGTGATTATCGCATAGCATTTACTTTTTGAAGCTTTTTGTGAATAAGCAATATATATTGCCACAGCTTTCGAAACTAAAATAATATAAAAACTTTTGGAGAACTAGAAAGTGCTTTGTTGAAGGAAGCTGAAGCTTTTTTTTTTTGACACACTGTTAAAACACAAAATTCGATTTTGGAAGTTTTTGAATATTTTAAAAAGGAAAAAATTTCGTGGCTATGCAAAGTATATGGCGCATGAGCTTTTCTTCTACAGCAAAGCTTACTGCAAGCATACTCAAAAGTTTTAGCGCTTCAATGCCACAGCATATCAAAATTTTGCATTTCACAAATTTATAATTTTCAAATTTGAGTTCATAGCGTACAACAATAATTGCAACAACAACATGCAACATGCCACTGAGATATTCCACACTTGCTGCGCTTGTTATCTGAATTTACGCGCTTAACGCAAATTAAATGAGAAATACGCCGCAGTTGCAGAGCGCATAACGGGGGTTTCACATAACTGTATGCAAGTATGTTGCATGTATAATAAGAAATTTCGCAAGACTGAAGTTGACATGGAAAGCTGCAAAAGCAATTGAAAGGAGTTGAGCGCGATAAGAAATGCGGAAATGTGTGAGTGTGTGTTTAAGAACATTTGTGAGTGTGTGTGCAAATGAGTGCGAAAATGTATGCAAAGGCATTGCTAACGGTTGCGGTGTGTGTGTGCTTGCATTTACAGCGGATTACAGCACACACACACACACATACACTTACAAGAGCACTTAACCCCTTGAGGCCCCTCAAATTACTTCATTATCAGAAGCGGAGTTCGCAATTTATATTTGGCAAGATATGCGCTCATATGCTGCCACACACACAAGCAAAAAAGCAACAAAAACACAAACACACTCTCCATTGACGCAGTCAGTCTTGTACTCAGTTGCCTCGGCAGTCGCTTGAGTGTGCCGGCACAGCTTCATTTCATGTTGCAAGTGGCGTCAGCGTGCGATTACTTGCCTCAAATCACCTGCTGTTGCGGAAATTTTATTTTTATTTACTTGCGCCAGCTGCTGCTTTTGTTTCTTGCGCTTCGTCTTCACGCTCGCTTTGTTCGCTTTGCTGCGAATGAGTGAATTCGGTAAATTGCGAACGCAGCCAGCGGCGTTGCATGCTACATGTTGCAATATTGCAAGAATGTTGACAGCAGCAGTGGCATGCGGCAGCTGTTGCCACACACACACACACATACAAACAAGTAGCTGCTGAAATGAAAGCAAGAAACCAATGAAGTATTTCACGGACGGACATTGCCTCAGATTACAACCAGCAGAGTGGAGGTGAGTGCATAAAAAGTGAATTTGTGTGCGTGTGTGTGCGCTTGCAACAACGGTAATGAAAGCAGTGAGTACAGGAATGCGGCTACTTGACGTCTCACCTGCCACTGTAGCAAGCTTTTCCTTGATTGCATGCCACAAATGCATGCAACACACAATCTTACAAACGTGCAGTTGCCACAGCACACCCGCCAACCACCCTGCTACGCAATAACGCTACACAGCTGCCATGCCAACGCTCGCCAACATTCCAATTCGCAGCTCAGGCCCGAGTGTTTGCTGCTCGGACACAAGCAACGGTGTGTTGCACGTATGCTAGAGCTAATGCTTACATTGCAACACTGCGTCGTTTCGTTGTTATGGTTGCCTCGCATGCATGCATCGGTGTCTAAGGTTACAAAAGCGCCTTAAGTTATGCTGTAAAAATAAATAGCAATCTCGGCTGCAGCCAGCAAAGCAGATATTTGTGTGCAGCTGTGCGCAAATGAAACGCTGTCGCCAATGTGCAACAACAACAACAACAAAAACGAAAGCAGCAGCTGCAGAAGACGTGCGCAAATCAAGATTTCCTACACCTCGCTCTACCCTGCTGCCGCAGCGCAACGTTGCATGCCTCAGGTAGCTTGCCACACCAGCAGCTGATTGCAGCTGACAGCTGCTACCCCCATTTTGCTATTTGACTGAATTGCCGTTGTGGCATTAAACTAAACAGCAGCACACCTTGCCATTTTTCTACGAATTCCTTTTCTTCGCTCACTTCTGCAACTTGCTTTTGCTGGCAATGTAAACAAATCGACAACAACAACTATGATAATAATAACGGTACAGGTTGCAGCAGTGTTGTCAGCTTAAGTTAGTTTGTTGTGCTTGCTGCTGCATGTGGCAGCTATACGCATTGCTATGTCCGCAGGAAATAGCGCAGTGTGTGTGGCATGTGGCAAGTAGAGCTGTTGCACATGTACACAAAAGCGGAGAAATTCTATGCTGTTGTTTCGATATATACACAGCCATATATACTTTTTAAATTCTTATATGCTTTGGCGTGTTGCAACAACTAAATTTATCTGTGTTGTTTTAAATTTTTGGGGAAATCGAAAATATGCTGCTCAAAATTACTGTTATATAAAAAATCACAAATTACAACAAACAGTAGCCGCCTACTGCTAGTATGTAAATATAATTTTAATTAAAAAAAAAACTACACTAAATTAAAAAAAACATTTGTAAAAATTAAAAAATTTCAATTATTACAAAAAAAATTGCCAAAAACAAGCAGCAACCGCCTACTGCTTGTATGTAAATATAATTTAAATAAAAACAGACTACACAAAATTTTAATTAATATTTTTGGTAAAAATTAAAAACAAAATTACAAATAAATTTCTATTATTAAAAAACATGTCAAACATTTTCTATAAATACATATATAATAATTTAAAAATAAATTACAAAGTAAATTTTTATAATTCAACAAAAAAAAAAAAAATATAACTGTCTATATTATATTTCTGTGTATATTTTATATATATAATAAATTATTGTATATAAAAATTAAAATTTTTTTTTGTAAAAATAAAAAAACTTCAAAAAAACTTCTATTTAAAAAAAAGCCAAATATTTTCTTTAAAACTGTATATAATAATTTGAAAAAAATACATAATAATTTTTTATAATTTAAAAAAGATTTCCCTATCTAATGAAATAATATTATAAAATATTTCTGCCTATATTTTTTTTATTAATTTAATATAACAAAAAATTACCTTGTTTTTTCTTATTATTGCGCTTCACTCAATTTTTAAATATTTTTTTTTATTAAACTCATTTTTATATATTTAGTTAAAAAATTTATTATTTCAAAACTATTTAAAACAAAGTTTTCTTAAAAAAAGTACAATATTTAGTTTAATTAGTTTGTTTATAACTTTTAGTATTTTATTTCAATTTTTGATATTTTTGTGTTGGTCAATTTTTTTGCACAAATTTAAAAAAAATTGCGAAACATTTTCGAACATAAAAAAAATAACAAACTATTTATGTAAAAATAATAAAAATCTTATGTACAAATTAAACAAAAAAAATATGCCAAAATTTTTATAAAATTACAATATATATATATAAAAATAAACAAAAATTTTAAATATCTTCATTAATCTAAATTCAAAAAAACACATTATATATATCATTTTACTATATTATAACTTTTTCTATTAATTTCAAAATGCAAAATATTAGAAAATCACAAAATATTAATGTAAGAATTAACAAAAAATTTTAAATATTTAACATTTTAAATATTTCATATTTTATTTATCTTAATTCAAAAAAAAATATATATATATTTATTGAGTTTACTTTTTTTAAATTTATTTTCTATAACTTTTTCTATTAATTTCAAAATGCAATATATTAGAAAATGACAAAATATTTATATAAAAATAAACAAACATTTTAATTATCTTCATTTATCTTTATTAAAAAAAATATATATATATATTGTATTTTAGTTTACTTTTTTTAAATTTATTTTCTATAACTTTTTTTATTATTTTCTAGACATTTTGTTTTATTTAAAAATGTTTCCTTCATTTTATTAAATAAATTATTATTTATTATTTATTTATTGAATCAATTTTTTGTTTAAAGAATATTTAAAGTAATATTTTCTAACAAATAAATAATTTTTTTCATTTTAATTGTTTTATTTTTCACTTTTATTGAGTTTTTTTTTGTTGTCATTTTTTAAGCATTTAGTTTTTTTAGCACAATATTAATGTTTTTAAAGTGTTAAAAAATTTAAAAAAGTCTTTATTTTCTGCTATTTGGAATACTTTTCACACAAATTGTAATTTTATAACAACATTATTCTTTTTTAATGTACATATGTATTTAATTACTTCATAATATTTCAAAAACACAAAAAAATTTCAATTGAACTTAATGTTCTAATTTTCATATTTTGTATTACTTAGAAAAAAGTCGCGAAATTTCTCTTGCGTTACGGTGAAATTTTTGTACCAAATTTATAACGCTTATTTAAATCGTATGACTTCAATTACTTTGTTATTCTGCTTATCCCGTTTTTTCCAACTTTAAAATTACCATTTCATAAGCAAATAATTATTATTTAAACGTAAGCAATTGCAATAACACTATAAAATCATGTAATTACCTGGCAATAAAAAGCATTTCCATGCAATTTGTATTTGAAAGCGTGAAAATAATGATACGAAAAATAAGCGGAAACAAAAAAATCGCCATAAAAAGTCAATGAGAAAAAATTAATTTCATTAAAAAACAAATTACTTGGGTGCAAAATACCGAGTGCTGCTGATAGTGAGTGGCCGATAAAAATAATAGCTATATTTATTGAATTTAATATGCATATTTAGTTACGCTAACTGCATTGCTGGGCACTTAGAATGTTCCAATTGGAGGCGCGCACTAGCGAGCATTTTGTCAACATGTTCCAATTCGAATTCTATTTGGTTTGGTTGGCTGAGTTGGTTTAGAATTAAACAATTACTTTTTTTTTTAAATCAAATTGGAAAAAATTTAAAAAACAACCAAAATTAGTAGTTTATGAAAAATTTAATAAATAAATGAAACAAAAAAATTTTATTTAAAAAATAAATGTACAAAAAAATATATTCAAAAAAAAAATTACAAAAAAATATAAAAAAAGTTAAAATAATTTGATACACCTTTTTAATAAAAATAAATTCTTTATTACTATGATTATACCTATTATTATTACTTACGATGAACGGGAATTTTTTTGTTTTTGTAATTTTTGTTTATAATAAATAATATAAGTAATACTTTTAGTGCACATTTCTATGATCAGAAGATTTACAAATATATAAAAGAAAACTAAAATTAAACAAAAAAAAAATGTTTAAAAATACATTGTAATTATTTATTTTTTTATTTATGTAAATTTTTTAAATTTTTAGATATTTAAATGCTTTATTTTAAAATATACATTCAAATAACTTTCTTTGTAATATATAACAATACCTTAAAATATTATTTTTAACAGATTTTACTTGTATAAAATTAAAAAAAAAATTTCGGTGCACGTTCTTTTTTAATCAAAAAAGAAAATAAAAAAATTTTTTAAATGCAGGTTTTTTTTTTTTAATCAAAAAAGAAAATATTTTTTACCACTTTTCAATATTAAAAGTTTTTTATTTCGAAATATAAACTCAAATATCTTTCTTAAAAATATAATCATACCTTAAATTATTTTTGAATAATTTTAAAAAGGATTTTCGATGCACGCTTTTTAAATTCAAACAAAAAATAAAATTATTTAAATAATTTTTTACATTTTTCAATATTAAAGGTTTTTTATTTTTAATGTAAATTCAAATATCTTTTTTAGTAACATATAATAATACCTTAAAATAAATTTTTTAACAGATTTTATTTCTTAAAAATATAAAAAAAAAATTTAAGATAATGGTTCTTGAAAAAAATTGGTATAGAAAGCAAAGTTTAGCTTTAAAAATATTGTAAGCTTTCTTTGCGCGTTTACCAAAAAATATAGAGCTACTTAACCAAATATTGAATAAAGGAATTTAGTAAAAAAACAGCTATTGAAAATACAGCTAAATGCAACTTTGCAAAAGCACAGCTCAGTAATTGGCTGCTTCTGCATTTGCTAGCGAGCGAACGTGACTTTCGTCTAATTTGCTGTATTGAAATGAGCAAAACTTGAGCGAAGGCGTTAAGCGATGAAAATATTTGATTATGCAAATTGAAAATTTCAAAATAATTTAAAATAATAACACAAATTACAACAAATAAAGTTGTATGAAAAATTTCATATAAAGTATCTAAATTATTTTCTAGAGCTAGAGCTAGCGAAGCTTCCTCACCTCACTCCACTAGTGATTTACCTTTGCACTATCTTTATTAATACCCCCACCTTTTCTCCGCCAACTTCGCCTATACATGAAATTTATTTATGTGTGGCCTGCTTTTAGGCGCTGACACATTTGTAGAAAGCTTTCATATTCTTTAGCCTTTTTAACTTAGACCAACGCTTAACAGGAAATCAAATAGGTAAATAACGCAAAGTCATGCTATTCATGGCATTTCATATGACATAGACATAAATATTTACGTATATGTAACGTATATGTGAATTGTGAGGCACTTTGACGTCCTAATGCCATTTTAGGACATTGACTTTAGGCACATTTGTGAGCAGTTATCGAGTTCAAACGTTGCATATTAAACATGTTTGATGACTAACGCAGATATACTGAGAAAACTAATGAAGTGAAAGCCAGATAGATTTTGTCATTCAGAAAGCTTTCGGTTGAGATTTTTCAAAATTTCTAAACTGCCCTAAAAAACAATGTTGAAGAATTCCATTTAAATTTCTTAAACGTTTGATTAAAAATAAAGCTTTGTTAAAGCTTTAGTAGCTTCAAGCCTTCAGTTGAGCTTTTTTAAATTTTAAAACTCCATTACAAAACAGTTATAAAGAAATCTATTTGAATTTCTCAAACATCTATTTTTGAAGAAAGCTTTGTTAACGTTTTAGGGCCTATAAGCTTTCGCTTGAGTTTTTTAAATTTCTAAACTTGATTAAAAAACAAAGTTCCAGAATTCCATTTCAATTTCTTAAACGTTTGATTAAAAATAAAGCTTTGTTAAAGCTTTAGTAGCTTCAAGCTTTCAGTTGAGCTTTTTTAAAATTTCGAAACATCGCTACAAAACAATTTTAAAATATTCCTTTTAACTTCTCAAACGTCTATTTCTGAAGAAAGCTTTGTTAAAGCTCTAGTGACAATTAGCTTTTCTACCATCGCAGTCATCTAACCTAACCTAAGGTTCGCCTGTTAAGGTGAGTACCCGAGGTCTGAAGGTTATTCGAAAGGAGTCTCTAGGGAAATATTCTGTAAACCCAAACTTTTGAGCAAATTGTGCATTAAACACGCTTTCAAAAATCTAGAATTCCGAAGCTTCTCCATTCACTTATCATTTTCCTCATTGTATTCATCTAAAAAGCCCAATGTTTACGTTGTTAAAAGCAAAAGCAATTGTTGCTCTTTAATCCATTATTAGTAGGTGAGCCCATTATGGTCTTAACTGCTAAGCAATATTGGCAACAAAAGGCGGAAACAACAATAACAACTGGTGCCAACAAGCAACACAAGTAATAAAGCAGAGCACTTGCCGTACCACAACAGCTAAAAGCTCTAAGGCAGGCCACAAATCGAAATATCATTGGGGATTTCAATTACCTACAACTCAGGCAGTTTGTTGTTGTATTGGTGCTCGCCGTGCCGCAAGAAGCGGTCGACAAAGTAAATGAGCCAATATACGTGTATCCATGTAAATATGTAATGGAGCTCGTTAAGTACCTATACATAACGGTATTTGTACTGATAGGCAGATGAGCATTGTATTTTGCCCAGCTTTGCGCTAGTATTTGTTAAAATGGAGCAGCCGAAGTGGACTGCAGTCAGCACTGAATAATTAACCAATAAATGGAAAGCAAACGGAGAATGAAGACTCATTGACTTAAAGACTGATTAAGAGACTGACTGATTTACGTAGAGTTTAGTTATACTGGCGTAATTATAACATTGTGGGTATTGTAAAGATCAGTATTGAGACATCGACAGAAAGCGACCATAGGTGTTGATAGACCGGTAGACCAGTCGTAAAAGAAGCCTAAGTCGCTCGAGATGACGGTAAGCTACAGATATACACACAAATGCTGCCCAAGCACTGGCTTATATTTTGAGCAATACTTGTAAGTGGCCCATAACAGAAACCCTGAAACAAAACTTTGTTAAATGATAGAAAAAGCTTTCGGGTATACTAGAAAAGCTTTCCCCTATAGCTTAAGTTTAACAGAATGCAGATACAATTGGATGAAGTGTCCAGGACGGTCTTTCTGTGGTGGTTTCGTTGGAGTCAGATATTACTAGAGTATCTAAGTAAGAAACTCGACTTGCAACCCACTTAAGTCGTTCGAGCTTCAGCCTTCCCTTTATGCAGCTCAAGCATATATAAACCTTTCCCATTTCTACATGACCCACTAGCAAAATGACTCTCCAGGCCACCTGTCAGCTTACAGCTCATAAACACGCGCCATCATTCATCCACTGACCGCTGTCGATGAGTTGACGGCGTAACATAAAAGCCTGCAGCCAAACCGGTTGTACCTTAACACAAGCAGCAAACACGCACACATATTCGCACTCGTCAAAAGCCTGTCTTTACAGTCAATTAACCGTTGCAACGCGAAAATAACTGCACAGCTATTATCAATGTACCGTACAAGGCCACCAAAGAGTGAATCCATTGACAGCTGATGTATCGCTGACAGTCGCTGAGTGGCAGCAAAAGCAGCAAGAGGGTCGAACGAATGGACGGCGCTGCCGTTACTATCTTAACGGTGTACGGATAAATGAATATTTGTGGCAGCAGAAAAATGGCACAAAGAGCGCACATGTCAATATTATTGATTGATACTGTCAAAATATTTTTGTATGGTTCAAAAAAAAAAATATCCAATAGCGGAAAACTTAAAATTTTTTGATAGCCTTTTGATAGCTGATTGATTGCTGCTTTAGAAAACTTCATGTGTTTGCTTAGCACTTTCTTTTAATTTCAAAGTTCCTTTTAATTTTTGCTAAAATTTATCTCAACTTTCAATACACTGTAAAGGTTAGTACCCTCTTTCATTTTTTTAAAGCACCTTCAGCTTGACAGCTGTCAAGATAGCGCCCTTCTATTAATTAGCAAGCGTTTTCAATGTTAACCTTTCCCTTAGAACACAGTGTTGCCATATGTTATTCGTTAAAAACATATCTACCATATACGGGTTAGGTTAGCAGTAAAGTGTTAGGATTTTCTGAAAGCTGATGCTCTGATAGCTGAGAATCATAGATTGCCAATTTTGGGTGTATCCTCGATCTCTGTGTTTTGTTGTTATTGTTGTAGCGGCAGAAAACATGCCTTAAGTAATTTCTGAGAATGCTGCCGATTTGACAGTGCTTGGCCGAAAAAAATCCGAGTCCGTTCCGGTTACGTAAACCCAACTGTCGTAGGAACGAGTTTCTTACGGATCGGTACTCACCAAAAACCAAGACTGCAACAATGGCTTATCTGTTATTTTGTAATAGAATTGCAAACACTGTGATGCTATCAGCTCATTACCATATTTACCTTTAGATAGTTTTAGAATATCTTAATCTCGAGTGGGCGGAACGGCTTACAAAATTGGACTTGTTGCAGAGCGTAACTTTTTCAGGGGGAAGCAGCTGCGCCTAGTTTAACAAATGATTGGAAAGGCAAGCATACGAGAACACTAATTCGTTGTAGATGTCGTCAGAAAGGAGAACAGGTCAAAATGAAAACTGGTAGAATGCATTCTATGGAAGATATGCCGATGAAAGTAGGAAATGATCAAACAAGAGATTACGAACTAAAAACGGCAAGAAGTACCTAATAAGAACGATAAGAAACTATACGTGGAATTAAGAGATAAATGGAAGGATTGAACGTAGGAACAAATAAAAATATGAAAGTAGGGAAGGTCGAAGTACGAATTTTTTGAAAGATGAAACGAATAATGAAAGGGTTAATGGATGATAGGAAGGACTATATATTAAAAGATAATGGAATGAACGAAAAATGTAGAGAGACTTTCGAATGGCGGTATGGAGACATAGAGAAAAATAAAGGATTACTACCTTTAGGTTAGTGTAGACGATGTTAGGAAGGACTAAAAGTTGAATAGGAATGGAAGCATGTTGGATAGAGACAGAAGTTAAGAGGAAAAGAAAGATTTTCGAAAGATTGTCTGGAGCTACGGAGTATCTAAGAGATAGATTAATGGAAGGATCAAGAAAACTCCGCTGGAACACTGGAGCAGAGGTAGTAAAGAAATAATAGAGACGGTTGGAGAGGTAAATGGTCATAGGAGACGGAAAAAGGCAGTGACAGAAAAAAATGAAGCAAATAAATTTCGCATGAAGGAATTATCACAAACCAGAATCTGAAAAACACGACGAATGAGAAATTTGTATGTAAATACTCATACTTCTCTTGCTAGAGTGCAAATCTAGCAGGCCACTGAGAGTATTGAGCACACGTAATGTCGAATTCAAGAATTTTGAGTTATTTTTTAAAATCCAACAGAATCTGGCAACGCTAGTAAGATAAATTTAAAGCAAAACCTTGAGCTATTTCGTTGCTCCAAGCTCTAAGCAGGCAACTCTACTTTTATGCTGGCCGCAATTGGTGCGCACAACAACAAAAAGAGCACGTAGGTAGCAAAGATGAAGTAAGAATACGCATATATGCATGCAAATAAGTGAGAAAATCTTTATATTTTGTGCGTGTGTATGTGTGTGCGTGTGTGCTTGTCATCGCTGGCTGCGTAGCTTTGCGATTCAATTCATTTGCTTGCCTAACAGCACGAAGTTATGCAAATATATACATACACAGAAATTCTGTAAGCAAAACACAAATATTGCGCTAGCTACACACACACACACACACATGCACGCACACAAAAAACACACTAGCGCGTACGTGTGAATTTTATTGGAGTTCGTTGCTGCGATAAGGAAATTGGACTACATTGGCACACACAGCAAACTTTTACGTTTGCCATAGCAAAGTTACAGCACTTTGTTTACTGTTATTTTGTATTGCGATTGTTGTTGTTATTGTTGCTTTGGCTAAGTTGTTGATTTGTTTGCTTTCGAATTGGTTTTGCTTGCGATTTGAATTTAGTTCCTTCGATTTACTTGCTGATTTCAACGCACAGCGGCTGCCAACCTGTCAGGCAAGCTGATACTAACACGCACACACACTCGCACGCACACACAGAGAGCGAGTGAGACGTAGTGTTTACCTACATCTGCATATCTAAAGCTATCAGCCAACGAGTTTTATCGACACTTGATAGCCCTACCAGCCGCAATGTCGGTACGTAGCACACGCTTGCCACACAAGCCCTGCAATAAAGCAACTTTGTGCGCATGCCACACTCGGCTGGTGTTTGTTTACATTTGCCCCGCACGCCAGCCCTGCGCCGTACTTTTTTTATCAGATTTGTTGAATTCATTGAATTTGAAAGATTTTCCAATTTCCTTGCGCCATTTTTCTTCCACCAAACGTTGAGGCAGCCAAACGCTACTACGTATTTCATCACATCATTTGCCCGCCTCGCCGCCCTGCAAACGCCGTGTGCTACAGTATTAAGCTGTGCTGTGCGTTTGTGTGCGTTGCTCAGCTTAACGGTATCGGAATTGTGGCGCACCTACCCTACGTCGCACCTATTCGCACCCAACTGCCGTCCGCTCAGCTCAGCTCAGCTCATTCCAAGTGGCACTGCGGCAGGCCGCTGCCCCAAAATGTAAATCGCTTGAGCACTGCCAACTCAATGAACGAGAGTTTTCGGTTTACTTTGCTATGCGTTCAATTTCTGTTTGTTTTTCTTCTATTTACAGATTCTCCAGATTTTGCGGTATTTATTTTTGCAACTTTTCGGATTTTTGTTGTTATTTCGTTTTCCATGATTGTTGGGCTTTTTTCGTAACTGACGCTCGCTGTGGCATTGTTGTTGTTTTATTTGCATTTGTTGTTTTTGATATCGTCGTTAGCTTTTACGTTTTGTCGTTGTTGTTATTATTGTTGTTGTTTTCATGTTTGTTATTATTACTGTTGTTGTTGTTACTGCTGCTGTGATTATTGCGAAAAACTTTATCGTCAGTTTATTAAAGGCATCTTCCTCGTTGTGTGTGCTTCAATTGTATGCTTGTGTATGTTTGCCTGTGTGTGTGCGTGTGAAATGCTCAAATTGACATACTGACAGTTCGATTGCTGCGAGGGAATTACATTGGGCATGACATGGTAATCACTTGCTTGCTACACACATACACACAAACACAAAAATTAACGAATAACACAACATATAGCAGCTATTTATGGCGCATAGCCTAAAGGTATGCTTACATTTGTGCGCATTACGCCTAGTCGCATGCGTTATACGTTAGAACAGCTAAAAATAATAGCAAACACAGCTAAGCTCTGTGTTAAGCATGCTTTAAGCTGCCATTACTATCTTAAATTGTGGTTGCGGCATTCTTATGCGCGCCTTTTATTTTGCTCTTGCGCCCCAATAGCCTTCCCATTTATCGCTATTACCAAAATCTAAGCTTTTTGTGTTATGGTATTAGCATTACTCACATTTTGTATACGCTTGTCAGCATCGTAATCCACTATGAGTAGCTCGTAATCTAGTAAAGTAAAATATATAGCTTGCGCCTAAAGGTATGCAAGAAAAGAATGACAATACTTGCTGGAACGTTTATTTATGTAGTTCATGTAAGCAAATATTGACGTAATATTCGGGGAAAAAAGCAATGTGAGAGCAAACATTTTGACTTCTCCAAACTTTAATAAAATACCGACTGAGTTTTTATGCAACACGATTATGTGAAGATTTCTGTCCAAAAAACCGCAAGTATTAAAGCAATTTCGTTAATACTATCTGTAAGTTCGAGAAAAGTCATGTGGTTACCCATTCACATGGGAATAGAAGGACAAGAAAATGTAAACGAGTTAGGCTGCTCTGGATCAGCCAGACTTAAAATTCGCCTAAGCTGTCGTAGAACATTTAGCTCCTTCAAGGGTTGCTTGAAGCAATGGATACTAGAGAAACACCTCACAATTTGGGCCACTAGCAACACAAGGCTTGCCACAAAGATACTTTGTTGATGGTGGTTTGACCAAAAAACTTCTACTTTTAGTTAAGAGTTCGATTTAAAGGAGACTAAGCAAGGTCTCAGTGATTATTTTCGCTTTCCAAGAGCATAGATAAAGCAAAATTTGAGATGATGAATGTCTCACAAAAATTCTTCATTTTCACTGAACCTAGATGGTACTTCAACTCTTTAAAATCCAGCATACCAAACAACATCTGTGAAACTCAAATAGTGGCTCTTTCGATGTCTATCAGCTAAACATTTGACAGCAGTGCTATAGTTATGGCGGCTGAGGCTTATTTAAGAAGTGGCATATTCTAAAACTTTATTCAAGCAAACTGTATACTGACACAGCTTAACAAAGAGATGTAGTTATAGCAACTAGTAGCGATTTTAAGATGACCAGAAAAATAAATAATGGATTTTCAAATAGAGGTTGAAGTAAGAGAGGTAGGAGTAGGGGTCTCAATGTAGAAATCTGTAGTTATTCTCTGTTTTCTCGGACAGATGCTTCGATGTTCTTGGTTCGATACTCGTTAACACAAAAGCTTTAGCTACAAGCGATTCCACTAATGAGCTCCAACTGAATTAACCAGATAACTAGAAACTAGCTGAAACTTTTATATATAATATCCCCATAAAACATATACGAGTACATGATCAAAATGTTAAGCTGAGTCGAGCTAGCCATGTCCGTTTGTCTGCGTGTATATACGCGAGCTAGTTCTTCAGTTTTTGAGATATCGAACTGAAATTTTGCAAACGTCTTTTTTTTTCTCTAAAGTTACTTCTTTATCAGAACCGCCAATATCGGACCACTAAAGAATATAGCTGCCATGCAATTGTACGATTAAAATATTGTTCATGTATTGAACACTTTTATATTTGTGGAGGTTATTATAACTTTTTCTTCTCTTCCTTTTCTTCTTTCTCGCCTGGTCACCTTATTTCAGTTTGAACATGATTTTTTAGCTTTTTCCTTACTATTAACTCTCTTCTATCACTTCTTCTCTCCTCCAAAAGCAAAACTAATGACATTCAGCTCAACGAAGCGACTTCACTTCCAACACAAACATAAAATAATAAAAAAAGAGACGCCACCACATTAAGTAAACTTCATAAACGCTTAGCAAACACTGTAAAGACTGACCGCTTATGGCGGAAAATAAATAAAAAGTGCAGAAGAAAACAAACAGCTGCTTAAATGACATCAATGTGAGCCAAAGGATGACACAGTTAGCAGTTGGCAGTTAAAAGGACTTGCTACATTGACCCGGCAATGGCAAGCGCGCACTCGACTTGCACTCGCGCCAGGGAAATGCAACCCTGCTGTAGCAGTGAAGTAGCTGTCCCCAGTTGTGTTTCGCATATTGCTGCCACGATAATTGCATTTAATGCAGCAGCATTTTCTTATAATTGCATTGTAAGCGGAAAAACAGCGCACGCGCCAAACAAACCATAGTAAATAGGAAGCAAACCGAAGCAAAGGGATATTGCATAAAGAGAATGGCAGCACTTGCTGCCGACGAAATCATTGCTGACGTTGTAAATACTTAGCTTGCTTGCCTCAGGTCCACAACTAATTGAGTTAATGGCTTGGAAAATCTATTTAAATTCTACACAAATAACTTTACAGCTGCATACACGTATAACGGTAGTTGGTGGCATGTTGTTTTTAGTTTCTATTTATGTTTTGTAATTGTATTTGCATTTATATTCGTGTTTGCTTTTGTTGCCGAGAATGTCAACCGGATGCGCTGGTATTTAATAGGCAAATATAAATTGAAAGCTGCTTTGGTAGGGGCAGGAAGCGGGGCAGGCAGGTGCAGGGATTGCGTGCTGTTCGCTAGATAATAACGGAAATTATAAAAGCGCTGTTTAGTGTGTAATGAAGGAAATTAAAGCGGCTGGCGCAGGTGACAAGACAGTGAGTGCGGGAATGAGAGCGTTTAAGGAGTTGCTAAGGAAGCACGGAGTAGCGGAAGTGTAATGAGAATTGAATGTGCAGTGAGAGCATTGAGAAAAGAATGACTTTAGTATTGCATATACTAGAAATAGTGAAGAATAGTTAAAAATACACCAAATAATTTTTTATAACATATAATAAAAATAAATTAGTTAAGGAAAATAAGAAAAAATCTTAAGAAGTAATGAAAGTCACAAAGCGAGTAGTACCTAAATTTAAATAATCTGAAAATAATTTTTTTTTTATTTATGTTTAAAAAAAAATTTTTTTTTACTTTTTTTTAATATTTTTTATTTAAAATTTTTTATTCATTATTTTTTTTTTCAATTAAATAAAAAAATTTTCTTCAAAAAATATATGAAAGTTTGCATTATTTTTGTAAAAACAAGCAAAAATGTTAACTTCGGTTGCACCGAAGCTTTAATATCCTTCACAGGTGCATTTTTTGTAGCATAAAAGAATATAAAGAGATCTTTATCTTGATTTTGACCGGTCAGTTTATATGACAGCTTTATGCTATAGTGATCTGATCTCAGTGATTTCTTTAGAGATTGCATTATTACCTGAGACAATAATGCAAACCAAATTCAGATGAAAATTTCATCAAAAAGGTGCTAAGTTGATTCACAAGTATCATAGCTAACAGCGGTTACTATATGAGTTAAAAAGTATTTTGGAAGAAGAAAAGAGGAGCTTGAGAAACTAAACATGCTTGATGTTATGCTTAAACGAAAAGAACCACGTTTGCCGGCATCGTAATCGATCATCAATAATATGTTTATATGAGAATGTATAAATTATGCGCCTAAAAGTATACTGCTATTTGACACAATATACATAAAAAAGTAGAGCGTAAGACTGAGAAAAGCGACTTCCTTCCTGGACTCCGTTTCCTCGACAATTGGGTCTAAGTAAGCGGAACGGACCCAGATTTTTATCCGGCCAAGGACTGTCAACTCGGCACCATTCCTTGAAATTACTTCAGGAATATTTTCTGCCGTTACTACAACAACAGCTTCCTGGAGATACTAGCATTAAACTCTATTAGGGTAGAGTGTCATCTGCTAACTTTGCATAGAAACGATCTCCTAAGGCTTATAAGCGATTTTTGGAACTCGGAGCTTTTGAAGATGGCTACTGTAAAGCTACAAATCACCAGCAAGTCAAGAAATGTGTATGTATAGAAAATGTACTGAATGGAGCAGCCATTTTTATAATAAAGACAACTTTCTTTGGTTGCTGGTGATACAAAACTATACACTTAACACTTTGTAAACAACCAATATTTATTTTATGCATGCAAAATGTATATTGACTTATTTCCATGAACCCACTGAGAATTACAGACTACATGGGAGTGAAAACTTATCTGCCATTTTCATTGCAGCTGCATACCAAATTTCCAGCAGCAAAATATGCTACATATATTTCTTTCCGCAATATTTTTTATAACCGTTTTTTGTTTACTTTCCTTTCTATGAATATTATCGCCGACACTGCCGCTGCCACCACTACATTCGCGCTGTGCAACATAAATTTGTGCGCATACCGACTTGTCAAAATGTGTTGACAAAAACTTCAACATATGCAACAAATAGCTGCTTGCCACATTTTTCGCTTTTTTTCACGACAACAAAGTTGGTTTTTGTGTTGCTAACAAAACTTTGTGCAAAACTCCGCTGTATGCGCCTGTAAGTATGCTACTATGACATGAAGATGAAGTTATAAGCTGCAAGTGAAGAACGGAATGTGTATTTATTTATTTCAATTTTCAAGCCACTAAAATAGATGATGTGTGTAGGGGCTGTGAGGGGCACAGTAAAGGCCAGGCGTAGCTGTTGCAAGCGAAGTGCGCGGAGAAAAGCGACATGACAGCGAAAATTATGCAAAAACCTCATCAAAACTAACAAAAACATTTCAACGATTTGTCTTGCTGTCTGCGCGCTTCTACCGCTTGCCACATAACTGCTCGCTGCTCCGCGTGCTGACAGCGCTTCGGCGTCTTTTTTGCACATCACGTTTTACTGGGTGTTTACTTATGTTGATTTCTTTATTTACTTCGAAAGCGCATAGTTGATTTTATTTACACTTCACCAACGGTGCAATCTTTGCTTTTTTGTTTTAGTGCAGCAGCTGTTTGTAGCGTATGATATCCGATGAAATTCGGCTGAAGAGCACTGTACATATCAGCTTTATATGCTTTGGAAGCGCAGAAGCTCTAAAGCTTTGAAGCTTTGGAAAGTATTTTCAAACTTTGTTGCTGTACTTTTATTTTCGAAATTTACTTTTAAAGAAGAAGAACCGGTTTCAGCGGTGTTTTAACAACAAAAACCTGTAGTTCCAACTCGAACGCCGCAGATCCGTCATCTCATTTTATTTAACCGCTAAAAAAGTTCGTTGTCTCCGGCAAGCTCGTTTTCTTTTCGAAAACCAACTTCGAAAATAAACCAGCCACAGTTTTTAAACGCTCTCACCTATTCAGAACTCGCATATACTTCACCCTGCCTGCGCCATTCAAACACGCTTCCATATAAACCTCAAACACTTAATTGCCTCGTTGCCAAAGCTCCGAAAGTGGGTTAACAATGAACGCTTCGTTTACACCGCACCACACAAACGATCACCTACTCGTGCTCTCAGTATGTAGCTGCGCTGGTTGACCGACGCCGACCGATTTTCGCATGCGAGCACACACGGTCGGCATTTGAAAGAAATCAGATTGCCAACTTTTACTGGAATTAAAATAGAAATTGAAATTGAAGGCAAAGGAAATGGGAAATTTTCAATTTCGTTCGAGTAAACAGCACAAAGGTGTGTGAACCGCTGTGCGGTCGGTTTGTTGGCTGTATGTGACAAAGAGCAAGCAATGAAGTAATGAAAATGAAAATGAAGATTGCTGATTGGAAGATTGCAAAAAAAAAAGGAAGTACAAAACTAAAACACCTACCAAAAGGGGTATACAGTGAGAGAAGCGTTGCATTCGAATTAAAAGAGTAAAAATAAATATTTACTTGCTACAGCTAATGAGAAGGAAAGGATAAAGGAAAGAGCACCGTTTCTGTGCCGAATTCTTAATTAGAGAATTTCTACTTGCACTTTTTTGCGCACAAAGCTGGTATGGTAGGGAGTATAAATCTGCTTTTTCTTTGTACCGATTATCTCAGATCAGCGCAAATACGACGGAGGCCAGCTTGACCTTACAGCGAGGTCGAGTTAGGCGTCAAAGGAGTTAAGGCTAGTGGTGCCGTAAGATTATGTTAGGGTTTACACGAAAACAAAAGATAAGTCAAGCGAAGTCAAGGTAGGAGTCAAAGGAGTTTATGCTAGAAAGCAAGCGAGATCAAGCCAGCGGTCACGCGAAGGCAAGTTGCGGCTCAAGCGCGGTTAAGTTAGCTGTCAAGATTACACAAACTATAATTCAAGTGAGCTTTGGAGGCCACTTTGGAGGTCAAAGGATGTTCGTCAAGCGAGCAACTTGTTATGTGAGGTGGGTGTGGTTATTAACCGATTTTAGCCATTTTTATACTGTACCTTGAAACGATACGGAGAACTGTCTCCACTATGTTTAATAGTAAATCTTCGAGGCGGTCGAACGACCCTCCTACTTTTGTTTTATTTATATAATATAATAACATTAAAATAGCACAATTCTGCGCCTCTTACTACTCATCACCATATTCCCACATCAAATCAACTAAATCGTTTGTAAAATCAACTTTTTGTGAAATCTGCAAACTTAACAACAGCAATTTCACAACAGACACTCGCAACTCGCATCGCCGTGCGTAGCAACAGCATACCCACCCTTATGCACGAAGTGTTAAGTTGCAAATTGCACACCCGCTGACTTGTCCATTGCAAAGCGAATCACGAAGCGCACAAATTTCGCCAACGCGTACGCTATATGCCGCGCGTCTGCATAGGTCAAATAACTGTCGGGGGAAATGCGCTAAAGTGCCGTTCCATACCGTACACACTCGTCTTCAAATATTTAATATCAAAGCTTACTGCCTTTCACTTCACTTACTAGCGACGCGCGCGTTTCGTAGTTGGCGCGCGACGAATTGCTCGCCAACAGCGTCACTCGCAGCGCACAGAATGCAATTATGTTGGTGTTTGCAGAAGCTGAAAGCAACGCCACTAATGCATAAAGCGAATGCAGGTGTTAGTTTTATTTCGGTGGCAACGACTGTCAGCTGCTGGCGCGCGGCAGCGTCCATTTCAACGCGCTCTTGTGCTTTTCGCACGCTCACCTCACCTTTTAGCAATCAGCGGACTTACTAAAAGCACTCACTTTTGATCACTAAATGCAAGGCTGCGTCGTGTAGTGTTGCTTTGAGTTGCTAAAATGGCATTAAGTTGGCGGTGGGCGAGTGAAAATGTAATTATTTTCTATTAAGCTAAGGGTAAATGGTAAAAATTAGATATACTCCAAAACACTTGCAAAAATATTTGAATACGATTTGTGTTTATAGTTTTCAAAGTAAAAGAAAAATGTTTACAATTTATTTAAATTAAAAAAAAAAATTTAAAGAAATAAAAAAATTGTGTAGCTAAAAACCGTACAAAAAAAAAATTAATAAATTTTCATCTTGAAATTAAATTTCCATGAATTTTCACAATTTTCTGCGTAAATTGCTTAGATTTTCACAAACAAGCAGCTCGTTAGCTTTTTAAACCAGTTTCGCACATTCAAAGAAAATTGCATAATTCTACTTGTAACTTGCAACACATGTAAACACAAACGAAATAACTACACGCCAACAAATTCATATGGAAAACATGCCGACAACACTTCCTGCTGCCGATTTGAGAGAAAAATTTGCAGAAGCAAAAAATTGCAATAAACAGAAGAAAAAGAAAATTGCGTGTGTGTATATGTGCAGGAGCAAGAAAATTGCCAAATTTCTAAGAAAAAACAAAACACAAAAACGGGTAAGCTACATATAGCAAATGAGGCAAACGTTTATGCAGCAAGAAATATGCTCATAAATACAAAAACAATACTGGTAGAGCACAAATCAAATATTATAAAAGAGGCAATTTCTTTTAGTTAGACAAATCACGTGAGGACTACCTGCTGGAATATTTGCAAACTGCAATTACTCTTAGCACTTTTCTAGAGATTTTAATCTAAAATAACGGTTTTTGTATATGACTTACTGAGATTTATAAATTTATCTAAAACAAAACAAAAAAAAGCCTGTATGAATAGTGCTGCTGTTATGTGACAACTGTTAAAAAATAGTTCAGTAAAATATCCCTGCATTTATTTGAAAACCACTATTGATATTTAGCAACGCTTGTCTTCGAAAACAAATCCAATAATAACCTATTCCTAATACCTATTACCATATTGCCGTTATATACAGATTTAATACACTTATCAAATCATTAATTTGTAAGCAGAGTATGCATATTTTTGAAATATTTTAACGGGGATATTTTAGCCAAATAACCTTTTTCTTCGTTGCATACTTATTATTAAAAATACGCTTTCAAAACTTGAGTCTTAGCAAAAATTTTTAAATTTTTTAGCAAAAAAAATATCTTTATCTCTTGAAATTCGCTTAGTTGTGAAGCTGTTCCGAAAAGTCCCTTTTGGGTATTTTTTATATCTTCTCTTAAACAGAACCCACATTTATTTTCGTTTCAAAATATTAATTAAAAAATCAAAACATAACTTTTGAAAACGCACCAAAAGGGATATTTTGCAAAAAAATCGGTTTTAATATTACATGTTTTTTAATAACGATTACTTTATATAATTTATACTTTTACAAATAGACGACATTTGTTTTAAAAACACCCAGTATTATTTGAAAATCCATATTTTTTACTTCGCAATATGTAGGTAGTGTGTAGGATAGACGAAATTTGTTTTAAAAATACCCAGTATTATTTGAAAATCCATATTATAGACTTTGAAATATGTAGGTATAAATTACCAAAACTCAGTTTTTATATTTCATGTTTTTAAAAACTATTACTTTATATAATTTATACTTTTACAAATAGACGATATATGTTTTAAAAATACCCAGTATTATTTGAAAATCCATATTTTTTACTTGGCAATATGTAGGTAGTGTGTAGGATAGACGAAATTTGTTTTAAAAATACCCAGTATTATTTGAAAATCCATATTATAGACTTCGAAATATGTAGGTATAAATTACCAAAACTCAGTTTTTATATTTCATGTTTTTAAAAACTATTACTTTATATAATTTATACTTTTACAAATAGACGATATATGTTTTAAAAATACCCAGTATTTTTTGAAAAGCCATATTTTTGACTTCGAAATAGGTATAATTTACTTAAACCCAGCTTTTATATTCATGAGTTTAAAAATAAACTATTACTCTGAATTTACGAACTATTACTTTTCAATTAAAAATGCATTATTTCAAATTTAGACGACATTTGTTTCGAAAATACCCAGTAGATATAGAAAACCTATATCTTAAACTTCGAAATACCTTTTTGAGGATTAAATAATGATTTTTGTCGCAAGCCTATTAGCGTTTTTTTTTGTCTTTGTAATATCATATGTAATAAACTGACATTAGCCGCCTTAACAAACTTTTGAGAGACTCAAAGCGCCTTGTAAATTTGTGAGCGTCTTATGATCAATTATGTATATAGAAGTTTTAAGTTGAAGATAACACAACATACCGACGTTCTAACCTGTCCAAGTTAGCTGCCTGTTAGAGTCGAGCTTTTAACCTAACCTAACATAATTCTAAAGCAGCCATTTTCTAATTTTAGAAACCCCAGCTGTTTAATGTATTAATTTTGATAGCGCCTTAAATTGTTAAACACACAAAACTCATCATTATTTACAAAAAATTATAATTACAATAATTTAATGAAAATAATTAATATAATGATAAAATAAAAATAATAAATAAATTCATTTAATCATCAAATTTACAATTTATGTTTTAAAAAACTTCGTTTCTCTAAATAAACCAGTATTTTTATTCAACTCCATATTTTTCCCTAACTTTATGCAAATTTGTGGGTTTCAGTTAATTTACCATGAGTATTATATAACCAGTATTTTATTTTAAAATCATTTCAAAATTTTGTTTTAAATTTTTTTCGCTTTTGTCGTTTTAATCGATAATCGATGATAATTATTTGATGAGTAAAAATATTTTACTGTTTTATTTTATTAAATTTATTTCTTTTAAATACCTGAATTGAAGTCAATGTTCCCAGTATTTTATTTTATAATCATTCCAAAATTATTTTTTCAACAATTTTTGCTTATAGCTCGATTTTTTTAGTCTCATCGATTGGTATTTTTTAAATAGAAAAACTTTACTGTTTCGTTTTAATAAATTTACCTTATTTTCACTTTTATCTTTTATATTTAGTTTTTACATTTTTGCTCTTCTTGTACATCCTTTGCTACATTTCTGCTTTCCGTTTACAACTGCATTTTCCTTAGCCTTCGGCCATGACCGTGGCCTGCAACGGAAGTGGTTCGTCGTTAGCGCTTGTTGTTGTGCTTGTCCAAGAAATGCAGGCCACCCTTCAGCAGCAGAAATTATGCAAATAGCATATGAGGTTCAAGTCTAATGCTCAGCGATAGCTCTTGTTGCTTTTAGGCAATTTTGTGATAGCTGCCTTTAAGCTTTAATCTGTTGTAGTTCACGCTTACTTATGCAATTTAGCTTTAAGCCTACATACTCGTATGCGTTCCTCTACTGTTGTTGCTATAATTTATTCTTAGAACCTTTTAGAAATTCTTCTAATGCTCCTCCAAAATTAATTAACGCCTAAAAAGCCACTATGCGACGCGCCCGCCAATGTCTTAGACCTACGCGTATTCTTGCGCTTCAACGCTTTTTGTTATTGTACTTATTTCCGTCATTTGCTGGTGTTGGTGGCACGTCAGAGAATGGCTTACCTTAATTAACCCATAAATACAATAAACAAAGTTGGCAAATAGAAAAGTTACCAAGCGCATGTGTGTGTGTGGAGCTGTTAGTATTACAGCCACTTAAACACCTAGAAAACAAAGTGAATGAAAGGGGCGTAAGAATATCAAATGAGAACTCGCACTGCGAAAAACAGTCGATTAGTAATTGTTGCAGTAGTCAGCTTTGCACCTCAATATCGGGTTTGCTACGAAGCTCACATATAAAACTATCTATTTCAAGCTGACTCAAGCTTCGACGATATTCAGGGTTACGGTTGGTATGTTCTACCACAAAGCTAAGTACGCAAAAAAGTCAGAGAGCTTTCAACGTTCTTAGTACATTGTCTTGGAAAGTCTTGAATAGTCCATAAGCAAATATTAAGGCTATGGCCACGGCAGCTCTGTTAGAACATAAGCGCGACGAACCATTGAGTTTCAAGTACCAAACCTTAACTGATTAAGCTAACTAGTTCTTAGTGGTTTATCTAACTCCTACAATTTCTACAGTGTAGACTAGCCTCACTGCTACATAGCCTAAAGAATATCGAAAATCACCTGCGCTAACTTTCTTAAAGCATGCCGTTAGTACTAATACGACGACAGCTAAGCGTAGGCCAGACACACAGCAATCGTCTGTCGGCTCGTATGCCATTAAACGCAGCGGTGGCCTGATTTGGAGCGCACAAACTGTCACACGTCTCGCTCACGACACCAGGCAAGCATGCATAAGTAAGTGAATAACAAGTCAACAGTAACAGCGTGTGATTTATGATAATTCATTATACTGTTTTACTTGCTTTACCAAGGATTTCGTATCAATTAATCATGACTTTTGTTGAGCTTACTTGTAATGAGCACGAAGTAATCATACAAGCAGTTGTATTGAGAGTAATATAATACAAGGCGGTGAGTGTGTGTGAGTCAGCGTGTATTTGTAGCTGCGTTCTACTTGTACATATGCTTTTAGGAGCGAACACTGCAGTAATCGGAAGGAACTTTGGGTGTTGAAGTCCTTGCAAGCAATTTGGTTAGGTTCTGGAATTAATATATATAACTCAAAAAAACAATTTAACCAATTACGATGTGAACCCGGCAAGTCATGTGAGCAGAAACTAGCACATAGCCGCTAACTGAAGCCGTGTGGCATTTCAGAAGTATTAATTTCGAATTTAAACACGTGAAACGTTTCGGAGAGGCCTACAAATATTGTACGAACCTAAAAATTTCCGATGAAATTATTTTCTACAGAGCTCTAAATTTAAATAATGTAACCTTCACGGAAACATGCGATATTTTACCAAAGCTTTAGCTAAAATATTATAGAGCACTTTTAAATACCGTAACCAAGAGCAATCATGCCTACTGACCCTATAAGGTTATGTAAATATGAGTTTTGTTGTTGTTGCCATACCATTGTAAGCTGTTGTGCTTATGCACAGCCGATTTGCCGTCGTCTACGCACGCTGCTTAATAATACACCTGTGTTTGGCCTAAAATTACACATATTTTGAAGCGCTTAAATTCCATTCTATATATACATATTGTTCCATTTGTATTGTATATGTAATATATACCATATATATGTGGGTGTGTATTTATAAATTTCAATGCTTTCGTATTGTGAAAATTTAAGCAATTATTGCATTGTTTTCTCTATTTATTTGCGTAATAATTTATCTGTAGCCTACATTTAGGCGCCAACCCCGTATAATGTACACAACGCTTGGTCTCGCAAGCCTCTTGCGCTTAATTGCCACTCAGCT
This sequence comes from Bactrocera oleae, assembly GCF_042242935.1. Classification (NCBI taxonomy): domain Eukaryota; kingdom Metazoa; phylum Arthropoda; class Insecta; order Diptera; family Tephritidae; genus Bactrocera; species Bactrocera oleae. The sequence continues at coordinate 2,640,444 of NC_091539.1, forward strand.
GTTACTACTCTCTACTCTTCAACGATTTCTCATACATTAATTGCTTAAGCATTTCACATTTGCTGGCATACTCCGACTTAATTTCGATTTTATTTAGTGCAATTATTAAGCTTACAGTTATGATGGCTGTTATTTAGTGATATTTTGTCTGGTGTATTAAAATGTGTGGCAGTTTATATAGGTATAAATATTGCTTAGACTCGAACGTTTGCGTACAATCATATAGTACGAGTATATACTCGTAAACGCCTACAAATATGCAAAGCATTTAACTCGGAAATGCTCAATCAAATATTTGACGTCACAGAATTTCAATTTAAAAAACATTTTAATTAATTGAGTCTATTCTTGCAGCATGTATGCACAAAACATTCTACATTAAATTGACAATTTGTATGGGTTGAGCAGTGTATGGGTTACATAGTGTAGCTATATAAACAGCAGACTGAAAGCTGAATATTGTGCGCATATTTAACAGCAGCTGAATATATTTTTCTAATAATTAACGGTTATCTTGCTTTTTATAATTTCAGTTCAGTTTTAAATATATATATATTTTTTTTTTAACTAGTTACGAACTAGTGCTAAAGCGCTTGGTTCATAAAAAATTCACAAACAAATATTAGAAAAAAATATACGCTATTAAGGTTATCCTTTCCATTATAAAATTAGCTTTGTTCAAATTGTGCTTCCTTATTAATGGAACTAGTTACCAACTAGCGTAATAGGGGCTAGTTCAAAAAACTTCACAAAAATATTAGAAAAAGAAAGTACACCCACTTAAGCGTAAAAAAATATTATCGTTAACTAAGTGCTGACTAGTTACAGTTACATAAGTAACTAGTTTAATAGGGCCTAGTTCAAAAACTACACAAAAATATTAGAAAAAGAAAATACAACCACTTAAGCGTAAAAAAATATTATCGTTAACTAAGTGTCGGCTAGTTACAGTTAAGTTAGGAATTACCCCAAGTCTTTAACATTTATATATGTTATAATAAAATGTTTGAAAATATTTAACAAGTTGATTGTAGATAGTTATAAAAAAATTAAAAAATTTTGATTTTATTGTTAATATTAAAAAATATTTTCGATATTGAACTTTAAAACTTTTCACACACTTTTCAACAAAAACCAAGCAAGAGACTGGTTATACACTAGTTACAGGGTAATTAATAAATGCGAATTTCAATTTTTCATATAAATTTATAGATTTTTATCTAATACATGCATATATTACTTAATTTTTTTTTGGACAACAGCTACATAAAACAAACTAGTTATTTACTGGTTACAGACTAGTACTTAAATTTTCGATTTGATGCAGTAAATATTTTAGGGCATATTTGTTATATACTACAATAATTGAATGTAATTTGCAACTAGTTCGTAACTGCTCCTAATTGAGCTAGTATACAACTAGTTAAAAAAGTATGTGTGTAAAACTAAGTTTTTGACTGATTTTATTAAATATACACTAAATGTAGTTTGTAACTAGTCGGCCTCGAACTAGTATGCAACTAGTGCACAGCTGTCGTTTATGAACCCAAAACTTTGACGGATTCTATTAAATACATACTAAGAGATACATACTGGTACATATACACCATACACTGATGTATCATTTATTATGTGTATACTCATGCATTACTAAATAACTGCGTAAAATAACATTTATGCACCATTCCTTATGTTGAGCATTTTATATACACAATTTTAATGCGCTTATTGACTCAGCATTTATTTTGTGATTTAATTGAGTTATGCCTACCACAGCTAAGCTGATCACATATCTCAACTTCTTTAAATATTTTTGTTTCAAAATTTGTTGTTGCTGTAACAAGGCTGGCTTCCTTTCAAACGCATGTGTGTGTGTGTGTGTGTGTAAAACTAAGCTTTAAGATTTATTGCTGCTTGCAAGTGTTGACAATTGAACTATTCGCACAGACACACACAAAACAATTATGCTGAATAACAATTGTCGGTCACTTGACATCACTTTATAAATTTATATGCGCAATTGTATGTGTTTGTGATAATATGTGTATAGGAGTGTATGTGTGTGTGCCTACAATAAACTTTATAAGCACTTGATATGTCAACTGTTGAAAGGCAAGTGAGCCTCCTTCAGGGCAATCGAGCGCAAATGAAATGCAACAAATGCTCCGAATAACCTCTGCTGCTTGCAACAAATTCATTACTGTGTGTCGTTGTATGTGTGCGTGTGTGTCCTAGCATTGTTGTGAATTGTGAATTGTGCGTAGGAAAATATTTACTTTGACATTTTAATCGTTCGAATCGGTCGCTCTTGTTGGTTATGCGCCTTTGTGATTTTTGCTGACTGTGAATTTGTGTTGGAAATTTATGTTATTTACCGTTTAAGTGATTTACAAAAGTGTTGGACAAATAATCAATTGCTTTTGTTGCAAATTTTGTAAAAGCAACACAGCCTAAAAGTAGATTACACACTAGGTGGGCTTGTGAAAATGATTGATGTGGACTAAATGGCAGTAAATGCTGAGTTTAAGTGTTGCATACATTTAGGAGTAAATATTTTTAGTGAACCAAAACAAGCAAAGGAAGAACAAAACGAAATACATGACATATTTGAATAATGAAATTTCTAAAGTTAGTTAGTTGCTGCGACAACGCACAATTTCTTGCGCAAACGTTTACTGTGTGTTTAAAGAGAGCCTAAAGCTATGCTTCGTTTTATGAACTCTGTGATTTGGTATCTTATAAGAATTGATAATGAAAGTAAAACATAAATGATATATGTATATTAGAAGCTTAGTGCAAAGCTACTTCCTTTAGTTGTAGCAAGAGACAGCCCAAAAGTAGGCTACACAAAAACAGTTAACCATTAATTTGAAACAAAAAATTTCAGTTTTTGGCAGCAGCTAAGCGGCACCATATAACATACTAAAGCTGTGGAGTTCGCCACATTCTTTATACTTCCGTTATTTGCGTAAAGTAAACACACTTTCTCTACTAAATATAGAGTTGCGACTGAAAACTGGCAAACTTGCCACATGTTAGCATGCTAACAATTTTAATTCTGCAATGGCTTGCCACAAAACTTTGCGGCAAGATGATAACGGCTTGTTTTTGAATGGTGTTTAACACGAATAACTCAAGAAAAGCGTATTTTTCATCGTATTTCTAACAAACATATAAGTTAGTTGTAGTTTGTGTTAAATTTCGTGCAAGCTTTGTGTGTTTTCTTGCAACACAGCTTCTAATTTGAACTCTGCGGTTTCGACTGTTATTCCGCCAGCGTAACCTGCAACATATAGCACAGTTGCAACATATTAGCTGAGTGACATGTACAACATAAATGTTTTAGAGACGTATTTTTGTTGTTATTGTTGTGAATAAAATTTTGGTTGTTGTTGTTAATAAACAACTTGTTGTTAATAAAGAACTTGTTGTTAATAAACAACTTGTTGTTGTACTCATTTTGGCAAGCAATGCCACAAATTTGCAGTTTGTATTGTATATTGTTGTTGTAAGTGCTATTATTGTTAGAGTTCTTGTTGTTGTTGTAATCTAAGTTTTTTTTTTTGTTCGCTCTGCAGCCGTACTGCTTTTATTTGAGCGACAATCACTTTTAGTTTATTTGCTTCAAGGCAAACCATTCACTATATTGTTTGTGTTGTTGCAAATTTTGTAGCTGAATAATTAAAATGTTTTTTGCTGCCATATGCACCGTAAAGTCTCTCTCTATGTCGTATTTGTGACAGCGGAAAATGTTTTGTGCATTTTGCTATCTTCCGTGTAGCCAAAAACGGATTGCCATGCTGCTGTTCTTCCCTCGAAACCATAAAACCACCGCACTCCAGCTTTCGGCTAGTTTTTGCCAACTACCGTTATTGTTACCTTTGCTGACAGCTGTCATGGGTCACATTATGCAATATTTAGCATGTATGAATAGTCTTCGTGTTAAAAGCGAAATAACAACTATTTATGTAGTTGCCTTAGGTTTGGGGATGAAGGAAATGCTGATGCAATATTTACGAAGCACAATTAAGCTAAAGAGGCATTCGGGGTATGGTGTAAAATTTGTGAGGTTAGGTCGTTGGGAGGATGTGGTATTTTCTGTTGAATGTGAATTTACAGTTTTTGAAATCCTTTGCGTCGTGTTGAGAATTCTACTGTAGAACTGATGGAATGTTGGGCGGAGCCAAGCTTTGAAAGCCGCTTAAGCTTAAGAAAAGCTGCAGTAGACCTTAAAAATAGTTGAAGCTCAAGGGAAAAACGCTAGAGTATCAGAACATAGAAGCGTATTGAATACAGATATATATTTTATGCACGAAACCGGATTTTTACCGGGCCGAGGACTGTCAAGTCGGCAGCATACGTAGAAATTACTTAAGCGATGTTTTCTGCCGCTACAACAACAACAAATATATTTTAATTAATCCCCAGAACTTTGCGAGCTTGAGCAATATAAATATAAATAAAAGTTTCGTTATGATTTCAGCTGACTCTTTAAATGGAGACATTTACTATTCAAGGGCCTCACTCAACATACTGATCTCTCTAAAATTAAAGCTCGCTATGTTATAAACATACGCGCTTTAAAGCTCGGTGCCAGGATCTTTTTAATTCGAACATTAGATTTAATGTGTAGAAACCGTAAATGATTAGAAAACCCTTAAGAACTAGCGCCATGAACCGTAGTGCTCAGGGCTTTGTCAATCAAATCTAGATTAAGCTACGTAATCACCTGACTGAGCTTTTTTTTGATAACCCAGCCTCATTTTCAGCCGCTGTTATCATACAAGAAACCCAACGCTGTCGTTTCCAACAACTCTGAAACTTTAACTTAAGCTCCATTCATATGAAAGTCTATTGAACTTTGCCGCAATACTCAAATATTCCTAAAACCGTTAACTTTTACTCCACACTAAGTGAAATTAAATATTTAAAATGTAGTAATGCTAAGTAAATTTGCACGAATGCACTTACTTAAGCTCAAGTATGCACAATATACACATACCGCCCACCACAAAGCCACACCCACCGATTCCTGTGAAAATCAGCAAATTTAGTATACTTTTGCGCGCACACACACCCACTAACCGCTAATAGTGCAAGCAGTGCAACCAACGTGGGCGCTGCCTGGCCACAATACCAACTAGTAACCACAACGCAGATACACCACAAACCAGTAACCCACTCTCACACTACCACTACAGCGTTGCCACATTCATGCATATTTCTCATCTAATTTGCGGTTGCCACAGCTCAGCGTTGGCAGTTGCAGCTGCGTCGGCGCTATAGTTCATATGTGTTAAACGAAATTAAGATGCCAAAAAGTATTTATAAGCGCCTTGTGGTATGCAACAATATGGAACACATGCGATTTTACGCTTTTTTGCCGCCAACTACTTCACACCTTGTTGTAAAATGTAATTGAATGCCGCGCTGAATGGAATTTGTATCAGTGTATGTGTGGGTGTGTGTGTGAGCTTATGTCAGCACAGCAGATTCACAAGCATGGCATACTTTAAGGCGCGCTCACAAAGTGTTTGCGCACATTCGCCAGTAATAAAGCGCACTTAAACTAATTATACGCACCCATACAATTGCATTTCGTAAAACTTTGTTTGACTTTTAGCGCAGCGCTGCGCTTCAAAAAACGTGTAACGAAAATCAGAACACCGTTCAACGCCTGGCGGTATGCAGCGAAGACGCTATTGAAAATTGCGCAAATTCTTACGGCAGTGTTACAGTGGCGCCGCACACACTGAGCAATCTGCTACATGAGCAGATAATACAAGCATACTTACGTATACAATTGTATGTGTGTTTGTGTGCTATAAACTATTTTAATTAACCGAATATTTACGCCCGCATTTGTATGCGTTCAAGTTGGCGTGCATGTGAGTTCATCATTTGCTGCATATGTGTGGGTGTGTTTGTGCACTCACACACTTAGGCTGCATCATTTATGCACGCGATATTGCATATTTTAAGGCGCTTGCCGCGGGCTTTTTATAGCCATCATCGCTGACGGGCGTGGTTGTAACTCAGCACCGCAATTAAGTATGCAATGCATTAATTTTGACGTCAAAGTTGAGCAGAGTCCTCAGTCCTCATGCGTGGCATGGCAAAAAGGATTTTGATTGCACTGTGCAGCAAAGTGAAGATTTTTTGGTAAATTTGCCAACGTATTGTCCTTAGAATCGCTTAAGTAAGCGTTTATCAATTCATATATGATATGAGAATTACTAAAATATAACAATTGATGTGCCATAATTTTATGTTATATGAAGTTGAATCGTTAATATTTGCTTGTAGTATGTAAATTAATAAAAATTTAACATGATATGATATGACGTGATGTGCTGATGTGACTTGCTCCTACGTCATAAGATTTTGAGTGATTATTTAGAAAAGAGTTAATTTGTAGTATTAGCAATGACGTAATAAAAATATAGTATGTATAATATCATATGATTTCACGTGATGTAACGACATGAAGCGATATCATATGATGACTTTTTAGTGATTATTTAAAAAGGAATTCTTTGGTTTTATCCACAATTACCTTAAGTCATATAATACAAGCATTATGAAAGTGAAGTGTTATAAGCTCGAGTAATATGAAGGTAAAATAATGTGATTACCGTAAATAATATGATGCGATATCATATGATGTATTACGAGATCATAAGTAGTGAATGAAATATTTTTTTTATTGCCACAACATACGATGTTTAGTGGTTTTATAGCATCAATTCTTGCTTTGATGTGACCTCACTGTAAAGTAGCAATGTTTTCATAAAGTATGATGCTCATCACATCACATGCCATGCAATATAAACTCATTTATTGTAAATACTTCATCATCAATCAAGTCTTAGTCTAGTTTAATATGTTGTCAATGTGGTATAAGCTCTTAGTTTGACAATAAATTCCTTTATGACCTTTATGAGCTTAGTTAATTTTATAAATTCTTTATGTACTTGTTAAGTTTATTTCAATTTCCAGTCCTTCTGCATAATTTATAATTAATTATAATTTTTTTTTGTTTATTTTCACTTCAAATTTTAAAGTTTCATGTTTTTGCTCCGATGTTTTTGCACTCGATTCTTCCATCTCTTTCTTCTTTTTACACACGGTTATTGACAATTTTCGCGCATTTATTCTTTAATTTCAATTGATATTTGTCGCATTTCATTTTGTGTCTTACATTTGTTTGCCTTTCATTAGACTTTATATCATTTTGTTCCACCTCAATTTGTTCCGTGACATACCATTTCTTTGCAAAACATTTAATTTCAATTAAAATTTATTACATTCTATATAGTGTGTTTAATTTCAATACATTTTGCTACAATTCATTTTATTTGCACAATGCAATAAATTAGAATAACGAGGAAAGTACGTGATTTTGTTTCATTCCATTTTGTTACAAAATATTTAACTTCAATAGAAAGTCAGTTTTAATATTGTGTTTTATATTTCAAAATATTTTAATATGCTTCATTTCATTTCGTTCCATTCCATTTTGTTTCGTTCCATTCCATTTTGTTCCAAACTATTATTTATGTTGTTTAGTTAACTTTTCAGCTCTGTTTTATATTTTAAATTTCTTCTCTGTTTCATTCCATTTCATTCCGCGCATTTTAATTGCAAGCTAACGCCTTTCCTCGTTGTTTTTGTTTAAGAAATAAAAAATAATAAAAAAATAGTTCACATTTCAACATTTCTCATTTTAGTAAGCCATTTGGCTACACAGTGCACCTTAATTCATCGCTCTTTTTCCTACAACTCTCAGTGTAAACAGTAAAAATTTTGCAATTAAACTTTACTCACCAAACTTGGTGAAACCATGTTATTTTTGTTTTTTAAATTTAATCAAAATGCAAATAAATACATGCAAATGAAACTTCAAAACAAACTAAATAAAATTTAATAATATTTGTAGAGATTTGTATGCATGTGGCAACAAACACAGAGCACTAAAGGCTCGAAGCCGGCAGTCAGAGCTAGTGAAACATTTAAATTAATAATATTTAACTTTATATATACCATATATATATATGTATATATAGGTGTTGTATAACTGTAAACTTAATACTACACTCTCCTTGCCCACTGGCTGCGCAACTTTGCTAAGCTGTCTGAGCCGTTTTATCGAATTTTGCAAATACAAGTGCTGCAGTCAGCAAGCTCAGCTACGGCGTTCCATTGCAGCCATGTGCGTGTTCCATGTATGTGTATGTGTGTGTGTGTGTGTGCCATCGCCCTTTACGTAGCAGTCGGCTGGCTTTTAGTTCGATTGATTTGTCTTGCAAAATACTGCCATAACAGTTTCGAGAGATAAACGTCAAGCGCTGGCAGTCACTCTTTCCCACTCTCCGCTCACCAACCCATTTTTCCATACATTCACATATAAATGTGGGTATGTGTGCGCTTGTGCGGCTTATGCAGCAGCTGTAGTGCATTTCTGTTGCAAACAGTGCAAATAGACTCAGCTGCACACACTTTCGGCTCGTAGGCAACGGTAGTTACAAGTATTTTATAAGTGCGAGTGTATTATAATATAAGCGCTTTGCGGCGACTTACAAAAATGCTGCTAGAACAAGCAAAAAATATGTTTCACCGCAACTCGCCTGTTGCAGCAGGATTATCAGGCTTAAGCATTTGCAATTTTATAGCTCACTTATTTTTTGTTGTTTTTGCTCTTCATTCTGCACTGACCACTACACATACATACATAAAAGCCGTAAGTACGGTAAATAGAAGTTGCGGTTGCGGTTTGGGCTGTTTCAGTTGTGGGGCGTGGCTGTGGCAAGTGGATTGAGGCTGAATTTAAATTTAATCTCTCAATGTTTGTCTTCTTATCTAGATAAATATGTTGTTGATATGCGAATATGTTTATGTTTGCGTTTGCTCAACTTAATGCAGACTCTAGCAGCAATAAATATTTATTTCAAGAGGAGAGAAATGTGTAAAAAATATTGCTGCAAGCTCAACATTTTACCGGCAAGCATTTAGTGGCATCTTAGATTATGAGGAAGTACCAGGTGCAAGTACACTGAGAGAAATATAGATATTGAAAATGGTGATGTAATCAATAAATCAGTGTGTACAGAGAGAGAGTGAGAGAAAAGAGACGAGAAAAAAAGAATTACCACAACAGCCAGTTCTACGTTACCAGAATTGACCCGAATCTTATCCGACCAAGGGCTGTCGGCGAGCTAACCCTGTTTGAATCAGAAAGTAGTAAAAAAAAGAGAGAGAGAGAGAGAGAGAGAGGAGGGAAAAGAGAGTAGAAGGGAAAAAGAGGGAAGGAAAAAGAGAGTGATAAAAAGAAGGCGATAGAGAGGAAGAGAGCAAAGAAACTTTAATTTTTTTTGTCGCCTTTCTTCGCTCGTGAATGATAAATATAATTACTTAGAAATAACGAGCAAATTTTTTACTCTCCAGTTATATTCTTGCTTCATAGATATATGTACCAGAAAAATATAATGAGAGAGACAGTGAGAGAAAGACAAAATAAAATATAGACAATTAAAGGCAGCGAGAAAAAGAGAGAAAGCGGGATAGTGAGAGAGAGAGAGAGAGAGAGAGAGAGAGAGAGAGAGTCAGAGTAAGAAATCATTAACTTTTTACTTCACCTCTCGCTTCATACAATTGCTCCTGTGTATATAGTAGCACCTGACAAATGATTTCACGAGAAAGAGAGAGAATCCCATAGGTATGCAAAAGAATATTACTCGCTATCAAACCTTATCAAATATTTTCAATTCCACACTGTTCTTGTGCATAACACTGTATCTGACAGTTGATTAAAAAAAAAACGAGAGAGGGAGAATTTCATAAATCTCATTTAGCTCAGAATCTCCTTTCAGTGGAAGGTAAATCTTACTTGCTATAAAATCGTATGCGATCATTTCAATTCCACTCTGTTCCGCTGCACATCGTAACATCTGACAGATGATTTAACGAGAAAGAGAGAGAGAGATTTCCAGTGAGCACTTTTGGGAAGGAAAAAATTTGAGATGCTGAGCTAGAAGTCTAAGGAAAACCGCTTCAGACGTATATTGATAGGACTTCATTTTTTTTCATAAACTTCTGACCATTTCACTAGATATGCATTCTTCTCAGTGCATCAGTCTCTCAGATTACATCAGCTGCAAGTCGTATCTTTTTCCAAGCATACTTTACCGGCAATTGCAGTCATTTGTTTGTCTTTAGTCATGAAGGAGCGCCACTTAAGCAGGTGAAATAAGAATATATGTTCGGCAATGAGGCGAAGACGAGGTAAATATCGCACTTATGCAACATTTTGTATACAACAGCAGCTGAGGCCGGAGCGACCTAGAGAAGATGATGCATGTAATGTGAGCTGAGTGTGTGGAAGAAGGCGGCGAGCGGAGCGACGTGTAGCTTAAGAATATAAATATAAAACTAAAGCATTTAACTTCTGTAAATATATATTTGTTTTAACGAGATTGCACTCAGTTAAAAAAATTCAGCGAAGAAAGCCAAGCCAAGCAATCGAAAAATGCGATAACGTGGAAGGTATTTTTTTCAGGCAAAAGACAGTTGAGTTTAATTTCAAAAGCTTCTCAAGGCAAGTACTCGTATTACAATCGGAATCCTAGCTCGCAGTGAATAATTGTCTGACAAAGACTAGATTTGTCGTTAATCCGACAGCCAAAAATTTGAAGCCTTCGCTATTAGTATATGAAGGAGACTCTTCTCTCCTCTATATAGGTATGTTTCAGACGAAGCTTCGCCTCTGATACGGGTTTCAATGAAGCGTAAACCTAAAAAATTAATATAGATAAGACTTTCACTACACAAGCTATACGTGAAAGTAGAGAAGGATCTGGTAGCGACTAGATAAGTGATAATATCAGCAACTAGAAATTACAAGCTTCCACTATCAGAATATGAAGGCACCTTTTCTCTTCTCACTTCTCAGCAGATGTTTTGGACGAAACTCTGCCTCTCCTACGAGTTTCAATAAAATATACTATAGATAGGACTCGGCAGACTTGAGGCTAGACGCTTGGCAATCTAAATTCCATCCACGAAAATTCTAGGGCTTGTCAAGCAAAGTAATGACAGATTACGCCATCTTTTGATGACGACTTCTACATTTTTCCCATAGTCAACAATTTCCTACTGGATTTCGTGCGCATCTCCACACCAAATAGGTTGCAGCTGCCGCCTGTAAGCAACAAAGTTAGCAATTGAATTGCAATTTTGCACTAACAGCTAAGTGGGAGCCACCGAGCTGAGTTTGACACAACAGGGTGAGGCAAAAAAAGCGGCAAATAAATAAAATCACAAATCCGCTGGGACGCAGCCTTGATTACCGCAAGCCTATATGAGCAGAAACCACTCACAACTGGCAACTGGCAGTGATTTGCGAACAACAACAAAAAATTACAATAAGCGAACAGCAACAACAACTGCAACTAGGTGCTGAATGGCAAAATCGCGAAAATCGAAAATCAATAAAAACCAATGCGAATGCATAAATCATGGCAGTAGCAGCACGCCAAACACACAAGCAACGAAATAAATATCAACAAATGCCACGCTTACAACAATAACAACACATAATGCCAAATTTCAGCAAACGCCATATAAAATATCGGCAAAGCAACAGAACCAAACCAAGCCAAAACGAGTCGAGTCGCGGCTAACGTTTGCTGTGGCAGCCATAAATCATGCCACATGCCACACACGCACACATAAAGCAGCAACAAGGCAAAAAGTTGTAAGCCAAAAGCGGCTATGTGCGCTGCATTGTGTTGTTGTTTTTATTTACTCATTTTCTTTTTTCACAAACTTGCTGTTAGGCGTTGGCCGTGGGCTCACACACAATTTCTATATATGTAAATGGCAAATTTATTTGTGATATCAAAATGTTCGCACACGGCGTGCAAATATTTGCACCAACAACACATGCCACACACGCGCGTAAGCTTGCCACACGCTTGGCCATAATGCTAATCGAATTTATGAGTATTTGTTGTCGGCTAGGCGTCGGTTGCGCGCTTTAGCATAATTTTAGGCGCCGCAACCGCTAGCCTGCGTCCGCGCAAATGCACTTTTATCGCCCGATTTTCTATGCAAATTGCTATGATCCAACAGCTGCACACAGCCTCACTTCATTCAGCGCTGCACTACAAGCCTACTCCACTGCCTTACTGTTTGGCCTTCAACTAGGCGCAACATTTTATTTTATACGCTGCTAAAAACAATCACTACACGCCGCAAATTCAATTTAATTTCGCATTTGCTGCGCAAAACTCGTTGCCACAAATCGTTTGCATATGTATTGTCAATAATTACATATTTGTGAATTATGTTGACTTGTTGGCGCGTGTCGCAGGCGTTTTGCGCCGGCGCGCGTGCAATGAATTTGGCTGAATGAATTGAGACATTATTGAAAACATTATTCCATCTGTTGTGTGTGAACTTCTCACATTTGTTATCAATTGTGTGCATACTTTTGGGAGCGCACTGCCGATAATGATGACAAGCACAGCTATTCGTTACTCCATTTGTATGTACACTGTTGACAGTGCGGTTATAAAGTATAAATTTGTCAAACTGGTAGTCGTAAATTGAAATTAGTTTTCGAAGTTTGCCGGCAATGTAATCTATTTGTAGGCGGAAATATAAATAAATCGCTAGAAGCGCATGTAGTTATCAAGCACGATTAGCACAAAGCTTGTTTGCTTTATTTTAGCTGAATGCAAATGAAATACATTTACAAAAAATTTATGTTTGCCATTTCATTCTAGTTTTCTATATGAAATAGCTAGGTGACATCTAGCGGCAGATATTGAAATCATTTTTTCGAACCCAAGTTTAAGATTGATGAGTTTCGGCCTCTAGTTTGCCAAATTGAACGATTTTTCGATTTTTTTTCGGTGGTTTTGGGGGATATGAAAGGAAACGAAAAAAAAGGAACCAGCTCCTCCAACTTCTTATTTTTAGCTAGGCTTGGTCTAGTTACACAGTTCTTGCTTGGATTAGATATATGTAGGTTTAGTATCCATTTTTAGCTCTTTTTGTAAACATGCACGATAGACTGCACTTGACCTTCGAAAAAAGTTCGAGCAACCGCCAGTAATCTTAAAGAAGCAGTGACTAACTTAGGAAGAAAGAGTAAATAATTGTACGTATAGTATGAATATTTTTTTTTAACAAAACATACGAAATTCTAAACGACTCCCTCAAGAAGCTGCATATTGAAATTAGAGATCTCAGCTTAGATTGGTACATTGGATCAAAAGGAGAGAAGAAAATTGAAGATCATGATTTTGAAGCCACTCTTGGAGAACTTACTTTTTCTTTTGAAGATTGATTTGGCTAACTAGAACTACAATGTAATGCGAGAGGGAGGTTCATAGAGACGCTCACAATTCGACAAAGCGCTCTGAGCCTACCACAATTTTCTTGAGTTAACTAATATCAGTTTTGACTATAACTCCAGGCTCGTTGAAAGTATGGCTGCCCAGCTGTTAGAACCTCAGTCTTCGATATTCGACATTCGATAAGATATTTAGCTTACCGCTTGAATGCCTATCGGAGAATATTCAGTAAGAACCTGTACGACTGCGTCAAGGTGAACTTTGCTGAGAGCAAGTAGTTCAGTAGATCCGCAGCAATCTACTTTAGGCCAGAAGGACCACGCAGTCGCTTTGAAGCTTGTCAACGAACACTACCTGCTCAGCCCACGTGTGGATCAAAGGTGCCGTGCTAGAACGCAGGAGGACAAGCGCTAACCAACTTGTTCTCACTCTGTTGTAAGTGGAGCGAGAGTGCCGCCTCTTGCGAGCTCTTCGTTTCTAACTGTAAAGCTCTTAAATTAAGAAAACCAGTTAGGTCGCTATACTGATGTAAAGCCAACGATTTTCCGCTGAAATATCGATTATCAAATTCTCATTCTAACCTTACTTTTCTTGGCACCAAACTTAATTTGGCACACATTTTAAGTGCGAAGTGATAGTTAAATATAACGGCACTTCGTTAGAGCACTACTAAAACAACAACACAAAAACCAACAAGAAACGCACGCCCACAATCTAAAACAACAAAACTGCATTTGAAATAAATGAATTCCATTGCGTTCAAAGCTCTAAATGCCAGCTGCGGTTTGTGTTGGCGCAGGGCAGCGGATTGCTTGTCACAGCGGATGTGCAAAACATGGAAACGGAAATGCAAAATCCGTTTAGTTCATTTGAGTGCAAGTAAACAAAACGGAAATGATGCAACAGCAAGTAAAAACAATACAAATGGAAATAAAAATAGCAACAACAACAACAAGCGAAGGTTTTGAATAAATATTGTTACAAAAAATTTAGCAGAGCGTTAGTAAAAAAAAAGGTAAAAAAAAAAAAAAATAATTGCTAAAGAATGCGCAAAAGCGGAGTAGAGAATGCGGAAAAAAAATGCGAGTGAAAACAGGAAGGTATGTGAAAAAACTGTGAGGATTAGAGCGTATTAACTCAGCAATTTTTTCGATTTCAGTATTTGTGTTTATACGCTATTTTTACCACCACACTTGCTTGCTTGCTTTCTGCAATCTCCATTCCTTACTGTTTTACTCAATTTGCGCGCATTTGGTTTGCTTTATTTCATTATCACTTTCCTTATTGCGTCATATTTATCTAATTTTTTTTTACTATTTTTTATTTATTTTTTTCTTTCGTGTTTTCTTATTTTCTCGCTTATTTGTGGTTTCTTGTCAATTTAAGTTTGCCTAACGACTGACAAGCACTTGCAACACTCGAAGTAGATTAATTTCTTGTCACACAGGCCAGCTCAGCTCATTTAGTTTGGCGCTTTTTACCTTTCCTGCAGAGGGATGACGCAGGATTAAGGTGAAGAAGTGTGAAAATGAGTGTACTACTCTTGAATCTAGTCAGCAAATACAATAAGAGTGGATCTAATACTTTGGCTTTAGCTTAAAATTCGTAGAACCATATCGAGTTTCAAAAGTTTACCTAAAACGTAGCTTAAACTCAATATGTCACTATAGCTGTGAATGGGCTTTAAGCTTGGTGGCGTGGCAAACATTTAGAAGAGACTTAGATACCCAAACTGTAGTAATTCGTCAACTGTTGCGCAACCGGAAAGTAGTATGGTATATACGTAAGAATTATTGCCTTATGATTAGATCTGCCAAACAGACTTTAATTTCAGCGATGAATCTAAGCCAAAGATTTCGTTTTACCACGCCGCTATAAAAACTTAAAAAATCACAGTATGACGGCGACATAAATATGAGTGGAAAACAACGGCGCGCAGAAGATGCACAAAAAGAACAGCTACGTCTTCCTGCGTCAACGCAGGCACTCATCAATCAATGTCAGCGGGATTTTTTCTACTCTTTGCACATTTTTTTCGGACACGCTACGTCTTGCTCACCCGATGGCTATCGTCACCACAAGGACGCAGCAGTCATTTTGTATGTATGGCGTCCACTAAAGTAACGGAAGCTAAAGCTGGACGTAGCAATGCGGTAGCGGACGCATGCACTGACTCAGTGTACTCGACTTTATTATAGCGCAGTGAATGAGTGAAGATATAAAGCAGCGCATAAATCAGGCAGGATAAGCAGCAAGCAAAAAAAAAGAGCGAAATAAGTAAATTTAAAAGCGAAAAAATGCAAGCAATGAGCCTTAAGCGCTGGAAGATGACAAGCGCTGCTGCAATACACTATAGTTCGAGATTGCCGTGATGAACTGAAGAAAAGTGGTAAAGCACTTAAAGTTGTGGTAAATAAAAATGACGAAAGGTTAAGAAGGTAAAGTAAACTGGTATATAACTGGTATGCAGCAGTATCTTTCGCAATGGCCAATCCAGTTTACTTTAGAAATGTTAACAATTATTTTAATTATGTTAATTTTGAATTATGAAATATATGTACAAAAAGTTCTACGAAAATGTCATTAGTTTTGTGACATAAATTTTCATTACGTTAACCTGCTATAGGTTCATAAGAGTTTAAGGCACAGTAAATCGAATCCATAGCAGCCGTGTTCAATATAAGTGAGTCATAAAACCAAAAAGTAGCTACCGAAAAAAAGTATTTTTAATAACTTTTAATTTAGAGATATGTTACAAAAAATTTTATTCAAAAAACTATTGCTCGAAAATTTTGCATCTAAACGAAAAAGTTCAAAAACAAATTGTACGAAAAAAACCGAAAACGTAGAAATTTGTGGGTTAAAATTTTCATCCTGAAATTTTTCGAATCAATCTATCATATTTACCACAATGAGAGCGATTTAACTTCTGCTCTGATTTCATAAATTCCATCGGCCTACCGATTGAGTTTTTCCGGACGAATACCACCCACTATGTTAATTTCGTTAATCTTTCCCATTCACAAACCCGCTGCTACATGTGGCAAACTTTCGTATGTCAACACAATTAATAGTCGTCATCTAAGGGCTCTTTTGGGTTTTGACTTTTTAAATTTTTCCGTCCACGTTTCTTTTGGAGCCTACGAGCAGTATCTGTAACTTGTTCGGATGGAGAATATGTCAAGGCAATAAGCTTTTGCTGGCGTTTCCATGTTTTCATATCAGATACTATGTGCTGTGATACTCTATTCAAATATTCCTTGGGAATACGTTTAGGGAAAGTCCGCATAAAGGTCCATGGTCTGTCGCGATCAAAAGGCTCATGATACAAAACACGCTCAAAAGCTTCATAGCCTGGCATGCTTTTTAGCATTCTGACAACCGCAGACAGACGCAGCTTTGTTTGTTCCTCCTCGCTATTTGAGGGTCTCATACTCATATATGAGTAAGTTTTATAGAATTCCTCTTCTAGTGCTTGCATCAACTCCACACTGTCTACATCCATAGGCTGGGGATCTGTAACATCTGCATAGAATTGGTTCATAGTTTTTATGAAATTCTTCATTTGGTTCTTTTGTTTACTACGCTGTAATTTTATTTCTGTTAGATATCTCCTTCCCCCAGCTCGCTCGAGGTCTTTATCAATACGTGGAAATCCAGTAGTGAATCTTAAACCGCGTTTCACTGTTTTTACCTCTTTTTGTTTGAATTGACTTGCATGAAAATGATCTTGCTTTTCGTCTTTATTCACGGCGAAGTCTAAAACATGTTGAGATCCATGTTTCTGGGATATTAACCGTTTAATATTTTCCGGACCAAAATAATTGGTTAAAGGCACATATATTGACTTATCGACACTCTTCTGGCTAGCATATGCCGTTGCGGTGTTTGCACCAGTACCATATGTTCTGTTTGCAATGTGCTTGTCCAAAAGCGCATCCCGGTCTCCGTGCATTAGCCCTTGCAATGATTTCCTCTGTCCATGAGTAGTAGTCTTCAAGTGACGAGCTGACAAATAATTTTTATCGACCTTATCCTGGCTGGCGTGTGACTTTGCGGTCTCTGCACCTTTACCAGATGTTTTTTTGGCCAACCGCTTGTCTAAGACCGCATCCAGGTCTCCTTGCATAAGCCATTGCAATGTTTTCCACTGTCCGTTCGAGGTGGCCTTCAAGTGGCGAGCTAACAAATAATTTTGATGCGTCTGATCGCTGAATGTGCGTATGAAATCCCAGGCATGCTGATCCAAATAATCGGGGTCTTCGTGGGGCCTTCTATTATAACTATTAGCATGGCCGTATGCGTGCTCACATTCGTTCCTGAGCTTACACTGGAAAAATGGCATAGACATTTATATTTCGAATTTTGTTAAAATTTTTTAGAATAATTTTTAATATATTTAATACTTTTATGGATTTTCATATTTTTTATATTTATCACTTTTTGATATGCCAATGCTTTTACCTTATTTTAGAAAATTCAGAAACGCACTAAAATAAAATGGTGAATACTTAGTGGAGCGAGAAATACAAAAATTAGCTAATCTTTTTACCTTTAGATCATGCCGGAGTCTCAATCATCCGTAAACTACGTTTCTGGTCAGCGGTGCTGACATTCTGTCTGTAGCTATAAATTTCAGGCTTTCTCTCTTCCCTCCCTAAACTAATCTTTGCCTGTCAATTCACGTCAATTTATTTTGGTCATAACCTACTTATTCAACCTTCCTTCCTCAAAACAGAAACCTTCCGCCGGAAAGGGGGTGTCAAAATACCCGGAAAATTGGTCTTCCTTATCTTCCGTGGAATTTTCTTATAGCTTGAAAATTATGTAATTGTAGTACTAGAGGAAAACAATTTTTACAGTTCCATAGACGTAAACGCTCGAAAATGGATGTCATCCATAACTTCATCTAGTATACATTAGGTTTGAACTATAATTTTGCAGAGCACTCGCAGGAAAACTGACACGATTAAATAACTCCAATCCATAGAATACCAAAGGCGCTATTATGTTAAGTTCAGAAAGGAATAAACAATTTCAAAGTGAAAATCCGAATTGGAACCGAAGCCACATATCTCTTTCAAGCTACTAGTACGATCTTGAGGTTCAAGTAGAACTGAAGTTAACCTAAAGGTAAAAGAGAGAGAGAGAGAGCTAAACGCAGAGCTATAGAAGAAGAAAGTAGCGGCTACAAAGTATTATACCAGCACACAGAGTATCAGAAAATTGATTACGTTCGCTAAGAAAAATCCCTGAAAATTTTCAAACGGCTCATTTAATATCCAGTATATTAATCATTTCTCTATATATCTATATATAACAAAAACACTTGTTCGTAAAGAGGAATAGTTTTAGTTTGTATATTTTTGGATTCATTTTATATAGACTACACACTACTTGTTTCCATGCCGTTTCTTTTTATCATGCTTCGTTTTGGGAGAGCTTCGGTCTCCATATTTCTCCACCAAAAGTGCTTGATAACGTTGCCACGCCCTTAGAGTTTGCAATGATTTTGGCGAGAGCCGTTTTAAAATCTCGTTTGGAATGTTTTTAGGGAAATTCTGTATCCACGTCCATGGTCTCTCTTTATCATATGGTTCATGGAAGGCAACCGGATGGAATGTCTTCTTGCGATGATCTTTTAAGAGTTTCGCCACATGTAGTAAAGAGAGTTCATTTTCTTTCTTTCCTATTTTTTCTCCCGCTTTTAGCTCGGTGTGATAATCGTTGGGTATTGAAAATTCTTCCGGTACGGCAGCCTCCATTTCCATATCTGGTTGATTTATTATACTATAAAATAAGTTCAGACTGTGAAGTCGCGCCCTTTCACGTTGTCGTTGTTCTTCTAAGCTTGGCATAGCAATACTGTGCTGATCTAAATCTTGCAGGCCATAATTATTGCCGAAAAATGCACTGATCAATGGATACGAATGGCCTGTATAGCCTGGATCATAAACGTAGCCTGGTTCAGCAGCGAAAAAACCTGCCCAACGTTGTGGATCGAAATTGACTTCTTCTTGATTCAGAGTTTTTCTCGGATAGGTAGAACGCCTCTTTAACCTGTGACCAATACCCCTTCTAAAACGACTGGCTTGAAAATTCTCTGGAATTTGGCCTTCAGTACTTCTAAGTTTAGTATAGTCAAAAGGACCGCGGGGATGTATCCCAGGATGGCTTTCATAACCAGGTGCTCTAAAACGTCTCATATTTTTAATAGCCTCTGCATAACGTAATTCGTTTTTTGTTCCTTGACGACGTGATGTAAAGTATTTTAACCGAGGATCTCCGTATTCAAATCCAGCAAAAGGTCCAAATCTATTTCTTTGACTAGAAACTAGAGGGCGTCTTAAATGTTTCATAGCTTCATGGACATTTGTTGGAAGAGATCCGAAAGTACGTGCTACTTTATAATGTTTAAATAAACGACCCTCTCTAATGTACGCTAAATCAGCTTCAATCGCACTTGAATCTTCCCGTCGAGGTATTACGATGTGCCGCATTAACCGCGGTGCTTCTCGAATCATTAAGCCAGTTGGTCGACGCGATACTATACTCTGTCTTGCATTTATAGAAGGCCTATATACAACAAAGTATTTTGAAGCATCAGCCCTTCCACGACCACTGGTATTACTAACAACACCCGCTTGCCGTGCAACTCCAGCCTGATCCGAATATCGCGCAAAGAAATCAGTTTTTCCGTGGCGCGAAACGCTATTTTGTCTTAAATAACCGGAATTTCCGATATATCCTGAGTCTGCAGCAGCTCCAGTAACATTTTCTTGAGCAAGAGTAAAACCAAAATATTTTGGAACTTTGCTTTGCTCTAATTCGCCAAAGGGGACTCCAGCATATTCCCAATATGTATCGGGGTCTGCATCTCCAATTATATGTGCTGGATTCAAGTAACCAAAGGTATCAACGTAATTCCAGCCAGCAGGCCCCATAACGCCGCCTTGACGTGTGCTGCCAGCACGTCCTAAAAGGTTAACATCTTCAAACCTTCTTAAGTCTCTTGCTGCCGCCGTAAGATGACCATGCAGAGGTCCTCCGAAATGTCTCAAATATTTATAAGCTTCCATATTCCCAAAGCCACAATGTATTGCCGGTCGAGACATTTCAACAAACGGCACATAATGACTAGGCTTAGTGCTCCTCAGACCACCAAGAGGTCTAACTTTTGTAGGCTGTTCTCCAATGCATCCTAAGCCATTCACAGTTCTCTTCAAATTGGCTTGCGAAAAGCCGCCAATACGTGTTAGGTACCTATAAGCTTCCATATTACCGAGACAAGCAGCAGTTATAGGTATTTTACCTTGTTGAGGAAATCCAGGCTTACCGCTGCTAAGACCAACCGTCTGTTTTAAATTGTGTGTATCTAGAAAAGGTCCTAAATCACGTGGTATTCCACCGGCTTCATCAAATGGGTTGTATTGAATGCTTCTCAAATCTACGATAGCTCTAGGGATTTGTATTTTATCAGAAACTCCCGCATAAGCCAAATATTTAGTAGGCACAAGACCATTGCACTGTCGTGGAACTGCGATATGCGGTAAGTAAGCAGCTTCTCTTACATATCCTAAACCGTTTAGCGCGCCAACTGTGTGCATTGGAAGTCCAAAACCACTCATTGCATCAGGTGCAAGGTTGAAGTTATCTCTATTTGGCTGGAAACCTTCCACGCATACTAAATCAAAATGTCTCAAAGTTCGTTTTTGTCTTTCAGTACATGGTAAAGCTTTATTTTTGCCATCACGACGAACTTTAGTTTTTGAAAACGTTTTGGATCTAACACCATCTTTAGGTAATCTAAAGACACTGCTAGGTTCAAACGTTTCATAGCGTTGTTCCGCAAGTGCAGCTGTCGGATTTGTTCCAAAATCGAGTTCGACAGCTCCAGTTTTTGGCACTATTTTATATCCAATGTCATGTCCAAACCAATTTACGTGCTCTCCTCCAACTTCTGGAAGTTGAGCAAGCGCTTGACCGATAGCATTTACTGGTTCTATACTGTCAGAAAATGTATGTGTTGGTTGTGATGCCGCTGTAGCAACCTTTGGAAAGTTAGAGGCGGGTCGAAGTTTCTCGGCACACTTAAGCCCTCTACTTTCTTTAAATGCTCTATGCGCTTGCGCCTTTTTGGATGTACTTAGAGGATCAGCGTCGGCGCAAGCACCGACAACATAATTTAGTTTATTCAAAAAATCGAAATTATGTATAAACGGTATACTGGGCAACACCTTTGGACTGCCTTTTGTAATCGCTTTTACATTCGTTTGTTTTTTTACGAATTTTTCCACATTTTTCGGCTGCAGACATTCGACAAGTCTTGAAGTACACGTTGTATGCTTCTTAAGACTCTGCATTAGAAGATAGTTTTTGTACATTTCGTGCCCAAAGTTTTGTATGAAGTTCCATTCGTCTCTACACATGCAGCTGGCATTTTTTGCAAATTTTTTACTACTCTGCCCGGCATCTGGACACTTGGTTAACTTGTTGATTAAAACGGTACGACCAGTTTTGGCGCAGCACGATCGGCAAACTGGAACAGACATGATAATTTTGAATTTTTTAAGATTTTCCAAAAGAATGAACCAAAATTTTAAGGTTTATGAAAATGTTGGTTTAAAATATTTTTGAAACTCCGAATAGAATGTTTAAGAGTTGCCAAACTGCGATTATCAAAAAATGGGACTTTTATAGAGTTACCAAGGTATAAAAATATATTTTCCAAAATAGCTACAAAAGGCATATGGCATAGAAAATTTAAAAGCACTGCTTATCGTATTAAATGCGATGTGTGCGTCTAAATTCTAATCCCCAGAAGCTGTTTTGTCTCAAGGACTTCACTTTTTCCCAAAAAATGTTCAGCTTGCCTTTGATGACGCAAATTTAAATTCCATTTCTTTAAATGTCATAGAAAACTAGAAGTTTTCTTGTCAGCAATATCACAATGATTTATGCTCTTAAGCCGTACGCTGAAAGTCCTCTCGAGACTAATAGGTCTTTCTTTTGTCGTTTTCCCTCTTGCTTATCTCGCTCGTTTCATCAATCAGAGTATCGCTTTAGATATTTGTTGACGACGTTTTTGGGAAAAATTGTTCTCCAAGTCGAAGGCCTCTCCAATTCAAAAGACTCTTGCAAAATTGCTGTCTAAAATGGCGTGCAGTTAGATTTTTATTTAAGTTCTAAAATATCAGCGATATTACCGGTTCTAGGTTCTCGAGCATTTTGCTTTGCATTTCGTACTCTTTCATTGCGTCGTCGCCATTTACGTAGGTATAATGATTAGATAAATTATTAATGAGGCACGCGAATTCTTGCTTCTCTTTAGCTGCAGTTAGTTTTGCTCTCATTGTGGGTGCGACTCTTTGCTCGCCACGAGCTGCTCTGTAGTTGACAATACCGCCGGTTTGAGTGCAAGCGATACATTTAAATGTATCATCTTTGTCATACAACAGACCAACGCATGGGTTGTAAGCATCTTTGTGGGCAGAAATAACATTAGGCGTTGCTTGAGCACAAGGAGGTTCGTTTCGCGTGCGAATTCCAGCAACAGCAGTGCCACCTTTAGCACGGAAAACGTCCCCACCTCTAGCGACGTATGCTGTCGGCCGATAGTCGACAGTTCTTTTATTCCTGAGATCGCCCAATATGTCAATTACTTGCTGAACTCGAAATGCAACGGGAGACTCCGCTGTGCGGGGTTTTGGATTACATCTACTTAACCCCGTGTTACCAACGCCCAGTTCTGGTGCAAAAGCATATGCCGCCCGCAGAGCATGACCTAAAGGACGCCATTTAATATTTGCTTCATTGTCTGGTGTTCCGCGATCCGACACACGTCGTCCATCAGCGTTGAAACAGGCGGTAAATGGAATCGAAGGCGTTTCTTTAATCCTTTTATTGCATTTAGTCTTGCGCTTGGGTCGCCCTTTTCTGACGTTTTCTGTATTCGAGCAAGTTTTATGTCGTGTTTTTGCTTGGGGCAGCGTTTTGGTTAAACGAGCCGTATTAGGCATAGCACATTTGTGGCTTGAAACATTATATACAGTCTTCGAGGAGTTCACTTCGCCTACGCTAATACGATTAGTTGACTCACGCCGTTTGCACTGCGAGTTCTTATTTCTGCGAGCGAATCGATGGTAATCGTCCACGCGCTTTCGGCACGTGCACATCTTCAACCACTTACGGCCAAGTGCCAGCGAGAAAATTAGCGTACATATGGGGTTTTTATTAAATTTAATCCAGTTTTTTTTTTAGAAAAGTAAACAAATTTTATTTTAATTATGTTAATTTTGAATTATGAAATATATGTACAAAAAATTCTACGAAAATGTCATTAGTTTTATAACATAAATTTTCATTACATTAACCTGCTATAGGTACATAAGAGTTTAAGATATAGTTTGATTTAAATCGAATCCATAGCAGCCGTGTTCAATATAAGTGAGTCATAAAACCAAAAAGTAGCTACCGAAAAAAATAATTTTTAATAATTTTTAATTTAGAGATATGTCCCAAAAAAGTTTGTTCAAAAGACTTTTGTCCCAAAAGCTGGGTTTGTATTTGTCCCAAAAAGTTATACCTGAAAATGTGTCCCAAAAATTACAATTGTTGATTTTCTTGCGAAATTGCAGAAATTTGTAGGTAAAGATTTAAGTACTAAAACTTCGTTGTCCCAAAAAGTAAATTTTGTCCCAAAAATCACAATTGTTGAGTTTCATGGGAAGGAAAGTCCAAAACAGTTGTCCCAGCAAAATCAAAATTGTAGAATTTAGTGGAAAAAATTTTAGTCCCGAAATTTTTCGAAACAATCTATCATATTAACCACAATGAGAGCGTTTTTTTTCCTGTAAGTTTTCCAGTCAACCCACTATATTAATTTCCGTAATCTTTTCCATGTACAAACCCGCTGCTACATGTGGCAAATTTCCACATGTCCAAATATTTAATAGTCGTCATCGTCTAAGTGCTCTTTTGGGTTTTGACTTTTTAAATTTTTCCGTCCACGTTTCCTTTGAAGCCTTGGATTTTTTATAGCAGCTATAACTCGTTTGCGTGGAGAATATGTTAAGGCAATAATCTTTTGCTGGCGTTTCCATTTTTTCATTTCAGTTAATATGTTCTCTGATACTCTATTCAAATATTCCTTGGGAATGCGTTTGGGGAAAGTCCGCATCCAGGTCCATGGTTTGTCGCGATCAAAAGGCTCATGATACAATACACGCTCAAAAGCTTCATAGCCTGGCATGCTCTTTAACATTCTGATAATCGCAGACAGACGCAGCTTTGATTGCTCCCGCTTGCTGCTTGAGGGTCTCTTATACTCGTATGAGAAAGTTCTATAGAATTCTTCTTGTAGTGCTTGCAGTAACTCCTCCACACTGTCTACATCCATAGGCTGGGGTTCGGTAACATCTGCATAGAATTGGTTCATAGTTTTTATGAAATTCTTCATTTGATTCTTCTCTATACTACGCTGAAAGCTTGTTAAATAACCGGCTGTTGGGCGATGTGCCAAAGGGGTTATACTTTTCAACGTGCTTGTGTGTCCCAATTCAAGACCATATGTCTTTTGGCCAGCTCGCTCAAGATCCTCATCAATACGCGGGAATCCTGTACTGCCTAGACCGCGTTTAACCGTCACGTCTGCAAGAGTTTTTCCGTACCAGACTCGATTCGGATTATTGTCTGGAAATGTTTTAACCTCTTTTTCGTTGATTTGACTAGCATGTGCATACATATCCTGCTTTTCATCATTCATTCTCTTAATGGTAAAGTCTAAAACATGTTGAGATTTCTGGGATATTAACTGTTCAATATTTTCCGGACCAACATAATTGGTTAAAGGCACAAAAATTGACCTATCGACCCTCTCCTGGCAGCATACGCCAGCCTTTGCGGTCTTTGGACCTTTACCAGACGTCTTTTTGGCCAACCGCTTGTCTAAGACCGCATCCAGGTCTCCTTGCATAAGCCATTGCAATGTTTTCCACTGTCCGTTCGAGGTGGCCTTCAAGTGGCGAGCTAACAAATAATTTTTATGCGTCTGATCGCTGAATGTGCGTATGAAATCCCAGGCATGCTGATCCAAATAATCGGGGTCTTCGTGGCGCCTTCTATTATATCTATTAGCATAGCCGTATGCGTGCTCACATTCGTTCCTGAGCTTATGTTGACAAAATGGTATAGACATTTATATTTTGAATTTAGTTAAAATTTTTTAGAATATTTTATAATATTTTAATATTTTTATGAATTTTCATATTTTTTATGTGTTTCACTTTTTGATATGCCAATGTTTCAACCTTATTTTGAAAAATTCAGAAACGCACTAAAATATAATCTTAAGTACTTATTGGAGTGAGATAAAGAAAAATTAACTCATATTTTTGACTTTAGATCATGCCGGAGTCTCAATCATCCGTACAACTATGTTTCTGGTCAGCGGTGCTGACATTCTCTCTGTAGCTATAAATTTCAGGCCTTCTCTTTTCCCTCCCCAAACTAACCTTTGCCTGTCAATTCACGACATCTATTTTGGTCATAACCTACTTATTCAACCTTCCTTCCTCAAACAGAAACCTTCTGACGGAGAGGGGGTGTCAAAATACCCGGAAAATTGGTCTTCCTTATCCTCCCTGGAATTTTCTTCTTTCTCCGTAGACGTAGACGCTCGAAAATGATGTCATCCCCAACTTCATCTAGTAAACATTAGGTTTGACACTTAGAACTATAATTATGTAGAGCACTCGCAGGAAAACTGACACGATTAAATAACTCCAATCCATAGAATACCAAATTCGCTTTTATGTTAAGTTCAGACTCGCATGTAACCGAATTAGGTATAAACGGTCTAGTGGTATAGACAATTTTAAAGTGAAAATCCGAATTGGAACTGAAGCCACATATCTCTTTCAAACTAGGAAATGTCAATATTTGTAATACATATAAACTCGAGCAAAAATCTTTCTTTTTATTGTAAAAATTAGATTTGCAGGCAATTTTCGTTTTAAGGTTTAACACTTTTCTTTTTTGGCCGCTCAGCGACGC
This sequence comes from Bactrocera oleae, assembly GCF_042242935.1. Classification (NCBI taxonomy): domain Eukaryota; kingdom Metazoa; phylum Arthropoda; class Insecta; order Diptera; family Tephritidae; genus Bactrocera; species Bactrocera oleae. The sequence continues at coordinate 2,666,855 of NC_091539.1, forward strand.
CATAAAAATTTATATCATATAGTAAATTTTGTATACTGTTAGCCTCCATGACCATGCGCATGTAGCGCGCCATGGCGGGATCCATTTCATCGATGCTCAAATCTTTCGCCGGTTCTGGCTCCGCTTCCAATTGTTTTTGCTTCCTCTTTACGATCTTGAGCGGTTTAAGCGGCTCTCTTGGCATTTCGTAGCGCTTCAATATGCTGCAGAACTCCGGCGAGACGGACTTGCAACATTTCACTGCTATCCCAGTGTCTTTTAGTGTTTTTGCCGGTGTTTCAGCTGGCTTCTGGGCAGACGTAAGTGCTCCACGCAAAATGTTTATACGCTCCAAACATTGCTGACGGTTAAGCAGCGGTTTTTCTTTCAGCATTTGTGGTTCCTTAAGTGCTAGCAATATATAAAAATTCGCAACTCTTCCGTTTTGCTTAGAATTAGCAGTTCAAACGAAAACATAAATGAAAAAATTTGGTACAAAAGTTTTCTCTAAAATTCTAAACTGATTGAAAAAAAATTTCAAAACTTATTTCTTAAAACATTCAAGTTTTCATAGGGTGTAGGAAAGTTCTTCTTAAAATAATTTTAAATTTATACTCAAACAAAACTCATTTCCAGAGATCATAACAAAGCGAGAAGTCTTTAAGAACCGAAACCAATCATACAGATTTTAGAGGCTGCCAAGCTAAAATAGGAGGGTTCCATTCAAGACAATAAAATTATTGCCCATTTCTGGACTTAAAAAAAATCAAGACCCCAAATAAACAGCGCCTTTTGCATCTAGAGTTCTAGAAGAACGCAGAATTAATTTAGTACCGTCACCGAATTGTATCAGATTGTCTACTGGTTGGAGATACAAGCATTCTGTACTGAGGTTTGAGAGCCCTAAATTTTGGTATAAATCAAGCCAACCTAGTGGAGTTTTAAGTTACTAATAACACATCACTTCTCCTAACTCTTTACACTCATATGCTCGAACGTATTTTGCATCTATGACCGCTCTTTGGTGTTTTCTCAATAGCTACTTAAATCATTGCCACAATAAGAGCTTCCAAAACACAAGAATGTACACTTTATTGGCAGTGTAACGGTACAAAATGACACTGTTGCCACACTTTTCTACTTACGCATGCATACATAAGTAATTTTCCCCATCTTTCTCTCTCTCACTCTAGCTCTCTTACACGCCCCCGTTTTGATTTATTGCCTTGCAAACAGTTTGGCATTTCTGTTGTGGGCACCAAGTTATGCCATGAAAACTACAGCAACAACTTCGCAACGCTCGTGCAGCAGACAGACCGCAAACAGGTCAAGCGAATATCGTTCGATGTCTGTTGAATTTATGCATGTTTGCAAGTTTCGATGATGCATCGTTGCCATTGGCAATAACAATGGATGAAGTGTGCGCCATAAAGTGTGGTCGGCGGTTGCTGTGTATTAGAAGGAAATGAATTTTTGGAAGAAGTATAGGAAAAAATATGCATAACCGCGGCGCAACTGAACGTCAACAACATGAATATGGAATGGTTGGAAGATGTACTCGTGCATATAAAATTTTTAACCAGGCTTTCTGTGGGCCGCCAACTAGAGTTTTTTGGGATACAAAACCCTCTTCATGATATGACTTTTTTCATTAAGTCTTATTTTCAAAAGACCTTGCTAGTAGCTACATTAAGACGGTAACACTTCGAAACACATCTGCTGAATTTTCAGCTACTTCCAGGTTCGCCAAGCGGTGCCGCAAAATTCTAATACTCTTATAACTGCACTGAAACTTGAATGAAATACCTCAGCAACCGATAGGAGCCAATCGAATGCTCCTAATGGTTTATTTTCAGATGGTAATTCTCTCTCGTTCTTCATATAATTTAAATACTTTGTAGTGGGTCTTCCTTTCGACTTCTTTCCTCGCTCTCCGTCATCAATTTTTCTACTCTCTAATTCCAACCTGGCAACAGCCTGGCTCATTGGCTTCATTGCAGTGTTTATTTGGCATGCCAACATTCTATAACTCTTGCACGTTTCGACACTTCGACAACTACGTCACCAACACTTGGCTGGCGAAAGTTTTACGCATCGCCAACGGCTGACGCAACGATCGCCCTGCAGCGAGAGAGTGTTGTAAACAATGGCAATAAAAATATTTAGTGGCGAATTGTGAGGCAACTAAGCTTGTAGACAGGGTGCTCACGCAGTAAAACGGCAAATGAATGAACTAAAGAAGTGAAAAAAGAAGCATACAACAACAAAAGGCAGTGCAGAGCAGGTACAATGAAGCAAAAGTTTACACGCAACATTAGTTTTTGTGTTTTTATTGTTTTTTTTGCAACTTTGCGAGTTTAGTGCTTGTGTCGCTGCAACATACATATTTGTTGTTGCAACAAGCCACCAACGCTGATTTGCTTTAGTTAAATAAAAAAAACAATACCTGGACTACCCACGCAATTCACTTTAGAATTTATTCCTTTTTCGATTTTTTCTTTAATTTGAAAACAAAAAGTTCAAAAATTAAAAAAAAAGTTGCCAACTTTCTTCGTGCCTGCTTTGTTAGCAACTACCAAGCGATTTCTTTGTGCGCGTTAATACACCAAGAGTGCATATTCTCAGCTAAATTCAATTGCGACAAACGAGAAAAAATCGCTGTTGCACCTGCAACATGCAGCAAGCAGCACGAAACTTTCTGCAAAGTTATGTGACGCACTCGGCCGAACTTTGGCGCGCCAGTGGTTGTTAAATAAAAGTGTGAGTAGAAAAATGTCTAAGTTTTACTTAACAAAAAAATGTAAAAAACAGTTAGAAGTGCAAAAAAAAAAAATTGTTTAGAAGAATTTGCAAAGCGAGTGGCAACAAGAATCACCGAAGCATCGGCGTTTGTGTCATTTTCTCAAGATTTAGTAGCAAAAGTTTGCGAAAATATTTCTTTGGCTGCACTTTAGCAAGTAAGTGATAGTAGTTGCCGCAATGTGCACTCACGCTATATTTCTCTTTTATATTTTTCGCAAATTCACTTAAAATTTATTGCGCTAAAAGATGGCAAATTTTTGGTGGTACAATTTTCCAATGTTAGGTCAATAGCAGAAACTTTACGTAAGAGTTTTGGAGTTTTGGCATTGAAGCATGTAAAAAGTGTGTTAATTTATTGTAAAATTCGGTGTAGCGGTGCTCTTGCAACTTAAAATAAGCTTGGCAATATTTTTAGTGTTGGCAACATGTTGCAATATCACTTATAAGTGGAAGTAAAAGCTAAATACTAGATTTTCATTACATTTCATGCGTAAAAATGCTATAAGTAATATTAGCAACATGTTGTTAAGTTAAGAAACATGTTGGAAAAACTAAGCAACATGTTGCCAACGAACAATCAATTCTTTACACAAATTATTTAAATCTTAGGTAATTTTCCAAATGTACGCAACAGCGTAAGTTAGGAAACATGTTGCAAAAACTTAGCAACATGTTGCTAAAGAAAAATAAATTATTTTTTTTGCACAAATTATTAGTCATAGTTAGGAAACATGTTTAAAAACATATTACAAAACAAAATTATTTTTTTCACAAATTTGAAAGAAAATCACAAATAATGAAAGAAAATCACATTTTTCAACATTATATATGTATGTACCACAAATCTATGTATATATGTATATTACATATATAATGCACACACAGCAATTTGTATATATGTACCTCGTATGTCTCAAAACCCGCTTTGCTTAAAATTTTCGACTTTAAAGTCAAAAATGTGTAAAGGTAAAAAAAGACTGGTGATTCAACAAGTAAAAATCACGCCAGTTACAACGGACCCGTTTATAAAAAACTCAATGACATATAATGACGGTGAGTTTAACGTTGCGAGCTGCTGAACTCGCGTTGCATTGACATTTATTGCAATGATTCAACCAAAAATGGAGAAACCAAATTCAGCAGTGGCAATAAAATGGAGAAAAATATTTTAGCATAATTTCAAAGTTTCGAGGGTAAAACACAATGAAAAAAAGTAAAAAAATTTGATTAAAATTAAATTTTTTTATAGCAAATATTTAATTATAAATGAATTAAAAAAATAGTTTTTTAATTATAAAATTTTTGAAAATAAAAAAAAATTAAGAAGAAATTTTTATTACATTTACATTACAAATTTTTTTAGTATAGCAATTTTTTTAACTAAATTGTTATTTTTTTCATGATTTTAATAAATTTTTTCTATATCAAAACTTTTAGCTTAGTTAAATTATAATTTTGATATCATTTAATTAATTAAAATTAATTTACTTAAATTTTTTTTTAATATATTTAGAACCAAAATATTTATTTTTCGCGATTACTGATTTTTAAAATTTTAATTTTAATTTTTACATTTAGTTTGATGTTATTTTATTTAACACAATTCTATTTTCTTTTAATTACATTAATTTATTTCAGTAAAATTTAAATTTAATTTATTTTAATATATTTTAACACAAAATATATATTTGGTCTAATTATTATATTTTTAAATTTTAATTTTTTTTAATTATTTGAAATTAATAATTTTATTATTTAATATAACCTAAAATTATTTTTTAGTACTTTTCATTACAGAATATTTAATTTTTCAAATCATTATTAATTTTTTTAATAATTTGAAATGATTAATTTTTTAATTTTTTTTTAATTCCTAGAAATTATTAATTTTTAATTTTTTCTTAATTATTTGAAATTATAAGTTTCATTCACTATAATTTAAATTTATTTTATTTTAATATATTTTAATACGTAATATATAATTTTTCAAATTATTAATTTTTAAATTTTAATTTTTTTAATTATTTGAAATAATTAATTTTTAGTTTTTGTTTTACTTTTATTGAAATTATTAGTTTTTAATTTTTTTTTATTATTTGAAATTATAAATTTTTAATTTTTTTTAATTATTTAAAATATAAATTTAATTTAGTATTTGCATTTTTTTTTTCTTATTTGAAAATATTAGTTTTTAATTTTTTTAAATTGTCTGAAATTATAAAATTTTAATTTAGTTTAAATTTAATCATGTGAAGCAATTAATATATAACTTTTTTTTCAAATCGATTTTATAAAAATCTTAAATTTAGATAAATTTATATTTTTTAACTTTACTACATTCCAAGTACTCATAAAAATGTAAATGTGGCATGGTTGTCAAAAAACAAATATTTTATGTCATATGTTTTACGAGTGTCAAGAAACAGCGTGCCACATAGTACCTCCTTACCACAAAAAGTCTATAGCACATAAAGATACACATGTACATCGTGTGTGTGTGTTTTTATGCCCACAGTGTCTCATAAAAGTTGCCTAACGAAGTGTTAACAAACAAAACGCGCTGCTAAGCAAATTAACAGCTACCTGTTATGCCTATGCAACACAGCTTATATACACACAAAAGCATTTGTATGTGTGTACGCTGTTAGGCACCGAGGTATCGTTCACCTGCCGCAAGGCTTCCGCGTTGAGTAAACTAAAACTTAAGTAATGCTAACTAAGCCAGAAAAGAAGCAGCAGCAACAGCAAAGCAAACGTTGCAACTCATTCTGCTGCCAACAAGCAGCAAATGTGGCAAAATCGTGCCTAAGCGATGTGGAAACAATGATGCTGCGAAGTTAGTAGACTACTTGCCACAAGCAAACTTAGATGGCAACGCAACGTTTTGCGCCGCTTCTAACAGTTCGGCGGCACAACGGAGCATAACACAGCCGCACCGTTGCCAATTAACATATTTAATTTAATTAAATTGAATCGCCAAACAAAACTTAGATGGAGTTGATAGTTGGCTGATGAGCACACGCGGCAACAAGCGCACGTTTTCGAAGCGAGACGTGCGCAACAAAATGCGATAAAATAAATGTGAGCGCTTTTGAGCAAATATATGGCACTATAGACATATACATATGTATGTAAACACAATTCCTAACATACCTAGACAGACATTGCAGTTTTCTTTTTTTTGTAATTTTAAGCAATAAAGAATAATTGAAAATTTTAAATTGTGAACGCACTCAACTTGTTGACAGCCCAAAAGCAGAAAATAAAATTCAAAAAAAAAATAATATTTAAGAAATGTAATTATTTAGAATATTACAAAAATAAAAAATTAATAAATTGTATGTATGAAATTTTTTATCAGTATAATTTTTTAACAAGTATAAAAGGGTTAAAAATAAATTAAATGAAAACTAAGAATTTTCAAATATAAGGTTGGAAGGTATCTCCCTTCCGCTTTTTTGTCTTTTGAATTTCGCGCCTATGTACAAAGCGCTACAGAGCTCGTATCTGGCAACACTATACATAATTTGAAATTTGATATATAACGGTAAATTTTCGATATACATATGTGTCAAGTTTTTTTAAATGATAACAGTTACTAAATTTTTTTTGTTCGAGATTTAAAAAAAAAGTTTTAAGAATTTTTGTATAGAAATAAATAAAATTAAAATTAAAAAGCTTTCAAAAATAACGGTATATTTTCAATATATACATATATGGAATATAAACATTGAAAACAGATATTAAATATTTTTTGTTCAAGATTTGTATAAAAAAAGTTCTGAAATTTTATTTTAAAAAGTTTTATTTAGAACTATTCAAAAAACGGTTAATTTTTGATATAACGTATATGGATTTTTTATATTGAAAACAGATATTAAATATTTCTTGTTCAAGATTTGTATAAAAAAGTTACGAAATTTTATTTAGAACCATTCAAAAATAACGGTAAATTTTTGAAATAACATATATGAATTTTTAAATTCAAAGCAGATATAAAGTATTTTTGTAGTCTAAAAAAAACAGATATTTGACAAATGAACTCTTGAATTATAGAAACCATTTTTCAATCCAAAGCTTTCTTAGCACGATTTTTAGCTATGTTATTATTTTAGCAACTCTAAGCCCTAACGATAGAATACGATAGTAAACGATAGAAAAGAGGGTTCTAGAGGGGTTGTTCCCACGATAGTCGGGTCTACGCAATCGGAATAGTATCGTCTATAAATACAAGAACTAGTCCCTCAGTTTTTGAGATATCGTTATGATATTTTGCATACGCCCTTTTCTCCCCAAGAAGCTGCACATATGTCGGAACCGCCGATATCGGACCGCTACAACATATAGCTGCCATACAAAATGATCGCTCAAAATTAAATCCTTGTATGGAAAACTTTTTTATTTGACAAGATAGTTTTACGAAATTTGTCACAGATTACTGCTGAAGCTAATGCTACAATTGTTGAACATATGTTTCCGATCGAGCCACTATAGCATATAGCTGTCATACAAAATGAACGATAAAAATTAAGTCCCTGTAAGGAAAACTCTTTTTATTTGGCAAGATGTCGTCACAAAATTTTATACATATTATTGCTAAAAGGAACAGTATCATCTCCAAAAAAATTGTTCAGATCTGTGCACTATAGCATATAGCTGTCATACAAAATGATCGATAAAAAACAAAAAAATAAATTTTTATACCCTTTTATGCCATTCTTCACTAAATTTTTCTTCATTATTTATTATGCTATAGCTTCGTTGCAGCCGAAGTTAACATTTTTACCGCTTTTGGAATAATTTTTGCCGCTACAACAACCACAACATACATATAGCTAATGCATAGCGTTGCATTCAAGCACCATAATAATGCAAATTCTGCTAATTACAAGTACGTGCAACAATTTTTAGTAAACTTTGATGCCAAACTTTCACTATCACTATACTAAACTCAGCTCTAACTCAGTTTTTAAATTAATTTCCTACACTTAGTGCAAGCGAAATAAATTTAATTTCCGCTCTTCAAGTGCATTCACACTTTTAATTTGTTTAGCAAAGTACTGGTTGCCATATAACCCAAACAATAACATAAACCAACAACTTAATTATGCAGCAAAAACTCAAAGAGTCAATGTGTGTGAGTATATGTGCGTCTGCATATGGCTGTATATGTGTGTGTGGATACATCGAAGGCTATGCCAGGACACAGCTGCTGGCGAGCAAACTGCTGAAAACTGACTGCGAACGGACATGAAAAATTAAATGAATGAGAAATATAAAATAAAAGCACACAAAAGAACAATAAAATAAAATTTTAAATGTAAAAATGGCAGCAAGTATAACATAAAACAAAAACCGAGCTCGGCAGCGCAACCGGTTTTCATTTAAAAACTTTCAAGTGACTTCTAATTGCATTTGTGCAACAAACTGTGCGCAATTGTTTGCACTAGCTGCACTACAAGCGCTTTACGCACTACCACAAGCGCGCTCGGCACACACAAACACACGCACACAAGCAGCGCGAGCGCGTAGACAGCGGCGGCCACATCAAAAACTTTAGTAATTTTTTCGACATTAAATGCGCCGTGAAAAGTGAAACTTTTGCTGTAAGCGATTACAAACACATGCACACACACGGACATGCGTCTATGTGCACAAATATTAGTGTACCAGCAGCTACTTGGCCCGCCAAGCGACGCACTTAACTACTTAAATGAGCGCATTAGTTGAAAGTCGTGTGCGTCTATGTGTGCTTGCGGATGTGTGTGACGATACAGGCATATGTGTGTGTGTGTGGTGGGCAATAATTTCCTAGCGACAGCAAGCCTAGGCGCTCGCACACTTTATAAACGGAAACTGTTTAGACGACCGGTAGCAGCCAATTTGCCGTGCATCCTGTGCCTCGCCGACCCGCATGCTGCGCTGCCGCGCCGACGAGCGACGTTATTGTGGTAAATAGCGAGTATTTAGTTTGGCGCATGAGCTCACTGCCTGTGTCGCACCCAGAGCGCTGACCGCGCTTTGCGGTTTGCTGCTAATGTAGTCGTGAGACCGAAGCGCACACATACACATACACATGCACTTGGCTAACCCGCAAACACAGCGTTAAACGCACTCAACACTCGCTCGCGCCACCAGCATAATGCACGACACAAGCGCCAAGCCGTGTGCGTAAACGCTGCGTCTGCTTGCTCATATATTTACATGGAAACGAGAACTTGTGTTGGCGGTTTTTTGTATGAGTTAACAATGCCTAAATAGTGGGCTCTTCTGCTGGGCATTGTGGTTGGTTCTTGGCAACTATTTGAGCGTTGTTGTTGTTGTGTGCATAAATGTCGCATTATTGCGGTATTACATTTTTGTTATTGTTGTGATTTCCCTCTAGTTGAGACTTAAGTGGAGCTCAACGGACGTTGTTATTGTTGTACTATAAAATATTCCCAAAATAAGCTGGAGAAATACTGTTGAAATGATATTGCGTAAACAGTTATAAATTTGGATTCAGTGGTGACTTATTTGGTATGGATACTTTCGTTGGAGCTTCGAACCGCAGCGCTAAAATTATCTTGTACAAAAAAAAAAGGTTTGGTTAAGTCGTAGGGCTAATCCTCGCACCAAAAGTAACACAGAATCATACTTGGACAGCCGTCAACGATGTTGCTTTGACCCTTATAGATCGACGAAGCGCTTTGAGCCTTCTACTAATAATATCAATCCCAGCAACTTCGACAGGCTCGCCGAAAATGTAACTACCGCGATGTTTCTGGCACTGAAATAAACTAAACTGGTCGGTTAGATGACTCATACTGAATGAGTCTACGAAGATCTCACTATCACCTGCGAGTTTCGGGATTAGCAGCATTTTTATTTCCAAAAACGACACCTTCTAGTCCAACCTGGTAATTTTTACCGGCACTGTAGAGCAAGCGTTTGAATTATTAGTTAGATCCAACTTCTATTTTTATTATTATCACATTTTAATATAGTTACTTGCTGATTTTTTCCAGCACTTTGCATGCACTTGCCGTAACACCACAGTAGCCGTGGGACAGCTACTTTTTGATGCCATCTCACGTCGCATCACTTATCTACATCAGCATATTCTCGTCTTCCCACACCCTCACCGCGTTGCTTGTCATGCCACAGGCGCTCACTTTACGCTCTCATGTCAAGTGATTTGTTACTTTTATGAGGCAATGCGACACTTCACTTGATTAGGCCACGTTGTACGTGCAACAGCGATGGCGGTGGCGACTTGTAGTTGTGTAACTGCAGCAGCCGCCGCAGAAGACACTTAGCGTAGGAGAGACACAAATCTTGCGATGACGTGATTGCCGACCGCATCCAAACATAACTGGCTAGTTTAGCTCGACTTGGCTGGTCCGGGCCGCACGTGCGCCTTAACCGCGCTCAAAGTGGCACTTAAATATGGCTTAAAAGTAGCGGTTCTTGTTCAAATGAGTGTGTTTGCGCCAGGGAGTGACGGAGGTGGCATTTGAGTTATGGCACTGTGCCGGCAGAGCAAACAAAAATGCGCTGGAAAGCAAGTAATGCTGATGAGTTTATTATGCGCTTCTCGGCTCGTATACAAAATAAATACGTAAACGACCTTTTTTCTTTGCCATAAATTATGTCCTCGCATAGTTTTTGGATTCGTCATAGTGTGCTGTGCGTGTGGGTCGGAGGGATAATAAACTTTACGATCGCTCATGAAACCCTCCCTTATGCGACAGCGAATATTAGAGCAATCGCACCACAATAGATCTATAAAGGGATCTTATATCTAAGGCCCAAACTCTGGACTCGAACTGATTCTTATATTATATCGAACGTCACCACAGATCATCGCTACTATTTTTTGGTATTTTCAGTTAGCTAGCGAGTACAGAAAGATATGCCGTTTATCCCAAGGCAATTCACGGACCTGATCAGTACCAAATATTGAACCTGAAAAGGGGAGTCAGCATGGAAGCATTCCTCCAAAAAATTTGGGAAAGTAGAACTGGTCAAAAACTACCGTAGCTCAAAAAGTAGCGACTAGAGTTCCGAAAAAAATTGCGAGAATGGAACCCAACTTGGTTTTTCTTAGTTGCAAGTCGAAACCTGAAAAAACTCAGCACTAAACTGTAAGTTCTTGAGCCATGGGTCAGAACTGGCAGATTATATCTCTCAAGAATCGGCTGTATACCAAAACACGCTCTCTGCCTTTCTCTCAGAGTCCGTTGGGGACTACAAGTAGGAGGCAAGTGATAGTAATCTCGCCATTTGCCGGTTTATAAGACTGGCTTAATAGCCGGAAAATTTGATGAGAAGGAGAAAATTCGTTTCCAAACAAGAAACGTACCTTTCGAGCCAGGGTTGTATTTTCTATAGTGTTCAGCAACAATTAATGTTGTGCAACAAATGTTGCTGCAACATATATGATTTTTTAAATAAGAATATAATTAAGCGTGAGAGAAGTAAAAGTAACTATATTTCTAAGTAATATTTCTCAACACGTAAATGTTGCTGCAACATTTCCGAAAAGATAATACCCCTTTATTTAGCATAAGAACTATACATTAAAAATACAAACAAACTAATGAGCAAACAGCAATAAGAGAAAAGCAAAAAAACACAAGCCACCCGGCAATACCGTTAAAAAAATGTGAAATTCCCACCCGCAACAATGTTGCCACAGCTGTCATTCGCTCAACACCCTGTCATCCTACATTTGATTTATGCGCCGCGACGATGTAATAAACGCCCAGCAGCAGCGAGATGAGCGCAGGACAGTAGAAAACATTGTAGCTTACACACATAACAACAACAACACCAACAGATAACAGCACGTTCATCAACATTTGCCCGCCTCCGTGACACTAATACTCGGAAGGGGTCTCAACAGGCAGCTGGTCAGCCTATAAAGCGGCAAGTTGAGCCTCATTGACGCTTTATGTTGCCATCGGTGACAACAACAACAGCAGTAATGCTTACAATAAAAACTGACAACGACAGCAAGTTACAATGTTTGCACATAATTATAAAATTTGATGCGCTGTTAACAGCTTCTTTGCCTTCGCTCGGATTTTTTTCACGCGCAACTCATCATTCACTGCTGCTGCCACTTCCTTTTTGTTTTTTTTTCCAATTATTTATTTTATTTTTTTCCATATTTTTGCCATTTTCATAATTCTTTTCTCCTGGTTTCTTTTTGCTGGTCAGCAAAAAATGTTGCCTTTGCCGCAGCGCCGCCTACGAAAATATGTTCGTGGCTCCTCTGCGCTAAGTTGGTATTTTAATTAAAATGTCAGCCATATTGAGCGGTTTATTGCGAAGTTTGCGGGAAGCAGTTTTTTTAGGATTTTGATTTTTGTTGCTCGCTTAGCTGAGCTTTCTGCTGAAATGAAATATTATCGTCATTATTATTACATTAAATCGACTTTTATCAGCTTAATAGCAGACGTTCTTCATTACTTTGATGGAGAAAAAATAATAACGGCGCAGCCGAAAAGTATACAATGGAAAAAAGCTAAGACTCTTGTATAATAATTGAAAATCGAGTTTTGATAGTTTGATTTGAGCTATAGTAGCCTACATTTGAATGCTAATTTTTCAAAAAATAACTTTTATTCAATTTAAACCAAAAATTGTATTTCAAAAAAATTTTTTTTTGTAAATTACATATAATATATGTTTTTTGAACATTTTTTTTGAAAAAAATTGTAATTTAAGAACTTTTTTCTCTTATTTATTTATTAATCATAAATTTAGATTAAAAATGAGTATGCAAAAAAATTATTGAAATGTTTAAAAAATTTACAAAATTTTTAAAAACAAATTATTAATGTAAAATTTCCATATTTAAAAAGTAATTTATCTTTAGATTTGATAACTTTAAAAACAAATGAAATTTTTCAAAATTGTTTTATTTAATTCAGTACAAAAATTGATACTCAAAAACATTATTGCAATATTTAAAAAATTTATAAATATTTTTTTGAAAATTTTTACGAAAACAATAATATTTCTTATTATAAGTTTGAAACAAGAATTTTCAAAGAAGTGTTTAGAATATTAGAAAATTTATAATTAAAAAAATAATAATTAAAGAAAATTATACAAATTATAGAAATAGATGCATGTATCATAAAATTTTTTAACATTTTTTAACAATTGGAATTTTTTTAAACGTCGCTCTATTTAATATAATATAACAATGGGTACTCAAAAATTTATTCAAATATTTAAAAAATTATTCAAACATTTAATTTATAAATATACATATTTTTTAGAATTTTTTTTTAATAGTTTGGAAAAACATTGGTTTGTTTATCATAAAACTTGATCATTTTTAAAACAAATAGAATTTTCAAAGCCTCGTTTTACGCTACTTAGTACAAAATATGAAATAAATAATAAAAAAATATTTATAAATACATATTATATATACAATATTTTTTGAAATTTTTTTTTCGAAATTTATGATTTTTTTACCAATTTAGAACAGAAATGGTTAACTAAAATTTATTAAAATGTTTTAAGTTATTACAATTTTTCCAAAAAAAATGTTTAAAAAAATTATCCAAATTTGAAAATTTATTTATTTTTCATTACATTTGCTAATTTTTGGAAATATTGAGAATTTTTATAATTTTTTCATTTTTAAGAAATTTATAAATTTAGCAAAAATTGTTACACAACTGAACTTGTACAACCCACTCATATGCCTGCTGGCCAACAACTCATTAACACACATCCGTTAATTGAAGTGTTCAAGGTGTTCTCAGGTACGTCGATTTTCCAGCTGAAGCCTTAGCAGCTTAACGCCTTTCTGCTTGGCTTATTTGGCTTTTCACTTAATTCTTGCTGTTACTGTTATTTTATTGCCAGCATTAACCGCGTATGGAACTTTTTACCGTTATTTAAGCATGCATATATGTACAAGTATATGTTTTTTATTTTTCGATTGCTTGAGCTCACACAGTGTTGCATAATGGGCCTCGTCGTCGTGCTTTGACCTATTAACGGCCCTTTTTACTTGTTGTTGTTGTTGTTGTGTGGTTCTTATCGGCTCATTTTAGACGCTTCGCTGCTTAGTTTTAATTTAGTTTGTAATTAAATGTATTTACTTACTAAGAAATTGCGTATTTTTTGCTGCAGGCAACCGTAAAGAAGCTAAGTGGTTCAAAGGTGATATTTAGCGAGAATAAAAATGGTAACCACTCGAGATATTTCAGCATTTGGAAAAAGAATAATTAAAAGAAACAAATATTTTTTCTTTACATTCAATAAATGATTGATGAATACTCTACTACATGGATATGGTATATGAAAAAATAAGTTGCAAAATTCTAAAACACATTCACCCCCACACACATGCAACCACTAACATTCACTTTTATTGAAAAAAACCCTTTTTCATTTATCACTTTCCATTTCCATTTACATTCCTTTCGAAAAGAATCGAAACACACTTCCTTCCTCCGCCACAACGCTTACACGCATCCACACACACACCAATAAATTCATATTTGTCAAATTAAGAAATGAAAGCAGCATTTGAATGCCAGAATACCAGCGAATGTTTAAACAAAGTGGAGAGCAGAGAAAGAGTGTTTAAGGTTATGGCCAAAGCAATGATGATGCAATAGCAACCACAAAAATTAATATTGTTTTTGTTGCTGTTTACTTAAGACACCCGAACACACACACACTGGCACAAACAACAAACAAAAGCGCAAAAGTATGCTCAGAAGCTGTGTGACCGTGATCCAAACGAAAGAAATTTATCAAATAACGAAATTCAAATTAATTACTTTACGTTTCAGCATTATTTTGCTTCTTAATTAACTCATTACCGTTAATGCTAGCTATCCATTAAATACGCAAATTTCTTGCAGAATTTTGCTTAACTGCGCTTTAAGTGCAGAGATAAAATTTTATAAATAAATTAAGTACAGCATATAAATTTTGAAGCAAAATCTGTTAAAAAACATGTATGAAAATAATTTAGAGAAAAAATATGCCAAAAAAATTTAAAAAAAAAATGTATTTAACAAAACAATATTCTATATACGAAAATAATTAAAGAAGCAATATTATTAAAAAAAAATAAATAAAATTATAATTTAGGAAAAAAAATTAAAAAATCACAAAACTAATATTAGTAAAATGCTTGCTCATGTTCTAAATAATCAGAAAATACGAAAACAATTAAATTTTAATGTAAAAAATTATTAAGCAAAAAAAGTATTTATTTTTATTTCTCAAAACACAAAATATTTTGTAGTAAAAATTTAAATAAATGTATTTTAATTTACTTAATTGCTCATTTAAGAAATAATATGTACGAAAAAATTTAAAGAAAAAATTTTATAAAACAACATGTATGAAAAAAAATTAGAAAAAAAAGTTTAGTAAAAAAATAAAAAAATCGAATATAAGAAAAAAATAAATATGACAAAGAAAATAAAGAGAAAAAATTTAATTTAACAAAAATAATATATATATGAATATAATAAAAACAACAATTTTATTAAAATATACAAAAAAAATATACAAGTATAATTATAATTTAAGAGAAAAATTCAAACAACAAATATTAGTAAAAAATAAATAAAAACGTTTAAACAATAACAAAAGTTTTAGCAACGAAAAAACTAAATTAATCTTATAAGTAGTTAAATTACTTTAGAAAAATATTTAAAATTTTTTGTTATTGTTTTTTAAAAATTTCGAAAATTTTTGTTAAAAAAATATTTTATATTATATGCATATTCTTCAGACTCGTTTCGTTGCAAGTTTTCTATGAAAGAAATAACCGTCAAATTTTTGTAATTCCTTAATTAAACCAATCAACTGTAGAACTCGTTCAAATTCTTAGGTTACATTAAAAATCGATGCCAATTTGAATCCAATTTATTAAAATGCCATATCAACTGCAAATCCCATTTATTAAAAATATATAGCGAATATGCATGCAACGTGGTATGAGTGCACCGCTCTGCCAAGTGTTGCCTGCTTTGCATAAATGCCAACGCAAGCAGTCAAGCAGCCAACCAATGCCGCTAATTGAATTAGCCACACAATACTAGCGGCACAATACAGCCAGCAATGCTGGCGTGCGGATAGTGATTATGGTTGTTGCTGTTGTTTTTGCTAATGCATTATTCACAACCGCAGCAAGCAGTGAACGTCATCTACTTGAACGCGAAATTGGCTTAGTCACTTGACTCGATTTGTTGCCGGCGGTGCAACGTTGTCTTGTGGCACATAGCCACTTATGGTAGTGCATGTGTACATTAGGGTGGTGTTGAGGATAGAATATTCATGAACTTTTTACAGTTTCACACTCTCAAGGTTAATCCAATCGAAGGCAATTAAGGTGTGATACACAGGAAGCCAAGCTTAGCTAACTCTAAGCCTTTGTGACCAAAGGTTAAATTTTTGCGATATGTCCAGTACAAATGAGGCCACTAAAAGGCTCATGGAACCCTGAACTGAGTATATTAAGTTTACCATAAAGTTTCTAAGTCCAGGTTCTAGGTTTTATGTTCATTCAACCATGCCCGTCTAGGTTTATCGATCTGCAATTTCGCACACGATCTTTTCTCGGCAAGAAGCTGCTTATTTGCTGGAATCAGCGATATCGGACCACTATACCATCTCCAAAGAAATTGCTCAAATCGAGTCACTATAGCATATAGCTGCTATACAAACTGACTCTTCCAAATCGCAATAAAGATCTTTGTATACTTTTTTATGCTATAAAAAACACCTATAAAGGATATAACTTCGGTGCAGGCGCAGCTAACGTTCTTTCTTTAATTTTTTTTTTTACTTTAGTCATTATACAATAATATCCTTCCATCACTTAAGCGCCACCCTAAACTGCATGAGTGAAGTCCTTAGCTATTTGCTGTGTGTTGTTGCTTTTGTGCTTCTTTGATAGTGTTGCACTAAATTGCTGCAAGCACATGACACATGCCACACATACGTGTTGCAACACTCGCAGAGGCAAGCGCTCGACGCTTGCTACAACTTCTCTCTGCCTGCATTGCACTCTCTCTGTGCTCTCTACCATCACTTCTTTACCGTACTACTAACACGGCCAATTTTTACTGTTTTCTGCTTTTAGTCCATTATATTTATTGCTTTTAACATTATTGCATGCCACTCGCTTCTTTGCCGTTGCTTTGGTGTTTGTTTACATAACATTGCTGTTGTTATTGTTTTCGCTTTTTATTAGCGCAATTAAGTTAAGTTAATTATGTAAATTGAATATAAAATGCAAGTCGATATTTAGGGCTCAAAAAATGCAATGCAAAAAACACTATAAACCTATGGTAACCCTGTAAAGCTTGTGTTGCATGCTTGTAAAGCGCTATTGGCTAGCTGCCAACAGGTCTTGCTTTTCTGGTTTTATTCATTTAAATTTTTTATTTTTTTATTTCACTTTTTGACTTTACCGTCAACATTTGCCGCCAATTTATTAACATATTCAATTTATTGGCTTTAATATATTAATTATTAATAATTTAATTAAAGCTTTTATGGCTTAATTGAAATTGATGATAATGTTGTGCAGAAATAAAGGATTTTTTGCGCGGTTTTGCGGTTTTTTGGCTTCGCACGATGAATATTTGATATGAAAAAAATTGTATATATATTTTTGTAATATATTATTTTTTATTTAAACGGTTATTTTTCATTCAATTTGTAATGCAAAGAGAAAATGTATTGCATAATTTAAAAAATCAAAAACAAACAATTTAACCTGTTCACCGACTAACTAACTGAAAATCGAGTTATCAAGTAGCGCTTGCGTTAGTGGCCCACTAGTAAACGAGATGAGGTCTATATAAATACTAACCTCAATATAAAAAGGTAACTTAAATGTTGGTTACTCTCCTCAAAACTTCCATGCGACGTGATCGTTAGTCAAAAGCTGCGCCTGACAAGGAATAATCAAGGAAATATCAACCAAATCGGCACCGCCAGACCTTTTAGAATTAAGAACAACAGTTTTCGCCACCTTTTTTTTTTTTTGTCCAAAAGATCATAATCTCAAAGCTCAATGAGTCTAAATGAGTGAGTGGTAGCCCAAATTTTAAGAGAACCCACGCGGAAATATAAAAGAATGCGACAAAAGTGTAAAAACGCGTAGACTTTTTGAAGTCTGACTGACTGTCTTGTGTAGGTCTGACTGACTGCCACGCTTTGTATATTTTATATTTGTTTATAGTATATTTCAAAAATACTTCTCCATCGAACGAGTAATGTTTTTATTATTATTTAATAAGCACACTCTCTATATACATATGCAATATTTTCCTCGCCGCTGTTCGAATACTCATGCAACACAGTGTTGTCTTCATTTAAAGTCAGAATTTTGCAGCCTTGCATATTAAAATATTCATGTAAATAAAGCAATTATTATGTAATCACAATTAAGCAGCTGTCATTTGCTAAGCCAATGAAATTAGTTTGTTGGACTTGATAAATTTAATACCAGGTAGATGTGAGAGCATAATTAAAATTCACAAGCTAATACGCAAGGCACGAGCAGCAGACTGCTAGGGACGCATTATTATTGATTTAGTTATAAATGTATGAAAAATATATATACATATGTATGTATGTGTAGCTGTATATGCAATGATATCTGCTTAATGCAATTTGATTATTAGCCTGCTTCATTAGAAACTAATATAAAGCAATTAATTGATTGCCGAAATTATGAGACAGAGCAAAGGATTCATGTGTAACATCTTAATAGGGATTTAATATATATAAGTACATATATAATTAATACAGGTATTAATAAAATATATACTTATAAGTACAATTAACGAATAGAAACAGGAAGATTTTTAAATTTTTAGATAAGATTTATAAAAAAAATAATAAATATGGCGATTAAAAAATAAAACTATTGTATAAAAAAAAATTTTAGAAAATTAAATTTCGAAAATTATATATAACAGCGTATTTTTTAAATTTTGTATATATGGAATTAATTTCAAAAATACATGCAGTATTTAAATTAGCATTAATAATTTCATAAGCGTTTAAAATCAAGAATTTTACATCAAATGATAAACGGCAAAAAATTAAATTTTGAAACTAAAATTTTCGAAATATTTCAAATTTGAATTTATGCAATTTAGTGAATATTAAGAAAGTATGCCAAAGTTAATTGTAGTTTAAGTTTTTTTTTAAATATACTAATGTATAAAAAGTGTAGTTTTAAAAATTTACGTTTTTCGAAAAAAAAAACATTTCAAAAAATTTTAATTCTAAATTGTGAAATTAAATAAAGTTTAAAACCTGACAAAATATGTTAATATATAAAAAAAATTTTTTTTGTTTATTTAATATATTTTTTTTTATTTAAAATTTTGCAAAATATACCAAGCTTTATTTAAAAACTTACGTTTTTCAATTAGAAAAAATTATCAGCATTTTTTATAATGCAAAAAAATTGTGGACAAATGTGTTTTTAAACTAAAATAACAAAAATTTCATTTTCATTTCAAAAGAAAATTTTTGTTTTGCAATTTTTACTACACATTTTTAGTTTTTTTTAAACATTTTTTATAGATTTTAATATATTTGCTTTTAATTTTTTGATTTCATTACTTTTTTGTTTAACAAATGTTTTAAAATTTAAATAATATGCATTTTATTGCTATACAAAAATTTTAAAACAAAATTTTTTAGCATGAACTTTTTGATATTTAATGTTGTTTATATTTAAAATTCTCAGTTAAAAGTATAATTCAGCAGAAATATCTCTTTTGATGTAAGCAACAAAAACTATAAAAAAATCAATTTATATCAATAGAACTACGCCAAGGCGTGTGTTTTTCAAAAACATTCCATTCTTTCCAAGAATTTCAAAGAAAAATGTTATGTTTACTTTCCATGTAAAATAAATAATGTTGTTAAATAAATATAGGATATACATACTATCAATACATATACATATATATACATACATACCTACAATGGTGATAAACTAAGTGTAAGGTGCGAAACCTCTGCGGGCGCTATTAATGAGCAACGTGTGTCAGTGGCTGCTTACAAGGAAAATAACGCGAAAAAACAAAAAAAAAAGAATACCACAAATTACATACACAGGTAGGCTTTTTAGAGTGAAAAATAAATTGTATTCAAAACAAAAATTTAAAAATTAAAATATAATAATAATATTTTTAGAGTTAACAAAATTTTAATTCCAACAAAAAGTAAAAAAAAATTTAGAAAAAGTTTTTTTTTTATTTAAAAATTAAAATTTTTTTTTTATATAAAGAAAAACTGAAAATATTAAAAAAAAAATTTTATATATAAAAAATAAAATTTATTTATAAATAAAATAATAATATTTGAAGAGTTAAAAAATTTGCAACTTCAACAAAAATTAAAAAAAAAATTTAGAAAAGTTTTTTTTTTATAAATTAAAAATTTTTTTTATAAAGAAAAACTTATGATATTAAAAGAAAATGTATATATAAAATATTTCTATATAAAATTTTTTTTTAATTAAAAGTTATACGTGTATGTACAGTCTACTAATGTTCAGAATCTGCCACACATACTTATACACGTATTCTTTCATAAATGTATGGAACTCTATAAGCATATTTACATTTACATTTATGACTGCCATGTGCATTGGCAATGCTTTTGAATTTTTTTTATTTTTTTGTATTGGCTGGAAGCATAAAATGTGCTAAACAAATAATCACGCGCGGCTATGAATGGAAAACGTCTGCCGCGCTTCTCAACTCCAATAACACACAAGTACACATACGCACACTATGGCAAACACATGTACACACTTGTTGTTGATTTTCTACGCATCATACAATATTATTTGTTGTTTGTTGTTGTTGCTGCAACATCAGTCTGCTGAACCACGCAGACTACAAGAACATCCGACTGTCTGCTTATTTAGCTGAGATTTCAGTAAAAAAAAACATTTTAAATTCCAAATGAGAAAAATTTCAAAAATAAATAAAAATATGCTAAGAGAAGCTAAAAAGAAAAATGTGAGAAAAATAAATCACATAAATGCACATCTCTTCTTCATAGTGCAACTACACGCAAGCAACACTTCCTGGTGGGGCAAACTATTAAAGCGTTTAAGTTGTTGCATTTGAGTTGCTTATGTATTTATGTATTATGTAAGTATATATGTTAACATGTATAAATATTTCTACAACACTTTGTCTATGCTACACGCATTAGCTGCACTTTATATTCAAGCATTGACAGACATATCCGGTACCAGCAGTCAATAAACGAAAGTATATGCAATATGCGAGGGCAATCAGCAACTGTTGTTGTTGTGTAGAGGAAATTTTTTGTGTAAATAAATAAACGATAAAAATCATGAACTCTTTAAGACGAAATAAAAGTTTTGCGAGGCACTGAGAGGGAGTTGCTGCGGACTACCACACTTACGTATTGGATTTGAATTAGTGAATTAGAAAAAATAGATTATTTGTTATACCTGAGCGCGGAAAAGTTCTGAAAAGCTGGCCTCATCATATATCTTCTAATAACCCTTCAAATAACAGCTCGAAATTTCACAGTTATACTCAAGCTGCTTGCTATATGCAGCACCAGAATGACAGGCTGCGATCGTGGTACAAAAGTATCATGCTAAAACAGAAGCGCTCAGTTGAAAAAAACTGCTGACACATGACGACACTTGGCACTCAGACGACTGCTTTGGCTTCAAATAGTTAAATATCCTAGTTATTGCTCTGTGGTAGTATATACACCCAACAAATATACCGCCGAGAAAACTTTCATTAAAAGCAAGGTCTTCCATCTCGAAACAAACTCTCGCTCTTTTGTCTAGGGATGCGCTCAAGTCGCTGAAAAGCCTTATTTTAATCAAGTCACGGCGTCTCAGCTTTTCAGAGTGAACGTTAATTCTTAGGGACTGAGTCTCATTCACATCGGAATATGCGGTGCTCTAGCTAACTTCTACAGTATTTAACACAAGACCCTATGCTAAGAGTTTAAGCACTCAAGAATCTCAAACTAGGTTATCTATATGCCCAAATATAGAACAAAAGCCATCACTCAGTCTTTTTATACACGAGCTTTGACGCCTCATACTTTTTCCTCTTCTGGAAACTCAAGTGTTTGTTAAGTCGCCACGTGAAAATTAAGGGGAAAAAAGAGAAATTGGTTGCAGAAAGTTTCGCTTGAAAAGTGCAAACTCTCGTTCAGAAAATTGAGTTTGACTTTTTAGAATATATTTTTTTTAATCTTTTATTTTGACTCAAACAAGGTCTTCTTGTTAATCTAAGCTAATCACTAATTCCCTTAATTGCCTTTCATAGCAATGGCAATAATTTTATTTGTAAAAAAATGTCCAAAAAATTTTTAATTTTCCCACAGCTATTAAGCAGAGTCATCATTGTGGCTTCGAGAAAACAATGAAAGGTTGATCGGTCACTTGGCGTAATCGATGCGTTTGTTTGCTTGATTTATGTTCCAAACCGAAGATCAAAACAAAAGCCGAAATGATGCTCACACACTACTTTTTTCTCCCATAACGGGTCTAACTGTTTTTATAGCAATTCAAATTTGATTTTTTAATTTCAGTGCGCCATTCACTCATTACACACACACACATGCACCTACATGCGCGCAGCCACAATCAGCAGCCGCAGCTGACAATTTGAAAGCAACTGTTACATATTTTTAATGAAGTTTTTGTTGTTTTTTTTGAAAAGTAAAGACAATAAATTGGCTTGTGTCTTATTTATCTAGCGTCCGCTTTGTTATCTGTTTGTTTCGCATTTTTCCGCTTAATCATCATTGTTTTTATTTGTAGTTGTCGCTCGCTTAACTGCTCTGTTGCAAACAACTCAAGGTTAAATTTTTGTGTAGACATTTCGACTATAAATTTTCAATTTTGTGCGATTTGTTACTTTCATTTTTGTGCTTCCATTAATTAGTCCGGCAACATGTCTTCGATTCACAACATTTTACGACAGCAGTAAAAAAAGCTTATTGAGACATAAACTAGTGTTAAGTATTTCGCGTTTCGAATCAAAATCAAAACAAAAAAAAAACAAATACTTTAAAAAAAATTTTACATTTTTTAACAACACTTGTTTTAAATGATAAATGCTTTTAAAGCACAATCAAATTTTTCTCTTTTAATCTTTTTTTAATTTCTTATACTTTTAAAAAACTAAATTAATAAATTTTATACTTTTTAAACTAAAAGTTTTCTAAAAACATTAAATTAAACTAAAATTATTGTTATTAAATTTTTTTGCTTTAAAGGTTTTCTTTTTTAAAATAAATAGTTCTATTTGCATGTTTCTAATAGTTTAATGCTTTTCTTCCAATAATTTAAAAAAAAAATTATTTTAATAAAGTTTTTTCTGAATTATTTTCGTTTTAAATGTTTTTCTTTTAATATTTAAAAAAAAAATCTATTGAACTATTTCTACTAGTTTAATGTGTTTCTTTTAATAATTTTAAAAGTTCCTTCAACACTTTTTCAACTAATATTTAAAAAAAAAATTACTGTGGAACTTAAAATTTAAAAAAAAATTAATATAATTAAAGTTTTCTTTTAGTAATTATTTTTGTTCTAAATGTTTTTTTTTTAATATTGGTAAAAATTTTATTAAAATTTTTATAACTAATATATTTTCAAAAAAAAAACTATATAAAAAAATAAAAAAAAATTATATAATTTAAGTTTCTTTGTTGTTAATTATTTTTGTTTTAAATGTTGTTCTTTTTAAATATTGTTAAAAACTCTATTAAAATTTTTTAACTGATATTTTTTTCACAAAAACAGTTTTATTATTTTCTTTTTTTTCTTTCAAACTCAAATGTCTTTAAACTAAAAGTTTTCAAAAAACATTAAATTAAAATTGTAGTTATTAATTTTTTTCATTCTAAATACTTTTTTTTTCAAAACCACATTTTTAAACTAAAACTTAAAAGAAAAAATTTATGTTTTTTTTCTATTAAAATAATGTTAGTTTACAAATTTTCATCAAAAAATTTTTTTTTTTTAATTTTTTAAATTTTATTTTAATTTGTTTTTTTTTTACCTTTTTTAATTTTTTGTTTTGTTATATTTGCACAGTTTTTAGCCAAGATCTACCACAAAACAAATATTAAATATATGTCTTTACTTTGACAGATATCCCACTTGGAAATCCAAAAACTAAAAAGACGAAACAAGGAACACCCTGTGTTAATGCTAAAAATGTCTAAAACCTTCTCGAAAGACATACTTCATTATTTGAAAGTCAATAACAAAAAACAAAAGTGCTGGAAGAAACACAACGCAGCGGCGATAATGGTCCGAAGACTTCTACTGACAGCATTAACACATTAGGAAGCTTTCAACGTAAAAGAAGATGTACGGAATAGCAAAAAAAGTGGGAAAGCGCAACTGAAAAGCAAAGAGAAAACTATTCATAGACTGATTACATTGATGACGCGCCGACAGACAAACATCCATTAGACATAAAATGCGAGCTTAAATCCTTTAATGGAGGACAAAAGACGCACGGCTAATAAACTTAGCTAAGTCAATATATTTGTCGTTGTATTTGTGTGTTGACGATGCTGTTAGCTAACTGACTCAACTCACCTCGTCTCAACTCGTCTCTTAGCCTCTCGTCGCACCTTGACTCGGTGCTCTTTTGCGTCGCTTGTCGCCTTAGTGCCTGTAAACTAAACGTAAAGTTTGTCCCAATGTTATGATTTGCTATTAAAACTACTGTCGTTGTTGTTGCTTTAGATTCATACTGTCATTATTAAAGGCAAAGCATTAAAGGCGGTAAGTAGCAAAGTTTTCCACAGACTCAAGCAAATGCAGAAAGTTGTTAGTGCCAGCTGAGCGCTCTTTATAGGTCAGTGTGCTGTGTGCTGCTCAGAAGCTAGACGGCTGCTCACACAAGCTAACAGACATAAATTGAAAAAAAAAAACAAAAGTCGAAAGGATGCCCAAGTAATCATCGGCCGGCCAATCCAAGTTGATGGAAATGAGCAGAATTCAAAGAAAAAGTGAGCGCAAGCGAAAGTGAGCAAAGTAAGAAGTAAAGTAAGGCAAAATTCGTTTAGTGTGTTGCTCAGCTACTTTGCACCAAAGGCAATTAAAATTTGCGCCTTTCACTTTTCTTCTGTTATCAACACAGACAGCCTGCTCGTTCTTATTGGCACATTCTATGACCTCCCATCCTCTTGGGTCTCAGAATAATTGCGTCCCGGCAGCGTAGCTTGTTGCGTAGGCTGAAGCCTTGTTTGGCCCTAATGACAGTTAGTGGTTGCAATGCCTTATGGGAAAGTGCGAAATTTTGGTAATTAAGTTAACAAGTTATTTTTGTTGTTCGGCATAGTAATAAATAGACGCCTGGTAACGGAAGTTTAATGCGTATATTTAAGCAAGCATGCATTAAAAGTTTAGAAAATACCTAACAGTAGAGAGTATATTGAATATAAGAGGAGCTCGTGATACTGAGAAGCGTTACGGTTGTTCCAGTTAGCAGTTACAGGTAATAAGGTTACGTTGATCAACAGGAAAGATCGATAGAGCTTCAGGTTTTTGGCTTACCTCCATTCGGCTTATAAATTTTGTAAGTAATTGTTTCATATCAGAACTACACTCCGAGGTCTGACTTTGTCTCCCAAGGGAGGAACGGTTCCTCATTTTCACCCAACCAATTTAGAATACGCTTAATTTAAATTTCTCTACTCCGACAACCTTCGCTTTTTGCTTTCTCTCGAAATAAAAACTTTTCAAAATGCTTGTCACTTTAGTTTGCGCTCCGCCGCTGGCAGATATGCGAAAATATTCAACTGATTTGGTTTCGGTAAATGTCAATTCAACACATGTTAGTTTGAGTATGTATCAGCGAAATTGCTGTTGCATGCAACGCACGAACCGGTGTCACGTGACAAATGTCAAAAACTGCTGCCTTGCTTTCTTTTTTTGCTTATGACAGTGCTTTCGTTTTTATTTTTATTATTTTTTTTTTTGCATTTACTCTCCGCGGAGTCCATGTCAATTGACAATTTACATAACGGCAGCGTGTCGCTGAAATTGCCACCGATTACGTGGCGACAAGATTGACATGCAAAATTATAAAATATGTGGAAAAGTGGAAGGAAAAGGTGAAAAAATCAGAAAAACAGTACAAAAGATCGGAAAGTGTAATGGAAATATGGCATGAATCATACTCGAGGAACTAAACGATGATATCGAGAGCGCTGCTCGGTGAAACGATTGGAAAAGTCCACCTATTGTGATCCATTGTTGGTAATGTATATTTATTATCTTTCCATAATAGTTGGATTATTGCTATGAGTAAAATATTTATGTTGTTATCGAGCCTGCTGGGACTGAAAGCTCGTTAAAAAGCTTGCAGACCTCAGACGGGGTCCTAAAATGTTTACTACTTGTATTACACTATAGAATCCATTTTTCCTAAGTAGACAGTTGAAGACTACACCGAATAATAAAAGCCGAAAGAGAAGAGAGAAAAAAAATATTAATGTTTGAAGATTGTTGAATGCCGTAGTAAAGAGCGTAGCCAGAAAATTTTGAAGAAAAAAACCAGCGGAGACCTAATGTGATGCCGAAAGATACGGTTTCTTCGAAGTGAGCTCAATGGCTATTATTCATAAGTTTCGGAGTCAATTGGCAGTGACTGTGGTGCTCACAACAGGCCTAGAAAAATAGCGAGTTAGCATCTGGTTTAATTACGTACTAGTAGCAGTTTGAAATCAGAGTGGGTTTATTTAAAGTACCGGCTTGACATTGGTCAAAGAAGTTGCAGCACAAATACACTCCACTTATCATAAAAGGTAAGCCAAAGGTAAGTTTTCTCCAGCATTAATAATTATTCAAATTTATAATGCCCTTTTAATTACTATAAAATCTGCACAAGCTCTACAAACTAAGCCAACTTGAGACCCTAAATTACATTAGTTATGAAATCAATGAATTTTCCGCCCTCAAAATTTATTAATGAGCCAGCAAATCAAGAGCGAATGAGCAAAGTTCGTCCGCCTACAGAAACAGCGCTTCATAACTTCTCCGCCACTCTCATAATGCAGCTCACTGCTGCTGCCATGCTCAATATAAACTTCCGCTACGAATGTAAATTGCTGCAATTGTTGCCATCATTCAACGCTTTTATTAGCACATTTACAACAAAAATCAAAAGTTATAACAACAACAATTTTTACGAATATTTTTTAATGCAAATTTTGTATAGCCAACTTTTAGGAGCAGCTGTTATTTAATTAATCACTTAGCAAAACTTTTTGGAAACATTTAAAGTGTAACGGTACTATGAATATCCTGTTGGCAGAGCGAAGCGAAAGGTAAATGAAAGGCATAAATATTAAAAGGCATAAAAGTGATGATGATTACAGTTCAAGTGGAGTTTTCGAAAACCAGGTATAATAATGGGTGGTCATGTTAAGCAAAACTTATTAGAGACTAAATCAAATGGGTCCAAATTGAGGCTACTATAATGTTCACTTCTCTTTCTTCTATGGATAGTTGATTTTCAAAGTCGATAACTTCGTATACATGCGGCGGCAGCTGCTTTTCATCTACGTCGATCATTGGAGCTTCGCTTTCTGAGTAAAAGCTTTTAAGCTATCTAAGATGTTATGATAAACTTGCAAAGCTGCTCAGAAGCATCGCTGGCGCTATAAGCTTAAAGTACTTATAGTTGGTTGTTAGAGATCCGGCTATTTCACTAAGATTACCGAAGATATGACTGTGAAGATATTCAGTCTCATTCTTGCGAAAGCTGGTGGAAGAAAGTGCCTGGCTGTTGCTCTCTCAACTTCTGGTTAGCGTCCGACAAGATTTTCAGCTTCAACGAGCGCAAATAATTCAGTGCATCTCTTTTGTCCTCCGCTAAGTCTGCTAATCGCAGTCATACGGAAGCTAGTTGTTGACCAGCGCCCGCTAAGCTCACGCGAATTCCAGAAGTACAGTGCTAGAACGCAAGAGCACAACGGAGAAACAGCTCGTTACCAAACGAATAAAATCGAGACAAGAGAGCCTTTTCCAGCAAGCTCATCGGCTTTTCAATTTCCAGCGATGACCAGGCATCCAAACGAGTCTGATACTACATATTCGACAACGATTTCTATAATTTCAACATCGCAACTCGAAAGTGTTAGAAAATTCAAGACTCAGCATAAACCTTCATCCGATTTCAACATTTAACTTGCCACCTTGTTTCACTTAAGCGTTAAAACAACTTGAAGAAAGTACGGACCACCAAGCTTTCTTGCCCCAATTAAAGGTACATAAAGCAATATTTCGTGTAATTCCTGACCTTAGTCAACAATGTTGCAAAAGCGACTACAATGCGCACTCCAACCATGCAACATCAACATAAGCAAGGCTCAGCAAGGTATCAACAAATTTCTTTGCTGTTTACTTAACCTCAATTGGCCTTGCCTTACCCAACAATCTTCTTGCTGCAACATTGTTGCGCAAGTTGCACGTCGTAACATGCGCCGCAGTTGCCGTCTTCATTGTTGCTTTTGTTGTACGCTAGTTAGTTTAACGAAAATTACTATTTTCTTTAACCAAATAAACGTGATTCCCTCCGCTGGCTTTGAATGCTTTCTTTAGCTTCGCTTCTTTCGCCTCGCTTTTTGCTTTGCAGACTGTTGTTGCACGAATGTTTTCCGGCGCCGCGTGCAAGTATTTTTGTTTATCTGTGCAAAACAAATGCACCTTCATTGAGTTGTTGTCATTTCGACTGCTCTCTGATTGCAGTTAACGGTGTAGCGCATTTCGTTGGCAATCGGTAGACGCGCGGCTTTGTTTTATCTGATAATAAATGTTGTTTGTTGTTTGTTGTTGCTACCTTACTTCTGACAACCGATTGTTAATGTTGTTGACAGACGACGTTGTCGGTTTGTAAGTGATTTTTGTTGACTTTGACTTTGATTAGTTGGCTCTGTTTATATGTTTGCTCTATTTATCTCGGTGTCTTTTACGCACTTAGAGTTATCTGAAATTCCACAGCGTCGGTGAGGAGTGTAAAATACACGAAATTTTTGCCTTAGTTTTCTTTTTTAGTGAACCTAAATCCCAAAAGAGTGGACGCAAGAAAAATAATTATACCACCATTGGTAGTGTCTCGATGGCTTCGACAAACTAAGAAATACGGTTGGACGGTCTGCATTTAGGGTTACTCCTGGATGTATCCACGAGATTCAAAACCCCTTTTTTTAGACGCATAAACGGTATCATGCAGATATTGTGGAAATCAATACATATGATCTAATATCAACCCGAGAGATCCAACCCCTTTATAGTGGATTTCTCTCAATAAAATTCGTAGACATGATATCTCGTAACGACTAGGTTAGGTTAGGTTAAGCGGTGGATCTTAAGAGGAATCTCACTTGAACAGCTTAGAACGCCGATCCGTTGTGGTACCTAAAAAATCCAATACTCTGGATCATAAGGCCCTTACAGATTGACAAAGCGCTTTGAGCGTATCACAAATTTATTGAGAGGGCGAATATTAGTTTTGATTATGTCTTCTGGTTCGGCAAAGGTAGGATTACTAAGATATTTCAGGCTCAGTCTTGAGTCTGATGATGTACGGCTACCGCCACCTTCATAGTAGCCACTACTGCCTGAAAAGCACTACAGTGGTCTGCCAGCCTAAAACCAAGATTAACGTAGAGCTCCTTACAGAACACTTCCACTACATAATACAGTTTCTAAGTACCGATCTCTATAGTTCTAGTTTCTATCAGTTTGATCCGAGCTGAACGAACTATTTAGCAGTTAGATATATGCCAAGGGAACTTACAGAGATTTTGAGAGATTTTCAACCTTTTGTTTACTACTTATTACTCTCTCTTTATCTTTAGATGAGCTTGGCAATAAGGTTGCCTGCCGGTTTTTCATGGGAAAGGCGACGTAAGACAAAAAAATGGTTCAAAAGTTTGTCCAGGTTTTATAAATCGTCTCTCCACTATCGGTTGAACTTATATATTTGAGTAAGTATGTCGGCATATGCTTGCTACCAAACTGTGCTGTCTGTTTGTTGCAAAAAACCCAGTCCAGCATAACCTCCAAATTTAAACTGCATAAGAACCACTTGATAATATTAATAAATTAATGAAAATTTTTTAAAACAGAGAGACATACAAATTAAAATTAAAAAATATGTTTATTTGTCATATAATTTGCTGTGCGGTTTTAAGTCAATTCCATCGATCGCGTGCATCAAACTGCACGCAATTATTCGCACCAGCGAAAAAACACAATGGTATTGCTCTACTTGTGGCTCTTTATTCCATAGACAATAAACGCTTGCATGCCATTAATGGGCAATAAAATTTAAATTGAACGATATGTGCGCGTTTAATTATTTTTAGAATTTCATACACATTTTTGTGTAAAATTTGCTTTAGAAAATGAAGATATATATCTTTATATATAATATTACAAAAATAAAACAAAACTCGATATGAATTTCAAAAAAATCATGAAAATTTTTTATGTTGCTTACTTTGAAAAATTACTAAAAAATTGAAAACAAATAGAGGTTTAAAAAAAATATATATGTTATAATTTGAGTTGAAATCTTTTGAAACTTGAATATTTTTTTTTAATTGAAAAATTTTTAAACTCCAACTCAAACCTTTTTCAAAGCAGTTTAAAAGAAAAAAAATTTTTTTTTTAAATATTCTAAAATGAAATTCATAACTAAATTTTTTTTTTCAAAATTTATTACAGAAAAACACTTTTTTATTTATATTTAATTTTTTTTTGTTATATTGTAATTAAAAAAATATATATTTACTCGGATCTGAAAGATATTTTTTTTATTATTGTAAATATTCTAAAATGAATTTTGAAAGTAAACAACTTTTTTTTTTTAGCTTAGTACAGAAAAAATTTTAATTTTATTTTATTTCATTGTGTATTTGCAAAAAACCCAAAAATAATTTATTAACCCACTTTTGTTCACTTATTGTATTCACTTAACAGTTTATTTGCCGCTGTTGCTATTGATGGCCGACTACTGCATTGCTATTAACTCAATATGCCACACATTGCGTGCGCTGATTTTAATAAAAAAAAAAAACAATTTTTTTTTATTGTTTTGTTGTTGTATACGAGTACATTCCCATTAATGTGGCATGGCAAAGTGCAGTTCAAACTGCTGAAGCGGTGATGCGCTCCATTTGACAGCACTTGTGATGTGCGAGTGAAGAGACAATGGCGTTTGCTTCGTCTTTTATTGTTATTGTTTTAAATTTATTATTATTTATATTTAATACTTTAAATATCTGTGCGCACGCAAGTCATAGTATACGAGGGTGGGTTAAAAAGTAAAATAGGTTGTCCGTCTGTATAAATGCAAACTATTCGCTCAGTTTTCGAGATATCGTTTTGAAATCTTGCACACGTTCTTTTCTCTTCACGAAGCTGTTCGCTTGTGGTAACCAATATCAATATCGGTTCACTATAGCATATAGCTGTCATACAAACTGATCAAACAAAATTAAGCCCCTGTATGAAAAACTTTTTGATTTGCCAAGATAGCTTCACGGGATTTGGCATGAATTATTGTCCAAAGCAACGCTATAATATTCAAAGCAATTTTTTTATTTCGAATCACTTTAGTATATAGCTGTCATACAAACGGATCAATCGAAATGCAGGCCTTGTATGGGAAACTTTTTTATTTGACGAGATATCTTCACGAAATTCGGCAGAGATTATTGTACAAAAAATCAGTACAACTTTCGAAAAAATTCAGTTCCAGATCGGTCTACTATAGCATATAGCTGTCATACAAACTGACAGCCTTTCATACCCCTTTGTGCTATAAAAAAATACAACTGTGATGGGCATTATAACTTCGGTGCAGCGGAAGTTAACAAATTTTCTAGTTTGAGTTTTATTTTTCATATGTGTCACCCTGTACATATAATTTTATGTTTTTTACGATTTTTATTTTCAGCACCATATTGCTTTTTACTAAGTTTTAAAACTTTTTAACACCCCTACGCCTTGTTTCTGACATCAAATGTTGAAATATTAAATAACATTTGCACAATATATACATACTTGTACATATATATGTATATGTATGTATTTACTTGCTTTAATATTCACATATTTGCATATGTTCACTTTAATTTGGGTCAAATGGTGCTGCCATTTCTTTGTGTTTGCATATTTTTCCGCACGACATATCGTATAAGCTATAATTTGAAAGTATATACATGCATATATATATACATACATATATATATGTGAATATAAATGTACATATATATGCAAACACATGTATATATGTGTTTGTCATAAATGCTAGCGATTTTTATGACACATTTTTTCAGGGCAATAAAATTTTAATAAGCTTCGCACGTCATCGACAAACCTGCAGTTGCATATATTTTAATGTTTTAGCACTTTTTTTGCACATATTTTATTTTTTACGCAGATTTTTTAATGATCTTTCAGCCGTTGGTCTTTTTCCCCCAATCGTTGTTGGCTGCTGTGTTGTGGTGTTGGTGGCGGCATGAATTGTGTATGCCTTTTGTGGTTGCTTTATGGTAGGATATAGCGTTGTTAATGTTGTTGTTGTTATCATTTTGTCTGTTGTTGCTGGATGGTTTTAATTATAATGGAGCGGAGCTCAAATAGCTGCTTTGTTATTGTTGTAGTTTAATTGTTGTTTTTGCCTTTTTTTTATATTTTTGTTGCTGTTGTATTTAAGTTAACACGCTATTCTCACTATCTATCCATATATGTAGTACTGTAGGCACACACAAACACTTATCACACATCCGCTCACACATTCCTCGCACAGTGCAGGTTAATCATACGCCGTGTACGCCACATTTGATACGCTTTAATTTTTATCACTCAGCTCATAATGCAACAATTAATTATTAACAACACTGATGCGATTAAATGTAGCATTAATGGTTCCGAGTTAATTGCACAGCCTTTGAATGGAGAAATGGAATAATGGAGTGTTTCTTTTTGTCAAAAGAGAGCAAAAGCGTCAGGGGAGAGATAGCGAAAGTGATTGCCGGCAAAAGTGAGAGTGGGAAAAGTGTGCGTTGGGGTGTGGAGACCGGCAATATGCTCGAGATAAATAAAATAATAGTATAAAAAATAGGTCAGCGCTTATGTGGCACCGAAGTGTGCATTGTCTGACATCACTGCCAACAACGAATTCATATATAATGCAGCAAAAAACAAAATTTGCAGCGATTTTTTGCAGTTAAACCACAAATCACAGCCTTTAATTAGACATATCGCATTTAATTGCTTGTCAAGCGTCATATTTCGCAGTTTATTTGCTTGATGATGATTTAACAAAAGAAACGCTGATTATTCGATAATTTTTTGCACATAATTTAAAATGTAAAAAGAATAAATAAAAATTTAATAATAAAATATTGGATAATTAAAATTAATAAAAGAGCTTTACTGCTCAAATAAAAAAGGTGAAATAAAAATATAAATGTTTCGTAAATTAAGTACAAAATAAAAATCATAGAAAAAAATTTTAAATTTATAAATTAATAAAAAAAAAAATTGTTAAGAAAATAAAAATATGATAATAAAATTTGTAAATAGCTTAAAAATAAAAAAAAAATTACAATCTTTTTATTTCGTTTAAATTTAAACTTTTTGGTCAAAAATATTTTTACAGCAACAAAAAAATTTAAATATAACATTAAAAATTCTATTTAACTTAAAAATAAAAAATGAATACATTTTTATGTTAAAAAATGTTCAGTCTAAATTATTTTTACATTAGCCAAAATTGTAAAAAAAAAGTTTAAGTATAATATTAATAATTGTATCTAGCTTGAAAAAATAAAAAAATTATAAATTTTTAATTAAAAAATTAAATCACTTTAGTGAAAAATATTTTTACAACAACAAAAAAATTTTAATAGTTTATGTTGTACTTGAATAAAATGTAAAAATACAATATTAATAAATTTTCATATATACAATTATTATTAGAAAAACTTTATTTCTATTTTTTTTATATTTAAATATTACAAATCTTCAGTCTTAATTATTTTTACACTAGCCAAAATTGTAAAAAAAGTTTATATATAATATTAAAAATTGTAATTAGCTTGGAAAATAAATTAGTAAATTGTTATTTAAAAAATTTAAACATTTTAGTCTAAATTATTACAAAAAAGTTTATATACTAAAAAGTTTATATATACTATTAAAAATGAAATTAATTTAAAATAAAAAAAAATTGATACACATTTATATTTAAAATTTTCAACCAACTTTTTTTTACAATAACAAAAAAAATCAAATCTTATATTAAAAATTTATATCAACTTAAAAATAAAAATTTATATATTTAAATTTTTAGTGTAAATTACTTTTAAAATAACCAAAATTTTTTAAAAAAATTTGAATATAATAAAAAAATTGTAATTAGCTAAGAAAATTTATATTTAAAAAGCTTTTTAGCTCAAAAATATAAAATTTAATAAAAAAAAATAAAATTTAATATTCAACATCTAAACTTTTCATTAAAAAGCCAAATAAGATACATACATTAATCTAAAGGCGAATCTAAAAAAATTAGAGCAAAGTTTTGAATAAATTTTAAATTTCAATCAAATAAATTTTTTAAATAAATAAGCTGATATATATATATGTACAAAACCAAAAATAAAAAAATTTTTTTTAGATATAAAAAATTTTAAAAATATAAAAAAAAATTTAAATATAAAATAAAAATTTTTAATTTTAATAATAAAAAGTTTTAAGCTAGAAAAAACTTTAAAAATATAAAAAAGTATTTAAGTACCAAAAATGCCGGCAACTGCAACAACTAAACAAAACCAAACCCAAACAAGCACTCGCGCGTGTAATGAATAGTTATATAATTAGCGCTGATGAGCGCTATCAGCAGCGATCATCAGCGTTTAAATAACGATGACACACAATAATGTTTTTGTTATTGGAAATGATAGTTGCACTTAAATAGCGGCACGATTGCATGACATGCAACATGCAACATCCGCTCAGGGTTGAGTTCAAAAACTAGCAGTGGTCGCGCTGAATGGGCTCAGGGTTGGAAGCATGAAGCAAAGCGACAAAGCAGAAAATTAAGACATTTAAAAAATAAAAACAAACAAAAAATTATAATAATAAAAGTTTTAGTAAAAAGTAGGCAAAAGTTTGTGAAACATTAAAAAATACCAAAAAAAATTAAAAATATTTAAGAAATTATTTATATTAAATTTTAAGACAAAATCAAAAAAAAACGTTAAAAATTATGAAAAATGGTTAAAAAGCAAAATTTAAGAGATAATCAAAACAAAATCTAAAAATTATTAACAAAAAATGGAAAAAAAAATTTTAAAAATACGAAATTAAAATTAATACTAAATGAAAAAGCGTTTAAAAATGTTAAAATCAAATAAAAAAAAAAACATTATGAACTCAAAATTAAAATCATTAAAAAAAATGTATAAAATGCCAAAAAGTTAGAAGAAAAAAAATTGGAGAAAAATATAATAAAATACGAGGAAACAGAAAAATTGAAAATGTTGCTTCCAAAAGTTTGTGTTCAAAACAAAGGAAAAAACACAACGAAAACATTTTTTTTAATATTTAAAAATATTAGGTAAAAATATTTTTTAAAAAAAATTTGCAATTAGAAAAAAAAAAAAATAAATAAAACAAATAATATAAAAAATATAAAAAAATTTGTTTCCAAACGCATTTGTTCAATACAAACAAAAAGTGATAACATTTTTTTTACTAAGAAAAAATCTTTTAAAATATTACGTAAAAATAGTTTTTCTTTTACCAAATTTCGGCGAATATTAAATATAAATTGATTTATAAAAAAAAACACAAAAAATATAAAAAATATTGTTTCCAAAAGCATACATACAAAACAATATAAACACATTAAAAAAAATGTGGAAAACGGTTGGCCTCAAGGGCCATCCCTGCAACTTCCCTCTAATTTCATACGCTAACGTTCAAATTTCGCTTTTTTCACTGCTTTTGAGCTCTTCGAAATTTTTCGTTTTCAATATCTCGCAAGTAAATCAACCGATTTCGACCCGGTTTGCGGCAAACGATGTGTTTTTCAAGGTTTAGAACTGATTAGTTTTTCGAAAAAAACGATTTTTCAAAATTTTAATTTTTGAGATTTCTCAAAATCTACTGGTCCGATTGGGTCCAAACTCAAACGAAATTCAAGTGCAAAGAAACCCTTTGGAATGCCGTTTAGTTTATTCAAATCGGTTGAGCCGTTTAAAAGTTATAAGAGGGTCACATACATCCACACACACACACATACATACAGACATACGGACATCATCGTAGAAATGTTCGGGGATGCTTCCTCGACCCTCAAAACGTCGAGATCTGTTGAGAACTCGATTTTTGCAAAATGGGGTGAAACCAATATCTTCCCAATTTTTAGAAAATTTTCAATTTTCTTAGCGGGAAGTTAAAAATTTTATCAAGCAAAAATATTTTTTATATATTACGTACTTTCAAATATTACGTAAAAATATTTTTTCATTTGCAGCACTTGAGCGATTATTTAAAAATTCTATTAGTTTCTCTTCAAAATATATATTAAAAAAAGTGCGCTCTCAGTTCTGAGTAAATATTCTCTACTTAAATTAGTGCGAATTAAAATGCCTCTGCACTTTCTTTGAGCTTCTTCCTTACTTTCCTCATTGTTTTCTTATAATTTTTGTCGCCTTTAATTGCATTGTGCCTAGCCTAATGAAATTTTTTGTTGTAATTTTTTTTATACTCTAGACGACCCAATTTCCGCCATTGTTTTCCTTTCATTAACGCTGCTCTTGTTTTCGCTTTATTCTGTTTGTTTCATTGTGTTTTTTGCTTTCTTTTGCACAATTTTTCGCTACTTTTAACGCTAGTTGAAATCTGTTTCACACATTTTTTTTTGTGCATCATTACATTGTTGCCTTTTGTATTAGGCCTTCTAATTTAATTTCGCTAAATAAATACTTACAGCATTTTGGGCACTTGGTGTTGTTGTTGTAGCTTCTGGAGTCGCTTGTGCCTAAGGGTGTCATTTCTTTTGTTTGCTGTTTGTTTGCGCAGACCGTGAGAAATTTAATTAATTTGCTGAAAAGAAAAAGCGCAAATACAGTTAGTAATTAAGTGGCAAGTTTAGGAACGGAATGAAACATTTTTAATAAAAACATTTTTACAGGTTATTAAAAAAGGTTTGAAAAATTATTTCAAAAAATTATTACGAATACAATTTATTTCAAATACAAATTTAAAAAATAAAATTAATTTAAAAAAAATATTTGTTTAAATATATATTTTGTAATAAAATTGCGACAAAATAAAACTTTTATTGGGTATGAGCAACTTTATAATGAACTCAAGTAAAAAATATAATTGTGCGAAAAATGTACAAAAAATCAATAAATTTCTAAAAAAAAAAACAAAGGAGTTGTGTAGTTTTATTTCATGAATTTTATTTTATATTTTAACTCACCGCTAAATTATATTATTTAATAAACAAAATTTTTTTTTCTTTCCTAAACTGTGCTTTATAAAAAAAACATTTTTTTTTATATATATATAACATTTTTATTTAAGTAAAAAAAATTTTTTTTTTTGCAAAAATGTGTTTGTTGAAAAAACAAATTTTTATTTATTTTATATATACATATATTTTTACTATTTAATATATTTTTACTTAAAAAAAATTAAAATAAATAAAATAAAATAAAAAAAGTTAATAACTTATACAACAAAAATTATAAAAAACGACGAAAAATGTTTAATATTACAGGCATATTGGTTATTTTATTTTATTTTAAAATGTAGCAATGTATATACATATATTACTTAATACAAAAAAAAAAAAATTATGTTCGTTAAAAATAAACATAAAAAAAATTTTTTTAAATAACAAAATATTATAAATAAAATATATTATATAAGATTTTTTAAAACCAGCTATTTTAAAAATCTATAAAACAAAAAATTTATATAATATATTAAAAATATTAAGCCAAAAAATTCTTGAAATTATTATTTTTTCTTATATTTAAATATATGTACTTGTATATACATATAATGTGTACATATTTGTAACATATGAAAAAAAATTTTAAATTATTATTTAAAAAAAAATTAATTAAATAAATTTAATTTTTTAATTATACCTCGAACAGGGTATATTAAGTTTGCCACTATAGCATAAGGCTGCCATACAAACTGAACAATCGGAAGCAAGTCCTTGTATGGGAAACTTTTTTATTTTACGTAATATCTTCACGAAGTTTGGCATGAATTATGACACAAAAAAACCGAGACAAATTTCGAAAAAATTGTTCAAATCGGAACAATATAGCATATGGCTGCCAGACAAGGTGAACGATCAAAATCAAGATTAAGATCTTTTTATACATTTTATGCGATTAAAAATGCACCTGTGAAGGGTATTATAGCTTCGGTGCAGCCAAAATTAACCTTTTTTCTTGTTTTTTAATATTTCTAATTTTTTCCAATTTTAATTACATATTAATTTATCATAAAATTATATTCGTTTGCAGTAAAGTATTTTTGACGAATTCTATTAAAAAATAAATTTGTTTTTTTTTACATAAATATATATTTTTTTTAGGTTAATGACTTAACATATTTATTGTTTTATTCAAGAAGTTATCAAAAGCGTTAAAAAAAAATATAACAATTCAAATAAAAAAAAAATGTTATAAAAAAATAAATATATCAAAATAGATCCAAATATAGTAAAACTAAATTAAATATATTATATTTAAAAAAAAAATTATTTAAATTTTTTTAAATTTTTTCAATTCTTGTAGTAATTCTTGTCAATGTTGCACAACGTGCTTTGCCTTTGCGCCACAAATACACACATCCCCTTCGCAGCACAAGTAAACAAAATTCTGGCAGCTGTTCCGTACAATAATTTAGACATTATGTGTTATAAATAAAGTCTGTTCGCTATTTTTTTCTGCGTAAGCGTTGCCAATTGCAAAGAGTCATTGTTAGGTCATAAACGCTTGCCACAGGAAGCGCGCTACTTTTTGCCAAGCGACAGCTGCTTAAATATGGCACACTTTTTACAGCAGACACATATGTATGTATGTATATATGTATGAATATTTAACTATATGTACATGTACGTATATTATCTACATGCGATCATATTTGTTTTTGTGCAGCACCAAAATGAGCTTGCATGTTTTTTCACCACACACTTTCACCACAAACTGGCTGGTTAGCAGTGAGCGCAACAAATTTGCAATTGTTTACTGTTGACTTTAGCGGCCATTAAATGTTAAACGTCAGAAGAAACAAACGGCGAAACATATGCCTGCCAAAAGCGTGGCGCTCGCCAAAACTTGTAAATAAATAACGGTAGCGACTGCATGTGAGCGCTGAAATATTTACTTTGCTTAGCGGGTGTTGTAGGGGATTGCCTTGCTTGTTGTTGCTTGCTGCCGTGCAATAAATGGCTTGAGCCCACAACAAATGCGAGCAAATAAACCAAATTCACTTTTGGCACGCTATCGCCGCCGGCCACAAAGTATTGGCAACAATAGGCGTACAATGAAATGGCAAGCCTAGCTTTGACCTCAAATTACGACGAGCAAGCACCGCGCGCCAGGCGTTTACCTCAGCCAACTAGTAAATTTGTGTGCCTTTTTTCGTTTACTTGCCAGGCTGCTGGCACAACGTGGCGTATGAGCAACATACTAGTCGCAGTCGAGTGTTGATTTACTGGCTTTACTGTTGTTGAAGTGCGCTAAGTGGCTTAGAAAAATTTCAATTTCTCGCACTTGCACTCACTTAGCGCCGCAGCGCTTTCGACTTCCACACACACACACTTCGTCAATTGTCCGGCAGCCACTATTGCTCATTCGGTTCGAGGAAAAATATGCTTCCACGGCCTCAGCGCGGCAATTGCTCTCTTTTATTGCACGGTGGCTTGCTAATCCTACACTTGAGCGCGTCGCCTCTACACACACGCGCATACATATTACAAGGCGCAGCACAATGGCAACTGACACTTTCACCGCTCACTTTCCCTAGTTTGCGTTCATTGTCTCTCTATGCATGAAAGCATTTGAATGCCACGTCGGCGGCAACTCATGAGCTCCACACAATAGCGTTGCTATGTAATAATACTGTGCAGCAATTGTTGGACAATGCTGGAATTCGTTTGCAAGGCCATAAGTTACCCCGTTCTTTACACCACAGATCCAGCTTATAGCACTGAGGTCAATTCGGCAGCTAGATAAAAGCTTTGCGTGAACTTGGCACGGTTTGGGAAACGGGAGACCAATGTGCTGTTGTTTGAATCAATAGCGATAACTCGTCAACTGATATTGTTTGAGCAGGTGCGCGGGGAAATATCTCGAAATGAGGATCATGTATTCTCACACTGGCTATGCTAGCTCTCCATCATAGACGAAAGAACAGCCTGAGCGGAACTTAAGATCACTGACTTCAAGCTTCTATTGTTAAGAGAATATTTCTGACTTCCACTAACCTGTCGACCGGTTACCGTATCTTATTAAACTTTTCTTTAAACCATTTAAGAAGTATGTTTGCTTTGCACTTGGCAAACAAAATATTAAACTTTTTAACTGTAAAATAAAAAGTAGCTTCAGACTACACCAGAAATTAGAGAACTTTGAACGTATGAGTGATACTCTATCCATACCAACTACTTTCATCCTTTTGACTGTTCGACTATACCACTCAGATGTTGAAAAGAGAGCTTCCAAAGTCGAGAGCTGTGATCACCCCAAACGTGTTGTATTTAAAAAAAAGTGTATGAAGTTTTGTTATCAAAGTAAAAGGATTGGCGATTCTGAAGATCTAAACGAGTCTACTAGTATAGTGAATTTGTAGAGCAACCAGGGTTATTGTTGCCGAGAGGCATTGGAAATTTTTCACCTATTAATAATAAGAGTCCTTCCATAATAAAAGTCCGACGAAAATATTAAGAATGAGGAGATGAATAATATCTAGTGCTTCAGAATAGGTTCTAAAGCCAGTTCGGTTTGATAGCTTCTAGGTGTTTAAGCTACTCACAGCCTTCTGACATACAACAACAAAGGTGTCAGATTTGACTGAACTGAAAGGTTTTATTTCGAAACCGATAGCTCAAATCAGTTATATTCAATAACCAACTGCTAACGACGACAAAGATTTTTAATACTATTTCGCTTAAAGACTTCGAAAAGCTATATTTAAGGATAACACAGCTTCTCTCAGCTAACTCATTTGCATACATGCGTCAGTCTACGCGCCATTCGCATTGTGTTTTTATCATTGAAAAAGATTAGAAGATTCAAGCGAATGACGGATTGAGTAAATACAAGGAAATACTAAGTAGTCGTGTGTGAACAATTTATGCGATTTACAGCCATTCTACCTACTTACCAACTTACGCGTGAATTTTATGCGTTGAGAATGCGAAAAAAAAACTTCTAAGCCAACGAAAGATAAATAATAGCAGGAAAAAAGAAAATATTTGCAACCAACAAACTAAGCGGGTTGGAGGGTTGAAACTTCGGCGCAATGTCATGACAGATATAAAAACGGTAGTTGTGGTTTACTGCCGCCATCGCTTCGTACGTAGCTTTAAGTCTTACCACCCATTCTCAGCAGTGCTCACTTTCATACCAATTCGTTTTCGCCTCTTCGAGCAATTTACAGTGAAAATATTGTAGCCACACCGGCACTTCTTTAAGGCTTAGCTGCCTAATCAAACGCTTCATCGAGCGCCTTTCGAGCTTTAAATTTTATTTGGATTTTCAAACTACCAGCGCAAAACAGCCAAGCCAAGTGGGCCGTGCCACCATGTGTGGCGCAACATTTAAGACACGCACTGCAACTAAGCACAACATCTGAGTGATATTTTAGCTGGCGTTAAATTGAAAAAATTAAGTAAATGTGGCAAGGTTGGTGAGGAGAAAACGAAAACTTAAAGCCACTTCGAAAGTTATAAATAAGTAAGCAAGCCACAGTCTACGCAAAGAAATTTGTATTCAAAATTTCAAGCTCAGTCTCTCGTTCGTGATACAGTCCACTAGTTCCAATGGAGCCATTGTGCTTGGCTCACAGCTAGTTGGTAGCTGACATAACTTAAAAAGTGAATGCCAAATCGCTTCACAATTGTCGTTTCCATTAATCAACCTACGACTGTATTCTTAATATTTTTAGCCACATGCACGCTCATCCGCGCGAATTTTACTTACTGCTACGCTTTTAACATTTTCCGCATGCAAAATTGTTGTTTATGCTGATGACGCTGATGGGCAGCACTATTATGCTGATGCACATAACAATGAAGATGATGATGTTGATGATGATTATGATGGAAGCAATAATATAAGCAAAAACGCTGTTGACTATAATGATGCGCGTGTCGAAGTTATTGCTGCTGTTGTTCTACATGTTGTTCACACGTTTCTTTCTTTTTTGCGCGCCGTCGATGTTGTGCCACCGCGCTTTTTTTCGCCCGCAACGAGCATAACCAACACATACATATGCAAACACATATATTATATGTAACATACACACATAACTGCATATTCACATTTCATGATATGCCGCCATGTTTGCGTGCCACAAGCCATTCGCCAACCGCCAACAATTGTTGCTGTCACTGTTTATTGTTGGCAATTTAGTCAAGTAAAAAACAAAATGCGAAAAAATCGCAATAAAAACGAAAAACAAAAGAAAATGATAAAAATCGTGAAAGGTGGGAAGTGCACGTAAAGAGACGGGAGGAAAGTAGCGTACGCGTAAAGAGGAAGAGCAGTGCATGGAAGGGCAGCAGAAGCTCGGAGTGAAATTGAAATCAGGCAAATGTAAGTAGACAAGCAACAAGAAAATCACTTTATGAGCTGAGCAAGTAAATGGCTTGGGGATTGCTGTCAAGGTGTGGAGCTCACGGCACTTTATTGCTTGGTATAATATTATTTACCGAAATGCAAAGCACACGTCGTAAAAGCAAGGGATTTAATATTAAATTA
This sequence comes from Bactrocera oleae, assembly GCF_042242935.1. Classification (NCBI taxonomy): domain Eukaryota; kingdom Metazoa; phylum Arthropoda; class Insecta; order Diptera; family Tephritidae; genus Bactrocera; species Bactrocera oleae. The sequence goes on from NC_091539.1 coordinate 2,709,719, forward strand.
TATTACTTGCGAAGTCAAGCAGCTTTTGTAGAACGAGCATAGAAATAGAATATAATAGTTCATATATAGCTCTCACTTCAAACACTGAGCGCAACAAACGAAAGAGCTGACACTTACGCACTATAGACCAAGTGTCTCTGTATAATTTTACAACTGAAACAGCAGTCTTGGCGTGTATATAAAGCTGTCAGTTGTAGAGCTTGCTCTCTAGGCAAATATATCTAAACATTTTAGTTCGAAAAAATATCAAGCGAGCAAAGTGTTTCAAAAGTAATATTTGCCCGATTAGTATTTTTTAAGCTGGTTCTGAAAACACATTTTTGAAGAGTAGCAGAATTTATAACACAACGCTGGCCTTGTTTGTTTTAGACAAGAGAGCTCCGCCAGCTAGTTGCAGAATTCGAAATGCAAAGTTTACGTTACTGTACTATAGTAAAAAAAACTATAGTAAAAAATAGCGAAAAATCATGCGGAACAAATTAGAATATTGGAAACGCAATGAATCAAGCGAAACGAATTGGAATATTCGAAACGGTTTGACTAACGTAGTAAAATAGTAACAAAAACATGTGAAACGAAATGGAATATTCGAAACGGTATGAATTGGAATATACGAAACAGCAAGAAATATTAATTATAAGCAGTTAAAAGCTTTCACAAAGAAAAAACGTGCAAATTAGTTTAAAAAATTTGTAAATAGCTTAAAGTTGTTCACTAAAAATAATGAAAATATACAAAATTCTTGTGCGAAATAAACATTCAGTTTTATTTTAACGGTTCAACTAGAATGCAGTAGTACGTAAATGTTTTTTATAAACTTTAAAAACGCTCACCACGGCTGCGCAAGTAAGCCGCGGTAGCACCAAAGTTGGCGCATAAGTCTTGATTAAGTCCAGCCAACACAGCTCGAAACCCCAATCAAAATATTTACCAATTGTCTTGGTTACGTATACGTCACGTACAACACGAACACAAACATAGCTGTTACTGAATAACTGTAACTGACATGCAATGAAATTTATGACGCTGAACACTCAACTGACCTACACTAAGTTACTACGCGCACAATGTGGCGCTTGCACACATACTTACAAACATGCAAGCACACGCATGTGCGACTAAGAGCGTGCACATATAGTAAGTATATACATACGTGGGAGTACCCTTACAGCTTTCTTTGCGCACCTAACGCTGATATTTTATTCCAGCAAAGCTCAAAATATTTTTATTATAAATTTATGGTGCGTTTTTTTTTTGATATTTCTTTGCTTTTATATTTTCGACATATTTACAGTTATTCCTTTACAACTTTCCACTAAATGAGTTTGTCAATATTTGCTCGCCTTTCATATTTCCTTGCAACAAACTCCATTTGCCGTAATTTTAAGTTTATTTCATTTTGCACTTTTCTATTTTTTCGCACCATATTTTCGCCAATTCTCAGTCTCTCTTCCTTGCGAACACATGTTCAAGCGTACCACGCGCCCGCGTTTAGCCATGTCGGTCACGTTTCTTGGCCAACATATTTCACTCGCTGCCACACAATCACCTTTCGCTCTGCACACTCAGTCACACAAACGCGCGCCAGCTTTCCAACCTCCTCTCGCGCTACTCTTAGTCGTGCACGGTTGCTGTTGTTGTTCTTCTGTTCTTCTGTTGATGGCTGTGTCTTACATGTGTAAATGGCGTTAGCTGTCGGTCGGTTGCTTGTTTGGGTCGTGCGGTCACACAGCCGCTTGGCGATTCGCACGCACAAATGTGAAAGAGCGCAGAGTGAGTTGGTGGGAGAAAAGCAGTGCCAACATTTTTGCAATTTATGTCCATTTGGTGTGTTCGCGTGTCATAAAATCGCATACACACATACACTAAAACAAACACACAACTTTTCAACATTTCATATACTCACATGTACTCATGCGCTTGGTGAAGTGGAAAATCAAATATACTGCCAACAAATGTAGACAAATAAACGCAGACATTCGGGCATTATGTGCCAGCATTTTCCCCCAAAGGTATACACATACTATATTTACCTACATACATATGTTTATAAAATCTTATGATTTTTCAACATTTGTTGAAGCGATAAATTTTCAGTGCTTATATTTTTATGGCATTTTTTATGTGATTTGAGTGCATTAAGCGAGTGCTCGGTTCAATACTTTACGGTGTTAACCGTTTTTTTATATTTTTTTATATATTAGTAGTATATATTAATAATATTTAATAAAGTACTTAGACTTATACTCAAACTCATTGTTATATTTCTACTCATACGTAAATTTATATTTATACTCTAATATACTCATCATACTTATACTCATACTCCTATTTATATACATACTTATACTCATACTTATACTCATACTCATATTTATAAACATATTTTTACTCATACTCATGCTTATACTCATTTTCATGATTACACTCATATTCAAACTTATAATCATACTTATATTTATACCCATACTTATTTTCATACTTATACTCATATTCAAACTTATACCCATACTTTTATTCACACTTTATACTTATAATTATACTTATAATTATACCCATACTTATTTTCATAATTCATGCTTATACTCATATTCACACTTGTAATCATACTTACATATTTACAACCATTTTTAAAATCATAATTATATTCATCACACATATACTCATTCTTATGTATATTTAAACTCATATTTATAATCGTATTCCTTCTCTTACTCATACTTATGTTATTGTTATTGTTGTTGTAGCGGCAGATTTCTGCCGAGTTCACAGTCCTTGACCGGATAAAATCCGGGTCCGTTCCGTTTACGTAGACTCGAGTGTCGTGGGAACGGACTCACTCATACTTATGTCTACATTCATGCTTAGACTCATACTATTGATACATATTCCTACATAAAACCTTCATAACAAGTTCTCTACTAAGGTCCTTGCAGAAAATACCGTCTTTTGCGCCATACGTCATATTTAAGAAATTACACCATCTTAGCAGCAATTTTAGAGATCGAAAAAAGTTATTTCCAAATATAGGCGAGACCTTACAGTAGATTAGAAACACTGAAATCGATTTATTGGCTTCTCTATGTTTTCGAAAGCACATTCCAAAAAACTACAATCAACTTCAAATCAAAGTTCGATATGTTCAGCTGCTGCTGCATTTACTTTCGACACTCCCTCGTCTTTCTTTCGACTGTTTGTGGTTTCTACTGGTTTATCTTCCAATACAGCCTCTGGTGTATCAGGCACCTGCACCCACCGCAGCAGTCCCAGTTGCCGCAATACAGCCTGCGTTTTCTCCACTAACGGCTGCTTATAGCGCCATATCACATCGTCGATGACGGGATTCTCTAGCGTCTCGGGTATGTCCGGTTCACGGTAGTGTTGCAATTGGCCTATGGTCTCGTTGACGGTTCGCATGCCACAACCAGCTACCCAATGCATTACATAGTGATTATGTACACCGGTAACATAACGTGCACTGTGAAAGCATTTTGTAGCCAAACCTGGTTCTAAATGCTCTGCCACGCGTGCTACATGTTGCAACATGTACATATAATGTGTGCGGCTTGCGTTCGGGATAAGCTGGAAAATAGACATTACGAAAGCACAGTGACGTCGCGCCATCTGCACAATTGTCGGCGCGCACATCGGTCTCAGCGGTTTGCGCCACTTCCGCCCAGTTGCGGTGTGCGCCCATGGGCATGATCACCTCATCCACATCAACTATAACTACATAATCATACTTATACATATTGCGATAGAAGCAATCGTTTAATGGTATCAATTCATTGACGCAATGATTGCCATACCATTCTTTTATTGCCTCATATGTGAAATGTGGCAAGGCTGGCTCGCCGCGTATTAGTGATATACCCGGTGCTGAAACAAAACCTTCAGCTTCGTAGTGTCGCAGCACTCTTGTGGCATTCGGATGTATGCCGAACGTAGGTAACGTCACATGTTCGGCACCCAATAGCCGTAAAAGCTCCAACCATTCAACTAAACGCACCGAGTTATCGCGATATGGATTAAAGAGCCCTGTCGAACAAACCGCGAAGCCATGCTGTGCTTGATTTACGGGCGGTTCATAGATCACACGCAGATTATTTGTGGCGCGTGCACACTCCGACGCCACTAACGAAACAGTTTTCGGCACTAAATGTTGCACTTCCGCCGGCAATGCGCACTCAACGAATTTGGGAAAATATAGCTCTGGACTATCAGCCCATGCCTTATACCAGATCTCACGGTACTCGCGCACCGGCACAATAAACGGCACACTGTGCTCTTCATACCACAGCTGGCAAAAACTGGGAGGATAGTCTTTGTGGTCGATTTCAATCACATTGGTTGTAGCGAGTATACGCACCAGCGCCACACCTGCGCTATTCATCACAGCTGTGCGATTGTCATAATAAGCGCCAAACAGGTAGAAAGTAAGCGGCTCGCTGCGATGTACTTGCCAATAAGTGTTGTGAAATTGTAATTGCAACAACTCGGCATATGGCGCACAGCTGTCGTTGAGACGTAGATTATCGTTGCGATGTCGTTTCATAAAATCCAGCGGCAATGATGGCAACTCCTGCGCGATAAACGTGTGTATGGCTTCCTCGCTCGGCGCTAAAGCGAAGTAGTTGTAGTAAGTTAACTTTCAAGTTGAAAGCGTACAAAACTAAAGTATGTAGTATGCAAACTCACGTGGTCGTCGGTCTACAAACAGTTCTTCCTTCAACGAACTAGATTTCGGTACGTCCTTGGCATATGCGTATTGTGCCGTCCAAGCGCTAATATACAGCAACTGCCAGCAGCAGCGTTGAATTGCTCTAAGTCGCATGGTAGTTGCATACACTTTAACAGACCAATTCTAAATTTTAGTTAGTTTTATCACGCATTTTTGTACCACGAAGTGATCGATGACACGGTAGATAAAATTAGTTGTTGTGCAAAAATGCATTAATATTATTACTTATGTTATACCGTATATGTATGCATGTTTTTACATTGCAACATTTCCGGCAAGCACAAAATTTAATGGAGAAACTGCAAACAGCCTAAAATCGTGTTCAGAAGAACAAAGTCACAGGTTGTTTCACTCACATTCCCAGTAGGTAATGGTTTATTAAGAAACCTTTGACTCATATTCTAAAAATTTCCTACGAAACGGTATATCTGGTTCGCTACTGCTTTGAACTACTTCGAGCTGAACTCGCGTAGCATCAACTTCAAGCTGAACACGCGTAGCATCAACGTAGACACAGTTGTACGCCGCTCTGATTCAAGCAGTCATACAGTAGGGCTACATACTTGGAGGGTACATGACTGTCTATTACAAGTAGTAAGTGCCAAACCACTCAGGCAGACTCAGTTATCGTAGATACACAAGGTTTCCCCAAGAAATTGTTCGAGTGATAAGAAATTTAATTTTTTCAATATTATTACGTTATATTGAGATGACTGCGCAGTTCTCGAAAATACTTTCTATAGTCCATAAATACCCACATTGAGACCACAGAGTTTGTAGTACTTACAGTTACTCTATCAGCTGGGGTAGAGTCAGGGCAAGGTTTCACTCCTTCTTATTTCGAGGAACGAAGAAAAAATATTGCAAAACAACTACTATAGCCGCCCGTTAATACTTTCTTTATACAATTAACATATTTTGTAATATTTGCTGATGACTACAGGCTGTTATAAGTATCGGACTCACAGTAAACTTGTACTTTGAGCTTTGACGTTGTGACTCAATGTGTCAAGCGTATGAAAATGTATGGTCTTTTATCTAATCAGCACAAAAAAGTCTATGAATTGATAATGGTAAAAAGAAATAAATAAAACAAGGTGAGCAACTAAAAAGCGCACTTATCAAATGACAAATATTATATGTGTAGGTAAATTGTAGCGAACAGCTGTGGCGAAGCTGTTTGTCTAGCAACAACAAATGTTGAAGCAAAGTACATAAATATTACACAGCATAATGTGAGAATAAATAACGGTCGATAGCTGATCAGGAAGTTTAGTACATAAACTGTTGCGACTAGTCTGCTAGCCCTTAGAGGTATGCAAATATGGTTATAAACTTTTGTGCGAAGTACGAAAGCCATGTAGTCTTTAACAGTCAGAAGTTCTCGTATTTTGTCTGTAGCTCTTATGGGTGAAAATAGCTCCTGATCTACCACAAGTAGGCGTAGTAAAGCTTCGACCGGACCGAAGCGAACTCCGTAACGATTTTTGCGAGCAGTCAGATTCCTCTTTCGCTAAACAAAGTTTAAGAAAAGTATGTAAAATATATCTTACTAATAAACACTGTTCATGCTGACAGCAGAGTATACATGTATAGTAGAGATTAGTTTGTAAATGATGCTGATCTGAGCTATTTGCACCATTAGATCGTAACGGCCGAGGTAATACTCTTACATAGCTATTTGGATAATTAAAATAAGAACTAGTGATAACGGAAGTTCAAATCCGAAGAACAGCAGTTTCGCAAGACACTATTAGAGAGTTAGATTCCACACTTAGGAAGAGCGGACTGCAGCTGAAACGACTACGAAAACGAGTATAAATCAGTCACTCCACATTTATTCAACAGTCAACGTTAGGCAGACGCTTCAGATCTGCAGATTTTTCATAGACTAATAGGTAGAAAGACCTTCAAGTTTATTTAGCTAGGCCCGGCTTTGTGATAAAATTTATTGCGCGAAACACAACCTCTATATATTATATTTTCCTATTTATTTAACCTAACCTCAAATTTGAAGCTTACGACTTAGCTTAGCTTAGAAGAAGCTTCACTTAAGTTCGACACGCGCATTAATGTGGCTATTTACACTTAGTGTTACAGTTAGCAAGTTTCTCAAGAATTTTTGTGTACAATCGAACTAGAAAGTAAATTGTAAAAATATATGTGGTATAAATAAATACTGCGCAAAGTATTTCCCCACAAACAAAATGTAGAAAAATAGCTAATCTAACAAGCACATATGTTGTAGCAGTATGCTCTTTGTGTTTATGACGCCCATTAGTATTCACACACAAATACCGTTATACCCGATTATACACAAACCAATATGAAATAGCGCCTACTATCGGCGTTTGCCGATAAGATAAGATAAATATTTATATGCCTTTATATTGGCGGCCACAATGGGTTACCTTGAAGTCGAGGCGCTTGGCAATCGTTTCAAGTCAGCGCCAAATTAGTTCGATACGCGTCGCGCGCAAAGGAAGTTGATAATTCGCAATAAACGTATAACGGTAAAGAAAATGCAGAAACTGCAATTGCTTTGTGTGCTCACGGTGGCGATTTTAGCTATCTTCCTACAGTGCAAATGTCAAGCAGCGGCGTCAAATAGTCAATTAGACGCGCTGAAGCAACAATTGCTGCCCGCTGAGTACAAAAATCGCAATTTTACTGTGGGTACGTAGCAATAAAAATATGTGTGTGTATATATTTTTAAGCAAACAATTTTCGTTTAACTAAATTCCATGCTATTTCTGCCAACAACCAGATGAGCTGAAGAAAGTGCTGCACGAAAAGTGTAAAAAGGCGACGGGCGGTGAAGAGAACTCCCCACTGTATCAGGAGATTGAGAAGGGCAGCACTGTGTTGACCAGCTGTCTGGCCGATTTGGCCAATATGACAGCGTTGCAGCAAGAAATCGAGGCGGCACGCCCCATCGGCGAACTGGACACAGTCTTCAATAAATATTGTGATAAGGCGCCGGCTGCCGCCAAGTGTCTGCGCGACTTCAATACCAAAGTACAACCCTGTCTGAACGCCAAGGAGAAACAGCAGAATATCGTGTTCATGCGCATCGTTACAGGTCTGCTTGATTTCATGTGTTCGCGTGGCGGCGATCATATAGCACTTTTCGTTGCCGAGGAGGGACCCGAGTGTTTGGAGGCGAATCGTGATGCAATCAATATGTGTTTAAATAGCTCATTCCATGAATTTCTGCCCAAGGACTTTAAGGTGCCCGATCTCTTCGATTTGCCCGATTTAGTGTTAGAACCAAGTCATTGTGTCGATCTGGAACGTTTCCAAAGCTGTACCATACACCATTTGGAGCAGTGTCGCGAAATTACACCCGCTAATGTAGCCGAGGCGGTGTTTAAGTTCATTAAGAACGAAACAAGCTGCAATCAATATATGCAAGCGAAGCCCAATCAGCGTCCGATATTAATGAAGGCCAGCGCTGGTGGCGGCGGTGTGGCAATACAAACGTCGAGCTTATTTATTTTGTTACTGGGTAGCGGTTTAATGTTGTTCGTGAGTCATATACTGAAGTTGTGAAGCGGTCGATTGCACTTATCGATTAAAACCAGTTTCGATAATACTTAATAGGATATGTTGATTATTATTTCGTAAGTAAAACGAACAAATATTTGTCCAAATAAAATCGATTATTATCGATAAGTGTTGACTAACATGTAGATATAAAATTGAGAAATCGATTTTCTCACAACTCAATAGTAAAGATCAGCACAATATATCAAAACTTTAGATGCGTTACTTTTTTAATAATTTTTTGATAATAAATCGATGTATTTTTTAAAGTGAAAAACGATTGTTTTTACTTATTTATACTCTTTTTTTTGAATTACTCTCTTCGACCTCTTGCTTGAAATTATATTTTTTAAAGCGATATAAATTATCATGCATAATGCAAGAGCATGCTTATTTCCTAGCGGAAATGATCACACACGCGGAAGCTTTGTTCATCCTTATTCAGCGCAGTAGTCTGTGTAGTGAATTCCAAACGTAAATTGGGTTTTCGGCAAGTGAGAACACATAAAGCTTTTCCTATATTCATCAATACTCTGTGGTAAAAAAATCGTGGTTTTGAATTGGACTAAAAGTTAGGGAAAACTGTAGCAGTCTCATAAGAATTTTTTGGGGAGCTGTGAACCAAAGTACCTAATGCGGTTTGAGCAAGCTAGAGCAAGAAAAGTTTCACTTATTCTTCTCGGTGATTTATGAGCTAGAAGCCTTGAAACGGCTATGAAAATGCAGAAATGTTAAAGCCTCATTTTTCTCACAGCACTGCGCATTCAGTTCGAACCAATTTCAAACTAAAGTCCCTTATAAGGGAGCAGTATGAGTTTGCTTCGATAGCAACGATTTCTGCAATATATTTTGTACGTAGACTGTACGTGAAGCTTGGTATGAGAACAATAATAGTCAGTCCGCCATTAATAGATTCATTCTGCTGAATTGAATAGATGCATAGCTGCTCATGGCCTCCAAAACTCAATAAGCAATGCGATTCACTCATTTATAAAGTCAATCATTTCATTTATTACTGCAATTGCATTATATGACCTCACCGTTCTATGAAGACACTTAAAGAAATAGTAATTTACTTACTAAATACTTTACTAATTTTGATTCACACCAGCTTTTACCTAATACCTAAAAGCGAACATATGTAAAACGAGGTACTCTAAACACCCTATTGCTTATGCCGTTCGCATTATCACCGCAAATAGGACAAGTTTTTCAACACCGATTCCACGCTATTCACCAACGCGTCCTTGTAACGATAGATACTTTCATCGAGTATCTTCGTAACCCATTCCGCCGGCTTCTTCAACTGACGATAGTGTTGCAGTTGCGCCATGGTCGGCTCCAAGTCCCTCCAACGACAACTCTTCAAAGTCTGTAAATTGTAGTGATTGTGCAAAATCAGCACCTCGCTACTATTTTGAAAGCACTTAGCGCCTTTACCAACTTCTTCATGTGCCCGTCGATGTACATGCTGCAACATGAACATATGCCGCGGTGCTGCCGACCTTTCAGTGTAGTTTAGACCATTAATGGGGAAATGCACATTGCGCACACAAACACTCCCATAGCCTTCTGGACAACTAGATGCACGCAAATGCTCCATTTCGTCGATTAACTGTTGCCAGTTGGTGAGATTGCCGAGCGGCATGATCACCTCGTCAATATCGACAGTCACAATGTATGAATACTTGTACATATTCCGATAGAAACAATCATTGTAGGGCACCAGCTCGTTTATGCGCTTGTTCGCAATGCTCGCGCGCAGATAATCATGCAGATACAGCGGTTTACTCACCATATCCGAACCCATACTCAGCGGATGTACTTCAACGAAACCCTCAGCTACATAATGCTCCAGCACACGCTCCAAATTCGGATGCAACGCCAATTTGTATGTGATGACTTTACGTGCGCCCAACAAACGCTGCATTTCCAACCACTCCACCAAACGCGGACCCATATCAGCATAAGGATAATCCAAACCCTTCAGACAAACCGCGAAACCGTGTTGTGTCTCATTACCGATCGGTCGTTCGTAGCGTACGCGCAGTATATTCGAGGCCGTGTCACAAATATTCATCACCAAGGAGACGGCGTGCGGTGCGACGTCCACCCGCGTTACCGTGGGCACTGCGCATGTGAGTAAGTGTAACAAATAATCAGCATCGGTTTTCCATTTCAAGTACCACACCAGCCGCTGCTCTATCACGGGTACAATCGTCGGCTTAACATTACTGTCATACCACAACTGACAGTGGATTGTATTTTTCGGTGGTTTCTTAGTATTCAACATGGCAAGCACTCGCACCACTGCGCTGGACTGTGTGACATGCGCGCGCGCATCGAAATATGCATTGAAGAGATGGTAATTGACATTGCCGTTGTGAAATACCTGCCAATAATCATTGTGAAAACGCAGGTCAGACAGCGATGGCGCGCGGGCGCAAGTGTTATTTAGACGCATCACTTTCAGGCGATGCCACAAATCGAAGGGCACATTTGGCAATTCTGCTTCATATAGTTTTAAAATGTCGTCCGCTTGATTTGCTCTGGCTTTGGTGGAATATTTAAAGAGTAAAAAATAACTGTTATTGCAAAGCGTAAATAATTTACAATGAGCTGCTATTTAACTTACTGCCGTTCATTAACAAATGTGGATGTGTTATAGCCGCCGTTACATTATACCAGCCACCTGTCGGCTTAGTGCTTTGCAATGGCATTTGATATGTCGCAAGTATCAACAATATTATGAGTATCCAAAATGCAAACGCGAAGATTCGTAGTAAATTTTTTTTGCTCGACGACATCTGCGCTACTTCTTTCGTACTGAACGCGTAATAAAAGAGCACTAACTACGAAAAATGCTGAAATGTGATTGATAAAAATATTGACAAACAGCGTTAGCGTAACCCGAACTGAGCTATGACAGCAATTAAGTGAAGACATTTCGAATGTTTTATTTGAAACACGAATAATTTTGTTATCGCTGGAAAGTACTATATTGGTTGACAGATAGTATAAAGATAATGGATTATCAATTAAGTTCGAAAAGAAGAATTATTAGCTATCGATTATAAGATAATAGTATTTATTTTTTTTTAAAGAAATCCTACGCGATTTGAGCACACTTCAAATAAATACCGGTGTCAAAAAAAAAATACCTTTAGTTACAAGCAAAGTGTTTTTCTATTTCGTTATACCTTAGAGTACTGAAAACCCGCTACAGTTACGAAGCAACTAAATTCTATACAATTAAAGTAGCTCGCCTCTGTGCCAACATGATCTAGGCAATGCATTGGGTAATATCAAGGGCCTAAAAGTAACTGTCATCGACTTCTAACGTCTGCAGGCTTTTGAGATTACTGTAGAGATGTTAGCTTAAGTTAGGTTAGGTTCGTTGGCTGATGCTCAATTTATGTAGTTTTTTGTGAAGCCATAAAATGGAGCTCCTATATCCGAACTTATAAGTCGACAAAGCATGTTTAGCCAATACAAATCTGCTAAGGTGTTTGATTTCTATTTCTACCTCAACTTTTTCCAAACAACAAACAAAAGCAGTAGAAGCTGCTGAGATTCCGTAAGATTCTCAACCTTATAGTGGTTATATATTTTCATATATAATGGACGCTATATGCACAATGGCATTATGTACCATGATTGGTGTGGATCTTAGTGCAGCACATGTGGTATTTTCTAGGGCTCATCACCACACGATAACGCCAACATAATGGGCTCGACTATGGAGAAGACTACTTTCGTTGAGAGACGACACTTTTTGCCAATAACTCGTCCGCAGCAGGTCACGGCAATTAATGCCTCGATTAGTTAATTTAATACTAAAAAGTAGCGAGGTTATCGTGGTGCATATATAGATAAGAAGTTAAGCATAATGTTAGCTGTCTTCCATTCGCCAAGTGTTGGAGAGTAGCGCATCGAACATGCTATGCCAGTTGTTTAAACAAACTGACAATAATTGAGTGCGCAAAGATAGCGAGCAGAGAAATGGCGAGTCGAAGGCAGCTGTACTTGAGCATTATCTGTTCCTAACAATCTATTAAGGCACTTAAAGAAGTAATAATTAATTTTCTTAATACTTTTGTAATTTTGGTTCGCACCATTTTAAGCAAACATACAACGAGGTCTATGCTGTCCTCGTTATCATCACCAATAGGACAATTTTTTCAAAATTGGATCCACACTATTCACCAAAGCGTCCTTGTAACGATAGATACTTTCATCGAGTATCTTCGTAACCCATTCCGCCGGCTTCTTCAACTGACGATAGTGTTGCAGTTGCGCCATGGTCGGCTCCAAGCTCCTCCAACGACAACTCTTCAAAGTCTGTAAATTGTAGTGATTGTGTAAAATCAGCACCTCGCTGCTATTTTGAAAGCACTTAGCGCCTTTACCAACTTCTTCATGTGCCCGTCGATGTACATGCTGCAACATGAACATATGCCGCGGTGCTGCCGACCTTTCAGTGTAGTTTAGACCATTAATGGGGAAATGCACATTGCGCACACAAACACTCCCATAGCCCTCTGGACAACTAGATGCACGCAAATGCTCCGTTTCGTCGATTAACTGTTGCCAGTTGGTGAGATTGCCGAGCGGCATGATCACCTCGTCAATATCGACAGTCACAATATATGAATACTTGTACATATTCCGATAGAAACAATCATTGTAGGGCACCAGCTCGTTTATGCGCTTGTTCGCAATGCTCGCGCGCAGATAATCATGCAGATACAGCGGTTTACTCACCATATCCGAACCCATACTCAGCGGATGTACTTCGACGAAACCCTCCGCCACATAATGCTCCAACACACGCTCCAAATTCGGATGCAACGCCAATTTGTATGTGATGACCTTACGTGCGCCCAACAAACGCTGCATTTCCAACCACTCCACCAAACGCGGACCCATATCAGCATAAGGATAATCCAAACCCTTTAGACAAACCGCGAAACCGTGTTGTGTCTCATTACCGATCGGTCGTTCGTAGCGTACGCGCAGTATATTCGAGGCCGTGTCACAAATATTCATCACCAAGGAGACGGCGTGCGGTGCGACGTCCACCCGCGTTACCGTGGGCACTGCGCATGTGAGTAAGTGTAGCAAATAATCAGCATTGGTTTTCCATTTCAAGTACCACACCAGCCGTTGCTCTATCACGGGTACAATCGTCGGCTTATCATTACTATCATACCACAACTGACAGTGGATTGTATTTTTCGGTGGTTTCTTAGTATTCAACATGGCAAGCACGCGCACCACTGCGCTGGACTGTGTGACATGCGCGCGCGCATCGAAATATGCATTGAAGAGATGGTAATTGACATTGCCGTTATGAAATACCTGCCAATAATCATTGTGAAAACGCAGGTCAGACAGCGATGGCGCGCGGGCGCAAGTGTTATTTAGACGCATCACTTTCAGGCGATGCCACAAATCGAAGGGCATATTTGGCAACTCTGCTTCATATAGTTTTAATCTGTCGTTCGCTTGATTTGCTGTGAATTGATGGGGTGGTTAAAGAACAAACGTTAATGGAATGCGAGCACAATCGACTAGAAACAGATTTTTTTTACTTACGTATTCCATTTATTATTAAGTCGGTTTGCTTTATAGCCGCCGTTACATTGTACCAGTGGCCTGTCTGCTTAGTGCTTTGCAATGACATTTGGTATGTCTTAAATATCACCAGTGTTATGAGTAGCCAAAATGTAAACGCGAAGGCTCTTAATAAATTGTTTTTACTAAATGTCATCTTCGTACTAAGCGCTTAAAGAAAAATGACTAAAGTCGAAAATATAACAATATGAATGATGAAAATATTGACAAACAGCACTAGCGCAAGCTAAGCTGAGCTATGACACAAAGACATTAAGTGAATGGAATTAATATATAATATGAATGATGAAAATATTGACAAACAGCACTAGCGCAAGCTAAGCTGAGCTATGACACAAAGACATTAAGTGAATGGAATTAATATATTTTAGTACAAGCACAAATAAAAGATTATTTTCTTTGATCTTACAGTGCCTTAGTTTGAGTGAAGCCTAAGTAAAGCTACGTCTTAACGCGGTTAATGCTACCAAGCAACCTTGAGTTTCCTATAACGTTATAAGTTAATCTAAATATTTTCGCCAACTTGTGTAAATTCCTACACATTAAGTTAGTCAACAATGTGCCCACTGTTTACTACTGTGGCGTTGTGTGATGTGAATTATGTATATCGTCGAGGTTAAAGCTTAAGCGCAGGTTTTTTCAAAAATAACTAGAGCTCTTTGTGTTACTTTATCTCGTCTCTACATTTTTACCGAAATCATAATTTCATAGATCCGCAACTACCTTTAATCTTACGACAGAACTGTAGTATCCGCCGTCTGCTGCATGGCGCCTCTAGAGACAGTATAAGTATCACTGTAATTGCCTGAGATGGGGACTATCTAACATTTCCATTGAATCTACATTTATAATGAGTTTAAAGGCCGCCTTGTTGTCACTCTCCGTAATTACTTTTTCTTCTTCGATGTGGCTGTCAATGGTGCACTTTATTGGTTATATTTTTCTACGACTTCTGACATTATTGTGCAACATGTCCCTAGCCTCAGTAACGTTCAGTGGCGCAGTCATACTACGCTTCTCTTTTTTCCAAAGAGATAGTGATCTTCCTGTCTCTGCGTTGGCTTGCCGTGATACGCTTCACGACTTGCCTGAACTTCAAGTTTTGTAACTTATTTTCACTAACGAACCTCATAGCTGTACGGTTAGGTTTTAAATTCACACGGAAGTTGTCAAACTTAGGTGTGTTTATTGTTAGATGATTCTTCAAAACAATGCCAAGTTTCATAATAGTAAATAAACTCGGTAAATGAAATCTATTTCGTTGAGGTTTATTGTCTTTTCCATATACTGCTGCTGTCCGCATTATGTGAAATAACGCTATGAAAACATATATGTTATTTTTCGGGCTATTATTTAGCACTATATAGACTAGATTTCCAAATTCATGCCACACAATTTCCACGCATTAAACTAGAACTTGCAGCCACCTCACTAAATTGCACTCTCTCTACCACCAACTCAATTTAATTTCACTTAAATATTCATTATCAGAAATCATCTTGCCGCTGCGCTAAAACTGTCTCGCAAAATTTATGGCATACTCACAATAAAATGTCGTAAATATATATCCGTGCGTTACTACGACGCCACGCCCGACTCAAGCGCACACAGTAAGTAATTAAATATAAAATAGCGTTAGCTTTTAATTATAAAAAAATGCCTATAGTAAAATGAAGTTTAAAATAAAACTAACTACTTAAAACTCCATACCAACTATATAAATATTGAGTAAAAGATTTTGCTAGAAATGCGTACGTCATGTATGAGAACGTGAATGTAAATAATTATTTTTTCTATTTGTTATCATTTTTATGTTGAGTATTTTAATGTTAATATTTTTACTAATCCCAAACAACTTTGAACAGCTGCAAGGTAATGGGTATTGTCGGAATGTTTCGGCTTTAGTGCTTCAACACTATGTTACTAAAACTTCACAAAGTGTTTATTTTCGAGTAGCGGTTGTCTCTCAGCAGGCAATGACAAACTCTCGACTAAATTGCTACCATGGCTGCTCACAAATTGTCTACGATGTTGGCTTAAAACCCGTTCCTTTGTCGGCTATATTAATAGTCAATAAGACAACGGCAACATAGATTTCTTTTCCGAATAAACAATGCCAGACCAATCAGCTTCAGACTAATCACCTCGCATAGGTATAGGTTACGTTCGGTTTATAGGCGTTCAAAATCTGGTATTTTTTCAAATATACTATCTCTTTATCTGTACAACAATTAACTAAGAAATTGAATATGAGTTGATAGAGAGAGATACAGGTACAGCATGCGTATGAGCGCTGAAGTTGAGATACGATGAGATTGGTTTGGTTGAGTTAAATAAGGTATTTTGTGAGAGCTATCTTCTTCTACTAGCTACTGGGGTTCTGTGAGCAAGCTCAGCTGGCCATTAGGGTTGCATCGACACAAGTCCAGCACATTACTGAATTGTCTCAAGAAACTTCTTTACAAACGGCAGAGTTTTTGGTTCATATCTAGGAGGCTCATACTCCATAACAAACAGTTAGTATTTTGTTTCGCTCTGAGTGCAGGCTTTGCTAACAAAATGGCGTGTGAGTTGAAAAGCTCTTTGAACATGTATCCGATTTTTCTTTATTTATTTATACTCTATATTTCGTTACATTGCACTTTCCAGTGGCGTCGCTCCCCCAGTCTTTCCTCTAAGTAGCGTATCACAAACAACAATAACCAAAACAACTGAGTTTCCTCCTACACGCAATCATGAAACGCTTGCTCTTGTCTATTCGTGCTTGTTGTTGCTGCCGGAAGTTGAGAAGCCGCAAAACTTCAACTGTCAAAAGTTCTTTAATTGCCCTTAAAATGCAACAATGCGTTGCTTCATTGCTTAATTACATATTTTACAGCCACAGTCCGACACGTATTGCACGCGCTGCGCCAACTGCAAAGTTTCTGCTATATATACGAGTCACTCTCACTCCTTACCACACTCAATCGTTCGACCTCCTTGTGACTTTTCATTACACTTCCGTCGTAGCGCTTTGTAAGCCGCCTCTCACGACATACACGTAGAAGTGAGTTGGATAGTTAGGTATTGCATGACTGCGCCTTAAATGCTGCAACTTGTTTCAGGCACATCTCTCCGTTGCTTTGGTTCGACTTTGCAAGCTTTTAACGCTTGCCTAACGAACCGTCAAACCCCGAAATGCAATCATGGTTGGGAAGTTCGCAGACAGTAAACTTAAATATTGAGAAAGAGTATGTAAATTAAAACTACTTTGGTTGTAAATAAGTAATCGGAATATCTATTATGTAACATTGAAAGCTTTTAATTGAGTGCTCAATAGGCAAGTTATATTGATAAGACATAACGTGTGGTTACAAAGCTAATCCCCCAGAGTTGAGGAGGGGAACACTTAAGTACAGTTCTGTGTGAAGCCAGTTAAAAACTCCTGTATTTTGAAATTAATGCTCGACACAAGGCGCTTTGCCATCATAATAAAACTTCCGTTTTTTGTCACTTCACCTGGTCTAGAACTATGAGAAGCTGTGTGTTTTAGCTTTGATCTGTCAAAAGCGGAACATTCGATAAGCAGTTGTTAGGATAATTTAGCTCATACTTTTCCAAGCATTACAAATTTCAATCGTACCGCATGGATCCCAATTGGGCAGTGACCAGATAACTGTTCCAATGTGTTCTTAGTCAGACATTACTTAAACTTAAACGAGCTTGATCAATTACAAACAACCTCGACTGACTTCATTTCTTGAAAGCGCTCATCATAGTTATCATGGTTCTATCGACTTTAGAGCCAAAGGCACACACGTAGCGGTGGCAAGATCTCACAAAATCAATGTCTTTAGATGCCTACGCCAACAACAAATCTGCTCTGCCTCTACGCCACAGTATGCGAAAATTCCAGCAAACAGCTAATGCTTAATTATGCCTATAATTTTTGCTGCAATTAATTCCTGCCGCCATTTGCGCCGCGACCATAAATCGGAAATTATTTGGCGGAAATGAAATTAAGCTCTGCGCAAACTGTTCGACAAACGGAAATTGGCGTATAATCTGCTGCATGTGCAACAATTCTAGCTGCAAACAGCAACAATAAAATAATTACAGCAGCAGCGGCGACGAAGGGAATATATACATATGTATATGCTATATAAAATGGTATGAAAATGAAGTCAATAGCAGCTTGTTTGGCCCAATTGAGACTGGTGCATTTGTAATTGATACTTCACAAATGAAATTTTTCATTTTTTTTAAACCACCCTGTATTGGCAAGTTGGCGCTGTGTCATTGCTGCGAAAAGTTGAAATGCCAGTGTGACAATTACAACATTGTCACTCAGCACAAATCTGAAGCTCGTCATGCCTGAGTAGTTAATTAAATAGCCCTCACAAAACCTTAAAAATGTTCAACATTATAGAAAAACCGTTTGTCCTTCGGTAAGCAAAGTGAAACGAATATTTATAATATGAATTAAATTTATATGTTCCCAATATCAATACTAGTAATTCTTTAAGATATATTCAAAACAAAATTAAAATTTTGATGTTTTTTTCAATAATAAATAATGTATTCTTAACAAAATTATAAACTTTGACATTTTCAATAATAAAATATAAGTTTTGAGGTTAAAGCCTTACAAAAATTCTGTTTTTATTTATTTCTACTGCACTTGAAAAACTTAAATAGATTTATTTTATTCAGTTTACCCTGTAATAGTGTTATTAGCATGGTGTCTATGCTAACAGTTTTAAAAACATTGTATTACTGCACTACGGGGGTGACCAGATATTGCAGTGTGCAATATTGTTTCAAATTTTAACTAAATTTTCGCAAAGTAATTATTTGTAAAATTTTTGTCTGAACTTATGCGTCACTTAAAAATTGTTTATTTATTTTTCAATAATTTTTCAAAAATTTAAATTTCCAAAAATTTTACATATGTATAAAATCAAAAAATTTTAAATTTACTACATTTTTACATTCTCAAAATGCAAAATTTTTAACATTTTTGAATTTTCAAAATTCACAATTTGTTAAATTTTCAAAAAAATTTAAAATTTCAATTCACAATTTGTTAAATTTTCAAAAAAATTCAAAATTTCAATTCACGATTTTTTATTTTTCCAAAATTTTCAAATTTTTTAATTTTTTTTAGAAAATTTGATTTTAAATTTTTGCTACCATAATTTTTTATTTTCTTATTATGTTTATTTGTATAACACACATTTATAATATTATTCTATATGTTCAATTTGATTACTCAGCAGCCAAGTTAAGTTTTATTACAAACATTCCAGTTGTAATCGCATAACAACTATTATTGAAAAGCGGTACTTCACACCAGCAGGGAATCAAAAACAAACTTACATATACATACGTATGTACATATTATATATATGTAAATACTGTGTCAACAATCTGGCCGAGGCTTAGTCTACAACTGGCAGCTTAGAATTAAGCACGCTCAAAACTTTGTACTTATTTCATACGCGGAGGAGCAATTTTATATTATAATTCCTTGAATCATAGTTTTGGAAAAAACAACAACAAAAGAATGTTTAAGACACGCTCTACGAAATTGTGCGCCTTTGTGTTGCTTATTGTCTGCAGCCTGGCAGTGCTGTGCGCTGCGCAACTGGGCAATAATAGTGAGTTAAAAAATAACATTTTTGAGAAGTTAACAAAAAAATGTAAAACAAATTAAAAAATTTAAAAAAAATTAATTTTCAATAAAAAAAAAAATAAAATTAAAAAAAATATTTAATGAAAAAAAAATTATTATGGAAAAAAAATTTTTTAATTAAAAAAAATTATAAAAATTAAAAAAAAATAAAAAACAATTTTATAATTATAAATTTCTTTTAAGTTTTCAAACTTTTTTAATAATGCTAATTTCTTTTTAAAATAACTTTTAAAATAATTTAATTTAAATTCTAATAATTTTAATTAAAAAAATCTGTTTTCTTTCATACACAATATTATGTTCTAGCTCCTAAATCCTGCCCACCACATGAGACCTACACGCCCTGCGGTCCATCCTGTCAAACTATATGCGCGACACTAAACGAACCGTGTTTAATTAATTATATTCGTTGCCCGGATGGTTGTTATTGCGACAAGGGATATGCTCGCGATGCTAACGGTGCTTGTATACCACAAGAGCAATGTCCGCCCAAGCAATAAGAAGTTTATGGCAACTTATGAAACGGATTTGAATAAATAAACCGATTTAAAACAAAAAATAATTATGCAAGACTAATTTTTTTTTTAATTCGTATTTTTTATAAAAAAAAAGTTAATTTCAGCATATTTAACTTGCTGTGATTACAAAGCGCGCCTTGGTGATTTATTTCTTATTTATTCACAACCTTTTCGGGTAAACATTATATATTATTGTTATTGTTGTTTTATTAATTGTATGCGGTTTGGCCTCAAAAGTCAACAACTGCTGTATAAACAACTATAACTGCAAACGGCATTGATCTCCACTTAATCTTTTATAAGCGCCTAAAAGTATGCTATTGAGTTGATTTCATTTCATATTTGATCTCTAAGAGAAGTGATTTTTTTTAACTATGAAACACTTCTGTGCTATACAACTTTTCAACACAAAAACTTACATAGTTTTATATATTACACAATAACTACTATATAATATATGCAGTAGGAATATATACATATGTATATACACATTTGTAAATTTCAAATAGTAACATAATTTCATTTTGCAACAACAAATTTGCGTCGCTTTAATTGGTAATCAAATGCTGTTAAACGTTTAATGTGTATAAGCGAACTACACCCAAAAAATTTTGTTAATAACTAGTTACATTGAAAGTAGTTACTCAACTACTTCACCATAAACTAGTTTAAAACTAGTTTGTGCGCCTTGGTTTTTTTTAAAGAAATAAATTGCGCTTGTGTGTGTATTTCCAACTAGTTTAAAACTGGTAACTTGTAAGTAGTTGTCAAACTAGTTGCGTTGTTAGCAATTAATACAACTAGTAAATTTATTTTTGGTTACACTAGTGGCATATTATAATTAGATAGAATAGTAAAAATATAATTGGAGCTCACAGACCTCCAAGTGTTATACACTGTTATTAATGTTATGAGATTTTTGACCTAAGTTCGCTATCCATTTTTAGATTTTAAAATAATTACATAGCCTCAAAAAAATTAATATGCCTTTTATGTCGGACAATTAATTAATTTCGCATTTTCTTTAACAAATGCTTTACGCAAGCCTTTGCAAACCTGCCACACTTTCTGCGCTGTTGGCAACACCGCAGAGTTTAGCCAACACTTTATACACCACACCTGCACCAATTGGCCAAGTGACAGGTAAAACACGCACACATGCCAAACAGTAATAACAACAACAGCGTAAACATCAAAAACACAACATTTTTCAGAGTTGACCAGCATTCAGCGGCCGCTCACAGCGTTCAGTTCTCTTCGGCAACGCGAGCGTGTTACAACTAGCAGAATTCGTTAAGCGGCAAAACGCATGCGCAAAGCCACTATTTACCCACACAAGCATAAAGTGGCACACACACAAGGCTGACAAGTGATATACGTATGCGGCCTGTTGTGTGAGCAGCGCATGTGCGCGTGTGCAGAAGTAGAGAAGTTGAAAATCTATATGTAAAAAAGTGTTGTAGAAAAAATGCAGAAAATCGTGCACGCAAATCGAGAAAATGCTGAAAATTTCAATGAAAAAGCATTGAAAAGTATGTGTGCTATGATTTTCGAAAACTTCAAGCGCGTGTGAAGTGCAAAAAGTTTAAGAAATTTGGCTACAAAAAAGCTAAATTTTTTACAACTACAAAAATGAGCAAAGTTGTATAGGTAAAGAAATAAGAAGTGTAGAAAAATTCCAATAGTAAACGTGTCGTCACAGCGCCCGAAGCGGCGAAGTGTGGTAAAAACAGAAAACGAGTGCGAAAAAGTGTATGCGATTTGTTTGTAAAGTGTGTAAAAGTCAAAATGTTTATTGAAAATGCTATTGAAATTATAAGAAAATTTATGTCAAAGTGCTTTTGCCGCATAAAATGAAAGAATAAGGCAAACTGGCCTTACAAAAGTGCATTTCAAAGCAGTGCACAACGTTTTGTGGCACACATTCCTATATCAAGAAATACACACACATGCACACAGTGCGCTAGATTGAATTCGCACGCAGTTGAAGGCGCACTTGTGGCGTGCAGTCTAGCATTTCACGGTGAGAAAAACAAATCAAACTAAAAATAGAGCAAACCACATTGATTAGGAGCGAAAGAATATAATATATGGCAGGTCTTTCCAACAAAATACTATACTATAATATTATATACATACATTGGTAAATACTAAAACTGACTTTATGTATCTTATAAAGAAAAGTATAAAAAATAGTTTCAAAATACTTTTTCAGCGGTTTGTTTTTGACTAGTTCATTTTTCACTAGTTTGTGACTAGTTTGATTGACTCTGCTACAATTTATAATAATCTACTTACCGAATTGTATATATTTCGCAAAAAAAATACAAAAATGGAATTAAAACATTTTTCTTAATGTTGTGTTTATTGACTGCAAGTAGTTCATTTTTCACTAGTTTGTGATTTTTACAATTTAAAATAATTTACTTATCGAATTTTATATAGGTACTTTACTAACGAAATTATAAAAATAAGATGCAAAACATATTTCTTAACGGTTAGTTTTTTGACTAGTTCATTTGTCACTAGTATGTGACTAGTTTTACTGACATTGCTACAGTATTTCACTAGTTTCGCTTTACCAAATCAACAGAAAACTAATATTTCACAAACAAAATTATAAAAATGAAATCAAAACATTTTTCTTAACGTTTTGTTTATTGCCTAGTACATTTGTCATTAGTTTGTGACTAGTTACATTGGCATTACTACAATGTTTCAATAGTTTCGCATTTCAAAATCAAAAAAAAAACGAATTAGTTTCAAAATAGTTGACATGTAAAGTAGTTCACAACTAGTTACGATAGCGCTAGTTTGGAGGCAGCGCTGAAGCTGGCACAGAATTGTGTCTAATACATTCTTCACATATAATATACATATTTTTACAATAAGTTGAATAAGCTTTAAGGCATGCCTCGAGCCGAAAATAAGCTTAAGACCAGCTCAAAACCTAGCCTAGGTAACTTAGACACATCCATATCCAACGGGTATAAGCTATACGTTGACGCCCAAAAAATCGTTACTGCATTAATACAAGCTTTTAATAATTATTTTTTAGAAGCTAAGACTTTATTTTGATAACTTTTAACCGATTAGTACACATATTTTTGTTCTTAAAATAATAATATTTAGAAAATCGCCTAGCTTGCAAAGTAAAATGTATGTTAATTAGTTTCTTAAAGTCCTCAACTGCGCCTAAAATAATTTTTTTATTTATAATTTTAGGCGCACCACACTGTATGCATCTCATTTCATTCGCTCAGCCGCTTTGGCTTGAACTTCTCAATCAATTCATGTATTAATTTAATAAAAGCGCACAGAAAAAGTTTGCAATTTATTGCTCGGGTTGTAAAACAAGCTTATTTTGAGCAATATTCTGCAATAAAGTATGACGCTAAACGCTTTTTTCTAAACTTTCCGCGCTTGCGCTCTACTATTTAATAAAATTTACTATCTCAGATTACTCAAATTGGCGCATATCCGTTAGTTCACTACATACTATGCGCCACTGCTTTTCAAGCACTCTCTATAATTTAAATTTATTACGTATAGAATTTATTATAATTATTACTTAATTCTTAATTTAATGTCACTTAAGTATTGGCTTAGCACTTTTTAAACCGATTTCATTTATTGCTTGAATCGCTGGAATCTTCTGTTTTTTGCTTTGCTACTTTCTTCTACTAGAGTAGTATTTCATATTTATTTTTTAGCACTTTTTTGTGTTCCCTTGTGAATGTGTCACATTTCCACAAGCAAAAACGAATATAAATATATGTATGAAACTGCATAAGAAAACAAAACGCGAGAAGAGGCTACAATGCGGGCCAAACAAAGCAGATAAAAGCAGATTTACCAACATCGCATGCCAGCGCTACCAAAATAAAAACACAAAACAACGAAAATATATATTTTTACACAACAGCAAAGTTTGCAATAAAAGCAGGAGGCGCTGGCAGGGGAAACGGTGAAGTTGCATAACTTGTTTCGTAAAAATTTCGCAGCGTGCGCTTTATCTTGACATTATTTGCTTTTTAAAGCATTACAAATGCAACGCAACAACAACACACTGCCATATTCGCTTCGCTACACTTGATGATTGCCCAGCTTTGTGGCACTGCTGGCAATCAGAATAATGCCATTAAATTGCTTTATTATGCATATGCATGTATAAAATTGCGCCGTAAATATATGCAAATGTTGGAGAATATTCATAAAAATGTGTTTCAATGATTTGCATGCCGTGCATGAGTCAATCTGCGCCGCCAAACAGTCTGCGCGGATTGGGTGTATTCAAATGATTTCGTTCGCAGGTGGCAATCGCTAATTTATGATGACTTGTTGTTGTTGTTATTATTTTGAAAATTGCCATAGATGGCTTGTGCTGTTGTTTTGCATTGTTAATGCGGCGCAAGTTCATGAACGCAGCGCTCCAAAGTCCACTGCTGCGCTCCCACTGACGAGCAAGTTCGTCGCTTAAGTCTTTTGTTTTTATCGCAAATCGCGCAGGCGTTGCGACTTCTCGCTTGCATTTGTTTGCATTTTTTTTTTTTTTTTTGTATATCAGCAAGCCTTCGCAGCAGCTAATTAACCAGTTGTCACTGCTGTCATGTTTGTTGTATTTTCGATTTTATATTTTTTTCCACTTTTTACTCAGAAATTATTCAAGCGATAAAATATGGAAAAATCGAAATGTGACTAATTGGCGGCAAAAATGAAAGATTTCTTCAGTTGCACTACTTTCTGCTTTATCGCTTGTCAATTTTCCAATTATTTTTATTTCGATACAGTTGAAAACTGTCATATGACAGCAACAATAAACCACATTATAGCTATATTGCTCCAATAAATTGAAATTGCTTGGATTATTATTATTAAAAATTATTTTTTTAATATTCCGTTTAGCAATTTTAAAATCATTTTTTATTAATCTTAATTTTCATTTAATTTAATTTTTTCAATTTCCAAAAATATATACGCTCAAGTTTTTTAAGTGCAATAATATTAAAAAATTATAAGCGCTTCAAAAAGTAAGTTTATTCGATAAAAATGTATGTTTAATATATTTATAGATTTAGTAAAATTTTACATACAAATTTTTATATATTTAGTAAAAAATTTAAATTGCGATATAGTACTAAAAAAATTACGTCAAAAAATATGTTTGTTATTTAAAACGTACGTTTGTTATTTATATAAACTAATATAGTATTTAATATTTTTCAAACATTTTTTAGATTTGAGTTTCAAAATTACAAAAATTTGTTTTAAAATTTTTTTTTTGTAAAACTTAAAATGTCTAAAAATATTGAATATATAAAAAAATTAAACAAGAAAAATTAATTAAAAATTTTGATTTTATATTCAATATTTTTCACATATTTTAAGTTTTACAAAAAAATTTTAAAAACAAACTTCTGTAATTTGAAATTCAAATCAAAAATTTTCAATAATTTTTCTAGTTATTTTTTTATATTAGAAAAAAAAAATTTTCAATATTAAATTTTTTTTTTTAATATTTTTAATATATAATTATTTATTCAATATTTTTCAAATATTTTAAGTTTTACAAAAAAACCTTGTAAACATAAATTTTTGTAAAAAATTTTAAAAACAAACTTCTGTAAGTTGAAATTCAAATCAAAATTTTTAATTATTTTTTCTGTTTAATTTTGTTTAAATTAAAAAAAAAAAATTTTTAACTTTTTAATAATTTTTCTTAATTTTGTTAAAACATATTTATGTATTCAACATTTTGCAAATATTTTAAGTTTAACAAAAAAAACTTTCTAAATAAATTTTTGTAATTTTGAAATTCAATCAAGTTTTTTTTTAAATATTATTTTAATTGGTTCTTTCAATATTTTTAAGTTTTACAACAGGAAAAAATTTAAAAACAAACTTCTGTAAGTTGGAATTTAAATAAAAAAATTTTAAATCTATTTTCTGTTTAATTTTTTTTAACTTTTTGTATTTTTTCTTAATTTTTTTAAAATATATTTATAAATTCCACATTTTTCAAAAAATTTAAGTTTCACAAAAAAAATGTATAAAAATTTTTTGGTATTTTGAAATTCAAATAAAAATTTTTAATGAATCTTTCTTGTTAAATTTTTTTAAATTTTATTTTAATTGTTTTTTTAATATTTTACTCATTTTTAAGTTTAAAAACAAACAAAAAAAAATTTAGAAACAAACTTCTGTACATTGAAATTCAAATCAAAATTTTTAATTAATTTTCTGTTTTTTTTTAAATAAACAAAATTGTTTTTAAATTTTTTAATATTTTTTCTTAATTATTTTTTAATATATTTATGTATTCAATATTTTTAAGTTTTACAACAAAAAAAATTTAAAACAAGCTTCTGTCAATTGAAATTCAAATCAAAATCTTTTATTCATTTTTCTTGTTTAATTTTTTTTTTAATTTTTTGTATAAAATTTTTTTATTTTTGTTCAATTTTTTTTAATAACATAATTAAAAGAATGACTTTTTTTCCAACAATGAACTGTTACTTCAGCTTTAATTTCAACCAAATGTTGATGAAAAAAATACCATAAAAATGTTGATCACTAAAATAGACACCCCCAAGCCATAAATTAAATGCTTTGAATCTAATTTGCATAATTAACAAATCAACAAATCAATAAAACCAAATTTTATTATTTCACACAAATATATGTAGAAAAAGAAAAAAGTTAAAAGAGTTCAAAAACTAGAAAAGTAAATCCGAATTGATTACGAAATAGTCTCAGAAATGTAAAAAACTCGTCCCATTTATTATCAAACTACACAAACTGGCACAATATGGCCAACAGCAGTCTAGCACTCCACAATTTAAATAATTAAGTTGAGAATTTATTATTAAATACAACAAATAAACGAAATGCCGCAAGATTTTCAAAGTGACCGCCACGGTAACCGATGCGCCTAAGCAGTGGCAACACAAGTGAAGAAGTACAAATAAGGCATAGTATAATAAGTGGTATAAATAACGCAACAACAACAACAATAAAGTATGCTGGTAATCACAGTAATTTATGCACATAAAATAGTTTCGGCTAGTACACAGCAGCAGCGCAGTACAGTTTTTAATCATTTGAAAATGAAAGACATGACGGAGGTGAAATAAAAATGTTAATTGGAAATATAATAATAAAATTAAAAAAATAATAAAGAAATGAAAAAAACAATAAAAAGCAAAAAAAAATATATAAGTAAAAAAATTTTAAAAAAACTCAAATGTTAAAGAAAAAAATTTTTTTTTTTAATTAAAAAAAATATATGCAAAAAGTAAAATAAAAACTAAAAAAAACAGGTGAAACACTAAAACAACAACTTTGCTGTTGCTTATAATGCTGTAAAGCAACTATATTAATTTTTTTTTCTTTGCTTTTACTACAAGCTTTAATTATTCCAGTGAAGACTAGGCAAGCAAAAGAGTTAAGTTTCAATAAAATATATATGAAAAACTATTTTGAAGTTCAAAAATTATGTATAACTTTCAAAACAAAAAATATAATAAAATTAATATAAAAAAAAAAAAATTAAAATTAAAATTTGCGTTTTTACAAAAATAATATTTAAAACCAAAAAATATAAACAATAAAAATTTTAATTTTATACAATATTTTGTTAACCTGTTTTTATTTTGTTTTGCAATATTTCAAAATATTCAGTTAAAATTTTAATAAATAATTTTGTTTCAGACTTAAAATTTTTATAATAGTACTTACAAAAATAAAAATACAATAAATATTAAAATTTCGAAATTACTGTAAGTAATTGAAAAAAATTTAAATGAAAAAACCGAATTAATAATTATAAATGTGTACAATATTTTAAATACCAAATTTTTACATTTTAATTTCACATTATTTTTTTAATATTTCAAAAATTTTCAAAATTATACATCATATTAATAACTTTAATTTTATACAATATTTTGTTAACATATTTTAATATTCCAAATTCGTATATTTAATTTTGAGATTTTATTTTTCAATATTTCAAAATTAATATTAAGTTAAAATATGAATAAATAACTTTACTTCAAACTAAAATATTTTATAATAGTTATAAAAATAAAAATGCGAAAAATATTAAAAAATATCAAAATTACTGGAATTAATTAAAAAAGAATAAAATTAAAAACTGAGTTTATAATTTTTAATTTGTATAATATTTTAATATGCCAAATTTTGACATTTTAATTTTAATATTTCTCAATATTTCTAAATTAATAATATATATTATAATTAATTTAAAACTATAATTTATTTTTAATAAAAATTTTTTTTTATTTGTAATTATAGTTAAAATTTTTTTTAATTAATCAATTTTTTTTTAATTAAACTTTTACTCATTATTAAAATTTTGTATTTGTAATGTTTTTAGTATAATTTTAATTAATTTGTAAATTTTAAAATTTTTTTTTAATTAATCAATTTTTTAATAATTTTTTTAAATTAAACTTTTACTTATTATTAAAATTTTGTATTTGTAATTATAGTATATAGTATTATTTTAATTAATTTGTAATTAAAATTAAATTTGTTTTAAATTAAATATTATTTTTTATTTGTAATTATAGTTGAAATTTTTTTTTATTGATTAAAATTTTTAATAATTTTTTTTAATCTAATTTTTTTCTCATTATTAAAATTTTGTATTTGTTATAAAATTAAAATTAAAAATTTCGAACTTTGAAATTATTTCGCTTACTTTATAAATCGTTAATTTATATAAAAATTTTGTTTTATAATTTATTTCATATAACTTAACAAATAAAAAATGTGAGCTATTCATCACAGCTAATATTAATTTGTTAAAAAATCAGTTAAATAGTTAGTAATTTTTAATTTATTTATATATTTTACTATTCCATTTTTCTATACGTTTACCATATTACTCTCGATTTTTTCAATGTTTCAAAAATATTCAAAATTATATATAATAATTATTTTAATTTTTTACAATATTTTATAGATATTTTTGCATATTCCAAATAATTATATTTCTTAAATATTTTCATATTTCAAAAATTTTTCAAAATTACTGATTTTCCCTATTTAACTATATTTTTTCAATATTTCAAAATTTCTGCTAATTTTTGTCGCCAGAAAATACTAACTAAAAATTATTATTTTTTTATATAATATTTAACTTTACATGCTTCGTACTTTCAAATTTCCCAAAACTATTTTTGAAAGTTGCAATTCTGTGCCTATTTGAATGGAAACAGTAACTTTTTTTCCTAAAAATTGCTTACAATTCTCTGCGACTTTTGTATTTTCTTCGCTTTTATTGGCAATAAATCATGCAACACCACTTACTGTCACGCTAAGCGTTTATGCAACATAATACGCTGGCACTTCAGTTGCAGCCACATAATTGTCAACATTAAAGTGAAATATTTGCAAAATTCAATTAAAACATCAAAGCGTGGAAAAATAAATAATAACGAAAATAAATTTCGTCAGCGTTGTCAATGTCAGCTGTGCGAACACGCCGCGCGCGCACAGCATTAGCGTCTATTTAAGCGACAAAGCAACGCATGCAAAATCTAAGCGCAACTGCGCCTCGGCTACTGTTGCGATTTTTGCAATATTTCGCAATTTTCGTTGCTGTCGCCAAGTTGTTGAAAATATTTTCCAACATTTTTCCATGTTTTTGCTACCTCATTTGTTGCCTCCCCGTTGTACTTAAAGTTGTTTAAAATATTTAGACATCTTTGCATTACTAACTGTATGCAACGGCGGCGCGGCAATTACCATTATGCTGCCGAATCCCATGCGTTGTGGCGCGCGTTGCCGTTGCAACTATTTGGAAAATATTCGAGCTTTGTTACGGCGCTCAGAGATGTGCGCTAAAGCGGCAAGCGCAAAAAATTTTACTAGCGGCATTTTAATGGCTTTGTAATTGGGTAGTAGAAAAACGAATGCGTCATGCTTCTAAGCATGCATGGCGGTACAATTGTATGGGTGCGTGTGTTTGTGTGGTTTTTCATTGCAAATGTTGTTGTTTTTGTTGGTCCTTCTTTAGAGCACCACCAAACAGTTCCATTACCTAAGAATTGTATTGAACTATAATTGGTTACCAAATATTTTTATAAGGAACGAAAGACTTAAGCAGCGAACTTGTACAAAACTTCAAACTTGTGGAATAACGTGCTAAAAATTTACACCTTCATGTTTAACAGATTTTTTTAACAAATTAATATTAGCTGTGATGAATAGCCCACATTTTTTTATTTGTTAAGTTATATAAAATAAATTATAATATAAAATTTTTACTAAAGATTTATAAAGTAAACGAAATAATTTCAAAGTTCGAAACTTTTAATTTTAATTTTATAACAAATACAAAATTTTAATAATGAATATAAGATTAAATTAAAAAAAATTATTATATAAAATTTAATCAATAAAAAAAATTTTAACTATAATTGCAAAAAAAAAATTATTTTATTTATAAAAAAATTTAATTTTAATTACAATTTAATTAAAATTATACTAAAAAAATTACAAATACAAAATTTTAATAATGAGTAAAAGTTTAATTTAAAAAAAATTATTAAAAAATTGATTAATTAAAACAAAAATTTTAACTATAATTACAAATAAAAATAATTTTATTAAAAATAAATTATAGTTTTAAATAAAAATTTTAAATTAATAAAAAAATAAACTAAGAAAATTGTAATCGAAATATAGTCAATACTTGTAGTTCATAACTCATTCATAACTTTGTACCACAATATTTTTTTAATAAAGAATAAAATGTAAAATTTAAAAGTGTAGATTACAAAATCAAACTATTCAAAAAAACATTAAATTTAAATTTAAATATTGTCAAAATTTGTAGTTTTCAATCCTAACTTAAAAAGCAGAAAAAAAATTTTTTAAATCAGTTTATATTTTTTTTTCAGAAAAAAATTATAATTTTTTTAATTTAAAAAATTCAATTAATTTAAAAGAAATATATTTTTTTTTCAGAAATAAAAAAAAAAATTACCAACCATTTAATAAAAATTATATTTAAGTGAAATTTCAAATTGGATTTAAAATTTTATTAATGTTTTGTTTTTGGTTTTTAATTTAAAAGAAATTTCTATTTCTATTTATATATTTTTTCGTACCAATACACCAAATTTAAGCAACTTATATGCGGCGCAAAACTGTAAAATTTAATTTTATAATTTATTTATATCTTTATATGAAAAATTTTTTAATACTTTATAATTTATTTTTCAGCAAAATACACACAAAATGAAGTCACGTGCAGTGTGTCACTGTATTTAAAAATTTTATTTTTTTCGCAAAAAAAATTTTTTTTTTTTTTTAATAAATCAAAAAAATATATGTACATATGCATATGCACATATGTATATAAATTTATTTTAAGCCTTGACCCTACAACACCCTTTATCGCCTCTAAAATAACCAAAAATCTGAGAAAAATGTAATGAAAATATTTAATCACGTGTGCGCGATCGATTTACCGCTATTTGTGGCACCTGCGCCACCTTTCACTATATCACCATCGTATGTATGTATGTGCATTGGCCGGCGCACTCAGTTTGCACATGACCACCACCAGCACCGACACCACGAACACGAACACGACGACAACCACGACCACAACCAACGCCAACTCAGCGCAATTGCCCAATTTTCTTAATCGCTATCTTCACAGTATTTACTTTAAGTAAAAAATAATTAGAAAACTTTAATATCAAATTGCGAGCCGACTCGAACGCCTTTCACCTGAGCCACCAGCAAGCAAAGTCCAGCAGTCAGGGTTGAGATAATCGAATCGGCGCAAACGTAATAAAAAAAACAATAATAAAAGCTTTAAAGGGAACACGTGAGTGTGAGCAACAACAAAAAAAAATTTAAGCAAAAACACAAAATTTTTAAAACCAAAAAAATCGGAACAGCGGCCGTAAAGTGGGTAGCAAAGAAAATTTTTTTAGTGTCTAGAACGCCTGCGAACACACACACATATACACAGCCTTCTGCACTTACCATATAGCTATGTATAACTGACTCGCGCTTACATTGTTATTATTATAACGGTGTTCATGTGTGCGTGTGTGTTTGTGTGGGTAGCGCACCTGCCCGTCAGCTTGCCACACTGCCTTGCGGCATGTCAATTAACCATCAACTACTATGTGTGTTGCACAAACGCACACACAAAAACATACACACAAGTTGACTCACAGCATTCCCACCCGACTGCCGTAAGCAAAATTCAATTATTGCTTATCTCACCATATTGCCAGCATTAGCACAATAATATTTACGAATAAAACAACAAAATTCAAGTGAACGCACAAAATTGCTGCATAAATGCCTGTAATTTGTTGGTAAATTGAACGACCAAACCAGAAATAAAATTTCGAAGCACTGATTAAACGGTCGTCATGTTGGCAGCCTATTTGACATGCCGTCAGTTAATGGCATTTCTGAAGAATGCAAAGATTTTCACAGCAATATTATATTTTCTTTCTTTCGTCTAAATTAAAAAAGATATAATTAGTTATAAAAAAATAAAATAATTTTTTTTTTTTAGTTTTGACACATTGCTTTCTTTTTTCTGTATTCTACGGTTTTTTAACATTTTTTCAATATTTTCAATTTAATAAAAAAAAAAACCATATTTCAAATTTTTATATAATATATCAGAAAAATGTGTTTAAGACCTATTTTAAGCTCGTCTACAGTAGAGTAGATCATTGCCCTCCCGCTGGCAGCCCCAACAATAGAGCAGTGGCCACAGAAAACAGTCACGAACTCGATTATTCGGTTTTGCCTCTCACTTACGACCTAAACTGTCTGCTTTTTGCGATTTGAGACCTTAAAGCCGCTATCGGAAACCTAAGTATATCGGGTCGGTCTCAAAAGGTATGTGCATGGCTATCAGTGAAGTTAGGTGCGATTCAATTGCTGATTCTCTAGATTGGAACCAGATTACTATATACAGTTCTAGGTAAAGCCATAAAATGGAGCTACCGTAATCAGTTCTTATAAGCCTACAAAGTGCCTTGAGGCCAATACAAATCTGCTTAGACGTTTAATTTTTATTCTCACCAACTCAGTGGCACTTCTACAAGTGTGAACACTTAAGAGTTAAAGCTTTGTTCTTGCAGAAACGGGTAATAGCTTCGAAATAGCTTCGAAAACTGGCATTCGACCTCGTCTTCGTCCAGACAGGTTCGTAAACTGACATTCCATAGTCGAAAAAGAAGGTTTGAAATGTTTCTACCTCGTCTTTGTCCAAACAGCTTTGACGAATGATATTCGTTAAGAACGTCCCGAATCTTACCGCGTGAACACCGATAGGAAAGGCTAGCCTTACTGAGAGCGTAGAGCTGACTGAACCCCTTCTGATCCATCCGACTGCAAGCGCAAATGCGAAAGTATGCCTGAGTGAACAGTTGTAGCGTTATTTAAATACAAAAACGTCGTAACGGTATTTTTATGCGCCACATTATTAAGCACTGCTGCCATTTCGCTACGTATAATTATTAACTAGGTAATAAACTAATATTTTTCCATTAAATTACAACTTTTCTAGCTGCCTTTACGCTAATTCACGGCAGTCACCTGCTGCACAGTGCTTTTACACTTTTTGTTTCGCTCAAAAAACAGCCATTTCAACTAACTTGCATTTCAGCTACGCTTGTGTTTAGCATTTATTTGCATTTCTTTTGCTTCGCTGCTACAATTATTGTGCTGCATGTTATTTTTGTTGTAGTTTGTCATTTATTCTTCGCAAAATTCTCAGCGCTAATGTGATTTTAATTGCCGCCGCCGTGCATGAAGGTCAAAGCCGACGTTATTAACAAACTCATTCGCACAAGCATACTCAACACGTCAAACGGCTGCTGCTTGTGCCTGCCGTCGTCGGTTCATCAGGCGTTCTATTGTACATAACAACTGTCAATTTTCATAAACGTACTGGCTATACACGAACAACAACATTGTATGGCCACTGCCTTAAGCTGCTCTACCGCTGCGCCTGCGCCGTATGCCGCGCTACCACACTTTCGTCAGCGCTAATTATATCTGTTTGATTGAATTTTAAATCATCTAAATGTGCATAAACAAAGCTACAAAACACGCGGCGCATAATTATATGAAAAAATTAATGAAATCTGTATTAAAAAAAACGACGTTCGACAGTGACGCCACCATGTCCGCACAGCCACTACCATGCTCATGTTCACTTCAAACATAAAAGCGGCCGCAACGTGATTTTTTTTTGGTTCATTATTTGACTTTCCTGTTCTTTTTGCGGCTGTTGCTGCTGCTACTGCTGTACACTTTTCCGTTCGGCATTTATTTGCCCAGCCTTTTATGTCTATTCACAGCTTTATTTGTCTTGTTGTTAGCAAGTCATAACTACAAGAGGTTTATTATGCTGCTTGTCTTTCGTCTGTCGCTCTGTATTTCGATTTCCGCTTCTTATTAAGTAGTCCATCAGATTCGGCAGTCAGCGCTGTAGGCTGATGAAAGCATTAGATTTGGGCAGCCTGTACATGGTGAAGCGGTTGAAATATAAAAGTTGCTCCAAACGCCTTTAAATCGGCTGGCTGTGTTAGTTTATAGATTAAACTCAGCGATTCAGCGCTTCAGCTATGCTGAGCTGCTTATAACACTCCCTCACGTACCTTTCTAAATCCGTTGTGTGCTCAAAAGATAGCATCTTTGCTATTTGTACAGAACTGTTAAAATATACGCTAAAGCTCGGCAAGAACTATACAATACCGATCTTCAGTGTCTCTCTACGAAGTTTCTGCTAATCTATTACAATATCAACAGCATGATCAAATCGTCCTCAATAGCATACGCAAACTTTATCAGAAATTTACGCTAAACCGCATTACAATTAAGTATGGAGTTAAGAGTATCTACTTCATAGCTCAGTTTATAGTTATTTGTGGATTACAGTTCCCCAAATAGCTCTACTGCTACGAATCATAATACATTTGGGAGTCGGAAGGAGTAAAACCAGTACAGCTATATTTACAGACCAGACCGTCCCCCAGAAGTACTAAATCTAGCATTTTCAACTCACACAATTCATTCAAATAAATATTAGTAATGAAATATTTTCTGCGTAAAATGTGAAGAAAAATGCGTATATGAACTTGTGGAACACTCAACGTACCTAATACTAATATATAGATATATATACATATATATTACAAAACATAAAACACTAGAATAATTTAGTTCACTAGAGCGTTCTGCAGAAACATTAAATAACGCGTTTACAGCTAAAAAAAAATTCATTTCGAAAATATTAGTTATGAAATTTTATATTTTCTGCGCAAAATGTGTAGAAAAATGTGTATATGAACTTGTGAAACAGTCAACGTACCGAATTCCATAATTTAGCAAAGTCTAACTCTTATATACCAGTAATGAAACTTAATATTTTCTGAGCAAAAGTTGAAAAATGCGTTAGTGAACTTGTGGAACACACAATCTATCGAATTTTCTATATAACTTAGCAAAGTTTAAATATTAAACAACAGTGCGTTAATGGTTAGAATAAACAGTTTGCACAATGGCGCATTTTGAATGTTTAAGTTTCATATTTTCTCTCTTAAGTACTGTTATTTATGCTTACGACTACAGTATATGTAAGCCGTTAGTCGAGTCTCACAAAGTTACGGCCAAATAATAGTTTTTCAATTATATTTTTTATGCACACCAATTACCTTTATAGCGCTTAAATAACAGTTGTAGTAAAGATGGTGTCAACAAATGATGCCAAACAGCAGCACTTGACAATTAACTGTGACAAAATAATAACTTTTTTTGTTGTTTGTGAATTTACGATTTTTTTTCAGAAAAGTAATAGTACAATAAAACAAAATTATGAACGTAAAATAAACTGTTATTGTAGCGTGTATAGCAGAAATCTCTATGATGTAGACAAAGGCAATCCAAGCTACAAAAATACACAATACATTTGGTAGCCTCAGCTGTCAACTGACAAGTATCAGCTGTCAAAAGGCAAATATTGAATAGAAAGCCAGCTAAAAAGGAAGTGTAGCTAAGCAGAAGCAGAGGCGTAACGTACAGTAGCCGTTTGTGCTGTAGCGAAAAGTTCGAAATAAATAAAAGTAAACATAATAATAATAACGAAAATGCTGCGTAATTTTGATTGTCAACTGACAAGTATCAGCTGTCAAAAGGCAAATATTGAATAGAAAGCCAGCTAAAAAGGAAGTGTAGCTAAGCAGAAGCAGAGGCGTAACGTACAGTAGCCGTTTGTGCTGTAGCGAAAAGTTCGAAATAAATAAAAGTAAACATAATAATAATAACGAAAATGCTGCGTAATTTTGATGTCAAAAATATGCAAAGCTTCGTATATGTTGCAATGCGCTTTCGGCGCTTTATTGGCACTTATTAATGGTTTCCCTTTACATGAAAACAACACGCATGTTTGC
Organism: Bactrocera oleae; assembly: GCF_042242935.1. Lineage (NCBI taxonomy): Eukaryota > Metazoa > Arthropoda > Insecta > Diptera > Tephritidae > Bactrocera > Bactrocera oleae. The sequence continues at coordinate 2,746,304 of NC_091539.1, forward strand.
ATAATTTTTCACTTAACTCGCGCTTGTTCTTGCGCGTTACGTTTCTTTTTATTTTACTGATGTTTTACTCAGCTTTAACTACATTGTTGCACTCGAATTCCAAACTACTTGCGGCGAAAAGATCACAACATACCTGACGCATCAGTTTTTGGCGATTTTTCGCTGAAATTTTTTATTTTTTTTTTGTTTTGTACTGTTATTGTGCTACGCTTTGCTGTACGAAAAGTGTGCTTAGCATTTCTTTTTGGCCGACGCAAATTCGTGTGCTGAAACGTGTGACAAATGACCATAATTTGCCGCTAGCGTTATAAGCTGCCGCTCTTACAGCCACTGCTGCCTGCTGCTGACTCAATAGCCGTATATTTCTTTTCATTAATGCTGCTTATCACATATTTAGTAGGTCTTTGCCTCCGCACGGCGAGCGGCAATATATTTATGAATAAAAGTAATGCACTTTGAACGATCGAAAATTAATAGTCCTGTCATTTGCCATACTCGTATACTTATGCTTGCTGCGCGCGTTCGGGCCAGCGGCATAGTGTGACCACCATCGTGGCGCTGCCAACACCGTTAACCGGTGTCTTCAGTATGGCTGCTGTATATACATATTTTTTTATGAAAGCATCAAAACGATTGAGTCATAAAAATTTATTACATATAACGAATTTATAATTTCTGACCTTAGGTAAGATATGGTTTTTGTACGCCGTGACTTCGCGCTACGCGCACGACTGTAGTAAATGCAAAGCTGCAAGCGTAACTTTTGGTACCGAAAGTGCACTGTACCGTTACTAGCAGTTAAAACGAAGCTATTTGGTCGTGGCATTATTACGAGTCATCGGTTAAGCGTTTAAGATTTATTAAAGAATAAGTTAAAAACTTCGATTCGCAATTCGTCAAACAACAAATATTCGTCAATGAGTTGTATCTTCCTTTATGACCGACGCCATTGCTTGGGGGTTACTTGCTCAATCGACTTTTTTTTTGTTGCTATTTTGGACTTGATAATACTAAGTCATATATTGATTTTGGACCATACTTAAGCGACAGTTCCATATTTTCAATTTCTCGACAGTTCCTTACTTGATTCAGCTCTTCTGTTATATATTATATATTTTCAGCCCGCCATCTCCCTTTGACTTTTAAAGCTCATTAGTTATTATTGGTTCCACATAGCTTCACTTCTCTGGTCATTTCTCATCATCTTAGACTCTTTAAATATTATCAGAACATTTTTGCAAATCCACACACTTTGCTTTGTATCTTTTTTTGGCTGTTCTGTGTGCCTTCGTTCGTTTGACCTTTACCTCAGGCGATTTCATTATCAGAATAAGGTCTACCATATAATATTTTATAATCATTAGCCTTACAGTTCTCAAATATGTGCTTACCATGATACATATTAGGGTGGAGCAGAAAAAAAATTTTTTTGCTTGGCCTGAGGGTAAAATTTGTAGATTAAAAAAAGGAAATTTTTGGACAAAAAAAATTTTTTTAACATCTAGAGGCGGCGCGGCCTACTCAGTTTTAAAGTGAATTTTCGAGTTTTTTTTTCGCTCCCCCCTAACACATATTCATATTTCCAATACCGAAAACTATCTGTGCTAAGCAAATCATGAAACGAAATGGGTCTCTTACGTCACTCAAAGTCTTTATTCGCCAACAAGTGCTCTCCAAGATCTCTCAGAACCAAGCCGTCCACCACAGCGAGACATGAGCGCGCATTTCGGAAATTCTCAGAAAAAGTAATCACTTTCAATGACATGTCGCCGCTAAGATCACAACAAGTATTTCCACCGACAGCAAGCACAAAAGATTTCCAATGCAAATACGTAAATATGTATGTTAGAAGCGCAAGCTGGAGAGTACACTTAGCTATGCGATTGTCACATGTCGCCGCCAAAAAACGTAATTTATTTGCGTATTCAATTGTCAACGTTGACGTAAAAGCCATAAAGTGCAACGCTGACAGTCATCCAGGCGGCAAAGTGAGTAGGCAGCCGAAAGCCGATACAATGATGAAGCTACTCACTTGCGATTGGCGGTGAAAATAAATGCTGCTGATGTAGGAGATGGCAATGTAGTTGGAGCTGCTAAAAAAAATGTGCAGCAAGAATGCGCAAATATTTATACATACCATTCAATTTACTTAAGAATCTTTGTGTTGGCGGTATTTAAGCATTTAAGCATAACACACTTTGTAAATGTAAAGGAAGATGAAAATTTACAATAAATATTGATATTTTCAATTCTTTTCGCAAATTGAATTAAAGACTAGAAGAAAGCACTAGAAGCAATAATGCACATCATTTTTATATATGGAAATATCCACATAAAAAGCGGAGATATGGCACGCTTTAGGTAACGCTTATTAAGGCGCGTTCACACTGCTTAAGTTTTAAATAACATATTTATAATTTTTTGTTTAAAATTTTTTAATACATTTTTTCTTCTACTTCATTTTCAGGCAACGCAAACAAAATGGTGCACTAAAAATGTGACAATATTTTTCGTGACGTCTAAACACAGTATAATATTGTATATTTGAAGTATAATTTTACTTACAAATATATGTATAACAATTTAAAAATTTAACTGCAGTCATAAACATATCAATGACGAACTATGAGAATTTACTGAATTTGCCGCTTAATTGCAATGCAAATGAAAATAGCGGCGGTCTGGCAACACAGGAAATTATAAAGATGTCGCAACGTGACTTTTCGGAGGTGAGTACGAAAGCAAGATTTCTTATTGCTATAAAAATAATAGAAAATTTCACTGAACTGCTAGTGAGTCACTGCTACGCAAAATTATTTCTTTCATTGTTGAGGAATTCTCAAACAAGTTATGCTTGTTGATATTTAAATACCACTGCATAGGTTGAGTGTAAGGTTTAAGCACTTCAATACTTGTATTGAAGACAATTTTATTTCTATTAAAGTGTACTTCTGATTTTTGAGTGTGGACAACGTTGCACTCTAATTTCATCTAAAAGCTATAATTCCTCTCCGTTTTGCACAATGACAATCACAAAATTAAACAGACAACCAGAAATCACTTTACCCAATTAATTTGTATTAAATAAAAGGTAAAAAGGCAGGCGCAATGCACTGCATTTCAAACTTCTCAGAATCGACGTGCAACGTATTCAATTAAAATAAACTGTATGCAAATTAAGCATTGCTGTTAAGCACGTCTCCTACACATGCGGCGCAATGTGGCGCGCTGCCACACCGGCTGGCTGGGCGGCCCACACTGTTGCATTTGGGCAAACAAAGTGAAATAGCAACGTGTAACTGTGCTTAAATTGTCGCGCAGCAGCTGGCCGTGGCATATGAGTAAACAACAGCAGCCAAGACTGTCACAGAGACAAACTGTCAGCAGCAGAACCTTAAACATTCGTTTTTTTTTGTCATACGTGTATTTCGCTTGTTTAAATTTTTATTTTGTAGCACAAATATTTTTTTTTGTGCTTATTCTGGTTTTTGGTTTTTGGTTTTCCAATCACGACTCAGCCATTAAATGCATTTAACTGATTTTAAATTAAATACCTGAAATGGACAATCACGACGAGAGTGGAAATACTCAAAAACTAACACGGGCTGACTGTTTTTGGATTTTTATTTGTACGTTTTTTCTGAGCTGCCTGATTTTCGTCGCGCTTTTTCTAACGATAAGAATGAAAAAGTTCAAGTTCCTCGTTGTTGCGCTTAGCGCAGCTGTATTTTCTTGAATAAAAAATAAAATTAATTATAAAAAATGTACAGAATAGTTAGAAAATGCTTTGCAAGCGTAGAGATAACGTGTTTAAATGTGCAGTGATTGTTTGATAAGAAATCATTTAATAAAACTAAAATGGTAAACCACAAAAATAGCATGTAATTGCTAGATCACTAAAGAAGACAAGCTTAGCGTTTACTTGAATTAATAAAAATTTTCAAACGGATTCAGCTAGAATACGCTGCACAAATAAAAAATGTTTCCATAAAAGTACCTGATTGTTATCGGTTAGTTTGTATGACAGCTATATGCTATAAAGGTTCGAACTGAGCAATTCGCTCGGAGATTATAGCGTTGCTTTGAACAATAATCTATGCCGAATTTCATGAAGATAGCTTGTCAAATAAAACAGTTTTCCATACAAAAACTTAAGTTGGATCGGTCAGTTTGTATGGCAGCTATATGCTGTAGTGAACCGATCTATACGATTTCTGCGGAAATTACTCAATTGCTTTAAACAATAAAACAAACCAAATTTCGTGAAGATATCTCTTCAAATGAAAAGGTTTTCCATACAACGACTCGATTTTGATCTATCAGTTTGTATGGCAGCTATATGCTATAGTGATACGATATCGATGGTTCCAACGCAGTAAAAGCTTTTTCGAGAGAAAATTACGTTTGCACAATTTCAGATCAATATCCTGAAAACTGAGGGACAAGCTCGCGTCTATACAGTTAGACACAACTACAGTTAGACACAAGGCAAGTTTAATAGCAGTCTTAGTGGGTTAAGAGACAAACTACAATCTAAGTGTTAAGCTAGAAAGTTTAAGGAGAGCACTTGATCTTTATAGCGAATACTTCAAGGTCCAAATTGATTTTTGCAGCTGGCAATACAACACTAAAAGTGATCGAAAAACATGTTTCAGAATAATTATTGAATCTAAAGTAATTTAACCAAGTAACGTCTATGAAACTCACAGAATTTTACAAGCGTGTTAAGAGCGCGACTACACCGATGTAAGAATTTTCAATATACACATGAAATATATATAGTTTTAGTGCCCACCTTTTACCCATCATATAATATTTTCGCGTTAGAAGCTGCACACGAGCGCCTCTAGTGGCATACCAATCGCTGGCATGTCCTTCAAATATTCGCGTCTAACAGTTCTTGGCTTTTACCACGCTTAGCTGCTGCTCTAATTCCTGTGCACACCATGTGCCAACAACAATAAGAACAACGAGCAAACAAAAATTGGAAAAAATGTGGATATGAAATTGTTAGAAAAACTCGTTTAACGATTTTAATCGGGTTGCAATCAATGCGATATCGACATGAGAAATGCGCAGCAAGTACAAAGAAATACAAAGCAGCACGCAACAACAACAGCAAAAGCAAAAGCAAAAACGACGCCATTGAGTATGTGGCGTAAAACAATGCCACAAAATCGAATCTAAGAAATCAATGGCAAGCAAACGAGGCGAGACCGTGGTTGTGCCTGCGCAACTGGCTGTGCTTGTAGTTGTAGTTGTTGTGCTGACGACTGTAGCTGTGGCTGCGACTCTGTCTAAAAATGATATTGACGTTTCAGCCGGCCCACAAAAGCCTGCTGACAGCGGTAAGCAGCAACGCCGGCGTGTCTTTGCCACAACTTTGCTGGCTTTTAACTTGAGCTTGTTGTTGTTGCAACAACTCATTATTTTCAGTTTTTTTTTTGGTTTTTCTCTCATTTTTTTTTACGATTCCTTTGAGGTTTTAAATGTAATTCGATGATTATAAGCAGATTTTGACGTGACTTGATGCAGTCTAGAGTGCGACTAGCGCGACCGAAGCTCGCAAATCAAACGCGAACTAACACAAAACACAACTCGACAACAAAACAAAAACAATAGCGGACAGCATTTAAACATTTCAGCGGTAGACTAGCAGCAGCAACAGCAACAACAACAAGGAAAAAAGGCGATTTGTGCACAGAGAAAAAGAGCAAATGGGCAATCAAACTGAAATAGCAAACTCATTGAAGCGCGCAGGAAGCTCAGCGCAGCGTTGAAAGATAGCGAAAAAAATTTAAATTAAATTTTAATCTCGACATGCGCATCAAAGGTGCAGGTAATCATAGCGAAAAGGCAGCCAGCCGGCCAAGCAGCAAACGTAGCTGCAGCCAAAACCCAAGCTGTAGCAATAAAACTTGCTGAGCGTACGAAGAGGCGCGGGCGATTGGTAACCGTGTGCAGCTTAGGCTATAGTTTGTGTGCGCTTAAGCAGGCTGCAGGTGTGTTGTTGGCACAGCCAGGACATGTGCAAGTGTGGCTGACTACAAGCGCTACAATTTCCACACACACACATGTGCAGGTATGCATGCGAATATTGCGCCCGCGCCCGCGCCTATACCTTAGTGGCTGACTGGCTGGCTATGCCTTTATTTATAGTTAACTGCCGATTATTCGACTTCCACTTTTATTAAATGCTTTTCGCCATTTTTATTTAATTAAGCACCCATCAAGCGTGAAATCGAGCAAGATGTGCCGTAAAGTGTATTAAAACTGAATATTTCAATGCAAAATGCCAAATGCAAATGCATAAACAGCTAACAGACTTGCAGCAGAAATAGCAAATGGCTGTAAAAAGCATGCTTATGAAAAAAAGTATTAAGCAGACCGCCGATTTTACCTACAAAATTGCAGAAAAAATATAAAATATTTAACTTTTATTTAATTTTCAGCAGCAGATGCACAGCTTACATTTAATTTTACAATAAAATCGCAAACCCCCAACTTATGCTTGCCGCTTTCAAAACCTTGCTTGCTACATGCTCATCTCACTAGACTCTAACATTTGCCTGCGGCTTATGCTGAGTGAAATTCAAAGATGTCTTGCACTTCCCAAACTCATTCACGGTAGCTTACATTAAGCCACCGATATCTTCGAAAAATTCGTTGCCACGACAGTCGGGACCACGTAAACAGAACGGACCCAGATTTTTATCTGGCCAGGCACTGTAAACTCGCAGAGTTCTGCCGCTAAAACAACGACAAAATAATCTACAAGTCTTCGAACTCGTGTTGTCATTCACGAAATTCTCTCTAACCAAAAAACTGTAACAAAATATACCCTTAGTACAGTTAATCCTAGAACTCAAACTGAATTTTCCAAAAATTTGTAGTACCATTAGTTCCGTACCTCTTCAGGTATCACTTTACAATTAAACCCTGAAAAGAGGGAATCTTTATGCCTCTGGCAATTTCCAAACACTTAATCAGCGAACATGCTATAAATCTAGCTGAGTTTCGGTGGAGACAATCAATAACTTGCTCAACTAGCAGACTAACGTGGCAGGAATAATTGGTAGACATGCCAGCAGGCTAGGTGTGCCTTACAACAACTATTGTAGAAGCTGTCAGGAAGTAGAAAAAGATGAGACTGTAAAACATCTTCTATAAAGAAAAGGAAAGGCAACTATTGGTCGAGGGTTCCTTGACGACGTATCGGAAGTTGCTAATATAAAACTGTTTGTACTGATGAGCTTCATCAGAAGCACAGGTTGGTGCAGAGAGGAGACGATAGAGTGAGGAAACATTAGTCCTGGTGGTATCACAATGGATCTTCTACAGGCCTAGGTGCGTCCTTAGACAGCCACTCTACCTACATACCTATTAGTTCCGTAAAAGAATTCCATCTTAGTTGATTTTTCGAAGCAAATGCATCGAACTATAGTACAGAATCATCTCGTGAGGTTCCCATTTAAAACAAAAAACTAACAGCAGTAAGCAGCGGGACTTTCGAATCGAAACTTACGCCGTGAAGTTGCCTTTTCTTCGCTCAATATCATCAATGCCATACAAGTTGGTCTAGAGTTTATTCCAACTAAGAAAAATCAAGCACTCAAGACACAAATTTCCTCTAAGAACCATTAGTTTTCAAAACATGGCACTCAAAGTGTTCCAAGCAAAATATAGAAAATGTGTTGTCAACTCAATTCGAGAAACAAACCGCAGGCTCAGCAAGTGCAAGTATATGGCATGGCCACCAAAAACCAGCACATATATAATATAATACTCGCACATAGCTGGTTTGATATTAGAAAGCCACTCAAATACATAACTATGCATGTTGAAAAAATATATACAGAGAATGAATAAATCGAAAAAGTTAATTTGCTTGATGGCGTACGCCTGTTTCTCTCATGTGTGTTTGTGGTCTTTGAGCCAAAAGAATGTTGTGCGCTTAGCTAAACAACATAGATGCTAATGAAGATTATGGTTATGCGGCTGAAGCGCATGTTTTTTGGGCTGTACGGAACGCAGAACGCGCTGTTCACAGCGCAATCAGGAGACGTCTGCGGTATAGTATGTAGAATGACGTGCACGATGTGATGTGATTTGATTTGATGTGGCGAAGGAGATTGCCTTGGCGGGCGTTTGATTGCACGCAAGTATGCTGAGGCAGGCGGAGTGTACGTTACTTCAGAGGATAGACAGTCGTGGGATGGCTGAAAAGTTAATCAACCAGTGGGACGATTGGAAGGTCGAATGGATGCAAATGTCGGCGTAAAAGGGATTATAATTATTGAAATGGATGGACAGTTATTGGAACGCATGAAGTGTCGCTAGACTAATAAAATAGATAGACTGAATAAATGATCGACAAGTAGAACTGTTGAAGGGTTTCGCGTACGGAACTCTGAGGTAGAAATAAATACAGTTCCTAGGGAAAATGGTTGGTTGTCGAAGCATGTGCGATACCAATAGATTCTTAAAATGGTTTCAAAGTCGCTCAGAATTTAATATTGAGGCTGAAACAGAAAGAAAGATAATAAATCGAACACATGGACCATCTATTTGTCATTACGAACGCTGATGTAGAAAGAACGACGGTGGCTTGGAAGGATGTATGGTCGTCGGAACATATAAGCGAACGATAGATACTTGAAACGATTACAGAGTCACTCAGAATTGAATATAAAGGCTGAAACAGTAAGAAATATGAAACAGCGATCACATGGATAGTCTTTGGAACGTAGTTAAGGTGATAGATCGTCGGACAAAGGGGTTGGCTGTTGCTAAACTTATATAAGGAAGGAGCGATGGTCGTCGTAACATACACGCGATTGATAGATTCTGGAAACGTTTGCAAGATCGCTCAGATTTGCATACTGAGACTTAAACGGAAAGAAAGCTGATTCCTCGCACATATAAACGGTCGATGGTTCTTATTTAAGCTTGATAAACCGTCGGACGAAGGGTTTGGTATCGTTAAACTTGTATGACTATTATTTGTACGAAGACTATTAGCACTTTTCGAGTAAGACGATCAGTGGCGCTGTTCTGGTGCCACACGCATGTTTTTTCCTGGCTTGAGTATGTGCAATTTTGTTGCGAACTTCACAGAGTTTGTATGTCTATGGACTCACGCAAGCGCGTATTGGTGTGACCTTGTTGTTGGCATTGTTTTTGTCTGCCAAATGTTTTCTTCTTCTGTTGTGGTTTTCTACTATTTTTAGTGATTTATTTTAAGATTTTCGTGTTTGTGTTGTTGCTATTTTGCTTATCGCGCTTGTCTGGATTTTGTGGTAAATCATTGCTGACGCTGCGGTCGTTGATCATTATTACGATTAGTTTTATTGCTGCGTGTATGTGTGTATGCATACATACATACATACAGACAAGCCAGCAGATGTTGCAAGCTACAGGCAGACAGACAAAGGTATAAAACATACACAGCCATTTAAATACGATTTATTTTTTTTTTGATTCTTGTTTTTTGCAGAGTTGTATTTTAATTGAGGCGTGTGAGTGTGTGTGCGTGTGTAATTGCAGGCGCGTGTTTGTTATAAAATTCGCGAATTCTTTTTACTCGGCCAGCAATAATGAAATGTAGATTTGGAAAGGCAGTGAGGTTACACAAACAAATCGTTTGTGCTTACAAACAGTGAGTTACACACACACATTCACATACACACACATGGATTCAGTTAAGACGACATATGAATGCCACATAATTTAACTATATAGTTGTTGCTTTAGACTGCCGCTATTTTTCCCTGCTGTTTATTATTGTTGTTGCTATTACTGTTGCAGTTTGTGATTATGACCACTGTAGTGCATAACCGCACCACCTGTGTCCGCCACTCGCGCTCAAACCGTGCGAATGATCCAGCGAACATGAAAACACCCAACCACACACACATGCCTACATAAAAAGCATACAAAACGTTGCTGTGATGTGGTCATGTGGCCATGCAGCCGAAGCAATCGTGCAGATACACACGTCTAACCAAGGAAAACCATGCTGTCGCGCCGTTGCGCCAACCCAACGACACACCGCGCCGCTCAACGCAGCACTGCATCCGCTCTATTAAGCTCAGCGCAATTTACACACAACGCGTCGCGTCTTGCCGCGCCAACTGCCACCAGCCAGTCATTGAGCCAGCTTTATCACGGCCTTTACTGTGCTATTAAATTCAACTGCCGCCGCACACCGCGCGCCAACGCTGCCAATGAGCGCTACTGCCATTAGCTCGTTTGCGTCTGCTGCGCTGCTGCTGTGACCGTGGCTATGGCGTCTGTACGTCCGTCAGTAGATATTCGTTAGCCATGCGTTCGCTGCGCCTGTGTGCGCTCTAGCGTAGGTTATGGCACCAAGCAAGCGAAACGTTGTATTGCGACGCAGCTGACTGCCGCCACCGCTGCTGCGCTGCTGCTGGTGCTCTACACCTTTCGACTAGTCGCATAACACGCATATTCGTAGTGAGTTTGAGTTAGTGGCGAGCTAAAAGCGTACAACAAGTACAATGTGTGTAGCAACGAAAGCAATAACAATAACAATAACAAATAATGTGCAGTCGCAGTGGTGCATACACAATACCTACAACAACGGCAACAATAAAACAACAGCAAATCATAAATAAATGAGACAGCAAGAGAATTGGAATGGCCGAGCGGACGGCACACAATAAAAACAGGTAAATTTTTGCTGCGCACACACCGCACACACGCACACGTAGCCGTGCAGTGGTGATGATACATACAAAGCAATTGAAGAGGAAGCACAGATAATAATAAGTTTACAAACATACGTAGCAACAAATATATTGTTGTTTAGGCGCTGCGCTGTGGCAACACAAGCGAGCAAGCCAAAGTGAGCAAAAAAGGCAGCGAGACACCGAAATGGAATGCGATCATTGACGTGCGGAATGTGTTGATTGGAATTTCGATGATTGAATTATTTTTAATGGTTTACATGGAAGCGCAGGAAAGCAGTTGGAGGTGTTGAGGCGTTTGCCTCCATACCAACATATGTATATGTACATACATATGTATGCGTATGGTGAAAAAGAGGAAATGTAGCATGACACTAAAAAAGCGACGTAAACGCAACTAACACTAAGAAAGCCAACGCAGTTGGTCAAGCCATTGACAAAATATTGACGACTCACCAATTAACTTAGAAAATCCATTGGGACACAGCGAAGTAAGCGAAAAACAGCACGTGCCTCTTACATGCTGAATTGAGTAGAGAGTAATGAGTAATGCGTTGCTTGAGGAAAGAAAGCCAAGCAGACGCAAAGAAGCACGCACTGAAGGCATGGCAGCAAACTCAAAGTTTTCGTTCAAACTGAATAGCTTAGAGAAGTTTCATAAATCGGTGGTATCGTCCAGATGCTAGACTCTGCACTTTAAAATTAATAAGCCGAAACGAAGTTCGAAGTTGGAGATAAGCAATGTCTTTTAATGAAGCTAAAAAGTCCAAAGCATATCTGAGTATTTTTTTGCAGAGCATAGCTAGCGGTTTTGCAGATGGCAACAGTACTTAAGAACGCGAGTTCGCTGCAAGCTAATGGCTGGCAAATGTATTAAACTGGAACGCACTCAAGCGCAAACTCAGCGCTCATTTTACTTCACGCACTTAGACAGTGCTTTGGAAACCGATCTATGCTTTAACTATAATCGCCAGCGTAATTTTTTTCTCGTAGTAATGATTTGGGCAGACGTTCTAAAGGCATTATTGTATTAGGGGTGCTTTAGTTCGTTCTGTAGTTGATCGAAAACGAGCTCTGCTTCGTACTACATCAAGCTGTCACAGTAACCGACTTCACAGACTTATTGCCGGCTTTAATTGGTTTAGTATGGAAGCGAGTACCTAGCTTTGGCACAACCGAACACATTTTTCTTAGCGATTGTTAAGTGTTCTTTGTTTCGTGGATTCCCTGGATTATTGCCTGTAATGAGTTTCACGAAAGATGATGCATATTTTTGCGCAAACTGATTAAGAGAGACACAGAAACAGACACAAACTGATCTACAACTGTCTCCTGTCTGTCTTTGTCTAAAGCCATCACATTTTTGAGCAAGACTGCGGCGTCTATCAAAGCCACCGGCAGAACTTTTCTACCGCTTTTTATGTCTTGATTTAGAGAGCATAGTCATTTGCTTGCGCATTCTATTTCGTTATTAAAGAACTATAGATTTCGCATGTACTCATAAACCGAAGACAGTGGCAAATACTAATGTCTGACTTAGTGGGAAAAGATCTTTCTAATTTGACTTATCTAAAAGCGTACGATTTGACAGTACTTTGCGATAACTACAAGAAAAACCGAAAGAAACTCACAAAGAATCACCATCAAGAAATGAAGCAGATAAGCAGATCAGCAGGAAAGCAGGAGAGCAGCAGAATCACCATAAAAGCCAAGCTTGTTTGGTACCACAACAGCTGAGCAAGCTGCTTACAATGTTGCATGCAAGTGCACTGCCAAAGTAGCACAAACGTAGCTTGTCTATTAAATGCCAACATTTTCCATACAATTTATGATTGTTTATGATTTTAATAAAAAGCAGCAAAATTACTTAACCTAAAAGTAACGATTTTGATGCGTTCATTTTTTTCTAACCAAGTTGATGCTGTTCACATAAATTTCGCACATAAGCGCTTGCTTGTCGGCTACATTTCGCCGATGCGCCGCCGCAGCTTGACACGCCGTCTCAAACGCCAACTCAGCGCGGTAGAATTTCAGCAAGTTTGTCGCTTAAGTCTTTCGTAATAGCATGCAAATTCTTGTCTTCCAACATTTATTAGCGTTTTACATTAGTAATCGCCATTTCACTACATTCAACATTATTATTATTACACATATTTTACGCGCGCTAATGTTCTCTACACGCTACAATGTTGCATGCCACAGCGCGTGTAGCGTAAATGTTGCGCGTTGCGTCGTGCGTTGCCGCGCCTTAATGCGCCATACGACAACATTACATTGCCACACTACACCTCAAAGTGTCTTCTTAGCGGCGTGCTTGTTTTCAGCTTACAGCGCGCAGCTTACAGCTTAGCGCAATTTTTTTGTTTTTTTTTTCGCCTTGTTGCTATAATAATATTATTATTTACGCCATTCCTTTTTTAAGTTTCAATTTCATCCGCCGCATTTGTTGCATTTGTATTTGTGCAACTCTTTTATTTCATTGCGTGTTTTCGGTGCGTCTGCGTTGTTGCCTTGCAGTGCATTGTCATCTGAGCTACGCGTTGACAGCTGCAGCCGCAACGTTGGCAGTGGCGATGCGTCGCAATGATTGTTGCAACTTGTTTGCGACTACGCGCTGCACACGCGCCTGGCTACGCCGCAGCCATCACCGTCGCCATTGCTATGTGATATCATTTCCTACGGCGCCTATACGCATGGCTGCTTAACTTTTGCTTTTTCACTTGACTTTCGTCGCGTTCAACTTGCCACAACGACCGTCTCGGCCGTCTCGACCGCTGTGCTTGCTGCCTTTTCGGGTTTCCATTTCTATTTCGTTTACGCTGTCGCGCTTTTTATTTGTTTAGTTTGTTGTTCTCGGCCGTTTGTGTCGCCATAAATTCATTCAGCGCATTGATTAAATTTCAATTTGCAACCATTTGTGGCATTAGTGATTATGCCACGTAAATTTGCGCATTTTTATGTGCGCATTTGAAATTGCATGCAACGCATCGCTGGAAGGGCCCGCGCCAACTGGGTTGCACACAAATGGCTTTTTCGCAAAATTATGGCAATTAAAAACGTTTAATGGATTTATGACGACTGAACGACAAGCGCGCGACTAAACATATGTACATACCGGCTTCATAAAATACCGTTGTGCGTATTGTGCGCCAGTTGCGTTGGCAATTTGTTTTACGCAGGTGGATAATTGCGTAAATATTTTCAATTAACTGAGCGTTCGCGGAGAATGGTTCAATAAAAAATTTCAATTAGACTTTCGGGTATAAATTTGTGTGATAAAGATTTCAATAAATGTTCTGCTCAAGATTTCGTAGGCCGTAGTTGTTATATGTGATATAGATGATTCATATGATATAGACGATTCATACCGAGATCAATTGCCAATAGCAGCTCGTTTAGAAAGATATTTCTGTGTTAGTCTTCGAGAAGTAAATTCATTGGAACATGGAAACGCTCTCGCAGAAGTCTGTTGGCAATTTTTAATAAACTTATATCTCTTTGAGCTTAAAAACCCTCGAGCCTTAAATTATCCAGACTGAGCAACCGCAACTAAGTCGGTATACATTAAATTTTTAAATGCACTCGAGTTTTTAAATTCGTCTCTATCAATACCGGAGTGCTTTCTGCTACTGCAGTTCGGATTCCAACTTAGTATATTAAAGAACCGGAATTCTTTCTGCTACTGGAGATTGGATCTTAACTTAGTATATTAAAGAATGCCTAAAGGTCAAAGCAGTCATGTTGCTCATATGGTTTTAAAGATACCGCCGAGTTGACAGTTCATGACATTATAAAGATATAGATTTACTCAGCCTACGTAGATCAACCTGTCATGAAAAAGATATATCTTTACACTGGAAGAGAGGTTAATGGTGATCTCCGCAGAGTACTGTCACGGCGCGAGTCTTATAAGCATTATTAAAGTGCTCCAAAGTCCAAGTCGTTACTGGAGCTCATGTAGCAAAAAGGCTGCAACCAAAACGAGCTCTTCGTAGCATGTTCAATCCGGGTAAATGCTTAAAAGTTCACCAGCTTCGAAGCAGTTTTTCATGATGCGCGGAGTCAACATAAACTTATGTGTAGCGGTGTTAATCTGTAGTATATAGTTAAGTGTAAATATGTATGATCGCTCGGTTTGATAAATAACCATAATAAAATAAATCTCTGAGCCTACTTAATAAGACTTACACCCTTCTAATGCTAAAACAGCCTACACACAACACGATATATAACGGTTCCATTTAAATAGTTCCGTTAACTAATGTCTGCTAAAGACAGCCTACTCTCATACTCACGAGGTATAAAATGAGCAGCTATGCAGTATTTGAGCTAAGTTAATTAAATGCACAAAAGTTTCCTGACAAAACATTGTAACAAACAGCAAATATTTCATAGGAAAAAATCAGCAGTAAACATATTACTGCCATTTGCAACCACTGGCAGCAACGGTGTAGCCGACTTGTAACGTGACCTCAATCAAAGCTCGACAGTGGCAAGCCAGGCCAGTTATAGCGCACACAATATATGTGCTGTCAGCCATACGCGCGCTCCTTGCAGCCTGAACTTATTATGCGCCGCAGCACAACAGCCCAGTCACAGCCAAGTCAGGCCAATCAAAGGTGGTGGTAGTCAGCGTGCTGAAAGTAGTATTGTGGCAGCAGCAAAGGAATGCGGCTAATTATTTTATAGCGCGCAGTAAAAGAAATGTGGCAGAACACCGCGAACGTTGCAACGGCAGCAGCAAAATGTAAAGCAATGTAAGAAATATGTTGAAAACCAGCAGCGCTAAATGCAACAGCAGCAATAAGAAAAAAAACGTAAGAAGAAAGCAAAGCACGAAACGTGCACGAATCAGCAAATATACGTCGCGCGGCAAAGTTACACTGCCGCTAGTATTTGCTGCGCGCGGATTTGCTGCAACATCATTTGCGTTTCCTTTTTGGTGCGCCAAGGGTTAAGCGCTTGTAAATTGCTGGAATTTTTGTACGCGCGTCACATTTTTCTCGTTTTCCAAACGGCAATTGCACAGCAGTGTTACACGACATTGCTTTGCTTGGAAAACAATGTTCTTGCTGCGCGGCGCTCGTGTTACACACATTGATGTTTACTGCCGCGTAATGTTTTTGGCATTTTTATTTGCGCTTAGACAGGCACACCGACTAGCGAGCTAACTGGTTGTTGACTGTCTGGCTGGCGGCCACAGCGCGCGAGCGTCACCTTCATACTGCTGGCATGCAACATGACTTTTCCATGCCAATGGGCGCCAATTTTCGAAAAATCCAAACAACATGGCACAACAATTGCAACACAGCAGTACGCGATCAGCCGCATAGAACAAGCGCGCGCTGTCTCAAGCTACAAATCTGCAAGGAAAGCGCTTGTTTTAGTTTGACATTGGTTTTGCTTTTGAATTGTTTGTGATTGCTATGCGACTTTTGCGCTTGCCTGTTTTTCCCTTCGTAGTGCAGCGCAGACTGTGGCGCGCCGAGACGCGGCAAAAGGGCGCGTTTAATAGAGGCCAGCGAAAATCGAACAAAAAAAAATTACTAAAATAATCGCAGTTTGTTGCTGAAACGACATGAAGCGCTGACAATCAACTTATTGACAGGCCACAGACGGACAGACAGACAAACTAAAGTTGCAGACGGCCAAGCTGAGCACAAGGGCAGGCGAGCATGAAAAACAAAAACACAAATTTAGCAACAATTGGCATTAAGGATCTGTGTGTACGACTGACACTGAAATACAAGCTGCAGCAGCGTTTCGCGGCCGTACGACTGCCGATGTAGGCAGGGCGGCTAAGTTTATAAGTTTAAGGCTGAGAATAATGTTAAGCTATGCGGTCGAGGGCAAGCAAACTGCTGATGTTCGTTTAGTTTTGTTTGCATGTGTATGTGTGTGTGAGTGTGTACTTGCGCCCGCGACGCAGTGCTGACTGTGCCAGAGTTTGAGTTTGAGGATGCACGAATGACAAGATGCTGACATTGACGTTGAAAATGCGACATGACAGCGGAACACGATGAAAGAAACAGGATGCATGTTGCCATTTTCGTGCTGCAGCAATCGCTTTTTTTCATTTAAAATATAACATATACATTTTTTCTAAACAGTAAATCGCGCGAGGGGTAAAAACATGGTTGAGGGTGATTGGAAAAAGATAAACGACGGAAAAAGCTAAATGCGATAAAAACAGCATTAAGAAGCTTAACGAACTAAAGCTTAATCAAATAGTACAAGTAAAAAACGCAAGTGGAAAATAAAAATGACATTCGTAAAAAAATGTAAGTCTTTCCAAAATAAAAGAGCATAAAATAACGTAACATAACATAACATAACGTAACACAACGTAACATAACATAGCATAATAAATCAGCATTTAAGCATTTCAAATATAAAAATTTATAAAATAACGTAACATGGCATAACATAACTTAACTAAACATAGCGTTATTTTACGTTAAATAACTTACCATAAACATATAAGCATTTCCAGTATAGAAATTTTAAAAATAACATAACGTAACATAACACAACGTAACATAGCATGACATAACGCAACATCGCATAACATAACGTAACATAACTTAGCATAAATCCAAATTCAAGCATTTCAAATAAAAAAAGTTTATCATATAAAATTACATAACATACCGTAACATAGCATGACATAACGTAACATAACTTTGCATAAATTAGCATTTAAGCATTTCAAATAAAAAAAAATTATAAAATAACATAACATGGCATAACATACCGTAACATAGCATGACATAACGTAACATAACTTAGCAGAAATCCGCATTTAAGCATTTCAAATAAAGAAAATTTATAAATAAAATTTGAATCAAGTTTCAACATAAGCAAAATTTCCCTCAAATTTCTCTTCATCAATATGTACATTGTCATTACGTGCTTACGTAATCTATTTGTGCCGTTATTAAGTCTCATACAGCTCCAACGCAATAGCAACCCTTCCATATAGTAGGTAATATTATATTAGCTTCGAATAATTGTATGACTGCGGCAATATATAACATTGGATTAAGTCATATAAAATAGTATTGTTACGTTAATCTCAGTCTCCCAGGGCGTCATTATCAGATATTATAACACGCTATATTGAAATGAGCGTCGCTGCCAAGAAGTCTTGGTACGAAAAACAACAATAAACCTAAACGGCGCTGATAAGCCGGCGTGTTTAGCGCGTCGAAATTTTTGCTTACTTCGCTTTGACGTAGAAATGTTATAAGTGTGAGCGATGGATAGTGGGCAGGGCCGCTTAATGTGCCATAGATGGGTCGGAGGAGAGGAAACGTTTGTGATAATTGTAGAATAATTTTGCTAAAAATTCCAATAATACAACATTGCACTAATAAACAATTCAGCAGCAGTTGAGCTATATGTCATTGAGCGATTGCTAGGCGACGCGCGTTTAGCAGCAGATTTTATTTGCCAGCTAGAATATTTTCAATTTAAAAGTGGTTGTTGAAATCGCTGTAGTCATGCGGCTGACGTCTAAGTGGGGTAAAGAATATACAAATTGCAAATTCAAGCATTATCACCACTGAAAACCCATATCTGCGTCATGTTGCCATAGGCAAGGTTCTTAGTATAATTTCGGCTAGTTGCAGCGCGAAAAAGTAGTTTGATTAACTAGTTCGACTCACTAAAACTTCTGAAGAGTACACAGTGATCTCCTCAGTATTCTCTGGAATCACAGTTATAAATGTCAAAAAAGACAACCACCAAAGTATTGAAAGGTGTTGGTGATTAATTGAGAAAATTCGCATCTGATCAGAATGAAAAAAAAACTTGGTTGAGTGGAGTTTCTTTAAGCCGTTCATCCAAGTATATATTTCATAAAGCAGTTAGATGTTACGCGAAGTTTTATCCTACCCACTACCCAAAAGTTGCAATACTATTAACTGAAACTGGCTAAAGCTGGGATGCCAAAAGCATTAAATAAGACAAAGATGCGCGAAAGAAGAGTGCGCTACACAGAAAAAAGTTTGCTGACAAGCATATACTCGTAACCTCAGAATATACTAAAAGCCTTTATTTCGCTTGATGCTTTGAGTGCGCTGTAAAAACAACAATATGTTTACTGTTCACCAAAGCAAAAACTGCACTCTCAGCGCTAATGTGGCACTGATCAAACTCCAGCTTACACCACTAAGCTTTGCTTCAAAGAGACGCGCCTGTCAGTCGTTTCATCATCGCTTATGCTTTTCATAATTTCACTAACTGCTGCTGGCTTGCTGTGCGCCACCGCTTCTCGTACAGTTATTTTATTGCCCAACATCATTAAATACCTCGTGCGTCAACAACGCAACCCGTCGTCCTTGATCGCCACAAGCTTCGCATCGTAAAATGTTTGAAAGAAAGAGCCGCAGCGGCGGCCGTATTTGCCAAAACATTTTGCGCACATTGTTCTGTAATGGAAATAAATTCTTTACGATTTTACAATTTCCTGTTGGCCGCGATCGTCAGCGTTGCTGTTGTTGGTTTACCGCGACCGCGTTGTATTGTTATCGTCTGGCAGTGGAAAGCGTTGGCGCCAATTTTATTAGGCAACAAAGTCGAAATTAGCAAAAACAAACAAATGTGCAAATAAACAGTTACACACACATACTAATGCGCTCTGCACTCTGTGTGTATGTGCATGTGTGTTAGCGCAACAATAGCACAGTCGTCGTTTCAAAATGTTTACGCTTGTTTCGCTGACTTTTTGTTTGATTTTCAACGATCATCAACATTGTGCCAATGCAACACTGTTCCTGCTATTGTTTTTGTTGCAACAATAGCTCGTTTTTGTAAAAATTGTGCTGTTGCACGCTTGTCTTATGCAGATGCGCAGCTGTGGCAGCTGCGCGCATAGATATTTTCTCGTGTTTGCGCATTTCGCTGCGATTTGCATGCGCGCTCGGCCATTTCCGTCATGCGCTTGCGCGCGGCGCACACCTCGCCATGGCCACCAACCTGCCAGTCAGCCAGCCACGCTTTGGCAATTTAAATTCTCGCTTGTTATTTACAATTTTTGGTATGTTGCGCGCATGTTGAAGCCGCTGCTGCTGCTGCGCCAACTATTGGCTGCGGCGGCTGCTCAGGCGCGTCTATACATAAATTTCAGCTATTTTCCATGCTTTTGTTATCATTGTTGTTGTGCGCTTGTCGTTTTTTCGGCATTTTTGCATAGTCATCGCATTTAATTGCCACATTAAAAATGTAAACATTGAGTTGCTGTTGGTGCTGCTGCGGCTGCAACCAAAAATGGTTGCGCGCCACAGCATGTTGCGCCACGGATCGTGGGTAGCGCGCTAAAAGCATTTGAACGCGCTTCCGCATAGCTAATTTCAGCCATTTGATTTGATTTTCGTTGTTTTCCTCTACTTTTAATATATATTTAAAAACATATTTGGTGGTGTGCAACCCTTTCGCCTTTGGAAAAAAATAAAATTCATAAATTTCTTTTATGCTCAACTTCACTTGTTGGCGTACGTGCCGACCTTTGCCAGTTGCTGACCCTGCAATATCCGGTTATTCGGCAGCCTGAAAGCTCAGCGCTACGCCGAGCTATGCGATGGCGACGTGCGACTCCAGCTCAGACTTGACGTGCGAGGCGAAAAGTTCAGCTACTTCACCTCAAAACCTATTTTGAACGCAAATGTTGCAAAAGTGTTGCTTGCCTAGGGTTGCCACCCAGCAAAACTGCTGAGCTGACGTCTGAGCAACCAATTACAGTTATGGTGCGCAACAAAAGAAATCTTAATGTGAACAAAAGTTAATGTAAGCCACTAGTTACCGTTAGTTCTTTCGATATTGAGAGAGATTGAGATTTAGCTACACCATAACACGAGAAGCCGCTTAGCTATAACTGAGCATTAGTTGAACGAAGAAGCTGTGCCATAGCTGGCAGCGTACGTTTGAAAGAGTGCTCACGAAATTCCTCTTGGTTAGGTACATGAGGTATGACAAGGTCGTCAAGCTTCAAAGCTAATATTTTTCAAACAAAGTTGTTATTGGAGCAAGATTCGAATGGCGCCTTTAGCAAATTAAGGTCGAATGTGGAACCTGACATAAACTTTAGAAGCGCCGAAGTAAAGTACTAGTTAGGAGGCTGTAAAAAAAGTTCGATATCAAGCTCCAGCTGCACACCACCTAACTAAGAAAGCCATAATAATACTGCACAGTTTTTAAGAAACCCTTGTAGCATTAATATCTATAAAGCCGAAATTCTTTTGTATGCAAAAGCAAAGCTACAACTTAAACTTCCACGGCTCTTTGTTCACTCTTGCCTCTGCCAAGCGTGGTACTCTGCAACAGCCCGCGTTGCTAGCCACACATCAGTTACATGGTTCACGTTCACCGCCCGGCCGCGCGTTTTCCATATGCCGTTGTTACAGAAAAATTATGGCAATTTCAGCGCAGAAAGTAATTTGCAATCTGTCGGGTTTTGCTATAAAAATTGAGTAGCGGCAACGAGTGATGCGCACAGTTTCTTTCATTCTTTAGCTGTTTGCGCCTTTTTTCATGGCATGTTTTCATTTAACCATTCAATTTTTATTTTGTTTTTTTATGCTTAATTTCAGTGCGCGTTTTCTTTGACCATATGCGCTCTTAGAGCTCGCCACATTTAGCTGACTTCTGCCGTGGTGATTTGTTGTTGCTGCCATAGCCGCAGTAAATGGTTATTTTTTATTAGCAATTTTTTTCATGCCAACGACTCTTGCAAGTCTTCTGCGTAACGTTGGGCGTTGTATGCGTGCATGTGTTGTTGTAGCGAAACATTCCAAACAAGTGAATTTATAAGCATAAACGTGACTCAACCGTTGCGTGGCGCGGCTGTCGGCTGTCGGCCGCTGCTTTGCTGGGTATGTGTGGGGCGAAGACCATTGCGAATGCTTGTAATGGTGATTATGATATTGATAATGTCGGTAGGAGATAATTTCGCAGCCGCTGATGGTTTTACTGCTGATAGGTTTTGTGGCTGCGTGGCGTACAAATATCTGCGTGGCCATTTTTTCTCTCTTTTTGATTCTTTTCTGAAAACACTTACATACATATTTCTTTTGGCAAGCATTCGATTAGTGTTAAGACTTTTTAACGCTGCTTACGCGTTTAGTTACGCCCAGCCTATTTGTGATGGCTGTTAAGTGCCACTGTGTTACAAAAATATCCACAACTTGTTAATCTGCATGGCGTGCGCTGCATGCGCTGCATACGCTGAGCCTTCACCACCGTCACCATGCGGCTTCACTCAGCTGCGCTCATTTTCTTTGCATATTGTATGCGCTGGTACGCACTGCGCGTCCAGCTGAGATTTTTTGCTACGCGCGCGCATTTGCTGTGCTGGAATGTGGCTAAATGCCTAAACGTGCGCCTAATCGCTGCACATTTTCCCATCATAAAAATTTCGCATGAATCTGCGCGGTCTCTGAAGCAGGTTTATGCGACCACATGTATATTTCTCAAGTTATTATAGTTGCGCAACATAACTGGCGTACGCAACCACAACTAACTAACTCACCCAACCTTTCTTTTGCTACTTGCAGAATGAACCCGAATGCACACCAGAGCTACCGGCCGCCAACCGTGCACTATTTCTGGAGAAGGTGCGCCAATCGAACGCCGCCTGCCAGAGTGGCGACTTTGTCACTGCCGTCATGCTCTATACGGACGCGTTACAGCTTGATCCCGGCAACTATATACTCTACAGCAATCGCTCAGCGGCACGCCTCAAGCAGGGTCAGTTCGCGCTCGCACTACAGGACGCCACAAAGGCACGCGAATTATGTCCGCAATGGCCGAAGGCGTATTTTCGGCAAGGTGTCGCACTCCAGTGTCTCGGTCGTTATGGCGAGGCGTTAGCTTCATTTAGCGCTGGTCTAGCGCAAGATACACAACACAAACAGCTGCTGGCTGGGCTGATGGAGGCGTCAGTGAAGAGTCCGTTGCGTCATGCGCTGGAGCCCACATTTCAACAGCTGCGCGCCATGAATCTAGACCAGTCACCATTTGTGGTGATATCTGTGGTGGGTCAGGAGCTGCTACAGGCTGGTCAATATCATTCTGCAGTCACGGTGTTAGAAGCGGCTTTGCGTATTGGTTCCTGTTCTCTTAAATTACGCGGCTCTGTCTTCAGCGCCTTAAGTTCGGCCCATTGGGCCCTTAATCAGCTAGATAAAGCCATTGGCTATATGCAACAGGACTTGGCTGTGGCTAAAAGTCTTGGCGATACTGCCGGAGAGTGTCGCGCACATGGTAATCTCGGCTCCGCTTACTTTAGTCAAGGTTCATATAAAGAAGCGCTGACCGCACATCGTTACCAACTTGTGCTCGCGATGAAGTGTAAGGATACGCAGGCCGCTGCCACAGCGCTCACTTCATTAGGACATGTTTACACAGCTATTGGTGATTACCCCAATGCCTTGGCCAGCCACAAACAATGCGTGCAGCTGGTGAAGCAGATCGGCGATCGCTTGCAGGAGGCGCGAGAGATCGGCAATGTCGGCGCCGTTTACTTAGCAATGGGCGAATTCGATTCGGCCGTCGATTGTCATACACAACATTTACGGCTGGCGCGTAAACTAGGCCATCAAGTTGAAGAAGCGCGCGCTTATTCAAATCTCGGCTCAAGCCACCATTATCGACGCAATTTCGCGCAAGCAATTACTTTTCATGAGCAAGTGTTGCGCATCTCCAAGCAGCTGGGTGACCGTAATATTGAGGCGCGTGCAT
This sequence comes from Bactrocera oleae, assembly GCF_042242935.1. Classification (NCBI taxonomy): domain Eukaryota; kingdom Metazoa; phylum Arthropoda; class Insecta; order Diptera; family Tephritidae; genus Bactrocera; species Bactrocera oleae. Next base: position 2,769,751 of record NC_091539.1, read on the forward strand.
ATGCTGGGCTGGGACATGCAGCACGTTGTGCTGGAGACTGTGTGCAAGCGAAGAAATGGCATGAAAAGCAACTAGAAATGGCGTTGGCTGCACGCGATAAAGTGGGTGAAGGTCGCGCTTGTTCCAATTTGGGTATTGTCTATCAACTACTCGGCGAACACGATGCTGCGCTTAAGTTGCATCAGGCCCATCTAACAATCGCAAGGCAGTTGCACGACCGCGCGGGTATGGGTCGCGCTTATGGAAATATTGGCAATGCCTACTCCGCCGCTGGACTCTATGAGGCGGCCATCAAATATCACAAGCAAGAATTGACGATCAGTAAGGAAGTGCATGATCGGAGCGCTGAAGCATCTACACATGGCAATCTCGCTGTAGCATACCAAGCTTTGGGCGCGCACGATATGGCACTTATGCATTACCGCGCTCACTTGAATATCGCGCGGGAACTTAAGGACACCGCTGGTGAAGCCTGCGCGCTACTTAATTTAGGCAATTGCTTCAGCTCACGACAAGAGTTTGCTCAGGCCGTGCCCTATTATGAACAGTATTTGATGCTCTCACAGGAACTGGGCGATGTGGCAGCTGAGGGTAAAGCATGTCACTTTCTGGGTTATGTCCATTACTGCATTGGTAATTATCGTGAAGCAGTGCGATACTACGACCAAGACCTAGCGCTAGCGAAGGATTTGCAAGACAAAATAAATATGGGACGCGCTTACTGTAATTTGGGTCTAGCGCATTTAGCTTTGGGCAATACGCAAGCAGCTTTGGAGTGTCAAAAATATTTCCTTGCTGTGGCGCACATGACAAATCATCTGCCAGGCAAATTTCGTGCGCTCGGCAATATCGGTGACATATTAGTACGTACGGCTGAACATGAGGAGGCAGTTAAAATGTATCAACGCCAACTTACACTTGCGCGACATGCACGAGAACGACCGCTAGAGGCCGCAGCTTGCGGTGCGCTCGGCTTAGCACATCGTCTCATAAAAAAATTCGATAAAGCGCTCGGCTATCACACACAGGAGTTGGCGCTAAGGCAAGAGATGTCCGATTTACCCGGTGAATGCAAAGCGCATGGGCATTTGGGCGCCGTTCACATGGCTTTGGGAAACTATCAACACGCGGTCAAGTGTTATCAGGAACAACTAGGACGTGCCCAACAGCTGCAGGACTCTGGTATCGAAGCTCAGTCTTATGGCAATCTGGGTATCGCCAAACTTAACATGGGTCTATACGAAGATGCCATCGGTTATTTGGAGCAACAATTAGGCACCCTGGAACGTGTTAATATGCCGACTACACAGCATGATCGCGCGCGTGCACTTGGTCATCTTGGCGATTGCTATGATGCCTTGGGCGACTTTGAGGAAGGCATTAAGTGCCATGAACGTCATTTACAACTTGCTACTGCGCTCCAAAGCTATCGCGATCAGGAACGCGCCTACCGTGGTCTGGGACATAGCCATCGCGCGCTTGGTAATCTGCAAGAAGCACTCGTTTGTTTAGAGAAACGGCTGGTTGTCGCGCACGAACTGGGTAGTCCTGAAGTGAAAGCAGTTGCGTACGGAGATTTAGGAAATATACACTCGGCGCTAGGTAACTACGAACAAGCTGTCAACTGTTTGGAGCATCAACAAGAAATCGCACGTGAGTTGGGCGATCGCGCTTTAGTTTCGGATGCCACTAGCGCTTTGGGTAATGTCTATCAACGTATGAGTGATGCCGATGGCGCATTACGTTTGCATAAAATGGATTTGGAAATGTGTGAGCACTTGGGCGCCGGAGCGTTACAAGCACGCGCTTGCGGAAACTTGGGCGCAGTTTACGAATCCATACGTAGCTTTATCGATGCGGTGAAATTCTATGAAAAACAATTGGCGCTGACAGCAGATAGGCTCAGCAAGGCATACGCTTGTGGTTCTCTCGGTGAGTATTTTTTTAAATATGACTAATATTAAAGCATCACTCTTGACTAACCACTACTCACATAGGTCGTGTGTTCCATCAAATGGGTCAGCACACGCAAGCCATTAATTTTCTGCGACAAGGTCTGTCGATCGCACAATCGATCAACAAATCGGAAGAGGAGGCCAAAATAAGATATCAACTCGGTAAGTTAGACGATCATGTAATAGTTTCTTGATTAACACGCTTTCATCTCAGGTCTTGCTCTACGCGCTTCCGATGACAACGAAGACGCGCGCACACAAATGGAAACCGCCGCGCAGCTGCTGGAGTCCGTGCGGTATGATCAGCGTAGTCCTGAAGGTCGCACAAGTCTTTTCGATCTGCAGACGTCTTGCTATCACATTCTACAACAAATACTTGTCGCAACTCAACGCAGTGAAGACGCCTTGGTAGCCGCAGAACGCTGCAAAGCACGTACCAGCCCAGACACGAACAGTATATCTCGTAAAACAACCATTACTTGCAGCGAATCCATCTATGACATTGTTAATCGTACCAAGACCAACGTACTATACTTTAGTTTGGCAGGCGATGAGCTTTACGCCTGGTTTCTACAACCACAGAAGGGAATTGTGCGTTTCCACGTAGTACACATTAATGAGGAGACTCTTAAGATATCCACTGAGAAGCTTACAGAACACTCAAAAAATTCACAACGAAAAGGTAGTCTCCTGGAGCGCTATATTAATATGGTGCGTGATAATTTGGGCGTCAACTCAGATAGTGTGCTACTAGAAGGCGATGGTAGTGGCTGGCGATCGAGTTCCGAAAATCTACTTGATGATTTTGCCAACGAACGAAGTGGTTTCCTGCGCATGGTCAATCGTAACCACTTGATGAATTCGTCCAACTATTCCTTAAGCTCATTATTCAGTTTGGGCTCAGTGGGTGGTTCAGTTGCAAGTCTGCAAGGCTCTACACGCTCCATAGGTAGTCTACAGGGTTCAACACGTTCGCGTCGTGCACCCACTTTGCCCGCATGGCAGGGGCCCACTTGCTTACATACACTCTACAATCTACTCTTGGAACCATTCGACGACCTACTACCATCAGGTTGTTCAGTTTCCCGACAAGGGCGAAAAGAGCTCATTTTGGTGTTGGAAAATGAACTTTACCTAGTGCCATTCGCTATACTACGCAGCTCAAAGGAAGATGGCGAATACTTATCAGAACGCTGTTCAATAATTACCATACCCTCATTGCAATCACTGCGTTTGAAGAGTAAAATCTTACGCACACGTGAACTCACGGAAAATTTAAGCACCGCTTTAGTAGTCGGTGGGCCACGTATACCTTCCGTATTGTCCGAAACTTGGGGTTGGTCAGAGTCGCCTGCGTCGCTACAAGAAGCGGCTATGGTTGCTGATATGCTGCAAGCAAAGGCCATTGCGGGCTGCAATGCGACTAAAGAAGCTGTTATATCCGAGCTACCAACTGCAGAATGCGTACACTTTGCCGCTAATCTCAGCTGGAAACTGGGAGCGGTAGTATTAAGTCCCGGCGATGTTGTGGATTCGCAGACACAGAAACGTTATTATCAATCGACGGCTAATGGCGGCGCGCAGGAGGAGGAAACTAATGAACTTTCTGGTGGCAATATAGAGTTGCCACAACTCTCAGACTTTATACTGTCCGCTGCAGACGTGCTCACTATGAAACTCAACGCCAAGTTGGTTGTTTTGAGCTCTTATCACTCGATTGAACCCATTACAGGTGCAGGCGTTGCCAACTTGGCTGGTAGTTGGCTATGTGCTGGTGCTGGAGCTGTGCTCATATCTTTGTGGCCTGTGCCAGAGACAGCTGCCAAAATACTATTACGTGCGTTTTACTCTGCGCTCCTGCAAGGTGCACGTGCTGCTAGGTAAGTTCGGTGAAATGTGCGTATCAACAGGCATAACTCTCTTTTCTTTAATTTTTCACAGAGCGCTCGCCGAAGCCATGCAGACCGTTCAACACACTAAACATTTTGCGCATCCTGCCAATTGGGCTGGTTTCCTTCTAATTGGTGGCAATGTGCGACTTTCCAATAAAGTGGCCATGATGGGAAATGCATTGTGTGAACTAATGCGTACGCCTGATAAATGTCGCGATGCGCTACGTGTCTGCTTGCACCTGGTTGAAAAGAGCTTACAACGCATACATCGTGGTCAAAAGAATGCAATGTATACCACACAGAAGAGCATCGAGAATAAGGCAGGACCGGTGGGCGGTTGGAAGGATCTTCTGATGGCGGTCGGGTTTCGCTTCGAGCCTGCTGCTAATGGTATACCATCAAGTGTTTTCTTTCCGCAATCCGATCCGGAAGATCGTCTTTCACAATGTTCCGCCAGTCTACAAGCGTTATTGGCACTGACACCGCTCACTTTGCAAGCGTTGGCTAAGTTGGTCAATAGCGCCGATGTCGCAGATGATATTATTACACTGATAAGAAATGTTTTGGCACAATTTCCACCCAAAGGCGCCGCTGAAACGGAGGCTTGCATAGAGATACCTTTGAGTGTGCGATTATGGCGCGTAGCAGGTTGTCATGAGCTTTTGGCATCCATTGGTTTCGATCTCACAGAGGTGGGTCAGGACCAGGTAACGCTACGTACAGGCAAACAAGCGAACCGACGCAACTGTCAATTCGTATTACAAGCTTTGTTGGCGCTATTTGGTAAGTTCATTTGTAGTAAACGCGCAAAAATGCTTATGTTTTTTAACTTTCTGTAATTCTAGATACTCAAGAAGCACCGAAAAGCTTGGGTTTAGACTCATCCAGCAGCTGTGAATCGCTCGCTGATGAAACACATGCCGACTTACAAGTATCTGTATCCAATCCAGCACTTGCGTTAACATCAACACCTACAGCAAACACATCTCACCTTTCGGCAGATGCCACGAAACCCTTGGGACTTGGTTTGCCATTGCCACCACTTAATCGCACACGCGTGATCAGCAGCAGCGGCAGCGCATTTATATCGTATGTACGCCGTCGTGGTGAACCTGATGGTGGACGTACTGACACTGAATCCATACCAAGCGCGCCAGACAGTGCTGGTTCAGCACTATATCCCACGCAGGATTCTAGCTTGGCCAACACCACCGACAGCGAACTTTCAGATGGTTACATCTCGCAAGCGCATATTAACAAAACCACAGGGCCACGTTTAGGTTATTCCAGCTTACGTGCACCCGTACGCGTATCACGTCCTGGTGGTGGTGGTGAAAGTGATGCTGCATTTACTCCCAGCCCACCTGTGACTACACAAAATCCAGTGGAGCAAAATGTATCCATGGCGTTAGCACATCAAACTCGTATACGTAATCTTTATTCAAGCGCAGGTATGAATTATCTAGGTGATAGTGTCATTCCAGAAATGAGTGTTGTGCCAAGTGGAATTTCGCGACGTCCAGACAGCTCCAGCTCGGCTAGTTCCACTACCGACTGGGAAATATCGGGACATGCTACGGTCTTACGACGTAACAATCAACCGCCTCCGCATCCGGGACATATGCCACCACTGCCGCCACCTAGACAAAACCTACCGTTGGTCGACAGTTTACGACCTGTACCACCAATGGCGCCTGTCTACAATAACCTCGGACCTACTACATCGTTGGTCGGTCCCACCATGTTATCAGCTAACTTGGAGTCGACAAGCTCTGAATCAGAAATTGAGCGTGGACTTGAATTAGCTCAGACGCCGATGTCACACTTTCGTCTTAAACCTAAAATTAAATTGGGTAACGCACAGTCATCGGTGGCTGCACGTCTTAGCAAAGAGCATGCACTCTTCATGGATCGACTTAATATACGTACAGAAGCTCCTACTAATATCAATACAAATCACCAAGTTGCTTCTGGCACAGCCAGCGCGCTTGCTGGCAGTCGCAAGCCTTTAAGTCTGCCCGAGGAAGACGATAATGCGCTTATTGTTAACGCATCGAACCTATACTTCTCTCAAGCCGATACCGAGTTGCTAAACGAGGCAAAGAAGGATCTTAAATCAGCAAACACAAATGCTACAACGGCAATAAGCAATCAAAGTGCCGCATCTAAAGAGGCGAGCAAAGTGAATCAGAAGAGTATACAAGACTCAATAATGCGGCATATGAATCGTGAAACTCCCACCATATCGGAGGTATACCATGAACGCAATCTAGGTCTAGGCCTAGCACCACCTCTCTCCAAATTATTGCTAAGCAAGAACTACGACGACGAGCCCAGCGTGAGTAGCAGCAGCAGCAAACTCAGCAATACCTGCACCATTAAAAGTATTGTTGATGCTGTCAACGAGCTGGAGCTCAGCGGCACATCCTCCTCATCATCAGTGAGCACGGCTAATACGAAAACTATGAATATACCACCACACAACACAGCCAATAGTAACAGCAATCCGACTAATGTCAGCAGCAACTGTGGCGCTACTAATACAAGCAGCAGCAACAACAATGGAAATGTGCACAATAGCGTCGCAGCCACAAAAGAGACCTGCACCATTTGCGGTGAACCCGCAGACATCATTTGTCGTTGCAAAGCAGCCACAGTGCAAAAGAAAGGCACGCTCAAACCCTGGCTAAGCAATGTGCCCTCGAGTATAGTGAAAGCCAGTGAGCTGACCACCGCCGACATACTGGAACGACAGCATAAGATCAAAATGAATGTCGGTGCGATCAAAACAAAAGCCGAAGTCGTGACAAGTATGACCATGACAAATGTTAAACGCGCTAGCAGCCCCTTCAACGAGTTCTGCCGCCGCGATGAGGGTGATGGCAGATCCGTGGCGGACTCACAATGCAGCAGTACTTACAAAACAGCGGCTGCGGTTTTGGGTAATAATGGTAATGCAAATAGTAATGGAAATGGTGTTGTAGCGAGTAACAAGGACGGCGCAAAAAGCGCAACACAAACCGGAGGCAACGCTCTGCTGGGTAGAAAGATGTAAAGAAGTATGGACAATGAAGTCGAGTCTACTAAACCGAAATTGTATTTATTCACGACGAAGTTCTAACATACGAACAGTTTAATGATATTATTGAGACTAAAGTAATTTGTAAGTGTAAGAAATAATTTTACATATAAAGCAATAAGATATTAACAGGAATTGAGCTGAAAATAAAATAAGACAATATATAACGGCGCGGATTATTGTCATGCCGCAAGACAAGCAAACAAAGCTTATGCAAGCTTGTCAGCAATTTAAAGCTTAATTTTCAAATTGTTATAAACGAAATTTACTTTCCACAAAAATTAAGTAATTATGCATATCCATATTTAATAAACAATATTGAATTAACTTGGAATCATAACCTCCATGAGTGAAGGAATTTTAAAATAGACAAATAGGCAATAATTATCTAAAGAGTATTTCTAAACAAAAAAAAGATATTATTACAATTAATGTTTTTAATTTGTTAATAAAATAATAAAAACACTTTAAATGTTTATAAAAAAATAAGAAGCGTACTTTAATAGAATTTGTACAGTTGTAAGATTGGAATAAGTATTTCTTAAATTTAAGCTGTTTTTATGACTATCATACGTTAAACCGTCAACTTGCCGTATCTTTTGCATTATTTTTATGTAAGTATTATTTTGTCTGTATAGATTTTGAACTAAAAAAACTCAATTGTGTATTGGTTAAGTGCGATTTGCATTTATTTTAATAAATATTAAATAATTTAAAAAAATTAAACTGTATTTTTAATCAAATTTAAAAGTGATAACATGTCAAAACTGCGTAAAAAATAATAAAAAAATGAAAAGAACCATAAAAGCTTCGACAAATTAATTAATTATAAAATTAAATGAATTTAACTCAGTTGCGTTTCAAAGCAACAATTGGTTACCAAAACATAACACTAAATCAAACTTATCTGACAACCATTATATTAGCGAACAAATTCCAACCTCAAACGACTCCTGTACTGTCTAATCGCTCACGTAACGAATTAACCTAGACAGACATTGACTGTGAAGCCATATATCACAGATCTCGCGTAAAAGAAATGAATCAAATCTGCAAAGTTCACGCTGGCAAAATAACGCCAAGAAGAATCAGCTCGCGTGCAGGCTCGCACATGCTGTCTAGCCAAAGGCCAGTCTGCGTTGCCAAATTGTTATCACTCACTGATAGCTTCATAATTTTAACTCAATAGTGACTGAGATGACCCCAGAACTTTTGTATAATCAAGCATAAATCAATAATTTCTATGTATATTTAATTGTTATGAGATTTTAATTATTTGTCATTTTCTTGGCATGTGATAAGAAAATTATGAAATTATTTATGTAAAAAATAGATTGCGTTGCTGAAAACAATTTTTTTATTGGCTATAAATCATGTGGGAAGCAAAGATTATAGGTGGACACCGTCGCCCACCCTGGAACCACGTTTGCAATACTTCAGGGTGACGTTCCATTTTTCTCATTGAGAAATATTTATCTGCGCACCTGCGTTCAGGTCTCGCTTTTTGCTGCGTAGCAAAATTGCTGCGCATTTCTGGATGATCCCCCAGTATCCGTGACCGGATAGCAGCTATCTCGTGTTGAAATCGACTTCTCCAAATTTTCGTCTTGTCTATAAGTTTACATTTCTTATAAGTCTGGCCGTACAACTGCCGTGACTCTCATTCTCCCATCTTTGTTGCCATGCTGTTATAGCATCTTTCTTTATTTGTTCTAATGCGCTGTAGTTAAGGGCTTATACTGAAGTTAAGGGAGATTATATTGAATAAAAAATATATATTTCGTACCAAAAACAATATTTTTTCATTGCGTGCGCTGAAACACTTCAACCAACCTGTATACCTAATAAAAACGCACTTTTTACCAAACGTATTCAAGATGCTGCTGCAATCAAGCGATGTCAAACGATTAACTGTTACCTAGCGAAGGTGCAATAAGCAACGAGTTGACAGACAGTGTTGCCAATAAACATCATTTTCTGTAAGGTTTCCCTTCCGCTCACATTTGAAATCATAGTGGAAGTAGCGATAAATGACTTCTGTTCTTCCGTTTTACACGCGCACACATGTATGTAAGTACATGCACACAAGCAAGCGTAACAACAGCGGTTTGTTTACATTTGTGCTGTGGCGTAATAATTGTCATAAGTTGCAATTCGCTGCTTCCTATTTACATTTATTCGTTTTAGAGCGTTAAATACGTAAATAAAAAGTATGCTTTGTTGTTTTTGTTAAACTAAACATCTACATAAATGCTTGAAAGTATTGTGTGTTTGAAGGGTATGCAGTTAAAGCGCTCTTGCATTCAATTACGACACGTGTGTGTGATAACTTAAGTGTTCCTTCAATTGAATTGTGCAAAAAGGAAATTTAAGTGAAATTCTACAATTGGTCAGCTGTGCGATAAAAATAGCGTGCACAATATGTAGTAATCAAAATGGAAACAATTAATAATACAATATTGGAGAAAGAGTCACAAACACAGTGTCAGGGGCACGTCTGGGGTCAAGAGAAACTGGATTGTGGCGAAAATTACGGCGGCGCTTCGGAGATGAATGAACAAGTAAGAAAGTGACTTGTGGAAGGGTTGGGGAAGCGAATTTATTAAGCAAGATGTTAGGTGAAAGTATGCTGGTAGCTAATTGAGTTTAAGTTGTTTTGCCGTGACATTTTCGTTATATACTTATGTACTTCTACAGCTTTAGTATGGTGCATTTAGTACTTTAAAAGAAAGCTTGGTGCTATTGTAACACTTTCCCTTACCGTTATCACGTCAATGTAATTTATTGCCTTACAAATACATACATATATACGCCTATCACTAATTGCTCCTTATTTTTCAGTCTGTTACAACTTCGCAGCGATAAGTCAAGGTCAAACGCCGGATGCTTTGACATTATGTTGCAGTAATAATGCAACAACGTTAATAATAGAAATATATGTAAGCTGTGGAGGAGCAAAAATGAAATTCTGTAGCATAACAGTGGCGGCAATGCAACTTAGAAGCTGGTATGAGTAGACAGTACGCGCGTACAGTAAATAAAATTTCAATTTAAATCGTTTAAGAATTATTATACGCACATTGGCGTTTATTTCAGGACATTGACAGGCTGTATGTCTGTAAGGTACGTATATAGTTATGTATTCTCAACTTTAAACTACAGTAGTTTAGTGACAAACTTATCAAAACTTCCTGATTAGCGTAGATTATCATATCATTGGAAAATACTCGCAACTGTTTATAATATTTTTTATTTTTTATATATTGTTACTAGCACAAATAAAAATATTGATTAGCTTGCTAGCTTGTCGTTTGTAGTGTAAACAATACTAAGCATGTCAATAAGGTATCGCGTGCTGTAATACATATGTATGTATGTATGTACATACACACAAATATGTATGTAATTAGTATTTAAAGTAGTGTGAGTTATCTTAATGGAAAATTATTAACAAATTAATTGATATGGCTGCTGACATACTACAAACATATGCACATACATATGCATATATATACATATACATATGCGTGTGGAGGAGTATATTTTTAATATTTTTTATAGAGGCGCACTGCACCGCATTATCAAGTAATAGATTATAATATTTATTACTGATTAAATAATTTATTTTGACAATATCTTTGAGTACTAATGATTTTAATAACACTTTATTGTTTTATGAATTTAGTTGCTATATTTTTGTATTTTTGTTTACTTTTTTTGTGATTAAAAAAATCACAAAAAAATAAGTAGTAAATATGCACATATGTATGTGTACATGTTTGGTACATGTATGTCTAAAAATAGCGTAATTTTAACCAAAGCTCACATGGAGCATTTTATTTGATTAAATCACGTCAATAAAAAGTCAAACGTCACTCGAAAAGCGTAGCTGCGCCACAACGCTTGGCAAAAGATCGTTACAGTGATAATGAATTTGAAAAATAATATAGCTAAAACCGATACAAAATTACAAAATTTACCAAAAAAAAAACAATTTTTTTTTTAATTAAAAAATTAACCAAAAAAATTATAAATAAAAAATAAAAGAATCCCAAAATAAAAAAAAAATTATGAAACACAAATAACTAAAAAAAAATATATTAATTATTATTAACAAAAATACAAATAAAAAAATAAGAGAAACAAACTAATAATTAAAAATATAAACTTAAAAAATTATAAATAAATAAAAAACAAAAAAGAATGAATTAAAAAAAAATAAATAATTAAATTAAAAAACATAAATAAAATAGAAAAAAAATTGTAATAAAAAATACATATTATATGTAAAAAACTTAAAAAAAATAAAACTAAAAATTACAAAATAAAAAACCTTAAAAAAATAAAAATTAAAAATTAAAATATATATTATACTTAAAAAACTTAAAAAAAATAAAACCAAATATTACAAAATAAAAAACCTTAAAAAAATAAAAATAAAAAATTACACCAAAATATATTAAAAATTAATAAAAAATAAAAGAAACAAAAAATAAAAAAAACTACAATAAAAATATAATTAAATTAAAAAAATATTTCAACAATTAAAATATAAAAAAATTTAAATTTAAAAAAATAATGATAATTATTATTAACGAAAATATTATTAAAAAAAATAATAAAAAAAATATAAACTAAAAAAAAAATATTAAAAAAATTATTAATAAATAAATTATAAAACAAAATAATAAATAAAAAAATTTTAAAATAGAAATTAAAACTAAAATAAAAATAATAATAATTGTTATTAAAAACATAAATTTATATTAATATAAAAACTAACAAAAAATATAAATAAAAAAATAAAAGAAACTATAAATAAAAATCTTTTTTTTTATTTAAAAAAATATATAAAAAAATTTAAAAAATAATAAAAAATATTAAAAAATTAATAATAATAAAATATGTAAAATAAATATATAAAAAATAAAATAATTGTTATTATTAAAAAATATCAAAAATTAATTACAATATTTATTTAAAAAATAACAAATTAATAATAATTAAAAAGCGTAGAGAAATAATACAAAAAATGTTAATATATCAAACGTAGAACTAATAAAAACTAATAAGTATAATAACTATAAAGCTTAATGAAAATTTACTAGCACCTTATCAGATTTACATGTACAAATGTGCATATGCATTTGTGATCGAATGCATGGCATTAAGCATTAAACAACGGAACTTCAAAAAAATAAGTAATAAGTGTATTTAATGAAACAAAAGCGCAAATTGAATATCAAAAGCCGTCAGAACATAAAATTGAGATTAGAAATGCCGCGCTGACGAGTATGCAGTAGCACGCGTATTACGAGTAATTGCTTTATCTCATATTTTAATTTTTTTTTGCAATTTTTTTAAATATTTTTTTATTGTTGTTTTATTTGACCATTGCTCGCCTCCATGGGGCAGTACTGCCTGTGCGGTAATCGGTTTATTGCCGCCTGCCAACCGATCGTGCGGCCGATCGGCATTTGCTAAACTACTTCGTCATACCTTCGCGCACCTATAAAAATTGCGCCGCGTTGCGCTCAGCAACTCAAAAGTGACTTAGAACTTGGAAAGTACGGATCGTAAGCGATTGTACGTGAAAATAAAGAATATTAATAATTAAAATAATAAAAACTGAAAGGACTTCTCTTAAGTGAAAAAAAAATTGATAATATAAAATTTTTTTGTGATACGTAATAAGTGATTATCCTTAAAAATGCGTCTGTTGTTGGATAAGGTAAAGACAAAAAGAGATTTGTGCAATTATTTAAAAAAAAAAATGGAAACCATTTTTAGAAACTGAAATAAATTTAGGAAAAAATGTTGTCCATTAATCCATGCAAAATTAATTAAGGATATTTTCTACAAAAAACTTTTGAAACTTTTTTTACATAAAAATATATAAGCGGTTCTAAAGCCGATATTTAAAAATATTTTTTTAGTGAAATTTTTTTTTATTTGTTGTCAAAATATGTGTTCATTCCCTTTCTAAAAGAAATTTTTTTATTTCAAAAATTGGCTCCACCTTAAATTTTTCTTGTAGCAAATTGAACTCATCGATCCTTCGGAGCTCTTGCGCCCCGAACCTGCTTTTGCTGACAAATGTCTATCGAAGTTCCGTGATTACAGCATTAATGAAGAAGATCCTTTGAAGGAGCGTGTACGCAGAACCTATCGTGAAATGCATCTCAATCAAACAGTGGACTTTGTTAAAGGTAGGCGGGCAGCAAAAAATAATATAACACGAAAAATAATATAATAAAAAAAAAATAATAATATAACAAAAATATTTAATAAAAATTTTTTTTTTAAATAAAACATGAAAAAAATTAAATTAAAAATCAAATAATAAAAACCTAAAATTAAAAAAAAATTAATAAGATTAGAAAAAATTAATAAAACTAAAAAAAAAATTAATAAAATAAAAAAAAAAAATTTTTTTAATTATATTAGAAAAATTAATATTAAAAAAAAATTAATTTTTTTTTTTAATTTTAATCTTTTTTTTAAATTATTATTTTAAATAATATGTCAAAATATATGAAATTAATGCTTAAATTTTAATTAAGAAGTAAAATTTGTTTATCATTACTTTGAGTTGATTAAAATTTTTTAAAAATAAATTTATTGTTTTTTTCAATAATTTTTTTGAATAAAATATCAATCACCATAAATTGATTTTTTTTTTTAATTTTAATCTTTTTTTAAATAATTATTTTAAATAAAATGTCAAAATATATGAAATTAATGATTAAATTTTAATTAAAAAGCAAAATTTGTTTAGCATTACTTTGAGTTTCCACATTTGCACTTATTCAAACACCACACACTCACGCTCCCACTATTTCTCTCTCACGCTCTTACTCTGCAGGTCGCCATGAGCGCTGGCTGAAATTCAACACCTTCCAGGCGACTGTGCGCGAAGCACTTGAGAAGCTCAACGATCTGGTTGACGAATCTGACCCCGATATTGATTTGCCAAACATTGTACACGCCTTCCAGGCAGCCGAACGCGCACGCGAGGAATATCCCGAGCACGACTGGCTACATCTGACCGCGCTCATACACGATCTCGGCAAAGTAATGGCCTTCTACGATGAGCCACAATGGGCTGTTGTGGGTGACACTTTTCCGGTGGGCTGTGAATGGGGTGAACATATTGTCTACCGCACCGATAGCTTTGAAGGTAATGTCGACGGCGAGAATCCCAAATACAACACTAAATATGGCATTTATGCGCCAAATTGTGGTGTTGACAATTTGTTGTTGTCCTGGGGACACGACGAATACATGTTTCGTGTGTTGAAGCATAACAAAACTAAATTGCCACATGTGGCATGCAACATTATACGCTTCCACTCGTTCTATCCATGGCATAATGGTGGCGACTACAAACATTTGGAGGCACCAGGCGATGAGGAGACCAAGAAATGGGTGCTGATCTTCAAGTGAGTAGCCGAGAGAACTACAAGAGTTCTATATAAAATATTATAGTTGAAATAATTGTGTTAACATTACCACTCTCTTCATATCTGCGCTCTTTTGCTTACTACAGCCGCTACGACTTGTACACCAAGAGCGGGAAGTTGCCCGACATTGACGCTTTGTGGCCTTACTACCAATCGTTGATTGACAAATACTTGCCTGGTGTCTTGGAGTTCTAAGTCAATGGCGTCGGCAGCGACTTGAGCTTCTCCAATGCAAGTGGAGCAAACCTCCAATGACAACATAATTATACCTATACCTCGAGTTGATCTGGAGGCCTAACTACAATAATCACATATTGTACATACATGCATATACCATCCTACTTAATTAGACTACTTTACAATTTTGAACTTAATTAGTTTATATGCCAAATACCAAAACTGTTAATGGACTTATACATTTTTTTATACAAGGGAACGGTTTTATCACAAACAAGAATATAATAAATATATTTAATTATTACATCAAATTCTTGGCGTTTTTAGTTTTGGTTTAAATAATATAGAAAATAAATTTAAAAAAATTTAAACAAAAAATTAAAAAAAAAATATTTTAAAAATTACAACAAAAAAAATTTAAAAAAAAATTTAAAATTACAAAACAAATTAAAAAAAAATATAAAAAGAAATTTGAAAAAAAATGTTTAAATAAATACAATAAAAAAAGTAAAAAACAAAATAAAAACCCAAAAAATTTAAAAAACATATGTAATAAATAAATAAAACGAAAAAGTATTTAAAAAGGAAATATATTTAAAAATAAAAAAATTAATTAAAAATATAAAAAAATTATATTAAAAAAAAACTTAAAACTAAATTTAAAAAATTAATCCAAAAAATATTAAAAACAAATTAAAATTAAAAAAAGTTAAATTAAATTTTTTTTAAACATTTAGAACAAAAATTAAAATAATATTATATTAGAATAAAAATTAAAAAAAAAAAATTTATTTAAAAAAGTTTTTAATTAAAAAATAGAAATAAAAAAAATTAAAAAAAAGTATAGTAAAAGAAAAAAAATAAATTAATTAAAAATAAATAAATAAATAAAGCTTAAAAAACCAAACAAAAGTTAAAAAACCCAAAAAATATTTAAACTAAATTAAAATTAAAAAAGATTTAATTTGAAATTTTTAAAAATTTAAAAAATAAATAAACAAAACAAAAAAGTATTAAAAAAATTTAAATAAATAAAAAAATCAGTTAAAAAACGAAAAAAAAATAAATAAATAAATAATTAAAAACCTAATTTAAAAAATAAATCCAAAATTTCAATCTCCTGAATATCAGTTATATATAAATATATTAATTTGCATGTTTTGTATTGTATTCGGTAACTTTTAAAATTTTTATTTTATTTTTTTAAATTTATTTTTTTTTATTTCTTTTTTTAATATTTTTTTAAATTTCTTTTTTTAATATTTTTTTAAATTTATTTTTTTCATATTTTTTTAAATTTCTTTTTTTCATATTTTTTACATTTTAATTTTTTTACCTTTTTAATTGTTGTAGATATTTTATTTCTAATTTTGAAAAGTGTTAATATAAAAAAAAATTCGTATATATTTTACCAAATTTACTCATATATTTTAATCTTCATTTCCATATAATAATAAATTTATGCACATATAATTATGCATACTGTATTTCAATTTCACCACAAATTCATAAGCCAGAATCACGTTTTATATATCGTGAATAAAATATATTATATTATCGCAAAGAAAAAACAATATTAATAATATTTAAATATTTCTGCAAATAAACGCCGACAAAAAAAATTACTTCCTCATCGCCTTGACAAATTCTTGAGAACCTGCCCATTATGCAGTGACGATAAGAACACACAAGTGCATGTATATACATAATACGCTTTATTTCCAAATACAAATTGTAGCATTAACAAACAATTACACTAACAACGATATGCAACACGTGTCACATTCGGCTTACATAGCTAATATGAAAGAGAAATTCAAAATAAAATGCATTTGTGATAGGCTTGAGTCGCATGCCGCGCCGCGTACACATATCGTTGGCCGCGTCACAGCGTAAGGCAGCGCAGCGCGCACCCCTTGTTCGCTGCCTTATCGCTTAGCGGCGCGACAAAATCCCCCATAACGCGGCTGTTATCACTGCTGATGCTGCTCGCTTGCCTAATCTTATGTGGCGTCGGTGTTTGGCGATTGGCGGTGCGTTAGCGTTCATGCTTCTTCTTCCTACTGTCTTTGCGCGTGGATGTGTCGTAATGCCGGTGTGTGGGCGTTTTGGAGCGGTCAGGTTCACGTTCGCGCTGCTTGCCATCACGTTGTGCGCGGCGTTCGCGGTGTTCACGTTCGCGCTCACGTTCCCACTCACAATCGCGTTTCCTACGCGCCTCCACCGAAGCGCTGCGTTGACTACGACTTTGTCTTTTGCTAGATTGGCGTTCACGCTCATATGCATCGTCGCGCTCTTGCGCGCGTTGGCTCTTGTGCTGGCGTTCATGTCGTCGGGCGCGCTCCTTATAGTCTTTGTACTCGTCAGCCATATTTCTGCTGTCGCGGGTGTGAGCGCGTTTCTTCGATTTCTTTTTGCGGCTCGCAGATTTTCGTGATTTGGATGACTTTCGACTTTTGGATTTTTTCGCCGTCTTCGCGCTGGACTTGTGCCTGCGTTGCGACCGTGAGCGCTCAGTGTTAGCAGCTGCATACGCGCAGTCATCGCTCAAATAAGTGTTCGCTGAAGCGGATGCGGTTGACGTAGACGACGTACTCGACGTGAAGTCAGTGGAGCTGTCGCTGTCATCTTCGTCGCGCTCCGTCGATGGACTGTACGAGCGACTGCGGCGCCGCTGCTTCCTTGCATGCTTTGCGCTGCTTGCTGGCGGCTCGTCCGGTGAGCTATCACGTGCGCGCGAGCGCAGTTGCCGTTTACGTTCTGAGCGTTGCTTAGGTAACGCGAGGCGTGAGATGGGCTTGATTTCCCCCACCAGCTGTACATCGTCATCATCGGATACAGTCACTGTGGCGGTAGGTTTAGATTTGTTGGCTTCTTTGGCACTTTTGGTTGCATTGCTTGGCGCAGTTTTGGTCATGGCACCGGCAATATGTGTTGTGGGTATCTCAATCAAATGCAATTTCGCCTCCTCATCGGATTTGCCATCGTCCTCGGGACCATACGAAGTTATCGGTATGGAATGTACAGATTCCTCAGAGTCAGTGCCATTTTCTTCGGCATTCGCGTTGGCATTGTCCGCTTCGCTTGGCGAACTCTTGGCAGAGTCGGCAGTAGAGGGCGCACCTATGTATATTGGGCGATTGAGAATTATTGAAATAGTGTCAGCATGAAGGGAATTTCGAAAGGTGTCTAGGAACTGTGCCTCAACTACTGAATTTTAAATCGTTAATTACATATTTGTGTTACTACTAAAGGTAGAAATGAGGCAAAGCGGTAAATCGTAGCGCCGCAAGATGGCGCTAAATCGAATGGAAAACGTTTAATCAAAAGAAAACCGCAAAAACCAAGGTTAACGCCTAAACTTAAGGGCAATCCACATTCGCACACATTTCCAGCTACGAACTACTTTCGCTCAAATAGGTAGTTTAGAACCCCAACGTTTAAATTTCCCACAAAAGGTACGATCCAATCTTTTCGAATGCCAACTTTTTCTAAGTTTATTTTTACTACGCTTCTTTAGTCTTATTATCTTCTTGGTTCTAACACACGAAGACTTCTAATGAGTACAAAAAACACAATTAAACCAAGCGGCTTCACAAAAGACATACAAAACTTCTAACTGTTCAATTCTTTGCTAGCTAGAAAGCTTTAATGAGCCGAAGCTATACAAACACACACATTTGAAGAGCGCACTTGTAAGTACTATCATTAGCAGGCAGTGGGTAGGCCAGTATAATGTGCCACATGTAGGCAGGAGGAGAGGGCTCGCTGCTGATAACAGTGAAATATATTTTTGAAATATGCAAATAATGCAAATATAATGCGCATATAAATTATTTTGCAAAAACGGTATTATGTGTTTTGCGATTGATAAGAAAGTTGCAAGCTCATGAGATTTTGATCGCCATATTTTTTGGATCACACCAGATTTATTAGCTTCTTCAGAACTATATTGCTTCTACATTTTTTTACGTATTTTTTCACATAAGCAATGTAGCGGCACAAAACCGCTATTTTGCAGATGTTCGGACATAAACTAACCAGAGACTGCAAGGTAAGACTGTGACTTTAAGTTCACACGACAGCGGGGTCTAATAACGAGTTAGGTTAGGTTAAGAGGTCGATCTTAAGAAGGATCACACTTGGACAGCTTAAACGCCGATCCGTTGTGCTACCTAAAAACTGCTATAAGCCGTATCAAAAAACCCTGACATGTCAATAAAGCGCTTTGTGCCTATAAAAAAACTTGTTGAGACGACCAATATCGGTTTGGGTTAAGTTCTGGTACGCCGAAAGCGTGATTGCCGAGATGTTTTAGTCTCAACCTAGCAAAAGCCGGACAGTGGATATGAAAGTGCCGAGATGTTTCTACTTCTCCCTCCTCCCTACAACTTTGACAACTAGCATCGGCTAGTATTCTAAGCCGTACCGCATGAGTACCCATTGGACAGTGTCCAGTGAGAACTTCTGTCATAGTGGGAGGATGAACTTTGCTCAAGGCGAAAAGTTTCCCCTACCTCTTGCGATCCACAGTTGACCAGCGTCTGCTGAGTGCACGCAAGGTCTATTGGTCCAGAGCTAGAACGTCAATGGAGATCCAACTTGATCCCGTTCCGATGTGACCGGGCTAGGGTGCTGTTTCGATGGGGTCGGAGCATAGGGAAAAGTGTGTTAGAAGGGTCGATTTCATATGGCATGCAAAAAGGTGTTTAGGGTCGTTGTAAACAGCACATAGATGTGGTATGTCGGGTTCGATTTTGGTTGAGTAGGAGTTTAAACTGCTAGATAAACCAGTTGGTAGCAACGCTTTACCTTTAATTTGATTTAGAAAAGCCATTGCTTTGCGTTTTCGCTCCAACTGCAATTGCTTTTCCTTGGATATGGGGCCGCCTAGTTTTTCACGCGCAATTTTCGCCAATTTGTCCTTCACCTTCTCCTCAGCTGTGTGCAAATAAAAAGTTATAGAAATTAATTAATAAG
Source organism: Bactrocera oleae (assembly GCF_042242935.1). NCBI lineage: Eukaryota > Metazoa > Arthropoda > Insecta > Diptera > Tephritidae > Bactrocera > Bactrocera oleae. The sequence goes on from NC_091539.1 coordinate 2,789,297, forward strand.
TTTCTGCAGTTTTCAAAACGCCATTGCGCACCTTTTTTCAACTCTTTCTGTCGATGTTGTTGCTGTTGCTCAAATAAGGCATTGCGCTCCATTTCCGCTTTGGAGTTCTTCAATTGCACCTTCGTCGAATTGCTGCTGGTAATGCCACTATTATAATCGGCATCATAGCGGCTGCCGCTGGGCTGATGCTGGCTGGACGGCGCGCGCATGCTTAGCAGCGCTGGACTCGCTAGCACGGTGTTTTGTGCGCTACGGCTGCCGACGCTGGCGGCGATTTGCGCATTTCTGGCCATCAGCTGGCTCTCGACCAACTGTATGGCTTTCTGCACATGCTCAGGCACCGTACGCGCCTGCACTGAGTTGGCCGGCTTGACTGCGCACTCCTCATCATCATCGCTGGGTTCGCGCGGCAAGGCAGGTTGTAGTATAGCTGCTGCGGACTCTTCCTTGGGTTTGATCGAAAAGCAAACGGGCGCTAAACGGATGATATGGTTGTTGTTAGTGAAATATATAGTGAGAGCAATGAATGTGAAAACTTACATAACGCTTTTTCGGCCGTCTGCAGTCCCTTTTTGCTCATTAGCGCTGCCGCCACCGCTGCGGCTTTGCGCTGCTTCTGCTCCTTCGATGCTGCATCTGGATCGCCGGTCACTTTGTACAAGTAATAGGGATAATACTCGTTATCGTAAAGCAGGAATGTGAAACGATCGACGCTTTTAGCGCGCAGCGTCTCTTCAAACTGGCGGCCATTCTTCACCACATACGTAGCGGTTTTATCAATGATATTTTTTAGAGTTTCTGTTGGTACTGGTATAGTGAGCACTGGTTCGGGTTTTGGCTCGGGCGTCGATTTCGACTGCTCCTCCTCCGCTTCCGATTCCGTATCGGAGGCGTAGTCTTGCGCCAACGCTAAAGCGCTGGTATTCTTTAATATCTCCACCTCTGTTTTCACATTGCCGCCATTCGTTTGCGAATTCGAATTCGAATTCGAATTGGTGCCCTCATCAGGCTCTGCCGAAACGTACGTGCTGCCATTGTATTGCAATAGCACGGGCGTGAAATTTCCGGCAGTGGGTGTGGTGGGCGTGGGTGAGTTCGAGGTGGGCATATTGGCCAACTCGCCGTCGAGTACAGCGGGCAGCGGCACGCCTTTAATTTTGCTTATCAATTGCGTGTATGCACAATTAGCCGACGGCTTATACTTAATGGTGGGCACTGCAATGACTGGTTTGGCAGGCATGCTAGCGGCAACGCTTGCGCTAGTTGTCGGCGGCTCTAGCGGCTCCTTTGCTGTTGCAGTCTCTGCGGGATAGGTGCCGTTCTTTATGGCGTTCAATATATATTTGTAGTATGGATTGAGCACGCCGTTTATGGCAAGAAAGTCGAATTGTATGTTGTTCGACTGTTTGGCCTTCAAGAGTATCTCCATTTGCATGCCTTGCGAGGCTATAAATCGTGCGGTCTTCTCAATGATCGCATGCTGCTTCATTGTTTCGGGCTATGGAAAAGTTAATGTTAATTATTTGGTTTGAGTAATGCACGCTTAAGCGCTACAGCAAACTCACCAATTGTATGCTAGCCGGCACTTCGAAGTTCTTTGGCAGACTAAAAGCCTGCTCCGACTCTTCGCCGCACGGCGAATTGCTGTGCTCCTCGCGATTGGGTCCGTGTGGCACAACACCGGCGCCGCCATCATTGCCATATTGAAAGTCCACTTGCGCATAGCTACCGCCCTCGACATCCTGTTTGAGGCGTTTCAAATCCTCCTCTACAAGTTTTCATGCGGAAAATTTTTTTGTTTGGGAGGGGTGCGTACGTGGTGTTGTGGTTGTGCGCAAGTAACGTTTTCGTCGATGGTCAACCAAATAAAAACAAAAATGGCAGAGAAAGAGAAACCAAAATGAGTCTTCATTGGCAGTGACTAGAAGGCAGCTACGCCTACGCAAATTTGCAAAATCGCAATTTGAGTGCACAAAATTATGCGCTGTGGCATAAATGATTTACTTGAATTTTTCTTTATTTTCTTTTCTTTTTCTTTTTTTTTTTTTGTTATGTATTTGTTAGGGGGTTTTGTTTGATTTTTTTTCTTTCTTTTTTTGTGGTTTGTAGAAAGGATGCTTTTCGTTTTGCAATTGCATTCTCAAAATAAAACAAAACACGTTACACAAGCATATTTTCCGTACTTTGTTTTGTTATAAATTAAAAAATAAAACAATTTCAAACAAATTGTAACAGCCTTTACATTTTAGAGTGAGCTTAGTATGAGTGATGTATTGTTGGCGGCAATGCGCCTAACGGCATGCGACGCTGCTGCTGCTGTGGCTCACATCTGCAATGGAACATTAGTGTGTTGTGAAAAAATGCATATATTTACCTGCATCATGCGCATGCGTTTTTTTGCACGCTACCAACCATGGCTGGCGACACTGACTGCGGACTGGCAAGGCACACGGCTTCCATATTTGCAGCAAACGGCGTACACGTTTTTTCTTTACAAACTACTTACGTGTTAAATATTTGCACTTTTCGTTTTTTCATTTCGTTTTTTCGCATTTACACTATTTCTTAAGCTTAATTAGCTAACAACTAATTAGTCATATCAATGTACAATTGCTTATTGGTCGATCAGCTTGAATTATTGCATTGTTCTTGTTATATAATATATGCATATAGTAACGTAATGACCGTTATTAAATCTTTACACATATGTATTTACAATAAAAATGTTTAAATATAAAATTGTTATTGTGGTAAATATATATATAACGCTTTGCTTAGTAGCTTAGCAGCTTGACGAGCCTTTCGACCGGTCCGTCATGCCTAGTAACAGCACTGTTGCTTACCTTGTTGCAGTATATGATCCTCTTCGTTGTTGTACAAGTATAAATAACGCTCTTCCTCGCACAATTGCTCGGCGCGTTGCTCATCGGCGCTTAGGTAATCGAGACGATTGCCGTAGCCGCCCGGCGGCGGTTCATGTTGCGCCAATTCGGACAAAGCACCACGTACGTCATATCTGTGCGTCATGTCCCCCAACATGAGAGATTGCACATCGGCAGTGATTATTGCGAATTGGGCGTGGCACATATATATTATATATACATATATGTTTTTTTCATTTGGCCAGTTGGTATATGTGGTTGTATGTTTTTTTGTGCGCGCAAGGAAGTAGCGTTCGGCGAATGAAAAAGAAAGATAAATGTAAATTAAAAACAAAAGCCAAAACAAAAGTTTTAAACTAAAAGGTTGTTTGCAGGTTAGGAAAAAAATATATATAAAACTTTCCTTTAAAATATGCAAAAAAATAAACAGAAGAAAATCTTATAGTTATATGTTTACAATTTGCAATAAGCAATATAACTATAATATTTTCTTTTGCTACGTTAATGCAGATTTTTTACAATTATATGATTTTTTTTTAATAATTTTCAAATTGGTACAAATGTTGTATACATACCGTTCCTGTTGCTAAAAAATGATATTTGCGATTAAGTGATTATTAGAAAATAAATTTGTTTACAATGCTACATGATGATGCGAAATTATGATGATATAACGCCTCCCAAGTGGGCATACATGGTACATGCCAAGTTGGCGTGTTTAATTAGCAACACAAATCAATTGCAATATTTATTGCTGTTCAATGAATTCTGGCGCTTTCCGTTGCTGTCGGGTAGCAACTATTTTAGTAGACATGTATGTTTGTTTAATTTAGAAAATATATATACTGTCTGCGGTATTCGCTAACATTACTCGATTTACACATATGAATAATAAATCCAATTTAAATGCACAGAATGAAAGTACTCAACTAAATGCTTAAGTTTTAGAAATACAAGTTTTTAAATTATCAAACAACTAATAGATATGCACCATTATAGATTTTGCGCAAAGATTTATTAGTGATTTTTTGTAAATCACTAGTAATTTTAGATATACTGTTAATAATGAGAAAATTGCGTTAATTTCGAACAATATTTCTGCCACTTCAGTTCGTAAGTGATTTTCAATAAAAAAAATTACCAGAAAAACGCGCACAATTACGATTTCTATAACAAATCCTTAATTTTTATGGGGGTTTTAAAGCTAAATTTTCGAAACACTTTTTAGCAGTAAACAGCGTAGGAGCGCACAGGCAAAAAATCATTAGCTACTAAAATCAACAAATATACAAACACAAAAAATTACAAATGTACATAGTTTAACTTGTATAATAAACTCACAAAACGCTTGACGACATGCTAAAATAAAAAAGGGTTTGTTAAGTTGTTTTTTTTTTTTGTAATTAAAAGCAATAACATTATACAATTCGCGCCGTCTTCTGGCTGTTGTGCTTAAGGACGCGCGTATATGTGATGTAGTTCTCTTGTAGGTTATATTACTATGTAATACATACGGTACTAATGCACGAAAAATCATAATCGTAGATATTACAGTTTATAGTCCAAAAAAAATATAAATATATGTTGTAAATAGTTACAAAAAAGTTACAATAACCTATTTTAAGTAGCAACAATTATTAACCTGTCGATCTTAAGTGTTGTGTCACCCATCCATGGTATCATATGCTTGCCCTGATCGATTTCGCGCGCCTTATCATCGTCACGAAACAATTTACAGGCATATCCAAATACCAGCAAGTCTACTTGACGTGCCTCGCCAGCATTGAGGCCACCGCTGCTTGAGGTTGATGCATAACTGTTGTAGGTGCCATTGTTCGAAGAGTTATTGCTGCTGCCACCTTTGCGTAGTATGCCACCAACGCTACCACCAGCATACTCGCGCACGGGCGGGCGCGTTATATTGAAATATGACATGTTATTCACATAAAAAACTTGCTTTAATCGCAACACAAACGTCGTTTAGATATTTTTAAGATGTTTTACAATATTTTTTTGTTAAATTTGTAAAATTTTTAACTTTGCACAATTTTTCCAAACCAGCATACGTCAAGTGTGCAAAGATAAGCTATTACAGAGTTGTATAGGAAATGTCATAATTGTCGACGAAGAGTTGTCAACTTTTCAGTTTGTTCGCAAGCGAAAACTACGCACGAATGAGTGTTCGTTCATGTGTTTTTGAAAAGAATTGTAATTGTGAATGGTATTGTTGCAATAAACTATTCATTTGACGTTCGCCGTTGTAAACAAATGCAAAACTTCTGATAATAATGCAAAAAGTGTTTATTCTTTTAAAAACAAATATATAACATACACAAATACTTCGTTTGGCATCAGAAAGTGTGGAATATTTGAATTGTCTTAAAAAATGGACGTAGTTGAAAATGAGGATCCATTTGCTATTGCGCAAAACAAAAAAACAGACCCGATAGACAATGAAGATCCATTTTCTTTGGCACACATGCCCACAGACTCTTTTGAAGTTACCATAGAAGATATCAATCGCTTGGATGAAGATGATTCGCTGGACGAAATTGATGGAGTTGAAGATGACTTGACCATATTGGAAATCGCCATGGCGAAAGCAATTGAAAATGTAAATCCAGCTATCTTCATGCATCTACTATGTCCACGTTGTGGCGAAACATTTCATTCATCTGCACATTGGCAACAACACTTGCATAATGTGCACTATTTTAACAATTTAAAAATGTTACCCGGCACTGTAAACGAAGGTGGTACAAATTTTTATATAAAGTTTCTTTTACACATTTATTTATCATTTTATTATTATATTTTTAGACGAGAAAACTTATCGTTGCCGAAAGTGTCCGACCGAGTTTAATTATATTGAATATCGTAAAATTCTACATCACAGCCTTTCTCATATGTCTTTTAATGCATACTACAAATGCAGCTTGTGTGATCATTTGGAGTGTACGTGCACGGAAATGATAAAACATATCAAAAGACATATGGAAGTACATATGCTGAAAGCAAAAATTAATGGCAAACTTGTAAGAAGCAAACGTTTTTCACTAAGTGAAGGCATTGATTATGAAAAATTTCTGGTTTATATGTGTCCGCAATGCCAGATAAATTTTAGAAAACATGAAACTTGGTTGCAACATATTAACGACAAGCATGCGCTCTTTGCGGAAGAAAAACTCAAATTTAAAGCTATAGAAATGGACGAGTTAGTCGAAAAGAGCACGCATCTAATTACCACATGCGAAACATGTGGCATCATGTTAACAGCCGACAACTTGGAACAATGCCAGCGCAAACATTATCTAACGCACCTACGAAATAGATCTTTTCGTTGTGCAATATGCAATTTGCACTTCAATTACAACAATGAGATTAAGATGCATATGTTATTAATGCACTGCAAAAATGCAACGACTTACGACGAAGCCATATTGCCCGGTAATTTGCGTCCCAGAAACGCAAAATTTGACATGAATATTAAGTTCCTGCCCGATAAAACGGCAAAATACCTGCAGCACATAGAATTCAGTTGTCCCATTTGTGGCGTTAAGTTTGAACATCCTGATAATTGGTGTTCACACATTAATGAGAATCATGATTTCTTCAAAGCGCCTTATATGGCATTGATTATAACCAATTTCGGTGCGGCAGCCAACGCAACCAGGGCCTGCAAGAAAAGACGCCTACAACCCTATTGTGTTATTTGTGATCGAGTGTTAGATGGCTGCAAAAGCTATCTACATTTGTGGGTTGAACAATTACGCCATGCTCCGTTTAGACCATACAAGTGCAGCATTTGCATGGAACAATTTTACTCAATACGCACATTGATGAAACATTTTCGAATATTGCATACCAATTTAGATGGTAGTGTTAACACAGCAGCAAAGCAGCGTAGAATTCACAATAAGGAAACATAATTAAGTGAAAAATAAAATGTAATTTATTTGAACAGCTAATAACAAATATTCAATTCAGCGATAAATGTTTTGTTTACATTCGATAAGAGCTCTATTAAACAAATTAACATAGGACTGTTCCTTCATTCACAATAGTATATCAATGTATGTAAACGAATATTTTTTGAACTTTCGTGTAATTGCTCACGCTGATTAATTATTTCAAGAAGAAGAATAGATAAAAAAATCGCTGAAATAACAGAATCTACTTTGTAATTGATAACAAGCTTCGCTACGAATTTTTTAACCGAATTTTTACATATAAATAAATCATTATGTCAAACAAAAAGCAACAGCCCGCATTTCAAGGAAAGGAATGTTTCAGTCGTATGAATTTTCTCTTCCAAGCATCAATGCTTATGGCTGGCAAGAACAACACGTTATCTGCCTACTACGGCGAACTATGTCGGAGTATTGCAAAGAAAGCTGTGCTTAAAATGTAAGTAAATATCATTAGAACACAAAAATAATATTTACAAGTCATTACATTTGCAGTGATCCAAACATAAAGCGGCAAATGTGTAAACGTTGTTCACTGGCACTAAAACCAGGCATAACCGCTGACTTGCATGCTGTAACGCGACGGAAGAGGCGACAGTCTTTGAAAAATAGTGATAATGTGGATGAAAACACAAGCATGCTATTGACGTGCCGTCAATGCGGTTTTAGACGTCAGTTCATAGTGAATCCAAACTACAATTTTTGGCTGGACAATGAGGAATCTGTGGTGGAATCTATTACTCTAGGGAACAAAAAACCTGAAAACAAACAAAAGCGGTCACCAGTTAGAGATAAGGAAACAAAAGAAACCACTACAAAAGAGAAATAATTTTACTGTACAAAAAAATTTAACATTCCACATTGTGCATTTATATATAGTTAAGTTAAATTAAGTGTAAAATATGCAACTTGTGTGCCATAAAACTTCAAGATAATTACATCAGAAGATATTCAGACGACTTTTTTTTTTTTTGCTTCTTAGAACTCCACGTCAGCCCACGCGCCTGATCTGTTTTCATCGTGTAATCAACAAATGCTGACTTATCACAATGGCACTGCCAGGGCCAGTCAGAATTCGATAAGGGCACAAACGTGCCCAACAAGTTGTCCTCTTATTCATTCGCGAATAAGCAAGCAACTGATTAAGATGTTCGCTAGGCAATTAAACAATTATTTTTTTCACAAATTGCCGATCTCGCGCTATTATCCGACATATAAGCGCCTACTTAGCGCTTCTTTAACAGAGGGAAATGTAGTTGTCGTGCAGCAGCCGAATGGTGGCGAACCGCTACAGTTTCCCAGCATTTGGCTACGCGATAACTGTCAATGCAGTGCCTGTTTTCATGATAATACGAAGAGCCGACAAATCAATTGGAAGCGTGCTAGTGTGGACTCACGTATTCGAAGCATAAATGGCGGCTATGAAGAGAATGCGTTAACAATAGATTGGCAGGACAATCATAAGTCCACTTTTACTTTAGCTTGGCTAAAAGATAGAGACTTTGCGCCAACTAATCGCAAGCGCTACATTGAATCGGTTTATAAGCCGACATATCAGTTGTGGTCAAAATCTGAATTCTCAAACGTATTGCGCACTTTCGAATTTAAGGATGTAATGGCGCAGGACAAAGGTTAGTAAAATTACGATTAGAAGCGAGGGTTTGGTGTTTGAACAATTAAAAAAAATGAAACAATTTGCAGTACTTTTGGATTGGCTGGAATCGCTGGCAATACGAGGGTTTTCTATAATAAAAAATTCACCACATGACAATACTGTGGCTAGGCAATTGGCTGATCGTATTGGCTACATAAAACGCACTACTTATGGGTAAGTAACTATACTATCATAAAGTAGTTTTAAAGGTTTCCAACATTTTTAAACTCTTGCAACATGTTGCTACAGAGTATGCTAGTTTTATTCACCAAACGATTGTATGTATGTATAATTTAAACTAATCGAGATAGATATAGAGCTATATATACATATATATAAATGATTAGAATGATGAGACGATTTGAAATCCGGTCAACTGTCTGCCTGTATATACACAAATTAGTCCCTTTCTCCTTATGAAACTCCTCATTTGTCGGAACCGCCAATTTATCGCTGCCAGCGGTTCGATCTGAAAAATTTAGAAAGGGTTCATTGCCCCTATAAAATGTAAAACAAAGGGGTCAATGACCGCAAATGTAAACAAAGGTTGTTGACTTGGCTAAATGTAAACAAAGGTTGTGAACATGGCTAAATATAAACAAAGGTTGTGAACTTGGCTAAAAGTAAACAAATGGGTCATTGACATCATAAAATGTAAACAAAAGGTTCATTGACCGCATAATGTAAACAAAGAGTTCATTAACCCCATAAAATGTAAACAAAAGGGTCAATGACCGCAAATGTAAACAAAGGTTGTTGTCTTGGCTAAATGTAAACAAAGGTTGTGGACTTGGCTAAATATAAACAAAGGTTGTGAACTTGGCTAAATGTAAACAACTGGGTCATTGACATCATAATATGTAAACAAAAGGGTCATTGACCTCGGCAAAATGTAAACAAAAGGTTCATTGACCGCATAATGTAAACAAAGAGTTATTAACCCCATAAAATGTAAACAAAAGGGTCATTGACCGCAAATGTAAACAAAGGTTGTTGACTTGGCTAAATGTAAACAAAGGTTGTGGACTTGGATAAATGTAAACAAAGGTTGTGGACTTGGCTAAATGTAAACAAATGGGTCATTGACATCATAAAATGTAAACAAAAGGGTCATTGACCTCGGCAAAATGTAAACAAAAGGTTCATTGACCGCATAATGTAAACAAAGAGTTCATTAACCCCATAAAATGTAAACAAAAGGGTCAATGACCGCAAATGTAAACAAAGGTTGTTGTCTTGGCTAAATGTAAACAAAGGTTGTGGACTTCGCTAAAAATAGACAAAGGTTGTTGACTTGGCTAAATGTAAACAAATGGGTCATTGACATCATAAAATGTAAACAAAAGGGTCATTGACCTCGGCAAAATGTAAACAAAAGGTTCATTGACCGCATAATGTAAACAAAGAGTTCATTAACCCTATAAAATGTAAACAAAGGTGTTTGACTTGGCTAAATGTAAACAAAGGTTGTGGACTTGGCTGAATGTAAACCAATGGGTCATTGACATCATAAAATGTAAACAAAAGGGTCATTGACCGCATAATGTAAACAAAGAGTTCATTAACCCCATAAAATTTAAACAAAAGGGTCAATGACCGCAAATGTAAACAAAGGTTGTTGACTTGGCTAAATGTAAACAAAGGTTGTGAACTTGGCTAAATATAAACAAAGGTTGTGAACTTGGCTAAATGTAAACAAATGGGTCATTGACATCATAAAATGTAAACAAAAGGGTCATTGACCGCATAATGTAAACAAAGAGTTCATTAACCCCATAAAATGTAAACAAAAGGTTAAATGACCTCAAATGTAAACAAAGGTTGTTGACTTGGCTAAATGTAAACAAAGGTTGTGAACTTGGCTAAATATAAACAAAGGTTGTGAACTTGGCTAAATGTAAACAAATGGGTCATTGACATCATAAAATGTAAACAAAAGGGTCATTGACCGCATAATGTAAACAAAGAGTTCATTAACCCCATAAAATGTAAACAAAAGGTTAAATGACCTCAAATGTAAACAAAGGTTGTTGACTTGGCTAAATGTAAACAAAGGTTGTGGACTTAGCTAAATGTAAACAAATGGGTCATTGAACTCATAAATTATGAACAAAAGAACTGAGCCCTTGTTTAATTTTTTTTTATATTTTTATCAACAGTGAAGAATTTGAAGTAAAGTCCAAAGACAATGCACATAACTACGCCTATATGATGACGCCACTGCCGCTTCACACGGATATGCCATATTATGAATATAAGGCAGGCATAAATATATTGCACTGTTATGTGCAATCGCAATCACCGGGAGGTAGTAATCTGATGACAGACGGATTTTATATCGCCGAAAAACTACGCAAAGAATTCCCAAAATTATTTGAAATATTAGTAAAGACGCCAGTTGACTGGTATGACATTGGGAAGGATGGCGGTATGTCATTCCATAATATATGGCGCGCACCAACGATTTGGTAAAAAAAAATTGTATTTTATATTTCAACATAATTTTATTAACCTGCTTCTTCTAGTCTGGACGTTGATGGGCGTTACCATCGTATAAATGAGAACAGCAATAAACGAGATAGTCATTTCACCGTGCCTCTGGAGCAGGTAGCACCATGGTACGAAGCTTATGATAAATTCATTGAATTGGCATATGCCGAAGCTGTCGATTTCAAAACTACGCCCGGTGACGTTTTTGTCTTTAACAACTTGCGTATGCTGCATGGACGCACTGCGTATGAAGATTCGCCCGCTAACAAAAGGCTTTTGATCGGTGCATATGTTGACTGGGATATAATTTATTCAAAAATACGTATTATTAGGTCCCAAATTGCTGGTAACTGTTAAAATGTTAATAAAATAAATGCCTGCAAGTTAATGAATGAAAGTATATATATGTTATGAATTAGTTTTTTTTTTTAATTTATTTTTACTTAATTAACTTTTTATTTTTTATTATGTATATCAATTTTTTAATTAATTTTAATAAAGTTTCTTATATCATTTTTTTCAATTAATTTTTTAAAACTATTTTTATTTGGTAATTATTGTTTTTAATTTGTTAGTTTTAAATTTTCTTTTTTATTACTGTTTTTAAAATATTATTTTTAATGTATTATATTTAAATTATTATTTTTTGATTATTAATTTTTGATTAACTGCTATTATGTAAATATTCGCGCGCAACAGGAAAAAAGAATAATATGTTATCGATAACCACGCGTGGCTTGGCAACCCTGATTTGTTACTTCAAACACAGCTGTTTGTTGTTGACAACTCTAATAATTTATTTATAAAATTGTGGTGAACATTAGACTTTGCTTATCACTCACCCACATAGTCCTGCAACGTTTTATATAGTTGATCGATATTGTTTTAAAAGACTTTCCGCGGTGTCTTCTCATTTATTTCTAAGCATTCCATTATAAATACGTCGAAATGTCTTTACGTCAGCTTGTTGATGGGGATTGTGGTGGCGTTAATCCACTCATGCAACTTGGAGGACAATTTACAAGAGATGCCTCACGCAAAGATGAAGGCTTCGTGAATTCTCAGTTTGAGCGTAACTTGAGACCAGATGAACATCTAGTAAATGAGTTTCTAGGACAAGTGACGGCGCCACCACAATCTTTCCAAATGGATGCACTACTTCAAGAGATGCGTCAAATAGAACAAGCAAACGTGATGGCAGTCAATCAAGCAACCCGTGGTATGGATAATACAAGCAGTGTTAGCAAACAGTGGGGAAATGAATTTGACATGCAGCCGTTAATGACAACAGCCGCACAAATGGTACACATGCAGCCACAAAAGCAACAATTAGTGCATGTGCGAGAATTTTTCGATGAAGATGGACCTGGTGTATCTGGTTCGTTTTTAGGTCATACGCCTGCAGCGCCATTTGTCCCACTACAAACATTGCCAGCACCATACCTAGCCATATGTCCACCATATGTACCCAGTACGGAGAGGTTTTTTGAAGAAGCCAAGTCACTTACTAAAGAGGAGACAGAGAAATTATTACCGCAAACGTCCACTAAGGAGTATGTTGAAGATTGGATCAACGATTATGCGGCCAGTGCAAAACAACGTCAAGAATCTACTAGCAGTTATAATGAGACTTTCTGGCAGCGTCTGCAGGATGAATGGCAAAAGTTATCCGAAGAGTCAGAACATCCATGGTTATCTGAATATGGTGAAAATTACGATCCATATAAAGAGTATGCCTATGCAGAAGAAAACCCATTGGCTGAAGTGGAAAATGCATTGACGAAAGGTAAAGAATATATGCAAAATGGCGATATACCTAGTGCAGTTCTTTGTTTCGAAGTGGCTATCAAAAAGGAGCCAGAAAACGCCGAAGCATGGGAATTGTTAGGCATGGCACAGGCGGAGAATGAAAATGACCCACAAAGTATAGCGGCGCTAAAGCGTTCTCTGGCGCTACGCCCAGATAACAACCGTGTGCTGATGGCGCTTGCTGTTTGCTACACCAACGAAAGTCTACAGAGTCATGCGTTACGCATGCTAGTCAACTGGATGGAAGTAAATCCAAAATACAAACATCTATTGCAACAGCATCCAGAATTACAAGCTGATGGTGGTGCCATGGCTTCTTCATTAATCGTTGGTAGCAAACTGCAAGCCGTACAAAATCTCTTTCTCGATGCTGTACGTTTGAATCCACAAGAAGTCGACGCTGACGTGCAAGAAGCCTTAGGTGTGCTCTACAATCTATCCTCCGAGTACGACAAAGCAGTCGACTGTTTTCGTGCCGCACTACATGTTAATCCTCAAAATGCAAAAGTATGGAATCGTCTGGGCGCTAGTTTAGCCAATGGCTCGCGTTCTGTAGAAGCAGTTGAGGCCTATCAGCATGCATTGCAGCTAGAACCGGGCTTCATACGTGTACGTTATAATGTTGGCGTGTGTTGCATGAACTTGAAGGCATACAAACAAGCCGTTGAACATCTGCTAACGGCTTTAAATATGCAAGCAAATACGATGGCTGCACGTGATTTACCTGACGACGCAGGCGCTATTGGCGGTGGTCAAGCGCAAATGTCCGACTCCATTTGGAGTACATTGAAAATGGTAATTTCCTTAATGGGCCGTAGTGATTTACATGGCGCTGTAAATGCACGTGATCTCAAAGTGTTGAATGAGACGTTCATGGACGCAGCCTAATTGCGTATAGTTTTATTTTATAAGTGTAAAGCATACTATTACGTTTAATAATTTGAATATTAATGGTGTTGGCTTGCTTCTGCAAATCATATACAATGCTACTTTTTAATAAATATTAATCAAATAAGCTAATATGCAGACGTTTTCTTGCAAGTTAGGCAAAATACCTTAAAATACTGCTGTTGTGTATTTATGCAATATTGGCAGCACTCGAATACTCAGACCATTATCACTACGTAATTTGAGATACAAAACTATAATTTTGTATTTCCTACAAATATTTTTGATTAAACTATTAATTTAATAACATTTTCCAGCCTTCATATTTACTACTGGCTAGCGGCACAATATTTGATTTTTGTTTGACACTTGTCTTTCCTGTTTGGTTTTTGGTGCAAACAGTTTATCGCAGGGAAATTCATATTTTGCTTTAAAAACATTTATTTTACGTTGTTTATGTTCATATTTCGTACACTTTTTATAACACATATGTACATATGCGCACATAATATAACAGTACTGCTTATAACACGTCATAACGCAATTATACAGTTGAATTTACAATTTTACTAGTTTATTTGTATTAACTTAAATTTTGGAAATGTTGAGTACACTGAGGCATCTTGTATAGCAGTTCCGTTTACTTTTTGATTATATTTCCGACGTGGCTCGCAGCCATATCGCACCAATGTAACGATATCTTAAGCATTTCATTTGCTGGCTAAAAGTTTCCTGATTATTATAACGAAGAGTAGTCCAGTAGTGAAAGCGCCAACTGCACAGCATATATGTCTATTTTGAGTTGAATGGTAAACAATGTTAAAGGTTATGGCTGATTTTATAATAAAGTAACATTTTGCACAACACGAATTAAGAGTTATATTTTTAAATTTATATAAATAAACAATCACATAGTAGCAGTTATTTGAGCATTTGGAAAATATGCTTGTTCTACATTTTAACATTGCATTGAGTTTTAAGCGAGTACACAACACTGTTTGCCGGGTGGAGCAACATCTTTATCAGCAATGATAGTGTTAGTGGCTTCTGGTTTTACTATATTAGCCGATGTTTGTGTTGTTGTTGGTGGTAATTGTGGTGGCAATGATGGCGTTGGTGAAGTGCTATGTTAGAATTTTTTAGAGAAGTGATAAAGGAAAACAGCATTTAAACAAAGCAAAAGTAAAAAACTAAAAGAATTACACTGCTTACAATGCGTATGAACAAAAAGCACCAATACGTACAAAAGCGAACGCTGTAAATGTATGACAATTAAGAAATGTATTGTATGCACACGATTATAGCATAGAATAGCAGAAATTTAACTTACACATCAGCCTATGATTTGCAAAATTTTACTTTTTTTGTCGAAAAATATTTAAAGCTACAAAAAACAATTACAAGTTTAAAATATTGACTGGCTACGATATGGTAAATACATACATATGTACAATGTGACGCAAAAGCACTTGACAGATTTAGCGTACTCTCCGCAACTATAGGCCTAAAGCTCAACATTTAAACACAAAACAATTAAACA
The DNA here is from genome assembly GCF_042242935.1 of Bactrocera oleae. Lineage (NCBI taxonomy): Eukaryota > Metazoa > Arthropoda > Insecta > Diptera > Tephritidae > Bactrocera > Bactrocera oleae. The sequence continues at coordinate 2,804,528 of NC_091539.1, forward strand.
AGTTTTTGCTACAAAAATTTGCTGAAAGTTAGCTATTTTATGCCGAATTTGAGCCGAAATCGGAAATTACATTATCATATCTACAATAACAATGCTGGCGTGCTTATGTACTCGTGCTGCAAGTGTTAGGCTGACGTCACTTAATCCATTATCAGCTGAGCCTACAATATTCAGCGTCTTCGGGGCATGTGGTTATCAATAACTGAGCTGACGGATTTCAGTAATTGTAGATGATATAGCGCTGCCGAATTTTTTATACACTTTATATATGCGATGAGCATAAATTGACATCAAATGGCTTCTGTTAACATATACGGCTTTATGGAAAGCGTAATGTGCTAGAATAAATACTGAATGACCATTTGCAGCATAATATTAGAGCTTTATGAAATACATTTGTTATATTTTTTATGATACAATGGCTTGAATATTGATGTTTTGTGTGCATACATACATATATGCATATTGCACTTGTTTGAATGAGTATGCAAATATTGAACTATTATATCGCGTACAAAGTTTCTTTGGCGCACAATTATGCATAATACAAATTTTAATTAATTAATTAATTATGACAAATGGACTTGTTACATGCAGGGCGTCAGATAGTAGCGTGTATTGAAATGGTTTGGTTTTTTTGCTGCTGAAAATTTTGGGCACAAATATATGTAGCTGCTTCACTTGCTCGCCGACGAAACTTTAATATGTACATGCTTTTAATTTCGGTTCTTGTACTTGAAGCAATGTATTTATTACCAGAATTATTGCTCGCTTTTCTTTTCACTTTTTGTTAGATTAGAGTGGAAAAACGTAAGCTTTAGTTAGCTTTTTTAGTTACAAATGCTATCATGCAAGCGCACTTTGTTAAATATTAACGTAGCTTGATACATTTAAGTATGTACTTACCTTACTGGCAATTTAACCGTTTTGTCGACCTCGAGATCACCTATGTAATACTTTTTAAGCATTTGTCTGCAATAAAATAGTGAAATTTAAGCATTTTGCATATTTGCAGTTTTAAAATGTATAAAACCAACTTCGCCTCTTGACTATGTCCAACATCCTGAAAATCACGTGTGGCGTCACGGCCACCTACTTCGTCTAATGCTTCTTCGCCTCCGGGATGCTAATTTAATACATTATTTTTTTATTTACACAAGATTAGAATGAAAATAGAGTCAATCAATTTTTCTCTTACCTCGTTTCGAAATTTAGTCACATCATACACTTTTCCTTCGATTATTATCCAAAGGTCCTCTGGTTTATTGTGTTGTTTCACAACTTCTAAAGTATAGGTTTTGGCTGCCATTTAAATATTAATAAAAAACAATTTGTACAAAAATTTGGGATAATGTCGTTTTTCACACTGCGAACGCTATAACAGGCAACCAACAAGAAAGACGACTTGATTACTAATGACAGCTGTGAACAGCTGAGCAGTGCGTTGTTGAAATTAGGCCTATTCACAGCGCATGACAGTTGAACTAATTTTGGTGTATAATTATTTTCAATGACTGATATTTATTTCTTAGAAGTGCTCGTGATATATAAAAATTTGTATGCAACCATTTTCGCGATAATTTCTTCGGTTTTTAGCGTTTTAAAAACTGTATGTCACCCTATTTCACACCCTTTATCCGTGGTATACAACACAAATGCCCTCAATGTGACCATATTCTCAATGGCTTCGATATATTTGCAGACAAGAGCTAACACAAGTACTGTATTCGGCCTTTTAGGTCTTCTGGCTCCACAGGCCCAATGTATGTTTTATATAGAAATCACTTCCACGTAAACCTACTCCCAAATCCCATTTCCTATATTTCTATAAAAAAAATACAATAGAAACAAGTCTTCTTGAAATAGTGCATCATAATTTATTTTCTTTTAAACATAAAAAAAACGGTATATTTCAATTTTTAATCAGAACTGATGTTAAAAGCGTTAAATTACAAAATAGAGCTAAATTAACGAGATACAATGAATACTCTTGAATTTTGAATTTGGTGGTTTTCTATTTAAATTTAGAATGCGCCTCCGCGAAGACGTAGCACCAAATGGAGTGTCGATTCCTTCTGTATATTGTAGTCGGACAAAGTTCGTCCATCCTCGAGTTGCTTACCGGCGAAGATCAGACGTTGTTGATCTGGTGGAATGCCCTCCTTATCTTGAATCTTAGCCTTTACATTCTCAATTGTGTCCGATGGCTCAACTTCCAAAGTAATAGTTTTGCCGGTGAGTGTCTTCACGAAAATTTGCATACCACCACGCAAACGCAATACCAAGTGAAGAGTAGACTCTTTCTGAATGTTATAATCGGACAGGGTGCGTCCGTCTTCCAACTGCTTACCGGCAAAGATCAAACGTTGTTGATCTGGTGGAATGCCTTCCTTATCTTGGATCTTAGCCTTAACGTTCTCAATGGTATCTGAAGGCTCTACTTCCAAGGTAATGGTTTTGCCGGTGAGGGTCTTAACGAAAATTTGCATACCACCACGCAAACGCAATACCAAGTGAAGAGTTGATTCCTTTTGAATGTTGTAGTCTGACAGGGTGCGTCCGTCCTCCAATTGCTTACCGGCGAAGATCAAACGTTGTTGATCTGGGGGAATGCCTTCCTTATCCTGGATCTTGGCTTTGACATTTTCTATGGTGTCGGATGGTTCAACTTCCAAGGTGATGGTTTTGCCGGTGAGGGTCTTCACGAAAATTTGCATACCACCACGCAAACGCAATACCAAGTGAAGAGTAGACTCTTTCTGGATGTTATAATCGGACAGGGTGCGTCCGTCTTCCAACTGCTTACCGGCGAAGATCAGACGTTGTTGATCTGGTGGAATGCCTTCCTTATCTTGGATCTTAGCCTTAACGTTCTCAATGGTATCTGAGGGCTCTACTTCCAAGGTGATGGTTTTGCCAGTGAGGGTCTTCACGAAGATTTGCATACCACCACGCAAGCGAAGGACTAAGTGGAGGGTTGATTCCTTCTGGATGTTGTAGTCGGACAGGGTGCGTCCGTCCTCCAATTGCTTACCGGCGAAGATCAAACGTTGTTGATCTGGTGGAATTCCCTCCTTATCTTGGATCTTAGCCTTAACGTTCTCAATGGTATCTGAGGGCTCCACTTCCAAGGTAATGGTTTTGCCGGTGAGGGTCTTCACGAAAATTTGCATACCACCACGCAAGCGAAGGACTAAGTGGAGGGTTGATTCCTTCTGGATGTTGTAGTCGGACAAGGTACGTCCGTCTTCCAACTGTTTGCCGGCGAAGATCAAACGTTGTTGATCTGGTGGGATTCCCTCCTTATCTTGGATCTTGGCTTTGACATTTTCTATGGTGTCGGATGGTTCAACTTCCAAGGTGATGGTTTTACCGGTGAGGGTCTTCACAAAAATTTGCATACCACCACGGAGACGCAATACCAAGTGAAGAGTAGACTCTTTCTGGATGTTATAATCGGACAGGGTGCGTCCGTCTTCCAACTGTTTGCCGGCGAAGATCAAACGTTGTTGATCTGGTGGAATTCCCTCCTTATCTTGGATCTTAGCCTTAACGTTCTCAATGGTATCTGAGGGCTCTACTTCCAAGGTAATGGTTTTGCCGGTGAGGGTCTTAACGAAAATTTGCATACCACCACGCAAACGCAATACCAAGTGAAGAGTTGATTCCTTTTGAATGTTGTAGTCTGACAGGGTGCGTCCGTCCTCCAATTGCTTACCGGCGAAGATCAAACGTTGTTGATCTGGGGGAATGCCTTCCTTATCCTGGATCTTGGCTTTGACATTTTCTATGGTGTCGGATGGTTCAACTTCCAAGGTGATGGTTTTGCCGGTGAGGGTCTTCACGAAAATTTGCATACCACCACGCAAGCGAAGGACTAAGTGGAGGGTTGATTCCTTCTGAATGTTGTAGTCTGACAGGGTGCGTCCGTCCTCCAATTGCTTACCGGCGAAGATCAAACGTTGTTGATCTGGTGGGATTCCCTCCTTATCTTGGATCTTAGCTTTAACGTTCTCAATGGTATCTGAAGGCTCTACTTCCAAAGTAATAGTTTTGCCAGTCAGGGTCTTCACGAAGATTTGCATACCACCACGCAAGCGAAGGACTAAGTGGAGGGTTGATTCCTTCTGGATGTTGTAGTCGGACAAGGTACGTCCGTCCTCCAATTGCTTACCGGCGAAGATCAGACGTTGTTGATCTGGAGGAATACCCTCCTTGTCCTGAATTTTGGCTTTAACGTTTTCAATTGTATCGGAAGGTTCAACCTCCAGAGTAATTGTTTTACCCGTCAATGTTTTAACGAAGATTTGCATACCGCCACGCAAGCGTAGAACTAAATGTAAAGTGGATTCCTTCTGAATATTATAATCGGACAGTGTGCGTCCATCCTCCAACTGTTTGCCAGCGAAAATCAAACGTTGTTGATCTGGGGGGATTCCTTCCTTATCTTGAATTTTAGCTTTGACATTCTCAATAGTATCGGAAGGCTCAACCTCCAAAGTGATGGTTTTTCCCGTCAAAGTTTTGACGAAAATCTGCATGCCACCACGTAGACGAAGAACCAAATGAAGTGTAGACTCCTTCTGGATGTTGTAATCGGACAAGGTGCGTCCGTCTTCCAGTTGCTTACCGGCAAAGATTAAACGTTGTTGATCTGGGGGGATTCCTTCTTTGTCTTGAATCTTAGCTTTAACATTTTCAATAGTATCGGATGGTTCAACCTCCAGAGTGATGGTCTTGCCAGTCAAGGTCTTCACGAAGATTTGCATTTTGGAAAGAGTGCTGCAAAACGAGATCAATACAAAAAAAATTATAAAATTAATTTGGTGAAAATCGAAAATCAGATTAATCCAATTTATTTATTAAGACACGTAAAGCAGTGATGACTAATGAAATGTTGTTATTCATTGCTTATGTTTGTTTGTAAGTGCTTTTAGTTTAGCCATCACTGTTTGAATTTGTATGTTTATCATAATTCCAGAAACTTCTGTTGCGATATTACACGTTTATGGAAAACAATATACATATGTTACTTCTTGATTAAAAACTAAAATTTAATCTAAGATTTTAAGGTAAAATCGAGTAAAAAGTAATTGTAAATGAGGTCATCTGTGACGCCATCTTGAAATTATGTGCAGGGGAAAATTTTCAATCGATTTCACAAGTGCAGCGCTGCTTGCATATACAGATACACATTTCTATCAATTTTCCAGCGTTTTCCACTGCGCACGAACAAACGCTGATTTTACACAATTGCACAAATTTAATTAAAGTAAAATAAACAAATTGGCAATGAACTGCATTTGCATAATCAACGCACTCACCTTAACCTCCTTTTTCACACAGAAATTAGTTTTTCAATAAAAATATTGGTTCTTCTCTGCAGTAATTCTCAATACAGTTTGCTTATTTTCTTTAAAAAAAAAAATTTTTTTTCCTTATATATATATATATATTTCAAAGCTCACTTATTTTCACAGAAAATTATTACAAATAACAGGCGCTGGTAAACCTTAAAGTGTTTCGCTCACAATTGTTAAATACCGTTTGAGCAGAAGCAGGCTAGTGCTAGCTATTTATACCAATGCTCATATATAATGGAAAATGTATAAATTTCCCTTATATCCCTGGAAGTGCTACGCAATGGCCGTTATATACAATAAAAGACACATTGGCCATCTCTTTTGCGTACTTTTTGTTTGAATTTTATGCTATGCTTGATTTGTACGCCATTTCAGCATTTCCGACTTTAATACATATAATATTGGTTTCTTCATTGTTCAAATAATTCGTGGTATATGAAGTGCAGTTGAAATTTGCGGAAAATGTTGCTTTTTTTACGCTTTTGATTATTGCGTATTTGTGAAAAATTTATTTTCTCAAATTTTTTGTCTCTTTCACAGGTTGGTACATTTTATATACAGTGTTGGTAGCGCGTTTGTATTTTTATTGTATAGGTTCTTATTTTATATCATTAATCTACAAAATATTCTATATTTAGAATATTTTAGAGCTGCTCGAGTGTTAGCATTTGATTATAAATTTGGGTTTTAATTGCAAATATTAACTGGGTAAAATTTTAAATGGGGCACACACATATATTTGCGCATTAATTTTTTGTTATAATTTGCTACTTACGCTTCACAACACTGTGTGTAATTTGTTTTTGGGTCGGGAAAAATATCCCAAAGTTGGCATTGGAACTTTTATATACTGGAAGCTATGTTTTTTTATTTTGTTATATACAATTACATTTTATCTATAAACTGGAAACAGCTGACTCGTATATGCTTGATATTGCATTAGCGCACACGGGTTATCTTTGTACTTAAGCAAAGAATCTATGAAGCGACCGCGAATAGATATACCATATACACATATGTATATATGTAAATATAATGCTTATATAAAACGACTGTTCTTGCACTTTCCAGAAAAGTGGAACGTGCGTTGTTGTGTAAATAAGATTACATTGATTATTTATTTGCGTTTCGTTTATAGATATAATTTTAACATATTTCAGCTGGCGTTTTAGTTCTACACATCGCATATTAAATTAAAAGATGATAATATAGAGGTGTAGAATAGAGAAGAAAATGATTTTACTTACTTTTTATGTGCTTACACTTTATTTGTTTGTTAAATGGCTTTTGTTGTAATTTTCACGTTGCAATTGCATGTGATCACTAGTTTTATGAAAACTTCAAAATTTTCTTTAAATTAACAAAAATATTCAGATTGTCAGAATAAATTAAATTGTCTTGGAAACTAAGCAAGCCAGTGTTATATACTCATTGTTTGAGACAAGTATTTTTTGTTTGAGGAAAAGGGGAATTAATGCATAAGCAATTGTATACATACATATGAATTGGATTTGAATTTTTGGGCATTTAGATATGTATGTACTTACATACATATGATAGTATGTATGTTAAACAAATTATTAAATAATTTACATGCATTTATCATATATATTTATATAATATATAAGAATATATTTCAAGAAATTTTATTACAAATGACTAATAAAAATTATGAAATAAAAATTCGCAAGTGGAAAGCGATGAGGTGGCTTATCTACAAATGTTAGTATATGTATAAGTATATAGTTAGGTTTTTATGAAGTAAACAGTTGTATATAAATATGTACATATGTACAATATTATCGGTGTTTTTGGTGCTTCCTTGAAATTTCGATGGTCACATCAAAACATTGCCAAAGAAATGCATGTATGTACATATGTTTATATATTAACGCAATATACATACATACTTGTGTATTTTCTAAGCAAAGGAAAAAGGTATAGGGAAGTCATTTAGTAGCCCTGACCGAGTTTTGTACGTATGTATTTCCGTAGTCTAGACACATATCTACATATGTATGTATGCATATATGTATGAATATAGTATTTATACATTTCCAAGCAAATATTATTACAGGGTCATACATATGCATGTAAGTATGTACGCCTCAAGTACAATATTATTTAAATGTACTTTCACTAGAGATCAGTGACTTTTGATTTGAATAGCTTTTGTATAGATTTTTAGCAAAGGATTATTTTCTAACCAGCTGCAATAAAATCTACAGGTTACTGAACCTTTTTCGTCTAGACAATTTAAGTGCTAATCAATATGTATTTCAATATGCTGCATTTAGTTCTCCATGTATGCATGTATGTATGTGTGTAAGTACGGAATACATACAAAAGTATGCGTGTATAAGTGCACGAACTTTTCGCCAACATCCACCCTTTATAAATAATATTTTCCAATGAAATATAAGTTGGGGGGGGTAAAAGAACTTTTGTGTTCTTTGTACGCAGCAGTTGCTTTTTCGAATGAAGACTATATAAGTACATATCTATGTATATAAATATTTCTATAAGTACATTTTCGTGTTGTAATTAGTTAAACAGTAAAAAAAAGCACAAAGAACGCTTTTACCAGCGAATTTAAGTTCATTAATGTTCTCTGCTTTGACCACAAAGAGTGTAATGAACGCTAACGTTGGCATTGAGATCGCCATGTCTACAAATGTATGTACTTACATACACATGTACACATGTGTGTTTATAAAGTCACAGCTGTTTGACGTTTCGAAAAGGAAGTCTTTTGCTTATTATTATTATTAACGCTCGTTTAACAATTTAATTTTTAGCTTCCATGTAAAACATATTAAGAATACATCTTCGTAATACCTATCAGCCGACGTTGAAAATTATAAATAAAACGTAATTTTTCCTTGTAGAAAGGTAATGTTTGGAAACATTAAATGCGTCTTATGTTGTAAATATTGTATAACGATAAACAAACGCAATATACATTTATATGTATGCACATACGTAAATATGTATTGTATATTAGTTTAGCTAACTATAGCAGCAAAAGAAATTTCGTTGTGGCAGACGTTAATTGGCCCACGCTGCGTATCTCAAGGTCAATACTACGTACGACTTTCGAATTATTACCCAAATTTATTGTTTATAAATACGAATTAAGTTCAACAACTTGCGAAAAAGACAAAAACGAATATCAACGACAATAAATATAATATATAGTAAAGAATGCTATTATACAGATAAGAATGTTTATCAACATGCTTTAAAAAAAAAAAAACAGACATTCGGTATATTGATAGCAGACACTTTGTAAAAAAGTATTCTAATAATATTATTTATTTTTTGCACGTAAGAAGTAATAATTCTAGCCCTGTTTATCTTCCAACCAGGTTGGTCAATAACACTTGAAACGAAACGAAACTGTTTTGCCTTCAAAATATACTAAAATTACATATACCTATAATAATAATATATATACATATTGGACGGCTGCAAAAAACGCAAGTTATATTTACCATGCTGTCTTCAAGCCTTAAAGTGTCTGGATATGCATTATCAGCTTTGGAGTCCAGTCATGGAGTCATGGTTCGTGGATATACAATTAATTCAAGTCCTAATCGGTGCCTATGCAACAAATTTGTACTGGGCGGTATACTACTTGATGATAGGGTTCCATAATTGATTGACCTGTGGTATGTAGAGTCATAACTGCGCTCATGCTGTTCGACCCTATGCGTACTTTCAACTGTGTATAAAGTGCTTCTTTATGAATCGCTAATGATTTACGTAGGTTAACTTTTAACATTATTAAAAGATCATAATGAAGTTCCTGTATGGAAAACTTTTTTATTTGATAAGATACCAACTGACTAGACTTAAATGGAAATTTTTTATTTGTGAAGTTAACCTTTTTTACTGTTTCTATTCAAATCATGCGATTACTTCAACTACTGAATGCAAATAAAATATAAAAATGTATGCAGATTATCGCAGCACTACTGGATGAAGAGTTGTTTGACATTTGACATATTTTATGCAGGTTTTGCTACTGCTCTAACAAAATTTCTGAAATGTATACATAAATATTGTCAAAAATTTGTATTGTATAAATACTGCCAGGTAAAACAATAATAAAATGTCGAATTTCAATAAAATTTTCAATAGTACCACCATCACTGGACGAGCTAATGTGAGTAGTGCCAACCATTTCTACGATTCATTTGCATTTTATGACGAACATTTTATTGGCAGGTTGCCAAAGCGACTTACGCTTCCTTCGCTTTATTCTACATAATACATCGCTTACGCAAACGCTCAAAGACAGCAACTCAATGCACCGACTGTGAGTGTAAGAATTGTCACGATGAAAAAGCAGCAACGGCAGATCACTATGAGAGCGATGCCAGCGGTAGCACATGCGATGTTGAGACTTGGCGGCGCGCAATTGACGCGAATAAGCCGTCAACCACAAATACCGGTGATACTGTTGGTAATGAAAACGGCATTACGGTGAATACAGTTGAAGTGGCCGATGCAGGTAGTGCTGCTAAACGCGAAGTGCACATTTTGGGGCCCGTCAAAGCGCATAAGCAGACGGCAAAAATGAAGTCGTGCGATGCCGATAATTAAATGACATTTGTGCAATATTTTCAACATATTTTTTATGCAGCTAATATTTTTTTGAGTTTCAGCTTGATTTTTTGACAACAATTAAATTTTGGAAACTTATTAAAAAAAAAAATTTTGGAAACTTATTAAAAAAAAATTTTTTAAAACTTATTAAAAAATATTAAAAACTTAAGGTTCACTACATTTAAATACAAATTTAAGTTAAGATATTGTGTGTAAAAGTTTTCTACGCCATTTTTCGTCTACACAAAATATACATATATACATTATTTTTTAATTTAATAGCTTTTATTATTTCATTTTTGTTCACTTTAATATTTCATAAAATTGCGTTGAACCGCTACACAGCAACTGCGCTTTTTCAAATACATTTTGCGCTTATTTTTCATCATAAAACACTACAAATAAGGTATTTGTTTGGAATAAGATACACTTTCAAGGTTTTGCTACATAGTAAAAGCTAAAATATGTTACGCATAAAATATTTGCTAAATTTGCAATTAAAATGTGGAAAATTTTCATTTTAAAATATTGATGTTTTTCTAGTTGTATGAATGTGTATGTGTGTATACGCGTGTGTTTATTTTAGAATTTAGTTTATATAAATATAATTGTAGCACTAAATTTCATAGAAATATTAATTTTATTTATTATATAATTAATATATTATATTCAAACAAACACATCCATATATATTGTATATATATATAAATACATATAAAAATTGTTATATTTTTAAATAATTAGTAAAAAAAAATTATGCACATATTTTTGAACTAAGCGTGAGACGAAAGCATAATTTTTAAATTCTCTAACTAAGCTGCCGCTAAAAATCATAAAAAAAATAATATAAAAAAATATAATATAAAAAAATATATAAAAAAGAAAACATATAAAAAGGAAAATATATAAAAAAGAAAATAATATAAAAAGAAAATAATATAAAAAAAAATAATAAAAAAAAATATAAAAAAATAATATAAAAAAAAATAATATAAAAAAAATAATATAAAAAAAATACAATATAAAATAAAATAATATAAAAAAAATTATATAAAAAAAAAATAATATTAAAAAAAATTAATAAAGTTCTGAAGATTTTCATGAAATATACATGAAATATACATATGTATATAAATATAATATTTTTCTAACGAAATATTTTAGTGAACATAATTGATAATAACTAAGTTATAGCAATTAATATACAAAAAAAAAGTAAAAAAAAAATTATTGTTTTATATGCTTTTAATTTCTGAAATTTTATGTTATTTATTGCATAATAAAGTTCATTTGTAAAAATTAATAAAAAAAAATATATATTGCGATATTTTTAAAATAAATGTTTAATAATTTAAAAATTAAAATTATGCATTTAAGTCATGCAATAGTGTCAAAAAAAAAAAAATAATAATAAGTTATATTTAAAAAACAATAAATATTTTTTATTTTTAAATATTAAACTAAAAATTTTATTTCAATTTCCGTGCTAAATACTTAAAAAAAATTAATTTAATAATATTAATTCAAAAAATTTGATTTCAGTGCTAAATTTGCTAATTACTAAACCACTAAAGCTACTAAACAAACTCGCGAGCTTAGAACGCTACGTGTTTATGCTCAAACATTTTTCATATTTCGTGCTAAAATTAATACATATTCTTCTTCTTGAGTAAATATAAAGTTATAAAATATTTTTTATTCAATAGCTTTGTTAAATCCATTTTTAAAGTTTAGCAGGTTTTGTAATATTTGTTAGGTTTTTGTTTGTTTGTATGGAAATTCACAAAAAGACGAATACAAAATATGGTAAATTCATAGAAAGCACAAAAAATAATGCAATTGCATTTAACTCAATGTTTGAAAGCATGTATGTATGTGTGTGTGTAGATGTATGTATGTGTGATTTACATAATCATTTTTAGCTGCAATAATTCTTATTAATGCCACACAATATTTTTGCGTTAACACTTAGTAACATAATTTTTTTTTTCGCAGTAAAATTTGTGTGTTTTAATACTATTTTAACGGAATTTTGGTTTGCTGCAATAATATACATATATATATATATATTTTTTTTTTTTGGATGTGCGGATTGCTGTTGCTAAAACATGGAATTCAATAATTCATTTGATTTTCGAAATTACACATATTTTGGGTTGCCTTCAAGGCGATTTAATTATTTCCTTTTCAATTACTTCGCTTCGTTTCTGTGGGGTCGTATGGTTTCTTTTGTAAGGTGCTGCAAGTATAGCGGAAAATTCATTTATTATTACTAAACTTATTTTCCAATTTTTTTATATGCGAAAATAAAATCAGCTTTTGCCAGTGTACTTACCAAACTACGTTCGCTGCTACTATAAACTACATTTTTCACAAAATTTATGTATGTATGTATATATGCATGCATGCATGAATATCTTTGAAATTCATTTTTCAATATATTTGTTTTTGTTTTTTTTGTTTTCTTTTTTATTCTTTGTTTAGTGTGAAGCACTGTTCACGTTCCACTATTAATTAATTTTGATTTAGGCCTCATTACTCGCAGCCGATTCCAGATCGCTGTCGTCCTCACTGCCTGTCGCTTCGGTGGGATCACCCATGGCAACGCGTGCATACTCGTCCGTGTCAATGCTCTTGCAGAAATGTATGGCGTACTTAAGCTTTTCTAGCAGAACAGCCTGTTGGAAAAATAATTGCATTACGATATTTGCATAGATTTCTTAACATCGTATTTTCGAACATATGTTTACTCATATGCATGTATTGGAAATTCACTGCAGCTTAACTTGATAAATAATTATTTGAAATTTTTATCTTCGAATTTTCGAAATTGAAATTTCGAATTTTCGAAGTTGATTTTTTTATAAGCCAAACGCAAGTGCATAACTTATCTAAAGCATTTTTACGTACCTTGCAAGAGTATCGCGGCATTTTTAGCAAAAAGAAGCAGGTATAACTCTCTGGTAGAAAATTGTCGGGTGGACTCTTTTCCAGCACCTGTAACACAAAGTCCCGGCCACGAAAATCGGCAATAGTGCGCGGTAGACGTGTGCGGCCCCAAACAAAGCGTAGAAATAGCGAGCGTTCCTTAAAAAAAAAAAAAAAAAATGTGGCATAGGAACGAGGTTAGACATTTAATTGCACTCACCTGATTGGAGAACTCTTCCATCACTTCCCAGAACCATGTGACCAATGACGAATTCGGATCGAAACCCTTGTATGTAGCCACGGACTTGAGCAACCCCAGTGGTATGTCTGGGGAGCCGCAGACCATCGCTTGCAGTTCGGACGCCGAGAACAGTGACAGCAATGGTACTGGTATCACCTTGGACATGCCGTCACGCACCGCTTTAACCTGCTCATCGAATTCATGTAGACGGAAATTAAGAGCCAAACGCACATATTCATGGCGATTTTGTGGCGAGATGCGCGTGTAGCGCGTAGAGAGTGGCACCTCATGGCCTTTGGCCGAGGATGTGGAAAAGGGCAGCTCCAGTGTGCTAAACACCTTCGGATCATCATCCATGTTGCGTATGCAAAGCAAGCCGGCCACATAATCACGATCAACTTCTGTGAGATCGGAGGGACGTAGCAGTTCTCCTGCTAATTGCCGCCAGACCGCTTCTGCCAAACTGCAAAGTAATGAAAACGTTAAAACGCTTGCAGGCAAAAACCTACGACGCACTTACTTCAAACTTAATGGCGATCCAGTGCGAACCGCTATACCCATCAGAACGCCTAAGAAGCGGAACATGTTCATCTGCAGCACGGAGCAGAGTGTTGGATCTAGTAGGAAACAGTCGCGATTGGCGCCCGCCTCGCCGCGTCCATTAGGTGTTGTTATCAGCAGTGGCACACTGCCATTCTGCAGTTCATCGCACATTTCGGCGATGGATTCGCTATAGCCGCCGCCACAATCGTCTACACTCTCGCCGACAAACTTCACCTTCCACACGCGGTGCGGCAGCGAAAGCGCTTCTTGCGTTAGAAGCGGCAATTTCTGCACCATCTGACCGAAAACGCTCTTCATGCCATCAATGCCGGCGAGACCATTACCAGACTTGTTACGCGAGCGCTTCACCTGTATGCGATTGAGCTCAATGACCGGTCCATGCTGCTTGTCGCGCACCATAGTTGTTTGTATTACCTTGCGGAATGCGGCCTCTTTGATGGTGTACACGAGCACATCCTTTAAAGCGCCCAAGCTGAGATCACCTGTGGCAGAGATTAAATAAAAAACAAAAAAGTTAACTGATATATGACGACTCAAAGGTGGCACGAGCTCACCTGTGATTGGCAGCATGGCTAAACAGGGGCACAGCAGCTCGGAGAAATGATGTAGCAGTACAAGACGTGCATGCAATGCCTCTGGTGGCATTTCGCGCACCAGGTCATATTCGAGCGGGGGATTGGGTGGCGGACGCATGCGGTTGGTCAGTTGTGATGTGGACATAGCAATCGTATGCGCTGAACCGCAGGTCACTTTCACGATGTGTTTATTCTGCAGTGCAGCCACTAGTCGTGGCCGTTGTATAGCACTTACCGTGCCATCGCCCAATTGACCTTCATCGTTGTCACCCCATGTAAAAACTTCGCCCGCATCCGTGCAGGCTACACAATGTAGTGAGCCCGTTGCAATCGAGACAATTTTTTTACCTTGCAGTGCTGCTACTTTTTTAGGACGACGCACATGATCCACAGTGCCGTGGCCAAGTCGATGGAAATCTCCCTTGCCCCACGTGTAGACTGCGCCCGATTTAGTGAGCGCCACCGAAAACTGTGAACCACATTCCACCTTCACAACGCCCAAACCTGCGAGGCTTTCTATTTTATAGGGCAGCTTACAGCCATCCGAACCGCCGCGTCCCAGTTTACCATAGTCGCCGTCACCCCAACTCCATACGTTGTCGTCGTCGGTGATACAAAGCGTTTGAGCATCTCCAGAGCCACAAGCCACATCAATGGCGCGATAACCTAGCAACGCTTCTACAAGTTTTGGACGCAACTGATCCTCCGAGTCTCCATGTCCCAGACGACCGTAACGTCCTTTGCCCCAGGTGAGCACATGACCCGACGAGGTTATAGCTGCAGAGTGCGCACTACCGCAAGCGATATCCACTATACCAATACCAGTGAGATCTTCAATCAGCTTCGGACGGTCGTAACTCATGCGGTTGCCATGACCGAGCTTGCCATCTTCACCCTCGCCCCAAGAATATACTTCACCTTCAGTTGTTAGTGCGAGACAATGTTTGCCGCCCGAGTTGACAGCTACTTTCTTGACAAAAACGTGCTGCAGTGAACCAATCAAGGTTGGTATAGCCCAGGAATCTGTGCCGCTTACGCCAAGACGACCACCCGAACCATAACCGGTAGCAAAACACTTGCCATCGGGTGTGACAGCGAAGAGTGTTTGCTCGCCGCCGGCCAGTTGGACGGGTCGCAACAGACTAAGCGCCTCACAAGGTGTTGGTGTCTTAATACGGCTACCTTCCAAACCTCCTAGCTGACCTCGATGGTTGTGGCCCCAGCCGTAGATTGTACTAGCGCCGCCCCACGATAGAGCCCAGTCGTCCGGTCGTCGATTAAGCCATTGTAGCAGCTGACTATCGTGCGCGTTCTTAAAAACCACATGATCCTCGTGTAAAAATTGTAGCATATCATTGCCTGTAGAGGGCGCCAGTGGTGGTAGGTTGGCGCAGACACCAGATATGACACTACCACTACTGGGTTCATGTAGAGAGAGCGACATCATTGAGTCAATGTATTGTATAAGATTGCTGGTGCTAGGCGTCAAAGTGTTGACCATAGTTGAGCTGGATGGAGGTGGTGGAGGAGTTGGATTGCTATTCGTGCTGCCTGCAGACGAAAGCGATGTTGTCGAGTTTATCATCGAACCGACGCTGCCGCCGCCTGGTGAATGACTTGGTTGAGGCGGTGGCATCATTTCGGCGAATTTCTTACGCACCTCCATGCAGAATGTGCGCGGCAATTCGGTGCGCTTTATGAGCGATTGCGCCACGCGTACAGCAATGCAGTAGCGTTTGAACCAAGCCCACTTGTGCACATCGGCCGGTGGTAATGCAGCATCCAACTGCATGTCACAAGCGAGTGCCGCCAACGTTTTGAAGTAGTCAGAGTGCATAAGGTATATGCCGCCACGTACTTGCGGTTCCTCGTACTCATACTGACGCAACAATTCCGGTATGAGGGGCAACAAAATCGTATTTAGCGTAGGATCCAATGGCTTGGGTGCATGTTTTGACAGCAATACAGTGTGTAGCTGTTTTAGCGACCAAATGCGCTGTGTCGTTGCGAGCGAGTTGAGCTGCGCGCAGGCCGCTAATGCGGCTGCTAATCGCAACAGCACGCTCGTATTATGTGGCCCTAGGCGCTCATTCAGCAAAGCCATCACTAACGGCATTGATGGCTGCGAGAGCACTGAGCGGTCAGAGCCGCGTTCATGTAATGCGGTCGCCGGCATTATGGCGTGCACCCAAAAGCGCCAGCCCCAGCCATTTACGGAGCTGTCCGAGGTGAACTTCCAGCGCATCTCATCGCCGAGTATACGCACTTCAGGTGCCCAATGCGCGTCTTCACGGCCGGAGCGCACAGCGATTACGCGGCCAGAGGCATCCATAATTACTAGCGGATCGTTTCGTTTCTCTGTGCTGCACAAACTGTCGAATTCTATGCGGAGCGACTCGGCGCCGGGTATCTTCACTTGTCCCACAATTGTCATATTGTCGACATATGGATGACTGCTCTCGCGCATGACAGGTTTTGGTACTTTGCCCAGGCTATAGCGTGACGTGCATAAATCTTCAAGTTCTGTAATACAAGTCTCCAACAACATGGCGCCAATACTAGGTGAGTTCGAACCGAGCGCAGTGAGTGTATCGGAAATGGTCTGCGCAGTGCTGAGCGGTCCTGTGCGGCCAGCGACACTCAATTTAAGCAGCTCCACTAGACTTTTAGCTTCAGCCTCACCTAACAATGAGGTGAAGTCATCCAAGCCGGTGAGACTGATCTCCTCAATTATCTCCTCCTGGTTGGTCATGGTGGCGGCCAGCGCAGACATAGCGCTGGCGGACATTTTAGAATGTTTATGCGGTGCATTGCTGGAAATCGATGCCGAAAGTGAGAGTGAACCGGTTAAGCTTTGAAATGCGCTTAGCGGTCCAGCCGGTGCGGGCACAATTTCCGCCTCTGGCGAGGTTTCGTGTACGGCCGGATCGGTGGCATCGGCTGGCGCCTCTCCACCGCCCTGTTCGATTACTTCGTTATTACAGTTATTATTGTTGTTGTGGCCATTATGACCGGCCAATGTGGCATGCGGTGTACTGCTTAGAACGCCAATTGTAGCCTCTTTACCTAAAGTAGCGTTAGCGCCGTCTTGCACATCGAATTCACTGGAACTCTTTTCGTGCAAATTCACTTTGCTGTGGCTGGTCAGTGCAGCGACAATCAGCTGGCGTGCCTGCAGTATGCTCATGGAATTCAGCACGTAGTTAAGCGCAGTTTGACGTGCACCATCGGTTTCGAGCGAGAGCAACGTCTCACTGAGACTGACTTTCGACGTCGGTTTAGACATATTTGTTGTTGATGTATTTAGCTGTGTTTCAGTGTCATAAATGCCGAGACTGCTGCCTCCTAGTGGATCTTTAGAGGTCGAAAACGGCACAGGACCTCTCTTCTCATCCTCCGATGGTGATTGCGGCAAACCCCAAGCGACAGCGTGCGAACTGCCGCAAGCGACACGATTGACAAACACAGAATCCAAGCCAATGACCAGCGCCGGTTTCTTATTCACTATAGTATTACCAGAACCCTGTTGCCCGTGGTCGTTGTCGCCCCACGCATACACTTGTCCGGTATCGGTGACGGCCAGGCAATGTAGTGCACCCACTGCTAGGTGTATGACTTTACGACCGCGTAGTGCTTGTATTGGTTGCGGTTTGCGTACATGTTGGTCACTGCCGTGACCTAAACGATAATAGTCACCCTTACCCCAAGTCCACACCTCACCGGCGCGTGTAAGCGCGAGGCTGAATTGTGCGCCACACTCAATTTGTATGACACCGATGCCGGTCAGACGCTCGATTTCGTGTGGTATCGAAGAACCTTCTGAGCCGCCGCGGCCCAATTTGCCGAAATCACCATCGCCCCACGAGTAGACAATACCATCTTCGGTTAGCGCTAAAGTTTGCGCGTCGCGACTGCCACACGCCACCTGTATAACACGTTTACCGCTCAATGCTGTTACCAATTTCGGCTTCAGTTGCGTAACATTGTCGCCGTGTCCTAGTCGTCCATATTCGCCTAAGCCCCAAGTGTATAGTTCGCCAGCAGAGGTTATAGCTGCGCTGTGCGATGAGCCACAGGCGATGTCACGTATCTTCTTTGCACGCAGCGCCTCAATAAGTTTCGGTTTGTCCATTGTAAGTCGGTTGCCATGTCCCAGCTTGCCATCCTCGCCTTCGCCCCAGGAGAAGACCTTACCGTCCAACGTTAAAGCCATTGCATGCTTACCGCCCGAGTGAACAGCTACTTTCTTAACGACATACTGATGTAATACTGGTATCTGTCGTGGCACTGACACATTCACACTGATGCCCAGGCCGAGCCGACCGTTCGTACCCTCACCACAAGCGTACACCTTACCATCCTGCGAGACGATAAATAACGACTTCGAGCCGCCCGCAATATGTATGGGTCGCAAGCGACTGATGGTTTGTGAAAATGTTGGCACTTTCACTTTGGAACCTTTGAGACCGCCCAGTTGCTCCTTGTCGTTCAGACCCCAGACCATTACAGTACAAGGCGAGTCGTACAGCTTTGAGGATTTAGGTATAGCGGTGCCATAGCTGCTGATTAAGCACGAATTGGAGTCGCTCATCTGCTCATATTCACAAGCCAAGAATGAGGCATTCATAAGCAGCAAATCGAGATCGGTTTGCTTGCGACGTCCGATGATGTTCAGTCCGTGTACTTTACACTGTATACCATTGTTGCGGCACTGCTTGATTATTATTTCTATCCAGGGAAAGTAATGGCGCACATCGCTCATCAGCGTCACCGTTGTGTCGGTGTTCTTTATGGAAATCCATGAGTAGTCCTTCAAGTTGCCAATACTGTCGCCGACACGTACCACCACCAATGAGGGCTGATGCGAGTGATCGCCCGGACTGACCACAATCGAAAGACTGTGCACCAATATATGCTCATGTATCTCCAAGCGTATCCAATGCTTGGTCTGACTGCTCGATGAACTTTGCCAGCAATAGGGACTGCGATCAAGTAGATGTTTCGCAGTTGCTTCGTTCGAGGATACCGTAAGTGAGCGTATGCAACGGGACCAATCTTCGATAAGATCGCTGGGTGTTGGCACCGCGCCGCTGTTCAGACCAAGTAGACCGCCTGTAGTGCCTGCTACTTGATTACTAACACCACCCACCACTTCTATGTCATTCAGCGTACCCTTCCAACCTGCGTGTTGCGGAAAATCTACGGTGACATCTTTACCACGTACTGCGGTCACTGTGCCGACACTGCCGCGCAGTACATAACCCCATTTGTAGCGTGACAGGTCGCGCAAACGTACCTGTGTGCCGACGCTTACCTGCGCAGAGCGTTCGCAAGCCGTCTTTTCACGCGGCATTTCCAACAGCTCGATATGTACAAAGCAGACCCAATAGGTGTTTCCGTGTAGCTGCCAGTCTACCTGCACATTCAGATCATGCAAGCCCTCCGTATCCACTTTGAGCACTGTGCCAATATCACCCTTTTTAATCTCCTCAAAATCGCGACAACAACGCACTAGCATGCCGGGGCAAACGAGTCCGCGCACATACAATGCATACTGATCGGCTGAGGGAAAGTCCTTTCGCGTTTCAAATTTCACCAGCTGTTCATGTATGGATGAGCCCTCGACGGTATCGGAGCTGCTGTCCAAACTCTCATTGTCGGAATCAGCTTCCGGATCGTGCAAAGTCTGCAGTTTTGCTTGCAGTGAAGTGTCGCTTGAAGAGCCGGCGGCTGGCACACTACCACCCAACAACGGCGGCTCCAGATAATCTGTTGCATCAATGGTATTTGCACAAACATCCGGATGCTCGAGTATCCACTGCACGATTTGCTCAGGTGTTGGTATCACCTCCGGATGTATGGTCAACTGCTTGACCGCCAACTCTACAGACTTTTTGGAGAAGCCCATTTCCATGATTTGCGCAATGAGCGGTGTGGCTTCTGCATCATGTTTTGGTGCTTGCGGTTGACTGCCACCGGTCGCCTCATCCAACATACCGACATTAAAAACTGGCACGCCGTGTATCATTGTGGGTTGCATGGGCGGTGTTGATGCGGCGAAAGCGCCGCCACGACCGGCGCTAGTTGAGGCCGCCTCATTCAGCTCAGTGTGCACTTTGGCAGCGAGCACTTGTGCGCAATTCAGCGCTGCAGTTGACAAGTCACTATAAGTGTAGATCGCCTTAATGGGCGACGGTTGCGTGGCGCGTATCAAAATACTTTGTATGAGCAACTCAGTAATTGTCGGCTGTGCATTCAGTTCAACGCAGTTCGTGGTCTCAGTGCCGCCACAAGCAGCCTCGGTGTTCGACTTACCTTCACCGCTAACGTTCACAGCGCCATTGGCTTCCTCCGAGAGACTCTCTTCCGAAGAGTAGGCACACAAGCCGGGTGAACGTTGTTTCAGTATCTTTCTTAATGCCGCCTGATGCCGATAGAGCACGCAATTCGCATTTAAAACTGCCAATTGTATTTGTTGGGCGCGCAGTAAACTGATGTCCACCACATTGGGTACACATTCCTTGCGCTCGCCAGGACCGAAGAGCAGCACAGCCCAAGAGTTTAACAACATCTCATTTAGCGGCATGCGTGAGAGGCTGAAAACCGAATAGTCGGCGCATTCGAATGCCACATTCAGCGAGATCTTACGGAACTCGCCGTTCAGCGTTTGACCATCTGTGCTGAGCAGACACTTACCTTTGTTGGTGAAGCCACAAATGGTGGCCGTATTACCCTCATAGCAGACTTGTAGGCCAATGCGCGGTCGTATGTCGCAGCCACCTATAGTGCAAAGTACGCCCATTACATAGACGTACTCGTTCTCCAAGTGTTGCATGTCTAGGCCATCTTCGCCAAACAGTTCGGCGGCGACACAAAGTTTTTGTGCCAGAAACGAGTTTATTGCCGCGTTCCAGTAGGGTAGCGTGTGCAGACGGCGCAGTAAAGTTATGATCTCCTCGGCGATGGTGCCCGAGTGTGAGGCGGTCAGCAGCACGCGTGTCTTGCAGTCGCCCACATTTTGTGACAGCGACATATCTTGCGGGCAGTAAAGCGTAATCTTGCCCAGTGTGGAGAAGAGCTGACGCACCAATAAAGACATGCGTTGGGTATGCGCAGCGTCGGTCCAGTGAATGAGTATGCCCTGCAGTAGGCGTAGACAGTGAATATTGCGGAAAAGATCTTGTTCACGCGTCACCGGCTGTTCCAGCAGGCTAATGTAGAAGTCGATCCAGCTGCTCGAGGACAAATATTTGGCGAGCGATTTGGATTCACCTAACGGTGTTAAACGTATGGTTAGAATAACATTAAATAAAAAAAATAAAAGTATGCGCTGCAATTCACCTGCAATGGCTTTCAGAAAACCTAATGTGGTCCAATTGTCCAGACCGTAGATATTGCCCAGTGTCGACTTGGGTTCGAGTACGGCGCGAAACATGCAGGATATGCAGCGCACGGCACACTTATCCATCTGCGCGCTGTGTAAACCAATGCCTACCGAGATGATTTGTAGCGTTTTCGTGCAGGCGTAGCGCAATAGCTTGGTCGGGTGCGATTCGCCATTCAGCTGAACATCACAGCACAGCTCATCCTTTTCCGTTTCTGTGTCCGGTGAGATGACATTTAAAGCGCTATCGGCTAAACGCAGATCATATTGACCCTCTTTACCCATGCGATAGGAGTTTGTAGCGCCGGTGTACCACTCAACACGTACCCAACTGAAAGAGAGCAGGCAGCGTGAGTTTAGATAAAGGAATGTATGTGTATAAGAAAGGAGAGCAAGAAGCGAAATCTGCAAATTGGTTAAGTTTCCAAAATGGCGCAAAAGTTCTGTTCTACTGCGTTTACTTAAAACCGTTAAAAAAAACTTGCTACAACTTCGTATGTAAGTACTAACCCATCTTCGCCCACTACGCTTATGATACGTCCCTCACCAGGCGGATTGCCATCCTGATCGCCCCATTTCCAGTCCGCGCCGCGCACAATACGCGTGCCGATCTTCATTAACTTTGCCAGTTCTGGTCCCGTTAAGTTCGCCTTATTCGATTTTTGTTTCAAAATTGTATCTTCATACACCACCGAGAGATCGTAGGTGTTCTTCACCGTCGGTATCTCGCCACCGGTCTGACTGAGTAAGCCGAGCACCGTGCCGAGTGTGCCAGAATTTACGATTAAACTCAATTCATTGGCACTCATATCCTTGGCTAGAATGCCGAACACGCTTAGCAGAAAACGCGCACGTGGCAGCTTTTTAAGGAACACATAAGTGCCTAGATTAGAGGTATCCTTGCCGTTGCCCGCATTGTATTTGCCCCTCAACTGTATGAGCTCCTGATTGACCAGCCGCTGCAGTTCGTGCACAGCCCACTCGAGCACACGTGATTGTGCAAGCAGCAGATCGGCTTTTTGAAAAGCCGTTATCATGTTAAGATCGTACAGCACGTTTAGCGTTGCCTGCTTGCTGCAGCTGCTCTTGAGATGCAAGCCCAGATAACCGTTAAGCATATTATACTGCACGGCATCGAGCAGACCATGCACTTGCAACATGGCGTGTAGCATTTCTAGACCCTGGCGACGTATTTGATAACGTTGCACCTGACAGTACATAGCGCGACGCACAGTCTCCACATCGCACACCTCTTGCATTACGAACTCGACAATCTCTTGCATGATGGGCACATTCAACTCGCCGGAGAAGTACCATTTCTCGCGCAGCTTGCGTAAAAGATCATTATTGAGACGCGGTTCGTCATCAGCGGGCTTCTTGTCAACATCGAAGTCCAGTTCGTTTGCCTGCAATTTGATTTCTTCATTGGAGGTTTTGCGTTCGCTGAGTATAACATTGTTGTCGCCGCCGTCAAGTAGATTCTCGTTGGATAAGTTGCCACGTAGCGGTGGCATAAGCACCGTGGCGCTGGCCAGCGAGCTGCTGTCCGCCGTGCCGACACCAGAGTCCTTCACAGTTGCGTCTGAGCCGGCGCCATCGGTTTGCAGTAGTGATTCCTGCGGAGAAAAAAAAAAGTGTAATAAGTGCAAAACGCGTGTGTGTTTATGCAATGCAACAACTTACATGAGATTGATTCAGCTTTTGCGCTACATTCTGACTCTGTATCGTCACATTGAGTATGTCTTCAGGCTTTGCGCAGGCCAATTGTTTCTTGGCCATGCGCATTTCGGCTATGATGCGCCGCACGACATGCTTGAAACGCGGCAGCCGATGTAATATGGGTAATTTGCGTAGCGCCTCCTGCTCCAAACTCACCGCCGGACGCACTTCGTATAGCAGAAAGCGCAGACGCTCCAGCATGGCGGCGCACACTTCCTTATAGCTGCGATTTAGCTGCTGGCGTATGCGCACCACGGACCATTTGGTTTGGTAGATGAGTCGTATCATGTCGGCAATTTGGCGTGGTGTCTTAGCTACAGCCACACCGCTCAACTCACGCTCCAACACGTTTAACACGAGACCGCCCAGACTCTGATGGCGTATTAGCACCGCGGTTAGTAAACGTTCCAACTCTTGCACGGGATGTTCGTGTGGGAACTCTTGATGCCAAATTAGGTTGTTATCCTTGCAATAACGTTCGGAGAGTGTCATCCAAGTGACGACCAGTGCATCGGTTAAGCGTGCCTCACTCAAACCGGCTATAAAGCTTTCAATGCGCTGCTGCACACTATTAATGTGCGGTTGTGCGACTACAGCGACACCACCAACAACGCCAACGGCTGTGCCTACGCCGCCAATGCCGCCACAAATAGTTAGACTGTGTGCAGGCGGTTCGGTGGGCGTACTGCCGGCGGTGCTAGCGCTGCTACGCGCCTCACCCTTCTCCTCATCGAAGGGATTGCTCGGCTGCAAGAGCTGCAGTCCGCCGCGTAGTATGCTGGAGCGCACTATGGTCTTGCACTGCAACTCTGCGGGCTGTTGTGCGGGGCCGGTCTGCAAGAGATTGACAACGAGCCCGAGTAGGTAAGCCAACGCGCGCTCCGAGTTGAAGTGCGTGAGCACTTTGCTTTGCTGCACATGTGGCTGTAAACGTGAGCAAAAATTGTAGCAAATTCTGGTATTTATATGGTGTTTAACTAACCTTTTCCTCTGTCACGTACACCGCGTAGCGTCCGACCTTGTAGTTGCTCAAAATATGTTCCAAATAGTTACGATAGATGTTGGTATTCAGCTCGACGGTGAGATCCTTACCGATACTCGTTGCCAGTAGCTCATTAATGGTCGCATTGTCGCTGCTGTAATGGTTTAGACATAAATAGCATGATTTTCGTACGCTTCAATAGTTTAAACTTACTGATAGTCGCTGACGTCACATACATAGCCATTAAGTATAATCCATTTGCCGCCATCGAGTATTTGGTTTTCGAAATCATTTTTGCGTATCAAATTCACATCGTCCTGTGTCTGCATATTCGCGCCTTTCTGATTGCCGCGGCATATAATGCCTGGCCAGCCCATGTCGTCCGAGTCCTGTAACTCACTGTCGCATATGATGCGATTCAAATTGTCCAGCGCATGCAGCAGCGGCAGAAAAATCTTAGTCCATTCGAAAGCGGGCAAAATCGTCGGACGATCGCGTTTTAGTAAGATCAGTCCTATCAGCAGCTCGTATAACAGCGTATCGGATATGTCGGTTTTTATTATGTCCGCTACGCTCTCCTTGCCCTGCAACGCGATTTCGTGCGCCTTCTGCAGCGAGAGTATGCACAGCGACACCGCGCTCTGCACATATTTGCTGAGCAGCGCCTCGGCACCGCTGATCTCCTCCTGTTTCGACTGGTGTATGTGTGCGAAGAGTAAACGCTGAAAGCGATGTAACAAATCCAAACTCGGACTAGTATGTTCGGCAAACGTTTGCGTTTGCACGACTGAGAGCGTGTTGAACGAGTCATCTTCGGGTTTTGTAATGCCAGCATTTATTAGCAGTTGTGTTAAACGCGCTTGCGTCAAAGCAGAATTGTTGCGTAGCAGTTGTTTGATTAGATGTAGTAACGGTAAATTGTGTCCATTATCGGTGCAATCATTAGCTTCAAGGCGTATCGCTTGTTTGAGCGCAGTTTCTAAACCGCCTTCGGCCATCAGTGAACCAACTAGCAGATCCGTCATGAAGCGATGACCCGAGGAGGAGATGCCCGACTCAGTAGGCAGCAGCGAAGTCAAAGTTTGTGCGCGCTCCGAAGCTGTGGGCAATAAAACGCTCCAGCCGACCTACAAGCATAAATGTTGGTTAACTGTAAAATTCTTTTTTCAAAATACAACACACCTGCAGCGTCCACTGCGCTGCCTCTTGCATGGTTTTAAGTACATTGGAGCCACCTGCCAGGCTGAGTATGCGCGTTTTCAAGCTGACCAGCAGGCGCGAACCTTCGGATAAGCCCACTGATTTTGGCGCGACGCTATTCACTATCAGCGCGTGTAATTGTAGACGCAACAGATTCAAACAGGCCACTGCAATGCACTCAGACTCCTGATTGGGTGTTTGTCGATTGTTGCTGTCCTGTCCACAGACTATGCCGAGCAATTGATCCAGCAGTCGAAATGTGTGTTCGCTGAGGTCGATAACAAATTGTATTTTCAACGGCACGCCTTGCACCGAAGTCTGACTCCATATAATGCTTTGCGCGGCGCCGCAAGCAATGCCGTAAGCTTGTACGGACGGGTGTGTAGCGAGCAACGGATCGCGCAGTATGGGCTCCTTAGAGATCGCGGCTGGACACACTTGCTGGAAATCGTTGCGACCCCAACCAAAAACTTCGCCTTTATTGCTCATAGCAAGACAATGCCAAACGCCGACCGAGACATCCACAATGACCTTTGACTGCGTAGGTGTAGAGTTAAGAAAGTTATATTAGAGTTTACAATAGAAAATACACAGCAACGCACCTGCAAGGCGCTTAGCTGTTTGGGCGTGTTGAGACACTGCACATTTTTGTCGAGTAAGCCATGTCCCAAGCGGCCATCGTACGCTTTGCCCCACGAATACAGCTTACCATCGCAGCTCAACGCCATTGAGAATTGTGAGCCCGCAAATACGCGTTTAATTAGCGGCAGCGTTTCGATTAACTGCGGCAGCTGCGCACCATTGCAAGAGCCGTTACCCAATTTACCGTAATCGCCATCGCCCCAAGCAAACACCAAACCCTCGGCAGTCAGGCATAGTGTATGTGAGTCGCCGCTGCCTAGCGCCACGTCAATTATGCTATGCTCACGTAAAGCGTAGACATGTGTCGGCAATAGTTTATCGTCTGAATTGCCATGCCCGAGTCGGCCGTAGGTGCCGCGTCCCCAAGTATAGAGATTGCCGTTCATGGTGATGGCCGCGCTGTAGGTGCAGCCACAGTATACCGCCTTGACGCTATGTTCCAGCGTTTGTATTTTGGTTGGCTGCTCGCGCAGCAACGAATCGCCATGCCCCAAGCGGCCACCCTCACCGCAGCCCCAAGAGTATGCATTCTCTGTGCGCGTTGAAATAGAAAAATTTAGTGCAGCGTAGAGCTATATTTTAACGCTTTGTACTTACCCATATTATCCACGGCCATGAAGTGCCTGCCCTCGCAATGCGCCGTCACAGCCGTCACCGGCACGTCGTTCATTTCCTCAATAAGCATCGGCTCCGTCTCCGGTTTGGCAATGCGCCAAGTGTACATCTTGCCTTCGTGTGTGAGAAAGAGCACATATTCCTCGGAGAAGGCGACCTGCTTTACTTGGAAATAGAAATTCAGCACAGGCGCTGGATAGTGCGCGCCCGCAGCAGTGTTTGCTGCGGCTGTCAAACCCACAGCCGGCTCAGCGGTGAAGCCATATTGATCGTGGCACAGTGTTTGCCAACCGAGCGCGTAAATGCGTTGCTCATGCAGTTGCGGTGATGAGGAGGCGGATGCGCTCTCCTGCGACGCTTGCGCGTGTAAAGTTGGTTTGACAGCTGGCGGTTGTGCACGCGCTGGTAGTGGCGCACTTGCTGTGCTTGTGGGCAAGTGCGGCTTTGCGAGACGATCGAGATGTGAAACAATGACGACTGCGGCTTGTTTCAAGTCCACATTGGTGGTGTCTTGTTCGGGTAGCGTGAGAAAGCGTAGAAAGGATTCGGTGGCGCTGGCCGGCGCCGACTCTGCCATACTGTTAATGCCATAGTTACCAATGCTCTCGTAACGCCGCAGTATGGGCACTAAAGGTGCGCCTGTGTTTTGTGGCACGTCGCGATTGTCGTCCGTCTCTTTTTCTTTCTCCCAAAGCATCAATAGTAGTACGATTGCCTCAAGTGTGGCGGCAAGTGTGCCCTTTTGTGCGCCCAGCTCCAATAGCAAGCACAAAGCGGTGTGACGGTCTTCACGCGGTGCTGTACACCGGCCGCCTAAGGGATCTCCGAGCGCTACTTGGCGCAGAAACTTTATAGAGCGCTCGAGCACTTCGATCCACAGCGGAGACACCTGCAAACGAGAGAGTTTAATAATGTGAAAGAGTTCTCAGCATATACAAAATGAAATGCTCACCTGCGTGGCATCAAAGAGCGATGCCTCCGGCAGATCTTGCAGCGATTCTAAAGCTTCGCTCAGTAGCTCACTGCACATTTCAGTGTCTTCGCCAGAACGCCAAGCGCGTCGCAAAAACGCGAAGGAAAAATTAAGCGCCGCGCGTGTGCCGACACGAGCCAAGCCTAAAGTGGCGCGTTCATTTTCCTTTATAGGTGATGGCACGTCTACGGTGGAGAAGTGACGTAATTTGTTAGTTGCATGGTAATTCATTTCCCTAATACGCAACGGGCTAATGCCACTGTTGACGGCGCTGCGTTGATCCTCATTGAACTTGCACTTCTCCGCGTTCGTTGAGACAATACTGCTCGGCATGCCAATTGTGATGTGACACTGCAGTTCCTGTTGTTGCTTCCAGCGCGAGAGCGCTACAAAATAGCGTTCATAGATGAAAAGTTGCTGACGCAAATGTATGGCGGAAAGGCAGTTGCCCGCCGCCTGCAGTGAAATGTCATGCAATTCGGCCAACAGCGTGTTCTGGCAATTCAATTTTACTGTGTTGTTGGGACTTTGTCCCCAAAGCCATGATTCGAAAATGACTTCTGACGAAATGCGGCTAGCGGCAGCATTCTGCACTGCTGTGGTCATTTTCTTGATGGCTGAATCAGAGTCGAGCGTGCGACATGCGGAGCAATTGCATGCCGATAGTGGACCGCAATAGTCGAGTGGACAGCAGGAGCATTGCAGCTTCTGTATGCCACAGTAATGTTTGCCATCATCGCCAAGGTAGGAGAGATGACCAGCCGCATTGAGTACAGGCGCTGCCGGTGACGAGACTAATTCACAATCTTGTATGAGATTATTCCACAGCACGGCGGCATCTTCGACGTTGCGCAAGCTTGAGATGAGATCGGCGCGTAACCATTTGGCATCGAGAAAAGGCAGCGGACGTAAATAAAGATCAGCAGTGGAATTGCACGAGGACATAACTAACGTCACTACTGCACCTTATCGTAAGGAACAGTCTTATGTTTATGTTTTTAAATGTTATAAGTGATGACAGATTATTGTTGTTATGAATAGATGTACAGATTACTGAATTACGCAACTTTAGACGTCTTAATTTGTTGAAAATAATTTTACGTGTGCTATAATGAGCTGTCGTAGCAGCGGTAAGCTGTTTACATTTTGTATTTGCTTATCATGCAAAAGCCTTTTTGTGGCACTGATAAATATTTTTTCTAATGCTTGATGTAAATCCAGTTATGCTAACACGATTTTCAATTACTATTTACGTGGTTCAAATTGAATGTAAAGCTTGCAAAAATTATTCAATTTAATTCTGTTTTTGAATCACGCGTTAACCTCCAGCCTTGCCTTGCCGCGCTTTAACCAGCCAAGCGAAGCGGCTGTGTTGGTTCACACACGCTGCTCAATGAGAAATATTGCGTGCGTATGTGCGTTGTGTATATTCCACAACACAGCAATTACACCTCTTCCGCCCCCAACGCTTCTGTTGTCAAGTAATCGCGTTTAGTTTGTTGTAGCCACTGCCCCTCCCTAGTTGTTGTTAGGTTCGTCGTGTCGCCGCTGACTTTGATGTCGTCACTTTCGCTTTTGTCGATTTGTTTTGACCGTGTAACAATTTATATTGATGTTTTGTTGCTGTTGTACTCCTTCGTTATTACTTCCACTTCTATTCGATATTGTATATATTGAAATTTGTTTGTTTTTGTAGCTGCAGCTGGTGTACGGCCTTTGGGAAAATTCAATTTTGCGTAAACTGCTGCCGCAGCGACGCCGTTACTAATGATTATCACAGAGCCTCAACAGATACGTTTCGCACGCGTCGTTCATTCACACACCGTTGACCGCACCGCCACTACACCACTTCCTCTACCTTTTTACAAATAATAATATATTAATAATTTTATTTCACTTGGTAATGGTGCAACTATGCAAGCTATTGCACCCTTCGTCAAACTGATTGTACTTACTACCCTTCCACACTATTGGCGAACTATTTATTCTACACACATACACCCACCGCACGCACACCACTCACAAAATTTTCACAGCTCAAAATTTTTCTTCCGAGTTTTTCAAATGCAATTTTACGCTTTAAACTCGAAATTTTTGACAAAATTTATATACCAATTTGTTGTGCTGCTTTTCTACTACAACTAGACACTAGTTTAAATAGGAAATTTTAACTTTTTCTTTGTATAATTCTCATTGAAAGGAACGCAGCAGTTTTTCCAGCTAGTTCAATAAAGAATCTCAAGAAAATTTTCGATTGACTGCAATGCTGCCAGCAGATTTCATACTAAACGTTGGATTCGTGCCAATAAGACCCAGAAAATATCCAATAAGAATATAGCGTACAACATGACAAAGTTACGGAACATTACGTGCGAAAGCTATTTCTAATAAATAGTACGTTAATTTTGTTTATAAAAATTGTAAATGCTTTAAAAAATTGGTGAAAATTTCCTAAAACTCGCGCATTGCCAGAATGTATAATAAATTTGTAATATTTCATATTTAATACAAATGTACAAGAGAAGTCCAAAAGAAGTAGCAAAATATTGTTAAAATTGTTTTAACTTGCAAAAATCAACATAAACTTAGCAATTATTTTTAAATACCGCATATCGAAAATCCTTTAACTCGTTATTTCTTTCCAATTATTTTGGCAGCACAATCGCTGCTTTTAGCAATCTGGTCAAAAATTTTCAATAATCTATTACATTTATGTTTCCAACAATCTTTTACATAGAGTCAACAGCTGTTTTTTGTTTATAAACAAATGCGAAAAGCCGGTGAGTCAAAATAACATAATTTACGTAGAAATTAAGCATAAGATGTTTCAAAATATGTTAAATTTTAGAATATTTATCAATATACGCCGGCAAACGTATTAAATTATTTGTTAATAAATAGAATTTAATGGAAAACTATTTGTTGACATTTTTGTTATTGTGTTTGTAAAGTGAAACACCAGCTGCGACACCTACTGGTAATCGACACAAAACTAAAGTACAAAAAAACGAATAAATATCGAACGATGAGCGCAGAATTTATTCAGTGAAAAAATCCATTTTTGCACGAAATTTAATTGATTTAACAACTTTAGGCACCACTAAACGGCGGTCATGCATGACGCAGACCTGGAAGCTAATGCAGATAGTGTTAATTATCTCATTACACAATTATGCAGCAGACTTGCCAGCCAACATGGCTTAAAGGAGCCCGAGTGTAGCACAGCTGTGCAGGAACTGAAGTCAAGCGCCTTTGAAATCTTGCTGAAAAGAACCCCACAACCTAATGTGTACCCAACAGCAGCTGAAACACGAGAATTCGATCCTCAACGTGCTGTTGATATGCACATATTTGCCGCCAAGTTGCATTCGCGCGCCGATCCTCTGGTTTGCGCACGTTATGCGGCACTTGAAGAGCAAATGGCAGCCATTAGCGATGTGCCATACTTCACAGAGGGCAAGGGACGTGACATGCTGCAACTATTGCTCTCGCTGCAGGGGGATGTGCGCAAGGAAGATCAAGTGGTATAAATATTTATTACTATTTATTTGTACATATTATATAAATGTGCTTGTAATTCTAGCCTGTACCTAGTCCGCCCACGCTGCTTGTACCTGGTCCATTCACGCTCTTCGCCAGCTATGAAAATAATAAATATTACCCCAAACAACAAACATGCGATCTATTTAACCCACAACCGCGCTTATTCAAGGGCATAAAGGATATCGAGCCGCTTGATAACCCTTATCTGCCGAAAAATTTACTCGGCAAGGAATGCAATTTGTTGGCGAAAATTGAACAGAAATATGGTGCCAAGCAGACGCGTGCACCAGCCACAGCACAGGACTGCACTTTCACCGCGATGACGCGTCGCTTGCTAGGCGCTACGGTGCGTATAAATTTGAATGCTTTTCGTCTACTGACCGACAATGAAACGCAACCAGCAACAATTGTCAACATGGCGAATAAATCGAAGGTATAAATAAAAATTACTGTTACACACTTGTATAAATATATATGCACATACTGCTTACAGTTAAAGTTAAAAGCTTCAGCGGCACAACACGCATTGCCTGTGATTGCAAAGCAGCAAATGCTGGACGAAGCACCGCGTATACTCTCCTGGAACTGGCAAAGTTTGGGCTGTCGTGGCGTGCTGCGGCAACGTCCATGCGCTAGCGAAGCCGGCGTAATGCTCGAGCTCAAGTGTCAGCTAATGCATATGCGTGGACACAAATTCGAAACGCTGGTTATGACTTGCGCGGCATTTCTGCGTGATCTGAAGTCACTTACTGTCGGCATTCAGTCGGATATATTTCAACATGATGAACGCATGATCTTTTGCCTGCATCCGTGCATCACTGTGGAGGGTTTGCTGCCAGAGACAGTCAGCAGCTACGCGCTGACTTTTCAGGAGTGCGGCACTTGCTATAAACGTTTGCAGACAATGATACAGAAGAAGGACTATAAGCTGATATTTGAAGGCTTCATATTTCGCGTGAGTTAGGTGAAATGTTTTGTAAACAGCAAGTGCATATTGTTTCTGCTTGCAGGCACTAAGCAGCGCCATAGATGAGTATCTACTCACCTTTCGGCAGTATGTTTTCGCGCAGCATGATGAAACGCTAATTGCGTACTATGCGCGCATGCGCAAAGCTATGCGTCAAATAAGCAATCTGTGCTTCACGCTGGCCATACATACAGACGGTATTGGTTTGTTGTTGTGTTGTGTAATTTTATGCTTATGCTTCATTTTCACAGTGGACGCGCATGTGGCGCTGCCGATGGGTTCACAGTTTCTCGGCTATTTATATCGTGAGATCGTGCACACAACCGAAAAGGACTATATTATGCTATTAGTGTATATACTGAAGTCTTGCTGCCACGTTTATTTCAAGTACGACAGCAAAAAATTATTTTTTTTTTTCACATTACAACTGTGCTTAACTCTTTAACGCAGACATTTGCAGAAATGGATCTACTACGGGCTATTGGACGATCCATCCAACGAGCTATTCATTTGTTTCGTGGATCATTATCGCGCCGACACGAAGTACTTCTATGATAAAGCATACTTTGTGCGCAAGGAATCCGTGCCGGGCTTCTTTCAAGGCCATGAGGATGACATTTTGCAGTGCGGCAAGTACACAATGCTGCTGAAAGCTTACAAACCGCATGTAAGCGCCTATAATAAAGCTTTATTTTCCTTTTGTATTAATTCAAACCCTTTGCTTACCACTACAGCATCCACTATTCGCGCTCGACTACCCGCTCATAACCGTGTGTCTCACGTATGCAGAAATTCAGCATCTCAAGAAGAAGTGCATCAAATATAGAGCACAAGCACGCGCTGCTTGTGGCAACAGCGACATTAGCATACGTCAAATATTTGAAGAACGCGAAGCAAAGAAACGCCAATTCTATCAGCGCGCTTGCCAGCGCACACGCGAGAATCTCGATAAATGGGCGCTGGAGCAACACGATCTCGCGTTGTTGGCTGCTGAGCAAAAGCGGCGTCGCTTGGCTGAGCTGACGTCACAATTACAGGATGCCAAGCAGCGCAAAATCGACGAGCGACGCGCCAATGTCGAGCTAGAGTTGCGCTTGCTGCGTGAAACCGAAAAACTGGAGGAGCAGAGTTTGCTGCGTGAAAATATCAATTTGCGCAAACGTATCGAGTATTATCAGGAGCTCAGCGATACGATGCGCAGCGCTGCTGGCGGTAATGTGTACGCCAATCAACCTACAGCAGCAACTGAGCCACAAGCCGTACTCGCGCAATCGTCCAAATCGCATGCGCAGAGTGAAGGCAGCGGTGAGAGCAGCGCGACGGCACCACAGACGCCTGGCAGTGGCGGCACAGATACCGATTTTGAGTCATGTTGCGGCGAAGTAGGAAAAGATGCGGATGCTGACGCTGATGCCGATTCAGCTTCATTGTATGCAGAATGTCTGTCGGAGGAATTTGTGCAGAAATTCGCAGAAACTGAAAACGCGCTGCACGCGATTTGTGTTGCGCCGTCGACTGAATGCGTTGGTGACACCGACGCAGTTAAAACATTAGTTACGTTGGCGGCGCCGCAAGAGATTAACTCGGAGACTAGCTTGCATACCGCGTTGGACTACAGCGTGTCACAAACAACAACCCTATTGGCAAATCCATCACAAAGCACATTTTTAAAGCGCAGCGCCTCCGATGTGATCAATTCAAATGAGTTGGCTACTGCTGGTGTTGCGCAAAATCCCAGCAGCACAACGGTGACAATAGCTTCAGCCGGCCGCACAGTGCCGTTGACGTCAAATATTAGCAGTACTACCGTTACCATGGCACCTGCGCCCATAGCAACTGAGAAACGTAGGTTATATTAATTTGTATAGCATTTTCTATATTTAAATTCCTTTTACACCGTTTCTAGCGCTTTCTGAGGCACAACGCAATAAGCTACGCGTGCTCGCGCACGAATTCGGCACATACAGCACAAACACGCAAGCATCAACTCAACCAGACATCAACTTAAATACG
The DNA here is from genome assembly GCF_042242935.1 of Bactrocera oleae. Classification (NCBI taxonomy): domain Eukaryota; kingdom Metazoa; phylum Arthropoda; class Insecta; order Diptera; family Tephritidae; genus Bactrocera; species Bactrocera oleae. The sequence goes on from NC_091539.1 coordinate 2,838,848, forward strand.
CTACCAGATGACGAGTTGACAGATTTGCAGCGTAATCGTCGACGTATGATGCAAAACGATCCATTTACCGAGTACAATAAGAGTGCGCTACCCGATCGCGCACAGCTGAACCTCAACTTGAACACGGAGCGTGCGCGCAATCGTCGACGTGTGCTCGAAAGCGAATTTGACATATTAACTGGGCTTACACCCTCAACTACCACATTTACCGTGGAACAGTGCATAACGCCTATGTCCACCACCTCGGATACACCGCTCACCGACTGTGCCACAGATTTGTTGCCAACTACAGCCAATCAAGTTGATTTAGCTAATGGCAATGTGTCGTCGAAGTCAGCTTTAAAAATCAATGTGGAACTCGCTAATGAGCAACAACAACAGTTAGCTGAAAACGCGACTGCTGTGGATGGGCTGCTTAGCTGCCAAACTGCGGAGACAGCGGAAGCAGCGCTGACGCCAGATTGTGCATTGAATACGGCCGGCTTGCAGGCAAAACAAGGATTTGATTTTGTAGACATCGCTCGTGTAAAGCAACAACAACAGGCAGTCGCCGTAGAGGCGGCTATGCAGTCGGACACTATGTCGTACACCTCCAGCGCTGACGAAACGGAGGAAGTAGCCATTCCAGCACAAGACTACAATGATCCCTACAAACGTAGCAGAGAGTTGCTCGAGAGTAATTTCACTTGCGCGACACGCAGTCCTTATATACGCTTGAATATGAGCAAAACGCCAATGATCGTGGCGGCCAAGAAGTCGCGTGAATCGTTGCAGCAATTGAAAGTAAACAGCATGAGTGTCATTACGTTGACAGAATTTCTGCAAAAATCCGTCATTTTGCCGATGACCACACACCTCGGCTTGGTCAATAATGAAGTAATGCGTCTATTTCTCGAAGAGTTGCAAATCTTGGATCATCTGCGCAGCTTAAGGCATTATTTCTTTCTCATGGACGGCGAGTTCGGCTCCATAATTTGTGACGGCATTATTGGCAAATTGGAGAGTGGCGCAACTCCAACGAAGCTACTTAACTACCAAATGCTGCACTCGATACTCGACACAGCACTCAGCTCGAGCATAACAGGTAAGTAAATGTCTATTAATTACGCAGCACCGTTGTGGTCCCTGGCTGTAGTGAAACGACAACCTGTACGATAACAGCTGATGTCTGCCATTGAACAACTACATAAAGAAGCCTTCGTTCTGGATATTTTAGCAGTTTAAACTCGTATCTATACCTCATGATCCTCGTCCTCGCATGACTCTAACCACCTCTTTGCAAACCCAATAAATTCCACTCCTCAAAAACCTCTCTCCCTATGGTCCGACCCCGTCGAAATAGCACGTTTCCTGGGTCTCCCGTTAGACAACTCGCTCACAACTAGAATGCACCTTAACACCCAAACTATAACAATAAAAACCAAATAAAATCCTCAACTTCACAGGCAATGACAAAAACGCTGAGCATCTCTCCTTCACCATAAACGATGTGCCGCAGAAATTCGACCTTGCCAATCCGGGTGTGCTGAATGTGCTTAGTCTCAGCTATCGCATCGACTGGCCATTGAATCTCATACTCAATCCTGAAACACTAGAACAGTATGGCAACATTTTCAAATATCTGCTCAAAGTGCGTCGCATCAGCTGGGTGCTGGAACGTGCTTATCAAATACTCAAGGAGTCGTTAAAAAAGCACGGTAAACAACTGCTACAGTCGCCACAATATCGTCATGTGCAGCTGATACGTCACAAATTCTATCATTTCGTGCATGCGCTGCAGAATCACATCACCGCCAATGCATTGCAGGCCTCCTGGAAGACATTCAAAGACGATCTGCTGCAGGCCAAATCCATTGAGGATATCTATCGTAAGCACACAACCTATGTGAAGCGCATAAACTTTCTGTGCATGCTAAATCGGCACAGCGCGGAGTTCAATAACACTATTGAAAATATATTCAAGATATCATTGCGCTTCTACAAGTGAGTTGACAATGGCTATATGTTGCGCTGTTTTTGCATGTTCAGTTTTATTTATTTTCCACAGCAACCTCAAGTCGCGCGAGTTCAAGCAGCGCAGCGGCGATGAGCACTACACACATTCGCGCTACGACAAGCTGTCCAATGACGAGCAAGAGTTTGACAAATTCATCAAATTCACTATATACCTCGGCACCAAGATTGTGCGCCACGGTTATCAGGAGGAGATTGGACAACTGATTGCCTTGATTAATGTGAATCAGTATTACAGCGCTAGCACAATACCGTAACGCTTTAAAATCCATTTGCTTTATATATGTATGCACCCACAGAAGTTTTCTCTTAACGCTGTAATCTTCGAATTTAATTTTGAAGCTCGAATTTGAAATGTTACTGTGAATTAATGCCTAAATATTTAAATTGTATTATTTAGTTAAGAATGTGTTGAATTAATAAACTATAATTAATGTTGGCTTATGTTGAATTTAAAAAAGTATTATATATATTTTCCTAAGTGTCTTAAACTCTCTCTTAAAACAGGTTAAGTCGTTCGTTATTTTTAGTAACTACTTTTGCTGCAGACCTTTGTTTAGTTGGCAAGACTCAAGTTAGTTTGTCATCGCAATCATCAAACGGAAGATCTCGGACGGGGTCGCAGCATAGGGAAAGCAATGTTAGCTGAGTGGAGTTTATTAGGCTTGCAAAAAGGTGGTTAGAGTTATGCAAAGAGTATACGCACGCAGGACATATATTATGTATGGTATGCGTGGTCAAAATTTTCTGCATAGATAGGAGTTTAATCTGCTACAATATCCAGAACGAAGTTGCGCCAGGATCACTCTAGTTTCACGTGACAACTCGAGCTCAAGGTCTGCGATAGCTGCTGGTTTGACTTGAAGTACGCCAGTAAGAGAGGCAGTCGTTGAGGGTGTTGATGGCTTTACTGTGAATGGCATTCGGTTTGTGTCTGAAGTTAGTTGCATACGAAATTGCGTCGCTATATTGCTCGTCGACGCATTGTATGAATGTACTGTTGATATTCCTAGCAAGCGGCTACGCTTCAAGAAAATCGCAGCAAAGGTAATTTACGCGAATATATATTAGTAGAATCTGCTTGGAGAGGAGTGCATTATATTACTCAACCGTTAGCAAGCGGGCCTCACTATGGTGGTGTTCGAAGGGGGTTATCAAGAGATATCCTGTGTTAGTCCTGAATGAGGTGTTCTCTCTTGTCTGTAAGTTCTTTAGCTGCATCCTGCTGCACTCAAGCGACCATATTGTGACTGCGTAATTGTTGACCGGCCGACCGATTTTCTTGTAAGTGGCTAGCAATTTTTCTTTGTTCTTACCCTAGCTGCTGCTGGCTAGCGACTTGAGCGGGGAGCGGACAAATGTTCATAGTTCTGGCAGAGAACGTATATTATAATCTACATTCTCTGGTTCTGGCACTTGCCTATACAACTAGCAAGCTGCTGATGGTAAAGTCGCTTTGATATTTATGGGCTTTAAAGTGTTCTTAAGTTCTCTTAAGTGAAATGTGCTCTTATTTTTTATAATAATTCTCTAATTTTTACAATAATTATCTAATTTTTATTTAACGATTTCACAAAATTTTGTTATTTCGAACTCAATTTTAAATATAACCAAACGTCACTTCCACATTACTTTACGCGCAGTGCTGCCAACGCAGCGCAAAAGTCAGCTTAAAATATTAGTGAAAAGTCCGTTGAATACCAATCAAACACACACACATATATACACAAAACACAACAAAGAGCATACTTCAAGCCAAACTGAGCGCGAGCAGCATTGCATTTGCCATGCGTGCATATATGCATATGTATGTGTTTGTGGCAATTGGCTCTCTGCACGCATCTTCATTCGTACGTTTTTGGTGCGCTCGCACGTTTGGCATGCAAACAAAATTCAGTATTAAATTGAAAATCTCGTTATTATGTTGTGTTCGCACGGTTGGAATTTTTCGAAACCCCCTCTCAAACGGCAACGCCACACTCCCCGCGGTTGCAACTAACCGAATAGACAGCCAAGCTAGCTAGCTTGCCCACCCACCTAAGGCGGGAGTTGTGTTGTGTATGTGCACACAGTGCGGCTGCAACAGCTTGCAGGAGAACACACGAAAAACGGCACTTATCCTACATTTTGCTGAGGGATGTGTCAAAAATTGCGAAAAATTCATTAATAAACTAAATGCAAAATTGCTGCATGGAAATGAAGTGGAAAATTAGTAAATTGCAAAGTGCGAGTGTGCAAGTGATGAACGGCAAAAGAGTGCGCGATGACTGGACAGCAATAGTAGACAGCAGCAGCGAGTAGTGTAGTGAGACAAAGCGTGCGGTCAAGTTGGAAAAAAGATTTCGGTGCCAGCAAATATACGAGTATACGGGTAATTTATTGAAAAAATAAGTGAAAAATGTATGCGAAAATGTTGTGCGCGTGCAAAAGCATTGGTAAAAGTGAAAATCTATGTGAAAAAAAGTAAATAACGCAGAGCAGTGAAAAAGTGAAGAAGTCAATGTGGAAAACTTCCAGTTAAGCGCACGACGAGCGTATGCAAAGTGGCAAAGAGGGAGGGGGGGGCGTGTAAAAAAGCGCTATGTCGTACAAAGTGTGTCGTGTGCGACGGGTGGTGGGGCGCATAAACGAGTGGAAATCGCAGTATGCTTGCGAGCGCTGGACTCACTAACGCACACACACACACAGCAGAGAGAGAGGCATAAGCATATTAACATACAACGACACACACACACACATACACACGTGATGCGCGGCGCTATAAAGTGTTTTATGTATATACAGTTGTATAAACGTAATGTGCGCCCATAATGCACAGTGCGCGCACACAACTACATAGCTATTTATTTATAAACGTACGTTTATGTGGCAGAGCGCGTATAAAATGATGTGTATATGTGTGCATAAACACTAAAAGCCTTACATATTTACATACATGTTAAGCAAATGTATACATACAATAAACGCTACCGCTGCTGCATGGCATGCAACAAAAAATAAGTAAATATATGTATGTATGTATGTATATAACAAGAAAATTAAGTGAAATAAAGGCAGACGTGCTATAGCAGCGAATAAAGTGACTGGATGAGTAGTTGACTTACTGACTGATTTTGACTGACTCAATGACTGACTGGCTGACAAAAAGTCGACTAACGGAAAACTGCTTTTAAAAACAAGCAAAAACGTTATCTACGATTGCGCCCTAGCTAGAATACCCTACACAAATAAAGCCGTAGTTGCAAAAAGGGTGGGTGGGCGCACGGCAGCAAGTCAGTTATAAGCGTCAATGCTGCCCAATCACTTGCAGAAAAAAATCGTGTTCTCAGCTGTTCGCACGCAACACCAGCGTTGTCACTTTAGTTGGTAGAGTGCCACTATAGCTGTCATGCAACTGTCAGAAATGCTGTTTGACGTTTATATTTAATAATAGGCGCGCTCACAGGCACACGCATACTTATACGTTGCATGGTATATAATATGTAAATATATGTGCTTGCCTCTCGACAGGAAATATACGACATTGTCGCTCTTCCGCTGCCAGCAACACAGCGCTCGCTCGCTCTCTGTGTGTGCATCTTCATTTGTTTATTTACGTTGCAGCATTGCCAACTTGCGTATTTTTATTTTAACATATGTTTGTTGCTACATTCCAATAAGAGGCTGAATTTGTGGATATGCGTGCTGCGCATGTGTATTTGTAATTATGTTTGTGAGTGTGTGTGTGTGTGCGTGTATGTGTGTTTTACGCGCAACTCGATTACGTGCATTAATTAACTAACCATGAAATAATAAAAAAGTGTAGTAGAAATTTTAATTGAATTTGTTGTATATTTTAATTGCAAGCCGCTTAATTAATAATTCAGCGTAATCTCAGCCGACAAAGTGCTGGAAATAGCGAAGTGTCGGCGACAGCGCTGCTATCAGCAGTAAATGAGTGTCAATGTGAATGTCAAGCATAAAATTAGAATTGATATGCATACATTTGCAAATGCAACTATTTGTGCCTGAAAATGTGCGAAAAGTGCAAAATAAATGAAAAAATACAAATAAAAAAATGTAATAATTTCTGTTAAAAAAATACCGGTTTTTGCTATATTTTATTTTATTATAGGTACAAAACTACTAAACATTTCAATTTTGTGTCCGTGTGTGAAATTTTAAAAGTTGCTAAAATGTAGTATTCAATTAGAAAGTGTTAAAAAACAAAGTGTTGCCAAACGGCCTGTGCCACCATACAGTCCGTTAATTAATCAAACTAAAATGCAAATCAATCATTTGGTTGTCAGCAAAATTGTCGGTTTCTCTGGCGCCGCTCAGCAAAATTGTCAAATTAGCATACGTCGACTACAATCTTTAGTTTGAATTTTCACGCACTAACAAATGTCAGTTGGATAGAGCAGAACAAGCATCGATCAGCTGTTTGCACGTGCAAAAGTAAGTAAACATACAAATTAAGGGGTTACATGGGTTTTTATAAAATATATATAAATTTTATTGTCTTATTTAATTGTATAACAACTCTAGAATATTGTCCTAGATTCTCAAGTTGATACAAGTAGTAGTTTTGGAGATATAGTCACTTAAAACTTTAAACGCGCTTTTCTCGAAAATATGTTTTCAAAGTCAGTTGTCAAGATTTCTCGCGAACCACTCAACCGATCTTAATGAAATTTTACACAGGTCTTTGAGTTATGATATAAAAAGTCTTGTCGCGTATGATTTTTTTTTTGTTCAATTACAACTATTAAAAAAAAAGACGAGCAACTTTCAACAAAATTTGCATGTTTTTGTAAAAATGTCTGCCAAAAATACAATTTTCACTTTTTTTTTGTTTTTGTTTTTTTCTCCGTCCAATACCTAGTTAATGAGCTTGGTGTAAGCACGTATTTTGTTTTTTTACTTTTGATGATTCTGTGAGAAATTCCGCTGTCAACGCGGAAGCAACATTTTTCCGAGGGACTGCCGGAAATGACGTCGTTATGACCGAGTTTTGTGTATTTTCCTTTGAAAATTTCACAAAATCCTTATCAAATATGTATCTTCAGAATAATAAAAAGTTTGAATAAAACATTTCATTAATTATGTAACAAAATAATTGAAAATAGTGCGTTTTTTTTAACCCCTTAAAAAATAACAAAAACGAGAAAAACGTTAACTTCTATTGCACCGAAGCTTTAGTACCCGTCACAAATACAAATGTCTTTTAAAGATATATCTTAAATAAAAAAAGTTTTCCCAACAAGCATATAAATTTGGTCGTTCAGATTGTATAACAGCTATGTATATCCTATAGTGATTCGATATTGGCAGTTCCAAGAAATGAGCTGATTCTTGGAAAAAAAGAGACGTGTGACAAAATTTCAGATCAACCATTTCGAGGACTATTTTTTAAAAAAAAAAAACAGAAAATTCAAATTTTATGCGGAATGTTTATTATCATTCGAAAGAACATTCTTTGGCATTTATTTTTTGAAGATTATCTCTTTCAAATGTTAGCTGCGGCTAAGCCTCAGATGGTCCATCCGTTGAGTTCAATTTTCGATGACAGGTTCGAGCATTTCGACTCGTAACTGGTAACTGTCGAATGACGCGCGTGATGTTTTGCTTCAAGGCTTGAATCAAGATAGATAGCATAGATTTTAGACTTTATATATCTCCACAGTAAAAAGTCTAACGTTGTGATATCACACAATCTTGGTGGCCAATCGACCGACTTAAAACGTGAAACTATCTGCTCACCGAAGTGTTCTCTCAATAAATCCATTGACTGATGCGATGTGCGGAAAGTGACGCCGTCTTGTTGAAACCAAATGTCGCCGAGGTCACAAGCTTCAAATTCAGGCATCAAGTAGTCGCTTATCATGGCGCGATAACGGTCGTCATTGACGCTTACGTTCTCACCGGCATCTTTTTGGAAGAAAAATGGACCGATGATTTCACCCCTAAACAAACCACACCAAACTGTTGTTTTTTCTGGATGAAATGGCAGCTCTTGATTTGCCTCAGGTTGCTCTTCATCCCAAATGCGGCAATTTTGCTTGTTTACATACCCATTGAGCCAGAAATGGTCCTCATTGCTGCACAAAATTTGGCCCCAAACTCATTCTTAACAGAACGAGAATTTCCGTAATAAAGTTTCTTTTTCTTAATATTATTATAATGCCAACCAAAACGCGGTTAAAAGCTGTGGCGAACCAGAATATAAATTTCTGTTTGGATTTTTTCGAATATCACGCTACCGAGTATATATCGTTCAGCGACCCGCTCAACTTGAGGTTTCTTACGAATTTATATAAAAAAGTCTTAACACACTCGGCATTCCGTATACTGAGAATACAGAAAATGTGACTACACATATTTGTGTTTATTTTTCTATGTAGACTTTATGTTTGTATTGGAGCAGAGCTCTGTAGCATAGTTTTTTTGTCTCTATATTATTTTAATATCCACGAAACCGTGGTTAAATGCTTTGTCGATACAACTATTCCAGAATATCTATTTTCTGTTCGAATTGTTTCGAATATATTATATATTTAAATACATATATCGATGCTCCGTATCATCTCTTGTTCAGAGAACCGATCAACTTGGTGGTTTCCTACGTGTTTTGTATAAAAAAAAATCATAATACACTCTGCATGCCGTAACATGCCTGTGTAAAAAACATGGACCACACATACTGCGCTTTATTTCTTTAGCCATTATTTATATATCGCGTATACTCCGCTGATTAGTTTGCCCACCCAGCAATCAAAACAATTTAGGCGCCAATCACGCCCACCTACTACCACGCTCAACAATTTCCAATCACAACAAAATGCTACATTTGTTTTTCCCCGCTACAACCGTTGCTCTTGTTTTTGTTATTTTTCCATTTGACTCGCATGTTTGTTACTTTGTTTACAGGTGGATCGCGTGTGTTGATTTTCGATTTACTACTTAACTTCATTATCTCTTCACATAATTTAACGATAATGAGCACGGAAAACCGAAAAGCGATAGCAACAACAACAGTAAACAAAAAAAAAATAATAATAATAACAACTGCTGCCTATTTAGCTGTAGTACTCTAGGGGCGAACACCAAAAGCTAGAAGCAACAAATAATAACAAATGTGTTGTAAGGAAATATTAAATGCAAGTAAATTATTTACTCGCGGTGATTTTTTTAATTGAAAAGCAAACAGCAACGCAAGGTCGTTCCGAATACTTGCTGCGCTCAAGTGAAGGGGTTTGTGTATATGCCGCTTTGTTTTTGAACTCTTGGCTGCCAACGGTTTGTTAGTGTGGTTGTTGATGCTTAATGGAGTACTCGTACTTTGTAGCCGCCAGCTCTGTGTTATCGCGCTACGCTGTCTGGCCGCTTTTCTTGATTTATATGTTATTTGTTTTTTGTTTGTTTTTTGTTTATTTTCTATTTGAAATGTGTTTCTGTGAAGTTGCTTTGTGTCGAGTTTTTTTTGGCAGAGCAATTATGCATTTTTGTGTGAATGAGGCAACTGAAAGCAATTTTTAATCTTTTTGAAATTAAAAAACATTTTATCTGTGAACAAAAATCTATAAAAAATGCAAACAATTTTTTTTTTTACATTTTCAAATGAAATTTTTTTTTTTATTAATTTTAATATGTTCTATTTTTTTTAAGTAATATTAATTTTTTTTTATATTTATGTTCTTTTAATTTTTTTTGTAATTTGGTTTTAAATTTTTTTATTTTTATAATTTTCATTATTTTAATTTTAATTTTTTTTTTCATTATTTTAATTTTTATTTTATTTTTATTTAGATTTATGTTTTGTAATTTGTTTTTTAATTTTTTTATTTTTATTATTAATTTAAATTTTTATTATAATTTTTAATTTTTATTTTTATTATTATTTTTTATTTTTGTTATTTATTTTTATGGTTTGTTATTTGTTTTTAAATTTTTTTTATTATTATTATTTTTTTTTAATTTTTTATATTTTCTTATTTATTTTTTTAAATTATTATTATTATTTTTTATTTTTATTTATGTTTTGTAATTTGTTTTTAAATTTTTTTATTTTTATTTTGTAATTTTTTGGGTTTTTTTTAATTTTTCAAACTTTTTTTTATTATTATTAGTATTTTTAATTTTTATTTTTGTTTTGCAATTTGTTTTTAATTTTTTATTTTTTTTTTAATATTTTAAATTTTTTAAAAATATTTTTAATCTTCTTGAAATTGATATAAATTTCTTTAGAAATCTGAACTAGGTCGCTAATTTCCCTTTTACTAAATTTTTATTTTAATTTTTATTGATAGCTTTAAAGAAAATAATTTAATTTAGGCGAATTTCAAATCGTTTTTGACAAGAATTTTAAACTATCTAGTTTTAAATATATTTTTTTTATTTTTGGGGTAGAAATTCACATAATTTTTTAATGTTTTGGATTTAGTTATTTTTATTAGTTTTGAGCATAAAAAACTTCATATTACTTTTTAACTTTTTATATTTAGCTTTTTGGTTTAATATAAATTTTGGTTGTTTTGACTAAATCGCAATTCTATTTCGGATTAAGATTTGCAAAATAAAAAATATAAAATTTCCTATACAATTTATTAGCAACAAAAAAATTTATTTATTCTTCATTTAAAATAAAAATTCTTCATTTAATTTAAAAAACAAATTATTTTATATAAAATCAAAATGTTAAAATATAAAACTAACACATTTATAATTTCGATTTTTTTTTAATTTGAATTTTTTTTTTTGTATTTTTATTCAGATTAATTTTTTTTTAATTTAATATATTAAAGCATGAATATATTAGATTTGAAAATTTTTATAAAAAATTTATTTAAAATTGCTTTTTAAATTTAAAACTTTTGAAACAAAAATAAAATCATAGTGTGATAATTTAGTTTTCACTTTTAAATTAATCTTCAAAATACGGAAAACGTATATATACATACAACAAAATAATTAATATTCAAAGAATATTGGTTCATAATTAAAAAATTTGAAATATAAACTTTTACTAAAACAAAAAAAATATTATTTTAATTTTTGCAAAATCACTTTACAGCTATCTAAACAACTGTAAACTTTGCTATTAGCCAGCTACAAATGTAAACAAACCTTCTCATACTCTCCGTTGCCGCCATAATACACGCTCTTCATTGAAGTATCAGACCTTCAGTGCTCCAATTTATTGCTATTAGACTTCTGTTTTGTTTACGTTTTCGCTATTTAAGTAAATTGCTTTTCTGTGTAGACAATATCAGACTTTACCTCGGATATTTCTGACAAGCTAAGATAAATCAGTACTGAATTTCGCAGATTATTCTGAAAACTCAAGCTAAAATAAATATTTCGTCAATGAGTAAGCAGCTGTTGAAAATTAGTTTCAAATAAATAATGAATTTTTAGAAATTTAGAGAAAATATGACGAGCGGAAGTATGATGGTGCCAAACCCCGACGCTACTCTTGCGCTGAGTTTATTTAAGTTTTCTACTCACAAAAGCATATGAGTCGTTAGAGATTACGGTATTTAGGGTTTTTGATACAAAACAGCACAATTTTATGATTAGGGGCATAAAGTGTTATCGATAATTATTTTTTATTATTTTGTTAGACTAGACTTCTCCAAAGAGAGATAAATCTTCAAAAATGTGACACTTTTTTTAAAGAGTTTAGGAAGTATGCCAGAGCAGTAAATTTTCAATAAGAGTATGAGCTTTGCATTTTAAAATGACTTTTCTCATTGAGTTATAAACTTCAAAAAGAATAAACAAATTTGCCTTAAAATAGTCAAACCTCCACTGTTAATATCTTTTAAACAGTTAGGTTTACGAAAAAATCGTAGGGGCCATTTTGTAGCGATTCAATTTCCTATTCTATCTAAGCTACGAAACGAGATTATTTTTCAAGTAGAGAAAATTAGAAAACCGTTAGGCGGAGAACCTTCCCGTTACATTTAACAGCTCATACTTGGTGAGCGTTTTTTAGAAGTGTCTGTCAACCAATTTTTTAGAGCACGAAGCAAAAACAAAACATTCGTTTATTTCACCCACCCTAATATAGAGCTAAGTATTACCGATTTGTTTAAAATTGTTAACGAAGAGAAGGCCATAACATATATGAATGTAGCTTTCAGAGATACATTCTAACTAGATTGATTAGGTGGCACTCAAAACTATTCGAGGTTTAATCGCTTGAAAGGTATTGTAGACTAATTTGGACGAGGCTTCGATGTTAGATTTAGCATGTTAGTCACAATATAAAAGGACTGTCCGCATAAAAAGCACTTATAAAGCTTTTGTAATGTCCCGGTTACCTATTTTTTAGTCAATCGTCACAGTTTTATCAATTTATACCACCTAATCTTAACTATTCTCGTAGGAAGTTATTTCTTTCGTCGCATTTATCAGCCACTCGTGTTAACCTCACTTTTTCTCTTGAAACTCTGTTGACTTTCTGAAAATATACATATAAAATTTGCACCTACATACGCAGCATTCATCCCAGGAGTACGGAATGTCAACGTGTACGCCTGGCGTAACTATCAACGCCTGCGGAGATGCCAGCTGTAATTACGTGCAAGAAAGCAGCAGAGGAAAATTGAATAAAGCAGAAAAAAGAGAAGCGTTAATAATCGCTGACGATGCTAACCGACTTTCTGTCTACCTATTACTTGGAAGCGCCAACACCCACCGCTTATGCCTTACCTACCTGACTCCCTCAACACTTAACTCTTTGTTATGCGCTGAGCCTGTCATTACCGCCATAGATGCTGCTCAAGTGTGCGGGCGTAATCATAATTCATAGTCGAATTTCATAGGTGTGAGGGAGCATTACGAGCTTTTGTTGTTTTTGTTGTCGCTTTCGCTGTCAGCAGCATATGACGCATGTCGCGCAGAGACTCGCATCCTTCCTTGCGCCTCGAGCGACAGCCTGACATGCAAGCAAGTGTGCAGAGCGCCGCCGAGGTGAGTACACAAGTGAGTGAGGATGTCCGGTGGCGTTGTGCGACGTCTGACATCGGGCATCCGCAGAGCGTTGAAAATGCTCCGCACTTAACTGCTTACATACTTATGAAAAAATAATAACAAAAAAAAATGCTTGTTGAAGTGACTGCGTATGCTGCGCGTAAGCTAAAATGTTGAAGGGCTTGCGCGCGCGGGTGTACAAACAGCTTGACAATCAGCTAGTTATTTGTTGGTGTTGTAAGTGCGGCTAAAAAAAAAAAATAGTGGGCAACTGCCGTGTACTCGGCCGTGCCTGTAATGCTGATGCTGGAGTGGCGCTTGGTGGCGATAGCGCGGCGTGCGTGTTGGGACTCTCGTTCAGCCAACGAACCGGAGCTCACAGTGCTGTTGTGTTGTGCGGAAGCGTCGGCGGATGTATGACCGCACGCACAAACAGTTAAACTTATAACTGCAAGCGCAAAGTATCATACGCAGTAACGTTTTGTAAGGCGCGCACACACAATTGCATATACATACGCACATGCAAACGTTTTTGTTGCGTTTATTTGTTATTTGCCTGCCACCAACAAGCAAACAGCATAACAAGCAAATATACAAATACACAAACAAACAAATGCAACGCAATGCGTGACAAATACATGCCGCCACTTACAACACATATATGTATGTATGTATGCAGTTAACATGTGCGCACCGCTTACTGTATGCATTGTAGCTTTGGTTACAATTTTTTGTTGTTGCTGTTGTTGTGCATACATGCAAACGTCGGCCGTGTTGCGCTGCATACATTTATTTTCGTTTCTGTTTCCTTTTTGTTTGCACTGTTGTTTGCACTGTTGTTGGCTTTTTCGCGCTTTTTACTTGCCTTGTATGGCGCGTTGCTGCCGCCAGCCGCTATCCGTTTCTGTTTACGCTGCACACTTTAGCATGCCACAACGCGCGTACTGCTTTTCATGGCATACTTGCAGGCGTTATGTCTTGTTGTTGCATACAGTTTTCGTGTTGCGCTTGCTGTTGTTGTGGTTATTTTGCACTGATAGTTTTTTCTTGTGCGCGCTTTTTCTCTGGCATATCTGCGTGTATGTGTGTGCGTTGGCAGTTTTGTGCACGCAAACAGGCGCGCAATGTCTTTCTGAATTGTTACGAAGCGCTTTTTATATTTTTACATTTTCAATTTTACATTTATGCTTTTTATTGTAAGCGCGAATGCTTAAATTAAAAAGAGAACAAAAGTAGTGTAGTAAACACGACTTAGCGCTTTTGAGTAAGTAAATTTACAGAAAGTTTTCGGAGCTTCGCTGGGGGTCTGTAGCTATTTTTCGGCATGATGAAATGGAGTCCCAAGCTCTCATATTTGATTTTACTGTATAGAAAGAAGAAGAGAAGTCTATTTTCTGGACCAGTAATGTTCTTTGACAAGTTTTTGCCCCTTAAGATTCTGCTGCGTTCAGTCTATCGGCTGAAGTGATCTTCTCTGTACAGTCAACCGATGGCGTTCCTTAGCCTTCTGTTAGCCGACTGACATCATAGGTGTTTAAGCTCGCTACTAACTTAGTATTTCATATACAAATTTCTGCTATCTTAGTTCTGTACAACAGTGCTTATAAGAAGTATGAAAGACATTTAGACGCACCATGACAATACTAAGAACTTCGGACCTCTCAAGACATCTGAACTCAATTGGCTGGAGATTGTTGGACAAATCTTTATCAATAGATTTAATCACACTGTAGCAAGCGCCATCGTAGCATAGCGTAGCAGGAAAGCCTGATTTACAGCCTGCGTAAACTTGTCAATATTTACCGCCGCCCTCGTTAGGCCGGCATATAATCAAATACAATAATTTTTACCAAGTAAATAAGCAAAACACTAGGCGCCTTAAGCGCTGTATATCTGTAAACTCACAGTCTAAGTTTCCCAGTTTTTCAAGCCACACTTCCATCTTATGACTCTTGAAACCAAACTTCAGACGACCACAGACCACAGATTAACCTGCTGAACTCAAAATCAGTATGTCTATAAACTCACAGTCTAGTTTCCCAGTTTTTCATGCCACATTATAAACACTATTCAAGCTCGGAAACACTAAAGAACTAGCTCAAGAGTCTAACCAAATTTCAGCCGACCACAGACCAACACATTAACTTGCTGAACTGCAGAATGGGCTGTGAGGCAGCATTTTCTAAAAATTTATGATACGTCTCGACTAAATGGTGAGTGTGCCCCACCCAAATGAGCTTTGTCCACCATTAACCCAATTTTCAGCATAATGTGAACTCTTCTTGCACACAATATTGAAATTACTTTGCTGAGCACATAATACGTTCATACAAATATTTACAAAGCCTTTCAATTAACAACGCACTCAACACACACAACACAATGCAACGCGAATTCTTCAAAATCCTTGCAACTAATTCGCGAGGTTTTGTGCAGCGACTAAAACTAACTAACTGACTTTGGCGAATAGCAGCCACATGGCAGAAAGTTGAGCACTACACGGCATACACTTGCCCACAAGTGCTTGTGTCCCCATTGTGAGCTCATAAAGCAGACATTGTCTCTACGCGACAGTGGCGAGGGTTGCTTGTGCGCTTGGTGTTGGCTTTCAAATACTCAAAAACTCAAGCGCTCGACAAACAGCAAACGATCCAAACTACACAGGATACGCGCTGAGTAAGAGAAAAAATAATAAGAATGAAACGTTTGCAAGTTGTGGCGAAAAGTGGGTGAAACAGTGCTTATAACACAGCAACTGGCGCGAGCAGTAGACGCTTGCGACGCAAGCAAACGACAGGCAAGTTCCAAATCCGTCTAACAAGTGGATTAAGTGCGCGAAACATGTCACCAACAGTCGGCAGACAGTAGATAGGCGAGCGGCCGCGCTTCGCTTAGACTTCGTGAGTATGTGCGCGCAACTGCCGCGGCTTAATAGTACGCTTGCTTGTGTGCCGCACTCACATGTCACTTGTGGTTACACGGTTGACAGTTTATGGACTCAACACAAGCCAGCAACCACCAAACCCCCAAACTACTAGGGCAGTGCGACTTCGTGTAATATTGTTGACGTGTATTGCATGTAGTGCCGCATAGGCTGCTAGTGCCTCTACAAACGCCGCCGCGCTGCTCCAGTTCTGCTCATTTTTTACGCTACTTTTTGCGCTATTTTTTCACGCTACTCAACATTCATTATCCGCACTGCTTGCACACCAATGCGCTGCTTCATTTTGCATGCATTGTTGCATTTGTAAAACTCTTGTATGCGCTGTCGTCGCGCTCAAGTATTGACATATGCTGATTTGCTGCCATCACTTATTTTTTTATGGCTCCCATATATTTTTGCATCCTTTCGCCAAGCATGGCTGGCATTAGAAGTCTGCTCATGAATACACTTTGCTTGACAATCCTTTACGACGTGTGCCATTTTATAGCTGTTATGGCTATTATTGCTGTTGTTTTTGGCTTGTAGGAATTTAATTCACTAAGCGTTCGTTAGCTTAACAAATCGACGCGGAGCGTATGAGCTTTATTACATATGAACGAGTGTTCAGCAGACAATTACCGACAAAAATGTGCCATTGAGGCGATTAGGCGCTGATAGAAACGGAGTGGACGTAAAAATGGACGACAGCAGTAAATCGTGTGAAAAAAGAAGCTAAAAATGCAGCTCCTTTCTTCTGTAGCTAAAAAAAGCATTTCTAATTTGCGAAACGCCACCAAGTGTTGCTTGCAGAATATTGTCGCTCTCCGCTCTTTTATAGCATTTTCTGTTTTCGCTACGTGTTTAGCACGTGCGAGTGCTTAAGCCATTAGTCAATTGAGCATCAAAACTATGCTTTTAGCATAAGGTTTAGTGAGTGTCCTTTAATTGTCGCCGTATTTGATAAATCTCCTGCATTTCTTTTCAAATAATTTTTGTTTTTGTATTGTGAGCGCTTTTTTTAATAGAACTTTACTTTCTTTGCAGGGGAATGGGACCTAAAAAGCGTCTCATTACAGCAGCTGCCGCCGCCGCTGGCGCCACTACTACAGAGCGTCAGCAACGCTCGTCGAGCAACACAGTCGCGTCGGCGAAAAAACGTCCGACACCGGGCAAAGCACACAGTTCGCCAGTGGCACGTAAACCGATTGCCGTTGCCAACAACGCGACGTCGGTGAAGCGTAGTACGCCCGGTCGTACACCGTCTCCAGCTAAGAAACAGCAAACAGTGATCAGTAAAGAGCACGAGAAAGAAAGGGCAGCAGAGAAAGATAAAAACGTAGAGAAAACGGAGAGTGAAAGCAAAGTGTCCGAAAACCTTGAAACGAATCAAGGTTTCGGAGTTGTCAAAAATATTGACAACGCTGGAACTGCTGAAGAAAGTTCAGCAAAGGATCAAGCGAAAACTAAGCTCGAACAAACTGAAGATTCAGCAAGTAGTGCCGCGCATATAATTAAGTCTACGAAGCGTACGCCCTCTCGCGAGAATGTGAAAAAATCTAACACTTCCGAGACGAAAGAAAAGTCTTCCTGCACTGCTAACAAAAAGGTTGAGCCGGAGAAGCAAAAGGCTGATTCGGAACCACCAAGCACATCCGCCACTTCCGCCAATGCTAACAAAAGCAAGGTGGAGGATCGTAAAGATGGGAAGAACAAAGCAATAAGTAAAATGCTCAAGAGTCTCGATATACAAATAAGCGGTTTCCATAATATACTGCCAAGCGAGGAACGTATACAAGATACGCTGAAGTCCTCGATATCAGAGAACGTCAAGACGAAGTCACGTGCAGCTGCGGTTAAAGTGATAGCGAACTTAAATCCGCCGAAATCGAATATAGCTCGTATTAAAGCTCGACAAGAGGAAGATAGAAGGGAGAAGGCTAAAGAAAAGGAAAAGGAAAAAGAGAAAGACAAAGACAAGGAGAAAGATAAGGATAAAGATAAAGATAAATCTAAAGAAAAAGGAAAAGACAAAGGTAAAGAAAAAGAAAAAGAAAAAGAAAAGGAAAAAGTGGAAGAAAAAGATTCAAAGTCCAAAGAAACAGAAAAAGTACTTGATACCGCACAACTTCACAAGGAAACCTCAAACATAAACACAGAAGAATCTCCTGTCACACATGAAGAGACACAAAAATCGAATAAGCATTCGTTAGTCCCTATTAAAGAAGACACTACGAAGAGTAGCGAATCTCAAGTGTCTCCCAGTGAAACAATTAAAAATACTACTGCCAAAATGGCACCCAAAAAAAAGGTTACGGCAAAGCGTGCCAATAAGACCGAAGTCAATCAAAAAAGCAAGAAAGCGCCTTCGCAAAAATCAAACGATCATGAATCCAAAGCACAGAAACAAACTGGCAATCCCATAAATGATGCCGTAGTTGGGACGCCGTTAAAGAAGAGACTACTTAAGGCTAAACCAATAAAGAAATCCGCTGAGGAGATTAAGGAAGAAACTGCCGGAACAAGCATGCCCGCCGAAGAGAAGTCAGGCAAGGAAAGTTGTAAGGCTGTAGAGCCACCTGAGCCACCGGACAAAGGTAACGTAGAAACAAAGGCTGAAAAAACTCCTAAAAAGACGCCCTCACCGAAAAAAGTGAAGACGAATCCAAAGAATCCAGACAAGTGCAATATACAAGAAACTGAGAAGACAGTTGTAGAACCTTTAGAGCTAATAGAAAAAGAAGAAACACTAAGAATAGTATTAGATGCTAATACAGAAGTAGTGCAAATGGATATAGAAGAAATGCCGGTTTGTGCAAGTGCGCCCAAAGAAGTGGAGCACAAGAAAGAAGAACTAGATGTTAAGTTGCAAGATGAGGAAGTTGAGAACGTGAAACAGGAGCCACTGAAACAGGAAGAAACCACTGAAAAAGCGACGAGCTCTGCTCCGTGCTCACCACTTATTGGAAAGAAGCAAATGTCAAATATTAAGCACAGATTACAAAGCAAGTACAAAGTGCCGCCGATGAAGTCCAGCCCCACTGCAAAGTTGGTAGGCAAGAAATCTAAATTTGCGCAAAAATTGGCAGCTGATAAAGCAAACAGTTCTGCTGCCAATGATATCTATGACTTTCGTTCAGGCTCTGAGGAGGAGGATAATATTAAAATGGATCTGCCTACTTTAAAGAATCTACGCGAATTCGCCGATGAAGAACACAAAACCAAATGCACTAACGAAAGTCTCAAGAGCAAAGAAACTTCATGCGAGGTCGACGAGAAGGAAACAAAGGTGGAGGAGGCTTCATATGGAAAAGAGGAGCAATTGACAGAACCAGTACCGGAAGAGATAAAAAAGTCAATGGAAAATGCCGAAGCTGAAGAAAAGGCAAACGAGAAAGTTGAAGAAAATATAGCTGAAGCGTCAGATAAGGCTGAAGAGGATTCTGGTGCCGTAGCTCCGACTACATCTAAAACTAAAAAGTTAGTCAAGTTAAAGGTGACAAAGAAAGTCTACAAGAAGAAACCTCTGATAACAGAGAAAATTATCAAAGCAGTCAAGGGGAAAATGTTACAAAAGGAAAAACCAAAAGTGAAGAGCAGTAAAGTACAAAAAGACTCCTCAACGGCAAGCAGCGACTCGGAAGATGAGAAGAAGCTAATCGATTTTGGCCCTAAACGCCATCGCATGGCTTCACTGAATGCATTGGCCAAGGTGCAGTGTCTCTATGAGAACGAATCACGTACGGCGTATGAGTTAGGCCTGTCAAAAGCAACACAGCTTCCACCCAAGATACGCACAGTGGATGGAAGTGAAGATGAGAAGGACAAAGATAAAGAGAAGGACAAAGATAAAGAGAAGGGTAAGGATAAGGAAAAAGATACGGATGATAAAGGCAAATCAAAAAAGGATAAAAAGAGCGAGGAAGCCACCAAAGCCGATGAGCCACAAAAAGCCGAATCAGAAGATGAACCACAAGAGGTGGAACCAAAGCGAGAATTGCGTCATGTACCGGGCGGTCGTGGACTCGGTAAGCATTGGGAATTCGAGGAGAGTGGTGATAGCGAAGATGAGGAGATAGACAAAATGAAATTGAAGCGCAAGAAATTACAGAAAAAGTTGGCGAACAAAAAAGAAAAGGAAGCAGAGAAATTGAGAGAAAAGGAAAGAAAAGAGGAGGAGGCCTCGGGTAGCAAAATTTCCAAAGCTAAAGAAGACAAAGAAAAGGATACTAAGGAAAAAGATACTATCAGGGTGAAGCGCAAATATACGAAGATTAAGAAACCACTGAAGAAGATAGTTAAATTGAAGACCGATAGTTCCGATGGTGGCGAAAACACCGATGCAAGCGATAATGACGACAAAACGCAGGATAAAGAGAAATCAAAGATACAAAAGGCGAAACTAGAAGCGCGAAAACCGCCAAAAAAGCGCAAGCGCATGTTACGTGAAGAACTAATTGGCGATTACAAGGGCATTTTGGCACGCAAACGCATGGCGAGTTTGAACGCCAGTGCCATAGTTGCGGCCACTTACGAGGTGGAACGTCATCTTGATAAAAATCTAGCCTACGGCAGCTACGACAGCACCGATGGTGAGGAAAAAACTTCTACGCCGGCTAAAAAATCCAAGGATGGGGCAAAGGACGCTAAGAAAACGTCCACAGCCACAGTGACATCCGATGAGACTTTGAATACAAAAGATACTGGAGAAGGCACTGCTAATACTACTGCTACAGCCAATAGTTCGAATGCATCTAATGCCAGCGGCACTGCCAGAGAGTCAAGGCCGTTGAACTTGAATGAAGAGAGCAACGACTCCAAATATTCAAAAGAAACCAAAGAGACAAATACAGATACAACTACCACAGCCGGGTTTCGTGATTCGGGCAGCACCAAGGACGCTAAAGACTCCAGTCGACCGACCTCATCCAGCGTAGTTATCGTACAGGATACCGACGTAACTATCACGGGTGTGTATGTAAACTCCACAACGGGTTCAAGTCAGGAGGCGTACTGTAAAATGCAATATCGTGTGCAATCCAGTGTTACCGAGGAGCGATTGTTGCGTCCCAGTTCGGTAGATCCACCAAAATCTTACACGCCATTGAGCGCGCTCTCTAGCATGCTACCGCCAGGTGCGTCAACAGGTGGCGCCATGAGTGACGGTAAGTAATAAGAGTTGTTATGCTTTTATTTGAGATTGTTAACAATTTTTCTCTACCCGATCCACATAGCGCAAGTGTCACCGCCACCACCACCGCCGCCCACTGCAGTCGGCACCACCTTACCTGAAGCACTTAGCGGAGCTGGCATGTATCACGCCAGCGATTTAGGATTACATCCCGAGCATGGCGCGCCTGAACATGGTCCGCCACCGCCCTCATATGCAGCGGCCGCTGCTGCTGCAGCAGCTGCCTATCATGCACATCATATGTCACCAGCTGCAGCCGCCGCCGCTGCGGCCGGCATGCATGTACATCATCAGCATCAATATGCGCACGCACATGCGCATCAATATCCACAAGTAGGCGGTGAGCATGGCATGCATGCTGGGCCGCCACCCACAGCTGGTGGTCCACCACCACCGCCACCACATCACTATCAACCACCGCCACCGTCACATTACGGACCGCCGCCACCACCACCGCCCGCAGCAAGCGTGGTTGGACCAGTGCGTTGTGATGTGGTATCGCCACCACCAACCTATCGCTCCAGCGTCTATGCACCAGCAACTGGACCGCCGCATCAGCAGACAGCGCCTAGTGGCCTGCTGCCACCGCCACATTCCACGCTCTCCATGACAGCGGGTAGCGGTGCGAGCGCCTTTTGCGCGCCCAACATACATCATCATCAAGCACAGCATCAGCATCAACACCAGCAGCAGCAACAACAAGCAGTAGCAACGCAGCAGGACGCAAGTGGTGAGTCTACAAAGCAAATAACTTTATATTGTTTATTTATATTTATACATATAAATATGGCAGGTTTTTAGCAACATTTTATTAACAACAAACACAACAATTTTCGTCCAAGTTACGCCAATAAATTACTTAGTAACTGTAAGTTGCGTTAGTTTATATATATGCTTGTGCTTACAATTCAACTAAGCTCTCTAATGCATTTATATATTGTCGTCTCCGCCAACGCTGCTATGTTACAACAAGCTCCCTGTTTCGCCCTCACTTTAACATTGGAATAACCTAGTTTTGGCCTGCTGTGTAACGGCACAGCGCGTCTCTCCTCAGTGCCAATTAAATTTTTAATTGGATCTCGGGTAGGTCGTGTAGTTCTGCGCTTGTGCTTAGTTCATGTGGGTTAGTTGAATTGAGGCGTTGCGGGAGCCGTCTTTCCTGCCGCCATGCCAACTTAAGTAAAAGCCTTTCAACCCGTTAAGTGACAGCTTAAAGCGCATAGTGCGGTGCTGCTGTTGTATTTTGCTTTGCTTTTTCTCTTTTGTGTCTACGATTGTTTGAGGTGTGCTGCATTTAAGATAGTGTTCAGAAAATAGCAATGAAAGCCTTGTGCTAAAAATTCTGCATACAATTATGCTTTCAATTTACCGATTCCAAGTATTGAGAAAACAGTAATTTTAATTGCCCCTACACCACCCTGCAACGTTCGTAAGCCCTCGCACTCGCTCTGACCTAATCAAAACGCGAGTTTGCCCCATCACTCTCACATATTTGCCTTGTCTTCACATGTCGCTTCATGCATATTTCAGCGCCTGCATGCCTGCTTATCCTTTGGCATTTCGTCAATTCAATGGTTATGTGCTCACAGTTCTGTTGAGGTTAGACCACACATACGCACACACACACACATTACGGTGCTTTCGCATTTGCATTAAATGCCATTTAATTTATCATTATAAGCGTTACTCGTTCGCCTGTCGTACTAAATGGCTGCCAGACTGCCTGACGAATAGGCGTGTTGGGAATTTCGCTTAACAAGCTGCCGAATCTTGTCAACATAATTTAATGCCTGCCAGTTTGGCAGGTGGCAGTGTTGTTGATTTTATAGCTGTTATTGTTGTTGTAGTAGTATTAGGCTGATTTAAGCACTTAAGTGTATGCTAAACATACATTTGTTTTCGTGCCGCTCATGCTGGTTGTTATTATTGTTGTGTTATGTGTCAATAAAATAGAAATCTGTGTTAATTATTGCTTTTGCGGTGACACTTCAGCTGTTGGAATTTATGCATTAGGGCCGTCGGTATGTGTTTCAGTGTGTCGACTTAAGGTAGGCGGTGTCAAGTAAAGCAAAATATAGTAAAAAAAATGTCGAATTGTAATGGAAGTCGATAAAATATGCGAAAGTAAGAAGGAAAAAATTTATTTCATGTGACTAAGCAGCTTATTGATAAAAAATATGGGTCTAGCTTCACTTTCGCAGTGCTGTTGTCTCATCTCAAGTTTTGTGGCAACAATGCTTAGCTATGAAAAATATTCCTCATTTATATAATATTTATAGACCTAATAAGCTGAGCCATAGCATTTTTTTATTTCTTTCATTTCTTTGCTTTTGCCTTAATAAGGCTTAAATAGTACACTGACTTTGTTAGAATCTATTATACTCACCGACTACTGCCAGAATACCGCAGTAAAAACATTTTTTATAATGTATAAGTGTAATCTAAACAAGTAGTTGGTGCCTGAAAGTATACTTCAAAATTTTTTTCACAAACATTTCTGCACACACTTTCAAAACGCTTTAATTTGGTCTGCACTTATAAATCAATGCATCATTAACTATGAGCACCTAAAAGTATACTTCAAAAGTTTTAGATCAGTACTTTAGTACCAAATAATGCAATTACTGTAAAATAGTTGTATTTACGCTTTCTAAACGGAAATCAAATTAAATTTCACGCACGATTAGCGCTTAATTGGCAGCACTTAAAGTTTGCCGCAAGTGCCAGCGTTAATGGAGACGCTGCATTAATTACTGTTCATTAGAGAAATTTTATGTAGCACCTAAATGTAGGCAACATAAAAAAGTAAGAAATTATATGGGGGTTATTGGACGAAATTTGAGTTTTTGTAAAGAATCAGAGTTGAATTCACGCAGTTTTCTTTGAAAACTGCTTTCTGTTTCGAAAACATTTTACTCCACGCTATGTACTTTGAATCTTCTTAAAATAGTTTATTTGTTAGCGCAAGGAGTTGCTTTCTTTGCAAATATACGCCGTTCTATTTTATCAGCGGCTAAAGTATGTTTTCAGCTTCTATTTCTGCACACTTAATTCTAACATTTAAAAATAAAAACCAATAAAAAAGAAATAAAAGTGTCGCAACTGGAAAAGTTTGCACACCACGCGTTAAATATATAGCGCACAAATGGGGAGTGTGAGAAAAATGCGCAACTCGGAAGGAACTGGCAACAAGATGTGTGAACAAATTAATGAAATCAATTTGAAAAGTTCTGCACATGGCACACACACACACGACATACAGAACTCACAGGATGCTACAACGGCCCAAACACACGCACACACTTATATAGTTTGTAGAAAGCAATATATAATGACAAGCGACAGACAAACTTAGTGCGCTGTTTTAAAGGTGGCTGCAAAGCTTGTGTCGAATTACAAGCTGTCTATTTACTATGGTTGTTTTTTGTAGTTCTCATATGCTGTGAACGTCCTCACATACATATGTATATAGAAAAACTGCTGCAAATGAAAATGGTAAGGAAAAATAAGTTTCACAACATGAAGTTTATTTCTTCATTAAAATGTTTTACTGCTTCAATATTACTTTTCGATTTTTCTTGCTCACATTGTGTTTTTTCTTTGTACACTACACTATATTTGTTGTTATATTTATTGTTGTCGCTGCTGGCTGTGCTCTACAAGGAGTTGCATAAAGTTTTCAGCGCATTTGTTTGTTTGCCAAGTGTTGATTGCGACCGAAGTGCTGCAATATGGATAGAAGTAGTTAAGGTGTTAGTTGTATAAAATATTTAGGTGTAAAGTAACACTGAAAGCGCTCGTCTTACTTATTCATGCGCTTATATAGATATCGAAGTTTACAAATGTGGCGATTAAATTAAACGTGAGTACAATACAATTCAATTGTAGACAATGCAAGCGCATCAATACGCATAGCGAGTTGAGTTGAAAGTGGGCGCCGAACTCCAGACAACTTTAAATATAATAGAAAATGCATAAACATACATACATACATACATATAATCTTCAATATAAATTGTGTTATAAAGTTTAATGCGCTCATTGCACAAAAATATTAAATGCGTAGTAATGAAAGTAAATATTGAAAGCCAACATTTAATAACAAAAGTCGATAACCAGCAACTGTGTTGGATAACACATAATAAGACGCTGTTCACACTATATTTTTAATAAAAAATAATAAAATATAAAATTTGCGCTGTCAGAAAACTAAAATATAGTCTATATATATTTAGAGTGAATAAAAATAAACCGCATTTATTTCATTTATTCTTATACCATTTTCTATTATTACACACCACATAAAAATTTCCAATAATCTACGTAGTAGAACACACATTTGCTCACAACTACACAGCAAAGTTTCTTCAACTCTGTCGCTTACGCTATTTTAGTATTTTTTTCTTTATAAATAAAGCATATAAAAATAAGTTGGCTCTTCAGCGCTTAGTATATTGTGGATTTAATGAAATTATTATTGCATTTATAACTTGCGCAGTTCACCTCCTGCTGCCCTGCTGTCCTGTGGCCGCACACATACGTGTCCAGCCGCTTTTGTTAGTGTGCTACTGAAATCAATTTAATATTGGCATAGCGTGTTGTTGGCAGCATTAACTTGAGTAACTTGCCAGCCATTTGTTATGGCAGGCAGGCTGTGAACGGCGCGGTAGCAATTGATATACAGGAATTTAATTGCTCTTTTTCTCATTTTCTTTGATTATTTTGTGCGCTGGCAAAGAATAATTGAAATAAATGTTGATTAAAGTGTGTTCGAAAAAGTAGCAAATGGATTAGTGCGCTGAGGAAGCTCGTCTAAGGCGAAGATATTGAATGTTTTTACAAAGTAATTTCGGATATGAGAAAGATATGCCGTAAAGAGCTGCAAAGGGGGAGAGCAAGTGGTTCAAATTACGTAAGAAAAAATAGAAAGAAGTAATGCACATATTGTCCCGAATTGATGAAGCAACTGAACTATCTAACGTATATTAACATTCGTCCGCACTCCACTCTTTTCTCTGCATACGCAAATTGAGTGTGAAAGTCGGCGTAAAAAGAAAAGCAAAATAAATTAATATGTGTAATAAATAGCAGGTGTCAGTATTACAAATGTAACGCTTATAAAAATGTTTGCTTAACGGTGCACAAACAAAAAAGCAGAGGAAGACGTAAACAAATAGCCTAAATATTCGACTCAAACTGCGTGGCATTAATATTTCGAGTTTTGTGTGTGAGTTGCTTGACTCAAAAAACATAAACAGCGAATTTATCAAATAATACATGTATATAAATCAGCAAGAGCTGCAAATCTCGCTTTAACTCCAAATGGTTTAGTTTTGCAAATGTGGCCTACATGCAGGCGCAGTCGCTGCAAATGGAGCAAATCAATTTCTGCCATGCATTTCGAAAATTGAATTTAGCCTACGAATTTGATTTGCTGTTTTTGGCTTTACGTTTAAATAGCGTAAAAGTGTATAAAACTTTCGCTTGCGCCTAAATGTAGGCAGCATTAGCTGCTTATCATGCGCGACAGCAAAGGGTTGCAGCATAATTCTTTCAACTTTGTTTTCACCGTGCGCCGCACATCATTTGCCCTAACGCTTTTCATTATTTTATTTCATTTCATGCAAAGTTCAAAAAGAATTTCTATTAACGCCGACAGCATTTCATCATTTTAGGCGCGGCCGAAAATAAAGCGCACACACACGCGCGCGCTTCTAGCTGCTCAATTGAAAGTGCATAAGAAAGTAGGCAGTAAGCTGCTAAACTAACACGAATGACTTTGTTGAGTGCCGACCAACCGCCCACCCGCCGACTGTCGACAACGACGTCAAACGGCCATGTAAGCAGAAACGAAAAGCGACAAAGAATGACAGGGTATAAAAAGTAGGAAAATTGTGAGAGCAGTGTTAGTGTAGGCAGTAAAGTAAAGTTAGCGGCGACGCGACGCCGCCAACGGCCTATTTGCCATGCAGCTTTGCATACTTTTAGGCGCGCACAAAGCAACCAACACATAGCGCTTTGCATATAAATTTCACTAGCTGCCTGATGATGACGTTGTGCTTTGTAGTTCGTATAAATAGTAGTAGTTGTTGTTGTTGCGTCACAGCTGTCCTCGTTACTTAACATGGCTGGCTTACAGCGCTTTGCCAGTAAATGTTTTTTGTAAATGAGCACGAAGAATGGGGCCTGCGCTTGTCTAAATGTGTAATACATTTTGATATGACTTGCGGTGTGTGTCTGTGTGCGCGCGCCTCACTGTAGTATTAGTAAAGGTAAATGACATCAATAGAGGTTGTGTGGAAGGAAAAAAAACAACTGAAAAAAAATGTATAAATAAAAAGCATATGGCAAGTAGGTAAAAATGGAAGGAAATGCGCGTCAAAAGCCGAAGGAGAGCAAGGCGCGGTAGGAGCAGAAAGTGGTGGCAAGCGCGCCGCTATTTTTGTGGGCAGCGCAGCATCGGCATACGAACACACACACAATCAAACAGCGCAATAATGTCGGCAAGTTATTACTTCCTGCTGCTGTGCAACGCTTTGGCGCCTAAATGTATGCTTTTCAAATAACTGAATGTAGCGTTTAGCAGCGTTAGTTGGTAGTAGCTCGTATATTTGCCGTTAGGCTACATGCGTGTACACACTCCAAGCAGTGGCGCGCTGATAAAATATTTACACACACACGCATACACACATATACAAGCAGACTTATTACAGCATATCAGCATATTTGGCCAGCAACTAGGCTGAAAGTGGGCGTTTTTTTCGTGGCACGTATAGATGTGGGCGCGTTTAGATGTGCGTGTGCCTTAATCGCTATATAAGCCCGCAAATTACTAAGCAGTTATGTATTTGCAACAATAGTAGAAGCAGGCAATTGTTTGATGAAAAGCTGTGCTTAGCTTACTTTTCAGTTGTTTGCATTGTTTTGCGGTGTTTAGTTTTTATTTTCCGTGGAAAATAGCAAATTTAGTTCAAAATGTTTTTAAATTCATTCCTCGAAAATTGTGGGCAGGTTAGGGCAGAGACTGCTATGTACAGTTATTTGTGAAGCCAGAAAAAACTGCTGTAGTCAGACATCAGCTATCGACAAAGCGTTTTGAATCTATCACAAATCTGCTTAGCTGCTTTATTTCTATTTCCGCTATTTGAACTGCATGTCTTAGAGTAGCAGATTCGAGCCTTGATCTGATAAATGCGGGTCATTCGAGTGGGCAGTGTTGTTAAATCCGGTATAATGTTCTATCTTACACCATTAATCTTGAACGGACAGTGTCTAATAGTAAGAACTGCCACAACCATTAAAAAGTGTACTTTGCTGAGAGCGCATGCATCACTAGACCTCTTACGATTTACCCTTAGCCAAAAGGACTTTGCGACTGTACAGTAGCTAGTAGTTGACCCACGTTTGCTGAGCTGTTCTGAGGCCCGACCATCCATTAGTAAACCGCAAGAAGACAACTAAGCTCCTACACATTCCCTTTCTGCAGCTAGTGCGACTGTAGTATCTGACTTGACAAGCTCAACAACCTTTCAATTTCTTGCAATACCGCTGTGGTCGGCCACTCAAACCAGTCTAATCATGCAGTAAATCGATGCTTGCGAAAAGGAGACATTTCCTCACAAGTCTTAAGCGTACAGTCAGCGAGCTCAAGACTAATATCACCGCTCTGCTATCGGAGACTCACAAGAAGACTGCGCTCCGGCGCAGTAGATCTACTGCTATCTTTATGGTTGACTGCTGCTACCGTTTAGGAGACACTGCAACGGTCAGGTAGCCTAAAACCGGAGTTGATCGATAGTTACCGACAGCGTACTGTTCCACCAACCGTCTCCGCAAGCTTTGATAACTCCGTGAAAAGCTTATCGTCTCTCTTCTTCAGCAAGTACATTCCTACCATATCTGCCTTGATGGTCTGTGTGCAGAGAAACGACGGCCAGGGCTAAGCTTGGCGACCTGGTAAGCCAAGTAACTGAGGCAACTGAGTTTGTATATTCTGAGTTTTAAACATTAACAGTGCGTTTATTTCACATTTGTTTAACTTAAAAAGCTTAGCTTAACTGATTTTCACTGCGCGTCAGCCGGTACGTGGGTAACTGCAAACTTTTTAAGTTGAGTTGGTTTATGATGGGATCTTCTCATCTACAGCCGCTCCACCGTTACCACTTTTTCCCCTAAAAGATCTTTTAAGCTTAACTTTGCGAACTTTAGAACATATTCCACTTTTTTCTTGAAACTTAACGCACATTGTATGCAGCCAGCTTCCCATAACGCTACGCGCTCCGCTTAAAAGCACTCAAACTTACCATGAATGCCATCAATGTCACTTGATTTTCATTATGCTTAATTTCCATTTAATTTTCTCTTATGCCCCCGCCAGAAGTTCAACATATTTTAAGCACTCCACCAGATTTTATCGAAGCTACGCCACACTTTGTCTACTTAAATGGCATTTGCACTGCCATACGCCGCTTATTTATTCACTGCGTCTTTATGGCGAATAATTAAAAATATTTTTAAGTACTCTATAATGAAAGAAATTAATTTCCATATTTTGGTTAAGAAAAACAGTGGTGATATCGGTCAGCCACTCCGCTACTACTCGCGCCACTGGATTTACGTTGGAAATGTGCGAAAAACCGAAATAAGCGAAAGGAGGGCTGCTGTGAAAATCATTTGACTTGCACTTAAAAAGCAATAAAATTGCATTAAAACGCGCCGAGTGACTGCTTTTCGCCAACTTTCCACGCTTTTCAACTCCTTTACGAACAACAGCCAATGGATGGCGCTGCCATAGGATTTTCTGTTTTATATTTGCACGCAGCGCTTTCAGCGTTTTCAACGACTGTCATGTAGACAGTCATGCGTTACCTGCAAGCAGCGGTTAAAGTAGACCGCATTAAATGCAAAAATCTGCCTCGACCGCAATAAAACGAAGAATAATGAAAGCAAGCGCAGGTGCGTTGTCAACTTTCAGGCGCACTTCAACACGGTTGTGAACATGGAAGGCAGAGCACTGTTCTCCAAGCATTTTATGCGCTATCGCGGTAGTAAATGAAGCAATTAATTTAAACATGGTTCATTAAAAAATTATGGAGTGTCGCGCGCATACCGAGAAGCAGTGTTTGTGCGCCTTGAAATATGCTAAAAACAGCGTGTTGGCTATAGCGCTAGTCTTGGTAGCTGTGTTAAAGCGAACATATTTTTACAGCCTTACCGTTTGTGGTTGAAGTTGTCGCTTTTGTTTTGACATAATATCTTTAAGCACACCGCGTTGTTGTATTAACCTGAAAGCCATTGTATTTTTGCGTCTTACACACGTTTTTTGTTGTTGTTGTAGCGGCAGAATTCTGTTCGTTTTTTGTTATTCTTCGCCGCTGTGTGATTGGCGGAGGCAGTCATAAAATATATCAGCCCACCGTCAGAAGGCGCGCATATGCATATAAGTCGCTATAGTGGCGAAAATGCAGTCGAACAAATGAAACTGAAAACCGTCTATAAAGCAATAAAACGGCAAAAACGCGGCGCGCACTTTAAAAACCTATAAATTAATAATAACAATAAAAAAATAACTACACGGCACACATTATGCGCGTGTTGCAAGTAGCCCAATATGCTGGCACTGCAGTTGCTGTCATTGCCACTGTTGTGGCAAGGTTATAGCGGCCGACCTTGTCCCAATTTTCATAGCGCACAGCGTTTTCTGTGCTAATGTTTCTTGTTTAAACTTTATAGTCATTGCTTGTTGTTGTGACTGTTCTTCTTATTATTGTTATTGCAGGATTTTCTAGTTTTCTTGCTTGTCGAAGTCAGTTCAAATTGTCTTGGTAGTCAACGCGTTGTGTTCCACTTGTTCACTTATGTTTTATGCCAGCGGCGCTGAGTGTTTCAATTGTTCAGCTATGCAAATTTCAGCGTAATATACACATGGTATGCTAAGCAATTTAATGTGTTCCACTTGTTCACTAATTTGTCCGCAAAGTAGCGATTTGTTTTACTTGTTCAACTATGCGAATAGTAATTTGTGCAGGGTAAATTTTTTGGTTTGTGGTTGCGAGAATAAAGTGATTCTTCGAAATTTGAACCTAGAATTTACGAGTTTAGAATTTTTTCCCGTCTTAGTCGCATTTTAGAAGTCGCTTATATAGCGCAATTTGCTTAAGGTGGTCTAACACGAGAAATTAGCACATTAGTGGCGTAGAAAGACGTAGTTGCTGTTACGTAGTTGTGTTTAAGTCAGTCTTTAGTATACTGCGGTGCTGCTAAATACAATTTCAACAATCATTTCTTTATCATGGCTCATTTTTCTATAGATCGGTACACATTTAGCTTGACCTTGATTTTTGTACGCTGCTCGTTACTGTTTTTATACAGAATTTTGCTACAAGAAACTGCCACTTTATATAAAAACCTGCTACCAAATGTTTGGGTTACAAGGGGCCCTCTTAAAGCATGCGATTTTTACTTTTGTTCTGCACCTTAAAATGGGTTTACTGCTTGTGAGTCCGATACTCAGGCCCCAACTCGATTTCCACTACAAAACTTCTACAAATATATATATATGTATATATATATGCCACGCGCTGACCACCAATTTGACGCCAAGCCGACATAAAAGTGTAACGCTCGTTAAACAGAGGCGACCACCCGACGCGCCTATGACAGTAGGCGCAACTACCACTGTCTATATAAACAAATGAAGCAATGCATAGGCAATTAATTACAGCGTCCATCAGTCTAAGGCATTGGCAAATGGCAGGCAATGTCCGTAAAAGCCATTAAATGCTACAACAAACGTTATTAACTGCTCGGTGTTGCATTCGTGGCATATGTATCAACACTTTTTATGCCATTTTATTAGCGCAGCAAAAGTACTTTTAATAACTACGCAGCAGCAAATGTCTCGGTTTTGTGTTTTAATGGCACGCGTGTTGGCAGTCATTAAAGCGTTAAACAGGGTTGCATTCATTTTACTACAAGTGTATTTGAAGCTTTAGTGGCTAACTTTTATAGAATGCGCTCTTTTACGCACATATTTTGCTAAATCCCGCGAAATTTATGTCTGTAAGCACTTATGTATTAAAGTATATAATATGTATTGATGTAGGTATATAAACATACAATTTAATGTAATTTTTATTAACAAAATTTATGACCACTGTAGGTATAGCATATATATTGTAAAAATACACATACGTGGTGCTTTTAATGTTCATTCCCTAACACAGCTGTCAGCCATTTGATTGGCTATTTTCATTACGCATTTATGACATACATAACATATTCATATTCATATATACCGTTATGCTTATTTATGACAATTTCATGACAGCTTATAAATATTATAATGCATAAACAGTTGTAAACAAATACATCTGGTCATTAAATGCAGACTAATAGCTTACGGTGAAATCCTTAAAAACAACAACAACACAAGCGGCTGTCGTGTTATGTCATATGGCCATCATTGCTGTCCGTTAAATGTGAATAATTTAGTTTGGCTTTACATTTTTAATAAATTTTGCATAATTAATAGTTTATGTTATTGACACTAAATCAATTTTTACTCATACTGCGCCTGAAATTATGTTATAATATATGTAAGAAGCACTTTTGATTGCTCTTTCAGCGACGACAGCTTTTATAAAATTCTACCTTTTCCTTTCACTATCTCTCAGGAAGCTTTTTGATGCCCTATAGCTCTATAGGTTTCCTACTTTTTTAAAGGAAAAAACACAGAAAATTCAAATTTAATGCGAAATGTTTATTATTATTCGAAAAAGCATTCTTCAACATTTATTCTTTGAAGATTATCTCTTTCAAATGTTGGCCGCGGCTACGTCTCAGATGGTCCATCCGTTGAGTCCAATTTTCGATGACTCGTTCGAGCATTTCGACTGGTAACTATCGAATGACGCGCATAATGCTTTTTTTCAAGGTCTGCATCGAAGCGGCATCATCGCTGCACAAAATTTGGCTCGAAAACGTTGGATTGTTTTGGAACTTTTCACTTGGGAAGGTCGAGCGGCTTCAGTTCTTGCACAAGCTGTATTTTGCATGCTTTCAATTTAAGATCTCGACGTAAAATGCGCCAAGTCGTTCCGAACGCCAGTCCAAGTTGCTGCGAACTGCGCTAAATCGACTCTCCACGATCTTTGTGTACACTCTCAGTTACGGCCGCTATATTTTTATTCACTGCGTGCGGAACGTGGCATATTCGGTCGAATATTATCCAATAATGAATGCTCGCTCTCAAGATGGGTGATGGTGTTGCGAATAGTATGCTCAGTAGGCCGATTTTGTTGACCATAAGTTGAGCAAAGCGCGCGAAACACATTCCTTACAGAACGTGAATTTTCGTAGTATAATTTAATGATTTGTAAACGTTGTTCAGACGTATGTCTTTCCATGAAATGTCAAACAATACTGAACAAAATTAAACATGACAGTTTGACACAACTCAAGCGTGATCTGTCAAAAAAACAAGGCTATTTAAAAAGTATTTCTACTTGGATCACTCATTAGTAAGGATTCGATTTTCGTAAGCATGAGCTCCGCGTGTTAGTTATTAATTTCGAGAGCTCATTACAAGTTCATTCAAAACAAATGTAGCTCTTTATTGAAACTTCCGAAATAATTCGTGTGAAATTTCTGTCCGAAGTCCGTCTATTCGACCGGCTTTTCGTCCGTCTGAACTACGCGAACTAGTCTCTCAGTTTTTGTGATATCAATCTGAAAATTTTCATACGTCCTTTTCTCTCTAAGAAGCTGCTCATTTGTCGGAAGCGCCGTTACCGGAACGTTCAAAATCGACGCTTGTAGGAAAAACTCTTTAATTTGACCAGCTAAGTTCACGAAATTTGGCATGGCTTATTGTCCAAGACAATTTTGTAATCTACGAAAATATTGCTTAGATCGAATCACTATAATATATAGCTGCCATATATATCTTTTTGTACACTTATTCGCTATAGGAAAAGCTCCTGTGTAGCATATTTTAGCTTCGATGCAGCGGAAGCTAACGCGTTTGCTGGTTTTAGTGTAAAAAAATTAATATTAAAGACTTCAACTACGCGGTCATTTTAAATTTTGTTATTGCTTTTTTTTATCAGATTGAACTCATATATGCATTTTGTTGCTTTAAATTATGAGCTATTAAATGCAATAAAAGTAATTGCCAGTTGCAAGTTGTAACCGCAACAAAGCCGACGGAAGTTCACGTGCGCAATAACTCAATCAAAAAGTAACAAAAAATAACAACAAAAAATTATATAGAACGCAGTTATGTAACGGGTGTGAGAACGCTGATAAATATGTGTATATGTGCCACTTGTTTGTGTGTGGGTGTGCATATTATTTATGTAAAATATAAACACTCTTTTGCTCGGCCGTACATATCTATTATTTATAACAACGAAAAAAGCCGCCAAGCACCCACCCACCTACGCAATAAATGAACGCCCACTGCGGCCCAGTCACCCACTCACCCATACAACCGAATCCCCGTTCTGTGTGTCGTCACCTTTGCAAGTCATAACTCACTTGCTCACCCACTGGCACGTCCCCTGCGCTCTTGCTGTAGCGGTCTCACTGGCTCACTCAGCACGCCAGCAGTTGATCGATCGATAAAATCGTTTTGAATGAAACTGCAGCCAACATAAATTTGTAGCGGCGAATACAAAAACAAAAGCAAAAAGGCTGGCAATCAGCAACATTATTATCATCAACACTAACAGCATTGCCAATACCAGCAGCAGCGCTATCAACATCATCACAATCATCAACATCGCTGACAGACAGCAATAAAACTATTGCAACAACAATACCAAAACGCTCCATATAACCGGCACATATCAGCATTTGCTCACAGCAGCACGTTGTTCGTACGCTCTTTGTTGTTCGCCGCGCGCCGTTGAATTTTTTTTTGGTTGAACTTCGCCGCGTATTTGCAAATAAAAGCAAAAATTGCAAATGGCGCTCAATTGATGTGCAAGCGTAGAGCATGGAATACAGAGAGAATGTTAGACGAGAAACAGGCGACAAGCGAGAGGCTGTTGCCGTTTATGCTAAATGATTGCTCAGTTAAGTACTGCATGGGTGGCGACGAGTGGGAGAGCACAAGGTTGCTTTGCGAATTTGAGTAACAGAGGCAAGAGCGAGTCAGAGAAATAGTTGACATTTGTAGTTGTGGTGGATACTTGTTGTTCAAATCAGAGCATATGTTGAATTTCAAGTATCGACTATAACTGTTCACTGATAACCGTTATATCATTTGAAATTGGTCGACTTTTAATTGAGAAACGTCACATAGTTCTTAATTTGACCGAAAATCATATTTCTTGCAAGTATTTAGAAAAAACATAGCCTATCCTAAGGCGTCACACACAGACTTGTCGTTATAGTAGTAACTGTTCACTGATTACCGTTATATTATACGAAACTGTCCAATTTTTAATTGAGAAATCATATTTTTGGCATAATATATAATATTTAGCCCACCCTAAGGCGCAACACGACTTTTTGATAAAAATGGAGGCTCTGAGCCTAAAAATGGAAAAATTAGGAAGTTTTCGGAAATTGAAAAAAAAAATTGGAAAATTTCTTCTTAAAATATTGCTGCAATAATTATTTCTTCAAAAAAGGCAATTAGTTCTCCAAAAATTAGGAAAATTTTTTTGAAAAAAATTTGAAGAAAAAAATTTTAATTTTTTTAATTTAAATATAATATCTTTATAAATATGGGGAAAATAGGAAGTTTTCGGAAATTGGAAAAAAATGCTCGAAAATTTCTGCCTACAATATTGTTGCAGTAATTAGTTTTCCAAAAAGGATATAATAATTTTTTTTTAGAATTAGGAATCCTTTAACGAAAAAATTTTTTTAAACAAAATTAAAATTTATTTAATTTAAAAACTTTTATAAACCGCTTAAAATGCGTTAATTTTTTAAGTTTAAAAATTTTCACAAAATGCTTAAAATACTTTTAGACTATTAAAATTATTAAAAAAACAATATTTACAAGTAAAAAGTTTATAATATTTCGTTAATTTGGATTATGCTAGAAAATTTCTTCCTTAAATATTGCGGCAATAATTATTTCTCTAAAAAGCATAAAATAATTTTTTTTAGAATTTAGAAAATTTAATCGAAAAAAATTTTAGAAAAAAAATTTAAATTTTTTTAATATAAATATTTTTATAAACAGCATAAAATAAATATTGAACATTATTTAAATTTTTAAAAAAATATTTAAAATTAAAAAGGTTTTAAATAAAAAATTTATAATTTCTTTTACTATAAAAAAATTTCATAAACAGCTTAAAATTCGTTTAGATTATATAAATTATTAACAAAAAAATATTTAAAATTAAAAAGGTTTTAAGCAAGAAATTTATAATTTCTTTTATTATAAAACACTTCCATAAACAACTTAAAATATTTTTAGACTATTAAAATTTATAAAAAAAAATATATTTAAGATATTAAAGACTTATGACCTTTATATAAGTTTAAATAATTTACATTTTTATTCCAAAATGTTAAGATTTTGTTAAAAAAATTTTTTTAAGTAAATTTAAGTAATTTTTAAAGTAAATTTTATTTTTACATAATTTTTAAAATTTCAAAAAATAATATTTTTAACAAATATTTTTGCATTTTTTTTAAGAAATTAAATTCTTAGAAAAATTTTAAACTTTTAAGAATTTTTCTATATAAATTGTATACTATATTTAATTATTTTGCCGCTTTGTCTTTTGTTATTTTCGTACTTTTTTTGCGTTCCTTGAATTCAGGAATTTCGAGCTTGTGTGAAAAATGTGAAATTCAACAAAGCCAAACACGCACATATATATGTATAAGCATACATACAAAGATATGCGCAAGCACACGTCTACTAACATTCCAAACGTTTAGGAAACAATAACCTTTGACTTCCTTTTTGTACTAGCATCCCGCACACATAAAAGCAAAAACAAAAAATGCGATTTGCACGTGTGCGTGTGCGTTCATTCACCACTTTACCAGCGCAGCAGTAGCGCTATAAACGCTTCAACTTAAAAGCGGAATTTTATATACTTGCTAGCAAGTATATGCATATATAATATATAAAAGAGTGTTTGTGTATGTATATATTTAATACATTTTCATTACACCAATAACACACATTTAAAGCGCTGCGCTGTAAGCGCTCTCTAACTAATTTTATTTATTATCATTCCCTCTTTAGTAGCACATTTTATATTTTATACACGAGTATCTATAGCACACATACGTCCATTGTTGCCTACAAATAGGCGCTCGCACACTTGCGCTGCCGCCTTTCGTTTAACACGCCGCGCGCTGCCCATAAGCTGCTATATACTCGCGCAGCACATAAATCACACCCAATTTTTACTTGTCTTGTTCTTGTTTTACTTGTTTTGTTACCCATTCATTGCAAACGACAGCCACATGCCGGTATTTTCGACGTTGGTGCGGACAAAGGTGTTCACATTCCTGCTGCCAAAATTCCATGCCACAACAACAAATACAAAAGCGGCACGAGCAAGTACGTAGCGCCCTTGTAATACAACAAAAAAAAAAACACTATTACTGCTGCAATTTCGCCATATAACGGTGGCATTTTAGCTGCTTGGTCGGCTAGCAGCATCCCAAACGACTTACTGCTGAGAGCGCCTTGGTGTAGCGCGTTGGTGATGGTGTTCCTTCCAGCACACTCCTACTGCGCCGCCTACATTGTCAAATTTTTTAACTGAACTGCGAAGTTGCGCGTAAATTTTAACACTCAAATATACCAATAAAGCAAGAAATGTGATAGCAGCCGTTCGCAAACGTATCAGTTTTGAGTAAGCTAAGTATTGCGCGGCAAGACGCGCGAACGCGCTTGTGAGGCGTTAAGCGTTTTTTACTACTACTTTTGCATCGTAAAAAATATGGCGTGCCAGGCGACAAGTGCGAGCGAATTTTTGCGAGTTTCATGATGATGTTTAGCTGACTGTCCAATATTTCAAATATATTAAGTGCGCTTTTAGATGCGCCTCAAATTTAGCTACTCATATAAAAATCATATTTATATAGTCCAACAGTTGTATAGCGCTTTCGCTTAAGATTAAAGCTCTGCACACGCATTCATAAAACGGCTGCGAACTCAAATCGTGCGCTCTTACAAATACCATATATATTTTAAAGGCGTCTGAGTGTGGCGCCGCATTCCCCCACTTAAGCGCACGCTACCGGCCAAAGCAAGTCGAGCGCCTTAATATACGCTAACATATAATCATATGTGTTAATAAATAGTGTAGCATATGTGTAGGCGCCTACACATATTTCCTGCTAAGGCTGTTTGAATCGATAATAATTGTTACATGAGTGTGCGCGCACACACACACATACCAGCTTTGTAGCGTTTGCTTGAACACAAAAAAGTGGTAACTCAAAAACTTGCTGCTCAGCGTGCCATGAGCGCTTACTTAACCCGCATACAAGTTCTATTATGACCATATAAATGTGGGTTATAAAATGTGAGTAGCATAATGTGGTGAGTTAGATGGGTTCTTAGCGGTTTAATAAGTAATAATGTGGAAGTGAGAGTGTGCGAAAACAAATATATATTCATTTAAATTTATGATCAAATTTTAAATGTTTAGGTGAAGAGAACGCGGTTAGGTGCTAATAAACTCGCTGTTTTTGGCATAAAAGTTCGTTTTTGACATATATTTATTAAGCAATAGGTGCGTAGATAATGCGGTAGGTCGCCAGTCAAATGCCGAGAGTCTTAGTGCGGACAGCGTATGATATGTATACGCAGAGGTCCGTAGCTTCAGCAGTTTTTGAGCTAACCCCGCCATGGACTGTGTGAAATAATTACAGACTTTCTAATACAGAACTCGGCATTACAGCTTCACCACACCTAATAAAGTCTACTTTCACTAATTTGCAATATATTATTGTGTAAGTTATTCACTATACTTACACCTCAAAATAGTAAAACAAGCTTAGGTTTTATAAAATCAGCGGAGCGTAACTCAGGCACCCTTTTTGAAACGCTATGGCGCTGCCTACAAACTTCTGCGAGGAGATTGCTTTTGTTTGATGCTTAGGGCACACTGTCGCTTAGTGAAGAGTCAAGAGCTCTTAAAAACAAATCTGTAACATTGCATCCTCAGCGAACTAACAACTGTTTACGCTCAGCCTGCAAGTGATGATATATGCTTTAGTCGTCTTTAGCGGCAGCGAACTACGTACATGATCTTTTTCATTATCTAACTACCGAGCATTATTTAACTGCATTTCTTTATAAGTAAACCAGCGAGAACGGGCTTTAAGCTAAACGTCAATAAATCTCAAACGAAACAAGTAAACGTTGAAAGGAACTTAGTGACAGCATGCAACATGTTGTTGGGAACAGCTAAATCCAGAGAGCCAACACCAAGTATAACTATAGCGCCTAGCTACACAGTGACAAAGTTCAACTGCATTTCTTGTTTAACTAACGTATTCAGAAATCCTTGGTATACATAAGCTCAAATTAATTAAAGGCAACTTTTGTGAAATAAAATCTAAAAAATATGGCTTGATACATAAACTCACAATTTCTTTTCGAAATACTTTGCCGTAAACAACATTTTAATTTGCGTAAAATTCGGGAAGCGCACAGCTGACAAGCAAATGAAATATTGCGAACGATGGCCAATGCATGGCCACGTCATAAAAAGAGCAAAGCTTAAGGAAAAAAGCACAGATTGCAATAACTGGAATACCCGGAAAACTCGTCTGGTGGAATGAAAGAACTAAGGAAGTTGGAGGTGTGTCAACAGTTTATTTTTTCTACAACTCTCAAAATAAAAGAGTTGCGTGAAAAGTCAAATAATTCAGAAGAAAATTAGCTGGCGTTTATCATAAGCTCCTCTGCACCTTAAAGAGTATAGAAGATGAGTTGGTGAGGAACTGAGCAGCACTTGAACAAAAGTGTAACGCTTACGAGCAGATTTGACGGAATAAAGTTATTACGGAGATGAAAGAAGCCTAACACACTTAGGCAGATGAATTCGAAGGCGAGCTCAAGTAGATGGTTAAGTAAAGTTGCGAAAAGTAAGTGGAGAAGCTACTGTAAAGAGAACTGTAAAACAGCTGTTACGCTGCTTGTAGTTATACTATAAGTAGTAGTAAACTGTAACTGTATCAGTTAGAATAGTTTACTGTTAATGTTCAAGCAAGACTGTGTACATCTCAATCAAAGCAGAGCTGTTGAAAATTTTCAAAAAATGCAAAGGAATCGAAAGGTCTCCAAAGTGCAGCTGTTGAGGCGGCGGAGCACACACGTGCAGCAGCCAAATCTTAACGCCAGAGGCAGCTAAAAAGAGAGAACCTACAGTTTCGTAGTTCAAATCTCACTGTAACGGTATTTAGAGCACGGAGAAAGCTAGAAGAAGGCTGTAAGCGGCGCAGCAGAGCTCACAGCCAACAGAAACCCATGCTGTTCCTTGCACAATAACAAAAAATGCAAATGTAATGTGTAAAAAGTACTCATCGTCTTTGAGCACGAAACGATGTAAGGAAACAAAACAAATAAGAAAACGGAAATGAAAACAAAAATAAATACAAAAAAAAACAAGATGAATGAAAAATATTACTTTGTGCGCGAGCTTACAGCAACGTAACGCGGCAGAACAGCGCCTCTGATATATGATTGTGTGCCAATGTGCTCGCATAGCGAGAGAGCGCAAGAGAGCCATATTTAAAAATTTGTAAAAACAAAAATTTTTTTTTTGCCGTTGGTAGAACAGTACTGCTGCGGCGCGGGTGTGTGAGTTAAAGTGGAGCCGAACCTTGCAATAGCAGCGCGACTGTAATGAGACCCACAAGAGCATGCTAAACATTTGCTGTTATTGTTGTTGCTATTGTTTGCTAAATGCGAGCAATTGTTGTTGTTGAGTCGAAGAATTTTTCGCTACGTTTACAATGGCAAGTAGGCGCTGGTGGGCAGCGGGGCGGCGCTGGCGCTTTTAAATATATGTGCGCGTAAGTTGTTGTTTTTGCTAAAGCAGCTGTGGCAATATGCGGTGACATATACATGTGTATAAATATATTTACATATTTCGCCTGCTGCTGGTCTTTTTAGCACTGTGTTTGGTTTTTTATTAGATTTTTTTTTTGATTTTTTTTTTTTTGGTTTTAGTTTTGTTTTTTTTTTGCTGTTTTTTTGCTTTTATTCTCTTAACTTAACTAAAAGCCAGCAGCCATGCC
Source organism: Bactrocera oleae (assembly GCF_042242935.1). Lineage (NCBI taxonomy): Eukaryota > Metazoa > Arthropoda > Insecta > Diptera > Tephritidae > Bactrocera > Bactrocera oleae. Next base: position 2,880,172 of record NC_091539.1, read on the forward strand.
GTCAACGTGTCCGCCAGCCAGTCATCGGGGCAGCAGGCGAAAATCCATACAAACTTATTAGTGACCCTACACACCTAACTACATACACACGCGTACTTATAGAATAAGTTTCGTTGCGCTCACACTGTGTGCTGGTCGCTCGCGCTCTACTCGCTGCCAATTTTAGTGCGCATTTAGCAGTCAAGGCGAAATGTTATGGAAAAATCGAAACAATTGAACCGCCAATAGGCGACAAATCCGCGACGCGTTTAGCAGCAACTAAAGTGCAAATGTGTAAATAAAATAGAAAAAATAGAAACCAATTGCGTTAACAACAACAAAAGTTTGCTGTAGTAAAGCAAAAAATATTGTTATTGTGTATTAGAGACAACAACAACAACAAGAAAGTGTGACTTAGCTTGTGCTTGTTTTGGAAAAATCTTACTACGTCGTTAGGCTGTTTGACAGACGAAACGTCAGTTGCTGTTAACTGTAAGTGTTGTGCAAAAACAAGAGTGTGAAATAATAATTTTGATTTAGAAGAAGCTCGAAATGTTAAAAGTGTAATAAGAAGAAGAAGAAACCTCATTAAAATCAGCGCTACAATTGTTCAACTGTACAATATATCGTTGTGATTTTTTGTGTAACTACTGCTATGTGCCTATATGCATACATACAAACGCGTAAACATATATGTACATATACATATATTATATATTTACTTACATATTCACATTCATATATAATATCATAGTATTTGTGCGAAATAGCCGGCGATTTGTTGACGTGGAAAATTGTGAAATCACCAAATTTGTTTTTGTTGTTGTACTGCAGTATTAAAAAAGAAATATATATATGTATAAATAACTGTCTCGTATAGTAATAAGAAGAAAAGTACTTCGCGCATTAGAATAATACTTAGCGAGATAAAATAACTATCTCAAATATCAACAATTACAAATCCATTAATATTCCGCTATAAAGATAAGCAATAAAAATATGCGAGTAAATAAATGAATTTGCATATATTCATAAATAAAAGTTGATTGCTTTCAATTGCACTGCAAATATTTCGCGGACTGGGGCTTTTAACTAAATATAATGCAACAAATAATAAAAAATAAATTAAATTTTAAAATGTATATAAATATTAATATATATTAGAAAGTAATAATGCTAAACAATTTTATTAAAAAATCAAAAATAATCAATTAAAAAACATAAAGTATTGAAAAATATGAAAAACTTCAAAATTATCATTTAAACATACAAAAAAAAATTTATGTATAAAATAAATATTATAAAAAAGAATTAAAAATTACATATTTTTTGTATATTTTTTTATATTTCTAATATTTTTTCATAATTATTTTATTTAATATAATATTTTATATTTTTTATATATTTTTATAATTATTTATTTTTATATAATATTTTATATAATGATTATGAAAAAATTAATAATATACAAAAATATTAAAAATAAAATAAGAATATTTGAAAAATAATTAAAAATTAAAATAAAATAATATAAAAAAATTTAAATCATTTAAACATGGAAAAAATACATAAATATGTATATAGAAAATACATATTATAAAAAACAATAAAAAAATTAAAAATTATAAAATTATAAAATAAAATATGTATGAAAAAAAATTACAAAAAAAAAACAGAAAAGCAACATATGAAATAAATATTATAAAAAACCATAACAATAATTAAAAATTACACAATATAAAATAAAATATGTATGAAAAATTAAAAAAAAAACAGAAAAAATGTATATATAAAATATATATTATAAAAAACCCATAAAAAAGAATAAAAAATTACAAAAATTTACAATTATATACACATAAATTTAAATAATTTAAACATAGAAAAAATACATCTGAAAAAATAAATATCATAAAAACAATAAAAAAAAATTAAAAATTACAAAAATATAAAATAAAATAATTATCAAAACATATAAAAAAAATATACATATAAAAAACACATACATAGAAAACACATATATATAAAACAAATATTATAAAAAACAACAAAAAAGAATTAAAAATTACAAAAATATAAAAGAAATGTGAAAAAAAAATATGAAAAAAATATTTTAATAAAAATATGAAATAGTAAAAAAAATTAGGAAAAACAAACTAAATAAACATTATAAATCGTAAAAAAATATAAGAAATTATTATCATACTAGTGTGGAACTGAAATTATAAAAAAATTATGAAAAAATATAAAAAAAAAACTAAAGAAATATTATAAATCGTAAAAAAATATAAGAAATTATTATCATACCAGTGTGGAACTGAAATTATAAAAAAGTTATGAAAATAAAATTAAAAATAATAAAAGTATAAAATAGTATAACAAAATTATGAAAAAATATAAAAAAAAACTAAATAAATATTAAAAAAAAGTTGTTTAAAAAAATAAAAGATATAACAAGGCAATGAAAATAAAATTTTTTTTAAAAAATTGTATAAAAGAATATTAGAAAATATTACTTGAAATCATACGTAAAGTTTGCGTTTATAGAAAAATATTGAAAAACCAATAAAAACATAACAAAAAGGAATAAAAGAAAATCGTAAAAAATATAAGGAAGTATTAACATACTAGTGTGGATAGCTGAACGAAACGTTTTCGCTCGTCGGCCGTAATTCAAATCTAAAGCCAGCCGAATATACTACCTCGCGCACAGAAGCGCCGCGAAAGCGGTAAGCAAGCCTTTCTCGTATTCAAACGCTTGACAGGTTATTAAAGCAACTGGAATCTACTCTACGTAAAACAAATAACTTTGGGAAGTGCTAAGCATTTGACAGTTCTTAGGCGGATATGAATTTGGATACGTTCTGTACGTGAAAGAATTCTGCACAGATCGTTGCGTTGAAACAATTATGACTTGTATAACAATATTACATTTATATTTGTAATTTAAGGATCTTAACTTTTAAACTTTAGCCTACAGTTTCACTTATGTACATGTCCGAAGTGATGCTGACTCTTTTCTTATCAAGATGAAACTTTCAACTTTAGTGCACTAGCAAGAGTTCAGATTATGAGACTCTTCGGCGCCTGTAGAAAATTCCGGCGCTCTATGCTCATAAACAGTGCACTTACAAGCAGCGTCAGCAGCCATTCAGTAATCTTTTTTCACTTTAAAACTGCACCTGGAAACAGCTTCCGCTGAAATTCTTCTAAAACTCTTATCTGCCTCCGCTAGAGAGGTCAATGTGTGGGCGTGATGAATATATACTCCGCTTTATCTCCGATTGCATACTTTTCCCAACGGAACAAAATTTGTAACTCCATAGTAAGTTTCTAGCAAATGCCGTTACGCCTGGCAAAAAATTTAGCAGTGTCTTTAAGTCTAACTGCGGCTCACGATACAAGGAATATGAGCTCCAGACTTTCTATTCACTAAATACATTGCCAATGACACACCAGTAAGACGTCGAAACCTGATCCATAACAGTACTTTATCTGAAAGCCAATGGAGTACTCCTTGCGAGAGACCTCTGAAGCTTAGCAAGAATCCTTTGCCACGAATACCACGTCAGAAATACGATCAATATCAAGCGCACTATAATATGTGTTTGTAATATTTCGCAATAACAACAATAATCATATGACGACCAGTCGTTATCGACTGCGCCCATTTCACACAGGAATACCGTTAGCGACTAACATTCCAGAGAATACAAAGGAGCTCGGCTTGTGTGTGTGTGTGTGTACAGGATTGCCCTATGTCGCCGTACATAACTATTTGCTAAGTAACAAGGCACTCCAACTACACGAACTGAGTGTGCAAGCAGCTGGGCGCTGCTACGAATTTCGTAGGACCAAGTTTGAGTTGGCAGCATCGCAAGCTCGTTTTTTTTGTTTTTTCTTTCTATTTTGTTTATTTGCCTCAACAAATTTTCCTTTGCTTTCCACGTTTTTCTTGCGCTGCGCCTGCATAGCTGCTATTCGCACTCGTTCCGTACGCGCGCCACACCACGTCGACTGTGGACTGTGTAAGCTCTTTAACTATGTTAGCTGTAAGCAACAATGTCTGTCTGAATGTGCGCTGAGTCAGTGCCCCAAACATCCTTCGGCGTTTACTCTTTAAGCGATATTCGTTGTGGGTAGTAGTCGCGCGTCGCCGCCTGCCATTCTCCATAGTTTCTTAACTTTTCGGCACTTATACTTTGAAGCAGCGCAGCAGACGGTTGCCACGAAACCAACCAAGCCATGCAACAGTCGCTGCGCGTGCAGTATGAGCGTTGTCAGAGAGTACGAACCTTTGTCGCAGACGCTAGCTTCAGCGCCGTCGTCGGGCATTCCCTATTTACCAGCCAACTGGCTGCGTTTCAACTTTGTGCCAGTTACAACGCCAACAATGTTGCTACCAGCGAAATTCTCTAGAAGTTTCCCACCGCCAGCCGATGTTTGTTGTTTTTTTTGTATGGCACCGTAAAGCGATAAAATATTAATGCGAAAAAAAATAAAAAAAAAACTTTAACAGAAATTAGATGGCAGCAACTGCAAAGCGGAAGTCCTGTAGGATTAGCAAGCTGCGAAAGAGCGCCTAACATTGCATTTGGCGCGAGAGAATCTGCGCGAGAGCGTGGAATGTGAAGAATTTGCTTAAGAAAACTGTTAACTACCCGTGCAGGAGACAGAGTTCAACACGCAAGTTGACGACGTCAACGGTGTTGGCGTTTTTCGTCACTTGCGCTGCAATATGTCAGCGGCATTGGCAAAGTAGCAACGCTGTGCAGTCACTCATGTAATGACAGGCATAACAAGCGCAAGCAAAGTCTATAAAAACGTCAACAAGAAATCCAACAAAATATAATAAGCATTTTTTGTGGCATTAAATATTGTTGCCGCAAGCACTGACACTGCTGCGTCACATGATACTCGTCTCGCATATAAGGCAGCTCGCCGCCACTTGGCCAATACGCCAAATTTGGTAGCATGTCCGTTTGTGTGTCATGCTCATATTTGGTGGCAAGTGAGTGGCAGTCGAGTGTCAATGCGTTGCAGCAGCACGTGCACGTTGCAGACTGACAGCATGCTGCCACACCGTCGCTACAATGTGGAAACGGAACATGCGCCGCACTGTGCACGGTAATATGTAAAATGGAACTGCGCTCAGAGTTTGCTTGACGCATGTGGCAAGTTGTAGCCGGCTTTTTGCTGTAGCAAAACAAAATAGGCAAAGTAAAAATGTGTCGTTGTGAAAAAGTAGGAAGTCGCAAGACTTGCAGAAAAAATACGCATTCAGCACTAGCAATGATTACAAATACAATATTGTGGCTGAAAATAGCTTTGGTATACTCCATGGGTTTATAAAATAATTTAGTACTACTTGGGGACTGCCACTTTTTTAAATCCAATAAATTTTTTAGTAACGTACACAATTAGTTTACGCTACAACGTTTGACGTCAGACGCTTACATGCGCAGCTGCTTCGAAAATTTTGAACACATAAGCTTACATATGAGCCCGCCACGCGCACATAAGCTTACATGTGTCGTCGCCTCAAGACCGTGCTTCCGCTCTAAATCGCACACAGACCCACTTAATACCTAGACGCGGTGCCACACAATCGCACACTAATTTAACTGAAAGTCCTAGTAGAATTTTTCGAACTATCCTTTGTTATGTGTCAAGTGCCACATTCACTCGCTTACCTACCCGCCCACATACATTTATTAAGAGCTGCCCTGCCATACACACCAACCGAAGGCTGCCAGCCACAGTTTGACAAGCATATCGACTAACTGCTGTCACACAGCTAGCTGCAACATGTGAGCTCAATGCAGCGCCGTTGGTGGTTGTGGCAGTAGCTTTGCCACATGCTGTGTCAAGCGAGTCAATGCACCGTCGACGAGTGTCACGATTGACGCGTTTACGAACACAAACGTCGGTACATACCGGCATGCTGTGTGTTAAAGTAAGGCAGTGAAATCATTGCTTTGCAACGAAGATGGCTTTCGAACCCTACCACACAGTCGCGCGCAACACCGATTTGCATTGCCAGCCATAGATGGGGTTATGCGAATATCCTTTAAATGTTCAATGACTTGCTGCAATTGATATGCAATTTGGTCGATGGGTGAGTGTGTGTATGTGTGGCAGGATAAGTGATTTGGTAGCAGTGAAGAAGAAAAAAGTTAGGAATCCGTTGGAAAAAATGTGCGAAATTGTGAGAGGGCTGGTAGTAGTAGTGATGTCTGACGCACAGGCGCTGCAATTAAATAGGGGATTGTGTAATATCGGAAATATTATAAATGCAGCGCTTTAAAGTTGCACACACTGCGTTGTATATGAGGGTGAGTATATGCTTTATAGATATAAAATTAGAGCCACGCACTATTGTTAGAAGTAAAACTTCGTTGTTCGAATCCAAAGCTACCGCGAGCTGAGCCCAAGCGTCTGATTGACGTCGCATTTCCACAAGCTATGAGAAATCGTTGGCATCGGTTTTTTTTTTATGTGCCTCTAAGCTTTTATCAATCTATTGTTGTTGTGCGAATTCGCTGACGCCTGTCAATCCAGTGAATTTCATTCGATCACGAAATTATTGCAATAATCGCAAGCCTCTTCGCTGCATCAGGTACTTCGGCATGCGCATAATGAAGTGTATGCCTCATCAGTGATTTCACCATCGATTGTACTTGTAGTTATGGACGATTACTCAACCCGAATGTGTTATATTCGCTCTGCTTGTGTGTGCAATGATTTATTTCACCATTTGTGTTAAATATTTTTAGAAATAATAGAAGAAATTAATACTAATGATTAATCGTGTTTTTTGTGAAATGCCTACAGCTACAGCACCGCAGCTGCACTCCAATTGTTGGTACGTGGGAGTTAGGTTATGGTGAATCATTCCTGGCAATGTTTAATTGGTCATCTCTCATATCAGTTTCCCCGGCTTATGTGTTTTTTTAATTCTCGATATCGAGCACTACTTCTGATTTAAATTGGTGTCGATGGCGAGCTCGAGGTGATTTCAGCACTCTCTGAGTCTAGTATTTCATAGATGTTAAGCTAACTCCATACAGACGGAGGAAGCACTCGGTGTCCCCTAAAAGTTCTGCTGTGGGGAAGTCTTTGCATATTTCTTAGCTTTTATAAGTGGTAGGATGAATAAATAGGCTTCAGACTCATAAGTTAGCTGAAACTAGCAAAAAGTTTAATACGTAGGTAATACGTCGCTTAGGATTGCGGATATGCCAAAACTCTGTGATTAGTAGCTATAGGTTAGGTAAGGTAAATAGGCTGATTACTCGTGAGGTAACGAATATTCTCACTTGGACTGCTATAGACACTTTTTCGTTATGATGCCCAGAACTCCTAGATATGGATTTAAAAGACCGTCGCATATCGACAAACCGTCTAGAGCCTGCCAAAAATTGACTGAGGCGGCTAATATCAATTCCAGCCAATTCGCTGGATTCGTAAAAAGTGTGGCAACCGAGTTGCTTCAAACTTAGTCTATCGAAAGCTGGAAGTGAAAGTTTCTAGATGTTTTCAAGTCATCTTCCTCATTGCAACTTTGAAAAGTGGCGTCCTCCAAAAGCTTTAGCCTCAACGCATGAATGCCAATGGGACAGTGTCTAGTTAGAACGCCTATTATTGCGGCAATGTGAGTCTTGCTAAGAGCTAGCGGTTCAATAGATATTTTATGTTCCACTCTGGGCCAAAAGGCTTTCGCAACCCCACAAGTGCTGGTTGCTGACCAACGCTTGCTGAGCTCGCACGTAATCCATAGATCCAGCGATAGAATACAGAAGGACAGGGAAGCCCCTGCTTAGAGCCATCCTGATGGAATTTAGGTATGGGTGCCCAACAAGTTTAATATGGAAGCAGCTTGACGCTCCTGTTAGTAAGTTCATGTACTCTTTGATTAGCTTTGTAGCTGGTTTGCTTTATTAGTAGCTATAGTATCAGGAAATATCTTTATATATATCAACACACGGACATCATATATGCGCTACTAACTATCTGAGTCATACTTGTTTTTGTTATTCGTTTAATTTTATAACTGATTGCTAAAGTGTTCCTCAGCTGGCAATTTTGGTGGGGAAATTTATTATTGTGTTTATCAAACAGAATTTGTAGATAAAACGCGTAATAAGTAGTTGCACTTATCAGCGCGTGCGAAACTACTTGTGGTATTACTGATTTTATGTTTTGTTCACCAAATTGCGAATTTCTGCTTATCAGTACACACTTCTTTATAAAATTAAGCGGACTTCTCGTGAAAGAAATAACACTTTAGATTAGAACGATGAATCACTAGGGAGATTGATGAAGAGAGCTTTAAATTTGTCTTAAGTAGTACTCCAAGTTAATCTGAGAAGTAGACTTCTGTTGGAGCCAAGGTTGTAAGTCTCTAGAGAAGACATAATTTTAATCATATTGAACTATGAGTTATGTAAAAGAGATGTTGCGATTATGCCGAAAATATCGTAGTTACAAGTGAATATACCTATACCAAAACAGGACTACAAACGAATTTTAATAACCATTCAACCGGTTTGCACCATATACTTGGATACAATCATTCCACCATGTGATCTTCTATAAAACTACTTTACATACAGTTTTTAGTGGCAGCATCCTAAGAAGACTCCTTTCGGAAAGTGCAGTTATTAAACACGTAAAATTTAGTAACCTGTACATTGGTTAGCTTTTGAATGCAGGCATATCATCAATGTCCACACATACATTTTTGCTCTCAGCCTCGAAAAGCGAGGACAACATGTTTAGAAAGCTCATTACTTTTCCCAATTTTCCGACGTAATAGACATTATCTCGGACGTATATAGTTTAAAGTTTTTATAAAATACTTTCGATCCTGTAAATTGTTTGCTAGAAGTTTTTGGCCTCCAATCTTACCATATAACTGATATTCGATCGCTTTACACTGTGCCGACTACGAAAAGCTCTATTACGGTTTGAATATAGTAAGAGTGGAAAGCAGTGCTTTGTGAGCTCAACGGGTACTGGGCACAAATGGAGACGCCGAGTCACGCTCTTTGACGCTTATGACCTAAATACCGTTTAGTGTCAAAAGTGGCAGCTATGGAGTTTGCAGGCGAATCGGAGCTTACTTAAAATCATGCTGCTCGAATTTTTTTTTTAGATTTTTCAATCCATACAAGTCGTCAGTACGAAGCACAGCGGCAATCGAGAAAATTTGCATAAAAGCGCAATTTACAATAAGGGGCAAATACATACACATATCTACACAGGCAAATACAAATAGTGTGCTTGTTGCGTATGTATATATTGACATTAAATAGACAGTTCATAGCAGACCATCTACATTCAAACGCACACGACTCTTTATATGTGTGTGTGTGTTTGCTTGTGTGTATATATGGTATTTGTTTTTGAGGCGACCAGGTGCCAATAGTTTCACCAGTTAATTTGTTGTATGGGTATCAGTAGCGACAGCAGCGCACCGAGCTTTTCGCAATTACAACAACAACACGCCAGCTCACACACTTGAAAGGCAAATTAGCTGAGCGCGCACATACACACGTGACAACTGCGGCCGGTGATGACGCAAACGATATTGCACACTATGTGTTGTTGTTATTGCTTATTGTTGTTGTCGTTGTTGTTGTTGCTGGCATTAACGCCCACACGCGCCACTTGATGCCATTGATTCCTAAATGACTCTTTTGTCGCTTTTGCACCCGCAACCTTTAATGGCATGCCACCTTTTTTCAGCGCGCGCCCAATGATGTGTGTGTGCATGTGTGAACCACTCAACCAAGTAGTTCGTCAATCCTTCCGTCCATCCTCTCGGTTAGTTAGTTGGCGCAAATAATTGAATTCATTGAGCTGATGAGTTGATGAAGGGTGTCAATGCAAAATCAGCACTGACTGTCGAACGCCAACGAGCTCGAGTCCGACACTTTGGGCGAGAGTTTGACTCGCTGACTGCCTAGATTGGTTGGCAGTTATGCACTTACTTATGTGTGTGTCTCTATATGCGTCTGTTCAGTTTGTTTGACAATTGCCAGCTGTTAGGTGGCCAGGAGTCAGCAGTCAGCGCCGAGGTGTGTTTTAACCTGCGGCACGCAATTACATCAGTCACAAACACACCTTCATACTCACATTTAGTCGTGTGAATATAGAGAGCTAAATTAATATTTGTGTAGGCGTGCAGGTGTGAAAGGGCAAATATCAATAGGTAGGCGGTGTTGCCACATGCACACATGTATTTCGTATGATAAATGATGATGATGGATTCCCTTTCAGAGGGCAATGTGTATGTGTGCTTAAATGAATTAACGATTTCATCTATTTAAATAAGAAATTCAATGCAAGAGAATAATTTGCCTATATTTAATATCTTTAGTAATTAAGTGATATAGGTTAGTTTAACTTAAAAGGTCGATCCTAACAGGGATCTCACTTGGACAGCTTAGAACGCCGGTCTTTTCTAGTACCTACAACTCCCATAAAATTAATCCTAAAGACCCTCATAAATCGGCTTTGAGCCGATCACAAATTTATTGTGACAGCTAATGTCAGTTTCGACTATATCTCCTGGGGCTCCGTAGGCATGACTGCCAAGCTATTTCAACCTAGTTTAGGTTAGGTTGTACGGTTGATCCGAAATCGATGAGTCTCACCTGGACAGTTGTTCGACCATTGTGTTACCCATACACTCCTAAAAGCTGGATACCCAGATCCACATCGAACGACGAAGCGTTTTGTGCTTTCCACAAGGTAGTTAATATCAATTCCAGCCACTTCGCTAGGTTCGCCAAAGTTGTGTCTACCGAGATATTTTAAGCTCAGTCTGACAAAAGCTATGCAGTAGAGAAGAAAGTGACAAGATGATTCCAACTCGCCTGCCTCCATACAGCTTTGGCAAAGCGCGTGCGGCAGAATATTTAGATGCATCTCGTGTTAACCTATTGGATAGTGTCCAGTTAGAACAGCTATAATTGTAGCGACATGAACTTTGTTGAGAGCCAGTAGTTCGGATGACTTCTTACGGTTGTCTCCGGGCCAGATGGCCGTTGACCAACGGCTGCTGAGCTCAACTGGAGATGCAAAGGTCCAATGCAAGGAGACATTGGAGAACTGACTCGACTCCAAACGGATGAAATTGAGAAAAGCTTGCCTCCTCTTACTAATCCAACCCAAACGTGTCTGATAATGCAGTAGCTTGATAATATTATGGTATAGCTTTAAAAAACGTTACTTCTTCCGCTTCTTCTTTAAATAATTTTCCACTTCATATAATATATTAAAAAAAATTTTGCTTTCTCATTTTTTTTTTGCGCAAGCACGCTGCTAGCTAGAATTGCATACAGTTTTTTGTAATACCATTTTATATTGTTGTTTTTGTTTTGGCTGTTCACTGTCATTTACAGCGCTACGCGTCATCAGTATCACTTACATTCATACTTATGTATATGTATGTGTGTATGTATCTATAACACGCTGTGTCTATGCAGTTGAGTGGCATATTACATTAGCCTTGGAAAGGACATTCGCGTTGTGCTGCTTGCCACACAGCGCACGCCACTCGGCGTTCACCATTTGTCAGGGGCGTTTCGCATTCACTTTGCTGGCAGTTGTTTGCCGTCGTCATACGTTGTACTTTCACTTGATATTCGCTTTTTGTGTGGCGAAGAGTGCATTCTCTTTTGCATGGTTTTTGTTGGGTGCCAATTATTGTTATTGTTGTTGTTGTAGGTGGAATTTCGCAGTGTTGATTGGGCAACGCCTATTTAACGCTGTCCAAAAGTGTTGGGCGCAACGCGCGAATAAATAAAAAAGCACTCCTGCGTTGTGTTTTCGTTGTGCGAAATTACGCAATACAACATTTTATATACATAATTTGCAGATAGTTGCTTGGAAAGTGCTACGTAAATTGTGTGTGAGAATTTGAGTGGAAATCTCACATTGAAAATTTTCGGAAACAACAAATAGTCTTCAATCATGCAAAGTTGGCGCCCTGCTCAATCAATAGTGTCTAGTTAGTTTACTACAGTCTACAAACGGCGTTTTCATCTGGAAATTCTATTAAAAAAAAAAAATTTTTTTTGCATCATTGCAATCACGCTGATATTACGCGCATAATGGGCGCAATAATGCCAAAAGTGCGAACGCTTGCGTTGAGGCGATTTTGCGCTTCAGTTTTCAACCAACGGTAGTGCACCTTTGTTACTATATTTTTTTGAAACATTTTAATGTAATTTTTACTCCTGTCAAAATCTTTGAAGCATACAGCATAGCCTTCTTCCTATCGGCTTTTTCATCAAACAAGCCATTCTTATGTATAATTTTCTTTTTTGTCCTCTTGATTTTTTTTATCATTTACAACGTCACTGCTTCAATTTCCAACGTATTCCCATTCCAACATGTCTCCGCTAAAATTTTCCATGTTGTAAGCGTGACTGCATAGTAAAATTTTACGCAAAGTTAATAAAATTTTAAGAGCATGCAATTTTTAGACACTCCTTTTGCCTCGAACCTGCAGTAAAAAACCCATCAGCCTCGCGTGGCGCTGACACTTTTTGGCGACGCTTTATATTCCTGCCACAAATTACATACACATATAGTTGCATTTGTATGGTTGCTGTCCTTGATGTATTTTACATGTCTTGCTGTAATGTTGAGGTGGAAAATTTTGCAAATCTTTAAAGGTTCCCTATTCAACATCAATTGACGCAACAAAATGTGTGTAAAGCGCATAAATAGCTTTAAATGCGTAGGTGTTGTAGAGAGCACGCGTATGCCGTCACATTGAGTAGGCTAAAGTAAGCGTGAAACGAACTATACTATAGGTAGACAGTTTTCCTTATTGGTGTACAAATTCCAATAAGATTTAGCAACCAATTTATACATGAAATATTTTATTAGTAACCAATCCACTTCACAGAAAATTGCAAATATTATCATATTAATAATTTTCAGATTATGTTAAAAAAATTTCATACATTCCTAATCAATTATAAATGCGGTACTTATTGATTTCACATATACATTTTTACTTACAAGTATATATAATACAAGCTCTAATCTGTTTGCGTTTTACAATTATTTTAAAATTATTGCAACACAGTGTAATTGCTTATTATCTCACAGTCTGCATTAAGCTTAAGTATTGCAAGCCATTTTGGGTTATCGATCATCGATTTTGTTTACACATGAAGTTTGGTAACATCGTTAGTATGCGTTCGTTTTTTATTTAACAAATTATTGTTTTTGCTCATAGTTTTGTGGTATTTGTGTTAAAACTGTTAAAAAACAAGTATTTGTTAAGTTGATAATAATTGAATTTAAAGAAAGTTATGTAAGGTTGTGGGTTGTGAATAATCGAAGTAATGAAACGGTTTAGCTTTTGGGTTGAATTCTGCGTAGTCGCGAAAAATGTAAAAATGTATACGATTTTATAAAATGCAGGTATGTATGTTTGTAGTGAGAAAATGAAAGATATAAGTTATATAAATAGTGCTTTAAATATGCAGGTATATTTGAAATTAGTATGAGTGTATATAATTATTATAAATGTCGTATTTGTAAATTGCTAAATACGATTTGTGCAAATGCACTTATGTAAATGCCGATTTAGATCGTTTCGACTCACATCCATTTGATTTGTAATTTGTGTATACCATGCCGATGTGCTGTTTGCATCAGTAAAAAATATTCTGTGCTTGAGCCCTGGCTTATGACTGCGTCTCTACTCGCTCCGCCCATTGCGTCATTTGCGCTATATATGAGTATTATGGTATACAATATAAATATAAGAGAACTGTGTGCCTGACCATTCATTGGCTCTTAATGCCCTTCATCTATTGGAAGTATTCTCTTACCTGCCTTGCTATGTTTTTTTGTTGTTTCAGTTAATTCGCATACGCATAATGAATTCACTTGACGTTTTTCTGTATATTCCACAGTTTTTACCTATCCCGCTGTCAGTTCCACATTTGCCATTGCTTGGTGATTTTTGGCAGGTATTTCGGCAAAGAAGTCGCAAATTTCTTGCTCGCCGCCTAAGTACTATATACTAGTATACATATATACATACATACATGTGTATTTAGTCTGCCGTTTGCTTGTGTGATTTTTGCTCTGCACTCTTCCTGCCTCAAACTTTGTTTCCTTGTCGAATATCTAAATATTAAGCAGCAATGTTTTAGTGTTTTTTTTCCTGCCTTTTGTGTGGCCTAAATTTTTTTCCTGCATCAAAAGGCAAGTTGAATGAAAATGTTTACATTCGTTGCGCTTTGCTGTCACTTTTTATTTTGTTTATTTACAAACATTTTTGTATGGCTGCTTTGTTTGAGTTGTTGCTGCATGTGGATTGGTTTTGGCTACTGTAATGCCTCACTTCATTTCAAATTTAGCCTCTAGTTTTACCTTTATGCCCTTAATAGCCTGTATGTCTGCCTGTATATACTTGTAGGCGAAAAAGTCGCTTATTTTTGGAAATATCGGTCTGAAATTTTGCACTTCCTTATTTCTTCGCAAGAAACTGCTTATTTGTCGAAATCGCCGATATCGGACGACTATAGCATATAGCTGCCATATAAACCGATCGATACAAATCCAGTCATTGTATGGGAATCTCTCTTATTTGACAAGATATTTTCACGAAATTCGGCAAGGATTATTCCCCAAGGCAATGCTACAATCTTCGAACAAATTGTTTAGTTCGCACTACTATAGAATATATACATACATACAAACAAATTAATTTTTGCTTGGATCAGCTGGAATTATACATTTAATATCACTTTGCAAACCCAAGCCTAGTTTCCTCTTCAATTTTTAATTCGTTGCTGCATTTAAACGCAAATTAACCCAATATATAGACTTTGGAAAATCGTTTACCTGTACCCTTCGCATATGCTGTTGTTTGTGCCTTTTGAAATTCATCGCCAATTTCGAAAATACTTGTTTGCGCCGAAAATCACATGCGCATTTCCCATTGAAAGCCGCAAACCGAGCGGCACATTTTCATGAAATTGAAAATGAAATCGAATCGAAATTGAAACTGGCAAGTGAACAGGACAACGTTGCATTTCCCCGAAACACATTTAAGCCAACATCAAGATGAGAACGAAATGCGCAAGCTTGTTGTTGATTGTACATACAAGTTTTGTTGTTGTATTGTAACGCATTTCACTCGATGTCGATATTCGATTGAATTCGAAAGTCAAACAATAAATCGGCAGCAACAAAAAGTGATTGGCATATAAGGCTATGAAGGCAAGTGCTGTGGATGGAGCAGAGATACGTTGAAAGTGATACAAGCAATTGCAACTCTGTAGTGGAAAATTGTGGCTGGTGTTGTCGGTTTAATCAGGTCATTGCAATATACGCGTATGTATTTTTATTTGGAACTCTGTGGCAACATAAAACTTAAAAAGTCGTAGAACTTCTTGAAAGTTTCTAAAATGTAAACAAAAAGTTCGTAAGCGTTCTTTGGTACTTGATTGACGCAAATTATGTAATGTGTCAACAAAAAGCAACTTCTTAGCATTGCCCGACCAGTTATGTTTTACTAGATTTAGCTATTTTAAGCCTGTTTGCCTTATTACAACGGCTTCATTGGTCCGCTTACCAGTTCGAAATTAGTTCTGGCGCCCTTCACAGCATCGTCACAACGAAAGCTTCACAGCAACAATTCCATTTTGCTTTGTGAACGTAAAAAACCTACAGCGACTATCATAAATCAGTAGACCTACTTATAAGGCTAGTAAGACACTACGCCAAAGCCCAGCTGCCAATAACCGGTTGGTCAGTCGGTCATTTGAGCATACGGCGAGCCAGTCGTCGCCAAGCCGTGCCGCTTTGACTGTTAGGCTGCCCGCCAGTCGATACGTTTGGCCTGAAACTGTCAATTTGCATTGTGCCTCGGGTAACTGAAGGTGAGCTTCGTCAACATGAGCACACCAGCATTATCAACATTCCGCATGCTCTTTGCTCGCAATTGTTGCTGCTGTTGCATGTTAGTGTAGCCGCAGCCAAAAGCTGTTGACCCAAATTTCTGTGCCTGTTACTGTTGTGTCTTACATTTGTGCCCACTGCCAAATTGTGGCAATTACATATGCTGGCTAATAACAGTGCGGCAGCGTGGATGAGCATGTGAGTGTTTTGCGCAGAGCGGGCGGGTGTTCGTTTGCTGCAGTAACGTTTGCAAGAAGCGCATGTTGTGGACCAAAAATGTAGTTTAGGTTTACAAAAGACATCAAAGAATGGCAGACGGCGGAGGAGGTGTAGAACAGTGCGCAACAAAAGAACGCTGAGAGCTGTACATATGTAAACGTGTATCTGCAGCTATATATGGTGCTGCTCAGCAACCCCTCTATGCGTGCGTGTCCTTGACGCACACAAACGTTCACCCATGCCGGTCGTGCATGTCGCCATGCAACATGAGTGTAACAACAAGAGTACAAATTGCTGCATTGCACGCACGTGCCAACTCGCTTGGCGTGCGTTGCAGCATCATAACCATCATCGACAACAACAACAACAGCAGTAGCAACAACAACAATCTTAGTGTGATTATTAACATTATCGGGCAGTGCGTCAAGTGTAGCATGTGTTCGGCTGCCGAAGACTGGTTCTCAGGCAGGCAACCAGGTGTAGTCATGCAACGTTGTTGAACGTCATGATATTTGTTTTTGTTGCGCTAGCTGAATAGCGTATTGCCTACGATGAATTTGGTTTCTGGTAGAAATTTTTTGGGGTTATAACCGCTGTCTAATCATATAGTGGTGAATAGTAAACTTTGTGGCTTTAGATAGGTAGGTAGATAGAGTGGCTGTCTTTCGACACTCCCAGGCCTTTACTTGGCCCATTGTGATACCACCGGGACCAAGGTCCCCTCACTCTATTGGCTCCTCTCTGAACCACGTCGTGCTTCTGATGAACTTCATCAGTAATACAAGTTTTATCCGTGCCACCTCCGAGACGTCGTCAAGAAACCCTCAACCGATGCCGGCGATTCTTTTCCTGTATGGCGCCGTGCAATCGCATAGAATATGTTTAATGGTCTCCTAGTCTTCTATCTCCTGACAGCTTCTACAATAGTCGTTAGATGGCGTTCCTAGTCTATTGGCATGTCTGCCAGTTAGTACTTCTACTAGAGTTCTTATATCATTCCGTTTGAATTTTAACAGTCTGCCTGCTTGTTGAGCAAGTCAGGTACTGATTCCACTGAGTCTCTTGAACTCCCAAATTCTTTTAGAGAATTAATTTTGACGCGTTTAAAGTTTTAAGTGACTATATAGCTGACCATGAGCGCGCAACTTTTAAAAGCTGTACCTGCAAAACTATTACTGGTATCAACTTGAGAATTTAGGGCAATATTCTAGCGATGTTATAGAATTAAATAAGACAGTAAAATTTTTTTTTTGTTTTTTGAAGTCGTAAAACCCATGTAACCCCTTAACCAATTGTGTGAGATTTAAGTAAACAGAACGAACTCGTGTTTTTATACGGCCAGGGACTCTCAGCTCGGCAGCATTCCGCCAAATTACTGCAGGAATGTTTTCTACTGTAGCTACCACAAAATGTATTGATTTAATGAGGTCTAAACTAATCTCACGATAGTTGCGCTAGCTTGACTGGCATGGACTTGGATTTTTAACCATCCAAGCACTGCTAACTCGTCAGCATTTCTCAAATATCTAGTTTACAACAACAACCATGTATTGATAAGAAAATTTTATGGTAGCGCCGACTCAGTTAGTGCAAAAAGACAACCTTTCTTGCTTGTTCTAGCGCTTTTATTTGTCACCTTTTCGTGTATTTTTGTAGTTTTTGCTGTGTTGCTGCTTGCGGCCGTTGTGTTTACGTATTTGCAACGCCTATTTGCCACCAAGCGTTTCATTTTCTAAAGACCCTAATCGCTTACATATCAGTAGATATATACATACTTACACATACACGCAGCGTTCAGAGTAAAATTGAAAAAGTGCGGAAATCTGCAGTTGACAGCCTGTGCGCCGCTTGTAAGGAAATTTTCAATAACCAACAATTGACTTAAATTTTTGGGCTCTTGATGAGAGTTGGCCTTTCGTTTTATGTTGTTGTTTTTATTTTTGCTGTTGTTGTTATTATTGCTGCTGGTTTTGGGAAAATACTCGTTTGCACACACATGAATGCGGCTGTGTTTGTGCAAACATCACTTCGATTTGACCTTGCAACACAATTCTGTGCAAAGGCAATCACAACACGGTGCAAAGCTATTTTGCACACGCACACACATATCACTCATATACATGCAAATGCTCTTGTCTGCTTGTTTTTGTTTATACCGATAATCCGCTGCTGGCCAAATTTCGGCCGTCGCTTCGTCTCACCGCTACGCAATTGAATTTCGCATGCAACACTTGCAATTTGCATCACATGCAACAGCAATATACACACACACACATACCACTCGTAGTGCCACATGCCACATGCACATATGTATGAATAAATTTGTATGCGTGCAGCATGTTCACATGGCAGCAAATGCGATTTTCGTTTCAAATTTCATTTATTTGCCACAGCCAACGGCAGAACACACACTCGCACCTGCATTTGCGAATGGCAAAGCTCTTTCTACTCCTCGCTACTCGCCAGCTGGCGGCCTAAGCTGTCAGCTATTGCTGCTGTAAATACCTTGGCAACAAGCAACGGCATTTGTGCGACCTTGTCGGGCAAGCATACACTCAACTATATGCATATACATGCAACCACTACCGTTTGCCGCACCGTATGGCCAGGCACCCAAAATTTTCGGTATATCCATTTTATTGTGTTAACATGCATAAATTCGTGCATATGTTGTTGTTGTTTTTATTGTCGCCTCATGCTTTCCGGCTGGTATGATGTTTTGCTGCATATTTGCAGTTGCAATATATATATTTTTTATTATTTTTGCAAAATAGTGCAACATAGCCACACGCACACACATACACACATGCACCCACACAACGAAATCCATGTCATTTCTAATGCCATTTGAATTTTGTTCACGCATTTGTTGTTTGTGGTTTCATATCGGATTTCACACACTTCCTCCAAAGCCGTTACAATTTGTTGTTGCTATTGCTATGCTTTTTTGTTTTGTTGCACTCACTTTTGTTGCAATTAGTAAATGTAATTGAAAGTGATTTTCAAATCATTTTCACTTTTCATTTTATTTGTTCTTTGTTGTTGGCTTGTATATTTTCAATAACGGTGTTAACAACACACTGCATACAAAGTGCTAAGCCCACTCGGGCCATTTATTTGGCTTTGTTTTGGTCGCACAGAAAATTGCTGTCAAATATAGTGTGCTTTTAGGCGTTAAGCGTATGAAAATGTATATTGTTGTTGTAAATTGTATCGAATGAAAATTTGCATTTTTGCACACTCTGGTGTAATGAAAATTTCTGTTCATCTAATATTTATTATTTAAAGGCTTACGTGCCGAGCAATTTGCTGTGCATTTATTGGAATTTGGTGTGACTTTGAAAATACGTGTGTGAGCTTTTAATTATTTGCGTTTGTACTGTGCGAATTATTATTGTATTCGAAAAAATTAAACTATTAAAAATTATCAAAATATGTATATTGCGAAAATAATAAGCAAAATGTGGTTTGTTTTTATACAGAGCTTGTGAAAGCTTTTAATTCACGTGAGCGTGTATATTTTGTATATTGCGAAAATAGAAGGCAAAATGTGGTTTGTTACTATCTGAGCTTTTGAAAGCTTTTAATTCACGTGAGCTTTCATCTGAGTAAAAGTAGTAAATATATTCTGAAATTTAAAAAATTATTTTAAAAACACTTAGTATAAGTATGCTATAATATAATCAAAGTTCTGCATATAAACAGATTTCAAAGCTTTCATTCTGATTTCGAAAATTTGTTCAGCTTTCAGTAAAGCTTTCTATATGTTTGCTATAAGACATGTATATATTGTATATAATTTTTTTTCGGAAGCTTTTGAAAGCCTTTAACTCCAGTGAGCTTCCATCTAAATAAATTAAATGTTCTGAAATTTAAAAAATTATTTTGTAATGAATTTCGAACAAGTTCTGCATATAAATATATTTTGAAGCTTTTTCCGATTGCGCAAATTTGTCAAGCTTTCTAGGAAGGTTTCTTTATATTTGCCATACGATATGTATAAATGTAATTTGTGGCTTTCGGAAGCTTTTAATTAAAGTGAACTTTTATTAAAAAAATTAAAAATAAAATATTACAGATTTCAAAAACAGTAAAACAAATTGGAATGAGTATGATAAGCTCGAAGTTCGCAAATAAAAATACTTGTAAGCTTTTACTCCGATTTCAAAAATTTGTTGAGCTTGCAGTGAAGCTTTCGTAAAACCAATACGCACTACATGTGTCTCGAGATATGAAAATATGAACATAGCTTTTTCTGCAGAAGCTTTTTCAAACTTTTTGGTCCAACATATTTGAAATTTAATCCGATAATTATTTACTTAAACCGTTTTTCACTTTTGAGCTTTGAAATATATTGCAAGCTTTCTCATATTTACACAAAAAAGCACAGCAGTTTCGCAACAGACTTAAATTTCGAAATTTCACAAGTCTAAAACTCTTAAATCTCTTTGATTCTATACTTTTTGCACCATATTTTGTTTTTTTTTTATAAATTCTTTACTCCAAAATCTATGCAAATATTTGTTGTCGGGATTAACACGAAAACGCATACATTTCATGTAAAAACATGCGAGGCGCTGATAAAAAGTCATACAATACGCCAGCAACATCAATATGTGTGCTGCCATATATTCATGCGCATGTTTGCTCCATTTTTGTCGATGCCTTTTGGGGTGTGTAGCCTCAGCGGATATGCTTTTAGCGGCAAATTTACAAAGTTTAACGCGAAAGCCGGAATCAATATACGAGTGAGTGGTGATGGAAATGGAAAGCGCGAACGGTAAATTGCTGCGGGGCGAACACACAGAATTTATGTGTTGCCCCGTCACGCATGGCCGCCTAACTGCGAAAAATTTTTGGTTTTTCTTATTTTTTAGATTTTTTGTGATCATTTCTAAGCGCTGCGTTGTCACGTCACACACCTGTTGGAGTTTTAGGATTTTTGACAAAGTTTTGCGCAACTAGAAAATTTTTCTTTAGTTTTTTGCTTAAAATTCTCCATTTTTCATGCGCTGTGGCAAATCCATTTGCGCGCCAAACTACTAACAGCAACAACACCATCAGCAAAATTTTGCCCAGTTTATAGTAGCGCTGTGTGCCAGGTTCGCGAATTTCACGGTTGCTGAGCTCAGCGGAAATGCCGCTTCGCACGCAGTCGGGCAGACGTTGGCGGTGGGGGCTTAATGAAATTCAGTTACCGGCCACCAACATTGTTGCACTGTAACTATTTTGCTGTTAGCTCGGTAGAGTGCGCTGAGCGGTAGTTCGCTTGCGCCTAACAGGATATGGCGTGTTGCAGGATGTGGTTTTGTGGGTGGCACATCAAATTTTCGGATTCCTGATGGATTTTGAGGTTTAATGTTTGTTGTGCTCTGTTTTTTGATTGCTGTCCGTTATTTTGAGGGGTTGCCGTGTGTGCTTTAAGCGCTATTTGAAAAATACTGACATTTGTTTTAATCGCAATAACTTTTGGGTTTTTAAGATATTATTTAGAAAAAAACATAATATTTAGCTATTTTATTTACATAAATGTTTGAGAGCAAAAATTTTGCTTTAATTTATACAAAACTTTTAGTTACTTTTTTTTACTGAAATATTTTTTTAATAAAAGAAAAAGTAAAATGTAGGTTTGTAAATTTTAATGTATTTACTAAATTTTTTAAATAAAACATTTTAAAATTTTCTATAAACTTGCATTTTTGTTGCACTTAAATTTAGTTTCCGTAGTAAATTTTCCAGTGTAAGCTTGCTATTATTTACCATAAGCAGTATGAACTCCACCTAATCAATCAAATTGTCGTTTATCGATAGATTCAATTGTAGATTTTGTTTGAGTATTTCTGTAGCTTTTGCTAATTGTGCTACGGTTTGTGCTTTCCTTTTTATTTTGATTATTTTTTAAAAGCCATGAACTGAGTTTTAAGCGCTTTTCAAACAAAAGCCGCGCGCACACAAAGTAAGCAACTTTACCATCTTTACTCAGCATCAATAGCAGCCAATTTTTGCGGCTCTTCCACAATGCGCACAAGGTCACTGCAGTTAACAGTCCATTGCCTTCAAGCACGCCGCCAACGCGCATAGCCCACATGAAAAATCCTTCAGATCCTGCACAACTTGCAAAGTTTTACTTACAACAGATTTAATTTTAATGTAATGTTGTTTTTTTTTTTTTTTGGTTTTAATAAATTTTTGTCAGTGTGTTGCTTGTGTTCGTATATATTACAAACATGTGTATGCATGTACAAGTAGTTTGAGCGGCTTAATGCCACAAAGTCACCTTGAACTTACCTTGAAAGTGGCGAAGCGAGGCCGCCAGCCTGCAGTCAACGCGTAATTCAGCCAACCGTAGCCAACCAGCGTTTTGTTTTTCGCGAATGTGAAGAGGCGTTTGCTGGCTGATTTCTCGCAGCAACAGTGTCATAAAACAGGCGTTTCATTGCGCAAAAAGCACAATTTTAAGTTAGTTTGTAAAGGCAGTCCTTGTAAAAGTAGTAAAAGGTGAAATATGTGAAATATATGCTGAACCACGCAGGAGTCAGCACATAGTAGGTGTTAGCAACGCGCACGCCGGAAGTGCCTACAGCAGGCGCAACACAAATTTGACGCTGTGGCAACGCTCAAAGTATGTCTTAACTAAATGTTGCAAATGCAGTTAAGGGCCTGCCAGCAAAACAGCCACAAGTCGCCAAATGCCGTACAGCACTTAGCTGCCACGCGTATTTACTAAACACTCAGCAACGCGCTCGTTCGTAAATTTGAGCTTTCAAGCTGTAGAAGACGCGTATGCGCTACATACATATATACATACGTGTACGCTTCGATTGATATAAGCAAGCGCTTGTAAGTTGTGGCATTGTGCGCGCACATCCGCCACAAGCAGCTGCTAAACAACGAGCGCCAAACTATAATTTTTACTCTTACCATTGTTGCTATTTACTCGGTGCTCGCAAAAGTTTTGGCAGCCACAACGGCATTTGGCGTATAAATTTTGTCAAGTGTGCGCGTCGCTGCTGCTGGCTCTTTGACTTTTGTATTGTGTGTGTTGCAAGTAGTAGTACTGATTTTTAGTTTTTGCTTGTTGCTTTCTAACTTGAAGATGCCATGTATTTATTGTGCCGCTGCGCACAGAAGTTATACTTAGTTTCGCAAATCCGTTTACTACGCCTCTGCGCATGAAATGCAAAACTTACGCCAAAGCATTCAAAAAATTTACTTAAGACACATATAAACAAATAACTGTTATACCGTAATATAATAAGTCATAATGTATTTGAAAGTTTCTCTACGTCTACGCGCTATATCTGCTCATAATAATATCCCGTAGCGCGCTTACAAGCCGCCGCCACATTTACTATGCTTTCTCTACGCTTGCTCTATGCTTAACTGCCACCGCATCCACAGCGCATTCCTCCAACCCTTTCCTGCGTTGCTACCATCTTTGTGCTGTGCAACTCTGCGCCGCATTGTCCTTCGCCATTTAGTTGTATTTTTTTTACCTACCCTTCGCCTTAACCGCTCTTCTTCCTCGTGTCATTTTCCTAACTTGAGTTCTCCTTTTCTATTTATTTATAAATATTTGCCCGGAAAACTGGGTTAAGTTTTTTAACGTCTCCTTGTGACCCTACCAACGGGTTCTTAGCATTGCATTTGCTTTTGTTTACTTTTTCAGTTGTTTCGAGTTGTCCGCCCGTTGCTTAAGTCATAAGTTTCTTTTCAAGTGTGCCTTTTCGGTAAGCAAACGCAAGTATCTGCTGTTGATTTGTGCATGTTATTCAAAAATAATATTTTTTTAAAAAAGTTTGTTTACTTTCGTTCTTTAAGGATTTAGAAATGATTTCGAGCGCTTAGTCGTATGATATTCAGTTTGACTGTGGGACAGAAAAACGGGCAAAGTTGATTTGAAAGTCAGACAGTTCAAGCTCAATATCAAGCAAAGTGTGTCAATCAACCAAACATCGACAGTAATCGATAAGATTTTGTGATTTGAATTTTCGATATATATTTCAACTCTCAACTCAACAGAGGGTTACTGTCTTAAACAACTGTTAGGCACAGTATTTCGAATATAATAAAAAGAAAAAATATATATTTTTCGAAGAGTTATAGTGTCTACAGCGAAATTCGTATGTTTTTGTTTTCAAATATTAAACGTTTGACACAAATATTTTATCATCTTTAAATTTTTGGATTCTAATTTTGACAATTTCGGATACCCTGTTTTAATGTGAACCTTATACCAGTGAGTACTGCTTCGAACGGAATAAATGTTAGTTAGTAGCGGCAAAGTCTGAGCTATAAGGCGGTTGAGAAAAAACTTCACATACGCTATTTTCCAAATAGTTTTTAACCGGACTTGTAACATAAGGCCGAGCGTTGTCATAATGGAAAATTATTGCCTCTTGTCTAGTCGCAAATTCCGACAATCACTCGCTTCAAGTTGATGTGTTGTTGACGGTATCATTCTCTATTAATACGATAGAATAGCTTCTATGCGAATGTAAGGCTCCATACCGGAAAAGAATCGCAGCTATCGGTCGAGGGTTTCCTGACGACGTATGGAAAGTTGCTCATATAAAACTATTTACAGTGATAGCAAAGATATTTCGTCTCAATTTTTTCTGTCCTCTAAAGTTAAAAAGGGTTTGTAGTGAAGAAATCGAATTAATTACCTCGTTGTGCAAAATAATGCCAATACCGTTATTCACTTGTAATTCTCAACAGCTTAATGAAAATTTTAGTAGACAAGTTTACATTAAAAAAAAAAGAAAGTACAATCAAATAGTTTGTTGAGACTTGTAGGTGCAAAGCAAAAGCTATTAAAAAAATTAATTAATTACCTAAAATAATTAAAATAACGGGTTTTAACAAATTATCTCTGTTTTCAAAAATAATTTCCTGACTTTTAAGATATGATAAATGGTTTCTTTTTGATTTTATGCCGTCAATTTTCGGAAACCACTGATAACCGGTTATAAATGAATAATTGCACACCCATAAAGTCCGTTATTGTGGCTACTTTGTTAGCAACAACTAATCGTACGAATAGTGTGTAGCGTGCGCAATTGCGCTTGATTTGGTTTCTTTTAACTTTTTCCGCATTTTTTGCACATAGATAAGCGGGCTGCTGTCGTCAGCCGGTATGTGGTAGAACTCTTTATGCTTGACGTGTGCGCTCAACTGTTATTATGCGTTTCCGTTAATGGAATTTTACGAGCTTTTCGTTGATGGATTTAAATTGTCTGCATAGCATGATGGATCACCTGCTTTAGTTGCTGTTCAGCTCTACATTTCTTCATGTGTATATAAGCGCACTTAAGGTAGCATTTCCAGCGCGTAGATTGTGTGAAGCGTGGTGCATAAGATAACCGTTCAATTGGTGTTTGAAGCTTCATAATAAAATGAAAATAATAATAAGCATGCGTGGGAGTGTAAAATATTTTAATTTAATTGAGGTTTTATTCAAGCCTTTTTTTGATAGAGCGTATGGATTGTGCTGCCAAGTTTTGTGTACCAGCATTGTCTTTTCAAGTACCCTTGTCAAGCTTGAACGTAAAATTGTTGGCTTTTAGCATTTTTAAAGTCTTAATACTAAAAATTACCGTGTCATCCGTTAGGCCAATTGTAACGCCGATATTTTTGTAATGATTTCAGCAGCGATCTCATCTTCCATTGTCAGCTCATTGTATAAAACTTGGCTTGCCAGCTTAACGCCAACGCAAAAAAGGATGCTCATTTATATTTCCATAAACGCTAATTAATCATATTTTAGCAAATAAAATTGGAAGTCATTAATTGTTGTATTCGAAGTCCCTACGTTCGTCAATTAACGTTATTGGGTGTTTGCGATCCGAAGTTAGTACCAAACGGGCGAATAGTCTAAAGGTCGTATACTTTTTACTTTGATTTTACATAGATAGATTAGTTTAGAGGTATGCATCGCGACCTATGGTCTATTGTGCCCTCCCCTAAGTCATTACAATTCATCTAGCTCCAGCATGTTCATAAACTCCAATATTCAGCTGCGTGCTAGTAAAGCGATGCGCTCCCTGTTTGGAAACATGGATCCCAGGGCCTTAATTCTGCGTCTGCAGACTGTTGTACAGTCCACTAGCTGGTGTTCTGCGTTTCCGGCTCCATGTCACAGAACTGGCAGTTTGCAGAAGAGTTGATTTTACATAGCTTACTGCTCAAATATGCCACAGGTTAAACTACTGCATCTTTCGTATTCACTTAATTAAGTTTTTCTAGGTTCCTAGGTTTGACAGTCGGCTGGCTGTCTCTTTTTGGAAATCGCAAAAGGCGTTTCAGAGAAGCATATGACATTTGGCTCTACGTTTTAGACTTTATTTTTCTAATGATGTTTAGCAATATTGCAGAAGTCTCTCTCTTATTCCTCTTATACCATAACCATACTATTTTCTGTGCCATTTTAGTATTTAGCGCTTATAAAAATAACTATCTAATTTAGCTGCGGTCAGTAGGACGAAAGAGTGCATAAAACGCTTGGTTTCCATTAGCTACTTTAATAGTTAATTACATATAATTGCGACTTAAATTGTTGCCACTGAGTCGCAGCGCTGCGGAATTACCGCAAAAATTCCTTCTCACACTAGTCACTTCCATCCGGTTCGGTTAATACATTGGAACAGTCCTTTGTCTCCGACTATTTGTGTAAATAAATGTCTCATGGCATAACCCAACATTGTTCATCAACTTTACGCCCGCCGCGACACCCTTAAAATACGCGCCACATCACATGCCTACCGCCGACCGGCAATGTATTAACTGCTGTTTATGTGACCAGTCAATTTATTACTCAACTCGCATCTGTGTAATTTGCACTAATTTAATTATAAACATAATGACTGGAGTCGGGCGGAAAAGTCTGTTATCGCTTTTGTTATTATACGAATTGTTGCCGCTAAATACGCGCAGTTAGTTGGTCTGGCGTCGGCGGTGATGGCAGGGTTGCATGCGCAATTACGAATAGCATTGGCCCTGTTGACGCGTCGGTTGTTTGTTGTTGCTTGTTGCTGTGTATGTGTAATTGTCGTAGTCGCACAATTTGTAAAACATTTTGTTGTTGAGTAAATTTACGAAATTGCGTGCGCATAATTGGTTGCTGTTATGCACGCCCCGCGCACTCCGACAACCGTACACCATGCGATGACAGTAGTCGTAGTTTTGCGGTCGCGTTGCTTAGGCGATTTGCCTGCTTGGCATTTGTGTTGGCGTTAGTTTGCTTGACTGACACGTTGTGTGCCGCGCCGCAACAATAGCAGCAACAGCAATGGCTATTGCAAATTGCGCTACATGAACGTTTTGTCGCAAATAGTTATGCGCGCACGTCAGTGGTCAACAGCAATGAAATCAAATCAACGCTTAACTGCTGCTTATGACATTATGCATATGCATGTGCGAAATATGTTTGCATTTGCGTTAATTGCAACTACAGCACATTGTTGCACGCATTGGCTGCGCCCAGCGCTTACCACGCGCATGCTGCATGGAAAAACTCATTAGCAGCTGAGTGCGTACACCAAATCAGCTTGTTTGCAACGACGTGCCAACGCGCTCGTTGTCGCCTCATTTCGCGCGTTATTTGTTTGTCGTTTAACAAGTGTAACGATTTGCTGTTTGCAGGCGGCGCGCTACACTGATTAGTTTACACGACGATTTGTGATTTTTACGATTTACGTTTTTGAAATGCGCAATGCGCATGCAAGTTGGCGACGGCACATTGGAACATTATTTGCGTGTCTTGAGTGCGCTTGCATGTGCCTTGCTGCCAACGCGTAGACAACTAACGGCGCACGCAAGCCACAGCAACGCCAACCACGCTGCGCCGCAATCGATGTTTGTCTGCGTTGTTAACGCGCGTGCCATTTGTTGTCGCCAATGTTACTGATTAGCTGCTGATTGTTGCATGCAACAAATGTTATATGTATGCCACCTGTCGAATAATATCTAATCAGCGCTATTAATTTAAATATGTTCAATGTGCCATAAAAAACCGCAAAAACATACATAAATGCTTACGCTGGCGCTGCCGAAATGTGGCGCTACAGCTGAGACGCCTGCTGTTGCATGAAAAGCTCAGCGCCATACCGCGACCTTGACCTGCTTGTATGCATTGCAGTGGTGTCATGCATTCCCTTTTGTCACGCCATTCACAGTGACAGCGCCGTTGAGAAGATAAATGGCAAGGACATGAAAGCTGTGAAATTAAGAGAATACATGAAGATTTATAGCCCTGTGGAGCAGATATCAACTAAAGTGCTCATAAAGCGTAATAGTGGAACTGAAGGGTTAGAGTGAGATATTTGGAAAGCATGCACAAAAGTATAGCAATTACTGATTGAGTCAACATGCTGAAGCCCCATGAAAAAAGCAAACGGCAAAGCTCTGAATGAAATTAGATTGCTGCTCACGAAAGGAATACTAATCCACCCAATCATTAGTGGTTCATTGTTCCTGATTAAAGCGGTCAAGATTAGCATCATGGCTATAACCTTCGTTCTGGTTACTGTAGCAGTTTAAACTCTTACTTAACCAGAATCGACTCCGACATACGCAATATATGTTCTGCATGCAATAAATCTCCGCATGACACTAACCACCTCTTTGCATGCCCAACGAACCCCACTCATCTAGCACCTGTTGTTGTTGGTGTAGCGGCAGAATTCTGCCGAGTTGACAGTCCTTGGCCGGAATAAATCTGGGTCCGTTCCGGTTACGTAGACCCGACTGTCGTGGGAACGGGCTCATCTAGCACCTATTTCCCTATGGTGCGATCCCGTCGAAACAGCTCGTTTCCTGCGTCTCCCGTTAGATGATCTCGACGACAACCAAACTGAAACTTAGCACCCAAGCGGCTAACACGGCTACCACTTTGTGACTTCTCTTTGTAGTGGATGATACCTTTGGAGCAATACTGAACTTTGTTTAGAATACATTCCATAGGTTTGAGCGCACTGTCAGCTAGCTCAAGCTCAGAATTACCGCGCGGCTAACTTGATGGCAGCCACCTCCGCTTGAAAGACACTGTAGTGGTCTGTTTACTTGAGAGCTGAGGTTGTTGGAGAGCTTCCGACAAAAGACTTCCCCTGCCACTTTCGCTCTAAGCTTCGATCCAACCGGAAATACACGATATTTAAAGTTGCACAATTAAAACATCGCTGCTACACTGTTTCACTTTAGTTAAAACCGAGCTTTGGTTCAGAATTCTGAAGATATTTTGTTATACCCTGAATAGGGTATATTAAGTTTGCCACGAAATTTGTAAGACGCAGAAGGAAACGTCGGAGACCCTATAAAATATAGACATAAATGATCAGCATGTTAAACTGAGTTGATTTCGCCCTGTCCGTCTGTCTGTCCGTCAGTCTGTATATATACAAACTAGTCCCTCAGTTCTTAAGCTATCGTTCTGAAATTTTGCACCTATCCTTTCCTCACTAAGAAGCTGCTCATTTGTCGGAGTGGCCGAAATCGGACCACTATAACATATAGCTGCCATACAAACTGAACAATCGGAATCAAGTGTTTGTATGGAAAATTCTTTAATTTGATGAGGTATCTTTACGAAATTAGGTATGAGTTATTTTCAAAGGCAACAATGTAATCTCCGGAAAAAATTTTTGAGATCAGATCACTATAGCATATAGCTGTCATACAAATTGAACGTTCGGAATTAAGTTCTTGTAAGGAGCTTTTGTATTTGTGTAGGGCATTATAGCTTCGGTGCAAGCGGAAGTTAACGTTTTTTCTTGTTTTTATTGCTCTTTCATTATTCTCTAATACCACATATTCTATTTGTTGGTCCATCACCTGTAAAGCGAGCGATTTTCGAAGCAAAAAGTTAAAATGCATTACAAAAGCCTCACCTCCGCATGTATGCTGTCATGCAACCCATTGTCGTCCCATTAACATTCCACAAATGCCCAAACGTACGAAGAACTGAACTGGAAATGTTTACACACCGAGTCAGTTATTAAGCCTACTACTGGAGTATGCTGGCAATTTCTGTAATTGCTACAGTTAATATCACAACTGAAATCTGTCTGGTTATGCTGTTGCCGTAAATGTCGTGTTCATATGACTTAAAAAGCAGTTAAGAGATTTGCAGATATGTCAACAAGAGTGCCAGCATGCCCATACCAATCGCCGATTTGTTGCCTGCGACACGCACTGCGAGAGCAGCTTAGTAGAGTCTGCTGACGCTCACCACACAAAAACACTACGACAACGCAACTAATGATGTTTTGCTGTTGCTATTGCTGTTGCTGCCGCTGATGAGGAAGCCGATTAGTGTGCGGTGTGTTTGAGTGCGCGCGCGGTGGGCGTTTGCTGTTGAATACGTGTAAACTTGTGAACAATTAAATTCGTATTAATGCGCGCACTTGTAATTTAACCAACAACAACAACAACAGCAAATACAAACGGTTGCCCTATGTGTAAACAGCAAGCTGCTACTGCTTAGCTGTTGTGCGCTCTGTGGCAACTTAAGCAATGCGCGCTAATTTGCTAATATGACGCGTCGGTATGTGGCATGCGGCGGCAATTAACCACACGCGGTGGCAACTTGGTAAAACCTTTACAAACTATGACACATGCCTACATACATATATTGCTTAGGTACTTGCGAGTCAGACAGCAGACGCGCATAGCTGACATGACGAGAAATGTGTTACTGCGCGGTCCTCAAGCAAACGTCGATTACTTGCTGCTTAGTACGCTTTTGAGCGTCATAATTAGACCTATCCTGTACGCCATATCGCGCAGCAGTGTGCGAAAAATTCAAACATAACGCGATTTGCTTTTTGAATAAATGAAAGCAAAAAAAATATTAAAAAAAAAACATTAACGCGTTTACAGCCAGCGCGTTTGCAGCAAATAGCGAAAATGAATGCTTCAACAGCGTATGAATGAAATTGTTGCGCGACCGCCGCCGACAGCGTCGCAACTAAACTGCAATTATAAATAATTCAATTTGTGCGCGCAATGCACTTTCTTTACTTCAGCGACGAGCCAACCTTACGCACACATACGCAAGAGTGCGCGCGTGTTGTTGCAGCGACGCAAGCGTTGTTGCTTGAGGCTAAGCGCGTGCATGTGTACAATTGTATGTGGCGCACAATTTCAGCAGCAGCCATAATATGAATAAGTGCATTTTCTTTTTATTATTTGCAATTTTGCATTTTTTGCGCTTCAATGGTTTTTCGCTTAAAGCTGGCGCATCCTTGAAATTGAAATATAGCTACTGCTGCTGTGCTTACGTGTTGCTGTTGTTGCAGATTGGCATCAACATAACGACAAATCCACTTAAGGCCACTGTGTGGCATGTTGCTGCGCGTCGCTGTTGCCATAGCGAATACGCAATGCCAACGCTTGCAAGGGCGTTCACAGTGCCAGTGGCATCTTGCAAGGCCGCTGTCGCTGCTTTGCTTACATCGCCTCACCTATTCGCTCCATACGCAAGCTGCTACGTACATTTCGAAACGTCTTCATACCATATAAATAATTATATATATATATGTGTTGTTATACATCTTGCTGCCTTGCGTCAACATTTCAACATGTAGCAGCCAATTTTATTATGTCTTCAACACTACAATGCTGTTTTTAACATAAAACTTTTTTTTATATTTTAAATGCGCGTACGCGTAATCCAGTTGCATACGCCGTAAGACAGGCGTCAGTCGCGCAACAGCCACCGTTTTGATATCTTCTTTTTAAATGGCACAAATTCAGCACGCGCTATGCGCTGCCACACTTCCAAAGCGCCACTCCGCACAAGCACACGCATACTCCCACACCAAATAAAATCTGCCGCGCCAAGTGCTGCTGTGAGTGGGTTAAGCGGTGCGCGTTATTCTCATTAGTTTTTGTTGACGCGTAAACCTTGACATTTTGCTACTTGCGCACATTGTTGCTTATTGTTTTTTTGCCGTTGTTTTATGCGCTTTAATGCTGCTCTCATTTGCGTCTGACTGTCACATACAGCGACAGCACCCATTTAGTCGCTCTGCTAAGCCATTACAACCATTAAAGTCGTTACAGTTCTGCCATTTTTTACAGCTATCTAATTTGCAAAGGTTAATTTGCGTTGACCTTGGAAAGTGAAAAGGTCACAATGTAATTAATGCAGTGTGCAAAGACAAGTCGCGACGTCGTTTCGTATGCGCGTCTTATAATGACTTGCTGTGATTTGTGTGCGCGTCGTTTTTGTGTCTGCTCAAGCGAAAAAGCAAGTTGAAAGTGCTTTCGGCAGTTGAAAGCGCGTTTCAAATTTGTTGGTATCCATACGGCTTTCCCTTCAAATACTCAATTCGCGCGACTTTAAGTGCAAAAAGTTTTTAACGCAGATGTTATCAAGCGCTCAAGTTCAAAATTTTCTTAGCGGTTAAGTTTTGGCTTTAAAATATTGTCGGCGTTTGTTGAACAGCAGATGCAGAGTTCTCATGGAATCTGTTTCGTAATCTTGTAGCTTCATATTGACAATAAGCTAGCAGCTTAATATTCCTTATTGTTGTTTATGTATGCTTAATGAACTCCTAATACCATATTCCCACTAAAAATGTGAGATGTTTAGATTACATTTAATCTCTTCACTAATCTAATTTCTACGCACTGCCGTTGAAGATTTATAAAACAGCTGTTTTTGACTAGCCGATCGAAGCGGTGGCAATTTTCTCGCCACAACGCTATTAGATCGGCTTCGGCAGCCTTACGCCACGTTAAACTCCTTTTTATAATAATATTTCTAACATTTACACTTATTTACTTGTTATTGCTTTAATTTTTTATTTTATTTGTTCGTTTAATTTTTTTTCAATTTGACAGTTTCTTGTGTCTAAAACAGCTGTGATAATGTAATAAATTTCGCTACTGACAAACAGATGGCGCTAAATCGGAGTCGCACAGGCAGATTTCGTGTAGATTAGCTTCAAATCGCCTGGCCCAGGGCACGAGTTTAACAAGTGTAATTTTTGTGTGGCGAAATATTGCGTAAACTAGTAGATTAGTGTGTTAATCTACACAACAGCCTAAATCTCGTGATTAAATGTCGTTCGGAATATGGCATGCACTGCTAAATTTGAGCGATTTTAGCGTTTTAAGTTTTACTTAGACTAAAGTTAATGCTTTCACGTGCTAATATAAATCGTGTAGCTATACTGTAAAGATCTCTATCGAATTATGGGGTTATATAACGCCATAAGTTAGAAGTCCGAAAAAAAGTGAATTTTCCAGAAGTTTTTCTGAGAAAGCTGTTAAGTTTATGACTCCAAAAATTTATACACATCTTATGGTAACTTTTGACTATATTTTAAGACTTAGTACTAGTAAAAATATTTGTTTGAAAAAGAGCTACAGCTGAACTACGAGAGCTTTTCTCAAAAAAGACTTTTTGCGGTGACCACTATAGCTCTTAACTAGATCATCTGAAATTAAGAAATTAAAAAACCATACAGATTACGTTAAAGTAATGTTAAGTCTAGTAATGAATCGCAGAAATAAGCAAAATAAAATTTTTTTTTACAAAATAACGGTTTCTCACAAAAAAAAAATCGATTTTCCACCGAAATCTCGGTCTTAAATTGTTTATAAAACCAAAAATATTTATCGGAGAGCAAAAATCTTCGTTTAATTACTAAAAAATATATTTAAGAGGCTCGTATGCCGTTTGGAATATTTTTTTTTTTTTTAACTTACATGTAGTCGTCTATTCTAGGCCCATATAAAAGACCCTCTGCCGATACAGCAGCTTCTAATAACTCGAGCTGCTGTTGTCTGCCAGCTATTCTTCCTTCTCTCTCTCACACGCTCTGCGACCGGAAATGTTTACGCGCTGCTCATCTTCTCAATTCTCAATTCTAACTGTATGTAACCACTTAGTAGCCACAAATCATGTCACTTCTCATGCAAAAGCACTGAG
Organism: Bactrocera oleae; assembly: GCF_042242935.1. NCBI lineage: Eukaryota > Metazoa > Arthropoda > Insecta > Diptera > Tephritidae > Bactrocera > Bactrocera oleae. The sequence goes on from NC_091539.1 coordinate 2,914,250, forward strand.
TAATAGCAGAAACTTTAGTTTAACTCGTTGAAGGCGAGCTTAAAGCTGATTAATCACAACTGCCGCAGCGGCGTGATAAGCACTTTGTCGGTTTACAGTTCATAGCGTTGCCCTTGACTCGCCACACGAGCACGCTTTCACACATACATTTGTACTTTTCATAGTATGCAATTAAGTCACAGTTAAACGTCAACGCGCCCGAGAATATCCGTTTCGACAGCTGCTCATTGACGTCTCGCCGCAAATTTTTAATCCTGTTTGAGGCAGACACTTTGCCACTTGTTGCAACACTGTTTTATTACAAAATCACCGTTTTACACTCAAACACGTTGGCAACGCGAGCCAATCTGTAGCCGTATAATCGGATACGCCCTTATTGCTGTAACGCCCACTACTCCGCCTTTTTAATGCTATTGCTGCTGCTGCGGTTACTGTTGCGCGCTAACTATGCTTAAAAAACAACAAAGTAAGTTGAGTAAATAAAATGAAATAAGCAAAGCAATCACTGCAACAGCAATCGGCAACGCTGTTTGTTTGTAGCGTTGTACGCGCGGCCGCAGCTATATGCATACAGTAGCTAAAGTAGTAATCAACCGACTACAACAAGTAATAATGCAATAAAATAGTTAACAGTAGCTGCTGTAACGCGGCAAACGCCAGCAGCAATAGGCAATATATTGCAAGTTCTTATTCATATAAAAATATTTTTATTGCTTTTGAATTGCTGTACTCTTTCGGTTTCTGCTTGCCACTTGATTTATGCACAGCTGGCCTGGGGTCAGTTAAATGCATTTATATGTGCACGCAGACGCTGATGCGCGCGGCAAGGCAAGACAGCAAAGCGCGCAAAACATGGTTACAGTCGGTGCTTGGCACCGACATGAAAAGATGAACGCACGAAAAGATAGAACACGAAATACGGCGGTTAGCTTGCTACAACAGCAGGTTAACACCGTTACTTGCGCTCAACGCAAACTGGCCTGACCGACACGACTGCTGTTTATGCCACACTGCAAACCAGTTGTTGCGCGCGAGCGCCTGCATTTAACGTATGTATATACACTTTATGCGTGTCTACATGTAGCTTCCCGCGCCACCTGATGTTTGCGTCTTTTAGCTTTTCGTGCGCGTTAGACGCGTCGCTATGCGCTAGCAACATTTCTTGCCATACAGCATGTTGTGTGCATATTGTTTTTATTGCACTTGCTTATAACCGCAATATCTGCTTGATAACGTGTCAAACAGTTAAGTGCTGCTATTTTATTAACTCACCGGCATTTATCTACTTCATCTGCGACTGCCACGTCGCGCATAAGTGTGTGTTGCGTAAATAATTGCTAGAAAGTTTGTGTGCAAAATTTTTCACATTTATTCGCATTTTAGTAGTGTGTGGCATTTTATGTGACGCATTCAAGCGCACGCGCAAAGTATCACACGCGTCGCAACCATTACACTCACTTAAATATGTTTGTGGCGTTGGCTAGAGCCAGTTAAAAGCATTTATGTGCAATGTGCCAAAAATACTGTGCAGCAAAATGCGTTCGGTAAATCGTGCACTGGTCCGGCGCCTTTAATGCTGCGCCCTCCGCTTTGTTCTGTCGCTCATTTGTAGCGTTTGCGTATTTTAGTATTTTATGTCTTGTAAATGCGCGCTTTAAAAATTGTACCACGAGCGCGTAGCTACAAACATTGCTGCCCTGCTGCGCGCTTTTATGGCTGCGTTTATCGCACGACGCGTATCTGTGACACTGTTAATGTCGTTTATTTTATGCTCGCGCTGACAGTTGTGGCGACAAACTCATACATTCGGCATCTAGCACGCGAGTTATGAGTGTGTGTCGTCATATTGGCTGTCATATTTCGCCTTCACGTCTGATTTATTGCTAATTTAGCGTGCGAGACAAGCGTCAAGTGTGTGACAACTCTGGCGTATTGGAGTTTTGGTTGTATAAATGTTGTGTTAATGGCTTTTATGTGCAATTCATCATTTTAATTTTAATATACTTTGTGGAAACAAGTTATATTAAGTGAAGTAATGGCGTTTGGAAGGACTGACCGCTTATATTATATAGTGAGGCAGCATATTGACTATATTTTCTCCATTAAGTACTTGAAAGTTTATCCGCAGCTAAAAACGTAGATAATATTTCGTATTGTGGACTAAAGTTGTTGTAGGATATTAGTTGTCTTCGATTCGCCAAGCGTTACGCTCCAGCGTATCGAACAAACTATACCAGTTGCTCAAGCAAACGGACCGCACTTGTGATGCAACCCTGCGCTAACATGTCTTCTGACGCATGCGCAATAGTGTTAGGATTCTAGAGGAGCTGAGAAATTTTTTTACGCGTTGAAAAATGTTGCAGTAACCCTTTTTTTTTATAAATTACTGTAATATTTCTATAAATTACTATACTTTTTTCTATAAATTACCATAATTTTTTCTATAAATTACTATACTTTTTTCTATAAATTACCATATTTTTTTCTATAACTTACTATAATTTTTTCTATAAATTACTATACTTTTTTCTATAAATTACCATAATTTTTTCTATAAATTACTATAATTTTTTCTATAAATTACTATAATTTATTTTAAATTTAAGCTTTTAAAAATAAAAGAAAAAAAGTAATTTGCATTTTCATATGTCATTTGAACCATTCACAATAGTGAATCTGATTCAAAATATACAAAACCAAACTTGGTAGCACTAAAGTTAGCGGCTATAACAATTTAATGAGATATCCGCATACCCTTTTGCACGAATTTAACTCGTTAACTTTGTTGTTGCTTGTACCTGCCATTTTTTTGACAAGAGAGCAGTAGCGTGCAGAGAAATGTCGAAACGAAGACAACTCTTGATTACAAGTTGATTAGCGCGTAGACCTTCAATTCTCTGCGTTTCTCATTTGTCTCTCTGCTTTTCGCTGCTAATGTCGGTGTATTGTTGACTGTTCTTCATTGAGTGATTGCCTATAGGTAACTTTGCCGACATCATTTCCAGATATCTCTTTTATAGCACATTTCTAACGTTACTGTTGATTTGTATGACAGTTCGGTCTGCCCAAAAGTTACTCGACAGAGCTTGTACGAACCAACTTCCTTTATCGAACCATGTTTCTTGGGTGAAAAATTGCCATGACCTAAAAAATAGCTATATTTACCAGTTACTTGGAAAAAATCGTACGTGCTTCTTCGCACGCAGTTAGAAACGCCAAATGTTTCGAGGGAAATGCGATTAGCTGGCTAACCTTTTGACCTGTTTCTGAAGAATACAGTACGTCTGAAGCGTATCCGAATTAAATTAAAGCGAACTACAATACTAAAAACAAACGAATTGGAATGTCAATGCGACCAGCATTATAATTTTCTTGAAACTACATAAACATATGTACTGGGGGTATGTACATTAGGGTAGAACGAAAAAAAATTTTTTTTTTGTGCTTAACCTGGGATTATAAAAAAGAAAATTTTTGGACAAAAAAAATTTAACATCTGTAGGTGTATCAGTTTTAAAGTAAATTTTCGAGTTAAAATTTTTATTTCGTAAAAAATTTTGGTTAAGTGTTCTAGAAGCTGTGGAGAGTCCTCTTTCTGTCCAATTAAAAGTTATCAACTTAAACAAATTTTTTGTAGTCATTATTGGAGTTTTGAAAGAAGTCCTAAACGACAACATGTTTTCCTTAAGCGTTAAAATAAATTTTGAATCAAAAACCGTCAAATTCGGTAATTTTTATATAAATGTAAAGAGTTTAAACCAAAAATAATTTTTTCTTGTCCAAAAAAAGTTTTTACTCGAAATTTACTTTAAAACTGAGATGTTAAAAAAATTATTTTTTTTGTCCAAAAATTTTCTTTTTGTATAATCTACAGATTTTACCCCCAGCCTAAACAAAAAATTTTTTTTTGCTCCACCCTAATGTAGTTATACACATATAATCATGACATTATGCGAAAAATATTCGTTACAGTAAGCCACTGGCGGCACATTTCGTGCGCCAAAGCTAGAATTTAGTATGAATTGTCAAGGCTGCAGCTTATCGCGAAATTCTTAGAAAACTTTAACAAAAGCTAAATAAATGTTATTGTGCTCAAAGCAATACACACACATACACGCAATTATGCGATTTATAAACAAATGCTTTTAGGCCTTTCATCCATTTATTTACACTATATACATTTTTGTATGTCTCTTTATTTATGTTTGTATGTATGTATGTGTTTCTGAGTGTCTATATAATTCTTCAGCGCACTATTAAAATTTATCAATAAAACGGAAATGCCAAGATGCAGTGCATTCGTGCGGCTCTTTCTAAGAAATAATATTGCGATGGTATTCTCCGCCACCCCTTCGCCCTCTTTACAAATGTATGTGCAATTAGTAGACGTATGCAAATTGTGCCTTTCGCTTACAATTCACTCGAGCAACAGTGCGCATTTAGATTTCAATTGTAACGTGACGCGACGCAACAAATTAGGAGACGAATCGCTTGTGCGGCTGCTAAAAGTCAACAATAAATTTTAATTAAATTTCAAAGCTATATTCAAGTGAACGAAAAGGTAAACAATAATGACAAAGCTAAAACGATAATATTTGCATAATTAAACAAAAAAGAGGTAACTAAAAAAATATTTGAAAAAATTAAAAAAAAAAAATTTTAATAAAAATTAGATATAAAAAAAGTCAAAAAAAAATGTATATACTATATAAAAAAGTTTAAAAAAATATTAAATAAAAAAAATATATGTACAAAATAAAAAAATTTATATAGATAAAAAAATTTAAAAAAAATATTTATAAAAAAATTATAAAAATAATTATAAAAAAATTAAAAAAATATTTATAAAAAAAAAATAAAAAAATATTTATAAAATGATTTAAAAAAATATATAAAAAAAGAAACATTTTTTAATTAAAAAAAATGTAAAAAAATTTAAATAAATACATATATATAGGTATGTACATATGTATGTTATGTACCCTTGTGCCCAAATTATTGAGTCACTGCATTGCAAAATAACGTTTCAGAAAGAGAGACGAGAAGAAAGTCCTCGCAGTAGCTTTGCATTTGTGTAAGGGTATGGAAAAAGGTTTAGTTATCTGTGTCGAAATTGCTAAGACCAAATTCAGAGAAATTAGTCATATATAGAAAAATGTAATCAAAAAAATAAAAGAATAATAAATTAAAATAAAATATGATAATTTATAAAATTTAAATAACAATTAAAAATTGAAGCATAAGATTATTTATTTATTTATTAAATATCGTAGAAAATTTTCGAAATTTTTTATTAAGAAAAATCGTATAAATTTACAAAAATTCCAATTCTGAATAATATGGCTGCTTGCTTGTGTACACATGTGTGTACATACATACATATACATATATATTAAATCATAATTTTTGAAAAATTAAATAATAACTAAAATTGAAAAAAAAATTATTAGTTATCAAATAATAAAAATCGTAGTGATTTTTCGAACTTTTTTTATAGAAGTGTACAGAAAAAACGAGACTTAATTAATTTAGAAACAAATAAAAAATCATAAAATAATATTTACAGACAAAAAAATATTTTGAAAAAAAAAATTTATTGCTTAATTGAAATAACAATTCAAAACAATTTTTTCATATTTATTTATTAAAAATCGTAGTACTTTTCCTACTTGTTTTCTTAAAGTGAACGATAAAAACGTTAATATTTAGCTAAATTTTTAACAAATAAAAAATATATTTTGGAAAAAATTAGTAGTATTTTTCGAACCTTTTCATTAAAGTGAACGAAAATAAAGAACAATTATTATTTTTCACAGCTATTTCAATCTGTAATTTTTAATTTTAATTTTTAGCAAATAAAAAAGTAATTAAATAAAAATATATTTTGAAAAAAAAAAGTAATTTTCGAACTTTTTTATTAAAGTGAACGAAAATAAAGAACTATTATTATTTTTTTCAACTGCTATTTCAATTTGTATCAGATTTTATTGTTTTTTGTTACTAAAATACATTTTTTCAATTAAATAATTACCTAATATATTAATGTAATTTAGATATTTAGCTAATATTTAAATAATTCCAAAAAATAAAAATTCCAATTTTTTTTAAATAATTTTAAAAAAAATTAAATTAAATTAGAAAGAAAATATATATATTTTAAACATGATATAATAATTGACAAATAATTTTTTGCTATTTATTAAAAATCGCAGATCTTTTTCGAAATTGTTTTTTTGTAATTTATGTAAAATTACAAAATTTTAATTCTGCCTAATACTGCTGCTTGCCTTAACATGAAAATTGTAAATAAGCTAAAACTTCACTAGAGAGCGCTGTTTGTTTATTATCGAGTATCGATAAATAAGATTTATAGACACCGCGCCCAAAATAATTTTTTATGAGACATTGCATTACTGCAGCGCATAAACTCTTTATTGTGATTGCTATTGTTATTGGGTCTCGTGCCGCAAACGTTTCGCGAAACCATACATGCATAAGTGCAATAAAGTTGTTGTTGATATTTATTCGTGAGCAGCGATAAATCTGCGAAATCGAAAAGAAATATTTATACTTTTGCTTGTAAATATGTATGTATGTATGCATATAGCAAGCGCCAAAATAAAATTCCTTCCGCTATTGATGTTTTATAGCAACAACAACAAGTTAACAAATAATAAAGAAACACAAACGTATTGAAGCGAAAAGTGCAAATAAAATTCGCAAGAAAATAATCTGGAAAATATTAACAAAAAACAGCGCAAAACAACACATTCTGCATAAGGCAAACCGTGGAAACATCTATGCTAAAGAAAAAAGCGCAGAAAACCACAAAATCAACAGAAAAGCATGTGCTTAAACCGAATGTAAACACAGCGCCGCCATCAAGTGAAAAGTGTGCTGAATCTTTCAAGTTTGGAAAATTAATGGAATTATTTCGGTTGCTTATTGTGTGTGCGCAAAATATATTCGATAATTGCGAAAATAACTGCTAGTTGTGCGGGCAGCAGCAACAACGCGAACAACTTTGCAAGTGGCAGTGTTTAATGAGCTTGTCATTCGCATGTCAATTGCGCAGTTTGGTGTGAAATTTGTTTTTGTTTTTCATATAGCGAAAATGGCTCAGCTTGCGCGCTGCGAAAATTTCCAGTTATATTTGAAATAAAAACAATTACGTTCCTATTTTCAACGATTTATTTTTGAAAGCTTCACAAGCCTGCGTTACAGCGTTGAAGTCTTGAAAAAGCATGCTATTTACAACTTATATGACCATAGGTAAGTAAGTGATGTTTGTTTTGTTCCAAAGAATCATTTTTACCTAACTAATGATTGTCGCAAAGTATTGTAAAAACACGGAAGTTATAAATGAAAATTAAAATTTGTGCAGTAATTATTTCTTTAAAATGTCTATGCCAAAAAATAAACATTAAATAAATTGTTTGTGTCAAAAATCTTATTGCGACAAAATGGACTACAAAATTAGTTTATTATGCCGAATTTCATCGCGCTGTAAAATTTTAGTAAGACAAATTGAATTTTGCCATAAAAAAATATAGTATTATATATGCCAAATATAAAATATCAGCTCAAAAATCTTTATTATCTGAAAATATCTTAAATTTGGCTATACTCGTACATATGCAGAATATTTTTTTGCCGCATATGCGATTTTCCGTTCTTTTCGGTCACCTGAAAACATTTTTTTAATTTGAATTATTTTTTTTTTTGCAAATTTTAAAATAAATGAAGTTTGTTTCACTAGAGACACTAAATTGTCCCAAAAAAGGTTTAATTAAGAATTTTTGCGTCAAAACTATCAACTGTCCCAATTTAAACAAATTTTATAATAAAAAACAAATGTCCCAAAAACATACGATTTTAGTCGAATAAAGCAAATGACTAACGCAACTCACTAGAAACACTAAATTGTTCCAAAAAAGGTTTGGTTAAGAATTTTTGTGTCAAAACTGTCAACTGTCCCAAATTAATCAAATTTCAGAATAAAAAATAGATGTCCCAAAAATTTTTATTTAAGCTAAAATAAAAAAAAATGATGTCCCAAAAATTTTTGTTTAAGCTAAAATAAAACAAATGAAGTTTGTTTCACTAGAGGCACTAAATTGTCCCAAAAAAAAAACATATGTGGTTAAAAAATTTTACGTCAAAACTATCAACTGTACCAAATTTACAAATTTGGTAATAAAAAACAGATGTCCCAAAAATTAAAATAAAATAAATGAAGTTTGGTCCACTAGCGACACTAAGTTGTCCTAAAAAGAATATAGTTAAGAAAAACTTTCACCAAATTATTTCTTATTAAAATTTCTGTATGTAAATTTATAATGTTTGCTTTAAAAAAAAAATTAAATATTATTTAGTTACAAAAATTTATAAAAGTTTTGTGGGAAAAACTTTCCAAAAAACTGATGTGTGCCATGATATTAAAATACCACAGTGTCATAGTTCCTCAGCTATCGTTTTGCATTCTAATATTTTCTGAACTGCTGTAAATTATATTTAAAAAGTTTGTCCCAATTTTTTTTTGTAAATAAGCTTAAAACTTGTTCTAAATAAGTAGACATTACTGCAAATGATAAATATTATGAAAAAACATAAATTTTTCACGAAAATGTGTGTCCCAAAGCGTTTTAAAAACTTTGTCCCAAAATATATTTTACAAAAAGTAACTTTAAAATTGCTCAACATAAGTGTGCACTACTGAAAATTTTAAATTTTTCTATAAGAAATATGCAATCGACCGAAAGTTTATCTCATAAAGTGTTTTGAAATTTTTGTCCCAAAATGTTTTTTCTTGTGCTGCATGTGGTAAAAAACCTCGTGAGCGTTTTTTGAAACAATTTCTGCAAAAATATGCTATTTGTAAATCAAAAAGTTTGTTCCAAAACTTAAATTTTTTAATTGATTAAGAAATTTTCTGAAATAATATTTTTTTTATTTAAAGCGTCGTATCTTTGTAATAAAAAAAATGCTTGCCTACGATTTTCAGCACTTTTCTCTCGAACAGAACAGCAACGGTTTTAACAAGCTGCTACTACCAAATATTTTAACGAAATTGTGAAAAATGTGAAAACAATTTCATACTACACATAAATGAGGTTATGTTCACGCTTGAGGGACTTTGCCGTGCTGCGCTTTCTATAATTTAGAACTCAATTTTTTATAATTTTCTTGTTTTGTTTTATTTCCTAGTTTTTTTGCTTTATCATTTTCAGAAGCAGCAATGTCACATGTTGACCCCACGTGACTTTAAGTTAAAGTTTTCAAAAACAGTTAAAAAAAAGCTGGTAAATTGCTTTTATTCGTTTTTTTTTTGTGTTCCAAAAGTAATTTTGAGTAATTACGCAAAAATGGGGTACGCACACACATACACACAACTAATGTATATTACACGAAGCTGTGTGCATAGAACAAACGTCTGAAGTTTGCGTGTTGCGCGTAGAAAAAAAAATAGTAGAAAATATAAAAACGCCATTTCCGCAATTTTAAAGTTGTTTAATGTATAAAAATAAAATAAATACGCGCGTAAAGCAACAAAGTGACGCAAAAAAATTTGCAAACTCGCACAACAAATTATACGCAAAATTCAAATGATACATAAACGAGAGTTGGAGCGTGGTACATACACGCCGCGGCCGCGCGTAGGCTTTAGCTGGCGGCAGCGGTAACAAATTCTCACGCCACCAATGGTCAAGATGTGTAGCGTCGAGCGCTGTACGCCGGGCCACACAGTAAGCGGCTACAAAGCAAGCGCAAACTACAGGTTCACGATGGCGAATAGCAGCGCAGACCCCACATCCTACGTTTGGGCAACGCAGTCACACAACTCGGCCGGTCGCGGCGTAAACGGTCACATTTCACTGCGCATGCGTAGCTGACAACCACCACAAAACAATCGCACTGCATATGTTTGTATGTGTGCAGTGAAATGGTACAAGCAAATAACAAGATGTAAAGATAATGGAAATTGTGGCAGGTGAAGAAAATGTAGAGAAATGTAGAGCGTGAAGCTATGCGCTAAGTATGGTGTTGACTTCCTGGGCAGCGCCGACAATGTAAGACGATGATAACTTACGAGTTAATACAGCAGATATGAATTAGCCACTTTTAAAGACAATAAAAATTAGAAAGAAAAATAAAACGCTAAGAGAAACTGTGTGTTTGTTACGCTGTAAGAGGAGACGGGAAAAAATCACGAAGCGAAGCTATGAGCTTTAGACGGAAATAGGCGTTTTCAACCGGCGTTTACACTATATTTCACTCAAGTGTTCTGTTATACTGCCATACGGGCGCTGAAAACTCTGAGTTTTGAACTCACAAGCCAGTTTTTTCGTTCACATTAAAATAAAAAATGAATTTTTAAACGGTTTATGAAAAAATATCTACTTATTTAATACAAAAATCAGTATTTTCGTTCGCATGAAATTAATAATAATGAATTCTTAAACGCTTTATGAAAAAATATCTATTTATACCAGCTTGAAGCTAGTACGCCAGCAATTATATTTTTTGTTATGCAATAATAATTGTTACAGAACGTATATTTTGTATTGTTGCTTTCCGAGTCTTGTAATGTAATTGACGTATAGCCTCTGTATTAAGATCCTCATTTTAAAGTTACTTACGAAGCAGTTAGCATAGGCTCAGACCTCAACTGACAGCTTTCCATCTAATTTTAGAACTAACGCGACCAAATAGTACGGTTCTGTCTTTCTTCTCTTAATCTACCTTTCCGTGTAATCAACGCTTTCAGCAAGACCGATCTCAATCTGCTAGAAAATTTAATATTTAATGTAATTATTTGTATTATGGCTGTCATAAAATCTTTAGCAGCAACAAAAGCAACAGCAAAATCGAGCAATTTGCTTTGAACTTGTTGACTTCTCAACGCATTTACATATAAATCAAATAAAACGTCTTGCGTACTTGGCAAAATGCTCGGCCGTTCGGCGCGCTCAAGTCTCCAGACTTGGCTGATGCCATATATGTATGGTATACATTCATATTTATTTATATATAAATATTAGGGTGCAGCGAAATTTTTTTTTTTTTGCTAAGCCTGCGGGTAAAAAATGTAGATTTAAAAAAAAAGAAAATTATTTGACAAAAAAAAAATTTTTTTTAACATCTAGAGGCCCACTCAGTTTTAAATTAAATTTTCGAATTAAAATTTATTTTGGAGAAGAAATTATTATTTTTGGTTTAAACTCTTTACATTCAACATAACCTCTAGTTGTTAAAAATATTTTTTTTTTTGGCCAAAAATTTTCTTTTTTTTATAACCTACAGATTTTACCCTCAGGCTAAGCAAAAAAAAAATGTTTTTCGCTTGACCCTAATATATATGTATGTATACTCAACCACTTGCATTTGCAACGACCTGCTGTGCAATTAGCACAAAAATTCATTCGCACATAACAAAACAAAAGTAATCACGTTTTCAAAATGACAACAACAACCATTATAAAATAGAAAAATAAATAATATATGTATTGCTGGTAGGTAAGCAGAGTCAAAGGCTAAGATGTAAAGAATCTACAAGAGGTATTTACAAGAAAAGTCGCGCAATTTGCTAGAAAGAAGCCATTGCTACAAGTACATTTGATGTTTTACAGTTACACGAATAACGTGCCTTAGCGATGGACACTCAAGCGAAAAAGAAAAGAAGTTGGTGAAAAAGAATAATAACTATGAAGAAAGGTGCTTTTTTTCTGGGCGAAGTTGAATAGTCATCAAAAAGAGTAGAGAGAAAGAAGTATATAATTTAATGGCTTAGGGAGAATAGGTTAGGTTTTAGTATATAATTCACGGGTATATAATTTAATGGGTTAAGGAGAATATTTGGCAATAGTAAGGTTAGGTTTTAGTTGTAGTTATCAAAATAACGTTTTTTTTTTTTTTGTTTTTTTGTTTTTAATGTACTTTGGCTCCGTTGCGGAGGTATCTGTAAACGTTTCGAAAGGCAACGATCTAACGAGATTTTGTGACACTGGCAACACTCGAGTAACTTTCACTCAAAGTTTTTATAACATCTGTATGGCTTGTGGTGATTTTTCTAGCAGCTAATGACGATGCATCCAGTTATCCATGCGAAAAACGGTCTTTACTCAAAGGACAGTGTTGGATCGCTACGCTATGTTCTGAAAGAATTACTAGACGCCACACAGTTCTATATAAGAAAGGCAGACACTGAGCGTGGACATTGTCATAGCTGATCAATTCTTGAGTCACTTTCACTCAAAGATTTGATGTGATCTAATTGTCTTGACGTGATAATTTACTGGCAGCTGGTTTAATATAAAAAAAAAAAACATTCATTACTCAGTTGATATCGATGGATCGCTTTGCTATGAACTAAGCGACTCACAGTGACCTAAACGGCTGCCGGTTCTATATAAGTAGGGTAGACATTGTGCTGGAACATTGCTCAAGCCACAATCACGAATTTAGTTGGCGTGACTAGAAAGCCTCGTTGTGTCTAGTCTCTAGTGTGAACTAGCTTTAGATAAGCCCATTTAGCGTCATGTAACTATCATGTAACGTTGTGTCGTGCCCGTACGGCCACGAGCTGATCTTACCGGCGCTATATAAGACAGCACTATCTCAAGAGCTTTCACACCTGAAGTTTCTTTTTGAGAGCAATCAACCTTAAACCGGTTCTCTTGCGGTATTTACAACAGCTTTTCGCATTTTCTTCGCCATCTTCACAGTTCTACGAACATTTTTTTGCGTCTGTAGTGTTCACTGTTATGCTCACAATGCCCGGCTAATTGCAGTCAATGCAAATCTTGTTGCACTACGCGACACACAAACGAAACTTGTAGCATTGCAGGCTTGTTGCTGTTGTTGTTGTTTTTGTAAACTGCTGGCAGCATTGATGTTAAGCAAACGATTGCGTTTGCAATGTGTTGTTGTTGTTGGGCTTATTTTTTGTGTTGCTTTTTTATTTCGTTTATTTGTTGTTGTTGAATTCGTCATGCCATTATAATACAGTTGAGACATTGCAAACAATTTTGGTTGTTATTATTGCTTTGTTTGTCTGGCTGTATGCTTTGCGCTTTTTGTTGTTGGTGTCAAAGCCGCACCTTAAAGTTTGTTTGCGACCGTCGCAAAGAAAAACAGAACGCGGCGCGCAATTACGCCTGAACGCTTGAACTACGCGTTGTGTTCGTAGTTTTTAGAAAATTATTTCGTTTCTTTTTTTTTTTTTTTTACTTTTCTGACAAATAATTTCGCAAAAAGCAGCAAGCACGCTTTGTCAGCGTTGTCTTTTGCCGCAAGCAATATAAAACTATTTAATTGAAATACACAAATTTCGTTAAATATTTTTTTTTACAAAAATATTGCGAATATTGTTTTTTCTCCCTACAAGCGTCTGCTGTCTGCGCGCGCTTAACTCATGTGTCACTCGGCACTTTTATGCGCGTAACTGCATGTTGCATGTTAATTTCGTGCATGTAGCAGCAGCAGCATTCCACATCACAGCAACCCGGAATGCGCGAAACAAGCTACACACGAACGCCAACAACAACAATAACAACAGCAAGTGCTTGTGAGAAAGTCAGCGTCAATGCGAGTTTGCTTTGAGAAATTTGTTGCAAGCAGCTGCGTAAAAAATCCCAAAAACACAAATTTTTGCAACTTGGCAACGCACGCTTTGCATACGCTCACATAAATAAACATTACGCGTAAGTCGCATGTTGCATGCCCGCTAGCGTAGTTGCGCCGCTGCTGCAAGCGTTTTGTTGCAATGCAAAATCAATCAATTGTCGCTTGACAGCAACAGCAGCTAGTACTTAACAAATGTGCTGTGCTACAGGAATTGCAACAAAAACAGCAAATACATATTTGGCTTGCTGCTCAAAGCTCAACAAAGTTGTGCACAGCGCGCGGGGCTTATGCTCGCTCTTTGCTCTGCCGCCGCCGCATATTTTGCATATTTTGCAAATTTATTTTTTTTGCGCACTGATTTTTGCGTCTTTGGTTTACTTTGTCAATCTTTCTGAATCGTGTGTGCGGCAGCAACATGTTGCCGCCGGCAGCGCCTAATTTTGAAAACTTTTGCACTACATTTTTGACAAATTTATTTATTGGCGTTTTGTTTGCCATGAAATTAATATCCTATCGCGTTCTTTTTTGCTTTCGGCGAGGCTACCAGTCTTCAATTGTCAACTGTCAATTAGCTGATTGCTGGTTTTCTTCTGGTTTTTGTTCTACCGCTAAGGCTTGTTGCATTTGTTTATTGTTTTTGACATTTTTTTCTGTGCACACAAATTTATGTCAATTTCGAAGTCACAAATATATTTAGACTGTGTTCATACTCTGCTGGCGACGCTGAACATATTTTAATCGATATTTTTTTTGTTTATATTATCATGGTGTATGAGTAACCTGTTGATTTATGAGTTTCACTGTTATAAAAAAAAATGAATTCAACTACCGAGTTGACCGTCGTTGACCGGTTAAAAATCCGCATACTTTCCAGTTATGTAGACGGTACTATGCTGGGAACGAAAGCTGTCCATCGTTTATAGATCTCATTCTCAGCTTGTGTAAGATACAGTTTTGTTGATTAGCATCTAAGGCAGAGCAGCGTTGCTGTAGTAAGTGCACTCACTCATCCTTAAATTATATTTTTTTTGCGAAAAACTTTTAATTTAAGAAAATGGCAACGTTTAGCTTGCAGTAATTGCCAATTTAATGTCAATTTTCCGCGCTTATTCCTTCAACCTGCACGACAACAAATTCCACTAACCAGCTGTCACAGGCATGCCGAACGACCTTGGCTCGTGAAAATGACATTAAATTACTTTGTCAAACGGAAAACAGCAGCAGCAGTGCGGCAATAGAAATGTAGGGAGTTTGAGCAAAATTGCAGACTTGCTTGAAAGGCGTTAAGAGCGCGGCTGAGCTGAAGCTCAGGCTGAAATGGTTTGCCCGTAGGGCGCTGCCGTTATTACTCAGACATTTAGCCTGGCTGTCTAAATGAAAATTGAATTTTATTATTGCATTTACGCCAACGAAGGATAAGACAGCACAAATACAAATGGCGAAGTGCAAATAATAATAACTTTTCTGCGTTTGTACGCAACTATTTACGTATACGTAATCAACATTAAACTGGGTTTGGACTAGAGCGATAATTTATCTGTGCGACTGAGTAAATATATTAAGCAAAAACGTAATGTAACGACTAAGTTAGCTTAAACTACAGTTAAATAGTAGCTAAGCGAACAACTGTTATGTCAATGCGCAGAGCAAAAGTTGAAGTGATTAATGATAAAAGCGACGATAGAGTTAAGCAACGATTTTTTTTTACTCAAAATTCGAAAAAAAAATTCAATTAACACAACAATTGTGCTACCATAACGGAATTGCACAGAATTTTAGCCGACCAAGCGCTATTAGTACGAAGCTGTAAACAGGTTTTGTTCGGGTTTAATTATTCGCTACTACAACAACCAGAGCAATACTTTACTACTCAATATGACTGCCAGTATTTCATCCTGCCAGCGTTACTGAACCATTTCAGCAATTAAAATAGAATTTCAGCCAAAAAGGCTGTTCGTAAAGCTCACAAATTTTGGTATTATTCTGTAAAACTTATGAAGTTCCTCAAATATCATGTTCTGTCAATTTTGTGTTGATTATTGAACTTTGCTTGATAGTTTTTCAACACGACATGCGGGTATACATAACCAGAACGTATGCGGATTTTTATGCAGTCAAGTACTTTCAACTTAGCAGCATTTCTTAATTGTGAGAAAATTTTTATGTTGCTACAACAACAAAAAGTTCAGCATATTTATTTAATCTTTTAACAGTGGCATTGCTTTTTTAGATTTTACTCTCAAATAAGAACTTGTAAATATTAATTTTTATCGAACACTAATGTAGTGGGGATGGTATCATGTGAAAATCGATAACGATTTAAAAAAATTTTTAAATTCTTTAACCTTTTGTAGAGTATTATAAATGCGTTGAAAAAAGGTACTCAATTTTTATTTTTATTTTAATATATGTAATTTATCAACAGTTTGGCCAAGGGTTGCAAATAATACCTTAAAAAATAATTGAATTAACATTTGAATTAAATTTTTTTATTTTGTAATCCCAAATACGGGATTCAAAAAAAAAAACTGATACCAAAAACCGAATTCAAAATTTCTTTTTTATTTCTTTTTATTTGTTAATCCCAACTAACGCATTGAAAATTAAAAGAAATAGAATTTGATTCCAAACATCTTGTAGTAAAATATAAAATGAAAATTAGATTCCATTATCAGGAATTAAAATTTAAATTTCATTTTTTAATGCTAGACGCTTGGGAGAAATTTTTTTTTTAAATTAATTTTTAATCCATAATTTTTGCATCAAAAAATTCGCAACTCTGAGTATGACTCATTTTAATATTTACCAATGCAATTTGCAAAAATACAAACAAAAATAAATGCATGAATTTGAATTGCTTATAAATTTTATGTGCCTTGACAAACGTGGCAGCCAAGCGCCGATGGCGGCTAGTGACAGCCGCGCGTATGCCAGATGACTCAGCTACAAAAACTTCCAAGTGCTTATGTGAACTATTAGTGCAATACAGTAAGTTACTTACAGACTTTCATGCAAGCACAGATTATTGGCGTGCTGGCTGCTTTGTTGCATTGAAAGCAAATTGTTGTAATAAAGTTAATAATCAAAACATAAAGTCACAACTATGCAGCAGGTATGCTATTGCAAGAGCTGCAGCAGATGCGTTACACAGCGAGGTTGTGCAGTATTGACTTACGCTTATGTGTGCGTTTGCAAAAGCAACCGTGCGTAAGCCGACGTTTGCACGCTCATGCGTTTATAAGCGCAGTTTGCGCATTTACGCGCTCTTGTGCTAGTAAATTTGTGTATTATTTTTTTACAATTTACATAAATAGACCATATATCCAGGACACGCACACCAATGCAAATTTTGCTCACATACTTATATGAAGTTATGCGTTTTAACGCCGCGCATGCCTTAATACTTGCGCTATTTATGCATATATATTTTATGCAGCAGATAATTTTCACATTCCTCATGCATATATTTATGTGTATAATGATATTTAGGCGCTTGTGTGTGCGCGTGTGCAGCCACTCAACGGTTTGACGCTCAGCGCACTTGTTAAATTATGTGCAATAAATTTCATATGCAAACTTGCTGAATTCATACCGAACATATATGCACTGCATAAAAGCAAGTATTACAAACGGCAGCTCATGCAAATATTCAAACATACATACATACTTATGTATAACTGTATGTGCGCCGTTACAGTTTCAATTTTATTTCATTTGCTATATGCATTATGCATGCCGCATGCGGCAGATAGAAGCTTTCAAATAGCGTTTGTTGGCTGCTGATAGTGAAATGAAATATATTTTACAAAATATGCATATGTGGCGTAAATATCTATAACTACAGCAAAAATATTAGTGTAAATAAACTCAAGTGTTAAATATATTTATTTATGAACTTTGCTTTTATTTAAGTATTATTGGGTTTTCCGGTCCGCATGCCCACATGTACTGCAAAAATTTTCAATTCATGCGTATTCCATATGAATATGCAAATAAAGCTACAAGACCTTTCAATATACATATTTCCACTGCATACATATTCATTAGGGTGCTTCAAAAAAACATTGTTTTCTCAAATATTGCTAAAAAAAAAAATTCGCACGAAACTATTATTTTTTATTATATTATTTTTATTTTAATTTTTTATTTGATGAACGAAGATTGCGTTAACTATGTAAGTGGCAATTCAATTTTAGTGAAAACATCAATTTCTGTTTTTATTTGACAGAAATTTTTTTTTTTTAGAAAAAAAATTGAATATTCTTAAAGTTGAGTCTTTGAGCTTAACTTAACATTGTGACAAACTATGATTATCTTTACAAGAGCATTAGTTATAGCAATTCAAAAATTACTAAATTTTGAAATTTAGGAAAGCATGATTGGTGGGAATGTTCCTAATATCATAAGAAACATTTGAGCGGGTAAGAGATGACAATTGATTTTTTTTTGTTCTGTATTTTTCGTTTTATTTTTTGTTTTGTAGTTTTATTTATTTTGTATTTTTATTTAATGTTTATTTAATTTTTTTTTATTTTTATTTAATTTTTTTTTTAATTCTATAAAATATTTTTTTTTTATATTAAAACTAATTCTATAAAATTTTTTAATTTAAAAATTTTTTTATTTTTATTTTTTTTGTTAAATTTATTTAAATTTTTTTAATTTTATATTTTTTTGTAGCACCCTAATCTTCGCACATACATATGTTTGTATCCCTCCCCTCGAGCGTATTATTATACCAGCCATAGAGTGCTTGCAAGTATGTTTATCTCATTGTATTTGTAAATCATAAATTGAATATGTAAAATTTTATACAAGTATGTAAATACTTGTAAAAATGCGGAACATATTTTACACATAATCACTTACATACGCCAGCTATGTAATGCTTTACATTTATCTGATAAAAATTCATTTTTATTGTCATGGGATCATGTGAAATGGCATTTAATGTACTTGTAGAGTGATTTTCATTTGAATAATTATTAAAAACAGAAAGAAAAAAATAACAAATCACCACCAGCTACGTAAAAATTGTAGCATGTCTAAACGTATTAAAAAATCTCAACGTGGGAGCACCTGTTAGTAAGATTTTTACTATCGATTATTCTTATGTTCGCACCAATAAGTCAGTGGTAGTGTTGCTTGTGTGTTTAATTTGTGAAAATTTTTGATAGTAATACGATATGAAATAAAATGTTTGACTGAGAGTTTGGTTTTGCTGATGAGATGTGCCGCTATGTAGTTCCCCGTAGGTGTTAAATAGGGATTGCAAATATTTGTTTGGAAACACTGATGGAAGTGAGCACATCTTACAAAAAACTATAAATTTTCTGTTGACTGAATTGTAATAAGGAATCTCACTGGGCCAAGAAACTGTTCAGAGTTGCTTAGTTACATACATATGTATGTATATGGTGTGTAGATGGAACAAGCAGATTTTCGCGTGACTGCTTTTACCTTGTTTCACTGCAATAATATTCCATGAAGAAGGGAATGTATTCGAAACCTTTTTTTACCAAAAGTATCAGCAGTATTTCAAACTCACGCGCGAAACTCTGATAAAAATGCGAGAAATATAACACTTCTTTTGGTGCCAAGTTCTAAATAATCATCAAATATAAGCAAATGGCCAAGATAGCTTAAGCTAAAATATTCTACAAGTCTGAAACTACAACACAAGAACAGCAAATACCTAACTTGCCACGAATTGCAATTGCTTGCATTCGCAAATTGAACTTATCATCCTGCATTATCGGTGAGCGCGCTTAAATAAATCCAAAAAAATCGCCACCCAAGTAGCAGCAGCGTTTGTCAACAGCTAAAGTTGCTACATTTCAAATTAAAAATTAAATAGTTGGAAGGAAAAGCAGCAGCTGCACTACCAGCGCACGGGAAGCGGATCTCAAGTTTCGCGCTGGTAGTAGCGGACAATGTGGACTTGTGCAGAAGTAAAAGCAAAGCGGAAGATGTCAAGTAAAGCAGGAAATGCCAAAAGTTAAGAAATTACAGCAGTGGCATGCAATGGCTGGTTGACACAGCGCAATTTTGTAGCAAAAAAACAACAACGTTGCAATGCGCGCCGTGAACTTGGTAAATATTTAACAGTGGCTTTCAGCAATACACAACACTGGCGTTCATTGGCGACACTTAACGCCCTGCCGCGTTGTTGTCGCCCTACACTATACGCCGCCTGCATGTATCAGCTGCGAGCACTAGCTTTGCTATTATGCTTTACGCTTTGTCGACCTTTACTTATTTGTTTACTCGCACGCCTGCCGCTTGTTGGTTCAGCAGCAGTCACGTTGTAAGCAAATTAAGTGTTTAATTTTAATATCCTACGTATTTGCGCGCCTTAACTCTGCGGCGGCATCAGCAACAGGCAGCTACTGCGCGCAGCGTTGATTTCACCTGCGGCTACTAACAGCGTGAATGCGCGTCATCTTTTATACGCCTTTCTTTAGTGTTGATTTCTTGCGTCTCACATTACGCTGCAAGCAGCGCACTCACGCTTCCTTCTGCACACCGCTTTCAGCGCTTATCCATTACACTTCACTTAATGCTTGAATTAACATATTTTCGCTGCCAACTCGCAAGCGCACAAACTCTTCAGCCGTCGGCGTTGCCAACGCTTCAGTGATGACAGGAAATTCTAAAATTAATAAACGCTTTCATAAGTGGCACGCGAAGCGTAGCCAAAGCATTCCGGCGGCTGCAACGCTGTTTGCCTTTTTAAATTAATTAAGTAGCTGCGATTTTGCTGCCGCGCCTTTAACGTTGCGCATTTATTTTTTCTACTCTGTTCTGTACACTTTTTATTTCGCATTTTTATTCTGCTCATCAGCTGCGGCTGTGGTGGCTATAAATTGCCAAGTGAAATCGCTGAAAATCGCGCGTTTATTTATTAAAATGCGCTGCCCGTAATTGATGGTCGCTTTAGGGTTGCCGACACGCAGCACACATACATATATACATATAACAAGCTTTGTGTGGAGCATGGGGGCATGCTGCATTGTTGCACTGTCATGTAAACAACTAAAGGGGATTATTTGAAGCGGTTTGCAAGGGATCAGTGCTGATTTTTTAAGCGAGACGATTGGCCTTGTATGCATGAAATTCTTCTATGACGACGTTGCATTTGATAGCATGGCAAGTGTGTCAAGGCAAAGCTACGCGGTAGTGGGAATTTTTTACAAAAGAATTTGAAAAATTAAAATTTTTTTTCAGAAATTTTTTAAATATTTCAGAAATTAAAATTTTTTTCCAGAAAACTTAATTTTATTGTAATTTTACAAACACAAATTACTAAAAAAAATTTTCCAAAAAATTGTCCAAAAAAAATTGAATTTTAAAAATTGAAAATTAAATTTTTTTCAAGAAAATTAAAATTTCTTTTTTAATATTTTTTTTATAAACAACTAGCTTTAAAATAGTTTTAAAATATTTTAGAAATCATTTTTAAATATTTGTTTTAATATAATTTTACAACAAAAAAACATTCCAAAAAATTGTCCAAAAAAATTGAAAAATTAAGTTTTTTCCAGAAAACTTAAATTTTTTTTAAATATTTTTTTATAAACAACTAGCTTTAAAATAGATTTAAAATATTTTAGAAATCATTTTTAAATATAATTTTACAACAAAAAAAAAAACATTCCTAAAAAATGTTCCAAAAAATTGTCCAAAAAAAATGGAAAAAAATTGAATTTTGAAAATTGTATAATATTAAATTATTTGCCAGAAAACTTAAATTTTTTTTTAAATATTTTTTTATAAACAACCAGCTTTAATATAGTATTTAAATATGTTAGAAATCATTTTAAAATTTTTATTTCATGCAATCGTCAAAAATCACCGAAATTTAAAATTCTAAAATATATTTTCTCTTTTCTTTCCAGGTATGTACCGATATTTTTTACAGCTTTAAATAATTTGCATAAAAAACATTGTTCAAAATAGCGTACTGCCACAAAAACAACTCATTATCCGCCCTAAGCATAGCGGTAAGTGTCTTTAAAAGTACTTAACGCCGCCAACCAACGCTCGTTAAGCCCATTAATTTTGATTATTTAAGACGCAATAGATTTCTTGACTTATTCTGTCGGTGTGCGATTGCATATGTACTCGAAATTCAACTTAGTATTTCGCTTCAAGTCTGGCAGCACTCCACACACACACTTACTTTTAAGGACGTTTAACATAAACAAACGCTTGCACGAGCAATTCCCCTCACAGCAATTCAACATGACTTGTCCCCAGTGATGCACGGCGGGGTCATGTGAACTGTGGCAAAGAAAATATTGCAAGGACGTGCCAAAGTGTAGCTATAGCGCGAAAAAGTAAAAAGCTGAGTGCCACCAGCAAGCGTATAGCTGCTTTATATACATACATACTTGTACTTTGTAGACAGCAAGTGTGGTTAGTTGGTAAACTCGTAGGTGAGATCATGAAAGGCACTCGTAGTCATGCAGTAGATATTATTGTAAGTCTACTGACCGTAATGGAGTTGCAATTTCATTTTGAGTTGGAAAATAAAGCTAAAAAATACGAGTTAAACAACTTGAGAGTTGGCTACCAAACGGAAGGAAAGCCAACAAAGGGAAGGCAAATATATGCTTACGTTTCCTGTTTGTATTTGCAGATAGTCATATCCTGTGTTATGCTATCTTATTTAACAAAATTTTGAAGCGGTAAAAAAGTGCTTGTGGTAACGGCCAATGGCCTGATTTTTGTTTATATTCTTAGGATTAAAGAGAATTTAAGAACATGTTTTGCAAGCTTTTAGTCTAACTTGTACAATTGTGAGCTTGTCTCTAAACATATTGCTGGAACTGAGCTGAATTTGGAGCAGTTAAAGCATCAGTCAAAAAGAGGTCCTTGATCCGAAATGGTTCTAGATTTCATTATGAAAAAGTAAATCCGAAATTATCGTAAGACTTGTCATCTCTAAAATTATTTATCGGGTCAAATGGAGATCTCAGATAAAATGGGAATTAGGATTTAATTGCGAAAAGTATATTCGGAATTATCGTAAGACTTGTCATCTCTAAAATTGGTTAACGGATCAAATCTCAAGAGATCTCAGCTCAAATGTACATTAGGATTTCATTGTCGATTCCTCTATGCCACTACAACCGTAGGTCGGTCTGGACCGAGAACTCAAAACTTCGCCAGTTGCCTCTATCCTTTAAGAGATCACGCTGTTGTACAACGCAAACGCAGATTCCTATGCAATTGGCCTTTTCATTGGTTGCGTTCGTTGTCTACGCATGGGTCTCGCATCGAGGGAGATTTTCGGTGAAGCATGCTCCTCCTTAGCTACGTCATGGTATGGTTAGCGCATTGATTGGATTTATATGCGCTGAATATATCCATGTCGCTCTAGAGCTCACACAGTTGGTGGTTCCACCTTCTACGGTACTCTTCGCTCTCTTGGATGGCTCCAAAGACCTTGCGGCGAACAGTTCTCGCGAAAGTGTCGTAAGACTTGTCACCTCTCAAACCAGTTATTGTGTCATTTGGAGGTATCTGATCCAAGTTTATTTTATATTTAATTGCAAAAACTAGCTTCTGAATTATCATAAGTCCTAACACCTCTCCAGCTCCCAATCGTTCCCATATAATTACTGCTTTTACTGCTGTAGGTTTCTGAGTTTTTTAGACAAATCTGTCAGCAGCCCGTATGGGTTCGCTTCTTTGATAAGATTTCTTGCGGCAAACTGTAGACAAAAAAATGACGAATTAAGCTTTTACAACAATAAGCAATATACACATAATACAAATGAGGCTTAAAATAAATGGTAAAGCAACGTTTGAATAATTGCTGCAATTTTCTTTCGGCTTTACTTTGCACTTACGCGCATAGCATTTTGCTGTATGTTCACACGCCGTTCAGCAACGTTTACATGCTGCTAAACAAATAACCGTTGACTTAACCGTAGTATTGCTGAAGATGTGCCAACGCGGCGTACAGCTGTGCGCCATAAATTTTACATTGAAAATAACTACACACACACATACATACATACACATGTAAACTTGCAATGGGCTAAGTTTTGCACACTGCCAATTTTGCGTTTTTTTTGCTGCATTTCGTTTGCGTACGAACGCGGCTACCGTTATACGCTACTCGTTTATCAGCAACTAAGCGCTCCAAGCATTCGCAAACGCTGCTGCAGCTGCAAACTTATTGTTATTGTTTTTGGTTTGCAACTTTTTTGTTCTGTTTTGCTTGTTCCTCTGCAGCTAAGCCAAGTGATAATCGCTGAAAATCTTTTACGAACTTTAAAGTATCGTTTGCAACAAGAACAACGGCAATAATACGTGTTGTAGTAACAGTAAAATGAAGGTTGCGCTGCGGGCCATTTGACTGGTTGCGCACATGTTGTAAAACTACAATTGCAAATCGAAATGTGTTGCTAGTGATTTTAATGCTCATTTGACGACGCTTAATTGCTTGTTGCACAAGTTTCGTTTGAAAAGCATAGCATTAGAATTTAATTAGCGGAATTGGTTGCATGAACACGAGCGGATGCGCAAATTAATTGAGAATTTGCATGTTTTGCAATGCCAATTGCAAATCAATTTTTTTGTTTTTTTACTTTACTTTTGCTGCAAGTTTTCAAAGCGCCTTTTTTATGCTGAAGCACGTGCAATTTTCCGCTAAAACGCACCTTTCTTTGTGCACAATAAAACGCGACACTCGTTTATGCGTTTGTGTCGCCAGCAGCCAACGCGCGTACGCGGCTTACTTATGTATGTATGCACAGCGGTCAGCGTTAAGGCGCTCTATAATAGCGTGGCACGTGCCACATACGCTTATCGGCTGCCGAAAGCTGCTTTTGTTGGTCGCGCGTGCAAAAAACATGCCATGCGTGCCATTTTTGCTGCACGCTTTATTGCACTTTTTGAAGTGCAAATATTTACTTTTTTGTTACAGTTATTTGTTTTGCTTCTTTTTTTTTGCTCTCGTTCATGCGGCGACAACCACAGCAGCGCAATGGAAAATAGCACTTACCAACGACCACTACACCAGCGTTGCATGCGCCATCATGCGCCGTCACCCACACGCGGTCACCAGCAGTTCCACTTCGGTAGCACTTTAAATGCTGCCAACTTGCAGCGCTGTAGCTGCGCCGAACTATACCAATCGTATCAATACGTGTGCAGCATATAAGGCTGCTGAAAACAAGGTTGGTAAGCCCGAAACTAGGAAATAGCGAGTTTTTCGTGCGACGCGTGGCGCGTTGAAGTCGTTGCTTATGTTTGGAGCAACGTGCACCCGTCTGCTCTAGTTTTGACCCAGCTGAGCTTATTGCATTTGACTTAAGAGTTTAAGTTAAGTTTTCCGTAGAACAATCGAGTTTTTATGAGAAGCCTGCGCAAATTAGAATTCGCTCAAAACTGTGTGTCTGTAAAAAGCCGCATATTTGCTGGCAAAATATTTTTAAAATTTTGCAAGCAGCCGCCGCGCGGATTTAGTTGCACGAGCTATCTTTGCGTATGTGGCACTCACGCGCACAAACGAAACGCATAATCCCGAAAGCCGCGTGGTCTCGGCAGTTTTCAACAGCTTCGGTTTTGCAAGCTTTAATGGCATGTCGTCGTGATCGTTGTCGCACATTTTTCTGGTTTTCCAATACAAACTGTTCTCTCTTAAAATACGTATGCACACATCTAGCGCTGCCGAACACAGCTCGCGCTTACGGTACGGCATACGCCGAAATCCATTAAAAATGTGTCAGTCCGTTACGGCTTCGTTCAAAAATGCTGCTGCTGCAGTGGCTAGCAAGCGTTGACTGCTCACAGCCATGTCGTTGGCTGCGCGCGTGTCAGCTAAATTTTAGTTGCAGCACAGCATTTCGTGTTTGCGGCGCAGTTGCCATATACAATTGCTGCCTTTTCTTTAAACTTTGTGAACTTCTGAGTTTTTCCTCTTTCACTTATCGTCATTTCTGTTTGATATTTACTTTCTTTTGTTTGTTTTTGCACATTTCCTGCTTTGAAAAAAAAGTGTAATAGATTTTACTTATACCGAATGCGCCGCGCCACAACTCACTGCTACTGTAGCTCACACAGTGGCAACGCTAAGTTTCACTGCCATTGGGCAAGCATGCTTTGCCTGCTTGTCTGCTTGCTGCTGGCTAGCGCTTGCGCCAGCTACAGCACACATATGCTACGCTCGGCCAACAATTATACGCTCACTCGCTAATCCACGGCGCTGCAACACTTGGTGTGTTGCTGTGCGGCTTGCCGTTTTTCTTTTTTTGTTCTTGTGTTTTGTTTTTGTTATATATATATATATTTTTATTTTTCTTTTCTTTTCTTTTTGTTGTAGATATATCTGTGTCGCTTAGTTCGTTGCACGCTTGCTGCTTGGTTTGCTTTTCGATAGGTATTATAACAGTAAAACGTGCCAAGTGCTCAGGTTGTCAGAGCAGAAGTTGTTGTCAGCGCATAAGCGCTTGCACAGTTTGTTGTTATACACTGTTGTTGTTGTTCTGCTGCTACAGTTGTCGACTTGTGAAGTTGTTGTTGTTGCGGTTGTCATCAGTGGATTTTTCGGTATTGGAGCATCATGAGACACCGTTATGCAGCACTCAACACTCACCACTCGCACACTATTGCAACTTCTGCTTCTACTGCGACTTGGACTTGGCTTGCGGTCGAGCGTTGTCGTCTCGCCTGCAACGCTGTAATATACGCCATAGCCTGAGTTACTGCGCCACTACTTTAGCTTACATTACATGTTTGTAGCGCTGTGTCTTGTATCTTCCCGACTGCGTGTGTGCTTGTTGCCCGCACTGGCAGTACATTCACTTGGTACGCTGTTGTATGCTGTATGCAAGACACTGCTGCTGCTGTCATGTCCATTTGTCCAACAAATGTTGGTGATTATTTTTTGTACTTGTCCTTCTTTTTGTCGAAAAGTGAGTTATCGGTCTGAATAATGTATATTTTGATGCATAACGCATACGAGTGGTATGATAAGCTACATATTTATTTATTTGTCATATGCTCTACGCAGAACGAAGTGTAGACGAGCGTTTCTGATAAATATAATACATAAATTTTTGGTGTTGAGATGGAAAGGCGAATTTGAAAGCAGGAAGCTTTAAACCAACAATTATTTTGAGTTTCGCACGTACACGCATGTAAAACCTAGTGAATTTGTGTGAAAAAATTGTTGTAGCTGCCAAGCAGCACACTAATACTCTATTATATAAAGTTGGTTAAAAAGTTTCTGCGCTCGAAATGAAAAAATGCAGTTTTTGGTACGAAATATATATTTTTATTTAACATAATCTAACTTAACTTCAATACACTTATTGCAATGATCCTCCAATAATTTTATGCCATCCCTATCATGACTTTCCGGAAGCTCTGCAAAATACCTGGGAACGGCTGTAATAGCTGCTTCATTCGACGAAAAACGCTTATCACGAAGGAATTGTTTCAGGTTTCTGAAGCAGTAGTAGTCGCTGGGCGCAAATTCTGGTGTATACGGTGTATGCTTAAGCAATTCGTACTTCGATTCGTTAAATTTTGCCATTGTTAAAACAATTTTGTGAGCAGCTGCATTGTCTTGCTAAAAAATGTTTTTTTTTTTGTTTGCTGCAAACCAGGTCTTTTCTCACGCATTTTTTCATCCAGCTGATGCAAAAGGCTGCTATAATATTCAGAGTTGATTATTTTACCTTTCTGCAGCTAATCAATCAACAAAATTTCTTTTGCATCCCAAAAAAATGTTGCCATAACCTTCTTTACTGATCGTTGTAACGCCACCTGCTTTGGAGCCGAACAACCAGCTTCAGTCGACTGTAAACGTTCTTGTTACAATTTATGATCATGTTGGTAAATCCAGGTCTCATCCAAAGTTATAAAACGATGCAAGAAATCGGTTTTATTATGCCTAAAACGCTACAAATTATGCTGAGAAATTTGTTTTCAATCCAATTTTTGTTGAATTGTTAACGTGTGCGCCACTAACTTTCCGAACAGCTTTTTCGTATATAATAATCTGCATATAAAATACGGTAGTGGTGACATCTCACACGGTCTATGGCATTAACAATTTCACGCTTAGTCAAACTTAGAGCTTCGCTAACAATATTATGAACTTGCTCAATGATTTCAGTTGTGGTTGCGGTTTTTGGTCATCCTTCGCGTAGATCGTCGTCAAACTTAGTACGACCAAAAATTCAACGGTGTGTTTTGGAGGTGAGGACTCACAGAATTACTTCTAACTTTGCATGTGTTCTCACTACAGTTGTATCAACTTGAGGGGAAAAAAATTTGAAGCTAGAAAATAGCACTATTTCTTGGTGTGTACTACTCACTTTTCAATCAACCTGTAAATGTATTGAATTTCGATGATTATGTCTATTATGTCATTTATTCATAACTTTACGCACCAATCACTATAAAAACAGCATTTTTATTTTTATTTTCTTTAACGTCAAACACTTTTCAATGCTTTTCGCCATTTAGTTTATAATTTTCCGTAATTAATTATTAAGCTTTAACACGTGATTGCTTCCGTTCACGACTCGTCTATATATTATCCACATTTTGACACACTTGGATTTGTTAATACTAAATACGTCATCTCAACACACCAAGTCGGCTGTCGCTGTTGCTAGAGCGTCTACCATTAGGTATGACGTGATTTTGACGGCAATTGGCGGCCATGTTTGTCTACGGATTTATGTCAAATTTTGTCAGTGTGTTCAGTAAGTTTTGACATTTCATCAAGTCACGTTTCACTTTGGTACAAAGCTTGGAAATTGTCCAAGATGTTTACGCAAATTCATGTTCTACAAAAAATCCTGAAATCCGAAAAACCAGCCACTCAGTTGAGACCCATTTCCGGCTTAATAGCTTCATCAGCCAACAAAATTTTCGCTATTGGGTTTAGTCTAATACTCGTGTGGTACAGCTTACGTAATTGCATTCCCAAAAATTGAACGTTCGGTGCAGCTTGTGGTATGGCGGCATCATAGTGCCTTATGGCTTTCGAAATGGGGAATTGCATTAACAGCAATAGCGAGCGTTATAACACGATGTGAAATGACTTTTTTCCCCGCGGTATTTGTTGAAATCGATGTGAACGATCTCTATTTTCAACAAGACGTTGCGCCAACTCATGTTTCACGTCTAAATATGAACACAGTGCGCGCAAAGTTTGGCGACTCGTTAATTTCAAGAAATTTCCCAGTTAAATGACCGCCAAGTTCATGCGATTTAACGCCTCTAGATTAGTTGCTCTGGGGGTATGTTAAACCTAAGGTTTACACCAAACAACCAGCAACGCTTGAGCAGCTCGAAGACAACAGGCATCGCACTAAAGGCGAGATTTCAGCCGTAATGCTGCACCATCATCATCATCGAAAATATTACCGACAATTTGTTCAAAATAGAACTCAGTTTGCCCAAAATTTTGTGTTTTATTGCATTTTAACAACACGTCGTTCTTGTTGGTAGACCCTTTATATACTCATATGCGCGTACTACATTTGACATCATTAATTCTGTTGTTGACGTTTGCTATGCTGCGCTGTCATTACAGTTGGTGCTTTGCTCTGTATAAATATAGCACATAAATAATGGCAAAGTGTACACATAATGTGTACTAGCAGCTAGATGAATGTGAACCTGCCTCTGTTTGCATATCCGCCTGTTGCTTCGAGTACTTAGTATATTAAATATCTGTCACAAATCCGGTAGCTGCCAGTGGCATTACTAATCGAATTGTAACGCCTCCATTTGAATATGTGAAAAGTGCACCAATGCTCAATAATGCTTGCGCTTAGTGTTAATACCGATTGCTGGCCCGAAACCAACTACTAATGATGCGTGCCGCTGTTGATGTGCGAAATGGTAATGTGCCAAAAAAAAGCGCGTTAGTGTATTTTAACTGTCCTAATGACATTTGTGCGTAACGTCATGCTTGTTGACGTTCGCCTCACTCATATAATGTCCGAAAAATGTATATTTTGTCGTTGTAACTGTTTAGTTGGCGGTTGCTTGTTTAATCGCTTGTAACCGCAAATAATTTGCGGTCACCTCAGCGACACTTCAGTGTTGATTTTTAACTTTTTTAATTTACCTGCTCTAGCGCTATTAGCTCAGCATTAGAAATCATTCATAAAGTTGGCCAAACGCATTGACGTAAATTACAAAATAATCCGTTATACTGTCATTTGTCTACTTATCATTCCAACAATTTTATAAACAAACGCTAACAAAGCATCCAGCGTCATTTCAAGTTTAATAAGCGTAACGTAACTTGGTTAACGTAAAACAATTGCCCCGCACACTATTTGCTAGCGCTTGAGTTTTTTTTTTTTTATTATTTTTAAAAATTTTATTTTTATTTTTTTAGTATTTAAAATTTTTTTTTTGTTTTATATATGCAGTTCTTTTTGCCATGCAATTTATTATTTTTTTTTAATTTTTATTAATTTTTTTTTTTTTTTCATTTTGTTTTATTATTATTTTCTCTGTTTTCCATGCACTTTATTATTTTATTTTTATTTTTTAGCATACTTGTTTTGCGCCATGAAATGCTTTGAAGCCACAGCGCTTTAGACAATAAATCATTTGCAGTTGACTCGCGCGCACGCCAAAAGTTATGTAAAAAAAATGTAAGCGCTGCTGAGTACTGCGCTCACGCTCAACTAATACCCACCTTACACTCTTTCCATCTTTGTATGCCTGTATTTTCATATGCAAGCGATGCATTGCACGAAGTGCGCACCGGCCCTCTTCGTTGACCAATCAAATGTTAGCCGTTGCTTCGTAACACTTCGTATATGACGCACGAACGTGTACTTCGATGACAAGCAAACACTTGAACGCTTGAAGTGCGAAAGATAAATATCATCGTTGTTGTCATCGTGCGGCACGAGACTTTGATTACTGAGCGTGCATAATTTGCGCGTGTGAGTATCACGCTCCCGCTCTTTCTCTCTCTCTCTCTCTTTCATTTATTTACTCAGCAACCGATATGTATGATATTTTTGTTCCACAAATTTGTGTAATTTCTTTTTTTTTTGCTCTATTGCTCTGCTTGCATTTGCTCGCTCTCTTGTGGATTTTGTTGTCAGCAAATTATTGCTTCGCTTTTGCAAATAGTTGAATTTTTATACTTATTGGAATTATTTCTCGTGTGTCGCACCGATTGACCGACCGATCTCGGCTAACCGACAAGTCGACTACGCGGCAGCGCTTCGTAGCACATATCTATATCTCGCGGTTGGTCAGTAGCGCTAGTTGTTTTTGTTAGCTTTGCTATGGACTTTGACTCTATTATAGTATTATAGTGTAAGTTCGCAACAACAATGCAAGCTCCAAGTGTATCATCGTCATTTTAATTGCTGTTATTTGTTTATTTATTTTTTTTATTTTTACTAGCCTCTACTGCCGTGTAATCTTGCCTTGACGCCTCGTTCCAATGCATTCCTATTTGGATATTAGTATTTGCAGAGCAAATTTTTAAACTTTCGAAGTTTTTAAACAACAAGTTCATGTTTTTGAATAATATGGTCATAGCCTTGCTCAACAAGCAGGCAAACGTGGCCGGATTGGAATATGAGCCGCACATGCCGACTATTAAAATTCAAACGGAATGATATAAGAACTCTATTAGGAGTACTAACAGTCCACTGTCTAATAGGCAGACATGCCAGTAGACTAGGTACGCCATCTAACGACTATTGTAGAAGCTGTCATGAGGTAGAAGAGGGGACGACCATTAAACATCTTCTATGCGCTTGTAAGGCTCTATTTTGGAAAAGAATGTTGTTGTTGTTATAGCGACAGAATTTTGCCGAGTTGCCAGTCCTTGGCCGTATAAAATTCGGGTTCGTTCCGGTTACGTAGACTCGACTGTTGTGGGAATCGCAACCATCGGTCGATGGTTCCTTGACGACGTCTCGGAGGTTGCACAAATAAAACTTGTCATACTAATGAAGTTCATCAGTAGCACGGGGTGGTACAGAAAGGAGCCAATAGAGTGAGGGGCCTTGGTCACGCTGGTATCACAATGGGCCTCCTAAAGTGCTAGGTGTGTCGTAGGACAGCCAATCTACCTACCTACCTACCTAGCCTAATCATGGTTAGTGAGAATGGATTTTAGTTAGCAAACATGAGTTATTTTCGCAGTAAAGAGCTAGACTCAAAGATTTATTCGCTTCGCGCCTACCAGATACCCCAGAAAATGCGTGGTGATCTTTAAACGCAGGTCGAGATTCAGCGTCATCTATCTAGAAAGCATTATAATCCTAAAACTAAAAATAATATCGCATAAGTTGTAACTATTGAGCTGGAAGCA
Source organism: Bactrocera oleae (assembly GCF_042242935.1). Taxonomy (NCBI): domain Eukaryota; kingdom Metazoa; phylum Arthropoda; class Insecta; order Diptera; family Tephritidae; genus Bactrocera; species Bactrocera oleae. Next base: position 2,946,210 of record NC_091539.1, read on the forward strand.
ATATCGAATTGCCTTTTCTAGCTTTAAGATTTATAAAATGTGATTTTCGAGCTGGGTATGATCCAGAACGCCTGGTCAGAGAGGGTTTCCTGGTTGGAAAATATATCTTTTAGTTTATTAATACTGAAATAGATGCGGCAGTTCATGACTGAATCAATTATGCTGTCAATAAATCTTTCGAGCTGTCCATCGAGTACTCAAGAATCAAAAATATTAATAATTTATTTCAAACTAAAAAATTAAAAAAAATATTTAATTTATTAACGCTACTTAATGAGTGCATCCAAAATTTCAATTTAAGAGTTTACAGTGCGTGCAAAATGTGTGGGAGCATACAGATATATGTATGTATATTAAGAATTTACCGTTAGCTATGTTTTTATTCTATCAGCTGCGCTTGTTTTTCGTTTTTTTTTCTTAGGTTTTGTGTTTGTATTTACTTAAATTCTGTTTGCATTTGCTTTTTGTGCGAAAGCTTCCTGTTTATTTGCACCACAGTGTTGCATACTAGCTTCACTAAGTTTTTGAATATTTTTCAAAAATAAAAAAGCAATTAATATTTGTATAAACATTTGTTATTTGTTGGTTTTGAAATTCCTCTATATATGTATGTGTGTGTGGAGCACACCGGCGCCACAGCAGCTGTTGCTAAGGCAAAATAACTGTCAAATAAACATATTTGACACCAGTATGTACTTCTGCTTCTCAATCAGCACAATACAAGTATTAAAAGCCAAAACAGAAAAAAAAATATTATAAAAAAAATAAAAAAATATTTAAAAAAAATAAAAAAATATTAAAAAAAAAAATAAAATAATAATAAACAACATTTGCGTCCTTCAAATTGGGTTCATTGTGTTCAAAAATGTATTAGTGCAAATAAAAACTAACCTTCCGGCAACGCGCCTACACGCATAAATACAGAGCTATGCTTACATATATGTACACGCCTATATGCGTAGACGAGCGTACACTTTGTGCAAATATTCAGAATTTTTATTAGCGCTAATCGCAATTTTTTCCATATTTTTTACTCATTTGCAAAATAAACGAAACTAACGAAATATTAAAACGCCGAAAACAAATACATTGCGCAAAAAAGCAACGATCCATTTGAAGGTCTAGCGCGGCAGGCCAGCCGCTTGATAACGTTTGCGTATGTGTTTATTTATGCGCATATATACATATGTATATGTATGTACGTGGTTCTTTCAGCCTTCACACCAATCGAAGTAGGAAGTTTGGCTTTGCACAAACACATAGCAATACTTAACTTGGCGTTATCACTGGCATTTGCACCCGTTCGCAAAGTAGTCTTGCGCGTAGCAGCAAGAGCGCGTTTTTTCTGTTTTTGACGCATGAAAGCACCGTTAGAGTAAGCAAGGCCGGTCGGTCTACGCACTTCAAAAATATTTTTATATATTACGCATAGCCTTGATAGCTCTCTTGTAAATTCCAACTGTAAATTCCAACTTTTATGTATTTGCTATAATTTGTACCGTTATCAAATATTGGTCCTAAACGTCAATAATTAATTATCAAATACAGTTTATATTCGACAAAGTCATAAATATGTAGCTACTCGGTTGTCTTATCACGCTGCTGTTTAAATTTTAAAGTGTCCACTTCAGGTGGCAATTTGGGAAAACGCTATTACGGTTGTTACTCATCAATTCTTATCAGCGCAAGGCATAAGGCAAGGCTGCGCGTAAACATTTTGCTAGAGCGTGACATTTAAAATACTTGAAAATGTGTTGGAGTAGCGCTGCAAATTGGTATGAGAAGTTATTTGCAGATACTTCAGTAAGATCTAAAAACACTTCTGTGTTCCCTCTTGCCTAAAGGTAGAATATGTTTGGCCTCTCCAACATCAACACTACCCCATGCTACCTTTGCGGTATGCCCTATGTGGCTGGTGTTTCTCTAGAATCCATTGCTTCAAGTAACACTTGTCGAGGCTCAATGGTTTAAGGCAGCTTAGAGATATTGTGTTCTCGTCTGCCTTCGAGCTGACCAACGCGTCCAACTATTCGTTTTCTTTCATTCATATATGACTGGATGTCCAGATGATATTTACGGCGTTTCCCACTTAGAGTCAAGTTTTCTGCCTTCTTATATAACCTTACGCAGTGAGACTTAGTATAGGCGCTACGTACAGTCTTAATGGCCGCTTGGTGGTCCACTAAAAGCTTTATTGTTATATTAGACAATTTGAAATCCATCAGTGAAATTTATGCAGTTTCGGAAATTTCTATTCCCTCTTCGCTGTCCGTTATGGAAATTGCAAAATTTTGACAGCTAATCGTTCTAATTCCATTTGTTCTTATTTTCATGTATTATATGTGTATACTTATGCATGTATATATTGTATATATTCTTCCTACAGCAATTTCGATAAAGATTCAATGCACTAACAACTATTCTGAAGGCTATGTTATTATATTTCTAACACTAAGCTATCAAATTCGATTTACTGGCCGTATAAAAAGCAGCCCATTGGAGTTTCTCAGGCAATTGTGTTAATTAACGTAAACAAAACTATAATTTGCTAATTAGTTCTTATAAAGTGTGCACACGTTTTGTTTAGTATATGGTGTGCACGTTCAATTTTTTACGTGAACACTTAGTTAGAATAACGATTACTATACGAAACTGTCAGTATAATTTTTTGAGGTTTCTAGAATTTTTATATACAAGTATGCACACGCAGATATGCCTTTGTATGTATATATGTATGTGCATATGGTGCTATTTTTGCAAGTAAAAGCTCATTAAAAAAAAATTCAATAATAGCCACACAATTTAAATTATTGTAAAAAAAAAATGTATTTTAATATCTGTCCGACCCAAGTTGTGTATTATATTTTTAAAAATAATGATCGCACACTCACTTGAATACCTAAAAATATACAAAGTATGTATATCTAGTCCCAAAATACATGCTAATACTTTAATTTTCAACAAACAATATCAAAATTTAAGTAAAGTAAAAGCCGCACATCTAACCCATTTAAGCCAACTTAATCCGCCCAAAAGTTCCAACGAATGTTCTCGAAGTGACGTCTCGAATGCATACTTGACGCCGCTTTTGCTTCTGCCATATCTTCTTCCACAGCGCACAGGCGTAATGTGAGCGGAAAACTGTCAGCGTTAGATGCAAACACACACAAATGCTCGAACATATGCAATGCAAGAGGTTTGACTCATTGTGAGTCTGAAAAAATCTCATTTATATTAGAAATAACGTGTCAGCTAGGTGCAAGTAGGCGCACATAGCAGGCGATGGAACGGCCTATGTCGTGGAAAACGTGAAAACGAGTGGAAAATTTTTGCACAGAATTCGCAAAGGCGCCGCTGTTGTGTGTGTTTAGGCAAAATGAAATGTAGAAAGCAAATGAGTGTGAGCGCGCACTACTCAGAGAGAGAGAGAGAGAGATAGAGAACGAGAGCGAGCGCGCGTCAGCTGATTTAGTCTCTAACAGCGCGCCACTAAGCCACACACTTGCGTCTGGCTAACTGTAGCGCTGAATGTCAGACTGCAAGCAGTTTTTTGTTTACTCAATTTTCATATACTTTTGTATCTTTGCGTTACACCTATGTATATCGGCACGTACGCGTGGTAAAAGCAGGCGGCAGATGGCGACGAAATGTGAATTGCTGCTGGTCGTACGAATTTGGGGTGGGCCTGTTACTTGTTCGTCCGGCGCTCACGACGCTCATTGCAGCGTTCTTTCACGAATGTTGCTCATGCTCTCTGTTGAGCGAACAGCGATTACCAGCTATTGCCTATAGTACGACTGACTTTTCGTTATATACTTCAGTATTGCTCTACCTGTCGAACTAAACATAACATACGGAACGCTAAGTGAAACGTACGTAAGCCAGAAAACAAGTAGCTAACAGCTATACCACACACACAAGCGCCGCTCACAAATCTGCGCAATATAAATGGTGTGTAAGACGGTCGCAACGACGACGACTTACCGCGTAGTTATAAGTTTAGATACAATTTGTACGGCAACGCGTTGTCGGCGTATCGTATATATTTGTTGTTGTTAATGTCGTGCTTTTCCACACGCTGCTCGCTCGTATAGCTTACTGGCATATACATATGTATATATATATATACATATAAATGTAAAGCGCAAACGTTTTATAGTTATTTTGTGTGAGTTTTATTTTTTTACGCTGTCATTGTGCGCGCGGGTGCACTATTGCGGCCGCCGGTCGCTTGCCGCTGTCGTGCCACGCCACTACAATACGCCAACCGGTGTTAGTGCGCGTCTGCAAAGCAAAAATAATAAAACGTATTAAGCAAAACATTCACACAAATAGCGCGTTGAAAACAGCAAAGTCAACAACAACAAAAATAATTATTGTAAAATAGCCGGTTGTTAGTCGCTCGCTGACTAGCTGGTTTGGTTAGGTGCTTGCGGTGTGCGGTGGGCGGCAACGCTGCGCTTAACCACAGCGCCGCTAGTTTATTATGGTTGTTGTTTTGATTTTATTATGTGTGTGTGTGTGTGCGGCTGACGGACTCGCGTTTCGTTGTTTCGCTTGAAACGTGCGCGTGAAATGTAAATAAGAATCATATCGAGATTTGTTGACTCGTTTTGTCGCTTCTGCTGTGTTGGACGATAGGAAATGTGGGATTAGCTGACGATTTTTTCATGCACACACACACACACACACACATGCAGCTGTGATGAGGCGTGAATTTGTAAAGTTACAGATAACATTTTAATAAATTTTGGCGTATTTATTCTAATAATACCAAAAGTGTGAAGGTGTAAAGTTAAAAATCGTTAAAAAAAGCGAAAAATATTTTTTAAATAATAAAATAAATGCAAAAGCAAATAAATATAATAAAATAAATGTATACACATAAATATGTCTAGCATTTTAGCCACATAAATAAGCTTTAATAGTGAAAGAAAAATTGCCCATAAATTTTGTAGTATGCTGCAACGAAAATTTAAAAAAATTTCAATGTGCGAAAAAATGTAAATAAAATTTGCTACAAAATAATATAAAATATAGCAACGCATAATAAATAATATGAGTGCGTTAAATAATGCGCGCAGCAGTGTATACCAACAGAAACGCCAGTGAAAGGCCACGAATGAAGTGGTGAAACTATGAAAAATTTCAAAATTTCCTCAACACTTGTTTGTTTGTTTTGCTTGCTAAGCTTTATTCGACGCCAAATGTGTAAATTATCAAGCGCTTTTCTGATTCTTTCATATATTTTTTACACTTTGTTCATACAAAGCCAGAAAAGCTGTTGCTGTTGTTGCTGCTGCTGAGTTTGTTTATACAACCGGCAGCGCAGAGGCGCCAGTGCGCATATGTTTGGCGAAAATAAATTGAGTTATGAAAAAATTAAGGAAATCTAAATTATGCACAATATTTGCAAAGTTTTTAAAAGTAAATAATAAGCGGAGATTGATATATTTATAAAAAAAAAACGGATAAAAAAATTTGCAAAAATTATGATGATTTTAAATTAAAAGTTGCGCAAAAACAAAAAAATACTAAAAGTGCTGCTTGAATTTAATAGAAAAAAAATATGTGAAGAAAGTGTACAAAAATTATTAATTTTTAGTGCTGGAAACTCAAATAAGCGCCATTTTTTATTTAAAATTTTTTTAATTTTTTAATTACAAAGTGTGGTAAAGTAATGCATATACATATGTATGTACATTCGTTTTTCTAAAAAATTTCATATATGTAGTTGTTGCTGTTGCTCTTAGCTTGTTCAAAAGTGCCGTGTTCACGCTGCCTCTGCCAATGTGCTATATAACAGCTATCACTACACTATAGTAAAGCAACATATCACTAAAATGCCAATAATCATATGAATTCGATTAATATACATATGCACATAAATAATTCAATTATAAATTGGCTTAATAAACTACATAATAATAACAGAATGTGTTAAATAATTTTATGCGTTCAATCAACAAAATGCAGTAAATTAGTTATTACTTTGTCACCGATAGTCGACTATTATCGCGTGTAATGTGTTTGATTTATGGCTGCTCGCTTACAGCGTGTTCACACGGTAGCTTAATTAACATGACAAAGTTCATGCCTAGTGTATAATGCATTTTTTTATGCATCCTTTCACCAATAATGTAGCGATTTTCTGTTAAAACCAAGCTGTAAACATTACGAATTTTGTCTTTAAAAATATTAAAAATGCAAGATCAAACACCAACAAAATATGCATACGAGTATGCGCTTAAAAAAGTAAGCTTGCTGAGTTTTAAAAATGCGCTTAAAAATACAAAATAAAAAAAATGTGAAGCAATTTTTTTTTGAGCGATAGCGATTTTCATAATATTTATAGCAATGCAATTGAAGCCTTTTTAGAAAGCAAAATCATTGATTTTGCTATGTGTTACTAAAAAAGCGCACATAAATATTGTTGATATGTAAATATGGTATGCATTAATTTTATATGGCCAAAATCTTTTTGATATTTGGTAATAGCAGCAAAACTCAATCTATTTTGTATATTAGCAATAAAAAAGGCTAACGGTACGGTGCAGCCGTAGCTATAATACACTTCACAAAAAAAGTATATAACTTGATTTTGATCGGTCAGTTTGTATGGCAGCTATATGCTATAGTGGCACGATCTCAACATTTTTTTCGGAGATTGTAGCGTTGCCATGTACAATAGTATAAGATAAGATAGATCATCACATAAAAAAGTTTTCGCTGTAAGCACTTGATTTGCATCGTTCAGTTAGTATGGCAGCTATATGCTATAATAAATAAAAATATATAATTTTTTTTTTTTTTTTGTAATATTATTTTACAAAAAATATTTTTTCTTACAAAAAAAATATTTAAGGCTTTGCATTTTTAATTTCCAACTTTGTGCAGCAAGTGCGTTCTTTAGTGTAAGCTGTGCCTTTTCTCGCAAACAAATTTTCTTCCAATGACAGCACGTCAATTAAAATATTTATTCCTTACGCAGCGCTCACATCCTTTTCTGTTATCTGCCTTGCCCGCCACTGCGCTCATTTCACTTTGTTGATTGTTTGCCTCTGCTTTTTTCGCCTTTACCGAAATATTGTTTTTGTGTTAAATTTACCAGCTGCGCCGGGTGTTCAATGTCAACGCACACATGCAACAACAACATTGTAAATGCCAGGCATGAAAGAGCAGCCGTCCTTTGCATCACACAATCAACAAAGACAAAGAGGTGCTTCTTAAAGAATACGAAAAAAACTAAGCAAAAATAACACCAGTAGCAGCAACAGCTGAGCGGCGTGGTACGCGTCAACTGTTGTTGTTGTTACATGCAGAAATAAAACAACAACTGGAATAAATACCACTTACTTTTGGGTCGTTATGATTTGTGCAAAAGGATAATACAAATACAGTTATACTCTAATGAAGCCGTATATGTAGCTATAATCATAAAAACAATAATAATAGCAACAGCAAAGGCTCGAAAGCAACAGCTTTGCCGCAACCACAACTGCTGCGTCTACGCGGTAAGGGTTCTTTTGCTATGCGTTGCTTACTACTCACATATTTAAAACCGCCACAGCTAACGTCAGTAAAACTTACGCACATGGAAACTTTTGAATGTCCTGTGCTTCGTAATATGTTGTTGCGTTTCTTATTTGCGTCTTGATTCTTCCTCCACGCACATTTGCCTAGCTTTGAATTTTTGTGCTCCTCCTCGCATATGCGCCTAGCTTTCTGCGCCACCACTGGCTTACTACGCAGTTATTTTAAGCCAGTACTGCTGTTGTATGTGGTCCTTTTCCTATACGCGTCTTCAGCATACGCCAGCACTTCTACTGTGTTGCATGTGCTGCTTGGTTGTGCGTAGCGCAACAGCTGTGAAGGGATTCACGTTTGCCTACATCAATCGCGCGTACGCGCATTGGCTGCCCCGATTTTTTACGCTGTCAATCTTACCTGCTTGCCTTAACCTGAACGCCGCGAGGCTTAAGCGCACTATTTTTTTGTCAGTTTTTACGCTATGTAGTGTGCGTCCTTTAACGCATCCTTCGTGTTGCTTGTTTGTATTATCGCCTGGTCGGCTGTTTGTTTACACTTCTGTCGTCTATATATGTATGTATGAGCACTCTTTCTCTGCTGTTTATTTTTCTCATGAGTCATGAGGTCTCATGTCAAATTCAGCGAGAATTCGCATGTATGACTCATGGTTAGTGCTTGAAGTGGCTATAGCACGTAACTCTGGAGTGAAGCAAACCTGCAATCCCTTTAAACATATTTTTCTAATAGTGCGATTATACAATGTGGTGTAACACATTTGTTGCTGGTTAGAAAAAATATAATCTATTGAAATTTTTCTTCTGCTATGCAGGGATGCCAGAAAACGAAGTCACACATGAGGTCCAGTTTTCTCTTCTTAAAGAAAAAATATATATTTTTTTATGTTTGCTATGCTATTGTATCCAAGTGACAACTTTATAAAGTTAGGAACACATGATGCTTAACGTGGATATTTCATCTGTGAATCACAGCTGTCTTCGATTCGCCAAGCTTTGTAGAGTAATGAATCGAACACTTCAAACAAACTGCCCTAACTAACTTACATGTCTTCTAACGTATGCGTAATTGTGTTGCACTTCTGTCTTTGGTGGAGAGTTTCTTTTTTCCACGGCAAAAAAATTTACCTCTACGTTTATAGTCTTAGTAAAAAAAAAAACAATAACTATAATTTATTTGAAGTCTTAAATGTCCAGTATCAACTCTTTTAGTAGTTTATTTTTGAGAGCAATTTGCCATTTGAGGCACTTATATTGGTAAAACTGGTCTAAAACGTTCAAAACGAAACTTGTTAGCATTGAAGTTAGCGTTTATACCACTTTATACCACATTAAAGTAATAACTCACTTGTAACAATTCAACTCGTTAACTTTTGTTCTTGCTTTCAATATAAATTTGTTGACAAAAATAGCATGTGAAGACACGGAGAGTCGAAAGCAGTTTATACCTAACCTCAATCTACCAACCACTCTATAGCGGAAGCTTTCCATCATCATCATGACGTACTAATTTTTCCGCTATACAATTTCACCATTTCTAATCTCTAAAATCAACTGATATACAATACATATGTATGTATAATATAAACAGATAAACAAATCATATTCTTTGGCATAAACGCAAAACTAAAGAAATATACTCGTCCATATAATGCCAATGAAATGGAAATGCGCAAAACTAAAAGCATAAACAAAACGATTGCCAATCAAATCCACAAAAGGCAGTTAAACGAAATATATGAAATTTTTTTGTTCAAGCAAATGCAGAAGAATTAAATAATCAAAGCGAGAATGGACATATGAGTGATTGAGTGACTAAGTAGTCAATAAATAATAAACTTTATGCGGAAAATTGCACGTAGAGAGAGATAAATTGAAATTGAAAAGGAAATCAACCGAAGTGAAAATAATCATTGCATACAAAAACAACATAAAGAATTAGAGCACTTTATATGTGTATACATGAGATGCAATCAGTTATGGTTATAAAATAATCAGTTTGAATCAAGAAGTATGCATAAAAGTCGAAAAACGTATGTGACCTTAAAACACATATCAATAATTTCAATAAATAATAAACAATTATATAAATGAAATCTAAAAATTAACAAATCTAATAATATAACTAAGAAAATATTTGAATTATTTTTAATTATAATTATATTAAAAATTTTAAAAATAAATTGCGTCGCACTGTCATTAACAAATAGCTGATGGTGATGATGCGTTTCCGATATGTGAGTATCGATAACAATATCCACATTTCGGTGGCAATCTGATAGGTTTGATGAGTAGAAACAGTCTATTATTTTTATTTATTTAGTTGTTAGGCGCATAAACAAACGTTGCGAAAATATTAAAACTCAAAATATAATATAAATGCAAAAGCGAACATTTCTTTGCGATTTTTTCTAACGCAACTTTTAATCTCTCGAAAGCGGCAGGCTCATAATATTGCACAATTCCATTTGTAGGTCACATTGTGAATTTTTAATGCTTGCCTTTGTATTGCAACAGTGTTGCAACTCGAGCTGTGAGTCATTGTATTATATTGCAGATCTGTGTATAGATGCAAAGCTTATTTAAAAACGCATCAAGCACATAAAGTCAGCTACAAGCGCACATACCACACATTAGCCTTAATGTTATGCACTTTTCAATTAAAACACTCAGTGGGCGTTCGAACGTTCTTGAGTTAATGAGTCAGCTGACTTGCAGGGGTGTGCTGCTGCTGTTGCCTGCAGGTGGGATGGGCGGTGTTGTCTGTAAATGCGTAGTTAAAAATGTAATTAGTATTTAAAAGCGGGGAATCATGTAGAAAGATTGTGCAAACAACGGTAAAGTAGTGGAAAAGGCAAATTATTGAGTTAAACATTTTAAGGAAACGAAAAAATTGTTTAAAAATGAAATAAGTAAAATGCAAAAAGTTGAAATAAGTATGTAATACACTTTTAAATATGACTATTACTGTTAAAATATTTTTGTTTTAAATTAATTAATTATTAATTTTTTTTTAATTATTAATTTATTTTTTAATTTTTTTAATTATTAATTTTTTTTAATTGTTAATTTATTTTTTCATTTTTTTTTGACTATAATATTTTAATTTATTTATATATATTTTTCATTATTTTTTATTTAATATCAGTTTTATAATTTTTTTAGTTTTTTATTATAATTTTTTTTTATTTATTTTTTTTGATTATTGCGTTTTTAATACATTATTTTTTTTTAATACAGCACTTTTTTTTATTTTTTAATATTATTTTATTTTTGTAATTGCTTTACCACAAAGTGTCTCTCATTGTCTTACATTGCTACTCGAGACTCCAACTCGTCAAATTTGTCCTCAATTTTATCTACCAGTTTTCCATATCTTGTTTATTTCTTTTCAAATATTTCCATACTTCTTCTCCTCATCTGCCGCTTGCGCCACCACATAATTTCGATAGACATTTATTTAATTTTCATTAACTCACATGTCAATCTGCTTAAGCAGCACTTCAAAAATAAATCAAATTAAGCTGTCAATTTTCTATAGGCGGCAGCAAAAACAACCAACAAAAGCATATGAAGAAGATTCAAACCAAAAAAATATTCACAAGCGATGCGCTTCATAGTTATGTGAACAATTTTCGTATTTGTATTCACAACTCTCAAAGAGCCACACACACACATACATATATCGCTTCAAAGCAAATAACTTCATTAATATTAAAAAAAATCAATGGGCAACGAAAGGCAGTAGCCTCAACAACAACAACAAGTAGCCGACGAAGAAAGCAAAATAAATTACAACATATCAGCAAAAGCGAAAAGTAAAAGAGAAGTTACGAGGGGGAAATATCAGACGGAAGTTGCTGCTTTCTGTATGCTAGTGGGAACCGATACAAGCTGCTGTGTGGCAGTCAGCTGTATGTATATGGGGTAGACTGTGAGGTGTGGGCTATGAGACAACCTCGTGAGATGATATATGTATGTATGTACCATACAAATACATATGTATATGTATATATTGAGGCGTTTAGGCTATCAGAAACAGACACAGACAGTCGATCAACCTGCAGAACTGTTTGGTGGCAAAGCATTCTGCTTTTACTAAGTTCGTTTAAACACAAGACCAGTTGATATTTCGCTCGAAGTCTCGCTCTAACTGCGATTTATGTCTGATACGAATTTCTATACCCGCCTTTAATTTTTAAACACGACAAAATTCGCTTAGGTAAATACAAACTCTACTCGCTAGAGCACACTAGCAATGGTTTATTGGCATAATACTTATTTTAGACTGTAATTGTATGGCATGATATAAGCTTGTATATTTGAATATTTTTATAGTATTATATATTGCTATACATTTGCAGCTCCTCACCCCAAATATACTACTTTTAAGAAAATAATTTGTTCTTGCCTGAATACTTGTCAGTCCACTTGGGGGAGGATAGCAGCAGCTTGGGAATATACATAGTTATTTTATTTGCTGTGTTATAAGAAATTCTGGCTGCCCGAAATTTTCGTTGGCTCATTACTCATAAAAAATGAAGACAATGCGTTGAAAGAGAAGCGAAAGAAAGGAAATTGTGGGAAGTGTAATGAGTTGGGAAAGAAAAATTATTGAAGCATAAAGTTGGAGCGGCAATTCGTAGGCGTGTGAATGTAATAAGAAAGACTATAGCATTGAAAAATGTATATAAATTTACAAACTAAAAATATTTTAGATAAAAAAAATATTCTTAAAATTTGCTTAGAAGTGACTTAATTTTTGAAATATTATATTTATAAAATAGTTGTTCAACATTTTAATAGCTAATCATGCATAATAATGAGACAAGCGTGTGAACAGCGTGTAACGATTGACAATTGATTGTAATCGATTTTCGTGCATTGCACGTCAATTGTTGCATATTTATTTCAAAGAAAAAGCGTGCCATTTAATATTTCACAATTTGTTATGAGCAGCAGCACTTATTTTTTGCTTAACAGCATTTTTGTCATAGCAAATTCTTGCTGGGACTCATAGCTGCGCGTTTGTTGGATATTTGCTCGTGCATATAGCTTCAGCTACGCACAACGTTCAAAGCAATAAATAGCAAAGCTCATTTTGCTAGTGATTTTTTTGTGGTGTTATTTCTTTCACTTCTCTATTATTCACTGCCAAATTGTGGTATCTGCTTGAGGTGCTGCTGCAGTCGTACGAAGCTAAAGAAGCTGTGGCAGCTGTAGCAAGTTAAGCAAACAGTCGTAAATACAGTTATCAACAGACAAATTTATATATACATAAGCATATAGTGGTAAGAGTAGTAACACTTCGAGTAGGACTGCGGCGGATTAAGGCGCGCACGCACACGCAGTAAGCCACCTAATGTTAAACCAAAGCTGTTCAAGCCGCACACCACAGCTCAAGTGTTACAAGTGTGACGAGCGCACTCATCGTCAACGCGCAGGTTACTTTGGGGACCTGCAATAACACTTTGTTGGCCTGAACAAATAAACGAGCGCACTGCTAAATAAACACAATAGCACACGCATGTATACCTTTCTAACTGATTTCATATGGCAACATTCAATGCATGGCGCTGCAGTTGGTGGCATTTTAAGTGAGTTGTTGTTATGTTTTTGTATGCTTGTTATGGCTGGCTGTCGAGTCATCTGCACAAGACAACGATTTTATAATTCAATCATAAAAATCTGGCTGTGTTGCAAGCAGCAGCAACAACAACAATTACATGATTTACACGTGCGACAAGTCAGTAAACAAGTAAAACAGCAGCAAACTGTTTTTTTCTTCTTCTTGTTTTTACTGCATTTTTGTTTACGTTGCTGCCGTTCACGCTTTTGTCTGCAGCAAATAAGTAGCGACAGCTACAAACTGATGCCCGTTCGCTTATGACAGACAGGCTTGCTATAGTTAGCTGGCGTGGTTGTTGTAGCAATTACCACTTTGCATTTGCAATGTCTGCATTTTTCTCGTTTTGTTTGCATGTCCGTCTGTTTGTCTGTCCATTTGCTGACGTACATACATATGTATTATATGTGGTGTTTATGTTGTAGGTGCGCCAATGCTAGCGCCAGCGCTGCTATTTATGCGCATACCAGCCAGTTTCGATGAAGTTCGCCTTGAATGCCGTGCGTCGCTGTCGGCCAATTGCTGGCTGCTCTTGCTAGCTCGATCTATGACTTCACGGCGTTCACAATGCGAGCAAGCGCAATTGCGCTCCTTACTTGCTTGGCGCAAGCGTTTATGCTGTCACCAACTGCGCCGCTGCTTTTGGTTTGGAAATCAATAGCATTGCGCTGCTGGGCGCGCCGTGTTAGCTTTCTTATGTGCAAATATGTTTTAGTTGTTGCAATTTTTTCGCTTTCTCAAGAGATTTTTCACATTCTTACACCCTGTAATTGAGTCGGTAATGCGGCATGCTCGCTATTTGCTATTTTCACCAGACAAGAAAGCCATATTCAGCTTGTGTTGGCACTTATGGTGGTCGTAGTTGACATTCATTATGCCAGCGCTCGTGGTGTTTCCTTAATAATTTGTTAGAAATTATCCAAATAATTGAAAAAAAGTTGTTGCCATACTTGAATCTTCAATTGGCGCTAGTCTTGACGTAAGCCTCGCTGATTAGCATTTCTTCGTCAGCAAATAATGGTTCATTTGTAATTAATAGTGATAAGTGATTGAGTTAGTGCTGTATTTCTGCGTTCTGCAACTTCGCTAGTATCGCATCTTCTATGTAGCGTAGCATTACCACAAAGCGTCGGTTTAAATATCTCCTCAACCTACTATTGAAAGTTAAAAGGCTATAGTTATATATATATACTTTCTTGATTGAGATATATTTATTTATTTATATAAAAAGAACAAAAAAAAGTGGTGCTTGTTAAAGAAACGTTTTTATCAGAATGTCGATGTTTGATGATTGCTGACTGCTGGATGGTCATCGATTTGCCACAGGGTGGTCATTCATGTACACTAGTATTACTTAGTCGCAATCTTAGTGTCATCTTTACAATATTTTCTTATTTATTTTGCTTTGCTACACTTAAATATCTTAATTTCTATTTTGCATTTATTTAATTTGTTTTTCGCTTCGTCCACTTTTTAGTCGCCAAACTTGCTTTCAGCCGCCTCGAGCGCTCACCATTCCGTCATCTTAATATTTAATGAAGTAGTTAACACTTTTCAAGTTAATTTAATTTATTTTTCGCTACGTAAATATGCAAATATTCAACACTGTGTCACAATTTCTACATATTTACTGACATATTTATTTCACTTGGCCGCCGTTGCGCATAATTTTGCCTTCGAATAGTGTTTTTTGTTTTCTTTTGAAATTTTCGAATTTTTTGTCGAGCGTTAAATTGACAAAATAAACTTAAACGTCCAATAGAGCGCAGTCCATTTTGGCAATAAAGCGATTTAGAATTATGAAACACAGGTGGCAACGCAATTTACGCGGCACCTTTCAGTTCGCGAACATTGCTACGTTATATGGCATGAATCTTAATGTATTTTTTATATAATATATGCACACACACATGCATACTTTGCTTATGTTGCTGTTTTTGTTTTTTTGTTTTTTTTTTCTTTCAAATAAAAAATATGCCTTTTGTCAATTTTTGTTTGCTTTTCGACTTTGCGGCTGCCTCGTGGCCTAACTAAGTTGCTAAGCATTAAAAATTCATAGATTCATTCATTCACATTTTGAAATAAATAATTATGACACCAAAGAAACTTTTTATTTGTGTTATGCTTATTAGGCTGGGTGCACAGTGGCGGTCAAGTGAAAAGGTCAGTGCTTTGAATTTTCAAACGAAGGTTTAAATATGCAAATTTGGGTCGTGGAAATGTTATAAGCTGTTTTAAAATTTATTTCTTACTTAAAATTTTTTTTTTTAATTTAAAAGTATTAAAAAATTTTAATAAAAATTAACAAATATTAAAAAGAAGAGAAAGTTACAAAAAATTAACAGAAATTAAAAAATTACAGAAATTAGGAATTTTAACAAATGTTTATTGAACAAAGGAACTTCTCCTCATATACTTGAATTTGTTAAATTACTCACAACGTCGTTGCACAACCACTACACCGCTACAGCCAGCGCGGTTCAACGACCACGGCTGTCGCAAAAAGCATTCACTATCTATTTTACATTTTTTCAAATATTTCTAACTACAAAGTTTTTAATGGCCTTTTTTTGCAGTTCATAAAATAAAATTTTACATAAATTATCAACAATAACTGCAAAATATGCCACTAAATACAACTAAATTTGCAAAATTATTCAAAAGCACTTGCGCACTAAAATATGCTGCCAGCCACAAATAATAATAATTCATAAATTTGCGGCCGCAACATGCAACCTAAAATTTTTATGACTCTATTTATATGTATGTATGTACATATGCGCTTTGTTACGCTTGATTTCTTTATAATTTTGTTGTATTTCACTGTTTTTTTGTATTTTTAATTTTTTTATGCTGAATTTTTATTGCCGCAAAGTGGCGTGTGTGTTTGTTGGCTGGGACGCGCTACAGCGCTTGCCAACCTGTCCATATGTTGTCTGCGCAGCAGCATTTGGCTGCACGTTGCCAAGAATTTGGCTGACGCTTATGCCAAAAGCTAACGGACGTACACACACACATGCACATATGTATTTGCAACAAGCAAAGCAGCAAAAATTTATTGAATCAGCGTTGCAAGTTCGTATGTGACACATGTTGCCATGTCCAACTATTTAGAATCACAAATTTCTCGCGGCACAAATGTATATACATAGTATGTGTGTGTACATGGTCGCCGCGTCTTGCGTCCTTTAGCTTGTGTCTGGCTAAATTTCCTTTGCTTTTATTTCTATATAATTTTGTTATTTTTCGATTGCTTATTGCCAAAGAGATTTTTATAATTTGATTTATGTTTGAGCTAAATAAATGCAAATAAAATTTGGTTTATAAGCAATGCTGCGCGGTGTAGCGGAAAGGCGCGGCGAGGCGCGTATGGCATATATTTGTTTCGAAATTCCTTCGTACGGCTTAGTAACTCATAAAACTCGCAGAAAAACACATATTATTTTAGTAATTAATAGCAACAATTTATAAATAAAATGTAGATACTAATTAAAAAAAATATATTTACAAAAAAATATAAAAAAAAATTTGAAAAAAAATTTAAAAAAATATTTAAAAAAAAAGTAAGTGTAAAAAAATTCAAAATTTGAAAAAAAACATTTAGTTTAAAAAAAAAATCAATAAAAAAAATATTTTGATACTGAATTGTTTGCGAAAAAAAAAAATCAATATAAAAAAGAAATTTAATTCCAGCAAAAATTCAAAATAAAAATAATTATTAAATAACAGAAAATTGTGTTTGTTTTTCTCTTTCCAACAATTTCTTTTCTTGTCGCAACATTTTGTTTAGTTTTTTCTTTTTTTTTTTTGCAAATTTCATGCGCAGCCGGAAATCACACACGGCAGCTTGTAGCTTACACAGTTTTGTGGTTTTTCGCACGCCTCTTTTTCACAACTGCACCTTTATATGTACATACATGTATAATTATTTACGGGTTCTGCTAACTATTTTTCGCTCTTCTTTCATTCAATCAACAACCGTAATTATTAGAAAATAGTTTTCTTTTCTTACATTATCCCTTAGATACCGCCTCTTATTCCCTATCTTTATGCCATGTCTTCAATTTTGCCACTCAAATTCAACAACAACAACACTTTTATTGGAAAATATAACAAAAAGCATTTAATCTACTTTGTTGCGGCTCAAAGCATTACAAACACACATAAACTGCAACAATGCCAAAAGGGCACTTATCTGCTAATCTTTCTACTGCTCACCACGAGTGCACGAAAGGTGAAGTAACGCGAAATTCGAAACATTGTAGTAGCAAAGATCATTAACATTGCAAACGAGTGTCAACAAAGTGCTCTAACGGTGGGTGTGTAGTAGTGATCGAAGTATGGTGTATATCGATATGCCAATTTATAGGTGAGATATTAACGATACTTGCTATTGAATATTGAAGTGTTCAAAGCGATTTAGCGGGTTTGCGTTAAATTATGTTAAATAAATCATAGTAATCGATTTTTTGATAAAGCTGCCTTTCATTTCTAATTTTCTGAATTTAATCGATAACTAATTATCACGTCTCTAGTGAAACTTGCTGTGAAACATTGTTGCTAGTAACGTGAGAAAAACAAAAGTAATAAGTAGTAGGTAGTGAAAATGAAGGTTGGTGAGTGGCGGCAACCAAAGTATTGCTTGGAAAGAATAGTTAAGATTATGGGAAAATTGAACAACTGTTGAAGTTAGTTATGTATTTCAAAATATTTTTTTTCGGTGGTGAAAATTTTTATACTGTTTAGGATTATGGGAAAATTAGACAACTGTTGAGGTTAGTTGTATCAAAGCATATTTTTTTCGTGTTAAAGCATTGAATTTTGTTAGTAAAAGATATTGTAAAAAGTTAAAAACTCATTGAAGAAAGCCAAAGATCAGTAAAATATTGTTTCTGACACGCAAATGCTTAATAAAGCCATTAATTGTATATGCATATGAAAAGATTCACAAAAATCATTTAAATATCACTCAAGCAGAAAATGAGCAGATCAAAAATAAAATCTAACACAAAAGCAACAACATTTGCAGCGTGTGTGGGTTGCCGTTTTTGTTTGCTTATCAGCTGCAAAAATTAATTACCGGCGTGTCAGCGAAATTAGCATTTAAATTATGTACATAAAATAAGCGACAACAAGGCGACGTTTTTTCAAAAGCACGCCAGCAAATAAAAGGTCTTCATAATATTGACACACACACACATTATAACAATTTTTGGAAATAATTTAGAATTCGCTGTGTAAGTTATGTTGCATAACACACACACATACACATTATAAGCTGTCAGAAGGCAGCAATAATTATTTGTTTAGTTTGTGACCAAGCAAAGTTCGACAATATACATACATATAAAATTGTTGTTCTACCATAACAGTCATTTCCAAAACTAACACTCTGCAAGCAAACCGTGAAAAATACATATTGTCTCACAAATTTCAAAATCTCTTTGCTTACATATGCCATTCACCAGCTTTTCGACAATTTTTTTTATAACCTTAAAGTTTTTTATAACAACTACACGCAGTTTTGCCTAAAAGCTATGCTAATTCAACACGAAAAAATAAATATATTTATGCTAATTAGTTTTAACTTGATTTTGTTTTATTGCTTTTACAATTTTTTGTACGCGCTGTTGCTGCGTTTTTGTTGTTGCTTTTTGTGAACGTCGGTTGCTCTTTCGTTTATTTATTAATTTACTTTGAGCACACACATTTCAACAAGCGGTCTCAAACTTTGTCAATCTAGCGGTTGACACGTATAAATTTTAGCTGAAATCGCCTGCTTTATTAGGATTTTACTCTATGAGTTTTGAGGGTTTTTAAACTCATAAAGAGTGTGAGGTCAAATTCATTTGCATAAACGCAAAAAATGTATCAAGTGACTGCAGCTCAGTGTATTTTGTATTATGCTGCTAGTGTTAGTTGTTTTATACCAACAACTACTGCACAGGTTTTTAAATTTTTACTTGAAAACCATTTTCGCTTAAAAATTCTGCATATTTGCTTCTATGCATGAAATTTAAAAAATCGATACTCTGCCGATAAACTGATCAGGCAAGTTATAATGGTGTGTTCACACTAAACAAAGTGGCGCAATTTTTAACATCACATTTGCAAATTTAACTAATTTTATGAGAGTTGCTGCTGAAAACTCAAACTAGGTATTACTATTGTGTCCGCTAAAGTGTTTTGTGTAAATTAATTTTACTTTGTTGGCGCCAATAATAAACTTTTCTCATTGTGTGCTGTGCGTAGACTGCTCGTTCGCTATTATTCGCCGTTGTTTACTAAATTACTGGTATTTTATATTGTTTGCTTTTGGCTATAAAATAAGCTGCAACATAATTACAGTTAATTGCTGCATACAATTTAGTGTTATTAAAATGCAAGCATATAAATGTCTCGCACATAAAGCGTGACTAAAAAATTAAAAGCAATGCGAATAACTGCAGCATTTTTAACAAACAAAGTGTTGCAAGCGCAAATTCAACATTTTCCGGCGCGTTCTGGGAGTGACCACAAAGCATGTTAGTGTGTTAGGCAGTAGAAATTACTAAAATATTCGCCAACAATGCCACACTGTGTAATATTATATAAAAACTGTAAAAGCATTGCAATGTTTTACCCTTTACATTGCACTCGCACATTTTTCTCTACAAATACATTGTTTCGACAACTTTAATGGTTGCAATGTGCGCTTCAACAACAATAACAACCAAGTTTCGGCGACGACAAAAGTAAAATAAATTGCAAAAATATAATATAAGTAAATCAAATAAATACCACAGGCAAAACAACAAACAATAAAATGTTGTAAATATTAAAATTTAATGTGAAATGAACCGCGAAAGTCGTAAAAGAACACACAAAAGCCAAGCAAGCGTTGCAAAAATAAACAAAGTAAAACAGAGTAAAGCAATTGCAGTGGGCGTGCAAATACTACGCGTGTGTGGTAATTAGTGGGTGTCTGGTGGGATAGAACCGTAATTAGGTAGGCAGAAAATCGTGTTTGAAGAATACCTGCCGAGCGCGCATAATAGCAGATATTTACAGCATGCAATTTTTGTTAAAATTAAAAAAAAAATTCAAAGAATTATTTTTCACTAAAATTAAAAGAAAATGCACCTTTGCAGTGCAAGCAGCATAATTACATAAGCAACAAGTTTACATCAAAAATAAAAACAAACGGCTACTAACCAACAAACTTAACAAACGACAGTGCAAAGCGTCAACAGTGTCAAAACAAAACCGTCTGAAATAATAAAAATCAAAAACTACAACAAACAACAAAGCAACTATTTAGTAATAACAAGCGTATAATAGCGTAAACAATTGGTGTAGTGTAGTGTGTTGCCAGTAATTGCATGTTAAAAGCGCCAGCGACAATGACGCATCAATAGGCGTGCGAGTGCAGCAACAACACATAAGCAAGCTAGCCAGCAAACAAGCAAACGTTTAAGCAAAAAAAATATTATAATTAAATATTTATCATTTTAATTATGATTATATTTTTCATATTTTCCTTTAGTACATATTTACACAAGTGTGCGCCAAACTTGAAACGTCACACTCATTTGTCATATGAAACAGTTTTTATGCTACACTAGCTGACAGCGTTACTGTGCGCTCAAATGTAAATGTCAAGTCATTCAATTGCAAAACAAAAAAGTGTCTCATTTTATTTTGTGCATATGCTATTTTTCAAGTGCTAATAGTGTTAACGAAAACGCGTTCTATAAAAAAAAAAAAATTAAATTAAAAATAATAAAAATATCTTTGCTATTAAGCGCAAGTTAATTGCTAGCGTTGAAATTTGTATGGCAATTTTCTTGTCATCAGCTGTCACAGCATAGCTAACAGTGTTGCCGGTGCTTTAAAAAAAATCCGCATTTGGTGGATTCGTCGCTGCAGCCAACACGGCCGTCAACAACGCCGATATCAAAGCCGCACGCATGCATGATTTCACTATGTGGATTAAATTCGGATTACCGTATTTGAAATGTTTGTATTTTTTATTTACATTCACATATTATTTTTTAAGTTTATGCTATCTTGTTTTAATTCATTATAAACTTTTATTAATTTAAATACAAATATGTATGCTAATTGAGCGTGTGTGCCATGTGTTATAAAGCTTACGTGTGCACATGGTATAAGCGATTATCCTGCGACTTTCAATACTTAAATAGCAATTAAGTTTGCCATCAACAGCTGTTACTAAAGTCGTCTATATTTTTGCGTATGGCGTTCATTAAAATAAGTATTTTGAATACGGTTATAAAAAGGCTGTCAGCTTTTGAATGCATGTTCAATAATCTTTTAAAGAATTTTGCGCTTGAAGCGACAATTATTACAAGAAGAGTGTCATGCGCGTAGTTATCATAAAAAAGCCGTTAAACCACAATAATATGTGACCGCAAAATTCTCGGTATAAATCTGCCAGTCTTATTTGAACGCATACATATGTATGTGTTCTAGGACAGCAAATATGTATAATAATTTACTAAACTTGCACAGTTTGAAGTGACTTATTTCTTTATTATCAATCTTTTTTATTATTTTTTATTTTAATTATTGTTTTTTTTTTTACTATTAGCTGAATGTTCTTTATTTAATTTATTAAGTTTTGTTTTCCGGTTTTTTTTTTAATTTTTTTATTAATTTCTCAACAAATTTCTGTTGACACGGACACACATACCTAGCTATGTACAATACATTCAGTAGGTTTTTTTCAACCGCAAAAAACCCACTGATAAAACTTAACGGCTTTCCAAAAATAATTTTTTTCCGTTGCTTTTGTGTATTGATAAGCATTGCTATTTCTTGGCAGCTCCAATTACTATTAAAAACTTCATGCTTCCACGAAAATGTTGGAAAATACATGTATTTTGACAATTTTGGCGTAGAATTAGGGTAAATGCCACATTTAATAAACAAGCTGTTTATATATAAAATATAATACTTGCGACTTGGTGATCAAATATACTACTTGCGACCCAAATTGTTTTCGGTGTTCAAATATTTAATGAAAAAAAATACATGAGGGGCTTACCCGCAAGGCAAATAGTTGGCCCTTGCAGCAAAACCAAAAAAAAAAAAAATCAATTAAAATTATTTGAAATTGTGTGCTGGTATAAATGAAAACATATATTAAACATATTAAATTACATAGAAATATATTAAAATATTATTTTAAATCAAATATTCGAACTGCACAAACAAAAAATTTAAACAATCTCGCTAACGAAGTCATAGCAAAATGTGAGAATTAGAACAATTATTGCAGTAACTGTCAAAAATAAACATACTTTCGTTGTGCTGCAAAAAAAAATTTACAAGCCAGCTGACCTTGTACGATAAATATGAGTACACAACGCCAAATGTAACAACAGCAACAAACATATGACAGTTAAATGCACATAAGTCTACATGTCTATAAATTTAGATAGCTCGCGCCAATTGCAAACACAATTGAAAGTTTAAAGAAATTGGCGAAATAAAAAAGAATAAACACAAATATATAAATTTAACAATTTGATAAGCGCAAGTTGTCTTTCTGCGCAAAAAATAACTTTAATAATAAATTTTAACAAAAGCCTGTGTTTTAACGTATAAATAAGTGCTTGTTGTGCTGTGTTGTTATCGATAGCTTATGTTTTTTGTAACGATTTTCTGTGTTTTTTGACGATTTTTTTTAATAAAAAATAATTGTTATGCAGCCTAGCGTTAAATTACCATTTTTTAGGAAATATCTATAGACTATTTAATTCTTTACAACTTCCACAATATTCTAAGTTTATTACTTTTAACCACTTCCTAATTTTTTTTTTTGATCACCCATAAGCTGCTTATTATATAACGCACGCGCGCATGCGTCGCACTTATGACTTTTTCTTATATTTTTATTGAACGCTGCACACATGTATGCTTGGATTTTTAAGCAAAACTTCTGCTGTCAACCAGCGCTGCGTCTGAAAATGTGTTAATTTTAGCTGTACGTGACACATCGATCGCCTTTGCCGCCGCGCATATACAGCGCTGCAGCATTTGTCGTCGTCGTGCCGCACTAAATGTCAGAAATCGACGATTCCTTAATTTAGTAATTTATGTGCGCACAATATTATACACAAATATTTTGTTTGCCTGTGTGTGCGACTGTATGTGTTTGTGGCACAGACAATTCACTTTGGTGCGCGCTGCTCATTTGCATGCCCATTTATTACATATACAATATAATATATGTATATATGTATCTGTATATGAGTATTATCATGGCGCATGCATCAGCATGCAGTCGCACCTCGTCGCGTCGTTTCGTGATTGTACGCCTTTCGGCTTTGGGTCTCCGTCTGGCAGTTAATAATCGTTTTGCGTCATTGTGTCGATGTCGGCGACGAGTCATATCAGCATTGCCGTTGCGCTGCGTGCGCCGTCAGACCTTTTTGACACTTTCGTTTGCTGTCAAAATGAGCAATTAGAAATGTATGAATTCTGTATGCATTAGTATTGTGAATGCGTGAGATTTACTAGTTGTCAAAATTAAATTTTTTACTTGCTACGCTTGTCAGATGCGAAATTGATGTGTAACATAAGCAGCTAAAGTGGCTGTCAAATTTTTATGTCCGCCTTTGTTTACTGCGTGCCAAGGGAAAGTGTTCAGCATATAAGTTGGCGCATTTGAATTTATTATTTTAATTTTTTTTTGTTTAAGAGTATAGAAAGAAGTTTATTTTTCGATGTTCAGTGCGGCTAATAGTGGCGACTTAAATCTGTGTTCACACAACTTTATCTGTTTTATATAAATTTTGAAACATTTATTTTACCACACATACTATTGCTTTAAAGCATTTAATTCCAATTTTATAAATATTTTATTTTTTAAATATAAAACAAAAAAGATCTATATATATATATATATATGTATATGCATTTTGCTGTGAATTTAGTATATTAAAAATTTTGATATATTTCCATTTTTTTTTAAACAGCCACTCTTTAAATTACTACATTTCCTATTTTTAAAGACAGGAAAATCGTCATAAAAAGTGAAATTCATAATAAAAATAAGCTGAAAATATTTCATAATTTTATCATCCATAATTTCGCTTTTTGTTGCCTAATTTTATTACTTTGACTAACAAGATTTTATAGTTTCCTATTTGTATTATTATTACTGCTGTGTTTCCCCACTAAAATGTCAATAATTAGTTAAAATTTTCATGCGCCATTTGTGCGCCAGCTTTCAACTCAAAGCAAATAAACAAATGCGTCAGCCCACTAATGCTATTACTGTGTAGTTTAGCGATTTTATGGCTTATTTTTTCGAATCAATATTTCTGTGTGCATAATAGTGTTAGTGCTTATTTCTGGAACAATATTTTTTGCTAAAATTTAAATTTTACTTTTATAAGTATACTTTTTAGAAATTGTAAAATGTAAATGCTAAAAAATATGTGCCTCGATATAACATACAAACATATATACATATACATAAGTATCTCAAAAAAAAAATGTTTTTTTTTTCTTTTATCTCGACAAAATATTTTCTATTCCCTAAAAAAAATTTTTTCAATTAAACTCCCAATAATTATTTCCATTTCGCAAAAAAAATATAATATTCTGAATATACATATCTCCAAGAAATTAATTCTGTTTCTCAAAAACAAATTTTTTTCAATAGATCTCCAAAAATGTATTTATATTTTTCATAAAAAAAATATTTATTCCAAACGTCTTCGAAAAAAAGTTATTTTTATTTCTCAAAAAATTTATATTATTCCAATACTTGTATATTTCCAAAAATTATTTCTATTTCTTCAAAAAAAAAAGATTTTTTGAAAAAATCTCCAAAAAATGTATCTATTTTTCAAAAAATATATCATTTCAAAATGTCTCCAAAAAAATTGTTACTATTTTTCAATACAATATTTTTCGGACATACTGTCCTGTTTTCTATTTCTCAAAAAAAAAACATACATTTTTTCAATAAATCTCCAAAAATTTAGTTTTGTATCTTTAAAAACTTTAATTTTTTCAATATATATATCTCCAAAAAAATTATTATTTACATATGTATGTTTCTCAAAAAAATTATATTTTTTTCAATAAATCTCCAAAAATTTATTTCTATTAAAAAAAAAATTTTTTTTAATATATTCCCAAAAAATTATTTATATTTCTCCAAAAAATCAATATGTCTCCAAAAAATTATTTTTACTTAAAACTTATTTACAACAAATCTCCAAAAAAATTTCAAATAAAAATATGTGTGCAAAAAGATTATTTAATTTTCACAAACATAAATTTTTTCAATAAATCTCAAAGAAATTATTTATATTTCTCACAAAAAAAAATTATGTTTTTTAATATATTGTACATATGTATGTATGTATGTACATAGTTACTCGTATACCCACCAAATTATTTATATATATTTTTCTCAAAAGCAAAAAATATTTTCCTCCATTTTATCACATAAAATATTATTTCTATTTCGGAATATGTCGCCTAAGGCATATTTATTTACAGTATATAACAGCTGTTTTGGTTTTTTAATATATTTTTACTTTGTGCGCTCTTTACTCGGCGCCACCATCTATGTGTCAATAATATTGTTTGTCACGTGTGCCACACACTGTTGTGTTGTTACAACAACAATTTTCCAGGATTTATAGATAGACATTTACTGGCCTCCATACTCAATTACTATTTGTTATGTTGTTGTTGTTGCACTGCTTATTTTTTTCAGTTTGTTGGCAACTTAATTATCAACGGCATTCTTTTCATTTTATCTGCTTCCTTCAATATATTTCCACTACAACAGCAAGATTTTGTTATTTTTTCGCTTCGAGTTCTGCTACTTTTCTTCAACACCCTTGGCTGGCATTTGTCTTTCGATTTTATGTTTTGGTTGGCTTTGGGTTGGCTTCTTATCTGCGCTGCGCTATTGCTAGTGAGCGCCTGCGGTGTCTTCGTTCGCTGTGCGCCCTGCAGCGCGCTCGGCTCTGCTCAATGCGACACGGCTTGTTTGTAGCTGGCAGGCGGCAGCTGCTCGTGTAATTTATTTACTACAATGCAAAGCCACAAAAAATTCTATATACACACACACACAGCTACGTCTGATAATAGAGCCTTCTTCTTGTACGTGCGCCATATGTTATGCGCTTCCTGCTATACATCCTGTGCCTGCCTACCGCACAAGCTACCATACACATGCATTGCTATGTATCTACCCTCTTGACTAGCTAGCGCTAGCAGCAGCACCGCGCCCACACACCTTCGCTCGCAGCGTTGCCTATTCTTACTACTTCATAATCCGCCTGTTAGCCTATATATAGACTATAGTCTATAGTGTGTGCTATTTATATGTGTATTGTGTGTTTTAATCCATGCTTACCGCACCGTTAGTTGTTTGCGCCGCTCTTGCACGTTCACATTTCAATTTGGTGTGCCGCAGCACTTATCAGCAGCGTCCTTTGCGTGTCCTTTGTTAGTTTGTTTGGCGGCAATTTGGCAGTTTCCGCGCATGCAAATGTGCCAAGCCACACGCTAGCACGCCGCACATCGTGCGACTGTAAAGTGTTGAAAAGCAAAAACAAAAAAGCACTTATTTCCGTGTGATTTTGTTTACCTCAAACACATGCGTTTTGTTCATGGCTTTTCAATAGTTTGCAATTGCATTTTTTTTTTTTTGTTCGCGGCATAGCTATTGTGTTGTTGTGCTATTTAAGTGCATGAACAGCGCCTTTGTTGCGCAGCAGTTCAAAAAACCGTTTGTTTTTCATAATATTGTGCATTTTATTTTGCATGAAAACTTTCTGCCTGCTGCCTACCGCAAACTTTGCGGCGCATACTTTGTAAAGCTGCAGGAGCAGACAATAAGTTTGGCTTTCAGATTTCACTTTGTGTGTTAAACTTTAGATAAACTCGCAAATCTTGCAAACTTCTTAAGCTTCTAAGCTATTAGGCGCGAAATCATATCATGGAGCGGAGGCAAAAGAAGCTTTTGCAAAGTTGATGGCGTTTTTAAGACTCGCTTTAATTGCAACAAAAAATTAATATTCATACAAAGTGAGATGTTTGTACAAAGCACGTAAGGCGTAGTCGAACTTAGAAGCTAAAGTCATGTTCTATGCGTTCTTTGTGTGGTGGAGGGCCGGCCCTAGAAAAGACCAAACTGGTAAGAAAGTTAGAGAGCGTTCAACCGGCGGCGCTCATTAGCATGTGTGGTCACTAAGGTCCACACCAACCACAGCGCTTAATGCTATTCTGCATGGGTACTATAGCGCCGGAAGGCGTATAACCGCGGCGAAAGTTGTTATCAGACCCAGTGAATCTGTGTTTCTAAATAAGCACGTGTCGAAGCATTCCGAAATCCTCTCACGCTATGACTTTATAGCTGCGTGGAAGTTGTGACTGAGTAAAAGCCGCTGGTGGCGAGGGGTAGTGAGCTTCTTTATGGATGAATCAAAGCTTGGTGGCGGGCTATATTGTGAGGAACTCTCTATCAGCTTCAGTTTCCCTAATATGGCAGTGTTTTTCAAGCTGAGGTGGCTGCCATTAAGGTAGCGCTAGATTTACTACTTCGAAGTGCAGTCTCCTTCAGAAAAGTGCCTGTCCACTCCAATAGCAGGGCGGCGATATTAGCCTTGAGCTCACTGAACGTGCGTTCAAGGCTGGTTAAGGAATGCCTAGCCTTGTTGTTAATGGCATCGAGTCACTTTGTAATAAAACAAGTATGTGTAGCGGAATCGCAGGTAACTGTAAAGCCAATGAGCTGGCAAGCAGAGCTGCCATAGCGCCGCTATCAGTAGAATAGGAACGGGTCGATGCTCCTTTCTCTTCGTGTGTTCCACTACTGTTTAGACGGCGCTACGCGAGAGCTTGGTCAGCGCTTGAACACCATCGGTCGACGCCAGAGCTGCAGAAGCTGCATGGAAGAAGAGGAGTTGGAAACGTCTCAACACTTCTCCCTTTACTGTCAAGCTCACACCTTTCCGATTAGATACATACATATATCACCGAGCTGGTGGGAATAGAAATTAAACGCCTGAGCAAATTTGTTTTGGCCACAAGCCGCTTTGCTGACTTGTAAAATTGAGTACAAGAGTTCTGTTTTTTTTGGCATCACAACCGACTGCATATAGTAGTCCAAGTGCGTTCTCCGGATCAGCCATTGAACCTAAGCTAACTTAGAACTAAAGCATGTTAGATGCAAGTAAGCTTCGGTAATTTAAAGCAGCTGGAGTTCGGAACTCAAAAATATACTCAGCTGTTGGCTTGGAGTGCTTAAGATTCTCTACTTAAAGAAGCTTGACTTACGCCGTCAGTACAAACTGCTTCCGCTAAAGTTTTTGTTACAGAGAAGTCGATAAAAACGAGTGAAAAATTACTTGCGGTTTATGGCTGGTATTCGACGATTTTGCAAGCAAAGTTATACTACCAACATAATCCAACGGCGATCTCTAAACCTTTCTAGAACATAGAAATCGCATGCCACCAAATTACTGCAGCGATGTTTTCTGTAGCTACAACAACAGCATTATATTTAATTAGTATTCTCTTGCGCGTTTTCGTTTGCTAAGCTAAGCTCATCTAACCTTCAGCTTTGCTGTCTTGGTTGTAGGTATTTTGAGAGCGCAATACTCTTGCGGTTTGTATGTTGACTGTTGAAGTTCACCGCTTCGATTTCGTGCTGAGAAGGTCTGTTTACAAATTGAGGTCCTCCTCCAAGCGCACTTTTAATCAACTTACTCAGCTCGGCGTTTATTTTACGCACTTTATGCGTAATTTGCACACACTTGACTTGTCTAATTGGTTCTAAGTTTCTAATTTTCGTGAACGCGCCGGTTTTTACTTCATATACCACTTGGTTTGTCACGCCTGTCACATATACGACAACCCCAGCCGTTCACGTTATACAAATCTCTGAAACCCCATTTAAAGCCACAAATCCCCATGAGATTGCAACAAAGCCAATTTGAGTTATTTACACAATAATTCGCAACACTTTATAATCTTTGCACTGCCGTGCTACCCCAGTATTGTCCTACTTTCCAAAGGCGCACAACTAAAATCACGCAATAGAGGCATTGGCGCACACACGTTATGCTCATCACAAGCAATTATTGGTTTGAATACAATATGCTGTTGTTGTTGTTGTTGCTGTTGCTGCTGGTTGCATATTAGCTTTATTTTGCACGTTGGCTGAGGGTGACTTTTGTGCACACCGCAGGATACAGCATACAGCTGCCAAACGCACACACACACACACAGCAGCACAGCAGATAAAGTGCGGCGACATAATGAGGTCAGCGTGGTACTTCATCATTAGGCGAGTGTTTGCATTGTTGCCGCCTGACTATTTGTTGTTATTGCTATGGGTTTACGGAGTGTTGCAAGTTGCAAATGTGGCTGACTTTTAGAGTGCATAGCATGTACTGATGCAGCGCTCAGCTGCCCGACGCCACATGTCCATGCTTGTCTGCCCACAAATTACTGTTGTTGTTATTGTTGATAATATATATTGTGTAGTGTGTGTACTTTCCTGCGCGTTGGGCTGACTGCCATACGCCAAGCGCCATGGGCTATAAAACAAAAGCCACGACACATGCGTACCAGCAAACAGACATGGTCGCTTTCAACCTTTCCCATTAACTGAGCGGCATTGCTGTTGACGGTTGTAGAGTGGCAGTGTGGCAGAGTGACCGTGTTGCCGGCAACACCAACTTTGCTTGCTACACCAACATGCCACATTATTAGCACCACACAAAATGCACCATAACAATAACAATAAGTGGCGACGCAGTTACCAACTCGCGCATGTGGCTCATTCTGTTGAAGTATGTGGTGTGGCAGCAGCAGGCAGGCAGTTGGCTCCAGCGGGAATTAGCATTGCGGTTTAGCTACCAAGTGCCGACGAAAGGTGTGCCGGTGTGCCAGTAAAAGGGCATGCGAGTGTGTTTTAGCTGCGGGGCAGCAGCTGTACGTGCCAGGAGATGACTGCGCAGAGATAGGACGCTGCGGCACTGTCGTTTCTTCGACGTACGGCAGTTGTGTTTGTTTTTTTTTCCAACATACGCTTTGCGCATTGTCTTAGCCAAGTTGAGCGTATGAATGAAAGCATGAATGAGGCAGGCATACAGACCGTCTGCTTGGCAGTTGCAGCAGGCAATTATTTTATTAATACAGCGCATTTTATGTGTGTAATTTGCATTCAACCGCAAAACAGCAGCTAAACGAAGTAGCAAACAAAGAAGAAACAAGCATAACGCTGCAGACAACCGCAAATGTGCTGCAGACAATAGGCATGAGATTCGGCTGGTTTGGCTACGTGTCGCTTTATAGTATTGTTATAAACACGCTGCAAAAATGCAAGTAATTGTGGCCGACACAAATACTCATAACTGAAACAAAAAAACGCGCTCTGCTGCATGTAAATATAAACCAGCACTGTCTGCGGTGAGAACAGGTGCCCACAGCGTTGCGCGTCTAGCCATGCGCTGCAGCCGACGTGCCTAGCGAGTTCGTGGCCATACAGCTGACTGCCGTGCGATCGTGGTTATAAAAAGAGAGCGTACAAACTTGCGCGCAGTCACGTAGAGCGCGACGCGCGGCGCGGCAAATCAGAACGAACCCTCGCGGTTACCTTCTTTATGAAATTTCAAGTACTTGCTTTCGCGCTTTTAATGCACTTCTTAAGGTTTTGCGTTGTTGCAGCTGTTTGTATGTCGCGCTACGATTTTTATACCCCGAACAGCGTCTATTAAGTTTGCTACGAAGTTTGTAACACCCAGAAGGCAACAATGGGGACCCTATAAAGTATATACATAAATGATCAGCATGTTGAGCTGAGTTGATTTAGCTCCAAAGTTTGACTGACTGTTCTTTTCTCACTAAGAAGCTGCTCATTTGTCGTAACGGCCGATATCGGACCACTATAGCATATAGCTGCCATACAAACTGAACGATCGGAGCCAAGTGCTTGTAAGAAGCCTTTGTATATGTGTAGGGTCATATACTTTTCTCACTTACTGTTTATGCCTGACTCATTAACACTTAATTTACACATAAAGCGCAGCGCGTTGCTTCCGCATAATACGCGCGTTAACGCAAATTTACTTATGACCCACAATTGCTTAGTCCTAGACATACAATTCCCGCCGCTTCTGCGTAAGCTCAAACGCGCAATGCGCGCTGTAAATACAGCATTAGCGCAGCGGTGGGCGTGTTAAACACAGCTCAGTAATAGCAAAGCCTGCACAACTGTTAATTGCAAACTGCGGCAAAAAAAGAAAAATACGCAAAATTTGATGCGTTGTGCTGTCGCTAACTGCTTTCTTGCGTATTTCTCACAACACGCGAGCACACTTAGACACAAACAACAACACATACAGCACGTTGAAGTTGTGAGTTGATTATGTCTGCTTGGTAATTGAATTTCTGCAGAAATACTCGTTAGGCAGCAGAGCGCCTAAGCAACTGACCGTCTACATGCAGCTCCACAACCGCCGCCGCTCGTTCGTTTAGGAAGGAAGTCGTTTGCATAATTACCGGGTAGCGGTGTGTTTGTAGGCCAACAGGCCAAACTACGCCGCACAGCCAGTCAGCGTTTTGACTTGCTAACCGGCTCAATTATTTAAGGGTTGTTGCTGTGCTGTCTGTCATTATTTATCGCTTTATTGTATGGATTATTGCCGGTTTTATCTTCCACGCTTTCATTGCTGTTCTTGTTTCCTTGTCACTTGGTTATTATCAGCAGTGCTTGTCCAGCTTTAGCGCTTATCGCACATGCAGCATTTTGTAAAATTTTATTATTAATACACCAGTCTGCGGTATTTCGTGTTGCGATGCGAGTGTTAAGATAAGCGCGCGTTTTTAAGTCGGTCTGAAAGCAACTCAGCAATGCGTGGCAGCCATAAATTAAGCGTCCGCCTTCTTAGCAGAAATTTGCCTAGTTTTCCAATGCTCGATATCAGCGGCTGATAAAAACGCAACCGCGCGTTTCATTTTGTCTTGCTTTGTTCGCTCCCTCTTCATTTTTAATAAAATGCCTGCTGCATATTTAATTAGTCACTTCCACTCTGGCTGTGGTATGCTGCACTCAATTGCAATTTGTAGTCGGCCTTCAAACGGCAGACAACAGGTTGCCATTTATTTTACTACTTCTTTTTTCTCTTCGCACCCTTATGCGCAAATTTTGGTGATTCCTCAAGAATACTATAATTTATTACACAAATTATAGCATAATGATGTTGAAATTATGGTAATTTTTATTTTTTTTGTGCGAGTGCTTCATTAATTTTGGCGAAATTATAGGTTAAGTCGAAATTTTTCGTCTGCAGTTGACATTTTTATCACATGCGACTGATGCGCACATGCCTAAGTAAAGTGGGCGTGGTTCAGGCCAACATTCTTACAATGTTACAAATTGCATGTTGCGTTATGAATTGCGTATTATAATGAAAAGGTATTGAAAGTAGTATAATAAGTAAAAAAATTCTTTCGGCCATTGTCAACTAGCTTTAATGTTGCGTCAGCTTCAATGTGCTTTAATTTACTATAAATAATTTATTTGTAATAAAAAATTAGTTTTAGTAGAACTAGCGCAGCCCATTTCCATGCACCTACAACACGCGCTGAGTTACATACAAGTTTTCTTAAGTCTAACACAGTCAGCAAAAGCTTTGAAATTTGCCGCATTGCAACAATTGCGTTTCAATATATTGGAAATTGTTTTGACTGCTGTTCGCCAGCTATCAACTCGTAATATATTTTTTTAAAATTATTATAGCAAAATATCTAAATGAATCGTGAGGTTTTGCTTTTCGGTGAGAAATTATGCGCGCACTGTATTTCAGCGGACCGCATATCTAACGTAGTAGTCGTCGCAAGTACGCGTTCGCCACGGCTCGCCATACCTTAACAAACATTAAATATTTTTTTGTTCTCTCTAAATGCACAATCTTACAACATTCCTTTTTTACGGCTACGCAAACTAACAGCGTCGCGCGCATTGTCCGCTTGAGTGTGGCCAACGCTTTTTCAGGTGTAAATCACAAGCGTGCGCG
This sequence comes from Bactrocera oleae, assembly GCF_042242935.1. Taxonomy (NCBI): domain Eukaryota; kingdom Metazoa; phylum Arthropoda; class Insecta; order Diptera; family Tephritidae; genus Bactrocera; species Bactrocera oleae. The sequence continues at coordinate 2,979,446 of NC_091539.1, forward strand.
CAGTTCACTTGTTCGCCGCTTCGAGACGCTGCGTCAACATGTTGCGCGACATATACTGCCTATCGTACAATGTTGCCAAATTTCGTTTGTTGCATACTTTCCGTAATGCGCTGTAATGCTGTTATTTCTAATTACTTACACTCTTATTTTGCGTCTTATACCTTACGTTATATCGTATTAAACGCCGCTTCCCGCTTTTTTCCGCAAAAGCGCCAGCTGCTCAGCGCATCTAGTTCGAAAGCTTTAACCGACTATTTATTCAATAATTGCATCAACTGAAATTTAACTGCTGTATTTGCTTACCTCGAAAAATGTTAGTGTCTCGTTTATTTCAGCACATTTTTCCTACATCCCCACAAGCGCGGCAGCCTTTCATATTTTTTCTTTTTATTAATTTTATTTGTTTCATCAACCACTTGCCTTCGGTACGCCTCATCTTTTTCGTCTGCATTTTACTGCGCTGCATTGCAAATTTTTTACAAGTTGTCTAGACATTTTTTATAATTTAAGTGCAGCATTGCACAACACAGTGCGAAACCAGCGCGCTGAAAAAATCATCTAGAAATAAAGTAAAATACATATTACATTATAAAGGCGTCATATACCTGTACAATATGTATGCTAAAAATTAAAAGCTGAACAAAGCAACTGCCAACGCATAGTCTGCATCTGCTTACGCGCTGCGCAGCGCAAAAAAAAAGCTGATTTGCGTTCGCGCTAGTAATTGTTGCTGCCTGCTGCCAACAGCAGTTTTTTTTTGTATTTTTTTTTTGAGTTACTGCTCAAGCTTACAACGACACTCAATTGATTGTGCCTTAGTTGCTATGCTGCGCGCATAGTGACAGCAAGTACGCGCGCGTTATCTGCAGCTACCATCAATAAGCGTCGCTTAGGCTGGCGTTGCAGCAATCCGCGGCACACAGTCATATATGCACTTAGTACTTGTCAGCGCAGCTACTACGTACATGCCACATGACCGGTTTGTCGGTTTTTGCAATTTATTTTTTTTTTTTTTGCGTTTATTTATTTTTTTTTTTGCAAAATATTAACCAAAAATGGCAAAATGCATGCTTTTTTATTGTTTATTTTAGCGTTTTGCCAACATTTACTGTAGTGGCAACTGCATGCTGCTGCGCTATTCAGCCGTTTCACAAGTTTAATGTACGTAATATGTAATGCGAATGCAATTACATAAGGCACGTAATTTTCGTTTAAATTTAATTTTTTACTATACAGTTTTCCAACATTTTCATGCGCCCAAATGCAATATATAAAACATGAAAAATCAATTTTACGATTTTGTAGCGTTGTTTGCTGATTGCGAAATAAATGTGAGGTTAGTTAGTGAGCACTTTGTGTACTGTGCAAAAGTGAAAAAACTGCAATGTTGATTAAATTTTACGACAGGTGCGACTGGCAGCAATAATTTTTGAAATTTTTTTATTTGTTAAATTTTTTTTATCTTTAAATTTGTTTCATTTTTAATAAATTTTTTTTTTATTTTAAAAATTGTTTTCTGGTTGTTAAATTTTTTTTATTTTAATTTTTTTTTTTATTTAAAAAATTTTTTTTATTGTGTAAAATTTTAATTTTATTTTTTTAAATTTGTTTTTACCAAAAAAAAAATATATATTTTGTAATATATTTCTAGTTTTCATTTCAGTTTAGTTGATATAAAAATGTTTAAGCACACAACATTTTGCACTTTCTAAATAGCTTTCGCAATTTAATTAAAGCATTTTGCACTTGCAATGGTTTCTGATTGGAAAATTGAATTTTCAACAATATTTTTTAAAGCTAGTAACAAAAAAATTAAAATGTTCGCAGTGTCAACGCAATGCAATGACACTCAACATATATTTGTTGTAAATTACAGTTACTTTTTTGCAAAATTCATTGTTGCTGTTCTTAAAAACTGGTTGCAATTTGTCTTTTCTTCGCTTTTGTTGCAGTTTTCGTGCGTTGGCTTTCAAAACTTTGCTTTCAATTTTTTACGTTTGCACTTTTTACATTTAATTTTTACTTGTTAATTTATTTATTATATGTTTTTGCTTTTATCGCGCTGCAATATGCCTGGTCAACAACATTGGCACTCTGCATTGCACAAAGCAAAGCAACATGCAACCATATTGTAGCTGTTACAACAGCCACCAGCAGCTGGCAACTTTCTCCTTTCACCCGAAACAACAACAGCCGTGTCGGGGGGGGAGAAGCAGCGCATAATAATAATGAAAATGTCAGCGCAAACAACAGCAGCAATAGCAACAAACAATGCCAACGAGTTGCAGCATGCATTTCGGTGGCGCGCTGACAACAAAATTGCATTGCTGCACAACAGCCACTCAGCAAGCACAAAGTGACCGGCCAGTGGCACAAAAAGTAGCGCGGCAACAAATAAAAGTGCAACAAAATAGTTTCGCCCGCAGTCTGATTTTTAGTCAGCTGACTTTTCGTGCAAGTTGCATATACTGTTGCTGTTGTTGTTAACGTGTTTTTTTTTTTTTGTATTGCTTTCATGTTAGCTACTTTCATTTCTGTGCAGTTTTGAAAAGTCACCGTCGCGCCGCATCCCGCCAACTCATCTGCAGCATGGTACATTTTTAAGCGTTGCCCACTCTGCATAAATTTTCACTCATACGCCGCAGTTGCGCGTTATTTTCGTTAAACTTGTTGCCATATTATATGCTATATGCGTTTGTTATTTTTGCACTGACCCAATTGCGGCGTCAAGAGACCTTATATTTTGCTATATTTTTCTCATATGTGTATACATTTGCTGCTGCTGGCCTATTTGCGCTCAGTTGCCAATGCAAAGCATAATTTATTATATTAATGCGCTGCTTGGCGTACTTTTTTAAGTTGCACTCGTAGTATTCTTTTGCCGCATGCCGGCTTTAAAAAGTAATCACATTTTTCATGCAACGCATATCTATCAGGCTTTGTTTATTGTTCGATGGAGTGCAATCGTGTCACTTACGTTGTTATTGTTGTTGCTGCAGTTGCTGTCAAAATTGTGCGCGCGTCACCGCGGTGTTGACAAGTGAAGCGCGCCTGACAACAAAAGCCGCATCAACGCTCAACAGCGCGGTAGCTTTTTAATGCTCTTACAAAGTGCTGTTCGTTTGTGTATTTTTTGCTTATGTACTACAACTCACGCGTGTTTGTACATACTTCCATGCTTTGTTTAACATTCCGTCTATAATTTTTGCGTATTTTCGAAGTTTCGAATTGACAGGGAAAATTTTAATTTAAACAAAAATAAATAATCGATAGTCAGTGTTGATTAACTTCTTATAACGTGTTCACACGTATACTTTCATTTTGCTATTGTAAATTTACAATATCATATTTCAATAAGTCTAGTTACGAAAAGAAGCTTGATGTATGCGTAACACGAGAGTTAATGCAACAAAAAAAAACACTCAAATACCGAATTTTCAACTGCGAAAACCTATTGAAACGCAATAAATCGATACATTTTTGAAAAATTGGTTACCGACGCTGAAAAGTGAGTCACTTACGACAACGTCAAGCGAAAACGGTTGTGGTGGAATTGCGTTGAGCCAGCGCAAACGGTGGCCAAGCGAGCATTGAAGGTTTTTCTATGTGTTTGGTGGGTTTGGCAGTGAATTATCAGCTATGAGCTGCTCCGCTACGAACAAACTCTTCATTCGCACCTGTGTGGTCAACAATTGGCGCGTCTAAAGGAAGCAATCGCCTCGAAACGGCCAGCTTTGACCAATAGCAGAGCGCCGTAGCTTGGTTGGGAAGCACTTACGCATTCAACTTATAGTGACAACCTGACACCCAGTGCTTACTCTACTTGTGCCTGTCTACGGCGAATGTTTTTGCTGGTGAAAAATCGTCGCAACAGTAGCTTGTGTAAATCGATTGTCAAAAATTATACATTGCTTTTCACTAGCACTTGTTCTAATATAAAAATTGTATAATTGTCGTCTTGCAATGGCATAGTCAGCAACTTAATGTCAGCAAAATCTTCATCTAGTGCAGTATTTAAATTTCTAGCAATCGTTTACCTGCGTGGTGGCAGCTAATAAAACGTGAGAACTTTTCGCACAATTATAACTTTAGTGTCTCCAAAGACTAGCTGCTAACGGGCTGCAATTAATTGCACTAACGTGCGCTCAGTACATTTGCGAAGGAAATTAAAGCAACAAATTGTCGAAAATTCAAATAAAACTCCACAGACACTGACGTATGCACTGGGTGTTAAGTGCAATGTTGCACTTTAGTTAACACACCTGCCTGCTATATAATCCATATAGCCATTGCTGCCAAAACGCTTGTGCTAAGTTGCTAGTACACTGAGCTAGTACATACAGCGCTTGTCAACGAGCGAAGTGAAAATTTGCAACTACTTTTGATGGCGAAAAATTTGTGCAAAAAAGTTGCTCAAAAAAATTTTAGACAGACACTATGCGGCTATATATATATGTACACTATCAGCGCTGTAAGGTCATGCAGGACATAGGCGAAATCGACAGCCACGCCAACTAGCCAGCTAACTAACTGCCGCAGTTTCTGCGTACAGCAATGCGTCAATGTGTATGCGCTCGTACGCGCGTGCCGATATGAGCACTTGGCGCGTATGCTCGAGCGGTTGCACAAGTGTTCGCACAGACAAACAGCCAGTCGCCAGACAGACACAAACTTTGCAAAGAGCAGACAGTGTAGTCTATCTGTATGTAATGTATATACTGCTGCAGCCGCATTGCTGTGGCGCTGGGCGGTAACTTGAGACGCGCGTGTGCACTCGAATAACAGTACTGCAGCGCGCGTCAGCCTGAGCGCCTCATCAAGTGGCTTGGGGGAGACTGCTGCTAGCTGCGGGCATTAACTTAACAGTTTTTTTCTCTTTTCTTTTCACTTTACACTTCACACTTGCTGAGTGTTGAGCAAAATTTAAGGAGGCACTTCCGTCGCGCGTTTTTCTTTTTGTTTGCCTGCCGCCACAAGCACTTTTCTATGTGTTCGTTTTGCATTTTTTATGCGTAGTAAATGCACGGAAATTAACCGTGTGTGTAGTTTGTGCGGTACCAAGCGACGCAATGCGCACGTAAAGTTTCAGCACAATTTGCTGCTGTCATGTCGACATGCTGCTGGCCGTCAAAGTATTTTTTTTTTCAAATTTTTTTGTGTAAAAATTTCTTCTTTCTCGCTTTGTAATAGGTTTTTACTATTGGCTTTTTGGTTTGCAGTCACGCTGTTTCTTTTTTTTATATTTTTATTTCATGCCGCTTTTATTTTTTGGCATTTCGCACTTTTGATCACCCAAACACACTTTTTTGCGCTTTCAAAGGGTTTTCGCTGGCGTTCGAAGAACTGAATTCACATTTTTTTTTCTCGTAGTTTTCGTTATAGCTGCTCCACACAAAGTTGACCTTCAAAATGTGCGTTACACAGCAGCTCTCAATCCGTTAAGTTTTTCGTTTCTTATTTTCAGTGAATTTTTTTCTCAGTGTTTGGCACATTCCATGTTACAGCCACACGCTACGCCGCATACACGCTTTTTTAACTGCATTGCGTACCTTGTTTTAATGTGTTGCAAAATTTTGTCGGAGTGCGCTCAATCACATTACGTCTGCGTGCATTCTGTGCTGCGACCAGTCCAGTCCAACGGTTGGTTAGCGAAATTGCACTTTTTATGCGCACATTAAAACTGTGTATTTTTGCTTTAAGCTCTATGTAAATGTAAATGTGTTAATATGATTTGAGTTTTACGACTTTTTAATCGGTTTTACGCATTTTTCTTCTTTATGTTTTCTACTGAGGTGCCACAAAAGCGTGTTAAAAAATTTACGAACGTATAGTTTGTGGCAAATTAGCTTGTCCGGCGCATAGCACAAGCGTTAAATTGATACCATTTCATTAGTATTAATTATGCCGTTATGCTTTGCAATTTGTTTTATAGTATAGCTGTTTGTAGCGCTTAAAAATTTGTGCGTGTAAGCGACTTGTAAGCATTATGCTTTGTGCTTGGTTGAACACTGTGAGAAATATACATATACAGCATAATTTCAATTCGTAGTGCACGAATCTAATTTTTGTATACAAATATGTATATGTATGCACATAAATAATAAATTCTTTTAAGATACACTCTAAATAAAAAAATAATTGAAATATAAAAGAAAAAATATGCAAATTAAAATGTGTTACTAAAATCAGCAAACAATCAGTAATGCAAAATATAAAATCAATTTTCAGCGGCGCCAAATAATGCATAAAATCCATTCAGAATTTTTTAAATGAAATAAAAATACTTTTTAAGTGCAAAATCTGCTTAAAAAAGCGAAAATTTCCCGCCACCACCTTGCGTGTGCTAAATTTAAATTAAAAAAGCACTAAAACAAGTGACCGCAGAATTCATTTGATGTGGCAACAATTTAAATGTAAGCAATAAACATTGTCGAATAGCAGCAGCGCCAGAAGAGTTGCGCCAAACAAACAACAACAAAGCCGCAGTCGTTAATACTAAAAATGCAAAAAGCAATAAACAAAGCAGAATATTGCACACAAAAACAATAGCTATATACAAAAACAACAACAACAAGCGCAAACAAACAATTAACTTGTTCGACGCTTGAACCGGCTACGCAGCAGCAGCAGCACCGCCCCCTTGCAAGCAGCTAACAGCACTTAATGTGGCAGTGGCAACAGCCGCTGACCGTAACGCGCAACTGGAGGCCGGCTCGTGGCCAATAAATTCCAGCGCGCACAGCAAAACAAAAAATGCCAAACAGCTAACATAGCTACGCACATATGTACATGCATATGTATGTATTATATGTTTGTATGTAGTATGCGCAGCGTTTGAAGTGTGCGTGGGCGAACCTGATGCTTTAATTATTGTTGTTATTGCCGTTAATGGCATTGTAGTATGTCTGCTTTTGATGACAGCATATGCGCTTGCTAATTTGATTGAGGGTCATGTCGCAGAAATGCTAGCAGACGAAGCGTTCAATTTAATTCGTTCTGCCGTTATTCGAAGGTGAAGCATAAATTTTGTTATCACATATTGAGTGGCTGATGAAACAATATTTATACACTGAATAGCGTATATTAAGTTTGCTATGAAATTTGTAACACCCAGAAGGAAAAGTATATAAAAGTAGAGGGTCTCCGATAAAATGTATATATAAATGATGTGCATGACGAACTGAGTAAATTTAAGCGTATCAGGCACTAGTACCTCAGTTTTTGAAGTATTGATCGGCAATTTTGCAGACGTGCTTTTCTCCTCAAGAAGCTGCTCATTTACCGGACAACTGTCGGACCACTTAAACATATAATTGCCATTCAAACTAAACGAACAAAATTAAGTTCTTGTATGGAAAACGTTTTTATTTGCATTTAACATTAACACAATTAAATTTTTTGTTGTTTTTTTTATTTTAATTTATTATCACTCGATGCTGTTTCAAAAGCACTTAAGTGCTTTTGTTTTAATTTTATCGACTTTCGATAACTAACTCTCCGCGCTTGCCGCTGCTATTTGCAATGTTTATTTTTTGTTGATTAAATTGACTCACAAACTATTTTCAAGGTGATATATATTAAATCAACCGCCACACCTGCAACTTATCGTATTATTTTGCTGCATTTCGCCGTTAGTTGCTATCATAATCGTTATTGGCATTACATGACTGTCACTTCTGCTGTTGCTAATGATCACCACTTCAGCATTTGCTACTGTCTGTGGCCGCTGCAACTTTTTACACACCATTTTAACACCAAGCTGTTGTTTTTGTTATACTTGCACCTCAGCTACCTGTGTTTGCCTCACTGCCCACCATTTAGTGGTTGCGCCTATCTTTCGTTGTGGTTCTTCAGCGCCACTCACAACTCGAACGCTGTCTGCTTGTGCTGCTGTTTTTTGTCTTCTATTGTTGTTTTTGTATTTATTATTGAGTTTTGATCGCTTACTCGATTGTTTTGCTGCTAACTGCTGTGTTATTGTAGACTGGCTACTTGCATGAATACAATGTTGTGCGCTTACACTTGCGTTCACCGATTGCTGTGTTGTGTTGTATGTGTGCTCTGTGGGTGAGTTCGTTGGATGTGGTCTGCAACTAGTAGCTGGCCGTGCGCAAATTATACTAAGTGAGGTTATGTGGTATTCTTCACAATCTTTATTCATTTCCCGTGCTTGCAGCTGTATTTTAATATTTTGTTTAAACTATTTATTTTTTGTATTCATATGCTTAGCTTATCCTCTTTATTTTTCTATGCTTCACCCAAACGCCGCTTGGCAACTAAGCATTCTCTAAAATATTATTTTTTCAAAGCAAACTCTTTAAGCTACCCTTTTTTAATCTCATATGTTACAGCAATATTTGCACTTGCTTAACGCTTGCTTGCAAGGATTCCGCTGTCTATGTTTTTATCAGTAACACACTTCAATATTTGTAACCTAAGCCAAAATGTTTTCTTTTCATTGCCCCTTAATGACAGCAAGAAGTGAGAAAGTCAAAATTCTTGCAGTAGCCAAATCCATAAAATTGAAAACTTCAATTTCACCTTTTTCGCACTTTGGCCGCATGCAACACTTGCAAGTTGCGCAAGCCATAAAACCGACCACATATTTGTAAACTTTTGCCTCAAATCTTTTCAGCTTTTAGTTGCCTTACAAAAAAGTGTTGCTGTATGTATAAGTGTAAGTATATCTTAAGTATACCTCAAAAACGTTTTGAAAAGTGTTTTGCTTGTTGCTAGTAAATATGGCGACCTTTCTATAGCAAACTTGTGCTGGCAAAGTCAACGGCAGCTCCGTAACTATAAGCTAACTGATATGCAGCTGAAGTAGCGGCAAACACTACTAATACTACTCTGCTGTTAATGTTGTTATTGTTGCAAAAGTTAACCTTTTGTATATATGCGTATCTGTACGTAAAACAGCTGAAATTTATCATTATTCAGCGCTTGTAGTTGCCAACTAAAAGTTCAATATGAAGCGCATTTGATTGTAGCTGTTTTGTTCTACGATTATTTGTCAACACTTGACAGCGTAACGCATTTGTTATTAGTTGCTGTAAACCCGATTCCACACATGAATTTTTAAGTTATTAATTCTAAATTCACTTAATGTGGTTTTCTAAGTTGTCTCTGTACCCGTAGTGTTGCCATATTTTGCAGAACTGTTACACAGCAAACTTTACGCATGAAGTGAATTCCGCTTTTACTCGTCGGAATGAGTATTTTCGTTGAATAAACATAATAAAAAATAAAAGTAAAAAATAAAAAATAAAATACATAACTGTTGTTGGCTGTTAAATTATTATAATTATTATTGTTTAGACACTGCGCTAGACAATTCTAGTGAAATCGAGGAGAAGGGCGTAAGTTCAGTTTGGGTAAAGACTTCTTTTCTCACTAAGAAGCTGCTAATTTGTCGTAACGGCCGATATCGGACCACTATAGCATATAGCTGCCATACAAACTGAACAATCGGAATCAAGTGTTTGTAAGGAACCTTTGTATTTGTGTAGGGTATTATGGCTTCGGTGCAATCGAAGATAAGATTTTTCTTTATTTTTTTTTTATACCATTCACTTACCGTTGGAAATATTTTTTTTAGTTTTCTCATCGCTACAAAAACAGGAATCTCATTTTTTTACAATAACAAATATTCTTGAAATAAATTTTTTTTCGTTCCCAAGAAACTTACTTACTTTTTAACATCTGGCTGCAGTAAATGCTTCAAGACTTATACCGCATACTTCCTCAGCCATTACTTGGTGCGCGGTAAATTTGTAAAAAGATATCAATTTCTTTCACACGACAAAAAAGTTCTGAAAACTTTTTTAAAATGCGAAAAAAATGTAATACTAATCCTTTCAATTTGTGAAAAGATTCATTCAAGCAGCTTCATCGCAAACTCAATGCAAACTACCCTCGCCGCACACGCGCATAAATCACACACAATAGCAAAAGCAAGCAAAAAAGTGTGGCACACAAATCTTATTTATCTACTATACGCAACGCGTGAGACTCGTTATAAAAGCTGCGGCTGCTGAAGACATAAAAAAATCGAGTGGCATCAACGACAGCTGTCAACGACACAACTGTCTGCACCCAGCCAACTAACCGCCACCCTACTGCAAACTGCCACGGTCACTGCCGCGCTTGCACACTCCTAGCAAACACGCCGCCAGACAACACACTCTTCCCACCGTTCGATATCTACGCGCCGCTTTGCATTATTCATTGTCAATGCAGCGTCTTGCAAGTTAAATTTATACGCGTTTGTGTGTGTGTGCGTCAACTTAACTGGTTCATAATTCAGCCATTGCAAATGTCAGGCCACGGCGTCGTTGCACTTTCACCAATCGGCGCTTACGTTGCTGCGTTTGTGTACGCGTTGACAATGTGCGCACGCAAGCTGTATGCGCATCCTCAAATCCTTCAATGATTTCTTCAGCGGCTAACTGGCTGCACAAACACACACGCGCTGTACGCACACTTATGCCCAGCTACCGTTAAACATGTGCTATTTACATACACTTAGGTTACTTATGGGCCACTGTTGGCAACTGCGACGTCGTGTGGGAAAAAGCTGGCGCTGTATGCGTAGCAGCAGTTACTTTAAGAAACGCATAAATCAAATTGCAAATTTAGCACAATGCGCAGCGCTCTGTGCCATTTCTGCTTGCTGCTATATATTTCTCTGTCTCCCAGCGCCCGAAAATGGCGTCTTGGGAAAATGTGCTAGCCGTCTGCTAAAGCAACTCGCGCTGTTTTTCCCAACTTTTGCACCTTCCAGTTGTTTTTGCATTAACTTTTTTGCTTCCTCAACTGCTTGTTGTTGCATGTATATTTGTGCCGTGCTGTATGGCTTTTTTTGTGCCATTTACTTCGGCAAAGATTTTTTTACATACTTTTTGTGTGTCTTTCGTTACGTGCCGCCTTGCTGCTTTTCGTCTGCCGCTTGACAGCGTACAAATATCTGTGCGGCATACAACTCATTCAACTGGCCCGTTGAGATTTGTAACATTTGCTCAAAGACATTCTGCAAAACTTTTTTGTTTTTCTTTTTGATTTCTGTATTTGTTTCCTTCATCATTTTTATTGTATTCACTTAACGGTGTCAATTTTTTTAGCTCTTCGTTTGCTTATGCGCTCGGTTGCTTTCTCTGTTCTTTGTAATTGAATATTCGAAACTTCTTTAAATTTTGCATCCCCGACTTTGTAAGCTATGCAAATGAGGAGACGCTAGAAGTTATCCAAAGTCTATAGTTAGCCTAGTCTGGAATCATCGTCGCAACGATAATTCTTAAAAAAAATCGAACTCTAAAAATACCAGCCTGAGCGCCTGAGATTCCAAAAAAACCACAATATATCGACTTACCAAAATTCCGTCGATCTTAGCAGCTCAATTGACTCAAGAAACCTGCTTTCTTCCAATGCTATCACAAGTGCTTCTAGCTAGAAAATATTTTATTGATCAGAGCTACACTCAAGATCAAATATGAACTGGACAGTGACATATAAACGAAGCGCTCAAATCGCATCGATCAATCAATCAAACTTCAATCAATCAAACTTCAATCAATCAAGCTCGAAAAGTAATAATTTGGTAGCTTGAGTTTCTAAAATATACAGTAGCTCGAGATTCGTAAATTCAGTTGATCTTCGCAGCCGAGTTTGCTCAAAAAACCTTATTTCTGCCAAGTCGTTCGCATATATCCGAAAGTGGAAAAATTGTCGGTAGCCAGAACTAACTGAAATTGCCAGTATTACTTTAATTTTGCTAGCAATTCGGGCCGACCGCATATTTAGCCGCACCGCGTGAAAATCTATTGGACAGTGTCCAAACAGAACACCAATAATTGGAAGTTAATTAAATGAAAAGATCAAGCGGCAGCAGACTGTTTCCGCAAAAACGCGTTGCCTTACGTTGTGTAGGTTGTAGCAGCTCACTGTTAAGCCCTCGTTTGTGCTTAGTATAACATTTTTTCAAGTAACCTGCTAATGCGTTCTCGGTTCAATAGCGGTTATATACAGTTGAAAGGCCGAAAAAAAGTGAATTTTCCAGAAGTTTTTCTGAGAAAACTTTTACATTTATTGATTCAAAAATTTATACACATATTATGGCAACTTTTAACTATATTTCAAGACTTAGTGCTAGTAAACATATTTATTTGGAAAAGAGCTGCAGCTGATCTCCGGGAGCTTCTCTCAAAAGAGACGTTTTGCGGTGACCACTATAGCTCTATACTGGATCATTTGAAATAAAAAAGTCAAACAGATTTCGTTAAAGTAATGTTAAATCTAGTAATAAAACGCAGAAATAAGCAAAATAAATTTTTTTGACCAAATTACGGTTTCTCAAAAAAAAAAACAATAGATTTTTTAACGAAATTTTGGTCTTAAATTGTTTATAAAAACAATGATATTTATCGTAGTGAAAAAATCTTCGTTTAATTACTAAAAAATAAGTGAAGAAGTTCGTGTCAAAATTTAAGCCTAATCGGTTTAACCGTTTTCGAGTAATGTTGGTCACCGACTTTGCTAACACCATTCTGCGAAAAACGCGCTTAAATATTAAGAAAAAAAAATTTGAAAAAAAATCGATTATTTTTTAATTCTAACTGTATGTGACCGCTTAAAAAACTTTTCTGCTGGCATATATTGCTAGATTTCTTCTACGGCATTTGTTTATTTATTCATTCGTTGAATATTGCATCTCTTTGCACTGCTCATTTCATACCACAGCCATATATTTATTAAGTGGGTATTCTGGTTTAAAAGCCCAAATTTTAGGCTCTTTTTCGGATCCGAAAAAAAATTAATAATTATTATTTTTACCATACATTTTTTTTATATGTTTTTTTATTGATATTTAAAGAGTACAAATCGGTTATAATATTTAAAAAAAAAATTCAAAAAATTCCAGAACGGCAAAGTGAGGATTGATAAAAAAATTGCGTGTCTTGGTTTGCAGGATATCAGGATTCCGAGTAACCCGAAATAGGAATTGTTGAGTGATTCTTAAAGAGGAAGGATGTTATAGCATAGTTATAGCACTATGAAAGGATTTTGGAAAAAAAATTGTTTCACAAAATGGCGGCTGTTTGATATATTTTTATTTTTTTATGTTGCGTTATTTCTCTGTTTTTTGCCTTTCGGAATTTTTTAAAAATATAAAATTTTTTTTCAAAATTTTTTTTTTTAATGCGATAGTATAATGTATAAAGAAGCGCTGTATAAAATTTTAAGTAAATCGGTTGAGTAGAACTTGAGATATCATGCACACCGTTTCTAAAAAAAACAGTTCAGAGAAAAACGACTTTAACACTAAAACTACGTAGATTTACCATATACCTATTTCAAATATCTCACTCTGAAAATTAGAAGCGTAAGAACAAAATAATCTATAATATTATTTACTTCACAAATTTAATAAAAATCATGACATTATCGTAAAATATAATATTATTTAAATAGGAATAAAGAGGAAGGTATAAGTAAATGATGCAACCGGTCATTTTGACCAGTTCGTAGTTCTAGTGTTAAATCTCGCGCCGAGCTGCCAGTCGCTTTTGTCGGCGCATCACAAAATGAGCTGTGACTCCGAATATAATTAAAATTTCAAAACAACTTTTTAGCGGCATATTCTTAAAGGGTTATACCATAATAATATGCACGAAAGAAAAATCGATTTTTTTTAAATTTCTAAACCAGCATACCCCCTTAAAAATCGCTTCTTCTGTGCGTCAATATGACATAAATTATTAAATATCCTTACTGCTGCTCATTAATATTATATAATTTTCGCAGTTTTTCTTTATTTTTCACTTCCGCTTTCATGCTACAACGCTTTAACAGCACTTCAATATTTAATTTTGCGCGTCGCTTACACAAAGCATTCATTTGAGATTTTTCTTTGGCTGCTGCAAATATATTATATTATATATTTTTAATTTTTCTGCTGCCTGCTTTAACGCAACTTTCTTTAATGCGAGACACTCGAGTTGATTTGCGCGTTCGCATCTCCTTGGAATTTTTTCTTCTCATGCAGTAGTATTATATGCCGATATCGTTTACAAAATCCACAGTGCCGCAAACGCGTAGAAAAGCAAACGCTGAGTGTTCGTTGCCAAAGCACTAGCAATCGTGTGCAGTTGTAAGCCTGTAGTTGCAACTTTTATATGCAGCTGTAACTTTTTGTTTTTCTAGCTGCAAATTTGTCTGCCTCATGTTGCTTTGTTGTACGTATTGTCCGCTGCTTTACTTTTATTATATTTCTTCTCTGTATATATATATTTTTTTTTGCACTACACGCCTGTAACTCTCCTGTGGAATTTATTTTATGTTACTTGCCAATTCGTTTTGTACGAAAAAAATTTCCTGTTTCTGCTGTCTGCTACCGCTTACAGTTACCCAGCTTCGTTACAATATTGCCGCGGCGCTACATCTCTTGCTGTTTGTACCCTTACGGCCGCGCGGCGTACTGCTTGTGCTCAATTTATGCTGCATGCCGCTGCTCAAGTCGGGCATATCAATGCCAGCTGCTTGATTGGTTTACCATCGATTTAGATTTGTGTTGATTTTTTGCATTTTTTTAATTTAATGTTTTTTTCTTTTTGCTCTGCGACTTGTGTGCTGCTAAGCGTTACTGTTACTGCTGTGCGTTTCACCATTTCTGTGTGCCAGTGTTAAACGTGCGCTCAACAAACTCGGTCGAGTTTTTTTTGTTTTTTTTTGTCTTTACGCCACTTCCTATTTTATTTATGCATTACGCAAGGTTTTATCTGTCTAACAGTCGTTGGCAACAAACAACTGCTTGCCTTGCCACATAACAAAAATTAAATGCTTTATTTATGTATATGGCTGTGGCACAATAATAGCTTTCTTGTCCTAACGCAACAATAATAGCCGATAGGCGTTTGGGCTTTGCACAAATTGGTAGTAAATTGTTTTGCACTTAATACGCGTGCGCTAATGTACTTGCCGTCAATGACGCTGCCAATAAAAAATGTGAAAGGTAATGCTCGTATTATTTCGAACGCTGAGTGCGCAATGACAGTGCAATTTGCGTAGTGATAATTTTACAGAGCTCGTCGTAATGCGTTAAATATACCGCCGATGCCGAGTCAGCATGAAAATAGAAAAATTAGAGCTTGTAAGTAGTTAAAGACTAGAAATGTGTTGATTTGTTGACCAGAACTGTATAATTTAGTACTCAGAAGTTTAGCGGCGGCGTTGGAACGTGCGCTGAGAAGTTGCGGTAGTTAGAGCATGCAATCGTGGAAGTGTAAGAAAATATCTCGTCCAATTTCAAACAAATCCGTATAGGTTAGATTAGCTTTGGTTAGTTTAGTCTGGTAGACTACTGCGTCACGCATAGACCAGTTTTGTTTCTTTGCGTTACCAGTTGGAATACAGTTACGAGTTCCATGCGGAGTAGTCAAACTTTAAGTTGCCTGCGCTTGAATTGCAAATTTCAATAGACTGTGTGGCCTCACTATCGCTACCTTTACCAGCGTCTCATACCGCGTGACCGTCTGAATAATTATCCTAACTCTGAGCTCTTTCAAATGGTTGCTAATAGTATATCAGGAACTTACGAATAAACAGTTGTCCTTATATGCGAATCGAACACAATGGGTCTCCTAAAGGCCTAGGTGTTTCGAAAGCCAATCACTCTACTTACCTACCTACCTACAGGCGAATCAACTGGATGATCTAACAGAGCTTTTTAGGGATGCACAGCTTAACAACAGTTCAAAATCTTGGTCAAAACCCCTCAGCCAATCAAACCACAGCTATAACTGCTCATAAGCGGACACTGTTATTCTCAGCAACAAGATCATTTAGAGCCCAAAGTTCTCAAAGTTCTTGCTTCCTGCCTTACCATATTAAACCGCCTTAATATAGCACTAACTAAACCAATAACGAAACGAGCTAAAAAATAAGTGTTAACAACACATTAAAAGTCCGCTAAAACAATCAGCCTGTCGGCAGTATGCAGCTAGTGGCAGCAACGGCAGCTGGCTGTTGCCTGTTTCGCAGCGAAGGGCACTAAAAAACCCAAACAAGCAAGGTGGACGCTAAACAAATTGCGTTATTGAAACAAAAACAAAATCAAAAACGGCCTAAACAACTGCCGCCGTCGTCGTCGCCACCAACATCAATGTGCTGTAAACACCTTTTCGTCGCTTGTTTGCTTGTTGGCGGCGAGTTTTGATTGTTGCTGCCGCCACTTTTTCACCTGCTGTTTGTTGCTACCGTTGTCGCAGTTGTTACCTTACTTTTTATTGTTGCTAGGTATTTTTTCATGTCGCCTGCTTGCTGCCGCTGCTGTTGTTGTAAATCATCAACATGCGACGTTGGTAGGCAATCAGGCAGCCAAACTGTCAGTCACTCACTCACTCACTCATTCACTGAAGCAGTAGAGTCCATCAGCCGCAGCGTTGTGTCGACATGGACGATGTGCTGCAGCAGCAAACACATTGCCGCGAAGCGTATATTTGGGGCGTTTGAGGCGTTTGAGGCGCAATGTGCGGCTTGTGAGCCTATTAATTTTGATGTTTATGATTAAATACCCATGTCTCGTGTCGGGTGCTACAGTTGTTTGCCGCACGTAAAGGCGCGTAGTGCCTAAAGCCGTGAAAAAGGTAGTCCGTTGTGGCGGACAGACGTCCAGCGCCAAGTCATGTAGGCCAATTGACTTTGATTTGTACATGCCGCCGCGTTTCATGTTTGTGGCATAAACGCTGACAAGTGGACGAGACAAAAGTTCACAGTAGTGAAAAAGCGTAACGCGCGCTACTTGCGCACTTTGCGCTATACAATTAGTATTTTGTTGCCAATACCGCATTGCGAAAACCTTGCAGCATCGCGCTTTCTTGTATTTGCTCAACTCTTTTTCATTAAAAGTTGGCTTCTTTCATCGCCATACCATATACTACGAAGCAGTGACGTTCAATGTCACGATAAACTTGTAATTACGCGCAATTAAAAGCATGCAAGACACATACGAATCGCGCGAAAAAGCTGCAATGTCTTCACTTGCATTGAAAGCTGTCAACGAGCTGGCGTTGACAGAACTTACTTGTTGGCGGAAAAATGTACACGAAGCATAGACTCGTCAGTTACTGATTGGCAGCTAATATTTCTAGGGTTTTTTAGTGTTGTTCCGCCGGTTTATAGGTTACGGCTGTTAGAAACTGTTTATGGAAAGTCGTAAGTCTCTTGCAACAACAAAAATATAGCACAACCAACTGCTCGGCATCGACTTAACTTTATACAAAACGCAAACTTTGTAGTAAATGGGCTTACGCGTGCTCGGTTCAGGCTGCTGTAGTAAGTCTAGTAAATCGTAGACTGAAATTTGCGGCGCGAGTGTGTCTTCGTATGCGAATTTCGACGAGGCTTACGTAGGCTCATAACAATAAAGGCTGCTAGCATGTAACCAAAAACCTCTAACTACTAACGCAGTGGCACAAAATGCCAGTTGTCTAATCAACGCTAAAATTAATTTCACTCAAACTTCAAACACGCAGGCCGTTAGTTTATGGTATTAGTAATTGATTAGAGTGGCTAGCATCATGACAACGCAATCTACATACAAATATTTTAATAAATATTTAACTAGCTGCGGATGAAATCCAATTAACCTAAATGCTTTTGACACTATCAAACCGCAAAGCCATTAATAAATTCATAAAATTCACGCGTCACGCATTCTTCGAACGAAAAAAAAAAAACTATAAAATTATAATAATTTGCCGCGCTGCAACCGTTTGAGCGTGCAGCGGCTGTTGAGGCTTTTGACGTTAATCTGTAAATCTACCGTAGGCGTGAAAAAAGCAAATAAACTTTGGCTAAGCCGTCAGCCGGCGAGCTTTTTTGGTGTGCAAAAACATTGTCGTTTGACTGGCACTAATGCGGCGTGCAGTTAATGCCAGTTAATTTGCTGCAATGCAAGGCGCTGAAGCGTAGAATTTGTGACAATTTGCTGCACAAAAATATTATTGGCTCAAATTAGATATTTTAATACTTACTAATAAAAGCACATTTTTTTATATTTAACTATTATTTTGGTGTTCATTATACTTTTTTAAGGGATTTTTAAGATTTCAAAAAAAAAGTTATAGTAAAAATATTAGACCAAAATTTTTTTTTATTTTTTTAAGGCTTACGAATAGAAAGGTTTTATTATTTTTAATAATTTTTTGGTATTTTTTTAATTTTTTATTTTTTAAGAATGTAACTGATTTTTTTTGAGAAGGAAAATATTAAAAATAAAATATTATAAAATTATTATTTTTTCAAATTATTATTTTATATTTTAATACTTACTAATAGAAGCACATTTTTTTTAATTTAACTATTATTTTGGTGTTCATTATATCTTTTTTTTTTGTGAGTCGATCTGAGATCTTTAAGTTTTCAAAAATAAAGTATTATAATCAAAATAGTAGACTTAAATTTTTTTTTTTTAATGCTTACGAATAATATTTTTTTTATTATTTTATAATGTTTTATTATTTTAAATAATTTTTTGGTATTTTTTATTTACTTTAATTTTTTTTTTAAGAATGTATCTGATTTTTTTGGAAAAGAAAATTTGAAAAAAAAAAAAATATTATAAAATTATTATGTTTCCAAGTTTTATTTTCATTATTACTAATACAAGTTGGTTGAAAAGTTTCTGCGCTAAAAATTAAAAATTATTGTTTTTGGTACGAATTATATATTTTTATTCAATATAATCTAACTTAACTTCCATACACTTATTCCAATGATCCTCCAATAAATATATGCCATCCCTAAAATGACTTTTCGGATGCTCTGCAAAATACCCGGGAACGGCTGTCATAGCTGAAGAAATCATTCGACGAAGAAATGTTTTCTTGCTTTTCATAATTTTTTATAATTTTTTTAATAATTATAATTTTTTTAATAATTATAATTTTTAGTAATTATAATTTTTTTAATAATTATAATTTTTTTTTTTATTTTTTTTTTTTTGAATTTTTCTATTTATTTATTTTTTTTGTTTGTTATTTTTTAATTTTTTTTTAGAGTCATTATTATATTTTTGAAGAAATTTTTGAAATAAAAGTTTCGAAAATAATATATAAAAAATATAATTTTTCTGAAGGATTTTTTATAATTTTTAAACTTTTTTTTTCCTGTTTTCTGGTCGTAATTATACTTTTTTCGTGAGGAATGTATCTGACTTTTCTTTGTACAAGTAGATTATCAACTCAACTACTAACAGTTCTTAAATTGTTTAACGTCTGTGCATTTTGCATCTAATTTTTATTAAACATTTTAAGCCAAGCGAAAAGTAAAAAAGTTTTAAATTTTTTGCTGCTTAAAATCCCCAATTTTTAAACAAACCCCTTCACTTTGCCTATGCGCCAAAATATTTACATTATTTATGCAAATGTATTGCAACAACAAGCAAGCTGAGCTTAAATGTCGCCATAACGCAACGCCTGCTCCGCTATTTTGGTTTTAAACTAATCAAGCGCGTTAAGCGCACGTAAGCCACGTTTATATGCCGCAAGCGGCATTTAAGCTTGTTAAGACGCGCTAAGACATTTTGCAAGGCGCATAGACAAACAATAACCGAAAACAAAAACAAAACACAAATTTTTTTTTTCAGCACGAAATTTTAAAAATTAAAATATGTGTGTGTGCGTTGCAAAAGCGTACCCAGCGTGGGATTTAGTTTTCGTTTTTTACGTGTTTCTTTTTGTAGTCAGCAGAGTTCAATGTAACCTAGACAACAAAAATTCCGTTTAAAAATAAAAGTGTCGAAATAATGATTATAAATGGAAATCAATAAAAAGCGCAGCTTACAATAGAATGTGAAAAATTGAAACAAATATTATAAAAACGAAAAAAATCGGCTTTACGCAGCGCCAATAATACGTACATGTGTGGAAACACTTAGTGTAGCGTAGTTATACAAGCCGTACGTTGCCGTCACGAACGTAACTAAGCCGCATGAGAACCACTTAAGCAAATGCTTTGATGTCTTCCACGTCTACTTTTAAGACGACGTGAGTGAGCAAGTAAGCGCCACGCTGCTGGCGATCGATTACGCGTGCGCGCACGCATTCTGGCTTAATTAACTACGCAGTGAAGTTGCGTTAGTGAAGATATGTACGTGTGCTAACGAGCCAGTCAGCCTCGTCTGCTACTATTATATAACATACATATACATATAATATATTAGGGGGGAGCGAAAAAAAATTTTTTTTTGCTTAGCCCGAGGGTAAAATTTGTAGATTATATAAAAAAAAAATTATTGGAAGAAAAAAATTTTGGAAAAAAAAAACTTTTGGAAAAAAAAATTTTGGAAAAAAAATTACTTTTTACTTTAAGAGTGAGTGGAACGCCGCTAGATGTTAAAAAAAAATTTAATTTTTTATAATCTACATATTTTGTCTTCAGGCTAAAAATTTTTTTTCGCTCCACCCTAATATATATGTATACATACCTCGCTACGAAAACAACAAATTTGTAGCGAAACTTGAACAATTTCTAAATGAAGCGCCGACAACGCTACAAATTACTATGCGTTCAATTTAGCTTTAGCAGTGCGGCGGCAAAACACAAATCTTAAAAAGCGTTATAAAAGAAAAACAATTTTGTATTCTTGTCGCAGCAACTTAAGCTCACTTGCGTGGTATATAATATTTAATAAAAGTAGATAGCATAAACGTTGAAGAATGTTGTGTGGCACGTTTGTTGGCCAAGGTTGTTTCAGCAGCTGCCACAGAGGCGTGAAAAAATTTAACACAACGCTGCGTTGCAACGACCGCCACAGCCGAGCCGTTAAATGAACTTGTGAAGCGGCGCAGCGCTAACTAAGCTACTGCGTCGAAGATTTGTGCAGTTGGTGGTCTGCTGCGCGCAGAGTGGCATGCTAACGAGCCGAAGAATGTGGCGAAGGGCATTGCATGACTGAACAAGTGGCTTAATATTTGTGTGAATTCTAAGAAATTGGAGTTATCTGGAAAAAATAGGCAACAACTCTACTCAGCAACAATAAATTTAAAAAAAATGGTATCAATCCATCAGCTGTGTTCTTTTGAATTGTAATGTTCTGTCCTTTTTTGATTGAGCAGATGTTAGACCTTCGAGGGTGGAGTTAACCAGCCCAAACTGCTGAGTATCAGTAAGCTTTCACTTCGAAGCTCTCACAACGGTGATCTCAAAAGAAAATTAATGCGTCTCGAGTGGCAGTGTATTGAGTTGACAGTTACTCCGTTAAGTTGCGCTGATGTATAGTAGGGTGGAGCGAAAAAAAAAATTTTTTATTTGCTTAGCCTGGGTAAAATTTGTAGATTATAAATACAAAAAATTTTTGGAAAAAAAAAAATTTTTTTAACATTTAGATGCGGCTTACTCACTTTTAAAGTAAATTTCGAGTTAACATTTTTATTTCGTAAAAAATGTTTGATAAGTGTTCTAGAAGCTGTGGAGAGTCATCTTTCTGACCAATTGAAAGTTATCAACTTAAAAAAAATTGTGTGGTCATTATTGGAGTTTTAAAAAAAAGTCTTAAACGACAACATGCAACAAGTGTTAAAATAAATTTTTAGTCAAAAAACGTCAAATTCGGTAATTTTTATATAAATGTGAAGGGTTTAAGCCAAAAAAAAAAATTTTAACTCGAAATTTACGTTAAAAGTGGGCCGCCACTAGATGTTAAAAAAAAATTTTTTTTTCCAAAATATTTATTTTTTTATAATCTAAACATTTTTTTTCGCTCCACCCTAATGTATAGTATGAGTTATTCGCCTAAGAGTTTGTTTAAAGCAACACAATAGCAACTCTATAATATATGGGCTCAGCTCACACATCTTTTACCGAGCTCGTGTAAGCCTTTCAAGTGACTCTCGAAGTTCTACTGCCTCGTTGGATTATTTTGCCGATTTAATAACAGCAAGTACTCGCTGCAAATGCCTACCTATGATAACCAGATCTACATATTTATAATCCTTACGACTTGCAGCAAACCCACAACCATAATCTATATTTCCACAACTGCATAAATATAATAACGCTTCCGCATAGCTGACAACGTCGGCGCCGAAACCGAAGGTGTTGTTGTTGCCATTCAAGTAACAAGAAAAATCAATAATCCTTCAGCATTTCGAAAACATACGTTTCAACTCCATTTTGTCGTGCATCAACACTGCTTAATGACACATTTCACACTGTCACAGTGTGTGTGTGTGTGTTCGTGTGTGTATGTGGACAATTTTACACTTGAAAATGTGGCCGGCAGCACGACAAGCCTACGCTGATGAGTGTACTGTCAACACTTCGTAGGCAAGTGTTCAGTGAGCGGTGCGTTTGCATGTCCTTGAACTTAACGATTGTTGGGAACGCCAACAAATTGTAGCACGGCAAGTGCAAAGTCGGCAGGATTTAAAAGTTGCGACGCGTATGCGCTTAAAGAAAAGGATTATATGTATATTACATATGTAAAAACAATTTGTGCAAAATATTAAACACATATTGGAAAATATTTTTAATGCAGCAAAAATAAATGCTCAAAAAATTTAAAAATATATATTATTGTAATATTATACTATACTTATTTAGTTCTTGCTAAAACTGTCTTCCGTCCGACATTCAGTCTAAAAAAGAAACTCATTTATTTTAATAAGATTTTTTTTTCTTGTTTGCTTGCTCTTTACTTTCTGCTGACGCATTTCCCCAACTATTGTGCTTTTGTCAGCCTCTCTACCCACGCATTCATGCCATCGTTCTCTAACTTACCTACCGTGCCTTTATCAACTGCTTCAATCTCCGCACAATTTTGCTGGCGTCTTTCTCCAGCCTCAAGTTTCATACACACAACTTGTCCGCCTTGTGCTGCTGGCTGCCTTCGCAAACAAGTGTTACTCTTTTTGTTGTTTAGTTGGTTGGGCATGTTTGTTTTTGGGCACTTTTGACATTCTAATCAAGCTGACTTAAGCCGCAACAACATTTGACAGTCTGACAGCGCGCAGCAATAGCGAAATTTAAATTCCACCCTTAAGCTTGCAAATGTATGAAGTATTGTCTATACACTTATTGCTCTTATTATCCTTTCCAGCAGCAGACATCATACTCATTTCATTTTTGTTTTTGTCCTTCTCCCTTTTTGCGTTAAAATTACACACTTATCAGCGCAGTGAAATCAACAAGCAACATTATTGCTGCATTACATTATTTCACAAATCGTTTGGCAACCCTCTTATGCTAGTTATCGCCTTCATTATCACTTACGCAATGATGAGCTGTATTCTTTATGGCAAATCACATTTATATAATCATCAGCATAATCAACGCAATATCTTTGCTCGCGCGACAAGCTTTTAGCTCGGAAGTCAGTCAATGTCGATGATGACTTGGGGGTTTTGCGCCGTAGCAGGCATTATTTGAAAGCCACTCCATTTTTTGTTGTTCTAGTTATTATGATTTCCACGTTCATTTGCTGTGTTTTCTTTCATTTCACAGTTTTACATCTCATTTAGTTGCTGAGTAAGTGTCTTTTGCGTCCCCACGTTAGCTTAGCGCATCTTCATAGTTATGCTTTTACTCATTTCACCGAAAGGGACCATTGACCAAATCTCAATAACCGCACTTCTTCACTTCTGCTGTGACGCTTTTTAGATTTCGACATTAGCGGCGAGTGGCCTTGTGTAGGCATGTCTATGTTATGAAATCATGACTCTAATATTAAAAGTTTCGTTTGAGTGCGTAAATGCTTGCGCGCATTGATTGTGCATAAGTAAGCTTGAGTGTGGTGATAATTATGGTGATGTTGCCATTGGCGCCGCGCTGTTTTTACACTACTTAATTAGCAATTAGCAGTTAGCGCTGTGTGCACACTAAGCTCAAGAAGCAAACGAATTTTCGAGCAATTCTGAATTTTAAAACGAATTTCAATTATTTCATGGAAATATAGTTTATGAACTTGTGAAACGTTTTGTGTGGTTTGCGTTTAAGCGCCAATTGCTTAGATGCTGAGTACTGAATAAGCTTGAATGCTGATTTCACTGTGTTTTTAGATTAATATTCTTAATTGCCGGCGTCAAATTAATTTGTTTAGCTAGATTTTGGCTTTTTAAAAAACAAAAAAATAAAACACTTTTGGCTACGCCAGCAGTGAACAATTTTTAATGTCTGTTAATAAGACCGCCTTGTATTTGTTAAAAATGCGCCGAGAAATTTAAAAATCGCCACGTTTACATGCCGCTTAATGGCTTACACGCAACAGCTTTTACTCTTTAGCACTTTTGTAAATCAAAAAAAATCTCATTGGCATTTTCTCAGACCGAAAAGCGACAATTGCCACGCATACCAACGTCAGTCGCGTTCGAATAAACCGCACCAACGCTCATTATGACACAGTAGAAGCAGTGCAGAGTAAAAGCGCAGCAGCGCATTTCAGGGCAAAGAAGCGCGCAGCCGAAAATCACATTATACGTACCGAACCTTCAACGAAGCAACGAATTTATTCGACACAACAAGCCGCCATATGTACAGGTGTTGCTGGTTGACCCGTCTGGTTTGCTTGCGGCTGTTATCGTCGCCACTACCGCAGAGCCAACAATCAAAGGGAAACACCAGCAAAGCCGCTCAAATGCTACCGCAACAGTTGGCACTTCTGCCGCTTGTCGGCCCGCTACCACAATTGCCGTTTACCACCAACAAAGCGCGTTAAAGCCACTATCGGTTGTTTAGGCAATCATTTGCACCGCCAACACCGATTTATATAGCTACGTGTCCATGTACATATAGACCGACAGCTATGCATGCATGTGAGCAAAGCGCGCACTGCCAGCGGCGGCTCTGCGCGTTCGTCGATCATTCATGCCAGCTTCCTATGGCTCGTAATTTGCTGTTTTTTTTATTGTATCTCTTGCTGGCCTGTGGTGGTTTTGAATGTTGCTGTTGCTGTTGCCGTTGAACGCGCGCACTCACATTGAGCTCTCATTTTTTCCCACCTCTTTAACGCTTTCGAGTTTCCAAGCCGTTAAGGTTCAGTGTTGTTTGTGTATATATTTTTTTTTGCTTTTTTACTTTTTGTATATTTGCGCAGCAAGTTTCCCAGGCCGCTGTTGGTCACTCACAAAGCTAAACAGCCGATGGCGCGCATACGCGTCTCTGTTGCTGTTGTTTTTGTTTATTGTTACCGTTCATTCATGCGTGTTTTGTAAGACATTCATTTTGTTGTGCATAACTCTTCTTGTAGCTGTAGCGCACTTGTTACTGTTGTTTTGCGTACGAAACATTGAAATAAAATTTACGCGTAAACTCACGTAGAATGTATGCTGCGTGCAGCATACCGCAAAGGCGGCATGCATACAATAGCTGAGCTGCTTTGCGTATTTGAGCGTTGATATTTGAAGCGACGTTGGTATTTAAATGCAGCGCGCACTCGTACTTAGCTCTCCCTTCCGGCTCACTCAAGCATGTGCGCGTCTTAGCTGTGGGAATGCTTAGCATTCGTAGGGTCTAAATATGCGCAGCCGCTTGTCTATATGTATTGATAAGGTCAGTTAGCTTACTACAGCGCTTACTGCTGCGTCATTCTGGTCATTGGTATATCGTGCTGTTGTTTTATAAAAATCTGTTTAAATAAAAAAATGAACAGTTATAATTTTTTATAAACAATTATAATGTTATTAACTTACCTTTATTTTTATATCGATAATGCTTAGCCTTTTTATTGAAATGTGATTTACATATATAATGCCCTGTTTACACCATAAAGTGAAAAAATGAAGCAATTGTAAGCAGCACACAGAGACAATTCGAGCGTTCGATCAAATTATCAATTAATTTCTTCACTATTATGAATGGCTAATATCACGAGTAGAATAGCCGATATGCAACCTTGTAACTAAATTTAGAAAAATGTTACCAATTACTTAAAAAATCTTACATAAAAATTTAAAATCAACGATATTGCCTACTTTTTCAAGCATACTGAAAGCAGCGGCCATACGCATTACAAAATGCTGATATAGTAGTTAGAGCATTAGATGGGCAATTATTATTCATCAGTTCTTCTTACTGAAGCGCAATTCTTAAGCTATGTATGTGCGCAATAACATCTACGCTTTTATATTTCAAATTTGCTTGCTAGCGTCATTTCCTTACTACGCCATAGCACTTCCGTCTTAACGCCACTGCTGTCAAACAGGAAGCATTCGCGATGCTTACTTCCGGCTGCTTGCTGTTCTGTACGCGCATAGCTACTGAAATTAGCCGGCGCACTAAAATGCGTGAAAATGGAAAAATGTCGGCGAATTTTTCAAAGTTATACCCAAGAAAATGCGTATGTATGTATGTTCTGCATTTGCATGTCAGTAAATAAATAAAATATGCCAACATTTCACGCGCTCGTTAGCGTTTCCAACTGTGTGGAAAATGATTTACATTTGCCTAATATTTATTTGGCACACTCAGCAGACGGTAGGCAGCAGCATAGCGACAGCTAATAAGCACCTAGCACCGCTATATTGGCATGTATAATAAGAACAAGAATAAAAATGTGAAAGCATAGCAAACACGAGTTGTTTAAGTCAATAAGTAGCTGTCGATCTGACATTCATTGCCTACTTGCTGTGCTCTGTCGGTTTGGCCGCTGGTATGGTCACCTGCTGTGCGCTGTGACGCTTAAAAGTTTATTTATTTTATAACTGCTTAAACATTTTGTTTCTGCTTTTCTATGCACAAAACTGTTTATTCGACTTTTTTTGTTGCTGCTTCTGCTGTGCGCTCAATTGTGCCAACATGCTAAGCGTCCTTATACCATATTTACGGTTTGCAGAACCGAAACAGATTAAAAAAAAAAAAAAACTGGAAACAATTTACATTAAAATAAATAAAATATTTGAAATGAAAGGAGAGCATATAAATATGCGCCGCCACTGCTGTCTGCGTTTAGCTTTTATCGCATTAAAATTTTTGAGATATTTTGCATTTCCAAAACAAAACTATGTAAAATGTGTTTTAGTAGTTATAAAAATATTAGAAACGTGTTGGTGTGGCCATTCACTGCAGCGATAACCGATAAATTGAAAGTGTGTTTAGAGTAGAGACTACTTGTCAATTCATTAGTGTGTTTTTTTTTTTTTTTTGTATTGTATTGTTGTAGCAGTGCGAAAAATTTGTAAAAATGTGGAAAATAAATATAATGTGATTTTTAAATAATATTTTTAGTGTATTAGTATGAAAAATAATAAAGTGCAATACGTGATGTGGCTATTGCGCTAACAGAAACTAAACCAAAAAAATAATAATACTAAACTTGAAATGAAAATGAATAAAAAAAAATTTTGATCTTTGAAAAAGAACTAATAAAAATTATGGGCATTTTTTCTTTATAAATATATTTTTCTCTAATATAACTAAATTAAAATCCATCTCTCATATGCAGATTATGTTAAATATCAAGCAAATAATAAAATATTAGTGCCGAAGCAGAAATCAAAAATTGCATGAAAAAGTTTAAAAACATCATCACAATATTATTGCACAAAAGTGTGACAAATCGCTGGCTACTAAACGAAATGCCAATCAACAAAATAAATTACAAACTATAAAACCAACTTAAAGTGCTGAGCAAATCAAAGAAAGAAAAGTTAAACAAATTGTAAAAATAGCTGCCTTATCGACGACAAAGCAAAGTAAAATCAAAAATAAATAAAAATTGAAAAGAAACGCTTCCTTGTTGAAAACAGAAAAGCAATAAACATAAAATTTGTACATACCTACATATATTTTTGTAACAAAAGCATAATACAAACAAACAAACAAATTATAAAAACATCGTAAAATCAGCCATAAAACAACGCTGATATTAAAAAGCGCAGAAAAATTAGCGACGCTAGCAACGAGAAAAACCGCCGGGCAACATGAAAAACTGTGAAATGTGTGATTTGCTCAAACTGCAGCAGCAACAACAGCAGCAGCAGCAGCGGCAAGACAATTGCATCAAAACCTCCGCGGCACAGTTGATAAAATCACTGCGCCTCAACACGAAACCGTTATGCCAACATCAGCAGTTACAGCAACAGACGCAAACACAAGCAGCGCAACAGCAACGTTGCTCTAGTGTTGGCAGCACAGGCAGCGCTTGCGACACAATCTCCTCGCTGTCCGGCTCAGCGCTGTCACCAACGGCCAACAACAACAGCAACGCCTGCAACATACACCAACACGGCTTGCTGCTGCACAATCATGTCGGTGGCCTTAAAAGTGCGCACAGCAGTAGCTGCCTTTTGCCTAACAGCGCCGCGGCGCTTTCCAACGCACTAACGAGCGCCGCTGCAGTAGCCATGCCGTCGTACAGCAGCATGTCAGGCGCCCCGCTGTCAGCACAACAAGCGGCGAATGCAACATTGCCAACAACATCAGCAACCAGCATATTGCCGGCAACGGCGGCGCTTGGCGGGCTCGGTGCCGCGGCAATGGCTGCCAATTTGGCCGAATCGTTTACTTTATTGCATCAGCAGGCGCATCAGCATTTTCGCGATATACTCTATGCGGCACACTTGTTGGGACGAGGTAAAGAAAACTAGTAGAGAAAAGTCATTTATTATTTGCGCGCGATTCCCAAAAAAAAACTATACACAAATTCGATTTTTTTTTGTTTTTTAAAGTAAATAACTTATATAATACGTAGAAAGAAGTAGATTTAACCACAAATAACCACGCTATATCACAGCAAATTCCGCACAAAATACTTTGCATGCTGCGAAAAAGAATGAAATTCACACAAAAATGTCAGCTCATAATTGTGGGCGATTATTCAGTAAAATTATATACATTTATCATTTTTTGTTGACAGTTGAAAAAGCCGAGGAGGTAGATATGTATGTACTAAAAGTAGTACAAGTAGAAATGCCTGATGAACAGCAGAAATTTGCAGAATTTTGTGGGTCACATAAAAATGATTAATGACTATGCTTGAACAAATGTGTATTAATAAAAATCAGGCAAATTAGCATGCAAAGGCACTGATTTTAGAATTTATGTATCGATGAAAGTTGGGGAGAACATTTAAAGGCAAATTATATTAAAGAAAATTTTCTTGCAAAATATAGTTGATTAGTAGTGTAGACGTGTGTTAAAGCATGTTTATTTAAACATCGCACATTTTTTATAATAAATTAATATCAATAACAGGCAAAATATATTAATAACATATGAAAAAATATCGATAGCAGATAGAAAATATTGATAACTGATAAAAACATCGATAACAGATAGCAAAAAAGTTATAAGAATTAAAAAATTAATTGATAACAGATTAAAAATATCGATAACAGATAAAAAAAATTGAGAACAGATCAAAAATATTGGTAACAGATTAAAAATATTGATATATAAAAGTATCGATATCATTAATAACTGCTAAAAATATCGATTACTGATAACAATAGGGGATATCGATAAAAAAATATATCGGTAACAGATAAAATAGATCGGTAACTGATAAAAAATATATCGATAACTGCTAAAAAAGTATCAGTAACAGATTTAAAAAAATCGGTAACACGGCACATTTTTGATAATAAATAAATATCGATCACAGATAAATAATCTGGACAACAGATTAAAAATATCGCTAATCAATAAAAGTATCGATAACGGATAAAAATATTGATAACAGTTTAAAAATATCGATAACAGATAAAATTAACGCAACTAAAATAACGGTTAATCAATCAAATCAGCTGTTCGTCTTTATAACAATTACACATTCTAAGTAGGTATTTTGTGCTTTCTTAAGCCGTCACAAATCAAGTTCTTATGCATTTGACATCTGGAAACTTGTAAACCAGTTTCGTTTGACCGTCGTAACCCATTAATTTGTTAAAAACAAATAACAACCAATTAACGCTTTGACAGCACAAAGCTTTCAACTGTTATCGCGAATGTCGACCCTAGGTTAAGCCAGTCTGCTGTCACTCGGCAGTGCACGCTTATCTACAAAACACATAAATAACAACAAAAAACTAAACAAAACGTAAACTGAGACAACAAAAGTTGACAAATGTCAAACACAATGTCACGCTGGCGCGAGCGGACAAGAGTGTAGAAGTGTACACTAATAAGCGCGACAAAAATGAAAAACAATAACAACAGCTGCAGCGTGCTTCGCAGCTAAACAAACCAGCAAATGCATTCGGAACAAATTCAGTTCATTAGTGTCACAAACGCCCACAATTTGTGGTGTTATCGCTGCATATGTATATGTAGCGTATAAATTGCTTTTCAAACAAATATACAAATAAAAAAGAAACACCAAATATTTATAGAAATAAATTTTGTGAAAGAAAAAAAAGTATATAATATTGTTACTAGCAGTTAATAAATTTCTTAAATGTTCGCGCGCATGATTTTGTTTTAAACGCAACTGTCAGCGCCCATCTGTCATACTATTTAATGCAGCTGTCTGGTGTTGTGTGTGTTAAAGCGCTTGTTTGTCGGTTTGCGCGAACAGCAGATGATCTTTGCAAGCAATTTGTCGCTGTGTCCAGTTAAGAA
Source organism: Bactrocera oleae (assembly GCF_042242935.1). Taxonomy (NCBI): domain Eukaryota; kingdom Metazoa; phylum Arthropoda; class Insecta; order Diptera; family Tephritidae; genus Bactrocera; species Bactrocera oleae. Next base: position 3,009,995 of record NC_091539.1, read on the forward strand.
GTGACAGCTTGTGCGGCTGCTGTGAGATCTGCTCCGTTTATCATTTGACACTTATGACTGTCAAAGCGCACACCTCGCGCGCACATATACGCCAAGTACATACCACACTTGTGCTGATCGACACAAGCATGCTTTTCGCGATTGCGGCGCTCACGTGAATTATGCTTCCGCGCGTCATTTGCTTTCAAGCTATTCCATTTTTTACGCAGCCTCGTTTATTGCCACCGTCGTCACCGCCTTTTCAACTTCAATATGAAATTGTTGCGCGTAGCAGCAAAGGCTTTTATGCCGCATTTTGCCGCTTCGGGTTTGCGCTGGCATGTGGCTTGGTGTGGCCGGCGGCGGCATGCTGCGTTATGACCATCAATAATTTGCGGCGCTTGCGGTCAAAGCATGCATGTATGCATGTATGTATGTAGGTATAAATAATATGTCAGGCAATCAATGTGGCACAAAATTATAACAACAACAACAAAGCCAAGGCCCAAAACGAGTAATAGAAATGTGAACGCAATTTGACAAATGCGTGTGCCGCGCGTCAAACACAGCAAATTAGACATGTGTCACATACCAAATCATGACCTGCAGTGAGGGTAAGGTGGACAACTATCGTGGCGAACGTGTGACGATTTACGCCGAAAAAGGCGTTTGCTCATGTGTATTGTTTTTCGCGTGTAGCGTGCAGCCCTGAAGCCAGTCTGTCGGTCGCCATTTATTGTGCTGTGTTATACTGGTTTTTGGAAGGTTTGGCGCCAGTTCTTTAAATGTAATTATGTGCGAATTTATTTGTCGTTGCCGCAATTTTGTCAACACCCGTTAATTTACTGCCGACGCCTCTATGAAGTGCTGTGGTTGTACACAAATATTGTAGTAATCCACGTTTAATTGAGTTTAAGCTGTGGCCCACCGCGCGGCATGTTGCGTAATAAAAGCAAATTAATGGCTTTTCGAGTTTTAAGTGCGAAATGTGTTGTTGTTTATATTTTTACTAAGATTCGTTATTGCAAGCAAGCACATTACAGCAGTTAAGTGTTTTGTGGTTAATTGAAATTTATTTGAAAGGGTATTCTAGTCTAGGAATGTGAAAAATTAAAAATTTCATTATTTAATTATTATAAAATTTCGATAATTTATCGCTAGATAAAAATTCAAAATATCTCGCCAAAAGCTTTTTTTTTTTTAAATTCAAATTACTTTCTAAGCTATAGCCATTTAATGTCGGGAAAAGTAGAATTTGAGTGGACGTCGAGTTTTTCGCGAAACTACTTTTTTCGACGCGGCCTTCACGATATCTTAAGTTGGAATCAGTTTCGGTCGATTTACTTGAAATTTTGCAAAAATAATCTTTAAATATATCTCTATCGTAGAACCAACAAAAACTGAAACGAAACCTGTTTTTTTTAATTTTGTTTAAATATTTTAATTTTTAATTATTTAAAAAGATATATTATATAATTCATAATATTTTTTATTAAAAAAAAATTAATTTTAATTTCAATTTAATTGTGATATTTAAAAAAAAAAATTAATAAATTTTAATATTAAAAAAACCGATTTTAGCTTAAACAATTTTTTTTTTAATAAAATGAAAAAAAATTCGAAAAAGTAAAAAAAAAAAAATTTTAAATCGATCTTAATTTTTTAGTAGCCACCATATGAGATAATTTTTTTTTTTTTCAAAAATCCGTAACAGTCGATAACATTATCGATTTAAATAGAGCAGTTAATATAACGCTGCGTCGAAATTTTAAAATTAACCTTTGCAACTTATGCACTTATTGAAGGGTTAGTGAAGAGAGGAAAACAAATAGTTAAAAAAATGTCGTAACGGCACAAAAATGTACAATTCTTAAACTAAAAACGCTGAAAATTATTAACTCGCCTATTTTACATACTCACCACACCACTCCGAACGCAAAATGACAGTAGAGTTAAAGTATGTTTTATGGCATGCGGCCCAACCGCCGTTGATAGTCCACTTAAAATATTCAAAAGTCGCTTTTTTATCTGTCACACTTTATCAGCATTCACGCAGGACGTCAAGCGACAAAAAAATACGAAAATAAAAACCTTACACACATACGTAGCTACACACACGCATGCAAATGCATAAATAAGTAATAAGGGGTAACATGTGCGCCTACTACCGCCCGAACACCAAGCAAACCCAGCCACCGCATAGCTGTCAACACACATTTACATATTCACAAACGAACGCTGATTGAGCAGGCAAACCATCAACTCCCCAAACAGACATTGAGCCACGTCCGCTGACTGCTCAGCAGCTCAGCAACTGCTCAGCGTTGGCAGTTTGAAAAATTGTCAATTGTTGAGTTTGTCACGCTGACAAAATGATGAATTGGCCAGTGTGTTTTGTCAGCGCTCCAGCAGACGCATACTGCCAACAGCAATTGACATACATATGTATGTACACACATACTTGCATGCATACACACACACACACAAGTTTTAGCTACGCAGCATTTGCCTGCTGTGGCGCATTTGCGGGCACAAGCATGCGAGTGTGACCTGCTGATAGCTGCACGAATGCTTTAGCCTTACATCCGCACATCTCTGTATACACTTTGTTGTTGGTGTTTGCGGTGCACCACTTCGTATGCCACCAATCGGTGTTGGTACACAGGAAGCGTTTCAACACATCAAACCAATCACACGCCTGACGGCAATGGTGGAATAAGCCGCGTATAGGTTATAGTGCATGTGCACACCTGCATTCGTACACATATACACGCAGCCATGTGCATGTATGCATGCGCTTTAGCATATACAATACATAGGTGTCGCATTAGCTACGCTGACCAGTTGCACCTTCAATGATTGGATTGTTCTGATTTCGCCGATATAGTCGCTGCTACTCTCAGACCACAGATGAGGCTGCTGTTATGGTTTTGTTGTTGTTGTACTTTGCTTTTTGCTGTTGCAAATATCTCGTTTCATGGCCTTGGTATTGTGTGCATTTTTTTTCTTTATGCGCGTGTGTGTGTGTTGTTGCATGCAAAATTTTCTTTGTTGTTGCCGCTTTAATTCGCTGGTAACGCCAATGCTGCGGCTACGAGTATTCATATAAGCATGAAATCGATGGCATATTGCTTTAAAGCCTGGGTTTCTAGAACGATTTTTTTTTGTTAGAATAAAATTATTTTTATTTGCAAGAAAGAATTTTTTTTTATGCAAGAAAAAAAAGTTTTTTTAGCAAGAAAAAATTAAGAATTTCCCAAAAAAAATTCCATAATATGCTAATGCGTGTTTTGCGCTACAAGCAACAACTTTGTTGCAATCTAAAATATACACACATCCTTTCTTTCATTTCCACTCAAAATCTCGGTTCACCACTTATTTGCACAATTTTGACACAAATTTTGCATTTTATATGGCTTTTCCTTGCCAAGTGGCAGCAATTTCCTGCGACAATTGCTACACTTCAGCGTGATTGAATGCGTTCGAAAGTGATTGAAAGCGCCAGCACTTACACCGAGTTATCGATTACTCGTTGACTCTGCGCATGCATATATTTTCGTGGTTTTTAGGTCAATGAAACGCGTTGTGTTACGCAAATTAATGTCAATCAAGTGTAAGAGATTTATAACAATCATCAAATTGGGTAAAATTTTCGTTAGTAGGCTCACATATCGATATATTTTTTTACCCTGAACAGTGTATATTAAGCTTGTCTGTATAACTAGTCCCGCAGTTTTTGAAATATCGATCTGAAATTTAGCACACATCCTTTTCGCCTCAAGAAGCTACTCATTTGTCTGAACCGCTGATTTTGGACCACTTTAGCGTATAGCTGCCATACAAACTGACCATTTAGAATAAAGTTCTTGTAAGGCAAACTTTTTTTAAACTGTTTAAAAATTTCCCACCCTATCATCTATAAAATATTAACACAAATCGCTAATTCTTATTACAAGCCGCAGATCAAACCATGCTAATTATTACGCTCCATGTACATAATTATTGGAGCGCTCGCCCTTCACCGCGTTCTCTACTGACACTACGTTACGTATGTGGTGTTGGCCATAAAAAATGCGCCTAATTACGCAGAACTTATGATGCGCCACACCTCAGTGAACATACAAGCATTGCTTCAGCTGCAACGCACCATCAACTTTCCGCACATCAACAAACAACTGTCAACAAGCAGCAGTGCCGACGTTAGTAATGCAAACCCTCATTGAGCACTTTTGTGCTGCCGTCATACTTAGCCGCTTCTATGTTTTCTCCTATTTCATTTTGCCATTAAGGCGCATTCACTTGCAACGGCTCGTCAACGCCACATCAACGTTCGCACGCCTCGCAGCAGCGCGCGTATTAGCAATGATACAAGCGCAACAACAAAATCATTGCCATCATAATTATCATTATGATAATCATACGCATTAGTAAGTGCTGGCTCTGACAGCCGCGGCCTTATTGGCGCTTTTTTTTTTGCCATACATTCATTGCCTATTTGCACTATGCGTGCGCGCCGCATTAGTGTCTGTGTGTGTGTGTGTATCTACGTAGCTACTTGCTGCAATTATAACACTTCAAAATTCCTCTGTGCTGACACTGAGAAGCGGAGAAGTGGCCGCATGCATAGCGGCGTTTAATTATTTATGCGCTGATGACATTGATGATGGCCACGTTGATGTGGCTGATGGTGATGATGATAATGTTATGTGCGCTGCTTTGCGTGGCAGGCGACGCAGAAGGGGACGCGCATTGATGATGCGTTGAATACGCTAAATGGCGCATTATTTATGCGCTTTACTGCAAGCGAAAAGTTATAAATTTAAGTCACATAGTCCGCTTTCAGTTTAAAATGTAAATTTGTCAATGACAGTTGGTTTTGTAATCAATTAAATTAAAAAGAAAAAAAAATTATAATGAGTTCTGCAACTTAAATAGTTTAAAACAATTAAAATTAGCTAAAGGAGATATGCTAGTCTAGTGGTATGCTAGTTCTAGAGCTAAATTTCAAAAAATTCCATTCTTTCGCTCAAACCGGTCTAATTGCCACGCTACTAATACGGCTTCAGTTTTGAAAATTATTTGAAGTTTGAAAATTATTTGAATTATTTGAATTTGTAAATTATTTGAATTTCCAAAATTAATCGAATTTTCAAAATTATTTGAATTTTGAAAAACGCTTTTTGGGAAATATTTTTTAATATCTAATCTACCAAGGTATGAAAAAATTTCGATTTTTTTTAATGTATAGGCTAGAATATCACTATAACACAATAGTGATATAAAAAATCTTGTTTACTATAAAACAAAAAAAAATCGAAATATAACATCCGTTAACTAAAAATCGAAGCTGAAATGAAAATTGTGATCTAAGGGTATGCAAAAATTGTCATACTAATTCTTGCTAACCAACAACCAAAGCATATCCACAGACAGACAGTTAATTTGCATGTCGCGATTCGCATATGGTAACAACTCCCGCTATTTATACACACAACTAATAATTATGCACATGTGACACATATCCGAACCATTTTATGTACTTATGTTTGTGTCATACTCGTTCAGGCCTTTTGACGCGTTCATCAACTCGTTGACTAATTATGCGCACAATTTGCGCGAAAAATGCTCACACACATGCATTACACAACGACATACATTAGCACAATAAGCACAGAAATAGTAACACTTTGCCATTTTGCAGTCAAGTAGCGCTAAATATCTGGGCGTCAAGTCGCGCATAATGCAAATATGTGACAAAATGCGCCCGACTGCTGTGCAATTGGTGGGCATATACTGTCTGTTTTACTGCGCGGCTGTCAGCTAAACGTTATGCCGGCAATCAGTCTGTCATTTGCTCATTCATTCATTCATTTAACATATTTATTTGCGTCGTTTAGGCACTTTAGGTGTAAATTAATAATGAAAGTTGAAAGAATGCATCTTTTAGGCAAAGCAATGAACCGCCCTACCATAGCGTAATTATTTGAAATATGTATGTAAAAATGCTGTTTGTAATAATATTTGCGTAAATTGTCTTTCAGTGTTCGCTGTATTCATCGTTTATACTCTTGAAACCAATAGTGTGAACATGTACTTATTTTAATGTTTTGAATAATCGATAATTAATCGTTGGCTTTTTTATTGAAAGTGCTTTAGTTTTGAATTTGTTACAATAATTCCTTAAATATTTTGTCAACTCTAATACCTTTTATGTTAGTCTCCATTTATGTAGCATGTTTAGTGCGCTCTGTGAACACGTGATCTTAAAGCATTCACCAAGTGCCTGTTCAATATGCAGCAAATGTGTGGCACAAGTCTTTGCAATATGTTGTTGCTGCGACGAGTTTTTAAAACGTTTTGCCAGACGATTGATTTTACATTTATTCTAAGCCAACTTAGCTTTAGTTGTTGCAATTTGCATATATTTGCACTGCATATACATACATACATATGTATATGTCGGACAGCTGCACATTATTTGCGCATTACTTTATTGGTAGCACCGGCAGCGGCTATATTGGGTGATTTTTTTTGCATTCGCTGTTTGTTTGCATAAATTTATTATCTTCTGTCTGCCTTAGACAAACGTGAGTTTGTTATTGCGGTTTTTAAGCGTTGCTGTGCATTGTTAGCAGCTGATTTATTAATTTGAATTATATTTCTACGTTTGCTTTACATTTATGCACTGCATTTTTAATATTTGCACTTTTAATTCAACGTAATTATCACACTTTACAATGTTTGCTCTTTCACGCTACACAAGTGTGTGTAAATTGTATTAATTTCGCACTCGACTTATCGCAGGGCACTTCTGAAAAATCAACTTTTGTTAAATTGGCGCGAGCGCACTGTTCAGAGTTAAAAGCACTTGTCATGAAAATGCAGCATTTCACTTTGCAAAGTAATAATAATAAATAATTTTCGTTTGTTTTATTGCATTTTACTTTTTATTTTGCATTTCTTTTTCTTATTTGGATTTTTTTTTTTTGTGTATTTTTTTTTTTTTTGTGTATTTTTTTTACATTTTTTAATTTGTATTTTTTTTTTGTGTATTTTTTTTACATTTTTTGTTTTGTATTTTTTTTTGGCATTTTTATTGTTAATCCAATTTTTTTCTTAATATGTTTTTTTTTTCTTTTTTTCCATTTGCTTTGTTTTTCTTTGCAATATCTCCGCGTGCGCATCGCCAGCTTGCTCTTTTTAATAACATCCATATTTTGCAGTGCCTTAGAAACAAAACCGGGGTACGGCGACGTTTGTAGTGAATTGTTGAAGAATCTGCAAAATATTGCCTCAGAACACCTGAGCCATCTAAGAAATTCGAGTCCGAAAGAAATTGTTCCCGTTCTCTCCGAAATGTAAACTCAGTTGTTTTAACTGCGTTTACAAGTACACTGGATTCAGTAGCCTTGCGCAAAGTAAAATTCTGTTATAGTAACCAACGCTGGTATCCTGGCAACTATAATCCAGTAGCCTTCCGCAATAGTGTAGTAAATTTGTTCTTAAGCACTATTTAGTTGCAATCATCTACTTCATGTAAATATTATACGAATCTCTTCTGCCTTCAGTACTCATCGCCGCCATTTGGTTGTGCTTGCTATAAAGCCTTATCCAACAAACACATAACGCTAATTACTTAACACCTTTCTTTAAATATTTTAATGTGTTGGGCGTGCTGACTTGCAGTTGTCATAATGAAGCCATCAAACCATAAACATTGCAAGGCAATTACAATTCAAGACACAGCTATGGCTGGAATTCACAACAAATACATGCAGACATACCTATTTGCAAAACACATATACAGAAGTATGCGGAGACATATTGATATTGCTTGATATGTTTACCTCATGTTTGTTTACTACTTTTGGCTTCCGCATTTTTATTGCTCTCACAGCCACAATCAATCGCAATAGAAATATAGATGTTTTCGCAATAATAAGATGTCTACGAATTGAATCATGCCAACAACAAATCAAGCAATCAAACGCAAACATATTCCATGTCAAAGACCTTTGCTAACAACAATCCTGACAAAGCCCAAGGCAAAACTGCTGTGGCGCACTCCTTGCGCTCGCTTTTCCAACGGAAACAGGAAGTGTGCAAGAAAATCAATGTAAAATGTTCGTGTGTGCATGCTCGTACATGTCGTTCGTGTGTATGTGCGTACCTGTTTGTCGTGTCGCGGTGTCGACATTAGGCAACCACAATTTTATTACCATTTAAGTATGTTGTGATTTTTATTGTCGATACATTGCAATTGCCTAGGTGTGTATGTATGTAGGTGTACGACAAGGGTGTAGTCATTTATAGTACATGCTTATTACAAGTGTGTAGACTAGTACGCACGTTGCATACGTATTTGTTTGTGGATGCATGTTAGCACCAGCTAAACCTTTATTTATCTTGACATGTCATTGACTCTAAAAGCTAAGCGTGCTTCACGGTATGGCTGCGTAGCGTTTCGTCCTGTGCCGCGTCTGCAGCAAGGTGCTAATGTGCTGTCAGCCGTACGCTACACTTGCTTAGGGGTTGTTAGTTATTGCGCTCATGTTCGCAAACAATTTAAGTCGAAATTACCGTCTTGTCATATTGTTAGGTTATTTCCGCTGCATAACCAATAGGTCTGGTTTGATGGCAGTGCGTTGACAGCTGTTCAACATTTTTTTGTTTTTGTACATATTTTCACTTAATTTATTTTTATGTGTTACTTTATTATCTATAATATTTAAGCACTTGTCACACCCCGGCAATTGTGCCATTCTTAACCGCTGTTCACATCTAGCTACTTAAAGTGTATAGCAAAGTTACATATGATGACATCGTTTTTACAGTTTTTTATGCTTTTTGTGCATAAATACAACTTATGATTCTACTGTTAGTTCTACTGTTCAAGAGCTTCTGCTTAGAAATATATACAGATTTATTTGTTGATCCGATCACGGTATAATAAACTATTCAATATAGTGAAAATATTATAGACGAATAAAGGCGAAAACGTTTTTGCGGGTATAAAAATCGAAATGTTTTTCAATGGAAAAAATAATTAATTTTCCATTTGGAACTTTATTGAAAAACTGTAATTAATAATTTTCTTTTTAATTTTTTCTTTTTTACATAATTAAGATATAAACTTTCCTATCTTTTAAGTTGGAGCAAACTGAACACAGTGTGCGAAATTTGACTAAAATCGGTTAAGTAGTTTAGGAGTTTACCCCGGAGAAAACGTGACACGTAATTTTTATATATGTATGTATATAGATAACAAATTCAAATGGCATACCTATATAGTATAACAACTTGTAATGGAATTCGGAAAAATTGTTGCTGCCAAGTATCTCTTTGCTAAATTAGAGCTTATTCGCCTGTTTTCCCGCTATCTAGAGGCTATCTAGTTTCTAGCTAGCTTCATTGAGTTGTTTTTTTTTTGAAATTCTCGTTTGTATTGTTGCTTCAAAAACAATTATGGACCTCTTGAGCCTTTAGAATATACAAATATAATTATAAAAAAATTATATATTTAAACCAAGTCCAATTTTAAGTTAACCTTGCGTCCTTAAACTCTCCTCTTCGTGAAATTTGTGAGCGAAACCAAGAATCTAGGAAGGAAAATCGTTGGCGTAGCTGGCTGGGACTCACATGTCGCTATTAAATTGCTGTGATGTCAAGTGGTGATTTGAAGTGCAGGTTGGTTGCTAGCTCTATATAAGAGGGACTGCCGTGGTGGCTAGCTAGTAGCCGTGTGACTCTGTTGACTTGATGTGATATCAAGTGGTGATGTTATGTGATTCAGGCCTTCAGGCTGCTGGCTCTTTATAAGAAAGACTGCTTTGGTGCCTGGCTAGTAGCCGTGACTCTGTTGAGTTGATGTGATGTTACGTGGTGATGCTATGTGATTCAGGCTACTGGCTGTATATAAGAAAGACTGCTGGGGTGCCTGTCTAGTAGCCGTGTGACTCTGTTGACTTGATGTGATGTCAAGCCTGCTGGCTCTATATAAGAAAGCGCTGACTGCATTGAGGCAATGGCACCCGTTTGTGTTGATGTGATGTGAATTAGTGATGGGTTGTGTTTCGATTTACGGCATGACAGAGAGTAGAAAGGAATGAATCATCGGATAGAACGAATAACTTACAAAGACACTAATATATGGTTTAAAAACAAGGTTTACATGCACGAACGACTCGAATTTACAAACCTATTTCAGGAATGCTTCGTGCTTTTGAAACAATATTAAAATTCCGTACGACACCGATTACTCAGTGGCGTCCGTCACTACCTTAGATACCTTAAAATGATAAAGCATAGACTTTTAACTAAAAAAATTAGCTTTATAGATCTTAAAATATGCTTTGCAAGGCTCTGCATATACTTCTAATATACCGCTATAATATTTATTTGAGTATGTACTTTGTAACTTCTCACACTCCACCACCGCCGCTAACCAGCACATAAAACGCATATTATATTGGCTACGCGCATTTTTAATAAACTCCAACTTGCCATACAATCTAGCTGTTGTTCATAGTAGATTATACGGCATCACGAAATTCGTGATGTGCCACAATACGCGCGTATACACACACTAACAAACAGCTTACGCCACAAATACTCTTATTCTACAACCTATTTCATTTGAAATTTATGTGGCGTATTGATTGATAGACACCGGTTGATTAGCGGCATTGTCGCCACTTCTTATATGAACGCTGCCGCTGCCGCTGCCCACCAACCATAGCTTTAGCTTGAAAGTGGCAAGCAAATGCTAATGAGGTAGTCATTGATTCCGTGCTGACTGTGTGACAGTCTGACAGTGCGCGGAAATTAGTGATGAATGTGTTGGTGGGTGGGTTCGCTGTATAGCCAACAACACTAGGCGGCGACAGCGTGTGAAGCGCGTATAAAATTAATGCCTGCTTTGTGGTGAATGTGTGAATCTTTAAGCGATAAGAAAACCACAAAATCGAGTCATCAAATCGTGTGCTGCAAGTGACATGATATAAATTTATAATTACTGAAATGTGGCTACATACATATTTATACTCGTATAATGTATGTATGTATGGCTGTGTGCGCAGAGGTTATTTTGTTAGCCTGACACTTTTTTGTGTACTATTTACATTAAGCTGTCATTGAAAGTGTGATTCGACAAGGCGTACACGGAAAATGATAGTAATCACGACGATTCATTTCTATTTAACATGAAATTGTGGTAATTGAGTTGCATTAGTTTCACTTGTAAAAGTGCTGTTATTATTCATATAAATTAGGTGTAAATTAAAACGCAATTGATTATTAGCGCAACGGTTGATTATGAAACTTGGACAGTCGGTTTAAACAAGCCTCAACTGAGAAACAATTTGACACCAGCACAAGCTGGAAATTGGGCCCATGAGGCTTAGGTTAGCTTGTGTGGCACTTATACATCAAGCTTCTATTTTCATTCAGCCTTATTTAAATGGTTCCAAATGGTTTTTTGTGCAACATTTAGCTTATAGGCAATTGAAACAGTGCTTACATGACGTTCAGACTTGACGATTTCCATTACTTTATCGATATTTTCGACAATTGTTCTTCACAACAGAAAAAAAAAAAGTAACAGAGAGACTAGTTACTAAGAATAAATTTAAATTTTCTACAAAAAATCTGGTAACTAAGAAAAAATTTCAATTCTCTTGCATTTTTCCGTTTCGAAAGTTTTACCCTTTGTCCACTCACCCTAATTTGTATACAATCCCAAACCCAACACTATTTTCAAAAATCAAATCGATTTTCCCACTTTGTACCAGTCAAATGCCTCACTAACCTTTGCCGCTTTCCGACGTAAAAGTCAAAATGTCAAATTTCCACACTACAAAAGTCAAATTACCAGAAGCAGCGGCAAAACAACAGATTAAAAAGCGAGAGAAAAAAACTAAACCAGGAAATTTTCACATTTAAATTTATAGCTTTGTTAAGCATTTTACCTTTGTCGCTGTTGCTATTTGCCGCACATACACTGCAACATTGTTTTCAGTTGCTGTTGGCTGCTGTTAGCGAAATGCAGCAGCAACTGTCAATTGAATGCAGTTGTGCGGAAAAAAAAAGCAAAAGCAAAGCGTAAAAAATTAAAAATTAAGCAAATAAAATAAAAACTTGTTTTTTTGTTGTTGCAACTGTCTAACCGAACAGCACTAGCTTGCGCTGCCTACCTCTAATATCCAATGGAAGCGCGCATGCTGTCGCAACGTAACTGCAATATGCGCGCGTTTTTACGTAAGATTTTTCTTATAACGGTGGCAGCAAGGCAGCAGCAGCAACAAAAACATGTTTAACAAGCAAAGTATGCAGTCGAAAGCAACAACAATTGCAGCGCCTGCAACTGTAAAAATATAAAATGCGCGATAAATAGACATTATTGTTGTTGTTGTTTATTTTCGGGTTTTCTGCACATTGTGCGCTATACGCTAACAGCGCTCGGCGTATGAAAGTGTGAATGTTGCTGCTTAGCATAGTGACGAATGTCTTTTAATATGAAATTGATCGATGGGAATGCTTTCTGGTGTGTACTGCGCTAAATATCAACTTTATTATATTTTTTAAGATTAATGTGCATAAACTGAAGCAGCCTTGTGATCCATTGCATTAATATGATTTCAGACATTTTTCCTGCACAACAACTAATATTGCATACTACTATCTTGGTTTACTTTCAGGCTATTACCAACCTGCCGGTCCATTGATCTCACCACACGTTCTACCAACTGTAGCCGCAGCACCACCGCCGCCTCCTAATGTGCCACTTCTGCCGACAGTTGCCAGCTCTGCTTCCGCTTCTTCTATCAAGAAATCTCAACAAATACCCGCGCCGCTTAGCTCCGATCCGGAGCTTGCTGCCGGCCAACAGCCACCACCATCGGCTACAGCCGCAGATAGCGCAGACAGTGATGTGCTTATTACTGGCGGCGATTTGACACCATTCCGTTATCCGCCGGTCGCACATAGCGGCGCGCCCACCACACAGCACCAGCAGGTGCAGCAGCAACAGCATCAACAACAGCTTCATCAACAAGCTGCCGCCGCTGCTGCCGCAGCTGCTGCTGCTGCGGCTGCCGCCGCTCATCAGAGCTCACCATATCCACGTTCGATGCATGCGCAGATGCACTATTCGACTGCGTATCCGGCCAACTATTGTACACCATATCCGGTGGAAGCGGTGTGCTACTCACCGCCCACCTATCAACCCTACTTTTCGACCAAAGTCTACCAGAGCGCCGGCCCGCCACCACCTTCTACATACCGACGCTATCCATACTATCAGCCAGGTCATCCGCCTCCGCCAGCCGAACTGTACGAACAGGGACCACCACCACCACCACCAACAGCGGCTATGGGTGCAGCACAATCAACTGGACCGCCACCACCAACGTCCATACAGGGACCACCACCATCAGCACCGCCCCCCGGAACACAACTTGTGCCGGCTGGACCGGCAGCACACGGACAACATCTCGAACATTATCCAGGTCCGCCGGGCTATTATACCGGCTATAGTCCGGGCGGTAGCGCTGCAGGGCAGTGCTATACGCGCAGCATACAGGGACCGTATATGGGTAAGGAAAAGTATGGTTCTCACCTAATAGGTAGATACATTTGTGGGTAAGGGGTGGGCTATAGACAGAAACCGAATATTGAAGTAGTCGTTTTGGCTGACTTTTTGGAACGCAGCTTTATATATGTATGTTTTTGCTTCTCATTTGCAGAATATCCACCACAGTGTCCGTGTCCAATGCAACAATCGTGTCCAAAAAACGTCCATACTGGGCCTCATATTGGTAGCAACAACGGCAGCAACAGCAACAGCAGCAGCAGCTGCAGCACGAACAACAGCAGCAACAGCAATTGCTCAACGATGAGTCATTTGAGCAACAACAACAATATGTTGATGAATGGCAGCAACAGCAACAGCAGCAGGGAAATCAACAACAGCAGCAACAGCAACAGCAACAACAACAGTTCGAATATGACGAACCACAGCCAGAACAGCAGGAGCAGCAGCAACAACAACAGCAGCTCAATCAACAATTCATTGACTACCAGTAGAGGCCCAGTTAAAAAATCGACGACGACGACAACACTAAACACAACAACAACACACGCTAGCGTACCAGTAACAGCGACAGCAATGGCTTTAGCATCAGCAACACCAACCGAAATCGACGATCTGTTACTATTCGGCAAGCAACATACGCAACAGCATTTAGATCTGTTTCAAGCCGTTAAGTCCGAGCTGAAATTAGAGGAATCGGACAATAAAAGCCAGTACGAGGAGAGCGTAGTACAGCCACCAACGCCGCCTGAGAGCTACACGACCAACGATGAAAAACTGTTAGACACGCTAACGGAGCAGGAGTTGTCAACGGCGTCATTGCCGGCGGCGGCGGCGGCGGCGGCACTTGAAGAGGCTAATGCAAAGCTGCACTTACGCAGCGCACAAAGTGACAACAAAATGGCAGTGCCGGTGGTTGGCAGACAACAGGCAACGCCGCAATATGTGAGCAGTAACGGTAACAATGCGCCGCCAGTACTTGAAGCCTACGACTTGACATCAGTTACGGAGACACCACCACCATCCACGCCAAATTCAACGGTAACTACCAATAGCAGCACCACCAACTCCACCACAACCGCCAACAATTGTGCCGTATTTCCAATATTGGGGCGCAAAGCGCGTATTGGTAAGACGATGGCGCGTGAGATGGTCTACGCAGGCGCCGCTGCAAATGTGACAGCGCAGACGCAGAGCAGTTTACAAACGCATACGACACCAATGATACATGTGCGCACATTGCCGCAGCAACCGCATGCAATTGTACAACCACAACAGCAACTGCAACAGCCGCCAACGCAGACGCAGCCGCACCAGCAAACGCAAACACAATTTGTGACACTCCAGTCGGAGCAGCTGTTGACTGCTATCACACCAAGTCCTTCACCACAAGTGCCAGCCACATTAAGCGAGTCCTTTCCAGCCGCGGAGATTGCGCAGTCAACGCTGCAGACGCCTTTTATATTGAAGACAGAAATAAAGGCAGAAAAGATTAAGCTGGAAGACGATGAGCCGCTATTAAATGCTGTATTGCAAATGCAACAACAACAAGAGTCCAATCACAACCATGACAAAGACAATGAGAAGGCTGAATTGAAGCTTATCAAGGCTGAGCCACTGACATTGAACTGTGAAGATGTGTCGGCCGAAGTTTCTGATGCTATGGCTACGCCAACATTGAAACCGTTAGGTATGTTATGACTTTTATTAAAAAAATAGTATACTAATTTTACTAACCCAACTTTTTGCTCTCCCTCTCTCTATCTCTGTAGGCCGCATGCGTCTTTTACCCAGCTGGCAGCAGCCACCAGTAATTCAATGCGACATTGACCTCTCCACAACCTCAGATGATGATGTGCTCGATCTTTGCCACAGTCCGGCACTATCTACAACGGGCAGTTGCCAAAAGTCACGCCTCAAGATACTAAACCTGCCCAAGGCACAACTACAGTGTAAGAAATCTTCACCTAACGGTTACAAAAGTCTCATTAAACAAGCCGAACCGCGCACATATTTGTGCCTGAGCGGCCGAAAGCTCGATAAACGTGGGCGTTACAGTAAACTGCAGTTAAGGCAAGCCAAAGCAGGTGGCGTTAATGCGACAATACGTCGGCGTCAGCTAGTGCTGACCGATAAGCAAAAGAAGCAACTGAAGTTGCGTAAGAAAAAGTTGCAAGCGCTAGAACGCCGCAAGCAGGAGATCTTGGAAAAGCGCCGCGCAGCTGCCAAACAGGAACGTTTGCAGCGCCGAAAGCAGCGCAAGAAGTCGATTACACTCAGTGACATAAAACAAGAAGATATAGAGCCATGCGCGGATGAGATTGTCGATTTGGTAGAAGAACCCGAGCAGACAGAAAGCGAATTCAGTGAAACCACGCAAACAGATGTGCCAACAATGCGCATGCTGCTGACCGAAAGCAGTAGCAATAGTAACAGTAGCAGCAGTCTGAGTACGCTTCGAATTACGCCGAAACCTTCACCGAAGCGTGGCAAGACACCACGAAAAACTTGTATACCGCTGCACTTGATCGAAACCATCGACTCGGTGGCGCGTGGCTACTTCTCTGAACCCGAAACGTCACGTTGCAATGGCACGCATAATCAGTATACAAACTGCGATGCTGCTGACGTTACCGAACAGGCTGCGGATAAGGCAGCAACTGAACGTAAACAGAAGAAAGACAAAAAGGCGTGCGCTGAGAAGCGCTCCAAGTCGGAGACGAAGAAACCTATTAAAACCACAACAGCAGCAGCGCACACTGCTGCGCCTGAGACTATTGATGTAAACTACACACTTATGGCGGCGATGGCGCGTGCCGCACAAACTACCTCAATCACCGAAGCTGCGTTGGCTTCACGCAATGTAGAGCCCAACACAGCCTTGGATTTGACACAGGTCACAGAAGAGGCGTACGCCGCACCAACGGCAATTGTCAACAGCAACAGCAGCACAAATAAAATGTCAAACAAGTCAAAGCGCACGCCGGCTAAACGGAAAACCACAAAAGCAAAGAAATCGAAAAAGCCAAAGTCAAATAAGCAGAAACTTAAACAGCAAGACTGTGACTACAACAACTATACTTTGGAAACAACTGAGGAAGCGCCGCTGCAGGCCACAGAGCAACTGGCATTGGAGACTAACAACAACATATATGACAAATGCAACGCGGAAGGCAGTGCAGTGGAAGAGACCGAAGCTGGACCAGCACAAATGGCAACAGAAGAGCTGGATGAGACGCCGGCGCTACAAGAAGTCGTGCAAGAACAGCAGTATGCGCCGCCACACGATAAACATTCCAATGCACAAGTGTTCCTGCCGCCGGTGCCGCCAATGCCGCGCATTGTCTGCCAGCCGCATCACGGTACTAAACGTACGCGTTCACGCTCGAAATTCGGCAGTCGCAAACGGCAGAAGGTGAAACATTCCACAGTCTCCTTCGAATTAGACGACCGCCTACCGCCAGCAACGCGCGGCGATGTCGTGCCAAAGTGGAATAACGGTTGGACGTGGGAGGGTGAGCCGTTCCAGCGCGCAGTATTTCTGAATGTAAGTCTTGTGTACGTTATCAGTGAGGGTAATTTATATTTAATATTCGTTACGATTACAGAGCGACGATCCGCTAGTCATACGCACCTGCTATCTCGCCATGCGTCACTCGGAGGGCGACATAATACGCACACGCGACTGTGTGCTGCTCAAAGCGAATGAGGATAATGATCTGCCATATGTGGCAAAGGTGGCGCATCTCTGGGAGAATCCCGAAGATGGTGCGTAATATATTTAATTTACAACACATTTAACGTTATTTTATTTTGTGTGTGTATTTGTGTGTTTCTGTTACTTTATAGGTGAAATGATGATGTCGTTGCTGTGGTACTACCGACCCGAACACACCGAGCAGGGACGCCAGCCTAACGATAGTCCCGACGAGGTGTACGCGTCCAGACATCGCGATCACAACTCAGTTGCCTGCATTGAAGATAAGTGCTATGTGCTCACTTTCAGCGAATATTGTAGGTGAGTAGTAGCAATAAAATGAAGAGCAAAAAAAAAATTTTAAAGCTAAATTTGTATTTTACAAACTTCGCAAGTGTGTGTATATGTTTAACATAATTTCGAAAATCGATACGATTTTATATTTGGCTTGTCGGCACGCATTAGAACTTCGAGTTTTGGCATTCCGAAATTTCAACTTAATTGTTAGAGATTCTGATTTTCATATTATGACTATATAATTTTTGCAGATACCGCCGTCGTCTACGCGCTGCAGAGGAGGACATCGAAGAGGAGGTCTCCATTGTGCCCAAACGCTCCAGCTGTTATAGCATACGCACCGTGCCTGAGAATACAAATCCCGAACTGGTTATGTTCTGCCGGCGCGCGTACGAATTTCGCACGAGGCGGCTGTTAAAGATGCCCAACAAACAGGATTATATTGTGGTGAACGGCTAAGCCGACAGCAGAAAATACTTGAAAATTTGTTTGTTTGAAGTAGCAAATGCTGGAGGCAGCGGCGCAGCCACTACGCTTGTATATGTTGCTTTTGTAGACCTGTTGAGAACAACAACAACAACAATTTGCGTCTAAATTGTTTATAGTTTTGAAACATTTTGGCAAGGCATATAATGGGTGTTACAAGAGCGTCAATCAATTATGCTGCTGAAATTAGTAATGAAAAGTCATTAGAGCCTGTAACGGTAATTTTTTGTTTGCATTATTTATTTTTAAGTGAAATATTTAAGTGACTTATTTTACACTTATCCACAATTCGCTTTTTCCTTTACATTTATGTACGTAAGCTTAACTTAACTTAAGCATAACTTAACTTAAGCTTAACTTGATGTATGCGGCTTTTCGCCAATGTATTTCCATTTATTAGCGTCTATTATAATATTCGCTTGTTACATATACATATATTTAAAATATTTATACTTTATATGTATGCATAGTTGTTCATTTTTCTCTCATTACCGATTATTCTCAACATGCCACACACAAATGCGGCGCGTGTATTTCAATTTTTAAAACCAACGCAAATGTATTGAAAAAAAAGCACATACACACACCAAAAAGCAAAAACAAATACTACTAAGTGTACTGTTTAGCTGAGGTATGGAAATTTAACCAAAAAACAAACTGTTTAGACACACCCAAAAATATTAGGGTCCGCAAAAAAAACAAAGATAAATAAAAATTACCAGTGGACCTTGCTAACTGCGGTTATAACTGGGTATAACAAATAACGAAACAAGGGACCAGTCGGACTACAAGCAAAATCTAAAACTTTGAGCGCAAAACTAGATATAAAAAAATAGTCAGTTAAGTTTAAGCAGTAATAGTTCTAACGTATTTCGTAAACAGCAAAAGCCAACAATCAACTTGCAGACGTAAAGCTTGTATGATTTTTTATAAAAATATTTGTTGCAATACATTTTTTTCAAATTTATTTTTCATTGAATATTTCGGAACTTTTGGTGTCTTACAGAATTCTTTTTCGAAACTTTTGCATTTTCTAGTTATTATTTTTTTTTAATATACATATTTTTTAATTTCGTTTATTATTAGCAATTAATATTTTTTAATTTGATTTACATTTTTTTATATTTCCGATCCTTTTCACTTTTTTAAATAAAAAATTTATCAAATCAAAAATTTTTTAAATTAGAAATTTTTCAAATTCACGCATATTTAGTCAAGTTTAAAATTTTTTAAATTAAAAATTTTTTCAAGTTAAAAATTTTTTCACATTGAAAATTTTTTGCATTTTTTATATTTCAGAGAATTTTTTCGAACCTTTTTTAAATTAACACATTTTCAAAAGTTTCAATTTATTAAAATCAAATTTTTTTTGTTGTAAATTTTTTCAAATTGAAATTTTTTGTTTATTTTTTTTTAAATACTTTTTTTTTACTTTTGTCTATCTATATTACAGAATTGTTTTTCCGAAATTTTTTCAAATTAACGCATTTTTTAGTGAAATTTAAATTCTTGTCCAATTCAAATTTTCTAGCTATTTTTTTTAAATACATTTTTTTTTTTAATTTATATTGCATTTTTTATTATTACGAATATTTTTCCGAATCTTTTTCAAATTAACACATTTTAAAAAATTTCAAGCTATTAAACTCACATCTTTTTGTTGTATTTTCTAATTACTTTTTTTAATATATATTTTTTTACTTTCATTTATTTAAATTTTTTTTCAAAATTTTCTTTACTTGAACCAAAAAAAAATTCAAAATTTTTTTTACATTTTTATTTTGCACATTTTTTTTTGTTTATATTTTTTTTATAAAAATTATAATTCTTAATTATAAAGTATAGTTTATTTTATTTTTTTAAAAAACATAAATTATAAAAATTGTTACAAAAAAATATTAAAACAAAAAACAAAGGAGCGCGAAATGAAAATGCAAAAAAAAATTTTAATATCTTTTTGTTTGCTAAAGTAACAAAATTTTGGAAAAAAATTTTTTTTATATTACAGTAAATAAAATTAAAAAATTTTTTTGGTTTAACTAAAGAACATTTAATAATTTTTTTTTAAGTAACGAAAATTTTGAAATTTTTTTAAAGTAAAGAAAATAAAAATTTTTTTTTTGTAAGTAAAGAAAACTTAAACATTTTTTTTGCTTGCATCATTGTAGCGTTTGAAGATTTTATTTTAAAATATATATGTACATGTGTATGTATTTTTTCTTTTTTAAACAAATGTTTGAAAACAATAAATTTGAGAATCAAAATTTTAAATGCCGTAAAATTTAACACAAAATAAAACTTAACTGGAAAGCAAAAATTCCAGAAATTAAGTAGCAAAAGTAAATATAAAAAACAGTAGATAAGCACAAAGTATAACGGTAGACAAAAATATAAACAAACGGACTCAAAAACATATTTTTACAACAAAAACGCATCATCATAACGAAACACAAGTGTTTGACACCCAGCAAGTCTAAAAGTTTGTGCAAATCCCTAAATTATAGAAATTTAATCGATTTTTGTAGCTAATTTTCAAATGCTGGCGATTTTTCCATACATTTTATATTTAATTTTACTTTTAAGCTTGTCAAGCAACACAATATTATAGCTTAAGATAACAACAACATGAGAAATGTAATTTTATTTCCATACACTTATTTGTAATTACAAGTAAATATAAATAATTAATTTTAAACGTAAGTTAAAGAAATACATACAAGACAAAATACATTTGTATGCATTAAACGCGGCTGTTCATATGTATTATATAAGTATGTATTATAACATATAATAGTTTTCTAATGCAGTTAATTATGTTAAATTATGTATAATTTTAAGGGAAAATCGTATTTCCAACACTCTCACACACGCTCTCAGCCAAAATGCTTTGGCGTCTCAAGTGCTAAATATCAAATATTTCCACACTTTTGCGCTATATAAACATATATAATTACAAATGTCGCATACATACATACAACATATACTCGTTTATGCTATTATATACACACTTCTTTGTTTATGTAAGTTAAATTTTGAATTTAAATTAATTGCGAACATTTTAGGTTAGGTTAGTCGTTGAATACTTACATTTGATTTGTTTACACTTTTTGTTTATGGAAATGAAATTTCACCAAACATATAATTTATTGTACATTATTAATTTATGTATATGTATGTACGTCGTTTCAAGCAAAGCAACGCCAAAAAAAAATTACTTAAAATTGAAAAAATTCTAATTTTTGACAGTTAAAATTATGCATAAAATATGCAGAATAAACCTTATTAATTTCCCATGCACGTGGCAACGCTATTTCGCTATTAAAGTTTATGAGAATTTATAAAAAAATAAATCATATGTTATTAATATTATTTTGTAAATATGTTTATGCATAAAAATGATAAATTTTACGTTCAACTAACAAATTCTTAACATATTGTACCAAACATTAACATATTGTACACACACACATGTACACGCACACACTTACAATAATTGTACACAAACATACAAACATTATAATAAATGTGCGCTATGAAAACAAAATAGAAAAAAAGAAAAATTTACAATATTTTGTGTTTTTATTTTTATTAATTGGGTATTGTTTTATCAATATGGTGTTTACAATATTTTTTTGATTGATATTTTGATAATATTTTATAGAAAAAAAATTTGTATGTAAATTTATAATTTTTAAAAATTTTTTTTACATGCTAAATTTTTTTTTGTTTAATTATTTTATGAACTATTTTCTTATTATAGATATTAAGATATATTTTTAAATACTTTTTTTTAACAATTTTTTTCATAATTTGCGTTAATTTGTAAATTTTTGTATTTATATTTTTGTATTTTATTAATTAAAAAAAAAATTGTCATAATTTAAAAAAAATTCAATTAATTTTCTCATATTTAAAGGTAATAAATTAATTTTTTTATAATTTTTTTGATAATTTATTTCTAAAAACAACTTTATAAATTATTTTTTATAATTTAAAAACCTTTTGTATAATTTTTTTTTCTTTTAATTATTGATTTTTTCATAAATTTATATAAATTTAAATTTTTCTTTTTAATTTTTAAAATGTTTTTATTTTAATGTTTAATATTTTTTATTAATTTTAAAAATTTTTGTATTTATTATTTTATATTATTAATTTCTTTATAATTTAAAATAACTAAATTAATCTAAAAACTTTTATAAATTTATTTTAATTATTGATTTTTCATAAATTTATATAAATTTTTTTGTTAACACTTTTTTTAACAAATTTTTTAATATTTCTTTTTATTGTAGTATTTAAAACTTTTTTATATTTTATTTTATGTTATTAAATTTTTTTATAGTTAAAAAAATATTTCAGTTTGAAAATTTTTTCTTCTAGAAGATTTTTATAGATTAAAAATTTTTTACAAATATATTTTTAAATTTTAATTTTTTTATTATTGATTTTTTATAATTTTTTTAATTTAGTACGTTTTTTGTAATTTTGTCACATTTTTTTAAATTGTTTTTTAAGATTTCTTATATGGGTTTTATAAATTTATATTCTTATTAGAAACTAATTTATTTTTGTTTATGCTAGAAATTAAAATTTTTTTATAAATTTATTTTTTTAATCATTGATTTTTCATAAAATTGTATTCATTTTTTTAACAAATTTTTTAATATATCTTTTTAATGTTTAAAATTTTTTTATATTAATTTTTTACAAAAATATTTAATTAAATCTTTCATAATTTTTTTATAGATTTAAAAAAAAATGTATAAATTTTGAAAATTTTTTCTGTTAGAAGTGTTTTTATAAATTTAAAAGTTTTTACAAATAAAATTTATAAATTTTTTTAAGATTTTTATAATTTTTTTTATTAAAATACATATAATATTTCTAATTTTAATTTTTTTTAAATTCAGTTTTAGATGTTTTCTTTATTTTTCTAGATTTTTTAATTTTTTTTTTTTTTAATATTTTTTATATATTTGGTTGTTTTTTTATATACATCTTTTTTTTTTAAATTCGTTAATACGTGCAAGAATTACATTTAAGTTTTCTATTTTTGGCACCGCTTCGGGTTAAGTGCGCGATTGAAATTTGTGTGGCCAGCTCAATTTAACAGGCGCGCAGAAGTTGACCGACACTTTTCAGGCGGTGTTTAGTTGCATAGTTTCAGGCGCTAATTGACGGGCGTGTTAAATAGACCAAATGCACAGAAACACGTGCAGGTGTTTTAGGCGACCATTAGCGGAATGAAATGCAATTTGAAATTAAATTAAGTTACTTTATTTAGACTTCTGATTATAATTCACAGTTAATTGCTTTAAAATATTTTAAATATATGTAATATTAGGAACGTCCATATGTTGTGCGGCTGAAAAATTAAAATAATTTTTTAATTATATTTTGTGTTTTCTGTGTTTATAATTTTTTTTTTGTAATTTAGGATAGGAAAATTTAAAAATAGAAATATTGAGTTGATTATATTAATAGGGTGTGACTGTAACTTTTTTAGATTTTTCTGCTATATTTTTTGTAACGTTTTTTTTAATATTTTGTTAATTTCTGCCATTTTTTTGTTTTGTCACTTTACGCACAAAATTTTAGACTTGCTGACAAGCGCAAATACAAAGACACATTTCAGTATATTTGGTCTACGAAACGAATACTAAAATATATTATCAAACACTATTTAAACAACTGGCATGCTCGTACATATAGTAAATACGACAAACCTACATACATACATACGTACATATACTCAATATAGACTCGAACATATAATGCAATACCTAACCAATCATCAAGGCAACCGAAATCATACATATACGTGTACTTATTATGGTGTAGACGAGAGATAAATATATAACAGCAAAACTAAATGAAGCAAAAACTATATTAATGGGCGTAGTAGAATATGTGTATAGGATTATTGTCCTGATAACTTAAAAATTAAAAATAATACAATGCAAGAAATAGTGCATATGAAGAATGAATGTAAGCATGTAATAAATAATATAATATTAGAAAATTAATACAAAAAACAACAACAAATACTGCAAGTGACAGTTGAGGAGACAGCTGATTGGCTGCACATGATTAGTTAGTTTTAAGCCTATTTTAGGGATTCCAAAGTAAACAAGGTATACAGACTTAAAAGTCTAAACAAAACAAAAACCAAAAAAAGAAACAAAATTACTAAAACAAAAAACTATAGAAACAAATAAAAGTAATAAAAACATGTAGCAAACTGTGTGGTAAGTAGAAAATCCATTTACTTAGCAGCAATATGAGTAAGAAAATGGAAAACTAAAATATAAACAAATAAAAAAAATTAAATTTAGCGCTATATATTAGCAACAAACACACAAAAACCAAGTGCAGACAAGTAAGACATTTCTATAGTAAAATTAGTCAAATACACACACGCTTTACAAAACGTAATGAAATATCAGGCAGAAGTATATACATATGTATAAGTGACTTAGCGATGTATGTAAATTTATTAAAGTTGACGGGTAAAATTAAACAAAAGCAGAAGGGGAACACATGTGCAAAAAACAAAAAAGTATATCAATAATAAATTAAAAAGCAGACGCCACTGTCTACAAATAATATTTGCTGACAGCGCGCGGTACACTACATGTTAACACATAGTTGGCAACACGCATGCGATAGCAATAGCGGAAATCAAAGCGCCGTTTGTTGTGGAAAAATTTTCAGCAGTCAAATGATTTTACCAAAAAAGTTAATAAACACTAAACAAAAAAAACGAAAACAAACAGACAAAAGACAACAGCACTGGAATATCAATTAGTAAAATAATAATAAACAAACTTAAATTGTAATAACACATGCATACGTACATACATGGTACATACATAAATATATGAAACACATACTATATTTCTACGTATTGCAAAGAAAAAACCACATACATACATATGTTGATACACAAACAATAAAATATTAGTAAATCCAGTAAATAAGTAAAAAAAAAAAAAAAAAAAAAAAAAAGCTGAAGAAAAAATGTAAGGTAAATCTCCCCAGTCAATGAGTTATTTAGTAATTTAAATGTGTTATCAGCTGACCCTTCCAAGCAACTTTTTCTAAAAATCAGACGCCTAATAGGAAAATAACGCAACCAAATCGAGAGATGAAAAGAAAATTTTACACAATAAAAGCAGAGAACATACAGCAAGTTGACATAAGTTCTCTAAAAGCTACATACACACATACAACAACTGACATGGCCTTCCCTGCTTCCTACTTACTTTCCATTCATGCTAATCATAAATGTTAGTGGCAAAAAACAAAAACAATAATCACAAATGCCATATGTTATAGCGTATATTATTGAAGAAATTATAATTGTCAAGTTTAAATTAAATAATTATATGAAATCGTTTAAATTTAAATTCTAACTCTACCATATATACCAGATTTAAGATGAATGCCGGCAAAAAAAAAAACATATTGCATTGCATGCAGTTACAATAATTATACATACATACATGTATGTACGTTGTACGTAGTAGTATGTGTGAGCATTGTACGTGCACGCGTTAATGCGGTAGTAATGATTCTAATACGCGGTACATACATATATTTATGTAAGTTGTAAACCGTACATAAGTTATACAACTAAATACTTGATTAACTGTTATTTTTAAAAATTATGTGAAGAAATTGCATTTAAGTTTCTTGTGAAAATAATAACAAATCCTTAACAATCGACAATTCGTATGAGAAATTATAGTCTATTAAAGTAAAAGATTACTTCAAATAAAAAAGAGATGCCAGATTAATTAATAAATGTTCGATTGTTTAAGTAAAAAAGATACAAGCATACATTGGCATAAGGCATTGAGGATTGAATAATTAATGAAATGGGTCGAAAGTTATGAGTCACTGTGCAAAATATGAAATCAATAAAGATATCAATATATACACATTATTTATTGGTTAAATAAGCATTTTTTATGATACTAAATTCGTTGGTTTCCCACACACACATATAATTTAAGCTTTGGAGGGGATGCGTGAAAGGTTAAGCTAACTACATGATCGTATAATATATGCATATTAAGTAGTAGAGACGTAACATTGTGAAAGCGAGAACTGTCAGTTGACTGTCACATTTGCAATACTGACATTGCGAAATGGTTACACAATTTTTTTTCTAGTGAAAGTAAGTATTTTTCTGGTATTTTTGCGATTTTTAATATATACTTAAAACAAAATCACTTATGACCGTTTAAGTTTGGTCGGTAGATATAATATTACCGCAAACAAAAGTATTAAGTAGCGAGTGTACAAGTCAATGTCTACACCCTCCTTTATATGCAATGAAACGAAATGATAACGAAACAAAAAAGTAAACAAAATTCAACTAATCGAAAAATTACGCTGGTTTAAAATTTCAAATATAGGATGGAAGAAGATTTTTCATTATTTTTACTTGCCAAGCGGAAAGATGCTTTCAACGGGGATTAGGTAACCGTTACAACAACAACAACAACATGCTTTCAACGTCCATCAGCTGAGGCGCCTACGTGACCAAAGTAACCTACCGTTCCCACGACAGTCGGGTAACCGGAACGGACCCGGATTTATTCCGGCCAAAGACTGTTAACTCGGCAGAATTCTGCCGCTACAACAACAACAACTAAAGTGATCCTTTTTGTTTGCCATATGAAATCTTCAAAAAACTGTTTGTCTTGCTGCACCTTGTTAAGAAAATACATTGTCTCATCTCCAATCATGAATGAACAGTAAGAAAGAGTGAAGATTGGGTAGTTTTCAATATGCTAATAAACTGAATGAAAATCAGTTAAATATTGCAGAAGAAGTGCTTTAAAGATGCATATCAGTATTGCCGTCAATGAAAAGTAAGACAAAATGGGTAGATAGTACGAATATTATTAGGCAATATTATATACAAAACTTACAATATGCTATAATAATTGTTGTTTGTTTGTAAACACAGTGACAGTGAACCTAGCGTTAGCTATAGTAAAACGAAATAAAATCTTTCGAAATACCTTTGTCCTTATGAATCATTTGCACAGCATGTCAAAACTTGCTCTAGCCGCTTTACATTATCAGCCATTGTTGTCACAGCGTCTGTTAAACCTTGCATCACAGTTATGAATTGTTCTTCTCGCTGGTCACGCCTTTTCATACTCTCCAAAAGGGTTTCGTACATTTCATTAAGTGTTGCTGATTTTCGTTTTTTTGGAGCGTTTGTCGAATTTCTAGGTACTTGTGGTTCAGGTGACGTTGCATACTGTGTGGAAGATGCGTGCTTGTTTTTCAAAGTTGACAAAACTTTTAAGCTGGATGAGATCATTGAAGTATTTGATGGTGGCGGCAAAACAATAATTCCTTGTGAACTGTTCTCTGTGTGTTTTGAAACACTTGATGGACCGAGCTGTATAATTTTCCTTTGAACATTATCGGTTGTTGTAGGCGTATTGTTTTCAGTTGATGTACGCGGAATAATAAATATTTTTGCCTTTTCGGTTTCTTTGGTCACTGTTTGGCGGGGAAGAACAAATATGTCAGAACGCGATGTGTCCTGTGCAAGAGTAGAAAGTAGTTTTCAGTAAATTTAACAAACAAAAAAGAAAATGTAGCGGAAAACCCACTGTTGGAATGTCTTCGACTGTATTGGGGCGATTTGCCGCATACGTAGAGTTACTGTCCTCCGAAAGTACAATATCATGTTTGATGTCTAATACTTCCTCTAACCTATGAGCTGCCTAAGAAAACATTTGTGTATTTTAATAATGGTTTTCATCACGCATATGTAATTAGAGGAATACGTACGTCTGCTTGAGTATCATCCTGATGACTATTGTCATCTTCAGAGCTATCAATTTCTTTTTTTATCTCGTCTAATTCCGTTTTCAGCACGTCCTTTAAATATAGAGGAGAAATTTGTGTCAAAAGTGTAAAAAGTTTTAAATTATAGCTCACTTTAATATTGTCTGCGCTGTCGATCATATTTTCAGCGGCAACGTCTTCAGTAATAGGGTCATTATTGGTGGAATTAATAACTATGTGTTCATTTTCGAAAAGAAAAAAACAATTTCTAAGCTTTGTAAAAGTTCCCTGAACGATCGGTGTTAAAATGAAATTTAAATACAAATAACTATACCTAATTGCACTTGCTTATTTAGTGAACGCTGTCCGAAGTTCCCTAAGGCGAATTTGTCAAATTGAGGTACACCGCTACTTTTGCCACGACGTGCCCGACACCTTAGTTGACTGCGCCAAGTGCTCATAGACTGTAAGAGCGTTATTTATGGATTTAAGTTTATTACACGTGTTTGAAATCAATTATTCACCTCTTTCCATTTATCAGCTGAACGACAAGCGCCATCCATTGAATTCAAATTGCTCGCTAATTCTTCCCATAAGTGACTTACAGCGCCGAACTTCGATGTTAGTAACTTCGGGTGTTTGCTTGCAAAGTTTACAAAGAATAAGAGTTGTTCCATAGAAGCCCGGTTTTTCCTATAACTATATAATGCTTTTTTTTATTGATTTGTTAACTATTTTTATTTCAAATCTTTTCATTACCTGTCTATGGCGCTTAAATTTTCATGCGATTCACTCCGTTTCAGGCTTGCTATTAATAAATTCAGCGAAGGCACTGCGTCTGATTGTAATCGTGCTCGTTTTGGATTTGCCGATGTAAAATCGTTTGCACAGAAGTGTTTGGAGCACAATCTTGAACTTTGTGTTAGCTTGACGCCACACGCTACTTCCCATTTACCTCTCATATATTGATCTCGTGGTGGCGAGAACATTGAAACAGTATTATTCCAACTACTTTTACACAGTGAACATGAATTACCCGGCATTACCACTATATTTCTTTATATTTTAGAATGAAAACTAAATTCCCTATGTATATGAATTTTGGAACTCGTCAAATATGCGTACAAAATGAACTGTCAATTGTCAATTGTCAGGTATGTTGTTGGTATTTTCCAATAGCGTCGTTGTTGAAAAATTTCATATGACACACCCTGTTGTAACAGCTGTTGCTTATCAATCGCATTGTTGCGGAGTTTCTCCTGCTTTATTATCGAAGAGATTTTGACATGCTCATTCGTAAGCAGACTTTTTGAGTTACCAAAAATAAAAAAGTTAAGTGCAGTTTAAAATTTCTAAGCCAATAAGAATTTTTTTTAATTCATACAAAATCTTTAACCTAATACACTTTGAATAGCTTTCAACAATAAATTTTTTACAAAATAACTGTTTAGTTTTTGCACTGCTACCACAGCTGTTTTCAGATTTTTCAAATGCCATATATTCTGGTCACCTTGCTAGTGAGTAATCTATGACAACATCAACTACTAGATGTTTTTCCAGCAGTGAAAAGTGAAAATCGGTGTATATTGTGGAAATTTTATTATAAACATCTTAAATTGTGTGATTAGAGCGCGCTGAAATGACGGACGCGTTTTCTTATCAACGCACCGTACAGAGTTTGGCTCGCGTATTGGCACGAATAGAGCCAACACCATGGGACAAGGTAACAATTGATTTTCACGGTCAACTCATAGCACAAAATCGACTTTTCACCTTTGACTCATATTCTTAATTTTTTGTAGGTGCAATCGCTTTTCCGCTATTGTCCACAAGAAAATGCCGCTGGCGTCTTTTGTCTTGATGCAAAAGCGCAAGATGCGGTAATAGCGTTGGGTATTTATTTTCTGGAAAGTGGGTGTCAACATGAGCAGCGCATTGTACCGTATTTACTAAGACTTGCGAAATGCTTGCCGAAAGCAGTTTGGGTAGACGATGCAAAGTGGAGCAAAACCGATCGTAAGTGTATTTGTAAGTGGATACTTTTCCCAGATACTTTAATTTCAAATGAGTTACTATGTTCTGTCAATAGGTATACCATCGGCAGAAAAGTTCAGTTTTTGTTTGAATACATTACTTTCCGACATAGCGTCGAAATGCCCCGATCTACGCGAAGAGATCATACTCAATCAAGTGGAGACGCTTAGCGCTTTGGCAAATATTATCAAATCTAGTAAGGATAGCAGCTCTGCGCCGCCACCCATAATATTATGCAAAGCCACTGTGCCATTACTATTCGGCTTGGCGCGTTCCATGGGCCGCTATGCCAGCCAAGCTCCGTCTTTATTGTGTCGCATATTTCCACGCGAAGAAATGCCGGTGGTTAAACAGAACACGCGCGATGGCGGCAGTTTCAGCTCTAGCGAACGCATTGCTTGCTTCTCACAATTTCGCCCAATCATACCACGTTCCATGTCCGGTAGCTTGAGTCAAGACTCCAACGAGCTGCGCATGCGTCAATTGCAAATGCTAAATGGAATGAAGCAACGGCCACATTTACAAACTTACTTCTCTGTGCCATACGATCCGCGCACACATTTCTTCACCAAGACCGGTTCAAGTTTTAATCAATTTCCCAATATGCGCGCCTGTGAGACGCCAATTAAAGCTAAGAAGTCAGTCACGGTGCCACCATTTCCCATACAGCATCTACAAACTATTTTCGCTGTAGCCAAGAAATTACTCACCAAAGAGACACTGGAGCATTTGGATGAGCAGGCGAGCGATATATTCGCACTGCATCAAATAAAGGGTTATTGCTACAAAAGCTTTTCGGAAACGCTGAATTTGGTATTAGTGACGCTGTTACGTGAACTTTTGCAGCACCAAATCGATTTACCAACGCCATTTACGAAGGACGTGCAGGAATTTGTGAAACGTCTATTTTTAAATGGACAAACGGAGCTGGCAAATAAGCAACAAGATCAAGAGAAGGAAAAGCGCGAAGAGAACGGCATACCGGTGGTGAATAAATACAAGGTCAATGTAATGGCAAATGCCGCCTGCGTGGATCTGCTTGTTTGGGCTATACGCGATGAAACGGGTAGGTGATATGCTTGCTAAAGTGGAAGAGCATTTTCATTTTTCTTGAAAACTGTAAAAAAATATTTTTTTTTTTAATTCTCACTGGTAGGCAATATTTATTCAAGATTCTTGAAAAATATGCTTTACAGTTAATAATTTTTTTTTTTTTATTAATTCTCGTTGGTGTAGCATATTTTTTCAGGAAAAAGAAAAAGCAATGCATTTAAACACACACAAACACATATATATATATATATATATATATAGTTGTAAATTAAGTTAGCGTTATTACATACTTTGGGTACTCACTTGACTACTTTTTTATTTAATCTGAATTATTCTTTTCAGTTGATGAGGAGTACAATGTACCTTCATTGCAGTTGGGTTTAAAGATTTTATTGAAGAAAGGTTGTTAATTTTGAAAAGCTTTTGTTTTGTTACGAACCGATTTTTACGCAGTTCGGTGCATGCTCAAATGTTACCACTTAAGAAAAAAAGAAAAAAAAAACCATCAAAGTACTAATTTAATTATGCATACTATTATCACTTCATTGTCATGTCAGACCCACCTCAACAGGAGTTGGACATATTTTGTCACATTTTTTTTACCTTTCCTCTCCAATATATATTTTTTACGTTTTTGAATGCGTTTATACCAATTTCGCCTACTTTTACGTTTTACTTTATCTTTTACGATTTAACATCACAACCAAACTTAAATTGACAACAACTCCTACTTTTTAGAGGCCGACAAGCTTTGCGGTCGACTCTCGCAAAAGCTCAACTCTGTGCTAAGTCATAAGATTGTCTTAGACCACATGCCATTGCTGATGGTTTGTCTCGAGGGTCTTGGCAAGTTAGCGCAAAAATTTCCAAACATTGCCGGCACATCTATATCGTATTTGCGAGACTTCCTTGTCGACCCCAGTCCAATATTGGCCAAGCTGCATGCTTATTCGCAGCAAACGCTAGCATTGCAGAAGAAGGAGAAGGAAAAGTTGGCGCCTTTCAAGATTGTGGTGCAGAATAGCGAGTCGCGCTCGACTGTGGATATTTATGGTGAAAATCAGAAACATGCGGGCATGCGCCCGGGTCAGGCAGCCTTCGAGGCGTTGCGCGATGCGGCAATTGAAAATTTGAGCATTGCATTACGTTCCGCGCACACGTTGGATCAGTACTGTGTGCCGGCTTTGGTGGCCAACCTCTCGAATCGGCTATTCACAGCAGAGAAACACGAATCGTAAGTACAGTTATATGTCAGATCGACGACAGTCTCCAATAGTTTGGAAAGTAAAGCAAGCAAATGATGTTAACAACAAATAAATAATATTTTTTTCCCATACATTCCATTCTATCTTCGCTCGCCTAGTGAATCTACTTTGGTAAGCCTCAATATTATTGTGATGCTCGGTCACGTTGCCGTCACGCTAAAGGACACTTCGAAGACCACGCAGAATATCTTGCAATTTTTCATTCAACGCTTCTGTAAGGTACCCTCCGAGCAGAATGCGCTAATTGTCGATCAATTGGGCTGCATGATTATCTCACAGTGTGAACCGCATGTTTTTGAAGAGATTATGAAAATGTTTTCGCGCGTCACAGTGCAATCGGCATCGTTGGCCTACACGTCGGATCAGGAACATCGCAAACAATTCAATAACGTGTCGGATGCAGTGGTCAATGCTTTGGGTAATATTGCTGCCAATATACAGGGTGACTCGGAGATGCTCGAATTATTGGGCAAACTGCTCGAACTCTTTGTGCAGATCGGTCTGGAGGGCGAGCGCTCCTATGACAACAATACACCGGGTGCGCAGAAGGCCAGCTCCAGTGCCGGCAATTTAGGTATGCTAATACCAGTAATTGCGGTGCTGGTGCGTCGCCTACCGCCGATTAAGAATCCACGTTTGCGTTTGCATAAGCTATTCAAGGATTTCTGGGTGTATTGTGTGGTCATGGGCTTTACAAATGCTCGCCTCTGGCCAGCCGATTGGTATCAAGGAGTGCAACAGATTGCAGCCAAATCGCCCTTACTCATCTCGCAGACGACACACAAATCCGACATGCGTGAATTGAACTATACATCGGCGATTAAAAGCGATTCGGTGAGTTTAAATGAATTACGTAGCCAAATACTGCTGCTGCTGGAACATCCAACGGCCGATGTGACTGCTTCGATCAACAAATTGACCTTTGCGCAATGCACCTATCTCTTGAGTGTGTATTGGTTGGAGACTTTGCGTGTGGAGAATTCAGAAGAGCCCAGTTTGGAGCCGATTTTAAGCTATCTGTGCGATAATGCGCTGCAAAAGGATAAATCTGGCATCTGGCAATGCGTGAAGTGGTAAGTTGCCAATCAACCAATTGTGCCTAAGCGGAGAGCCTAAATTCATTTTTTTTTTTTTTGTCTTTTACAGTGTTGCCGATCAGGTCTTCGAGAAGTTCCGCAATGTGCTTTTCGCACATGACGAGATCCGCGAAAAGGTTTTAGAATCACAGGCAATGCTATTGCTCGTCTACTTCAATCACATACACAAGCAAATCCAGTTAGTCGCCGATCAGTATCTCTCGCAGTTGGTGGATAAGTTTCCACATTTGCTATGGAATCGTCGCGTGCTTTGGTGCATGTTGGATATTCTGCAATTGCTTGCATTCTCGCTTACGCTCGATCCGAACGAAGAGACACCAACGCTGCGCGTCGTATCTACACCTTACACCTTGCAGCTAATGGACTCATTGCCTGCACGCGAAAGTCGTCTGAAAGACTTTGCCGATCGCTGTCAAGGTATTGTTAATGAAGCGATGAAATGGGCACCGCGTTCCACACGCTCGCACCTGCAAGAATACCCCAATCAGATACCCACACCGGTACTGGCACACCATAGTGGTCTGGCTTTGGCCTTCGATTCGGTAGTCAGCAGCAATACATTGTATCCGAACGCTTTGCCATCGATTAGTAAGCGTCCGAACTGCGTGAATAGCAATACGCCGCGCTTCGTGTCGGTATTGTGTCTGCGCAGCAAATACGCTGGTGAAATCTCTGGTCTGTTGTCGGTGCTAAGTGAGGATGATAAGGCGGGCTTAGCAGACCGCTTAGTGAAAGATGTGTGGGATGCATGCGCGGAGAAGAGTGATGCGAGTCATCGTGGCGCTTTGTGGCGTGCCACCGCTTATTTGATTATTTGCTCCGATGTAAACCGAAAGCTGTTGCATGCAGTGGGTGAGTCGTGGTTTAAGCATACATTTCACAAGTTACAGCAATTTATCTTTTTTAATGCTTTTCTCCAATAAACTCTGCATTTTAATTTTTTCGCGCTCTCAATTGTTTTCAGCCACCTCTCAGGTGGAATTATTCACCGAATATGCCGTAGAAACGGCTGTGGAGTGCTGGCAGTGGGTGTTGACGGCACGCCAAGATCTGGAGCTCTGCTTTATCCAAGAGATGGTTAGCGCCTGGCAAACGACTTTCGAAAAGAAGTTGGGCCTCTTCTCTGACGAGGTAGAGACTACCATACCATTAGCCGCTTACGATGGCTGTAAGCTGGTCTCTAAGCCCATTCAAATAGCGCCACATCTCATTTGGCTGCAGTTGCTCTCCGAAATGGTGGACACCGCCAAGTATTGTAATCGCGACAAGGTGGAAATGTTTTGTCTGCTGTTGCATCGTTGTTTGCCTATTTCGAAAAATTCGAAACAAAATCGCCAAGTATCAACGGTCGGTTGTCGTTTTAAGCTACTGCAATGCGGTCTCTCGCTGCTGCAGGGCAATACAATACCACGTTCGCTGGCGCGTAACATATTACGTGAGCGCATATATAGCAATGCATTGGATTATTTCTGTGGTCCACCCACATGCGCCAACCAGAGTAAGGAGCAATTGTTGAATGACATTCTGATACTGTTGAAATTCTGGCAGACGATGCGCAGTGAGAAGAAACATTTGGTCACCTCGGAGGTTGGCGAATACGATATAACGGCGGTGGCATCGACGCAAATGCTCTCCGTGAAACAGAATGTGGAGACGGCATCGCTAATTAGCGCTGGTGATGTCGCGCGTTCGATGTCGACCGGCGGCACTGGCGGCTGGTACAACACAATACCGCACTCCACATCTACGCTATCGAAACGATCGAATCGCTCGAAACGACTGCCGTATCAAAAGGACTCGTACGACAAGGATTATATGAAGAAGCGTAATTTGATTTTGGAATTACTGGCAGTCGAGCTGGAATTCCTCATAACGTGGTACAATCCGAATAG
The DNA here is from genome assembly GCF_042242935.1 of Bactrocera oleae. Lineage (NCBI taxonomy): Eukaryota > Metazoa > Arthropoda > Insecta > Diptera > Tephritidae > Bactrocera > Bactrocera oleae. Next base: position 3,045,205 of record NC_091539.1, read on the forward strand.
TCTACCTGATTTGGCTATACCCGGTAAGTGCTACGCGCGCCGCCAAATGCATGCTTGGAATATGCTATATAAATATATTCACCGTATTTTCCTAAACAGGTGAAGAGCAGGTGAACGAGTGGCGCGCACGTCCCTCCAAACCCAACTTGTGGCGAGATTACGCACGCCTTGCTTGGACCTACAATCCAGCTTTGGCTGTTTTTCTGCCGTTGCGCATCAAAAGCGCCGACTCGATTGAGGAGGAGGTCTCGCGTTTGGTGTGCGCCGATCCCATCGCGGTCAGCCACATTCCAGAGGCGCTCAAGTATTTGTGCAATACCAAAAATCTGCTACACGAAAGTCCAGATCTGGTTTATATACTTTCCTGGGCTCCCGTCAACCCCATACAAGCACTTTCCTACTTCTCACGTCAATACCCATCACATCCGCTGACCGCGCAGTACGCCGTCAAGACGCTCAGCTCCTACCAAGCTGAATCGGTATTGCCGTACATTCCACAGTTGGTGCAGGCATTGCGGCACGACACCATGGGTTATGTTGCCGAGTTCATTAAGAATATTTCGAAGCGTTCTCAAATTGTGGCACATCAACTTATATGGAATATGCAAACCAATATGTTCATGGATGAGGATCAACAGCATAGAGATCCAAATTTGTATGACTGCTTGGAGGCGTTGTCACATAATATAATTTCGTCTTTCTCTGGCGCCGCCAAACGTTTTTACGAGCGCGAATTCGATTTCTTCGGCAAGATCACAGCAGTTTCGGGTGAAATACGTTCTTTCCCGAAGGGTATTGAGCGTAAAAACGCCTGCTTGACGGCGCTGAAGCGCATACAAGTACAACCGGGCTGCTATTTACCCTCGAATCCGGAAGCTATGGTGCTGGACATTGACTATAACAGCGGCACGCCCATGCAGAGCGCCGCAAAAGCACCATACCTGGCTCGTTTTCGTGTCTATCGCTGTGGCATAACGGAGTTGGAGACACGCGCCATGGAGGTGTCTAATAATCCGGCAAGTATTTTAAATTGCTTTTGAACTGTGTTGAAATAACACAATTTGTTTGCCTACAGAACTCGCAGGAAGACGCTAAGATGACACTGGGCGTTGAATCGTGGCAAGCAGCGATTTTCAAAGTGGGCGACGATGTGCGTCAAGATATATTAGCGCTGCAGGTTATAACAATTTTCAAAAATATATTCCAACAAGTCGGCTTAGAGCTGTTTCTCTTTCCATATCGCGTTGTAGCGACAGCGCCCGGTGTAAGTATTTTAATTTCAAACAGTAAATTAATATATTTAAATACATCATCGACTTGCGTTTAGTGCGGTGTCATTGAGTGCGTGCCAAATGCTAAATCACGTGATCAACTTGGACGTCAAACCGACTCCGGGCTCTACGAGTATTTCCTACATCAATACGGTGACGAGAGCTCCAAAGAGTTTCAGGCTGCGCGCGCCAACTTTGTCAAATCCATGGCGGCATACTCGCTAATCGGTTACTTGCTGCAGATCAAAGATCGGCATAACGGCAATATTATGATTGACAAGGATGGCCATGTCATACACATTGGTGCGTTGCTCTTAAGCACACATTTTATATATAAATATTTCTAAACTCCTCATACCGCTAACAGATTTCGGATTTATGTTTGAGTCCTCGCCCGGTGGAAATATTGGTTTCGAACCCGACATGAAACTCACCGACGAAATGGTTATGATTATGGGTGGCAAGATGGAAGCGCCTCCCTTCAAATGGTTCTGTGAGTTGTGCGTGCAAGCATTTCTCGCAGTGCGACCCTATCAGGATGCGATTGTTTCGCTGGTCTCGCTAATGCTAGACACTGGTTTGCCCTGCTTCCGCGGTCAGACTATAAATTTGCTGAAACAACGTTTTGTCGCGACTAAAAATAATAAGGAGGCGGCGGCTCATATGTTGGCGGTAATACGGAATTCGTATCAGAACTTCCGCACACGAACTTACGATATGATACAGTATTATCAAAACCAGATACCATATTAAAGAAGGGAAGAGCAGTGTGTGCGGTAGAAAATATGTATGTAAATGTATTAATTTAAAAATGTATGGAATGTTAGCGAAATGTTGCTCTCAAAAGTGTGCTCTCTTCACTGTTATTCGCTTATTTTCAACTCTAATATTCGTGGAGATTTTTTATTGCACTACGAATTTGTTATTTCTAGATTTTAAGTGTACGACTATTAAAATTATGCTAATATTTTAGTTATTTGTGTGTCATCAGAAATATTCTGTCAAGTATGACGTATGCAGTATTTGCATATTATTCAAAGATTCTTGTTTCACGCTCATATTAAAGCAACATATATAATTGTATGTATTTGAAATATAAATAATTGTGGTGTTACTGCTTAGCAACATGTTCAAATAATATAAAATTACATATTATAAATTAACCACTAATAAATGTAGAAAACATTCAAATTGAAATAAATAAAAAATATTGAGTTTTATTTAACAAAAAAAAATTAAATAATAAAAAATAAACAAACAAAAAATAAAAATAAAAAAATAATAAATAAAAAATAATAATAAATAAATAAAAAATAATAATAAATAAATAAAAAAATAATAATAAATAAATAAATAATAATAATAAATAAATAAAAAAATTATAAATAAAAAATAATAATAATAAAATAAAAAAATAATAAATAAAAAAAAAAGTTCAATTAAAAAAAAAAACAAGTAAAAACGAAGCTATAATACCCTTCACAAATGCAAAAGTTTTCCATACAAGAACTTGATTTTGATCGCTCAGCTTGTATGGCAGCTATATGATTTAGTGGTCTGATATCGGCGGTTCCGACAAATGAGTAGCTTCTTGGGTAGCAAAAGACGTATGGAAATTTTCAAAACGGTATCGATATAGTTCGCGTGTATACAGATAGACGGACATGGCTAAATCGACTCAGCTCGTCATGCTGACAATTTATATGTACATATATATTTTATAGGGTCATATAAACTTCGTGGCAAACTTTTTAATAACCTGTTCGGTATATAATTACTTAAAAGCCGCGCGGGGTGTTGCTTTAATAGTCGACTTTCTGTTGTAGCGACCACAAACAGCACTTCAAATGTTTTATTCAATAAAAATACACATCATATTAAAAAAATGCGTTCATACACAAAAATCGTACTACGATATGCAACAAAATATAGTAATATATAAAAAAATAATGGAAAAAATGCATGTAATGCTCCACAACATGTTTCAACAATTATCAATAGTTTATTTACCATACTTCAAATCAGACTAATAGTTCTGACGTTTCTTGTTTACCAAATAATGCGTTGCGGCTCCTTAAAATTTTCCCATCTGATTTCTTTGGTGAAAAATATATAGAATGTGAGCGCATTAAGCATCACATAGCAGCCCAGCCCCAGCCACTCTGCCCAACGGCTTTTAATAAGCGGCTGTGTGTGTAGGCGATACAGCACGAAAGGAATGAGAAAGTAACGCAGCTCTAGCAAGCGTTGAAAGCATAGCACTAGAAAAACAGCTAGCCAAAACATCAATTTGAAGCTTGTGCGCATATGTCGCAGGCCTGAGTGTAACAGCGCCAGCGCAAATACATAAATGGGCACCATAGCGTACTTGAACCATTCATAAGGGCCATAGAAACGATTCCATATATAAAATATGTAATGACGGTTGTCAGCCAGCAAATATGGATGTATGAGCGTATTCCATTTAACGGCTAGTATGCCAGTGCCGAGCAGGAAGATCACAATTAGTTTGTCGCGCGATAGCCAATGTAATGTCGGACGCAACTCGTGCAGCGTATTGGAGACGCCGAAAAGCAAAGCAAAAATGCTGAAGTAAAATAGCTGCAGACAAAAATAAAAAGTTCCAAGTCGTAAACTTTTTTAGCATATATATTAGACCTACCTGCGGTACGTGTATGGTCGCTTCATGCGCACGCTTATCGCCAATAACAATGGAACCATTGAGAAACACGAAAAACAGAAAAGGCAATATTATGATTAGGTAGTAGCAGCCTTTATGTAGTATTTGCCAGATGCTGCGGCCCAGTAGCCGATACGAAGTGAGTATGCTCAAGAGCGTCTAAAACATAGCGTATCAATTAAAAGCCAAATTTACTAATGCAATTAAGTAAACCTACCTTGGGATTAAGTAACTCCACTTGTTGTCTTTTAATGCCTTTGGCACGCGCATAATTGCCGGTAAGCACATCTAGTGCTGTTATGCCGAAGCACATACCGACCCAAACTACATTAGTTTGTCGCATTAAGACACTAGCAGCAGCTGGAAAATAATTCGCAATTAAAATGTTTAAACCAATTGCCAATAGTATTTAAACGCTACCAAAAACAGCAGCTTGCAGATGTGACTCTTTGTGCCAGTAGTAGTAGAATAGCAGTATTGTCGTCAGCGATAACGTATCAGTATAGTAGAGATGACTAAAGAAATAGAGCGGTGGTAGTGCACCTAGAGTGAAAGCATCTAAAGCCGCAAGCTGTCCATGTGCACCACCCAGCAACCGGCGTCTTATTTTATATAGTAATACCACATTTACCGCAGCTGCTACTAGGGATATGCAACGTAAACCCAATGCTGAGCAAGCACCGAGTGGTATGAGTATTAGCGACGCCAGATAGAGGCCTGGGAAGGTGGTAATTTTAGGATCCCACTATAAATACAAAGATTTAATGATTACAACGTTAGGCATATAACTCATTCATACCCACCACATCGAAGCGTTTGTTGCAGAAGTGCAGACCCTGTCGCAAATGGAATTCTTCGTCTATTACCGTGGGTGCAGTGGCATAGACACGTAGGAATAAAGGCAGTGAATATGCTAGAAATAGTATGGGCAATAAAACCGGCCAGAAGTACTTTTGCATTTCGGCTACTATATGATCCTCAAATATCAAATATTGATTGTAAATTGGTGTTGGTAGGAAGAAAATGCACTGACAAGTAGATAGTTTTGTTTACGAAGGTACTTATAAAGCAGAATCCATAAAACCGTGCTTATGCTTTGCCAACTCTATTATTCTAAGAGGGTTGGAAACGTAAATTAACTTATCAAATCAGATAATGTATAATATAAATTTTACGTTTACTGATCAAATTGTTATAGAAGAAACGCAGAGAATGTAAAATATATATACAATAAAGTGAAATATTTTGATAATGGCCGCACTGTGAACCTTCTCTATAATCTATATTCTCTGAGAAACGTATAGTAAATCGAAGTTGTTAAAAATATTGACTACCCGAAATTGTTTGATATGTATATATAAATGTATTTACAATCGAACTTGTTTTACTACACTTACATATATACGATTTTTTAATCCCTAGCGTATTCAATCAATATACAAAATATCTAGAATGTTAGATGCTCCAATGTTAAAATTATATATATATATATTAGTCCTTAGATATATCTATATATATACACTATAGTGTTGGCAGTTCATTGACGATTTGTTAAGCTAGTTGGCAACGCGTTAATAAGCGGTTGTCAAGTTGGCAGTACTGCACCGCCATATTGATGAAAAAAAGGAGTCGTCGTTTCTTGATTTCTCGGCGTGTGGCGCTGGAATTTTCTGCATTAAATATATAAATTCGCTGCATATCGTTCAATAATTGTATAAGTTATATTAAATCGGTGACTTTGCGTTGATCGATGTGATCTAAAAGTAATTTCGTGTATTCTAAAAAACGTTTGGAATACGGCAAGTGTTGGATCGTCATCGTCGTTGTAAGCGAAGGGGAGAGAACCGTAATTGGTAGATGAAAAAATTTACAAGTATAAAGGAAAGAGTGAGGGGGAAAAACTTTTTTTTTGAACTTTTTCACTGCGAGTTTTTCGTTTTCGAAAGTGTATTTTGCTTCTCTGAACCCTCGAAAATTTTTCACAAAGTGCATTTGAGTTTTGAACGTAAGGTGTGGTTTTTAAATGTCATAAAATCTGAAATTTTATGGAAATCTAAATATATTATATAAAAAAAATATATATATATGTGAATTATATAGTGTGTGGATTATAAGACAAGAGCAAAGGGCTGGAGAAAAGTGTAATAGAAAGGAAATTGTGCGAACATCAAAACGAACAAGAATAAAATAAAAAACGTAAAAGCAGCATATCAAAGGCAAGGCAAGGAATCAAGTGCTGTGTGGCTACCGAATACCTGTGTGAACGTGTGTGAACAGCGATAGCGCGATTCGGGCAAATAGCCAGCGAACTAACCATAGTCGTCGGCGCAACAAAAGAAGTGGTTCCGTGGTTCCGTGAGTGCATTATGAAATTTCGGTGGCATTTAGTATGTTTTCCTCATAACTTTTAAGAGTTAAAAATCTGTGCAATGGCTAGTGAAAAACTTTTCGAATGTGACAATGTGTATTTGCTTGATTTTAACTTATCGTATGTGATTAATTGACGATAGTTGAAAATAAATTCCCTCACTATGTGAACATAGTCACGGTGCAGCAATAGTTGCAGGCAGGTTTAGGTAGGCAAAGATTGAGACAGCCTGAGTCTTTCGCTATACAGCCTCACTGGAAAAGCGCTAAAGTCATGTAAAAAAATGTTTGACTATCCTTGAAAATGAGTCCTACACCAGGAAGAGGGAGTAAATGAGAAAAGTAAGAGCAAGCGAGAGTGAACACGCGCATACGCAACGTCAACGACTCTGTCGTCGCTTTTAGCACGCTGCTGCTGTCATCGAGAAGAGAGACAACAGTGGTTTTACTTTCATGTTGAGAACGTGCGAAAAAACAAGTTTCATTTAAAATGCGTACGTTAAAACGAGACAAATGCTGAGTGGAAGTAGTTTTGCGTAAAAGGGTCGTTGCTGCCAACCGCTACTCCAATTGGGATTATGAGATTCCCATTAAAATTAAATTGGTGAACGATCAAAAGGCAGTGTGGGATAATGCTCTCAGTGATTGTTAGTGCAAAATACGTCCAGTGATAAATTTACGTAAAAATGTGCTAATTGTTGAACCAATGATTTAAAATGTTAGAAAATTTGCAAGAAAATTGCAATTTCAATATTTCTTTATGCCTTTTTCGTTTTTACTCGGAAAAAATATGTAGGTAATGTGCCGCAAAGGTATATACAGAATTTTTCTAGACTTTAAATCGGCTATTAGTGTGCTCTCATCTGTTTATTCCACTACTGCTGTCTTCAGTTGTTGCTTTCTCCACTCGTTTTTGTTAAAAAAAAAATCGTGCGTTCGATATCGCTACGCTGTTAATACCGCCACTGCAAATATAGTATTGCGTCGTATATTTGTAAGATACGGATTTTCAATAAGTTTGCGTGTTTAAAAAAATTGATATTTAAATTACAATTTATGTCGAATTTATTTGCAGTTCATAATTGCTTTTTATGGAAACATAGTTGTATATATTCCAACAGCTTCGTTGCACCTTGCATTCCCAATTTATTTGCTCATCGTTGCTATCGTCAAGTGCGTTTCTAGTCCCCTTTGCTGCATTACCGCATTCACCATGTTTCTTTGTTCTTTTATTCAACGACATTACTATACATTCTTATTTCCGCTATTTTATTCTTTCTATCATTATTGCATTAAATGCATTTAAGTGAAAGCGTATAAACGAGACGAAGCGATAGAACTTGAGGCAAATGTCAGTTCTTCTTTCTGTTGCTTTGCGCATTTGTTTCGTGTGACATTTCGATACCTACTCATTAATTTTTCCGTGTATCTCAAATTATTATTTTGTCATGCTTTCGAGCACACTTTTGTTTTTTTTTTTTGTAGCTGGACAGTAAAGGTGCTCGTATGCACTGATTTCGTTTTATAATAAGGGTTAAAGGTTGTGAAAATAAAAATTAAGGGAAACGGCAAAGATCTATTTGACTTCCAAAGGCTTCAACAAGGAAGGTTGGAAATCATTAACGAGTATACATTTCCTTTTAAATTTTTGGCCTATTCAGTATTTTACATGACATTAGAGTTAGTGGAGATTATATTTGTTATAATTTGCTACCTTAAAAATTTATTTTAAGCTAATTAGAATTTCTACTGGTTGATAACTGTAATGTAGTTAATTTTTACTTTTTTGTGTTCATGTATATAGAAATGCACGTAATATATTATTATTATTTATGTACTTTTAGTATAATTGGCACTTAGACGTTTATGACAGTTTAGTTCAATGAACTGTCTAAACACGCTTGCTATACAAAATTTTTACATATTTTTGGGCATTTTGGTAAACCATATACATATATAATTTTTTTCAGACGAAAAAAAATATTATTAACCAAACTCAAAGCAGGTATATTTATATATATATAAGTAGGTGTTTTTGCTATCGGTCCTATTCTTCTAGCCTGAACAGTTTCCCACAAAGTTTGTAACACCCAGAAGGAAACCGTCGAAGACCGTCGAAGACGCTATATAATATATATATATTCTTATATAAATGAGCAGCATGCGAGTTGAGTCGATTCAATCGTGTCCGTCCGTCTGTCTGTATACACGCCTATACCTAGTCCCACAGTTTTTGATATATCGATCTGAAATTTTGCTCAAGTCCTTTTTTCTCCAAGGAGCGGTGCATTTGTCGAAACCGCCGACATCGACCTACTTTAGCATATAGCAGTCATACAAACTGTTCAAAAACAAGTTCTTGTAAGAAAATTTTTAATTGTGAAGTGTATTTTAGCTTCGCATCAACAAAAGCTGATGTTTTTTCTTGTTTCAAACCTTTTTGTGGTGAAAAATGTTTAAAGTTCGCTGTCAATAAAACTGCAACTATAGGGTGACAATTATTTCGACTACATCGCCGTTAGTTTAAGCGCAAAAATTATCGTTAAAAATCGTAAATGCATGATAGTATAATGCAAGTGCCATCTTTTTAGTGCAAAATAAATTTTTCTATCTACATCAAAGTAGAGCTAATTGAATAACGTTAAAAAAAAACTAATTTCTATAAACGAGGTAATTAACAATTTGATCAACAGCTGATTTTAGTTTCTAATTTAATTTACAATTTGCAATTTAAACCAAGTGAAGTGAAATTAATAGACGCATATTATATGGTCAGTTTATTCAGAGCAATTTATAGATGTAGATGTATTTATCTGCCAAATAGCCAACATCTCATCAATACTTTCTACAAACAAGTCAATTTATCATGTTTCAATGTAGTATTTTCACAGCAAGAAAAATTTGAGAAAAATTAAACAGTAAGAGAACACCTGTCTTAATGTCGCAAGTTCGTGTTGCAACTCATTGTTTACTGCTACTAATACATTTTGCATTTTTCCTATGGCGATATTCACTTGACAACAAGTGCTAAAATGACATTGGGTTGTGAAAAAATTGCAAGAAAGAAAATATACCTACTAATACAAACATTAAGATATTTTAATTGCATTGTGGTGCAAAGCGTTGGACGCTTTTACCATTCAAAGTACGGGAGTGCTGTAAAATGCTAGTATATGCATTGCAAATTACATTTTACATATATACACATAAGTAAATAAAAAATAAACAAAATGTACAATGTAATTATAATACGAAATATTTAGCTGACATCACGGTACGATAGTTTCTAAAGGATAATATAATACAATATATTTCTCTTTTTTATAAATTTAAATATTTGTTATACATATATTATTTATATATTTGCTGTATAGTATCTATATATTTTTTTTATATATTATTTATATTTTTTTATAATAATTTATATATTATTTATATATTTTTATAATTATTTATATATTTTTATAATTATTTATAAATTTTTTTCTATATTTTTTTTTTAATTTATATTTATATATTTTTATATAATTATTTATATATTTTTTTTTAATATTTTTTTTTTAAATTTTATTTATATTTTTTTTTAATATATTTTTTATAATTATTTATATATTTTTTTTATATATTTTTTATAATTATTTATATATTTTTTTTAATATATTTTTTATAATTATTTATATACTTTTTTTAATATATATTTTTTTAATATTTTTATAATTATTTATATATTTTTTTTAATATATTTTTTAAAATTATTTATATAATTTTTTTTAATATATTTTTTAAAATTATTTATATATTTTTTTTTAATATATTTTTTAAAATTATTTATATATTTTTTTTAATATATTTTTAATAATTATTTATATATTTTTTTTAAATATATTTTTTATAATTATTTATATATTTAAACTTATTGCCTTATAAGCTGTTTGTTGCATTTATTTGAAACACAAATGTGATTACGCTTCTGGTAGCACGTCTTTCATACGTTTGTATTTTTGCTATCACTATAATGCTCTCTTTCACTTATCTCCTCTACACTTGTCGCAATGTCAAGCCTCACAACGAGGCAGCATTTGTTTTTCGTTTTTTATTCACTATTACGTCTTGCAAGCACTTTGTTTTTGCTTTCAGTATATAATTTTTTTTTATTGTACTGAAAATTGAAAAGAAAATTAGTCACACTGACCTAAAGTATGATTTGTAGTTTTTACGACGACTTTGTATTTGTTTTTATTTTTTGTTTTTATTTCGAAAGCATACGATTGTATATAATTTTCGAAGATATTTTACGAAAAATAACGTTATGCGCTTGATATATAAAAAATAACAACTTTGAAAGAGGCGCGTCTGTAGTGTGAGACTTATACAAACAATGAGTGCTATTTTTAGCTCAACTAAAACTTCCAATTTCTCTAATAGCTAATTGTGTTTTCCAACCTTTTTTCTATTTAGATTAAATGATTATGTAGTAATAATGCCTTTTGGAGCATTACATTATATTATATTTTTTTGTATATCTTATCAACAACAGTCTGATCACCTGTTAAGAAAATAATCGGCTTGAATATATTATGGTTGTTTAATATTATTAGATATATTTTGCATTAAAAGTGACAATTTTTAAAATCTAAATAGTAGAATTAAATGGAAATTATTGAAACCGTTACATATGTACCGCATCCTCGTAACATAACCTCAACTTCTAAACATATGTAGCTGCTCGCAACTCGTACTTCTTTTTTTATTTAACTGTGTAACGTTTTAAGCCACATTTAGTCTATCTACGTATTGCCTATTTTTAGGCGCCTATACGCTATGGAACACTGTCTGCGCCTTAGTTAGCCAAACCACATTCCAACACACACGCACGTGTTTTAATTTTGGAATACTAGCATAATTTAAATTCTGTAACGCCATGCCAGAAAGCAAAATCTCTAACGGCATTTGCTATTTCCTAAATGCGTGTGTGTGTGTAAGTAATCGATGTGAATAATCGATTCACGCGTTCAGTTTCATACGCTACACCTCACTTGGCTACTGCGCTTTGTTGAATTTCAAAAGCAAAAACAAACAAAAAATAATGCTTTATAAACGCGTTAGTATGCGGCGTGCCTATTTACTATTTAATGAATGAGTGTGTGTGAATAATGGGTTAAAACGCCTAAAAGACAGCAATCGGAAAATTCTACGCTACACTTGCCTTTTGAGCAACGGCGCCGTATTGGTCCCCCTGCTGCTGACATTTTTGGTAGCTGTCAAAAATTTTTTTTTGAATTTGCGAGTAATCCCAAAGCGTTGGTTAGACTTGCCACTCACGACACGATTGGGCTGAGCGCGTAAACGCGAGCCTGAGAGTACACGCGCCGTCTCTGAGTGTGTTCACCTAGCAATCTTTTTCGTATGCAATAATTTTAGAAGCACGAGCAACTCGTCAATGACGAGGACTCGTTGCGAGCACTTGAAGATGTAGCGTGATAGCTATTTTCCAACGGCGCCACACGCTGCCACCATCAAGTCAGCCATCAGTGCTGGAGCAAGTTAGCGCGCAGTTGTTGTGTTTGCTGTCATCATTGGCGCATTTCTCGTAAAACGCGCTCGTCGCTTGAGCCGTTCGTCGTGATCATCGTCGCTATGCGGTTTATAGTCGCATTGCAACTATATTTGCCCTTTCGTTAAGCACGAACTCACTCATTCTTGACTGTCGACGAAACGCAACGAAGAATTACGGAAACGCGCTGCTTGCTGCTGCCCACGGAGCGCAAAGCTCAACGCGTTTCATTTTGCTCGTTGTTAACGAGTAGGAGCGCAGAAAGAAAAATCGAAAATTTACTTCAACGGCGAAAAGTTGCGAATCAGCAAAAATGCGTTTGTAACGAAAATTTAACTTTCCAATTCATACAAACGCTAATATGGCATTTAATGTGAAAATTTCATTATGTGCAGGTTAGCAAATGACCAAAAAAAAAGACAAAAATTGTTAAATTAACAAACTAAAAGAGCGTTTGCAATTTGCAGTGCAACCGTGCAATCGTCAGCGCTTTGGTGGCATAAAGTGCGATAAAAAACCCCTGTGATTTGTGCTGAAGGCATGTGAAAAATGTCGAAATTTGTTTCGCTTTTAAATTTGCGTTCGAATGTATGCATTTGCAGGTGTCGATAATAAATGTGACATTATGTGCGCCTGTGTGTATGTGTGCGCAAAGTTGCTAAGTGGTGACAAATTTTCCTGCAAACAAACGAAAAGTTGCTCATACGCCCTGTGCGACGAATTACGTGCTGAAAGTTTGTTATAAACGGTGTGAAGTGTGGTACACATGCAATTGAAAGTGTGAAAAAGCAGTGACAAATGATTTTGTAGCGTTGAAAATTTTGCACAAGTGTGAAATATTGTGGTTTCACGCTTAGGTTTGCGGCACCTATGCGCTTCTAAGCTAAGTCTAATTTTTACGCAGGAGAAAAAAGCTGAAGTTTGTAATTTTTTAGCTGGCTTGCTCGCCAAATCTTGCTATCTTACTCTTAAATTTTACTGTTATTTGCCAGCAATCTACAATATTTGCTTTGAATTGCCTTAACGTTCAATCTTGAAATCACATTTTTGTAGTCAATTATCGTGCAGCTGCAAGAAATCCCCTCCCATGTTTTACTTACACAAATTATTTGAGCAACCTTTCGCTCTAAACTCATCTTAACACTTGTGTACTCATTTTCTAAATTCGTTGATTTTCTGCTTTTGCGCACTGTTTACCCGTACGTACGAATTTTGCATATAAATCTTGTTGTTGTACTGTTTACTTTTACGCTCTTAAGCAATTTATGCTGCCACATTTAGAAATTCCTTCGGCTTTGGCGTTGCTTTGGCAACTCTCTGCACTGCACTCAGCTGCTAATTTTTCTTTTACTCTCACTGTCTCTCTCGCGTGCTCATATTGTTGGCATGCCTGTGGCAAGCTTAAATGACGTAGGATTTTAACGAAATTAAGGATGTGTGCGTGCAATAGGTTTTTTAGGAAAATAATTTTAAAAAATTCAATTAAATTGTGTTTAAATGGAAATTGTAGAGTTGCTTGCAAAATGAATGTTAGTAATATTTAAACGCTATATCATTTGCATTTTTGTTAAAAATATTCTAATTTATTGTTATTGTTATAATTTTTTAAAAATTTTTTTTTTAATTTTTTTTTAATTTTAACCCCTTTTTTCCATTTTTAAATATGCAAATATTGTTCCATAAAGTGTCAAACACAGCATGTGCATGTGTTTTTTATTTTATTGCTTTTTGTTGTTGTTGGAAACGAAAAAGGCCGAAAGTCGTTATTTTGGTAATTGTGTCATTGTCAGCAGCAGGCGTTGAGCCAGGCAGTCGATATATGTAAATATATATGGTATATATGTACATACATATGCTTATGTGTGTGTGTTTGTGCACCGAATGTTTTAATGTATCGCCTGATTACAACAACATGTAAATGGCAGTCAACAACAAAAATGACAGCCAAGGAATTCTACTAGCCCACTTTTTGGCTGAGCTGTGCGCCTTCGAGTTACTACATATTATTGTATGTGTGTCTGTGTTGTTGTTCATAGTTACGGCAATACGTCGTTTGAACTCGTCGTCAGTCGTGCACGCTGATTTAATATCGACTTTTGTATAAATTCGTGCTTATATATACTTATACATACATACATATAGGTTAGTTTGATATTTATTAGGTATATAAGTACACATACATATTATATATACATACATTAGGGTGCAGCGAAAAAAAAAATGTATACATATAGCTGTGCTACTTCGGACGCAAAATTTGGTTGCTTCCTCGCCTTTTATTATCCTTTGTGCTGCCTGCCAGCATATTGTCGCCTACGTATGTACTCCATAAGGAAAGCACAAGCAACGTTATTTCTAAGCGCCTTTAAATTCCATTAACTAACTGCTCGCCTGACTGCCAGTCTAAACGACACCGCATGGTGACCTCATCCTCCTTTATCCACTACGCTGTGTACGCTCCTTATATTTGTTGATTAAAATTGCATTTAAATTACGGATTTCCCCATATTTACTTGTTATACATTAAAGCAAAATTTTACACATCGCCGCTACGCCAAAGACATTGCTGCAACGTCGCTTATACGCAATGAAATTTTTAAATGCAATTTGCGTCGTGACATGACAGGCAGTTATTGTAGCAAATTGCATTTCATTCGTGGCGACAGTGCGGGTAAAGAAGACGCCTTTGAAAATATGTATGCTGCGGATGTCATTTAAAATATGCACATTGTCAGTCTTTAAGCCAAAAAGTAGGCAACACTTCGTTAAAAATGTCGTCTAGCACACTCTAAATTCTTCAAAAATATGAGAGTATAAGCGAAAATTGAGCGTAAGGCAGGTTCATAGATTTATTGCTTTCAAAACGAAATTTTTTCCAACGTATTTGCGATAAAATTTATTTTTTAGGCAAAAAAAAAAGTTGAATGTGCGCCCAAGTAACTTTTCCTTTTTATTTTTTTTATTAAATAATGCGCTAAAATATAATTGAAAAGTTATATAAAACACTTTTAATGCAAAAATAACGATAAATCTGCAAGATTTGTCTTAAGAAATTCAGACCACCTTGAAAGGGTCCATCATACGTTTGTTCTCGGCTTTAACAAAATTCATAACTGCTAGAAACCAGTATATTTTGTGTTTTTTTAATTTAAATATGCTTCTTTCGTATCAAATAACGTATTATATGTTTGTAAAATTTTTAAATTTGGTTTCTGAGCTACTTTTTGCACTTTGCCCCTAAATGTAGGCAACATTTTCATACCATAAACAGTTTGTATTAAGTTTACTATGAAGCTTATAGCACCAGGAAGGTAGAACCGATAAATGGTAATCGTTACAACAACAACAACAACCTTATAAATACATATGAGCGTGAACAGCTGACTCGATTTAGCCATGTACCTCTGTCTGGTCCCTCAGTTTTATAGTTATCGATCTGAAATTTTGCAGACATGCTTTTCTGCCCAAGAAGCTGCGCATTGCCGATATCGTACCACTATAGCATATAGCTGTCATACAAACTGATCGATCAAAATAAAGTCTTTGTATGGAAAACTTTTTTATTTGACGCGATATCTGCACGACATTGTGCAGGTTATTATTGCTTAACATTTTTACTTGTTTAAGTTTATTACAAAACTACTTTTATTGTGCGCCGCTGAAAGTGTGCCAAAACGCATAACACAGCGAAATTTGCCTAAAAGTATGCTATATTTATGCTTTACAGTTATTTTACTGTATAAATACGGCATAAATATAAAATACTATGAAATCCACTTTGATACCATTAAAGTAGCAGCACTTATACATAGCTAATTTTGTTAATGCTGCTGCTAATACGTCTTTTGCGGCCTTTTGTTTATCTACCGTGACCTACAGTTGTTTAGACAAACATTGTTATTGTTGCTTTTGTAGTTAGTCTGCTGTATTGCTGTTGTTGAGTAATGCTATTTGTCTGCTTGACGCTTTGCTACCCACGTAGGAATTTGGGTCATTATTAATGCTGCACTTGAGCAGATTATTTATTAAAATATGTGCGTCGTTGCGTACATACATTTGTATAAATTTGTGAATGAGTACATTTGTACCCAAAAGTCATTGCTTTTTCCTGTGTTTTTATTTCTACTTCTTTTTCCGCGCAGACGCTCATAAACGGCACTTTCCGTATTACGATTTTTGCACACAAACAGAAATTAAAAAAAAAAAAATTATTTCGTGTGGCGTTTGATCGATTTTTGCTACTGGTCTGCCTGGCCTGATCTTATTGGTTCAATAACTGTTTTCTTGCGCTAGTATTTGCTATTTTTTGTTTTCCAAACACTCAAATATAAACTAAATAGATGCGTGCGCATGTGTAATTACATGCGAAACGCTTAAATCGGCTTGTGCTGACGCTAAACTGCGCGTTGTAGCTACGTGCCTCATTATGCTACACGAAATTCGCACGTCATTCACGCCATTTGCATATTCATTGCTGTTATGTTGTCGTTTGGCCCATTGATGACTTGACTTGGCTTGACGGCCGTCTGCCGCATCAAATATCAAAAAAGCAAAATGCGCTGCTTTGCATTTTTAAATACACGTTCAAAGCGTTGTTTTTGTACTTGAAAATCTCTTGTAGTTGTGCAGAAATATGCTTGCGCGTATGTGTGCCGCAGCGTTTTGTTATGAACTGTTGGCTTTTGTTGTTTTTGCTGATGACGCCAACATAATTGGGTCAACAAGCAACGGTCATATTGGACCAAAGACAATAAGTGGCGTGCACACACACACACACACGCACGCGCCACTTTACCGCCATTAATCACAGTAAGCAGCATGCTTTACACATACATACATATTGTTTTTTTCTTCTATCTTTATATACATGATTTATTCGTTAGAAATTTCGTCATAGTTGCCATGTTGCGCACACATATAAGCATATCTGTATGTTGGCATTCACAGTGTGCTTCAATTTATGTGTGTACTTTGTATATGTTGGCTGTCGAAGCATTGTCTTGCATTTACACTTTATTCTTTGTGCTGTGTCTATCGCTGAATTTGTGTCCTTTTTAGCTATGAAAGTATATTTTGCAACATAATTTATTAGTTGTCCTTCTCATGTAATTAATTAGTGTTGAAAATAATTACTTTTTGCTAACAATAATTTTTTTTTCGCCCGAAAGTATGCAATACTTTTTTGTAGTGTATTGAGTGCATCAATTCCTTTGAAAATTTCAATTTTTTTTTAATATGCACAAATTACAAATATAATTATAAAGTGAAAAGTGTTGTGACGCCCAAATGTATGCTAAACGCTTTGTTGGTTTGGTGGAAAACTAACGTTTTTCTCATATTTTTTCACGCTGAACTTCTTTCCAAATACTTTTGGTCATAATGCAGACTTAATTATTTTAATATTTCTACAGCAGCAAATCAGTGGTATCGACAAATAAAAAAAACAATACGCCTAAACGCCGAAAAGTATACTACGATTTTGAAACGCTCCCTCGCTCTTTCCGTAAATTACTACTATGGCTATAAACACAATTAATTTACAATTTAATTACTCACATTTTTTACTTTCTTTGCTATTTTCAGGTGTTTTTAAATTAAACTGTTTCCAAAGCTGTTGCTTGGCTGCGTAGAAAATCGAAGAAGCACAACAAATACGCAGAATATGTGTATAAATATTAGTTTCTTCAAACTAACATAGAAACTACACTGCAGCAACAACAAACCAACTTTTTGGAACACAAATTTCCAAAATACAGTAAATCGAATGAACATTTTTGTGCAATTGAAACAAATTCAAACGGAGATAAATAAACACTCACCAACACATAGACACTAAAGCAAAGCAAGAAAAAGCATAAAATAATTAGCAAGCGATAGTGTAAGTGGAATCAGCGCAACAGATGTTAGAGAGCAGCTTACGCACAGACTGATTGCGCAAGAGCACAGACATTGCTAAACTGTCGCTGAAAGCAAATAACCAAAATCAAAAACAAAAAAAAGTTAGGAAATCATCACTTTAACGGTGCAACAAAACCAGCAAATAGTGCTACCATACGCCGATTGGCCGATCGATGTGCAGGTGCCGCCTAAAAGCATATATAGAGGTATGTCTTATGAGTTCTAAACTTTCACAAATTTAATGTAAACTAAAATTTTATTTACTTTATTACATTTAGTTTATTGGACAACACGCCACGTATAAGTTTAACGGCTTCCATAACTCAACTAAATAATCAAACCAAGAAATCTTGCAAAGTAGTGTTACTGCAGTGCAAACAGCGCAAAACGTTGTCAACGCAAAAGCTTGAAATATATATATACATATATATTTGTATATATATATATATATATAAATTGAATTTCGACTCCTTTAGTGTACCGCTGTAAAAGCGAAGAACTCCAAGCAAAATTAGCGCGCCCGTAGCAGTTGGTACAAAAAATACCGCCGCTGGTACAACAGCGACCACCGCTGCCACTGCTGCTGCTGCTGCTGCTGGCACTGTCGCCGTCAAAAGCGTCACTCTAGCTGCTGCCGCAGTAGGAGACACGGACGACGACATGAGTGGGCGTCCAAGGACAACCTCATTCGCTGAGGGCAATAAGCAGGCACAACAAAATCTCGTGCTTGGCGGTGTTAAAACAAGTAGTAAGTACAATTTATCTATATATTTGGTACAATATATCGTAAATAGTTTTTCATATAATCAGTCAGATTTTAGCTTATAAGCGTTTTTTTTATTTTTATTAAAAACCGTTTTGTGCTTGAGAAAAGATCAAAGTAGGATTATTGCAGTGTACAGCAGTAATAATAAGTTTTTTTTAAATAGTCGATTTTTTTACTCTAAATAGGGTATATTAAGTTTGCCAAGTAGTTTCTAACAGCTTCAAGGCACCTCAAAGACCCTATAAAATTATATAACCAAATGATCAGCGTGACGTGCTGAGTCGATTTAGCCCTATTCGTCTGTCTAAACGCAAACTCCTGCCTCAGTTTTTGGGGTATTGGTAGCTGTAACGAATACAGTTATTATTGGTTTGATTTTCGTAACAGCAATTGTAGCGGTTTTAAGTGTCATGGAAACCAATTTTATCAGTTTTGTTAATAGAAAAAAAGCAAAAAGTTATTCGTTGACAGATTTGAAATGTAAGTTAAGAAATTTATTTATTTTATTGTTACGGTACGTTAACTATATTTCTATAGGGGAAAACAAGAAAGTTTAAGAGAATTTACAAAACTTGTTAAATGCAATTTAACACCAAAACAAATGCATTTTTATGCAGTCGATAATGTGATTTAAAGCGGTAAAGTACGCATGTAAACACATACAGACCTACAAGTAAATGCAAACGAAATTTCACATACGATTCCCCTGGTGGATTACTGTGATCTCTTAAGCGGTTACATGGGTGTCACGGCTTCCAAAAAGAAAAACAAAACTTATTGCTTAATTTAATTCTATAACATCTCTAGAATATTGTCCAAAATTCTCAAGTTGCTACCAGTAATAGTTTTGTAGGTACAGCTTTCAAAGTAGCTTGTCAAGATTTCTCGCAAACTGCTCAACCGATCTTTATGAAATTTAACACAGGCTGCAAGATATCCTTAATATGGTCTTGAATTCAATTACAATTATCTTCTTTCAATTGCAATTATTTAAAACAAAAAAAAAAACGTCGAGAAATGGTCACTAAAATTTGCATGTTTTTGTAAAAACGTCTGCCAAAAATACAATTTTCACTTTATTTGTTTTTTCTCCGTCCAATACCTAGTTAATGGTCTTAGTTCAAACACGTATTTTATTTATTTTTTTTATTTACTTTTGATGATACTGTCAGATGTTCTGCTGTCAACGCGGAAGCAGCTTTTTTCCGAGCGATTACCGAAAATGACCAAGTTTTGAATACTTTCCTTTGAAAACATCACAAAATCTATGTATCTTCGCAATAATAAAAAGTTTGAATAAAATATTTCATTTTTTATATGAAAAAAAAAAATTGCAAATAGTGCGTTTTTTGCTCGACGAAACTCATGTAACCACTTAATATCTACCTTTTAATTTTTTCGTTACTTGTTTGCTTTCAATATAATACCAGTTAAAATAGCGGAACTCATTGTAAACTTTAATAGAATTGTTTTCAAATTTATGCTTTTGCAAGTTTTGTCGCATTAGCAAACAGCTGATTCGTATATTGTTTTGCTTAAGTTCGAAAAGACGCAAAACCAAACAGATTCTGTCACACCCTTGAAAATCAGAATTGGTTTGCAATTCTAACAACTAAGTAAATCCATTCCACAACACCGCTGATTGATTTCAAATTTTGCACAAGTTCTGTTCTTTCCAAGAAACTGCTCATTTATCGCCACCGCCTATATCGTACTATTATAGCAGGTACTTGTATGGAAAACTTTTGTATTTGACACGACATCTACACGAAATTTGGCACAACATATTGTGCAAGGCAACAGTACAATCGCCAAACAATTTTTTTCAGATCGGACCGCTATAGCATATAGCTACCATACAAACTGAACGATAAAAATCAAGTTTTTGTATGTAACAAAAAAATGTTTTTTCCTGTTTCGATTTAAATAAAGGTGCTGATCGCACCTCGCGTAAAATTTTTTTAATTTTTTTTTATATTTTTTTTTATTTATTTTTTTTTTTTTTATAGAAAATATAAATATTGTAGTTTGTCCTAATCAGTAGTTTAAAATTATTTCTAAAATAGTAAATGTGCGTTTTATATCAATTTTCACATCAATTTCAAGCATCAAGAATTTAGTTAAATAATTTGAATAAAAATAAATAAATTTCTTTTGTGTACCGACAAACAAGCACAAATGTAAAGGTTAACGTAAAATGAAAACGAAAACAATTCTATACTCAAAAGCGCAATTACTTATACAATTCGATCGTTTGAGTGAGCTAGTGCAGTGCGAGCAACCGATGAACACACTGAATTTACTGAGAAAAGGTTTGAACATCAGCTTATTAATAAATAAGACCGTTACTTGAGAACTGTATGACTTTATGTGGAGCATCTGCGAAGTTGGCATTGTTTCCCAGACAGTCGGGTCTACGTATTCGGAACAAACGGTCTACAAATTGTTTCAGCGATGTTTACTGCCGCTACAACAACAAGTTGGCATTTTTTAATAGTGTTGTTGTTATTTTTACTAATTGCATGGAATTTGTATGTTCCAATGTGTTTATTCGCTTGTTGTGATGTGTTGTTGTGGGCCGCATATGAAATATTCATGAAGCGTTGTTGACGTGATTTTTTACTCGTTACATTGTTAAAGAAGAGCCTCTGCGTCACGCCTACCAACCAGAAAACTGTGTTGCTGCTGAAAAGCTGTCTTTGCTTGCAGCTGATATCGGATTTGTTAACTATTTTAGAGCGATCTTTGTTTTTTAATATGAATTTCGAAAGTATTTTATTATTAAATTCTAAAACGCCTATTTTTCGCCTTTCCGCGTTGTATTTTACAAAGCGTTTTCAGCTCTTTTTCGCTATTAAGCGCATATAATGCACCAATTGCACTAATGAGGAGCACATAAGAATCTTCTCATCCTCTCTCGTGTTCTGCTCGCTTTCTCTCGTCTGTAGCTCGTTGTTGATCGCACCGCAGCATGCTGTGTTGCAAACACATTAACTCGCTTAATGTTTAAAATTGTTTTTCGCATACTATTTCGAAATTTTCATGCCGATAAATTTTATTTTCATTTCTTTTATGAAGTTTTATTTGTTTTCGTAAATTTTTTTTTTTTGCGGCGAGCGTTTGTAACTTGCAACTATGCCTGTTGTTGTCGGTATAACCTGGTGTGTTGTTTTTCATTGCCACTGGCATGTTGCTGGTGCTGCCTACGGTTATGCGCTCGTTATACTTGTATGTACATATGTACGACAATGTTGCCGACTCGTTTAGAATGTTGCATACTCACGCGACGTGCGCAATATGCTCTTTTGTATAATTGAACATTTTCTTAATTTTATTTCATGCTCAGCGCCTTGGAGCAATGTGCCTTGGCAGCGTTTTTTTTTGTTTTTATAATTTGTTTGTTTTTTAGGTAGAGTTTACTTCTACGTTTTTCAGTCTTTTCGCTCATATGTACATATATTTTTTATATTCGAAATTTGATTCGTTTGCAGTTTGTGTGCGGCAGTGGCAAGAATAATATTGACCATATTGTATTATTATAACTGCTTAGCAACATTTTTGTTGTATTTGTTGCAATTTTATTGCATTGCGGCGCAACTCACTGCTTGCTGCCACCTTCCTCTAATGCCAACTGTTTCACTCACTTTGTTACTGCAGCTGCTTTTGTTTTTGTTACCCCTCATTTTCTCGCTGTTTATCTACACTTTTTTGTTTTTATTCTAAATTTTTAATACTTGCATGCTTTCTATGGTTTTCTATTATTGTAATTGTTTTCTTTGCTGTGGTCGTCGCGCAATCGATAAAATTTAATAGTTTCGAAGCACGTACACGCAAACGCAGACATATTTACAAGCATGCATGCAGGCAACAGAGCAGCGCTACATATTTTCTAATTGCAACTCTGTGGGACACGGTTTACGCCCTGTGCGCCAAAGTTTTCGCAAATATTTAAAAATCAAAAATTTATTTATTCGCATAATTTAGCATTATCAGTCCTTGGCCCAGTTTAAGGTACTTTAAGTTTGAAAATTTTCAGTGTTTTGGTAATGCGTTTATAAATGAATTATTCAGAGATTAAAAACTATCAGCAACACATACGTAACTACTAGTATATTATTGTTATTGTTGAATATTTTCTGTTATAGCTACTAGCTTCGGTTTTAATTCGTTGCAACACTTCCTGGGTTCGTTAATTATTAATACAAAAACATAATTTTAGAAAAGTGCACAATTCAATGTCGAATTGTTAAAACATGGAAATTTTTTATCGAAATCGATTTTTTTTTATAAAAATGCAGAGCACTTCCTCTCAATTGAACGTGTACACCTTGTATGTCAATTGTTGGATCATGGAAAATTTTTATCGAAATCGATTTTTTTTTAAATAAAAAATTCAGAGCACTTCCTCTTAATTGAACGTGTATGTCACTTAGCAACATGTTGCTGGTCGCTTGTTAAATGTTGCTGTTCATTTGGTTAATGCTGCGCACGTATTGCCAACACAATGAAACGGTAAATAACACTGCTTTTGTTTTGCGAAAAGTGCACAATATTAAAATAACACCACTGTCAGCTGACTGTTCTGATAAGTCGTTGTATGCGCTACTTGCATATGTTATACCGAATCGTGCTAGTTACGTATGCGCTGCAACGCTGAGCAAACTCAAGTTTAACCTGCCGCGATTCATTGATTTTTCTATTATTTTCTCGCTGCTGTTGACTTTATGATTTTTCTTCCGTACTGTTTTGTTACTTTGTACTTTTTCCGGTCGGTTTTTTTTATTGTAAGTTTTGTTAGTCGCACATTTCGTCAGCGCGCTACCGCCGCGTCGCGCTTGTACGCTAATACAGCGCAGCGCACAGCTCATT
The DNA here is from genome assembly GCF_042242935.1 of Bactrocera oleae. Classification (NCBI taxonomy): domain Eukaryota; kingdom Metazoa; phylum Arthropoda; class Insecta; order Diptera; family Tephritidae; genus Bactrocera; species Bactrocera oleae. The sequence continues at coordinate 3,068,610 of NC_091539.1, forward strand.
TATAGTTCTAAATTCGTTTACTTGCCGGGTAATTTTTTTGTTTTGCTGTTCTTAACCTTTTTACGCCAAAGTTGTGAATTTTTTTTGCTTTCAGCTGCTTTTGCTTTTCACCAAACATTTATTTTTTATATATATTTTTGTTTTATTGTGCGCTTTTATTATTACACTTGTGCGCTGACGCTGACGGCGCCGCGAAGGCTACTTCTGCCGCCACTGTTGTCTTTGTCACTGCCGCGCGTCGTGCGCCGCGCTCGGTTGTATTCTGCTGTAATTGCCAGCGCGTTCGTGCGCTTGTACCAATATATTTATGCATGTGTATGTGTGCGCAAGTTTTGTATGAATTTTCGTGTTGTGCACTGCTTTTCAGTCCATTTCGGAATTTTCTTCAGTACACATTGTGCGACGAGCTGAGCAACGTGCGCGCGTCTATATCTTGATTCACGTTCTTTTCCGCGTTCCGCTGCTTTTGTTGCGCGCTCGCAACGCGGTTGAAATTAAAAGGCACGCGAGCACTTAAAATACAGCTGAAAAACGGCTAATAAAGCGGTTGAGACAAAAGCGACACAGCGCAAAATTGAAAGAAGTGAAAGACGAATAAGAAATTTAAAATAAATACAAAAACAAAAAAATTGCGTTCACGGCAATGCGTGCGACGTTGGCGTCGTCAACGTGCTTTTTATACGCCTTTTAATTGTACATGTGTGCGTGTGTGTGTCTCTGTATTATTCGTCGCTTTACGCATATGCCGCAGTCGCCGCGCTCACTCGTTGTTACAGTGGCAGTAGTGCCGCTCTGACTACTGAAGCTACGCTGCGTGCGCGTGTGTAGAATTCTCTATCGCTATGCATATGTGTGTGTGTGTGTGAGCGCTTCTGTCTCCTCAGACTTGACGTGATCGCGTTGCTCATTTTTTGGTTTTCTCCAAATTTTTCGTAATTTTTATTTCTAAATTGTGCTGTTTCGAAAGTGAAGTGTTGCTCTGTTTCACAATCTGCCTACAAAATTACTTTCTACACAATTTTACATAAATATTCGTGATCTCCAGTGGTGTGTCTATGAAGCTTTGCGCTTCTTCTAAATGCAGCTCGTGAAATGTTGCTTAATCGTTGTGCATTACTCGAAGGTAATAAAAAAATTGAAAATCAAAAATAAAAAAACAAAGAACAAAACTACAAAAAAAGTAGACAAACCATTACCTCGACTATCTGTCGGCGCATTCGAATTAAATTACTCGCTTTGCTGCCAGCAGCTCAGCCAGTTGCGCGATTTTATGTTTTATACTTAATTTTAATTTTATATTTATTATAGCTCTCTACTTATTTTTTCTTCTTCGGCATTAACATAATCGCCGCTGGCTTTATAGTGTGTTCTACTTCTTCTTGATTTTTTTTTTTTTTACTAAATTATTTGTATTTGCTATTTACTTATCGCCTTCGTCACTTTGTATTTGCCGTTGCCGCGCACTAATTTGTCCGATCGTTTGCTTAGACAACGTTCGACCTCGGCAAAGTGCGTTAAAGTGTCTTCCGTTCGTAGGCGCTTCACAACAGTTACTCATTTTTTGCGCCTATAAATATTGTAGTGGTGGTGTAGCAGGTGGGCGGCAGAGCAAACTCTGGCAAAATTGAATTTGGTAGTGGTATGGAGTAGTTTCTCACGGTGCGAAGTTTAGGTTTTATTTAAATTTTGTATTCAAAATCTTTTTATGGTTTTCAATTATGTTTTTTTAAATTATGTTTTTTTAAATAATTTTTTTTTTTTAATTTTTTTTATTTTTTTTTAAATAAATTTTTTTTATTTTTTTTTAAATAATTTATTTTTTATTTTTTTTAAATACATTTTTTTTATATTTTTAACTATAATTTTTTTTATTCTTTTAATAATTTTTTTTTTTTTTAATTATAATTTTTCCTTTTAATACAATGTTGTTTTTGTTTTTTAATATTTCAAATTATTATTAAATATAACAATAAAAAAAAATTTAACAGGGTAGTAAAAAGGCGAAAAGTAAATTGTTTATATAATAAAATTTATATATTTAAGTCTGAGGGGTATTACAAAAAATAAATTAAATTGACAACTAAATAAAATTAAAAAAAAAATATTATAAATTATTTTTTAATAAAATATTAATTTCTGCAAATCAATAATACAACAAAATAAATAAATAAAAATGTGTAACAAAAACATAAAAAAAAATTACGATTGACGTTTTAAAACAAAAAAAAAAAAATTTTATACGGAAACATAAATATTTTAAATTTTTTTAAACGAAAAAAAAATATTATAACGTAAATTTTTTTTTAAATAAAAAAAGAAGCAAAAGCATAAAATCGAATAATAAGTATAAAAAAATTTATATATATAAAAAAAATATATATGTAAAAGCAAAAATTAATAAGCAAAAAAAAAAAGTATTTATAAAAAATAAGAAATAATATAAAAAAGATTAAAAAAAAAAAAATGAAAATTAGAATACAAAACTTTATTAGCATCAATCAACTATAAATTCATAAAAAGCAAAGATTTTAATCATGTCTAATAAGCTTAGGTTAGGTATGGTTAAGAGGTCGATCCGATCAGCGATCTCAGTTGGACAGTTTAGAACGCCGTTTCGTTGTGTTACCTAAAACTCTTATGTAATTGAGCATAAGACTCACACAAATCGACAAAGCGCTTTGAGCTTATTACAAATTTATTGAGACGGCTAATGTCAGTTTCAGTTTAGGTTTAGGTTTAGTAAAAAAAATCCATTATATATTTTTTGGCATTGAATTGTTTTATTATTCAATATCTTGTTGCTAATAGGAAGGTAATTTCATGATGCCACTTTCATAGAGTTGCTCAGTTTTTGAGGTATCGATCTTAAATTTGGCACATAACCTTTTCTCACCAAGAAACTGCTCATTTGTCGGTATGGTCGATAACGGACCACTATAGCATATAGCTACCATTCATACTGAACAATTGGAATTAAGTGCTTGGATGAAAAACTTTTTCATTTAACGAGATATTTTCACGAAATTTGGAACGAATCATTATCTAAGGCAACAATGTAATCTCCGAAGAAATTGTTCAGATTGAATCACTATAACTATTTGCTGCCATACAAGCTGAACGAACGGAATCAAGTTCTTCTAAGGAACCTTTTGTATTTGTGAAGGGTATTATAGCTTTTTTTTTCTTGTTTTGTAGGCAGCTTTATTTAAAAGGTTCCAAAGCGTTTTTTTTGTGCAATGCTTAGCTTCAGCGCTTACATGACGCTCGGACTCGACGATTTCTCAATTTTATCGATATTTTCGACAATCGGCCTGCCAACTCTTTCATTTTGTTCTGTTCGCTTTATTCATCTATAACGTTATATATGTGATGTACATTTTTTTTGTACCGAAAAAATCAAGCCTGTGCGTACTTTCCCCTAACATCCATACATGCATACCTTATACTCTGTACCCATCACCCATCACATGACTGCGCCAGCTTGCGGTAAAACAGCTGATTCATATGGTTTTGTTGTCACACTGCAAAGCAATGCAATTTATTATAAAATTTAGCAAAAGCTGGTGCTTTTGTTTTTGTATTTGGCTTTGGCGTAATTTTTCAAAATCGCAAATAAGACCAAGAAAGTATCTGCTGTGGTTTGTGCTTTTGTAGCAGCGTTTTAAATGCGTGATAAGTTGCAAAAAACAATAGAGAATTTCAACTATGCCTAATCATTGTCGCAATTAATTATTATTTTTTTTTTTACTCGACGCATACACGTGCGCCATTTAAAATGTTCAAACGCACGCAAACCTATATATTTTGTATGTGAAAATGTATGTTTTTGAAAAAATATTGACGAAACGTCAAATATATGTTGTCAACACCTTTTGCTTGGCGCTAAAAATGTGCGACACAGCCGCGTCACTTCTAGATTTTATTTAAATATATATTTTTGGTTTAAATAGCAGCACATAGAAACGGCAGAAAACCGGGGGCGAAAATGTCAAAACTGCAAAAGCATATTAAATAAATTAAAGAAAATCGCATAAAGCAAAAAATAATAATTTATGTATTAAAAAAAAATTTATGAATAAAAAAAAAATTATGAATAAAAAAAAAATGTATATATTGTATATAAAAAAAAAATCAAATAACTTAAACTGAACCACATGTACATCTTGTGCGCGCTCGCTGGCCTATCGCTACTACACCAACTCAATCAATATATTCTTAATTTTTGTCACCTAAAATGACGCAAATGACGCTTTGCATGTGAAAAATTAAGCAAAAAGCAGACAAAATATAGCTTGTTGGCATGAAAAAGTCTCTGCCGCCAGTCACATATTGTACACAGCCTGCGGGTGCTGTCGCAGCATCGCGATTTTTCGTTGGTGCTGTGCCGCAGCCGCAACGCACAACATCAAGACCACACCGCCAGCGCAATGGTCATGCAAATCTGAGCGCCAACTGCCTTTTTGTCTACCTACTTGCCGCCTGCCACCCGCTCAAGCACAGGCGTATGTTGTGGTGTTCGGCTACGCAGCTGTTGTGGCAGCAATTGCCGCAGTCGTGTACCGTGTTATTGACCCAGATACCTGAATACCCAGAAAAATGTAAATTTTTTGTTGCGGCGAGTGTTGCTCAGCAGCAGAAGCCCTGCCTTGCCCAGTCCGGCCGTTGGTGGTTTGTGCACTTGTACTTGTACTTGAGTGAAATTTGAAGAAAATGAAAATCGAGAAGAATAATTTTGCATAAGCAAATTTTCACTGTTTTTCGTTTGCGCATTTTCACATTCACGCTAGAAAGTAGCACCGTGGCACCTGTGTTTTCTTAATATTATATGTGTGTTTTTTTTCCATATTTTTCGCGTTTGTGTTTTCTTTGCTTGCGGTTGCTCATTTAATTTCATTTTTCTGTTATTGAAATCGGTAAAATTCCACAGAATATGTACCTACATATGTATGCATATGCATGTGTGTGTGTATGCTCCCAATTGGCGCAAACTGTGCAAATGTATTCATGCGGTTTTAATTATTTTGGTTTACGCTGATTTTTTATAAAAAAATTCTTTTGCTTTCGAAATTGATTTTACATATACATACATACGAGTATGTATGTACATATGTATGTATGTATATTTCACTAAGTGTGTATTAATATTGGTTCTTTATTATAATTTTATAATGGTTTTTTTTTAATTTATGAATGATTCATTTAAAATTTAAGTTACATTTTTGTTCCAAGTTTATTATTTCAAAATATTTTTGTTTAATTTTTTTTTTATAATAATTTTTAAATTATAATTTTATTATTATTTTCAAATTATCATTTTTTTTTTATTTTAATTATATTTTTTTAAAATTTTTATTATTTTTAATTATAGCTTTTTTTTATTATATATTTTTCAAGTTTATTTATTCAAAATATTATTATTTAATTTTTTTTTGGTTTTCAATTTTTTTTGTAATAATCCTTTTTTTATTTTTCTTAAATTTTGTTTTAATTACAATTGTTTTCATTTATTTATTTAGTTCTAGTTTTTTAAATTTTTTTATTAATAATTATAATATTTTTTTATATTTTTAATTTTTTTTATTTAGTTGAAAGCTTTGAAATTGTTTTCATATTTTTTATGTACATATGTACATATACATATATGGTATACATACATACACATACATTCAAAATTTACTAAATAATTTATTTTTCTATAATTTTGTAATTGTTTTTTTTTTTATTGATCAATGATTCATTTAAATTTTTAGTTACGTTCTTATTACAAGTTTTATTTTATTAAAATTTTTTATATTTTTTAATTGTTTTTGTTTTAAATTGTTTTTTTTTTTTTAAATTGTTTTTTTTTTAATTTTTTTATATTTTTTAATTGTTTTTGTTTTAAATTGTTTTTTTTTTAATTTTTTTTTTTAATATTTTTTTTTTAAATTGTTTTTTTTTTAATAGTTTTTTTTTAAATTGTTTTTTTTTAATAGTTTTTTTTAATTTTTTTTCAGTTATTTTTAATTATTTTTTATTTCTTTTTTTAAGTATTATTTTTCATTTTTTTTTAAATTCTTTTATTTTAATTATTATTTTATTTCTTTTTTTAATTATTATATTATATAATATTTTTATTGAAGGCTCTTAAATGGTTTTCTTATTTTTTAAGTTTTTTTTCACTTTATTTCATTTACATATATTCCTAAATTTTTGTTTTTTTTTGTGATCTAATTTGATGAAGAAATCTTTCCCCTTTTATTTACTTATTTTTTTATGTCGACTTATAAGCGCCCACAATTTACCTCCATTTCGCAGCTTTGATTACTGTTTGACTTTATTATTTGAACTTGATGGCAAAATGCCAAAAATCAATCGGTAGCAATCTATAAACACGACTATAATTAACGAACTGACATTAAATTCTCTCATAGCATTCAATTAAAATTGTTTGCCAAAAGTATGGGTTTCATCGGAAGCCAAAAAAATTTTCAATGCAGCAAATAATTGTGTATTTGTTTTTGAGATAAATTGTTGAAATATTTGAGAGAAATAACGAAATTGACGATATTCAGCAATTCAGAGTACTTCTTGAATAAGCGATAACTGATGATTCACGAATTTCTCATGAAAAGAAGGGGTGTTAGAAATATATACGAGTAGATAAATAAATAGATATGTAAGTTATAAATAATAATTAAAAAATATTAACAATAAAAAAATAAAACGAATCAAAAAATAAAAGTAAAATTAAATGCTTAAAAGTCTCAAAATAAATGCGGTAAATGAAATTGTACAAAATAAATTGAAAAAATCAAAAAATTAAAAAAAAATTTTTTTTGAATCAAAAAATTTGAAAAAAATTTTTTTTAATCAAAAAATTTTTTTTAATCAAAAAATTTGAAAATTTGTTTTTTTGCAAATTAATAATAATAAAATAAAACTAATTAAATTTTCATTAAAAAATTAAAATCAATGCTTTAAGTAAAATTAAATCCTTAAAAATCTCAGAATAAATGCAGTAAAAGAAATTGTCAAAATTACAAAATAAATTGAAAAAATCAAATATTTGAAAATAAACATTTTTTTTTGAATCAAAAAATTTGAAAAATATAATTTATTTTCGAATCATAAAATTTGAAATGAAAAAATTTTTTTTAGAATCAAAATATTTTAAAAATAAATTTTTTTTTTCTTTGAATCAAAATATTTTAAAATAAAAATATTTTTTGAATCAAAAAATTTAAAAAAAAAAATATAAAAAAATAAAAATAAAATTAAAAAATATATAGAAAAATTAATAAAAAAATAAAAAAATTTAAAAAAAATAAAGCAAAATTAAAAAAATATAAAACCAAACTAAGCTAAAGTCTAAAATTTCTTCTTAGGCATGGTGAATACCTTCATTCAATTGTTTCACTCTTCTTTTGAATGCTTTGACTTTTTTGTGTGCAGTTTTTCTCAGTATTCTTAAAAATATGCGCATCTCAAGTGTTTTTCCCGTGATTTACAGTAAAATGGGATAAAAAAAAAATATGCAGATGAATCCGAATGACACTCATATGCCAGTATAAAAAAGAAACAGATAAATATAATTAAAAGACAAAAAGAGCAATCAAATGATATAATACGTGACAAATGCATGATTGATTGGTGATCATCGCTGCGCTCGCTGAATGATGTCACTTGACAGTCAAATACTTGTATATGTTGTTGTTGTTGTGTGAGTGCATGACTGTTGCCAGGCGATTAACGCGAGCGGTGAGCGCGTTGTTGTTGACACAGCGACAACGTACTACTCTTGCACTCAAATACATTGTAATTTGATTACGTACACTTCCATTTTCATCACTTTTATGTGCAGAACGATAGACAGTTAGACTACAGCTGTTTTGCCTGCTCTGTTTTATTCACGTTATGCAAGCAGAGTAGTAATTCCTATGGTTTAAATTCTCAAAAAGCAAACTGAATAATGTTTTAGAGTCATTTTTTATTTATACTTATGAAAATATATTGTAAATTTGAAAAATACTGTTTTTTTTTATCAAATTTAATTAATGATTTTTTTTCTTCTTTTCAGGTAAGTGTCCCAAACATTTTATTTACAATAGAAATAACCCCATATATAATGTCTGGTAAGCAATTCTGAACAACAATTTTTCAATAACTGAATTAAGGTTTTAGGATGAAATTTTAATATTTTACAAACAAATTACGACTGCTGAACTTGTTTTTAGGATTTTTTTTTTTTTTTAGAAAATTTATACATGTATATTGCATGCGTATTATTCGATGAAAATTATTTATTTTAATTTATTAATTAATACTTTTTTTTAATTAATAATAAAAACTGTAAATAGTTTTCGTTTTAAATTTTTTTTATCTAAGTATTTTTGTTTCATTTATTTAAATTTTGTTTTAACTAAAATTTAATTTTTATAATATAATTTTTATAATAAAATAATTTTGACCTTTTTAGCTTATATTTTTTTAATATTAATAGACGTATTTTTTATTTAAATAGTGATGTATTATTTTTTATTTATATATTTTTTTAAATTTAATTTTTGTCTATTTAGATTTGACAAAATAATTTTGTTTAATTTTAATTGATATTTTTTTTATTAAAAATTTTTATTTGTATTTTAAAATTTGGAGAAATGTTTATTTTTAATTTTAATAAATATTTTTTTTTTAATTTTAATTAATATTTCTTTTTTATTTTAATTAATTTTTTTTTAATTTTTAATTAATTTTTTTTAATTTTAATTAGTGTTTTTTTTAATTTTAATTAGTGTTTTGTTTTTAATTTTAATTAGTTTTTTTTTTTGAATTTTAATTAATTTTTTTTTAAACTTAAATTTTTTTTATTTTAAATAATATTTTTTTTTTATTTTAAATAATATTTTTTTTTTAATTAATTTAATTTTTAGTTTTAATAATTTTTTTTTTCTTTAATAACATTTTTTTTTAATTTCATTTAATATTTTTTGATTTTTTTTTTACTTAGAAGTTTTTTAAAAATATTTTTTTTTAACTCAATTTTTTTTTTAAATTTAAATATACGTGGTACATATTCTTTTAATTTAAATAAAGCCATTTTTTATATTTTTTTTCTTTAGATTTAACTGATATTTATTTCTTATTTTTCCCGTATTCAACTCAATTCTTGCAATTCGCTTTCATTTGTATATTTTTGCATGCAAACAAAAAAGCTTATGGTTGCAAAATCAATTTTCTTCTGTTCATTTTGCTCATGCCGAGCTTTTACTGATAGCATACGTATGTATGTATGTATACACAGCTCCACTCTCTGCTGTTTTTACACACACACACACCCACTTAATTGCATTGTCGCTCATTTTTTCGCTCAGACACATGCTTGTCATTGCATATTTTTAGGCTTCACTGCAAACGTTGACAAAAGTCAATCATGCTGAGGAAATTGTGGAGGAAATTCGTATTTCCAGAAGAAGTCAAATGAAAATAAATAGTAATGAATTGTAAAAGCCATGAAATGAATTGAAAATTGCATAGTGATGTGTTTTTTTTTCCAAAAAGCGAATAATTGATTTCAGCACACGTTACTCATACGACGTGTTGTACATAAATGTCAGAGTAGAAAATGAATTGTTGCTGAAAACAGTTAAAAATTGATAGAATTTAACCATTAACGAAAATTTGTTAAATATCTGAAATACTTCAATATATTTTACTAAAATATAATATTTATATAGATCTCAAATCTGCACTTGCTGTTTATGCAATTTGCCGCAAGTAATAAAAGTAATTTCAAAATTCCACAACAACCCACAAAAACGAAGTCAATGACTGATTGCCCCACAGTCTGACTTGAAATTGAGCTCAGCGTTGCGGCATCTAAACTTGCCTGCCCACAACAAGGCAAACAACAAGTTTAGGAAAGCAGCTGGCAGCTGACAGCAGACAGCATTTACTACAACATTGCAATTAATTCTCTCTTTTGTCAAGTAAACGTCAGCAGCGCCTTTGTTGTTGTCGGTGTCGGCTTTTAGCGCATGCCTTGGTGTCTTATCTTAGCAGAAAATGAGTCAGTCAACAAACAGTGCGTTTATTTAAATGAGACTTCGTAGAGTTATTTACTTTTTACTCTCTCTCTCTCTCTTTATCTCTATTTCTCTCACGCTGAGCATAAACGATCAGTTTACACTCTCTTTTGCTGCTTTTGGCCTCATTGCCCTCCACTGCTTATCTGTTGCTGGTTTATTGATACAGATTTCATATCTTTGCCATAAACTCTGCCGGAATTCGTTGAAGCAACAATAATAATCCTAAAATATTAAATTATTTTCTATTTTTTTTGTTTCTTGTTTGGCCTATCGCCTTCTATCTAACACGCCGTTATTTGTCTTTCCATCGGAAATGCACATAAAGGTGCGTTTGCATAGCGTAAGGCGACAAATTGTCGCAGTGCGTTTTTGACAAGTGTCGAGCTGATGTGTGAATTGTGAAATCACGTAGCATTTTTACGAGTTTCGCTTTGATTTCGAATTTTTATTATTTCGGTTTGCGCATCGCGCATTACTGCTGGCTTTTGGCTTCTTAGTATTAAAGTCAGTTAGAGTTGTTGAGTACTTGAGAATAGGCATTCGGAAAAACCAATGAACTAGAAATTCCAAATTGACAGACAGGAGCTGGATTACGTGACATTTCGTATTAAATTATTGGTTTTTATAAAAAAAATAATAATTTTTTGTTTTTATTTACAATATAGGAATTTTTTTCGAATTTGTATTGTTTTTTAATTTTATTATTATTTTTTTTTTTAAATATTTATTGTATACACATTTATGTAAATATTAATTTTTTTTATTTCAATTCTATACTATTTTATATTTATTTTTTTTTCTCATTTTTTTTTTCAATTCACTGTTTATTTTCTATTTGATCTCTTTTTGGTTATACCTATATTATTTTTTTCTTCAATTTTCAATATTTTTTTTAATTTTTTTATAATTTTTTTCAATAAATGTTTTTTTTTTTTAATTTTTTTTTATATAATGTTTTTTATATAATTTCTTTTATATAATTTCTTTTATAATATTTTTTTTCTATACAATTTTTTTTTATATAATGTTTTTTATATAATTTCTTTTATATAATTTCTTTTATAATATTTTTTTATATAATTTCTTTTATAATATTTTTTTATATAATTTTTTTTATGTAATATTTTTTATATAATATTTTTTTATACAATTTTTTTATGACTTATTTTACAAAATTTTCTTTTTATAATTTTTTTTTTAATAGTTTATTTGGTTTAATACCTTATACTGTTGTATCGAATACGGAAATATCAGCAAAATTTTCGTCTTCCATTCTATCGCATTTCTTTGTAATTCTGATACGCGTGTGTTTGCTCTCTGACCCTTTCGACTTTTCCATCGCTCTCTGCCTTTCGCATGCATAATTTCGTATTTTTTATTGTTGTCAATGCCCTACCATACTTGAATAATTCCATATATTAATTTTTCTCGCAGGAGACCGGAAATATTTTTTTCTGTATTACTTTTCGTTACATTTCATTAAACCCAATTGAGAAAAAAGTTGAAAACCGTACGATTGATTGCTTCTTACAACTTCCAGCTTCTTATCTGAATGTACGCTTTTAATATATTTTGAAAAACTTTTTTTTTTAATTTTTTTTTTTATTTATTGGGTTTTCTTAATTTTTATTTTATTTTAGTTTTTCTTTTTTATGTATATACATATATGTATATATTTTAATACTTTTATTTTTTTTTTTAATTTTTTTTTTTTAATTTTTTGTTTTTATTTTAATCTAGTTTTTTGTTTTTGTATTATAATTTACTATATAAAAAAAAACCTTTTTATTTATGATTTTTGCGACGATTTTCTAATCTAATTTCAATCTAAATTTCACGACCCCTAACTACATTTATATATTACTAAATTGCTAATTTCTGTTTACCTCAGACAACAATTATTTATGGTTATTGTTGTTCTTAGTGTAGAGCTCATCAATACCTTCCAAACACTATGTATAAATACATATAGACATATTTATGTATGTATGGTATGTTGTACTTATGCTTTGAATGCTCTGAGTTGAGACTCGCGCCGCCACGAGGTGAGCCATACTCACGAAGTTGAGCCGTTACTCACTGACAGAGTTGTCACAGCTACAATAATGTCGAAAAATATTAAATCGATCTATATACATATAAAATTGGAAAATAGTGCGGTTTTGAGCGAAAATGCTTTTAAATAGAAAATTTGTCACTACTTACCTGTTTACAACTTTTAGAGAGTTGTAAAATTGCGCACAAAACGCAATTTTAGATCTCATGTTGCAAATTGGAAAATTGAAAAAGTGAGGTTATGAGTAATAGATTTTCTAAACAAAATGGCAAACATTTATAACACAAACTGCTCGTATTACAAAAAGTAGATAACTCTGTAGCTTTTTGAGCTTTTATGCTGAAACCATTATATATTTTCACAACAATATACATTTTTCACACTTTTTTTTCAAATAAATAAATTTTGAAAAAAAGCGAAATTTCGCATAATGTCCAATTCTAGATTTCACGTTGAAAATTTGTCCCAGAAAAATTTTTCGCACTTATTTTCAAATTATACTCAACCCGAAGTAGCACGGCAACACTGTTTACCAACTTCTCCCAACTGTGTTGGATGTGATCTTCACTTTCCCCCACTTCCACGGCAACTTGTTATCCAGCACACCAAAACAACAACAACAAATACGAAGCACACAGCAAATTCCTTCATGTTGCGTTTCTAGTTTGTTTTGTTGTTGTTGCTGCTTACTTCTAGTTGTTGTCGCTGTTGTGCTATCGATTCTGCGTCCATCCGCCGACAACACCATCGCCCGCATTGGTTGTGCTCGTCACCGCTCCAACACACACTTTACAGTTTAGTTTACTTGTAGACGAGCTACGAAGCAGTCAGAGCGCAGTGGTGTATTTTCGTGTTTCTACCAACGCGTGAGTGTGTGAATTCCGTTAATTAAAAACGCCAACAAAAGTCTTGAAAGAACAAACTGTGCGCGCGTTCGTATACGTATTTTACGCTAACAACAATAACAAATACAACTAGAGCAATACGTCCCCGTCGCCGTCCGTGCTCCGATCGGTGGTAGTGGACTCGATTTCGTCAGCAATTTCGCGTTTTTGATTTCGATGCTTTTTCAGTGAAGTGAATTCAAATTAGTTTTACTCAATTTAAAAATCTAAATCAATGGGCCACTTTGCAAATACAACAACAAGCATTTGAACTGTCTGCCATTAGTAACGATTGTCACAAATCGAATAGTTTTGAAATCGTCCCGTTCTTCGTAAACATTACGAAAACGGATCTAAAGCGTCAACGTCGTCGCATTCACGATCATCGATGTGTCTGTTCCAGTAAAATTCAAAATTGCATAAGCAAAATTCTTCTACATTCAAATACAACCACGTACGCACAACAACGTCGTCCACATTTGAAATTCCATCAAAAGCGAAAAAAGCGAAGGAAGAAAAAGTAAAAAGTGCGGCCGAGAAAAATATAGTAGATACGTGAAAATTTGTTCGTTTCAAACCAGCGACGTATAGTAGCAGCACGTTTGTTGTGCTATTTTGGGAAATTTTTCAAGCATTTAGATGTTTTGGGTAATAAAAAACAAAAAAATAAAAGAAATAATTTTGCATAAGAAAAAAACGAAATCGATGTGCTAAAAAATATATCGCTAAATAAAAAATTCAACGAAAACGAACATTAAAAAAATATGAATCTGAAAATTTTTTAAAAATCTGTAAAATTTCTTAACACTACATTCTGAAAATACATTTTTTTTAACTTTTTGAAAAATCGGTAAAAAAAAACAAAAGTAAATTTGCATATTACAAAAAACCATTAAATATTTTTTATGCTTTTCAGAAACATGAAAAAATATGCATTTTGCAAAAACAAATTTTTCGTATACACTTTGAAAAATTTCTAAAAATACCGAAAGAAATTTGCTTATTGCAAAAAATTTGCAAGCTCCGCAGCCTTGCTCGCTTTCACATAGTCATGGCAGCTGAGTAGCAGTTGGCGCAGAAGCGCAATGACAAAAAGTTTGCAAATACTCTACTTAACCTATTTTGTATTCGCACAAAAAAGCAAGTTTATTATATAGTGTTTGTTGTTGTTATGGTTTGTGTTGTTGTTTTTGTAATCGAACACTTGAATAACACGCGCCAATCAAATTTTAATTGAATTAAACAACAAAAGCAGCCGCCACAAGCTGCTGTTGCTGCTCTTGACGCCTCCAACAAGCACCGGTCGCGCCCACTTACACGCTCTCCACTTTGAAAAAGTTGTGCTTCCACTTTAGCGATACGATTTCCTCTCCATAGACTATAGCAGCACTCTCTAATATGACTTCATTTTTATTGAATTTGCATTTCGCGTTTTTATTTTCTATTTTTAGCAATGCATCGAATTTTTTATATAAAACATGTTATATTAAGCAACTAAAATGAATACGTAAAAGATGTGAGAACGTGCCTTAACCAGTAAATATGCATATTTATCGTTGCTACTCTACTGACAGTTATCGATTTTCGATATTTTTCTGTTGTGCATTATTGCATACAATGAACGCTATTAATTTACTAAAGTTATAAAAATAGATATTTCATAAAAATGCGTTAATTGTTAATTAGTCTGGTATTCACAAACTTTAATTGCTGCATTTTATCGTATTTTTTTTTTTGGCAAACAATTTTTACGCATTTGCATAGCCGCATAGGAGTTGTTAACCTCCTTCGCTTGTGTCAAGCGTCATTTCAAATTTGAAGTGCTGATATGCACTCTAACAACAAGCCAACAACAAAAGCAGAAAACAGATTTTATCAATGGAAAATTTTCGCAACATTATGACCTGCTCACACTTCATTCCAAGCACATTTTACTGCTCGCTCTGGCGATTTTTGCGAATTTGAACCTGTTTCTTTCTTTCTATTTTTATTTTGTTTTTATTTTGCCATGTCGAAATAACTCTTTTTCATGCCGCTGCCATTTATACCTGTTTGTACGCTTAAATTTTGGCCAAAAAGTCTAGTGAGTGGCAGTAAAAAAGGCAGCACAATTGGCAGCCTCTTCTTGCTTTTCTCCTCATCAAACGCATACCTACATAATAAATATCGTACATACTGCATATATGCTCCGCTGACTACTCTTAACGAATGCTGTTCGTCGTACGTCGTAGGCTTACTCACTAGCTTAGCTAGTCTATGCGGCTGGCTTATTTTTATGTTTACATATGTATATACATAAATGTCTTTAAGCGCATCTCTACGCCTGCTCTTTGATTTACTTGACGTTTTGAGCGTAGTTTATATCTCATTCATCTGAATTACTCGGCAAGGCAGCCGAGCAGTAAGTTGCATTATTTTCCACATTCGTATGCTACATTCATAAATGGAGGTGAGAAAATTTGTATTATGCTTTCTACTATTTCGTTTGCCATAATCGTCCGCTTTTAGACCGAACTCCTCGTTTTCCGTAATAGTATTGATGGAAAGCAAAGATCGCTTACGAGCTTATGTATTTACGTAGTTGTAGCTTCCGTCAGAGATCGGCGGCTGCTTACATTACTGTCTACCTTGTTGTTTTTTCGTTGAATACCTTAGAAATTTCTGGAAATGACTTTCAAGTCGCTAACACGTTCGCATAAATTTTTAGCAAGCGCTTGTACTTAGCGACTTTAATTCGTTTGGCAAATTTATAAATTCGACACAAAACATTGTAATATCTAGACTACATGTACAGACTTTTGAAATTTTTAATAAACCCAGTTTCGTAAAATATCTTTAATTTTCTTCATATGTTCTTGGCTATACTTCATTTGTCACTGCGATTGCTGTGGGCAATCGATTTTTAGGCAGAATGATAGCTACCTGCCGATTTTCATATAAGCGATGTTTCACAATGTAACTCAAGGGATGAAAGTGTTAGCTTAATTATCTGGATAACTTTGTTTTACTTAAAGCTTGATTTTGATAACTTCGAACTACACTTCCCAGCACGTCACGACTACCGAAACTCCAAAACATTGAAACTCATAAGCTATCTGCGTAAGTAAGAAATGAACAATCACTAGTTCACAATAGTTTCGGGTGGATTTGGTTAGTTTCGGTTAGATGTGCAAATGCAGTCTCAAGGAACTCATAGAAACTTTAACAGAAATCTCTGTTAGCGCTCTTGGGTAATTAAGCACTAATAACTGACAGTTGACTTGCAGTGTTATTTCATAGCTTTAGCTAGCAGTTATCAATTTAGTTAGTGATTAATTAACGCAGATTTTTGCTATCGCAAGGTCATTCATCATAAAAATAAAAGGAGTAGTTTATAATACTTGAAAAATGTGTAGCATTTAAAAATGATTGCAGTACATTCCGCAAAATCCACCAGCCACACACCTCCGTGCAACAATTATCCCACTTATTGCGAAGAGATTTTGGCCTGCCTATTACGCACAGCAGCGACGTCACTAAATATGCTTTCACAATTCTCCCTACCTAGTATTTTTTTTACGATTTTGCGGATCACTTAGTCACATTCCTCGGCAGTCGGCATTTATTTTTAGTAACAAAATGTATGCGCGCAGAATACTTACATATGGTTATGTGCTCACTGTTTGGATTTTTCGTTGTTCTTTGCGTATGAACGCGTGTGTATAATTTTTGGCACTAACTTATCGAGGTTAGCCGAGTGCTCATTCCCAAAATGCATATTTACATATATTGTAGTAATTTTTTTATTTAGAAATACAGTATACATTTCTAGATATATATATATATATATACATGTATGTACCATATACACTAGGGTGAATGAAAAATATTTTTTTATTTTTTTACTTAGCCTGGGGGTAAAATCTAGATTAAAAAAAATTTTTTTTTTGGACAAAACTCAGTTTTTCGAGTAAACATTTTTCTTTGGACAAGAAAAAATTATTTTTGGTCTTTACATTTATATAAAAATTACCGAATGTGACCGTTTTTGATTCAAAATTTATTTTAACGCTTAAGGAAAACATGTTGTCGTTTAAGACTTTTTTTAAAACTCCAATAATGACCACAAACAATTTTTTTAAGTTGCTAACTTTTAATTGGCCAGAAAGAGGACTCTTCACAGCTTCTTGAACACTTATCAAACATTTTTTACGAAATAAAAATTTTAACTCGAGAATAGAATAGAAAATGGATTTAAAAGTGAGTGGATGTTAAAAATTATTTTTTTTTTTTCAAAAATTTTCTTTTTTTATAATCTACAGATTTTACCCCCAGGCCAAGCAAAAAAAAAATTTTTTTTCGCTCCACCCTAATATACACATATGTATGCGCATTGTTGTTTTCGACTTAGTAATGAAGTGATGTATTGAGGCATTTATTTTAGGACCCTGGCTTATTAATTTTATTTATTTTTGTATTCGAAATTCTTAAATTTAAAAAAATTTCTTTTATAAATGTATATATATATATATATATATATATATATATATATAGATATAATATATATATATTTATTTTTAAATTATTCTTTGTGGCAATGCCATGTGCTTATCAGCGCAGCGCATTTGAGCATAAGCTACCACGCGATTCAGCTTTTCGAATCGGAATTCATTATCGTTATCCAAACGCTAGCAGTTGCTTGCCCTTATGCACACAACTTTGTATGCGCTTTCGGTTAATCCCATAGGAAGCGATATATATGCTTCTTCTACGGCACCTTATGCTCGCTACACATCTTATTGCACTCGGTTCCTATATTTTCTTATGTTCTTTATTGAGTTTGTCGGCCTTAAATTAGACGGTGTTTCGAGTAGCATAATCGATAATGCTGCCGGCACGGCTGCTAGCTGGCGCTTACTCGCGCATACAACATAGGTTTACACATGTCGTACAACAACAACACCGCCACTCTTATGAAATGGGTGCCCTAAAACGAGTAGCAGCAAAATAAATAAATGCTTAAACGAGCAAATGTGTAGCGTTCGAAGCAAAAATGCGCTGCGAATCGCGCGAATCACACTGCAAGAATTCAAACAAAATTAACTAGTAGCAGATAAATAAAAGTAAAAATCGGAGAAAAAATAAACGCGAATTGCATGAAAAATTGTTCAGATAAAGACCGGACCACATGTTCGAGTCAATGGAAAATTTCCAACCGGTTTAGGGCAGCGCTACAGTGAATTTCGTCTGTTTATCGGCGAATTTTTTTTTGTTGCTTTTTTTTGAGGTTTATGCGCGCCAGAAATTTTTTTGCTTGTGTAATATCAGCACATGAGTATTTTGGTTTTTTGTTGTTGGTTTTTAACTTAAAAGCAGCGATTTATTTGCCGTACGTTTATTTTTGTTTCTGTATTGTTGGGTTATTACACGACATGTACGCTCGTAGCTTTTGACCTTGAACTTTATGCTGTTTGATTGCTGAAGCTTTAATAAAAGGAGTGACGGTCTTCTATTAAATTTGAGCCAGAGTAGAAAATTCTGAATTGAGGTAGTTTTCATTCAGTCACGTGCCAGTATTTGACAGGTTGCATAATTCGCTTGTGTTGTCAATGCTGATTATGTTACATATTGACTTTTCTGCACGAACTCTAGATCTAGAGAAGCTTGACAAACATACCTTTTAGTATTCGTGTTTTTCATTCAGCCTCGAGACGAGCTGTCAGTGTTATCTGCTGCAGCAGAACAGCCTGAGACTAGTCATGAGCTCCAGAAAACCACGGGCTAAGTCGACGTCCTCTTCATTAGTCGACTAAGTAGCTCCGTGCCAGCAGTTTATATACTATTCATTGCCTTTGCCTTCGTAAGTGAATCTCTGTGACGCGCTGCGACTACAACAACAAGTTCTGCAATGTATTTAAATATGTTGTTGTAGCCAGCGATCAGCGACTACATTTAATTGTAATTCCGGTTGATGGACTAATCTCGGGCACTCTCTTCTTCATTTTTTCCATTCTAATGTATTTTCTAATGGCTAATGGCCGCTAATGCGATCATTAAACATTGCATGCATGCCGCGCATCAACGTTGATCTCAATTCCACGACTGGGGTGTGGCAGCGCACAAACGCATACACACTTACTGCTGTACATATGTATGTTTGTTTGTAGTGGCATGCCGTCTGTGGCAGGCGATCCGCTGAATTGCAACATGGCTTTTGCGCGCCTCATACCTTCAGCCTCATTTGGTCAATATGTGCAGTTGTTGCTTGAAAATATGCCAGGTCTCATGTATGTATGTATGTACATATGTATATATTGTTCTTTGCAGATGCGTGTTGCATGCAACATCGATCGAACGGCGCATTCAGCAAGCACAGTTCCAAGTAGAAAACATAGCGACAGCGACAGCTGCCAACAAATTGCCTGGCTGTACTCCAAGTTGGGTGGCAGCCACCAAGTGCCGCCACCGCTAAAGGAGGCTGGCTGGCAGTGGCATGGCGTGTTGGTGGGCGACTGCCGCGCTGTAGCAATTTTTATGACTATGTAGGCTGTCTGACTGTCTGCCTATTTTATTTTTAAATTATGCGCCATGCCTTTTAGTGTTTGTTGCCGTTGTTGTTGTTATTGCTTTTGTGCTTTAGTGTTTGCGCTGGCTGGCATCGTGTCTAGTTTTCGTCACTGTTGTTGTAGCTGCTCTTGTCCGCTGCGACGTGCATTGCATACACCATTCACTCACGTACGACAATTGGCGGCCGTACGCGTTTCGATGAATCGAGTGCCGTCTTGCTTGGCATATTTTTCGTTGTTACGCGTATTTTACAATTCAAAGACCTCTGGCGTAGCGCTTTCGGCGCACACTTAAATACATTGCAATTTTTTCGCATGCTTTAGTTTTTGTTGTACTTCTCAACCTCGTTTGTTTTCGTTTAATTTCATTACATTTTATTTTATTTTTTTATTATTATTATTTTTATATTTTTATTTTTTTAAATTTTTTTTAACGTCGTGCTATTTTTATACACCTGTAAGCGATACACTCATACCAACGCACACATTTGCCATACAAGCGGACATGTCTCAGCTGCTTAATGCTCTGCCTACAAAGTAGCCGCAACAAAAGCAACACTGCGCGGTGTTTTACAGGCTGTCGGCGCCATATTTGTTTTGACTATCGGACTGGCTGGCTGATTGGCCGGCGCTTGTTTTTATAATTACCCAGCGATTTGCACGTTAATTGTGTTGAGCCTTTTTTTGGCTTATTGCAGTGCAGTCGCGTGTGGTTGGTAAATTTAATTACAGTGGCGTAATTTTTGATATGATATTAATTTTTCAGTAATTTTTGTTCTAAGTTCTGAAATTTTGCAGTCATTCTTTTCTCTCCAAAAAACTGCTCATTTTGTTGGAATCCCCGATATTGCACCACAATCGCATATAGTTGCCTTACAAACTGACTGATCCAAATCAAGTTCTTGTATGGAAAACTTTTTATTTGATGCATTATCTTCACAAAACTTAGCATATATTATTATGTCGTTGTTGTTGTTGTAGCGGCAGAATTCTGCCGTGTTGTTTATATTATATATTATATTATATTATATTATATTATTATATTATATTATATTATTATCGAAGGCAGCGCTGCAAACTCCTAACAAATTGTACAGATCGGACCACTATAGCATATACTGGCATTCAAACTGAGCAATGAAAATCAAAATAAAGATCTTTGTATACCCTTTTATGTCTTAATAAATGCACCTGCAGTGCAGCCGTAGTTAATGTTATTTTTTGTTTTAGAACAAAAATAAAAAATCACCGAAAGACGAATTATTTTCTTTATAGTCACTTCTCTGGTTTCCAGGCGTCAGTTTAGGTTTAAAAAATTACAAATAGTAGAATTGGTAATATTTTTTTGCTATACGCAACATAAAAACAACGAATGAATGAAAAATGTATCGATTGTATGATTTTTAGTTTTTTTTCCCAAAAATTATATTTGCAATCAGCTAAAGTTAAATTCAATTTTTCTTTAATAAAAACGTCAAATGGATGAAAAATTCATCACGTTTTTTTTACCAGAAATTATATGCAATCACATAAAGTTAGCTTTTCTTTTTGCTTACGTAATAATTTATTTATTTTCAACGCTTTTGATCAGAAAAACTTTTTTTACATTACTTCATTAAATTTGTAGCAGGAAAAGCGTAAATCTGTTTGTTTTTGGTACTAAAGGCACATTCCGACCAAAATTTTTCCGTTTAAATTAATTATATTTTAATGATAAATATATATACATACAACATATAGTATTTCACGCAATTACTTGCTTAATTTATTGCCACTCAAGACGCTTGTTTCGTTATTATTACATATACAATATTGTTGTTGTTGGCTATCATATTTGCGCTTGCATGCGCCATTATGTCACACGCATTACATATTTACTATACATACAAACAATGAGCTGGGATAATGAAATTTGGTTCGCTCATAAATTTTATTTATTGGAGTCAATGAAATTAACACATTATACAGTCGTGTCAAAGAGTTGCGACAGATGAAAGCAAGCGAGCGTTGACATGCTGTGGCGTAAGCAGCGCAGGTGAAACAATACGGTAGTCTCTTATTGCACAGATCGCAGTCGTGCAAGCCACGAACACGTAAAACATCGAGTGTGATAATTACTATACGAATTATGCGCCTTATTTTGTAATAAATTTTTATAAATAATCTGCTTTTCTGTGAGTTCTCACAGTGCAGTTGCTTCCGTATTTGTGCCTTTGAATTTTTTTTAATTGTTCATAATTATTTAATTAAATGTTGTTTTTAATACTTCTTGCTTCATTTGCACTTATCAGCTGAAAAAAAAAGTTCATCGAATGCACGTATTGACAAAAGTGCTCTTAGTTATTGAATTGAAATTTTTTTTAACTATATCCAACCATTTGGTTTAAAATAAAAAGTTTAACGAATGCACGTTTGCATCTTAGCTAATTTTTTTTTGCATTACATGCACTTGATCATGTGCAATTAGCAAGTATAATTCAATATTCATTCACTTCACTTGCAACATATTTGAAATCTTCTCGTTGTTATCGATAAATTCCATACTCCCAATTCATTACTAAAAGCTTTGCACATATGTATGTAGGTGTTTGTTTAAGGCGAGTGCATTTTATTACTTAATTCATTTATTTTTATTAAATTTTAAAAGCACTAGCGTTTAATGGAACATGCAACAAAAACCAGCGAATTCGCACATGACTTCATTTGTGTATTCCTTTCCCACGATTCCCCTAGTTTCTCGCAATTATTTGTGCGCTATATATGTATATACCATAGTAATTGCAAATTCACAAACGTTTGTGCGCTTAGCACATAGCTGTCTATCTATGCATATAGCCAACCGACTGCTTTACCAACAACGTCAACCATGAGGGTCAAGTTGGTTGTCGGTGCTATGGCCTAGCGTTGTTGGCATTGCTGGTCTTTAGAATTTTTTTTTTCAACGATTTCTGCTTGCCATATTTTTGCCGCTCATTATTTGATTACGCGCTGCTCTTACGTTCTTGCAATTCTCGCAATTGAATTAATATTTCCATTACTCAATTTATAAATTTTTACGCGCTCGCTGCTATTAAAGTATATACATATGCATATATTATATATTTGTTTTTATTACATGCGAATAAGTTATTGTCTCATTTAATTTATTGCCACGAATTTCAGCAGCTAAAATGCTGACCGCTGATGGCTTGGCGGCGTCTAAATTGCAAGGTCGAAATTTTTTTTATTTATATATTTTTTTTATATATATTTATCGTTTGAAGGATAAGTACGTCGTCAGACATTACTTGCATAATCAAGTAATGAAATATTCTAAATTTTGGGTTTCTAGCGTACAGTTTATATTGCAAAATTTGTATGTTATTAAATGGATAAACTAAAAATCTTTTACGACGCATAAATATGTATAATGTTTATGTTTTGTAATGGTTTTTGCTTACAAATAAATTTTTTATTTACAATATTTTTATTTTAAAATATAAACTTCATTGACTTACTTTTTGCCAATACATTTCTATTTACCTTGTTCAGCCACGGCAATCGATTATCGATAGCATTAGTACTGTTTTCACAATACTCATAAAACAAACTATGCACTCAATTCACATTACATAGCATGTGAGCCATTAATAAATGCACATCTACCACGCACGAATTTGGTTTAGCAATTCGCTTTACCTTCTCCTCAATAGGAATTAATTTTGCACGCCTGAAAGCATTTTTAAATACCCTTTACGCGTAACCTTCATGCTCGCCTGCACTATGCAACATTGTTAATTTGCTTTTAGCAGCATTAGGCATTCGCATTTGCTTTGTACTTGAATTGTTCAATTGAAATTGCTAATTGGTCATGACTACTAAATTTTAATAACAATTCTGCACAGCAAATTGAAAGCGCAAATAAGTCATGTAATTGCAAGTAAATGAATACAAATATTTACATGAAAGTAGCAATCAGTTCACATGCTGTTATATGTGTTTTTTGGCATATAAATTTATTTATTTACCGTGTTAAATACTTAACGTAAATTAAAAGAAAATGCCTTTGAATTAACGCCTGTTGTTACCGCTTGCAACGTTAATTGCTGCATTTCTATTTGTCAGCCAACAATTTTGTATGTGTGTGTACAGCGCATTATTTGCACATTTCCTCATACAATTGTTAGCTGCATTTCTTTCTCCAACAAAGCACTCAATTCAATTAATATAACTGTGCGAATAGAAATCTAAATTGATTAGCTACTCATATACATCAATCAGCTGTTTGGAGTGTGTTCGGCTTTAAATTACCAGCAGCAACAACAAGCATAGTGCTGTTGTCGAAGCACTAATGCGACACGTATACGCCACTAAAGCCATTTGCAATTTCCGTCGCACTTTATTCTGTGATGTTAGTTTCATGTTACTACATTTTTGCAAGGCGATTTTTTTTATTATTAATATTTGCTTTAGTATTTGGTATGAGTACAATAAATAATTCATCTATTAGCTCTTATCTACTTGTAAAATGAAGATTTTCGGCATCTTTAAGCGCAATTATTCGAACAAAAAGTTGTTTAAAATGTATTAACATTTTTTCTTTCTGTAGTCATATAACACATTATATAAATATTTAACTGAACGATTAGGCTAAATAAGTGCTAATAAGTGTGCTGTCTAATTAGGTTATAACTGGTTATGTGGCTCGCAAATGTATGTCTTTCATAGACTTTTCGAATTTGATGCTAATTTAAAGGAAAACAAAATTTTTTTTAATATATATATATGTATTTTTTTTTTTTAACTACGGTTGTAGCACAAATTTATTAGCATTCCGCACCATTTCATAATCAACATTTTAGTCTTGACAATGCTTTGTATCAAGTGTAGGTACATTTCCGTTGCAATTTTTTTTTAATTGAAGACGCAAATGCTAAGTTCTAAGTATCCGTCGTACTACTATTATTATCATATTAGCGTAATCTTGTCTGGAAATGTATACTTTTATGGCCTAAGTACTAGGTTTAGCAGTTTTTCAAAATTGACAGTTTGATAGATTTATTTTGTCTACTAGAACTAGAAGCAAATCGACTATGACTTTTTTGTATAATACATATATATATTATGTATATAATAAACTTAATTAATTTTTATAATTTGGCGATCACGTTTCACAGTTAGATGTCGTTTAATATAATTTTTTTTTTTATATATTTTCTAAGTTATATTATTATTGCTATTTATATACATATATATTTTATTTATTTTTATTGATATTTAAACATATATTTTATATTTGAATATTTGTAAAAAAAATTATTAGTACTTATAAAACTTATTTAACTAACAACTTAAAACTCTTCAAGCAGTACACATTTGGGCATCTAAACGCCATATAAACAAGCTCATACTTGCTATCGATAACTATCAACTTGCAATGTTATTGCATATCTGCAACAATATTTATTTAACTTGCGAAATCAGTTGTTTACTATTTACTGGAAAATTTTAATAACTCGTTAATAAATTGCTGTAGTTTCTACAGCATGCCAAGCGATACCTACATAAGCTTCTTATCACTTGCTTTTAATAGACTACTACGCTGGAAAAGTACTTGCTTACCTAGTTCATAACATTTATTCTAATACTTTGTTGGAAAATTCCGCTGGTTATTTATTCACATACGGCACGCTTCGCTGCTATCACTTAGCCGTATTTCAACAGAAGGTGCATTTCACAATAATGTTTTTAGCTTTTGTTCGTCTTGTCTTTGCGTTTATTACGTACTTTACATATCTTTCGATATTGCATTAAATACCCGCATTCTATTCTTAACAGTTTTTTTTTTTCTCATTATGTACTTAGTATTTCACATCATAAATTGTTTAATTTGTGTCAGCTTACGACATATTCAATCAGTCCTACCTTATCTGACACTTCGCCGCTTTATTGCGAGAACGTGTATTGACACACGAATTGTAGCTTGAGCTGCCACTAGTTAGTTCTATTAACATGGCGCTTGGACTTTATACACATACACAAACGAGTATGTATATATTTAACCTACGCGCCCTTAGACTAACAACGAAAATATCGTGCTAATAAAAAGTAAAAAAAGAAATATTACTAAAACATGCATTTCACTTATGAGGCAGCAATAATCCCGCATTTTTTTTTTGCCTGCTTATCAATATTCCTCTACTAAATGGTTATTAATGCTGATTATTCTTCGAACGTGATTTGCGGTGGCAGCACTTATCTATCCGATTCGTGAGCTATATTTACAGTAGAGATACCGCAAATAAGTGAAAACGCAACTTTGTATGTGTGAATGTACATTTTTTGGATTACCGATAATGGTTATCTTTACACAAACGTACGTTGTTTGACCGTGCACACACACGTTAACATTTTTTGTTTTTTTATTTTTGTATATGCTTACTAATAGCATAGCACTTCATTCAGTAAATCGTACTGTCCTTGCATACCTACGTCAATGTTGTACAAACGTGCGCTTCTTACGTCATAAATAAAACAAACAAAAAGAAAAAAGTGAATAGAAAAATAAGATATATTATCAAAAATATGTTGTGCGTCTATAATATAAATTACACAAAAATATAGTTAAATATAAATTTCTTTAACTGGCACCACAACTAATTAAATTAAAAAGTAACTAATTTTTGAACTTTTTATAGCAAATGTTTTCGAAATTTTAATATTCACGTCAAATGCTATGCAAATTATTTAGTTATTACTCATTATTTAAATCCCAATGCCGGTGTGTTTGCTTCTTTTTTTGTATATATGTACATAGGTGCGGTTCGCAAACATATTTTTGTGCTGAGTTATGCGCTTATTTAAAATTCCGTTATCCAAAGTGAAAAGCCGGCAGGCAAATAGGAATACATAATTCTCGATTTTTAAAGTGCTGATTCATCATTTCTTTAACTGAACATTTTTTGTTCTTTATTCTTTTTAAAAATGATTTCTTTCGATTTCAATTATTTTCTTTTAATTGAATTTTTTTAATAAATTTATTTTTCAATGAATTTTTTTTTTCAATGTATTTTTTAAATTTATTTTTTCAATATAGTTTTTTTTTCAATTTAATTTTTTTTTTCAATTTAATTTTTTTAAGTTAAATATTTTTTTTCAATTTAATTTTTTTAAGTTAAATATTTTTTTATTTGATTTGTTTTAAAATAAATTTTTTTTTTAATGCAATTAATTTCATAATTTACAAATTTCATTGACCCAATCTTAATTTTGTAAAAAATAATTATTTCATGCAATAGGCTAAATCAGCACGATAAACGACTTTTGCTGTTATCGATACTTCTACCACTCTCACTGTCAGCAGAATTCTTAACTTTCCTATTTTTCAACACATGGCAGCGCCATATCCCTTCACATTTTTTTTTCAGTTAAACTACTCCGTAATTATCATAAGTATTGGTTTATAGACTCAGCAGTCGCTTTCAATAGTATACAACTCTGTTTAATAAAGATTTGCATTGCATGAATTGCAAATAAAATTATTTACTTTACACATTTATACACTTTAATAGTATTCGCGGGCGGCATCTGGAATTTATTCTTGTATATTCTAAATCCATAAATGTTTGTACATGCAGTACACATTTCTACTTTAGTGATTTGAAAAGTAATGTGTACGAGTATAGATGCATGTTTATACAACTGGACACACGTGTCGTCTCTGATTACTTCCAAACGCTAATAGCTGCATAAACAATTCAATGCAGCTATGAATGTAGTTGAAATCGCTGGTATTTGAGATTTGAAGATAGAAAGGAGTGGTGGGGACCCATATACATATGTGATATTCACATATGACTGCAATTTGCGGCAACTTTCCTTTTAATGTCCTCAGTATATCACTAATGTCTTTTTTATTGGTCTAATCATTTTAACATGTTCGATTCATTATTGCCTATTTTTTTTATTGTTAGTGGCAACCGGAAATATTGGAAATAAAGCATTGCGTTAACATTGTGACAGCGTGGGTGGCAGTTTGTGCTGCAGCATGTCATAGTACATTCTTCTTTCATACCAACACTTATGCCAACTTCATTTTTTCAAATTTCGCATATGTGTGGTATGCCCATACTCGAGATAATTCTTCAGAAAATAACAAAATCCGCATAATGCCGCTGTTTCGATTTTACGCTATGTGAAATGAGTCACGCGTGGGCCGTGCTTAATTTTACTACATGCTCATAAAAATGTTTAGAAAACGTATGCTACCGTTTGTGTGGGAAATTTATGCAAAAATAATTAAGCAGCTTACACAAAAATCGCTATTAAAACTGAAACTGTGTAAGTTTGCACGAAATGTAGATGTGATGTTTGGATAATGTTTTGCAGCGTGTAGGTCATGCAACATAGTTGATATTTTTCTGTTAAAAATACGGTATTTACTGCCACTTAAATATATGTTAAAATTTTGTTCAAAATAAAAAATACGGTGTATTTACCAAAAAATGTTACAGTATAACTTTCTTCCATATGCATCAACGATTACTACAGGTTATCGATTTTTTTTGCATTTCCCTTTTCGGCATTATATAGTGTGTATATTTCTTTCGGGTCAGTGACACTTACACTCAAAAATTACTTGCCATTCACAGATATACATATATACATATATATTTTTTTGATTACATTTTTGTTATTTTAAATCATTAACTTTACACGACTAAGCAGTAATTTCCTTTCATCTATTTTCTATCTTACTTCATCTTTTCTTGGAAGCTTGCTAATGGCTTGAAATATGTTCAAGACAAAATTGCCGCGGGCCAAAATAAAAATAATGAAAAAAAAAAATTGTAGCCGAAAGTAGCAAGCAAAACAAACTAAAGTATAGGTATATTTAACTTCTCTTGCCTTTTACTCGCTTTTAAATTTCACTTTAGTAGCATAAAACAACAAAGCCTAAGTGTGAACAACCTCTAATCAATAACTGAATCAATAACGCAACCGATAGTAATCGACTTTCGATATATGTATGTATATATGTTCTTCACTTTGCTATGTTTTCTGTTTATTTTTTCGTTTTAAATTTGAATGTGCTGAACTCATTGAAACTTTTCAGCCGCCTTGCGCATTTATTTCGCCAAGTAGTTAGTGCACAAAAGTCAGTTGTAATTAAACTTTTCTATTTAGTTCACTAACGCTAACAAATATTTAGCGTGTTTACGCCACTTTCAACTTTCCAACATACCAGTTCACCAGCTCGCGACCTTTAATGAAATTACAAAAATGGTTAGCAAAATGCGACTCCACATTTTCCGACCTAAAAAGGTTTTGTCTGGCCATCTACTAGACTATTTTAGAAGTGAACCATTGCGCTCTGCACTATATAAGCTTTTACTAAGTTTGTTACATTTAAGTGCGTTATGGCAATGCGGCCGCCCGACCGCATGTATTTCCACCATTATGGTTTTTGCAACTTATTTGCACGATTTTTGCCAGCTTTACTGCTCGAAAGTAATATACTTGTATATTTATCTTAAAACCTTTTTATATTGTAAGTGAACTGTTTGCTGTTGAATTTCACTTTTATGTGCCGTCGCATCTTGACGGGCCACCAGCAAATGTCGACACGTTTATTTTGTTTATTTGCAATTAAATTTTTGCCACCTTTGCTTGAACTCAAGCATGTTTCAGCTCAGACGTTTACTCGAGAGCGTCAAATAAAAAATTCTCACATCAGAGTTGCTTAAGTAGAACTTGGCGAAAAAAAGTAACAAATCATTTGCATCGTTGTTGTTGACTTTCATTTGTGCAACTTCTCAGACAGCCGTGACTTGTGACGTGTGACTACTGGTGCAGTCGATTTTATTTAATGTTCAGCTATTTTCTTGTATCGATAATTTTTTACTCTTTCAATGATGGCGTAATATAATCCGAAAATTATTGTTTAAAAAAGTTGTTAAATGTCAAATATAAAGTGTTTAAGTTAATACATATTTTCGTTTATTTGCATTTTTCGACTTGAAACCAACTCGGCGAGCTTTGTTTTACGTTGAAAGCGTCGAAAATCGAAACAACACATTTATTTTGTAATTATTTGCATTGCAAGCGAATTTTTGTTTATTATTTTTAACGTCTGTGTTTCTGTTGGTGCGAAATTCATTCTCAAATTTGTTTACCCTTCACCGGCCAAATGCTTCCCAGCAATTCCTTACATAAGTATTTTCATGGAAACTCAATCAATTAATGCGTTGGCATCACGGCTGGGCAGCGATGTGCCTAATAGGCTGCGCTTTAAATTATTAACAATTATAAAATTCATAAGCGATTTAACATTCAATTCGTATACGCGTTTCGTTGAGAAGGGGTTAATTGTATTGCCTGCGCGCGCGGCTCAAACGCGTCCAGAGTCAATGGCTCTTTTGCATGATGCAATATTTGAAAACTATTTCATGCGAGTGCGCTAATTGCCAATAACGGCAAGGCGTACGTATAGCCATACTCGTAAGTATCTACGCATGTGCAGTTGTTTACAGAAAATAAAATTACGCTGATTTTGTTTACTCTTTCTAATTATGTTTGCTGGTTTCTTGATTGATTGTGATTCGCTCAATTCAGTATAAGATTTTTTTGCGCTTAAAATCGTGCCAACATTCGTTTAGATGAATGTGCTTACATGACTTGGCAGTCAGTAAGTCAGATATAAGTATGTACACACATACAATGTATTTGCCTGCTTTGGTATTTTGAAGTTGAGTTCCTTACATTCAGCATTTCATTCATACATACATATGTATATATCATAGCAGTAAACACGCTTTAACTTGGCTTAAATATTTCCGCAAATTTTCAAAGTTTTTCAATTAGTCTTAACGTCTTATTAATGTACGCTTCTGTTGAAGTACGCAACAAAAATTTGTTTTACTACATAAATGAGGATTCTAAGAATTCGCTGCCAAGCAAGCTAACACAATTCAAACTCAAATTTACGTGAGCAAAGCGAACATAAATTTCGTTTTTTTCTTCTAAAATTTGTATGGCGTTAATTCCGTTCGTTTTTCTAATTAAGAATAAATTATTTGACCAACCCTAGAGTCAATTCTCGTTAAACATTTGAGCTGCGATAGAATTAAAGAAAAGTAAACTGTCAATCCTCGGATTCTAACGTTCAATATTTAACTCTTGTACGTAAAATCGATAACTATACGATTTTCACACTACATTGCCATTTGAAATTTCTTCGCAAAAAATACCAAACCAAAATTATCACTTTATTTTCTACCTTTCATACCTCTATTAAGAATTTGTCAGTAACGTATGTACGAGTATATTTGCAATGTTCAGTACTTTACTTAATTATTAAATAAGTCGCACAAATAAATGTTTTGACTAATTTTAAGACCATTGGCATGTTTTTAATGCGTAGTTCATTTTTTGAAGTACATATGTTTTGTGCTTTTTCTGATTACTTTTTAAATACGTTTGGTTTACAATTCGTTCCATTTTTTTGTTTATTGTCTCTTTCTTCAATGCCAACTGAAACGCCATCGATTTGTTTGCTTGATATTTGAGAGACTTTGTGCTTCACTGCGTCTTTGGCTTTAAGCTGTAATGAGTCACCATGTTGTTGTTTTCAGAAACTAGTTTTTAAAGCAAAACAAAACAAATCGAAATAATAAGATAGAGAATTTAGTAGAAATTTAGTTTGCATTGCCTTTTCACTTAAATTCCGTTGTAACAATTGCAGCCAAATAACCCTTTGATTTTATTTGCAAAATAACTTGAAATATTGCATCAGATTAATGTTTACCAATTGACACATGATATTTAAAGCATTCTTTTAATTTTGTCAATAATTCAAGCAAACGCTCCGAACCAGTTTTTTCGTGCTTTTGCACAAAAATCCGCGCTTTACGTTTTCAACTGGCTCTTTAAGGCCGCAACTAAAACCACAAAAGTTAATGTATGCATTTAGTTGATGACTAAGTGAGTGCTTTACATTTGTTAGACATTATTTTTTATTGCTATGAATGCATATGTTTAATGTTTGACGTATGCGCGTATTAAATAATTTTATGTTCGGGTTATTGGCATTGTAAATTTCAATGGAATTTCTGCTTACCGAGTAGTTACAATGTCAGTTTGGTGGTATAGGACATAATATTTATATTTAGATATTTGTTTTAACCAACAATTTCTTTGGATTTCCATGAATTGAAAAAAATATATATATTTATAAAAATTACAAATAATTAACTTTTCTGTGTGATTTTCCATTTTTATATTATGAAAGTGTGAACATTTTTTAACACTAAGCCTAGGCGCTATTTAATGTTGTTATCGATTTTCGATACTATTGCTTAGTGTGATATGGTGTTTTACTACAATTTTATACATTTTCATGCTATTAATATTATATACAAGTATATATTAATAATGTATTGAAAGTGTGTCATATACCACGTCACTTACAATATATTGACAATTGAAGTTAGTAAATATTTACTCTTTTCCGATTATTTCTGTTTTAATTTTATGCCTAAGAATGCTGGTTTTGTTGAATTCCACGCATAAATTTAAAGGTTTTTGTGTACCTAAATGCAAATAAAAAGTATTCAAGTGCGTGACCGAAGCAAAATGGGTATTAAAACGCAAAAAGTAATGCCCAAAATCGAAAATGCCACTGCTTGTTATACGTTACACTACACGTATATGTTGCCTTTGTAAAAAATTAATTGCGTAGAAAATTATTCTGCTCGGCATCTGCTACATTTTTGTTTTTGCT
The DNA here is from genome assembly GCF_042242935.1 of Bactrocera oleae. NCBI lineage: Eukaryota > Metazoa > Arthropoda > Insecta > Diptera > Tephritidae > Bactrocera > Bactrocera oleae. The sequence continues at coordinate 3,100,922 of NC_091539.1, forward strand.
ATTTAATTGCGAATTTATTAATATTTAAGTCGGTTTTATTCTGAGTATATGTACACCTCACATCAATGGCAATGTCAATCAAGTAACCGAAGCGTATTGATGAACTGTTTGTTTACATTTAGCAAAGTCAAAATAAAGATCAAAGAATCTGATTTGACGTATAACTACCAAACTGACAGGCCCTTCGTGATGAGCACCGCAATGCTGGAAAAAAATACTAAAATAGCAAAAACAAACGTAGGTGACAAATATTTTCCATGAACGTTTCAATATAAGTCTGTTAGTTAAATTATGTAAAGAAATTATTAAGTTGTATAACATTCCGTATATATCATAAACGACTGCTACGAACTAAAGCCACGCGCACATACATACATATGTATGTCAGTACGTATGTGCCGCCAGTATCTTAAGTGTGCTGCATTATTGTGCGGCTAGTTGTAAAATTGTAATAAAAATGATAATAGCAAGTTTCAAGTGCATTATTTGCCAACGCATTAGACAGACAGATACAGGCATGTCTATTTTACGCGTGAATGCCTGTTTACTCGAGTGGGCGGTTTTTAGAAACCACAGTAGCGGCATCAACAATTACTGCGAACTACTTGCCGCTCGCGTGTTGTAATTAGTGTAGTAGTATGTGAACAGCTGTTGGCAAGTTAATTACTTACAATTCGCTTATCAGCTTTAGACGCTGCGCGCTCGAGTGATTGCATTTGAACGCCCTTGACTTAATTCTCAAGCGTTCTATAGTGTGCAGTAGGTAAAATTAATATTAAACAATTTAACTTAAAAGTTGTCTCAACTAAACAAAAAGAAAGAGAGAAAACTTCTTTTAAGTTACGAGATATCTTCACGAAATTTGACTTAAATTATTTTACAAGTTAACGCTACAATTTCCGAGGAAATTGTTCAGAGCTGACCACTATAGCATATAGCTGTCATACAAATTGAACGATCAAAATCAAGTTCTTGCATGAAAACATTTGTTGTTTTATTTGTGTAGCGTTGCCACCGAAGTTAACATACTTTTTATTGTTTTTTTTTCTACACAATCATTTTCTTTGTTCTTTCCCAGTAATCGCGTTAAAAGCTTTGCTCACCATATTTTTATTTAGTAGTTCATGGCACCACATTTTATCTACCGCAATATTTGTTGCATATTTTGCATTACTTAATGTTTTTTTTTAAATATATCACTTAATGCAGTCTGCTTTGTGTGTACTCTGCTTTGCTCGCATGATCTCATCCAGTTAGTTAATAGTCGTGAACTGGTTATTTGCATATATATATATTTTTTTTTTTTGCAAAATACGCCCTTTATTTCACAAACAACGCGGCATTATTTATTTGCTCGCCAGCTACAAAATAGACAGTGTTTTTTTTTTTGCATACTTTGCACATTTGCTCATTTATCAGTTCTCAAGTGTGTTTTGTTTTTCGCCTGAACTCTGTCGCCAAACTCAAACCACAATAACAATGTGTTAATCTCAACATCAGAATGTCAACAAGCCGCTGACTTTTCCACCTACCAATTGGTTTTTTCTACGCATTTCGCTTGATATCGTTCAATCTTGCCATCTCTTTGTTGTGCTTGCAACCGCAATTATGATCTTTGTATATTTACATTATTATTATTATCTCCCACGAAAGCGGAAGCGGCTTGTTGTTTGCACGTATGTGTGTGTGTTCATAATCTACGCAACTTTTCCGTCAGCGCAGCCAGCAGTGTCAACTTTCAACCTGTCACCTTTGTTGATCCTTTCAATAATGTAAATTGAATCCTTTGTTTCTTTCTTTGAGTATTTGTAGTAAATATATACAAATTTACTTTAACATTTTAATGGGCGTCTTTATTTGCTGTACGCTTGCAGAACACGTTTTCTGTGACATATGCCTGGTAACGTACAGTAGTTGCGCATGCTGAACGTACGAACAAAGAAATACCTAAAATTGTTTATAAGAAATTAAAGAAAATTAATACAGATTTTTACGCTTTCATTTCACTCTAGCGCTTAATTTTAGATGTATGTCTTTAATACAAATAGACTGTTAAAAGCTCGGCGGAAAGTTCTTTTTTTTCCACCAAAGCTTTCACATACCTTTACACTTGTTAAGAAAATAATTATAGTTTTTTAATTAATTTTTTATAGCATAAAAACTACTTTGTATGCTTGATAGATAGAGCTTTCAGTGTTACAAATAATATTTTAGCGCCTATTTTTGTTGAAAGCTCTACGTTTTAAAAGCTTTTTCTGAAATTATGAAGCTTTTACGCAAGTATTTTTATCTGTCATTTTATCCAACGTTAAAAATGGTTTAATAATAAAATAAATTTGCACTAAAAATTTCTGAAACATTTAAAGCTTTTTTGGAGCTTAAAGAATGAAGCAAAACGACCTATTTTTTGTTTCGCATACACATTCACACAGTGTTGCGAACAAAATTTAAGTTAATTTTGCTGAAAGCTCTACTTTTTAAAGGCTTTTTTCAAAGTTCTGATGCTTTAACGAAGCTTTTTAGCTCTGCTCGAACTTAAATTCTAAGTGATGTATCAATCATTCCTCGTCAAACTCCGAAGATGAAATATAGGCTTCCAATATCTTTGTAAATTTTTTTTTAAATTAGTCTTAAATTTCATTAAAAGTTGGTAAATCAAAAATAAACTTGCTTTCAAAGCTTTTACGATACATTTGGAGCTTAAAAAATTAAGCTTTATTACTGTTAAACTGCGTTAAAAATTGTTGTATAAAAATTAACTTGCTATTGAAGCTTTTTCAATACATTTGGAGCTTAAAAATTAAGCTTTCGATTTTGTTTTCGTTTCACACTTTTCGCTTACACTGTGCGCCCTCTTAGCAGTTGCTTTTCACTGTCATCGCTGCTGTCTTATGGTTTTTTTCTTCTCCGCTACACTTAATTTAATAGCATTTTCTGCTTCATGTCGAATGCGTCAAGCAAGTTTATCGATTTCTTTTGTGTTAAAAAAAATAAGCATGCAAGAACAATAAAAGCAACAGCAGAAATGCTATGAGTATGCAAGCAAAGCAATGAATACTAAATGCAAATGCCTAAGCATTTAACTATTTGGAAGGATGGTAACTACAGCACAAGGCGCAGCTTGAGTACGGCTGGATGTGTTGTCAATTACATAAATTAGTTAAATTACGTAGAAGTAAATAAAAGGATAGCCAAAACGGTATTTATTGAATTTTTTTGCTGCGCGTTTTGCGTAGTTCGTCCTTTGTATAAACTTGTCGTACACTTTTATTCGATCATTAATTTTTAATAGTTGGTTTTTCTAAAGTATGCATCATCGTAAATGGGTTTTTGAACTCCACACAGTTGGCTTAAAGGGCAACTTTTCCACCACATGTTGTGCATGTCGCGTACAAAACAAATTTTTTTTTTTTAGTTATTTTACTGCTATAAATTTTAGACCAACAACGCCTTTGACTCTCCATGTTCGTTTCGTTTCAACGCTATATTGACTTTTGACATGAAACTTAGCGCACTGTATATTTCCACGCCATAACTGCTGTGCGGTCAACGTGGCGTATGATGAACACGACAAAATTTGACGTGCCAATTGGAACGTTACTCTTAGCGTTGCCTCTCAGCTGTAGAGGCAGAAGAGGAAGCACAAATGTAATTAATCATTCTATTGATTTATCTAAGTACACAAATTGATTAGTTGTGTGCGATTCGCGCGTAATATAAATAATAAAAACAACAGCAATTTATAGAGAAATAAATGCAAAAACTTATTTGCTTTTAATTTTAACGTGTCGCAGCGGAGCAAATATTTGCAAAAATATATTTGTGCGCAAATATGCAACGCGTTTTCACTTTCGATTTGTTATAAGAACAAAAAACGAAGCAAACAAAACGTAAAAATAAATAAAAAATTGCGTAAAGACTTGCGATTCTGTTATGGCAACTGACGCCCGTCGCCCATCGCCCGCCTCTGCCGTTAGCCACTTGTGTCAGTGCCATTGTGCTTTCGGTTAGCATGGCCAGTTTTGAGTGTTGCCAAAAGCATAAATTCAATTAGTCGGAAGGTTGCCATTTCTTCGCATTCGAGCGCAATTTTTCTTACACAATATGTGCTACGCGCAGCTTCACCTTCGTCAAGTGCAGCATAGAAAGTGAAATTTTTAATGTTTGCAGTTTATTTTCTCTTTGCTATTTCTATTCTTTTCGCTAAATGCTCAATATACTATAGTGTAATGTCAATAGTTTAGCGTAAGCGATGCAGATGTCCTAGACCCAATTGAAAGTGGTTGACCACATGTAAACAAGCACTGCACGCACTTAGACTTGAAATTCCGGCGCTCATCTTCACACTCAATTCTTATTTTATTTTTTGGTTTTTATATATTTTTTTCTTGTGTTTTTATGTTTCTTTTTTAATTTTTTTTTTTTTAATATTTATTTTTGTATTTTTTTATTTGTATTTTTTTTTTAAATTATGTTTTTGTATTTTTCTATATCGGTATTCAGGTATTTTTTTTTTTAGCAGTACTCAATAAATATCGAAAATTATTTTATTTTATTTTTTTCAAATTGTACGAAGATGAAAGAAACTTATCGCCGAATTTTAGAACTATTTTCTATATGAAAGAATTTAATTTAATTTCACACTAAATACTTCTTAAGCTTCTTGAACTTGATATATTTTTAAATAATTTTTGGTAAACAAAAAAAATTTTACGTAATTTCACGATTTATAGCGCGTGTGTTAATTAACTGCTGATAAGAGCCGATATAAAAATAGCTGATCCCATGGATTAATTCACTTTGGTAATTAGCATGTTCTATTATTAGATGCCATTTTGTTCATCAAATCAATCATAGGAGTTTTAACGCATTAACACGCTACAATTTCAATTAAAAAGCAAAACCTGTGAAGAAGCACTTAACATACATTTTTATAGGTGCAGTGGAATATTTCTTACAGCTACACACGAGCGTGAATTTGTTAAAAAATGTGAACTCTTCTGTAGTAGCGATTTTGAGTTAATGCTGAGCAATAAATTTTTCTACGCAGTAAAGATATGCTCGGTATTAAAAGCTCCTGATCAATTATTTACCTCTGTGCCTGATTGATTTTTGCATGTCTGGCTTTTGACAGTTTTTTTTTATGTTATCATCGAACTTTAGTTACTTTAATGGCATTATTCAAATATTTTGAGACTTTCACTAAAGATCTGAGAGCTTTAGCACGCACATTACAGCTTTCACAAGCTTTAAAAGTAAATATTTTAATAACTTTTCAAATATTCTGAAGCTTTTATTAAATATCTTGTAGCTTCACCACGCACATTAGTGCTTTCATAGGCTTTCACTATATTTTGGTTATTTTCTTTGCATTTGCCAAAAGAATTGTCTCCTATAATGTACTAATTCCAGGCTATAGTCGCCTAAGTTGTCCTTTTTTCTGAGCATAAATTATTTGTTCTTTGTAATATGGACGTAATTGTACGCTGCATTATTCATATTAAATCCGTTAATACGCATTTAAGTTGTTATTTTCCACGACGCACATTAGTGCATACAGCACGCAAAGTAGCGTGCAATTAAATCTAAAGAACCAAAACACGCGTTTGAATATTTTTTTTAAGCAACTACAAAAATAGTTTTATGACCGAAAATTTTACGCATTAGAATTTTTCATTTGTGTCGGCCTTTGCCAGATTCATTACACGAATTTTTGGTTAAGAAGTAATTAATTAATTATTAACGGAGTGACCAATTTAACTGATTGATTTGTTTACATCATTAATATTTAATTTATTTGACTGTCATTATTTGTACTAATATAAGCTGTAGCGCACACTGCAGCTTCATATTGAAGAACTTAACATGAGCACGCATTGTCAATTTATTGATTCAATTTAATTTTGTCAACTATATTTTTGTTTTACAATTCATGCATATGTTCAGTTATTATTTATTGCTTTAGCTTTTAAAGTGTGCTTTTCCCTTTTTCAACTTAACTGTTTTTCAGCTCTTCTTAACTGCACCTGCAAATGCTTTTTAAAATTTTAATGAAAACCGCTTCTTGCACTCCGCTCTCTTCATGTACTCTCTTCATGCTTTGTAAAAATATACGCTATGAATAGATAAACTCAAATGCACGTGGCAGTAATTGAAGAAGGAAAAAATCAATTTCCTTGCTTTTCTTGCTTCATTTAGCACCCAGCCTATGAGAATGTTTGTGTCGCCATGCGTCAATAAGCGCCACGGCCTGTGTTGGTCAACAAGCGACATAACAGCAACAGTAGTGGCAATAGAAAGTATAGCAACACCTGTTCGTTGCGGGCCAACTGGTGCAGGTGTGTCCGCAAAAAGCTTACCGCTTAGAATGAGGTCATAACTAGAATGTTAGTTAGAAAAAAAAGAAGGATTTTTAATGTCTGCATGTGTACACACACGGTTGGCTGTATTTGTACATTAAAGTGTCCTTGCAGCTGAAGTTTACTACCAGATTGTACTATACAAAGAGATTCAATTCAATTCGATTAAACTGTCCACAAGCCACTTTCAGTAAGAATTTATGCACACTTCTGGCTACTTAAAATCTTGTGTTGCCAAGTATCGTATTTCACATTTCATTTACGCAAACGCTCCTTTCACCAGCTATGTGCACAAGTTGTCGATTATTTTTCACCAAAAATGTTATATTAATTTGCTGTGTTGCCAGGCGCCAAAATTTTGTGTGCTTTTATTTGCCAATTTCTTCTCGCCTTACTCTGTTTGCTGACATGCTACACAGCAACTCCCGCGCGCGTTCAATCTAGTTATAATCCTTTAAAATATTCTTGCTGTCTGCTAATCAGTCACTCGAAATGATTTCTACCAATGTAACGTAACTTAATATCACAAGTTCTTGAGCTACTTAAGTGTACATTAGTTATCGATAGCAGCCTTGAGTTTGATCTCTCATAGCTGATGACATATCTTTAAACAAGTGTATTTGTTTTTAAATTTGAAGTGGGCACTTGCATGACTGTTCAATTATTACGAAATTTAAGAGCAAACAATTTTTATTTTCTATATTGCACACATACATACATGTGTACATTAGGCTAATAAGTGGGTTCTTATGAAATTTACGCCCACTTGCAATAAGAGACTAAAATTCTGAAATATTTCTCAACAAAAATATCAGTGTAAATCTATGTTGCTGAAGTGTTGCCATCATACATACATACATATATACTTCAAGATTAATCTCTACAAACATGTGACTCAGTGCTTTGATTAATAATACAAATTTTTAAAACTTTCAAATATTTATTTTATATTTTCATTAGTTTATTATTATATTTTTCATTATCGCTCTAATTAACAATAATTTGCGTTTTAAGTACTTACTTGTAAATGCTGCATGTAAGCCCTTGATAACATGACTTGGACTCGTGATACACAGATATATGTGTGTTTGTACGACCAACATATTTACATTTTTATAAATAAATGTAAAAGCCCTTCCCGGCTTATCAGCGCTGTGCAGTTGATATACAGGCTCACGACGACTTATCAGTGCTGCTTTTTTTTTTTTTTTTAACTGCTAAGTACTCAGCGACATTGCAAGAATTGCAAATGGATTTTTTACCCCCCACACACACACACATATATATATATATACATATATATATTAAGTAAGCCCCAGCACTGGCTTGCTGCTCTATCACACATTCTATGCGTTGGTGCTAATGAGTTTCAATTATTTTTTCCCCCCGTTTACTTCTCGTTTGCCATTAATTTCCGCTAATTCCATTCAACGCAATATACTAAGCAGCAAATATAAATATACATACATGCATATGATTTTTTTTCCACCACACCGCCGTGTTGGCTTCGCTGGGTGTCTCCGTGTGTTGTATTACCTGTCGGAGCAATTATGTACTTCGGCTCTTTCACACATGCATATACGCACCATTAAGCGCTCTACTTGCCCATAGTCGGTTACGATAGCCACTGCTTTGCGCCTTCGTGTTTCTTTTTCAGCTGATGCGGTATTCGTGCCTAACCGATGTACGATCCGCACATTCAGCGCTGCGTGTGTGTGCCTGTGTGCGTGTTTGTGCGCTGAGTGGATATCTGAACTTTCGCTTTTCTATTTTCCACGAACGCTTAAGCATTGGGTGGGTGGTTGGCTGGCAGCGGGTGAGCATTTGGAAAATAGTAGATAACATAGGTACATGTTACACATACGCCATGGACGCACAAACGTACTACGCATACCAGCGCATGCAAGCGGATATAACATATATACATGTAGAAGTGTGTGTGAGCGCGCTGAAAATGTTAACAGCCGTCATCCATTGTCTGTGCTGGTATGTGTTTCATGTTCGCATTCGCACTCACTTTCGTGTGTTCGCGGCGTATGAAGTCGCATTCGTATGTGTGCGCCGAGGCATACTTTTTTTTTGTAATTTTGAAATACAGTATATTCGTGGCAATATGAGCGGCAACATGTTGTAGTTAGTAAGTCAGTCGGCGTTTGACAGTCACAGTAAGAAGAGGCTATAAACGAAGCCAATAGCCGATGATAATATAACACGCGCGCTCGCTGCAACAGCAATAAGTACAAGCGAAAAATATAGAACAACAACAACCGGTCAACGGTTTTATTCTACAATACGTGCAAAAAATTCGAATAAAATAAATAAAAAATAAATACTTTTGCAGAGATTTCAAATTCAAAGCGATAAATATATTTTTGAAAACAAATCGATTTCGTAAACGCAAAAATCATACGCAAGTTAATGCTAAAGTTTGCGAAATTTCCCAACACACCAGTAATGTGTTTCTACCGTTAATTTCAGTAAACAAGTGCAATGTGACTGTTTAGAAACGCAAAGTTTCCTTAAAAGAAAAGCGCCACTAAACAAGTGTTTCGTATAAATTTGTGCTCAGCGTACGAAAACAAATACTCAAGGACCCAGTGCATGCGTCCGCAGTTTCAGCGTGAAAAACTTTCAGTGCAAGAAAACAGCACATTCAACTACAGTGTCTGCTAAAGTGTTTTTTTTTCTCTCATACACTGAGATTGTTAAGCCAATTAGCGGCATTTCGAAAGTAAGACAAATAAACAAAAAGGCAACTGCAAATTATAAAAAGTGCGAACAGCCAACGCGTTGTATTGTCAAAGTTATAGTGCATTTAGAGAACGTTAAATACCACAAACACTAACAAAGAAATTACCCCAAGAGCAACATTTCAACCCTGATGGCAACAACAGCACCGGCCAGCGCCCCCCTTAACAGCCACAGCAGCTCCGCTAACAGCAGCAGCAGCAGCAGCAAGCCGATTACCATACCCTTGCTTGAGCGCTTCACCAGCCAGCTATCCACCGGTTCGGCCGACAGTGGTGTCGTTGTTGGTGGCGTCAACTCTTCCAGCAGCAACTCTGTGGCGTTGACTAAAAAGAGCCTTGCCACCAACTGTTCACTGGATACGCGCTGCAATTCGCTATGTCTGCACGGCACGAATGCCAAATGGCAGCTGCAGAAGCTAAAGCAACCCACCAATAAACAGTTGCTCTCACAGGATAGTGGCATCGATGCCGTTGTCGATGGCGGCAGTGGCGGTACATTGGCCACTGATGGCGACGCGGATTCGACTGCCGGCTCGCGGCAACAACTCAAGTCCATGCAGTGTTCGTCATCCAGCAGTGAGTCGTTGGGCGGCAATTCATCCGGCCTGTCGCTGTCTAAATACTCAGAGGATGGCGGCGAGTCGGAGAACTCGTCGGGCATTTGCATGAGTGTCGGCAGCGGTCGACGCATCAAGTATCGCAATAGCGCCAGCACCTGCACGCAAGGTCTAGAGGATCGCATCGAAGAGGTTGACATACCAGACGATTACGATGAGGAGGATGACGATGTGGATAATGACGACGCCGATATAGACGGAGACGATGATGAAGTCGATGCTGGCGTAGACGATGATTTGGACGTGGATGAGGATGAAGACGTTGAAAGCGATAGCGATTCGGGTAATAATTCCGGTGTTGTGGGCGAAACAGGCAGCGCCTCTATGCCCACAACGATCGGTACACTGAATGGCGCCTTTGGCAAGAACGTGCCAACGAAAACGCTTGGCGTTAAAGAACCACCGACAGCCAATCAATTGCACATCAAATCGTCGCTACTAGCACCGCAGTGCGCCTCAGCGCCGGTAGGCAGTGTTACTTACTCAACGTCCCACCACAAAGCCAATGAAACAAATAAGCCAACCACTAGCAGTAGTAATCATAATAATCTAAACAATAATCGTAGTAGTAGCACTAGAGACCATAGTAGTAGTAGTAGTAAACCGCAAGCAGCCACTAAGTCCAAAAATCCCGAATCACAAGTATTGGCCACTGATGGCAATTATTATTTTCCGCTGCTGAAAATCTCCGACGATCCGTACATTGATTCCAAATTGATTAACAAGAAGGATGGCCTACAGGACACCATGTACTATCTGGACGAGTTTGGCAGTCCGAAATTACGCGAAAAATTCGCACGCAAACAGAAGGAGAAGGAACAGAAGCAACAGAAGGCGCAAAAGAAGCAAAGTAAACGCGAAGAGGAGCGTAAAAAGCGCACAACAATGGCGCCGAACGCCACTGCTGCATACACGACTGACAAGCAAACCGCTAACAGCGGAACGACAATGGAGTCCAAAAAACCAAGCAACGTCATAGACGCTGCAACAAACTGTGATGATAGCTGTAAGGAGCATAGGCAAAGTAATAAGTATAAGCATAAATGCGTTGCTGCAGCTGGAGGTGAGCAGAAGAACGCTAATGATGCGGATACGCGCATTACAGCGAGCAACAAGTCGCTGTCGACCGCAACCTGCGTGACCTGGAACAAAGTATTTCGCAAGTTCAAAACTGTCTTAGGTAAATGGGGTTCCCTAGAGTTACCATTTTTTTAATATGCTTAAAATAATATAAAAAAAGTTTTAAAAAATATTTTTTGTAAGTTTAAAAGTGAAATTCTTGCATTGAGGTGCAGAATTGCGAAGCCGCCTTAAAATATGCTTTCGCATGCTATAGCAGATTGTTACATAACACACATGCTCTTACCATACAAAAATATTTTTAGAAAATCGCTTTCGAAATATTGTATGTTTATTTTTTTAAGTATTTAAATTTTGTTTTGAAAAACATGTAGCCTACTATATTTCAAAATGCTGTGAGGTTTTCTTCCATAATTTTTAGTTGCCATTTACTAACTTAAACATTTTTCTTCTCTCTTTTTAGGTAAGTCTGATATGAGAACGCAAGCTATGGCTAATACTGGTAAGGCGCAAGTTTTTATAAAGTAAATAATTGTTCGACATTAGAAAACATTTTTTAGCTTTGTAGATTGGAAAACATTATAATATAATTTCTAGTAAATGCAACTCTGTTTTACGGCGTGCAGAAATGCACGATTTTTCTTTGCAAAATTTTGGTAGAAATTGTCATTAAGCGGTTACATGGGTTTCAGGGTTTCAAAAAAAATATTTTTTATTGTCTTATTTAATTCTATAACATCGCTAGAATATTGTCCTAAATTCTCAAGTTGATACCAATAATAGTTTTGCAGGTACAGCTTTGAAAAGTTGCGCGCTCGAGATCAGCTATATAGTCACTTAAAACTTTTAACGCGTTTTTCTCGAAACTCGAAACTTTTCAAAGTCGCTTGTCAAGATTTCTTACGAACTACTCAACCGATCTTAATGAAATTTTACACAGATCTTTGAGCTATAATTTGAGCGAAGAATTTTTTTTTGTTCAATTACGACTGTTTAAATTTAAAAAACAAAAAAATCGAGAAGTTTTCACCAAAATTTGCATGTTTTTGTAAAAACGTCTGCCAAAAATACAATTTTCATTTTTTATTTATTTTTTTTATTATTTTTAATATTTTTTTTTTTTGGTTTTTTCTCAATCCAATACCTAGTTAATGGTCTTAGTTCAAACACGTATTTTTTTTCTTTTCACTGTTGATGATCCTGTCAGAAGTTCTGCTGTCGGAAGCAAATTTTTTCCGAGGCACTGCCGAAATTTATATATTTTTTTTAATATCTTCCTTTGAAAATTTCACAAAATCTTTATCAAATATGTATGTTCGGCATAATAAAAAGTTCGAATAAAAAATTTCAATTTTATATAAAAAAAAAAATATTGAAAATAGCGCGTCGACGAAACCCATGTTATCATGCTTAAATATTTATAGAATTTCATAGACATTTAAAATCGATAGAAATTTTTTTTTTTCATAAATTATTAATCATTTGGCAATTTTTTTCTTTATACATAAATATTTGATTTAATTTTGTTTCTTTAAATTTAATTTAATACAAAATTAAAAATTACGAATTTGTAATTATTTTGTAATTTTTCTATATTTTATTTTCGTAATTAATTAATAATTTTTTTTTTTTATTTATTTATTTGCATTTTTTTTATTTATTTATTAATTTGCATTTTTTTATTTATTTATTTTTTCTTTTATTAATTTGCCTTTTTTATTTATTTATTTCTTTTATTAATTTGCCTTTTTTTATTTATTTATTTTTTATTTATATTTTTATTTTAAATTTATTTATTTTTTTTAATTTAATTTTAATTTCTAAGGAAATAATTTATACATAAAAAAATTTTTATTGTTTTTTTTTTTAATAATTTCCGTTATTGTTTACCAAAATGATTTTCCGGTGTTTTTCAAAAATGGAAGCAGGCATGCCATTTGCCCCAATTCATTGCCTCCTACGTATGTACATAGCTACATATATTAAGTGCATATGTAGCACTTGCAAAAATATCTTACAAATTACTCAAGACAAAAAAAAACACAATTTTTTCTGTTTTTGCGGTAATTTTATTTTCCACAGCATTTTTCCGGAAATTTTTGTAAATTGAAACTGAATTTCCTCAAATTTAGAATAGCTTGCCATAATTTACTCGTGTAACATAATTTACTTTTTGAATAAACAATTTGATGTTCTAAACATTTTCACGTCATTGAATTAAAATTTGTAGTACTTTTTGACATTTGGCAATTCAAACCTATTTTTCCTGTATTATACATATTAATTTCGCATTTCTTTACATAATTTGTATTTAATTCAGCTATGACCGCGTTTATACGCAAGACATATCGTTTTGAACTTTGATTGCTGCCTTCTGGCCAATATTACATTGTTTGTACGCATATGATTACATGCCTGTATGAATACATATGCATATACATATATATAATATTTACGAAGCTGATAGTGCTATATAAGCAAATCTAGCACAAATAGTAAACAATACGCAGAACAAAGACGCATTTTGCGTGTGTATATGTAACCTTATTAATTCCTTATCATTACATGTATTTACTTATTTATAATATTTTTTATTCCTTTTGAATTTTTTATTATATACATTTATATTCTTTTTATTATATAATTTTTTTTTTATAAAAATATTGCTTTTTGGAAAAATTATAATTTTTTTTATAAGAATTATTTATATTTTTTTTTTTAAATTAAATATTTTTTAATAAAAATTATATAAGTTTTTATTTTTATTTATTTATTTGTTTTTGTTTTTTTATCATTTTGTTTCAAAAAAATTTTTTAATCGTTTATTTTATTAAACAAATTTTTTTTTTGCTTAAAATATTTAAAATTATAAATTTTTTTTTAATAAAAATTATATTTGTATTTAATAAAAAGTATTTTATTTTTATAAAAAGTTTATTTAATTATTTGTTTTTTATGATTTTGTTTCAATAAATTTTTTTATTCGTTTTTTCTTTTTTTTTTTTTGCTTAAAATATTTTATCAAGTTTATTGTTTGCTTATACATTTTTTTTTAAATTTTTTTTTGCTTAAAAAAAATATTTTTGCTTACAATTTTTTTTTTTAATTTCAAAAAAATATACACTGATGTGAGACTTACACATACCAAAAGTTGCAATGGGCGATAAGACTTGCTTTTATTTTTATTATTTTTTAATTTTTAATTTTTTTCTCTCCTCTACATTGATTACAAATAACCGCTGTGCGATTAAGCCGAGAAAAAAGAAAGCGAAGAAACGTCTTCAACACGTCATTTACAAAAATAATTCAATGAACGCACAGCAGCACAACAACAAATGTGTTGTTTATCATTTCACATTGATGCTTGCACTGGCTGCTGTAGCTATAAAATAAACATACATACAAGTATGTAGTTACTGAAAAAGTATTCTTCCGTCAGCTTAGACCACTCGTCAGTCCTACTGTCACTTGCCGATAAGCAGCCGTAATCAGCATGACTGTTGTTTTTTTCATTGTGCGCAGCCTTCTTTATTCATTCACTATTTTTTTTTATAAAATTATATAAATTTTATAGTTGTACTTAATTTTTTTCATTTAGCTTAATAAAAAACTTTCTTTCATTTCTTCGCTATTTCTATACAATTTTCATTTGTATTTATTTTGCACGTTTTTTTATAAATGAATTTTTAATTATCTTCGCGGCATATATTATATTTCTCGAGCGCGGAAAAATATACTATATGTATAATTTGCACAATAAAAGCGGTCATTTGGGTTATCGCGCCTAAAAAGTCAGCTGTTTTATGCAGTGAGCGTACGCAGACGACAGGAAACATTCAAGATAAACATAAGACTCGGCAAAACAAGAAAATCTCAGAATAATGAACTTTTTTGTTGTTGTGCAGCAAAAATATGAATTTTATGCATTTGCGAATAGTTTTGTTAGAATCAACTTTGGAATTTTTTCACTGCACGTGTGAACAGCGTATTAGTTTATATACATATAATTCACACAAGCCCCTTTGTGTTAAAATAAAACATGAAGTATAAATTTTTTCCGTTTTTTGTAATTTTTTTTTATACATATATTTATTAATTAATTTTTTTTGTTATTCTTTATAAATTTTTTTCTTATTCTTTCTACAGTTTTTTTTAATTTTTATGACTTTTTATAATTTTTTTTTTAATTTTTTGTTATTTTTTATAAATTTTTTGTTTAATTTTTGTTATTTTTTATAAATTATTTGTTTAATTTTTGTTATTTTTTATAAATTTTTTTATTTTATTTTTTTAATTTTTTTGTTTTTGTAATTCTTTATAAATTTTCATTCTTTTATTTTTGTAGTTCTTTATAAATTTTAATTTTTTTATTTTTGTTATTCTTAAAACATCTTTTTATTTGTATTTTTATTTTTTCGTTTTTATTTATTATGTTTCTTTTGTTATTCTTTATTTTATTTATTTTTATTTTTTTATTCTTTATACATGTTTTTATTTTTACTTTTTTTTATTTTATTTTTATTTAATTTTTTTTTTATATAATATTTCTTTATTTTATTCTTTTTTTATTTTATTTTTTTTATTCTTTATACATGTTTTTTTATATTCTATTTTATTTTTATACTTCTTAAATTTTTTTGTTATTTTATTTAAACATATATGTATATTTTATATACTTATACTTGTATATTTCATTCATTCGTTTTGCTACTTATAAATACATTTTATTACTTTTATATCTATAATTTTTTTTTTCATTCTGAAAGAATCTTCACACTTAGCAAATTTTGTTTTGATAATTCAAATATTTTCGTTGAGATTATATCAATAAATTTGTGTAAATCAAATGTTGAATATTTATTTTGCCAACAAACTTTCCGCTGCTGCTATGCTTAGCCCAGCAGCAAGCATGGCAGCACAAATATAGAAATTAAGAACATTAACTTGTTTACTAAACACCTTAGCAAAAGTTTTCTGATGATGTGATATTTTAAATAAACAATTAAAGTGAGGAAAGAAGTAGAAAAAGACCTGTCCATTCGGCTGTGCCAAAAAGCAACAGTGATTTGCCTATTTTAAATATGTATGTTATATGAATTCACGAGTACATATGTAAATAAGTAGCGCGCTGCTCGCGAAAACACATATGTATATATTATATTATATGTGTATGTAGGTATATATATAATTTTATATATTTGTTTTGAAGAAATGGGTGTGTCCGCAGCGGCCTCGCTTTTACTTTTTTTCAAGCAATTTTTTTAATATATATATTTTTTTATTTATTTATGCATATGTTTGCTTCCAATGCTGTATATTTTATTATCTCCTCTGCTTCTTTCTTTACCTTACTTTTTATTTTTTTTTATGATTTTGGTTATTTTTAAATACTAATTTTTGTAGCACTTTTACAACTATACACATACATACATACATACTTGTATGTGCATCATATGACTGTTGGCATTTTTAAGCTTCACTTATTTTGGCAATATTTCAAAAATAACAAATATTAAAAATAGCAAAAATATTACTTTTCACATTTACTCATGTCTCGGCTTTGCTGCGCGTATTTTTAAAAAAAATTTCGTATATTAACAAATTTGTAAAAATTTATCTATAGCAAATTGCTGGCGTTTCTAGACTACAACACCCACTCAGTGTGTCTAAAAGAATTCAAATGCAAGTGACAAGCAACGAATTAACGCTATGCGCGTGTGCGTTTATGTGCTCCTTGCAGACAGTATTCGAATTCGAAATTTCGTTATTGGCGCTGCAACATTATTATTTTTTTTTTCGAAAAATGTTGTCGTGGAAAACTCTACTATCTATTTATTTATTTTTAAGCTCCTAAATGTAGGCTATGCTATGTGTAGCGCCTGCATGACATAGCGCAAGTAGCCTATTTTTCTACTTCTTGTCTAATTTTTGTACCAACGTACTATGTGGATATATTTAACTGAAACGTGCCAAAAACACTTAAGATGTATAAAAATAAATATTTAAAAAATTTACAAATATTTTCGGCTGACACGCATGTTATTGTGAGATGTTTGGGTTTATTTTTTAAATTTCATATGTACATATATGTATTTTCTTTAATTTTCGTATATATGTATGCATACATACATATTTCTCTTAATTTTTGTATATATGTATGTTTTTTTAATTTTCGTATATTTTTTTTTTATTTATTTTTAATTTTTGTATATTTTAGTTTAATTTTTGCATATTTTTTTTTAATTTTGGTATATTTTTTTTTTGTTTTCGTTTTATTTTTTTTTAATTTTCGTATATTTTTTTTTAATTTTCGTAAATTTTAGCTTAATTTTTGAATATATTTTTAATTTTCCTATATTTAGTTTTTAAAGTTCCTATATTTTTTTATATTTTACTTTAATTTTTAAATATTTTTTTTTTATTTTCGTATATTTATTTTTGAAATTTTATATGTATATGTATTTTCTTTAATTTTCGCGTATACATATGTATACCTACATACATATTTTTTTTTGTATATTTAAAAAATTTTTTTTTTGTTTTTAATTTTCGTATATATTTTTTTTTAATTTTCGTAAATTTGAAATTTTGGTAGTTTTGTTTAAAATTTTTGGGAATTCATGTTGCGTAGCTCTTTTGATTAAAAGTTAAACTAAAGCATACTTGTATACGAAAACTCACCTTTACGCATTCACGCGCATAACGCATTTAACTTTAATTTTATTTTATTTTTTCAAAGAGATTTTATCTGTACTTGGCTCAAAGCTCATATTTTGTAGCCTTAAGCATACATAGTGCAAAAATTTAAAAGAAAAAATATAACTTTTGCATGTATGAATTATCGGCGCATGCTACTTTCTGCGGTGACGCCACAAGCGCAACAAAAATTTAAATTCTCAGAATGCAATCAATTTAGCTGCTTTCGTCGGCTTTTCTTCAACGAATTAGTTATTCGTCACTTTTACAACACTGCTCGACAATTCCCACCACTTATTGTAACGCTGGAATGTATTCTGCCTTAAATAAAATAAACTCTTTTGCATGTATTTCTGCATATTTATGCAATCGCAATTCTTTGGCTTCCTTTTGATTATTACCAAACACCGTTGGCTACCTGCGGCTCACCTTCTGCCAAAGCTATGTGCACACTCACCTCATTTCCCTTAGCGTGTTTTGTAAACATTAACCGCTTTCAGTGTACGCTTCGGCATTGTGTGCGCTGGCGTTGCAGGCTTGCCGCCTGAGGTCACCGCTTATTTCTCTCGCTGGAAGCGCAGCACTTAACTCTTTACTATGTATCCCTCTTCACTCTGCACAAACTAATTAATTTGCTGCTTTTGTGTGAAAATTTCACGGAATATGCAATAAAGTTAGCTCCAGCGGCTATTACATAGTTCTAGCAAAATTTACCTGAGCTCTCTAGATAATTATAACTTATTCATAATTTTTTCAGCTTTTCCTTTTGTGTCTGTAGACTAAAAAAAAAATCTAACCCACTTTTGACGTCAATTTATTGCTACGTTTTTTTTTTTTTTCTTTTCATTTTAAATATTTGTTTTTCTTTTTTTTTTATTCTTTTTATGTTTTTCTCTTTTTTTTAAATTATTTTCAATCGTAAAATTGAATAAACACACGTGTTTTACAGCATTTGCCTCTTACAAAATTATATTCACATAAGTGTCAATTTTTTCCCCTTATTTGTTTTTTTTTTGTTTTTTGAGTGTTTACACCTTTATGCATATTTTTAGCCATAGCAAATTTTCTACAAAATTTATTTTAGTAACAACATGTGGCTTTTTAGTATTTTTCTATCGTTCTTTATTTATTTTTTGCACCCTTCGTGCTTCAATTGGCAGACCTCCATCGATTTTATATCGCCTTTTACATACATACATGTATAACCATTGTTTTTGTTCATTATTTTTTGCTATTATGACGCTCACGTTTTGTTTTCGTACACTTACTGCTCCCGTTACTGCTGCTACGATCAACCAGATCGCGTGACAGAACATCAGTTGATGTTTTCGTTGCATTTCACATTGTTTGCAATACATATAAACATGTTTAAGTTGGCAGCGATTTCGATTCTCTCTCTCTTTTATTTACTCGAATGCAAAACTCTATAATATCCATAGTTAAGTAATGCACTGATGCTCACATAGAGAGCATATAAGCATTATATGATCAGATCTAATATTTATAGTTGTATTTGAAATATCAATAACGAGTTTCCATATCTTCTGAAAATAATATATCCTTAATACTAAATATGTTTAAAAAAAATTTACACTTTTCCAAAAATAATTCTCTTGGCGTATTTAACACATTATCACGTTTTAGTTAACCTACAAATTATAAGATTCTTCAATAACAACTCCAAAAATACACATAAATTCACTACAATATCTGCGTTCTTGCTATATTTAGCTGCAAATTGATTTGAGTTTTTTTAGCCCCATATATGCATATATACAACACTAGTTCCGATCGTTTCAATAGCTCTGATAAACAGTGGCTTATTTTTATCACAAATGCGGTGACGTCGTAAGTACATATGTATATATCGCATCTTGTGATCTATCTTTAGACGTGTTAATATGCTAAACATGATTCTTTTTCCCTCTACAAACAAATACAAATAAGCATAAATTTAAGTTTCACGAATTGTATTGTCACGATCACATGTCATTAGCGCTCTTCAAGAAAGCACGCCGCGCATATAGGTATATAGTACAGACAAACTATAGAATAAAAAAAACTACAATCAGACATGATAGTGCCTGTCTCAATCTGTCAGGGGCAGCTCATTGAGCGAATTTAGTCAAAAGTATTGAGTATTTACACTTTGATGCGCTAGCACTTTGCTTTCGTGCTATGATTGTAGAGCAATGTCGTTAATTGACTGATAAAATAAAAATCGAAAATATTTCGATAGCCTAGAAAGAAAGCTTTTGTTATTTTGCTATTTGCAATATCAATAAACACACACAAGTGCATGAATTATGTGCATTTGCATATATATTAAGGCGTTTATTATTTATTATATTACATAAACAAACGTATGTAATTAGCTAAGCGACGTTGTGTCTACTGACATCTGATGATCACAATCAAATATAATATAATCGATCACTTTCAATGAGTCCCCTTTGTACGCAAACATAACAGTGTGCACACACTGCATCACATAATTACCTAATTATCATGCGCTCATGTGATTTTTACAATTTAAACTATAAGTAATTATACAGTCGCAATGTCCACAAAAGCATTATAAAAGTGTCTGATAAGAGCACACAATATAGTGAGGTTTTCGCTAAGTAACGTTAATTGCTATTTTATACCTACACCAGTTAAGGCACCAATTCTTTTTCGCATTTGATTGACGTTGATCGCAATTTTTGTTGGATTTCAATTTCCTGTCTTTATTTGTATTCAAGCCAATTTTTTTCCACTTTCGTCAGCGCTAATAGTCATATTTGGTTTTGCAGTGTGCGAAATTATAGAAAACTGTATAATTTAAATATTTGTTGCAAATCAAGAAAAAAATTAGATACGCAATGGAAAATTTAAATCAAAGTGTTTAAGCTAACTTAATTCACATAAATGTGCGAAAAATTCATATATTTAGCGCAGCACAATTAACACTTGTTTAAGCAAATCTTGAACAATTTTTTTTTTATTTCCAGTCTAAATATTTTTTAATGCTGCTTTTTTAGTTTATATTTTATTGTAAATAAACATAAAATTTAAATTAGGCCAAATTAAGGATCGCTCCTTGCAGAGCGCCTAAACTGCCCTTTAAAAAATAGGTGACAGATCAGTAAACTACTTGTACAATGCCTTATGAAAGCAAGTGGCAAAAATGTATTTATTCAAGTATCACTCTCCAGCCTATCTACCTCAGCCAATACTCGTAAATTTATTTAAATACCACTTAAGACTTTTTCCACTGTTCAATGCTATACGCGCTGTGCAATAAATTTATTTACTTATATTTTTTTTGCTATTTACTATTTGCTTTCATATAAGTCAGTAAATATTCGTGCAGAAAAATTTGCATGCTGCTGCAATAATATTATTTTAGGTGGTACACGATCAAAAATGGTGATCATAAAAGTTCTACTAATTATTATTTATTACATTGCCGATCAGCTACTGCTCAGCCTCAGTAATATGTGTAGAGAGCAGTTCTGAAGCAGATGCGGGATTGTCAAATCATTTGCTTTATGTTCGATAATCCTTCTGCTGTATTGTTTTTTTTTTTTGTTTTTGTGTGTATAAAATTTTTTTTTATTAAATATTTGATATTTTCCTTGCTGTAATGACCACGCGCCTACGGAAAAAACGCCAGCTGTCGTAAGCCCATTAAATAATACAAATACGAAGAGGGCTTGCGCTCGCGACATTGACATTACAGCGTCTGTTGTTGTCTTTATTAATAGCCTTTGTGCTTACTAATTATTTTTTGAAAATCTTTCCTTGCAACATTTTACAAATTATTTATTACAATTTAATTGCTCTTGGCCTCAGTATGCTGCCAGACAAGTCTGCCTACCTATACGCTTCGCGCTTCACTAAACGCTTTTAATGAATTCGTTTGCGTATCATTTGCTTAGAAACTTTTCTAGCTGACTGTATTTCATTTCACCGTAACAATTTAAATAATTTCGTTGCAAATTAAGCAGCAGTGCAGAAATGATGAATTTATGTAAATTAAGTGAAAATAATGTCTACCTATTTGTCAGCCAGAGTATAGCGCCAATTTTTATCGCATGCGTTATATTTTCTAGCGTGCGCACAATGTGCAAATTTTTCTGCTTTTCAATGCAAATTGCTCATGGAAATCAAGATTTCGTAGAAAATCAATATTCTTCTGCGCATTAAATATGCTGCCGATGACAAACGGTATTTTTTTTGTTTTTTTTTTTATGTTGTTCGCGTGCATTTGATTATTATCTCTCAAAAAAGCTTGCATCTGAAATGCAAATATTGTTTTGTAATAATTTTGTAAAACGTTTAGCTATAGTTTCTATTCTCTCTCGGTACTGTTTGCTCGCTCGCTCATTGCTCGTAATTAATTTTCGACAGTTTTCTTAATTACGCGCCGCAAATCAAAGCGCATTTTTCATGCGACCCAACACAAACCGAAATTTGTCTACCTTTGATTCTTTATAGTTTATTTATTTTGGCCCATAGCAAATTAAGACGCGTTCAATAGCGGGCGTTAGCTAAATGCTGCTGCGGCGAACACATGTAGAGGCGTGTGTGTGGTGGTGGTTTGCAATGATTTCCACTCTTTTTTTTTAACACTATATGTTGCATGATTGCAAAAAATTGCATTGCAAAAGAAAATGCAACCAAACCGTTGCGAGAAAAAATGAAGAAGTGCATTCATCGTGTGGCGTTCGTTGTCGTTTGCACTGCTTGGCGTAGTTGCTCTTTATTGACGACAATCGAAGATCGTTTTTTTATTTATCTATCGCTCAGATAACTTTGATTTCTGCTCGTTTTTTTCATCACACTAATCAAACGTCATGCAGTTTGCATAGAGCGCACTCAAGAAAAAAAAAGTATTTCGCTTAGCAGAAACTAGAAAGCACTAAAAAAATCTACAAAGGAGCAGTTGCCGTGCGAAAGCAATTATTGTGGCTGACAGCGAGTCCCCCGTGATTTGCCAAAGCAGCATTGCAGTAGTTTCCGCTGGTCGTCAATGCAATTAACTCGTACATCTAGTGCAACTGCAACGGTCGATTTTTTTATATTTTGTTTTATAGCGTTCACGCGCGTGTCCCTGTGTTGTTGCTATCTATTTGGTCGCTTAATAAGGTGTTTAAACTAGGTCAAAACCAAATTGTTAAGTGAAGTGCTTGCAGCGTGCAAAAAGAAAGCTTTACAGAAAGCAGACAAAATTGTGTCATAGCATTTTAAAAATTTTAAAAACGCCAAAGTCAAGTTAAAACCAAACCAGAATCAACAAACAAAATTTGGTAACGCTTAATTCGCAAACCAAACTATTAAAGAAAATAATACTTTTTCTTAACTCGTGCGTAATCGTTTCGACGATTACATAGTAAACGCCTTCAAAGTGATCAAAACGGGGCGCCCGCGTAAAATAATAAAAATCGTACGCAAGAAAAAGAAAAATGGCAGCGATGCCACTAGTGAAACGGACACCGAAAGGCGTAGTTCCACCACATCGCTGACCACAACCACACGCTCTTTTGACACAGACGATGATAATGGCAGTAGTATTGGAGATAAGTCAAAATCTGTTGGTCTAATACGCGTTTCTTCCGCCGGCGCATCATTAACAAAGCTCACAAACACCACAGCAAATGCTTCCGGTGTTAGCTTACAGAAGAAGCCGCCCATTGCGGCGGAGACGTTCAAAGCGAAGCTACTTAGTAAACAAAATGCATGTGATAGTACCGACACAACAACTAGTAGCGATACAACAACGACTACAACAACTACGACATCCAGTGATACGTCGTCCAGCAGCAGCGGCAAACGCGTCCCACCACTTTCCAAAGTGAATGGCGTCCTAAGCCGCACCAATTCGAAGCAATATGATCCAAGTAATATAGGGAAAATAATAGATATAGCGCAAATTGGTGTGAAAGCGAGCGAGCAGCACAAAAAAAAGTTTTTTTTTGTTATATAAAGTCAAATGTGATGATTTAATTGCATCAAATCATAATAATCATAATCGATATACATGCAGTAACCAAAGCATCGACTTTCGATACAATTTTTAGCTGTCATAGCTATATTATATTATTCTAACTTTCTCAGCATTTAGACAAATAATTTCATACTAAATTTATAAAAATCCATTTTACTGCTTGTTATCTCGCATGTGTCGAGCTACTTTACACTATTTGCAAGTTTTATTTCCAACTTTTCAAGTTTCTTATTTACGTTTTTCAACCGTCACCGTCAGCTTTGACAGCTTCTCTAATGCCGAATATTTACCACGGCACATAAAATGTTTATCATTTATTTACTGTTTTTGTGGTTTTATATTTTACATTATTTGCTGATATTCGTTATACGTTCAACAGGAATAGTTGAGTTTACGACTATTATTTAATTTTTTTTGCAACTGGCTATAATGATAATTTTTATTTTTACATAATATTCGGTTTTTGTTTTAATTACGCAAACAACAGATTGTATATTTTAATTGCTCTTTATATCTACTTAAGATTTTTTATGTGTTTGCTATAATGCTATTATTGTGACCCTTAGTCGGTTACTGTCGTGGCAATTCGGTAAATATGCTTTGAGAAACAACCACAAAATTATATTTTTAATATAAAGTAATAAAAATTTATATCAAACAAATCAAACAATTAAAATTTTAATATAGAATAATGAAAAGATATCAAATAGTCAATAATACACTTATAAGAAAAAGTGTGATCACTGTGTAAACTATGCTTGCATAGCAAATACACCAAAGCACATGCAGTTATCGATTTTCGATAATATTAATTTTACAGCAATTGTTCGTACATAGTATATATATGTATGTATGTAGCACTATTTTATCTTTTACAACTTTTACTCTACTTTCAATAGTACGCTCAATTCTTCATCACCTTGACAGGTGCACATGAAAAAAGTGACAATCACAACCTTCGCTTTCTACTTTAAGATTCTGAAAAATGTTGTAATTTTGCCAAATTTAATTGAAATAAAAATATTTACCGAAAACAGGAAAGTAAAAAAATAAAAAACCGCAAGCGCATAAAAATTGTTGACTTTAAGCGTACAAACAATAAACAATTTTTTTTATAGCAATTAAAAAATTTTAATTTTACTAACTCTATTGATGTCATACAAACGCGCTTGCTGTTTACTCAGTGCGGTATTTGGATTGACAGTTTAAATGTCAAAGCTAAGGGCAATATGCATTGAGGAAGGGAATAAATACATGTCAACACCTGCCACAGCTGTTTTAAAGAAGCAAGTTAAATATAAAAATAAACCATTGAAATAGTAGAGGAAAAGGCATCACATCTCTTTGGTTTTGCAGCGTTCAATGAGACTTGATTGACACATACTTGCCATTGGGTTCAGAGGCAAACGCCCACCCACATACTATTAGCATATACCTTATGCCGTATTTTTTTTTTTTATATATAACGACAACTGTCAACTGTGCACTCGTGCTTTACATCAGAGGTGTGCACGTAACTTCTTTGCTTCTAAATTATACAACCACTTGTCAAATGTATACAACTTAAAACTTGTGTTTACTCGTGTTCCAAAATTAGTTTAATAGCTTATTTGTATTTGAACACTGTGTCTTATCAGCAAGGCGAAATTAAATTCTTTGTTAACACTTTTAAGACACTCAGTACACAATATATGCGTATGTATGTACATAACGATTAAGCTTTTGTCAGAGAAAGCAACAAATTTAGCTGGCTACATTTTCTTAGTTATATTACATGCAACTTTGTGGGCATGTTGGTGCTTTTGAAATGTAAACAATTGATAATAAATGCAAACAGCGATTATTCTTCATACAAAGGTGTATATTTATCAAGCGTAACAATCTTCTGAGATTTCCATTGACACACAGACATACGTACAAGTAATGCAATAAAAATTAAAGCCAACAATGACTATCAGTAATATTTTTGGCGATTACCGTATTACTATTGTGCATAAAAGCAGACACAAAAACAAAGCCATTAGACATTCTCAAGTGTAAATTTATTATAACTTTTATTTTTTTATTACTATAATGCTATTGTTGAGAATTTACTGCAGCAGATTGCTAAAGGCAATTAGCAAAGGAAATCAATTTTTTTTTTTATTGCTTTGCTATTTGTAGTAAATGTGTTTATGGCTTTGTTTTTAGCAACGCTACAGTTTTCACTAGGTAACCAAATTACTCGTGAAAAGTAAAAGCAAAATTATTACTTGCCGATAACCAGTTGCGTAAACGCCTGATATTTTTTTTTGCTGTTCGCTTGTAAAACCATAAAAAAGGTGAAAAATATACACAAAAAAGTAAACAAGTACTATTTGTAACCAATAACCCTTTCTTTTCACCACACACATTGCTCTACGCGCGCTATTTCTTAAACCCTGCCATCATGCGGCTTAAGGTATGCGACAGCTAATTGGTAAATTAAATGGTCTATGGCCCGAACATAGCGTAGCGAATTCTATACCCAAAGAAATTGATCCAACAAAAGAGAAACTGGAAGGGGCCTGGGAGACGATAGGTAATTTGGAGTAGTGTGTCTTGCGCTTAAGCGCGCTGCAACTGTGTGTTAATGAAATAAAAAAAAATAGCTTACTATATTTTTAAAAATGTCCAAATATGTGTTGTATGTATACTACCATAGTGTGTCTGATCGTTTCAAAGTTGATTTTTTTTTTTTTTTTTTGCAAACTTCCTCCGAAGCTTTAGTTTTCGTTCTAAAATCAAAAATACAACCTACACAACGCTTTATTTTTAATTAAAATCGTGCCTAAATACAAATGCGCCTTCATACAAGTTATTTATACATTATGTGTTACTCATACGACATGGTGTACTGTATGAATACAGCCCATTTAATGCACAACTTTAACTGCGTATAACTTTTAAAGAAATGTTATTATGAAAAATATTATTATAAAATTTTTTTTAGCGCGGGAAGTTTTTTTTATAATATCACTATTTTAAAGTTGTAGGTTTATTTGCTTGAGAGATAAAAAAAATTAATCGCAAAATATCAAAACATCATATGTAAAATGCATGGGTAATAGTAAAATTATTTAGGCACAGTTTTAATTGAAAATAAACAGCTGGTTTACTTTGGTTTCTTTTTTAAGGGAAAAATTAAACTTAAAAAGGGGCGTTTGCAAAAACTTGAGAAATGACGAATATCCTAGTTTACATAATTATAAATATTTTTAAGTTAAGCGTGTGAACGCTGTATAAACTACACTAGCTAGCATTTGTAGCTTTCGATTATCGATAGCAATAATTTTATAGCAATTATTCGTATATATATAAGTATGCTTTTAGCACTATTTTACCAAAATATGTTTTACAACTTTTACTTTACTTTCAATAGCACTCAGCTGAAAAACAATAAAATTAGTTAAACTTAAATTTAGAAAATTTGTATATGAGTAGTAGCTTTTACCTGTTATAGAAACTTGTGCCTTACTTTGTATAAATTTCAGTTCAATCGTTGAGTTAAATGTATTTTTTGAATTAAATATTATTTATTGCATTTTTAACAAACTTACTTTATTTTTCGATACTCCAGGCAGAGATGGTTCCAAGATTACAACAGTCGTTGCCACACCTGGCCAAGGTACTGACCGTGTGCAAGAAGTTTCCTACACAGATACCAAGGTGATCGGCAATGGCAGCTTTGGCGTGGTCTTTCAAGCGAAGTTATGCGATACCGGCGAGCTGGTAGCTATCAAGAAAGTTTTACAAGACAGACGATTTAAGGTAAGCATTTTGCTTAGCAAGATAAAACTAATTAGTGCTTAAATATAATATTTATACTAACTAATTGTTGTCATTTTCTCTTTCCTGTAGAATCGTGAATTGCAAATTATGCGTAAACTGGAGCATTGTAACATTGTAAAACTTTTGTATTTTTTCTATTCGAGTGGTGAAAAGGTGAGTAGCTTTTTTTCAAAAATCAAACATTTTCTACACAATTTTCATTAACCAATGAACGCACACACGCGTCACAACTAACAACAACTACACAACAATCAAATAATTTAATAAAAATCACATAAAATGTACTAAGCATAACAATGCCCGCACCGATTTATCACCATACCACTCTACTTCCTATGGTCAGCAGCTAACAACACTACAATCAAGTGGAAATGTGTAATATGTTGTGTGTATATTAATTTTGCATGCAAACATGCGCAGTTCAAAGATATATAAATGCACATTTGTTCGGTCAACTTTAAACACATTACTGCAATTATCATCACATTTTCGTGGACCTTTCTTACTTTTTAGTTTCCTTTCACAATTATTTCATACAATATTCCACGCCAACCTATGCCTATCAATATTTTAAGTTTAAAAACTAATATATAAATTCTTTTTTTTATATATTTATAATTATATGTACAACTATAAACTGCGCTTTGTAACGCAAAAAAATGCATTTCGAAAAACAATTGAAAATCGCATAAATAAAATTTACAAAAATTAAACGAAAATTTTTGTACACGCCAATTTTTACAAATTGTTTTCAACTTTCCAATGCAACTCTAAAACCAAAAACATAAATCAAACTAAAAATGCAGTTAGCCGAATTCCCGATCGATATTGGCATCTTCGCCAGTGTCCTTAAACCGCAGGTAGCTAGAAAGTGTTACATGCAAAAAATAAATCAAACAAATATGTAAAATATCAAATATCTTAGATACTCATCTCATCGATAAGAAAAAAACAAAAAAAAAAAAATATTACGAAACCAAAGTTACTAAATTAAACAGCAGTTACGACGACTGTCGCAACAACAGCAAACATAAATAAAACGTATAACTCATGTCATCACGACATTTGTTTTGTTAGTGCTAACTAAAAATTCTTTAAATTACTGCTATACTACTGTAAAAGCTTGTTGCAGTAAAAATGCGTGACAATTTACAAACTGCATTGTATATAAAAAATACACACTGCTTGCAATTTTTCAACTACGCTCCCCCCCACACATGTTAAATAACTTACTGCTCGCGTCGCTGTAAAATTAATACAAACAAAAACGAAAAGAAAAAAAAAAGCAATACTTGAAATTCCAAAATGTAAATATACAATACATCAAATTTAGTGGTAATTGCCAGCTACTATACGACGTAATAATATTCGAAAATTATCTTACATACTCCCCACATTTTTTCACCAAACTAACCGATTTAAAAGTGTTTTCGTTTTTTATCAATCGTTTTATCATACGCCAGTCGCTAAATGTGCACTAATTCTGTGACTGTTCTGCATTTGATTACTAAACAGTTATTTAATAATTTCATATGTTCCCGTTTTTTCTTTTATCACAGCGTGATGAGGTATTCTTGAATTTAGTTCTCGAATATATACCAGAAACCGTATACAAAGTGGCACGTCAATATGCCAAAACCAAGCAAACGATACCAATTAATTTTATACGGGTGAGTAAAAATTATTATTTTTTTCTTCTTTTTACATTTATTTCTTCATTATATAGAAAAGTTATTTTATATAACGTATTTTTCCCATAAAATAAAATTTATTTACTTACTTACTTAGCTAAACCTACCAATATCAGTATGAAATGAAAAAATAAAAATATTGTGACTGCCTTAGAATAAAAAAAAAAAAATATTTATATAAGTGTTTATAAAAAAAATATTTATATATATATTCTTATTTACCTATTTCATATTAAATATTTATATTTTTTAAATTTATTTTTTATTATTTATATATTTTATTATTTATATTTTTTAATTTTTATATGCATAAATATTTATAACTAACGCCCGGCGTAATTATTTCACCACCAGCTCTATATGTATCAGCTATTCAGAAGTTTGGCCTACATCCATTCATTGGGTATCTGTCATCGTGATATCAAACCGCAAAATTTACTCTTGGATCCAGAGACGGCTGTGCTGAAATTATGCGATTTTGGCAGCGCCAAGCAACTATTACACGGCGAACCGAATGTATCATATATTTGCTCGCGGTATTATCGTGCACCGGAATTAATATTTGGCGCCATTAATTACACTACAAAAATTGGTGAGTTTTCAAAAAGTTTATATTGTCAAAAAAATAAAAAATCATAAAAATGTGCTAAATATTAATAAGTATATACCATACATATATTGTATATAACTATTATAAGCCTATGCGCTTTTTTGTGGCCGCAATATTGGCACGAACTTAATCACTTATAATTATTCTTTCTTTTCTTTTTCGCTTTTAGATGTGTGGAGCGCCGGCTGTGTATTAGCTGAATTACTACTCGGCCAACCAATTTTCCCCGGCGATTCTGGTGTCGATCAATTGGTTGAGGTCATCAAAGTTTTGGGCACACCGACACGAGAACAAATACGCGAAATGAATCCAAATTACACGGAATTCAAATTTCCACAAATTAAGAGTCATCCATGGCAGAAAGTAAGTGCTAAAATAATATAAATATTTTAATTTAATATGTAAAAAAAAAACACATAATTATAAGCAGTTACTTGCTCATCAATTATCGATTTATCGAGTTTCGACTATTTGCAATTACGATTTTAAGCGTTTTCACTTAGTGTAGCAGTGTAGCCACTGTATTAAATATTTACTTAAAAGCTGCCTTGTACGTACGTTTCATTGTTAGCCGAAGTTAGTATTTTATTCTTAGGCTTTCGTTAATATTATGTTCTAGTATATTTTACGCCACCCATCAGCAAACACCAAGCAACGAACCACCCACATTATTCACCCACACAATTTTATTTGAATTGTCGCCCTACACTCTCTGCCTCTTTACTATAGTTTGCACATTCATATTCTATATAGTATTTGTCTATTTGCGCTCTAGCTAGAAAATTTGTTATATTCCATTATTTTTCTTCGCCTTCAAATTTCTATTTGTATACAACTGTTTGTATTTGTATTTGTGTTTAACTGAAGTGTGAACTATTTGCAGTCACTACTTGAACGTAGCCAATTTTCAAGCGCCCTAAACCAGCAGCAACGTTGGAGAGTAAGCAAAAAACAAAAAAACTAAAACCGAACCGAACACGCCAACATAACAACAATAAGCAAAATTTTCTAATAAACAAACACAAGTAAACAAACTGAAATCATAAAAAATATGACAAAAAACAAAAAACTAATACAAGCACAATTGCGTTACGAAAAGCATAAGAAACTAGTGCTTTGAAGATAAGTTCAAAAGCAAAGAAAACCAAAAAATTGTATAACCGAACAAAAGCAAATTAGCAGCTTACTTACAACCTGTCCTCTAACTATCGGTATTGATTTAAATATTTACCTTAACTTAACGTTTCATACACTTGAATTGTATTGTTTTGACTACTGAATTGGCTGCCTAATGACTGACTATGCTAACTTGCTAAATATAACTATCGATTGGCTGTGTTCTTGCGTTAAATTTGATTTTCATTTTAACTTGAAAAAAAAAATCGATATGTATCGTCCGCTTTGAAAACAATTGAATTAAAGATATGTATGTATTTGTATGAGCGTGCGCATACTACGCGTTGCTTCTACAATATCGGCTCACACTGCAATTAATCCACATACAAGCCAGCAGCGCGCCTACATTTCCCTGTTTCGTTTCACCTGCTGACCCCTAGCATATACTCAAGTGCGACTATCATGCGGGAAATTGTTGTAAATACATTACAAATATTTGCATACTTTATTAATTTACTTTCAGTTCAACTTAACCTCACTTTGCAACAATATCACA
The DNA here is from genome assembly GCF_042242935.1 of Bactrocera oleae. NCBI lineage: Eukaryota > Metazoa > Arthropoda > Insecta > Diptera > Tephritidae > Bactrocera > Bactrocera oleae. The sequence goes on from NC_091539.1 coordinate 3,132,199, forward strand.
CATGATCCTACTAGCATTCTGTGCAAACGGTAAAGTTGCTCCATTTACTCTGTCACGCCTATCATGTGTTTTATTTATTTTTTGTTTTTTTTTTTACAACCGAGCTCAAAATATGTGCAGGAAATGCATATATTATAGCTGTTGTTTAATTTTTCTATTTAAAACACAACCTTATATATATATGTTTAAATTATGGACATCTTTAGTAGTCACGACTATTTTATATGTGTAGAAGGTATACACCTGGCTTTTAGCACAAACTTTTGCATAGCTATGAAATTCAAAAAAAAAAATCGATAAAAGGTTCCAGAATTAAAGTAAATAAAATAAATAATCATAGCATATATTTAGGCGCATAAATGGAAACAAACACTTTTTCACTATATAAAAAATTCATAGAATCCCTACCTAGTAATCTTCAAAACTGTAATTATTACATATCCTAAAGCACATTGCAGTAAAAAAAATGGTTTTTCGTTGCTGTACCTATTTATATAGTTGTAAACAAATGCTGAAGCTTACAATCCAGTTTGTTTTATTGGATTTGACGAAAGCGTTCGCCCTCCTTTTTCAAACCTAGTTGTAATATAAACTGCGTTTCCACGTTTTTCCCCCTAATTTTGTATAGTTTTTTGAATTGACAATTTTTCAAATTTGAAAAAAAAAATTTTTTTTATTTCATTTTATTAATTTTTTCTTGTTACTTATTTCTCATCCGCGCAGGTTTTCCGTATACGCACTCCGACAGAAGCTATCAATCTGGTATCACAACTGCTCGAGTACACGCCCAGTGCACGTATAACGCCACTAAAGGCGTGCGCACATCCATTCTTCGATGAACTGCGCCAAGAGGGCAACACTACTTTGCCCAATGGACGGCCCATGCCGCCATTATTTAATTTCACAGAGCATGGTAAGTGTGCGCAAAAATCACAAACATCGATTAATTTGCAAATTTTACAATTTGGTGGTTTTCCATAATAATATTTATTTTTAAATAATAAAAATATTAATTAATAAATTGCGTTGCCCTTTTTACAGAACTATCGATACAGCCAAGCTTAATCCCACAATTGTTGCCAAAACATCTGCAAAATAACAGCGCAGGTCGACCGGTCGCCGGTGCTGGTGGCGAGGGTGCTTCTGGCTCAGCATCAAATCCGTCAAGTGGCGCCGGTACGCCAGGCGGCGCAACTTCCCAAGCAACTTCAGGTTAGTAGTCTTTAGAAACTATGAAAACTCAGAAAACAAAAACAAAAGTATAGCAATATAGAAAATGAAAACAAACAAGAAAAAAAACACACATTTGGCATAATTGCATTAAGGACATTGTTAATTGTTAATTTTTAATGGTTTTATGTAAATTGTTGTTATTGTTATTACCTACACTTGTTCTGTGTATATTTGTATTGTATATGCAACACGAAAAATTAAAGCTAAGTGCACATTTGCATGCTGCGGCGTAGAGATTGAAAATATTAAAAAATATTAAGAGAGCGCGGTGAGAGTGTCGACGCTTTGTAGTAATTTTTATTTTAGTGGTTTTGGTTTTTCTGATTTCAAATTACTATATAAACTATAGAATTCTTTGTTACTATCATTTATAAACAAAATTCACGCAAATTATTCAACTAAACATTTATTATTTTTTTTCAATTGAAAGTAGTTTATAAATTTTATATAAATTTTATTTTTTCTTTTAGTTTTTATTTATTCATTTGATTTTTTTTTTTTGCTTTAATTTTTTTTTGTTTTTATTTTTAGTATTATCGTAATTTTTATTATTATAATTTTTTTTTAAATTTTTTTATAATTTTTAATAATCATTTATTATTTATTTTTAATTAAAAATAGTTTAATCCACAACTTCTTTATATTGTATATAATAATATTTTCTTCTATTTTTTATTTATTTATTTGTTTTTTTTTTTTTGCTTTAATTTTTTTGAACTTTTTGTGTTTTTCTTTTTATTATTATATATTTTTAATAATCATTTATTATTTATTTTTAATTTAAAGTAGTTTTATTCATAATTTCTTTATTCAATTTTATTTTTTATTTTATTGATTTCATCTTTAATTGGTTTAGTTTTGTGTGTTTTTATTATTATAATTTTTTTTTATTATTTTTAATAATCAATCATTATTTATTTTTAATTTAAAGCATTTTTTTTTCTTTTATTTATTATTTGATTTGATTTTGTTTTTGCTTAAATTTTTTTTAAGTTTTTGTATAGTTTCTATTATAATTTTTTTTAAATATTTTTTTATGTAATATTTTGTTATTTTTTATTACTATTATTTTTTTTTATTATTTTTTATTATTATTATTTTTTTATTATTATTATTTTAATAATATTATTATTATTATTAAGTTTTGAGTGAAATATATATTTGTAATTTTAATTTTTTTAAATTATTTTTTATAGTTTTTTTTTTTAATTATTTTATTATTTAAGTTTGTACACAGCAGTTTTCCTTTAAAATTTGCGTTTTCTTATTACATACATATGTACATACATACATTGTTTTTACTTTCAATTACTTGTTTCGTAAATTGTTTAATATTGTTGGATTTAGTGTTAGCGTTTGTGATTTTTTATTCAAAACAATTTGTAATGTTTCCAATTGTACTTTATGTTTTCAGTATAAATTTCGCAATTAAAAATTTAATTCCTTTACCGTTTTCTCAATTTATTTTAAACTTGTGTAATTTTTGAAAATTTTTATTTTTAGTTTTAATTTTATTTTTATTGTTATTGTTTTTGTATTTGTTTGATTTTATTTACTTTTTTTTATTATTATTTTTTGTTTTTTATATTTTTTTTTTGTTTTTTATAATATAAATTTTTTTTTATTATTTTTTTTTTGTTTTTTATTATTTTTTGTTTATAATTTTATTTTTGTTTATAATTTTATTTTTAATTAATTTTTTCCTAATTTAATTTTTAATTAACTAATTTAATTTTTAATTCATTTTTTTAAATTTAATTTTTAATTAACTTTTTTTATTTAATTTTTAATTCATTTTTTTAAATTTAATTTTTAATTAACTTTTTTTTATTGTATTTTTAATTAGTTATTTATATAATTTTTTTTATTTTTCTTAAATTTAATTTTTTATTTAATTTTTTTTTCTTTTTTTTTAATTTTTTTTTTTTTTTTTTTTTAATTTTTTTTCTTTTTTTTAAATTTCTGTTATTTTAAGTTTTCCGTTTCTGTATTTAGCACGTGCTGTCTATATTTCAACAAGCTTTAGTTTGTGAATTCACTCCATTACTAAGTTAGACTAAAATTTCTTCTTTTGTGTTTATATTCTCCTTTCCCTTTCTTTATTTTATCTGAAAATATATATGTTTGTATATTTTTATTTTTTTACAGATTCATAGTGGCATAGTTCTTTCTTACGTTATGTTATAATAATAAAAGAATATAAAAACAAACAAAATTTCTTTAACAATATTTAAAAAAAAAAAAAAAAAAATATACAATAAATTGTACCTATACATAATAAAATAGAGAAGCAAAAATATAAAATAACTAAATCAAAAGCAAAAAGAAATAGCAAAGAAAGCAAGCACAACAATTACTATATCAATCTAAATATACATATGTATATGATATATTTATATATATTTAGTAAAAAAGCAAAAAATATCAAATTAAATGAAGCAAAATTTCTGCAAAAAATATGTAATTATAAGCGAAGCACTGTAAGCAAGCAAAATTGCAACTTATAAGCATAAGACGTAGCAGCAGAAAGCGGCACAAGCAAGCAACTATTTCTTAAAGCAAGAAAAAACAACAAAAACAAAAATAAGTAAAGTACAGCGCGCACATAAGAAACAAGAAAGCAGTACTTCCAGTAAAAGAAGCAAAAATCTAAACCAATTCTATAAATTTATTCATAATTTTATGTAAAAAATTTGCATTAAATTTGTAGTTGATTTTTTAAACTTCTTTTTCGGTTTTGTATACGATTTTAAACTTTTACAATTTTACAAGCGCTGCTAGAAGCTTTTTTTACGAGAAGCTGGAGAAAATTATTAAAAAGATACAAACAGGAAAAGAAAAAAATTTAAAAAAAATACTTTTTCATCAATTTATGCAGCGTCCATTTTTGGTGTTATTGCAAAATTTGTCAATTTTGAAATTTCGCAAAAAAAAAATATTAGAACAAAGTTTTAATTTATAGCGTAATTTTTGACTTCCATCCAATTTTGGTGTTATTTCAAAAGTTGCAATTTAAAAGCGTAATTTTTGACTTAAGCACCGCGTTTGAAGTAGTAAAAGCTGAGCACCGCACTTTGCAGCGCATGTTGGAATCAAAGAGGAGCGTGCAAATGCAACGAAAGTCGATAACTCCGTTAACTCTAACAGGGGAAACCGCTGACTGATTTTGATGTGGACCGCGGTGCAGTCAACAAAGCCTAGCAAATATTTCAAAAAATTATACATTTTCTCAACAATTAATTGTCCATGTAAAGTGAAAACGCTCATGTAGTCAAGCGTCAGCTTTGCGTAATAGCAAACCACTTAAGTGCGAAAATTTTTGATTTTAATGCGTACTTTCAAGTGCTAAGCCTGCGCACCTATGAGCTTTTTCACTATTGCAGAAATTTCGAAAAATATTTTTGTTTTTAATCACCACTTTATATTATATACCTAAACGCTCACACACAAATTATTTTATTTAACAAAAAAATTTAATTATATTATGTAAACATATTTGCATGAAACGCAGAAGCTAGTTTTATATATAAAAAAAAACAAAAAAAAAATATGTAAACATAGTTTTTTTTCGTTTGCCTTATTTGCCTTATTTTAATTTTATTTAATTTTTTAACGCAAATTAAGTCAAACCATGTTGTAAATTTTAAAAGAAAATATATAGCGTGGAATTAATTGTTAAATACAATATACACTTAAAACAAAAACAAAAAAATAAATGCTTTAAAAATAGAGAATTAAATTTATAATAATTTTTATTTCTAATGAACAAACGACAAAAATATATGAAAAATTAAAAACAAGTAAAAAAAAATAATAAAAACAAAAATATTATATTAAAAAATGGAATTTGGGTTTTTTTGACTATACGCCTAGTTGTTGTTGTAGTATTAGTAGTAGTTTTGTATTTACCGTTGTTTTGTGCTATACTTCCATTCTCTGCTCCGCTTTTAGTTAGCAGTATTTTAAATGTAGTTTTCTAATAAAATTTCAGTATTAGCCTTTTTTACGGTTATTCGTAATATCTACAATTATAAATTTTTTTTTTAACATTTGCAATTTTTATTAATTTTATTACACATTTTTACTTCATTAATATGTTGGTATGTTTTAAATAAAGTAGTTGCAAATATATATTTTACAGCTGTAATTAAAAATTTTCATTGTAAAGAAATTAAAAAAAAATAATTAGAAAATTAAAAAACATTTGTTTTAAATTAAAAAAACAACAAATTTAAAATTAAAAAAATAAATTTTTTAATTAAAAAAAAATAAAAATTAAAAAAAGTGTTTTAAACATTAATTCAAAAAAACAGCATTTAATTTTCTAAAATACTTGAAGAACTATTATAACAAAAAAACCTTAAGACTTAATGTAGATATCAAAAAAATTAATTTCAGCTAGACCAAAGACAGACATACCTCTGTTTTTATAGTCGTGTTCTGCAAAATATGAAACAAAAATTTAAATAAAAAAAAAAATTTTAATTAAAAAACAAGAATTTTAAATTAAAAAAAAAAAATTGTAATTAAAAAAAATAAATTTAAGTTAAAAAAAAAAATTTAATTAAAAAAAATAAACAAATTTAAAATAAAAAAACCAAAATTTTAAATTAACAAAAAAAAGTTTTTTAAACATAAATTAAAAACCCAAAATTTAATTTTCGAAAATACTAGTTCATCAAATTATAAAAAACTTAAGGTAATAAAAAAAATTATATTCAGCTAAACCAAAGACCTAAAGTTTTTATGGCCGTGTTCTAAATATGAAAAAAAAATTAAGATAAAAAAAAATTAACAATTAAAAAAATAAAAAATTAAAAAAAAATAATAATTAAAAAAAAATTAAAATTAAAAAAAAAACATTTTTAAACGTAAATTGAAAAAAACAATTATTTTTTAAAATACTAGTTCGTCAAATAACAAAAATTTTTTAAAACTCAACGTAAATATTAAAAAAATTAATTTCAGCTAGACCAAAGACAGACACCTCTGATTTTATCATGGTAAAAAAAAGCACTAAATATTTAAATTTTTTGAAAATAATTAATAATAAATGTATACGAAAATACAATTTTCAAATGAAAATAATAAAAGTTAAACATTTCGAAAAAATTTCTGAAAAATGCTGAATACATTTCACAAATAATACATTTTTTTTAATCTAAAGTGTTTCAGTACAACATTGTTATTGTCTTTTGAAGTACAATAGAAAATGCACCAAAAAATTTTTCTGGCTTAACTGTTTTTAAGCGTCATATAGATATTTTGCAGCAAATTCTAAAGCACATATTATACATAAGTAATTTCTTATAATTTTCCCTTTTAGCACGTAACATTATTTAAAACAATAGCAGTAACTGCCAGCCGCTATTTTATTGTCGCATGCAATTTATTAACATTTTTCTTGTTATCACACACACGCATTTATAAAAAGTATTGCGCTCTTTTTAACATAATTTCAAATACATTAATTTATTTAATATGCATTATTAAAAATAAAAATTAACAATTAACGAAATGTCAAATTTAATTTGTCGAAAATGTACGCCATTTCTCTCTCTCTCACTCTCACCTGCTATGCAGGCTAAGGTTTGTCAAATTTACTAATCAAATGTACGTTATTATTATTCTTCTCCTACCCCTCCTGCATTTCACCAACAACTCCACATGTGACCAACACCGTGCACACACATTTATACACCACACATCATTTGTCCAACCCGATTTGACGGAATTCGCATGCGTGCAGGCACACAATCGAGCGCATCGGCTACGACCAGCAGTGGCGGCGGCAACGCAACAGTGGCCAACCCATCGTCCAGCGCCTCAGCTGCTGCGGCAAGCAGCGGCGCGCCTTCAGCGGCACAAGCAGCGCAAGCGAGCGGCGGCGATGCGGCCAACAGCAGCAATGGCGGTAACCAACAGCAAGCGTCTGCTAGCGTTGCGTCAGCAGCCGGCGCGGGTGATGCCACTTCGATTTCAAGCGCCGGTGGCGCCAGTGGCGGCAATGGCAATGGCGGCGGTAGTGGCGGCAGCAATAATAGCGGCGGCGGTGGCAATGGCACACAGCCGCAACAGACAGCGACGACAATGGGTTAGCGAGCTGCAAACGATGAAAATGGAGGGCCTATTAATTCTAATAAGAATAATTAAATTTAAATACATAAAATATATAAAAGCTAAAATAAAAAGAGAAACATTTAAAAATAAAATAAATAATGCTAAAAATATATACATACATAGAGAAAAATAGTACGAGTACAGAAAGCAAAAACCGAAAATATAGTATGGAAAACATTAAAACAAAATACTAACATAAAATTAATTATATCTTATATAATAAATAATACATAATTATTAAAAGTAAAAAAGCTAAAAGGTAAAAATTTGGAAAAAAAAATTAAAACAAAACTTGAAAACGAAATAACTTCGTTAAGTTGTTAAATGGGTAACAACAATAGCAACAAAATAAGTAACACAGCAAAGCAAAGTGTTAATTTGATTTTGAATGTTATGATTACTTTAATTATTAGCAGAAAGCATAGTTAGCAGTACAGTGCAGGCAGTTAGTAAGCGTGCGTACAGCGGCATATAAAAAAAGTAAACAAAAATGTGCATAAAAAGGTTAAGGAAAATCAGTAAAACAGCCGGTTACTAATCAATTTCATATTGATAAGCAACTAAAAAATACACAAAAATAACAACAACAAAAAATTATAATAACATTTAAATGCAAAAACTATATAAAATTTATTATTACAAAACATAAAAAATAATTAAGAAAAAAACTTAGCTTAAATAATATATAATAAATAAATGAACACACATTAGAATTGTATAGATGATGACTAAAAATGTCACTGATGCTGTTTGAAGTTGAGTAGGGGCTAGTTGAGGCGCATATAAAGAAGTAGCGCATGGTACAAGAACTCAAGCAGTTGCAGCAGTTTCGGTACATAACAAAACAGCAGCAACCGGTTACAGTTAGTTTAACAGTTAGCGGTTAAAGGAAATGTAATCAAAAAATAAAAATAATTAAAAAAATTAATAAATAAATAATTATAAAATCACACAAAAAATTGTAAGAAAATGGAGTACATAGAACAGTGTAGGTAAAGCGTGCAGGCAGCCAAGCACGCGTACGAAACCGAAAATCAAGAACGATTTTGTCGCACTTTGCACTACTGTAAGCAACAAATAAAAAAAAACAAAAAAGCAAACTCGTAATTGTATAACTGCAAGCAGATTCAACTAAAAAACTTTATTAGCTAAAATCAACAGCAAACGATTTACAAATATAATTAAAACACACATAAGAAAAACAAAGCAAAACAAAAAAACTAACAGCATTAACAAACATAACTCTTAAGTAAAAGCAGAAGAAAAAACCAAAACAAAAACAAAAAAAATGCAATCAATCAAATGCGCTTCAAATACTAAACTATTTGCATGTTTGGCAACGCCATGCAGTGACAGCAAGCAACACATAAACAAGCTAAACAAAACCATGCGTGTTTGTCAAACTTTAATTTCGGCATTGCAAACACACGCCAACGCCTTGTATAGCCGTATTTTTTCTATTTTATGCGTTTTGAACGCGTTTTGTCTGCACACATTTCGCCATTATGCGTTGCGGCTATTTGAAGTTTAAATTTTAAACAATCAATTGCTTGGCTGTAAGCAGCAAAGGAAGCATCATACGCACGTTGGCGACGAAATAGTGCGTACTGGCGTCTGTGCGTTAACAAAATTTGACATTATGCCGCAGCAAAATATTGATTTGCAATTTTCGCAACAATTTTTTTTTTTTAACATTTCAAATAAATTTAGCAAAAGTTACAGAACAAAAATAATAGGCATAGCAACAAAGCGCGTTTGAGGGCGAAAGAAAAGTGCAGCAGCAGAAGTTTAAATTTAATTACTAACTAAGCAAAATATGAAAATATATATACTAAATAGTAAAGAAGAAGTAACAAACAAACGGGGGAGATTTCACGTCGCGGTAAGTTTTTTTTTCGAGTTTCATTTATCATCTGTATGTCGTTCTTTATACTTTTAACAAATAATTAAATGCAATTAAACTAATTAGTATGCCGTTTTTATTATGGTTATTAATAAATATTATTATTATTATTATTACTATTATTATTTATGTAACTGTATGTATATATATGTATGCTATGCTACATGTAAACAACATTTAAGTCGTTAAGTCTAACGGTCATGTTTAATATTATTTCTAAATACAATTAAAAAACAAAATGCAACAAGAAAAATAAAAACAAATAAATAAATATAATTAATAAACATTAACACATGTATGTTTAATTTAAATAAAGTAATAAGCTTAGTTGGCGCTTGTTTGACGGCGTTGGAAGCAGGATTGCGAATTTTCGAATAAAAAAAATTTGGTTTAAAAATACGATTTTCCGTTTTTAATAACGATTTTGGCACTAAAAATTCAATTTTTAATTCCAAATTTTGGCACTAAAAATTAAACTTTTAATTCCGATTTTGGTGCTAAAAATTAAATTTTTAGTTCTGAAATTTTTTTTATTTCATTAAACAATAATTAGTATAAAATTTTAAATTTTAAAATTTTTGAAAATTGAAAAAACAAATAAAAAAATTTATTTTCAAATAAAAAGCTGGAATGAAAGCGCATAAAAAAGGAAAGATTTACATATTTCTAACTAATACACTCTAATTTAAAGCAATTTAATATATGTAAATAAGATAAAAAGAGCTAACTGTACTATGTTGTTATTTTACTGAACAAAGCTTGCTTTGCAAAAGAAATCCAAAATGGCAGAACGGTGCTTATTTAAAAATAATTTTTAATTATGATTTTCGGGTTTACAAATAATTTAAAAATACTTTTTAATTATGATTTACGGGTTTGCAAAATAAAAAAAAAATGTATGCAAATTATTTGCAACCCTGGTAAACTTCCAACCAGGGTAAACCAGGTAAACAAAAAGTATTTTAATACACAAATAAGAAAATATATGAAAAAAAATAAAGTAATGCAACAAAATACAAATTGGTATATAAATAACAATAAATAAATAAAATAAATAACTCAACTAAATTTTTTATATTAATACATTAATTAAATATAAACTGAAAACTTTATTTCATAAATTAATTGTTGAATCTAGCAATTTTAACACATTTTACAACTTCGTCGTGAAAAAACTAATTAATAGCTAACTTTTGCAAACTTGTGTGGTCTTAGCGCATTAGGCGTTTGAAACTATTTACAGTTAGTAACCAACTTTGTGATTTGCAAGTAGCTTCAACTTCAAAACTAGAAAAGCGAAACCCGAAACTGAAATATGACGCACTAGTTATACATATTTTAAATTATTATTTATAGTTTTTTTTTATTTAAATATATACATTTACACATATAACTTTTTTTATTATTTTACAAGCATTTTAAATATCTAATAAAAGCGCTTTGTGCTGTTAGAACTTTATTTAAATTTGTTTGTTATATTTTTTGACAGTTACCGCATACAAATAAGTGGCAACGTCATTTACTAATTTTTACATATATTGTACAAATCATCATCATCAGTTAAACATTTATATAAAATCATTCAACTTAGAACGCAACATTTTCGGCAGCTTTAGTTTCGTAATATAAGCTTTTCGGTGCACCGGCAAGAAATTTGAAAAATAACTTGATAATATTCTAAACAATAATTGTTCACGTTTATGTGATAACAAAGCTAAATAAAAAGTTTAAAGAAAAAAATATTTTTATTTTTAATAACAACAAATGTATAATAATGAAAAATAATTTGAAAATACTAAAGTGAGCAAAAAATTTAAAGGCACAAATACTCAACCGCACCGCGGCTTTAATTTTGCTTGTTTCTATTTTAAATAATACAAGAGTATGAACTTGCAAGCATGCTTAAACATTTATAAATACTACAATAAGCGTAATAAATAAAATTAAAAACAGTAATTAAAGTAGTAGAAAAAATATATTTGAATTCTTTAACTGTTGTTTAGCTGTAAAAACAATCATAAAAATGCATAATTAAATTGTAATCTAAAACAAGTAAAATTATAAAACAAAAATATGTATATGTAGCTTAGTTTATAAAAAATTAAAGCGGTAAAAAATTAAAAATGTAACATTTGTAGCAACAAATACAGATTATCTTTTCCTACAAGCACCGCTTTCAAGTGGCTGGATCAATTGAAAATTGTGCTTCAATAACGAATTTGACTAAACAGTTAAGTTTCATATTTTATTGCGTCTTTAATTTTCTTTTCTATTAATTAATTTATTTTTTAATTGTTTTTTATTTTCTTATTTTTTATTTATTTTTTGTATTTTTTTCTGTTTTTTTTTTTAAGTTTATAAAAAAATAGACGAAATTTTCTACTGCGTTTATATAAAAACCACATTAATTACAACTGAGGACGTAGTATGTACATACGTATTTATTTAACAATAAAACATTGAAATTAATTTTCGTTTAATATTAATAATAATCTTTTTTTTTTAATAAATTTATGTTTTATTTTAAATGTTTTTTTAATAATAATTTATTTTTAATAAGATTATTTTTTTTTTTAATAAAATAATTTTGTTTTAATAAAATAATTTTTTTTTCAATAATATTGTATTCAGAATTGTTTAAAATTACAATATAAAAGTTTTTCGTACAAAATTCGGTCCTTTAATAAAAAAAAAATTAAAATTAGCGCGTGTAAACTCGCTGTAAGGTATCTACATAGATGTTATGTACTTATGATATGACGCCCACCCCACTCTATGACTGCAAAATTATTGTTGTTTTACATTTCTTTTTTGTTTATTACACATTAATAATTCTCTCTGCATATTTGAAGTTAGTGCGTTAGTGTACGCATAACACAGTCCTTGCAATATAAAATGCAAACCTGCTTTTGTAGTTCAAAATTTGAAAATTTTGAATTTGTAGCAAATAATATTTGTATGTATAATTGCGATTCCATCCGTTAAGGCACACAATGCATATTAAAAAAACGATTATTCGCACACACATACGAACACCATTTCACATCTCTATCACATAATAAAATATTCATTATTATTTAGCATTTTTTCTAACGAAATTTTCACTTCCTTAATAAGCATAAGATTATTATATTTTTACATTTCGCTTTGTACTATGAAAATATCATTAGTATGCAAGAATAGCAAAATTAAAAAGCACTGTTACTTAATCAGCTAAAACGGCAACTTGTTTACTTTAACTTAAAAGCAGAAATAAGAAACAAAAATTAATAAAATACAAAATAACTAAACGTATTACAGTGTTGCATTTTGCATATATGTACATAAATACATAGAGTATGGCAAAGAAAAAATTCGAAACTTTTGAAAATTGTAACACCAATAGCACAAGAACAGGAGTAAATATGCTTAGAACAGCGTAAACATAAATTAAAAAATAGTTATATAAATATATTTACAACTTATAAATAAATTTAAATGGATTATCAGACAAGCATTCATATGTATTACTTTAATATATACGAGTACATATTATGCATATACAGACAGGAATATAAATGTAATCGTAGCCGAAAGTTGCAAAAACTGTAATATTAAAAAAAAAAGTATTACAAAAACGCGACACATGATTAGTTAAATAATAAAAACAAAAATACATACATTCAATGGAAAAAAAATTATAAAAATAGCAGAAGCGTTTAATAGTAAAAATAAATATATGAATATAATACATTAAAAGTATGTATGTATGTATGATTTCGATATTCATTATTACTAATGGTAATAAAAATAATAATAACAAATAAATGAACTCAATATAAAAATCTTCAAACTTTAATTAAAATTAAGTAAATGCAACTAATATAACAGTTAAGAATAAAACAACAGCAAAAAAAATCGTAAACCAGGAAACTGAACGCAACAGAGCGAAATGAAATGATTAAGTGGCGACGAAGACGTGTAAAAATAATAAATATGCAACAAAAACAAAACAACACTGTTTCTATTCCAATTAGGTTATATTTGCATACTAGCGCAAACTAGCATTTTTAATAAATTTTTTTCGTATTTTTATGTAAAATGTGTCCCAAAAATAACCGAACTTAATATATTTAAGTCATAAAATATGCAGCAATAAAAAGATGCAGTTGCAGCCTTTTGAATAAAAGAACAAGAAAAAACGTTAACTTTGGCTGCGCTGAAATATTCCATACAAGCACTCGATTTTGATCGAACAGTTTGCATGACAGCTATATGCTATGGTGACGCGATATCAACAATTTTTTTTAGGAATTCTGCTGTCACCTTGGATTATAATCGATGTCGATTTATAGATATCTTGACAAATAAAAAAATTTTCCATAAAAGAACTTGATTATGATCGAACAGTTCATTTGACAGCTATATGCCATAGTGGTTCGTTAAGAAATTTTTTTTCAGAGATTGTGCCGTCTACCTTGAACAATAATCCATACCAAAATTCGTGAAGCTATATCTTATCAAATACAAAAGTTTTCCATACAAGCGCTCGATTTTAATCGATCAGTTTGTATGACAGCTATGTATATGCTATAGTTATGCGCCATTGACCGTTCCAATTATTGGACAGCTTCTTGAGTACAAAAAGACCTGTGCAAATTTTCAGCTCGATATCACAGAAACTGATGGACTTGTTTGCCTTCCTTACAGACAGACGGGCATGGCTAAATCGACTCAGCGCGTCACGCTGAATCATTTATACTCGCATATATATTTTATACGGTATCCGACGTTTGCTTCTAGCTGCTACAAACTCCGTGGCAAACTTTATGTTCCTTATTAAGCGTATAAATATCTATGCACGCTCTGTTTGATGCGTTGAATTGAGTCTATGGCATCTATTTGGAATAAATAATATCTTTCATAGATAATAAAATTTACGTTTTATGCTATATACAAAAAGTTCCGTTATTTTTAGAATACAGCTAGTATATTCACCGTTTGCTTTTATTGTTTGTTTTATAGAAAATAATTACACATGATTTCTGTCCTGGCCGGATAAAAATCCGGATCGGTTACGTAGACCCGACTGTCGTGGGAACGACCCCACGTATGTTATGTTAGGCCTTAATAGTTCAGTTCTATGCAATCAATGCACATTTTATTAAATCTTTTATAAATATACAATTTTTCAAATATTCTTTGTATTATTTTGTATGTACATATGTATGTGTATATATAAAAATGCGCAGCATTATTCAAACATTTTTCACAGACTCGCTTATTCAGACCGCTTATTTCATGGCAATAACGTAAAATACAAAAAAAAAATACCATCAAATAGCAGACTATTCAAATAATTTAGATTTTCAAAAAAACCGAATTTTCCAAAAGGTCTGTTGGTAATTTTTTTTTTCAAATTCCAATTAAAAACCAACAAGTAATTCTAGTATCCGTCAATAATGTTGACCGCTCCCAGTACTCCCAATCAGCCGAGCAACACCTTACGCATCATATAACCGTTGGCACCGCTCGTTTGTGGCAGCTCTGGCTCTGGCTCAATGCATTTGGAAGAGCATAAATAATGCAATAACGGTACACGATATTTGCCACAGAAGTCCACAAATTTGATATGCTCCACGCGATTGTCGAAGAATACACCCTTGCAATTGGGATTTACACAACAATTGGCGCTTTGCAGATAATCATTGACCGTGCGCGGCACAATGCCCGGACCGTACGGTATGCCGGTACACTTGACGACACGCGCAGCGAACTCCATCAGTGTGGGCGGCTTCATAGCGATATCTTGCACGAAACGCACCACCAAAGGGTTATCGCGCAAGCTCAACTGCAAAAATATATAAAAATATAAATATGTTAAAAATAATATAAAATGACTTGAAGTTGTTAAATATGCGTGTCTACACACCTCTGTTAAATTTCTCAAAGCGATAATATCTTTTGGCAAGTGCCGTAGGCGATTTTTGTGCAACAACAATGACTTCAGGCTATTCAAATGCGCTATGCTGGTTGGTAAATTCTCAATGAGATTGTCGCACAGCACGAGCGCCTGCAATTGGCTGAGCATACCCACGGAGTCGGGCACATCGATGATTTGATTGCCGCCTAGCGAGAGTACCTGCAAGCTGGAAATGTGCGTATATTTAGTTAAGTATATTTTTAAAAGCTAGTGAGCAAAGTTTACAACGACAGATACGGCGCTGTTGCTAGGCTAAATTTCTAATTCGAATTACATAAACAACAGCTAATTAAAACACAACATATAAATGATCAGCGTAACGAGCTGAGGCGATTTAGCCATGTCCGTCAGTCTTTAGAGTACATATACGCAATCTAGTTCCTCTGAGATATCGCTATGAAATTTTGCACACGTCTTTTTCTGCCCAAAAAGCTGTTAATTTGTCGGAATTGGCGATATCGAACTACTATAACATATAGCTGTCAAACAAAGTGACCGAACAAATCAAATCTTGTATGGAAGCAAAACTTTTTTTTATTTTACAAGCTAATTCTCCGAAATTGGGCACCGCTTATTGTCTAAGGCAACGCTACAATCTTATATAATATAAAAAAGTTGAAAATAATTAAACTGTGTTAGTAACACTTTCTGTTTATAACATCTTGTTCCACACTAACGCAGACTGATAACATCTGAATCCGTATAGAATCAAAATTTTTATTTATTACGCACTGAAGTCTGTTATTACATACATACAGATGTGCATACATACATACATACATGCACAGCTGTTCAAATACAAAGTCAGCGCTAATCAAACGTGCCCTAATACATTGAAAAGCCGCCAAGCATCTATTGCCTTTTGTGCATAATTGTATTATTTATGAGTTTATTATAGCTTTGTTGTATTTTTTAATTTATAATTATACAAAGATTCTTATCGCCAGACAAAGGCTGCCTAACGCTAAGTACATTAATTTTTGTGACTGCGTTGGTAAACACACAGTTGATGTGAAGGCAGACATGATAAGCGCCGCCCCACACAAGAGCGTACGTCAAAATGAGAGTTCCAAATGAGAGTTAGATAAAAGGAAAAACTAATGAAAACAATTAATTACACAAAAACAATTGCGTTTGATACATGTTTGAATGCCGTTGAAAGTGAAGTGCTTTACTAGTTACATGCATATGTATGTTATTATATATATTCTAAATTTACGTATTTCATTTAAATTGCTATAATTGCATCATAGCAGCTGTCATGCTATCAGTTTATTCTGAGACTATTGGTATTACTCATATTAATTTTTATCAGTTATCGCAATTGCTTGTTATCAGTAACATGTTATCGTTTTTCATATTGTAGAGTAAAAAAAAAACAAAAAATATCTCAAGTGTGTACATACGTTAAATATTTGTTGATAATTGCAAATATAATATTTGCGCATGCATAAACTTGAAAAGCAATTGACTTATTGGAGAAATTACTAATTTTTGTTGCAAATGGGTTTACGGACGAGCATTTGAAAACAAAAGAAAAATTACTGAATAAAGTTGTTTACATTCAACATGTGTTCAAATAATCGTTGAGCGTGAAATCAATTGGCGCAGGTGTCAAAGCATGTATGGTAGAGTTAAATTGTGTTGAAAATTAATTTATCGAGCTTTTATAATAAATGTTTATTTCTTCGTTTTGCAAATTTAGCTGCACTGCGTTGCACCTGTGCTCACGACATTCAGGTCTACGTAAACGCAACGAATCCGAATTTTTATGCGTCGAAGGATTATCAAGCATACCACAGCATACCTCAAAATTATTTCAAGCATGTTTTCTGCTGTTACAACAACAACAATTATATGAAAGAAAATCGCACGCTAAGCTACTGCAATACGCTGTGGCATATTTCTCGCTGGATTTTTAATCACATATGCTTAATAACACAGTCAGTTCCATAAGCATTCATAAGTTGTTTCGAAAACTTAAACAATTGCTTGAATTTTCATTTATAACCCAACACATACTACTAGTGTACAAAAAAAGATCTGGCTAAGAAGAGCGCACAGCATAATACACACTAACCCAGTCGCGAATCAGAGCGTGACAAGCTGGGCAACTTGTTCACTTTAGCCACTGCTTGTACCACAAAGTGAGTAAATAAGCGTTGTTTCTTGAAATTACGCTCTTACACTTATGCATGCCTGTGTGTAAGTGTAATAAGCATTGTTTCTTGAAATTACGCTCTCACACTTATGCATGCCTGTGTGTATGTATGTATGTGAAAAAGCTTTTTAAGAAAAGTTAATGGTACACGGTACCAAACGTATTTCATAAATAATCAGCATCTGTAGTCAGTTTTTTATTTACATACTTTTGTGTTGTGTATGTATTTGTCTGCAGCACAAGTATAACGCTGTACGAACTGATAATCTTCGCTCGAAAAAGGTCAGTGACGGCTTTCAAAGTTTTTAAAGGAAAAATAACTGATATGACACAGACATGTTTATATATTATTAATTTCATAACTCTTGCTTAGTTAGACAACCTTCATATATGTACATATGTACGCACAAATATAAATAGTAAACAAATTTTATTATCTACAAATATAGTCAGGGCCGTAAAAAGACAAGCGGAGTCCGAAAATGATTGAATTGTTGTAGAAATAGATAGTCTATGCGCGCGTGTAGATTATTTATTGCGAAAATATTGCAGATTTCATATAACAGCAAAAAAAAAAATTGACACTATAGACACTCGATAAACAAAAAATGTTTAGTACAAAAAAGCGACTTTGTTATAAAAAAATTATGAAAGTAGGCACACACTCGCAAAATAATTATGCACACATTAATTTCATAAAACCGCACAAACACAAAACCAAACACTCTGGCCCACCTTTGCATTTTCCATATATCCTTCGAAATTGCTGTTATCCTATTTGCGCCAGCGTAGAAGTAGCGTAACTGCCGCAACTCTAGCACCTGTTCGGGAAAGTGCGTCAGCTGATTGCCGCTCAAATTCAGCTCCTTCAAGACTGAGTTGCGCATCATAAACGATTTTGGCAATGATTTGTTGGACAAATTGTTATTTTTGGCTATCAATGTGACTAACGGTAAATTGCAAATAGCCTCGGGCAATTGTGTCAAGCAATTGGAGCTCAAATCCAGTATTTTCAAATTGACGAATTTAGTCAGTGCTGGCGGCAGTTGTATGAGTCGGTTATGATTGAGCAGCAACGTCTCGAAGTTCTTGTGTGTTGTGAGCGCTTTCTTTGCATGCAAATCGTCGTCCAGTGTGATTACGCTGAGGTTCATACGTCCATAATCCAGTGTTTTTTGCTCGCGTGAGTCAGTGTCGCTGCTGTCTGATGTGTAGAGCTCCATTTTTCTTAATAAATTTTATTTAATTTTCTTGTATATAATAAATTTAGTATTTTTAAAGCTTTTGTATTGTTCTTTTTATTTATTTATTTTTTTTTTATATTTTATTAATTTATTTTTTTATTTTTTAATATTTATTTATTTTATTTTTGTTTTTTTTTTTTGTTTAGCAATTGAAAAAATAATTTTGTACAATTCGTGCTTCAATTGATATTTGGCGCATAGTTCCGCGCGTGTACGTCTTACTTCACTGACTGTTATTCAATGTTATAACTCAAAATGTTTATTGCAAGTGCCGATTGCCTATTACTCAACTGAGTACGCGTTGCGTTGTGTGAGCATGAAATTATTATTATATTCTCAATTAAGCTTATTCGCATAAAGCATGCGCTATTTAAGTTAACTAAAGCGAAGCTACTTGTACTCTGTCTGTCTGCTGATTGACCCGCTAAGTAAACATTCGTTGGCGGCGGCCGCTGTATTTCGCCCTCACGTGTTCACTTCGACGACGACAACAAGACTGCTAGTGCTGATCAGTACGTATTGGATGTAAGTTCCGCTTTTGATTCGTGTGATTAATATTTTCAATATATTAAAGGTATTGTAAATAAAAATGTTGACAATAAAAAGCTCGCGCCATAATAGGCGAGATGGATAAGCAGTGTATGCGCCGAAAACCGTATAAAAATTTGTTTTTCAAAACGATTTACTATAAACACAAGACAGCGTATTTTAAGCTAGCGAATTTTAAGCCAGCGAAAAAAAGGTGTGTCGGAGTGAGGCTTGACACAAGCCCCTCAGAGCACAAAGCTGAGTTGGGAAGAGATTGGTTTTGAAATAAGTTTGAACTGGTATTAAATCTTCAAAATTCAAATTGAGTAGCTTTAGACGCGCCTTCAGCAATTAGTAAATTGTTAGCGTTTCTAGAGAATACTGACTACTACTCCTAGTGTTCTCGCAACGCCGTTAGAGCTGTCACACCGCATTTCCTTAACGTCATCTCTTACTTAACTACATTTTTGACTGGGCTATCTTTTATATTTTCGTATACGTCTGGATTTTATTCGATAAATACAGACTCCTGGCAAGTTTTTGGGAGGCTATAAATTTGTGAGTTTCAAAAAAAGTATTATTTTTTGTATAGTACCGGAGCTATGCGCGTATTTGTAAGATTTTTTAACTTAACGTAGTCGTGGCTGAAAATTTAAACAGGTTTTTCTTGAAAAGTTGTTTCCGGTGTCGGTGCGTATAATTTCTCGGACCGACTGTGACACTCTAAAATACAAAATTTTTCACAAAAAATGCCTGTTTGCTAAGCCGCCTTTTTGTCGAAAAATAAAATTTTAACTAGTCACTCGATCATTACCATTTACCTGTAGTAATAATAAATTTGGTTTGGATTTTCGAATTTGAGATAATTTTAAGCAGAAAAATCTTACTCAACGTCAGACAGCTTTTTTCAGAGGTTCTCTCAAAATTCGGTTGCGGCATGCTACCTGCTGTACGCAAAAAAAAAAAATTTTTTTTCGATTTTTTCTATACACCAGTAGTAGTCCGCATAGTCTCGGCTGCAACTGAGGTTTATGAATATCTAATCCATTCCATGTGCTGCTATTATAAACCTTCGGGGACATTATCATTGTATGGCCAACTTCTCTTCAATCATTCTTACCCTGGGCATAACTAAGTATGTATTAAATAAAAAAGTTCTACCTAACATTGTTGCTTGAAGTATATTTATTCGTGTTGATTACTATTGCGATTTATTGACTTGTTTTTCTCACTATAATTAGCTAAAATGTATGTATGTACAAACAGATGCGCGTGTATAATGCCGTTTTGCACTGATATCAGTTAGGAATCATTATCAAGTGTACATACATATATACATATGTACAGACAATTTAATAAAAGCTTATGATAAGCTTTCAATATTTTGTTGTGTTTATTATTATTCCACAGTCCTAGCGTACACAGACTAGTTAAACGCATTAAATTATGCTCATAAATAAAAAAGTATTATAATTTTTATACAAAATCGGTTAAAGCTTTCTTATAGCAACAGCTTAATATAATATTATGTTATGTACTCAATACATGCTTCGTTGATAATTAGTGCGATTAGGAACTCAGACCTACCTCATATTTTCGTTGCAATTCAAATAACTGACGTCTGTGAAATTTTCAACTACTTTTGGCTTCTGCCGTTACTCATGCCACTTACTTACCAAAATAGCCAAATGTTTTTGCTATATTTTTTTACCATCAAAAGTATAATGCTCACACAATTCTGGCGCTTTGATAAGACCACTCAAGATTAGTGTAGAAATTTTGTTATCACTAACGTATTTGTTAGTAGTCTACTTCATAGTTATTATATACGACTTACGTAACATGTATATTTTTTTTATCGGGAATAAGAAAAAAATTATTGTCCAAGATCTTTTATTAAAGCTTTCTACGTTATTGACCATATAACAATTATCGGCTAGCAATACAAAGTATTTTCCCAGCCAAATATCACGTGTTCACTTCCCACACGCTTTTGTCTAATTTGTATTTCAAAAGTAAAGGGTGTTTCTAAGCCTGCAGTGATTCAATTTTCAGTACTGCAATACAAAAGAAAAATAACGTTACTTTAATGATTAACAAAAATTTTAGCTCGCCGAACTCTTCGAATAGCAATTTCACTATGATAACTGTATGTGGACCGATGGCATAAGTTCATAAGTCATAAGTTTGACATCAGTTGCATATTCACGTTTGTTTCTTCATACTTTTATTGTTTTGCAATGGCGGAAAACATCTCTGAAATAATTTTGAGCAATGCTGCCGAGTTGATAGTCCTTGGCCAAGTGAAACTCTGTGTGCGTTCCGGTTACGTGTACTTTTACACTCTTTATACACTGCTATTGCTTTTACTTACATTACGGAGCAATAATAGTGTCTAAGTGTTATTTAGCTCCAAATGGCATATTGTTGTGCAGAATTCTGATGAAATTAAAATCGGCTATCGCGAAATTTAATAAAATTGTTAAATAAAAACTATAAATTATTGCTTTTTTGCATACATACTATGTAGATTAATCATTGCAAACGTCAAATATTTTTGCACTTACATATGCACATACATATGTACATACATATGTAGATAAGACAATGTCACTTTAACAATTAAAGATTTTGTTCTGGTCTATTGGTTGTGAACGTAAACAGTGAAATAGAAATTAACAAAGAATTACATATGTATGTATAGATGTACATAGGCCGCTACCGAAGTAAGTACATATGCATATGCATACATACCTACAATTTTATTGATAGTCGCCGTCTACAATCAGACCTCCCTTTCCCTGCATAAACACCCTGTAAACAACTATATTCGCATTACATATATTTGTTTTTTCGTTAGGCGCTTATCAAAATGTGTATATACGTACGTACGTGTGTATATTCATACGTATGCCTTTATATACTATTGTTTTTGTTTTCATATGCATTTAAAAATAGTAAACAGCTTATATATTTTTATATTTAAAAATTTATGCAAGTCAACGCAATCAACAGCTAAACCAAACACAGTAAATAATTACCGTTTCTTTATACAGAGTGACCATAGATGCCGTATTTTATTGCAACTTTTACGATAGCAACTATATATTCACATTTAATTCTTTTTTGTGGTATTTTATTGTACATATTTAAACCAAAAGAAATGTTACCAATGAAAGCTGCTCATATGTACTTATGTACATCAGCTTATCTAGCCTCGAAATCTTATTTCACCCGCTAATAAATTCTCTACTACAAACACATTTCGCTCATATTGTTTAAATTTTTTTCTAAAATTTTACGCCTTTCTTATCAACAATAAATAACACCTTATCAACCTCTAGTTTCATATGAAGTTCATCTCATACCAACAAATCCTATTTGGAACCAAACATTGCCTGTATTTGAGGTTATCTTGGAACATTTACTTAATTGTTATTTATTATTCGCATTAAATTTATATTATATATATAAATACATACATATGTATTTGCAAAGTTTATGCAGATGTTGGCATTAAATTTCAATTTCAACATTTTTTTTAAACATACATATATACATACATATGCATGGCATAACCTCAAAGTGAATTTGAAATTGTTGGCAAATTACAAATTGAAAGCTTAGCCGGCAGCATCTGGAGAAAAGACAAAGGAACGCTGTTGGCAATTTACAAGGTAATTGCACAGCCAACTATGACCTACGCAGCACCGATATTGAATTCGGAACGCAGACGAAGAAGCTTTAGACGTGCCAGAACACTGCACTTCATACGATAACAGGATGCCTCTTGATGTCTCCCATTAAACGTTGAGGCCTTCATGTTTCTGGGTAAGAAACAAAATGCATTACTCTCCAAGAAGTTTCTGCTAGCATGCTTTCGTAGAAATCACCCTTGCAGCGATCTGCTTTGAGCGGAAACGCCACCTAGGAGCATCAATACCGAATATACCGACGAGACGCAACTAACTTCAGACACGCACTGACCGTCATTCAAAATGGAGCCATTAGCACCTTTACCGCCTCCCTGCCAGTGAATGGCGCACTTGGAGTCAAACTACCACCCATTGCAGACCTAGAGTTCGAGTTGCCTTGCAAATCTAGAGTGACTTTTGCGCCACTTCGGACTGGATGTTGTTACAGATTAAACTCTCACCTATACAAAATCGACCCCGCCATAGCAAGTATATGTCTTGCGTAGAAAGAGTGCCACTCATCTAACACTTCTAACCCTATGATACGACCCCGTCCGATTTGCACATTTCCTGGCCCTCCCGTTAGATGATATCGAAGGCAACTAACTTAAACCTTGCCAATCTAACATGTTTAAGATAACCACTACAACAAAGGACTTGCGTCGTGTGTCTATATTAGTGTCCATGCAAATTCTTTTAAGGTATACTGTTTCGGGTAGTCGTGAGTTGATAGGTGCGCGATTCATACGATATTCGGTGTCTCTACGTAACGCAACGAGCCAGGGCTTACATCCGACCAAAGCATTGCAAATTAACTAAAAGAAATAGTGCTAATAACTCTTCTAAGCAACAACCAATTATTGTCTCACAATTCTTCAATAATAATTTAAATACATTTTCATATAATATAAACATACATGATATTGAGCCGTAACGTATACTTCACTATTGTGAACGACTTGTCTAAAAGAAGCAGCACATATAATTCAACTACTTTGACATTTCCAACTGTCATCAGCACCTCTGCAAAAACAATAATTGCAGCCTGTGCTAGCAGAAATCTACCCAACATTTATAATAGAATTTAACGCAAAGTCTTGTAAAAATTAATTTTAATAACGCAGATAAAAGACTAATTAATTTGTAAAAACTAAAGTAATCACAATGTCAGATCTCGATAAGTGGATTGAGACAGTTAAGGAATGTAAATATTTGCCAGAGAATGACTTGAAAAAGCTATGTGATATCGTGTGTGAAATTTTACTTGAGGAATCCAACATACAACCAGTTAGCACGCCCGTCACAGTTTGCGGTGATATACATGGACAGTTTTACGATTTGGAAGAACTCTTCCGCACAGGTGGTCAAATACCTGATACTAACTACATTTTCATGGGTGATTTTGTGGACCGAGGCTATTATAGTCTCGAAACATTGACACGTCTGCTTACACTAAAGGTGAGTGTCCTCATTCATATGTTTTTTTTTATATTTAACACATTGATATTTTACATATTTATATAGGCACGTTATCCTGACCGCATTACACTGCTTCGTGGCAATCACGAATCGAGACAAATTACCAAAGTGTACGGCTTTTTCGATGAATGTTTCACCAAGTATGGAAATGCCAATGCATGGAAATATTGTTGCAAAGTTTTTGACCTGCTGACGATTGCTGCGGTTAGTTTAGCGAATATTCAAATTAAAATTGTATACTAAACGTTTTTTGTTTTTTTTAGATAATTGATGAAGAGGTGCTATGTGTGCATGGTGGTCTCAGCCCAGAAATTATCACACTTGACCAAATACGTACTATAGACCGTAATGGGGAAATTCCTTATAAGGGTGCATTCTGTGATCTCGTGTGGTCGGATCCAGAAGATATGGACCTGTGGTAAGTACTAAAGAAACTTGCTTTATGCAAATTATGTTTAATGCATGTGTATTTTCAGGGGACAGAGTCCGCGTGGTGCTGGTTGGTTATTCGGGCAGCTAGTGACAAAGGACTTTATGAATATTAACAATTTAGAATTGATTTGTCGCGCACATCAGCTTGTCAACGAAGGTATTAAATACATGTTCGATAGTAAGCTTGTAACAGTATGGTCAGCGCCCAACTATTGCTATCGTTGTGGCAATGTAGCTGCGATTCTGACGTTTAAAACTGCGAAAGATCGCACAACCAGTATTTTTAATGCGGTGCCAGAAACGGATCGAGTCATACCACAACAGAATACGACACCATATTTTCTGTAAAGAAACATATCTATTTGTCCACCCGCCCACTTGTGATTGCTCATCGTGGAGTATTATTTGCCTTTAACGTTTACGCTGTGTTCTTCTTTACTCCACGTTTTTGATATACTCGATTTACTATAGATTTGATATGTAAGAATCTATTAAAAAAAAAATAATAATTATCTGTTAAACGTACATACACATGTAATAACAATAGCCAAACTATATAAAATGTTGCAGTATTGGTACCAACTGGGCTATGCAACTGTTGCAACTAGCCTGCAATATATCACAACGTGTTTGAATGCATATCATGATTTTTTTTTTATTACTACGTAAAAAATACTTTGGTTTTATACATAAAAAAGTTGTATGAAATTTGAGAATGTGTAAAATTTGTTTTAAATATTCGTCAACTAATTTTAATGTATTTAAATTCGTGGCCTACGGCATTTACTCAAGCTTTGTTACTTAATAATAATTCGTAAATATTGCCTAAAACCTTCAATTTGATGCCCTTTGCAATTAGATCTACAATATGCGACTAAACGAAAATATTCCCGCAGTTCGCGATTAACGTAGATAACATAAAAATCTCTTCCGTTAAATTGGTCAAATGCTGTGGAGTAGCTATCAGTGTTGGCGCAAATACTGTGGCTAAATTATGCTCATTCATTTTGTTAGCCGCGTAATGGGAAGCCACTCTAAAAAGAATTCGCAATGTAAACAAAAAATAAAAATTTGATTGGCAGTTATGTTGAAGTACCGTTTTAAATGCTCTGCCATAAATTTGAGACAATTATAATGCGCTGGCGGTAAACGTTTAGCCGCCTCAGTCATATTACTTATCTGGTCTGCAGCGTTAGGGCTTCCTATAAGAAGAAGAATTGTTCAATAAACGCTAATAAGCTTTCACGTATTTCAGTTAATTACTTGCTGCTTGCATAAAACTCGGATAAGCTTGAAACGTGATAAGCGGCACAGGCAGTAGACGTAGATAGAGTTTCAACGTGCCGGCTATCACATTTACATTACCGTAAGCGCCCTCCGACATGTCCGTCTTTTCACCATCACGATCCAATGCCAATTTGAGCGCGTCTATTTCATCTGCGAAGCCCGACACACGATATATACCCTCTTGCAACATACCACGTGCCTCAACCTCTTCCACACAACGTCTCACAACGAATGGTACACTGCTTTGATACAGCTGCACTACCGTAGTCAAATCAGTGCCAAACACACCACGTATAAGCTTCATATCCGGCACGCATTTGGCCGGCACTAACTCCGCGCATTTGAAATGCGCCATGAAACCGCATGCTTCACACTTCATACCTTGTGCGGTGAAACCCCAAAGAAAATTCGCACAAAACTCACACCAATTGAGACCCTTAAAGTTATGCACCTTAAAGGTGTGTGCCTTTTCATAGACAAGTGGTAGTATTAAGTCGGCGGTATCACTGGCGTCCTTCATTTTGTTGGTAACTTCTTTATTTACCGGCACTTTGACACTATCGCAATCGCCATTGACATCAGTGTTTGTAATCTCTATAACACCACAATTGTCTTTCGCTGTCACCATTGACTTGCCAAGCTCATGGGATAATGCTCTCAATTTACGTCGGTTAAGTGTCATGTATGGACTCTGTTGGTAGCAATTGCGCGTTTGCTGATTTATTTGTAGTATGATGGGTGCAGCATGTAATTGCATGTAAAAATTAACTAGACCATCAGCAACCAAATCATGTATGGTATCATAGTGTTTGGATTGTTCTTGCAAGTAGTGTCCTTTGCCAGGCTTATAATAGATCTTAAAGTGTTTGGTACGATAATTAAAACGCACGCTTAACGTAAAATAATCATCTGCTTTGGGACTACGACGCAACAAGTAAGTGCCATCTGATTTATTGGACAAAAGTTGTTCAGCTTCTAGATGCCCCATTGAGCCGTGATACTCTGGACCATAACAATGCTCTTCATCCTTAATGTTGTTTATTGTTAAGGGACGTGTGCGGTGCAAAGGTTTGGGCGTGGGCGCTTCCAGCTGTATTTTATACACTAACAAAGCAGCATATTAGCTGTGGTCAGGGATGCAAGACACATAAATAATACTTACATTCGGGTTTCCACACTTTCTGCACGGGTGAACTGGGCTCCACAGATATGGTCGTAGGTCGCGACATAGCGCTGCGGTTTTTTGCCGAAAACTTTACTATTTTCTACAAGTCTGAATCATTTTTCAAAAATTTATCTGTTCGTTGAACTTTCGTAGAAAATTGCATCTGTAGAAAACTATATGAAGTTAATTGTCAAATACAATACTAAAAAACACACACACACAGAAAACAGGGCGTTAGATTGGTAATAATTTAATTTGTTAAACTATATTTCTTTGCACAATCACACAGCATATAAATCTATTTATCTATATTCGCTATCAAAAATGTATAAATCAGAAATCTGTTGACTACACATTCATTATTTAATCAGGTGTTTCTAATTTGGTACAAAAGTTGTATTGTTTTTTGCTTTGATATAAAAGTATTGTTAATCGCATTAAATGTCTGTTTTATCACTTTATTCATATTTGACCATTGCAGTCACTCTGTATTTATTATTCTTGATAAACTGTCACACCAACAACGTCGCTAACCTTGTTCAGAAGAAATGAAAGAAGCAGGCATAACAAAACAAAAATTTTCCATTTGAAGTGTTTAATAAAAGAGAAGCGGAAAAGGTGAAAAACGCTTATATTGGTGAAAAATCTGTGAAAACTATTAATCAAGAATTTGTGTGAAGCTATCAACGCGCGTTAAATCTTTAGTAGTTATCATCGTAAAGTATTCCCTTATATTATGTTAGTTATAAATTAGATCTATGACCAGTAGTATGTAAAAGAGTAAGAACGGACACGCAACCAAACAAGAAAAAGAAAACGAAAAAGAAAACATTGAATAAGATTTCAAGCGGGGTGTGCGGTACGCAAAGCGGTAGTCAGACCTATAGAAGTGAGACCTTGAGAAAAAAGACGACGAATATTGCTTAGGACAGTGTAAGGCGAAGCACCAAGGAATGGCGTGTGATCTCCAGCAGCCGTTGTGAATAGAAAAAAATCGCAAAACTTAATAGATATTGTATATTACAAGTGAAAACTAGTTGTAGAGATATTGTAGTAAAAGTGCTTGTCCATAATGCCAAAAGTAATGGGATCAATTGATACGGAAGGGGGCGTGACAGCCGGGTCGCATAGTGGACGGGAGGCACGCAATTTAGCCGAAAAGCACCGCCGGGACAAAGTGAATGCAAGTATACGCGAACTAGCTTCCATAGTGCCACAGGCGGCGGATTCATCGCGACGATTGGACAGAACCGGAATACTAAGGTGTGCGGCACATGGTTTACGTTTGCAATACATATTTGGTAAATCAGTACCAAGAAGGCAAACAATGACACAGCTCTCACAAGATCCGCATTTTTCTGATGCGTTGACATACTTATTAGACAGCTTCTTCCTAACATTAACCTGTCATGGACAAATTGTCGTTGTATCAAACAGTGTGGAGAAATTGCTCGGACATTGTCAAACGGATCTCTATGGACAAAATATACTGAGCATAACGCATCCGGACGATCATCCAAACATACTGCAACAACTAATACCACGTGACATGGAGGCGCTATTCCGTTGCAGTCACGAATATCAAATGCAGCAGCAAAACAATGATAGTAATAGTAATGAAAACAGTGATACGTTTTTGAGAGACATTGATGAACGCTTGCGTAACGATAAGCGTTCATTTGTTGTACGTCTAGCACGAGCGGGTACACGTTCAGAGGCGAATCGAAAGTATGAATTGGTGCGAATTGATGGCTGTTTCCGACGCAGCGACTACTCCTGCTCAAATGGTACATTTCCGATTGTGTCACATGTGTTGCGGCGGACACGTTACAATGGCACAGAAGGTGTCCATGCAATGCAGCACGATGTTATAGCACAAGCCGCACTGCACGGCATCAGTGGCAACGATGTGGTGCTTGTGGGTATGGCACGCATCATACATACACCAAAGATTACTACTTACCTAACGAGCGAGAATAGCGGACGCATGGAATATAGAACACGCCATTTAATTGACGGACGAATAATTGACTGTGATCAGCGTATCGGGCTGGTAGCTGGATACATGAGAGATGAGGTAACGTTGTTTACCACTATTTTTAGCTTTATGCATAAAATCACATTTGCAAACATACGCACACATATTAATATGTAATATTGTATTAGACAATTAGACAAATTTGTGTGGCAACTAAGTGCTAAAAATGCAGGTAGTGCCGTAAAGAGTAATTTTATAAATAAATATAAATAGCTCAATTATTTGCTTCGGGTAGGTTCGGTCGATAGAAGTCTCACTTTGCTGAAAGTGTGTTGTTAGTCTTTTTGTTTTTCTTTGCCGCCTTATCAGTCAAAGTACACTTTTTTGTGTGTATGTATGTACATATGGTTATAGCTTTTAGATGCTATTTGCGTTATTGAAACAAATATATTATATTTGTATGCTTGTACATATGTACTGGCTACACGGTGCGGCTTATCGCGCCCAACATGTGAATACGGCAAAAGCAAAACTGCTAAAAAGTATAAAAGAAAACAATTAAAAAACAAAACGATAAAATGTATAGCAAATTTTTTATTTTGAACTGCCGAAAACAATTTGGTTGTCTGTCTATTTACATATGTGCACACAGCTGTTTAATAGACAGCAGAGCATAACATTTGATTTTTCGTTGTCAAATTGACTTTGCGTATTTAAGCATACATTTATATTTATATATGGCTGTGTATAGATTTTTTTTGTTATTCAGCTCAACGGTGAAGGCATTCGCCGCATTAAGCGTATTGAACTGCCATTCAACCAAAAAAAATCAAATGATCAAGTAGACAAGACCAAATCATTCGGGTTTTGTTTTAACACTTTTCAATTTACGTAAATAATGTATATTTTTAATTTTTTTAAAGTTATTTTTAATTGTATTATTTTTTATGTTCAAACTGGTTTTGTGAAGTGTGTGTGATGTGTGCTAACAAAACAAAAGATTGACGGATTTTAATTTTATTTGATCGAAATTCTAATTTTGTTACATTGATAAATTGGTGGTGGAAAGCTTTTTTGAAGTAACAAATAATAATAATAAAACAATAGCTATCACAAAAAATCGAGAGGGCTTAATTATGTACACAATGCCAGCTGCCCAGTTTATGAATAAATTACAAGAATTCTTATAAAAAAATTGTGAGTAAGTAAATATGTATGTATATGCACTCTACTAATGAAAAGTTAGAAAATAATAAATTGAAGTGAGCGCAGTGATTGTGTGATTGGTTAAAAAATGCCACACACTACCCTACATATATTTGAATGTATGTGTGTATATATATGTATGTATGTAGATATTTTTGTTTATGCCGTATAAATACATATATACATAAATACATATATACCTACAAATATACATGCATATCTACATGCATACAATTTGTATGCTTGCACAAGATAGATGTGTGTGTCGATGCTCACCGACAGCGCTATTAAATGTTTTACGTTTGTTAGAAATAGACTTGACTGTAAATATTTATATAGAACTATTTTATTCGCATTTTAACTCATTATTTTTTTATTAATTCTATTTTTATTTATCTTTCTATTTTTTGCAATATCTTTGAAAAGCTTGTAAATAAAACCATTTTTTCTAATAGCAGTCCGTGACCCCTGCGGGAGTTGCATATTAGTACCTAAGTAGGAGATGAATGTCTGTTTTATGTATATACATATGTATTTTTGCTGATATCAAACAGCTTCGTATAAATAGATGGAGCAATAGAACAAGCGCACAGATACGTTTCTACACATACATACATTTATACATAAATTTGTACCTACAAGTCAAGTTAATTTTATACAAGTCAGCATACATAAAAAGATACTAGCGTTCATAAAATAAAATGAATAATGGTCTGGCGTGAACCAGCCCGACGGGTTTAGACCAAGTTTTTACACATAATTAATTGTGTAGTTTTGTCACTTATAAGAAACCTTACATAAACCATTGATTTTCGGTATAGCGCTGCATTGACTGCATAAAAAAAACACAATCATTTGTTAGTTATCAATTATTAAAATCGTACATATGTACATTTGTATATGTTTAACATATATACAAGTAAATTTTGATGTTTTAACAGTACATGCATATACTGTTACAGACAATAAAATATGATCAAATATATGGTTCCGAAATAATTAATATTATTATTTACCCGATAGATTTCCGATACGTTTTGCTTGTAATCGATTCCTACAATATTTATCATTTTAAAACACTGTTGCATTTCACTCTTATCTTTGTGTTCAAATTAAACAAAAGTGTGCTTTTGTTGTGACAAAAAAATATAATCAAGGAATAAAAATATCAATTATAGGCATTATTTAGTAAACAATTATATGTAAGTATATACTCTGTAGGATATTTATTAAAACTTGACATTTTCTTATAATTAAGTATTATTTGTAAAAGAGATGAGCCGAGGAAAGCAATTCACAGCGGCAGAGCGTTAAGCTCATAAAAAATTTGCAAAATACCGGTTATGCCTATAGGAAAATAGCAAAAATTATAAAAAAAGAATCCCAAAAATTTGTGTTTAGTACTTTAGAACCGCCAAAAGAATGCGTGTTTAGGGAAGGGCCACGAAAAACGACGTCTCAGGATGCCAATTACATAGAGATTTTTATTAAAAAGCGATTCTTTGAAGTCCTCTGTAACTATCCATATAGAATTGGGCGTAGAAATTTCTTCGGAAACTGTTGCGCGTCGTCTTGTAGAAAGTATTTATTCAAAAGTTTGTCCCGGAAAGTTTCAATGTTGACAAAAAGACGGTGTAACAATCGGATTGCTTTTGCTTCAGCGCATATCAATTGGAGCGGTGAAGAAAATGCAAAAAAGTGGCGTAAGTTTCTTTCATG
This sequence comes from Bactrocera oleae, assembly GCF_042242935.1. NCBI lineage: Eukaryota > Metazoa > Arthropoda > Insecta > Diptera > Tephritidae > Bactrocera > Bactrocera oleae. Next base: position 3,164,311 of record NC_091539.1, read on the forward strand.
GAACTGTTGGAAAACGCCCAAGAGGCATGGTATTAAATGCCACATTCAGTCTGCAAAGCTCTTGTGAAATCTATGCCGCTGCGCAGCTGTACTCACAAATAAAATTCTAACTTATTTGCATTTTTAGTTATAATAGTCTACTATTTGAGAGTTTTTGTTCCATTATTCTATTTTATTGTCAATTGAAATTCCTAATAGTTCCTTTAAAAGTTGTCTGCTGATAATACTTAAATTTATATTTAGTTATTTTTGCTTTTGATGAATGTTTCAAATGAATTTTATTAACTATAAAAAATAATTGTTTCCTCCTAAGAACTGTGTTGACACTTCTTTTGTTTTTTTTGCAAATAGTTGTGCACAAAATTTTAATGTTATTTTCGGTCAGTAACTGTAGATATATATGTATGTAGATACATATAAGAATTGAACTATAACTTTGTACATTATTTGAGGTTATGCCGTGCACTATCGTATGACGTCGCATTTATGGCTGTACTTTATACTTAAGATTTGCTATAAGTACATACATACATACATATGTGCATGTGTGTTTTGTGTTTCTTTTGTAAATATGTTTCTAGTATGTAGCTTGATTAGATGGCAGACGTACTGCAGATAGCATTGAGAAGTTCATGGTTTTTACGGCCAATTATATGCGCAACTTTATCTACATATGTATATATGTATATGTACATATATGTTTATATGCGCATGCACTTGTTTGTGATTTTGTGTCTGTATATTTCTATTTACTTATTTTAAGTCCATCGTTGATAATTGTAGCAATCAATGTTGCCAGTTAGTATGTTCGTATGTTTCTACATATATGGCTCGTATAAGGGGTACTATTTTTATTTTATTAAATTCTTCATATAATATAAAAATATGCATATAATAATGATAATTAATAAATAAAATTATTTTTTAATAAATCGCTCTACAATTGGTACTTCTTTAGACTAGTTCTAGGTATAAGAAATTTCAGTCGCAAACTAACCCAAAATTAACGCAAGATTGTAATTAAATACAAAAAAAATAGTTAAAACACTATTTCGACCATATTTTGTATGCAATTTTCGGTCGCCAAGCTCTCAATATTTTTGAAATATTGTGCAATAATGAAGCCACGTTGTTCTGTCGTGTAATACTCCATTTTTAGTCTAAATTTTCTGCTGTCGATTTTTTTTTTATATATTTTTTATTTTTTTTATAACTACATACATTACTTTACTGCATAAATGGCGACAAACCCTTTATTTATTTGCCTCAGACTTGTGTCCCTGCATTGTATTGTTGTTAAGTAGTAGTTTTCTGTCATTACGCTGCATTACACTATAGCTATATACAACTTCCAAACGTATGTAAAGAGATTTATGGAGCTTTTTTTCTTGACCGTGTAGGTAAACATTTATACGTATATAGCACATATATCTAAATACATGTAAATAAGTAAATTGTTATGAACATAGTAACTGTTTGTCGTTTGCTTTGTTAAGTTGTATACATACTTACATACATTTATGTAATTATAGGATTGCCTTCTTTCGAAATTAACTTAAGGCAAGAAAAAACGTTAACTAAGACAGCACAGAAGCTATAATACCCTACACAGGTGCATTTCTTATAGCAGAAAGGGATATAAAAAAAATCGTTATCTTGATTTTGATTGGTCAGTTTGTATGGCAGCTATATGCTATGGAGGTCCAATACCACCTATTTCGACAAATCAGTAGTTTCTTGAAGAGAAATGGATGTGTAAAAAATTGCATGTCGATATCTCGAAAATTTTTCGACTAGTTCCTTCGCAAATATACAAACGGACATGGCTAAATCGACTCGCTGTTTCCTTCTAGGTGTTACAAACTTTGTGGCAAACCTAATATACCCTGTTTAGGGTATAATTTACTCTTGCAAGCTTCAGACAGAGCTTGTTGTAATTTTACACCTAATTTTTAAGCTATCAGGTTTTATACATGGGTCCATATATTTATTTTATTTTTAATGTAATGCAGTGTTTTCCAATAAGTGTGGTATGATTAAACAAAAAGAAAACACATTAATTGTTAAGAAAATTCAAATGTTTTGCAGTATCATCGATACAGTTCTGAATATAACATCATTCAAATGGCCTTCACGACTTCTTTTGCAGGAACGAATTCGTTGAACCCAATTTTCGAGTACTTTTTGCTATAAATATTTTTGAACTTCCGGTGGGCTTTATACCGCATAAGTACATTATATAAAATTTTGTGAGCCGCATAAATTGCGGTAGTATAAAATGTTCGGTTACAACCGAATTTAGCCCCTCCTTACTTGCTTTGTTATATTTTTATTTTATTGTATTATTATTTATTTTATAATTCGTTTTTAGTTATTTCTTTATTTAAAAAAAAAAATTTTAATTTTTTTTTTTAATTTTTTTAAATTAAATTTTTTTTTAAATTTATTTAAATAAAATTTTTTTTTTAATATTTTTATATTTATAGTTTTTTTTTATTAGTCGCACCTTTTTAATTATAAATTTGTTTTGTTTTTTTTTTCGTCAATAAACCGGTGAACTAAAAATATGTGACGTTGTGCGAGATGATTTATCAAATGAAGTTTACTAGATGATGAGGCTATATATTTTATTACAAGAAAAGCTGGCAGCTCGTAATAACCATATATGCTATTAGTATTTTTTATTTTCTATTTGCTTAAAAATAAAAGTATTTAAGATAAGCTCACTGTTCCTGCTAAGCGCACTATTAGCCATACTGTAGAAATGCCAATAGACATAAGCTGTTATAACATTTTTTATTATTTGGTGTTTTTTTGTGCTAAATTTCTAAACAAATCTAAGCAAGATACACTTAATGCAGCTGATATAGTAATTTTTGTGGCTGACAGAAACGTCGGAGACCCTGTAAAATGTATATAGAAATGATCAGCTTGATGTGCTGAGTCGTTTTAGCCATGTTCGTCTGTCTGTATATACTCTTAGTTCTTCAGATATCGCTCAAAAATTTTGCACACATTCTTTTATCGCCAAGAAGCGCTCATTTGTCGGAATCGGCGGTATCGGATTACTATAGTTTATAGCTGTCATACAAACTGAACGAGCAGCAGCAAGTGCTTGTATGGAAAACTTTTGCATTTAACGAGATATCTTCACGAAATTTGGCATGGGTTATTGTCTAAGGCTATGGTGCAATCGGCGAAGAAATTGTGCAGATCGCATTACTATAGCTTATAGCTGTCATACAAACTGAACGAGCGGCAGCAAGTGCTTGTAAGGAACCTTTTGTATTTGTGAAGCGTTGTTGTTGTTGTGGTAGAATTCTGCCGAGTTGAGAGTCTTTGGCGGTATGAAAATCCCTGTTCGTTCCGGTTACGTGGACACGACTGTCGTGGGCACGGGTATTTAGCGTTTGTGAAGGGTATTTGGCCTTGGTGCAAGCGAAGTTAACATTTTTTCGAATTTTTTTTTACATCTTATTAGCATATTGTTTTCAGCAAAACAAAATAAATCATATTTATGCGGTTTTTAATGCTTTAAATGACTTATTTATGGGCGTCTACTTATTCTCATCTTCCCTTGCAGGTCTACAATCTCAGTCCGTTCTCTTTCATACACCACGATGATGTGCGTTGGGTAATTGTCGCGCTACGGCAGATGTACGACAACTATGACGAGCAAGGTGAAAGCTATTATCGCCTACTTACACGGAATGGAAACTTCATTTATCTGCATTCGCAGGGCTACTACGATACCGTAGACACGTCGCGTAATGTCTACTCCTTCGTTTGTATCAACACGCTGTTGGATGAGGAAGAAGGCCGCTATTACATGGAGAATATGAAACGACGCTTTTCCACAATTATACATTCGGCTTTGCCCATCACTTCAACGGTGGATGCGCCAGCCTCCCACGATCCAGTGCGTTTGGAACGCATTGTAATGTTTTTAATTGACAATTTACAAACACGTTATACCCAAAGTAATGGCACGGGCTGCGGTGAAGATACCGCTACACAGGCAGACAACGAGCGAACACGACGTCGACGCATGATGTTGGTGCCGCCGGAAGTCTCCTCGGTACGCAGCTCAATTATGCAATCGTTGTCCGTGGTAAATATTGCTGCAAAGAATTTGCGCAGAAATATACGTCGCAATACGCGTAGAGACTTGCGTAGGGCGCAAAGAGGACCGCAAAGCTGCAGCGATAGCAGTGATACATCCATCTCAATAGATAGCAGTGATGAAGACTTTGCGAATGATCAAAACACCCTTTCGTCCGATTCCATGCACACAGATGCAACGCAAGCGAATTTGATGCGACCGAGCGTGCTGCAAATGAATACGCAGGCATCCACAAGTCAGCCGAGCGCGCTGGAACAGCGCCTAACTGCGCCGATAATTGCTGAAACTGCGCCCTTTGATGTTGCAAATCCAGCAACACACACACCAGCATTGAAGCGTGCGCGTGCAACGGGCGCTAGCTGCAGCAACAGCAATGGCAGCGGTGGTAAGAAAAAGAACAATAAAATATACGTTGAAGAAATCATTCATCAGCCGAAAACTGGCATGAGCAACACAACAACGCCGCCCACACCCACTTTGCCCATTGCAAGTACAACCGAAATTCACGAAGTCATCAACAATTCTTTGCAGAACATCGATCAGTCGCTGCAGAGCATACAAGCGAATGCACGCAATTTATGCCAACAACAAGCGCAATTGTTGTCTCAAAATGTGTCACAGAACTTTAATCAGCAGCTGGATGAAATTATTGTGGAGCACCAGCGCCAAGCTGAGCAGCTCATTAATATCCGTAATGAGTACGATGTACATTTGCAGCAACAGCTGGTGCAACAACAACAAACGCCAGAGTTAGAACAAACACAATTGCCCGCATTTGATGACTTAGCTGCTATAGATCTACCGTTATTGCCGCAGTTGATATTTGCCGGCGAGGAAGAGACGCCGCATGTCAATGCTGCGCCAATAACCGCCAATTATATAGAGCCGAGTGCTACAATACTTAGCGAGTTGGAGAAACGGCTATAGTGTGTGTGCCCAGTCTGCACGTGTTGGCTGGCCACTGCTGTGACAATAACTTTGTTGTAAGAGTTATGTGCGTGTACGCAGTGAAGGCAGCGACAATTCCATATGTGTCACAAAACAGCGTAGTGTAATCGTAGCTGGTGAGTGTGCAGCTATTTTGTGTTTCAGCGTGTTACTCATATTAGGGCAGCAACAAAAACACTACAAACATCAAAAAGAAAAGTTCAAATTCTATTAATCGATTAAAAAATAATCGTGTAAATTTACCAAACGGCATTAATATGGTGTGCCAGGTAGTTGCGTAGTGATTTCACTACGATGAACAAAAAAAAAAAAACAAAATACTAAACTATGTGGTGGCTCAGTAGGATATTATTACACTTAAGAGTTAAGGCGTTGAGAATTGTTGGAGTGTAGTGAAGATGACAAAAAACAGTTAGAATGTGTTGAGGCAAAGGCAAAACAAAATGCAGCAATTAATTGACACTGAAAGTGAAGAAAAAAGTTAAAAAGAAAATTGTGTAATAATTGCGCAATAAAAAGTCTTGATATAACGGTTTTTCACAGTGATTGTGCGCAAGCTGTGCGCAAATGCAAGTGTAATCCAGATATATAAATAGATAAACACGTAACTTGGCGCAGGAAACGTTACATACACAGTATGTATAAATATAGAAAGTTTTTTTTTTTTATAAATAAACTAATCGCAAAAACTGTAAACGCAGTGTGTTAACTATTAAAATAAAAATTATTATTTGTTTATTGTTTTTTTTTAGCTGAACATTTTTATGGCAAGCGTTGTAACAGCGCAAAAAAAATTTAATAATTAAATATTAAAAAAAATTTAATAATTTATTAAAATAAATTAATTTCCTTACATATTGTGTAAGCAAAAGTTTTTAGTTGAAGATTTTTATGGCAAGCTTTTTAACAGCGCAAAAAAACTTTTATAATTAAATATTTAAAAAAAATTTAATATATTATTAAAAAAATTTAATTTCCTTACACATTGTGTAAGAAAAAGTTTTTTAGTTGAACATTTTTATAGCAAGCGTTTTAACAGCGCAAAAAATTTTAAAATTTAATATTACAAAAAAAAAAACAAATTTATAATTTAATTTAACAAACAAAAAAATTTTAACAATTTATTAAAAACATTTAATTTTCTTACACTTTGTGTAAAAAAAGTTTTTTTGCGCAAAAAAATGTTATAATTTAATATTGAAAAATAAAAAACAATTTTTAAGAATTTATAAAAATTTTTAATTTCCTTAAACTTTGTGTAAAATTTTTTTTTGTTGAACATTTTAATAGTAGCGTTTTAAGAGCGCAAAAAAATTTAATATTAAAAAAAAAATTTAATAATTTATTAAAAAAATTTTATTTCTTTACACTTTGTGTAAAAAAAGTTTTTTAGCTGAACATTTTTATAGCAAGCGTTTTAAGAGCGCAAAAAAATTGTATAACTTAATATTAAAAAAGAAAAAACTATTTTTATTGTAGTAATTTAAAAAAAAAAAATTAATTTCCTTATACTTTGTGTAAAAAAAAGTTTAGTGTAGTTTTCAAGAACACATAAAAGCAAGTGCCAGTTAAATTTTATAAAAAATAATTCTAAATGCATTATGTAGTAATTATTAACCGAAATTGTTTGAAACATTTGTATTTTATAAATTTTGCAATAAGCAAACATAATCAAAAAAAAAAAATCAGCAACGCTTTGTAATTATGTAAATCATATAATTTCTTAGAAACAAAACTAATTCAAAACCAAACTGACTGTTAAGTGCTTGTCGCCGATTTTATATTAAAAAAAGTGGCATTATAAATTTTATTTTCAAAAATAATTAAACGAAAATTCTGCAAATTTAGTTTTTTTTATATAAATTATTGCAAACCACTTTGCATTGGTTAGTACTTTTCCATTCAAAATTTGCAATATTTGTTTTAAAAATTTATTTGTACTTTTCCATATAAAATTTGCAATATCTGTTTTGCGAATTTTGCTTTGTAAACATTTGGAAGTAAAATCAACTTATTATATGCAGTAGAGCGATTAGCTGAAAATTTAATAAATTATTTGAAAAATAATTTTAATAAGCAAAAAGTTCGGTGAACAAAAGTTTCTGAAACAATCTTAAAAAATATTGAAACCCATATTGAAAGAATACAAATTTCTTGAGAAGAATCTCTGAAAAAAAAGAACATAAATATTTAAAAAATCTCTAATTTATTTGACGTATGTTTAAAAAGTTGCGTAGCACAATTTATTCATCAAATTTAAAGAAAAAACTTAACTTAAAAGACTACAAAAGCGGTGGTTTAATAGTAAAAAACAAACGTAGCGTGCAATATTGGCCAAAAGTAAGGGCTTGCGCAGAGTATTTTTTATATATATTTGACAATTTAAAAAAATTATGAAAAGTTATATTTTTTATAAAAATAAGCAAAAAAAAATTAAGAAAGATTTTTTTCTTTACAAAAAAGCAAGTAATTAATTAATGGTAATAAGATAAGAAATCATTGAAAGACTAACATTTTTAGCGCGCTGTGCAAGTTTTGCAAATATTTTTTACGGTTACGGTTTTTACGAACATTTCGAGAGTTGTCCCTATAAAAAATGTACCCAAAAAAATATAGTATATGTTTTTTTTTGATAATATACATACATATGTATTGTATGTAGCTCTTATATAAACATTTTAAAATTTTGCTTGCAAATTATATAAAAAAAAATTAATCCAAACAATGAAGTATATTTAAACGTGCGGCCGTAGAAAATATATGACAACAAATAAAAAAATATATTTGCTTTAAAAATTATAATAATAAGTGTTGTAAGATTTTTAAGAAATTGGCTTGCATATTTAATTTTTATACAAAAGAAAAAAACCAAAGAGACAAGCTACTACGTTGTCTTGGCTTTCCAAAAAAACCTTGTCCACGCATTTTCAATTCGAACGCTTTTTCTGCAAACAATTCTCAACACATAATTATAAACAACAAATTGTTATATATTTTTTATTTTTTTTAAATTATATATTTTACAAACAAAATATTTTATAGTTAAAATGTGCTAACACTAATATATTTTTAAGCAGATTTTTACAAATATGTTTCTAATGTGTTGTTTTACATTTTGCTTTATAATCGTTTTTTATACAAAATTTTAATATTAAGATTTTTACAAATATGTTTCTAATGTGTTGTTTTACATTTTGCTTTATAATCGTTTTTTCTACAAAATTTTAATATTAAACTTAACCTTAAAATCAATTAAGTGCAGCTAAAATTTCGAAAATTCGGATATAATTGTTTCGCATTTTTAAACAATTTTTTTTTTAGTTTTATTTACTTAAAATTTATTTTATTTTTGAATTTTATTTGAAGTTTTTATTATTTTTATTTTTTATAATTGTATAATTAGTAAATAAGGTTTAAAAAACTAACCACCCACTTGATTAGCGAAATTTTATGGCAAACAAAATGCGTTGTTTTTTTTTTAATTTTTTTTTGTAAATTTAATTGTTTTGCATGTTTTTTTAAATTTATTTTTTATTTAATTTATTTTTATTTTTTTTTTTCTTTTTATTTTTTTTTATTATTTTACAATTAGTAAATAAGTTGTAAAAAATTAAAACCAAATGATTAACGAAATTTTATGGTAAAGCAAAATGCGTTGCATTTTTTAAAACTTTTTTGTCAATTTAATTGTTTTGCATTTTTTAAAATTTATTTTGTTTTATTTATTTATTTTTTTATTTATTTATTTTTTTTATTTATTCATTTGTTTTTTTTTAATTTATTTATTTATTATTTTTATTATTTTATAGTTTGTAAATAAGTTGTAAAAAATTAAAACCAAATGATTAACGAAATTTTCTGGTAAAACAAAATGCGTTGCATTTTTTAAAACTTTTTTGTAAATTTAATTGTTTTGCATTTTTTTAAATTTATTTTGTTTTACTTATTTATTTATTTATTTATTTTTATTTATTATTTTATTTATTTATTTGTTTATGTTTTTTATTTTTTACTTATTTATTTATTTTTTTAAATTTATTTTTTTATTTATTTATTTATTTATTTGTTTTTTTTTATTTTAATTTATTTATTTTTCTTTTTATTATTTTATAATTAGTAAATAAGTTGTAAAAACTAAACCCAAATGATTAAGGAAATTTTATGGCAAAGCAAAATGCGTACATTTAAATAATATCACTGTTTTTATTATGCACACACACATACACATTAATATGCATACATTTTTTAGCAATTAAGGGTATTTCTTAAAAAGATAAAGGCAAATACTTTTTGACTAAGAAAAGCTTACAATAAAAATTATAACAAATACTTATATGTATACATATATTTATACTATATTTATGCATGCAAATTTATGTAAATATGTATGTATAACCCTGCGTGTATATGTAAGTGCGTGTCGAAAGCCATATTTGGAGCGTATTTAAGGTGCGGTGCTGTTTGTATTTTGCACATATGAGGACTAAAGAATTAATAATAAGAGCGAGAGTAATATAGAAAGCGTCTGATATACAATTATATATATATATGTGTGCCGTAGCGAACTCGTACTATTTTTTATTAATTGTATTAATATAAGTAATAAATTTAAAAATAATAAAGGAATATGTCATTCGAAAAATACACTCTTTTTATTTTCGCTGGTGTCAGGTAGGTTAAAGCAGCTAGTAGTACACTTTTTCTATTCGAAAAATCAATCATTCAACTACAAGTAGTTAAGCTGTCAATTTCATGTTGTAACACATAACTCGTACAAATAACAGAGAAAATGCAATTTAACGTTTGTTTGTCTGTACCATTTCGTTCGACGCGATAGACTGTCAAACGCATATTTGACAAATTGTCGAATTACCCCGTTTTTACCAGGCGCACAGTACTGCACGGCAAATGCATGCACCTGCAGCCCCTGAAAGCATGCCTCTCACATATATGGCACGTGGCAGAGCAACAGGGCAGCACACAGCCACATGTTGCTCGTATGCATGTGGCTGGCAACATTTCCGACGCTACTTGCTTGCGTTTCTGCGCGCCTGGTGCACTCGTCGGAATTTTTGATTTGTGAAAACGCTGTGCGCGCAGGTCTGTTTCCTTTTTGCGAATTTGTACAAATTTTGGAGAAATTCTATAGCAATGACATACTACTTTTTATTTGTGAAATTAATAAAAGACAAGTAAATAACTCATTTTTTTATATATTATTATTATTTATTTGATTGTTTTTGCAAAAAATTTAAAGGTGCCATATCAATTTTAAATTAAAAAATTTTACAAAATAAAATTTATATCAAAATCAATACATAAATTTGCATTAATATTAAACAATATAGCTTTTTCCAAATTTTATAATAATTTTATTTATGGTTGCCATATGACTTTTAAATGAAAAAAGTTAACAAAATCAAATTTATACTTACATACATATGTATATTAAAAATCAATACTAATATGTACTAAATTCTTCAAAATATAATAATTTCGTTTAGGGTTGCCATATTAAAAAAATAGAATCAATATATAAATTCACATTCGTATTTAACAACACATGTATGTACATATGTATTTTTGTAGCTCCTACAAAATATTACAATAATTTCGTTTAGGGTTGCCATAAGACTTTTGTTTAAAAAGAGCTTACGAAATAAAATGTATGTTAAAATTAATACATAAATCCACATTAACTTAAAACAATATAGCTTTTTTGAAATTTTATAATAATTTTATTTAGGGTTGCCATATGACTTTTGAATGAAAAAAGTTTACAAAATAAAATTTATAATAAAATCAATACCCAACTAAATTCATAATATACTAAAAAATTTGGCTTTTTCAAAATATTATGATAATTTCGTTTAGGGTTGCCACATTTATTTTGATTAAAAAGAATTTACGAAATAAAATTTATATTAAAATCAATAATAAATTTACATTAACAATAAACAATATAGCTTTTTCAAAATATTATAATAACTTCGTTTAGGGTTGCCATGTGACATTTGAACAAAACAAGTTTACAAAATAGAAACTGTATTAAAATCAATTTATAAATTTATATTAGTAATAAAAAGTAATTATTGCTTCTTTACATTTGTTTTGTATAGGGTTGCCATGTAAATGTTTTTAGTTGATTGTATGTTTGTATTTTCAAAATCGGTTTTTATACACTACATAGATACATTTATGGCAAAACCAGCTAAAATAGCAGATAAGAGTTGCCATATATGTATTTGTATAAGCTATAATATTCAATATTGTTAAGCTTTTATGACTACTAACTGCAAACATATGTACATATGTACGTACTTGTTTTTTAAGAGCCTTATTTTTATTATTATGAACACTATTTTGTTAGTGTTACCACATTTTAAATATTTCTGAAAAGGCTGTCTTATTGATTACTTGTGGATTTAAAATTGTTATCTATATTTACTAGATAAATTTTATATTTCAACAGGGCTGCCAAGCCAATAAATTAATATTATACCTATATGTAAATCTTATAAATTTCATACCAACAAAGTAAATAATGAATGCAAATATTAAACAAAAATATGTACATACATATGTATACCAAAAATTATTATTATCTTATTATTTAAACTTTTTAAACATATTTCGCAAATTATTATTATTTTCTGTAAATTTTCTAAATTTTACAAAAAAAAATTTTATTAAAAAAAATTTCAAATATTTTATTTTTTTCATTTTGGTTTCATTAATGTTTTTCTACCCATTCGAATATGTAAAACCAAGCAAATTACAACAACCACTTCAACTGCTTTATAAGCATTCTTTGCGTACGCTTTTTCTCACATTTTTTGTTTATTTTTCTTACTTGTCATGTTCGTGAACTTGAACTTCACGTTCGTTTTAAAAGTGTAAAAAACAGACTTTCGTCGGAAAAATACAAACAATCAACGAAATTTGCATGCTAGCAATTAGGCATTTCCGAACATACAAACATCCATATGTACATACATATACTGTATATAGTGAGTATGTATGTATACTCACTGGGTCTGGGTTATTTCAGCAGCGTTTTTTTTGTCAAAACTGCCTTTTGCGGGCTATTTAATGAATAACAGTTGAAAAGGTAAATAAATACAGCTGGTGGGCAAGCGCACCTTATAGGAAGAGCTTTTTAAGCGCTCAGACGTTCACTGGGCAATGAGCAAGTAGGTTAACAAAAACAAACCAAAAATAAACAAAAGCTTAAATAAGCGTGGGTGTTTTGATGACGTTGCGCTGATGACTTCAAAACAACGCATGGAACCAAATTATGATGACTGTGAAGGCAAAACCAGAAATGTATTGTAACGATATGTTGGTTGGAGGCAGGGTGCTCTAATTGGTGTTTTGATATTTTTTTTTTTTTATAAGAGTGGTTTACTGGGTACTACGATTTTCAGAGGATCATATTGAGCGACTGATAATAGCATCGTTACTATGACAGTCGGCTAAGGACTGTCAACTCGGCAGTATTGCTCCAAATTGCTTCAGGAATGTTTAATACCGCTGCAACAACAACAACAACTTATGATGTGAACCTCGATGAGCACGTAACCGTTACAATCTCGATCTACATATATCCGAAAAAGGACTGTCACCTCAGCATATTTCGCTGGAATAATCGCGGCAATGTTGAAGACTGCTTAGCTTTCGCTTAGAACTCCTTTCTGCATTGAAGGTCTTTATCCGAGCTTCAACAACAAATAAACCAGGTCGATAAAACACCATACTCGCGTAGAACTCCTTTCTTTTCTGATAACCATAAAATTGTTGTTGTGATGGAGTTAATGCGTAAGCACCAACAAGAGTTCTACAGTCTTTCGCCGAATGGCTCATACACAACAACTTTCTTATGACAGCTAAACATCCGTTGGTCTGATATAGCCTGTCGCGCATCCGGAGTTTGACAGTATTGGAACCGAAGACACAGCGGGGAATCGTCATGCACTTCATTCTCACCACGAGGGTAGATGGAACTTTGATATATACAGATTTACGCTTGATAATCCTATATATATATATAATATATAAATCTATAATATATATTTATATCTAAAACTATAATCGCTGGACAGTGCTTTCAAGTTTGTTGCGTGAAAACCGAAAGTTCGGCGAATTCGTTTTTATTTTGTTGCCGCTAAAGCGCCCACGCCTCATTCATTCATTCACTGCCATAAATCACTTAATTAATTATTAATATAATGCGGTCTCGACGGTAGTCTTTTAACTAATTCATAAATATCGGTATAATCCAAAAATCCAACAATAAAAAAAACCTTTAGAAACAAAAAAACCGGCATCGCTTATGTAACGACTTCTTAAGCAGCTGTCAAACGATAATTTTATGCAAATATCAATATTTGTATCTTCATATTAATCTAACTATCTATCTTTTATTATTGTTTTGTTGTTTACTTTTGTTCTTTTGCTCTGTCAGCTTGTTGTTTTTCTAGTTACTGTAATTTTTTAACACATTTCACTTTGTTGTTTGTTTTTTTTTGGTTTTGCACAGTATTGGCAATTTGAAAGGCCACATAAGTGTTTGGCCAATTCTTGTTTTTACGCCTACGCTTCGCGCTGTCAAAAATGATAGGCAATTTGTTGCTGCCGCTGTCTTCTGTGTATGACATATGGACATGTATGAAGACGAAGGCCTCCGGCAATCGATTAGTGTGGATAATGATGTTGTATGTAAATAAATAGCAAACAAGAGAGCAAAAAACACAAAATTAATTTATATTTGTTAAGAAAAATTGCCCAGCGTCTAGTTGGTTACAAGTTCCACCGAAGAAATACAAAATAAAAAACTGAGCATTCATACACAATAGAAAACAATTGTGAGACACAACACACGAATTATAAAATGCGGCCTAATGGGAATTGGGCTTACACGGATAAGCACTTTTCGGCTACATGGATAGCAGAATTTATAAAATCACTTGGATCCCAACTCTCTATACGGCTTAACACTAACTAGACATCTTCCATACCTAAAGCATTAGATGTTCCACAGCTAGGATTCTCAAAGAGTGAAGTAGCTACGAAGAATTTTAATGTATCTCCGCTGTACCGCTTCTGCAGAAGTCATCTTACATGATCCTGAACTCTTCCCATGTTTCAGCTGCAAAAACGCATCTTCGTTATGTTCAAAGCTTCGTTGAGTTTACTTATATAAAGAAGAATACTTCCTTAGTTCCCTCCCTTCTTCGTGTATGTTCCAAGTGAAAAATATTCAATATATAATATATCTTCAAGCACCAATCAAGGCCGCAGAGCAAAACCCAGAACACCGGGTTGATTATAGTGAGTTGTTGGAGAAAAAAACCTGCAAAATCTTGTTTCAGAGCACTAGGCCACTCCGGGCCGGGGAGGATTTTTACTTCACCACCCCACCTTCTAGTACGAAGTTAACATAATTGTTTCGAAAGAAGTCTCAAAAATACACTTCGAATCTTGTGTTAACTTGTTCTGATAGGGTGAAAACTAGAAAAACAGCAATAAGGAATATAAATCTAAGTAGCGTGAGATAAATGGATCGAAGCTAAAATTGCCTCTAAAACAGCTGGAAAGCATTTCACTATGAAGAACTCGTGACAAATCTACTAACAACGCTCTTACTTAAAAGTAATTGCGTCGGGATGTAGATCCCTTTGAAAGCAAATTAAAGAGTTATGAGACCTTAACTACCGGACTTTAAAGGAAATAAAATTATATTCTTCGATAAGACCTGCGGTTTCTAATGAGGTGAAAAAATAAGGGTCTCGACAGGGTCCAAAGTAAACGAGAGCTTTTATGGGGAACAGTAAGCAGCTTGCCATAAAAAAGCTGTCAAGAGATAGCAGGCTTAACACATTTTCACTGTGGACCGCTGTTATTGTTGTTGTGGTACATTTAGGGGGTCCTGCCATTTTGATCGTCTTTGCTCGAATATAAATCCGAACTCTCTCATGCTGAATGTGTGGATGCGATTTTCTCGGAATTCGCGCCTATCATTAATAGACGAGGACCCTACTGCTTACTGCAACGCTCTCACTCTCATTTGTGTAGCGCTTTGAAAGCGTGGGTTATGCACAACGAATTTGTTATCATATTTCGTCAAAATTTATATATTTATGTATCTGTATCCAAGTATGCATGAGTGTGTGCCGTGTACGCGCCCCTGCAGTCCATATTTATGAGTTCTATTAGTCACGAACTGGCGAAGACGAATTTCGATGAAGTGTTGGCTAAAAATAGGAATAACGCTGACAATAAAATTTAGCAATAAATGAGCTATTTAGATGTTTTTTTACTTTGTGAATATTTAATTTTTGGTAAGCATATTTTTTTAAAACTGTAGTTTATGCTAACTAAGCGCTAGCGGTGAAGATGGCGAAGGTAATACTGCTTCGATACTATGTTTCTTTTGCTTTACGCACAATATTTTTTTTTGCTTGACAAATGTTGCGCCATCAATCGACAGGCATTAGAGATACTCAAAGTATTTTGATGAATTATTAAAGAAAAAAAATATTTTTAAACTCCTTGACAAATTGCTGGATTTTTGTTAGTGCAAGGTAGAACCTTACTAATAAATAATATCATAAAAATTATTGAAAAGTCTAGCAAACAATGAATGAAATTAAGAAATTGATTGATTAGATTGAACTGGAGGTGAAGAATAATATGTATATATACATAATTGTCTATATATATAAATATTGTTCATACATACACACGACATTTACGACTTTCTGATAAAGCGATGCATTCATAAAAAATGTATATGTCATAACGAAGCAAAAAGTACATAGTACATACATTTATATGTTCATTTATGCATATATGTATGCACGCTATACATCACAATTAAAAATATTTTTTGAAAACATAATAATAAAATCAAAATGCTGTCACATCAGCGAGCTAAATGCTCTGCTACTCGCATGACAACGCTGATAGCTTATCGCTTGTGGAGTATTTTAGAACATGATTGGGCAAATTGCCAACAAAAAACTTAATAATGTGTTAATAAAATATTATATATACATATGGACCACCCGCTAGGTTGGCATAACGAAATTTGTTATCAAAACAAATAGCAGCAAATACAAGTTGGTTAAAGAGTTTCTTCGCAAAGAAATAGCACTACTAACTCCAATTGCTTTTTTTTTCTTAAGTTGGTACATCTATCGTGTGAACACATGCAAAGTTACAAGTCATTCTGTCAATTAATTCTTTGTTTACAAGCCATTTGAAGTTGACGTGTCGTATCTTTTTAATATGGAAAAAATAAAATTGTTTATCGCGCAGTGCTAAGATTCTTTGTTTTGAAAGGTTTAAAAGCAAAGGAAATTTATGAACAATTGTTAGAAGTGTATAAGGAGTACTCAACTTCAAAACTTTCAAAAAAATAAATTTTCATCAAGACTATGCATCTGCTCACAAAGATTTTTAACAATGACAAAATTCAAGGAACTAAAGTACGAATTGCTTGAACATCCACCGTATTTATCAGATTTTGCTCATAACGAATACTACATCTTCAGAAACCTGAAACAATTCCTTCGTGGAGGGCGGGTTTCGTCGAATGGAGAAGGTGGCAGATAATTTATTTAAGCACAAAAATTAATATGGTGAAAATGTTTAACTTCCAAATGGAAAAGAATTGGCAGAAAATTATAAATTGCATATAATATTATAAGAAAATTATTATCAATTTTATAACAATAAGATATTTTTAAATAATTTTTAATTTAAAAAAAACTTGGAAAATACCAAATTTTGAAGTTTATTTTGAAAAAAAAAATAATTTTTAATTATAAATTTTTAACAAATTTATAAAATTAAATGATTTTAGTATGTAAAAATTAAAAACAAAATATTGTAATTAAAAAAATTTCATGATATCAAATTAATTATGAAATATTTTAAAATAAAATAATTTTTGTTTTCAAAAAAAAATTGGTGGTTCAAGATTGCAAAAAAATTACTTATTTAAATTTTTTTTTTTTAAACTATGAATTAATTATTCAAACCAAATTTAAGAAAGTTGAGAAAACTTATTTTTTTGAAATTTATTTTTTGTAGAGAACGGAACATGTAATAGGTCGAAGATGCCAAGTCTGGCGAATATAGTGGGTGTGGTAGCACAACCCATTCAAGCTGCAAAAGCTTTTGGTGAGTCATCATACTTGTATGAGGTCTCGCATTACCTTAGTTGAATACTACATCTATTCTGGCCTCTTTAGCTTTAGTGCAATTTGACGGCGCCATTTACAATGCGCTTCAAAAAAAGCAAATCACAGTCGTTAATGCGACGAAGCAAATTTCGTTTTGTAAGAACATGAGGAACCCGTATGTCAAGCTTCGAAATTAAACCCAGGCGTTTCATGTGCTTGTGAACGGTCGCGTTAGATAAATTTTATCTTTCAACAATCTCTCGAGTTGTTATTCGACGATTTGCATCGACCAAAGTTTTATTTTAACCACATTGGCTTTAAAATCTCTTCCAGGACGTGGTGCATCCTCAAGATCGAAATTTTGCAAACCAATTTCGGCATTGGCGTTCGGTCAACATATCTTCTGCGTACACTACACATGATTTTCGCCTTGCTTGAACTGCATTTTTAACCTTTTAATAGTAAAAAAGTAAAATATGCCGAAAATGCTGTTTTCGATCTTCCAGCTTTGATCGGGCACCAAACAAAAAATATTCCAAAAAATTTAAGAAATTTTTTTACAAACAAGCCTTACTTTGCATATATCAGCTGTTCAAATATATAACGGTAAAGCGTTAAAGTGTGAAGTTGGCTGCGAAGAAATGCAATATGATCAGTTGTTGTCATCGAATGTAATTACCTAGTGAACGACCCCATAATTTACCTATTGAACCCTTTTGCAAAAAGGAAATTGTTTCAGTTTGTAATTAACTGTGTATACTCTTGAAAAAAAAAATTTACTTTAAAAGCGTTTGTGTTAGGGTGCTTATAGAGATCCATTATGTTCTAAGAAAGATGGTTGTAGCATTAGCCAATAAACCGTTTCTCCAAAGTTTTTTTTCTCATTTATGAGATATTATTGCTGTTTTTGCTATAGCGGAACAAAACATTTTCCAAATAGTTTTTAAGAAATTTGGTCGCATATGCATACGAGTACGTTCCGCACTATCGTAGGAATGTTTGTGTATTCGTCAAATTTCGTTTGACTTCGTAGCTCGAAACGTCAACAATTGATGACTGGAAAGTGGAAATTTTTTAGAGCAAACTTTGTGGGGTTTGGCTTCACTCACTTAAAAGGCGTTGGTTTCACAGCTTGGCATTAAAGCTTTTTTCCATACAAACTATTGGCGTGTACAAATAGATCATTTATTTTTGATTCCCACATTTGGAATTTATTTTTTTTTAAGCGCAACATTTAATACAAAAATTTTATGGGGTGAGGCATTAAAAATGTGTAGCTTTAATGAGCTTCTAAGCAATCTAACAGCAGCGCCCTCATTCATGCATCCATAAAGCCATATTTGTATGGAGTCCACCTCCAGAGTGTACACGTACAAGTAATTTATTGTGGATTCGCTTGCAGCGCATCACAGTGCTTCTTTTTCTAAATAAGTGTAGTGTATGTACGAAGTTTTTATAATTTTCTCCACACCAGTTTATACAACCTTTTATATTTTAATTCATTAAATTTTTTGCAATAATAATTTTTTCGAGAATTATGGCAAACCAGCCTTTCCACCTCGTTACGAAGAAAAAAGTCTAATTAACTTGTTCTTACTCAATTATTTTATGCCCATTGATCACTACTAGCTGAAGCGCGCCCACGCGGCTCATCACGTCAAGTCGCGCTACTAAATTTAGCGTTGTGCGAAAAGTTGTGTGAGTGTGCGCAAGTGCGCTCAAACGAAAAGCAGGAGTAGAAAGTTAAGTAATCTTTGTGAAATCCACTCAAATGCTCAAACAAGTTACCATACTCACGTTGAGCTGCTGAGCGCACGCGCAACCGCGAGACGACACCTTAAGCCGTCAGCCGTAAGTCACTGCCACAGGTGCGCTCAAACACGCAGCGGGTAGTATAAAAGCCAAATATTGGCGGAAGCCCGCAAACAGTTGTGGTTTGCCAGCTGAGACACGCGTCAAAGAAGCTTTAATATACAGCAAATAGTTTTCAAGACAGAACCGCCGATTCTGTACAACAAGCAGGCTGTGTGAGCCGTTAAAGTTATTTAATTTAGTGTGCGAACAAACGCAATAAACAAACACGCTTGAAAAACAATAAAAACGTAGCAAAATGGTGAGTCCTCCTGCCGTTGGCGTTGACATTATCGACAGACAGTGTTGCAATCGCTGTAGGAATAAAACACGATCGGCTTTGGGCTGTAGTAAACAAATTCAGAACGTGACTCGAATTTTAAGTTTCAAACAAAACTTTGTTGAAGTTTTATTTTGAAAATACCCAAAAATAACAACAAAAGAAATTATAACAATTATTCTTAGTGTGTTTGTTTGTATGTATGTGTGCATAAATGTACTTTGGTATCGTGTCGGATGACTAAATGCACTGTGACAAAAGGTGATATGCCAAAAGTCCAATTCTGTGCGAAATTTGTATGCCGGTGATGCTTACAAAAATTTATTGTTATTTTCATGTTTTGTTTTAAATGACAAAGAACAATTTAGCGGGCACTGACTACCAGAAACATTAATGTAAACATAAAAATTAACTTAAAATAAGACATGAATAAAAATTAAATGCAAAAATATATATTTAAAAGTAAAAACTATTTCAAAATTAAAAAAAAAATATTTTATAACTATTAAAAAAAGTATTTTCAAAATAAAAAAGAAATACTTTAAAAATAAAAAAAATAAATTTTTAATAAAAGAAATATTTTATAATTAATAAAAAAAAATATTTTAATATAAAATTAAAAAAATTTTTTGAGATAAAAAAAATATTTTTTTTTATTAAAAATTCTTTTATATTATAAATTTTTGATTAAAATATTTTTTAATTAAAAAAAATACATTAAAATTTAAAAAAAATATTTCAAAATGAAAAGAAAAATATTCTAAAATAAAAGTATATATGTATGTATATAAAAATACTTAAAAATTAAATAAAGGTTATTTAAAAAATACTTAAAAATTAAAAAAAAAATTATTTAAAATATATTGCATTAAAAAATTAATTTCTTCTTTTATAAAAATATGTTTTAAAATTAAAAAAATATATTTTAAAATTAAAAGTAAATATTTAAAAATACTTAAAAATTAAATAAAGGTTATTTAAAAAATACTTAAAAATTAAAAAAAAAGTTCTTTAACAAATATTTCATTAAAAATTTATTTTGCAGAGAAAATAAAGGCAATATCAAAAAATTATTTGAAAAATAAATAAATAAGTAATTTTAAAATGAAAAAAAAATTTGATATACATATCCATATATACATACATATAATTTTATATATCTTTGGCATTTTTTTAATTATAAAAATTGTTTCGAGGGAAAATAATGCTAAAAACATTTTTAAATAAAAAAAATACCAAATTAAAAAAATTATTAATAAAAAAAAAATGTATAAATAAAAAAAATAAAAATAATAAATTTAAATAAAAAAATCAAATTAAAGAAAAGTTTAGTAAATTTGAAGTACCAAAAAGTCTTTCGCTAAAAACTTGATTTTAATATGCAATTTTTTTTATGAAACCAAAAATCAGTTGAAAAATCAAAATTATAACTTTTTCAAGTCAACTTTTGTATGACTCCATTTATACGGTTACGCTCACAAAAAATCGATAACCAATTGAGTAGTTCAAAACCGGTCAAAATTGACGTAGGCGTTGACAATGCAGTGAACTTGATTTTTAAGTTAATTGTTTCCAGGCAAATTGGTCACGATCTTTTCTATAAATGGAGCTGCAACAAGATTTTGCAATAAAAACAACAAATACTTAAGCAAAAAAGAATCACAAATGTGTCATCATTTACTTTGTATTAATATATGTATGTATGTATTCACTTTAGGGACTTTTCAACTCGTTTAAATATTCAAACATTCGCAAATATATTAATATTGACAGTTGAATGGTCAAAACTATGCAAATATGGACTTAGTCAGCAAGTGGGTTGAGCGCAAACGCAATTAAATTTGACGAATTAACTAATTATTGATATAAATGAAATTCTAATATTTTTTATTACATTTTACAAATTTTAATATTTTTTTTAAAGCTTTTTTTTTAATTTAAAAAATATGAATATTTTTTTAAGTATTTTTTTTTGTTAAAAAATTGGTTTTATTTTTTTTTAAGTATGTTTGTTTCTAATTTTTAAAAGTTTAATATGTTTTTTAAGAAAGTTTTTAATTTTTTAAATCTTAATTATTGTTTTGTATATTTTTTCTTCAAAATTAAAAATATTTAATTTTCTTTAAGATATTTTCAAATTTTAACCACAATTTTTTTTTAGTTTTTAAAATTTTAATTTTTTTTTAATTTTAAAACTTTGTTGTTTATTAAATTTTTAAAATTTTTAAATTTAAAAAATTTTGGAACGCTTTGTATTTAAATTTCAAACAAAAGTTTGCGAAAATTACTTCGGAGAAGTATACTATACATCAAGTGTTTTTAGCAAGCATTATTTTGAACAAAAAGTCAAAAAGTACGAGTACACGAAGCTTTTCAGCTTTCAAAGTTCTCTATATCTCATTATAACAAAAAGCCTGAAACCAAAAAATTTTTTCAATACAATTTCTTGAACTGCCCGCGTCTTCAAGGACTCTAGCGCCTTAAAAAAATTGAAATCTAACTTTTCGTGAAAAATTGGTTTCAAAGTAGAAAATATTTATAATAGATGAAGCCAAGACAAACATAAGTGAGTAGCTATTCCATACCTCAAAAATCGGTAAAATGAACATATTTACTAAATAGTTTCGAGAAAGTCTGCTGGACAACCGTGTCTGGTCAGAAGCAAATTTGAGATATATCGGTTACGTATACGTGATTATCTAGAAAATGGGTTAAAAAAGGACTCTTGCCGTTGTTAACACATTAAATCTGGTTCTTAGGGTGAACTGTTTAAATTTAAGAGATTATTGGTGTGGATTGTTTTGTATAAGAACGTTTATTAGGTGGTTCTATAACAATACTCCACAAGCTTTGACCGCTTACTTAACTGAATAACTGTAGAACCATTAGTGAGCTGTCAAAAGTTCCAATATTAAACATTTCTACTCTCTCTTTTTCAGCCTTCGAAAATCGCCTTGAGCTTTGTGCTCCTGCTCGCCGCAGCCAGCAGCTTTCCAGAGGTTCTAGGTAAAAACGTAGACAAACGTTGCGTGAACTGCACGTATCGTACATATTACACTTCCGCCAGCAGCCCGTCACAGTACACAGCACGAGATGCCAGCGGTATTTATGCATTCTAAATTCGTACAAAATCACTTTTGCTGTCACATGAAGCACAAATTTCTTAGCAACGCGCATCACATCCATATATATCTACTAAGATTTGGCACCGTCACAACATTTCTGGCTTCAAGCCTCACCTCACAACTAATAATTCGCTTTAACCTCTCGTCCATTGACTCTCTTCGCCTCTGCTTCTCACATTAGCAAACAATTCCTATTTTAATTCATTCCATTTTCCACTTTACTTCCTCTCATCTTCTAGTCGATGGCTGTCATGGCAATCCTTGCGGTGTGAATGCTGTTTGCCAGGATGCTAGCGGCCGCCCCGTCTGCTCCTGCCCACCTGGTCATAGCGGCAATCCGCTGACACACTGCAACCGTGGCGAATGTTTGGACAACATCGACTGCCGTGGCGATTTGCAATGCAGGGATAATCGTTGTGTGAATCCCTGTGTGGGCGCTTGTGGTCTCAATGCCAATTGTGAGGTATGCTTATTGAGCTCAAAGGAATAATTTTGTAGAAGTCCGATTTTTATTATATATCCATTATTTTCTTCTTATTTTACAGCCCAAAAATCACGTTGCCGTTTGCAGTTGCCCCACAGGCTACAGAGGTGATCCATTCACTTCCTGCCATCGCGTTGATCCTGGTGAGTA
The DNA here is from genome assembly GCF_042242935.1 of Bactrocera oleae. NCBI lineage: Eukaryota > Metazoa > Arthropoda > Insecta > Diptera > Tephritidae > Bactrocera > Bactrocera oleae. The sequence goes on from NC_091539.1 coordinate 3,187,460, forward strand.
TCATACTTATGTTTTATTGGGCTGTACAGAGTGCGATTCAGGTACTAGAATTTACTTCCGGGTTTGTTATTAGCTATCAAACGAAATATTCGGATCTTACTAGGCCAATGTAGGTTCCAGTCCGATTTTTGATTTGCCTAAGATATTTGCATCTGGTTTGTGTGAATCGGATCTGTAAGTATCAGCCACAGCAGTCCACAGTTTCAATCAGCCTCAATCGGCTTCTAGTTTCGAAAGTCGGTGCCAGTTAAAAATATTGTGCAAAGTCAAGACTTGATCCCTCTTATGTTCATAGGGTATGTTCGTGTTTCAAGGGGATGTTCGAGTCACCGGTTACTTAGACCCGACTGTCGTGGGAACGCAAGACATATTCTCCAGCAATGAAAATCTTTAGGGCCAAAGCTCATCTCTTCACAGTTTGAGGTATTCGCAAAGTTCCTTGTATATTTCGTATAGAAAGGCATCCTACGAATAAAAAGCTGAGCCATCAAAGGTGAAGAAATTCCTAAACACGAAATGTTCAAAGTAGGATAGTATCTTACGAAGTAAATCGTCAAAAAGGTCACTAAAGCTCATAATACTAAGTCTACCAACACTAAACAATCTGTAGCCCGACATTACGAGATCCTACAACGCGAAATTTTAAAATTCGAGAAACCAAGAAGCCAGTGAGCTAAGTAGCCAGTGATATAAATCCTAAACAACAATAATTCATACAGTCGTATAGACTATGTAGCCACTTAGTGAGAAAGAACAACTTTAAGAGCGTTCTGCAGTGAAAACGCGTGATTACATAAAACCGAGTTTCATAGAAAAGTCAAGCAGACACTCAGCGTCGCGCAATACCACCAAGCTTAAGGCCCACGCGCATATCCGACTTCAAGATTGGTTCTTTACTAGCTGTAATTGAGACGGAAATGATACAAGGCACACGTGTGACGCATTGCGTAACAACATGTTGCTAGTTATGCACTAATTTCTAGGTAAAGTGAATGTTACTCATACGCCCAGTTGCACCAGCCCCGAGCGAGCTAAAAAATTACGTAAATTCTAGTATTTGTTTGTAAACAATTTTTTGCGGCTAGTCGGGTTTGTTTAACCCTCAACTTGAGTGGGGGAAAAGCGGAAAATATTATGTGGTGAGGGCGTTCAATAAATCAGTAATAAAATATAGCAAAGCCACAGCGCTGGCTAACATAACCACAAAAGTAATGCGACGTAATATAAACAAAAATTGTTGTTGTTGTTGTATTTTTAGCACAGAACTAAAGCTTAGGCGTATAATTTGTAGAGATTACAAATATTTGCATTTTTTAATGATTTTAACTAATAAATTTGCGCATGTGTGCGTGCGTTTGAGCGCAGCTGTCTTGCTTCCCATGTCAGCCCACATATTTTTCAGCTTATTAGCTGCTTTTTACAATTGAATTTTTGCTACTAATTTATTTATTGGCACAAATATGCGATTACTGCACATTTATGGTAATGATTATTATGCATTACCTCAGCGGAATCACTATGGGAGCCGAAGCGAACGCTTGGCGCCAAGTATTCTAAAGCAAAGCGACTGCACACAAGCGCAAAAACATAAATAATGAAAAATATTACAAAAAAGGAAGAGTGAAAAATGTCATGAGTGAAGTCACACGCTTTAGCAGATCAGCAGTGGGTTCCGGTTCACCTTCATGTTCCGCGCGAAATATTGTTTTTGTTTCGTAATGTATTTTAACAAGCAATGGAGAGCAACAATTTTTAAATTACAAAAAATAAAAAATAAAGAAAAGAACAATAAAAAAATATAAAAAACAAAATAAAATAATAAAAAAAAACAATAAAAAAAAAATTAAAAAATAAATAAATAAAAGAAATAATAAAAAACCATATAATAAAACAAAAAACAATAAAAAAAACCGTAAAATAAAACAAAAAAGAAACAACAATAAAACAATAATAAAAAAATTATATGAAATAAAACAAAAAAAAAAACAATAAAATAAAACAAAAAAATAATAAAAAAAATATTACAAAAATAAACAGTAATATAAAACTAAAACAAACAACAAAAAAACAACAAAAATTAAAAAAAATAAATTAATAAAAGGAACAATAAAATAAAAAATATAAACAATAAAAAAACCATAAAATAAAACAAAAAAAAAAACAATAAAAAAAGAAAAATAAACAATAAATAAAAAGTAAGTTCGGTTACACCAAAGTTGTAATACCCTTCACAGGTGCATTTCTTATAGCTAAAACGGGTATAAAAAATTATTTTGATCGTTCAGTTGGTATGGCAGGCAGAGCTATAGCGGTCCGATCTAAAAAAAAATCGTTAAGGGATTGTAGTCTTGCCTTGGACAAGAATTTTTGTCAAATTTCGTGTAGGTATCTTGTCAAATAAAACAAAAAAATCAAGTTTTGCATACAAGAACTTGATTCCGATCGTTCAGTTTGTATGACAGCTATAAGCTATAGCGGGCTGATACAAGCGGTTCCGTTTGTATATACACGAACTAGTCCGGTCTTTGAGATATCGATATGAAATTTTGCACGCGTTCTTTTCTCCTCCAGAAGCTACTCTTCTGTCGGATGGACACTAAATCGACAACATATATTTATATGTACATATAAACTTTATAAGGCCTCCGATGTTTCTTTTGGGGTCGTTCTTACAAAGTTCGTGACAAAGTTAATATACCCTGTTCAGGCTATAAAAAATGCTTCGCTAAAGTTATTAAAAAGTCGTATTGGGATCACTGCAGCATCACCAAGGCGAGCTGTGCGCTTAATTTGCTAAATTGTGCTGGTCAGCAGCGCGCAATATTGTTGTCGGTTGCGTTGGCGTGCGAGTGACAAATATACATATACATATGCGTCTACGTTATTAATGCCGACAATGCATATTGCTGATCGTCAACAGTTCACTGCTGTCTTATCTGCCAAGCGAGTAAATAAATAAAATACTTTATGATATCAAGAATGCGATAATAAAGGGTGTCCCATTTCGCAAAAACAATAAATGAACAAAAAAAAATATTTGCTAAATTGGTAAATATGGTATATAAAAATCGATTAATTTTTGTATCGTCGCGGATTCCAACTCGCTGTGGCGTAAAAAAAACCAGTTGCCGTCTTTGGTTGAAAAATTTCATAATTTAAGACAAAGTCCCAACAAATTCTAAGCCACATCCGATCAAGGACTTTCACCTTAAAAGCTGCTGTTGTAGCCGCAGAAAGTATTCCTTAAACAATTTTGAAGAATGCCGAGTTTGCAGTCGAATAAAAATTCGGGTTCGTTCCGGTTATGTCGACCCAACTATCCGGACAGCAACAACAACCGGTATTGTCTTACGCTTCCTCGACTGCGAACATGCCTTTTTCGAAACAGTTTGAAAACTAGCAACCAATAATTTATCTACAGCAACACTCCGGTACATGAAAATAGACGCCACCTTTGTTTGTAAGATTTAACAAATCTCGAGAATCTTTGCTCCTTCTTTCGCAAGAGATGTGAGTATTTTTGTCAACAAACTTGCCATGACCACAGATATATGCCAAAAATATTCGAGTGAACTAAACTTAACTTAACCAGAACAGGTCCAGCGTTCACCAATAGCTCTGCAAGCTCCCAAACAAAGTAGTGTTTACAGTCACAGAATGCAAATATCGTCAGCATAAATAACACACATAGGTAAAAAAAGGTTTTAAGACGGGCTTTCAATTTTCGAAAGTGTACTTGGGGTTATAAGACTCTTTTTTATAGAGAAAGCGAAAAAGAAACTGTAGTTATCATTCTATATTATTCCACCAACTTTACTATGGAAATATTGGCGTATTCTTAGTACGATTATCGTTATTGCGAAACTTTTCGAATAGCGTTACTGTTTTCGTAAAAATCCGCAAAAAATAAGAATGCAGACAAATACCCTCAACAACTGTGGTATAATCACTTAAGTTAAAGTTTTACGCTTTCCGAAGGCTGCTATATTTACCACATCAGCGTAAACAAATTAATTATTGGGGTTGAGGTTATGTTCAAGTTTTCTGGTAGCTGCTGTTAATTCATAGTGTAAATTTTTTTTACTTTCTTAAGACAATTGATTGGAATTCATGCTATCGCAATTGCTTACTCCATCAAACTAGAGGATATGATCGTATGTCGCTTGTCACGGCGATTTCTTCAAGAAAATTACATACATTAAGAACAGAAAGTTTCCGGAAATTGTAAATAAACGAAACATTTTAAATCTTCAGCGATATTTATTTTGTGGCCTTCAAAATATGCTCCGTCTGAAGCGTTACACATTATGCCACCTGTTGAAAATCCATGAATTGTTGTACGCTTTATTGACCGTCTGTCCCATTGGTCATTCCAAATCCATGCATGATGAACCAAACCGCGAATATAGACAAAAAAAAAAACAATTTCCGGAAACTTTCTGGTCTTAATGTAACTATTAGTAACAAATAGCTGGCGAGTACTTACACAAAATCACTGCTTTTTCTACTTTCAGATGAACAGTGCCATCCCAGTCCATGTGGCGTCAATACCAAATGTGAGATTTTGAATGGCGTGCCCACTTGTTCGTGTGTACATGGTTTCACTGTAAGTATAGTCGCTATTTAATAACGCCATTGCTATTAATATCTCAACACTGTGCAACCACAGGGCAATCCACTTAGCGGCTGTCGACACGAATGCGAACACGATGGCGATTGCAGCGCACGCGATACTTGCAGCAACTACAAGTGCGTGCCCGCTTGCCAGCAGTGCGGCATTGGCGCGACCTGCAACACAGTCGCTGGACATCGCGCCGTTTGCGAATGCCCCAAGGGCTACATTGGCTCGCCGTACACCGAATGTCGTGCCGAGTGCTATGGCGACTCCGATTGTCCATCCAATCGTCCAGCTTGTTTCTATGGCATCTGCAAGAACACATGTGATGGCGCATGCGGCGTTGGTGCTGATTGCAATTTGCGCGGTTTAACGCCTGTCTGCAGCTGTCCACGCGACATGACCGGCGATCCGTTTGTGCGCTGTCGGCCATTCACAAAGGGTGTGTATTTTATTGTATTTGTAAGTAAAAATTTTTACATAATTTTTGTTTAAACTTTAACAGAGGATCTCTGCGAGCCAAATCCTTGCGGCACAAATGCGCTCTGCATACCCGGCCATGACAATACTGGACGTGAGCGGCCGGTCTGCAACTGCTTGCCGGGCTACACGGGCAATCCATTGACGCACTGCTCGCGCGTATGCAAAAAATGCTTTAATTTTGTTTGTTTTTGTAATTACAGTTGTTGTTTTTTGTAAATGCAGGGTGAGTGCTTGAGCAACAACGAGTGTCCCGACAACAAGGCGTGCATCAACTATCAGTGTGTGAATCCCTGCATTGGCAAGTGCGCTTCGGGCGCTACCTGCGAGCCAAAGGCCCACTTGGCGGTGTGTAAGTGCCCGCCGGGTTACTCCGGCGATGCGTTGGTGTCGTGTCGCCAAACGCGCGCCTTTCCTGTGGCAAAATACGACGGCTGCACACAATGCGGAAAATAGTTTGGTGGTGCTGCTTGAGGCGAACGTTGGTTAAAACTGCCAAGCACGAAAGTGGGTGGATATATATTTATATGGTGTGCCAAAATTACTACTGACTTCGTATGTTTACATGTCGAGTTTTTTCTTTGTTTTGTTTTGATTTTTGTTTCTAACTCTAATGCCTTCTATACACTGCTCTGGAAATAAATTAATAAAAATGTATTATTTTGATAAATTAAGCATAATTTTGTAATAATAGTGCGGTTAACGCGCAATCGCTTTTCGCAATAAATTTAATTTATATTTTTTAAATAAATTCTTTAATAAAATATACTTAGAAAAATTATTTTAAAAATAGGTGCTTACCGTTATTGCTATATAGTTGTTGTTGTAACGGCAGAAAACCTCCCAAATGTAATTTAGAGCAATGCTGCTGATTTGACAAACCTTGGCCGGATAAAAATCCGGGTCCTTTCCGGTTACTTAGACCCGACGGTCGTGGCAACGGCTGGTCAATACCGGTAACCGGAACCGGAAATCGTGCGCGTTTCATGACACTCATAAAATCATGAGAATTATATGAACGTTATAAAATCCGGAATAATACCGGTAACCTCAACTGGTAGTCGCGGAAATTACCATACATGTCGCTAATAAGTCGGGTCAATATGGGCATATCGCTGATAAAATTCGGGTCAATATCGGTAACTGGAACCGGTAGAAGTCGTGGGAATTGCGGTTGGCTGATAAACTCCGGGTCAATACCGGTAACTGGAACCGGTAGTCGTGAGAATTATATGTCGTTGAATTCAGCCTCCTCTACGTATTACAACGGTTTTTTTCTGAGGTTTTCTGTATTATGCCGCTGAGTTCTGCCTCGACTGTTTATTTGAAGAGTTTTTTCTGAAGTTTTCTCTTTACAACCAACATTAAAAAATTTCCATTATAAAATAATAATTTGCATAACAGAAAAATAACAACCTTGGCGTATGTTGAAAAAGAGTTGTTCCGTTCGCAATGACAAATTTTCAACACAGACATATTTAATTATATCAAAAGTATTTTTTTTTTGACATGGTAAGACGTAATATCACTTATATTTAGTAGACTTTACTTTTTTTTATAATAATTGAATACAGTTTTATAAACGAAAGTGTTTCTTATGCACGAAATAAATACCAGTTGAAAGATGCAGCAATAAAAATAACAAACGTGTGTTACTGTAGCATTAAGGTAATTAAACCAAACTAATAAATAATTAATTAAACAATGTAGGTTGCTTAGGCTTACCTTTAGCATTTAAAAAATACTTTTTATATATGTATATTTATATGTTGTATGTACGTCTTGTGTATGTTATTGTATATATGTATGTATTAGTTAATATGTATGCATACATGTATGTAAATAACTGTGTATTTATAAAACGCTATGCTATTGCAGTTTGCTGCATATATATGGTTTTGGTGTGATTTCAATTTTTTTCTTTTTCATATTTTGTTTTACAAAAATGTTTACTTACAACACATACACATTTCTTTCTACATTTTTAGAATACCGCATTACTTTTATAACTGCTATAAAAATACTTATTTGCACTGCAGTATGCTGTCAAACATGCAACACAAACTGCTGCCGCTACGGCTTTGTATTTTGACAACTCACGTGACCGTATACTTGTATACATTGTACGCGCGTTGTTACTACACCTGGAATTGTTTTTGTTCTTTCTTATTTTGTGTGTTTATTTTTGCGTATACGCATATTTTTTTTTTATTGATGTACATATGTATATGTGTAGTATGTGGTATGTTTTGTATTTTATATATAATATATATTTTTAAAATATGCTGAGTACTGTGGTTTTATTGCGCGTTGTACACAAAACCGTTGTGGTGGTGGGGCGGCGTATGTTTCAACTGCAACATTTACTTTTTCGTTTATTCTTTGCCTGTTTCTTCAAAGTGATACTGTCCTTTTGTTGCTCATTTTGCGCATTACGCAGCTTATGCTGCAGCACCTGTCGCGTTATGGCGAGGAACATCTCTTCCACATTGATATTGTCTTTGGCGGATGTCTCAAACAGCTCGATGTCCATTTGGCGCGCAAAGCGCTGCGCATCCTCGGTGATGACCACTTTACGATCGGGATCATCATTTTTGTTACCCACTGCAAACGTAGAAATTTATTATTTGCTTTTGTGTTGTGATATTTACGTATGCAATCAATCTTACCCAATACTTTATTGACCACATCGCAATTATTTTGTATTTCATCTAACCATCTTCGCACATTCGCAAATGATTCGCCGTTCGTTACATCGTACACGATGATTACGCCATGCGTGCCGCGATAATAGGTGCTCGTTATAGTGCGGAAGCGCTCTTGTCCGGCAGTGTCCCATATTTGCAGCTTGATGCGCAGCCCATCGATGACAACGGTGCGTATCTTGAAGTCAACGCCGATGGTGGTGATGTAGGTGCCGGCGAAGGTATCGTCTGAGAAGCGTATCAGTAGTGATGACTTGCCAACACCTGCAAGCGTAAAGCAGCACGGAAAAAACAACAACAACAATTAATTAAAAGTGTAAACCAGCGAAAGTAAAAGTCGAAATAGAAAATTAGAAAATACGGTATATATTGCAGCACTTGATGAGTTTTGACACACGTGTGTGTGTACCAAGAGGTTAAACAGCGATTAGTTTAGTTAGTTGCTCATATAAATAGAAATTAGCAAACTCTAAGTCTGTTTACACTCAAATTCGATATACAAATCGTTTGACACATTACGTACATTGGTGAGCAAATATTTTAGTAGACTAATTAGCAAATTATTTTACTGTTATGCGTGCCTGGCAATAATAACCACATTAAACTTTAAAAAGAATGTTGGTATGTATTCATATAATATTATATCATACATAGAAAATTATCATGCATACTAAAATGTAGCAACAACATGCTAGTAAGTCAGCAAGCGTACGCCGCTGCGACCAACGGCCAGCAAATAGAATTAGTCATACAACGCTTTATGCGCTATATAGGCAGTTGGTGTAGCGCTGTGTATGCCCGCTAAGTATGTTGTGGCTGTTATTTTAGTTTCTTATGTGTTTTGCTAAAATTAGCTAACTTATGGGATGCAACGCAACTCATGCCTTAGCCTAAATTGACCCAAATTCCCTTGTGATGCATTTTTAGCAAAATATACCACATACATACATATGTATCTACTTCAAATGGGCATACTCACCACTATCACCTATAATTAATAATTTAAATAAATGGTCAAAGCCGCGTGCCATGACGCTTAGCTATTGTACGTTGATGTAGAGTTTAAGCTCCGTTTAGTAATGACTGTTACAGACAATAAGTGAACAATAGTTCCACAAAAAAAAATTATTCCAGTAAAAGAAAGGAATTCAGCGTTGTGTCGTTGATTTTTCTCTCTTTTGTGCTATATTTTTAAACTGTTGACTTATTATTTTGTTCCTTTGTGTGTGCTTTACGTTGAGACTTATCGCTGCTGTGTACGCCGACGCCAGTGATTCTTTTAAGGGTATTGATAAGGTGCTCAAAAAGGTTACACACAGCGCCCGGGCGGCAGATGGTGCTTCGAAGTTATTTCGTGTGGGACACAGAGTTTTATCAACGCCTACAAACGTTGGTGTCAGAAACTTGGAAGAATTTTGATATATGTATATCGCTATTGATATGCTAAATGTGACAAATGTTATTTTTGAATCTGTTGTTGTTGCTGCTTAGCTGTGAAGTTGCTGTTTTTTACGGTGTAAGCGTTTAGGGACACTTTGCCTGCGAGTTGCATTTAGCGATTCTGTTGACGGTAGGTGGGGATGTTAGATGTGTTTATACCACAGCATATAATTTTCTGTATGCTAATTGTTAGCTAATTTCACGTTTTCAGCAATTTGTCGGAAATATAGAGCAATCAAATTTTAATGCTCCGTATTTTTTCTGCAATTTCTCGTGTCAAGTGACCAGCACCAACGTCTCCAACACCCGCGTTCATACACTTAGCACTTTACTTTGTTGACGACAGCAACGGCAGCGTTAACGAAACCGACGTTATATGAGGGGAACTGTTACGGCAGCGCAAACAGCGGCTGAGACGACGTTACTTTTGTAGTTGCTTCCGCTCCCTTTTCGTTTTAATTTTTCCTTGGATTTCTCCCCTACTGATGCTAATGCTACTTTGCACAATGGACATACGTTAGAGTTTCGGGTTTGATGGGTTCAAATTTTACTCTAATATATTTGAAATATATGCTGCAGCTTGATTTATTGTCTGTTTTATATGTACGCACAAACTTTATAAACTATGCTGAAGTTTTCGCAATTGTAACTTTAATTCAAACGAGACGTCTCATTCACTTTCTGCCTTTACTTCAAATTACAATCGTCCGTCAATTTTGCCATTTCTGGCTTTTCTTTGTTTCGCTGGACGATGCCACTGTATGATATTTATAAAGAGGTGATACCTACCAGAGAATGTAAAATATCTAATAATCTACATTCTCTGTTTGAACGTTTGATTTTTATGCAAATTAATTAAATTAACAAATTTGTATAAACTGTGAAATGGTTTTTCTTTCAACACGCTTAAATTCAACTTAAAATATGCGGTCTTTTGTACATCTAGTTTTAATGTTTGTTTTTACGTGTACTCACATATGGCAGCATTAATTATTCGAGGTGTGTTTACTTGACGTTAGTGACGTTTAGCTTTTTCACAAAAAAAAGAGAAAAAAATTGCGGCATTTTTCAGCTAATTTTCGCGCTTGCACAGAAAAGAATAATTTCATTAATAAAATAGTGAATTTATACAAAATAAGGCGCAAATTACAATAAGAGTGCGTGACGTGGTTATAAGTGTGCTGTAGTGCATAAAAAACGGTAACCGCGTGTGTTGATAGTGAAGCTGCAGTTGCAAATATGTCCGTACGCGATCAAATTAAAATAGATATAGTGAGTAAACAACAAAATAAGCTACATTATTTTTTGCAATTATTAATTTTACAAACAATTATGAATTTTAGGAATGGGGGCACGAACGTTTGGTGCGTTCGCAACAGGTGGTGGAGATGCGTCCCTACGATATTGAATCGTGGTCGGTATTGTTGCGTGAGGCACAAACGCGTCCGGTAAACGATGTGCGCAGCTTGTATGAATCGTTAGTGAATGTCTTTCCAACAACAGCACGCTACTGGAAAATCTACATAGAACAAGAGATGAAAGGCAGAAATTTTGAACGTGTTGAAAAATTGTTCCAGCGTTCGTTGGTAAAAATTTTAAATATAGATTTGTGGAAGTTGTATTTGACATATGTGAAAGAGACCAAAGCTGGCTTGAGTACACACAAGTAAGTTGTTAACATGTTATTTTAGTCTAATATATTAATATTAATTTAATTTATTGCCTGTTGTAGAGAAAAGCTGGCACAGGCTTATGATTTTGCTTTGGAGAAAATTGGCATGGATTTGCATTCGTTTTCAATTTGGCAAGACTACATACATTTTTTGCGCAGCGTAGAAGCTGTAGGTAGTTATGCGGAAAATCAGAAAATTACCGCAGTGCGTAGAGTGTATCAGAAAGCGGTGGTTACGCCTATTGTAGGCATAGAACAGTTATGGAAAGACTATATAGCGTTTGAGCATAATATAAACCCTATAATATCGGAGAAAATGAGTTTGGAACGTTCGAAGTAATCTCACAAATTAATTTAGTTTGCTTAAACAAATTTGCAACAATATATATATATTTTATTTAGGGACTATATGAATGCACGACGTGTTGCCAAGGAACTTGAGATACTTACCAAAGGCTTGAATCGTAATTTGCCCGCCGTGCCACCGACGCTTTCCAAGGAGGAAATGAAACAGGTTTATGCGCTATAGTATAATAATTCGCTTGCATTTTTTAATATAAACATTCTACATATCAGGTTGACTTATGGAAGAAATTCATTGCATTCGAGAAATCAAATCCGCTGCGCACGGAGGACACTGCACTTATAACGCGCCGTGTTATGTTTGCCACCGAGCAATGCCTGCTCGTGCTTACACATCATCCAGCCGTGTGGCATCAAGCTGCGCAATATCTAGATCAAAGTGCGCAAGCGTTGGCGGAAAAAGGCGTGCGTATTGTGTTGCATAAACGTATAATTATATTTTTTAAATTTAACAGCTGGCGAAAAGGCTGCACACCGTCATTGTGTTTACAACTGTTTTGCAGCAGTGTGTTGTGTTTACTATTGATGTTGTGGTGCTGCATCGTCAAAGTGCGCTTTCTGACAAACAACTTGCTGCAGTGCTTACTTGTGCAAAAACGTAATCTTGCTGGAAAAGTTTCCAATAAAACGCTGTGTTATGCGCGCACTGCGCAACACAATATTGTTACAAATGCCATAATCAATTTCTTTTATTTTGAACTATTGTAAAATGATGCATGGTTGTATTGATGCATTTACATGGCAAACAACTGACAACTGAACTAAAAGTGTATATTTTTATGAAATTATTTTGCCAAATAATTGTAAAGATCTAAGCAGTTTTTGTTGTTGCAAAGCACTTGAAATATGTCGAACATGCAACTGCAACAATGCTTCCATTGACATCGCCCACTCACTGTGTTCACTAGCTTGTATATAAACTTGCCTGAGACAAATACATTTTTTTTAAATACTTTTTCTTTATCATTTGATACAGGATACACAAGCTGCAAAAATCTTCGGCGACGAATGCGCCAACATACTGGAGCGTTCTATTAATGGCGTCTTGAATAAAAATGCTCTACTCTACTTTGCCTACGCAGACTTCGAGGAGGGACGCATGAAGTATGATAAAGTTCACGCGATGTACAATAAATTGCTATCCATACCGGACATTGATCCAACGCTGGTAAGCTGTGCGCGCATGCGCAAGCCACTCAATAATTGTTTTGTAATACTAAATTTTGTTTACCCACCCTCATAAAGGCTTATGTGCAATATATGAAGTTTGCGCGTCGCGCTGAGGGCATAAAATCCGCGCGTGCTGTCTTCAAGAAGGGCCGTGAGGATGTGCGCTCACGCTATCACGTGTTCGTCGCGGCGGCATTAATGGAGTATTATTGTTCGAAAGATAAGGATATTGCTTTTCGCATCTTCGAACTCGGGCTGAAACGCTTCGGCGGCAGCCCGGAGTATGTCATGTGTTACATAGATTATCTGTCACATTTGAACGAGGATAACAATACGCGTGTGCTGTTCGAACGCGTGCTGTCATCGGGTGGTCTAACGCCGGCGCTTAGTGTAGATGTATGGAATCGTTTTTTGGAATTCGAGTCGAACATTGGCGATTTGTCGAGTATTGTAAAAGTCGAGCGCCGCCGCAGTGCGGTGCTGGAGAATGTGAGTGCTGAATTTCATAACTTTGGCGTGTGCGCCTTAAACTATGCTATATTTACTTGCAGCTGAAAGAGTACGAGGGCAAAGAGACTGCGCAACTGGTGGATCGCTATAAGTTTTTGGATCTTTATCCCTGCACAAGTGTAGAGCTGCGCTCCATCGGCTACACAGAGGTGAGTTGTTGTGGCCTTTCGTGTATTTTTTTTGAAACTTATATGTACGCATGCATTTGTAATTGCAATTTCAATGCTGCACGCGCCGCAATTGCTAGAAGAGTTACGTAAGTGTTAAAAAATTGGCTAACACAGCATTCTCTCTACATTACGCACAACTTCAGCGCAATGACATAATCACGTACAAAGCAACTCATTAGCACATATATAATTTTTATATATTTTTTTATACATTTTAATATAAAATTGTTAATGCTTGCTTCGCCACCTTACAGAATGTCGGTATTATGACGAATAAAAACGCCGCCAACGCAGCAGCTGCTAAGCTGGATGAACCCGATGTGGAGCAGGTGGTCTCGCTGCCGCGTCCCGATTTCTCGCAAATGGTGCCGTACAAGCCCAAAGTAAATGCACATCCCGGCGAGCATCCGCTGGCCGGTGGCACCTTTCCACAGCCGCCGGCCTTGGCCTCGCTGTGCGCACAGCTGCCACCGCCAGTGTCCTTTCGCGGTCCATTTGTCTCCATTGAAATGCTCTTTGACATCTTCAATCGCATCAAGCTGCCAGACGGTGCGTATTTACTGTTATTTACTGTTTGTAAAATTTATTTTCATTAATTATGCAATAATTTTGACGACCACAGCTGTGCCACTGCCCGTCGGCGATCATGGCTGCGACACGAAACTCTTCGATCTGGCCAAATCGGTGCATTGGATTGTGGATGACAGCATGTGCACCGGCGATGCGGGCAGTCTGAAGCGTCGACGCATGCTGCCTGGCGGCGACGACAGCGACGAGGAGGGCCAAACGCCAGCGCCACCAGCCAATGACATATACCGTTTGCGGCAGCAAAAACGCTTCTCCAAATAAGCTGTGTGACATTTTTTTCTTAAATATAAACTTTAAATATACATATAGTTGTAGTAAAAAGAAAACCATTATTTTTGCATGAAATTGAAGGCTTTAATTACCATCGTTAGATAACTTGTTGCCATTTTAAGGTTAACTAGATTATGCCTCTCTCATAGAAGCCTTCGTTCCTATTGGCAAAAAATTGAGACAGTCGATTTTCACAAGCCTCTCTTGAAGCGAATTCCTCACCAGCAAAACTGTTCGCCATGGACGGGAACACAGTTCCGGACTATAAGATGGATGTAGAAGAACCTGCCAACCAAGCTCCCGGAGCTTCTGGCGAGTCACTATCGATGCGTGTGGCCTGGCGCGATCCTAATAGATCAGAACTCCTCTCCTAGTAACCAAAGCTGGTCGCTTCTGTGCAATTGCTTCCTTCAGACGGTCCAATTGTTGACAGTACAGTTCCGAGTTAAGAGTTTTGTCGTATGGGAGCAGTTCATAGTAGATAATTAACTGCCAATCCCACCAAACACACAACAGAACCTTCCAGGCCGTCAATACTGGCTTGGATACCATTTCCACCGGTTCACCGCTTTTCGACCACGACCGTTTTCGCTTGACGTTGCCGTAAGTGCTATACTTTACAACGCCAGTCACCAACCACTTCAGAAATGGGTCAATTTTGTTGCGATTCAGCAGTGATTCGTAGATGAAAATTCGGTGCATGAGGTTTTTTTGCGTTAACTCGTGTGTCATCCATACATCGAACTTCTTTTCGTATCCAGCTTTATTCAAATGGTTCCAAATGGGTTTTTGTGCAATCTTTAGCTCTTGGGCAATCGAAACAGCGCTTACATGACGGTCGGACTCGACAAGGTCCATGATTTTATCGACATTTTCGACAATTGGCCTTTCAGTGCGTGCTGCATCTTTGACATCGAAATTACGCGTTATCGAAGAAAAACTGTAAAATATAGCGTATTCTCTCTTTGTTAGTGTCCATCTTTGGAAAGGATGTCTTTGACGCGCGCTCAAACAAAACTGAATCAACCAATCACAGAATTTTTTTTTCAGTATGAAAGGTTATCTTTCTAACACCATCGAGCGGAATCCGATCGGACTTATGCAACGAGAGATACAGGTAAATAACGCCATCTATTGGAAAAATAATGGATTTCGTTTTACTACACCTACATATATGTATTTTAGGCGCGCATCACTGCATTCGGTTGCAGAATATTTTACGCAATGTAAAAGCAAGTTTTTTCTTCAAAGTTTTTCAGTTTTTATTTATTAACACTTAACGAATTGCTGCGGGCATTGCACATTGTAACCAAACTGGACGGCATTTAGTGAGTATATACTAAGTGCTTACTAAAACTAAATCTAATTTACTAAATTAAGTATTTTTCTTATGCACTACATATGTTAGTTAAGACTGCTGTTGGCGTGTATAATTTTTCAATGTGCTCGTACAAGCCACACAATACAAATACAAACAAAATATAAGGTTTATTAGGCGCAAAAGCGATAGTTACAATGCCGCTTGCTGTAGCTATATGCGTAATTTCCATCAATAAAATTGCTATTTTGTTGTATTTGCGAACAAACAGCTTTTATTGTTGTTGTGTAACTTAAAAAATTTAAACGCGTTTTTCTCGAAAATGTGTTGCAAAGTCGGTTGTCTTGTTGAGCTTTCTCAAGAACTGCTCAACCGATCTTAATGAAATTTTATACAGGTCTTCGAGCTATAATTTACAAGGTCTTGCCGCGGAGTATTTTTTTTTATTCAATTACAACTATTTAAGAAAAAAAGGTCGAGCAACTCATTGGTGAAATGTTCTTGTAAAAATGTCTGCCAAAAATACAATTTTCAATTTATTTTCTTTTTGGTTTTTTTCGATTCAATACCTAGTTAATGATCTTAGTTCAAACACTTTTTTTTTTCTTTTCACATTTGATGATCCTGTCAGCAGTTCTGCTGTCGGAAGCAAATTTTTTCCGAGGCACTGCCGGAAATGACGTCGTAAGGATCGAGTTTTGAGAGTTTTCCTTCGAAAATTTCACAAAATCTTTATGAAATATGTATCTTGGGAATAATAAAAAGTTTGAATAATAAGTTTGAAATATCTAAATTTTTATATGAAAAAAAATATTGAAAATAGCGCGTTTTTTGCTCGACGACACCCATGTAACCACTTAGACAGTTTTGTTTAGGAAAAAGTTGGGCGCGAGGCAGCGCTTTAGTCTAGTTCTTTCAAAAAGTTTACGAAGTGTCTAAAAACCTAATATGCCGATCTTTTGTTGTCGCTCTTGTTGTGCACATTATTGCTATCATTGTTGTTGTTATTTTTGTAGCATTAAATCGCTGCTTTGCATATGTATGCAACACATTAGCGACAACAGCTACTTCTCTGCCAACTCTTGCATAACGCGTCCGCTCTTTTTCGCGCGCTCCAATGCAAACTCCTTCGGATGATAGCGTTTACGATGCTTATAAAGGCCGGCGAACTGCGCGAATTGCTTGCAACACATTTTGCACTTGTACCGCTTGACGCCCGTATGCAATAGCATGTGCGCATAGTAGCCTGAACCGACGCCGAAGTCCCTGCCGCAGATGGGGCACACCTTCTCGCGTACGTTCATGTGTGTGCGCATATGACGCTCACATTCGAAAGCCGTGTAGAATGCCTTGTCGCACAGCTCACACGGAAAGTCGCGTTGACCGTTATGCCGCTTCAAATGCTGATTCAGCTTACTGCCTGTGGCGTAGCCGGCGCCGCACTGCTCGCAAACGTAGGGGCGACTTTTGGTGTGTGAGCGTTCGTGCACGCGCAAAGTGGCGCCGTCAAAGAACTTCTTCGGACAGTAGGCGCACATGTATTCGCGCTGATTTGCGTGACGTTTTAGGTGGCACATGAGGTTGCGACTAAGCGTGAAGCTTATGCCGCAAATGTGGCAGACATTTTCCAGCGTGACGGTTTTCGTTTCGTGCGCTTTTCGCGACGCGTTCTGCGTGACAATCGTTTTATTTTTATTTTTACTATGCGTTTGCCGCATGTGACGCTCGATTTCGGTGTGTTTCTTAAATAGTGCGCTGCACTCCGCGCAGTTGAACGGCGCTATATGCGCGTCCAGAAAGCTTAGTAGCTGATAGTACTCGTAGCAGGGCTCATAAGTTGCGCCTCGCTGCTCGCTGGTGCAACGTCGCTCCTTCTCCAATCGATAGGTGCAGCGAAACTCCACAATGCGCTGTTTCAGCCTAAGCGGTGATATAATTATATTGTGCGCGTCACGCAGCTGGTCGCTCATCGCCTTGAAAATGTTCTGACGCAGATGCCGCCGCTTGTGGAGTGCATGATTGGTATTCCAAAGTTGCGGATGCGCGGCATACACCTCGATGATTTTCAGATTTTGTTGTTTGTTCAGCAGCAATTTTGGCGCATCGCTGCTCTGCTCAACGAGCTGTAAAGTCATTAAAAGTAAAGTGTACATAACTTCAGAAATGACATGCGACATACTCACCACTTCATTGAGAAAGGCAAAGTCATCATAGAAGCACCAACGCGTACGGCCGCCCTCCAGCTCGATGCGCTGTCGCTCGCGTCTATAATATTTGATGTAGTCGTGCATTTTGCGATGCAGCTTCACCCAAGTGTAGCGCATTTGGAAGTGCGCATTCAACTGTGCTGTTAGTTGACGCCAAACATTGCGGCGCCGCACGCGCGTTTTGAAGTCTGCATGATCGGGATCCCAAAGCAGCGGATTTTGGCGGTAGAGTTCTATCAATTTGTGCGCTTGCTCAGCCGTGAGACGCGCAAAAGACTCCGTCTCCACGGGGTGACTTGTCTCGGCATTGGGTTGTTCATCGTACTAAAGCGGTACAGTGTTTTGAATCAGCGCTTGTCAATTGTCTAACTGTTACTTACATCGCGCTGTATACCCGAGTCACCATTCGAAGAATCGTACTCCTCTGAAGCCATGTTCTCGTCAGCATTGCTCATAGCTTCAAGACTACTAACCTGGTGTATTGTTACGGCTTGTTGGTCATGTGGCGTCGATGTGCTAACTTCGAGCTCTTGTGCCTTGAAAGGTTGCTGCAATGCAGAAAAATATTTTATAAATGTCGGCTTGTAGTTATCACATGTGCGTTATTACCATTCTCGGCAGTTCTATCACCTCCAAAATTTCTATCTTATTGCTATGCCGCAATGAGCGTCGCGGTAATCTTGACTCCTTTATGCTTACATTCTGATTTTTGTCTACTTGGAGATTCTCTTGCAACATAGGCTCTTCTACGCTCCCATTGGATTGCTCTGTGGACGTGATAGCTTCGTGTAGCGTGTTCGTGGTGTCTACTACGGATTCCAATTCCATTGACTGCTTCACGCTTACATTCGGATTTCCGTTTACTTCGAAGTTCGCCTGCAACATATGCCCTTCTAGTTTCCAATTCGATGGTACCAAGGCCGCCACAGCTTCGTGTAGCTTGCTCGTAGTGTCTACTGGTTCCATCTCATTACTTTTGACCTCTAGCTCTCTTGCTTCTAACTTCGTCTCCTGCATTGTGTCCTCACTTTTCAATATTTCCTCGACCATAACCTTAAACTGTGCCGCTACAGATTTGCTTAGTTGAAGCGTCATTTCGTTAACCGTATTTTTTGCTTCGTAGTTTTCCTCGTGGCTTTCTTTGTTGCTTTCCTCGTCTGCTTGTATTGGCGCTTTGACGACGTTTAGTGCCTCATTCTCTTCGCTTCCTTCAACAACCACATCATCGCTTTCTGCAGCTTTATTGCTTATCGGCATCTTCTCTGCTCGCGTTTCTTCTGCGCCCTCACAACATTTCTTTGCATCTTTACAAATCCGCCTGCAAATCTTACACAACTGCGGCTCGATGTGCTCCCTCAAGAATTGTAAATGCGCATAGTACTCGAAGCTGCTTTCATATATTTGATCCTTCAAATGAGCTTTAAGTTCTTGCAGTTTCTCGAGGCGATAACGTTTGCGTAGCGCATTAAGTCGCCGCTGTACAGCCGCCGTTTTTAAATGGATACCAACTTTTTTTAGTTTCTGGCTGATGCTACGATAGGCATTCGCTTGTGTCTCAGGCTTTTGGCTACTGCGTACGTCTTTATGCCAGAGTTCGGGAAATTTTTCATAAATCTCTATTAATTTCTCGGTTTTGAAGCGTTTCAGTAGTGGATTCTGCAAAAAGTATTTAGGTTATCTTGGGAGCTTTGAAAAAGTTTTGGTAATATAAGCGTCTACAAGACACAAAGGCTGTTAGAACCGGCTGTAGCTCTCTGAAACTCACTTCTGTACAAATTATTCTAAACTTATGTATGTTTCTGGCATGTCTATGTAGTACTACTTATCTCTGACCTTGGACATCTGCAATAGACATGAAAACACTTAGAGTTTGGCTTGAACTGTGAGCAGTGCGGTACTGTTAGAAAGCCAGAGCGATTGTCACTTCTTCCACCTGGCCGCTTTTGCCGGACGTTGACCTTTAACCTTTTGTTTTGGACAGACCTTATTACCAACCTTATATTTCAACTGATTTCAGCTTTGAGCGCTAAGTGCCCGTCGAGGCACTCAACGTTTGGCAGAGTTTTGAGATGAGGTTCAACCTAATCAGATTTCTGTCTCAAAGGATCTACTAAAGCAGGTTCCGTTAGCACTGTCGACCAAGCCAGACCGTTAAAAACTCGAGATTTCTTAAATGTCTCATGAAATTTTATATTACTTAATGAAGTTCATAACTACTTTTAGTATTACAGAGAAAAAACGCGTTTGAGCAACTATCAAAGTTCATTTTCATACAAATAATCGTTATAATTAGCATTAACTTGCCTCAACCCGTTCCCTCACAATAGTACCCATTGTGTTTACGTGTGCGCTGTTCGCTGGCAGTTCTTCAGTTTCGCTGCTTTGCGCTCTTTCTACACACACCTCTCCGCTGCGCAGATCATTCACATTGCCACACACCCCAAACTCTGCGCCGTAAAGTAGCTCTTCAAAGGTTTCAGTAGAGCTTACTGGTATGCTGTGTTCACTTTCGAGAACCTTGATGTTGGATAAAATGAAAACCGAAAATTACTTTCAACAACAAGCCCTTTTTGCGTCGCTAGCGCGTACACTCACCGTGGCTGCATGCCATGACCTAGTTTCCGGCAAATCAGACGCCATTGATACGGTTTCCGAATCGCTGTTGTCGTCTACAAAGTGGTTGCTGTCGCTCAGTAAGTTTGTGTGGCGCTCTTCGGCTGCTGCTGAGCTATCGAGCTCCATCCATTGTTTGGGTAATAAGTCACAGCCATCCGCTGTTGTTGTTGTATCGGGCAATGAAGCGTGCGCCTCAGCCGTCCAGTCGTAATGCCAAATATCCATGTGTTCGGCGAATTCGGACAGCGTGCAAAGTGGATGCTCCTCGCAGAGCAAACATTCGATGGCGAAGAGTTCACCGACACAGTCCCAAATGAAAACTTCACCACATTTAATGCGTTGTTGGTACGCTTGTACCGTCGAAATTGTTGTTGGCGACGTAGCGACTGCGCAGGCGCCAATAGAGTCTTCCGTGAACGTCATTTATTTCGTTTTTAATTACGAACAGCAACAAAAATAATTGTTAAAAATTAACTTTCACCGCGACATGCCAGTACGTGCGCTTAGAATGTCGTCTTAACGCCGTCACACGCGTTTCGATGACGTCGCACTAACTACCAAAACTCCACACAAATAGTTGGTGAGTGACGAGAAAGCGCCACAATCACTCAGCCTATAGGAAGTTGTTCAATACGATTTCGTGCGTAAAACCCCGCAGCGCTTACAAAAATTGTCCCGTTCACGATGACAGTGCGACGATGACTACGGTCAAAGCGCTGTGCGCCAGTTGAAGCTGAGATTTGGCGTAAGCCAACAACGCGCTTATGACAAACGGAAAGCGACATCGTGCCAAGGGCCAAATGGTCGTGGCTAAAACGGGAACTGTAGCTAACACAAATGCCACACGTCGCACAACAACAGCGAAAGCAAACAAAGTGTACAAATGGAAATTCGAAATCATAACAAAACAGTGATGCTCAATACATGGCAAAGACAAATACAATAAAAAAAGAACCCACCGTACGCGGCACAAACAAACGTCTTACAAAAACATAACTGCTGGTGGCAGCAAACAGAGTTGAATGAACGCCGTGGGACGTTGTCTCAAAAGCATGTCCAACGAGAGAGAGCGCGTGTGTTGGAGAGCAGGAGAGAGTATAGTAAACAACAGGTATTTTGGTTGCTGGCTGACGGCAGCAACAGGTAGCAAGCATGCCGGCTTAAGACAACCCATGGATGCCAAACAAGCGATTGATTTCAGCGTTTGTATGTGTGTTTGTTAAAATGCCGTTTTCTAGCACGTTCGCTGCCTGTGTGTGTGTGGATGTGTGCGACGTATTCGTAAGAAGCAGGTTAATCTTATTTGTAGAATCGTTTGTATTTATTGTTGTGCGCCACAGTGTGTTACAAAATTAATGATACGTTCACATCTTACTGGATTTAAGTGCTTACACGTGAATAGTTATAGGTCGCGTCGATTGAGCTAATTTTGGGTTCAGGTTAGTCTCCAAATCGCCTTAGCTATTTTGACTATTTTCCAACGCGACCATTTCAAAATTTTTTTTAATAATTGCCATTTCTCCGCAGAGAAACATGCTCCTTCATTTGCTTGCTAAAAACGAAACTAATCCTCAAAATGAAGGCAGTTAGGTAAAATACCATTGGGCGAAAAATACCGAAGCAGTAGTTACTACTTTCGATTAAGATAAAGACAAAAACTTTTCCTAAAACTCAACAAGCCTTACAGAAACACTATTTCCTGTGAACAAAGTATAACCCAAAGAAAAGATTTTTGTCCGCTCACGGATTGTTTCCTCCAACATAACCAGCTCGCCAGCGCTATTCTTGTATCTGCTGAAGTGAAAGTAACCGCCATTGTCCAAAATTGGTACTTTCCGTCCCTGGCTTAGTGGGTTCATGGGGTCTTATCATAAATCATTGAGATTTTTTCGATTTGCCAAGACTCTTGGTTATAGAAACAGCACCGAAACTGTTGCACCTGACATCGATCTCAAATCTATTCAAATCATTCAAATAACTCTAAATGATTTTGGAGTCCAATATGTAAATTTTCGCTGTGAACCAAGTTTTCTTGGAGCTACCTATTCACTCTGCATGCTTTACCTACATATTTGTATATTTAATATGACCACTATTTGATCGCACACAGTATTCTATATGCTCGCACGAGTGTGTTTACCTGTAAGCGCACAAAAAAAGCTGTGGTGTGAAGTATTTCTCTTTTTGACTAACATCAGTCAGCTGATTTGTTTTCCTAACATAAACCGGTTGTCTGAGGCTATGACTGATCGTCCGCTCCGTTCGGAAAATGTAATCTCTTAAATGGCACTGGCTGTTTGAGAGTAAATATTTGCTTTCTGTATTAAATATTTACTTAGCCATGTGCAAATTATACATTTAAATGTGTACTATATGTATATTTGAAAGAGCATGTATGAGTAAGTGCCGCTTGGTTTGAGCTTACCGTTTTATTGATTTCTATTTAGGTATTCACTACCTAAAATGTTTACCTATTTCGCTCCTAAAAGCTAACTTCTCATACACGCGATAATGACACAATCGCTGTTGGGGACGTGACAGTGAATGTGTTAATTTCAAACGCTTATTAATTATTATAATTATTGTTTGAGGGCGTGTCGACCACCGAAGTTTGTAGCGTGTGCACTTAAATGGTAACTCTGATGATAAATAGAGGATTTCTTTAAAGAGGGTTAGATAATTAGTTCATAGCGTTAGGTTGAAGTTACTTCACATTTGAGTTTTTCCTTTGAATAGTCCCGTTATTTTATTTTCCGTGAAGTATACAGCGGAATTTGGTTCCGAAAACTCGAGTGTTTACTTGTCTGATTTCTTTTTTAATATAATTAAATAATTTCTTTAAGCCGACAACTCTTCTAAGATAGCTAGGTAAAAGATTAAAGGTGTCGATGATGATGACTGCCGACTCCACTCCACCGCAATCTGCTGCCGTAAGTTCATCGATCTGATCAAAAATTAGTATTCCTCCGAGTCGCTGTTTCTGCTGGAATTGCTTTATCTCCTTTTTTTGTTTTTTATAGTAGCGTGAAGTATCAAAAGCCGAAGTGTGAAACTTTAATCTACTAAACCTAACCTAGTTCCAATTGAAGACTCTCCTATGGAACCACCGGATTTGGTATTACTTCGTGGGAGTGCCAAGACATTCTAAGTCTTCTCTATTACACGGACTGAAGGAAGGCCAATCTGCTTTAAATGTCGCAATATAGTCATAATTAAAGCTGCTAATTTGTTGACAGCTTTCCGTTTAACAGAGAACTGACACATTAGTTTTACAGCACTTTTCCATCCTGAAAATTCCGTCGAGTGTTGTTTTTACTGTTTCTCCTTATACTTAAAAATCGTGGGCAGCGAAAAAATACGTGATCAGAGTCTTTAACGCACTCTGTCCACATCGGATAGTTCGCACTAACTTCATGCCGGAATCTGAGTAGGTAGCTTCTGAAGCACCCATCCCCACTTAGTGTGAAAATCCAAGTTCGCTTGCTGTCTGTCTATCCACGTATAGATGCGCGTTATAAGTCTGTCGATCCATGATCCTTTGGAATTATATGTCTGCGTATCCACCGTCTTTTGGATTACTTTGCGAGTTAATTTCGTAGAAAGTTGCGTTTGAACATTGAAATGAGGTCAGCTTAAAGATCAACTAATCCATATGGTGTTACTCAGCCAAACCGGAGCGCATGTTGTTTGATTTCTTCTTCCGCTACGAGCTTTGGCCTTCAGAGTCTTTAACAAATGAGATACAGCTCAAGTTTATTTCACTTCTCCGCGATGACAAACGGTATTCAAAGTAATTAATAGTTAGAGCACTCATAAAAATGGTTTAGATCCTGGTACATAGAAAAAATATTTGCACTAAATATACTTTCCATTTAATTTTTTCTTTATTTGATGATCGTTAAAAGTCCGAAATGGCTCAAGTGAGCATGAATTTTAATTTAAATTTATTCATGTTTGGTAATAAGACCATTTACACCCGCCTTGGTCGATATGTAACTTAACGGTGTTGACAATTTCTGGTTTAAGTCGGTCAGCATATCTTACTCAGCGATTCGATAGAAAGTGTAGTGTTCAACTTAAAGTTAAGCTGTTAAAAGTTATAGTTACAAATATTCTTATTCTTATTTAGAATAGTTTGCGAAGAAATTTTATTGCGGTTCTCATGCAAAGCAAGCTCGTACGTAGTGCGAGCAGGAAGATCATCGACTTCTACTTAAGGCTGGGCACTCAGTATAGAATAGTGAGACCGTGTATAGACGATATTGAGTAGTCGTAAGTTCAACGAAATCGTAATTGACTATTTTGGATTCGCCGATATTTGCTTCTCACGCCACTATTTGTATAGCTTTAGGCACAGTCGCTTTATTTTAGGTTACGTGAGCTATAAATGTGATTAGTTATGACTTCGGAAGCCCAATTTACTGCCTTAATCGCCGATATATTAATAAACAACGCTTGGATGTCGTGGGACTAAAAATTACACTTCACAAGTCATTTAGTTATTCTTTTTTTTTTAAATTCGAGAGCGCACTCTTTGTTGGTGTGCGCCCATATAAATAATTTAATTAGCTCTTTTCTTTCTAAATTAATTATACTAAAATATAAATAAGTACAAAACATTCTGTATACGACTATGAATCACACGCGCCTACACATTTAGACATGTTCATTACCTAAAACAGCAATAAATTAACTAATTGAATATTGTAGTAACTCTAATGCATCAGGTGCTCCGAAAGCAAATTCTCTTACTTTAAACTATATACCCCACGCCGTCTTCACTCAAGCCCGCCCATTTAGCAGTCCATCCGTACACGCTGTTCTTTTCACGTCGTTACCGCTCTGTAAACACGCCGCGTAGCTTATCGCATGTGGCAAATAGTTTTGCTCGTAGTTGCCGGTGAAGAGATGCGCATATGGGCCGATCGCGAATACGCCGACATCATCACCACCATGCGTCTCCGATTCGAGCGGCACCATGCTGGGGAATGGATAGTCCTTGTG
This sequence comes from Bactrocera oleae, assembly GCF_042242935.1. Taxonomy (NCBI): domain Eukaryota; kingdom Metazoa; phylum Arthropoda; class Insecta; order Diptera; family Tephritidae; genus Bactrocera; species Bactrocera oleae. The sequence goes on from NC_091539.1 coordinate 3,212,588, forward strand.
TTTCATGTCGATCTTGTGCAAGTTCTTGCGTTTTATGGCGCCATTCGCTTTCAGCACGTTGTATTCGAAGCCGGGACCGTTTGCATAGCTTAGCGTCGCATAGGGTAATTGATCATCGCCCAGCTGACCGTTATTTACGCCAATAATATCGTTCTTGCGCGATGAGTAGCCCGCCACTGACATTGTGTGCGAGTGATCCGAGGTGACGACGGTGAGTGTATCGTGTACGTCGGTCCGTGCGCGCGCCAACGCGATGGCCTTATCAAATTCGGCCGTCTCATCTAATGCTTTCAAGGCGAGTGTGTCGTGATGTGCATGATCAATGCGTCCGCCCTCGACGAAGAGGAAGAAACCACGGCCATTGCTCTGACGCTCCAGTATATCCAATGCAACTGCGGTCATCTCAGCGAGTGTGGGCGTCAGCTTGGCATCCGCATCCAAATGAAAAGGCATGTGATTGGCGCCAAAGAGACCCATGACGCGTGTGGTCGAAGCGGGTAACTGTAAGTAGCGTAAGCAAACATTTGTTAGTCTTGTTATTGCGTTCCAATCGCGCAGCTGTACTTACATTCAACAGCTCATCGCGTGTTTGCGCGTAGTGTGCGTCGTTGCCATGCATAGTCAGCCATTCGTTAATCAAATTGTGTCCGTCCAGACGTTGGCCCAGCTCACCCTCTAACTCGCGCACTGTATTCGGCAGAAAATGTTTGCGTCCGCCCCCCAAGATAACATTCAATTTGCGGCCAACTTCGCCGTGCACCAGCTGTGTCGCGATGTCCGTGCAGATATGCGGATCGCCGTTATCGGATAGCACCTCCGCATCATTCTCCCAATTGCGGTTGGCAGTGTGCGCGTAAACGCCTGCGGGGGAGGCGTGCGTCACCGAAGTGGTGGTGACTAGACCCGTTGCCATGCCCTGCTTTTGTGCCCAGGCGGCAATCGAAGTGACGTGATGGAGCGTGTTGTTTTGACTCAGGCAATCGTTCGGCTCGACAGCAGCTGATACACCGATTGTGCCGTAATTCGTTTTAACGCCGCCGAGATAAGCAGTAGCCGTACAGGCGGAGTCGGCGACCTGTGTGTTGGTGCAGTAGGTCTGCAAGTGAAGTTAGAAAACTAATTAGTAATGCGAATGAAATGGTGTCTACAGGAGGGCAAAGAATACAACTGGCAACAGATAACTAAGACCTTGTGTGGTCTAATTACAACGTAGGCGCTTGTCTCTGCTATTTTGTTCGTTGATTTCATAATATTACTTATGTTAAGCGCTAGAGCTGTGCACATAGTAGGATAAGAATAATGCAGAGTACAATTTTCGCTAGTCGTTAACGTACGCTGATTTACTTTACACTCCAATATGTGCTCAGCCTAAAGCGTATATAAATAAAATCACAGTTTTGTGCAACTGCATCGACACTTACCTTACTAAGGCCCACATATGGAAAGCGTTCGAAGCTGAATTGTTTTTCTTCGCCACCCAAATATACACGTCCCGCTGTCAAAGTTGGTATGGACATGCCGTCACCCAAAAATAATATTATATTTTTAGCCAAATTGGTATTGAGCTTTGATTTCTCGGCAATCTGCTTTTCTAGTATGTTCTGTCCAACTGTGTTCCAGTAATGCGAATATTCCTCTTCCGTTTTCGGCGCGTCGAAAGTGATCAATGGCATGGCGCGTTTGCCGATGTTATGTTGTGTCGGCAACGCGGCCTTGAAATTGAAGACTGGATGCATGCGTCGCTCGCTGGGCTCATGATGTATGGCTGCGGTGTGCAAATAAATGTTTAGTGAAAGTGAAGGTGTAAAATAAAAGAAATTGAAATACGCAAAGCGCGCTTAACTGTTGTATTAGAAAAGTACAGTTGCGTACTCACCATAGCCGTGCGTCTGGCAGATTGCTAGCTGGCACGCCAAGAATATTAATGTAAAATGCCGTAAACTATACATTTTGTAGATTCTGTTTCTTTTTTAGTTAGTTTCTTTGCTATACGCTCTTGGTTTCAGCGTATTGAAATACTCCTGATTTGTAGTAGAATCTACGCTTTGCACTGCACTAAATAGCTCGCTTGGCTTAACGTTTCAACACTGACTCAATCGCTCGGCCAACTGTGGTACTTATAGTGCTGCCGCTGTCACCGCAGGCCGCGGCATAACAACGTTCTTTAGACCTCAGCGCTTATCAGTTACAATGTTGCGCGCGGGATGACTACTTGAACAGTGGACCGCTGACGATTTTATTTTTGTTATTGCTCTGCCATTGTAGGTTGGTCGCTATTGGCTGTTTATGCGCCGAGCGTGCTCGTTAGCAGACGAGCGTTGATAAACATATATATTTTTGTATCCGTGTGTGCGCGCTGATTGTTTTTCCAAAAAACGCTGTACTTATTTGATTGCCATTGTTTGTTGCTGTTTGTGCCGCACGTTTCTCTGTCGAAACTCAGCGCCGCACGGCTTTTAGTAGTTCGCTAAAATAATAATAACAACAACAGTTGTTTGTGCGCTGCTTGGTTAGCCGACAGGAGGCCCGTCACACATACATACGCGCACACACATACACGTGCATTGGTTCGTATGCGCATATCGGCTGTTTGTCCGCTTGCCTGCCGCCTGTTTGTCAACATGTTCACATGGCGCGGCTGCCGTTCAATGTACGAGCATTGAATAATCACGTGAAGCGGTGGCGATAGGCGTTCTTTGGCGGGCGGCGTCTGTCGCGTTGAAACGTGCTGGCATAATTTGCATAATCACAAAACAACAACTAACGATCGCCAATGGAAAAGTTATGTGTGCTATTTATAAAATAAATTTTGAATATATACCGAATAATACCGTTATTAGTTAAGGTTATAGATTTTCGCACATGTGGTAACGCGCATTAGTGCGGGTCAAGTAGTTGGCCTCCTCAGCTGATATTTATAATTAAAATGAACGCAGCGCGGCTTGTTGACATAAACACAGGAGCAGTCTGTGCTCTGTTGAGAAAAATAAGAAATAAATTTGAAGTGGCGCGCATCACGTTTCTCGTGCTGCTGATAAGCGTAGCAGGCGATGCGTTGCAAAATAGCGTAGAAAAAATAAATACAAAATTAAGCGCAATTGAGGCGCCTATATTAGAAAAAAAAAAAAAATTTTATATAAACTATTTATTTATTTTTTTTAGAAAATTATTTTGTTTGTATTCAACGTATGGTTTAATTTTTGACGCGTTGCGTTCACTCTATCCATAAATAATTAAATAAATTAAATTTAATTTTGTGTTACAAATAAAATTGACATAAAGCAAAAATATGAAATTCTTAAATTTTAATAGCTTATAATTTTAAATTTTGCGTAAAATAGATAAGAATTTTATAAATAAATTATGAACTTTAATTTTTAGCCGATAAAGTCTCGTACAGAGACACCCAGAGCTCTTATTTAGCTAAGCAAAAATGCTCAGTTTCTTTACTTCGTTTCTACATTCTACAGACTAAGTTCAGAACTGCGGTCCAAAGTCCACTAAAAACTTCGTTTGACCTCGCTTAATGTAATTCCTTTCTTATTGCGCGAGTACCGCAGTAGTTCTAACTTTTATATTTTTCTCAATTATAAATTGTCGAATTAAAAGCCTCTTACATTAGATTCGATCTCTTAGCGAGTTTGGCAGATCACAACAACACCGATTTTTCTTTAACAAGAGCTATAGTGCTCTGGTAGTCTGAACATCTTAAGGTCTATAGTAATTGATGTAGCTAAAAGATCCTATACGGTTATCTTCAACACAAAGAGGCAGTCTAAGGCTACATTTTCCTTCAAACCGAGCTGATGGGTTGATGCTTTTTTACGGATTTCTGGTCATATCAGACGCCTTTTGAGGCTACACAAGTGACTCACACAAAGTGACAGACAGTCTTTGAGGCGACATTTTCCTTCATACCCATCATCTCTATTTCTCTGCTAAGGTTTTCCCGTCACGTTTTTTGAGATATTATCCATAGGTATTTTTTTTTGAGATGGCATGGTCTATAGTCACTCTAAACTTTGTTTGGGAGTTATTCAATTCTTTTATACGATCATTAGCACATTCTTTGAATTAAGTGAGAAACTCGACCAAAAAATATATAAGTATATTATATATCTGCTTGTATATAATCATCTTTTATGACATATACCTATGTAAGCATATATATTTATATGTATGTAGGTATATAGTATATATTAAAACATATGTATATGCGCTTATATTTGCTAGAATTATAGTCAATGTGCCATTTTTGAACTTGATGTCTCTTATTTTCGTACGGACACTTCCGGTGTGCGAAAAATAATACCACGTGTTATGTTTTTGCGTTTCTTTAACAAATTAAAAATAATTATTAGTTTTTTATATGAAAACATATGTATATTGTTGTAGCATGTGTGTTGAGTAAAAATGTATAATCTTCCCGAAACTGTATTTTGTTATTGAAAATTTTTGTGCACGTGGCGTAGAAATAAGTTTATGGACATGTGTTTATTCGATTTTTATAGTGTTTCATATATTTTTATGTATATAACCATAGATTTTTTTCTTAAAATGATTTTCTGTCAGCCTTGTGTCAAAACAAGTTGGAAATCGCCACTTTAAAATGAAAATCTTAATCAAAATGCCTGCAAATGTTATATACTTTGCATTTATTAATTTATATACATATTCACATACACATCTGACTACATGCATATATAATATAATATTATATCATTACATATATGTATGCATGTATTATCGTCTGTATTCTTTTAGTTGTGGCTTAACAAACAAGATTACTCTTTGCTGTTGTTGTTCTTTTATTTGTTTTAGTGAAATATATAAATGAATCGTTTACTAATTGTTCATAGCTAAACATTGAAACTAGCTTATGCCGACGCAACTGTACCTGTTGTGTGTTATACATTAATGCCTTTATAAAACTATAGCTGATTGGAACGCAACTTTACTGCTTGCGGCAGTGAAAGCCTGTAGGAAAATTGAAATTGAAGTGCATTGAAACTTAGAGAAATCTTATTAAGGGGGTAGTTTAGTCTAGAAAAAACAAAAAAAGTTTTTTTTATTCTATTTTCAAAGTTTAACTATTCAAGACGATGTCTCCAAGCAGAATTTTCAAAATTCGAATTATTTTCGGAGATTTCGGTGGTTTGCTGACCGGGCATTCAAACTGGTTCGGCCGACACTTTACGTGTTCTTCTCGAAATGAGACCCACGATTTCTCAGGTTCTACTCTGCCGATTTATCTAACAGTTTTGGAACTATTTATATTTGGAACTAGCCATATTCTCAAATTTAATGTAAATTTTTTACTATTTTTAAAATAGTTCAAAACGGTCAAAAAAAGTGGTATACAAATTTTTTTTTTTCAGGCAGTCGCCATTTTGGAAATTTTTTTCCAAACTTTTCCTTAGTTCCAATTTTTTGAGACCCTAGCTGTTAATATTTTAATTTTTAAATTTGTAACTTTTTTTATTTTCTTTTTTTTGTATTTTTGTAATGCTAAAAAATAACTGATAGCAAAATGAATAGTAAAAATATTAATTGCTTTTATTAACGGCACTTCAAAAATTATTTTTTACGGCTCTCTAATTTCAATTAATTTCTTTTACTGATACTGTTTGTGATTCGGTTTGGTTTAATGACTTCAAGAGCCTGTCTTTCTATTCAAGAAAACTTCAAATTAGATTTCGGTGGCTGTCGCCAGTTTTAAGTAGCTTAGCTAATGCAATTTTTAGAATCCGCTTTAACCACTTAAGCTCAAAAAATTATAACGAAAAAATGAACAACAATTTGCAAACTCATCACTTGACAACGGTACCAACGTATCGCTGATATTTGCTGCATTCGTCGACCAAACGCCAGATTGATCAACAATTATCACTAAATTGTACAAAAACACAAAAAAAAAACAACAAATGACATTGAACAAACAGATGGGTAAAAGACTAACCAATTATAAGCCTGCTAACAGAGTGAGTCTCTGAAAAGAGCTGTGTACTTTTTTACTGATTGTTCTGAAAGTCTTTCAAATGAGCACGAAATAGAATACGAATGTGGTAGATGAATTTTTAAATGGTGTTGAACTTAACTTTAAGGGCACACCTAGTGTGACAGCCTAAATAAGGCGATTTTTGGAAATTAAACAAAAAAAAAAAATTTGTATGAATTGTTTTAAAATATATTTATATAATATTTCTACATACTTAAGGAAAAAACAAAACATTTTTGGCAAAAAAAATATTTTTCGAGTTGTACGCGATCTCTGACGGTGCTAAAAAAAGATCCTCCATTGCTGCAGTGATTCCGGGCTTCTCCGTGGATGAAACCTTAAAAAAAAACAATTCTAGAAGATTTCGAAATTCGATGTGTGAGCTCAAAAAACTGGAAGGCCATCCTGCGAGGTCTCTGAGGTCATTTTATAAGGCTGTAACTCAAAAACTATTTGAGATATCGGTTTAAAATCGGTTTTAGTATCGAAATATGTAAAAAAATCGATTTGTTTTAAATCTCAGTATGTCTGCACCTTAACATTTAGATTTTACTTTGTTATTTTTAAAAATATTTAAACACTCTATAGCCACCTTAATACACCAAAGTCATGTTTTTTATATACCAGGTTTATTTACTTTCGGTTATTCACACATATTTAAACGGTTAAGCATTGTAAACATACCGAGACATATTCCTAGCTTAGTTGGCATTATACTAGCATAGTTTGTATTGCTAATTAGCGTTGGTCATTTCGTAGGCAGTTGTTATACCACATTTCCTTTAATATGCGCTTTTAGTGACGTCATAAAGTATACGTTAACTGCTTTAGCAAACATAAAGTGAACTGGTGTATTAATGAAGATGTAAATATTTTGATTTTAAAATGCAAATAAATAACATAATGAGTTATTTTTTTCCTTGTTGATAACAACAAAAGTGTAGATAGTACCTATGAGCCAAAGATAATAATACACATATGGAAATGTGAAGTCTCATCAATGAAAAACCATAACCGAGTTGTGGATAGAGATGTCTTAAGGGGTTATATCCACTTGCAAGTCAGAAAAATCACGTTTTTTTTGGTGAATTTCGTTCGAGGAGACATTTTATTTAATAAAGTAATAAAAAATGCAAAACATTGTCTGTCGGTGTGGCAGATTTTTCTGCTAAAAATTAACTGAAATCAAAAACAAAATTATTATTATTATAGATGAATACAGGAAATGATAGAAAAACTAGTCAACATCTGATTTTTGACAAAATGACGGCTTTTAAAAAACAAAAAACAGTCGGTTTATGTGAAAAAATCTAAAAAATATGTTTATCTAAGACGGTCTTGTGAAAATTTCCAGGCAAGTCAAGATTTTTTTCTGAACCGACTCTGAAAATAGCGTTTCAAGCAAATTGCGTTCAAATTTTCAAACTGACTTTCGAGCGCTCGGAGAGCTTCTTACAATTACACTCATAAATCTGAAACTTGATCAATGAGTATGTATGGCAGCTATATGCCATAGTGGTCCAATATCGACGGTTTCGACAAATGAGCTGTTTCTTGGGGAGAAAAATATGTGTGCTAAATTTCAGATTGATATCTCAAAAATTTAGGGACTAGTTCGTATTTGCAGACAGAGAAACGCCCAATGCGAAATCAACCCAGCTCTTTTCGCTGATCATTTATACAATATATATAAGGCTGATTCCTTTTGGGTGTTACAAACTTCGTGACAAACTTATTACGTGCTCATACAAGTGTTTTGCCATCGCACTTATTATTGTGTTATTTATGTTTTCAAACATCGTAAAGGGTAAACCTTATACCATGCCTACAATGTTAAACTCATTAAATTTTGTGCAAAAAGTGCCGCTTCTAACCTCTAAAAGCAGGAAAATCCAAAATTTTGTTGCCTAAATGCCTGAGTTTCACTTTTAACGCATTTTTACATTTCAACGTGTTGATGAAACACCACACTCTTCGATTTATAAAATCACAAGTGGGATATTGATATGGTTATGCACCAACAATTCACATTAAAATGTTATTCTAATTAATGGCGAATTAAAAATCATATCAAAGCACAGTACAAACACTATGCTCACAACCATTAACGTTGGCAAGTCAAAGGTGCATAGACACAAACTGGCAAAACCATCGCTATCGTATCGTACAGCTGAGCTGAAGCGCAACGTCTAGTCAGCAGCCAGTAGTCAGCATCTAAATTTAGTCACACCAGCGCCGCAATAAAGTCAACAATTTTGGGCTTCAATGCAGCCAGGTAGATGGCAGTTAGCTGAGCAGCTTGTTAGATGCACACATATTCATGGAGCGTGGTCTAGTGCAGAAGTGCTTGCTGCCAGCCAAAGCCAAATGAAATTTATTGCAAACTAAATAAATGAAAAATGAAAAAATAATAAAAAAAATATGGTAAAAATGCTTGAAAAGGTGCAAGAAAATAAAAACAACTTAAACAAATACTGCACAGCGTTGCAACAAGCTTGCATATGTAGGTGTAGCGCTGCTGGAGTATACACTTCGGTAAACTTAATTTAAACTGATAGCTGTAAAGTGCGGTGGAATGGGTGCGCGGTCGACGGCAGACAGCGCCAGTTGCTCCTTTCGACGTCGATTGTGGCACATGTTATTGTTAGTCAGTGAGAGTAGTGGTCAGCCCAACACTCAGCTAACTCGCCAGTTTTTCAGCAACACTGCTTGATTTTCACATTTATCAGTCCGGTACAAAGGTTCATTTGCCCAACTACCCAGCGTTAGCTGGCATTGCTGCCACCTTTCATTTGTTTTTATTTTAGCTACCATTTCCACACCTGCCGCTGCTCTTTCGTTGTTACTCCTCTTTTAAAGTTTTTATTTCCATTCGCTACATGTTCGGCTACTTTTAAGGATAATAAATTTCGAAAGCTATATATTTGCCATGTGCCTGTGTCTGCGACCATAGCTGCATGCATGTTACCGTTATGCCGTTAAATCAATCGTATAACTGTATGCTTGTATGTTTGTTTGTTTGAAGTTATGCGCTCCATCTCTATCTCTTTATTCAAGCCGGAAGTGTCTTGGTCTCGGCGTTCCGCCACAAACTTCCGCTGTCGGTTGATTTCTCCGCAGCTGGTTTTGTGTCTGGCTGCGCTGCTAGTGCTTGTTTGTGTTGTCCGGCATTTCGTGATGTTTTTTTTTTACTTTTACTTGGTTTTTGTACACAAAGTTGTTGAATTTAAAGTGCCACTTTAAACATTAAGATTTGGAACTTATGAATTCGCAATTTTCTTAAGCGCAGCTCAGCTGCTGAGCAAAGTTTGTTAAAGTGAAGCAGATAATATAAATTTGGCTGTGTGTGCTGCTAAATATGAGTCTGATTTTTTTCTGTTGCTAAAAATTACAGCGCTGCAGATTTTTCTTATCAAAGTTTTAAAATTTTATTCTTATAAATTAAAAATTTTCGTTTCATAAATTAAAATTTGAGATCATTTATATGAAATTTTTCAAAAAAATTCTTAATTTTAAAGTTTCTCAAGGCAACTCTGCCAATAATTATGTTTTTATTGAAAAACTTTTTATACCGAAATTTTTGAAAATATTTTTAAAAATTGTAAATCCCGCATTCTTGTTTCCTAAAAAATATGACAAAAAATATTTTTTCATATGTTAATTTCTAAATACCTGGCAACCCTGCTCAGTAAATTATTTTTAATTTTTAAACGGCAACCAACGGTAAAATAATACTTCGGTACAGATTTGTTTAAACAATTATTTTAGTAATGTTTTTAATTCTTAAATGCATGGCAACCCTATTAAATAACTTTTTCTTTAACTTATAGAAAAATTTATTAAATACGGCAGTTTTGCTCTATTAATTCTAAAAAAAAATTGTTAGAAATTCTTTTTGCTAAAACTTTGGCAACGCTATACTATTTTTTAGTTGAAAATGAAAAATAAATATTAATTTACTCAATTTATTTTACTGCCATAGAGCGCATATAAATAGCTTTAATTTTATTCGAGTAGCCAAAATACTCGTGGCAACCCTATTACAAATGTTTTCTAAGTGTGTGCTGTTCATTTTTACCGTATCGCCACTTGTACAATTTTCGATACTCATACGCCCCTCCGACCGCACACAGCACCTAGGCACTCGTGTGCCAATCAACTCTCCGCAAGCCGCAGCATTTTCAGGGTTGATGATTGCTGTTCTAGAAATTGCCAAACTCTAGTTTATGGTCACTTGTGCATATTTGGCTGAGCGATTTCAAAATTCAACCACTTTTCCATCGAAATTCATGCAAGTTTTCTTGCGTTTTCTGCTTTTCATAACATTTTTTTTTTTAATAAAAAAACTTTGTTTCATGTGCATGAATATAGAAAAGGGGGGAAATTCATAGGTGAATTTTGAATGGTTGTTATGTATGCATATGTGTGTATACATGCATAGTTGAGCAGTCAATGTGGAGAGCTCTTCGAAATGTACTTAAGTGGCACACGGTTGTATGGACAAATATACATATGTATGTATGTATATATGTATATATAAGTTTGAAAAGTGATAGGGGGAGCTCACAGGCAGCTTTAAATATCCTATGTGCCCAAATAGTTCTGTTTAGGCATACAATTTTAAAATTTTTTAGATTTTTACACTTTTTGATTAATTAGAAACTAGAAAAAGAGGTACAAATCATATTTAGCTGAAAAAAGTAAAACGAAATTCTTATTGAAATTTTAGAAAAACTTTTATTAACGAGTTTCAAACTGTATTAAAAAATAGCTTCACACTAAACCAAATTATTTTATTTGAAACTATTTTTCTATGTTATCGATAAACTTAAAATTGTGTATTGACTATAAAAAAAACCATGAAGGATTTTTCTTAAATGTCAAAATTTTTTGTAAATATTATTCACGGTTGCAATTTGTATTTTTCTTAGACGTTTCTAATTGCAGTGAGCAGCAAAAATAAATGTTATACACATACATACATATGTTTTATTTAAAAAGCAAATAAATTTTTGAAAAAAATTATAGAAAAAACTTTATAAAAAAAGTTATAGATAAAATGTTAAAAAAGTATAGAAAATAAATAAAAAGTTTAAAAAAAAAGTTATAGAAAAATGTTAAAAAAAGAAGATTTATAGAAAAATTATTAAAAATCAAAAATTTGAAAGTATTAAAGGGTTAGAAAAAAATTTATAAAAAATTTTTTTATTAAAATATGTTAGAAAAAAAACATTAAAAAAAAATTTATAAAAACAAAAAAAAAAAACAGAATCAAAAATTTAAAAGTATGTATGTATATATATCTATTTTGTGCAGCTTCAATCATGAAAACTCAAAGATAATTTAAGATTGGCTGTGTATGCTGCTGAGTATGAGTCTGCTTTTTTTGGTGCTAAAAGTTAAAGAGCTGCATATTTTTCTTATCAAATTTTTAAAATTTTATTCTTATAAGTTTTAAATTTTCGTTTCATAAATTATAATTTGAGATCATTTAAGTGAAATTTTTTAAAAAAGTTTTTAGTTTATAATTAAAATAATAAAAAAAAAGTTATAGAAAAAAGTTTATAAAAAAAGTTATAGAAAAAATGTTAAAAAAAAATTATAAAAAAAAGAGAAAACAAATTAGAAAAAAATGAGTAAAAAAATATAAAAAAATTAACATAATCAAAACTTTATTTATAAACAAAAATTTGAAAATATATAAGTTTTAGAAAAAAAGTTATAGAAAAAAATTATAGAAAACAAATTAGTAAAAAATCAGTAAAAAAAAAATATAAAATAAAACAGAATCAAAAATTTAAAAATACTCGTATATAAACTTTTTGCAACATTCAAACATTTATGTGCTTAGAACTAGCAATTTTAATTGATAAAAATATAGTTATGTTATGAAACTAGTTACAAACGGGTTAATTGAAAACTAGTTTCTTAACCAATTAAAAAAATATAATTTGTGTGTGTCACTTTGAACTACATAAAATTTTAATGCAACAACAATAAAGCAGCTGTTAGCCAACTAGTTTAAAGCATACTAGTTTCGTAGCTAGTTGTAGTGCGGCTAATAAAAGTTAGCTAATTTTAAAGCCGCATGCTAGGACAATATATTGAAAAAATGCAATATAAAAAATTTAAGAAATTTGTTTTAATTTTGGTCACTTCGTCAAATTTTCTACTGGGTATGCAACTACTAGGTATGCATGTGCAGCATATGTAGCAGCGCAGCTCGAGTGGTCAGCTCAACTGGCTGCTTTAATTTGATTTATTAACCGTTGCCAAACTCAGATTTTGTGCGGCAAGATGGTCGCAAACAAAAAGCACAAGCGAATAAAAATACCAAAAATAAAAGAAAATATATGTTAAATGCAAGAAAATTAAAATAATATATTATATATACACATATATGGTAAATGGCAATTTCTATATTTTGTGTAGCTTATACGTTTTTTATGTGTATTTTGCTTTTGCGACCTGCCGCCCGCAGCTGCTGTCAGCGCACATATTAAATGCCGTAAATTTTATGAAATTATTTGCAAAAATATTTTTTTCATTCTTCTATTGCAAATATGACTCTTGGCTTTAGTTGAAAAATAGCAAATAGCAAAAACAACAAATCTTTGTCATGCGTTAATTTCACGCTGCGCTTGCTGCGGCGCATACTAACTGCGCGACATTAAATATTTGCTTTGTTTGCGCCCTTCGCACGCGTCACGCCTGAAACCATGCACCGAAGGCATTTGCATGTAAATTAGCGCCAGCGCATATGCAATGTTTTATGCGCATTTTGCTTTTGTTTGCACACTTGCGACGGCGTCGCCATTTGCGGAAACGGGAAACACAAATTTTCTAAGCGTAAAATTTAATTGACCGAAACCAAAAGTGCATTCCCGGAGCTACTAAGCGTGCGCTTTTACTGCAGCGGCTTGCGTTTTTTTGACTTCTTTTTTGGCTGTGTACAACGGTTTGTAACGCGCGCGAATGCTGCAGCTGCTGACATTTGCGTAGAATGGTGCGCAACAATATTTTTTGTTTGTTTTTGTAAAATAGCAAATGCGGTTTAATTTTATGGCTTGGCAAGCTGATTAAATGGGATTTGCTGCGTCCAATGCGATAAGGGAATTGTTGATAAATGTTAAATAATTACACAAAAGTCGTTAAAAGTGATTCGGTAGGGGTTTAAATGGACTCAACTCTTTCACAACTGAATTTTACTGAACGCCTTACATTCCAAGCAAGATCCAGAAAAGCTAGCAATTGCTAAAGTTCAAAGTTAATCTATGTAGTTTAAGATCATGGCAGAAACCACCTCATACAGATTTTCACATTTAGACACAAACTATTTGAAAGATTATACTTCAGTTAGCTCCATAAATGCAGATCTAGTGACTCTAATGCCTAGAAAACTTTAACCGACGCATTAGCTTTCCGTAGAGGTTGAATTTTAACATTTCTCTCGGCTGCACGTCTGCTCATCTGACAGTTCCGTTCTTCTGTTAGTTTTGACAGCACAGTTCTTCACATTTTAGTTGGTCTTTCTTGTATTAGCTGTAACATTTTGTTAGTCTTTCCTGCGAAACTTTTTGTGGTCCAACGTTGAAACCGGATTTTACTTGTAGTATGTAAACTTTCTAATATAGAGCGTGCGAACTTAAAATACTGATCATGATCTTGCGTAATTGCAGTTCGACACGGATTCAGATATTAATCTGACATTTTTAGTAGGATTTGGAGAGAAATGTTTGTGTCGTGGTGGCTCAGACCGCTTTCTTAAAGAGCGCTAAACTTCAGCCACTCTACTTGCTGCAATAAGTTTTCAATTTAGATAGTTTGAACTCTCCGAATAGCTGAAGAGCTTCTATTTGAGGGGTCTAAACTTCAGCCTCTCTACTTGGTGTGTGTTCGCTCCTGTTTGTATTCATCCGCCACTCGGCATTACATTGCATTGAATTTTTTTTAACATTCGGTCGATTGAGAGTTCTTGCTATCAACAGTTAGCTTAAGTTACGTTGGTAGGGATGGCATCTTTAGCGCTTATGCTGGACTTTGTTTCGACAAATCTACAGCATTAATCGCATATATTGCCTTTGTTATTAACAATAGTGCTTAAAAAACCTTAAAGACCGGATAAAAATTCGGGTCCGTTTCGGTTACTTAGACCCGACTGCTATAAGAACGGGCATTCGCCCGCCGATCTAACGCGTTTGCTGGTGTGACGGTATGTTTAGAACATTCTTTTTAAGAATTGATGAATGTGAGCGCGGCTTTTAGGAATTTCTATGTTTTTGTTTTTATGGTCCATTTATTTCTATAACTTCTTATGCAAATATTTCTATTTGCCATATTGAGGTAAATCTTTTACGTTCTTCGGAATTTTCGCCATTTTATTCGCTTGATTTTTGAACTTTTATTTACCATTCCCCATTTACCGTTGCTGCAGCCTTAAATGTTCGCACGCCTTACAAAGCGGCGGAGCAATGCAGTTAAACGGCAATGCGCAGCACACAGTTGGACCAGGCCGCTCTCCCCAAAGTAGGTGCGGTGAGGTGAGTTGCCTGGCGTAGGGCAAAAGGCTTGCCGTGTGCAATTGATTGCAGTAAGTGTGAGTGCGGGTGTGTGTGTGATTCGCTGCTAACAATATTGAATTTGTAGTGGCAGCAGCAACTACCTCCATCTACGGCTAGTTGTGTGTGTGTGTGTGTGTGGAGAATGAGGAAAGCAAATATTTTTCTGCGCTTGTATGCCGAGCCAATCGAGCTGAAATTGTGAGTCCACAAGTGGCTGCAGGCGCCACTGCGATGTCTTTGCGTTGTGCATGTTGTTGGCTGAGTGTTTGTTGCAGCAAATGCCAATACTTTGCTCGTTCGTGGTAATTTTTTTATATACGTGTACATATTTTTTATTTGCCTTGGCTAAACCCATATCCTGTGGGTATTTCAGCGAATTTGTTATGAATTTTTTCCGTGCACTACATTCGTTGCTTTTATGGTTGCAATGGAATTCGGCTTGTTTGTACACTTTATCTGCTGCCGTAGCTGGCTTGCGGCAGATATTGACGTTGAGAATTTAAGTTTGTCCAATAAAAATCAAACTGGTATGCGGGTTAGCAAAATATTGCAATATTTTTAATCTTGTAAAGTTGCTCATAAATATTTTTCGTCACTAAAATGATATTTACAGCTTGCAGCACGGTTGCATTTATTGCTTTGGAGAGTGGCTTTAGAAAAATATGTAAAAAGAGATTTTACAAATTATAAAGTTTTTACGAACTATATATTTTTTTATTGCTTATTCCAAAGATTATTTTAGTTACAACAATTTTGGAAAATTAAATTTTACTAAATTTTACTACAAAAATATTGGAAAATTAAATTTTTCTACTAATTTAAAAAATATGCTTGTACCATTTTCGGCTTTAGAAAAACTTTCATATGCTTTTATTTTGCAAATATAGCGTTTATTTAATTTTATAAAATAATTTTAAACACATTTTTTGCATAAAAATTTTTGTTTTGTTTTTTTGAAAATTCAATAACATACTTATAAACATTAAATTTTTTCGCAAATTACAAATTTTATAAACATTAAATTTTTTTGCAAATTACAAATTTTATAAAAATTAATTTTTTTTGTAAATTACAAATTTTATACATATTAAATTTTTTTTGCAAACTAAAAATTTTATAAATAATAAATTTTGTGCTAACTACACATTTTACAACCATTATGATTACAAATTGGTTTTAGAAAATTCAATGACATATTTATAAACATAAAATTTTTTTTTGCAAATTACAAATTTTATAAACATTAAATTTTTAGCAAATTACACGTTTTGCAAACAATTTTTTCTGCTGAAATTTAATAAACAATAAATTTTTTGCTAATTACACATTTTAGAAAAAAAAATTTTTCTAAAAATTGCACATTTTACAAACATTAAATTTTTTGCTATTTTAATATTATTTCAATTTTAAAATTAAATTCTTGCTAACTTTTATAATATTTTTTTTTTAATTTCAAACTTTTAAAATTTTTCAACTTAATTGTAGGTTTAATTTTTTTTTAATATTTTGTTAATCGAATACTCCAAATTTTTATACAAACACAAAAAAGTCTTTATCTGCCAATATATGCTACACATTTTTTCGGTTAGAATATAATTATTATCACATTACATTTATTTATTCGCTACTTAAAATATTTCTTAACCATTATTCTACTTTGTTCGGCACTTTCTTTGGAGCTTCGTTTCGTTTTGCTAGGGACAAATGACGAAGAATATATGCTGAATGCACACTTGAAGTGAAAGATAAGAGTGATATATTAAATAATTTACGTCAGTGGCAAATTATACCCATTGCTGCAGTTTTCGTACGGTTGACATTCTCAAACAGTTAAATATGCAGTAAAAATTGAAATTAGAGTTTTCGAATTTCAAAGCTGGTTTCAGTTTGCAGAAAGCATTATTTTGGGTCGTTAAGCGCTAAAATAAGCCTTCATCACGGCGCGATGAAATTACGGTATTATTAAAAGAACTTTAAGTAAAGCCACTTAAGAGCTTCACTAAATTACTTAGATGCGCATGCATCGACAACAGCAGGTCTTACCTAAGAGAGTCCTACCGACTTTCTGAGCCCAAAAATCTTTGGTTTTGGTAAGCTTATCGTGCTGTTATTTAAATTAGCGAAGCTTTATTATATGGTGCTGAGGTGCTTTCAAGCTTTTCTTTTTTGTTTGATTAATGACGAAAAGTTTTGTGCAGCAAAAATTTTGAAAATTGTGTGACATAACATGTGTACTTTGCTAAAATGTGTTTTTATTATCTTAGCAGATAACCATTGTTTCGTTATCGGCGCTTTGCAAAACTATTGTTGCTATAAATTATAAGGAAAACTACAAGCATTAGTGACATAACTACTCACACACGTCCGATTATGTACTTATTATATTCTGAAGTATCTTATCAATTACACAGGTCAACAAAATTTATTTTATATATTTAGGTTATATAAGCAAATATACCTTCTGCTCAAATATAAACGAGACTGGCTCAAACAACAAAAACGGTTAATTATTCTTCAATATTTATTTTATCCCCTTCAAAATAGTCACCATTAGAGGCGATACACATATGCCACCTTTTTTTCCAATTTTCCTAACACTTCTGGTAGGCCGCTTTAGGTATGGCTTTCAGTTCCTTCTTCGAATTCTCTTTTATGACTTAAATCGACTGAAAATGCTTTCCACGAAGCGGCAATTTGAGTTTAGGGAAAAGAAAAAAGTCACACGGTGCCATGTCGGGTGAATACGGTGCTTGCGGAACAATATTTACGTTGTTTTTGGTCAAATAATCGCGTACAAGACGAGTCGTATGAGCTGGATTTTGGAACACACGTCTCATGTCCAAAACATCGTGAATAATGCTATGAGCGGATCCATTTGATATGTTGAGCTCACTAGCTATCTCTCTTTCAGTCACACGACGATTTTCCAACACAATTTTCTTTACTTTTTCGACGTTTTCTTCGTTTATTGACGTTGCTGGACGACGATCATGGGGCAAGTTCTCCAGCGATGTACGGCCGTCCTTGAACGACTTATACCAATCAAAAATACGTGCACGTGATAGGCAAGACTCCCCATATGCCTTCTGCAACATTTTCACTGCGTCCGTCGCACTTATTCCATTGGAATAACAAAATTTCAAACAAACACTTTTTGCTCAACGTTAATTTCCACAGTAAAATTCGAAAAACACACTCGAGGTTGACTTGTTTATAGTGCCTTAAAAAAAAAAACTATGTGACAGATCGCGCTCAAATTTGACATGTAAACATATAACAGTCCTGCCAACCTAAGCAAAAAAAAGTATGGCAATATGTCATGTCCTTGTCGAGTTATGGATAAAGTCTCGTTTTGCGTTGAGCAGAAGGTATGTGGGAGCGGATGATTGCAAATCGAAAATATTTGCTTTTTTAAGAAATTATAGTGATTTGAACCTTCTTTTTATTTTCGAACCCATATGATGTCGGTCTTCGCGGGCTGTTGTCGTCAAAAGAGAGGGAAGAGCACGGGAGATCATGTTTTTTGTATCGCACGTTGTATACGCTAGTATGAGTTTGGACATTGCAGAGGAATAACGTGTTTTATAGTTTTTTATCCTATAAAAACCAGTACAAAATATCTTCGAGAAGTTGTAAACGAGACGCTGACTTGTTTTGCTATATTTGCGGCGAATTTATTAAAATGAGAGAAAAAGTATGACTGAAGTATACATTGCTTACTTACCTCAATCTACCTGTTAATAATCAGGACAAAAAATGGGCTTTATATATTTGGCATGGTGACTTTATTTCCTCCTTTTTTTATAATAATTATTAACTATTTTCATAAAATTATTAAGGCTAAAATATATTAAATTTTGCCTCTCTCCATCGTTGGACAAGCTGTATTATGGAATTCGCCG
This sequence comes from Bactrocera oleae, assembly GCF_042242935.1. Classification (NCBI taxonomy): domain Eukaryota; kingdom Metazoa; phylum Arthropoda; class Insecta; order Diptera; family Tephritidae; genus Bactrocera; species Bactrocera oleae. The sequence continues at coordinate 3,231,049 of NC_091539.1, forward strand.
ACGTCTCTTGGTGTTGGTGAAGAGACTACAAAGTCACGCTGTATTCTTCATTGGCGATCTTATATCATTTATATGAAGCATTAACAACAATGATTTCAACGTCCCGGACGACCGAAAAAGTTTGAAGATGAGAAACTGAAAGCATTACTCGACGAAAATTGTTGGCAAATAGGCTGGCACAGAGCTGAAAAAATAGTAATGACGTTTGCACTGCAAAGAAATTGGAGGAAACCAAATATTTGAAGTTTTTTTTTCCAAAGCTTTCAGAGGCGAAAATAAAAGCTAGCATCTTTTTAGGTTCTCAAATAAAAAAATGTGGATTGTGATATTTTCTCGAAGTTACTTAGCAATGAGGAGAAAACAAGCCTGAAACCATAGTGCTTACAATTATGACTAACTGATCACTGACATGATTGCGAATTTCTGCATCATTGGATGTAGAATGTCTCCAAAGATGTTATACTCACATTCAGATAAATTTAAAGATAATATGGGAGCTTATTGGGAAGAAGAAGGAGAACGCCAGTATAGTGAGAGCATGATGGGTGACCATATTTGGGTGTTAATAAGAGAAACTTATACGGAACATGTGAGAAAAAGTTAAATTATACATTTTTAAGCATTCGCGGTCAATTTTAAATTGTCTATTGTAAGTATGAGTCCTAAATGTATGATCGATATCTGTTAATAAATTATTTATATATGTATTTTTGTGTATTTTTATTGAGTTGAATGGTTGAATTTTTCCATTTTTTATACATAAAAGCAAATGTTGAATTTTTTTTATTTTTATGCTTATTTCGAGTTAGAAAAGCAACAAAAATAAGGTATGTATAAACTGTGATCAAAAATGCTGCTCGCCTGTGTTACGTGCAAATATCATTACTTTCGGCTCACGCGTGTCTCGGCTGGCAACTGTAAGGTATAAGCAAAAACAACGCTATAAAAGAGTGGGTAAATAAGGAAATGATTTTGCATAATTTTTTATGCTTTTTACTAGAGTAATTTGCTGTAATAAATTTACAAACATATTCACAGATTTATGTATAAAAATTAGTTAATTGCTTGAACTTTGTACCTAAGTCGTAGAAAAATTTGTTTATGACACTTGTCTAGGCCACCCATTAGCTAGATTTATACATAACTTCAAGCATATAGTGTTGGAAAAAATATTAGAAACAAGCTGATTGCATATGGTGCCTTCAAATGTTTCATACAGAGCTCAAGTCATATAGCGGTTGTTTCTAATTTTTTTTCCAGCACTGTATATAGAACAACTGATAAATGACAGCAAAGTATCATATCGTATATCCATACTATGTATGTTATGCTTTCGTGTGTAGACAAAAAACGAAATTAGATGTCGTAATTGATTATGGAGTAGTCTTCATAATAAAACTTATACCAGCCGCAGATAAACTTTATATACGTTTTATTGCTATAGAAAGGAGTTTGCTGTATAATTTCACTTTTGCCCATGTTAGCTAGCTGTTGCTGTCATATAAAACTTAAAGCTTTCACATGATACGTGCAATTAACTCGTCAGCTATTACAAAAATATTTAATATTTGTTTGAACCAAAAAATAAGCTTTTGCGAACGTTTCGGTAAAATACTGATTATTTATATTATAAATGTTCTAGTCATTTAAAAATCTGAGTTTTTTTTCGATAACTAAAATTTATGTGAAAGCTTTATAAAAAATGGATTAAAAAAGCTTTTATGAAAGCTTGCCTAACGCAAGTATAATATATAAACATTGCTAATTATTCTTTTAATAATTAATAAAAAACTGTTGTTGAACAAAAAAAAAAGCTCCGATAGCAAAAAAGGGCTTCATGTGTATTTCAAAAATCCAAAATTCTGAACGCTGTTAAATTTTTTTGAACAAAGCTAATCTTGACGCTTGTACGCAAGCGATTTATTAAAGCATTATTTGTAAAACGAAAGCTGCGAAGGTACTTATGAACATTTAAAAGTAAAAAACAAATGGATGAAATATAAAATTTTCCGTCAAATAAAACATATTGTTTAGAATCGTTATAGAACAGAAGTATTTGTAAGTATTGCGTGTACCAATGAGCTTTTAAAGCTTTTGAGACATGTCATTCAATCAAAATTTGAAACTTAAAAATTTAATTAACTTAAAATTCTAAAAAAGCAAAAAGTAAAAGCTTTTAAATTTTTCACGCAATTCGAAGCTTTAAGCTTTGCTAAACGTTTATTGTTCCATGCAAGCTTTCCACTTTGATTGATATTGATCAAATTGTTATGTCTATAGAAATTTTCATTTAATTTTCATACTTTTTTATACTTGATACATAATTATCTTCGGTACTGATAAGAGCTTGTGCAATATAATATAACTGAGGTTTATATAGAATAAGAGAACACAAGTAGATAAGAGTGTATATAGCTAATTAACAAGATAGGGGTGGTAATAAATTAATTAAACGCACATAATTAACTTATCTCTGCTGCTCAGTAGAGTAAAAATAGTTATTAATCAGGGTCGCAAATTGGATTTCTTTCACTCGCTCTTGTAGATACTTTGGCAAAAAAGAATAAAAAAGGAAAAGTTGAAAATATCATATTTTATGACAAAAGAGAAGAGAAATTAAAGATTAAATATTTAAAAAAAAATTATTTTTAAAGGATTTGGTTGAATAAAGCCATTCAAATTGTTATATTTTTTTAACTTTCCACATGAAAGAAATTCGCAAACAATTTTACGAAAATAAAAGTATGCGAAGATATAATCCACAAAATAATAATTTCGCTCCAATCACGTAGTTGGTAACAACCAGAAGGAAGGTCGGAGGCGCTGCAAGGTAAATACATACTTGTAAACGACCAGCGTGGCAAGCAGAGTCGATAAAGCCAAGTCCGTCTGTCTGCATACACGCGAACTAGTCGCCCAGTTTTCGTGATATCATTTTGAAATTTTGCACACATTCTTTTCTCCTCCAGAAGCTGTTCATTTGTCGGTACCGTTGATCAGTGTAGGATATAGCTGCCATTTTAACTGAACGATAGGAATCCTATTCATTCGACTATTTCATTCGACGAGATATCTTCACGAAATTTGGCGCAGGTCATTGTCTAAGCCAATAATATAATCTACAAAAGCTTTTTCAGATCGGACCTCGTAAGCATCTTGCTTCCATACAAACTGTCAGAACAAACCCTACTTCTTGCATGGAAAACTGTTTTGTTTGACGTGATATTTTTGGTATGGAGCTTTGTACAAAGCCATGCTACAAGCTCCGTACATATTGTTCGGATCGAACCCTTATAGCATATAGCTGTCATACTAACTGACCGAACAAAATCAAGTTAAAGGTCAGTTAATACTCTTCTGCTATAAGAAATGCAAATGTGTAAGGCATTAAAGCTTCAGTGTAGCCAAAGATAATGTTTTTGCTTGTTTTTTGTGCCATTCATTTCCATTTGTGGAAATTTTTTCAAGCAAAATTTTAGTATTGTATTAAGTTTTTTTTTTTTGGAATTGCTAGCTTAGAATTTTTTTAATTAAGCCAAAATAATTTTATATTTTTAAACAAATTTATTTATCGTTAACTATGACTATAATACACAAATATCATATTAAAGAAAACTTACATATATGTATATGTATACATATGTATGTACAGACGTAGTAAATACACAGTACATAAATTCATAAAATATTTAGGCCATTGCATCGGTTTCTTAAATGACTAAATAATAATGCCTTTGTTAAATTGTTCAGCGTATTCGGCATTGCTACTTTCCACACCAGTACGTACAAACGTTTTTCATCTTCTAGCCGTTGGCGACTTCGCACCGCTTTCGGCTCAAAATAGCTACTATCCCTTTTATACATTTGCCTTTGTTCACTAATTCTGCTTGGCCTTTTTCACCTTAGGCAATTTGTTTTTCTTTCCACAACAGCAAATCAGCTTGAATACTTTTATGATCACAAACGCGCTGATGAGAACAATTGCGAGCAGAAAGCCGATCACATCGACCGACAACAGTTGCCAACGATTCAGGTGAACCGCCGGCGATTGCATATGTTTGGCGCCCTGATGCCGCAGCACATAGTCCACCCAATAGACAACCGTTTGACGTGGTGTCATTGGCCGATCGCGATATAGACGTGAAAATTTTTGCACTGTCTCTTTATATTTGGGATTGTGTAGCACATCCTGTATGGCACTGTTTAGACTTTCCTCTGTCATTGTTATGTAGTCGACGGAGAGGCCATAGCCGGAGTTTACAACATTTGCCATATTTGATGGCTGATCGCCGAATAACGGTATGCCTACCATTGGCACACCATGGTACTGAGACTCCACAACGCTACCCATGCCGCCGTGTGTTATGAATAGCTTAATGTTAGGATGCGCGAGTATGTCGTCCTGTGGCAGCCATTCTCGGAAGATAATGTTCTTCGATTCGCCAGGTAGTTCGTTCGGTGCCCATTTCCATAAGACCTTGTAAGGCAATTTTGATATGACATTGAACATTATCTTTATCTTTTCCTCGGTTAGATGGGAGCCTTGTATGTTGCTACCTAAACTGAAGTAGATAACGCCTTCTTTAGATTCATCCAAAATTTTAGCGATATCGGTGGGTAGTGGATCGGGTTTCTCCTTGACTTGTATGCCACCAATTTCAATTAGGTTGGGCACATTAGGGCGTATGGGCCCTTGGCTGAAATGGTGGTTGGTGAAGACAAGTGAGACGTTCTTGCGCACTTCATCGAGTGGTGGATAACGGTCTGGCGGAAAGTTGTATCTAAAAAAGGAGTAAAGAGAGATATAAGAGTTTAAAAAATATTGTAGCTTACAATTTGTCTTAAGATACTTTAATCATTTTAATCAAGCTCGCTTAAGAGTTCAAAAGTCCAAACAAACACTCGTAACGAGTTTCAGAGTTATATTATTAAACTTGAAATCGGAATAGTTTGCTAGCTCTATAACTCATCGATTTCACATGGCCCAACACACAAGATCTTACGCTGCAATCTAAAGGAAACAAATTGCGTTTAACCTCCTTAGAGCTTGAATGGGTTTAACTACCGAATATCTTCTCGCACTTGTTAGTTTACTGAACTTTTGAGTCACTTGAAATCATCCTTACTTAAAACACTTTCCGAATTTAACGCAACTCACTCATAATACTTTTGCGATTCCCGTTCCACCATGAGTGTCATATGATATGTTTCAAACAGCGCTACGACAAAGTTTTGCACTCGTCCCCAAAAATCCAATGGTTGTTTGCGTTCACAGAACAAAGTCGGCACATAGGCGGACTCGATTGGATTCTTAACCAAATTGTGTACGGCGAAAATCGGTTGAACCATAAACGAGACCACAATAGGGACTTTAAAGTGCGCACCCAAACCCAAATGAAAGTCGTTCATGAAGTAACCCAAAATGAGCAGATCAAAGCTGCCTTCGCCATGTGTGGCGAGGAATTGCCGCAAACGCGGATTGGTAAAAGACTGATTTGCCAACTGTGTGACCTCCTTAATGAAATATGGATAGCGCGTGATTAACGGTTGTTCTTTTATGACCAAACGTTGTAGGAATTTCTTTGGAAATAGCGGCAGATCCAATTGTATGTAATTGTATTTCGCCAATTTGTAAGGATTCGTGGTCGATGACAGCACGGTAACATTGTGTCCAGCATCGGCAAGAGCATCCGCGACGGCACAATGTATGAACAGATGTGATGGTGAAACTGATGGAAAGAAACCGAGAATACGTGCGGAATACACCAAAGTTGGAGGTGCGTTGAAGCCACCAATAACGAGGACGATAAATACGACGACAGTAGCGTGTAGAGACATATCTAAAGCGCGACGAAGCTTTGCGTTACTGTGTGGATCGCGTGTCTAAAGGTGACTGAGTGCCACTATAAGATTATAACGGTTATTAATTTGTGCGCATCCATAAATATTTTAATTTTTCTAAGTTACTAGTACTACTGCCTAGAAAATATTTACGTAAGGATTAGTAGTGACTGATACCGCTCAACGGTGTTAAGCTAATAAAGCATGTAAGATCATCCATTAATCGCGCTATTTGCTCATGCCCCTGGCTACTGTGTAGACAAGGCTGCAAGCTGTGAGTATATACGCGGACCGTTTGCTCAATGATAGCGACGTAATAAGGACAGGGTGTTGAAACAGGCGTGGCGTTTGCGATAAGGCGGCTTAAATAAAACAAACGCTGTTACTACAGTCCGGCCGTACTAGACTTGTTAACAAAGAGCTGTTGATTACTTTTTTTGATTTATGGTTATCATTAGATAAGAAGGTATATATTTGTGAATCCTAAGTATCACCATTCCATAATTGCTTGAAACTCTTAATTACTATTTAGAAAATGTAACGCATATTTTTAAAGAGTAAAGGCATACATAAAAAGAGTATATGCATACTACGACAGAAAATCTTTTTTTTTAAATTTTTATCTCAAACTGAATACTAGTTTATTATGGTGGGTACAATAACTTGTATTTTTCTTGCCAATCGTTTTTAAAACTTTTTGGTATATCGATGTTTGGACTCAACAAGCTGAACATAAATTCCCTGAGTTAAAACTCTTACTAGCGAAGGAGCAAAATACCTTTCAATTAGTTGCCACTAAAGTCATTAGGTTATAATTTTAACCTTCTAAGCATTAGAGTCCACGCTACTTAATCAGAATTAATTTCAGTTTGCTACACAATACACACAGGTGGTTGGCACCCTCAAAACTCACTTATAGTATTTACTTTCGTGATAATCCATCATCGTTTGGATCACAATTTCTTCGATCATAGCGACAATCATGTTTTTCACACGCTCCAAAAACTTCATTGGCTGCACCAAATAGCCGAATATACCCGGCACGTATGCGGGTTCACTGGGATTGCCCACAAACTTATTCACTGCAAAGATCGGCTGAATCATGAAGGATACCACAATGGGACAGCGAAAATGTCCCGCCAAACCCAATTGGAAATCGTTCATGAAATAACCAAACAGCAACAAATCAAAATCACCCGCCTGATGTTGCTGTAGAAATCGTTGTACGCGCGGGTTGTGGTGCGTTTCATTGGCATTCCGATTAATCGCACTTAAAAACGAACCGAAACGCCGCCAAAAGGGCTGACGTTTATTCACAATATCGGTGGACATGAGCGGATGGTCGCCCATCGTTGCCAATTCGATATATTTGTATTTCGCCTGTTTACGCACATTCGGCCCGGAAGCGATGACGGTGACGTCATGACCGGCTTGCGCCAGCGCATCGGCAACGGCGCAATGCACAATTATATGCGACTTCGAGGGTGAAGAGAAGAAGCCCAATATGCGTGCTGCGTCAACGCACGTTGTCGGATACACGCTGAGCACACAAGAGAGTGCGATGTAGGCAGCGGGTAGCCAGTTGGTGTATTTAGCACGCTGGCTCATGCTTTGCCTATTGTTTTTTTTTAATGTATTTCCTTTTCCAGAAACACATAAATATTTGTTGACGCGTTTAGAATTTGGCGTGCGTGCGGTTGTTGTGCGCGTCTGTGCTATGTGTCGAATACTAAGTGGTAGAACTTGTTTTCGGTAAGCATAAATACTCTGTAGGTAACAGCTGATTGTTTGTGGTGGTCAGTGCAACTGATACTTGGAATTTAGAGACTTATAGCGAATGCTCATTATTTTTTTATTATTCGCCAATTGTGTGTTTGGTTGCGTCAATCTATTGGTGCGGCAAACTTGCTATGTGGTGTTGTTGACTGATGCATTTTGGATCGATACTGGTTAGTTTTGAGAAATAATTAAGAAATAGTAATTTATAATGAACTAAATTATACTATATTCTATTACACTTAATCTATTAGAATTTTTGCTAGTATATCGCTGGACTGGTTAAAATCGGTGTGCGACTGACCCCCTATTGCTCGACTGAAAATTTCACTACTTCTACGCTGAAAGAATTTTTAACTAGTTAATTGATAGTCTCAAAACCACTGCTTCTGTTGAAGCCGTACGAATTTTCACTACTGGGATGTTGTCAAAAAAAAAAAAAGGTTTCCGAATTTTCGTTGTTTTTAGTGGAGACTTCGTTACCGTGTAGAGAGTTTCTTGGTGAAACAAAAAAATAAACAATTCTTAATGCATAAAAAACTTTAAGTTGAAAGGTTGCCATATTTAGTACTCGTATCGGTATTGACATACGTTTTCAAGCATTGTTGTTGTTAAAATAATTACAAACCTGTCCGTGCGTAAAAATTAATTCTTCCATTAATAAAAATAGACACGCGAAAATAAAATTAGACACTCGAGCCAAAAGTAGTTGAACTTTGTTTTACATATAAAAGCAGCTGACAAATTTTAGTAGAAAATGTGAGCTGTATTATATCAGAGAAGACTTGCTTGCAATGCTGTTAACCATTACCAAGCCTTGTGACAAATAGAACAGCTTAAATCACTCGCTTACTCGGTTATAAAAGTAGTGAAGTGAGAGATCCAGCTGATATTAAACCCACATAAAGATGCTAAATAAATCGCAGAATATAATCTGTCAGGAATTAGCGCTATGACCCTCACTATGCAACGAAGATTTGAGTCAGGTACAGACTGAAACCCGTAAGCAACGAGATTAGTAAGAAGATGTCGTATTTTAGGTGCAGGAAGTCAAAAGCGATTATCACATAATTATTGGCACTATGGTTCTTTAAAATTTCAATTTCAATTATATCTATATTTCTTAAGTTCTCACAGCATAAACATTAGCAATTTGTACTAGTGACTAGTCTCGATATTTTTTGTGGGTTCGTAGTACAATTGTGTAGGAGGCCTAAACTGACCAAAATCCGAAAAGAAATCCTATTCGAAATATATTTGAGTTGTTGCGCTAAGACTGACCCCCCTTGGACTTTCTTAAATGATCCATAAGTAAATATGTAAGAATCTCTTTAAATGTTGGTGGCTAGTGAAAAAGTTTGAGTTTTAGGGTCGGGAAGAGCAACAGTCTTTCATGTAGTGTTCTTCTGTATAGAAAACCGATTTTGGCATGACGAACTTACTCGTAAAGATTTTGTTGCAAATGATTACTGAATACCGAAATGAACATTTCCTCAATTATACCGGCAAAAAGGTTCTTCACACGCGCCACGAAATCCATTGGTTGTTTTTGTTTCGCCATCAAAGTTGGTACGTACGCAAACTCGCTAGGATTAGCAACCATTCTGTTGACCGTCATAACTGGTTGTATCATAAAAGACACAATTAATGGACATTGAAAATGTGCCGCTAAGCCGAAATGAACATCGTTCATAAAGTAACCGGCTATTACTAGATCAAAATCGCCAGGGCCGTGCTCCTGTAGAAAACGCTGTACGCGCGGATTTGTTATGGAATCGTTCGCGGAAGTGGCGATCGACTCCAAAAAAGTACCGAATTGCTTATAAAACGACATCGAACTTTGCACCATACTAGCGATGAAGGCGTTATCAAGTGTTTTGCGCTCAAGCTCTATATACTTGTACTTGGCATTGGGATACACATTTTTAGCAGCGCCGAAAACAGTGACGTCGTGTCCAGCCTGCGCTAACGTGTCGGCGACAGCGGCATGTATGATGAGATGCGATATCGAAGGTGACGGAAAGAAGCCCAGTATACGCGCGGTAGTTGCCAAATCGAAGCGCGTGGCGGCAAAACCGATAAACAGCAGTAAGCTGCATAACCTTTTAGGTGACATGACGAATAAAGATCTCGTTCTCTATCGATTATGTTTCGACTACCTAATTGCTCACAGAACACTTCGCTTTTCCCTGTACTACGTTCTACGCGTTCGAACAAACAAACGACAACTGAGCGCCGATTAATAATGAAAGCAATTATATATGTAAATATATTGTATGTTGGTTGAGCACTTAAGCAAAAATTGATATTTTTTATCTAACTATTTATATACTTACTAGGAGTGATTTTCTAATTACTTCAAACTGCTATCAGTAAGTGCTCATGACTTGGCGATGACTTGTAAAATTCTGAACTAAGAAGTGCATGTTTAGAACGCGAGCGTTGCGAACTTGTCTGCTTTCACATGTACACAACATATCGTTCAGCAGTCCTTGATTTGACTTCATGCGAGTCCTCATTACAAAGCATTCTTTGTGGGTTCAAAGCACAATTGAGTAGGAGGCCTAAACTTACCAATCGTCTATTCGAAATATATTTGGGTTGTTGCGCTAAGACTGACCCTTCTTGGTACTTTCTTAAAAAGCTTGAGCATTTGCTTGGAACTATAACAATCTTTCATGTGGTGTTCATTTGTAAATAAGAAAGATTTTTGAATAACTAAGCCGAGTTAGCTTCACTTTGTTAACTTACTCGTAAAGCTTTTGTTGCAAATTGTTACTGATTACAGAAAAAACCAACTCCTCAATTATACCGGCAAAAAGGTTCTTCACACGCGCCACGAAATCCATCGGTTGTTTTTGTTTCGCCATCAAAGTTGGTACGTACGCAAACTCGGTAGGATTACCAACCATTCTGTTGACCGTCATAACTGGTTGTATCATAAAAGATACAATTAATGGACATTGAAAATGTGCCGCTAAACCGAAATGAACATCGTTCATAAAGTAACCGACTATGACCAGATCAAAATCGCCAGCGCCGTGCTCCTGCAGAAAACTCAGTACGCGCGGATGTGTTATAGAATCGTTCGCGGAAGTGGCGATCGACTTCAACAGGTTACCGAATTGCTTATAAAACGGCGCCGAATCTTTCACCATACTCGTGACGATGTTGTTATCAAGTGTTTTGTGCTCAAGCTCTATATACTTGTACTTGGCATTGGGATACACATTTTTAGCAGCGCCGAAAATAGTGACGTCGTGTCCAGCTTGCGCTAACGTGTCGGCGACAGCGGCATGTATGATGAGATGCGATTTCGAGGGTGACGGAAAGAAGCCCAGTATACGCGCGGTAGTTGCCAAATTGAAGCGCGTGGCGGCAAAACCGATAAACAGCAGTAAGCTGGATAAGCTTTTAGTTGACATGACGAATGAAAATCTCTTTCTCTATCGATTATGTTTCGACTAAATAATTGCTCACAGAACACTTCGCTTTTCCCTGTACTACGTTCTACGCGTTCGAACAAACAAACGACAACTGAGCGCCGATTAATAATGAAAGCAATTATATATGTAAATATATTGTATGTTGGTTGAGCACTTAAGCAGAAATTGATATTTTTTATCTTACTATTTTTATACTTACTAGGAGTGATATTCTAATTTCTTTAAGATGCTATCGGTATGTACTTATGACTTGCAAAGTTAGTTTGTTTAAAGTTACTTTGTAGGTTAATGCTTAGAGATTATATATCATGGATGACTTCCAAAATTGAGAACTAAGAATTACGTGTTTAGATCGCGAGCCACTCTGCTTTAGTATGCACACAACACTTCGCTCAGCATTCGTTGACTTGACTGTATGCGAGCGCCAATCACAAAGCAGAATGCGCACAGACGCTACAGTATGTTTAACTATTAATGGGAAACCAATTTTGTTAACTATGTTTCAAATGAAAATTATGCAAAAAAAAAAACATAACTGACAAACAATTTCAATTTGCATTCTACTGCTAATTTTACATTAGAAAAAGCAACTAATTCTTTGTTCCTAAAAATCATAAAATGGTTTTATAACAACTGTGTACCGAAGTACCAACGCTGGTGGTTGGTTTAGACCCTAGTAAAAGCAATTGTCTAAACTCTAGAGCTCCAATCAAAAGAAAAAGTTTTCTTCCACGTTTGATTTGCCGAAAATGAATTATACAATATATAACCGTCTACGTGCGTTTACGATATTCAATCTTCATCAAAAAGGAGTATCAAGAGCGATCTCAGTTTTATAGATTTACCTCAGATATTGCCGAAATGACGTGGTCGAGAACGTTTGCCTTTTGCCATGAGCTTCTGTTTCAAAAAGAGCTAAAGTAAACGAAGCTTTCTGCGTTCTCTTTTATGTAATGAGGCTTTTCTCTGATTACCAGCTGCTTACAGCCCTTAACTTAACTTTAATTTGCTGGAAAGGCAAGGTTGATATCTGTATTCCGTGTGGTATTACCATTCAGAGCATTATTAGGAAAGTAAAGATTGTGGTCTGCAAAATAGTTTACAGAAAAGTGGCTAATTTTGCCACCCTTTAGCTCTTAGATGGCTTTTCCGGCCAATAAAAAACCTGTTGGTCTCGTAGAGAGCATTGGTTTTTAAAATTTATGGAAGCGCTAGCGTGTCTCTACAATTCTTTGGGAAAGCTGAGATTGTTTTGTATCACTCCAACTTACGATTCGGTCCATAATTTCTTGTGCATACCTGCTATTGTAAATATTTTTGAAACCAAAAAACTTTCATTCTTGACACTTACTTGTAGAATTCTTCTATTGATGTCTCCATGAAGCCATACATCAACACAAATTCGAGTAGGTACCACAAAAAGTTTTTCACTCGTTCAAAAAAACTTAATGGTTGCACCATACCGCTCAGCTGTAAAGGCGCATATGAAAGCTCAGCGGGATTTCCCACCCAGCTATGTATCTTTTGCGTAGGCTCCATCACATAGAACAAGATTATAGGGCATTTGAAGTGTGCGCCCAAGCCAATATGGAAATCATTAATTAAATAAGTCAACAGCAATAGATCGTAGTCGCTTTCTTGAGAGGTTTGTAAGAAATGTTGCACTTTTGGCTGTGCCAAGGTTGCATTATGTACACGTAATATTGGATGCAACATACCCATGTATATGGATGTATACATGCTTGGTATTTTTATGAAATTTTTAGTCAATTCATTGCCAATCGCTGGTCCATCGATACGTAGGTAACGGTATTTAGCGCGCGGGTAAACGTTCGTAGTGGCACCAAGCACAGTTACATTGTGGCCGGCTTCGGCCAGCACTTTGGCCAAAGCACAATTCATTAACTGATGTGAACGCATTGTGGTAGGGAAGAAGGCGAGTATGCGTGCACATTCTCCGCTGAGAGTGCTGCTAGAGAGCACGAGCAGAACGCCGAACGCAATAAATGAAAAAGTAACAGCTGTCATTGCTAATAAATTTATTAACCGTACGCGTACAAGGAAACGAGGCTACTAAGTGGCCTGTGGTATACGTTATAGCTGCAAGTACCTGATAAATGATAAGCGATCGAATGTCGCGATATCAGTTTATTGTGTTTTCAATCTTATCTAATGGTTTTAATGTTTATTAAACGGCATTAAATTATTTCAATGGTTAAATTTGTTTGTATTATATATAATTCAGTAATTGGAAATACATAGTAGCGTAATATAAGTCTAAATATTAGCCAACTGCAAGATCACCTTTAGCTCTACAGATTATTCCCACAGCCGTTTGTGTAGTTGCTTGAGTAACCTGGCTTACTGTCTACTTAGATATAGGTTTTTTTTTTAATTTGCTCAGTTCACATTACCGAATAGTTTTTAAGTCATCTGAGCGCTACAAAGCAGTTACTTTTTTTTTGAAATAGAGCTAGCTACGAGATCGCCTGAAGATCCCCGGATTACCCCATTGCAAGTAGTGATAGTCACTTAAGCATTCGCCAGACACTGCTCCTGCTTTACTTATATGGAACTAGCTGCCTACAAGATCACTTTAAGATTCTTAGATCACATCACTTCAAGCCTTGATAGTCACTGAAGCATTCGCCAGACAGGGCTACTGCTTTACTTATATGGAGCTAGCTGCCTACAAGATCACCTTAAGATTTTAGGATCACATCACTTTAAGCTTTGATAGTCCCGGAAGCACTGGCAAGATAAGGCTCTTGCTTTTTTATATAGACCTGCATGATCACCTCAATATTTTAGGATCACACCACTTCAAGTCTTGATAGTCAATTAAGCACTGGCCAGGCAGAGGTCCTGCTTTACTCATACAGAGCTAGCTGCCCGCATGATCACCTCAATATTATAGGATCACATCACTTTAAGCTTTGATAGTCACTTAAGCACTGGCAAGATAAGGCTCTTGCTTTTTTTATATAGAGCTAGCTGTCACCTCAAGATCTTAGGATCACATCACTTTAAGCTTTGATAGTCACTTAAGAACAAACCTATACAATTTTCATAAATAATTAACTTAACAATACATTTCAAAATATAACTTCTGGTCCTCACTCACTTGTAAATCTTAAACGCATTTATTTCAATAATCGGCGATGCGATACATTGCTCAAAAAAGGTGGCCAAGAAGCTCAAGACACGTCCCCAAAATGCCAGCGGTGCTTTTAGGCCACTTAACAACGATGGCGCATAGGCATTCTCCGAGGGATTACCCACTAAACGATTAGTAGAATAGAGCGGCTGGACCATAAAGGATAATACAATCGGGCAACCAAAATGTGCGCCAAGTCCCATCGCGAAATCATTGGCTGCGTATCCCAGCAGAACCAAATCAAAAGCGCCCGCGCCATGTGTGCGCAAGAAATCCTTCATCTTCGGATGGTTCAGTGTTCGATTGGCAGTGTTGGCAAAAGAGTGTACAAAATTGAATATGTTTAAATAAAAGGGTTTCGGTTTGTTGACCATAGTTTGCAATATGGTTTTATGCGAATTTGTAGCTTCGCTCAGTTCAATCTCCATGAATTTATATTTGGCATTTGGATAGACATTCTTTGAAGTACCGATTACGGTGACATCGTGACCAGCGTGTGCCAGAGTGTCAGCAATGGCGGCGTGTATGAGTGTGTGCGACTTGGATGGTGTTGGAAAGAAGCCGAGTATACGTGCCGCGTTTATGTGCCTACTGCAAAGTGCAAGGTAGAGCAGAATCCAAACGTAAAACGTAAATATTTTGCAACCGTTCATTTCCGTTACTTTTTGACATTAACCGACGAAAAGTTTAAAGCATACTAAATGATTTTTTAAGATGCGCCATGTGATATACTAGTTATTGTGTAAATATTTATTAAGCATGTTAGTTGGTATAATGAGAAGGTGTCTGCTGATAAGAGCAATTATGGTATATGTAAGAAATAGTTTTGAGAAGCCTAACAATATACACAATCGCGTGTAGCTTTGTCAAAAAGACGGATTGCCTAGAAAGTGACGACATTGAGCTTAGTCAATATGTCGAAATGCGCGTCTGATTCCGGCACGCCTGCTAAGAACACTACGGTCTTATTTTCAATGCTACGAGACACCCAGCACACTGTTACCGTAGTACCCTAAAGTAAGAGCTGAAGTGTGCCAATACTTCGTTTGACACGCTTGATGTTAGATTTCTTGTTCTACAACGCCGCTAAAGATAGCATTATGGTATAGCATTGGCTTAGAAGCAAAGAATTTAATGTTAGACTGCGAAGCTTGTTCCATTATCTTTCCCTATGGAACGAGTAGAGTGTTAGACAGCTACGTTCATCTATTTCTTAGGTTATCAATTGAGATGATATTTCGTTACAAAATAAAATAAAGTCTTACTTTAAAGTTTTAGCTTTATGCAGATTTTTCGTAGCTGTGATTTCTGTAGCTTTTATTTGTGAACATTTTCGCACTGCCCATTCAAACCAGCACTCGATTCGTATCTAATCTTATCTATATGCTCAGTCTCTTATAGAAGCTTCAAAATAACTCATGTATTTATTAAATTATAGTGGACTTATGAGGTCTTTGGTACACGTCTCATCTCCAGATATAACATATCGTAATACAGACTTTAGCTTTACAACTTACTTATATATTTAATTACTCTGTGTAAGGTAATCCAAATAGAGCACTATCACTATACGCTTTTATAGGCATCGACGTGGACTGCTTCTAAATGAAATTTCGGCTATATTTTGGGTCTTCAGAACTTTATGATCTTTCTTGTTCTGCGTAGTTGGTTAATCCTAGTTCTTTAAAGTACCTAGTACAGATTTTTTAATTGTTTGCTACCTTCTCTGCTTGGAGTTTTGATCTATACCAATGTGCCGAGTTAAGCTTAAGTCTTGTGCTCAAAATTGTGCAACTCTCTTTCGAAAGCTGTGCTACAAAGTTGAGAGCAAGCTGTGCTTTCTTAGTTAGCTTGGTTGAAAGCCACAGTTCATAAGACTGTCTAACTTAAATCAAGAGATGTGAATGTCCCTAAAATATCTTCAGTCTGATAGTCCATTACTTTTAAGCACAACTCGTTTCAACTTTAAGTATTCATTCCATTTGGTAATCAAGAAATTTATATACTTTATCTGACTTTGTTTTCGTTGTTGAAATATATAGATTAAAGCACTTTAACTGTTTGCCGTATGCTAATGAAACTGACGTATAAAGAGAACACAAATTTATTATCAGCACCATATGTAAAAAAAATGAAAGTGAATTGGTGATAAGAATGCTTCAAGATGACTCAGCGTGTTTTGTACTGATTGCTATAGTATATATTTTAATATATATTTCGGTATTCGTTTATTGAGTGATAAGCGACATTTGTGTGTTATTTTTTAGATATAAGTGCGGTCGCTCTATAAGCCTCACTTTATGTGAAAGTAAAAGCGCTGAGATTATAGCTCAACATGTTTCTTATTGACTATCAATACTAGATTTCTTATACTACTAATAATAGGTTGTAACAAATGAACAGTTTGCCGACTGCCAAAGCCACTAACTTGTAAACAGAAGAGCAATTGATTGTGATGACCTTAGGTAAAACACTGCAAGTATTGGCGATAAGCATGCTTCGAGATGAGTCAGCAAGTTTCAGACTACCACAAGTATAAAGTAGTCTATGTACTCCAAAGTACAGCGGTCTACAAAAATAGCCCATGCTATTTAATAAAGCTTAAGTTCTAGATGGCTCCGGTGAAAAGGTATAAGTTGGATTTTGGTCCAAAGACACATTAATGGTGCTTTGGAAAACGAAATAACTGTTTTTTTAAAATAGGATGATTAGAATCAATATCTAGAGACTTGAATTCTGAACTTTCTCATTATCCAAACTTCTTCATAAATGCGTTATAAAGACAAATACTTCTGTGGAGGTTGATTGCAAAGGCTAGCGGATTGGAGTTTTATGCGGACGTTATTTTGTTATCTCTCTTACCTATTGAAGATCTTATCTTGCTATTTATGCTTCTACTACCCACCCACTCCTTTCTTTCTTATCAGGCTTTAAATTCACATTTTTGCACTTACTCATATAACTGTTGCGTGCGGTAGGCCTGATACGCCATAAACGTAGACTCCATGCATGCTGTAATGTAGTTTTTGCTGTGTCATCTAAAATACCGCCATCCGGCAGCTGCAGGTGCATATATTTGTATGTGGCATTCGGATAGACATTTTCGATAATACCAATCACGGTGACATTATGTCCGACGCGCGCTAACTGCTCGGCCACGGTGCAATGGATGAGCATATGCGATTTGGAATAAGTGGCGAAGAGCCCAAGTATGCGCGAGCCAGCCGCTACGGAACGCGGCGCATTACAAGTGAAACCGGTGAGTACCGCTATTATTACAATATTTAATTTTATCGTAAACATGGTATTTGCGCAAGATTTTTCGTCACACACGCGTATTTTTTGATATAACTCGCACGAAGTTGCAGTTTAACTGCGCTTTCCTGCGCTTGAAACTTGTTTATTAAGAAATGCATGCGTGCCTCTGCTATGACCATTTTTGAAGCGCACGTGCAGGAAGAGCCGAAATATTTTGATAACAATGCGTTGCTGCGGTTGCAGCGTCAGCCGCAAGCAGTTAAACTCGCAAAATCAAGTAAGCGTCGGTCAATCAACTCTCTTTGAGATGTTAAGTTATAAAGAAATGCGCGATTCAAGCAAGCTGGTTTCAGCTCATATATATATTCTTTGACGAACTAGTAGACACAGCCGCAACTGATCTTAGTCATCACAACAAATTTGTTATAGGCTGAAAGCGCTTTGTTGATTTGTAAGGGTCTTATAATCCAGCATATAGGAGACAACAGACAGGTTTTCTAAGCTACCCGAGTGAGATGCCTCTTAGGAGTTTTGAAAGATCCAGTCTATAAATTTTGAAAACTATAGATCAAGTCAGCTCGATATGCTGTTCACCTTGTTCCGAAAACTGATGTGGTGTAGAGATTTTAGTGTGAAATCCTTCTATGCAGATCATCAATCAGTTAAGATTTAGAATACAGTATCAAGAACCTCACTGCGTTGACTATAGCACGGCTTTCAGTATAAAAATATCTTCTACTCAAAGCTCTGATAACTGTAAACTCATCAAGTCTTTGCAATCCATTAGAACTCGAGTGTAACTGTTTCTAATCTTCGAAGTTCCATAATATTTACTTCTTAATCTGATGGCGTCGCTGTATATACTTAAATCGTGGGGTAAGAGCTTATGTTTTGTTGTTTGAAAAGCTCCTTTGCTAGGAGCCAGTTTTTGTCATCATACTACAACCAAACTACAAGCAATTTTCCACATTGTTAACCTTATTCGTTCGAAATGAATCAATTATTAGTGAATTCGACCAAGTATTGTCAAATTCGTGATCGAAAAATATTTCATTAGTTTATTAAAAAATATCAATTATACAATATCTTCTATAATCTCCAATCCAAGAATACCCCGTGTAACATTCCTCATAATTATCACTTGATTTCCCTTTAGAATGCATGAAAAGCATTCAATTAAATTATTTAACGAAAATTCCGCGTCCGGGTCTCAGCGCAATTTTAATTGAACATTATTCAATCATTTGTTCATCATTTATACACACGCGAAGCAGGCTTAACCGTGTGCCCAAGCATACAACTGCTTAACGGTAGCTGCACAACGGTTACAACTGTGAACTTCATTGTAGAATTACTTGCTCAGTGAACATATTGTTGGCAACGCTGCCGTCGCCGTGTGAATTGAGTGCATGACTATCACCTGACGGTTTGTGTGTTCAACTACCAGCCGAGGGCTTTCCGTTGAGAGTGTTATATACCCACTTACGAAAGTATTTCAGTATACATTAAATGTTGGTCTTGCGTGTTGCTCAACACAGAGACTTAGAGTCTGTTAGACATTTTTCGGTTCACACAAGCAAATAGGCGCTCAGCAGCAACAGTAGCTCGGCCTAAAAACTATCCAATGTATTATTATTGTTCTTACCGTTCGCTTTGTTCGACTGTCGGAGTGTCCTCCATTCATTTATTGGCCATCTTGTTGAATGGTTCATTGGGGAGTTGTCAGCGTATGACAAGCGGTAATAATTTAATTATTTTACAACATGTAGTACTCGTGTTGTTGCAATTATAACCAATATTATTTGGCTAGTCTTGTTTTTGTGCATGACATTACGCTTGCCATATTCTCTCTGCATATTTATTTGACCTAAAAACGTAAATTTCGTGCCACTATTAGTTTGAGTTTCAATAAATTTGAAGTTTTTGAAGTGCCTGATTAAGTCAAGTACATACTTGCAACTACACTTTCGTCACTCTGCTGTTGCGGTTGTTCGAGTGTGTTCAAGTACGGCGCCAGCGTCGTGTTAACTATTCATTATGCTCTTCTTCAGTACAATAATCGTCAGTTATATTGCGAACGTAGTCATAAATTGAGCTTTTGTATCTCGAAGCTATCACTTCTATTAATATAATTTGTGAGCCAAGAGCATTTCGAGAGCAACTGCATATACTTAAGTTGCTCAATTTAAATCAAAATTTGTTGGAAATAATTTAAGTTACGCTCATTTTACATTCAATTCTATAATTCAATTTCAACGTTAGAGAAAATCAATATTAAATGCGCATTCTAACATTATGTCGGACTTCCCTGGTTGGCTACTAAATCCGGACATATCTGGTCTTATTGAAGGTCCCATCTCATATCATCCCGCTTTAATTAAGGTATGATTAAAAGGGTGTGAGTTCATGCGTATCCGTCGAAGCTTTCCCGTCTTATTCAAAGAGGTCCGATCTGTCTTAACTAGAGTTCGACTAAAAAGGTGTGAATTCATGCATGCGAACTCGTCCTTAGGAGCTCCTCCATTAAACTAAGAATATTTTTTTCTAACTTGTGAATAATAACGAAAGCTTAGGTTATGTACTCGTATGAAAATGTTACGTATAACGGTACTTTACAGCCTTTACAATACTTAACTATTGGCGTCTTAAAATTTCATATTGCTACCAATATATTTATGTTCGTTTAATACATGTTCTTCATGTACACCTCCTACCTCAGCGCATTTCCGAGAATTTGCACACTAGATCTGTAATCGAACGCAAACACGCCTAGCTGTATGCAACGTTTTACCATTCAATGGACTGTTGCCAAAATTAACGTTGCCAAAATTAATGTCGCCATAAACACTTCAACATTTACGAGCCAGCAGTGCCTTCCGGTGCTTTCACTGCAATTGTAGCAGTAAATACAGAATGGCGGCAATGGGGAGGCAGTAGGCGTTAACATATTTAAGAATAGTTCCTACAGCACTTTCTTCATGAAAACCAAATTAAAGCAACAAAATATGCAAAGTACAACTGAAATGCAACGCCATGGCAACTCGTTAATTACACACACACATATATATATATACAAACTTACAGATAGACACTTATATAACAACCTAGATATTGTGAAATATTTATTCACCTCAACTGCTCTCCTTTACAAGCAGCGCTGTTGATTTTAAGCTGCAGCAATATTTTCGTGGCTCCTCACAATATGTACTTTATGGATCCAATGCAAGGTAATGTCTGCTAGTTGCATAAATATTCCTCAAAAAAACATACATACATTAATACATATGTACATACAAATATATATAGCTATAGTGTATTCATTGTAGTCGCTATAAATAAGTGCACTTTGTGTCAGAGTTATTTTTAAGCGCGGAAATTGTTGAATGGAAAACGTATACATAACGTTGATATGAAAATGTACATTGATATGAAAAACTAAATAATTTTTGAAATTTTTTGTATTAAAATTTTGTTTGTTGTTTTGGAAATTGTTGCATGAAAAAAATTTCTAGCGAAAAAAAGAAGTTTTTAAATTTTTTAATTTTGAAAAATATTTTAATGTTTAAATTAAAATTTTTTTTTTTAACCTTTCAGTTTATTTGAATATTTTATTTTTGAAGTTAAAATGTTTAAATAAAATTTTTTTTTAATTTTTCAGTTTATTTTAGTGTTTCCCTTTTGAAGTTGTAACGAGTTTAATTTAGAAAAGCTTCCAATTCCAAAATATCCCACAAATTTGTTTTTTTTTTTTATTATTTTAACAAAGTTCTTTCTCAATATAAAGTCTATATTTTTTTATTAATCAAAGAGCGTTTATAAATTTACCGTTAAAACGGCCTTTTGCATATCTGCTTCTATGAAATCATTAAAAAATTCAAAATGTTTAAAATTTTTTTGGGAATGCAATTTGGCTTTTTTAAATTTTATAAATAAATAATAAAATTTTAATTGAAAAAAAGTTTCTAGGTTTTAAAATTTTAGTTATCTTTTAATGTTTGTAAATTTTATTTATTTATTTATTTTTTGGATTAAATAATTTTTAATTTTATATTTTTATATTTTTAAATTTTTATTCATTCATAATTCATATAGACTAAAAAAATTTTAATTTTATAATGCTTATTTGTAAATTTTTCTTTATTTATTTATTTTTATTGATCTTTTTATTTTTAAAATTTTTTTTTAATAAGGACTAAAATAGAATTTAAATATTTTAATTTTTCAATGTTTGTTTGTATTAGTAAATTTTTATAAATTTATTTATTTTACTTATTTTTTCATTTATTTATATAATATATTGTTTTTTCATTGAGTGTTTAATGTTAAATATTTTTTGTTTTGTAAGTTTTTATTTATTTATTTTTATTGATTTATTAATTTTTTTTTGATTTATTTATTTTTTATTTGATTTATTAATTTTTTGAAATTTTTTTTTCATTTAAACTAAAATAATGTTTTATATTTTAATAATTGTTCCTTTAATTTGCAAATTTTTTATTATATAATTTTTTTATTAATTTATTTTATTTACTACTTTTTTAATATTTTTGTTCATATAGACTAAAATAAGGATTTATAAATATAGAAATAATTATTTAATTTTTTGATTTGTAAACTTTTATTTATTTTAATTAATTAATTTTTTTTTATTTCTGAATTTTTATTTATTTATTAATTTTTATTGTTTTTTTAATTTTATTTAATAGATAATATAATTTTATTTTATTTACACATTTTTTTAATATGTATTTTTACATATATGTATGTATATATGTAAAAGTATATTACTTGTCGTAATCATATTTTCAGTAATCTCAAAATGATTTGTTCAATAACATTTTTTCTTTCGTCGAAAATTTCAGAAAATTAAATTAAGTAAAATATAAAATTTCTCTTAAGAAGCAAAATACTTTTTAAACTGAAATTCTCTCATACAAAATTTGAATTTATAAAAATAAAAATTATGAAAAGATTTTTTTACGTTCTTCTCATTTAAATTGTTTTTTTTCGTTATGAAAAAAAAAATTTACTTAGATCATCTAAAATCGTATATGTGTATGTGCATAAGTATATTTATTTTTTCGTTTTTGGTTTTGTACTTGTTTGTTATATCTTTATATATTTACACTTTTTTTCAATTAATATTTTTTTTATTTTTCTAATATTTTGAATACAAATTTTTGCCAATTAATTTAAAAAAGCATTATTTTACTCATTATATGCTTGGAGCTAGTTAAAAACTTGTATTTTTTAATGTTTTCAACTTTTTTTACTAGTATATATTTTTTGTCTTATTTTCTAATTTTTCTATTTTATTTATTTTATAAAGAATCTCTATTATTTGCAACATTTTCTAATTAATGCCACACACTAACTAAGCTTCTTCGGAAAAAGTGCGATTTTATGTGCGGTCGCATGTATTTGATGCGATGCACTTAAATGCGCGCAATAAACTGATATGGCAACGCCTAATTGCAACCTATTATTGCGCCACTAATGTCAATTTGTACAAATAGTTAATAATTTAGAACATTTTTTGCACAACGCAAATGAACTAATGCGAATTAGCATATTCATGTGCTTGTGTGTGGGGGTGTGAGTGTTGGCTAAATGTATATGTGTGTGTTTGAAGCGATTTGCATTAAAAACTCACTAACCCACTCGCTGTATTTATGTCAATTAAACGTGTAAATTATGCAACGATTATTTACACACACACACACACCGCCACATACATGCTTTGAATTGCAATTTGTTTCTCACTTAACGGCAAATGGCACGAGATGGATGAATTTCAAATGA
Organism: Bactrocera oleae; assembly: GCF_042242935.1. Classification (NCBI taxonomy): domain Eukaryota; kingdom Metazoa; phylum Arthropoda; class Insecta; order Diptera; family Tephritidae; genus Bactrocera; species Bactrocera oleae. The sequence goes on from NC_091539.1 coordinate 3,254,329, forward strand.
AATTAGGTCAATTGAAATAAATTTTTCTGCTGTCAAGTGTAATTGACATGCAATAATCGCAAGTTTAAACGTAATTTTTCGATTATTTCATCAAGTGCAAGCAAGCTGCCGCTCACACATACGCGCACACATGTATGAGTGTGCCATAAAAGTGTTTAGCGTTGTGGGAAGCAGTCGAAATGGAATAGAAAATTTTCAAATAAAAAATTTTACAACAAAAAATGCGCTACATAAGAAAGCACTTTTACCGTTACGTAACGGTGCAGCGGCATGATAAGCCAAGTGTACGCTATATATGAGAAATTTGTGCGGCAGGCGAACGTTGCGCTGCCCAGAGAGGATTTTATAGCAAAAATCAAAGTTTTTATTTTAGTAACTACCCGCATATACCGCTGCTTGTATGTATGTGTGTGTGTTTCTTACATTTCCGTTGAATTTATGTGGCAAATTTAACTTGCGTTGTCCATCGCCTAAAAGTGTACTCATAATTTATGCATGTAGCGTTTACAACAAAACTCGCTGTAACTGTATAGCAAATACACTTACAAAAACAAAGCCGTGCAACTGTGTGTAGGTCGCTGGGTCATCGCTGCGCCCCAACAAAAGCTCTATAAATACCCGTTTACATTGGAAATATATTTGTGGCATCTGTCAAAGCTGAGTGACAGTTCGACAAATTACCAGCCAAACGTTGTCCGCGCGCGCGTTTTCATAGCTTTCTCTGTTTTCCTACGCCACAGGGCTCTTCTCAGGCCACACACCGCTACTTGGAGGTGAAGGCTCGTTGTTCGTGTTGAATTTAATTAGCTTTTTGTTATGCCGTAACATGTTCATGGCACGAGAAGGTCAGGCATGCCATGTCTGTTTTGCTACTGGCAACGCTTGGCCGCTACTCACGCTATGGTGTAGCGTTGCTGTTTGGTTTCCTTAAAAAACAGCTTCACTACTAATTTGTGGGTGGCCTTGGTACTCGCATATATGCCGCGGACATTGAAAAGTGAAAGTGATTGCATGTTAAGGTCGTAGCGATTAAAGGAAACAACTGAAGTGCAATGAGTTGATATGTTGATATGTTGGCTCGATTGTCTTGAGTTATCTCGGAAAAAATTAACCTTCAAACCCACTGTGTAGTGGCTACTCCGACTGAATGATCAAAAACGAATGTTTGAATGTTTCAATATGATGAGTAAACTCTCTCAGAACAAACTTCTTTCAGCCAGAAAATGAGCAGGCATAACTCTTGGCAATAATAAGATTTGTAGAGCCACTTGAACCGGTTATCGATGTATGAGCTCGTTAAAGACCGCTACGGTAGTCCATAACACAGGGAACCGCTGAGAGTCTAGACAGGCGTATGATACTGAATACTAATCATGTGGCTCTAAATATATCATTTACTGTGAACCAATAGGAGCGTCAGAGAGAAGCATGGTTTAGCATAGCAACCGCTGCTCATATCAGAGCTTAAGTGTTCGCTAAGCACCAATAACTTTTAATATGAGTCAATTATTGAAGTTCTAACTTTTTTTGTGGTTTCTAACTTTTTTGCGCATTTTCCGTATATTATTCTGCCGCAGGAAATCCGCTGGTTGAGAATTACAGCGCGCAGCTGTGTTAACCTGAGTTTCCACGACGAGCGTCGCCTCGTATTTCTTATAGCCCCAAGGCTGATTTACCTACTTAAACACATGGAGTGGAAGAATGCCAATACTGATGTTACAGTTCGCCTTTCAACTGTAAATTTTGTTGCTTTTTAATTTACAATTGCCGAATGGCTAAAATCGTGCTCTTTTTGTTATCCGCTTTCTTATTCCTTTAATTTCTTCTCTTTTCACTATTTGCCTCACTCTCTCCTTTCCATTAACTTCTTTACTTCTTAAGTAAATATTTTCCTCTGCCATTGTCATTTTCTCACACAATCCTCTTCTTTTTCTACTTTGTCGTTTTTAAGTTTCTCCGACGAATTTTAAGTTTTCTGACTTTTGATAGTTTTATTTCTTGCTTTTTTGCTTCTTTTCCTTTTACAGGGAAATTCAATTTTTGTTAACAAGTAAAATTGATTAGGAAAATGTTCGCAAAATTTACACCTGCCAATTTCTATTTGCTGAGTGTCTGAGCAAAATTTCTGCAGCCAGAGGTACACACTTCTCTTTTGCCCATTGTGCAGTGAATAAGAAAGAAGACTGCGAAAGAGCACATTTAGCATTCTCCTCGAACTTTTTTTGTGAAAAAACTTGTTGAATAAAAGTTTTCAGGCAAACTTGAAAATGATATTTTGTCACTCGAAAAGTTGCATCTAAAAATAGACTTCGGCAGTTCAGTATATAAACGGTTGCTGTTGTTATCATTTGGACTTTTTTCAACGTAGCATACATTTTAGCGCAAAGATGTTTCGAGTTTTTAGGTTGCGTAATGACGGCAAGTCCTACAATAAACTACAATAATAAAATGCTTGCTGACTTCCCTAAAAATTTTGGAAATATTCTGAGTTTAAAAATTCAAATGACCCTATGTTGCGGCACCTTTTGTTGAGAAACTTTCTCTGACTGTCTCTCTCGGCTGTGAACCCAGAAATCACGCGTGTGTGTCAGAAGATAAAAAGCTATGAAATCTTCCCGCTGTAAAAACAGAGCCTCAAAAGTGGTCCTCGACCGTTATTAGAAAGAGTGTGTCTATGGGTTGAGACTTAAAGAAAAAGTGAGCATTGTTGAATTTGCTGTGGATTTTTCAGGTCCGCTCGTGCTCAAGGAGTATTTTTAATTTAGACAACTAATTGTACATCCGATTTGGGTAAGTGCGCCAGTATATATAAGTCTCTAGATACCATTAAGATTATTTAGAAAAGATCTCTGGTATTTTCTATTCGCATTTTCATTTTCCGACTGAACTTCCTTATATAGTAATGGTCTTCAAGATGTCTAACGATTCTAGATCCATTTTTGTCTCTTTTTTGTACTAACAGTTGTAGATCCATGTATTGCCCTTCAGAATAGAATATATAATATTAACGGAACATTTTTGGAAAAAATTTATATAATATAAAGATGTCTTATCTTCAGTCAAAATTATTGATCCTATAAAAAAATTCACTTTAGCTAAAAGATGATAGATGAGCAGGGACATATGTTGTTTTAATGGATAGAGGTTCTTTCGAAAACTCTTTCGTGGAAGAGTATTATAGACTAGCGTGCTGTGGTGGTCTCGGCCGAAATTGCTTAGGCAATTACAGTGATATAAAAGATTAGGCAATTACAGTGAAGAAAGAAAGGGATATAATAGACCAAGGCGGCACTCCGCGAACGGTCTTCAGTTCCATTGGTACCACGGTGGAATTTGCTATGAAAAGAAATTTTTATTTTTAAACAGCTTCTAACATTATTAGCCTTCAATTAATAGATTTTGTTGGTCTTTTTTTAGTGGTTTTTTCGTAAGGTTGGGGGTTAGTTATATACACACGCGTATGTTACCATAAACGTGTGAGTAAATCTTATAGCGAGTTAATTAACACTAAATCACACGCAAACGCTCTCACAACCAACCAATTTAAAATAGATTTCCATCTGCGTCTATGTGCAGCTGTTCACCGTTAAGTCTTCTGTGTGTGTGTGTGTAGTGCAACGGCAGAGCTGCAATCACTCTGACCGCAGCAGACGCGCTAACAGACAGCTAAAGCCACAATAATTAACATGCAACAGCAGCACAGACAGACAACATCGACAGGCAATTGCAAGCACACATACACAAATACATACCAATACACATGCACACACACGGACGCATACATTTAAACATAGTGGCTAACCGAGAGTTACTCGTAAGCTGATAGACAGGCACTGCTGTTATGGCGGTGAGGCGCCGAAGCGTGGTCTGTTGTGCTGTGTGTGTGTGTCAGTTTGTGCGTGCAATTGTATGGGCGAGTCTGTGCCGCTGAGCCCTTGATGCTATAAAATTGAAATATTCTAAGAGGAGCTCAGCAGCCGTTGTTCGCATATATTGTATATGGGCATGTGTGTGTGTGAGTGGGTATGTTTGTCTATATGTGTTATACTAATCTCTATTTGTGTGCTGAGTGTCATTGAGAATTGAATTAAAAATATGTCGCACACATATGCGGAAAACCCATTTGCATGCGCGCACAAACTCACACACACACACTCAAATAAAATTAGGGGAAGCGAGCTAGCTGTACAGACGCGAATTAGTACCTCAGTTTTTGAGATTTCGATCTGAATTTTTTCACATGTTCTTTTCTACCCTAGAAGCTGCTCATTTGTTGAAAGTTTCGATATCGGACTACTATAGCATATAGCTGCCATACAAACTGAATGATCAATTTCGAGCCTTTGTATGGAAAACTTTTGTATTTGACAAGGTAGCTTCACAAAATTTAGTATGGATTATTATCTAAAGTAACGGTGTAATCTCTGAAAAAATTATTCATATCGAACCACTATAACATTTAGCTGCCATACAAACGGACCGATCAAAATTAAGTCTTTCTATAGAAAACTTTTTTATTTGACAAGATATCTCCACAAAACTCGGCATAGATTATTGCTTAACATAATGTTATAATCTCTGAACGTATCGTTTAGATCGGACCATTGTAGCATATAGCTGTCATACAAACGGCATACAAAATCAAGTTAAAGCTTTTAATTACCCTTCTACGCTATAAGAAAATTCACTTATGTAGGGTATTCTAGCTTCGTTGCGGCTAAAGTTAACGTTTCTTCTTGTTTTTATTATGTTAGTGTGTGTGTTTTTGCGTTGTATGCGCGTTTTCAATGTTGCCAACAAAGCTTTTCGAACTTGCCACCAACTGCTGCACTAACGCGCTTTTAATCTGCGCTCACACTTACGCTTCATCAGCGCCGCCACTATGAGTCGCATGTGGCACCTCGGAGTATATGCACACACACACACAAACAGAGAGTGAGTGCTGCATTTGATAGTGCGGAAATTACTAACGGTACTGATGCTGGCGCCAGTTAAAACCAGACAGACGGAGTCTATTAGTTGACTCAGAGGAGCGCAGCTGATTCAGTACAGGAAGGCAGTGTGTAAGTGTGTATGTAGAGTGCGCGACCGAGCAAAGGACTCCTTATGCTTTTTGCTATGCCTGTCCTCTTGCCACCGGCGTCGTTGTGTATGCTGTTGTGCTTGTTGTTGCAACGCGGAAATTGTATTAAGAAGGAAATGAGTTTACCACTGCATTACTCACCAGCTCACCGACTCACCTAACTAACGGTCTAAGTGACTAAATTGTCTGCACGGCAGTCTATTGGGTTAAGTGGCTCACTCTGTGGCGTTATGATTGATATTTTTGAAAATGCTTGAAAGCAATATTAAATATGAATGATAAAGTGTCTATATAGTGCTTATTACATACATAATGTGTATATGTGTATATATGTGTGTGTTGTTGCTGAAGTTGTGTGCTAAGTGTTGTTTAATGGGATTTTAGTTCGCCTGAAATAATTTGGTGATGGGCAGTAAAATTGACTAAGTTTGGCAGGAAATTTAGTTGTAGCTTAACCAATGTTGTTGAAATATAAAATTTATAATATGAAAGTGATAAAAATACTATTGTATTTTGGATGAAATTTGCTTTGAATTTTTTATGAATTTTTTTAAAATATTTTTTTTTTGTTTTTTAATTTGGTTTATTTTTAAATATATATTTTTAAAAATTTTTTTTTTTTAATAATTTTTGTATATTTCTATTTAGCAAATTTTTCTGTAAGAAATATCCACTAACTTAGCCTTTGCCTTAAATTTATCTTTAAAAAATAAAAAAAATCTAATTTTCCTGAAATATGATTTTATTTTAATAAATAAATAATAATTTTAATAAATTTCATAAATAATTTTTATTTAGTTGAAATCTTTGTTTTTGTATGGATTTATTATTCATTTTTTTATATTTTTACTATTCTATTAACTCATATAGTTAGTGTGTCTTAATATTATATTTTCTAAAATATATATGTACATTTAATTGTATTTTACATATTAATAAAATTTTTACCAAAATTTTAACATTTGTTTTGAAAAAAAAAATAATACAGTTTTGTATAATATGCATATATATATTTATGCTATATATGTATATATATTTTATTTTTTTTAGATTTTATAACGCTTGCAATAAGTTTTTTTATACAAATTTTTTATCAAAAATATTTTTCATTATGTTTTTTGCTAACTTGATTCAAATTTTAATATGATTTTGTATAATTAATTTTTGTTTTGCTTTGTAAGCATATTTTCTAACGTTATAAGTCAGTCTTTTTAACCATTTGGTCAACATTTTTTATTAAAATTAAATTAATTCATTAGTGTTTTATTTTTTTAGTTTTTGAACTTTGGTATTTTGTTTGTACAATTGTCACTTTTTTTTTAATTTTCTCAATTTTCGTTTTATTAACCAATTTATTTTATAATTTTTTTTGTACTATTCGAAATTTTTTATTATTGATTTTTTTACTAATATTTTTTTTTTTTAATTTTCTCACTTTTTTTTATTATTTGAAATTTATTTTTATTGTTGGAATTTTTTTTATATATATTATATTTTACTATTCGAAATTTTTATTAATGATTTTTTTGGTACTTTATTTATTTATTGAAAAATATCTTTAATTTTGTTTATTATTTGGTAAACATTTTTTGTTAAAATTAAATTAATTCATTAGTGTTTTATTTTTTTAGTTTTTGAACTTTGGTATTTTGTTTGTATAATTGTCACTTTTTTTAATTTTCTCAATTTTCGTTTTATTAACCAATTTATTTTATAATTTTTTTTACTATTCGAAATTTTTTATTATTGATTTTTTTGCTCATTTGTGTTTTTTTTTTTGAAAAATTTTCTCAATTTTTTTTTATTATTTGAAATTTTTTTTTATTGTTCGAATTTTTTTTATATATATTTTACTATTCGAAATTTTTATTAATGATTGTTTTGGTACTTTATTTATTTTTTGAAAAATATCTTAAATCTTTTTTTTATTATTTGAACGTTTTATTATTTTTATTTTTTTACAATTATTGTCTGGTATTTTTTTTGGAATTTGTTTAATGGCTTCACAATTTTTCTAATTCTTTGGTAGACATTTTTAGTAATTATTAATTTTATATATACATTTTGCAATTTAATTTTTATAATATGTGTTTATATAAATTTTATTGCTTCTTAACTTATGTTTTGTAATTTTTTTTATACATTTGTACATACATCTATATAAGAATGAAAAACACAGAAAACTTGCTTCTTCACGAAGCACTTATAAATATTAAATTCTTTGGCAACCACATTTACCGTTAGCCTACTTTCTGTCATTGTTTTCGATTGGTATCACAAAATTGAATTGAATTCGGTTTAAGTTCTCGCATAAATTTTTCATTCCCCCCACAAAACACTACGAAAATAAATAAATAAAATGCCGTTATAGAAATCTCGAAAAATGTAAAAAAAATATAAAATTTCAAAATATTTTAGGCTATATGTGTATATATGTTTGTATATGGTATATGGAGTACATGTGCTCGTATTTTTGGCCAGAGCAAACACATAAATTGCTATAATTGATTTATTTCGTCTGTGCGCGGTTGCCAATTTCCCAGGCATGCGACGCAACCGGAAAAGGCAGTTGGCCACAATGACAGTTCAATTGGTGTGAAAAAATTTGGTGTTAACGAATATTGGATTTTTCCATCGGAAATATTTGTATTCATTTAAATTACTTTTTATTAAGAAATTTTTATTTTTAACTGTCTGTTTGCATATAAGCGAACTAGTCTCTTAGTTTTTCAGATATAATTCTGAAATTTTGTACAAGTTCTTTTTTCCTTAAGAAGCTGCTCATTTGTCGAAATGGACCGATATCGGACCACTATAGCATATAGCTGCCATACAAACTGAACGATTGTAATCAAATTTTTGTATGGAAAACTTTTTCATTTGACAAGATATCTTCACGAAATCAGGCATGCGTTGTTGTGTAAAGCAACAATGTAATATTTGAAGAAATTGTTCAGATCAGATAACTATATCATATAGCTGCCATACAAATTGAACGATCCAAATCAAGTTCTTGTAAGAAAACTTGAACTTGTGAAGGGTATTATAGCTTCGGAGCAGCCAAATTTAATGTTTGTTCTGGTTTTTATTATTTTTTTTGAATAATAAAAATTTGTTTTTGCAAAGTTTGCTTTTATTTTTTTTCGATTTTTAAAAAGTTATCACGTGTTTGTATAATATATTTATAGTTGAATTTTATCTTAAATTATTATTTTATTTATTTAAATTACATTACTGATTTCTTTATTGATTTCATGCAATTATATTTTTAAATAATATGTAATTTTTTTATGCGTATATGTGTAATATGTTTTTTAATATTCTCTTAAATATTTTTGTATTTACTTCTTTATATATATTTTTTTAAATTTATTCTAATTTGTTTTTTTTTTAATAAAATTGTTATTTATTATAATATATAAACAAATTTTTGTTTTTTAATGAAAATGTTATTTATTTATTGTTTTTAATTTTTTTATATAATTTTTTTTATATTTTTTTTATACACTTTTTTATATATTTTTTATACGTTTTTTAATAAAATTTTTTTTATGACTTTTCTTAAATTAATATTTTTAAATATTTTCTTTATATTTTTTTTAAATGTTTTCTTTAATTTTTTTGTTTTTAAATATTTTCTTTTATAATTTTTTTAAAAATATTTTCTTTAATATTTTTTTTATTATTCCCTTTTTTAAACTTTTTTCTTATATAATATATTACAATTTTTTGTATTTGAATTAGTTTTGCTATATTTCTTTTAATGTTTTTTATTTTTAAAATCTATTTTTCTCAATACTTGCGCTCGTGTAAGCCATAAATTATGTAGTGACCCAACGCTTCGCGTACAAAATCCAGCAGAAGCAGGGCAAAAAATGAAAAAAAAAACATATTGCTGCATAAGAGATCGAAACCAAAATAGGCAGTTCACATACTCATACAGGCATGTGCATGTGGCGCTAACGGTATCAATGAATAAAATGTGTGTGTAAAATGGCAAGTAAACAAGTGCAGCAGTGAAAGAGAAAAATTAAAAATTGAAAAACACCAAAAAGGAAGTTTGCAACATTTTTGCGAATTTCGGTGAGAAATGTACAGCTGTTGCAGTTGTTGTTATTGGTGGTCGACGAAATGATTGGTGGGGCAACGGGTCTCGAATTGTTTGCGCCTATTTAACCGCCCGTGCAGTGATCGCCTGTTGGTATTTTCAATTAAAATTAATACAAGCGGCTGACATGTCCCACGAGGCATTTGTGATCGGCTGCCAGCCGAGCAATGCATAAATGAAACGAACAAATGAATGAAAATGATGGGGGAATGAAAAAATGACAAGGACAGTAGCAATATTGTGAACAGCAAGCAAAAACAGCAAAAAATTTAAAAATACACGCAAAAAATTAAAAATAAAATGCAGACAAGCTATCGCGCCTCAAAATATGCAATGCGCGCACTTAATTGTTATTCAATACACTGGGGAGTGCCTGAAAAATATATGTATGCGCGAAAAAACACGTAGAGCCATGCGGAAATTGTAAATTTTTAGTTGATTAAAACACTGGCGGAAATGGTGCGCCAAATTCCCGATTTATAAAATAAAAAAGTTAAAAAGTGTACTGGTGAAAATTCGATTTAATATAGCACACATGCGCGTAAATTGAATAAACAAGTATTTAAATTGAATTTTGATTATATTTACTAGGATTTTTATTGAAGATAGACTATTGAAAAAATTTATTAACAAAAATTTTATTTAAAATTTAATTATTTAATTTTTTTTTGAAAAAATCATAGAAGAGAACTATTAATAAATATGCCAGTGCATTCCTTAATACATACATACATGCATATTAAGGTAGTTCAAAAATGGTTTTGCTTGGTAGTCTGATAAAAAGCTTCTTAGCTATCTCTAAGAGAGTCTCTCCAAGTATAAGCTCTTAATTGTAACAGGATGGTTCTCCATCTTACAGCTGTATATTTTTTTCTTATTATTAGATAGCAAAATTTAAATCTTGCCTCCACCACTTGAAAAGATATTTCGTTTCATAGGTTTTGTAAGAAATTTAATGCTCTACTAAACTTAACCGTAAATCGAGTGAAAACTCGTGTAGGCTTTTTAGCACTAAGTGAAAAGTAATTTAATTTTGATGTTTCTTGCCAATTTCTAAATTTTTATTTTTTTTTCAAAATTTTGCGTTCTTTTTAGAAATTAAAAATTTTTTTTGGTATCTTTTCTAATTTCTTGCCTTCGAAAACTTCAAATCTGTTGTTATCCATTAGATTAACGCAGATAATTTATATAAAAAATTTTGTGTTTTTTCCACACTTTGAAAGTATTTTTCCACAAATTAATTTTTTTTTGCTAATTCTTGTTTTTTTTTTTAAGAAAAAAATTGTATTTGTTCTGGCATTTCCATAAATTTTCCATAAAATTTTAATTTCTTCGATAATAAAATTTTTTCCAAATTAATTTTTTTTAAAATTTGATATTATATTTTTTTGGAGAGTTTTGTGAATTTTTTATCAAAAAATGAACTAGTTATATCGATGTTGTTTTTTTTATATATTTTTTTTTTCTAAAAGTTTTTTATTAAGTAAAAAATGGTATTTGAGCTGGCATTTCCATAATTAGGGCTTTGTTTATATAGATATTTACTTTATAAACATTCTCTTAAAATTTTAATTTTGTCATAAATAAATTTTTTTCCAATTTTTTTCACAATTTTTAAAATATTTGTTTCCCATTAGATATATGTATATAAGTATATATATTTAACCAATATAAATTTATTATATATAAATATAATTAACCAATTAAAATTTATTTTTTATTATTACTATATATATCATAAATATACTAGGGTGGTGCTAAAAGAAAATTATTTTTTGCTTCGCCTTGAGGTAAAATCTGTAGATAATAAAAAAAAAATTTTTGGACAAAAAAAAATTTTTTTTAACATCAGTTTTAAAGTAAATTTCGAGTAACAAAAAAATTTTTTTTTTTATGTCAAAAATTTTATTTTTTTATAATCTACAGATTTTACTCCCAGGCTAAGCAAAAAAACAAAAAAAAAAATTTCGCTCCACCCTAATATTATATATACCATATTTATATTAATTTCTTCACAAATTTGAGTTTTAGTATTTTAGAGTATTTTAATTTTGTTTTTATTTGTTTTAATTTTAATATATAAATATGGATAATAATTTTTATTTTTCACAAATTTTAATATTTTAGAGTATTTTTATTTGTTTTATATATTTTTTATGTTTCATTTAAATGATTATAATTTAATTTTAATGATATTTTAATTTTCCTTACTGTCAACCATAATGTTGAGTATAATTTCAATTTATGTTTATATATTGTACATGTATGTATGTATGTGCATACTCGTATATGTTTATGAATGTGTTTGTCTAAAAAAATTACAAAATTAGTGTTATATATTATGTCGCGCAAATACATTGGCTCACACTGCAAACGTCAGATAAACACGAACGCCGACGCAAGGGCGCATAGGCGCACACATACACACATACATATGCCTGGTGTGTTAATGTACATATTTGGCAAGCAATGCTTGAAGTGATGGCTAGCATACATATACATATGTCCATATAATAACACTCGCACACTGCAATATGCACGCGCTGCGAGTTATTTGAATGGAGATGTATGCAGTGATAAGAATTTTTAAATGCATGCAATTTGCTATGAATGCCGCAGACATGCATGAACACAAGTTGAATATGCAGTTATGCACACACACACACGTGCGCGCACGTTGGAGCGTTTACTTGCCAGTGCATTTGCGAATTGCTCTCAAAGCGCGCATTTTTTTCGCCTGTCTGCTGCCAGCCATCTGCTGATTGCATCGCAACTGAAGCTCTAGAAGTTTGTTGTTGTTCTTGTAGCGCGTATATTATTGCTATTGTTATTGTTGTTGCTTCCATGCACAATGTGTATATGTGCAGTGGGTGCCACCGCCAGTCACTGCGCTTCACATTCCGCTTAAGCGCCCATTCACGCGTCCTCTCCATGAGCGATTCGCGTATATCCGCTGCCTGGTGTAATTTGCGTAAAAATAATCTGGAGAGTAGAAAATGAAAAAGTCAGCGAAATTACTTCCACCGTCAGATCATTTTAAAGATATTACATTGCAGTTATTTTTTATAATATCTTTTGTTGTAGTTAAGTTGGCATTTTTTTGCGAAGAAAGTGTTTCTTTTTGCGTTGGATTAGGTTGTGCTGCCGTTATAATATTGCTATAAGTATATACGAGTCTGTGAGTCTAGTTGCCGTGGATTTCGGTAAAATGACATATTTGTTGGTCTTCTCTTAGTCCTTTTGAGTACAGAAGCAACCTTTAGTGCACTATTTGACTCCTCCTTCGAGCCTTCACCTTCTTTCGAACCCTTTGCATATGCTTAAAAGGATCTAGTACACAAAATAGCTCAGTTCTTCGGAGCGTATTCTAAATAGTCTTGTCTTATCCTTCTTATCGCTTTTTACTGGATGTTTGGCTTTGAATGGAGGTCGTTCCTCGTTGAACAGTGTCAAATTTCGGGTCGTATTTCTGAGATGAACATGAGCGAATCCCTTTTCACATAATCAGCCATTCAGAACTGTCTTAAAAAGCCTGTGGGTTTCATCCCCCTGTCAGTCAAGATGAATATGCGACGTAGCCGAAACAGTCTGTATGCAACCAAGCTGAAGCTCTGGCGTAGTTCCCAAGCCTGTTGTCGGTAAGTTGAACGGCTCTGGGAAACTACTTTGCGCATGTATCCAGTCTTACGCCATACGAACGGAGTAGGTCTCAAGTCTGTTCTCTCTTCTTACTTTAGTGCATACAGTATTGGAGAAACCGTTTTATTGCGTATTCGAGCTTATGTCTTATGAAGCGTGTAGATCTCAAGTATGTTTTCTGTCCTTAGTTCCTTCGACAAGTGCGTACTTCGCTTGAATCTTAAATCTGTGCGTGCAGCTACGAAGTGCAAAATCGGCTTCCGAAACCGACTTTATTATGTTAATTAAATTTATTTTCTTCGCATATAATCACGATAATGCAAAAAATGCAATTATTCTTCAAGCCTTACGTGTTCAAATGCGTAATGCACACCACAACAACAAACTCACCGAAAGCATTAAAGCAGCAATAATTAACACTCTAACAGTCACCGCAAAAAAATGAAAATAAAAGCTATGGCGCTAAAACTAGAGAACGTGCCGCAGCTATTGGTCAAATAACAACTCTATAATTACCAAGCGCTGCTGACCAACTGTGCTGGCAAAAGTGGCGAAAAGTGAAAACGAAAAGCAGGAAATATAAAAAAAAATTGAAAAAACTGTCAGCGCGTATGAAAAGCGTTGAAAATGCAGCGAGATAGCAATGTGCAGTGTTTGCATGCATGTATGTATGACTGATTAAATGCATGTGTGTGTGCGCGCCAAGCTTCCGCCAAAACCAAATGCAATCAAAAGCGTAGTCGAAAAAATGCACCAAAGCTGCAAAAGTGTGCGCTTGCTAATCTAAGTGGCGCGCTATATACATATGTGTATCTGTGTATGTATGTATGTATGTATGTGCGCAGTTGTGGCTAATTGTCCAACTGTCCGCCAGCTGCAAAGAAAGATACATCCAAGTGACGTTTTCAGGTCGAAAAAAAGCAACTTTTATTGACACAAATAACACGCCTCTGATCCATCTGTCACACAACAGCTGCGGCGCGACTTAGCGCTTTCGCGGACTTATTGACTTTAATTGCTAGCTAACCAGTTCGCTAACTGCCAAATGGAAGTACAAATTATTGTTCGTACGGACTGCTGGCGCATGTGAATGGTTTCGCGCCGCCGATTCGGCCTCATATTGTACTAAGTGCAGTGGCTCAGCCGTGAGCTGTTTGGATTTGATGCGGTAGTTTACCATGATTTGTGTGCGAAATTCGTGCTAGTCAAATGTTCAAACTTTCATGGAAATTATTGAAAAATCACTCTCGCTCATTCGGGTCCATGATACGTGGACAATACGCTATGCACTTGCTAGCTGGCAGCTTAAATGTTCTGACTATTGTGGCTTAATAAGCGGCTACACTTACTACAAGTAGGTATTACTTGTCAATTATGACATCGTTGTCCCAGTTTGGCTTACTTACTTATACCTGCCTATTTATGGTAATGGAAGTAAGACGCGGAATTAAGAATATTTTTATATTTTCGTTCTTCTTCTATCTCTGTTGTATAAGTCGTCTAAAACAAGAGTCCTACGATTTCGAATGACTGTCGGTTTTTATGTCAGAATTGCTAACGCTATAAGTGTGCTCGGGGGGCTTGCTGATTTCAGAGCCTACAACTCGTCGCAGCGTTCCAAAATAGTTTTTTTATTACAGCTTTTGAAGACCGATACCACAACTATTTCTTCGAAACACGAAAATTACCAGGCATTCTAATTCGACTTTTAACGAGTGCCATTTTGTTTTACAACAATATTAAGTTGAACAACAAAGCTTTAAGGAAAAGCTTAGGCTTACATTAGCTCCAAATATGTGTGAATTGAAATTTCTTTTATCGCGCCTGCGTCTTTCCTACTCTCTAATCGCTGTTTTGTTTTTAGGCGAAGTATATAATTTTATGAATCTCCTTATATTGTAACCTAGTGCTATTACAAACGTATTTCCAGCTTCGTTGTTTCGCTTCTGAGAGTCAGACCATTACTCTTCCTTGCTTTCGAGGCTCAGAACATACCTATATCATCCACCATTGTGTTGATTTTTCTATCCTAGTCCTATACCGATATTACGGTAGCTGTGAAGCTCGTTGTGAAGCATACGCATCGTAATAGTCTGTCACGAAAATCTTCCTGTTTAAATTTTGTTCAGTCTGACTTAGGCTTGTGCTGAGGATACCCTCTGCTGCTGGTATGAAAAGCAGTCACAACAGATGTTGAAGACTGCAACAGATTTAACTTGCTATATGAGATTTCGGCATAAATGTGCAAGGCTCCGTGGATTACCGGTGTAGCTCTATCCAATAGCAGTGATGTCTAGGGTTAGATATTTTCTGTTGGCCAGTACTTCCAGGGTTGCGCCACGACCTTGCTATATAAAAAAAAGTCTTTACAAAATGTTTAGACCAGTTTTACTGGCGTCTCTTTTCGAAAGCTTTACTCTACTGCGCCTAAGTGTTTATAGGCGATTTCACAAGTTGGATCTTAAGATCAGCTTACACTTGAATTGGAACTGTCCTTCTCTGAAAGATGATTAGTCTGAATATATGGTATTATGTCTTTAAAGTTAAGCACTATCAATTATGAGAGGAATTAAATTTCGACAATTTGAAGCAGAAAGCCTGAATATTATCTATCCTAAAAACGCTACAGCAACCACTCCGGTGCTACAGCGTTAAGCATTGCACTGTTTTAGTGTCCTCAAAGCTCAGTGCCGTTCTCCAAAGCCATAAAGCAGCCTCAACAACTGCTAATCCACTTTAGAGCTGCCGCTAATGAACAGCCCTCGGCTAAACACACACACACACACAGAGGCATAGCGTAACCACATGTGGCCCACCATAGATATTACGAGCTCATTAAAGCGTTTGAAAGCTCGCACTTCACGCGTCGCCCACAAGGTCGTGTTTGCAGTCGCGGTGGCAAGGTTGACACACGTTGTCGCCCTCTGCGCACTCCTACACACCTTTTTTTGCGATAATGAACTTTTTAATGCAGTTAACATAAAGCCGCTTGTTTTACTTTCTTTGCTCTGCCTGCCGCATTGCCTTGGCTCATGCAGAGTGCCGTTAGTCGCTAACGATTATAATCGCTTAATGAGATAAATAGTATGAAGAACTACACAGCCGGCAGCTGGGAGAGTGTGAAATCGCATTTGAGTGCGAAAAAGTAGGAAATTAGCTATCGGAGATGCAGTTTTGCGTTTGAAAGGCAAAGCGCAAGAATAAATTGTTTGGAAAATGTGTCACTAAGGTGCCTTTATAACCTCGGTAATGAGTTAAAGCTTAATGTGATAAATAGTAAAAATATATATATATAGCGCTTACGCCTTTACCAGATAGTTGGAAGACTCTTGTTAGACATATGGGGCGGTCTGGAGATTTTAAGTGGCTTCCGAGAAATGTTAGATCTGCATTCGAAGGTTTCTTATTGCCGCTTGAGGAGTATTTGGCTCGGTATTCGGCAGCATATGAGCCTCTCAGCCTAGAATGTCGAATTTAAGGGATTAGTTCGGAACTTAAAGCTGATTTACAGTTAACACAGAGATATGGGCTTAATTCGGAACTGAATGCTCAATTATAGTTAAATCAGAGCTATGAAGAAGCTCTTTGGTTATAAATGATTCTTGAAGATTTCTAGTTGACCGGTCGTTGGTAGAAATAGTCGGAGTTTGATACGGAGCAATAGGTTAGAGTTAGGTTAGCTTAAAAGGTTGATCTTAACAGGGATCTCACTTGGTCAACTCAAAACGCCGGTCCTTATAAGATTGGTCAGATACTTACATACTGATAAAGCGCTTTGAGTTTTCACAAATTTGTTGAGGCGGCTAATGTCAGCTTCGGCTTTGTCTCCTCTTTCGCCGAAGGTATAACCGCCGAGATGTCTCAACCTGAGTCTTGCAAAAGCTGGATAATGGAGGTTAAACTGCCTGGATGCTTCCACCTCACCTTCTTGCGTATAACTTTGACTCTAGGTCAAAAGGATTTCATATTCACACAGAAGCAGGTCATCGACTTTAACGGGCGTTGGCGCATACCAGGTTCATAGCTGCAGTTGTAGTACGTAAGATGACAACGGAGATCCAACTCGTTCACACTCTGATGTAAGCGGAGCAGGAATGCCCACTCTGGCTAGATCATCGGGTTTATAATTTCCATCGATTTCGCTATGATCAAGCAACCAAACGAATCTGGTAATAAAGTGGATTTATGCTAATGCTAGTGAGGACTTTTGACTCATTGAGCTTTGAGCGAGCTTAATGCTAGTAATGCAGTTCGGTTGTCGGAGTGAAGTTCGGAGCAATACTGATCGAAAAATTGTAGCACGTTCTTGGAGCTTTCTCAGCCGAAGAAAGTGTACTGTCTGTATTTTTATATTAGCTATATCAACATTTGCTTCACATGAGTCCATTGTAGCTACGTAAACTAGAGAAACAGAGGCATAATGTTACGCTGACCTCGAACTAAGTATTTGGGTTCACAACGCTGAATTATTTATAACTGCTTAAATATCGCAAATGTTTCAGGGGTTTATGCAGTTATGCACAATCCGTTTAGTTACCGTTGCTGTGATTGTTGCAACTACGGCATTTATTGTGGTCTTGTTGACGACATTAATTAAAATGCCGCTCTCTCGGTGGCTTTCAAATATTTTCCTGCTAAAATTGTTCACCAATTTTCGAGCTAAAATGTTGCACGCGTGTTCGCGTTGCGGTGAGTGTCATGACGCGTACATGACCTTGTGTATGCGCGTTGCATGCCACTGTGGCAATTGTGTCGAAATTAGTCTGTCGGCGTCACTGGTCGCCGTGTAAATGCGTAAATTTCCATCAAAATTTGTTAACTCACCACAAAATTTGCTGTGATCAACCGAATTGACTAATAGCCAGGCGGGAATTTAACGGTGTAGAGGCACTTTTGTGTGTTGCAAATGCAATTTGTTGTGCCGTCGCGCAGTGGAGTGTACGTTTGGGGGGGTTTGTAGAAAATTTGGTTTCAAAGTGTTGTATTTTAAATGAAAAAAAAAAATTTTGAAACGAAAAAGTTGAAAATTTACAGAAATTAAAATTTACTGGATATATTAAAAGTGCTTAATAAGTTTAATAAAAGCCTTAGTATGCACTAAAACATAATTTCAAAAATGTATATGTGCTTCACGAAAGCTTTAAAAGCTCACAGTCACATCAATAAATTTTATTTCCTTTCGAAAACTTCTCCTTATATTTAAAACATTCGTACAAGCGCTATCGAAACCCACAAAAGCTGCGTACTTACATTAAATCTTATATATAATTCTTTCGAGAATATTTTAAAAGCTCACTGTTTAACTCATAACATTTTTATCGAGATTGAGAGATCTTCAATGTGAGATTTTTAAAAAGAACTCGACTAAGCGTGTAACTAGATCTCCGCAGCATTTCGTACGATAGTCGCCTCTACAATACGAATTGATCCGAATTTTATTCATTGCACTGCTACAAATCGAGCCGTATTCGATTTGTTGAATATTTAGTGAAGATTTGAATTTATACGTGCGTTACAACAACTTCCAATTCAAGACTTGTATTTTGGCTCAATATTATATTTAGATAAATTTGTGGACATTTTTCTATCTCTGCTCTCTCTTTCTCTCTTCGAAACTCAACTTTTGTCCACCTTATTACACACATTTACCACAAACTTTACCTGGAACAATTTCTCATCTCCTTTTCTTACCTCGTGCATTCGTTAAGCCTGTAAATTATCACTGTAAAGCTGTCAGACAAACAATATTGACCGGAAAACTAATCGCATTATCAGAAGTGTGCCAGCGCCAGCCAGAAACCGAAAGTGAGTGTGCGTTGTGGAAACACTTACAAATATAACATAGCAGAGAATTTGCTACTTATGAAAAAATAGAGATGAAAATGCGTAAGGAAGAGTGTCACAAAATCGCTTCCGCGCTTCATTGCCCCCGAAAATGCTGACAAATTTATTGAAATTTGTGCCATAAAAATTCTTGGCAAATTTGTCTGTAAAAATGTAAATGTGTGGAAAGTTGATTTTCGCTTTCCTTTCAGAGATATCCGGCTTATCTTCGCCTGAATGCTGCATTTCTATTAAGCTGTCAGGCGTAGCACGCTGGTGCTGTTGGAGGATATATTTAAAATTTTGACACAATTCTCTAAACTTTTGCTTCATGCTATATTGGACAGTATTTTTTTGCACAGATTTATGCAAGATAGTGTTGTAATATTCTATTTAACTATTTTTAACAAAATGTTCCACGTTTTATATGCTATTGAAATTGTGGAACAGTTTTTGCTTATGTTGTGGGTTTTAAGCTAATTCTTATATAAGTTTAGTATCTCGCAATATTGTAGTAATATTTGGTTTTTGCATTTCCTATATAGTGGCACTATTATTTGAACAAAGCGTTATTGAACTTATGGAACACATTTTGAAATTTTTAGAGCGAAGTATTTTTTCTAAATAGAACGCTATAAAGATAAATAAAACAGATCGTTATAACCTATTGGCCTTTTTTCTAACATTTTATGTAACCATTTTTAGAATTGCATTTTTTGAGATAATTTCGATTTTAAATGCTATTGAACTTGTGAAACACTTATTAAAATTTTGTGTATTGGGTATGCTTTTACTTTTGGTGCAAGTAAAGCTGTTATGATCCAGTAGTTACATTATTTGTAACATTTAATATACTTTTTGACGTTTTCAAGCAAAAAAAAAAATCTACACTTATCTCAGACAATATCGTTATAAAATTGAGTTGAACTTTTGCCTTGTAGTGGTATTTTTTCAGTTACATTTTTAAGATGTTAAATGGCTTATAATAATCTAGTTGTATTTTGTTTCTAAAGTTCCTTTATAGTATTGTAAGTATCCATATAAATTTTTAATGAACTTGTGAAACACTTTTTGAATTTTTAGTAAGTGCGCTTTATAAATTTTGTATATTTTTATAGATCGTATATTTAAAATTTTTTCAGGAAATTTTGGTATTTTAACCGTACAGTGTTACAAAGACGTTGTTCTGAACTTACGAAACTCTTTCGTAGAGTTTTGGCTTACATTTAAGATATAGTTAATTTTAGAATGCCATGAAAATGCTATATAAAGTTATTTTTAATAATTAAAATTTCACCGGTTATTTAACTTATATTCATTAATTAAATTGTAAATCACCCAAAAGTCGATTTTGCTTCGTAAAAACTATGGAAAATCGTTTTGTGGAACACTTTTTAAAAAACTCGAGCTGCAAAAAAAAATATGTTTGGCTTCTTCAAATATTCAACGGCACTTCAAGTTAGTGTGCCTCATATCCAATACATATGTGTACGAGCGTATTTTCGAGAATAAAAATTAGATATTTATGCACAAGCTAAAATATATAGATGGCAATTTTCAGCGGCGCACAAAAGAGTCTGCCGAAAATAGTGGCAATAACCAGACAGACATTCAATGTTTTCTAATAAAACCTGCCAGCTGAGACCATAAATTTATCTCTAGTCTATCTTTGCCATTGGAGAGAGATTTTTCGTTTGCATTTGCCAAGCCGCTTGTACATTGCCATGTGTCCCAGCCAGGTGGCCACACATGCTATTTCTCAGCATTCTTTCCTGTTTTTCGTCTGCTTTTTGCCGCACTCAAGCATGTGACATGCACCTCGCACCTACACTTCCGCCCTGAGCACAATGTGACGGCCGAGCAGCAAAGTCTTTGCAGCAAGCACAGACACACGCCACACTTTGTGGACAGCTCTATGGCGCAATGCATTTCAGCAGCTGTCCAGCGCGTTGCCTGTACGCCACCTTGGCTGCGCGTTAGCAACAGTTCGAAGATAATAAATTTTGTAGCTCGTTTACCGTAAAATGGCATATATGCATATCCTTTTTGAAATTTGCTAGTTTGTCTGTGTGTGTATTCGTGTGTTGGCGCTTGTGGCGCAGTGACAGCCTCAGTGGCGCATTTGGCTCACCAACTTGCCTGACTGTTTGGCCGCTTGGTTGCCGGTGTGGTTCATTACGTTTCGCTTCATGTGGCCCGGTACTTGCTCGAATGCTGCTGTGGGGCCACACTCTCTCGTTCTCTGCCCACTTCTGCTGCACTGCATTATGTTTTAACTAATACACTTGCATATGTTTGCAGGTTTATACGATTGTTAACTGTTGGCTCGGCCAAACAACGTTCGCCAGACTCCATTAGAAGTTGGATAACGATGCCGTTTGGACACATTTGCCTTCGTCATCGCCATAGCCTTGCATTTGCTGTTGCGTTGACGCGGCGCCGTGGAGAAAACCATTTCATGCACTTCATTTGGCACGGCGACGCGTCGGGAGTTGGCGCTGCGATAATGCACATGGTCGGAACTGGCAGCGAGCAGAAGCATATTAATACGAACTGAAAGCCTGCTGGAGATATATTATATGTAGCTACAACAACTATGTACAATATATGTAAGCACATAGAGACATGTAGAGCAGTCAACAGCATCACCCTGATTGTGAAGATGAAGAGATTAAAAAAAAATTCAATATTTTGTTTTAAATTCTTTTTGTACTATTTTAATATACATACATATACATACAAGTAGGTATGTTATAAAAAACTCAAATTAAAATTTACTTTAGTTTTAAACAATACTTAATTTACAACAAAAAAAGTATGATAATTTTAACAAAAATACTTAAAAAACAATTAATATTTTTTATTAATGACTACTAAAAGAAAGCGATTTAGAAAAAAATTGGTTTTATACAAAACGAAAGTAAATTTTTTTTTAACAAAAATAGCCAAAAAACAAATTCAAAGTATTTTTGACAATTTTTTTGAATAAAGTAGTAGCACACCTTAAAAAAAGTAATTTTTTATGAAACAATTTTAATTTGAATTCTTAGCCTTTTTTTTAATGAAAAAGTAACCATGTAAAGCATAATTTTTATTAGGAATAGAGTTTAATAAAGAATGAAAAAAAACAATGCATTGAAACTTTGTTTTAATAAAATCTTAAAAAATAATGTTTCTTGAAAATATTAAAAAAATAATAAAATAAAATTATTGGTAATTTTTTAAAAGAACACACAAGAAACATCATTTTTAAGATATATTTTGTTTTAAAAAACTAAATAATTTTTTATACATTTAAATTCAAATTCAAAATCACAAGATTCAAAGAAAAAATATGATATACACAAAAAATGAAAACGGTTTAGCAAGTAGAAGAAAAAAAACTAAGGATCAACTGCTTTCCCAATATGTATAGCTTTATAGTAATTTAAAACCAAATTAGAAATAATATAGAATAATCTAAACAATAAAATATAAATTTTTTCATAAATATTTTTATTACAAAGAGATATCAAAAATATTTTTACGATTACAATTTCCGTTTAAAAAAATATAATTTATTTAGTTTCAATAATTTTTTCATTCTAACAATTCTTGTTATTTTCTGCAAAAAAAAATTTGAAAAAAATTCAAGAAAAAATATTAAAAAATAACGAAACTACGCAAAATTTTCTAATTCCTTCTTTAATGCACTTTCCATAGCATTAACACTACCAGCAACATACAACTGTAAGGTAACATTACAGTCTGTACAAAAATAGCAGAGAATTTTAATTAATTCAAATTTCAATTTATTAACATTCTCTGCTCCGGTGCACGAATATGAGTTACATTATGAGTGAAATGGTGTTGCTTGCTTTTAGGCGTCTTTGACGGAAGTGCAGGTGCATTTATGGGATTGAAGAAAAACATTTTTGTAATAATTAGAAACCTGATTTTAAAAATATTTTTATTAAATAAATAAATAAAAACAAAAATGTAGTTATTTACACTTAGATTATGTAAAGAATTTTAAAATAAAAGAAAAAATTATGTTGTTAAAACTTTTTGGGTCTTCAATTCTCGCAATTGTTGGTTGAAAGTTTGTTCACAAGAAATGTAATCATCATCATCTCATCCATATAGTATACATACATATGTATATACATACAGATATGTACACATATTTATTTTTGTCTGCTAAATCCTTTGACCAGCATTAATGCAATAATTAGGTGAGTCAGTCTTGCGAGGAAAATACTAAAAATAAAAGTAAAAAGAAAATTAAAGTTTTTACTCGTATATATCATATAAGTACGCATTGAAAAATTTAAAAATTTATACTGAGTTTTTTGTTGTTCTTGTTTTTATTTTACTGTGGTAAGCTTAAATAAGGAGTAAGAATGCGTTGGGTTGGCCACCGCGGTTCTTAAGCGCATAAAAGAAGAAATACAATATTATTATTTGCTTGGCTTCAGAATTACAGTTTCAAAAGTTTGAGCTTAAATGTAATAAAAATAAAAGTTACAGGCGCACAGTGGGCTGCTTTCACAAAATTTTGAATGAATTTTTTTTTCAAACTTTTTTAAAAATAGTGAAATTGTGAGAGAAAATCAATAAAAAAAAAATATTATATAAAAATTAATAATTTAAAAATATTTAAAAACAATATTTGAAAATATTGATATTGATTATAAATGTAAGAGAAAATTTATAAAAAAAAATTTTAAATAAAAATAATTAATTTAAAAATATTTAAAAATAAAATTTGAAAATGTTAAAAAAAAATTAAATATATACATTTTTTTATATATCATAATAAGAGTACAATAAAAACAATTTTTAAATAACAATTTGATAAAAAAAATTTAAAAAACAAGAATAAAATTATAAAAGAAAAAATAAAAAAGCATATACAAAATTTATATATACATATATAACAGATAAAAAGTCTATCCCAGCGCGGTTCTCACGAACACTTTAGGAAGTGGAAGTGTAATAGTGTGTTTTACTTCCTGTGGACGTATGCTTTACTTCCGAATAATTTTTAGAGTCTAATCAGGCATAGTAATTCCAAATTTATGCTTCCAAGAATAATTGAAACTATTTATTAATCTTCTCGCTTATTTGCCCAATCCATAGGACGCTAAATCAACGCCTGGTACCTTGAATTAGTTATGTCGCCACAGGTTTTTATAAAAAATTGGTGCTGAGCATTTTAGTTCAGACGCTCAATATACCTTATCTCTAAGATTAAATTGAAGAAATCACGCGACAACGATTTTTCTCTTTTAAAGATCATCCAATCCATCTTCACTCCTTATTCTGACTGTACTGTTTAGCGTATTTTTACGAAACCATTACAGTTTCTTTGGTATCGGTAACTCATTCACAGAACTTCAACGGCACCAAAATTTCGAATCACCTAAAGCGGCTTTCGAATTCAGAAAAGTGTTGAGTTCTGACGCTGATCGGGTCTCAACAATTTTTTTTAGAGTGAATTAAATTTTTTTGCATATCAAATTGGAGAAGGTCCAAGCATATTTCTTTCATATTTTTCAATCGACCACTATTCGTCGAAAGTGCCCACTGTGCAGCTGTGGAACTACCGAGGCGTGCGCCTTTTAAGTGACCCTTGTTGCCTTCATTAATTTGCCACAGACGCCAGTGAAGATGACGTTGCGCTTGATGGTTAAAACGCTTCGCTGACGCCACAAGCAGCCATAACAAGAAGCTCAACTCAACTACACTTCTCTTGCGCTTTTCAGTCACTTCGGCCACTTTGACCACTATGATGCTGGCCAATTTGGGAATTCGTAAACTTGCTGAAAAATAGAAACAGCAACTGCAACAGCAAAAAATTAAAAATTTTCATTGAAATCTCGCTGTTGACCACTTTTGGAAGCAGCTGACCGTTAAGCTGTCGAAGAAGTCGAAGAAGAAGCAGCGCTTGACGAAGCCACCAAGTCGACAAGTGGCTGTGGATTGTCGGCGAAGGATTCTTATGAGTGCTATTGACACGGCTGGTGGTGATGGCAGCGTGTGTGAGTCTGGGTCTGAGAGCAGAGTGCCCGAGGCGGCGAAAAGACGAAGAGGTGTGGTAAGTGGAGGTGGATGAAAGCAGCTGAGCGTGATCTGCGCAGTTGGAGAGCAAAAGTATTTTGTTAAAATTTTAACACAACAAGTGTAACAACTACAATTAATACCCATTTTTTTGCAACCAATTAAAATTTTTCCAAACTCGGCCAACAACAGACCAACAGTAACCACAGCATAACCCACGGTACTAAAGTAATTTAAATTTACACTTCGTTTCACAGGGAGTGAGGCACATACACATTTACGTAAAATTTTGTTGCGGCTTTTGTGTCCACTAAGGTCTTTCTTAAATTATTTATCTAGATTTCTTGAAAATTTTCGGGATCCCGAAATATATGCTTCAGAATCCCGAAATCAGTCCTTTAATTACAAAAATATTCAAATTCTAGACTTAGTCTTCATTAAAAATTCGAGATCCCGAAACTTATAATTTGGAAAATCTCAAAATGTTTTCGGGACTCCATAATATTTTAGTTGTTTTTACACCCCAAAATCTGTAGTCTACAATAAATATTCAAGATCCCGAAACTTTTAATCTCGAAAACCTCAAAATATATTCGGTATCCCGAGAGAGTTGTTTGAAAATCCCGAAATCCGTCAGTACTATTAATTACGACAAATAAAACTTAAATTTTAAGTCCTACCTAATCGTCATTAAATATTCCGGATTCGGAACCTTAAATTTTCGAAATCTGAGATCTCAAATCTTTTACTATTTCGAGATGGAGTATTTGTCCACACGCACAATTTTACAATCAAAACGCATTGCAACTTAACGTATGCAATGCATATGTTGAGTACAGAGTTGCATTTCGGTACAATTGCAGCTGGCAGCCTTGCACTTTTCGTTGGCTGTGGCTACCGAAGTTATGTAGCGTAAAAATTAATTGCCCGCATACGCCAACGCATAAATAAAAGCGAAATCAAACAGAAAACAACAAAAACCAAAATGCAACAACAACGCATAAATTCGGTAAATAACAACAACAGCAATAAATGCCACTAATAAATTCACACAGTTAGCGGCGCAACAAGCGCGTCGATTTGGAGCAAATCTGTGCGCGATTTTCGGCAAATCAGAGTGCTTTTGGTCTTTCATGGCGTTGCTAGGCGCCTAAATGTAGGCAACAAACGAAATTAATTGCATCAACCAGTTACCAAGCGACGAGTACCGGCGACGACAAAACAATTTCCCCGCCAGCGACGTGAGTGAAAGTGCAAAAATCGCACTTCCATATAACTGTAAAAGCACAATAGTTTCGTTACCCGCCGCTTCGGTGCAGACGCCACTGAGTGTGTTCCTGTCGTCTTAAAAGTCTTAAAATAGCTCTGTCGGCACATAAATTTCACACAAAAAACGAGTTTACAACGAGATTTGTTAACAGCTTTCTTCTTTGCTCTCGTCAGCTTTATTGCACTTTGCTTAGTTTCGCGTGATTTTGTTTTCTCGATCTTTTTTGTATTTCCCTTTATTTGCGCTTTAACCCCAGGACAAAATCGCACCTAATGTTTCTGAAGTATTTATTTCTTAGAGTAAACCACAAAAAAAGATATCGGGTATAAACTTTGGCTTTCCGGGTATATCGGGTATAAACTTTGGCCTGCATATGACATTTCAATGCAAATGGGTATCTTAAGACCGACCCGTGCGGTTTCAAATATCCAAGTAGGAATCACTCAGTTTGTTGAAAATGTTTAAAAACTTCAGCTTCAATCCTGACGAGTTGAAGAGACGAAAATTCTTCGGAAACAACATAAAGATCGGTGGTAATGACAAAAACTGTTGGAACTACCCTAAGAATCAGTCTCGCAATAAAATTTCCACTAAAATGAGATCGCAACAGAAATAAATACCGGATGCCAGAATGGGTAACTCCAAACTTTCAAGCAAACTTTCTTCACTATTTGTCATGATATATTCGAAGACGAAACCGTTGTCCTACGCTTCCCTGTTCTCGTGAATATTTAGCTTAACAGGCTGTTTACAGGTTCTGAATTATCGACACAAAGCTGTGGTTGTAAAGAGCCATAATTGCTACTCCAATCTCTGAGGCGCCAAGTTAGATCGAAGCTTTGCGGAACTTCAATACCTAATCGGCACACTCATTGGTTACCAAACGCTTACTTTATTCGTTATTTTTCCAGTAGCTTTACCTCTGCACTCTCTCTCTCTCTCTCTCTCTCTCTGACGGTTAACTTTTGAACATTCATAAAAGTCGGTAGGCGCTTTGATCTCTGTTGCAAATACAAAAGTCCACGCTCTGTCCGTGTAATGTTTCCTCTCGACATGCCACTCCGCCACTCATCTTCGAACATCAAAACTTTTCACATCGCTCCTCACATTCCCTGTTTAGGCTGTTTGCCTTCTCTATTTGACCAGCAGCTGACTCGTACTCCGCTGGGCATACAACTTTTCGTGTTGAGTTGCAACAGCAGCTGTGCCAGACAAATTCTCATTTTCGCATTCAAACGTGTCCGGCGCGTTGGGCTGCCGGCGCCGCTGCTGCTTCTACGGTTGGTGAGATATCGGTCCCAGCACATCAACACTTCAAGTGACAGCAATACTCAGCTTTTTTAGTTTCTTCTTGCTTTTTTCCGAGTATTGAGATTGTGTATTAGCGGCCAAATGGCCTCATCACTGCCGGTCACGTACTACGGATTCACTTCTGTGTGCACTGAAGGCCATGAAGGACGTGTGGATAGTTGTTTGCGGACAAGCGGCGCAGTGTGTTAACGGCCGAAGAAGATAAGGCGTTGAAGGCGAGCACGAAAAGTAATAAAAATAGTTATGAAAGTTACCAAAAATTTGGTTTTCTCTTTAAGACGACGGTTTTGAAGTATTCTTAAGTGTTCTAGTTTTATAGTGCTAGGAGGATAGAAGAGAGGCTGCATGTCTTATCTTCGATAAAAATTTACAAAATATTGGTTGGAATTTCGGAAGATGAATATTGTAAGAGATCTTATTGAGAATGTGTCGCCACGTTTGAGTTATGCTTTGTTTTTTATGGTCTGTCGATTTCAAAGGAATGCAAATACAATAGTCCAGATGACGTTCAATTACTACAAGTATGTAAAGGAAAGTTCCAGGCGTCACACAATAAGTTTCTCAGCTATTTCTAGCTTTAATGAATACTGAGTTTTAAAGTCGAAACTAGCCATTTCCATAAAAAAGATGGAATTTATTCTTAAACTAAAAAGGCTTTGTCTAGAGTCTATAACTAAATTTAGCGATTTTACTTGTGTCATTTTGGCCCCACTGAGCTATGTCCGAGTGAGAAGGGTCTCCAAAAAAGTATTGAAGCCATACCAAATTGACAACCACCTTTTTGCAACTACTTTCCTTCTTCTTGATGGCTTTGATGCTACAAAATAATAATAAAATTGGGGTCAATGAACACTGAGAGTTCTCTAATATGAAGTTAGGTGGGCATGGCGTATCTTAAGCACACTTGACTTAAATCAAATCTCACTCAAATGACTTAAGTCTTAAAATATTCTGAACTTCATCAGTTATAAACAAAAATAAAGAAAAATAATAGAAACATACTTCTGAGGCACAAATGCTGAAACTAAACTATTTTATAATATAAAAGCAAGCACGCATTTACTCACATGCCTTCCTCTCTCGGCATCCATAAACACTTTCTCGCTGCACGCATTACCCTTCGACTGCACCAATACATACACGTAGTCACATAAATCAACTTAAAACACTTTATGTCGTTACTGTCAGTTGTACAGTTAATGAAGTAGTTTTTTATCAAATTAGTCAGTTTCTGCTTCGAATCTGCTTCCACTGCTTCGGTACTCATAATCACCTTTTGCTCCTTACAAGTCTTCGCAATGTGTCTTCTGTGTGCTTACGTTACACACATATTTTGCCGTCGTGCGCCAAGTGCCAAGTGCCTTGTGTCGTGCAAAACTTTGCTTGACTTATTGCATTTTCGACTCACTTTTAATTGCATTTGTCGTACAAGAACGGTGTGATAAACAGCCTGCAAACAAAAACGGAATCAAAAAAGAATATTAAAATGAGCATTTGCAAGAAAAGTGAAAAAGTGGCGGGTTATAGAGTGTAATAAACAAGCTTGTAAGTGAATTCGTATTTATAGTACATTTGCTACAGTTATCTAAGTTTTGTTGCACAAATGGCAGTTGCACCGTAATTTGTATTTAATGAGCGGTAAAAACGGCAGCAGTTGAAGCGCACACTCGTTAAACCGTTTTTACTACCAGTGCGGTCCAGCTAATGGCGTGTAAGAGATATCGGGTGAAGTGATAAGTGGCGCAGACTAAGTGAATGCCGCATGTGGTAGGTGTAGTACAATTAGGCGGCTTGTGGCTGCTTTCAAAAGAGTAATGGTAAGGCTTAACTTTTGCAAAACAAAGTTTGGGATCAATATGGACGCCAGCCAGCGAAGATACTGAGTTGCTCATATTTGGTAACTGAGATTCGAAAAAATATTGTTAGATTTCGACCATTATTTGTTAAGTTTTGACTCACTTTAAAAAAAAAATTTTACATTTTTTTTATATAATAATTTTTAATTTTTGTAGCTTAAGTTAGATTAGAAAGACCGTCGCATATCTACAAAGCGCCTAGAACCAGCCACACATTTATTGAGCAGGCTAATATTTACTCCAGCCAGTTCACCATACATTGAAGGAGAAAGTGTCTAGATGTTTTTACCTCATCTTTTTTTCTGCAACTTTGGGAAGTTGCGTGCTCCACCATCTTTAGATTCACCGCGTGAGTGCCAAGCGGACAGTATCCAGTCAAAACGCCTATCATTGCGGCCATGTGAACCTTGCTAAAAGCTGGTAGTTCCATGGAGATTTTGCGCTCCACTCTGGCTTTCCATTCGATCCAGGCTGGGCATCCAGACAAGTTTAATATGGAAGTATTGACTAGCTTTCAGCTCACTGTCAGCGAGCTCCACTGTATACTTCTCGCTGATTTCTTCATTTCACTTTTTCGCCGTTATTTTACCTTGAATTGTTTGCTGCCAACCAATTTTCCGATAAG
Source organism: Bactrocera oleae (assembly GCF_042242935.1). NCBI lineage: Eukaryota > Metazoa > Arthropoda > Insecta > Diptera > Tephritidae > Bactrocera > Bactrocera oleae. The sequence goes on from NC_091539.1 coordinate 3,284,086, forward strand.
ACTCAGAATTTGTTTTTCTTTCAATTTACATCTTTATTGATTGCCTCTCAATCCCAGCACTTCCAGTTAGAAAAATTATTTGCATAGCGAAAAACTTTTATTAGTCACTTATGTCTTCTGAATATTTGACAAGCGGCGCTTTTTTTGTTTTTAAAATGTGAAGTATTTCTCATGCAAAAAATTTTGATTTTTCTTTGAATTTTTATGAGGCTGTGCGTAACAGGAAGACAAAATATTTATTAAAAAGAATAATTAAGGGCTTTTTGGTAGAGGGTAAAAACTATTAGAATTTAGAAATGTAAAAAAAAGTATAAAAGATGTGTTATAACCCAACCACAGAGCTGAAACAGTCGCCTGTAGAATAAGCACGGTACCTGCGCTCTTTATATAGACCCAGCTGTCCGCAAAATCGCTTTAAGTTTCCTACATCACATCGCTACATGGCTTTATTTCTACAAGATCACCTCAAGATGCTTAGAACACATAATTTCAAGCACTGACAGTCACTTAAGCACTGGGCAAACAGAGCTCCTGTTTTACTCATATAGATTTATTAAAGATTGTCTCATGATCTGGCCAGATGGGGCTCCTGATTTACTTTTATATAATTAACTGCCGGCAAGATAGCCTTCAAGCTCCTGTATTACTTAAATAGAGCAAGCTGTCCGCAAGATCACCTGAAGGTACTCGGACCTTATCACTTTAAGCCTTGATAGCTGCCTGCAGGATTACTTCATTTCAAGCCTTGATAGTCTCTTAAGCGCTGGCTGCTTTACTTATATAGATCAAGCTAACTGCAAGATCATCTTCAGTTACCAAGCCTCTATTATCATCATCACTTCAAGCCTGATCACCAAAGTAGTGAAAATGTATAATTTACCTTATATTTTTCTTCGAATAAAATTAGAACAGAGTATGTTTTGAGTATGACCGCTCTCTCTGTCTCTTCCCCTTTACACCTATAAAATTTGATTTGTCTTTTTTCTAGCAGATGTATCATGTATTGTGATCACCGGAAGTTGCGACCATTACCGAGAATTTATCAGCCGATGCGCTGCCAAGGAAGTCTAGAATACCATAGTAGCGCAGCTTTCGGCTTTCGGGATACAAAGAAGCAATAGTAACTGTTCTACTTAAACATCATTTGATACTATATCAAGCATATTTGATCAACCCTGCTGTCCAGCGGATATATATTGTAAATATTATATATTAAAATATTTTCAGCTCTTGCTGAAAAAACCCTGAAATATTTTTCATTAATTTTTGTAATAATTTGTTTACTTAAAATGCAACACTGTTAGCTCAACAAAAACAAAATTCATTTGCAAAAGGTATAAGTCGACAAGTGCGACGTCTAAACTGTAAACAAAAGGTATAAAAAAATAAACAAACAAAAAATATAGCAAAAATAACCGTTGGACAGCAGCCATCCGCATTAGCCGCTGAGAGCAGCGCAAGAAGGAAAATGTCATCAATCAGACTGCAAAAGTAATAGTAATAATAAAAGCAGCTACACAGACATTTTAAGTGCTCAATAAAGCAGAGAAAGAGAAATGCAGAAGGACAACAGATGCGAGAGAGATATGAAAAGGTGATAAATTCTTAGAGACCCAACAAAAAAGTGCGAAAAATACAACAATATGGAAAGCGTTCAATGAGTCCAAGCAAAGTCAGCTGAGAGCTGAGCGTTGTGGCGGCCGAGTCAAAGCGGCTTGACTTGGCGATTGAAATTGAATTGGGCACGACAGTGAGCAGGATAAAAAAGAAAAAAAAAGAAAAAAATAACAAAAAAAAAAAACACACAAGAATGTAACAAATGCCAGTAAAACAACAAGAACGCCAAAAACTATGCGCAGACAGCCAACAATGCTGGAAGCGTTAAGCGCACAAGACAAAGCGCTGAGTGGACAGCAGCTGTCAGGCAGTGGCAATTTCAAGCTGCACACCTGCTGTGCAAAAAAAAAACAAACATGTATGGACAAGCACATGTGGCGTTTATAAGACTTAAGGCGAGAAGTTAAAGTTAAAAAAAATATTAAAAAATGCAAAAAAATTTTGGATACAAATTTTAAAATAAAAATAGCAAATGTAACTGAAAAACTTTGATAAAATAAAATAATGTCGAGCAAAAGTGTGAAAAGCAGCAAATCCTGTAGGTCGCACATTTTTTATTTATTTTTTTTATTTTTTAAAATTGCAACAGCGCAGCTCGGCGACTAACGGTTTTTACTGCAATAGCAAATGTGAGAAAAGTGAAAACAGAAAAAAAATCATATGCATAGCAATTGTCAGGGGAGAGCAGGCGGCGCTTAGGGGCCTGCTTGTATGCGTTTGCAACAAATGTTGCATGCCGCAGTGAAACTGGTGACAGTGGCAATTGACGTTGTCGTTTAGGCGAGGACAAGTTGTATGGCATTCCATAAAAAGTGATATTGACCATATATGATGGTAATGGAATGGCACAAACAAGAAAGCTATTCGCAATGAAAAAAAATATGGAAGTTGTTATTTTTTACGAAGCAAAAAGTATTAAAAGCCAAGTGCGCAGTGTTTCTGGCAAATGTATAAATAAAGTATTATGAAGAAAAAATTTAAAAAAGCAATGCGATAACAAGAATTGAAGATATCTTGTCAAATGCAAAAGCTTTCCATAAACGAATTTGATTTTGATCGGTTAGTTTATATGGCAGCTATATGCTATAAAGATACGATCTGAAAAATTTCTTTGGACATTGTAGTGTTGCTTTGGACAATAATTCATGCCAAATTTCGTGAAGATATTTCGTCAAATGAAAAAGTTTTTCATACAAGAAGTTGATTTCGATTGTTCAGTTTGTATGGCAGCTATATGCTATAGTGGTCTGATATCGGCCGTTCCGCCAAGTGAGTAGCCTCTTGAGAAGTAAAGTGCATGTGCAAAATTGCAGATCGATATCTCAAAAAGTGAGGTACAAGTTTGCGTATATACAGACAGATAGACAAACAGACGGCCACGACTAAATGGATTTAGCTCGTCCAGTTGATCATTTATATAAGTATATACTTCATAGGTTCACCGATGTCCCGTTCTGAGCGAAAATAAAAGTAAAAATTCTTTAGTATGTTATCGGCATTTTTTTTTTACAAACATTTTTTTCTCTAGCATTCTGCGTCTATTAACTAAGACTTAGTTATTCTCTTCAGATCAATCCTACCACTTTTTTAACCGGTATTAAAAAAATCAAAACCACTTTTTACGATGTTTCATCAAGTACCAAATTTTTTGTTTGTCAAATTCTCGAATCCATCGCCACTTTAGTCCACAACTTGTTCTTCTAGCCATGGTAACCAATTTATCCTGCCACGAACGCATCAAAAAAGTCGTGAATATTCAATGAAGAAACCATCTTGATTGGTAGTGTTGGTAAGCGGCCAACTTTTATAGAAGCAACAAGTAAGTAAATCTTGATTTGACGAAGTTTCTAAGTATCATTGGTAAATTAGCTCACAGCGCTCATTAAACCGTCTTATGGTCAAAAGATTACTAAAATTAGCCTGCCAAGACCTTTAATTGTACCAGGTAGTAGGTCATATTGACAGCAGAAAATAAATAAGTATTCATTAAAGATATATAAGGTACTTTGCGGAACTAATTCGAAGCTGTATAACTCTTCTACGAACTCGATTACAAAAGAGTTTTTTAATGGGGATTTTCGCGTACCACTCGTAGCTCTGCAAATAGCCTAATCCTTAGCACAGCGCATCAATTTAGCGATTTTCAGCTAATACGACACACACCTGTCTCATTCCGTATAGAAACCTCATCACACACTTGAAGCTACAAAACAATTTGTCTTTCCTCTTGACACCATTATCTCTCATGCGTGCGATTAGATGAATACGAATAGAAGACACCAAAAAAACTTTCAATGGAAACGCACATAACCTCACATGCCACGCATAGTTGCTGTGCATAGTGCGCCCGGTCATTTGGAGTGAAATTGCGAAAGCAGTCGTAAATCTTAATAAAGTCGCTGTGACTGAGCCAACGATGTGTAGCAGCAAATGTGGCGCGACGTCGCCGGTGCTTGTGGTGGCCAGTAAGGCAAGACGGGTGGACAATTTAGTAAAGCGAGAAAGCACCAGAGCGCACTTGACAAAGCGAGCGACAACAAGTGTAGCAAAGCAGTTAGATTTGGCGACGGCAACGACTAGGATGCCGCCTCAAAGGCAATTGTGGTTTGGCGGTTTGTTATCAGTGTGGCGCCAAAGCAGTCAAGCGCACAGATTGTCTACGAAGACTGTGAAGCGAGTATGGAATAGAGATGGAAGACATTGCGCGTTAAGCTGGACGCCGCTAAGCAAAGCCGGTCAAGCAGGTCGGAGCATGCGGTGGCTTTATGTTTTTCGCCAGCGCAGTATGCGAGCTTCTACGCAGCCAACGAGCCTAACAGTCGGTATCTTCAACAACAACAGCAATATGTGGTTTGGTCTAGTAGCTGCGGAGCGTGACAGATACAAAGTTTTTAATCGCATTAGAAATGCTTAATATTGAAAAGATACTATGTATACGCTTGTAGATCTAGCCAAGCACACTCAAGGCGAGCCACTTCAGGCGTTGTCGCCAGCCACGAAAGCTTGTAATTCACAAATTTTGTAATTTCACACTTCTACGCCTCAGCGCACGGCCGTGAAACGCACGTCCACTCAAACAAGCTTAGCAGTATGCACTTGGCTGCTTATGAACTTATGGTTTAACAAGTTTATGGCTAGCTGAGCTTGGTATATGCCAGGCGTGTGGCTGTATGTAAGCGATTTCGCTAAGAACTGATTGTTATTGCCAACTTCTTACTTTAAATGGCAGCAGACTAGCGATATGCTTAAGCGTTAAACTGAAAGTTATATTTAATGAGACGTGGATGAGTGGATTAGGGTGGCGGACGCTGAAGAAGCCAAAATGCAGACCACACACAGCTGTGTGACGCAGCAAAAGTATCTGCACAAAGAAAAAACAAGACACAAAAAACACGCCACGGCAATAAAAACAAGCTGAACTGTAGATATATGTACAAGTGGTGGGCCCTCGAAAAGCCGGCTGCCTATTTTGTTTTGCTCACGTCGTTCCGCTGTTTCGGCAAACAAACAACAAATGACGCAGACGCAGAAACTTAGCTGACGTCGGCGGTCACTAGCTGCACAATTGTGTGGGTTAAGTGCCGTGACGGCTGGGCTGAGGTGAATTATGGCAGTTAAAACAGTGCTGCAAAGGCAGACCAGCGCTTCGTGCCTCCCGCTAAGGGTGATACGAAAGGCAATATGTAATACTAAGGCGATAGAAAGCAAAGGATGTAAAAGTAGCTCGGTATGCTGAGTGGATGGCTACTACTAGACAAGCCGTAGTTTCAAAAACAAGCAGAGATATTTTTTCTTCGATGTCGCAACACGAATTCTTTAGTCTTAAGTCTACGAAAAAGTCTACGTAAAATCCTTCACTTCGTCCGCATATGTTTTCAAATTGGAAACAAAATTGTGGGAGAAGCTTCGCAAAAGATCTAGTGAGATGAAAGCGTCTTTTATGTAGATTTTCCAAGCTACTGTAATTCTGTCACAGCCATAAATAGTAGCTTAGAAGTGACTGTTTTCAAGTTTTTTCTTATCCGACCCAACTAAGTTGTCTTGGCAATGACCCACCCTTGTTAAGTAACCTATACGAAGTCGTTGGTAAGTGCCTTCCATTTCAGTCGTTTGCTTTAAAATTTACTATTCCGCTTCTCAATTTTATTCAACACACTCGAGCTTCTGCCAAAACAACCAAGGGAACTGAAGGCGATTGCTACGAACTCTAGCAGGTTTTATAAAATATATCTATTTGAACTAAAGACGCAAAGTTCAAAGTCTTTAGAATGACATGAGATTTTCGGAATCCAAATTGCAAATCAAAATACTTCGCAAGACCTACGTTTCAACAAGAAAATATGCACATTTTCAGTTAGTCAGTTGCGAGTTCCTGTGAAAAGAGCTTAGCACAAAGTGGTAGAATTGTGCTGTTTGGAGACACATAATGGACGAGCCCATGTATAATATTCAATTCAATGTTTAATTGTATAAACACAAATGTTATGCATAAGACGAGATTTTAATAATTGAAGCATGTTTTTGTCAGCGGTGGACCTGAAATTGATCAAACTGCTGCTCATTTTCCTTCTAGCTGTGGAAGCACGTCAGTCTTCTGAGATCTTGCTGCAAGCTGTGCAAATGACCAAATTTATTAAACTAGGAACTAAGAATATTATGCATCTAAACTGAGCCATAGATAAGAGGGTGAATCTTTATAAATAAACCAACGATGAAATTTAAAGAACTTCCGCAAAATGCTTCTTCAATACCTGGCCTAGTAATTATTTGTCTGTTTATTTACGAGCAACTCTACCAACACGCCCCAACTTTCGACACAGTATCAACCACGCACTATTTCCTTGCTGCTTTAATCCCTGCCATTCACCAGTTGGACATATGGAACATGCTTCGGCCGAAACTCCGGCCGTCGCTACGCTTGTTTGTTTGCCGTTGTCATCGATGCTTGTAAAATTGCGGTAGGACAAGAGCGTAAACAATTGTGTGCGTGTGTGGTGAATAGATAAGCAACGCCAAAAATAAAAAATAAAAACAAGTGAAGGCGCGTGTGAGCGGTAAACAACACCCCTGAACAAGCAGGCGTGCAGCCGAAAATAAGCGAGCAAAACAGAATGCAGAACATGGCATTTTGCAGCCAAATTCACGAAGTGAAATGTCAAACTTCGTGTCGGCAGGCGCGTGTGGTGTATTATACTCGTAATTAAGTGGTGAGTTTTCGCTATCAGTAAATGAAAACATGCCAGCGTCTAGCGCGTCCTATTACAGTTAGCGTTGTGAAGGCGCAGGAAAAGTGGAAAAGTGCAGCAGCAACACGCGTTCGGCCAGTTGGAATCAGTTGTGCGGCAGCTTGCGAGCGTTACGGTTATGCGAAGCGCGAAAAACGGTGGAAAATTCGTTGAATCATAGGCAATACAATATTTGCGGTGTGTGGCAGATACGCGTCGCGTAAAGTGTTTAAAGGTGCACGTTATTGTCAACATAACGACAGCACTTGTGCGGCAAGTTCGCAGGCAAGTCGGTTGTGTGGTTAGTGGCACAAGTGGAAGTGCGTTTATACAAGTGTCTATGAGTGAGTTGGCAAGTTTGATGCGGCAGTTTTTTTTATTATAATCACATTTTTTTGTTGTAATTTCATTTGATGACTTTTTTATGGCGAAACAGCAGCGGCAACTTTTTTCATGACATTGCAACTTTGACAAGCGAAAGTTGTTTGCTCCATGAAACAATTATAATTTATATCAGCTTGAGTTACATGCAGGCAGTTTAAAATTGTTGTGACGGCGTTTTCTTTTGATTTTCAATGTATAAATTCAATTACTTTTGGTTTTATTCAGTAACAGGTTTTTCTAAAAAAACTTTAATTATTTAAATAAATAGTTTTTGTCCTAATTTTGTTAAAAATTAAATGTTTGAATGTAATTGAATTTAATTATTTAATTTTTTTTTTAATATTTTCAATAATGAGACTAAAATTTTAGTATTTTATTTGAAATAAAATTTTTAATTTTGCGGAATTTTTTGTTTTTTGAAAAAATTTATTTGTTATATTTTTATTTTATTTTTTATTCTATTTTAATTTTTTTTAAATTTTATTTGTTATAATTTTAATGTGTTATTTGCGATAAAAATTTTAGTTTTCTGCAAGTTATTTTTTTTTAATATTTCTTTTCTTTTTAAAAAATATGTTTTTGAAAATAAAAAAACATTGTGTTTAGAAAAAAATATATATATCCATACATATATATGTACATATATTTGAGCTTAATTTTTATTAAAACAATTTGTTTTCTTTTTAAAAGAATTATGTTTTTGAAAAAAAAATATTGTGTTTAGAAAAAAATATGTTTATATACATATACCTACATATGGTAAAAATCTGAAAGCTTGATATTTCATTTAAACAATTTACAAAATTTGTAACTTGTGTTGAAATATAGTTGTGAGTGTTCAGCTCTTAGGTTTGAAAAAGACAATTTCAGTGAACAATTTTCACAATATTGAATTTTTATAGGAAAACTGGCATACCAGTAGTTAGATTTATTAAACTGGATTACTGCTTAAATCTTGACTTTTTTTCGACTTTAAAATTTTATTGTTCTAAAATATTTTACGAAAAAAATGTTTTAACTTCAATTTTGAAAAACTAGAAAATTTTAAATTTTACTTAGAAGTCAGAAATTAAGCGTTTCTTGTAATTTCTCAAACCTTTTTTCCAGTTTTCCAAAATTATTGAAATTAGGTATTTTTGAAATTATTTTGTGGATTACAAACTCTTTAATTTGTAAAATTTTTAACTAATTTTTGAACTTTTATCCAGTTTAAAAAAAAAGAAATAAAAATATATTTGAATTGTTTCGATTTTTTTTTTGATTTCTTAACCTTTTTTACTATTTTTAAATTTTTATAGTTTTTATTTTCGAAATTTTTTCCACAAACACTTTTGCTTTCCAGGTAAAGACTGAACACTTATTAATTTTTCGAAATTTTTTTCCAGTTTTAGAAAATTTTTGAAACGTTTTTTTTTAAATTATGTTATATATTTCAATCTCATCATTTTTAACTTTTTCCAGTCTTTTAAAAAAAAAATATCAAAAAATTTTTGGAAACTTTTGAATTTTTATTTTTTATTTTTCAATCGTTTTTAATATTTTCAAATTTGTGTAATATTTAATTTTCGAAATTTTTGCACAAACGCTTTTGCCTTGCAGTTAAAGAATTTTACTTTAAAAATTAACAATTAATAAATTTTATTATTACTAATTATTTTACGTCATTTTACTGCAGTGAAATATGCCTGTAAATAAATGTAGCCACACACTCTCAATTCGTGAATACCTGTAAGCTTTTTTAATTAATTTTTTTGTGTCTGCGGTGTTGGTTTAATAATTGGTTCATCAAACGTGACATTGTGACAGAATTTTGACGCACAGCAGTAAACCGTTGCCAAGCAACAACAGCGCCAAAGAAGGAATTGTTGTAAGAAGGTAAAAATTTAATTATTACTTTAAAGTCACTTTTTTTGGGGATGTTTAAATAATTAGTGTAAGAAATAAGGAAATTTCATTAAGTTAAAAGGTTGAACTAATTTTAGTTATTTAAAAAATTTTAAATAAAAAAATTATAATAAAATAATAATATAAAACGAAAATGTTCACTAATATTTAAAATTACTGTAAATAAATTTAAAAACATTTTTTTGGAAATTGCAAAAAAAATATTAAATATTAACAAAAAAATTCGAATGCAAAAACAAAGTATATTTGTAAGTGTTTTTAAATCTTAGAAATATTTTGAATTAAAAAAATTATAATTTATATGTTTTTTTAAACCGAATATTTTTTGTTAAAACTAAACAAAAAGATCCATTTTTAAATAGAGTTGTTTTTAAATTTTAAAAAATATTTTTGAAAATGTATTTTTTTCAAATCGAATATTTTTTTATTAATTTTACACAAAAAGTAGTATTTTCAAATAAAATTAATTTTTTTATTGTAAAAAAAATAAATGTGTATAAAAAACTACTATAAAAAATATAAATATATATATTTTAAACGCTTAAATATTTCCAAAACCCTTTAAACTTATAATTTACCAAAAAAAAAAAAAATTAGCTGTTATCTCTCGAAGCGCTTTCTGTGTAATCCAAAAATATTAAATATTTTCCCACATTTCCACTAAAAAATATCAATTTAAATTTTGTTGTTGTAAATTCGCACATTTCACTCAAATCTGAAATCCGTGGCCAGCTGCCGCTTGGCCAAGCGCATCTTCGGCCAAAAGCAGCCAATTAACCAGTCAGGCAGGCAGGCATACTCACACACACATACATACTATGTAAGCACATACAGTTAGTTAGCGTTTTTGTTGTTGCTGCAGTGAGTGCAGCAGTTGCATCTGCAATAACTTTCACAGCGTGCAACGCACGCAGATACGCCTATGAATGCAATCAAAACAAATGACTGAATAAAGAAGCTTTGAAAGCGAAAAAAAGCAATGTGAATGACGCTTTGCAAATTTTTAACAATTTTTCGCAAATCTATTTATTTTTAGCACTTTTTTCTTTCTTTTTTGTTAATTTTGCTCAATGCTTTGGCTTTGTAGCGGCGTAAAGTGCGTTCAACTTGCTTTTATTGATTTGCTTTTGTTGGACGAATGTATCAATTAGAGGATTTATTGCGGGAAAAATTAAAAAGATTTTTTTTTTTAATTTTGGTCATGCGCGGATTAGCAAAGCATCTAGCATCACAAAAAATATGATATTCAAAAAATGAATTTTTTTATGCATGAAATCTGATATTTCCAACTTTTCGTAAAAAATGTATTAAAATAAATATAAAGGGAAATTTTAAGCGATGAGCGCAATATTTGTCGTTTCTGGTAATTTAGGCCAACAAAAGTGTGATTGTTGTTGGCAACTGAAAAATAATTTAAAAAGCAAAATTTTTAGAAATTTGTTACTGCGGCGTTTTTGAAACTTTTAAAATTTTTCAAATTAAAATACTTTTTTTGTAAAATATTTATTATATTGTATATATATATTTAATATATTTCAAAAACGTTGATAAACACAAATATTTAAAGATTTGCATAATTTGTTAAATTTATCATTTTACTCCATTAAATGTAAAAATTTAAAATTTTTTAAATAATCTTAGACTTAAAAATTCTAGGTTTATTAACCCAAAACAATGTTATGCCTTTTTATGCCTTTTTTATGCTCTTGCAACATGTTGCTACAGAGCGTAATAGTTGTCTTCACCTAACGGTTCTTTGTATCAACTTAAACTAAGTGAGATAGATATACAAATGATATGTATATAAATGATCCGGATGATGGAAAGCTGTAACTTGAGTAAAAACTGAGCTATCTTAATAAAGCGGTATCGGACCATTGCCACGCCCACAAGACGCCATTAACCGAAAATATGTTAGTAACTACTAAAATAATTATTTTTATACCCTGAACAGGGTATATTAAGTTCGCCACGAAGTTGTAATACCCAAAAGGAAACGTCGAAGACCCTATAATATATAAATATACATAAATGATTAGCATGATGCGCTTAGTTGATTTATCCATATCCGTTTGTCTGTCCGTCCGTCTGTCTGTATATATACGAACTAGTCCGTCAGTTTTTAAGCTATCGATCTGAAATTTTGCACCAGTCCTTTTCTCAACAAGCAGCTGCTCATTTGTAGGAACGGCCAATATCAGACCACTATAGCATATAGCTGCCATACAAACTGAACAATCGGAATCAAGTTCTTGTATGGAAAACTCCTTCATTTGACAAGGTATCTTCACGAAATTTGGCACGAGTTATTTTTCAATTTGCACTTTAACCACAAGAAAAATCCATAAATTTAAAGTTTAAAAACTAGTTTTTAATTTCACCGTAAATTTTTTGGTACATTTTTTAGCAACTTTTCTTTGAATTATATGTACAAGTATACACATGAATGCTGAAGAATGCCAACATTGAGTAGATTACTTAGAAATAACAACAATTTACCACTCGAGAAGCCATTTCGTGGACATTTCTTGCGCACTAGTAAGTCCTCAATGTATTTCCGCTGCATTAACTTCAAAGTCTATATACTGTTGTTCACCAAAATGTAGTTACTGCCACTTTTACTTGCAACTTAAACTTCGGCACCTACATAAAACAATGAACAGACAGCTCCTACGCTGACACACATACACGTATGCTTACATAGTCACACATGCGAGAACTTTACCATATAAAAAAAAGGAGAAAAAAAAACAAGAGAACGAACATAAAGGAAACTTGTCTCCATTTCACAATTTAGAAAGAAAATAACTTAGTCATTTCGGACTTAAATTGCTTTTCGCATAACAAACTGCAAAGTTTGCGAGCTTAACTCAAATCAGTGTGGCACGACACGGACCTGTACAACGTCTAAATTTGGCGCTATAGGTGTGTGTAGTGTGTGTATATATGTGTGTGTAAACTTCTATTTTAGCAAGCGCACAGACTATTTTACACATAAGCGCCAGCGTCGATGTGTGGGTGTACTTCAACTACCGTCTATGCCACTCATATCAATTGTTGAACTTGTGGAACACTGCTTGCCAGCGAAAGGTTTAAGCAGTTGAAGCTAAAATTTCAACTAGATTATAAGCGTGTATGTGTGTATTTTATGCCTGTGTGCAGCCAATGTGCCTAGTGTATATATAAATATATAGTATTAACAACGCACATTTTCAAACCCATTTGGCACATTTACATACATAAGTGGAACACACTTTTCCGAGCGCACAGGCGCCACCAACACTCAGCATTTGCTGCTTGCTGTGTTTTTGTAGTAAAATTAAAGTTGACGACATTTGATCTTTTGCGGTTACGGAATTTCAAGGTTGTAATTGAGCTTTGCCTCGCATTTAGTATGAAAATACAACTCTGCAATGGATAATAGTTTGTTGAATTCCTTAATTTGTTTCAAAAATTTGCTAAACATTTATGGCGTTAATTGGCTGTAAACAGACTCTTGTAAGAGAACGCTACTTTTAACAGTTGAGTGGCAGTAGTGTGTGTTAAGGAAGCATGTCCTCGCGTAGCAAATTCTCGCAAGCTGTAAATTGTTAAATTATGAGGTTTAAAAGTTTTAGGTTGACTCAAGTTTGCGCTCCAATGCGGATAAAGGTTGCATATTTCGAGAGAATTAGTGGTTATCTATCTATATTTTTATAGATTCGGAGTTTCAGCGATCTTTCGCTTAACACATACACGTTTTTCGGGTATCATGGAGAAAGTAAATTGCTTGAAATACTTCTGAAGCAGCGAAACTTAATCTCAAGATTAATTGTTTTCGACAAGTTCAAGCTAATTCAACTCTTAGTTGTCTACAAGGCATAACCTTGAAAAAGCACGACGTACAAGCCTTATGACGAGCTCAGATATTTAATAATGTTAACATATTTTAAAGCGCCAATCGGTTCAAGTTCTATAGAAAGGAAGATACAACTTTGTATGTTTATGGCAAATACTTCTTCCAAGATCTGCCAAGAATATGATTATGCAGTATTGAGTTGATCTTTTGAAAATTCCACGAAAATTGCTTACTCATACAGGAGATTGGAATGTCGTGGTAGCTTAGCTCAAAAACTTCTACAACTGACCTAAATACTTTTCTTCTACGAAAATTTAAATGAATACCTATTAATATTTATTTTGTAGCTTTTAACTTACCTTTAATTCCATTCTTTATCCATTGCTTGTCCTATTTAAATATGCGCATATATTTTATCATATCCTTCCATTCCACTACTTCATTCCAATTTCGCTTGTCCGTGTTAACCAAATTGAATTGAAATAATAAAATATTCACCGCTCACTGTCTTTTCACTAGCCGAATTACGGCAACACGTGCGCTGCACACAGTGACCGTAATACAGACATAACCATTACTGCGTACATGTACCGTGACAACCCTTTTAAACAATTAAATTAGTGGGAGAAACTCGAGGAAAATGGAAAATTTTGTAGAATTAATTTATAATACTGTATAGGTAGAAAAATTAGGAGCAGAATAATGATTTTTCGAGCGGATGTGTATGTTGCCAGCGGGCTAAAGGTTTATGTGACGACTGTTGTGACGCTAAGCTTTTCTGGGAACAAGAATCGGTTTCCGAAAACTAGTTTTTGACGAACTGAAGTGGCAATTTGGAAACAAAACAAGAAATGAAAAACGCAATATGGGTATCAAACAGAAGATATGCTTAAAATCTTTAATTTGGATATATTTTAAATAGAGTTGCCACCTAATAAAAATAATAAAACTGCATTTTTTACAAAATATGTTTAAAATAAGTTTAAAAAAATGTTTTTCAAAAACTTTCCGCAATTTTTGAGTATTTTGGTACAGAGTTGCCACCTGAAGTGGCTATTTTCGAACAAAACAAGAAACGAAAAATGCAATATGGGTATCAAACAGAAGGTATGCTTAAACTGAAGGTTTAAGACATATTTTAAATAGAGTTGCCAGTTCAACAAAGAAAAAGCTGATTTTTTTACAAAATATGTTTTAAAAAGTTCAAAAAAAAAGTTTTCAAAAACTTTTATTTCAAGAAAGGTTGAAAACTAAAGTAAAACTGTCACGTTATTTTCAAGTTAATATATTTCGAAACAGAGTTGCCACTTAATGAAAAGTTTATCTTGAAAATTAAACACAAAGCATGCGAAACATAGCACATTTAAGCGTTTTGGGCAACTGTCATGAAGTGTTTAATTTAGACATATGTCAGCATAGAGTTGCCAACAAACGAAGAAAAGTTAAAGTATGCGAAATATTAAAAAACGTTTGCTAATATAAACGTATTTAGGTAAGCCTATTGAAAAATATTCAAGCATACTTTAATAAAGCCATATTTTTTAATAGAGTTGCCAGCTAATAAAAATAAGCAAAACTGAGCAAGGTATTATAAAATTTGTATCAACCTTAAATAAGACTTTCGATAAAATCAGTTGAATGTAATATTAAGAAAGTTTTGTCAAGAGTTGCCACCTTTTAAAAAATCTTTCATAACATTTTGCATTAAATATCCGAAGCCCATAACAACGTATTTCAAAAGCGATTTAACATAATCTTAAACGAAATTGTTTCAATTAATATTCTGTAAGATCAAGGGAGCGACTTCTTCCAAAAAACATATTCCTATCAAATAATTATATTTACGACAAATTTCTGCCTTCAATTTACTGTCTTCACGCATGTTTTTATGCTGCGTACGCTGCTTACGAAATGCAACTAAATACCGTTGCTTACACAAAAACCGCTCGCCGCGTAATAAAGTTGCATTAGGCGAGCAGCGTAAAACAATGTGCGAATCAGCATTAAAACTAAAGTGTTGCTCATATGTAAATTGGCTATAAGCGAGAGACACTTTGATTATGGTTTACGAACCAAATTTAATGCATACGAACATTTATGCGCGTTGGTAATAAAAAAAAATATTCGGTTTTGCAATTATGCAACAAAGTGTGTACGCGCTTACGACACTGAAAAATTTTGATGTCACTTTATTACACCATAAAGCGGG
Organism: Bactrocera oleae; assembly: GCF_042242935.1. Lineage (NCBI taxonomy): Eukaryota > Metazoa > Arthropoda > Insecta > Diptera > Tephritidae > Bactrocera > Bactrocera oleae. Next base: position 3,299,264 of record NC_091539.1, read on the forward strand.
TTGGCGTAAAATTAAGTGAAAATTGTGGTTTCTTTGAAGCATCGAACGAAAAAAATGCTTTCGATATCAGTGTCTATAGTTTGAGCAAAAATATCGGTTTATATATCGACTCTGAAAAAAATATTTCCTGAAAACCCTTAAAGTAACAATCAAGCTACTAGTCTAATATGTTCTTCTTAATCCATAAGAAACATCGTCCGTATAACTATCGTTAATCTGCTTAAAGAGCTCCTTCCAACCTTAGCTCGAAAGCGTAGGATACCCACGTTAAATAAAATTTAACAGTCTGCGGTTGAACCGAGAAAGGGATAAGGGTTCTCCTTTTTGTTTTCAAGTACGAAGGTTTTTCATCAAATAATCTAACTTTTTAAACAGCATTTTCTAGACATCGACAGTCAATCAAAGCATCTGACATCATTTGCGTGATTATTAATGTATAGAATGAAGTAGATGAGATTAAGGCATAACAAGGCTTCAGAAAACGATATCGGTAAATGATATATATTTTTTTCCTAAAAATAACCCAGAGAGCAGTAATGCTGCAAAGAAAATAAAAACCCGAATGGTGTGGTTTTGGAATTCTAAGATCTGCGACATTTGTTGCTTAGCGGGGAAAAACTACACGAGCTTGGAGAATTTGCATACTGGTATACCATAGAGGTGGTTATATGAGAGTAAGTTAAGTGAAGGACTGCCACTGCGATGGGAATTCGATAAAAAATTTAACTTTATCAGAGATTTCCAAGTAGTTTGAAATTTATAAGATCTCATAAGGAGCAGATCAACCAAACTGATAGAAGAACGTGGAATTTTACTTACAAATTTTCTTTCGAAATATTTTCATAAAATACTCTGAGCGATTTCTGATACGGAGCTAGAAGAATATAAAGATGATTTACGGATTGCATTGATGTTCGGATTAAAAAGCTCTCAAGGTTGAGCTATGGAAATCGAATAAACGATAGCCGGTCGATTTAGGCTGTTTAACTGCTCAAGAAAAAACCACTAAATGAACGATAGTCGGTATGCTAAGCTTTACATCCGCTTTCAGAGAAGGCATAGTAACTGCAATCTAATCGATCTAAATACTATAATTGTCATGTGTTAGAAAAACAAGATCAGAAGTTATTTGGAGTTTGAAAGGCAGGCATTTGTATTTAAGAATTGACTGTTGACATTTGCTTTTTGCTAATCAAGGGACCAATGATGATGGAGAAAAGGAAAGTTTCAACGGAATATTCGCCTGGCACAGTGAACTGTGAACTGGCTGTGACGCTAGCGCTTGAATTCGCCAACCTCACCTACTAGAAAAATAGTTACAGAGCCGCGCAACAATGATGCTTCCACAATTTAATTATAAATTGTAAGCACAAATGTCGCCACACTCGAACTCTCCAACTAACACAGTTAGTATTGCTCGGACGGCACGCTATATTCCTCTGCTCCACTTCTATAAAAAAAAAACCAAAAGATTTTATTTACTTGCAAGGACTTTCGTTTTGGCCGATTTTGTGCTGCCAGTCAGTTAACCGGCCGCTGTATAGCCGACCGAAAGTCAACGAACTCAGCAGCTGTGCATTCAATTTTCATTTTCCCCAAAAACTTTCGTTTACTTGAAATGGTCCATTTTACTTTTCTGTTCTGGCATTTTGGGGCAACTGGAATTTTGCTGCGCTATGCTCATGGCAGCAGAAAAATGTTCATAAATTAATGAGCTCATGCAAACAGGTTGAATGCAGCTATACATATACTATATACCTATGTATATATATATATAGGTACATACTAATATGGTTATAGCAAGTGTGTGCGGAACACATATGCATTTAAGGCTATGCGCCGGGAAATGCCAGTTGCTCCATTTAATTTATTTTATTTTTCTCATTTGCTTTGTTCGCCTATTTTTCTCTATACTTATTCATACTCAGTCTCAGATTTTATATATGCAATGGTGTGCATGAAACTCATGAAAATCAAGCGATTATATGTGCTATATGTATTTAAATACTTGGGTAATCGAATATGAAATATTTTTAAATCCCAAAATTTCGCTGTTTATATGTTTGTATGTTGTAAAATATTATATAAAATATTGATAAATATATACAATATTTTTGATTATATAAATAATAATAGAGCATAGAAGAAATTTTTTATTTTTTTTCGGGATCCCGAATATAAAAATGAACATATAAAATTACTTCAATAATAATAGAGCGTACAAGAAACTTTTTATTTTTTCGGGATTCTGAATATAAAACCCCAAGTTTCGGAATCCCGAAATCCAATTTCATCACAAATTATTATAAGAAATAACTTCAATAATAATAGCGCTTGGTAGAAGAAATGTTTAGTATTTTTCGAGATCCCGAATACATATGTATACTCAAGTTCGGTATCCCGAAATCCAGTTTCATTACTAGTTTTTTAGTTTTTAGTTTTTTTCAGGATACTGAATGCAAAAATCCGCATTTCAACATCCCGAAATTTAGTTACATTACTAGCCAATAGTCACATATGCATTTCGCCATATGCGCTTACACTTTTTTGTCGCAGTCAGCCTTCCTGCCTTCTGAAGTTTTTCATTTTCATTTCCGTTCACTGACTTCCTGTTTTTGTCTGCCATATGCTGGTTTTCTCTTTTCATTTTTAATACGAACACAATCCTTTTTCGACGCCTTTTGTTGCTTTTGCTATTAGCAAGTTTTCGTTGCTTGCTTAATTTTTTTATCGTCCTCTTTCACGACTTTTGTTCGTCTTACCAACATGCCATAGGTATTATACCAAGTAAGGTCCCTTATACATACAAATTTCATATATACGAGTACTTTTACGCTTTATGCACCTGCTGCTGCTGTTTTAATTCACCTTAATGCTTAACGTTGTAACTTTGTTTAATCTTTTTTTTTACTTTTTGTAATTTTATTTTACATTGTATTATTAAGTTGATTTCTTTTCTTCCTTGCCTTCTTCCGATTTCATGATTCTTATATGTGACTTTTTTCAATAATTTAATCGCATTTAAAGCTAATGAATTGCTCATTCTTTCCACACAATTTTATGAGCACGCAAAATCATTTTAAAACTTTTCTGTTCTTAGCTTTCTGCTTGTTAATTTTTGTTCAATGTCGTCTCACTTTTAATATGAATTTACTTCTTTATGAAGAAAATTGAAATTTTTGTGGTTAGAAAAGCGTTCCGTAGCTATAATAATCTTGACAATATGCTAGAATTGAAAAAGTGGTTTTAGTTTGTCAAATCACTTTGAGCGGCTTGTAAGTGTAGCCTATTACTAACATAAAATACTAGACCATTTTCATTTTAACAAGGCATATTAGAGATGTCTTTCTCCAACAGAAATAATTATAAAAGAGAGACTGATCAGTCCGTTCTGATTCGTAATGATATACTTTATTAAAAGATTTATACTAATACCAAAATAATAGAGAGGGTTAAGTTTCCAGGCCCAATATATGAAAGATAGGTATGTAAAAGATAGGTTAAAATCTGGACTGACTGAAGTAAGTTTAAACAATTATCTTATTTCTAATTTCGTTTTCTTCAAGTGGTAGTGCAGCGAAAAGCATACATTTAGGCTGAATACTAATTACAACGATATGGCTGCTTTCTTAGCGTCTAAAATTAGCCGTAATAGTACTGACTCAGTCAGCTTTGTTGCCATAAAGCTTTTAGAGAACTTATGCGTGATAAATATACTTAAAGCTTCGTGCGGTAAAAGTCATAAGCCAATCGTGCAGGAATTTTACAATATTTCTTTGCTGAATTTGTTTTTTTTTGAATTTTGAGAAATTGATACCATTTTTTTGTAAAAAATAAATTATAAAAAATTGTAACTCTTGCAAAGTTCACATAATTGCTTTACGTCACCCCTTATTTTGCTTGTCGAAATTTCCACTCGGATTATCTTATCACTTAAACGCTCATTAATTATTGTCCATGTGTGTTGCCACATTTTCCATTATTCATAAAAATTTTGTTTTCGTCTTATTTTCAAGCACCCACACAATCAAATGGCGCTGCTGTTTAACCCCAATAATGCTACTAATATTTTGAGCATTTTTATTTTTTAACTCGCATGCAACTTTTTTAGTGTATTTACGTATTCTTGTTGCAGTATGCTCCGCTTGTTCGCTTTAACGTTTTAAGTTCGTATTTATTTGAAATATTTATTTGATTAATGTACTTGGCTTGCCACATTTGAAGGGTTTGTATGGTTGAATTTGTGTGAATGTGTATGTTTGTGTGCATATGTATGTTTGTGTCTACGTATGCAAGTACTCAGTTGCTGACTGCTTAGTTGAAGCGTTTGTTATTGTTGTTTGTTTGCTATTGCTTTTTTGTTGACTTTGCTATACCCTGAATACGATATATTAGGTTTGCCACAAACTTTGTAACAACCAGAAGGAAACGTTGGAGGCCCTACAAAGTATATACGTGCTGAGTCGATATCCCCATGCCTGTCTGTATATATGGGAAGTAGCCCCTCAGTTTTTGAGATATCGCCATGAAATTTTGCACACGTTCTTCTCTCAACAAGCAGCTGCTCATTTGTCGGAATCACCGATATCGGACCACTATAGCATATAGCTGCCATGCAAACTGAAGAAACAAAATCAAGTCCTTGTATGGAAAACTTTTTTACTTTACACGATATGCTCATGAAATTTTACATGGATTATTGTCCAAAACAACGCTACAATATCTGAATAAATAGTTCAGATCCGACCATTATAGCATATAGCTGCCATGCAAACTCACCGATCCAACTCAAGATAAAGTTCTTTTCATACCCTTTTAATGCTATAATAAATGCAGCTGTGAAGGGTATTATAGTTTGGGTGCAGCAGAAGTTAAGGTGTTTTTTGTTTTTGCGGTTTTTGGTTTTGGTGTTGTCCTTTCAACTTTCAGCGCTCCCCTCGCTGCCGAGCAGTCACATATGAACTATGGTTTATTAATGCAGCTTGAGTCAATGGCATAGACTACCATCTTCTACTACAACAACAACAACAAAACATACAACTACGTACACTCGCTCGAGTGGCAGCTTAATAAACAGAATCAAACTGAGGCACCTCGAAATAGCTGAACTTTAGTAGGAAACAGCAGCTGCTGCCACTGTTAACTCTCTACTACTAAAATACCAAAAACAGAAGCATATAGTTGTATGCATAAGTGTGTGTGTGAGCAAAGAACTTCGCCAGCGGAAAAGGAAAGCAAGAATGACAGCAGAAAAACAGGAAAAAATGAAAAAAAAATAGCAAACGAGTTCGCAAAAGCAACGAGTTGTGAAGGAATGCTACAGAACGCTTTGAAGTGCCACATGTTGTTGCTGCCACTGCCAAGTGTGTCTTTGCTTCACTCGCATGAGTGTGTGTGTGTGCGTATGTGTGTAGGCTGTAATGAAGCACTTCTTTGCCGATCTCTTTGCCTGTCTGTCTCTCTATAAGCTTTTCCTAGCATTATACTCCTTTTCTTCGGCCCTAAAAGGGTTAATGTGCGAGCATTCGCTTACTTATGTACTCAACTCCTTACAAAAGGCAGCCATTTTTTATGAAGTCTTTGAGCCAAAGGCATTTTCTACACGTATGTCATTAATTACATTTATGCATGAAAGGCGGAAAAAGAAATTTCACAGCATAGCGGCGTTTAAAGCAAAACACAGCGCCATGGAGTGAAGTGTAGCAAAGTGGAGTTCGGCTGACTTTATTTTCCTGTAGGATAACGCTTAAAGGCATGCTTTGCGATTGCTATGAATACGAGTATCATATTGCAATTACAGAACGAACTTGAGACGCTCTCACAAAAATGCGTGTTGTAATTCGTAAGGCGATGGCTGTGACTCTAACACTTGGCAGCTCGTTGGCCCAAATTTGAAATATTTATTATCGAAGTGTACTTCAGCAAACAGTGGACGATCTCTGTGTTGACAAAGAACACCAACACTCACGTCGTTATTAAAGAGTGAGAGGCAGATAATACAGAGCCACAGAACTAATCGCTCTTTATCTACCTTTTATGAACTTCGGTACCTTTGGTTGCTTGAGTCCCATTAAGCCTGGAATGTAGCTCAAAATGTTGCGAGTTGTCTCGAATTTAAGTAAAACTACGCCAAATATTATACATTTATGCGGTTCTATTTCTCTAATTGACTTGCGAATGACATAAACTTATTGAAAGAAAGAAATCGTTAAGTGGGGTAAGAACTCGATGCGAGCATATAATGCTTCATCCGATTCTGTAGAGCGGTGTGCTGTAAACTTTTTTCAAAAAATTTTCCATTCCAAATCCGGTGTCTTCTTATAATCTAGAGCGCTCTGCTTTCCCATTCAAACATTCTATATTCTCCATTTCAAAAGGGAACCTTAGCTGTGAGCCTTTTGTTTAACGCTTATGTTAGTTTTTAACTTAAAAGAAAGCTATTTGTGAGTTCATTTTTTTTATATATTTTTTTTTATTCTACGTTGTTATTTTTTTTCTTTAAATTGTCTCTGACTATTAAAATTTTTTTCCTAAAAATTTTTTTTTAATAAAATAAACAAAATAATAATAATACTCAGATCATGCTCATCGGTTGCTAAAAGACGTCGGTAAAGTTGGTTACTAACGTAAGGGTTAATATTCCTTACTAAGAGCTCAGCTCTAAGTCTACACTAAACTAAATTCAAAAAGAAGCCTGTACCTATGAAACATAGGTTCAAGCTAAACTGCTTAAGAACAGCTCTACATATTCAAGGTAGTTCGTCTGCAAATTAGGGTCTTTTATGTCTTAACCTCAGGAGAGGAGGTGTTTGTGTACAGGGTCTCCAACAGCCATTCATGAATTGTTATATTATATTTAGGTAGAAGAAGCCATAGATATAAGTTTTTCTACATATAACTTAGGTTATTTCAGAAGTCAGAATGGGCTCTGAAAAACCAAAAACTCCTGAAAGAGAGTGAGAGTGAAGTGATAATCCTGATAATTTTCAGGAATTACATTCAAATTTAAGTAGAGTAAACTCCAGAACTCGATGCTCTGACCGCGCCGATTCAAAAGACAAAGTTCGAACGCTCGCTTTGGCAGCTCCGCCCGGAAAATGGCGAGAGATTGTTGTGCAACTTTCTTCAGCATATATTTCTTCTCAGATTTATATTCACTAGCATTTATTGGGGTTTAGCAGCTTTCGAAATTCTTGTGTAGTAACATATTTCCTTTCAATATGCTTCATGTTCACAGTGGAACTTAACCTAACTTAAGCTGGCTATAATTACTTCCAACAGTAAAGCTCATTTGTTTGTTAAACAGACCAAAATTCATGCAAAGGCGCCCTTTTTCAGTAAGAAGAATGTGTTCTTAGATCAAGATCTCTATGGAAGTTCACCGAAATGTTGAAGCTTTTATGAGGAATCTGCAAGTTCTATGACTACTCAACTTATAAAGCAGGTCACATTGAGTTGCTGTTGGAATCGAATAGAGCTCAGACTTTTTTGAACATAGACGTCTTAAGTGAAATTTTAATCTTTTTTGGTCATGTGCAAAAAAAACGCAGAAAAGACACATCTCCAATAACTGAAATATCGGCAACACAGTGTTCCTTAAATAACCACGTACAACAACTAGGAAGAGCTTTGCTTTTCCTGCGGTCATGCAACCAGGCAGCTACATAGGAAATGTGCTATTTTCGCTGTGGAAGCCGAAAATATATAAAAAACAATGAGCGGAAAAAAGGAACAAAGCAAAAAACCAAACCAAAAACAAAAAATAATATGCAGCACAAAAAACCGCTAGGCAACAAATAACTGTAAAATGAGCGTGCATAGGAAGTAGCATATTAAAAATTGTAATATGTAAATAAAAATGCTTGCATGGCTGAGTGTGTATAAGTTTGTATACATGTGTGCGTGTGTCTGTGTGTGAAAAAGCCAAACTCGCTGTGTTTTTGCATAAATATTTATTAGTTTTTAGCACACGATGCATTTGAAAATACGAATTTATGCAAATAAGCGCAGGAAAAAATTAAAAAACAACAACAACAACAACACTAATAACGCTGAGCACGAAAAATGCGGCAGCAAATAAAAGCATAATTGCAGTCATGCAAGCTTTTTGTTGCTGTTGACGGCTGCCTGCGCCATCAGCGCTTGCACTTACAGCTTCGCGGCTGCCGAAGCGTAACAAAACGCTTATGCATATATGTATGTATATATGTGTGTGTGCACACGCGAGCAAGTTTCACTTTTGTTACAAGGCACGCGCGCAATCCGTACGTCAGGTAAATTAAATTTGAAAAAAAAACAAGAAATGGAAAACAAAGCGAACCAAGCACAATAGCAACAACAACAGCTGCTACACAAATCTCTATGCGCAGCCTCACTGCAACTGCTTTGCTATTATTTTTGTAAATTTTGCTTATTCGCCAGCTTTATGTTTGGCTTTTTCGGCGTAAGCAATTTTCACGCATGCGCGCGCTTATTAGCTGTTGCTAATATAATCAAAACAGCGTACAAACAGTGCAACAGCAGAAGCCATTGTTGCAGCTGCAACAAGCAGCAGTGCTAACGTGTGGCATGAATGGCCAAGCATGCTGCATATTAGTTGTAATTGTGGATTACAAAAGCGCATTAATTCATTTTGGCAACAGCAACAATAGCAACGATGACAGCAACAGTAATAACAAACGTTTCGAACGGAGCGGAGTGTGCAATTTTACAAGGTAACGCATTGAAGGACATAGCTACAAACATAGGCATATACCTACACACATATGTACATATATATATACATATTTGATATAAGTAACGGTTTGGTATAAAATTCAGTAAAGAAAAAATCTAAAAATTTAATTATAACCAAAAAAAAACAAAACAAGGAAAAACGCCAACTTCGATTGGCACCGAAGCTAGATTTCACTACACAAAAAAACAATTCAATACAAGTGACAGCTATATGCTATAGTCGTCCGATTTAAAAGAACAATATTCGCAGATTGTTGCGTTGGCTTGAATTAAATTTATTCTAAATTTCATGAACATATCTCGTCAAATAAAAAAGTTCTCCATACAAGAACTTGATCTTGATCGTTCAGTTTGTATGACAGTTGTATGCTATAGTAGTCCAATCTGAATAATTTCTTTCGAGGTTACACCGTTGATTTGGGCAATAATTCTTGCCAAATTGCATGAATATATCTCTTCAAATAAAAAAGTTTTCCATACAAGAACTTGATTTCGACTGATCAGTTCTTATGGCAACTATGTCCTATAGCGGACCGATATCTACGATTCCGGCAAATGAGCAGCTTCTTGAGGAGAGAAGCACGTCTGCAAAATTTTAGATCGATGCCTTAAAAACTAAGTGACTAGCTTGCATATATTCATACGAAATGGCTAAATCGACTTAATAGGGTCTCCGACGTTTGCTTCTGGCTTAGCAAACGTCGTGGCAAACTTAATATAATATAACCTGTTCAGGGTTTAAAAATATATAGCAAAAAGTATGTAGGTTTATAAAAAAGTTTGAACACAAAACTTTTTAAAATTTGTAAAATTTTGTCATGGGTAAAAAAATTTTAAATAAAAAAATTTAATTCAAAATTTTATAATTATTTTAAAATATTAGTTTTCGGTCACATATTTTTTATAGCACTTATGTTTTAAACTTAAAAAAATATGTGATATATTATTTTTCGAAAAAGAATTTTTTTATATCTGTAATATTTTGAGTTCTGGAACTGAATTTTTTTCTATTAAATAAAAAGTACAGAAAATTTATTGCAAAATTGTATCAAAAGAAGTAAATGAAATTATTAATTTTCGGAATTTATTTTTTTATATTATACTTTTTTAATTCTGGAACGATTATAAACAATTTTTTTTTCTCTAGAATGAAAGTAGAGAAAATTTGAAAATTATAAGTTTTTAAATGTTAAAATTTTGTCCAAAATGTATTTTTGATATATATATAAATATAAATCGTTAAATCACATATGTATATACATCGTCTACCAATAGGGATGACGTGAGTTTGACAAGTCGTGGCGGCCATGTTTGTTTGCAGATTTGTGTCAAATTTTGTCAGTGTCAACAAGCAACGTTGAAGGAGCTTGAAAACAACATTCAGCGCATTATAGCCGAAATGCTGCACCGGGTCATCGAAAATTGGCGTAAACGGGTGGAGATATGCCGTGGAGCCGTGGTGGCCATTTGGCTGACATTTTGTTGAAATCATTAATGGCAAAAAATTATCTGCATAGCACAAAAAAAAACAATCCATTTTGACCAAATTTGAGTGTTTTATTTCATTTTAACACCACGTCGCTCTTGTTGTTAGACCCTGTATATTATATATAAGTAGATGGTAGAGTGGCTGTCTTTCGACACACCTAGCCATATACTTGTATATATATAAGTATAAAGTGTATATCAGCACTGACTGTTGCTCCAATATTAAAAAAAATTTATAATATCTATATAAAAAAAAAAATGTATTAAAAAATATTTGAAAAATAAATAGTTTGTATATTTAAGCATCGATATTAGTGAATACAAATATTTTTTCAGCGTGTTATTATGATAAAAAAATCAATTAGCATATTTATATAATTTTTGGCATTGAATGGCGTGAGAAAATTTTTTCAAAAATTCAAATTTATTGGCAAAAATAAGCATAAAACAAATTAACAATAACAAATTATATGACAAATTAATGCATAGTTAAAATGCACTACTTTGTTGCAACACAAATTTCAATTTTTTTTTTAATTTTTAGCATATTTACACTTTGTAATAGTTTTTTTTTTATTTACTATTTCAATGTTTTCGCAATTTAAGATTTATTTGCGTTTATTTTAAAATCACACTTCATATTTGTATTTATTTAATACAAGCTTTAGTTGTTATTTAAATAACAACAGGCGTTTAAATTTGCATAATGCGTTTTAAATTTTTTTAATTTAATTTTTTTTTTAATTTTCAGATGTAGCAAAATTGCGCATAAATTTTCATGCATAAAAATTGAGATTAAATTTTTTAGCCACACTTTTTTCGCGTTTCCTTAATACGTTTTTTTTCGAATATTTCAATTTGACTTTTTTAAACTTTTCTGTTTGACGCTTTTGTTGTTTTTCCACACATACATATATATTGCTGGCCATAAAGCATTTTCATTTCGTTTTGTTTTTTGGTTGCAGTTGCCATAGATGTTGTTGTTTTATTGCTCTTGCATTTTGGTTTGGCTTGTTGTTGTTTGTATGTAAATAAAGAAGAAAAATTCAACTTTTAACGCTTTAACAATTTCCATTGCATGTTTGCCTCGGCATTTTTACTTTACTTGCGTATGTGCATGTGTGTGTGCAATTTTAATTTTTTCTGCTGCGGCGCGTTCTGGCTTCGTGCCTTTGTCTGCCAGGTTTCGAGTTGAATTTTTCATGACTCTGATTACATTTCTGGCGCTTTTTTTTTGCATTTTGATGGCGTTTTTAATTTAAATTGTTGTTGGCTGTTGTTTTTATTGCGCGCTGTTGGCTTCACCATTTATACTTATTTTTCAATTTCCAATGCCAATTAATGCATTAATCGCTGCGGATTACGTTTTGAGCTGCAGATTACTTTGATTGCCACTTGTTATGTGAAATCATTTGACTGTTCAAGGCCATTTCGCCAACTTTCAATTTTTTATCGTTAATTAGCGATTTTCGCATGCTTCGCCGTGGATTGTATGTAGTGGTGAAAGTTTAAGGGCTGAGCAGTGGCGGTGGATGTGAGAAACATACATATGCATGCATTAGAGTCAAAAATACGAAAAATTTTCAAATGAAAAATAAAAAAAATTTTAAAAAAAAGCTGAAAATTTCAGAATCTATGAAAACAAAAATATGATATTTTAAAAAATTAAATAATTTCATTATTTGAATATAAATAATTATTTATAGTTTTTTCAACAAATATTAAATTTCTTTAAAGCTTTTGTAAGTTATTAGAAAATAGCAGAACAAAACCACACTGATATTTTACAGAAACCAAAATTAAAGAAACAACAATTACATATTTAAAAATTTTCACCACATATAAATTTTTTAAAATATTTTTTATTTTTTTGAAAATAATTAACAAAAAAATAATAATTTAAAAAACTTAAAAAGAACTAATTATTTTACAAAGTAAAAATTAAAAACGTAAATAAATAAAAAAATTATTAATAAAAAAAATTTTACGTATAATAATTACTAATAAAAAAAAAATTCAAAATAATAAGAAAATAAACTAAATTTAGTTAGAAAAGGTACCAATAAAATAGGTATTTGTGAAAAATTTTAGTATTTGTAAAAAATCGAAAGAACAGAAAATAATTTAATTTAAAAATATAAAAAAATTCCAAAAATGTGTACATGCTCAAGCTAAAAAAATATTTGTGAAAAATTTTAGTCATTGAAGTAATTTGGGCAATTGTATAATTGAAAAAAAAAACAATTAACAAATATTATATTAAAAAAATATTAAGAAAATTTTTTACATGTTTAAGCAATAAAAACAATATTTGAGCAAAATTTTAGTTATAGAAAAAAATTTAGTAATTAAAAAAGAAAAAAAAATGTAATTAAAAAATATTTAAAAAATTAAGAAAACCTATACATGTTTAAGCAAAAATGAAATATTTGTGCAAAATTTTAGTGATTGTAGAAAATTGATAAAAAAGAAAAAAATGTATTTGAAAAATATTAAAAAAAGTAAAAAAACTAAAAATATATAACAAACAAATATTTCAGTCCAAAGAAAAATATTTTTAATTTCAGTAATAATGTTTTAATTTAAACATATAATAAAATTAGAAAATTAAATTAAAAATGTATACACATGTACATATATTTCAAGCCTAAGGAAAAAAATTTACTTAAACAAAAAAAAATAATTTTACTAAATTTATATCGTAATTTGAGCAAACAAATTTTTACATTTAAAAAGATTTTAAAATTTTAAATATTTTATAAATATGTATAATATTTTATAACATAAACTTTATTTTAATGAAAAATTTAAAAAAGTAGAAATTTTATTCCAAAAAATAAAAATTTTACTAAATTAATAAGTAAACATAACATTTGGGAGGAAACTTCTCAACTAATTACAAATAACAAATAAATATTAAAAATCATATAAAAGTGCCTAACTTTCTACCGCTAGACTCAAGTTATATGAACATACCTACATATGTATGTATGTATATTAGGGTGGTTGTAAAAAACATTTTTTTTCGCTTTGTACTCTGAAAAATAGGTTCTTAGACAACAGTAAGAAAGTCGCTACAAGTATGAGCTCTTAATTTTAACGGGAAGCTCATGCGCCTTATAATAAGAAACCATTTTTATAAGGCAATAAATTTTCTACAAAACTATGAATTCGGTTTATATGGATTTATTCTTAATGAGTTGTAAAATTCGTAAGAGAAAAAAATTTGTCTTAAAATAATCAAACTTCGACCGTTAATATACTTTTAACGGTTAGGCTTACGAAAAAATCATGTGAGACCTTTTGGTAGAGTATAAACTTTAATACAAAAACTATGAAACGAGATATTTTTCAAGGAGTTGGAAACGAGATTTGAATTTTTCTATCTGATAATAATATAAATAGAAAACTGTAAGGCGGAGGATCTGCCCGTTACAATTAAGAGCTCATATTTGGATAGACTTTCTTAGAGGTGTCTAAGGACCTACATACATTTTAGAGCACTAAGCAAAAACAAGTATTCCTAATATATGTACATACTATATATGCATATTATATGTATAAAATTTTTTTGCTTTGCCCGAGGGTAAAATCTGTAGATTATAAAAAGGAAACTTATTGGACAAAAAAAAAAATTTTAACTTCTAGAGGCGGCGCGGTGCCTCTTTTTTTCGGTCCACCCTACTATACATATAAAATTAAAAAATATATAGATTCTCAAAAAGAAAATTTTAATTAAAATTTTGAAATTATTTCAATAAAATTTTTTTTATACATATTTCAGAAAGGAAATAAAGATTTAAATTAAAATCTTATTCAGATTTTCAGATTATTAGTTTGATATTTTTTGGTTGTCTATTTGCAATTAGATACATAAATTTTACATATACACACACACAAATATTTAATTAAAGCAAACATTTTTCTAAAACGCCACCATGTGTTGTATTTTTCAGTGGAAAGGCGTTACTGCAAATCGAACAAGTGAAAGCAATTTCAAAGAAAAATCGCCAAAATGCTTTAACTCGCAATAAAATTACAAAAACAACAGCAACGATATCGAGTGAAACGAGCAATTGGAAAGTGCAATAAAATAGATGAATGTAAAATATTGACACAAAAATAACAATAACAACGAACAACGACCGAACACGCAAAGTGCACAACAACAAAAACAAGCGAGAAGAAAGCAAAAATAAAAGATAAATAAATAACAACAACAAAGTAATCGCAACAACACACAGCGCAGCAGCAGCACAAACGTAGAAGGCGGAGAGCACGCAGTGCGTCATTGTTTGCAAAGGAGAAGGAAGAGGAGGGAGCGAAATGCCAAGAATTGCAAGAAAAATGGCGACCGCAACAAAATTCGCCATCGCGGTTGGCAACATTCTCACAATATTTATGGCAATGACAATGTGTTGTTGCCAAGTGGCTGGCCATCCACAGCCACAGCCACGGCCGCAACACCAATCCGAAGCGCAACAACAGCAGCAACACGTGCTGGCAACGCCACAGGCGACATCACATAAATACCAGCAATTGCAATATCAATTGCAACAACAACAGCAACAGCAATATGAATATCAGCAACAGCTGCATCAGCAATTGCAAAAACAGCAGCAGCAGCAGCAGGAAAAATCGCTTTATCAACAACAACAACAACAGCAGCAGCAGCAGGAAAAATTGCTCTATCAACAACAACAACACCAGCAACAGCAACAGCTTAAGTACCAACTACAACAGCAACAAATTGAGCAAAAGCACGATAAGGGCGATTATGTGCAGGAGACGGAGCGTGAGCTACAAAAACAACAGCAGCGTGCAGCACCCACACAGGTTAGTGTTGTTGCAGTTGTTTTGATTAAATTCCAACAATATTTTCTTAACATTCTTGCACTTATGATATTGATGGGGCACAAGCAATGGCGTGGAAAGTGTCCTGTAGAAAGAGGGGTGGGGAAAACAAGCAGAAAATAGCTGTATGCGATTTCTGAAATTTCAGAAATATTTTAAAAATCTTAAGACATATTTTATTAAAGTGCAACAAATGCATTTAAATTTGCTTTGAAAACTCTTGAGGGATTTTAGAAAAAATTAGAATAAAATACGTGTTTCAAAATTTCGTGTAAAAAATAGCTGAAAAACAAAAACAAAATACAGAAAATTCAAAAAGTTTCAAAACTATGTGTCTTATCATATTTTTGATTTTAAAACTGAAGCATATTTTTCAAAAATGTTAAACGTTTTAAAAAGGTTTTGAAGTCGAAAACTTGTTTCAAAAAATTTTAAAATTGGAAATTAAAAAAAAAAAAATTAGTTTTTGGAAAAAAGAGTTCATTTGGAACTGAGACATTTTTTTCAAAAATATTTTAAAAACCTTAAAACATTTTCGTAAAATTTTGGAATTGAAAATTTTTCAAAAATTTTTTAAAATAAAAATAAATTTGGAGTTGAGATGTATTTTTTCAAAATTTTTATAAAAAATTTAAAATAAATAAATACATTTTTTAGGTGTTTTGAAGTTTTTTCGAAATAAAAATAATTTAATATATTTTGTTTTACATTAAATAATCTCGGCAAATTAATTATATATTTAAAAACATGAAATGTTAAACTTTTTTTTAAATATTTTTTTACTTACCCCTGACGCTGTTTATTTGACTACCACGCTTTCAAAATTACCACTAAAAAAGAAAAAGAAGGACACAATAAAAAGATATAAAATAAATAAAAATTAATTACAAAATATTTGAAATTATTTAAAAAAAGGGTTGCCAATCAATTAAAACTAATTAAAAAAATGAAAAATATACAGTTAAAAAAATCAGATAATTTAGTATGATTAAATATAATTTAGGATGATTAAACTAGTATGATTAAACTAAATTATTTGATTTTTTAACTGTATATTTTTCATTTTTGCGTTTATAATTTCAGACTTCAAAATTAATAAAAATATACATATATATTTACGGGCAGAAAAAATGATAGGCATATTTTGGGAGAGGGTTGCCATACACAATTCTCAACGAATCGTTTTGTTATGGCATATAATATAATATTATGAAAAGCTGTGTTAAAATATGTTATTTAGAGTCAATAATTTATATTAAATTTTTTCATTAACATGTTAAGAACTACAGACACATGTGGTATATGAATGAAATGTGTACGAAATCTACCCAAATAGTAGGCAAAAGCTATTAGTTTGCTTTTTTTCGAAACAGGTTTGCTGAAATCACTAAGCAATCATTTCCCCAAAATAACGATGACAGATATCATTGTCGATGCTGCCCGCCTAAAAATATGCTTTAATTTTAATTACACATGCTTACTTCATATATAAATGTCGATTGCATGCAGGGTTCCACTATAATCACGCGTCTGAAAAATAAAAATAAATATATATGAAATTGTACCAAAAATTTTACAAAATTCCCTAAATTCATATAACAAAGCTCTAGAGCAGTGTAGAGTAGATAAATAACTTTTATCTAAAACTGCCTAAAACTATATTTTTTTTAATACCCAAACTGCGCTACAGCAAGTCCCCATCGCTTTTCCACTACGTTTCTCATACACACATACACAAATATATACTCATACATATGTATGTATGGTACATACATTTACATGCATAAATTTTTATCACTCACAGCCACCCCTGCTATCAACAGCTATATAGTTGTTATTCAAGGAAATTTGTATTTATTTTTATTTGCCATTTTATTGTCTGCGCTCAGGGCCAGCCTACGATGGTTTGCACAATAACACACATCCAAACACATATACATATACACATATCAGTATATACGAGTACTCAACCCAAAAAGCTATAACAAAGGGGCATGTGTGCGCTATGTCTCGCTCCGCCGCCACCACTGACCTCAACCGTACCGTTATTGTACGCCATTGTTGCCAACTTCATTTATAACAAACCTGCGGCAACCCGCATTCCCGCGCGCACCTTGTTGGCTACCTTACAGCGCTTTGTCGTCGTGGTCGTTTGGCGCCGCAATTTAGTTGGGATTTATTGATTTTTGTGGCCGTAAATTTCTTGCTCATACAAATAATAAAAGTCACA
Source organism: Bactrocera oleae (assembly GCF_042242935.1). NCBI lineage: Eukaryota > Metazoa > Arthropoda > Insecta > Diptera > Tephritidae > Bactrocera > Bactrocera oleae. The sequence continues at coordinate 3,316,572 of NC_091539.1, forward strand.
CGTGGGCGGATAAGGTGGACCAAGCTGCCAATAATGCTTGTGTTTTTTTTTTGAAAAAATATAACAAAGTGCAAAAATATACGCGTGAGAAATTAATGATCTTTAAAGAAAGGAAAGATGGCAAGGACATGTGAAAAAAATAAACAAAATAACTAAATTATAAATGGAAACAAAAAAAAATAAATAAGTATATATTTAATATATTTTCTATTTATATAATTAGACGAAATTAAATTTAATAAACTTTTTTTACTTTTTTAAATTTTTTCTAATATATTATATTAAATTGTTTTTAAAAATATTATTTAACATTTTTCCTTAAATATTTCGAAATACTTTGTTTCCTTGGAAACCCTAAATTTGTAATAAAAGCGTAAAAAAATTTTAAAAACATTATCCAATCTAAATATTTAAAAAGTAAATTTTTGCATTAAAAAATTTTTATTGATTTTTTTTATAAACGCGATAAAGAAGATGATATTGAAAAATAAAATAAATGTTTATAAATTTTTAATTTTTTATATATTAAAATTTTTAAATTTTAAAATTCTCAAATCTTCAATTTATCATCTTTTGAAATTTATTAAACTTCTCAAATTTTCAATATTCAAATTTTGAAATTTTTAAAATTTGCAATTCTATATTTTTCAATAATTACAGAAAATGTAAACATATTGCAAAACTAAATGTCTTCTAATTACACTTTTGATTTGAAACTGAAGCATATTTTTCAAAAAAAAATGTAAAGCATTTTCATAAAATTTTGATACCGAAAACTTTTTTAAAAAAATTTTGAAATTCAAAACTTTTTTTAAAAATTTTGAAATAAAATTTTTTTTTTAAAATTTTGAAATAAATTTTTTTTTTTTAAATTTTGAAATAAATTTTTTTTTTTAATTTTGAAATAAAATTTTTTTTCAAATTTTCAATTTTTTAAATTTTAATTTTCTTTATAACTTTAGATTAGAAGATTTATTGAAGAAATTCATTTTCAAAAAAAAATTACTACTTTTAGAAAATGAATACCAAGAATTTCATTTTAAATAAAAACAAGAAATTTAAAAAAATTTTAATACAAAAAGATTTTTTCTTCAAAAAAAGTTGCCATAAATGAATAAACATATTTTTCTCATTCACTCGTCCATTTGTCACTTAAAATAGCTTTATGCGCGCTGTAGAGTGTTTATGTAATTTTAAGTTTTCTGCTTGTCAAACTCACGTGTCCTGTTTGTACAACCCCGCAATGGCTGTGAACTTTTGATAGCCTTATGAGCAGCATAAAATTTTATGTTTATTGTGGCAATTGTGTAAAAATTTATGATTTTTCAATTTCTGATTCTGGTTCCGCTTTCGAAAGTGTGATATCTGCAGCAAATTAGTGCACACATAAATTTCAATGGGCTTTTATGTATTTTAAAAGGTTTTCCGGTGCAAATGACAGCAAAAATTATTATTGTATGCTTTTTAGTACATTATTTAACGGTTTTATACAGACTAATTTTTTTAAATGAAGAACTTAAGAGAAAAATAATATTTTGTATAGACATTTTTAACATTTTTTAGAATTTTTCTTCACTCAAAAACTATTTAAGAACCTCTGAGTATTGATGAAATTTAAAACAGATTTTTCGAAAAATGTTAGAAAAATTTTATAACATGTTTTCAAAAAATTCAAAAATGTCGTTTTATTAAATTTTCTTTTCATAAAATGGATCTGTTAACCTTTGTCGTACTGTGAAGTCACATTAGCTTTTGACCTTCAGCTCAAAGAGCCGCTCAACCCGTTTCTTTTTTTTTTATACATTGAAAAAAAATATTGCTGTGAGTATACTTTGAGAAGCCTCTGCTATTGAAATGCAAATTGTGTGCAAAATTCGCTTGTTGTTGCTCTGAGATGCAAAACAAGAGTCAAACAGTCAAAGGCGACGGTTCTACCTCAGTGCAGACGTGGCCACAAACAAAGGTATTTTAAAACAGCAAAAACGACAGCAAAGAAATAACACGGGATAGAGTACATGCGCCAAACTGTATGCTAAGAGTCAAGAGCATAAAAAAACAAATAAAGATAAAAAGTAAAATAAAAAAAATTATAGCGACAGTGTTAAAAAAAATATAAATATAATAAAGTAAATTGAAAAACCATTACAAAAACAGCGAAAATAGTATAAAAAATATTTAAAAAATTATTTATTAAGTTGCATTTAAGGAAAAAAAATAATGAATAGAAATATGGTAAATAAAAATTTAAAGCTTAAAATATAATATTATATTTTTCTGGTAAAACAAATAAAAATAATTCAGAAAATTGTTTTAAGGAAACAACAATCCAGATTTGACTTAAAGCACAACAACAGTTATGTATAAAAAGAAAGAAAGGGTTAGGCGCACAAAAGTATGCTAAGTATATATATTGAAAACTATGTAATAAAAGGAAAGGCAAAGAATTGAAAACTACAATTAGGAAAAAACTTAATCAAAAAAAAAAGGTAAAATAAATAAAAAAATAGAATTAAAACTATTGTAAATGAAAATTAAAAATTTTAAAACAAAAAAGTCAATAACAAGTGAAAGTAAGAATACAACTCAGAAACTCAATGAATAGTAAAGCAAAAATAAAAAAATAGAAATTGAAAACACAAAATTAATTAATAAAAAGAACTAATAGACTAGAAACTTAAACAAAAAAATACGATAAAATATTTTTTAATTAAAAAAAAACTATAAATTAAGAAAAATTTAAAATAAAAAATTAAATAAAAAAAAGTAAAATCAGTAATAAAACTCAGGGGCTCAATAAAAAGAAAATAAAAAATATAAATTAACAAAAAAAAAATTAATTAAAAGCAGATAAAAAACTTTAATAACAAATTGAATAACAAGTAAAGTCGGAAAACAACTCAGGAACTCAATGAAAAAAAAATAAATTAAATAAAAAAACAAAAATTTAAAAGACAAAACTAAAACATAAATTAAAATAAAAATATAAAACCTAAAAACTAAAATAAAATTATATAAGTGAAAAAATTGCCACCAAAAATGTAAAAAAAACTACAAACTTAAATTCTTCAAGAAAATTATGCACAACAACTCTAAATATTAAGAAATAATAATAAATAAATATTAATAAGGGTAAAAACAATTGAAATTTTAAAATTTAAAAATTATAAAAAAATACTACCTAAAATATTTAAAAAAAATCAATAATAAAAAAGTATTGCATTAAATTTAAAGAATATATAATATAATAAAAGTTTAATTATATTTAAAAAAAATTACTTAAATTTTTTCATCCAAAAACGCATTAAAACACTTTTTTGGCTTAAAGTTGCCTGTGAAGCATACACTTGTGCGTCCATTATAGCAGGCAACATTAGAAACAATGCCAAATGCAGGGGCAAACCAACACACACACACTCAGCAGCGCACTTCAGTGCAGTAGGGGTACGGACGTAGGTTGGCGCATAAGCTGAGGCTGAAATATTGTTGCACTTGGACTCAAGTCATGCTTGTTGCATCACAACAATAATACAACACACGGCAACAATAGCACTAATGTTATTTAGAGCAACAATGAAACAACAATGTCGAACGCTGAATGCAAAGCAAGAGGATTAGCAAGGTACGCTGGTGATAAAAGAGCAAAGAGGGCAAAGGTGGGGTAAACGGCTATGCCAACAACAAACATACAAACACCAAAACACACAAACCAACAACGAAACTGCATTAATAACAAAGCAACAATATGATGAACAGCTGTATGCAGTTATAACGGTACAGCGTTGTAGTGGCAGTTACGTGGCGCGACGGAAGTGACGGCGCCGGAGACAAACAGCGCATTAATAACACACAACATGGCAGCCGAACAATGGCGATAACACGCGACATGCTGCCAAAACGCGAAGCAGGCTTAACGTTGTTGCAACAAATGGCAACAAGCAGACGGCAAGCGGGTGAGGGCAGCTGCGTTGGCAGTTGTCATGCTAATGAAAGTGCTCGTTCGCGGCGGAGATTGACTTTAGGAAAAAGCTCAGTACTTTTCAGCAAGCGAAGAAAGCTAAACAGGAAGAATAGCGAAGAAGGCGGCCAAAAGGAAGCAGCGTGTCGTTTGTAAGCCAAATTGTAGTAGTTGGGGACTGGCGGAAATTACCGCGTCGACGAACAATTACGAAAACTGTCAGAAATATGGACAAAAAGTCAAACAAGTAACTAGGAGGGGGAAAGTACGAAGGAAAGCGGAAGAAAATGTAAAATATATGGGAAAAAAGTGGAAGCAATGCAAAAATGTACAACAAAGCGTAACTGACAACAACAAAAAGCATTCACAGCCATTGTCCGTAGACTAACACGGGCGTTTATTGCAGAAAAAAATTGAGAAAACATGACAAGAAGCCATGCAGCACAAGCGGTGCGAGCTGGGCATGAGTTGTGACTGCGCATTGCTGTTGTCACAAAAAATTGCCGAGTGCATGCGGTTGGCTGGCTGGTAATCTGGTATTTACGCTGCGTTGCTTTGCATACTTTTAGGCGCTTAGATACATTATATAGCACTCAAGAGCTCAAAAAGCAAACGAAATGTAATAATAAACATAAACAAGCGCTAATGCGCGCTTTTTTTGTGGTGGTGTAGGTGGTTTTCAGCACAAATAATGAAGATAAAGATAATTTACTGAAATTTTTGCAAAATATGCTCACAGAGCTTTGAAATAGCATATAACTAAATAACGTCGCTGCACATTTTTTACTTTGAACAAAAATAATATTTGGATTTTTTTTAGTTAAATAAAAGTTTTGTTTTAAAACTGTTAAGCTGGTGATGTATTTTGTGGCTTAGAAATTGCATTATGCATTTTTATGCTCAAGTCGATGTATTAATTGAGCAATAATTTATGAAGTTATGCTTGAATAAAATTTCAAAAATTTTTCAATTTTGATTTTTGCTGCGATTTGCTGAAAATTTTTGAAAATATTTATGTCAAAAATTTTAAATATTTAAATTTTCTAGCTCTCATTAGATTTTTACTTTATTCATAACATCTTTATTTTAGCAGATAAAAAATAATTGTTATTGTTAAAAAATTCTAAATTATTTTTCGATATTAATTTCTCTTTAGTTTGGTGAAAATATCGTAATTATGGGTATTCGTACAAAAACAAAAAATAATTCTCATATTCAATAACACAGCAGGACGTATGAGTAACAGCACCAAAGCTGTGTTACAAATGGCGAACGGGGCGTATGAGTAACTATTGTGTATTTTGCAAAGTAAAAAATAAAATGAATCAAACACTCTTGCCTTTTATTTTCTCTTCTGCTGCCTTCTTTTTCTTTTGCTTTATTTTACACCTTTTTTTTAAATTTTGCTGCTTAGCGACTTAATTGGCGTATTTATCACACGGCAAATTTGTCGGTTTCGCCCGACAATACAGCACACCACATCTCACCAACCTCTTGTAATATTAATATATCAATTTTGAGACCACTCCTTACACCGCCACTTAAGCGGACACTCAACTATAGTTTACAGCGTGTCATTTTATGGCAAGTTCTGCTCATTGCCTCTACTCACGCTTGAGTTGTGTGTCAGCTACACCGTTTATTTCTGCTTGGTAGACCCTTGAAATTGCTCAGCGCTCAATTTGCTTGCCAGCGCGTCACTCGAGCTATCTTCGCTTATGCTTTTCTGCTTCGCTGCCGCACACTTGCCCTTCTTTCTCTCACTTTGTGACTAATATGACACCTCAGACTGTCTCCATTACTAAATTATATATAGATTTTTACACGTTTTTAGCCACCATCTTCCTCCTGTTCATATATTTCTCTCAGCTCCCTCCACTGCCCTGCATATACCACAATTGCGCGCTTAATTTCATTCCACTCTCACTAATGATGCACAATTTTTTGCTTCATTAATCTTTCTCGCATTTGGCGCTCCATTTATTGTTGGCTCACCCTCTGCCCACCACCCTCTACAAGTATACTCGAGTTACCATCGCAATACGTGGCCTTACTGCTGTTTGCTCTATGGTCCAACTAATTGTTGGTTGCTTATCTATCCGCCGCCGCCGCCTTGTTAGTTATGCAAGTACATATGTCTCGCACCGCTAGTTTGCTTCCAGCTCAACGCCCAATCGCAATTAATATTCGCAAATTGCTTTAATAATCACCAAGTTGCTGATTTTGTTTGTGATTCTCCAGCTGCTTACGGTCGGATGATTCCGATTTCATATTGGTTTTGGCATTAGCCGCAATGGAGAGTGTTGCACTCGCACTCGCTTGTGTTTTTGCTATTTTCTCCCAGCATACACGCTTCAACTTCTCGCCCACTTCCTTAGTTCATTCGCAGTTATGCTTGCTTTTGGCTTGTTGTGCCACTTCTATTCTATTGCTGCTTCGTTTCTAGTCTGCCTCTGCTCTTTTGCATCGCTCTCGCGTTTTACGCCATTTTCTCATTTTAATTGCTTTCGATGTCAATTACGTTTTCAGGCGTATCCTTCATGTCTGCGCATATTCCATACATATTTTTTCTTTACTACTTCTGCATTGCTGTGGAAATTGGAGTTCTTTGCTAGGTACAACTGCTGCTATCCCGTTATATTCCCTTGCCACTGTTACTATTTTACTTTTTTCCCTTTTGCATTTTTTTTGCTTTAGCCTCCTTCCTCGTTGACCAGCTGCTGCTATAATGCTTGTAGCACACCAACAACAATCATAGCAACAACAAAATCACATTGAAATGTATTACCAAAGTATCACTTGCATTGAATTTTAATTTGCACGCTCCAGCAGCACAAGCAGTCAGTATGTCCTCCCTCACTTTCCGGTATTTTTCTACGCTTTTACCACTCTGCTTCGCCTGTTAGTCATTCTGTATCACTTTAGAACTTTCACTTCACGCAAAGCCGGCTTAAAGTGTATTAAAATGACGCACATTTGTTACGTAAGCAGAGCTTTCTATATTTAAGTGTAATTAATCATGTTGTTGTTGGCGTAATTTTTTATTATAATGATAAAAAAATAACAATAAATTGAAAATATCAACATGCTTAGGCTCAGCTTTTCAATTAAAATTTTTAGCCAGCTATAGTTTTACATTTTAAGAACATTGTAAAAAGTTTGTGGCCCAAAAAACTTGAACAATTACAATATTTAAAATTAAAAAAAGGAAAAGCACGTCAAAAGCTGAGTTTAAAGCCCGTTTTCATTGTGGTACACAAGTCTTAAACTTTCAATTTTTGCTGAAATTTTGCTTATGAACAAGCCTTTAAAAAGCTTTATTTGATCAAAAATTGAAGCAGAGTTGCCAAATAGCATATTCAAAGATCAAAAACTGCAAATTTAATTTGGTTTACACAAACTGGAATTACTTCTATATAATTTTACTATAGCGAGCCAAGCAGAAAATTTTTTTTTAATAACTTTACATGTCTAGTGTTGTCATATTTTCATATAATAAAAAAAAATTTCCTAAAAAAAATTGGATTTTTACTATGTATAATAAACACAACATTTTTTTTTAATTTTGGTATATAGAGTTGCCACATTTTCATATAATGAAAGGCAATCATAAAAAATAAAAAAAAATTTATTAAAATTGCGGGAAGCAAAATTTAAAAAAGCTAATTTTTTTAATAGTATTAATTGAATAAATAGAGTTACCATATCTGTCCGAATTTACAAAATAAAAAGTTCAAATTTGTCAAAGTTTTGACCTTGGAGCGTATTATTTTAAGTAATTGCTTAGCTTATTTGAAAGAAGTCCTGTAAAATTACGCTGCAGTTGCCTTATATTCATATAAAGAAAGAAAATTATAAAACAAATGAAAAATTCCAAATTATAATTGTAGAAAGTTGTATATAAAGCAGCTATTTTTTTTTAAAATGCATCCATATACTAAATACAGTTACCATGTTTAAATGAATTTAGAAAAAAAATTTTTTTTGACTTGTCAAAAATTTTGCATTGGAAAGTATTTTTAATTAATTAATTAAAATTATGCTGCAGAGCTGCCATTTTCATATAATGAAAGAAAATCAAAAAAGGAATAAAAAAATTTAAATTGAAATTGCGGAAAGCGGTATATAAAAGAGTTAATTCTTTAAGTAATATCAATAGAATAAATAGAGTTACCATGTTTGACGAATTTACAAAAAAAAATTTAAAACTTTCTCAAAAATTTTGCATTGGAAAGTATTTTTCAAACAATCGTTTTGAATTAATTGCAATAAGTCTTATAAAATTATGCTGTAGAGTTGCTATATTTTTATATAATGAAAAAAAAAACATAAAAAGTACATTTAAAAAAAAATAATACAAATATTTAAATTAAAACTGCGCAAAGCTGTAATAAAAACACCTATTTTTTTTAAATACATCAATAGAATAAATAGAGTTACCATATTTTTAAGAATTTACAAACAAAAAACTGTCAAGCTTTTCAAAAATTTGGTAACGGTAAGTATTTTTTTAACAATTATTTTGTGTGAACCGCAACAAGTCTTATAAAATCATGCTAAAGACTTGCCATATTTTCAAATAATGAGAGAAAATCATTGAAAAATAAAAAATTGTAATTGAAAATGCAAAAAGCTGACAGCCATATTTGTTTGAATTTATACAAAAAATTTAAAATTCAACAAAATTTTGACATTTGTATTATTATAAAAATTTGGAAACTCTCTACATGCGAGGAAATATTTACTGCAAAAAAATATAGCAAATGTTATGTATTTTTTAGCTTTATTATCGTATTTTTTTCAAAAAAATTATTGATAATTAGCAAAAATTACGGTACAGAGTTCGCATTAACTATATATTACAATAAAAAATATAAATTTTACTAAAAAAAATCTGTATTTTATTTTAAATTTCACTTTTCTACAACTTTAGCCAAAAAAAAATATTTTATTAATATTAGTTTAATTTGTCTTTAGAAATTCGTCAAAAATATTACTGCAATTGAGTTTTCACTGCCAACACAAATTATATTAATTTACTGCCCATTATTTGCAATTTTTGTTAACAATTTATATACAAATACAAAAGACCGTAAATGACTCGTTAAAAAAATCAATTAAATGAAGCTAATTGAATGTTAATAAATTCAATGGCTTTACAAGAGTGCTTACAGATACGCACATAATACAAAGTTGCACAGATTTTTACAATTACCTGCATAAACATACAAACATACATATATCGTACGTATTAGCGGCATTAAATAAATTAATAATTCATTAATTTTTTGCGCGCGGTTTCACGTTTTTTAAATAAATTTTAATTAGCACGCATAATTTGCCGAGAAGGATAAATTACGCCATAAAATGCGCGAATGCGGTATGAATTGTATTAATACAATGTGTCAATATTTTTAATTAATATTATATAGGTATTGAGTCATATGCTTACGCAACAATAATGAGTAAAAATAATAAACAAATTTTTTTGTAAATAACTGAGTTGCTAGTAAAGCCAACAGCAATGCTAAAATGTATTTGAGAGTAAATTTCTTTTTAGACAACTACTCCTACTTTAATAGCTAATTTCATAAGCCAACTGAGAATTGCAGACGATTTTACAAGACAAACGAAATAGTATGTAAATAGCTAGAGAACTTATACACACTTAGCTGGTAGCACTTAAAACCTATAGTGATTTTGTTTCTGTAACCATGCGAGGACTTATTATTTGAATCTGGGCAGTTCGTAAATCAGTCTGGCAACCAGTATTACAAGGAGAATTGAGTTCCTACTGTGTAATTGAACGACGAGGATTTTTTAGGTCTTAAGCCTTCTTCAGCTGTAGCATTCTGGGCCCCGACGACCCGACAGCCTTACTGAGTAATTTTCTGAATTTAATGTCAACTTTTCATGTCTTTTCGAAAGTTTTGTAGGAGTCAGTCAAGCCTCAGTTTATGAACACGACTGACATATAAAGAATGATATTCGTGCCTTAAAAAAAATATATATAATATATAAATATTTACATATGTAAGTAAATTTCGTCTTAAATGTATCCAGCCGGCAGCCTTGCGCTTGCCAGAGCAGCCACGCAATTTAAAAGTTTAAATATTTACACAGACAGAAAAATTGCTGTGCAACGTGAGACGGAACAATTTCAGCCATGAACGGCAATGGCAGCAGCGTTACCTACGGGCAACAGCCAAACACACACACACGCGTACAACAGCAAAGCCATTTTCAACGCGCTGTCCACAGCTGCAGAGCTATCCATACACAGTGCTACATTTTTCTTCTTCTTGCGCTTCACCTGCCCTCAACGCGCCATTAGTGCTCGATTTCATTCACACACGCATACAAATTTGCATGCATTTTTAATTTACCTATGTGTATTCATTTAACTTGCACTGCTATGCCGTGCCATGCTATGTTATGCTACACTATGCCTGCGGATGCGGATGCCCAACGCTGGCTGATTTCATTTCCGCTTGGTGCGCCATTCAGTGTTGCAATCGATGGAATTTTTCAGTGTCAGTCAGTGACAATGATTTCGCTGGGGATGAGCGAAGGTTTGGGCATACGCATGTATGTATAGGTGCATATGTAAATAAATCGACACCTATAGTAGGCATATTACTCATGAATTGACCGGCGGCAGCAAGTGAGCCGATTTTATAGATTTTAAAAGTCATTCCATAAAGTTGTCAAACGCGTTTTGCTGAAGTACTTTCGGCTCGATGTTTGCATTAAAAATGTAAAATATAATAAAAATAAAAAAAGTTATAATTTTTTTTCTATTAAAAATTGGAAATTTAAATTATTTAAATAATTTCAAAATGTTTAAAACAATTAAAAATTTCAAAAAATGTTCAATTTATTAAATTTAAAGATTTCTAAACTTCAACGTTCAAAATAATAAAAAAGGTTCAAGTTCATGTTTAAAACAATTTCAAAATTTCAAAAAAACATTTAAATACAATAAACTTAAAGATTTCTTAAATTAAAAACTCACATTAATCAGAAAATTTAAAAATTTTTAAAATAATCCAAAAATTTCAAAATTTTTAAAATAACTAAAAAATTTCAAAAATTTAATATTAAGTAAGCTTGAAAATTTCTAAATTCAAAAAAATTTTAATTTAATTAACTTGAAGATTTCTAAAATTCAAAATTCAAAGTTATTTTAAAAAGATTCAAAATGTATAAATTAATTAAAAGATTTCAAAATTTTAAAATTCAAAGTAATTTAAAAAAAATTCAAAATGTTTAAAATAATTAAGAGATTTCAAAAAAATTTCAATTTAAAAGTTTAAAGATTCTTAAATTTCAAAACTCAAACTAATTTCAAAATATCAAAATGTTCAAAATAATTTAAACATCTTCAATTTAATAAATATAAAGATTTCTAAACTTCAAAATTCAAATTAAAAAATTTTTAAATGTTAAATATAATATAATTAAAAAATTTAAAATAAATTTATAAATACTAAACTTAAAGATTTCTAAAATTCAAAATTCAAATTAATTAAAAAATTTCAAAATCTTTAAAAAAATTAAAATATTAAACAAAAATTTTTATTAAAAAATTCAAAATTAACGTTAATTAAAAATTTGAAAAGTTTGAAATAATTAAAAAATTTCAAAAAAATTTTAAATTTAATAAACTTAAAGATTTCTATTCTATTCTATTCAAAAAATTAAAAAAAAAATTAAATTTAAAAAATTTATATATTTTTAAACTTCAAAATTTAATTTAATTAAAAAGTTTCAAAATAATTAAAAATATTTATTTTACAATACTAAACTTAGAGATTTCTAAATTTCAAAATTTAGATTAACTAAATAATTTCAAAGTGTTTAAAATAATTCAAAGCTTTTAAATCCGTTAAAAAATATAAAATTGTAATAAGTAATTAAAATAATCGAAGTAAATAACAAATACATATAAAATACAAAAAAAATGTTTCCAAAATTAAAAAAAAATTACAATAATTACAAAAAAATTATAAAAATTAAAATATATTACAAGAATAAAAATAAATTTCAAATTAAAAAAGTAAAGATTACAAAAATTATATTAGGTAGATTACATTAAAATATTTGGAAAAGCCAACATAAAAATAAACTAAAGGTTTTGAAATACTTTAAATGCTTAAATGTTTGAAAAAATGTTTAAATTTGGTAAATGAGTTTTATTTTTGGTTTTTTTTTTAAGAAATCTTCAATTATATTTTTTGAACTGTTTGGAAAACCTAACAAAAATTCAACAAAATTTCAAATATTATTCAGTTTTTGTAATAAGTTATTTAATATTTGAAACTCTCTATAACCTAACTCTAGTTTTATAATTCAATTTCATGACTTTAGTTTTCTAATATTTTATGACCATGCTGCGGTCAATTTGAAGTTTTTAATATGCTTATCGCCCTCAATCCACACACTTTTCCCTTTTTATTTATTTTCAATTAAACTTTAAACGCGTTTGTTTTTTTATCGCCTCCAGCATAAATTGTGAGTTTTTCAATTCCAACTCGCATTGTCGACACTCCTTTCAATTTAATTTGATGCACTGAGCTGTCAGTGTCAGTGCGATTAACGCCAGCCATGGCCACAAAGCGCACGCATACAAGCGTGTAAATTACAACACACACACACACATATATATAGACAAACGCACACGGATACGAACACACAGCGAGCATATCTCATTATTTGTATGATGAATGTGTTACTAAATTAAATTACGCCAAAATGCATTGTTGCCAACAATGTGCAACCGCAACAACAACAACAACTACAACAATCAAAGCGGTGCGAAAGTGTGGGGCAACAAATAAATAAAAACACAAACAAAAGCGACAAAAGCGAAAAAAGCGCACAAACAATGCACGGAGAATGCATGTGTGTGTGTTTGCGTGTGTGAGTGTGGCAAAGTGCGAGCGAGTAAACAACAATTGCTGCCATAGCAGCCGCAGCAATAGTATATATTATATAATAAAAGCAACAATCGCAGCAACTGCAATGCAATGATAATGCCAAATTGTGGCACCCGCTGTGCTGCCGGCAAGCAGAGCATATGAAAATCCAACAACAACAAATACTACTACTACTACTACTACAACAATAATAACACCAAACAATCATGGCAATAACAATGGCCGCCCGCTGGTGCTTTTATAAAGTTGTTAGTCTCGTCTCGACGTGCCACGAATTGTTGCCACTTGCCGCTTGCCGCTTGACTTGCAACACTGACGTGAAGGGCATATGCATGCAGGTCGGTATACAGTCATGTTGCCAGCTGATGCAGGCAATCCGTTCAACACACAAACACACACACACACGTGCCCACAAACACTCAAGCGGGCGAAAACATAAACAAAACACAAAATGGCGTATAAAAGTAGATAAATATCTATGTGTATGAAATACAGCTGCCACATATTATGTAGCAGATTGTTGTTGCTTATATGCTGAGGCTAATGTCTGCCTGTGTTGGTGGCAGCAGCAGCTAGACAGGTTTTATAGCTGTATGTGGCTCGGCGTTGCAAAGTGCGGTTAGATGGAAGTCTTTGTACCCAGCAGGGAAACGCAGAGGAACCAAGGGAAAAGTAATACCGAAAAGTGCTAGGTTTAAAGACATAATAAATTTATTTATTTTCAAATATTCCACATTTATGTATGTATAGTTTGAACATTTGTTACTAGTTACAAAGAAATGTTTTTGAGACCAATTTATGAAGGCTCAAAATTGACTTAAAAAGAGTTGCTGTAAAAATTCTTTTACAAGCGAATTTCATATTTCGAATATATATTCGCAGGAAAAAAATTATTTTTTGAGAAATAGTATTGAAAGATAATTGCGCCAAACTAGCTTTTAGGTACTAGTTAGCAGTTAATCAAAAAGATAAGAAATTGAACCCAATGATGCAAGTTTAAAAATTATTCCAACAGAAATTTTGAAATTTTCATATAAATAAATTACTTTTTTAGTTTTAGTTAATGTTTCAAAAAATAATGTTTTTAATTTTCTTGCAAAACCAAATTGGAAAATATGTAATAATTAAATAGAACAGAATTTTGCAAATTTTTAAATAAATAAATAATTTGTTATTTTATTTCTTAGTTTAAATTTTACAAAAACTTTATTTTTTTTTAAATTTCCTGCAGACATAAGTTTTGGAAAGTAATTATTAGATGGTAAAATATAAATACACGAAATGGCGCAATTTGAAATATTTTATTCCAAACTGTATTTTGCAAAGAATTATTTGTAATTTAGCCCCCAAACAACTTTTAGTACTCAATTGAATTTGAAGTAGTTCATTTTTGTTAAAAATTTACCAAAAACAAGTCGATATGTTTAGAGCAGTCGTTTTGAAATATTCATCTGATTTTTTTTTTTGAGTTTCTAATGCAGTTTAGAAACTTATAAGCTTCGAACTAGTTATCTAACTGGTACTAAAATAACTAGTTTGCAATTTAATTTTTTTTTGAAGAATTCAACAAATCGTAACTAAAAGGTAGCTAGTTATGTACTTTCATAACAACTGGTCTCTAACTAATTCTATTCTAAACTAGTGCCTTAGCTAGTTGCGAAATAAAAGCGACTAGTGTCTGCCTATGCAAATACGTTGCGAAAACCACAGCTTCAGAACCTTCTAGTTTGCTTAATAATATACCTATACCGTTAGAGAAGCAAAACGCATTACGCACACACTCTTCATATGTACATACATACATGTATTTGCTGTGTGCCTGTGACCCTAATGCAGGTTTAGTTATCCTTTCAGTTGTCTGCTTAGTTATTTATGCAAGTGCGTTTAGTTGTGGTTTTTTGTTTTTGTTGTTGTGGTTTTGTTTGTTTTCTCTATTTTTACAATTCACTGCTTTTGCTTGTTGTTATTCTTTAGTTCATTTTATTATTATTTACACTGCCTCACTCCATCTCTGTCTCCCTTGTTGCGCCCACAACTAACACATACGCACAACCACTCACAGACACACAGTTGCACATACACACCCCTAAGCTGGATCAGTTTCATTGTCAAATACGCCATAGATCAGATTTGTTGCAACCACAACATGCAACTCTATGTACGTGCAACAGAACGTGCAACGCCTGCAAAATTCCAACCAAATGTGTGTTGACACCTTTTAGAATCGGCTCTTGTGCTTAGCTAACTGTTCATGGCTGTTGGTTTAATTTAATGGCAACGCTGACAGTGACCAAGAATGTGTACGCGTCTCGCTGAGAGGCGTGTGGGCGCATTTTATTGCCTGATGAAATTATCATGGATACAGAAGCGTTGTTTGGTCAATGCTCGAGCTGGGGACTGTGGAAGAGATTTTAGTTTGGGGTCTTAAAAAGAAAATAACTACAGTTGGTGAGGATTGAAGTAATCTCCAAACCTGAGTAAAAAAAAATATTTGAATTTTTTTTTTAAAAATGTGGAAGATATCTTTAGATATTACCAACCTACCAAGCTGCATTTCAGTCGCTTTGCCAAGTTCACCCAAGAAACCATAAATAGCGTGCACTAAAAACAATGCTCTCAGTAAAATCCGGAGCCAAAGACCGCCTTATCCTTTAGATAATTGATTCCACGTTTTTTTAAAGAACTCGTGCACCTTGAATCGACATATAAAGCAGACGCGGTCTCAATATATAAAAAGGAGGCTGATATGTATTATTTTCAACCTTCAGATAGATAGCGCACTCCCGTTTTCTCGTCAAAATTTAACTTTCGTATCTTTTGAAGGACTTCCTTGCAATCTCTTCTGCCACTCAACTTCGATTATTGATCAAGAAGTCGATCAAAATGTGAAAACCTTGAAACGACACTGTAAAACCAATATCCAAAAACAAAAGCATACCTTTAGGATGCAGTTATTCTGTAAGTTCTGAATATGCGAACTTCATTTTAGTCTAAAAAGAACAATTTATGGAGAATACTCCTAAGAAAGAGAGAGCTTGGAAGGGGGAGAAAAGGAGCACTGCTACTTATACCATATTATTGTATATAGTATTTGCAAATATACATATGTAAGTATGTATATTTGTATAAGCTCCACAAAGTCATAGAATAGTTTAACCCATAAATAATCATTAGCTTAAGTCTTTAACAGATATGGTTTCCCATACCAAATAAAATGAATTAGAAAACACATACGTACTTGTATATACACACTTTTGGTCAACTGGCCAATGGATTAAATTTGGTCAAATTTGTGCAAATGCAACGCTGGCCTTCAACTAATTGTCAGCAAGTGACATTTTGAGTGGCGCATTAATTATATGAAGCATTATATAAATATTTGCATTTGCTTTTAAAGTGGCAATTAATTGTTGCAATTTGTGAGGTGAAAAAATGCAATAAAATAATTGTTGCCAGTGCAATAAATTGCAGTTATATAATAAAACCGCAATCCATTGCGGTCACACATAAATACATACAAGCTTGTTTATACACACGTAGGAAAAAGGCTTTTGAAATGCGCGGCGAGAAAATTTAAAATAGCAAACGAAAATAGTATAAAATAATTTAATTCGACTTACTTTCGTTCAACTAAAACTAAAAATAATTAAACAAAAATTTTAAAAATATTAAAAATAGTTAATAAATACTTAAAAAAATATATATATATTCTGAAAATATTAAATAATATTCTCTCTCAGTATAATCAAACAAAAAATTTAAAAAATAAAAGGCAACAAATATTTAAAAATAAAAAATATATTTTGAAAATATTATATATTAATTTTTTGATTGAAATCATTTTGAGAATAATTTAACAAAAAAATTTTTTAATCTGAAAAAAAAAAATTAAATTAAAACATTGTAAAAAGTAAAAAAAACAAAAATAAAAAAAAAAAAAATATATAAAACAATAACACAAAAATGTAATTAAGATATTGCAAAAAATAAAAACATTGCAAAAAGTATTATTTGGTCTGTTACAAAAAAACTTATCAAAACCAATAAAATAAAATACCGAAAGATTAATTACATAAAATAAATAAAAACTAATAAATTAAGTAAACTCCAATACAATAAATTTAAAATTAAATTAAGTTTAAAAATTTAGTTTTTTTAAATAAAGTTTAAAAACTTAATTTTTTTATATAAAATTTCTTTAAACAAAAAATTAGTTCAACAACTATTAAAAAAAGTTCACAAAATTTAATTTTAATTTAAAAATTAATTTTGACTTTAAATTTATAAATTTTATTTTCATAACAATTAATTTTTCTAATAAAAAATACATATAATTTTTACTATACATTTATATAACTTTTTTTGTATTTTCTTTCAATTTAAATAATTATCTTTTTTTAATTACATATAATTTTTTTTTAATTATATACGAATATAATTTTTTTTTAAACTAAAAATTTTTAATTAAAAATTATTGTTATTAATATGAATAAAAATGTCCAATTATACTGCCAGATGTTGAAATATATAATTGTGCACATACGCTCAATAATTTATAATTCGTAATTTTTAGCACAACTAACAGACTTTTCCGAACAAGCATTAAAAACCGCAAGCCTTCCAAAGTATTGCCCACACCGTCGGCTAAAATAAAATATATTTGAAATTTTAATGGCATTTAGAAATTTCGCAGAGTTGCACAAATATTTCAAATTGCCTATAAATTTCGAATTTCCATTAGCAAATTAATGTGCAATGAAATATTATTGATAACTGTAATTCCGAAGCGCGCAATTTCACCAATACGCCATTAAATAAATGAAAAGTGTATGCGCCTAAAATTAGGCAGTATTTAAAATACGAGCCGATATAATTTGTTAATTTAAGCCAGCGCATATTGAAACAAAATAATTGTTTTTACAAATAACACGTATTATAATGGCGCTCTAATGCATGTCAAGCGGCAATATGTGGAATTTAAGAGCATAGGCAATTGTCAGAAAATAGCGCCAAAATGTAGGCAATTTCAAAAAATGTAAAATTTATGGAATTTACATTTGTATGCGGCTTGTCAATATGCAAAAAAATTTTGTGCAATTAACTGCCACGAGTATACCCAATTATCATTACCACACTTACATACCCAATACATGCCTTTCTGACACTTTTCAGTTTTGGATTTTAAAGCATACCTTTAGGTGTTCCCTTTTATGGCCGCTCAACTCGCACACCATATATCTCGTGTGATTAACTAACTGCCGAAATTCGCTACAACTACTTTGCATTATAGTTTATTATTTCATTTTTATCGCAGACTTCTTTTAGTGGGTGCCGAGATTGGGAGAGAAGTGTTTATGGCTATGTGGGTTTTTAAGGCCATTTACTGAAATTGCACTTGAGGTCAAAGCCCAGCAAACATTTGCGCGGGCTTGAAAGCGACGATGAAGACACCGTTAACTATCAAAACAATAACGTAAAAGGGAAAGAAGAAGTTGGCAAAATTGGATAGAAAGGGGAAAGATGATGTTGAAAGACTATGTGCACGGAAATATCGGCGAGTTTGTTTGGAAGACTGGGTTGAGTGGCAGTGAAATCGCTACAAGTGTGACAGGCATAAACACACAAACATATACACCAGCAGCCACCTACATTTATTTTCACGTTAATGTGGCAACCAGTGTAAAATACAGCGATTCACTTGACTGCCCCAAATTCACGCCATGAAATTCACTCAACGGGTTCAATGCACTCGTTTGCGCTTCACTATTGAGTTGGCAAGCCGTGGCGCTGTCGGCATGGCCGATGTGCTGGTCGGGGATGCCATGTAAATAATGTCCTTTTTATAGTGAAATACATTTGCACAGCTCACTTCAGGCGGTTTTATTTTTTTTTTTTGCACATTTTACCTCAATAAAAATGCCAGGCAGTGAGCTTTTCACGGAGCGGCAGCTCGACAGCTCAGCCGGCACACCGCGATTTGTAGGTGAAAAGTAAGAAAATGTGTCAGGATTATAGCTGAAAATGAGGTTATGAAACTGCAGCAAGCAGACGACGTATAAAAGGAAAGAGCGATGCTGTAGGTAAAATAGTTTGTAGGTAAGATTTTCGAACGGAATAAAATGTGTAGAAGAAGTAAGATAGGAAGCTTTGGAAGCCACTTTTTTTTGATAATATAGGATTTAGAGGGACTGCGATGTGAATCGTGAAACTGGGATCTCATGTATTGGTAGGTCGTTAAAAAAGTTTTTAGAGCGATATGCACGTCAGATTGGTGACTACAAACCCCTGTGACCACTTTGAGATTCTTAAATGGTTGTAAAAATGATTTACAGTCATGAAAAATTATGCTTGTCTTCCACCGCTTGTATCTAGACTCAGTTCTTTTAATTACTACGGCACCGCTATGTTCCCGGACAATACCACTCGATTAAGATAACAGAATTAGAAGACCGAAGATTTTCCACTACAGTCGGGTCTACGAAAAGATGAACCCGTATTTTTATCCGTTCACTTCTTCTTACACGTACTGCGAATCCACTTTGTTCCCAGACGATACCAGTCATTAGAATTAGAAAACCAAAGATTCGTTCAGACGACAGTCGGATCTACGTAACCGGAATGGACCCGTATTTTTAGCCGTCCAAGGACTGTTAATTCGGTTATTTCCTATGACATCGCTCTGTTCAAGGCCAATACCAGTCGATAGAGAAGATCGAATCAGAAACCCGAGGATCCGTTGCCATGGCAATCAGGTCAACGTAAACGGTGAAAACTCTCATTTTTATTCGACTAAGGACTATCAATTCGGCCTCAAAACAATTGGAGGAATATTTTCTGCCGCTACAGCAACAACAAACGAATTAGAGATAGTTTCTTTACAGATCACGCAGTTTGGTTGCTTGAGCTTATCATTCCATGGAGTAAGACGTGTTTGTTGGAATCGAATCTGTTATAGGACTCAACAGTTCCCACACGATTTTCACTCACAATTGAGACAGTTAACATAGCGTCGATCGCTAATTTTTGTTCGTTAGTAGTTAGAGGGCCCAAAACAGTCTTGGAATTACAATACAAACTTGACAGATGAATTGACAATTTTCAATTTCTCAGAACCAACCTGTAATGGAAAATTGACAGCAGCCTCAATCAGCTCGCAGTCAAGAACTTTTCGCTTGAAATTTGCGGCTAGTAAAACTTTGGTCCAACCATTAGCAACATTGAATTTTTAATTTCAACAAAAAGTCATTGCGTTCAGCAGAACTACAACTAGACGGCAATACAACAACAAACACAACAACAATTAATAGAATACATCTATGTCGCTCAACTGACGTTGCCATCGCCTCCACACAGCGTTACATTACGGCAGTTTTTCCACCTGCTTATCTGTTGTGCTCTTCGTTGTTCCGTGCTCCGACTCGCCTCACCTCGCCACTCAACACATTAATAAATGGAAAGTGCAAATTGTTGTAAATTATATAGCAATTTTAGTGCAAGTGCACATTACAGCTACGTCACATCTTAACTGTGCACGCTGGCCTTACCGAAACCCGCTGTCAAAATGCAACTTTGTTGTGCTGCATGGTGGACGCGCGCGAGCGTCGGAGAGCAGTTATTGTTGGAAATTTTGTTTCGTCATTATAATGGAGCGTTTGTTTTTTTCATAACTCTCTAGAAACTAAGTGGTTATTTTTGTTTTTGTGGCGACCTGCATTGTCCTCGGTTCGTACCGGTGAAATGTCACGTTCGCAAATGTCAGTAAATGGGGCAAATGTCAATTAAATGTTCTGACATTCAAGCACACACACACACGCAACGGTTGTGCAAAACATACTATTTGTTTCTAGGCATTTGTGCAAGCTGAAAGTCAGTGCAAAAACACATATATATACATATATACAAATATATGGTATACATATATACAAAGCGTATGTTAAAACAGAATCTGTTTGGTATACATAAGTACAAATATATGTATGTTCGTATACATATATAAAGAAAATGTAAGCTTATAAATATATACATAATTGTGATTACAGTTATAAACAGCGTAGGGAGATAATACGAAATTATCACGGTGACGTTAAGAAAAGCATATAAATATATACAAATGTTTATACGTTGTATGTATTCACGTGTGAATGTGTGTGTTTGTTTTGGCAATTCAGCAGCAAGCCGGCAGCTGACATGCCCACAGACAGTCATAATTACTACAGTAAATACTTAAGTGAGAAAGTTTATGGAAATGAATTAGTTTACTTAAGCTAAAGCAGGCAGAAGCAAAATAAATGCCATACAAGCAAACAAATATAGGTACACTGTATATATTGGAATATATGTACATATGTATGTACATATTATACAAATATAATTTTGTTTAAGAAACAAGCAAGACGTGTGTTGTTTATCTACTAGACTTTTGTAGTGAGAGGTTAAATTCCTATTGTTTTGGATTCGGTATCCCGACATTTTTCGGGATTACATTTACATTACACCAATATAAACGATATTTTTAATAAGTTATTTTTTCGTGCTGCCTTTAATGCTTGAAGTATAGGAATTCGGGATCCCGAAATTGCGGGATTGCTTTACGAGATCTCAATGATTGCGAAATCAAATTTTTATTATATGCATTTTGATCCAAAAGTTTCGTGCGCCTATGTGAGCCTTGTACGCTTTCAACAACACGTAATACCAAGTTATCGAACTGCCCACTATTTGTATGGGTATACCCATAGTTCTACTATTATTATTATATGCAAGTGAACCAGAAACCGTCGCTGTCAAGGCTTTCGTTGGCCAAAACCAACATATTTCACTTCCTTCTTTGTTATCCTTACCAGAAAACGGAAAGTTAAATGCTCACGGATGACTGCTTAACAGCCGAACTTCTGAGGCCCCAGTCTTAGAAAAATAACTAAACTTTTTGCTCTTCAGCTCTTTTTAAACATGCGGAATCTTTTGAGATTGAGAATCATTTTTGTTTCAAGGAATTGCGCTCGATCGACATATATTTTACGCATTAACTGACTTTCTATCGGAAAATGTTTAGTAATTAATTGGACCATAATTTCAAGAGGATTATGGAGATTAATGAGGTTAACAAGAGATGTGACATAAATCTTCACATAATGCCTTCGGAGTAATTCGAAAAATAAGATTAGCGAGACACCAACTTAATAGGATCACGCACAATGCACACCTCCATGAGTAATAACATACTTTTCAGCTTTCAGCTTCAAGAGTCTTTAATTAATTAAAATACAAGCATGCTTGCTGTTGTTGTGTGCATACACTCCAACAACAAAATGCAGGCAATTACTTTCGTAATCTAAGCCAAAAGCGAGGTAGTGCAAAAATATTTGCTTTCTAATCAAAATCAAAGAAAATGCTTATAATGCGCCTAAAAGTATGTTAATAAATGTTTGCAATATGCCATAACAGCAGGTATACACTGTAACGGTAAATGCATTCGTAATTAGTATGGCGTAAATAATTGCATGAATATTTTAAAGCATATAATTACACATAAATACACACGCATTCAAGACATTCAAATTTATATAATCAACTTGCATAAATTCCACAAGGACACTGTGTTTGTTTACAGCTAGTTGGCTACATACGTAAATAATGCACTTATGTATTAAATAAGGTGAGCTTGCAGTGGTGTTAGTGTATAGCTGTGGTTCAAGCAGTGTTGGATAACAGATAATTATGGTAGAAAATTAACTTTAATGGGCAGGAATTTGAATACGCTTATGAAGTTATGCAAATAGCTAAGAAGGTAGTTAAATGAGGGCACACAGAAGTCAAAGAAATAATATATATTATAAATATGTAAGCAAGCATGAAACTGTACTTGTTAGAATAAAGGGGAAAATACTTAATTTAATGAGAGTTTGGCTTTGAATGAACAAGTATAGTTCTCATTAAAGGCTTTGACGTATGTGAGTTTGATGTGTAAGGCCAGAATGGTCATATGAGTCTACTGAGTTCTTGACAACCGCAGACTTCCTTGCAGCTTGCTTTTTAACCGAAAAGGTAGATTAGAGAAAGACCTGGAATTATAGAGTCCACAGGGGCACGCTGTGTGAGCATTACAAAACGTTACGGAAGACAAAGATCGAAACTGATTTTTCAGTGCTATCACGTGGCATTTTTAACTCTCAAGTTCGTACGACCTTTCGGATACCGTAACAGGTTTGCTAAGATCACAAAGCAACTCAGTGAATCCACCATCTATGGTACTACTATTCTGAAACACTGCTTCCTTAATATCCAAATCCAAGGCCAGTGAATCTTTTATATATCTAAAGCTGTCCCTACATCTTACGGAGTATGGTTTACGACTTCATTAAATGTTCACCCCTGCTGCCTATATTTTTTTTTTACCAAAAGTTGCGCGAGACGAATATTGAAATGGAAGAGCTGAAGAACTTGTTGTTTTAAACTCTATACTTCTGAGGCCTTTTAGGGTATCATC
The DNA here is from genome assembly GCF_042242935.1 of Bactrocera oleae. NCBI lineage: Eukaryota > Metazoa > Arthropoda > Insecta > Diptera > Tephritidae > Bactrocera > Bactrocera oleae. Next base: position 3,339,952 of record NC_091539.1, read on the forward strand.
TAGACAGGTTTCAAAGCAAAGACCCTACAGCAACTCTGTGAATCTATGTCTACAGTGCCGCTGTTGTGAAATACTGCTTCCTATATACATCACATCTCCAGACCGTAATTTTTCGAAACAAACAGCCCAACAGAACTTTGAAATTAGCTTGGTGTTCTTGTTGCTGCTTCTAATCTAAATCCAGTAAACTTTTTATACTTATATAAGGCGTTCTTTAGATCTTTCAGGGCGTCATTAGGCATAACCAATGATAAAAGTCTCGATGGAACTTAAAATTTACATTATTCACCGAGTTGGCTACCGTATTCTATACTAACCTTGGCTATCATACTTAACTACTCAGGGTACAGTAGTAGTACTACTGCGTTAATCTTTCAGATACCCAGACGATGGTTTTCAAAGAACTGTTTTAATCTTAATGACTTTGTTACTATTTAACTATGATTCTTACTTGTCACGACCGATTTGCTTAAACTCCGCTCCTTAGTTGTGCCAGGAAACCAGAGGAAAGTTTTCAAAAACCATTACGCCCAAATAAACTTGTAGCTTGGTTTTCAAATGAGAGTCCCCTACCCCTAAACTATCACCTTCATGTCTCCCGGAAAGTAACTCTTTTGATCTCAACTGGTGTTATCATTTATACAGAGTTTAGTGCTTTTGGAATCTTTGTAATCCATTTCGATCTCATCCCGGATACCAGCTCTTGCTGTAGTAAACCCTTTGAACTTAATTCTATTGGATATTCACACCATTTTCTATAGATCATAGTCTTGAGAGCTTTAGGCAGGTATACCATATATTGCAAATGGAATCTCCTACCCGAGTTTGTCCTACGACCTCAAGACGGTCTAAACAAGCGATTGGCGAGAGCTACTTCAACAAAGGGAGCCTCTAGTGTGAGACAAACAGTGCTACCATCTACTCGACATACTAACCCCTCAGCTGGACCATCAATCGCCTGATAGCATGGCATACCACAAGACAAGTGTTCGCACAACAATTTACAACATTTGCTACCACTAAAGCTACCACGCTACAAGCATTCCTAAGGCACTTCCACGTTAATAAGACAAAGGTAACAATGGAATGCTGTGAAGATATTTTGCGGCACAAACAGGTGCTTGACAATTGAATTCCGCCTAGGTCGAGTGAAGTTAGATACGACAAGTCGTTTGGCTATAATGTTTGAAAACAAGTAAACCATAACTAACACACACACAAATATACAGACACAGTTGAACTGCGTATAGCGAATAGCTTCCACAAAGTCCAACATCGATGCATTGTTTATGCTGCCACTTTGAAGAGACGACGCCACTTGTATGGTTCATTAGACAAAGCTGCTGTGTTAATGCACATTGGTACACATACCTAAGTTATTACTAATTGCGACATGCAACATGCAATACAGGATGCCGCAATTAACACAAAAGCATAACTTGCATGTGACTTAGGCCGCCTGAATTGTTGCGAAACATTTTGTGGAACCCGATTTTTCGGTACTTCGATATTTCGGGATCACTTAGTTTTACAGGATTAATTGCGCTATTATTTTCATTACAACTATCGCAATAAAACCTCAAGATCCCGATATCCCGAAAACGCAGTCCCAAATTTTGGGGATGCAAAAATGGAATTTCAATGGATTTTGGAATATTACAGTAAGGATGTAATCAGAGTCGCTTGTCGCTTGTCGCTCTTAGATGGTCGTAAAGTCACTTTAAAGCTGGTTGCCGTTGTCAAGTGCGCTTGAAGTCAAGCATCCAAAATTGAGAGCAAGCATCCCTCTTAACATATACACTTGATACACATCAAAGGAAGGCGGAGCTTACATATAGCTTAACTTTTCCAACAACAGCAAAACGCTGTCATGTTTAGTGTAATCTATGTTCATGACGGACGCGTCAACATTCATCAGCTTGCCTTCAGGCATATATATCCATATGTGTTACTTGTATTTCTGGCAGCCACCAAAACAGCCGCCTTCAGTCAGGCTGGTAGAGCCCTGCGCTATCAGCTGTCCAAACGTTCTACTAGCCAAACCATTTCGTCTTCCACATCCGTCACTTCCATCAACCGTCCGGTGCAGCCGCCTTCGTGTCTAGCTGCTATACTAGATAACATTTGAACGGCTCGTCGCGTCCACTCGTCTACGCGGCCACTCATGTACTTATCCCCATGTCATGACTAGTGTCCACTTCAGCTATTGCACACTCACCGCTGCGCACATTTCGAATTTCCTCAGCGATGCTTCTGGTTGCATAAGCGAAAAATATTTCCAATGCGACTAAATTGGTGTGGAGCCCGCGGGAGCCTGTAGCAAACCCTTTGTAGGCATGCCTATGGCCCGAGTGTGTATACATGTGTGAGCTTTTAAGTGCAGTGTGTTGCACTTTGTATGCGTGCAAACATTGCAACCTTCAAATTGCTATTGCAAATGCTTGAAATGCAACATTCAGCCGCGGGAGCTTCATTCGACGGTTCAACTAGGCATTGGCTGCGTGAAGAACGGACGCTGCTGCGCAATAAGCAATACGCAATAATGGACACTGGAGATTAGAGTGCAAGTACTCCTATTGCAATGCGTATGTAGCCACGCTGCAGCTGCAGTGAAACACTTCATTAGGCCCAAACAATCAGCAACGGCGCTGGCAATCAGAGATGCATATATTTATCGTATAGGCTTTCGAGCTTTTACCACTACACAGCTATAAGCAAGCAATCCTTTTATTGATATGGGCATTTACACTAGTATGTTTGCAGTTTAGACTCATCCAGATTATTAAGCAAACGCTGTAGAGCTTACGTCTGATTACTCCATTCAAAAGCGACTCCCGTGACAGTTACCTTCAGTATCGGGGGAAAATACTTGAGTATAACCGAAATAACCAGTAATCTACAAGAATTCAACAGATGTTCTTTAAGTCTACGAACTTTCGGAGCCCTCTATAAAAAATTATAAAAATTATAAACAAAATATTTTCTGGTCGAAATATGAACTTCATAAGATGTATGATATGTAGTGTTCGATATTTGCTCTTTGATGAGTAGGCGAAGTCAATTCTTATCTGCCGTTGAGATGAGACGACGCGATAGCTGGTTTTTGTGAATATTTTGATCCGTGAAGGTTTGAAGATAGTTAAATAGAAGATGAGATAACTGGTTCGTAACAACTTAGTTTAACACCTAAATCTTTATTTTATTAAAAAACTTAGACGAGGTACATTTCGGTGTTTGAGCTTCTGTCATACAACGCGGATTTGCAATTGCATTACAAGCTCAAAGATCACATAACTTTGGCTCCCAGTTGTTTTCTCAATACTAGACCTGCAGTTTACTAAGGCTTATGGCATTCAATCAAGATCTGTGGAAATAAACTCACGCAAGGATGCATGTATGCAAACAGGATCTCTCCCTAAAACTATTCTTAAGACCTTGATATTCTGTTAATTCAAAGCTGGATACACTTTTTGAAATCCCTGCAATTAATGATTTTTGTTCTGATTAGATATCCTACCGACTTATTGCGTCTATTTTGTGAGACCTCTATAATTTATGATCGCTGCTATGATCAGCATTCCTACCGACTTTGGCCTCTAGGTAGCGAAAAGTTTTGTTTTCTTTTCAGAATTCTTCTTTTCTGTCGATAACCATATGGAATCTAAAGGAACAAACTAATCAGTCAGTCTCCCATTGAGAGTGGGACCTCCAATAGAGCTGATGGTGTTCTCTCTGAAAGAAGAGCCTCTACTTAAGAGTTAGCCCTTACTTGCGGCGCTCAGACTCGTTTTTAGGGACCCAAAGCTAGGAGCAAGTACTTACAGATAACGGCCGAGAGGTAGGAAGACCTTCGTGGTTGGGTGGAGGTTCGTTAATGTGTCTGTATCCTAATCTATCAACCAATATCAATACCATGAACTGAAACTATAATTTTTAGTCTCCGCCAGCCTCCGTGCTACATTTTTAAACCCACTTGCTTGCGCCTAACTATATGCTATAGCAAATCAGTGAATAGAACCAAGAATTCAATTGGTATTACATTCTTCTAATTTTTTTTTGCTCAAATGCAAAGCCAACTATTTATAAACAACAACCAAGAAATAAAAGTGTCGCCCGAAGTAGGTGAAATCACAACAAACAAACACGAATGGCAAATACCTAAAAGTGTGACTGCAAGCGCGAGCGGCGTGTGTGAATGTGAGAAATGGTGTGAAGTGTGTTTTTGACCAAGTTAGGACTCTAAGCGACTAAGCACACACATACATACACAGTGCGTGTTGGCGATAAAATCAACCTTGTATTTGTTTTACTATTTACTGCGAAGTATAGAGAGAACAAAAAACAAGTGGGAAATGGAAAAAATTGCAAAAGTTCAGGCAAAGGAAAACTAGAAGAAATAATCAACTTGTTAATAGTGCAAGAGAAAACTTGCTTTCGCAGGCACACACACACACACATCTAAATACAAATGTATGTAGGTGTAAGGTGTGTTCTTGTGAATATATTACAGGAAAAGTTAAAGATATGTCTAAAAGGCGCTAAAATAAAGGAGAAGTGGTATACTAGAATTTTTAGAAATATTTTAACGAGTAGTAGTAAAAGTAGTAGCAGATTTTAGTACTTAATTTTTTAATATTATTGTTTTTTTATTTGTATTTATATATATATTTATTTTTAGAAATATTTTAAAGAGTGGTACTAGATTTAGTAGTATATTTTAATACTTAATTATTTAATGTTATTACCTTTTTATTTATTTTTATTTGTGTTTACATATTTATTCGTTTTTAGAAATATTTTAAAGAGTAGTAGTAAAAATAGTAGTTTTTAGAAATATTTTAAAGAGTAGTAGTAAAAATAGTAGGAGATTTTAATACTTAATTATATAAAGTTATTGATAGTAGTAAATTACAATGCTTAGAATAAATATTTTGTGTCGTATTAAAGATAGTTTAAGATAGTAGTAGAAAAATAAGTAATGAAAATAGATTAGCCTAGTAGTAGATAGGCAGGACTTTGGGGTAAAAAAATAAGCAGAAATAAAAATAAAAAACTAAAAATAACAGCATTAGTCACATATTATAAGCAGTAATGGAATAATAAGCAGTATGAAAATAGTAGTAGAATTCAATAAAAATAGTATCAAGATTTTTTTGAGCACAAATCGTTTAAGTTGTGGCATGCAGCAGCAGCATAACCTGGTGTGACGTCGCGTCGACCGAATTTGCTTAAAGCATTGTACTTCATATACCTTTTTGGTACTTTTTGCATAAATACGCTTTCAAGTACACCTGCGTGTGTATATTATTCAACTCGACTTAAAAGTTTTAAGGCTACAAAAACTAACACGCACGCGCGTATACCTGCCTGCCAGGCAGCTGCGTGGCAAGTTATGAATAGTGGCAACTTAATGTCGCTGGAGTCACTTGAGGAGAAACAGAAACTTAGTAACTACTTTTTTCGGGCGAAGTGTGCAGGTCAAGTTGAGAGTGACACGTATGTACGTGCACATTTACATACACAAATAAACTTTCGTCCCACATGCAGACGCACTCGTCCACATGCTTGCAGCTCCAACGGCTGCAATTGAGCGCAAGTGTTGCAGTGAAGCGGGTCACTGAGGCAGTCAGTCAAGCAGCTAGAAGTGAGTTCCATGCCACACACACACACACATATATATATATATATATACAGTAAGTTGTGCGGGAGTTTTAGCACTTTATTAGTGGAGGGTTTCTTATTTATATTTTTCATCAAGTGACGCAAAAGCCGTTAATTTTCGTGCTTCACGAAGTTGTTTGAAGATTTGTGGTTTACTTTCCAGGTGTGATTTTCTTGCTCACGCAACTGTAGTTGCAAAGTGTGGCTTAATTAAAGTTAAAGGGGCGATATTTGTTGGAATTAGTAACCATAATGGTCAATTAGTGGCGGAAACTTTAGTAGTAAACTGGCGGTGACCGTTGTTTATGCTGAATTTAGTTGAAAAAAAATTTTGCAATTTTGAAGTTTGTTCAACTCAATTTTCCGAAGTGAAAACAAAAATTTTCTTTTGACAAATTTTATTTCAGATTTAAGCATAACGAATTGTATAGCTATCGATGTTGTAAATGTTATCGATATTTTCGAATATGTAAATCCAAAAACGATTAAAACAAATCAACTACAATATGCTCGTACAAAAATATCAATTTTTATAGTTTAGTAGTTTTTCGTCATATATGCTAATCTTTATAGAATTTTGGGGCTTATATGAGATTTTTATTAGATTTCACAATTTTATTTTGATAGATGTCGATATGTTACATTGAAAACTATTGATCAACTTTCGATTAAAAGCGACAAACTGTTATAAGTCAATGAGCACTTTAACGCGTGAGTTCTGTAACCCATGGTTTTCATCGTTAGATTTTCACCATACGATTTCGATTGTTTTAGTTTATCAAAAATAATCGATTATGTGTAACGTAACTCATCTAGCCACTGATTATATAAAAATATAAGTAAAATTCGACAATACTTTTTATTAAGAGGACCATTGTAATGAATTTCACGAATATTTGATATTAATCGATCTCTATTAAAAAAAAAAAATATGTGTATCGATAATATTCGATGTTATGCTAATATCATTGAAAAAAGTATAAAAATAATTTTAAATATCATAGCTCTCCTCTCCTCTACACTTCTTAATGTCAGATTATCGGTAATAATCGATTTTATGCTGATAAAATATAAAAACATCAATATTTATACACTCAAATATTACACTGTCATCGCAAATATAAGTGCTTATATAATTTCAATATAAATTCACAAAAATCACCTGTTCCATAATTACTTCATATTTTCTTTTTTTAACTACCCTTTATAGCGTGTTTTTGCTGAAAATTACTCAGCAAATACACACTTACTTATTTGTAAATCTTTTTGTTTTACTTTTTTCTTTTAATGCGCTTTCGCTAAGTAATTAATTTGCAGAACAAAGAAAAGCAGGAAAGCCAAATATGTTTTTAAACGTCCATCCCCCCACAACTTTAATGGCCTACAATCCTTGCTAGAGACAGCCATAACAGCCATCAGCATATTTCTGTCGCTAAAATTTCTTTAATTTCGCTTTACTCCCCTCCACGCACGACAAGCTGCGCGCGACCTACATATAACGCCAGCTGCCGGGCGGGTGCGGCACTTCAGCGCCGCGCCATTAGTGTATTTGACAAGTTCTCGCGCGCAAAATATCGTATCTGCTTCATAAATTTCGTAAACGCTACACGAAATTCCACTTCATCACTCGGCATAGTTTGTTGCTGGGCAAAACCGGTGCTGAGTTCAGTGTTCCACTTGCTGAGCGGGGAATTTCAAATTTCACTTATCATTTACAAATAAAATGAATTATGCATGCCTCTCAACTAACACCCCTCTCCCCCGCTTTCATTGCCGCATACATGCTCAAGGCAATGCATCATTAAACAACTGTAAGAACGTTGCATGCTCGAGTGGTGACGACACCGTTGTACCGTTACAATTGCAGCAAATGCTCTTAGCATTTCAACTATCTCTGCCTGCTGTGCTCTTCACTCTGCTCTCTTTCTCCAGTTGCCACTGGTGTGTTGCATCTCATTCTGCGATCTTGCAATTATCCTAGATCTCACAGTGTGTGATGTAAATTTTTGCAGCTAATTGCAACACTTGAAAAGCTTGATAGGGATAGCGTACACGGAGGAGCGCGTGCAAAGGAAACGGCAAAAATGCAAATTTCACAGAAGTTGTTGGGGCTTGCAAGAAGAAGAGTCAAGCAAAATTTCGCAAAAAAAAACATATCAACAACAACAGCAACTAATGCTTGCACTAGCAGTTATCATCAGGCTGCCAACGCAAGTCATAACTGTGTTGCAAATTAAACAATTCAACCGGCTACGGTGCATGCGTATGCAAAACGCCTGAAAGTATGCTAACAGCAGGCGCAAGAAGAAGCTCCACTCAATGTGCAGCGCTGAAAAGTTGTTGCTGGGCATGTTTGCTTTGCCACTCTTTTAGTGTGATATTTTTGTAGCATTTCTTTGCAGCTTTTCTTCGAGCTGTTTTTGTTATTGCTATGCTAGTGCTCGTTCGAACGCGACTCGAGTCAATGTAAATGCTGATTAAGGCGAACTCCAAGTGGCCGTTTCTTCATTTGCATTAGTTGTTGTTGTCATTCTTGTTGTTGCTGTTATGATTATTTTTATGTTATATACACAACAACAGTTGTTTTTGTAGCGTTGCAATCACTTTAAATGGCATTAGTGTATTAAGCGCCTGGAGAAAGCGTATTACAGCGCAAAATTCTCATTTTTTTAAGAAATTGACTTAAATTAAAAGTGCCAACAGTCAACTGCTTAAACGGAAATGAGAAGTTAAGCGCTAAAGAAAATTTGGTATATAATCTTGATCTGGAGTTGAGTGAGCTTATGCACTTTAGCAGTGGACTATCTGTTGTATTGCCGGTCGCAAAGTTGTTTATTTTGTTGTTATTGATTTTCTAGATAAAGTATTTGAAATATTTAAAAACTGAATATATCAAAAAATTCGAAATTAAAAATATATAGAAACGTCTAAATTAAAAACTAGCAAAAGAAGTTTCATTAAAATTTTTTCAAAATTCCAAAATTACTCATTTTTAAAAAGTTTGAAAAAAAATTAAATAAGAAGTTTTCAAAAAATTCGAAACTAAAAATTTTTAAAAAATTAAGTATATAAATTTATAATTTTCAAAAATTCCACAATTACACATTTTTAAAAAACTTTGAAAAAAAATTCAAATTAAAAGTTTTTAAAAAATACGATATAAAAAATGTTCTTAAAATCATATATATAAAAAAATATTCTTATGCAAAAAAAAATTCTTAGAATTAGTCGAACAAGATTACGGAATATTATTACAAAATTATTTTATAATATATATATGTATCCACTCGTATTTTATGTTTTTTTAGTGATCCAATTTTTATCAAGAACAGCAAAAAAAATTTAAAAAGTTTAGAAAGTTTTAAATAGAACAATTAAACTATTAAAATAGTTTTGCCAGAATTTCTAATCTCAACCAAATCCAGTCGGTAGCTGCCAGCAAGATAGGAAGCTAAATTGTCACTACTGTATTCTTGAGAAAAGAATGCATCGAACATTAAAAATGTTTAAGTTAGTTTTTTTTTAATTGCATAAAATAACTAAATAATGTAAAAACGTTTCGAATAAATGAAAATAATTTTTTAATGTAAAACCAAATAAAAATAAAAATAATAAATTAAATGAAAAGAAAATTAAAAAAAAAAATATTTCCTTAAACAGTTGCGAAAAATAATTAAAAATTATGCAACTATCTTAAAATCCAATAAAATAAAAAATAAAAAATAGGCTAACATAACTAAAAAAAATTTAAAGACATTTTTTAAATTTATAAAAAATTAAAAATTTTTTTAGAATATTGAAAATTTATAAACCAACCGAAAAATCTTTAGAAAATTTAAAATTAAATATACTGAACAGCAGTATTGTATTGTACAATAAAAGATATTTCAATAGTTGAAATATATATATAGTTTTTTTTGAAAATATAGGCGATAGATTAGTACAATAGTACCGTTTGGAACACAAGTAAGACTAATGAGAGTAATGTCTTTTACAAAAGCCCCTTACCCCTTGCTAACTAGTACACTTTGTGCCAAAAATTGTACTAGTTATGGAACAAATAACAAATGTAACCACATAATTTTAATTAAAAGTTTCTGCTTTGAACTAGTAAGCGTTATTATTTTATATATTATATAATTTAACAAATTTTCCTAATTAGACTCTAGTACCATTTGGGTTAAAAATGTAACTAGTTATGGATTTCAAAAAGTAACCGAACAATTGTCATTCACCGTTATTTACTTAAGCTCATTAGTCGCCATTATACACGCTACCACGCAAGAACCATTTGGTTGCAAAATTAAACTAGTTACTGAACTACTTTCAAGAGTAGACACACATTTCTTATAAATTTGGTTGCAAAATTAAACTAGTTACGGAACTACTTTCAAAAGTAGACACACATTTCTCATAAACTACTGCTTCATTTTGCTACTGCCATCCACTATTGCCATTACTAATATATGAGCGGCCAAGTAACTGTGTGTTGATTTTACCCACATGTTTACGGTTTGTGCACCAGACACACGCACATACGCGCTGCCACTTCAGTGCAACTCACTTGTGTGGTTTAAGTACAAAATGTGTATATTAAAAATTCTTGACGAAGGCAACATTGCAATCGTGAAGACAAAAAAAAGCACATAACGGTAAATGTATGTTAGAATGATTTATGTTGCAAGGATTATAAGCTTAGAACTTTGTGTTTGTGTGTGTATATGCCTCGTGCACAGCATTAGAAGATACCATGGAAACGTACATATAGGCGCACTTTATCTCTTAGCAGGCTTTCAAGCGCAGCGTACGCCTTGCCACCCCTTTTCGTTTGTATAAAAACTCATAAAACTCTTATGGAAATGCATGTGTAATACCATTTATGAATTATTATTATTTTCCCAACCATTTACTCACATCTCCATCACACACAGCAAGTAAATGCTAAGCACTTTAGGCCACAGTTACTGTACTGCAGATAACTGTGTTGATGCGCTGTGTGGGAAAAGGCCTCAAAAACTAAATTAAGCACATGTCATTTAATCGTGTGGTTGTTGTCTTGCAAATGAAGTGACTGAAATGTGCGCGCTCAAGGCTCTGGCAAGTTGCACTTACGTATACATACATATGTACACATTTTTTCATTTAAAATTTTTTTAATGCAAAAGTAATCAAGAGCTTTTGTCTTGGCAAGATGGAAATCTGCTTAGTGAGATTACACAAGGTACTTCATGAATTAGTAAATGAGCACAAATATGAGCGGTAAATGTAGGCAACCAAAATCTAGCAAGTATGAAATTGTGGTTGTTTAATAAAAAACGGTTGAAAGACTAACAACACAACATAAACAATATATATACATATATATATATATTAATACATATCTGTGTATATATACATATAGATAAAAATTTTAAAAAAAGTAAATATTATAATTAAAAAAAATTAACAACAATCTGGCAACTACGAAATTATGGATGTTAGAAAAAAAAACATTTAAAAAGAAAACAAATTATAAAACGTATTATAAAATACAAATAAAATAAATAGTTTAAAAAAAAAATGTATAAAAAAAATGTATAAAAAAAATACAAATTAAATTAAAAATAAAAACAAAAATAAAAATAAATATTAAAAAGAATAATTTTTAATAAAAAAACAACTAACAACAATCTGGCAACTACGAAATTATGGATGTTAGAATAAAAAAAAATATTCAAAAAAACAAAAAAATAACTTGTTTAAAAAAATTGTATTATATAAATATATATATTATAAAATACAAATAAAACAAATAATTTGAAAAAAAAATTTATACAACAAAATAAAAATTAAATTAAATTAAACATTATAACAAAAATAATAAGAAAAATTGATGCAAATATTACCAAAAACAATTATTAATAAAAAAAAATTGCAAAAATCTGGCAACTACGAAATTATGGCTGCGTCACAAAAAAGATTGAAAGGTTACAAAAACAAAAAAATAATTTACATATACTATAAAAAAATTAAAAAAAATGATATATTAAATACAAACAAAATAAATAATTTGTAAAAGACAATACAAAAAAATTACTAACAAAAAACATAAAAACAATAAAAATAAATTTTACACAACATAATTTTTATTAAAAAAAAATTAAGTGGAATCTGGCACCTACGAAATTATGGTTGTTTAACAAAAAAATATTGAATGCCCAAAAAAAAATTGATAAATTATATAAAAATATTTTAAAAACTATTAAAATACAAATAACATAAATAATTTGTGAAAAAGTACAAAAAATATATATATAAAAAAATAAAAAATAGATTTTACCAAAAAAAATTGTTTAATTAGAACAAAATATTAACAAAAATCTGGTAACTACGAAATTATGGTTGTTTAATAAAAAATTACTGAAAGGCTACCATAAAAAAATAAATTTTATCAAAAAATTTACAAATTACAAGTATATGGAATGAAAATAAAATAAATAATTTGTAAAAATAATAGATTTAAAAAAATTAAATAACGGTGTTTAACAACTACAAAATTATGGTTGTTTAAAAAAATTATTAAGAGACTACCAAAAAAAAATGAATTATACAATATAATAAAAGTTTTGAAAATTATATTAAATATAAATAAAATAAAAAAATTTCTTTGGGAGAAACATTAATTTCGGATATCGGTATAAAGAATAAGAAATTTTCGAATATAATTCGACCTTTACCTCATATACCGTGTGGCAAACAAACTGCCAAAAAAATATTCGAACCAAAATCTCAAAATATACTTTCCAGTATTTTGTAAAATCTAAACTTATATTCGAAGAATGAAATAAAAGCGGAGAACACATAAATGCGGATTGACTGATCAAGGGCTACATTTCGAAAGGTGGCAACTTTTCGTTGTGCTCATCACTGAAAAGTCTAAAAGGGTGTTATTGCTATTGTAGTTTTTAGAGATTGTATCCAGTATATAATTTATCGAATATATGCCGCTAATGTGCAGCTGCTAAACAACGTAGAATAAATCGCCAAAAGCAGAGTCCCACCTAACTATATAATTTATGCTCTAATAATTTAAAAAAATATCCCTACTAACTAAAAAAAAAAGAATTTTAAGCGTTAAAAAATATTGAAAATAAAAAATATTAATTATCAAAAATTTAAATTTTGTTTTATAAAAATTTAAAAATTAAAAATTAAATATTCATAAATTTTATAACACTATTAAAAACTTTACGTTTTCTTCAATTAATTTGCGTCAATATCAATATACAGTAATTTAAAAGAAATTAATATTTTCCACATTCTCCGCTCTCTTTCGCTCACCGCCATTACAATACGCGCGCCGCACATTCGCTTGCATAATATTGAACCATAATTGCTGCACATTGACCATAATTGACAGTTCATAACGCTGCTGTCAACTGCAGCACCGCGCTGCAGTGGCCAAGCAAGGCCGCTTAACGTGCCGCAATTCGCGCTTCACTGACGTCATTCAGCGGCGCGCGGCTGCTCAAATGCCAGCAAAAGCAGTTCTTTTATTTTAATTTCATTATGCTGCTTTCAATCTTTTTATTACTTCGCTATGCATGCCGCTTGAGCTATTGGCTGCCAGCGACAGCGCACCGCGCATTGTATGCCGCGTAATGGCTGCATTGAAATCGCGCGCTTATTGTTGCTATAATTCTTTCTTTATTTTAAATGCGCAGCAAAAAACGCGTTTGCATACAAATTATTGCATTTAAAATACTTATTAAGAACTCATATAGCGACATAAATTACCGCGGAATTATTATCACAACAGTGTATATTGTATTATAGCAGCGGCAGCGGCGCGACAAGTGGCCGGGCGCTGCGCCTCAAGCTTGCAGTTGCCACGAGATTATTACTATTTATTACATAAAATTCCAGATTTAATAACAAAGCGGATGGAGTGGTAGCATACAACGCACACACACACACAAACGCACTCGGGTTAAGACCGGCCGGTGCTGCGGGGCGTATGAGTGATATTCAAGTCGTCAGATGCAGCGCAAAGCATTCATGAAAGTATTTAAAAATGTACCGTTATATTTATTTATTATTTCGCATAATTTTCACATTTACTACGTGCGCACTGCATAGCCACAGCAACCGTTATTTACAGCGCTTTAAAATGGAACGCAATTTGCATAAACAAACAACTGCGTTTAAATTTTAAAGCTGTTAGGGCGCCACAGGCTGATTTTATACCATTTTTAAACAAAAAATGAGATTTTAATATTATGAATGACAAAAAAGGTAGAAATAAAAAATATTAAAAATAAGTTTCTGAAATTTTTTTTTTCAAAATTTTGCGTATACAAATATTTACTTATAATTTTGCATATTACGCGAATTTGGTTCGTATTTAGCGAATAAAAAATGAGAGTTAAGGGTCCAAAGCTATGAAGGTAACGGATGCTATAATTTCCTATAAGGTTGCCACTTTGCTACTATTATTTCACGAAAACAACGTCCGTATAACAGAAATACTAGATTTTTAACTTAAAATTGCGACTTTAATATCTCAAATAGCAAAAAAAAATTGTACAGTAAATAATTTTAAAAAAATTATGTATAAATTATAAATTTAAAAAAATTATTTTCCGAATTTTTATTGTCTTATAATTTTCTTAAATGAAATTTACTCTAACAAATAGAATGGTCGTTACTAAGGTTGCCAACTCAACACATTTAGCGAAGATAAAATTAGAAATAAACCTCCGAAACTACCAATTCCCGTATAAGCATGTATATCCCTAGAAAACAGTTTCTATAATTTCCAATATTGCCGCTTTACTACTTATTTTTGATGACAATGTCCGCATTAGAAATATTTTTATTAAGAGAACAGCAAATGACTGATAATATAAAACTACTGTTTGTATAAAAAAATATCGATAAGTCTAACTGGTTCTTTGAGGACAGAGTTGCCACATTTATATGTATCAAAATTGCGCTTTAACTTAACGTCTCAAGAGAGAATTGTGAAAATATACGTACATATAACAATTTTGTTCATGGGCAGGGTTGCCACATTAATTATTTTTGCACAGAAAATTTTATTACAATTTTTTTGTTGTGCATAATTGTACATAAGAAATATTGCGGTTTCTCATAAAAAATATTATGTTATTTCGTGAACAGAGTTGCCATCATTTCTATATAGTAATAAAACCAACTAAAAAATGTTAAACAGAATTTTCAAAGACTCATAATACTGAATAGATTATTATTTTTGAACAAACAAAAACATTCATGACAAAAAAGTTTTTGGCAGGGTTGCCATTTCAGAACTTTAACAAAAAAAAAATTATGCTCAACTTGCGAAATTACGCTAGTAGCTAAATATTAATTTGTACAGATAAAGCTGCTTAGTCAGAAATAGTAGAATTTAATGCGTGGGTAGGGTTGCCATATTCTATTGCTTTAATAATATTTGTACATTTACAATATTCTCTCACACAACTGCGTTACGATTTTTGCAAACTACGCAAAAATATTTCTAAAATTAAACGAGGTTTTAGTTTTATTTTTCGTGCCCATTTTCTTCCTCCTCTTTTATTTTCCCCACATGTACACCAAAGGTACACAATTTCTCCTTGATGAGATTTAATATGTACATATGTGCCACAAATAAGCGGTCAGTAATACAGCAACTGATACTCATATCCTTCAAGGACCTGCATGAGCTATAAATAGAAGAATAACCACACACCGTCAACTCACTCGGCCAATTGACAAATATACGTCGATGATACATTTAAAATGAATGGGGCAAACAAATAAATCACAAATGCAGTACGAAAAAGAAAGACAATGAATACCACAACAACAACAAAATTTAGTCATTTAGGAGTGAAAGCGAAGCAAGCTATGGAGCAAGCAGCGTAAGAGAGAGAGATAGAGAGAGAATTAACCAAGCTTTGTTTTTAAAAAATTTCGGGAAATTCAATAAATAAAACAAGAAAATATTTTTGACAAGCATGACATAACTCAAAAACCAAATGTGAGTTGGATTTTAAGTATGCTAGATGGCAGCTTGAGTAGAAGAAGAGAGAAAAAAATACATAAAATAGCCATATTGCACGAATGTGTTTACTCAATGTCCGAAATTAAACCAAATAAACAGATTTGTGGCAGCAAACATACACAAAGCTGCAATTCGAAAAAAAGCCAAGAATAGACGTTGAAAATCGCAAGTTGAGACAACAGGCGTGCCACACCTGTCACAGCGCACACAAACATACTTTGAGCAGCTGCTTGCTGCGGTTTGCTGTCACACACACTCATACATACATAAAACAAACGACAATTTGTGGCAAGCAGTTTGTGTCGGCAAACAGCTGCGCTTATGTGTGTTTATGACTTTTATTAGATTTGTTGCTTTGTATGCTTTTAATCTGCAGCAACTTGGTTGGTCTGCTGCCGCTCTCTCCTCCTGTGTGCCGTCTTTTCTTATTTACACTCTTCCGGCTGTAGTTTGCCAAGATAGCGCTGCGTGTTTGTTTACTTTTTCTACTTTCTATTCTATTTTCGCCTCTTTATTGCAATTTTTAGTTGTTGTTCTTGTTGTTCTTCGCAGCATTGTTATCACTGTCGCCGTTCAAATAACTCTATTGTCAGCTTAGACGGATATTGAAGTGAATTTTGCTGTCGGCGTTCGCTGTGTTCAAACGCAACAAAGCCAAGCGAATCAAGTTTAAATGGAATTAGCGAGTAAAACAGACAAGAAATCGTTGAGCAGAAGGGCAATTGACGGCAATGTGAAAAGTAGAATCGAAGAAAAATGTCAGATAAATAAGAAATAATAGAAGATGAATAAAATTAGTACAGTATAACAAAATTATAAAAAATAAAATAAACAAAACCAAAAAAACTAAACGAAAAACACGGACAAATAAAAACAAATAAAAAATGGAATATATTATTGAAATATATGTATGTATGTATAATGAATATATTATATAAATATATGTATGTATATATAATACGGTGTTTCAAAAAAAAAATAAAATTTTTTTTTACTTGTTACTCGGAAAAATTGGTTGGTAGGCACCTCTAAGAAAGTCTTTCCAAGTATAAGCTCTTAATAAAGACCTTAATTGTAACATTCTCCGCCTTACAGTTTCCTACCTTTTTCTTAATATCAATTAGAAAAATTCATACCTCGCTTCCAACTACTTGAAAATCTCCCTATATTTCATTTCATAGATTTTGTAGCAAATTGAATGCTTTACAAAACAGTTCTGTGACGATTTTTACGTAAACCTAACCGTTTAAAGATATTAGCGGTTGAAATTAGTTTGTTTTATTAATAAATTTTTTTTCTTATGAATTTTATAGCTCTATGAAAAAAAAAATTATTATTATTTTATTTTTTAATACCGAAAATCTTAGTCAAAATTTACTTTCTAATGTCTTACAATTTAGTAGCTTTATATTTTATCAATATTTAGTGCTGAATTTTGCACTGAAAATTAAATCATTTTTAATTTTTAGCGAATAAACTTCAATTTTCTAATCTTAACCCCAACATTTCGAATTAAAAACTAGATTTTCAATTAAGTTGTAAATTTTTAATTCTAAACTTGGGTTGAACATTGGAAATTTAATTTTAAAACCAAATTTTGTAATTAAAACATTTACAACCCTGGTAAAGAGGTTTTTTTAATAGCTTTCTTTAGTAGCAAAATTTAGACTTTTTGTATAGTTAATAACATATTTCAGCAATTAAAAACTTATTATTGATTTAAAAAAAAAAACCAATTTCTAAAATTTTTTTGCTTTACAAAACAAAATATTATACAAAATTTTTTAATCAACAAGTAGTATTTGTAAATATGTTTAAAGTGAATTTCATGATACTAATAAGTTAATTAGGTACAATTTTTTTTGTAAAATTTTTCTGAAAAAATTAAAACTATTTAATTTTTCTGCAACAAATTAGCCATAGATAAGTGCGCGCCACTCGTTTGTGGTGTACCATTAGTTTCAACTAGTTCAATTAATTTAATTTTGTGGGCAATAAATTCTATAAGCACGCGATTGCTGTCAAACACGGCGTATGAGCAACATATTTGCGCGCCGCTTTAACTCCATAATTACTCATACGCCATGACAGCGCAAAGCAAAACTGATTTTATTGTGTGTTAATGCATATATCAATTTCGAATACATATGAATATTAAAATTACAAAATATTTCATATATTACTGGAATAAAATTTTATATTTAAATTTAAACAGAAACTCAACCTTTCCACAACCTACAATTATCCAGCATTTTTATTCACCTTGAAACTTTAAACGAAAAATCAGCAATGGCATGCAATGAACTGAATGTTAATTTATTATAGCAAAATAATAAAAAGGAAAACATGATTTTTTAAAGCCACGAAAGAATTCATTCCACATATTTATCACAAATTCAAAGCGCATAGAGTGAAAAAAGATTAAAAAGCATATTAAAAAAGGATTAAAAAGCATATATACTTTTACAACAGCATAGCTGAAAAATATTTCTATTTGCATTTTTAAATTAAGAATATAAAAATATATATTTGCAAGGCATTCTAAAATTTTAAATAACCGAAAACCACAAAAAATAGTAATAAATATAGCCAATAAAATGTAAATTGACGAAATAAAAATTTAGCACAAAATGCCTATTTCACATTTTTATACAAATATACTTACGGCGAACATTTTTTGCTTATTTTTAACGCCAAAAAAAAATTACAAAATGCAGCTAGTAAATATTGCAACAGATTGCAAGGGTAAAAAAAATATAAAAAGAAATAAATATATTTTTTTATATAAATATATTTTTTTTGGTGTAAAACACCATATATAAAAAATTATAAAAACTAGAAACTAAAAACTGCGGTTGCATATCAAATTTCAGCGAATATGCTGAAAATAATGTGTGAACTAAATTCAATATGAACATTTTTAGTTTTTAAAATTAGTTTTTATAAATATTTTTTACATTTGTTTACTTTAAGAAAGAAATATTGCTATTGAAATAACAAATATTTTGAATATAATAATAAAAAAATTCTGTGATATAACGCACACCAAATAGAACTCAAAAATTTTCAAAATCAATTGCTTTGAATATAAATATTAATTCGTAATACACTTATATACCTGTTTGCCATTTGTGTTTAGTGTGCGATATATATATGTATATGTATATATATATTTTTTTTTTTGGATAATCTTCTCATTTGTCTGCCCATTTCTCGATCAGTTTCTATAAATATGCTTTTATTTAGCCATATCAAATACATACACATTACTATTTACGCATTTTCATATAGACGCTGTGTCACTCATGCGCCCTGTTGCACTTATGTAATACCTCCCACATTTACTGCTATTATTTATTTCCATTTTGCTGATTTATTTCTCAAAACTAATTAATTTTTGCGGTTTCCCTAGCATATTCGTATATATGTTTTATATAAAAGTTATCAACATAATTTCTAATGACACTAATTTCTGCGAATTTAATAACTCGGTGAGTTTTCACACGCTAAGCTCGATTAGAACGAAATAAACTTTAAATATAGGATACAAAATAAAAAATAATTTAATAAAATAGGTAAAATAATAATTTTCAAACCCAAATATTCGAATGTTTTAACAAATTTAATTCAATAATGAACGATGGTAACATCACGTAAAACTACAAAATTTTAAAAGAGATTATGAAATTATCAAAGAGATAAAAATCAAATGATATTTTTATTAAATAAATAAAATTATAATCGAAAAAAAAAAACAAAAAAACGTTAGCTTCGGTGCAACCGCATACCCTTCACAAATACAAAAGGTTCCTTATAAGATTCCGAACGTTCAATTTGTATGGCAGCTATATGATATATTTGTAGTGATCCCATCTCAACCATTTTTTCGGAGATTACATTGTTACCTTAGAAATTAACTCATGCCAAATTTCGGGAAGATATCTTCTTAAATGAAAAAGTTTCCCATACAAGCACGTGATTCCGATTTTTCAGTTTATATATCAGCTTTATGCTATAGTGATCCGATAACAGCCGTTCTGACAAATGAGCAGCTTCTTGGTGAGAAAAGGACGGGTGCAAATTTTCAGTTCGATATCGTAAAAAAACGTATATACTTGTATATATACAATATATATTTTGTATTGTCTCCGAAGTTTCCTTCTGCGTGTTACAAACTTCGTAACCAACTTAATATGCCCTGTTCAGTGTATAATTTAGAATTGGTGAACACTTGAAATAACAATACATCAATTAAAATAATTTAATATGAGTTAAATTCAGACTTTGGCATTTCTTATCTGAATTAAAAGTTGATCTAACTGATACTGACTAACGATTTTCTTTTCACTTCTATTATGCTGGCAACTAGGTATTGACGTAAGAGAGTATATCCAACTGATTAATTTGAATCAAAAAAGTCTTACTCACCGCCAGGCGAGTTTTTTTGGAGCTCGTCTGGGAGATCGGAATCAAGGGAATCCAAAATTTTTCAAAATGAAACGCTGGTTAATAAAGTACATTGAATTCTGTAACTTTAAAAGAAAATTTTATGCCTTCCGCAGCATCAAAGCTATCGTCACAGCAACGATATATGCGTTTTGCAAGTCACTAGGCATGAGGATAGCAGCTGTATTGCGTAGAAGTCGACTGCTCCAAATTTTGCACTTGTCCATAGGTTTATATCTCTTATAAGTCTGATCGTCCATCTGTAGTGACGCTTATTCTACCATCTTCGTTGCCATGCAAAAATCTAGTCTTTCTTTAGAAAGTTAATCTGGGGTCCAGTCTTATACCTAGATAATTTACTGATTTTTATGGACTTAGAATATCCGTAGTCGTTTATTTTGAGAGGTATGATCCCTCCTAGTCTGGTACAGCAGTTTTTTCTTAGTACTTTTGCACCACATCATTGAGATAATCGGCGATACTTAAATTTTTTTTCTAGAACATCGAACATAATATCTCGCGCTGTTAAAGGCGTTTCGAACGTCTAAGATTGCCAGCAGAGCTTTTCGCTTGTATTTGTGGTTTTGTTCGGGCTCCGTGTTTTTTTATAACTATTTTACACCCAAGTCCACAGGGATTTTTGTTAACATTATAGTTATTTTGCAAATTAAACTCTTGTCAAAATATGTGTAGCTACAGAAAATTTTCACAGCGTTTTACTAAACTATTTGCATACGCTGAATTATATAAGCAAAGCAGTTGAGTTTTTCAATATTTCGGTCGAAACTTTGGGGGTGAAGTGTAGGATATGCTTAATCTTTCGCACTAAACTGCGCATATTATAAAATTTCATAGCGAAAACTTAGTTGAAAGCGATAAGCCAAAAATATACACCCACACATATACACACATACAGAGACGGTGTTATATGTATATAAATATGTGTGTATGTGTGTATGTCTCTACGGAAATTCAATTCGAGGAGAAGTGAAATGTTTGTTGAAAGTTTTAACGGGTTTCACGTGGCGCCTTTAACTAGCCAGCGTATTGATTTTAAACCAAAAGCATTGCGCCGATAACGAACTGGATACTTGGATATGTAAACTTTAGTTGGATATTATTTAATTTACAGATTTCCACTGTATGGCACATAGTTGCCACACAGAATTTGCGGCGCAAAAAATTTTGAATTTTCGTGGTTATTTAGGCAACAGCAGATTTGTTGCATGCAACATGCGGCATGCGCTTGAGAAATACAAGAGCTAAAAGTAGAGTGCTGCAGCATTAGCGGCGCAGAGTGTGGAGCACGCTAAGTTGTAGGCGTTGGCGGCAGTTTGAGCAGCTGCTGTGGCAAGAGATAATGGCGCTGCCGACATCCAAGAGCTTTGGCGTTGACTAGCAAAAGCACTTAATGCTTAATAAAACTTGGCAAGCTTTTGACATGTGCATGCGGCGCTAAGATAAAGCAAACACGCGGCAAAAACAAATTTATAGTTGCAGAAAGTATTTATAGAAGTAAACGCAACAACAAACACACCAGCACTGCTTACAGGAAAAGCATGTGAAAAACTAAAAGGAAACTACAAAAAGCGGCATAACTAACACATATATATAGATATGTGTGCTATGTGTGTGGCTGTAGAGTTGGCACACACACACTGCCAGCAACAGCGCAACCTTTTTCATGTCTGATACCATTATTTACACCACAGCAACACCGCTTTTACGCTTGCAGCCGCAGCTTCACATGAAAATCTGCACACAACTCGGAAAGTATGCCAGCTATGGCACTCAATCCTTTATCAAAGTTATCAATAAGGTCTACAGAAACAACAAGAGCAACAGGCCTCTGCTATCATCTTCTCACACATACACATACTTACACATACGAAGTGAGGAAAAACTAAAGTTGTCTATAAGCAGCTACTAGTTCAACTAGCTATTTGCAATATAAGTGGCAGTTGTTGAAATTGCCTGCGTGTGGCATGCAACTATGCCCTCTCAGACTGTTCACCACTTTTTTCCGTCTAACCCGCTCTAAGTAGCTGTCGATTGTCTTCACTACACTTGCCACAAAGCTGCGCCATGCTGCCAAAGCGTACCAGACTAGCGCTAGTAAGCAAATAGCTGCCAATAAAAAAAGTTTCCCACGCCAAAGCGATTGCGAGTTCAAAGGGAAAGCGTGTAAGCATGCGTCGCATACTTTAGCTGCTCACCGTGGCAGCTGCGGCATGTCAAAATAAATGGTTGTTGTCGTTGTGTACCATTGAAGTGGCGTTGCTACCTTTTCTAAAAGGCATATTCTGAGTCATATCTATTTTCTAGCTACTCAAGACTTAAACTCTTCAGTTTTTCGCTTTTCATTGTTTGGACGAGGCGATCACTTGAAGCAAAATGATTCATTGGTTTCCCAATATTCAAAAATACGTATGTACCATATGTATGCAAGTGTAAACGTTTGGACTTTTCTTGATAGTTTAAAAAAAAATTTAATAAAAAATTAGCAAAAAAAAAAAATTTTAATAAAAAATTTTAATTTTTTTTAAAAACCAAAATTTTAATATTATATTATGGTCATATTTAGATATTTCATTCGTTAGATTTTAACGTATTCATTTTTTATTTAAATTTTGGTTAATTATAATAATAATAATTAAAAATATATTTTTTCTTTCAAAAAACTCAAAAAAGTTGTATGTCATAATTATATTTTTTATTTTGATTGAATAAATAACATAATAATAAAACCGGTTTTTCATATTTAAAATAATTTTCATATTCCAATAAAAAAAACATCGTAAAAAAATTAAATTATAATATTTAATAATTACAATTTTTATACTCTCGCAACCTGTTGCTACAGAGTATAATAGTTTTGTTCACCTAACGGTTGTTTGTATCACCTAAAACTAATCGAGTTAGATATAGGGTTATGTATATATAAATGATCAGGATGAAGAGACGAGTTGAAATCCGGGTGACTGTCTGTCCGTCCGTCCGTGCAAGCTCTAACTTGAGTAAAAATTGAGATATCTTTATGAAACTTGGTAGACATGTTTCTTGGTACCGTGAGACGGTTGGTATTGCAGATGGGCGTAATCGGACCACTGCCACGCCCACAAAACGCCATTAATCAAAAACAAATAACTTGCCATAACTAAGCTCCGCAATAAGATACAAGACTGTTATTTGGTACACAGGATCACATTAGGGAGGGGCATCTGCAGTTAAAAAAGTGGGCGTGGTCCCGCCTCTAATAGGTTTAACGTGCATATCTCCTAAACCGCTAATGCTATAATAACAAAATTCACTGGAAGCAAATGTTTTTAGCACTTCCATTGACGTTGTGAAAATAGTTGAAATCGGGTGGCAACTCCGCCCACTCCCCATATAACGGTACTGTTAAAAACTACTAAAAGCGCGATAAATCAAGCACTAAACACGCCAGAGACATTAAATTTTATCTCTGAGATGATATAAGATGACTTTATAGGAACCACGTTCAAAATTAGACAGTGGGCGTGGCACAGCCCACTTTTAGGTGAAAACCCATATCTTGAGATCTGCTTAACCGATTTCAACCAAATTCGGTGCGTAACATTCTTTTCATGTTTCTATGTCATAGTGCGAAAATGGGAGAAATCGGACTACAACCACGCCTACTTCCCATGTAACACCATTTTCAATTACATCTGATTCTTTCACTTTCCACTATGCAAATCAGGTAACAATGATTATATCGGCGTAAAACTTTGCGTGAATAATGCAATTAAAGTATGTCACCTTGTGACCAAAAATTGTCTAAATCGAACCAAAACTGTTCAAACCCCTAAGTACTAAATATGTGGACCCCAGTGCCTATAGTTGACCTTCTACCGAAAATATCAGTCAATCCACAAAGAAATCTCAAACGAGTATACCATTTGACTTTGCGAGAGTATAAAATGTTCGGTTACATCCGAACTTAGCCCTTCCTTACTTGTTATAATTATTTTTATAAAATTTAGTTTTTGCTTAATTTTTGTTTGCATTAATAAGCTTTTTTCTGTTAACAATAAATGTATAAATAAAATTGTAAAATTAACAAACAAAAATTTTTTTAGGTTGCAAATATTTTGTTTTAATATTTTTATTTACTTAAAATTTTTTTTTATAGTTTTTTTTATATATTTATTTTATAAATTTTTTTGGTAATTATTTTATTAAAATAAATATATTTTTTTATAAAAAAAAATGTTTTTTTAATTATAATCTAAATTTTACATTTGAAACTTTTTTAAAACTTTTTTAATTTTGATTAAAAACCATTTCAAAAATCATTTTTTTTTCATAAAATTGCATTTTTTGTAAGTAGAAGTGTTGTTCATATAACTTTATATAATTATTTTATTTTGTAAGTTAAAATATTATATTATTTAATGTTTTTCTAAATATATTTATAAAAACAATGTAAAATTAACAGACAGAAAATTTTCAATTAATTCTTATTCTAAAGAAATATTTTTACTGAAAATATAGTTTCTCTTATTTAAGCTTTTTTATTATAAACAAAAAGTGCTAAGCCAATTGTTATTCATTTTATAGTACATGTATTAAGTATTTACTTAACTGTAAACTTTAAAATTCAAAACTTTTAGATCTTAAATTTAAATCTCCTGTGCAGATGTCACAAGAAATAGTTTCTATTATTCATATTTATCACTTGCTTTACCACATCCCTCTCTGTGAATCAATATTTATTGCTTTTAAAAATTTGAAAAATATTTTTAATTAAAATTATTTCTCCTTTTTGCTTTTGGAGCACCAAAACCCCCACGGTGCCTAAGGTAGTCAATAAAATGAATGAAATTCATAGGAAACTAATGAAATATTTCATGCTTTAAAGCATTTAAGAAAAATTTATGGTGGATTACACGCACATACAGACACATGTATACATAACAAGAAGATGTTTAAAAAAACATATATATTTTCACACATATGCCTTTGCCTGTGTGCGTATATCGGCCGTCAGCTACTCCGCGCCTAAGCCACTTAATTGCCACACGAGCAGTGTAATAAATATGCAAATATTTAATAACACTAATTTATGACTCGAGTGACTTTTACTTATTTTTTTCTAAGATATTTTTCTAATTTTTTTCATTACTTTTTATATTTTTTCTTTGTGTCTTATCATTGTGCTTACACGCTGCCGAGAAGCTACAGTTAAAGTGACAAAAGCAAGGAATACATGTATGTATGAATGTGTGTGTGTGTGTGTGTTGAAAACAGTGCCGTTCGTAATCCAGCAGTTACAAGCCGTAAACAAACTGATGATTTAATAAATTTTTAAAAGAAAAACCTTTATTTTTTAAAGAAAAAACTTTATTTAATGGCTTCAAATTTAATTTAAAAATCACAATTAAGTTCAATCCTGATTACTTTTTTTAAATTTCAATTTTATGTTATGTCGAAAGTTTTTTATTAAGAGCATACTAGATTTCTGAAATTTCCAAATAAAATGAATAGTTAAAAAAAATTATTTCTCAACATTTTTTTAATTACAAAAAATAATTTTTCAAATTTTTTTAATTACATACAGAAAATTGTGCTCTTTTACCATTCCCATTTGATTTGAAAGCTTTTGAAATTTTTTTTGCAAAAAAAACAAATCTAACAAACTACTTAATTTAGGAATAAGAACACATTTTTATACTCATTCCTTACTACGAAATACGAGTATTCACTTTCAATTTTGCATCAACAATTTTATGTTTAGTCAACAATATTTCCAGCAAAATTAAAATCGACAAGTTCTATTTCAAATTTAGGTTTTTTTTAAATGTTACAAGCAATAACTGAAAACCTGAAATTCGTACATACATACATGAATCATCCACACATATACATATACATTTTAATAGCATGCCAAAAAAATAGCAATCGAAATGAGGAGAAGAAAAATAAAATCCTCAGTTGTATTTCGGAGAAGCGACGAAGCAAATATCAAGCAATATGCGCACTCAAAGCCGCAGCATACATACACATACGCACGCACAGACAGCCATTACACTCGGTTTACCTGATGACGGCACTCATAGCTGATACTGAGAGGTTACGTATACGCACCGCACGCCTACAAATCCAAAGAACTAATTGACCACAATTTGATGCAGACAGTCATGCCGGTGAGAGGGCTGAGAAATTAAATGAAAAGAAATGAGAAATGCAATCATTTTACAATTTTTAAAATTGTTTTCGACAAAATTGAGCAACAACAACAACACACACATACATACATACATGCAGTCAACAACAAGTGCAAGTAGATGCGCACGATTTTATAAAATTCGTTGAATACGTGTATGTATACATATATGTACTGCTATGAATTTGAATGGCAGTTACTGGCAGATGGCAAGCGAAATTAATTACAGATCCACAAAGCAATGCAGGAAAAGCAAGTGCCTCAGGTGAGAGGTGGTGAGACGATGAAGTAGCAAAGTAATCGTTGCAAAAGTGGGCTTGTGGGTGAAAAAGTATTGCTGGCAAGCAACTTTAATGGATATGAGATAAATATACATATATTATGCAAGCGATTCGCTCCAGTAGATGGAGTTATATCTGCAACTTGCTATTTGTTTAAATATGTGTTAGTGCCTGCAATTGCAGCCGAGCCATTCAGGTTAGGAGATATGACAGAAATTTAATTGAAAATACAAGTGGAATAAAATTTTTCCAAATTTTAAATTTTACTGACAAAAATTTTCTAGAAATAAAAAATGTTGATTAAAAATAATTTCGAAAATTAGATTTGATCGGTAAAATAATTTTTCTATAATGAAAAATAAATTAAAAACTTTAAATTTTATGGGCAAAAATTTTGTAGAAATAAAAAAATTTAATTAAATAGATTAGAGTGGTAAAATATGTTCTCTTAGATTAAAAAAAATTAAAACTTTGTTCAAATGTTTTTCAGCTTTTGGTAAAATAAATTTTATTATAATAAAATTATAAATTAATTAATAATAAAATAATCGAAAATAATAAATAACTATTCACAAAAAATATTCAAATATTGTATACAAATTAGCAAAAATTTCTTATATAATACTTCATTTTCTTTAAAAAAATAAGTTTATCTTGTTTTGACAATTATTTCTAAATTTTTAAAACTTATTAAAATTTGAATTTATGCCAAAAAAAATTTAAAATTTTTCGTTAAGATTATTTTAATTTTGAAAAATAAAAATTAGCGCTCATTCAACTGAGTTTCTACTTTTTGAATATGTTTTCAATTAATTTTTTTTTTTTTTTGAATTACTTTTAGGTATACAATTTATTTTGGAAAAAACATATGAAATTAAATTTTAAAAAAATATTATACTAGAAAAAAACAATAAGTTTAATTTTCGAAAAAAAAAATTTTATTAATTTTTTTAAAGAAAATAATTATAATTTTTTGAGCAACAAAGTTGTTAAAATATTTGGTTTTTCTAATTTTTTTTTTTTTAAATAATCTACTTTTGTAAAAATATAACCCACAGTACTCTTGTTTACTGGAAAGCACCACTATTAAGCAAGTAGTTTTACATGCGCAACGGTTACACTACATCTCGGCCACCGCTTACCGCACTGGCAAATGAACACTCGGTCTCAGCTGCCTGCAATAACAGCTTTGTTGCTTTATTTGCATGACGACTGTTAAAGCAACTGAACGGCCATACTGTTCCAGACTTTTCATTGCTAGCAAAATGTGTTTCATTTTTTCCGATTTTCTTTTGCTGTGTGCTTCGTTACTAGTACCTACATTCGATGCACCACAAGGTAGCAAAATCCCCAATGAGGACACTCACACTGCAACAAATAAACTTGCAACTAACTAGTTATAGGCATGGGAACATATTGATATGCGCAATTATGTGTATTGTGTCTATGTACGTATGCATGCTCACATTTAAATTTGTAACACAATATAAAAGTAGAACGCTTTTGCATGTAGTATGAAAATACTAGGGCTCTGGCAGTCAAAGTTTCGTTGCTAGAAATTCTGTGCGCCGTAAATGCAATTTGGTGGCCAGATTTGCCTTGATAATTCATAATTTTATATGCCTACGAAATTGCTATGTTTACTCAATCCTTTCAGCATTAAAAATTTTTAAAAATTATTTTTCGCAACAAAAATATTCAAACGCATAAAATTATTTTTTTTTTTATTAAATAATTTTTGACAAATAAAAATTTAAGTACATAAATAATTGTGTAAAAAAAACCTTCACAAATAAAAAAGTTTATAGGTATACAAGAAATTGATTTTGTTTGGTCGGTTTCTATGGCAGCTATATGTATACTATATGCTATATATAAATTCTGTGACAAAAGTTAATTAAAAAAAAAAAAATATTTTGCTCTTGCATTTAAAAAAACCTGTTAGAAAAATATTTAAAAAACACATTAATTTTAAAATAAAATTATAAAAATTAAAATATTTTAAACAAGTCAAAATAAAGTTATAAAAATGTAATAAATTTAATTAAAATTTTTTTTCAAAAACCAAAACTATTCTCAACATTACATTAACAGCTGTAACACGCACTTTCTTCTTATAAAACGTGCTCGGCGCTGGAATTATTTTCTTTCCGCTACTTTATCACGCATTTTCGCTATATACAACGAAGTATATGTAACTGTGCTTTTCTGTGCATGCAAGTGCATTTTCGCACGCTTCATTTATTTGCGTTTTGCCACTTTCTTCATGCTCTACTTCGCATTCACCTTTTTTATTAATATATTTCTTATGTTTACTCGAGTCTTGGTGCCATGCTGCACTACCCAATGTCTGGCATATTTTCAATTTTTGTTTTTCTTATTGCCTTTGCCAACAAATTGTTTACAAAAAAAGGTATTAAGTACAACTGCTATACACATGTATACCGAAAATTCGGTCAAAAAAATTATTTTGCTTTTATTTCGCTTTTAACACAAAGCGATCAAGGAAAATGGGTCAGTTTTGGCTGAGTGTGTAAGAAAATATGCAGGTGACAATAGAACAACAACAATGCAATGCCGAAATATACACGTATGTGTGCATAGATTTGTCTTATTAGAATTTATGAAATTCATTATATTTTTCAGCAAATATTTTTTGTTGATTTTTCACTTTTTTACTGCTTTAAGCCGACACAAATTCAAACAAGTTGTATACCTGCAGGGCAGTTTAGTTTTTCGCTTACTATTTCGAGTTTCAAATACATATGTATATATGCATTATATTACTAAGCATAAAGTCTCGCCCGGCTCTCTATTAAATGACCACTTAATCCTTTACTCTGTTTTCTTTTAATTAAAGTGCAAGCGCAAGCTTAGCATTAAATAGAAATATGCTGAGTAAATAATAGAATTCGATTATAAAACATATATTCGGTTATATACAGGTGTGTGTACTTATTTAAGTGCATATATGTATATGTACATATATACAAGTTACATATGTGTGTTGAGCGTTTAACTGAGCGAAACAGCATATCTAAATATATCTTGCAATTTATTTTATTTGCTCTAAAACTAGCTTCAGTATAAGCTTATTACATTTAAAGTAGAAAATAGCCAGATACCTTTTCCGAGCATTGTATGCTTAATTGTTGTTGCATAGATATCGAAAGAATTATTATTTTCAAAGCAATCATGTACATCATATTGTAGCTTACGGATTATTTGAACACTTATATAAAGAAATTCTACTTTAAATAAACATATTAACACTAGACTACATGGCGTATACGTAGCATTTTGTGCTGTTAGAACCAGTAATGGAATATCCAATTACCAATTAGGTTTTAAAGTCTCATATTTCAAATTTTAAAATAAATCATATATTTTTTTAATACTAAGATTGAATATTTTATTTTTGTAATGTTTTGATTTTTATAAAATTAAATAAAACAAGAAAAAACTTTAACTTCAGCTGCACCAGCTAGAATAAATTTTTATTTTTTTTCTGCTAAAATTAAAAATTATGTATATATATAAAATATATCTAAAACGCTGTCTTAAGCAGGGATTAAATCAAAATAAGGCGAGAAAGCAACTTCTTGTTAAGTCTCATGGCGTCAGAGTTAAAACCGGAGACTACAAGTATGATATTTAATCTCTGGCGAACACTGACAAACAAAGCACCGTTACACGCGCTACAGCAGGTCAGCTGAAAAGTCAACTGGCAGCAGCAATAACAAAACCAACATGGATTGTTATAAATTTTAAGCAAACAAAGCGGATTTGTATGTGTAATGCACATATGTATGTTTGTATGTATGTTTGTATTCAAACATTCATCATTTTGTAGAATCAATGTATTCATATGCGCTTGTAAACTTCGATATGAATGCTCAGCTATAACTCAGAGTTGCCGCGCTGATGCCAAATCAAATGCCACTTTATGTCAGCCGAGTGACAGAGTGAGCAAAAGGGTCGCCACGGTGTGTGTGTGTGCACAAAAACAATTCAATGCCTAGTGATTTGATATGGCAGCGCTGATTGTAAAGCATATGCATGTGTGTGTGCGTGTTTCCACTTATGCATATTACGATTGTTGGCATTATTGATGCTTAGCAACACTGCTGTATTGACACAGATGATGTAAGCAGATAGACAAACATATAAATAAGCTGGGATTTGAAGGGATCTGCGTAAATACATATTAATAACAATGTGTGTGTGTGTGTATACTGAAAGCGAGATAGATTCAAGTATATTCATTATACAGTGTGTCAGAAAAGTGCTGACATAAACGACGAAATGGATTAACTGTAAAAAATTGGGAAAATTTATTAACAAATTCTTTTTTGCAAACTAAAATTTTGTAAAATCATAATTTTAGAAAAAAAAATTTTTTTACAAATAATATTTTATTAAATTTTAGAAATTATAATTTTTTTTTATATATATTTTATTTTTTATATTTATTATTTTAATTTGAATGAAATTTTCTTACTTCCCGTAATATAGTTGTTGATAACTTTCTTTTTCCAATTACAACAAAAAAATCAAAGAAAACTTAATAAAAGGAAGTATTTTGTAAATGCGAGAAAAACCAAATTTAAAAGTAATAAAATTTAAAAATGATAATTAGTTTCACACACTATAACCACAATAGCCTCGGTGCGTTAAAAATACTACTGATTAAAAGTTAGCTAAATAAGCAAAAAATTTAACAGAAATTTAAAAAACAGGAATAAACATTTTTGTATAAAAAAAATTTTATTATTTCGAATTTTTTTTTTCTAAAATATTTTAGAGAAAAAATATTTATTAAATAAAAAATTTAACAGAAATTTTAAATTTAAAATTATTAAAAAATTTTATATTAGAAAAAATAAAAATAAAATTATTCGAATTTTTTTCTCAAATACTATAACCACAATAACCTCGATACATTAAAAATTCTTCGCATTAATATCTGAAAAAATTAGCAAAAATTAGTTCGAAAATTTTAATAAACAGCTTAAATAATTAAATATAATTTTTCGATTTTTCTTGTAAACAATTATTTTTAGGCTAAATATAATAAACAATTTCGCATAAATAACTGAAAAAATTAGTTCGAAAATTTTAATAAACAGCTTATTTTTAGGCTAAAAATGATCAATAAACAAACTATTTACCAGAAATTTTAAAAAAAATTAACAAAAAATTTTATATTAAGAAAAAATATAAATCAAATTATTTCGAATTTTTTTCTCAAATACTTACAAAATAAAAATAATAAAAAAATTACAGACATTTTTTAATATAAATCAAAATAAAATATATAGAAATTTTTTCAAATATTGTATTTTGTCTATTTTATATTGAGCAAAATTTTTCAAAATTACATAAATAAATTATAAAAAAGTTGTTTAATAGAAAAAATATAAAAATTATAGAAATTTGTTTAAATATTGTTTTTTATTGTTGCTATACACATGCCAACTTAATTAACAAAAATTTTAATCTTTGGAAAGTATACATTATTTTATCTATAAATTTATGTATATATATTGTACTTTCCCCCCGGCCACCACTGTGCGAGTACCTACAATAAATATTTTGATATAAATTTTATATTACTAATGACAGCATGCTAAATATACATATGAACTAACATATGTTGCAGTTAAGTGCTTGCAAGTGGCAGCAGTTGCTGCTGGCAAATTTTTATATCATATAAATTGCTGTTACAATATTATTTTTTCAAATACTATGGCTAATATGCGCATTAATAAAGCTTACGGAGTATTAGTAATGACTTTTTGTTGCGAAAATTTTTTATTTATTCATAAGTACATTACTATTATTCATAGTTACATCACACATGATACATTTTACGATATTTACACATTTGCCAACACGTGCAAGTAATGAACTAAACTACAGATAATTTGTGCAAATGACAAAAATTTAATGAAATTTTTTATAAATTTACATTTACATAAAGAAAAATAAATTTAAAAAAATTTTTATTTAAAAAACTTGTTTAAGAAATTAAATTTACATATCACAAAAAAATTAAAATTTTTAAAAAAATTTAAATTTCTAAAAAAATTAATTTTAAAATTAAAAAAAAACACCAATAATAAAAATAATTAAATTAAAACGCTAAAAAAGTTACTAAAATTATTTTACAAATATTTGTATATAATTAAAAAATAAACAACAAAAAAATAATAATTTTTCTCCAACATTTATTAATGAATTAAAATTCACACACGCACAGCAGCTTGTTGCAATTAATTTAATTGCCACATTCAACACTCAGTTTACGCTCGGCTTTAACTGCTTTTCAAATATTTGCGTTGCACGCAAGCCGACAAAATGACTGACAGCCGCACGCTGGCGTGCGTATTTGCATAATAAATGTCTGCATAAATATGGCGCATAAATATTTGCACCAACACGCATACACACATACATATGCCCATATTGATATGGAATTACCATATTAACAATTTATTATATTTTTTAGTTATGGGTTACAGATCTCCATAAAGTAAATATGCAAATGCACAGCACGCATACATACATACACATAACGGTACAGCAAAATTGCTTGTCCGAGCACTTCATAAGTGCACACATTGCACTTACAAGTCCGCCAGGCAGCCAGTCAGTCAACTTGTCATGTTGCATTCGCACGCTTCATTTGTTCGCTGTGCTGGCCTACGGGGCGTATGAGCGACATGCAAGCGTAAAATGCATAACCAAATGCAGTTATGTAGTGATATTAAAATTTATTTAAAATTCACACACACACACATACGCTCGCCTTAAAATTTACCAAAGCTGTTGCATATTTAACTGGTGAATGCCTCTGGCGTATAGTATGTTCAGCGTGCACCGCTGCGTATGAATAACATATGTAATCTGCGTGTATTTACATGAATTATGTAAGCAGTTATGTGTGTATTTTGACTAAATGACATTTTATGTGTGCTTATATGTGACGTGCTTGCAAATATTGCATTCTATTGACGTTTAGGCTCGTTTCGGCAGATCGGCTTCAATTAAAATGTAAACTGTAATTGACACTTTTGGCAAAATTATACGTAAAATTTTTACATGTGGTTAGCGGCAAATCGGCCTTGGGGGAAACGCCGGTAATTGGCGTGTGCAGCAGGAAATGTGTATTGCGTAACGCAATATTAAAATTTAGCATCAGCACTGCTAACTGCAAAATGCACAAAAAACGTATGTAATATGCACCCAGCAGGAAATTAGTGGTGTTGCGATAAATTCAGATTTTGGAAACGTATTTATATAAATTTCAATAAATTAAAAAATTTAACAAAAACTCTCATAGTAGAGGACTTTTCTGCACTCAAAAATTAAAAGTTTCCAAAATAATTTGGAAGGTACTTACATATTAAGAAAATAATATATCGAAAAATCTTTTTCAAAGATACCAAAAAAATTATTTACTATTCCAAAATTATTTAAAATTCCAAAAAAAAAACTTTAATTAACATTCTAAACAGTTTTAAAACCAAAAAACAATTATTTAAAATTAAAAAAAAAATATTAACAATATATGCTAGAAATTATAAAATTTAATTAAAAATTTCTAACAAATTTGGAAGGCACCTACATATTGATAAAAATTGTGTCGAAGAAATTATTTTCAAAATACCGAAAAAATTGCTTCTTTAAAAATTTAAATATCATTCGGGACAGGTTTGAAACCCAAAAAGAAATGGAAATAACATTCTCAACAGTACTGAGAAAAAATGTGTCGAAGAAATTATTTTCAAAATACCGAAAAAATTGCTTCTTCAAAAAATTTAAATATCATTCGGGACAGGTTTGAAACCCAAAAAAAATTGTAAATAACATTCTCAACAGTTTTGAAACCAAACAAAAAAAATATTTAAAATTAAAAACAAAATTAACAACTTATGCAAGAAATTAGAAAACTTAATTAAAAATTTCCAAAAAAATTTGGAAGGTATCTACATATTGAGAAAAAAATGTGTCGAAGAAATTTTTTCAAAATACCGAAAAAAATTTATTTTTTTAAAATTTCAAATATCATTTTGGACATGTTTGAAACCCAAAAAAAATATTAAATAATATTTTTTAAAACTCCCAAAAAAAATTGTACATAAAATTCTCAACAGTTTTGAAACCAAAAAAAAAATATTTAATATTAAAAAAAAAATTAACAATTTATGCAAGAAATTAGAAAACATAATTAAAAATTTCCAAAAAAATTTGGTAGATACCTTCCATTTAAGAAAATAAGATATCGAAGAAAATTATTTCAAAGATACCAAAAAAATTACTTGGAAAATTTTAAATATCATTATGAACAGTTTTGAAACTAAAAAAAATATTTAAAATCCAAAAAAACTTTTTAAAATATCATTCTGAACAGTTTTAAAACCAAAAAAAAATATTTAATATTAAAAAAAAATTAATAATTTATGCAAGAAATTAGAAAACTAGCTAAATAAAATTAATTTAGCAATAATTTTTCGAGAAAAAATATTTCTGCACATATAGATATAATATAGTTTTTGTATTAAAAAAAATTCCAAAAACAAAAAAACTTTCGAAACTCCATTTTTTTCAAAATAATTGTGAAATTGTATTTGATTGAAACAATTTCTTGAAAAACTGTATTTTTTAAATATTATTTATTTTTGTTTTTGAGCAAACACTTACAGTGTCGGACAAAACAATAAGAACACGCAATCAAGTAATAAGCGATTGCAAATAATTTTTTAACGGCATCGTTTTCAAACTATTTTGTTTGAGGTTTGGGTGGCATCCCATGCGCAAAAAAATATGATTGGCTATTCCGCAGCTAAATCGGGAATTCCTCGAATACTGCCAATATATAATAGGGGGCATCAGAATTCCGGCTCTTGTAAAAAATTTTCTGAAACATAAATTTTTAGTACCTATTGGAAAAGTTTTCAGAAAAATCGGAAAAAACATAAAAAGCAGCACTTAGCTTAACACACGCAATTTTAGTAATTAAAAATTCTCATAACATAAATAAAAAAAATAATACTAAAAAAATATAATAGCATCAGGTATAAATGCCCATAAAAAAAGGTAACTTTTGCTGTCAAAAAAAAATTTATTATGCATATATATATATTTTTTTTTTTGCAGAAAAAGTGACATTTTTTTATGGGCTTTTAAACAAACAAAAAGTCGCATAAAATATTTGCGCAAAAACACATTTACGCACGACGTTGATGACAGGCGTAAAATTATAGCTGGTCAGACCAATGTTAACCGCAGTAAAAACGTGAGTGGTAATGCGGCAGCGCGGGAAAAACAGAATGACACAACAAAAACGACATAATAAAATAAAAAGTAAAAAGAATATATTAAAAAAAAAAAATATTTAAAAAAATTTAAAAATAAATTAAAACAATCTGAAAATGGAAAAAATGGAAAATAAAAAATGTGAAAACACTGCTGTAAAACCGACAAGTATTTAAATAGCGACAGCGATAAATATGCTCACACACGCATCAGGAACATAAAAAGTGGCAACATTGCTGACCGGCCCACTGACAATGCCGGCAACTAACCCGGCAACTGCGACGAGCAACGAAAGCAAGGATTTGCACAAGCATGTGCTAAGCTTGCACAGCACGAAGCAAAAACTGCACAAAATAACATCAACACAGATATGTATAAACGCACACACATACACCCACACAAGTGAATCAAACGCCGAACGCGCACAAACTCTCTCGACAATTCGTTGAACTTTACTCCAAATTTAACTGCTATTGCTTTGCCGGCAACTTTGTTGTTTTGTTGTTACTTTTGCATTTGGTTATTGCTTGAAATTGGCGAATTCCCGTTCGCCTGCTGCTTGTTTATCAAATGTCATTACCGCAAAGTAGCAAGCCCGAAAGGTAATAAGAAATGCGGGAGGTAGCGAGAGTAAGCGGTGTGACTGAGCATGGGCGTGTGGAAAGACAGCGAAGTGAGTGTGTGTGGCAGGAGTGCTGGTAGGTTGCTGAGAACTGACAAAGCGGCTGACGCGCCAACAACTCATACATCAAATTCTGGCTGCAAGTGGACGAGCGGCTCAGCTCAACGGCTCCACAGCTCAGGCAATCATTGCCCAAATAGTTTTGTTGTTCCTTTTGTTGTGTGTGTGTGTGCTTTTACGGCGTATGGCGAAGGCTGATGGCTGATGCTAAAAGTGGTCACATGATATGGCACACACGCATAGCAGAATTTATATGCGCGTGACAGCAAATAGGAGCACATTGTCCTTGATGGCACTCACAGCGCGGCATTAAAAATTAATAAGCGTACACAAACGGACGCAACGAGAAATGGCGTACGAAGTCACTTACAGTGATGGATTGAAATGGGCTGACAGGTGTAAAAAGAAGCTGACGCTTTATTACAATTGAATGGAAGAATCAAAAAAAAATTGAGGCTATGTGCAATAACAAAATCAAAACTGAAATTTCCTCGGTTCGTCATTATTTCGTTGTAATATTGGGTACAGTGGGTCCCAGAGTAAACAGTCTTACAGTAGCTGGCTGAAATAAAATGGGAATGAAGATTAGCGGTGGGTCCCAGTCTTGAAAGACTCCAGCTTATGGGGGCTGAAGCTTCAAAGCTTCGAAGTTTCGAGAAAATTCTATTTTCGACGCAGTCTACATAGAGACTAGGTTAGGTTATATTGAATTACTGATCACCAAGTTGGAGTTCGCCCTTGAACTACTATATAGTCCTTTATGAAGTTAAAAAGAATAGAACACCGGTATTCAGCTCTTATAAATCGACAATGCAGCTTGAGAACAATACAAAGCTGCTTAGGCTGCTTTCGTTGCTATTCTTACTAGCTCAGCGAGATGTCGGAAAGTGTGAGCTCCTAAATGTTTAAGCCTTGAACTCACAAAGGCGGGACAGACAAGAAAGAAGTGTTGAGATGTTTATGTTATACAGATGGCATCCGGTAAAATACACATTACCGGGGCGTTAAAACCCCTACAACTAGTGAATGTCTAGACTTACTGAGAGCGAGGCGTTCACTGGAACTCCTGCGATCCACCTTGAGCCAAAAGGAACTGGCGACAGCGCAAGAACTAACCGTACCACAGCGCCGGGCAAGCTCCCGTAAAGTCCAGCTGTGCAGTAGTAGCAGGCACGAGGAGAAGAGAGCACCGAGCCGTTTCCAATCTACTGATAGCGAGGCTTGGGCGCCTATTCTTGTCACCTCGATAGCTTTGCAGTTAACTTGGATTCCGCTGTGGCTTCGCACCCACCCATACTACTCTTATCATAACGTGACTTGATGTAATTGATAGCGAGGTTAAGCATGCCTTAACTTGCCAGCTTTTATAATGGCTTAAGTCAGCGAAATCTGCTTCCAAAGCATTCAAACTAAAAATAACAACGAGCGCCATTAATTGCCAAATAAGTGTGCCTTCTTCTATGACCACCACTGTACTTCGGTTTGTCACACACACATATACACACACACAAACACAAAGGCAGCTTTAAAGGTATTGCTTTCGGCATTTGAGCTATGCCATACGCTACAACTCTGTGCTATGCTGGATGAGCGCCCTCATTCGCTTTGTGTCACTCATCAATTCAGTTTGTGTTCACCCTCCTACCTCCTGCCTTTAAATCCCCATTTATGTATGCCATCTGCAGCTGGTTGACCTGCTGCCTTTTGCTGTTCACAAAATCATGCTGCAATGCTTGTTCTTTACGGCTGTCCAGCAGCGCAATTCCCATTGAATTATCGCTGCTTCTGATGCCATTGAATTTTTTTCCCCAAGCAGCAGCAGCTTTGCGCATAGTGCAGGGAAAGAGAGTGTGGCAAAAATGAAAGAAATGCATTGCATTAATCAAGCGTTAGAATTACAAAGGAATTTCAGGCAGTTCAAGGCTGCGCGGAAAAATTGTGGCAGCTTTGATTTACAAATAAAAATCCGTAAAAAATAAAAAAAAAAATAATAATTCTTATAGAAAAAAGTGTACAGTTATAAAAAAACATTATGTTTTAAATATTTTTTTGCGTCATACATATACTCCTCCTAAACTTGTGCACTGAAATTTTTAACCAAAAAAGTTTTTTAACGCTAAAACTTCTCGCAAACTTCTAAACGCCTAAAACTATGCAGCAGCTACTAAGCCCAGCAAGGTTACCGCTGTTTTTAGAAAGTTTGTGCTGAAATCTTGCATGCTTTTAGGCGAGGAGTGCATGTCTGAACACTACATTACACGTAATAAATTTTTAAATCTCGCTGCAGTAAATTTTCATTAAATTTTAATAAATTACTTAACTTTGTTTAATTAAAAACCACCGAAAAAAACTTTTTGCTGACCGCAAATAACAACAAATACACTCAACCATTTGCGCTCACAAAACTTTGTGCACAAGCAATCCCTTTAGTAGCTTTCGTTACCAAAACATAACGGTCAACTTTAAATTTCCACTCAAAATGCCGCCAAAACAATGCCCTAAACAGTCGTTCCGTTGCACAACACCAAATATACACACACAGCGACACACAAATAACACCTAAATACAACAATAACTAAAATAAACATGTAAAAAGCAAACCTTGCCAGACTTTAAAAATGTATATAGGTTATTATTTTTCGGTCATTCTAAGTCAAACTTTTATAAAGCTTTTAAAATCATACACACATGAATACTAATTAACTCATTAATATGTTATATGAAGGTCGGTGGAACACAAACAATATTGCAAATTTATATAACATACTTGTATGTAAATTGCACTAAGCTAAATATATTCATTACATATATGTATATAGACGCAGGCTGTAAATACTAATGTGGAACAAAGAAACAACTTTAAATATTTAAAGCGCAAACAAAACCGATCTGAGTCGAGTAATTTCATTTTATTGACTACAAAAACAACTTAATACAAACATACATACACATATTTCGGTACATAACTGCATAAATGCCGCATAATGACAGTTTTGGGCCGAGCAACCACTTAACAATTTTTCTCGCCTTTTTATAATATATAATTTTAGTATTTTTGAAGAGCTTTTGTGACACATAAAATCAAAATGCAACATTTGAAAATGTGAAAAACTTCAGTCCAAAAATAAGCAAAAGAAGTATGTATAATCAAAATTAAAGGAGCTTTTGGCGCTATCGAAGTTTAAAGCCTGTAAAAGATGGCTTCCCAGATAGCTTTACAATTTAACGAAATTTGTTGTAAGAGAAATTCATAAATTTGAAGCTTTGGTGGTTTTCATTGTAAGCTAAGCCTTACAGCTTTAACTGTAAGCTGAGCTTAAAAGCTTTCATTATACTCTTTTAAAGTCTAACTAGAGCTTTTAAAGTCCAAACCGATCGTATTTGCCAAAGTGAGCTTAAAAGCTGTCGTAGCATGTATTTTCTAGGTAACTCCCAAATCAAAATATGTGCCATAACGCTTTAAGCTGCATTTCATATTATTTTAACTAGCAAAAATGCAACTTGACTAATCAGAGAACCTTTCACACATAGTCGAAATGTCGAAGGTAGTCATTTCTTACTGAAGATCTATATGGGAAGAGATGGAAAGCAAGCCCTTTGATGCGATAAATCCTCCCAAATACGAGCCACTCTTTCAGGTGCGTTCAAATTCTGTTTCCTCAATT
Organism: Bactrocera oleae; assembly: GCF_042242935.1. Lineage (NCBI taxonomy): Eukaryota > Metazoa > Arthropoda > Insecta > Diptera > Tephritidae > Bactrocera > Bactrocera oleae. Next base: position 3,380,246 of record NC_091539.1, read on the forward strand.
TTGATTCATGAAAGAATGGGATTCAGTGTATGAATACAAAGGTGGAGTAAGTGGAAAGGAAAACGAGAAGGAAATAAAAAAGAGCAAGAAATAGTGAGATCGAGAGAGATGAAGTAAGAGCGAGATAAAGTGAAAGAGAGAGAGAACAGGGGTTATAGACTAACTATTGATTGCACCAATTCCACAGCGAAAAAATACACACAACTTTTCAAAACATTGCAAAATTAAATAAATTTTCGTTTTATTAAAATATTTGATTTTTTTTTAATAGTTTTTCTGACTTTTTGGCATAGAAGGATATTTAACTAGTTCTATCTTACAGATAATACATTCAATTGGACACTATTTGTGTTAGTAGGGCTTGAAGCAAGTTATTAAAAGCATTTACTGTTATAATGATTTATTTCTCAAAAATTTAACTTCAGCATTTTAATGAAAAACTTAAATTGATTGAAAATTTAAACTAATACCAAAATATTTATTGACCAAAATATTTTAAATTGAAATTAAAAATAAAATTAGTTTCCATTAAAAAGCAAAAAATTCAACATTTAATTAAAAATTTGTAATTTGCACCAAACATATACTATTTTAATACATTTAACCAAAATTTATTTTGTAATAAAAAGTGACTACTTTATTTCATTATGAATTTTGGTGTTAATAATTTTATTGAAGAAAATACATTTTTTTTTCTGTTTTTCTAATATTTCTAATTAAATTATTTATATTTTCAAATTCTTGAATAAAAAAATGTTTTCGAAAAATTAATTGATATATATAAAAAAAAAACTTTCAGAAAAAAATTTATAATTTTTTTAATTTTCAAAAAAACAGTATAAATTTTTTAATTTAAAAAAATTTTTACACAATTTAGTTTTTATATCTTTTTTATAAATTTAACATATTATTAACAGAAAGTTTTAATTTTTCAAAATATATATTATTTTTTTATTTGAAAACTATATTTTTCAAAAACAAAATAATAAGTTTCTTCAGTAAAATTTTTTGATTGGAAATGAGCATATTAGTTTTAAGAACGATAGCATATTAGCTTTCAATATTAAACATTTTTTGCAAAAATTAATTTAAAATTTATTTTCACTTTTAAAAGCAAAATTCTATATAATTTTTATTTTTAAATAATAGAAAAAGATTTCCAAAACGAAATAATAAAATTAAGCGTAAAAAACTTATAAAAAAAAGTGAATTAATCAGTCAACGAAATGAAAACTTACACAAATTATTATATATAACTTAATATTACTAAATTAAAACTAAAACTTCAATTAAAAAACAAAATTTAAAAATATAAATATTTGTAATGTATACAAATTCGCTGAGCATTATACCTATGTACGTTTAAATGGCCACAAAAATTTGCATGAATTTTATTTGTCTCACTCCAGCTCGTCCGCCTTTGTTGCACACTTCACATGTCACTTAAGTTTTTACGCGCTGCTTGGCATAATCGAGCGCTGCCGCTAAGACGCGTTTCTCCAGCACGCGATACTCCAGCACCATCGCCTCGACATAGCAGAGATACAGTTCGCCCTTCTTGTATGCGGCCAGCTGCTCTTCATCCACCTCCAGCGTGGTGGGAAAGACGCGCAGCAATAGCATGAGACGTGTCTGCAAGTATTGCCAAGTCTTCGATTCGAGCGTCGTCTCGAGCGCGCAGTCGATGTGTAACAGATCCATGGCACGTTCTGAGTTAATCCAGTGTTCCAGCTGTTGTGCGTTCATGTTGAAGACGCGCACGAACGCCAGCAGTTCGGATGAAATGTATTTGGGTGGTGGCAGTACTTGCAAGTCGGTATTCTTTGATATCTGCATCATTAGCAACAATTGGACGCGTTTTTCGAGCAGTGGATCGGTTGAGCCAAGGCCGAGTTTGATGCAGACATAGTCCTTCGGATTGGTCGGGTTGATAAAGCTGTGCCGGTGGCATGGAAAGAGTTGAAAATTAGAAAGTGTGTGGGTCAAAGATAAAAGAAAATTTGTGCGTTAATTTTTTTACTGTAATTTTTAATAATGGGCTGATACCGAACCAAAAGCGCTGCTGGTACAACAGAAGTGATGAATAAAAGTGGGAAAATGGCTCAACGCATGAACCAAAACTAGCAACAGAAATGCGCTAAAACGAGCGAGTTTGTACAAAAGTTTCATTCGTCTGTAATTCTCAACAGATTTATAAGTATATGTAGTATATATAGTAGTCGCTCTAAACAGAATTTTTTCAGAAAACAACACTCTTCACCGAATCCGGTGGCGAAATTTTATAAAGCTTCCATTCAAACAGCAAATTTGTACTTGCAGGGAGAGCACTTCAATACAAGATCCATTGATCTACAATATATAATGTGTTATTAATACTTCTTGAAAGTACAGAGCAATTTTTGTGAATCTATGAATTTAAAGAGTGTTGCAGAATATTTTTTCTATTTTGCTCTAAGCTCGAATATTTAGAAATTTTAACTTCTTTTTGGAATAAAATGTCTTTAAACAGAGGTCATGTTTGTTTTTGCTGAAGCTTTCGAAGCGCAATTCCGAAAGCTTCGGAGTTCTGAACTTTCGGAGCTTTGTGTTTCGAAAGCTTATGAGGGCAAAACTTTCGGCGCTTTCGTCTCGCTTTAGTGCCAGTATCTTTATATAAACTAAAATTTCTGTGCCTTTCCTCAGAAGGAAGAAAACATAGAAAGCTAATTTCGTAAAAACATTGTACAGCTTTGAGACCTTCATTTGAGTGTTAGTGTGATGTCAATGATTTTACGAAAATTAATCTGTATTGAGTATATCTACTTACCCGTTATGTATCATGAGATCAGCATTAGAACGATTGCCGTAATGTATGAAGATTTGTTCGCCAGCTTTAAAACTAGACTGAGCAGAGCTCTCCATCTCCTGTGTTTCGATATTAAAGAAGGAGGTGACATGTCCCTGGCGATGATTGGCCATATCCCAGAAGGGTATGAGCGCTGCGATTGTTTCGCTCTCTTGACTAGCATCATCAACGCCACTACGCGCGGGACGTGAGCGTGGCACTAAGTTCTCACGCGTCATGACAGTGGAGACGGCCCAGCTGGGAAGCGGAGAAGAAAGAACAAAATTAAAATAATTAAGTTGTGATTTGCTTTGCTAAAAGTAGTAAAATATGTTTTAAACTCTAAAAGTGTATTTAAGGTCACACGCTTAAGCTACGAATCCTTGTAGATACCTACAAATAAACCACAAAAAATATATTAAAGTACAACGATAGCAGACAGTAATTTATTTTCTCATTCAGTGTATCAAAACACAGCTTATTTCTTTTTCATTTACAATCTTTTCTCTTACACACTCCGCAAGCGTTCGTAGACAGATGAGCATTTAAGCGCAAATCCTTCGTAAATATCTGTTTCCATTAACTACAAAAGCCAAGCCGCTTGCTGCTTGCCGCCTTCACATAACGGTATCTTTACGACTACCGTTAGCCGCTGTGTTTGCAAAAACTGGGTCAGCCGCAAGCAAGTATGGCCGATAAAGCCACAAAGCAATGGCAAATAAAGAAAATCGCGCGCCAATACAAAGAGAATGTGTGAGACAAAGTGCATAAATAACGGTAAAAAGGGAATATAATATGTAGAATGCTTAACGATATTGTAAATGGCTCATTAAAATCAGTTTTGTGCTGTGGCTAGCTATGCCAGAAGGTATGGCATGCTGCGCGCCTAAAAGTAGGCAAGGCAAGTGCTTAATTTGTACGCTTAAATTAATTAAATTGCGCATGAATTTTTCAGTAACAGTAGTAAACAGAATGCGTAAGCAGCTAAGAAAGCGCCAAATAGCAAAAGACAGTCGTAAGCGGCTACGGAAGCGGATACGCAAAAAGTTTTCATTTGCGCTCCTTAAACCTTTTGTACTTCCTGTAGCCATTACTTCTCCTACTTTGCAAGCGCTCTTGCGCTTCTTATTCATTACACTTGTCATTGTTTACACTTATGTATGTAGACACATTGATTTATGGCAATGTAAGCGCCAATGATGCGCCGGCAAACTGTTTGCTCGGCTGCTTTTCCAGCACAAGCGCTGCGCTTTTTCACTTGCTACTTTAATGCTATTTACTTTAAGCACACATTACATACCTTAAGGCGTTTGTGCGTGTGTGCGCCATTTATTTTAATGGGAAAGTGGAAGTTTCAGCTTTCAGTTCTTTTACTTTCGCACAAATTTCGTTTTACACTTTTTCCGAAAATTTTTCACTTACTTCCTTGCTGTCTGATTTATGAGGTAGCCAGAAGAAAGATAGGCACCCACATACTTACAAGCAAATGCATACATTTGTAATATTAATAATGCGGCAGTATTTCATAGCCGAGTCGCTTCAAAAGGCGAAAAAAACAATTTTGAGCGGCACACTTTTAGGCGCTCAATGTGAAAAACCGTCAGCAAGCAGTAAAAAATTGTCAAACAATTTTTTTTATTTTTTATTTTTTCTTTACGTAAGTACGTAAACTTTCCTCCTTTCGCCGCTTTCGTTTCACGCTCATTCGTTTTTCTTTGTTTACCGTAAGACAGCGATGATTTGTTGCCGCAGGCATGCCGTAGCTCATTGAAAACAATTTGAATATATGTGACAGCAAATTTGTGCAGCATACTTCTTGGCGTGGCAGCACGTATGCAGCGCCGCTATGTATATTATGATTTATGACAATCGAGCGGATAATTTGATGCCACTGGAAGGTAACAGTTTTCGTTGAAGTGCATGAGTGAATTAATTTCGAGTTAAATTGCGGATATGCTGGTGTGTGTAACTTGAATGTTAAACAGTTTGAGTGGCAACACTTAAAATTTGATACAGGAATTTGAAACCAAAAAAGTTCATAACTGATATCTGTAGAGCTTTTGACCAATAGTTCAAATTTTCAAACGACTAACTTTTATCAAACTTCAGAAAACTTGTCAACTCAAGTCAATAGTTTCCCACACAGTTAAATCTGATCGATAGAAACCTTTATTAGACTAAAAACTAAATCGGGCGGATCTAACAGTGATTCGAGCTTGTATTGAGAAATTTACAGAGCTTTCAGTAACATTATAAAGAAAACTTATACGCCGAAGAGTAGCTACTATTTAGCTATTTTTTGGTTATTAGCTAGTGACTGTAGTTGATCAGTAAAAGCTGCTTAAGCTTTCATAACGGTTTTGAAAGTCAAGTTGGACTAGCTTAATACTAAAGCTTACAAAAGCGTTTATAGAATGTAAATTTAAATGCGTAGTCAGTTTACATAGTTAGATGGCGCTGCTAGTGACTAATTCAGAAATTTTCAGAGATTTCGAAATATAATAGATTTTCTCAGCGGATCTACACCAATATTCAGAGCAAATTAAATGCGTTGCTTTCTTCGAATAATGGATATTCAGTTTTCATAGTTAGATGGCGCTGCTAATGATTAATTCGGAAAAATTCAGAGATTTCGAAAATGTTTGTCTGAAGAATATGAGTGGTCGGGTTTATTTGATTTTTTCAGCGGATCTGCAGGGATTTTGTAACCAATATTCAGAGCAATTTAAATTCGTTGTTTCGTCTGCAAGTTTTGAGTTGTAGGTGGCGCTGTCGTTCTTTAACCCTTATGTGCTGCTGTTGGACTATTTGTGACTACAAGAAAGGGATGTTTCTCTAAAGCAAATTTTTATAGTTAATGATCGATTATATCGTTATATAGTTATCGAAAGAAACTAAATATTTATTGTTAATGTTTCTTCATTGAATTTTATAATGTTTCTTGATTTGTATGTCTAATTTTCCATATAAGCAAATCACTTTATTTCAGAGCAACGACAAATTGCTTTTATTACAATCTCTTTTACTAGCTTTTCTGCATAAGTTTTCTCTAATTCAGCTTTCGAAATCGTATTATTTGCACAAAGCATATTATTGGCCACAGATAATAGCCAGTAATTCAATATTTTCCAATTGTTAATTAATTAGGATTTTCACATAAATTTGCATATTTGATTTATGACAGTTATTGTTTATTTGGCCGACATATTTATATGCATATATACATATGTACATGCATTATTTTCGAAATGCAAAATGTCAAAAAGCTGCAGGCAAATTTCACTGCTAATTGAAAATAAACGAACACAAAACAACAACAAAAGCAATAAATGTCGGCGCAGTACAGAAAAAAACCGAAATGATGCACACAAAAGATACTAAAGCCACAATAATTGAATAACGAAAACATAATGTAATGTAGGGGAAAGGCGCTAGAAAGCAGAGCTAGTGGTGTGGGGGCGGCAGAGCGGTGCTTTGGTGTGTTAGTGTACGCTGAGTGATGTAGCCGAGGGTTAATGAAAGTGTTGTGCGTAGGTAAAAGTGATTTCATTAAATCAAAATGTGGGTGTGTGGGTATGTGGGCGCTTGTGCACCCATTTATATGCCTACGTCTGTATATTGGCGTAAAACGTAATTAGAGGCAATGCCGCACCGATAAACGAAAGTCATGCAAATCCAAAATCGAGTCAACAAATGCAAAATTAATTATCACAAATACATGCATGCCATTACAATTGCTCAAGCGCACATACACACACACACACATGTTATATGGCATGCAGGCAGTAATTGCCACTTGAGCATACACACAGGCGCGCATACGCTGTAAATACACTTGAAATGCATATGAATATGAATATGTTTATGAATATGAATGTGTTTTTGTTGTTATTGGTTGTGTTGCTAAATTTATTTAGATGGAAATGATATGCTCATATGAATATAGAACGCCGAGTGCGTATGAATAGCGATGCATTTGGTAGTACTTTGGCATGAATGCCAGCAAACAAGTGAGCATATGTACCTATAAATATGTATGTAGACTCACATACGCGTATATGCGTGCAGCAAGTCAAGTGTAAATTACACATAAATAAATCATGAAAACTTTTGCCAACTAGCGTGAGGCAGGTGTGTGTGGCGGCGAAAGATCAGGCGGGCACACGAGCGCGCGCCAACTCACACAATTATTAATTTATAACCACATATATCTATGCTTGTATATATGTAAGTATGTGTTTTGAGTTTAAAATAAGAAAAAACGTTAACCTCAGTTGCACCGAGGCAATAAGACCTTTAACAAATAAAAAAAATTCCATATAAGAAGCAAAATTCTTCAAAATGATCGACCAGTTTGTATGGCAGCTGTATGCTATAGTGATCCGAACTGAACAATTTTTTTGGAGACTGTACCGTTGGCTTGGACAAAAATTCACGACAAATTTCGTGTAGATATCTTGTCAAACAAAAGAGTTTTTCATACAAGAACTTAATTTTGATGAGTCAACTTGTATGGCAGCTATATGCTATAGTGGTCCGATATCGGCGATTCCCACAAATAAGCAGCTTCTTGAAAATAAAAAGGGGTGTGCAAAATTTCACAACGATATCTCAAAAGCTGAAAGACTAGTTCGTGTGTACAAATGTAGTCAGCTCGTCACGCTGATCATTTATATATGTACATGTATAGTATTATTATATATAGGGTCTCCAAAGTTTTTTTCGGTGTATTACAAACTTCGTGGTAAACTTAATATACCCTGTTCAGGGTATAATATGCAATAACTGTAGCCATTGCTGCATTTCTATCACAAACTTTCGAGCGGCATCCGCGCTGAGTGCACGTGCGCTTAGTTTGTTCGCAGCTGACTCCACAAAACGTCTAAATTAAATTAGCAGCTGCGCGTGCTGGGTTACAGTAAAAAGGTGTGAAAGTGACAGCAGCAACCCAAGTGCATGAAATTAAAAGCGCATATATATGCTATTAGCGCTGAGTATCAGCTGTGCATCAGCCGAGAGGTGTTAAGAAACTTTTGGATATTAAAGAATAACACAGCTTTGACTTGAGTTGTGCGTGTGGCGCACGATTGCGCTTTATTGCTTTTTCTATTTCAAGCGAACGATAGACAAACCCCAAAAATGTACAATTTTTTAGTCAATATGTTCGCAAAGGCGTACAAGTCTTCCCGAGTTTACTAGATAGCCTGCTAGGCGACTTTAAGGTCCTACCTACAAGAATACTCTGCTCTCGTACACCATATTAGCAAAAACCGAAATTCGCATGCGAGCTCGATACAATTTAATCAACACTTTAACATAAATTTTGGATAATAAAGCGTGGTTAAAACTTAAGAATCGGGAGATCTGCAAACCGTAATGTTACCAACTAGGACTAAGAGTTGTACAAAGCTTTCGACCAGACAAAGGAATATAATTTAAGCCATAATAAGACTAATTGAGCTTAAGAGCCTTCGGCCTTATAAAGTATATATAAAGCTTATGTCTATAATGACAGAAAGTGTGCAGAGCTTGAAGTAAGAAAAGGAAAGAAACTCCGACTTGTAATGGGAACTAAGCTTAGGTGGTATTCAGACCTTCCAAACAGAAAAGAAAGGAACTTCAAAACATAAGGCGAGAAGTGCTTTATACCAGAGGTTAAGAAAGATCTTCTCATCATCTACTGAAACAGCTAAGCAGCAATCCAGGCAGTAACCTCGTATCGCATATCGGCTAGAAGTGTCTTGGGAAGAAAACAAAACGCGATGGAACGATCTATCTGCGTGCAAAACTGCAAAAGTCATGTGTCAAACGGTAGAACAGACAGGTAAAAGCTCCTACTGGCACTCGATAAAAGGGATTATCAGTACACGTTCGGAATACTCACTGGACACTCTTTAGTGGCGGCACACATCTGCAGAATGGGGCTGACCGATCGAGATGACTGCAGAAAATAACAAGAGCAAGGCACCAGCGAAACAATGGATGATCTCTTGTGCACTTGTCCCCCATTGGAAAGGCTATGCTTTAAGCATTTGGGGGCCCCACGGTATAGGAGATAGGAAGAGGTATCGATAGTGAGGCTATAGAGTCTATTGAAATACAAGCACAGGCAGCCTAATCGATGACTACTCCTCATGGACTTCGTAACTGAGCTCCACCTGGTATCGCAAAGAACCAAAACTGGTCTATGTGTGGCTTATTAGCTTAACAGACTAACCTAACCTAACCTAGACGAAACTAATTTTTGCAGTCTCTGTATATTTGTAGGCTTGATTAGCTTGTGAAGCTCATCACACCAAGCAAATAGTATCAATACACCAACAAAAAATTGGAAATATATTAAAAAATTGTATTTATACTGTTGTTGTTGTTCTGTTTACTCCCACTCTGTAAGCTTCGATACGCAGTTCATTTTTAAATTGCTTTACATATTTTAATAACTATAAATCGATAATTTATTACAACACCTATGACAGGAGTACCTCCCTCCAACTGACAGTTAGCCTACACCAGCTACGAGCTTCTCGGCGTAATATACCAATCAGCTATCAAACACACGCTCTCCTCAACGCATAACGCTAATAAAAATAGCATTGTTTGGACAAGCCAATAATGCGTAGAGCCTAGCTGGCGGCATGCGCTGGACGCGCTATCAGTCATTGTAATGTTAGATTGATTAAATGTTTGCTTTTTACGCGCAATTAAATTTGGCCAAAATGCCAAAAGTGCCAAAGCATTTGCATAATATAATTACCCGCTTATCTGATGAGGCGGTGCGGTCGGCAAATGCGGTTGTTGGCGGTAGGAATAAGCACTAAATTGAATGATAAATGTTTACACGGCTTTGCGCCTAGTTGTAGGCTACAAAATGGCGTTGCAAGTTTGAGTTAAAGGAGGCTGCGGTGTGTGAAAGCGGCGACCACTAATAATTAAAGCAAAAATTTATGGCATAAGCTAAATAATTAATAAAATTAAAAATCTTAAAAAAAAATGTGTAAAAAGCGTAAATACATATATACAAATACAATATTCGTTTGGATGTGTAGCAACATATTTCCTGCGTTAGAAAGCAACACACATGCACACAAAACAAATTTGCGCCTTGCCCGCGTAAACTCTAGTGCACCCAAACCACCGCAACGCCCAACTTATGCGGTCGACGAGTAGTTGATCATCGACACTACATCACACACAGACACACACACGCACCCACTTATGAACACAAGCATACACCTGCATGCCGTGGCACAGCAAATTGCTTATTTTTGGTTTTTGTAAACATTTCCCTCACATGTTTGCGCTTTTTGTTTGTGATTTGTTGCTGATTTCCCGTTAGCCGGCTTACAGTTTGCCATTTCCGCATAAAAGCAACAACAACAACAGTGACAAATTTTCGAAAGCGGATGTTGCGGGCAGCGATTGCGAATTTCAGTCGAAATCTAATGCGAATTTAATAACGCAAAATATTGGATGCACAGAGCGAGGAGAGAGGGAAAAAAGCAGTGAGTGCGAGGGAGTGTTGGAAACCGAGTGTGGGAGAGAAGTACACATGGTGGCCATAGCAAGTTTGCGTGCAATCAATGTCGGCAACGCGGTTCAACTCGCTTGGTCACCGTTAGTCAGTGGTGCTCGACAGCAAAGGCAAACGAACAGAAATGAAAATATTTACCGAACTGGAAATCAATATAGGCGAAACATGGCGAATTTAATTAGGATTTTAAAGTTTTATTTCTGGCATAGTAGAGTGTTTCGCATTTAGCTGAAAATAGTGTGCGGTGGGAGTGTGTATGTGTGTGGTAAAAATTTAAGTTTTCGATGCGGTATGTGTAAATGATATTGAGGTTGCGTATACGCCGTGTTGGTCGGACAACAATGTTGCAAATTTGTAAAGGTGAAATATTTTGCGATTTTTATATAAATAAAGCGCACTAAAAATACTTAAAAATAATATTTGTTATTTTTACCATATTTAAATTGGTAGTAAAATAAATTTGTCAAATACTCTGAGTGAATTGAGCGAAAAAAGTTTCTTTTAAATTATACATTTTTTAACAAATGTTGATGTACTAAAAAAGTATAATTTGTAAAAAAAATGTTTAAAAAATTTTTTTTATCAAAAATTGATGTACTCTGCATGCTTTTACAAACTTAAAAGTTGTAAAAATATTCAAATCAAAATTTTAACGATTTATTTTTTGTAAATTTTTAGTTTTGATTTCTTATAATATATTAATAATATAATAATAAAACAATATATATATAACACAACATAAAAGTGAATTAAGCTGTACTGAAAATTTTAATAATGTAATAAAATATTATTTTCTGCTTAATTATTTATTTTTTTATATTATTTATCTTTTAATTCGCTACAAAGCGATTTTTTTTTTTTATAAAGTAATTAAGATGAAAAAATTATTGAAAACTGAGTGCTCACTAATTTATTCTTCTTTGCTACTATTTTATAAATCTTTAGAAAATATTTTTAATTTTGCTGCAACGTGAAGCAATAAATAAAAATTATAAAAAAATTCAAAACAAAATTATGTATAAAAAAAATTTATAAAATTTTAAAATCTAAAGTTGAAAATTGTAATGAAAAAAAAAATTTTAATATTTTTCTTTTTTGTTTTTAAGGTGAAAAAATTATTTAAAATTGAGTGCTAACTAATTTATAAATTGTTTGGAAAATACTTTTAATTTTGTTGCAACATGAAGTAATGAATAAAAATGATACAAAAAAATTATAAATAAATTTCAACCAAATTTTTTGTTTTTTTTTAAATATAAAAAAAATGTAAATAAAATTTTAAAATCTGAAATTGAAAATTTGAATGAAATAGTAAAATTTTAATTTTCATTCTTTTTCTTTTTTAATGTGAAATAATTACTGAAAACTAAGTGCTAACTAATTTAGAAATACTTTGGAAAATATTTTTAATTTTGCTGCAACATGAAGTAATGAATAAAAACGATAAATAAAAAAGAAAATAAATGGGAAAAACTTTTAACAAAAAAATCTTTTGTTAGAATTAAAAAAAAAAAAAAACATTAATAAAAAAAACTGTATAAAATAAATTTATAAAAAAAAATGATAAGCAAAAATGTATAAAAAAAATTTATAAAAAAAAATGATAAGCAAAAATTTATTAAAAACAAACTTTAATAAAATTTTAAAATCTGAAATTGAAAATTATAATGAAAAAATATAATTTTAACTTTTATTATTTTTCTTTTTTATTAACATCCAAATTTAGTCAAAATATTAAACACTTATATGGTCATAGCCACAGCTATTTATTTTTTTTTCACATTAAATTCAAATTTCTAATTAAGAAATATGTTTTTTCCCCATCTTTTATTGACTGCGCTGCTAAAAACTACAAATTTATCTTCGCACTTTTTATAGACAGCTAATTTTTTACTCTCGCTTCGCTTTCTCTCAACTGCTCTTCGTGCTTTTTATCGGCCACAATCAATAACTTTCCAAACCATCAATCAGCAAGTTAAATAAACGAACGGGCAAACAACAAAAACATTTTACTAAATTGATAAGCCGTAAATAGACCAAACGAGTTTTTAATTAAGTGTGGAAGAGAATAAAATGTAAAAAAAATTAGAAAATACGTTAACGACGGTTACACCGACACTACAATACACTTCACAAGTATGAAAGATTCCTTACAAAAACTTGATTTTTATCGGCCAGTTCCATGCCACATTTTGTAAAGATATCTCATCAAATAAAGGAGTTTTTCATACAAGTACTTGATTCCGATCGTGCAGTTTATATGGCAGCTATATGCTATAGTGGTCTAATATCGGCGGTTCCGACAAATGAGCAGCTTCTTGAGGAGAAAATAACGTATGTAAAATTTTAGATGAGTATCTCAAAAACTGCGGGACTAGTTCACGTATATACAGACAGACGGACAGAATAGGCTAAGTCGACTCAGCACGTCATGCTGCTCATTTATATACTTGTATATATATATTTTATAGGGTACCCGACGTTTCCTTTTGGATGTTAAAAAAAAATCGTGGCAAACTTATTATACCCTATTTGCAGTCTTTACTTGACCCAAAACACCGCTTTAGATAGAGCAGTACTCTCGTGCGACTAACTCAGCACTATTATATAGTAGAGCAACTTTTGCTAAGCCTTCTTGAAAAATTTTTATATTCTCGCTTGAATTTTGCAAAGAAAACCACTCACTTTGTGAAGAACGCAATCGAAAATTTGGTCTAAAATCCTTTTCAACCACTATGAAGGCAACAACTCCACTTAAACGCTTGAGCAAACGCTTTTTGAAAAAGTTTTTGAAGCTCCACGCAAACAAACAAACAAATAGTTTTCGGCAGTGCCAAATTTCAAAACAACTTTTCCGGCTAAAATCTCATAATCAAATTAACCGCGAAATTTTGTATAGAAACTTTTCGCCACAGCCAGCTTGAAGCGCGTGCTGAGCCGCATGCTTCGTGCGGGCAACAACAATTTAGCAGAGGGTTAGCGCAAAAATATGAAGACTAAAAATTAGAATCAACATTTTTCGAGCCAAATTTTTCGTATTATTTTATTTGGCACTTCACTTCTTTAGCGCCTTTTTGCACGTTCGACGCAAATTTGTACTTGGCTAAGTCAGGCAGCGTGAAAAGAAGCTGTTTGTGGCGTGCACCGCTAATTAAAGTGGAACAACAGCGCAAAAGACGGCTGGCACGATATAGAAAAGCCGAAAACTTTGCGCCTGCAGTTAGACGAAGTACATAGAAGCAGGCGAAAGAAGGGATTAAAAAGTTTTGCATCGTATTGAGCGCGAAACTGAAGGCCACAGCGCGGCGTGAGACGCAACGCGGCTGTAAACGGTGTGTGAAACTGATGTGCAGCCAATAGACAATCAGGCGCACAGGCTGCCATTGATGCTGGGCGTGGGCGCATTTTAAATAGACAACAAAGCGCGCGCAACGATAGCGTAATTGCATTGTGGCGCATGGCAGGGTGGTGCGCTGTGAAGAGACTGCACTATAGAATTAGTTCGAGAGGCCGCGTGTAAGTGTAGCGCGGCTTGCAAGTACTTAGGGTATTTAAAACTTGTCTGGTGCACGCCATACTACAACGCTAGGCGGCGCCACTTATATGAGAAACGCCGCTTCGCACTTTCAGCGCCATTCAACGAGCTTGCAGCTTTTGTTTCTAGTTACGCCTTTGTTCTTGCAGTTTTTTCTTTTTATTTCTTTTATGCTGCATTCGATGAGTGTTTTTTCTTTGAAAACTCCACCGCCATTTTCGCTTAAAAGTTTCTATGCAAAGATGCCAAAAGCACAGCCTGGCCACAAGCTTAAGAGATGCCGACAAAAGGTAAGCCGGTTGCAGGCAGCCGAAAGCCGACGAATCGCAGGCGCCTAAAAGTGTAGTAGAAGAAAGCAAGTTTGTTGAATCTTGTACGACATGATAAGAAAATAGTAGACAAAAGAAGAGAGAAATAACAGAAAAAAAGTAGAGTGGGAAGAGTAGAAGCGCTGTGCATTCACTGGTGTATAGTCAGAGATGTGCATTGTCTCGGAAATCTTTGTAAAGCCATAACTTAAATAATGAAATGCTGACCCAAATTAATGGCGCCGTTGAAGCATGCAAAAAAAGCGGTTAATGGCAGATAGGGATGTTAGGCAGATTCTTGTATAGGCAACGTAGAAGGCTCGGCGTAAATTGTGAGCGTTGGCACGCAGCTGTAATAACAAAGCGCTATGAAAAGTTTTATATGCCACGCCATTAGAGCAGTTGCCAGGAAAACCCAAAAGGCATAGTTTTGCTTGCGACGTCGATAGCTTTATTAATTGCTTGAATATGTTAAAGAAATAGACTGCGATCGAGCTGTAAGGCGCCAAAGCTCTTACAACAAACTATGAACCGTTAAAGAGAGTGAGAAAGTTCGAGAGTTCGCCAGCTATTATAAATAGAGAGTCAAGCAACTGAGACAGACGCTGGAAGCGCACTTCCACGAAATTTAGGCAGGTGCTTAATATTTCAAATTCCATTATAAGTTCCAAACTGCCAGTAAAAAAAAAATGTATTTCAAAAACTCAGAAATTGCAAAATATTTGACCACACAAATACACATTTCCGCAACGCAGACGAAGCGTCACACAACAGCCATGCTAGCGAACTGTCAATGTAGAGAAAGACAAAAATTTTATACACATTTGCACTCGAAATGCAAATGCGCACAATCAAAATGCAAAATGCAAAGCGCCGAATCACAAACAATGCAAATAACAATTGCAAAACAAGTTAAAAAGTCAACAGCGACAACATAAAAGCGTCTGTTTGCAAATGCAAAACAATGCAATGGGCACAGGGATGAGAGCGCAACTAAAGCAACAATAAGTAAATGCAATCTGTATGCCAAGCGGCGGCGCCGAACAAGTGCAGGTGTCAGCAGCGAAGCAAAAACCGAAAAAAATGCCTTGAAAAATTGGTGGCAAGCGCCTCGCTGTCGTGCGAACTTTGCACACACATGCAGGCTTAGCTTTTGCTTGTTGCGCAGCCACAGCTACGGCTTGCCTAGTCGCTTTAGGCGCCTGAGGCTACAGCAGCAGCTCCTTCTAACCTGTATGCGTGGCAGAAGTGATTGATTTGATGGCTTTGGGGCGCATACTCGTATTTTTCGCAATTTTTTTTCTGCTTTTGTTTTTATTTGCATACTTTTTCTACAAATAATTTTTGTAACGCCTCAACGACGCTAGCTGACTGCACGACAACAGTTGCTGTAACTTCTGCTGACTACAATTGTTGCAGCGTTGCATTTAAGCGGCGACGCTGCTCATGTTTGCACTTTACGCGACATATGCATACTTTTTCGTGCAATTTTATATAAATTTCTTGCTTTTATTGCATACGAAAAGCATTCGCTCAACTGCTGCTGTTGCATTGAAGAAAAGCTTATGTCTGCATTATTTTAGTTGAATACGCAAAAGCAGTGATATGCAAAAGCAAAATGTCCAAATGCAAAAAATGTAATATCTGCTCGCTGCTATCTGTAAGCCGCTACTAAAATACTGTGCCTGCACTTTGTCACCCAACTGCACAGCACTGTCAGCCGATGGCAGCAGCTACGCTCAACTCCGCTCAGCGCGGCTAAGCTCCTCTTCAATCTTCCTGCCAGTGCAATCAGCTTGGTTTACGCTCACTTACACTGTCACACACTTAACACACAGCTGGCATTTCGATAAAAATCATTCAGCTATGCTGCAGTGTTCGTGCCGTAGTGTCATTTTAGGCGCAGCATTTAAAATATTTCAAACTTTTTTCTGTTATTTCGCGAGTATGCGCATTCAATTATATTTTTTTTTTTTGTTATACTTTGATCTTTTAAATTTTTTTTTTAAATGTAAAAGCAAATGGAAGTGTCACTCAGCGGATTTCTTTCCAACATGTTGCCACGTGTGCGCATTAAATGGAAGTAGATTTTAATAAAAAAATAAAATATAATAACAATTTTTTTTACACTTTTCTTTTCCATATAAAAGGGTGAAATGTCAAAAACTTTAATTCACCTTAGAATGCTACATCAAAACGCAAAGAAATATCTAAAATCTAAATTCGCCCTAGATTGTCTAGTGCCGAAGAAATGTCAAAAACCTGAATTTGCTCCGAATTCTGTTGTCAAAGTGCGGTTGGAATGTCAAAAATTAAAATTCGCCCGAAATCACGAGTGAAATGTCAAAAATCTGAATTAGCGCTAGATTTTCATTTCAAAAACTGGGTGACATGCCAAAAATCTGAAAACGCTCTAGATAGTCAAGCAAAAGTGCGATTCAAATATCAAAAACCTGAATTCCACTTAATTAGTCTGGTCAATGTGCGAGAGAAATGCCAAAGTATTTGAGTTCGTTTCGGATTGTTTCGTCGATTGCCAAAGAATAATAAAAAATCTGAATTCGCCCTGAATTGTCAAGTCAAAGTACCGATGAAATATCACATCTCTCAATTCGCCTTGCTTTAAAGTCTTCTGATTAAATAACTGAATAGATTGTAATATCGAATATTACTCAAAAATACACGAAATGAATAAGAAGAACAAATCATAAGCTGTCGAAATAAAATCGCGTATCAAATTTTCCTAGTAAACAAAGCCATTATCCTTCTTTATTTAATGTCATCACATCACAATCATCAGTTTTCTATCAAACCCACAACAAAAACTGTAATGGAACGAGCTTGTCCCAATCTCTTTTTCTATAATTATCGATATACTGACACAGCAAAACATTACAAGGTGTTTACATCAGATATGCGCTAAATATTATTACGCGTTCAAACGATGGCTTGTCAAAATTCGTGTTGCTAATTTTTTTTTCGATATTTTTTTTTTCGTAATTTTTGTTTTTACTATTTTCTTATACAATTCACGCTTTCTGACATACACTTCATTAATTTTGAGAGCAAAAATTCCAAGCTGTGATTGATGATTGCTGACGTCAAACCACACATGCTTGACCACATATGCACGCACACATACGTGAGTATAACAGTACAGTTATGGGCACATGAAAATTGTTGTGTCCAGTAAAAGGCATGTCATAAAAACCTAATGCATACTTTATGCTCTGAAAATATGCCACAACAAACGACGCACAAGCACTGCGCCATCAATCAGGTTATAAATACACGTTTAAAATTTTACAAAGCAAACAGAACACCAAACATTGACTTTTATATGTGAAATGAAATTGCAATAAAAAGTGTACGATTTTTTAAACACAACACTAAATCACTTGCTTAACGCTGCGGGAAAAATAAAAAGAGATTTCAAAAATTGCAGCAACAACGCTGCGTGTCGTAAATGTCATCGACACTCAAAATGTCAACGAGGCGCGCACATGCACACACACTCAAGCAAATAGTGAAGTCACGAGTCGGCGTAAACAACCAATATTTGATTTGTTGCTGCAACAATATTTGTATGCAATGCCAAGCGAAATTCAATTTTCCCGAATGTGAAAGCAAACTGCAGGCAGGCAGCGCGGCGCAAAAAACCACAAAGTTTGCTTAATTCTTTTTTAAATTTTATTTCGCCGCTTTTCGCATTGCTTTCTTTTCGCTTTGTTGTTGCAAACGCTTACTGTAAATGCCGTTTCTAGTTCATACATGCGGCAAGCGCGTTAACCCCAACTATCAACGCAGCGTTGCAATTGCGATGATTGATTGATTGATTGGCGTGATTGAGAGGAAATGCGAATTGAGTGCATTTGGCGGCACATAACATTTTTCCGTTGCATGTGTAAATAAAATCTGATGAAAATATTAAAAAAATACAAAAAAAAAGAAAGTAAAAAATAGTAAAATTGCAGAAACAAGTTCGACAAGCAATAGTATTGCGCAATAAACCATAAATAATTTAATTTGCAAAAAATGTTTATGACTATCAATAATGGAGAATTGTTAATTGTAGATTATTTGATTTAACGGAAAAGCTTATTACTAATTATAAATATAATTAAAAATATTAACATAGCATAGCACAGCATAGCAAAGGAATAAAAGAAGAATTGAAAAACTAATTAATAAATAGCATAACAAACGCAATTTTTATTTTAAAAAACATGGACATGAGACTACACCGCATAACATAGCACAGCATAACATAGAATAACATAGGAGTAGAAAAAATTAAATGTATAAGTAATGTAAAAAAACAAATATTTGTAAAAAAAAAAAAAAATGGACATGACACTACCACGCATAACATAACATAGCATAACATGCATTTACCTTAATTTTTTTCGCTTTTCATGGGTTATTTTCGAATATTTAGCGTACTTCGACAAGCTTAACGTAACAGCTCAACATAGCACTACGCTACATAACATAACTTAGCATAGCATAAGCAAATAAGTTAATTATTTTTGCCAGTTTTAGGGTTAATTACACATTTTTAACGCTACTCTGCAAGTTTAGCGACATAATTGAATAGGGAATAACATAGCACGCATAGCATAACATAATATAACATAGCGTGGCATAAAAAAAATATTTTTTTTCAAATTAACGCAATATATTTTAAAAGAAACTACATAATATAATGGGTTATAATGTTATTTACATAATAGCATAGCATAATATAACATAGCATAACATAACTTTTATTATTATTTTTTTTTTTTTTTGTTATTACGAAACCAGCATTTTCTGCATTTTTTCTCAAAAATTACAATTATAAGAAGCGCTCGCAAGCTCATAAAGACTATAACGGCAAAATGAGTGTATTAAAATTCAGTTGATTTACTACAAAGTATCATTGTGCCAATACATAATAACAGCGCTGACGAAAACTTTTATTTATGCCAACATTTTAATAAAGGCTACTTTAATGATGCTTCGAAATGAAATAGCGCTACCTCAAGCCAATTTGTAGCAATTTCCCAGGAGCTCTGCAAGCACACATATGCTTTGCAGCAATAGCTGCAGGATTCTCGCTCTTCGCCGCGCATCATTTAAGCGACTTTTTACATGCAAATCACTTTGTTGTGCGCAAAACAAAAACATATCGAACATTTTGAGTTATGACTTTAGCCAGGCAGACAACCATTAACAAGCGATTATGCGCTGAGGCCCCATACACTTAGCTAGCGATGGTTACCACAAGCAGCTCGGAGGTAAAATAATCATAAGCAAATTTCTGCTTAAATGCACAGGTCAATGGCGCTGCTTGTCATTCAAGTGGAATGGAAATGTTTGAGTGTATGTATGCTTAAACCGCTACGGGGTGGCCTGAGGATTTAGCTGTCAATGCAGAAGCGGCACAAAGCAAACAATGAAAGTAGAGAGCGATTATCAGCGCCTAACAAGATAGCAATAAAACTGCAGCGCCTGAAACGAAAAACAAATGAGCTCAAATGGAACAGGATGTCGACGGCTGCGAGCGGATAATACCCGCGGGAAATTGCGGAAATGTATTTCCAATATTCTGTGTAAAGCATGAAAGGAATATGCGGCAAAACGCTGAAGTATTTGTGCTCACAGAAAAAAGTCTAAGTGTCGTTGGAATGAAGAGGGAAGCGTTGCAGGCGAGCGCTCAGGCTTTTGCGCGTCAGCATCGCTTTTATTTATGTAATTTTCAGTTGCTGTGTGGAAGCAAACGCTTAATTTGTTATGTTGCCGCACTTCCGCAATCAATTCTCCAACAGTCAGCAGCAAACGGGGGTGTAAGAATGTCGAGTTTTGTCTATGTGTAGCGACTCAATCAATCAACAAGCAGTTAAGTGCATTTCATATTCACACTTCAATGCACAATTGGTGCGGGATTTGTGCGGCTGTGCGCAGTAGGGGTGTGAGTTGCAGACGGAAGCTGTAAAGTGTTACCGAAGATGCGTTATAGATATCGAATAATAGAAGAGGGGGGGAGTACAAAAGCCTTTTGAAATGCAATGAATGGCAAATAGAGCATATACAAAAGTGGAGCGGGGGATTGAAGGGTAGAAGGTATTATTTCAAGCTCAGCTAACGCTAAAGTTGTGTATAGAATATTGTGTAGTGCATATTTGTATTGAATGCATGTTAATTAAAATGATTTTAATGAGCAAATGCAACCCTGCAATTACAGCATTTAAACTTTAAGCTTATGTATTCCTCGGTGCGTTATAATATTAACTTTATAAATTGGCAAACAAATCGAAAATTTATAAAAACCCGCAAGAAACTTAAGAATGCTGGCGACCACAGCTTCTGAGATCCTTTGAGCTTTCTCTTCGGTTGCTGGAAAATCATTTCACTTACTCTCATTTTAATTTTGTTGTTGTTGTAGCGGCCGGAATAAATCCGGGTCCGTTACGGACGGGTCCGGTTACGTTGACCCGACTATCGTGGGAACGGAGAATTTTGTGTTATGCAATGCTTTGGATCGGTGTATATATCCTCTAGAGGAAAAATACTTTTTATCATAATATAATTTTGACTCAAGCCAAAATATTTTACCAACGATTTTAACTTTCATTTGCTCTCTATACATTTGCAGATTATACGCGCAGGCGCTTCGCTGATTGTCGGCGATGAAACTCAGTTAAACGAGTCCACAAACTATCCTTATTACAGCGACAACTCTGGCATATTACCCGCAACACCACGACGTCGACAAACGGCCAGCACAAGTCGCGCACGCACTCGGCGCCCCACGAGCAATAACGACGAAGGCACGCAACAGCAATACTGGCGCGGTAGAGTTGACAACGATAGCTCAGCGGACAATACTGCTACCCAAACACGTGAAGACACGCGCGCTAACAGTCGCAAGCGTAAGCAACCAGCTATACGCGAACCACATGCCGCGTTAGAGAAAGAACAGCAATTGTATGAGCTGCGTGACAAGCAGCGGCAGGAGAATGTGCCAATTGCGAACACACGCGATAAATCGTATCGACGCCCTTATTCACAGGCTAAAAAGGAGGCTGAAGTGTCAACGGGCGACAGCGCGTTCGCCTCAAACGTCAAAAAAACGGTAGATCTAAAGCATATACTCAAAAATGCTGGCGGCTTGAGTTTAAGCGAAATACTGCAACAGAAGAATCTTTCGCTAGACGATTTATTGAAGGGCAAACAGAATGCACTGGAAGTGCTACAAAGCACAGCAGCAGCGCCATCAAACGCGCCGAATAAAGTGGTGGAGAACAAGCCGGTTAAGCCGATGCGTTGGCAGCCCTACCTCGCTAGTATAAACGATGCGCCTGTCGGTACAACACAGCAAACGCATGCAGGCGATGATGATTTGGACGCAGAGCTGCGTGCAACACCAGACGAATCGGTTGAGAGCGCTGACGCGCAGCAACGCGCCAGATTAAAGCTAGCGACACTACAGCGTCACAAATATTTCGGTAGTTCAACGCGCACAGCAACATTGCAGTACGGTCACGCTGCTTCAGGCGGCACAACAAGACGTGTGAGCTTGCCCGTGAGCTCAACAACCGCCACAAGCACGACGACGATAACTACAACTACCACGCGCCTACCAATTTACAAGAAAAATTTAATGCTACGCTCAACGCTAAAGCCAACGTTTATGCTAAAGAATGCCATGGCTTCGGAGTCCTCTAGTGCGGAGTCTACAGCAAATGATAAGACAAATTTTGAAGAAAAGTTAACCACAACTATAATCAACAACAGGTATAGGGAACCCACAGTAGTGGCCAATGAAGAGGAACAGGAGACGGAACAGGAATTTGTTACGAACGCCAAAACTGTGGAGAAAGCAGACAGTGCTGAGGATACGACAGATACCGAGGAACAGCAGGAAGAAGAGTATTTGCGCGATGAGGAAGAGAGTGATGTGGTATCCACCAGCAAAGTCGACACTACAACTACAACGTCCTTTACTAACACACCTAGCACAACAGCGTCTACAAGCGCCACAACGAAGCTCACCTCTACTACATCTTACAGCCCGTCGAACACTACAACGCGCGTGACCGCAACCAACGCGATCTTGAAACCAGCATCACGCGCACATCCTAATTTCAAAACAAACTCTATAGAGTCAGAGAAGACGCATGCGCACTCAACGCCCACAGACCCCGAGAGCGACGGCCTCGAGAACTTTATTGGCGCTCAAATCACGGTCAGTAAACAGCGCGAGAAAACAAACAAAGCAGACAGAGAAAACATTACGCCACGCATCGATCAGGTGAAACCAGCTACGGCCGGTGAAACGTTTGCTTATCAAGACTCCGTACCCGATTTTGATGGTGTGGACGATCGCACCGATTTGCTGGAGTTAATTGAGGATAGGCGCTCCGGCAATCGGCTCTTCAAAGTGCTGGAACAACGCAATATGACGCTTGAGGAGCTGATTGAGCACCGCAAACGCGGCTCGAGCCAATTGCATTTGGCGACGGTTGTGCAAAATCGTTCGCGATTTTTTCCGGGACAGAAGGTCGTCCTTCATGACAATATGGACATTGTTACAGCGTTTGAGAATTTCCCACACTTTAACCTGATGGACTTGAAGAGCGTCAAACCGGATGATATAAAGACAGACTCGCAAGGCGCCAGTTACTTTACCTCCATCATAGACATCGAGCCGACGGACGAGATCTACAAAGACGAATCCGCTGCTGGCAAAGGTGTGTACGAACGTAATCGCTTAGAACGCCGACGACGACAATACCGCGGCGCGACGCGCTATCAATACAGCGCGCGCGATAGACGGCGCAAATGGCATTAGAGTAGCGCGCTGCGCTTCTGCGGCACAAGATTTGTGGTGAGCTGCTGAGTTCAAATTGGAAGCAAGCATAAAGTTTACTTTTATACCATGTCACAGCCCGACAGCATGCACGCTTAGGCGTATACAACTAGCGGCTGCCACAGCCTCAGCAGCTTGCCACAAATCATGTAAGTGCGCGCTTTGTATTTATGAATTTGTTTAGCTTTAGTTTGACGCTCAAGCGCAAATTTCATTTCTATATATTTTACTCCCATCCCACAGGTTCGCCCAACTATCAACAATCCCAACGCACCGAAAAATCAGTAGGTTTCTTCCCCTCTTGGAAAACCTTGGCATTGGCCTCACTCGCAAGCAGCACGCGCAGTGACGCGTCCACCAAGCGCAATCCCTTTTTTCTGTCACCACCACAAATGCTGCTCGAGAACACCTCCGCCGAGTTAGATGAGAACGACTTTTTAATGGACAACGAAACAAATACCAATATAAACGCTGAGGCGCCACAGCAGCAGGAGCTTACCGCCACGCAGCTACAGAGCGCCAGCATCATCGACACCGCAGAGGTCATCGAGAATGAAGTGGCGCGCGCGCATGACTTGCTCGATCTCGAGCTGTCCGGCCACGGTTTCAAACGCAGCCCCGCCGCAGCGGCGGTCTCTACAGCGGCAAGCCAAAATAGCATCTATAGCAATATGCCAGCGGGCATACGCTCCGCCATTGTGGCCAGCGCGGCGATTGTGCTCACCTCGCTCGCAACCTTTATGGTCATATTTGTAATTTGTCGCTGGAAGCAGCGGCGTCAACGCAAAACCAGCTACACTAAGACATACAATGCTATGAAGAGCAAATTACCGACCATCACAAACTCGTCGCGGCACTCCTCCTTACGCAATATGGAAGAGCTGGTCGGCGGCGTGTCCACGGTGTCGGTATCACCGGTACACCAGCTGCAGCGGCAAAGTTCATTACTGTTCCCACGACACTCGGGCAGCGGCAGCATAGATGTGGAGGAGCTAAGCGGCAGTGGCGGCGGCGGCAGACGTAGCAGAGTTATGCGTGGCGCGACGCGTGCTAGTTTAGGAAACAGCGGCGGTATGGGCAGCGCTACCGGCTCCACAACATCGCTGGCGCTGTCGTTGCAGAGCGTGCACAATAGTTCTACAAACAAACTCAACACAATGGACCCGAACTCGCCGGAGGTGCAAGAGTATCTGTTCGATGCGCTGCGGAAGTCTTACTAAATCAACGCAGGGTTGTATTTGATATTTGTGTGAAGGAATTTTAAGATTTTGATAGTTTTGAATATTTGTAAATTTTAACTTATTTCAAATATTTCTAAATTGGAGAAATAAATGCGAAACATGTTGCCAAACATAAGAAATACAAGCAAATAGACTTAAAGCAATTATGTAAAAAAAGTGTGGAGAGAACGGCGAAAATTTGTAAATTAAAACACTTTTATAACAAAGAAACTTATAAACTCTAAGAAGCAACCAACCTTTAATGCGTAGAACATAAAAATTTCTTTGGTAGCATATTAAAAAGGCAAAAAAAGAAGGTTAAAAAAAAATATAAAAAAGAAAAATTTTAAGCAGAAAAATATATTTAAAAAAAAATCGTAAATTTACAATTAAGATTAGCGCAATTTTTACCCCAACTAGTGCGTAAGAGTTCGAAATTGGTTTAGCATAGTTCCAAAAGCGGGTTTTCAAACAACACAACGGTGACGTAAGCAATTTTAAAAAGGCGTGAAAAAATAGTAAAAAATTATTTTAAAAAAAAGTTTTAAAAAAAATTTATAAAAAAAAATTTTAATTAAAAAAAATTTCTAATAATAAAAAAAATTTAATAAAAAAAATTTCTAATAATAAAAAAATTTTATAAAAAAAATTAATAAAAATAAATTTAAATAATAAAAAAATATTAATAAAAAATTGTTTAACATAGTACTTTAAAATTAAAAAAAAAAATGTTTAAAAAAGTTTAAAAAATGTTTAATAAAAAAAGTTTAATAAAAATTAATAAAAAAATGTTTAATAAAAATTAATAAAAAAAAATGTTTAATAAAAATTAATAAAAAAAATGTTTAATAAAAATTAATAAAAAAAATGTTTAATAAAAATTAATAAAAAAAATTAAAAATTATATAACATAGTATTATAAAATCGTATTTAGCGAAACCAAACCATAAGTATAAAACAAATAATGTTTTTAATGACAATAATCTATAAAAGTTTTAGAAACACGAATTGTCGACAAAAACGCCAAGGAAATATTTGATGCACAACCCAAAATTAGAGTTTACAGACTTGAAACCGTTTGTAAATTAAAAACACAAACGAAAAATAATAACATTTTATACATAAAAGTAAAAATTAGGCGTTGTGAACTACTAATTTAGTCGTTTTTGTGCCGAAAAACAGTAATCGTAATTTTTATTTATAAAAAATAGTACGATTGTAAACAGCATAATATGTTATATTTGTAGTTTTAGATAAAAGTTTTAAAAAGGAGAGCGACTTAACGCCACAATACGTTTAGTTAAAAACTTTCAAATCTATACATAAGCGGTTTTACAAAATGTGTATTATATATTTAACTAGATTATACCATTTCCTGAACCCCGATGATATTATACTGATATTAATAATAAATAAAAAGTATACTTTTAATAAAAAAAAAATTGTATGTGTGATTCTTTTTTTGGTATGCAATGGTAAGGCAAAAGCAATAATTTGCAGCTTTATTCAAAATTCAAATTATAGCATAACCTTACATTATATCTATTGGCTACTACTCTATAATTGCTAATTTTAATCTACAATTTGCACTTTTTAAATTTTTTAAAATAAGTCTAGCCTTAATAAATATGTATCCAAGTAGAGGTACTTTTTTTAATAGCATTTTCTTGACAGATCACGCATGTGTAGTGTCAAGCTGTCATGTTATTTTTGTTCAGTATTGTTTGACATTTCATCATGGAAAGACTTACGCCTGAACAACGTTTACAAATCGTTCAACTTTATTACTAAAATTCACGTTCTATATGGAATGTGTTTCGCCGCGCTTCACTCAACTTATGGTCAACATAATCGGCCTGCTGAGCGTACTATTCGCAACACCATCACCCATCTTGAGACCCAGCATTCATTATTGGATATTGTTCGACCGAATAGACCGCGTCGAGCACGCAGTGAAGAAAATATAGCGGTCGTAGCTGAGAGTGTACACGAAGACCGTGGAGAGTCGTAGCAAATACATCTTGTGCAAAAACTGAAGCCGCTCGACCTTCCCAAGCGACATCGCTTTGCTCTATGGGCAACGGTTTGGTGTGGTTGTCGGCGACATTTGGTTTCAACAAGACGGCGCCACTTCCCACCCATCACATCAATCAATGGATCTATTTACAGAATCGACACCAAGATCGTGTCAAATCAAATTTGAATTTTCTGTGTTCTTTTTTCAAAATGTAGGGAACCTCGAAATGGATTACCCACAGGGAGGGGTATTAGATGTGTGGAATTTAAGGCATGCAAAGAGGTGGTTAGAGTTATGCGAGGACTCATTGTACACAGGACATACATACATATATATGTATATTTGGTATATTGGTGTCAATTCTGGATAGGTAGGAGTTTAAACCAGAACAAATTTACACAAGAGGCAACTCAAACTCTTCGTCTGCAATAGGTGGTGTTTTGAACCAAGTACGCCATTCACGCTGTGGATTTGTTGGGGGGAAAGTATTAGACTATTTGCAGAGAAGAAGCGAGAACGATCGATGAGATAATTATTTGTATTTTAAAATCAAATCCATTACTTGACGTCAATATCATATAATCATCTGTGTAAGAGGTGATGGAAACTTCTGGTTGATTGAAGGAATTTCGACGGATAGAATTGAAACAGTAATGGCGAGTGGACAACACTCTGTGAAACCCGCTGTTTAATTCTGCTTGGCTAAGGATTTTAACACCGAAATAGTACGGATAATTGCCGTCCACGCAGATAATTCATGGGCCACCTCTTCAGCCTAGAAGGAAACGTGTTTTCGTTACAGATCTTCTAACAGCGTTGTGTGGAAACAACTTTAATAATTTGCCACGCTCAGATAGTGAGCGAATCTTAGTTATAGCAAAGCCTCAAGTGTATTCACTACTAAGGAAATAAGGGTTATTGGGCAGTAGGACTCCCCGAGTTGGGCGGATTTCACAAGAATTCAGTAGTGGAACCACGGTTTCGACTTTCTACACATGGGGTATATGAAGAGTGGTCCGCGACAGATTGAGAAGCTCGGTTAGGTATTTTACTCCCCTCGAGCCTTTTAGTGTGTAGCGTTAACAGCACTTAACACCCATAAAAAATTAAAGTTGCTCTCACCGATACAAATCATAGTTGAACTGCTCCTTAAACGTCTGTCCAATTGAGTTGAATTTATCTGCACGCGGTGCCTTCACGGTGCAGTTGTAGAGGAACGCATATTGACGCGCAATCGCTTTGCACTGACGAAGTGCCGCAGTTAAAGCATTTGAGCCACGCAGCATCTCCATTTCTTTGGTTGTGAAATATAGTACAGTATTATACTTCTCCGGCAGCAAATCGATATAGGGTTTCCAAAAGCTATCCGGTTTCAATGCCTCCAACATTAATACATACGATAGTTTTAGATTCGACATCGAACCGAATTGCGTTGGACTATATTCTAAATCCATATTCTCCTCGGAGAGTATAAGCTTGCGCGGTATACTAAATAGCACTTCCTCTTCGGCTATATCGCGTGTGGCCTCTAAGCCTAATTCGTAGCCTTGAAATTGTGCTATACGCACACCATCAAAACGCAAACCATTTTCAGTTGCCCAACGATAGAAATTTTCAATGTTAGCCAAACGCGCTTCTGTAGTTTGATTGCAGGTGGGGCGGCGCAAAGGCGTTTCAAGTATTTGCACACGATGCAACAGTGTTTGGATTTCTAAATATTGCTCCCATTCTTCTTTTGGGTTTGCGGGCTGCTTAAAACCTATTTCGAGCAATGCATTGATAAGTGAGCTCAATTCGTTGTGCTTTTGCAGAGTCAGCGTGGGTCGTTTAATTGGCGCCTGTTGTTGTTGCTGTGGTTTCGTAGATGACTGTGCAGCGTGTGCGTGGGCGATGACATTGGCTGCAGACTGATTCTTATTGCTGGCCGATTTATTATTTTTATTTTTGTTATTCTTTCCCATCTTTACACCTTATATTACAGTTACACTTTATGCTTGAATTCACTATTTTAACTGATTCACAAATTTTTAGCAAGCTTTGTTTGTTATTACACACACTTTATTGATGAAAACAAACAACTGCACCCGTAAAATACAATGGAACACCCGAAAAGGTAATGCACGTGCCGTCAACTTTTTGCAGAAATCGAGATGGCAAACAGTCAAAAAAAGAGCAAAAGACAACACAAAAAATTCCAATCCGAAATTCCTCAGCACTTGCATATGATATGAAAATTCCTCCAATAAGTCTATCATTCACAATTATTTTTAATACTTTGCCTTATCGTGAATGTTTAGTGTTGTTGGTAATTCAGCGGCTACTATAATTGTTTACATTGCTACTGACAGATAGTTTATTTACAGATATCGTTTGTGTTTTTTAAAATAAAATGCATTAAAATGCGTTTGCGCGGCCGTATTGCGTATAAATGTTTAACTCTAATCGTAGTAACAGTGATTATATTGCTGTTTTGCATAGATTACTTTGCCACCAATGCTAAAAGAGACGAGTTTTTGACGCACCTGCCTCCACTAGAGAAGGACGTGTCACAGGAGCAAGCAGCGCCACAAAACATTGAAGCTGATTTAAAACTAAATCGATTGGTGAATTTAACTGACTTTAAATATGAAATACCGAATGATGTGTGTCGCGAAAATGATAAAGGACTGTTGGGCAAGTAGTTCTCTGCAGTGCGAAACGCAATATTACCTTCAATTAAGAAATTTTTACTTTTAGCCATCATTATTGTAACATCTTATGCCGGACATGATGAGTTGCGCGCTGCACACCGTTTAGCAGTACCACAGAGCAAACTGGCCGAAATGGGCATGCAACGCATCTTTCTGCTAGCTGCTCTGCCAACAACGGAAAAATATATAACACAAAAGCAACTGCTAGATGAGCAGAAACGCTTTGGAGACATATTGCAAGGCAACTTTCAGGAAGCCTATCGTAATCTGAGCTATAAACATGTGATGGGGTTGCGTTGGGCTGCCACCGACTGTCCCAATGCCAAATTCATTATAAAAATAGATGATGATATTATATATGATGTCTTCCACTTTCGGCGTTACTTGGAGTCACTGGAAGTGCAACAACCAACTTTAATTGCCTCACAAGCATATTTAGCCGGTTATGTGCTTAATGCAAGACCACCTGTACGTAATGTTGCCAATAAATGGTACGTTTCCGTACATGAATGGCCTAAAACAACTTATCCCGCCTATCTCTCCGGCTGGCTGTATATTACTAATCCGTCAACAGCTTTGCGACTGGTGGAGGAAGCACAGCAAACACCTTTCTTCTGGATTGATGACACTTGGGTTACGGGTATTTTGCGTGAGAAATTAAATATATCGATGCAACATTTAAATGCATGGTACTCGGCTAATGCGGAGTTTATGGATTGTTGCGTACGCGATCTGAAAAGCCAGAGTAGCTATGAGTGTGAATACTTTGTGGGACCCAATGGTGGTGATAACAAAATGCTAGTTGAATTTTTACACAACGTCGAAAAATGCTACTTTGATGAATGTAGCAAGAGGCCACCAGAAAAGTCGTTGAAGAAAACTTGTGTCGGCAGTGCAAAACATCTATTACCCGATCATGGCAGCGGACAAGTGAAGCAAGTGGTTTTGTGATGATGAAACGGGCTTACTGCGAATGTGATAGGAATCTCAAGAGTAACGTCCATATTTTATATCATATACTCAATAAGATAGACTGTAGTGTTTTTATTGCAAATGTACATACATATATATTTAAATATATGTATTTAATTATAACTATATAATAATGCAGCCTTTTAAACTAGTTTACATTTATCAATGATTTTCGCTCATTGAATACAAAATTAACCATTTTCAAAAGCGGTATAAGTTTATACTCTATTAGCTGATATATTTCTATATCTTAAATAAACAATAGTTACCTCAACTCAATAATACCTTTTTTAATTTAAGCCCTCTGACACCCATATATTTACTATTTTGTTTTGTCTCCTTCTCCGTAATCCACAATCAGCTGATGTTTTGACAGTTGTTAGGTTATGTCACTGCCGATTGAGTTTATTGGCGAGCGTAGTTTAATTCATATGATATTCTTATAAAACTTTAAAAACTGGAGCTTAAAACACAAGAACTATGAGTTTTCCCACCAAAGAGGAACGTGCACGTTGTTGGTCGTCGCGTGATGAATACTGGGAGTGCTTGAACGAGAACGCACCAAAACACAGTTCCACAAGTGGTGAAAAGGTGCCGGATGTTTGTCAAAAGTTGCGAAAGGCTTTCGAAGGATCGTGTCCTCGCCAGTGGGTGAAACATTTTGATCGCAAACGCACTTACGAACAGTTTAAGGAACGTATGGAAAAGGGTTATGATCCACTCGAGGAAAAAAACAAAGCAGCAGCACAAAAACAGTCATAGTTCATAGTTAAATTTAATTTACGCTTGCTAATGTTAAACCAAATAAATGTTCTCAATTAAATAGCTAGCCTTAAAGTACTTCAGGTGCTGATGGTGTATTCGGTTTATGTGCGAATGTGCTATCTTTGGGCATATCAACGGCGATGGAAACAATATGCTTGCCCGGTATCATAACATTACCAAGTATGCGCGCATCTTTTCCTTCCTCTAGATATTCGGCACACATTGACAGCACCACATTGGCATCCTTATCGGTGCAATTGAAGTAACCAACAAGCACTCGTCCATCAGTGATGACAACCCTGAACGGGTGGCCAAGCCAATTTTGTAGATTGCAACGTCCTGGTGTTAGCTCCTTTTCACTTGTTGCCGGCGCATTTGTAGTAACAGTATTAGAGCGGTTAACACTATTGCTGTCGGATGTATTAAGCTGTGGTGGTGATGATTGCTACAAAGACAATATTAGGAGTATTTTTTAATTAATTAATTTTTAATAAATTAGCACTAACCTCCGTTTTAGGCATATTATCGGTTGAATTATGATCACTCATTATAAATAAATTTGTGTTTAACTCAAAAATTTAAGCGATTTATAAGTTATTTAAAATGTTCACACTTTAGTGAAGAACAGCTGATCGACAAACAATTCGTTGTCAAATTAAAGTATGCTAAAGAAGAAATAGAGAAGACGCAAAACAGTGTTGCATGCAAAAGCTTTTTGAGTAAGCTTACAAAAAAAATAAATATTTAAATAAAAACCAAATTGTTTGACCATTTCAGTAATAAATGCTAATGTTTATAACCCAAAATGTTCATAATTATAAGTTATTTTAGAAGATTGTTAAAATAAAAAGCATGAAAGCAGCGCAGCGACCGGTTTAACAGCTGACGTTGCTAGATAAGAACGAAGCGCTGTCACTTCGTTATCTTTGATATTTTTATCGCAGTTCTTTATTTTTAACAATTCATTTTCGTGTTATTATTGTTTTTTATTTTTCCTATTTGCTTAAATTGTTCAAGTTGCTCTACTATCTGTGTAAGCATTAAAGCCACAATCGTCTAAGCGTGAAGATGACTGATGAAATTGTTTTCGCAGTTTTAACGAGTGAGTCTGCTGGTATGATTTCTAGATTACCTATGTTGAATAAATTTTTTCCTTCACAGTTAGTGACACCTGTAGTCAAGACGCTGGACAGGATCGCAGTGGCCCACGCTTGGTTAAGCTCATACGCGATGCCTTTCAAAATGCGCACATCATCACAGCAATATTGCCTGACGAACGTAAACAAATCAGCGATAAACTTCGTGAACTCATTGCGCAGAAAACACCGAGTGTAAGTGCAATTATTACCACGGGTGGCACTGGCTTCGCGCCACGTGACGTCACACCAGAGGCAACTAAAATTCTATTAGACAAAGAGTGTCCACAACTAGCACAATATATTGCGCAAGCATCGCTGCAAAAAACGCGTTTTGCCGCATTAACTCGCGGTGTTTGTGGTATTGCGGGCAACACGTTGATACTTAATTTTCCGGGCAGTGAAAAAGCAGTAGCGGAATGCTTCGAAGTGGTGCATGAATTATTGCCACATGCGCTGCAATTAATTGGTAACGAATTACCGCTAGTGCGACGCGTACACACCGAATTGCAGGGAAGTAATGGTAGTGCGTCGGCAAGTGGACATATCTGTCCACATAAAACTGGTAAAGGTGATAACAGCGATAGAAATTCACCCTTTGCAATGATACCGGTAGTGCAAGCGTTAGAGATAATATTTCAAACAGTACAACAACAACGCGCAGTCGCGCAGCTGCTCAATGAATTTTCGTCACCAGTGGATATACCACCCTTTCGAGCATCCATCAAAGATGGCTATGCTATGAAATCTACAGGCTTCTCTGGCACGAAAAAAGTGCTGGGCTATATAGCAGCCGGGGATGAGGTACGCTGCTATAATACTATTTTTTATGTGTTTTATGCTTTCAAACGTCGACTTTCTGCAGATAATAGTGCACGATTTAGAGGAGGACGAATGCTACAAAATCAACACAGGTGCGCCAGTGCCGCATTACGCCGATTGTGTTGTGCAAGTGGAGGACACTAAATTGCTGAGGCGGAAGAAGACTGGCGAAGAGGATTTAGTGGAAATTTTGATAGAACCAAAAGCGAATCTCGATATACGGTAAACTAGCAGTTGCAGCTTTCTTGCAACTTATATAAACGCTTTCACTTACAGCCCTATTGGCTCAGATCTACGCAAAGGCAGCAAACTGTTCCCCTCAGCTGATCACTCAGCTGTAGTTATCAAGTCGATACTCTCATCGGTTGGCAGAAACTTGGGCGGTGTGCGCAAGCCGAAAATTGGCATAATCTCCACAGGCAGTGAACTGTTAGCGCCCGAGCAACCCGAGGAGTTGGGCAAAATTTACGATTCAAATACGACTATGCTGGCGGAGCTGTTGCAATATTTCGGTTTCGAATGCAAACACAAACTGGTGCTTAGCGATGAGTAAGCGCACTTAACACACAATATTGTGATAAAACTGGTTTAAAATGTTTACTGCTTACAGCTTGGAAGCTGTTAAAGGCAAAATCGCAGAGTTATACAAAAACGTAGACTTCATCATCTGCAGCGGTGGCGTTTCCATGGGCGATAAGGACTACATCAAGCCGGCGCTGCAAAGTTTGGGTTTCAACATCAATTTCGGACGCGTCAACATGAAACCGGGGTTAGTGCTGACTTAAGCTCAATAAATATGTTTTTTAAGGTTTATAATTCTTTTTTTTTTTTTTAGAAAGCCAATGACCTTCGCTGCCAGAAATGAGAGTTATTTCTTTGGGCTGCCAGGCAATCCGGTTTCCGCATTCGTCACATTTCATTTGTTTGTATTGCCGGCCATACGCTGGTTCGCCGGCTGGGAGCGCGATAAGTGCGAATTAGCCTCGCTACCGATAACTGTAAGCGATTGCAAGTATTACGTATTTGTTAGCGTATAACTAAAAGCAAATCAATATCTTAAGTACGCTTTATCAGTCAGACGAATATTTTACTACTTCCGTCTTGTATTGCAAGTGTCGTATTTGTCTAACTATTGTTTCTGCAAATCAAATTTATATAGCATATATAATTTTTGTTTGCTTGTTGGTTTTCTACACTATTTTTTCTTTTAGCTGCAGAACGCTAGCATAGCGCTGGATCCGCGCCCAGAATATGTGCGCGCCGCAGTGACTAGCAAGAATGGTCACTTATACGCCACGGTCAACGGCAGTCAGGTAAATATTAGGCGCCTTTGCCTTATTCTATATGTCGTTAATGACTTTTATTTATAGATGAGTAGCCGCCTGCAGAGCATTGTCGGCGCTGATGTGCTCGTGCATTTGCCCGGACGCACAGCGAGTAGGCCAAACGCCGTGGCGGGCGATGTGTATCGCGCATCAGTGCTGCGCTACGATTTCATCTCGAAATATGAATAGAATTTTTGTGCACTACGAGTTCCTAGAGGGCATGGCCTGGTTGGTTATAAAGCCTTATTGAATTTAAAAATTTTATTCGAAAAAAAGTGTATTATTGTCTTGCAAAAGCAGTTATATAAAAGTTAGTAATTTTGGCAGCCGATTTTATTTTTTAGTAACAAATAATAATAAAATAAAATATGCAGCAAAATATATAATTATAAATTTCATTATTTACAAAAGCAAAGTTGCATTTTACATACGTATGTATAACTATATATATGTATGTATATGTATATATTAATAAAAATATAAAACGACAGTTTACATGGGAAGTGCTATGGTAGACCTAGTGAAAATCGTTTTGCAAATTTCGCACATACCACCAACATAACCTCAAATTGCTCTTACTAATTTGGTAATAACTAGCTGTTAATTGGTTTTTCATTCAAATCTCAAATATAATGTAAAATTTTGTGCAATATATTTTGTCAAAAATTTTACCGCAGTTTCCATGTAAACTTTGCATTTTCTTAAATCGAAAAATTATTTAAAATTGTATATTTGTTCAAAACAAATTTTTGGAGTGTCCCCAAATTTTGTTATCCAATACGCGCAAGCATATCTTTCCTTCAAGCTTCCTTTAACCATTTGCTTGCTCGTACAACACGGCTTCGCACTACCAGCACACATGTCAACGGTTGTTTATTCTGTGTCTGATTCCTCAAACCCGCTGCACGCCGCTGCTGACTCCACCACCCAATTTCGTCATACGTAAGGATGAACGACATGGCAACATGAAATTCAGTTTACTATTTTGCACCAGTTGGTAGCGCTCCAGCGGCACCACATCCCACAAAGCGCGCTCGATCACCTGCAAGGCGTTCGCGCTCAGCACATCCGCTGTGTACTGCGTCGGTGCGCCCTCACTCTCCGTGCTGCCTAGTAATGCATAAATAAAAAACCGTTACTTGCATAAAAAACGCCAAACACCATTAGTACTTACTGTGCGGCACCGGCGCCTTGTACAGCGCCTCTGCTGTTAAACCGGTTGTGTCCAGCGCCACCACTCTCACACCATACGGCTGCAGCTCTTTGCGCAGCTCGTCCACACACTTCTCCACAGCGGCGCGCGATGCATTGAATGCCACCAAACCGTCACCGCTACCCTGCCCAGCGCCAGCGCCCAAATAGATCAAACGCCCTCTAGTCGGACGCAAGAAGCCCACAAACGCTTTGGCCACGCGCAACGAGCCGATTATATTCGTTTTCAGCATATGTTCCCATTGCTGCGCCTCCTGCACCTCGACGCGTCCGCGAAAGAGACTGCCGCTTGTATTAATCACCGCCGCTATGCCGCGTTCGCCTGCGTTCATGTGCGCGCCCATTGCGCTTGTGGTTTCGCGCAGCACATCTTCGCGCGTCACATCCAACTGCATGGGTATGATAACGCCGCGCACTGGCTCCTCGTTATACTCGCGCATTTTGAGCCAACCGTTGAGCAGCTTGGCGGGCAGAGAGTCTTGTGCATCGCGCATGCCGGCGAACACGCGACAACCCTTATTGGCCAGATGTGTGCAAAGCTGCAGGCCAAGCGCGGTGTCAGCGCTGGTCACGAGCACTGTGCCCGGTTGGGACTCGGCCACCTCGGCAGTGTCGTCGCGCACCTTACATATCAGGTAGATCAGCAGCGCGCCGGCGATAGAGAATAGTGCCAACAGCTGGAAGGCCAAAACCAAGGCGGTCATCGGTTCCATTATGTCATTGCTGCGCGCAGACAGAGGAGATGAAAGAAAAAACGTGAAATAATTAACAAAATAGAACTTAATTAAATAACGACGTGAAATAATTATTTTCAATACATAAAATAATAAAAAATGTAGTAAAAAAGAGTGAATGATTGTATACTTGTGGATAATGGCATATAAAATCTAAAGGTAGTCCACTCAGCTTCGATTTAGCAGTTAATTGATACACTAAGCACGGCCAACTATTTAGCATTGAGAAGACTTGTGCAGCAGGCGTTTAAATATAATAACGCCCGCCACAAAAGGATTTAGAAGGTCACTGGGCTATATTAAGCAGCAGCCTTGTCACAAAATAAAATAAAATTATTTTTCAGATACATATAAATCGTTAGACCCTGAATGGGTTTGCCATGAAGTTTATAACACCCTGAAGGAAATATCGGATACCCAAAAAAATATATACATAAATAGTCCGTCCGTCTGTATATATGCGAACTAGTCCTTGAGTTTTGAGATATTGATCTGAAATTTTGCATGCGTCCTTTCTCTTCAAAAAGCTGCTCATCTGATGTGGAACCCACCGATATTGGATATACTACTGTAGCTATATTTAGCTGCCGTACAAAATGACCACTCAAAGTCAAATTTTTCTATGGAAAATGTTTTTATTTGATTTTTTTATATCTTTAAGAAATAAATTGTTATATATTTTTTATTAGTATTTTTTCTTTTTTTTATTATATTTTATTTTATTATCCTCTTTTTATTTATTATTTTTTTTAATTATAAAAAAAAAAATTTTTTGTATACGTAATATTTTTTTATTTTTATTTTATTTTTAATTATTTGTTTTTTAGTTTAATTATTTTATTTTGTTCTATTCCATTTTATTCCCATCCATTTTTATTATATTTTCTTATCTTATTCCATTTTTTTAATTTAAGTTTGCAATCGGAAGTCTCAAGAAACAATTCAGGTCATTTCTCCTTTTCCACTGTGCTACTGTCCTTATACAACGTTGCCATGTATTTAAACAGGTTTGCAGTGTAACTATATATAAATATGTTGCTTCCGCCTCTTCATTTCCTACATTCGCCATTCACCATAACTTCGTATAATTTTAGACGTAATTACGTACTACTTATTACTGCATACATACATACATATATCTCCTTTGCTAAGGTAAACATTGCCGTATAAATACTAAAAATTAATATTACAAACAATTAAGGCAAAATTCATTAAAATTCCAACGGGCAAGCGGCGGCGGCAGACAAATTGTCCAAACGGACTAGCGTTGACCACCATGTCGGCAAATAGACCTATTAATGCACTTAAAAGACGTGTTTTGTATACCAAATGCAGAGTTGTTAAGCGTAGGGCGTACTGCAGCAGATAAATACAAAGTAAAACTGTTTGGAATTACGCGATTAGATTAACTGGCTGCAGAAAAGTAATCGAAACAAAACATGGAGATGCAAGCGAAAGCGTTTTAACGCCTCTACATGCCAGCGAAAAACATATTACGGTTAGAAAACAAAACAAAAATTGCAACAATTACCGTTAGATCTCTGCAGCTGGCTATTACTACATTGTAAACGCTTGCGGTTTTGCAAGTGAAAAAGTCGTAAAAACAAAGGCGCTACAATTGCAACACTCCAACGAAAGTGCATGGTGAAAGGCGCAGCATACACATACATGCACGCACGTCGTCGGCGCGGTAGAAAGGTAAGATGAAAAAGATGAAAAAGCTGCGCAGGCAATTAATACAGCAACTTTGTTTTTGCAATAAATCATAAAGCACAAAAAAGCATAGGCGAGATATGAAAAAGAAGGTGTTGCACAAGCGCTGGACCCTTGGCGACTGGCCGCCGCCGCCGCTTGTAAACACTGACCGCATGCTGAAAAAAGCAAAACCGTGTCACACATCGCCGGCCACAAGTCGTGCGTTGTAGTAGTTGATGCAGCTACGACCTCAGGCAACTGTAGCATGCAATCGATGGATGAGTTGGAACCTTCAAGTGGGTCTTTTGGCACAATATGCTTTGAAGTGTTTTGATTTTGTATTTTCGACTTTTAATTGAATTGTTTGCATAACAGAGGTGAGGTTAATTTAAATTATTTGTTTCTGTATGTGCTCTGCGAGATTTTAGTTAAATTTCATGCATTTCATTTCGTTATATTTTAAAGCTACAAACGCGTATCAAGTGGAGTGCAGGGTTAATTCGAACAGTAGAACGGTTGTATTAATAAATTTAATTATATTTTTTGTTTTTGTAGCAAATTAATAAACACAAGTTGTTAAACGTAACAAAATCTGCTCATAACATATTTTGTATTGGCTAATTTAAATGCAGCAATTTATTAAATAGAGCAGAACAGTGTTGTACGAGTATAATGTTTGTTTACATAAAGTAAACTTGTCATTTATGATTGACGTCAGCTCCAATTCAATCAAGAATTTTAATTTAGAGGCTTTGTAAAATATTTTTCGCAAATTTCTATGCAAAGAGAAATTAATATTACGAATAATAAATAAAAATAATTCTTTGCTTGAAAAAACTTTTTCTCCATAGCAAATCAGCGCTCCAGCAAATTAAGTGTGTATAATGCAAAAAAATGTTATAGATTCATATATACATATAAGCAAATATATATGTAGCATAAATTTTAATTTATATTCAAAATTTTCTACACGCTAAGCAATTTACTGCTTTCATATGATCACAGCATGTGGATTAAATCTGCTATCGCACGTTACGATCGCCTTGCGTGCTTGAATATCAACTGGAAAACGCAAAGTGAAAGGTTTAGCGAGCGCTTACTAATTCAAAAATAAACAAATAAAAATATAGAGAAAAAGAAAAATTTAGACAAAACAAATTAAGCTATTTTCGAAATTACTTTTATGACAGGTGAATTACTATAAGTGTCATACTTTTATGCTGTTCGCATTGAACTTAACCCCACAGCGCTTGCTTGGCCAGTTTTAAAGCAAATTCGTTTGACGGTGAAAATGACGAGGCAATAAAATTCTAAAATAACACAGCTAAACATAGAACAATGAACAAATAATCAACAGTTGAATGCGTAATAAATCTAATGACTTCAGCTGCGGCGCACGCTCGTAGACAAGCAGCAGATTGTATTTTTTTTATTTTTGTAATTGAAAGGCTAATTTTTGAATGAATAATGAATTATAGACGAATGTTTCAACGTACTTTGTGAAATATTTGTGTAAAACATAAATTTGTTGCTTTGGTTTGTGCGTACTGCTTGTTGTAGCACACTATCAACGCTTTGATTTTCGAAAAGTCGGTCAAGTGTTTGCAATAAAAATGTAGTTAATAAGTATTCAAGGATATTCGCAAGCGAAAAAATTATGATCAATTAAATTTAAGAAAAAAGTTTACAAAGTAAATTTTAAACTGTTTTAGAAAAAAATAAATACAAATTTTTAAATAAAAAAAAACAAAAATAATAAAAATTAAAATTAAATTTAAATATTCACAAAACAAAAAAGTATTAAAAAAGTTAAAAATAGTATTAATAAAAATATTTGTTACAATAAAAAAGTTTGCTTTTATATAATAGTATATTTAATGATGGTTTTTACACTGGTAATTGGTATTATATATTATGTAAATACTGTAAATTAAGAAAAAATTTCACAATCTATATAATTAAAGTAAAAACTTCAGTCTGGCTGCGCGCAGTAGCTCATAAAAACAAGTCAAAAGCCACTAATTAAAACGCAGACACAATAAAATGAATGCGAATAATCACTAAGCGCAAACTGGCAAGTATAAAATTGAAAAATAAATAAATGAAAATAAAAGAAAAAAAAACAATTTATTGTTAATTGAAAAGTTAACAAAAAAAAAATAATAATAATTAAGTATAGCTTCAGATAAACTCACCACAGCTTTTAATTAGCGAAAGAAACGAAATAAATAATTAAATTTACCAAAAGAAGTGCAACAAAAGAAAAAAGTAATGAACTACGCGGCAGCACACAAAAAAATAGTACTAGGCGCAAGCGAAAAAATATAAAAAAAAACAAAAAATAAATTAAAAGAAATAATAAATAATAAAAGCAAACACAAAAAAACAATTATTTCCAAGAAAGCAATTAACTCCAAAAGCAACAGCGCCGCAAACCGTGCAGCAATCAAGCCGTATATAAAATTGTCACCAAAGTCACCTAAGCTAAATATATTGCAACATAATTTCTTAATTGACATATTTTTTGTTAGCAAACGA
This sequence comes from Bactrocera oleae, assembly GCF_042242935.1. Taxonomy (NCBI): domain Eukaryota; kingdom Metazoa; phylum Arthropoda; class Insecta; order Diptera; family Tephritidae; genus Bactrocera; species Bactrocera oleae. Next base: position 3,420,424 of record NC_091539.1, read on the forward strand.
ATTTGGTATTAATTAAATCAACAGCAGCGCAACAATATTAACTCATTTAATTGAGCTGCCACTAAAGTTATATGAATTGCATAGAACATTTTCAAAAAATCGCATTTTAACAAGAAAAAAAATATAAAAAAATAAAAATTAACTTGAATGAAAAGCATTATTGCGCAAAATTTCGCTTTAAAGGTAATTCGACATATTTGAAATGCTCGCGTAGTGTATTTCAAGGCTTTTATTTGGTGCTAACAGGTGCTTAGTGTAATAACATAATAGCAAAGAGAATGGCAATAATTAAATGAAGGCTGTAAAGCTATTGGCAATTGCGCAATTAGTTTAAATTTTCGAAAATTTTACTAAAATAATTACAACCAAATAAATTTTTTATCCAAACTAAAATAGTTGGAAAGCCTAGCTTAGAAGCAGCTTTGTATTCAAAAAGTGACGCGTTTCAACGTTCGCGTGGAGACTATTTGCATGCCTGGCTTCGCTCTGACTGCAGCTATTTATTACAATTTGCAAAAATGCTTGCAGCGCCTTAAGCAGAGCTTAGATATAACAAAAATCACGCGCCTGCGAGCGACAATTTAATGAGCGCTATGCATGAAAATATAATTTATTAATAATAATGAAAGCGATGATAGATGGCAATGGCATCGCAAGTCGATAGCTAATGAGGTGATTAGGATGCGTTCACACAACTGCTTACTTAAAATTATTTAAATATTTTAAAATTATAAACAATATTTTGTAAAAAAATATTGCTAAAATTGTTTTTGTTGCTTACGGATTACAGTAGTGCTGTCAACACAAACAACTAACGCCATTATACATTTTAAACCTCTCTTGTAAACCATACAAACGCTACTTTCTTGTTTACTTACAAGTATATCAACTCTCAGCGTCATTCTTATTCACCTAGTATTCTTTACGGCAACCGCATTTAGGTCACTTGGACGCTCTAAATATCACAAGTTTTTTATGCTAAGCGTATATTTAGGTACCACTACATAACCTAGTACCGGTCTAAGTGCTTATAAAGCCAAGCATGTAACTACTTGCTTATACATATATATATATACGTACATACATACATATTTAGCACTCTCAAACACTTCTTGTGATCTTCACTGGTACGTGCGTAAATTTCAATTGACTGCAATTTTATATTGCATTGCCAATTACACAGCTCAGCGCGTACTAACCACATTCTTTGTGCGAATGCAACAAAAGTACAAACAGAAAATATAAAAACAAAATACAAGCAAAAAAAAACGAAAAAAACTTGTGTAGAAAGTACGCGCTTCGTGCGCATAGAAATTATATGGTAACAATATCTTGGAGGTTAGCCAGTCGCACACAGACACACTTACAAACAACTTAATGGCAATTTTGCTACATTGCAGCTTGACACTGACGGTCTTAGCAGCACTTGCAGTTGAGTGACTGCAAAAAGTTGCGCTGCAGCTTGAGCGCATCCTAGAAATAATGCGGATGTGCATTGGTCTTTGCAAATGGAAAAGCTGCTTTCAAAGTGCAAAGTTGTCTCTGATGCGCTCTGAATGTGTGTGAATGAAATTGGCAACGCAACGTACGCGCTTCCCGTTGCCGTGAATTTCATGCGCAGAATTATGTTATTGGGTCGTTGGGATTAAGTAAAACTGCACGCATGTGGTGTAGCGAACGCGCGAACGATTAAAGAAAAATTGATTGCAGAAAAAACTTGCGCTCAGCGTTAAGTTGTTTGCTTGTTAAAAAAAATAAAAAAATATTGAAATATTTTTTATGGAAAAATATTTGGCACAAACAATTGCGCAACACATACTCGTGCACTCTTCACTTACTAAATGCCGCCGCGCATTGCGTATACGTAACCCAGAAACAACCACACCATAATTATTATGTAGCAAGCTACAACCATAACGGTCAATTTGGCCGCAGTTGAGCGCGCATTTGCGCATTTCCGCTCACAACGCAACAACTGCAGCAGCGCGAAGCGCGTGCACCTGCCATAAAAGCAAGTGAAATGCAAACATTTAACACAGTCAAAGCGTTGCGCAGGCGCACAAGTGCAACAACCAAAACTAGTTGTGGTAAATAATTGCTTGATGTCTATGGCGGCTTGTTCGCGGCTGTGTAATGCCAAAGACTATCAAGATCTCGCAGTTTGCGGATTTTGCACAACAATGCAACGTGTTGGGAATTTGCAAAATAAGCGGGATTTGGAAAATGCTGCTAATGTCACAAAAATCATTAAAAATGCAACAAAGTAGTAGATACTTACGTAATATTTTGTGAAAAATGCCACGTCGGACTCAATTATTGCTCTTGAGGTTTTTTTCAAATGGCGTTTTTCCAACAACATTTGCAACCCGCTGAGCGTCTGTTAAAGACTTGTGCAAAAATGTTGTTTTTCGAATTATTTTACGCGGCAAAAACCACAGCTATGCATATAATGCACAATTAACGCACAAATTTACTCTAAAACATGTCAATAAAATATAAATTTTTGTCGTGTACACGATGTTTGCATGGCGATTTACAGCGCTTGCATGCTGGTGAAAATCGTTTTTCTTTTGCCATGCTACACTTGCACGTGATAAGCGCTCAGCTAATGCCAGGTAAAAATGCAAATATGCCATAAAAAATGTAAACAAAATAGAGCGCAACCATATTTCGCAAATTAGTCACCGAAGCGTACGCCATTGCAACCACAAACCGCCTTTGAAATTTCACTTTTACGCTTTTACAAATTAGACCGCAACGCTTGATTTACCTTTGCCTCAACATATATACATATGTGTGTGTATATGCAACACTGTGTATTTTATAATTTTTTTTTTTTTTGCTTTTTTATACGTCCCTTGCCCACTGCGATTCTGTATAAGCCATACACTCAAAGAGCGAGCGTGTATTGCTTAACGCTGAGTGTCGGTCATGCGGGTAAACAACCACAAACGCCAACATTTTCGTTGGTCAGGTCCACTAACGGTTTATTATGCGCTAGATAACCAAGTTTAACGATTTTGCATAAACGACGCTGCAAATCACGCTGGGCGGTGGCATTTGGTGTTAATTTAAAATATTATTATTTTGCGCTGCTTTCAGTTTTCGTCAAAATGTTTTACTTACTGTTGGTGTTTTCTTAATGTTGCTTGCATGCATTTGCTAATTTAGCCCCGAATGCGCTGCCGTTTGCGATTTGCCAATCGCCGTTCACTAATTAGTAATCCGTTTTTTTTTTATTATTTGAGTGCTTAATGTTATTTTCCGACTTTTTCCTTTGTGACTCTCCTTTGCCAACATGTTTATTACACTGCATGCAATTAAATTGCAATTGTTTCTTGCGTGAGAATATTCAATAAACGCTGCAATTTACTTAAGAATATTGCAAAAGCAATTTAGTTGTGAAAAATGCACACAGTAAACAAAAATACGTACAATGAGAAAATAAGCGGCAATTACTATGAATATTGTGCGGAAGCGGGAAACTGCGCCGGATCTGTTCACAATGTAATTTGACAAACAGCTGTTTCCCAATTGCCAATTCCGTTTCGCTGTATGTAAGAGTACTGAGTGTGTGGCAACACCAGCAATTAAATGCATTTAATAATATAAATAGCATTTTTAAGGTGTTTGCAAGTTTGCTGATAGTTGTGTGGGAATATTATGGAATATAAACAAATTTGTTAGTTTGTTAAAAGCTTATGTTATTGGTTTTACATAAAATACAGCTTCTACTATGATCACAATAGAACTATTGTGATTTCCCAAATATTATAATACAACCAACGTTTTTCCTCTAAATGCTTATTTAATTCAAAATGCAATTCAAATAATTTAAAAATCATGCATCGAATGTAGTTATTTGAGTAAAATTTCATTTCCCAAAATATAATTAGAATTTGTTTTAATTTTAAAAACTTTCTTCAAAAATTTAAAAGCAACCCTGCGAGACTTCCGCCAAAGTGCTGCCTGTCAAACAGCTTCCATGTCCTGTTATACGCACTTTCAACGAAAATCTGAATGTGAGAACTTGAATTTTTTTTAAATAAAATATGTTTCTAAAAGCAAAGATCTTAAATTTTGCATAAAAACACATGTGAAGTGATAAGTGTTATTGTACGGGTATGCAAAAGCATTAAAATAAACAAAATCAATACCAGAACTGCAGGTTTGCTTGCATATGTATGTGCATGTACGCTCATGTTCATCATTATTACAGCTACATTTGCCTGGATTTGCAGTAACTTCACATATATATTACTAATTTTAGAGATATTATACACAACAAACATACTCAATTTGGCAATTTTTCATGTTTTTTTTTTTTTTTTTAAATAACCTAAATACTAGTTGGACTTTGCGAAACCACCTCCGCCGGCAGTCGGCAAATTTTGCTGCGCACTTTCTTCTATTCGTTGAATTAGCAAGATTAGTTTCAGTGGTTTATTGCAAAAGCAAAAGAATGTTGTTATTAAGCAAATCTAAGATTATATGATGTGCCACTCAGCTATGCTTATAAGACAACTTCATGTTTTTCCCAGCAACAAGTGCCTATAAAGCGCCCATTTACGTACGAGAGTAGGTGTGAATGACATATATAAGTATAAATTTCAAAATAAATAATTCACAAAGAAAGAAATTGTGTTAAGCCAACGCAAAGCTTATAAACAAATTATTCAAATAAAGATTTTCAAGCAGGATGAGTTCATCAGCAGTGACACAAATAAAAATTTATTACAATACATATTAGGCAGATTATATAAAGCTGTAAATAAGCCGAATATAAAAATGTTTAAGTGTTATTGAGTATTTTATTTAAAATATCAATGAATATCGCTGTAAAAGAGCAAAAAGCAAAATAGAATAGCAAATATTATACAAGTTCTACCACGAAAAGTGATTTGTTGGGATTTATTGATAAAGCTTTAATTATTGTGCATAGAATCTTGAGCATAAATATCTAAAAGTTTCACTACAGTACAAAAGAATAACAACAACGTCATAATAAAGCTTACCTTTATATAGAAAGCAAACATTGTAATGGAAAGTGCGTGTGGGCAGATGTGCGCATATCATAACCAAAACAATTAATACATTTAAGCATAATCATTGGCAGCCACTTGTTTGAATTGCGTCTTATCTTTTGTTGTTACTTATTTTGAAATAACTTAACGATTATCTACCGTGTGAATTTTCTGCGCAAATAAGCTGTAATGCCGACAAAGTGTTTAAATGGCAAAATAAACACTTTTTGTTTTCAAAAACACAAAAAAGTATAATAACAACAAAACAAAATCAACTGCCATACTGATATTTTGCTTACAAAACTATTATTTATTTTTGACGCGCATTTTTTGATATATGGTTGTTTGTCACACGCCCAATACAAAGCAAGTTTACTTTTACTCGAAACTCTTTAAAAGCAGATGACAAGCAAAATATACATTTGTATAAACATACACAAAATGCTTATACTCGAAGTTAAAAAAACAATTAATAGAAAAGTTGCTTGTATTTTTTATACAGATTTTGCTATTCTCTTTTATATTAAATCGCAATCATTTACATACTTACATACTATTCAACTATCGTTACCACGCTTTATAACTAATTTGTCTATAATTAATTGAGTAAAAAATAATTACTAGCTTAAAGGCAAAATGGCTTGGGTGGAAGTAAACGTTCAAATTTATGAAAGCTTAACGGTTGCCAAAAATAGTACAATAACAAAATAATACGTTATTTTATTCACAATAAAAAAAAACGTTGATCAGTTCTATATCTAGAATTTCATGCAATTTTTGTTATTTAGAATTGTGTCTCTAACTAATAGCTTCCAAAATCGAATTACTAGTTTATAGTATAATTATTTTTTTAATTTTTATTTATTATTTTTTATATTTATTTATTTATTTTTTTATTGTATTTTAACGATATAATGCGTGATGATTATTAATTAATTATTAATTAAATGTTTTGGTTAAATTTTCAACAGTGTTGCCAAATAGCTAATTAGTTTATGCGCGCTTGCGTATTTCGCATACCAACTGGTATTTGGCGCCATAATTGTTACGCATGCTCATTTTATCAATGCATATTTTTAATTTTTTATTAAACGCATACTTTGGTTGCTTTGCATATCGAGAAAAATATTAAGCGCAATGACGCTACAGCACCTCTAACTCCATTATGCAGCTAATGCTTTTTGGTATTCATAGTATATATATCTGTACCTCAGCTCAATTGATTGGCAATACAATGCTGCTTATTACGTATATATATTTATGTGTGCTTGTAGTCTTCACCTGTGCGAAATGCGCAGCCTTTTTTTGGTGTCGATCACGTCGCATTGCCTAACATTTGCATAAATGGCAGCTGCCACTTAAAAAAAAAAAACAGAAAACGAAAAACTATACGAAAATGTAGCTGCTGGACACACATGCCTACTTTTATGCATAGTCTCATGTGTGTTTGCACTTAATATTATTTGATTTTGTAGTACACGTTTCTCTATTTGCATGCAAACATCTTGAAATAGTCGATTTGCTTGCCCGAAAAAGAGAAATTTCCTTGGAAACACAACAAAAACTATTTTTATTTTTAAATTGCTGCTTTGTACGTGTCTCAATTTCAAAATTGTTGTATTTAGTAATGAAATTTACTGCAAGCTATGACTGTTTTCGTTTGACTTTTAAAAAGTAATCGATTATAGATGTATCGAAATATCGATGAAACTGAGCTTGATTTAAACCATAAGACTTACGAGCATCGGAAACTCTTTCAAGCGTATTTAGAACGAGTTTTTATATATTTTGCCAGATCAATCAAACTTTTGGTCCTCATAATAAGCCTGTAAGTCAGGTAGTGTGCGGTTAAATTAGAGCGTTATTGTGCCAAAAATGTATAAATATATGAAAGTATTTTACAGTCATTTACTTGATTTTTTATTCAATATTGCCTTCTGTTGAACTCTAAATCAAAATTCAAGCGAATCTCACGCTTTCTCAGATTATGAAACAAGAATTTTGTTTTACTGCTACTGCGATGACACGAATCTTTCGCCTAAATGGTGGAACCAAACATAAGCAAGCTGAAAACAATATTGGCAGCCGCATGTGCTGACTTGCTGATTAACACATAAACATAAATTTTTTTTGCAATCTGTGCAGTAACTATAGCGGTAAACTTCTCACAACAGATTTCATTGTATTACTAGCCCACACTGAAGTATGTAACAGAACAAATAACAAAGCTTACCACAAACAATGTCAGCATTATAAATCAAAACCACTTAAAAATTCATTTCCCTACCAATTATCGCGCATATATTCGGCATAAACGTTGTATTAATAGTGAAATAGCAACAAAGACCATAAAGCACCTAGCTCACACAGCCAGCAAGCGAGAACAATAGCGCACTATTCTTAAGCCAAAGTCAGCATAAAAATGTGTTAAATATAAGACAATGCCAACACTTTGTGCATGAATATTTTTTTCAGCTCGTTTCTATGCAAATATTTCGCCTCAAATGGTTATAGTACATAGGCTGCGCACTCATTTGCATCTGTCGCATAGCGCAAAGTCGTCAAAACGCAGCGCGCCAACCTTTTAGGCAAATTTTTGAGCCATAAAAGTGTTGTGCAAAAAAAAAGGCAAGCGACAGATGGCGTGAAAATGCTTAAATATTTTGCATTGTTATGAAAATAATGCAGCGAAAATACGTCATTGACCGCACAAATGCATTGTGGGTTGGCGTTTGTTGACAAATTTGCAATTTAAATTTGATTTCGTGTGATTGCCACAGCGAAAAGTCAAGCGAAAAAACGCTAGCTGCGTAGCATTGTTTTAGGTTAGAAAAAAGGCGACAGCGACAGTAACAATGCCACAACATGCCGAGTAGACTGTCAATGCACTTTAGTAAAGAAAATGTTTAAAAATATTTATTTGTATAAATATAAAACATGATGCACAATAAAAAAGTGGAAAAAGTAACTTGAACGGAACTGAAAATCATGTGAAATAGCGTCACTTTCCGGTTGTGCGATTGCGCAAACGCCGCAAAATGCTGGAAAAACGTACACGTTTTCAAGAGCAGTGAACGCATTTCGCGCTGATCATGACATTAGACAAATGGCATGTTGCTTGTAAGTGCTTAAATGTGTGTGTGAGGCAGCTAAACGGGAAATATGACGGCAAAAAAAAAAAAACAACAGACAGAAGTAGCAAGAAAAACACAGCTACAGCAAATGGTAACAGCAACAACGACAGCAAAAAGCAGCTGAGATGAAAGCAACGCTGCTCACAACTAAAGCGCCACAGATGAAAAATGCGCGCTTTGACTAGCAAATTAATGGCTTATTATTTAACAAGTAATATTTATGAAGCCGCCAACTTGTTGAACGTTTGTTTGCGGCAATTTAATTGCAGACAGTAAACGTCGACAATTGTCTCATGCCACACGCATGAGCGCGCTGTGCACTCCTACGTACTGTTTGTTGCATGCGCACCAACGACCGCAATTTGCATTTCCTTTCATTGACTCCGCGCATTCATTATGTTTATTAACGTATTACGAGTGCATTAGTCGGCTTGTGAACTGTCAGACGGCAAAGTGATTTTCACCAAACTCAAGGTGAGGAAAATGACGCTTGCCGTTGCAATAATGCAGCAGCAGCCATGGCAGCTTACGCGCTTTGAGAGGAAGTCATGTATGTTATGCACGCAGCATTTTCAAGTTCAAAATGCAACAATCGCTGCATCAAATACAACAATAGCAACACATGCGTATTAAAATGCAAATTAGCTTGAACTCGGCCGCATTCACTCGCAAGACACCCACGTCGCTGTGGCGAGCCTACTTACCATACAGCACACATACATATGTATGTATGTATACAAGATTGTTGCGCTTTGCTTCAGCTCGTGTGATCAATGAACCCGCAAATTTATGATTACAAAGGTAACGTTTTTAGATGTGTTTCTGATTCGAAATAAGTGCTAGCCTATTTTGTATAGTATGCTGAAACCGTCTAGCAGCCCTCTGTTCCGTTTGTTCTGCGTTAGATAACATCTAGCACCCTAGTAACTTAGGGGAGGGCACAATAGACCGTAGGTCGCGGTGCATACCTCAAAATTAAAGCACCCTAGTAAACAGATCTGTTTACAATTATCATGAGGAACTAGCGGATGCACTGTAATCTTAGTTACGTTAAAGTTTTCGCTACCGCATTTTAGGCGAACAGTTCCATCTTAGATGTCGCCAACACTGATCTCTCTTACGAATAATCCTCTAGTCATAATTCTCAAATACGTTATACCAGATTCGTCTCTTAAAGTCTGGGTCCACTGGTTTTACATGAAAGCCTGATCCATTGTGATTTTTTTCAATCCTTGGTTGTTTTTTTGCTTCGATAAGTTTAAGTCTTTAAAGTCTTTTTTCTCTGTTTCCTCGGTTTCTGGTCATCATGATCGACAAGCCTCGTTTAAAAAAATTTGCTTATTTTTATTGCATTTTAATACCAAACTTTTATGAGAAACATTCAGTACTGGCAGCGCTCGATACTGACCGTTATTTTGACGGTCCAATAGCTTGCATTGGCGGGTAATCCATTTTGCGGTTCCTCACTTTTTTAAAGAAAAAACACAAAAAATTCAAATTTAATAGGTAATGTTTATTATCATTCGAAAGAACATTATTTGGCATTTATTTTTTGAAGATTATCTCTTTCAAATATTGACCGCGGCTACGTCTAAGATGGTGCATCCGTTGAGTGCAATTTTCGTTGATTCGTTCGAGAATTTCGACTGGTAGCTGCCGAATGACGTGCGTGATGTTTTGCTCCAAGGCTTAGACTTTACATATTCCCACAGAAAAAAGTCTAACGGTGTGATCTTGCTGACCAATCGACCGGCTCAAAACGTGAAATTATCTGCTCAACGAAGTGTTCTGTAGGAAGTGGCGCCGTCTTGTTGAAAACAAATGTCGCCGAGATCACGAGCTTCAATTTCAGGCATCAAATAGTCGGTTATCATGGCATGATAACGGTCACCATTGACGGTTACGTTCTTATCGGCATCATTTCTGAAAAATATGAGCCGATGATTCCACCGGCCCACAGACCACATCAAACCATTGTTTTTTCTGGATGAAATGACAATTCTTGAATCATCTTCAGGTTACTCTTCAACCCAAATGTGGCAATTTTGCTTGTTTACATACACATTGAGTCAGAAATGCGACGTTTTGGCGGTCGAGTAGCTTGCAGTGGCATTACAGTGTTTAAGTTTCATCTTCAGAGCAAAGTATTAACCTTAACGCTGGGCGTAGCTAATTAAGCTATTTCAAAGCATAAACACTTTTGCAGTGTAAATAACTGTATTCGCTAACTTGAGCAATTGACATTTTTGCGCGAAAGAATTCACAACAAAACACCCACGCCGCGCCGAGTCGCTGGGGGCGTCAAATGCGTCACGTGGCAGCACACAAGAGGTAAATTACTACATTTCATTTGCTATAACTAACACTACACGCCTTGTCTGGTGTGTGCGCGCGCATAACTTTTAATTTTCGTCTGCATTTTATTGCCCTTTATTATGATTTCTTCTGCGCTGCGTGTATTATTGTAATTGTTTGCATGGGATTTCAGTTTCAAGCGCGCAAATATTAAGCCTTTGTATTTTAATATAATTAAAGCGGCGCGTCGGTGCCGGTTTAATGCGTTCATTGCCTTGCCGCGCCGTTTGTGATGGTTGTGTTGGGAATATTTTACAAATCTCGCCTCACATTGGGCTGCTCTATTGTTGACGGGCACTGAAGAGTTGACATTTTTATGTTCATAAATATTTAGCTTTGTTTATTGTCTGCTGGCGGCTGAGCTGTAGCTTTATCTTTTCAGGTTTATGTAATTTTCTTATATCCATTTCTTTGATATTTGCAGTTTGTTGACATTTTTGTGGTTCGTTTCCTCAATTGTTGAACTTAATTGCAATATGACGTGTTATGTAATTAATTAGTTATAAATTCATAATTATATCATATAATCTTTATATAGTTATGGCTATTTAACTATAAATTCAACAAATTTTAATTAATATTTCCTTTTTTTGTCAATTTTAGTATTCTGATATTATTTCTTGAAGCATATTTTATGAGTTTTAAATACAAATTCGGCGATTATGAGCATTTCTCTATTTGCTTCCTGATTGTACCCAACCGCTATCTAAGCCTCTCAACGATGAGCTCTGGAATTCAATGGCATAAATAAACGAGCCGTCAAACTTTTATAGTCATTTGTAAAAAATTGTTTCCCTTCCCTTCGTTTATAACGTCATGAGCCAATGCATTTTTACTGTCAAATGCACGCTTAGTAAAAAATTGTCGTAATCTTTATTTTTGTCATTTTTGCATGAGCTTAGGTCCTTTCACTCTTGTTAGCCGAGCTAGAACGACACCACAGTAGATGAGAAAAGTTCAATAACTCGTTGGATCAAAGATTCGAATCTCTTCAGAGGCAGAATCTAAGATTAACAATTATAACGGTCGCCTGAGCAGGCAATGTCAAAGTTTGGGATGTATTTTCACTTTTTTGGCTATCGCTTAGAAATAGTAAGGCTCCCATTTTTTCGGATACTAATTATAGCAATCGAGGTTGTTGAGCTTATTGCTAGGCGTTATATTTCATATCTCACACTTATGGTAGAGTCTAAACCGCTCTTTATAGGCTTTGGAGCACCACTCAAGCCTAAATTTTACTGTGGCACACATTGTTTCAAGCTAATTGCCTTGGTTATTTTACACGCAGAATTTGTTTCTATATTCTTGACACAGCAATATGTATATTTACATTTGAAACAAATTCCACATGTTTTCTTTTTATTACTCTTATTCCACACACGTTTTCGCATACATTTGACTAATAACCACCGCTTATAGCCAAAGCGTTTAAAGTGACAAAAATGTGGGTCAACTCGTAATTGACGAGTTCGCGGCGCAGTCGCATGCAAAGTCGGCTCGATAGCAATGCAATGCACGACACCCACGCAGCGGACAATAGCACAACAATTACATTATTTCGTTTTCGAGAGTTGCACGAGACAAACCAATGTATGGAAAGACGCAGAAGTTGAAAAAGCAAACAATTTGTAATTGCAATCACATATTTTCTTATTTTGTATAGCGCTTGCAGCTGACAACTGTCAAAATGTCAGGCTTGCATTGTGTGCGTTCGTGTGTTGGGCAACGCCAAAAAGTTAATGTGTGTTGCACTTTATTTACGTTTATTGCTACGAAACGTAAAGGTACTTCGTATCGCAAGTGCTGTGCACACAAAACTTTTCGCTAATCAATCTAATTGCCTTCTCTAGTTTATGGCATTTTTCTGCCAACGTTATTTATTGCGCCTATTTAGCGAATATTTTGTTTGTATGTATGTCAACGCAATTGACTCAGCGAAAAATTGGCAAACTTAAGTTGTGTGCATTGTTGCTGCAGCTGTTCACGTTCGATGCGTTTGTTGAGTCAACATATTGCGCAGACGGCGGCAAATATTTGCAACAACAAAAAACAGTGAAAAATATTGCGAGTATGTAATGTGGATATACATATATATGTATGTACCTATATGCAATTTGAATTTTTGTTGCCTGATTTGCTACGCCGTTGCACTCCCTCAGCTGACGCTAGTATTGTTCGTAATATATACAGGGTGCGGAGAAGGAAGCGTTAAGCATATCTCAAGATTACTCTCGTCGACAGAATGGTAACTGTAAAGTGCGCTGTGGGCAATTAAAAATTGACGATGCATCGTGAACCAGGATCTACTCGCTGAAATGATCCTACCTACTTAAATATATCGGTTAGTCTTATTATGTAATGAAATTTTCATAATGAATATTTTTAGTCAACCCCCAAGGGGTTTTACCTAAAATCCAAAAAAAAACATGGAAAAAAGTTCTGAAATGCACAGAGCTTATCGGTACTACGCTACATATCTATTGTTCCGTAAAAATCGAGAGGTTTCAGTTACAACAGTGCAAAGCACTTTTTTATTAGCTGTTACAAAGCTTTTATATTGAATGTAAACACAGTTTGGCGGTCCCTGTATTGGCGCGCCACATTTATTTCATGGAATTGAAAAGCGTTTACTCTGCGCGCGCGCGTATCAGAAAAATGTAATGAAAACAGAATCGTAAAAGAAAGTCAATCGGTTGTGTTTTCCAATACAATAAGCGCAGAAGAAAGTGAAAGATGCGCAGACTGGCGCGCGTTTGTTTAGAAAACTAAGCGAGGCATGCGACTGACGGACAGACAACTACTTACAGTTAAGACACAATTGCGCCTAAGTTAGCACGATTGCTACAATTTACAGTGATGATGTTGCCATTACAATGCAATTTGTAGTAAAAATAACGGTAAATGCATTTTTCAGTTCAAGAAAAAAATAATGCATTTATTTATTGCAGTTAATTTATTTTCGCAAAAACGAATTTCATAAAAATTGCAAAAAAAATTGCTAAACAAACGAAATCGAATCGTAATGAGTCGAAAGTGGCACAATTTTCAGTGTTGAGTGGCGCGCGGCAGTTCGCGTTTGCACCTATGTCCAGGCCTACGTACATGCATTAGACTTCCAAACAATTAAAAAATATTAATTGCAGTGTTTTCTTTTGTTTGGCTTCGTTGCACTTCATAACAACAGCAAAACATTAAAAATGCAATCAGTCAAGTGCTTGGCGAATGGAAAAGCTGCGTGCTGTTACTTAATTTTTTTTTTACTTATATTTTTTCTGCTGTGCACACCTCCAGCGGCTAACGGTTGCTGTTGTATGCACTTTCCACCGTAAAAATGTCGTAAAAGAAGTGCAAAGCAAAATAACTGGAATGCATGTCAATTGATTTTCATGTTTTTAATTTCAAAATTTGTTAGCGAAAAATTATGATTTTGCATTTCCAGCAATTTGTGTTAAATAGAGAAACTGCAACTATTAGGCGTGTAAAAATAAAAATTATTGGAAAAATACACAGAAAAAATTAAGTTTTCATATTAAAAGTTTTGAAATTCGTCGGAGGAGCTGGCTGAGCCTCACCTGACTCAATTAAGTAGATGGGATGTTTAGTAAAGATCTAAAGAAATTAGGAGTGCTGGGCTTCTGGCTGCTACCTCTATATAAGAAAGGCTGCCAGGGTGGCTGGCCAGTAGCCATGTGACGTAGTTGAGTGGATGTCATGTCAAATAATGTGTTTATGTGATCTGAAATGCTAGGCCTCTGGCTGCTGGCTCTATATAAGAAAGGCTGCTAGGGTGGCTGGCCAGTCGCCATGTGACATAGTTGAGTGGATGGCAAGTCAAATGACGTGTTTATGTGATCTGAAAGGCTAGGCCTCTAGCTGCTGGCTCTATATAAGAAAGGCTGCTTGGGTGGGTGGGCAGTCGCCATGTGACATAGTTGAGTGGATGTCAAGTCAAATTACGTGTTTATGTGATCTGAAATGCTCGGCCTCTGGCTGCTGGCCCTATATAAGAAAGGCTGCTAGGCTGGCTGGCCAGTAGCCATGTGACATAGTAGAGTGAATGTGATGTCAAATTACGTGTTTATGTGATCTGAAATGCTAGGCCTCTGGCTGCTGGCTCTATATAAGAAAGGCTGCTAGGCTGGCTGGCCAGTAGCCATGTGACGTAGTTGAGTGGATGTCATGTCAAATGATGTGTTTATGAGATCTGAAATGCTAGGCCTCTGACTGCTGGCTCTATATAAGAAAGGCTGCTGGGGTGGCTGGTCAGTCGCCATGTGACATAGTTGAGTGGATGTCATGTCAAATGACGTGTTTATGTGATCTGAAATGCTAGGCCTCTGGCTGCTGGCTCTATAAAAGAAAGGCTGCTAGGGTGGCTGGCCAGTCGCCATGTGACATAGTTGAGTGGATGTCAAGTCAAATGACGTGTTTATGTGATCTGAAAGGCTAGGCCTCTAGCTGCTGGCTCTATATAAGAAAGGCTGCTAGGGTGGCTGGCCAGTAGCCATGTGACGTAGTTGAGTGGATGTCATGTCAAATGACGTGTTTATGTGATCTGAAATGCTAAGCCTCTGGCTGCTGGCTCTATATAAGAAAGGCTGCTGGGTGGCAAGCCAGTAGCCATGTGACTCGATTAAGTTGATGTGATGTGAAGAGCTGGGTTTCTGGCTGCTGGCTCTATATAAGAAAGCCTGTGAGTAAAAACCATACTTTGGTAATGAGAAAGCTAACTTTAACCTGTTTTAATGTTATTGTTTCATCAAAATTAAAATAAATACCAAACCGTTAAAGTGCATTCATTTCATTACATTTTCAATTATTATGCTCTTCACTTTTTAACTTTTTTTGTTTTTATTTCTTATATTATATTATTCAATATTATTGTTCGACGCCTCAGGTGCATTTCGAATGTTTATGAAGTATTGTACGATATAAAAGTTCAAATTTAAATGGTTAATAATGACATTGAATTCATATTGCAGTATATGAGAGCAAATTAAAACAAAAAATAGCAATTTTTTAATAGTTTTATTGCATATATGTACATCCGTTCGAAATTTTTGAACTCTTAAAAGTTAAATTTTTTTTAACAGGAAAATCAGCTTTAGTAATTTTTAACTATGTATATTTGTTTAATTTTATAATTTTTTTTATTGATATATTTTAAAAATTTCAATAAAAATTATTTATTTTCCTTAAAAAATGTTTACAATTATATTAACAAATATTTTAAATTGAAATAATTCCTACTTTTGAAAATAAAATATAACAGATTTTCGATGATTTTTTATTTAATATACATATGTATGTATATTTTCAACACTTTTTTTTGGAAATATATTTTTTTTATTATAAAAATAAAAAACTGAAATTCAAATTTTTTATTTAAAAGTGTTATTAAAAATTTTAAATAATTTTATTTTTATTTTTTATGTTTTACATATCATTGCAGAAACAAAAAAACATAAGTTTAAACTAATTATTTTATACGGTTATTACAAATTTTAAATAAATTTTTTTTTTTAACTTTTAATTTAATTAATTTTAAATTTTGAATGCTCAATTTTTTATATGGAAACGTATGTTTAGCTTTAAGTCAAACATTTTTGACAAAAAACTTCAATATAAACTTCAAAAAAAGTTTTGAAAAAATTTTTATTATTTAAAAATTATACAATATTAAAATATTATATATCTACAAACTCTATGTATTTAATATTTATATTTAATTTTTCTTTTAGTTTTAAATAAAAAATGTTTTTAAGTTTTTATATTAATGTTTTTTTAATCAGCTAGTTATATTTATAACTGACCTTTTTTTATCTTTTTGCTTGATTATGCGCAAACTACTAATAGAAAATTCTAAACAACATTTGCATTTCAGATAAGCAGTCGGCACGCTGCGCAACTAATAATAATAAAATATTAAATACCAAAGAAAAGCAAAACCTGTGTCGGCAAACAGACTGAAAGTCAGTCTTAAACTCAGTAATATTATGATATTAAAATTACTGCTAAAACTTGTTTTGCGCATAAAATAGTGTCTGGCAGACAGGTTCATTTATGTTCAAGATGAACCACTTCAAAAGTTGACAGCAGCAACATAAAAAAACAAATTAAAAGTTTTTTAAATTATTTGCTTGCTTATAGGCTTAAATAAAAAATTTACAAAATATTAAAAAATTTCAAAAATCAAAAAAAAAAATAAGAATAAAAAAAAGTAAATATATTTTCGCACGCAAGGTTGTCAAGTCAACGGCTATATCGCATATGCAAACAGCGCGAGAAACTCGAATTCTTACGAAAGTATTTACTTACATACATATATTTACAAATGTGTGCGTTTATGCATATCAAAACACGCGTAACTTCTTTCCAGTTTTATTTTTATAATTTTTTTCTGAGGTGTGTCTCCAGCATTTTTTAGCTGCTGCCCCCCTTTAACGCAAAATTCTAGTCCAATCATTGCGCGCTTCACCGAGACGCGCTTATATGCATATATTTACATATACATATGTATGTACATATGTGTGTGTTTATATGTAGCTTTCGAAATCACGTCAAGTCGTGTCTCACAAATGCCAATTCAAATGACGGCATAATATACTTATGTTCCATAGAGAACTGCCACTACGAGTACTTGTATATGCAAGTATCAACTGACATACATATTTACTTTACATACATATATCCGAACATATCTATTCGTCTGTAGAGAAAAAAATATACTAAAATTGTTGCAATTGAAGCGCTCATTAGTGGAATTCTAAATCTGAAGAATATATTTGTCTGCACCCACTTAAGGTTAGTTAGTGCAGTGTCAGTCATATTAATATAAACACGCTAAACGTTTATGAAATCGTTTGTGTAGAGAGATGTTTTAGTTTCAAAATCACCTCCATGACACCATTTTGAGCACTCTTTGCATAGAACTCTCACCTTGGAAGTACGACTTTCAACGAAAATTAGAATCTTTGGAGTGATATAGCGACTCTACACTTTTCGCGGCTTTACTGAGTCCTTAAAAATATATATTTAGCTCACCGCGACTCTAATCCGATAAAACCCCGATATTAACGGATCTCACCTTGGAAGTTAGACTTTCAGCGCAAATTAAATTTTTTGGAGAGATATAGAGACTCTACACTTTTCGAGGCGGAACTGATAAAAACCCGCCATTAATGGATCGCACCTTGGAAGTTCGACTTTTATTGAAAATTAAATTTTTTGGAGAGATATAGAGACTCTACACTTTTCAAGGCAGTACTAAATCCGTAAAATACATATGAAACGCAAAAATAGCAAAAGCGCGACTCTACTCCGCTGAAAACCCGTCATCCACGGATCGCCAACCTTCTTAGAACCACTATAAACTCAAGAAAAATAAATTTGCTCAAAAAGTGTATACTGACATAGCTCGCTCAGTCCACTTTTAAAGCAAGGGAAGAAAATAAAGATCTAGATGTTTCTTACGAAAATGTTCTTTAAAGACCAAGGGCATTTGGTGGTTCAATGAAGTAAGGAGTCGAGAAGTATACTCGTGAGTTAACGGATGTTTGCACCAGAATGCGATAGTATACTAGGAAATCACAAACTCCCAATAGAAAAGAGCGCCTTTATTACAAAACTTCGTGTTAAATTTTCAAGCACTTCCAGCATGCTGACACTATACTGTATATAACATCGTAATACATTTTTTTTCATGCATCACCAAGCGGCTTACGAAATTGCATAATTGCAGCGTCATTTGAAATATTTGCCTTCGAACGTCGCAAGCTTTTGTTTGCACTCATCATTTTTATTAAATCGCGGATGATCTCATTCCGAAGGAAGTTATGTACATACCTAACAGTGGGTATGCTATTTGCTTTTAATGCCACGCCGCAGTTGGTATTTAATTGGCCTCACATTACAATTACAAGCAATGAAATAATGAGCGCATATGTTTGTACGCTTGCTTCCAGATGCATATTTATTTTGCTATCGAATAAACCGAACTGTGACTGACAGGAAACGCGCTATGCTTACACCACAGACACGGCGCGCCAAGCCAAGCCACAAGATATCGGTTTAAATTGTTTACTAACAAAGTTGTTAGCGTCTGATTTGTTTATAAATGCTAATAATAATCACTTACGGCTAATAATTCAAATAAATGATTTACTGCGAGGCGGTTGTGTCTGTTCAAGGTTCGACTTTGATTATAACCATAAGGAATTTCGATAGAGTAGTCGATTGCATAAGTCAGTGGTGGAATATGATCTCAATGATTGGTGTTAGACTCTCTTTTGAGACTCCCATGACTAAATGATATGTTATAATACAAGGCAATATTCTGTATATAGTATTAACGCTGCGTGCGGAAGTGCCGAACGGTCGCGTAATTATTGATAGGTCTACCATAAAGTCTGTGAGTAGTTCCAACCATGATATATCCGATAGTATACATGGAATATCGATCCGGTGTGACTGCTCAGTGCTATCGATTCAAAGAAGAATGCTAGAGAAAGCCCTGTATCGATAGAAATTGTCGCAAATCAGTCCAGAAAGATTAAGAAAAGCGCTTTTAATAACAGTAATCCTTATAAAGGTAACAATCTCAGTCAATCCTTACCGAATTCTTATGTTTGAGCTTGAAGCGCTCGACGAACTCTAAACGATATACCAACACGGTTATCTCAAGAGATTGTTCTGTCGGACATCGGAGGTATATAAGTGAAGTTCAAGGAATACAGATCTACTTAGAAATCTAACGAATATTCGAAATTGTGGTTTCTTATGAGTTTTATGCTAGCTGAAAGAGCTGCGCTTTTTTTATAATGAGCTCTTTCGTCTCGGAAAGTCACTTAAGGAGTTTTAACTCTTCTCGAAGAGAGTCCTAAAGGGTACTAAATGACATAGGTGACGGTTTTAAGATGTTATTTCTGTCAGATTTTAAACTAATATACGCTCCGAAAAACTACCGTTCTATTGGCGATAGACCTAGTGTTTGGTTCGGTTCAAGTTTGGCTATTTATGGAACTTTAATATTAGTTGCTTTCACATCAACTTTTTTGCGTTTTGTGGACACTTAAGGTATATACAGAAGATCGTTTACCTTTGGATCGGTCTGAGATCATACGAGTAAAAAAAAGGTCCAGTTGGAAATATGTGAATAATATTGTATAAAATCAGTTAAGAGAGGTCTCAGCCAGAATTTTTACAATGTTGTGTAGAAGTCCAGACAGGAAACAGACGATATTTATACGCTATTAGCCAACAGTAAATCGAACGGTATAGTGGAAATATATTCATATATATGTATTGTTATACATATATGGAGTATTTTTATAGCATTACAACAGCACAAGCAACAAACTCGTTGCGCTAGTGCGACAAATGATTACCGTTATGCAGCCGCACCACATGCTAAAACACCGCCTCTGCAGTCAACAGATATCAAAGTCTCACACCACACGCAAGGACCCTTGATCTTATACTATCATTATAACACCGGCGTAGCAAAGCTGTGTGAACTTTCATAAAAAAAAAACCGTCATAAATTCTAAAGTGAAATTTTTATTACCACTGAAAGCCCAAGAGTCGAAGAGCGTTGGTGCATGTGTCCCACTTACCTTTTCTATAACCTTTTGCTGTTGCTGTAGATATGTCGACGTATCCAAATCCAAATTCAAAGCTTTGACGTAAAAATGTTTCGAAACGCGCTGCAAAAACAAAAGCAAAAATCCAAAAAACGTAATCCAAAAGCCAAATTTTCGCTCATTTATCAAATATTTTATTATCGACCGAAGGTGTGCGGCTTGTGTTCACATACGCATATACGCGCTTGTATATGAGTGCTTGTATATGCGCGACTGGTATTTTTGGAGATCCGTGTGTGTGTGTGTGTGATTAAAAAAAACATAAATAAATAAATTTTATTAAACTTAAAAAGAAAGAAATTAAAACAAAACAAAGTTCAAAGCGAATGCAAGCGAAGAGAGGGAGACGCACAAACACACGAATCGACCAAAAATATGAAAAACATACAAATCGTCAACTAACTGACCACTTAAACCACTTCCACTACCACTTTGCTGTTGTTGCTTTATTTTTTGCTTTTTACCCTTTCAAAGGTTTTTCTTTACTTTTATTTTATATGCGCGGGCAGCACAACTGAACAATTCAAGTTTTATTTACATTTGACTGCAGCAGCAAACTCGAACTTTAAGTGACGCGCAATGCAAAGTACCAACGGTATACCGGATTGTATAGACTTGCGTATAATAAACGCGCTGCGACACTGCGTATATTTCAAGAAACTCGTAGTAGCTACGCGCTAAAGACGAACGTTGTTTATTAGTCGCGTGCAAATCGAAGACTGCGCGAACGCTTGCCGTAACGAAGACTGTAGTGCTGAGCGCACACACGGCGAACAGAAGACGCTGAGCCGCCAAGTCAACGAATAACAAACAGCGCTCAATTTGGCCCCCCCAACTTAACGCGCACACAGCGCTCCACACCGTCTGCTCCCGACGTCATGCGCGCAGCTCGTCGCAGACTTGTGTGCACGATTGCGCTGCCGAAGGCGCTCAGCGCTCATAAGCGCGCTCGCGGCTATTGTCGTGTACGCCGCTGGCAAGCAAAATCACATAAAACTTGTACGTGCCTGCGTTATACACCAAGACGCGCTTAATCGTCGCTGGAGCTAGCTTCTGCCTTATGCGCCAACACTCTACTGCTGATTCCTTACCAAGCGACATGCATTCCAAAATTATTGTTGCGCCTGCGCAACTGTGCGCCAATCTACACGAACTTTTCAACGTTGTTTTTCTGTAAAAAAAAAAATCTTACGCGAGCGAGCTCCCATGCGTTTTTGTTATTGTTGCAGCTGCAGCTGCTGTTGTGAGCTGTCATTCAATGTTGACAAAATATCAATAATTGCCGCAGTGCACCGTTCGGCCAAAACAACAACAAGCATACTCGCTAAACGTTACTCGTTGCGCGTGACTTTACAATCTTTGTGTTCGTCTGCAGCTGCTGCGTCCAACTCAGCGCGCGTTACATGTATAGAAGCCGCGAACTACTCTTGTTACTTTTCCTCACCCGACGCAGTGTGAATTGTTTGGTAACGATTTTCTTTATCAGTATTCGCTTCATTGGTTGCTGTTCTGTTTCTTCAGCCGTGCGTCCGTCTGTCTGTTTGTCAGCCAGTCAATCGGTCTCACTGGCCGTCAAGCAACGGTCTTTCGATTAACAGTTGCTTTTACAAGTAAACAACCACTGAAGCGGACAGTTGCTTGCTTTCAATGATACAGCAAGACTTGAGCTCACCAGCAACGCACTCCATACGTCATACACATATGTGTGCGAGTTCAATATACATTGTCTAATGTTCAGCAGCGCCGGCATGCCCATCGCCCTGCCAAGCTTCAGTGGTTCCGTCACCTCATCGACGGTGTTAGAAATTCTAGCGCTTTTGTGCAGTTAGCGCTTAGCTGCTAACTGTGTGCACCAATTGGTTCGTCTGACTCGTCTGTATTTCAATTGCAATCTCAAATCGCAACTTCGTCGCTACAAATCGCAACTTCTATTTGCCATTTGGCTTCCCGTCATTTGCGGTCGCAATAGAATATTTGTGGTTTCATTGATTGCCAGCTTGTTGGTGGGAAAATTACGCCTTCTGTCGTGTCTTCTATTTGTTTTGTGTGGTGTCTCTGACCTCTAACGTTACAGCGTCGTTAGTCAGTCAAGGCGATACTTCAATGTATTGATGTGGTTAATGAATGTTTTTTTGATTTGTGGATTGGCAAATAATATTTTCACACGCAAATGATGCGGGAAACGATTAGCCGTCTTGCTGTCTTTCGCTTAACTCTGCAAATATTTTTAGAACACGCAGCGCATTCTTACAATCTTCACTATTTGATCGAGCTTCCAAATAGGTTCGTCAGGTTTTCTAAAAACCAATCAACTTCCAAGTAGGCTTTTCGAAACTCAGCACCTAAAATTCTTAAGCAACCGGGATCGAAGAGATCTATGGAGAGTTCAATAAAGTTTTCTTGAATGAGGGAGACTTTCACAAGCGACTTTGATGCTTACTTAACGCATTCTTCAAATGTTCGACGGCAACAGTTGACTTTAAAGTGGTAGGAACGAGGAGACCGAAACCCATATCGTCGTCTTCTTCTGACTCCGACTACTCCACTTTTTTTTGTCATCTTCTACTTATACGTATTACAATACTGAGAACGATATTGAGAACTTGAATTAACCGAAAGTCGAAATGCCGACTCTCTTATGTCTGAACTTTAGCGACTAAGAGTTTTCAGAAACACAAATTGTTTACTTCCTAAAAATATATTATTGCAGGTGCGTGTGGCCTCTTCCGACAACAAACTCAGACGACAGGCTTCTCAGCTACTAAATTTACTTGGAAGTTTCTTATATTTTTAAGATGTAATTAGTAAGAGTTAAAGTCTGCTAGGGTTTACGCAAGCTCACTGCTCGTTTGGAGGTCATCCGTAGAATGGAGGACTTCAAAAGTCTTAAGATGTCTCAGCACAACTGAAATATACTCGAGGACTTTATTTTTCTCTTCGAGCTGCGATCTAGACTGAAAACTGCTTTTACTCATTTTTGACTATGCCTAGGTTGGAATTCAAAGCCTAGAACTCAAAAACTTTCGTTGCGATGGCACCAATTGTCCATCTCCAGATCTTTCTGCGAAATTTTCTTCGTATATATGTGTATGTATATGCCAGCAAAGTTACGTCTTCGACTAATTTGTGGCTCTAAAAGCAGAAAAGAAATTATGCACAAATCTTTTTCATTTGCACAGCGTCAAATTTGAAATTATCTAAACATCAATAATAATTTCTCAATAAACACCTGAGGCAAACAATATCGGCGCGCTGCTGAGACGCTGTATTTAGCAATGCGCAGCATGCAACCGAGGATGCTAAACAAGACTCGAGTGCCACTGTTGTTTATGCCGGCGGCTACCGATGGCATTACCACATTCCAGCGCTTCAATACGGCCAACGACAAAGCGCGCACCCGCCTTGGCTACTATTGATGTGTCCATTGAAGCGTCTAACAAAAAGCGCGCGCGCATCCACAACAAGTTTCTACTGCGCGGATTGGACCAAGCCGTATATGAACGTATGCGGATGGTATTGACAGCATCTGCGCAGATTTGCGACAAAACTACAGCTACTATTTTATACGTTTTTCGACATTTATTTTTCTTTCGCTGCGCTAAATTCGCTGGAACCACATTCCGTACGTGCTGACCCAACTGCAATGCGGCGTGAGTCCACGCCGCAGCGCTATAGAAAATTATGCTCGATATATGTGCGCTTGTGTTTGATAAAACGCTATCATGATCGTCGTGCCACCAGCACTGCAGTTGATGACGAGTTTTATGTGTTGTATATGTCAACGTCGCGCTGAACTGAACTGGATCGGATGTTGGCGACGACAATGTGCCAATAAGTCGCTTGAGATTTCAAAGGAAAAAAGCAGAAAAAATAACGTACAAAGTATTCAACCGACCAAACCTGTTCGTAGCTATAAAAAATTGTCTGTGGAAAAGCTGGAAATATCCGCTAGCGCTTACTGCCGCTTAGCAAACCCACCTGCAGTTGCAGCGCTGCAGCACTCGTTTTGAAGATGACTGAATGCAAATAAGGTGCGGCGAAGAGTAGAGCGCGCGCTGCGCATTCCTACATTTTTGACGTGAAATTCATTTCTGAAAATATTAACATAAAAAATCACCAACAGCTAGCGTGAAGTAGGGCTTGACTGCTTGTGGTTGAAGCGTAAAATATTTATTAACTCTGGTTAAGGGCGCAAGCGTTTCCTTGTTCATAGTTTTTTGGCGTCTACCATTAGCTACAGAAAGTGATTACACAATTTGTGAGCGCTGTATCGCCATTTCACTTGCTAAATCTGTAGACGTCTTAATGTGACTTTCGAGTTTCAACGTGGCCGAACGTCTGTTTTAATGAATCGCGCAGAAGTGCGCCTAAAATGGCTAACACAGAGAATAACGTTAGGAAAGTCGACGATCTCGTATTGGCAGACCATCAGTGAAGGTGCGCTGAGAGAGCAGATACAATAGGCCTCTCAAAAGACGGTGTGGATCATATCGTACATGAAATATTAGTCATGCGAAAGCTTTCCGCACATTGAATACCGCGTTTGCACTCTCCGTACAACAAGCTTAACTGTAAGAACACTACAAAACCGTATTTCATGCTGTTTAAGCGCAATTCAAAGAATTCCCTGCCTCGTTACGGGGACGTCCACGAAACATGGATCTATGTTATTTATACACACCAGAGGGCAACAGACGAACAAGTGGACTTTACTCTACGAACTAACAACAAAGAAGGCGATGACTGTTCTATTGGCCGGAAAGGGGACGCAGCGTGGTATTCACAGATTGGGATCTACATTCACTACTTTGAGAAGAGCAAAACGGTCAAATAGCTCTACTATGCTGAACTTTGAATTTGGCGGCGAAAAAGTAGTAATACATCATGACAATGTACCGGCTCACACCTCCGCCATCGCCGATAACACATAACACATAATTTTTGGCGCCGACTTCTGAATGTTAAATTTCAGTTTTTCCTATACCGAAAATAAGGGAAAAAAATTTTTATTTTTTTTTTGTCTGCTTTTGTAGAAATTTTTTCATATTTATTTTATGTTCGTATGGGCGAATCAGGCCCATGCGTATCAGGCAAACTTTAAAAGCTAAAAATAAAAATTTCAGTGTTAGCCAAAAAAATTTTTTTTTTTGTTGACCGGTGTAAAAATTAATTTTGTCTTTTGATATAATAATTTACATATATTGATATTTACTACAAATTATTCCAATATTTTTAATCTTGTTTACTTTTTATAATTTTATTTTAAATAAATATAATATTTGTTTTATTTATTTTTTTATTTCACCTACAAATCTGCAGAACAAGTTAAGCTTGTTTTTGACTAAATACCCATGAAAACCAAATTGCAAACGAATGAATGGCAAAGACTTGTTATCGTTTCACAACAAAACAGCAATAAAATTAGCAACGAATCAAGTCCAAAAGTAATTATAAAAAAAATTAATAAATTTTAAAAATTGGACAAAACTACTTAATGTTAATATTGACTTGGAAGTAACATTTTCAGTTATAATTCGTGTGCGCAGGTGCATATTTAAATATGTACATATGTATGTACGTATATATAATGTACATGTGTATGTTATAGATTTATATGCATGATATTTTTTATAACGAAAATTGCGATAAAATCTAAAAACATTCAAATCTCTATTTGTTATACCACACTACTATGCATATTTGTTGCAAATTTTCACTGCGCAGCTGCGCCGCATGCAAAGCTTTAAACGCATAATTTGAACTAAAAACGTGAATTGCTTAAAAGAGCAGATGCGAGGCTGCTATTCAGATGTCAAACCATTATTTACCTTTTTATTGTTGTTGTATTTTATCTTTTATAAATAACGGTGGCAGTGCTGGCTTTGGCTTGATTGCTGTGCTCGTCGTTGGCACACTTCACTCAAAAGCTTGCATTTTGCATTTATCTGTATTGGTGTGTGTGTTTTGCATAATTGTTTTGCAAAAAACATGCATAGCTTGAAAATTACATGAATTTCTATTTGCAAAATGTTATGCATGACTTTTATGTGTGAGTGTATGTGCTTTTATTTACATTTCTATAGAACGTGCAACGAATTTGGTGTTTAATTTCGGAAAGAGAGCTTTCTGCGACACTGATGCCGACTTTCACATTGTTCAATGCGAAATTTTAAGTTTGTTTACTTAGAAGTAGATAAGTATTGTAATTATCCAAAAATATAATTAATTTAAAAATAAATTTCAGCAATAAATCTTCAAAACAATTATTTAAAATTATTTCATATATTTTTAATTAATTGTTTTTTAATTTTTTCTTAATTTAATTTTGCATTAGTTTTGTTTTTTTATTTTTTATTTATTATTAATTTTTTTTAAATTAATATTATAATTATTAAACAATTTTAATTTTAATTTTATTTAAATGTTATATTTTTTTTATTTATTTATTAAGTTTTTAATTTTTATTTATTTTTTATTAATTTTATATATTTTTTTTATTTTCTAATATATATGTATATCATATAAAACATTTATTTTTAATTATTATTTAAACAAAATTTTTTTTTAATTCTTATTGTTTTTAAGTTTTGAAATTTCTTTTTGTTATTTAATTTTTTTATTTATATTTATAATTAATTTTTATTTAACTTTTTTATTAATTTTATATATATTTTTTTAATTTGTATAGTAAGCATATAAAAAATTTATTTTTATTAATTATCAATTTTTTTAATTTTTTCTCTTTTTAATTATTATTTTTAAATTTTGTAATTCCTTTCTAATTTTTTTTATTTCCTTATTTGTTTTCATTTATTATTAATTTTTTAATTTTTATTTTTTTTATTAAGTAATTTTGTGTATATTTTTTTTTATTTTGTAATTTTTTTTTATTTGACTATATATATTTTTTTTATTTACTATATAAGCATATAAAAAAATTGTATCTCTAATGGCTTTGACTCAAGATATATTCCTCTCTTGTTTCCACGAAATTCCGCCGGTATAAGACAAAACACTTTTGCGATCGTTTAAATACAGTTTGGAAAATTTTAAATATGAATTCTCATAAAAACTGCGTTCGCGGTTGCCTTAAAATTATATTTCAACAATTATTTGATCTGTAAATATCTTATATTTTACGAAAAATTCACTAAGACCAAACCTTTAGAATATTTTTCGATCGTCGTTTTCAAGGAAATTTTATATTGATGATTACTGGAATAATTCCAATAAATCTTTACAAGTCATAATAGCTAGCTCTGAGTTCCACCGCTGTACGCTAGACTCGGTTTCTGAGGATCACTTGAGAGCCTTGAGAGTGGCGCAATTCTAAAGTTGAGCCAAAAAATGAGCAAAACTTATTCAATACATTCCTTGCATTTTTCGAAATATTTACTCGCCTCAACAACCCAAACAACCGGTATGTCAGGTCTTATTCAATTATTTTTCTCACACAACATTTAAAGACATTTCGAATCGATTTCCGCATGCGCTTTTTTCATATTATTTATTTTCAGGGAAGTGCCAATAAATACATTTTCTTTCGGTACTCACATAATTTTTGTTGCGTTTTATGCGTAACAACTTCCCACTACGCATCAATTCAACGCCCGGCTGTCCATTATAGTTCACACAGTGCACTTTCCCATAACCGTTCCGTACCTTTTCTGCCTAGCTGCCTTAGATATGCGGGCTCATGTGTGTGTTATTTTTACTTATCATCAAATCAGCGCTTTTTCGCAATGCGTCACGCACAAGTTGCAACATTGTGGTCGGCGTCGAAGCTGATATTACGTCGATTGATCGGACAGTTTGTCAGCCGCCAATACTTCAACACCAGCTACAACAACGATTACAATAAGCGCTGCGTCTAATGTGGGCGCGAAATCGATTGGTGGTAATGATACGCGGTGTCTACGGTTTCGGCGGCGGCGTAAATGCGATTGCAATGGGCGTGAAGAAAAAAATAAAATAAAATTATACAAAATAAAGAAATTCGTTACAAAACAACACTGAAGTCGTAGCATTAACAAATTGTAAGTAATATGTGTAAGTTGCAGTGCGGCAGCAGTGGCAACATCAGCGGAAAACTTTCGAATTTTACGGTTTGGTGATTTATAAATATGCCTATAGCTGGACTTAAGCTGGCTAAGTAGGAGAATTGACAGCCGCGGAGTTTGTCTCTGCGACCCTTACCGCGGTCATTGGTCTTTAGAGATCTCCAGACCTAATACCGACCAACTAAAACATTTAACCAATTCCACACCCTTTGCCAAGATTAAGTCAAGACCACAACCTTTGTTTACATTTGGGTTCATTGACCCTTTTGTTTACATTTGCCGAGGTCAATGAACTTTTTGTTTACGTTTACCCAGGTCCACACCCAAATATAAAAAGGTTGTTGACTTGGCTAAACGTAAACAAAGGTTGTGGACTTGGCTAAATGTAAACAAAAAGTTCATTGACCTCATAAAATGTAAACAAAGAGTTCATTGACCTCGGAGAATGTAAACAAAAGGGTCATTGACCTCATAAAATGTAAACAAAGAGTTCATTGACCTCCCAAAACGTAAACAAAAGGGTGAAAGAACCCAAACGTAAACAAAGGTTGTGGACTTAGCTAAATGTAAACAAAGGTTGTGGACTTGGCTAAATGTAAACAAAAAGTTCATTGACCTCATAAAATGTAAACAAAGAGTTCATTGAACTCGGAGAATGTAAACAAAAGGGTCATTGACCTCATAAAATGTAAACAAAGAGTTCATTGACCTCACAAAATGTAAATAAAAGGGTCAATGAACCCAAATGTAAACAAAGGTTGTTGACTTAGCTAAATGTAAACAAAGGTTGTGGACTTGGCTAAATGTAAACAAAAAGTTCATTGACCTCATAAAATGTAAACAAAGAATTCATTGACCTCGGAGAATGTAAACAAAAGGGTCATTGACCTCATAAAATGTAAACAAAGAGTTCATTGACCTCCCAAAATGTAAACAAAAGGGTCAATGAACCCAAATGTAAACAAAGGTTGTTGACTTGGCTAAATATAAAAAGGTTGTTGACTTGGCTAAACGTAAACAAAGGTTGTGGACTTGGCTAAAAGTAAACAAAAAGTTCATTGACCTCATAAAATGTAAACAAAGAGTTCATTGACCTCGGAGAATGTAAACAAAAGGGTCATTGACCTCATAAAATATAAACAAAGAGTTCATTGACCTCCCAAAACGTAAACAAAAGGGTGAAAGAACCCAAACGTAAACAAAGGTTGTGGACTTGGCTAAATGTAAACAAAGGTTGTGGACTTGGCTAAATGTAAACAAAAAGTTTATTGACCTCATAAATTGTAAACAAAGAGTTCATTGAACTCGGAGAATGTAAACAAAAGGGTCATTGACCTCATAAAATGTAAACAAAGAGTTCATTGACCTCACAAAATGTAAACAAAAGGGTCAATGAACCCAAATGTAAACAAAGGTTGTTGACTTGGCTAAATGTAAACAAAGGTTGTGGACTTGGCTAAATGTAAACAAAGGTTGTGGACTTGGCTAAATGTAAACAAAACGTTTATTGATCCCATAAAATATAAAGAAAGAGTTCATTGACCTCGGAAAATGTAAACAAGAGTTGACCTGTCTAAATATCATCGCTGGCTGAGCTCAAGCGCTTTCGATAAGGTGGAAGAGTAGCACCGACAAAAAATCTAAAGATCGCAAGCGAGCTTAAGCTTTTAAATCGGCAACTCTCACGGTAGAGTTGAGATCCTCGGATTGCCATAACAACTAAGCGGGAATCCCTTGAGAACACACGATACGCAAAGGTGCCAAAACTCTAATTGGTGGTAATGATAGGCGAAGTCGACACTTCCGACGGCGGCGTAAATGCGATTACAATGGCGTCACGCAAAGAGCGATAATAAAAAACCAAACTAAAATAAAAAAATTAGTTACAAAACAACAATAAAGTTGTAGCATTAACAATTTGCAAATAATATGGATAAGGTGCAGTGCGGCAGCAGTGGCAACATCAGCGGAAAACAATGCGAAAACTTTCGAATTTTACGCTTTTGTGATTTGTAAAAATGCATTAAGTACAGCTGACCGTTAGGGGGTACGCGACGCGCGGATGTTTGACTACGCGACTGCGTGTTGACGCTGCCATTCAGGCTTGTTTTCCTCAATACGTTTCAGACACTTACATACAAACTCAAAATCCAATTAGCAACGAAACAAATAAGACAACAGCATTAATAAGTCCAGGTTAACGGCGCACGCATACAAACATACACAATCCATATTACAATTGTACACATATGTATGTATGTATGCATTTGCGCAAGAAAGTCTAAACGCGTTGAATAACAACAAAAACAAAGTGCATTGGCACTACATGGACTCAAGTGGGGGGAAAAGTGAGCTTGAACTCGATATGTAACACCAGGTGCGGACTGAAAAAAACAATTTACTTAATTCGCCCCTTCTGGGAAGATTAGATTAGTAAGACGGTGGAGAGTGCAACTGTACCATATAGCTTTTGCTTCATAATTCCATTTTGCTCTCCTATAGTTAGACTTTCCAACCAAAAAGTACAAAGTTAAGATAATTTCAAAAGCTTTGTGTGTATGTAGCAAGATCTCTTATGACTTTATTACTCTTAATTAATTAAAACCTATTTGAATAACTCTTTATTTTCAAAAAAGCCTTTTCATCTAAGAAAGCTTTTCCATCTTTTTTGCCTCGACTATTTTAACCAAAATTCACTAGTACTGACTTTCTGACCAATGAAGCTTTTCTCGTATAACTTTGCTGCGCTCTGAATTAAAAAAGCTTTTGTAAAACTTATTTATTTTCCAAAAAGCGTTCTTTCATTTAAAGAAACTTTTCCATCTCTTTTTGCACGACCATTTTAACCAGCGCTCACAAGTCTTTTATTGCTCGACTTTCTGAACAATGAAGCTTTGAAAAAAGCTTATTTAAAAAAAATTTTATCGAAGAAAACCGTTTCTCCGACTATTTTATAACAAAACGCGCATGACACCGCTTCAAAAGCTCAAAGAAGTATCTGACTGGTCTGACTTCGAGCTGTTGGTCTACATTGCAAAATGCTTATACAAAATACCGTTAGCTGTAATCTTTACTTAAAAGCTCTTGGAAGTTATTTACACCGTATTAACATCGTAATCAAACTTTTTCTAATTAAAAGCTATATATTTTTTATTTTTTTATTTAGTATTATTTTGTTACTTTTTATTTTTTTTATTGTCTTTTTATTTTTATTTTTTAAATTTTATTTTGCTGTTAAACATGTTCTATGTTATGAATATGTCATTGTTATTTAAAAGCATCGTGAATTATAAATAGCAGCTATTTATCTTTTTACTGTTCATTTGTAAAAATTAACTGTAATTTCTTGTTTGCTTAACAGCGACACTGAAGTAAAAAATATTAACATCAAAGAGATTGTTTATGCAATTTTTTATAGTATTTGCAATGAGATGGTAATTTCACAGCTGCAAAGCTATTAAATTTCACACAAGTGTTAACATTTTTTTATTCTACAATCAATTAAACTCGCCTAGACTTCTTCGTTTGCACTGGCTGCTGCAAATGTTAAATATTGACATTTTAAATATGCAAATTGATTTTTATG
The DNA here is from genome assembly GCF_042242935.1 of Bactrocera oleae. Taxonomy (NCBI): domain Eukaryota; kingdom Metazoa; phylum Arthropoda; class Insecta; order Diptera; family Tephritidae; genus Bactrocera; species Bactrocera oleae. The sequence goes on from NC_091539.1 coordinate 3,452,224, forward strand.
CATAAAGTCAAAGTAGCCGACGCAAATCGCACAGTTTCTTATTGTACTTTGCGCCGCGCAGACATACATTGCTACTGCATATGCGTAATGGCGATGCAGCCTCTCTTAGTCACAGCTATTCTACTACTCTGTTGTGACCTTGGTCAAGCAGGTAAGTAACAGAAATGTGCTAATTGCTGATTTATCGAAATATTTTTGCACACAAACAGCTGACTGCGAATTCGGCGAGCGTCAGTTTAATATTGGTGAAAACTTCGAAAATCCTGGCGAATGCGCGATTTACCATTGCGATGCTGAGGGCAGCATATCAGCGAAGAGGTGAGGTTTATTTCATACTTTTTTCAAGAATTCCTAAATAGTATTAAATAATATTGTATGCTTACCTTTTAGCTGCGCGGAGTCCCTACCACCACCGAACTGCAAGACGATACCACAAGATAACACCAAACCCTATCCAGATTGTTGTAAACGACACGATTGCTAAAAGCGTCTAGTGAACATTTATTATAAGGAAATTATTTTAAAAAGTGTTAAATTAGAGAGATTTTATGTTTATATGTATATGTTAGATAATTATCAAAGCACTTCAAATGTGAAAAAATAAATCGAACATAAACTTTAAATAGTTATGCGCAGTTTGCCTGCGTTGAGTGATAACCTGTGATGCTGTGTTTTGTTGTTGTAAACAACAACTTGCGTGTAGCCACCGGCCAACACAATTCCCACAACAGCCGGTTCTGCGATACCGGAATTGACCCGGATTTTATCCGGCCAAGGGCTGTTATTTCGACGATCTAACCCTGTTTGGATCGGTAAGTTTTAGATTAAGTTTGTCGTCACTGGAGCAACGCCTAGCAGCAGGGTTGCTCCGTATCCTCCTGACCCGTGCTGGCATCGAGTCCAACCCGGGCCCCGAGGTATTCTACTGCTGCGTATGCGCAAAAAGGCTCCATCCAAATTCCACCTCGGTTAGGTGCAATACATGCAATGGATGGAGCCATCTTAAGACCTGCTCGGGCCTTAAGACACACAGGGAGTGGACCACGAGTTACGTGGCCCCATGCTGTCAACGCAATAATGCGACATTTGCCTCAACGGCCGTGCAACCTGCACCATGTTCGCGCACTGCGCTGCCACTCCAGTCGAGTGGCCAAAATAGGACCTCCACGGTCCTTAGGAGCTCACAAAGACAGCACAACTCCCAATCTGACCAACCTCCGCCCCCCCCACCTTCATCCAGCTCCAATCCCCGTGCGAGAACCACACAGCAACTCCTGGTTCCTCGCACAGTCTGTTCCGTGTGTCAGACCATAATACGCCGGAATGTCACATCAGTCAAGTGCAATTCTTGTACTGGCTGGTGTCACTTTCTGTCGTGTTCTGGCCTGCGCACCACACGAGAGTGGAGTGCGTTGTATGTTGCCCCATGCTGTGGGAGTCTGCCCCCGCAATCACAAACAGTGGCGTCGCCAACCAACACCATAGTGCGACAACCGCCCATGCGGATAGCACAGCTGCAACAACCACCACCTACACGCACCCCACTCACCCCTAGGATCACGACTGGACACCCGCGACAAACGCGACTCTTACAATTCAACTGCAACGGACTCCAGAGCAAGATCGAGGAGATAGTTGCATTTATGAGCCGGGAGCGCGTAACGATAGCTGCGGTCCAAGAAACCAAGTTAAACAGCCGCTCAGATCTTCTGAGTTGTGCAGGTTTCAACGTTTTACGTAAGGATCGCGAGCGAGATAATGGTGGAGGCCTAGCCTTCATATTGCACAACACCGTGCAATATCGTCTAATCGATGTTGACATCGACCGCAGGGACACTACCCTAGAATGTCAGGGAATAGCTGTCCGGTCAGGCGATGTCGAGCTCGAAATATTTAATATATACATCCCCCCAGTTACATGTTGCCCAACAGGATATCACCCGAATATAGATGCGCTACTTCGTGGTGAAAACCGTCTGGTGCTAGGCGACTTTAACGCGCATCACGATCTTTGGCATTCCTGCCTGTCAAACGATCGTAGGGGGATGGAGCTGGCGGAACAGATAGACGATTCGACATTCTGCACAATGAATGACGAAGCCCCCACCAGAATTATGGGCACCTGTAATAGCTCGCCAGATATTACCATCGCTAGCGGTGGTCTGATAAATAGTATAACCTGGCGACCTATGCTAACTCTTGCATCAGACCATCTGCCCATAATTATCTCGATCGAGAAACCTCCTGACTTTATTTCTGTGGATAACCGCACCTATGTTAACTTTAACAAAGCTAACTGGGTCGGCTTCACAGAATTTACTGAGAGCACCTTCAACGCACTATCCATTCCTACGGACGTCATCGTTGGCGAGCGTCAATTCCGCAAGGTGATCGCTGCTGCTACAGCTCGCTTCATACCGGCTGGAAGAATAGCGGAACTCCGCCCTAATTTCCCAGCCGAAGCAGCTGTATTAGCAAATGAGCGCGACACCTTACGCCATGCCGATCCCTGTGATCCCCGAATAAGGGATCTCAATTTGGAGATTCGGCACATGGTAAACCATCATAAGCGGACAAAATGGATAGAGCACCTGAAGTCCTGCAACCTCTCCACCGGTGTGAGTAAGCTTTGGACTACTGTCAAGGCCCTGTCAAATCCGAGGAAACATGACGATCGGGTTGAAATCCAATTCGATGGCCATGCCTCCTCGGACCCGAAGAAGTGCGCGAGCTACTTTAGCCGGCAGTTTATACTGCACCCTTCGACCGACAAGGCCAAACGATGTGTTACCCGACGGTTGCGCAAAATGCCAAAAGACTGCGCACCACTTACTTTCACCGATGAGGAGGTTCAGAATGTCATCAAAAAGGCGAAATCATCCAAATCCATCGGCCCTGACGGAATAAACATGCTGATGTTAAAACATCTAGGCCCAACGGGAGTAAACTACCTCACCAAGGTCCTCAACCTGTCGATATCCACTCTTCAAATACCCGATGTGTGGAAAGTCGGAAGAGTGGTCCCACTACTGAAACCTGGGAAACCCGCCAACAAAGGGGAGTCTTATCGCCCGATAACTCTCCTTTCCCCAGTAGTGAAGACACTTGAGGCCTTGTTACTCCCGTCATTCACCCACCACCTGAGCCTAGCAGACCATCAGCATGGTTTCCGTAAAGTGCACAGTACCACCACAGCACTTAGCGTCATAAACGCCCAGATAGTTCATGGCCTGAACCAGAAGCCACCCTGCGAGAGGACGATCCTCGTAGCGTTGGACTTGTCAAAAGCTTTTGACACAGTCAATCACGCAACGCTACTTGAGGACCTGGAACAATCAACGCTCCCTCCAGGGTTGAAGCGGTGGACCATGAACTACCTGAGCGGTCGACACTCATCCGTACTATTTCGAGGTCAAAACTCCAAACTCAGAAAAATTAAACAGGGGGTTCCGCAGGGCGGTGTCCTCTCCCCGCTACTGTTTAATTTCTACATTTCGAAACTCCCCCAGCCACCAGCGGGAATTTCAATGACCTCGTACGCAGATGACTGTACGATATTGACGTCGGGCAATGGAATCGATGGCATGTGTTCAAAAGTAAACGGCTACCTCTCCGATCTTTCTCGCTTCTTTTCTGCAAGGAACTTAACACTCTCCCCCACTAAATCCACAGCGACCATCTTCACCAATTGGACGAAGGAGTACAGACTGGACCTGAACATTTCAGTCGATGGCACAAAAATTCCGACAGTAAATAACCCTAAAATTTTAGGCGTCACTTTGGACAGTCTGTGCTCTTTCACTCCTCACACGACCGCAATAACTGCCAAAGTACAGAGCCGCAACAAAATCCTCAAGTCGCTTGCCGGCAGCTCATGGGGAAAGGACAAAGAAACGTTGTTGGCAACATACAAGGCAATCGGCCGGCCGGTCCTCAATTATGCAGCCGCAATATGGTCGCCTGGATGTAGTGACACGCAGAATAAGAAGCTCCAGACTTGTCAGAACACTGCACTCCGGACTATCACGGGGTGCCTCTTGATGTCCCCAATCGAACACCTACACAGTGAGGCCCGTATGCTTCCGGTTAAGGAACATAATGAGCTCCTCTCCAAGCAGTTTCTGCTGGGATGTTTTCGCAGAAACCACCCCTGCAGACGCCTGCTTGCAGCGGAGCAGCCTCCTAGGAACATCAAGAGGTCCTTCCTTGACTACGTCGACGACATCAGACAGCACGTCGACCAGACTTCGGACGCAACTAACTTCAGACAAGCACTGACCGCCATTCACAGTGGAGCCATTAACACCTTCACCGACTCCCTTTCAGTGAATGGCGTAATACGAGTCAAACCACCACCCATTGCAGACACAGAGCTCGAGTTGCCTCGCGAATCTAGAGTGACCCTCGCGCAACTTCGTTCTGGATACTGTAGCAGGTTAAACTCCTACCTATCCAGAATAGACCCCGACATACTAAACACATGTCCTGCATGCAATGAGTCTCCGCATGACACTAACCACCTCTTTGCATGCCCTACAAACCCCACTCATCTAACACCCCTTTCCCTATGGTCCGACCCCGTCGAAACAGCTCGTTTCCTGGGCCTTCCGTTAGATGACCTCGACGACAACGAATCTAGAATTTATCACCCAAACGGGGATTAGATAATCGTTATAACAACAACAACTACAAACAACAACTACAAAAGACTTCGTTAGTTACTTATAGCTTTATGTTTGTGCTCAAGGCCACTGCTTAGAAGATTTATTTAATCATACTTTTATTGAGAGATCTTTCTGCCATTAATACACATTTTCCAATTACTCTTGTCACTTTATTATTATTATTTTTTACTATAAACATTATATACTTGTAGTTATTAAATTATTTACTTGTTTTACTTGTGTACAATAATTTTGGGTACAAACTCGTATACATGTATGTGTTACTTACTAATATTTTCGGCTAATGTTCACTAAAATGTTTTCAGTTTAATAAAATCCCATAGTGCAGCGTATTCCCTAATATATATACAAATGTACATTATTTATATGCATTTATATGTATTTGTATATATGACACTTATTATATTTTTCGCTTCCGCCGCGCAACGGAACCGTCTATATGTCATATTTCAATTAATATTTAACACCCTGTACTTCTGCAATTTGAAATTCCCTACTTGCTGTTGAGGTAATAACTAGATTTGGTTTTCCATACTGTTAACTGACGGTATAAAATAATTGAATTAGTAATTTATTCGCTATTCCTTACTATATTTATGCCTTTTAAGTTTGGTTATGATTTTAAAGTTAAATAAACCAAACAATGCACCAGCTGATCGTGTCTGTTAGCGATCGCCACAGTTCAGCATATTGTGTTATCGATTTTTCTGTTGTGCGTTTTTATTTTGTTGTCGCTTGCGTTTAATAAATACTAAAGTACTTATTTGATAAACTGTTTATAAGCAGTATACAATTTTAATTACTTAGTACATATTTTGTTGTTGTATTTATCGAAGTAGTTTCTCGCGTTATAAAATATTTATGCATGCATCCATACGCTTATGATATTTGCAATATACAATCTGGGTAGGCGCAAATACATACACATATGGTATATGCTTAAAAGTATTTATTTATGAATTTTTTCTCGTAAGTATGTATATTGTTAGTTAAATCGCATAACATTTTCGCTACTTATTGTTTATAAACTTTACTATTTGTTTGGTTTTACTAAAAAATTGTGTATATGGCTGTAAACATGTACTATATAGGTATATGTATGCGTATGCTTTGCAGCATTTGAATTTATTTGGAACCTGAGCTAGTCTATTTTTGCAATATTATAAAAAAAACCGTTAAAAATTCATGAAAAAAAACAACAAGATAATTTTAAATAAAACTTTGTGTTGGAATTTATTTAAATTATTTTAAAATCATAAATAAAAACATTCATTTGTATTTAAACTATTGCATATTAATAATTAAAAGTGGAAAACTTAATAAGTTATACGAAATGAAACACGAACGATCACGCTTTTGTAAAGCTTAAAGGCTGAATGAACCACTTATCCTCCTTGGCTGACAGTACACAATTCTCACAAATTCATTTATCAGTTATTAAAAATTAATTGCATGCAATAAAAACAGGCATAGAAATTCAATTAAAGTAAGAATTTAATGAATATATGCTAAGATAAAGAAAACAAATGTTGAGCTGTCTCATCGATTCGTAAACACTGAAACTTCGCAGATCATAATTATACTAATCTAAATCCTAACTAACTATTAAACTATTTAACGGCGCCATCACCACCACTGTTTACGTTACATCTGTCCCCACACTTATCGGCAGTAAGCCCATCGTATCCCAGACCAACGCTATCGCTTACTCTTACGCCGCCGCCGTCTACGTCAATCGCCATATCTCATTGACGGGCTGAACGTTCTGTTTCCATGAGGCACTCGCGGACCAGGATACGTGCATGCACAATACCGCGCTTCAAACGCTCAGTTGAACTACGTGAACCTGTATATGTAGGCCGTATATCACGTCCCATTTCCTCAATCACCGCCAGCAATTGAGCATACTTGCTCAGCCCGTTGCTGGCCGCTGACGTGCCCGCCGTGGGCAAATTGGCCGTGGAAGTCATTGGCGTTGTTATGTTAGACGATGTTTGCGTAGTTATGACGGGCGACGTGGATTGTGGGTACTTTAGTTGCGATTGTGCGGCGCTTAGTATCGCCGCTGCATTGCTACTCACATCCAAAGCGCCACCGACACTCATACCACCGTTACCAACATTAACTACACCAATGTTACTGCCACTGCCAATAGCATTACTGCGACCACTACTATTTGCAGTGCCGCTACTATGGCTGGCACGTTGCGTCGAGGCGGGTGAGGCGATGGTATTCGATTGCTGCTGTAGAAGCGCCAATTGCGCTTGCAATTGTTGTGTGTACTGTAGAGCTGCAACTGCAGCAGCAGCTGAGGTGCTTGTGGATTGCTGATGATAGTCCCGTTCACGCTTACTATACAGTTCACGCCCGCTACTACCACTACTTTTGCCACTGCCACCACCGCCGAGCACACTGTGATGCAGGTCAAGCACCGTGGTGGCGCTTGAGGAACTGGAACTCGCACCGCCACTGCGATCACGAGGTGGATGGTGAATGGCGGAGATTTGTATTTGAGGTTGTTGTTCGCGCTGCTCTCGTTGTTGCTGATAATTGTAAAAATTTTGTACTTGTGAACGCGGTATTGGGGTCACTGTGACGTCACTCAATTTGGACTCTACAGCTTGTATGTCCATGATATCCATATCGCTGGTGACGGTTTGTGGCAAGTGTGCTACACGTAAAACAACAAATTAAACACTTTTTCAAATATATTGTTGTGTTTTGATAATAAAAACTCGCACTCACGTTTATAATTTGCAAAAAGAAAACAATGCAATTCACTTGAAAATGAGAAATGAAAATTTTCTGCTCGTTGCTCTCGTTTTGTCTTCCACGCAGGTACTTTTACTCTTTTTGCTGAATTTTCGTTACGAACGTGTGGGGGAAAACGCAATTGCGTGAAAAAAAGCAACGTAAATTGTGTGTGAAGAAGCAGAAGTATCCAGTGTTTAGACGTTCTATACAGGGGGGGCGAGTGATTGCCAAAACGGCGCGAATGCTTGCGCAAAACAAAAACGTCAAAATGCCACAACGAACAAGATTACAAACGAGAAATTCGAGTTAAGACGAAAAGCGCGCGTACGAACAGAGAACGTATATGATCATACGTTCTCTGGTACGAATGCATTAGCCATAGGGTTGCAGTGGAATATATAATATCGGCAAAACATTGACTTATCGAATTCATAAATTACGAATCACTCTAATATTTTAATTTGTCATATTAACATAATTTCCATGCGTAAATGTATCTAAGTGCATTACATATAGTTGACTTCAATGCAAACCAATTATTTTCAGAAAATATATTTCTAAAACCTATCTGGCATTACCCTATTTGGTCCATATCTTTTTCCTCCATTTTCCGCTAATAAAATATCTCAGCTGCTACAATGCGTTCATTCGCACCACTACATCTTCCCACTCTTTCGCTCACACATTTGACCATTTGGTTTTGCAATGATTCCGATTTCCACTCAAATCGCTCCAACTGTCACTTCGCACACATATGCAGTTTTGTTATTATTGCTTTTGAAGTTTTTCTTGCACTTAATTTTTGTCAGCCATAACCGCCGCAACATTTACAGTGACATCTGGTCATAATAAAGTTAAAAATCATTTGTAAATTGTGAGTTTTAGATATTTTAGTGACTTAGCAATTAAGAAAAATACGCAAATGTGTAATTGACTTTGGTAGTGCACTGCTGTGTTTAAATGTCGGTTTTAAATTTAAAAGCCCGCAACCCACAAATAGTTTTTCGTGTTTTTTTTTGTTGTTTAACTGGCGTTGCTAACGTCTTGTTATTGCTGCATGCCGTCATTGCAGTTTTCAAATCTTGGCTTTGCTGCCAAATATTCAACGCTTTGGGTGTGCGAAAATTCTTTAATAATATAATATTTAAGTGGCTAAGCTATTCCAAAAAGTGTGTTCTACATGTATTTTATTTTTGCGGCATTAGTTAAGGGTGTATTTGCATTGTACAATTGCGAATAGTCAATCAGCTGAAAATGCGATAGCGAATCTGTACGAAATGAGAAACATGGGCAAAGGCATTTCGTACACACATAATTATAATCTGTGTGGGTTGTCTCGAGGCGAAATTATGCCATAATAGCAAGAAATATTAAAAAGTGCGATTACAAAGTTAATGTTTAAAATTTTAACGAAGAATGAATAAAAATATACGAATAATAAATGTCGCATTAACAATCGTTTAACAACACTGTTAATATAAGTGTCAACTTTTTGTAAAAAGAAACAGACCTTTTGATTAATGGCAGTCGAAAAGAAATATTTGTCAGTTAAAAATAAAATCTACAACTGTTTCGCTTATCGAAAACATATCTTTTGCATTTTGCATCAAAATTTACTAAAAGATTTATAATAATATAAACAAAAAAATCTTTAATTGCATTTTCTTTCTCTTTCATTATCATAATTTTTACAAATCTCCCACTGCGAAGCTCCATTTGCAACGTTATTGTGTGGTTTAAATTGGACAACACTGGTAGCAGCCAATACGAAAAAAAAATACAAAAGTAAAATAACAGCTATTATTTAAAGAAATTGCTAAACAAAAAAAAAACGAATAACGAATTCCAATTTGCCGCTTCGAGTCTCGAATGTCAGTTGAATTTCGAATCGTCAGCGAATTTGCGCGACACCAACAACAATAGACTGCACTAACAAAAGTAACAACAACCACAGCAAAGAGTAGAAAAAGAAGCAAAAGAGAAAGAACGAACACTAGGAAACGAGCAACAATTCAACGAGTGAATAATTCCGCCGGATCACCGCGCGTCGCGCAGCTGTTTATATCGTCTACGTTGCTGTTGTTTCTTGCTTGAAAAGCCATACACAACCGCTGCCAAAGAAGCCAGTCGAGCTTAGTGAGTGAGTAATCGTCACAACGGAAAAATTTTTTTTTAGTGAAACCCCCACGCTGAGGTGTTAAAATCGAAATAAATCCTATAGAAAATATCCATAAAAATATAGAATTCAATTAATACATTGGTAAGAAGACACAAACAAGAAGCTTAAAAATATCGGAAATCGAATTGATGTGGTGAGAAGGTAGCAGTAAGTGCCCTTTCGTTTGCAGTCATTCAACGCATACGAAAATCAAAAAAGAACAAAAAAAAAAATCGCTCCACTACATTGAAAAGTGCACACCACAGCCCAAAATTAAAAAGAAAACATCAAAAGCCGCAAACTAAGCGGTAGAAGTAATAACATTTAAGATTAGCTGTAGTTGCACAGTCGCAGAAGTGGACAAGTTCCAACTCCCACAATGGAATACATTTCAGTTGGGCAAAGTGTTAAAATTAAGCGCACAGATGGCCGTGTGCATGCCGCAGTAGTGTCGAAAATTAACGAGTCTGGCAAATCGATAACCGTGGAATGGTACGAACGCGGCGAAACTAAAGGCAAGGAAGTCGAATTGGATGCTATACTGTCTTTGAATCCGGAAATCTTACAAGATCCCGAACCGGAACAAAATGCCGCGCCTGAACCGAAGAAACAAGCGACTGCGCCCATAAATCTTGCACGCAATGCCACGCAAGGCGCAATCGGACATCGTACCAATCGAGGCACCATCAACGCCACCAATTTACTCTCATCGTCCGCTGTTTCGGAACATTCGGAGAATATACCACCACCACCGACAACGGGTATAGTGCGCTCGCGAACTACTAATAATGCAACACGGTTGGCCTCAGCTACCGGCAGTGGCGGTGGTGTTGGCGGTGGCATCGCCATGAGTACCAGCGCCGGCAATTCCTCTTCAATTGCATCTAGTTCAGTGGCAGGGAATGTGGGCGCACGGCGTTCCTATGTTGTTAAAGAAGTTGAACGACTGAAGGAAAATCGTGAGAAGCGGCGTGCACGTCAAGCAGAAATGAAAGAGGAAAAAAATGCGCTCATGAATCAAGATCCAGGAAATCCTAATTGGGAAACCGCACAAATGATACGTGAATATCAAAACACCTTAGAATTTAATCCGCTTGTTGACGGACAAGTCTATGAGGATCATCAAATCACAGTATGTGTGCGTAAGCGACCGCTCAGCCGCAAAGAGATAACACGGAAGGAGATCGACGTTATTTCAGTGCCGCGTAAGGACACGCTCATCGTGCATGAGCCACGCAACAAGGTCGATCTAACTAAATTCCTCGAAAATCATAAATTCCGTTTCGATTACGCATTCGATGATCGCTGCGACAATGCCATGGTCTACAAGTGAGTACATACTTAAACTACCACTCATGTACCTATACGTAGATATCTTTAACTGCTACCTACTAACACTCATTTGGCAGCAATTGAGCGTTTCTTACAAGTCGGCCAATGGGCGCTAGCAAGGCATTTTATTTTCACGTTGTCGCCGCTGCTCACTGTAATTGCATATGTTCGTGATTTTGTTTAATACTCTTAGACATTTATATGTGTATGTTAGGTTACGTAGCAAGTGTAGTTGTTTGGCTTGCCAGCTGGCCGGATCACTGACTTCACCAGCGCTTTTGCTCAAACATCCAAGCCACCAGTCACTGCCGATGTCTGTTTGCGCGTATGTATGTGCATATATTTCAAGTCTTGCTGAACTCCATATGTTCTTTGTTTACTAATGCCATAAACGCTGACTAACTATTCGACCAACTGTCACACTAAGCCTTCAAATTTTTTTATTGCACTTTCTTTCGTTAGTTTATTAACATAAGGAAATTAAATGGAACACAAAGTTCTGCTTAGTGTATTAATTCAATTTAGAGAATTTTCCAAATTTTCTTAATAGCATAGGGAGAGAGAAGTGGCAAACATTGGTGCAGTCATGAAGTTGATATTTTGCTGATCGTTTTGAGCGTGTTAATGTGTATTGTGAAAGTCAAGAACGATAGTAAAAAGCAACTTAGGGAAACAATGCAGTGAAATAAAGAAAGGCAGTCAGTCAAAGCGATCGGGGTCACTTGTATTTAGGATTTGGATTATTTTTGTGTAAAGCGCCTAAATATTATTATCATATATTTGGTTGCAGCGCTGTCAAAGAAGTTGTAGCTGCCACCGCATTCAACACTTTTTCAACATTTAAATTCAGCTCGAGCGCTTTTTTGAATTTGCGGTTTTGTCAAACGAATTTACTGCTTGCGAAATTTCTCCCTATGTAACAGCAAGTAAGCATGGATATGCTCAACCCAGGTTAATATTTTTTTTTTTGTTTTTTATAGGGTTGCATTACGCCTATTGGGAAGGTATTTTGTTTGTGGTTTTCATTTTAGCCATTTCTGCAGTACATTCATTCGCTTAATATACACTTCATGGCAACCGCTTAAAACCACTTCTAACCAGTTCTATATACTATAACTTAAGACTTTTTGTTGGCAACGTAAACAGTTTGTTATTGTTGCTATTGAAGTTGCTGCATGGAAAACGAAAAGAGCAACGAAATCTGTAGCCATTAGCGTAGTTTGCGGCAAATTTTGGTATGAAAAATATATTTCATTTGCTATTGCCATGTATGTATGTACTTGTATTTGCATATCTGGTATCTCGGTACCTCACAATCGTTCTATACGCTTGTATTCAGCCGAACTGGTCATTAGTCATAAATGTTATTATAGTTTGTATGAAGTCAGGCTCCTATAAAGCAAACATTTTTTACGTAGCCGGCATTTTATTTTTTACATACATACATATACATATTATATATATATTATACAAATAAAGAAATTTGTATATTAATTTACACAATTTTTTTTTTTGTTAATGTCGAATTTTATATGCACGTTGGTATCCATTAGCAGTTTGCTCCAATTAGAATTTAAGAGCATCCAATTGGTTGCATCAAACCTAACCCTACTAGTTTTGACATTTGACTTTTGAAGTTAAAAAAAAACAAAACACGTCGACCATATTAGCGAACTATTTACTAAGTAACTATGTAGTGATTCATTTGCTATTTGTTACATTATTATTATATAATATAAAAGCCGCATTTATTTATTCTTATCAATTCAATTTATATTGCGAAATTATACTTATTCAGCGACTGACACATCACTATTAATTATGATTAAAATGATAACAAAAGCAATCTGATATTTGTTTGTGCAGCGTTGGTAATGTTATTTTGTGGCCAATTGCGATTTTTACAAACTATTTATTAGCAAATGATCTTGAAAACAGCTTAAATCGAGACCAGAAATAGACATTTGCTATTACTGCCTAAAAAATTACATTTCTACATAACACATTCCTCATAATTTTTATTAATTTTTTTTCTTATACATCAACAGGTACACTGCTAAACCTTTGGTTCAGACAATTTTCGATGGCGGTATGGCGACATGTTTCGCCTACGGCCAAACGGGTTCCGGCAAAACGCACACCATGGGCGGTGAGTTCAATGGTAAAGTGCAGGACTGCAAAAATGGTATTTACGCTATGGCCGCACGTGACGTTTTCACTTATTTGAAAAGTCCGCGTTATCGTACGCTCAATTTGGTTGTGTCCGCTAGTTTCTTTGAAATCTACAGTGGCAAGGTATAAAACTTTACCAGTTACACACTCATGCTAATATATTAACATAACATTTCTGTCTGTACACAGGTCTTTGATTTGCTCTCGGACAAGCAAAAGTTGCGCGTACTCGAAGATGGCAAACAACAAGTGCAGGTCGTGGGCTTGACTGAAAAGGTTGTCGATAGCGTCGAAGAAGTGCTCAAACTTATACAGCATGGCAATAACGCGCGTACCTCTGGTCAGACGTCGGCTAACTCGAATTCGTCGCGTTCGCATGCCGTTTTCCAGATTGTCTTGCGTCCGCCTGGTTCAACTAAAATACACGGCAAATTCTCATTTATCGATTTGGCTGGCAATGAACGTGGCGCCGATACATCATCTGCCAATCGACAGACACGCATGGAAGGCGCCGAAATTAATAAATCACTACTCGCGTTGAAAGAGTGCATACGTGCTTTGGGCAAACAGTCGGCTCACTTGCCATTCCGTGTTTCGAAATTAACACAAGTATTGCGCGATTCATTTATTGGCGAGAAGAGTAAGACGTGCATGATAGCGATGATATCGCCCGGTTTGAGTTCATGCGAACACACGCTAAATACATTACGTTATGCGGATCGTGTTAAGGAGCTTGTGGTCAAGGATATGCCAGATATGTTGCGCGAAGGTGATGGTGAGCATGCCATAATGGAGGAGGACGAAGATCAAATGGTCGTACACAATAATCGTTCGCATAATCATAACATTAACAACAATAACAATAATAACAAAAACAATGGACAGATGTCGGAAAACGATTTGGCGTTGTTGCGGTCACTAAGTGTAAGTAATTGCTGCCTACTATGCAATGGCATATCATATTAACAAAACTTCTTCACATACAGGAACACGACATGTCAGACGAGTTGCTCGTGCAACACGCAGCCATTTCAGATTTGCAACAAACCGAAGAAATGGTGGTGGATCAACATCGTTTAGTCAATGATTTTCTCTCACAGTTTTTGCCCGAATCCTTGCGACTCTATGATCTAACCAATTACGTGGATTATGATCAGGATGCCTATTGTAAACAGGGTGAGGCGCTTTTCACACAACTTGCCGAACTGGCAACCAGTTGTCGAGACTTGATGGCCGATTTTCGTGCTAAAATGGCCAAGGAAGAGATGTTATCGTGCACCGTTAAACCGACTGGCGGCAAGCGTTAAACGCACATTTGATTTGTGGCAAAAAATGCATTGTTTGGAAAATTAACAGCAACAATAACAGCAGCAAAAAACATATATATATATATAAATGTATTAATATAAAAAAGAAGATATTTGGCATCCAGCGAGCAAGCATAGCAGTGCTGTAAGGATAGCAACAAGGAATTAAGAGAAAAATAAACAATTATGATGTTTAACAACAACAGCAGCAACAAGAATTAATAGGCGCAACAACAGCAGAAGCAATTAAATGAATATACTTATAAAGAGATAAACTATGAAACAAACAAAATACTCCTTAAATCTAACGCACCCACATTACGAACACAAAAAGCGAAAAAGGAAACAAAACAAAAAACTATATTTGTACACCCCATTCCAGTGGCAAGTAGCAAACGTGATAGGCATAAAAGCAAATTGTGGTGTTTTGCATATAAGAAAAACAAAAAACCAAAAACACACACACAAAACGCTCACAATTGCAATCGCAGCAAAACATTTATTTTCAAAAACATCAGCAGTTGCTTGCAACAAACATGCTCATCGTAAGTTTACTGATATTCACCACGCACAGCTGGCTGCCCAAACCAGTTATACATACATAAATACATATTAATTTTTGCACATTCATCCTACGCTCATGCTCATACTCAAACCCTCATTTCTGAACACATTCGCAACACACAAACACATACACACTTGCCCATTTCGGCAAATCTACGCGGGAGCTGTTAGCGGCGCATATACGCGTAGACGTTGATTTAATGTTGATGATAATGATGTTGAAGTTGAATATGCTTATTATAATTTTAATAATAATTTTTCGTTTTTAACCTTTTCTCTAAGCTATTTATTTTCTGAATTTAAATTGATTATACATCTACATACATACATACTTGCATAGCTTCAAACGTGCAAAATGCAAAATGCAAAAAAAAAAAAACAAAAAACAAATAATAAAAAAACATGAATCTTAGGAATTTTATATATGAATACAAGTATTATAATATGCGTTTTTGTGCCGTCAACGTTGTTGTAGTATAAGTGTCGGTGGCATATAATAAGCGTTTGCATTTAAGCGCAAAAAAACAATGAACATTTCGTTTCAAAGTAGTTACTAAAAGGCATGTAATTTGCAGCAAACAGAATGTTACAAAAATAGCTTATGCAAAACAAAAAAATCTAAAAAACTTTCCAACTCAATATTTAAAAATATAGCAATTTTTCAAAATCTAAACTCTTAAAACTTTAACACAGTTATTAAAAATATAGTGATATTTTCAAAATCTTTAATTAAAAAAAATAACTTCATTTAAAAATAGCTAAAAATTATTATTTTTAAATAAAATTGCAAAATTATTTTTCTTTGGTAAAATTGCAAAATTATTTTTCTTTAATAAAACTGCAAAATGTTTATTTTTGTTTTACAAACAAAATCCAAACCGGTTTTTCAAAACTAGTAGCAAACACAATGTTTCGAAAGTAGCTTGTGTACATAAAACAATAAATCTAAAAAAATTACCAACAAATTTATTAAAAATGTACTTGTAGTATATTTTCAAAACTTGAAAAAATTTTAAAATTATCCAACACAGCTTGTAAAAATTTATTTTGTTTTATTTCAAAACATAAAAATTAATTTTTTTTTATTTCAAAACATAAAAATTTATTTTTTTTTATTTCAAAACATAAAAATTAATTTTTTTTTATTCCAAAACATAAAAATTAATTTTTTTTTATTCCAAAACATAAAAATTAATTTTTTTTATTTCAAAACATAAAAATTTTAAAAATAAATTTACTGTAAAATTACAAACTAATTTTTTTAAATTAAATTATGAAAATACTTATTATTATATAAAGTAAAATTACAATTGTTTTTTTTTTCAATTATGAAAATATATTTGTTAATAAAATTGCAAATAATTGTTTTTCCTATTAAAATTAATAGAGTATTTTTTTATTAAGTAAAATCACTAAAGTATATTAAATAAAATTACTAGAGTATTTTTCTTTTTTCTTCAATAAAATTAATAAAATATTTTTTTAAATTAAAATTACTAAAGTATTTTTTTTTCTTTAATCAAATTATAAGTAATTTTTTTTTTTTAATAAAATACTAAAGTATTTTTTTTTAATTACTAAAGTATTGTTTTTTTAATAAAATATTTTTTTTTATAAATAAAATTACTGAAGTATTTTTTTTATTTTAATAAAAACACAATTTGTTTTTAAATAAAATTACTAAGGTATTTTTGTTTGTAAATAAAATTACTAAAGTATTTTTGTTCTTTAATAAAATTATCAAAGTATTTTTTTTTTAAATTAAGTTTTTTTTTCTTTAAAAAAATTATCAAAGTATTTTTTTTTTAAGAAAATGAAGTATTTTTTTTCTTTAATAAAATTATCAAAGTATTTTTTTTTTAAAAAATTAAGTATTTTTTTTTTAAATAAAATTACTTAAGGATTTTTTTAAAATAAAATTACTCAAGGATTTTTTTAAATAAAAATAATTAAAGGATTTTTTTTTGTAATAAAATTACTGAAGTATTTTGTTTTATTTGAATAAAATTAATAAAATATTTTTTTTAATAAAATTATTAAAATATTTTTTTTAATAAAATTATTAAAGTATTTTTTTCTTTAATAAAAATCTTTTTAATAAAAATAAAAATTTTTAATGAAAATACAAATAAGTTTTTTTTTTAAATTAGTAAATATAAAGAAACTTTTTTTTTGTTTGAATAAAATTAAAGAAACTTTTTTTAACGAAATTAAGTGTTGCAACAAAACCGGTTTGGATGTTTTTCGAAATACATTTTTTAAATTTTTATTTTTAAGATTTTTGTTGGTCTCGCTGTTTATCGCTGTTTAGTCTCATAAATGTATTGACCAACAGCATTAAAAAATATATCTGCATACACATTCGTACATGTATGCAATTATATTAAAGCCTTTACACTTTTGTTCATCAGCTTTTGTTAATATAATAATATTTATTGTTTTTTTCTTCGCTATCCAAAGATTCTATACAACGAACCACAAACATATACATACACACATGACGTTCAGCATGCATATTAACCAAACTTTCTTTTTGTTATAAAATTTTTTCAGTTAAAAATTGTTGAAAACCGTTTTCTACGCTCGTCTATGCACATTCCTACCACTGTTCTGTGCTCTTCCTTTTGTTCCTACCGTAAATTTCCTAACCTCTCACTTTCCATACACCTGTTTGTCGACATTTGCAAAGACGAAAAAATAAAATTGTTATTAATTGCAAAATTTCATAGCTAATTTATAAAAGCAACAACAAGCATTAATCAAAACAAAAACCAAACCACCAGCAGTACTAACAACCAAACCAAAACAACAACACCACCATTTCATACCACAGCTGCTCGCCAGCTTGAGCAGCGCATTGCGCATAAACGCCTATATTTATATAAATATTAAGCTAGCTGCACGCGCAATTAGTAGTATACGCGTAGAGGATAAAAAAAAATCACTACAACCCAGAAGACTAGCAAATTTGAAAGAAACTTTCAAAAAAAAAAGTAATAATAATGAAAATTCGTTGTATTGTAAATTGTGCAAGCAGCAAATTAATTACTACTACTGCAATATACAAGAAATATATATTTAAATAAGTTTGCAACAATAACAGCAACAACAAGTATAGATATAAATATACATATATGTATACATATATATAACGTATTGTTGATTTTCCTAAGCTTAATGCGTCTGGCGTGAAAAAACTTTATGTTATCTCTACAAAACAAGTGCTTCAAAAATCAGTAAAAAAAACACACACTTTCATATTAAATGAAGTGAATAGAACGCAGATGAATTCCTCACAAATTTGAATGAGAAACGTATTTAGTAGCATCTAATATTTAAATTATATATATATATATACACGTAAAAAACTAAAAAAAAAAGAAATCTTAATGCAAAAAATAAAAACTTTAAAAATTTAAATAACAAATTAACAAAAAAATATACTGTGGCTTTTGTAATTTGCACAATGTTGTAATAGTTGCAGTTGGCAACTAAAGTTTGGCACATGTGACAACAGAAGTGTTAGGTTATGACCGATATGGCACCACGCAATATTAAAGAGTTACCGTTCCACGACGTTCTAAGTAACCGGAACGGACCCGGATTTATTCCGGCCAAGGACTGTCAACTCGGCAGAATTCTGCCGCTACAACAGCAACAACAACGAGTTGCCACATCAGTCGAGTTGTTGTTATTGTTGTTGTAGCGGCAGATTTCTCAACAGTCGAGTCTACATAACTGGAACGGACTTGGATTTTTTAAGCGACCAACAGTTGTTATTTCGGCGATCTAACCCTGTTTGGAGCGGTAAGTTTCAGTCGAGTCTACGTAACCGGGGCGAAGCCAAGAACTGAGAGTTGTTGTTGTTGTAACGGTTACCTAGTTCCCACTTGGGTGATAAGTTATAGTTTGGTTGTCGTCGAGGTTCGGCAGCATTACTACAGGAATACTACTACTAATACAACAACAACAACAAAAACTTTTACGAAAGTAAAAATATGGGTTTATAACTGGTAAAGCACACTTGACTCAAAATCATTCCTAAAAATTATTTGGAGTATGTTCGACTGTTCGACAAACAACAATAACCACAAGCAACTCAAAAGGAATGTCAACTTCCAATTTAACTTCGCTCTGCGGTAGTGAAAACTCTAAAAGAACCGAACACACAATTCACAATTTGTTGCCTACTTCCATTTTTTTTTATTTATATATTTTGTAGCTACCTAAGTTATCAAACGGAATTTGCATGCATTTTCCCCACTAAGCAAATTTTAGTAAGTGTAATTCCAGTAATTTAGATAAAAATAATAATAAAATGTATTTTTACAACAAAATCCGCTTAATATTATATAATATATATGTATGTACATTAAAAAGTCAAATTGGCGTTCTCCTCAGTCACGCCTATTTCGTAATCAGCACCATATAAGGTTTGTTCATTACCGTGAACATCATCCACTACCAATATACTATCCATGTGTTCTTCCTCGTTGATTTCTAGGAACTCGCTTACACCCTGCTGCATGGCCAAATGTTGCTCATTTACCATATGATAGTCACTCTCTTCCATATACTCATCGCCCTCCTCCACCAAATCGTCGTAATCGTTGGCACTGGCTTCGGATTTTTGATGCACTTTGTAGTGCGCCTAAAAGCAGACAACAAAAAATGTGCACTATTGGACATACACAATAAATTTATAGTTAACCTACAATTAAATGATGTTTTCGGCGAAATCGTTTCACGCAAAATTCACACTGAAAACGACGTTCGGCTGTGTGTATCGTGTGCAAGTGTATGCGTAACGTCGACGGAGATATGAATTTTTGTTTGCACTCATGGCACTCAAAGGATTTGGCTGTATGTGAATAACGGTGCATTTTCAAATGCTGCAGTATGAGAAAGTCCTTGCCTGCAAGATAAACAAAGTGATGGACACGTTTTTTTATATTTTTTTTAAATGATTTTTCTTTAATTATTTTTATTTTAATTATTTTTTTTTAATTATTTTTTAATTATTATTTTTTAATTATTTTTCTTTAAATTATTTTTTTTATTATTTTTTTTTTAAACTATTTTTTTTTTTTAAGTATTTTTTTATTTTAAATAATTATTATTTTTTAATGGGTCAACAGCATACCGCAAATCTCGCATTCAAACGGTCGTTCGCCGGTGTGCGAACGCATATGTACCGTTAAATCATGCTTGGACAGAAATCCTTTTTGGCATTCCGTACACTTGAAATTACGCACATTGTTATGTCGATCCATGTGATAACGGTAATGCACTTTTTGATTGAATGTACGCTCACAGATATCACATTTAAAAGCCGGTTCACCGCTGTGCAAACGCAAGTGCACACGCAAGGCATCGTTGGTATGTAAGAGTTTTGTGCAATAGGGACATGGAAATTTGTTGTGGTGCACTGTTTTACTGCAATAAGTAACAACAATATAAATTTCTTTTTATAATACATATAAAAGCGGGTTTTAGCACCTACCGATGTTGCAGAAAATCGGTGCGTCGTAGGAATTCCAAACCGCAAGCTTGACATTCGTATGCACGGCGAATGTTGCCTCCGTTACACGCGCCTGACACTTTCGGTCGCTCCAATGCATTAATCGGTAGACTACTATTGGTGTCTTCCAAATAATGCACATCGAAAAATTCCACTGGTTCTTGCTTCAAATCATTGCGCTCTTCGACAGAGTTCTCTTCAAATAATGGCGCAAATTCGACCACTTTATCGTCACTTGTTGTTTTAATATCAGCATGTTCGATAGCTAATTGCGCGTCCGTAACATGCTCAGCTTGCTCCTCTTCGTAATACTGCACATCAGCACTGTCAGTCGCTTCTGCTAATAGTTCATTTAAACACTCATTTGTGTTCACTTTCGTTGGCAGCGTCACTGCAGGCGCATATTCTTGTAAGTAATTAACTTCTTCCATGGTAGTTGGCGTGTAAGTAACCGCTTGACAGTCCTCAAAAACAAATTGTTCTTGCTCAGTTATATTTGTACTTGCATCCGCTAGCAGGGACTCGATTACACCATTTTCATTACCTATGGCAGACATATCACATTCTACAGATTCTTCCTTTAAAATATCTGAGTTTCTCGTTTCCGATTCGACATGTGTTACATTTTCACCTTTTCCTTCTACATACGCATTACTTTTATCGGTGGCGGTGTAAATTTTCGCCAACTCTTCCAGTGTACGTCGCGCCTTCATGGTCAATTTACGAAAGAGTCGCATTTGCAAATCACAACTATTACACAGATACTGCGGGTATATTTCCATGGTTGATGCTTCAATCTAAAAGATGAAACCTATTAAATATAGATGGTACTATAGAAAAAAAACGCGTGGGATTCACCTCAACACCGAGCATTTCTTCATACAGCTTGCCCGTATTAGTAAGCTGCCATGCGTGTGACTGCATCACACCACTTTCTTCTATTACTTGCACAACGTATAGGCACTCATAGTCACCATCCTGGTTAGGACTACGACAAACTCGACAGCTGTTTACCACCTCCTCCTCTTGAAACATCACATTTAAAATTATTTTAGTGCTCAAATGTTTATAAACAAATTCCACAAGGAATGAGTGTAAAATAATTGTTATCCCTTTTATCGCAGAATGCGAATATCGGCGAAAACGAAATGTCAAGTTGTTATCGATAAAACTGAATATTATCGAACTTTTATTAAGAAAATTAAATTCGCTGCTTATGATGACCGAAATTTTCAAAAACGAAATTTTTAAAACTTTTGTATGCCAATATATTTGACACACACGCGATTTCACTATAAGCGATTTCGGGTTTTTCTTGTTTTTGAATATATTTGTTTACAAATATAACTCAGGCAACCCGCGCCAAACTATATTTTACCAGAGAATGTAAATGATTTTATACTCATTTACATTCTCTGGTCATAGGACTTGCATTTTTAATGTGTAATATTTTTACTGTTTGCTATTGTTTATATTACGTTAACTAGATTTAAATGTCAGCTTCGCGTCATCAAGGTTTGAATTTAATTTCCAAATTAAATAATATTCATGTAGAGGATTTGCAATATGTGGAGCAGGATTTGTGCTATTATGAATTGGTAAGTGCTGTTGGTACAGTGAATTGCCACTATAATAAAGGCATTTCCTGTGTAAATATACATATGTATATGCATATGTAAATAAATTTCCATAGCTTGTTAATTTGTTGTACAACTATTTATATAAAATAAGATGACAAATACTATATTATAAAATATAATATTTTTTGTTTATCTTTGTATTTGTTTTTATTTTTTCAACAGGTGTCATTGGGCTTTTTGCTGTTTGGCGATGAACGCGCAAACGCTGAATTTGCGCTACAAAAGGTATATCAATATATAAACAACCAAAATATTTAATAAAAAAAATATATTTATATGCATACACCTAGCTACTAATACTCTCCAACACGCACAAGGAACGCAGTTGTGGTGGCGCTGATTTACTCAGCAAATACATAAGCGTTAATCCGCGCAATTGGCGTGCACAGTTAGTAGAAGCTTTGTCTATAATAGGCGCTCGACGTGTCTTACGAAAGCTGGGCTTCGACTGGAATGAATTACACTATCACTATCTGCCACATATTGGCGAACTGAGTGTGCTTGTGCATCCACTGCTAAAGGCGTTATATCGCATATGTGAACGTTTGAAACCGGCGCAAGCAGGACAATTGGTATTACGGGTCAATGAGCAACGTAAGCCGCCAGAGGAGCATCTACGTTTCTACGATTTTGCATATTTGGAAATATTTCTATTAGACTGGCTATCGCGGCGCATTATTACATTGGGTGATGGTGTTGCAAATGGTGCTGATGTTGATGTGTTGCTAGAATTTTTCAAATTTAACGATTTGGATGCATTAAAGACACTACTCCTTGAAACAATTGTAAATAACGCAGATAATAAACACATGCACAATAACGCACATATCACTGCGGATAATGCGACAGCGATCACTGGAAATAGTGAAAATTATGCTGCTGAGAAAAACACAACAACAATGCAAACAGATGCAAACGCATCTACCTCAGTACGAGACTGTGATTTAACCATAAATGAAAGGTACGAAGTGCGTCACGAGCGTGCTGGCATACTATTAATCATCAATCAACTAAATTTCCATGAAGACACCGATCCTGATATGAAGGTGAGTTTTGTGCGCGGAAATATTTGTAAATGATTAGCTAATTAATTTATTTCAAGAAATTATTGCCGAAAAAATCACTCTCACCACGTCACGGTTCGAATATGGACAAGGATCGTTTGAAAGACGTCTTCACGCTTTTCGGTTACAAACCAAAGGTATTCGAAGATCTTACACATATTGAACTAATGCATCGCATACGGGAAACGGTCAAATTATCTTTTCAATTTGATTCGCTAATTGTGTGCATACTTTCGCATGGCACCGAAGGCAAGTAGTTGGCATCTAATGTTTTTGCTGAGTAATTACATATAATAAATATATATATATATACTATTTTTTTTTCAATGTAGGCTCTGTATATGGCAGTAACAGCATACCTGTGGAAATATCAGAAATCGAGCATATAATAACCGGCGACACGCTAGTTGGCAAGCCTAAATTACTTATCATACAAGCATGCCAGAAGGATGAATCACCAATAAATGTATGAATGATTGATGTAAATTATTATACTCTGCACAGGGTACATTACGTGCGTGGCAATGAAGTCTATAACACCCATAAAAAAATGTCGGAGAACCTATAAAGTATATATGTATGCATATATAGATGACGAGCTGAGTCGTTTTAGCCACGTTCGGCTGTCTGTCTGTATATATGCGAACTAGTCCCCCAGTTTTTGAGATATCGATTTCAAAGTTGACACACGTCTTTTTTTTTCGCAAACAGCTGCTTATTAAACGTTATCGGTCTACTATGGCTTTTAACTGCCATACAAAATGACCGAGCGATTGAAAACTTTTTTAATTGACGCGATATCTTCACTTAGCTTATTTTCCCATATAACGCCACAATCGCCGAACATATTTAGATCGGACCACTATAGCATATAGCTGGCATACAAGCTGGCTGTTCAAAATCAAGTTCATGTATGGAAAATTGATTTATTTTACAAGATATATTTAGCAAATTTTTATGCTATAAAAAATGCACCTGTGAAGGGTATTATAGCTTCGGTGCAGTCGAAGTTAACGTTTCATTTTATTTTTTTTTTATTTATTAATTTTTGTTATAAATGTTATGTATAGTTATATATATTATATAATGGTCACTCTATTAACATTTATGCACTTTATAGGAACGCTACAAGCCCGATGTGGAGCCACATCGTTTCAGCGACTTGCTAAAGGCTATGTCCACTGTGCCCGGCTATTCGGCAATGCGCCATACGCTTGAAGGCACTTGGTTTATACAAGAACTGTGCGATGCTGTACAGCGTTTCGGCGATCGGTAATGAAACAAAAACACAAAAACAAAAACATCACTTTTGATAATGCAAAAAATTTCGTATTTAATACATTTATTTTAATTTGTTTTACAGCCGTCACATTGTCGATATTTTAATTGCTGTTAATCGCAAAGTCAGCGAGCGTCGCGGAAATAAAAACGAAATTATGATGCCCATTTCGAGTTACACGCTACGAAAATTTTTCTTTTTGCCGTCCCGTAAGTGACTGCTAGCAGCAGTCTAACGCGCTTGCCTGTAAGTCTAATAGCAAATGTCGTGACAATTAGCTTATGTTCCAATTGTGATTAGCGTGTAATTGCAGTACCAAAATTTTAAAATTTTTCGAAATTCTTGTAGTTGTTTTAATTAAGTAGCATTGCGTAAAACCTGCAGTTGTGCCAGACAAGTATAGTAAAGTATATATTTTACTTCTAGTATGCATGCTATATTATAAATTTTGATACAAAAAAATTTGTATAAATAAAGATTTAAAGCATTTATATAACTTACATTAAATATGTCTTACCAAAGTGTTGCCGAATATAGCGCAAATAAAATTATTGTTTTAAGTAATATAATTGTTTCCAGCTGTAACACAATTTAAGCGGTTAAATCCACTTGCAAGTGAGAAAAAATGTGTTTTTTGTAACTTCTTTTTGTTTTTTTTTTGAAGCGGCTTGATATTTAAAATATAAATGAAAAATAATGTGCATTTATGGAATTTAATGTATTTTAATAAGCGGTTATTCATATTGAAAAATTTTAAACTCAGCTCGCAGCCAATTACCAATACACCGATCACCAAGTGGACCTCCGAAAAAAGTGGTCTGGCGGTGAGTTACATTTTTCTACCTAAAATTATCTTACATCCAAAAAACTAAAAACTTTATTACACTAATTGAGTACAGCTAATGTTCGAAGAACTAGTCAAAATTTTAATTTTTTGAAAAAACGTCGGTTTCCCAAAATGAAAAAGATTTACACCTCGGAGTGTCTTAGAGAATCGAAATTATTATCAAAAATTGTATTGTTTCGAACATTAACTGACAAATACATATATAATATATTTAAGCAGTTCGCGTGAAATTTTCAAGTCGATCGGTGCAGCCGTTTCGAGAAGTTTTTCTCACTGCCGCTAAAAACAGCGTTTCTAGTTAAATGCCTTTAAAGTTTTGGAAACCAATTACGCTAAGTTAAAAAAATGATTTTTTGAAATGCACAAGTGGCTTTAACCGCTTAATTTTATTATATTTTATATAAAAAATATAATTTTTGTGTGTTAAAAGTAATTGAAACATCACCTGAATTCCAAAATAAAATACAGTTGCAAATATTCTTCTCTTTTGTTATCTGTATATTAATGCTTTAATACGTACTGGCGTGTGTTACATTTTAGTTTTACAATCTTTTTTATGATAAATGATACAGTATTTTTTATATAGCACTCATTATGCGTGCAATAAGTGTACAATTTTTATTTAGCTGAAATTAAATTTATATTTGGCATTTTTCTTTTGGTAATTGAAAACAGTTTTAAAAAAAAGTTTGTAATTATTTGTCATAATTGTGTTTAATAATTAATTTTATTTTAGTTTTATTACTTCTCATGCTTTTTAATTTCGCTGTGATAAAAACTTTTTTTTTTAAACTTCCCTGTGTTTATTTTAGATTTTGAATCCGTTTTTTTTTCTATCATATTTTTTTCTATCATATTTTTTTCTATTATATTTTTTTCTATTACATTTTTTTCTATTATATTAATTGTTCCATTACATTAATTTTTCCATTATATTTATTTTTCTATTATATATACCGCAACAAATTACAAACATATAAATACATATGTATGTGTGCGTACGAGTATGTACGCATGCATGTTTATTTATTTGTTTGTTTTTATGCTACACATTTTTATTTTGTGTTTTTAGTTTGGTTTTTATATTAATTTTCAGTTTTGCAAACAAAAAGTTGTTTGTTTTCTTTTTTTTTTAGTTTAAATATAATATTTTAAGCATTACGTGTTGTTCTACTTTAAATTTAGTGTTTTTGATTTTATTTTTATTTTTATAGTTAATTTTGAATTTTGCAAACAAAAACAAGGTTTTTTAATTTATAAATTAATATAATTTATATTTTTTTTTATAATTTAATATAATTTATATTTTATTCATTATATAATATAATATCTCGTTTTGTTTCTTTTTTTAATTTATTATTTTTATTATATATTATTTATTATTAATAATATTTTTCGTAACATTTATCAAGTTTTTATTATATGCTTTACCTTAATAGTCTAGCTTTTAACTTTTCTTTTATTTCATTTTAAATTTAATGTAGTAAATTTCGACAATTTTATTATTTTTGCTTAAGTTTATTAATTTGTGTTGATCTTACAAAATTAATTAAGTTTCAAAAATTAAATTTAATAATTTTCGTATTCTTATTGTTTATTTTTATTGTGTTTGTTTTTTTATTTTTATAATTTCTTATTATTTGTTTTTATTGTGTTCTTTTATTTTATAAATTTTTATTGTTTTTTTATTTTTATTTTTAGAATTTTAATTTTTGTTTTTAATTTTTATCTTTATGTTTGTTTTCTTTTTCATGATGTCTTATTTTTTATTTTTATTGTGTTTGGTTTTTTAGTTTTATTATTTTTTTCCTTTTATTCGATTTTGTTTTTTTGCAATTTTTTTTTTAATTTTTGTTTTTATAATTTTTTAAAATTTTGTTTATTGTGTTTTTTATTTATGTTTTTTTTTCATGTTGTCTTATTTTTTTTTCTTATGTTCTTTATTCTTTATAAATTTTTTTTATTGTGTTTGTTTTTTTAGTTTTATAATTTCTTCTTTTTTTTTTTGTGGTATTTTTTTATTCTTGATAATCTTTTTTATATTTTTTAATTTAAAAAATTTTTTTTTTAATTTTTACTGTAGTTTTTAATTGTTACTGTGATTTTTTAATCTTTATAGTGTTTATTTTTATTATTTTTTTTATTTTTATTGTGTTTTTGATTTTTTTGTTAACATTTTTAATTCACTTTCTCTCATTGCTATAGCTGTTAAATTTTTGTTTAATTTTTCATACAGCTAATTTTATTTTACTCTTTAGATGTTAATTTATGTATTTTTTACTATAATAATTTTTATTTGTTAGAAAAATAGGCTTTTATTTTGAATCAATCACACTGGCCTTAACTATATATGTACATATCTGATAGCAATGTACATACTATAACATATGTATGTATTGTGGATTACATATTTTAAGATTTAAAATATTTAATAAATTTTTAATTTTTACCAAGCGAGCGCTTGTATTTTTCATTGTAAAAAAAAAGTTGAATTATTAACAATTAACTTATATTAATTTTAATTAAACAAATATAAAAAACAAAAATCTACAATTAATAAATCAACATTTTTTTTTGGCTTGTTAAAACATAAATTTTCATCAATATTAGAAATTAATTATCTTAAATATTTTTTGCAAAAGAAAACACTCCAAGCTGTTAATCAAAAGTCGCGTTATTTTTTCATATTTTTTATTATTTTTAATTATTTTTAATAATTTTCAACACATTGTTTGAAATTAGTTTACTTTTCGCACAACTGAATTTTTCCAAATTCTCTTTGTACTGCCGTTTTTACGTGCACCGCTCTTCTTAACTACAGTTATTATGTACATATTTATTTTTGTTAAACATTTTTCATGTTTTGTAGCGGAAAAGTCAAATCTAAACTATTTTCTGTTCAATATTTTTCACACATATATTTTTTTAAGTTATTAAGTAAAATTTTTAACTTGTAATATTTTTTATTAATTAATATATTTTATACATGTACGGAGTTGTAAATATTTCATACAAATACATACAGAAGTTGCGCATTTAAGTAAAAACAGTAAGAGACAGCTTAAATTATTTGAAACTTTTTTATTAGCAAACTCATCACAGAGAGTTGATGCAATTTTTTTAAGGTTGACTGTATATATATTTTTTTTGTTTCGTTTTTATACCAGCACAAAATGCTTTGGGTAGTAAATTTCTGTTAATGTGATGAAACATATTAAGTTTTTTGAATCCAGACTTCAAAAATTAAAATAAAGTTATAAAAAAAGTAAATAATTAAGTAAATAAAAAATAAAAATGTAATTGAGTAAATATTTGTAAATAAAAAATCAATATTAAATCAAAAATTAATATTTAGTTTTTTTCTCAATGAAAAAAAGTTAAAAAATATAAAAATTAAATAATAAAAAAGTAAGTAATTGATAAAAAATAAAAGTACAAGGAAAATATAAATAAAAAAGGAATATTAAAATACTTAAAATTTTATTTGCTATTGTTTTATGAAAAAAATATGGTAAAAATTTATATAAAACTTAAAATAATAATAAATACTATGAATATACATATAATAAAACTGATGAAAATAAGCGAAGCAAATTAAGTAACATTAAAAATAATAGTTATGATAACAATAATAATATTTAAAGAAAATAAATACATCTATGTACCATATATTGGAAAACTAATAGAAAAAAATAGTAATAATTAAGTGGAAAAAATTTATTTTTTATTTTTTTTAATGAAAACTTACCAACAATTAATTAAGTAGGTAAACAAATAACCACAAACACGTTAAAAAATTAATAAATATATGGTAGAAAAAATTGTATATAACATATTTCAAAAAAAAAAAATATTTATATGTTATAAGTGCTTTTTTTTAATTAATTTACTTATATTTTAGAAATATTATATATTTATAAAACGAAAAAAAATATATAATAAAAATAAAAATATAAAAAATCCTATCCCACTGCCGCAAAATCAAATTTACTATTTTTGATAAATACAGTCATAATAGTAATAAATAAGTACAGTTCTTAGTTTTTTTTTATGTTATATTACTTATCTTAATGGAAGTATCTGTTTAGTGTGGCAAACTACAATACTTAAGGACTTAAGTCTATAATACTCGTATAAATATTACATATACATACATATTTATGTTTAAAATATATAAATTTTCTTTGTTTTAAATTATATTTATATATTTTTTTTGTTTTAAATTTTATATATATATATATATATATATATATTAGTTTAATTTTAAATAACACAATATTATATATTTAAAATATGCAAGTACAGTTAGACAAAAATATTTGGTACTTTAAATATTTAATAAGTTGAGATTCAAGTTGCTTGTTATATAAGTATGTGTGACAATTTTTAAATGGTTTACATATGCTTATACATATATTATTATTTTTATGTAAAATTTATTTTAAAATAATATTTAAATCAGTTATAATCTGTGCTACAATAAATAGTAGTTGTTTTCTTATTAAAATGAGGTAACGTAGAGATGAGCATATTTATATAATATATATTTAATTATTTAAAACAATTACAAATTATTTTAGCCCCATATAGTGAACCTTTGACGTGAATATTTCGTAAAACGTGCTAACTTAGGCTTGCTATGTATGCTTTAAGCGTGTAGTATACCGAAATTCTGCTACGCGTTAGTAAAAATATTGTTTTTTTATTATTTAATAATTTGTAGTTTTAAAAAAATAGTTCGTAGTTAAAATTAATTATTAAAAAAACAAAATTATAATATATGTTTGTATGTAGTAAAAAAGTAAATTGTCGTGAATTTTAGATTTTGTGTATTTTCGTATTATATTATTATTTTATTTAAACAAAAATAATTTAATAGCTATACTATACTATAAAACAATATACTCCTTGAAAAAAAAAGTTATTTTCGGTAATTTTTTTTTGTTAGAAAATATATAAATTTTTTGGTATATCAATTTAAAAAATAATTAAAAAACTATTTTAATACCACCAATAAATATATTTATTTCTCGGTAATTTTGATTTTAGCAAAAATAGTTTGAAAACTATTTCAATACTACTTGAAAAAATATTTCTCGGTAGTTGTTGGAATTATTTTTTTTGAAACTTCTGGTTAATTAATTTAAAAAAATTTTATATTATTATTTTTTTCGATAAAAACAATTTTATATTATTATTATTTTCAATAAAAACAATTTGAAAACGTTTTGAATACTACTTGAAATAATTATTTCACTGTAATTTTTTTTTTAGAGTTATTTAAAAAAACCAGTATTTCTTTTAACCAAACTTATTTAAAAACTATTGTATTTAAGTACAACATATTTATTTCTCGATATTTTTTTATGTTGAAATTTTTTTTTTTAATTTAATTTCTGGTTTATCAATTTAAAAAATCTAAATATTCAGTTATTTTTTGGCAGTGTTGAAATTATATGAACCTCAATAAATAGTGGGTACTTTTCGGTGGTTACATGGCCACTAATTTGCGCATTTATGCGATATTAATATTTCATACGATAAAAAGTACGAATTTTCAAGCAACGATTTTTCGTGCATGTTTTTATTTAAATTACAAATATAAGTTTTACAAATAATAGCATTTAATAAATTTCACACAGTTTCTGATAACTGCTAATACACACAAAGTTTTTTTTGAAAAATAATAATTTTTTTAATTTGCACACAAAAATCGATAATATGACAACCAGGGTTGCAATAATGCAATAAAAGGCAAATGAATTAACATTTAAAATAATTTTTTTTTTGTGATTCCGAAAATCTTAATTAAAAATAATTTTGAAATCCTAGATACCGGATTGTAACGTAAAAAAAATTTAAACCCAAATGCCGTATTGGAAAAAAAATTTTATGCCACAACCTAACTATAAAGTATAAAAAAGAATGAGATTTGTATACTAAATTATTTCGCAGTAGTTTATACCGTCTTCTATCATTTTGGTTATCTTTTGAAAATCAAAGCTTATTTTTAATAAAATATTAACATAGTTTAGCACTTTTTATCTCACTGATTTTTAATTACTATTAGTTATAGTTTTTTAGTTAGAAATATGTAAATCTTTTTTTTTTATTCCTTTTTACTTCTGCTTTTGCTATGAAAAACAATGTTTCTATTTGTTACCGCAATTTTTTAATTAAAAAATAAAAATAAATATAATAATTTGCGACCCTGTTTAATGTATACAAGCTATTTTTGAAAAATTATAATTTTTTTCATATTCACATAAAAATCTTTAATAAAACAACACAGCAGCATTTTATATTTAATTTCGCAATTTTGTTTAATATATACAAAATATTTTTGATAAATTAGAATTTTTTATTTGTTTTAATTTCTACACAAAAATCGATAGTATGACAACACAGCGGCATATTTAAAAAATGCAATTAATTATTATTAAGCAACTCACAATTCTTATAACGCGCTTGCACACACAATTTATCGTTGAAAGTTGCCAGTAGCGAATTGGATGCATGAAAACACCTTTTTCACTCACACATACACAAATCAAGTAGTTAGGTAGTATTCGTGTTTTTTTTTTGGTTTTGTAAACTTACTAGGTTTTTCAAACTTAATTTTTCTAAAATCATTTTTTTGGTAAACTTAGTAAATACCTAAACTTATTCTTTTTGAAACTTCAACAAAACGTTTAAAATGAATATACTTTATAAGTTAAAGCCTGTTAAATGCTGTTACACAAAATTTTTTAGATCATATTCTATGAGCATACATATAACGTTTACCTTGTCCGTACTTGTTAAAGAGGAACTTAGCAGCTAGTGTCGTAAATTTGCTTGTACTCGAAAATAATGTTGAACATTTTAACGTAAAATTTGTGTTATTTTTTGGTTATACCTGAATTTTCATACTCAAAATCCATTGAAAATACGCCCAAACAGTTTTAGTTTCCTATGCTTTCTATGTATTCAACTTTTTTACGTTATTAATTAATTTATAAAATTTAGTGTTCTACGCCAGTATTTTAACTTCACCTCGCTTACTTTGGACATTTTCGCTCCTTTTTTCTGTTTACATGATTTAATTTAGCGCGCGAAACCAACAAATTTTAACATACTTATCACTTTCATGCATTAAAACGCATGCACTCGTCTCCACCACCCTCTCACCACTTCATATACATTAAGCATTGTCAAGTCTTATTTACACGCCCATCAAACGCAACGTTGCATTTTATCACTTAACTGTAGTTGTTGTATTGGCAATTCATTTCCCGTTATACATACACGCACAACGATCGTCGCACACGCACACACATACGCGATTCTTAGGATAAACACAAGCAAGCTCTTCGCGCGTCTCTTACGTACTCACTTGCATGCAAATAAGCGCACACTTCCTCACTTATTTCCACCTTTACGTTTCCGTTTTCTGCGCATATTCGCCGCTTACATGTAACTGTTGCTTGTTTGTTATCCTAGATCACGCACAATTTCGATTTTGTCGCACATTTCGGAATCGGGTATGGTAGTGAAGTGTGTGCGATCGCTGCGAAATGTATTGCGTTCGTTCGAACTCGTTTTAATCGAGCGTTCTGAGGGCGTTTCGGTGCCGCCCAGTTGTATGCGCTTTTGCAAAGCTGACACAAAGTTCTGCAAAGAGTTCGTTTAGTGGCTTTTAATTGCAATTTTGGTGTTTTGTTACGAACCTGCGAAATAATGTCGCCGCGCGCCGTGCGCACCTGATACAGATAACGGTACTTGCGTTGACTGGCCTCCTCGCGCGTTTCGCGCGGTCGTCCGCTCATGCGATTCGTCGGCAATCCGCCGGCGCCGCAGCGTGCCATTTGGTGGTGGTGTCGCAGGTAGACGCGCTTGCGATGATCGACGCGCCAGGCCGTGATAAAGCACTGCACCATTATGCTGATGATGATCGCCACCGGCCAAGAGCATATCAAAATGCCGCCGTAGCAAGGCGGTGGCAGCGGATTCGGTTTCATATTTAAAATCTTAAATATTATTAACAGTACAAGTTGTTGTTATTTAATTTAATACAATTTTATATTTATTGTAAGTAACGGTAATTGACGCCAACGCTTACCCAATTTATCGTGTCTAGGTTGTGCATGAAAAAATCGATAGCGGTTATAATCATCGCGCTGCCAACGATGCTCGATGTCAGTATGGTCACATATTTAGCGCAGCAAAACGTCAGCACCGAGCAAATGACCGCGCCACCCGCGATGGCGACATAAATTTCGCGATACTGCAAATAATTTCAAAAACATGCGTGTTTTTTATTGTTTTATCGTATATTCTGCGTTGTTACTTACGCCAAAGTCATTGTCTGGCATTGTGGCCACGCACACAGCCATCGCTGCGCCAGCGACCAGCGCGCCCGCGAATGCGCTAATCAGTATAGATGCTACCGGGTATGTCGAGCCAATCACGGCACCCAGCAAGCCCGCCACGATCGCTAATGCCGAATCGGCCGGTTTGCCGAGCAGCGTTACTTGAAAGTCCTGCAACATGAAAATCGCATTTGCACCGACCATCAGACCGCTTAAGAAACCCACCGCGCGCAGACAGCGATAGCCTGTGAAATGAAAGGAAATAACTCATAAGAAATGGAAGAATAAAAAGAAAAACAGTTTGTCCTTGCACCGAAAAATACGGTAAGTCCTAATATTTTTCTATTTTTTTTAATATTTCACAATATTCAAGCTTATAGAAACTCTTGGATGAAAGTGTCCAATTTCGGAAAGACACAATCAGTTCAATTGTGTCCATATTTCGGTTTTAGTGTTCTATATTAACGGAAAGACCCGTATTAGACCCTGTCACCAAAAGTTTTACTAATAAAGGGTGATCCATTTCAAGGTTCGCTACACAGTGGTGCTTGTTTCGAAACATTTTTTCGTAAGGTTACTAAGTGTATTCAATGGGTACTAGCTGTTATGTAGATGAATAGAGTCTTTGTCGTCTTTATGGCGTAACTCAATTCGATACATATAAATCGGTTGCAACGCAATCTGGGAATAGTTGCTTAATTACTTACCGAGCAGCGCGTAAACAATACCAAACACCGCTGTAATTGTCCACAGCATCGCGGCCATAGTGTCTGGTGTTGTTGTTGTGCATGATGGGCTCTCCAGAATGCCCTACAAAAATGAGAAAAATAAAAGTGTTTAGGAAATCATTAAAATTTTAATATTGCGATAAATATATTTCTATATGTATGTGTGTGTGTGTGTGAACAATCCGTTAGTGGCGCCAACCGAACGACTTCTTAATTGAAAACTGTAATCAATCAGCACGACACGAAATCAATATGCTGAAATGCAATTGCAAATTTATCCACTGCATCGCACTGTTTTCAAACAAAAAGTCGGAAATGTAAACAAAAACAAAGATTGGTGTTAATAAAATTGCTGTGTTAACAGGCGAAAGTGCCTGCAACTTGCAGGCTGGCAAACGCTTGCCAACTAACGGTGCATGACTGAAGTGTGGGCGGCGGATGACATAAGTGGCATGAATTTGTATAACCACTGTATGTATGTATGTGAGCGCCAAGAAGTGCGTCATAACCGCATTTGAATGCATACATAACACAGAAAAAAAACAACAACAATCGTAATAATAATATAAGAGTCCGCAGATGACTGCTGGCGACGAGAAAATTGGCGGCATTGGCAACAACAGGCGACAATTTACACTTGCACATACATACATACATACATACATGAATATATATGTGTATATAGAACACACAAAAAGTGGGTCAATTCCTATGGCAAGAGTCATAGAGCAGTTGAAGCGTTGCTGCTGCTGCTGCCGCTGCCGCCTGCTACAAACAGGTCGGCGTAGCACACTCGAATTTTGCAATCAAGCAACGCCAGTGGCAACACTCAGCGCCGTGGTTTGCTGCAACGCGTACGGCCAACATTGTAAACAACAAATACATACATATGTTCGAGTGCTTAAACTACAACAAAAATGAACATGTTAATGCACTTTTTATATTTTACAAGTGAAAAATCAACAATGAGCGCAGCTAAAACTGAAGACCGCCATTGGCAGTGCACAAATGGAGCACTAATAAACACCGCAAACACAAAAGTAATAATTACAGCAACGAACATTTGTGCACAAGGCACAGTCAAATTTAAGATAAAGCGAATTGAGAATCGGCAACTGTTTCTGTATTGTCCTTTGTCGTTGAAATGTGTCACTTTTAAAGTTACAAGCTTCAATTTGCTGCAGTAAAAAAGCGGAGCAACGGCAGTAGCGGCGTTCGTAGCGTAAAATAAAAAGTAGTAATGATAATTTGCATATTAATGCATCCCGCTTTTGTTTAATGAGCAAAATTTTGCATTGCAAATGTCAGAGGGAAACACATAACTGCCGCCGGAAAGCTGCATTTATTCTAAAATATTTATATAGTAAGCACAGCGTTTAAGTTTTTGCACATAAATTACTACAAAATAAGAAAAAACCTTAACTTCGGCTGCCGCCAAGCATGATAATTGTCACAGGTCCATTTCTTATGGCATCAAAGCGTATACGAGATCTTTAGCTTGATTTTGTTCGGTCAGTTTGTATGTCAGCTAAATGCTATAGTACTCCGATCAGAACAATTTCTTCGGAGATTATATAGCTTTGTCTTAGACAATAATCTATGCCAAAGTACGTGAAGATCAAGTAAAGTATTTTCCATGCAAGGACTTGATTTTAAACAACAATTTTTTTGTAGAGCAGCCATATTATATAGTAGTCCTATAATTCCAAACTAATTAACCGAGTGCGCAGTGGCGTCTTCAAAAGTAGCTACCAAAGTCGTCTTCCAGACCACTGCAGTGTCTTCCAAGCGGAGTTCATAGCAATTAAAGAAAGCCTGCTTGTTCCTACAAGGACTGTGCTTACAACAGGGAATATATATTTATATATACAGATAGCCAGGCAGCTTTGAGATCACTAAAGTCTCTTAGAGTTTCGTCTAAGTTAGTGAAAGCATGCTTTGAGCTCTTAGTAGATCTAACATTCTATTTCACGTTAAACCTGCATTGGGTTCCAGGACATAGTGATATCCCTGGGAACTGTGAAACAGATGAACTAACCAGAACAGGCACCACCCTACAATTACACTTCCGAAAAGAGCGAATTTATATGCCTTTGGCTACTTGCATATATTTAATCGACAAATATACTGATGAACTTCATCAGCAGCACGGGGTGATTTAAAGAGGAGCCAATAAAGTGAGGGACTTTTAATGCTGGTGGTAGCACAATGGGCCTACCAAAGGCGTAGGTGTGTCGTTAGACAGCCACTCTACCTACCTACCGTTAATGGATATTTTTTTATATTTTTATCAGCCAGTATTTGAGCCCAAAATATACAATTTTAATTAAAGTATAGTCTACTTTCAGGCGCTAAGCCATATAAAAGGTTATAATTCCATTAAAAACCGTTATTTTTGGAATTACATATATTATTACTATTTGTTTAATAATAGGCCTCATTTTACTTGGAATTATTAACCTCCTGCGCCTGCGACGCACTCACTGCTTGTTTAGAAAACAGGAGAGTAAAATGAAGCAAAAAATCGGTAATTTCGAGCAATGCGCTTTGTATGCTTTGCATGCATTGTACATGCAAATGCATGCGTGTGTGTGTGTGACATGAATTTTTCGGCAAGTAAATTCACTTTTCTGCATGTTTAGCAAACACAATAGCACTAGTAGTAAGAATGCAAAAAAAAAACTAGCACAAAGCAAACAATGTGCAAAAAATGCAAACTGTTTTGAAGAAGCCGTTGCGAACACCCACAATAGCAGTTGTGCCAGGCGGTGTAATGAAGTGAAAGCCTACCAGTGCGCCCAATTCTGTGGCTCATTTATCACTTTCACACACTTTCACAGTTCATGACAATTTTGACCAAATTTGCCTTTGCTTTGTGTGCACAACGCATTTCGCCCAATCTTCTTTTACTCACAACTTATCTGTACTTTTCGCACTTTTGTGGCTTTTGCGGCTTCGCGCCGTAGCAAAAGCAAGTAAAAAGTCCTTGCGGTTGGCATTAGACAGACGTCAGTTCGACTTCAAAGTGGAAATACATACTCATCTGTGGGAATAATAATACGGAGTGGGTATTTACCTTCACTTAAGTTATGCGACTGCACTTAACCTGGCTAACTAACAGAATGATGTTTATGATTTTCTGATTGTTTAAAGGTTGCTCCGATAATTTGTAAAAGAACAATTGCGATTAAAACAGAATTTTCTAGTCTTTATTTTTACCTACCTCTCTACCTGGAACCTACCACTTACTGTGTAGAGTTCATGCATTTATCGTACTCGGCTCCGTCGTTCGATACTCTAGCGAGTCTGATTCTAATAGTGTGCGCTTAGCATGCAAGTCGGCATCTATTGTAAGTAAAGGACTTGAGTAGATTCGATTCTTTTTGAAGTAGAAAATTTGTTAAATCATCAGGCTCTCAAGCGTAAGCTTCAATTGAGGTTAAATCAGACTGTCGGTATGCTAATCCCATTAAGTTCAGAGCTCATCGAGGTGCTTTAAAAATAGCTCATCGAAAGTAAAAAAGCACATGAGATTCGTGGATACTGCGTAGATTCTTTACTGTGCAAGCGAGTAATTCTGCTCTCTGTGGCCCCTCTGTGACAGAGGGTGGACTGTATATGAAAAAAATTTCCATATTCGTGTGATCTATAGTACAGACTATACCAGCAATCAATTTGTAGCTCTACAGAATCGAATACTTTTTGATCTATTGATTCCCTCGAAATCGGTAAGCATTTATTGAACCAGCGATTTAGTGTTGAATAAAATTTAAATTGGAACTCTTTCAACGATATCATTATACCCTGAATTATCGGAAACGTTATAAAATATATAAATGATCAGGATGCCGAACTGTGTCGATTTAGTCGCTCAGTTTAAGAGATATCTATCTGAAATTTTGCACACGTCCTTTTCTGCACAAAAAGCTGCTCATTTGTCTAAATGACCGATATCGGATGACTATAGCATATAGCTGTCATACAAATTGTTCGATCAAAAATCAGTCCTTGTTTGGAATATTTTTTCATTTCACAAAATATCTTCACGAAATTTGGCATAGATTATAGTACAAGACAACACTGTCATCTCCGAGCACATTATTCAGTTCGGACTACCATAGCATATAGCTACCATATAAACCGACCAAATAAAGTTCTTGTAAGTAAACTTTATTGCTTGTGAAGTGTATAATAACTTTGCTGAAACAAAAGTTAAAATTTTTTTCTTGTTCTTTGACACCCTTCAGTTTTTCTCATACATTCAAGGACATCAATTTTATTGATTAGCTTATTTGCAATGTAATTTCCATTTCGCTCGATATTGTCAGCATTATTTAGTCCCCTGCTTTCAGTTGACATTCGCACAAACAAAAAGACACCCCTCGACAACACAGTTTTTTCCGCCATAGTTAATAAGTCAAGCGACTTTGTGAGGCTTACAGAGTTTCTAATCCTTTCAATCAACACTGTCAGCGTATTTCCCCCCCTCCACACTTTGTGCACAACCGCAATTCCGTTTGCTGTGTCATAGCTGATAGCAAATAACTTTTCACAACATTCAAGTAAGCGTGCAAACCATAAGTGAATGCACACAAGCGCTGCTCCACTGCAGCGGTGGCCAGGTCATGGCCTAATCGCGCTCGTTCGTTAGCTCCTCGTTGGCGTCCTATTACATATGCAATGCTTCTATGTGTGTGTGTATGTATATACATGTATAAATCTTTATATACATACATATATACATATGTACGTATGTATACGCTATACAAACACTCACCTTAATCAAGAAGGGCCAATCCAAGTTCTGCAATTCGCGTGTGTCATCATGGCCATGGCGTCGCTCATCCTCACTTTCATACACGTTCACGGAATGCATTTTCTTTGCACACTAGAAAAAAAAATATTTGTTGTTGTTTTTTCTGTTGTTACAATGTGCGTGTTTTGCTTGCCTTTTGCTGTTTGCCAAAGCAATTGGCCTGCTTTCAGCCAACTAAAGAGATGCTGCAGCGGCAGCGCGCGCTACGGCGGCTGTAACACCAGCGGCTCGCCTGAACTGGGCGTATTCTCGCGCGTTTGAGTGGCGAAAAATGTGATGCTAAACGCCCAAACGCAGCACGCAGTTAATATTTACAAAATTTCTAATATGTTTATGATAATTTTTTGCTGGCGCAGCTATTGGCAGTTGGTGAGCCGTGGCTCGTCCAACACTTTTCACTTGTTAAACTCAAATTTTTCAGCTGTCATAATTCGATAAACTACACATACGCGATTAACGCGAAAGTGAAATTCTTTTCATGCACTCAGAAATCATGCACAAAGCGCACGTTAGTAACAATTACGTAGTTATTATAATTTATATTTTTTTTTTGCTAAACAATTTTTTGTGATTTTCACTTTTCATTTACATCTTTGCATGTTTTTCTCACATACGCTTCCTGCCCGTGTAATAATCTTTTGCGACTGCGAGCGTTTGTTCGCCACTTTAAATGGGCGCTTGTGACTACTCGTCAGTTGCAGGGACAATTCGAATTGTTGTGGTACGGTCAGTGGCACATTTTCCACCCTAAACAACGAAAATTGAACGAATGTGAAAAGGGAATCGTATTATAGCGTGTGACAAAAGGAGCGAATAAATGTCCATATGAGAAAGCCGAGAAATGGAACTAGCGGCAAAGCGTGCCGTGTAGCCGCTATCAATGGTTGGGCGGTTGGCTGCTTGGCGAATAAATTCCTTTATAACTGTTGGACGTTGTTGTGCTCTTTGTTTGTATGTATATTGTTTTTGTAAACACACCTCATACTGTGTTTTTGTACCTTGCTAGCGGTAAGCGCTGTTTTGCTTTGCTATTGTGAAGCTCTGTCGGTTTCACTAACGGTAGCATACAATGTGCATTTGTATGAAATATTTTATTTTATAACCCTTTGTTTTTTGAATTATTTGTGAAATTTTTGTAATTTTTTTGTGCGGGGTTTTTAAATAAATTTTTATTGTATATATATTTTCGATATAGTGTTTTAAAAAATTTTAAGAAATTTCAATTCCAAAATTTTTTTTTTCTAATTCTGCAATTTTTAAGTATTGTTTAATTATTTGTGATTTTTTAGTTCGGTTTTTTTAACAACTAAATATTTTGGTTGTATATATTTGTCCAATACTTTAAAGAATAAAAAAAAATTTTGGAATTTTAATATTTTTAATTATTCGAAATTTTTGAGTTCGGTTTTTTTACCAAATAAACATTTGTATTGTATATATTTTTCCAATATAGTACATTAAAGAATAAAAAAAAAATTTCGAATTTTTAATTTTTCAATTTTTTTTTATTTTTGGAATTTTTAATTTTTTTTTAATTTTGGAATTGTTTTATTATTCCTAATTTTAGAGTTCGGTTTTTTTAACAAATAAAAATTTTTCCAATATTGTACTTTAAGGGATACAAAAACAATTTTGGAAATTTTAATTTTATATTTGAAATTTTTTTTTAAATCATTGGAAAAAAGTTTATTTTTTAAAACTCCACTGTATAATGGCAATTACTTTACATAACTGTGAAAAATATTTCGTATTATTGTGGCACGTAATAACTTTTTTTTTTATTGTTAATAACTTTTGTTTGATTGTTAATATTTTAATGCATTTTTGTTCTTGCCGCTTGTTCAAAAATATTTTGCTTTAAAAATCACCGAATTATTTTATTAAATCATATATTTACTTATTAATTAATTTTTTTTACTCATAGTATTTATTTAAATAATAATTACTTTTTTTTAAATTTATCTCTTATTAATTTTTTCTTTACACTAATTTTAAAATTCGTTCTCAATTTGTTTACAAAAATCTACATACATCTCTCATTTGAGCCACTATCGACCATTCGCTCATTCTTCAGCTGTAACTTTTGTGCAATTTCTACTTGTTCCACCCATCACAGCTTTCGCTTTCCACCACTACGCGCTGCTTTGTGCAAAAATTTTCTTTATCAAAAATTTTTCACTTTTCTGCGTCGAAATTTGAGCAGATTGCTACGAGTAATCCACTTTATAAGCTATGCAATAATATTTTTAATTTCTTAATTCACTAAGAACTAATAATTTTCTCACATTTCTGCATATTTGCTGCGCCATTCACCCCACACACGCAAGTTTTGTGTAAAATCCACAAAAGTACCGCACGAATCCGTTGCTGCGTTGTACCTAGCACGAAGGTCCTTTAGCTACTCCTCGTTGATAGGCAAAACAATTAAGTTGTGAGTGCAATAAACGAGCACTGTTCGGCTCTTGGTTAGCAACACTTCCTTCGTTAACGATTTGCCTGACACAAGCGAGTGATTTGGTAGAGCTTTTACCTCCCGACGCTTTAAGTTCGCTTCTATGACTTTTATCCGTTATTACTGTTGTAACGATTTCTTTTATACTTGTACTTGTTTTTAATGAGCGGATCGAAGACACTTAATTTAAAAATATTTTCGAAATCATTTGAGCTTCTTAGAATAACTAAAGGAAAGGAATGCTTTGAAATTCCTTAGGTTAGGTTAGGTTAGGAGGTCGATCCCAGAAGGGATCCCACTTTGACAGCTTAAGACGCCAGTCCGTTGTGATACCTACGACTCCTATAGTCCGGATCAAAAGACCCTTACAAGTCGACAAGACGTCTTGTGTTGACTACAAACTTGTTAAGACGGCCAATATCCATTACGGATAGGTATTCAGGACCGCCAAACGTGTGATTGCCGAGATATTTCAATCGACGCTAACGGAGATCCAACCCGATCCCATTCCGATGTGAGCGGGGCAAAGGTGCCCCCCCTGGCTAGCTCATCGGCTTTGCAGTTTCCAGCGATTCCGCTGTGACCAGGCACCCAAACGAGCCTGATGTTGAAATAGCCAGACGCTACCTCTAAAGAGAACAGACACTCCTTGACTAGCTTTGATTGCACGGTACGCGCGCTCAAAGCTAGTATTGCTGCCCTACTATCAGAGTGAATGCTCACTTCTACAAACGAGGCTGCACTACGCAGCAGTACTTCTACCGCCGCCTTAATAGCAGCCACTTCCGCCTGAAAAACACTACAGTGATCCGGTAGCCTGAAGCTAAGACTGACGGAGAGCTCCTTACAGAAAACCCCCCCTCCAACCTTCCCTCCTAGCCTCGATCCATCCGTGAAAAAGCTCACCGCGCCTCTTCTCCAACGGCTTGTGGGTGGGAAACATGTCCCTCGTTGGGATATGAGCGGAGAAGGAACCGCCTCGAGTGGCTACAGTGACGCAGTGATCTATATTTTCCGGGATGCCGCTGAAGGCGGAAAGAATTTCGGAGTGCCCTTGTTCGGACCTCTTCAAAAGCCAAGCTTCCCTGAGTCTTAAAGCACACTTCGCGGCAATGCACCTACCGGCAATGTCCACAGGAGCTATGTTTAAAATAGCATTAAGAGCTAGTGTCGGTGTGGTCCGCAGTGCACCGGAGATTCCGATGAGCGCCGCTCTTTAGACCCTTTCAAGCTTTTTAGCCAGTGTGGTCCTCTCGAGCGCCCTCCACCAGACGAACACACCATAGAACATTATTGGCTTAACTTAGGTGAGAGTCCCCACCTTTAAGAAGGGAAGAAATTACAACGAAACCGCCATTTTAGCCTGCAATGCGGAAATACGAATAATGTAAATTAATTAGCTATCTCATAGCAACTAAACTAAATATGTTCATTCAAGTTTTCCAATAACTTACTTCGGAGAACTTTATATTATATAACATAATATATTTTGTGAGAGAACCAAACCTGAGACCAATAATCCGAGTTTTCGGTCGGGTTTTGATAATATCAGCTTATTCAGAATCAACTGTTTGGATCTCTCCGTTCCGTTTGATATTAAAAAATTCCAAGGACAGAGTAAGTGATTGAGCAGTAATGTCCGCAAAGTCGTCGAACAAAACCCACATGGTCTTTCCGTGACCTTCTTTAAGTATAACGACCACAAGAATTTTTAACTAAAAATCAACACTGAGTTTGTAACTCCGACCCGAAAATTTTAATATTTTTCTTACCTTCAATGCGTTAGGCTCGGTTTCCGCAGCCCAAAAAAAAACTATAAATTGTTGTTTGAACTTTTTTTCAAAAATTTACTTATAAACTTATTTTTAAATCCATTGCTCCGTTTACTTAATTTATATGGTATATTATGAAATATATCGTATTTGCACTGAACAAGTATAAAAGTCAGTGTTTTTATCGCACAATCCATTCATTACATCATCATTTACAAGCTACGAGTACATTTACAAATATATATATACAAGTATGTATTCAAAACTGTACATATGTATAACTACTCTTACACAACCATTTTTTAATAGTTTAAACAATTGCTTAGGTGTTTTATTTGTCTTTTCTATGCATTTGTATTGTTATTGGCTCAATCGCGCCGCTCCTACTTCTTTCCATGCCACTTGTAAGACCCATAGTATTTGAAGTTATTTTCCCCCGTCTTCTGATCAGCCTCTTTAGGGCCACGTGAGCCAAACACATAAGGTATTGGTTTCACTTTAGTGTTTTCGATCTCATGCAGCACAGGCGTGAAAATACGCCACGCCTCGCGCAATTCATCCGAACGCACGAAATGCATTTGCGAGCCACAGAATACGTCCAAAATCAAACGTTCGTACGCATCCGGCAGATAGGAGTCCTTGTAGCGATGCTCATAGGTCAGGTCCAGCTCAGTCTCCTCCATATCGAATGTAATGCCGGGACTCTTGGTCATCATTTTGAAGTATAGAGCTTCGCCGGGCTGCACGCGTATAACCAACTCATTACGTTTGCTGTTACCTTCAAAGATATCACCGGGCACATCACGATATTGTATGCGCACTACAGCTTTGCGTTCGTTCAGCGCTTTGCCGCAACGTAAAATGAACGGCACACCCTCCCAACGTTCATTGTTGATACGCAGCACACCCTGTGCAAAGGTGGGCGTATTGGAATCCTTCGAAACGGTCGGATCATCCAGGTAACCTTCGCGCGCTTCACCCTGGCCCTCGGGATTGCCGACATATTGTCCCAAAACCATGTCGTCCAATGTAAGTGCTGGAATGCTTTTCAGTACCTTAACTTTTTCATCGCGTATGTCATCGGGTTGGCAGGAAGTTGGCTTCTCCATGGCGACCAGCGATAATATCTGCAGCAGATGATTTTGCATGACGTCGCGTATGATGCCGAATTCATCGAAGTAACCGCCGCGTCCCTGTGTGCCGAAGGGTTCCTTGAATGTGATCAGCACCGATGCAATATTTTCGCGATTCCAT
The DNA here is from genome assembly GCF_042242935.1 of Bactrocera oleae. Classification (NCBI taxonomy): domain Eukaryota; kingdom Metazoa; phylum Arthropoda; class Insecta; order Diptera; family Tephritidae; genus Bactrocera; species Bactrocera oleae. The sequence continues at coordinate 3,496,920 of NC_091539.1, forward strand.
GTTGAGTTAAGGATTTTATTGGCAAAACGTATAGTCATGAGGTTCTGCACCATCTCTTTACCCAAATAATGATCAATGCGGTAGAGTTGTTCTTCATGGAAGAGCGAGGCGAGATGATCGCTCAGCTTCTTTGATGTGACATCGTCGCGACCGAAGGGCTTTTCGATGATAACGCGGTTCCAGCCGCTAAATAGAAAATAAAAGGAAATCATGTTAGTGGTCGGAGCTCAATGTATGGATACGAAGGCGGATATGGATAGGCAACTCAAAGTTGGAAAAGATGGTTTCTGCTATCCTGAAATATTTCAGTTTAACTTAAATGGAAGGGGTGACCGGGGTGCACGGTGGGAGCGAGAGAACAGTTTTCCGTACATTGAAGAAACAAATTGGAATGAAACACGTTTACTAAGAACTACCGTCTACAAAATTCAGAAACTTGGTTTCTAGAGTAATAAACTATCAATTTTGGCCTATTCGCCCGGTACGCCGAAGATATGACTGTCGAGATGTTTCGGTAACATTCAGCGGTTAGGCGACCCGAAACAGAATCACAAATGAAGGTCATGTGAAGTTCTGCAGAAATATATGTCTACATTTGAAAAAAATAACTAAACATGAGAAAACAAGAATTCAAACCATTGATTTTTGCGCGAACTCAACCAATCAAAATTTTTAGGCGCTTTTTAAAAATTTTAGAAACTTTGACGACGACGGAAGGCACGAGAGTTTTCTACACGGTAAAGCTAGGGTGTGCGAGACAAAGGTTCATTTGTTACTCACCGTTCAGAGAGACAAATATCCTTAATATTCACAGTCACCTGTTCGAAGACGGATGGCGGCAAAGCCAAGTAGAATATGCGATTACAATTGTAACGGCACTCCAGACGCTCCAATTGTTCCTTCAAGGCAACAAAGTCGCTGCGTTTATCATAGCCACCTGCCGCATATGCGTGACATTGCCAGAACTCCTCATACTTGGCCAGCTCGTGTGGTTGCACCTGAGCGTAAACAGAATTATGTAAAGCTGTTGTGTATATAAATATGTATGCCGTTAGTTTTGGCTTACCTTCATGTATGGATGACACTTTGCACGTAATTCCTCAATCGAGAGCTTTGAACGCGCATAACCGCAGAAATTTGTAGGTTTCGGCAGCAAATTGTCACGGAATAGCCACCACAAGGTGGGGTAGATCTTCTTCTTGGCCAAGTCACCCTGCGTAAAGTAGAAAAAGCCGGCACTTTTATTTTACGTCGGTTTTAAGACGCTAAAGTGTGCAGGTTTCACTTACCGACGCGCCAAAGATGACGAACGTGTGCGGCACATGAGAGTCGAAGTGTGTACCCTCGCACTTCATGGTCGGATTTTCAAGTGATTTGATGATGTGTTCGAGTGCGGTTTCCTCTTCTGTAATATGAAATAGAGTTGATGTTCAATAATATTTCATTTTGTGGTGAAATAGCTTTATTATACCCTGAACAGGGTATATTAAGTTTGCCACGAATTTTGTAACACCTAGAAGGAAACGTCGGAGACCTTACAAAATATATACATAAATGATCAGCATGATGAGCTGAGTTGATTTAGCCATGTCCGTCCGTCTGTCTGTATACATACAAACTAGTCCGTCAGTTTTTAAGCTATCGATCTGAATTTGCACCTCTCCTATTCTCACTAAGCTAAGCTGCTAATTTGTCGAAACGGTCGATATCGGACCACTATAGCCAATAGCTGCCATACAAACTGAACAGTCGGAATCAATTATTTGACGTAATATCATCACAAAATTTGACAAGGATTATTATTTAAGACAATAATGCAATCTCCGAAGAAAGTGTATAGATCGGAGGACTGTAGCATAAGGCTGCCATATTAACTGTAAGATCGGAGTAAAGTGTTTGCATGGAAAACTTTTTCATTTGACGACGTAACTTCATGAAATTAGGCGTGAGTTATTTTTTACGGCAACAATGGAATCTCCAAAAAAATTGTTCAGATCAGATCACTATATCATATAGCTGCCATACAAATGGCACTATCGGCATCAAGTTCTTGTAAGGAACCTTTATATTTGTGAAGGGTATTACAGCTTCGGTGCAACCGAAGTTAACATATTTTCTCGTTCTTTTTTTTAAATTTGTTTACAAAAGACATCAAAACAATTTACACAAACTTTTTTCTAACCATAAAATTATGCGCGATTTTCACAATTTTTTTGTACTAAATCCATATACTATAAGCTTATGCTTTTATATTTCACGCTAAACTTATTATTTTAATTAGATGAATAATAATTGTCATTAATTATTTAATATTTCAACACTTTTATTGCCGAAAGTTAAAAACGCAACGTGCTTTATATTATTAATTTTTTTTTTCAAAATATTCCTTCTACACGTTTTGCCAGTGCGTACTTAACGAACTGATCCATTCGCGGCGTTTGAAAAACTGAATGGAAAATCAAAGCGCTTGACTCTTGAGAGCACACCGATCGTGCCGATCGCACGTGTTATACTAATATATATCTATTTTTATTTACATATGCTTAAACAATCGTACATATATTTGTATCTATTTATCTTCTAATTGCTCGAAAATCGCGTAAACTTACACACATGCAAGGGTTCAAAAGCAGCGCCGAGTATCGACAAGTTTTGGGGAGCCAATACGGCGCAACACAAATTCATGCGGAGGGTGTTGTTGGTACGATAATTTCCAGTCTTTAATTGTGTGTAGAAATTCTCAACGACTTTTCGTAACTAACACGCCATTCAGTGTTTTCACTTAGAACTTTTTGTAGTACATAGTTATTAGTGGACTTGTGACTTTAGTTTTATTTGCTGACGAACCCTAGGTAATATCAAAAAACAGATGCTTAGTACCCTTTTTACACTGACAGCTGATATTTATCGCTATGCGGAAGGAAGTGCGTTAAATGATGCTGAAAAAAAGTTACTAAAATTGATAAGATTCGTTATAGTATAATAATAGCCAAAATCTTGCTCACCACCCTAATTTACATATATAGATCAAACTTCACACGAACATAAAAAACGGTTGTAACAATCAGCGAAAAAAGTATTTATCGTTGCGGTTTCAGCGCGCAATTTACATTAACCAGTTCGTGTCAAATTTGCACTTGAGTGTATATATTGTAATATGTATTACATTGTGTAGAATTGAAATCTTTTTATGCCTCTGGTTCAAATCTGAAGAATTACCGAAGCGTTAAACGCAAAATTTATTTTTTTAATCATTAGCCGAACAAGCCTCGGTAGTAACTCTACACTCGGCTAACGAACTAAAGTCTGGTCTATAGTTTATACCGAAAAATCTGGCGCTTCGTACTATAGTTCCACTGTGATTCAGTTTGGCATCATTTACTGAACTATGTAGTGACAGGTAAAGTCTAAGATATGCTTTTGGTTACCGGCCTCCAATGTTACACTGGAGACTTTGTCTGCCAGCCGATTTAATAAGTCTCTTTAAAATCAAAGTCTTGACCAACATAAAAAGGTGCTCCTAAATTTTTAAAAATTTGATCATAAACGCTTTGCACTTCTGCTGTAGGTAAATATTCGAAAACATCACACGCAGATATAATATTTTAGTTCTATAATTTATGGTTTACTATAAGGGTTCACTATAGTGGTCCGATATCGGCCGTTCCGACAAATGAGCAGCTTCTTAGTGAGAAAAGGACAGGTGCAATGCAAAATTTCAAATTGATAGCTTAAAAACTGAGGGACTAGTTTGTATATATACAGACAAACGGACAAAGCTCAATCAACTCGGCTCATCATGCTGATCATTTATGTATATTTATATTTTATAGGGTATCCGACGTTTCCTTCTGGGTGTTACAAACTTCGTGGCAAACTTAATATAGCCTGTTCAGGGTATAAAAATCACAATATGCTTAGATATAATATCTTACTTCTAAAATTTACAAACTTCCAACTGTTTCAGCTTATATTCCAAAAATCATTGAAGAATTACTGATTATTTATTACTGGGTTCTATTATACTATATATGAGTACTTCGAGTTTAAGTTCCTTTGTTAATTTTGTACATGCACCCCCTCGTGATTTTTATTTAACTTTTGCGTCAGTCGTACGATCAATTCACATTCATTTACCTTACTTAAGGGCTCAAATGAGGCTGATTGCACTTGATGAATCTATTAGATGTACTTACTATACATACTTATATATACATTTAATATCACTTATTGACTTACAAATACATACACATGCCTAATTGTATATCGATAGAAATATCGGTGTTCATACATACAGATGGCTACTTACGTATAACAAATTAGATATTTACGAACAGCCTTATCATATATATCATATATATGGTAAAGCTATAAATAATGTACCGCTATGTTCAACATACTTGTATAACTCGAGTGGTGTGGAATGACTATTCAATGACAAAAATATATTAGGAAACAATATGATATTACAAATATTAAAAAGATAACAAATAATATAACTAAAAGTATTGCAGTAAACATGCGAGTAATCAGTTCTGTTACAGAAATGTCAAAAACTGCCTAACGAAGCATATTTTTTCAAGGTCTATAAAACGTATTTTTGACTCAAATACAACACTATTATATAGATGCAGATGAAGTTTGGTCACACGTTTAAAGGTTATGAGTTCTCGTCTCGCAGAGATGAAATGTTGAGCTGAATCTAGAACTTAGAGGTTAGTACTTGAATTCGCAAGCCATTTTGTTATGGAGTTTTCTAAAATCGAGCGTTTATAATACCAATAAGCAACAATCGTCATATGCCTTAAGGACGTCCATAACCCAGATACCAGCGATTTTGCAGGTGTGGCTTTGAAAAAATATAATTCAGTTATGAGTTTTTAAATGATACTTAAACTAAACTTGAAGCTCTGCAACTCATTTAAATTTCTGACATCTATTTTTATGCCGTGAACTTAGCTCAATATTCCCTGAGTTTGCCACCAAGTTTGTAACATCCAGAAGGAAACGTCGGAGACTCAATAAAGTATAGGTAGGTATATAAATGATCAGCGTGACGAACTGAGTCAATTTAGCCATCTCCGTCTGTATATACGACAACTATTCCCTCAGTTTTTGAGATATCGATCTGAAATTTCACGGCTTTACTCCCAATCTATCCAAGAAGCTATAAAATATAGCTACCATACAAACTAATTAATCAAAAGCAAGTCCTCGTTTGGGCAAACTTTTTCATTTGACAAGGTATCTTCACCAAATTTGGCATATATAATCTATAATCTCCGGAAATTGTTTTCAGATCGCACCACTAGAGAAATGGGTGCCATTCAAACTAATCGATCAAAATCAGAATAAAGATATTTTTATACACTTTTATGCTATAAGAAATGCATCTCTGAAAGGTATTACAACTTTGGTGCTGCCGTAGCTAACGTTTTTTTTTCACGTTTTTGTTTTATTTTATTTGTTTTTTTGTATTGATGTTTCAAGCATCTATGCACATTTTGTAGGATATTTCGTCACGAGTGCAAATATTCTGCAGTAAATATCGGACTTGTTAGAAAAAGTGCAGAAAGTGCACTAGTTCCAAACCGACCAGACTTGTATCAAGTTTTTCTATGTGCAAGTACAATAACAAATATTATTTAAAGTAATTTTAAAATATTATCGAGGGCTTTATGCAAATATTACTTAAGTCACAAGCTACATACCACTTAAGCCTGCAATTACGGACGTGTATAAAAAGTAGTGTACCGAATCGATGCTTAGTTAAACGAGTATTTGGAAAGTCATTAAAGATTTCCACTCGCAATTAACTGTGAAAATAATATGGTATATAAATAGGTATGTACACTACGCGCGAAAATAAGTGACGCGCCCCCTTATAAGCCTCCAATCACACAATTCGCGCCTCTCAGCTAAGTTATATATCTTTTTGTTTATATATATATGAGTAGAAATATACATATTTATGTTTACAAATATAGATATGTTATGTATATAATAGTACGTCTGCTGCAATTGGACGTTCGGTACGAACTCAAAAGCGAAGCGCGTTTTTTCACTCTAGTCTGGCGAAAAAGCATCAATATTATCAGCAAATTATATTAATTATCAGGCCATATGTCTTTTGATTTCCTTTAGACATATAAAGTTATCTATATTTGATGAAAAATCTCACTTCTTCACGTTTTGCTGACTAATGCTACTTATAAGCTATGCAAATACATAGTACATATATATTCATTAAAACACATGTTTTTCCATATTTATGTATTGTCACCACGTGCTAGCACACCACGGCACACACACCTGTAAGCTTTTGCGATCGTTTCGAGAGCAGCTCTCACGACATGGACTTATGCGATTGAGCGAAAACATTTTCTTAAACACGCGATAATTTTACATAGCCGCAGTTTTTGTATACTAATTATGTACATACATATTAGGGTGGAGCTAAAAAAAATTATTATTTTTTGCTTAACCTGAGGGTAGGTAACAGCTGTAGATTATAAAAAAAGAAAATTTTTGGGCAAAAAAAAAAATTTTTTTTTTAACATCAGGAGGCTTAGTTTTAAAGTAAATTTTCGAGTTAAAATTTTTATTTGTAAACATTTTTTGATAAGTGTTCTAGAAGCTGTGGAGAGTTCTCTTTTAAAAGTTATTAATTAAAAAAAAATTTTTGTGGTCATTATTGGAGTTTTAAAAAAAAGTCTTAAAGGACAACATGCTTTCCTATAGCGTTAAAATAAATTTTGAGTCCAAACCATCACATTCGGTAATTTTTATATAAATGTAAAATGTAAAAAAAAAACAAAAATGTATTTAAACCAAAAATAATTTTTTCTTGTCCAAAAAAAATTTTAACTCGAGTGCTCCGCCTCTAGATGTTAAAAAAAATCTTTTTTTGTCCAACAATTTTCTTTTTTTATAATCTACAAATTTTACCCTCAGGCAAAGCAAAAAAAAAATTTTTTTTCGCTTCACCCTAATACATATATAATATATAGTATGTATGTTTGCATGTATGTTTAGTATGTTGGCGAAATTTTTGAATAGCGCTACTAATATGGACATAGAGCGCCATATTCAAATACTTACATATGTCTATTCAAACAACAACATACCTGTATTTCTGATGACGACATCGGTCAGTTTCATTCATCATATACATATTGTAACATAATTTGAATTTTAAATATTTAAATTTACAAAAGATAAAACAAAAATAAACTTTGAATTTTTTAAGTTGAGAATTTTTCGAAAATAAAATTTTTTATCTGCCGCCATAACTCAAGTCAAGTAGGGAATTTAATGCCCTTAAATAACTTTCTAAGTATTATATTTTGAATAACAATGTCAAAAATTCGGCTGGAACTGGCCAGTATTTTTGAAATATATTTATACCCTGAACAGTGTATACTAAATTTACCACGATGTTTGTAACACCCAGAAGAAACGTCCGTGACCCTATAAAATATATATCTTAAAGATAAGCGTAACGAAGTGAGTCGATTTTCGAAGAGATCAATTTTTGAGATATCAATCTGAAATTTGGCACACGTTCTTTTCTCCTCAAGAAGCTGCTCATTTGTCGGAACTAGCAATATCGGACCACTATAGCATATAGCTGCCATATAAACTGAACGATCGGAATCAGGTGATTGCATGGGAAACCTTTTCGTTTGACGAGATATCTTTACGAAATTTGGTATTGATTATTTGCTAAGACAATAGTGCAATCTCCGAAGAAATTAGTTCAGATCAGATCACTATAGCGTGTAGCTGTCATACAAAATGAACGATCGAAATCAAGTATTTGTTCGGTGCAACCGAAGTTAAGTTTCTTTCTTATTTTTTTTTTTTTCGAAGATCCGAATTTTATTCCATGTAGCAACTGTAATATAAGTGTGACCGAAAAATTCTATTTACAAGTGAAATATAAGAAAAATATAGATTATGTCCAATTTTTTTTCTTTTCTAGGAAATTTTATACTGTAAATATGTTTACTGATGTTTTCAATAAGCTCAACTTCGAAAAACGTAGAAACAATTTGTTTACTCAGCACACAAGCTCTCGAAAAAAACTAATTTACTCCAATACCCAGAAAAAAATCGATTTTGTCATATAGTGTAATGTAAAGGCCAAAAAATATTTGAATTAAAGCAAATCAAGTGATAAAAATTGTAGAAATTTATCTTTTGAAAATTCATATTTGTCGCTTCCACCAGATAATCGCGTTTTCAAGCCTAGGCAATATTCGACGAAATACTTTTTAAAAATTGTAATTAAAGTGTTATAAAAAATAAACGAAATTTTTTATTGATAACAAAATGTTATCAACCAAGCTCCACACATCACCAGATGGTCTGAGCTACTCGTACGATCAAATACAAATGTTTTCGTAGATATATTTACACAAAAGTTAATCAGTGATCTTACGCGTACATTACAATACATATATACATACATATGTAGGTATGTCTATATGTTTGTTTATTCTAAAAACTTTTCATTGCTGCCACACCATTAACATTAAAAAATAATAATTTGCATAAAGCTTTAGCATTCTTTAAACAATTGACTAGCTAAGCATAAAAGTTGCTCGCAAAAGCTTGCATGAAAGTTTTCTAGTCACTTGGCAATGACATTGCCGGTGTCATGCAAAGTGATCGCGCGATCGTGAAATATATGTGCATAGTATGTATGAGTACAATGTGAATGGTGTGAATGTCTAGTTAATTAATGTGCATACATACACATATACATACGTATAAGTGTGTTAGATTTTGAATTGGAAAGTGATTCCGGTGTTGCGCCCTTGCTTAAAACAGCTGGTGTGAACACATACTTATGTAAATAAATGCGTGAAAATGACAAGCAAAAATCATACGCTTAGTGCGGAGTAATGGCACGTAGTTTTAGTAATAGAAAAAAGATTGAGGTTAAAGTCGGGCGTAGGCATACAGAAGGTTGAAGTCTAAGCTGTACTTTTCAATTTTTTGTTTGACCTCATGGTGGCAATTATGAAATCAGATTATGCCTGCTTATTGTGTATTTTACTATGTAGAAGAAAATGGAGTTAAAAAACAACGCTTGAAAGCGAAAAATTAATTCGAAACAGTCGTAAACTGTTATATAACATATTACAAATATTAAAAACATTAAAAATACAGGTATAATACCCTTCACAGGTACATCCCTTATAGCATAAAAAGATATTCATTTAGATGTTATTCGAGCAGTTTGTATGGCAGCTATATGATATAGTAGTCCGATCTGAGCAATATTTTCGCAGATTGTAGTGTTAGCTTGAGCAATAACTTACGCCAAATTTCGTGAAGATATCTTGTAAAAGCTATATCATATAGTGATCTGATATCGGCGGTTCCGACAAATGAGCAGGATCTTGAAAAGAAAAGCTCGCGTACAAAATTTCAGTTCGGTATCTCAAAAAGTGAGGGAGTCGTTCGCGTATAAACAGGCATGGCTAAACCGACGCAACTCGTCACGCTTATCATATATTATAGGGTCTTTTCGAGTTTCTTCTGGGTTTTAGAGTATGAAAATTGTATTTAAAATCCAAATAATTTTCTTTTTTAACGCAGCTTGTAAACGAAGTATACATGCAGGCGCTACATAACACTCACTGCATACAACTTCACTCTCAACAGTGTTGAGTTAATGAAAATTTTGTTAAAAGCATAATTTCTTAACAAAATGTGTTAATTTCAAAAATGTTAAATAATAAATAATAATAATTTTGCGTCTGACTCCATAATGCCATATTTCATACATTTTAAAAATGTTTGTGTGGCTACCAATTTAAAGCAATTTTTATACAAAACTAGCATCATTAATAATTATTTAACAATAGTGAGCTTTTATGATTTTTCAGGATCTTTATTAATAATTATTTAGCAGCATTATGGTTTTCTAGGATCTGTTTGACGCTTAAAGCTATTTAAAAGCCTAACGCATTAAAATAAAGCCTATCCCTAGGCGTCACTTACCCTTCAACGTTTTCAACTTCGTTAGGTTCGTTAATATTTCTTTAAATTCTGCAAAAACAGTTTATTGCTTGCAGAGATAGCCTAGCAAAATTCAGTTTTTTTCCGAACTAAAAAATCTAACAGCTAACAGAGTTTCGCAACCTTTAACGCGCGACTTTGCAGAACTGCGTGATCACGCGTAATAATTTTATTTTGGAAATGTTGAAGACTTTTAATACGAAAAAAAATAAAGTTGTGAAATTCAACTATCGCAGGTAGAAATAGTGTGACTACAATTTGACACAAAATCAGTGGAAATTTAGCAAGTCATTTAATTAATATAATATAATTAGACCAATGTAAATTTTTTATCAAACTTTGTGTTCTTATCTTCTAGCAACTCGAATCCAAGTCGAAATAGATGTTGCAGATAACTTTCTGCTGATTTGAAAGTCATATATATATAATATAAAAGTTATACAAATATTATCAATTACATTTAGCGCGACCTTATCTCCTTCCCAATGCCACACCATATTACGGTATAAATAGCTATAAATATGCCGATAAGAAAATCGTGAAATTTTTGAGTAGAAGTCGAGCGACTCTTAAACGATTTGATTGTACAAAGGCACAAACTGTTTGTATGTACACCACAAACATACATATGTAGTATATAGTGAATTTACAATATTTTTCTTTTTGGGTTTGTAGATATGTATGCGTAAACACGACAATTTTTTAATTTAATTGCAGCTCTGCCGGCAAATCTCCTCGTCCGTTATGAATAATAAAGGTTATCAAATATTTGCTACAGGATACCCCCTAAAAATTTTTGCATTATTTGTAAGATTTATATACATATATACTTATATGTTATGTATTTATGTATGTATGTGAAGCTATATTTATTAATTATGTATTTAGCAAAGGACTCTTACTCATTTAGGGAAAGCTACACATATTGGAAATTCTTAAAAATACCTAAATACTTAATATAAATATATACATAGATTAATACCATATAAATAATTTTTTTTTTTTGTATATTTAAAAAAAATTTATAATTATTAATTTTTAAATTTATTAATATCAATATTATTATTATTATAATTATTATCATTATTATTATTATACCTTTTTTAAGTTCTATCGATGGAATAGAGCGCGGAGAACTTTAAGGAACCAAGTTGAAGAACTAAACATGGAAAACCTAATAGCAGAAATGATAGCTAGCGGCGAAAACTAGCAGCAAATTGCCTCATACGTGAAACATGTACTACGCATTAAGAAAAAGGACATGGACGTGGACCACCCGACCAATTCCACTCAAAAGAAAATAGTCAGCTTGATGCTAGCTACAAAACTGTAGGCATCCCTATAAGCAGTTAGAATAGAAACTGACCCGCAATGGGACCATCTTGGAAACCTTGCCCTGATGTAGTGTGCAAGCGGTTCTGGGGCAAGGGAAGAATCCATAATAGAAGGGGGGAGTGTTTTAGTGGGTACAGCACACATGTAGGATGTCAGTCCCTATATGGTGCGAAGTAATTTTAAACACTTCTTACAGCCTAAAGAAAATTATTATTATTAATGTTATTATTATTATTTTTATTTTTATTATTATTATTACTATTTTTTTGTTATTCATGACCACGGTTAGAATAATGCATTTAAAAAAATTAGTGAATTATCATTTAAATTAAATTTTTTTATTTTGTATTTATTTCTTTATCTTAATTTAAAATTATTTCCAAATTTCTAAACCCAATTGCCGGATTGAAAAAAAATTGTTTTTCAATTAAATTTTTTTGAGCTTGCGTACTTCGTGCTCTAAAATTGGAATACAAAATTTAACATCTTTTTCATCCAATAGTTTTCAATAAAAAAAATCGCAACCTTGTTCATGATATTTTTTAAAATATATATTTATCTGTTTTTAATTTTAATTTTTTACAATAGAAACTATTTACATTTAAAAATATCTAACCTTACACTTTTTAAACGATTCATAAAAAATTCTTTAAAAAAATTAAAATTAAAACTTTTTATACAAAATCTTTTTTGAACTTCCGTTCGGCTACTTATTTCAAGAAATTTATACATACAAGCAATAGAATATAAAAATAATTAAATAATCACAAAATTTTGCAAATAATTTTTGATGATGTCAAAAAACGCCAGAAACCACTTAGTGATTCGTTATTTAAAGAAAAGCTCGCGCGTATGTTTAATTTAAGCAATATTAAAATATCAGCGGCGGTCGAACTGCAGAGTCTTTAAATATAGTTATAGTATTATTAGTTTAGTAGGAGATGCAATTTGGTTGACCTTAAATAACTTCTCGGGAAACTTAAAAGGTTTTATGGCGCTTAAACTCCTGTTAGAAGAGTTCTAGCTTCAATATATTTTTATATCACACTTTTATATGATAAAAATATAATTTTCGAATATACGTAGTATATGTAAGTATGAATATGTATATGTACAGAAATATAATGTATTTTATACACTATTGACAAGTGTTCTAGAAGCTGTGGAGAGTGTTCTTTCTGGCTAATTAAAAGTTATCAACCTCAAAAAAAGTTTTGTAGTAATTATTGGAGTTTTAAAAAAAAGTCATAAACGACAACATGCTTTGCTTAAGCGTTAAAATAAATTTTGAGTCAAAAACCGTCAAATTCGGTAATTTTTATATAAATGTAAAGAGTTTAAACCAAAAAAAAATTTTTTGTGTCAAAAAAAAATATTAACTCGAAATTTACTTTAAAAGTGAGTGTATCGTTGTTAAAAATTTTTTTTTCCAAATTTTTTTTTTTTTTTAATCTACAAATTTTACTCTCAGTCTAAGCAAAAAAACAATTTTTTTTTGCTCCACCCTCATGTACAGCTCATTACAGCCTCTTAAACTTTTTTTATTTGGCAAAAAAAAATATTTTATTTTTATTTCATCAAGTTCGAGCCCATTTAACAAGTTTAGATCCTTAAAAGCGCGTTTAATGAAAATATGTAATTGTTTCATATTCTAGCGATTTTTACTTTCACTTTACTGGGCGCACATCTTCCTATTCGTTTATTATCACTACCATTACTTACCCTCAAATTTACCGTTGCCATTGCTAATCTGCTTGGTGGCCATGACTGTCACAATAACTATTCTCTGCGGTGCTGTAAAGCGTTTTAGTTTACAATTAAATTATTAATAAACGCTTTGCGGCGATTTTCACTCGCTACGCTACGCAATTATCTGCTCACAAACGTATGACTCGCTGACAAAGTCTCGACCGGCTGCGCCACAACGACGATCACTGCGGCTTCGAACGTTAATTGCCACTAAAACACGTTTTATGCGCAAAAATCAGAAACTTATACAACAATCGTTTGTTAGTTTGTTTGTTTGTTTCTCCACAACGGAATACCTATGTAAGCACAAGCGCGCGGCGAAGTGTTGGTAAAAACCAATGAATAGTGAATATGAAATGTTATTAAATCAAATGCACTATTGCAAAGTGATTCAACTTGTGGGACTTTCTTGATTTTTGTTGGCGCAACAGCTTAACCGTTACACATACACACACTCAAGTGTCTATACAAGTGTTTACTACGTTAGTTGTTTTTGTTATTTAAACGTTGAAGGCAGCGCGCGCACAGCAAATAAGGATTAGGCAATTGAGCGACAGACTAAATCGTCTACAAGCGAAGAACGCGGTTTGAAGACTGTCTAATTTACAATGATTCAGCTAGTTAGACCCCAACTGATGGCTGGGGAGCCAACCGAAAGCTAGCTGGCTGAGCGTAAAGCGCTCCACGTTGGCGCAGCTCAAAGAGCGCGCAATAAGTTAGCATGAAACATATATAAGTAGGTGTATGTGTTTTTTTGTGTTACAAACTTACGAGGGTGCGCTTTTAAGTAGCTTGGTTAGATTAAAAAATTAGAAAAAACGTTAACTTAAATAAAACCTTCACAACTAAAAAACTTTCCACACAAGAACTTGATTTTGATCGTTTAGTTTGTATGACAATTATTTGCTAAAGTATACCGTTATCGGCGGTTTCGACAGCAGCTGAGCAGCTTCTTGAAGAGAAAAAAACGTGTGCAAAATTTCAGAGCGATGTCGCAACTGAGTGACTCGTTCGTGTATATTACAGACGCACAGTCAAACAGACAGAGTACATATCTAAATCGATTCAGCCCGCCACGCTGATCATTCATATATTTTTTTTCTCCGACGTTTCTTCTGAATGTCATAATCTTTGTGGCAAACTTTTCAAGGTATTTCTTACCAAAAAATTACCGTTTAATGTCCATAACCTAATTCTTTTCTAATGACAAACAAATTTTAGTATTTGAAAAACTATAACAATACCTTATTGGAAAATACATACATATATTTTTATAACATATATGTACATAGTATGTAGTATGTATGTACTTTCCGAAGGTGTATGTATTTTGCATCAATATTTATTAAATTATCGAAAGCCAGAACTAATGTGTGCCCTTGTCCCGTAAACTTAAGCACGCTACTTCGGAAAATATACGCATGAGTGCTTAGCTAAATTTATAAATGAAAAAAATATCGCATAATACCTAGTGGCTGCGAGGCAGTGTGCAATGTAAACAGATAAAAGGAAATAACAACACAATAGCGCATGAAAAATGGTGTAGAAGAAAGATATGGTTTATGTAAATAGTCGAAAAATGGCCAAAAGTTCAAATTAGACACCGAAAAGTTAAAAGAAACGGTAAACAAATAAAAAAACATACGCGCAAATAAATCTTACAACACATACACATACAATTAAATGTGAAGAGATGAGGCCTTACGTAGTAGAAATCTGGTATACATCTGTACAAACACAATTTTTAAACAAAATTTATAAATATTACAATTTTTTTATTCAAATTCATGAAAACTTTAAAAAGCTGAAAATTTTTTTTTACTAAAAAAAATTAATAAAAATTAATTTTTAATAAAAAAAAAATTAAATAAATTAAATAAATTTTTTTTTTATGAATTAGCATATTAAAGCTGTGCTTTTTAACTTTATTAACTTCTTAGATTTATTAAAAAAATATTTATTTAAAAATTTGAAATATTTACTTAATAAATTACCAAAAAATCTTAAAATTGCTTGCCCTTAAAAAAAAGTAAATAAATATTGTTTTTGCTAAAAGTTTTACAAAATGAAAGCTTAATTTAAGACAATACGATGTTTAATGCAACGATTTTTCTCAATTTTTTTTTATTGAAGTGAGCTCACTTTTTAAGCACAAATATCAGCTCTTGCTCTGAAAATTTAAAATTTCAATTTAAATTTTTTTTGTCAGCAAATTTAGTTTTTGTCATTTGAATACTAAGAGAGATTCTAAATAAAATAAAATATTATACAAAAAAAAACAATAAAAACAAACATTTACAGGGCATTTAAGGCATTAATATATATATTTTTTTTTTCTATCCCCAAACTATGCATATGTAGGAACGATACGGTAGCATGCGAAATTGTAACGGTTGTAAGATTTTTTAGCTTGCAAGTACAGCAGACTTTCGACCATTGGATGCGCAACACGTATTGAAGTGTGAAAATAAACATTTAAATAAAATTGCAAGTGTTTTTATATTTTTTTATTAAAACCCACATATGTATATAAAATATTTTTTATTATTTGTTACAAAGTTTTTTTTTATTGATTTGATTCCAGTTTTGTATTTTTGTAACTATTTTCTATTTATTTATTATTATTATAATTTTACTTTATTTTACTATGTCTATATATTACATATACGAATTTTTAATTTTCTTGTAAATTTTGTTTTATTTAAAATTTTTTATTTCTTTATCTATATATTAAAAAAAGTAATTTTAATTATATACTGCAGCTCGAGCTTTAAATTAATTTGCCATAAATGATTATCCTTTTATAATTTTTTTTTTATTTATTATTTATATAATATATATATATATATATTATTTATTATTCTTTTATATATATTTTTTTTTATTTAGTATTTTTTTATACATCTTTTTTATTTTTAATGTTTTATTTGCTTTTTTTATTGTTTTTTTTGTTCTTTTAATTTTGTTTTATACTAATCATTAACTTTTTAATACTAATCATTCGATTAAAATGTTTCAATACTTCTCCTCCATTCTAATCTGACCTTTATAGGACAAAAAATTGATATTATTGCCTCCCACTGTTGCAAGGGGCAGCAAACAATTTGATAAGCACTGCCCAAAAGAGAATCAAATAAGTTTTCTAAAATGTTAGCATTAGATTAGTGCTAAATTTTTTTTTCGATATTCATACATATACATACATATGTATAAAAAATTTATTAAGCTGCCAAAAATATATTCACACGTGGCAACTGTGCGCTGGCGCATGGGCATACAATAACTATGATAATAAACCTAATAAATTGTTGCATTACATTTCAAATTGAAGCGATAAGCCTGAAGTACGTGTGTATACAAGAAACATTGAACTAAATTGGTGCCTTAGAGTTTATTTTTTTAGCGGCTATATTATCACATCAGTCCACTTAAACACCTTGCGCACTTGTGTGTGTGAGCAGCGCCGCCATAATCAAAAATAGTTGATCGTCTCATTTATTTCAAAATTATTTGCTTTTAAGCAAAGATACTAATGAAAAGGCAATATTTTTGGTATTTTTCCTTCAATGCTACCTAACTTCATATTATACATACATACATACATAGTAGTTTGCAAAACTCTATGTCAAGGTCAAAACACGTTCGATTGCAATGCTCCAATTCATGCTGACTCTGCAGCATTCATAATTTATACATATAACTATACATATGTAACTTTTGTATATATGTACATATATGTATGTATGTATGCAAGTGCGTTTTTTTTAACGGCGTGCTCAACACATGGCGCCACAAGTGAGGAACAAGTATGCTGCGACTTACACAGCTAAATTGATAGTGAAAAAATTTCAAAAATCGTCTGAATAAAAAATGATAATCATTCTACATTTATATATACATATGTACATATAGTAAATATATGTAGCTTATATACTCACGATCTACAATGCTTTGAGCGAACAAAGCGGATTGCCCGTTGTTGAGTCATAGCTAAGAACGCCATGGCATGAAGTCAGCCACGTTTGTACACTGTGAAAAATTATGGTTAAATAAGAAACATTTAAAAATAATAATCAAAACATTATAAAAAAAAATAAAATATAAATATGTATAAAGAAACTATTAAAAATAAGATTTAAAACAAATATATATAAATAATATTAATTTATAAAATTATAATAATGATAACAAAAAATAATTATATTAAATATTTATAATAATAAAGAATATAAAAAATTAAAATATATGTACATATAAAGATAAGAGAAATAATATTTAAAACAAATACTTATATATAAATAATTTTAATTTATAAAGTTATAATAATATTAACAAAAAATAATAATATAAAAAATGAATAATGATAAAAAATTTAAATCTATATTTTATTTAGAAATACTTATCACAAAAAAATTTTTGTTTTAATATAAATGTTTTGAAACCACACTTATTTTAATTTTTGTTTTAACAAAATTACTAAGACTTTTGGTCAACTATTTTTTTTTAACAAAGTTGCTAAAATTTTGATTAGACAAATTAAAAACAAAATTTTGGTAGATTTACGCTAATTTTTAACATACTTTTTATCGGCCTATGTTTATATTTTTACTTTCACAATTCTTTTGCCAGTCAAATAAACAAACAAAAAAAGTTATTTTAAAATATGTTTTAATTAAAAAAAATTTACTTTAGTAAAAACTGTGCTAAAATAATATTTGGTTTTTTTTTGCCTTTGATAAAATTATATGGTTAGTTTAGGTTTTTGGGGTTAGGTTCAAAATTCGTCTAATACATACTGTTGTTTACTGTTATTTTGCATTGCTATCGATAATTAATACGATGAATTCTAGATATCAGTCGTGCCTTGACTTAAAATTTTTTTTATAAATTTGTTAAATATCTCTACAAAATTTGGCATGGAGTATTATATTATAGTAACGCTATAATCTCCGCACACATTTTTCAAATCGTATAGCTGCCATAGAAACTAAACAATCAAACTCGAGGCCTTGTATGGAAAACTTGTTCATTTGTGAAGCGTATTCTAACTTCGGTACAACCGCAATTAACGTATTTTCTTGTTTTTATTTCTATTACATTTCTTTTTTATAAATTTGCTTCAAAAATACACGAAAAATATTGCCAGTTCGAAATAAAAAATTTTAATTTCTAAAGAAAACGCAAAAAATTATTTCTTTCAGCTATTATTTGTACGAAAGCAGTATTCCAAGTACTTATATGGAAATTTTGTGTTGGAAAAAAATGTGTTGGAAAAAATGTGTTAAAAAATTATATGTAAAATTAAAAAAAAAAATTATTTAAATCTGAATTCGGTAATTAATAAAATATATATTTATATGTATACTATACGTACCAAATTATGAAGAAAACGCACAAGCAATTTAAATTTTTTAAATATTTTTAATATTTATTTTTTTTTTCAATCACCAATCAAACGACTACATAAATTTACGCGTACATCTCTATTTTTTTTTTATCTTATACACATTTGTTATTGTACTTGCCAAATAATATCAGTTCTATTTCAAACCTCCCTTGAAATTTACTTGCCTTCTATTTTTTGTAATTTCGCTTTGATTTTAGAGTTTTTAGGTTATGGCAAAGTTTGATTTAGCATAAACTTCGGGCATAAACCCTTAATACTTAAAAATAAATTAAATTGGTGAAAATCCAAGTAATGTCGAGAATGCTTAAATTAAATGAAAATATTAAACATACATATGTTTCGATGTGTTTATATTACTTATACATATATTCATTGTTTTATTTTCTTTGGCAAAGAAGAACTTGATTGGAGAAAACAATAGTGACTATACTTAAATATAAAATTGTAAAATATCTGTTTATATTTGCTTTTAAATACTCCGCAAGATAATTATATTTTTGCATTGTTATACACGCTTACAAGTGCATACATACCAACATGTATAGTTTTTATAAGCATTTGTTCTTCAACAAATGAGTTGGGTTACCTCAATCTTGCTTGGATTTTGATTACGTCATATGTTTGTTTTTATATAACTATAATATTAGTTTCGCCGTCCCTGGTTCCATTTTTTATATGTTTTTCCTGCTGGATCCATAAAAATTATGCCATAACTTGTTGCATTTGCTTCCGTTCTCACTTTTTTCATTTTTGTTTAATAATATTATATACCCTATAGGACAGTTTTTTTTACCGTTTGACGTACTTGCATTAACAAACCGAATTTTGCCAACAATACTTTTAATTTTTCCATTTCGTTATATCGATTCCCATCTACATTTTAAACAATTGTCAGTAGAAAAGTACCGAATGCAAAACAGTTTTATTGCGCCGAGACTCGAATTCTTGCAGCAGTTCGTCAATATCGTTATCCAGATCGGTTGATTTCGCCATCTAAAGTTTAGATAATAGATAAAATTTAAATTATTTTATGTTGAGGGGGTAATTGAGGAGAGTTATCGTTTATGAGTTCGGGAATTTATGCATATTTTTGATGCTAATTATCAGAAAATATTAAAAAGTTCTTTTCTAATATTTGTATATAACGTTTTTCAAGTTTAAGACACTTATCATGTCATAGAAAAGCACATGTATGATATAAATAACGCTTTATCATCTATTTTAAAGTCATTACGCAATGAAATTATTAAATTTTGCATAATACATTTCGAATAAATATGTAAAATATTGGCTTTACTTTATGAAAACTAGTTCTTTTATCTAAAGACAAAAATAAAAAAGGCAATGCTCAACTTTCCCCTCTTACGAAATCGCTAGATCAAACGCATTCCAAAAATTAGTCAAAATTTATCACTTAATTATCAGCACATTATGTTTCGATTTTACAGCCTTCCAAAGATAAAACATTATTTTGCTACTTACAGAGTTTTCAGATAGCCCAGCTATAAAATAGAATTACAAAATAATATCAAGCGTTCATTTTCATTGAGTGTACCGTATATTTATGCAAGCAATAAATTAACTTTGTTATTGTGTTTTTTGTGTGAACAACGTACACCAAAAGCTTTGAAATCACTTCCCGCAACTCATACGCTTCAATCACCTCCACAGGCAATTTTAAATTCAATATTAAAACAGGTAGACGTTTGTTGTTGGTCTGCATTATTACCATATTTATCATGTCCGTGATTAGAAAAGCGCCCATTAAAGCCTCCTCGTGATTGTCCTCAATATCCACATTGAATACATGTACAGGTCGGTTGTCGATGGGATCACAAGATTCCATATGTTCTAGCACCTGGTCGTAGACGCGCTCTTCCACGGTCACAATAATATCGAATTGTTCTTTGCATTCCTGAAAGCGTTCTGGACACTTTTTAATTCTGCGATTACGGTCAAGCATATGCAGTAACCCGTTTTGTGTATAGCTATAATAGAAATTACCAGACAATTAGATAAGTTAGCCAAAAATGTGTGCATATATACTATATGCAATGTGTGCAAGTAATTAAATTTTTCGCTTTCCTCCACACTCACTATTGTTTATCTTTAGTAAGCAGATCCTGGTAGATTGTGTCGTACGGCGTGCCAAATTCATATACATTTGGTTTATCGATGGCTGTGCCTGGGAGTTTTACACGTTCACCAGTGCCAAAGGAACGCACGTTGAAGCCCTTCTTTGCTAGGAAATGATGTGCCTCCATTGAACGATTCATGTTTGAGGAACATACCACAGCCACAGATAGATTTGAATTATTCGACATTTTTGTAATGTTTATTAATTTTTTTTTTTAAACTACAGCAACTAACACATCAATTTGATAAAATAGTACCAATGAAAATTAAAGTGCGAATGACAGAATCACCGCCGATGTTGACAAGCAGCTGTGTTGTGTAGCGCTGATATTAAAAATAGCGCCGTTGAATTCAAAAAAATCGTGGTGAAGTTGTTTTACGCACACTTAATATTTACATATTCGTAAGTACAATATTTGTGTTAATTATAAAGATTGTGCAGCTTAGTTTAAAATTGGTTTGGAAAATGTATTTAATTCATATCAAACAACTTTCGCATATAAAAGCAGTTCCCAACACTGCTAGACGCCATATTGACAGCGAAAATGCAAACGGAGAGAACATGAATGAGCACACAAATGCCACAGAAAAGAGAAAATGCAAAATTAAATTAGTGCGCTCAGACATTCCTTTTGGTTTATTTAAATTTTTTCATTGTAATTCATATTATTTAAATATAAATTATGTTTATTCGTGTTAAGAAATGAAGTTACTTCGTGTTGAATATAAGGTGCAAGTGTAAAGTGTTTAAAAAAGTGTAAAAATTTATGTATGAAAGTAAACGCAAGCCATAAAATATTTCGAAGGGAGGAAGCCAAGCACCAACGGCCAGTTACAACGGGTGTGGAGCTTAGCTGAGCAACAACAAAGAGAATTACTGCTTTTTTAGTTATAAGCGGGCTGTGTGCACATTGGGCGGAGGTAAATAATAAAGTCAACAAACTGCGACGGGAAATTCACAACGTTCGTTAGGAATTTCACAAATTTTCACCTTTTATTGTAGCACGTAGCGGCAGTTAATACAGCGCAAGTACACATATTGCGACAAAATGTTCTCAAAGAAAAAGAAGAAACCACTGATTTCTATGCCAAGCAATTTTGAGCATCGCGTGCACACGGGATTTGACAAACGTGAGGGACGTTATGTTGGTTTACCGCTACAATGGGCTTCCATTGTTGGCAACAATCAAATACTAAAGTCAACAAATAGGCCACTACCTTTAGTGGATCCCTCTGAAATAACACCAACGGAAATTCTTGATCTTAAGACAATTGTGCGACCACATCATAATAACAACAAAGCGGATACGACCTCATTAAATAGCAGCATTGCACCGAATGCTAGTGGAACGTTAGGAAATCACCAAACGGCGCATGCGCATTACTTCACCGAGCATAACAATGCGGCAAATGCTGCAGGTTCGGCAACAGGTGGCATTAGCCACAACACAGGTGGTATTGTGCTGCCGAAAACGTCACATGTAGCCCGCTCTAATTCTTTGCGCAGCTCCAGTCCGCCGCGTGTACGACGGGATTTGCGTGGCAACGCTAATGTACCGCCGGCAGTGCCCGAAGAAAGTGTAACAACTACAACACCCACGCCCGTGCCTGGCCAAATAATAGCTTATGGTGGCTACAAACCGCCAATTAATGGACCTGCGGCAAATGTATCAACAGGTGGCACTGCAGGCTATGGTATGTACTCACAACATAACACGCAGAATGGGGGTGGTCATGGACCACTCGCGGTACGCACCGATTTTATATCGAGTCAACAACAACAACATCCTACACAGCCACAAGCATCGCTCCCCAACACGACGACGATGTCTTCCTTACATTACCGCACGGCGCCACCGCCTCCCCACCTTGCAGGAGGTGGGCAGCCACAACAGACTTCTCCAGTAGGTTCAGTAGCTAGCGGGACACGTTCGACGCACTCACACGCTTCATCGGCGCACACACATCCACATAACAACAACAATGGTGGTAGTGGCTTTGCGCCATATCAACCTGGCGCCATACAATCCGCACAACATGCTGCGAAACATTTAGGCGCCGGTGGAGACCAAAATCAAAATCCACACCATACACATCCGCACTTGCACACGAAGACAGCGTCGCGCGCATCCAGTTCAAGTGGTGGTGCCAGCGGCGTGGGTAGTGCTGTCGGCGGGGCCAGTGGCCTAGGCGTAGCGCCGCCACCTAAACAGGAACAGAGGCTGACACATGAACAGGTGAGTGCGAAAAAAGAAAAAAAAACCTGAAAAATATTAATAATAATAAAATATGTCTTCCAGTTCCGTGCCGCTTTGCAAATGGTAGTTTCAGCTGGCGATCCTCGTGAAAACCTAGACAACTTCATGAAAATAGGTGAAGGCTCTACAGGCACAGTGTGCATAGCTACTGACAAGTCAACAGGTGAGTTATTGTCCAGTACCCAAAAAAAAACATGATTTTATTTACCTATATTGCTTAATCATCATGGTCATTATTACGTAGGTCGTCAAGTGGCTGTTAAAAAAATGGATCTGCGCAAACAACAACGACGGGAACTGCTGTTCAACGAAGTGGTCATTATGCGCGACTACCACCACCCGAACATTGTGGAGACCTACTCCAGTTTCTTGGTAAACGATGAGCTCTGGGTCGTCATGGAGTATTTAGAGGGCGGGGCGCTCACCGACATTGTCACACATTCACGCATGGACGAAGAGCAAATCGCTACAGTGTGCAAGCAATGTCTGAAAGCATTGGCCTATTTGCATTCGCAGGTATGTACGCGGTACGCTCGTTAACAGCGATACGTGTTTGGAATGATGGATGAGTCAGAGCAAGCATAGAATGAGAACAATTTATTTAAATTTATTACCTTTTTTATTTGCTTACACTTTCACTTAAGTGGGGCGGTTTCGACACACACGAATTTCTATATACATTACTACGGTGCTAAAAGCAATTAATGTTAAAATTTTCACTTTTTTTATTATGCTCATAATTTAGTCATTCATTGTTTGTAAACATAGTTAAATTATTATGCTTAGGTTAGTTTTTATATTAATGCTTTTATATTTTTATATTATGTTTTTTTGTTTTATTTTTTAATTTAATTTTTTTTTAATCATTTATTTATTTTATTCATATATTTTTTTTTTATTATTTTTATTTTTTTATTTTATTTTTATATTTTTATTTTTTTTTTTTGTTTTTATTTTTTTTTTTTAATTATTTATATTTTTCATTTTTGTGTTTATTTATTTATTTTTTAATTTTTTTTGATTTATTCATTTTTTTTTATATATTTTTTGGATTATTTATTGTTTATTTGTTATTTATTTTATTTTTATTTTTTTGTTTTCTATAGTTTTGTTTTTATATATTAATTTTTATATATAATTTTTTTTAATAGTTTTTTTTAATATATTATTTTTTTTTAATAGTTTTTTTATATATTAATATTTTTTTTATATCTTAATATTTTTTTTAAATTTTTTTTATACATATATTATATATTTTTTTTTTTATATCGTTTTTTATTTATTATATATTTTTTTTTATATTTTTTATATAGTTTTTTTTATTTTTTTTTTGTTTTATATATTTATTTATTTGTATTTTTTTATTTTTGTTAGTATATTTTTCTTTTATTCGTAATGGTTTTTTTTTTATTCTAAAATTCATAATTTTATTTTTTGATTGAATTAAAATTTTTTAAATTAAATATTGTTTTCTCTACAGGGCGTTATTCATCGCGACATCAAATCCGATTCCATTCTACTAGCTGCCGACGGTCGAGTCAAACTCTCCGATTTCGGCTTTTGTGCGCAAGTCTCGCAGGAGCTACCGAAACGCAAATCCCTGGTTGGCACACCGTATTGGATGTCACCCGAGGTAATATCGCGTTTGCCATACGGTCCCGAAGTCGATATCTGGTCACTCGGCATTATGGTCATCGAGATGGTGGACGGCGAACCGCCCTTCTTCAACGAACCGCCGCTGCAAGCGATGCGACGCATACGTGATATGCAGCCGCCGAATTTGAAGAATGCTCACAAAGTTTCACCACGTCTCCAGTCGTTCTTGGATCGTATGCTGGTACGTGATCCGGCGCAGCGTGCCACTGCCGCGGAATTGTTGGCGCACCCATTTTTACGACAAGCGGGGCCACCATCACTCTTGGTGCCCTTAATGCGCAACACGCGGCAGCATTGAAGGGAAAGCGGTTGGGCGTCTACAAATGCAAATCGAATATATATGCAAGTAACACTTAATTTAGTTAGCGCTACATCATTATCATTAACTACACAAAGCAAAAACAAACTCATACACACACACACACATGCATAGCCATACATACTTACATTGCTTCATGTACACGCGCTAACGTTTCGGCAACTACTTAATACGCGAACGAATTTAAATATTACTCAAGCAGCATTTGAAAATTATTTAACTACTTCATTGTTTGTACCGTTAGAGGCGAATATTTAACTTCTAACCTTTGTTTATGCTTTTAAGTTTTGTTTTAAAATGGTTTAGTTTGTAAATTTAAATGTTTTTTTTGTTAAACATTATTGGCTTTACTTCCTTTCCGACACACATAGACACATACACACACACACACAAACGTTTTCTTACATTTATGCATGCGCATTCGTATTGTTGTTGTGTCTTTAATACAGTCAATTGTTTGTTAATAGATCCTAAAACAAAAACAAAACAAAAAAAAATATCGCTAATCCATCAAAGATACAGTTTTATTGTATCCACTAATTACATAAGTCCTTAAACCGTACACAAATGGCAGTTAAAACACTTACACGAATCGAATATTATTACTTACGTATTGCTTTCATATAAAAAAACTATGTAATTTAAAAAATATATACATATTGGCATTAAAAATTGCAACGAAAGTTAACAAAATGGGATTAAAACGAAAAAATTAAAAAAAAAAAAAACAAAATAACTTCCAAAACTACAAAAAAGTTTTATTAAACAGCAAAAATTCTGAAAGCTTTAGCTGCGATGAATAACAAGCAAACGTGAAATTTAAATAACTCAAAAAGAAAAATATGAAACACTTTCGAAAATAACGCGATAAAGAGAAAAGAGTATAATGGCGCAAAATTCAAAAAAAAATACAACAACATATTAACAATCAGGGGTGTTGTAGAATCTGATAGTTGTCGGTATCAGAATTGAAACCGATATAAAACCAAGTAGTAGGTGTCATGAATTCAGTATTATTTGTTTTACGTTCGAAAAATAAATTGTATCAGTTTTGGGTGTCACGGTGACTCTCATCAAAGGTGGTGTTCTGGCTCTACGAAACCGCAGTCAAGCCAATATTCTTCTATGGTGTGTTCGTCTGATGGAGGGTGCTCGAAATGGCTACACTTGCTAAAAACCTTGAGTCTTAGATTCTACAACACCCCTGAATAAATTAGTAATAAGAATAAAAAAGGTTTGAAAAGCACCAAAAATATGTACATATGTACCATATGTATGTATATATATTTTTTTTTCAAATTCTTAATATTGGCTTATAAAAATTTTTTTTTTGTTCAAATCTTATAAATTTTTTTTTTCAAATTTTATAATTTTTTTTTCAAATCTTGTAAATATTTTTGTTTTTTTTTTCAAATTTTTCAAATATTTTTTTTTTCAAATCTTATAAATATTTTTTTTTTCAAATCTTTTAAAAAAATTTTTTTTTTCAAATCTTATAATTTTTTTTTTTTTTTGAAATAATATAAATATTTTATTTTTAAATCTTATAAATATTATTTTTTAAATCTTATAAATATTATTGGTTTTTTTTTTCAAAATTCTTATATTTTGCTTGAATTTTTTGTTTTTTTACTAAATTAAAAATGCTTTAAAACATGCTAATGTGCGCTTCCCCAAAATTATGTTTTTTATAAAACATTTTAAATATTTTTTATTTGCTTTTCACATGCATTACAAACAAAAAATAATAAAAAAGAATGTCTTAAAAATAGTCTATACGTGAAAAAATCAGCATAAGCAGAAATGTATACGACATATTTTTCAAATAACAACCGTGTTACAAATTGTTTTGGAAACATAAATTTTGAATATTTTTTGATAATCTGCTAAAGTTTTGATTTGAACCAAGAAAAAGCAAAGACAGTTTTCAAATTCGGGTTTTCCTTTTTTTGTTCTTTTTTTCCTTTTTTTCTGTTTTTTTTTTGTTTTTCCTTTTTTTGTTTTTGTAAAAATAATATATTACGACATACTTTTGAAAATAACAACCGTGTTATAAAATGTTTCAGAAACATAAATTTTCAATATTTTTTTTTTTGATAATCAGCTAAAGTTTTGATTTACAACATGCAAAAACAAAGACAATTTTCAAATTCTGTTTTTCTTTTTTTTTTCGTCAAACATCATGCATTATTCAAAACCCAGTTGTTTTCGAATATAGGGTATGAGTAATATGAATTTGAAAACTTATTTTTCTTTGCTGCTGCTTATTTAAATTATTAATTTTATACAATAGTGTCGCTAAAAATGCATTGAATATAATTTATTTCAGTTTTAAAGCTACTACTAGAACGCAAGCCTTAGACAACCGTGACCTTAGAAACGAAGTCAAACAACAATTATTCAATGATTAATAATATATTTTAATACATAAAGAAAAACACACACAAAAATCATGCATCAAAAATTACAAAAAAAAAATATACCTTACAATGTGGATACATTTTTGACAAACAAAAAAACCTATAACATTTCTCCTCCAAAAAAATTGCATGCGCGCTTCATTTTTATTATTTTTTTTATTGTAATTTGTTAAGAAATCGTATGAATGTGCGGCACTCGAAATTTGTGTATTCTATAAGAATGCAGACACGCCTTTAAATGTCGGAAGCGCATTTTGTATATCAATTATTGCTTATATATATAATATATATTTAACAGTATACATAAATAACTAATATGATATAAAAAATATAAATATAAATACATAAGACATACAAGCCAGTATGCGTATAATATATACATACAAACATCGAATAAATATGACGTAGGTTTTAGTTTCTGTTAGCGAAAACATTGTGTAGATGTTACTTTTTTATTTTTGTTGTAAAGAAAGAAAGAAAAATGCATAAGTTAATGATTTTACAGTAATAATTTTTTAAAATAATGCAAAGTAGTGCGTCAATGCATGCACATTTTCTATGTTCGAAAATTCGAAGTTACAAAAAATTTCTACTTTTGTGTATATTAATATACGCGACAACTTAAACAGCCTTATTAGATAAAAATTTACACACCTTCGGCATGAGTTTTAAGTATTGGATTAAATTAAATGCTGCTTGCAATTAATTAATATTTTATTTCATAAAGTAACCATGAATAGTAATTGCATATTATTACTAGCTGCACGTTCGCGTTTCGAAAATGTAAAGTTTAAAAATGCGTCACTTTAAAACTCATGCATAAAAAATTACAAACAGCAAACATACAGAGACGTGTTAAAAACGAAAAAGAAAGTTAAATGAAACTTATAAAATACGCTTTTTTATTTTGAATACTTTTAATTTTTTTTATGCATATTTTTAAATTTTAATTTTAACTCATAAGCACCTCAAACTAACCGTCATTTCATGACATGTTCGAAAATTCGAAGTTTAAAAATTGTAATATTTTCAAAATATTTAAAAAATTAGACTCAAATATTTAAAATTAGGTGACAGAAGCAAACGTAAAAGCAGCACAGCTTTGGTGTTTGACGAAAATTTTGAAAAAATGCTCAATTGCCAAAGTTATTATTTTCCAGCTCTGCTTTAATGTTAAAATTTATGCAAGAACATTTTCATATTCGACAATTTGCATGCGATAATTTTCCACACACGTTTTTGAAAATGCTAACAAACAGTATGTTCGAAAATTCGAAATTGTGCCATATAAGCGTAGTTTTTTTTTTATTATAACGAATGGTTGAAAGTGTACCCCAGATAACATCCCACTCTCATTTGGAGTTATTTGGGAAAAGCGTCCCACTCATTGACTGCCGAACTATTGTATATATAGAGGCAACGGTCGATCTGCAGAAACAGCGAGAACCAGTAACGTTGCCCCTTTTAAAACCGCTAAATGCAGAACTCTTATTTCGTGCTTATCTCAGCTATTTAACTCATCACCTAGCCAAATAGAGGCATTTTCTATAACTGGTAGGAAAGCTGAAGCTTCATTTGAAGAATGCGTCAACGTGTGAGACTTATTCGAAGGCGCTGAAACCTTTGGACGTTAGTAAGTCACAATCCCAGGTATCGCGTGGCATTAGGGTTCTTCATTCTTCCATTGGCTTGCTGACAGCATACAGACCCATTAGTTAACATTTAGTGCTATGAAGACCATTGTTTGGCTGTAAGTTTATCCAAGACGTTCCAGTTGGTATCCGCGATGTCATATGGTTCGTTTTAGTTTATTAGAAACTGACCAATCACTGCGATGCCGCAGTTTGAAATAACCTTCACTCGGTAATGCGTACTTCAAATGAAGCTGTTTCTCTCTTTCCAGTTAGTTGATATAAGGAAGTGTAGTGGCGGTAAGGAGAACTGAGTGTTAGTCACTCTAGAAGTTGATAGATGATGAGTTGAATTGATTTAGCCATGCCCGTCTGTCCGTCCGTCTGTATATACGCGAACTAGTTTCTCAGTTTTCGAGATATTGATCTTAAATTTAGGATATGACCGATATTGGACCACTATAGCATATAGCTGTTATACAAACTAAATAATCGAAATCAAGTTCTTGTATGGAAAACTTTTTCATTTGACGAGATATCTTCACGAAATTTGGAACGGATCATTAACGAAGATAATAACGGAATCTCCGAAGAAATTGTTCGGATCGGATCTGTATAACATATAGCTGCCATACAAATTGAACGATCGTAGTAAAATGGTTGCATGGAAAACATTTTTATTTGACGAAGCATCTTCACGAAATTAGATCGGAATCAAGTTCTTCTAAGGAATCTTTTGTGAGAGCTAATATAGCTTCGTTGTTTTTTTTTTTGTTTTTTTTTTTTTTTTTGCAAATCGGCTATCTATGTTACGGAAGCTATTTTCAGCTAAATTTTGCAACGACGAACCGTTCTACCTTTCGGCCTCGCATTTTGTACTTAATTTCTTGAAATTTTCGTTTAATGGCCATCATTCATCTGGCACCTTTTAAAGTCTGTTGCAGCTTTTGCAAGCAGCCTCTCATGCGATTATCCTCGCCGGCGCCGCGCTTCTGCTCCACAACACGCAGCTCGGCGAGCAGAAAGTCCATGATTTGCAGAATCGTAGCCGGTGTGAATTGCGCCAAGCGCTGCAACAGCTCGAAGAAGAAGAACGTGTAATAGGCGAGATGCTTCTTGGTAAGTAGCCGCAAGTGTTCGGCAAGTAGTTGTTGCAAATCGGCAGCGCGCTTATATGTCGCGCTGCTGACAATACGCTTAAACAAATCCAGTAAGAGCGCGCGACTGGGCACCACTTCGTCCACCATCATAATGTGTTCCAGCATGAGCAGCGATGTGGCTTTCATGAAGGTCTCCAAACGCTTCGCTAATATGTCGTCGCTGGCGTTATTGGCGTCTATTGATTCGATCACTTCTTGGAAAATAGTCACCACCAAGCAGGCATACGGATCGGCTTGGCGACGCTGTGTGGCCAAGAACAGGCTAGTGAGCTTATCGAAGACAAACAAAGATAATTCAGCATTGTCGCTTTGCAGACAGCTGATAAAGGGGCGTGCGACCAATTTGGCGTTTGGTGAAATTTTGAAATGCGGCGTCCACTTCTGTATAAGATCGGTGAGCGTTTTGCTGATATACGGATCGGCTTTGAAATTGAGTCTGCCAATACCCTGCACGAGCACCGGCCAAATTTTGTGCACCACTTGCGCCAATTTGCCGTCCGGCGCTTTGCCCATCTGCACATTGGTCGGCAGCACGAAGCGCGTCATGACCACGTGGAAGAAACAGTTCACCTTAGATTTGGTGTAGACAATGTGCGCACAATTGTATATAACTATAGCCAGGAAACTGTAGAAGCGAAAGGCTACTTCGGTCTTCTCCAGCTTTAGGTCAGCCTGCAGCCATTTGTCGAAATTACGCAAATACGCATTCAAATTGTCAGCAATGCGAAAACGCTGCTGATGATGCGCCGCGCATGCGTCGTAATGTTTACCAACAGCAGCTATGAAAACGCAGAGTGGTTCTTTTGCCTGCAGCAGCTCGTCGGGCCTCAAATTGTCGGTCATCATGCGAAATTCAGCTAACTGCGACACATAACGCGTCAATTGCGACACATCCTCGTTGACAGCGTTCAACTGCACTAAACTCTTCA
Source organism: Bactrocera oleae (assembly GCF_042242935.1). Classification (NCBI taxonomy): domain Eukaryota; kingdom Metazoa; phylum Arthropoda; class Insecta; order Diptera; family Tephritidae; genus Bactrocera; species Bactrocera oleae. The sequence continues at coordinate 3,527,952 of NC_091539.1, forward strand.
GCCACACATGTATCACCACGTTCGGCTCAATCAACGCGGCGCGCTCGGTTTGCAGCACTTTATTTAGGTATTGCGGCAGCGCCTGCCGACATACAACCGGCGCATCAATGAAGCAATTGAATAGTTTCTGAAACGTATGTGTGTCCGGCACGGTGCAGGCGTGCGTTGAAAAATCTGCGGCGAGTTGCGGCAGCCATTGACTGTAACCGCTGGCGAATTGTTGCTTGACAAACGGTAGCACGTGCGCATTGAGCGCTTTGAAGAGCTCCGAGTTCGACTCAATCAGCGCTTCGTTGCGCTGTAATTTACCGAATATCAGATGTAGCGCCTCCAAACTGCGTTCCTGTTCTACGGGCGTGCAGGTCTGCAGATAATTAGGCAGCCACGCGTCTATTAGCAAGTGTTCGCCGCGCCTAAAATCGTCGGCGTGCATAAAAATTTCCAACAAACCGTCCGCCAACACTTTGGAAACGCTCAAATCGTTATTGATAGCACTGAGCTGCAGCAGCAGCTTCGTCACATACTCGCCGATTTCACAGCGCCGCTCGGCGTAGAGTATCAATAGCGCCATATGACCTTTGGTAACTGCAATTTGGCGTCCAGCTGGTATTTTATCCAAAGCAATTGACAGCAATTTTGCGCTCAGCTTCGTTGCAAGCTCTTCGAAATCGCCGCAAATCGCTAGCGCCAAAAATAATTCTATAAGATGATGTATGCCCATCTCATTTAGCGCGAGAAACTTTTGCGCACTAAATTTAGTATAAATACGACCGAGCAATTTTTGCGCTTGATGACGCGTCGCTGCGCTTTCTAATAGGCGCATTAGATTTTTGCCCAACAACAAGGTAAACAGCGTGTAACTACTCAAATTGGCATCAGCTGTTAGTTCTTCTTGTTTAAGTAGCGCGCGATAACGTTCCACATATGCCTTGCCGCTGACACAAGCGACCGCCAAATTGCTTGGTGCTGAACCGGCGGCATAGAAGGAGGTATTCAGTCGCTTGTGAAAATGCTCCCACAGTAAAACTGGTATGGCGACGCGTGGACGCCACCAATGCAACAGCGTAGGCATAAGCAGGCAAATATATACGCGCGTCTGTTCTTCGCTGGGATTACCGTTGAGAAACTGTTGTGTGCACTGCTCCAGCGCATCCAAATTCTCCGCCGTATCAGCCAAAGCGCGCTCATGCCTTGGCCCGACATAGTGTCCATTGGAACTATAGCCTAAAAGTCGCACTAGCGCATGTAGCAGCCAATTTGTGAATTCAGCTAATGATAAGTTTGTTAAAGAAAACTTATCTAGCGTAAAAAATAAGATTTAGAAACATTGTAACTAATAGTTGAATAATCAAAGTAAAAAAAAAAGTAAAAGTTTTTACTCACCCAAATTAGTTTTTAATTTCGCTATTGTTTCATTAAATAGTTGCCAGAAGGTGAGTTGCTCACCGGCTACAGCAAGCGCAGTCAATGTCCACTTTTGTAAAGCGAGTTGCACATACAACCAACATTCCTTAATGCATGTACATGGAAATGGCGAAGCATATAGCAGCTCAGTCGGTCGCTTTTTACCATACAAATACAATGAGCAAGTCACTAAATCCTCGAAGAATAGTGTCAATTGGCTTATGAAGGCGCTGCTAGACTTTGCATTGCCATCCAATAATACTGTAGGTGCGCATAATTCGAATTTGTAAAGTATACACAAATCCAATAGCTTCCATTCGAGCACACCGTGCAATAAGTGATAGGCGGCAGCATTGCAATCATTACCTTTACAACTATTGGCAAAATAGATTAACTTCCAGGTATCGGCTTCAGTTGTGCGATTAACTAAACGACGCATACTTTCCAAGCTAGGCCGCAATAAAGACCACTGTTCGTCGGTTGTGTGGTGGAGTATCCAATAAAACATATGTGTTACTTCTTTTCTCCGTTGCCGGTAGTTATATGTGTCATTTGTGTTGAGTGGTTGTCGTACACTGGCCCATAGATGTTGAATCTGCATACTGAAAAGCAAAAATGTTATATTTATAGTAGACTTCTTTACAAATGTGTGCATACCAAGATGTGCCGATGAGATATTGCACATTATTGTGTCCATGCAGCTGCTTCACGCCAAATTCAAATTCGGTAAGTTTTAACGCTTCGCTGGCATTATGCCAGGCATATTCAGGGCGCGTCAGCATAAATCCACTTCTCACAAATCCTTCACTAGCGAACTGAGCATGAGTAGTATCCTCACCGCTGCAATGCAGTTCAGGCAAGACAGCGTCTTCATCTACCCCATCAAATGCTTGTGTTTGCTGTGGTGCCGTTAAATGGTCTTGTGTTGCTTCTATACAAGCGGTACTTAATAAATCATCATCTTCATCGAAATTAAATAGTTCAAAATCCATTAGTTTAATTTAAACAACAAAAGGTATTTATATATAATTAAAACATTAAAGCACACAAACAAAAACCATGGATAACTAAAACGTAAATAAATAACAGATCAGCAAAATTTGGCGCTCGAATGAGATGTCAACCAATTGGGTATGTTCAAAAATGTATATTATACAATTTATTTTAGAAATATTAAATTAAATCGCTTAAGTTAACCTATTTAACTTATAACGCGTAACAATCAAACATATATATATGACAATTGCTTATATGAATAATTTGTAAATAAATAAATTTTATGCAGTTTTTAATTATACTACAAACATAAATGGATTCCATATTTCCACGCTTTATATACAATATTAATATGGCAACACTGATTTATGAATTTGTGAATCTTTTTGTCGCCATTGCTACGTTCTACAACGATTTGCGGATAAAATAAAGTTTTATTTATTTTAAGGTCTTCAATTATTTGCAAAATGTCCAAAGCACATCCCCCAGAGTTAAAAAAGTAAGTGCTTATAAAAATCAAAGTTTGTTTTTATTTAAACAGTCGTTTTCTTATTTTTCATTTACTGAATATTTTACACTGAAGATATATGGACAAACGAATGTTGCTAAAATTAAATGGAGGCCGGTCCGTTGCTGGAATTTTACGTGGTTTCGATCCCTTTATGAATGTAGTGCTCGACGAAACAGTGGAAGAGTGCAAGGATAGTACGCGAAATAACATTGGCATGGTGGTAAGTTATTGAAAAACGTATTACGCACAATTTTCTAAAAGCTATTCTCTCATCTAGGTAATTAGAGGCAACAGCATTGTCATGGTAGAAGCGTTGGATCGAGTATAGGTCCTTGATAGAAGCTTAGCCACTCCCCACTTTAATATAGATTTATTACAAATAAAAGTGAAATTAAATACCTGAAAAATCATTGACTTTTGGATATTTGGAAAATACTAACAGAAACAAACCACAGTCCATAGCGGATTTTACGTACATAATTTGTTAGAAAGGCCTAAGAGGAGAGGAAACAAAATTGCATATTTATCAAATAAATAAATAAAAGGCGCTTTCTTATTGCTGTAACGTAAGACAGCCAGAACTCCGTCATTTACAAAAGCAAGGAAGAAAAGTTGGTCCTCGAAATTCATCAATTTGTATTATGAATATCAATATTAGAGTTCATCTATATGGGCATCAGCAATATTCATAGGATGTTCAACTAATCACCTTTCCGCTCAATAAAATAATTTGAGCAGTTTCGCACTAATGGATGAATTATAAAATGTAATTGTTTGTAATTTTTTTTGTTTTTATTCACGTAAACAAAGGTTCTCTCTAAATTAAAGCGGTATGACAGCTTTGCGCAAACCACATAGTTTTTTTCCCTCTATTTTGCGTATTTTTCTTACTAAATTACTTGGAAATGACAATAGGTCCCGACTGCTTCGCCGCATCACGTTGTTTGCTCACGATTTGGTTTGCAATACGATCCAAGTCACGCTGACCAATGGGTGTCAATCTACGACCACCATCGGGGTGCTTCTCGATAAGGCGGGCATGCTCCAAAGATTGCAAAGCCTTGCGTGCAGCACCATCAGCGGCGCGACAGAAGTGTGATGGGTGCACACCGTTACGTTTACGGCCACCGTAGATTTTTGTAATGGAACCAACACCAGCTGGACTGCGATGGTACAAATGACGCAAGATCGATGCACAACGAATATAGAACCAGTCAGGGTCAGATGGAGCCAATTCCTTGAATTTAGCGGTCTTAATGATGTCCATTTGATCGGGCACCTTCAATTTGCCAGTCCTATCGGTAGGAACAAAACAAAACATTTGAGGTTAGTAAATATTTCTAGTTTAAAAAGAAATTGTATACTTACTTCTTTAAGAAGACAGCTACAGCCTTAACAACGGCATGTTGATCAATATCCTTTACTGTAACGCCGGGCATCTGTTGAAAAGAATAACAAGTTTACAGTTAGTCGATTTGTAATCACGTTGTACATATAATTGCTAACACGACGCCAAACGGCGGCACATTACTCTTTAAAACTTCACATTATATATATATATATAATCACCACAACGACACTAAATTAATGTATACATATAAGTGAAGGCATAGGTAAATTTTTCTTCGAGAAATTGCATTCAAATTTGGAAAAAAAATTGTATAAATTGAATGAATTTGTGAAAAATTGACAGTAACATTACCTTGCGTGACAAAGTGAACCGGAAGAAAGGACATATTGAGTTAAGTTAGCTGCGTTTACCTTTGTGACACCGAATTTTTGACAGTTGCCAAAAGGGCGTTGCCATTTAACGCATACATATGATTGTGAACGGTCACCATCTTTAGATAACTTTGAAATTTAATAAAAAGTTACTATTTTTTTTTTTTCATTTATTTTTATGATAATTAATTATGCACTTATTTAAGCATAAGTATATTTTTATAAACATATGTAATTATGATTTACTTGGTGCAATCGTATTTTTTCCACCAGTCAGCAAACATTTTAACTTTGGCGATACTATTTTGTTCCTTTTGCGGTTTTCGCCATTTCTTCGCATCCAACTCCAACATTCCACCAATAATTTCCTAAAAAAAATAAACAAAAAACAATTAACTAATGCATTTACTAAACGTAAAAGTGAGTTAATGCTCACCAATGCAAAATTTTGAGGAAATCTATCTTCATCCTCAATGACATGCGCAAACCCTGAGCCCATACCAAAATTAACCCAAAAGTAAGGCAATCCTTTGGGTATACAATTTCGTAAACCTTTACCGTCACGACCCAACGATACCAACTGCTTATTAACGCTCCATTCGAGCTCCGATTCTTCCACAGCTTTTTTGAAGTAAAATGGTGCCATTTCCGCCTGTTCATCCGGTATGGGTACACAGTGTATACTGAGATGCGGTCGTCTTGATAGACGAGTGGCGATTTCAAAGAACACGACATCTTTTTTCTGCGCCGCAAACATTCTCGTAAGCGCCTTGCGAAAATCGTTCATTTCCGACCATGTATCTTCATCCAATTGAGTGCAGCAACTAATATGCTGTGTTGTGCTAATAATACAGTGCCCCGATTGCATGCCTATATGCCATGGCAAAGCAAGATACACCTGTTCACCCATAGATACCATTAGGCTTTTATCCATTTTCGGTGAATCGAAGCAATATCTGCAGTTATCAAGCTGTGCGCTAAGACGTTCGTGCTCTGTAATCGCACGCTGTGTTTCCCTACGATCTGTGGATGATTGTGATACATCCTTACGCACTTCATCCGCAAATATGTCGTCCAAATCATCATTGGGATTCTTATGTTTCCCTGCAATTTTAGCAAACTCCAGATTAGCATCACTGGCACTAGTATATTTCTCACGTTCAAACTGTTTCAAATATATTATATTTTAAATCGTCAATAAATTTTTTTTTAAATTTAATTAGATTTTCTTACCATTTGTTTAATGTCGTATTTGTCATCGTCTGGGAAATATCGCATACGTTCACCATCCTTATGTGTCTCAAGACGCTTTTGCTTTTTGCGAGCATTACGTCCACCATACAATTCACGTTCATCCACAGTTCGTGATGCTTGCGACAACGGACGTGTGTTACCGCGTTCGTCAGTACGTGTGAGCAACACATGCTCATCTTCATTGCGATTTCGCAATTTCTTATTATCCGCTGCGGATTGTGTAAGTTTTTGATCTTTGAAGTCAGCCCGATCTTTTCTTGCTTTTTCTAATTGTAACTTTAACTCTGCGGCTAATTCGTCATTACCCATAATTTCCGCTTTTAATAATTTCGCGCCCAGTTCATTCATTTGTTGGTCAGTTAAAAATTTTGTTGTCGAAGTTGGCTTCTCTAGTTCCTCCTCTTCACCACCACTGCTTTCAGAGCTGTAAATGGACATGTTCGCCGAACCTTTCTTATCGGATAAGAGATCATCTGTTCGTTTCTGCCAGCTTCGGGAGGCACCACTACCACTGGCCCTATTGGCAGTTGATGCGAACGTCTTTGCTAGTCGTTCATCGTCACTATCATTATCATTGTCCACGTTTGGCTTTTTAAAACCCGGTAAGCCAGTGCCCGTAGTTTTCCAATATGGATTTAGTTCACGAGTGCTTCTAGCCGGATCGTACGCTTCATAATTTTGTTTCTCAGTAGATGGATTATCTTTTTTCTCCTTACTGAACGTTTTCAGTAGTAATGGATCTGTCATCCAGCTATCGCGTGCTAATGGAACTGTAGAAGTGGTAGTTTGTGACGGTTTTTCAACCCATTTCTCCAGGTCATCGCTATCGCTATCATCATAGTTTCTCTTTTTGTTGGCCACTTTTATATTTTTTTCATCGACAAGACCTTTTTCAAATTCACTGTGCTTTCGTTCAAGTTCCTTCTTTAGCCTTTTGTTTGCGTCTTCTTCAGACGAACTGCTACTATCAGTGGTTGAAGAGTCCGAATCCGAAGACGATGTTGATGAGCTTTCTTTGCTCTTTTTCTTTTTAGAACTGGATTTTGCTGATTTCTTTTTCTCGCCGTCCGAAGAACTGTCATCACTTGGCATATCCCACGAATCTGAACCTGAGGACGAGTACTCCTTTTTCTTCTTCTTACTTTTCTTCTTTTTAGAAGAACTGCTTGGTTCGCCATCAGACGAACTATCATCACTGTCTATCTCTGAGGTGTCTGGATCGGACTCAGAAGATGAATACTTTTTACTTTTTTTACCGTGCTTTTCTTTTTTCTTGGACTTTTTTGCTTTAGCCTTTTCCTTTTTCTTTTTTGATCTTTTTGATTCGCTAACTTTTTTACCTAGCTTGTCAATTTTTGCGGCTACTGCGGGCAACATCCAATTGTTTTCGCCCCGCAATTCCTGGGCAGCTTCACGTTTAAGCCTTTGTTCACGTCGTAATTTGGCCTTTTGAAAGAAAACATATAAATATCTTCGCACATATTTAGAGTATACGCTGTATGTAAATATTTACCTGATCAAGCATTTGATCTCGCGCCTCCCGAAGCTGTTGGCGTATTCGCTCCTTTTCTCTTGCGCTTTCAAACTTGACAAAGTCCATATTTGAATAATATTATGTATATGATAAACTTATTTTCGTTTTCTTACAGAAACTATAAAAATAAAAGATTTATTAGTTATTGCAGACCGCGCCGTATAATTACCAATTATGAGATGTCACAGACTTGCCGAACATCAGCTGTTCGACATCCATTCACAATTGTTATAGTATTATTAGAGAATGTAAAATCTACATTCTCTGGCATTATCGTAAATATTATAATTGTATATAAGACAAAATAAAATTTATTAAAAGCAAACTATGTATTAAATAAGGTGTATTTAATAAAATAAGGCACATTTTTAGAAGCGCTTAAGTTAAAAAGATATTACATCTCCATATAATTGTTTTCCAGCAGCCTGAGATGGTTTCACGGTTTCATTGTGAATAGCTATATTATTACTAATAAAGTTTTCTTTGATGACCAACACCTTGCATTGTAATTTGGAAACTATCTTACAGGATTGAAACAAAATGCCGTTGTACGAAACTGTAATGCAGGAGAAGCCACCAGTTGTTTTGGACATTGGAACTGCCTATACAAAGTATGTAATTAAATGCTTAATTGTAAAATATAAGTGACGTCATATTACTTTTCTTGCAGACTGGGCTTTGCTGCAGAAGCTTATCCACGTAAAATTATACCTTCAGAGGTAATACTATCTAGCAATGGAAAAACTAAATCTTTGTTGGATTATGAAAGCAACACTGATTTATATGATCAATTTGTAGACTTTTTGCAAATGATATTCTTCAAGTAAGTAAACTACATACTTATTTCTCCAATTTTTATATAAACACAACTTCAGGCACTTGCTGGTCATACCAAAGGAACGTAAAATCGTCATCGTCGAAAATGTGCTCGGTCAAACAATAATACGCGAAACACTTGCGCGTGTACTTTTCCGACACTTTGAAGTATCCTCTATCATGTTTGTGCCTTTACATATGGCTGCATTAGCAACGCTAGCTGTCCCTACCGGTATTGTTGTTGACATCGGCTATACCGAAACAACTGTGATGCCAATTTACTCACGCGTTCAAATACTGCAAGCATTTCAAGATCAAGCATATGGTGGTCACGCCATACATGCGGAAATAAAGCGACAGCTTTTGGAAACTGGTGTTAACGAGAAGCAGCTCACTGAATCCATATTGGAAGATATAAAAGTGCGTACTTGTTTTGTCACGAATTTTGAGCGTGCAAAGGCATATCGCAAAGGACAACCACCGGTTGCACCACCTGATCAGGAATATCTCATTAATGGCGAAGAGATTATTGTAATACCGGGCACATTGCGTGAAACCGTTTTTGAAATAATGTTTGAAGAAAATAACGATCGTGATAGTCTACCACATTTAATATTACGTGCTATACTCAGTTGTCCAGTGGATGTACGGCGCGCACTAATCGAAAGTATTTTTGTAGTTGGTGGTAGTGCTATTATTATGGGGCTGCTGTCACGTCTGAGAGCCGAAATGCAGTATTTAGCGGAAAAGGATGAAGAGTATAAGCAGAAATTGTGCGGTGATATAAAATTCAAATTCCATAAAACCATTGGACGTGAGAATTTCACAGCCTGGTTGGGTGGTTCACTTTGTGGCGGCACTGATCTCATCCAAACACACTCGCTTACTAAGGAGGCTTATGTGAAGACTGATCGTGTGCCTGATTGGATCAACTTGTCAGATAAGCGCGCAACGGCATAACAAAGAAAGTTGCGAATAAAGTGAAGTAAATCGCGTACGATTGAAAAAATAATGGATTGGCGTTGGTTAACTTAATACTATAGTTAATAAAATCGTATAATTAAATTTAAGTATTGATCTTACTTTAATTTTATAAGTGGTTAGCTTAAGCCTCATCTCCTTTAATTTATGATTTAATGTCTAGACTAGTTTGTACAAATTCCACATTAAATATAAACAAATTATGTATTTAATAATAAATACTTTCACGCTAACCCACCAAATCGAAATCAATTTAAGTACCTTCTCAGTGTGCCTTTTATAAGTGCTTCTTTCCTTTTCCACACAATTACTTACTGTTTTAAATTTGCACAATTACTCATGAAACGTCAGCCAAGTAATTGTAAGTAATGGACTCATAAACCATGCTCTTGTCGAAACAGAAGCCTTGACTATTTCGGTGTTGGCACTTTTTGAGATTGCGAACGACTTTTCATCTCATTCTCCTCTTCGGCAAGCGCTTGCAAATTTCGCGTTCGTGTCGCCTCATCATCATTCTTGTGGTTGGCAAAGTGTAAGCGCAATTCCGTTGCTAAACGAAAAGCACTGGGACATAATTCACATTTATAAACATTTTCACCGAGGTGTGTGCGTAAATGCTTGATTAGATCGTTGCTTTGGGCAAAGGCCCGTTCACAGTATTTACATTTGTAGGGCTTTTCACCCGTGTGCGTGCGCATATGACGACGCTGATGATCCATGCACACAAAACTGTAGTGGTTGAAGAATTTATATTAAAGATATATCTATGCACAAGAGTTTCGCACGCCAAACTCACCGCATCTCACAATATTCGCATTTGTATGGCTTTTCACCATTATGATACATTTTGTGCTTCTTCAACTGATATCCTTTGCCAAATGCATTGCCGCAAATATCACACACATGTGGTTTGATCTGTAGATGTACTGCTTTGTGTGAAGCTAAATCACTGAGACAGGGGAATTTCTTCGGACAGTCGGGGCACTCGTACCGCTTAACGCCGGTGTGTCGTAATAAATGTTGTTTCAAATTGCTGTTTACAAAAAAAGTGTAATTAATTTGTTAATGTTTATATATGTATGCATATAAATTTACCTGGAACTACTAAAAGCTTTTCCACATTCAGAACACAAATACGGCTGCTCTCCTGTATGTGTGCGCATGTGATCCTTCAGTGTGCTCGATTGCTGAAAACCTGTAGACGATCATAAATTGCATTGAACGCTATAAACATACACAGTATAGTAAATTATACTCTTTTGGCACAGTTCGCAAGAGTAGGGCTTAGATGTCACTTCCGAGTTTTCAACACCATGCTGCAATCGTTTGTGCTTTGTTAATGTGCGTCGTGTGCCATATTTCATGTCACACAAATCACAATCATAGTTCGGTGCGGGTAATGCGTTTAATGTTTCTGTGTTCTCAATATGTGTCTCTTTATGTTTTTGTAATTTTTCCGCTTTTCTGAAGTGTGTTCCACATATGTCGCATTTTAAACTGAAATTATGCGTTTCCTTATCTCTTGTTGTAGTTGAATTATTTTGTTTATCTGCTTTTTTATGACGTCTTAAATGTCTAAGCAAGTAGCGCCGTGTAGCGAAGGACTTATTACATTGTGTGCAGGTATGCGAAGATGACCTATATAGAAGTATTAAAATGATTCTAATACGCATCAATTCAATAATACATACAGATCTTTGGAAATATTGCATTTAACTGGCGCTTTGTATAAAGCATTTACTGTCAATTTGTCCTCTTCGCTATCAACATCCTCATGGCTTGAGACTTCATCGCTGGTGGTTGCTGTTTCTGCTGCTGCTGCTACTGGCGTCTCATTTTCGACTTTAATTTGTGTTGCAACAAGTTGCTCGGTTAGTTGTGTGGCTTCGCAAACAGTATAACCAGAGGTACATATGTCTTCATCACTTAACTCTCTTTTGAGATACACACTAATATTATTCGACTCATCTTTGTTTATTTTAATTATATCAGCAATGCTCTGTAGTGGATCATCTACATTTGAGGGTGCTATTCCATCATTTGGAGTGTCAATATGATTTGTGTCTAGCACCGGTTCCGGTAGTGTAAACAATTTTGTTTCCGATATAATATCTGTTATAGGTTTCAAATCAGTGTATCGCCTAGCTAGCCACTCTCGCAATTGGTGTTCGGATTGCATGCACATCTGTTGAAAGCGATACACACTCAGCAATTGTTGTAGGCATACACGGCATATGTGCTGTGGCAGCTCCTCGCTTAGGTTTAGTTGTAGTTGTGGCATAGTTCTAGCTAGCAAATCTGCAATGCGCATTGTACCACATTCAGCTACGGTGGTAAAGATGGATTGCAATTGTTGTTCTGCATCATCGTTGGTGGAAGCAGAAAAACAGTTCGCCTCAGGCACTTCATACATGCACGTACGACAAAGACATTCGAAATGTAACTTACTTTCTGTGTCCATAGCTGCACATTACAATAATTTGTATATGTTACTGTTTGCACAGGGCCTTGCAAACACTAATTTTAATTTAACACAATTAATTACTACAAATAATGCGATGAAGTGTAAAATGTTATAAAAACAAGAGACGATAACTTAGACCATTCAAAACACAACTAATTTGAGGTAACCCACAGGGTTGTATTTGATAGTCTCGACAGGAAAGTTTTAACAAAATATAATATATGTAAAAAACAAATTTTGAAAAATATAAAAAAATAATAAAATAAACAAAAAAAAAATTTAAAAAAAAACAATAAATAAATAATAACAAAAATAAAGAAAAAATTATAAAAAAAAAATAAAGAAAAAATTATAAAAAAATAAAGAAAAAATTATAAAAAAAATAAAGAAAAAATTATAAAAAAAATAAAGAAAAAATTATAAAAAAAAAAATAAAGAAAATATTATAAAAAACAAAATAAGGAAAAAATTATAAAAAAAAAATAAAGAAAATATTATAAAAAAAAAATAAAGAAAAACTTATAAAAAAAAAATAAAGAAAATATTATAAAAAAAAATAAAGAAAAAATTATAAAAATCAATATAAAATATTATAGAAATATAAAAAAAATATTAAAAATACATACAATGCATTAATTCGTGCGGTTTTCTAAGAGAGGGCTCTACTAGTATTATTTCGCGCCGTGTTCATCTGTGGCTATATTCATTTTAAAGGTACTGTCATTTCGCGTCGTTTTCGGCAAATGTCATTTGTTTTAACGTGAACAACAATTTGTTTCATTTATTTGAAAATGTCGAAATTTGTACCAGATAAAGTGTTTTTGCGGGGAGTTCTTCTTCATTACTTTAACATGAAGAAAAGTGCTACCGAAAGCCATCGTATTTTACTGGACCTTTATGGTGACCACGCTTTAGCCGAACGAACGTGCCAAAAGTGGTTTGCACGGTTTGAAAGTGGCAATTTCGATTTAGACGACGGAGAACAACCCGGACAGCCATAAAAATTTCAGGACGAAGAATTGGAGACATTGCTCACGCAACTGTTTCCAGACGATTAAAATGTAAAAAAATATATAAAAAAGATATATAAAAAAGATATATAAAAATAATATAAAATATAATAAAAAACAAATTGTTTTTTTTTAATAAAAAGAAATATATAAAAAATTAATAAATAAAAAAACAATTACAAAAAAAAATTATAAAAAAAATTAAAAACGCAAAAAAATTTAAAAAAATAAAAATTAAAAACAAAAAATTATATAAATTAAAAAAAAAAAACAGTATCAAAAATTATAAGAAAAATATAATAAACGAAATTATAAAAAAGATTATTAAAAAATATTATAAAAAAGAAATTAAAGAAAAATACTTATATATAAAAATTATAAAAAAAAATTATAACAGTTATGAAAATATTATAATAAAACAAAAAAAAAAAAAAATAAAAATACTACAAAAAAAAAAACAATAACAAGATGACAGCAAATGAAAGCTTATACTTAAAAAAATAATCAAATATATTAATTAAATTTAGAAATGTATTTTAGGAAAATGCAGATGCAAAACATTAAAAATATTTATGTATATTTATAGTACTAGAATTTTTCCAACGTTTATTCTCTTTATTGGTATTTTACTCCAGTTTTACACTGCAACAACAAAAATATTAATTAATAAAAAAAGTGTTGACCTTATGAACCTTATGGTTCTTCTTGCAATTTATATGCATTTTTTCTGGCCTGTCGAGATCGCTTCTTCCGCCCCGCTTCTTCTACAAAATTGTATAATCAGTCGTATGCAAATAAATATTTAATATATATACCGACCTTCCGCTTCATCTTCTTGAATGGTACTCAAAGTAGTATTCGGCGAGTTTTTAGACTCTTTCGAACGCCGCTTAGATGTACGTTCACTACCAACTGAGCTCGCAACACTCACCAAATCATCGTCATTGTCCTCCTAATTAGAAGAGAGAAATAAAGTTTCGATAAGAATAGGAACCAATATTTGTATTCTTGTACGTACTTTGTCCTTCACCGAGCTACGCGTCACACGGCGTTTCGGTGCACCAGAAGCATTGCTTATGTGCGATGAAATCGATTCGACATCATCACTATCCGGCACGGTAGAACGTGAGCTGCGCCGCTTACTGACCCGCTTATTTGTGGGGGACGATATTGAAACTCCACTACGCAAACTTTCGACAGTTGTATTTTTAATAAGTGCCGCCGACTTCTCCATTACAGCCAATTGTGTGCGTGTCAAACGTCGCGCCGACGAATATAATGCTGCTTCAGTTGCAGTCTTATTGGACTTTGACGGTTCACCAGTTTCATGTTCGTGCTCTTCTAGCGGTTGTGTTTCATCTAGATTATCTGTATTAACACTCATTCTTCGTGTTGTTCGCCGCAGGCTTCTAGGTGTACCAACTTCGGTAGAACCCTCTGTCGATTCAGCAGGAGCAGCAGCTACTACATTGCTACGTCGTGTACGTCTGCTGCTCGGTGTAGTTGGTTGCTCTGAAACGCTACTTGATACTGAAGAACGGCGTTTTCGTTTGGTTTGCGGCGCCTGCTCACCACCGCTCACAATCGACGAGTCCAATTCGCTCTCGACCGAATTCAATCGTAAGCGTGAACGTGTACGTGCCGATGGTGAGTCCACTACTGGTGTACTTTCGTTGATGGCTTCGAGCAAATTTGAGCGACGACGTGTAACAATTGTCGCCGCTGGTGGCACTGAAGTTCCGCGTGCGGTCCGCACAGGTGTGTTGCTTCTGGCCGTTTCATCGACATCATGTGGCACTGATACTCCACGAATGCTGCGACGAGTGCGCGGCGTGTCTGGCTGTGACCCGTTATCTTCACTGGGTTGTACTGAGTTTGCGCGAGTGCGTCGTCGATTTTCGTTTATATTCGGCGTATGTACCGTAGCTTCCTGTTCTTGTTGTGCAGTGATCTGCGGTGGCATTGAAATACCACGCGTGTGCCGACGCGGGGTACTAACCTCGTCAAGCGGTGTGTTGACCGCGGATTCTACCGGAGCTAGAGGTACAGAAGTGCCGCGACGGCTGTGTCGGTTGTGCGTAGGGGTAGACAAAAACTTTTCTGTTTCATTTTCTTCTAAACGTGAGTTAAGACGTGAACGCTTAAGCGAAACCACTTTAATTGACGTTTGTATGGAATCCAGTGACTTTTCGGTGTGTTCGGGGGACTTGCGTGGCATTGTTTGTTTTTCAATATGTTCCAATTGACTTGCTTGTTTTTCTTCAAGCTGCTGGGCTTTTAAAATTTGTGTTGACTCTTGTTGACTTTCAACTACTGATTGCACAGTTGTGGCTTCAATTTCATGTTCAGTAGAGTCTGTATCCAACACATTTTCTTTCTCCACTGTCGTAGATATATTTGCTCTACTAGTATTGTTTGTTGCGTTTACCTCCAATTCTATTAATTCAGCCTCACTGAGCTCTTCTTCTACGTGCAGATTTAATTGCTCCTCTTCAACCTCTAATTCGTCTTTGTCATCTTCTTTTACAGCGCCAGTGCCTGGTGTCTCAAATATTGATGCTTCTTCTTTTATTTTCTCAGCCTTTTCAGCACTTTTAGAGCCAGCTGCTACAGCTACTTCGACTTTGGGCTCGTCGCCGCTTCTCAACTCGTTGACTGGCTTTTCGACTATTTGCTTTACGATTCCGGCAGAAGTGCTGGCTACTTCATCTAACCTCTCCGTTTCAAACAACTCGTTAGTTTCAATGCTTTCATTTGTTGTTTCAGCGCCGCAGTAAAACACATCATCACCAAGATCTTCATAAACTTCTTTCGAGCTTGCGTTATAAGCGCTCACTTTCAGCTCTTCAATTAAAATCTCGCCGTCCGTCTGTGCAATTATGCTTTTGCTAAAGTATGACGAACCCAAGTCTAGGTTGTTAGAAGACAGCGTCTGTTCTCCATCGTTGGACTTCTCAAATAAAACAGTTTCGCGCATCACTAGCTCTTCGTAATCAGCAAAGCTCGAAGCGGCATCCTCAATGACAATTCGGCTTTCACTTTCCACTGATACGCAAATGCTATGCAGAGACGATTCATTGCTGGCATCATGACCAAGTGGCATATTAAGTTCTTTTGGTTGCGTTACAGTTTCCGCTCCAACATATGCATTACTTTCGAAATGCTCGTTTTCATCTTCAATTACAACGGAGACAACTACCTCATGCTCTTTTACTGTTATTGGCGCTTCTGTTATTGATGCGTTGTCCTCTTCCTCCACGACTTTATTACCTGCGCTGCTGTTACTCTCCTCAATTATTTCTATAGACGAACTTGAAGTTTCGCTCTCATCTTTGCTAAATATACGTTCTCGCATTTCATCATCATTTTCGTCTTCCTCTTCTCCTTCGTCTCCATACTCATTTTCGTCCTCATCGTCATCACTTTCAGAATCGGAGTCAAATGCTTGATCGCCATGTATATTCGGCGATGATGGCGCGGACGATAAGATAATAACATCACTGTCACTATCATTGGCGGTTTGTTTAATTCTGTGCTTCTCCGCTGCTTCGGTTTTATTCTCATACAGAGCAACCACATCATTCGAATCTTCGCTATCATCAATATTCACGTCTGCTGTATGCTGCTGCGTCGGCAAAACAAGTGCAGCTGTGTATAAGTCACACTCAGTTGTGGCGGCGACTGAGTCAACACTTCCAGCTTGGCCGCTCTGGCTTTGCTCCTTTTTATGAAAATTGATTGCATACGCATCGTTTTGGGATTCCGCTATTGGCTCATACATGTCCATCACTTCAACTGTTTCCATAACTTTCAAGATTGCTGCCTGATGCTTGTCGCTGCCCACTTCTGTTCTTGTAGTGTACGGCGTTTGCTGTGATTTGACATCGGCACTTGTAAATTCGTATGAACTCATGCCTAGCGTAGTATTGGCCTGTAAATGGTGTACGGTTTTTGGTTGCGCGTACACGTGTGGCGTCTGCAATGGTGTGTGCTTTACGACTTCAACAACTTTGTTCGCTTCTGTTACAAACGCGCTTTCCTCCATACTGAAGCTTCCAACCAATGTGCTGCATTCTGAGAGCTTGCCACGGTGTGCCTGTGGCTTTGGGTCTTCAAAGTTGAAGTTTGACTGTGTAGCGGCTATTTTCGATGATGAGCTGTGTGGCGCAAAGTCGCTGCTAGCTAAAGACATAACGGTTGTGATCTGAAAACTCGGTTTGTCGACCATACAAGTGCTGTTAGTTTTTGAGATACTCGTAGAACTCGCGCTTACATAACCACTGCTTGGTTGCTTATCAATGTCATTTTGCTGCGTAGATTTTTGAATTTCAGCTTTGTTTTCTTCCTGTACGTCGTTTGCCTCTCTTACCGCTTCTGCAGGCGCCGGCTTTTCGGGCGTACGACTTTGACTACGTTCGGCTGAGAGACGTGCAAGTGGTTTACGCGGTTGTGGTCCACTAAAGCGTAATAATTTTGTTGACGCCGTTTCGAAAGCTGCGCTAATTGATGTGCTAAGTTGTGTTGTAAGCGGTGAACGCACACTATCCATTAGCAAAGAATTATTACGCGACGACAAAGGTGAATAGAAATCCTCTTCTTCATCGTCAACCTCATCCACGGAATGATTAGTACTTTTCGAAGCATTGGACTCCACAGAGACGGCACGTGCAACTGATTTAAGTTTAGCTGGAGAGTGTGCAACTGTTGGTGGTCTTTCATGTCGCACTTCTATGAGCAATTCATCCATTGCATCGTCGTCGTCGTCGTCCATTACGACATCTTCTTGTGTTGATTCCGTAGTTTTTTCAGCTATCTTAACAGCTGCTTCATTCGTTTTAACAAGTTCTTCGTCGTCTACTGTTGTCGTGGTTACTACAAGTCGTTTGCGTACAACTTCATCCTGAACTTTAGGAATTCCACTAACAGAGCTTACGTTTTCTTCTTGTGGCATTGTAACATCACGCGTTTCAGCTGCCGCGTCTTCTTCCTCTTCCACTATATCGGTGGCCGGTAATTTGAAACGCAAATTTTTGATTTCATCCATTGCTGTGTGCAGTTCTCTGCGCGCACTTTGCGCACGCACACTTCTTTCTGGCGTATTACTGGTCTTCAGTATGCTGTGCAACTCCGAAGTGGCAGACACATCTCCACGGCTTTCGTCACAAGTCGCCAAATGTCGGCGCGGTGTGCTCAGCGGCTGCGTGAGATAATCCGTAGCAGCGACGACAGCTGGTTCGCACACTTTCGTTTGTGTATCGTCAGCGCGCTTCAAATCGAAACCGCGTGCTGTCAGTTGTTGCGCCGATTTGTTCATCTGCATGAAGTGACCCAAGTCATCTATGATTTCCTGACCCAGCAAACGTCGACGTTTACGCGGTTGCGCAGTCGTATTTAACATAATATTCGTTAGCTCTTCTGTCGCGTCAGCTTGTTCTAGCTCGCGCTCCACTAGCGTACGCTTTTCGGTAAGCCTGTACGGCTGCGGATATGAAACGCCAGTCTGTGCAGCTAACTCTAGCGGTAAATAACAGCTGTCTACTTGTGGTTTGCGCAGGAATGGCGCATTATTTGCACTCAGCAGCGAGTTAAGCGGCGCTTCATTGCGTTCACGGCGTTCATTATCAATTTCGCCCCAATAATAAGTGGCAAAATGTGCGCTCAAAGCGGAGCTGTGATAGATGCCTCCTAGCAAATTATTGGCATTTTGCTTAATCAATTGACAGCTTAGCGGCACAGGCGAACAATTGTCCGTTTCCTTTTTCTTGATTTTATTCTTAATGCGAAAGTAGACATCGGTCAAACCTTGCGTCACCGGCGCCATAGTTGTGTTGAAGGCGGATAGCACCAAGTTTGGCGTATCAGTGTTACCTGCAATGCTACTCTCGTTGCCGTAGTGACTGCGCAACGTCTTAGTACGCGACAGCTCATCCATGTAGGAAACAGCCTCAATATATTTGGACTTTTGCAGCAGATAAACGAAATGCAAATTTTCGGCGCCGTGTGTTTTGCTGCTGCGCAATATGCGCTGCACCAATTGTCCTTCTCGTTCATTGAGCGCCAAATCTCGTATGACGCCATACTTGCCGGCGCAGAGACAACATTTGAAGAAGAGCTCCAGCAGTGTGTCATCCTGTTTGGTGCGCGCAAAATGAAAAGCTTCCGAAATAAGCTCATTTGCAAGCAGTGTCTTCAATTTGAGTATGGGTGAAATTAGAGTGGGACGTGCTTCGAGTATACGCAAGGCAAAATGTGAGGCATTCTGCGTTAGCAACGATTCGATGAGTAGTTCCAGCATCCACTGGCTATACGTTTGATTGTTGTTGAAGGGCGATATGAACTCATCGACGGCGGGCTAAATGCGGTTGGAGAAAGGTGAAATAAATGTAAAAATCCTATTTTGTTATTTTATCGGATATCTAAAACCCCATTTGGGTGGCAAAGCTCGAGTTAATTGTCATCGAAATCATCTAACGGTAGGCACAGGAAAAGTGCTGTTTTGACGCGGTCGGAACATAGAGAAAGGGGTGTTAGATGAATGTGATTTATTGGACAAGCAAAGAGTTGGTTAGACTCATGCGGGGACTCATTGCATACAGCATATATATTTGGTGCATCGGTGTCGATACTGAATAGGTAGAAGTTTAACCTGCTACAATATCCAGAACAAAGTTGGGCTTGGGTTAATCTAGATTCGCGGGTCAACTCGAGCTCATGGTCTGTAATGGGCGGTCGTTTGACTTCAAGTAAGCGCTTCACTGGAAGGGACTTGGTGAAGTTGTTAACGACTCCACTGTGAATGACCTATCGATGCTCCTAGTAGGTGTTTCGGAGCGGAGTGCATTGTATTCCATAATCGGTAGCATACAGGTTTTACTACGCAAGTGTTCCGCGCGAGACATCAGGCGACCATATCGGTGCTGCTTTATTTATTTTGTTAAGCTCGTAGGTTATAACATTTATTTTAATTAAGTCCAAACGCCACTAAAAAAATATATTGACCAACCTAGTCGGGCTCACGCCTGCCATTACACTTACCTGAAATAAGCCATGGTCCAAATTCCAAAGCGATTGCACCGTCTTAATCAATGTGGCAGTCAGCTTGAAAACGCTTGGAAATTTTACAAAGCTCTCGACTATTTCTTTATGCGCCTGTTCGTCAATGGTCATGTGTAAATCCAAAAAGAAGTACAACAAAATGGCACATTTACTTTCAAATTCCAGTTCCGGCACAAGCATAACGCGTAGCATTGCTTCAATGGATGGTGGTGGATAGAGGCCAGTGCCACCATTCTCCAGCCAACATTCGCGCAAACCATCGCCCTTGCATTCGTGTGCTATAAGCGCATCGATGAAGAGCAGACGACAACTTCCAGTCTTCTTTGAGATAAAATTTTCATTGCTGCGTGCGAAGAAATCACGCCTACGCGCATAAAGATTCTTCAAATCATCGTAAGGATATTGTATGGTGTTTGTGTTAGACTGGTTAGCCTTGTAGACAACCTTGTTCTTGCCATACGGTTTGTATAGGCTAAAATTGTTACGATTTTGCTGCATTTCCGGTAGTAAACCAATGTTCAGCAACCAGAGCAACACATCTTGATACTCGGAAGCCATTTTCAATGACTTGTGTTGCGTTTCGAGCTTGAGGTAAACTGGTATAAATATATTAATTACATTTGGCTTAAATATATTTTATTTTTAATTGCTTTTGTATAATTTCTCACCGTTATCGGGTATATAGCGTTTGCCTGTGGTTAGTACCTCATTGAGCAAATCGCCTAAGCGTTTCAGCTGGCGCGTCAAGAAGCCCAACTCTTTCTGCTCACGTTGATCCAATGGAAAACCGGCATAATCGAATAGACCCTTTGAAAGGTCATTGCAACGTGCCTTAATGTTGGTGGCACGTTTCCAAATCCAATTGGTGAGTGTAGAAAGCGAAATACCGGTGGTGGCCGTGAAGTTGCAACCCATGAAACTGCCGTCTGCCCAACATTTAGCACAATCGCGAAGTAGACTGAAACAATTGTGTTCCAAAGCGACCGATAGAATTGTTTCAAAAATGGCGAGCTACGAATAGAGAACAGATATTTTTAAATTTATATACTGTGTCGAGGTCATAAATTACAATTATTCAAATTGCTTATTATATCTTTTTTTATGCTCTGAATAGGGTACATTAAGTCTGCCACGAAGTTTGTAACACTCAGAAGCAAACGTCGGCGGCCCTATAAAAATATATATATGTAAAATACGTCCGTTTCTCAACAAAAGCATCATCGATATAGCATATAGCTACCATACTAACGGACTTTCCATGTATGGAAAGCTTTTTTGTTTGACAAGATATCTTTACGAAATTTGGCGTGGTTTATTTTCCAAGGCAACGTTGCAATATCCGTACAAATTATTCAGATCGGAGGACTATAGAATATAGCTGTCATACAAACTGATTCATCAAAATCAAGTCCTTGTATGGAAAACTTTTTTCATTGACAGCATATCTTCACGAAATTTGGAATACAATCTTACTTAGGATAACGATACAATCTCTGAACAAATTGTTTAGATCGGACGACTATAGAATATAGCTGCCGTACAAACTGACCGATCAAAATCAAGTTCCAAATTACTTCAGCGATGTTTTCTGCGGCTACAACAACAATCAACCAAATTCATAAATAATTAGTACCTAAAAGTTGAATACAGAGTCTTTCCTCGCTTATTAATTCGTGGTATAGTAGCTATCGTTATCCTTATATTAAGACACCCAATACGACACAGGGTGACTACCCATTAAATTTTGAGGAGCATTAAAAAATATTGAATGTTCTGCCGAAACATCTTCATTAGCATAACTAACTGCTTCAAAATTATTGTATACAAATAATAACTTATTTTTTACATACCCGCGAGAAAGTGGAATCCACATTTAGTTCGGAAAATTGCGGTAATAATCGTGTACGCAGAATCTCTCTAAAATACATATCCGGCTCAAGAAAAATACTCGAATTACTGGCACGCAACACATTGATGATTTTATTTTGTGCACCAATCCAGGTGTAGCCAAGTGAGCTGTCCGGTAGTAAGAGTAGACAATCTGGAAGTATTAAGAAATAAAATGTAATATAATTCGATACACAAAATCTTCGGTATACAGAATGTCTATAGGCACTTCCGAGGCGTCTCGGTTATCGTTCTGGCGCGGCACATAGTAATCATACTCACCGAAACTAAGCGAATTGGGATAGAAATGCTCTTCGAAGCGTTGCAACGAATTGAAGTGCGCCACAGTGCTGGGATTAAGATAAGCGCTAAGCGCACGTTGACGCCCACTCAACACGTAACCCGCTAAATAACTGGGATATTTCTGATTCGTAATACTAAATGGCATTTCCTCTTTATACCATTGATTCAAATCAAATATAAGTAACTTATTTTTCTCCTCTTGCGTAGAAAACCAGGTGAGCGCACATAAGCAATAACCATCTTCATCTGTTTGTGTCGTATTGAGATTAGCGCTATTATTATGCAGATTGGTGTTTTGAATTTTATTAATTGACTGACAACCCATGGCGATACTTTTGCTGGCTTCCAACGGTAGTTGTAAACGTATTGTACTTGTGAGGAACGACTAGAAATAACTGATTAAGATGTGTTTACAATATTAGATTACACTTAAGATACCTCGAAGTAGTAGAAGCCATCCTTTTCCGCCAAACGTTTCTCATAGATGAGCGTATGCAGTACCGCGCTCAAACTGTCGCCATTCTCGTGCATTGCCCAGATATAAAGGCAATGTCGTGGATCGTCCAAAGGTTCTAGATAGGATAACTTTACTATTGGGGCGATTGCTTGTTCTGGTTGTGGCGTGGCTATGTGTATTATCTGCATTTCAGCCAAATCGTAAAAGGCCAAACGTCCATCTTCCAGGCCGATGGCCAGACCCAGGGACAAGTCAATGGGCAGTAAGCATTGAACAGTGCAAGGAGTGTCGATGACTTTATAGAAAGAAGGGGCGGAAATGGTACTACTTCAATAAAGAGTTACGAATAAGTAGAAAGTAAGCTATTAATAATAGTATATAGCATAATCTTGTTTTAAATTTACAAATTCTTAAAATTTATTTAAAAAAATCTATGAAATACGTTCTTTATATCAGGTTGTTTTTTAAATTTATTTTCCTATTTTTATTGTAATTTTTTTTTAATATGGGCAAAAAATTTTACAAAATTATACAAATTTTTACTTTAGCAGTATTTACAAAAAAATTATCTTTTATCAATACAACTTTTCATTTTGCCCTTCGTCAACTCATCAAAACATAACTGGCATTTATAGCAAATGCAACCCTGTGCACAATTTTTATAATTTAATAGTGTGCCCTTTGCGCATTTATGCTGCTACTATATTACTACTACCTTATAAGAACTCAATGAAAAATTTCTATAATACATACTAAAAATCGTAGTAAAAATTATTAATTTAATTTAAAGTAGGAAAAATTTTATTATATTCACTTATTTTCAAAATAAATATTAAATTTAATTATTACAACAAAAAATTTTGTAAATAAAATTTCTACTACTTTTTAAATTTACTACTTTTTTCATGTACAATTTGCAATATGTACTATACTTTTTACAATGTGACGCATTAAAGCACTGTCAGCGGCAAATTAATGAAAAAAATTTAGACTAGTGACAAAATTTGTGATTGTGCGTGCAGAGTGTAATGTAGTTGTTTTAAATTGAAAAAAAAAATATTACTACTGCAAGGTGTAAAATATAAAAAAAAATTTGCGCTACAACCAAAGCGTTTAACAATTTTAAGCTGTATTAATAATAAAAAATACGCATAGCGTGTAAAAATAACCAAGCGTTGCCGCAGTGGTGCAGGAAAATTATATACGTATATTCAACAGTGGCGCCACTTCTAAGAGGGCACCATCAACTTCCACTATTATTTTATTAGGGGATGCCTGGCTGCTAGTGGCGGCAGTGCGACAATAACCGACCATGCCAGCTACTATCTTGTAAAGGTGTGTTTGTATGAGTTTTTATACGCGTTGTTGCTGTTGCGATTCTGCGTGTGTGCTTAAAATTTATATTTTTCTCGGTGAGAAGGCCAACTGCTGGGCACAATATTAATAATTAAAAAATAATATTTTACGTTGTGTTACACGCAGCATAACACCACATTGCCAATGATAAATAAAATGTTTAAGGAAAATTAATGTCGAAGAAAAATTAAATAATATTTTATTCACTTAAAAATTATTTAATATTTCTATTTTCATTTTTTAATTTTTTTTACAATTTAATTGCATTTTTTTCAAAAAATTTACTCACAAATCTTTCAGTTTTTTAAATTATTTTTTCAATTACAAAAAAAAACATAAATATGTATATTTATATTTATATTGTAGCAAATAATGATATAAGTATAATAAATTTGTATTAAGTATTCGTCCTGCATGCGCACATTAAGTCACACAAACATTTGCAAATGACATAGCAGTTTGGCTTCGAACGCAAACAATTAAAATGGCAGACAATTTCTGACTATAATTTAGACTTTTTCCTTCATTACATTTAAAAACAGTTTTAAAGCTTATTAGTTATAGCTAGAGATAGAAAATATATAAATATATTTTTTTTTACTAATTAATTTTTAAACATTGGCATATTTTTGAAGAAAAAGTAACAGAAGCAAACATATAAAACACACAAGCTAATTGTACCGATTACCTGCTGAATTGTATTAGTAGTATTATGGGGCCGGTCACAGAGTCACAAAAACAACAACATGACTATACGCAAAAAGTCAATGAAATGCAAAAATTGTTGCCCTATTTGGAACAACGTATTACAAATACAATATTACTTGAAGAAAGCGCCGAAGAACTACAGAAAATGAAAATACTACAGCGAGTATTATGTGGGCAAGAAGCTGTAGATGACAGGTATAAACAAATGCAACCTGGTAGCACACTTTGATTTCTAACTTTTATTAAATATTGCAGTTTGACACTTGAAGAGCTGGATAAATATGCAGTGTTACTACACAACGATATAACAAAGGCATTGGCGTCCACGCCGACGCCGCAACTGACGACAACAGCGTCGTTTGATAGTAACAGTCATGATGATAAGGTGTGTAACTGAAAAAATACTGCAATGTTTTTTACTATGCAGAAGTATTTTAAATTGTTTACACTAGCAATAATTCAATTTTGAGAAAATATCGATTTTATTCAAGAAAATTTAATTTTTTATCACTTTCGTCATTACAGTTCATCACTTTGAGCCAGGCAGAGAAATGTGGGCATAATAATGAGAACAATACGGCCTGTAAGGAAAGTTCAGAGACTTCAAAGCGCACTAGTTCCGACACAACTACAAAGGAAGTTGAAAATAAAGCGCCAGTGAATGAAGAAAATTTAATTCAAGCTCAGGAAAATTTTAAAATAAATAATGAAGCAACCGGCAAGAAGAATAAGAGCTCCGAAGCCTTTGATACAGTTAACAAAAATATTGAAAATACTGACGAAACGTTACAAAACAAATATAAAAGTAAATCCAAAATTTTTAATGAAGACGCTGTAGCACTCGAGCAGCCAATAAAAATAAATGCGTCAGAAAGTGCTGATTTGACAAATGATTGCGCGAAATTCGATGAAACTGGCGAAAACACATTAGTTAATAAGAAGGAAAACGAAGCTTTGAAGCCTAAAGCTATTAGTGAATTAGAAACCTCCGACGCATTTAATAAAATTAAGGAAACCGATAAGGAAAGTGAAGAAAACCAAATTCAAACGGAACACAAGAAACTTATAACGGAAGATGTTGAAGAATTGGAATATGAAGGTATTGAATTAATCAAAATTCCCGAAGAAACTGTAGAAGATGAAATGATTTTACCGGACTCAGTGGATGAAGGAGGATATGTGGCACACAATAGTGATGACGAGGAAGATAAGGAAAGTAAGCACGCCGAGGAGGTGGGTATTGAGGAAGAAGAAGATGAAGAGGAACTTATCAACTGTGGCGATAAAAACACTGCCGACAAAATTCAAAACGAAGGCAAGACGAATACAATGCAAGTTGGCAAGAGTAAAAATAATGTTAGGGAAGATTCGCAGGAACCACTTGAAAAAGAAAACGAAGATAGTACATGTGAAGAAGCGTGTATGGCACAACCACAAGTCGAGGAAAGCAGCGATGCGCCCACATGTAGCATAGAGGAAAATAACTCTTCACATGTAGAGTTCGCTATAGAAATGCACACCCAGATAGATAATGCGCCAGATTTGGAAGAAACAACGCATATTGACGATCCACTTGGCCAAGTGGACAGCACGCTAGAAGCGGTAAGTCTGCAAATTAGTGCGAGAACTGAGACAACGTCTACTCTAAATAGTGTGGAAGTTACACAAACACTTTTGGCCGCCGTTAATAATGCGTCCACAGCACCTGGTGACAATGATGATGACGATGTGGAAATCATTGAATCACGCAATTCGCCTATTTGTTTGGATACAGACGATGAAGATGAGGCGCAAGTGGGTAAGATGTCTGTCAACACAAGACCGGATACAACTATAACTCGAACGTTTACTAATAAGAAAAATGCTGGAAAAGAAAAACGCTTTCAAGGCAACAACACCAGTTCACAATTGGCTGCCACAAGCAGAATTAAAACAACTAAATCGATTACAGAGACGATAAATCTGCTCGACAGTTCCGATGAGGATGAGGTAAACAGTAGTAATGCATCAAATCGACGCACCAATCGTCGTATCGTCGCACCAACAGTCACCAGATCATTGGTTAAAATACCGGCGATTACTGTAGGCAAAAAGCGCACACTGTTGCCAACGTCGCATGCGCCGAAACCGCTAAAAGTAAGTCAAGTTGCTGCACGTGGTTCGACAACTTCAACTGGTCGCGCATTGTCCGCAAATACAACCGCATCTGCTGGCGTTGTGCAAAAGACACCCAGGAGTGTGTTACTTTTTCCGCCTAGTTTCAAGCCTACACCGCAGTCAAACTTTTTAAATGCAGTAAATTTACTGCCGGCCGCTGCCACCACAGGCGATAATCCGCCCGCTTTCGCCGCAACACTTTCAAACAAAAATATCATCATACCGAATGCTTTCTATGCCAACCGACGCACCACTAACACTAAGGAAGAAGCGGATGACGCAACTACCCAGGGGACTTCGTCGACATCCAAATGTGCTAAAACGTCGCCAATACTGATTACACAACAACTTGGACGCAGAGTATATCGTGAATGGTTAGAAGAATTCATCGAGAATTTTGCCGACCCGCAACAGATCGTTTCACACTCGTGCCTGGTGCTACTGCAGAGTGCACTTAAATACAAGATATTTCTGCGCATCAAAGACCTGCGCAGTGCGCTTAATAACAAAGCCTACACATCCAATGGCACTGCGGACGCGCAGCTTAGGCGTGAATTGTACAATGCGTTTTATTTGAATGACTGTCGATTGTCGGGTGAAGGTATGCGTTTTTGCACGGAGGCCTGTACACAAATTGGCAACAATGTCACATTAATGACAGATGCGCGTACCGGTCGTATAACATTGCGCACGAGCTCCTATGAAGAGCTGTTGGCCAAATATGGCGGTACCAATGACGTGATCGATGATAAGAAGAAACGAAATAAATATGATGAGGAATACACACCAGCTAAATACTACGAGAAAAAAGTGGAAGAAAGCAATGTTGGTCAGGGAGAACGACGCAAATCGCTTCGTCAACATCGTACACGTTGTTATGATGAAACCTTTTTGTATGAGCCAGAGGAAGCGGATGATGACGAAACGCCTACCGCTGAGAAGAAAGCTGCCACTGACAAACGAAGACAAGATGAGCAGATGATGGCTTTGGTGCAGCGTAAGGCAGAAGAGAAACGTCTGGAAGCAAAGCGACAACGTGAGCAACAAGTCAAATCCTTTGAAAGTGCCTACTTAGAAATGTTTGCCAAATCATTGTGTGGAAAAAATGGAAAAACTGCAGCTGTTATGACTACAAATAGTAGCGGTAAATTTTAAATGCAAACTATATAATAACAAAATATAATAAATAAAAATAATTTCTTTTTCAGGTGGTTCGACGCAAAGTCGCAGTAAAAATGTGTTCACTGATGTCACCGCTACCTCTACCAATAGTCAAATTGTCATCGACGACGACGATGAACAGGGCCTTGACGATGACGAACCACGTTCACATCGCATCTACAAAGTAGTGCCAACACGTTTGTTAGCCGCACCAAAGCGTACGGAAAGAGCCACTATCGTCATTGAAGATGAAGATGCGCCCCGACCGAAACGTGGTCGGCCGCGTAAGCAGGATCTCAGCAATGTAAAAATACAACCAAAGCAAAGCGATCCAGAGCTGATTACATGTGATAGCACATCTGATGATTCGACTAGCATTGACGATGAGCTACTAATTCAGCCGGATGAAAATGTGCCTAAGAATATTGACGTTAATTGGCATGCTGGCAGTGATTGGTGTAAGATTTGTAATAAGCGCATTCCACGCACGGTGTCGCACTACGTCAATGAACATCCGGATTGTGAAGTTTATATTTCGCGTCTACCTAAAGCAGTTTTGACGCGCGTACGTAAACAGGGCGGCCAAATTTTGGAGATGCGTCCCTACATGAATGGCCAGGAACAATATGCAGCAGAATGTGTGTTTTGCAATAAGACATGCTGCTTCAAGATACCATATTGGTATCAGCATTATTCAATGCATACTGGCGAATACGCTTTTCGTTGCAGTGGCTGCAATACACGCAAAACAACACGTTCGGCAATGATGGCGCACATAAATCAACCTTGTCGAAAACGTGGAAAACTACTCGAAGACTATATATATAATGCGCGCGCTAGACAAATTGAAATGCGCGTCTGTAAGATATGTAATTATATGCAGTTAAATCGTCGCAATGTGATGAAACATTTACGCACTCAGCATGGTCTTACGCCGTTGCCGGCAAAACATATCGATAGTATAATTTTACTGCGCCTGCCTGAGACAGAAATGCACAAAGTTCAGGTAGAGAATGAAGCGATGGATCTGAGTAGCGGCGGCGATGAAAACAGTAGTCAAATGGCAATGACTTTTAATTACGATAATTTCAACGAAGCGAACCAGACCGGGGTTTGGGACGACGGCGATCCAACGGATGACTTGTCCTATATGATTTGCGGTATGCTAGACGTGGAGCTGAAGCATAGTGGCGAATAAACACTGAAGGTTACAAACATTATTTTCTCATATCAAGACCTTCTCACGTTCTCGTTAATATATATATATATATATATATATGTATATGGCCATATGCCATTGAATTTTTAATTTCCAATTGGACTTTTAGTTTACTTAAAATTTTTCATTTCTTAAATTAGTTTTCTTTATCTACCATTGTTAGTTTGTAGATTAAAATATCTACAGAGAATTAAACATATAGAATTTAGGGTACTTTAACTTCCAAAAGTAGCATTACATTATAATATTTCGTTTTTTTCCTATGGTTAAACAACCCAAATATTAAACAAGTAAAAATTACTGTTCGAATGATTTAAGTTTAAAAAATAAATGAAATATGTGTGGCTTATTTTAAGCTTAATAAATATTAACAAATATCTTTTAATAATAGTGGTTTAAAAATAAACTTAAAAACATTTTCTTGGCATTTGCTCTGTAATAACTAGTCGTCTACTGAAAACTACTCGAAGTCTACGTCAATTTCCTATTCAAATTTCTCTACATTACATATGCATTGGTGATGCATAAAAAAAACAATATTCAAGTAACAGTAATTCTTTAACACTTACCCTCTACTTGTAATCCAAAGTGTATACCATCATTACGCGCTCTTTGAAAAGACCGATGTATCTCGGCAAGCGGCAAATTATAGTCCGATAAATGACATACCGTTATTTCATCAGTTAATTGTCTAGTTGGCGCTTTTATACGCTCATCACATGCGTTTAATATTTTGTTGATATTCAAATCCAATAATAAAATAACACCTTCTTCACTGCCAACGGCAAGGCAACCATCGAAATTTTGCAATAGCGACCGTCGACAACAATTTTCACTTATAAAAGCTGCGGCGGTAATATGTAGTGGCAGTTCTATACAGCTCAGCACTTGACTATGTTCTATGGAATATATTGCTATAAAGCTACAACCCCGACCAGATGCACGAAAACATTCCAAACATACAGCCAAAAGAACATTCTCGTTATTAAGCGGAAATAATTCCTCTACACAACGAATATAACAGCTGTCATAGCCTCGTGTTTCCACAAATCCGTAAGTAGCAATTATTTGTCCAGTACGTAGCGCTCTAATTTCTAATTCATTACCACTAGATAGCCAACACCATGTACCGCGTTTTATGATCCCTCCTTGTTGTGGCACTGTATGGTATGCAGACACAGTGGTTAACAGCTGCAATATGAAACTGTAACAAATATGACAATATTTACCTGAACAATCTTCATCAGACACTACGTCACTATTGTTCTGTTCCAATTGTTTTTGATCTCGGTGCTGTGTAGCGCCCGGATGTTGCACTCTGGACGAGAATTTGACAGTGCGTCCACCATCTACTTCAATTTCGTACCACTCCATATGTAATAACTTCACAATTTATTTACTTCAATTACAAATTATGCGAATTTATGCAAATCTTATTACTTTTATAAGATTTTTGTTAAAAATTATATTCAGCCGCGCTGATTTCATATGGAATTTATGTTTTTTGCTTCTATTTCGTATTCCGTGCCGGTTGTGTATGTTCAGTGATCGCAAACATTTCAAATGACATTTGAGATTGCCGCTATAAAATACAGAGTTGCTTACTAAAGAAAATTTTTTGTATTGAAAAATGTAAAAATATTTAAAATTCAAAGAGGACATTCAATAATACAAATGTTTTTGTGAAATATTGCTTATGTATAATCCACGTTATGATTAAATTATTTATACATACCTAAATGTTTAAAAAACTGTTCAGACATTCTACAGCTGTCAAGATACAACTACGAGTTGCGTATGTGTCAAAAGGGAGTAGTCCTTTATCGACATTTCCACCACTTTCAAACCCTGTATTCCACAAGGTGAGACAGGCTTGCTGTGTTCTTCTGCATAGAAATTTCAACAAATTAATTTAGCACATTTGTTTTAAAGTCTGATCTCTTTTATGAAAAATTTATTAAAGAGAATTTTTACATGAAGAGGATGTTTACTAAATCCCACGTTGAAGGTTAAACCCATTTGCATAAATAACAAATTACGCCGGTGAAGGATTTGTAACAGGTACACGCGCAAAGACAAAAAGAAGGAAAAGCAAAGAATATAAAAGGTGGCGGTGTGGTGGTGAGGAAGGAGTATTCAAAAGACGAAATTCGCATACCGCACACATCAGACAATTCCATACAGTTTCAAAGGGAACACAAAATTTTGCAAAGATTGTATGTGTGTGGTGGGCCGATTTACGAGACTTGAAATATCTGTGAGTATATATGAAATTCTAAGAGACGGTTGCAGCATGCACTAATTTAGTGGTTAATACATATTCATAGATCAGTTGAAGATAAGTAATTGATCATTGACAGTGGCGGATACAAGAGATTAAAATGACACAACGTGGAAATGTAGCCGCCCTTGGGGAAGAGCTTGCACAGGCCGTGGAATTAATAATGCGCCCAGACACAACACAACAGTCACGTATGGAAGCATACATGGCTTGTGAAAGATTCAAGGAGGAATCGCCTTTGTGTGCTCAAGTTGGGCTTTACCTAGCCAGCGGCCAACAATTTGGTCAAAATGTGAAACACTTTGGTCTACAATTAATGGAATACACAATTAAATTTAAATGGAACAGCATTTCGCATGAAGAAAAACTCTTCATAAAGGAGAACGCTATGAAGCTCTTACACTTTGGCGTAGGTCCAGCGGAAGATGTGAGTTTAGCACATTTGAAAGATGCGGTATCACGTATTATTGTGGAAATGATAAAACGTGAATGGCCACAGCAATGGACGACACTGTTATCTGAATTATCCGATGCTTGCAATAAAGGTGAACCTCAAACTGAATTAGTGCTTTTGGTTTTTCTACGTCTGGTAGAAGATGTTGCATTACTTCAGACAATTGAATCAAACCAGCGGCGTAAGGATATGTATCAGGCGTTAACCAACAACATGAACGACATATTCGAATTTTTCCAACGACTTATAGAATTGCATGTTACAAAATTCCGCGAAGCCACTGCCGTCGGCAACTTTCAAAAGGCTAATGCACATGGACGTGTGGTGGAAGTTGTATTACTCACACTAACTGGATTCGTAGAATGGGTTTCGATGAACCACATAACGTCAAATAATTGTAAATTATTACAAATACTTTGCATTTTGTTGAACGATAAAGCATTCCAATGCAACGCTGCTGAGTGCCTCTCACAAATAACTAATCGCAAGGGTCAGGTGAAAGAACGAAAACCGTTGTTGATGTTGTTCGGCGAAGAACCAATGCGTTACATATTCACGGCCAGCCAAACGCTTCCAGATGCTGCCAGCGCTACCGCTTTGGAGCAAAATCACAACTTTTTAAAGAAACTGCTAAATATGTTGAGCGGTTTGGCCCAACAAATTGTTATACTTTGGGGTAAGGAAGATGGCAACATACAGCGACCACCAAACTTTGAAATATTTCTCGAATGTTTGCTATTACTTGCGAGCCATCATTCGCTAACGGTGGCTCATGGTGCCACACTTATTTGGAATGTGTTGTTAAAACACGATGCCATTTCCAAAGATGTTACAGTGGTTCCTTACATTCCAAAATTGATAGCCGTTATTGGTCCGCGTATTATCAAAACGTTATATCCCAGCACACGAACTCTACCCACTACAGTTTCGACAGCGGCATACATTTGCTTAGAATATGACAGCGAAGAGGAGTTCGCTGTTTTCTATTACCGCTGCCGCACCGACTTTCTGGAGGTTTTTCGTCAAGCAACGCTGATTCAGCCTATCGTCACATTTACCTATTGTGAACAGTGGCTCAATGCACGTTTGTCCAAAGCACATACTGAACGCAACAACGTAAATTGTTCTGTACAAGATCCTGTCTACATGGAATGGGAGGCGCTGGTATGTGTAATCGATGGTGTTCTTAGTCGTATACTGCTGGTGTCTGAGCGCCCATCAGTACAATCGGGTTTGCGTTTGCTGGAGGAGTGTCTGAAAGTGGAAACCAGCGATCCATTAATACTCTCCATACTGCTCTCGTGTATTTCGGCGCTTTTCGTATTCCTTAGTATGTCGTCGTGTCAGATAACGCCAAATAATTGTGTAGCCATGAGTGGCGTATCTTTGTTGCCACGTGTGCTGGAGCGTATATTCCAGGCACTTGTCTTTCGTGATCCCACCGAACCGAATACAGACACAACAAGAGCGCAAGCCACAAAAAATTTACGACGTCATGCTGCCTCGTTGATGGTTAAGTTGGGTCACAAATACCCATTGCTACTGCTGCCCGTTTTCGATCAGATCGACTCTCATGTGCGGGCACTACTTGAAGATCCCCGACAAGCGCTTAATAAAATGGAACGTACTACGCTACAGGAGGCTCTTTTGTTAATATCCAATCATTTTTGCGATTACGAACGGCAGACTGTATTTGTGGCAAACATAATAAAGGACACACTACCACATTGGCCAACATTCGCAGAGGTTTTTAAATCGCCATACACATTTATACAGTTCGTGGGGCTGAACAAACCAGCAGTAACGCCAATTCAATCAGATCCACTTGGTTTGAATCGTGGTCACATGCTGGACGCTCTAAACGTTGTGTTGGCTGTTATTAAACGTTGCACCTGGCCTGACGATCCGGATCGTGCGTCTCGTGGTGGTTTTGTAGTTGGTTTCACAGAGCTTGGAAATCCTATTTGCCGTAATCCAGCCACACCACATGTCATTCCACTGCTGCCGCACATACTTGCGTTAATGCGTGTGCTCAACGAGCTCTACCGCCCGCAAGCCATGGCCTTGCTTTCGGAGGATTTCCGCAATGTATACACGCTGTTAGAGCATGAGAAAAAAATGTTGTTGGGTGTGTGTACACCGCCCGCCGATCCGCTTGATCCAACTGTCAAAAAGATGACTAGTACCGTGGACCGTATACAGCAATTTATGGCATTGCTATATGAGAGCTGTTATCACATGATGGGCTCAGCGGGTCCCTCTCTCGGTCGTGATCTTTATCAACTACAAGGCATTGCTGAC
Organism: Bactrocera oleae; assembly: GCF_042242935.1. Classification (NCBI taxonomy): domain Eukaryota; kingdom Metazoa; phylum Arthropoda; class Insecta; order Diptera; family Tephritidae; genus Bactrocera; species Bactrocera oleae. Next base: position 3,561,984 of record NC_091539.1, read on the forward strand.
GCGTTAATTAACAGCGTTTTCGCATCGTTAGAAGATGTGCCTGATTATCGGCTGCGTCCCATTGTACGCGTCTTCTTCAAACCGTTTGTATATTCTTGCCCGCCCGCCTTCTACGATTCGGTGCTAGTGCCGATATTTGCACATTTAGCGCCATTCATGTGCTATCACCTGATGCAGCGCTGGACATACATATCTTCGTTGTACGAATCGGGTCAATTGAATGAGGAGTCAAATGACACGCAAGAGGTGCTGGAAGATATGCTGAATCGTTCTTTGACACGTGAATATCTGGACGTGCTGAAAATTGCGCTTGTTGGTGCTGGCACTGACGGTGTTCACGCAGCCGCAAACATAACGGACGTTGCCATGGAGCCGGAGGAGCACTCTATGGATGGCACAACACAATCACGTGCAGCACAATCGGCATTGCTGTCCGACATTATCAGTGACTTGGGCGCTAAACTATTACGCAACGACGCAACAAGCAACTACATACTTATGACACTGATGGCCGCGTTATCTTGGCAAGACGGCACTTGCAGTATGAAAGCAGTTAATGTGGTAGCGCCGGTGATGCGTTTCTTGGCGACCAACGAGATACAGTTAATGGACCAAAACAAAGCAACGACCGCATTCCAAGCCGTGCTGCAGGGCCTACAAGTGCATGGCATGCATGATGCCAATCAAGCAGGACTTATAACGCTCGGTGTGCAATTCTATGAGCTGTTGCGCCCCAAATTCCCCATACTCAGCGAAGTGTTACGTAATATACCAAACGTGAATGCGGCGGATATACAGAAATTCGATGAGAAAGTAAGCGTGGCACCTTTGAAAGGCAACAAAGTGGACAAAGCCAAGAAGGATTTGTTTAAAAAGATGACCGCGCGCCTAGTGGGCCGTAGCGTAAATCAGATGTTCAGCCGCCAAATCGAAATTCTGAATTTGCCACCAATGCAGACGCGTGCACCTAAACCCAACACAGACATTGTGGATATTACGCAAAATTCGGGCATAACGCAGCTATTCCGCACGGAAAAGTGACCATTGGAGAAAGCAGCTGGTCATGCAACTAATGAAAAATGTGCGTATCTAAAACAAGCGAATTTTAATTTTAGAAATAATTTATTCCAATATTTTTTTTTTGTTTTTTCTAGCTTGAATTTAAAGACTTTGATGTATGTATGAAATGCTTATGCCGCTCAGAGACTGCGCTACAAATGATTATTTGGTTAAAAAATGCGTATTAATTGCATAACCAATAGGGAAAAATGTAAACTGGTGCAGCGTAGATTAATATATAAATATACATACACACTTATATACAACTTGGTGGGGAAGTGAAAGGCCGTTTGGAAATGTACTAACGCGAAATTCCATCAACTATACTACAAAATGTAGAACGAAATTACTTATTTACTTAGCTACATATGAAGTAATTTATAAATTATATATGTAAATGAATATATATGTTTATGTATATATATATACATAAATAATGTTTTTATTTAATTTTCAGTTTTAAAATTGTTTCTATTTGCGAAAATTTGCACTGTTTTTATGAATATTTTAAAATATTATGTAAGCGATTCTTTAGATATTTTTATTAAGCTATTATAAACGAAGTGAAGTATGAACGAAATAAACGAATTGCGTCTAAGCCGAGTGAAGCTTGAATGTTAGATAAAATATGTTTGATAACTTTAAATGAAAAAGCTGGGAAACACTTCTGGATTGGCAAGTAGTTATATCTGAGGCCCAGGTTTATTAGGCAAATAGCGCTAACTAAAACTGTAAAGCGTATATTGTAATCGGCAAATACGCATGTGAAACGTAAGACCAGTAGTTGCATTTCATATACATATGTACAATTGGCAGAAAAAATAATCAATAAAAAAATACTCACAATTGAGAAATCAAAAATATTTATTTTCTTACACTTAATAGCTATATACAAAAATTTGATATTTAGATTTATGCGTTGGTTTTGTTGTGAATGATGCACTCGTATTAAAAGAAAAATAGTTAACATTTAAAATAGATATGGCAATTTATTTTGTTTTATATTTCTCTAATAATCCGTTATAGTTTCTCTCTTTTGTTTGTTAATTATAAAATTAAAAAAAAAAAAAAATAAAAATAAAATTTTAATTAAATGCAAGTTATAAACAATTAAATTATAGTGTTGCGAAGGAACAAAAGAGGCAAGCATATGTCGTATTTTTGGGTTATACATATACATATATACTTAGATTAAATCTTAAATACAACAACATAAATATAAAACTTCGTAATGAAGCACCGTTTTTTGTTTCTAAGCTTTTCCTAAATTAAAAACTTTATCAACTACTCTTTACACTAGCTATTAAATGTATAATATAAAAATATTCAACATAAATAATAACACTACATTTACATGTTCCGTTTTGTTTAATGTTTAAATATAATATAGGTATATACATATATATATATATATATTTTTATATATTATATATGTGTATCTATATAAGTATTATATACACACAAATATGTTTTGTTTGCGTTTATTGTTACGTTTTATATTTGTATCGAACTGTTCGAATTATCGATATATTTTGCTCAACTTTCACTTCCGGCTGTCACTAACCATTTAAAAGTAACAAATATGGTAAGCTTCGGTATGATTGAAATGTGCATAGTGCTTGTAAATATTATTTATACATAAACGTAGTTATTTAATAACAATGTTAAAGACTACACCAACGTTGATAATTCATGCAGTGAAGGACTGGTTATATTGCTCATATCCAGAGTGCCGGGTATGCCCGGACTAACTGAGCCGCTAGCCTCACGCGCGCTTAACGTCAAACAACCGCCACCGTTTGATAATTGTGGTGGCAACGGTTTGGGTGTGGGCGGTGTTGCTGTTGATGGGCGTATTAGAAATGATGAATTTAGTGCACCCGCTGAGAGTAACGCGTTGAAGCTGCCGTGTGAATGATTTGGTGAGACCGGTGTCACGGAAGTCGGATGTAGTTGTGCGCCTAATTGTGTTTGTGTTTGCGATTGTGGCTGTGCATGCGTGTGTGGGTGTGCAGCATGCATGTGCGGCGCATAACTCATAAAGTGGTGCGTTTGGTGAGGACTTAAAAATTGCGCAGGCGGTGTTATAGGCCCAATGTGTGATACCATAGACATATTCAATGGTGGACTCCGATAGCTAATGGTTTTCTCCTTCTGCCAAATAAAAACATTATGGACCATTGCGCCGCCGCAAAATACGATACCAATGCCGATAAGTACGCTTGTGATAATAGCTGGTGTTGAGTGAAAATGGTTGAATGTATACAGGATAATGCCTGCAAAAGAAAATAAATTTTAAATGCTTGCATATAATTGGAATTTCACCAACTTACCCGTGAGAAAAATTGGTATGGATATAAAGAAACCACCGACAGCACAGGTGCGACTCGCACTTGATTTTTCCAAATATTTGTTATCTCTGTAACAAAAAAAAAAGAAAAGAAGCGAAATACGAAATAAATACAGATTTCTAAACGTACCATCAACAGTAAGCATAAGAAATATCACTCTTACCTGCCATCAAACATTGGTGATCGCACCAATTTCACAGCGAATAGAAACTGTATTGCACACACCAGCAAACAGCATAGATTTAGTGACAGCGAAAGTGCACAGAGTGCCAGCGTTACATCGTAGACAATTACGAAATCCTCAGCAGAGCTGCGCGTTAAAGCATCTTCGCGGGCATTCGGTGAAATTTTCAGCAGAAAAATTAATGACAGTAGCGCTAATAGTAGGGAAACTGCAAGCGGCATAAGGAGTAAAAGGAAACAAAACAAGCCAATGATTTACAGGTAATTAAGTACAAATGTGGAGTAAAACTACTTTTATATACAGTTACATACATATGCGCTACTTGATAAGAGGAAAGTTAACAAATATGGTGAGATTTGACTATTTTATTATTTTATTATATTATATATATATACACTCAGAGAAAAAAAAACGCAGTCGAAAATTTTCTAATATTCCATTTTTAAACTGTTACTATTCGCTCAAAATATGCTATTTGTCTGTTTTGACCTTTTTATTATGTGACTACATTGGTTTACCGTTATTCCTGAAACCGTTAGTTTCTGAACGCGTTTATTTCAGTATTTACGGTAGTTTCTTTTGAGTCAGTTGTAAAAATAAGCAAAGTTGAACATGCTGTTGTCAATAGAGAAGAAAGCAGTATTCATAGCTTTATACTTATATATTTATATTAATAAATTATTTTATGTTGTCTTTTGAATATCTTTTGTTAAAATCCGATAGTAATTATAGTTTTTAATAGAGATACAACAGCAAAACAATATTAAAAAATAACTTTTAAAAATTTAATTTAAAAAATTTTTTTTTTTAATTTTAATATAAAGTTTTCTATACAAGAATTTGATTTTGATCGGTCAGTTTGTATACTATAGCGGTCCGATACCGGCGGTTCCGACAAATGACCAGTTTCTTGGCGCGAAAAGGACGTGTGCAAAAATTCAGAACGATACCTCAAAAACTGAGGTAATAATTCGCATATACATATGCAGACAGACAGATATACGTATATGGCTTAATCAATCCAGCTCGCCATGCTAATCATGTATGTATATAATTTATAGGGTATCCGACGTTTCCTTCGAGGTTTTACAAAATTCAGGCTGTAATAAATTCACAATTTTTTTTTATATTGACGTCAATATTACCTAAGCATAATAGCCCCAAACTCGTTAGCGCCTCTCTTGGTCCTGGTCCATGTTTCGATTGATTTATCAGCACACCCGTTGTCAGATTATGACAATTGCTATAATTATGATTATTATAATGTGCGGTACTGTTGTTGTTATTATTATTATGATTTGTATTTGTATTTATTGTGCCAACAGTTGTGTTGTGCGCATTACTATTGTTATTGTTGTTGCAAGCTAGAATATGCTGATTTGTATATGTGTGCAAATTATTGCCAATTCCATTCGGTGTCAGGGGTGTAACTGGCGTCGCTGTTGTTGCCGTTGTCGTATTACCAGCGCTCGGTGTTAACGGTGTTAATGTATTTGTTGTGCCCGCCGATATAGGTGTTGAAGCGATATTTAATAATGTGGGTACGCGTTGACCTCCGTTCGCCGTCGCCGGCGTGTTGGCCGCGGTTTGTAGGGCGTTCTGTGTGGCACTTAAAGTGGAGATATTGAGCGGTTGTTGCGGACGCAGGTGTATATTGCGGTTAGAGGCCGTTGTAGAGTTGCCATTATTGGGATTATTACGCAACTGCCCATTCGCTGGTCCGACGCCCACTCCACCAGCATTTGAGGTGTGTTTTAACATTCTGCGAACTTCAAGAATTATTTCAGTGGGCAGAAGATTAGTTCCGTCGCGTTTTGGCGTTTCTGGTCACATTCTATTTAGGTTCTGAGAAAGTAAGAGAAAATTTGTTGAAAATAAGCGGTATATATGCAAGTGTGTACAACTTTATTTACGTTAAATCTTCAAAAATTTAATTTTTCTACACGTTGTAGAAAGAGCGACTGAGTCTTTTCCAGAACTTGCGGCTAAGAACACTCAGCACATCTACTATTGTCTGCCGAGAACAATTCCTAAACTAATCACAGTTATTCTGACAGTACACTTATTAAAGAAATGTAATTATTGCTAGATTGAGAGGGAGAGTTAACTCTTTCGACTAATCCATATAAACAGCGCGCGCAAACCGAACGCCTCATTTCTGGTGACAAGACGTGTGTTTATGAATATGACTTTGACTCCGAAAGTTGAAAGCGACACCGAAGAAACCAAAATTCACTGAAGGTCATACGAACCGTGTCTTAGGTATAAAAAGTTTTTGAAGGCGTTAATAAAGACTTGTATTAAAAGGCGTGAAAATGTAGGATATTTTTCGTCAGTCCGATTCAAATTTGATCAGCTGATAATAAGTTCTTATTCGTATGCACCATTAAACATAACTACATACATATGTAAATATGTTAGGCCATTTCAAATTATTGTTGCGGCAGAATTGCAAAATCACCGAAGCATGCTATTCGTACTTGTAAAATCATTTATGTTGGTACATGTTATTATCTCATCGTCATTAGATTTTCTGATTAAAGAATTTTGTAAATGTTTTTCAGCCATAAATTTAAATTTCTATACCAAACATAAACATATTTGTAATTAGCGTGCAACACAATGATTACCTTAAGCCTTAGATGAGCTTAATGGAAGCAAAAACAATGCACTAACGGCTACAATTCTGCTGCATACTAGGGTGTTCCAAGAAAACGCCGATCTAGAAAAGAAAAAAGTTGTCAACATCAGTTTATATAGCTGTTGTATGTTAGAGTGGTTGATTTTGATCGATCCATTTGTATGACAGCTACATATAAGCTATGGCGGTCTGATATCGGCGGTGCTGACAACGCGGCTTTTTGACTAAAAAATACACTTTTTGACTTAAACATCTTGTTAAAGATATCAAGCAGTTTAACAGCAGTTTAAGTAGCAACAATTAGACTCAGCGCAAAATATACCAGAAGTAGTTTGGAGCAATGCTGCCGCGTTGACAGTCCTTGACCGAATAAATATCCGTTACCTTCCGCTTACTTAGATCCGACTGTCGTGGTAACGATAGCCAATTCGTCTTCGCAATCAGTTCGAAGTAGATATTTCATAGGATCTTTCGGACCACCTTTGCATGCATTTCCGTAACGAAATTCGCGCCAATACAAGCGAAAAAAAAAACCTGAAGATAATGGTAAATACTTGAGAGCTTCATCTAACACCTAAATATGAATGAACAAGCAAGCAAATGACAGCGCCGTGCATGTGATTTGTATAGTGTACACAAATAGCTCCGTAACTACTTGTTGGCGAGTCTTTCATCGCCTCAACTTTCTTTCCACACAACTCCTCTCCACAGCCTAAACGTGAACTTGACGCAGCCTTGTGCGACCTCTTGCAGCACGCTTGTTGTTGTTTGTTATTTATCCATTTATTCCGCCAAGACTTTTCTTTTCCAACTGCTTAGCGGATTCTTATTTTCCGCATGTTGTTTTTCCAAGCTTCTTCCCAGCTATGCATTATATGTATGAGCCTCAGCGTTCGCATGCTAGCGGTCGGTGTTTTGAACTTGGTGAAAATGCAATTTGCCGTTGAGTGTAGCTTTGTACGAGTTGATTGGAGTTGGTGTTGTTGCTTTTATGTACCATCTCATTTAATGCAAATTTCTTTCACGTGCAATTTGTGCATTTAATTGCATTGCTCGCTTCTCTTCCCATTGTTTCTATTTCTAATTTAGTAAATTTTTTTATGTATGTATGTATGTATGTGAAATTACAGCTTTATGCAGTTTCTCTGCTCACAACTACACTAAGAAGTTCTCAAACCAAGTGAAAGTTTAAAAATCAATTTAAAATTTTAAAAATCTTTCGAAAGTTTGTCATGTGCGTACAACAATTTTTAAAATTTTTATGCGATAAATCTTACAAAAAAAACTCAAAAAAAAGGTTAAAAATTGCAAAAATATATAAACACGAAACAGCAACAAAATAGATACTTCGGACTACCATTGAAAGTCTACTTTACAAAAGCTTATATCTTTGGTAGGTGCTCATCGGGTTACGGCTGCAGCCGAGAACACTGTATATACACTCAAAGACCGACGAAACAAAAATATTTGCAAAAACGCTTATGGGAATGCTTTCTGCTACTAAAATCTCGACAGCTTCATCAATAATTTCGATAAGCACCACTAGAAGCGAAATCTTTAATAACTGCAAAACTATACTATTGAAAGTCGGCTCTCCGGCGGTGAGTAGGCTGGTCAAATTAGTTTTCGGAGGCGCTACATTTGTCGAATAACACCAAGGTGTACACCAGAAATAGAAGCAGCTCGTCAAGACAGTTCACCGCTAATTTAATAAATAATAACCGACAACAAAAGAGTACCGTTATTTGCATTAAAGTCATTTGAACTATTTTAGTCACCGAATGCTAGTTAACTACCAGTCCGCTCGGGAATTTCTCAAGGGCGCACTTTACTCATGTATGATTTAATGCGAGACTCGCTCATTTTCCATAATTTTACTCTCAAACGTGTTTCCTGTTTAAGTTGATAGCGATGGAAATCATCCTTGCTTTACTGCAAACGGTTCTATGAGAGGTCAATGAAGAAAATAATTTCACATAACATACGAGTATATCTCCAATTATGTGGCTGGCTCTAGGCGCTTGGCAGATATACGACGGTCTTTTTAACCGTGCTTAGGAGTTCTGCGCATCACAGCGGACAAGCGTCTCTAGCAGTCCCACCTGGGATGATTCATGGTCGCACTAATAACAGCCTATTTACCTAACCTAACCTATGTATATCTCCAATATGCGGAAATGCTTACGATGGCTAAAGAGTCCACCCTCAACCTTAGTAAAGTTAAAGCCCATCAGCTTCGGTTCTCATGTGAAAACAAATTTAGTTCTTCTTTAAAGAGGAATGAATAAATTAGTCTAAGAACATATTCATTATATTTAGTGTATTAATACAGAATGTGGTAGGGTTTGACAAGTATATTTTACTTCGAGACATTCAAAAATATTTGTGAGAGAAAAGTCATTGATTTTTTTTTTTGAAAATGCAGCAAGCCTAATTAAGACAAATAGAATATCTAACAACTAATCAAAATATACCCGGCCTCGTTCATATACCATTTTTTCCTACATTGCTGCAATCTTTTTTTTATACTCGTGCGAAGTTTAGTCTCCATATGTGATGCATACTTTCCACGGCAGTCGGGTCTACGTAATCGGTACGCACACGGCTTGTTTGCCGACCAAGGACTATCAACTCTCCGGCATTGCTTAAAAATAGTTTGGGAATGTTTACTTCCGCTACTACAACAACAAAAAACAAAAGAACAGAACATTAGAGAAATGCATAAAAACAAAGAAAACGCGTAGTAAAGTGTAAAAATAATTTCACGAAGCGATACTAAAAAAAAAATTATTAAATAAATGCCAAGCTGAAAAATTTACGAAAAACTACGAATAATTGTGCGACTACGCCTTACGTAGTGAATGCAAGGAGCGCGTGCGCGCTGCGCATATGCTCGAAAACGGCCGTTATGAATGCAAGCGTGTCAATGGCGGCAACAAAGCCGGCGCTGTTTCACAAAACCCCAATGACGCTGCACACCAATTCCCGAAGCATATAAAAAATTATAGAAAATATGTATTAATATACATATATACTTATGTAGGGTATATACATAAGTGCGTTTAAATACCAATGAGCAACTCGCAAGACAAACATGTATATTACAAGGGTGAGCGGACGTTGAAATTTCTTGTGTCTTTTTTTAACTTTTTATTTGTGTTTGTTCGAAACCACAGTGCACGCAGTGTTTGTCGACGACCGGTGTTTTAGGGGCGGTTTGCGCGTTACGCGAGGGTGGCGATGTTAACGGACAGGTGTTGCTGTCAAAGAAAGCTGAAAATACTGAATAAGAACGCATCAACAGTCTATACAAATGCTACTTTAGTAATGTATATACACACACGTGCTAACCACGCAAGGCATAAAAACTATCGTGTAGTGTAGAATATGAACGGCATGTCGTTTTCAAGCGTAGAACCGGCATTGGTTGACTTCGGGTTGCAAAAAAACTATCAATTTCCGTACTTAACAAGTTCGTCGAACTATGATGCTTTTGTTATAAACCCAAAATTGGTTGGCAATCACTGGATATTCATGATCTTGAGCTTACAGTTATGTACCTGTTGTCAATCTTACTATGGTAAATGACTGAGACTACTGCGGTCTTCTTTTAGTAGCCGATGTTGATTTCATATGAAAGTGAGTCCGTCGAAATACGAAGCATAATACCTCAATTACCACAATCGTACATCGTTGCAGCTGGCAGCGCCAAATGCAGGTACTCAGCCAGCTACCAATCGGAAAAAATCACTGACATAATCTAATCATAATCATATCAATACGGCAAAATTTAGTGGACCATACGCATATAATGCCAACTACCAACCAGCATATTGCAAATTCTCCAACACAACATATCATTTGGTCACACATTCGTGACATAATTGAGTGTCTGTCATCCGGCGCAACGAAAAATCCCTAACACATCACAAGATTCGCTCACTTCATAACATTTGATATCACTACCTAGGATGCCTGCCTGGCCAGCCGGTGCAGCAGGCTTTCTTATATATTTCAAATCATATGATATGGTCACTACGTCGCACGCGATATCACACGTTGTGGTGCCGGCTTGCCCAGCTGGCGTAGCAGGCTTTCTTATATAGTGCAGAGCCGGCTGGCTACCAAGCAAGCGGTGCAAAAAGTCACACGCGCATCATATGATATGGTCACTACGTTACATGCGATATTACACGTTGTGGTGCCGGCCTGCCCAGCTGGCGTAGCAAGCTTTCTTATATAGTGCAGAGCCGTCCGGCCACTATAGTCACCAGCACATCATATGACATGGTCACTACGTCGCATGCGATATCACATGTTGTGTTGCCGGCCTTCCAAACTGGCGTAGCAGGCTTTCTTATAAAGTGCAGAGCCGGCCAGTGGTGCTAAACCTGGCGAAAACGTCATATGATTTGGTCATATCGTCAGAACTGATATTACATCTTAGCTAGCCTACTGCCAGATGGGAATTTGATTAATTTTAGAAATGTGCTTGGGCTTAGTAACTCTAATAATGTTGTATCTAAAATCATTAGCTGTAACTTTTTTTTTTGTATTAACATTGAGCTTCTTAATCTCTGCCCTATAGTTTTCACTTTGTTGCCGATACTTGTTAAATTTTCTTATTAAAAAAAAGTTGAAATTGCTGCTGAATATTACACAGTACAACAATGATGATGGCATTCTTCTTCGTATCGTGATAATTGTTTTTCCTCATTATTGATACATAGACACACGCATATGTATAAGTAGACAATCATACAAATATTTGTTAAGAATTCCATTGCCAGCAGAATCTATAATCAAAAACTGCTACTCAAGTGAATTGCACTCAATATCTGTGTTTGTTGTAGTGGCAAGTGACCGTTGGCCGCTTTGAAATTTCCACCACAGCGGCACAAACAAATTATCCGAACGGCGACGCACTTTTGTTTTTATTTTAATGAACCAAAGATGACTGGTTCGACTGGCTGTTTCTACTTCTGCTTGTGTTGTGTTGTCTGTTCTTTTCAGTTGAAGAATGTTTGTAGTTGTTGTTATTTTTTTGAACCAACACTGTGCGCACAGCGCTTTTAAGCTTTGGTCCACTACTAAACGCTTATTGAATGCTGTAATGCTGTTGCAGGGGTATTCCAATGATCTTTGTCGATATTGAGAACTTGTTTGTGCTGCCGCTGGGAATGTTGAGCATGCGCACTACTAGCTCGCCTAAGAGCGAGCGGCTTGGATGGCTCTTGCGAACTAGCAAACATGTTTTGATGACGAGGTTTTATATTTTACAGGTGGGTTGTGATTTTTTTTTGTGTCTGCCTGTATAAATACTGTAATTTGTTTATGCTGTTAATATTAAATACTTTTTTTATAACCAAAACAGCTTTGATGATAAGGCATGATGACGTATAAAATTTTGTGTAAAAGTTGAGTGCGTCAGGTTGTGTTGATTTGTTATTTTTTTATTCGCGAGCGGAAAGAAATTTACTTTAAATTTTATCGCTACAAATTCGGAACGGATATTTTGACGGAGTTAAATTATAAAATTGTAGCAAAATTTTATTTTTTGTAACAGCGACCTTCGACAGACTATCTGAAACCACCGAATGTGTATTTCCGTTATGAAGAAACTGCTAATAAAATTTAACAAATACTTCAACTAACAGTGGTCCGCAGCAGTCAATGTCAAACCTCCATGAGCGCTCTCATATTACAACTATAGTGAAGTTTATGACTATTAAACTGATAAATTGAACTTTCTTTTAATATTTATTATAATTTGTTGAACTCTGAACAGAGTTTATTAAGTTCGCCATGAAGTTTGCAAATCCAGTAGCGTCGATTTAGCCTTATCCGACTGTCCATCTCTCTGTATATATGCGAACAAGTCTTTCAGTTTTTGAGCTATCAATTAGAAATTTCGATTTTCAGGTCTCTTTCTCCCCAAAAAGCTGCTCATTTGGCGGCCCCACTGATATCGGACCACTGTGGTATATACATAGCTGCCATACAAACTGAACGATCAAAATCAAGTTCTTGTATGCAAACCTTTTTTTTTAGTTTATAAAAGTTGCTTTAATTTCAGTGCAACTGAATTCAACTTTTTTTTTGGTTTTTTGTTACATTCGTATTATATGTAATACAAAGTTACAGTCCATTTTCACTTTGACACTTTGCCTAAATTAGCAAATCTAAGAATGCATATGTCAAGTGCCGCGCAAATTGCAATGCCTTTTTCATATTTGTTACTTTTTTTTCGTACAGAATTGCTACAAAAGTTAATCCTTTTCACGCTGCATTAAGACGTGCGTCTGCACTTTGCCTTACGTTTGTTTACTTACCTGTCGAAGTGCGAGTTCGTGCCTTCCAACGACAGGTAGTTGCTGTTTCTTGTGTTGTTTGCTGCTTATTCCCGATTTTCACATTTGCTAATACAATGTTGGTGAGTATATTTGTTTTCCATTTACTTTCTGCAACATTTGCTTTCAAATATTTTGGTGCGTTTTTCGTTTAAATGCAATTTCAAATTGAAACAGCAATGCAATAATCATACTTGTGTGTATGTATATCGATAACATTCAATCACTGCACATCTTAGCTTTTACAAAACGGCACTGTGGTGTGTATTTTCGTTTGGCAAAAATACGTTATTTGCGAAAATTAACTTATTTGCATAAAAGTTATTTTAAATCGCGTGCGCGTGTTCAAATACAGAGTACGTACGAATGTGTGCGTGCCTGAATTCGTTTATTCGCGCGTTCATTGCCTATTAGCCGTATCGTGTTGCAAGTAGCCGTTGTACGGAAATATGCGGCCAATTTTCTATATTGCGTCTTTTTTTGTGTGTTTGTGTCAGCGTACTGCAGGAAATAACTCTGGGCCGAACGGCAGCTCTAAAGAAATCGCACTAGCCATGCCAATGGGCGTACACATACACCACTATAAAATGAGCGCCCACAACTTCAAACAAATACCAAAATTTACAAAATTCGACATAACCGAGCGCACATCGAACATTTTCGAGATTTTCGTAAAATTTTATGCGAGTACCGAAACAATTATTTTTGCTGCTTTTGCAGTTTTGCCAAATTTTTTTTATATTTTATTTGAAACTTCATAACAATGTGTGTCTGTATGTGCATTTGTGCGCGAAATTCTTAGCAGTAGCGCTAGAAACCGTCCTTTTACATACGAAATAAGCGACTGCGCGTATGCGGTGTTGTTGCGCGACAATTTCCGACGACGTTCTCAACCTGACTGACTGACTGAGTGGCGAGTGCACAAAGTAAGTGAGACCAAAACCAATGCTAAACAAGTCAAAACTAAAGGCATATAGTTGAAATGAAATAAAACGAAAAGGCAATTTCAAATGATATATGAAAAAGCAATGGCAAATGCACAAAAGCAAAAGTAAAAGCAAAAACCAAACGGTTGGTAATTGTATCTGCGCGCTGCTGTTGAATGGGAATTTGGTTGTAGTACATATACATATGTATATACATATGGACAAAATATACATGAACCTGATCAACCGACAACAATAGCAATAAAAGCAATGTCTTGAAATTGTTGTAGTTGCAGGGCCGCATTCCTCTCCTTGGTATAACTTGCGGTCGCTGTTGTTGCTGTTGTCTGCCCCTTTGTGGTATTTGGTGTTGTTGTTGTTGTTGTCTTTGTTACTGCTGCTATCAATTATGCTTGTTGTTGTTGTCGCCGTCGCTATTTGTGGCGCTTTTAGCGCGCTTGTTTGTGGCACGTTCCCTTGCCGGCACCAACACCACCGCCATCAACAGCTGGTCGAGCGCATACTGCAAGTAGCAGCCGCCAGTCAACAAAAAATAAAAAAAAACCCATCCCGTTCCAATAGAAAATTTACGCCTTCGTTCATGCAACCCCTCGGCGTCTGCAGGCGCGCTGTCTACAGCAACGCAATCATCCAGCCGTACGTATGCATTCAGGATACTTGCCTTCTTGAAGTGGTGGTTTTTCACCTTGCCTGTTATTTAATTTCAAAAATACTCGCGCTCTCGGCAACGCATAGGCCTTACGTTTGCTCTTCCTTCCTTTCAACTCTTCCGCTCGTCGCAGTGTATTTCTTTTTGCTTTTATTTTTTTGTTATTTGGTGATTGTGGACTCAACATTCTTGCAAATGTTGTCGCAACCGGTTAACCAATGTATCGGTTAACTAATGTATAGTATATATTGGTGGTTGGTTGTGTGGATATTTTGGTATCTCGATCGTTTGTTGGTTTGGCCGATGATTCCTCAGTACATTTGAAAGCATAAACGCTATCTTTCCAATCGTTTCAGCATGCGATTTTGATTTCATCGCTCTAAGCTACACATTTACATACGTACTTACGTGTGTTTGTTGTCACGCTATCATATTCAGCGGTTTTGTGACTCTCAGTGCGATTCTGCGTTCTTAGTCCGTTGAGCGTGAATGCCGCAAACTAGTATTTCTTGCAGTTGCTTTGTATTTGACGATCTGCATGTGTGTCGGTTTTGTAAACTCTTTCAAAATGCTGACGGTTACGCTGTTTACAAACGAAGTTACATTCTCTTAATAAAGTCGTCGTTGGAGCTTTTAGTGTCAACGTAAAATAATAGTTTTATTCTTTCTAAATATGCGTGCGTTTACTCTTTTCTTTACGCTTTAAAAAGTTCGACACGAATGTGGCTAAGATGAGCTTTATTCGATTACGGATCCACAGAAGCCCAAAGTAGGCGGCGTCTGTTAATAATAAGGAGCAGTAAAGTAAAATATGCTTAGTTTAAAATTAATCGTAGCTGTGCAATGAAATGGCCACAGCAAAGCGCCCGAATTTTGCTGGAAAGCCTACGACTAAAAGAGTTTAATAAAAATCACGCTCTATCCGACTAATTTGCGTTTACATTCGATCTAATTAGAAGGAGAACATAATATTTATGACATATCATACAAGAAATACACTCGCAGATATGACTGTGTCTACCAAAAGGCTATTAGACACGACAGTTTTTGTTATAATTAATTAATATATCAACCATAGTTTGAACCTCTGATTCTTCTTCTTCTTTGGCACTACAACCGTGGCTTAGTCTCGGCCGAGAATACCAAACTTTGCTATTTGCCTGTATAGTTTGCGAGGTCACGCCAGTTGTACATCCCAAGTTCAGACCGATCCCTATGCACTTCGTCCTTTCATTGAATGCGTGGGCGCTGCTGCTTCTGTTGTACACCAATGGGTCTCGATTCGAAGGAGCATCGTCTTCCATGCGTACAACATGGCCTAACCACATTCATTGCATTTTTATACGTTTAAATACATATGTCGCTATAGAGCTCATAAAGTTCGTGGTTCCATTTGCTTCGGTACTCATCGCACACGCTCAGTGCTTTCTCATCTAGCTTCATCATGGTTCATGTTTCTGTGTCGTATAATAATACGAGAATGATAAGATTGCCTGACGATCTTAAAATAGAACCTGTTGGCAAGAGTTATTCTGCGCTTGGCCTTGGCTTAGACTGTTGGTGGTATTTATGCTGGTTCAGAGATAGACAAAGTGCTTTTTCAAATTTATACTTGTCATTAGTGGCGTGGTTCCCAAGTACTTTGTCTTGCCCTCGTTCACCACAACCTACACCAAGACCAACCTCTTTTGCTTGAAAAAGACTGCGCTGAGACTCTGTTGTTAAGGCCTGTGATATCCATGTCATCCGCCACGTACTCCAGTAGCATTGTCCTTTTAGAGTAGACAGTACTACTGCGTTACAAATTAGCGGCGCTAATCACTTTTTGCATTAGAATGAAGTAGATGGACGCGAGGGAATCACGCTATCTAAAACCTCGTTTGGTATCGAACGGCTGGCGGAGGACCTTCCCTTTCTTGACAGATCTGATGGCTGTGCTCAACGGCATTCTGCATAACCGTATGAGTTTCGTTTGTATATACTCGAACTAATTCGCCAGTTTTTGTGATATCGATCTAAAATTTTCCGCACGTTCTTTTCTTTCCAAGAAGTTGCTCATTTGTTGGAACGGCGGATGTCGGATCATTATCGTGTATAGCTGGCATACAAACTGAACTATCAAAATCAAGTTCCTGTATGCAAAATTTTTTTTATTTTACCAGATATCTTCACGGAATTCGGCATGGATTATAGTTTAAGGCAACAATAGCATCTCCAAACAAATTAGTCAGATCGGACTACTATCAGCATATAGCCGCCATTCAAACTGACCGATCAAAATCTGGATCTTGTATGGAAAACTTTTTTATTTGACAAGATGGGTGCATTCGAGCTATGTAATAATTGCAGCAGTACAGCAACTGTGTTGCTGATACTCTGGTGATGTGCAGACAAAAATTTAGTGTTGCCGATTATTTGTATGCAAAAAATGACAGTAAAACGTAATGCTGTTGCAAGTGTTGCCAAAAATTCACGCAGAACGTGATACTGGTTTTTTTTTATTCATAAAAGTGAAAACTCTGGTCTTCTTCACCTTTAAAATAGAAGTAAACTTTATTTTTCAACACAATGTGACACCGTTTATTATATGTATGTAATCTTATATATGTATATATTTCTTTCATTTCTAATATTATTTTAGTACTTTTTATACATATTTTTTTGTAATGTTTTTATTGAAAATATTCTGTTATGGAAACTTCCCATTCTATTTTTATTTGTTTAGTGAAAATTCTTGACTTCATTCATATTCCGCTTGTTTATTGTATTTTCATTATAAACTTGAATGTAGGTATATATGCCTGCTGTATATATGTAGGTATGTATGTGCTATTTACGCATACTACATATATGTAGTTATGTAATTTTGTAAGCTAATAATAGTAGATATTGATATACATACATAGTTAGTTGATAATTATAAAAGAACATAAAATACGTAATAACATTCTAAAATAATCAGAATTAATCAATGAAAATGTACTTTTTTGTATCATAAAATTTCTTTCATATAATAGTAGCAGTTGTACATAGTTATGTATGTATGTGTATGTAGCTTGCCAGGCTTTCTATATGCTCACCACATTTCCCTTTTAAGCCTGAATCAATAAAAGTTTTTGTTTGTTTAGATTCTTATGCCGAAATAAATTTGTTCAACTACTTATTTTTTTAACATTACTTGGGTAATTTGAAACCCGGAATTGCTAAAAAAAAATAAACATTCATACTTTTGTAAAAGGGCACCTATTTGCACAGCGCACCTTAATAATATTAAAATGTTGGGGAGAATGTTGTTAAATATTGGAATAATTAAAGCAACTGGAATATTAATGTAATGTATTATTTAATGCCTTTTTACACTATATGCGTTTAATAGTCAAATTCAAAATAAAAAAAAATTGCGTATTGTTGAGATTTTTTGAATGTTTCAAAACTTTTTTATTTTAGATAGAGAATTGTTTTTTAAATCAATTTAAAATTTTTCGTTAACAGTTTTTCTTTTAAACATATTTTTGAAAAGGACATATTTGTAAGTTTCTTTAAGCATACTTTTTTTTCCATTATTTTATATATATTTTTTTTAATTTAATTAAATTTTTAATTTTTTTTGGCTATTTTTTTTTTTATATTTTTAATTTTTTTATTGCCTATTATTTGATTTTTTTTTCATTTTATATAATTTTTATATTTGATTTATTATTTATTTTATATATTTTTTATTTTTATTTATTATTCATTTTATTTATTATTTGTTTTATTTATTATTTTTATTTATTTTTTATTTTATATAAATTTTTTATGTTATTTATTTTTTATTTTATATAATTTTTTTATTTTATTTATTTATTATTTTATATACTTTTTTTTACTTTAATATTTTAGTATATTTTTTTCTATTATTTAATCTTTTTCTTTAATTAATGTAATTTTTTATTTAATTTTAATTTATTTTTTCTTTTATTTAATATTTTCGATTTAATTTCCAAAAGAAGAATATTAATATATTTTTTATTTTGCATTTATTTGTTTTCATTTAATACGACAGTTGGTGTTCGAAATGTATTTTAAGATAAATATTTATAAAAATTTAATTAACGTTTTTTTTACAAACATTTAAACGAACTTTTTAGAATTTAATACAGTTGCTATGAATTTGACCATTAAACGCATTGAAATCGTAATTTACCAAAGTTTAGTAAAAATTATATGTAAATTACTTTATGTTTCCTTTGTTTACTTGTTTCTATTTTAATATTTATTTTTCTTCTATACCCTCTTATTTCATACCTTCCATGTTTACTTTAGTGTCGCTTTTACTTTTGGTATACAATTTTTTTTTTTGTAATTTCACGAAATATTGCCGCGGTCCCAAGCAAACTTTTTTTTTTTTTGTAATTTCTTATGTTTCATTTGGTTAATTTGCTGGGACAGTAGTAATTCACTTAGTTATTTTTGTTTAGGGTAAAGCGAAGGGGTTTGTCTCTAGGCCATCTAGTTAGCAGCAGCAACAGCAGTTGTATTTTGTTTTTTTGTTGTTAATTTCGTGTTTTTATTAAATAAACAATTTCAATTTAAGGATGATGTTAACTTAAAGATAATTGGTTTAGTTCCAATAACCGCTCAACAGCAGAATTTATGTCGCCAAAAGTAGCAATTAGCGCTGCAAAAATGGAAAGATTTTAATAGCACGCATATAAATATATAGAAAAAAGTATTTGCAACATAAACTACATAATTTCTTAACTCACCTTGCAAGTTGGCCTCCCGATTGGCGAAGCCCATAGCCGCCAGTTGCTCCAGTTGTGACTGATAGCGCACCTCAGGCGGCTGCGTGTTGTCCGCCTGCATGGTCACGCCGTTCAACATGCGCGAGACAAAGTCGTTGAAGAGTTGGGCATTCGGTCCGCCGCCGGGTGCTGTAGCGGGACGATTGGTATCGCCACCGCCGCTGGTGGTGTTCGTAGTTGAGGTTGTTGTACCGGTGGAACTCTCTGTATTGCCAGGTGGTGGTGGTGGTATGCCCAAAGAACCGACCAGACCGGGCGCCGCCGAACGCAATTGCTCCATGCCTTGCTGTATTTGCATAATTGCATTTAGTGCCTCGGGATTGGTCATCATATTCTGTACTTCGGGATTTTGCATTTGATTAAGGAACTGCGGCATCAATTGACGCACCTGATCCTGTAGTTGCCGATTATTAGCCATTAGTGGACTGGTGCTGAGCAGACGTGAAGCCATAT
Organism: Bactrocera oleae; assembly: GCF_042242935.1. NCBI lineage: Eukaryota > Metazoa > Arthropoda > Insecta > Diptera > Tephritidae > Bactrocera > Bactrocera oleae. The sequence continues at coordinate 3,581,405 of NC_091539.1, forward strand.
CTGGATCCTGTGCCATAGCGTCCATCATGGAGCGCGTATAGGGTGCATTTAAGAGATTTTGCATTAACGATGGGTTTTCCGCCATTTGTTGCATAAGACTCTGCATGGCGGGCGTGTTGAGCACGCCGCGTGGCGGCAAGTCTGGATTGGCACCAGACGCAGCACCATCACTACCAGCTGTGCCACTAGGATTGCCGCTACCGCCCCATGGATTTGGTAGTGGTTGACGATTCTCCGTGCCTTGCTGCGGATTTATGCCGCCTAAAAATTAAATTGAAACATAAAAATATAAAATGTGTGACGTGAAGTGATTTTGCCACTGCTTATGCATACCGCCAGAACTATCCATTAGACCGGAAAATGGATTGCGTGTAAACGAATCGCTTGCTGCATTCAACATTGGCTCCTGTATATCGCGGTAAATGCGTTGAAGCGCATTGTAACCGCCAGGCACCGATTCCAAGTTCGACATTGCTCGGTCATGTGAACGCATCAGCTCTTGCAACATAGATGGATTGCGCGCTAACTCCATTGTTTGACGTAGCAATTCGGGATTGTTTAGCATATGCGATATTTCAGGATTGCGCTGCATTAAGTCCTGCATTTGCGGATTCGAGGTGAAAAGAGTGCGCATAATCTCCGGATTATTCATCATTTGTTGTACGAGAGGGTTATCAAGTACTGAGCGTAACATGTCACCGTTGTTTAACAATTCACTTTGCATGCGAGCTTGCAAATCCATAAAAGACCCGGTACCTGCGCCCAATGCATCCATACCAGCCAATCCACCCAATTGGTTAAGACCGAACGGTGTTTGACGTACATCAGCGGCTGGACGTGCGGCAGGTTCTGCTGCCCTTGTAGGTGCTTTGATGACCAGATGAACTGTTAGACCATCTTTAATGTTGTGAGTCTTTAATGTATCAGTGTCTTTCATAATTTTGCCAGCAAAAATTAGTACCAGCTGTTCGGGTTCAGAGTCGAATTTCTGCGCCACAAGTTGTTTGAACTAAAAAAGATATGTTTGTAATGATTATTGCACCATACAAATTAATCATTACTATCGATTATACACGTCACAGATAATTTTTTTCATTTTAACCCCGACGATTTGCTTTATATGCGGTTTCGCACCACGACAACCGCCGATGCTGGTCGGACACTTAATCATCACCCAATATTAGAAACAAAAATCAATCAAATAAAACGATGAAAATTAAAAGCAAAACAAAACTATGTATGCGGTTGCGCCACCGCTTCTGCACATTCATTGTTTTGAGTGGTGCAATCATCAATTTCGTAAAATTTGTGCATTCTGACATTTTGCCATATCTTTGCGCCAATCACCTGCCAACACGCAAACAAAAGCGACGAGAACATGTACTCATGTAATGCAATAAAACTGAGCAAATGTCACATGAGAGTTACATGCGGAGATACTGTCTGGCTTTCAAGAAGCCAGCTAAAAATATTCAGCTTAAATATTAGCTCAAAGTACACTCACGTCCTTAATTCCAGAATCTTCATCAACCTCGATTGTTTTCTTCTCCTTCGGTGTTTTTACGTTGACAACGATGCGCTTGCTATTGCCTCCTTCTGCCATTTTTGTTTAGTTTTTGAAAGGTTTTGCAATGATTTTTTTCTCAATTTACTTCGATATTAGTTTTAAGAAATTTCGAGTTTTTTATTTAGCAAAATTGCTGCAAGAATTTTCATAGATTGAAAAATTTTGTCAATTAAAAACTAATTCGTCACTTTCGTATAACACACACACGGCATGAAAAAAATTAACGAAACAGTGTCGCATTTCGTTTGACGATGCCTACCCGATTGGAAAACGTAGAGTTGTATTGGTCAATAAAGTGTTGTAAAATATTATACAAAAATATATTTACATATATTTAATAACTTTTTAAACTAAATATTTATAAAACCTTTATAAATTGTAGTTACCATATTTCATTGCAAAATTTTATACAAAAGCATCTGCACAAATCGTGGGTGTTAAGAAAATGTACGTGGAAGTTTTGTAATAACCTATTATGTAACTTTAATTTAACTTTTTTCATTAAAAATTGTTCACAACAATAAACCAAATAAGTTATAAATATAGAAATTGATTTATTTCTATATACATTAATTGTCAAATAACTTAAAAATTAATTTTTATCAAATACTTCACTTACACTTAATAAGTAATCGATAAATGAATGTCAATAGCAAATATCATGTCGCCTTTCACTGAATATACTCGTCTATTGACAGTAATTTATTTACAACAATGTGTTGTGCGGTGTATTTTATTTTTACACGTGTGTCGCTGAAATTTTTTGTTTAAGTTAAAATTTGGCTAACAATATTTATTATTCCACAACTTAATGGGTTCCACCCGTTTCTTTGTGGCTAATTTGCCACCTAATGCAACTGAGAAACATGTGAATGAAGTTTTTCAGGATTACGGTGCTGTTGAACGTGTTGAGCTGAAGACCAAGGAGAACCCATTTGAACCAGAGGATGTCAAAGTGTTAGCGTTTGTAACGCTACAAATTCATCCGAATGATGTAAACAATTGTATGGACTCTGACAAACATTATCCATAAAATAATTTAATTACTTTAAAATTTCGATTGTAGGCGTTGATGCGCTTAATTGGGTGAAAATTCAAGGAGCTAAAATCAAGGTTTCTGTGGCAAAGGAATCATTTTTGGAACGTCTAAAACGTGAACGCGAAGAAGCTGAGAAAGGCAAGACGGCTGATACAAAAGTCACTTGGAATGAAGAGCAAAAAGAGTCTGTGTTGCCGCGCAGCGCTGAGAATACGCGCAAAAAATTTACGGAGGAAGATTTGACTGCTTTAGAAAATGACGACGAAATCGCAGCAGACTTGCTGATAAGCAAAAAGCGTGCAGCTACTTCATTGCACAATGGAAAAGTAAAATTTATACAAATATGCTAACATTGAATATTAATGCATTATGTATTATCTAGATTGTTATACAAAACTACGATACGGCGCCGTTGCATATCATCGAGGGAGTGAAAAGGAAAAAGAAGAAGCCGGATGGAACGGAAACTATTTCGGAACAGAAGCGTAAGGAATCCCAAAACAAAATGACAAAGCAATATAAAGAAAAGAAATCCGTCATACAGCAGGCGCTTTCCGGCATGGTTATTGAATATACACATTTATTTTTTGCCAAATTATTTTAAAACACCAACAATTACAGGATGCGCCTAAAGCAAAGAAAATCAAGTTTAGCGATGACGAGGAGGAGGATGAGGCAACAAGTCCGATTTTAAATCATAAATCTAAAACAAACATTTTTGGCTCTGATGAAGAAGATGATAATGAAGCTGGTGAACAGCTTCAACTAAAACCAGAACTTTTTGGCAAAAAAGGCGCAAAGCTCGTAGAACTGCAAAGCAAACAAAGTGTGGATCCACGTTTCCGCATAGATGCCAAATTTGTCGAAGATGATGAAGAGGAAGATCAGGAGCAAGCTGAGACAGCTGCCAAAACTGAGAAGAGTAGTAAGGAAGTAAACGAGCGTAGTTGGCAAATGGGCATACTAGAACAGGTCGTGGGCACCAAAATCGACACCACCGACAATGCACAAAAAGCTGCGCGCAAGAAACGCATGCTGCGCTATGATCCATCCAAAGAAGAGCATCAAAAACTACTACGTACCAGCAACAAAGAGGCACAACCAGCGGCCGACGCTGTGGCGCAAACAACTGCGGGCAAGAAGAAACAAAAGAAAAAACAAGCAGAAATTGAAGAGACCACAGTGGCCGATGCAGGACCAGAAGTCTCAAAAGAGGTTTTCTATATGGTCACCGATACGTTGGCGGAATCGCTCAAAACGCGCGGTGATGGTTTCAGCTTGCTGAATATGTTCGGTAGCGCACAGGTGCAAGACAAGCGTGCTGATGAGCTGAAAAAAGTATCCGATGCGAAGATACTTTTGAATAAACTAGACAAAAATGCTTTAAATCCATTCAAATATGACTCATCATCAGATGAAGAGGGTGTAAATGAGTCACCCAAGCACACTGCTAAAGACGGTGCGCCGAAGAAGTCCAAACAGCAAAATAAAATTTTATTGGAAAGCTTCTTCATACCCAGAAACGATGCACGATTAAAAGGTAAACCACATACATCTATTTGTCTGCAATATTTCTATAGCATAGCGCTTTTACTTTTGTAGAAGGCGCTAAATTTTTCCATTACGAAAAGAAGGACGCGCCGGAGGAGGACTATGAAGCTGTGCGCAATCGTTTGAAACTTTTAATTAGAAGTAAAATTAATAAAACTAAGAAAAATTTGATTGGCAACAGTGGCGTTGGTGGGGTGAGTCGCAAAAAACGAATAAAAGGACGCCATTGAATTGGCCAAATTCGACATACAGCGTATTTTCATATCAAAGCAGGGAATGTTAATAAATAGAGAAGGCGCAAATGTTTGCTGTGCTAAAGTGTAAATTGATAAATTGTTCCAGAAAATGCGCAAATCCGAAAATTAAATTACACCAGTTCAAAAAGGAACCTTCCCCTTTTTATAAGCGAACTCAACAAATTACACCACACTAAGCAGAAACCAAGTGTACTTTCACCACCTTATAAAGGAACGGCTAATATATGTATGCGCAGATGTTCTTTGCCATGAGTGTTAAGGAAAAGTAGAATAACAAAAACATAATGTGCAAATGTAAATCAGCAAGCGCATAATTCATGTAAGAACATTCTTTGTGTCTATTTGCCTTTTCCCCGTTTTGATCACTGCGTGGTTTCTAAAGTTTTGAAGTTGTATTTTTCGAAGTTCCCTCTTGTGAAAATCTCAAATTAGTACTTAACATTTGCGCCTTCTCTATTTATTAACATTCGCTGCATAAAATTTGTTTAGTCAGGTCGCAAACCAACAACTATGGTGCGCAGCCAGTACGAAAACCATTTAGCGTAGTGTCACACTATTCTCGTAGCAATGTGCCAAACCGTAGCAACTATTGCGGCGTCAATATATTGATGAGCGCGTGCTGCTATTGCGCAATACCCAGTGCAAAATGCTAAGCAATTAGTTGTGGTATTTTTTAACAATTTATTTGGCATTGTTTTTAATTTCTTTTAAGGATGTTGACATTATTTTACAATTCTTTTAAGGACTTTGAAATAACAGCTGTGTATTCCTCTAAAATAATGAAAAAATTGGAATTTTCTTTTTTTCTTTTTACAAATTTGTATATGCACGCATTATAATTGTTTTGTGGCATGCACTTTATTAAACAATTTTAAATTTTACAAAGAGCGTTGACATATTTTTACAAAATGAATAATTCTTTTAAATTTAGTAAAGAAAAATTGATTTATTTTTGTTAAGAAATTTGCGCGCAACTGTTTAAGAAGTTTCACTACTCATGCGTATTTTTAGCAAAATATTTTTTATGAATTTAAATTTTATGCAGCTAAATGCATATTACAATGTGCTATTTTCATATTATTCTCAATGCATACACTTACTTCGTATTTAAATAAAATACAATGGCACATAAGTTACAAATTATGGCAAAATAAAATGAGTATTTAAAAGTTTTCGCTCATCCAACAATATTAAAATAGTTAAGTAAATTTTTGGCAACATTTCAAATAAATTGAAATAGCTGCCTATTCTTACGACTACACTTATAAAATAATTAAGCACAAAATTCTGTATATAAATATGTATGTGTTTGTATGTGTACCGTATGTGTGTAAGCCTACATGGAAATATTTTAATATGTAAAAACTTACACTTACTGAGCATTATACTAAATTCATTAAAACAAAAAAAATTTAAATAAAAATATTTTAATAAATAAAAAAATTTTTAAAATAAAAACAAAACTAAAAATTAAAGCAAAAAAGTTAACTTAGAAAAATAAAAATCTCATCGTATTTGTTCTTTGGCTGCGCTAGCGTTTTGAGCTAACTGTTTTTGGCTTGACTTACTTAAATCTATATAGCTTACTTCACTAAATGACTGGTTTTGTTTGGTGTTGCTGTTGTTGCTGTAAAGGCACATTATATCGCTGAGGTCATCACAGCGTCTCACTCCTTGTTTTCCACTGCCTTTCTGCCCGCCAATGCCTCAATGGCCACAACGGTGCGCTCAAGTAAGGCTAGCAGTCGCTCTTCGCGCGCGTCCATGCGCCGCAGCAGTTCCTCGTCTCGCTTCTCGCGCCGCTTTAAGTACTCGATCAGTTCGTAGTTTGTGCTGTCGCCGCCATCGGTAGATGTGGAGAGTTTGCGTTTGCTTTTCGCAGACCCGCCAATGCCATCACCGCCGATAACGCTGCTGCAATCGGAAATGTTATCGGTGTCGACTATGACGTCCGGGTGCAGGATGTTGTGGTCGATGCTGTGTGGATAGTAGTTTTGAGAACTGAAAGGTCGTAAATAATAGCATTATATTGCTTAAAAACAAAAAATCGATAACAAATCGATAAATATCGATAAGATAAAATTATTTTAAAAACTAATTAATTTTAGATATTAAACCCATATATGTAATGTATCGTATTATTTCCTATTGACATTTAAAAATATCGATTATTATTATACATATTAATCGAAAAATTGGTATAATGGTATATTTTAAAGTGTGGACAGCGGATTTAATTGTATAAGCAATAATAAAATCGATTGAAACGATACTCAAATATCGATAACTTTTTTCATCGAGTGTGGTTTTTGACATAAAGCTTCAAAAATGTGTTGTTGAATAAAACTATGAGTCTTCTTCATAAATATAAAAATTAATCGATTGAAATGATACTCAAATATCGATAACTATTTTCACTTGGTGCGGTTTTTGACATAAAACTTTAAATATAGGTTGATGCATAAAAGTATGAGTCTTCTTCAGAAATATAAAGATTAATCGATTGAAACGATACTCAAATACCTATAACTATTTTCTTGGAGTTGTTTTTTTGACAATAAACTTTAAAATATGTTAAAGGTTAGAGTAGTAGTAGGAGTCTAATCCATAAAAACATATTGATATCGATCAGTAAAATAATATTATTGATTTTTCGTTTTTATATCAAGGTAAAATTTCTGAAATATACTTTTAGTGCTTACCCATTGTAATTCGTCTGCATTAACTGTATATCATCTGGGTTGAATTCCCCATCGGACATAGGCTCGGACCTACAAATAAAAGCACAATTCATGAAATACTTGTATTCACATTTCCAATAAAAAGGTTTTTACTCACTTCATGGTCATATTGTTTTCGCCATTGGTCAGACCCATTGGCCCACCGCCATTGCATTCCTTATCGAATTGCGGTCGCAGCACATCTTTAATACCATTAGCGGCATGTGGCACCAACAAGCCGTTCACACCGCCCGCACCTACGCCACCGCCATCTACTACACCCGCCACGCCAGTAGGTATCTCAGTAACGCCGTTCAAAGGCAGCGCGCCATTTAACTCGGCCACATGTGGTGCCGCCACATTGCAATTGCTATTCTCCATGTTACCAACGCTCTCATTGGCCGCACTTTCGCGCATTTCCTGCTCCTTCTGCATGGCCGCATTCATTGCTACCGCCGCCGCCGCAGCTGCTGCAGCCGCTGCCGCGCTTGCGCCACCTGGCAAATGCATGGGCGGACCATCGTCATATAGGCCCATGCCACCGCCCAAACCGTCGCCCAGTTGCGCTTCCACAAAGTGGTTGGGCAGAAAGCGTTCCATTTTGCTGTTGTTGCTGCTGGAATCGGTGGACAGGCTCTGCAAGAGGCTATGCTGCATGACCGCGGCCGCTTCTTTGCCCAAATACGCGACACCAAGCTCGGCAGCCTGACGCCGGCGCTGATAATAGGACAGCTCTTTGTGACTCTTCGCTATCAAAGCCAAGCGTTTGCCATTCGCCGAACCCCAGCACTCGCCGCGCTGCTCCTCGATCTCTTTGAAGAGAAACATGTAAGGCCAATTACGACGCACATGACGCTCGGGATTCTTCTTCAGTTGTGTGTAGATCTTTTTCAAATTCTCATAACGATTGCAGCACTGTTTGGCGGAGCGTTTGCGCGCACTAAAACGATTCAGCACTTCGGCGACCATCTCCCAAACGCTGGCGTGATTCTTGCGATTCGATTGGAAGGCGCTTTGTATGCGCTCCGATTTAACGATGTTCAGCAGCGCGATCGATTCGGGCACATTGAAGTAGCTTTCGGGGGTGCGCGGCGCGCGATGGTGGTGGTAAGTGCTGCCGTTGCTGTTACCGCTGCTGTTGTGGTTGTGGTTGTGGTTGGCATTAACGTTGCCATTACCATTGCCATTGCTAACAGGTGTTGAAGGCGGTTTGGTGTCCTGAAAGAAAAGAAAATTAATAAATTATTGTTAAGTTTTGTAGCGAAAGTTATAGAGTTAGTGTGTGCTGCGTCAAAAGTAAGATAAGAAAAACGAGGAGAAATGTCAAAACCAAAAAGTCGACTCCATTCTAAACATACTTTTTTTTAGAGAGTGATAATATTCTTAATATAAATGCAATAAGTCGACGCCATTTTAAAAAACGAATTTCGTGTTCCTCTATTCAACTTAGGGTTGCCTCTGTGCCTTTGCTTCAACCAGTTTCAGATGCATGAGATTTTTTTTCAAAGCTATTACTTGTGGTTAACAAGCTTAGCGCTCATACGAAGAGTTGCTGGCTGGCATAAAACAGCGACTAAATGCTTGCTGGCAATATATTGCATAAGTCTAAATCAGTTTTAATAGGGTTCAACTTCTAGAACGGCATTGTGGACACTTGAGATCGGGGCTGATTTGACTTTGCCGACAGACAACATTAGATACATTGGGAGCGGAGTTGAAGAACGCGTTTATTGATAGTCTATATATGATCTCAAGTTGCAGTCCATGGAACATAAAAATTGATGTGTGTTATGTGAGTGATCAGCTGTTTCTGGCGCTTTAAGCTGCTAACTGTAGGCTATTTTTTCAATGTGATTGTCATATAAAAATTTTAGTGCTCGAAATTGGAAATTAGAAGGACTTAAATGCGTTTGATGTTGGCTAGAATATAATAGAAACGAATTGAGCTCTACAAGTATTGTCGGATTGCCCTCCGCTCTATCGCACATACTCAAAAAGGTCCAGCACACTGATGAATTCGAGAAATCTGCCGGGCCATGTGATCCCTATTCGGTTCTATAGACCCAAGTATCTTCAACCTGCCTCTGCAGATTGCTGTGCTATCTAGCATCAGGTGCTCAAGCGTTTCGGGTTCCATGTCGGAAAAACGGTTGTTTGCATAGGGACTACACCCATGTGGAACAGTTAATTCTTGAGCCTGCAATGCCCAGTGTAAAATGCGACTAGTCGCCGGAATTTATCTATTTTATGATGCTTTTTAGACTTGTGAGGTTGTAACACTCCATTAGCATCCTATTCCCCTTGCGCAGCAGCTTCTTCATAGTATGCAGAGCCACTGCTATAGGATTCCGGTCCCACCATTCTACTAGCAGCAGCAGCAGAGCGGACTAGTTTATCTGCCAATTGATGCATTATTCTCCAAGTTCTCTCTAACCATTCAAGAAACACAGCTGAGTTGAAGTCGAGTATAATAGTTTTCTCGAGTTCAGATTTACTATATAATATAACAACAGATACTGTTGCGTAAAAACTAGAGAGATTTGAGAAGTTGTTAAGTTCTCAAACTGAGCTCAAATTTCACGCAATGCTTTATTTTGATTACGAAAAAAGCGCGTATCAGCAGAAGGAAAGAAGGTTAAGCAAGGCTCATGGCTTAGACAGCTAGAAATTCAATCGAATACGCATACATACATATGTATGTTACATATGTAAATATTGTACATATGTAAACATTTCCTACATTCGTACACCTCACTTTCGATGAGTCAAGACCGCTGCTGACTTAGCGATTTCATTTCATAGTAGGCCATTTTTCAAAAGTGTATTTATAAAAAAACACAAACATTTGTATATGTTTGTGTGTGTGGAAAATCACTTAAACCAGACACACACACATACACACATGTAAACAACTGTATGCATGCACTCGTATGTGTTAGTAATTATATGCTGGTATGGCAGTTAAAGTGAATAGAACACAATTTTGAGCAGCTGAAAATGAGTAATGTTATTTTTATACACAACATTTACATATGTACATATGCATGTATATATGTATGTATGTGTGTATAGCCATGTCATTTGTACGACTATAATTGTAATATCTGTATCTTCATTCGTTTACCAAGAAGATGAATCAAGCGAAAGATTTAAAAGAAAATACGTCCAAGCAGATTTCGCGCAACGCTCTGCGGGAAAAGCGCATGAGCAGAAAAAATGAAAAAATAAGAAAGCTTTATGGCAATCGCATAAAACGAAATTACAACGGTAAATAAAAAGTGAACGCGTTTATGGACGCGTTTGGGATCGACAAGGTGCGCACACCTCAAAGCGTCTCCGAACGTTATATACATATATACTTTGTATGTATGTACATGTATTTATATGTATGTGGGTACAATAAATAATACTGCGAGATTTCTGTTTACTGGCGGGTTGAGCAATGCTACTACGGTAAATTCTTGTTGGAATATAAATCCGTGACCGTTTTGATTACATACTTAGACCCGATTAACTCGAGAACGAACGAACTTTGATGATTTGTTAAGAAGTTTTTCGCACCAGTAGCCTAACAGTAGTGCTTGTAATAAGGGGTTGGGGTAGTCAGAATTTACAAAAAAATCAACTTTTTTTCATTTTCGTTAAGTGTAATATTTTGAAAATATTCTCTGAAAATTTCTAGTTGATCCGATAATTACTTTTTGAGTTATACGACAAATAACAAAAAGCGCTCGGGACCAGGTAGCAGCTGCCGCAAGAAACTTTAAATGCGTTTTGCTCAAAACTATGTTTTTTGAATTAGTGACAACTGTAAATCGAGAAAAGCTCAGTAGGTTTTTATGAAATTTATAAACATTTAGAATACATAATAAACTTTGGCCTGATCGAAGGATATGTTTTTTTTAAATTGCGATTTTTAAGACCAATTAACTGTTGATTTTTTCTCAAAAATCTACAAAAAGGTTTCCTAAGGCCGCCATTTTGTTAATTTTTGAAAAAAAGCTTCGATCCGGCCCGGTATTATTTATTTATAAAACTACTTGTTTTTATCCGATTGATTTTAGATGAATCTCCAAGGACTTATGATTGTGTATAACTTTGGAAATTAAAATTTTTTTTTTGAAATTTTCGTGACTTCAAGTCAAAACATTGTATAATAATGCCATATTACTACTTTTGTAAAATAACACGATTTAATAGCAAAAGAAAATTACTGAAAATTCTCATTTTTTAGTGCCACTGACTACCCCTAACCCCATAATAGCATTAATAGTGCCACAAAACAGTTTCGTATGAATTCAAATTAAAAAGCCTTGATGGTATATAAAATCAGGTCCGTTCCGTAGATGCGACTGTCGTGTTTTCTCTATGCTAATGTCGGTCTTTGGTTTTATTATGGTACTTATAAAACCATATATACCATACATTATACGTTAGTAAGATAGATTTAGTTCTCGAAGACCAATAGGACGAGCTTCTAAGCGAGTCAGTCAGGTTGCGAAAGTTCTGGACGTTTCCATAGTGCTACGAAAGAGTTTCGTATGAATTCGGTCAAGTTAAAAAGCCTTGACGGTATATAAGTAAAATCGGTTCCATCACGAAGACTCAACTGTCTGCGTTTCTCTGTATTGATGCCAGTGTTTCTTTTTATAAGTAAGTAAGTCACTAAACCAAAAAAATTTCCGTAAATTGTTTTTTTTTCGATATTCGCGGTTGATTTATTATGAACTCAAGTTAACACTCCGTGGAACCCGTTTCGACTCGTTTGAGGCTGTAAAAGCAAATTCGCAGTGGGAACTGAAGGCGAACCCGGACAGCACCAACAAGGCATTTTTCGATGATTGGAAAAAAAGGTGACAGGAGCATATTTTGAAGGCGACAAAATAAATATTGATGAAGATTAAAAATGTTTCGTTTTATTTACAATTTCCGGAAACTGTCTGGTCTTAATGTATACGCTAGTGAGGTAGATGTAGTTTCCGTGTTATACTAGGAGTATGCTTCTAAACAAGTCTGCAAGGTTATGAAATTTCTGGAAGTTGAAGCAGCCTATGCTTATGCTCTGAGCTGTCACCTATCAATTACACCAATTATATGGTATATTACGTGGTATGTCTCGCATGTAAAGAAATCACTAAAAACTATTATCACTTTTACGCCCATCGACTTAAATATACTTGAATTGGCACAATTCCATCGAAGTAGCATTTTTCTTAGAGCTACGCTTAGATGTAATGCCAGAAGACAAGTCCAAATATTTCGACTCTTAGCAGGTTTAAGTACGCGACAACTGTACGTCGTTACTTTGTGGGCTTTAGTAATTTTCAAGTAGTCTTCATCAAAAACATGTTATAAGTATTATGCGAGACTCGTTCGAGAGATTTTTGTCTTTGTCAGCATATTTTTTGAAAACTTTTAACAGTTATATGCTTATTGATTTTGAACTGAGATTATGTCTATGCACATACATACATACATATGTATTATGTACATATGTACATATGTTTGCGTGACTGATCTGCTTTTAACCTACATACATACATATATACATATATACAAAGTCACAGACTCTCTCTTTCCAAATCGTTATACAGTTTATTGAGTTTTTTAAGTGCAGAAGACACTTAGTTGGAATGTCAGTGGCATAACATCTGCTTAACACATACAAGCTGGCAAACATACAAATATACAGTGGTATATAAAAATATACGTACATATGTATGTGTGTATGCATATAAATGCTATTACTTTCATATGTGCTTAAACTACGTTAAGTAAATATATTTACCAATACATACATACATACATAGGCACTTAGAACGTCTGTTAGAGTGATCTTAGCGATATATTGCATTCTTATAATTCTTGTTATTGTGTTTTCGTTCATTGTTATAAAAATAGTCAGAGATTTCAAGCAGACAACACAAGGCTTTCATAGGCCTACAAAAGTAGTATATGTAATACATACAAACAAATATACATGTGTATGTAAATATAAAGCAACGAGTAAAAATAGTATGCGTTTCAATGAAACGATACTAATCCATAAACACAATAACAGTGCTGGTAAAAATATAAGCATAACGCCGACGTCTATATGCTGCATATGGAATAGTTTGAAAACCGACTAGGTGACCTTACTTTGCCACGGGGGCTCAAGTGTGGATTCTTCGAACTCGCTTCACCAAATCGTTTTAAGTATATTCTCGGTGATAAACATTGTTGCTTAAGTTTGCAGCTCAATATCAAGCTTTTAAGCTTTTTTAGGTTTGCGCGCTTTATTCAGCTATAAATCTTATAAGCCGCAAGCCAAGTCGCCTAGCGACCAGATACAGATTACCAACAGAAATTTTGATTTTGCAGACATTTAAAAGAGTGCAAACAAGCTTATCAGCCGTTTGGACATTCAGCGCTTTATTCAACTATCATTTCCATGAAATGAAGAAGCGCTGAAAGTCAAATCGCCTAAGAAACTTGATACAGAATAGCACTATAACTTCTAAGGTAGAAGACATTTGAAAGTTTACAACTTTATAGCAAGTTTCACAGTTGTTTTGACATCCAGCGCTTTATTCAGCAATAATTTGTATAAGTTAAAGAAGCGCTGAAAGCCAAACGGCCTAAAAAACCTGGTAGGGTGTGGAGTCAAAGCGTTAAGGGTTTACATGGGTTTCACGGCTTCAAAAAACAAACATTTTTTTTATTGACTTATTTAATTCTATAACATCTAACGAGTAATAGTTTTGGAGATATAGCTTTGAAAAGTTGCGCGCTCGAGGCTAGCTATATAGTCACTTAAAACGCGTATTTCTCGAAACTGTGTTTTCAAAGTCGCTTGTCAAGATTCCTCACGAACTACTCAACCGATCTTAATGAATTTATACACAGGGCTTTCAGGTAGTTTAATAGTTAGTTAAAGTCTTGCACAAAGGATTGTTTTTTGTTCAATTACAACTATTTAAAAAATAAAAATAAAAAACGTTGAGAAATTTTCAACAAAATTTGCTTTTTTTTTGTAAAAACGTCTACCAAAAATACAATTTTCACTTTATTTGTTTTTTCTCCATCTCTGTACCTAGTTATGATCTTAGTTGAAACACGTAATTTTTTTTTACTTTTGATGATCCTGTCAGCAGTTCTGCTGTTAACGCGGAAGCACCTTTTTTCCGAGCCACTGTCGGATATGACGTCGTAATGACCGAGTTTTGAATATTTTCCTGTGAAAATTTCACAAATCCTTTGTCAAATATGTATCATCGGAATAATAATAAAAAGTTTGAATAAAAATTTAATTTTTTATATAAAAAAAAATGTTATTGGAAATAGGGCGTTTTTTGCGCGACGAAACCCATGTAACCCTCTAAGCTGTTGCATATTTTTGAAAGCAATAGTGAGTTTATCTGCCTACGGCACTGTAGCTACATACATATATATTGTATATTTGTAGGTATTTAATATATTGGCAATAGCAGTACGATTTCAGCGAACGTAGTCTCTAATAATATTGTCTTTATACGCACAGTAAGTAACCAGTGATTTTCCTATACTTTGTTTTTTATAATATCAATTATAAATTACTTATTTTCTTCATGACTTTGTTACCGTAAATACTACGCAAAACTGTTAAACATATTAAAAGTGTACATACGAATATGTACATACATACATATGTAATATTCGTTTTGTTGCAGGCAAACCCAACCGACAATGTGAAAGCTCGTTGTTGCACGATCACCCCAAATGTGTTCCCATATCTTAAAGCTGCCTAGCTACTGGCTGCAGGCTGCTGGCTGTCTGTTTGCCCGGTTGTTTCAGTTGTTTCGGGCCATAGCTAATGCAGCGGCTGTGGGGATTAAACGCGCCTCGTCATCGTCTCCGTCAACTTCCCCAACAGACTCGCCATCCCAGCTAACTAACGATCACTCACTGATTTGTGTTTGTGTGTGTGTGCGTTTGTATGCTCATTGGCGCTTTACGGTATCGTCGTATGCACATTTAGTACGTTCTTTTGGTATACACGTACTCATTATACCGTTGTACGATGAAATGAATGTAGTAAGAGCGTTTTTTCTCTATACTATATATCGGGTATATGTGTAGTTATATTTATAGAAAAACTTATGTGTGTAGCAACATCACGATCATATAGCTCAATATACATACATACATACATACAGAGGTATGCATGTAGAAATATGTGTACGGTAGATACGTGTCGGTATAACGATCGCGTAGAGCAATACTTAAAAATAACTTACCATTTAGTAATTTAACAAAGCAGAGAAAGAACTCTGTTGTTGCCAGCTTTTCTACCCCGAAACACACAAAATCAATGCGATCATTTTCAAAAAGATTGTATATATTGTACATACATATGTATGTATGAAAGTAAAGAGTAGCTGAGTTGTAAAATACAACCGTGTACAGCTAGAACTCTCAGCAATGGCGGTCAAGGAGTTCAATGAGTTTGCTTATTCGAGTCGGTGAAATCGAAATTTACGCTATCAAAGATATCACTGAGGCAGCTTGAGCTGGAAAAGAAGCTGCAGAAATAACGAGCAAAGAACTAGATATAGAAAAAAGAGCATAATATTGTGACGATCGGTTCGAAAATCGAAAATTTATGTTATCAAAAAGACCACTGAGGCCGCTTCAGCTTAAAAAGACGATTCAGAAAGACCGTTAAACAAAACAGTCATAGAAGATCATGAAGATAAGAACGTGACGAACGCAAATCGAAAATTTGTGATATCACAAATATCTAACCAGTCATAGATTATATGGGAATAAGATTGCGACAAACGAAAATCTAGCTCACAGATACCTGAACACTGTTAGATTACTACTTCTGGTTTTGTACTATAAATATTATTTATTCTAAAGCCTGTAGTTTATAGTCTTAGTAGTAGTAGTTACAACAGGCAATAGTGGATGACCGAATGATGATGACCTAAGTGGATTACCGAAGGATTAGACTAATTCTAAGAAATACCAGGAAATTTACCAGTCATATACACACAAAGAAAAGAACATGATGATCGAAAATTGGTTCAGAGATATCCGAACACATTGATAATTAGAAGACTATTAGAACACTTGTCATATTTTTTGATTTATAAAGATTTTTTTAAATTAAAATAAAACTGCCAACGGACGGAGCCCTCCATTTGTAGTTTTCAAGCCTCTTTACTTGAAATGTAATCAGTTTACTAGAGAAATAACGAACTGCCTGAAGAACTAATAAACTGTAAACTAGTGTAGATGGAAAAAAAAAAATTATTGTTAAATTGTCACATCTTTTCAAATTTCGAAAACAAACCAACAGCGCTGGCAGAACTGTTCACCTGGCAAAATTCTTCGCTGAAGAAAGAAGATAGCGCAGAAAACTTTTCTTTTCTGGTTGTTGAGAGAGTAAAATCAAAAGACACAGCTTTGCTGTATGCTTCTTTAAACCAATATTTAATATTAAAATAAATGCCTACTTTGGAGCAGATCTTCAAAGTGATCGTTGACTTATGAGATTGTTACACAAGAGTTCCGATCAAAAGGGATAACTGGTGATAACTTACATGCATAATAAAAATGGTTAAACTTACTGAAATATAGTTTAGATAACAACTTATCACTTCAAATATTAATCGATGAAGATCAGCACACGTTTTTTTAAAGCCAAAACTGAGCATTTAAATTCCAGCCGAGAAATCTAGAAAGTGTCGAAAAAGTCTCTTTCTAACGCATCGGCCCATGTTTGTGGTCATTAGTTTTTGTATGCATTGCGACTCGAACGCGGTATAACAAGGGGAAACGTTAACACTGGGTACAATCTCGTAACGGAATGATGCGCAAACGTTCGTATTAGCGCTTATACTCTCCAACTAACATTTCTTGCCTCTCTTTAACAGTTAAAATTATACGCTCATGTATGTATGTATGTATGTAGGTATGTATACCTCTATATATTCTACCACAATTCGCAGTTACAGTTAGTTTCTGATAGCTGTTGTTGCAATTCTGCAAATTAAGCACGTCATCCAGCCAGCCAGCCAGTAGCAAAAGTCAAAGATCAAACATATGAAATAGAAGAATTAAACATCAATGTATCAAAAAAAAAACAAAAAAGCAGACGGCTTATCAATTTTAGCACCGTTATTTTTTCCAATGTATGCACATGCATACATAATTCTTAAATTTCCGCACTTTTGTCCACTTGCTTCCCCTTCTCTAGCCGCGGCAGCGTTGTGATTAGTCAAATATGTGCTCACATAGCGTTAAATGGACGTAAGTAGGTAAGTATGTATGTAGTGCCGACTGATAGCGGTAGCTGACGGTGATCTTTGGTGACCCCGTCTACTAACAATGTTACGATTGACTATACAATGTTGCCAGCTTAGCAAGTGATCAATACGATTGGCTGACTGTTTGTATTAAAATTATAAAGTATAACATGCTTATGTACATACATATATGTGTGTATGTTTGTCTGTACGGTTAAGACTGTTGGAAAAAGTATGTATGCATGTGCCGGCGCACTTACGCTTTTTGTTGCGAGGAAAGCAAAATAAAATAAAAAAATAATAACAGCAACAACGGTACGGTGTACGGCTGGAGACTATTAATATTTAGAAGTTAACCTCTTTGGCCTTTAACGACAAAGCAAACGCAATTTGAAACAACAAAACGACAACAAGTAGAAAAAGAGCGAAGCTTAAGAATACAAGGTAAGGGCATAGTACCATTATTTAAAATTGGAAAAAAATAAAGTTTAGTTTTACTAGAACAATCACAACTAACGCAAATTTCATAATCATCAGTGTTTCATAAATTGCGTAGTTGAAATTTTGTAAACAAATTATAGTTTTGTTATATCATAAATAATTATTTTATTACGAATCTAACTCGGCTGAAATAACACTCTATATATTGAAAAGATCGCAAAGGAATTAAAAAAAAACTTTAAAAAATAGCGATCGTTCAGTTTGTATGTAACTACATATGTATATTCTATAGTGGTCCGATCTGAACAATTTTTTCGAAGGTTGTACCGTTGTCTTGGGCAATAATCCATGCAAAATTTCGTGGATATCATATATCTCATAAAATGAAAAAACTTTCCATACAAGCACTTTATTCCGTTCGATGGCAGCTATATACTATAATGTTCCGATATCGACCGTTTTGACAAATGTTCAGCTTCTTAGGGAGAAAAGAATGTGCGTAAAGTTTCAGATCGATAGCTTAAAAACTGAGGAACTGGTTCATCAAAATATTTAAAACAAATTTAATATAATATAACAATGGAAGAGCCTTCACGTACGGCAAGTTCGTGGTGGTTTCATTAGCTGTCTTCGATTTGCCAAACGTTACTCTCCAGCGAATCGAACATACTATAACCGATGCGCAAATAATCGGGCAGCACTTGTAGTGCCACCCTGCGGTAACATGTCTTCTAACGCATGCGCAATAGTATTATGATTCTTTCTTAGTAAATAAATTACTTTTTCACGCTAAAAAAAGTTGCTGTAACACTTAATTTTTGGTTTCTATAAATTACTATAATTGATTTTAAGCCTTAAGTTTTAAAAATACAAGAAAAAAAAGAAATTTGTATTTACTTTTGTAGTTTGAACCATTCACAATAGTAAAACTGATCTAAAATATGCAAAATTAAACTTGGTAGCATTGACAATAGCGGCCATACCATTTGACTGAGGTATGCGTATACTCACTTGCACTAATTGAACTCGATAACTTTGTTGTTACATGTAACTTTTTTTTGACAAGAGCTTAGAAGCAAGCAGAGAATTGGCGAATCGAACACAGCTACTATATACGTACTATATTTGTAATAACTTAAAAGTGTGTGAATTCCACATAAAAAGACAGTTGCTAATAAAGTTAACCTGTTAAAATCTTATATAGAATTGCTGCCTGGCAAAACTGGTCTAAAATGTGTAAAACAAAACTTGTTAGGTTTGAAGTTAACGATATTTAATGAGGTATTCGCGGATACGCTGGTGACAACTCAACTCGAAAACTTCTTTGTTGCCTTTAAATGTAAATTTTTTGAGAAAAGAGCAAGACCCGAAGATAGCGAACAGAGAAATGGCGAATCGAAAACAGCTAGCGTTTGATATATTCATTACAAAAACACATTCCCAATTATACAATAGTTTTATTATTTGTATAAGGTACATGTATGTATGTATAACAATCGGGCTTCAAGTATGAGTCGTATAAATCGCCAGACAAACTGTTCGCGACGTAAACAAACAGCTGCCAAACACATAATAATTGACATACGAGGAGATAAAGCTTCACTTTCGATTTGTGCGCGCAGTTTATATGGACCAGTCCGTGTCAAACTTGATCTTGAGTGTACACAAAAATCCTTAAATAAATAAAAGTTTGGCTTTGACTGTAGGAACGTATGTATGTACATGCATATGTACATTTTTTTAAATTCTTATGCATTTTCATAACAACTATAACACCATTCAGAGCGTAAAGTCAGTTAGTTATATCAGTGAACGTACAAACATCTGCTCATACAAGCATTGAGATGTATGTATATATCTGCATGCATACATACATGCAGATGTTCATATGTAGATATGTATATGTGTGTATGTATATTAGGTCAAATGTTCGTACTTGGTAAGCATTTATTCCTCTGCCTTTTTGTTGTTGTTTATATTTTATATTTTTCTTTGCCTAGTTTGAAGCGTTACTTTTTATTATAATGCGACGCGCTTTTTATTAGCTTCTAATGTTTTATTTATAATATTTTCATGCATGTAGATATGTATGTATGTATGTGCATGCTTTTGCAATATTACAATATGAACACACAAGTGTTTGTACATATGATAAATATGTATGTATGTACATTGAAAGAATTATTGTTGCATTGCTGTGCAGAGCGCGTAGTTAATGTAGATATGTTTTAAATACATACAGACATTCAACTGTGTAAAAATGTTTTGCAAAAGTCATATATAATATAACAACAAATGAAATATGGAAAATAATATTAGTTAGGCGGGCATACCCACATGTATGTTTGTACATACATATTTACAGTTACTGACAATAAAATAGAATCAAATTAGATGGTTTCGAAATAATTAACAATCTATATTATTTGTTCGATAAAATTTGAATACGTTTTGCCTGTAATCGATTACTACAATATTTACCTTTTCAAACCCCATGATGGTAGCTCTATTACATGCTGCTGTTATCTTTGTGTTAAAATTAAACAAAAGTGTTCATTTGTTGTCGTGACAAAAAGATAGAATAAAGGAATAAATATATCAATTATAGGCGTTATTTAGTAAAAAATTATATTGTAAGTATATAACATTTAAGATATTTGTTAAAACTTGACATTTTGTTACAATTAAGTATTATTTGTAGAAGAAATGTGCCGAGGAAGGCACTACACAGCGGCAGAGCTTAAGCTCATAAAAAAATTGCAAAATAACGGTTATCTTCAAAGAAAAATTTCAAAAATTATAAAAAGTTACCAAAGGCTTGTGTTTACTGCTTTGAAACCTCTAAAAAAAAATGCGAATAAGAGCACGAGCACGAGAAACGATGCCACAGAATGACAATTACATAGAGATTTTAACAAAACGCCTTCCTTTCAAGTCCTCTGTAACTATCTAACGAGAATTGGGCGTAGAAATTTCTTCAAGAACTGTTGCATGTCGCTTTTTAGAAAATAATCTCTTCGGAAGTTTGTGCCGGAAAGTCCCAATATTGACAAGAAGACAGCGAAACAATCGGAGTGCTTTTGCTTCAGCGCATATCAATTGGACCGGTGAAGAAAATGCAAAAAAGTGGCGTAAGTTCCTTTCGTTCGATGAATCTAAAATAAATATGGTAGGTAGCGATGGTAAAGTTTGGGTTCGAACTCCAAAGAATCGTGCAACGAACCCCCGATACACGAGAAAAACTCTCAAACATGGATAGGATAATGATAAGGGGGTGTTTTTCGTGGTACGGAGTTGGACCGCTGTTTTGGATTTGGGAAATCATGGATCTTTATCACTACCTTAGAATTTTAGAAGATGTAATGCTTCCCTTATGCTGCCTGGAACATACATTTAATGGTCAAGACTTGGCTATAGGATCAAGGAATCGATGTTATGACCGGATTTAAATCCTATAGAAAACCTGCGCAAGATTGTAAAGGAAAAATTGGGACCCATTAAACCACGAAATACGAAGGAGCTATGTCCAAGAAAGGAGGAAATAGCCCAAGAGGCGTGGTATTCAATACCGAATTCGGTCTATAAAGCTTTAGTGGCAGTATGGATCTATGGAAGGTGCGCTGCCGTACTCGCAAATAAAGTTTTTGCAAAAAAATTCAAACTTATTTGCATTATAAGTTATAATAATCTACTATTTACAAGTTTTGGTGCCATGATTTTGTGTTATTGTCAATTTAATTCCTTTAAAAGTTGTCTGTTCATAACAAACACATAATTTATTTTTGATTTTGAAATGTTTAAAATAAATTTTATTAACCATACAAAATAATTGTTTTCTCCTAAGAACTGTGGTAACACTTTTTGGTGCAAAAAGTTGTGGATAAAATTTTGATTCTATTTTAATGTCAGTAACTGTATGTCTACATATGCTTATATTTTCTATTATAGCATGAATATTCGTAGTTATTAAAAATATATGTGCAATATATGGTTAATTTATTATTTCCTCTGAAATTACAATGCCCTGGACCCTGAAAAATTTATTCTCAACTATTACAAAAGCTCCAAACAAAAAGTAGAGCGATTTTTAACTAGGCTTCTACTTTTAATTGTTAGTCAGTTTGAAGTATTTCTGCCCGGATAAGAGACTGGGCACTAGAAATGAATTTCTATACCCCAAATAGGATATATGTTAAGGTTGTAATACCCAGAAGTTAACGTGTTAGAGCCTATAAACTATGTTTTTTATTATATATTATATATTTAAGATATCCAAATGAAACTTAGCACACTTCCCTTTCTCACCATGAAGCTGCTCGTTTGTCGTTACCGATATCGATATATATCGATATCGAACCACTATAAGATATAACTGCCATACAAACTGAACGTTCAAAATCAAGCCCTTGTATGGAAAACTTTTTCATTTAATTAGATTCAAATTAGCCATTGTTTACTGTACAATACAACGGTACAATCTCCTAAGAAATTGCTCAGATCGGACCACTATACCATATAAATATCTGTCATACAAGCTGACCAATCAAAATCAAGTTCTTGTGTGGAATCTTTTGTATTTGTGCAGTATATTATAGCCTCGGTGTAGCCGAAGTTAACATTTTTGTCTTGTTTTTATCTAAGTACGTTGCCGCTCTTAAGATTTGTGGTTTGTTTTCGTTCCCCATAATGTTTGCTGCTTAGACTTCTATTTTGATATAATGAAGGTGAGATGTAAGCTAGGATCTTTGCACCTTTCACGCTGATTTTTATGACTAAAGTGTCTACATGGGTTCATAGTTTAATTTTCTAACACTTGAGAGCCAAATTTATTATCATATAAACCAAAAAATTAAATTTTGAATTTCTTTTACTAATTTCATCACAAACATACACATCACGTGCCTTGAGCTGTTAAATGGAAATCAACTCAATCCTACAAGTAAATCACTACCGCTCTTCCGATTAGTTGTGAAAAAATTGATAGCGAAAGTGATCGCAAATAAACCAAACACAAACAAAGCAAAAAAATAAAAAATAAATATAAAGAAGAAACATAGCTATGAAGTGTGGGTCATTAAATTATTTAATTATTTAGTTTAGGTATAAGTGTACGTATTTATGTTCTGCATCGAAGTAAATAAATATAGAAAAAATGTTTGCATATTGTTTATGTGCACACAAAGCAACATACATATGTATGTATATAATAAATATTTGTTCATATATGTATGCGTTATTAAATAATTTTTCAACAATAAAAAACAATATAATTTTACCATAATAAAAAAAATTGAATTTTTCAATAATAAAAAAATAATTTTGCAATAATAAAAAATATAAATTTTTCAAGAGTAAAAAAATAAGTTTTCAATAATAATTTTTCAATAGCACAAATAAAAAGTAATTTTAATAATACAAAATAAACAAAAATTCCATAAAATAATAATTAGCAAATTAATTCCAAAATTAAAAAAAAAATATTTAGTTTTCCAAAATTAAAAAAAAATATATATTTGATTTTCCAAAATTAAAAAAATACTTAATTTTCCTAAATTAAAAAAAAATTAATTTTCCAAAATTTAAAAAAAAATATTTAGTTTTCCAAAAATAAAAAAAATATTTAATTTACCTAAATTAAAAAAAATATATATTTTTGATAAAAATAATTTTTAAATTATAAAAAAAAAATTTTTTAATACAAAAAAAAAATTACAAAAATAAAAAAAAATATTTGTAGGAAAAACATGCACGTATTTATTGATCATATCGCATAAATATCATATGATCATAAATCATCCGCAACTGACTAGTTTTTATTAAAATGCCGCCAAAAATTATAAGAAAAACCATATACATACATATGTAAAGGTCGATATGTACACTTGTCACACAATACAAAAGCATTATTGGTGTATTTCTCTCTTTCTCAAAGCAACTCATATAAGAAAAGCTTCAGTATCCTGCTCACAAGCCTACCATTATTTCCTTTTTGCTCAGCGATTTCGTGTCACAATAACTCCCTCACGCTTCCGCAGCTCGAAATTTACGCGTTCAGTTCACTTTATCCGTTTTGTTTTAGTTGCTTTTTTTCTTTATTTTGCAATTAGTTCTAAACACATACGCCACTGCAGCGCGCCGATAAGAATATTTTTTTCACTTCGCACGCTCGTTGTTTTTTTTTTTTTAATTTCTGCGATATATTATATTTATTTATATTTTGGCAAATTTACCGTCGTTCCCAACGATCTGAACGATCTGAACGATCCCACCCAACATTACGTCTACGACTACCAACCAACACTACGATCATCGCGTTCGCTAAACTCGTCAAATACCGCTACAGCGCAACAGTTGCTGTAGTTGCTACTGCTTCTTGCTTGTTCTTCTTCTTTTTCAACGTCTACCGCCGCTGCCGTCTGACGTTGGACGTCTGACTTTTGTTGTTTCATTCATACGCTTGTTTCATGCTATTTAGAATACTTTTTACAATTTTTGTTATAATTCCGCACTTCCTTATGGTTGTTGTTGCCGCTGCTGTTGCTGTTGCTGTTGTAGTTTATTTTTGTTTTTGTGTCGCTACTACGATTGTTAGCTCATATCTACATATCGACCGATGGACCGAACGGCAGTTTGCTTTGCTTTGCGGTTGCCAGCGACTAACGATAATCTCATGATGTTGCTGTTGTTTTGGTTGTTGTTATTGTTATTATTGTTGTCGTTTCGAAAAGCGTATCCCAAAAATAACCCCCTGCTTGCATTCGTGCCACTCTCGTTAAAGTTTCGGCTTTAAATATTTCACTTTTCTGAGATTCGTGTAATTCGTTTGGATTTTTAACGCTACTGCGTATAACACCGCTACTCTATTTACCAAAATATAGCCGTAGTACTACATTCAATTAGCATTCGATATTCAATTTCGAAAACAATATCGAAATCTCTGCAACGTCTTTCATTTTCTGGTTCTTTTTTTTTTGTTTTTTGCTCTCTTTTCATTTTTAATTCAACCTGTGAGAGCGCTGTAATATTTGAGTCCGCTGCAGCCGTAACGCAATATGTAGATTGCTGGCGCGCAGACATAATGGAAGCTTTTACGAGTGATTAATCGGGAGGTCCATGCATATGCAAGTAGTATAAGTAAAAAAGTATATTCGGATTGCCTTAATTCAAACTGTACCCGAACGCCTGCTGGATTTTCATATGCATTTTTACAGGTACAAAACCCATAGGTGTTAGAAATGCGTCGCTAATTGTTTATTTCAGAAATGTTCGAAAGCTTTCCCAGTTTACTTAAAAACTCGTTTTTACTTCTTTACAATAATATATGTACAAACATACGTACATATGTATGTTCCGAAGTACATGACTCCTTATTAAAACATTAATTCAACATTCCTTCCATCAACTCCAACAAATCCTGTCGGGATAATTTACTGCATTTGCTAGATGCTTTGTTACTCCAGCAGTTTTTGAGTAAGTGATTCCGTTTCGGATAGGAACGTTTCGAAAAGGCTTCGTTCGTGTACGCACGAAGTTCAGAGAGAACGGCCTTACTTTCTAAAAACTTAATCATCTTACGAGACATTGATTCTTTATTACAACAACGAAACAAACATATGCAAATTTGTGGCGGTTCGAGCCAAAAAGCTGCATAATTTCGATAAGTCTTTGTAATATGTTTGTCGGTTATGAAGATTACCTTAAAAAATCTTGCTGTTGTGTAGTCAAATACTTTTGAGAACTGCTGCCGAGTTAATAGTTCGTGGCCAAACAAAAATTTGGGTGCCCTCCGTTCACAAAAACCACAGTGCTTTCATAGTAGTGGCTGATTGATCACTTAGAGAGCATCACCAAAGGTTCAAGTATAGCAGCAATTAAAAAAGGACATATTTTCAAAGTAAATATTGGCGAAGTTATGTTTTACTGCTGTGGCTTTCTACGAAAATGAACTCTCACTACTGTGATCGCAAGTTATCTACAAAAACGAACGTTGCGATTAATTTTGCAATAAATTACTAAAAGAATATTTTAACTTCGTGTGTATAGGAGCATACATAACGCATGAGAACTTTCGCTTTCGCTCTGCTATGCGTGTTACTCTTTTGAATCGAATTCATACATATGTCTTCAGTTGTATGCATGTATGTATAGCTTTAATTATTTATTTACTAGTAGTACGCGTATAATGAGTGCGATTTGTTTATACTCGCTTTTTGAATTTCAAATACAACGTGCTGGCGGTTCTTATTAGAAAACTAACTAAATAAATGCACTGGAAGTAGAGTTTCTTCTATAAAAGCATGAGTATACTGGGTGCTTGTACATATGTATATACACATATATGTATATATATATATACAAATGTACCAATGTACAATGTACGGCCTTTTACGCCCTTTAAGAAAATCGTACCTTGCATTATAATTCGTAGACTACTTTACTTTCAAAGGAATGTTTTTGAATATTCATTAAAATACATTTTTATTACGCTTTAGAACTTGTACAGCGCTTTTTTTGGTACGTAGACCATACAATTATTCATATACAATATAGGTATGTACATATATATGGCTGTATGTATGTATGCTTGTATATCGGTAATCGCATGTATTTTATATAAGCGCAGTAGACTGGCATTAACGATACTATTTTTGAAATAGAGAAGAGCAAATAATTTTTTACGCGGTAACTTAAAAAATACACATACAAACATATTGTCTTACACACATACATATGTATATACATATGTACTTTTATATTATATAATACAAATAAGAACATTTATATGAAGCAGTGTATGCATGAATGATATATGTATATATGTATGCATGTTCATACATGTTTTTACATGGGAAAATATTTACAAAAAGAAAATATATTCTAAACGCTTTTCCAATGAGAAACGTGTCTACTCACATGCAGTTATACTTACTTACATGCTTACATACATATATTCATACATACATTTATTCAACACACATACATACATTTATTCATACATACATACATAAATATATTCATACATACATACATACATATATATACTCATACATACATACATACATACAATTCACACAGTCATAGATCGTTTTATGATTTATTATGCTGTTCTACAATACGATTTAGGCTGCTTTTCTTCACTAAATGGAACATGAACTTTTGTATATAAGTACATACAAGCTTAAAAAAAAATTTAATATATATTTTTAGGAGAAAAAACGCTTTTGAAAACTTACATACATATGGATATATGTGCCTAGTTCTCTTATAATTTCTTGTAAAGACTTACAAGGAATGGGGACAAGTAATAAAAAGTTGGCTAAAAATAGCAATACAAGGTGTGATTACACGCACACAATAGGCTTACATCTTATATATACATAAACACATGCATACATACATATATAATATATGCATATATGTACATATGTATGTACATGTTAGAAAGCAAACACGCTATTATGATGCTGAAGAATTTGGAATATTTGGAAACATGTTTTTGGTTTGAAAATATTTAATGTTTCAGTTTATAAAACACAGAATCGTTAACCTTCT
Source organism: Bactrocera oleae (assembly GCF_042242935.1). NCBI lineage: Eukaryota > Metazoa > Arthropoda > Insecta > Diptera > Tephritidae > Bactrocera > Bactrocera oleae. Next base: position 3,608,806 of record NC_091539.1, read on the forward strand.
TCTCTAGTAATTTAAAGCTTTAGTTTAACAATTTTAATTTTTTTTTTTTAGTTTAGCTCAAATGTTCTTTGAAATATCAATGGTGCACTGTAGGCAACTGAAACAAGTCCATTTGAACACTCAGTGTTGTATATAATAGTTAAAAAGAGTCATATAATTTGAGGGGCACACCTAGTGTGAAATTTTGAAAAAATCGATTTTTTTCACATTTCGATAGTTTGTACCTTAAAAAATAACATACTAAAATTTCAAATCGATATTTCAAATAGTTTTTGAATTACAGCCGGTAACCGCTTAGTTCAGTCAACCCAATCATCTAGTTTTTAAACGCGTTTTTCTCAAAACAGCATTTTTCGAATTTGCTGCAGTGCTAACTCGAAGACAAATATCCGCTCATCAATTTTTTTATGCCTGTTTTGTATATAACTCTACATACAATGACATATCGGTTTTGGCTGGTCAAAAACGACCAAACTTTGGCGTAAAATTCAAAAAAAATTTTAAAACGCCGCCATTTTGTCAATTTTTGATTTTTATCAATCGTAGGTCAATGTGCGAAGAATATCAACTAGTTTAACGAGATTTGTTTATTTTTAAGGTTCATCCACGGAAAAGACCGGAATCACGGCAGCAGTTGAGGGCCTGTTTTTAACGCCGTCGAAGATCTCTTATAACTATTATTATATTAATTTTTTTTTAATTTTAACGGTGCATTCTTGAAACATGTGAAAATATACCCTGAATTCAAAACAATCGATACAGTAGTTTTTTTTTAATTACCAAAAATCCCACACTAGGTGTGCGCCTTCAAAAAGAGACATATTTAGAACGCTGTAACAGCCTGAAAAGGGGATTTTTGGGAATTAAAAAAAAACTACTGTATTAGTTGTTTTAAGGGGATATTCTGGTTTAAAAGCCCGAATTTTAGACTCTTTTTCAGACCCGATAAAATAAAATAAGAAACATTTTACTATACATTTTCTATATGTTTTTTATTGATATTTAAAGAGTAAAAATTAATTATAATATAAAAAAAATTTCAAAAAATTCCAGGCCGGCAAAGTGGGGACTGATGAAAAAATGGCGTGTCCTGGATATCAGGACTTCCAGTAACCCAAAATGGAAATTGTTGAGTCATCCTTAAAGAGGAAGTATGTAGTTAAGCACTACGAGAGGATTTTGGAGAAACTATTTTTTCCACAAACTGGCGGCTGTTTAAAAAATATGTTTCGTTGTTTCCCTGTGTTGTGGCCATTCGGAATTTAAAAAAAAAATAAAAAAAATAAAAAAAAAATCAGAAAATCCTCTCGTAGTGCGATAGTATAATGTATAAAGAAGCTCTGTATAAAACTTCAAGTAAAACGATTGAGTAGAACTTGAGATATTATGCACACCGTTTTTAAAAAAGTAGTTCAGAGAAAAACAACTTTAAAGCTCGCGCCACGCTGCCAGTCGATTTTGCCGGCGCAACACAAAATGAGCTGTATGTCAGACAATAATTTAAATTTCAAAAAATCTTTTTAGAGACATATTCCTAAAGTGTAATACTACAATAATATGCAAAAAAAATATCAATACTTTTTAAATTTCCGAACCAGAATACCCTCTTAAAATTTTAAGGGTATATTTATACACATTTTAAAAACACAAACAAAAAAATTAATATTTTTGGAATTACACTAGATCTCCGAGGACTCTAAAAACAAAGTTCGCCACTGCTGCAGTAACACCCTCTCAGTTGATGAAACCTTAAAAAAATCTCTATTAGAAGATATTGCCCGTACTATGACCTACGGTCGAAAACAAAAAACAAAAATTGACTAAATGGCAGCGTTTATAGAAAAATAATAAAATTTTGGTTCTCTTTGTTCTGCCATAATTTGAGTTTTAATCACCTCATAACACTGGTAGATCATTGTATGGAAACTATATACAGAACATGCAGGCAAAATGTACATAGTTATGAGAAACACGAGTTAAAAGTTAAACTGACGAAGCTGATTGAACTAAGCGGTTACATGTTAAAAACTGTTTGAGTTAGCTTTTTAAAATTTGAATATGTTATTTTTAAGGGTATAATCTAACGAAATATGAAAAAATAATAATTTTTTTTAATTTCACATTAAATGTGTCCCTCAAGAAACCATTAAAGATTTTATGCGCCTGAGAGTATGCTATATTAGGGGACTTATGATTATAAGTCATTTCATTTAACAAGCTCGCTCAGCGCGCACTTCTCAAACGGTTATTAATATAATTTATGACCACAATTGAACTTAAATCGGTAATCTGATTAATTAAAATTACTAAAATGGTTTAATGTGTAATTCGTGGAATGAAATAAACAAACACATTAGACGAAAATGGTTAAGTTGCATCATATTTTTGAACGCTATTTAATCAAAACAGCTAATATAACAGTTAAAATTAAATTGAGCGGCTGATTAGTAATTCGCTTACGTTTTCAAAGACAATATTTCGCAGTATGGTATGATGTGTTTAGATTTGCTTTAGTGATTTGCATAGACAAGCCCAATCAGTGCCTATTCAACGACTAGAATGTAACGCATATTATTTATATACATATATGTATGTATCTATATAATTTATATATAAATAAAAGCATATACACACGCGCATATATCAAGGTATACTTATGTATATTTATAATAGTACAGTGGAAAAGTGCATTACTTTCCACGCGCAGCTTCTTCAGCGCTCTCGCCAAATGCTTGACTCGCTCCCCATATTAACGCACTTGCACTCTTTTCGATATTTACACGTAAATTTGTTGTTCCCAATGAAAGCACATAAACGTAGAAACACATTTAATGCATATACATATGTATGTTTGTATGTATGTAGTAGAGAAAAAGCAAGTAGCAAGAATTAGTTGACTGCACTCTTCTAATCGCTCGACAACAAAAAAAAAAAATGTTCAGAAAATAAAAATAAAACAGCAAATTTAATGACATTTTTATGCTGTCTGTTGCAGGCAACTGCGGATGCCGCTGACATTGTCGCTGAACGCGCAAAGCCACTGACATCTTAGGTGCTGCTACAATCTTTGCCATACCGTTGGGGTCTAAAGCGACTGCTCCTGACACGTAGCGAAGCGAATGTTTGTAGGAGATAAATGATCGACTTTTGTCTTCGAGAGAGTAACGTACATACATACATACCACACATACATGCATATAGGTGTATGTGTCTATGTATGAGTATGCGCGTTGGAAATTTGAGCAGACAAGTGTTACGGCATGTTTGGTGCATAAGTAACGGCATACTCCAAACCTAAATAAATGTGCATGCAACTGCAATAATACAAGTAACAAACTGCATACATACTTATATAAATACATACATACATATACATACATGCATACATATTATGTGAATATATATATGTATATGTATATAGTTCTCTACAAAATACATACATATAAACGCGAGTACAACAAACTAGCGTTAAATATTGCATCGCTTGGTCTAATGGTTAATATCGATACAAACATACACACATACACACTTATATGTGTGTACATATATGTATAAATTGTTTTTGCAGCAGCTGAGCGCCAAATGTGTGCAGTACATACTTTTGCGGCGCCTACCGTTTTACTCAATCTCCTACTAAGTGGCCGCTCAGCGACCGTATGATGCTCATATGTGCTAACACGTACACACATATATATGTGTTTTCTATACTGCGTTTATTATTATTATTATTGCTTTTGTTGTTGTACCGCTATACTGCCGATTTCATACTTGTATCTGGTACTGATCGTATTCTTTTCCCTCTCTATGTATACTAATTTCGTACGAATGTAGAGCATTTTCGTTTTGTGCCATGTTTCGAAATTTACAGGAGTTATTTTTAGAAGAAAATTTCTGACTATTCAACGCGACGAACGAATGAAATGAATATTTTATACGAGTTTTGTATCGGCATGCATGCACGTAGGCATACATATATGTATCTACTTATATATGTACTTGCGTTTGTACACTATATTATATTTCAATAAATATAATTCTGCTTGACTGGAAGGCAACCAATAATGCAGCTTTGACTTGTTTCCACGTGAGTTTATAGTGTTTGAGATGAGCTATTATTCGAAAATCTGTGAAAAATATAGATGCGAAAAAACTCATGGATTGTTGGAAGTGAACACAGAACACCTATATATATCTCTATGTATATATAACAAATCCCAGAAAGCAGCCGTCAAAGCCAAGTCTTTCAAATAAAATTCAATTATTTGTCATCGTAATTACTTTGCATATCTAGTTGGAATCTTTAATAGTTTCGCTTAAGCTTGTTTGGAACAAAAGCAACTGCGCCGCCGTTCCCAACACAGTCGGGTTTTCACAACCGAAACGAACACGAACTTATAAACAAAAACAATAAGTGTAGTTAGCAAACGACTATGAATTAAAATACTCGAAATATATTATAGTTACCGTAGACAAGTGCAGTTATATTATTATTATGTCTATATATCCATTACACAACAAGAAAAATCGAAACTTTGGCTGCACCGCAGCTATAATACCCTTCACAGCTCTATTTTTTATAGCATACAAAGGTATAACAGATCTCTATCTTAATTTCGATCGATCAATTTGTATAGCAGCTATATGCTATAGATAGTTATCCGATCTGAACAATTTGTTTGGAGAATGTAGCGTTGCTTTGTACAAGAATTTTTGCCAAATTTCGTGATAATATATTGCCAAATAAACAAGTTTTACATACACGGACTTGAGTTTGAACTATGAGTTTGTATGGCAGCTATAAGCTCTAGTGATTCGACATCGGCGGTTCCGACAAATGTGTAGCTTCTTGGGGACAAAAGCTCGCGTAAAAAATTAGATAGATACCTCAAAAGCTGAGCGACTGGTCCGAGAACATACAAGCAGACGGACGGCTGTTCCCATAACTGAGTATTATTTTTGTTTAGACAGTTATAAATAAAATCGGCTTACCGGACTTGTTGAAAAATCAGCGCTCGAAACTTGCATACACAATTTTGCCGCCGTCTACTTGGATTTAGATTAGAAATGTGCCACAATAGTATTACTAAATTGCCTTAACTTTCCACTGTATTCCCAAGCTATAGTATCTGAAAGAGCTTAGAAAAGTCGGTACAAATGTCTAGCTGTACTAAGAAAATAATGCTCAATTTAAAGTGAAAAAACCTGGCGAAAAGTATGCCCCTCTCTAATATGTGCTGCTTGTTACTGAGATCCGAGAGCTGAAGTCCCGGTTGTTTGTTGCAGAGCTTTGAACGATGAAAGTATTGTAAAAGGCGGTGTGGCCTTAAGACTTGCCTAATCAATCATAGATATCACCCGTCCAGTCGGTAAAACAAATAATTATTATTTTTTTTAAACTCACTACGCCTACGCTCAATCTTTTCAACATTCTTGCCGAACTGCCACAACCACAGCACTTAATTTTTGATTATGTAAGCCAGCATTGCCGTCATTAGGCAGGTGAAAGGCCGAAGCTTATGAATAAATAACACCTTTGTTGCGTCCTTTGTTCCCATTGGCCTCCCAGCCATAGAGTAAATGCTAAAAATATTTAAATTCATGCATATTTTAAACCTTACGTCTGCCAAAAACTGACAGACTAATAAACGGTCGACGTTGAGGGGCGATGGGGACGAAACTGGGTTACATGTAACCAATTACCAGCTAGCTACACACACGCAGTCGCCAACTTGGCTTAGCTTGGCAGCCGAACAAGTACAATAATATGGCCAACAGGTTTTGTTTTGTCTAATAAAATGTGTGCCGACATGTTGCCATACAGGATTATAAAGTACACGCACACACCGACACTGGCACAGTGTGCAACAAAAGACGCCAGGACAATTGGCTCAAGTCAAATGGCGGCGGATAAGCCTTGTTGCTTAGGTGTAAAATATGTGGCTGACGTTTCATATTAGTCTGCGACAGAACCGTAAGTCGCTGTGAGTTGTGTGATGAGGTGAGTTCAAATGAGGATAAAGCGAACGAGTGCAAGCGCTAACACGCACTACACTAACGAACGCATACACTTGCACTCAAGTTGAATGTAAGTCAAACGAACGGCGCGCAAATAAAAACAGGTGGCAACTGCAGCACTTTGTATTAGTTAATACAATGTCAAAGGTGAGGCGCTTGGTAAGCTGCAACATGTACATATGATTTGTAGAACAGCTACCGTTATGTGCGTAATTAGTTGTGTGTGCTCGCAGGTGAGTATGTGGATAACAGGTGTTTACGCTGGGAGGAGCGAGTGCGGCTAGCGTGTATAGCGCGTACGAAGGGATGAATGAATGAAAGCTTTCTGGCCGAACGCACGAATGCCAAATAGATGCGTACATATACAGTTATCGGTAACGTATAATGTAGAATAAAAGCTAGTTGGTATATTTTCGAGTATATAAGAGTTTAATAGCAACGTAAGAAAAGCAGAGAGCCAAATATGTACATTATGTTAATGAACATTTGCTTGAGGGTTAGTGCGGGGTTGCCAATGTGCATAAAGTATTGAAAGGATTTGTGATAAGCAGTTGTGGACGTTCGAAAAGTCCAACCCGATGTTAGAAAGGTGAATTGCATGAATATAAATATTTTTGCCTGCTTTATACCCACCACTGCTATACCGAGCAATTAGCGTATATTGAGCGCCAAGAGGATCAACAGATAGTGGAAAAAATGTGAGTTTCTCAAAAATGAATACAGCTAACTCAGTTACAGATATCGTACCCAGCATACAAACCATACAAGTTTTAACCACAATTTCAGCAAGAAAGACGAGCACGAAGGAGAGTTATGGCTTGTTGTAGTCCTAACAAAAACTTAAGAGTTCGGATTTAGAGATGTTGGATGTGGGTTTGGTGGAAGCTAATACTTATCACATAGTACACATCAATGCTTCAATACAAGTTTTATAGTAGTCCTCAAAACTTTACGACTCATCGTATTTTATTCTATGCTCTAAACGCTTAGAAACCAAAATGAAATAAGCTTTCATCGTAAAAGCTCACAATTTAACTTTCTGTGACTTTAATAATCCTTGATTCATATCGTTGATTCATTTTGAACATTTTGCATACGCTTGATCACGAAGTCAATTTCCTGGGTACCTCCCAATTAAGGTGTCTGGCGGCATTTTTCTGCTTAAAATTATCTCAAAGCCAAATAAAAAAAAGAATTTGTTTTTAAAATAGATAAATACAGATAGTGATAGCAGGACTAGTCAAAATTTTAATTTTTTGACAAAATGGCTTAGCAAAAAATGGCAATTCAAAATGGCTTAACAAATCGTTATTATTATTAAAAAATTTATTCCTTTGATCATTACCTGATCACCGATTCTGATAACAGCGTTTTCGGTAAAATGTGTTTGAAGTGTTGGGAGCGATTACACTAATTTAAACAACTCTTACAAATACGCTTATATCTTCAAAACTATATAAAAAAATATATTTCTTTAAATTAACAAGTGGATATAAGCTTTTAAACCAAAATCGCTGAGGTGGTACATATTTATACTTGTTGAAGCCAAAATTTCGTAATAACAATATGGCAATATACAAGCAGTATTCATATTGAGTGCGGTAAATGCTAGAGAGAGTGCGAAAGTTTGAGAAGTTAGAGACATGTTAGTGATTAACTTAAATACGAAGCTTTTCACACACACACACATACACAATCTTACATACAACACACACTTTTCGATATGCTTGCGTAGCGTAAGGAAGAGGAAGGAAATGACAGTGCAGCATACCAAGTACAACAAACGGAAATGGAACACAATGTCAGAGCGACATTGGCGGATACAATGAAGTCGAAACGATACACGCAGGCAGAGTGAAATGGCAACTTGAGTAGACAAGAAAAGGGATGACAGTTGCGGATAAGTAAAGTGAAAGCAAAATCTCACTGCTCAAAGCGAGAACGAAAAATTTTATATAAAGTGTAAAGTAAAGTAACCGATGTGCATACAAAATTTCTTTAAACTAGCGCTTGTTTGAACCTAATATACCGATGTTAAATATAATATAAGTTGCAATTAAGGCTCATAAAATATGGCGCATGCAAGCAACTGACTGCTCATTTACTACATACACACATATACATATATTAAAGCGCATACATATGTATGTGCTTTTGTTTTTGTTGTGGCGCGTATATAAGGCTCGAGTACTTCGTCGTTTCAGTTCGGCTGTCAAAAGGCAAAAGTGCGTGTGTCAAACGTCTGGCAGGATACGTTGGAGCTTTTGCCAAAGTCGAGCAAGGACTCTTTAGAGAGTTAACTGAGCGGCTCAGTTGTACGTTTGTAGAGAAAAGAGAGCGCATAGTGTGTCTTTGTGTATTTGTGTGTGTACGTGAAGTTTTCGACATATACACAACGGTAAATTGCAATCATTCATGGCGACCGTTCAGTCAGTGCGCTAATAGACACCAAGCAAAAGGCCAGATTTGACAACGATCAATTCACACATTCGAGTTGTTGGAAAATAGAGAAACAGCAGACACTAGAAACGGTTAGACAATTAGCTGGTGTATACGGTATGCGAGAGTGTGTGTGTGTTTGTGTATTTTTTTTGGGTATTTCTCGCGTTTTAAACGACGCTACGAAAAAGTGAAAATTTAATGAAATAAAAATATATTTTATTATAAATATAGTTTTCCATACGATTTAATTCGAAATTTTTTTTTTGGTATATTATTCCGCTTGCAACGCTGGTCGATTGCAAAGTGCCGCCCCCGCCTTAATCTGTACACACCACATACATATTTATAAGAGTAACAGTAAAAAAGTAGAAAGGAAGCGAAGTTGCGCGACAGACACAGCACCAACATTGCAGCAGTGTGATTGCCGAGTGGTTGGCGGAACGAAATCGAAGTCAGGCGAAATTCGTGAAAAAAGTTAAATGTAGTGAAAGTGAAGGTGAACGCAGCAGTGCCAGTGGACAGAAGGCATTCACAAAACAAATAAAAAAAAAACATACAAAATAAAAAATAAACTACACGCGCAGGCATAAAGGACGAACAAGGTGTAATAAAAAAATGAAAAACGTATAAAAGTAAAAAAGTATTTAGTATTATATACACACATATGTATGTACATATATTGAAGAAGTTAAATAGTACGAAATTAATGGCGGTAGGTGGTTGATGGTGCACGACGATACTAGTTGGTTGTTGCGGAAGTATGCAAATTTATATAAAAGAAAGAAAAGAAAGCAAAAAGCAAGTTTGGGCAACTCAATTTTTTAATGTTAAGCGTTTTGTAATAAAAATGCAGACAAAGTTTTGTACATATAGGTGAAGAAGAATTAAATCAATGCAGGAATAAGAAATAATATTATCAATATAAAATATTGAAACATATAATAAAATATATGTATATATAAATTACATATAATAGTCTGACAATAAAAATAGGCATGAAATAAAATAATATGTTACTCAAAAATAACAAATAGTAAGAAAAGTCATAAATGTTTCCAATAAAAAATTTTAGGTTAAAAATAAAAAATTATAAAAATTAAAAAAGTATTAAATAAAAAAATATTAAATAAAAATTCAACTCGAAACAACTGTAACGAAAAATAAAGTAGAACGAACGTGTAACTCCTATTAAAATAACTTTTTAAAATTTAATAAAAATAAGTAAAAGTTTAAAAAAAAATTAAGGCGTAAAAATGCATTAAAATGTGAATTTTGTACATACCGTATTTGCGTAATGCTACTGAAATAAAAAATAATATAAATTTTAAAATAATAAAAAATTAAGTATTAAATTAAAAAAAAAATTAAAATTGTCAAATAGTATGAAAACTCTTAAATGTTTAAATAATAAATTTTTGGCACAACTAACAACTAAAAAATAATATAAATTTTATAATAATAAAAAATTTAGCATTTTAAAAATTATTCAAAATTTCCAAATAGTATGAAAATTTGTAGATGTTAAAAATATTAATTTTTGTAAGACTATTTGTGAACATTTTTTTTTAATAAAAACTATAAAACTAATTAAAAGAAAATTATAATAAAAATCAAGAATTTATTAAAATATAATAATTCAACTACGGCTATAACTAAAAATAAAAATAACACGATGGGTTATAATTGAAAAACAAAAATAACATAATAAAATACAAAAAAATTAATTATATAATAATAAAAAACTTGGTCAAATAAATAGTAATAACAAATAACTATAAATAAAATGGAGAACAAACATTTGAATTTAAAAAAAAATACAATAAATAAATGTACGTAGAAAAATAAATTCTACCCAAGTGGCTGCTTATTTGTCGGAAGCGCCGATATCAGACCACTATAGCATATAGCTTTTTTATTTAACAATATGTCTGCACGAAATTTGGCATTAGGGTGGAGCGGTGGAGTTTTTTTTGCTTAGCCTGAGGGTAAAATCTGTAGATTATAAAAAAATAAAATTTTTGGACAACATTTACATTTTTTTTTAACATCGAGGGACTTAAACTCTTTACATTTATATACAAATTAACGCTTAAGGAAAGCATGTTGTCGTTCAAGACTTTTTTTAAAACTCCAATAATGACCACAAAATATTTTTTTTAAGTTGATAACTTTTAAGTGGCCAGAAAGAGGACTCTCCCCAGCTTCTAGAACACAAATAAAAAACCTTTTACGAAATAAAAGTTTTAACTGGAAACTTTACTTTTAAACTGAGCTTCTAGATGTTAAGAAAAAATGTTGGTAAAATTAAAAAAAAAATTTTTTTGGTAATATTTTTGGAAAATTTTTGGAAAATTTCTCTAAAATAGTCTACAAATTTTACCCTCAGGCTGAGAAAAAAAAAAATTTTTTTTTATGAATTCGGTGTTAGCAAAAATAACGTTTTTTTTATTTTCATGCTATTTTAAAATAATCTTAAAAATTTTATCATCTAAAGATCACTTACATAAATATCAAAAAAAAAAAACAAATAAGTGTTACAAAATTTAGACTTTACATTCTTGCCCAACGCTACAAGTACAAAAAAAAAATGTCTATATAAAAAAAAAGATATGGAAAACGGTTGGCCTCAAGGGCCATCCCTGCAACTTCCCTCTAATTTCATACGCTAACGTTCAAATTTCTCTTTTTTCACTGCTTTTGAGCTCTTCGAAATTTTTCGTTTTCGATATCTCGCAAGTAAATCAACCGATTTTGACCCGGTTTGCGGCAAACGATGTGTTTTTTCAAGGTTTAGAACTGATTAGTTTTTGGCGTCGATCGGTCAAGTCATTCGAAAAAAACGATTTTTCAAAATTTTTATTTTTGAGATTTCTCAAAATCTACTGGTCCGATTGGGTCCAAACTCACACGAAATTCAAGTGCAATGAAACCCTTTGGAATGCCGTTTAGTTTATTCAAATCGGTTGAGCCGTTTAAAAGTTATAAGAGGGTCACATACATCCACACACACACACATACATACATACAGACATACGGACATCATCGTAGAAATGTTCGGGGAAGCTTCCTCGGCCCTCAAAACGTCGAGATCTGTTGAGAACTCGATTTTTGCAAAATGGGGTGAAACCAATATCTTTCCGATTTTTAGAAAATTTTCAATTTTCTTAGCGGGAAGTTAAAAAACATTGATATAAAGTTAAAAGATGAAAAAATAAAATAAAATAATAATAAACAAATAATATTAATAGAAAAAAATGATATTACTAGATAATTAAAAGAAGCACAATCTTCGTTTTGTCAGTTTAGAAAAATTATGCAATGTAGTGTCCGCCGCAAATATAGATTCGCCCAATAAGAAAACTAACCTAAATAATGTGAAATAAAATTAAACAATTAACGCCCATAAAGTGACTGTTTCGCCATTTCACAGTATTTTAGCAATGTAATTTCATTTTAAATTGTCTCTGTGTGTATGTAAGTCAAGCACGGGTGCGATTTTTCATGTCAATACCACGTTTCTCATTTTACATGCAGACGGACACAGAACACAGGAAAGAAAATAGCAAAATTGTCATTGGGAATGGACGTCGAAATGTGAAATGATTAATTTAAGGCTCAAAAAAGCCAACGAATGCTATAACCGAAACCATAACAACAACAACAACAACAATAATAATAACAAATACAACACCAAGAACCGCTGCAGTAGTCGAAACAAGAGTAGCAACAACAACACTAAGCAACAACAAATCCAACATCGTTGTCATTGTCACTGTCGCTGTCATCGTTACTGCCGTCGACGCAGTCACAGCTGTAGTCATCGTCGTCTTCGTAGTAGTGTTGGCCCAAGTGCTGGTGGAGAACTGTTGAATACGGCCAATGACGTCGCCAGCTGCACATAAAATCAATTGAAGGCACACACACGCGCGCACATATACACGCCAACAGGCCAGGCATTGACGGGTGGAAGGAAGCCGGTCCCAACTGTTAAGGACGTACAGCGCAGGCGGCGAAGCTGCAAACGAAACGCCCAGCAAGTCAGGCAGGATATTGCAAGAACATACCTATATAATAGCAAAGTCAGTGCTGCAGACCACAGAAGCAGTTGAGTAGGTGGCAGTGATAAAATAGCGCAAAGCAGCTGTAGGTGGAGCGGAGCGTAGCGCGGTATTTGTGGCAGTAGCTGTAACAGCAGTGAAAGCAATTCGAAAGTGTAGGAAAAGTCGTAAAAATACCAACGTGAAAATAGCGCAAAAGCTGGTGACTTGCTGTGAGACCCGCAAGCTACAGCGCGCACCACTATTGTGGAGACGATTGTGGTGGCAAATCGCGAAACGCAAGAACAAAAGCATAACAACAGCAACAACAAGGCGGAGGCAGCGTCGGCCGTGTTAACTGCAGCAGCCACAGCGCGATAAAGCAATAAAAGCGCATACCGACAGACCACAAGCGCAACAATGAAGCCATCGGATTTGCTGCAATTAACAGAAAGGGTAAATAACAACTTTACTTAGATTTTTATAGAGAGAATATTTGCATTGCCTAGACTGCGTACTGTGTGTTATTTTTAAAGATATCGCATAACAGCGGGCATAAGCCAGCTACAATGTGCTAGAATGAATGAATGTAAGAGAAAATTTTATTTTCTTTCTTTTCGTTGGTAAAAGAAATTTTAGCGAAATTAATAGGCACCAATAGGCTGTTATATATATTGCCCCGCCTACAAATTTGTATTGATTAACCATAAAACTGGTTATTTTTTAGCTAATAATGGTGCCCGTACACCATCTTAAGTGTTTTTCTTAAATTTTATAAATTTTTAAAGCTTCTCGTTTTTTCATTTGCAGGCATTGGCCTGTAACCCGAATTTCTATAATTTTATAGATATATATGTATATATACATATATACTTGTGTATGTATATATATTTTTGGGTTAATTATCTATACGTTTGTGGTATTAATTGTCAAAAAAGTTTAAGCTTTTAGTTCCTTTTAAGCTTAAAATAATGACACTTTTCCCATAATAATTGCATCCCGAAAATAAATCGTAGCATACATTTAGGCTAGCAGAAGAAACCCATGTAGAAGATAATTATACTCTGTACAGCATATATTAAGCTTGCGACCATCTTTGTAACACTTAGAGGATACATCGGCGGCCCTATAAAATATATAGAAATAATCAGCGTGGTGAGCCGCTCGATTTAGCCACCGTTTCCACGACAGACGAGTCTAAGTAACCGAAACGGACACGGACTTTTATCCGACCAAGGACTGTCAGCTCGGCACCATACCTCGAAATATAGTAATGTTTTCTGCCGCTTCAACAACAATAACATCGATTTAGCCTTCTGCTTCTGAATATATGCGAACTAGTCCCTCAGTTTTTGAGATATCGTTCCGAAATTTTGCACAAGTCATTTTCTCCCGAAGTAAGTTCTATTTGTCGGAATCGCCGTTATCGGACCACTATAGCATATAGCTGCCATAGAAACTAATCAGTCAAAATCAAATCTCTGAATGAAAAACTATTTTATTTGACAAAATTTTTTCATAAAATTTGGAAAGGACTATTTTCCAAGGCAGTGCTACAACTTCCGAAGAAATTGTTCAGATTAGATCACTTAGTTTATAGCTGCTATAGGAACTGAACGATCACAATCGAGTCCTTCTATAGAAAACTTTTTTATTTGAACAATTGTCTTCACCAAATTTGACATGGATTATTGTCCCTAAAATCTACGAACAAATTGTTTAATTCGGACCACTACAGCATATAGCTTATAATAGCTTTGGTGCAGCCGAAGTTAACATTTTTTTCATATATTTCACTTTTAATTTCTCTCTCTCTCTTTCTTTTAATTAATATTTTCTTTATGTTTCATTTTCTTATTCTGTATGTTTCTTTTATTGACAGTAAAAACGGGTTTAGCTAAAATTCCATAACAAGCGCGGCAGGTCTATTTGATTTCAGCACTTTTTCAGCTTAAAAGACTGTCAGCAGAATACAGTATTGAAAACCGAAGGCCTGAAAAGCTTGCTTGGAAAGTTTCCATGGAGATTGTCAGATTAGCATGCTCTGATTAATATTTCGTCTGAAAAAATATGCTATTTTCTAAAAGTTATAGCAATTGAAACATAAAATGTACTCGTAGCATACATTTTAGATAGAAAGTTGAAGCTAGATTTAGGCTAACAGAAGAACAGTTTTGAATAAATGTCTTGATAGAAAGTTGAAGCATACATACATTAGGCTAACAGAAGAATGGTTTTGAATGAATATATAGACAGAAAGTTCTAAAAGTGCAACATAAAAAAATATGAGAAATTTACTTAAAATGACAGGTTTCGACTATTGAAAGAGAAAGCTATGTACTCTATCTTGCAGTTACTCATGCTTTATTTATATTGTAACTGCGCTGCTCTGTACCTCTCATAGTTATGAAATTTCCAATTGGTATGATAACACTTTCAGAAAATCAGCAATCAGCCAATAAACATCTTATCAGAGAAGATCACAAAAACAATTTAAAGCCTTTCAGGCAGTACCTCAGTGTGACCTCTTTGTTTAACACTTAGACGAACTAATAATCTCCGTT
This sequence comes from Bactrocera oleae, assembly GCF_042242935.1. NCBI lineage: Eukaryota > Metazoa > Arthropoda > Insecta > Diptera > Tephritidae > Bactrocera > Bactrocera oleae. Next base: position 3,623,864 of record NC_091539.1, read on the forward strand.
GCGGTAACTGAAAAGCGCTTATAGCGGTGACTCTCATTAATATTTATAACCAAAACTTTAAGCTAAGAGCATAGTGTAGCTAACTGCAGAGGTGTTAGAAAAATATAATGCGGCAAATAAATGAAATATTTTTAAAGATCTTTTTTACCCACTCTTCTGTATACGAGTATATATTATATATATGTATGTATATATAAAATGACAACTGCCGTAATGATAAAAAAATTCTATGAGCTAACTAAACTCCGATTGGCTTGATTTCTTTTCTTCACTTCAAAATCAATACTGAACCGGTATAAATTCATGATGAATTAAATAATTATGGAAAAAGAAAATTTTCAGAATTTTTAATTACAAATAATATGCATACTTTAATTAAATATTGAAATAATATTATATTTATATACATGAAACATATTACAGCAGTAAAAACAAAATTGATTTCCACAAAACTCAATGGCATGCAAATATTTACGTGCGCACACACATGTACTCGTACATGCATAGAACCTTCATATGTGAATAATACGAGGAAAAATAAATTTAACTGTGAATCACTTTCTGTTATGCGTCTGTCGGTCATTCAAGTCATTCAAGCTGTACAAGTCACTCGCTGTCCCTTAAAGTCATTTATTCGGCACAATACGCATGGCAACTCGTATACATACATATATGTACGTACACATTTGCACACATTTATGACATTTTCCACATTTCAACGCAGTGATAAGTTTTCCCTAACGATCCCAAGTGCGCTCATCACCAACACAACACCAATTGGGCGAGAGGGTTCTTAGCGAGTGGGCCAACATGGCGTATACGTTACATTTACAAATTGTGCGTTCACACCATGCTGCCCTTGCGGTTTTTTCGGTTAAAGTGTGACAACACAGGAGCCAGCAGTAACAAACATCAGCATGCGCACCCACTCACACACATGCACACATATTCAGCAATAAAAACGTGTATATTCCTATATATATAAGGGGATTGTTGTTTACACATGCGTCTGTGTGTGTGTGCGTGTGTGATACGAATCCTTGCTGTTCGATTGCGTATAGCTATAATGAAACTTCAGCGCTTCTACACACGCACGAGCAGCTTGTTTCGGCTTTCTGCTTTGTCAAGATAATGTCCTTTTGAATGCACAATCATGTTGGGCACAATAACAACAAGGCATGCGAATTGCTACAAAATTAACAGGATGAATGATGTGGGAGAAGAGATATATGCATACATAGACCGTTATGTGTGCAAAGTTGTAAAAGCATACATATGTCCGCGCTTTACACTTTATTGTAATTTTTCTCGTCATTGTCGTCCCTTTTCGCCAGCTTTTTTAATGTGAGGATAAGCAAGGTCTGCGCAACATATTGTCAGCTTTTCTTTTCGCAACAGCTGCTGACGCATGATGGTTCAGTTCATATTTTTGCGTAATAAATGTGACTATTACATAAAGAATGGCAACACTTTTCGCCCAAAACTGTATAAAATTGCAAATTGAAATGCAATGAAACGCAGAAAAGTGTCTACACCTTCCTCAAAGGTATATAAAATGTTAGCTATTTAACAGCTTGTACCAAAATCGCTTTAAATATTTTCCTTTGGTAGTATGGCAACCCTTTAACGCACTTTTTTTTGCAAATATTATTATTTTATAAGTAAGTCATTAGGATAAAAGCACTTGTAGACGTGAAAAGCACAAAAAGTAAAGTAAGTAAGTCTAACCTTATCTCGCAGACGACAGTTTTAGACCATGGACCTCAGAAAAAATATTTTTTGAAGCCTCAACTTTGCTTAACCGGCATAACTATTGTACTTCTCTAATCGAGTTGTATTCACTTTTACTAGTACAAGTAGTAATGTAATTGCAGAGCTTATAACTCGCTCTCTTCAATAGTATTACCGAGTACGAATCGAACAAGCAACTGACATAAAAATAGAAACTGTTATAAGCAAATAGAGCTGTTATTCTGTCAAAATTTTTTGACAAAAGCGCCGAACTCAAACATAGCGAGCAAATAAATGACCAATCGAAGAGCGCTAACATCAGAATGCATAACAAAATAGAGAGCCATTCGATCGTATACCTAGCAAATGTGTACGCAGCAGATTTCGAATTTATAAATTAAGCTGAGTACTTTTGGAAACACTCACGTATAATTAAGACGAAACTAAACCAATTTGGAAAAATAGAAAAGAAATATTAAAAAAAAAACATTACTAAAACTTAAAATTTCAAAAAAAAAAGAAGAAATATTTATAATTATTTCCGAAACTGTGAATGGAAAAATGAAAATTTTAGAATTTTAAATAAAATTAAAAATATATAGCAATACAGTTTTTATAATCTTAAAGCGAAAATAAATCAAATTTCGTATTGTGAACACTGTAAAAGCTGTGTACTTTAAGAACCAGTCACGTATGATAACGACCAAGCTACACCCATTTAGAAACTTTTTAAAATTTAAAATAAAGAAATATTTGAAAATTTAAATTTTTAAAACTGCAAATTAAAAGAAATAAAAATTTTTAAATTTTAATTACAATAAAAATATTTTAAAATTAAGTTTTTAATTTTCAAAAACTGAACACTGAGAAATTTAAAATAGTTTTTATTTTTATTTAAAATTCGTATTTTTAACTACTACTGTATTACTAAGTAGCCTTGAGCAAACTTTTAAGCCAAACCAACTTTTTCAAAAGCAGCAAAAACTTTACTTTGCTTGATTAAAAATAATAACTTCAAAAATTAAAAGAAATTGGCAGAAAATAAATGCGAGAAATATGAAGTAACTTTTACTTTAAAACAATTTAGTGAAATAGTGAAACGTTAATAGCGCAAATTAAGTGCAGCAAACAGCATGAGCTTTTATTTCAATTCGATGTTCCAAGAAAGAGTCGAATGGCCTTAATATACCATGGCTAAAGGCAATAAAGCACGTATTATGAATACACTACATCCTACTCAGTCAAACACAATCATACTCGACACGCTGTAGTCAACATGGCTAGGCATATGTAGATGTGTGTAAGTGTATGTATACATACATATGTACATATGTATGACATGCATTAGTTCATTTTTGTGACTGTCATTGTTTGCATTTCAACGCCCACTCATTCTCTCCGCACTTAGTCAATTATCATGCATCACTTTATTTATACTTCTGTTCCTTTCCACACCTCTTCCAACCCAGTATATGTAGGTACATGTGTATATGGTTGTAGTGTAATGTGTGGGGTTGGCAAGTCGGGATAAGAAATGCTGATTTATGTGTAATGCAGATTGCGTAATCGGAAAAGTTTTCCCTTGCACTTTTCAATATTGTTTGGAGTACACATATGTACAAGTATGTATGAGTATGTGCATGTATATGTAAGTGGTCGGTTAGTTTTCTCGGATTATTTTTCCACTTGGTGAGCAATTTTTCATTCTAGTGCAAATTGTTTGTATTATTATTCGTACGACGAAGCTTTTGTAAATATTTTCCTTAAAAAGGGTGCTCAGCTTAAATCAAGTGGTCTAAAAGTTCTTATGGAGTTGATAGCGGATTGACCGCGTTGCGAGGATCGATATTAAATTATAGCGGCCCAACGGCTGATTTATTTAATTTCATCACTTGCATAACGTACATTTCATAATTCTCACTAAGTTCAACTGCTGCAGGAACAGAGTGACTTGGTTTCATCAACAATTTCATACTAAGAAGACATATTTTTAAAGTCATTACTTCTTTTGAATTCAGCCAAACTGTGCCTGGTATAACCGTATATCAGCTGAAGATCTCACTCTTCTTTTAATTGATCAATTTTTAAGTTCTTGCTTCTATAATATTTTTCATTATTTTTGTTGTTGAATCATAAAGCAGAAATATTTATTTTTTCCGCCTTCTTGTTGATCTTCAGTCATGCAACTATTTCTTATTGCATTTCTAATCGATTTCGTTTCTTTTTCCCGAACTAAGCTACATTTATACTCCGAATAAGGTATATTAGGTTGCACGAAGTGTTTAATACCCAAAAGAAAACGCTGAAGACCCTATAAAGTATAAGATATATATATATAAATATATGTTTGATCAGCATGACGATCTAAGTCGATATATTCATGTCCATCTATCTATTCATCTGTATATACGCGCAGTGGTTACTCAGATTTAGACTCAGATTTTACACTCACAGAAACTGCTCACTTGGCGGAAACGCAAATCAAATCCTTGTATGTGAAACCTTTTTATTTGACAATATATCTTCATGAGATTTGACATGGATTATTATACGAGGTAGCGTTACAATCTCCAAACATATTGTTCAGATCGGACCACTATAGCATATAGCTGGCTAACCAATTGAACGTTCAAACTCAAGATATAAGATCTATAAGAAACGCACCTGTTTAGGTCATTATAGCTTCGGTACAACTAAAGCGAACGTTTTTTCTTGTTTTCAATTGCAAGAGAATATTTCCGCCATATTTTTAGCGTTGCCTGAATATCAATTGCTAGATTTTCTACTCTGCCTCTTTCGAATTCACTTCAAATTAATTAAACAGGCTTCTTCATAACTCGACTTCACCCAAAACATTTCATATCTTTCAATTTCCCATTTTTTCATAAAATAATTACAGTGTTCATAGGGTAAACCTTACTGTGCTGTTCAAGTATTTTTACGCTATCCATTTACTCTATATTTATATGCCACCAAAGAACACGCGGAATTCTGCCGAGTTTACGTGCCTGTGAGTTGGCGTCTTTCACATGCATTTGACGCCCTATAGACTGGTTAATGTGTGCTTGTGGGTGTGCATATATCTATGTGGTTGTTAATGTGTGTGTACGTATGTTTGTTTGTAATTGAAAGAACGAAAACATTCAATTAAGACGCCCTGCAATTTTCGACTTTTTCGCAGGCTTTTACGCCGACACTCGCACGCACTCACTTCACACCACCGGCTAGGCTTCGCATTCGCGCTGGCAAGAAGCACGTTCGGTGCGTTGCTTTCTTTTGCTCTTTGCTTGTCTATATCGTCTGTTAACGGTTTACTCTTGACGGTTTTACTCCGCTAGTGCAGCGTGTAGATAAGGGTAGACTAGTGTTGTGAGTCCTACACAAGTTTTCATTGCTGAATTTCACACAGCGGCGAACGGTAAGTTAGCAAGCAAGCGCTTAATGTGACAGTTGGTTGTCTGTTCGGTTTATAATTGTCATTATTGTTGACATTACAAGTTATTCACTACGTTTTTTGTTGCGTTAGTATTTTAAATTCGTAGAGGAGAGAAATGTTTTTACACATAATAGCTCTCTTTAATGACACTTCCTTTTTGCCTTTCGTACAATTGCAGCATATTCTTGTTGATGTTTTTTGCCTCATATTTCGAGAAAGCACTGATCTATGTCATCAGTACTATATCGTCGGATGTTGTTTGCTTCTTCTGCGTAAACTGGTTCATAACTTCAAAAATTTTCGAGCACATAGTAGAAACTTACTTTTGCCTAATTTTTTACTGACCAAAAGCTGCTTAGATGTTCATTCACTTGCTTGTGTCTGATTTTCCACACTGTCTATGAGCTTATAGTCTGATTCTATATTTTGTGTAGTTATTTTGGTATTTTGAGATCCACTATTTGCTTGAAAGCACACAAATATTTATTTTCTTTGAACTATCAAACTGCCACTTATCACGGATCAAAAGTTTAAGTTGGGTTTTGAGTTTATATTTTAAAATTATAATAACTAGTACCACAAACCATATTTTCGTGCAATTAAATATTTATTCATATTTTTATTTCACTTGGAAATAGTAAAAGAAAAGTATTTAGTGTTAAAAATAACTAATTGGGCGTTTACGAAATTATTATAATTAAAAAAAAAATCAGGAAAAACGCACATAAAAAGTGGCGCGAAGGAAATGCTTCGCTGGTACTAAGGAAATTCGCCTATAAATGTCGTTTAAGCGAAAACAAGCGCGTGTCCGGATGGTATTTAATTTGCTTTTGAGCACACGAAAAATAAGCAGTGTAGTAACGAACATTGGAACGAGTAAATATTAGCGCACGAAAGCGTCAAATGCATACACTACGCAGAACTAACCGAAATTGTGCGCGAAAATATATTTTCATACAAGGATATACAGTGTTTGTCACATGAAAGTGCACACGTACTTGTATACATATAAAACGAAAAAACCGAATTGGGTCTTTGTGTGTGTTCAATGCTTTCGTCGCATGCATATTAAAATTTTGGTTGCTGAAGTTAACGCTCTGGTTAGTGCGTGTACCCAATTGTAGGCAGCATGACGGACAGTACGTAAGCGCAACTTACTTGCATTTTCATGCGGTTAAGCACTGTAAATTCGGGCACATTCCTTAAAATTATGTATGCGACTAAAACAACAAAAAGTCGTGCTTGCCTGGCAGAAGTTCTGATGACAAGTAGCATACTTCTGATCAGCTATAGAAATAGTAAGGGAGATCGTGTGTGCACCTCGAGTGTCAGAGAAGCTTTACTTTGAGAAGTACACGTTCCAAGGCTTCATCGTAAAAAAAGTGGTTTTCGGAATCTTACAGTTAGTGGTTTTATGAAGCAATGTTTTGATTACAAATTTTAGATGACGTTTCTACATTGTTGAATTATTCAAAAGCATATAAAACTAAGTTGGATTAACCATTGACGTAAACTCCGTCTTACGAAACACTTTTCTCATGAGACTTTTAGATTAAAGAAGAGAGAACAACCATTTTATCAACTTTGATAAATCACGCCGCAGCCATGGTCGGCACCCACTTGTGAAACGTTCTGTATGTGTACATAACTAAAACTATGAGTGTACGAACATCCTTTCGTGTCATTGCTACAGCGTCAAGAGCAACACGCAATGCCAAAAGGAAAACAACACATTTATAACAGCAGCGCAAAGCAAACAACAATAAGTGCCCGCCAAAAGCATGACACATAAATATATATATATATATTTATATTTATATATATATATACATAAATTTTCATGGAACCATCATACACAGTTATAAGCAGAAGCAACACCGCAACGAAACGTCATCGATGACAGCAATCAAAGTAAAGGAGTCGCAAATACAAATGACAGCTTAGACAGGCAGGGAATTGACAAAAGGTGGCATTGCCACTCAAACCGACCGCCAAGAAGCAACAATGTTGTGTCGACACAGCATGTTCGGGTCGATTGTTGCTTTGTCGAGTGCTTGTGCGCGTGTGTTTTCTTTACCACTATTTTTGTGCTTATTACTTTTATGACTTTTACGATTGCCTGGTAGTTTGTCGATTTTTTTTTATTTGTTAATGTTTATTTGTTTGTTGCTGTTAAAATTGTATTTGTTATTGTTGCAATCAATTCATTGGCAATGTCGGTAGAACATTTCTTTCGTGCATACATGAGTTATGTACTCGTAAACCAGTTGGGTTTTCCTGTTTGCCTTCCTGAACAGGCTTTTGCTATCGTTAAGTAAAATTTGCGGCTTTCCGCTTTTATATTTGACGCTGTGTAAACGTTTTGGGGGCAAAGATTTTCGAAAAACCTCTTTTAGTACTTAATTTGTAACTTATGAGCAACATGTTGCACGGAAAGTATTATGCTGCTGTGATATTTTTCTGAACCACACTGTGCTCTTGATGAAGTTCATTCAATTCAAAAAGTTTTATATTTAAGTGCAACTTCCATCGCCAAGTAATCCTCGACCGACTGTTGCGTTTCTTTACCTATTCAAATCCTTGCATTTTTTTGAAAAATCGTTTTTTCGAATTTTTTCCAAACGACTTGACCGATCGACACCAAAAACTAATCAGTTCTAAACCTTGAATAAACACATCGTTTGCCGCAAACCGGGTCGAAATCGGTTGATTTACTTGCTAGATATCGAAAACGAAAAATTTCGAAGAGCTCAAAAGCAGTGAAAAAAGCGAAATTTGAACGTTGAAATTGAACGTATGAAATTAGAGGGAAGTTGCAGGGATGGCCCTTGAGGCCAACCGTTTTCCACATTTTTTTAAATTATAATGGTTGTCATGTGCGGCCCATATTCCATTTATGCCACTGTTTTTCTGCTTTTTCAGCAAGTCAGGGATTGTCTCCATCGAGATTCAGCTATATCTATAACAAGTTTGTTGATTAAATAAATACAAATGGCCAGAGTCATATACATTCGCTCTTAAGCGGAGTCTAATTGTAGGGTGGTGCCTGCTTAAGCTAGTTCATCTGCTTCACAGTTGCCAGCAATATCACTGTGTCTTGCAACACATTGCAGGTTTATCGTGAAATAACATGTTAGATCCACCAAAGCGCAACACAAGGCATTCATTCACTATCTTCGCTGAAACCCTAGGGACTTTAGTGATTTCAATGCCGCTTGGCTATCTGTATATATAAATATATTTCTTGTTGTAAGCAGCCGCTTTGTTGGCACAAGAAAGCTTGCTTTAATAACTGTGATCTCCACTTGGCTGACACTGTATTGGTCTGGCAGTCGCAAGGTCATTCTGGTATCTAATTTTGCTGTATGGTGGTGGTATGAGGTGATGTCCTCCCACTCGATTCTCTAGTTTGGATCCGTTCGTTAGATACTAATCACCGTTTCTTTGTCCACTTCATGCCTACCCCACTCCTCTCTGTATTGGAAGGCCATATTCCGTACCGAGTTTTAGTTCATTACGAAAATCCGTGTTATTGGATAGAAACCTATACACGAACGGCGATGCGGAACAAGTCTGTGCGCAAAACTCAAACTCAAACTCTCAAAACTTATACTTTAATACTTTTTTTTTACTTAACAGCGCGGAGAAGTCCAACGATTACCATCATCTTGCTGTATTCTCGATAATTTACTTTGAGTAATATAGGATGGCTTGCGTTTCCATTCTTCGCAGACCCTGGTGCTAACTGTTGGAATTTTGTGACAACTTTGCAGATAGCTAAAAACCTCAGGCGCGGTAACATGCTGCCGTTAGTAGTCCGCTGGTAAAAGTGCTGCCTTTTAATAGCGGAATAAAGGACATATTTAACCTGTATTAGGTAGATCCAAGTATTTTGTTTCGTACTTCAGCTGTGCTTGCGATTCCACTTACATTTTTACCACTTTTCTGTTCTTATGGCTAAGCACATCGCTTTGTTAACATGAGGCACTTGAAAAACTTCACTTGCACTTGACAGTTGTGACATTACAAATTTCGCCAAGAATTTCTTTAGTAAACCCTAGTGTCTACTAAGTAGTGCTCTTATTTAGCCCTCACATGCACATGAGTGCTTCAAATATTTATATATTGCTGCATATACATATGTACATCTGTAAAGGATCTACTTATACACATACATACATACATATGTATTTGGGAAAAGTTCAATGCTGCTGGGCGCAACATTTTTTTCGGCGACAAATAGGTGTATATCCGTGCATGTTAGAGTAAATTGCTTTACCCTTGCAACTGTGCAAGTAGTTGCTGCTTAGTAAATGCATCATGTCTCCCTTGTGTTTAACTGTCATGCTAACAAATTTTTTCAATGATTTTTAGAATTCATTCAAGCACAACAAACAAAAAAAAATATGCCGAAAGAAATAGTGGAAACTGGGGAAAACTTTAAAAAAAAAAAAAAAATATGTTGAACGCTGGGAAATACATACTTTACAAAATATTTTCTAGCTGATATTGACATTACTGGGTTGTGTCCTCTATGCATACGTATGCAACAACAATATTATAGGCAGTGTGCAACATAAAATCGGAAACCGCACTCATTACATATGCTTCTATACACTGTTAAAAAATCTAAAATATAAATATAGTTTGCTTTTCAACGGAGCGTTATTAAGTCAGCACTGTCCGACTTTTAAAATTCTATATTTCCCTTTTCTCTAAACATCAGCACGTGTTATAACGCTTATTCGGGACGTGGTTGCCAATAACAGCGACGCCACAGTTTACCTTATAAGTATGTATGTATATATTTTCGTTATATGATGTATAGACTCCATACATATGTGTGTATATATGCAATACTTCCTTCATGTAACCATTGGGAATAAGCTAAATCGTCCAACCATCACGTGCAACCGCTAAAGGTCACTTGCGAAGTTTAGCTTTTAGGCCAAAGTAATAATGAAAGGACATCACTGCTAGATTGACAAGTGTAGTAGCATGAGTGCAATAAACGAGGAATTAGAAAGCATGACGAAAATAGTTTTCAAAAGAACCCTTAGTGAAGTTTGACTATTTGAAAAAGCTACAGCAGCATTGTCAGGCGTCTTTATGTAGGTAGAAGATATGGTAATTTGCTAAGCAAGTCTGAGAACTGAAAAATAGTACATAAGACAAGAAAAAACGGTTTCATGAATTCTGTACATACATACATGTGTCTGGTTGATTTTCGGTATTTATATTTAGGCAGTCAGACCTCTATTACGATGCGACTGCAACTGGTAGTACTTTCAGTTCAGATCAATGTTGACTTAGAGTTCTCAAAATATCTAACTATCGGTTGTGCTACGTTTTACAGGATTTTAAGAGAGCATTTTACTCTTAAACGCTTCACTGGAACAAAAGAAAGCAAAAATACGCCATAATTATTAAAAATGCAGCACAATACATTATATTTCGTTCGATTAGCACAACTGCTTACACTTTTTAAACGGTTTAAATAAAATTTTAGTGTATACTATATTTATACTCTGAAAAGTGTATTTTGCCACGAACTTTTGACATCCAGAAAGAAATGTAAATAACATATATATCGTGTATAAATATTCATAGAGATATTTCCACTAAACTTGGCAAGGTTTATTGCCCCAAGCAACGCTGCTATATCCGAATAAATTTTTCAGAGCGAACAACTAAGCATACGAGTATAGTTACCATGACATTGTGGCAGACTTTTTAGAGCCTTAAAAACTATTTTTCTATAGAATTATATCTTTCTGGCAGAAAGCAATAACCAACTGTTATTGCTTTGACAAATCAAAACAAGAAAAAACGTTAACTTCGGTTGCACCAAAGCTATAATATCCTTCTACTAATATCAATAGTAAAACATAAAGCTGGCTGACCACTGCAATGCCTACACTTTTTCAACTACCAAAATGTGATAATCCTGTTATGCATTGTGTTTCATAAATTTTATTACAGCTCTTTTATACTTTCAACCTTCTAGCGGTTGCTGTAAGAGCTGCCGTCTTACTAACTGCTCTAGGCAACTGCAAACCCGTTAAACGCTTGCAAAGTGTTTTCTTAATTGTGCACTGTTAAGCTATTGTTTCTTAATAGCTCCCGAGCGCACCGACTCGAACTAAGATTTTGTATATATATAATCTAATTTTTTTACATAACTAATTTTCACAGCCATTTTGTGAGCATAATCTAATTAAAACGATTTCTAGTCGATTAAAATAATACGAAAGCTCTGCAGTGAAAGCGACGCTTAATTAAGTAAAGGCACTTCAGACGCAAGAACGTATTAAGCATTTACCAGCTGAAGTCTCACGCCGAATGAAACGAAACAAAAGCGAATGGTCCACTCGAGACATTGAAGGACATCATTTCGTTACACAAATTTGTGTGTATGTGTGTGTGTGTGAGTTACATGTACAGTAAACAGCCCACAAGTGCATACATGCTCATGTATAATTCAAATGAATGAGTTTTGTGTGTGGTGTTGTTTGTATGCCCCCGTTGACCTTCTAATCTCCGCTGCAAATGGCGACAGCTTGCATAATGGCACCAAATACGCCCATGAACTTTATTTCATTTCGATTTTTTTTTGCTTATTACTGGTTAACATCTTGCACAACGAGGTCTATTGTCTATTGTCTGTTGCTCTTGTGATTTGTGTTATTTTTTTGTGTTTTTCTTTGTAAACTCACTCTCTCTCTTTTATTGCACTTTGGAAGCATTTATTTCCGCTGCGATGCGTTGTAATTGATAAGAACTCAATTAAGTGCTGTCGCATTGTAATGACAAAAACATAATTTATTTTACATCCCTTTGAGTTGATAAGCACGAAAAAGATAAAAGAGAAATGTCAAAAAAACACTACAAAAAATCAAAGGTCCTTAATACTACTCTATACATACATATGTACATACACATATAGTATATCAGAGCAATATAAATAAAGCTGGTCTGCAATTTACACTCAATATAGCTAAACAATAAAAACAAGCTCACAAAGGACATGCAAGGCAAACGCAAACAATGCTGCGCGGTAAATTGACAATGACCTGGGAGCTTGGAAATTTAGAATGCTGGGATGCTGAATTGCAAAACAGTTTATCCTTTTACTTCCGCGTACTAGCCCAGAGCTTACAGGCACAACATTGGCCGGATGTGAAGTATTTAAGTACGTAGTTTTGTGGGAGCAACGGATATGACGGCTATGTGCTATTGACTAAAAAAGAGGACTGAAAATATGTGGCGGTGATGCGTTTCCGGTCAAGCGTACAACCAACTGAGCCAGCAAATGTCCAAACGACAATATATGAATCCCGAAAATTTCGGGATTTGAAAAAAAACAATCCCGACTATTCGGGATTTTTCGGAATACCTTTCAACATGCGTGATATTCATTAGTTTTATGTTATGACCGACACATAAATTGCACAAATTGTTTAAATTTCGTGATTTTGAAAAGGGTCAATCCCGGCATTTCCATACGTAAAGTTTTGAGTTATGACAGACCCATAACAAAGCCAACAATTGGTTACGGCTAGCAAGTTACAACCCACTTGAAGCTACTCTGCCAAATACATATTGCAAATGAAAGCAAAATCTTGAGCGAACTTTTAGTTAAGATTTAGAGGCCTCACAACGGTTATTTTGCATGAAATGGCAGTAATAAGCGAATCCCGAATGTTTAGTACCGGCGTTTCGTTGTGGTTTAGGTAGGCATCGTAGTTCGACAAGCATAACAGCGGCACTATATACCACAATATAACTACATACATATGTATATAATATAAACTGCTGAGGATTTGCAGCCGCATCAACAACCAACCGTCTACATATCTTTGGCAACACTGCCAGCAACAAATGTCCAATCGACCGTCCTAACGAACAGCTGGTCCAAACGAGCGCGTAGCCAACGAAGCAGAAGATAAGCGCCATCAATTGTGGTTGTTGCTATGTTGCTGGTGTCGCTGGTGAAGGTTGATTGGCAAAGCGTCACTTGGCTAGCGCACACAGTTACAGCAATAATAGCTTTAAATTCTCTTAATATTTTTCAAATCATCCACACATACAGTGTAGTAGTATGCGTATTATATGTGTGTAAGTGTGTGTGATTTATTATTATTTTTCATTTATTTTATTCTATATTGCTTTTCCAGCGTCTGCGGCTATTTTTTGCAACCCCCTTCATAATTTCAATTTTTTTCCTATTCATGTTATTTAAAAACCACGTCAACAACAGCAGTGGAGGCAAAAAATGAAAATAACGGCAAAAACATATGGTGCAAAAGCTTCAAAGAAGAAGAAAATTACTTTATAGATTCATTTAAGGTCTGAGAAATTACGGCATTTTATATATAGACTGCTTTTAGTTGCTGATGGGATGGTTAGCTTGCCTGTAAAGGTCTAGGAAAGGTTACGTTTTGTTAGGGTTTGAGATATAGGGTTGTTTAAAGTCGATTTTTTATAGTAGCAAGAAGCATCGTAAGCCGGAGTGTGGAACTTCAATGCGCTAAAGCTAACCTACTCTCCTATCTCATATCTCTCCCACGTAATCACTGGACTAAGTATTTCTTCATGGGAGAAAAGCAGACATTTAAGTATCCGTTATTGTATGGATCGACTGACGAATAATATGTCTCAATCGTGTCATAATTAGAGCTGACGCTTCGCTAACAGCTTTTCATTTAACAGAGGATCTGCACTTACATAAGTGCTGCCAAAGTTTCCGACTATTTAAATTCAAAAGGAATAACATAAGAACTCTGGTAGCAGTTCTAGAAGGTCACTGTCTAATTGGTAGACATGCCAGCAGGCTAGGTTTACCATACAATGACTATTGTAGAAGCTGTCAGGAGGTAGAAGAAGAGGACACTGTAAAAAGTCTTTTATGCGAATGTAACGCTCTTTGCAAAAAAATAATCGCAACTATCGGTCGAGTATTCCTAAACGACGTATCGGAAGTTGCGCACTTAAAACTATTTATACTGATAAACTTTATCAGAAGCACAGCTTGGTTCAATACAATAGAGTGAGGGAACATTAGTTCCAGTGGTATCACAATGAGCCTCCTATAGGCTTAGATGCGTCGTCAGACAGCCACTCTACCTACCTATCTGATACCTCGAGAAATTGTAGCACAATCGGAAACCTAACCGCGAAATATAAAGTCGCTCAAAACTTAACCTCTTTAGAAAATTTAAAATATTATATATGCAAAGTACAACTATTTTACGATATTGAAACGAACGCACTACTAATTAAATGGCCGACCAGCTGCGCATACTCATACGCCACGACCAAAGAAACTAATTTAGGAATCGCAGTCGCTAATGCTCTAACAACTTTATTTACATAATATACCAATTAATTAGCTACATTTTAAAATTCTTGTAATACTCTTGCGAGAATCTTAATACGCGTTCTAATTATCGCTAACAAGAATATATTCAGGATTTACTTGGCTCAACAGCAGTAAGCAGCAAGTACGGGGAAAAGCCGTTCAGCGCTGAGCTAACCCTGACATTTTGCACAAAAGAACATAAACACGCAATCGAGCAAAAATATACAACAACAACATATTCGTATGTGGTTGCAGGAGTACGCCATGGAGGCGTGCGCTAGCATTTAGCAGCAGCGGCACAGACAGCGTTGTCGCTGGCAGCAGCAACAGCATTTATGTTGAGTCAGAGAACTTAAAACAATTTTATTTTTTTTAATTGTTTTAAGTTCTCTGGTTGAACATTGCATATATTTAAATAAACATGTACATATGTATGCGTGTGTGTTCTCGTTAATTTTATACAAGCTGCTGCTTGCATATGCTTACATACACACATACATACATATTTATATGGTATGTAGGTGGGTGGTTTATTATACCCTATAACAGGGTAGAATATACCCACGAATATGCCACGAAGTTGGTAACGCCCAGCAGGATACATCGGAGAGCCTATAAAGTAAATACGATTATACTGACCGATCAAAATCAAGTTCCTGTATTGAAACTTTTTTATTTGACGAGATATCAACACGAAATTTGGTACAAAATATTTCTTAAACCAACGCTATAATCTCTGAAGAAATTATTCAGATCAGACTTCTATAGCATATAGTTGCCATACAAACTGAACTATCAAAATTCAATTCTTGTATGGAAAACTTTTTTTTTGACATGGTAGCTTCCCGAAATTTAGCATAGCATATTGTCCAAGGCAACGCTACAAGCTCCGAATATATTGTGCAGTTTGGTTTACTATAGCATATAGCTGTCATACAAACTGCACGAGCGGAATTTAATGCTTGTATGGAAACTTTTTTATTTATGAAGGGTATATTTATAAATTATATATTTTTTGTTGGTTGTTTTTACTGTTATTGTTGTAAATATACATTTTTGCTCAATTCCATCAGACAATGTGCGCATAACTATATATTATATATTATATATACTTGTGTGTGCAAGCGCTGACAACAAGTGGGCCAATTGACTAAAGTGTTAATAGTAGTGCAAAGTGCTTGCTTTTGTGTGTGTTTGTATGTATGCGTGCGTTTGCGTAGGCTTCTGTTAATGATGCTCAAATGGCAAATGACTTGAAGTGTCCTTGATAGTTAATAACTTTTTAATTTCTAAGCTTGATTTTCTCCTGTGTGTGTTATTATGGCATAAACTGTTGTTTGCGTTGCTCATACGCACCGCCGCACCGACCGTTTAAGTTGACAATTTTTTTTTTATAAATAAATTTTTTATTCACGTACGCGTTTATACCACATTTTTCATGCTTTTTGCGTTTACTTGCAGATCAAATTTAAAATTCCTTTGCCGCCCGGCGTAACAACAACAACACTAATACCAAAACTAATACGCACCAAGGATGTGAAGCAGCTGCAGGATGGCAGTGCGCAGCCAACAAAGCCCAAATTAACGGTAAATATTTATTTACATAATTATAAACGGTAATGTAAAACGCGCTTAGACCCGCTTTGGGCGATTTTTGAATTATTGGCTGCGTTCTCTCGCTTCCATATTTTCCATGTTTGTTTTGGATTCCTATTTAACGCGTAAACTTAATAGAATTTGCAACATCACTTCAGAACACTAAAGCCTTTTCGAAAATGCGAGACCCTATTTTTCCAGTCTATGCTCTTTTGCGAATAATTGATTATTCTGTTGGTATTATCTCCAGAATAATCACTCTTCACACTGAACGGCAAATAACTAGTACTTCACCGGGCTGCACAAGCATTAAAGACAAGAGATCCATAATGTTCGTTTCTTTCTGCAGTATCTTTTTCGCATTCAGGTTCTTGTGCTACTACATAATATATATAAATAATATAAATCGTTCCATTTACGGATCCGGATTTTTATTTGGCCAAGGGCTGCCAACACCACATCCCGCGCCTCGATGTGAGTGATTTAAAAGTCATGCGATGACTTCACGGAAAGCTGGCTGCCAGCTGGCTCTATATAAGTGAAGCAGGCACGGTGCCTGGCCAGTGCTTAGGTGACCGTCGCGTATCGATGTGATGTGATTTAAAAGTCATGAGGTGACCTCAGGGGAAGATGACTCTATATAAGTAAAGCAAGCACCGTGACTGGCCAGTGCTTAGGTGACCGTCGCGTATCGATGGGATGTGATTTAAAAAGCATGAGGTGACCTCACGGGACGCTGGCTCTATATAAGTAAAGCAAGCACCATGCCTGGCCAGTGCTTAGGTGACCGTCGCGTATCGATGTGATGTGATTTAAAATTCATGAGCTGACCTCACGGAAAGCTGGTTGCCAGGAGGGTCTATATAAGTAAAGCAAGCACCGTGCCTGGCCAGTCCTTAGGTGACCGTCGCGTATCGATGGGATGTGATTTAAAAAGCAGGAGGTGACCTCACGGGACGCTGGCTCTATATAAGTAAAGCAAGCACCGTGCCTGGCCGGTGCTTAGGTGACCCTCGCGTCTGAATGTAATGATTTAAAAGTCATGAGGTGACCTCACGGGCTCTATATAAATGAAGCAGACCCCATGCCTGGCCAGTGCTTAGATGACTCTCGCACTTCTATGTGACGTTCCACCGGCAGTTGGTTTTACGTAACCGGAAATAACCCGTGATTTTATCCGAACAAGGTCTGTAAACTCGGCAGTATTCTTCAAAACAGCTCACTTCTTTATAAAGAAAAAAAATTCGAGTTGTTCTGAATCTGAAGACCCTAACAATAGTTCTAAATACCGACTGAAAAATTAAGCCCATCTGAAGTTTTGCTCTACATAAAATTCACTTATATTTTGGAACTAATATTTTCTTTACTACCTTGCATAGAAATGCCTCAACACACTGGACTTAACATCGCTGGGCGTTGGCTCGTGTTGTGGCACTGGTATGTACCTGGTTGCGGGTATGGTGGCGAAAAATCTTGCCGGACCCGGTGTGATCATTAGTTTTATCATTGCAGCGGTGGCAAGCATTTTTTCCGGTAAGCAAATACACAACTCAAACAGTATATACAATTTAAAATATCGTTCATGCTGCTTTAAGGTGCCTGCTATGCGGAGTTTGGCGTACGCGTGCCACACACATCCGGTTCAGCTTATATGTACTCATATGTAGCGGTAGGCGAGTTTGTAGCGTTCATCATTGGTTGGAATATGATATTGGAATATTTAATAGGTAAGCAATGCACGAGCTTTTAATGCACATAACTTCAGGAATGCGTTTCACTTAGTTTAATATTGAATCGTTATTTTTTCTTTTTATTGTTGTGCTGTTATTAATTTCTCTAACAGGAACAAGTGCCTGTGCGTGTGCTTTAAGTTCGAGTTTCGATTCACTAACCGGCGGCGCAATAGCGAACGCGATTGGCGATACAATCGGCACCATATTCGGTAAGCATCTTCAATGTGCTTTAATTTGTACGCGTTCAATTTTATTGGCACTTAAAACTAAACGAACATTTACCATAACTACCAACTCCTATGCATCCACCACTAGGTAAGCCACCCGATTTTATAGCATTCGGCATAGCGTTGATTATGACCTGCGTACTGGCGATGGGTGCGAGTAAATCGGTGATATTCAATCACACATTGAATGCCATAAATCTGGCGACATGGGTATTTGTGATGGCAGCCGGTTTATTTTATGTTGATACCAGCACTTGGACGGAGCATCAAGGCTTCCTGCCATATGGCTGGAGTGGTGTAAGTTGCGACAAAAATAATGGCTTCTAAAAAGCAAATCCCTGCAAAAATGCAGCAATTTAATACGCTTGCGCTTTTACAACCTTTTACAGGTGTTCTCGGGTGCTGCGACTTGCTTTTATGCTTTCATCGGTTTCGATATTATAGCCACCACCGGTGAGGAGGCGCACAACCCACAGAAGAGCATACCGAAAGCTATTGTTGGCTCACTAGTGATCGTTTTGTTTGCGTATGTGAGCGTTAGTTTAGTCTTAACACTAGTTGGTAAGGCTGTTATATAATATTTGATGACTTTGTGCCGAGTGATGAAACTTCAAATTGCTTGCAGTGCCCTTCGATCACATCAACTCGGGCGCGGCGTTGGTGCAAATGTGGTCTTACGTGGGCGCACCGAAATGTCGCGCCATTGTCGCTGTGGGTGCCACCGCCGGGCTATCCGTGGCAATGTTCGGTTCCATGTTTCCAATGCCACGCGTGATTTATGCAATGGCGCAGGACGGACTCATATTCAGGTAGTGTAAACGCGCTGATACATTATACATTTGCTCCATGCTTTATTGTTGTATACGCTGCAGGCAACTCTCACAACTGTGGCAACGCACGAATGTGCCGGGTTTGGCGACCATTGGCAGCGGTATTGCAGCTGCGCTAGTTGCGCTCACGGTACGTTTGGAGATACTCGTTGAAATGATGTCCATCGGCACACTGCTCGCCTACACGCTGGTCTCCACCTGTGTGCTGGTGTTGCGCTATCAACCGCATAGCACATCGCTGGTCGAGCTGCTGCCAGCACAGCTGCGCACACCGCTGGCGCCGGGCACGGCTACGGATCCGAGCGCTACCACCGCCGAGGTGTTGCCGTCGAACAAATTAACAATAAAACGCGTTACGCGTGGCATGTCCGATTCGGATGATTCGTTCATCGATGAGAGTCCAGAGGGCTACCTAGGACGTGATGATCAATTTCTCGTGTCCGATCGTTCGGAGAACAAATTCTATGGCAGCGTACATGGCGCGCCAACTGGTCCAACCGGCCAAGCAACCGCCTTCGATACCATGGGTCTAAATTTCGTATCGCGCAAAATACACGATTATGCGTATCTATGTCCCGGCTTCTTTCCATGGATCAATCCGGGCCAAGCCACAACGGAAAGTGGTATGTATATAATACATTTGCTTTGTTGATTTTTAGTCATGTAACTGTACTTAATAGTGTCTTAAAATCTTCACATAATCTTATGATAGCACAACATTTACTCATTGACTCTTCGAAACTGTTGCTTTTTGATTATTATCTATATTATTTTCACAAACAGGCATGTATGTCACGAAACTTGTTGGAATCATGTTCGGTCTCATATTCTTCTTGGATCTGTTTGCGGCCATTGGCTGGTCCGGTGGCCTCGCCGCATTCATTTATTTCATTTTGTTCATTGGCATATTTGTGATACTATTAATTATATCAAGACAACCACAAAATAGGTAAATAATATTATTTACTTACAATAATTTATGCCAAAACGCAGTTAAACAAAACACACGCACACACAAGCACATAACGTTTCAAATTTTTTCTGCTTATTTCATTTATCTTAGATATGCGCTGGCATTCCTAACGCCGGGACTTCCATTTATTCCAACAATTGCCATAACAGTTAATATTTATTTAATATTTAAATTAAGCATACTCACCTTAGTTAGATTCACCATCTGGATGACTTTGGGCTTCATCATGTACTTCTACTATGGCATAACGCATAGCACACTCGAACAGACGATTGATGAGATAGAACTGCATGTCGATAAGGACTATGTACGTGCGCTGGAATGAGATAAAGTGGAAAAACAAAAATGATTACTTTTCTAAACTTATTTCTTTGCAGAGTAAAAATGTTGAGGAGAAGGCCGTGTGGGATCAGCCAACGTATATGAATCAAAGCAATGAGCCTGTTTGGGCTACAAAGGATACACGCGCAAAACAGACAACAGCAACAACAAGTGAGTCTGGCACGAAGTTTGTAATACCCACTAGAAAACGTCAGATGCTCTATAAATAATATACTCGTAAATGTATATAAACGATGAGCGTGGCGAACTGAGTCTGGCTGTGTATACATATGA
Source organism: Bactrocera oleae (assembly GCF_042242935.1). Classification (NCBI taxonomy): domain Eukaryota; kingdom Metazoa; phylum Arthropoda; class Insecta; order Diptera; family Tephritidae; genus Bactrocera; species Bactrocera oleae. The sequence continues at coordinate 3,644,366 of NC_091539.1, forward strand.
TATGCACGCAAACTAGTGCCTCAGTTCATGAGATATCGTTCTGAAATTTTACGCACGTTCTTTTCTCCCTAAGAAGCTGCACATTTGTCGAGACCGCCGCTTATCGCACCACTATAGCATAAAGCTGCTATACAAACTGAACGTTCAAAATCAGGTTCTTATATGAAAAACTTTTTTATTTGACAATATATTTTCACGAAATATTTCTCAAACCTACGCTATAATCTCTGAAGAAATTATTCAGATCAGACTACTATAGCATATAGCTGCCATACAAACTGAAAGAACAAAATTCAATTCTTGTACGGAAAACTTTTTTATTTGACAATATATTTTCACGAAATTTGGCATAGATTATTGTCTAAGACAATGCTAAAGTCTCCGCACATATTGTTCAGATCGTATCACTATAGCATATAGCTGCCATACAAACTGAACGATCAAAATCAAGTTCTTATGTTCTTGTGTGGAGAACTTTTTTATTTGTGTAGTGCAACCGAAGCTAACGTTTTCGCTTGTTTTTTATAAATTTAATTTGCTATTCTATGTGCTCATTTTAGAACGCTCCAACACAAATTATTCCAAAGCAACTGTAAGCAATTCCACAAAACAACCGCAAACAAAAAATTCCACTAGTACAAGAAATACAACAGCGAATTCCACAACAGCAGCAACAACAGGAAATGATGGCAAATTCACCATGTTCATCGATGAGACGCAATTCCCCACGTGGGATGATTAAAAGTAGCAGGCAAAAGTAAAAACTAAATGTATTTAATTAGAAATATTCCAACTAAACGAAAATAAAAAATAATATACAAATTGTGAATGATTTAGAAAAGGAGCAAATGCACTAGGTCTGTATTATACACGCGTAAACAATAAGGTTGAGTTTAAATAATAAAAATTATAACAAAAAAAAATATTATAATAAAAAAAATTAACTTTTGAAAATTGTTATGATATTAAAGAAATTAGTAAATAATTGAAAACAAACACATGCAATGAGTGCGTTTGCCGTTTGCGATTGTGAAATAAAGTAAAACCAATTTTTGTGATTCCTTTTTCGAGTACTTAACGCAGGAACTTTAAGTTATATAAATGTATATAGCGTGCAAGTAATTTACAAGAACAAAAAATGTTAAATTATATTAATATAGTATATACAGATATGTAAATTATATACATACAAATACATATATATATATATAGTTAAATACATAAAACATACAACTGCAAAAAACATACAATACATATACAAACAAGATTTTGTCATTAATACTACTAACATTATTATTATTGTAATTATAGTTAAAAAAATATTGAAATATACTTAAAATATGAGAATATGAGATTAAACACGCAGTAGTTATAAATTTAAATATTACATATATATGAGAAATACATAAAAAAATATTATATTTATATACTATACGTACATACATATGTACATATATAAATATACATGAAACGTACATGCATATAATATATGTATGTAAATGCAGCATTATTGCATGCAATTCTTATTAAAACTTAACTTAAAAAATATTTTTAAATTAAAAAAAATTTCTAAATTAAAAAAGACATGTGAATAATTATAGTTATAAATTTTACTAATTAAATTCATTTATTACAACAATTTACGAGCATTTTATATGCTAAGCCATGCATGTAAGCAAAAAACCAAAGCAAAAACTTATTTGTAGTTATATATAGTAAATCAATAGCGCATTGTTATGGAGCGAAAGCAAACCAATGTTGTACATACATACATACATATATACATCTTATGTAACATAAACGTGTGTAAATGCTATGCAATCGTTATACACAAAAATTACTTTTTAAATAATTAATTTTTCATACCAGTCAAATTTGAATTTATATTCTAAAATATACCTACATACATACATATGTACATACACTCTTCGATATTAAAAATATATGTACATACACGTATAGTTAAACTTTTCAATACTGGGTTTAAACAACTTTACTGTTTGTGTAAATACTTAATTTTTAACTCTCAACACATAAATATGTAAATACAACAAACATTCTATTCTTATTGTTATACTTAACGTGCTGTTGTTAAAATCTATAAAAAAAATTAAAACATTTAAATTTCTTTATTGCCATAACTATTATATTGTAATAAATATAAGTAGTTAAAATAAATATGTTTGCAAATTTAATAAGCAAATATTGTTTATTAACAAAGCAAGCAACACATACCAAAGCAAAGCATGAAAAACAAATAACAACTATGAAGAAAATAGCTGAAAACTTTAAAACAACAAATAATAGCATATTTGTAGCGTAAAAAAACAACTAATGCAAAAAAATAAATATTTAAATAAAAGCATATTAAGCGTAAAAAAACAAAAAAAAGTAAAGCCAGTTTGTTTGACCCCGAATATACCTCCTTCTTATTAATAAACAATTTAGTACATGTGCAAAAAAAATTTTTTTTTTAGTAACTATATGAAATGCTGCCTTTATGTACGCGTAAATACCGCGGCGTATGTATTTGCGGCAGTTGCTTTACGTAATCGTTCAATAAATTTATATTATTATTAATTTTAAGCCATTACTGCGCTGTATAATTTCAACATTTAAAATTTAATAATACCGTTAAAGGCTTGGCGAATGCTATATGAAAAAAATATATTTTTGTGCTAAAACGAGAAGATAATACTGAACATTTCTACCTACATAATTAATTCACACACTTTTATACTGTGCTCTTTAAAACATACATACAAATTGCTTACTAAATTATAAAATAAAATTTTTTATATTGTATAAATATAAATAATATATACGTATATGTAAGTACTTGTATTTTTTTTTTTTTTTTGTAATGGTTGAGGTAACAATTTCGTAGCGATCAAAGCCATTGGGTCAGCTTTGATCTATGGAATTGTGCGCCGAGACACACTTTTACTGCGTAAGTACTTATATGTACATTGAACTTTTTGTTTTCATTTACTTAACTTACATAATTAAGTAAACAAAAGCATTTTCACTGCTGCAATTAAATGTAATTATACATATTTAACATAAATTTTTTAAGCGCAATATACATATACTATGCAAGTACATTACCGTTTACTACACTCCTTTTTGTATGTATTTACTTTTACAGTTATAAAAAAATGAACACAAAAATTATTTGGTATTAAATTCATTTTGTTTAATACGAACAAAAAAATACGGAATTAATGGAAAAATTAAAATGTCACTTTGGCACTATTAATTATTTTTGAACATTTATTAGCCTTAAGTAATAGTTTATAATAAAATTTAATTACGACTTGCTAATGAACTATACAAATATACATATGTGTGTATGAGTTGTACGTATATGTGTGCATATACTAAATGCACAAGTATGTACTAAGAGATAAGAAGAAGCAAAAATTTCGCCATTTTACTGTTGTTCTTGCATTTCCTTTTAAACACAAAATTTATTAACAAAAAGCAAGCGAGTTGTTGATCAACTTAGCGTAAAAAATTTATACTAATAGCAATAAAAAAATACACGCATAACTGAATGTATCAGCTGCAACAAATAACAAACGCAAACAAAAACATATCTTTTTGGGCAAAAAGCAACGGAAATCTAGTGGTCTTATGTACGTAGATAGCAAAGAAAATGTTCAAAAATTTTAAGAAAGTAGCAAACGAATTTCAACTGAACTGGAGAGATTTACAAAAAACAGTTTAAATTCACAAAGAGTAAATAAATTGCTGCACTTTACCGCAGTACGAAAGTTTGGTTTGAAAACTTTTAATAATTTTTGTGTTTTTTAACAACATTTAAATTTTTTTCTTTGGCATTAAATATTTTTTGAACAAAATTTAATGATATTTTTTTTTTTTGTGACAAAATTTAATCATTTTTTTATTTTTTGACAACATTTAATAATTTTAAAATTGTGTACTGCTGCATTTGCTGCAATTTCCTACTTACATTAATTTAGAGTTGTTGTAGAGGCGCGTGCAAAGCGCAGGCATAAATATTTGTTTTGGTAATGTAGACACTAAAAACTTGTAACAGTTTAAAAGCCAATGCAGCCAATTACATATAATGATTCTAACAATAGCATGTATTATTTGGTTTTCCCGACAAACAAGCACTATATCAAACACTTAATAAAACTTACCGCAACTACACGACACTTCGCAGCGGTTTAGAATACACTTGCTGTCACGGTTAACTTACGCTGTTAAAAAAAACTTTAGTTTTCGTGGCAGCACTGCATAATAAAATTGTACGTTTAAACTTCCTTACACATATTATTACTATTACTTAATAAACTAAATATTTCCACGCACTTCAGTTGAAATTCTAAGCATATGAAAAAGTCGAATATAATTTGTAAAGGACCGCCAACAACAGTGTGACAAATAGAAATGAAACGAAACACAAACAATACGAACCACTAAACACAGCGCAGACTAAACAGTGCAAATATCGATAAGTACACATATGAAAAGCTCCACTAATTTATTATACATTTCAAATAGCAGCTAATGAAAATTTGTTACTAATTCATAGACACAACAACAATAACAGTCGTTAGCAAAAAGTAAACCATGCACTTTTAACAATGTTGTTCTTCCATAGCAGAACAATTTGAAATGCTCTGGGATCAAAGCCGATACCACCTAAAAAACACGAAACATATAACAAATAACTAAGGAAGTATAGCTCTAACTATCTACACTTAATAAATCTAAAATTTTATTGAATTTGTTATTAAAAATCGAATACTTACAACATAAAAAAGAGCGAAAATACGCGTTTGGTAATATATAAAGTTTGCAAGTACATGCGAATTTTCCAACAATTACAAATTCAAATAATTGGAACTGAAAATTGTATTTTTCGATTTTTTATTTTTATAATAATTTAATTTTTTAACTGTATGCCCTTCTGGGACAAGCAAAAGAACTAATAGCGTTTACAAAAACTTAACGATAATCACAGTAACTAATGAAAATGCTGAATAAAGATTTCAAATAGCCATTGCATTAAGACAAAATGTCAATATATAAAAGAATAACACCTGAACGTACCACTATTGCAAGAAAACTATTTATAGTAAGAAGAATACAACTATTTTTGAAGACAAGCGTTACAAAACAAATGCAAGAAATAGTTTAGCAAAACAAAAAAAAAAGTTGTTACATAAATGAAATACAAACTGCATTACATTAATTTTAATGTTTTTCTGCTGAAATAAATGTACCTAAGTTTTTTATTAATTTCAAAAGACTGAATTATTGAAATTGTTATTGTAACGCGCAAGTTTATAATTTTAACAGCATTATTGAAACAAAAATTGTAGTTGAAATATAAATAAACTAAACCAAATTTGAAAATATTGGCAACTAAACGTAAAACAAGCTAAAAAGTGGAATCAATAAATGATATGTATGTACTATTATTGAATTATTATACTTACAAATAATAAAATAAAAAACTTAAATTAATTGAAATTTAACAAATTTTAATACTACTTATACATTGCAATTGAATTCTATTGTATTACAGTCAAAATGGAAAATTTATGCAGTTTAATGTTAAAAGCTAACGCATATATTGACTTAAAAATACATACTAACATAAAAAAATACAAATAGTTAAAAAATATTTAACAGAACAACTTATGTAACTTACCTATTTAACAACAAAAATAAAGAAGAAAAAACTACCAATAGCAAAAATATTAAGGAAATTAGTAACTTGTTATAAAATATACAAAATAAATACTCATTAAACAAGTTCTTAAACAAAAATTAAATGAAATGAGAACGTGCAACTCATTAACGTACATTTTTCTTCATTTGATTTATGTGTTTATCACTTTGAATGAGATTTAAATCATTAAATACCTAAATTACTATTTGAAAGTAAAAAGAAGTAAAAAAAACTTAAAAAAACTAAAAAAATAAATAAAAAATTTGTTTGCTAACATTAATGCTTGTTGTTTTATTTTAGCGTTTCTTTTAACTAAAGATTACAACTAAAAGTCTACAAACTCTTATATATAAATAAATCTGTTATATTGAAAGTGCTTCAATTTTCACAACAATTTTAGTTTCCATTTAACTTCCTACTTTTCATTTCCTTTTCCTAGAAATCGATATACAAACACCTATCGATATATTTTATCCACATTTGTAATTTCCTTTTTCTAAAATCGATATAAAACAACTTATCGATATATTCTCTCTACAGCATGACAGTTCTCTTACTACATGCCTTTCAAGTATATGCTTATAAGCAATAAACACAGCTCGAAAAATCATTACTTTTGCATTGTTGGAGAATTTTCGTGGATTAAAAAGCATATTATTTCTCAATTAAAGCAAGGTACAAATATAGAAATTATACGAAATGTGCGTAATAATACAATAAAATCAGTTTATATAATGAAATAATTGAAGTGTAAAGAAATACTAGTAAATAAGTTTTACAATAATACGCCCCTTTGATGAAAAAGTGAGCCTTCGTTGGCACTGAGTAACACATATTTATATACGTACTCATGTACATGCGTATCCATAGATTTTTGTATACGCTCAACGTTTGTATAGACGTGCCGGAAGATATTGATTAAAAGCATATGAAGATTACTTAAAAGGTCTTATATGTAGTACTAAATTAAATAATTATTTAGTTCCGCTTTCCTTTCATGCAGTTAAAATCATTCCCAAGACAACATGACTGACTCCAAGTATTTTACCACTACTAAGAAGGGTGAAATCTTTGAACTCAAATCCGAGTTGAACAATGACAAGAAAGAAAAGAAGAAGGAAGCGGTGAAGAAAGTATAGACATATAGCAAAACAAAAGAATATTATATATACTTAATATTTTCTATCAATATTTAAGGTCATCGCCAGCATGACGGTGGGCAAGGATGTATCTGCGCTATTTCCCGACGTCGTCAATTGCATGCAAACAGATAATTTGGAGTTGAAGAAGTTAGTATACTTGTATTTGATGAACTACGCAAAATCGCAGCCAGATATGGCAATTATGGCGGTTAATACTTTTGTGAAGGTAAATATACTATTGTATAAAAGACAGAATGTTTTTACTTTTATATTACAATGCAGGATTGTGAGGATTCTAACCCGCTCATACGCGCATTGGCTGTGCGCACCATGGGTTGCATACGTGTCGATAAAATTACCGAATATTTATGCGAGCCACTACGCAAGTGCTTAAAAGATGAAGATCCTTACGTGCGCAAAACAGCTGCTGTATGTGTCGCCAAGCTTTATGATATCTCCTCCTCAATGGTAAATGCGCAAAATATTTATTTTTTATTTGCAATATACTAATACACGCACATTAGGTTGAGGATCAAGGCTTCTTGGATCAGCTTAAGGATCTGCTCTCTGATTCAAACCCCATGGTTGTGGCTAACGCCGTTGCCGCACTAAGTGAAATCAATGAGGCCAGTCAGTCTGGCCAACCGTTGGTCGAAATGAACTCAGTAACCATAAATAAATTACTGACTGCGCTTAATGAGTGCACCGAATGGGGACAAGTATTTATACTGGACTCGCTGGCCAACTATAGTCCCAAAGATGAGCGTGAGGCTCAATCTATTTGCGAACGTATTACACCACGTTTGGCACACGCCAATGCAGCAGTGGTTTTGAGCGCTGTAAAAGTGCTAATGAAGCTGTTAGAAATGCTTTCAAATGATAGCGACTTCTGTGCAACGCTCACCAAGAAATTAGCGCCACCATTGGTAACGCTGCTCTCGTCAGAGCCTGAGGTGCAGTATGTGGCTTTACGTAACATTAATTTGATTGTGCAGAAACGCCCCGACATACTTAAGCACGAAATGAAAGTATTCTTCGTCAAGTACAACGATCCCATTTATGTTAAATTGGAAAAACTTGACATCATGATACGTTTGGCTAATCAAACCAACATTGCGCAAGTGCTAAGCGAGCTGAAGGAGTACGCCACAGAGGTGGATGTGGATTTCGTGCGTAAAGCAGTCCGTGCCATTGGACGTTGCGCCATTAAGGTAACATTTATTGTTTTTATTTTTTTTTATAAATGTTTTGTTTTGGTTTGTAATTTTATTTTAATAATGTTTTATTGCTTATAAAATTTTATTATAAATATTTTTTTAAATTGTTATTATAAATTTTTTTTTTTATAAATTAACATAAATTTTTTTTTTAATTTTTATTTAAAAATTTTTTTTTATACTTTTTTTATATTATAAATATTTTTTTTATACATTTATATTAAAAATATTTTTTGTTTTGTAATTTTTATTATAATTCTTTTTTTGTAATGTTTATTATAAATATTTTTTTTAATAAATTTTTTTTATAAATATTTTTTTTTTAATTTTTTCAATTTTTATTATAAATATTTTTTTTTTAATTTTTATTATAAATATTCTTTTCTTTTAATTTTTTTTTAATAAATTTTTATTTTTTTTTTTAATGATTTTTTTTATACATTTTTTTAAATACATTTTTATTATATTATTTTTTTTAATAATTCTTTTTCGAAAATTTTAGGTTGAACCATCTGCTGAGCGCTGCGTTTCCACGCTACTCGATTTGATTCAAACCAAAGTCAACTACGTTGTACAAGAGGCAATTGTCGTCATCAAGGACATCTTCCGCAAGTACCCGAATAAATACGAGAGCATTATCAGCACATTGTGCGAAAATCTCGATACGCTCGATGAGCCTGAGGCACGTGCCTCTATGGTTTGGATCATTGGCGAATATGCCGAACGAATTGACAACGCCGACGAGCTGCTCGATAGTTTCTTGGAAGGCTTCCAAGACGAAAATGCGCAAGTGCAACTGCAACTGCTAACAGCCGTCGTCAAGCTGTTCTTGAAACGTCCTTCTGATACACAAGAGCTAGTGCAGCATGTGCTCTCATTGGCAACGCAAGACTCCGATAACCCCGACTTGCGCGATCGCGGTTTTATATACTGGCGCCTGCTGTCAACCGATCCAGCTGCGGCCAAAGAAGTTGTCTTGGCTGACAAACCGTTGATTTCGGAAGAAACTGATTTGCTCGAGCCTACACTATTGGACGAGCTAATCTGTCACATCAGCTCATTGGCTAGTGTATACCACAAACCGCCCACCGCCTTTGTTGAGGGACGCGGTGCTGGCGTGCGCAAGTCGCTGCCAAATCGTGCGCCAGCAGCCGGCAGTGCCGAGCCAGAGGCTGGTGGCGAAGCTATGGTCATACCGAATCAGGAGTCGCTGATTGGCGACTTGCTGTCTATGGACATTAATGCACCCGCCATGCCTGCGGCTGCGCCAACCACGAGCAATGTTGATTTGCTCGGCGGCGGTTTGGATATTTTGGTAAGCGTATAAGCTTTTAAATGGAATTATTTTATGAAAAACTATATTTTTACATGCTTCAGCTTGGCGGCGGTCCAACCGAACCCGCAGCTGGCGGCGCTACCAGCCTGCTCGGTGACATTTTTGGTCTGTCCGGCGCCTCACTCACTGCAGGCGTGCAAATACCGAAAATTGTTTGGCTACCCGCCGAAAAAGGCAAAGGTCTCGAAATACAGGGTTCATTCTCGCGTCGCAATGGTGAAATCTTTATGGACATGACACTAACCAACAAAGCTATGCAGCCAATGAGCGGTTTTGCCATACAATTGAACAAAAACAGCTTCGGTTTGATGCCCGCCTCACCCATGCAAGTGGCACCATTGCCACCAAACCAGACCACTGAAGCCACGCTGCCACTGGGCACACACGGACCGGTGCAACGCATGGAACCATTGAATAATTTACAAATTGCTGTCAAGAACAACATAGACATATTCTATTTTGCGTGCTTAGTGCATGGCAATGTGCTCTTTGCCGAGGATGGTCAGCTGGATAAACGTGTGTTCTTGAACACCTGGAAGGAGATACCCGCTGCCAATGAGGTGCAATACAGTCTAAGCGGCGTAATTGGCACCACCGATGGCATTGCCTCGAAAATGACCACCAACAATGTATTTACCATTGCCAAGCGCAACGTCGAGGGTCAGGACATGCTGTATCAATCGCTCAAATTAACCAACAACATTTGGGTACTGCTCGAACTGAAGCTACAGCCGGGCAATCCCGATGCTACGCTCAGTCTAAAGTCGCGTTCGGTGGAGGTGGCAGCGATGATATTCGCCGCCTACGAGGCCATCATACGCTCACCATAAGCGGTCGGGTTGGAGTGCAAAAATGGGGAGCGTTGACAACGCTTGTTAGAATTTAGTGCATAAAATACGCTGTTTATATAACTGTATGCAATTATTCAATTCAAAATTTATGCAAATTATCGAAATATAAGTATTCTATAGCAGCGCAAATTTATCGCCCAATTATATATGTAGCTCGTTTCGTTTTCATAAATTGTTGTAAGCAGAATGCTACGAATTGTGAAAAATGTTAATCAAATTAAAAAAAATTAAAAAATTAAAAATAAAAAAATATGTGCTCTGTCGAAAATTTGTTCGAGTGAAACATTCCTAACCATTGAAATTTAAAAATAATTGCGATTGCTTAAAAAAAAAACAATAATAATATTAATATATATTACAAACATACATACATGCTATATAGATACATATACAATATAATAAAAAGATATTTAAAAAATTAAAATAATGATTTTGAATTTCGGAAATTTAAAAAAAATGCAGTTTTGTATAGCGGTTTTTATACCATGAAGAGTGACACAGCAAAATATCCAGTTGAACAAGTTTTAACAGTTAACCAAGAGAAAACAAGTGAAATAATATTTCTATTTATTTGATTTTTTATACTCACTTTTTAAAAAATAAATTAGAAAATATATTAACAAACATTTTAATTTAAACATTTATTTTAAAATTTTCTGTGGTAAATGAAATATTTATTTTAATATTAAAAAAAAACATACTATTTTTACAGCTACGTCTACTAAAAAATCATTCTAAATATATATTTTTTAAATAAAAAAAACAAATACGAAAGCATTATCAGCACATTGTGCGAAAATCTCAATACGCTCGATGAGCCTGAGGCACGTGCCTCTAAGGTTTGGATCATTGGCGAATATGCCAACGATTTTTTATATTTTATTTTTATTTTTTTATTAATATATTTTTTTTTAAATATTAAAAATTAAAACAAAATGTAGTTTTTTTTAAATATTTATAATTCGAAGCCCCTATAAATTATACTGTCATTTTAGTTTTGTCTTTTTTAATTAATTAATTTTTTTTTGCACAAAAGAATATTATTATTTTTTTTATTCAAAATTTAAAGAAAATATAAATTTTTGAAATAAAAATCACCTTAAATATATTAGCTAATATTTTTAAATAACTTTTTTTTTACACAACAAAATATAATCTTTTAAAAATATATTTTATATAATCCACAAATTTATTCCAAAATTTTAGGTTGTAAATTTTTAAGAAAACAGAATTCTTTTTACTCTTATTTTTCTTCAACAAAATATTTGTTTACAAATTTTAAGTATAAAACATAAATTTTTGCACTTAAATCTCCTAAAAACTTATTTTGAGCAAAAAAAACATTATAATTTTTGGTATTAAAAACTTGAAGAAAATACAAAATTTTCAAATTGAAATTCTCTTTAAATACTTTCAATTTACATATCTTATCTTTTTTCATATATCATTTTTGCAGAAAAATATAATCATTTTGATAATAAAAATCTATAGAAAAAAAATTTTTCAAATTGAAATCGGCTTAAAAATATTTTCAGTTTAACTTTTTACGTTTCTTTTTTAACATTGTATTTCGAAAAAAAAAATATTATAATTTTTGGTATTAAAAATTTTCAAATTGAAATTCTCTTAAAATACTTTCAATTTACCATTCTTATCTCTTTTCATATATAATTTTTGCACCAAAATTTATTATAATTTTAGCTATTCAAAATTTAATGAAATCAGCTTATAAATATTTTAATTTTAACTTTTTTGTTCTTTTTTAAAAATTTATTTGGCAAAAGAAAATAATATAATTTTTGATACTCAAAATTTAAAGAAAATAAAAATAAGAAAATTTTTCAAACTGAAATCCACTTAAAAATACTTTCAATTTACCTTTCTTATCTTTTTTTAAAATTTTTTTTTGCACTAAAAAATATTAAAATGTTTGATATTCTAAATTTAAAGAACATTTTTAAACTGAAAGCTCCTAAATACGTTTAATTTAACTTTCTCATCTTATTGTAAAATATGTATTATTTTTTTGCAAAAAAAAATTATTATTTTTGATATTCAATTTTAATGAAAAAAAATTTCAAATTTAAATCGCCTGTAAATATTTACAGTTTAACTTTTTTTGTTCTTTTTTTAATATTTTTTCGCAAAAGAAATTATAATTTAAAGTGATATAATTTTTGATAATCACAATTTAAAAAATATTTTTTTTTCAATTTTTAAGAAAATAAAATACTTTTAAACTGAAAGTTAGGAGTTTTCTTTGAATTTAACTTTCTTGTATTTTTTGAATATTTTTTCGGAAAAATTATAATTTAAAAAGATATAGTTTTTGACAATCAAAATTTAAAAAAAAATTTAAAAATTTTAAGAAAGTAAAATATTTTTAAACTGAATGTTAGGAGCTTTTTTTGAGTATAACTTTTTTGTCTTTTTAATAGTTTTGTTTTGTTTCGATATTGTTATGCTCGCCAACAAAAATTGTCGCGAAAAAATTAAAATAATTAAATACAAAAATGTATATTTTTTTAATTTAACAAAAAAAATTTAACAAAAATATTTCACAATTCCTTTTTTTGAATTTAAAATATGTAGGCATAATCATAATAATGCCAGATATGCAGCACGTACTTTCGAAAGTTAACTCGAATTAAATTGCCAAAAATGAGGTCATTCGCATTCAATTCTTTTATAAATAAATTAATATTAAACACTTAAATAATTTCCACCTAATTCAAAATAACAAGCATTAAAATAGAACATTTTCGCTTTAAAAAGTGAGTTGCAACGACAACAACTATGCTATCGAAAGACTACATTCATTTCGAGGAAATACAGAAGATACATACATATTTCCGAACACAAACGGATGTGCCAAGCATTTTGTCCATAGTTGATAATGAAAATCCACTGAAAACAACACACAAATTTTCGCCGAATCGTGCTCGCTGCCCAGCTGGTATGTGAGACATGAATTTGATGAAGCTATTTGTATGGCGGATACTTCTTGGAACGGCAATCGGTTGACTGTGCTTGTTGTTTGTGTAAATTTTTTGTTATTTCTAGTTTAAAAAGTGAGTTTTGAAAATTAAAAATAAAAAAAATAAAAAACGTTAAATTCGGTTGCACCGAAGCTATAATAGCCTTCACAGATACAAAAGTACCTTACAAGAACTTGATTCCGATCTAATTTCGTTAAGATGCCTCGTCAAATAAAAAAAGTTTCCCATGCAAACATTTGTATGGCACTTGATTCCGATTGTTCAGTTTGTATGGCAGCTATATACTATAGTGATCCGATCTAAACAATTTCTTCGGAGACAAGCTGAGTGACAGAAATTTTACAAAACCTAGCCCAGTTATTTTGTGTTCCGGGAGTTAAACTGAATGCGTGGCTATAGTCAGTGTTTCATTTACTATTGAGAGCATTAATACCGAGATCTCAAGGACTTGATTTCCTCTTCTTCTACTCAACTGGGTTTCTCAGCGTATTTGACAATATAAGCTGTTTTTTTGACGTTATTGTTAATGTCATTCAAATTTAAAAAAATTTAAAATTTTAATTCTTAAAAATAAAAATAAAAAAATATTTAAAAAAGTAAAACAATTTTTTAATGTAAAAAACTATAAAGATTTTATTAAAAAAAAATAACTTAATTTTAAAAAGTAAAAAAAAATTAATGTAAGAAAGTAAAAACTTGTTTTATTTAAAAAATAAAAAAATTATTTCATTAAAAATAAAAATATTCAAAAAATTAAAAATTAAATAGTAAAAAACTATTTTATATAAAAAAGCAAACAAAAAAAAAAGCTAAAATCTAAAAAAAATGCATAGAACAAAATAACACAAAAATTTAAAATAAAAAGAGTTAAAAAGTAAAAAAATATTAAAGAAACTAACACAATTTTTTAATGTAAAAAAAAATTAAAAAGATTTTAATAAAAAAAAAACAACTTAATTTAAAAAAGTCAAAATAAATTAATGTAAGAAAGTAAAAACGAAGATAAAAATACCGATAAGCAAAAATTAAAAAATATATAAAACAAAACTACACAAAAACAAATTTTAATATTAAAAATAAAGGTGTAAAAAAAATAAAAAATCAAATCAAAACATTAAAAATAAATATAAAAAAATATATTAAAAATAAATATTAAAAATAAAAAAACATATATTAAAAAGAAAACATTTTTTTAAATAAAAAAGATATATTAAAAACTTGTTAAGAAAGAATTTTAATTAAGAAATTTCGAGTATAATATTTTCCCATACTTCCAAAAAATTCACCCTTTTAAAAAATTAAAACTTCATTTTATACACATTACTAATTAATAAGTATTCGCTTTTATTTTCAGTTTTGATTACAATTAATACACTGTAATATCTAACTTAAACTATAGAAATTAAAATAGCATGACAAACATAAATATATATATTTTTATTTAGTACGTTATACTATATAATATTTTTTTTGTTATATATGCATATATTTTTTGTTTCTTTAGCAAAACGCAAGGCCACAGGAATAAAAAATGTAAGTTAATGTAATTGTTTAAAAAAAAATTAAAATAAATAATTTAAAAAAATATTGAAAAAAAAATTTTAAATGTTGATTTTTAAAGATATTAAAAAAATATTAAAAAAGAAAATAAATTAAAAATTACAAAACACCAATTAAAAAAGGAACAAACGATATACATATCTTAAGACACAAATATACAATTTTTTTCAATGCGGTAGTATTTTGATATATCATGTTAATAGAATGTAATTTTATATAACGCATGACACCACATATATAATATTTATTATTCCTAATTGGCAATAAACATATTATTTCGTATTGAATTAAAAGATAAAGAATAATACAATATTATTTTTGTCGCATTTGCACAATTTACATGCAGACCCAAGTATATGCGTAAGTTATTTTACTGTTTATGCGAATATGACGTAACACATATACATTATTTAAGTGACAGCTGTAGAAATGCTAGGCTAACATGGCGTTATATGCTTTCTGTGTACATACATACATATATATAGGCTTATGACTGTATATTTATATATAAATAATATAATCAGTTTCATTAGTAATACTTTTTTGTTGTTGCAATGAGAAAAACAATCTCAATTTCATTCAAGAACAGTGTCGACATTCACCATTCAAACATTTTACCATTCATGAATGCCAGCGATCGGTGTACTTTACTTGTTTACGTGGAACACAAAAAATTTTCACATTAATTGCATATCTATATTAGTGGTAAACAGTTGTCTCGTAATTTTTTATTATATAAAATCTACCACACACCGACATATGTATACATATGTACATGTGTATGTGCTTTATATTGAAAGTATTCATGGAAAATATTAAAATGGCGATTAAAAGCAAAAAGTACATAATAAAATTTGCAAACAATCACCGATTGTAATCAATTATACAAGTAACATAATTTAAATGTGTGTTGAAACACAATTTTTGTAGCTTAAAAATATATATTAATTATTGTTTATATTTGTAAAGCACTAATTTTAAAGCTTTTATAAATATATTATATATAGACAACCTCAAATGAGTCAAATTGCAATTCTTATTTAATTAACATATGCGTTTAGCAGAAATCACTTGAGCAAGAAAAAAAAAATATTTTAAAAAAAATGTTTGAATAATAAAAATCCAAAAATTTAAAATAGTAATAAAATTTAAAATAATAATAAAATATAAAAAATAATAAAATATAAAAAATAATAAAATATAAAAAATAATAAAATATAAAAATTGAATAAAAATTAAAAACAATAAAAATAAAAGTAAAATTTAAAAACTAATAAAAAATTAAAAAAAGGTTAAATATAAAAAAGTTACAAAATTTAAAAAAGTATTTAAATTAAAAAAATTTAAAACAATTAAAATAAAAAAATTTAAAAACTAATAAAAATTAAAAAAAAATTTAAATAATAAAAATTAAAAAGAAAATTATTAAACATATAAAAAAATACTAAAGTTTAAAAATATAAAAAAATCAAAGAAAAAAATTAAATAACTATTTTTAAAAATTTGATCAAAAAACATATTTTAAAAATAAAATAAATATTAAAAAAATAATGAAAATAAAAAAAATTTTAAAACAATAACTATAATTAAAAAATTAAAAAAAACATAATTAAAAAAAATTAGAATTTTAATAACTAAAATAGAATATTAATTCAAATACTAAAAATTAAAAAATTTATACATTATTAAAAAAGTAACAATAATAAAAAACAAACAATTAAATAAATAATTATCAAAAAAAAAAACAATATTTAAAAATATTAATACTAAAAAATAAATTAATATTGATTAAAAATATATATTTTATATTTTTTATTAATTAAAAATAATAATAATAGAAAAAAAAATTATAATAAAAATAATAAAAATAGTAATGAAAAAAATTATAATTAAAAAATAATAATTTAACAAAAAAATGTATAATAAAAAATTATAATATGTAATTAAAAAACTAACAACAATTTTTAAAAAAAAGTTGTATTAAAAAATAATAAAAAAAATACTATATCATTGAATTGTAAAAATAAATAAACTATTAAAATACCCAGAATTTTTTAAATTAAGTTTTAACATCTGCTGAAAAACGCATAAACACTAATTATAGAAAAACAATAAGTAATCTATGTTGTGCTTCATATCAAGTAAAATTATTATAGGTTAGGTTAGGCGGTCGATCCTAAGAAGGATTACACCGGTCCGTTGTGGTAGCTGTAAAATTCCTATAAACTGGATACTTATAATAAACTAAAACATTTAAAAATATTATTATTATTATAATTATTAAAAGGCAAAAAATTAATGAAAATTATAATTTTTTACATTATTTGTTGCAGTGTAACTTGCTGAAATTGCTTTTATTGCCAGTTTTGCTTACAATTATAAAACTGATTACAATGATAACGAGCATTTAGCGCATAAATGTATATATCTACATACATATGCATGTGTATATATTCGTATATAGATTTACTGCTAAACATTTTATTACACAATAATTTACTTTTAAGCCGTATGATCAGAAAAAATTAAAAACAAAAAATAAAAAATAAAAAAAAAACTACGAAAGCACCAGAAAGTATGTATAAAAAAAAGTTGTTTGCTTTACAAACATAAATAAATTTTCATGTAGTGATCCATGTGTGATTTAATTTATCATATTTGTTTGCTTTACTATAATATATTATTAGTTTAACTTGCGCTTTGCAAATTAATTGCTTTTTTAATATTTTTTTTTTGTTTTATGATGCCTATTTGCTTTTATACTTTATTCTTAAGCAGTTTATTTATATATTTGTACGTGTGTAATGTTAATCTCAGATTTTATGAAAGTTTACGAAAAAAAAAAAGTAACACGTAACGAACTTTTATTATTATAAGTATAGTTAAAAGTGGCGTAAAAGCGGAGTCACTATTTTGATTAACAAAAAATAAAGTTATAAATTAAATACAATGTACAAATTGAGCAAAAATGTAACAAATTTAGTGGATTAATGCAAATGGTGTATATAATGATTATATTAAATTACATAAAAAAAATCATAATCAAATTTTAAGCTTACAATAAAAAAAATTTCATAAGAAAAACTGCCAATTCGACTTTATAGAAATAGTAGTAAATAATTGACGCAATTCAAAAGTAAAAATAAATTTTTTTCTAAGTATTTACCATTTTATTATATTTTCACCATTCGTTAAAAAACAATTGTATCGACGGGTCAATGAAATGAAAAGCTTTCGTTAACTAAAAACTAAATTTTCAAATAAAATTAATCAAATTAACTGCGGCATATTAATATTTTCAAAAATTAAAAAAATTTTGAAATAATATTAATCAAATTAACTGCCGTATATGTATTAGTATTTTCAAAAATTAAGAAATATGTGTTTTTAAAACTATAATACAATAATATAACTATAGCCTTAAAATTTAAACGATCATCAAGTATTTAACCATAATGTCATATTAATACTATCGAGTAAGCATTTAGCCTTTAATAATTAAAAAATAAAACATTAAAAAGATTATAGTGAACTGAATGATCGAAATCGTAAAACTGCAAGCAAATCGAGTTGAAATGCATTACAGTGTCACTACAACTGCCACAAGTTTTTGCTGCCTTCACAAATTTTTAAGGTTAGAGTTCAACATTTATAATTTACCTGCCAAATTTATAGCAAAATACCAAATCAAATTTTGTAGCGCATTTTGTTGCTGTTTTCTCATGCGTTTGACTGCATGCCGTTGTGGTTAACTCTCTAATAGTGCACAATAGACACTAGGTCGCAGTGCAAACCTCCTACTATTCTAACTCTCTAATGCATATGCTGCTGTCCGAATTCATTCATTTCACGTTGCGTTACATAACCCATGAGACGCGGCTTAGCATCAGCTTGCTCTGGCCTACGTGCTGTAGGCGCGCTATGTGGTGGCGTTAGTTTGCCCAACGCGCTAAAATTCGTTACATTAGCATTGTTAAACGGTGCGCGGTTGTCCCTGGCGCCTGTTGTTGTCGGCGTGTTAAAGAATAATGCTTGCAAAGTGCTTGGTTGCACGTATGCGCTATTGGTTTGGCTGCCAGCAGCCGCTACAGGCGTTGGTGCTTTATCATCGGCACTTGTGTTGTTGTTAACTGAGATTGCTGGCGGCGTTGTTGTTGCTGCATTCATAGCTTTTGGCATATGCGCCTCAAGGCTATCAGCCGTTATATAACCGCTATTATTGGTGGCTGTGGCATTCGGCTGTTGGTTTGGTTCGGTCCGCACTGTAGGAGCTGCACGCAAAGCACTCGCGTTTATAAAATCACTATTGCTGCCTGCTTCAATGCCAGTGGCGCGTATTTGTGCTGGTTGTGCACAAGCGCTGGGCGTGTTTAAAGCTGTGGGCTTTATGTAGCCACTGTGGCCGACGCGTTCACTTGCACTTTGTGCTGCTGTTGCTGTTGTGTTTTGCGTTGGCCAACGTGCCAGCTCGGTCGAGCTAATGTAACCGCTAAAAGTAGGGGCTGCTGCCGCCGTGTGCTTTTCTCTTGCGGTCGCATGTTGTAGCGCATCCGCTTGTACATAGCCAAGCTGGCTGGTTTGTACATTTGCTGTTGCTGCTGCTTGTACTGGCGCTTTTGGCTGCATCCATGCCTGCAAGTTGTTCGCCATCACGTAACCGCCAGGAGCACCGCCGGTTTGCACTTGCGCCGCTTGTACATAGCCAACAGGCTCCTCAGCTATGCGCTGTAACGGTACTGCATCCTGTGCGCCCAGTTCACTGTTAACGCCACCACTACTACTTGTGCTGTCTATTAATGAGTCAGCGGAACTTTCAGAGTTCAAGTAATCGCGCTTGTGATAGGCTAAATCTTCTTCGCCGCTATCATTTTCTGTAGTCTGTGCTTCCGCCAGTGTGCTAATACTACGTCCGAATTGCAGCCCACCGCTAATATAGCCCAAGTCATGGTTATGTCTGCTTAACAGGTGATGCTCCTCGATGTGCAGTCGCTCGTTGCTGTCACGCAGCGGTTGGGCGTTGGTGTTACGCGTTATTGGCGTTCCTAGGAAGTCATTGATGAGTACACCACCGCCATTACTGTTGACTATGCTGCTGTTGTATACGCCGCCGCCACCGCCATTCCGCTCCTTCGTGAGGTAGGCATCCACCAGCGCTGCGGGCAGCGTGCATTGTATATCACTCATCATTTTCCATTTTTTCGTCGCGAAGAACATGAGCGCCATCAACATGAGCGATGTGCAGACAATCATTAAGGTGATAACGGTAATTTTACCCAGCTGTCGCTGTGAACAACCAAAACTAGTCAGCGGATACCAGTCGGATTTATACAACAAATATTTGCCTTTATTGTTATATCCCGCCAGTGCAGCCTTTTCACGTTCCGCATCCGCTGCATTGTCAGTACCGACACATTCATATTCTTCGTTGTATTCGTAATTATGTGCATCGGGATCGAATTCGGTTTGGTGTGCAATTACATCCTTCGGATTGACTTCGTTTTTCTTAATCAAACCCGCATTGATCGCACGCACTTTCACTTTGGTTTGATAGTCCGGATCGGGACAGGCGGGCACACGCAGCACGCAACTTTTGCCGAAGACCACGGATATGCGACGACGTTCGACATAATCACCGCGCAGCACTGTTACGGCGACCTCATAGAAATCAACGCGACCGCCAGGCTGACTGGGCGGCAGCCACTTCACCTGCACTTCTTTTGGATTCATGTAGGTTGTGCCTGAGTAAGCCATTTTGGAGGGGGCTAGCGAAAGAGAACATTATTCAAATGGTGAACAGGGAAATATCAGATATTTTATTTTTTTTGGGTAAAAAAAAAAATTACAAGAATTTAATTGAAAAACTAATATAAAAAAAAAAAACCAATAACAGTATTTAAATAATAAAAAAAATAGTTAAATAAAAATAATAATTAAAAAAAAATAATAAAAATAAATAATTAAATAAAAAATAATAATTTAAAAAAAAATTTGATAAAAAAAAATTAATAAAAAAAAATTTATAAAAAAATAATTAATTAACAAAAAAAAATAATAATTAATAATAAAATAAAAATTAATAAAAAATAATAGTAATTAATAAAAATAAAAAAAATAATAATTAATATAAATAAAAAATTATAATTAATAAACAAAAAATAACTAATAAAAAATATAATTAATAAAAAAAATTAATAAAACAAAATAATATAATAATAAAAAAAAAATAATTAATATAAAAATATAAATTAATAAAAAAAATAATAATTAATAAAAAAAATAATAATTAATAAAAATAATTTTGTTTAATAAAGTTTTGTATTTTTTATTTAAATTTCTTCTTTTTTATTAAATTATTTTTTTTTTTATTAAATTATTTTTTTTATTTTTTTTTTATTAAATTATTGTTTTTATTAAATTATTTTTTTTATTAAATTTCTTTTTTTAATTTAAAAAAAAAAAAAAAATTTTAAATTAAAAAATAATAAAAAAAAAACAAATATAAATTATTTAAAAATTTATTTTAGAATTTTGTTTAAGGTCTGAACATATTCTCATCATTTATTTTCATAGCGCAAACTTACCGCTCATATAAGTGGTGAAGTGAATATCATTGCTGTGGTTCGACTTGTAACTTGTAACCGCAATTACAAACACTTTATACGGCGTAAAACTGGTGAGATTCTCCAAAACAAAACTGATGTTGTTGGCGTCATCCAAGCGCGAGGCATTAACTAAAAATTCCTTATTATTCAGCTTAACAATATACTGACGTATATAACCGTTGGCTTCACTTGGTGCAAACCAAGTAATTTTCGCACTTGTATCGGTCAGTTCGGTAACGTGTAATTGGCGTGGTGGTGAAGGCGCCGCTTCGAATGTACGCACCAATAGTTGATCATTCGGCTTGCCCGCCTTCACGTTGGAGAACATAAACATTTCCAAACGATATAGCGTAAAGGGTTTTAGGCCTGTTATATTAAACTTATTCCAATTCTTATCTATTGTTATGGTAGTCGGGGCGCTAACACACGCAGCCCTTTCAGCATGCACAGTCTTGGCGCTGCTGAATGTCTCAAATAAGCCGCTCTCTACACTAGGCGGTGTTATGCTGTCGGTAGCTGGTGTATGCGCCACCTCGCAATAGGTTAGATTATAACCGCTTAAAATTGATGGGCAAACTGTCTTCGAGCTCCATTGCACGCGCAATTCCGTTGCGGAGATGGACAAAATTTCAGGTTCCATGGGTTCAAAATCGGCATTCACGTCAACACTACAAGATGTCCAATGCATGCCGGTATTATAGTTAATGTAATTGGCGGACACGGCTAGCGTTAACGAGTGATCATGTTCGGCCGATTGTGGTTCCGTAGTAAAGCGCTGAGTTTTGCTGCTCACTTGACGGAAATGTATTGAGCCCTGCACAATTGAAGCAAAATAGAGGTTATGGAAATTTTATTTTAGTTTATTTTATCAATGACACTTACCCTACAATCTGTGGGCATGGCCAGTTTCGAATAACACCAATACACCGTATAATTTTGTAGACCCTCCTGTGCTTGTGGTGGCAGCCAGGTTAGCGTATACGAACGATTTGTCTCATGATAGACATTATGTATGGAGTGTGGTGTATGATGCTTGGCTAATCTGCTCGTCTGTGGGTATATAGTAATGACATTTGCTGTAGAGGATTCCCCCATATGATTGCGACTACTTAACTCGAAAGTATAGTGCAAATCATTTTGCCATTCGAAAATAGCAAAATTTGCCTCTTGTTGTCGTCGCAGCAGTGCTCTGTAAACAATTAACGCATATTTTTGTATTTTTTACTCGTTAATATTAAATAATATAATATATATATAAATAATATAGTAGTAAAATTTTGCGCTTATCAGAGACGCGAGACGCATTTTATTGTAATTATTAAAAGATATACTATAACCACACAAATTTAGTTAGTAGTTTTATTAACTTAATATTTTGCTTTTCATTAAAAATAAAATTTAAGAATTTTGTTGTAATTAAATTTGAATTACATTTTTGTTGCAATTAAAAATTTAAAACGAAATTCTTGAAATACACAAAAATGCCTCACAATCAAAAATGATAGTATGTTCCGAGTCGTGTTCATAATTATTTCCAAACTTTCTTTGAAACGTTTGTTATGCAGAATTATAAAAAGATAATGCATTTTGTATAACCGCCAAAGCGACCGCAAATTCCATTTTATAGATACATTTTATTTTTAAGGAAATTATTTTCTACGAAGCGCTCAAATATTTATATATCATACAAATATCTATACATAAAGTTCATTCTTTCTTAAAAACGTGCACATATATGATTACACAATTTTTGTTTATGCAGCAAAATAGATTTTACTAGTGTTTAGCGCGTGCATACTTATGTACACATGTAAGTAGCTTGTAGTCGCATATATACAACGGCTGAGTGTTACGCAAATAATTAACAAATTTAAATAGAAATCAAATACACCATTTCAAAACAAAACGAGCACAACAGCGAAGTGCACAACTAAGCTGCTATAAGTACATACAACACACCTAAGCATATGCATATATACATTTTGAAACACTTAAACAATTAATTCTTGGGAAGCACAGACAGTTTGGCACATTGCTTAGCCAGCAAATTTTTTTCCCTTTAATTGGGATTTGTTTTTTATTAAGACATCTTTTCATCAACACATACACAAATCCGTATACATACATACGAGTATAACCTATAATTATACTTTGCAAAAAATATTCAAACCGAATGCGTGCATATTATATACATATTTATTGCATTACTCAATTGGTAATATTATTAAAAAAGCAATCACTCATATTCCTAGAAGTATATAATATAGTGCCATTGACCTACTGAAGTGAAAAAACTTTATTTATTCTTTACTTCACTTTTTTATCAATTGCTGTGAAATATTTCTATCAAAATATAAATAAATTTAAGTTCTTTAATGCAAACTACTCCAACAGTAAAGGAACTAAATTACATCTTGCTGATATATATACATTTGAATATTTCCTTTTCCGCCGTTATAAAAAACCATAACAATCAATATGTATTAAGCATTTCTCAATGACCATATTTAAGCTACATATATTAATTGATAGGAAAAGGCTCTCATAATATTGTATGTATGTACTTCAACGGCAGTATGACAAATTATTTATTTACTTTCTTATCAACTGTTAAAAATTACCGTGAATGGGAACCTTTACTTGTAACATAGATGTTAAGATTTCTATATCAAATATTTTTCGGTCACTTAAGGGGTAATACACAAAAAAAAAAGAGACAAAAAAAAAATCATTCAACAAATTTTACCTCGTTTGGCCATTGACGCGCTTTTCCAACGCACGTATTATGTACGTAAAATTGTCACCATTCTCCTCCCACTTTTCTAATTGCTCCCAATACAGGCGCACTTCGGTTTCAAGTGGATTTATATAAAAACTGCCATTATCGATGCGTGGTGGCCTATCTGGCATACGGGGCTGCGTACGGAAACGACACTTAAACGTTTGACTCCACATATCCTCACCGGCAACGGCCGTACGCACTTTAACACGTAAACGCAACTCATACGAGTAGTGGGCATATGGCAGCTCGGTTAATGACAATTTACAACCACGATCAACACGCGCTACACGTACTTGCGAACTAATATTTTCTACTGCGAAACCATCTGCCTGTAAGAGTACTTCCCACTGTAAGCCGCGGTGTTTGTTAGGTGTGTATGAGTCATATTTTGGCATGCTCCAAATTGCGTCCATACTATCTGTGGTCAATTTAATAATATGAAAATCTTGACCTGGTCGCGCTGGCACCATGACATTCAAGTTATTTATGATGAATTCTTGCTTATAGCTGCCTAAAGCATTGATGCTGTGAACTTTAAAGTGGTACTCCTCAACATGTGGCCGATAGGAATGCTCTGCGGTAATGTTACAAACCACTAATGGTTTCATATCAAAATAACAGTAAGCCGGAGTTTCGTAATCAGGTGAATTTATGTAGTACGTGAGATTGTATTGGGTAAGTACTGCATTCTTGGGTTGGGTAAAATTACAAACCATATATTCAAAATCAAAACTGCGACAATTGAATTGACTAACACCGCGCGGCGGAGTACCCACGTTAATGGTTGACTCTGCGATCGCATCTCCATCACATTTGCAAAGGAGTCGTAACGACTGCTCACGTGTACTGTGAAACATATAAACAATGTAGCTGCTATTCATTACCAATATGTCTTCATGAGGTACGTTTTGTCCAGTAAGTTGATTTATGAATGTTAATTTGCAAGGATCATCGAATCGGTTAGGATTTATAAGACAAGATATATTTACACTGCCCCCCACATTAACATCAGCATGCGGTGGTCTTGTCTCGCCTACATCATCCTCATGGAATGCGTTGGTTATGTGAGCTAAGCACAACACAATGGTTGCGATGCTAACGTAGCGCAATAATTCACTCATGTTGCATATACTATATGTATGAAGTGCCCGAAAGCAACCAAATTGTTTCACCTCTTTGCGGTTTTATTGCAGCGGCAGCGATTTGTCCAATTCGTGGAAATATGCAGGCTATGCAGCACCTTCTTGCACTTGCACCACAAACACACACTTCCCCTCCTTCGTTTCACTTATGTACATATATGATCTACACTGCGTCCTTCTAGCGCATGTATGCACGCACACACAACACTATGTACAACAGCGGAGATCGAATTCGAATTCTCAGAAATTCGTTTACTTAGAAATTTACCTTTCTGGGAAAAATTAATTTTGTTTCTACTAAAATTTTATATTTTTCACAACATTATGAATTAATTAGAGTCACTCGTTAGATATTTCTTCATTGCAGGTAACTTTTTCACCGATTATTATGTTTTCGGGCAGTTTTGCGTATATTAATTTTACTGAAATTTTCAAATTCTCAGAATTGCACCACACACTGTCTTCCTTTTCGTCTCTCTCTTTATTTACAACCGAAATGCACGCACTATGTAAAACACAACAAGTCCAAACGGAGAACAGATTACGAATGAATGAGCAACTCAAAGCAGGCAGCACCTGTATATGGGTTGCCATTTCACTTTACTGTTGACAACAGTGACATTAAACAGTTGGTATAGCATAGCTTTGTGGTTTTTATAGAATTTTCAATTAGTCACTTATTGAATATTGCACGAAATTTGACTTTTACTATTAAAAGATAATTATTTTCAATACGTAAATAGGGAAAATATTTTGATTTACAATTAAGAACAATCATTGGCCATAACGAGAAAATTATTGTGAATAGTGTTTCGGTTTTGACACTTTACACTCGCCCTTTACATTTATTCTGAACAATTTTTTGTATACGCTGGAATCTGGAAAAGCCAAATTTCTTGATTACAATGTCAGCGTAATTACAAATAAATACATACTTGGTGAAAAAAGCATTCGCACAGAAGTTTATATAAAATGGACAGCATTCAACAAGCCGCTGCGTTAGAAAAATGGGGATTCACATTGCCAGAACTATATCGATTGGCGCTGAGTTTCTACAAACGTAAGTTGATTAGATGTGATAATGTGGGAAAAAAAGTGGTGATAAACGGTCACTTGAACAGCTGTCTATATGTACATGTTTGCTATCATTTAATTGTAGAGAACTCAGGCAAGGCAATACATCTGTCGTATGAGGATAATTTAAAATTGATAGCTTTTAAGCAACAAGCCACAATTGGTCCTTTCGATGCCAGCAGTGCGCCCGAGTTAGGAGTGCTCGATGTCATTGGACGAGATAGACGCATGCACTGGCAGCTCTTGGGGGATATCAATCGCGAACAGGCAATGGAGGGATTCATCGATTTGTTGGATAATATGTGTACCGCATTTCGACCTTATGTGGAAGCGGTTAAACAAAATCGCGATGAGACGTTAAAGCAAGATCTGCGTCGTATGGAGGCAGATAAGTTGGAGAAAGAAAAGCGTGAACGTGAACAAAAAGAGTTTCTAGAAGAGGGCTACAAAGAAGAATTGCAAAGACGGCAGCTTAAAGATGCATTAAACAAACAAACATTTCAGCAGTTTAAGGTAGTTATAAAGTACTTTGGCTACAATATATGAATACAAAATGTGTTTACTTAATACCTAATTTTATATAATTCAAAGAGCTACGCTGAAATTCAGTTTCCTGGTAATCCAGAACAACAGGGCGTACTCATACGTCAGTTACAGGACGAGCATTACCATCAGTATATGCAACAATTGCATATGCATAATAAATCTCACATTGAATTGGGTGAAGAAGGCTCGAAGCGGCTGCCAACCGAAGCAGGTGACACTGCAAGTGGTCTAGATGACTGTAAGAATGAGGAGCAGCAGCAAGACGACAACAGTCAAGATAAATTCATTACATTAGAACCGGCTAAAATGTGGACGCGACCAGATATCGAAGAATTTAAGGCCGACGTATCGCAAGGTGAGGGAGATGGCGTGCTACATTTAGATCCGGGCGAAATTGTAACGGTATGCAGCGTAATTTATTTTAAATACCGTAATCATATTTTTGAATGTTCAACTTTTTTTTTATCACAGGTACGGGTACCAACAATGGCAAATGGCAAAAGTATATTCTGGGAATTTGCCAGTGATAATTACGATGTTGGCTTCGGTCTATTTTTTGAATGGAGCAAACCAACAACAACTGAAGTGGTTGTGCATGAGACAGACAGCGAAAATGGCGACTGTGATATCGACGATGATATCCAATCGACAAACGAAGATCTTGAAAGTGGCTGCGTAAATATAGACCGAGAATCGCTGGACGATGGTAGCACCACGAAGCCATACGTATCGATAATAGTGCCCCTCTATCGTCGCGATTGTTTTAACGAAGTTTACGTTGGCTCGCATTCATATCCCGGGGAAGGGGTGTATCTGATGAAATTCAGCAACAGTTACAGCTTTTTTCGCTCAAAAGCAATCTACTATCGCATATTTTACGAACACTAGACATAATTTAATGGTAATTTAACTGGCCATGTACCTGTGCCGAATTGACTTTCTGTTTTTCAAATTTAAATAAATAAATTTATAAAAAAATTGTATGACGTAAAACAAATGTTGCATTAATACAGTTGCCACTTTTTGTTGGTTTGTTTTGTTTGTTTTGCGATCAGCTGTTTATGAAATTTGTGAATTGCCGATATTTGTGTAAAGTATGTCGTAAATTATTTGCTGAATAGATTAATAAAAATGTTTACGTTTACAACAAGTGCATTAAGAACTTTTAAGAATTTCGCATGTAAATTTGCTAAAGCACGTTACCTCAGTGTACTCGGTATTGAAACTTCATGCGATGACACTGGCATTGCGCTGCTGAACGAAAACGGCGAAGTGCTTGGCAATGTTTTGAACTCGCAGCAAAAATTTCATGCTAGGTTAAAGCGATATATAAAGATGAAGCATATTAAAAATTAACTGTTTGCATTGATGAATATGTACAGGTATGGTGGCATCATTCCGCCGCGCGCACAGGATTTGCATCGTGCCAAGATTGCCGAAGTTTTCGAGCGTTGCATGCAGGAGGCAAAGATGACACCTGACATGTTAGATGCTATCGGTGTTACAACAAGACCTGGTTGGTAATTAAGTTAATTTTCAAGAATTTGAACACTAGCAATTAACTGCGTATGTTCACAGGTCTGCCGCTCAGTTTGCTTGTGGGTGCGCGCTTTGCCAAACACATAGCACGGAAATACAACAAACCATTGGTGCCAGTACATCATATGGAAGCACATGCTTTACAAGCGCGTATGGAACAAAACATACCATTTCCTTTCCTATGTTTACTCATAAGCGGTGGACATTCGCAATTGGTTTTTGTACGGAGCGCTACACAATTCCTGCTACTCGGCGAAACGCTTGATGACGCGCCAGGCGAAGCGTTCGATAAAATAGCGCGTCGCTTGCGTTTGTTTCTCCTACCAAAATATAGTTATTGGAATGGCGGCCAAGCAGTGGAGGACGCTGCAAAGGACGCGAAAAACGCCGCGCGCTTCGAATTCCCCTTACCGCTGGCACGTGATCGTAATTGCAACTTCAGCTTTGCGGGCATAAAGAATAATGCTTTTCGTAATATACGCGCGGCTGAGCGGCAGGAAGGTGAAGCCGAAAGAAATTTGCTTTACTTAAATAAATTATTCCGTTTTCCGTAGGCACACCACCGGACGGCATCATCTACAACTATCACGATTTCTGCGCCGGTCTGCTAGCGGCAGTAAGTCGCCATTTAATGAATCGCACACAACGCGCACTGGAATTTACACTGCCCTGGTTTGGTGACGCGCCACGTTCGCTCGTTGTATCTGGCGGTGTGGCCAATAACGATTACATTTTTAATGATCTCGCAAATTTAGCAGCGCACTACGATTGCTGCGCGTACCGACCGTCGAAGAAATACTGTTCGGATAATGGTGTTATGATTGCATGGAATGCTATTGAGCAAATAAAACAAGTTCCCAGCTGCATGCGCTGGGACTACGATGCAGTAAGCATACAAGGCAAAGCAGCGTTGGGCGTAAGTATGCTGCATGCAGTTAAAGAGGCGGGTATCAAATGCAAATGGGTGCAGGCGTCAAAATGGCGTGGTGTCAAGTCAACACTAGAAGTGGCTCAGTAAATTGTAGATTTGTAAAATTAAAATAAAGTTTTTAATGTTTGATACAAAAAAATGTGTTTGCATATATGGACATATATAGTTTTAAACATAAAAGTTGAAAATATGGTGTTTGAAACAAAAATAAAATAAATAAATAATAAAATAAAAAAAATAAATAATAAAATAAAAAATAAAAAAAAATAAATAAATATATAAAAATTAAAAAAATATGTATATATAAAAATATATTAAAAAAACTTTATAAAAAAAAATATATAAAAAAAATATATAGTATAAAAAATATATATAAAAAAAATATTTATATAAAAAAAATATATATAAAAAAATATATATATAAAAAAAATATATATATAAAAAAAAATATATATAAAAAAATATATGAAAAAAAAATTTATAAAAAAATATATAAAAAATAATGTATAAAAAATATATAAAAAAAATATATATAAAAAACATATATACAAAAAAAATATAATGTATGTGTTACAAAAATATTTAAAAAAAATATAAAAATATTTAAAAATATATAAAAATATTTAAAAATATATAAAAATATTTAAAAAATAAAAAATTTATATATATGAATAGAAAAAAATATATACGTATATATATAAATATAAAAAAAATATACAAAATAAAAAAAAATTTAAAAAAAAAATTCAAATAGATATGTATATAAATATATAAAAAAAAATATAATATATATAAAAATATATAAAAAAAAAATATATATATAAAAAACATATATACAAAAAAAATATAAAATATATAAAAAAAAATATAAAATATATAAAAAAAAATATAAAATATATAAAAAAAAATATAAAATATATAAAAAAAAATATAAAATATATAAAAAAAATATAAAATATATAAAAAAAAATATAAAATATATAAAAAAAACAATTACTACTTTTTCGCGAATACAATCGTCACCTGCAGACATTTTTTTGATATTTTAAAGCTTTACATCCTGATTGAAGCAGCAGAACTGGAAAGTTTTAGACTGTTTATACCACCCCTGACGGGCGCTGCAAATCCTTACGTAACCAAAAGCCACTTTCACATGCTAAGCTGCCAGTTTTGTTGCAGACGTTTTATATACAACGGATAATGTTACAACCACGCAATAATAACCAAAAAAAAATTTTATTTTTATGTTGTAATTTTATTGTTGTTGTTACATTTTTTATTTAATATCTGAAATCAATAATTATAATGACTATAACTAAAGTAATGTAAAAATTGATAATGTATATATATAAAAATATTAAAAAATGCATCATTAGTTCATTTTTCAATGTCGAACTACAATCATTTTTTGCTTCAATGTTTTTTATTGTAAGTATTTTGTGGTTACTTTAAATGTTTTATACTCCTTTAACGCTTAGCTTTGTGTGTGCACGTGTTTGCGTTCACTTTTACTTAAATTATTCAATTTATGTCGAAAAATTGCATATTTTTATTTTGAATTTGCTGTTTGTTTGCTTTTTTATGCACTGTATCTTCACTGGCATGCTGCGCATATATATATATAATTTCATGTTTTTAAATATATATATATATCTTTATATTGCCGTATGTATACATATTTATGCGGTAATTTGAAAAATCCAAAACGAACGCGTTAATTTTATACTGCCTTACTTCAATATTAACTATTGTTGTTGTTTCCTTTTTGTTTTAGAAAAATGTTATTTATTGCTATTTTTGTGTGCATGTGTTGCCATATTATTCATAGTACCACCAGCTTTTACAAAATAGACAGACCCTATCATTCCCAAAATACAAATACTTAATTTTTTTTTTGCGCTCGACGTTAACAATACATTTTTGTTATTGTATTTTTGCCACACGCCAATCCCGCCACACGAATTTACCGTTTGCACACTACAAATGAGTGTGGTTGACTCGTTTCGACAAATCGTTTACAAAATTTAGTTTTTTTTTTGAATTTTTTTTTTCCTGTGCATAGAATGAATTCATACGCGTTTGCAAGCTTATTTTGTTGTTATTGTTAGTTTTCTTGCTTTTGCTATTTGTTTGAAATGTCGTTTATAAATAAATACATAAAATTATAAGAATTTGCACTTCCTTTTCTTGGATGGTTCTGGTGGCTCCAACGCTGCTAAGATGGCCTCATCGAAAACATTCTTCAAACCTTTCTGTTATTCAAAAGGAAGAGGTATTTAAAACACTTAAAATATGCCAGAAAACAAATAACTAACCTGTGTTAAGGCGGAGCATTCCACATATTTGACTGCCTTCAATTCCTTGGCCAGCTTCTCGCCTTGTTCCATGGTAATGGGCTTTTGTTTGTTTTTAGCCAATTTCTCCAAAGTGCTGCTCTCGTCACGCAAATCGATTTGTGTGCCAACCAATAGGAAGGGTGTCTTCTGACAATGGTGCGTGATTTCCGGTACCCACTATGCCGAGTAATAATAAAACGCAACGTAATTTTTTTCAAATTATATTTTGTATGAATATATCTATGTATGTATGTAGATGCACTAACCTTCTCCTTTACATTCTCAAATGAACTGGGACTGACCACTGAGAAGCAGACGAGAAAAACGTCTGTTTGTGGATAAGACAGCGGACGCAGGCGATCGTAATCCTCCTGACCGGCCGTATCGAATAGGCCCAGAGTGTATGGCTCGCCGCCGATCATAACTGTCACCGCATAATTATCGAATACAGTGGGCACATACTCCGAAGGAAATTTATTGGTGGTGTAAGAGATGAGTAAGCAAGTTTTACCCACGGCACCATCGCCGACAACAACACACTTGATAGTCTGCATGTTTGTGTAACTTCTTTCTTTGCGTTTTGGCGCAGCAGTCGTCTAAAGTGGTACTGCAAGCAACAATTATTGTTTCATTTTAACACTTGTTTCACAAAACTTATTTCATGCATATAACTTGAAACTACAATAATACGAAAGACTGACAGTTGCTACCTATAACTTTTAGCTGCATCCTAAATGCATGCAATAAATAATCGTAAAACATCAATGCGTTAACATTTGCATTAACATTAAAAGCTGATTAACTTTCCAAAAGCTATTTGAGACTATATATTTTTGCATACACTAAAACCTTATCAGATGACATAAAAAAATCGCGTGGTGCTTGAATATAGCAAAAATATAGTATTAGATTGATTTAGAAACAATTATCCGTTGGTTAATATTAAACAAAAATTAATTTAAAAAAAAAAACAAAACACCTCCAGCAAAACTAATATATAGCTAGATATGTAGGTTGGTCAACACATATGGCAAAAAAGGACACTCCCTGCACTGAATAGCATATCCACTAGCTGACTAGTAATAAGGGAAGAAATTGTAGTGTGAAATGTGAGGGGGAGGATTACACAAAGGCTGTGAAGAAAAAGAAAAAATATTTCTTTGTACAGTGCGCTTTGTTCGCTGCTTTCAATTATTCAACGATTTGGCAAAAATTTTTAATAGTCATGTGCTGCGCCGTACATTTATTAACCAAAACTAGCACCTGTTGACCCCTTTTTACTGTCTGGATTGTCTTTGTAACATTTTGCTGTATTTTTTGCTATAAAATGACCTCATATAAGACTATAGTAGTCGCCTAGAATAAAAAAAAAATCGACATACACTTTCTATAAACAAACTTTTGA
Source organism: Bactrocera oleae (assembly GCF_042242935.1). NCBI lineage: Eukaryota > Metazoa > Arthropoda > Insecta > Diptera > Tephritidae > Bactrocera > Bactrocera oleae. Next base: position 3,677,538 of record NC_091539.1, read on the forward strand.
CACATCCAAAATATTCATTATTGTCTAACGTTGTCCGTTATGTTTTTTAACATTTGTTGTCAATTACGTAGCTTTAAGGTTTCAATGCCAGTCAATTCGTATTAACCACGAGCCAAATTCAATTGTAGATAATGTTGTTGACTCTAACGCACTAACAATTGTTATTTCCTTCATTCTATCATTCGCCTTTTAGCGTCAAAAGCGGATAAATACATTAATTTATGCCATATAAGTATGTATGTATGATGTAGGCATGAATGTGTGCATGGCTTTTCTCCGCTTCCTTGATATGTATATCGACGGTGCCTCCACACTTGTAATAATTTAATGCAAAGAATTTTTTATGCTTTCATATCATCGAGTATTGTCTGCTGAAACTGGTATTAGCGGCCGAATGTTCGTTTCACATTCTCTCCATTTATGTGACCGTTAAAAGCATTAAGCAAAGCATTTGTTCCAAGTTGATTATATTGCGTATGCAAGTCTACCCATTTGTGCTCACACAATCATACATGGCTGCAGTTTCATTAAGGAAATTTAAATATGTATAAGGTACACGTACCGTGCGATCAGTCAACTTACAACCGAATGCATGCATGTTTGTGTGCGCGCGTGAGTGCTGCGCTTATGTGACAACTGACGACGTCGTATTGCTGCTTTGAATTTAGCGACTGCGCTGCGACTATTCTCTTCTCAAGAACTATGACTCAAAAAGCATTGAATGTTGATAAGAAAAATTCGCTGGTTGGCGTTCATAACTATTAAAATACTGACTCTAAATTACCTATAACACTATTGTACTTTACTACGCCTCTAACTTAACAACTTCCTAAAACACACTTGCTAAAGTAATATACATTACATATGTCTTATTTGTGACGGTGAAAATACAAAGTCGCCAACAGCGCAGTCGATCGCAACGGAAGCGCTGATGCATTTTATTTATATATATTTTTTGCTGCTAAATACCAAAACTTGTTTTTTGGAATTCAGCACAAAACTTTTTTGTATTGTAAAAACGTGAAAGTAATTATCAAATAAACAAATTTTTTATGCTGACTACAAAAAGGAAAATACACATCTTATTGCGACACACTTGCCTACACACCCGTACATACATACAGATATCTATAAATCGGCTGATAATGTGTGTTACTGACGCCTATTTTGGCTTATTCACTTGCCGTATCTCAACGGATACGCCGCAGAATGGGTCACACTTGGCATTTATGCTGGGAATGCCGCAATAAGTGCGTGCGTTTGTTGAGATTTTATGTTTCCTTTTTTTTGGCATTCCTTTCGTTATTGTAATGACGCTTCGCAGTTCAGCACCGCCAACGCCGCTGCTGCCTAATATCGTTCGTTTGTTCGTACGCCGTCATCGCCAACGTCGTTCTGCACCCTGTGTCACACATAGCACCGTCACTTTTCACACTTAAGAATTTTCTCTTTTCATACGACTTTTGTTTCGTATATTTTCATACAAAAAATACACAAAAATCCACAATTTTCACATACTCACGTCGTATATAAATCAAATATTTGCAAATTCACAAATCTTAACAATTTACTTACATATTTTTTTGTTAAAATCAGAAATTTTTAACTGGGGCTGGGCTCTATGAAATAATTTCGTCCACTTCTTATTCACGTCTACTTCCACACTCTGCTTCTTCTTCTTTGTTCTCCTACGACGAGTTGCACAGATGCGGCAGTAAGTAGTAAAATAACAAATGGGTTCCAAATAAGCATACTTATAGCAATAAACAAACCATGTTTAAATTTGATAAAATAAACTAAATCACTCCAAAATAAAATAATATAGGGTTTGAATTTTCGTCAAAGCGGATTTTAGAACATGTTTGCGCTACTTATGATAAAATCACAGCAAAAACATGTTTTCAAAAGTTCACAATATTTGAAGGTTTATCACACGAATACAAAAACACAAAATATAAATATATACTGAGTTTTAAAATCTTTTTTTTTACTCATCAACTCATTACTAATTAATTAATTAATGAGTTATCATATTTTGTAAAACTATTTTATTAATATTTCCATGCAACTCTGTTTTTTATTTACTAATTGTGAACACAGTCAATCAACTGGATCCCAATTTTACTCCGATTCGCGATTGCGACAATAAAAGAAATAAAACGTAAATACGGGGTATTAGAAAAATAAAATATAAAAATATTTTTAAGAAAATGTCAGGTTTAATCGACAAAAGGTAATTAACTTATAGTAGTTGCGATAAAGTAATATAAATTTCATTTTCAATGCAGAAAAAGAAGTCGTGAAGATGACATCTGTGATTCAACACCACTCTCTAAACGTATCAATCAGCTGCATTTGACAAATTTGGATGAGCCCCAGCAGGCAATTCAGCAATTGCATTTTAATGACCCCACCAAACAAGTTGATTTGTCTCAACTATACAACAACAATTACATCAATAACAGTGCTTTAAATATGCATTTGCATAAGCAACCTCAGATAGTAGACGAACAACAACAACAAATACATTTGCAGCATCTATATGCACCCGAGCTTAACGAAGCTGAAAATCCATTCTACTATATTAAGAATAAGTTATTGTATGAATTGCACTATGAACGTCTAAAACGGTGTGTTGTTTAGAGAGTTTTTGGAAAATTAAATTAGGTTAGTAATTAAAAAAAGAAATGTGCAAAAGAAAAAAGCAAATTGTACCAGTAAACAAAAACAAGTTTATAATAGTTAAAGCAACAGGCTTCTATACTTTAATTTACCATAACAACTTATAAAATGTAAGATGATATATGATATAATTGCGTATATGTTAAGTGATTATTTGCGTTTATAAACGACTATTTAATTTGTGTTCAACTCGTACATAAAAATGTAAATTCATACTCAATACAGAAAATGAATGCGTAAGCCGTCGAACTGTGAAAGCAATATGTTGGTTAGTAATTGATAACAGCTTATGTTAGATCTAATTAAAGCGGGTTGTACACGTAAACTCTGTAAAAATAATTTGAATTATGTTAAAAGCCAAATATTTATTCGTGAACGTCTTAAAACAATAAATTATTTTTGTTTGTGAACATCTGAAACACAATAGTACATTCAGTGCGTGCACCCTTCACCACTATTTATGTTCCATCCATGCAACAACAATCTGCTGTTGTACGTTTGAGTCATTTGACAGTTCGCTCTCTTTCACTTTTCATTTCATTTACTTTTGTCAATTTGCACTTTTAGTGATCGCGCTGTAACAAAAAAGATGAAATTTTGTAATAAAAAGATCATACAAACTATAATTAAACTATAAAAGAGATTAGCAGCTGACGACTGTCAGGTACAGCGTGCAGAAATTTTATGTGCCTTAAGAAGTGCCAAATTAGCAATGAGTATTTAACAAACAAATCTTCAGCAAAACATTTGTTTTTGGAAAAATATGTAGCAACAAATTGGACAACATAACAAAACAATAACAAAGTGCTTTCGAAGACATATCAAGCAAGAAAGGAATATATACACTAATGTCTGCATAACAATGAGTCCATTTCGGTCGAAGAAAAATCGCTCGCTGCCAGTGAAGGTGGTAACCTTCGATTCAGAATTAGAATTCAATTTGGGGCATCGCGAGACAGGACAAGAACTTTTTGATTTGGTTTGTCGCACGATAGGTTTGCGTGAATCATGGTATTTTGGCTTGCAGTATGTGGATACGCGCGGACATGTATCCTGGCTGAAAATGGACAAGAAAGTAAAAGATCAACGCATACAACTGCAACCTAATGGGTTTTATGTTTTCAATTTCTATGCAAAATATTTTCCGGAGAATGTTAGTGAAGAGCTAATACAAGAAATCACACAACATTTGTTTTTCCTGCAAGTTAAACAAAGTATACTCTCCATGGATATATATTGTCGGCCGGAAGCATCAGTATTGTTAGCATCATATGCTGTACATGTGCAGTATGGGCCTTACGACTATGAAACCTATAAGGATGGTATGCTAGCGAGTGCAGACTTGTTGCCAAAAAAAGTTACCGACCAGTATCAAATGACGCCGGAAATGTGGGAGGAACGCATTAAAACCTGGTAGGTATTTTTTAAATTAAAATTATATGATGCAAAGTTCAAGCTAGAAAATCATTCTATAGGTATATGGATCATGAACCGATGACGCGTGATGAAGTTGAAATGGAATACTTGAAGATTGCACAAGATTTAGATATGTATGGTGTAAACTATTTTCCTATTACTGTAAGTGTGGCTCAGCTGTTTTGAAATTAAGTTGAATTCGAAAACGACTTTCACTATTTTTCACAGAATAAAAATAAAACCAAATTATGGCTAGGCGTTACCGCCATTGGACTCAATATTTATGAAGAAAATAATAAGCTCTCACCACGTACTACGTTTCAATGGAATGAAATAAGACATGTGAGCTTCGATGATAAGAAATTTACGATACGTCTGGTGGACACAAAAGTTTCAAATTTTATTTTCTACTCACAAGATTTGCATATTAATAAAATGGTACGTTTTTTCTTTACTATACACATTTTCTTGCTATATATTATTTTTGACTAGATTTTAGATTTATGTAAAGGCAATCATGATCTATATATGCGGCGTCGTAAGCCGGACACGATGGAAATACAGCAAATGAAAGCACAAGCAAAAGAGGAGAAGCAGAGGCGCCAGCAGGAACGCGCAAAATTTTTGCGGGAGAAGAAGTTACGCGAAAAGGCGGAACGTGAGCGCTATGAACTGCAGAAGCGATATGATCATTTGCAGGAGGAGATGCACATGGCTAGTGATGCGCTGGTAAGTGAAGTAGCTTTAAATGAATGCCGAATAAAAAAAAAAATAAATTTTTTGTGACACTAGCGGCGTTCTGAGGAGACCAAGGAGCTGTACTTTGAAAAAAGTCGCGTAAATGAGGAGCAAATGCAATTGACCGAGTGTAAAGCACATCACTTCAAAACAGAAATGGATCGGTTACGTGAGCGTCAAATGAAAATTGAGCACGAGAAAATGGATTTGGAGAAGAAAATACGCGATGCAGACTTTTATGTGCATCAATTAACAGTCGAAAAGGATAAACGTGAGGCAGAGGCGGAAAAGCTGCGAAAAGAGCTGCAATGCGCACAATTAGCCGAGCGCGAAGCGACCGCGCGTCTGCTTAATTTTATTAATCATGGACGCAAAACATCCACCGATAGTTTAGTGGCCGTTTCAGGGAATACCGTAGTCGTATCGGCTACAAACACGGCTGTCAGCACACCATCGTTGACCAACAGCAATTCAACTATTGATATGGAAACGGCAGGCGGCGTCGAATTGACGACATCCCACAATGATCTTAGCGCTAACACAAACGACATCTGCTCCGAACTTATTGATGATTGTGAAATTAAGGAATTCATACTCACTGACGCTGAAATGGAGCAAATCACAAATACTCGCTTAGAGTATTTAAAGAAATCCAAACAAATGGAAAATCAGTTGCAAACGTTGCGTTCACAAATTGAATTGTTGAAAATCGAAGAAAATCAATGTAATTTGGATATACTTAGTGATGCGCTCATCAAGGCGGGCGAAACGAAATACTCAACGTTGAAAAAATTAAAATCAGGTTCGACTAAAGCGCGTGTGGCTTTCTTCGAGGAACTGTAGGTGGACAGGGGTATATAATTATTTTAATTTTGAATTGAGTTTGTTAATTAGAATTTAGCTATAGATTTTAGTGCTAACAAAGTGACAAATTGTAAACCTATTAGTTTTTAATAAAACATTTGCTGTTATACAGTATTACGTTCAAGTGTTATTTTTGTATAAAGATTCGGCAAAAAAAATATGAAAGTGGTGTTGGTTTGGAGCTTTAATTCATACTTAAAAAACACATGAGTAAATGGCTATATTTAAATTGAGGTTCAAATGTGACATATAAGTTTCAATCAACATTCATAAATTAAACCTTAAAAACTTAAATCTGCCATTATTCTTTGTTCCTTCATTGGCTAAATGTTTAATGTTTATTAATTTCTGCTTTGTATGCAATCTAAAACTTGTAATACTTTATGTTTGTTTTTGCTATATAATTTCAACTTTCATTTTAATTCTTAAAAGTTTATTTTTATGCTTAAAATAATTTGTTTATTTATTTATTTTTTATGACATTTGTTTTCTCTTCAAAAGCAACTCTGTTTAAATCATCTTTCATATTGAACATACCGCACGAACCAAAGTTTCCCGCTTTTTAAAACAACATGGGAAAGTGAACAGGACGATCTTTTGAGATTTTGCAAATTTTATTTCTCTGCTGAAAGAACGATTTCTAAAAAAAAATCGAATAGGATTACATTACTAACAACAGATCATCGCTTCATTGAAAGAAAAAAAATCAAAATATAAGCATTTATTAACGTTAAACGGTCAATAATTATGTAGTGCTCGAAGTGTTGTTGATCGCGAGCAGCTGTCTGGCACAGCATATTTAAATAGACAAATACGAAAGAAATTACTTAGTGTATACGAAGAAAAAAAAATTTGCAATGTTTATACAAGACCTCAGACAGGATTTCTACAATCGACTAGTGGGCAAACGCCTGCTTATAATTGTCAATTATGATATCGACGCTATATGTGCTAGTAAGATTTTGCAGTCCCTCTTCAAATATGACCACATGCTATATTCGGTGGTACCAATTATGGGTTTGGCCGGTTTGCAACGCGCTTACAACGAACATCAGGGTGATGTAAAATACGTGCTGCTAGTCAATTGTGGCGGTTGTGTAGACATTGTAGAATTGCTGCAACCCGAAGAGAATGTAACGTTTTTTATTTGCGATGCGCATCGGCCGTTAGATGTGTGTAACATTTATAGTGACCGACAGGTGAGTTAAAAAAAATTACATACATAGTATATGTATTTACCGTTGGCTCATATGATTTGTAATACTTTTGAAGGTGTGCATATTAGGTGATCCTGCGCTGGAGGAGAATATTCCCACATTTGAATCCATATTCTGTGAATCAGAAGATGAGGACAGTGACAATGAGGGCGATGATGATGCTGGCCATGATAGCGGTGCGGGCGGTTCTGATGAAGAAGATAGTGAAAAAGTTGATCGACCACCCGCACAAAAGCTGAGTCGCCTCGAACGTCACGAGCAGCATATTATAAAGCAACGTCAACGTCGTACATGGGAAAACGAACGTGATCGGATAATGTTCGAATATACACAATACAGCTTTTATGGGCGTTCGACAGCGTTAAATATATTTGAATTGGCTTGGAAACTGTCCAAGGATAATATGGATTTATTGTGGTGGGCCATTGTAGGTCTAACAGAGCAATTGATTTTGGGCAAAATAGAGAGCAGCGCTTATACGCTGGAAATTGAAAATGTGCAGTCGCATGTATCGCGTTTAACAAATAAAACTAACGATCAGAGCAATATGAGCGCCTCGAAGATAAATTTTGAAAATGACTTGCATTTAGTGTTGTACCGACACTGGAGTGTGGTGGAGTCAATGCGGTGTGTGGATGATATTTTTGTATTATTTAACAATTTCAGTGACGATTTATATATTTTTTAGTTACTCTATGTATTGTGCGTGCAAATTGCGTTTATGGACTTTGCGCGGCGAGAAGCGTCTGCATGAGCTGCTGGTCGAAATGGGTTTGCCATTAGTGCAAGCGAGACAGATGTTTAGCGCAATGGATTTGGTGTTGCGTCAGGAGTTCTATAAAATGTTGGAAAAACTGGCGGAAAAATATAAGATTCCGAATATAGTATATGGTTCATTTACGCTGAACTATGGCTATAGGAATCGCTATTCGGCGGCCGATTATGTCTATGGCATGCTAGCCATTTTGGAATCAGTGAAAAAGGATAAAACACCAGAGGATTGTTTTTTGGAAGCGTTGGATAGCTTATCGCGCAGCCATCGTGACATTATGTTGCAAGGCATTGAAAATGCCAAGCTCTTACTATCGTCCATATTCAAACAAGTACAAAGCAGCTTGGAAGCGCATCAAGTGCTCTCTACAGGCACATTCTTCTACTACATTTTAAACGAGGAAAATACATATTTCTCCTATCCGTACGGTTTGACTTTGCTGGCAAAGTTTATGTTAAACGGTCACGTAGCGGTGTCACGCAGTCGGCAAGCGCCGGAATTGCCGTTAATCGCCAGTTGTCCGGTAGACTTGGAACGCGGCCTCTGCCTCTTGGTGGGTATACCACCGGTGCGTGAAGATTCACCGAAAAATTTCTTTGGCAAAGCGTTCGAACAGGCAGCTGGCAAGTGTAATGCAGTTATTTTACAGGATTTCTTCGAGAGCTCGTTAATACAAATAAGACAAAATGATATGGCGAAATTTTTAGATGCGCTCACTGTGCTTTTGGCTTAGTAAAAGTTGACTTTTAAGTTTAGTTTATAAGCAGTTAAGTAAATTAAAATTTTAGACACGTTTTATTTATAAGAAATGTAATCAATATTTAACCGTTATATGACCTGATAAGATTGTTAATATTAGATTTCTAGTTATATTTGTAAACACTAGCACAACAATGACTTTGTAATTTGTCAATGCCGTTATACGTATTTATGTTTTGTTTAGCATTTCTCTCGACGCAAAAGAACGCAAAATGCATTGCAACAAACAAAAAATAGTGAGAATAAGTTTTATATGCAAACCATTAGAAAAACGTGCATTAAAATAATAGCAAAATAAAATGCTGCAAACAGTTCAGCTTAAAATAGAAACAAAACGAACAAAGTGATTTTTTTTAATAAAAAAAAAAATTTTTTTAATGAAAAGAAAAATGCAAAAACAATCTTTGTGCATAACAGAAATACTCTTTCAAGCACTGGCTATTAATTTGTCAACTTTGTTTCAGCATTTCCACTTCCGTCACCCTCTCCTCTGCTCTGCGGCAGGCACTAATGATGCGCGCTGAACCCAAACACGCCGTTTCACTATAGAAAACCGCATATTGTCCTGGCGTAAGCGCTCTCAATGGCTTATCCAAAGTGATGGTCACGCCGGCAGTCTCTTTGGCTGACTTTTTAACTAAGCAATCAACTAGCGGTTTTGTGTGTTGAAAGCGGAAGCGGCAACGCAACTGCTGACCAACCACAGCAGCATCAGCGCTCAACGGATCATTGCACAGCCAATTGGGCGCAGCGGCGTGTATGACATCGCTGTATAGCGCGGGATGCTCATGTCCCGACGCCACATAGATAGTATTAGTGGCGACGTCTTTTTGCGCTACAAAGTATGGTCGCAGGTAGGAGGCCAAACGACAACGTTGTCCAATCGTCCACGTGTGTATGCCTTCATGTGTGCCCACAATTTTACCACTGTCTATATCAACGAAATGCCCTGTGCGCGGTTGTATGTACTGTAAGACTATTGCATAAGTTTGTTCTGCAGTAAAATGTGCTGTAAAGCTTTACCTCCTTAATAAACTGTTTGAAATCGCGATTTCCCACAAAACAAATTCCAGTGCTTTCCTTCTTTTGCGCCAGCCGTTCTAAGCCACATTCACGCGCTAGCGCTTTGACTTCGCGCTTCAGCGCGTCACCCAGCGGAAACATGGTGCGACTGAGCGTGTGTCGCTGTATGCCAGAGAGAAAAAACGTTTGATCCTTAAACGTATCGCGTGGTATCAGCAAGCGCACGTCTATGTTGTAGGGAAATTATTTGCTTTGAGCACATTTTCAACACAAAGAATTGAAGTACATACCACCATTCGGGTTAAAGTGCTGCAGAAAATTACCAAAATTTGTTTTTGCATAATGTCCCGTAGCAATTGCATCACATTTTAGCTGTTCTGTGGCATATTTAAAGAATAAGTCGAATTTGATATACTTGTTACAAAGTATATCGGGGTTTGGCGTCAGTCCATGCTGATAATCTTCCAGGAAAGCGCTGTTGATGACAATTAGTTATTTGTATTGTTTATTCAAGACGACAAATGTCAGCGTAGCACGTAGTAGTCACACCTGAATACCGAATTCCAATATTCCTTAACATAATTAACCGTATGCAGTTCAATGCCAAGTTTTTGGCATGTATACTCCGCGTCACGGTAGTCCTGCTCGCCACTGCAAGCGCCCAATTCATCAAATTCATCCCAGTTTTTCATGAAAGCGCCAATCACATTGTAGCCTTTTCATAAATACAAATCACAGGCTTAGTAGCTTTGTGGGTTATTAAAAACTGTAGCACTAACCTTTTTGCTTGAGTAGCAACGCAGAAATGGCGCTATCGACGCCGCCGGATATGCCAATCACAACATTGCGGAACATCCTTAAACAGATAACTTCTCACGATTTTTCACATAACAGCTGTGTTTTTGTTTACGCGCTTGACAGTCCGCGCTAAACAGCTGCTCAGCGGTGCAGCAGCTGACAAGCTGAATTGTAAGTTTTGTTTATTTCTAAGCAGACGTCAATTGGTGTCTATTAAACATTTGCTGCAATTTTAAGCGAGGCATTTGCAAAATGGAAACAGCTTTAACGCATTGCCGCTTGTGTTTATATCAAGAGAAAATAGTAATAAGCTTGCGCGATGACGATGGTAAGGCTTCGTTGGATATTTTGACTATCGTGCACAAATATATGGGTATGTTGGTAAGTTAGAAATCTTCGCTGAATGGAAGTGTTGCATATTATTTAATTTTTAAATATCTTAAGCTTACTAGCAACGATGCTATATGTGTAAGTTGCTGGGCTAGCGTAGACAATTTTCGTAAATTTTGCTTGTTGATAGCTGAGCGACAGGTGGCGGGGGCGCAGCAAGATACAGCGCTTAAGTGTGCAGTGGAAAAGCAAACAACAGAAAATTTGTCAACAAACTGCAGTGGTATAAATAAAGCTACAAAAACCAGAATAATTACCACAGAGCGCAAGGATGCAAGCTTGAAGACGGAAGAAAATATAAAAACGCGTTCGAAAGGTAGATTAAAACAGCAAAGTGAAGTCGAAACACAACAGCCAGCATATGTAGAAGTGAGAAATGGTGCCACCATCAAGGCACAACTTACGTTAGAAGCGCAAGATAACAACCTACAAAATAAACAACATAAGACTGATATACCAGAGCCAACGCTGCAGCCAAAACAAACGCAAAGAAATACTCATGCAGAGTGCGGCACCAACGCACTATCTGATACAGAGAGCGTTATAACTGCATCGAGCGCAGCATATGGCAGCACACGGCGTGGCGGTATGCCGCAGTATTTATTAACTACTCTTACTTAGCATATGTAACGTTTCAACTTTTTCGTAGTTGCCAAAAGTCAGGCCGCGGAGGACAAATTGATAGCTAAGCACCTGCAGCTGAAATGTCAAGTGTGCAAATTTGAAGCGAAATGCTTTAAAGTGCTAAGTGCGCACTATAAGCAGCTACATAATAGCAACGGTTATGTGGTGTGCTGTCAGAAGCGTCTTTATAAGCGCGGCATGTTATTAGATCACATAAATGTGCATCGCAATCCTGCATACTTTTCGTAAGTACCAAAAATGTAAATATAATTTGTGCGTAATTTAGCAGTTTTTTTTTAAAGCTGCATCAACTGCGCCATGAACTTCGCTGACCGTCTGTGCCTGCGCAATCATATGCTGCTGAAGCATCAGCAAGCGACAGAGCTGCCGCACGTCTGCGCAATATGCGGCGCGCGTTTTGCTAAAGTGCGGTTTCTGCAGCAACATGCGCGTAAACACATGAACAATGCGGCGCAGGACGCGGAACAGCAGCAGTGCGCGCTCTGCGCGAAGAGGTAAAATGTAACAATTCTTCATAGCGCGCACTTTAATATTAATAATTAACTTTGCAGCTTTGTGAATGCCGCGCGCCTGCAAGAGCATATGAAGCGTATACACGATAACAGCAAGTTATTTGTATGCAAACACTGCGGCCATGAGGTGAGCGGCAAGCAGTGTTATGTGCGTCATTTGGCGCAACACGGCGCGCAGCTTGAGTCCTCAAGCGCGCAGCGGCGCGGCGAAAGCGTACAGTGTACCGAGTGCGATAAATGGCTAGCGCACAAATCTAGCCTGCGTTTGCATATGCAGCGGCATACGGACAAAAATAGCGTATACGCCTGTCAGTTGTGTGGTACAAAAGAAGCGACGCGTGTGGCATTAAATGAGCACAAGCGTCTGTGCCATGGCATTGAGCAGCAGCAACATGTTTGCCAGGTGTGTGCGCGCAACTTTAACACAACGCGGCGTTTGCGGGTCAGTATACGATTACTTTTAAACTTTTTTTAATTTTTCAAATAAATTTTTATTTATATATGTATTTACATATATATATATTTTATTTTCAGGAGCACATGACAACCCATACCGGCGCACATCTCTACAGCTGCAACTACTGTGAGAAGCGTTTCAAATGCTCTTCCAATCTATACGCGCATCGCAAGTGGAAACATCCAACAGAGTGGGCGCAAGATCAGAGCGGCAAGGCGTTAGTTGATAAACAGTGATATTAAAAAATAATAATAATTTATAATTCTTGGCACTAATATCATATTTAAAGCTCATTGTAACATTACCCGAGTTTTATTTAAATTGCAAATACCAAAGTTTTCAAAAAAAAAAAAAAATTAAAAAATAGATAAAAAATATATTAAATTCAAAATTGGTATAAATTCAAAATAAATAAATATGCATTAAAATTGGAAGCAATAAATTTAATTTTTTTTAAGACTTTACAATCAAAACTTTTTAAGCTAAATATATAATAATATTACGCTCAAAAGCTCTTAATTTTTTAGATTATTTGCAAATTTTGCACAGAAGCATTGTAACCAAAAGTTTAGTATTTTTATTTATGTTCTCCTTTTTCATCATTTATTGCATCTTTCTTTTGCTTTGTTACACTCTATTTTATTACTTTTAATTTAAAATAATAATTTTTAAATTTGAAATAATAATTTTTAAAATTAAAATAGTAATAATTATTTTTAAATTTAAAATAATAATTATTTTGCAATTAGTAAGTATTCATTGAATTTTATTTACAAAAGTAAATATTTGTTTTTATTTTTTCACTTCATTTATGCGTTTATATTTTCCTTTTATATTTGTTTATATTGACTTAATTTTATATAGTTATTTTGATTTAATCAGAATGCCTACAATCGATAACACAATCGAATTTGTAATCAACTTTGCACAGCACTATGGCAACACCATTTATAGGCTCAACTCACACTGCTGTGTGGCGTACAGGACGTATAAGTAACTTCGCAGCATCCTAACGGCCAATGTGCTCAGCGCAAAATAATCACTTTTAGTTCTACGGTGGCCAACATTGCGTTCGCATGTATTTCTAACGGTACTGTCGAAACATTAAAAAATTCAAAGTTGGTTAGAAAGCTAAAACTAAAAATAAAACAAAAAAAGAAACAACGCCGACCGGAAGTAAAGCCACAATTGTGTTAGCATCCGCGCGCAACAACAACAAAAAAATCAACACACTGCAATTTAACAGTATTTTTGTTTTTATGCTTTTGTGTTTTTTGAATTTTAACTACGCAAACCCGTCAAATGTAAACAGTGCCGCGGGCATTTAGTCTACGCTTGCTGTGGCTGTGCGTGTGTGTGTGATTTTGTATTGCACTGTGCTTGAGTGTTTTGATTGAAGTTGTGCGAGTTGTTGTGCTGCACTCTGTCTTATCAAGTGAGTGGTGCTTAACGGCGCGTGTTGTTGTTTGCTCACCTCAAACGTACACACACACATATATATGTACATACATGCATATGCCCTATGCACATAGTATTTAGATTTATTTTATGATTTGAAATAAACATAAATGTTCTAGTGAGTGTTAATTTTATGAACAACAACAACTGTATATGAATAATATATGCGATCTGCTGCAAGAATACTGCAATTTACAAAATAATTGCAAGTAAGTAAATTTTGTGAGCAATTTCAAGAATTTTTAAAAGGAAAAATTAAATTACAATAAAAAAAAAAAATTAAGGAAATAATTATACAAAAATAAAAGCAGAAAAATTATAAAACTATAAGTATACTATATATAAATATATAAAAAAATTAAATAATAAAAAAAAATTAAATAGTTAAAAAAAAATTAAAGAAAAGTTTGTACATCTGGTAAGTTGTAATACTTAATAATTTAGTAAGAAAAAAATTTAGCATCACATTTTTCAGATAATTTTTTAGGGGCAGTAAACTTTTAAACACTGTAAAAATACAAAAAAAAAATTATTTATGAAAGTTTTTTTTTAAACTTTCTTTTAAATTAACCCAATTATTTTGAAATAAAAAATAAAACAAGTAAATTTAAATCTAAATCACATTTTTTTACTAAAATATGGACATACACATTTTTTAAAAAAGTATTTTTGAAAAGGTAAATTTAAATTGAGGTAATTTTTTTTACTAAAATATCTATATTTGTTTTTCCTAAAAAAATTTTTAAATTGAAGTAAAATTGTTTTTTTTATTTAAAAAATTAAATAAAATTTTAATAAACTTTTTTTACTAAAATGTGTATATATTTGTTTTTCCAAAAAATTATAGAATTGAAATTAAAATAATAATAATATTGAAACAAGTAAATTTAACACTAAGTAAAATTTTGTTAACTATAATATACTACTTAACTTTTAGGCACTGTAAAAATACACCAAAAAAAATTATGAAAAGTTTTTAATTTTTTTTTTGTTTAATCCAATTATTTTATTCAAACTAAAATTAAATAAAAAGTTACTTTAAATTTGAGTGAATTTTTTCACTAAAATATCTATATATTTGTTTTTCCTAAAAAATTATTAAATATAAATTAAAATATACGAAAAAATTAAAATTAAATTTGAATAAAAATTTTCTTTAACTTAAAAAATTAAATAAAATTTTTAAATGTGCATATATTTGCTTTTCTTAAAAAAATTATTAAATTGAAATTAAAATTTTGAAAAAGCAAATTTAAAACTGAGTAACATTTGTTTACTATAATACATATTTTTTATTGCTATATACTTGTATTATTCAAATTGTTAAAACAAGTAAAAATTCTAACACAACTGCCTGTGAAGAATTTATTGTATATTAATAATAAACGAACTCTTAAATTTGAATTAATTTCTTATAAAAATAACACTGAAATTTGAATGCCAATTCTTTATGAAAATAAAAACTAATTTTTGTGATTAAAATTAATTTTTTTTAAATTTTCATCCAAATTTTAAATGAAGGCTAATTTTTTTTTAACCAAAATAAACTATTTAAATAACAGTTTTTAGCAATATACAAATGGGATTTAATTCTTTAGTTAATTAAAACCAAATTTTCAAAGGATTTTGTTTTATAAATTCTTATGATTTGTATTTATTATTATTTCTATTTAAACCAAAAATAAAAATTTTTATTTCATATATCAAGACAAAATAAATTGCGTTTTAATTTTAAAGAGTATAAAATCAAATTATTTACAGAAATAAAACTTCCAAGTTTGAATAAATTATCTTTAAAAATAATTTTAATATTTTTGTTAAAAAAATTTAATATATGTTAATAAAAAATGTAATATTATTTAATAAAAAATATTGCTAATATTAATTTTAAAGAATAATTGAATTTCAAATTATATTTTAACTAAAACTTTGCATGACTTTATTTGAAACGAAATAAAAATTGTATCTCTGAAAAGTTACTCAAACGCCATGATGTTCATTTGTTCGAATCACTGCATAATACCATAATGAAAAGTCGTTTAATTTTAATCAATTTCAATCACATGCTATTTATTCTTCAGAAAATTTAAAACCAAATTTTTTAGGACAATTATTTATACATTAATTTATTATTATATTTATCATTTCAACGAAAAAAAAAATTCATTTATATGTATACATATATGAAAAAAATAAATTCAAATTTTAAATAGCATAAAATCAAATTATTTAAAGAAATAAATATAAAAATTGTTTTTTTCTCACAAAATATTTTTAATATTATATACATACATATGTACCTAATAAAACCCTATCACAATATATATTAATAACAATAATTTCATTTAAATTTCAAATAATAACAAAATTTCTTTTTATGAATTCAATTTAATTTATTTATTTTTAAACTAAAATTTTGTTTGAATTTATTTTAATCGAAATAAAAATTGTATCTCTAAAAAGTTACTCATACGCCATGTTGTCCGACAATTATTTATACATTAATTTATTATTATATTTATCATTTCAACGAAAAAAAAATTTTCATTTATATGTATACATATCTGAAAAAAATAAAAAAAATTATGTACGAATTTATTTTAATTGTATCTCCGAAAAGTTACTCATACGCCATGATGTTCATTTGTTCGAATCACTGCATAATACCATAATGAAAAGTCGTTTAATTTTCATCAGTAACGCAGGAGTGCTAGTAACCAGTTGAGAAATTGCATGCAAACCGACGGAAGTGTAAAATCTTTCAATTTTAGTGGATTTGGAACAGCTTGAAGGTTTATAACTAAGTCACTTATTTTTATAGGTACGAAAAATAGCTTTGACCTCATAGTTTCGTGTATGAATCTCTAACATTGTATTTGTAGAGATTACAACCGAAATGTTGGAAAATAAGCTTTTTCTAATATCATGTTGTCGAAAGTTGTTCACAGCTCAATTAATAAAAAATATTGAGACTCACCAGACGAATGGCTGGAAAAGTTGACAACAACAGCTTTTTGAGTGTAAACGTCATATTATATGGTATATGCATTTTATACCCTAAACAGATTAGATTAAGTTTTTCACGAAGCTTGTAACACCCAGAATGAAATGTCGGAGACCCCTAAAGTATAAATGATCGGCTGAGTCGATTTAGCAATGTCCGTCTGTACACCATGATATGAGAGTTAGGCCCTCAGTTTTTGAGATATCGCACTGAAATTTTGCACACATCTTTTTCTCCTCAAGAAGCTCCTCATTTGTAGGAATCGCCGATATCAGACCACTATAGCATATAGCTGCCATACAAACTGTACGATCGGAATCAAGCGTTTGTATGGAAAACTTTTTTATTTGACGAGATATCTTCATGAAATTTGGCATGGCTAATTGTTTAAAGCATCGTTACAATCTCCGAAGAAATTGCTCAGATCGTACCACTATAGCATATAGCTGCCATACAAATTGAACGTACAAAATCAATTTTTTGTATTTAAACTTTTTCATTTGTGAAGGGTATTCTAGCTACGCGGCAACCGCAGGTAACATTTTTTCTTGTTTAAATTAAAATACGCTTCAGATAGATTTTATTTTATGCATTCTCTACAAAACTAACCAGCAGCTGCTTTAGTTTGACATTCCGCATTTGCTTTTAGTAATCAATTTGCGCCTTCGCATTTCCTTGTAGCATTTTTCAATTTGCGTTGTCGCTTGCAGCTTAAACGGCCTACGCAATTAGCGCAGCCGGCAACTTTTATAGCATTTAAATCCGCAATTTAAAATAGTAAACCTGCGCTGACCTAAAAACTCTACTCTATTCTATTTTATGCGCAAATATATTTATGTGGAGCTATAAAGTTATATATATATATATATATATATATATATATATATAGATAGTGTATATAATGTTTGTATGTGCAAAATGTGCGTAGTTCATAGTCTGCATATATGTATGTATGTGTAGCCCCTAAAATGGGCTCACTTATTGCCGCATATAGCACAGCGCTTATGGCTAAATGTATGTAATCTAACGGGATATTTCCAATTCCAGCATGTAACTAAATATTCAGTAGACACGCTTACAGTTTTACGCTTGAAATTAAAATTGAAATTTAAACTGCATTGGCATTTTGTAGCGAATTTTCAATATTGCCTCAAGCGTTGAAGAGTTTGTGAATTTAATTGACTGTGTTTATTTTTTTCTGGTTTCAGATTTCGGTTTTTTGCTAAGCTTTGATTTTTTCCCCAGCCAGTTATGTTTTTCGGCGTGCGTGGTGTTAAATTAATAATGCAAAAGTTAAACGGTAAATAGTTGAAGTGTGACAGTTTGATGATGACAAGATAAATTGAACCAATCAGTAGAGTAATCAGTTGTACTATCGGTTAATTAATTAGTAATAATATTTTAACATAGGTATTTAATAAACTCGCATGTAGAGGAATTTAGAGACGAAAGTGCGCTATTGTTGCTTGTGAGTCGGTTCAATATAAGGTTAAACAGTAAATAGACATTGTATGAAACCGTTAGAAATTAAAATGATAAAAGTTAAGGGGAATAAGAATTTTCTAGATTGTTTGAAAAATCTTCACCAAAAAATCTTTTCCATTACATCTGTATTATCTTAAGGTTTTATATAAGTTTCGCGGCTTCAAAAAAAAAACCAAAAATAATTGTCTTATTTAATTCCATAACATATCTAGAATATTGTCTTAAATTATCAAGTTGATCCTGCCGGTAATACCGACGTAATGGCCGAGTTTTGCAAATTTCCCTTTAAAACTTTCACAAAATCTTTATAAAGTCAATGTCTATAACCTGCGCAGAGTTCACCACAAAGTTTGTTACACCCTAGAAGGTTGTGCACACATAGCAATATCGGTTCAGAATACAATCAAAGTACAATACTTGGCTGGGAGCTGCTACCCCACGCGCCGTATTAACCAGACTTGGCATCTTCCGATTAACATTTGTTTTCACCGATGGCACACGCATTGGCTGAGCCACACTTCGATTTCTACGCAGCAGTCGAAAATTGGGTGTCTAATTGGTTTGCTTCAAAAGACGAACATTTCTATTGGCATGGTAACCACAAATTGCCAGAAAGGTGGTCCAACTGAGCTAAGCTGAGTCGACTGCCATGTACGCCTGTATATACGCGAACGAGTTTCTCACTTTTTGAGATATCGATCTGAAACTTTGCACATGCCCTTTTCTCCCCAAGAAGCTGTTCATTTGTCGGAATCGCATATAGCTGCCATACAAACTGAACGATCGGAATTAAGTGCATGTTTGAAAAACTTTTTTATTTGACAAGATATCTTTACAAAATTTGGCATGAATTTTTGTCAAAGGCATAGCTACAATATCTGAAGAATTTATTCAGAACAGACTACTATAACATATAGCTATCATACAAACTGACCAATTAAAAGCAAGATAAAGATCCTTTTATAATCTATATAATTATTTAGATCGGACCACTGACTGGTCAAAATGAAATTCTTGTATGGAAAATCTATTTCTTATTTTACATCAAATACGTTAAACTATTTTATAACGTCAAATGCATAATTCTTTGAAATAAATGTATAGAAATTATTTTTATGAAATGGACACCTCATTATTTCTACATTTCCTTAGTAACGAACACTTTAAGGTCTTACTAACAATAGTAAACTTCGATAACAAACCATTGCAAGGTAACTGCACATATATACATATGTATATACTTATATAGCGTGTCTATAGGTAATTGATTGTGGCTTGCCTCTTGTTCAAATTTGCAGCTACTCGACAAGTGCATGACGGTTGCTAACAGCGGTATGCCACTCAATTATACTGCGTGGAATGCGTATGTGTGGAACATATTGTAAAGCTTAAATTTTCAGTTATTATTCTGATTAAATTCAATAAATAGCACTTAATTAATTAAGAAAATTTAAAAATCTTGTATGTGTAGTATTTTGAAATGTCTTAAGTTGCAAATTTAATATTATTTAAATGATTAATATTATATTTACTTTAACGCTTATTCATACAGTTTATGGCATGTGTAAAGCTATAATATTTTTCACCCCAGCAATAATCTATTTCATTTGCATAAATCGCCAATTAAAGCTTATGTTATTTGTATGTTGGCAAAGCCACTTATAATGCTCTGCTCCACTCACAACTAAAACGATAACGCCTTTACAATTTGCGCCCTTTGACATTTGCCTATGCCCTTTATTGATCAGCTGGCTGAAGAAAATATAAATTTTACTGTAAAAGAAGCGCTTTTGGCTTAGGGCAAGGTAAATAGCTTTGTGCACCTCGAGGTAGAGTAGGTGTTCTCTACTCGCCACTTTAAATATAGGGTGTCTGCGGTGTGCTTGGGTGGCGGCACTAGTTCCGTTAGGCAACTATTGTATTTATAAATTGCTCAAAAATATTCCTTCTCTTTGTCTATATCTAAAACTTGCTCTCTCTCCTACTCTCTCTTTCTCTACCCAGCACCAATGCGTGATTAGTACCGCATAGTTCAGAAGCTGCAGGTCAACGCACAGCCTTAGTAAGTGTGCCACTCTTCCGTCAGCACTCTAGCTCCTGCCTTCAAGTTTATTAATTTCTTTTTTAATAAGCGTTCAGGTATTCTGCTTTGAAGTGTTTGCCACTGTGGCGTTACCACCAACGCATACGAAAGTTTATTTTAAAATATTTTTCAACTTGAGCATTTCCTTTGCAACAACTTTCCGCTACTCTCCCTCTTTACGCACATATTGTTTTTTTTATTTTTTTTTGCTTTTTGACATTTCTAACATTTTGTGTTTATACTATCAAAGCCAGCAAAGCCGTAGTTATTCTTTGCTGCACATAAAAATGAACAAACGCCAACTCTCCACTGGCACAATACATTTATGGCTTACGATAATCATAAAGCCAACAAACTGAGCACCACATAAAACTCCTACCACGCAACTAACCTAAGCCCGCTTAATTTTATGCCAACTTAACACAGCTCTACTTGACTGAACACAAACACAACGCACACAAACCGCCAACCAGCTGTGGTTGCTTGCCCGCTTCCTTGAGCTTATTGTGCGCAACGCTTTGTTATATTTACTACATCCTTTGCTCTAGCCTTTGTGCCTATTTGTATTGTTGTTGTTGTGCAATGTTTGACTTTTAATTAGCACTGACCGAAAACACACACTTATAGCCGGACAAAGGATTGATACTTGTAAATATGTAAAAAACAAAAAAAATGAGCAAAAACAACAATGCAAAACCTGTTGCGGTTTCGGAAATTGAGGTTATGTTGCAGGGAATTACTATATTGTAACTTTCTTTCATTCATGTATGAACTGTTGCAAAACGGCTGATGCAGTGTGTGGGAATTAATAGTTTAAAGCAGTTTCATTTGATATTGGCCAATAATTGCGCTTTATTTAGAAATATTAAATCAATAAAGTAATTTAGTACAATTGAAAAATAATAAAAATGTAAACTGTGACTATACCGAAGCTATAATAATCTCAACAGGCGCATTTCTTATAGCATAGAAGATTATAAAAGGATCTTTATCTTGCTTTTAATTGGTCAGTTAGTATGGCAGCTATATGTTATAGTGGTCCGTTCTGAACAAATTTTCCAGATATTGTAGCTTTGCACTTGACAAAAATTCATGCCAAATTTTGTGAACATATCTTGTCAAATAAAAAAGTTTTTCATACAAGGACTTGATTTTGGTCGATCAGTTTGTATGAAAACAAAGTTTGTATAAAACAAAGCGGAGATTGCATCATTGCTTTAGGCAATAACGCATGCTAAAATTCAACAACCATTTGAAGGCGTCCTGAAAAATAGAAGCTCCTGCCGGATTTTTTTTAGTGTAAAGTACTTATTATGATGTTAATTATAATTATTTAGTAATTTTCTATGCAGTATTTTTTTTCTTTGATTTTAATTCAAGTTACACTTTTTGAGCGTGGTAACCGCTAAGTAAACAAATTTTTTTCTTTTATTGCATAAATGAAAAGTTAATATTGTTTAAAATATTTTTATTATCTTACAATACATGTAGGTTATTCAGGAATTTTTATCATAGAAACTATAGGATAAGTTTGGGACTTGATATTCTCTCAATGTATGGCAAATACCGCGTCAAGGGTGGTCCCATATTTTGTTGTGGATTCTTGTGGATCATTATTCACTTTCAAATTCATTTATAACCCGACTGAAATACCTAACTTCAATTGTATTGTTCAAGTCAAACGAGATACTGTTCCAAAAGATGGCTAGCTATTTACCAAAATAATAATAATATGACTAATATTATGACTACGAATATTGAATAATTTATTTTTATTAATAACATTTTTATTTTTATATATATTATACAATTTCTTATTTTTTTTTTTGCCAATAAAAAAATTGTATTTTAAATATTAATATTTTTGAATCTCCCGATTGTCTTTTCAATAGATTTTTTCCGCTTGAGATATGTGAAAATACGCCTAAAAGTATGCAAACATTTTGCGCATACTTTGTGATCGTGTTAGGTTTATTTCCGTTACGAAATTTCTTGTTCACGCTGAAAGCCCGCGATAGAAGCTATGCAATAGCTTAAAAACAAAAAATAAAATGGAGAAAAGAAAAAAAAATTAAGTAGCATAAAATATTTTATAATTTTTGAACAGCAAAACGCACTAAATTAAAAAAATAAAACAAGAAATGTGAAACTAAATTTTTGTTTCGACTTAAGAATAAGAAAATATGAAGACACCTATTTACCCGCTTTTTATTATGCACAACAAGTATGCTCAAGCAGCAATTTCATTGTTTTACAATTTATTTTTAATTTGCAACAACTTTTCGGAAAGCGCGCGCAACAAATTGAAAATTTTATTGCTCGTAAAAAGCCGACAATAGATTTGCGCGTTGTGCGTTGCCCGTTGGGAGTTTTCAGTGCTTTTTAACCCTCTTGATGATGACTGCGTATAAAATATTTACAGTTTTGCTATTTTTCAACAAAAAACTACAACAAATATTATTATTGCGCGATGCTGGCCGAAGTTTGCACGCTTACATTTACATATTTGCAAAAGTTACAAAAGTCACAAATAAAAAGAGTAGTCTGTACAGTTATCAAACGCTCGTTAAGTTGTATTTGTTTTTACTGCTTGTGTGCTATTTTCGGTTATTTGCGCTTTATTGCCATGAGCAACAATAGTCTTATGAAGACACGCACGAATTGGGGTCGAACCGCAGTGAGCATTTAAATCAAATAGTTTTTTTGCACAAAAAGTAACAAATTGTCTTGTCAGTGTTGAGAAGGGGTGCACCCCTTGGCCGTTTATTTACATAAAACTTAATGATTAATGAGTTGTGCATATTTCAATGCAACAGCTGCGTAGCTGCCACTTTTAACAGCGCTTGAGGTCGCAAATATGTCACATGTGGCAGTTTGTTGATTTTTTAAGACTTTGCTTTGAGTATTGCGGAAAGCATATGAAGCACGGTGCAGAAGCAAAAGCGTTAACACTTAGCTGTAAAGTAGGCTAAATAACTGTGTTTATTTTGAGACAAATTTTAAAATTGTATCAAAGAGCTTAAACTTAAATTTCAGTGATTACATACAGTTGCGATTATTTTTACAACTTTCGACGTGAAATAACTCAGCAACAGTGCAACGATGAACTTAGTTTAATTTTTGATGATGAAGCTCCATCAAGGACCCTTGTTTATCGATGGCATGGTGAATTCAATCGACGTCGTAGATCACACCAAGACGAATTTCGTAAAGTTCGTCTAATTTATGTTCCGGAAACTATTGATGCTGTGCGCAAATTGATATTGCAAGATCGTCATGTGATCTATCGTGAGATTGAGACAACTATAGGCATTAGTGGGACCAGCATACATGCAATATTGCATGAACATTTGCGGTAGACAAGCATTTCTTTGCCAGTTGTCTTTCAAGAAATCAGAAAAACCAACCGCCGAATACGGATCACTCTTCACCACGAAAGTGCGAGCGCTCACACATCGATTTGATGTGTCATCCAACGTATAATTCAGACTTGTCATCGAATCACTTCTTTTTATTTCCGTACGTAAAAGTTAAACAGTTTTTTGACACCTCAAGAGGCGGTTGTTGCGTTGAAAATGCATGTTTTGGAGATACCGCAATCATAGTGACAAAAGTGCTTCGACAATTGGTGCAAACGCTTGCAAAGGTGTACAGATCTTAATGGAGAATATTTTGAAAAATTATAAAGTGCTTTACGTTAATTAATGTTTGTTTTGTTCGCTAATCCCGAAATATAAAAGGCAACCCGCATATAACACAAAATGTTGTCTACATTTAGGCGCATGGTTAAATTAGTAAATTCCTTATTATAACAGCTTGTTCGTTTTTAAAAAAGCTATTAACGTAAATACTCTTACTAAAAATAAACTTGAACTTTTTCTATATTTATTGCTTTAAACTTAGCTGTTCAGCCAATTTTTAATCGTTAAGTATTAAATGCAAGCGATTTAATTTAAGGGGTTACATGGGTTTCGTCGCGCAAAAAACGCGCTATTTTCAGAAATTTTTTTTTCATATAAAAAATGAAATATTTTATTCAAACTTTTTATTATTCCGGGGATACATATTTGATAAAGATTTTGTGAAGTTTTCAAAGGAAAATATTGAAAACTCGGTCATTACGACGTCATTTCCGGCAGTGGCTCGGAAAAAAGTTGCTTATGCGTTAACAGCAGAACTGCTGACAGGATCATCAAAAGTAAAAAAAAAATTACGTGTTTCAACTAAAACTATAACTAGGTACGGAGATGGAGAAAAAACAAATCAAGTGAAAATTGTATTTTTGCCAGACGTTTTTACAAAAAAAATGCAAAATTTTAGTGAACATTTCTCAACTTTTTTTTTTTTAAAGTTGTAATTGAACAAAACAAAAAATGCTCCGCGGCAAGACCTTGTAAATTATATCTCAAATGCCTATGTAAAATTTTAATAACAGCGATTGAGTAGTTCGTGAGAAATCTTGACAAGCGACTTTGAAAACTTAGTTTCGAGAAAAACGCGTTTAAAGTTTTAAGTGACTATATAGCTAACCTCAAGCGCGCAACTTTTCAAAGCTGTATCTCCAAAACTATTACTCGGATCAATTAGAGAATTTAGCACAATATTCTAGAGACGTTATAGCATTAAATAAGACAACAAAAAAATTTTGTTTGAAGCCGTGAAACAGCAGCTATTGCCAACTTCTTACAAAATCAACAACAACACAAACAACATCTTCAAATTAATTTCACTTGCCGTTTTCTACATTTTATTGAAATAATTCAATTTCATCGCTGCATTAAAGCACACAAGCATACTTGAATTTCATTTTGTAAGCAACTACAAAATCATTTTCATCATTTTCGCATATTTTACAACACTATAATAATATTCATGCCCTTTACAGCTTTGTAAAACTTACAGCAGCTGCTACTGTGCACTTTTATTCATATGCGCACATTTATGTAAACAGTAAATAACGGTCATAGCACGTCTGAGCCATATCACAGCACTATAGCACATGTTTATGCATGTGAGTTGCCAACCATTCCCACTACACTAATTTCATTTTTGCTTTTGCTCGCATTTTTCATTATTCTACGTGACATACTTTGCACCGTAGCTAATATTTCATTGCTGCAAAAAGGCGATGCACGCCAACGACAGCAGCACTCAAGTGCCGCTATGCGTTTAAATGCAACAGCAGGCACAGTTTCATCGGCCCTGCAGCAGCGGCAAGCAGCGGCAAGCAGCCGGCAGCCGACAGTCAACATTGTCAGCAACTTTATTAACTTAATGCAACTTTGTTGGTGATCAACACCTAAAGTGTTAAGGCTGTGCACGCAGTGGCTGTGCGGTAGAGTTGCGGCCAAAGCCAATTGAGTAAATTTAAGTTTAATTTTTGCTTTAAACAGTTAGCTCCATTTTTTAATTGCATCATAGTGTCGCAAAGGGTGCGCCAATGAATAAATATTGCAAAATGTGCGCAAAAAAAGTTTGAGCTTTAATCGTAGACAAGTTCAACTAGTAAACTATGTCTCAGCGATGAAAATCTTCAATCGACGAAAGTATAGCGATGATGAGTGGGTTTCAAGCAACAAGCAGTGCATACTAAACTTATAAAGTCTAATAAAAAGAAAACAATTATTTTTGTTTGAACTTGAAGGCTACATATATTTAGCAAAGTTAGAATGGTACGATTTGTGTAGATGCGCACCGTTTGTTCGATGGCGTGCTTCCATTTTGAAATTAAGTTTATGATGCCACACATATAGTAACCTTCGTCCCTATTAGCAAAAAAAAATGAGACCGTCGATTTTCACCAGCTTCGCTTCAGTCGAATTTTTTACCAGCAAAATCAATCGCTATAAACAGAAATAGCTAGTAATCATTTGCTGTGAGATCTGTCCTATAAGTTTGATGCATAAGCACCTTCCAACAAAGCTCCTGACGCTACTGGCGAGTCGCCATCGTAGTGTGTGCTCGGACGTTGTGCTGATGGTAAACAATTACGCTCGTATTGGCGAAAGCTCACCGCTTCTGAACGATTGCTTCTTTCAGATCCTCCAATAGTTGACAGTACAGTTCTGAACTAAGAGTTTGGCAGTAGGTTAGCAGCTCACAATAGATGAGTCCCTGCCAATCTCACCAAAAACATAACAAAATCTTCCTGACCGTCAATCCTGGTTTGGCTATCGTTTGCGCCGGCTCACCATGATTCGATTATGACCGTTTTCGTTTGACGTTGTCTTGAGTGAGCCACATTTCAGCACTAGTAACCATACGCTTCAGAAGTGGAACGGTTTTGTTGCGATTCAGCAACGACCATGACGTTTTATGTCGTGTTTCACACACACTTCAAGCTTCGTTTTGTATCCAGTCTTGTTTAAATGATTACAGTATCATAAATACTATTTCAGTCGCCTAGTTTGTGTATTCGTTTTGACGATCATAAAGCGTTAAACAGCTCCGAAAGCTAGTCTAACCTAACCGAGACTCTAAATATTCTACTTTATGTCATGCCTTCAGCCAACCGGGCGAATTGGTTGGAAATGAGAAAAGCCTCTTTAGTAGTGATCGGCGTACGTCGATGCGGGAGTGCCTTTTGACACATACCTAGGAGTCTTCCGACATATACCTAAGCGTTATAGATATTATAAAGCACAGAACTTTCAAAAATCCCTACTTAAACTTATATTAAGTTCGCCACGAAGTTTCAAACGCCCAGAAGAAAACGCCGGAGACCCCCTATAAAATATTATGTATATATGATCAGCATGATGAGCTGAGTTGATTTAGCCTTGTCCGTCTGTCTGTCCGTCCGTCTGTCTGTATATATACAAACTAGTCCCTCAGTTTTTAAGCTATCAATCTGAAGCTACTCATTTGTTGGAACGGCCGATAACGGACCACTATAGCATATGGCTGCCATAAAAACTGAACGATAGGAATCAAGTTTATAGCTTCGGTGCAACCGAAGTTAATGGTTTTTCTTGTTTTCTTGTATATTATAGATTTTGTAAACGGGTTTGATTTCTTAATGCGTTTTCACCCTTCTTCTTTTGGAAAAAACACATTACTGCAACTTTGAAAAATTATCAACGCCAAAATCAACTGACAACTGGCAAGCTTAACTCCACATCAGCTATCTTGCAGGTGACGGTGGACGTAGCACCGTTGAAATGCTAACGTGTTAACGTATATACATACGCTGATGTTTGTACAGTAATGCATAACAAGAAATTAGGTTAAAGGGTTGTTGCAACGGAAGCTACGCAATGCAATCGCGCGCATGAAGGAAGACAATGCGAAATTTCTTTTTCTGCACACATACTGCAATAATTACATACGTTTGCATTTTGGTTTGTAAAGCGCACATAATGAGATTGTCAAAACTTAAAGTGCTTAAGTGTGTCAAGAGAAAAATAAAAATCCATTTGCTAGCAAGGAGCTTTATTAGTACACTATGCGCAACATAAATTCATTAAAAGAGAAAGCAAAATATAAAAAGTATTTAAGAAGCATATCAAAGGCATAAAGAATAGAAATTCGTAAGCACTTAAGCGCATATTTGACATCTGACATTGTTGTAGCAACACTAAAATGACCTTGCAGGCCGTGACGGCAAGCGCAAAGCACAGCCTCAACAGTCTGACACATTTTACTTGGCACAAGCAGTGCGAGTGCACGCTTAAGCACTGTATGAAAATGAACTTACAAGCATATCACGATTAGCATACATATTTAACAAGTCCTTGCTGTCAGCGGCGCGACATTTTGTTTGTTTTCTCGGCTATATTTATTTGCCTTTTTACTCAGTTCGCCACTTTTGCTATGTAACGAAGTGGGCGCCTAAGTGGATAAGTGCGAGCGCACTTGTGTGTAAGTAATAGTTGCTGGGTGGCTATGGTGGCGCAGCAGACTGTGGACTAAACATG
Source organism: Bactrocera oleae (assembly GCF_042242935.1). Lineage (NCBI taxonomy): Eukaryota > Metazoa > Arthropoda > Insecta > Diptera > Tephritidae > Bactrocera > Bactrocera oleae. The sequence goes on from NC_091539.1 coordinate 3,705,757, forward strand.
CTAAGCGGAGATGTAAGTGTGAAAAACGTTTGAATAATACTGCTGCTTAAATGGATAGCTTTTTGTAAAGCTATTTGCCACGATTACTGTAGTGATTACTTAGCAGGAAAAAAGCTATAATATCCTTCATAGGTGCATAACAAGCGTATAAAGCATAGAAAAATCTTGATCATGATTCTGAACGTTCAGTTTGTATGGCAGCTATATGCTATAGTGATTCGTTCTGAACATTTTCTTCAGAGATTGCATCATTCCCTTAGGCAATAATCCATGCCAAAATTTCTGGAAGATATTTCGTCAAATAAAAAAGTTTTCCATACAAGGACTAGAGTTTGTATGACAGCTATATATGTACCATATATGCATAGTTGTCCGATATCGACGGCTCCGACAAATGAGCAGCTTTATGGCGAAAAAAAACATGTGCAAATTTTCAGAAACTGAGGGAATAGTTCGTGTTTTGACGGACATGACAAAATCGACTCAACTCGTCACGCTAATCATTTATACATATACATACCATACCGTGGCAAAATTAATATATCCTGTTCAGGGTATAAAAAATATTAAATATGTAACTAAAAAAATTTAAAACTTAAGTCAAACCGAACTTAACTTAACGTGAAACTTAATTTAGATTAAACTTAACTTGAAGTGAAACTTAAATTAACTTAAAACCGAACCTAACCTGAAACTTAACTTAACCTAAAACCGAACCTAATTTAACTTGACTTAAAATTTGGCTCAACGTGAAACTTAACGCAACTTAAAACTTAATTTAATATGAAACTTAACGTAACCTAAAACTTAACGTAACTTAAAACTTAATTTAGCGCGAAACTTATCTTAAAGTAAAACTTAACGTTACTCAAAACCTTACCTAATCAGAAACTTTACGTAACTTAAAACTTAATTTAACATGAAACTTAACGTAACTTAAAACTTAATTTAGCGCGAAACTTATCTTAAATTGAAACTTAACGTTACTCAAAACCTTACCTAATCAGAAACTTTACGTAACTTAAAACTTAATTTAACATGAAACTTAACGTAACTTAAAACTTAATTTAGCGAGAAACTTAACTTAAAGTGAAAATTAACTTAACTTAACACGTAACCGTTAGATTTCACGTTAGAATTTTAAAATTTAGGACCACTTTTGACTTGAAAACATATGTATATTAATAAACATTTTAATTTCCCAACTTTATACAGCGAAAAAGCGCATAGCCGTTAACTTATTTGTAGCTCTTTAATTGTTTCAACATCAATTTGTCTTATCAGCTCACATTTATTTTACACGAAAACAAAATTAAATCAGCGCAACCCCGCATATGTCACTCTGCGTAAACAGCGCTGTCAAATATTTCGTACATTTGTATATAAAAACAACACGTTGCACACAAATTGGCGGTGTACACGTAGAGGTATAAATAGAATGTTTGCTGTTCTCGAACCACATAATTTACGCGGTTTTTATTTGAGCACATTGCTTTGGATTTTTTCTCGTTCGCTGCGCATTATGATTATTATTATTATTATTGCACGCATTTATTTTGAGTAGCTTCTGGTCATTGTTGTGCTACTTGCTTGTGTGCGCTTTTCTATCTCCTTTAACTGAGAGATGCCACCAGCCGCAGCACCATTATCATTATTGCTTACATCCCTTTATGGCGCGTATGCCTTTTTTCGTTAGGCTTCAGTGCAGCTATGCGCGCTGTTTTGTTGGAATTTGTATTGTTGTGTTCTCATTTTTATCATAAAAATGTTTCATGTTTCCAATTGTTGTTTTAATTATTATTATTTTTTTAAAGCAGCAATAACAAAACAACTGAAGTGCTACACTTGGGATTAAGTGGCGTTGTATTCGTTAATGTTATTTTTTTCAGCGGCTAAAAATAGAAGGCACAAAAGAGCCTTATTGCTTACTCGTATAAATATGAAACCAGCATTTTTTTCTAACTTACTTTCTTTGGAGAAAATTAAAAAAACAAACCACTTGTGTGTTGAAAAAATTGCGTGGAAAGCTTGCGCACAAGAGATAAGAAAGTGACGCCAACCAATTATTTGAGAAAAGAAATATGAGAGAAAAATGTATGATAATAGTAATTAATTAACCATAGCGAGTAAGGCAAAAGGCTGTTTAAAATTTAGTAAAACACTTTTTGTTGTTATTTTATCGTGCGAATTATGAAACAAACATGCAAGCCAACTATCGGTTGAATTACTACTTAATTACTACAATTAGTTGAACTTTCTAAGAGTTTCTTAATGCCAAATTACCAAATATAAAATTTAAAAACATTTAAATTATTAGCGCTCAGCTGAGTTCAGCGCTATCGAAAGTCGATAACTAACAAGATCGTTTAAAGTCGGTGCACACTATACAAACACAACAATCTTTTAAAAATCACACATAAGCACCATCGTGTTGATAATATTTTGACATGTTTATATAATTCTAACAACTATAAAACAAAAACGGAAATTGAAGCCAATTTGTCTGCCAAAGGACTATGCGCAAACAATAAAAAAGTTAAACAATTCTGCACTAAGTCATATAAACCAGTTGGATGATTAAGAAGTTTGCAGCAAAAATAGTTGTGCTAAACTAAAAAGCGTCTAACTTTACACATGCAGTTGTTAAATATTTATTATATCATATTTTCGGTGTGCTCCCCGCTAGCTTTGTAAGTTTTATGTGCGGAAGCCAATAAAGTACGTGAGAAAGTGTAGAAAACTACTACGTAAATCAAACATCATGAATGAGTGGATAACTGCTGAAAATGTGTAGACACAACTATCAAAGATATGCTGACAAGTATGTGTACGACCCACATAGGGAGGAATTTTGGTTTTATGAGTTTTCAACACATAAATAGCAGCTATTACACTTGCTACTACCAAACAGTCTAGTTACATTTAATTAAATTTGTTAGTGGGCTTAAATGTGCTGGCGAGAAAGAGATATTAGACGTTATGCTCGAGCTAAACACAATATACTAATATATATAATACATACATACATGTTTTGAAAATATGGCAAATGTCAAATTTAATTTGACAATTTTTCATTTTAATTTGACATTATGAAATTTTTTTGATATTTGTGAAATTTGTTTTTTTTTGACATTTGTAACATTTTATTTGACAATTGTGTAATTTCTTTAACGTTTGTGACATTACCCAATTATACAGTCTGAATATACCCTTTAAACTAGAAACACTAAGCTTCACAAGAATGAGCAATATTTAGAGAAAAATGCCATCTTTTGAAATCTCGAGTATATGTAGAAGTTTCAAACTCTCGAAGTGTTCAAAGAGAACAGAAATTACACAAATGCAGTTGTTATCGATTATTAGCGACTTCACACAGTCCAAAGCCATTAATTTCTTTAAATAATGCATCCAAATAGTTTAAAATAGAGTTAAAAAATGTTTCACCATCCTGTACAAATCTGTTTAAAGAATTGTCACACTTTACTACCCAATATTCTTCCATTTAACAAAAGATCAGAGTAATGTATGTGTGATATCAACGCCGTATCCAAACAAATCCAAAAGTCTGCATTTCGTAATATCAAGAGAGCACAGCAATGCCATCAACACTGTCATTATTTTGTTGGACGTGCACACCATTTTTATTGCAGCCCACACAAGCTTACACAAACTCACCACAACCAATCAGTTAGCTACATAACTTCCGCTGCATCGTTCCTTTTTCTGTTTTTTTTTTTTTTTTTTTTTTTTTTTGTGCTTCTCCATATGCATAGTTGCATTTATGACATTATTCACTATAAACTTTGCTCATCGTCGACGTTGATTTTATCTTGCGAAAAACAATAAAATACTCATATCTTTGCACGCTTACCCTTAACCTCACTATATAGTACGAGTATATATGCCTGTCTGACACGCTTCAACTTTTCTGTGGCATATTTTTTTACATTTTTTCTAAACTTCAAACACTTGCGCATCTGTGCGTGGATGTGAGTTGTTGCTGTTGGAACAATTTGCATGGCAATTGAGTTTGCAACTGCTACTTAAAAACTTAAAACGAAGAAAAAACCATGACTGTCTAATGTGTTGGAAAGTGTGTGTAAAAGGCAGAAGTTTGAGTAGCGGAAAATCATCATTGGCATAACTACAAAATTAAATTCAGATTTTTATTTTATGATATTGATCTTAGTAAAGTGAGTTGTTTTCTTATCGGATTTCAATACTTATGGAATTTATTATTACAGGTAGTCGGTTGCAATATTACACGACAGCATGAAGCATTTGAGGTTCAAGAGTCGATATAAGCACATGACAAGAGAGGATTAAAATAAGTATATTGAACGAAAAATATAAGCTGAAGTAATATTGATGCAATTTATATACAAAAGTTGCATTAAATTACAATGAAAAGTGTAACCAGTAAAGCTATCGATTATTTAACTTCTGTCTTGAAATATTTCTCTCAGACTTCGGGTGATAAAGCGCTTGATAAGCACAATGAATTTTTATTTAGGCTAGCCAATTGCTCTAATTTAGCTGTGATATTTCCAAATAATTATACTTTTTTGTTTGAATTTTTAATTGGAGTTACTTAATTAATATTTTGATAATTCAAATGAAGCGCAAAACTTAAGCTCATCCTACCTAATTAGCCGCAAAAATCATTACATGACGTGACAGTTGAATTATTCAATTTACAGCACGCATTTTAGCATAATCGAAGCGCCCTATTATGCTTAATTATAAATTCTCTTTCGCAGTCCGCTAAGTCCCGCAACACAAATAACTACACACACTCGCAAACACATAAACTCAATTAAAAAAGCAAATGTCAACAGCAGCTGCAGCGTAAACGAAAATTGACATGTGAATGACCTGCTAGTACAGTTATTCGTGCAAGTGTGCAGCAACGCGTTGTGCAAATGACGAAGCGGTGTCTGCTATGTACATACATGCTGGTAATTAGTGCAATCAGTTAAATGACATTTTCACCATTGTAAATGCACGCCAATTGATGCTGTCAATTAGGAGCGCGCGTGAACGCAGGCAACTACGAAAACTACCGCAAAACAAAATAGCGCGTCTGTGTGCGGGTGGCAGCAAAGGACGTTGGAGTCGACGTTAGAACGGGGACATGCTGCGAAATTGCATTTAATATACAAACAAATACAACACAAGACAGCGTGTTGTTGCAATTTTTTTTGACATTTTGATATTCTGCACCAACGCCGAAATTCACTTAACACCGCCAAGTTGGAAGGAAAAAAACTATTCACGGCTGTTAATAATATATTAGCCGGTTCGAGTTTTGCCCGCGAACTCAGGCAACTAATGGTGAGTGAGCTGCGCAGCTATGTCACAAGTATTTAAACTAAAACACGGTGTTTTTTTATTATTATTATTTCCTTCAGACGAGAAAAACAACACCCGTCGCGGATGATACGGCTGCTGGCGGCGACAGCGCGGATTCACAGCAGCTTGAAGAGGCTGCGTACTACGAGCCACCAGTTAGCTACAGTTCCGACAAAACAGCAACAACACCGCCAACACAACAACAATGTGAGCAGCAAGCAAACAGCATGGCTGCCGTGGACGCGGATGCAGCGTGCACCGAAGGAGCGGTCTCGCTGCGCCAACGACGTGTCTCCGAGTTGGTGCTGGACACATACAGCGGTTGTTCAGCGGCAGCAGCGCCAGATTATGACAATGCGGCCGTGTATGTGGATGAGTATGATGAAGACGATTTCGAAGATGGTGTTGATGGCGAAAACGATTATTATGACGAATCGCCAGTGCAGCGCAGCGCTAGATTTTTACAGCCACGTAAACAGCAAAGAAAAATCGAATTGCAAGAGCAGGCGACGACAAGCACGGGGAAAGGTGGCGCTAAACGGTCAAAGCGACGCATTAAGACGGCACGTCAATTTTCACAACGCACCACTTCGACTGAGTCGACGGAGAGCGGCATGCGTCCATGCATATCGAAGGGTCAAATGCGCGGTGAGTTGCAGCGCAAACACGATTACTTGTATGATCGGTAGTTGCGTGATAAATAGTGTTATTAGCTGTGTTTTAGCAACACCTAATCTGTGTGAGCTAGCTAAGCTGTCTGTGTTTTTCATTTTGTACGTGTCGATTGTCACGGACTGTCCAATTTATGCTGATGCCACACCAATATTGCTTTGGTTTTTATTACTATTTCTATTTATTTTTTGTGTGTGTTATTTGTTGTTTTTCTAGAATTTCGTGAAGCATTTCGCTTATTCGACAAGGATGGCGATGGCTGCATAACGAAGGAGGAGTTGGGCACCGTAATGCGTTCATTGGGTCAATTCGCGCGTGTCGAGGAATTGCAGGAAATGCTACAGGAAATCGATGTGGACGGTGAGTGGGCGGGATGGTTAAAACGTGCAAAATAGAAAAGTACAATAACAGTTGGAGGTTAGGTCACATTGCAGCAAAAGCAATGACAGCGTTGATATTATATTTAAAAGCACTTTGTTATTGCTTGCTTTAAGGTGTTTATTTGTTTTTGTTTTTTTTTGTATCGCTGCAGGTGATGGCAATGTTAGTTTTGAAGAATTTGTGGATATACTCTCCAACATGACATATGAAGACAAATCGGGGCTTTCCTCTGCCGATCAGGAAGAACGTGAGCTGCGCGACGCATTTCGCGTGTTCGACAAGCATAATCGTGGCTACATAACGGCCTCAGACCTGAGAGCGGTGCTGCAGTGCTTGGGCGAGGATTTGGATGAAGAAGACAGTAAGTCTATACATATGTGCAAAATATTTAATATTAATACAAATAACGACATATTTATAAGAAGAGAGTGTTATTGAAAGCTTTTATTTCTTTCTTTGAATGGTTGTTGGTAAGCTGTCAGTATGTGTGTGAAATGATTGACTGACAAAGTGGTAAAGAATTTCATAACTTCACTGTTAGCTTGTTAACCTCACTTCCACCTTGGGGTTGCCATAAACACCTTGTAAAAAATAAATCTTAAACTTCAATTTGGTTTTTGTTTTTTTGCCATCTCTTGTCATCTAACAACAGTTGAAGACATGATAAAAGAAGTAGATGTCGACGGCGATGGACGCATTGATTTTTATGAGTTCGTGCATGCGTTAGGTGAACCAGAAGACTCACAAGAAAATGATGACGAGAATGAGGAGGAAACTACTACTTCACCATTACCAACACCAAAATCCGCTGTGTCGATGACTTATGATTAAGCTATGCAGAATTTGGGACAAAACTGCTTAAAGAAAACTTCACTAAAAGAAAACTCATAAGGATAATAAGCAACAAAACAAAAAATAATAATTAAAAAATAATACTAAAAAACATATAAAAAAATTAAATTTAACTAAAAAAAATTTTGGCTTCTAACAAATTTGTATTTTTATTGAAAAAGGTGCAAAATAATAATAAAAATTTTTAATACATATATCAATTTAATTATGCCTAACTAAAATTAAATAATCAAAATACTTAAAAATCAAAATTATAGTTTTATCATTATGCAACAAGTAAACAAAACTTTAAAAAATTAAAACAAAAAGCTGTGGTATGCCACATTTTAATTTATCCAAGTCAATATTTTAAGCAAAAAGTTTCTAACAAAGCTGGACAAAATCAAAATGTTGCACATTTGGTTATGTAAAAAGAAAATACTTGATAAACAGTGTAAACTCTTTAAGTAAATTGTTATTAATAACGAAATTTTTTAACTTAAAATTTAAAAAAGGTTGCTAAATTCTTAAAAAACGAATTCTAACATGACTCCAATGTAAACATATCCATATATTATATGTATTTAGCAAATAATTACTTAATTACAAAAATAAATTATTTACGTTAGTTAAAATTGCCAAAAAAAAAATAAATATTATGTCTCAAAATCACATGATATCACGCCTATCTAAAGTGGTGTTGGAATTTTTGACGCCTTTATAGCTTTAAAATTTAATTTATTTTGGTTATTCAACACATATGCATTTCTAACCGAATAGAAAGAACAAAGAAAAAAATTATAACAATAATAAAAAAAAAATTATAATAATAATAAAAATAAAAAATTTAAAGAAAAAAAAAATTGGCAACAAAAAATAATAAGCATATATAGCAAATATTTCTTTCAGCAAAATTTTGCAACAATTAACATTAGTTATAACAAATAAGCGAGTATTAACAAACTAGCTAACGGAAAAAAATTAACTTAATCAAAAACATTTACTTTAAATAATTCAATAAAAACTTCGAATCTTATGCAAAACAAAAAAGCAAAAGTTTGTTTTAATTCAAAAGAAACTGTATACTCGATCAACAAATTATCGGCAAGTGACAGCGCAGGCACAGCGCTCAGCTAATAGTTAAGGAATTTTATTGCATTGAATTGAGTAATGTGACAGACGGTGGTTAAATGCTTAAGAGTTGCTAAATAAAATAAAATGTAGTAAAAAGAAAAACAAATGCAAGGAAAACAAGAGCCAAAAGCGCATGTTTAACGCAATAAAACTAACACCGACTATTAACGATTAATTGACTAAGCGACTCTAGCTGCTTTATATCACATAAATGAATTTTAGTGCAAGTATATTTCATTTTAGCATAAATGTTATGGAGTAATAAAAAAACAGCGAGGGACTTATAAGCATGTGAAAAAGCACATGGCTTTTGTTGAAAATAGTAGCAGTAGAAGGATCTTTAATAACGATAACGAATAGCTTACATGGCGTTTACACTGTTATGAACAATTAATTATATGGTGATGTCTTCCACTGTGTATGGAGCCGAGGACATTGCAAGTTAATGATTTGTATTTTGAAGGAAAAAAAATACATACAGAAGAAGCATAAAGAATCTTCACGAAGTAGAATAAGCAAAGAATAAGAAACTGATTCTCGGAATATATAGGTATAAAAAATATGAATATGAGGATGTGGAAAAAAAAATTCTTCCTAGATAAACATTGCTTAACGTGTCCTGAGACTTTATCTACGAGCGCTTTTACTAACAAATTGCAAAATGATAGAAATCCAACTCAAGGCAAGTTCTTTGTAAATGGAGCTAAAAATCAGCAATACATTTCCAGTGACAGCTCACAGTTATTGATTTTTTTTCTAACTTCCTAAATTAAATTCTTTAAGACAAACATATTTACAGCTGAGTTTTTATATATTTTGCGTACACGAACGCTATAACACGATTACAAAAAGGTCAAAAAACGTAATAATTGGCATACGATACATAAAATTACTTTTTCAAACCTAAATAAAGAAAAGAATGACAGTGATAGAAACTCAAAGGTTAGAATAATCGAATACTAATAACTTGTAACAAAAATAATCGCCATATCCTGACTTTATGGCTTCGCACTAAACTCAAAGGTTGAAATAATGTAACTTTTCGACAATATTTGACATAACCTGACTTTAAGGCTTCCCATTTACTGGCTGTTGTGCTTTCACGCACATTGGCCTTCGGAAACCCAAAATATGTAATTTAACAATTCACGCTGCAAAACTATTTGAGTCGAACAAATAAGCCAACAATAATGAGCAACAAACGGTACAAACACACGCGCCGACACTTTCGAACACACAGCATACACATACGCACGACTTTTATTGCTACTGTCGATGATTGAGCTGAAAAGGGCAAAACTAAATAACTACGTAATGGACCCTCATCTAGTAAAACATATTAATGCCAAAAGCCTTAACGTGCGCTTTCAAGCAAACAATTTTATTTACTATATTTACAGCAGAACATATTGCCGCACAAAAAGGTCAAAATATCGAAAGATTAAATGCAACAAATTGCTTTGCAACCGAAAAAAGATTTTTACTTTCCTGCAGAGAGCGATTTGTTAGTGCGACACCAATCACTACTAACCATTGTGTTTGATTGTGATTTTATGTAGAGCAAGTCAACAAATGTATCAACCAGAGTGTGTGTTGTGCAATTTCTATTGTGTGCATGTGTATGGGTGTTTTGGCTAAATAGTTGTGCAAACAAATAACATGCGAATATGCATTTATTTATACAGTTGTAGAAGAGCGAATGCTGCAACTGGGAGGATCATTGTTTGCTTTAGTAAAAATATTTGTACGTCAGAGTGGCCAAAACGACTTAAAATACTAAAAAAAAAGCAAAAACGAGAAAAAAATATCGTAAGAGACTTGAAATAAGTAATGCAGTGAATACTTGCTTAAAAACAAGAAAAAACGTTAATTTCGCTTGCGCTTTAGCTATAATATCCTACACAGTTGCATTCCTTATAGCTTTAAAGGGTATAAAAAGGTCTTTATCTTGGTTTTGATCGGTCAATTTGTATGGCGCCTTTATGCTATAGTGGTTCAATATGAAGTAACTCTTTAGATATTGTAGCGCTGCCCTAGGCAATAATTTGCGGCAACTTTGTAGAAGATATCTTGTCAAATATAAAGGTTTTCCCTATAAGAGCTTGATTTTGATCTGTCGGATCTGGTGCGATTATCGGCGGTTTCGACAAATTAGCAGCTTATTGGGAAGGAAAGGACGTGCGATTCATATCTCAAAATCTGACGAACTAGTACATGTATATACAGACAGGCGACTCAATCGACTCAGTTCGCCTCCCTGATCATTAACATAATATATATATATATATAATTTTCTTTAAAAAATTCTGAAAACTGCAATTAAAACCTTGGCTTCGCTGAATTGCCAATGTGCTGACATACAGTATATTATATTTTGTTTTCTTTGTCTTCTTACTGTCAGCTCAATAGTGCTGTCAGCCACTCTAGCATCTTCTGCTGACAACTATTTATTTTCTTTACTGACCTCTGCGGGTTATGTTGGCCACGTTGGCCACACACACGTATTAAGGTTAGCACAATAAATTGAGACACGTAGAGATACACGTATGGAGGGTAAACACGTGCCAGTTGCGTTAAAATTTCCCACGCAGCGTATTGGCGAGATTAGAGTGCAAGCGGAATGGACGATTTAATATGCGGCTAAAGTTCAAGTGAGCGCAAAATGTTTGGGTTGCTGCACGGCAAAGGAGCAGCTAGTAAAGCATAGCGATAAGTCAAATGAATATTTACAAGTACTACATTTAGGATAGAGAGGAAATGTTGTTGTTTAATCAAATATGTATATAAATACGCGTGTAACTGTATCTATTTCTGGTTTTAGCATCATTTTATGTAAATTTCTAAAAGCCAACGCTGAAGTCAGAGTTTAAACGTTATGTTAGTGTTATCGATATTTTCGATAGTATTTGAAAGTAAATGGCGAGTTTAAAATTTATTTTATGCAAATAGGTGAAATAAATACAATTTGTTGCCTTTATCTTAGTTTCTTTTTGGAATTTTTCTTTTTTGATTCGACGATTTTAAGCCAAAACCTAACAAAGACATCAATGTAAACCTAAACGAAAGGCAGGTTGGCACAAGGATTAATAGGACATAAATGTATGTGACTAAAGCGTTTCTCCTAACAACCTTAAATTCATATTGAGATTGTAATAATTTTTAGGTAGCTAAAATTATACCAAAGATAGTAAAACCGACTGAGAATCAGCTGGCAATTACTGCTATTTACAGACGTAGCAAAGACATAAAGGTTTTGCCTTCGAGTTTTTGAGTCTAAGCGCCTATAAGAAACCACCCTAGACAATTTCCACAACAGCCGGATTCTATGTCATCGGAATTGACCCTAATTTTAACCGGTCAACAGCAGTTATTTCTCAACATGTTAAAAAACATATCCACGTTCCCACAACAGTCGGATCTATGTAACGGAAACGGACCGAGATTTTTATCCGACCAAGATTTGTCAACTCGGCAGCATTCCTTCAAATTATAGAAATGTTTTCTGCCGCTACAAGAAAGAAACTTCGAATGCTCCAAAGCTTCTCAAAAGATAGCTGAACAAAGGTGTCAAGACAAAATGTAAAAAGGTAGAGGGGCTGGCTACGTTAGGAGTCTCTCTACACGAATCCGAGACAGAGTAAATACCATGCTCGCTACGAATGATTTACGAGCTTTATGCACAAACATCTTAGAATGGATGGAAATATCTAACCAAATGCAAGATAACGAAGCAGTTATGGCCTTAGTTTGTTTGGACTCTGATAAATATGAGCATTCTCTAGACACTAAATAAATTAGCGATATTTTGCCTAAAACCGGCTATAGGTGGGCTTCTTTGCCCAGCAAACAGAGTATGACACTCCCTTCGCCGACTATATTGGAAATACCGTTCTTCCGTACTCTTCAAAGACGCCAAGTTGCTCGTAAGAAACATCTGCTTTCATCTTCTTTGTGTTTTGCGAGCTTTTGTAGCTTATAACCTCAACAATAGACATTCTCAGCTGACACGCATCCTTTTAAGTAGACATCAAGTGGCTGGTAGCCGTGCAAAATATGAATAACTGCTCGCAGACAAAGAAAACTGTGCATATTTTTATTTATGTATTTGCTGTTGTTGCACACTTTTACTAAACAGCGCCGTCATTGCAAATAAAAAGTTGTGTTTGCACGCTTTAAATTTTATCAGACACCTGAAAGTATGTTAAGACATTTCAAGCAAACAATGCCTAAGCAACTCTGCACGGCACATGTAAATACATGCTATACAAAATACACACACATACGTCCATAATGGGGGAAAAATATTTATTTTAAGAATTTAAATGCGACACATTTTTGTCTTGTCGTTTTTAAGCTTTGCTTGTAGCAGAGCTTTCACAGCGGCAGCGCGCGCCGTGTTTTACAATTTTTTATTTCTTTTTTATTTTCTTTCTTATTTTTGGTTTCATTATATTTTTGCTCTTGTTTTATATTTTTTTTTTTGCTTTTTCCTTTGTTTACTTTTTAATTTCTTTGTTTTGTGACAAGCCAAGTCAGCAGCGCTCGTCCGCACGCCAACGCCGTGGTTTGAGCTTAATGCGAAAAATGCAAATTTTGCACAGCCAAACTAATTTGAAAGCCATCTTGAGTAGGCGGAGGTTAAAGCAGAGTGTTAGCAGAAAAATGGAAAGGCAGCGTGGTGTGGTGTGGTGTGTTGGGCAGGCGGCTCAGCGTGGCGTGCTTAGTTTTAGTTTTCTTTGCATTTCTTTTTCACTCATAACTGCTACTCTATTTTTGTTTTGCTTTCTATTATACGTTTTGTGTGCAATTTCCGAATTTCCTGTTGTGCGGCCAACCCACAGCTTGTTGTTTGGTTTTCGATTTAGTAGTTGGTTATTTATTATTATGTGATTTTAAGTTTGTTATCCATTTTCATGTTCGCCAACTTATTGTTTTGTTGTTGTTATTATTTCTGTTGCGCTCTTTGTTGGCTGACCGAAAATAAAATAATCCAGTGCCAAACCACAAAACCGAAAATGCTCGTAAATGTAGGTAAAAATCAGTGCGCTGGTACGAGTATATACCTTCATATGTATACAAACAACATGAAAAAACGTTAACTTCGGCTGCACTGAAGCTGTAATACCCTCCAAAGGTGCATTTCTCTTGGCATAACAAGAAAAAAAACGTTAACTTCGGTTGCACCGAGGCGATAATACCCTTCACAAATAAACAGGTTTTTATACAAGAACTTGATTTTTAACGTTCAGTTTGTACTACAGCTAGATGTTATAGTGGTTCGATCTGTACAATTTTCTCGAAGTTTGTGCAGTTGTCTTAGGCAATAATCTGTGTCAAATTTCGTGAAGTTATCTCGTCAAATGAAAAAGTTTTCCATACAAGCACTTGATTCGCAACGTTCAGTTTGTATGGCAGCTATATGCTATAGTGGTCCGATCTGAAGAATATGTTCGGAGATTGTAGCGTTGCTTTGGAGAATAATACATATCGAATTTCGTGAAGTTATCTCGTCAAATGAAAAAGTTTTCCATACAAGCACTTGATTCGAAACGTTCAGTTTGTATGGCAGCTATATGCTATAGTGGTCCGATATCGGCGGTTTCACTAAATGAACAGCTTCTTGGAGAGAAAATAACTTGTGCAAAATTTTCGTTCGTTATCTCAAAAACTGAAGAAGTCGTACGCGTATATACAAACAGACGGAGGTACAGGCGGAGCAGGATAAATTGACTAAGCTCGTCAAGCTGATCATTTATATATATATACCTATATATACTTCTAGATTCTCCAACGTTTTCTACTGAGCGTACAAACTGCTTGACAAACTTTATATACACTGTTAAGGGTATAAATACACATACATATATATATAATATATAGAAAGTATATTAGATATGTGTTTGTGCATGTGCAAACATGAATGGGCATTGCACGCATAAAACTTTTTCAGCCATAAACACTCATTTTATTAACAAAAACTCGTTTAGTAAGTTCATGCCATCTCTTATATTTACACACAATATGTACATTTGTGTTTGTTTTGTGCGTTTGCGTGCGAACGGAAGTACGGGCAAGTGGTCGCCTGGGGCGTATGAGCAACCACAGTAGCATAAAACTTTGGCGTGCAGTGTGGCCAGCAGTGGTTCTGCGCAAATACACGCGTACACTTATGCATGAACGCACACACACACAGAAAGCGCCAGAGCTCGCTACACGCAATTATGTGCTTAAGGTTGTGTTATTTTTACACCCTCATGACGAGCATAATTGACAGTCGATTTTGCGGCTTGCTGCCGGCCGCGACGTGGGCGTATGAGCAACACCTTCAGTTCTGGCGACACCTGCTGCCAGCAGCTACAATATTACAATTAAGTACGCGCAACGTAATTTCGCCATGTTTTGTGTCGGTTGCGTTAAAAAGTACATGATTAAATGCCTCTACATATGCATATGTATATACACATTTACATACATACACAATATTATAGTTGCGCATTTATTATGCAAGCGTTGCTGCCGCGCACGCATTCTGATTTCATTTACGCGACGTCAGTTGCAATTTTTGCCGCGTTAAAATTAATGAATATTGTAATTTACTTGTATGCAGGCACTTAATTTTTATTATTTTTTGTTAAAATTTTTATTTATTTTGTATTATAGTAAGTTGCAAATAAGTTTCCTTAATTCACAGTAACAGCTTCTCTTGCGAGTTTGGTTGCGTGCGTGTGCTCGTTTTGTTCTGTTAAAACTTTATGACATGAAAAATGATGGACTTCATTAGCGCGATGAAATTTAAAAACTATGCCACCCTTTTCACTACTTTTACGCGCGTATGTATAATCTGATTAAATTGTTAATAAAATGTGTAAGTTGCAATTAACAAATTTAAATTTAATATGGCAATGAAGGGGAAATAATGAAAATCGTTTAATGTGTGTTATTGACATTTATGCGCACAATTTCTGCAATTTACGGTTAATATTTAAAATTCGATTACAAATCTGCGACTTTAAACGAAACAAATAAATTCGAAATTTGATAAATTGAATTAAATGAAAAATAAACAAAAAAAAAAACTTTACAAAAATACAAAATATATATATATGTATATAAAAAATATATATATGCAAAAAAAATATATATATAAAACAAATAATGAAAAATTAAAAACAAAAAAATTAAATTAAAACAAAAATATAAAAAAAATTATTTAAAAAAAATTAATAAAAATACTGGAATTTTGAAATAATAATAGAAAAAATATTTTACATAAAAATTATTTTTTTTAAAAAATACATAATTAGCGAATCAAGTTTTTTATTTAAGACTTTGGGCAACAATTTACGAATTAACGTTAATTATCGTTAAATATATGAATTTATATAAATAATAATAAATTTAATTTCTGAAACAAAATATAAAATATAAAATAAAATTTAAAACATTAAAAAAAAATAAAATAAAAAACAAAAAAATTTAATTAAAAACAAAAAAATTAAGAAGAAACGTATTTAAAAAATTATTAAAAAGTACTGGAATTTATAAATAATAGTAGAAAGTATATTTTACATAAAAATTTATTTGTTTAAAAAATGCATAAATAGCGAATCAAGTTTTTTATTTAAGAATTTAGGCAATAATTTACATATTACCGTTAATTACCGTTAAATATATGAAATTAAATATATAATATTAATGTATAAAAAATTTAATTTATAAAAATACATATAAAACAAAAATAAAAAAATTAAAAAAAAAATATAAAAAAATTAATAAAATAAAAAAATTAGATAAAAAAATGAAATAAAAATGAAAATGAAAAACAAAAATATTAAATTAAAAAAATAAATTTAAATTAAAAACAAAAACAAAATATATAAAAAAAATGTATAAAAAGTACTGGAATTTATAAATAATAGTAGAAAGTATATTTTACATAAAAATTAATTTTTTTTTAAAATAAAAGCCATAGGTAAAAGATGAGGACTGTCACTAAAGGCAGTTATTTAGCTCTATGAGATCATAGTTAGGCCTATAATGTTCTACAGAATTATTGTTTGTTTACACTCGTGGAAAAATTGGCCAGTGTTCATCAACTCATCAGTATTTTTAGAGCATTACGAACCACATCAACTATGGCACTAATCTTGCTGCATACAGCACCGGTGGATATAGCCGCAAAGTGTATGGCTGGCGCCAGCGGTATTGCAGGAAACTATAAGGCTTATGAGCTTGCTAGGACAGGCACTACAGCTCTCGCACCACTCTCAATATCTGCGGAATGGGAACGAGTAGTAGCTGCTTTGACCAAATCAGCAAGCGCTGGCCGACTACCAGCAACTGTGCAGTCGCATAGGTCTTCTGGCTCAGAGTAAATCGCAGGAGATTTAGGGAACTCTTCGCTCTCAGCAAGGTCCACCTTTCAGTGTTTGTAGGAGTTCTGACTAGACACTGGCCGATCCAGCTGCTTAAGCTGTTTGGCAGAAGATGAGATAGAATCACCTCAACACTTGCAGATTTGTGATAGATTCAGGGTGTTTTTGTTGATAGCTGATAACCAACGACAGGAGTTTTTCGTTTGGCATTAGAAAGCACCGTACAACACCGTAAGTGTATGCTGAGCGATCTGCCATTTAATCTAATCTAAGCAATGTTTATAACCTATATTTTTTTTTTAAAAGAAATCAATTTAAAAAATAAACCGAATTTTAAAATTTAGAATTTTTCAAAAAATTTAAAAAAACCTAAAAACTGAATGAAATATTTAAAATAAATCTGTAATGAAAGTTATTTAAAAATCCGCACAACCAACTCAAATTCGAATTACGTTGTTTTATTCCGGCGGCACTGCGGTCAGCTGATTGTGAAAGCTTGATTAATTGAATTAAGCATTGTCACAAAAAACCTCTGACACTCTGTTGTTAGCGCCACATTACAATCTAATGACAGCTACCGGAGAGAGCATCCAATCTTAAGCTAGGTTTTCTGAAAGAACTTTTGAACATAATCTCCAACTGACTAGTGAACTCGCTTTGTGTGCATCACTACCAAGCAAATACAAAAATGACTGAAGTAAACTGAAACACAACACTATGACAAATGTGTACAGCAAAGAGATAGATTGAGATACACTTACTTAGATTATGACCCTATAGTCGTTCCTTTACGATTATGTATGAAGAGCTGGCCGAAAAAATCATAAACCTACAAAGCAACTATCTACGAGGAAATTTTTGAAAGAAGTAATCAATCTGAAGTAGCAGCTTTACAGCAAGCTCAACCTAGCCAAGCACTCTCCATTAGCTGTCTGAATTTCAAGCTGCTATGCATTAAGTTTAATGAAGTCTTAAAATTTTTGCATTTATCTACGAAGCTCGAACATATTTTAGTCAAAACTTTGTGTTGCCGTAAACGATGAGCAATTAGTGCGTTTCAAGGCGAACTGAAACGCAGCACGCGCAAGAATTTACTTCATTAAAAATTAAGAAAATTCTACATTTTGATTTTCCTTAATTTTATATAGAGTCCGCAAGTTGCTGAACACGTTGAAATCTTGAATTTAACTTAAGTTATCGGCAACACACTGTGAGCACAACTCGCTTATTCCCATTTCGTGCGGTTTGTTAGGGAAGTAATCAAAAAGTTTTTGTATTCTTTCACACACACTTGGCCAGAAAGGGTTGCGAGTAGTCATAGTATAGCATGTGGTAAGTAAGCATAAGGATGCGTAGAAATGCTGCATTTTTTGTTGCGCTGCACGTTACTAACCGCGCAGCAACTGTATGTGTTGGTCACGTGACAGGGGAAATTAAAAGTTTTCTTCAACCAAAAACGTTAAAAGTCAAAATTTAAAACGAGTGAGTAGTTGAGAAAAAAATACAGCATACACTGATTACGGTGTAAAGCGTAGCGATGTGATTTTGGCGTAGCCTCGGCTGGCGGCTTCGTTTTTTACGCTCATTAAATGAGTTTCAAAATAAACTTAACGGAACACAAAAAGGCATGTGCGCTTAATTTGACCATTTACTAGACACGCCGAGCTGTTGTTGTGTGTTTTTTATTTTTTTTAATTTTATTCATTATTGTTGTAGTTGTAGTTTTTGTTGTGATCTTGGTTAATTTCATTTCGTTGCGGAAACACTTAATTTTCAACACTAACACTCAACCATGAGACAGCGCGCAACAGCCACAACGCAATTCATTATTGTTTTTGTGTGCTTCTTCTTACTCCACTTCAGCCATCGCTCATCGCTGGCGCTGAGATGGGTTTACTTTATTTGACCACAATTTAACGTTTGACTGGGTCATTAAGAGTTTTTGTTGGCACATAACTAAGCGCAGCTATATTTCTTCGTCAGTGTATGTGTGTGGGTGACGAAGCTCGTACTCGTAAATATAAGAGATACTTATGAGTAATACGCACACTTCGGCATGCTTATGGCACTAGTGATTGAGCAAAGACTGAAGGGTAGTGGCTTGTGGAAACCAAAATGTCATCCAGCAGCTGCCAGCAGGCAATTGTATTTTCGTATATTTTTCGATTTTACGCGTCATGCTTGTACGATGTTTTGTACTATCAGCTACGTTATAATAAAATTTCATGCAGTTACAATAGCTTTAAAGTTAAGTTTAAAGTTATTTCAGTTAGGGCATTTAAAGCGCAAATAAAAAATTTTCAAATTTATGTTGCTGCAAATTTTTAGCCAATTTATATGGAGTAAAATAATTTTTTTTAATATTAAAACTCTGCAAGTCTTAAGCTGACTAAAGGCATCAAATTTCACGCAATTCGGTTTCCATAATATTTCTCAAATTTTAAAATAGCTTAAGCTAACTATTTTTCATATTTCAGTAAGCTACTGCGAAAATTGAAAGCATTACATCGATTTTAATAAAAATATTAGTTATATGTTAAATTTATTTTAATGCGTTTTTCTCCGAAATTTTTTTTCAACCGGAAGGTATCGACTTGTATAATATTTTTTGAACTAACCATATTTTGTAAATTGTTACTACATTTTTTACTGTTGTAATTTTTTTTGATAAATAATTTATAGAAAAAAATTTTTTTTGATAAACTTTTTTATTCATTTATTAATTTTTTGGTTTAATCTATTGACTTTCTTACCATATTTTGAAAATTTTTGCTACATTTTTCACTGTTCAAATTTTTTTATAAATAAATTTAGAAAATGAATATTTTTTTATAAACTTTTTTTATATTTTTTTTATTTATTTATTTTTTTTTTTTGTAATTTATTTACTTTTTATTTATTTATTTTTTTTGTGTAATTTATTTACTTTTTCTTTATTTATTTCTTTTTTTTTTATTGTTTTATTGTGTTAGTGTTTATGTATTCATTGTTTTTTAGTGTTTTATTATTATTTTTTTATTTAATTTTTTTTTTTGTTTAATCTATTTACTTTCTTCTATTGAACTAACCATATTTTGAGAATTTTTACAACATTTTTCACTATTTAAATTTTTTTATAAATGAATTTATAAAATTAATTTTTTTTCATAAAATTTTTTATTAATTTTTTTTAAATTTTTTATTAAGTTTATTTTTTTTTTTTTTGATTTAATCTATTTACGTTTTCTTTATTTATTCATTGTTTTTTATTGTTTTGTGGATTTTTATTTACTTTTTTTATTTATTCATTGTTTTTATTGTTTTATTGTTTTTTTTTTGGAACTCGCTGCTTTTTTTCCACTTATTCACATATTTCTCCTAAACTTTTTTCTTTTCGTATATTACCACATATATAAATCAAGAAAATAATTTTTAAATTTTGATTTCCCTTTATTCACTTTCACTCTTCACGAAATAACTTTAAAATTAGGCACGCATTAATTTTTTAAACTTCAAAAAAAATTTCAAAACAAAATTAAACGTTTTTGAAGAATTTCAATTTAAGATATGGCAACTTTATATGTAAAACTAAATTTAACTCAGCATTTATTTCATATTTAAAGTGCTTAAAAAATGTTGTACAAACTCTTAACCGATTTCATAAAAGAAAATTTTATTAAAAAAACACAAAAAAATTTCATTGAAAAAAACATAATTATATTAAAAAAAAATTAATAATTTTTTAAATTGATTGATGAAAATAGATACAAGTTTTATAAACAAATTTTATAGCAATTTTAAATATTTTTAAAGCTGAGCTAGACAAAGCATTCGATATTTCTCAATCTAAATAAGTAACTTTTTCGAAAAAAAGTTTTATAAAAAAAAAATATAATAAATATATAATTATATAAAAATGTTTTACATATGACAAAATAATTAAAATTCACGAAATTTCGCAAATATTATGCATCAAGTCAACGCTACAATCTCCGAACTTATTCTTCAGATCGTATCACTATAGCATATAGCTGCATCAAAACTGACCGATCAAAATCAAGATAAAGATCTTTTTATACCCTTTTATGCTTTACAAAACACACACGTGTAGCGTATTAAAGCTTCGGCGTGACCGCAGTCAACGTCGTTTCTGGTTTCACCTTCACACCTTAAGAATTAAATTTCATTAATGTGGTATTTAATAAAATTCTTAAATTAATAATAGTCAATTACGTGATTAGTTAAATAATGCATTTCGAATCAGTCAGCGAATTCCAACGCATTTGGTTAACCCATCTACCGCAAAATACAAATTTAGAAAATGATTATAATTTGACAGCAGTTTCATGGCATCAAACAAAGGTTATCACCGCAGCTGTCAGTTAGAATTTGCGCGTAAAACAGCAGACGCGTGCGTTGGAATGACAAGGCAAAGACACTTGAAGTGGCATTTATAAGGAATTCAGACAATAAGCTTTAGCTAAATGCTGTGGTGGATAAACGCGAAACGAAGAGATAATAAAACATACATTTACATTGCCAAGTGTGTATTGTTATATTATTTTCACAATTACATACAATACATACACGCACACAAATTTACAATAATGCTATCTATTACGATAATCATTACATATGCAAGTGTGAATTACAAAGTACATTTTAATACAGTAATTTCAATGCAATGTTGATTTGAACAGCTTGAAATGCGTGCTACACATAGCTAAGTACATACATAAAAGCACGAAGTTAGGTTATGGTATTTAACATTATGCAAAATGAGCTGAACACAGTAGTATTATGGCATTTAAGTTTACACTGTTACATGGAAGAGTCAGAAAAATAATATGGGCGAATATATTTGCTCTTAAAGTGTGGGGTAAGAAGAAATAATGAAGCATCAACAGGAATTTAGAGTTATTGATGGCTCCGCTATCATTAAAGTAGCTTTTTTTCACCCTATTTTAAGCCAAGATTAAAGTTTAGTTCTAGACAGCCAAACATAAATTGTTAAAAATTTCAAGTCTCTTTGGAAATTATGCTCCTGTGGAAACATAAAGTGAGCTCTCATTGAGCTCAGTATTCAGTTGAAACTCAGCGAACTGAGCTAGTGGAAAGCTATCCAGGTAATGTATCCGATAAGCGCGCATTCTAATTCGACATGCAGCAACGAGTAACTGCGCTGATTTGCAAATATAAATCAATAAAATTATTCGGGAAATGGTGTACCGCAGAAATGAGACTGCTCACAGGAGAGATGTAGTATGGCAAGACAAATGCAGCTACATTAAAATTTTTCATTATATTTGCCGAAGGTTTAATCGAACTTTTTAGTAGAACTGGTAATCTTTTATGATAGAGCCTTGTTCAGCAAAACGTTATTTAAGGAAAGCTACGCTGAAGCTTTTCGACGGATTCAAACAAGATCATAACGTGTTTGTTGCGGTAACTGAGGCTGCGATCGAAGAGAGACTATCGTGTGGAGTTCAATTGCCACAACCAACGGTTCGATGAAATCGGAATTGACCAAGTTTTATCCATCGAAGGGATTATTTCGTTAATGCAAAAAAAAAAAAAAAAAAAAAGACCTAGAGCATATATCACTACGCTTCCACGCTACCTTTCGCCGTACCTAAAAAAATGGAGAAAATTCAAAGCTCAAAAAGCAGTCGTGGGAACGACAACCGCTACTATGATACCGGCATTGAGCTGGATTTTAAAGGGAAAGTGTTGTTTTAAGCGATCTACAAAAACGTTAAAGGTATATGGCTATACCTGCCTGGATATTGCACTTCAACGATACTTTACCCAACCAAAATGTTGAAGGTGTGCTAATTCGATGCTCCGTCGCTTTAATTTCTCTTTATGGTTGTAAATGCCGACACCAGCACTAAATTGGCTTAAATATCATTACCTACTTGCCAGTAACTTTATATGGCCTCCCCCAAAAACCACTATTTCTCGGCCGCTACTTATACAAACAAGCTTTAGATGAATGGTTGGCGAATTGGCATGGTAAGCGCACATTTGCGCACATTTGCGCAAAGAAAAGGCATGTAGGCCGCAACAGATTGGATGCAGGTAACAAAGCCGCAGCTGCAGTGGTGGCACTTCCTGCCATGACAACGGCAGATGTGACTTGAAAATCGCAACGACTGTCAAGCGACAGTAAAGACAAATGGACAGACGTACAATGAGTGTTGTACAATGCAAAAAGCTGTGCGTCGGTTAGGTAGGCGGGCAAGTGCCGCGAGTAGCTGGACTTTTGCATGACAATTACCTGCTACAATTACTGAGATTCACACAGCGAATAGTAGTGTGGTCAATGCTGTCAAAGTAACTGTAGCTGCTAGAGTGTGACAAAAAAGTGCACGAAATGGCTGTACGATTAGAAATCGAAAATAGCTTTGACAAGAACTAAAAGACAGCCGAGTCGAAGGTTGCAGGCAGTTACTGTGGCAGTGGCTTTTGTGGTTTAACTCAAGAAGTAATATGAGTAAACGAGTATTGGCTGACAGTTGGGAGAGAATGCAAGCGCTTAGAGTGAATGCAAAATTGCACACAAACATGAAAAGCACAGCGGTGCATTTCTACATATTTTGTAGAAATGGAAGCTGCTGGTCTAGGATATCACTGTTTCGTTCGCAGGTTCTACTTTAAAAGAAAAAGAGACACGAGAGATAGCGTGGGAAGAGAAAATGAATAATACGTGTAAGAAACCTGACTTAAAAGAAATTTTACAAAAAAGTGTGTTGGTGATTATATGAGTCTGATTTATTTTCATGAATTTCAAATGGTGAATAATTGATAAGCGAGCGTAATATCTCTATATTAACGACCAACTGCCGATCAAATCTAACCTCAAACAAGATAAAACGTTCACTTCGGCTGCAACGAAGTTACTACCACAATGCTACAGGTGCATTTATTGTAGCATTTAAGGGTATAAACATATCTTCATCTTGTTTTTGAGCAGTCAGTTTGTATGGCAGTTATATGCTATAGTGGTCCTATTTAAAAAATTTTTTTGGATATTGTAGACTTGTCTTAAAAAATAATCTATGCTGAATTTTGTGAAGATATCACGTCAAATAAAAAAGTTTTCCATACAAGAACTTGATTTTGAGCGTTCTGTTTGTATGGCAGCTATATGTTTTAGTGGTCCGATAACGGCGATTCCGACAAATGAGCAGCATCTTGAGGTGAAAAGAAGCTGCGCAAGTTTACAGAACGATATCTCAAAAACTGAGGCATTAGTTTGCGTATATACGGAAAGACGGCAAATCAAGAGAATTAGCACATATATATGTACACTCGTTAGTTTGTAAGGCGTACCTCTTGATTTTTTATATTTCAAACACTATTTGATAAGCCTAAAACAAAATAAAATGTAACATTGCTTATTCGAAAACTATTTTCTTCGCCTAAATTCCATTGCGGGCTTCATACAATTACAAGTTACTCATACGCATCATCGCACCAACCACTGCCTGTCTGCATGTTGCTTATACGCACCGTCATACACGCGCTCTATGCAAATTTCGTCGCATTTAAAATATTTTTAATCACTCTGCAAGTTTACAGTTATCATTTAAATAATGACAAAAGTGCAAATTGAATTATGCAAACAACTGTATTGTCGCTGCCAGCAAATGCACAAACTGTTAAGAGCTTATAGCAAAGCACGCGAAATGCACTGCATGCAAACTATTTTGACAGTTGCTTAAATTTGCATGCCAAATTGACTTGCCCTTCAACTTTGAGAAGTTTTCGAATTACGCTGCACATTTTTAGTGCGCAAATCACAAACAAACTTAATTTTGTTGCCAGCTGAATTAACAAGTGTGCAAAGTGTGCACCTATTTGCATGAGTGTTGGAATTTGGAGTCAAAAGTTAAGTGGCGCGAGCTTGTTGCGACTTGATAAATAAAAGTTATTCGCGAAATTTGTGAAGACAATTAAATTTATATGGTAATACAAGACGCGTGCTGATAAGCTTTGGAGCCTTAAAGTCTCCAGCATTTTTCTGTATGCTTTAAATGTTTGACAAGTTTTTTTCTCGCTCGAAGAGTTTTAATGCATCGTCGAGCGTCAATTTCAACTTATAGCGTCATTTAGTAACCTATTACGCGACCATTCAATTGTGGTAACGCCATTCGTGTATACATTTTTGCTTGCCACTTAGGCTTTGTGGATGTTAAAGGAGATCCGTCCCAGAATCCATTATAGTACTTGTAAGGGTAAAACTAGACTGGCCCAGGTATAATAATCTATTGATTTTTTCTTCACGGCTATTCACACGGAACAGGCTATCTATGTCTCTCAGTTGTAATAAATTCAAAAGTGACGACTCAAATAGCTCCACACATTTAAATACAAAGTCTTTACATATCTTACTTCATGCTTTGGGTACAGTTGAAGCTTTGTACTAAGAGTAACTAGAGCTTAACTTAGCTAACTCTGATGACAGAATTACGTAACTCTACACTGTTTGCAAGACTCTTTTTAAATTCGGATATGCGGACAAAAATAAGAAGAACGTTCCATTATAATAACTATTTCCACGAGTTGACAATCCTCTACTGAATTTTAATTCGTACCTATTGGGGTTACACACATCCGTTGGAACGCATCAAACAGCAAGTGAATCAGAAAAATGAAGGACGAAGTGCATTTTGTGGGACGTTAACAGTTGAAGAGTAAAAGAGAGAGAAGGATAATTCGGCGATATTAATAAATATATTTTAAATAATATATATATTATAGATTTATATTTTTCCTTAAGTTACTTAATGCGTTTTTAATGTGGAACACCCTATGAAAACCGCAGCAAAAATACTAAGCGACGAAAAAAATTATTTGAAAAATTCACTAAACGAAAAATTCTACCTATACCTTTGAAGAAAAAGCAGAAAAGAGTTAAACAAAAAATACGTAACAAAGTAGTGCAACAAAAGCAAAAAAAATAATAATTAAAATATAATCAAAGAAAAAATGTTATATTGAAAACCAAAAAAGGGTAAAATAAGAAGCGACAATATAAAATGCCCGAGCCAGATTTCGTTTATATCGAAGCACTCACTTGCGAACGGCCAACCAACAGCATACCTAAAATTTGCATCACATCTTCGTATTTAATTTTTTTATTTTTGCTTTTTTTTGTGCGTCTCCTACGTTTGCTTCGATTTCAACTATTTTCGTACACATGTTCAGCGCCTGTTTGTACTTTTTCCACTTGAAGGCAGTTCGGAAAAAGCATTTACGCTTGATTGGCATTAAAGCTTTAACTCCACTGTGCACTGCCTTTGCTTGCAGTTGACTGTTTGGCTTTTCAGCAGCAGGCACCACGAGCTCCCAAGACGCAGCCATTAGTGTGAAATTGCTTACTTGTAAGCAGCTGGGTCTTAGGAGGCGGAAAAACAAATAAGTAATTGCAAACAAATAGAAGTAGCGGTAAAAGTTTCACAACGAAAGAGTATACAAATAGAAAGGCGAAGTAAATTTGAGCGGAAGGAAAAAATATGCCTATCAACTACTGACAGAAAAAAAATAAAACTTGCGAAAAATTAGTAAACATGGAATGAAAATAAGACTACGATCAAATTGATGAACTCCAATCTCCATACAAATAGAGATCATGAAGGCTTTCTTCGTTCTACAAGCGGAAGTTCTGCAAATGTTAAAACTCACTCTAAAAGTGAAACGAAAAGGATTTACAGGACGAGCAATAACAAAGTAAAGACTAAAAAGCTCGATAAAGTTCATGAAAGCTTTGTCCGTCCTACAGGCAGAAGCTCCGAAATTGTTAAAACTCACCCTAAAAGTGAAATGGAAAGGACTTACAGAACGATCAATACCAAAGTAAAGATCAAAAAGCTCTAAAGCTCTATGCGAGTAGAGTTCATGAAAGTTTTCTCTGTTTCAGAAGCAGAAGCTCTGAAATTGTTAAAGTTGTCTCTATAAATGAAATGGAAACGACGATCCCTACCAAATTAAAGACCAAAAAGCTACATACAAGTAAAGTTTATGAAAGCTTTCTCGGCAGACGCTTTGAAATTGTCAAAAATTTTTCTGTGCGTGAGAATTTATCATGCGACCTATAGCAAAGCATATATCGAAAAGCTTTTTGTTGTTTGGACAGTGGTGCTTATGGAACACTAAAGCTGCTATCTTTTAAAAAATCAAAATACCGCATTTAATTCTTGAACTGCGTCGACTTTGAGGGCATTGAAAAAAATATCTTCTTGAACTCGTACATAGCTGAAGGTAGATTACTGGCTTTGTAAGTAACTGAAACTTGTATAACCACGAATAATTTAAAAAGCTACAAAGAATCGTGACTTTAAAATTTGTTTTCTACGCTGCAGCATAAATATTGTCGTATAGAACCAAAGCAACGAACACATGTCTCATCAAAATTTGTCCACCACAGCAAGTGTGAATATAAATATAAATTTTTTATTATTTTTGCGCCTAAAAGCTGACTTTGACTTGCTAGTGAGCTTTGGCGCACAACAATGAAAGCACTTCAAGGCATTTAACTGTCATAAAACGCGCACCGTGACAGTCTTAACAAAGCAGGAAGCGCAAAAAAAGTCGGTGTTGCAGGAACTGCGAGAAAATTCAACGGCATATTTGGAAATCAAAATATTTCCACGACCTACATATGTGTGTGTGTGTGATTAAATCACGTACGCGAATAGTGTAGCAGCAACCGCCAGCGCATCAACAGAAATTGCTTCATTGTTGTTATCGAAATTGTTACTCAGCGCAGAAGAAAAGAAGAAAGGAATAAAAAAAAGTGTAAAATCAGGCAAGTTGAAGAAAATGCATACATTACAGGATACTATGTGCCAAAACACGAATTTTTCGAAAATGCATGTATATCACTTGCTTGCCGTATTTTTTTTTTTTTTGGCTGTAGTTTCTTTTCCACAGCGTTAAGCGCTTGATTTGTTTTTATGTTTACGAAAATTTTATAGTTGTTGAAATTACTGTTGCTTCAACTCTGTGAATGGATTTGTTTACTTTATGCACACATACAAACATATGTACACATATACATCTATAGTTACATACACACATATATACGAAATTTATTTTATTTTCTCTCTACAGCATATTTTTATGATTTTCGCCTGTTGCTTATGCGTTTCTTTCTTCGTTGTCAGCCACACTTCCTACTCACTTTGATTTGGGTCGTTCGCCTCTTTATATTTAGTGATATGTTAGTATTGCGTTCCTTTGCTATAAAATAAAAAAGTTACGCCGTCAATTGCAAGCAGCAATTTGTCGCAATTTTTATTTTGACGAATTTCCTTTTCAGCGAATTTCTTGTGCTTTATTAACAATGAAATAAATTATTTTGCACATACACTTCGCTACAAATTGCTGAAATATATAAGCTGATATTTTCGTATTATATTTCGCACAAACAAGTCAGTAGAAAAACGATAAATGTGAAATTGAAATGAGTAATAAATTGAAAAATACGCAAAAATCAAGAAAATCAAGAAAAACAAGAAAAAAGCAAAGATATATCAGCTTTCAACGCACAGTCTAACAGAAAGTTATGGAACCACTGATTTCACAGTAACATATAACCATTTGCAAGTCAGAAAAAAACGTGTTTTTTCGTGAATTTTTTCTTTAACTTATTTTTGGAAGAGCCATTTTATCTAATAAATAAATAAAAATAATGTACATTTATAGGATGTAATGTACTTCAAAAATCGGCGATTCATTTTGAAAAATTTTGTATTTATTTGAATCCGCAATCGTTCTCTTGGAGCGTCTTCAAAAAATATATCTGGCAGTGGGTAAAAGTTTTCTGCTTAAAAATATCTCATAACCAAAACCAAAAAAAAAATTCCGATATATGGAAACCGGTAATGATCGAATAACTAATCAAAATTTGTTTTTTTTGATAAAATGGCGGCTTCCCAAAAAAGTAGTTTTTGAAGAAAAAATTTACACTACAAAGTGTCTTAAAAAATCAAAATTATTAACAAAAATCGCATACCTTCGATCATTACCTGAGAAATAATAATAGTCGTAAGAAGATCGTGTGAAAATTTCTGGTCCATCGGTGCTGCCGTTTCGGAGAAATCTTAGCTACGCTGAAAATAGTGTTTCGTGAAAACTTTTTTTTAAAGCTTTAGAAGCCGTTTTTACTAAGATAAAAAAATTTTTTGCAAATACGTTCTTATCTCCGAAATTTTTTGACGAATAAACTTAAAATTTTCGGAATATATTCTCAAATATATATACAATATATCCGATATATAAGCAAAAAAAAAATTTTTTTTTGAAATTCACAAGTGTATAAATATATATCCAATATATATCGGATATAAGCAAAAAAAAAACGATTTTTTTTACTTCCCAAGTGCGACAACCCCCCTAATACGACAACCCGAAACCACACAAGCAACATATAGAGGATGTTCCGAATATTTCATGAAATATGATATAAGCTGCAGAAAAGCCGACGCAGGCAACGCAAAAACTGCCTGAAGAAAGGAGCGCATGTGAAAGGTTTCTTATTTATTCCTTACATAATCTGATAAAATGGTGTTAGTACAGTTAGTGGCGCGTAAGAGCTAAACTTGCTCGTCAAGCGACCCGTATATGAAATGCATAGTTCATAAACCGTTTGAGAATTGCAAACGTACAGAGTGAAGTGAACGAAATAAGGCGCAAAAAATATTAGACACCTAAAATTATGCTATTTTTATGAAAATATAAGCACAATATGTATTTAAAGAGACAATAAGAGCTACTAAATACAGTCAACATTGGTGCGATAAATATAATAATAGCTTGCTACTATGCTTACAAATATAATATAACAATATTGGCGTAAAGTGCGGTTCGCTTAAATAATAAACTCCGCCTTAACGATGCTATCAGTTCACACCACAAGTAAATAATATGATAATTAAATTGACATTTCGAGCAGTGGTTGTGGCTGTGGCTGTGGCTGTTTAATCGTAGAGTAAATATTATTCTAATACCGTAACATAATTACATTACTTGAAGTGAATTACTTACTGAGTAGCAAAGCAAACAAATTGTGTGCGTTCGGCGCTAACCAAACTGATAGCTTTAACGGTAACTTTAATTAAGTAAGTATGCTACATAAATTAAAATTTTAATGAAGCTTGCAACATAACAAACTTCTTGAGAGCAACACTTCCGAAACACGCAGTACGGTTAATTACCTAAACGATTATTACAATAGTTATCTAGAAAGAAAATTTTTCGTGCAACTAAAGACGAGCGGTAGTGCTGCATTAGCATATACCGGCATAAATATGTATATATTCACAATTTAAGAGGATACAAGCGAATCTATAGAGTATGTGTCTGCATGTATATATGTAAATATATTTATATTTACACTGTTGGCAGTCTCTTCTAACACTACAGAGTTTTAAATATTTCCAATATCGTGAATTATTCATTTACTAATATTCAAGCAAGCAAGTGCGCCTTGGCATATGCAATGTTGTTACCTGTACTGCTAACTTTGTCGTTTGCTTTTGCTTGAGTATGTGCGTGTGTGCGTGTGTGTGAATAAAATATGCTTAACTGACATTAAAGCGCTTTAAAGGCATGCCTTTTGTTTTCCGACTTTACCACTGCGCGCCTCTGCTTGTATTTATTGTTATGTATATGTCGGTATTTGTATTGCGGCAACAAGAACATATTTGTTAAAGCTCTGCAAATTTATACACATATAACTACATATGTTAACGCCAGATACCATCCGGGCCAAAGAATTGCCGTATGACAACAACAACAATGATTTATATATGTATATTTGATATTTTGCATGATTGGCTCAATGTCAGCAGCGCACGCTGACGATGGCCCGTAGGCAAGCCAAATGGTGATGAGAGATTAAACTAAAAATTGTCATAAATGTCATTTTGGAAAAAATCGATTTCTATTGATGCAATATGAAAAATATCGTTGCATTAAAATATCGACTAAAAATTAGTACTGAAAAATATCGACTGAAAATATATAGACCTTGGTGGATTTTGACTTATTTTCCGTCGATATAAAAATATACAATATTATATATTGAAATGAGATAAAAAACTAAAAATTAATTGGTTAAAAATATTATATTAATTTATAATTTTTTAAATTTATCGCGTAATATATTAACCGAAAATATTGATAAAAGCTATTTCGGCAACTAAAAGTTCCAGAAATATCAGTGATCGCTGTTATTGACGATTACAATAACTATCGATTAATAATAATAAAAATCGTTCAATCACACTGTTATTTATAAATATCTTTAATTATTTATCAGTAATCACTTTTATCTACGATTGAAAAATAATTATCGATTAATGATAATAGATATCTTTAAGCCACATCATTATTTAAAAATATTTTGAAATATTTATTAGCCAGCCAGATGGATTTTGACTCATTTTCCAGCGTTATAAAATAATATCTATAATTTGAGTTTAAATTAGACAAAAAGTAAAAAATTAATTGCTGAAAAAATTTATTTTAATTAATCATTTTTTTAAATTTATCGCATAAAATATTATTACAAAATATTAGTAAAAGCTACTACGGTATCTAGAACTTCCAGAAATATTAGTGAACGCTGTTATCGACGATTACAATAACTATCGAATAATAATAATATAAATCGATCAGCCACATTGTTATTAATTAATATATGAAAATATTTATTGATGATCGCTTTTATCGACGTCTTCAACGTAAGTATCGATTAATGATAATAAAAATTAATTAGCCACATCATTAATTATAAATATTTATCAGTGAGTGCTTTTATCGATGCTTTAAAAATAACTATCCATTAATGATAATAGTAATCGATCAACGACAATATTTATAAATTTTTTTAAACATCTATCAATGACGACAGTTATCGATGCTTTCTTAATACCTATTTAATTTAATGATAATGAGTTTAATGATAATAGTAATCGACCACACTATTATCTCGAAATATTTTGAATCATATTAAGTATCAAAAATATTATTTTCAAGCTATAGAACTTTTTTTTGCATGAAAGATTCTAACTTTATATATACGAAATATTTTTTTTTTAATTTGGTTTTCATTTAAAAGTAAATTATTAAGTATAGTTTAAAAAGTAGTAAAAATGTAAGTCAAATCTTGTTGCTTTCTTGGAAATAATAACAGCTTGCAAGAATCTTACGATTCTGCGAATTTTAAAAGAATAGATAAATCGATTTTTCCACCGATTATTTTCCAATATTTTACCATGAAATATAAGTATAAAATCATTCGATTTTTTAGCCAGTTTAATCGTTTCTGAAAGCATGATTAATGATATTCAATGTAATCGATATACTAAAAGCAAGATCGGCATCTCGGTCTTGTAAAAATCTCGAAAATTCAATTACTACTTTTTAGAAAGACGGGCAACTCTCATATTACCATATTTGTAAAATTATTAACCGAGAGAAAAATTTATATATATATTTTACAAATATCATAAGCACAAAATTGAACTTTTGTGTAAACTGTCTTTTTCCTAAATTCTTTTCGTTGGCTTAAGTTTTCTCTAAGGGGCAGCTCAGCGTCTCATATGCCTTCGGTTGTACTTGTAGTTACAGCGCTCGTCTGTTTGCCATGTCAATCATTTGCTGTGCGTACACATTGTTTACACACATACATATTTACACAGTCGTTAGACTTTACATATGTATATATGTACACTATGTAAATTTACAAATAACTATGTCTGTATATGTGTAAGGAAGAGCAGTTTACGAGGCGTTTGTTTAATGTAATATAATCTGTCAATAAAATATAAAGTGCCATAATATGGAAATATATTCACGGCATTAAATCGAATAAACACGTCGCATTGGCAATGCAAAAAATTACGTGTAATGAAAATTATGTAAGTATTCAATCAAAAAATTTCGTGATTGAAACATTTTTAACATTTTCGTATTCTGTGCTAATGAAAAACACATTTTGGTAGCACGTGTTTGTGGGCGACTAACTATGAGTAGCATAGTACCTAAGGGTGTATATACGCGAGCTTGTCCTTCAATTTGTGAGATATCCATCTGAAATTATCACACATCCTTTTCTCCCCAAGTAGTTTCGTCGATATCTGAACACTATAGCATATAGCTCTCACACAAATTGACCGTTCAAAATCAAGCTCTTGCATGGAAACCTTCGCATCGCTACATCATATAGCTTCCAAACAAATAATAAATAATATTTGAAGCTTTATTCAATTACAAACTATTTAATTTCATAAAACTCATTATTTACATAAATTTCCCCCTATAAATTATTATCTCTATGACATCTTGACGACAAAATGCAGTTGCACTTAAATAGCCAAGGGTTGCTATGATATGCGGCAAGTCAAGAACAAACTAGCGCTGCCACAAAAAGCGGCACAAAGCTCTAAAAGTAGATAACAATTGTCTGTGACTGCCTTGAAAAAATAATGAAAGGTCGCCGAGAAAATTGCACCCACCTCAGGGACAAAACGATTTTGCGCCTAAATTAACAACAAGGTAATCACTAAATATACTAAGCATATCACACTGACACCGTTATGTATTTATGTGTAATTAGTGTGCAAATATAGCAAGCTATACAATATAAGCATCATACCTTTTTAAATTCATATACATTACAGCAACTATTTTAGCAACAAGTTAAATGCAAGAAATGTACGCATAATGCAAGAGTTCATTGAAAAATAAATAAAAAATTCGCCGTAAAAATCAAAAATACAAACTAAATAGTGAATTTAAAAATACAGAAAATTACTCTTTTTCCAACTGAATATGAGTAGATAGCTGCTTACAGTAAGCATGGCATTCGTATAAACCGCTGTATTGTCAGTGAAAAAATTCAAAGCATACTTTTAGGGCTTACTATTCAAATGAAAACAAACGGAAGCACACACACACACATGTGCGGAAATGAAAATATTTAATATTTTAATGAAAAGAGAATTTCTGATTAAAAGAAAAATAAAATAAAGATCATCATCAAACTATAAATAACCATATATATGTATACTTGTAAGTACGCAGCTGATGAACTTTATATATAGTATATTTTTATTGCAGGATTTTAATTTTGTTTTCAAAACGCGAAGCATTCATGAAATAGGTTTATCTCCTTCTACGATCGAATCCGAGCATCTAGGAAGAAAAATCTTCAGAGTCGAGTTCGAACTCGATTGAATTGATGTGATGTCATGTGGTGATGTAAAGTAATTGCTGAAGCAGGGCTACAGGCCGCTGACTCTATATAAGAAACACTGCCAGGGTGGGTGACTAGTAACCAAGTGACTTAGTTGGGTTGATGTGACGTCATGTGGTGATGTGAAGTAATTGGTACAGCACACTGGCTCTTTATAAGAAAAACTATCAGGATGGGTGGCTAATAGCCATGTGACTTAGTTAAGATGATATGATGTGTAGTGGTGATGTAAAGTAATTGGTAGCGCAGGGCTACAGTATGTTGGCTGTATATAAGTAGGGCTGCTAGGGTGGCTGGCTAGTAACCATGTGACTTAGTTGAGTTAATGTGATGTCAAATAGTGATATAAAGTAATGGGTGACACAGAGCTACAGCCTGCTGGCTCTGTAATAGTAGCGCTGGCTAGTAATCTTGTGATTTAGTTGAGTTGATGTGATATGAAATAAATTGAGGTAGCTGGATGGTGGCAATGGGATCCGTTTAGTTTGATGTGATGTAAATTAGTGATGGGTTGCAATTCGAATTGTGGTATGGCAGAGAGGAGCAAGGAATGCATCATCGGATATAAAGCACAACTTACAAAGAAACCAGCATATTGCTTTCAAGGCAAGAATAAGAGACTTTAAAAACATGAACTCAACTTAAAATTGAACTTGGCTGATCTATATAATTGTTTATAAATATATTTGAATATTCTAAAGGGTCTTGAAGTCAATATATGTTTCTGAAGCAACATCACATATTGAAATGTCAAGACAAAAAAAAATATATAGAAACTAGATAATCTCTTGGTAGCAAGAAGAGGAGGCGAAGAACCGCTATTTTAGACAGTAGCCACAAGTACCTCTTGTTGGAAAAAAGTATCAGAGTTGAGCTACAAGTTGTTTGTACCATATATTTTTTTGATTTGTTATAGTAAGGTACATACATATTGCTAAGGCTAAAAAAAAGGAAGGTAGCCTCTCAGCAGAAAAAGGCGCTGCAGCAGATAACTTTTATATCGACAGCCACTTGAAGCGCTCCTAATAGGTAATAGAAAAATAATTCTGCTGAAACAATTTTTTTTTGTGAAAATTTACTGTTTATAATTTGCCGTTACGATATTAAAAATTTGTTTCGCAGCTTTACTTTTTAACTTCAAACTTGGGCACCCTGTATATTTTTTTTAAACAAATTCACTATTTATATTTCGCTGTTACGGTTAATTATTTTATTTCCCCATCTAAACTTTTTCACTCCAAATTTTTGCACCCTGTATATTTTTTTGAAAATTTACTGGTTATAATTTGACATTACGATTAAAAAAATTTTTCCACAGCTTTATTTTTTAAGCTCAAATTTCGACACCCTGTATAATTTTTTTAGTTTTACTACTTATTGAAGACATTTCATGCTTACAGAGAGATATGGCTTTATTTATACTAAATACTATATATTATATGTATGTATATATTTATATACATTTGCAATCCAACTAAGTGACCCTGTACTGAGTTTTGTTAAATTTTCATCAATAATATCGAATATTTATAGTAAAAAAAAAAATAAAAAATTCATAAATATAATATAATATCAACAAGAAGAGTGTATTACCCCCTACAAAAGCAAATATTATTAGTAAATTGATTTCAGTTAACCGTTAGCTTAAGCGATTCGAAAGCACCTGAACGTGATTCAGATTATGGTATATACATATATATCTGTAGTATTTTACGCGTAAGCATGCCGTTGGTCATTTACAACATTAAAAGCCATCAATTGATGAGCGTGCCTGAAGTACTTTGGGCACTCAGCGCTCTCTTTCAATTAAAGATCAACGCACGCAACAGTTGTTGCTGTAGACGAAAATTAAATTAATATGAGAAAAAGCATAAAAAGGTAAATAAGCATCCACAAAAGCGCCAAAGGCCAGTAAGAGAGCTGCAGCGAAGGCACTCTCATGCGCGCCACGCGGAAACGGTAGCGCGAGAGTAGCCTAAAGACTTAATTCAATTGGCTTCTTAACATACATACGTGTCTGCTCTAACCGCCCACCGAACAGCAAACCGTCGCTATGGCCCAAAAACTAACCAACCCAACCAAGAGGGAGAATATGGTGTGAGGTAAGGCAAAGAATAACGCATAGAGGAAATATATATTGAAATTGAATTGTATTGAAATGAAATGAATTGTGAACGCTGAGTAGTCAGTTTGACTGGAGCGCTTGGGCGAGTAAGTGTATATATTTGTGGTGTACGCAAGTGGAGAGATTTTGCGCGAATTGTGGTTGTGGTGAGGTAGATAGAATTTATTAAAAGCAAAACAGAAAATGAAGCAGCATACGTAAAGAAAAGCAAATAAAACGCGAAACAGCTATAAAAAAACAGAAAATATTTGATAATCAATTGTGTTTAATAAAATAAAATCTTATGAAAAGTAAGCCGTTTAGTAGCTGCTGCTGCTGCTGCTGCTGTTGTTGTGATCGAACTAGGACTAAAAATACCTGTATGGCTTAAATTGTTGTTGTGATTTGAGAAAATTTCAGCGAAATGTGTGAATAAGCAGCAAAAAAATTTTTAAGCGGATAAAAAAATATATAAAAATTGTTGCTAAAAATAGCAACTGATGCATAAGCACTTAAACGCGGCCAAAAAAAATTTTAAAATAACAAAAAAAGTGCATAGCAAACACACCGAATATGCTTCATAGCATAATTCCAAAAATAGCTGCTTACAGCGCGCGCGCTCAGCTTTTACAGTAAAATCAGCTACCGAAAGTGAAAATTCGGAAATTTTTGTGTCTATACCAGCAAAAATTACCATATTGAAATAATATTGCAAGCTCTACGTCTGCACAACAGAAAGCATATGTTTGTGCGTCTGTGTTTGTGTGTGTTTTAGAGAATTCGATCGTGTCAAATTGGTGCTCCCTGCTACTACTTGTTAGCCACCACCGCCCGGCCTGCTGCCACGCCGCACACCGCACGCGCTAGTTCGCAGTCTGTAAGCTTATCATCGTCACTTTTCAGTTTTCCTACAACAAACCCTGCACACACAAAGCGATGAGTCACAGCGCTAATGAAATAATCAAAAAGTAAATATGGGAAAAAATACTAAAATAAAATCGAAAATACGAAAAATGTGCCCATTACACATTTTGATCACCCGCAACGCTTTTGACGACTATGTGTTGCTTTTAGCTTTCAAGAACTCTGCATTTGTGTTCTGCGCTCGCGTTAGCAGAGTGCGCTCTCACGCTACATTCGCTAAGCTGTGTGCACTACTCTGTATTTGGCGCACTCTCATGCGCTCCCCATTCTATTTAACACAAATTTCTCTGTGGGGGCATACTTTAAATTTATTGTTGCTGCTTTTTTTGGTTGCCATTTGTAGACTGTGGCACAGTGTATGCAGTGCGGGGGATGTGCAGGTGAGTATTGCCACTTTTTACTGTATACGGGTATGCAAATCGGTGTGGAAGGTGATCTTGCAGCAGCTTGGTGTGTTTACAATTGCTGCGCACTTTATGTGAAAGTTGTAAGTTGACTTTTAGCAGCAACTTAAAAATGTCAAGCATAAAGCATGCTTGAACTTTTCGAAATAGAAATGGTGGCAAGATGGAGTTGAGTTGGAGAATATGTTGTCAATAAAAAGATGAAACAGGTTTGATCGCCGAAAATGCGGAAGTATTTCACAATAAATACACTATGGGAATCGCCAGACAAATCTTTCGCGTCGTAAACAACTACATACTACTTAACATTATATGGAGTTCCAACTTCACGCGAACATAAAAAAGATTGTATCAATTTATGAAAAAAAATGTTTATCGATTTGGTTTGCGCGCCCAATTTATATGAGCCTGACCGGGTAAAATTTGTAAAAATTTTATGGACATAAAAATGTTCGTCAAATATACCGATTAGCTTTCGGAGGGATTCCAGAGAGAGACAACTTAAAGGGATTACATGGGTTTCACGGCTTACAAAAAACATTTTTTATTGTCTTATTTAATTCAATAACATCTCTATTGTGCTAAATGCTCAAATTGATCCCAGTAATAGGGTTGGAGGTACAGCTTTGAAGCTGCGCGCTCGAGGCCAGGTATATAGTCATTTAAAACTTTAAACGCGTTTTTCTCGAAACTGTGTTTTCAAAGTCGGTATACACAGATGTTCGAGGCATAATTTACAAGGTCTGGAACGAACAATTTTTTTTGTTCAATTACAACTATTTAAAAAAAAAGTCGAGAAATTTTCAACAAAATTTGCATTTTTTTTGTAAAAACGTCTGCTAAAAATACAAATTTCGGAGGGACTACCAGAAATGGTGTTGTAATGACCGGGTTTTCAATATTTTCCTTTAAAAATATCACAAAATCATTGTAAAATATATATATGTATTTCTAATAACAAAAAGTCTGAATAAAATATTTAATTTTTTATATGAAATTTTTTTTTTTTTTTTAAATATACCGATATTTGCCCATGTAATCCCTTAAGACAAAAGGACTTGTTTGAAATTACCCCTAAATAATTAATGAAATGTTATGAAAGGCTTCATCTTAATTTTTTTATAATTTAGCTTTAGTCTGCTCGTAAGATCACATGATTATGGTCGACTTTAGCAAAAACAATCTTAAGAAATTAATTTCACAGGCAGCTAGTCAATACTTTACTTGATTTTGTTTGAGAAATATATTTAATTGCTGAGCATTTGGTATACAATTATCTTATGACGTAATACGCATTTAGAGCAAAGTTTCACGCCAATGTCAAGGTCGTTAGGTCTGGCAAAGCAACTGGCAAGCCAAGTACAATACTGGATAAGTAGCGGCAGCTCACTGATAAGTATTTGTATGTATGTAGTAAACAACATTTTCGCTGGCAAATAAAATACTTGAAATTCCACAAAGATACACAATATATATGTATGGTATATGTACCATTGTAGTTCTCTCTATCTAAATTCGGCTATGCAAATCTCTTGTCTGCAGTTGACAAGCAAAGCCAACGGTTTATCTTAATGTTTACTACCACTTTTTAGCATTCACAAACGAGTGCTATACATTGGCACTCAAAGCATACAATTGATAAAATTGAAATGCAACAATATTATTACAAGCACAGCGCAGTTAGTAAATAAATACATTTTTAGTTAAACTATACATATTTATATATATATATATATATATATATATATATAATTACAAATACAATATATATATATAACAAATATGTTCACATGAACAAACACGTCTCACAATAACTTCCAATGAGTATGACCATATTTTCGTCGCTAAAATAACGCCACCTTTCCCAGAAGCTTAGTCATCTGTCAGAGGAAAGCTGAGTATGCCAGTGTTTTAGGAATTAATACATATTTATTTGCAATTATTCAAAAAGTAACAAAGAAAACACAACAACATTTATTTACATAAAAACAAAAACAAAAAAATAAAATAAAAAGTTATGCTGCTGGTTGTAAAGAACAGCGAGAAAAAGAAAACAAAACATAATTGTTAGTGCGTATAAATAAAATGACAACAAATGACAGCGGCGTCGCTAAGAGTTTATCATTGTCAATGGGGATGAGGGGAGAGTGCGCAAACAAGAGTGCAGCAAGCGTAGAACTAGTCATAAAAGCATGAAAGCACATATTTTTATGCACTAAAGTTCAAGAGTTAACTAGCAGCTGAAAAATAAACAAGAATAAAGCAATAAATATAAAAAATATAAAGTTTATTTTTTAGTAAAATTATTCACGCTAACAGCTTTTTTTGCAAGACTGGCAATTTACTAATTTAACTGCGCGCCTAAATGTAGGCAACATTTTGTGTTATATTTAAGGGGTTATATGCACTTGCAAGTCAGAAAATACCACGTTTTTTCGTGAATTTGTTATGAAGAGTTATTTTATTTACTAAATAATTACAACTAATGTATATGTGCACAATTTAATGCATTTTTATGCTCGGTGATTCATTTTGAAAACTTTTAGACTTCCTTGTCTCCGTAAGCGATCTCCTGGAGCACCTCCAAAACAAAATCTGATTCACAAGCGTACGTAACTCCTTAAACTCTGTCAAGTTATGTAGAAAATGATACATATGATATTCTCAGCTTTGCGCCAAAATGTAGGCAACATTTCACCTAACAGTGAAATAAAAATATGTTTGGAGTTTGTAGGGATCGGGGTACGGGCTGTCTAAACTAATCTTTACTAAGCAAGGACTACGGATTCAGTTTTTTTATAAAGTGCTCATTCAAGCCGAAAACACTTTGAAACTTTGCAGAGCGCGATATTACGTCAAATTGCTGTCAATTGGAAGCGCATCATAAAAATTTACTTTCAGCGGCATCCTCAACGCACAATTATTCTTTAAACTAAGATTATTTTCAACAAGAAAAATTTTAAATATCCGCATTTTGCTATCAAAACTCCATTATAAATATGCATCAAAAATTATTTACATATTTAATGCCTTTTCTCGCTACAACGCCCACTGTTCGCACAACATTGTCAGCACCCCTCTTTCATATGCCAAATTAATATGCCATAAATTATAGCTTCATATGTGTCAGGTTTTTTGTTTTTGCTATTTTCAATTTGCCTCTAATACAACCGCCATATAAGGCTTCCCCATTCAATATTTTGATTTCTAGGTCTCGCTATGCGCTTACATGGGAGACGCACACGTACAAACCTAAATGTATGCGCAATCGAATGCCGCAAAACTGTCAGTCAGCCAGTCATTGATGATAAGTAGACATTACTGCATGACCGCAAAATTATCTAACGACTTACAAACGAGTATATGAGTGTATTGTGCATGCAATAAAAAATTTTTGAGTGGCATAATAATAAATTCTAAACATACTGCAATTCTGCAGTGTCAGAGTGATGGGAAAATCAAGCGTCACGTACCAATTTCCTAATAAATTTTCACTTTCTGCGGCAGGTTTTTTTTTGTATTATTTACATTTCTTGTATTTGTTATGTTTAGCAGCACTTCCGTTGGCCAGAATTTGTTTGGGTTTGGCGGCTTCGACACATATCCGCTTGTTGGCATTATAAACAAAAGCTGCGCCTATTTTTGCTTTCGCTTTCGATTTCATGCAGCGCAGCACACGCAGGCACTTACAAACATACACACATTGTTTAAACTAAACGCATTCATAGCCACATGTGTATGTGCGTTTGCGTGCCGGCTAAATGCTATTAATCTAATCACTTAATAGAATCAAATTGATTTTTCTAAAGCAGCGCCATCAAAATGCCATGCGTTGAGCTATAAGTATATAATTTGCTTCGTTGAAATTTGTCTCGTAATGACGTCATGTGACACGTCATTGCACTATGAAATCACAATTCTTAGCCGCGGGGTTTTAGTCGGTGTCATTGCATGCAATAAAGAAAGTGGAAACAAAGGCGAAATGTTGGCGGTATACATTGTATATACTATAAACTTGTAATATGTTCTTATATACGTATATACATATGTACATGTTGGTAATTGTAGGTGTTGCGTTGAACCGTTCTGATTCTGATGATTCAGTTGAATCATCGGCGCATTCGACGAAAGCGTTCAAATAGTTTCAGACAGCCAAACACATCAGGCTGATTAGTTCTCGTGTGTAGTGCGAAGGTTGCAGTAATGAAAGTTTAGCGAAAAGAGTTTTTGTGGTAAATAAATAAATATTCCAAAAACGGAATTTAAGAAATGTAAATGTAAAATTTAACAAAAATAGATAAAAAATTTAATATAAACCAAACAGATACAAACATTTTAATGCAAAAAAAATTTGAAGTTTACTTTAAAAAAAAAGTATTTAATTATTAATTGAAAAAATAATGTAAAACAAAATTATGTAGTATGCTAAAATTCAATAAAAAAAAATTAATAAAATTTTTATCGCAAATTAAAATAATTAATTATAATAATTATATTTAACAAAAATTTGTTGGACATTTTAATAAATAAAATAAACTAATTTTTAGCAAAAAAAGTAATGAGTTTTAAAAATTACTATCAAAAAAAGTATTTAATTACTAATTGAAAAAGTAATTAATAAAAATAACAAATTTGTAGTGAAAAAAATTTGATAATTACTGTCAAACAAAGTATTTAATTACTAGTGAAAAAGTAATTAATAAAAATAACAAATATTTAGTTTGCTAAAACTTAATAAAAAAAAAGAAAATCGAAATTATTCGAAAATTAAAATAATTAATTACAATAATTATATTTGACTAAAATATGTTGCGCACTTAATAAATAAAAAAAAAATTAAAAAAATGTTAGTAAAAATAATATTTAATTACTTTCAAAAAAAGTATTTAATTACTACTTGCTTAGTAAACAAAAAAAATAATTAAAAAATGGTTTGAAGTTTACTTTACATTAAAATACTTAATTACATTTATATTTGACAAAAATGTTTAGCGCATTTTAATAACTAAAAAAATTTTTTTAAGTAAAAAAAGTATTTAATTACTTTTGGTAATTACTTTGAAAAAAAGTATTTAATTATTAATTGAAAATGTAATTAATATAAATGAAAAAATATGTAGAGTGCTAAAATTTAAAAACAAAAAAATTAATAAAAAAAATTGTTATCGAAAATTAAAATAAAGAATCACAATAGTTATATTTCACAAAAATATGTTGCGAATTTTAATAAGTACATAAATTTTTAAAATTTTTAGTAAAAAATTATTTAATTACTTTTGATAAAAAATTTATTAAAAAAACCGTTACAAAAATTTTAATGTTAAAAAAATGTGATAATTACTTTCAAAAAAAGTATTTAATTACTTATTGAGAAATTTGTTAATATTTGTTTTGCACAGATATTAAAACATATAAAAAAAATTGTATTCAAAATAAAAATAATTAATTAAAATAATTATCTTTTTCAAAAGTTTATTGCGCATTTTAGGTGTTGTTTTATATATATATATATACATATACTTTTAATTTTTACAATTTTTCTGATTGCTCATTCAATAATTCAGCGAACGTTTCACAGCATGACATAATATTCAAAAATATTGTGTTTGGCAAGAAAACAAAATTAAAAAAAAATAATAAAATTTATTAGACAAAAATCTATGAACAACAATGCTGATTTGGTTGATGCGCAAAGGCAGACAGGTGGTTATGCAAGAAAAATAAGCAGTTGAGTGAATAAAACCGTAGAAAACAACAAATAAAGTAACAATTTAATAAGTGTAGACGAGAGAGGGGAGAGTGAGAAACACAAGAGGAAGTAAAAATTGCAATTTGAATTACAACTGTAATAAAAACCAAATTAAACTGTCGCAAGGATGTGAAAACAACTTAAATGTGCCAATAAATATACTTTAATGCGGAAATTACTGTATTTACTTAGAAAAATAGATGGCATTGAGTGAAATTTGATTTTTAAAATCGAAGTGTGTAATCTTATTGGATTAAAAACGCCTACGTAAAACGCCAACGTTTGTTATTTTCTCCAGTGGAAAAGCTTAAAGCACATAAAAAAACATACAGTGAACTTATGAAAACAGCAGCAGCTATAGCGACAGTGAAATGAAATAAACAACGGCAATAAAAATTAAAAAAAAAAATTGAAACCAAATAAAAAAAACATTACAAGCATTACGTAATTATATTACGAAAACAAAAATAAAATAATGTAAAGAAAAATATAAAAAAATATATAATAACTATTATGTTATGTTTTTATATGCATTTTGGTTGGACGAGGGAAACTTAAATAAAAATTTAATAAGTAAAATTATAAAAATTCAATGAAAATCGCTTAATAAATAATGCAGTAAACAGAAATGCAACACTGTAGAGTGAAAAAAATAAAACAAAGAACAACTGTTTAAAACTTTGATGTGAAATAAATGTATGGTATATACAAAAAAAATACAAAAAAATAAAAAAAAAAAGTTTTAGATTTTAAAATTTCAATTTCAAAAAATTTTAAATTTAAAAATTCAGAATATGGTTATATATTTTGTTGCTTACTGAACATGTTTCAAAAATTTTAAGATTTCTATTTGATAATTACCTTAAACTTTTTAAAAAATTCAGAATATTAAAATATATATTTTTTTCCTTACTGCAGCACGCCAAATTTTAGCAAACACGCAAACCAACAAGAATCTATAAATTTTTCAAAAAGTGAGAGAAAAAATTAAAATTCAGTGCAAATTCTTTTAAACAAACAACACTGCTCACCAAAACAACAACTGCATTTGAGTTTCATTTTTGCGTAGTGAAACAAAAAATAAAGCAAAATGCCGGTTTTTCATACGAAAACAATCGAGAGCATTTTAGATCCCGTTGCACAACAGGTGAGTGGAAATATATATGACTATTGAAAATTGCTAAGGTTTTATATAGGTATGTTATTTACTATGAAAATTTTAATTTTTAAAAAACCAAAAAAGAGTTTTATAACAGTAAAAAGTTTTTGTTTGGCTTAAGGATGGCAGTGTCATTACCAGGTTTGTAAATAATGCATAAAAAAGACAATTTAATTAATACTTAAATTGATTTTTTT
Source organism: Bactrocera oleae (assembly GCF_042242935.1). Classification (NCBI taxonomy): domain Eukaryota; kingdom Metazoa; phylum Arthropoda; class Insecta; order Diptera; family Tephritidae; genus Bactrocera; species Bactrocera oleae. The sequence goes on from NC_091539.1 coordinate 3,750,287, forward strand.
TTATTTTATAATCTCGAAAAACTAAAAAAAATTAATTTAAAATTTCTAATCCCAAATACCGAATCGAAAATTAAAAAAAAAAATTTTAAGTCTAAAAATTGGATTGAAAATAAAATGAAAATTTAAAAATTTTTTTTTTTAATTTTGAATTATTTCGCGCTTGCATGCTCTTCTTTATCTTTGAAAAGAAGAAGAATTTAGTGCTAATTTCAAAATGTAATTTATTTTTTAAATCGATATTATTATTTTTTCCCATCTACTTGTTCACCACGCTTTAAAACACTGTGCCTCTTCCACTGTCACAGTTCACAGTAGCTGCAAACTTGCATATGTAGATCGCTTGTTTACATTACTCACACATCAGATTAGTCAGATTACACAGTTATTGTCACATGAGAATTTAAGCCAGTTGGGAATTGAGTTGAATTAATTGAATAAAATTCATGAAATAAATATACATTCATACAATTTCTGCAAAAACAAAACATTTTGTATTTATTCTTTTTAAATTTCGATATTCTATGACAATTTGAATGAAAATTGGCCGCTTATTCCCAATCTATGCATTTAATATATGTACATACATACATACATAAGTATACATTTTTGGAAAACCAAAAATGTATAAAGCCAACAACTTGTATTTCTGTTTGTTTCTTTTATATTTGTACTTTTTTTTTAGTTTTTTTAATTTTTTTTGTAAATTCGAAATTATTTGTCAATTTTAAGGAAACTTGTCTTTTCTGGGCAGCTCTCACTTTAATTAAGACTGGTTAAAAATTATTGAAAACCAATAAATATTTGTCGCTTGTCTCCGAACTCAATGTTGAATGATGAAAATTACTTTGGAAGTCAATTTAAGCTACACTCGCCCATTTTATTCCCAGAATCCGGCCAACTAAAGACCTACTTGTTTGCCTTCGCTTGTGAGCAGGAAAGCAGCAGCTACACCGATTTGTTTACATTTGCTACACCAAACGAGTTAGAGGCGAAGAGCGACGGTAAATGCAAAACCACAAATACTCGCACATATATATGTATGTATGTACATACAAACATAGCAGCGCAAATGCACTGGTAGAAGTTGCCAAAAAGGTCATAGAAACAGCCATGTACACACAGTGTTGGATAAGTGTGCTTTATGGTTGTTGAATATTTCAGCTTCTGCACATATTTCTCCAGCATATGTGTTGTGCTATTTTTATATGCTTGCGCAAAGCTATTTTTAAGAAGAAAATATGAAGAAAGAACAACAAGCATAAACAAAAGGAAAAAACGCATGCGGTGTGAGCGGGCAGGTGGAACTTGAACCAGATGTGTGCCAGTTGATATGGCAGACAAAAAGTTTGAAAAAACTTGTAGTGTTGTTGTTGTGTGATTCGTGTTAATCATATTTTTTACGAATCTAAAATTTTGCTTTGATATATTACTGGCTACTGTTGATTATAATTTTTGTATTTTTTTTACCTGTCGAAACATTTTTGGCTGAGATATGAGCAGAAAACCGCAAAGCTCATCATATGTCAAAAATTTGACATTAATGGTTTGGCAGCAGACAACTGTTGCTGAAAACTGCACAACCATTACAGTTTCTATTTATTTAATTTTATTTGCTTCATGGTTTGCATTGGCATAAATCAAAAAATGGCGCCTACGCAATGACGTCATAAAAAAACTATATAGATTAAATATATGTAAATATAGATTTAATAAATTATATAAATATATGTATATAAAGCGTACATATAACAAAAAAAAGTACAACTGAAATCAGCAGTTAAAAAAATAGCAACAAAAAATTAACGAAATTACAAAAACAAGCAACAAAAAAATATATAAATAACTAAATGTGCGTTAGCGGGTAAAAAATCGTAAACCGGCAACGTAACACACACCATAAATGTCAAACGAAATAACAACAAAACGCAACAGCAAAAACCTGCCGCATTCATTCACTCGTTGCTTCATTCAATCGTATTTTATTGTTTTTCATCGTTTTCACGCCGTAAAAAACGCCCACCACCTGAAACTGAGCAGTGGCAACTTGCTTGCCAGTTCACCGCCCGCGCTTGCCATCACTAAACCGCCGTGGCTGCGCTTTGCGGCAAACGTTTATAGCAAGTTTCACGCGTTGGAGCGAAAAAATGCGCGTAGGTCAGGTGATTGTGACCGCCAAATGTGGTCGGTAGGCCGATCGCACCGTACAAAACTGTCCACATGCACACCTGTTGTTCCGAATGCGTGGCGTCGGCATCATTGACATACGGGTATACGCTGCTGGTAGTTCCGCGATTTTTACCAATTACGGTTATGCATAATTAACAGGTTCTGACACCAAATGCTGTTTTAATATCTAACACTTTTTAGAATTGTACACGAAATCTGTTTGTTACCATTTAGGGTAACTGAAATGTACCGTGCGGTATTATCAAAATTAAGAGTTCAGTTTTTGTTTGGAGAAAAATGCCAAAAAAGATAAATACTAGATTTCGGGGTTATGTGTTCACAACTTTGTTAAAAACTTCCATAAATTGCTAGAATTTTTTATTGATGACAGCAATATGGATTACACAAGCGATTTACTTAGTTATATTATATTTTGCGTTATAAAATATGAAATTAGAAAAAATATAATTTTTGAATAAAAAGTTATCAAGTTCTTAAGAATTTTTAGTTTCTTCCAGCAATTTTTTTCAAGTCAGAAAAAATTGAGAATAAATCATAAGTATAAAATCAGAAATAAGCATTCATATTTGCTGCGACTTCCCTAAACGCCACTATCGATAAGTCGACTATCGTTAAACTATGAAGGAAGCCATATAGACGAGCAAGGCAGAAAGATCCAAGAACTAACTTGGGTATTTGTAAAATACCACAAAGGGAAACTAAACAAAGTTGACCACTTTGCCTCAGAGAAAGACACGCAGCTTGTCCAAAATACAATAATATATATAGTTAAAACTGAAACCCACTTCACTTAATATTTCATTCATAAACCATCGCTCATGTGCACTTCTCAAATGGTTAAAAAAAAATTGTTCTTTAACATGCAACGAGTGGTGACTGTTTTCAAGCCAATCTATAAATATATTACAGATTACAGAACCACTACAATTTAAGAAAAAAAAAAATTTTTTTTTTGTAAAAATATAAATTTAAAAAAGTATTAGTACTTGCTCACCGAAAATTTTACTCCTGATGTTTGCTGAGAAAATTGCTTGATTGGTAATAATTACACTTTTTATCTTTTTCACACATTTCAATACATTTTTGATCATTATATTAATTATTTTAAAATGAAATCGCTTTTTCGTTAACTTATTTTATTTATTTATTTTTATACCCTGAACCGGGTATATAAAGTTAGCCACGATATTTGTAACACCCAATGATGCAATCTCTGAAGAAATTCTTCATAACGGATCATTATAGCATATAGTTAGCTGCCATACAAACTAAACGATTGGCATCAAATTCTTGTAAGGAATCTTTTGTATTTGTGAAGGCTATTATAGCTTCGGTACAACCGAAGTTAACGTTTTTTCTTGTTTTTATTTTATTTTTTAATTGAATACTTTTAACATATTATTATGTTTTTAATGTTGACATTTATTTTTTTCAAACAGTTTTTACTTAAATTTTACAAAAATATTGACTTTTATTTTTTTAACTTAGTTCAAAATAAAACGCTTTTAACATAAAACTTTTTTGTTTTAATATTGCCATTTTACATTTTTACTAATTAATCATGATTATTTTAAAGTAAAATAATAATTTTTTCTAAACTTATTTTTATAATTTTTTTTATTAAATGAGACAAATTAGAAATTTTTCAATTTTAACAAAAAATTCTATCTTTGACTTTTACCATATTAAATATAAATTTATAAATAATTGAAACGGAAAGCAAAATTTAATTTTTTTAAGTTAGTTTTAGTGAGTTTTTTTAATTTAAATTTTATTATTTTTTGTTTATATTTATTTCCTTTATTTATTTTTTTTATATATATGTTTTGTATTTCTTCTATATCTTTTTTTTATATGTATTTAATTTTTTATTTTTATTCATGTTGTTTTTTTTTTAATTAAACTTTTTAGCCACTTTTCATTTATTTTTTTATTTTTAACACTGATTGTTATTTTGCACTTTTGCCGCTATTCCCTTTTGGTTGCTATTTGTTAGAATGAAAGCTTTCTATTCACTTTTGTCTTAAATACAAATAACACATTTTTCACTTATTAGTTTGACGGATATTACACTTTCACAGTTAAGCACCTTTGAGTTACATACATATGTATGTATGTATGTTATTGTTATGTTAAAAAAAGTTGCACAAGTTGCCACATGTGATTGTTGCTAAAAAAAATGAAAAAAATCGATTATAAAATATATATTTTTTAAATATTATATAATTTATAGAAATAATTTAAGTATTTTTCTTATAAAATAAAAAATTTAAAATGTAAATTAAAATATGATTTGTTCTGTCATTATGGGATTACATCGTCATTGAACTAAATAGATTGTCCATATTTTTTCATTATTTATCTCTTAAATAGCTTTACGCTCACAGTAGTAAAAAATATTTGATTAGAGTATTTTTACACACCCACATTTTCCAACACACTTTTCCGCACTTCAATCCACAACATTTTATCACACACCTTGTTGTTGATATATACATACATACGCACATATAATGTTAAGTATTCTACGTGTTTTTCATAAATTAGTTTGACATTGGCTCACACACACGCACACATACATAGATACCTACAGCTAAATCAATTGAATAGCATCCATATAAACCTTGAAATTAAATATTTTTAATTTTATAAGTGAAATGTTTATACTACAATACAAAGTGGAGCAGAGCTATCAACTACATATGTACATATTTAAATATGTAAAGGGTATTATTTAGAGCGTTGGAACTTTCATTACAAGTAAAATGCAGATTTTATTTTTTTCATTTTGAAATTTTGTCAAGTCGCAAGTTTTGATGAAGATATCCTCGTGAAAAGGTTAACATTTGTCTAACGGAATCAAAACATATGGTCACAAATTGATAGCGCGAACATTTTGTCTAGCGATTTTTATGAACTGGGTCCAAAGCACTCTTGGCGCGTTCTCCTAACAAAAATGTTCAGTTTCGAAAAGAGAAAAAAAATCACAGGGCGAATACTGTGACTAAGTGATGCCACATACTAATTGACAAATGGAGATGAAACTTCACATGAACTTTATGTTGTGGTTGTGCCAATGTAAAAACAAAAATTTTATCGATTCGGGTTGCTAGCGCAGTTTATAATGGAACAGTCTGCTCAAATTTGATCTTGCGATAGATAGTGAATATATGTACATGTCAAAAACATGTGTTTACTTTGACAATTAAATTGACAGTTGTTTTTTCTAAGTTCTATAGCACTAAAGCGAACACGCTACGTACATAAATATATACGGATATATGTAAATAAACATATTGAAAAAAAAATTTTATATTTATTTTCGTATATATGTACATGTGGATATATATATAATATATGAATAAGTACATGTGTAGGTGCACAAAATATGAAAAAAAAATTCAATCACACATACATAGAAACAAAATTTCGCTAAACAAAAAATCATGCAATTACCCAAAGCAATATTTGTTTATTTAGGGCAGAACAAATTGCGTGCAAAACAAAAAGCGAAAATTAATTAAAAACTGTCAAATTATTTTTAATGTGTTTGGCTATGTAAAACTTTTCTAGACTAAAATTGTATGCCCAAAATTTTGACTTATTTAATTTTTTTTTATAAATTTATTATTTTTAGAAGTTTTTTATGAATTATATTAAGTCATAAATTGTTCAGTTTCTATTTTCTAAGTTTTCAATATGTTGTTTTTAGTGCTTTGCTGTTTTTCTTGCCTAAAAACTTTCCCAAACATAGATGACTAATAGGCGAATCCATTAGATTTGTTAGTTTTTGTAGTCATAAATCTTTACGGATACTTTGGCATCACCGCCCACCTTGCGACGCTTTATATAATTCACGTACTAGTTGACATACGTGCATACATATGTATATGTTTACATAGCCACTTTATGCCAAGGCACTACATATGTATGTTATATAATATTAAAAAAAAAACATATACATATGTATAAAAAACCAAAAAAATATATACATTAAAAAATATATACAAAATATAATAAAAAAAATACATCATAATATTAATAAAAAAAATTGCATAAAACTAAATAAAAATTATTTAAAATAATAACAACGCACTAAATCGTCACGATATTTTTAATATAAATTTTTTAATATACAGTTTGATTGAAAAATTTCTGCGCTCAAAATCAAAAATACTATTTTTGTTACGAAATTACTTTTTTATTCAATATAATCTCTCTTAACTTCAATACACTTATTCCAATGAGCCTCCAATTATTTTATGCCATCACTATAATGACTTTCCGGAAGCTCTGCAAAATACCCGTCTACGGCTGTAAGAGATTCTTCATACGACGAAAAACGCTTTCCACGAAGGAATTGTTTCGGGTTTCTGTAGAGGTAGTAGTCGCTAGGAGCCTAATCTGTTGAATACGGTGTATGCTCAAGCTATTCGTACTTTAATTCGTTGCATTTTGTCATTGTTAAAACAACTTTGTGAGCAGCTGCATTGTATTGATGAAAAATTATTTGTTTTTGCTGCAAACCAGATCTTTTCTCACGAATTTTTCCAACCAGCTGATCCAAAGGGCTGCAATAATATGCACAGTTGATTATTTTACCTCTCTACAGATAATGAATCAACGAAATTCCTTTTGCATACCAAAAAACTGATGTCATAACTTTGTTTGCTGCTTGTTGTGACTTCACCTGCTTTGGAGCTGAACAAGCAGCTTCAGTCCACTGTAAACGTTATTGCTTTAATTTAGAATCATGTTGGTAGATCCAAGTCTTATCCATAGTTATAAAACGAGGCAAGAAATCGGTTTTATTCTGCTTAAAACGCTCCCAATAATGCTGAGAAATTTGTTTTCGCTCCAGTTTTAGTTGAATTGTTCACGTGTGTGGCACTTTCCAAACAGCTTTTTCATATGTAATTCTCCATGTAAAATATGAAGTAATCGTTGGTCTGAGATGCCTATGGCATTAGCAATTTCACGCTTAGTCAAACTTGGTTCCTCACTAACAATATTATGAACTTGCTCAATTGTTTCTGGCCGTGCTTCGCGTGGATCGTCTTCCAGCCTAGTACGGCCACGTTTAAATTCACCAGCCCAAAATTCAACGGTGCGTTTGAAAGGTGAAGACTCCTTATACACTTCTAACAATTGTTCATAAATTTCCTTTGCTTTTGAACATTTCAAAACAAAGAATCTAATCACTGCGCGATTTAAATTTTTACCATATAAAAAAATTACGCTGGCACGTCAACTTCAAATGGCTTGTAAACAAAGAAATAATTGACAGTGACTTGTAACTTTACATGTGTTCTCACGACAGATGTACCAACTTGAGAAAAAAAAATTGGAGGTAGTAGTGTTATTTCTTGGTGAGCCCTTCTTACTTTTTAACCAACCTGTATATAACTGCATAGTTAACTCAAAAGCTTATAAAAATAGAAAAAAAAGTTTAAATAAATAAAAAGCTAAATGACATTTTTAAATAAAAAAAATAAAAATTTTTTCACTAATCAAAATTTATAATTAATTAATATCATTAAAGGAAATTAAAATTAAAATAAAAAAATAGAAAAAAATTAATCAACACAAGAAATAACACAACACAAACATTTATTAATTAAAATTAATAATTAATTAAAATTTAAATTTAAATGAAAAAACATAACAAACAATTTTATTAACAAAAATAATGCCAATAATTAAAATTAATAAATAATTTAAATTTAAACAAAAAAAATTATAAAAAATGTAACCAACCTAAAAAATAACAAAAGATAATCATTAATTAAAATTAGAAAATAATTAATATAATTAATTAAAATTAAAAAAATAATTAATAAAAATTATTTAAATTAATTAATTACTTGTAAAAAGAATTGCAAAAATTAATTAATTTTAAAAAATTAGAAAAAATTAATTAATTTTAAAAAAATAAAAAAAATTCATTTATTAAAAAATATTAAAAAAAATTTAATTAACTAACAAAAATACCAAATCTACACACTTTATAACATACAATTTAAAAGTGGAGATTTCCGCTGTGACTAAGGTCTATTCTACATATTCGTATGTGGCATTTTGCCAAATTTTTTTTCGTAATTTTGGCTCAAATATGTATGTACTTAATTATACTTTCTTCTAACGCACTATAACAACCTGTAGACGGCAGTGTAGTTAGTGACAGCAAACAGATTTTCAAACATAAATTATTTAAATTTTCTGAAATTAATTATTTTTAAAAATTATTTTAAAAAAATTTCGCTTTTTTTTACTAAGCCTAAAATTTTTTTTTGTGTTAAATTTTCTAATTTTTTATTTTTTAGTAAGTTTTATTTTATTTTCATATATAATATTTAAAAATGTCTCGTATCTTTTTGAAAAATTTCAAAAAACCGCTCACTCTCCCGCCCCACAGGTCTCTCGCCTCGTCATCCTCCACGAGGAAGCTGAAGATGGCAATGCCATGCCCGATCTCAGTAGACCCGTGCAGGTGGTATCGGCTGCTGTGGCGAATCTAGTCAAAGTCGGACGCGAGACCATTAACAGTTCGGACGATAAGATTTTGAAGCAGGAGATGCCGGCATCATTGCAGCGCGTCGAGACTGCCTCGCAGTTACTGGAGGAGGCTTCCGATATGTTACGAGCCGATCCCTATTCGGGACCAGCGCGTAAAAAACTGATTGAAGGAAGTCGCGGTATACTGCAAGGCACCTCCTCGCTGCTGCTCTGCTTCGACGAGTCCGAGGTACGTAAGATCGTGCAGGAATGCAAGCGGGTGCTCGACTATTTGGCCATTGCCGAAGTGATAAATACCATGGAAGATTTGGTGCAATTTCTCAAGGATCTCTCGCCGTGCCTAAGTAAGGTCTCGCGCGAGGTGGGCGCACGTGAGAAGGAGCTGACACATCAGGTGCACAGCGAGATTTTGGTGCGTTGCTTGGAGCAAGTAAAAATACTAGCGCCCATACTTATCTGCAGCATGAAAGTCTACATACACATTGTCGAACAGCAGGGCAAGGGCACAGAAGAGGCGGCCGAGAATCGCAACTACTTGGCTTCGCGCATGAGCGATGAAATACAAGAAATCATACGTGTGCTTCAGCTCACCACTTACGACGAGGATACCAGCGAGCTGGACAATCTAACGGTGCTTAAAAAGCTTAGCAATGCCATCAATAATAAATCTGAGTTGGCCAACGATTGGCTATCGAATCCTTACGCACTCAAAGGCGGTGTAGGCGAAAAGGCGCTACGGCAGATAATCGATAATGCGAACGAAATCTCCGAGCGCTGCTTGCCGCAAGACGCCTATCCTATCAGACGTTTGGCGGACGAGATTGGCGCTATGACAAACAGCCTGTGCGAACTGCGTCAGGATGGCAAGGGCACCTCGCCACAGGCCGAATCCTTGGCGCGCGCAATACGCGGCAAGCTGGGCGAACTGCAATCGCTGGTGCGCAACGCTGTCGTGGGTGTTGACAAGGCGGGCTTACAACAAACTGCGCACACAATACAAGGACGCTTAGAACAAGCGGTTAAATGGTTGCAACATCCCGAGATCAACGACGGCGGTTTGGGTGAGCGCGCTGTGAATCTAATTGTGGAGGAAGGACGTAAAGTTGCCGAGGGCTGTCCGGGTCATCAGAAGGCGGAAATCATGCAACTATGTGATGAGGTCGAACGTCTCAAGCGTCAGGCGGCGGGCAATACACCAGCCGCCAAGGAGGCTGCCAAGCAGCTAACACACAAATTGCACGAGTTGAAGGCCGCCATACAGAATGCATTGGTTAATCGCATTGTGCAAGACTTCATGGACGTTAGCACGCCGCTCAAACAGTTCACCGAGGCGGTAATGCTGCCCGAAGGCACGCCCGGGCGCGAACAAAACTTCAACCAGAAGTCTAACAATCTGCAAGCGTTTAGCGATCGCGCATCGAAGACGTCACGCATGGTGGCGGCCGGCGGCGCTTGCGGCAATAAGAAAATCGCTGAAATCTTGCTCTCCTCGGCCACGCAAGTGGACTCAATGACACCGCAACTCATCAATGCGGGCCGCATACGCATGAACTACCCCGCCAGCAAAGCAGCCGATGAGCATTTGCAGAACTTGAAACAACAATACGCCGACACCGTGCTGCGCATGCGCACGCTCTGCGACCAGGCCACCGATCCGAGCGAATTTATCAAAACCTCTGAGGAGCACATGCAAATGTATGCGAAATTGTGCGAGGATGCAATCGTCAACAAACAGCCACAAAAGATGGTGGACAACACTTCGAATATAGCGCGCTTAATCAATCGCGTGCTGCTCGTCGCCAAGCAGGAGGCGGACAACTCAGAGGATCCGGTTTTCACGCAAAATCTAAACGCAGCGGCAAATAGGCTTGAGAGCTCGTTGCCCGCGATGGTGGGCGATGCGAAACGCGTGGCCACCAACATTAATGATCCAGCCGCGGCGCACGCATGGAAGTCATCATTCCAAAGGGTGAGTAACGTAGAAAATAACCTAACATCCTTTGCATTCAAATAAATGTGACACTTTTTTTTACAGTTGCTCGGCGATGTGCGCGAAGTACGTTCAGCCATTGCGCCAACACCGCCACCACTGCCTACAACACTGCCACCACCGATACCAGAGCTCAGCGCGCTGCACATCTCCAATCAAAATGGTGCGTATAACTGCTTCAACCAGCGCGTTCCGGCGCATTATTAATTTTCACTTTCTTTCACAACAGCCGAACGCGCGCCACCACGTCCACCATTGCCACGCGAGGGTCTAGTGCCCGCACGTCCACCACCGCCAGAGACCGACGATGAGGACGAGGGTGTGTTCCGCACAATGCCGCATGCCAACCAACCGATTTTGGTAAGCACTTATATACACTGGCGCTAAGCTCAAACTAATCTACTACGCACATTATTTTACAGATTGCCGCGCGCGGCCTGCACCAAGAAGTACGTCAATGGTCGTCCAAGGACAATGAGATCATTGCCGCAGCGAAACGTATGGCCATACTGATGGCGCGTCTTAGCGAGCTGGTGCTCTCCGATTCGCGTGGCAGCAAACGTGAATTGATCGCTACGGCTAAAAAGATTGCCGAATCATCCGAGGATGTGACACGACTGGCAAAGGAGCTCGCACGTCAGTGCACAGATCGACGCATACGTACCAATCTGCTGCAAGTCTGCGAGCGCATACCAACAATTGGCACACAGTTGAAGATTTTGTCGACCGTCAAGGCGACCATGTTGGGCGCACAGGGTTCGGATGAGGATCGTGAGGCGACGGAGATGTTGGTGGGCAATGCACAAAATCTGATGCAGAGTGTAAGTGTTGCGCAAGCTAAATTGTCGTTCTTTCTATTAATTAAGTTATTTTTTATGCAATTTGGCAGGTCAAGGAGACGGTGCGCGCTGCTGAGGGCGCTAGCATTAAAATTCGCTCAGATCAAACCAGCAATCGTCTACAATGGGTGCGACGTCAGCCGTGGTATCAATATTAGATGGCTTTTGACGTGCTAGCGAATTGATTTTTATGCCTTTAAGTGCCCAACATTTTTTTTTTAATATCGATCAAATATCGCCAATTTTTAAATGTATTAGTTATAAAAATAATAATTTATAAATTAAATGATTTTTTAATTTACCAAAATTACAACGAACAACAAATTTGCTTTAACACTATTTTACTTGCGAATTGTTGCCTAAGCTTTTAGTGTGCTAACCGTTTGCATAGAATTTCTTTGAAAATTGATGAGATAATAATACATTAATATTCATACTAAATTAAAAATATAGAAAAAAATATGGTTAAAAAATATTTTAAAAAAATATAAAAAAAAATACAAAAAACATGTAAAACAAATTTAATGCATTTTTGTTTCACCTTATAAACACAGTATAGTAATATAAAATGGGTAAGCACAAAAGAGAATTTGCCGTTGATAAGCGACAAAAAAGTCCGTGTGTAAGCGCAGTCTTACCAAACTGCTATCCAAGAAAGTTTTTTTTTTGCGCAAAACAATTCGAAAATTTAATCGAAATCAATTTTAAACGAAAACTTCAAACACCACATGCCTATGACTACATACATACACACATATGTACAAAAATATTTGTGTTTTCCATATTTATGTATGTTTTTTTGCTTTGTAAACAAAATATTTAAATTTTAACCGCATATTCCAATTTATTGAGCTATTTTGTTATTATATTTTGTTTGAGTTGTTAAATTTCATACTTCGACGCACAGCATGCATTCGTAATACAATATTTGCATGTGCATACATATATGAACAAGCACGTGCATGTTTGTATATCGCGCATATGAATAAAACTGCATGTCAGAAGGCAAAACGCAATTTTTCACCAATATTCATGATGTTACAATAACAATAACAAAATAACAATAGACAAGTAATATTTGTACAAGATTTTAAGCAGCGCGCGTTGGCAAAAACAAATGACCTGTGGGAAATGTGCAACACAAATTCTAAGGTTAGGAATTCCTCTGCCATACATCGTGTACATATGTTTGGCATATATTTAAATTATAAAAGCCGTTTGATTAACTGACTATTCATGTCAGAGAACGTATATCGTTCTCTGTTCATATCAGCCCTAAAAGTATGCTAAATCGAAATTGCTTTGAATTTTTCGCACATACAAACCATTCACAATTATTTGACTATTAGTTTGATTGCCACTGTATATGCAATGGCATTGGCGTCAGAGAACGTATATCATTATATATATATAATATTCGTCCTCTGTTTGGAGTTGATTTAAATGACAGTTAACGAAATTCACTAATTTTTATTTTTAAAATTCTTTGTTTTTGAATGTGAAAATTCTATTAAATAAATATTAGGCATTATTGACACTAAGATGGACAACTAATGCTGACTAATGCTTTAATGCATTGCAGTATTTAATTTAATTGTAAATGTAAAGCATGATGCACTGCGCGTCGCACTTTCAAACACATACAAATGCTGCTTAATATTATCTATTTAAACGCTTGCGTTTTATCACACCTGCAAATGCAATAAAAGTTAGGCGATCTTCAAGCGGTCAAACTTAGGGAAATTGTTTTAGAAATATGTAAGGTACAAAAACAAAATAATTGTAGATATGCCTGTTGCTGGAGCTTAATGTTTTATTTTTGTACATTCCAGTCTGATTTGCGTAACGGGTTTGTGACAGCTTACTACCCAGCCAAGGTCGAATGTTACAGTACAATATAAATAGAACAGGAAACATCAAACAAATATACATATTTTTTTTTTTAAATGCATGCATTAACTTTAGTTCTTATTCATTTAAGGCAGCTTTAATATTTTTATTATAAAATTTAATGAATTTAATTCTAGTAAGGTAGTAATATTTTATTTTTTTTGTATTATGGTTATCATTTTTTTCTATTATCAGCTGTAGTTATGAGCAGTTAACTGATATAATTTAGATATTTAAGAAACATAATATTCTACTGCACTGTTTTCTAGTTTTTTTAATAAATTTTTTCCACCATGTCTGGCTACTTTCGGTTTACCCATTGTATTTAATTAGATTATAAACACTGCATTTACCTTAAATAACTGCAAATAGTTTCATTTTCTTTTGCCGCAACAACAACAGGAACTACTAGTTGCACTAAGGTTTTTAACTTATACTTTTTAATTCATTAAATTCACATTGGCATTATTGCGCCGTTTAAACAACATTTTTCGTTTCACGCGGTATACGGTGTGATATTACATTTGCCGGCATATAGCCAGTTTCTCCTAAATGATGAATACTAACATTACCCGATGGTCTAATAGTTAGCCAGGTAATCGAACCATGGTTAATATTGATGCGTAACCATGCTTCCGGTGGCAGTTGCAATGCTCTGCATACGAAATAACGTATAACATTAGCGTGACCAATGATCAGCGTATGCGAATCATGCTCTTGATCGGGAGCGGCACGATGGAAATAGCGCCTGAAAGCCGCTTCAATGCGTGCGCCGTCTTGGAAGAAATGCTGCTAAAAATAAATGAGCAATACGAAGGGAATTGTATATCAAAAAAGTATATATTATATTTAACTGAATAGAACTCACAAATTTCTCAGGACGCCAATGGGAGATAGGCGGTTGTGGTGCTATGGGTGCACCTTCACGTAAATAAGGGCAGTGTCTCACTTTTTCAGGCTCATACTCAATTTCCTTAAGTATCACCTCTGAAGTTTCTTGCGCTCTAGTCATGGTCGACACGATAATCTTATCCCACTTAATGCCCAGCTCGTGCAAACGTTGCCCTGTATACTTTGCCTGTAATTTGCCCAAGTCAGTAAGGTGATGGTCTTTATCGTGTTTGCCATCATCCAAGTATTGACCGTGTCGTATGAGCACAATATGGCGTGTCGCTTTCACGTGCATTTTCTCCAACTCGTTATTGTAACGATTCTGCTCTTGTGGCGTATCATTTTTAACCGGTCGCACACAACTTCTGGGCTCGCGAAAGTCCCAATTGGTATCCCAGAGTGCACCATCGCTAACCGGCGTATTGTAGACTGGCCAAGCATTCTGCACTAGATTCTCGGGTTCGCGCAAACGTTGGTAATAGTAAGCTGATAAACCTGCGCTAGTACCAACCACAATACTGCTTATTATACGTAAATTCCTCCACGTAGTCATAATTTCACGCTTTCAGAGAAAATTGTTGAAATGCGATAAGTTTGTGCACAATAGGTTTTTGCTAATTTCTGAACTGACAGCGCGGAAAAAACGTAAACAGCTAGTTAGTTCTGCAACAATTAATATCGATAGCAGTTGTATCGATAATCGCAAAGGAAACGAGTTGCAAGTAAAAAATCGAGAATTTTCACTTGGGTATGAGGTAAATTAAAAGCACACATATTGCTTTTGTCTAATTTAAAATTGTAATTGCATTTATAAAATTCAATATAAACTACTCTTTATAAAGACAAAATTTATCTTAATTATTAAAATTAGAAATTGTTTTATTTTCAGAAAACATTTCGTGTTGGCTAATATAAACAAATAAACTACGCGCTTTCGTTTTCGGATTCCTCTTCCTGTGACGTCGGACGCACGAACGCAAATCCTCCGTTTAAACCAGCGGAGGCGATCTGCAGACGCTGTTCTTTCTTTTGTTTCTTTAACTTGCGCAACGCATTGTCGGTAGTCTTCTTGCGCTTTATCTTCTGTTCCTCTACCACACCATTCTCACCAACTTCCACTGTTTCTTGCACTTGCTTTTCATACTGTCCATTCGCTATCTCGGCATTTTCTTCAACATGTTTTCCATTGAGCTTTGGCTGCTCCTTGTTCCGCACTATGGGCAACTTGTATGCCGCACAATAGCGTTGCAGTAGCGCCGTTGTGTCTGCGCGCATACTTTGTACCGCTTGTGCAATTGATGCATCGGCCAACGCCGATTTTAGTTGCAGCCTTTGATGTGTCTTCTGCGCCTGCAGCAGCAGTTGCAACAGTACGCTGTACTCCTTAGGCGATACCTCAACGTTGGTGTTGGCAGCTAACGTTTTAATATGAGCGCAGAGCACGTTTTCAATATCGTTCAGCTGTTTTTTGGCGCTGGACACATCTAAGCGCTGCAAATCATGATTTTTATAGAGTACATCTAGTATCTCATAGATTTGTATGCGGCGGAAAGCGCGCGTTTTCATATTGAGTCCGTCATGCGTTAGCGTCACAGCCAGGTTCCACACGCCAGTCCAGCGTAGACGAAAGATATCAGATAACAGTGTGATATTCACGCTGGGATTTCGCGACTGTAGGAACTCTTGTATATACTCTTGACATAGCGTCAACACTTTTTTACACTCGACGCTCTTTTCCACCGCAATTTTATTTGCATTATTTACTAGGAATATAATGCATTTGTTGCGCATTTTATTCATCGCCTCAAAAGCGGCTGCTGATGATTTTTGCTCCACAATTAGACGTATAAATGCGACCAACTCATCTTCCCGCACATCGGCAGTGTCACATTTTAATGTTGTCAGCTTTTGCAACACTTTTTCCACTTTTGTTTGCAATGGCTTTAGTTCACCGCCTACACAATATGGCAACATATTATACAAGGCCAACATAATTTCGATGGCGATCAACAATGGTGGTTGCTGCTGCAAATATATTTCAAGTAGATCGAGAACGCGTATGCGGAAATGCATCACTGTGGTGATCTTAACACGATAACTTTTCGATTTCTTCGCAGCTGCACCGCCGCCACCCGTCTTACGCATGACTTTAAAAGCTTCAGCTAGCGCTTCGTCCAATTTGCGACCCTGCTCTTCGCTCATGTCATTCAAATCTATCGAAGCCATATCATCGTCCTCATCGGCTGCGGTAGGCGTGCCACCATGCTCCATAAGCGCTTGAGAGATGGCATTACGAAGTTTGTCGGCTGAAGTAGCTTCTTCGTCCTCGTCATCATCATCATCATCATCGTCTTCATCTTCCTCATCGTCATCATCATCTTCATTGTCATCAGCATCACTATCGGAAGCTGCGTCACTGCCTGCATTGCCATTTGTAAGCTTCGTTGCATTTTCCTCATCTGCGCTGTTTTCTTCAACATCTTCATCGTCGTCACTCTCTTCGCCACGCGCACTTAAGGGATTATGTCCATCCTTCATGTCTAGTACTGCTAAAATTTGGTGCACGGCTGTCAGATTTAGACTGTCACATAGATGAGGGAATAGTGCATTCACAATATTACGCAGCGCAATTGCATTCTGTGAGAGTAAATGCAGGAATAGATCCACTACAACCTCAATCCACTCGGGCTCCTCGCTCTGCAATTTAAAAAATTTATGAAAATAACGCATACGCTAATGTAAATATAACGTAATTCTAATTTTGAACAAGTCTAACCTCGCTATCAGCTGTTTTGATGCCTTCCTTAGCCTTTTGCTTGCTCTTGTGTTTCTCTTTAATGCGCTGCATGCACTTGAGCAGGTCTTCTATAGCCGGTCCAGCCATTTCCGGTTCGCGGAACAACTGCAAGCCCATATTTAGCAGTAAAATTTGGAAAACCAGTTCCAATTTATCATTATCAACTGCTGTCTTGGCCGACTTCGTTTTCTCCTTTTTCTTACCGCTCGTCTCAGCAACACTTACGGCTGCGTGCATTTGTCGCCAATATTTCAGCAAAGATTCATCATACTGTTTGATGCGAAAACTTTTTGACGCGTGCTTTTGCTCAACGCGCTCATTACAGTATTGCACTAATTTCAAGAGCAGCTGCTTTTCCTGCTTCAAGTCGACCAAACGACTCTGCATACTGGTGTAGAACATATTTTTGCATTGTTCGCCAAAATCATTGCTGAAAGCGGATGCCGCTTCCTTCTTGCATATGACAGCTGATGCTGTAACATGGAAGATGCCACAGGTGAGCAGAAAACGTAATTGCTGCTCGCGCCAATCGTATGCCTGACGCACAGCTTTGTGTGCCAGCAAATGCTGTAACATGAAACCAGCATTCATGCGTTCGAAATTGAGCCATGTGTCGCTGGCATTATCGACATTCTTCACCTGCGTGCCGAGAAAGATGTCGCGATAGAGCAAATTCAGTTGCTTGACGCCCGCTGCGCCCAAAGCATTTATTAATTGATGCACAACGCGTGTGCTCGTATACTTTTCAATGCCAAAAAGGCCAGGCGGTAGTATAAGACGGCGTATTACAGCCACCAATTGTTCGTCGTCGCCAAGTTTTGTGCAACAACCCACCAAAGCTTCGAAGAAGTCATCGTAGAAAGCTTTTAGAGTTTCATCTTTCTTTTGCTTTTGATTTTTAAGCCCTTCAACTAGCAGACGCATAAAATTCGCACTTAATAGATCTGCAACGACCACCTGCTTCTTTGCCGCTTCCTGCGTTTGTTGCCAACTATTAAATACGTCGGTAGCTATTTTCAGTGTAATTAACTCGCGTAATTTATTGCTGGTTTCCAGACCCGCATCAACCTGTTCCGTCCAGAAGTTCTTAAGATTGTTGCTAGTAGCCAAGCAAGCGCCGAATAGCTCGAAAGCCGGATGTGTTAGTTGTTGCATGTTATTGTGTTCCCAAAAGAGTCGATAGAAGTGCGCATAACTATCGGCGTTTAGCAGCTCGGAGCTGCCAAAATGTGCCTTTAAAAATTTGGCATTTACGATTTTTGGAAATTTGCGCTGCACAGCAATGAGGCAGTGCACGGTTTGTAGTGTTTGTTTCGGCCAAGCGCGTTGCAACTCAATTTGCAACAGCGGCCACACTACGTCACTGAATTGTTTTGCAGCAACCTTTTCTACCAACTCTATAAGTAGTGCATAAGCTAGCGATGCATGATAGCTGCGTTGTTTTGTCGCCTGCAATAATGTGTTTATGATACGTTCCAAATGTTCACTATTCTGCAAGTTGTCCAAACGACCAGATTGTTGTAAAGCACCACAAACTAGTATTTTACCAACAACAGCATCCGCGTCGTCCTGTAGCAGAAACAAATACAAATTAATCACCATTAATTTACCAATTATACTAACATTTATTTACCTTGTTGCCGACAGTGGCGCCCACACTCAGCTCTTTTTGCATAGTGCTAAAAATATTTTCCAACGTGATTTCATGTTCGTCGAAGGCTTTTAGCAACGCAACCAATCCGGTGTAAAATCCCGCACGCGAGACATTCGTTGCAGCGCCACAGCCACGCACTAAACGTTTCAGCGTGTAGGTCAGTTCTTTTTGTCGCTGTAAATGACAGATTTTTTTTTAAACGTGCTCGTTTAACTCAATATCAAATACAAACCTTCTCGGCTTCTTTGGTTTTGCTTAGTTGTTGCAAAAGCTGTAACGCAGCTTTCATGCGTTTATCCTCCTCTTCATTTGTTAACTCTTTGAAATGTTGGAATATGGATTTATTCACTACGTTGGTTGCTTTTTCCAACTTAGGTTGCTCTGACACAGTCGTTTCTCCTGAGCCATTTGTAACACCATTGGGTAGCAACTTTGTTTTCTTTGGCACCTTTGCAGCTGGCGCGCTACTTTTTTCGACTTCTATTGCATCATCGGCAGGAGGATCTCGCTTCACTGCTTTTTTAGCTGATTTAACTTTCATTTCCTTGAAATTTATTTAATTCTGTAATCAATTTTGCTAGAAAACAACCCAAGATCAACAAGCACATGTGAGGAAATGGTTGCCAGACTTACGAGAAATGCAATTTGCTGAAAGTATATAAGTGGGCTGCCAGGTGTACACAAATTATGTGTCAATTTATTAAAAAATATATGACTTAAATCCGCAAACATAAATCAAAAAGACAACAGTTTAATAGTTTTCAAAAGATATAATATTTTTTAAAAGACAAACACATAATTATCATTAATTTATTAACATAATCACAGTTTGGCAGGCACCCGTTTTTCATAAACAAGTTTTAGTATCACTGTTGTAGTTGGCATTTGTGGTTTACTGTGTTTTCCTTGCTTAGCACTTCTCCGGAATTGTGCATAAAAATTAGGAAAATACATTTAAAAAAACAAATCTGAGTGGAAAGTAAGGGGTGCTGCATCTTTTGAGTGCTACAACAATGAAGAAAGTATTGATGGTAGCGGAGAAGCCGTCTTTGGCGGCGTCACTTGCTTCTATTCTCTCCAATGGGCGCAGCACGACAAAAAAAGGTATGTAGCCACCCCCACTCTCTTATTGCTACGCTTATATGAAAATCTGCTTTTCATCCTAATAGCATCGAATAGCTCTTCAACTCATGAATGGGTTGGTCCATTCCGTGATGACCGCAGCGTGCTGTTTCGCATGACGTCAGTGTGCGGTCACGTCATGACACTCGATTTTGTAGGCAAATACAACTCTTGGGATCGTGTAGACCCGGCAGAACTGTTTGGCTGTCCAACCGAAAAGAAGGAAGCCAATCCCAAGCAACATATGCGCACATTTTTGGCATCAGAGGCGCGAGGCTGCGAATATTTAGTGCTCTGGCTCGATTGTGATAAAGAGGGTGAAAATATTTGCTATGAAGTAATGGATGCAGTGTCGCGTATCATACCAAATGTATACAGTCGCAATGTTACATATCGTGCGCACTTTTCTGCCATTACCGACAAGGATATAAAAGGCGCCATGGAGTCACTTGGTTATCCGAATGAGAATGAATCTAAGTCGGTGGATGCACGTCAAGAGCTCGACTTGCGTATCGGCTGTGCATTTACACGCTTCCAGACAAAATTTTTCCAAGGACGCTATGGTGATTTGGATTCATCGTTGATATCCTATGGGCCATGCCAAACACCCACGTTAGGTTTTTGCGTGAAACGGCATGACGATATACAAACATTTAAACCGGAAAGTTTTTGGTACCTGCAATTACTGGCGGGACAACCCGAAATTACGTTAGCATGGGCACGCGTACGCGTATTCAAAAAAGAAATTGCTATCATGTTAATGCAACGTGTCAAGGAACAAAAGGAAGCGCTGTAAGCTCGATAAAATTAATTCCTAAAGGCTGTTTAATGTTATGTGTTGTCTACTTTTAGGGTGGAGAGCGTAACTTCCAAAGAGCAGTTCAAGGGTCGCCCGCAGGCTTTAAACACAGTAGAGTTGATGCGTATTTGCAGTTCAGGACTGGGTATCGGTCCATTTCAAGCTATGCAAATCGCCGAGCGTTTATATACTCAGGGCTATATAAGTTATCCGCGTACAGAAACCAATCAGTATCCCACGAATTTCGATTTGCAGTGAGTAGACCACAAGTTTTGTCTACCAACTGCAATCAAACTTATTTTATTTAATTTTAGCGCCGTTCTACGTGTATTGCAACCCTCCAGCGAATTTGGCGAGGAGGCGCGTGGCATATTAAGCGACTACAATGCGCCGCGTAAAGGCAAAGACGCCGGTGACCATCCGCCCATCACACCTATGAAGCTAGCGAATCGTAGCGACTTTGATAGAGACACTTGGCGCGTATATGATTTTATTTGCCGACATTTCCTCGGTACAGTGTCACGTGATTTGAAATATCGCACTACCACCGCTAAACTGCGTGTCGGCTTGGAGACATTTTCGTGCACCGCAAACGTATTACTTGATCCGGGCTACACAAAAGTAATGACCTGGCAGGCATTCGGCCGCGACGAGGCTATACCGCCCTTTGTGGAGGGTGAAAAAGTGGCCATAAACGATGTACGCTTGGCGGAATCTCAAACTGGACCACCGGACTACCTCACCGAAGCCGAATTGATCACGCTGATGGAACAACATGGCATTGGCACAGATGCCTCTATACCGGTGCATATCAACAACATTTCACAGCGTAATTACGTGCGCATCGAAACCGGACGTAAGCTGATACCAACAACGCTGGGAATTGTGCTGGTGCATGGCTATCAGAAGGTACTTCTTTTTCTGTAATTAAAATTATTTCGTTTCAATACATATACGTTTTTGCAGATTGATCCGGAGCTCGTCTTGCCCACAATGCGTTCTGAGGTCGAGCGCATGCTGAATCTTATTGCCAAAGGCTCAGCTGATTTTCAAGCTGTGCTGCGACATGCCATCGAGATATTTCGTTTGAAGTTTTTATTCTTCGTCAAAAACATCGCCAGCATGGATAGCTTGTTTGAGGTCTCTTTCTCGCCACTAGCCGAAACTGGCAAGGCGCACTCACGTTGCGGCAAGTGTCGACGTTACATGAAATATATACAAGTAAAACAAATTTTCATACTCATATTAACTCAAAATACTAATACTTTTGTTTCTTTCCTTTCATTTTCTTTTATTTTTTTTACACCTTTTTTAATTTATTTATTTCTTTTATATTTTTTTATTTAAATTTTTTTTCGTTTACATTTTTTATGATATATTATTATTTTTTTTATTATATATTATTTTTATTTTATTATATATTATTAAATTTTGTGTTTATGTAAAATTTTCTGTTTTTTTTTATTAAAATTTTTTTTTTATAAAATTTATTGTTTATTTTTTTTTAATTTCATTGTTTTTATTATTCGATTTTTTTTTTAATTTTTTTTTTATTAAATTTTTTGTTTTTATAAAATTTTTATTAAATTTTTTGTTTTTTTATTATTAAATTTTATATATTTTTTTCTTAAAATTTTTGTTTTATTAAATTTATTTTTATTTTTTATTAAATTTATTGTTTTTATATTTCAAAATTTTTTTTAATATTTTTTTTTATTAAATCTTTTGTTTTTATAAAATTTTCTATTGTTTTTATCAAATTTATTGTTTATTTTTAATTAAATTTTTTGTTTTTATATTATTAAATATTTTTTATATATTTTTTCATTAAAATTTTTTTTATTAAATTTATTGTTTTCTTTTTATTAAATTTATTGTTTTTTTTTATTATTAAATTTATTGTTTTTATTATTATATTTTTTTAAATTTTTTTTATTATTATTAAATTTATTGTTTTTATTATTATATTTAAAAAAAAATTTTTTTATTATTAAATTTATTTATTTTTTTTATTATTAAAATTATTATTATTTTTTTGTTAAATTTATTGTTTTTTTTTTGCTTATTAAATTTATTAGACAAAACCTGCGCGCTTGCATTGCTCTCAATGCGACGAAACCTATTCGTTGCCTAACGGCGGTAATGTTAAAGTCTATCGTGAATTCAAATGTCCGCTGGACGATTTTGAATTGTTGGCATTTACCACCGGCGCCAAGGGACGCTCATATCCATTCTGCCCCTATTGCTACAATAATCCACCATTCAGGGATATGCCCAAAAATGGCGGTTGCAACTCTTGCACGCATCCCACCTGCCCACACTCACTCAATACGCTCGGTATTTCGGGTTGTGTGGAGTGTGAGCATGGCATACTCGTGCTGGACTGCACATTGGCGCCTAGTTGGAAGTTGGGTTGCAATCGTTGCGATGTCATAATCAATTGTTTCAAGGGTGCGACCAAAGTGTCGGTGGAAGGTAAGTCAAAATTAACAAAAAAATAAATAACATGTTTACTATAATTTATAAATTTACCAGAACAAAAGTGCACGGAATGCGGCGCTCAACTAGTCAATGTAGTATACAAATCGGATAAAACAAAGTTCAAGGACAGCACTGAGGAGAAGAGCGGCTGTGTCTTCTGTTCTAACGATTTTGCGCATCTTGTGGAGAAACATCGTGCCGTCGCATCGCGTCCAGTCAACGTACGTGGTGGCGCTCGTGGCGGTGGGCGTGGTGGTGCTAAAGGTGGACGCGGTGGCGCAGGCGGTGGACGTGGCGGACGTGGACCGCGTCAGCCAAAGGACAAAATGGCCCAATTAGCGGCATATTTCGTTTAGTTTAGACACAGCGAGTTGGAGAAGTATGTATATTTATGCATTTTGCAAGCAGTAGCAGCTGTTGGCAGCTACAAGAAAGCGCGTGCGTGTTGCAACTTATGCGGTGTAAGCGAATCAGTAGTTAATGAATTGTACAGTTTTGTCTTGTATGACTTTTTATATATAAATTATACATATATACATACATGTAACGTTAACGTATAAGTTCAATGTATACGTACTTGTAATTGCATTTACTAAATAATGAAGAAACTTATATATACATACAAAAAAGCGGCAATAATTACTTAAAATTGCATTTATGGAATGTAAGTGAGTTCAAAAACGTAAGTTATGCTAAGAAAAAAATGTAATTGTGCTCAAAAAATTGAAATTTTCTTTTAAAAAGAGGATTAAAATGGTAAAATTAAAGAGCAAAAAAGCGAAACAGAAATCCTTTTTTTTTTAATTTAGAATGAAGATTATTATTTCTATTTATATATTTCTTTTTATTTATATTTTTTTTATAATTTTTTTTAAATTATTTTTTTAAATAGTTTTTTGTTTAATTATTCTAAATTCTTTTTTAAATTACTTTTTTTTAATTTGTTTTTATTTCCTTTTTTTTATTATGTTTTTGTTTATTTCTTTTTTCATTTTTTTTTAATATTAATTTTTGTTTTATTTTATAATTAAATATTTTTTAATAACTATTTTTTATTAATTATTTTTATTTTTTTAATTACTTTTTTTTGTTTTAAATTTAATACATTTTTAAAATTATTTTTATTTATTTTTATTTTTTTTATTTTTTTTTATTTTTTTTTTTATTATTTTTATTTGTTTTTATTATTTTTTATTATTTTTTATTATTTTTATTTACTTTTATTTTGTTTTATTTTTTTCTTTAATTTTTTTATAATTTTTTATACACAATTCATATACTCGTAATGTTGATATTTGCCCTTTAAAAATAATTCCCCTCATAGACAATATTCTCGGTTTTCAATTTTTGCAAGCCATAATATTCGCATGTTACAATTTTACTAACCGCAAGTTATATAAAAATTAGCGCACACTCCAATTAATCACCTCACGAAAATAATTGACAGTTTGCACAGAAGCCACAGGTTTGCAATCCGCCTACAACAACAACACTCCACCCCAAAAATGTAAATAAGTTAAAAAGTTAATTTCAAATTGCATAAATATGCATTTCCACTTTACAAGTGTTGAACTATGTTGACGTGCCGCCTACTGAGGGCCACCCCACAGTTGCCTTGAACGAGTCATAGAAAAGTAACCACAAACTTTTCCAAGTAGCACTAGTACCATAAATTTGTGAATACAACTGGCAGTAGCTAATGTGTGCACAAGTGAGTGTGTGACTGTGTTTATGTAACTAGCGTATGGATTAATGGGTGGGAATTGTGAAGATTGCAACCTTGTAGGGCGCTGTATATGAATGTCAGGTACAATGCATGCACTGTGTAGGCACATAACTATATGTAAACATATAGGCGGATTGCTTCTAGCGCAAACATACATACATATATGTAAATGTCATGTTGAACTTGTAACTGAAATTAAAAATTTTAAATTTTTGCAAACAAAAAATGTAAGAACTTGATCATTGTTACTTCCCACAATTAATTCTTCTAATGTCAAAGTTAATTTATAAAATAAAAAAGAAGCGAAAAAACACGCTGTTTTATAATATGTTTCTTTTACGGGAGCTTAGTAATAGTTACCCATTGCTGGTAAGTATTTCTGTAAACTTTTTTCAAAACACACATAACTTCGTCACATTGCTTTGTGAAATACCGGACACTCTCTTCTTTATACATATACATATATACACGATAACATTAATTTTAATTTATATGAATGCACTAAGCAACTCTGTAATCACAGACATTGTATAAACATATCTGCATCCATTGTTGACGATTTTTTTTAAATTTACGTTGCATTGTTTACATTTATTTATGTGTATATAGCATTATTGTTGCTAGTAATGACGTCAAATTGGTTTCCGCTAAAGAGATTTATTATATTTAATTTTTGATTTAATTGAATATCTTCTATATAGTTAAAAGTTAGTTTTTAAAGCAAAACGTGATTGATTAGCGTATCATTGTATGTATATTTACACACAGTTTATTTTTTTACTTTAATTATTGATAATTGCTATTAAACTCGCGAACACACTTTTCTAAGGCGAATGTAACCTTTAAAATAAAAATAAATATTTCAAAACCAAACGGCAGTTAAAAACGTCACGTTATGCTTTTCTTCACGTTTCTTCACTATAACATACCGTGAATAATATCACTTCATTCTTGCTATTCTGCTGATGCCTGCAATGGTTTGCTTGCAGTTCGAAAAAGTTGAGCAGCGAACTCTACTTGATGCACTGTAATGGCACACGACTACTTGAAATTGCTATTTATTTATGCACAACAAATTATTTTTTAACATATTTCAACAAAATGCTGAAATTGTGTTTTAATATTAAAAAACCACATAATTTTTAAAATTGCGGCTCATATTCGAATGTAAACAATAACGATTAATCGATATGACATTGCCGTTAGGATCGAAGGCGATAATAATAGTGTGCACGTGCATACATGAAAATATGTGGATTGCTAAATTTAAATTCAAATTAATATACAAAATAATATAATAAACAAAACACATAAAATGTAAAGTAAACAAGTAGAGGCTATAAATTAATTTGTTTGTATACAATATATGGTAAAAACTAGCAACGACCAATACTGTTATATGTAATATTAAGTTCTTATCAAAACACACGATTTTGTTTTTTTTCCTGACACACTTAAATTTACATTTATCTACGTTTAATTAGCTAATATTACGCTTTTTGCTATAATTTTGTTATATTTGCTTAACTATTTACATTTTAACTATTACCTAAATACAATTAAAACCAATTACTTCATTAAGCGCTATAAATTGATTTAATCGCACTTCGTATGAAATAGGTAGTTAGTTAGCTACACTCGTGTCATACGAATTTATGTACATATGTAAATGCATTATTTGCTCTCGCGTCTCGTTTTATTTAATGACAAATAAAAATAAAAAGCGTAACGTTTAAATTTAGCGCAGGCTGCTACATTTTTTTTTCAACGAAAATAAATTTTAAAAAAATTAATATATTTTTTACGCTTTCACTTTTTTCAAATATATTAACTCTTAAAAAATAATGAGTTAAAGAAAATTACATCATCGTATAGAATATAGAAGTGTGCGATTTGTTAGAAAATATTTCTACAGCTTTGGTATGACCGCAATTGTAATTGTCATTGTTCCAAATATTTGTAACTGAAAAATTGTTTATTACTCATATATGTATATGTACAAATTTGGGGAAAATGTGCTAGGTATATGCATATTTTAAAGTTTTTCGGAGTTTGAAGACCATGTATAACATGTAAGTATGTAAGAAAAAATCTCAGTATGTCAGCCTTGTGTACTTTCATTTGGTCCTCACCATTGCTGTTTATTTACATATATTTTTAACATATTTAACGCTGCCATTAATAAACAATAGAATATATTGTACGCGCAAAAAAATTGTGATTTACAAGTAAGCATGCACAAACATATGTAAATATATATTTCTTATATATTTTATTTTTTTGTATTTAAGTTGAGTTTCTCTAGGCCATTTACAGTAAACAAAAAAAAACGTCACTCTGTCTCCCTGCCATGTGGCAACTTTTATCTTTACGCAAATGACGTTTAAGAAGACCTTTGCGGATATACCGTAATTGCGCTACCACATGCGTTATAACTGCTAACGAAATCAAAATAAATCAACATATATGAAAATAAACAAGTCACAAATGCAAATTTCAATCTAAAAAAGAAAATCATTTAATTGTGTTGCAGACAGAGCATAACAAGATTTCCTCACAAATTACAAAGAATTATTTGTCGAATTTTGCGGCACAAAATAGTTTGAAATACATTTTTTTGCGCAATAAAAACTACCTCAAAGGTCAAAAATCTGTTAATAGCCAGCAACAACTACACCATTTACTACAATTTATTGTTTTTGGTTACTTACAAGCAAATACTAAACTTAAAATGTATTTACTTACTCATTTCTGCTTGTACACATTACAAAATCAAGCGCAAAGTGACACTTTTTCGGCACAAATGGCATGCGTCTTCAAAATAGGTCTTTAAAAGAGTAGCGGCGGGCGGTGGTGGGCGCAATGGCAGCATTGCGGCATAGGATAAAGCAAAGCATTGTTATTTTCTTTGCGCTTTTTCGTAGGCGAGCGCTAGCGGCACGAAGGGCAGCAATGCACACGTACGACCATGAGCGGGTGTGTGTAGCGCATGCGTGTAGATAACGATGTATGCTGTTTTTAGTAAAATATGTACGAAAATTTTAGCAAATTAGAAACATGTAGTTTTATTTGATTACAAATAAGTTTAAAAAACATTTTGCTAGTAAAACGCAAACAGTAAACACACATACAAACGAAATATTTTGGCTATTTACAATACACAAAACCGCTGGAATTGCTGATTTCGTAATTTTGTAGAAAATTCTCACGCAAACTAAAGCGCAAAACAATAAAAACAGCTAGTTCGGCTTTCTGTGAACAAAGTTTCCTTCGAAGTATTATAGGTGCTCTAAATTCCATAGTAAATCACATATATTATTGAACTCTTCGCTTATTAGACCTATTGTTGAACATACGCTATAATAAATTATATCAAGCTTCTGTATATATACAGCCCAATACTAAACAGAAACTCGCCGGGACCAAGAAAAAAGGTGTTATACTAGAAAACATAGCTAGAGGTTTTATATTTCAAGAAGTTCCTGAACATTGCTGTGTACTTTTAGCTAAACAAAATGGGACGTACAGGAATTTACAGTCTGCCAAGGACTGTCAGCTTTGCAGATTTTCTCTAAACCTCTTTAAGGAAGTATTTTGGAACAGCAACTAGCCTCACCTCTTCAGCTCAATATTTTCCAATCGACAGCAAAGCTCAGCTCCTTTCAGGTTCGTGCCTATCAAAGTTTCATACATGATTAGTTAAGTGTGCTCAATTCAAGCCAGCACTTTACACAAACACCGACGAACACGCACTAATCAGACAGCCTAGTATTGGCGGCAGAGATTCTGAAACCGATGCGTTACTCGCTAATAACACTCTAAAATTCATTTCCACAAAAAAAAATGGGAAAACAAAAACTTTCGTCTAAATAATTCGCGCCTCGGCGTGTCAAATAAGCAAAAACAAATGCAAAAACACTACAATTTTTGTAAACAACAACAACAATGGCGTACTTATGTGCACAGCGGCGGGTTTGAAAGTCTGAGAAACGCCGCGTTGCCGCCCCAACAAACAGGCGTACAACAACAGAGCGATTTCCAGCAGATATAAAAGCCGTTAAGCTTCTGGTAAACGACATTCAGTCACTCGAATTCGAAGTTAAAGGTACTTAGCTAACGGAAAGTGCTAAATTCTACGTGTGTAACAAGAACGAAGTAAATCAAATAAAAGAAATGAAGTGCGCCGTAAGTGTCAAAAGCAAGGATATACTCGTACCTGTGTTTATAAAGGACTAACTTTGAAAAGTGTATTGGATTTATTAAAAATTAACTCTCATTTGTTTTTTTGTGCTTATTTTTTCCTTTTGTGTGTGCGTTTACCGCCAAATGCAGCCCTTAATCGCAGCTTTGTTCGCATTTTGCGCCATCACAACAACCACCTACGCCGATGCCGCGCTGGATAACGCAGTCGCAGCGTCTGCGAATGGCGATGAGCAGCTGGAGGAGGCAGCCAGCAGCCTGAACCCGCTGGAGGACACACATAAGCAAGAGAAACGTTACGTTGGTGGCACCTGGGATCCGTATTCGTCGCGTCTCGGACTTGGTTTGGGTAGACGACCGTGGCATTGCGTTCAAAAAATTTTACAACTTTAATTTTGGTTCTATTTTACTATTTTAAAGACGGCACCTCCGGTTATGGCGGTTATGGTGGTTACGGTGGTTATGCTGGCGCTGCTGGGCTTGGTGGACTCGGCGGTTATGGTGGTTACGGCGGTTATGGCGGTTATGGCAACTATGCTGGTTACGGCTCTGCTGGCTATGGTCCTTATGGCGGCTATGGCAGCCCTTACGCTTACTACAATGCACGCTTCGGTGGCGGTTATCCCTACTCGCGCTTGGGCTACAATTATCCATCCAACTATTACAGCGGTTACACCAACAGCGTGGTAGGTGGCGGTTTGGGCGGCTATGCTGGTGGTGTAGTGCCGCCAGTAGGTGGTGTTACTGCCGGCACTGGCTATCAATATGGGCCGGGCATTTCGGGCACAGTCTACTGAAGGACCAACGGTAAAACGCAGCTTGGGCGTATGCGTTAGTTGTGCGCAAACTCGGACAAGGCTGAGTTGGTCATAGAATACTGCCTATAATTTCGATTTTTGTAATGCATACTGAATAAATAGAATAAATTAAAACTATAATTATTAATAAAATAAATGATAGTTTTTTTGCTTGTTTCTTTCCAATTAGAATTCTGTATAAAGTCTCAACAACAAAATTTTTTTGAAAAATAAAAATAAATATAAAAATATATTCAATTTTTAAAGAAAAGTTTAAAAAAATTTAAGTCGAAATACAAAAATATTGTTTAAATAATTTTTCAAATTTTATTTACTTAAATATTTTTTATTGCATAAAACCATTTCTACATTATTAGTGTTTTAAGTTACATTTGTAGCAAATTAATTTTTTAAAAGAAATAACTATAATTATAAGGTCCAGCTAGGTAAAAGTAAATTGTTGTAATATCTATTGATCAAAATTATGTTTGTTCTTCAATTTGTTGTTCAAATTTCAAGCAGCCAGTTTTACAGCCAAATTTCAAAAGTACAGTTATTTATTTAACGCACCGCCGGCGTTGTCTTTCACAACTCATTGTAAGCCACATGCTTGTCTTTGATTATCCAAAACGAGTCGACAATTTCGCCATTTTTATCATCCGAAACTTGTTCGAAGTACAGATGTGTGCTATTGTAGGCCTTCATGCGCGTGTAGCCATAATCCTAAATCGTGAAAAGATTTATAAAAAAAAAAATTATAAAAAAGAACTGCAGACATTGAAACTAGCACACACTTACATTGCTGTGGTAGGCGTTCCACGAGGGCAGCGTCTCGGAGAATGGTTCGCGTTGCTCTTTGCAGCCAGCCGAACCGGTTATGATCTGTATCGGCGCTTTAGGATTGGTGTAAGGTGCGGCTGTCGAACCATTATACACTTTGAAATCATAAATAGGCCAGAGGCGCGTGTAGAAATGTTCGTGCGCGAAGATCTCCACGTCGACGCCATTTTTGTAGAACAAATCCTCCAAACCGAACATTTTCACCAACGGCAAACCCTGTCTTATGAATGTCTCCAACTTCTCATTGCAATCGTACTCCTTGTCGTCGCTACAGTACATCGGACGATGACCATAAGTTATGATCCAGGGGCGTTGTGCACGATTCTCCGGTTTATTGGCTACACGTAGATCATTCTCCAGCCACTCGAATTGTTTCGTAAGCAATTTGAAGCCATATTTCAAGAAGTAATAGACCTCGGTGGAGAAGGACACAAAGTGTACGGGCCCCAAATCAAAACTATACCACAGGCTATCCCTTTCGCCGGGCATATTGAAACGCGTTTTGTAATTCGAAAAATTACTAAGCATTTAAAATTTTTTTCTATTATTTAACAAATATAAATATTAGCAACGCTTTGCACACTCACTATTTCTCCTCGTGATTGCCAGGACACACCATGTATGGCACATAGGCCGCAATCGTTTCCACTTGCCGCATAAATTCATCGCCCACAAGCGCATTTTCCGTATCCATGTCGTAAGCGAAGTCACCCACATGTATGATGGCGTCGTACATACCCTGCTGCGTGTCCTGCTGCAAACGCGCCAATGACTGCGCATTCTCATTGCCCATATCGCCAAAGATGGCCAAACTCGGCTGCCAGTCGCTGCCTGCCGGCGGCGTGGTAAAGCTGAAGCGCGCAGACCAGCCCAATTCACTGCCACACGAGTATTCATAACGCGTCTGCGGCTTCAAGAAACGCAGCGTTACTTTGTGTATGTATTGTGTGTGATGCTTGCGGCCGCCATCGACAAAACGACGCGCATCGCCTGTGACGTTGACCAAACTCTTTGCGTCGGCGTAGTTTTCGCCGTACAGCACGACTGACTGGTTGGTGGCATCGCGTGTGGACCAGGTGACGACAATGTCAGAGAGGTTATCTTGTGAAAGAAATTGCAAATGTACATATAAATGATTTTCAATTAAAACTTAAGTGTATGTTAAGGTACATCACATCACTATAAACAACACAATAATGATCGCATATCATGTTGAAAGCTGTTTAAGCGTTAAAATAAGTTGACATGAAGTTAAAAAATGTTTGCATAAAAAGCCAGAAAAAAATAATGTAGGTCACATCACCACATCACATCACAACATGGCATATGACATAATATCACATCACCAATAACGCATCAAATCGCAACATATAAAAAAATTAGTACAATTTAGTGTATAAATTTATACATAACAGCACATTGCATCACTCACATTACAACTTCGACATAACAGCAACAACAACACGCACATTGCATGAAATCATACTTAACCCTAGAAAGTATTTACATATGTATATCAAAATCAACACATCACATTACACCTGCTCAAATCGTATGAAGTACAATTAAAGCTTAACGAGAGTTACTATATGTTTTCGAATCAGTTTAAGTTAGCTTGGTAAAATATTATTTCTTTAAGTCGAACATTCATGCAAATCGAATAACCTAACTTAGCCTCATATGATGTGGACTTGGACAACTTGGGCTGGATTCAGTGGCATATATAAAGTGTATGCATGTTTTATGCCACATTAGCAACAACAATAATAATAACAACAACAACACACAATATCTTGCATATACATATATAACAGTTGAGATTAAAAGCAGCCCAACCTAGCATATGTTTCCATATAAAACAAGAATTTAATTTTTTATATCACAAAAGGGCTATACAAAGAACTTTTTTTGATTTCGATTAATCAGTTTGTAAGACATCTATATGCTATAGTGGTCCGATATCGGCACTTCCGACAAATGCGCAGCTCCTTGTGTAGAAAAAGACGTGTGCAAAATTTCAGAGCGATATCTCAAAAGCTAAGGTTTTGGTTAGCGTATATACAGACGGACATGGCTAAATCGGCACAGCTATATATTTTATAGGGTCTCCGATGTTTGCTTCTGCGTATGACAAACTGCGTGGCAAACTTAATGTTCAGGGTATAATAGGATGAAAAATCTTTAATTTTGATTGAAGATTAAGTTGAAAAGCCAAATTGTTTGGTAAAATAAATTTTTTCCTACAAATAATAGTCACATGCGGCGACATGCTTTGTAATATGGCTTTTATTTGTTAATAATTGAGATTAAGTATATTTGTACAATAATTGGAAATAATTATTTAATAATATAAATATTTGTATATAATAGAAAATATATATTATTTGGCAAATGCAGAGTTATAAGTGTAAAATATTTATGATTGAAAAATAAAAAAATAAAATAAAAAATAAAAATACTAATAATCAAAAGTGCAATAACAAAAACAAAAAATAAATAAATAAATGATAATAAATTAAATTCAATAACAACAACAACAAAAATAAAATAAAACATTAATAAATGTTACAAAATTAAAACAAAGAAATAAGAGAATTAACAAAATAATAAAAAATATATAAAGAATAAAAATATACAATGAATAAAAAAAAAGAAGTGGCATAAACAAATAACATAAACATAAAAAACGATAGTTTAGTTGAAACAATATAAAAGAAATATTCATTAAGTTTTTTTGCTGTTACATGTTTTTTTAATTAATTTCATAATTTTGAAACAAATGTTAATTTTTTTTTAATAAAAATGTTGATAGCAGCTTTTTAAAATTATTTAAAGACTTTTCTCAATAAAATTTAATTCAGTTGTATTTATTTTAAATCAATTTAATTAATTTTAATTTTTAAATTTCATTAATTTAAATCATTTTAATTTTTAAATGTTGGAATTTTCGTTTACAAGGCAAATTTTCACACAGCCCTCGTTTTATGATATTTTTTCTATTAGGAATGCATATTTTGTAATTTTAAAATATATTTTGATAGTTTTTGTCATAAAATGCATAAATATATAATAAAAAAATACAAACATATAATATTATGGGATTAGAGATTACTTTTGACTAAATACTTTGCTTTTGCAAAACTACTTTGCAAAATTTTTGGTGAAATTCACAGCTTATACCGTTATTGTATAGGAGATAGAAAATAAGTTAAAATATCAAAATTATTATTATTGTTATTTTTCATGTCTCTTTACACTTTACGCTTATTCCTCGACATAACTGCCATGCTTGTCCTTGACAACCCAAAATGCATCAATAATTTGTCCATCTTTGTCATCGGACACCTGTTCAAAGTATAAATGTGTGCCGTTATACGCCTTGAGACGTGTATAACCGAAATCCTGACTATGAAACGCGCTCCACTTGGGCATCACTTTAAAGAAAGGCTCACGCCCCTCCTTATTACCCGCCGAACCGGTTATGATATGCACAGGCGCGCGTGGATTGCGATAAGGCGCGGCCAACGAGCCATTAAACACTTTGTAATCATAAATGGGCCACAAGCGCTCATAGCAATGTTCATGCGCCCATATTGCCACATCGACGCCCTGCTCATAGAACAATTGCTCCAGGCCGAACATATGCAGCACCGGCAAACCAGTGCGCACGACCGTCTCATGCTTTGAACAGTCATTGCCATTATTATTGCTACAATACATCGGCCGATGTGCAAAGGTTATAATCCAAGGACGCGCTTTGCGATTCTCTGGTCGATTCGCCATCTCTAAATCACGCACCAGCCACTCGTATTGCGAAACTAAACTCTTCAAGCCATAGTGTAGAAAGTAGTAGAGCTCAGTTGAGAAGGCCACAAAGTGTATGGGACCCAAATCGAAGCTATAAAATAGATTTTCCGTGCCGCCAGGCATGTGAAAGCGCGCGCGATAATTCGAAAAATTGCTACAATGTGGCGTGGAAATACATATAAGTGAAAATAATGTATATATTGCGCTGTTCAACACTCACTAGGTCTGCTCATGATTGCCCGCACACACCATATAGGGCACATAAGCTGCTATGGCCTCCACTTGACGCATGAACTCATCGCCAACAGCGGCATTCTCCGAATGCATATCGTAAGCGAAATCGCCCACATGCAAAATCGCATCGTACATGCCGCGTTGCGTGTCCTGCTGCAAGCGCGGCAATGACTGCGCATTCTCATTGCCCAAATCACCGTAAATCGCCAGCGTGGGTGACCAATGCGCATGCGTCGGTGGTGTGCGGAACCAAAATTGCGGCGACCAGCCAAGCGTGCTGCCGCAATGGTAAATATAACGCTTTTCTGGTGCCAAATTGGACAAGGTCACCTGGTGTAGTGAGTAGAAAGCGTATTTAAAATAGGGTAGAAAAGGAAAATAGCGCAATAACAAGCATGTACTTACACGATGTATGTATTGTGCGCTGTGCGCGCTGCCGCCATCCACAAACTTTTTTGGTGGCTCTGTTGCGTTTTGCACAAACTCAAACGTTTCAAGGCCATATTCACAGATAGACGCTTTAGTATCGTCGCGTGTGGACCAAGTTACAACGATGTCGCGTGTGGTTTCTTTAAAAACAAAATATTTGCAAAAAGTGTGTTTGATATTTTCGTAATAAGTTTATTCAGAATTTTCAAAAATTCAATTTTTTGTTTTTTTTTTTGCATCTTCGTTAAGTGTAATATCTCGAAAATATTCTTTAAAAATTTCAAGTTGATCCGATAATTGCTTTTTGAGTTATTCGACAAATAACAAAGAGCGCTCGGGCACTTTAAAGTGCTCGGGAGCAGGTAGCTAGCTAGCTGCAAGAAAATTTAAATGCGTTTTTCTCAAAACTATGTTTTTCGAACTGGTGACTTGTAACTCGAAAACCGCTCAGTAGATTTTAATGAAATTTATACAGCTTTAAGAATATATAATACACTCGCGCCTGATCGAAGAATTTTTTTTTTCAAAAATTTCGATTTTTTAAGACCGACTATTAACTGTAAATTTTTTCCCAAAAATCTAGAAAAAAATTTCCTGAGGCCGCCATTTTGTTAATTTTTGAAAAAAAAAGCTTCGATTAGGCCCAGGATTATCTATTTACAAAACTAATTTTTTTTATCCGATTGATTTTAGATGAATCTCCAAGGACTTATGATTGTACTTTTTTTTTTAAATTTTCCTGACTTCAAGTCAAAACATTGTATAATAATGCCATATTACTACTTTTGTAAAATCACACGATTTAATAGCAAAAAAAAATTACTGAAAATTCTCATTTTTTCGTGCCTCTGACTACCACTAACCCCTTAATGTGCTCAAAAAATATTAAGAAACACCGAGTTCGAAGCGAACAGAAGATTATGTACTAACCTAAATATTAAGAATTTTAGTATAGTAAAATTTGTCGAGACTTTTCAAAATTAGATATTTATTCTAGGACATCAGCTCGTTACTGAAAGTGTATGCACCAATTGCAGACCTTATAAAGTATATATATAAACTGTCAACGTGACGAGATGACCCCATTCAGAGCGCTCAATCATCCCTTTGTATATACGCAAACTAGTCCCTCAGTGTTTGAGATATTGCTCTGAAATTTTGCACACGTCTTTTGCTCCAAAAGAAACTGCTCATTTGTCGAAACCGCCGTTATCTATCTAACTATAGCTTATAGCTGCCATATAAACTTGACGATGAAAATCTAGATATTATAGCATTTTATGCTATAAAATATACACCCGTAAAGCTCTGTGAACTCTTATATGACGTAACACTTATGAAACCAATAAATTGCTGAAAATCATATTTATTTTTCCAGAAGTAAACGTTTATTCAATATTTGAATAAATTTAATTTTTTGTTACAAAATATTCACTAAATCGCATACACCAGTGACACTTAAATATTAAATCATACAGTTATGTTTCAAAAACAATTATACACACAACATTGTTATTGCTTAAATTGTAAAAGCATAAGTATTATAAAAGACGTTCATGCCGTTTTTATGTCAATAATATTATACCTAAAGGCATATAGACAGTATAACGTAAAAAGAATAAAATTGTAAGTATACTGAGATTCGCTACAGTTCGCTAGGTACAAATGTTTCGTAAATTTTAATACTGTGAAAAGCCGATTTCGTTAAACTATGAAATGGAATGTTGATTTTTATGTTATTGTATCCAGGGTCGCAAATAACGCAATTAACATTTAAATTAATTTTCTTTGTAAACGCGAAAATCTTAATTAAAACTTGTTTTCGAACTTACTTATCCAAAAATTAATATATAAGTATTTTTTAATCCCAATTACCGGATTGAAAACTAAGTTTATGATTAAAAAATACAACAAAAAAAATTGATTTTATTTCGTGTTCTACCATTTTAAACTAGAGCTCGCGCAGAGCGAGTGGTCGGTAAACTTTCACCTTCAAACTATTTATATTTAACCAATTTTTTATCAGATTTTTTAATTTAAAATTAAAATTCCAATTTTTCATAAATCCTGAAATTTTGATTCAAAATATTTTTTATTCTTCATAATTAGAATTAAAAAATTAAAATCTGAAACTTTTTTAAAAATTGAAAATTTGAAATTTTTTTTAAATAGAAATTTTGAAATTTTTAAAATAATATATATATATAGATATATATAAATTTAAAAATTATTATTTAATTGAAAATTTTTAAATTTTTTTAAATTTGAATTTCTAATTATAAACATGTTAAAATTCTCAAAATCGTAATTAAAAATTTAAAATTAAACTTTTAAAATTGAAAAATTAAAATTTTTTAAGCTGGAAATTTGTAATTTTTTTAAATTGGAAATTTGTAATTTTTAAATTCTCCAAATTGTAATAAAAAATTTAATATTGAAAATTAAATCTTTAAAATTTTTTAAAAATAAAAATTATATACATATGTTATTAATTTTTAAAATTGATAATACTTTAAAATAGAAAGTGTAATCCTTAAAAGTGAACATTTTTAAAAATACAAAATTTAATTTTTAAATTTGAAAATTTGAAATTTTAATTTTTAAACCAAAAAAATTTTCTGTTTTTTTATTTAAAAAAATGCAACCCTGATTGTATCCCTCAAATGCTCCAATTTTTATAATATTTTGTTTTTGTGCTTCCTAAATGCTTATTGTGCTAAGATTTTTAATTAATGCGTTTTCTGGTGCGCCGCTTTTGTTACGCTCACTTTGGCGTATGCTACACACTAAATGTTAAAAGCCTTGTCACACACCCCATATTAAACATAACTGCCGTGTTTGTCTTTGATTATCCAAAAAGCATCGATGATGGCACCATTTTTGTCATCGGACACTTGCTCAAAATACAAGTGTGTACGATTATAGGCCTTCATGCGCGTATAGCCGTAGTCCTGCGAATGCGCAAAACAATAAAATGTAAACAAATTCAAATTCATACACTACACACCTGACTGTGAAAGGCACTCCAGGAAGGCGTATCTTTTTCGAATGGCTCACGTCCCTCTTTACAGCCGGCAGAACCCGTTATCAAATGCACGGGCGCGCATGGATTGCGATAAGGCTCGGCCAGCGAGCCATTACACACTTTGTAATCGTAAATGGGCCAAGAACGTTCATAGGAATGCTCGTGGGCCCATATTTCGACATCGACACCCTGCTCATAAAAGAGCTCTTCCAGGCCGAACATGTGAAAAAAAGGCCAACCGACGCGCGTCAGTGTCTCTGAATGCGTGCAGTCGTCACCGTTGCCATTGCTGCAGTACATTGGTCGGTGGCCATAGACAATTATCCATGGGCGGCGCGCACGATTCGCAGGCTTATTGGCCTCTAACAGATCATTCACCAGCCATTCATATTGAAAAACGAGTGTTTTTAAGCCGTAATTAAGAAAATAATACATTTCAGTGGAGATGCCGATAAAATGCACGGGCCCTAAATTAAAACTGTAGAATAGATTCTCTGTGCCACCTGGCATGCTGAAGCGTGTGCGATAGTTCGAGAAATTGCTGCAAGCACACATTTGTATAAATTTTTGAATTTTTCTCAACACTGCTACTCACTATTTCTCCTCGTGATTGCCTGGTACCACCATGTATGGCACATAGGCCGCAATAGTTTCCACTTGACGCATAAACTCATCACCCACACGTGCATCATCGGTATTCATATCGTAAGCGAAATCACCGACGTGTATTATGGCATCATACATGCCACGCTGCGTGTCCTGCTGCAGACGCGCCAACGATTGCGCATTCTCATTGCCCATATCACCATAGAGCGCAATAGTGGGTGACCAATCGTCACCAGCGGGCACAGTGCGAAATTCGAAACGCGGCGACCAACCCAATTGGCCACCACAATGGTAGAAGTACGTTTGGTTTGGCAAAAGATTCGGTAACTTAACCTATTTGTTTATAATTTGAAAGCAGAAATCGAAAAAATTTATGTTTTATCAAATACAAACAAATTATACACAAGAAAACAATAACAATGCAATGTAAAGCAGTAGAGTAAGTGGAGTAAATACGTTTAAGAACGCAAGGTCACACAAATCGAACCAACTCAAGCACTTACACACCACTCATCTATCTTGATTTGGAAATGCTATATAACAAAAATTACAGTAGTAACTTTACCCTATGTATATACTGTGACTTTTTCTTATCTCCACCATCCACAAACTGCTGTGATGTGCCATTAGCGCGTTGCGTTAAGCTAACGAAACCGTATTCGACAATGGATTCGATGGCATCGTCGCGTGTGGACCAAGTTACAACAACTTCATTGGACTTTTCTGTAAATACAGTAGTGGCAAACAGAAAAGACATGATCGCTTGTGCAACAAAGAAATTTGAAAATAGTAATTGTGTTATAAAAGTTTACGAATTTGCATAATTCAAGCATAAATTTCTTTAAATTATCATTCAATTGCATTTAACTTATACACAATTATTGCATTTTGTTATATAATGTTTCATTGTTCCTTTTAATTGTTGGTCATTGCTATTGTTTTCTTATCATTGCTTGCACTCGAATTATAAATAGAGGCCCGCCATATGGCATACATTCGCTTATCAGGCACAGGCCACGAAGTGTAAAAAATAAATAACGTTTCAAATTGCGAATTCGCGTTAAGTGTAAGTAACCTTTTAAAAAACTGGGTTACAAATATCTTATCATGTTCCTGAATGATGTGTATAGTATTTCTTTGTGAGTAATGTGATGTATTTTGATTTTGCAAAATTGCAAAGCTATCAACAAAGCAAACAATGCACTATTTTTAAATGCATATTTTCCCTTTGAGCGCTTAGTGATAAGCCTCAGCTGTAGAGATTAACATACATAAACATAACGTACATAACATGAACATACACTCAGCGCACACTGGCCGATAACTATTAAATTTTTTTTATTTTATGACTCTTTGCTAAAGAAACATTAGAATTAACTTTAAAATTACACAGACTTAGTTATAAAAATACAAATAAATCAAAATAAACGCCCTGCAAAGTACGCCGTTAAACAAATAACAACACGGAAATAAAATCGTCTACAATTATCGCATGTGAAATGTTAAATAAATGCAGCGAAATTATTGAAAGAGTAAATACAAGGCTTAATTAAACAAAACAAATGTATATAACATATGTATATGTAGGTAGTTTTATGAAGAAATATGCAAAACACTTGTAAATAATTAGTCACAATTGCAATTTCAACCAAGTAATGTACAAGTATATGCTATTATATATGGTAGATCATTATTTAAATAACAACTTACTTAGGTATATGGCAGAAAAATATAATATAATTAGCAAACATATGTATATACATATATGCAATGCAATGTATTTATTTGCATAATCTTTTACTTTCATTAGAATCCAACCATAATTGTCATGGTTGCACTTACCACCAAATGCCAAGTGCACTTGTTCCGGCTGATAGTGATACACTTTGCCCATATTATCCGAAATCGTATTCATCTTCTCCAGCTTTTGCGCAGTAGCGCTCGCTAGCAAAGCGAATAAAACGTATAATAACGAACGCATTGCGTTCTATAATTTCAAATATCAGTGCAGAAAGTTAATTTATTTGCGCACTATATATATTATATTCTGATTACAATTTTGTTCACAAACGTTGGAGAAAATGCACAACTAAACTATTTGAAATCCAATAGCGAAATCAAACAACAGAAACAGATGCAAAACGAATGAACGAAAAATTAAACTGTCATGCAGTGTTGTATTTTAATACGTTTCAATGTACGTTACTTAAGTACCATAAGCGTTTGTGTTATTGCGTACCAACGTTATAAATGCCTAACATATTTAAAGAAGATCGACTGTATCTATATTAATGAAACAAATCTAATTTCATTATGCAGTTACATTTATTTTATACATATACATATTAATAAACATATATTTAAATCGCTTGATACTTGATTTACGCTAGTTAAATTTTCGTTTTAGGCAATCCAAACACTCTATTATACCGGTATTATGCTTTGCTGAGGTCTTCAACAGCTCCCATTCATACTTTAATCCCACCGGTATTATGCTTTGCTGAGGTCTTCAACAGCTCCCATTCATACTTTAATCCCACCCTAGGTGTGTTATTATATTTTATAGTGCATTTGTCACTTTTGGCATTCCTTTGTTAATTTAACAGCGGGTTTAGTACACAGACTGTTGTACGTTTTTATAGCGTATAACTAAATGTGTGGGTTAGCTTGCTACTAATATTAACATTAAATTAATGTAAGACTTTAATGCAAAATTATTATTTCAGTGTGAAATTAGTAATAACTATCAATTTATCGCTTTTACATTTATAAAACCTAATATAAATGTTGAACTCAATGGCAGCACGGTTAATTAAATTCAATCAGACACACTAGTGCTTTCCAAACTATAGCTTGTCAAATGTTTTGTTTTGATTTTATGGGTAAACTTTAAAATAACATCTCCCGAATTAGATTCTGTTTATAAGTAGCACATTATTGACTTTTGATTTTATTTATACGGGAATTTTAAATATGAGCAGCAATACCAGTAGCGTGCGGGCATTGCCACAATCGAAAGAAGCATTGTTGAAATCATATAACACACGTCTTAAGGAGGATGTACGTAGCATGCTGGAGAATTTCGAAGGTAAATCAGATTGGCAAATCAAATTTTGCGCACAATTAAAATAATTTATTTGATAATGTTGCACTAAGTCGCTTGCTACGGTTATGCGTAAGCATTTGCTGTAATTGTTGTAGGCCGTCGCTTAAACCCATACCATTGATGGCGCAGCATTCTTGAATCGCCCACTGTTGCGATAACGACTGCAATTGCAGTATTGTGACCAACTGTTCAGCTCCCAGAGCGCCCGGCAAATCTTGTTTATTAGCATATAAAAGGTAGACAGCTTCGGTTAGTTCGGGGCGACACCACAACCAACGTAACTCATCCACAGCGCGTGGCAAACGACGCATATCCGTTGCGTCAATCACAAAGATAATAGCACGCGTATTTTGATTATAATGTTGCCATAATGTACGTGTACGTGGTCGATCGCCACTAACATCCCAAATATTCAACACCATTTTACCACAACGCACATTTTCCACATTGAAGCCAACGGTGGGTACCGGCTCGATGTTCCGTTCCAATTTCAATTGATATAATATGGTTGTTTTGCCAGCATTATCCAATCCTAGCATGCCGACACGTAATTCCGGCTCAGTTTTTGGGAACCAACGTGTAAATAAATGCGTTAAACGACCACCCATTTGCTCGATACTGCAGTAAGTTTCAGCGTTGAATAGTTCTGTCTGCTGACTGTGCAGTGGGTTATGCTTGGCAAACAAGTGTTTTTTCTTTGGTGTATGTAGTATATGGTACAAAGCAACTGTGTTTAAGTTGATGATGTACGCACATACAATTTTGCTTGGTCATATGTAAGACCAACAAACAGCTGCTGCAGAAATCATATAAACTCTGTTATATAAGATAGGCATGTTATTGATATGTTATGTATTGTAAAGACTTTACAATAATATGCAGTTAAAGAGTATATACCCGTTACAACTTTGCTAATTTTTTTTTTTATACTTTCAGAGATCATCAAACTAGCACGCGGTGAAGGCGATTCACAAATTTCTAAGACGACACAATGTGAACAGGACACTTATGAAATGCAGGTGCGCGCGGCGAATATCGGTAAGTACAATAGCAAGAACAAGCTGCAGAATACGAAAACAAAAAATATTTAGCGACCTATGCTAGCTCTTGTATCAGTCCATTATTATTAACTCGACAATTTCAATAAGTTGTGCTATAATGACTGCTCTCTTGCTTTCAGTACGCGCCGGAGAGTCACTCATGAAGCTTGTATCAGATATTAAACAGTATTTAATTTTAAACGATTTTCACTCCGTCAATGAGGCGATCACAAACAACTCACAGTTATTCCGTTCGAAACAATTGGAATGCGATAAGAAACTAATGAAATTGCGCGATGAAATGGCAATGGATTTGTATGATCTCGAAGAGGAATATTATACTAGCATATTTAAATGAAAATAAAATAATATTTAAGTGCAAAATACAAATTATTTTTAATTAGCATACAAAAATATAATAATTTGAAAAATATCAACAACATTAATTAGTTAACTATGATTCGCCATTGCTTTCATCATCCAGATATTCGAAATTTGGTTTGCGTATACAGTAATGCGCGGGCGTATCCTTGTTTGGGCTAATCTTTTCTGGTGGCAATGGCTTGCCAGAATCGGTCGGACGCAATCTGCTGTATACATTTTATATATTTTTTATATGTAGTTGTTATATAATTTTCTATAT
The DNA here is from genome assembly GCF_042242935.1 of Bactrocera oleae. NCBI lineage: Eukaryota > Metazoa > Arthropoda > Insecta > Diptera > Tephritidae > Bactrocera > Bactrocera oleae. The sequence goes on from NC_091539.1 coordinate 3,793,906, forward strand.
TAACTTTATTCACCTTTTTTGCGTAAAACGTGCTCTACCAGGTATTCTGCAAAATCTGCGCAAATATTCAGGTATACTTGGCGGTTCCATATTACCATATGTTATACCGTATACGTGTGCCGGATATACCGACGAGGCGAGCACTTTTAAATTGAAGGGACTCGGCAAAGGCGAATAATGCATTTCGAAGTAGTTATTGGATTTATCTTTTTTGCGTTTGTCCATAGTTAATTTTACAGTAACTAATACTTCGGAGTTATGACAACTGTAATTAAGGAAAAATAATTAAATGTTCTATTCTAAATTATTACAAATATACTGTTTCGCGCACTCGTTATTTGGCGCATGCTCAACGAATATGCGTGCCATTTCAGCGTCCATCTCGAAGTGCTCCAGGCACAAAAAATGGCCATTGTAATTCAGAAAAGCGTCATTGAGGTGAACTAAACCGCGTAGCTGGTTTCCCAATTCGGCTACAAACTCTTCGCTGCCAAAAGGCTCCACCAGCAGTTGAATTTTAATAATTTCTTTGCTTTTATTAAAAAATAATAATACACATTTTAAATTTTAAATATAGATGGTTAATATAAGGATATGTATATTTACTGTAGCAGTCGGTACAATTCATCTATGATGTCATTTAACTCATTAGGGTTACATGGTGTTAGTGCACGCTTTAAGTCCATGTATAATTTGTCAACACCAGTGCTAATACACGACACGAACATATCGTTAAGTAAAATTTGGCGTACAAAAACACATGCGCCGGCGTACAAGTGTGTAATTTTTCCGTCTATAAAATCATGGTATATAAACTAATATTGTTATAAATCACAAAGTAAAGCTGAGTGTTTCAACAAATAAAAACCTTTCTGTATGAGCACCATAATATTGTGCGTTGCTGAATGTTCTTCAAACACAAAAACTTTAACGCGCTTTTCATCACTGAGATGCAGGATATGTGGATTTTTTGCAGGATCCAAATAGACAAAATTAGCGTCCGTTAGTAGCTATATAAATATAAATAAGTATATATAGAGAAAATATGCAAAAAAAGGTATAATTCTGTGCACACCTGCTCTTTATTTGTGTTGAAATGGATCTTCATTCTCCAAGCAATCGCTTTGCTTGTATATATTTTAGGTACTCTTTTGGGCAGCTGCAGTTGATTCAAGCCAAAGAGACGTGTAATAAACACTTTCTGTGTAGACTTTAAGTAAATGCATTATTTAATTTTAAGTTAATTATATATAATAGGCCGCAACACTCACGTTATAGACTTTTGGCATATCATCAAATAAAAAATCCTCGCCATATTCAAGAAATTTCATTTTTATTTATTTGTATATAAAATATTTCACTTATTCAAATATAACAACAACAAGACAAATTAATAAACAAAGTGCAATTGTTTAAATAAACCCGCCTAGAATACAGAACAGCAAAACATTTCGCAGCTGTTTTAGTAAGATGAACCAGAGAACTCTGGATGAACACGGCAGCAGAGAACGTATATTATATACGTTCTCTGATATTACAAACAGTTTGAAAAACTTTGTACGCAAATAAATTCGAATAAATAAATTGAAATTATTGAAAATAGATTATTTATTTATATACAGCAAAAAACGGGTTTAATTCAAAAGAAAAAAGTAATAATATAACATTGCCGCATTTATATGTAAGTTTAAATATATAATATTTTGGTACCTATTTTAACGACAACATGTTATTGCGAGTTGCCTAAATGGTAAGAAGAAGAATATACCTAATATAAGCACTTGGTTATCTCAGCTGGTTGCGGAGCTGTTTTTATATTAAATTGTTTAATAAATAAATTATCTTGAATAAAAATATATTGCTAATAAAGTGCAAATAATAATTTATTATAGATTATTATTCTAATATTAACAGATTACTAGAGACATAATGAACTTCCTGCGGCAAACTATCAGCGTTACGAAACAGTTGTCACAAAAAGGTTTGTGGATAGAGCATTGGCATTTAGTTACAAAATATTAGTTTTATTAATAATAAATACTATAATCACGAAAACTGCTTTTTCTTTAGTGCTCAATGGCAACCTACTGCAGTCCATCCAGAGTGGCAGCCTATTCGAGCCGGCCTGTCGTATGGCGTCCTTAAACCAAATGCACCGCACTGGTCCACATTTTAAAAAGCGTCCGCCACGACAACCACTTGATGGTAAACCTTTCGCGAAAGGTGTTGTCCTTAAGACACTCATCAAAAAACCAAAAAAACCAAATTCCGCTAATCGTAAATGTGTGCTCGTGCGCTTATCTACCGGCAAAGAAATGCTTGCTTATATACCCGGCGAAGGACACAACTTACAAGAGCACAACATTGTGTTATGCCGCGTCGGTCGTTTGCAAGATGTGCCTGGCGTGAAGTTGAAATGCGTGCGCGGCGTATATGATTTGGCGCATGTCATCAAGAAGTGAAGAAAAGTGGTGGAACCTATTTTCCTTTTTTTCTTCTAAATGATATGATATGTATATGAAGTAATAAAATATCCTTTAACAAAGTAAACATGGTCACACTTCTTTTAAAAATATGTATATAAACGTATGACTTTATATATCTTCAACCCTTTTTACAGGCAATGTATGCTCAATGGATGAGTTAGCGTTTTTCGCGCATCACTATTTTCCTTTTATTGTTTACCTATTTTCCTTGGGCGGCTGCTTTTTTTTGTAGGGGTAAATCACTATTTACGTATGACATGCGTTGATTTTAATTTTCGAGGGATTTATTTACCGCGCGTGCCAAGCATGCGATCCAATCGATGGGGACCGAGTATTGAATGGCAATTAAAACGATGATGGGGCAGATTTTTGAATTGAACTCAAAATAAAGTAATTACCGTGGTAACGAAGCGAAAAAGGAGTATTGTGTTTAATAAATGCTGAATGCCAAAAACTTAGGCTACAGCAACTTTATGATTTTATGCAAATGAGAGAATTTCATATCAGTCCCAACGAGTATGTTAACTTAAAAATACATTTTACCAACAAAATAATCACAAACTTATGTTTTCCAGCTACTACACATTTCGCGCACACCTGCAATAAATTACCACCTTTTCAATTATTATCATTTCAATATCAATCGCAGGGGATATTCGTTGTGACCATTTAATGGCTAACGTTAATCCATACTTTTGCTGCAACCTCAACGTACGTATACATACCATACCTATGTATGCGCAGTGTGTATTTTTTGTACGTGTGGAGATTATTGACCAATGGTTACTGTACTGATGTCCAGTATTGTCTGGCATTGTATGCCTGACGCTTGGTGCACAATTGTCGCAATGACAAGCGGAAAAAGGGCCAACTGATTAAAACCTTTTGTGTGTAGGTGTGCAGCATAATATGCCTGCATGAATTTATATTGTAAAAGAATATATGCGTACATATTGCAAATTTATATGTGGTTGACGGCTAAAAATTCAACTGCTTCATAAATTCTAAATTTTGAAAAGTGGACAGAGGCTGGGAAATAATTACAAAACACTACAACAAATTTCTACGTTTCTACATATTTAGCAAATAACAACAACTAATTGAAGCATAAAATATATATAATTTCGATTTTAACATCCGTTTCTATTGGTTTACACTGTTTCCGCTGCTCAATTGTATATTTTGCAATTTCAGTTATGGATGTGCAATAATCGATTGTTTTTCGCGATTAGTAATTAGCAATACTAATATTACATAAATTATATATTATGTGCTATGTATCATAGCTATCATTTTTAATATATTTATATGAATTAGTAGTTACACTCATACAATACTTTCACTTATATATGCACATAAATACAGCTTTCTCTTCTACCGTTACAAAGATCGATCAGTTTTGCGATTAAATCTGTACAAAATCAATTGTATTGCAATATTTGTAGGCACGAATTCGTCAAAATAATGACATATGGCGGCTTATTTATGTATTCTTGTCATTATTCTCTATATTTATAAAAAAAATAATAATCATTTCGGCGTGCTGCTCATACAAATTACCACCTGCCGTTTTAGGGTGATTTTTGCCGCATTTGTGCATACCACAAGAAATGCAACCCGTTGTTGGCCACGCGTATGCCACAGGCCATTTTTCATTGTAGGCAAAAAAAATGTTATTTATCTATGTATGTACATAACACTTTTTTCAAAATTAGTTTTTTTGATTAAGAATTTAATTTGTAAATCATAAAATTTTGTTTTACTTTTCCAGTTTTTAGAAAAAAAAATGCTGTTTATTTACATATAATACAAAATAATCAATATGCATACTTTCGTACGCATTTTTTAATTTTATAACGTAATTAATTATATTACGCCATTTGAATAACGTTTCAAACATCGATTACCGATAAACACCGGTGCACTAACGCTGTGTGACCGGAACTAGTTTTCGTTCGTTGAAATTTGCTTTGTCTTTGTCTCAATTTAAATAATTGTATTTCAGTCTTTAAACAATAGTTTATGTGAAATAGTTAAAAAAGTGAAGAGTTTAGTCATTTATGCAACATTTGTTGCCAATTGCGTGAATGTAAGGAAAGTTTAGTGTAGTTTAATGTGAGAGTGAAAATTTGTTGCTAGTGGTTGGAGGTGTGGTGTGTTTCAAATGTGAAAAGTGTTAAATAAAGTGCAGATATAATTATAAAATAGCGTTTTCTTTAAAAAGTAGCCACATTGCATTTGCAAAAGCATAAAGTAAACACCAAAAAGCTTTAAGTAATAAAATACGAAGTGTATAAACAGATGCTTGCATTATGGTAAGTCAAATGTGTTAGCAAAATGGTGGTGTTCGTGAATTTGCATGCAAACGGTTATAGCAGCAACAAGCAAGGAAAGTTTCAAAGCCACTTTACGTGAGTATGCAAATTGGCAATATGGCTACAAAATGTAGCAATTTCGCAAATAACGTATAATTTCACTATGTTTATTTAAATGAAGGCCTTGAAATTGATGCATGCATTTATTGATTGCTTTGATTGTGATAATTTCTCAAGCAATGTAGTAATTCACGGTGTTTATTCATATTAAAGCTTGAAAATTGATATATGCAAGAAAAAACTTAATAAATAATAGTGATAGTCATAATAATATTAATAGTACTAATAATAACAATAATAATAACAATAACAATAATAATATTAATAATAATAAAAATATTAGTAATAATTAAACTGAAGCCTACATTTGTATATAATTTATTTATTTATATTCAGCTATACTTTAATTAAGCTTCTATTTTTACTAATAAGGCATAATTATGTTCAAAATTCCACATTTGTAAAATAAGTATCCGGTTTATAGGATATACTTACAATTTGCAAAATATTTAGTCATAATATATGCACATTTGCCATATCAAAGGCAGATCTTTACGCCACAATAAATAAGGTATCATCTGCACAACGTATCGACTTCTTTATGGAGTTATAACTTGTTGTCGTACATATTGTACATTTTGCCTTCATTACCGTATTATTTACATTCATTATTTTGGCATTTCTTTTCTTTCTCGACTCTCTTTATGCTTGCCGCACAATTTGCGGATTGCCACATTCATAGATTTGGTTTGAGAGCAATGTCTCATCGTTTGCAGACAAATGTGTATTGTTAGGCAGTCATGCGCAACAGTAAGGAAATTATTTCTTGGCTCAAGACAATCTTTTGCTTTGAAATTGTTATTTTTGCTTTCTGCTTTGTTTTTTTTTTACCATCACTTGACCTAGCAAGGATTTAAAGTTATAAACCACAAAGTGGTTAATTGGCATTTCGTCGGCTTTAAGCCAAAAATACTTGCTAATGAGGTACGGAGTTTTGAATGTGCGTATAGATAAGTGGCGTACAGGATGTTCTTATACTTGAAAATGTTTCCGGTGTTTGAAAGGAAGAGATTAAAACTTATTATATTTAAATAATATTTTTAGAGGGAAGATGCTGATTTATAAAGAAATATTATTATTTGCATTAGATAGAGTCTATGCAAAGAAGAAATTAGAACGTTAAAAGTTACCAGTATAGAAACAAGTAAATTTACAATAAAAACAAGAAAAAATGTTACACATGAAAAATAGTTAACTTCCTTTGCGCTGAAGCTATAATACCTTTCACAAATAAAATATTTTTCCATACATGGACTTGATTTGGGGTCGGTCAGTTTATATGGCAGCTATTTGCTTTGGAGGTCCGATCTGAACAATTTGTTCGCAGGTTATAGCTTTTTTTTATGCCAAAGCTCGTGGAAATACCTTGTAAAAAATTACATTTTTTTCATACACGTACTTTATTTTGATTATTGTATGACCCTTTTGTTTACATTTTATGAGGTCACTGACAGCTTTGTTTACATTTTATGAGGTCAATGAACCTTTTGTTTACATTTAGCTAAGTTCACAACAACATAGTTCACATCGACCTCATGACTTTTAAATCACATCATATCGAGGCACGAGAGTCTCCAAAGCACTGACCAGGCACGGTACTTATATAGAGCCAGCTGCCCGTGAGGTCACCTCATGACTTTTAAATCACATCACACCGAGGGGTGAGAGTCACCTAAGCACTGCCATGACACGGAGACTGCTTTTCTTTTATAGAGCCAGCTGGCAGGCAGTTTCACGTTAGGTCACCTCATGACTTTCAAATCATATCACATCGACGTGCGAGAGTCACGTAAGCACTGGCCAAGGACGGTGGGAGCTTTTGTTTTATAGAGCCAGTTAGCAGTCAGCTTCCAGGGAGGTCACCACATGACTTTTAAATCACATCACAACGAGGTGCGAAAGTCACCTAAGCACTGACCCGGCACAGTGCCTGTGTTTCTTTTGTGGAGCCAGCTGGCAGCCAGTTTCACGTTAGCTCAACTCATGACATCATATCACATCGACTTGCGAGAGTCATGTAAGCACTGGCCAAGCACGGTCTGAGCTTTTCTTTTATAGAGCCAGCTTAGCGTGAGGTTAGCTCGTGACTTTTACATTATGTTATATCAAAGCGTGTGCGTCACCTGAGCCAGTGAACATACAAACAGAGAACGTATAGTAACTATTTTACGTTCTCTGATACAAGTTGTTCTTGTGTGATTTACTATAAATTTTGCTCTCGAAATTTCAATTGTATTATATAATATATCTTACATATTGACCGATAAAAAGTCAGCTATAGACACTAGGGTATTGGTCCTCATTCTAATCATTTATATATATATATATATATATAAATATATATATAACCCTTTATTTATCTCGATTAGTTCTAGATGTTACAAACAACCGTTAGGTGCACGAAACTCTAACTCTGCACTCTGTAGCAACATGTTGCAAGATTATAACAATTTTTCCCACCCCCCACAACTAAGCAAAGTATTTATCTGTCGGTTTGTATACAAGTTTAATTACAAAGCTGACCAGAACCCCACTCTTCACTTAATAAATTAGTGAGCCCATACACAGTCGCCTTATGTTCCAACCTTTGAGGGGTTGGAAAACGCCAGCAATTTGGAAGCAAAACTGCTCTTAGACGGAGGATAAAACTAAAATAATGACAAAATCAATTCATTCGCGAAAAATTGACGCCGTTTGTAAGGGTTGTATGTGGGTAGCTATGACATTAAGAAACGTAACCCCTTGGCAAATTGCAACTCCTTTAATTTACACAACGTATAACTTTTGCAGTATCAATGCTACATACAAAGCTTAATGAAATTCTAGATACAGCTGGCCAAATTTCGCTTCATAAAGTGACCACAAAAAGTAATTGTATGTATGAATTCTGCTTAAATTACATCGAGAAAAAAAAACATTTTCTGCTGTACTAAAAATAAAGTTTCATTAAACAAAGTACATATAGGGGTTGCATTACGCTTACGCCATCGTGCTCTATTAAATGCTCTAATTTTGTGAAATTCACTTTCAATCTTTCTTACTTCGCGCTGATTGGCTGTTTGCTTTTGTTGTTGTGCTGTGCTTGGTTAAACGTTAAGGGAGGAATTGTTGCGTGTTTCTGCATGATTTGCCTGGCTGCATATGACGTCGGACATATTTTGTGAGACTGTTATGTAAAAATGGCGTAACATGCGGCAAGAAACAAGTAGGGTTTGCAAGATTGTAGGTAAATGGAGTTGATATTGATTTTTATAAACATATGTATGTATTGGTGGGTCTGTCGAAATTAGTAGCCAATACATTTAAATGATTGACTATAGCTAACTGAATGTTTAACTATTAAGTTTATTTATTACAAAGCAGAAACTCTGAACTCTGCTCGTAGCTTGAAAAGTAGCACAGTTTCAGGGGCTATGTGCGAAATAACTCTCTCGATAGATTTTAGTTGATACAAACAACCGTTAGGTGAAGAAAACTATTATAATCGGTAGCAACATGTTGCAATAGTATTAAAATGCAATTTGTTCGACGTAAGTGATTGTTATGTACACAAAAAAGTTACTTTAACTTTAATTAGGTATAATATATTTTTTTGACATTTTCGATTTGGGCATATGTCTCTGCTGGTCAACTTTCATTTTGTCTTTTTTTTTCACCATTTATAAGTAGGTGCCTTCCAAAACCACTTAAAATTCACAAAAATCATATTTTGCAAATTCATAGAAAGTGATTTGAGAACCAACACCAACCTTTGCCACCGTGCATGTAGTTGGCAATAAAGGATTTTGCATGCAGTTCATATTTTTGTGTTAGAATTTAATCCTACTAAACAAAATCTGCATTCTTGATCGTTGAGGAAATATTTCGATAGAAGTGTAAAGATGCGCATGATGAGACAAAAATTCATACATACGTACCTATATACTATCACTTGTATTTCCCTGTTTCAGTAGGGGCTTATAACAGTAAAATGAGAGCTGTATCTATTGTGTATGATTTTATCGCTACCAAAAGTAACAATCGACACACTTTATAAAAAGAATAATACGATAATAACACCTTTTAAAATTTGGATATAACGGTATATATATACATAACATATATAGGTATACACCTATATATTGTAGATAAAATGCAAAAATTACGGTTTTTGTGCGAATTTTTGGTGCGAAAATACAAAGAAAGGCAACTTTGTCATAAAAAAAATACCAACAAGCTGATAATCAACAAATTTAGGTGATTTCAAAGCAGCGTTGCTACTGCACTGATTTATCTAGTTCCTCGTGCCGAAGTAAATAATTTCCTTCAATTTGTTTAGAAGCAATAATACCTGTTTTATTGTTAGCAACAATGTCTAGAAAAGCTTTAAGTTCATGCCTCTTCAAATTTCAGCTTATTTGAGCTTTAATCCAGCTGATAAATTACTATACTTTTCGAAGTTTTGAGCTTCAAAAAAGTTTTTAGTTTAGCATTTGACTTATTATACTGAGCATTACGTCACGTATAAATTACCGAGGTTAAGGAGATCTACACAGCTGCAATTCTTAGTTAAAATTCAGTTCAATATGAGGATATGAAGAAGTGGCAGCTTACTTTCCCAGCTACCAGTTAGAGTTCCAACTTGCTGATTTAGATTTTCACACCAATTAAACTATTATATGCTATTATACTACAACAACCGAATGACTGGAATTGAGTGTCATATATTGCTTTTATAAACTCACAATTGGCGGTGAAAGCTCTCCTAGCAGCAACTGCGAAACATGGAGAACTCATAAAAGCAAAAAAACAGAGCTCAAAGAATCGCAACCAGGCGATAGCGGGTAAATAGGCATTAATGTTAGTAAAATTTTTCGTTCAACAAAAAAAGCAAAAGTATGACTTGTAGTCCGAAAAGTTTTACATATCCTCTCTAGTTAAGGGGTTACATGGGTTTCACGGCTTAAAACAAAAAAAAAGTTATTGTCTTATTTAATTCTATAACATCTCTAGAATATTGTGCTAAGTTCTCAATCTCAATCAATTGATCCGATTAATAGTTTTGAAGATACTGCTTTGAAAAGTTGCGCGCTCGAGGTCAACTTTATAGTCACTTAAAACTTTAAACGCGTTTTTCTCGAAACTGTGTTTTCAAAGTCGCTTGTCAAGATTTCTCACGAACTATTCAATCGCTCTTAATGAAATTTTACACAGGTCTTTGAGATATAATTTAGAAAGTCTTGAACGAAGGATTTTTTTGTTTAATTACAACTTAAATTAACTCTTAAAAAAACAACAATATTTCGAGAAATTTTCACAAAAATTTGCATGTTTTTTGTAAAAACATCTGTCAAAAATACAATTTTCACTTTATTTGATTTTTCTCCAATCCAATACCTAATTAATGGTCTTAGTTCAAACACGTATTTTTTTATTTTAACTTTTGATAATCCTGTCAGAATTACTGCTGTCAACGCGGAAGCACTTTTTTTCCGAAAAACTGCCGGAAATTACCAAATTTGGAATTTTTTTTTTTTGAAAATTGCATAAAATCTTTATTAAATATGTATCTTCGGAATAATGAAAAGTTTGAATCAAATATTTAATTTTTATACGAAAAAAAAATTATTGTAAATAGGACGTTTGTGGCGGGACGAAACCCATGTAACCCCTTAAGATAGCCGCAACGAAACGTTATTTAGATGCTATCACAGCCTAACACCACAGCAGTACCCCTAAAAACTATCAACATTATTTCTCTTAGATCTTTAATCCACCACGAATTAGATAATGTTGTCGCCGTATGCTCACGATCTCTAAGTGTAAATACAGTATCTTTGAATTTTCAACTTGGGAATACTTTTTCTTTTTCGAAACAATTATTTCACAAAATGAATAAAAAACGTTCCTGCCGTTGAGGACAATAAAACATAAACCTCCAACATTGATCCACTGTTTGCCCACCTACTATGTAAATACGTGTATATGTATGAATTTGCGGAAGTGTCAATTTGTTTTGCCTCAACTGACTTGCTACTTTCTTACGCCGCAGCTTTGTGTGTTTATTGTTAAGCGAAAAACGAACAAAACTGCATATTTCATGTGTATCATAACTGCAAGATCTTCATACTGTGTCTTTTCATAGGCGAGCAACGCCCACATGGCCAGCAGTCAAAGAAAGAGTGTTGCCTTGCTATAGATAAGATGGGTAATAGGAAAGTATTATAGTAATTGTCAATTCAACTGATTTGTGGCATTTTGCATGGCTCATTCGTTGTGATGGACTGTCAGAATGTCTATTGTGTACCGTTACAGGCAGCATAATGCAAACGGTTGAAATTTAGAATTAAATTTATACTCTGAATAGTGTATATTACGTTTGCCACGAAGTTTGTAATAAACAGAAACAAATATTGGAAATTGTACAAACTATATATGTATGATCAGCGTGGGAGCTGAGTAGTTTTGGTCATGTTCGTGGTTCAGTTTTTGAGATAATGTTCTGTACACGTATTTTTCTTCTCAAGAAGCTGCTCATTTGTCGGTATCGCCGACATCGGACCACTGTGGCACATAGCTGCCATACTGAACGATTAAAATCAAGTCCTTGTATGAAAAACTTTTTTATTTGATGAGATAGCTTTGAAATTTGACATGGTTTATTATGTAAGCTAGCAGTATAACCACTGAAGAAATTGTCGAAATCGGATCACCATAGCATATAGCTGCCATACAAACTTAACGATCAAAATTAAGATAAAGAACTTTTTATACCCTTTATGCTATAAGAAATGCACTTGTGTAGTATATTACAGCTTCGCTGCAGTCAAAGTTAAGATTTTTTTTGTTTTCGTATATTTTCGTGTGAGAAAGTTGAAAGTTCTTCGTAGTAGATATTTAAACAAATCATATATGTATGCATCTATATACAAATTTATATGCATTTATATACATATGTATGTATGTGTAACGGGGTCCATATATATAATATTTATGAATACATTTCAATTCAAAGCATATATTATTTATTTCAATTTATCGATTTATTAGCTGTCAATTGTTATAAACTAATGACAACTGCAAATATTCCACGTATTTCATATACATATATGTACATATATATGTATATATGTATGTATATATGAAGTAGCCGACAGCAAGCACTTCATATAAATGCCTATAATCTCACATAAAAATGCATTTTGGCAGCGCATAACGCCGCTTAATGTGTGTATGTATGCATGTATGTGTATGTACATATGTGTGCGCATGGAAAAAGAAATCAAAAATCATAAAACTCCCACATTTTTTCAATAAAAACCTACACAACGCATCGACCATCATCATTAACTGTCAACGAGGTCTTTGCTCATCAAATGTCACATTGGACACATCTTTAATAACCCTTCAGCGCTATTCTTTGCACGCCACTCTCTCTCTCCTGCGCTTTGTTGCTCGACATTGTGTTGGTGTAGACTAAAGATGCGCCCACAAATACCGTTTTGCATTATATCCTTTTTGATAATATTTCATTTATTTCAATATATATATTTTTTTTGCTTTCTGATAAATGCATGCATTCGCATTTTTCGCAAACCGTTATGCGGTTGAAAAGGTGTTCTTTGCTCACTTTTGTTGACAGTAGCGTCAATTGTGGCAATTGTCACTTTTCGCAGCGATAAAATCGAGCAAACGGAACTAAATACGCTCCTTTTACAGTTATAAGTCCACACAGCAATGCGGAAGTACAACTACATCTGCATGTATGTTTGTGTGTGCGTAAGCGTTTAGTGAGCCACAGCGACCATATTACTGTTAATTTCATATTTTTGTCTCATCATGCGGATTTTCACACTTTGTGTCATTTTTTCTTGCGAGCATTTTGAGATTTTTCCACAACAATCAGTAATCGCTTCATGCAGATTTTGTTTAGTAGGATTAACGTCCAACACTGCAATATGAACAGCATGCAAAATCCTTTATTGGCAACTGCGTGCACTGGAACAGTTGGTGTTGGTTTTCAAATCACTTTCTATGAAGTTGAAAAATATAATTTTATGAATTTTAAGTGTTTTTTGGAGAGTATTAAAAATATGTAGAAAGAGATTAGAAATATTAAATGTATTGATGAAGAAAGTGAAGTTCATCCTTGAGAAAACCTTTGTTTGTGTATAAACAAATACATATGTACACTTGTAAGACCTTTTATGGTCCATAAAATGACAAAAAGTGAGGTTAGATTATTTTGGTTTAAATATTAACTACAACATACTGAAATGCTTGCGCTGTAACGACGCTTGTAGTATTACTAGATAAGCTCTAAGTAGCGTTTCGCACAATTTCTAAATTATTCTAAAAAAGAAAACCTCACATCTTAGTTAGTAGTTATTTAAAAATGATGCAGGAGTTAGGAATCGTTAACTTCGGTTGTAACAAAGCTATAATACCCTTCACATATACAAAAAGTTCCTTAGAATAACTTGATTCCGATCACTCAGCTTGTATGACAGCTTAATGCTACAGTAATTCGCTCTGAACAATTTCTTCGGAGATTCCATTATTGCTTTGGATAATAATTCGTTCCAAATAACGTAAAGATAAATCGTCAAATGAAAGAGTTTTCCATACAAGCACTTGGTTCGGAACGATCAGTTTGTATGACAGCTATATGCTATTGTGGTCCGATATCGGCCATTCCGACAAATGAGCAGCTTCCTGCTGATAAACGGTCATAGCCTTAATTTAAGATCGATATCTCAAAAACCGATCGATCGAAAGATCGATATCAGACAGTTCGTGTATATACAGACAAATAAACGGACCGTCGGACAGACAGACGGACCTGGCTAAATCAACTCAGCTCATCATGCTGATCATTTATATATATTATATATATATTTTGGGGTCTCTGACGTTTCTTTCTGTGTGTTCGTGGCAAGCTTAATATACCCTGTTCAGTGTATAATGTGTGCCTATCGGATGGACTTTTATTCTGGTCATTCTATTGTAAATATGACAGGAGAAGTAACCGGAATGCTTAACAACTTTTCAAAGTTTTAAGAATATATTTCTTTTGATATCCTGACAGCCTCTGTGAAGCCAATAATAAATGACCGAGTATTATTGAGATACAAACTTGTACAAACTAAAAAAACGTTAACTTCGGTTGCAACGAAGCTTGAATAGATATCCTTCACAAATAAAAAAAAGTTGTATAGGTAGGACTTGATTTTGATCGTTCAGTTTGTATGGCAGCTATTTTCAATAGTCGTCCGATGTGACTTGATCTTGAACGATAGGTTTGTACGTCAGCTACAGGCGGGCTTTTGGGGAGAAAAGTATATGTACAGGGTTTTCCAATAAAAATTATATGATTTTTTTTTAATACACTAATTATGTAGTGTGAAGTACAATCGATACAATTCTTGTAGGCCATGCAATATCACAATTTCTTGGAATTTTTTAATTTCCAAACTTTTCTCGCAATAATTCGGTTGCTGCACGTACTAAGTGGCACGTAGCGCCGTCTTGTTAGAACCAGATGTTGTCAAGTTCAACTTCTTCCAATTGCGGCCTTAAAAATGTAGGTTATCATCGTTCTACACCGCTCTCCATTGACAGTAACGATGTCAACAGCTTCATTTCGAAAGAAGTACGGACCGATGATTCCACCAGACCAAAACCACACCAAACTGTCAATTTACTTGTAGGTGAAGGTAATGGTTGTTCATGAATAATTTGTGAATTTTCTTCACACCAGAATCGACAGTTTTGTTTATTTACCACACCATTCAGATGAAAGTGAGCGTCAGCATTAAAAATGATTTTCTTACAAAAATTCTTATCGTTTTTAAGTTGTTGCAAAGCAAAATCAGCAAATACACGTTGTCTACCGTGGTCCAATTACTTCAGTTCTTGAGTAAGAGCAATTTTATACGAATGCTAGCCCAAATCCTTTCTCAAAATCTGCCAGCTTGTGGTTTGGACACTCCCAATTATTGAGAACGTGAGCTAAATCTTTTTGAGCAGATTTTTGGGGGAAAAAGTACATTTGGAAAAAGTCAGAGCAATATTTAGTTATTTAGAAGTATACTGAGTATTTTAAGTTTTGCCAACGTTTCGCACAACCAAATCGAATTTATCTTTAATTATTAGTAAGTTTCGCATTGCCTACGAAAATAAAGACTTGAAACGCCATTTTTGTCCACACGGTCTTACAAATAAATCGATTCCCATGAGAGCGCCCATCAAAGACGGCACGTACGCTCAATCCGCCCCTAAAATGTCTGCAAAACGTGTATGTATGTATGTATATATAAATAGTTGTACATATGTATGTCGGTACAATGTAAATAAGCACAATTATACCAAACAGTCTATAAGCAATTGCATGCGGTTGTGTAGAATATTAATAAATGTGAAAGGCTCGACAGGCAGACACTTGGTAGCAAACCAATCAGCGTCGAGTTAGGGGGAACATACACTGCATTGTTGTGGGGCTATTGTGGTTGTATAAATATTAATCGCTGCAGCATACAGGGGTTGGGAAAGGCACATATGTGCAAACAGCGCTGTGGTTGTGTGCGACACAGTTGCGTTGGAACTTCATTTTGATTTCCTGGTCACACTCCAATTGCGCACAAATGCGGGTGGGTAATATTTCCTAAGCAGCTATAAGATTGAATCGTAGTTACTAGGCGTTTTTGTTGAAAGTGTGCTGTGGCTATGTCGATAATATTATATTTTACTGTTATGCGAGTCGTCTGAATTGCCGAAAGAGCTGTGCGCTGCCCTGCAATTAAGCGCCTCGCGACTGGCTTGTCCTGTGGTCAATTTTGGGCAAGTTTTGTGCATTGTTTAACTTGGTTTTCGCATTAATATGTATGTATTTTCCGGCACCCTTTTATTTTTATCATACGTCTGCTATTTTTGCATTAACTGTATGTATTTACTTTGATACCACTTTGCGTTTTGTCCCAATAACCTCTTTTGCTATCGTGCTGTCCTTCAATTTAATTTCGTCGCTGACATATTTATCTGCTGTTGACGTTTGAATGATTAAAGAGTGTCTGCGTTTAGTAAAATCTCCCACTGAGGGAGAAATATGTTAATATTTGTGGGCGAGTGTATTATGAATTTTCCTCAAAGCAATTTTTTTCATTTTAACCAAGTCGCTTACTATATATACATACATACGAGTATAATGAAGTTTTGTCCAAATTTCAACGAAAATTTGTATACTTGCGGCCAGTAAAAAATTCGAAAATGTTAGCTAATACTTGAATATGCGTATTTAACTTTTATTATTTATATTTCTTATAAATATTATATATAGTTTCGCAAATATAAAGTTTTTCAAGTTTTTCGCTCGACCATATCGAGTTTATCTTCAATTTTTATTGATTTTTGCATGGCATACCAAAAATTAAGTGAAGGTTAAGTCGTCTTCGGTATTTTGAGAAAATTTTACAACCGAGTCATCAGCGGTATTTCAAAAGAATTTAGACTCTGTTTTTGATAGCTGGCGGTAGATCTCTTCATAACAGCATTTGCAGCGGAAAAGACGTAGTATGCGAAAAATGGTCAAAAGGTCACTTAAATGATAAGACTGCTCTACTTCCTTAACAAGATTTTTACAATGACGTTTCAGTTTAGTATATATTCCAATATATCTTTTCTTAATGGTTTTCGGGGTTGAAATCGGGGTGAAAAAGTGATAACAGAAGGTTAAGAAAGTAACGATTAATATTTATAGTCTAGAACAACAACTTCTATGCCGTTGCTTGATGGTGGCAGTTTGAGCTGGCTTTCCAGAACAATCGGCTCTGCGCAGTCGATCTTGACCACCCAGTCAAAGCCTTAAGCGTGTCTTCCTAATGTATGCTAATCACTTTCCTCTCTTTGAAATTAGAACCTGCAAGAAGTTTGTCATTTACTTACTATCTACTTCGGGTTCATAATTATTATCCTCAGCTCAGCTCTAGAGCATGTCAACTATGTATTTCTTCAACTTTTTGATGAATAAAAAAATACATAGCACATAAAACTTACTGAACATTAAAGAATTTGTTCCGAAATTCCATCACCAACATTTTTTAAAAGAACATACATACATATATGGTATATCGGTATATCGGAAGTGCGCCATTATTTAAGTAAATAATACCAACTAATTATCTCCATCTTTCTTTCATATTACAGGTACGTTTGTGCATAATTGGTCTGTCGAGCTGGCCTTAAGCCGTTCATATAATAATTATTTGACCACTTTGCGGTCTACTGATATCTGTGTTTGAAGATATGTGCAAAAAACATTTTTTTTTAATTGCTTTACCATTTTTATGCACTGCTGAATAATTTTGTGAATAAAAGGAAGTAAATACGTACACTTCATTCATAACATTGAAGTATAATATACGCGCTGACATGAAATAAAACCATAAAATCATAACAGTCAACAAGCAAAAGCAAAGGATAAGACGCGGAGATCACTTACTCTTCACATTTCTTAACAATACTATATATATATTAGGGTGGAGCAAAAAAAAATTTTTTTTTTGCTTAGCCTGAAGGTAAAATCTGTAGATTATAAAAAAAAATTATTGGACAAAAAAAAAATTTTTTACCAACTAGAGGCCCACTAAATTTTAAAGTAAAATTCGAGTTAAAATTTTTTTTGGACAAGAAAAAATTATTTTTGGTTTAAACTCTTTACATTTATATAAAAATTACCGAATGTGACGGTTTTTCACTCAAAATTTATTTTAACGCTTAAGGAAAGCATGTTGTCGTTTAAGACTTTTTTTAAAACTCCAATAATGATCACAAAACATTTTTTTAAGTTGATAACTTTTAATTGGTCAGAAAGAGGACTCTCCACAGCTTCTAGAGCACTTATCAAACATTTTTTACGAAATAAAAATTTTAACTCGAAAATTTACTATAAATTTGAAAGTCTAGATGTCAAGAAAAAAATTTTTTTTTCCAAAAATTTTATTTTTTTATAATCTACAAATTTTAACCTGAGGCTAAGCAAAAGAAAAAAATTTTTTTTTTGCCCCACCCTAATAAAAACGTACTTAGGTATATGCACCAGTATGCTTGTACTCTTCGATAGCGATCTGTCGTCTCTATTGAGAGTGCGCACTGTCCAAGCTACAATAAAAAGATAAGCCACATATTGTGGCAACTCTCGAATTGGCGGTCTTTTTTGTTTTGCTCTGAAGCCATCATCCATGTTCTGACTCCGTTAGAAGAAGTGATTTCATTAAGTATAAATCTTGGATTTCAAATTCGTTGTTGAGTTTCAGTGTTTTAATTATGTGAATATCAGTATGATTTTTGGATTTTCGGAAAGACTAACACAATATTTTTTTTTAATAATGGTATGTCGTTAGTAAACCTGAAAGCAGCTCTGTTCTGCCGGGCCAGCACGCCTCAATCTATAGCCAATATATTTTTTTTTACTAATATGTATGTTACATATGATCAGTACTTCTTTGCTTTTAATAAAATACTGTATATATATACTATATGTTCTGCCGAAGCAAGAACAAGCCAATCTATGTGATTTAACCAGTTGTTTCTTCGATTCGCAAATTCGTAGCTCACTAAAGTCTTAAGAAATCAAACAACTAATGCGCTCTTGTATTGAATTCAGCTAAATAAGTTTTTTGTTGCTTTGACAGGTCAATTTTTGGACAAGAGAGCAGCGCTCAAACTAAACGAGTAGATAAGTGGCGAATAGAAGCCGACCACACATACATGTGTATGTATAGATACTGAATTTATTGTTTTAAATTTAATAATAATGCTAAAACCAGCAACGGCAAAGGCTGATAAACTCTAAAAATAATATTATGCTTTCCAGTGCGTTGTCTTCATATGTGTAAGTATGTAGTTCGCAAGAATTGGTCACTTTGCCCACCACGTGCCCTAAAATAAATTTCTTCATATTATTTTAACAACACCAAAGTATTTATACAACATTTCCTTATTTATATTTGCCTAAGCCTTTCAAAAAAGTACGCACATACTCTTACATCTCAACGCTGAGCAACGAAAGCACAAAAAGTAGTCAACGCATGCGCTTGTTATTTTTTCAGTGTAGCGCACACTTGCAACATAACATTACAATATGTTGTATCTTAGATTATCCACAAATACTTGCTGTGTTTTTCTTCGCCTATTTGCCTTTGGGGGCCTACACGCATGCGTGAATTGTAGGGGCGCGTGCGCATTCAACACAATTTTTACACTTTATTACTCTAAGCATTTTGCTGGCAATTTGTTGTACATTTCATTTATATATGTATGTGTTTGTGTGTACTTTACATATGCATTTAGTTTCTTAATGATGCGCGTGACAGCAGTAATGCTTTGATTCCCCATTGACAGCCTGCCAACTATTGTATTTGTGTATATACATTTATTTATTTTCACTGTAATAATATGCTTTCTTCAAGTCTCCCATGTGAGTGTTTAAAAAGGATTTTTTGAAAAATTTTTCAGCTGCGCGCCCACAACAAAACAACAGCACTCGGCCAGGCATCCTTTGACTTTGACAGTTGAAGTTGACCACAATAGCCAACGGACTCCACATGCCGTTGCATACACTTATTCATACATTTCTCTATTTATGCTGGCGTCTGTAAGCCTTGCATTGATATTTACATTTTCATAAGTGTTTGCATATGCCAAATGTTTATTTAACGGTATATTGTAGTTGTTCTAACCAATTCACTACTCGTAACTCTGTGGCGCATTACTTTTGTATTTTTTTTCTTCTGTATAGTCTCTGCTTTCGTATTTCAACTTGTGTGTTCAAAGAGTGCGCTAATGAATTTCAGTTCCGGTACGTTCGCAGTAAGCTGGCCGTTGCATCGATTTCTAATTGCTACTACGCTTCCAACTCCTGTGGCAATGATTAATGTTGCGTTGACAAATTTTCCAGTTAATTTATGCAAATATCCAGTCCATATATGTACTTGCGGCATGTTGACCATTCGTCCAACCATTCATACACACAATGAAGGTACTATCATCAATGTGCCGGTTCATGTGGCGACTTGGTCGGTCTTTACCGCCTGCTGTAATGTGAGCGCGCAGAGTTAATGATTAAAGGTTTTTCAGTGCGTTTGCGATGGCTCAATCGTTAAATAACTTCGAGCAGGAGTTTGAGAACAAAAACCTAGTAAATGTATCAAAATCAGCTTGTTGTACATTAGTCATGGCGAATTGACAACTGCACTGATTTTTGCTCTCTACAAAAATGCCCGGAGACTTTAAAAATCAATTAGTAATGAGAGCTCGATCCTTACGCCACAATTGGTTCTCTATATCGTATAAAAGAATTTTGTCTATGTTTGTACAGTCTTACCAAGTCCAACTTAATAGATAAAACTTTCTGGGCGAGCTCAACAAAAACACGCTTCGGTCTTGTGACTCATTTGCGGGTGTAGTCAAGTGGTTTAAGTGTTATTATTCTCTTTGTAAAGCTTGTAATGGGTGCGCTCAAAACTAGTCAAGGAGTGCATCACCTCCTTAGCAATAGATTCAAGCTTGTTTTATATTAGACTCGTATGCGTGCCCGGTCACAGCGGAATTGCTAGAAACTGCAAAGTCGATGAGCTGGCTAGAGAGGGCATACTTTCCCCAATTTCATCCATTTGGAGTCGAGTCGGTACTCCGCTGTCTGCTTGCGTTCTGGCGTTGGACCTTTGGACTGGACCTCCACTGAGCTCAGCAGGCGCTGGTCAACGACCACAACTTGTGCGACTGCGAGTTGCTTTCGGCCCAGAGTAAACCGTAAGAGCTCAACCGAGCTACTGGCGCTTAGTAAAGTCCATCTTGTCACAACTATATGTACTTGTAGGTGTTTTGACTACGACACCGTTCAATAGGCTTACACGCGGTGCGGCTAAATATTCTGTCGGACACTCATTGCCAAAGCTGCATGGAGGCAGGCGACTTCCTTCTCTACTGCCAAGTTTTGCCAGACTGAGATTGAAATATCTCGGTAGACACAAATTTGGCGAACCTAGCGAAGTTCGAGTGAGATTCAGCGATTTTGAATTCAACCCTTCGACCTAACCTAACTTAAGTTTAAAGCTTAAATAGAAGTCGTTATCTTCGACTTTCTTGGTTTACACGCGAGATGTGTAATTTGGTTTTCTTTTTTACAAAGCAAGATCTGCCAAATTATATCTAAGTTACTACAAAATTGAAGTTCTAAGACTATCTTATTCGAGGTTTAACCTTGAAGCCAAATCCACTTCCTCGCGAACTTCGAATCTACGCAAGCTTTGTTTTCTTACTAAATAATATATTGGCTTTTCGACCCCACCGTTTCTACTACCTTTTCAGTTTTTTAAAACATAATCTCAAAAATTTTCCGTAAGCAAAATCTGCTTTTTTTCCTACTCTAGCTTTTTACTATTTTTATTATTATTATTTTTTTTTAATTTCACTTTTTATAGCCAGAGCAAGCGGTTTATAGCTTAATAATGATCCACGAATTGATCTGTAAAATGTGTCAAAAATAACAATGAAGATGAGATTTTAATCGCATAATTGCTTGTTATTCTCATCTTCATTACCACATACTGAGCACTCATAATTTGGCGTAATTTTAAATGGAAAGCGTGGTGCATGCAAAAATGTCCTTAAAGTAAGAATAACTTCGATTATAACTCTGTAAATGCAAAGCAAAAGACAATATAATTGTGTTTTACCATTCTGTAAAAAATAATCTCAAGCTGGGTTTCGTATAATTGCTGGCTTTGTCGTTTATTTCTTCCTCTTGTTTTGCCTAAGCCAACGTTGATGGATCGCTCACTTCATGCAAGATAAATAGATAAACATTCTTAAGGAGATGATAGTTTAATTCGAATTGTTTCAGGAAAAATATGAGTCAATTACAAGACACTTATACTAAAATATAAAATTTTAGAAAACAAATCTTAAAATTAATAATTGGCCTCTCTAGAATACACGTCTAATTGCTATAATTCCATCACAATGTTCTCGAAATGACAGCTGAAGCAAATAACGAGTTTCTTTAAAGAAACTTATTGGTCGAACCCTCGAACGATCTCATCGATCGCCTACGATTGGTTTTCTAGTACAAGTTAAATGGGAGCATATCTTGTTGCGTACCAGAAGCAAATATCGGCATCTCTTGCGACTGGTTCAAGTTAAATAAATTAGTCAAGACCGAGGCATATCTGTTTGCGTTCCAAATAGAGTTGAATATCGGCATCTCTCGATTGGATTTCTAGTACAAAGTAAATAAGAGCGACGGTGCTAATAAATTAACCAAGACCGAAGCATATCTTGTTGAGCTCCATATTAAGTCGAGGAGTAGATATCACTTACATATTATTCAGGTGGTTTAAATAAATAAAAAAGGCTTTATAATGTAAGACAAGCAAAAAGCCTTTATTGAGATTAAGCCACAGCCCCATTGAAGTGCTTTAAGGAGGTTACATGGGTTTCGTCGAGCAAAAACGCGCTATTTTCAGTAATTTTTGTTCATATGAAAATTAAATATTTTTTTCCAACTATTCATTGTTCCGAAGTGACATATTTGATAAGGATTTTGTGAAATTTTCAAAGTAAAATATTCAAAAATCGGTCATTACGACGTCATTTCCGGCAGTTCCTAGTAAAGAAGATGCTTCTGCATTGACCACAGAATTTCTGACAGGATCATCAAAAGTAAAAAGAAAATATTACGTGTTTGAACTAAGACCATTAACTGGGTATTGGATTGGAGTAAAATCAAATAAAGTGAAAATTGTATTTTTGACAGAATTTTGAAAATTTTTGAAAATTTCTCGACGTTTTTTGTTTTTTAAATAAATGTAATTGAACAAAAAAAAATCCTCCACGGCAATACCTTGTAAATTATCTCAAAGTCCTGTGCAAAATTTCATTAAAAAAGGTTGAGTAGTTAGTGAGAAATCTTGATACCGACTTTGAAAAAACAGTTTCTAGAAAAAACCCGTTTAAAGTTTTAAGTGACTATATAGCTGACCTCGAGCGCGCAACTTTTCAAAGCTGTAGCTCAAAAACTTTTACTGCGATCAGCTTGAGAATTTAGGACAATATTCTAGAGCTGTTATAGAATTATATAAGAGCCGTGAAACCCATGTAACCCCTTAATACTTTGAGGAGCCGGCTCTGATATCTACCAAATATTTCATTTTCTCTGCTACTCTCTGGTGTGAATCTGGAATGACTGACCGTAATATAAGCATTCTCCTCGCTCTCGTGCACTTGTTCTATCCCTTACTCTGTCTCGTGCACTTACTCTAACTCTCTCCTACTTCGGACTTATTCCCACGGATGTTACCATTTAATTTTGCAAAGAGCAAGTATACTTTTTTGGTATATCCTTCTATGACGTTATATACATGCATATTGACTTACATACCTTCAAATGGCAAACAAATCCAAATCTTCCGTTAGTATATCATCTTTTATAGGTGCATACATATACATAAGTGTGTGTATGTATGTAGTATTTGTCCGGAAGAACCCACTACTTTTGTATATATTTGCAGAGGCAAACTTATAAGGCTAAAGGATACATTTAAGGAAAACTGTCATCAACACTTAGTGTGTATGTGTGTTGATCTTTATGAGAATTGCAAATAAAGTGCTGGGTAATCAGTTAATGCAACTACCGTTACATCTGCAAAGTAACACACACATACTGACAGTACCGTTAAATAAGTAAGAATATATAATTTTGGCTACTAAAGCCGGCATGCTTACAATTTTCTGCTGATTCGACTTGAAAGAACGCGGACAGACAAATGTACAGACGTGTCACTTGAAAAGTTCACCGCCGCATTACGTGCAACAACAAGCAATAATGATATACGAAAAAATGGGCAAATAAGTGACCACAAAAATGATGTTACTTTGTGGATGATTGAGTCGTTTTCAGTGGTCAGCAGTACGCATGTGTGCGTGTGTGCGCATGACGGCTGAATTTGATGATGAGCAAGTTATATGTCGAAGAAAAGCAAAAATGTCGCCAGCAGAAAAAAAAGAACAAACAAAAGGCTTACAACTGCTACATGCTGTTTTAGCCTTTTAGCCGTTTTTATGCAGCAGTTACAACAACCAACACTAACAATGCGTAATTACAAGCAATTCGAATATCATTGCAAGCACAGTTATGACCATTGTGGCGGTTGTGAAAAGTCAGGTGTTGGCAGTCAAATGTTTAAGCAGAAAATTTTCCTTTAAGAATTGTCAAAAATGCACACACACACACACAGCCACAAACACATATGCATGTACATATGTTGCGTTGAGTATGTGTTGTGTGAGTGTCGTGCAGATTAAGATAAGACTTTTTGGCGTAAACTGTGTGTCAACCAGTTTCGTTAAAAATATGATTTTGCAAAATTTTGCGTAAATAGGCAATTAGCCGGAATTAGAAAACGCATAACAACAGCCAATACAATAACTTAAGTCGAGTATATTTACTTATGCGCTTATGCACATGTCGAATGCATGCAACTTCAAGCCGCATCCTAACCAAATATACATACTTGTTTGTTGAAAATTTTGTCGGTTTCAACTGCTAATGCGCAAGAAATTCAGTAGAAAATCAATACGTTTAAGATGTGCATAACGTATGTAACATAAACAAAGCCAAAATCCTTAAACTGTTGCTCGTAGTAGACGCTTAAATAGTCAGCCTAGCCAAGTTGCTGCTACCTTAATGCTGTTAATGCAATGTTTGGCTTATGCAATGTTTGGCGCAAATCGCCGCTAAGCTGAGAGAGCAGTTAACTGCAATCGCTTAAAATGTATTATGACAGCCAGTCATGCACGGAGTCAACCGCAAAAGTGCATAAATTTTGCTAGATCATTGTGAAGGAATATTATAAGAACATTGTTTATTTGAATAACTTCACTTAGGTCGTTAGTTTTTCAACTGCAATCATATCTTCTGCGCTGCATATTTGGCGCTCTGCTTGCGTGTGCTGTATGCAGAGATTACTTCACCGAGGTGTCGTCCTTCACTCACACAACCAAGTACAGTCAAACCTGGTTAAGTGAAAGTTCAAGGAACCATGATTTTTTTCTCGCTTATAGAGGTTTCTCACCTAATTTTAAGGCAAAGTCTTGCGATTTTTGTTTTAACAGAGGCCCCTCTTTAGGCATGTTTTTTATCTAGGGTTTGTTTAATCCACTCAAGAAGACATTTTTCAACGTCGGGAAACTCATAAAGCCAGATTCGCTTGATATTTCCGTGTGCCTCAGAGCACTGGGACTTTAGTCTTTAAATTTTATATTTTCATAATAGGTAGCTTCCGGCAATACAAATTCACTTCGTATTTCACACCTTGATTTTCCCGATTCAAATGCATTTATAATTTTCAGTTTATCACTTAACGACAACATGTTGATTTTTCGCTTAGACATTATAAGTTGTTGTAAGAGCTGTACTGTTCGTTGCAAATGTTATTTATGAACTGCCGTGAGCATGACAAATAAGTTAATACAGTTAAATATATATTTTTTTTAATTACTAGAAAACAACATAGTTCCTGATTCCTGAAAAAAAAACAATAAGTCATATATAGAAAAATTGTCGCTTATAGAGGTAAATACAAAAGAGGCTCTCAGTTATAGAGGTCAGAGTGGGAAAAACGACTGTCACTTATGGAGATTTTTATTTCTCACTCATAGAGATTTTTGAGTGGTCAAAGTTCGGGACCTAAGAATTATTCTCACTTATAGAGTTTTCTCGCTTACCCAGTTCGCTCTTACTCAGGTTTGACTGTAATCATAGTACTTTTACGAGCTTAATAAGCGCTGACTTCGCTTGCAAAAACTTGGCGAATAGAACAGCAAATTGGTATAAACCAAATATATTGGTATAGATCAAATATAACTGCTTAATCAAATCAAAACAGCCTGCTTGTCAGCTTTCAACCAGCTTAGCTGATCAGCTGTAAGGAAAATGGTCGCTTTCACATCTTTAGTAGTAATCCATTGGTGCTGAACTACAACTTGGATATACGATAAATGCGCTGTTTAGGTTAGTCGACGCATGAAAGAATATGCTTCAGCGAAAAGCTGCTCCGATACGAGATTCATAGATGGACAATGAAAGTAAGGGAACACACGCATACAATCGAAGTACCAAGTGCATAGGGACTTGTCTGGATTTGGCGTGTACATGACGTGATTTCGCAAAGGATAGAGACAGCTGGCGAAGTTTTATGTTCTCGGCTCAGACCCACGCACGGTTGTAGTGTCAAAGGAGTAGAATAAGAATAAAGTTGCTAAACTTAGACGAATCGAAGACAGAAGCATACAACAAAGTAGGGAAGAGAGCTCAATCAGTATTTCACTCCAGTATCTATTTCAAACGGATATACTTTAAAATACTTGTAATAATAAAAAAAAATACTACCCATATGTGCGAAACTGTACACGCCACAACAAAAAAAATAATAATAAAAAAAAAAATATAAAAAAACACAAGAATATTAATTATAAAATCTAAAATAAGCAAAAATAAATTTTTCACATTTGCTATTCCACGCTTGACACAATAACAAAAGACCGTCACCAGCAACGCACCAAAAAAATTACAAATACAAATGATTTACGCTCCTACGGTCACACGATTGTGGGTGCTGACAAAGGACAGCGCACGCACACACACGCAAACGCACAATCAGTGAGACAATGGGACAGTCGTGGCGGTTAGCTGCTAATCTCTGCTCGAGTAACTGACCAAAACTGCATTGAAAATTTGAAAAAAAAATATGGATTAATAATTGCGACCAAATGACGTTTTTAACGAAGCATTGCAACTATGTGGAGAGTAGCTGGTGATCCCAGCTGTGTGACTGTACGCATTGTAATATTGGCTGGGCATTGCAGTGACAAGCGTGGGCAAGCGGTAAACTTATGCGCATGCGCACCATTT
Source organism: Bactrocera oleae (assembly GCF_042242935.1). Lineage (NCBI taxonomy): Eukaryota > Metazoa > Arthropoda > Insecta > Diptera > Tephritidae > Bactrocera > Bactrocera oleae. The sequence goes on from NC_091539.1 coordinate 3,820,773, forward strand.
AAGCGTGTGATGTGTATGAGTATGGCCAAACATTTTGAAAGAGTTTGATTGAAATGTATATGGCAAGTGATACAGCTGTTTATTTTTCGTCTTTTGTCATTGTTTCGCTAACCACGTTTTGCGTTTTCATTATCTTATTGTGAGAAATGTTTGTACGCACATTTTCCCAGTGTCCGAGTGCATTTACTACAAATAATAAATTTTTATAATTAGAATTTCGAATTGATTTTAAGTAGCTGCCTATTCCGCTATACAACCTCCATTGTTTCTTTGTTGTCTAAAAAGTTGTATCTGTAACGACCACAAAATTGGAGAGCTGTATTCAATATGGCTTCGAAGATTTTACTTCCAAGTAATCAAACCCTAAGCTAGTGCAGTCAGATCTCTCTCAATTTGGATTTTCTGTCTTACTTTTGCTCAGCTACTACTAACAGTATCCTAGTAATAACTTAAATTATTATCTGTGTTTGGTCCCATGATGCCACAGTAGTTATAACTCTTCACGTCTGACTCGTTCGTGATGCCAGCCTCTTTCCTTCGAGTACCTGTAAGGCGCTTCTAACGAGTCCGACTGGTCTAGATCCCATTCTACATAGGCATTTGAGGAGACAAACGGTAAACTAGAGAGCTGTAATGACGATAACAATGAAAAAGTTAAAGAAACAGTATCTGAAAACAGTTGTGAAGTTCCTACATTTGTCATTCGTCGAGACATGGGTTTATGAATATTGTTTAGAAACTGTGCAACAATCTAGACATAGCTGGACAGGGGGTCGGTGAATAAAATCGACCACATGCCCTCACGCTTTATCTGGGGAAAAGGGTTTCAAGTCACGCTAAAAAAGGATTAGTGGCGCAGGGGCACGCGACCTACCAGCGGAACTTTCGACATCTACACGGACGGTTCAAAAATAGCTGATGGAGTGGACGCCGGGATCTATAGCGTGGAGCTAGTCCTCAGGCAACCCTTCAAGCTGTCGGAAAAAAAAGCTGCTGAGATATAAAAGCTAACAACGCAGGAAACGACATAAAGAATATCTATATATACGTCGATAACCAAGCGGCAATTCAAGCAAAAGTCTCACATCGTCATTGCGACAGAGAATGTCCTTAGAAGCAGGAAAGCAGTAAATATCGTGACGGCTGGAAAGCGGCAGCATATATACTGAGATTGCCAAAAGTGGCATCTGCTTGACTATCGAGCCAGTTCAGAAAATACACAAGTCGCTAAAAACGATACACAATTAAATTTCAGAAAGGGCTGACAGACGGATCAGCCAAAGATGAAATGCGGCATGCAGGATCGCCAAGATAATGTACAAGAGAGTGGAAGAATAACACGCAAGCTGTTTTTATCACACGGTCTCGTAAGGACTGCGGGACGGTTGTTGACCTAGTCACAGGTCACTACTTACGGGCATCACATTGGAGCCGTGTAGACATTATTAACGGTAACACATGCAGGAAGAGTAGGCAGGAGAGAGACGTTATAGCACCTCCTCTGCTTATGTCCGGCCTTATCTAAAGCTCGACTTAGATATTTAGAAGCTTCGCAGTTCAAGGGACTGGATGTAGCATCAAAATTAGATATCAAATCTCTATTAAACTATAAATAGCGTGAAAATGGAGGTGAACAGTTCGGGCAGTGCTCAGAAGTGAGAGTTGCAATATTCATACTTTTAAACGCATCCGAATGCTAGCGATGTTTAGAACTTTTTCTTCGTATAATCGACTAGTATCAGGAAGTACTCGAAATATGATAATGAAGTTGTCACTTTTCTATCTTTAGTCGATTTATTAGTTAACGCTTTTGATAAAAATTTGGAAATAACTATTTATAAATGATCTTTTTACACTGCAGGTCGATATTTGGTATTGCTTTTCACTGCTGGTGCTTAAGAACTCAATAAAAGTGTGGGAAGCCTCTTCACCTTTCGCATTCTTTGCCGCTATTTCGACTTCCGATCGTACCCATTTGCGCTGTTGGAAAGACGCGACATTTTTAAGAGAACGCGCAGCAAAAATATAAGATCTGTAAGAGAAGTTTGAGATTATGTACAGTAGTTTAACGCAACGGCTTACATACAAGTGGTCATTAAATATCGTAAGCACTCAGCCTACTCTAATTTTAAGTCTACGTCTTGTGTATTTAGTGAATCTGCTTTGCGCTCTTATCGCCACTGGCTATGCATACGTACAGCAGCAAGATACATATGTAAGCTGAATAGACACCATTGTAGGATTAAGTCAGTTTATTGGAATTGTTTTAAAACACGGATTAAATATATCAATACAGAGTGGAACACTCACCTTGAAAAGGTGTCTAGGCGCGCGGGCGTGATTATCAGATAACAATTATTTACAACAAACTATATTGTATACCGAGTAGACACACAAACTCGATTACTAAATAGCGCACGTTACTTGTTAGAACCATTATGCGCGCGCCACGAAGAGCCAACGAGTGTGCGTTGAAGACGCACGAACTGTTCTGATTATATACGGTGTGAAAGGATTTACTTGGTTAAGGACGAGTTGAATGCCTAACTGCACTATATATATCGGGTTATAACGAGGGAATTTTGTATAAAATTTGTCACAGACCATTATGTCGTAAGATGCACAACACAAACGCAACAAATTCGAAAGCAACAACAGCTAACCAACAAATTAGGTGTAGCATTGAGTGTGACCTGGTCATTTTATTTAGTATGAGGGCGTGCCACACCACGATTACAATACGAAATAGGTATATTGGTATGAGCAATAGAAGATTTTGTGCGGCAGGATTGTCACAATTATGTTGAACGCGAGAAAGGATTCGAGGTAAGACTCCGCTAGATTTGCACTAGTTTTAGCTAACGCATTTGCAAAATACTGTTGTGGCTTAGCGAAGAGAAAAGAAGAAATGACCTTAGAGCGCAAAATTGCAAAATGCTTTCTATGAATGCGGATATTCTCTGAATCCTTTAATCCTTTTTAAATGCTAAATGGTTGAATATAATTGCGACTGTGTGGCAGTAGTTAAGTAGAGCAAAGTGGGCGGTTGAGCGTTGTACTAAAACAATGCGGAAACACAGCAATATAAATACATAGAGATTATATTTTGTTGAGAACATGTCCATACCTAGTTAGCGGTACGCATGTTTGAGCTATGTACAATTTTGCATCTAAAAAAATTAATATACATTTGGCCTGAATGTGTGTTATGCGGAGTAATAATGGAATTATCAATAGCAAAATTAACAATTCCACCTCACCACCAACTTTCATTATATCTCTCTTCATTTTGTTCATTTGCTTCATTGAAACATTCTAAAAAGCTAGGTTTTGAACACACAGCTCGGCTTCTTCTTTTATCAGCTATCAGCTCCAGGTTTCCTATATTGAAAACTTCCAGTACCAAAAGCTTTTTTGAACAACTTCACTCGTTCTTTTGAACACACAGCTCGGCTTTTCTTCTTTCAGCCATCAGCTCCAGGTATCATATATTGAAAGCTTCCAGTACTAAAAGCTTTTTTGAACAACTTTCATGCTTTTGAACATTTTACAGTCTCAACCTCGTTAGATCAGAATGTGAAAGTGCTTTATGTGACAACGGTTTCCAAATAGATAGTGTCTTTGCACTTTTTTCAGAGCATACTACAAACATTCGAAGGAGGGTATCCGCCTTTCCTAGGCTAGTTTCAGAATAATGTTTTAGCTATGTAGGTTGGCAAAATGTTTCTTAAAAATATACGCGTTCAGAAAGTTCAAGCGTTGGGGGGAAGTTAATCACTTCAAATTCCCTATTGATGATGAGCTATGAAAGCTTTACTGTCCATCTCGCGCACTTCAACTATAACCGGCTTGAACTCCCAAAGCTCCCATATGCTATACAACTTAAATGTTAAACCTCCGAACCCAAAATAGATCGCTTTGCTGTTTCCATTTATAAATTTCATACTCCAAGAGTTCTACATGTGATCTCTAGAGTTCGAAGTTTGATTCAGACCTATTACTCAGCTGTATTGACATAACAAATCGATATTTTGAGCACTACAAGTCTTATGACTATACATTTATTATGAATTACTAGCTTAAGACTGTCTGCGTTATCGTGCTAATGAGCAGATTCTACCTATATTTACTATATTACAATATTCTTTTAAAAATTCCTTCCGCCTTTTAACCCCTTCGGAAAAAAGTAAGCAACAACAATCTTTCATTCCACTCTTAGTAACATTAAGCATTTTTTCTTGGCTGGTAAAAAAACAATAATCATTTGTCAACCCACTATTTTAAAAAAGAGTTGTTCTCTACCAACACCGAGAACTAAGAATATACAAAGAATAGAAAAAATTCCGCGAAACAACTGAACTCAGTAAAGATTGTTTACACAAACCATTAAGTCGAAACAATGCGTCACTTTTTTAAGGTCCACACGTCAAAGAACATGCAATTTTTGTGCAATCCTTTAACTGACCTTGTCCGGCTTTGTTGGCCAGGCAGTGAAAGCATTCCGTCGAAATATTTGACAAACCGATTTTAGTATAGTGATTTTGTGTTTTTGTACACAAGATAAAACATTTTCTCTACTTTGTCGCTTTCGTTTTGTTTTACTTCGTCCAGCACTTCTTACGCGGAAGCAGACCTAAAAGGATTGCTTTCATATAGCGCTGTTTGGTGCGTGGCCATTAACGGGTTGCCAGCAATACTATAACAGTAGTGTTCAAGGGGATGGACATCGTTTATGGTCTTGTTCTATTACACAATTCAAAATATTTCTTTTTTTAACACTGTGTTTTTTGGTTTTTGTCGACGGTCGCAAGAAGAGACGAGAGTTTTTGTTTTTAGTTTTCAATTTTTTTATTTTGTTACACAGCATGTAGTTTTGACAATCCTTTCGACACTTCTTACGAAAATTGTGCATGCTTTATTTGTTGTGAATTTTTTTAGTAAGTACTTTACAAATTCAGCATAACCTCTATGTGTTTCTAAACGTTTTAAGGCATGCCAAGTTGGAAAATAATTTAAAATTGTCTATTATAGTAGTCTACCGTGCTCGGCTTACAATTAAAACGAGTGTTTCAAGAGCGACTTAGCGAAGGCCGCAGTAGTTTTGTACCCGTATGAGCTTGTAGATTAGATCGCAGCATAGCTGACTAACGTTGATTTTGAGCTTAAAAGCAGCTTACATTTTTTTAAAGCTCTAGAGTAATTTTCGCTATTTTAACGAGTGTTCTTTTGCTCTTCGTTTACCAGGGCACATAATTATTGATTAGTTGTAGCAAATCTGCAATTCACCCTATCTCCACGAGGACCGCCACCATATGCACTTTGCGTTGTTTATTTGTTTAATGAATTTGATAAGCGTCAGCGTCGTTTCGTCTATACAGAACTATCGCATTTGCCATATACTTTTATTTACAAAAATGAATATTATTTTCGGTTATTGTACGCACTTATTTGCATATGCATTTCTGTAAACAATTCATTCTGTAATATTTGTCAACAAGTTTGAAAATGCAACTGATAGCATTGGCCGGATTTTATTGATTTTAAATTAGCTTTTCTCAGCATTCAAATTTTCGTTTATTTACATACTTATGCGACTAATCAGTGATCAGAGGAAATAACATATGTCGTATTAAATAATAAGTTATATATGTATTTAAAAAGGTTAGTCAGCTTCGTAAATAGTTTATACAGATTTGTAGGCTTGAATTGCATACAAATGAACTTTAACAGTGAACTTTGAATATGTGTACTTTGATATATTCTTTTATATTAAAAGGAATAACGTTTTTTTCGAAAAAAGTATTCGAGAACATTCCTTCACGCTTGATGCTATTTCTTGCCCAAAAAAAAATCGAGCCTTTATGAGAGCGGTTCTGGTTCTGATAACCGCTTAGCTTACCACAAGGGATAACGTGACAAAAGTTCACTAGCCCTTTGTGAATAGCACGTAATAGCTGAGGCAGCAGACACATCCAAGCCCGAGTTGATCATATCGTGCTTAGAGCATGAGAAGAAGGTCGGAATGGATACCGCGTTTACTCAGTTTCGCCAACAAGCTCAACCATTACACTTCTCCTCAACAGCATTTGACACTGTTTAAACCCAATCCGTAGGAGTTTATGTCCATTTTTGTAACCGTCAACGAAATCTGGAACCACTAGTATACATAAGCGACCAAGTAACTTTCGTAACACAGGACTTCCGAAGAAAGTTTGGACTCACCTATCGGCATGGAGATGGCCACCGTTTTTTAGTGTCATATACAGCGATTATCTAGAGAAGCACAAAACAGTCACATTGCTCTACAATGTAACGGCTGCACATCCACCGTCACCAGGTCCAAATTAGTCGAATTAGGCTATGAACTGCTATTTTATTCCCCAGACTGCGCTACTTGCAACTTCTTTTTATGTCCAAACTTGAAAAAGTCATTCGTCGTGTAGAAATTTGAGTCGGATGAGCAGGCTTAATTTGCAGACCTCAACATCCCTGGCTGAAGTGTTTCGATCTAAGCGCTTTCCAGCTTTTGCTGAAAAACTTTATTCTTTTCAAAGCTGAGATACTTATACACAAAATATTGGGAATATTTAAAAACAAATATTTTATACTTAGTCTCTTATTTATGTAAATTTACTCAAAAATTGTGTTTAATGGCAGCTCTTTATGCGTTAGTGCTTTAAAAAAATATGAAAATGGCAAAGAGATAATCTACAACTGACCAAGCCAGCCACTTCCACTTCCGTTATTTACATATGCGCATTAAAAAACATAAAAGGCATGTAAATATAAACGAAAAACAAAACGGAAACAGGAAAATAATTTACATAAAAAGTAGAAAAAAATTGTATGTGTTAGGATTAAGGTCGGCTCAGGTTCTTACAATTACCAAAAACTCTTAAAGGATTCACAGCAAACACGAAAATTTTGCACTACACCACTTGAGCCGTACTCGGCACTCTGGTACTTGCACACATACACTCAAATATTGCAATGCTTGTACATACATATGTAAATCCTCGTTAATTATTATCCTATAGCAGCAGTCCAAAAGCTGTCGGCTCAGACGTAAGTAATCCTTGACCTAATTATGCCATTTTATGGACAAGCAGCTCATAGTCTTTTAACTGTAGGAAGCAATTTGCATAGCTAGACGACCAAGTGGCCAACTGTCTTGCAAGTGTTCGCAAATATTTTGAAATAGTGCTTATGCGTTTGTGTGTATGAGTGTGTGTGGGGAAGGCGGATGGCTGTGCTCAGTGAACCAGTATGAGTTATGATGGCATTGTATTAATACTAATTGAATTGTTTAAGAACGGAAGCAGAGGGAATTGCTCAACTTGCCTTATCGAATAGTAAAATTGATGCTTGCTGTTTGAGAAAAAAAATCAAGACGAAAGCATGAGGAAAGAATGAGCAAAGGTATCCGTAAAATATTAATGCTGGAGTGGATGATTGTTGTTAAGGAAAGGAAGCGATCTACAAAGCCGAATCACTTTTCATTGAATAATGAACAACAAATCATTTGATTAGGCCCGTCATCTCAAAGCCAATACTAGGAAAATCTTTCAAAAGCTCGCGAAATATAACTTCGAACATTTTGCGAGAAAGATTTTCATACAGTTGCAGAGCAAGCGCTTTCAAGAGTATTACAAACGCAAGAATTGTAATTAATTGGTTCTTACCAAGTGTCATAATGCTGAAACTATATTCCGTGTTGACGGTCTCTTAAAGACGCAGACGAGATTGATTAGTATTTTCAAGCCATTCGTATACTAAATGGTGCTAAAGCTTTTCAAATCATGATGAGTCTGACTTATTATAGGACAAATACGTAAAAATAATAGAAAAAGGCTCTGTGAAGCTGGTGGTGAGTGAGCTCCAAAATTGTTTCTTCAATTGTTGTGTTGGTAGATATAAAAAAATCTTATTGACTAGAATAACACAACCTCCCAGACCTTTTTAAAGCTTTTGCGGCTCTAACGTTTTCTATAGTAATTTTTTTTTCAGAACACTAAAGCCTCGCGAGCTTTTGAAAGTCGCCAGTGATGATATTCAAATCTTCAAACCTTCATCATATATTAAGATGACCGGCCGATCGACTATCGTTACCAGCTTATTTCACAGATCTCGCGGTATATAATCTAGAAAACTTTTCTAAATGACTGTGGATGTTGTTTGTTTATGGCAGACAATTTTATAAACCATTAAATGACTGCAGACTTTAATATATATCGCTACAGCTCTTTTACTGTTCATCAAAGCTCATAACCACAACAAACCTTCTGCACTGTCTGAACAGTGAGGTATCTAACTATAGATCCCTTAAGAATGTGTTCGTTAAAAATGGACCCTTTTGTCGCAAATTACTACATTTTATTCGAAGATTACTTTCCTATGTACGCTTCGTAATATATGATAGCGAATAATGGATGTACTTGTATATAGATTTTTGTAGTTGTTTCGCAAGACGAAAGACTTTTTCTAAAATATTACACATTTAAAACATAAACTGGATTTTTTTAATACTTTTTGCAATTAGACTTGAAATTTTCTAACCCTCTACTAAAAATTAGTAATGAAAAAAATATGTATAGTCCAGTAGAAACTCTTACTTTCACGCTGCCAACTTACTTAAGACAAGAAACAAAAATTTTCAAGGTCACAAGCAATTTTCTAACACAACACTCTTCTAAACCCTTTCAAAATAAATACAAAAAAACAGCTATTTTATAAAATTTCTGCCATAGCCTTAAACCCTTTGCTAAAAAATGCAACAATAGTAAAAAAAATAAATAATAAAGAAATTTCCCGCAGAAAGTAGTGAAAGGAGTAGCAAAATTGCATGCTGAGTGTTGAAAAATATTACTTCCGCGAACACAAACAAAAAATTAACACAAACATACATATGCATACACGTACATATTTTAAGGCTGCGCAGCAATAACAAGCACAGCTTGCCTACAAAACCCCATTGCAAATTATGCAATAACAAATGTATAGGTAATTTAATACAAAGAACTGTGTCCTTAAGAACTTTTACGCTTCAGTGGCGGAGTGTGCTCAAGAGCAGCGGCAAATGTCTATAGGCGCGCTGACAACCCGTTAATACCCACGCACCGCACAGCGATTATAGTTTTTATGGTTGCAATCCTTTCTCACCTTCTTCCGCGTAAGAAAAAAAAAACAAAAACAAAAATAAAAAATAAAAGAAGATATAAATTTAGAGAACGATGTGACGAAAAACCAACAACAAAAACGTAAAATACCCTCTAATAGGTTGTGCTACGGCAGCGCGCAAAAAACTGACAAAAACAGCAAAAATGACAAAAATGAAGTAGACAAAATGGGCGTGCACAACTACAGCTACCATTTGTGTATCGCATACTATTGCATGCATAACTGTTCTTACACTTCGATATATGTATGTTTGTGTGTGAGTGTGCATTGTGTGACTAGTTCAAGGTCAGTCAAAGGATTGCACAAAAATTGCATCGTATGCGCCGAGTTGCAATTTTAAAACATCTTTTTTTTTCTCATTATTTGTTTTGAAAACGTTTTCCGCTAACCGAACGCCTATATACTTGTATGCTATGCGCTGCATTGCGGCAGTTCCGCGAAAACGTGTTGTGGTAAAGAACAACACCTTCTTCCGACATTTCGGTTTTTTCCTCTAAGTACCAAGCCAAGCAACGGGTTCAATAATTTCTGCAGTTTTTCTCTTTTTAGCGAAAAAGTGAAAGTGTGTAATTAAGAAAGGCTGCTGAAAAGAGTTAAGCAGTCTATAAAACGTGGGTACTTGCTTAGCGTTTGAAGGACGAGAAGGAAGCGCGAAATGCAGAAAGAGTTAAAATTGCATTGAAGCTTCTTAAGAAGTGGTCATTTTGGCGCGACTAGCACATATGTTGAGTATAACGTTTGTTTTGGTTGGCTGCGAAGTTCGAATTCAGTTTATATATGTATTAAGTCACATTGTGATAGTTGCTCTTATGCCGTTATTCTGACAGAAAACTTGAATATTCGTGATATGGTTCATGGATCGTTTTAAAGCTTCCTCCGATTCGATGATTTTTTTTAATCTATTTAATCATAAATTTGTATAAATTTTTTCTTGAATTTAGTGCTGAAACATAGCTTTAATCTTCCTAATTAGTTAGTTTAACATTTAATTGAAGCTTTCTTAATAATTTATTAATTTTTTTAAACATTTGTCAGCAAAAAAAATTCGATTTTCAGTACCTTTGGAAACAAGTCCACTATTTCATTTTTTTTATGCATATTATTTGTTAGTTCACTTGAGTAAACTATAAATAATAATAATCTCAGATGACTACGAAAGGCTGTGTGCTTCTCCGAAACCGCTTAACGTTGCTTCCAGTCCTCCACTTCAACACAAAAAATTATGAATAAATCAATGTAAAATTAAGTAAAAGAAATTTCTTTGTATGCTTGAAAGTAGTAAAAAAACCATGTAAAAATTACAAAGCGAACGCATATTATTTTCCTGCTGAAAAAAATTCACGAAAAAACGTCGAAATTTCAGCCGTCACACCGGGCTACTTCTTTAAAGAATAATATTCACTTGCAAATCAAGAAAAACGCGTTTTTTCGTGAATTTTTTAATAGGCATTTTATTTAATAAATAAAAAGCAATAATGTACTTTTACAAAATTTAGTGTACTTTAATAATCGGTGAGTCATTTTGAAAAATTTTGTTGCCCTTGATACCGCAGCCGATTTCGAGCAGGACCTCCGAGAAAAGCTGTCTGGCGGTGAAGAACATTTTTCTGCTTAAAATTATATCAAATAAAAAACTGTTAAAAATTATTTATTACTATCGATGAATACAAATAATTATTTAAGGACTAGTCAAAATTTAATTTTTTTTCAAAATGGCGGCTTTTCAAAAAAGTAGTAGTTTGTTGTCAAAAAAATTACACTTCATAGCGCCCAAAATTTGCAAAAATCTTATTACTTCGCTCATTAGCTGACAAATATATAATATCTTAAAAAGGTCGTGTGAAAAGTTCAAGCCGATCCGTCTAGCCGTTTCGTGTAATAATTACGAATTTCTTAAACTGATGGAAGTCATTGAACCACTTTACGGAATTCTGATTCGCCACAGGGGCGTAGGCAGAAGGGGGCAACCCCTAGGTTGAACCTCTACTAGAACCAAAAAATATTTAAATATTTCTATACAATATTTTAATTATTCCATTTTAGCGATGAATCGTTATCGACGATATTGCATAGTTACATGATACATGAGGGAAGGGAGAACTCGGGGAACGTTCGTACCGAGGCTTCAATTAAACTACGTGCGCGTGCTCGGAGTCAGTCGGGTTCGCTAAGGAGAATCGAAACAAGCTATATAGACTCGTGTGTACGTATGTCAAAATGCGTGTCTCGCATTGCAAATCTGCCTGCACTGGATGTCATTTTATAAGTACTTTTTGCATTAGCGAAAAATTTTATTCAGTTGAAAAGTAAATATAATTTTATGAATAATTGACGTAGTGCATTATATTAAACAATAAAACAATACGCGTTGCCAGCACTAACTATTTTTATCGTTCTCATGACTTTTTTAATGAAAAATTTGAACAGAAACCTCCTCCTGAAATTAATTTCTTCCTACGCCGCTGTGTACTGACGTCGTACTTTCTTAATTCGCTTTCAGTAAAGAAAAATTTTGAAAACTTCAATCCTTACGCTGTATTCCACTTTATTGCAAAACTTACAAAAGTTCGCTTAGACATACTTTCGTCATGAATCGGCGGAATCAACTTATCATGCTATTTTGTACTGACGCTGTCTTTTCGAGTTCGCCTCGAGTAAAGAAAATCTCAAAAATATCTTCATTGCAAAAGTTTGCAAGGCCCTTTTCCCAAATTAATTGGTGTCAACTTATCGAATGAGCGTATTTTCCTCGTCAAAACGATTTGTATCAAAATTTGCATAGTTCTAAATGCTATTTTTGCGCTTTCAAAGCACGTGCATGCAAGCTTGTTTGACAAACTTGCTAGCAAAGTTCCACAACATTAAACCCTTGAACGCTTGGCGCGTGCTTGCTATAAGTCTTTACAGCTTTTATGCAATAAAACTCCTTAATGATTAATCACTTTTTTTTTAATAAATTAACTGCAAAATATGCGAAAATACGCAGCACCCATTTCGGGCTCAATCGTGTTGACGAAGCTTGTGCATGCAATTAGCTGCGGTGTAAAAGGATTTGCATATGTCTGCATGCACTGTGCGTCCAGACCGTGAAAATTCGTTACAGTTCATTATGTCGTAAGATCATCGTATTCGCAACAACGTAATATAGACAATTCGCAGCAGCGATTGCCTTGCTGCAGTAGGCGTCACCCAATACCGTTGGCCGCTCAAAGGATTTGGCGCAGAATGATTTGTACGGAAACTGCAGGAAAGGATTCGCCTTTCGTTGCAACGCGATTTGTACACTGCCAAAATTCTACAACGAAGAGGCGGTAGCTAGCGTTTGACCTTACAAGCGTTAAGTCGTTGAACTTCTCCGAAGACTCATATATATACACACATACCTATGCTCTGCCGTTTGCCGAATATGCAAATAACTAAGCACTAAACGCTCAAGTTAATTGTTAGGACTCTGCAGTAGTTAAATAGAGCAAAGTAGGCGCGTGATCTTTGTGTTGCAAACAAAAGTAGAACAGAAAATACACTGAAGCGCATTATAGCGAGCGCATTGTTGCCAGGACCTTGACTAGGTAGCCGCGCGCTTGTATGTAGATCAAAAAATGAGAGCATACACACAAATGTCGTGTTATTGTAGTCGTGGAAAAAAGTCGATTGCGTATTAACTTAGATTGTTCAGCGCGCACTAAAGCGCGTTGCACGCTTATGGGTGTGTATTGTATATGCAAGTGCATATGAACAATGGCATTGCACATTAAATTTATATGTTTGAGGCGTAAAAATAGCTTGTATCTAATATTTGTAGCAGCAACAACACATGCCACACTATTCAAAAATCATACTTACATAATTATTGCAAGTTGCGCACAGTGCGCACTGTACGCTGAGTACGCAGTGTGTATTGTGTGAGTAAGTAAACAGTTTTCAAAACTAACTGCGCTTGATTAGAGTAAGTGCAATCATAATAACAACAAATTCGCTAAGATTTCGCGGAGTTTCAGCTCCATTTTGTGGGGAGAGCTTTGTGATGTTATGAAAAATTTAAGCTTTTTACAAGTTTAGACTGATTTCGAGCGTCTGCAGTATATCTTTGATAGATTTGTTATCTGTTATGGAATACACACAGAGAGACCCATTAGGCTCAGCCAGCTACTTTGCTATAGTTTCAGCACCAAAAGATTTTAAATATTATATGTTAAGCTTTTCTAAATAGTGTCCTTCATCTCGTTTTTTAAAAACGTCATAGAAAATCTATGGTGACTTGGAATCAGAATAGATTTGTTTACTGCTCTATGGTTTATATGAAATTTCATATGTTTTATTGATAGAAGTGCGGTTTAGATTGTTGGTAAAGCTTCTTCGTCGAACTATGTTGTCTATGTAGTCTATGTTGCACAAAACCTTTTAGTTTCTTCTTAAGAGAGTATTCTAGTAAATATATATAAAATAACATATTCTCTCTACTTTTAAAGTAATATTTCAAATAGTTTTTGAGTTACAGCTTTCCAAAGGGTAGCCACTCAGTTCAATCAGCTCTATGAATTTATCTGTAAAGAAATGCATGTACTTGACAATTTCATACTCTCAGTGTCATGCTCGTGAAAGCGTTATATTTCCATACTATCGCACAAGCTTTCATAAGTTTTTTAAGCTTTTTTTATATGTGCAGGTGAAAGCTTGGTTATTTGAAATGAAAGGCATAACTGCTAATCAACTAGACATTTTGCACTCAATATCTACTTTGGAAATGAAATTTATCCCAACGCACAAAAGCTCACCCTCCAAGCCTTTCTTGTTTTGATAAAGTTTACATTTTGAGCGAGGTTCTGTGAAGTAACTAGCTTAAAAATTGGCTTATCCAAATTTTACCAAAATTGCTTTGTTTCGTATCTCTAATGGTTTTAATATAAATATTGCAAAGCTTCAGTGAAAGCCAGACTTAGATTTGAGCAAATTTTAAAGATGATTTAATTGCTTAAGTGTTACAATTTTGAAAATTTTATCATAAAAAATATATTCAAAAAAAATTCAAAATTAGAAAGGTAGAAATTTTCAAAATTTTTTGTATTTCAAATTTTTAAAATTTCAACTAATTTTATGCATGCATTCATGTATAACATTGTTTAACGTATTTGTAATTTTTTGTTTAAAATAATTCCTTTATAGTTAGAGCTTTGCTCTTAAAAAATATTAAAAATTTCGGAATTGAAAAAGTTGAAATTTTGAAAATTTCAGTTAATTTTATGCATACATTCATGTATAACACTGTATAAATCTTTTGTAATTTTTTGGATGAAATAATTGCATAAGTGCTAGAATTTTGCAAATTTGCTCTTAACAAATATAAAAAATTTCGAAATTAAAAACGTTCATATTTTCAATAAAAAAAAAATTTTAACACTTATAATTAATTATTAAACAAAAAAATATATTTTTGAAAAGTTTAAAAATAAATATTAAATAAAAAAAAATTTTTTTTCAAATTTTTAAAAATTTTAAAATTAAATATTAAATAAAGAAAAAATTTTTTTTTTTAATTTTTAAAAATTTTGTTATTTTTATATATAACTACGTACTTTATCGACTTTTCAGTCTTAAAATTTAAATCCATTAAATTCGCGAAACGAGCATCTACGCCAACGTTGCATTATTTTTTCGGATTCTCGCAATGGCTTTAAGCAACTTCACAGCATCGCCCATTGCTGCTAATACTTACATTATATACTCGTTTAGTATATAATATATTGTGTATTTCCCTAATATAATATCAAATTCGAAGGGTTATTCATATTACTTTTTCGGGGTTGCAAAGTGTGTGAGAAAGTGTTTTGCCAAAGAATCGATACAAACGCCATACAAAGTACCGCTATTAAGGGTAGAAGGGTTCGCTACCACTACAACGACAATACAACAACAAAAAAATCGGAAACAGGTCATATACAAACGTCAACTGAGAGTGGAGAGCAGCTATTACAATTATTTCCTGTACATCAAATAGGCTTGCAATATTAAAGTACCGTTTGTTATGCTATGTTGGCATTGCATTTGCAAACAAAATTCATATGTTTGCTCATATTTTGAGCTAAGATTAAATATTATAAAATAGAGAGAGCGCATTACAACTACCTGCCGGCTTAGAGTAGGAAAGGCAATGATGCGCTGAGCGCGAGTGCAACTGGGATGGCGAATTGTCATTGTCACAAGTCATTGTCATTGTGATAATCGTTTCGGCGGCGGCTCAGACAAACAAACAAAATACCGAAAATGTGTAAGCGGTTGAATGGATGGATGTATGGACGGACGGACGGACAAACCGCCTAGAGCCAAACAAAAGGATAGGCGTATGAAGTGAACAGACAGGCAAAGAGGCAGTAGAGAGCGTCTATGGTTGGAGAGTGTCGTGTATAAAAGCCTTGCTGGACTGGGTGTGTAGTGTAGTTAGAAGCTGACAGCAGTAGGAATTAGACATATACAACGTGGATATTTAGTCAAAGTGTAGAACCGAAACAGTGTCAGTCATCACCAGTTTTAAAAGAAAACTTCAGTAAAGATTTTCGTACAAAAAGTGCCTATAGTATATATTGCAGTGTTATTAAGTGAAATCAGATAAAAATGATGATACAAGAGAAGCTCATGTCGGGACAGTTCCTATTTGATTTGAAAAATGGTAAGTAACAGTTTTGGACTCAAAAAAATACTGTAAAGTTTTTAAACAAATTGATATCTTGAAATAATTTTCATAAAAACGCAGCAACTAATTACAAACCTTACTCACAAACAGAACACAATAACTTGTTGCATTCAGCCACCGCACAGCACGCACGTCTCTCCGCACATCAGCCCTTCCTTACACACCACCAAAACTACAATCCCAGCCTGCCGCTCACACAACATGCGCTACACCAAACACACGCCGCTCTCCCAGCCGCCGCTATTGAGCAGCTCGAACTCTACTCCGCCTACGCTTACCAACAACAGGCACAGCTGATTGGCAGCGCCGCACAAGCGGAGTGCGTTAGCCGACACCAATCAGCAAGCGAAGTGCTTGATCTCTCACGACGCGATTCCGTTGAGACTGCATCGGTACGTAAAACACCTTCGCCTTATCATACAAATTCGAGTGTCGGTGCCGAATCGCCAGCGACATCACCAACACACAGCCAACAGCAGCAGCAGTTGTTGCAAACAAATTTGCTTTATAACGCCCAACAACAAATGGGACGGCTTGCGCCGCCGTTAGCATCCTTCTATCCAGCATTTTATTCCTCAATCGGTCTTGCCAAAGATACCACTGCAGCAACCACGCCACCACTGGCAGCAGCGGTGACACCACCGGCATCAAACGCATCGCTTTACACCGCACATACACAGACCTCACCAATCTCTAATAATTCGTTGGCTGTTGCGACCGCCGTTGCGGCTGCTGCCGCCGCTGCCAACACAACGCCTAATGGCATGCTACACAAGCTCAAAACAGAAGATGTGCACATGACGCCACTCTCGCCCAGCTCCAGTCATGATGGACGCAGCAAATCGCCCGCAATGCAAGCCGCCAACGTTGCCGCCAACAATCCAACTACGCCAAGCAGCAGCTCCGCATTAAACGCGCTAAAGTCGACGCGCCCCTTTAAGGCCTTCCCACGCGATCCGTTAGTTATAGCCGCCAATTTCGCCGCCACCGATGTGCTATTGGACAATCCACGCGTCGAACGCTATACGGAATACCGTAAGCGCGTACTGGAGCAAATACACAACAGCAATGGTGGCGCGCGCACAATCACCAACCCGAAGATGCGTCGCATGAATTCACGACGCAACAGCAACACCAGTAGCAATACGCCGGAGGGTGCCAGCAGCGAGGGCGAGGAACGTCATGGCGCTGGCGCAGATGAGTCTAGCGATTGTGACTCCTCGTACACCGGCGGTCATGCGGATAAAGTGAGTTCTTCAGCGCATGCCAACAATGGTGAGGAAAATAATAATAATGTAAATGGCACTGCCAATAGCAGCAGCTCGTCTGCTGGACAAGTAAAGGACGCGGCTTACTATGAGCGTCGTCGCAAAAATAATGCGGCGGCTAAGAAGTCGCGCGATCGTCGTCGCATAAAAGAGGATGAGATCGCCATACGCGCTGCCTACTTGGAACGTCAAAACATTGAACTGCTTTGCCAAATCGACGCGCTCAAAGCGCAGCTAGCCGCTTTCACATCGAAGGTTGTGAGCGCGTGAACGAGTTTTGCTCGGTCGTGTTGGGGGAAAAGGCAGGGAAGCAGGCAAAAGTAGCGTTCAACGTAGCCGCAAACTTAATCCAGTTTTTATTCGTTTATACAAGTAAATCCGCATTGAGGAGCTCCAAATTTATTGTAGAAGTCTGAATAGTGAAATGAGTACAAAAAGGTTTATATGTTGTGATTCTAAAATATACGAATTTTTAGACTAGTAATACAATTGTAAATATAATTGGTATTTTATAGATTAATTTTATTTTTGTAATTTAGAAAAAAATAAATTTTTATATGGAAAAGAACGCACTAATTGTTTTAAAACAAACTTCTTTATCGAGCCTCTACCCGATTCATTCATGATTCTTCTGATCTGCCGGCTTAAACAACGTCTTGTCTTGTCGTAGAAAGAACAGAAGTTGGACGTTATTAAATATACATATGCTGATTCCCCATTATCTTTTGTTGGGTTACCTAACGAGAAACCTCGCAAGGCTTGTAAAGCACTACGACCCGCGAATACCTCCATACTATGCAAAAATCGAACGAGACGCGAAATAACCCGATTTTCATGCTGGTTGCATGGTTACATTCTACTCCATTATCTTTTGTGGAGTTAGCTAACGCGAAAACTCGTAGGACTTGTGAAACCCTAGACACCTAGAAGTAGCATACCATACGTTACCATACTGTCCAAAAATTAAGTGGTATGTTAGATAACCTAATTTTCTTGCTGGCTGTAGCTAACTCATTTTTTCGTCAGACCCGTGGAATTAAAGTAGCTACTTACTTTATAGATTTACTAAGCCTACCTTTTTGTACAGCGCATGAAGACCTGTCACAAGGGAAAGTATTAAGAGGTCCATTAAATATTATACAACGTCGCCGCATCGCCGGATAAAAGCACAACTAAACTCTTTAGAAAACAGATTAATGAAAGGTGACTGGAGTTACTGTCGATCACTTGATAGTGACGATAATCATTTAACATAAATTTATTTTTTTGCTGATCTTCAATGCACGTAAAGCTTTGCAGTTATCGGCCTCTACAATAAACAGACGCAATTGAAGGAAATAAAAAAAAAATATGTAACCCTGGTAGAAAGTGACGGAGATTCTATAAAGTTTAGCTATGTCATGCTGTCTGTTCGTCTAAATATACACGAACCGAATGGCGGATATCGGAACACTGTAGCATATACATATGTATGTACAATATGTAGCTGCCATACAAACCGAATGATCTCATTTGGAACTTAGTTCCTCATATGGAAAACGTTTTTACTTTACTGGTTATCTTTACGAAATTCCGACTATTGTCCAAAGCAACAGCTTAATCTTCGAATATACTGTTCAGATCGAATCACTATAGCATATAGTTGCCATACAACCTAAACGATCAGACTCAAATCTTTGTATGGAAAACTTTTTTACTTCACGAGATATCTTTTGAAATTTAGCATGGATTATTTTCCACGGCAATGCTACAAACTCCGAATCGTATCGGATCCTTATAGCATATAGCTGCCATACAAATTGACCAATTAAAATCAAAATGAAGATTTTTTTATATAAGCCCTTTCATGCATAATAAATGCGCCTGTGAGGAATATTATAGTTTAGGTGCAGCCGAAATCAATGTGTTTCCTGGTATTAATCCCCTTTAACAAAACATGCTGTCACTGGAATTGGGAATAAAATAAATTTACAAAAAAAAAAAATTAAATAAAAATGCAATAGTTTTATGATTGTTTTATGTTTTTTACATTTTTAAGTTTTTTTATTTTTTTTTTCTCAATTTATTTAATCACTAAATTACGCTTAACTTTATACTTACTTCTTTCAAACATTTTCTTTTAATTTAATTATTATTATTTTCACATACACAATTACTAATTTTCAGTTTTTTGTAGTTTTAGTATTTATAGCAACACTTTAAATTTAACTTATAAATCTATAGTTAGTTTTTCTTTCGCTAGCGACTATGTGCTTCATACAATTGTAAACAATTGTGTAAATAAAAGAAAGAGAATTATATATATAAAATATAATGATTTCTTTAATTTTTTCAAATAATCAATTAAAGTGTACAAATTACACACATAAAAGCGCACAGTGTGACATTTTGTAATTTCGGGCGCACATTTTTTATGAAAACTTACAAATTTTTTATTCGAACTTTCAATTTTTTTTATTAGAATTTTTAATTTTTTTATTAAAATTTTCAAAATTTTTTATAGTTTTATTAACCATTGCAACATTTATCAATTCGTACTCAGTTTTTACTTACTATCCCTAGCGCAATTAATTCTTTTCATATATAGTTCATTTTTAATGTTTCTTATTTACCGCTATTTTTCGTCTCGTATTGTTTAACTTATTTTTTATTTCTAATTAAATATTCAAATTTCAGTACTATTTATTTTTCAATGATTTGAATACGCTTTGGATCACTCTGCTTCTAAAATCTAATTTTTAATATGAGAAAAAAATATTTATACAATAACAAGAATACAACAAATATCTATAGTATGTGGTGTGTGGTAAATAACTTGTTTTATCAGTAATTTTTCGTTCATTTGTTTCACTGTTTCTTAGAGTGTTCAGTTTTTGCTTGTATTGCTGAGCAAAAGCCTCCTAATTTTGCTATTCGGGGAACAATGTGTGTTTAGTTAAACGGTGTTCGACGTATTTAGTTGATAATAATATTTAAAAAATTTGTATTTAAAAAAAATTAAAAAAAATAAATAAAAATTTTAAATTAAAGAAAAATTTGAAAAACAAAAAATTAAACAAACAAATTTTTTTGAATAAAAAAATATTTAAAATTCTTAAAATTAAAGAAAAAATTAAAACTCATTAAACAAAAAATAAATTAAAACTCATTAAACAAAAAAATAAAAATAAAAATTCAAGAAAAAACTAAAACTCACTAAACAAAAAAATAAAAAATTTTAAAACTTAATAAATTTAAAAAAAATAGTTAATATTTAAATTATTTATAAAACTGTAATAAAAGTAAAATATATAAGTGGGCTGGTATTAAATAATATTGAAATTGAAATAAAATAAATTAAAAACTTAAAGTTTATTCAAACAAAATTTAATAAAATTGTATATAAATATTTGAATTAAATAAATTATAAATGTACATAAATAATAACAATGTCAATAAAAAATTGATAACCTATGCTACGCTAATACAAATTAAAAAAAGTATACTTTCATTACTTGCTTTTTTTTACGCTATAGAGCTTCGAAAGTAGGTTTGAAAACTGTCGTGCTAGAAAAATTAAATTTCATTAGGATTATACAATTTACTATGTATGTACATATGTAAGTATGTATATCAAGTTAGTTAAAACTATATAATATTTTTACACTAGAATCTAGTTTATTTGTATTTCCTGTTGGACGCTGTAGAAAAAAGGCTTGTGTATAAATATATACAAACAACAAATCGCTCACATGATGCACATATTTACTTATGTAACTGCTCTTTATTATCTTTTTGTTTTTCTTAAGTCTGTTTAGAATCATAAATAAAAGTTTAGTGTTTACACCAGTTATTATTTTTTTTTTTGAAATATATATGTATCAATTTTTATTTAATCGTAATAATAATTTTTTACACAATAATATATAAAGTTTTATAATAAAACTAGTTTACTACTACTACTAGCATACATTTACACTGTTGATATTTGCATGCTTTTAGATTTTTGTAAATTTTATTTTTTTACATTGATACATTTTAGGTTTTTATTTATAATGAATTCCTCTCCTGCGCTCACATACACAATGAAGAAAGTTGTTTGCAGTTTTCATTTTTTATTTATTTATTGATTTTTATGTACAAGGCTTTCATTAAATTACTATTGTGTGTTTTGTCTTAAATATTACAGCAAATTATGCCATTTTTCAATTAAAATTTTAAACAAAATTGCAACAGTTGCATGTTGGTGTGCTTGGTTGTGGTGTAGTTGGCTATCACCTAACGCGGTACCTGTTTTTTTTTCACGACATATTTTTTTTAATTTTTAATATTTTTTTTTAAATAACAGTATAAATAAAACATTAAATTTATACGAATGCTTAAACAAAGAAAAAAAAATTGAAATTCATAAAAAATGGTGACAAAAAGTAAAAAAAAATAAATAAAAAAAATTTTAATTAAAAAACAACATAATTTTTAATTAAAAAAAATACAAAAAACTTTTAATCAAAAGAAAAAAATGTTAACTAATAAAATAATAAATAAAATTTTAGTTAAAATAAAAGTTAATAAAAAGAAAAATTTAATTAATATTTTATTAAAACAAAAACTTTAAACTAAAAAAAAATTTTAAACTCAAACAATTTAAAATTTAAGTAACATTAATTTAAACATTAAAATTTTAACTTTCTTAATAATATTTTCAATACATTTTCTCTTGATAGACCTCATGTAAAAAATATGTACATATATTTTCTGCGTTGAAGTAATAAATATAAAAAGACATATGTAGAATATTAAATTCTTTTTTAAAACATATGCGTACATAAGAAATCGAAACTTTCGTTTCCAGCAAAATAAATAAAAATAATAATTTAAATAAAAATAATAAATAAAAAAATTTAAAATAAAAATAATTAATAAAATATAATAAAAAAAATGTTTAAAATTAAAATTAAATTAAATTAAAATAAAAAAGTCAATACAAATTAAAATTTAATTGAAATTGATTCAAACATCAAAAATTTCATTTATTAATAAAATCATTAGAATATTTTCTCTCATTATAGCGCACGTAAAAAATATTTATTTGTTTGCTCTATAGTAATAAAAATAAAAAAAGTCGGAGATATTGGGTTTCAAAAGCATATGCGTATATAAAAAATCGAAATTTTCGTTTCTAAAATACTAACACGTCTAAAAGTAATAAACATAAAAAATTTAAAAAAAAAATAAAATTAACAAAATGAATATCACTTTATGATTTCTAATAGCGCTTTATGATTTGAAAGATAGCAGTTAAAAAAAATAAAAATTCAAGGTTTCTGGTCAAAATTTCAGAATATACGCAAAAGTCAAACTTAAAAAATGAAAACTAATTCAATACCGGCCGTTTATTTGTACTGTTCCACAAGCACAACAATAAAAAAATATTAAAGCGTGACAGCAAAATTTTTTAAATTCGTTTTTAAATATTTTGTAATTTTCGTTTTAATATTTCGAGTTTTTTTAGTATTTAATTTTTTTTTTAATTTTAATTTTTCTTTTAATTTTCAATTTTTGTTTTAATTTTAATCTTTTTTATTTTTTTTAATAATTTAAATTTTTAATTTTTAATATTTAAAATTTTCTTCTTTTTCTATCTTTGAACACCCCTGCGTTGACACTGTGTTTGACATTTTATTAACAGCCTTTGAAATAAAATACAAAAACCAACAAAATTTTTTTAAAAAACAAACAAAATTACAAAAAAAAACAAACATTAAAATTAATAATATAACATTTTTTAAATAAAAAAAATTAAAATTAAAAAATTTTTACAATAAAAAAAATTGAAATTAAAAAAAAATTTTAATAAAAAAATATTTAAATAAAAATTATAAAAAGAAAACATTTTAAAAAAAATTAAGAGAAAAAATTAAAAAAAATTAAAAAAAAATTAAAAAAAACTAAAAAAAAAATAAATAAAAACAAATAAAAAAATTCAATTTAGTAAAAATAAATATAAATAATATAAAAACCAATAAAATAATTTTATTAAATTTTATAAATTAAAATAAACACAGAAACTCAACGGCACACGCGTGCTTCACTTACAATCCTCACAAAGCACCAACATGCACACGCAAACACTTACCCTTGTGCTGAAAACTAAAGTATACTCTGTTGTTTGCTAATTTTATTTAAATTCAGCCAACTTTTGGTACTTTTGGTTTTCATTCCACTTAAAAGTACACATGATTGCTATTTTTTGTATTTATTTTTATTTATATATTAAATACTAAAAACTAAATAAATGGTATTTTAATATTATTTTTTCTCTCATGTATTTTCATTATTTACTTTTACATAATTTTGCTTGTATGCAGCACACTGCAACAAATTGTTTATTTATATGCATATATGTATAGGTTTTATCAACGTTACAATTATCTTTTAATTTTCATAATTTAAATTATTTTTATTTTTATTTTTCTTTTATATTATAATGAAGTGTTAGGTATTCAGTTTTGTTTTAGTAAAAGGAAAGAATAGCCTTTATGCTAATTTTTGTAGTGTTTACGTTTATTAACATTATTGTTATTGTGTTTCATTTATTTATTTATTTAATTTTAATTTTAATTTGTTTTGTATATATGCATATAGTTATTTATTGATTTACATATATTTAAGTGTATATATGATTTTAATTGTTTGCAATTATACAGTTTGCAAGCCATTAAAATTATATTTAATTATATATATAAAATGTGTGTGTGCGCGCACGTGATCCGCATGTGTGTTTAGCGCTGCTAGGCTAACTATTGTTTATTTATACAACGTTTGCGCTTGCAAGTCATACAGACAAATTGCATGAAATGCACAGTAATGAATGTTTTGCTTGATTTTTTCTTCTGATTGCCTACGCTCACACTAAAACCACAGCACGACTCTTATAACATATACATACATATATATATATATATATATTATATGTAAACATATAAACGTATGTGTGTGTGTGCAAGGGGTGTGTACGTGTATTTGTTAAAAAAATGCTGCTATTATTTTATTTTATTTTTCTATAAAACTATATAATATATATAATATTTTTTTTTTTTTTGTGTGTGTTCTCGTTTCATATCAACATTACAACTGTTTGCTATTCATTTTATTAACATTTTTTATTATCGTTTTTGTTATTATTTATTAATTTATTAGCAGCAACAGCTAAGTTCGCGCGTTTCCGTTTTGCTGCTTGCTCTAAGCCAACAAATACCCTTATACCCTTTATCTGTGCTCCGCTTGTAGGCCTTCTGCCTCTCTTCAATTGCTTAGTAAATTAACGGTAAGAAGCCGAACTGCTGCTGCTCATTCACTCATTCAACGCTTGCTGAATCTCCTTCCTCTGCTCGTGTTTTCTGCGCTTTCTAAACGTCGTCCCGTTATTTTGCTTTCACTTACATACTACTAAAATTTAATTATATTTTTTAATGCATTTTTTGCTGTCCTCTTGACTGCTTAGTGCGTTTAGCCAAATAAATATCCAACATGAATGCTTTCCTTTTAGCTTTCTTACATAATTTGGATGCATTGTAGTGTATTCTACACTTGAAACGCTTCAATCGAAGTTGTCATTGAATCTTCAATGTTTGGTAATGGTGCGTTGAAGCAATTTTCAATATATCTAACTCCAATTTGTTATAGTTCTTTTTATTGTTGTTTAGACACAATTTGCGCTGGCTTTCATACACTCGCACTATTTATTTATATTATGTATCTATATGTATTGATCACAAACCTGCATTATATTAGGCTAGCACTAACTGTTTGTAGTATTGGGTATTCAATGGAGTTTACTACTCTACAACACTGCTGGGATTTTGTATTTATTAAAGCGATTCTTCGAAGGCCGCCATTAGATCACTTTGCATATTCATATCGATTTGACCGGCCATCTAGAAAGAAATTAGAAGTTTTTTTACTTAGCATGACTTTGAACAAAACTTTCTAACTAATCACTGTTTCATATTTTAAATATTTCAAAATTAAATTTTTAAACAGTATACGGCTTAAAGATATACTAACTTTTAGGCGCATATTCCATGTGCTTGCTATAAAATATATAACAAGGCGCCCATTTGGATTTATTAAATTCACTTACCGCTTCACGTCGTCGTCGCTCCTGCTCGAGCCGTCGCAATTCTGCACGTCTTGCTGCGGCCCGGTCTTGTGGCGATTGTTGTGCGGCACCGGCCGGTGAGCCGCTGCCCTGCGGAGACGCTTTGATATCGTCTACGCGTGAATTCTGCACCTGTGTGACGTCGTGCACACTTTTTCTGATCGTAATGGAGAAAAAAATAAAGTAAATACGATTTCCCCGCATGATATTTACTGCATTCGCTTACCTCCCGCTTTCCATGTTGACATCAGCTGCCGTCGAATGCATATGTCCGCCGCCGCTGCTGTTGACCGCATGCCCATGACCGTGGCCGACGTGTCCATGTGAATGCCCGTGCGCATGCGCTGACTGTGACAATGATGCTGCCGTTGCTGATGTGTGGTGACCAGCGCCACCGCTGCCACCACCCGCACTACTAACACTGCCCACTCCACCGGCACTGCCACCAACGCCGACACCACTGCCAATGACGTTGGCACCGGCACCGCCAACTGCACTATTACCGTTACCCGTTACACCACCACCCACACCAATTGCGCCCAACGGTTGTTTGTGATGCTGTTTACGCTGTTGCTCCTTCTCGGCCGCCTCCTTCTGTCGTTTCTGCTCCTTCTCGGCGGCTTCCAACAACTTCAGGCGATCGGCTTTCTCTTTGGCTTTATTGCGAAATTGTTGGAATGAATCCATGGCGGGTTTAGGCTTGTTTGAAGTCGGTGTATTTTGTGGCGAACTGGCCGATGCCAGTGACGACCACGAACTGGCATTTTTAAGGTTTTGTTCGTGCGCCGATTTAAAAGCTTGCGCGAAATTCGCTTGATTCGAGCCCAAACTGCTGCCCAGACTTGCGGCTGTTGGTATCTTCAGATCGGATGGCGATTGTTGTGGCGGTGCCACTTGCTGCACCTGTTGTAGCGGTTTCTTCTCAGGTGGACTAGGCATCATTGATTCGATGGGCTTGGGCGTGATCAGTAACTTATTGGGCTGAAGCGGCGGTTGAGATTGCAATAATTGCTGTGCCACTTGATGATCGCCCAAACCGAGCGCATTGGCGGCATCTTTCTTACCACCAGTCAGCGACAAGGTGCCAGGAATACCCGGTGCGCCACCGCCCATCATCATGGCGGCAAGAAATTCGTTGTGACTACCACCCATGGATGGCAATTGTTCGAAAATTGAACCAGTGCCGGCGCCACCGGCATGAGACAAGCCCAAACCAGCCAACGCCAGACTATCTAGCGCACGATCAGCAGCGCTGTTGTAGCCGTTATTGTGCGGGTGTTGCTGCTGTTGTTGATGATGCTGTTGCTGCGAATGCGCCATGGCCTGTTGAAAATGTTGCGCGGCCACCGCTGCGGCCATTGTGCTAATCCGATTGTTGAGACCCTCGCCGAGCTGCATCAACGGAAAATGATTGCCATTCATGCCAGAAACGTTTTCGGCGGCGTTTTTCGACAATAACTCCGACATTAGTTCCATATGATGATGATTGCCGGCATGCGCATGTTGCGCAGCTGCCTGCTGCTGTTGTTGCTGCTGCGACTGCTGTAAAGCGCCGAAAGCTTGCTGCGCCGATGCATTTTGCCCATGACTACCATGTGTGAGTTGTTGCGGCTGCTGTTGTTGCTGCTGTTGTTGTTGCATCAAATGGGCATTCATTAGGAAGTTATCCGCGACGCTTTTGGCCGATCCTGCCGTTAATAACGGCTGCTCTAACGATGCTAGCGACTGTTCAACGGGATCATCAAATTGTGGAATTTGTTTGAGACCAGCAGTCAATAAGGACGATGCCACAGAGGAGGGCACCGACGCTGGCGCAACAGACGAGGGCGCGGTGACGACAGCAGCAGATGGCAGTAGAGTATTTGACACACTTGTGGGTAGTGTGCCAATACCCAAACCGCCAAGGCCGGCTGCATCAGCGACATCCATCGGTGTCGGCGGTGGCAGTTTGTGTAAATTGCTGGCAACACGTATACCGCCAATATTTGTGGTAGTTGTGTTGTTGTTGTTGTTGTTATTATTATTATTGCCACCAGTGTTGTTGCCGCTGTTAGTTTGTGATGTAGTAAGTAGGGAGCCAGTCAGCGACGCTGCGCTTGCAGATGAGGCGAGTAGTGCGGCGGCAGCGCTCGATATCGTTGGCATTGTCAAATCATTGGGACCATTACTGCCCGCTGCACCGCTGTTGGCAATGCTACTGTTACTTATTGTGGTTGCAGCTGTAGTGCCAGGCGCTGAGGCTGCAGTGTTGCCGCCGCCAATTGTTGCTGCGCCGCTCATGACATTTAGAGCACTACCAGCACCGCTACCAACCGATGTCGGTATTAGTGATGTTTTACTGCTGTTATTGTTGTTAAGTAGGGCAACAGCAGACATGGTTGGATCCGTCGCAGCACCTGCAAGCGTCGTTGCTGCTGTCGAGGGAGCAACACTCACTGTACCATGGATAATGGATAATGGAAGAAATCAGACGATACGAGAGGTTGCCAAGCACAATGATGAAGTAGACATGACAGAATAGGAGAAGGAATAAGATGATTTTTAGTGACAATACTTATAAAGTTGCAATGCAAAGCATAAAGAAAGAATCATAAAAAACGTTCAACTAATTTTTACAACCGATAAAATTAAAAAAGTCGATAAAAAGTCCATTATAAATGAAAATAAAAAATAAAAAAAACGTTAAACACAGTCGCACCGAAGCTATAATACCCTTCTCAAATACAAAATATACCATACAAGAACTTGATTTAAATGAAATGGACAATATTCCATGCCAAACTTCGTGAAGATATCTCGTCAAATATAAAAGTTTTCCATACAAGGTCATGATTTTGATCGTTCAGTTTGTATAGCAGCTATATGCTGTAATGGTCCGATATCGACGGTGCCGACTAATGAACAGCGGGAACAATGGGGAGAAAAGAACGTGTGCAAAGTTTCAGATCGATATCTCAAAAACTGAGGGACTAGTTCGCGTATACACAGAAAGACGGATAAGACACAGCTCGTCACGCTGATCATTTATATATACATATATATTTTAAGGGTCTCTGACATTTCTTTTTGGTTGTTACAAACTTCGTGGCAAACCTATACAGCATATACCCTGTTCAGGGTATAAGAAATATTTTATATATCATTGGAGTGATTTGTCTTATTAGATCGATAAAAGAATTGATTGCAAGATTTGCTATTAACCGTTATCTAAAAAATCCTATAGTTGACACGATTAATTGGAATATTACAATGTATTTTTTTCGACACTTTTTTCAATTTTTATCGATAAGTTAAACGGAAAACTGTAATCGCTATAATCTAAGAATAGTTGCTGAGTTTCGGAATTTGAAAAGTTATCGTTTTTTATGAAATATTATCGTTTGTTTTTCACAAAATCGATACGTTTAGCCCAAATCTACAAGTGTTATTTATTATACGCTCAATTTCTTCTACAAACCCTTAGTTGTGCTTACTTTGTGTTCCACTGACGGTAACTGCGTTCAGCTGTGATGTGGGAACGGTCGTTGGCGGCGCTAAACTACTCGTACTTTGTGTTGTTGCCCCCGTAGCTGGCACACCGGCCATTGTCGTTTGTAGATGCAGCAATTGTTGCGTTGCATTTGCCGCTTGCTGCGTTGCGGCTATTGTGGACGTAATTGAGGTTGAAACTGCTGCAGGATTACCGCCAATGCTACCAACAGTTGTAGCTGTAGTCAGGCCAACACTGGTGGGTGCTATAGTTGAATTATTTACCTGGGCAATGGCGGGGAGGAATATACAGATACATACACATTAAACAATGAGGTGAAAAGTTTTCGTTGACAGATGATTTGACAATGAAAGCTTTAAGGTAAAAAGGTTGACACACCAGGTCACACTCGTCAACACAGACACGCGCAGGGGTCGAAGTGGAGGTGCATTTTAGTTAGACCCACTAATGATCTTTTTTCAGTTGTTGTTGTATATCGGTGTTGTGTGTGTGTATGTTGTGATTTAGTTTGGACTAATCTATAAATATTTTTGTCTGGTACTTACATTATTGCTACCACTTGAATCACGGGGTTTCTTCTTTCTCGGTGGACGACTATCAATATCACCTGTACGCAATTGACAAAAAAAAACATATTTTTTGAGTTTAAATTGTTTACCCAAACGTATAAACGATGCAGTTATACTCGATTTTATTTCAAATATTATTTTTTGAGCGCCACACTATAAGTGAAAAAATCGTGGGATGCAATTTTCTTATTTCGAGGACCGTAAGACCCTAAAGCTGTATATAAATAATGTATTGGATATTTTTACCGTAATACACTAAATCGCCTCAGTCAAGGAATTAAATAAATGAATCAATGCATCGATAACTTTAAAACGATAACCAAAACCATCGATAAGATAATCAATACTATTGATAAAATAATCAAAAATATCGATAACATGAAACGATAATTAAAATATCGTTAACATAAAACGATAAACCAAAATATCGATTCCGAAATAGTAAAATGAGCAAAAAAAAAATCTTATAAATAATTATACATTTGTATTATATGAAATTAATAACACGGATTATTGTTAAACAAAGAAAAGCAGTCGATTAAACAAATAAATTTTGTTTGAAAAATAACATATAACAAGTTTATATATAATTATCAAGAAATAAATCTGTTTTGGAAAGCTAAGATTTTTCACTTGATAAATAATTAATCTTGACAGATAATCGATTTTTAAAATTAATTCGATTACACAAAAAATATCGATAGCAACAATATATTAATATCTAAAATAATCGAAAATGTTTAAAATGATCGATTTATACCAAAAAACAAAACACGCGATTGCAAAAATAATATTTTTAAGTTATTGTTTCATTTTTTTTCTTTATAATGCACTTTAAAAATGTATAAGTAGACGAATATTAAAAATCGACTTTCGAAATTAATGATTAGCATTTTCCAATTGCCTAGGTGACTAACTAATATATTAAAAGTGATCACTGCTAGGAAGCAATTGATGAAAAAAATTATCGACTTAAGACGTAATGGATAAATATATAACTATTTCAAATCTAAAAAAAATTATCGACTTAAGACGTAATCGAAAAATATATAACCATTTCAAATCTAAAAAAATATCGATTTTAGACGTAATCGATAAATATTGAACTATTTCAAATCAACCAAGCATTTTGTTAACGTCTCCCCAACCACAAACACGATTTTCAATATATCCAACCTAACTTGCAGCCGCAGTAGTGAAAAGAGAGCGAGCTTTCAGCTTTTTCTTTCATATTAGACAATTATACGCACATAAATAATTGGTAATTAATAACGCATTTTGTTTTATTTTTTTGTGAACTTCCATTTTTAATGATATATATATATATATATTAATCAATAATTATAACTTATTCAGTATTTGTTGTTGTTGTTTGCTTACATGCTTACACGGTTATAAATTACCGCTCGGCGTTTACTTTTAGCTTTTGTTTTACTATCTTATTTTCACTACACAATGGAATTGTGAAGATGCAGTAGTCTGTGTGTGTGTCTATGTGTGTGTATGAGGTGTTTGAGAATTTTACGGTAATTGCCGGTTTACTAACTTATGGAATTTGTTTTAATATTTTTTGGAGCAACAGTTATTTTTGCAGGCATTATTATTTTTTAACGAAATGATTTGCTTTTTTCCTGTGTGTGTATTTTTTTATATATATTTTTTTTTCAATTACTGCTGCTACTAATTTGCATTATACCTTAAACGCTATTGACAATTATTTTGGGAAGTTTACTCGAGACTGTCTGCTGTTTGTGTTTATATGATTGTTTTACTAATGCTTTTGTGGTGTTTATAGAAAAAGTTTCTTTTGCCAGTTATTTAAAAATATTTTTTACTTGTTAAGAGAGGATTTGTGTTTTTATGCAAATATTTTTTACGATTTCAATTAATTGTTAGAATTTTTCTTTCTTGCAGAAAATGGCGCTTTTTAGCGATTTTGGAAAATATTACAAAGTTTTAATAGTTTTCTATGCATTTTTTTTTTGTTTTTGTTTTGTTTAATGAAGTAATCTTAGTTTTATACCCTTTGCTCTAAATTTTTTATGTAACTTCTTTTGTTTTAATTACTTAGTTAAGTAAAAATTTTTTTAAACTAGTGCAATATTTACTGACACAGTACTATAATAGTAGATTTATATTTATAACCAACTAATTTTTAATTTTTTTTTTAATTTTCATATTTTCATATTTTTTATTTGGCGGGTTCACGCAGAAAAATTAAAAAATCCTATTATTCCTATTTAACTTAAGTGCAAAAAATCTTATGATAAAACATTTCAGCGTTGTTTGTGTTTCCTTGCTTTTATGCTTAAAATTTAATTGCAAAACGTTGTTTTTTTTTTATTTTATTTATATTGTTTGTTTTTTTTTCTTGCGCTTGAATGCATGTTTACTTTTAATAATTTTTTTTATATTAATTTTAATTAATATTTAATTGTATGTGTCACTTGCTCCTTTTTGTTTACTATTTTT
Source organism: Bactrocera oleae (assembly GCF_042242935.1). Taxonomy (NCBI): domain Eukaryota; kingdom Metazoa; phylum Arthropoda; class Insecta; order Diptera; family Tephritidae; genus Bactrocera; species Bactrocera oleae. Next base: position 3,852,577 of record NC_091539.1, read on the forward strand.
TGCATCAATAGTTTGTATGTAGGTGTGTGTATTAAAGAAACAGAAAAAAAAGAACAACAAAATTTCTTTGTAATGCAATTGGGTGTGTACTATGCACTATGTAACAAATTTGAATTTTTTTGTATTTTTGGAAACAAAACGTAATCGCACAAACGCATATTTCAGCGCAAGCGTATGTGTGTGTATGTGAGTATGTGGCAGCTGTCGAAAAATGCGAATGCTTTGCATGGTTCGGACAATTCTTTTGTTTTGTATATTTCTTACTAACATATTTAATTGTATTGTATATTTTTATTATTTCAAGCTTGTCGGACTGTTTTCTTGTTATGTATTGTTTGTTTTTGCTTGTGGCAACAATTCTTCGTGTTCACAAGTTCACGACGCTTTTCAAACAGCTTTTTTTTTAGTTTTTTTAGTTTAACTACAATTTTATCTTCAATTTTAAAATTTTTTCCAATTCTATTTTTGCTTACTTTTTACGCTCTGTACTTGTAACATGTACAGATTTACAGAAAATCGTCTTGTGTTTATTTGTTATGCACATATTATATGTAAAAGTATTTAAAAATAATATTTTTTACAGCATTATCGACTACAATATAAAAAAAGAAAGCTTAAAACATAATAAAAAAAACTGTATATTGTGATAATAATGACAAACGGCACTAAACTAAGGGCATTTATGAATAATATTTCTTTTGCAGCTCTAAAAAAATATAATGCACGTACGGCAACAGGCGAGCGCTAACGGGGCGGCGCGGAAATGGTCGCAAGTAAACGGTAAATTAGGCAAAAACTTTGTTCAAAGTGTGCACAATATTTAAAAGAAAATGTTGCAATGTGTTGTTGTTGTTGTTGTTGTAAAGGCAGTAAACTTCACTGAAATAATTTAGAGGAATGCTGACAGCAATCTCTAGCACGGCACGCTCTTTTTTCAGTTTTTGCTACTTTAAATCAGTCGATTTTTTCAAATATTTTGAATGTAGTTTATATTTATTACTGCTATTTAATACTTGTGAAATATTCGAAGCTGCTACAAGCATGAGGATAGATCTCAAAATAAGTATAAGTATTACGACTCCCACACAGCCGGCTCTACGTTACCGGAATGGACTCGAATTTTATCCGGTAAAAATAAGTATTACGATTTTTTTTTTAGAGAATTACGAAACATTTACAATAACGTAATACAAAATAATAAAATATTTTAAAAAAAAATTATAAATAAATATTTTCTATAATAGCAACGACAACTTTTTCTAGATGAATTTTTAATCAAATATAATTGTAATTTTTTGTTAATTTTTCACTGAAATATTTTAGTTTTGAAAATTATTTTTTACTGATATTTTAAAACAAATTGAAAAAATAGTCGCATATTTTAAAATAAACTATAGCCAACGAAAACTCTTTTTATTTTTTTTTCTTCTAATTTTTTTTTTTTAATTTTCACTGAAATATTTTAAGTATTAAAGTTTTATTTTATGATATTTAAAATAAAATGAAAAAATAATCAAATATTTTTAAATAAACTATAGCCCACGGAAACTCTTCTTTCTAGGTGAGTTTTTAACCAAAAAATAACTGTAAATGTTTTCATAATTTTCACTAAAATATTTTAATTTTTAAAATTATGTTTTACTGATATTTTAAAATAAAATGAAGCCATCAACAACTTTTTCTAAATGAATTTTCTACTAAAAGAATATATATTTTTTTTGTTTAAAGCGTCTTTTAATAAAATAATTTAATGAAAGTTCTAAAGTTTTCTAAACTAAACATTTGCCAACAGAAAATAACTAAACAGAATTGGCGCCAAAAAGTATGCAATATCTATAGTTGCTACACATTTCATTAATAAAAAATATAGTTTAAAAATACAGTTAATTAAGCATAATATGTATGCATATATATAAAATATATTTGAGTAGAAAGCGCTCAAACGTTGTTCTAACGCCTAAAAGATAGCTAAGCATACTTTTATGAAGTATACTTTTGGCAGCACAATACTAATACTGCATATTTTGAGGCGTTTAGCATGTTGTATTTGTAACTGTACAGCTGATACTGTGGTATTTTTGCATACGTTCCAACTGTTGTTCAGGAAACCGGCCTAAACACTTAACACTTTTCTATGAGGTATGCCGCTATGCAAAAATTAATGCTAAATTTTGTTGCTAACATAAACCTTTTTCTACTTCGCTGTTTTGCAATTTGATCAACAGCTGTGAATTTGCAACCAAATTTTATAGCTAGAAATATTATCAATACTAGTAATGACTGCTGTCGGCAAAACACCAGCTTCGCTATAAAAAAAAAACACAAAATAAACTACGTTCACTTGCGCCTAACACACACCCATCACCCACTACTTGCTCTGCGCGCGCTGCTTACGTAAGCGTGCTTTTGTCAACTTATGATTTTTACATGCTCTTTTTTACATTTTCATTGCAATTTTTGTTGTTGCAGCAACAAAATTAAATTTAAAGAAAATTTTCATATTGCGAAAATTTGATTTCCATGTTTTAACTGTTGGTTTTTTTTTTTTTTTGTTTTTTGTTTTGCTTAAGAAATGACCTTAACAAAAAAAGTTTGCTTTGTTCAACTTTTTCTTACGTATCTTTGTCGTAAAAGTTAGCTATCATATAATCTCTCACTCTTTATATATTTGTGTTGTTGCTGTTATACCTATAAATATTTTATCTATCGCCTGTGTAAGGGAATTTCTTTCAACATTTTGGTGCTCAACACATTTGTCACTCACTGTACAAAGCATTTTGAGAATTTGTTTACCGTTACGTAACTATAAATTAAATTTAATTTAAGAAATTATTGTTATGCTCTAAGTTACTTTTGTTGAGTGACTGTAGGTGTTGTGTTTTTTTCTTGTTTCATCGCTGCTTGGTCTCGGCAGAGCGTTGTATTGGAGATTTTACCGCACTTGTTGTTGTAAAGCATAACGCGCATGCACGATCAGCTCGTTTATGGCAATTAGGAGTATATATAAAGATTTTTTCGGTTGTAAGCGGCTTTTTCAAAATCCTTTGCCGATTGTTCGATTTGCTTTCGTGTTGCCGAAATCACCGCTCTCTCTCTCATACACTCATTGCCCCACTCTCTTACGCTCACTGTATCTCTTTTTCACTGGCCAGCATACCAACTCTCGGCTTTTGCATTGTATACTCTACATTTCCGGCGTTTTTTTTTTCTCGTTTTGTTTCTATTTTTTCATTTCGCAGTGTGTGTGCACACCGTTGTTGCTGTACCGCTGCTTCATTACATTTCTTTTAAGGTTCATTAATTATTCAAGCTAAAATTGAAAATTTCAAAAAAAAAAAATACATGTATATTCGGTTGTTTGATTTTTATAGTAGTTGTCTTGCGCTATAACGGTATTTATTTATTCTTTTTAATAAAATTTTGAAATTTTCACGCGCATTTTTCTCGCACAAAAGTTGGCAAGCAGCAAAAAATTATTGACGTGTCTTTTTCGTTTATAAATATGCAAAACCATTACTTAAACAAAAACTTCTGTATTAGTTAAAAGTTATCAAGTTGAAATTGTGGGTAAATTTTTTGGTTGTGGTTGTTGTAATTTTCTTTCTTTACTGGTTTTGTTGTACAAAAATCAAAATGAATATCAATTAATCAATCAATTAATTAAGTATTTCGTATGCATATTTTCGTTTTAATTTGAGATTTGAGCAAAAAACGTGCAAACAATGTGTAAAGGGGAAAGCCGACAGCCGACAGCCGAAAAATTAGTTACATTCGATTTAAAAAATATATACATATATATTTTTTTTTTACAATTTCTCTTTCCATTTCTTATTCATTACACTGCTTTAGCACAATTCCTCTCTTTTGTGATCCGTGTAAACGTTATTGTTGTAGCTTCTACATACATATCTGTTGTTAATGTTGTTTGTTGTAATCGAACAGTAGACTCCTAGTGGTGTGTTACAAGTGTCAGGCGGCTTCAGTTTAATCAAAATATTATTTAGGTTATATAACTAGTTTTTAATTAGCCTATGACCGGCCTAAACGCCCAAGCGCGCTGCAGATTTTTTAGCTTTCATATATGCTAGGCATTTTCAACAGTTGCTTTCGCAAGAAGTCTCATGCTTGTGGACATGAGAAGCTCACGTCAACAAAGTTCGCTCTCCCTCACGCTTTCTCACGCACGTCACACTCTCCCATAACTTAACGGTTGATACATAATTACGAGGAAATTGGTGCCATAATTATTATTATTATTTTTTTTTTTTTTGAATTTGATTGAGGTAAAAATTTAAAATGAAATAAAAAAATAATAATAAATAAATTTTAAATTTGAATCAAAATTTTTTTTTGTTAGAAAAGATTACTCATTTTCTTTATAATTTTTAAGTGAAAATTTTGTCATGAAAAATTTTTTTTGGATGAATAAAAAAAATGTGTTACTTTTTTTTCAAAACTTAATTTCGAAATAACGAAAGGCACTTTAAATGCATTTATACTCTCAACAAATTTGTGTTAAAAAAAATTTTTTTTTTTGTGAAAATTCTATCTTGAACATTCGAAAAATAAAGTACGCTTTTAGAGCAATTGAATTGTGCGTATTTGTAATGGCAGCATAAAATATATTCCGAATGGCAACTATACAGACAAATAAGATCGTGCTAAGTGGGTATTTATGCGGTTGTGGCAACCAAAATATTTGCCAATAACTTTTTTACACATATTCGATTGGCACGTATTTAATGGCATAAAATATGTTCTCGAAATGGCAACTCTACATACAAAAAAACCGTAAAGGATATATGTGCGGTTTTGCAACCAAAATAAACGAAAATAAATTTTTTCTGATAAAAATTATAAAATTTGCGATTGAAAATATTTGAATTTTTTAATTAATATAATTTTTTATATAAAAAACTGTTTTATAAATAAAAATCTCACATTATTCATGACCGAAAATTTTAGTTTTTTGAAATTTCTTATAGACAAAAAAAAAAACAGAAAAACAGAAAAACAAAAAAAAAAAAATAGGATCAATTGCAGCAAACAACGAAATAATAAAGCAAATAAAATAACCCGATCTGCTTATACAGCACATCCATGTTATATAGCAAGCTTACTGTGTGTCGCGGTTTAGTAGTTGTTGAACTCCTGCTTTTACACGCGTATTTGCATAGTTTAATATTAATTCATAGCCTAGTTTTTACACATTGTCTGCAAGTGTTCATTTTCATATATGCGTGTGCGCTTTACAGTATGTAATTTTTTTTTTGTTTAATTCTAAGAAAAAATTTTTGGTAATTATTTTATTTTATACTTTCGTATATTTTTTATTTTTGTTTTTGCAATTTTTAGGTATTTTTTAGCCAATTTTTTTTATAAGACAATTTATTTACATGTTTTGTAGATTTTTTTTCAAAAATTAATTTCTAACTAATTTTGTACTTAATTTTGCAAATATGAAGCTTGAAGTTAGCATTTGCAAATGACGAAGCGTTTGGATTGGCAAAACTTAAATGCATTTCTCCGCTGCTTTTGTTGACGACGCAGTGATTGTGGCGAGATGACAGAATAGCATAAGGTGAATTTTTCAATATGAATATTTTTTCAAAATATGTTTATCATTTAATATAAATGAAATTATTTTTATGAAATTACTAAAATTTATAGAATTACAAAACCAGCATCTATAGTTTTTTTTACATACTATTAAAAATTTTAAATCTTAAGTTGGTTCAGTTCAGCCCCTTTTTGAATCAACTAAATTTGTATCAAACATTTTAAAATGTTTAGTCGTCAACACTTGTCGAAAAAACAAATTCTTTAAAAGTTCTCTTTTGTCTTCAACTCTAGAAACAATTGCAACAGAGCTACTCAAAAGTTACATATTAGTTCTAATATCCAAAAATAATTAAAGGAAAAAGTTAAAAAAAGAAGGAAACATTGAATTTAGGTATGCTAACTAAAATTTAAAAAAGTTAAAAAACAAAGACAAAAAACATTAAAAAATGTTTAAGAATTTAAAAAAATTATATAAAAAATTAAAAAAAATAAAAACAAAGTTAAAAAAGTAAAATATAATATTAAAAAAAAAAAATTTTAATTAAAAAAAAATTTTTAAATAAAAAAAAACATTTAATTAAAAAGTTAAATATACTAAAAATGTCATAAGTACTCGTAAACTAATTTTCCTTAGTTTTTAACATTGAATTTAGAAATGTCAATAATTTTATTTTAGCTGAAGCAAAACACTTGTGAGTAACTTAGTAGTCTCTCGCATCGAATGGTTGCATTTTTAATGTCTAATGGCTTTTTACCAATACATATTAATACTTTCTAGACACACTTTTGCATTTCATTATATTTAAAGACAGCTTAGCATATTTCTCTCTGTTTAGTTGTATTAAAAATATATTTTTTTTGTGCATTCGACTTTTTCTTGCAACAGTTGTTTTGTTTTTACACATTCAGGGATTTTCTACGCATTAATTGTATAGGTTACCTAAAGGTTACTTTTTTTTGTTTTGCAATTAAATTTAAGCACACGTTTAAAATACCATTTATCCATTCATCAGATAATATTTTTCTATATTTTATTTATTTTTTTTTTGCTAATGTGCAAAAACACTTTTTTTTGCTAGTTTTTAGAGCGCAAGTAAGCTCCCAAAACTCTGCTACATGTGTAAGAGATAAAAAAAAATAAATGCTTACGCTCGCTCTCTTTTCCTCTATCTCTCTCTCGAACTCCTTCTCTCGCTCTCTGATTGGCTGCCCCCAATACACAATTGCTTCACGATTTTTTCACTCGCATATTATATAAATATATATATTTTTTTTTGAACTTGGGTTTCAAAATTTAAAACTTTTTCATTTCAAAATATAAAGATACACTAAATTATACCCACATGTACTCAATAATTTAGGTTTTAATAACTTTATGCACATGTGGTAAATGGCAAATTGTTAATCAATATAATAATATATAGCAATTTTATAAATATTTTTTTTCTTTTAGAGAAAAGTTTGTAGTTTTTTCTAAGTATGGCAAAAATACACACATTCTGCATATAAAAAATATTTTAAAAATATATGAAGAAAATATATGAAAAAAAATATAAAAACAAAAAAACAAAATTTACAAAAATAAAGAAAACAAAATTTATCATAAAAAAGAAAACAAAATTAAAAAAAAAAAAAAAATTTAAAAAAAAAAAAGAAAACAAAATAAAAAAAAAGAAAACAAAATTAAAAAAAAATATAATAATAAAAAATTATGAGGAAAAAAAATTTAAATTTAAAAAAAATTAAATGAATACAAAATATTTTAAAAAATTATAAAAAAACAATATTAAAAAAATTTTAAAAAATATTTAAAAAAAAATATTTTTATTATTATTAAAAAATATTAAAAAAAAAAAATATTTTTATTATTAAAAAATATTAAAAAAAAAAAAAATATTTTTATTATTAAAAATTATTTTAAAAAAAATTATTTAAACATTTCATTTTAATTCATAATTTTTCATTTAATGAATTTTTAACATTATTATAGAAACAATAGTAACTAATTTGTACTTAAATCTTTTAATATACCAATTTTTTTTTTTTTTATCTTTTCAAAATAAAAAAGTTTAGTTATGTATTACAAAATTTGCTAACTAACAACACTCAGTTTGCTAAACCACAAAGTTTTACTAAAAATTATAATTAAATTTAACAAAAAAAAAATTATTAATTTTTACCTATAAAGTAGAATATGTGTACGCATTTTGCCATATTTTAGCATTTTCGTTATGTTTTTCTATTAAACTTTTTTCTGATAACTACAATAATAAGAAGTATTCATAAGAAAGATAATTAAAAAAAACGCGTCCTAACCTGCTTCGCTATCACTCGTATCGCTGGAACTGCTGTCGCTTGAACTGGACGATGATGAATCGCTAGAACTGGAACTGGATGAAAGGCGAGCCGTGGGCGGGGCGGCTTCCGCTTTATTCGATGGGGATTCGTCTATAAAGAATAGAGAGATATATTATATAATTAAATGGTCAATTAATAAAACAAAAAAAAATTATTAATAAAAAACAGGACAGCCATTCAAATGTTTTAAATATTAGCTCATCTAAAAATTCCAACTGTCTTCAACTTTGGTAAAATTTGAAATAAATTTTTGTAAACTTAGTTTAGAAGTATAAACCTCACTAATTTGCTTAGTAGCTCACTAAATGTTAATTTTTTTTAAATTTTTTCCATTTTATTTTTTATTTGTATTATTTTAATTTTGTTTTTTTTATTTATTTGTTTTATTTTAATTTTTTTTATTTTTTTTTGTTTAATTTATTAAAATTTTTTTTAAATTTTATCTTTTTAATTTAATTTTTTTTATTTTATTTTGTTTAATTTATTAAAATTTTTTTATAATTTTATCTTTTTAATTTAATTTTTTTAATTTTTTTTTTTATTTATATTATTTTAAGTTTTTTTTTTTATTTGTATTATTTTAATTTTGTTTTTTTTTATTTATTTTTTTTTATTTTATTTTAATTTTTTTTAATTTAAATTTTTATTTTATTTTAATTTTTTTTTAATTTAAATTTTTTTTTTATTTTAATTTTTTTTGTTTTTTAATTTTGTTTTATTTGATTTTAATTTTTTATTAGAAGATTTGTAAAACTTTAGCACATACAGCTGCGTATGTATAGACTTACCTTTTTTGGGTTTCTTGCTGGTACCCAATTGACCGGTGACATCCTGTAACCGTCTCTCCAATTCCTGCTTCCTTTCCGCCATTTGCTCATCTTTAGTTTTGCCAGATGGTTTTTTATCTGCGAGTGTGCGCAACAGTTATAAAAAGAGAGAGTCGAAAAATAGAGAACAATATTATGAGTGGCTGAGCCTTTAAATAGAAAATAAATATATTTTATATATATATTATTTCATGGTTGTGTTAGTTTACTTCGCTGAGACTATTTTATTATTACTTAATTGATATTATGCTGCTATTATACATTTCTATGGACAAAAACTGTAGTTACAAACTTTTTTTTACAAATAATTCTAAATTTACCCAATACTTAAAAATGTAATGCAAAATTAGGCGAATATTTTTTTTAGTAAAACAAAAATCCAAATTTGTATCGCGCACATTTTTGTTAGTTGCCAAATCGACGCAAAGTAAAAGTATAGCTGTAGTTGTTATATGCTGTGTAGGTGGCACTACTTTTGGGCTTACAAAATTATATTAAAAACATGCGACATTTCAGGTCAAATAGCAATGAAAAAAGCAAGCGGTTTTAAAATTTTGACAAGCCAAACTTTTGTTTTCCATTTGAAAAATAAAATATACAATTATTTGAAGCGAAATTGTAATAAAAATTATATTTGTTTTCAAACTGTTAAAAAAAAAAAATATTGAAATTTTTTTTGAAAAATAAATTATAATAATAATTTTTTTTTTCAAACTACTTTACAACAAAAAAGTTTTATGTTGAACAAAAATTTTTTGAAAAAATAAATTGTAATGATGAATTTTTTTTTTTTAATTATTTACAACAAGGAAGTTTTAATTAAAATTATTTTTACAGAAACAAAAAAAATATAAAATTTCTAACCAAAACTGCACATAATAATAAGCATCTCTTTTTCATAAATCATGCAGTCAATTCAATATCATGTTTTAAATCGTAGAACTATGTATATAAATTCTAACGTTTAAATACAAAAAATGCAAGCCAAAATTACTTTAATTACAAAAAACTGCTGTAGATGTGAAAAAGTTTAAAATTAACAGCAAAGCAACCGATTTAGACAGAGTACATAAAACGGTATAACAAACAAATATACATACAATTGCAACCAAAAAAAAACACAAACAATAAGCGTTTATGGCAGGCACAAACTAAAAATAAAGCCAGGTTTTGATTAGTGCAAAGCTTTGGTAATTGTTGTTGTAGGTAAGGGTTATAAAAACAATCGATTTTTATTTTGCTTTAGTTAAACTTTTGTTTTTGTTTAGTTCATCCAATTAACACAGTCACTACTATATAATATTGAATTATTCACTGGATTTTCATTTCATTCTTTTCGCTTCATTTTTCGTGCGTTACGCAACACATATACTCGTAATGCTTCATTAATGTAAACACAGATGTTTTTGCATTACTTGCTTATTTCACACTTGAATATTGAACATTTTATAGTAGGAAAATTACATATACAATATATTAGTCATACTTAAGAAAAACAAAAAACATTTAGGTGAAGCACAACACGCGCAAAAAACATTTTGATGCGGAAAAAAATTATGTACATATAATAATAGTAAAAAAATAAATATAAACTTGTTAGAAATATAAAAATAAATCGGCTTCTTTGCAAATAATGCTTTCACACATTCACTCAGCTGCTTGTTCATAATGGTATAACTGAATAGAAAAAAAAGTTATTGAATTGATATTTTTTGCGCAATTTTTTATTATCAAATTAAAACTTTTTACTACTATTTTCATGATGAAAATTAATCAATTTTAGCGAAAATAATGAAAAAAGATTATTAAATTTTAAAAATAAAATAAAATTTTATTGAATATGTAGCAAAAATATAAGTAAATCCAATATAATTTATTATATATGTCATTTATGAAAAATTATATAAAAAAAAAAAATTAAAAGTAAAATAATTGAAATTTTAAAAATTTACATAAATAAATTTTAAAAAATATTTAAATAAATCTAATAAAAAATATATAAAAATTATAAACAAATATAAAAAATTATATAAATAAATTTAATAAAAAATATAAATAAATTTAAAAAAAATATATAATTAAATGAAAAAAAATAATTTATATAAATTTAAAAAAAATATATAAATAAATTTAAATAAAATATATAAATAAATTTAAAAAAAAATATATATATAACAAAAAATTATTATATAACATTAAAAACAAAAATTAAATATTAGAAAAAAAAATTAAATAATATTAAAAAAAAAATTAAATATTAAAAAAAAGATATTAAAAAAAAAGATATTAAAAAAATATATTGAAAAAAAAGTTAAATAAATATTTAAAAAAAAATAATTAAATGGTATTAAAAAAATATTTATTACATAATATTGAAAAAAAAAATTTTTATACAAAAAACTATTTAAAAAAAAGACTATTAAAAATAAAAGAATAGTAAAAAAAGAATATTAAAAAAAAATAATATAAAAAAAGTATTTAAACAAAAATTATTTAAACAAAAATATATTTAAAAAAAATCAAATAATATTAAAAAAAAAATAATATCAATCAAATAATATAAAAAAAAAATAATATCAATCAAATAATGTTAAAAAAATATTAATCAAATAATATTTTTAAAAAATATTAAAATAAAAACATATAAAAAAGAATATATAAAAAAATAAATATAAAAAAGAATATATAAAAAAATAAATATAAAAAAAAATAAAAATAAATAAATTTAATACATTTATTCATGTTTTAAAAATGTATATTTTCTGTGACAAAAATTTAAAATTTTTGAACAAATAAAACACAACTGCAACATCGTACTATCATAAAAAAATAAATATACATACATACATATATACAAAAGGTTTAGAGCGTGTGTGTGTTTAGAGCATGAGTGAATGTGTGCAAAACAAAGCTGTCAAATTAAATTACAAACTCGGAAAAATCTAGCAACAAAACTAATAATATTAACATTGAACACTTTCGAACCGGTGAAAGTTGGACGAATATAATTTCATAGCGTTTCGCCGTGAAAGTCAGGATGCAACAAGCTAATTGTGCAATTTGTCAACAATTGTCTTTGTGTATATGTGTGTGTGAGTGCATGAGCGCGCTTGTACATTTGTGAATGAGTGTGTATTTTAATGTATATATATATATATATATCTTTATGTGTGCATGTGCGTGTAGTTGTGCGCGCATTTAAATGAATTCGTTATGATTTTCTCTGTGGTAATACTTATAAGACAACAAAAACAAATTTGGAACGGTAAGGTAAAGGCAATAGCTATGTAAATATAACTGATGTTTTTTTATGAATTATTAAATAAGTTCGTTGGCTTTTTATTTCATATAGCAAAATCTAGTCAAAAATCATTTAACAATTGTTTCAGCTATTGGACATTGCTTAGGATTTGTTGCTCTTTGAAAAAAAATAGCTTAGTTTATTTGTATTAGCACATTTATAAAATAAATTTGTTTTGTCTCTCTTTTTTCGCTTTTTCCAATTATATGGCATTATTATTTGTTGGTTTTGAATTTCTCTAGTAGTGCGTGTCATTGGGATAAACTTACAGTAGGGCTTACGAGTTTTTTTGCGTAGGCAGGTTCCCACATAGCTTTCCAGTTCGCGCAGCGTTGATGGCTTCAATGTTTCGAAATCGATTTCGATCTCATCCGGATTGGAGTCGCGCAAAGAAGGCTCGCGATTTTGTATTATATGCACAACACGACCAAGTTTGTCACCTAAAACAACAAAATATGCGAATAAAATATCAATCAAATTTACACAAAACTGAGATATCTCATTTCCACATTTACCCGGCAGTTTATTAATATCCAACGATAACTGTCGCTTTTCATCGTACGACATCGGCTTGGCCGTGTCCTCTTCCTCTGAATCGAAATTCATCACTTGACTGGGCTTCTTTTTGTTGGTGCCGCGCGCAGATGCACCGCCAGCACCAGCTGTCGCACCAGCGCCACCGCCTGCGCCTGCTGCCGCTGCGCCACCCTTCGCACGCTTGTTGGCGCCCGCAGCACCGCCAGCGCCCGGTGTGCCGCCACTGGCCGCGCCCGCTTTGGGACCACGTTGCCCCTTCACCTTATTGCCCTTGCCACCGGGCGTTACACCGACTGCTGCTGTGCCCGCTAAGCCTGCAGCTAACGGTGCACCCTTGACGCCCGCCGGTCCAGCACCTAACTGACCCATCGCCATGGCGGCGGCCAAATCGGCACCATGCAAATTCGCGCCCGCCACCAGCGCCGAATTAACACCAACACCGGCGCCTACAACACCAACGCCACCAGTTTGTGCATGCGCACCACCAACACCAGCCAACGTTGCGCCAACACCCACACCAGTGCCACCCTTCTTCTTTTCTCTCAACTTTTTCTTCGCTTTCTTCTTATTTGAGGCTTCCTCCATTAACTTGCGCATCTCCTCTTGCAGGTCGAGTAATTTGGCCTCCAGCAATTTCAGTTTCGCATTGCGCTCCTCATCCGAATTCGATTCGTTTTCCGTGTCTGAGGATTCGTCTGACGATGAATCGCTGGCATCACCAACACCACCAACGCCGGCGCCGCCTCCAACACCGCCACGTTTCCCTGTTGCGGAGAATGCATGGTGGGCAGCTGCTGCGGCCGCCGCATGCGCATTGGCCACCGGCTCGTCGGGTATGTTGGCGTAGCGCATTTCGAAAACGTCCTGCAGCTTGCGACCCATGGCCACGACATCATGATCTGGTGGGTTATACTTATAGCAATTGGTGAATATTAATCGTACATCGGCGGCGAACTCGGGTGCGCTTTTATATTCGCGATTGTCCATTTTCTGTTTCACTGTGCCCAAATCCATCGGCTTCTTGATAATGTCGTGATAATCATGCAAACCGAGCAACTCGGCGTCGACGGGTTTGTAGAAGGGCCAAGCATAACCGGAGTGTTTTTTCGAAAACAGTTCTTTGAGGATTTCATTACATGATTTGAGTGCGTCCGACAGCTTTTCTTTGTTCTTGACTACGCCAGGAACGCCACCACCAACACCGCCGGCAACGCCCATACCGCCAGGCGCCATGCCGGCGACGGCCATCGGCGACAAGGGATAAGCGGATCCTTGGAATGTGAGATCCTGTATCAATAGGGAAATAATAGGGAAAAAAAGAGATTAAAAAAAAAAGAAGAAATATGTAAACTGATTTGTTGCATAAGATATTTCACATTTTCCTTTTGAACATCGTAAGGCATAAACAAAATAAAATGTAAATAAAAGGAGGCGCAGCGCAATAGCATGATGAGCTTGTTTTCTTTCACATAACCAATGAGCGTACGCGTTTGATGGCCTTACCAATAAGATAAAAAGAGTAAAAAAAAAAAATAAGGAGATGTAGTGAAAACACATGACAGGCAGAGGTTAGGTTTAAGTCGGCGCATTGGTGGGTTGGAAAATTTTAAAATCTACACATTAATTTAAAATAACACTAATTTATTTTTATGCAAAAAAAAAGTACAACATTTAATGTCAACAAGCATTTTTAACGTTAAAAAAATATTTTTAAACAAAAAATTATTTTAAACAAAAAAATATGTTTAAACAATAATTATTTTTAAACAAAAAATTATTTTTCTATGCAAAACATAAATTTAAACAAAATTAAATTTTTAAACAATTGATGTTTTAACCATATTAAATTTTTAAACAAAAAATTATTGTTAAGCAAAAAAATTATTTTTAAACAAAAAATTACTTTAAACAAAAAATTACTTTTATACAAAACATTATTTTTAAACAAAAAATTATTTTTAAACAAAAAATTATTTTTAAACAAAAATTGTATGCCCTTTAAATTTTGTTTTTAAATTTAAACATAATTAATAATTTTTTTTCAAAATTATTTTCAAACAAAATAAAATTTTTAAACAAAAAAAGTATACCCTGCACGCTATGTTGCGATTTTTAAATATCACATGTAATATTTCTACGAAAAAGCAATTAAACGCAGCCCTAAACGTTACATTTTCGCACCAACTAAAAGCAAGCATACTACAAAGAGCCATCTACCAATCTCATTTCACTCTCAGCCAGCCAGCGCTCGCCTACCTTTTTATTCATTACCTGTCGACTGGATTCGCGTCTAGTTGCGATTTTGGCGCTCTTGGAATCGATTTGCGCATAAGGTGGCATTTCAAATGCATTCGCAGTCGGCGTCGTTGTGTCGGCCTTCCGTTTGACGCCCTTCTTTATTTTCGCCGGCTGTTGGGGCGGTATTACTGCATCGGCTGTGCTATTAACACTGCTTTGATACGCGGATAGTACAGCAGCGCCAACGGCAGCTGTTGAGTTCGGTGCGCCACCAATACTGCCGCCCGTCGCATTCAAACTGCCGCCGCTGGCGTCGAGTAACGATGAATTAACCGCACCGGCCGCACTTACAGACGCCGCTAGCGCAGCATTAGCACCCACTAAGGAACCGCCGGCTACACCGCCGGCTGGTAATATACCACCGGTAGGTAGTACTGTGGCGCCGGCCGTTATTAATGCTGCACCCGCACCACCGGTTATAGCGGTAGTTGTTGTATTTGTGCTGCCGGGAACTGTTTGCGGTGGCATTGTGCCAATGGGTGGAATGGCGGGTGTAGTTGTTGCTGTTGCGCCGCCACCAGTCGACGACACTGTGCTGCTCAGCGATGAGTGTGGACGTGCGGGTGCTCGTGGTGTACCACCTGTAGCGGCGGTGGCAGCTGCTTTAGCCGCTGCTACACCGGCGGCAGGTGTATGTAGCAACGCAGAGCTGGGTGTGGCTGGTTTGCCGGCTGGACGTGGTTTCTTCTTGCCACCTTTCGGTGTCACAGGCTCCAATTCGATTTCCTCCTTAGGCATGGCTTCGATTTTCTGCAGGAAGACCTTTTCTAAAGTTTGACCCATAACAACAACATCCTCACCGGGTTTGTTGTAAACATAACAATTGGTGAACATTGTATTGAAGTCCTGTATGGCTTCTTTGGCCGACCAATAGTAATTGTTCTCCAGACGTTTCTTTATCGTACCCATGTCCATTGGATGTGTGATAATCTTATGGTAATCGGGCAGGTTAAGTTTTTTTGCATCGACCGGTTGCTGGAATGGCCAAGAGAAATGATGTTTCCAAATTGCTTTCATTACGGTTTTAATGAGATACTGCAGTTGATTTGTGTTGCGACCGGGTCGATCGGGTGGCGGTATGGTTGGGGGTTGCACGATGCCGTTAACCGGCTCCACATACGGCTCATCACGTGGCGGCGGATCCTGCGACATGTTTATGCTTTCTTATATACACACACCCACACACGCACACGCACACACACACTAGCCCAACGTGCAATTTTTTTGCTTTGTTGTTAATACTCGCGTGTGGGCGTTAGATGGTTTATTGACGTCTTCTACGCAATTCGTAAATAAATAACAAGACCCGCCTGCCGTTTGCGGGATATTGCTGAATATGTGCGAGTTATGTGTTTTTTCTTGTGAACACTATATAAAACGAGTTGTCTAATGTGGTACCGTAGTTACGACTTTATTTTTCTATATAGGGAAGATGCTACGGAGTACTACGTTGTAAACAGGCAATGACTTCTTGTTAATGATTGTGTCTGATTTTGGGCAGTCTCTACAGCCTTCGCAGTTCTTCCCCTTTATGTCTACTGACTGTCTAGATAAATTTTGCTTCTTGCTTTGTATGCTTTCTTGCGTTTCCGTATAGTGTACGTACTCAAATCCTTTTTTGCAGTCTAGTATTGTGGTAGTAGAGTAGTTTAAAGGTAGCTCTCGATCCTTCTGTGCTTTGAAATAATATACTACGAATTGATTTTGCTACTACTGTTGATGTGATTTTTGTTGCTGCTGTTGTTATTGAACGCCGCATCTTATAGCAAGTTGAATAACTAATTTGGTTATGAAAAACAAAAGTGAGGTTAAGAAATTAATTTATTTTTATTATCACATATACTACAATTTTCAGTATAGTTACAAAAGACTCACCACACATTTAAAGCAACAGAAGTAGAATTCGGGATCAGCTTGTAAAATCGCACATTTTTCCACTGTGTCCGTTTTTATGTGCACAGTAAGTATTTTTACGTACTTAAGTAGTTGGGATTGTACTCTATTGTAGATTTTTTTTTGTCTGGTTGAATTCATGCAGGTCAAGTCAATTGCGGAGCATTAAAACTGCAATAAAAGAAATTAAAAAGTTATTTACAATTTTTACTGATTACAAATGAGAATAATATATGAAGCCATTTTTCTAAGAAATACGTGGAATGTTAAGGAAGTACTTGCTACAATTATAACTAAACAAAAAAACATTAACTTCGGCTGCGCTAAAGCTAAGTCGGCTTACAAGAGCTTAATTTTAAACAATCAGTTTTACAATTTTTTCGCAGACTGTATTGCTGACTTGTACAATAATCCATGCCAAATTTTGTATAGATACCTTGTCAAATATAAAAGTTATTCATACAAGAACTTGATTTTGATCGTTCAGTTTGTAAGGCAGCTATATAATAGAGTAGTGCGATATAGGCGATTTCGACAAATCATGGGGACGTGTGCAATATTTCAGATCGATACCACAAAAACTAAGCGACAAGTTCGCATATATATAGGCGGGCGACAGACGTACATGGCTAAATCGACTCGACATGGCTCATGGAAAATGTCTAATTCATATAATCCATAGCCATTATAAACACATAAAGAACGTCAATTTATATGAAAATGTACTTTGTAAGCACATGTCCACCTCTGAAGACTAGTGACTTTATATACAATTAGACCATCCAATTCTCATCAAACCAAATAATGTATACATATGTACATACATATATATAGTAATTGCTAAAAGCAGACAACATTTATCGAATTGCATTTTATACTCGCAAACGCGCTAAACAGGCGACAGCGACTCGCAAACGAAACACTTAGCAACAACAAGCAAACCACAATTTTTCCCATTGCTACCAATAGCGCAAACCAAATTTGATTTGGCGCTTTTTTTTCAAAACAATTATTTATGTGAAATAAACTGCAACGAAAATAACCAATAGGCGTTAACCAACCAACCAATCAAACATCACGGCAAATCAGACAGCAACAATCACATCACACATCCAAGGGCGCATAAACACACGAATTAATTAACACTAGAGCACATATACGTACATACATAATTACATAGATGTGAACGCTCACACCAATTCTACACACTGCTCATACGTAACAAAACAAGTGAAACTACACAAAACAATTATATGAAAACAAAGAAATAAATAAAAATAAAAAAATACCATAAGCGAAACGCGATGCATAACGTAAAACCAGTGGTAGTAATAGGAAACGCAAAATATATGGCTACGTTGACAATTTTCAAAAACTTTACGATTAGCCGGCATTGAAATACATATGTGAAAACGCATATATTACTAATAAATAATTAATACTAAAGATTGTTGTTGACGTCTGCTAGTGACCGCAATAGCTTCTCGGCTTAAAGTAAAGCGCCAAACAAAAGACTAACGAAAATGTAGGAAAGCAAAGGAATGAAAGAAAGTTCGATAAATATAGCGTGCGGCTTTTTTTTTTTAGCCAACAAATAATATATTTTGGCGCAAACTTCTGACATATCTCGATTTGATATTGGCATAAAGCGCTCCAATAATAAACAAAAAAACAGCTTTAGGCAAACTGAGGCCTGATACAAATATGCCATATGCGTGCAAGCAAACGAAAAAAAAAAAAAAAAAACAATTATGTACATACTCAAATGCATTTTTTAAATTAGAACCAAATGTGTATCTTCGAATTTGAATTTTTTTTATTAAAACGCATCCGCCAGATACTTTGCCGCTGCATATCATGTGTACTAACATTACCGCACCGCAGAGCAGGATGGCAACATTTGCCTTTAAAAAACAAAAACACAGATCATCTTCTTTTAGCACTTGATTTTGCATGACACATTTTACGCCATAAAACAATATAGAAAAACCGATAGACAGCGCGCACGAGCACACATACCATATAAATATGCATACATACTAACAAATGTATACAAGCACGAATATTTGAGCAGAGAATTCAGGGTGACAGTCACAGCCGTTCATTCGAATATGGACAAATTACTATGCTGCCAGATCAAATGTATAGCCAGAAAAAAACATTTGATGGAAATATGCGTAAACACTAATTGACACAGTAAATAATTTTCGAAAATAATTGGATGCATATGAATAGTAACCGTTTTTACCTAAAACCTCTTACAATATTTTCATATTTTTTTTTTTTCCAAAAAAAAATTTGTTTTTACCTAAAACCTTTACCTATTTTCTCAAAATTTTTTTTACCAAAAAAAAATTTTATAATTTACTTTGGCACATATTTGCAAAGCATAAAGTTGAATGGTGCAAACCATTCGGCAACACCGCTACCGCTAGGCGATGACAAACCGCAGCAGCAGTGGCAACGAAATGGCCGCACGATTCATTTTTGTACAGTAGACAACGCTTCGGCCAAGTTCGGAATTGCCGTCACCTTGTGATTGTGTTAGCTACCCACTGACACTACTTTGTTGTTTCATCTCGTATGTTCTCATACGTTTTCTTCGTCCACCTTTACCCGTACTCGCTAAACTCAACGTACTGTTTGCTTTGCCACTCGTTTGTTTTATATCAACGAAATTAAACTCGTTTCGTTTCACGAGCGCAGCGCCACCACTGCCACTCACAAAAATCAAGGTAAAACACACCACTACCACCAACACACGTCGTTCAAGTTCGAACTCATCGTCGCGCACCGACGAGAGGAAGTGAAATTTTTCATTCAATTCATGCCCAAAAATCTTACACTCGCTTTTCATGCAACTTAATTTGCAAAATTACCTAGCAAAACACATTGTTTTCAATAAATTTTTACAAACAAATTGTGCAGCGTCATTTCCAGTAATGTTAGTTCAAACAAATTTCTATGTAATTTTATTAAATTAACACAAAAACTTATTTGCAAAAAACCTACTTCGCTTCGTGTCTTTCCACACACACAATTTACACAGAAGCAAAATGAACGACGGACATGATGGATGAAAAGTGAAAAAGTTACAACAAAAGTACGAAAGGTGTTTAAACATACGAGTAAATGAACTAGCCATGCTCATCCATAAACTCATTACATTAGCTGTCACACTCACACCACAGTAATTAGCACAGATTAGCGGAACGTGAAAAGCAAACACACGGTTGCATGTATACAGAAAGAGATAAATAGTTATTTAACAAGGCGAGAAATTCGAAATCGAAAGCATGAGACGCTTTTGGGGATATCGTCTGAAGTCGAAATAACGAGCGCATTAGCCGGATCGCCTTTGAAATCAATCGAAGAAATAAATTCATTCAATACAACAATTATGCATTCCAGCACGGCAAACAAAGTTTCAAATTCAAATAAGTTTAAATGATCAGTTGATTATAAGCAAAACTTTAACAAGGCCTCATTAAGTTTTTTTACATGAAATTTAAGCGCGTTTAGCTATATTGCCCAGCGACTATCTTTAAAATTCTAAAAGCTAACGTGTATACACTTCATGAAGTGCTTTAAATAAGAATTGGCGCGCGAAAGTGTGAGTTGCCGCTAAAACTGTCGCAAATAACTAAAAAGTAATCGCTAGCACTAGAAATAAAAGCTTGACTGCAATACATTACCTGCTTTCGCAATTTTAGGTCCAGAACTACTGCGTGCTGAACGCAGTTCTTTTGTACATATAATACTTGTATGTATCAAGGTTTTATGCTATTATTATTATGTATCGGTTAATCCGATAAGATTTGTTGAGTTAGTATCTATCTTTACACTCGGATATGTTTCAAAAAACTTTAATAATGCACAAAATTGAGTATTGAAATTGCTTTATCTTCAACACAAGTATTGTTGTTGGCAAATTAACGTTGCCGTGCACTTTGCTACATAATGAAACAAGGATATGAATGAAAACAAATCAATTACGTATGTACGTAGAGAAATATTATACAAGATTAACACTTCGGTCACCATATAAAATGGAGCCGCATTATTATTGCTTCAACACAATTTGACTGTTGCTACGTTTGCTATTGCCACTACAACGGTGTCATTCCTGCAGCCTACAGCCCGCACCCACTTTTACACAACCGACAAACCACGATAATAATAATAATATTAAAAAAAAAAATTAAGATTCACGAGGTATTAACACAAAACATATACACAGCGATACATAGTAAACGCCACATTAGCCAACCAGCATATAGGGCTCATCATTGTGCCAATGGCAATGGTAGCAGTCGCCGCCGCACTACCGCCATTGACAACAACAACATAAACCGAGTGAAATTTTCTTCAATCTTTTCTGCTTCTTTTCGGTACTCTTTCGTCTTCGCGTAGTTTCTGCTTCTTCCCACTACGGTCTGAACTGGTGCTTCTGTTGATTGTCCAGTGGAGTCGCACTTTTTCAAACATAATTTTCTGCCACCAAATCAACACGCACTCGCAGAATTTCACAAGCCAATGTTTAAGCACATATTTAATTGCACTTTTTTCACAAATTACCTTTTATTTGAATAATTTTTACCATATATTTTTGCAATTTTCAGCACGTACGCGTTATGATCGAGACGCGCGTTTGCAAGCCGTCAAATATACAATTTTCGAACTAAAGCGCACATATAACGATTTCACTTGTCGAATTGGTTTGACAATGCTGGACACTCAAGTGAGAAAGAGATAACTAACTATTATTGCTGACATTAACCTACGTGTGTGTACTAAAAACGAAAACGAAACAAAATGGCTGTCACAGCACAAGATTTGGAAATGAAATCAATTTCGTTGTGTAGGCATTCCAACTAAGATAAATTGCCATTATTATTTAGTAAATGCACTTTTCAATATATATATATATATATATATATATATATATTATCGAGTTCTAATAACTTCGACAGGCTTGTAGCGAAAATATCATAACGTTCGAATTTGCAATAAACACGCAGTGCACTTCATGACAACGAATTTATTTCATCAGCGAATTTATTTCATCACAGCGAACAAGAGGAATACCAATTGCAGGGTGACCGTGAGTAAAAATTTAATTTTATAGTAATTCTGAGGGTGTTTTTGACAGGGTTAGCACTTAAGTATTCTACAACTAAATTTTATTTAATTACGGTTATTAAGGTTTATAAAAATAAAAAAAGGATTGAAAAATATTTGTGATATAATTTGAACTTAGGCAAAATATTAAATAATATATGTCAAACGGGTTTAATAATATACTCAAACAGCTTTCGTCGCGTACTCCTTTCAAATGAACAATTTGTTTGTGAATATTTTCCAAATTGCATTTCCTACATTCGCATGTCCAAATAAGTGTCCTTTTGTAAAAAATCAAACATTCGCGCAAGTGACAAAAAAACGTAGACCAATAATATTCAAGCAAACTCGCGCCATATTTTCTAAGTATTTCGTATTACAACAACAACAAATTCATTTAAAAGAAACGTGCATCTGCTACAAAGCAAAGTGCGTTCGTTTATAACTCTGCGGCGCACAATTTTTTTTCTGTGCGCCTGGTCAAACATATTTGGTGTTCATATGGAATTCAAAAGTCACAAATGTGCGAAAATGTTTGAATGGAAAACTTGAAGAAATCTATTTTACAATGCCACTGAAAATCCTACCATCCCCTTCGCATTTGCATGCATTTGTCAACAAGCTGCTTCCTCACGACAATACTAAAAATCATAAATTGAAGTATTTGTCTGATGTTCCCTTCAGAAAGAAAATTGACAACATGACCTATTTGCGAGTTAAAATAATGTTTTAATTTATTTCATATTATGCACTATATATGGCATTAAAATATAAAATTTATATAAAATTCCCATTCATATTAAATCTTTAACTACTTCTAGATATTCTCAGCACGCTCCATATAGTACTTTTATATGTTTACTTATATCATTATTTCATAGTTTGTCGATTTAGCTAAGAGAGATATGCTAAGATTCCAATTAATAAAATAAACAAATTAAATAAAATTTGAGTTTCATGAGTTGCAGGATTCGAAAGTATATGCTCGTATTCAGATTAAGCTTAACTCCTTCACGCTTACGACCTACCCACCACAAAAGTGGAAACGCGGCCGCTTTAGTCATAGTTTTATTATTCTCCTTTTTTAATATGCATATCTCTTACGCAACACACAGACAAAAGTTGGAAAATTTGCATATCTTTATTTTATTATGAATTCTGAAGTTTTTGCCAGTAATCCTCCGTTTTAATTCGTAAGGTTTTTCATAATTTTAAATTTTGTAATATCATCGATTTTTTATTCGTTGTGTCTATTTATAGCCTTTTCTCCGTATCGCACATTGCGTGGTGTATTTCTCTTTTTCAAAGTTATATCTTTCGATGTTCCCTTATCTGGAACTACCTGAGAACGTATACGAGGGCTGCTATATATATTTCTGGCCTAATAATGAAAATATGAATATTTATCAACGAAAATGGTTTTTTTTTTCGGTCGATTGCTGTTTTGTTTCGGGCTCATACGTATAGATCCATGATTCGTCACCTGTGACGATCTTATAAACGTCTTTTGAAGCACCGCGATCGTATTTTTTCAGCATTTCTTTACACCAATCCACACGAGCCTTTTTTTGAGCGATTGTCAAATTGTGCGGGATCCAAAAAGATCCGGCCAGGTGTTCATGCAATATCGAATGTATGCTGGTGGGAGAAATGCATAGGCATGCCCCTATCTGAAGGTATGTTACATGACGGTCTTGCATTATCAGTTCACGTACGGCAGCGATGTTTTCTGGCACAACGGCTGTTTTTGAACGACCTTCACGGGATTCGTCTTTGAACGAGCGTCGCTCACGATTGAATTCGTTGTACCAGTTTTTCACAGTGCTATAGGATGGTGCTTCATAGCCATACAAAGATTTTAGTTCTTCGATGCACTCTTGTCGTGATAATCCACGTCGAAAGTTGTGAAAAATAATCGCACGAAATTGTACACGAGTTAATTCAATTTTTTGGCCGAGATGAATTTTTTAATTCCCTGTAAATATAAAAATTCACGATTAAATGACAAAACGTTCTGAGTGATGTTATGCTAAAAAATGTCAAACTTTCCAATGGAAATGTCAGATTGCACCTGGCAACACTTAGTGTTGCCTAGGCCAGCCAGCTATATAGCAGCCCTCGTATTATATAATATGTTTTATAACAATATAAAATTATGCGAAACCCATCTTCTTGCTTTTTCATAGAGCTCATGATCTTGTAGTTTATTTGGCGGCACTGAAAGTTCATGAGGTACTGAACAGATGACAAGCAAAACAACGAACTACCACTAAGAATCCCTCAGAAATAAATTGCGAAATCAGTGGATTTTTTGCTAGATCAGATTTTTTGGTGACTTTTACATGTGTGTGAAGAGATTTAATATATACATATTTTGATTAGAATTCTCCACAAATATTATATAAACTTTGACTTTCGAATAAATTATCAAAACATATTTGCTCATTGAGTAATATAATAATTTGTGATTGAAATATAAATGTACATATATTTAGAGCCCATATAGGATATCTAGCTTGTTAAACTAATTTTAATTATGCATATATATTTGTAAAATGGAAACTGAAAAATACTCAAGAAATGTATTAAAAATCTCACAACTTATTTCGTAGTGGCACCACTGTCAAATGTTATAAAACATGTGAACTTTGACAGCGCTCTCTCGATTCAAAGAGTTTTTTATCATGTTATCCATGTTTGCAATATGTAAATCGCAGTAGAGATTGTAAAATATATATATGTATATATAATATATATAATCTACATTCTCTGTACGCAGTGACAACGAATTTATTTCATCACAGCGAACAAAAGGAATACCAATTGCAGGGTGACCGTGAGGAAAAATTTAATTTTATGGTAATTCTGAGAGTTTTTTTTGGCAGGGTTAGCACCTCAGTATTCTACGATTTATATTTATTTAATTACAATTTGGTGTTATATAAATAAGTAAGTAATACTTGTTTGATAATGTCGTTATATTCACAATAATTTATAGTTGGCGTTGTTGATGTATATGTTACCTAGTCCCCGCAACGTACAAATTAAAAAAAAAAAATAATTATATCGTACTATTAATAATTATATTAATTTCATTAATTTTGATGACGACCATTTTGAAACATAACGACATAAAACGTGCCAGTATAAAGGCATATATTTCTAATGAATTTAATATTTAAAACTATAATTAACCTCTATACCAAATGGGATTTCTTCGTACCGCGGCAATCTTTTTTCGTTTTTTCAATTCTTATTTGACTCGAAGGGTATTGTGATGAACTGTCAAGACAGCAACTAGAATCTGTATAGCAATTTGCTATTAGGAATTTATCATAATCGCAAGTGGATAAGTGCAAAATCTCGGAAACTTTGTGTACACGTTTTTTAATTTGTATAGGGTTCTATTTGCAAGCTCACTAAATATTTTTGCACTAATAAATAGTGGCATTTGGCAGCAAACTTTTACACAATTAAAGCGCCACCGAATAGACAAGCCATAGCTGTAAAATGCCACGCGGAAAATACGTAAATCACAAAGGTAGAAGCCGACACTTCACATCACCCGAAGAATTGGCCAATGCCCGAGACGAGTCCAGCGAAGAAGAGACTGAGTCGGGGGAGGAGAACGATAATGCCGCAGCAGGCACTAGTAAAGCTGCACGCGTTAAACCAAAACCACGCGCCAAGAAGATAAGTGGTGGTGGTGGCAGTAGCAGTGAAGAGGATTCCGATGAGGAATCGTCCGAAGAGGATGATCGTGATGCACGCAAAGGTGTCGCTTCACTCATTGAAATCGAGAATCCAAATCGCGCAACAAAGAAAGCAGTACAAAAACTGAATAATTTGAAATTAGAAGAAGCGGCGCCTACTAAGCCTGAGCTGACACGACGTGAGCGTGAACAAATTGAAAAGCAAAAGGCGCGTGCGCGTTATGAAAAATTACATGCTGCCGGGAAAACGACAGAAGCCAAAGCGGATCTCGCACGTTTAGCGCTGGTCCGTCAGCAGCGCGCTGAAGCAGCAGCTAAACGTGAAGCTGAAAAGAAAGCTCTGGATGATAAGAAGTCACCAGGTAGTAACGCTTAGATGCACCTTTGACTGCCTGGTCATCTACCTAGGAACGCGGCAATCCACTACTGGTTTTAACTTTTTATATTCATTATTTTTTTGTTTAATTTCAATGCAGTAGCTGCTCTTTGTGTAACAAGTAGAATACGTTTTATATTACCGAAAAAATTCAACCCATCCACTAATTACTATATTTACAAAATTATTACATTTTACTAATGCAACAAATTCAATGAAGTTAAATAGCAAAGGATTATCAATTGCAAAACGCGGCGATGTAGTAAAAGAGTCTATATGATATACGTAACGGTAGAAACTTATGAAGAGCCACGACATGGTAACACGTTACAACTGCTTGTCAGATTGCATGCATATTGAAATGACTAATACTAATGAATGAATAAAACTATAAAAACGCTGTTTTGTAAATTTTTTATTTTATTTAATTTCTAAGTGAATTTACTTATAAAAATACAAAATTATGCAACACTAAACGACACCCCATACTTCTTCAAACGCACTGCACAACTTGCTACAAGCAATTGCTGCTGATAATGGATAATTACTAATTGAAAATAGGCCTTCTGAGTAGTCAGGATTGAGCACCCCGTGTGCGAACGCACCCACAATCAAGGCGATGGGTTCTTCAGCAAGTTCTTCTGTGTTTTCGCTATTCACTTGCACTCTTGGCACCAAATCCCTGCAATTGGCTACGAGTTTGCCCGAAAAAGACATAGCGTACTTCTTGCAACCTACAGGCAAATGGTCTGTTATAGGATTCTTTATAACCTTCATCAACATTGCGGAGGTGTCACTTGCGCGAACAGAGAACTTATGCAACAGTTGTACCATCAATCCCGCAAAACGTTTAAAAGTACGTGGTATACGTGTTTGAGGATTTATTTCTATTAGCACATTTTTCTCAGTACGTACATACACTTGCAATAAACCAGCGCGATTTAAGGGCGAATCGAAAAGCATTAACAAGCACTGATGTGTTATATCGGGTCGACATTTACCGGGATCACGGTTGTTTTTACGTAAAATACTCTGATGATCATCACAATTAAGTAACTCGAACACTCTGCCGACCTAAGATCACAAGTATTACTGCATTTTTTTTGTTGTAAAATATAACAATTTCATACCTTTACTGTCTCCAAATGTGCACCTTCTAATACAATTATCAAACGTTTCTCCAATGCGCGTATATGTGTAGTCTCTAAATGCTTTTTCTTTAAATCAAATTCAGGATCATCCTGCCCAGCCGGGCCTTGAAATTTGCGTTTTCTTTTAACTCCTTTACCGTTTTGGCTATCAAATTTATTTCCACCCATGCTTTTACGGTTTAATGGGTTTCTTTGTTTGAAAATATTAGCTAAAACTTGTCTATAGTTTATTACTACAATTTATTTACAGCACAGTATTGCACGTGTGTTGTGAATAAGTGCCTCCATCTGTAAGTAAAAAAAAACGTAAACAAAATACGCTGTGGAACCGAAATGTCAAACAATATCAATGAATGAGTGTAGTACAGGGTGTGGATATTCGTTAAAAAATTAGGGATTTGTATTGGAAATTTGAAATTTCTAAAAAATAAAATACATTTGACAGCTTGGCTGCCTAATTGAAACAGCTGCTTGCGTCTGTCAAACATTTTCGTTAACTATTCCACTTGTCACTGGCATAAAATAAATAACATTTATTTTAACGCTTCTATCTAATTAAAGGCAAAATACAAACAATTGTGCAAATATTTGAAAATGGGTGCAAGACGTGATGTTGCGACACTACTTCAGCGTGTGCGGGCTTTCCTGTTGGGAGTAAGTTAAAATTTTGCTGCTCATGCACTTATTTATATTTGCAAACATTATATAATACAACCCATTATTTTGACTTTTAGCGTGAGCACACTCTTGCACTACGTTTCGAGGAAGGTTTAGCCGATCGCACGCAACCACCCCCAGACGTGCCTGGTGGTCCAGCACATTTAATAGCTGCCAATCTCTACTGTAAACGTGATCCTCGCCGAGAAGTGCAACCGCCAATTGATCTTGTAAAGCAACAGTTGCTAGCTGACAAGGAAAGCGCTAAAACTGAAAAGTTACCAACACCTGGACCAGTTTATCTTTGGGATTAAATTTTTTGAAAACAAACGAACTTCGAAAATTTCGTGATTTTTGTTTTGGAAATAGACATACATATAAAATATTGACTTTATTGGCTTTGTGTTTAAAGGGCTAAATTACGCTTACGAAAACCCATTTGCCAACCCGTTTTTGAAATTAATACAACTCGCAAAGCCGGTACAACGTCATCGCCTAATGGTAGCAGCTCTAATTGTTGTATAATGCGAACAATAATCGCTTTCATTTCAAGCATTGCAAAACGTTGTCCAATACAATTGCGCGGCCCAGCACTAAACGGCACAAAAGCAAAGGGATTTTCATTCACGTCACGTTCTGGCAAAAACCGGTCTGGCTGCGGAAAGTAGGCGGCATCGTTTTGCATTTCATAAATTGCCAAGATAACGCTAGAACCTTTAGGTATGCAACTGCCATCTGAAATACAAATATGTAGTAACTACAATACACAAGTTTCCAAAAGCATTTACCAATGTAACAATCTTTCATAATAGTGCGTCCTATATATGGTACAGAGGGATACATGCGTAATGATTCCTTGATAACTTGCTCTGCATATTTCAATTGCATTAGTTGACGTTGTGTAAGTGCCTGCTGCATATTTGTGCCTACCGCTTCAACAATTTCAGCATAAAGCTTAGATTGTACGTCTGCATTGCGGGAAATACAATAGAGCGTAAATGATAACGCACTTTTTATAGTATCATGACCCTCAAACATGAAGGTGTCTACTTCTTCGCGTATATCAGTATCGGTTAGTGGTTGTCCATCGATAGTGGCAGAGAGTAAGACATCAAGTAAAGCCTGTCGACGCTTGATGCCGATGTCTAAACAGTGTAGGGAACAATACAGAAAATCAAGATGAATGCACCGAAGCTATAATAAGCTTCACAAATAAAAAATTTCCATATATGCAAATATTTGAATTTTTTCGGTCAGCTTATGTGGCAGCTATGTGCTATAGTGGCCCGATCTGAACAATTTGTTCTGAGTTTGTAGCTTGCTTTGGAAAATATTCCGTGCCAATTTTTCGTGAAGATAAAAAAACATCTTCTATACAACAACAAGATTTTGATTGTTCATGCGCGGTTCCGACAAATAACCAGCTTCACGGAGAAAAAAGGACGTATGCAAACTTTCAGATAGATATCCTAAATACTATTGATATACTACAACAACAAGATTTTGATTGTTCATGCGCGGTTCCGACAAATAACCTGCTTCACGGAGAAAAAAGGACGTATGCAAACTTTCAGATAGATATCCTAAATACTATTGATATACTTCGCGTATATACAGCCTGACATGGCTAAATTGACTCAGCTCGTCACGCTGATCATTTATAGGTATATACATATTTTATAGTCTCCGATGTTAGTGTGTTTCAAACTTCGTGGCAAACTTAATGTACACATTTCAGGGTATACAAATTTTCATTTAGTATCCGCCGGTATTGCAAGTGCTGCCAAATTGAAAAAAATTTAAATTACGCGTTAGGCCTAGTTTGCCACTAAATGTGTTAAAAAAAATCAAAAACTTTGTCTGATTTTAATTGTTTAAATATTTTTAAATATCCGCTAGAATTCTTACTTCTTGATTTTTTTTACATATTGCTTCCTTTGTTTTATTTTTTAAACATTTGAAATTGTTTCTTCTCGCTAATATTTGAAAGTTCATGTATGCAATAATGCAATGCATCATATGCATAGTGTGGCATTTGCAGCATGTTATTTCCGTTGTCACTGTAGCTTGACACAAAATTACTTTAATACATACCGCCATTTTGCTCCTGCTGGCTTCTATTAACTTCAGTTTGCTTTTTTAATATTTCTTTACGCCGTGCTTTAATAATACGCTCCGTGAATCTATGCAAGGCGGTCGTCACAGCAAAATGTCGCTGAGCCAATCGTGGCGCCAACAGTTGGAAAAGCCATTTCGGCCGGTAAGCTATCGTAATATAACGTTTGATTATGATGCGTTGCATTCTAAAAAGATTCGTTGTCATATCGCCGACAAATAATTGTAATAAAAGGCTTACTCCTTCAGTAACTGCACATATTCACAATTCACATCGGTTTGCGCATTGATACGCACACCCATCGCACTTTCACAGATTACATCCAAGGTCGCCAATGCCACCGCGTTCTCTATATTCACCACTTGTTCGCCATCTGCATACTGTGTCAAGTTGCGTACTAGAATTTGTGCTTGCTGATCGAATATGCTAACGAAATCTTCGAGTATTCTAAAATGAAATGTTGGCGTAATAACGCGACGACGACTCAACCACTTGACGCCATAACTAACAAGTAATCCATCACCTAACCAATCAGTGAGTAAACTATACATACGATTCTTGCGTATCTCGGTGGAGTGGCTCAATAACGCTTGTAAATAGCGCAGATCGCTTACAAACATGCCGTGTATGTACAACATCCAGAAGCGTGTGACGCGTCCAAAACGATTTCGTATGTAACGACTAAGCGCAAGCAGTTCTAAAAACACATAAAAAAAAATAACTGAACTAAATAGCAAAACAACCACAATACAACAACTCAACAAACCATCAGGTTGGACTTGCGTGTAAATCCAAATACAACCGATAATGGGTAAACTTAAGGGACCCGGCACTTGCGACCATTTCGCGTTCACATCCCGTTTCCAGCAATAATCAGCAAACAAACACAGCGCTACAAGCAATAACAGCGTTAACCACAACATTGCACAAAGCGCGTTGAGTGAGTAATAAATTGCTGTTCATTACATTACTATAAAAACGTAGTTGAGCTAATGTGCAATTTAAAATAATTTCCCGTTTGTAACTGTGTATAATAGTGAAATAGTTAATCATGTGTTAATGCACTTATAACCTTTGATACCTTGATTTAATGTTTATCGTTTGCTGCCACCAGATGCAGAATTATGTAAAAAGTGATTGAAATATTATATAATAATTCATATAAGGTGCGTTTTTTAGACAAGTGATCCCTGCGGCTGACTCGCATAAATTGCAGCCAAGAGGCCCAATTTTCGACCACGTTTTACCACAATTGGGGCCAAATATTCTTTTCCAACCTGACGCCACAAAAATAGTCCAGCGTTGTTAAATCGCACAAACTTGTAGGCCACGGCACAGTCTCACGAACTGGCACTAAAAAAGTCATTAATCATAGCTCTACAGCGTTCCCTATTGGCTGTAACATTATGACCGGCATCATTTGGATAGAAATATGCATCCATGATTCATTCTACCCATAGAGCACGGCATACAGTGACTTTTTAAGGATGTTACATTCGCCCAAAAGTGTGCTTCATCGGTGAATAAAATTTTCTTGTAAAAATCGGGATCGGTGGTCAGCTCGTTTGGGGCACATCCACCGAACGTGCGACGCGCTAGATGGTCGTTTGGACTGTTCATTATGAAATAGCAAACCAAACTGAGTATAAATCAAGTAACAGCTGTCAAAAAGACTAACTTCGAAAGAAGTATTGTCTCATTGAAAACTACACGTCTAAAACAAACACCCGTTACATATGTGTACTTACATACTTACCTTTATTTACCATTTTTTGTAAGCATGTACATATGTATGTATGTGTATGTGTATGTCCACCAAGTGAAAGTACAGTCAAACCTGGTTAAAAGAGAGTTCAAAGGACCATGATTTTTTTCTCTCTAATAGAGGTTTCTCACTAAAACGACAACATGTTGATTTTTCGTTTAGACATTATAAGTTGTTGTAAGAGCTGTACTGTTTGCTCTCAGTTATAGAAGTTAGAGTGGGAAAAACGACTGTCACTGATGGAGGTTTTTGTTGCTAACTCATAGAGTTTTTGAGAAGTCAAAGTTCGGGATCTGAGAATTATTCTCACTTATAGAATTTTCTCGCTTACCCAGTTCTCTCTTACTCAGGTTTGACTGTATATCGAATATACAGATATTTAAGAATATTCTTAGAAAATTTTATCCGGCAAATAGTTTTGGATATATGGATATATAATTAAAATTTTTTAACATAGTGTAATCAGCTACCAAAATTTTAAACGCGTTACTCTCGAAATACTGTTTTCAGAGGTGTTGAGGAAAATTTCTTCGTCTCCATTAAACCTTTTCTTACCAAGAAGCCGCTCATTTGTCGGAATGACCGATATCGGATCACTATAGCATACAGCTGCCATACAAACTGAGCGATCAAAATCAAGTGCTTGCATGGAAAACTTTTTCATTTGACGAGATATCTTCACGAAATTGAGAACGAATTATATTCCAAAGCTATAATGGAATCTCTGAAGAAATTGTTTTCAGATCGAATTACTATAGCATTAAGCTGTCATACAAGCTGAATGTTTGGAGTCAAGTTCTTCTAAGGAATCTTTTGTATTTGTGAAGGGTATTATAGCTTCGGTGCAACTTTCTTCGATCAGTAAATATACTAATATAGTAAGAATAATTTTTTTTAGTTTTTGGATTTAAGATAATTTTAAACAGAAAAATCTGCTCAACCACCAGAGACCTTTTTTTTTGCAGGTGATTGCCTGGAGATTGACTATGGGATACATTAAGTTCGACAAATGTGCATTATTTTTATTTATTTATTAAGAAGTTAGGGGCAGTCAGAATGACTTGCACATGGATATAACCCCTTTAAATCGAATATATGTCCAGCTATTTTTAATGCGGTTGAAAATATTGAAGAACGAAGAGTTGAGGCCCGATAATTAGTACTGATTAAAATCAATGTTTTTTGTAGCGATTTTTCACACAACTTCAAGCAGTAGATAACCTTCAACAATGTACTTATAGACGGGTATACTTCTATAGTATTAGCTACATTTTTACTTCAAGTACTGATAACGAATGTGCACACAAAAAGATTTGTTATTTGCGTTATTATATGATTATCCCACAGTGGAATTTCCAATGCTTATATGCAGGGCCGTAGAGAGAAAATCGGAGCCCGGGGTGCGGCACCTTGAACCATACATTATAAATCATTGCAGAGCAGCGGGTCCCCTTGCGAATTCCGGACACGGGACGAATTGTCTCAGATCTCCTCCTTTCACTCTCGTTCATTGCCTATAAGTATGGCTTGGATAGAGAGAGACGCTCTTACAAACCCCAACCAAAATGTCACTTGTAGTGCATTGAACGCCGGTCCATTAAATACCTAAAACTTCTATATAATGATCATAAAAACTTGCATAACTGGACAAAGCGTTTTGAGCCTCCTACAAGTTTCTTGAGCGACTAAAATCTCAGTTTTCTTGCAAAAGCTGGACAATGGCGAACAAAGTGCTTGGATCTTTTTTTCTTACCATACTTCATATTACTTTAACAATTTGTGTCCGATAAGATATATAACCGCTGCGCATGGATTCATATTCGACAATGTCTAGTAATAAACTACGAGTGCGGCAAGATCAACCCAAACTTGCTCTCAGCAAGTAGTTCAGTGGTTCTGCTGCGTTCTACTTTAGACCAGAACGATCTGGCAGTTGCATAGGAGCTGGTCATAGATGAACACCTACTAAGCTCACGCAAGGGCCATAGGTACAGTTCTAGAAGGCAGGAGTACAACGGGGACCCAGCTCGTTTCCACACCGTTGTAAGTGGGACAAGGTTGCCGCCTCTCACGAGCTCATCAGCTTCGCAGAGTACAACGATGCCGCTATGGCCAGGCACCCAAACGAGTCTGAACAAGCTCCAAGCTAGTTTTGTCGTTCTGTTGACGGAGGAAATGCCCACTTTTCTGTAAGAGGCCGTAATTCGAATACTAGACTTGATGGAGAGCTCCTTCTGAAGCTTTACAAAAACTGTTTTCTAAAAGCGATCACTTTTCAATCAATATCAGACTATAAAATAATCTACCACCGCTGAAATTCTCACTTTTATAGTCCATCGTCCATATAAAGTATGAAACCGTATCGAAAGTACTTTAAATATCACAATTTTATTGCTATATTTTCGCGCATCACATTTTTAAAAACTTATATATTATCTTCCCTTAAACATAAGCACGTTTTTTGAGTGCTACATTAACGCCACTTTTCGAGCGTAAGACAATTTTGATCGATGGCTGTATCGGCGCACCGCTGGGCAACAGTTCGTAATGCCGCAACAGTTGCACGACGACAGTACGCAACTCGAATATGGCAAACTTCTGTCCGATGCAATTACGTGGGCCCGCGCTGAACGGTATATTACTGAAGACATTGGCGCGTTCATTATTTTCCAAATGACGTTCAGGCCAAAAACGTTCCGGTTCCGCGTAAACATCGGGATCACGTAAGATTTGCCATAGTAATATGAGCACATTGGTGCGCGGCGGCAGCGTCACGTCAGCTGGAAAATGTTGGCATTAAACAGCGCTCAAATTTCTCTAAATAATAGCACATGAAATACTTACGCAAGACCAGCTCCTCCTTTAACCAACGTCCAATTACCGGTATGGGTGGGTAAAGACGCAATGTTTCTTTAATTACACAATTTAAATATGTTAGATGCTGCACATCCTTGTACTTGATAGGTCGACTCGTATCAGTGCCGAAGTGATTGCGTATTTCTTCAAAGAGTACACGTTGACATTCCGGGTGGCGGGCGAGTAAATAGAGGCAGAAAGAGATGGCTGATGTGGTGGTGTCGTGTCCCTCAAACATGAACGTATTGACTTCATCGCGTATTTGCGCATCGCTGAGCGCTTGCCCATCGGTAGTGGTAGATTGTAGTAGTACATCCAGCAGTGCCATGCGTGGTTTTAAGCCGATATCTGTGGGTATTCATTATAGCTTATACCTATAGCTTATGTATATAGTGTGTACGACTATGTGCGAAAAAAAAGTGAGCTTAAGGCATTCTAAATGTATAATTATTGGTCACTAGTTTGCAGAAGTTTACTGGCAACCTGGCTGAGTCCATATTGGTTAAATAGTGTCGATACGCCAACTAGTACCTTAGTTTTTGCGCTATCGATCTGAAATTTTGCACACATTGTTCACTCCTCAAGTAGCTGCTTATTTGTTAGAACCGCCGATATCGGTCCATTATAGCATATAGCTACCATTAAAACTGATCGATTCAAAACAAGTTTTTGTATGAAAAACTTTTTTTTTGACAAGATTTCTTCACGAAATTTGTCGCACATTATTTTCCAAGGCAACGCTGCAATCTGCAAACATAGTGTTCATATCGCTTCACTATAGCATATAGCTGTCATACAAACTGACCGCACAAAATCGAAATAAAGATGCGTTTATACCCTTTTATGCTATAATTATGCTGCTGTGCAGGGTATTATAACACTATTTTGCTGCTTGTTGCTACAAACTAACCTAACCTAAAAACTATTGTTGCCGTTTTCCGTCTTGCTTGAAATTGCTTGCTATCCGCTCTAAATTTGTATGTGTGTAACACTCACCCAACATTTCAGCGCTGGTTGCGCTTTCCGTGCTCGCATTGTTTTTCTTTTGCAACGCTGTACGGCGTTCTTCAATAATTTTCGCAGTAAAGCGATGCATAATTCGTATACCCTCCATTTGCTTTTCATACTGTTGCGGCCGCAGCAGCTTAAATAAACGCGGAAAGGCCAAAATGGGACGTATAAAGCGTGTGGCAACAATGTTTGTAACGCTGCGTGTTAGAAAATAAAAAATTAATAAATTTTACATTTTTCTAAACATTCTAATTGTTTATATTATATATGTATTTATGCTCACTCTTTCACGGCTTGCACAAAATCGGATTTGGAGTCTTGCTGCGCATGCACACAGACGCCCATAGCGGTTTCTAATTTTAAAGCAAAAAATGATAATTACAATATGTAGCATGTATGCTGTAGAAGCTCACCCGCTATCACATCCAATGTCATAAGTCCCATATGCGGATATATGTCCACAGCAGTGGCACCATCCGCAAGCGCTGACAATTTCTGCACCAACACACGACTTTGTCGCTCGAAAACATCCACAAATTGCTCGAGTATTTTGAAATGGAAGGTGGGCGTGATAATTTTGCGCATCATTTGCCATTTGCGATCGTAGCTAAGCAGCAAACCGTCGCCCAACCAGTCGCGCAGCAGCCAATAAAGCTGATTCTTTTGTACATGCTTTTGACTGCTAAGTAGCTCTTCGACATAACGCGGATCAGCGGTTACAACCATTAGATCGCGTAGCAGTAGCGCGCAGAAACTTTTGCCGAAGCGCGTGACGAACTCTTGAAACTTCAAATGTAAATCTTTTGTGTTTTTGTATTATGTAAATTTCCAAAGAAATTAGAAAAACAGTTAAAGCAGTATTAAGCAAGTGTGTGAACTTATAAGGCTAAGTTAATTGTGCGCCATCTATTTTTTTTTTAATTTTCGCTTAACGTCAACTTAGCAATGCAACTTAGAACACGTGCTATTGTGACGTCAGCAAGTTCCAATATTTCCAAATTCAAAGAGTACCAATTAGCATTACCGCTATTAGCGGTATGGCGAAAATTTCTTTGGCGCGTTGCGTGTGGTGTGTCAGCGTGTGCGCGTGTGTGTTTTAAAATATGCATTTTTACTCACTATCTGGCTGAAAGCGCGCCAACACGAGCATACAACCCACGAATGGTATATTGGAGACGGGTGGTATACGCTTGAAGAACGCCTGATTACGCATGCGCGCATATTGGTAGTGTAAGGCGAGGCAGACAACTGTTGCAGCCAGCAGCATCAGCTTCCAAAACATCGTGCGGTTGCCACGTAGACACTTTATTATGTTTTATAATTTAATATTTATGCTTTAACATCGACTGTCACTTTTCGTTGTGCTTCATGAACTGCTGTCTAACGCCTTTAAGTAAAGTAATTTTAAATATTGAATTTTATCAATAAAGTTTTACCGAAACGTAAATTCGAATTAATCCAACAATTTCTAAACAGCGCTGCAATTAAAGTAGTTATATACAAACATTATCTTTATGGCGCTGTAGCGCTGCTTTGTTATACCCTAAACAGGGTGTATTAACTTTGCTACATATACGCGAACTAGTCGCTCAGTTTTTGAGATGTTGAACTAAAATTTTGCAAATGTCATTCTCGTCCCAATAAGCTGGTAATTTCTTGGGACCGCCGATAACGCACCACTATAGCATAGAGCTGCCATAGAAACTGTTTGATAAACATCTTTTAACTTATGCCATAAGAAATGCAGCTGTGAAGGTTATTATAGTTTTGGTGCAGCCAAAGTCAACGTTTTTTTTTTATTCTTGTTGGCGCTAGCTCTCGCCATAACTACGGACAGCGCTCTTATCTGTTATTTATAAGCGATAGCACGCATTACACACATTTTATTTGCCATTTCTATTGATTTATTACACACATACATAACATTAATTTATTACTTGTACTTGAGCTAAATATAAATATAAATATAGTAAATTAAAAACTATAATCCAAAGTTGACACAGCTGCTTATGCCGTACAATTTATGAACTTAAAAAACTATTTTATATAGTCAGTTAATCACTCAGGCGATTAAAAATTAATATTCAATTACAAACTTTATTAAACATATTTATATAGTAATTCTATTGCTACTTGTGCGACCTATGTATTTTTAGCCACACTTAAGCAATTAAATGTACTAATGGTATAATTAAATATTTTTATGCTATAAATATAAAGTGCTTCACAATTTGATAGCTGCCAACAGTGATAACGGAAATCCATCAACGAATGCGTGCGTTCGTTGCTCGTTGACAGGAAGTACCGGTACTTCATTTCTGCGTGCCTTATTTCCTTATCTGCTACTCGGTGCAATATGAATATGAAAAAATATATATTTGTGCTGCATTTCTGTTTGCAACATTTGCTTGCGTTTACACACAATAGTATTTATTGCTATATTAAAATCGTTAAAAATCACTGCAATGACATCATTTACATGCATATACCATAACAAATGTATAACCATAATATGCTTTATCACTGAATTATTTCTTTCTATTAATCATGCACACACCAACGGTTGGGCACAAATAATGCTTGTTTTTAGAAAAAATGTCCGGTTGACTTATAATAAAATTACACAAAATTATTTCCAATTACTTTTTCAAAGAACGCTATTCGGCCACTACTCAAATGGCGTGTTTGAAGGAGTTGAAACAAAGACCCCATTTGAGTAGTGGTGAAACGGCGCCCTTTTATGGTATAACTAATTATAATTATAATTTTTTGAATGCTGACAACGCTTCTGAAACAGCGTGCAGCACATTTTCTAGCCCGCGGCTCACTGCCATCTAGCATTGTTTTCACCCAACTATGGCGATTTTTTTGCCATAAAATTACACATGCACATGTTTTTGAATATATAAAAATATAATATACGCGTATCTATATATGTACATATGTACATAAACAACATGCGGCGGTGATTAGTGATTTGCATTTTTAATACAATTAGAATCGTTTTTTGTTACCTTATAACATGTTTTCAAGCTAAATCGCATAGCATAATGACTGTTTTATATTATGATCGTGTTTCATTATTAAAATTAAATTATTATTAAAACTAAATTATTTTATGTATATTATCACTACAATACACCATTTGGTAAGCAAAGACCATGCTGTCATCACTCAAACAGCTGATGTTGTGAAATTCGTTCATAAGGCAACTGTTACTAACGAATAACATTTCTTTTATTACACAAATAATTGCATACTAAATTAATTTGCTAATTTAAATAATAGAATTACAATTGACGTACATTTTTTATTAAAGTAACTAATTAATGAATTATTTTTAAACGTCTGTTGTCAACGGCCTGTTATCGCACACTCAAATATCAGCACTAAATCTATCTCTGCTAAAATAGAATAGTTTTGGCTTATAGCTAAAAAAAAACGTGTATGTGTGTATGTGCATACGAGTATATGTGACTTCATAATTATTTACATACATTTATTATTTATTTTAAAAAATTGTAATATTTTTTTTTAACTTATCATAAATGAGTTTACTGTTGACTTTCACACATTTTATCCCTGCTTAAGTGCTTTGCTGCTATGCGCGCCCTACAAACACATTATCTCGGTTATTAAGGTGAACGTGACAGCGTTTATGCTTTCTATTTTACACACACACACGCGTGTACGTACAAATACCAACAACAAACACACAATATAAACAAATTAATGTCGGCTGTGAATCACTACAACGTCAATTTCATGATAGCTGCCGGTCATAACTTTTATAATGCATGTAACAGAGAACGTATATTATATACGATATACGTTCTCTGCATGTAACTTGAAATAATTTACATTTTGCGCGCAAGCAGAAGCTGGTTATTTTATACAATAATATTATTGACACGAAATTGCACCTTGCGCTTTGAAAAAATGCAATCATTTAGTTTTTTATACGCACTTTGGTTGTTTTAATAATTTTCCGCAATCGAAATAAATTATGACAGTCGGGCAAAGAGCAACAGCAGAACTAAAATTCTATAAAACTCGCACGATTTGCTTTTCCATTCAATATAGTGCGAGAGTGTGAAAATTATTTGACATAGAGAGGTAGCAGGCAGACATATCATATATATGATATACGTTCTCTGTAGCAGGTAGGCAGAGAATACATATGATATACGTTCTCTGAGGTAGTGAGTGAGTGAGTTGACGTTTATCGCATGACATCACAGAAAGGGGAAGTGCTTTGAATTGAAATAAGTAAACAAACACAGTGCTGCTCCAATTGTTAATGCGTATATATTCTTAGTGCTGTGGCGAGAGGAAGTGATATTTGAAATACAAATTTGAGTACTTCTAACGAAATCTATATATTTATTATTGACAAAACATGATTTAAAAGCAATAAATAAAAAAATGTGTGTATAGAAAGAAAAAGTATACAAGGCACTCATATGTACATACATATGTATGTATATAGTGGCATATATATTAGGTCTAGTGAAAAGAAATTTACGACGATCTGGACAAGAGCATGACAAGGAAGGTTAAAATTCGATGGAATGATCTAACGGAATGCAAAACTGCAAAAGGCAAAGCGGTAGATCAAAAATACACAAAGTTTCTACTCACTCTTAATAGAAGACACTGCAGAAACATGATTGGAATACTCACTGTTCACAGTTTGGTGGCACCAGGGAAATAATGGAGCATCTCTTGTGCACTTGTTCCGCACTAGCGAGGCAATGCTTAAAACCTTTAAGGGCCCTACGATGTGAGACACTGGAAGAGGTATCGATAGTGTGGCTGCAGAACCTATTGAAATTCACGTCAAGCGCTGGCATCCTGAAGGATGACTACTTCTCATGAACTACGTAACATAGTTAGTGGTGATGAAAAGTGGTTCACTTACGACAAATTCAAGCGTAAATGGTCGTGTTCAAATCGCAAACGGTGATCAAACCAGGATTAACTTTCAGGAAGGGTTTATTGTGTGTTTGGTTGGATTGGCAGGGAATCTTCTACTATGAGCTGCCTCCCGGCGGTAAACTTTTAGTTCGAAGCTGTATTGTCAACAATTGGAGAAAATCTGGGAGCTTGGTTGGGATGTTCTTTTGCATCCACCTTATATGTAGTTTTGATCTGACACCAAGTGCCAATCTCGGATATTCGGATAATTCTAACTATGCTAAATAAAACCTACAATTAAATGCAAAAATAATGGATTTTTTTTACTATACCTTATACATTAATATTTATTTGTGATCTATCACCGTATAAAAACATTAAATGCAGTGCTATTAAAATTTTAAATTCCAAACTATTCTGATTCACTGAACAACACACAGTGCTGCTCAAACTCACGCGACTCATTATTCATACATACGTTCACCCACTATTTGTTTATTTGAAAGCACCTTTCATTTTCAAAACAGGTTACGCGATTATTACAACCGCTTAAACTTGGTCTACTACTTGGCTGCTCGTTGAAGCATAATTACGCGGCTTTAGGCCCATTTGACTGCCATTATCGGAGCGTAATACTATAGTCAATATTGGCCGCAAGTCTTCGCCCAGCGGTAGCAACTCAAAGTGCCGTAATATTTTACTTAATGTGCTCTTCATTTCCAACATGGCAAATTTCTGACCAATACAGTTGCGTGGTCCAGCACTGAAGGGCACATAAACGTACGGATTTAATTTCTCGCCACCTTCAAGGGATTCGTTGAGAAAACGTTCCGGCCGAAATGTATCGGGTTCGGGAAAATATTTCGGATCACGCTGCATAATATATATGCCGATGGTGATATTTGTGCCGGCGGGTATTGGTTTGCCACCTGTGTCATAATTTATAATAAATAAATGGACTGTGCAATTAATTTCAATTGTGTGCGCGTGTGCTTACGTAAAATAACATCCTCCTCGAAGTTGCGTCCAATTAGCGGCACTGTTGGATATAGACGCAGGGACTCCTTGATTACACACTCCATGTACTTCAGTTCACCGAGGTCGCGTTGTGTTACTGGACGATCTTTGTCAGCGCCCAGCACTTTACGTATTTCCTCAAATAATTTCGCCTGTACAAGCGG
Source organism: Bactrocera oleae (assembly GCF_042242935.1). Taxonomy (NCBI): domain Eukaryota; kingdom Metazoa; phylum Arthropoda; class Insecta; order Diptera; family Tephritidae; genus Bactrocera; species Bactrocera oleae. The sequence goes on from NC_091539.1 coordinate 3,894,217, forward strand.
ATGCCTGGAGATCAAGTGCAAGCAAAATGTGAGCGCACTGGAGGTGGTATCGTGCCCCTCGAACATGAATGTGTCCACCTCTTCACGTATATCTTCATTACTCAGTGGTTTGCCGTCAATGCTAGACTGCAGCAGCACATCCAGCAACGCCATACGTCGTTTCAGGCCCAACTCGGTGTCGGTGGCGGTTGGCGTAGTTTCGTTGGCGCTAAGCGTTTGTTCCAGTGCCGCGCGACGTTCGACAATGATGCGATCGGTAAATTCGTGCATCAGCTTAATGTTGGCGTAAAATAATTTGGCTTCTTTGCGTGAGAGCAATCGGAAAAGCCAATCAATACGCTGCCAAACGTTTATGAAGCGCTTGGCGAACATATATGTAACGCTGTGCATTATATAAAATAGCTGTAGTTTCAAATTTGCATGAGCGAAAGTTATTTACCTTATAACAGCCGATACGTAGGGAAATTCAGGATTCGTTTGCGCATTTACTTTGGTACCCATAGCAGTCTCTGTGTACAAAAACAAATATGTAAAGCACTTGAAAATTAATAACTGGTTAATTATTCGACTAACTACACGCTAGAGGCCAACAATTACCTGCAATTATATCCAATGTCATCAAACATAATAGCGGTGCAATATTCAGTACCGTTTTTCCATCAGCATATTGTACCATTTTTTTCACCAGCACTGTACTCTGTTGATCGAATATTTCCACAAATTGCTCGAGTATTTTGAAATGAAATGTTGGTGTTATGATCTTACGGCGCGCATGCCATTTACGGCCGTTGCTTACGAGTAAACCGGTGCCGAGCCATGGATGTAGTAGATCATAGAAGTTATTCTTTTTAATATGTTTCGAGCTGCTGAGTAATATCTCAACGTCGGCAGGATCGGAGCATAATACCGCCAATTGGTTCAGCAGCCATACGCGATAGTATGGTCCATATTGCTGGCGATTGTGCATAATGAAACTTATAATGTCTAGAAAAAATAGAAACAGCCGAATCAAATAATATTTCACTATTTTATGTATAAAAACTATTACAAAAAATACAAATAACCGTGAAGGGATGTTCGCTGTGTTTGTCTAACCATTTACGGCCAGGCTGTTTTTTTTTTTGTTTTTTTTCAAAAAATCGATTTTTTTTTGCATTTATACCGAATGTACATACAATATAAGTATTTAAGAATATTCATCGAAATTTTAAGAGTGATCCGGAAAATAGTTTTGGAATATGATCGTATTTGTGAGAGTTTTTTAACTTCGTGTAATCAGTTCCCAAAATTTTAAACGCGTTTTACTCGAATGATCGCAGGAATAAGATTTTTGATAATAAGAAGTTTTGAGATAAATAACAGAAAAATCTTCCTCCCCGCTAGACACCTTTTTTCGGCGATTCTCCGTGAGATCGGCTACGGAATACAGAGAATCCATTTTTCCCAAAATTTTCGATTTCGTCGATTATTAAAATACATTTAGTTCTGCAAATGTAATTTTTTTTTTATTTATTTATCTAATAAAATGCCTCTTCACAAAAAAAAATTCACAAAAATACGCCTTTTTTTAAAACTTTGAAGTGGTTGTAACCCCTTAAAGCAAATAAAAAAATTTAACAGTAAAGAGTTGGAAGACGCCAACACTATGTAACATAAGCAGTCGCCAGACTTTGGCATTACTGATAAGACATCGACATCGAGATCACCTTTACAGTTGTAAACTTGCCACTGATAACTCTGCTAAAACTCACAAAGATTAAACGTCACTCACCTGCTTGGCTTTTACCACGATACATGAGCACATTACCCAACACTGGCAACGGCTTGGGTCCTGGCATATAATTTATCATATCATTGCGACGTTTCTTCAGTAAATAATCGCCGAGTATGAGCAGGGCAAACAGCAGCAGCAATAATTCGATAAACATGTTTTGCCGTAATATGTTTTTATGGCACAAAACGGCCGCAGGTTTGCAATAATTACGTTGCCTTTTAACGTAAGGTATTTATATTGCGTAAATATTTAAGCACTATTTCAATCAGTTCTAATTTTAAGTTAGGTACAACTATTTCATATCCGCAACTCAACCAATTCGTTTGAAAATATGCGCTCAACTAAGTAAAAGTTCCACCGATGCGCTATTAATCTTATTGCAAACTCAATGCACACGTATACAAACAATGGAACTCGGTATATTTTTGCTCTGATTACACTAGTCAACATTGTAGAAAATTAGCTTGGCGAAAAGCGACTAACTTGGAGCTTCATAGAGAATCCATAAAGCTACGATTTCAGTGACAAATGAAAATTTGTTGAATAATGTGTTTATTTGTATTCGCTTTAAGATAAGATTCGAATATGCAGGTGAGAGAACATGTTTTTGAGAAGCAAATAAGATCTGAGAACCAAATGCATGCAGATATACATATGTATGTGAATAATGAGATGAAATGTTTACTTTGTTAGAGCTAGAAAAAAAAACCAGTTAGAGCAGCAGAACTAAACCATTTAGAAACTTTCATACATACATGAAAAGTTAATAAGGCTAACATTGACTGATGGGATAGTACCATCGGTCTAATCGTGCGACTAGCTCTGCTTTTTCTAAATCTGATCAAATTTGAGGTGTATGAATCTGCGGGGAACATCAAAAATTGCTTATATCGTCTATTTTATTGAATTTTTATTGCATTTAAGAATTATTTCGCAATGTAAGTATTGTTTTTATTTTTTTATAAAGTAGTTATTAAATGAGATTGTATAATTATTAACTAAAGTTCTATTGTTGTATTTTTTTATAATTGAATTTTTCTTACCATACATTTGAGAATGGTTTTTATTTAAGAACTGTTTTTTTTTTCACAAAATATCTATTAATTGATAGTTTATAATTATATCGACATATTTACTTACATGGATACAGTTTTTTTACTATGGCATTAATTCTAAATTAATATTGTAATACTAAATAAACAACGAAAATTAAGTTTTGATTAATAAATTAATAGATTGCTTCGAAATGTTCTATTAGTGTTGAGTAATTTAATTTTAGCAGTCATCAATCATTCGTTCAATCTACTTGATTTCTGGCAACATTGCGCTACCAAATGTCAATGAGTTTACCCAAAACTACAGTCACTATTGCCATCCTGCTTTCGCCCATACGCTTTCAAGCGAATGGAAATTTTTCGAGCAACATTTTCGCAGTTGACTGCGTCAGTTCCACTTTGACGGCTGTGAGAAAAATTTCATATATTTAACGCGCGAAATTTTCTCTATTTTAGTGAAACAGCAACCTAGAAAACTTGTAGAAAAGTGCAAAAAAGCTCAAGAAATACATAGAATAGTGGCTAGAGTTGTAAAAAGGTAGTGCGTGCACATAGTTGCGAAATAAAAACTTATAAAAGCGTACACTGAAGTGTGTGGTGTGAAAGAAGTGTTCTTTACGTGCTGCGACCGTGTGTAAAAGTAAATATTCTAATATTTCCTCAAAATTTTCTTGTGTGTATAAGATTGTGGTTTATATATTCTTAATTGTAGTAAAACTTTTTGTTATACCAAGTAATCTGTAATGTGTAGCACGTTTAGCACTACATTTTTTAAATTAATTAACTTGCTTAAGTTTTTTGTGCCAAAGTAAAATGGCGCTGATTGTATGGTGTGGTATAGTCGCATGGCGGCCGAAATGTATGCGGCGAACGCGAGCAGCGACAGCGATACTGTGTCAGGGACCGGGTTGTCATAGTTTTTAATACATATATACCTATCATATGCAATACCATCTGTGTAGTTTTTTTAAGGTGTTTTTATAGTAAAATAATAATTACATTCAGTGTTAATTAGCAGCAATTTGATGTATATTTCTATGCGGGAGACTTCATTAAAGCAGCGCTGCTTCGTATGTGCTGCTAACGCATTTCTCTGCAGTCAAGCATCGTAGCAGCGAAGCTAATCCAACGAGTTAAAACAGCGAAAAGTAGTTCGTTTATTGAATTTTGAATTAATATGTTTTTTGCGCTTTTAAAAATATGCACCTTGGCATTGCTAGTCTGTGTGTATGCAAAATATATAGTAATATTTATAAATTTAATAGTCAAAAAGTGCGTTGGTGCAACTATTAATAGAGAGTTTGCCAGACCTAGAGAGTTGGTGGGCGTAGAAAGTGCATAACGCGGAACAAGACTTTAGGCAAATCAGTAAAAGTGCTGTTGTTTCGCCGTGTGTAGTATAGAAGGCAGATCTTGTTAAAAATTGACGATAACAAGTTGAATGACCCCCCATTTTGCAATTGTCATTTTGTTATCAGTATTAGAATAAAGATAATATAAGGAATGATTATTATTGAAATTTAGTTTGCAAATAAATTAATTTTCCTTAATCATGGCACAACGTTACCTACCATCTGAGTATATACATAAGTATATATAATATATTTTATTGTTCACTTTAAAGCATCTGAAACATATTGCGCCGTTTTTAAATTGCTCATACTTATTTTTGTGTTTTTTTTTCAGTTTTGTTTTGAAGACTTAATTTTGCTGGATTTCATTAGCAGCGCTGAAAACAGTTTTTTAATAACTAATGTATGGGAATATGAATAATGGTGGCCATGTGCCATACGGATTCAATGGTTATAGACCGAGGTATTTATGAACATGTTTATCATTATTTATCATACATACATATAAAATTTACGAAATTAGTGACCACACACTAATGTAGTAAGAAATTATTTAGTGTAGTAAAATTATTAATATCATGATCAATTAATATTAATATTGTAATAGGAAACCGTATTTTATATGGCTTGCAACTTTTGAATTCTCAATTTCTATTTTCAAAGGTTTGAACTGAAAGAATCGTGGAAAATAGTATTGAAAAGTTTCCACAGCGAAAACTACTGTGTATTTTCACGTATATAAAAAACTCTTCTTTAAAAAATCAACGTTTCTCCATTGGCGGTAGACAACAGCAAATGACACTCGAAAAAATAATCCATGCAAAAAATGTAATTTTACTTATATTATGTTGTAAACATATACATGTATGCACTTATTTCCTCTTTTTTTTACAATGCCATCATTGCGTCTTATTTTTTTTTATAAACAGCCACGTGCACTTCCTGTTCACGGTTCCTCCGCTGAAATTCTATGCTGCATTGTTGTTGTTAATATACATTGATGGTCTTTTTGTTTTGTTGGCACTTGAGTTTATTATTTTTTTATAGTATATATTCATATTTGTTCTTATGTATTGATTTTTTGTTGTCAATATAGTTGTACACATAAATTGCTATTGAAATTTTGCCAAAGTAACTGCTGTGGAATGAACACAGATTTTTTCCTATATTTGTGTGCTTTTGTTGGCTCGGTTAAGTAGCAAAATTTAATATGGGTGAGTTATACAATCGTTTACAATTATGCGCTAGATCTCTGCAAAATTTGAATCCCGCTTTATTTAAATTTTTTTTGTTTTAATACATTTTTTTAATTACATATGTAGGTACTTATTAAATTGCAACTCGTATCAAAATTCCTTGACATAAATCTGCATTAAAAATTGCTTTACCATTTTGGCTGCTGTGTTTGTTTGTGGTTTTTTGATACACTGGCCAATGTCGTTTAACTTGCCACTAGCCGCCCAATTGTCGGTGGCATTGCAACACAATTCACAACTAAATTTACATTTTACTTTTGCTTTGCTAAATTTTTTAGTTTAATTTCATTTTTATACATATTTAGTTGTGCGTTCGTGCGCTTGCCAGCCAAAAAGTATGCTAAAATATGTATATGTGTGTATGAAATGCTACATAAGATCTTGCAACAATAACGAATGTACGTGAAATGCCACATAACTGCCTGGTAGCGACTGCTGTTGCTGTGGTTTTTGGTACGCCATTCCTGTTGTACATACTTGTAGTAGATTTTTTAGTTTGCAACTAGCGTTTCAGTTGCTTTTGCTGTTTGCTGTTTGCTCTTTACTTTCCTGTGCTAGTGTCGCCTTTTTCGCTCATTGGTCCACTTTTCTAAACATTATCTATTGCTGCTTTTATATTTATTCCTTGCCCGTACCACTGCTTTCCATTATCTACTTCAACTGGCATTTGGCATGTTTTGACCGCATTTTCCTTGATTTCTACAACTGCTTACATAGTTGTACACCATCTTATTTGGTAAATAAAATTCTTTGCATTCATGTCAATTTCCGGTTGTGCTATTTTCAGCAATGTCATTCGTGGTATTTATTTGAACAAATTCAAAATTTCTTCTTTAAAGTGTACTTACTCATAATTTAAGTTTGATTATAATTTCTGTTAAATTTTCATCTAGAAGTTAACTTGATGTGTTGTTTTCAACAACGCGGTTTGGCGATGGCAGCGTGAAATGTGTGCTTCTACTATCGAAAATCGATAGCACACACGTGTTTTTGCTAAGTCGTGATTTTGTACATACAAGTATCGTTTCCCATGGCAAAATTTAGTTAAAATATAAGCATTTACACTATGAAAGCATATAACAAAATATTTCGTTTTCAGTTGAAGTGTTAGCTCCCATCATTAAAATTATTTAATTAAACTTCTTTGCCCCCACATTACTTCTTATCTAATTTTTGTGTGTTTTTTTTTATTAAAGAATCCCGCTGCCTTTATGTAAAGGCTTATTTGATTTTTCTTATTAAGTGGTTTTTTTTATTCTAACTCAACCACACAGCCAGTGTATGTGTTTTGACCTTTCAAGTTATACATACATATAACCATCGACTAATTTATTATTATTATTATTGTTTTTTTTTTGTTTTTTGCTTTCTTGTATTTTAATATTGTTGGCAATATGTGTATAGAGCTAAAAAGAAATGCTGGCAAGGTAAATAAGTTAACATTGACAGTGAGCAGGTTTCTACAGAAGGCAACGCAGTTGATTAGAGATAAAGCGTTACAAAATAGTAAGCAATTTAATATTAGGTTTATTGACTCAATAATGAATGCGGCTAAAATTCAAGGTCAGAAAAATCTGTTTATAATAATATTTTTATGGCTCCAATTAGGAATAAAACGATTATTTTTTTTTAAGTTTTAAGTAATGTGCAAAGTTGCTGTGAGTATTGAGCACTTACCACAAAAAATAATAGAAAAAAACTAATTTCTTCGCAAACTTCATTCTTACTATCAATATATTAAAAAAAAAAAAAATTAAACAAAAAAAATATCAACACGCGCAGAATAGTGTGTTAATTTTAGCACAAATTTGCTTGTAAAAATAAAAATAAATATACTTGTACAGTCAACGTGTAAATAATGCAAACAACAATAAAAAAGTTATATAAATTGTATCCCAAAAAGCCATAAAACTCAACAAGTGAATACAAATAGCGAAATTCATAATTCAACAAGGAGAGCAATTAAAAATTTCCACATCAACAGCAGCAACAAAAATAAAACAACTGCGTAGGCTACCCAACGAAGCCATATTTGTTACTGTGAAGCACACAAAATTTGTTTTCATTTTTGGATAAATTTATAAAAGTGTGCAACTGCAGGAGGCAGTAAGGAAAACCGCAACTACTATGTACCGGTAATTGTTACACAAATACATATCTATATTTTCAGCAACTAATTCATGATATTTATACATATTTTTCACACGCTTTTTATATACATAAATACAAAAACGTGTGTATAACATATATAACGCTAGTTTTACAGCATTATCTCAGTGCAAATTTATTTGTTAAAAGCCCAATTACTTTTGAAATGCACATTTAAGCACAGAAGCGCATTTCTCTCATTTGTACTTTCAGCTAATTTTAATTACAAACCAAAATCTCATCAAAATTTTTTCGTTATTAGAATATTTGATTTTATCAATTATTTATTGTACAAAAACTGTATTCACGAAAATTTGCGCCCTTACTTAAACAAAAGGAAATAACACGTTTATATAATTGTTGTTGCATATGCAATTTTTTTTTAATGTTTTTCATATTTTTTTAATATTTTTTTTAATATTTTTTTAAAATATTTTTTAATATTTTTTTAATATTTTTTTCATATTTTCTTTTTAAATTTTTTTCATATTTTCTTTTATAATAACGCACTTATATATAATTTTCGTTGCATATGATTACCAATCACAAAAAATTGCATGCAATTTATTAAATTTTAACTAAAATTAAATATTTTTATATGTTTATGTTTATATTTCTTATTTTTTTTAAATTTTTTTATAATATTTTTTTTTTAGATTAAAAAATTTTTTTTTAAATTTTTTTTAAATTTTTTTTATATATTTTTTTTTTAAATTAAAAAAATTTTTTTTAAATTTTTTTTATACTTTTTTTTTAAATTTTTTAATATTTTTTTAAATTTTATTTTTATTTTTTTAATATTTGTTTTTTTTTAGTCTTTTTAATATTTTTTTTTTTAATTTCTTTTATATTAATTATTTTTAGATATAATATTTTTATTTTATTTTATTGTTTTATATATTATTATTTTATTTATTTTATTTATTTTTTTATATTTTATTATTTTTTTATTTTTATATATAATATCTTATATAAATATGCATATGAATATATTTATTATATCATCATTTCACGAAACGACCATAGAACGCCATCTTATGCCTATCATAACTGTTATCGATTATCGATACTACAAGGGCACTTGTCATATTTAGTACCGTTGTACTATACATTTTATATTTTCGTTGTTAGAACTCGTTAAATTTATGCATAAATATTATACTACGTGTTATGAAGAAATTATTTTTTATTATTATTGTTTCACAGTTTAATATTTACATATATGTATGAATGTACATATATATGCATAAATCATAAAAACAAATGCACCGGCTAAACAATTTTGCTGGCAAGCTGCTTGGACTATTTTTAAAAATCATTACTACTTTAAATTACTACTTGAACACCATCGTAACTGATTCAATTTCAGCTGCAATTTTTTTTGCTCTAAAGTTTAATAAATCCGTGATGACGTATGAAGTGCAATTAAACCATTTTCACACATTTTCGCGTAAAACTAGCAATGAAATTTGCTGTGGTAACAAGTACATATACATATGCACGTCTGTATATACACAAAATACATATACAAAAATACATATCTACACATACTACTGTGTGCACTCAGTTAAACCCACAAATGGCTATGGTACTTCCGTCGTACAGGCGTGCGCGCTGCTTCACAGCCTCTATAGCTTGCCGTTAGCATACAATGTTGAATATGAGTAAATACTTTTATGCTGTGCAAACAAACAAATAAAATCCTAATGAGTTTACTGAAATCCAAATCCTAAAAAATCCCCAATGGTTTGCTACCGAAAGCAAGGCGGCAGGCAGTCGTTAGAAAATCAGCGGTGCGCGGAGTGTGAGTGAATCAGTTGTGGCAGACGCTTTAGCTTGACTGCGCGCTTGGGCTGCCAGCGGCGCTACATAGCCATAGTAGCTGTACAGCTAAACTGATATTGAAGCAGACAAACAAAATCATATTGCTTGCCATTGAATGTGCAAGTTGTACTCATCGCTGCTATAAAATATACCTACACAAGTAAACAACGAGAACTACGTGTGCTGTTAGACAAAGTTGAAACGTATATATGTATGTACATACATGCTTCAGTTGCAACCAACTAACGCCACCCGCTTCAATGAATTGCAGTAAATAATTGAAAAGTTTCGAAAGTCCTGCTACTACTGCTATTTTGCCACAACTTTTATTAGCATGCTTACGACTGTTGCTGCTACTGCCATCGCTTACTATGTCAGCTAGTATTTTTTCCATTAGTTTGTTATGACTGCGCTATTCATTTATTACTGCACTTCTTAATGTGCTTAACTCTCGGCAACCACTTAACGCCATAAACAAATGCAATTTCCTTTGCAACACACCCCTCCCCCCCTCATGTGAGGAAGCTGCTGAAAAGGTGCTTGCATTAATATGCACTTCTGGTCCAGTTGACTCATTCACTGAATATCTAATTTGATTTATACTGTGGTAATTATTTGCGACTGCCGGTTGAAAGTTTTTCAATTCAGTGATTTGATGGTGAAGCTCTCAGTGCTGTGAATTGTTGATTACCTAGCGATAATAAGTTTACAGTGCTTTCATAAACTTATCACTCAGTTTTTGAGATATTGATTGAAAATTGTGCAAACGTTCTTTCCTCCCCAAGAAGCTGCTCATTGGTCGAAACCGCCGATATCGGCCCTATATAGCATATAGCTGCCATACAAACTGACCTTTAAATATTAATATACAGTACTGTAGCTTCTATGCAGCCGAAATTAACGTTTTTTTCTTCTTCTTTGAACTTACGCCCATTACCAAGCCTAAAAGTTTATATTTCCTTCGCTTCATGCTCGTGCCTTTTAGGCGCTGAGTACCTTTCTTTACACACTTATCGTTTTCGTCGCCTCATTGATTTCATTTCCGTTTCATCACTATCGCACTTCCTTTGACACAATTGCACGCGCGAAGCGGCGCGCCCGCGTCTCCGTAATGCTCACTTATGCAGCCGCATGACAGCTTTCCAGCGCTACTCACCCACCTATTGATCGTTCGACCGACCGCGTTGACCGCACATTTTCCAAAAGTTTTAGTTGCACATTAATTTGCTTCCTGTGTTATTTGTTTTTTCTTTTGCTATTAATTTCTTATTTTTAGTCTACATTTTTCTTGCCGCTTGTTTCATTATACACACGCCTATCAACACTTTGCGCGCTGTTTCACTTTTCGCTGTCTTGAGTAGTTACTTAAACGTTTTTTTGCGGCCGCTAACGCACTGCCATTGCATACTTGTAGGCGTCTTGGCCCACATCTCATTTAAATTCCGTAAGTTTTTATATCCGCGCGGCTTATTTACACTTTATTTGTCGTTTAACTCACGCCGCTTATGCGTAAACTGTTTTTTCTTGGCTGTATTGGTATATACATACATATTAGGGTGGAGTGAAAACAATTTTTTTTTGTTTTGTTTGAGGGTAAAATTTGTAGATTATAAAAAAAGAAATGTTTGGAATTTTTTTTCCAAAATTTTTTTTTCCAAATTATTTTATCCAAAATTTTTTTTTTAAAATTTTTTTTCCAAAATTTTATTTTAAAAATTTTTTTTCAAAAATTTTTTTTTCAAATTTTTTTTTATTTTTATAGTCAACAAGTTTTACCCACAGGCTAAGCAAACAAATTTTTTTCGCTTCACCCTAATACATATATTATATATATTTTTTTTGTTTTGTTACTTTTCATTAACTTTTTCTTTAATTATATTACTTTTTGTTTAATTTTTAACGTCTATTGTCGCCTTGGTGTGCTGATTTTACACGTTCTGCATTTTCCTGTGTTTGCTGTCACGTTTTTGCGCTGACACATCGCTGCCTTATGCGTTACATATGCCACCAACAAACATTTTCTTTTTATTTATTTACTTTTACACTTGAATATACTTGTTTTTGTTGTGTTTTCGCACTTTATTTGCATGTTTTTTTTGTTGTAGTTACGCCTTACAGCACATGGAAATTTTCATATTGCTCTTCCCACTTTATTCACGTTTCTTTTGTGCAGTTTTGTCGTTCGTTTATGAATTAATGCAGCATTTTCAGCTTCGTAACTCGTTGAATAAGTTGTGCCGACTCGCCATTGGCGACTTTTGACACCTATATTTGTTTGTAGACGAACTTTTGTTTTACATTTTTGTTGTCTGCGTAAATTTGTTTTCATTTTTTTAACACACTTCTTTTGTTAACCAGCTTTGTCGGCTTTGAAATTTGGCTTGAAACTCTCTTACTACTTGCGTTGTTGACTAGACTGCTCTAGTATTTTACGTGATCACTTGCTTTTATTTTTCCATGAAGTTTGTAACACCCAGTAGGCAATGTCGTAGATCGTATAACATATACATATATATAAATGATCACATTGTTGAGCTGCATCGATTTAGCCATGTCCGTATGTTCTGCACGCAAACTAGTCACTCAGTTTTTCAGATATCGATCGGTACAATCAAAATCAAGTTCTTGCATGCCAACCATTTCATTTCCACTTCACTTCGATTGTAATACGTCTTCGCTCACTTTCTTTGTGCTCTTTCACAGTGCCTGCCATACTTTTGTTATTATGGCGTTTGTATTCTTTCGCTTTGTTGACCTCTTTTCTACCAACTCACCGTATTTACATTTTTCAGCCTGCTCTCTTTCCTGTAATCAAACACAATTTCATGATTTAATAATACAACAAAAACACTCGTACTCTTATCATATTGTTTTTGTAGTTTTTACTGTGCGCCTTCCTGGTTTTGTTTTGAAAACAAAATTTCTTCTTCGCGTAGCCTTTATTCTCACTGTGTTTGCGTTGAAAAACCTCGCTTACAATACAATTCTTTTCACTGCAATACAGTTTTAATGCAATATTTCGCAATTCGCAATAAACTGAATTTCTTTTCTCCGTGACGAATTTTCGTAAAAGTTGAAAGTGCGCCGCCGTTTGCATTTACTTTTGTCAACTGTGAAAGTTCATATAAAGAAAATATTTTACAATTGCTGTGTCGATAACTCTTTTAATATCGATATTTCGTTATAAGTATTTAGACAACTAAGCGCAAGACAAAAGTTTAAGGGTTTTCATGGGTTTCACGGCTTCAAAATGCAAAAAAAAAAAAATTATTGTCTTATTTAATTCTATAACAACTCTAGAATATTGTCCTAAATTCTCAAGCTGAACGCAGTAATAGTTTTGGAGCTACAGCTTTGAAAAGTTGGGAGGTCAGCTATATAGTCACTTAAAACGTTTTTCTCGAAACTGTTTTTAAAGTCGTTTGTCAAGAATCTTTATCAAATATGCATCTTCGGAGTAATAAGAAGTTGAAATAAAATAATAAATTTTTTATATACAAAAAAAATGATTGAAAATACGGCGTTTTTTGCGCGACAAAACCCATGTAACCCCGTAACCTCTTTTTAAAATATAAATTATTGCTTTTTAAATGGGAAAATGATGGAGCTCTGCATCAGCTACTTATAAAGTGTGCGAAAATCACTTGCTCTTTTAAGTTTATCATGTAGTAAATAATAAAATTGCTGTGCAATATTTCGAGCGCATGCCAAGGTTGCAACATTTTTTTTCTCTCTCTTATAAATACTTATGTTGGTGTTACAACAAAAAGTACGTTGCAAGCAAAATTACGAAAATACATAGAAAGAAGCAGCAAAGTGAAAAAATAAAAATAATACCAATACATTGATTGCAATTTCACTGCCAATTTCAATTTCTATATGGCACAGACAGCACTGAGATCAATTCAAGCACAAAGTCGACACTGGCTACAACCGCTTCAAGCACAGTCGTTGACAATGCATGCTGTGTAGCATATATTGTAAATATATCAAAATAATGGGAATAATAGGTCATAAAACCCCACACATATGCATATGTACATACATATTAGGGTGGAAAGAACTTTTGTGAAAAAAACTTTTTTGTTGCTTAGCCTGAGTATAAATTTGTAGATTGTAAAAAAAGAAAATTTTTGGAAAAAATAAAGTTCGAGTTAAAATTTTTCTTTCGTTCTTAGTGTTCTAGAAGCTGGGAAGAGTCCTCTTTCTGGCCAATAAAAAGTTTGCAACTTAAACAAATTTTTTGAATTGTTTAATTATTGTTGAAGGTTAAAAAAAAAAGTCTTAAGCGTTAAAATAAATTTTGAGTCAAAAACCGTCAATTTCGGTAATTTTTATATAAACCAAAAAAAACATTTTTTGTCCACAAAAATTTTTTACTTAAAATTTATTGTAAAAGTGATGTTAAAAAAAATTGTTTTTTGTCAAAATTTTTTTTTAATAATCTAAAAATTTTACCCTCAGGCTAAGCAAAAAAAAAATTTTTTTCGTTCCACCCTAATACATTTTACATATGTATAACATAAATGAAAGCATGTGTGTTGCGCGAACTTTTGACAATTTCTGACACCGCATGGCCTCACAGCACGAAAAAAAGTAAAGTTTTTATTATTATATTTATTGATGTACTGCAATTTGCTGTGTATTTGCTTACGCGCCTAAAAGCGTGTTACTCATATATACATACTTGTATGTGCTATACGCCCGCATTTTTTATATACTCGTATGTATATGTACAAGTATGTATTTTTTATGCGTTACTCAATTTCCTTTAAGCAATTTGTGTTTGAAATGAGACGTGAATTTTTTCCTTTCTTAGTATTTTATTAATTCACTTTTTATAATTTTGTTTTCATGTCTGTGTGCGCCTTTTTAAAGTTGATTGTTAATATCGCTTGAATATTTTCAAGGCATTTGCATATCTGTTATTTTTCATTGCCTTTTCAACGGCATTTCACGTACATACATACACCAGCACATATATGTATGCACCTTTTTTCATATATATATAAATATATGCGCGCGTAATGATAATGTCGCTGCCTTAAAGTAACAATGCATTATAAAAATTCATAATTGCAACGAAAATCCTGAGCAGGCTTGTTCCTTGCTACATATGTATGTTTGGCTTGCTCTGCGTGCCTTTGCCGTAGCTATGCCGTGGTACATGTGTAGCATAATTTGTATAGTACTTTTCTTTGTTTCGTTTATTGCGTATAGTTGCCATACAATTAAAAAGCATATTCAAATTTTAAAGAAATTGTATTAAAATAAAAATTGCACTTCTTTAGCGTGTAATTAAGTGTAAGCTTTAATGGTAAAATAGTGCAATAGTAGCCTACTTTTGTGCGCTTGCATGCTTAAAAGTAAATTTTCTGCAAAAGAAGCCTACTTGTTGGCTTCAAACCCAACTTCAATTTGTATATTACTTTTTATATTGTAATAGAAGTTACAGGTTGGTTGAAAAGTTTCTGCGCTCGAAATGAAAAAATACTGTTTTTGCTATGAAATATTTTGTTTTATTCAATATAATCTCCCTTAACTTCAATACACTTATTCCAAGGAGCCTCCAATAATTTTATGCCATCACTATAACGACTTGCCTCTTACTCTGCAAAATACCCATCTACAGCTGTAATAGCTTCTTCATTCGCCGAAGAACGCTATCCACGAAGAACTGTTTCAGGTTTCTCTAGAGATAGTAGTCGCTGTGAGTCTCATCTGTTGAATACGGTGTATGCTCAAGCTATTCGTACTTTAATTCGTTGCATTTTGTCATTGTTAAAACAACTTTGTGAGCAGCTGCATTGTCTTGCTGAAAAATTATTTGTTTTTGCTGCAAACCAGATTTTTTCTCACGATTTTTTTCAACCAGCTGATCCAAAGGACTGCAATAATATGCAGAGTTGATTGTTTTACCTTACTGCAGATAATCAATCAACAAAATTCCTTTTATTACAAAAAACTGATGCCATAACCTTCTTTGCTGCTCGTTGTGACCAACCAGCTTCAGTCCACGGTAAACGTTATTGCTTCCATTTAGCATCCATAGTTATAAAACGACACAATAAATGGAATTTATTTTGCTTAAAATGCTCCAAATTATGCTGAGAAATTTGTTTTCGCTCCAGTTTTTTGTGGAATTGTTAACGTGTGCGATAGGAACTTTCCAAAAAGCTTTTTCATATGTAATTCTGCATGTAAAATATTAAGTACTCGTTCGTCTGAGATGCCTATGGCATTAGCAATTTCACGCTTAGTCAAACTTGGTTCTTCACTGCCAATATTATGAACTTGCACAATGATTTCTGATGTGGTCTTCAACAGCCCAAAATTCAACGGTGCGTTTTGTAGCTAAGGACTTTTATACACATCTAACAACTGTTCATAAATTTTCTTTGCTTTTGAACCTTTCAAAACAAAACATCTAATCACTGCGCGATATTAAATTTTTACCATATAAAAAGATTACGCTGGCACGTCAACTTCAAATGGCTTGTAAACAAAGAAATAATTGACAGTGACTTGTAACTTTACATGTGTTCTCACGACAGATGTACCAACTTGAGAAAAAATTTGGAGGTAGTAGTGATATTTCTTGGGAGACCAATCAACTTTTCAAACAACCTGTAAACGCTATTTGTATAAACTTTCAAAATTTAATTTAATTTAATTGTTTTTTTTTTTGGTATTTATTCTATCAATGAAGTAAATCCTATAGGTGTATATTCTCGAGTTTCCATCAAATCTGACATTAAATAGAATTTATAGCATTTTCGCGAGACCAAGTCAGCGATAAGTTTTGGCAAAGGCTTAATTGCTCTCATGAGTACTCTCAAATCAAAATATGTTTATTAATATTAATATAATATTTTAATATGTTAATAGTATCGCAAATCGATAACATAAGCCAGCATAAACAATTGCTAACAAGACGTTTACACTTAACTAAATTTCACTAATAACCAAAGTTCACTCCAATTTTTCATAAATTCTAAGCATAATAATTTAAAAAATGCACACGGCAACTATTTAATACCTATGTATATATCTTCAAGCTTGTGACATATTGTCCTTGCATACTTGCAGGCGTTTACAAAAAACGTATTGATTTAAATTTTCTAAAAAATCGCCACTTTGCGCTTAGAACACACTGAAATTTGTTTTTTTTTGCACGCTAGTTTACAATTCGAAACTTTTAGCAACTATTTTGTGCCATGGAAAGTCAATACTTTCTGATTTTAATTTTTAGCGTGGATTGCATCACTAAACAATTTTGTTTTTAAACAAAATGTCCCACATTTTTGTCCGCTAGCTTTCAATTCTAAACTTTTAGCTCGTGTTTTCTGGCATGAGAAGTAGATATGTCAGCTAAAAATTTTTCTAATATACTTTTAGGCGCTTAGCGTTTCTTATATCACTAAACATATTTCTTTAAGCGTACTTAGTTGATGGCAAAGTAAAATATGCTATAAAAATAGCCTCACATGTAAGCAATCAATGTAAAATATGTATTGCCTACATTTAGGAGCTGTTAGTAAAAATCGAGCATTTCACGATATGCCTTGAAAACTACTTTTATACTTACCTCACATGTATATTGTATTGTTATAAAATAGACATTGCCTACATTTAGGCGCTATCAGTGTGGCTATTGTCTGTTTCCGCAACGGAAACACACCATGGCAAAACGGCTAAAATTTACAAATTGATGCTCGAAAATGTGCATTAATTTAAGCCACACGACAGCAGCTTGTTGTTGTATCGAATTTACTTGTTCAACCAGCAGCAAGATGTTTGCATGTGTGTGTGCGTGTGTGTTTATATTATGAGTTTACAAATTGTTAGCATACATTTAGGCTAACATATGACCGTAAATACCTGAAATGCAAGTAATTGCTTCTTTAAGCAACTCTGCATGTTGACGCTATTTATCTGCTCTTGAGTAATCCTCGTTAATTTGCGCAAATGTGCAACTAGAATGCACTAAAGTATATATGTACATATGTATAAGCATATACATATATATTTTGACAGCAAGTAGGAAACATGAGCAGCTCACTCACGTGGTGAGCGAAGCGCGCCGAGCAAGTGTGCTTTGTGCAGGCAGTCATTTCGGAAGTCTTCTTTGCTGCTTGCCTGCACACACGGTTAGCTTTTAGTGTGTGTATGCTTCCATGTATTTAGGTGTTCTGCCTCTATGTGCGCACTGAGTCGACGAGATAAACCAAGTATCCGCCTGTCGCTCGGCTTCACACAAGCGAAACCAAACTTTTTCTATGTAGGCATATTTGAAGCTTTGTCTCTCATCCATCATATTTAGATTTTTGGTTGGGAGTGTGCAAAGGTGAAGCTGGTTACAATCAAGTTTATGCCTCAGCTAGTAGTTAAACGCTGGTTCCCTCATCTAAATGCAAATTTTTTTTATATGTATGACCTCGACAAGTGACCTGTCTGTTGCTTATTTCTAATCCCAAGCCAAACAATCGCTTATATAAGACATCTGGCGCCTTTCGCTGGCATTTCTTGTCAACCTGTGTGGCGTTCGGTTAGCTAGTTGCTTCGTATTTTCGGGTTCGCATGTTTCATATTTTCCCTATTTTTTTATGTTGTTGTTCTTCTAGCGCTTTGCGTGCTTGCGTGTTCTTGTCTTCTCACATGCTGTAGCATCTATAGCTCGGTTTGCCGCTGCTTCTGCGTTTCGGCTGCTGTAACTGTGGCGATTGTGCCTGCGTGTGCTGGTGTATGCGTTTAATGTTGTCTCCGTTGGTCGGTCATTACATGCAGCATGCTTGCTCAGCGGTCGGTCCAACTGGGCGTATGAGTGGTCTAAAGTATTTTAATGCTTACTTTCATGTTGTTTGTGCAATTTTCGAAAACTGGGTTTGCATTTCTGTATATTTTTGTGAAATATAAATTTGGTTTTTATAAATTTATTTTTTCTATTTTTTTAAATTTTTATTTTTTACATATCAAAAAAAAATTTGTTTAATAATATTTCTTAATCTTCATATATATTGATTTATATTTAATTTTTTGATTTTATTGTTTTAATTTTTTGTAAATAAATTTTTTAATGATATTGTATTTTTTTTTATGTTTACTTCGATTTTACTTATTTTTTTTTGCAATAAAATATATACATATATCTTTTGAAATAATATTATATAATAATAATTATTTAGAATTTTGGTTTGATTTATATTTAATGCTTTTAATATTTTTTGATTTATTGTTTTTATTTTTTGTAAATACATTTTGTAATAATATTGTATTATTTTTTATGTTTATTTTTAATTAAATACAATTTTTTTTATAAATACATTTTTAAATATAATATATATATTTTAAATAGTATTTAGATTTTTAATTTTTATTGTTATTATTTTGTTTGTTTTTAAAATTATTTTTTATATTTTTTTTATTTATTCTTTTCTTATTTTTTGTTATTTATTGTTTTTTTTTTATTAATTGTTTTTTTTTTTTATTAATTGTTTTTTTATTTTTTATTGTTTTTATTTTTTCTTTATTGTTTTTATTTATTATTATTTTTTATTTTATTTTATTTATTATTATTTTTTTTTTTATAGTTTATATATATTTTGTTCTTTTATTTATTGTTTTTTTTTGTTTTTAAATAAAATTTTTAGTTTTATATTATTATCTTAATGTTTGTTATGATCTTAAAAATTTGTTTTTTTTTTTTATTTTGTAATTTCAATACAATTATGTTATATAAAAATTTCCATTGAATTACAGTATTTTTCAAATTATATTTTTTTTGAAGTTTTAACATAACGCGCATATATTCTGTTATATTTCGCAGCCTCTTCTTTACCTCTCTTCTTCGATTGCACTGCACCACCCTTAAATTGCTTTTATTTTAATTTTCTGCCGTTCCAATTTTTCCCACTTGCCGCGCCGTTTTTAGGCCAAATACTATGTGCTCGCTTATACTTGTGCTATACGTATGTACATACAATACGGTTAATCTGTGTGTATGTGTTTGTATGTTTGTACCGGAAGGGAAATAATCTTACAATATGCTCTGGCGCCTAAAAGCAGTCTACTATCTGGCCTCTTTCACTACTTATCCTCATGTATGTACATACATACACACATATGTTTGTATGTATGAGTTGACGTGCGTGCCACAGTGCGTAAATAGCCTACCGCTGCTTACCGCTTTTCATCGGCGCCATTGTTGTCCTTCATTGTCTTGCCAAAAACAGCTAGCCAATAAATATTTCGAATTTTGTCTTCTTAGTCACTGTTGCTCACACGCCAAAAAGAAAGCTTTTTTCTGTAGATACACACGCTACATAGTGTTCTTTGTTTGTAATTCAATAAAGAAATTCAGTTCAGCATTGTATTCGAAAATCTGCGTACGCTATCTTTTGCCAAACTGCCGCAAACTATGCCGCAGTTATTTCCACAAAAAAAAAAAATTAAACACTAACAAAGCGCAGATTTTTGGTTATGCTCCTATTATGTGTCCACAAAATATGTGTTTTGGTGCTAACATACGCTTTTAGTTTAACCACAATTCCCTTGACTGACGCATAACTGTGTAGTATAGTTTTAGGCGCAAATGATTTTCTAAGCTTCAGAATCGTTTGATGTCACACTGCGATAAATGGAGTGCTACAAATTTTTGAAAAACTGCAAATTTTTTATTTTGGAACGAAGATAACTTATTTTTGCACGCTTTTTGTTGTTAGATACTTAATTTTTATACCCGAAACATTTGACAACGTTTTACAATTATTTTTTTTAATAATAGAAAAACATTACGAAAGAAATATATTAAATTTTCATACTGAAAATGTTCAAGATTTTGACTTATTTATATTTTTAAAAATTTCGGTATTTCCAATACTATATTTTTGACCTAAACATTTGAGTTCGCTTCACAATTAGTTTTTAAAATATAAACAAAAATTTTGAAATAAATCGGAATACCGAAAATTTTTATCCCGAATGTGTTCAAGATTTTGACTTATTTACATTTTTCAAAATTTCGGTATATCCAATACTATATTTTTGACCTAATATTTTTCAAAATTTCGGTGTTTCCAAAAATCCATTTTGAACCTAAATATTTGAGAACGCTTCACAATTAGTTTTTAAACCATAGACAAAAATTTTGAAATATTTCGGAATACAGAAAAAAAATATTTGAATTTTCCGAAATTTCGGTATTTCCCATACTTCATTTTTGACCTAAACGCTTCACAATTAGTTTTTAAGACATAAAAAAAAAATTTTCAAATATTTTTCAAAATTTCAGTATTTCTAATACTGCATTTTAGACCTAAACATTTAAGAACGCTTCAGTTATAAAAACATTTTGATGTATTTCGGAATACCGAAAATGTTCAAGATTTTGACTTTTTACATTTTCTGAAATTTCGGCATTTCCAATACTCAATTTTTGAGTATTCCGCAGTTGCGAAATCAACAAATTTTTATCCTTATAAATGTTCAAGAATTTGACTTATTTATGTTTCCCAAAATTTCGAATTTGCCAAAATTACGCATTTTGTGGAATATTTAAGGTATTTTACTTACAACAAACTTTAAATTATAAAAGTAACACAGTTCTAAGCCTTGAAAATACATACATATGTAATACTGTTATGTGAACGTCTACATTATAAAAAACATTATAAACTAAACTGATTCATGATTAAATCTTTATGTTGCTGCAAGAATGTTCTATTTTACTATTATTTCGCGCTACATACAAACACATTTCAGCAATTTTATGACCATAATTGTGTTGTAACTGCACAATTACAATATTTTTCATTTTTATTGCACTGCCGCTTTCCCACCTGAATAGGAAAAAAAAAGCCATCAAATATAATAAATCACAAATGCCTCTCTTGCAGCGCCACACACACCTCTTCTCTCAGTTTCTTACATATTTTTTTTTGCTACATTTTCCACACTCATACCTTTGGCGTTTGCACTTCACTTTAATGCTATTTTCTTTATACGCTTGCATGCGCCTAAAAGTCTACTTTAATTTGTTGCATGTCACATGACAACTGCGGCACAAGCCAAAAAGTTAAGCCATGCAAAAAAAGTATAAAAAAATAAAAAATAAAATTCGCAGAACGCTTGAGCGCGTCGCGCACCGTAAACGAGTCATGGCAATTGTTGACAAATATAATTATATTTAATAATTTAGCTATAGCAATTTTGCTATTGCCCTCTTGCCTGTTCCCCGCGGTTTTTATTGTTGTAGTCATCAACGTCTTCCATGCCTTGCCTTCGTTTCTGTCGGCGTCTTCGGCCAAGCCACTCACTGGCACACACACCCGTAGCTTATTTAATGATGCGTGCATTGAATTAAAGTTGTTTGAGTTGCCGTCGATTTCTTATATAAATATCTCAGTTCGTGTTTTTCTCTTATTGATTTCTTGTGAAAACTTATGTCTATTACTCACTTACAGCCTTTCGTAAATTGAGTTATCATTTAAATAATGCCTTCGTTGTGATATGTTTTGTTTTTTTGTTTGGTTGTTGTTGGTGGGTAATTTTTTCTCACAACTGAGAGCGTTCCGTACACTTTATATTTTGCTGAAAGCAAACAGTTAAAACGTTCTTATGTGTCATAAAAGAGGTCTTTTTAAGAATTTCAAAGTTAGTTAGAAAGAAAATAATTTTTATAATTATTATTTTTTTATAATTATTTTTTTTTTATAATAAATTTTTTTATAATTATTTTTTTTTTGTGATTATTATTTTTTTTTATAATTATTATTTTTTTTATAATATTTTTTATTTTTTTTTTTTTGTTATATTTTTTTTTATAGTTTTCTAAATTTTGGTATTCGTATTGGAGTTTATTTATTTATGTTTTTAGTTTTGTGAGGAATAGAATGGTAGAATACATATATTTTAGTAGATTGCCATAATTTTTTATTGATTTAATTACCTGCTATGTTTAAACAATGAATTTCAATGAAACTAGATTTGTGCATTTTTTGTTTTTGTATTTTTGTTTTAAGGTTTTTGCTATCTACTTGGTTTATTTTGTTTACTACCAAATTTCTCTTACACTCAATGTGCACACTGAACATGCAATATAGAATATAGTTTTTATTACAAAAATTTATTCAAAATTCGCTACAATTTTAGAAAAATGAAGTACACGTTATACAACTAAAACTTTAAATAGCGTAGACCTTTACGTAATCAATAAGCAATTCGCCAAACTCCAACCAATGATCAAAATTTGGCTCTACCGCCTTCAGCAGCGTGCTCATGCCACGTTGATTCGTATTCTCCCACGGTTTCTCCGGTTGCCAGTGGTATAAATCTTCATTGAAATCATTCACACCACCGATACCGTAACCCAAAGTGATGTAGAATTCTTGATCGAAGGGCGCCATTTTACTACCCTTCTTAAGTAAATCGCTGTTCGGCAACTCCAACTCGTCCTTGTTCAAATTAGCCAGCGTACCGTGTCTGTCGGGATTAAAATTACAATACACCTCATTATCTATGGCTACCGAAATATGCTGTTCCGTCCAAATCAGCGTGTAAACATGAAAGTCGTTGCCCAAGTCGAGCTGCTGTGCATTCGGAAATTCACACAACTTCTCCCAGCGCCAACTGCTATTCGCATTCACAATCAAACCACCGAAAAGATGCATTTTTGTATCATTTACATAGCTAAAGGCGATGCGCATTTGACCCGACTGATAGTCGTCGGCGCCATATTTTTCATTCACTGGCTGCAGCCACAATTGCGGGAAGACCCAGTTGGCGCGTGGCAATTTCGCGCGTATCTCAACGCGTCCATATTTGAAGGAGAAATGTCGCTTTGTGGAGAATTGTGCGGCTATGAAGGGCGGTATAGATAAGTAAGATGTCGCGCTGCCATCGCGCACACATTCTTCACTGTTCGCACGCCCGGTGCAACGCGGTCCAATGTCATGTTTAATATTTAACGGATGATTGTGTTGTTGAAAATGGCTGCCGGTCAGTTCGGGGAATATTCTAACCATGCCATTCTTCACTTGCAAAACCTCAGACACATTCAAGTACAGCACGAATTCCTGATCTGGTTTTGTGGCGAAGCGCTCTTCCACAGTCCAACGATCTTTGTTCAACTGTGTGCCAGTGAAATTATCTTCAAATAGCAATTGATTAGCACATTGCTGCTGAAGGCCATTTTTATAAGACGATGAAGCTTTGCATATGTCAGTGCGCACATCAATGATGCCGGCGCCGCCGTGAGTGTCGCTATTGCTGCAGGTAGTGTCAACGCTACCACTGCTCGTGGCGGTACTACCAACAACGTTGTTAGCTACGCTACCGCTTATGCTGCTGCTGCTGCTGCCACTGCCACCTTTTCCATGCTCAGCGCGTTTTGTCTCCTCGCCGGCGTCCGTAGTGTGATTCGCATACTCGCGCACCGTAAACACGCCGTCATCTTCACGATAACCCAAACCATTGTAGATCACATAAGTCCAATAGTAGAGCGTATCACCAATTCTCAACTTGGCGTTGCGTTCGTTGTAAGTCCAACGTCCATTCTTTTTTTTGACAATATCTCTGGACCAGGTGCCCGCTTCTAAACCTTCCATTTCCTCATTGAGTTTGCCGTGGAAGGCGAAGAGCGTGATGCCCTCCTCATGCGGTATGGAGACTTCAAATCCTTTCGGATAGTACACAACTATTTTTGCTTTCGGCACCTCATAAGTGGGTATCCCTAGCGCCATGGCTATAAAATAGCACATAACAATAATGAATCGCAGCTGCGACATCTCTATGATTTTAAGCTTATTTTCACGCTACTCGCCGCTATAAATGTGGTGTCGGACATCCGCGTTGCTTGTCTTCTAACAAACTACTACAACCACTGCGCGTTAAGCTCCGCAATATCAAGCTCTCATCACGGCTGATAAATTTTTTTTTTTTTGGCGAAAGCGTTGTGTAGATTTCTAAACTAAGTAAAAGCATGGACAAACCAGTTCAGCAGTGGTAAATCACAAAAACCGAGTGAATACGAAGAATAGCCACAGAGTGTGTCAGCTCTCAACCAAGCGCTCTTACTCATAATCTTGATTTGTTTTCGTTTTTTTTTTTTTTTTGTAGTTTTATAGAACATGCATTAATCATTGTTGTTTTTGTAGTTTAATCGCAGGTATTTGGCGCTACAAAATCACAGGAATATACTTAAACACACATGCATACGTATGTAGTGTGCAAAAAAACAGCAACACGATATTCATTACTTTGATGCCGTTCATAAATATTCGGTAAATAATGGCATGATTGAGTCAAGCGCGGAATTAGTAATTTTTTATACCCTGAACAGGCTATATTAAGTTTGGCACGAGGTGGATACTCTATAATATATGATATATATATATATAAATGATCTCGTTACGCGCTGAGTCGATTTAGCAATGTCCGTCCGTTTGTATATACGCGAACTAGTCCCGCAGTTTTTGAGATATCGCTCGGAAATTTTGCACATGTTCTTTTATCGTCAAGGGGCTGCTCATTTGTCAGAACGGTGGATATCGGTTCAATATAACATATCGCCTGCCATACAAACTGACCGATCAAAAATAGGTTCTTGTATGGAAAACTTTTTTATTTGACGAGGTATCTTCACGAAATTTGGCAGGGATTGTTTTACAAGGCAACGGTATAATACCCAAACAGCAAGCGTTGCCATTTTTTTGCTCATTACTACATATATTAATGCTTATGTAGGTGTGTAGGAAAAACCAAAAGCTCAGAAATTTCATGGATTATCCCCGTTATAATTAATTGTAATTATGTAAGCTTATATTTTTAAGAATAATTGCAAAAATACTGATGCACGTAAATACAACTGCATACATATATTTATAAATAATATATTTTAATCGGCAGATCTACAGTTATGCGAGGTTGCGACCACAGCTGTCGGAATTGCTTTGCTTTTTTTGATATCAATATTAAGCTTGCTGCGATTGTGATTTTAAAAAAGCGATTAAACGAACGCCATACACTCAACTCACTCGGCTCTTACGACTAATTGAGGATTCTCGCTTAATTGATAATAAACTTGCGAGCATTGATTAAACTAGAATAGAGTATAACTGTGCATAGCTATGTATGTATGTATGTTTGTATGTTGTTTTGCTCTCGTATACTGAGAAATTGTGCTCAAAAACCGTTGGGCTGAGGTTGGTATGATGTTAAGACTTTTACCTATAGTGGTTTGAATTTCTAGACAGCCAAATAAATTCTACGTTAAGTTTGAAAGCTCTCCTAAAAAAAATTATGCATAAAAACATTGAAAATTTCCAAAGTATGTTTAAGCTGCCTCTAACTCAAAAACTATTTGAGATATCGTTTTAAAATTTTAATATGTTATTTTTAAAGGTATAATCTAGCGAAATATGAATATAAAAAACCTATTTTATTTTTAATTTCAAACTACTTAGGTGTGCCCTTGAGCGGGTTATTTTTGTCTAGAAATTTGAAAAAATCGGAACTTGTTTTTTGCTATATTTCAATAGTTTGTTATTCAAAAATATTTCTTTTGGCAACGAGCTCGGTTTAGTTTTAACATAAAGTTTTGAACTCATTCTTTTCGAAACTGCTTTTTTCAATGCGGTCGTCATGACATCTTTAGTTCTCTTCAGTTGATTTACTGGACATTTGGCACGCCTATTCTTTAGATATTTCTCTATTGTGAAAAGTATCAAGATAGTTAAATATATTATTAGCGACAAATTCGATGTTCATTTTTGAGGTGCCGCAATTTTATAAAAACAAAATATTTTTTTTGTTGGCTCATATGATAATGACATGAAATGTCAAAACTTAAATGTCAATTGTGTAGTAATCAAGAATTCGTCATTGTTGTATTTTGGAAATGACCATAATCATTTTATAAACATTTTTTTTTTGTTGATTCATATGATAATGACATTAAATGTCAAAACTTAAATGTTATGACAATGATATGAAACGTCAAAACTTAAATGTCAATAATGTAGTAATCAAGAATCCGTCATTGTTTTATTATTGAAATGACAATAAGCGTAGACATTTTGACGACGAGGATGCGGCTTTTTTCCTCTTTGTTTTCAAGAACGCTAAGCTTTATGAACATTTATTTATTTACTTTTCTTTAATTTAGCTTGAAATACGAATGAACAATGACAAAAATGCATGGAAAAGATATTAAATAATTTTTTTCCCAAGTAATCAAGAAT
The DNA here is from genome assembly GCF_042242935.1 of Bactrocera oleae. Classification (NCBI taxonomy): domain Eukaryota; kingdom Metazoa; phylum Arthropoda; class Insecta; order Diptera; family Tephritidae; genus Bactrocera; species Bactrocera oleae. The sequence continues at coordinate 3,920,863 of NC_091539.1, forward strand.
TCGTCATTGTTGTATTTTTGAAATGAAAATAAGGAAAGAAATTTTGACCGCTTTTTGCGTCATTTTTTCAAAAACGCCAAGCTTTATGAAAATTTATAAATTTTAGTTTTCTATAATTTAGCTTGAAATACGAATAAACAATGACAAAAAATATCAATTATTTTTTTTTTTTCGTATTTCTTTTATGTGCAAATCAGCCCCATTCGTATCAGGCAAAAGCATCATACTTTAACGAGCTAAAAATAAAAATTCCAGTGTTTTTCAATGTCTAGAATCAGAATTTCAGTATGAAAACAGAAAACAAAAAATTTATTTTGTTGACCGGTGTTTTAATTATGGTTGCAACCGTTAAATATGACTTTTACAGATATCACTAGCCTACACACTGCACTAAAGTTTAATTTTTCCTTAAATAAAAACAATCAAACAGTTTTAAAGCCAATGCGTAATGGAAGGAACAGTTTTAGTTGCATTGTATTGTTTTGACATTTAACGCTGCAATGTGTGCTGTCAAGCGGAGTAAGAAAAATCACAGCAATTCTACACACATAAAAAATACGAAGTTAAACATAAACTGGTTGTCGTAAATATGTACATACATACATACATATGGTATATAAAAGGGAATTTATAAAACTTTGCAGTGTATTACGCAGCAAGATTTTGCTTTTAAATGCAAGCAAGTCAAAGCGTTGCAAATTAACATAAAGTTCCGCTATAAATGTCAAGTAACTGGTAAGCAAAATAATAAAATATACACAAAGAAAACTGTGTGTTTCAAACATTTTTAGCAAAGTTTGTGTCTTTATGTATACATATGTATATTAATTTAAAAATAATATTTCAACTCAACTGCTTTAGTAAGAGCAACTAAAAAGCAGTTAACAATGTGACCGGTTTGCTGCTCTTTGCAATTTTTATAACAGCACATATTATATTTACTGATGCTAAGAGTATATTTGCTAAAATCAACCGCAATTTGTGTGGTTGCGTGTTATAAAACGTGCTCCCAGCAATATTTTATTATACCCTGAACAGGGTATATTAAGTTTGCCACGAAGGTTGTAACACGCAGAAGGAAACGTCGCAGACCCTATAAAATATATACATAAATGATCGGCGTAATGAGCAGAGTTGCTTTAGCCATGTCCGTCTGCCGGCCCGTCTGTATATATGCAAACTAGTCCCTCAGTTTTTAAGCTATCGACCTGAAATTTTGCACCTGTCCTTTGCTCACTAAGAAGCTGCTCATTTGTCGGAACGGACGAGATCGGATCACTATAGCTATAGCTGCCATACAAACTGACTGATCAAAAATAGGTGCTTGTATAGAAAACTCTTTCATTTGACGAGGTATCTTCACGAAATTTGGCAGGGATTGTTGTACAAGGCAACGGTAAAATCTCCGAAGAAATTATTCAGAACGGACCACTATAGCATATAGCTGCCATACAAACTGACTGATCAAAAATAGGTGCTTGTATAGAAAACTCTTTCATTTGATGAGGTATCTTCACGAAATTAAGCATGGATTATTATTTAAGGCAATAATGCAATCTTCAAAGAAATTGTTTTCATCGGTTAACTATAGCATATAGCTGCCATACAAAGTGAGCGTTCGGAATGAAGTGCTTGTAAGGAACCTTTGTATTTGTGAAGGGTATTATAGCTTCGGTGCAACCGTAGTTAACGTTTTTTCTTGTTTTTAAAAATCTGCAGTGTCTTTTGTCATTGCTCAAAACTTGTCTTCGATCCATACTTGCTAAACGCTACCTTGGCGTTTGCTATTCAACTAATGTGAAATAAAACTCTACATGCATTTTTGTTCGTAGCCACGACTATTTAGCAATACATACGCAAGTTATTTGTTAATTTTTGTTTTTATTAGGTTATGTTTCATATAGAAATTTTATTCATAAATTCATAACACGCCACTCATACCAACAAATCAATAACACATTTCCCAAAGTAACAAAGTTATCTGCCGCAGCAAACTTTTTTTTTCGAAATTTATATAGAATAGACTTTCACATAATCAATAACCATCTCTCCGCTGGACATCCAGTGATCAAAAATCACATTTTTCAATAATGAACCCATGCCGCGTGGATTAGTATTGCCCCAAGGTTTCTCCGGTCGCCAGCCATATAAATTATCGCTAAAATCGTGTACGCCACCAATGCCATAACCCATAGTGATGTAGAATTCCTGATCGAAGGGCGCCAATTTACCACCCTTCTGCAGCAAACCCTTATTCGGTAGCTCTTGCCCATCTTTGAACATATCGGCTATGGCGCCATCTTTAACGGGATTGAAAGTGCAATAATTTTGATTATCCACAGCCACCGAAATTTCATTCTCACTCCACACCAGTTTGTATGTGTGAAAATCATTGGCCAAATTGAAAATGGCTGTGTCCGGGAATTCGCACATTTTCTCATAACGCCACTTATTATCCGCATTCACGATCAAACCACCAAAGAGATGCATTTGTGTATCGTTTACATAGCTAAAAGCGATGCGCATTTGTCCCGACTGATAACTATCGGCACCATATTCCGTGTTAACCGGCTGCAGCCACAATTGCGGGAAAACCCAGTTGGCGCGTGGCAACTTAGCGCGTATCTCAATGCGTCCATATTTGAAGGAGAAGTGACCCTTTGTCGAGAACTGTGCGGTTATGAAGGGCGGTATTGATATATACGGTGTTGCTGTGCCATCGCGTACACACTCCTCACTACCTTGACGGCCTGTACAACTTTCGCCGAGATCATATTGCGCATGTAACGGTTTCTTGTACTGCTGAAAATGACGCGATGTCAATTTTGGTTTTATGGTAACCATGCCGTTACCCACTTGCAACACATCGGTTGCATCGTTCAAGTATAAGTTATATTCATAGTCGGGTTTTGTGGGGAAACGTCGCTCTACGGTCCAGCTATTCTTGTCCAAGCGCGAGCCGTTAAAGTCATCATCGAATAACAGTTGATTGGCACAACGCAACTCTACACCATTTTTGCGCGACGGTGTTGTTTGGCAGCTGCCACTACGTACATCTAATAAAACAGCGTCACCGTGCTTTGTATCGTCGCCAGTATTAATCACGGGTGTGGCATACTCATTCACCACAAAAACGCCATCATCCTCACGATAGCCCAAACCATTGTAGATCACATAGGTCCAGTAGTAGAGCGTATCGCCGAGTTTCAACTTTGTGTTCGCATCACGAAAAGTCCAACGTCCATTTTTCGCCTTTGTAATATCTCTGGCCCAAGTGCCGGCCTCCAAACCATTCATCTCCTCATTAAGCTTGCCATGGAAGGCGAATAGTGTGATGCCCTCCTCATCGGGTATGGAAACCTCAAAACCTTTGGGGAAGACATCTATTTTTGCCTTCGCCACCTCATAGTGTGGTATTGCGTAAACGGCGGTGGCAATAAAACAGCACGCAGCGTATATTAACAAGCAGCGCTGCATTTTGCGGTTATATTTCACAGCAAATTTTCGTCTGAATACAATTTTCGGAACGTATGTTCGAGCTGCAGTCTCGCGCACGTCTTCTAACAAACTGCAACGGTTTCAAGTTGAGCTCGGCAATATGAAACTGACTTTTGCGCTGATAATTTTGTTTGGCCGTAGCGCGCGTTGCTGATTACTTGTGCTTATAATAAACGCAAACCAGTTTATACGAAAACCACATATGCCGCTCAGACAAAGAGATCGCTGAGCGTACATATATAAGTGCCTGTTAGCTCTCCACACTTTCGCATATTTAAATTGCATTCGTTTTTCGTTTGAAAAACATGCTTATATTTTCATTTGAATTTATTGTGTAAACAATTATTAATTGGTTTTTGCTCATACGCTCGAGACCGGCTCCATACTTGAAACCGGGAAGCTGCTTTGCGGGTTATGAGATCTATATATATATGTATATGTATGTATGTAAATATACTTGATTGCCAGCGATTACAATCAAAAGCAATGCAATTTTCTAAGAAAACTAACTTGCTTGCATATCAATTCTAAAAAATTTTTAATTTAGCACGTGGATTTGTGTTAATTTTAAAAGAGCTTAAGTGGCTTAATGAGCTGCGAATTTGCGTCTGCTTAAATATAGGGTGATTGAAATAAAGTTTGAAATGGCTTGTCTCATGTGAGAGCTCGCTCTCTCTCCCTCTCTCTCTGAGTGGTTCGCGGATCAACTCTACCATCTAACCGAACCTAACCTAATCTAATCTGGTATCAAAACTCAGCGCGTAGTTCAGGCGTGAAGTAACTACTTCCAAGCCCACTCCTTTTTATGCTTCTTATTTTCTACTTACTCGTATTTGCTTCGAAAATGATTTAGTAGTATATTCAAGTGCATAGCGATTTTTATCATTTCACTTTCGCCACTTTGACAGCAAATACAAATGATTTACGCACACTTGCGGTGACCTTCAACAATATAGATCTGCTGCTTTTGGCACGTGATTTCCAATTTTAACTTTTTAACTGTTTGTCTGTAACCTTTGAGTCAAAGGCGGTCGCCCGCCGAACTGACGCCATTTATTCCTTGACGCATTGAACGCCAAGCTACATACGTTTGTGTTGGTAAAGCGCCAAAAATACGCGCACCATGCAATTTTTTCGTGTATTCGAATTTTGGAAATTTGTCACTCCTAACTGATTTTTCTATTTCAATTTATGTTTTGTTATTGTTTTCATGCCACTTTACACTGACTGTCCAAATCTAAATATGGAAATATAAATTTCAATGTTTTTTATGCATTTCATGGGATAATTTTAGCAGGCAAAAAGAAACAAGTGACCGCTTCCATTTTGAGTTGCGCAGCCAAATCGGTGCCGACAGCGACAAAAATGCAAATGTTGCCAAGCTGACGCCACTGAAAATGTCATGCCATGAGCTACATATAAAGCAGTGCAAACTTGGTGGTATGAGAAAAATGCTAGCACAAAAGTGTTGAAAAAGTATGCAAGGGTTAACGGTTTTAGCGCAAAAAGCTTGCCAGCGTATTGCCAAAAAGGCAGAAAAATAAAAACCAAAAATCTAACAATTCAATTAGAAGTTTCTGGCCTAGCAAATACACAGACATTACAGACTTCGTGGCCAACAAGCAATGGACTCATTTGGCGCATTAAGTAAAACACTTACAGCTTTGACTTTTGGCGGCGTCACCTCTTTGCATTGGATTAATTTTTTTATCCATTTATGCTACACTTTATTGCTTTATTTTATCACAGCTTTCCTGCACACTCAATATCAGCGCTAATGTCACCGGACTTTGACAAAATATTTTTTTTTTTCGAAGTAAGCCTTCTACTTTTTAGTGCTTGCACCCTTTCCTCACTTTTCTTTTAATCTCGTATCAATTTAGTTTATGTGTAGTGCTTTGCGTGTGCTTGTTCTGCGAACTTCTTTTTAAAGCAAAATATTTACTGAATCTTTGTTTGATCAGCTAAATCGTCGGTGTTCGGTTAACATATTCAGAATTATCGTAAATCGATAATTTTGTTCATATCAAATCTATCCTATCGGGCATTGTATTTTTCGCTGCTTATTGAGTGTTTACACAGTGACTCGAATAGTTTTCAAATATTTTTAATGTTGAAAGATCAAATTGTAGTAACTAATACAAATAAATAATTATCGAAAATCAATAAATTTGTTCATATTAAGTGCTAATACAGCTTATAAAGTTTTTTTTTAATATTGAAAAATCAAATTGTACTATATGTTATAATAATAAAAAGTTTTCAATTCACTTATCTTTATAATATTTGTTTTAAATTTTTTTAAATTGAATATTAAATTAATTATTTAATTAAAAATAAGTGTTTTAATTTTTTTTTAATTATTATTTTTTAACTTTGTAAATGTTTTAAAGTAAAACTTTATTTTTTATTAAACATTTTTTTTGATTATTAAATAATTATTTTTTAAATTTGGTAAATGTTTTAAATTTTGTGTTTTTTAATTTATAGTTTTTTAAATTATTTTTAGATTGTAATTTAAAATATTTTGATTATTAAAATAAAATAAAAATTTATTTAAAAATTTAATTATAATTTAAAAATTGTTTTTAAAATTTAATTTGTATTTAAAAAATGTTTTTGATTATTAAAATATTTTTTTTTTTAATTTTGATAGGTTTTAAATTTAAAACTTTTTTGATTATTAAAATAAATAAACAAATTTTATTATAAAATTTAATTGTTTAAAAATTATTTTTGATTATTAAAATAATTTTTTTTTATAAATCGGTAAATGTTTTAAATTTTTTTTAAATTTTATATTATAGTTTTTAATTAAATTTTTCTTTTTTAATATTTTGATTATTAAATTTTTTTTAAAATATTTTGATTATTATTATTTTTTTTATTAATAAATTTAATTATAATTTAAAACTTTTTTTGATTATTAAAATAATTTTAATTTTATTTGGTAAATGTTTTAAATTTTATTTTTATTTAAAAATTTTTTTTTCTTTTGAATTTTAAAATTGAAAAAAAAAATGTATGATTGTTAAAATAAAAAAAATTAAAAATTTTTTGTAACTTTTTTCTATTCTCATGTGACCAATTTCCTTAGCTCTTGTAAACTCCTGTTGATAAATGACCAATGAATTCATCTTATATTTTGTCGCCGCGCTTAACCACTTACCAATGCGATTCACATACATAATTCCCCAAAGTGAAATAGATCTATATGCGCACAAGTGCTTCCCTTTCAGCACGTCCAAGTGCCATTTATACTTGTAACAAATTGAATTAAAACGTAGCAAGTTGGCAAACGAGGTAAATAAACCCTAAGGATACGGAAGGTCGCGCGAAGTTTTTAAGTGTAGGTAATTTTTCGTTCGGCTATGTCTATGCTTGGGCAGTGTGCTGCAGTGTTGAAAGTGAAAATAATTATTTTCATGCTTTAGAAAGTAGATAGAGAATCGTAAGTAGTGAAATTATCGCATTGTGGGGTGTCTACATTATAAATAGTGTTCTATAGATTGTCAAAATGAAATACGAAGCGCATTTATTACAAAAATTATGCATTTTCTCAAGTTCAACGAATCGTTTAAGCGATGAATGGTTAACTAGCGGCGAGTTACGATCAACTACTTCGACTTACATAGTTATAATTTTTGCCATTAATACCTGTTATGTGTAAGTGTAGTATCGAGAGTTTTTGACTTTTCTGGTAACATCTATAGACCTAGTTTTTTTTTCATTTAAAACATGTCTGTGCATAAGTTGTAACTTTGTGTTACAGTGAGCAACAGTTTTTCGGATTATGTAGTTTACCACATTTTTTTTCGTTTTTTGTCTATTTTTTTAAATTTATTTATGTAATTTAAAAAAAAAAATTTTTTTTAATTTATTTATTTAATTTAAAAATTTTTTTTATTTTTTTTATTTATTTAATTAAAATTTTTTTTTATTTTTTATTTATTTAATTAAAAATTTTTTTTTTTTTTAATTTATTTTTATTAATTTTTATATTTCTTTTATTATTATTTTTTTTTTGTTATTCGCAAACCATCATCTTAAGTCCATGCTTTGACTTTGTCCTCCACTCATTATTCTATACATCTCTTTTGTTAGTGCTGCATTTTCCAGTACTTGCTCAATTTCTTGCTTTATTGCATTATCTTGCCTTTTGACGACATTTCGAACTTTCCGCTCCATTTTCAATTTCATTATCTGCGAATGTTGGCTTTTGCGTACACTTTACAGCGCTTTCCATTGCTTTTGTCGCATGTTGTATGTCATTTTCGCATGTTATATATTCGCCGCTCATTTGGTTACATGCACCACATTACCGACACACTCGCACTCGTGCGTATGATAAGTCGAGGACGTATGTCGTCTGAGCAAGTTCACCGACAGCGTAACGCTTGTGCTGCTGACGAGCATTTTTAAATTTATTTTGAAGAAGAAGAAATTGTGACAATGACATACGCGACAATAACAACCATGAGCGGAAATATTGCAAAACAAAAGCTTAAAAATGTGCATGCTGAGTGTATGCTTGGTTTAGTGCCCCTGGCACAATCACGAAAGTGAAATGCAATGCTGCATATACCCGGAATGACTGCATGCATGATTGCTGTACTACTAGTTGGTCGTTTGAAGGTGAATACGGAGACAGCACAGCAATAAACACAACTGTTTGCAGAATCGAAATAAACTTTTGCTGCGGCACAACTGTTGAATTGGCGCAACAATCAGTTCCTTTGCTGCTAGGCATTCTCACGTGAATGTGCTCAATTTACAAAGAGTTTTTAATCGCTTACGCATTGCCTACTTGAATCATTGTAATGAAGTGGAAGTTTTTGCTGATAAAATTGTAGAAGCGCGAAATTGAGCCGGTTATTTTGAAAGGAATTTTTTTTTTGCTTTTCTGTTCTAAGTTGAAAGTGCCTGAAGTCAATCAGTAAATCGCCAGCAAAGCAACTTGTGTGTGTCTTCTGCTGCTAAGAAATTTCTAAATAGCTACAATCAATATCGCTTAAATCTGATAAAACTATAAGGGCGCGCTGCTTGATGCTGCCACTTAAGGCAATTGAAATGGTTCGTGTATAGCTGCCATAAAAACTGATCGATCACAATCAAGTCCTTGTATGGACAACTTTTTTACTTGACGAGATATCTTCATGAAATTCGGCATGTATTATTGTCCAAGGCAATGCTACAATTACCGAACATATTGTTCAAATCGGACCACTATAGCATATAGCTGCCATACAAACTGACTGCAGAAATGCAGCTGTGAAGGGTATTATGGCTTTGGTGCAGCTGATTTTTCTTGTTTTTATTAAGATATTTTGCTGATGAGCTGTTAGCTATCAAAAACTATGTTGGGTAATGCCTTTTTTATACTTATATGTACATATTTTTGCTCATATGAGAAACGTTTTAATTGTCTCCAACAAACACATTTTTTCTCAGAATATATTGTATTAGTAAATGGCTGCATCGCACACATTTTTTAACAGAATATGTTAATAATTTTATTCTGTTACAAACTCGAAAAAGTTCGGGATCCCGTGTCCGCCATTTCTTAATCCCGAAATCCCGAAATGTAAAATTGTTACAAATTGTATATGCTTGCGCGTATTTATTGGCGCGATATTTCCCGGGCATTGAAGTCTACACCATAGCAAAAGTGTTCGCAACTTCTGCTCTACTTTGTCCTAAAAAATATATATATAAAAAAAATATAGCATACTGTGCAAATGTTTGAGCATATCTGCCGCTTGTCGACGCCAGAAACGCAAAAACTCACGTACAATTATTCACATAAAACCTGCTAGAGCATTGCTGTTAGCGTGGCAGACATATGGACAGACAGCCAGGCGGCAAGCTGTGCATTATGAGCGCTCAGTTAGTTGACCTAGTGATGACATTTCAATGGCATTCGAAAGAAATTGAGATGTATATACATATTATTTTTAACACATGTAAAGCCATGAATATGTTTAATATTTGAGTGCCAACGTTTTAATTGAGCGAAATATTCTTGCAGCGTGTATTACAGTCAAAAATGTGCTTCTTTTTATATTACTACCGTAATGAGCTGATTTTAGTCAGTAATTTTGCTACATTTTTGTGAAAAGAAGAAATTCTGTCAAAAAAGTTACTCATACGCAGTGTCTCTCAGTATATTTAGGCCACGGATTAATTTTAGTTGCTCATACGCCATGTGCCACTAACCTCTTTGTGTGATTTTTTATACATTTATATACATGTATGTATGTGTGCAATTATACTTAGCCCACAATTTTTTTTTTTACGGTCACCATTAGCTGTTAATCGGAAACAATGTGCTCATTACTGTTACTTCCAAATTGGATTATGCGCCCAAAGCATAAATATGAGCTCAGCTAACTTACCGAAAGAACAAAAATTTGAAAAAACCCATGATAAATAAAAAAAAGTGTTTGTGTTTTGCCATCGCTTAACCGAAAAAATTCTATGTTAACGAATTACTCATGCTTTTGCTTTTGTGCTCTGAGTCGAAACTTACAAACGCGTGTGCTTTCACACCATCATACAAGCTAAAAACGCCCAACGCGCCACCTTTTGCTGTGTACGCATATTGCATGTCATTTCCAATTTCGGTAGAACGCAGCTACTGCGTGCACATTTAGCGCTCCGACGGCGTCAGAAAAATAAAAGAAAAAAACTTGCGATGCCAAAATTCTGTCAAAAAATGAAAAATTATGCGCTACAAAAGGGAGGTGTATAAGTGTGTCCTTGGTAGTATTTTTTTTTTTGAAGCCATACTGGCGCCATTTGTCTCCATATTGTCTGTGAAAACAGATTTGCCATAACCGACAATCAGCGTCAACCCGTCCACCGCACACCCCCGCGTCCATTAGCAGCTATTCCATAGGCGCATGGGCTTTTGACTGCGCCGCGCGGTGTCATGTAGTGCGTGTGTTCCCATTTGTCATTTGTTTGCTGACCTCGCTATCATTATTGTAAATGACCTCAAATGGTGGTGGTGAAGATTAACGATTAATAAGCTTAGTTTGCTTGGCACCCTGATCGTCGCGCCGCCGTTGAACGTTCAGTGGATTTACACTTGTGAATTGGATTAGGTCTTATTGAGTTAAAGCAATTTAGTGAATTACTACTGTAAGTGTAAGTGTTTTTGCATATGTATATGTTTACCTGTGTGATGCATATAGTGCTGTGCAAATATTAATTTTTCTATTTCCTATTTAAATAATACGGAAAATTTTTTTCTTCAATTTTGGAGTTTTGCAACTCTGAACCGGTTTAACGGATTTTTGAACCAAATTATATTTCTATAGCAAATTTGACGCGCTAGAAAAAACTCTTAAGAAAATTACAAAAAAACAAAAAAAATTTTTTTTTAAAAAAAGATGTGATTTTTTTGTAATTTTAAGTTTGGTCTCGAATATCTCCTAAGTGGTTAAGATAATCAAAAATTTTCTAAAGCCTTTTTTTGTAGAGCGTCAAATCGCCTATAAGAATATAATTTGGTACAACAATCCGTTAAACCGCTTAAACCGGGTTCAAAATCAAGTTAGTTATCTTTTTATACACTTTTGTGCTGTAAGAATTGCACCTGTGAAGGTTATTAAAGCTTCTTTGCAGGCGAAATTAACGTTTTTCTTGTTGCTTCTGCTTTAAGTGCTAGCGTGCTGACCCACTACGAATACTGTTTGCATGCGGACTGCTGCACTCGCCTTTACTTATGCAAGTAAATATTTGTAGGTAAAAACTCACATGTGTTGCTATTATTTTTATTTTTATTTTGCTTCTATGTTTGTACACAGTTGGTGCCACTTGTACGCGCGCCGCACTTTTGTGTGGCTACACCAACACTAGGAAGCGCTAGGCAGACATAGTGCAAATATCATTTTATTTAAACACACACACACACTTAGAGATATATACGCTCATCTAAATGCACATGCATAAGTATTTGAGTAACTGTAACTGTTTAGCAAAAAAGCACATATTTTATATATTTGCCAGCTGCAGGCTTAAATACAAATTCCTAGAGCGGCCAGTGTACCTGTGTGTGTTTTGGTTAGCCTCTGCTAAGCTGTGGGTTATCAGCGTATGTACATATGGACTGCTGCGTCTGGCGCCGTTTAAGCTGTACTTGTAAGCAAATCAAAATGCACATATGTACATATATATATCTATACAGCTAGCTTGTTGTTTTTTTTATTTAATTTATTTTTTTTTTTTCGCCATTGCTACTAATTCTGCTTGGCCTCAGTCGCTAGCCGCCGTGTTGTGTGTTTTTCAGCTATGTATGTGCTTCCACATTTACATATATATATATTTTTGTGTCTATGTTGCTCAAATGCATGCATATATTTATAAAAATCTTTTCCTTTTTTGGTCTAAATAAATTTTTCGTACTCCAAAGTTTGCTAACCTCAAAAAAATATACAAAAAAATTATGTGGGTGTATGCATGCTTATTTGCACAATATACATAATATGTACATGCTCGTGTGTGAAATGCATACATACATATGTGCCATAAATACTGCAGAGATATAAGTTTCCAACCGTCTCATCCGCACCACTGTCATGTGTAGCATTGTTCTTCCTCCTTTACCAATATTAAATATTAAAGTTGTGTGCTGTCATTTGTTTTTCCCTTACTTTGCCTTTATTATTTTTTTTTACAAATGTTTTTTTTTTATTATCATTTTTCCCGGTAAATAAAGCTTTCTGTGGCACTCCGCATACATAAATTGTGGGTGGAACTATTTTTAGTAACATTTTGTATGCTTAGAACTCAATTTAAATTCCCAAAAGTGTATGTGGTGGGCATTATACGAACACACAGTTCAACAGAGGAGATACGTGGCGTCTGTATTTTTGGTGTGAATTTTTGTCTATTTAAGTATTCTACTGGAGTATGTTTGCAAGTTTGTTAATATTTTCGTTGGCACTTAAATGATAAGCGCAAACAAGTATCGCTCAATTCGGTTTCATACTCTTGCTGACAGCAGATGTGCTGTCAAAAGGTTTAAAGGTTGTAAAAGGGTTGCCAAGCTTTGACTTTGAGCGAAAATATATATGGTATATTAACTTGTTTTTCATGTTATTGAAGACTGTCCGCTGATAATAATATAAATACTTTTTGAACAAATTCTATATTTCATAAAATATATTCGATTATTTAATTGTAGACATTGAAAATTGATTGTAAAGTCATGGACATATCTATAACATTCATCAAATTTTCCCTTGTTTTGTGCAAATTTGGGTATTGTTTTGTAAATATCGATTATTTGTTTTGTGGAAATATCGATTGTTTTTAAATTAATATGCATAACGTTTATTTGATTATAGCTAATATTTTATATACGTCTATTATTTCGTGGAAACGTCGATTGTTTTAAATTAATATACAATACTTATCTAATATAGATTATTTTATTATCGATAATATTGCAGAAACAGCTATTATTCCGTGAAAATATCGATTATTTTTATGGAAGTATTGGTGGGTGGTAATGGTTGGTTATTTTTATGGAATTTTATATTGTTTTTATGGATATTTCGATAGTTTTGGGGAAATATGCATTTTTTTTTATATATAAAGTTTCTTTTATTAAATACATATAATAACTTAAAATATTAAAAAAACTTATCGATTATTTTATGAAAGTATACATTTTTTGTGGCAACATCGTTTATTTTCTTCTATTATTTCGTGAAATTATCAGTAAATTCGTGGAGATACAGTTGATTTTGTGTAGATATCGATAACTTGGGTGAAAATATATAAGTTTTAAATAAAAATAGTGGTTCTTATTTTGACATATCGATCATATTTTTTATGGACTCATCGATCATTTTATAGGATATCAATTATTTTATAGACTTACCGATATTTTTTTGTTATAAATTTATCGACTGTTTTTGTTATAAATTTATCGATTGTTTTTGTTATAAATATACCTATTATTTTTGTTATAAATTTAACGATTATATAGTTATTAATTTATCGACCGTTTTTGTTCTAAATTTATCGATTATTTCTAATATACTATATTTATCGATGATTTTTTATATTTATCGATTGTTTTCTATATTTTCCAATTATTTTATAAATTTATCGGTTATTTTTCAATATATAAATTTATATTAGATTATTTTTATAGACTTGTTGATAATTTTATGGATTTATTGATTATTCTTCATGAATTTATCTATTATTTTTTATGGATTTGATTATTCATCCCTCATTTGAAATATAGTATAATATCGATAAATAATTTTATCTCAAATTAACTTTCAAATCTCTTGTCTCTCTTTGCAGCGGTGGGCGTAGGTGGGGCATGTCCCATTCTCTGCCATCCGGCATGGTACGTATACTTTTCATACTAAATATGTAGCAATTTTTTGTAGTTTTCTTTTGGTTTTTAGCAATGAAAAATATAATTTAATAGAATACCTCTAACCTATTGATTTTCTAAAGAACTAAACTTTAATCTTGTTTCTAAGTATATTTATTTAGTTGAATTAAGCAAATGCAACTAAAGCAAAATACTAATACATAGTTTGCAATTATGTGATAATGTAAAATGAAATAGAAATATGTATTTTCGGGGCACACGCTTTTTCATATAAAGTATTCTACGCGAGCAAAATGTGAAACCGATTTTGTGCGAAACAAAAAACACTCACACAAGTAAATAAAAGTTTTGAGAACATTACAAAATAAAACAATTAGCAAATATCAACAACAACAACAACAATAAACAAGCTTCATACAAACAACAACCGAGGCATATTTGTAAACAAAAACCAAAAAAAAAAATACAATTAGCAAACAGTAATCACATTAGCAACAAGAACAATAACAACCACAAACAATAGTGATTCAACAATCATGCAATCACCAACAACAATAACAACAAAACAACAACACCGTTAGTACAACAATTAATGACAGAGAAAACTAAAGCGGTAACGTGAGCAATCCGACAAAATGCCACCTTACACACACAAACACACAAAAAAGTTGATTCATAGCATATTATTCGAAATTTTTTTTTTTTAATTTCTGATATTTGTGGTTTTACGGTGTTTTATCGAATTTTCCGTAGTATTACTAAATTTTTAATAAATAACTGTTAAATTTTGCTAAACTTTGATCTGTTTTGAAAAAATTTCAATTAAACTTTATTTCCGATAATTTTTTTTATAAACTTCTGATAAATCTGGTTAATATTTGATTTATTTTGATTTTATTTCAGAAATGTTCGATAAAACACGATCTCCGATAATTTTTTTTATCTAAACTTCTGATAAATATTCTTAATATTCGATTTGTTTGGAAAAAGTTTTGTGAAACATCATTATATTTTTCAGTCACCATTGCACAACTTACTTCATTAAATTCCTCTTCCAGGCATACCCTCGTAACGTTGTAGTTCTGTTTATTTTGGTTGGCTTCATTCCGCACGTTTTTGACATTTGACTCAGCTGTGTTAGTCTGCGCATTGCTTAGGAATCACGATTGGCAGCTAGCGGTCTGGGTTTTGCCATAATATGCCTTAACGGCTGAAAATTAAGTTGATTTGGATTTCGTGTCAAACTTCGGCGGTTGCTTTCCGTCGCTGTGTGTGCATGTGTGTATATGTGTGTGCGCGGCATTTCACTTTTATGCCTTCCTTGCACAGTTTCGAGTACGATAAAATTTGAAGCCGATGAAGAAGAGCGATAAATGTTTAGCAAAACTGTTTATGCCACTCTATATGGTACATAGTATATATTTGTGTGTATGCTGAGATTTGTGGCTGCCATCTAACGTAAAATATTTATGAGACATGCAAAATGCACATTAGACTAATTGCTTATAGAAGATTTGCTAGATAAAATCCTAATTTATTTAATGTGAACCGTTTAGTGGTGGAGTTTAGACAAATATTTTTGGAGATTTCGCAAAGGCAGTAATTTTTTCTTAACCCAAATTGTTTGCAATAACTGGCTTAACGTGGGTGTTCTTGGGTCTTTTAATCATTTGAGGTCTTAACATACACTCTTCAAAGTCCAGTTTTCTAAATCAGCTGATGACGTAAGGATAGTAATACATCACATTTTAACACATTACTGTTGCTTAAATTCGAAAAATGTGTGTGTTCGCAATGTCACAAAGTGCAATATGAACTCGTTGAAAACTTTGCACACAACAGTGTCACACGTGTACTACTTTATGGAATGCATACACACACATGCATAATCACATGTATGTACATATTATATATACAGACATCGGAGCTTGTATCCTGCATCATCCATTCATTTTTATTTTCACTTTCACTTTTATATTATCTACTACTTGTGTGCGTGTACGAGTATTGCAGCTTGCTTGCTCCGAACTTGTGTTGTCCTATAGGTTCGTGGTTGTCGTCTGTTAGCTCATTGTATGTTTTTTACTCAGCCATTTTAAGTTTTCTGATGTGCGTTTGTGTGTATGTACATATGTATTTCAAAATGCGAGAATTTGTTACTCTGTATGTGTGTATGTTTGTATTTCAAAAATAAACTCAGTAAGTTCTAAAAACTTTCAATGTCAACTTATAGCCAAATACCCTAAAATTATGTCATGGACCTTTTGCACAACTAGGAACACATCTACTGCGAAGCGACACTGAGAGAATTGAAGAGACATGTTGTAACAGTCAGTGCTCAATTTATAGGAAAGGTAAAAAATAAATTTTGTTCAAATGTGAAAATTTATCGATTATTTTGTGCTAATATATTATGTGCTAATATATTGATTATTATGC
This sequence comes from Bactrocera oleae, assembly GCF_042242935.1. Classification (NCBI taxonomy): domain Eukaryota; kingdom Metazoa; phylum Arthropoda; class Insecta; order Diptera; family Tephritidae; genus Bactrocera; species Bactrocera oleae. The sequence continues at coordinate 3,937,163 of NC_091539.1, forward strand.
GCAAATATATCGATAATTATGCGCAAATATATCGATAATTATGCGCAAATATATCGATAATTATGCGCAAATATATCGATAATTATGTGCAAATATATCGATAATTATGTGCAAATATATCGATAATTATGTGCAAATATATCGATAATTATGTGCAAATATATCGATAATTGTGTGCAAATATATCGATAATTATGTGCAAATATATCGATAATTATGTGCAAATATATCGATAATTATTTGCAAATATATCGATTATTATTTGCAAATATATCGATTATTATGTGCAAATATATCGATTACTTTGTACGAATAAAATAAATTTATCTACTTCGTTAGGTGCGTTTATAATTTATATGGTATTTCATTATTTTTCTTTAGTTTTGAACAGTATGTACATATGCAACTTGTGGCCGTTTGTAAAAGTTTATTAGCGAGTCCTGCAATTGCCTGATAAAATTTCACATGTGTATATACGATGTCCACACGTTTCTCGCTTTATGTATTAATGCTGTAGTCGAAATTCCATATTATCAACACACAACCGCAACTCAATCTGAGTTTCACATAAACACACGTATTTAATTTGTGTGCCCTACACTGCAAAACGCACACCCACTCACGTACACAGAATTCTTTGCCATTTTCTGTACTTGACTTCCTTTATAAAACTTTCTTGTATTCGCACGTGTATTAACCCACATACATGCTCGCACGCACAAACCCATCAACACACTACCCACTAAAACAGCATGTATACAAATGGTGTGGATCTTTTGCTGCCACGCGCTCTACATTCATTTTCAACGCTCTCTCTTTCCCTCTCCCATATAATACAAGACGCCGTCACTTTGTTTGCACTTCGTTGGCTATCTTCTGTCTTTCATATTAATTTTTAATGTATGAAATTGTCAGCAAACAGTTGAGAAAAGTTGGATATATGTGAATGAGCCATCTACTGCCTATGAGCTTCCATTGTTGAAGTCTTTGAAGTGGACTCAAGGTGGGCGGTGAAATAAAAAGGTTTTTGTTTTTATTTCACCTAAGAAAACACTCGCCAAGTAAGCTTTATTGACAGTTGGGATCTTGGGTGTTTATTTTCATAAGCTTTGGAGGAGCGGTAGGCGAGAGAGAGAGAGAGAGAGAGATATGTATGTATGTAATATAGTGAGTTCTGAAAGAGATTTTTACACGCAAGCGGTAGGTCATAAATACATTTTGAAATCCTTAAGAATTCATTGGAGAATTGTGCGTGGCTTATAACTTAAAGAGTGAGTGAGTGAGTGAGTTTAAAGAGTATTGATTTAGGGTTGAAATTTGTATTTTCATATATATATTTATGGTGTGAATTTTTGAAGATAAGCGTGCTATATTACTATAATGTTAGCTGATTTCATTAACGCTCTACACTAATGACTTACAACCCTACTCCACTTTACAATTTCCTTACACGCCAATGTCTATATACAAATCTGTTTGACACAACTATGAAAATATTTAAAAAAATACATTAAGTAAACATATAACAAACATTGTTTAATCAACTTTTTTGTGTGTGCCCCGTCACGTGAAGAACGTAAATGGAAATTTTAAAAATCTGACGAAAATTTCAATAAAATTTGAGCGTAAAATGTTTAGTCAAAAATATTTTCAAACTTTTTTCCTTTTATAGCTGCTGTCTTTTTCAGTTTTATCAGATATTGTGAGACATATTTAATAACATTAGTTAATCTTAAAATTTTTCAATATTTTGATTAGTGCGCTATAAATTTCAATATTTTTTGTAAGGAAGAGTATATTTTCGACGCTTTGAGTTAGTATTTCAATATTTTTGTTTGGTGAGCTATATGTAAATTTCAATATTTTTTGTAATGCAGTGAATTTTATTTTCTATTTTATTTCAATATTTTTTGTTGTTATAAATTACAATATTTTTTTTTTTTGCTGAAATTAATTTTTTTTAAAGTCTATTAGTTTTGTAAAATAATATATAAAAAAATATAGCAATATTTTTCGTTGTACTAGTTTATTTATTTTATTTTTGGCAAAATTGTTTTTTTTTTTATATTTAGCATAGAAATTAAAATTTTTTATTTCGACTCATAATTTTTTACTTATTTTTTAATTCGTCCTATATTTTTTAAATTTAATTTTATTGCCACTTATTGATATTTTATTTTATTTGTTATTATTTTATTACCTACCTACATGTCTGTATAACTTTCCAGCTGTTACTATATATTATTTACTCTACTACTACTACTAATATTTATAACTAAGAATCTCTATTACTTATCTAATATTTATACGAGTCTCTTCTACTTGCCAGCGTCGGTTTATACATATGAAAATGAAAGTTTCTAAATTTTTTTCAACAAATTAACTTATAAAGTTGTTATTGTTATTGTTGCTACTGTTTCTATTGTCTATTTAAGAAGTTCGATATTTTCTCACTTATTGTTACGTTAATCATTTCTCACTAATAACTGGTATAGCAAGTTAGAATTAAATTCCACATGTAAACTGTAGTAGTATGTAATATATATTTACATACATAAATATATTTTAAACTTTTTTATAATAGAATGCTCATAGAAATTGCAAATTCAGTCAGTAATGTAAAAATAATTTAAATAATACATATTTCAATAAGCATCTATTCTCAATTCATATTATTTTTTCATTCACATTCATTTTTAAGTTTTCGCATTATATTCTACAAGTAATTTCCACCAATTGCTGTTCTAAACGCAAATTGCCTTGTAATATCACACTCTAAACACAGTGCAAAACTGCTATCGATTATCGCAGTCGTTATGTAGCGTCATATACTCGTTGCATTTGTTAGCTTTCTTCAAGGCAGTAAAAAGTTATTTCCACTTACAGAAATTTCTGTTATGTTTCTTGTTTCAAAACGTATTCACGCAAATTTATACAATGTGTGGAGAAATATTTAATGCACATAGCGAGAATTATTACCAGCCGGTATGGTTCAGGTAAACATGATCTAACTTGTTCGACACTAGTTGAATAGCTGCAATCATGTCTCGTCAATGATTTAAAGAAACAGCTTACATGCAATGTGGTGTTTACTAATTGTTTAGCGCAATTATTATTTATAAAATATCAAAAAAATTTTTTTAATAATAATTTAATTAAAAATTGCGCCACTTATATTCCTAGCGTGTTTTTTTAATGATAATCGCTGCAAGTTTATTTACTACATAACAGTTCGTGAATTAAAAATCATTACACTTTAATATTTAATCAGCACTTTTAGTAAAAATATTGCCTAGCTATAAATATTTCACTAGATTTCTCGTTTTTATTTTCGAAGCGCGCGTTCTTTAATTGTAAAGATATACTAAACTAGATTTGAACGCATATTTCACAATACATTTTACCAAGAATAGCGTTCATTTTGTATGCCTCCATTTTTGTAGTGATTGAATTTGAATTTTATTGAATTAATTTTCGTAAACGTGCTGTATTGTTGTGCATTAGTTTAGTTTTTATTGAAGAGTGTTTTTTGTTTTCTGCAAATGGCCAAAGTTGAAATGAATTGATATTGATTAAAGCGTTAAATGTGTTTTATGCTGCATACAATTATTGAAATAACAACAAAATAAGGATTACATAATTTTCGTATATTACATATTACTTACTATTCGTTGTCTTGATCATAATGCATTTGTAATTTTTTTCCTTCACAAAATTTTTTCTGCAAATGTGTTTTGCAAGCGTTAAATTTTTCACCAAAAACAAAAACAAAAAAAAAATTACAAATTAAACAATAGTTATATGTATGGTATACATAAATATCTAAACAAATTTTGCAACAATAAAAACAAAAATTCAGTAATGCTCTTAACAAAATTTGCAACTGCAATTTAAATTAATAATTTTAATATTCTCAAAACAAAAAAAAAAAAAATGCAACAAAATAATATTTTCAATATGTATGTATGTATGTACCGCTCTACCAAGTGATATCCTTCAGAAAACAACTTGAAACAACTCAACTTGAACACTTGTATGAAAAGCAAAAGCGCCATCTATTGTATGTTCGTACCTTGTTTGTTTGAATTGATATTTCAGTCACGTTATGCGTTTTCACCGCAGGATACAGATTTCACCTCGTCGTATCCAGGTCCATCAATGAATCGGCGCGGTTATAACGATTTTTCAGGCGGCGGTGGCGGTGGCAGCTGTGGTGGTGGCGGCGGCAGCGCCATGGGTTCCATGAACAATATGGCGCCCGCCATCAGCACAAATTCGCTGAATTGTGGTAGCGGTGGCGGTGGCGGGGACGGACATGGCGGCGGCTCGAATGGCACAAATCTAATTGTGAACTATCTACCACAGGATATGACAGATCGTGAACTCTATGCTTTATTTAGGACAATCGGTCCTATAAACACTTGCAGAATAATGAGAGATTATAAGGTGAGTTATCGCAATTAAAAAGTAAATTTAATGAAACGTCTAACAATTTGATATGTTATCAACCCTAACAAATATTTGCTATCAATACTAAATACTTGGGCATATTACTGTTGAGCGAAATTTAATTCTGAATTCAATGAATATAACTTGAATTAGCTTTCATTATCTAACTTTCTGTATATATAAAAACTGGTTTTGTTTTATTTGAAAGAAGTATAAATTTTCTGTAGTTCTGTGTTCATTATTTCTTTATTTTTTGCGCAAAATACTTCAATCACGTGATTTGGTAATGACATTTCATTCCAAAACTTTTCCGGTATTCAGCATACCAAATCAGCTGCAATAGGTTCATACCACAACCGACTCCATGTCATTCCATGCACTATACACTCAAGATCAAATTTGACCCGGATTCAACCAGTCTTCATTCGACGAAAAGCACGAAGGAATTGTTCGCGTCAAATTTGATTTTGAGTGTATTTCCAAAATTTCCCACCGCTTTCCAAAAATATACACTTTTCCCAAATTTAATTTCCCACTCAATCATTTTTGAATGATTTAATGCCACCATGTCAGTTATTCAGCGTTCTTTTTGCATTACTTGTTTCTATATTTACTTTATCTATTATGAATTCATTTATTCACTTTGCAAAGTTGATTTTTCGTGCAAACTTTTTTGCATACTCTTTTTTTTTTGTTCTTTTGCATTTGAAGTGTCAACTGTCAGCTGTCAAATTTAATGACACACACCAAACGCGCGCGCAAATGCCGCGACGTGCTAAGCATACGTACGTATGTACGTAGGTAGTAAGTGCTCCGTGCGCCTTTCACTGCATATCAAACACTTCAGCAGGATTACTGCGACCACGAACACACACAGACACGAAACACAGCTGTCATAGTAGCAATCTGCTTGATGGCCTAACTATCTGTTTGCCTTCCTGCATACAATACATATATATATTTATATGAGTCTTTCAACGTACCTCTCATCTACACACCACGCAGAAAGTACTGCGGCATGCCGCTTAGCATTTTAATATTATTACACTGATGGATGTTGACGATTTGAATGTCGGCTGAAGTGCGCTGCAGTGCTTTCCCTTTTATCACTCATCTATTTTTTATTTTTTTTGCTTGTATTATTTTATGTTATAATTTTTGTGTGACAATTTTTAATGAATGTTATTTAATTTCCGTTTTTCTTTATATCTCTCAAATATAGACTGGCTACAGTTTTGGTTACGCTTTTGTTGATTTCGCTTCCGAAACGGATTCACAACGAGCGATAAAAAGCTTAAACGGCATTACAGTGCGCAATAAGCGTTTAAAGGTGAGTCAAAACATTTAAATATTACTTATTTATAAATATTTTATTGGCTTGAATAGGTTATATTAAGTTTGTCACGCAGTTTGTAATGCCCACAAGGAAACGTCGAGGACCCTTTAATGTATATATGTGTATATATAAATGATAAGCGTGACGTGCTGAGCCGATTTAGCCATTAGTCTGTATATACTGTATATCTCTAAGTTTTTGAGATATCGATGGGAAATGTTGCACACGTTCTTTTCTCCCCAAGCAGCTGCTCATTTGTCCAAATCGCCGATATCGGACCACTATAGCATATAGTTGTCATACAAACTAACCGGTCAAAATCAAGTTTTTGTATTGGAAACTTTTTTATTTGACAAGATATCTTAACGAAATTTTGTATAGATTATTGTCCAAGACACTGCTACAGTCTCCGAAAAAATAGTTCAGATCAGACCACTATAGCCTATAGCTGTCATACAAACTAACCGCTCAAAATCAAGTTTTTGTATTGGAAACTTTTTTATTTGACAAGATATCTTAACGAAATTCTGTACAGATTATTGTCCAAGACACTGCTACTGTCTCCGAAAAAATAGTTCAGTTCGGACCACTATAGCATATAGCTGTCATACAAACTAACCGCTCAAAATTAAGTTATTGTATGGAAAAGTTTTTTATTTTACAAAGCTACAAACTCCGAAGTAATGGTTCAGTTCGGACGACTATATATTTGTCATGCAAACTGAAAGACCTTTTATGCCCGTAAGAAATGCACTGGTGCAAACGGAGTTAACGTTTTTTCTAGTTTTCGTATAATATTAACTTAAACTACCCAAGTGTTTACTTGAAGTTTATTATTGTAGTAATGGTTTTTTGTGAAATTTTTGTTTTGATTTAGTGCAGCAAGCAAGTTCCGCCCGCACTTCGCAGTGGCCTTTGCTGCGAACTGCTGTTTTTTTTATTTTGTTTATGAACACTTGGTCAAAGGTCAAGTGAGTAGCAGCAGCGTATCGCAGCTGGCGCACTTGTTTGCTCCAATTTCCATGCGCTGTGCTATCTAACTGCACAAAAAAAAAATGCAAAGAAATCGAAAATGAAAAATACGCTGCAAAGTGCTGTGCAAAAGAATGGAATAGTGAACAATTAAAACTCACTAACAACCTTTTGCTGTCAGCGCTCTGCCCTGCTGCCGCTTTCGACTTTCTAAGTATTTCATTTCATATTGATTTCCTTTTGTGTTGTATATTGAAATTTCGATTTAAATTGTTGCTTGAAGGTTGGTTTTGGCTACGCACTCATAAGCAAGTAAATTAGGGTGGTCTGAATATGGAATTGGTTTTTCTTTATTTAAAAAAAATGACTTTAAAATAAATATTTCTAAGAATTGCCAAAGTTAACCCGGAATTTAAAGCAATTTAAAGTAATTTAAAAGCGCGTACCAGATGATTAACGTGAAAAAAAAGAGTTACTCCACCAAAAAAGAATCATAGAAATATTGTGGATGCGTCAGAAGACATTTTAGCGCAGGCTTACATCACAAGTGCTGCCCGTTTGTTTGAGCATCTGGCATAGTTTGTTCGATTCGCTACTCTCCAACGCTTAGCAAATCGTAGACAGTTAGCAAAAATTTAGAAACACCCTAATATAGAATATAATTGAAGCGCTTGCTTGGCATTTCAGCGTAATCATTTACTTTCACATGGCAACACTATAAACTAAGATTGTACTTTTGGCAGTACAGCCTAATGTAATGTCTCGCAATTCTCAACATATAAAAGCCTTTGACATTCATTCGAAAATTTCGTTTAAATAGTAATTTTCATTATGCCTAACACATAGTACGTAACCCCCGAAACAGCTTTTCGTAAAACGTTTAGCGCGAATATTAGTCCAGTTCGTTGCGTGACCACCCAGACGTTCTTTATTTTTCGTGATCTCGTAAAAAATTGCTTGTCACCTGCGGCATTCACTCGTTAAGCGCGTTTATAATAGTAAGATTCATTACGCCCTATTTTATACATGCAATTCAACAAATATTGCCTACATTCAGGCGAAGTCTACCAATAATAATACAAATTCTATGCTTTTCAACGTCGTATAAGTGCAATGATATGCAACTTATCTGAAAATAAGAATTAATAGACTACAGAAATATTTTTTTTACAATATAAAATTGCGCTGGACCAACCTTAAACTGTATTTTCCTTGCTCGCTAGCATGCTTTAAGGCGCACAACCCACATAGACTGGCAATTTATGCTTACGCCTTATTTTCAAGCGCCTCAATTTCACTTTTAAACTCATACCATTGCTTTTGTCATTCACATTTCGTGCTGTAAGAAGTAAATGCCACCATATTTTTTTGTATTTTATTTTCAATTTCATTTTATTGTGGATAAAAATAGAAAATCTAATACTATCTGTGAGTGCACAGCAATGATGAGCCATGAATGCGCACAAAAATATAGTTAAAATGAATTGAAATGAAGTAGAAAAATAGAAATAAACTTGAAATCCTTAGAGCTTTGGCCAAGTCTACATTTGTGTGGTGGTTTGTGTAGAGTCAAGCGACAGCAAGTGAAAAATGATAAAGAATTTAACGAAACATTCTTACAGTTCATGAAGCGTAACGCAAGCGAAATATTAGGTAATTTTTGTGGGCTGCGTGTATGATGAGAGCGAGCTGTAAACAAGAGCAGCGCAAAAGTAGTGCAGTATTGTAAAAGATTGTTTTCTTAGAGGCATGGAACTTTTGTTTCATATACAAAAAATACAGAAAAAATAATAATAATAAACTTACCAATTTCTTAAATTTTATTTTGGCTCATTAAATTTTTTTTTATGAAGTTTGCTGTTTGAATATAATTTAAACTGCGGTCTATATGAACAACGTGACAAGGTTAAAGTAATACCATGCTATCGGTATCATTTAGCAACACCTTTCACAAACAAAACGTATCTTATCTCGTCAATAACGCGCCGAATGTAGGGTTTGCCGTCTTCAGTAGTAGCAGTTTTTTCGGCAAATATCTTTAGCCTGACGTTCATAGACCAAAAATAGTCTAACGTTGTCACATCACATAAACTAGATGGCCCAAAGTCACGTCCATTTTCCAATATGCTGTTCTCACCAAAAATTAAACCCTCCAATAACAAAGACTGCAGCGTTAGCTAACGGATGATCCAAGTAGAGATACTTTTTTCAATAGCCTTTTTTTGACATATCACGCTTGAGTGGTGTCAAGCTGTCATGTTATCTCTGTTCAATATTGTTTGGCATTTTTTATGGAAAGACCTACGCCTGAACAACGTTTACAAATCGTTTAGCTTTATTACGAAAATTCACGTTCTGTAAAAAATGTATTTCGCGCGCTTCGCTCAACTTATGGTCAACATAATCGCCCTATTGAGCATACTAGTCGCCACACCATCACCCAACTTGGGACCCAGCATTCATTATTGAATAATATTCGATCGAATCGGTGCATATTTCTTCAAAAATGATGCCAGTGAGAATTTTACCGTTTCAACAAGACGGCGCCACTTCCCACACATCACATCAATCAATGGATTTATTGAGCGAACACTTCGGTGAGCAGATAATTTCTCGTTTTGGGCTGGTGGATTGGCCAACAAGAATGTTCTTACGAATGATAATAAACATTTTCCATTAAATTTGATTTCTGTGTTTTTTTTCTTTAAAAAAGTAGGCAACCTCGAAATAGATCACCCTATGATTCATATAATGAGTGAGGTTTACTGATTCTTTGCGGTTATATGAACTTCAAGGCTCCGAAAGACAGTGAAAAAGATGACGCTGAAGAAGTAATAAATTGTTCTTAGGTATGTCGGTAATAAGTCGTGATAAATATGAGTTTATTCTACAAATAACAGTAATTAGGTTTTAGTTGTACAATAATTTAAGGATTTCGTGGCACAATTCGAGCTTCTGTCTGCCAAATGTGGTGTTGCTGACACAACTATTTACTTAGCTGACGAACTCGCTACGTGTTATATGTGTAGACGGACAACGGCGATAAACGCTCGTGACCACAGGAGGCTTTTTAGTTGAAATTGAAGCTAATAATATAAATACACCGACCGAATATAAATACATGTCCATTTGATTCAACTTTCGAAAGTGATTTCTGATGAGTATTTGATTTAGTGGGTAAATCTGTGTATGAAGCCCAATGCGTTTACGATATCTACTCAATCACACCAAATCTTGCTGTTGTTGTCACGGATCATCTAAACAGGGTTAAATCGCCGAAACGACAGTCCTTGGTCGGCTATAATCCGAGTCAATTCTGTTAACGTAGAAGCGGCTGTCGTGGGAACTGCCACACTAAATACTCGCGGCAGTTAAATGCCTTACAAAATATAAATATATGCAAATATATGGAGAGACAACGCAGTTTTGAAGGATACACACTCACGAAAGGGCTTATTTATTTACCTTTGGTTAGTCAATGTCATTTATTGGTAGAGCCGTCAACTTTGATACATTCACTTGAATTCATTGTGGTAGAGACAATGTGTCAATGGACGTCAACAGGATTGTAGTTGGTCTACAGAACAAACAAAATTAAAAATCACACAAAGTGTATACCAAATAATAAACTCACTGCGCGCAGACAGACAGTATGCCAAATGCCGACTGATACACGCAGACGTGTGCGACAGCGTGCTCAACGTACAAATAGAATTGCAGTTCGGGAGCTCATTGACAACAAATCAAGCTAGCGAGTAAAAGCAACGCATAGAACTTTTGTTGCTTCTGTTGTTATTCATAACGAACACAACAATTGTGAATTGTCGAAGCTGGAGCATGGGTAGGCATTCGCTGTCCTCGCTGTTCGCTGCCCGAGAATGTAAACAAGTGTAGGCGTGTGGATTGTGTTTATGGAAAACGTTTGATTGCTTTACTACGATTTCGTTTGCTTTGTGCTTTCTTTTTGTTGTCACTTTTCTATACAATTTGATTCGATGCTTGTGTCTCTCGCATTCAGTGATTTTGTAGAATAGGAAATTGAAGCAGCAACCGCAAGAGCGACGCTAGAATTGCTATTAAGCCAAGCGGCTGTTTTGTGTTTTTTTATCAGTTCAGCTGCAAAGTGTTCAGTCTGAAAGCTAAATATAGGTAGTTTGAGAATGCCGTTCGACAATCGTATATGATTGCGTAGCACCAGCTCATTCGTATTTCTTGCTAGTTCAACTAGTAGTATTAGACGCTCCTTGCTTTCTTAGCATTTTTTTGAGTTGCAGTAACCAGCACGCAGTTGCGTACGCCTTACCCTAGCTTCACAAGGAAAGTCGAGCTCTTCATCAGCTATGGGTGCTGGTGTGACACCAAGAGCACCATTTACTGGGAGCGAGTCGGTGAAGATGTTAATAGCTTCGCTGTGATTGGTAAGGTGTGCAATATCGTCGACGTTGATCAAGGAATGTTTTCTCCTGGTTTCTGCGAAAGCATCCTAGTAGAAATTGCCTAAAGAGGAGTTGGTTATATACTCTAACTGGAACCCTTAATGTGTAGGTGTTCAAGAGACGTCTTTATATTATACTGAGTGCAGTGCTCTGACAGGTTTAAAGCTTCTTCGTGTGCGTCCCACTACAGACGACCATACCGTTGCTGTGTAGTTTATGAGGGGCCGCCGATTGCCTTGTAAGTTTGTGAATATGTTCACTGTGAATTTAGGGCGGAAGAGTGTTAGTTTTCTTGCTGAGAAGCATCGAGAAAGGTCGCTGAGATAGTCGTTTATTTAAAACACCACCGCGATTAGGATTTTTTGGTTATTATTGTTGTAGCTGCAGATCCCTCAAGTAATTTGGAGTAAAGCTGTCGAATTGACAATCCTTGACCGTATAAAAATCCGAGTGCGGTCCACTTACATGGACTCGACTGTCTTGGGAACGGAATTTTTGGCTATGCATTACGCAAAGAGCACACAAACAGATTTGTTTACGCTTTACTGTGCCCATTCCGATATATGTTTAGAGTAGTCTCAAGTCATTATATTCATTCGGAACATTTGCTGAGGAAGTTAGCTTAGATTTAGCCAAATTTAATTTTTTCACTTAGCAATAGGATGAGAATTTTTTTTAATGAAGTTTGCTTTATTTATTTTCCAGGTTTCATATGCTCGTCCTGGCGGTGAATCGATTAAGGATACCAATTTGTATGTTACGAATCTACCACGTACAATAACCGATGATCAATTGGATACCATATTCGGTAAATATGGCATGATTGTACAGAAGAATATTCTAAGAGACAAATTGACGGGCAAACCGCGTGGCGTTGCATTTGTCAGGTGAGTTCAAACGTTTTCCTATATTTGTAAGTTATAATTTTTATAGGATATATACAACGGCATTAGTCCACTTACACATGCTTCCCATTGGCAACTACCGTTATAGATTCAATAAACGCGAAGAAGCGCAAGAGGCAATTTCCGCTCTGAACAATGTCATACCCGAGGGTGGATCTCAGCCGCTCACCGTGCGCTTAGCCGAGGAGCATGGCAAAGCGAAAGCGCAGCAATACATGTCACAGCTGGGATTGATTGGTGGTGGCGGCGGCGGCGGAGGCGGTGGTGGCGGTATGGGTGGTCCACCACCACCACCCATGAATATGGGCTACAACAACATGGTGCACAGAGGTAGACAAAATAAATCACGTTTCCAAAAGATGCATCCCTATCATAATGCACAGAAATTCATTTAAACGATGAAAAACTTTTATTAAATAATCGTACATCGTAGTAGTGTATGTATGATGAACAAGAACGATAATAACTATTGCTGGTATAAGAGGAGCGCAGTAAGCAGCGCTTTTGATGATGTTGCTAAAAGAGTTTTTTTCTTTATTTACGTTTTTTTTGTTTGGCAAAGCGAGCGCATGAAGCATTTTTAGAGACAAACAGACAGACAATGCAAGAAAGCGTGGAAAGCTGAGCAAATATAAGTTAATATAATAATAATTTAAAATATAAACGAAATAAAAGCATTTTTTTCCTAAACTTCAAAGCAAAATAAAAAAAATAAACACAATACAAGCAGTTGTTAGATGAACTAATATATAATAATTTTTTTGTAATTTTTTGTTTAACGTTTCCCATACCCCGTACATAGCAATCTATTATTATAAAAAAGAAAACGAATAATTCAATAATAATAATCTGTGTGGCTTCTGTTTACGCAACACTCTTGCTCTTATAAGCAAAGTAGCGTCAAACCTGAGCCTTAATTATGAAAACCTATGCCTGTTTTTATTTACAATTTTTTTTTTATTTTTATTCTGTTTTATTTTGTCGGTATGATTATACCAGGTAACAGATAAGTAGCTGCTGATTCTCAAGATTGCGGCAATGTTTGATGAATATTTTTTATGATTTGCCGAAATAATTCATATAATATAAGCTGAATTAATTGAACACACCAAATTTTAAATAACAAAAATTAATTGTAAAATATAAAATCTCAAATAAATTACAAACAAAAATTAAAAAAAAATTTGCAGCTGATACAAATTAAGTTATTGGCTAAAACAAAAACAAAAACAAAAAAAATATGTTTCGGCTAAAATGCAGCAACAAAAAATTAAAAATATTTTTTTATATTTTTGAAAAATATTTAGGCTGATAAAAAAAGTTATTGGCTGGCTAAAACAAGCAGAACAAATTAAATATATTTTTTATGTTGCAAAAATATTTCGGCTTATAAAAAATTATTTAATTGAATTCTTTTTTATAAGCGGAAATATTTTTCCAACATAAAAAATAAATATTTAGTTTGTTTTGTGTTCTAGCCAATAACTTAATTTTTATCAGCTGAAATAATAAAAAAAAATTAAAAATATATTTGAATTAAAAATAAATTCAATTAATTAAAAATAAAAATATTAATTAATTAAAAATATTTTTTATTTATTAGTTTTTAATAAAAATTTAGTTATTGGCTAAAGCACAGAAAATAATTATTGCGGCTCATAAAAAGTATAACAGAAAATAAAATTGATTTTTGTTTGTCTAAATAAATAAGTGTCAAACGAAAAATATTAAACTGCAATTAATATTAGTATATTTATTTTTAAACAATTTTCGATTTTTTTTAAATACATTTTTTTTTATATTCATTTTAATATTCTTCTGTCGCAGTTGAGCGATTAATTGAAAGTTTTACATACATATACACAAACATGATTGCTTTACAAAATAAAACAACACATACCTATATAGCATATATCTATAAGAGACCTTTATTGTCCGAAAATTAAAAAAAAAATATGTTTACTAGCGAACATTTACTAAAAAAATTAAAATTAAGCGTGATGGTATAATATAGGTCTTTTTTCTTTGAAAGCAAAATATAATGGCTAACTATAATCTATATATGCGTTCGATTAAATTTAATTCTTACTGATTAAGGAAAGTATTTAAGTTGATTTTTTCTATTTTCAATTTTTTTTAGTTTTCCTTAATTTTTTTTTAATAAAAATTTAATAAAATTCAATCTAAATTTTTTTTTTATTTTTTTTTTATTTTTTTTATTATTAAAAAATTTTAATAAAAAAAAAAATTTATTTAAACAATTTTTTTTCTGATTTTATATTAAGTCATTTTTTTCTGTAAGCGAAATATGCTTAGTGAAAGCATTAGGCGCAGCGCGAATAAAGCAAAAAAATGAAAAAAAAAATTTTTTTGAACCCTCTACAAGCATTTAAACATTTTTTGTAATTTTTGAAAGACATACCAAAACGAGCGAGCTTTGCTTATGAAAACTTATCATTTCTAATTGTTTAATTGAAATTTTGTATACACATAATATATTATTTTTAGAGGAAATTCAGAAGGATCATTGTATTTCATTATTTTTTTTTTTTTAAATAAAATTGCAATATATACACCCATCAAGCACACTTTTCGTTTGTTTTTTTTGTTTTCCCTTGCGATTTAGTTTTTATTTTTTATTTTCATAAACTAAAATTTGTTTAAATATCATTTCACATTTAATTTTTGTTGTTTAATTTATTAATTGTCTTTTATAACATCAAAATTTATTTATATTCACAAGTTTACCTCTATAGCCAGCCTAAAAAAAAACAAAAAAAAAAGCCAATCGAGACTCAGCATTTTTATAAAAAAAAAGCAGTAAAAATTATTATTTTACTATAATCATAATTGCTTATGTGCTTAAAAACACTCGTTATTATACTACTTATATCAAAACTTCTCTACAGCAAAACTTCAAACTATTAAAATTTTGTAAGTTTTTAAAAAATATTTGTAGATTTTCATTTTATTTTCAACAACAAATCAAAATAATAAATCTTTCACATTCCTTCGTCAAATACTTCAAATAATCATTTTTCCGTTTAAACAGTTAACATTTAAAAAATAAACCATCAGTTAGACTCTAACCTATTGCTGGTTTATTAAATTTTTTCATTGCACATAATAAAAAATTAATACGTTTCCTTGACTCATAACCCATAAAAAATCTAAGCAGTTTATTGTCTGTTTTACTGCTGGACTGGATATTCGGGTCTAAAACGTTCAATTATTTTCCACAAACGATGGAAAATGCCTAAATAGTATTTTCCATTAACAGTTCGACCATCTGAAACGAATTCCTTGTGGACAATACGCTTTAAATCATAAACAGTAATCAACATGGTCTTGATTCGAGACTTTTGAAAACGCAATTTTTTGAGTTTTGCCTCGCTTTTTAATTTTAAATTATTATTAACCTGAAGTTTAAACATTTAATATCTAAAACCATTAAAATTAGTGTTGCCAAATTTTCGAGAACACGTAAAACCAATTTAATAAATACATTGAAAGTGGCAATGTTATACCAGAGACAGACATATTTTTCTTCCAAAGCAAATGGTGTTTCATATTACGTGTCTGCGGCTTAGAGAAGCATTAAAAGTTTTTGGTGAAATGTCTTGAAATACGTAGAAATCTGTTGCCAACTATGCATTTTCATCCAAGAACCGTATATATAAAAAGTTAATGTATAAATATTAATAATTTTACATTTGCCAAATTTTCGAGAACACTTAAATCCGAATTTCTTACGTTTGATATAACAGAAATCTTTTTGATGAAAATGTAAAATAGAATGTCACTGGGAGAGCTTTTGCAACTATGCAATACTCTCAAATTAGTTAAACAAGTGCAACTCACTGTCGTTTCCAAATATGTAGGTCTACAAAAGCTGATCGATTCGCCGTGACCATTATAGTTCAACTTAGTAGCTGAACTAGAAGTAATTTTATTTCACTGACAATTATACCACCTGCGGTCACGTTTAACACGGATGGGTGAAGATCAAATTGCAACAGTGTTTCCACACATACATAGGGTGGGTGGTGGGTGTGGAAGGGCCTTGGGGGATTTTGACGGGAAAGGTTGTATTGTGCTGTGTTTCTGTTTGTTATGTGAAGGCAGTGTTGTAGTAAACTGTAACGAGTCAAAACATAATTTTCCACATATATTTCCTTTTCACAGCACAGCTTTTCACGTTGAAAACTCCCGTGCGTTTTGTGCTGATATGTCAAGCAAAGAGTGCGGTCTACTTTGTACGCGGCTTTAAACTCGACTGTTCGTGCAAATCTGCATAAAATTTATGTTAATTAAACTACAACTATATGTTGCGACTGTTTAGCAACAGTTGCGTGGCATTTTTAAGCCACTAACGCGTTTTTCTTGTTTATTTGCATGTGTATATAAATTGATGCATGCATGTGCAATATTTAGCTAAAACTAACTTGCGTGGCCTTTACAGCGGCCACTCTAAATTTTTTGTTTACATTTGAACATGAATGCGTTTAATTTATGTGAAGTCAATAATTTATCGATTATTGGTCCACTTTGTAGTCGGTACATAATTGAACGCTTATCAACAGTTTTCGCTCATCTAACGAAGACTATGCTGACTGCATTTTTTTTATGAAATGCATTGCAATTGCGTCTGTAATGGTACGATTTGAAGTAATTTTTTTTTATTTGTGGCTGGCTGCTTATGCTTAAAAACGACGATATTCTTGTGAATAATTTCCTTTTTTTTGCGGGATAATTACTTTTTAAATTAATGCATAAAAGATTTTTAGTTAATAAAAATGTCAAATTTTATTTCATATTTAGTTATTTTATTATTTTATACATTTTTTAATTAATAAAATAAAAAATTTTGATTTTATTTCTTAAATACTTATTTTATTATTTTTTAATTAATAAAATAAAAAATTTTAATTTTATTTCTTAAATGCTTATTTTGTTATTTTTTCTTATACAATTTAACACATATTTTCAACATAATAAATTAATAATTATGAAACAACAAACTTCAAATGCTTGTAAGCTATTGAAAATAATTATATAAAAAGTTTATTGAAACAATAAAATTGAGGTCTTCTTATTTTTTTCTATTATATATACTATAATTAAACATTTATACTAAGAAAACATGCGAATCGCTTGTTTATTAGCCGTCTAGCAGAATTTTTTTAAACTAAGCCACCAAACCTTCGATAAGGAGCATTTTATGCAAAACATTCGTCGAAAAGAAAGAAATAAAATTAACTTTAAAATAGCAAATATATCCACATTTACCTATTATATAAACATAGTAAAACATATAATATTATGAATATGAACCATAGTACTAGATCGCGTCATTGCAGCGTTTTTCTTCAAATAGAAAAATTAAAAACTGAAGTAAAAAATATAATAATTAGTTTAAAAAAAAAAAAAAAATATTTACACACATAGTAATATGAATAATACATTCGCAAGTACTTCAATATTCATGTCTGTATGTAATTAAATAAAAATGCTAAAATACATATTTTTTTGAATTTTTTTTACCAAAAAAAAAATGCAACCTTGTTTGCGCCAAGGCAAATGACATTTGCGTGTAGCGTTAATTGTACCTTCACAACATTCAGCGGGAAGTATTTTTTTCGTTTTTGTTGTTTTTGTTCATTTTTTTTCTAGCTGCCGGTTATGCAAATACATTACAAGTAAACCAAACATACAAAGTAAAATTAAAGCAAATATATTTCGCAAAGCTCGTTGTGTGATAACCAAAAATCACGTGCGCGCTCAGCAGCAATCAGCCAAAAAAAATCGAAAAACAACGGCAAGTAAGTACTTCTATAAACCTCCTCACTCCCGTTACTACGTAAACTTCTTTCCGCAAAAGAACAAAAAAAAAGTTGCTGGCTGCAGCGCCTTCCACAACACACATTCCCTTGCTGCAGTAAAAAAAGTATTTAAAAAAAAATAATGAAACAAATTCACCTGGGCTGTGATTGTTGTTCGTGTTGCAGCCGCTTACAAGGCGGCTATGCATTGTTTTTGTTATTTTTTTTACAATACGTTATATTAAATATCAAGCAATAACTAATTTTTTGTTAATATGTATTTACTGCAAATTTTTTTTATAGATTGAAAACGTGATTTAGTAGATATTCGCAAGTATATCCAAATGTTGTTGTTGTTCCCACTGAACGAAGGTGAGATTTTTTTTGTATTTTTTATCTAAACTTAAGTACATTACTACATACATGCATTTGCAAAAATAATAAAAATAAAAAAAAAATAGGGTGAACCAGAGTGTTGTAATATTATATATAATATATATATATTTTTTTTTTTTTTGCTAAATAAAAAATTATGTCATATCAATTGCATAAATAAAGTATAGCTTTATTTTTAACTGTCAAAACAAACAAAAATTTAAAAATAAACACTTCTTTCATGCAAAAAACAATTTTTTTTTGAAAAGAGAAAAAAACTGCCACAAATTTGATATTGATTGAATTTTTTTTACGTAAAAATTACAATTTTTTTCAACATAGCAAATGTTAACGAAATAATCGTTATGCAGCAATTAAAATTTTTTTTTAGTAAAAATCAATAACTTAATAGTCTTTTCGTGGTAGTTCTACTTTACCATGTAATGATTAATTTTTTTAAGAATCGCTAAACTTTGTGCGTAAAATGTTTGAAATTTATTCTAGAGAACATTTTTTTTTCTAAAACCACGCAAATTTTTTTTTCAATAACCTATATTTAATACATAGTTGTTCCCTTAAGCTTTTGTAGTATGAATTTTTTTTTTTTTTTTTTTGTAAATAGTGAAAAGAACAAAAATTGCTTTTGTATCTTTTTTCTGCTCTTAAATTTTTTTCATTTCACATTTTTTAATTTTTGTTTTTACGAGAAATATTAACTGAAAATATTTTCATAATATTTTATATTTATTAATTTTTTAATAATAATAACTTTTTTTTATGAAACGCCAATTTTTGCGCATAAAATGTTTGAAATTTATTCAACAATAAAAAAATAACTTTTTTCCTAAAACTGACCTAAATTTTTAACAACATATATTTTTACATATAATTTTGTTAATTTATGAATTAATCTTTTGTGGTATCACAAAACAAAAAAATGTTAATAAAAAAAATAAAATATTATAACAAAAAGCTTTTAAGTAATTTTTTAATAAAAATATTTTCTTTTTTAATTTTTTGCTTTTAAATTTGTTGATTAATTTTTTGTATTTACGAAATATATGAATATAATATGTATTTTCGTGATAAACATAAGGTTATTATTTTATTATCATAACATTTTTTTTAGCTTTTGTTTGTTTGAAAAGTATATAAATATGTTAATACTTAATTTTCAATATTCTTAAGATTTTGTTTTTTTTTGTATATACATTTTTAAAATTCGCAACTAACAGACATTTTGTAAAATAATAAAATATATTAATACATTTTTTAATTAATTGCGAAACACCAAAATATATAACACATATGTATATATTAGGTTGGGTAAAAAAAAAAAAATATAATTAAATTAATTATAAATTTTTTTTTTTTCTATATTATTTTATAACTCAATGAAAAAAATTATTTTCATTTGCAAAACTCATAGTTTTGTATGAAATTTTTCTATTTGATGGCAATAAGAAAAAATATTAAACTGTAAGGCGGAGGAGCTTTTCGTTACAATTAAGAGCTCATATCATATATAATAGCATCATAGAGAGATTTTCGTAGAGTTGTCTAAGAGCCTATTTTTCCGTGTACCAAGCGGAAAAAAATATTGTGTTTTTTGTGTTGACCCACCCTAATATATATATATACATATTGTGCATTTGCCGTTTTCAAATTATAAATTGTTAACAATATTTAGTTTAATTTTTTTTCAAAATAAAATTCTATAATTTTGAAGTCCTAAGCCGCAAAAAAGTGTACGATTACTGAAACATGAAAAAATACTATTTTCGGAAATTTTTACCAAAAAATAATTTCGCGGTTATTGTTTTTTTACCTACATATGCTTTTTTTTTTGTATGCTAATTTTTATTTTTTTGCATGCTATTTTTTATTTTTTTTTTGTATGCTATTTTCTACCTACTACATATAGGTATATTTTGTATGCAAATGGAGAGTTCTACTTGTTTGAAGTCGGCTTCGAACAGCGCTTTAATGTTTTTTCTAAGAAGTCTTTGATCTCATATACATACATACATATTATCCAACAAATGGCAATACAGCTATCCATTTTGTTAAATTTTTTAATATTTTTGAACCGTGTTTTTTTTTTTAATGATTGTCAACGCACCTATAAGTGAAAACAAAATTCTACATTGTTTTTATTTTTTGATATTTTTTTAACAATTGGCAACGCAGCTGTTAAAAATTGTTTATTTTTCTAAAACGTTATTTTATTTTTGAAATTTAGTTTAGATAATATTTTAATAATTTCTTATTTGCGTTTATTGTTTAAAAGATTAAGGTTATGTTGTTTTTATTTTAAATTATATATTTTTTACAAACTATTTCTTACAACATTTTGGTTTTTTATTTTATGATATTGTAAATATTGAACTCAGTCGATATTAATGTTTTTGTCGTATATTACTTTTTGTGATTTACTACATTTTTATAGCGCTATATTCGTTATAAATTGTTTTTGTAAATTTTTGTTTGTATAATTTTGTATATATACATAAATGAGTAAATATGTACTTGAGGCAGATATAAGTTAATATTTACAATTACAAGGTTTCAGTGTTGCTAGTTTTTTAACTGAAAAATTTTGTATAAAAAATTAAATTTTCAATTTTTAATTCCAATTTTGACATTCGAAATTTGTAAATTATTTTTAATTAAGATTTTCGTTATTGCAAAAATAAATAAATAATTTTAATATTAGTATTTTATAACAATAATTTTTTAAAGCTTTACTTGCAACCGTGCTAGGTTTATGCTAACTGCATACAAATGTAATGTGTGAAATTTCACAAATATGAACATGCATACATACAATTACTGTTGAAAAGATTGTATATGTTTTATTAAAAACTAATTACGCTTATTGATTACCTTAATTACATTCCCGTTATATTTTCTTTTTCATGCTGCCACTCGCATGCTGTGTGCCAACTACAACGTGCAACAACAACAACAACAAATTATGTATTTTCTACACCAAACGAACGACAACAACAACAACAACAACGAAATGTAACGTTATGCAACGCGCGTCTAAAATGTTGCCCTTTGCCGCAGGCTTCAATTATTCCGGTCTTATCGACGGGCTTTATCGCAATAAATCCTATCACTATCCCTATTTATAATTCGTGAAAATGTTGCTGCTGCTGCTGCTGCTTGCAATGACGATCATGACATCGTCCTCGGCGCATCGTACACGCATCGACTGCATCGTATGCTGTTGACGATCACGTACACGAACCTTTTCACACACACACCCACACACACGTCTCCTACTCTTCCCTCGAAGCAGCTATCCAACAATTGTACAGTTCAGATATTAAGCGCGCCCTTTCACAACAATTACACATATTTAGGTAAATATACTTGTATAGCACTAGATACATTAGCTAATTAACAGTTATGTAAGTATATTATATATATATACATAGTTTATATGTATGTATATATACGTTGCATACGTTTGTATGCGTTAAAGCGGAAAACACGTACTAAAAAGGGCGGGCCAGAAAAAAATGAAAAATAAAAAAATGCAAATTTTGACTTAGAACCTAAATGAGTTGAAGTTGTAGTTGGAGTTTGAAAGTTGATAAGTTGTTGATAACTGAGTCGGGTATTTATTGCATGGTACTATTTGTATATTTGTAGCAAATGTTGAACGATCTCTATTTAGCTAGTTTTTTGATGATTAGTATAAATAGGCTATATTGTTAGCCCAATAAAAGTTCAAAACAAAAGTGTAATGTTAGTGTGAAAATAAAGCTGATTTTAAGCCAATTATGAGAAATTAGTCTAAAAATCAAACAAATTTTACGCGTATAATTAGTTTTACGGTAATAAAAGAATTACAAAAACAAAAGTTATAAGAACCAAAAGTGTTAAAAAACATTCGATAAAATATTGACAACAACTCAAGTTGTTAAATTGTGGTAAAACAACAACAAATTACCAAATCTATGCATTTGTAGAAAAGTTGTTTAAGACAATAAGTTTTTGTAATAAATAATTTTTCTGCCCGAATGTATGAAAATTATGCCACAAACAACAACAACAATGTTCCGACTGTGTTATGAAAAAACAAAAATAAAATAATTAAAAAATAACCGTTAAAACTATAAAATAATAATTAAAGGTATATATAAACGAATATATTATATGATAAAAAAAAGTTACAAAATATACTAAATTTGTGTATGTGTATATGCATGCGCGCATAAAAATCACAAATATAATTAAATTACGTAGATATAACAAATTGCGTGATGAATCATTTGTATGCATACTTAGTTGACAAATAAATGAAAAACGTAGAAACTGACACCGATATGTAAATAAAACATCAGTCTAGCTCTTATTAAAGCGTTAAAGAGTAAAAAAAAAATTATTATTATACATTTTTTTTTAATTCATCGCTATTATTAATTTTAATTTTTATTGATGTTTTTAAATTTATTAATTTTTTAAAATTTTTTAGGCGTATTTTTTTTTATAAAGTTTCCTTTTCTTTAGCGATAATGTGGCAAAATTCTTTCCTGTTTTAATTTTTTTAAATTTATTATTAAACTTTCTTTTTAATTTATCGTTTTTATTTTAATTTATCGTTATTATTATTTTTAATTTATCGTAATATTTTTTTTAATTTTTTTGTAATTTTAATTTATTTTGTTTTAATTTTTTATTAATTTTTTAAATTTATTATAATTTTTTTTTTTTAATTTTTATTATTATTTTTATAAAGTTTTTTTTTAGCGATAACGTGGCAACACTCTTTCCTGTTTTTATTTCATTTGCTTTCTTATAAATTTTACACAAATTTTTCTCCGTGTTGCCGTATTCATTCATACAAAGACTAACCAATTCCTAAAAAATCGTTATTGCAATTAAAAAAAAAGTGTTAATTTATAGTATAATACTCCAATAACCAAAATTTGAGAAAAAGAAAAAAACATTTTTTTATTATAAAACTTGTTATTTCATAAAAACATTTTGTTAAAGCGAAATCAGAGAAAAATATATTAATTTATTTTAATTATAAAACTTGTTATCTTATAAAAAACATTTTGTTGGAGCGAAATAAACGGCAACAAATATTTTAATGCAATTAATGCATTTGCTGATCACAAATATCTGAAAGTTTTGATTTTTTTAGTTTTTTTTTTAATTTTTTTTTTTTAAATTAGCAAAAAATTATTTTATTTTTAATTCAATTATATATATTTTTTTAATTTTTCAATTTATATTTTTTTAATTTTTCAATTAATATTTGTTTCTAATTTTTTCATTAAAATTTTTTTTTTTTATAATTTTTTAAATTTTTTTTTAGTTGGTTTTTTCTTTTTGAATATTACATTTTACATAACTTTGTTAATATGAGCATAAAAAAAAATTTTATAATAAAATGTATTGTTTTATAAAAACATTTGGTTAAAGCGAATAAAATCAGCAACAAATACTACTAGGTCAAAATATTATGCTTTTTTCTTCTAAATTTTGATTTTTTTTAAATTTATCATGACAATGTTAGTAGTTAAAATTGATCTCAAATTTACAAACATCGGAAATATCATGCCCGATAACTTGACTTATACTCCTCTATACCCATATTTATCGGTTTTCAATGTCAAATCTTTATACTAGCCCTCTAAAAGTTCTTTATACACTTTATACAATTATTTATGCGTAGTGCGTAAATATTTACTAAAATTATTTATGTTTTTAGATATAATATTTATTGAAATCCAAACCAAATGTACCTTTTTCTTAAATATAAAAAACATACAATAATAAAGTAGTAGCTGTAAATAACGAAAACCAAAAAATGAAAATACCAAAAAGCTAGTAAAGACAAAGCAAAACGAGACATATATGTATATTATATCTAATTATATATTTAGTTATTTATTTTGTTAAGTGAAATTAATAAATATCCATTTTAGCCTTAATGGGCTACTTATGCGAGAATCAGTTTTAAGACACAAAATTTCTAGTCTTGAACGAATTTAATTTAAATTAAACATTAAGCAACATACATATTATTTATTTATTAAACTATACTCAAAAAATATTGTTGTTCTCTTAAGAAGTGGTTTTTAATAATTGTTTGTTTTTTTTGGTAACTGAAACCGCAATTATTTAAAAGTTAGTAATAAAACAAAAATGTATTTATGTATATTTTTTATACCTTTCCTTTGTTAAAAAAAATTTAATTAATGTGCAAAATTGTACTTTAAAATATTTTCTCTTTGTTATGAAAATTTTAAATTTTCAAATATTATATTTTTTAACAATTGCCAATCTTAAAAAATATTGCAATTTAAATTTTAGGTGTGTTGAAATATTTACGCTTCAAAATCCGATACGTAATTTTAAGAAACATTTGAAAATTTCAAAAGTTATGTATATTAACTACTGAAAAGCTTTAAAAAAAAATTATAATTTTAGTTTTAGTTATATTAAAAGTATTTTCAAGATCAATTTTTTTTTATATTTTGACATTAGAACGCAAAAAATTCAAAAAGTATGTTTTTGTATTACTTTTTATATTTTTTTCAATTCTTTTTTTTTTTTAATTCGTAAATTTTTTTTTAATTTATTATTATTTTTTTAAGTTAAAAGTATGTTTTTGTATTATTTTTTTAAATTAATTTTTTTATATTTTTTTTATTATTTTTTTTTTAATTAATTTTTCTTTTTTAATACATTTTTTTTTTAATTTTTAAATTTTTTTTAATTTATAAATTTTTTATATATATATATTTTTTTTTAAGTTAATAGTATGTTTTTGTATTAACTTATTTTTTTTTATTAATTTTTTTTAGTGTAATTTTTTAAATTCATTAATTTTTTTATTTTTTATTATTATTTCTATTTATTTTTTATTATTATTTTTTTTTTTTAATTAATAGTCATATGTTTTGTATTCAATTGCCATAAATATGTTAATATAATTATAGTATGTACATAAATTTAATAAAAGCTGACTTCCATAAGAGTATTTAACTTGTATAAAGTTACATATATAAGCCTTACCAAGTAATCACAGCAGCATTAAATGTGACTTTAAATGCGTAAAAATCAAATTAAATTTATTAAAAATATATATATATATATATTGTTGAAAATTTCTCAAAAAAAAATTAAAATATGTATCAAAATCGTTTAGTCAATTTGTAATATACAAACATACGCATTGAAATATGTATATAAATTAATTTACACTTGTATATTTCCACATGTAGCTAAAATTATTAGTATTCAATTAAAAAAAAAATAATAATAATAATAATGGTAAAAAAAGCGTTACCCACTAACTGTTAAAAAAAAGTAACAAATATTTACTAAAGAAAAAAATCTTTTGTAAATTAATTTTATTCTAAAAAAAAAAAATAAAAATTGTGGTTAACGCAGCAATAACTGAAAACCCATAAATTTGATTTTAAGCAATTATAGTTTTAGTTAAAAAAAAAACTGTTTGTATGTACATCAAAACTAAAGCAACTCATATTTGTCAACGACATTTTCATTGCTAATTCTTTTCCAAATACTATTTAAGAAACGTAACGAAACGAAACAAACTCAAAAGTTTCAAGCGAACAACGTCAACTGCCTATAAAAAGATTTTTTTAAAGTTTTGTGAAATGAAATGAAGTATAGTTAAATCTAAAACAACAATAAAAAGTAAAATAGTAATGATAAATACTATTTAAAAAACTGTTAGTTAAAGTATATATAGTGAAGATTAAATTGTAGCAGAATCGTAAATAATTTTTAACAACTGTATATTCATAGGTATTTATTAATAAGTAGCAAAAGCGAGGCCGGTAATGTTTGTGCTAATGTTGATGTGACAGTGTGCGCGCGAATATTTGCAGAATACTGAGATTTGAAGCCTGGAAGATTTTACAATTTTCAACTCAATATTGAAAAATTCCAAATTCTTGAATTTTCAGAACACTTTTTGCAGAATACTGAGATTTGAAGCCTGGAAGATTTTACACATTTCAACTCTATATTGAAAAATTCCAAATTCTTGAATTTTCAGAACACTTTTTGCAGAATACTGAGATTTGAAGCCTGGAAGATTTTACAATTTTCAACTCAATATTGAAAAATTCCAAATTCATGAATTTTCAGAACACTTTTTGCAGAATACTGAGATTTGAAGCCTGGAAGATTTTACACATTTCAACTCTATATTGAAAAATTCCAAATTCTTGAATTTTCAGAACACTTTTTGCAGAATACTGAGATTTGAAGCCTGGAAGATTTTACAATTTTCAACTCAATATTGAAAAATTCCAAATTCATGAATTTTCAGAACACTTTTTGCAGAATACTGAGATTTGAAGCCTGGCAGATTTTACAATTTTCAACTCAATATTGAAAAATTCCAAATTCATGAATTTTCAGAACACTTTTTGCAGAATACTGAGATTTGAAGCCTGGCAGATTTTACAATTTTCAACTCAATATTGAAAAATTCCAAATTCTTGAATTTTCAGAACACTTCTTTGAAGTGTCGTAAAAAGAGGCCAATTAATATTATTATTATCCATTTTTTTTTATTAGTTATCATTATTAGTTAACATTAAATGAATACAGAAAAAAATTAAAAAATATTTAAAAATGAGCAGCTGATAAAGTTGAGAATCTCAAAAAAATGACACGTGTCCGTACCCACGATTTCAACGCTTCGAGTAGCAATTTGAAACCAAGAAAGATAAAAAATTATTCATTTAGAATAATCACGCAATGTAAGGAAACGTCTGACATTTTTTTCACGAAATGGCGACTGTCTGAAAATAAAAAAAGAAACAAAAAATTTTTTGCACCACTTTTTGTGACTGACTGGAATTTTTTAAAAATACTAAAAATTGAATTTGGGTATATGGCTAGTTCTAGCCATAGACAAGTCTATAAAGAAAACTAACAATTTCAGGTAAATCATTCCAGTAGAACCTGAGAAATCGTGGGTATCGCTTTGAAAAAGACAGTTTCGAGAAAAACGCGTTTGAAGTTTCAGTTCCGGCTGAAACAGTATGAATGCTGGGTAAGTAAGAAACCTAGATCTCCGAAAATAATTTAAATTTTGAAAAATGCTCTTGTTTACATATTCTTGAATAGATAAACTTTGAAAAATCGGTTTTTTTTTTATTATTTCTACACTAGAATACCCATTTAATTTAGAACGTGTCAAAAAGAAATATTTTTGTATTTTATCACAGACTTATAAAAATAAAAAAATATAAAAACTATTTTTAAGTTAATTATTAACTAAATTCTAAATTTTATAACACGTGAGCGCGATTCATATATTAAAGATTATTAAAAAAAAAACTTTAATAAACGTTCACTCATTTTTTTAGACTCGCGAGCACAATTTTATTTTTGCTGCTGAACTAAAATGGTTTAAAAAGAACGTAATGAATTTACAGTTAATTTTTTAGACCAAACAGAGCACATTTTTATTTTATTTGTCTCGCGAACTAAAAATATTGACAGGATTCGTGAATGGTATCATAAACACACCAAAATTAATGTTTAACTCATTTATTATATTTTTTTTAGTACTTTTCTAATAAACACAAAATTTTTGTTTAGTATTAATTTTTTTCCAGTATAACATTTTTTTCTTAGTGTTATTTTAGTATTTATTTTTATTTTACTATTATTATAATTTTTTTATACATATTTTTTTAATAAAATTTTTTTTTTTAATGTATTTGTTTATATTTTTTATATCTTTTATATATTTAAAAATTTTATTTTATGTTTTTATGTATTGAAAAATGTATTTTCTCACTCGATTTTTATTCTAAACTCGCGAGTGTTTATAAATTTTGAGCTAATACCACTTCCAGCCCGCAAATTGAGTAAAAGTTTTGTGAAATATTAAGAAAAACTCAAAAATTGACAAACTCTCATATCGCCCGTTTATGTTGAAAACTAAATTATAGACATTTAACACATTTACATGCGTAACTGTTAAAATTCTGCCAATATTCACGCATACTGCAGCAACAACTTGTATTAAACGAGTATTAGTAGAGTCTATTTCTGGAAACTAAGAACGCAAAGTTGTGAGTATGTTTAGAAAAAGTACATATTTATATCCATACAAACATAAATACGCTCGTTAAGTAAGTTAAATTTTAAAACGAATTTTGCGTAGACAAGCTAGAAATTGATGAATTTTTGCATAGAGGATGCAAAAACTAAAAACACAAAAAAAAAACTTTAACAAACTAAAACAATAAAACAAAAATTAAATTATTCAAAACCAGTACTGACTAAGTAAGGTAAAGCACAAGTAGCTGATAATAAACAATAAATGAAATATATGTATATTAAAAAGGCAAAAGCACTCATAAAGGAATCACCAGGTCTTGGCATAAAAAAAGAAGAAATATGGTGAAAAGCAAGTTTGAACAAGACATACGAAAAAACGACATTGGAAAACTAGCAAACGGTATAAAACGTGATTTTACAAATACTTTGTAGAGCAAATTCACTAACGACAACTCAAATCCAATTCATAAGAAGAAAACAAAACAAGCAAAGTAGACAATTTTATCAACACTTCAAATCAATTACAATAAAAAAGCAGTTAATAATATGCAATTACATACTAATATTACATTATATACACACACAAGCATGCGTAAGAATAGTTCGAAAGAAATTGTACTAAATATTTGTTAATTAGCTGCTAAAATATTAAGTATGCATAAGTTATATCAAAATTAAATAATGCTAAAAACATGTGTACGCCAGCCAACACGCTACAGAATCAGACGCCAACAGTTATAGATACATATTTGTAGTTACTTTTTTTTTCATGTTCGTTTATGTGATATTTGTCTTATTTTATTTATCAAATTCTTGTTTCCATTTATTACATTATGTACCATAATTGTAGTCTAATTTACTAAAATTGTTTTTGTTTTTTTCTATTTTTTAATTTTTTTCTTCTTTTTTATTTTTTTCATTAAAAAAAAATTTTTTTTTCCATTATTTTTTTTATTAAAAACATTTTTTTTTTCAATTTCTTTCTTATATGTATACAGTTATATATATATATATTTTTTTTTTAATTTCCTTTATGTTTTTATTTCGTTATTGTCATCATTATTTATTATTAAATTTTCCTTCAAGTAATTGTGTTTTTTGTTATACGCTTTTATTTAGTTAGTACTTATGTACTTTTTTATAATTAAAATTTAGTTTTTACGATTTTATACTTTTATTTTAGGAAATTATATTTATTAAAATTTTTTTGAAGTTTTAATGGTTTACTAAAGTCTTTTTAAAAGCTTAATGCTATTCTTACCGTAATATTTTTTTCCCCTATACACGAAAATAAATAAAATATTAACATTGAAGCCTTTTGCATAAATTCGACAAAAAATAATCAAAATTCTATAAAATAATTGAATTAATTAAAATTTATTTTTTACGATTTTCTAATTTCTGATATTAATATTTAACATTTAAAAAAATAATTTTTTTTTCTTGAATATTATATGTATTTAATTTATAAATTTAAATTAAAAAAGTAATTAATTTTTTTTTATTATATAATTTCCTTTTCTTTTTAATCATATACTAAAAATATATTTTTTTTAACTCGTTAATGATTGTTAAATTTTAAATTAAAATTTTATCATTTAAAAGTTTAATGTTATTTTTAAACTAATATTTTTTTTCATTACACGATAACATAAATAATATTTCATTGAAGCATTTTGCATAAATGTGACAAAAAATAATCAAAATTCTATAAAATAATTAAAATTAATTTTTTATTTGCTACTGTTTAATATTAATATTTAACAAATAAAATTTTTTTTTTGTTTTGTATATTATAGTTATTTAATAAGTTTATTATTTTTATATTTATAAGTGATATATTTATTAAAAAAAATTTTTTTTTTATCATAAAATCGCTTTATTTATTTTTTAAATTTTAACTCTTTATTAAAATGTTATCACAAACTTTTAAATTTAATGTTATTTTTAAACTAATATTTTTTTTCATTACACGATAACATAAATAATATTTCATTGTAGCATTTTGCATAAATATAACAAAAAATAATCAAAACTCTATAAAATAATTACTAAATTTTTTTAAACGCAAGTTTAAAGCAGAGATTTTTTTTCGAAAGATTCCTTCTAATTTTCTATGAAATAAATGTCTACCAGTTGTTGATGTGAGCAAATCGTGCGCGAAGCGTTAAAATTATTGAAAAAAATCATAATTGTAATCTTAGCAATTTAAAGCGATATTGATATACATACAAACATATATATTATATAATATTTATAGTATATATATCCTCGTTATTTATATACCCCTGAAATTGTTATATACATACATACATACAAAAATGTGCAGTTATATATACTTACATATAGTCATATATATTTACAGCTGTATGTAAAAGACATACAAAAGAGAATCCGAAAAAACTGACATGCTAGCATTTAAGTGTGAATCTATAGCGAAATTACTAAAAAAACAATAGAGCGAGTATTTAATTGAAAAAACAAAAAAAAACTAATTTTTAAGTTAGTAAAAAAGAAAAACTGAACTAAAACTCAAAATTTGCATAAATTTCATGTATCTTCCTGCGATTGTCAATACTAATTAATAATACAAATTTAAAAAAATAATATAAACTAAAAATCATATATCGATTATTTCATAAAATCTAGCGTGAACAATTTAAAAAATTATATATATATATACATACAAGCAGAAAAAAACCATAAAAAAAATTAAAATGCATAAAATTTGTGCACACAGAGATCTGCAATGGATTTAACTTACGTTTTGTATATTTTTTTCGGTCTAGAGCTAATTAAAAACGTAAAAACGTATAGAAAACACAATAGTAGTTATATACAATAATACAAATATGTACTTATATACTTATGTGCATACTTTTGTATAAACCGAACTGTATGTACTGATGCTGACGATGAAAAAGAAACAAAAAAAAAAATTAAATTATTGAAACATTTTGTTATGATTCTAAAGAAAAAATGGAGAAAATAAAACTACGAGGGTAATTAATTAAATCGAATGTCTTTTATTTGCATATATCGGTAAGTATGTTAAATAGCATTTGTAATATGTATAAAAAATTAATTTAACAATACATTTATTTATTTTCCAATTTTATTTGCAATTTGGTGATTTTCCTAAAATCGTGATTTCCAGATTTGCCCCAAAAATTTAATTTTCTTCAAAAACATTATTTTTATGCAAAACCAGCTTCATTCCACCCGACATGAAAAATCACGCGCTAATAATGCCAAAAAAAAAACTACGTCAACTGCTGCGCTAGCGCCAGCGCGCCGATCAGCTGCAAACCAAAATTAAAATTTCGCTCAAAGCATCAGGCGCGCATAATGTCGGAGCAAGCAGCTGCCGCGCAGAAAAATTAAAGTGACACCAAATAATGCTGCATGCTTTCAGGCGTTGCTCCACTACTGCATGCGTTCTCTGGCAAAATGAGCCATGCACAATACTTGTTTCATATCCTATTGCGCACGTGCTTGTCGGGTCATTATGCGCGCCTGGTGTTTTGGGCGAAATTTTAAATTTAGTTTGCAGCCACGGACTTCTGGCGCTGGCGTCGGGATTAGCACGGGTCATATAAACGGGATTTTGCATGTTGGGTGTAATGAGGTTGTTTTTGCGTAAAAATAATGTTTTTGATGAACATTTTATTTTATTGTGAAAATACCGAAATCCCGATTTTAATCATCGGCGCGGGATTTTACATGTTGAATGGAATAACTGTGTTTTTGCATAAAAATAATGTTTTTGATGAAAATTTAATTTTATTGTGAAAATCCCGAAATCCCGATTTTAATCATCGGCGCGGAATTGTACATGTTTGGTGGAATAACTGTGTTTTTGCATAAAAATGTTTCTGATAAAAATTTAATTTTATTCTGAAAATACCGAAATCCCGATATTAAACACTGGCACGGGATTTTGCATGTTTGGTGGAATAACTGGGTTTTGGAATAAAAATAATGTTTCTGATAAAAATTTAATTTTTTTCTGAAAATACCGAAATCCCGATATTAATCACTAGCACGGGATTTTGCATGTTTGGTCGAATGACTGGGTTTTTGCATAAAAATAATGTTTCTGATAAAAATTTAATTTTATTCTGAAAATACCGAAATCCCGATTTCAATGTAATCACCAAATTACAGCTTTTGTCATCATTAAAGTTATATTTATTAAACATAATGCATTTCTCATAAAAATGTGTTATTAAATCTATTAAAATATTATTATATACATATGTATGTATGTATATAACTTCATAACATCCTAATCACTTGCAGTGTTTTTGTACCGTCCACATATAAGTGGTATATTCAGTATATGTAACTCCAAACAATAATTATTCAATATAGCAATTCTAACAATTTTTTAATACAAAAAATTCTAAATATTAGATTTTTCGCATGAAACGGTTAAAACTATAGACTAATTCAATATCCACTAAATTTTCACTATACTTCTTACTTAAGTCATTAATAAAATATTTAACTAATTTGCACTTTGTATGTCACGTGGTCGTATCGTAAACATCAACGGATCTTTTGTACGCATGGTCACTTCATTTGAAAGTTGGGGCTCCTGTGTCGTATCGCCAACATATGTCAAGTCGAAACTAAGTAAAATATTCACAATTGTCACTTTCATCTGCAGCAAGGCATATTTTTGACCCACGCAGCTACGTGGACCCGCCGAAAAAGAGGTGAAAATATAAGGATTTAACTTTGAGTTATTTTCACACGCCACCGTCTCGAAACGTTCCGGTTTGAATGTGTTCGGCTCGGCAAAAACTTCAGGTTGACGTCCAAACACATAAGGTGAGAAGCCAATATTTGTGCCGGCAGGTATGAGATGATCATCTAGTTTTGAAAAAAAAGCCTGAAATCAAAGACAATTTTTCGGCAAAAATATATATGTACTTACTAATTTTGGTCTCCTCTACGGCTTTGCGGCCGATCAGCGCCACCGGTGGATACATGCGCAACGTTTCCTTAATACACAAATCCACATAGTACAGCTGGTTCAAGCGCTCGCGGCTCATAGCGACGGCACCGATTTCTGTGCCGAACACGCTACGTATCTCGTCGTAGCACTTGCGCTGCCATACGGGATTGCTGCATATACAGTAGAAGTAGAACATTAACGCCGACGATAGCGTATCGTGACCGGCGAACATGAATGTGTGCACCTCTTCACATATATCCACATTGCTCAGCGACTTGCCGTCCATTGTTGAGTTGAGTAAAATGTCCAGCAAAGTTTGCTTGCGTTTTAAGCCAACCGCAGAGCCTGCCGCTTCGTGCAGTGGTTGTTGCGGCGCGTGCGTTAACTCTTTGCGTCGTTGCAGAATCACTTTATCCGCGTAACTGTTTATGATAGCGAGTGCGCGTTCCGCTTCTTTTGCTTTTGATGTGCAACGAAAAATGAAATCAAAGTAATACTTCATGTCGAACATGCGTAGGTGAATTATTGCTACGAGACTGTAGGAAATAAAAGAAAACGAAGGCGTTAAGTTAATGTGGTATGACTGTAACTACGAAGCTGGGGGTGGTATTAGCTATGCGGACACTAAAAAGACTAAAGTTTTGTTAAGCTAAACCTAAGGGCTTATTACTGAGAAGCGACCCCAATATTCCAATATTTGGTGACCCCAAACAGTTGGTCTAAAGTGAGAAACTCGAAACAATGCCAAACGCAAAAAAAAACTAAAAGGATGTAACTATATAGTTGCCATAATCCGCTCCGAGCTTATACCAAGTTAAGAGTTGGGACGTGATTTCGAAGGGGAATTCCGCTTTCTCTACATTCGCGTTGGCTAAAATTAAGTGGAATCCAATGAACGCCTGAAAGCTGTTTTAGTGCATAATGCTACCTGTCTGAGAGTTCTATATCGCATAGAGTTCAAGCTGGTTTCAGTTGTTGGTGCTCTACAGTTTTAAAAAGGACACCATGCGGTTTTGGCACAAATTGCGTTGGTTTCAATAACAAGAACCGAAGATTTTAATTACAAGAACCAATTTAACTTCGCCAATTTGGAAATCGGTAGTGAATCTGTCGTTCTTTGACTTCAGACGACCATCAGTTGGCTGTGTTTTAGCGATACGGAAAGTAAAGCTGCGTTGTGCGCTTGACTTCACTTTGCCATTTTGGCAAGTTTCGGAAGTGTATCTGTCGGTTTTTCACTTCAGACGACGACCAGATGATTGTTTTACATACATCCCGAAAGTAAAATTTCATTGTACGCTTGCACTTAATCTTATTAAGCTCTTGTTGAGCTTGATTTACCTGTGTAACGCCTTAACGTATTCAGAATCGGCATTACGTTGCGTCTCTAGCTGCACACCCATCGCTGTATCTACAATTGTATACATATATGTTAGTAGTAAAGTCAATAACCACAGCGAAACCCACCGCAAATCGTATCCAACATGCACAGGCCCAAAAAATGGCGCAATTCAAAGGGTCGCCCTTCAGCGCACAGTCCGCTCATTTGCTGCAGCAACTCCAATGAATGCTCCTGAAAGCAACTGAGAAAATCGTCCAGCAGCTTGAAGTGAAAAGTCGGCGACACGAGTTTACGACGCTGTTGATATTTACGGCCATGCGACAGCAGCAGTCCGTCGTGCATCCAGCATTTCATAAAACGATAATGATCCGATTTTACCGTCAGCTTATTGGAGCTAAGCAAAACTTCGACATCGTGCTGATCGTGTAGAATTATATTCAATTGTGGACCCAGCCACAGGCGGTACGTCTTGCCATATTTATCAAACATTTCCAAACAGCGGCTTACAAACTCATGTGATTCGATGTTGAGAAAGGTTAGCGCATTGCCAATAATCGGCAACGCCGGTGGACCGCTAAAACGGCCGGCTAAGGCGTAGAGACGACCATACTTCGCGTAGCAATAGGTGAGCAATGCGACAAGCGAACTGAACACGAGTATTACGAAAACCGAAAACATATCGACGTTTTAAATTTATGAAAAATATGAAATATTTATTTTTTATTTATTTTTTTATTAAAATTAAATACAGTTATTGATTTTGCGTTTGCGTTTGCGTAGCTTACGCGCACCGTACACACACACTCTGCGAAAAGTTAGAAAACACTGCGTGCGAAAGTTGCGCTTGCAAAGGCATTTATACTGGTTAGCCGACTTCCTCGACCTACATACAGACATGCATGCATATTGATACGCAAACATTGAACTTGATCGATATCGAACGATTACGAACTAATAAATGTTATTAAACTTTAATTTAAATAAAAAAAGATATCATATGTGCAAGTACATACAAGTATATAGGTATGTATGTATGCATAGTATTATAGAGTGTCGACTACACTAATCGTTTTAATAGTATTTAAGCATTAAGCAAGGAGGATCAGTCGCTTTACTAGCGCGTAAATAGGTTAGTTCAGGGATGTGTCTGTACGAGCGTGGCTCAATAAGTCTCATGAAAGTGGCACAAAAAAGAACGCTGAAAACAAAATTCGGCCTGTTTATGGACGGATAACAGCGCAAGCTTTTTTGCAATGCTCGACGGTTTAGGGCTCTTAAAAAATAATGTCTTTTTTCTGCAGTGTCCGAAGGTTCACAAAATCGCGAATATTCCTTTGCAGCTCATGTAGCTCATGTCTTTGATGAACCAAAATACGTCGGCGTTTAATTTGGCCTATATGTATATTGGTCCAAGCGTTCAATTTGTTTTTTTTTTTTTTTTAATTTCTACATCCCTTAATAGCCCCAATCCGTCGTGCTTTACAAAGCATGGATTTCGTTGGAATCCGTCAAACTAAAGAATTCTAACGAAATCTAAGCTTTGCAAAGCTCGACGGATTGGTAGGATTCATAATGCGATAGCTTAGATATTCAAAAATATCTCGCTAAAATAACTTTTCGAAATTCATATTATTTCCGAAGTTATAGCCGTTTTAGTGTCGTGGCAACTGGACCGGTAAACGTTAACGTAAAACTTTAAACGCATTATTCTCTAAACTACTTTTTTTGAGGTGGTTGACATCATACCTATCTCAAGTTTTACTTAACCGATTCCTTTGAAATTTTATAAAAATCTTTTTTGCGCCTGCCTCGTATTTTGGACAATTTTAATTTCAAGTATTTTTAAAAAATTCGAAAAATTAAAAGTAAATAAGTTAAAACTTTTTATTTCAAGTCGACGCCATTTTGGAAAAAATCTTTACAAATATTTTTTATACATTTTTTTATTGCGCCTGCCTCGTATTTTAGCAAATTTTAATTTCAAGTATTAAAAAAAATTGAAAAGGTAAAAAAGGGAGTAAAAATATTTTTTTTTCAAGTCGACGCAATTTTGAAATTATTTTTTTTGGCAATGGTCAAACCGATAGCGACATCTTTACTAATGAAAAATTTTTTATATTCCTTAAATGTCAATAAAAATCATAACAAAAAATGCATATTAAAAATGTTTTTCATCTTTTTTATCTTAGTTTGAAAAATGAATAAAATTTAGGCGTCTAGACCAGAATGCCCCCTTAAAAATATAGGATTTTTTTGCAGTGAGTGGAATCCGTTTTTTTTTTTTTTTACCAAAATCTATCAGCTAATATCACCTGTACCGAATCGTATGTTATTGTTCGGTTTGTCTGAAGGTTCACAAAATCTTGGTTACTCCCTAGTAACTTATGTCTTTGACGTAACAAAATAGCTCCGCGATTACAAACCAACTAAGACCACGAAAGCCTGACACTAACAAATAATCGGAAGCATCGATCTTGTGCAAACTTTGATAAAATGGTATGTTTCACCTAATAATGACAGCAATTAAATTTTTTATATGGCACTTATTACACCGCCCTCATAGTCATAATGACAAAGCGTACGAATGTTGGTTTTAAAATTGATGATGGAGTGGAGTATTATTTAGTAATTATGTAATTAAGACTCAAATTATCAGTTTTCTTAAATTGTGATCTTTTTTATATTTTTCAACGAAGTAAAACTTTGCCGGTTAACTCTTAAATGAAATTTTCTTAAAGCTAAGGTTTTCGACGTCATCAATAGATCGCTGCAAGGAGCAGTACTTTCTTTGAGGAACATGAGTTCTATTCGAAGTATATTACTTCTACGTAAGCGTAAAGAGAAATCCGTAGTGTAGGTGATATATATTTTTGGTAAGAAGCAACACATGTATTGAATTACTTGAGGTAGTAATAAAAATTTGGTCGGTATTGTAACAAAAGTATTTACTTTTTCGTTAAAGTTATGAGCAAAAACGACGAACTCACATTTAATATACTCTAACTCTTACGAGGATTTAAAGTATAGCCTGCTTATGATTTGCAAAAAAATAAAGTACTTCAATTGGTTAAAAAAAAAAATTGGCAAGCTAAATTTTTATTGAACAATTAAAACTGCAGAAACCATACAGACAAAATTTGTTCGGGTTAACACAGGGCATATCAGCACCGTTCTTAGCTGACAGTGGAAAGCTTTCATGGAAAATACCAAAAATATTAAATGAAAAGGTGAATATAAAAAATGTCTACCTCCCGGTTTGACAGGTTCTGTTTATTTGTCTGACCTGCACAATAGTAAGAATATTGTGAATTGGCATATAAACTTGTGCCAAGGGCAATGCGCTCTTAAAGAGTTCCGCTTGCGACGCAAAACTGGCTCTTCCAAAAATATTTTGATTGTTTTAAAATTAATACAATTTAAATAAAATATAAATTAAATTTACACTTTTCCGTTGTTTACAAAAATGAAATTATACGCCTATATACAAACATACATACTGTAAATATGTATCGAACAAGAAATGCTTTTTGAGTTGTGCTTTAAATCAGATGCAACTTTGGCTGACGTACACATTTTGAGTTCAAACTTTTATGTTTCGCTTGGAAAACTGGTTTAAACGTTTACGAATTTATTAATTTGTCGGTAATTAGAATAAGTTTAGGCATAGCAGCAATTATACACATCAAGACGGGGAAACTCGAAATTTGCATTTCACAAGAAACCATAAAAGAATGTTGAAAGCTTCTATACTAGATTGTATAAAAAATTAAGCAGGCCCAGAAATAAATTATGCACAAGAAAAGACGTAAACTTCGGCTGCACCGAAGCTTTAATATGCTTCACAAGTGCATTTCTTATAGGGTATTTTAAAGGGTTTAAAATAAACTTTATCTTTATTTTGATCAGTCAGTTTGTATGGCAGCTATATGCTATAGTGGCCTGATCTTAACAATCTGTTAGAAAATTGTAGCGCAGTCTGACCTCATCTGACAGCTGGACAATAATCCATGCCAAATTTCGTGAAGATATCAAGTCAAATGAAAAAATTTT
Source organism: Bactrocera oleae (assembly GCF_042242935.1). Lineage (NCBI taxonomy): Eukaryota > Metazoa > Arthropoda > Insecta > Diptera > Tephritidae > Bactrocera > Bactrocera oleae. The sequence continues at coordinate 3,975,896 of NC_091539.1, forward strand.
GCATACAGGCACTTGATTTTAATCGGTCAGTTTGTATGGTAGCTATATTCTTTAGTAGTCCGATATCGGCGGTTTCTACAAATGCGCAGCTTCTTGCGAATAGAAGGACTTGTGCGAAATTTTAGATTGATATCTTAAAAACTAAGAGATGCACATATAATATAAAATAAAACGAAAAATGTTTAATCTTCATCAATATTTATTTTGTCGTCTTCAAAATATATATGTATATATTCGAGGGATGCTATTGCGCCTCAAAATGCTAAAATAATACTCTTTATTGACCGTCTGCCCCGTTGGAACGAATTCATGTTGAACCAAACCGCGAATAGTAAAAAAAAAACTATTTCCGGAAACTTTTTGGTCTTAATGTACAAACGGATAGCCAAAGCGTTTTTGGAACTGTGAGTGAACATAATTCCTGACTCCAAGAAAATAATGGAATCGTAAATAGCCTACACATATTATTCGGCAGCTCGGTGGAGAAGAACATCAGCCGAGTCCGAGTAAGTAATCTGGACTGAAAGCAAATATAGGACAAATAATGGGGAGCAGAGTAACCGGTGAGCATGGAAGCTAAATGAGAAAGAAAACTCCAGTTTTTTTTTGCTTAACGTGAGGATAAAAGTTTTAGATTATAAAAAAAAAGAAAATTTTTGGAAATAAAATTTTTTTTTAACCTATATTAACTCAGTTTTAAAGTAAATTTTCGAGTTAAAATTTTTATTTCGTAAAATTTTTTGATAAATGTTCGAGAAGCTGTGGAGAGTCCTCTTTCTGGCCAAGTAAAAGTTATCAACTTAAACAAATTTTTTGTGGTCATTATTGAAGTTTAAAAAAAAAATCTTAAGCTTAAATTAAGCGTTAAAATAAATTTTGAGTCAAAAACCGTCAAATTCGGTAATTTTTTATATAAATGTGAAGAGTTTACAACAAAAATAATGTTTTCTTGTCCAAAAAAAATGTTAACTCGAAATTTATTTACTTTAAAACTTCAAGATGTTAAAAAAACAATTTTGTCCAAAAGTTTTATTTTTTTATAATCTACAAATTTTACCCTCAGGCTAAGCAAAACATTTTTTTTTCGCTCCACCCTAATGTAAATATGTGTAGTACCCAAATCTGTAATATGAAACGCTCGAATAAAAAATTAGCAAATCCTAAAACACACTTTTTCGGAAGACTTTTTACAACGAAAACAGAAACTACTTGTAGTTAACCTTAAATATGTATCAATCCATGGGGAAAGGAAATTAGCTATCAGGAAAAACTATTTTTTAGTGTAAGTAATTGAGTTCAGCAAAACTTTTGTGCATTACATACAATTTAAAAGAGTGCAGCTACATACAAATATAATTTTATAATAGAAGTTAAAAGAAACAAGTAAGGAAGGGCTAAGTTCGGATGTAACCGAACATTTTATACTCTCGCAAAGTCAAATGGTATACTCGTTTGAGATTTCTTTGTGGATTGACTGATATTTTCGGTAGAAGGTCAACTATAGGCACTGGGGTCCACATATTTAGTACTTAGGGGCTTAAACAGTTTTGGTTCGATTTAGACAATTTTTGGCCGCAAGGTGGCATACTTTAATTGCATTATTCACGCAAAGTTTTACCCCGATATAATCATTGTTACCTGATTTGCATAGTGGAAAGTGAAAGAATCAGATGGAATTGAAAATGGTGTTACATGGGAAGTAAGCGTGGTTGTAGTCCGATTTCGCCCATTTTCGCACTATGACATAGAAACATGAAAAGAACGTTATGCACCGAATTTGGTTGAAGATATGGGTTTTCACCTAAAAGTGGGATGTGCCACGCCCACTGACTAATTTTGCACGCGGTTCCTATAAAGTCATCTCATACCATCTCAGAGATAAAATTTAATGTCTCTGGCGTGTTTAGTGCTTGATTTATCGCGCTTTTAGTAGTTTTTAACAGTACCGTTATATGGGGAGTGGGCGGAGTTGCCACCCGATTTCAACTATTTTCACACCGTCAATAGAAGTGCTAAAAACATTTGCTTCTAGTGAATTTTGTTATTATAGCATTAGCGGTTTAGGAGATATGCACATTAAACCTATTAGGGGCGGGACCACGCCCACTTTTTAAAAAAAGTTTTAACTGCAGATGCCCTTCCTAATGTGATCCTGTGTACCAAATAACAGTCTTGTATCTTATTGCGGAGCTTAGTTATGGCAAGTTATTTGTTTTTGATTAATGGCGTTTTGTGGGCGTGGCAGTGGTCCGATTACGCCCATCTGCAATACCAACCGTCTCACGGTACCAAGAAACATGTCTACCAAGTTTCATAAAGATATCTCAATTTTTACTCAAGTTAGAGCTTGCACGGACGGACAGACGGACAGACGGACGGACGGACGGACGGACAGACAGTCACCCGGATTTCAACTCGTCTCTTCATCCTGATCATTTATATATATATAACCCTATATCTAACTCGATTAGTTTTAGGTGATACAAACAACCGTTAGGTGAACAAAACTATTATACTCTGTAGCAACAGGTTGCGAGAGTATAAAAATTTATTAATATAATTATGAATAAGTTTAGATATTTGTTGCATTATATCAATCAATTAATACCGACGCATTAACCAACTTTATTTTATTTAGCAAACCCTCGGTTTCAAACGGAACATCAAAGGATCTTTGGTACGCAGTATCAGCTCAGCTATAAGTATCGGTTCCGTCGTGCCAACACCCACAAACTCGACCTCAAAATGGCGTAGCACATTTATTACGATACTTTTCACCTCCAACAAGGCGAAACGTTGACCAATACAGTTGCGTGGACCAGCTGAAAACGGTATATACGCGTAGGGGTTCGTTTTCTTTCCAACATTTGCAATATCGAATCGTTCTGGCTTAAAGATGTTCGCTTCGGGATAAATACACTCCTGCCGTCCCAAATAGAGAGGCGAAATACCGATATTTGTGCCAGCTGGCAAAATTTTGCCATCTTACAAAAGAAGAGAAAATGAAAAGAAAACTATTACCAATACCCAAAGCACGCAAAAAAAAGAAGCTACGCACTTATTTCACACTCCTGCGTTACTTTGCGACCCAAGAGCGGCACCGAGGGAAACATGCGCAACGTCTCCTTAATGCATAACTCCACATAAGATAATTTGTTTAACGCTTCATAAGTCACCGGCTTGCTTGTGTTCTTGCCGAAAATATCGACAATCTCCGCATAGCACTTTTGTTGACACACCGGATAGGTGGCAATGTTGTAGAAGAAAAAAGTGATCGCCGATGAGGTGGTGTCGTGTCCCTCGAACATAAATGTGTCCACCTCTTCGCGTATATCCAAATTGCTCAATGGCTTGCCGTCGATCTGCGAGCGCAGCAGAATGTCGAGAAAGGCTTGTTTGCGTTTGGCGCCCACATCGGCGTCATTGTCGGTTGCGTTATAAGCGTTCGTGTGTTTTTTATCTGCGGCCGCATTTAGCGTGTTTTCTTGTGCGCGTAGCAATTCTTCGCGCCGCTGCATAATAATGCGCTCGGTAAAGCCGTGAAGAACTGCCAAGGCACGCTTCTCGTCGCGTGCCAATTGGGTGTACCGATAAGTCCAATCGAACCGATAGATAATGTCGAACATGCGTTTGTGTATCACGGTAGAGATGCTGTGCGTGTGGAAGGGTAGGAGGTTTGTTTACAGAAAAAATTATGTGTTTTGTAATTCGAAAAGTGAATTTCGTATATTTTCGCATTTTCGCAATTAATATGCGTTTTCAAAACGCAAAAAATTTAAACTTTTGTTTTTGCTAAGCTAAGTTACAAAAAACTTACGTTTTAACGGCTTGCACGTATTCTGAATCAGCATTGGTTTGCGCATGCACAGATACACCCATGGCAGTTTCTGGCAGAGAAAAAAAAAAAAACAAAATAAAACAGCGAATCTTTATAGATAATTTTAATAATAAGGAAGTGTTCACAATGAGCAAAGGTCACTTTGTATGGCAGCTATATGCTATAGTAATCGATCGATCGGAACAACATGTTCGTAGATCGTTGCCTTCGACAATAATCGATGCCAAATTTCGTAAAGATAATTTGTCAAATAAAAAGTTTTTCATACAAGAATTTAGTTTTGACAGCACAGTTTTTATGGCAGCTATATCTTATAGTGACCCAATATCGGCAATTCTCACAAATATGCAGCTTTTTGGGGAGAAAAGAGCGTTTGCAAAATTTCAGAATAATATCGCAAAAACGTATGGACTAATTGCCGTATATACAGACAGACGAACATGGCTAAATCGACTCGGCTCGTTAAGCTGATCATATATTATAACTTTATAGAGTATCCGACGTTTGCTTCCGGGTGTTAAAAACTTCGTGGCAAACTTAATATACCCTGTGCAGGGTATAAATATATATCTATAAGGCCACTGGTTATAGAAACAAATTTCTGCGGGGTTTTTGTTCAAATTTTGCATCATGTTAAAAAATTGATTGAAAGATAAAAATAGCTAGTTCTTTTTACCAACGTGTATTGTTTATTATTTAATAATAAAATAATTATTAATTAATGCACTATGTCAATTAGTCATTAATTTATATTTAGTCTTCAACAAAACAAAATTTTTCTCAAATGCAAAAAGTGCTTATTTCTCGAAATTTACTTTAAAAGTGAGTGGGCCGCCTCTGGATGTTAAAAACAAAAATTTTTATTTCCAAAAATTTTCTTTTTTATATTTACAAATTTTACCCTCAGGCTAAGCAAAAACAAAAAAACTTTTTCGCTCCACCCTAATATACATATATGCTTAGACACTAAAGATTTTACGGAAACCGAATTCGTCATTTAAATATTTTTACTTTTATCAATAAATTTATGTTACTGGAAAATGGAACACGTGCCAAAGTCACTGACCGATGTGTGACAAAATCGATTTAAGAATGCCGAGTGTTATCACAGTTTCAGACACAATGAAACATATATATTATACAAGTATATATGTATGTTTTCTTATTACATTTTTGAGCTTTTGTCTGGCCGAATGTTTTGAAAAAAAATCGACATTTTACACCATCTAACTACCCCTTGGTCTTTTTGAGTTTTTATTCGCTTGATAAGAATTCAAGTTCTATGTTAAAAGCATAATTTTTGTACACAAAAATATAAACAAATTTATTTAACGTCACTGTCTGGCTTTTAATTTTTTCATTTCGCTTTTGTAAATTTTTATAAATGGGATTAAGGGGTTTAAAAGCAATGACAATGTTTATTTATAACATAACTATTTGCAAGAGTTCTAAGTTATTATTTCTTGTTTTGCGTTGAGGTTTTGGTTTTGAAATTAAAGAAATCTACCAGCCGATTACAATCTTTCTGGCTCGGCAATCCCAAAGCCTTTATACTGTTCCATGAGAAGTATAATAATATGACTACCAGCCACATATAGGCCAGCACATAGCCTTGAGCACACCTATACTTTTAGTGCGCAGAACATAAACACACAACACTTTACCACAAATCGTATCCAGCGTGCAGAGATTTATCCAGTCGTATAAATTGAAACCACTGCTGCCCTGCAAACGACGCTCGCGCTCCAAATTGACGATCAAAGCGCGTGATTCCCGCTCAAAAACTTCAATAAATTGATCTAAGATTTTGAAGTGAAAAGCCGGTGTTATGGCCTTACGCCGCTTATGCCACTTGCGTCCACCACTCACAAGCAATCCCTCTTTTAGCCATGGTTCCAGCCTTTTATACTCGCCTGCTTTCTCAATAAATGCCATCGAACCCAAAACCGCCTCCACATCCTTCACATCGGCCATGATTATATTGAGTTCGGGACCCAGCCAAACTTTCATAGTATTACCATAGATGTCAAGTAATTCACGCAGTTTTGCGATTTGCACATGTGCTGGCTTATTGACGAAGTAATGCGCATGTCCTATAATGGGCAATGTCGGCGCAGAGGGTATATCGCGTGTCACATCAATCAAATGTTTAAATTTCAATTTGTATATTAGCGCAGCGGTGGTAAGAACCGTCGCGATTGTGAGCAAACCGAGCATGAGGAACATTTTTGAAACACTGAAGTCTTGTCCGGTAATTCCAGAGATCCCAATGGGCGCAGTCTTATCAGTTGGTTGAGTTTAACAGTGGCTACTGAAATTACTTGATAAACTCTATACTGTGACCTTATCAGTGGATTTACATTAATTGTACCAATATACACTTGAATGGCTATTTTTGAGCTAACCCAGCAGCGAAATCTAACACAATCGAGCACGCATCAAATATAAAAACAAATTAAAAAAAAAAAGCTAAAGTATATCTGAAAATGAACTGATGCAAACTATTGTAGTTACACGCGCTGTCGTAGGTCTAAACCTATGAAGGCATTGCAAGCTAGCAGCTTTCTTCTCTCATTAAGGAGAATTTAAGAAAAATGGTATGCGAAAAAGTTGCCACCACAGTCTGACGCAGAGTGTTATTAGGAGCCTGGAGAAGAATTTTCATGTCACTTTACAAACGTTAAGAGAAAAATGCTTTTATTTTTACAAAAAAAAATCGTATAAGGTTATTCATATTCTCATTTTTTGGTATTGTAATGACCTTAAACATTTAAGTTGGGTCCACAATCATATGAAGTCCTAAAACACCAAATGAGGATAACGTATACTTCGCATGCCTTACACTTACTAAATGCAGAACTTTTAAATCCCTACTCTTTTTTACGAGAATTCAAAAAGAGTCTCCTGAACATCTTAAGTATTTTGCATAGAACAGGTCCTACATTCTTAGCAGTATACACACTATACAAGTAGGTTAGATTAATTTATTCTTGTATACCAATGTGTGATATGAATTATGGGAGGAATGGAAGCAGATGATGAAAGAGTTACCTTAGGTTTCAACAATCCTCACATTTTTACTGGAAACTCAATATTACTGAGTACTTTGTAATGGATTTTCAACGGCACACATTGGTTAAGTAGAACCAAGAGTGTATGAGATGAATTACCCTAAGTGTTACAGATCTTACTGAAACAAATCCACAACCTGCGAAATATTTACCGAAAATCTAGCTATATATGTGTGCATATGTGATAAGCGACTTGAATTTTTGTAAGCTCAAGAATCTAGTAGACAGTTTGCACGTCAAAGTTCAGTCGCTGATTAATAACAACAATACAAATTGATGAGTAGTAATTATGGATTTATGAACCAATATACAAGTACGTACTTATATGTGTATGTCTGTAATAGTGGATTATCTTTATTATTTCGGCATTAATACTTTTTAAAAAAATCGTTGGAGGCACTTAACAAGATAAGCTATATAACATCGTATATTGTTATTGATTAGAATTCCAAACAAAACCAAACCAAACCAATAACAAAACCAGTTAGACCAAAATAAAAATATAACAGCAGTATTTTTTTTTATTTTCTCAAGCGGGTACTCATAAAATAAATGAGTAGGTTTATTTAGTGCAAAGGAGCATGCCGATTTTCTGGGGGGTAAATTAATCAGCGAATGGCAAACTAAAAAATACAAGAAGCTTAAACTTCCTGCAAATTAACGACCACACATATTCAATGCCAAGTGTTTAACTAGACATGATCACGAAGATAAGTTGTAAACGCCGCGACGGAGAAGTTTATCTTATCATCATCAAATAAATCAAAAGGTAATTTCTACAAAAATGAAAAGATCTAACGGCAAATTTACTAATGACGGCTTGAAAAAGACAACCTTTCTGGTTTACGCAAGCGATGATAATTAGTGTAAGCCCAAAATTCCATAATTCAAGTTTAGCTAAAGCTACACAATTGAGGTCCAATATCTATGCTTAGTGCTAACAGCGAAAAAGATTGGAAAGCAATTTGAGACTCACTCATACAATATAAACAGCGCGGGTTAGAGGGTCTGGAGTTTTAATGCCGCACACAAGAGCCTCTAAAATTGCAGCAAAAGAGACTTTCGAGCGACGATCAACATTAAGAGATTTCTTCATCAAATAAATACTCATTTCATTCAACAATAGTTCCAAGGCATTTGTAAAGCGCAGTAATGTTTTGTAGAAACCATAATTTGTGGTATGATATATAAGTAAATATACAAGGTAAGGAATGATATGAAAAATTATTCGAACAAAAAACTTTTTATACATGCTACAGTTAAGGTCAATTCGCAAAGTCTGTAAGTGTAGCGAATCGAACAAACAGCTGGTATATATCAAGCAAGCGCTTATACCATTTTAATGAACTTTTTTTTTTTTAAAATAAGACATCAAAATTTTCAAAACCCTATACAAAACTATGAACAAACTGAATTTCTGGCTCGAATTATTGTTTCAGGGTTTACATGGGTTTCGTGGAGCAAAAAAGGCAATATAATTATTTTTTCGAATAAAAAGATTTGGAGAAATTTTCAAAGGAAAATATGCAAAACTCCGTCATTACGACGTCATTTCCGGCAGGCCCTCAAAAAAATAGTGCTTCAGCTTTGAGAGCAGAACTACTGACAGCATCAACAAAAGTAAAAAAGAAAAAATACGTGTTTGAACTAAGACCATTAACTAGGCATTGGACGAAGAAAAAACAAATAAAGAGAAAATTGAATTTTTGGCAAACGTTTTTACAAAAATATGCAAATTTTGTTGAAAATTTCTCGATGTTTTTTGTTTTTAAAATAAATGTAATTGAACAAAAAAAAAATATGCACCGCGGCAAGACCTTGTAAATTATATCTCAAAGACCTATGTAAAATTTCATTAAGAGCGATTGAATAGTTTGTGAGCAATCTTGACAAACGACTTTGAAAACACAGTGTCGAGAAAAACGTGTTTAAAGTTTTCAGTGACTATATGGCTAACCTCGAGCGCGCAACTTCTCAAAGCTGTATCTCCAAAACTATTACTGCGATCAGCTTGAGAATTTAGTAGAATATTAGAGTTGTTATAGAATTAAATAAAACAATAAAAAAATATTTGTTTGAGCCCATGTAACCACTTAAGCCAACGGTACAATCTCTGATTAAATTGTTTAAATCGGACAACTTTAGCATATAGCTGCCATATAAACTGACCGAACCAAATCAATATCAAGATCGTCCTATTTATGCTACAAGAAATGCACCTGGTAGTAGTACCTGAAGGGTATTAAAGCTTCGTTGCAGCCGAAGTTAATGCTTTTTCTTGTTTTAAATTTATTTAATTATTATTATTTATTTTAATTTATATACGACGGAAGCTGTGAGAATATGAAGCAATATATCGAAAATATTGAATTGTGAAATTATTTGCTCTTAAATTAATAAACATTAATGCTGTCGAAATCTGCGTCAGCACAAAGGAATGCACATATCTTACGCACGATTGCCTTATACGCTGATACGGTTTGCAGAAACATAGTATACCTAGCCATAGTAAATATTACAAATACATACATATAATATATAATTGCCTACATACATATCTATAAACCATCAGTATATCTACAAATACTATGTCATTGTTGGAAAATTTGTAGCATTTGCTTTTTGCGAAAAATTTTCCACGTCTTGCAATACCATAAATGTGAATACACACATATAACTCAAGATCAAATATGACTTGGACTGTTCATGTACATATAGGTATATGTACATACATATTTATATGTAACTAAGCATATAGTGTATGTGTGCTCGTAATATGCTTGACTATCCGACGCTCGACGCTCGACGCCATTGGCGAAAGGAAAACAAAATTTCAATGATTTCCATTTTACGCCGCTTACACGAGGCCGTGCAAAAATATGCAAAACAATTGGAAAAATTAAATAAACAAATAATAATAAAATTGATTTGCACCAAAATAGACCAAAGCTCCAAAAATAACGCGAACTAGCTAGCAATAAGCTAATAATAACTTTAGCAGTGTTGCATTAGCTCGTCATTAAGCGTTGTATTCATGTGTGACGTAAAGCAAACAAGTGTCGTACACCTGGCTGGAGGCGTAAACAAACATTATTTGGTATGTATGAGCGAGTGTGTTTACATATGTGGAATGTGAATGTGCTACTACTATTTCCGTTGATTTATCATTTGTATACGCGTAAAATTTACGAACGCGCCAATTCCCGTTCAAGAACAATACCCACAATGATAACAACGTTAATGTTAACGTCATGCGGCAAGAAAACAAAATGGAAGAAAATAAACGTCAGTTGGCATACCATGGCGGTGAGTCACCGGCATTAGCGCATACAAGAATATCAGCCGAGATCCAAAAACACAGCGAATACGTCCGTTGTTGTTTGCCTTTTTACTTTCACAAAGATCCGGCCGAACGCGACGCGGCCCACCGCTTGCTCTCTGTCAAGGACGGCCGCTTCATGTTGTTTTTGAAATGTTCTTGATCTCCTCTATAGCTAAATTATGCATATAGATATCTTTATTTATCTTTTATGTTTATAAGTATGTATGTATGTATAGTTGTGCGGACATGTGGTCAAGTACAGGCATGCAAGATGTAGGCTAATGATCAAAAATTCGGCAAATTCCATTGTTCTAGTACTTTTGCTTATTGGAAAAATTTTTTACATTTCATGTAGGTGGGTTATAGATAAAAATCTGTATTGCTCAAATTTACTCGTATGAAAACATGGCAACAGGAATGATTTGTGTGGGCGAATATTTTTTGGGAGTAATTACTAAGCACTGTCAGAAGTAAGTAAAGAAAGTCACTAAGAAAAAGCACTGACTATATCTGAGGAATTTATACGGTGCTGCGCGGTTATCCCATTATGGCAGTATATAAGAAATCGCGGTAGGTTGTTTCGTTAAGCCAATTTGCGGATATGTCTAATGAAGTGATCGGATCATATGATCTGCCCGTGACTTTTCAAGCCGTTAGCTACGCTGGTTGGCCTGGCGCTATATAAGAGAGCCCGGTAGTCCGTTCCGACAGGTCAGTCTACAGGCAAGTGATGTCATGTGTTAACATCATATGATGTACCTGTGACTTTTCAAGCCGTTAGCTACGCTGGCTGGCCTGGCTGGCCTGGCGGTATATAAGAAAGGCCATTTCGCCAGGCTAGTATGCGGATATGTGACATCACCTCTTATGAAGTGATCGGATGATATAATGTGCCCGCGACTTTTCAAGCCGTTAGCTATGCTGATTGGCCTGACAATATATAAGAAAGCGCGGTAGGACGTTTCGCCAGGCTAGTTTGCAGATATGTGACATCACCTCTTATGAAGTGATCAGATCGTTTGCCGTTTCGCCAGGCCAGTCTACGGAGAAGAAATGTCGCTTCTTATGATGACATCAGATGACGATGCGTGCGGTGGCGTGTCTTCGAGTATATATTATATATAACGAAGTGCGGTAGGGCGTTTGCTAAGGCTTGTTGCTCTCTGATCTGGTAATTGGCTTATACGGAATGATCTTACCAAATATGGGCGTATCGTTAAACAGACAACTATTTGTTTACATTTATTGAACAGTGGGAAATTTACTTTCCGAAATTTAAATAAACATGTACTTTTGCCGTTACAAAGCGTCACAGACCGTTTGCTTTTAATCGTCTATAATGGCGCGCTCAATTGCGTCATCCGCGCCTACTAACCCAATCAGCAAACATCTTCGAATCGATTATGATGCTTGGTGCTAAGTGATTGACAACGACAGGAAGCAGAAAAATAAAAGCAAGAAAAACGAAAAGTAAAATAAACAAGCAATAAAAAAACTTGGCAATTAATGACGCTACTACACTAGCACTTTGGGCGGTGAAAACTGTGAAAATTCATTCATGCTACGGCGAGTGAACGCTAATCAAAAATACATTTTTTATTTATTTCCGTTGCATTTTTTTAAGCAGAAGTATTGTGAAAACTCAGTTAAAGAGCAAACAACTATAAAGTAAACAAATAATATTATATATAAGTACTGTAAATATAGTAGTGCGCATAAATGATTCGAAAGGGAATAATAAGATAGGAAACCTAAAACCATAACAAGAAACTAGCAAGGCGCAGGATGGAGAATTAGTAGCAGTAGAGAATTTCCGTTAAATAAATCACTTTAAATTTTTTTTTCATCATACCGAAAGTTTTAAGTGAGTTACACTTAAACGCTAAAATACAGTTATTTGAGGCGGCCTTCTATAATGAAAGAACTCGTGATTATTTCAAAAAAAAAATTATTAGTCACGGCTACAAAGCTAAAAACAAGAAAATCGCGAAAATTATGGCATGTAAATAAAGTGACAAATTTAAAATTGACATCAAAAAGCACTGTGTACAAATAATGAGTGTCATCCTTAATTACCGAGACGCTGAAGAAGCTTAGTCACGCATAACATGAAATAAGTTTCACGAGTCATTAATTGACGTTAACTCCTACATGATTTATTAAACTAAATTTAATTGATAGTTACTTGCTATCAGGCTCACAGATTTAGATTTAGGCCACGAAAAATATAAAAATAAAATCTGAAGATAGTCGATGTAGATTACGACTTGTAAATACTAGAAAACGCTCAAGAGTACAGTCTTTGTTTTCTTCGTAGCAGTTTCGCCGGTTGAGGTCCACTGTTTCGACTGTTGCTTGGCTACCGGTTTGTGCCGGTGAATTCATTTTAAGTTTGTCAGTAGCCGTCTACGAGAATGCGCTACAGGTTACTAAATCTCTTTTGTATCGAAATATGATAAAAAAAAAGGCTGTGCAACCAAGCGCGCATAACTAATTTGTGTATTTAAGATTGTTAAAAATTTATTTTTCGCATAATTTATAAAATATATTGTAGTTACATAAAAGACCAAATTTGGTCCCGAATGCAATTCGAAGAAAAAAATGCTGAATACGCTAAACTTTCGACGCAAAAATATGACAACCCTAATGTGTAACTGTGTGTTAGCATTTATATATGTATTGCATTTTTGTAATTAAATGCCGTCTAGGTATGTCTTTCATTTTACAAGTATGCCTGTGACCATATGTATATAAAAATATTTCCTGCTACTTAATGTCTCGGGTATGACGCAAATTATCTCTCGGTAAATCAGCTATCATCGCAGCTGTGATTTTCGAAATGAATGAAATGCAAACATTGTTGCTGCTTATTGACAAAATCATTCATTAAAATTATTATTATTATTATTTTTCTGGTCTCTATTACGCTACTTAAATAAGCGACGAAATTGGAATGAATTAAAATTTTCATGAAAATTTCACAAACGACGCAATTTCTGTTGCATTCTGTGCAATCAAGAATCAGCGCGACAGGCAACGGCAAATGCCGCTGTCATGCTCGTACGCGTTTGTTGACAGCAAAACGCTCGCATTGCTATTATTCGCATGCGTCAATGCAGTAATTTTCGGAGTGTTAAAGATATGCAGAAATTAGAAAAATATTTATGTATTTATATAGAAAGCGTGCTATTTGCCATTGAAATTTGCACCATTATTTCAACACTCATTCAAAGTGATTAATGTGCAAATTTGATACAGTATATATAAATATATATAATACATACTTTTCTCTACACATAGCTAGGAAAGGTAAGAAAAATCGGTTCGTGTCTAAATGTAGCATAGCGAAAATCATCCGAGCGGAAGCCGTGTAATGACACACAGCCCTTTGTTGTGGCTTAACTGCTGCCAAAAAGTAAATATAATGTATGTATGTTGCTTATATAACACAGATTGACAGTAATATATATACATACGAACACACATATGCATGCCATTAGAATTAGTATGCAAATTTTAAGTTTTTCTTATTGTCGATTATCACATTTTTCGCTTTTGCTTTTCTACATTCGATCATCATTTGTCGAGCGTATTCATCAGCCGAATGATATAATTTGAGTTTATGTATTGTATATTGAAATATATTGACGAAATTTTAAAGAAATAATTTTTGCAATTGTTCAAAAATCAGTTTTACTGTCTTTTTACACAATGGAACATGTGTTAGGGATCTACAATAATAACCAAAAAGTTTAGCAGATTTTCGCTGTGGAAATATAAACACGAAATCAACGTACAATTATGTTTTCTAATAGCGTTCTTAACTCAAAATATAAACACAAACCCCGAAAAACTCAAGTTTTTAAAGTAAATATATCTACAAATTACAGATCCACCTATTTCGAATTAAGTTTTCGGATTTTTTTCAATTAATTAAGGATCATAAATACATTAGCCTAATGGTCAACAAGATCCTTAGTAAAAGGATCTACATAATCGGCACAACATTTTTATTCAGCCAACAGCAACAGTCGCTATAAAATAAAACTAGATCTATCACAGAGACGCTATTAGCTGTTAGTTGAAATACTTTTCTGAGTCACTGTAAGGTTGTAATTTTAATTACATACGAGTGTGCACTGCTGTGTATATTTCCCTTCAAAATCGTGGATTTTCCAAGTGCTACAAAAATATGCAGTGATACACACATATGTATGTACATACTCACATGTCAAATATGCTTTTTTCTATTTTATTGCATTTAATTAATTTTCTTTTTTGCTGCATTTGTGTAAAATTTTCGCTTATTAATGTGCTACATGCATAATATGCAAATAAGCTCACACACATAGCTGTATTTTTTTTTAATTATGAGCTTTGCCAATCATAATAGTTCAAATATACCTTTATAATTACGACGGCTGTCATAATCAGCTGTTGGCGTATGTTGTTGCTGAACGTCATTTAAAAGTTGTCTGTAAACGGAAGAAATATGTGGCAAGCGTGCTCGGAGGAATTCCAATGAGTGTCAAGAAATTGCTAGAAAGAGGTTCAAGTTAAAAATAAATACTGTCGCGCGAAGAAGAAGCAAATTTACTCTGATAATAAATGTGTGACTAAGAAATAGATGCTCAGGTGTATGTCGTGATGAGTTGTAAGGTAAATATTTAAATTATTATATTATTTTTTATGTGTCAGTGCATTTGAATATTTATAATATTATTATTGTATTATAATTTCATAAAAAATTATTAAAAAAGAAAAAATATTAATAAAAAAAAATTCAAGTTTAAAAATATTTATATATGAAAAAAAAATTAAAAACAAACTAAAACACTAAATAAAAAATTAAAACCAATTTAAATAAAAAATTTTTAATAAAAAAAAAATTTATAACAGTAAAAAAAAAAAAATTTTGTTGTAAAATTAAAAAAAATTTAAACATTGTAAAAATATATTAAAAGTAAATTTAAAAAATATATATATGTATATAACTTTGTTCTTATTTTAGTTCATTTAATTCAACTATATCTATGACTAACATTTTGTGCTGTGTTGCAGCAAATTTTTCGAAAATGATTTATGCCTACACATCTAGAACTCATTATCCATTATATATTTTAGAAAATTTGTGTTTTCGACTTTTTTTGCGTTTCAACATACATATAATTCTTAGTGTACCGTAATTATTGTCGTACAATTTTTCCGAAAGAATAGAACAGTGGTTCTCAAACGCTATTCAAACAAAAATTAGAAGAAGAAGAAATAAGTACAATAACTAAAAAAAAATATTATATAATTTAATTTCCGCTTACAATTTTCTTATGTCTCTCAAGATTGTGTGTTGTTGCACAATATTTTACTGTTTACTTTTTCCTACATCTTCAGCAACAGTTATTTGAAATGTGAAGCTGCATACAAAGTTTTCAATTTTACAACAAAAAGCGGACTTTGTGACCTCACGCAGCAATGTATGGTGAATTTACGCAATATTGGATTGATTAAAAGATGCAGAGAGTTTCAATATGCTTGCGGCCGTACTTCGTATGTGACATAACATTTTGATAGAGTTTGCTAAGCAAGCAATAAGATCTAGAGGCAAGACTAAATTGTACAATGGCATAATTTATCGATTAAAACTCTACTTAAAGGAGCACATCTTACCACAGGTGTGTCCCTTAATGGAATTATAATGCTGAAAATTGATACTAGTGTGGACGACGGACCGAATATCTGTTCATTTTAAGACAAAAACTAAATTAGTATAGACATTAATACCGATGCCGAAGACAAACAAGCAATATAAAAACAGAAATTCTCACAAAAGCCGGTTCTACGTTACCGAAATCGACCTGAATTTATCCTGCCAAGTGCTATTATTACGGCGACCTAATCTTTTTTAGATAGGTAAGTAGCAAATAGCAACGCATTTCGAATGGTTATATACTGAAGCTCGAGTTTTTCAATGTGAGAGAGTGGAGGAGCAAAGATTTCTGCCCAAGTGTCAATCTGGGGCTCTCCGAACTAATCTGCACCTTAGCGTACTGGCAATAAAAATTGCTGGTTATTAAAAACTCGACTCTAATCGACCAGTGATGCTATTATGCTATACTGTATTTTATTATTATTTTTTTAAATTTTATTATAAATATATTATTATTATTTTTTATTATTGTTATCTTTGTTATTATTAGTATTAGTTTTTATTATTATTATTTTCTTTTTATTAATATTATTTTTTTTATTATTATTATTTCTTATTATTTTTATTGTTAATTTTTTATTATTTATTATTATTTTTATTATTTTTCTTTTATTATTATTTATTTTTTGGTATTATTATATGTTATTGTTACTATTTTTTATTATTATATATATTTTTATTATTTTTTTATTACTTTTATTATTACTTTTTTTATTATTTGTTTTTTGTTTTTTGTTTTATGATTTAATAAAGATGAAAAAAAATATACATCACCTTTCTTTCCCTATACTTTCAACCTCAGCGGGTAGTGAAATAATTATACAAAGTATCGTACATTCCTGAACAAGCAGAAAGAAGTGAAAAACCAGCACCAGCAAGACAATGCCATAAAAAAGAAATAAAATTAAAATCAAAACTGTGACAGTATTTACAACTGAAACGCACATATGCCCATACATACATACACACATACATACATATATGTATATATGTATGAGAGCTGCTTCGCACAAAACTGTAGTTTTCCCATTGAAAAATAGAGCAAAACCGAATGCCAGCGGAAAATTCAAATGAGCAGCAGTCAAAGTGCTCATTCAAAACTATACACACATACATATTGTAAATATGTATGACAAAAGCAGAAGAAGAATACCAATACGCTAAGCAGTCGCACAATGAAACGCCGAAGATGGCAGACGGCGTGAAATTTTCGAATAAGAAAACACGAGCGGAGAGTGTGTGAACTCTTGCCATTGTTTTAGTTAATAAACTACTTTCGATGTGGTTGTTGTTATTTTAAATATTTGTGCATATGTCTTGCCGCTGCTGCTCAACCGAATACAACATTTAGTAGAGGTTTTCCGCTAATATTGTTGTTATTGTTATTGGACTTTTCACATTCAATAGCGTATAAAAACCAAAGCCACACCACGAATTCGAGCAATCTAAAAACGGCAATCGCCCGACCATCAACAAAAATAAGCGCATAATACAATTGTATGCTTTGTTGGCACGCAAATAATTTAAGAAAATAAGAAATTAAATACATACAAAAATTTAAAATTCAAGTGAAGAAGTGCACAGTTCTACGCAGGCAACAAACGAACGTGAACGTAAACGTAACGTAACGGGTCTGCTGTGAAGGATTTTGTACGTAAATAAGCAAATAATTGATTAAAAAAATAGCGTAAGCATAAGAAAAGAAGAAAATATTTTATCTAAAAATATTAAGAAAGGTACTTTTTATCGCACAAAAGCATTCAAAAAATAATTATAAAAACGCTATAAAAAACTAAACTCGCGTGCGCGCTTTGCTAGCAACAACCACTACATATACTCGAGCTGCGTTCGCGTGCAAGTGCGTGTGTGCAAACCGTTTGCTTTAAACCGTAAAATACGCGCGCATTCACAAATTGTGCGTTTGTGTGCGATTTCAATATTTTTGGTTGAACATAAAACACATTTCCGCTTGCTGCAAGCTGCAACACGTAAAGCGATCAACCAATTAAAAAGAACTCAATTAAAAAACAGACAATTGAAGAATTGTTGCCGCAACAAGTTGATTGAAGAGAACAACAAAAACAAAGCACCTATACAGCAATAAATATGGCAGATGTATCGCATGAATTGGGCGCACTGCGTTTTGTGGTGGTAAGTGGTAGTGAAGAACGTTACATACATACATATGCAAATGAAGCTTGAGAATGACGCATGAAGTTGGCATTTGGGGAAAGGTATTCCGAAAATAGTTGAAGACAGTTTAAGAGCATAAGCAAAAATGAGGCAAGAAAATAAGGTAATTTAGCGGCAATGCATATAAACAAACATACATATGCACTTATACAAAATAAAAATAGTAAAAATATATTTTTTAGGTAAAATCTAAAAGTATAAACCATAAAATTAAAATTTAAATACATTAAATAATATAAATAAAATATTTAGAAAATACATTAAAAAAAAGAATTAAGCCTAAATTAATAAAATACATACATATACATATATTAATAAATAAAGAAAAATATTAAATATAAAAAATATTTAAACAACAAAAAAATAACTAAATAAAAAAAAATTACTACAACACAAATATATGTATGTACATACCTAAATTTCTGCAATACAAAAAAATAGTACTCGTAAAAACAAAACATGAAATAAATAAAAAAAAATTTAAATATATAAAAAAAAAATATTAAATTAACAAAATATATATATATATATTACATTAATATAAAAAAAAATTAAATTTGAAAAACATTTAGACAACCGAAAAATTATTTTAGCTAAAACAAAAATAAATACCGAATCTCGAAACAAATTACAGCAATATAAAAAATATTAAAAACAAAGATTTAAATAAATAATATTAAATTAACAATATATATATTATAAATATTACTTGATGTCAATAAAAAAGAAAAAATTTAATTTTAAAAATTTTTAGACCACAAGAAAGTAGCTCTAACTGAAAAACAAATACCGAATTACCAAAGAAAATTAGCAATGTTAAAAATAGTGAAAATATAAACATGTAAAAAATAAATTAAATATCAATGTAATTTCGTAAAAATATCATGTTTTGTATATAATTTATCAAATGTATTTGTTTCTTCTATTATTATAAGTATTTTCTACTGCTATATCTAAGTATTATTATTTTTTTTATAAAAAAGTTATGAACTTGTATTTTATATAATTTGAAAAAAATTTTATGGCAAAATTTTTGTTTTAAAAATATTTTACTTTTAAAACAGTTTTTTATAATTTTATATTAATTTGAATTTATCAATTTTTTTTTCTTAGAAAGTTTAAAAAATAAATTTAATTCGACATATGTACATTGTAGATTTTTGTTTTAAAAATATTTTGTATTTGAAATTATTTTTATATTTTTCTATTATTTTAAGTATATTCTTTTTTTTTCTAAAAAAAGTTATGAATTTCTATTTTAAAGCATATAAAAAAATTTTTGTTTAAAAAAGTTTATATTTTTGCAAAACTATTTCTATTTTTATACTACGTACATATATTAATTTTATTTTTTAAAACAACTATGGATCTGTATTTTATGGCATTTTAAGTATACACATATAAAAATATACCCTGTTAGACGTTATTTGCTATTTTGTAGTTACTAAATATACTGCGAAAAAAGTCAATTGCTGGAAATGATACAAACTCCCGCATTATTTGCAACTTTCTCTTTTTCGCAATGAAAAGAGTATAAATGAGAAAATAAAACGTTTCCCAGACTTAATTAGCCAATGAACTAAAAAAATTAAAAATAAAAAAATAAAGTGAAAATATTTGTGCAAATTTAATTTGAAAATCACATTTTATAAAAAAATTTATCTGAATTCATATTAAAAACTTAACTGAAACAATAAAAATATATATGTATAAAAAAAAATTCAGATATCAATATTCTATATTTGTATCAGCAACAAGCAACAAAAAAAAAACACTAACAAAAAGTATGCAATGGTCTTTCTTGGCGCCTTTGCTCAACGTACGCACTCATAATTTCCAACCATTTGCGCATTCAATGCGCAGCGATCCCAATTAAAAATACAAATCAAAAATGAAAAAGCCATTATGCAATGCACAAAAATAACAAACGAAAGTAAAAAATGAAGAATGAAACAGCACAAATACAAGGCTTAGTGACGTAGCGCGCGGTGCAACAGGGCGTATGCGTAATGCGTTCAGGCGTAACAATCGATTCGACGCCATTCAATAACACAAGGTGTGGCATATTAATAAAAAAAAAAAGCTTACGTTATACGCATTACTGCGGTATGTTAATGTATTGTGTAATTTATTTAGTATTTCTGAATCAGCACTTGGAATTTGAAATACTTTTGCTATCGCTCTTTAATATAATATACTTGTATATTTAAAATATTTTTTAATTCACAAAAATATCTACGAAATGCTTGTTTATGTTTGATTGCCCATATATCATACGCAAGATTGCTTATATACAAAAAAAATATATTCATATATATTTAATTTTGTATGGGCCAATAAATTATTGTGTTATGTAGATATTTCTGTCTGCTTTGGGGTTAACAGCCAAGTGTTTATATTATATATAAATACATATATTTATTATATTCTATTTATATATACATATATGTATACATTATATTCCATACTTTGCATTCCAATTGCAAACTTTATTCGCTTTAAAATTTTTCAAAACAATTTTCAGTATTTTTTATTACAAATTTTATTAAAACAAAAACATTCAAGGCCAATATTAAATTTTTTTAGTTGCCAAAGAAATGAGCTTCGCTTAAGTAAATGACGTTTGTATGTTCATGTGTACATTTATGCGAGTGTATGCTCAAAAAAATATAAATTTTGTATGTTTTGTTTATAACATGCTATTAACTTTATGACCGCGCATTCTTTTGAAAACATTTAGTGAATATTTTCTGTAAAAAAAGTATTAAAAAATATGTCAATAAAAAAAATATTTTAATATTAAAAAACTGGAAATTAAATTTAAAAAAAAATTTAATAGAAAGTTTTGTTAAATAATGTTTTATCAAAAATAATTGTTTTTGTAATAATTAATTATTAAAAGTAATTAATTAAATTAAAATTTATTTATACATATGTCAATAGAAATCCAAAAAACTTCTAGTAAAAGTAAAAAAAATTAAACAAGTTTTGAATAGAAAGTTTTGTTAAATAATGTTTTATTAAAAATAATTATTTTTGTAATAATTGTTTATTAAAATTAGTTAATTAAGTTAAAAAAAATAAATATGTTAGTAACAATTTAAAAAAAATTCAAATAAAATTTGAAAAAAAACGCAATTTATTGAAAAACAGTTTTGTTAAATAAATTTTTATTAAAATTATTTACTTTTGTAATAATTATTTATTAAAAATAATTAATTTTATAAGCTGGAGTTATTTATCTCTTTATTTATTACATTATAGCTGAGTATAATTAGCGGCTTCTGTACAAAAAAAAAATACTTTAGATATAATATATATTTTGCACAAAAATAAATCACTATTTAAAAATTTTGGCTAATATTTATAGTTGAACACTCAAATACAAAATCAGCCAAAAATTGATAGTACATAAAAACTATAACTATTTTTCACGAGATAACTTATAATTAATAAAAATCCGGCATGAAATTCAAACAATTCAACTAACGGGAATTTTACAGTAACAACACGTGACGTTCTCACATTTAAGTGAGACTGCAATAAAAGAAAGTCGATAGCAAACCGTTGTTTATAAGCAAGCACGAGATAATATTATAATTACACGGCGTTTACACGTGAGTTTAAGTAGACATTTTTATTGTATTAGATACCATTATCAAATTAGAAATTGGTATTAAATTAGAGATTATTATTGTTTAAGTTCAAAAAATTGTTTGGGAAAATATTGGATATATTGCCAATTTGTGGTCTTTTTTTTTATAAAATTTCAATAGACATTTTCTTATTTACTTATTATGCTATTTATTTAAAAGAAATTTTTTGCATTATACATATGCTGCATATGTATGTACATACACACTTTCACATACATAAGTAACGAAAGTTTTAATTTTAAAAAACTTATTTACAAAATAAATTTAAAAAATTGCGAATTTGATTTTTATCACAATGTCTGTGCCGAGCGCAGTGCGTCATTGGTGCCACATTTGACGTCTGCATGGGTACACACCTTTTGCTCAGCTCATTATTCAACGCTTTAAAAATATAAAATAAATAAAAAACACGCAAAAATATAGCACACCCACATAACATTACCCATATGTATGTATACATGTACATACATATATGCGCCTAGTAAACTTTCAATCAACAAGAAAATTGCCAAAAATTAAATAAACAAAAAAACACATGGATAAAAGGAATGTCTATTCATAAAAATATCTAAACTAAAAGTCGCACACATCCACAAAATCGTCGCCATGACAGTGATCACTGCCGTTTGGCAGTCCGTTCACGTTCATGGTCCAACGTGATTATGAGCATTTGTCGCCGCCCAGGCGGCATTCGCCTCAGATGCTCATCCGCTGCCTGTTGCTGTGTTGTTGGCGGCAAAAATTCAATTGACGCATCGCGTCAAGTGCCAAAACTTTTAGAGCTTTCCAACAGCAATGAGCGCGCACCCGGTTTAACGGTTTTTCAAATTGCAAATTTTCTTTTGAAATATATGTTGAAATACATTTACATATATATGTATATGGTATATAAATATATTATACACTTGCAAGGCATGTTCGTGAACCTTTGCTACTGTACCAACTTAAGGGGTGTGTTATGCGCATAATTTTCTGGGTACTCATATGAGTGGGTGTGCATATATTGCATATAGTATGCATGTATGGAGGAAAAAACTTTATTTGTCAAATGAACAAATTTTCCACGATCACTCTTGCGTTTTGCTTGCAATTGCGGCGCAAGTGGAAATGCGAAAAAAGCATAAGAAATGCATTTGTATATGCAACATTTGTATTTCGCTTTAGATAAATGTTCATAAATTGCGACATTGCAAAATGTAGCATGGGGGTGCAAATTAAAGACAGTGGTCGTGTACACATTATTTTTTCCTTTTATATACGAGTAGACAAGCTGTTTTCAATGTCACAATTTTAATACAAGTAACAAGCAATTTTATGTGATTTTTTAAAGAAATTGCGTTATGTTTTTAAAACGGTACATTTTTGTTGCAAAAATATATATTGGCATATCAAAAAAACATCACCAAACAAAATTGCAGTATTATTATATTATTTAAAATATTTATCAAAGAAGCCTAACGCATCTAAAAAGAACGATGAAAATTTATTTTGTTTTTAAACAAATATTTTCGCACAGTTTCAATGTTTGCGTGTTATCGATGATTTTTTTTCGAGACTTGTTTTTTTTTGTATATTTAAACATTCTTGACAACAATTCAACACAAAGCTCGTTTGTAAATCCGCGTCATTTGTTTGTGCGCATTATTCATTGTCAATGATTTATGGTACGCGCCTGGTGAAAATGCCGCAAAAATGCTTGGAATTTTCATAAAACACATTTAACTAATACCATATTTACGCTCAAGTGCTCAGATACGCAAATTTATATATAGTATGTAAAATAAAATAAAATTAAGACAAAATTTAAAAAGAATACAAGTTAAAGAAAATCAAAAATAAGAAAATGAGGTTACTTTGCATTAAGTTATTTATATAAAATTATAAGTATATTTATAAAATAAATTTAATAACAATGAGAAGTAAAGAAAGAAATAAGGAAAAAATTAAATATAATATGTGTCTGTATTTATGTTTGTAAAATCTTAGTTAGATTCGATTTTTGATAAAATTAGATATGTTTAAATTAATATGTTCGGATTTTTTATACATAAAGTTTTATTTTAACACTAATTAAAAAATATGTAAAAATTATATTATTAATAATAAAAACAAGTAATAATAACAAATAAATGAATATGAAAAATAATATAATAATAATATAGAAAAATATAAACAAATAATAATAAGAAATAAATAAATATAAAAGATTATCATAATATATAAAAAGTTAATAGAAAATTCAAAAAAAAAATATTAAAAAAAATATAAAAATAATAATAAGAATATTAATAAAAAATTAAAAGAAATATAACACCAAAAAGGTTACATTAGAGTTTAGATAAAATTTGATACAAAAATAATAAAAAAATTACAAAATATTTCAGTTAAGATTTTAGATATAATCCGATACGGTTAAATTAATATATCCGGATTTTATATTCAAAAAGTTGAACTTTAACATATGATAAAAAATAAGGAATTTAAAAAGAATTATAAAAATAATTATAAAGAAATATTTATAAAAATAATAAAAAAGATAATTATGAGAAATTAAAAAAAAAAAAAAATTAAAAAAATAAAAAAAGAGAAATTTAAAAATAATTATAATTAGATAATAAAAAAAGATAGTTATAAGAAATTTAGAAAAATAAAATAATATTAAAACATATAAAACAAATAACAATAATAATAATAAATAACAATAAAAACTTCAACAGAAAAAAGGTTTGTTTAGATTTTAAATTAAATTAAATATGTTTAAATTAATATAATTATAATAAATAATAAAGTATAAAAAGAAGTTTAAAAAATAATAAGCAAAAATAAATTTAAAAAAATTAAAAAAAACACAACTCAGTTAAAAATAATATTAAGTTTAAAGTTATAAAAAAAATCAGAAAAAATAAGGAAAAAATATATCAAATCAAAAAACAAAAAATTTAAAAAATAACAATAAAAAAATGTTATTTAATAATATGTTATAATAAACATAAAGACCCAGAAAAGTTTATTCATTATATTTTTAAAAAGAACACAACTTAGTTAAAAATAATATTAAGTTTAAAGTTATAAATTAAAAAAATAATAACAAAAATTAGGGAGTATTAAAAATTTATTAAAAATCAAAAAATATTAAATAACAAAAATAATTAAAAATATTTAATTTAATTATATATCATAATAAACATTAAACACCAGAAAAATGTATACATTATGTTTTGAAAATAAAATATATTTAACACAACTTAACTCTGTTAAGAATAATAATTTATATAAATTTATTATAAAATTAATTGATATTTAAAAATATAGTTTAAATGAAAAATAATTAAACAAAAAATAAGACAAATTAATTATTAAAGAAATATAAATATTTAAAATGTCAAAATGATACAGAACGCAGCGCTGAACAAAATATGAAATATGTTAAAACAATCTGGCAATAATTTATGCATCTACAAACGACCTTTTGATGCCGCAGATGCGAAATTTTGTATTTTGCTTTACTTATTGGCGTTCAATTCATTCAAAATCAATCAAAAACTTTGATAGACAACTTGCGGCCTTTCCACCCAATTCTGCAATATGCAAACTGATTGATGTACAATAGCTTCCGGTTTGCAAAAATTCCTGTCTACATTTGTAATCTTAAAGTATTTCGATTATTTTATTTTATATTTCTCTTTGTATTATTTTTTATGTCACATGACTCATACGTATAGGTACGTTTTAGCTTTGTTGCTGCAGCTGTCAGACAAATGTAACGGTTAAAATGCACATAAAATAAAATAATATATATTTTAGTAAAGTGTTTCGGCTATAAAAATCAATTTCACATTTGTTTAGCATTTTAATTTACAAATAGTTTAAATGCTTTCTTGCACACAAACGCATACATATACATACTTCTGCGTGTGGGCACAATAAAATGCATATTTTGCACATGTGGTCGAGCGCAGGCTCATTTAGCTTGGCCGCAACGAGGTTGAGCGTTTGCTTGTTGGCATTTGCTGAAGGCTGACACACGTTGCAGGAAGTTTAATTTATGTTTTGGCAAGTGTGCGCTCATATTCGCATATTTTTGTGTATGGCTGTGGAAGAAAATGTCTATTGGACTTTAGTACCATTTTATGTACAAAGTACTAACAAATCACTAAATATGCACGAAATTAGCGAAAAATTGTAATGAAACCGCTTGCAGCAGCTACCGCATACACGTGTTCGCATTGTTTTGGCAATAAATCATTATATGTATAATGTACATATCTTCCATCACAAATCTAAGCAAACTAACCTTAAAATTTTATACTTTACACGGCGTCTACAATTAAATAAACATAGGTAAGCCATTTCACATTATTGCAACCTTGAGCTATTTTTTCGTGCGAAGTTCGTTGCAGCAATAAAAATAACTAATACAGATAAAACGATCATCGATAAAAAATACAAAAACTTACTGTTACGCCATTGACAGTTGCGCTTTAAAAATAAATCAAAATTCGATAGCAAGCGCAGAGTTACTCTTTCCTCTCTTTTGTTGCTGCACAAGCAACTATAATTATTTACAATGCACTCACATGCATACACACATATATACATACTATATACTTGTATATATTAGAATATATTATGCAGGTGCATAAATCGAAATTTATGCACGTCACCTGCTGCCAATGTGTGCGCAAAAACAAAAATAAGCCACTCTTGTGGGTGTATGGTAAATAAATCAGCCCTTTTCGCGACATTTAGAAAAATAATTGAAAAAAAAGTTTGAAATGCTGTTACTATGCGCTGTTAATGTTTTGATTAATTGACGTAATGCATAAGAACAAGAATGAAGCAAAATTAAAATCACGCATACGCCCGGTGATATATGTACATTGCGGTTACTAGAGAAATATGTGAAATTGGCTTTTCAAGCAAGTATTTAATGAATGAACTTTGAATGAGCGAATTTGTGAATGAATGATGAAATTGGGTTTGAGAATTTCAAATTATGACATAAAAAATACAGAAAAATGGTAAAAAAAAAATTTTTTTTATTGAAATTTGTTTTTTAAATTAAATTTTTTAATTTAAAAATTGTTTTTTAAATTAAATTTTTTAATTTAAAAATTTTTTTTATTGAAATTTTTAAATTAAAATTTGTTTTTTTAATTTAATTTTTTAATTTAAAAATTTTTTATTGAAATTTTTAAATTAAAATTTGTTTTTTAAATTTAATTTTTTAATTTTAAAATTTTTTATAAATAAATTTTTTATTTTAAAATTTTTTAAAACATGTAAATTTTTAAAACATTTTTTTTTTTCATTTAAATTAAGTATGTCAAATTGTGCCTTAAAAATACGAAAAAGAAATAAAAAAGCAACAGCAGTTTTAATAAAAACTTTTTTTTTATTTAAATTAATTATACTTAAATAACATTAAAATTTAACTTCACGTTGTTGTTGCACCAAAGCTATAATACCCTTCACAAGTGCTTTTCTTATAGCATAAAAGGGTATAAAAAGATCTTTATCTTGATTATGATCGATCAGTTTGTATGCCAGCTATTACCTACTATAGTGGTCCGCTCTGAATAATATGCTCGGATATTGTAGCGTTCCCTTGGACTTGTACAATAATCCAAGCCGAATTATGTGCAGATATCTTGTCAAGTCAAAATATTTTCCATACAAGCACTTGATTTTAATCGGTCTGTTTGTATGGCAGCTATATGCTATAGTGGTTCGATATCGGCGGTTCCAACATATGTGCTGTTTATTGGGGAGAAAATCACTGAGAGACATTCAACTTATTCAATCCTTTGGTTTCACTGTCTGTGTCAACATGCAATTTTGATCGTGTCGAACTCATCTACTGTAATCCACTTTGCAACAAACTGCCGTTTGAAAATTCAAATTATTATTATGAAGTGTCAATTTTGAAATGAAAACTTCTAAAATTCTTTAAAATTTTTTTAGTCTGTCTCAAAACCATAACAAAGTCTTCACATCTTTCGGCCAAACAACTTTTAAATTAACAGTAGAATCACGAACTTAAAGCAAACAGAAAATGCCTGCCGACGTCATGGCTCAAGTATTCAACAAACCACCAATAGCTACTATCAAATTGTCCAATATACTGATCGCTCTTCTTCTACTTCTTTTTTTTTACTCAACAGGACTCGTCGCTCTCTTCTAAAGTGGCAATGTTTAACAAACAAACGCAACAACATCAACAGCAACAACTTTTGAATCCCTTCTCCACGGCCAATGGACGTGTGTCGCCAAAGCCGACCTTCTCCAAAGACGAATATGGCAAGTAAGTAGAAAAGGAGACGGTACCTCGAGAAAATCAACACTATATTTACATATTTATATTTTACTCTTTCCAGACCCTTGGCAGGCAGTTTGACAGAAATGCGCGGACAGAAAGCGAACATGCATGTGCTCCGCGAAATGCTGGAACTGTGTCAAATTATCGACTCAGAAGGCTACAATGTCAAGGATGAGCCGAAAATGCGTGTCATACCATTCGGCGAGCTCTTCAATGTGAGTATCGTAAACATTTGACGTTGCGCCATACTATAATGAACTCCTCGCCTTTTTTCTTACGCACAGATTTACAATTATATCTCCGATAAGGTCGTTGGCATTTTATTGCGCGCACGTAAACATAAACTACTCGATTTTGAGGGTGAAATGTTGTTCCAACGTCGCGACGATGACGTACCGGTTTTTCTACTCAAGCCGATTCGTGATATACGCCAAGAGCTTGAGGCCAAAATAGAGGAAATAAAACGCGTGGGCAGCCCAGCGCCACAAGCCACGTCATTGCTGCTAGACAAGAGCGCTCACAAGCAGAAATTGGGCTCACGCAGCTCCACGCCCTCTACCTCGCCAGCACGGTCAAAACCACCAACGCCAGCACCATCAAAAGCGCCCACGCCCGCGCAGTCGAAGGCTTCAACGCCCGAGCCCGCCGATGTAGCAAAATTACCGGTAGCGCCCGTCACAATAGGCGCAGTAACCGCCCAGCCAGCAATTGTTAATAATACAAAAGCAACAGCACCGGCGGTTACCATCACCGCTGCACCAGCTGTGGAGGTGACTGAGGCAGCAGAAATAAGCGAACCCATTGCTAGACTAGAGGGTGGCCAGGAAGCTAAGACACCAGCAAATAAGGATGAGCTTCCAGCGCGTATCGATATTACTGCGGCCGAAACGGAGATTAGTGTTAATCAATATACGACGCCCGAATTGGAGCCAGTAATTGCCGAGCATGCGGGTGTGCCGGCGGCTGCAAATAATTCGAATGCTATTGAGAATGCCGAAGTGTCGACGATTGTCATTGAAACAAGTGGCGTGCATACGCGCACGTTGCCAACGCTGCAGGAGAATGCAGCAGCCGTAGTACCGGTGCAAGCGCCGACTACAGTGGAGGCAAGCGCCGCAGAAAGCGTTACAGAGCCGGCGGCAGGTAGCAATGAGGCACATCCCGAGGAATAATTTACTAAACCAAAAATAACTATTTTTTTCGATTTGAAACATTAAGCTAGTTAAACATACTATATAAATACTACCCTAAAATAGGGTTAGGTTAGCGGGGTACTACTTAATTGCATGTAAATTCTGAGTTAGCAAATGCAGTAAACTAATTTGTAGTTTAGACATTAGCTGCAGTATTATAAAATATTGTAAAGCGAATGTAGAGAGATTGGCGGTGAAAAATTAAGCTAAGCACTACGTTGGCGCAATTTGAACCGTTAGATATTGACATTTTCGTAAATTTGCGAACGGAGAGTTGCCACACTATAATATATTAATTTGTAAATAAAATTTGCAGTAGTTCGTGTACTTAAACAGAAAATTATATTTAATACAAAAATTTGATTTATATTTCAATAAAACTAGTATAGACAGAAAGTAATAAAAACAAAATAAAATATCGTTTTTCTAAGATGTCCTTCTTAAGGTGTTATAGGTATAACGTCCAATATACTATTTACTAAACGATGGATTTTAGAAACTTAAAACTTCCCAAAAGTCATAAAAAACAAAAGGACAGTGTTCAGGTGACTCCCGCGTCTCGATGTGACGTGATTTGAAAGTCACGAAGTGACCTCACGGGATGCTGGCCGGCAGCTGGCTCTATATAAGAAATGCAGCACCGTGCCTGGCCAGTGCTCAGGTGACTCCCGCGTCTCGATGTGACGTGATTTGAAAGTCACGAGGTGACCTCACGGGATGCTGGCCGGCAGCTGGCTCTATATAAGAAATGCAGCTCCGCGCCTGGCCAGTGCTCAGGTGACTCTCGCGTCTCTATGTGATGTGATTTGAAAGTCGCGAGATGACCTCACGGGACGCTGGCCGGCAGCTGACTCTATATAAGAAATACAGCACCGCGCCTGGCCAGTGCTCAGGTGACTCTCGCGTCTCAATGTGATGTGATTTAAAAAGTCTCGAGGTGATCACAGAGGAAGATGGCCGGCAGCTGGCTCTATATAAGAAATGCAGCACCGCGCCTGGCCAGTGCTCAGGTGACTCCCGCGTCTCGATGTGATGTGATTTGAAAGTCACGAGATGACCTCACATGTGATTTTTATTTTTATTTTATTTTCACCTGTTTTCAAATAATCGATATTTATCGACATAAGCACATCTTTTCATCGAGAATTCACTATTGTGATTGAATTGACTGGAAGAAGCAACACTGCTTTTACTATTTTTTTTTGTTTAGCGTTTCGGTGCTTGTGTCAAAATAAAAGTGAAGAATTCGTAAATTTACAGCAATTTTAGTTTACATATTTGATTGGAATACAAATTTATTTGAACATGGTTGAGCGCATTGAAGATTTAAATTTACCAAACGCCGTTGTGGGACGCTTAATCAAAGACGCCTTGCCCGAAGGCGCGAATGTAAGCAAGGAAGCGCGTGCGGCCATAGCACGGGCGGCTTCCGTCTTTGTGATCTTTCTGACATCCTCATCAACAACGTTGGCGCGAAAACAGAATCACAAAACTATAACAGCTGCGAATATATTGGACGCTTTAAAACAATTGGAGTTTGAAAGCTTCGTGGAACCATTGTCAACCGATTTGGAGACTTACCGAAAAGCCGTCAAGGACAAAAAGGATAAAGCAAAATCAACCAGCGCAACAGCTGCCGCCAACAATAGTAACGCAAACGAGGAAGAAATGGAAACTGATAAGACGTCGTAGGTGTTAAAAATCACACATATGTTATTTTTAATTGTATTTGTTTTTTTGTCGAAATAAATATACGAACATATTTCACATATTATAGCGCTTAAATTAACATTTAATACGTAGTTTCCGGCATTAGACTACACAAAATTAAATAGATAAATAGCTACTTTACTTAGGCTAAGTACGCTTTTAGCGCCATATTTTTGCCAACTATTGTATAATGAAATAAAAAATCTTACAAACCTCGAAATGCACTAATTAATCACTTCCGATTCCAAATCTTGCCAAAATGGTTCGGAGTATGTATCTGAATCGTCCTCATCGTGTGACGACGACTCCTCTGCTTCTTCATCAATTTGCCATTCTTCGTCACGCAGACGTGATATCATAAGCGAAGTATCTTGATCTTGTTTATCACCGCCGCGTGTCAACGCTTTCACGCCTTTTAAGGCGTGACGATCGTTAGGCTCAAGACTGAAAAAGAGAATACAAAAATGTATTGGCCGCCACTTCTATTTACTTCTGTTCCTCATATCTGTAACATACCTCAATGCGATTGTATAATACTCAAGCGCACCGTCCAAATCTCTGGCAGTGCGTCGCAAATCACCCAACATGCTGAAATATGAGGGATTGGGAAACGACATAACTTGTTTTTTCAACATGGCACTAGCTTCTTGCGTTTCACCATTTGCCTGACACACGTCCGCCATAAGTGCTACAGCGACGGCATAATGCTCATCGATTTCTAAAGCTTTGGCCAAGAATTTCTTGGCGCTTTTCTTTGCCAGTGGATTATTGGAATGTAATAAAACGCGCGCAAACATCTAAAATAAAAGAATTTCACGTTCAAATTTATGTTACCTATTTATAACACAGTTTACACATACCACAAAACTGCGTGGCGAATTGCGAAAGTACCGCACTGCTAATGCACACATTGCCTGTGCTTCGTCACGACGTTTTCTGCTCACATAGCAATGATATAGACCTTTATATACCTCAAAGCGGTAACTGGCAATGCATTGTGCGGTGCGAAAATACGAAATTGCTTCAATACCTTGTTTTAGTTGCAAGCAAATACGTCCACGCAGTAACTGCGCCTCGATGTTGCGTTCATCTAACTCGATTGCTTTCTTTGCAAACGAAATAGCCTTCTCTATTTGCCCTGCGGCATAACAACTTTCGGCGACAACAAACCAATGCTCAGAATTTAGCTCTTTTATATTACCCATTTGTGCGGCAAGTTTATCTAGCTCAGGCAATTTCTGATTATATTCATAAACGACAGCTAACGGCATAAGCGCATCCGTATTGTGTGGATTTACCATAAGTGCCGTCTCTAAATATTGTTGTGCCTGCATATAACGGCCATAATAATAAAGACTCTTGCCAATCAAAGTGAGTAAATAGGAGTTTTGGTGAAATTTCGTGTTGTCATTAATGGCTTGAAATGTTTTTGATGCCTCTAAATGATCGCGTCCATAAAGCTGAGCGTGTGCCTTTATCCAGCTGCTCAACCAATCAATGTGTTTTGGCACGGTACTAGCTGAAAATTTAATAATAGTAAATTAAGTGACTTTTTTAAAAGTCTTATATATGTATATATAAACATATTTATTTATACCATTAACAACCAATGAGTTAACCTCTATGCCATCCACGCCCAACATCAATAGCGCTTCTATAGCCACCAATGCCATGGGACAATCACCCAATACTTCTTTATAAGCTGCTATAGCTTCCGCATTATCAACATTTTGCCCATAGTGGCAAAGTTGCGCCAATAGCATATTCACTTTGGGCGTGCGGGTTTTCAAGGGCAAGGCGTGTAGTGTGCTTATGGCCTTGTGGTCCTCACCAAGCTCATGATAGCATTTAGCGAGACGGTAACGTGTCTCAAGCTCACTAAACTGTTCATGTGTTATTTCAATACTAACTATCTGGGTATTCTTAAAACGCAACATAGTTTTGCGCATTAGTAATGCGGCTTCATACTGTTTGCTGGCCAAACGATAATTCCGTTCATAGTAGTGCGCATTGCCACTGAAGAGTAGTACTTGATATTCCATTTCGGGTGTAGCAACATTGCGCTCATTTTGCAAAAGTGTATTTAACAAACTGGCGGCCGGTATCACACAAGAATACAACTCATTAGCATACAGCTTTTTTATGTTAGCGAAAAGTACCGATTCCATTATAGCTGAATGTTCGGAACAGCGCCAAGCATATCACGACGTTCAACGTCGAATTTAATAAAACTTAATTTATAAATGTATAAACACAAAATTTAATTCGCTTCCTGGATTTTAAAATGCCAAAACAAATTTGTACAACAAATTAGAATTCTATATTATCGGACACATAACGCTTGTTCTTCTTCATAGCATGGTTACAATAATAAATCCGCAACGTTAAAGGAATTTTAGGCAAGCAAAACAAAACATATTTCTATGCATATTTATACATACACACATATATATAATTTATTTGCTATATTACGTGTAAATGTTTTATATATTTTTTTAAATTTATTTAAAAACTGATAAAGTATTTTAAAATGATTGTTTTAAAATTAAATAAATACAGTTGGTTTACGTAGTCAAGTTTATTCCTTATAGTCAGTACATTTCTCAAAATTAAACATCTTTACACAAATACAAACATTAAAACATAAAATTGTTAACAAAAATTTTTATAAAATCAAAGTTACTTTTCAGGCCTTTTAAAATTTAATAACCCCGACAGAAAATCGAGTGCCCATCCAACAGATTCTAGTATTTTGACACAGTCGTTAGTATCTTTAATGCCGATAGCTTCCAAATCCGCCATAGTCAAAGTTGAAAAAACATCCAAATCTAATATTTCTTCTCTCTCAAAAATGTCCCAATACTTTTGCATGTCAGCGCGTGCCAGCAACTCATAAATAGATGGATTCTTCATAGGTGACAGGCAATTCCACACCCAGTTGAAGACAGTTGACATCGTGGAGTCAGTCTCAGCAACATTTGTATCGTTGAGCACAAGTTTGGGTGGCTTGCGATCACGTGCACTTCCATTACAGTTAAAAGAGTTTGGAGTTGTGCTTGAATTGTTTTTAAAGGAGTTAGCTGAACCGATATTGCTTCGTGCAGAACTTTGGCTGCTGGATGCACTATAATAGTTAAAAGTAGAGGTAGCACGAGGACTTATATTGAATTTCGAGGATTGAATTGTATCAGTTTCTTTAAAATATGATTCATTGCATTTAAAAGAACCACGTGAGGAGCTGGAAGAAATGCTTGTTGATGAATACTTCGAACTAATTTTATTGTTATTTAGATCATTATTCGGTTCCTTCAAAGTTTTTTTGTTGTCAACATTAGATTTCTTTGTAGAAACTAATCTCGGTGATAGTTTTCTTGTTTTATTAGTGGTGTCAGATGAAACATTCTGTGCATTTAAATTGGCAGCCTGACGTTTGATATATTTGTTCGCATTCACGTATTTTGCCCCACATGCCAGTCCAGCTGGTGAAGATCTAGGTGTTTCTTTAGTACGTTGAGCTTCTATGATATTTATAAATGATTGCAGCGAGTCATCACTTAAATTAAAATTGAACGCAGTATTTTCAGAGAGCGGTGTAAGTGGAGTGAGTGGTGATTTGGGATCTATTGGTTAAGTTAAAAGCACCATTTCTAATAAATTTAAATAAATTTTTACATATGTACATACCACGATATGCGCGACTAAAAGAATTCATATTTTCAACACAATTATTAATAAAACGATTTCAAAATTTAAAACATTACAAGCACGTTCAATATAGAAAACTAAATAAAAACTGTTAAAGAAAACGGGCACTTAGTATAAACAAAAACAACAATAATGTATAGAGGAATAATGAAGAAGAACCGTAATTTGTGTAGCGAGCGATTAGATGCAGCCGCTAAAGTAACGAGTACTATACAGTATTTAGTAGAGAATAAGGTAATGCAATTTATTGATATATGTATACATACTAATTTATATATTTGTTAGTTTGGTGCGAATAATATTATTTGATTTCTCCTTTACGTTGCCGGAAGTGAAACACCGACTACAAAATTATTGCAATTCCTGTTTGAGCAAATTTTATGGTGAATAAATGATAAACAAAATAAAAACAGCTGATTGCCTATTGTGATTGGAATTTTACTACAGACCAACTGGTTTTTTTGCGTGTTTGTTTCAGTATTTTTCTGCTATTTTTAGCGATTATCGAAAAGTGAACGATTGTTCGAATACAATTTGCAAGAGCAAAATTAAAAGCGAAGAATCAAAATAAACAAAGCGCTACCAGTAGAAATCGCCTAGTTTTCTACAACTTATGGTAAGAAAGTTAAAGAATAATCCAAATAAAACTTGTACAGGCATTTATAAGTTTTGTTGTAATATTTTGTTGCCATTTTATCATAAAGAAAGTAGCCAAGCGTGAAAATAGTGCTATTGTTAGATAATTGCAAAAAAGTGAGGAAGTAGCACTTGCTACGCCAATCATATTCAATGTGTGCAATACGCTGCTGTGAACGTTATAAAAATATAGCAAGTTTTGGCAGATATAAGTAAAACGTAAGTATTTAAAATGCTCTATAATATATATTTTACGAAAACACACTTGTTATTTCTTGGCTACTCGTTTCTGCGACGTAAATATTTTGCACAGCAGTTACTATTACAGCAACAAACACAAACACAAAAAAAAAAATATACGGCGCCGCCTGCTATTGCAGCGAGTAAGTGAGAAAAAGTACGAAACCAGCTACTGTGTTTGTGGGTGTATCATTGCAATTACAATTAACAGTGCATAGGCGTATTACTACAAAGCGACGAGGATGTCTGTGCGCCTACTAACCTTACGACTGGTTAAACATGGTCGCTACTTTTTACAAAGCTACTGGAAACGCGATATACACTTCAACATTTTGGAACAAAGCCGTGAGAAGACGCGCCGGAGCTTACCCAACTCTTTGAGGGTATGTTACATTAAAATTGATTGTCTATTAAAAACTCACTTGATTTTACATATCTCCAATATTTAACACATATAGTCGGGCGCTGTTAGTGTTACCGCTTCCGCTCAACCCTTGCCGGCTAGAGGAGCGCTCCATGGTATTACAAATGCAGCTACAAGCGGCGCAGCAAAGTCGCTGCCACGTACCGGCCTTTTAAGTGTTGGCCAACATGCGCGCAAAGTTTTCATCGACAATATCTTAAATCGCGTCACAACCAATTACTCACAAGAATTACGCACGCAAGCAACTAAAAAGTTATTTTATGGCGATTCTGCACCTTTCTTTGCACTAGTCGGTGTAAGTTTAGCCTCTGGAGCCGGCGTGCTGACTAAAGAGGACGAATTGGAGGGTGTGTGTTGGGAGATACGCGAAGCCGCTGGTCGATTGCAAGCTTCTTGGAATTACGATGAAATATCCGAAAGTCTTAATAGTGACTTTAACATCGATAGGTTAAACGTGGGACCGGCAATTGCAAAAGGCTGTGCTGCAGTAGTGTATTCGGCAGGATTTAAGAATGCAAGTAACAATTCTACATCTATAGAAACGCCTGCTTTAGATGCAACGCATGACGCCCAAGCGGCAGCTGCTATGGCTCGCGGTAGCGCGGCGACACCACTACAACAGCAATCCTTTTATCCAGAATTAATGTCACCAATACAGAATATGTCGCGTTTTGTACACAATTTCGGCAGTTCTATGGATAATCTTAATGAACTGTATAATCAGAACTCTGCAGCTGCTGCTTTTGTCGCCGAGCGTAGAGCACGTCGCACCAGTGACATGGAAGAAGAAAATATGCAGAAATTAGACAACGATTTACTTAGTGATAGAAATGCTGGTTTCTCCGGTATTAGCAGTGGCATGCAAGGGCTTGTACGTATAAATTTGTATATGTTTTATGCTATATTGAAAATCTTATTGAACTTATATGTTTGCAGGAATCCATCGATGCGCCATCAGCTGATATAAATCGCTATCCGCTCGCTTTGAAAATGATGTTCAACTATGACATACAAAGCAATGCACTCTCTATTCTGCGCGCCATGTACAAGGAGACCGTGCCGGCACGTGCGCGTCGCATGAATGACTGTTCGGAGGAGTGGGAGCGCTTATTACAAAATCAAACGCTCACCTTGCCGCCGCACCCAAATATAGTTTGCATGTTTGGCTTCTTCTGCGATGAGGTGCGCAACTTCCCCGATGGTCATATACTTTATCCAGTTGCGCAGCCGCAGCGCATCAACCCACATGGTTATGGTCGCAATATGTCGCTATATCTGTTGATGAAGCGTTACGACTACAGCTTGCGCGCGCTGCTCGATTCACATAAGCTGAGCGCGCGTACCAAACTATTGCTGCTGGCGCAATTGCTTGAAGCTACTGCGCATATTAATCGTCATGGCATTGCGCATCGCGATATTAAGTCCGACAATATACTTATTGAAATGAATGATGATGATTCGCCGCCGGTGTTGGTGCTCTCCGATTTCGGTTGCTGTTTGGCTGATAAAGTGCATGGCTTGCAGATACCTTACACTTCTTACGATATCGACAAAGGCGGCAATGCCGCTCTGATGGCGCCTGAGATCATTAACAAACAACCCGGTCCGTTTGCGGTGCTGAACTATGCAAAAGCGGACTTGTGGGCTTGTGGCGCGATTGCCTATGAAATTTTCGGCCAACGTAATCCTTTCTACTCATCGAGTGGCGGTTTGGCTTTGGCTAACGGCGTGCAAACTTTATCATTGCGCAATAGTGATTATAAGGAGAACGATCTGCCAACGCTGAGCGATGAATGCCCGGCGATTGTGCAGCAATTAATCTATAACATATTAAACCCGAGCCCTGCTAAGCGTGTAAGTCCAGATATCGCGGCAAACATCATGCAATTGTTTTTATGGGCGCCGTCCAAGTGGCTTAAAGCTGGTGGCATGCCCAACAGCCCGGAGGTGAGTGCATAAAACCACCAATTGCCTTTTATTTATTAATTATGTTGTTGTTATATCTACAGATACTCCAATGGCTGCTTTCACTCACCACGAAAGTAATGTGTGAGGGTCGCGCTGCTGTCGATCAGCTTAGTTTTAATGAGAGCGGTCGTCGCACTTATGTGGAATATTTATTGATATGTAGTTTTTTGGCGCGTGCGCGGCTACGACGCATACGTGGCGCTCTCAATTGGATACAAGATGTGGTAGTGGCCTAAGCAAGCAACTGCAAAATAATAATTGTAACATAAATTTAAGCAACAACTAATCCAAAGCTAATATTACACTTGCAAATGAGCGCATCATCGAAACCTAGCACTACTGTTGCTAATAATAATGCTAAATTAATCACCATCAAGTCCAAAAAGATTTCTCCCCTCTCTGTACCTTTTGTTGCTGTTGAAAATTTGTAAAATGTACTTTTATTTATTTGTATTTTAAGTAAGGAAAAACTTTCGCTAGAGCCTTTAGCAATGAAAGAAATGCGCAACTTGTAATGAGCGATGAATAGCATATGATTTACCGTTGTTTATATGCACTTAAATATACATATTAGAAATCACTAAAGTTGTTTACATTATATTGGTAACTGGAAAATTGTTAATTATACTAAATTTGTGAAATCCAGGCACTGAAATATTTTATCTAACTACTTGTATTTAACTGTAGATATATAGAATATCATTAACAATAATTAAGGCTTAGCAATAAAGACTCTAATCCGCGGCAGCGCTTGCATGTGTATAAATAAAGAGATAAATACATGCGTAGTTGCAGAAAAATTACAAATATAAATAAATTGCTTTGATTACTTTGATGAGGATTAAATTTTATGTACTCACCAGTTAAAATGATGTTTGATGAAGAGAAGTGCTACTGGTGTCAAAACAACTCACGCTTATTAACATTATAGATTAACAATCCAAAAATCAATTTACGTGATTATTGTTGTTATTGAGCATCACTTTTAAAATCTGTGGTACGGCGGCAGTTTGTAACAGGAAATATTTTTGGATTTTTCTAAGCAATACACACTATTTATGTTGTTGTTATTGTAACCGCTAATTTTGAAAAATGCTGCCGATTTGACAGTCCTTGGGCGCTTAAAAACCCCGTGTGCGTTCCGATTACGTACGCGCGACTGTGGTGCGCGCGTTCGCTGGTGAAATATTCTTGTACTTTCCTGGCGTTTTGCAATAAATTGTAAATAAAGTGAAACTAATAAATAGTCACACTATGCTTTTACACATTTGTCAAATCTAAATAAAATAGTAAAAATTTGATTTCAAATGAATAAACGCTGCCTTATCAACTTTCCTTTCACCATTGAAATATCCGGTCAAATTACTCACTGAAATCTGTCAAATCTCTACGGTTGCATTTCAAACTTGCAACTCTGTTACCCCAATTAATCAGCTGTTTGCAATTGCATTTTTTTGCAATCAATCATAAATAAATACGAAGCATTCACTATCTCTAAATATATTAACACCTTTTTCGAAGTTAATTATTGTGTAATCACATTTTGATTTATCTTTTATTAGTGCTACAATTTATAGCAAACAGTGCTTTAATCACAACCCAGTAAGAGATTTGCCAGTCAAGTTTTATCAGCAAACGTGACCGAGTATGTATGTCCCCGAAAAGCCATACACGAAATTAAATGCTAACAAAATAACAAAACTAAAATACACTCGCGTATACTAGCGGCAAACAAGACTTGTGTTAAATTGTTCGCTTATCGCTAGACGTTATATACTTGTATGGCGTCAAAATTTAAGCATTTATTATTAACTAAGCAATTGGCTGATTGCCGATTTGAAATACCTTTCACGTTATCAATTTTGTTTTATATGTAGCAAGCGAAACTTGTTAGCTGAGAAATTCAAAACTGGCGGTAGGAAATGTGAGAAAGGAAGAATAAAAACTGTTCGAAATTATATTCTGCGGCTGGCATTGTTTTACAAAATTTTTGAAAATGTAAGTACAATTGAAAATTCATTCTTACTCAAATATGTATATATTTTAATTTTTAAAAGTGTTATTATAATTACTATAAATTATTATTCTAATTGGATTTTTCAGCATACACACTTATGTAGGTATACCTGTACAAAGAACAATGTTTACAAAATGTTATGCATGTTATGATGTTATTTGAAATTAAATCATTTAACTAAATGTATTATCAATTCGATTTATCAAGGCGACAAATCTATGTGAATCTATATATACATACATATGTACATATATAATCTTGTGGCCTAAATAGCTACTTAAGTACTTTTTTTACAAAACCGCATACGATTTGTTTTATTATACCCTGAACAGGCTGTATAAAGTTTGTCACGAAGTTTGTAACAACTAGAAGAAAACGTCGGAGACCCTGTATAAAATATATATCTATATCTATACATGTGTAAGTAAGCGCAACGAGCTAAGTTGATTTAGCCATGTCAGTCTGTATGTACTCCAACTATGCCCTCACTTTTCGAGATATCTATCTGAAATTTTACACACCCCCTTTCTTAAATTGTTTTAAAAGTGGGCGTAGCACCACCCCCTAAATGTTTTAATGTATACATGTACCTTCCAAACCACTAAAGCTAATTCAACCAAGTTTGCTGGGAAAATTCTTTTTTTATCACTTTTTCTTATGCTGTGAAAATGGGTAAAATCTGATAATAACCACGTCCACTACCAATTTAACGGTTATGTTGAAAACTACTAAAAGTACAATAAATGCGCCATAAGCATTAAATTTCACAAACAAAATGTTAAGGAAAAGCTTTATAGGAGGGGGTGTAAAAATTGGAAAATGAGCAAGGCAACACCAATTTTTAGGTGAAATTCTATATCTCAGGAACAGAAATATTGACTGAAAAATACTTGTATTGTTGTGAGAAAAGAGTGGGATGGTTTGTGCCCTATTTTTTATACCTCGAGCATACCACACTTTTCTTACAATAATGCATTTCGGTCCATATTTCTGTCAGTTTATATAAGGAATTATTTTTCACTTTTTAGTTTGAAGTGCTTTAAAAGCATGTTTTTTGGCTTTTTAAACTATATTTATATATAATATATAAATAATATAGTATATTAATGCTTCTTTTACTGCAACCGCAAACAAAACTTAAACTCTAGGGTGCCTGCTCGCATGTACCTACATATGTACATATGTATGTATCAAATATTTTTGCTCTCATTTCAACATTCAATGGCAGTTTTGCTCTCAAGTAAACACAGCGTTGGTCAATATAATAGATATTATATTTTTTGTATTTTTTTTTAATAATACTAATAGCAGCTGTTTTTCTGCACTTCTCCGTTGACTTATACTAAGTTTCTCACTTTTGCTTTCGCAAATGAAAATATCTACACTTTTTGTATATATTAGTTGCTATTAAAGTTATCTAACTTAACGCTAAAAAAACTAGAAAAAGTCGAAGAATAAGTGAAAAATAAAGTGCTCCATCATTTTTCCCCAACACTATACATATACTTATAAACAATCACAAGTAGCTCCACAAGTATCGTCTGTATGTTAAAGTCGGAGCAACATTAGTACAAATCAGCCAGTCGGTCGTGCAAGTTAGCCAAGTTCGTTGCTTATTTCTGCTACGTACATTCACGCGTGTTGGATGTAAGTAACTATGTAAATAAACATATACGCAAGCTCGTTAATTTTTAAACAGTTCAGTAAAAATGAGAACTTTAATTAAAAAGGCAATAAAAGTAGCAATAATTTCTAGCAGCTGTATGTGTAATGAAGTAATAAAAACAAATAACAATCATCGAGGTTTATTGTGCAAAAATATATAGTATGTGTAATAAAAAAAAGTGGCAAAAACAATAAGTGAATGACAGCCTTTGGGGGAAAACCTGTCGGCAACTACTGCGTCGCGTGTTTCATGTGTTGGATTTACTAAGAAATATGTATAAAATACATACACATGTGTGCCTAACCGCATATCGTGCTAAATTATGTTATTAAAATTATATTTAATGTAAATAATTTATGTGGATTCTGTAAAATAATTTTTATGATGTTTCACATAAATACGTTCGTTAAATTACCCTTCACAATTTTTACAAACATTAGACACACATAAAGTGCCTGATCATACTCGAAAAGTAAAAATTATAAATAAATAATATATAAAAAATTTATGCTCACAGCATTTAAATGGCTTAACAATGCAATTGAGTTAATCAAGCAGTGAGTGTGTATATTTCACGCGCAACGCTTTAAGCGAATTATATGCACATACAAGGCATATAAACAAAAAAATAACAAAAAAAAAAAAACGTTAACTGCGGGCGCAGCTATAATACCGCTCACAGGTGCATTTCTTATAGCATAAAAGAGTATAAAAAGAACTTTATCTTAATTTTGATCAGTCAGTTTGTCTGACAGCTATATGCTATAGTGATTCAATATCGGCGGTTCCGACAAATAAGCTACTTATTGGGAAGAAAAAGATATGTGCAAAAGTTCAGATCGATATCTCAAAAACGAAAGCACTAGTTCGGGTATATAAAGATGGACAGACAGTCATAGCTTAATCTGCTTAGTTTGTCACGCTGATTATTTATATATGTACGCATTTTAAAGGGTATCCGATGTTTCCTTCTAGCTGTTACCAACTTCGTGATAAACTTGATATACCCTGTTCCGTGTTTAAATATAGGGATTAGAGCATATTTTGTCTGCTTTATACTTACAATTAAGCAATTTAAGTTTCTTTGCATTTTTGCACTAAATTCCTCTGTTCTCCTTGCTCTTTATTTTCTTCTAAACTCAACACGCAACGCCTTAACATCTGCTGGCTTCTCTCATACGCATGGCATTTCAATATAAATGCTTTTTGGCTCGTACAGGAATTCATTAACACGCCGCTGCGCCAACATTCTATCGACACAGTTATTAAAGCAGCAACAAAAACAACTTAAACCTCTGCCAGCCTTTAGAAGCCAGCTAAGCATTCAGACATTCTGTCAGTGGCATTGGAGTAGAGACAATCCTAACTATCGCAACCACATAAGGTCAACGCCAAAGCGAAGGTTAGTCAGTCAGCAGCATACATTTCGTATTTTCAGTTTTGATTTGTGTAATATTTGTTTTATTACTATTTATGCCTTCGCATAATTCCCAACATGTTGAACATTCAACAGGTTTTACCAGTCAACAAACAAACCGCGTAAACAAGCACAACAACTTACGTTGCAAACAAATCTTAAATCTACGTGTGGAATATTAACAGCTGTTAATATGGGTTCGGCAAATT
Organism: Bactrocera oleae; assembly: GCF_042242935.1. Taxonomy (NCBI): domain Eukaryota; kingdom Metazoa; phylum Arthropoda; class Insecta; order Diptera; family Tephritidae; genus Bactrocera; species Bactrocera oleae. The sequence goes on from NC_091539.1 coordinate 4,019,184, forward strand.
GTAAAGAATATTCAACCACAACTTCAAAAAGGGTCGACAATGCAGCTGCTAAGCCGCAGGATGGTGAGTACAACAAAATTGAAGTATTTGTTGCATGGGTGTGGTTAAAATGATTGATTGATCACATGCAATTTTAAAGAGTTCTAATGCATATGTGGTGTATTAAGTGAAAGTTACGAGTTTAAAAACGAAAACATGTTGGTCGGTTGGGATCGCTGTATTAATTTTTAACATATGGGATATCAAATTATTGTTGTTGTTATAGCGCAGAAAACATTCCTGAACTAATTTGAGTCCGAGTCGTTTCCGATTACATAGACCCAACTGTCGTGGGAACAGGATATATTAATTAGGATATTGAGAACAGTCAGTAATCAATAGTCTTGCGTTTTGACTTAAAGCACAAACAAATTTCGCCTAGCACGAGAGGATTTTGAATACGTCGTAAGTCGTAGAACAACCCTAAACTTAAAACTTGATTTTTCTTTATTGCGTCAATTCCTCTCAAATCTACCTAAAACAAATAAAAAATAATTTGTCACCGCAAAATAAAATTTTCACAATTTGCTGTTGCGTGTCAATTAAATATAAAAAAAATAGTGCGTGTTTGTAAGTGCAATAACAAAAGACCATATCGTAAAGAACTGCCGAAGCACACCAAAATAGTAAAGACATAAAGCGGTAAGGTCCTGTTGGTTTTTAGGTTCGGACTTATGTATGTATGTACATACACATGCATATATATATATATATATATATAAATATGTATTTATTAAAACGAAAATTTTAGATTGTGTAGCTAAAATAGTGTGTAAATATGTAAATAATGGTCAGCAGGCGCCTTTCATATTTTATGATCTCAAATAGTCCTTGTAAGTACAGTAAGATTTATCGAAATAAATATATTTAGCATGCAATCCAAACTGGCCCTAAGACCTAATGCACAGGAAAACCAAAAACAAACCGAAAATTACAAAATACTACGCAAACTCGCCACTAAATTGATAGGCGCTGTCAATTTTCTTTCTCCAGTCATTCCGGTAACGGCATTATTCTAATGTCAGTCTGTTGTGAATATTGCTTGTGTGCATTTGGTTGCCGTTGAAAAATATAAAAAATTAAATTTTATTGCAGTTATATATTAATTATATATTAATAACCAAGTTATTACAAAAGCAAACGAGTCAAGCGAGGTATATAGTTGAGAATATTCAAAATTACAAAATCGCACTTGTAATTAACAAATTCAGTGAAACCAGCACAGCGTAACCAATATTAAATTGACACAAGCTTTGCTGGTGCAACTTAAAGCTAAGAAAAAAAAAAAAACGCATAACACATCACGATAAAACAATTGTCGAATTACTTAATGTTGGTCTTGCTCTATCGCTAACAAATACGTGTAATTAATTTTCAATTTTAGCCTTTTTGGTCTTGTGCTTTTTTGCATTCGTTTTTAATTTTTTGTTTGCAAAGCAAATGTCGCTCAAGGTTACACAAACATGAATAGCGGCCGCAGAATGAAAATCGAAATTAGCCGGTTGGCAAGTGTTACGTTTAGCCGGTAGGGGCGTATGAGTTATACAGCCGGTCGTCGGCATTTGTGTAGTGTTTTAAAGTGTAGAAATTCGAGAAATTTAAATTAAAAGAAAAAAAAAAAAATAGTAAATAAAAAAATGTTATTAATTAAAACTTAAACAGTATTGTTTAAAACAAAATTAGAAGTCGGAAAAAATTGCTGAACATACCGTACTGAAAACACAAACAAGAGAACACGTTAACTTCAGCTGCACCGAAGCTGCAATATTCTTCACAGGTTTTTCTATCACTTTCTTGATTTAGATCGATCAATTTGTATTGCAGCTAAATGCTATAGTAGACCGATCTGAATAATATGTTACAAACTATTTAGTGTATATTACAGCTTTGAGCGCTAGAGGCGTATGATATATGAATAATAATTTCAAGTGTTCTGAAGTTCAAGTGTAAAAATATTTAAATTAAAATTAAAATAACACAAAAATCCCACATTAACATGTCATATTAAAAATATTTCATTGCTGTGCTTTCACATTGTGATTATTACTTCAAACATGCGTCATTCAAGCAGAGAACGTAAATTCATTTACATTCTCTGATTCAAGCGAGTATTTAAAATTGTTAGTTCTTATCTGACGTTTGACTTTTTTCACAACTTTTGCTGTGGTTACAGTTATCATACTGACATGCTTATGACAGCTCACTTGTACTCAACCATATGAGCAATCTTTAAACCATCATACGAGAAGACCAACGAATTCCGGTTCCTCATGTTTTAGTTTTCTTTATTTTATATTAAATTATTTGCATATTTCAACGTAGGACGCACGCTCTATATGCCATGGTAAAAATTCATTATACATACCATATACCAAACATAACGTTTTGGTATTCCGAACCATCAAAAACAGTTGATTTGTCATATACAACATGGATAAACAACCATGATAGTCACGCCGACAACACGCTGAATGTTCGTTGAGTTCTCAATGACTCAATTCTAAGTATATGTAGCGAGGTAATCGTTGTAAAAATAATCATAACTTTAAACCAGTTAACACCAAACTTTGTACGTTATTTGCTAACAAAAGCTGATAGCGAGATTGTGCACTAGAATAATATATGTACATACATATTAATATATATTTTTTAAATATTTTTAGTGCACGTTTTATAAGATAAGCGGAGTATTTAAGTAATTTAAATAGTACCTGAAAAGTGTCATATTAGAGCAATATTACAAAATATGTCTGGTATGTTCATATAGCAAATTATATTTCGATTTATATGTGTGTTATGTATTTGTGTGTGATTTGTGCGATTTATAAGCATTAGCAGATAATGAGCGTACCTTTCACTTTTTTCCATTAAAATTTGTAACAAATAATTTCGTTACAATGCGCTCATAATCAAATACGCCGCTGTCAATACTTTCATATTGATTATTGTTGAAGTTTATTGGTGTTTATCCGTACACATGCGAGTCCAGCGATTTGCATAACATTGCTCTTTTATTGCTTTGGAACCTATATTCATCTATATGCTGGAATTCGACACGTGTTAGCAGCGGAAATTGCTTAGTCAGCTTGTGATTTTTATAAGAAATCTGTTGTATATCTATTAGCTCTTTTCTTTAGCCGTCAGAGCCGTTGGTTACGTGGGATATGTATTCGTAAGGATGCTTTGGTTCTCGCTTTTGACCTATTTTGAGGCTTTACTTACAATATATTGACGCGCATAACTAACGGTGACGACACAGTTAGTATGATACGATCTGTAGTTGATCGATTCGATTCGATTTTATAGGTTTAGTTAGGTTATACTGGCTGGCTGGCTGTCACGCCATACATAGAACTACTGATCTTTTGTATTGCATGATGGAAGTTCAGTCTAGCTCGAGCTGAAGCATTCTTCACACAGGACATCAACGTTAAGTTTAAGTAAAATTTAATATCTAATTTTGCTACTTTATCTAGTACTTTTAACTACGTGGCTCCTAGATCTTCAAAACGAGTTTTTGATAAAGTCGGACAGTAGCAAGTTTCCCCCACCTTACTTACTCTTTTACACTACTCTCACTACTTTGCCAGAATTCTATTTATATGCCTCTTCAAGCTTCACCAACGAATGACCCAAATGAATTAGGTTTTCTATATTGCTTAGATCCTTCCATGACATTTGCTTGACAGCATTAATTACATAATAATCGTTCTTTCTCGCTCTAAGTGTGTCATTACACACGCACTTTGTAATTAAACCTCCATCCCTCATTTTCGCACCCCAAACATTAGCGTTCGCTTCGTCTTACGTCAGCGCGAACTTACTCACTTTTAACCTCGAACATGCGGCCAGAAGATTCAAAGCTCCGCGTTGTACTGTCAATTTCTTGAGTACCCCTCCACTGTGTTCATATTGTAGCTGCAGAAAACATCTCTAAAATAATTTGGCAGAATGCTGCCGAGTTGACATTTCTTTCCGGATATAAATCAGGGTCCGTTCCGATTACGTAGAGTCGTATCTGTCGTGGGAACGGTATTGTCTATGCTTCTACTTAGCTTATTAGGCTATAAGTCCTCATCGCAATGAACCCACCAGAAACAGATTGTTCGTAGCAAGTAGCGACATTAATTTGGGGTTTCTTGTAGCGGCAAGCCCGAGGGACAAATCTTAGCGAGCTCTAAGATCTTTTTGCTTCTTTCCAATTTCTAGTATTTTACGACCTTATCTTTGTACTTTTACTGATTTCTTTTACTTATTTGAATTTTCTTCACTTCAGGCACTTATCAGTCCACAACCGAATGCGACATGTCGGAATACACGAGCGCCGTAGAGGTCTGCAACATCGAAGATCTGCAGGAGAATGAAATGAAACAGTTCAACTTCGATGCAGACACCAAAGTGTTGGTGATAAAGCAGGACGGTCAGATAACAGCGATTGGTAATAAGTGTACGCATTATGGCGCACCACTGCATACCGGCGCTTTGGGTCAGGGACGCGTACGTTGCCCTTGGCATGGCGCCACTTTTAATACGCGCACCGGCGATATTGAAGACTTTCCGGGCTTGGACTCGTTGCCTTGTTTTATGGTGCGTGTGGAAAATGATGGCAAAGTCAAACTGCGTGCTAAGCGCACCGATTTGGAGAAGAACAAGCGTCTCAAGGATATGGTGAAGCGTGATAAGTCTAACCAGCAATGTGTCGTCGTTATCGGCGGTGGTCCAGCCGCTGCCGTGTGCGTGGAGACCTTGCGCCAGGAGGGCTTTAGCGGCCGCATCGTTATGTTGTGTCGCGAACCGTGTTTGCCTTATGATCGCATTAAGCTCTCCAAAGGTATGGATATACCCTTGGATAAGTTGGAATTTCGCACTGCGGACTTCTATGTACAATACGGCATTGAGACGCTAATTGGTGTAGAGGCGACAAAGGTCGATACTGTGGCGAAAACGGTGCGATGCTCCAATGACGACGAGATCAAATATGATCAACTCTTTATCGCTACCGGTTTGAGTCCCAGAAAACCGCATGTACCGGGAGTCGATTTGAAGAAGGTCTTCACCTTGCGTAACTATGAAGACGCAGGTGCAATATTGGCAGCAATAACTCCGGAGACAAATCTGGTCTGCGTGGGTGGAAGCTTTATTGCAATGGAAGTGGCTGCAGCGCTGGTCAACAAAGTGAAATCGGTGAGTAATTAGAAGCATATACCGTTGGTCAACTACTAGCGCAGTCAGCAGTTTTTTCTACCTATTTGTAGGGGAATTTTATCATACTGTTATTAGCAAGGACTACACATATGCATTTAATAACCGCTCTCTTTTCTACAGGTCACTGTGATATTTACTGGTGATTATCCATTTGTCATATTTGGTGATGCCATCGGAAAACTTTTCTACGATCTGTATCGTGAGAAAGGTATCATTATGAAATCTCAAAGTCAACTGTCCGAGTTGTATGGCAATGCCGAAGGTTTTGTCAATAAAGTAGAACTAAATAATGGCAATAAATTTGATTGCGATGTCGTCGTTTTGGGTACTGGTTCGACTTATAATACTGGTTTCTTGGAAAACTCCGGTATACACGTTAATCGCGATGGATCCATCAACACCGATATGCATCTGATGACAAACGTGATTGATGTCTATGCCGGCGGTGACATTGCCAATGCACCAATTTTGGCAAATGCGAATCAACGCGGTAGCGTTGGTCACATACAATTGTCACAATATCATGGACGTGTGGCGGCACTCAATATGACCGGCACCATTGAGGATCTGCGCGCAGTGCCATTCTTCTTTTCACTTGTTTTCGGCAAGGGTATACGTTATGCTGGATATGGTCTATATGCCGACGTGCTGATCAAGGGTGATTTGGAGAACTTCAAGTTCGTTGCATACTTTCTTGATGATCATGGCAATGTGGTGGCAGTTCTGACAGTTGGTCACGATCCGGTAGCGGCGCAATTCGCCGAGCTGCTGAGTCAGGGCAAGCGTTTGCATCGCTCACATATCGAGAATGGCGAGGATCACTTGAAATGGACGCATATGTTGGATGAGAAGAAGGCGCGAATACGCTGTGAATGTTGAAGAACGTTTTCTGCGTGGGTTTTATTAGAAATATAGAAACATACGAGTATAATAATACACGTTATTATAAAAATGAAGTATTAAAAAAAAGAAATAAAATAAACAATAATTAAATGTACACACGAAAAACACTCCCAGCTTTATACATATATGTACATATTTATATACTTACTATATATATTTGCATGTAAATATTTAATACTCAAGAGATTGGAAATGATATACTTGAAATAAAAAATAATAGTGAAAATATCCTTGTATTTACGTGGAGATCCGTTAGCTACATACAAAAAGACTACGCTGTGAAACAATATAACCGAGTTTCGGTTAAACTCTCAATTATTCGATGGTAACCCGTTAGGTGTGACAGAAAAGAGGCCTCTGAAACAATTTGGGGAATGTTTAATGCTGCTACAGCCACAACAACCACAGATACCCACTCGATGAAGACATATGAAGTTCTGCGAATAAACGGTTCAGGAGATGTGGGTATGAAAATGTGAAGGTACCATGAGGATTTCAAACAATATAGAGAAAAACATGGCTGAAATACTAGATAACATATCAACTGCTGCTCAAAAGAGTTATAAGTATGTATCTTCAAGTAAAGCGTTTGAAATTAGACGATAGTGGAATACATAGCAAAGTATATAATTTTTAATTTTTCATTATTTTGGTTCACCCTGTATTACGTGTCGTTAATAATAAGGCACAGCCGTACACATATTGGCTTTACAAAAATTAATTATAAAAATAGCGCTGTAAATACCTATATGACATAACATATTCAACTAAAATTTTATAATATTTAATAAAAAATTTCGTAATAATACATTTTTATTAAAATAGCAGGCCGAAATTTATCCCACATAAAAAACTCTAAACACTGACAGCACTTGCTGTCAAAAATTATCTAAATTCACAACTAATCAAACGCAACGAAGTTGAATTTCTTTTCTGCTAATGATCAAACGCCCAATAATTTTTTGTTTTCCTATTATACGCGTGTGATTTTCTTTCTAAAGTTTGCAAACATTCCAAAGCACAATTAAACAACAATAACGTCGCACATATTTTGGCAGTGAGTGCAACGCTATAAGCAGCAGACAGCAGCGATGAACTTTCTCGGATTTGGTCAGTCGGCCGAGATCGATATCGTTTTTGACGGTGCGGAAAACAGGAAAACTGCCGAGGTCAAGTTAGAAGATGGAAAAATTGAAAAAATGTTGCTGTACTACGATGGCGAAACGGTGTCGGGCAAGGCATGTGTACTAAACTTTAAGAAAAATATTTACAAAAAAATTTTGTGAAGTTATGATGTTAGATAGAAGGGGGCGTATACGCAATAAGTGGTTTGCGGGGCGCTTGTGACGATGCAATGCTGACAGCAGCCATCAGCTGAGTTGGCTATGGCTGTCCATTTCACTGCTTTGCTGGGCCACTTGTTTGTTATGACTTCTATTTTGAATCCAATTGGAATGACACACAATTGATTTAATTGGCATAATTTTATCGTGTGATGATATCGGATAACATAAATATGATATAGTGCATATCTAGAATAATTGTATGTAAATGTAGTGCGTGTAAATCGTCGTGTTTTTTCATTTTTACAATAATAGCGCGGGGAAAAGCTTTTTGAAATATTTTTACATTAGATATATGCAAATATGATATCACTAATACTTAGTCTCTCTTGAACGCAGGTGAATGTGACACTGAAGAAACCTGGCAGCAAATTGGAACATCAAGGAATTAAAATTGAATTTATTGGTCAGATTGAGTTGTTTTACGATCGTGGGAATCACACCGAATTCAAATGTATCACCAAAGCGTTAGCACGTCCCGGTGATCTTATACAAAACCACAGTTATCCTTTTGATTTTCAAAATGTTGAAAAACAATTTGAGGTTTATGCCGGTTCAAATGTGCGTTTACGTTATTTCTTGCGTGCAACTATTGTGCGTCGTATCAGTGATATTACACGTGAAGTGGACATTGCTGTACATACGCTTTGCAGTTATCCCGAATTGAACAGTCCTATTAAAATGGAAGTAGGCATCGAAGATTGCCTACACATTGAGTTCGAATACAATAAGAGTAAATACCATCTGAAAGATACAATAATTGGTAAGATATATTTCTTATTAGTGCGCATTAAAATTAAACATATGGAAATTGCAATTATTAAACGCGAATCAACTGGCACGGGTCCGAATATGTTCACTGAGAATGAGACAATCGCCAAGTACGAAATCATGGATGGCGCACCGGTGAAAGGTGAGAGCATACCAATACGTGTATTTCTTGCCGGTTACAATTTAACGCCCACTATGCGTGATATTAACAAGAAATTCTCGGTAAAGTACTTCCTAAATTTGGTGTTGATGGACACGGAGGATCGTCGATACTTCAAACAACAAGAGATAACGCTTTGGCGCAAAGCGGACATACCACGCTATCACAACCAAGGACAGCAACAGCATACTAGCATGGTGCATGCACATCATCCGCAGCATGCTTCTGCAAATTTAACTAGCGGTCCTGCTGCACCCACAATGACAAGTGTTGGAAGTAGTACTGTTGGCGCTGGCATAGACAGTGATTCAAGCGCTACCGGTGCAGTGCCCGAGAGTAAAATGGGTTTGTTCACACGCGAGAGTCCCAATCAAGAATTCAGCCAACAAGTTGACTCATTGCCCACATCACCAACAACGCCACCGCCAGTAGAGCGCGGCATTGGTGATGGTGCTGCCGCTACTAACACTTCACCGGTCATGCTCTCCACTACACCGCCACCATTGCCGCCAGTCTCTGCAACAGCAGAAACAACAACAACGTCAGCGCTTGCTGCACAGCCGGAAGCGGATGATTTTCTAGCAGCCGAAACCCAACCGATACAAACGCCGACAGTGGATGCGGCACAGGATGAAGACGGCATGACTAATGTATCGCTGGCGCCCACCGATATAGATATCGATGTTACGACTACGAAATCGGAATCCAGTGGCGTGGAAACCAAGAAGCGCGAAACTGCCGCACCGTTAATTGCGGATTGAAAAAAAGCTGCACTTAAGGAACAGACAAACAATTAGTGTTGCAAGTGCTTAAAGCCATCACTTTAAAAGCGAATCGCTAAACAGCAGTGCTACTCGTTATTGGTTGGCTGTAATCCTAACATTTCTAACAATATTTATAACATGCTAATTCCTGGGCCTACGATTTCGTTACCATTTTGGCGATGCACGCATAAAAGCACACAAATTCACATGAGAAAAAAATATATGTTTTTTGTTATTGGCCTCGTGTCCCAAATTATAATATACTGCTTACATAAAAACAAGCCCATATACTTATATACACCCTATATTTTCCAATATTATTAACATTTTTAAAATCATCATTATTTTCCCCAAATTACGTTAATATTACAACTGTAAAAGTTCTATTCTAAAGCAAAATGAAAAATGTTACGCGTTGCGCGATGTAGTTTATGGTTAAAAACGAAGTATATCTTTGATGAGAAGCAAAAGAATAAAGAGATATTTGTATCTTGTAGAGCATAAGTAAATCGTATATAAAATATATTATGTATTAAACAATTTATTAATAAACAAAGAAAAAAACAAATTCACGGTGTGCCTAGTTAATTTACTTGCAAACGTCAAACGATATTAAAAGTTGGCTCATTTATCAGATAAATTTTTTGAATATAATATTTTATTTAATATAGTAATTAATAGTAAATAATGCATAATTTTATTCCCAGGCCTCTTTTACTTTTAAATGTGCAAGTCGCTCCTCAATGGTTATGTGCGGTTTCATTTTGGTTAGTGTGCGTCGGTCGTTCCACATCGCCAACTTAGCTTCGGTCTTTCCCAACTCTTTGGCATGACCCGTTGACTCCTCCTACGCAAAAAAAGTTATTTTCAAAAAAAAAAATAATAAATTATACTTACCACTGTTAAATATGGGTGTCGCAACCATAACATATTTTGCTCCTGCCTTTCGTAATCACGACGAAGTGTTTCAATTGCGCGTTTACTCACCGGTTTTATGAGTCGGCGCTTGCCTCGAAAAATATGTCCTGGCACGGTTTTCTTGAAGAAGTTAATTAATGTTAATTGCATTTTTATAAGTATTTCAGAACGCTATATTATTATATTTTATTTTTAAGCTGTCGCACTTGCACGAGCCAAAAATTAAAACAGCTGATTCTCATGTATCATTAAACATACTGCACGCTGTTGACTTAAGAGAAGTGTGTTCAATTGCGTAACTAATTGTATTGTGAATGAAGAAACGAGAGCCAAGTATCGAAAATTGTGTTTTTATTTTATACAAACTTACTAACAATATTTGCAGATAATTAGTTAGAAACTCTAAAAAATATCACACAGTACAGGTGTTGGACAAAACAATTTTGTAAAACAGAACACTAAACTTTATTTGCCTAGCAAAGCGTAATCAACAGTTGTATTGGTTTTGATTTTAAATGCGTTTTCTGGTATTTGCTTTTATCAATGTGCCAAAGTTGTACCCTCTTCATCTTTGTTATAAAAACGGTCCATGTAATGCACAATTTCAAAACCTACTTCTACCATAATCAATATAATAATCATCCATTCCAGGCGAGTGTGATGCGCCTCATCCAAATTGTGCGATATCAATTCTGCCAATTCTACACAATGATTTATCTTCTCATTCATCACCTTTGTACGTCGTGAAATACTGAAATAAGAGCAAACTTGCAAGTATAAGGCTTCCAACTCTTCGCGATCCCAATAAAAATCTGGCGTGTCTAGCAAATCGGATGCCAAGTTTATCTCGTGTCTCAAAGCGAATAATTCGCCAGTTTTTCGTAATACCTCAGCTCTTGACATTCGTATGCGTCGCCCCCGTTTTAGATCGTCTGTGAGATATTCAATGGAATCCACATATCGGTCGAGCATAGCCTCCCACATGCCCAGCTTTATTGAAGTTGCCATTGCATCGGAGAATGTGTATTTTTGCAAAAAATTATCACCATCAGAGGCAAGAAAAAACTTTCCATTATGGAAGAAAGCACGTGCCACTTCTGTATCTGATGTGGACACCAAATCACCTTCAACATCAACGGCAGATGATGGAATGTACATGTAGGGCATCACCTCGCTTTCGCCACGCACTAACGGACTTAAGTATGGATCCTTCTCGTATGGACGCAAAAATGACAGCAAATTATTTGTTTCGATTTCGTTGAAATTCCACAACGCTACTGAACCTTCACGGAAGAATATAATATCACGTGTTTCTTTGCCCACAGGATACTTCGCTGTAGCATAAAGCACATTTTGTTCTACACCGAGATTATCTGTAGAAAAGTATTTTTTAACAGTGTACAAATTTTGTTCGTTTAAGCCTTTCATTAGTGCTTCCATATCATATTCTTCGGCAGTCGTAAAAGCTGATACATTGAAAAATCCTTCCGCCGACAGATTCTCAAAACCATGGTCGTCCCATTTTTTGCGTACGGTGCGTTTCTTTAAAACCTGTGCAACCGAAGCACCAACGCTGGCCTGTTGTGCGACTTTACGGCAATGCGCCAATGGTGTTGGAAACTTTAGATCGAATCGTTTCAGCTTTGGATCAAATTGCGTCAGAGGTTTCTGTACGGCACAGTGTGTGTTACCAATGCTAATTTGACGATATAGGACGCTTGTTGCTCTCTGTGTCAAAGCTGTGCCACCAGCACTTCTAGCAAACACAAGACGTGCAAAGTTCATGTTTTCAACAAATTTAATTTTAATTATATTTTAGAAATATTAAATTATAATTGTGTTCACATCGATGCAACCGGCTTCCCTCAAACATATGATATGTAGCATGCTCAATATAGCCGCGTTCAGATATTTCGATAAGCATGTTCAACATAAGCTGCGTACAGATATTTCGCTTCTTACAACTGCTGTGAATAAAAATACCTGCTTTGAATTAATGTTTATTGTGAACTTAATAGAAAAACGAAGTGTGCAATCTGGCAAGAATAATTGAATCTTTTCGAATGTGCTGAAAAGAAAGGGCCGGTGAAGTGTAAACAACTATTGTTTATATATTTTGTAAAAAATAGCACGTAAAGATAACATTAATTAATGAGTAAAAGTCTACTTAATACGTTGAAAAAATGAAAGTTGCAGTGGAAGGCTGTGCTCATGGCGAGCTGGAAAAGATCTATGAAACCATCCAAAGCATTGAAAATGAAGAGGGCTTTAAAGTAGACTTGTTGCTTTGCTGTGGTGATTTTCAGGCTACACGCAATCTCGATGATCTGCAGACGATGGCTGTGCCGCAAAAGTACTTGGATATGTGTACCTTTTACAAGTTAGTCATAACCGCGCAAAATTTGCAACATAACACTCTATAATTCTTATTTTTAGATACTACAGCGGCGAGCTAGTAGCGCCTATACTTACAATATTTATAGGCGGTAATCATGAGGCCTCCAATTACCTACAAGAACTTCCGTACGGCGGTTGGGTGGCGCCTAATATATACTACCTAGGCTATGCCGGAGTTGTGAACGTTAATGGCGTACGCATAGCAGGTTTGTCAGGTATCTATAAAGGTCACGACTATTTACGTGGACGCTTTGAATATGCGCCTTACACAGACGCCACACGCACAAGTGTTTACCATGTGCGACAGCTAGAAGTATTTCGTTTAAAACAATTATCTGGTGAAACAGATATTTTTATGTCACACGATTGGCCGCGTGGCATATACAACTATGGAAATAAGTCTCAATTGGCACGTTTCAAACCACATTTTCGCGATGAAATGGATAGAGGTCAACTGGGAAGTAGACCATGTGAGGATCTACTAAAAATGTTAAAACCCAAATACTGGTTCGCTGCACATTTACATTGTAAATTCGCCGCAGTGGTGCCACATGATGAAGTGGATGATAGCAGTGGAGAAACTGGTACTACAAATTGCGAAGAACGGAATTTGAAGCAAAAGGAAGTTGCCAAGAATAAGGAAGAAAATATAACTAAATTTTTAGCTTTAGATAAATGTTTGCCCAAACGACGTTTTCTACAATTACTCGACATTGAATCGCCACAATTTTCCGAAGGCGAAATTCGTATGGAATATGATCTTGAATGGTTAACAATACTTTATTTGACAAATCATTTAACAAATGTCAAAGCCTCCAAATACTATCTACCGGGTCCACAAAATGCAGCCAGCACTGAACGTTATAATTTTACACCCACCATTGATGAAATGGAACATGTACGCAATAAATTTGCCGCTGACCTGTTGGTGCCGAAAAACTTTGCACGCACTGTTGAACCATACAACCGCAGTGAAGATAATAACGGACATGTACCGCAACCGAAAGCGCAAATTAACCCGCAGTCTCAGCAGTTCTGTGATGCTTTAGGTATTGACGATCCTGTCAGCTTAGCATTAATAATTGGCGGACACGAACTGAACTATTCGTCTACGTTGAATGAAAGCACAGACACAGAGTTCAATGATTCCGCTACATCCATGCAAACGGAACACTCCAGCTTGAATATGTCAGGTAGCACAAGCGATGCGTTATCGCCACGGCAGATAAGTCCTTTTAAACGGAAGAATAGCATAGGACTAAATTTACCAAAACCCATAGCTGAAGTGGAAGGTGTGGAAAGTGAACTTGGAGTAGTAAAAAATACCGATGAAATTCAGATCGATAATAGCTCTGGGGATGAAGCAGAAAAGGTGCTTCCATTGGGAGTGGAAACAACAAACGAAGTTGATGAGGAGACGAATGTTTTGAATGCGAAACCACCGATAAAAAAATTTAAGAGACGTAATCAAAGCGTGTACATGAATGAAGATAAGGAGGTAGAGGAGTAAGTCCCTTACTAACATATTATAAATAAGTAATTCTTATATAAGTTGAACGGCTTTAATTTCTGGCGTTTTTTAATTATGTGAGAAACGTAATATTGATATTTTAATAAAGAAGCTACATAAATTTCGACAAAAAGATATATTTATAATATAATGCACTTGTCTTATATAACATACATATTTTTACAGTATAATAATTACAATTTAGTTCTTAAAGTTAAATAACTTTGGTATCACATCACCACATTTAGCAGACAGCTTTAAGTCCGCCAAATGATCAGCGCGAGTCTCGCCGATATTTACAATTGCAACTGGCAGGTTAAGGTCTTTTGTTTGCAATACCATGCGATAACCTGAAAATACAAGCAGACTAGAACCGAGCACTAACAACCCATCGCCATTGTAAATCATTTCGGCGATCTGCTCCACACGTTGCTTTGGCACATTATCTCCAAAGAACACAATCTCAGGCTTTAGCTGTCCGCTGCACTGCGGACATGGTGGTATGCGAAAGTTAGCAACATACTCGACGGGAATTTCCACATCACCATCTGGCCGTATCATATCTGGTGCATCACGAAATTCCGGATTTAAACTGTTTAATATATCCTGGAATTTATGCCGATCAATGCGATATTCGCAGGATAAACATTTTACCACATAACCACTACCATGTAATTCTATAACATTCTTGCTGCCTGCTTTCGTGTGCAACCGGTCGACATTCTGAGTAACAACCGATTGTATGCGTCCTTCGCGTTCGAAACGTGCCACCGCATGATGTGTATGATTGGGCTCTGTTGCCGAAAAGCTTGGCCAACCGACAAAATTTCGTGCCCAATAACGCTGACGCACCTCGGCAGAGCGTACAAATTCCATGTGTTGTATGGGTTTGTGATTAGTGCGTGCGTAAAGGCCGACACCCTCAGAGCGGTAGTCAGGTATGCCTGTCGATGTTTACACTGATAAGTTGGGTTTTTCAGATATCAAGCATGCTTTCTGTGCATAATTTTAATGCATACCAGACTCTGTTGAAATTCCAGCGCCAGTTAACACAACTATATTGGACTTCGACATCAGGAAATCCTGTAGTCGTTTGATATCCTCCTCGAGCACCGGATTATGTTTAGGCACATACTGTTGTTTCGCGGCCCATTTATTGCTAGGTAAATGGAAACGTAATATTTGACTGAAGCGCATGATATGCCTATGAATTCGCGTTTTTTTTGGGAAGTAAAAAGGTTCAAACAAATCACATAACAATAAAAGGACAACTACGCATACATATAAACAAAACAATAACAGCTGCTTACACAGTCACAATGATAATATTAAAAATTTATAATTTTTTATTTACAGAAATGCTTACTTAATATTTTTGCCCCGTATTAAATAATTAAGTTAACAATAAATAAATATTTTCAACAACATAAAAGAAAATTAATCCAAACGTTTAGAAATTTGTAAAAGTATATTAGAAAATCATATAATTTGCTTCGTCTGTATTACTAATTGCTTATGACCACTTGATTTTACCTGTCTTCGCTTAATAAGGAAACGAACTTAAATAAGGTAATTTTGCTGTAGCTGGTGAATAAATATATTCCAATTTGCATTTAATATATAAATAAATCATTATAAAAAGTTTTATTAAATTTTGTATGTACTTTTTTGCAATAGTGATTTGATGCTTTCTGGTAACCTCATCATCATTTCACTCCGTTTTCGTTTTCACGAAGCATTCGAAGTATTCACGAGCGTTCAGTGTACGCTGTAAAATTTTGTCAGTTGAAATCAGTTGAAATGCAACCGTTTAGGAGTTTTACCGGTGATTTTTAAGTATTTTAAGTTGTTTTGTGTATGTGAATGTGTGTACGTTTAGCTGCAATTAATTATCGCTGCTGTTCCCTCTTGGATTAAGTGCATTTGGTATAAATTCGTTTGTTGTGCTTCCAATGCGCTACGCTTGATGTGCAATAAAAAACAGTTTGTGTTCATAATTTGCACTCCAATTAATATTTTGCGCACGCACACTTAAATTGTGATATTAAACAGCAGAAAAAACCATTGTGAAAGTTGTAAGAAGTTTTAAAGTAAAAATATATATAAGCAAGATAAACAAGGCAGCGTAACTTCGTCAGCAGCAGCAGCAAATACAAGAACGACGCGAATCAACAGCTCTGCTTCCACGTACACTGTGAATTGACGCAACGTGCTGTTCTTGCTCCTTTTATTTTGTCTGCTTCGCAAGAAAATTTGCTGTCATCGACGCTGACGTCGACGCCAACCGAATTTTGCTGCAGAAACCGCAACGCTTCATATGTGAAATTTGATTATTGTTTTTTTTTCGTGTTGTGTTGGGTGCGTTGAATATACGCTGTTCAATTGCAATAATTTATAGCGTTTTTACACGTTTTGTTTCTTTTCTTGATCGAAATAATATACAATTGCTGGAAGTGAACAAACAAAAGTAAAAAGTATTTATACATATATAATTGAACAAAAGTTGCTGCATAAGTAAAAGAAGAATACAGGACAACAGCAAAAAGACAAAATGTCAGACACAAAATCGGTAAGTTTAGTAGCTAAACATTAAAAATTTAACAAATTTTTCCCAAGCTACAGTCCATACATACATGTAACACTATGTTTTGTTGGATTTTTTTCTATATTGAATTTTATTTATAAATTCGTTGTTTGAGAGCTGCACACAAATGAAACAGTCATTCAAGGGCGCGGTTGCCGTTGCAGCAGGTCATTCCGAGAGCGGTTTGCCTCATTGGCTGACAGCATGTGTGCCTGTATGCTTGTTTTCCTTGCTGCCTGTGCTGCCGTGCTATGCTTTTTTCTGGTTTTGCGGGTTTGTTTCTCCTTTTTGACTGAGCCATTGCAACAAATATTGTATATTATTATTAAGTCATTAAATAAATGGAGATGTTACAGAGAAAAACAAAAATCAGTAAAAATACATATAATGTGCTCTTGTGTATATTTATGCTATTTGAAATTTTTGACAAATAAAGCGATCCAATCACAATAATTTAAAAGGCGCTGCTAAAACCCTTGACTACAATTTACATACTGTATTAACATATGCAGCTGTAGTATTGATATGTATTCCAAAAAATGATTCTACGTACCATATAACAGTGTTAACAAAGTCAGTAAAATCAAATATTTATACTCAAAGTGGCAATATATCGCGGAAATAAATCTGAATGCACAAAGCGCCCTACCTATAAACTGCAACCCTTTGATAACTGCAGCATAAAGTCAATTGAACTCAAAAAACACGAGCAACCTAAATTGTCGGGGGTGTTTCATTAATGCAAATTGCGCATTTTATCTCCCAACACCTTTTATCCTAATTTCAACTTGTGTTTTTATTTGTATTAGTGTGAGTTAGGTTTTTTATAAACAAACAGCATCAAAGGAGGAATTGTTGTTAGCATTAGTCACTATGTACATTTTGTGTTGACGAAAACAAATATTTACCACAATATAAAAAACCGGCTTTGAAAATATACATACATATGCATGTACATACCTGATCAATTTCAGACTTGTGTAAAAGCTAATTACAATTAGAGAGCTCGGAAAATATTTACAAGCATATTTTACTTGTTTGTTAGATGACTTTTATCAATAGAAATACCTCGATATCGTATGTATGCAAACATTAATGTTTCAACCGCGTCAAGATAAAGTGTGATTGCTTATAGTTCCAAAGTAGATAATGTGTAATAAGTTTATATATGTTCTCTATAACGCACACAATATACCTACTTTTAGGTTCTTTAATACTTTAATGTTTAAAAGCCATACAACAAAATCGTAAGTTTACATTAACCTAACAAAGAGTTGGAGGAGCTCATATATTTAGCTACGGATAGACGCATTCTTTTATATTTAATTGTAAATGCTCTAAATGGGGCGTGCACAGGAATTCTGAAATATTACCCCAAAAAGTAAGAAAACTTCTGAATCGCTATAAATCATTAAAAAATCCTCTTAATCTTCATTTATTATACTGTATCGCCAATAACATTTCCGGCACATATTCATATGTATGTATGTATATATAATATTTTACTTATCAATTATAATTAACTGCAAGTGTGCCTTTTGTATATTGAATATGCGTTGGTTTATTGTGGATGGCTGCTATTATTAGGAACGGGAATATTAGTTCTTGCATAAATACATATGAATGTACATCAAAAATATTTTTGAGGGTCAATGAAATCGTGAACTGAAATTACTCGTTTGAAAAGGCATTAATAATATTTTGTTTCACAAAATTTGCTCACAATTCTTAACTAATATTTTATTATTCTAGTTTCTTTCGCTTTAGAAATGTTTCATTAATTTTAATTATGCACAATTACGCTACTACGGGCATAACCTTAATTTGCATACAAAATGTCATATATTGTAGTACTAACAGACGCGTCTTCAAAAGTCAGCCAGTTCAAACAAAGTCGCACATATCCGTTTGACAAGTGGTAGACAGTTCAATCACCTTTATGACAACAACAACAACAAGGAAAAAATGTAAAGAACACATTAATAGAAAATAAGAGAAATAAAAAGAAAAAAATTACGTCGTTGTTCTAAAACAACAACACACGTGTGTACGTTTCGGGGGGACGAGTATTGTGCACTAAAAGCGAGTAGTAGCAATAGCCCGTCGATCTAGAACGCTACTGCAACACCCACGAATGTTAAGCAGTGCCAGAGCGCAAAAAATCAAACAATCAGTAAAGCATACAAGCGTACTCCTAAGTGTAAAAGTTGCTATAAGTGCAGTGCTGGCGGCACCGTTGCTGGCTGTCGGTCTGTCTGTTTTTAAATTGTGGCATGCCAATCTGAAATCATTTGAGCGAGCGAGTGAGAATTGTTGAATTATTAATTCAGTATGCTGAATTGTAATGTACAATTACAAGCGAACAGACATATGAGCAGACAGTAACGCCGTTATGCATTCTTAACTGCCTTGAAGCGCATTTCAAGTGCCCTCCAACGAACACTGCCGCTGCAAATGCAATGTTTCTATTGTTCGCTTTTGCTGTGACTACAGTCCCTCAAAGCGTTTCTGTTTGTATTTGTATATGTAAAGCGTGTAAATTATGTCGTCAATGCTATTACGAGTGTTATGCATTTTTGACTATACAGCCAACCTAGCTGTTCGAGTTACAGATCAGTTTGCGTTGTGTACTCTCTTCCCCCCCTGCTTTTCGGTGGTTTCCACTGCACGCCGCCAATTGTGTTTGACTTTTGTTGACGCTTTTAATGGCTTTGCTTGAAATAATTTCTTTTTGTATAGAAAGCGTTGTTGGTAAGTGTGTTGTTGGTACGCAAAATATTTTGCTGTGATTGAAATGCAATGCACGCGTTATGACTACAATTTCTTATCGTTTGTGTTTGCGAAAGCGAAAATTCCAATGGTTCGTAGCTTTGTTGATAAGCCTTAGCGGTGTAATTCATATTGAAAGTGTTATGAATTAAAAATTTCTGAATGATGTATGTGATTTCGTGCCTACAATCGCTCGTGATTCTAATATGTCTCAACAGCTGGCCACTTTTCTTTGCAATATTTGGATGAAATTTTCATTGAGCAAAGTCATAAAATGTAAAAAAAATTCCATTTAAATAATGCTACACTCACCAAATAAAAATATGCGCATTTTTAAAAAAGCTCTGAGTTATTTTTATCATTTGTTTTTATTTCTATGAAACAAGTGTGCAAAATTGAAGGAAGTTTTTTTTATAAGTGGAAATTACATCTATATATATGTATATACAACTACTACCAGTGTTTTTTGAATAGCTTATGCGATTGGATCAAGTGTGTAAATAAATGCATATATACTTTGCATTCATCCAAGCTCAGAAAATTATAGTGCAATATGAGTAATCGCGCAATATCATACATTTGTAGGAAATTATCAATACTTTATTTATATTGTAGCGAACTAATAAGTAAATGTATGTTGTTGACTGTTTTTTTTTTATATCTTGAACTGGGCATATTAAGTTTGCCACGAAGTTTGTACACTCTGTAGGCAACGTCGGAGACCTTATAAAATTAGACAGCACGCCGACCAGACTTCGGACGCAACTAATTTCAGACAAGCACTGACCGCCATTCACAGTGGAGCCATTAACACCTTCACTGACTCCCTCTCAGTGAATGGCGTAATACGAGTCAAACCACCACCCATTGCAGACACAGAGCTCGAGTTGCCTCGCGAATCTAGAGTGACCCTCGCGCAACTTCGTCCTGGATATTGTAGCAGGTTAAACTCCTACCTATCCAGAATAGACCCTGACATACCAAACACATGTCCTGCATGCAATGAGTCTCCGCATGACACTAACCACCTCTTTGCATGCCCAACAAACCCCACTCATCTAACACTCCTCTCCCTATGGTCCGACCCCGTCAAAACAGCTCGTTTCCTGGGCCTTCCGTTAGATGACCTCGACGACAACGAATCTAGAATTTATCACCCAAACGGGGATTAGATAATCGTTACAACAACAACAACCTTATAAAATTTATATATAAATGATCAGCCTGATCAACTGAGTCGATTTAGCCATGTCTCTCTGTCTGTCTGTATATACGCGAACTATTCCCTCTGTTGTTGAGATATGGATCTTTAATTTTTCTCACATTCTTTTTTCCCCAAGAAGCTGCTCATTTGCCGGAACCACCGATATCGGACCACTATAGCATATATCTGCCATACAACTGAACGATAAAAATCAAATTCTTCAACAGAAAACTTTTTTATTTGAGAATATATCTTCACGAAATTTGACGCGAACGGTAGAATCTCCGTACAAATTATTTAGATCGGACCATATCTAAATAATATTAAGAAATTTCTAACACCTACCATATTGAAATACAACTCTTTTCTTACTTAGCATTAATGCCAAATTTTCTCTTTCATAATCGCTTTTGATTTTAAAATCCCACTGTAATTCCTCTAAACTCTAAACTCAGTTATTTACAATTAACAAGTGCATCATATTACAAAGCAATGTAATAGCAAAAACAACAACAATAGCATAATTGCATTACATACACTTAATACGCTTTTAATTCACCACAAATCTTCACACGACTAGCCGTCAGTGCGCTTTCGGTGACATTATATGCATTGTTGCTGTTATATTACAGTTGTTTTTGTTTTTTCTGGTTCTCATTGTAGTTTGTTTTATTTTGGTTACATTTTAAATTATTTGTGTCAAGCTAGAACTTTATTTTCGAAATTAATGGAATTCGCTCTTTTAAAACGCAAATTTATAATAATATTATATTTTATTATTTTTTAATATAGAAGTTCTTCTGAATATATAAATAAATTGTGCTATTGTTAGCGTATATATAATATAAAACTTTAATACTAAGGGGCGTTAAAAGCAAGTTCAAAACACAAACAGTTAACAAAAAGCGCGACTAACCCAACCCATCTTGTCGGCTCATTAAATACAGCACAACCAACGTTGAATGAATGCAATTTTCATTTTCTTGTTGCTTTGTGCTGTTTGTGTGCGGTGTAAGGTGTATAAGACATGTGGCTGATGCGGCGTCACGTTTCCATAGTGGCTTTGCGTTCGCCCGTACGCTCGAATGACTAACCAACCAGTAAGCCACATACTTACCACAAAGGCTTGACCACTACAACAACAGTCGGTCGATGTCTGTGGCATTAATTACAATACTCTTACATTCAATTTAATTTCACACTAATTTCGCGTTCTCTCACTCTAAAACTTTTTTCAGCAACGAAACTATGTTTTTATTACACATATTGACTTTATTTTCGTTTTTAGTTTTCGAGTATTGAAACACCTGGCTATGTGGGTTTTGCCAATCTACCAAATCAGGTGCATCGTAAATCGGTGAAGAAAGGATTTGAATTCACGCTGATGGTGGTCGGTGAGTCGGGTTTGGGGAAGTCTACATTGGTCAACAGCCTTTTCCTGACAGATTTGTATCCGGAGCGTGTGATACCAGATGCCATAGGTGAGTTGTCATGTTTAGTTGTAAATTTGTATAAATTCTACATTTTTGCCTCTTCTTTTTTTTAGAAAAACAAAAACAAACCGTGAAACTAGAAGCCTCCACAGTTGAGATAGAGGAGCGCGGCGTCAAGTTGCGTCTAACAGTTGTGGACACACCGGGCTTTGGGGATGCTATCGATAATTCGGATAGTTTTAGCGCCATATTAGAATACATAGACGAACAGTATGAACGTTTTTTGCGCGATGAGAGCGGCCTAAATCGGCGCAATATTGTAGACAATCGTATACACTGCTGTTTCTATTTTATATCGCCTTTCGGGCATGGGTAAGTCGACATGACGTAATGACGTTAAAATTCCGACACTAAACTATCATACAATTTTGGGTGACACGTTTGATAGTCTGTACTTCTTCATTCCAAATACAACCGCGATTATTGTCAGTACATTTACAAGGCACTCGGTCTGCTCTATACTAAACACCATTCACGGCGAACTTATTAACACTTTCATTGACTCTCTGCTAGCGAATGGCATTCTTGGCGTCGAAACAGCACCCATCGCAGACCGTGCGCTCGTGTTGCTGCGTGAAACCAGAGTTACATGTTAAACTCCTATCTCTCCGTTCCCATGTTAGTCGGGTCTAAGTAACCGGAACGGACCCCTTTTTTTAACCGGCCAAGGACAGTCAACTCGGCACCATTTCTCGAAATTGCTTCTTTCTGTCGCTACAACAAACACAACAAACTTCTATCTATTCAAAATAGACCCTCTTTGCATGCCCCGCTAAATTTACTCCGTTAACACTGTTTGCTCTTTGGTTCGATCGTTACCGTTAAGTGATTTCGATGACTTTTGATTTTGTACTTTCCCCTCGTTACAACAACAATTAGGCCTATTAGTAATAATTTCTAAATTTCGCTTTTAAGGCCTTTGGGAGTATACATATATAAAGAAGGACCCGGCTAAAGGAGACACGGTTTTTTTTAGAAATCACACATCTTGTCTTCTATATATAATGAAGAGATTTCGACAGACCATCACTTCTAGCTGCCTATATATAACTGTAAAACTTTTATATAACTGTTCAACTTCTATATAACTGTTCAACTTCTATATAACTGTGAAATTTTTATATAACTGTAAAACTTTTATATAACTAAAACTTTCATATAACTGTAAAACTTTTATATAACTTTATTCATCACACATTTCGCTAATTTATTTCGCAGTCTCAAACCTTTAGATGTTGAGTTTATGAAAAAGTTACACTCTAAAGTGAATATAGTGCCTGTGATCGCGAAAGCTGACTGCCTCACAAAGAAGGAGATACTACGCCTCAAATGCCGGGTTATGCAAGAAATTGAAGATCACGGCATTAAAATATATCCACTGCCCGATTGTGATTCCGACGAGGATGAGGACTACAAAGAACAAGTCAAGCAGCTGAAAGAGGCCGTGCCATTCGCGGTATGCGGTGCAAATACGCTGCTGGAGGTGAAAGGCAAAAAAGTGCGTGGACGCTTGTATCCCTGGGGTGTCGTGGAGGTGGAAAATCCCGATCACTGTGATTTCATCAAATTACGCACAATGTTAATGTAAGCTCAGCAATTGGGTTTTTGTAATAAATGCAATTTTAATATTAATTTTTATTAAATTTTTTCTTTTCAATTTCAGCACACACATGCAAGACCTGCAAGAGGTCACACAAGAGGTGCACTATGAAAACTATCGTTCCGAACGTTTGGCCAAAGGGCGCAAGGAGAATGGCATGAAAGTCGAGCGTGATTCTATGGTGCCAACGCAGATTGTCGTCAACAGCGTCATTTCCGAAAAGGATCGAATATTGCAAGAGAAGGAAGCGGAATTGCGACGCATGCAGGAAATGTTGGCACAAATGCAGGCCAAAATTCAAGCGCAACAGTAGGTGTAGCGTACGCATTCACATATAGAACAGGTGTAAGCATAAAAATAAACAACAACAACAACAACAAAAACTAAAGCAGCAGTAAACAACAAAAATGAGATAAGGCAGGCGTGTAGCAAAGGCTGCCGCTCAGTTATGATGGATATAAAGCAAAGCACGGCTTAGCATTGCATTCCTATTAGTCACAACTACAAGCAGAGCGCGCAAATGGAATAAGACAAATAAGAACTTGCATGCACAGCGCTTGTTAAACATACATATAAACGTATAAAAACTTGCAAATAATGTTTTCAAATCGCGTTTGGTTTTATTTCGACAATTTCTGTTAGAGTTTTGCTATAGCTTTTACACACATTCTTTCATATAGGCATTATTTTTGTAATTCGTAAATCTTTATATTAAACAAGAAGAAAACTATGGCGTATTATTTTATGTTTATAATTAATAATAATTATGCTTATGCTTAATATTAGCTATAATAATATTATAAAAATCGCATGTAAACAAAAACACACGCAAACTATACATATTTTACATATTTTGTATTTGTTTATGTTGTTTTCATGCTGAAGAACAATTTATATGCATACACACATATATATTTTTGTAATGTTTAATATTGCTTATAAAACGCCTAAAGGTAGCATAAAACAACAATTAAATGACGAGCGTTGCATGTTTAAGCAACAAATACAAACATATATACATTACACAAGAATACAGCATGTTTAAGGCGTAACGATAATGTAACGAACTCAGTACAACTCCTAACACATATATTTTTACAATATTGTTTAAGCGTCTTTCACATACGCACATACACACACACACACACACCTTGAAAAACATTCTAAATTTTGCTCATACCTAAATTATAACTAATTTATATATGTATGTAACTGTATATACGTATGCCAGACATAATCACTAAACAATCGTAGTACATGTATATATGTACACTGTAAGATAAAAATATGCAAAATACAAAAATTTACACACACATATGTCTTCAAATGATTCCTCGCACACTTTTATGTTGCTTTGCCACTAACGCCTATGCGCTACACCAATTCCGCCCCGTTACTTTTAACTGTAGACACATGTCAACCAATATTTACATTAGAATGCGTGCTTTTAATTGTTTTACAGCCACCAATCACAGATTATATACATGCTTATATGCATATGTGAATGTTACAAAAAGTTATGAAAAATATTTTTAATTAAAATAAAAAAGAAATTTAATAAAAGTCTGCATTTGCTAGTTAGTAACAAATTTCATAAAATATTTGACAAAAAGTTTATTTGTTTAACGGACTTGCTTAAATTTAAATTGTAAGCCTAAATTAAAAATATTGTTTATTGTCATTCATCAATACACAAATTTATAAAAATTCTAATTACACATTAAATTTTATCTCTAATGTAAAAAATAAAACCTAAATATATTATATATATTTTGCATTTCATTATGCAGCTCATGCGCCTTACCACAACTGTATATTCAAAACTGACACAAAATACAACTACAACAATTTTGTTAGATTTTTCACATTATAAACCAATGTAAACTTTAATAAATAAAAGCTTGGTGCTCTGGCTCTTTCTCCTCCGTAGATTTTCCTATACATATACACAGTGCTTACATGCAAATCTTGGGTAATATACCCAGTACCATACATATGAATGATTTAGAATCATAGTACATACAAATTAATTGAAAAAAAAACTAAGATTATTAAATATTTTATAAAAGTTTAATGCTAATTACATACAATTACAAATGTCGCATTGAAAATAAATATACATGTATATAAATATATATATACATATTTATGTGTATTTCATAATTAAGAGTATATGCATATAAATATTTGTGCTAGTAAAAGAAAATTGAATACAGACGATTTGCTGTTGATCAACTCAGTTATGCAATAATTACTAATAAACACCACTAGTTAAACAATTTCAATTAAAATAACAAAAATTATAGAAACAAGAATTGCTAGCTGTAATTGCATATAGTCTCAGTTGTATCTTATGGTTGATATGCAGTGGCACATACAACATTAAGTCGGACAATGCATCAGCTTTATATGCTGTGTATACGTCAACAAAGCTACATGTAATTATAAAATTATAAGTTATATGATAATAAAAAATATAAATACATTTATACTCGCTTTTATACCTACATCAAAATAACATGCTGTATTATTTTAGTTATTGCTACAAATTTCGTGCAATTTAAATAATTTGCGAATTTATACATATGAACTTCATGCACACATTTGACATAACGTAAAATTAATGAAGCGTCAGATTTTGAATCCTCCAAAACACCATTATCAACAATTTAGAAGCGGAAAATCGGATGTTGTTGTTGCAGCTGGAGAAAACATGCCTAAATTAATGTTGAGGTATGCTGCCGAGTTGGCAGTCTTTTGCCGTATAAAAATCCGGGTCCATTCCGTTTACGTAGATCCGACTGTGGTGAGAGATCGGTAAGATCAAGGTTAAATGTAGATATAACTATAGTTGGTACAAAACAGCGAAAATTTGCACGTAGCTTGAGAGCAATCTGCAGCTGAACTATGTGTATACATGCACATATATATTATATATCTATATTTAATATTTTTTTTGTTAAATTCGTACCACTGTTATGTGAAACAAATGTTGGATAATAACCAAAAAATATTGTTTCACATAAATTTAGTTGCAGCAGAGAGCGTACAATTACATTTACATCTCTGGTTGCAGCTCTAAAGTCTGCTTGAATTTTGAGTATTTAGATGCATAATGTATTATAAGTTTGGTCGCATAACAGGATATATATTCTACCAATCTAAGTTTTGATTCTTTAGCATCAAATCTTAATAGGTTTCCACATTTATCAACGCAAGTTGCTTGGAATTCAATATTGTAAATATTTACGTATGTTAGGCAAAGAAAAATACAGATTAATGAATTTTGCTGGCCTTGCCAACTATATTTGCTGATAAATAATAGCCAACCACTGCTAAGAAAAATGCGAAAATCATGCGAAGAAAAATCAAATATAGTTAAACAAAAAGACTTAAAATTATAGTACAAATCAAACAAATGAAAAACAAGTTTGAAAATTTCCAAAATAATAAAGTACCAATAAATTTGTACAGATATATGCTTATATATTTTTATTAACGAAAACCCTATCACACAGTGTGTTGGCATTGTAAGGATTATGTCATATATTTCCTGCACTTATAATGATACTAAAATATATATTTATAAACAATTTTTAATAATCACATAATAAAATTATTTGCAAACTCTGCCCAATCAATAAATACGTCAAAATACTCGTGCATTTAAGTTTTATACTGACATCGTCAAAAGCTGCCGAACACTGCATTGAAGGGTTAAGTAATTAGCAACTACGAACGTATGAACAAAAGGGAACGTCAAATAGTCTTCACATTTATCTCCCGGATTTCTTCAATTTTATTTGTAAATTTTTATTTTGTTCGACATTTGCTTTTGCAGATAAAATGATTTTCATGCTCATTGAAATGTTGCTATTCGACCATTTGTGAACGAATCAACGAATAAACCACGGCGTGGAGCAGCTCAACGCAAGCGCGAGTGTGTATCGTTGATATGTTGTGTGTTTAAATAAAAACGAAGTGTCATTGGATAAAGAAGCAACAGTGAAACAGCGCGAAACGCAGCGACGGCAAAAGTGTTGGACTGAAATCGCACCAAATTTATATATAAATAGCTATTTTGCGAGTATGAACTATTTGCCAACGCAAAGAAAACTTGCTAAATAATTTGTGAACAAATTTCGTAGTAAATAATAATAAATAATTAGTGGTAAGGATTTGCTATTGAAATATAAGTAGTGCAGTGTGGCAGATATGTATCGGTGGCCATAGCAAGAGGTCAAAAACGTTGGATGTGCTATAACCTTTTTTGACATTGAACGGCAGCAACGGCAACAGCAACAAAAAGAAAAGAAGTAGGAATAAGCGCTACACAGATCAGTGACGGTGACCATAGAGCAAGTGTAGCAAATTACAGGAAACAATAGGTTGGTGAATGATTTTAATAGACGACAGACAGACGGACGAATAATGTAGATTGGAAAAAGCCATATGATGGAAATAGAAGAAATCAGCGCCATAGTAATTTTTTAACGAAAGTTGAATCTCTATCTATGAATAATACCCTTGCTGTGCGTAGATAAGCAGACATATTATATATATAATAAAAGCTAAACATTAGGGTACCAAATAATAAGACATAACCATATGTCAATTATTTTGCAGTTTTTCTAATATTCGTTAGTACATAAGGAGAAAACAAGATATGAATGGAAAATTTTTATGTAGCAAGCTTGCTAGCAGTTACCGTCTTCAGTTGAATGCAGTACATGCATATAGAGATACGTTTTTGTTCGCCTCTTGTCGTGCGTGCGAGCTATATCAACATAGCGGTGCGAAAATTTGAATGAATATTCACATACATACATGTACCAAAAGTTTTGTGTTGTTGTGTAATCGCTGAAAATCCTAACAAGTAGCAAAAAAAAGAAACCAAAATTTAAATATAAGGCGACGCATGACTGAACAACTAATGTAAAGTCTAAAGCAATGTAATGATAAATATGTGAACAGGTATCACAACACGCGAATCACGTGAAATTAATTAACAAATCAAGTAATACCAAATATAATCAAGTGCAGTGTAGTGAAAAAGATTTATTATTATTATCTATTATTTTGTTTGCTAAAATTATATTAAATAATTTATTAATTAATATTTAGAATACAAACGCCAAGCCGAAAATTGCTGATAAATGAAATAATGATAAGTCAACAACAACAAACTTAAAAACGTCTTTAATTAATAAATAATCATAGCGGTTGCTAAGACGCTATATAACCCAAATCTATTCCTTTGCGAAATACTCGGCCTCTAATTAGTCAACTAAAAGCGACTAATGGCGTTAAGTTACTAATTGACATTGTGCTCTGATTCTTAGTATTAAAGTGTAGTTTACACACTTCTCAATACCTAATTTGCTTTTGGATTAAAACGCTTAAATTGACAGTGCGCAGCGCATTGAATTTTCTTACCACTTCCGAATTTGACCGTCAAAATTCCGCCAGAACCAATGGCTAAGGACGAGGAAGAGGATGATGTTTTGCCCGATAAGGATGCGGCCAAGGGCTTTTACGCAAAATATGAACCGAAAGAGATATTGGGAAGGTAAGACTATATATTGTTAATGTAGTTATTAATGTAAAATAGTATAAATCGCAAGTTTCTCAATTTTTTTTGTTAATATTTTCGCACATAATCTTTAACGGTACTGCTTATATGAATGGTTTACATAATAAACATTTTAATATCATAAATATTTACAAAATACAATAAGTATGTGCAAATATAAATAATATTATAACTAAAATACATATACATATGTACATATTTTTACATAGTTGTGGAAAAGTAAAGTTCTACCACTTGCTCGATATGCTGGTATCTAGAACGTCTGGATTAGGAATTACATATATTATATACCAATAATTGCAATGTTTCGTAATTGTTGCGCAAGAGAATAAATCAGTACTTGTTTTTTACAAAAAAATTGTCGTTAATTCCTTACCTACATGTACTTCGTATTGTATCACTTAGATTGCACGGGTTGCTGTCAGTTTGATTTGGTATAAAGTAGAAAAAATTTAAATTTATTAATTAACGATATTAGGTTATGTACATACATATATATGTAAATAAAAATATAAAATGCAACATGTCAACATTTAAGCGTGTGCATATAAGGAATTCTCTGGGCGGCATACATTCATTCATGTACATAGAAAATCATATATTTGGTTTCATTTTTTTGGTCTGCAATAATTATACAATAAATTAGTAAATTTTTAACTTTTTGCGCAGTTTTTAAATTTGCCTACCAAATGCTAATGGATTTTGAAGTGCCAAATTCAAAGTACTCAAGTTAAAATTTCATAACCGTGTCTAAAAGCAATAAAGTTATGTCAATATTCGTAGTTATATATGTACATACGTTAATAAATGCACGAATCTGCCTCGATTTTTTTTTTGGAATGGTGTAAGCTATTTCCCAAGTAGTTTTAAAGTGTTTCTTCTTCATTATTTTTGTTTAAAAATCGTCTTCTTTGCTGTTTCTTTATTATTTGAATAAAATAAGTTTTTATAACACAGCTCTTGACTAGCTCCTTTATAAATGTTAGAAGGTCGAAGTCAATTTTCTGGCTTACACATATGATATTGCGTGACTTCTTTGCTGATTTCGATACATACATACATATATGCATTTTTAATAACGTATTATGCCTGCAGAAGCGGTTATTCTGTCTTCAAAATTTATTTGCTCTCTTTGTTCGTATCGGAATTAAACGTGAATTAATAAAATTAGCTGATTCATCAGTTAAAACTGAAAAATAAAACAAAAAAACTTGGAAGCAATAAGTGAAAATGTAAACAATAGACCGAAAAAAAACACCAAAACTGATTTATAATTAGCTTAAAATGAAGTATATCACTATAAAAATAAAACGCTCATTGGCTGAACGCTTAATAAAGTCAGCTAAGAATAAATATTCCATATCGTTTTGCAGCAATTTTCATTTTACTTTTTCTAAAAGTAATGAGTGGAATACTACCAACAATTCTACATTACAATAATTACGTCTACAAGCCAAAAAAAAATTGTATATTTATATTTAAAAATAAAAATAAAACAATCACGCAGTAATTAGTGCTGTAGTAATATAAATCGCGCCACATTGCACAAATATTAAATACTTTTCAATAGAAAAGGGGGCTCACATGTAGGCACACGTAAGCGAACCAGTCACAGCCAACCAACCAGCTACACCGCTAAAGCAGAGCACCAGCACTGCTGCAATAAACCATGAACGGCATGAAATAACAGTATACACAGCACTCGAAGTAGGGAGGTGTGTCTCGTACGGCCGATATGACGGCGAGCCAACGGTGCGGTTGTTGGCAGAAAATTGTAAAAAAAAGCAAAATAATAATAAAATAAATAAATTCCTATAAATTGCAAACCGAACCATTGAATGTATGTAGTGTAAATGTATGTAAAGGCATATGTTTGTATTTAATTGTAGCGAAGAGGGGTGTGCGCCGCTGTAGCTTGCAATTATGTAGTTCACCTGCTCACGAACCGGTTGATCATTACATGAGCACATTGGCATTTGCGAAAAAAAAATGCCACGTGATAGCGAAAAACAGGCGAGATCACACGCCAAATGCATACACACGTGTATTTACATACATACATACATACAGTTTTATAGATATACAGACTTTTTCATTGTACTAATGCATAAATAGAAATACCTACACATAAATGTCTATATGTACTTGTAAATATATGCATACATATACGTATGCATATGTGTGTGTTTGTGAGCAACGAGCCCCCATTTCCCGCATACGTGTCTACTTAGAATAACGAAAATCACTCAACAGCTGTTCAAATTGTCTGCGGTAGGGGGGTTGAGCGGAGCACAGTGTTTTCGACATACATATATCTCGCTACAACAACAAACTACTATATATAGCATACATATTGTTTCAAGCAAACACCAAAGCCACATAGCTGTCAGACTATAGGCACACATAGTGAAGACAAGCATAAAGTGTAAAAATTGAAAAAAAGTAATGAAAATAGAATAGCTTTTCATCCACTTATTTGTGTGTATGTAAATAATTTGTGTTACACATTGCCACGGCCCTTGGCAAACAAGCGAAGGGCGTACAGGCCCTTTAGCTTTTAGCAAGAAAAAGCGAGAATAATTTATATACCAGTATATGTGGTGTATGCGGTATATCTACCTAATAATTATATGGAATTTTTGCAATATATTTTATATTTCAATTATTGAAATATGTTAAAAATTGTATTTCGTAGGTGTAGTAAAAAGAAATCGTTAATTTTTCCAATAGGTGGAGTTATTTATCTGTATCTCGCGTTGTATAAGTCCGATCGGGTTCAGCGAGATGGCGTTAGAACGATGACATTTCATACTAAAAAAGCTTTTTTGACAGTTTTGTGATTGGTGGATTTAGTTTTGTTTGAGCGCGCGTCAAAGATGGATACTAGCAAAGAAAACTACCAAAATTTTACCGCTCCTTTCCGTTCCGGTAATTTCGATGTCAAAGATGCATCAAGCTCTGGAAGACCAATTATCGAAAAAATCTATCAAATAATGGAAATCGTCGAGTCCAAACATCGCTTACGATTGTCCAGGACCTAAACATTGTACAAAAAAACCGTTTGGAACCATTTGATTAAGGCTGGATACAAAAAGTAATAGATAAAGCATTCTGCTTACATTATATTATTATTATATAATATTAAAATTTTTTGAAGAATAGCCTTTACCAAAGCGTGTGATTACCCCAAGTTGTTATTGTAGCTTTGTAGGCATAAAACCTTTCTTATTATTGCTAAAATATTAAACAATCTTTGACCGGGCATAAATTCCAATCAGTATCTGACAAATTAAATTTATTTTTAAAATTTTAATAATATATTCCCACCAAAAATTTGAAGTGATTAGATTACATTTTATCTACTCACTAATCTAGACTGTCCAACCGTTCAAAGCTGTAGCATTTTTTCGCCACAACTCTATTTGAACGGCTTCGGCAGCCTCACACCACATTACCCTCTTTTTTGATGCTATTTAGCTGATATTGTTTTAATTATTTACTTGTTTTTTATTTGCTTGTTTTATTTTTTTCACTTTGACAGTTTGCAGCGTCTAAATCAGCTCTGATAATGTGATAAATTAACCTACTGACAAACAGATGGCGCTAAATCAGGGTCACACAGAAAGATTTCGAATTGATTAGCTTCAAATCTACTTGGTGAGGAGATTAACAAGTGTCATTTATGTTTGGCCGAATTTCGCTAAATCTAGTTGATTAGTGAGATTATCTACTCAACAGCCTAAATCTTGTGATTAAGCATCGGTCAGATCATAGTATTATACCACAAATCTTAAACACATCTATCTATACCTATAGGTATATACATTATAACATTAATTTTTTATTTCTATATGTTTACTGACGCAGTTTCATTGCACGTTCCGGAAGTCTTAAATGCAAAGCACACATAATCAGTAGGGATCGCCGTAGCTGAGCTCGCTCTGGCAACGTTAGGCACATTGAAATTTTCAAACACATTTTGGTTAGTTAAATTTTTTAATTAAATTTTGAGTTTTTGTAAAAAACGTCTACATACAAAAGTTATCGATATTTTTTTTGCCTACAACATTGACATACAAGTTTTTTCTATAGGACGCGCAGTTTTGCCGCAAATCGAGTTTAACAATTTTTAACCCAAAAAAATTCAACCACGCCCCCCACACCTTTCTTTTCCCGACCTCAGTTCGCCCGTAAATTATTTTTCCCTTAATACTTGTTTTTTTGATCTTTTGTTTTCGATGTGTATCATTCTACTATGCTTGTATTTTGTTTGCAAAAATTATCTACCCTGCTCTATATTACCGACTTTGCTCTGTGCAAATTAAACAATAACTACCCTAATGTAGTACATTTGCCTCAAAAGTGTAAAAATAGACAGATAGCAACGAACAGCAGCGAGAAATGCTGATTGCACGTGCGATCAACAATCGATGCGGCATAATATTAAACGAAAATAACAGACAAATCTCAGTTCAAAAAATCACTTCGAGTAACCGCTCAACCACACAAGCGTAATATACATATATATAAGACAAAGTAATATATATATATATAAGACAAAGTAATATATATATATAAGACAAAGTAATATACATATATTATATAAGACAAATATATATATTATAAGACAAACAATATATATGTACATTTGTATGCTGTTGAAAAAATCTATCTATATCATTTTATAAAACGTCAAATGTCATCATCGGCAGCTAGAAATTGTTGCGTTGACGCTAATCTTTGCTCGCAAGCCTTTTTTGCTATCAATTTGTTTATACATAAACATATATAAATAAGTAAATATATACGCTTACATGTATACCATAGCATTTGCTTTGCCCATTCATAATTTTATTTTTATAAATCCATACATACATATATACATATTTTTTATGATTTATTTCGCATTTTTTGTATTACCTTCGTTATTCTATGCCACATTTTTTGTTTTGATTTTGTTTCTTTTTTCCATTTCCATTATTATTTAATTTTTTAATATATGCTACTTTAGCATATTTAGATAAGACAAGTTGCTTTCTGGTTTTATCTAAATACTATCAGCTTTTATGGGTCGTGCGGCATTTCTGTTATAAAAAGAAAATTAAAAAAAAAATTTTTGTTTGCTTATTTGCTATTAATTGTTAATAAATTGTTTGCTTACTAATTTATATAGTGCATACATACATACGAATTTATGTACATATGTTATATTCATATAAGAAAATCAATTTTTATAAGCGATTAGTTGCGTTAAATATTTTTGTACTGCAGATAATGGCGAAGCATTGATTTTATTGTTGCTGTTCAATTATATTGTTTAATTCTAGAACGGCTGAATCATTTTACTTTCACATTTTCGCGTGCAGTTTATTTTACCATTTTTTTTTTGCTTTTATTTCTTTTTTTATCGTATTTGCTTTGAGTATGAAGTACATTCAGATAAAATTAACGTTTTCATGCGATTTTGGCATTGAGAAAATAAGGTTTGCTTAATTTCGCGTTTTAGTTTTATTTTTATCTTTTTCTGTATAATAAGCCAAACTGGTCACATGCCATAGTGGAATTTTTTAGAGAGAAACGAAGAAGTATAGGTAGTGATTCATATTTGCGCGAATAAACTCTACGTGAATAACCGTTTCACTGGCTTTTATTTAATATCTTTCAAAAGTTTTTTAATTGCGTAATTTTCCAAATTTTTACGTATTCGCTTTATATTTATTTTATTTATTTATAATCACAATTTTTTTTTTAATTTTTGTTTTCTTTGTAACAATTTTTTAAATTGGTTTTTTATTTCTATATTGTTTGCTTATATTTAATGTTATTTGTAATATTTTTTAAGAAATTAAAAAAAATTATCGAAAATTATTAAATCTTCTTAAAACTTTAATGTTGAAATACGAGTATGTTTTTTATACATTTTTTATTTCTTTCGACTATTCTTTTTATAAAAAAATATATATTTTTGTTTAGATTTTTTGCTTGTGTTTTATTTTATTTTTAAATTTTTTTTTAAATATTTCTAAAATATGAAAAATAAAAATTATTATAAAACTTATTAAATTCTCTTAAAATATCTAATGTAGAAATATGTTTTTTTGTTTTAAATAAATTTTTCATTTTTTTACTATTACTTTAATTAAAAAATAAATATTTTTTATATATTCTTTGCTAATATTTTTTTTTATTTTTGTTATTTTTAAAATATTAAAATATTTTATAAAATATTAAAATATTTTTTAAAATATTAAAATATTTTTTAAAATATTAAAAATAAAAATTATTATAAAACTTATTAAACTAATCTTAAAATCTCTAATGTTGAAATATGTTTGTTTTTTATAAATTTTTTATTTCCATTGACTATTATTTGTATTATCTATTTACATATATTTTTCTCTAATTTCATTTTTATATTATTATTGACCGTCTATATTTAATATATATTTTTAATATTTTAAAAATATTTTTAAAAAATTGTTTTTTGTTATAAAATTTTTTTTATTATATTTTATCTCAAAATTTTAATTTCGTGTATTGTGTATTTAAACAAAATCATAATAAACACACATTTTTCACATAACTTTTTCAGCGCCATCTATTGACTTTTTGAAACTTTTACCGCCACAAATCTATGTACATATATATGTCTATGAGCAATTAATTTCAACACACATTCCGACAATTCATATCTACATACATATGTATGTATGTATCTTGATAACGAATTCATACATTGTTTATAAAAATAACCAATTTTAAAAAGATTTGAAAATTTTAAAACTGAAATAATTTTTTTATTCAATCATACTTTTGTTTTTAAATTTTTTTTACTTTCGAAAATTAAAACTTTTTTTGTATTTTCGAATATTAAAAGTTTTTGAATTTATTGTTTTTTGGAAATTAAAATTTTTCAAACTTTATATAGTATTTTTTATATTTTCACTTCTAAAACTACTACTATTTTTATTATATGCATATTGGTTTTTTCCTTTACCTATTGCCACAATTGACATTGTTTAATTGCAATGTTTCGAGAGGCTCGTCTCTCGCCAATTCGATTGAATAATTGTCGTTGACGTCATTGGAGACAAACAGAAGAAAATGGCGCTTTTACGTGTGCATGAATAAATGAACGAAACAAACGTAAATGTTTTTAGAAAAGCAAAACATATTAGTATGAAAATAAATACTGTGTCGATATAGGGGTTTCCCATAGCGCGCTTCCACTTTCACAACCATAACATGATTTTAGCTAGTTCTAAGATTCTCACAATAACCGATTCTTATGCTCTGAAATTTTTAATTCCAATTTTTTATTTTGTTTTCGGAAATGGTAGAACACAAATCACGCGAGCGCGAAAAAATTTAAATTCAAAATCTTTATTTTTTAATTTTAATTATAAACTTAGGATCTATTTTTGAACCTGGAATTTGGGCTTAATAATTAATTTTATAAATTTTAATACAGTATTTGGTATTAATTTTTTTTTAATTTCTCAATGCGGGTTTCGTGATTAGAACTTTGAAAATAATTTTTTTGCAGCATTATTTGCAACCCTGCTCTAAGGTTTCACTACTTTTTTGTGCTCTTCCTTTGCTCGCCTCCACAACTACTTAAAATCTTGGTTCACAATACTTCTTATGACGATATTTTGTTAGTCTAAATCTCCTAGTCGTTTGTTTTTCATTACCGCATATTTTTGTGGCGTGTTCCGTGTTCCCGAATGAGCCAGCGTTCCCCACCAATTTTTTTGTAACCCCAATCAATCGAGTCTCGATATTCATGCATTGCTTGCTGTGCAATATAAATGAAAAAATAATTTAATAGCGACGTCGAATTATTTTTCTCCTCTCCATCTGCTTCACTTTCGTATTCAATCCTTTGCTAAATACACAACCGTTAACGAGCTTTACTCAAATTTCGAAACACTTGTAGCCTTCGATACACTTTATGTTTCGTTTTATGTTTCTTTCGCCGAAAATATGGACATTTTAGGCGCTGTTTCCGCAAAAGTCAAAAACCTTTGTACGAAAGCAGTCAAACTAAAATTAATTGTGTAAGTACATAATAAATAATTTCAATAAATTCAGCGCAGTAATCAATGCGGGGATAAGGTTTCAAAAAGAAATTACAACTACATATAAAAAAAAAAATCTAAATATATATGTACACATTAAATGTAATCTACCAAATTTGTTGGCCTTTAATTACCCGATTCGAAAGCGGATAGCTCAATAACATAAACAATGACAACAGCAGCAACAACTACTATACGTAAAATAAGGAAAATACAAAAAAGTGCAATTCAACAAATCAAAATTTGTTGTTGACGCCGTGAGAAGCCGCTCGATTGTGTGCTCACATTGCAATGGTATCCGCAACGTGTCATCGGCGGCGTAGCCACATGCAGCCTAGCCACCAAGGCGAGGCGAGTCATCGCTGCTTTTGCTGCTCACGCTGTTGTAGGACAATGTGCCACTTGCTGCAGCTGTGTCATAAACATTGCTGTATAATGGCAGTGTTGTTGTTGGAAAGTGTCAAGGAACTTTGACAGTTGGTAAAATGCCCTGCTACGTACATATATGTATGTATGTGTGCATATGTGTTTGGCTGCGTTTTTGTTTTCAGTCAGCATTTTGACGCTTCTTGCCTGTGTAGTTGTTTATCACCACAATACGAATTGTTTATAATTTTGAATTTTCTTTTTGTTATCTACTCATGTTGTGCAGAATTGTATAAAGGTAAATGAATTTTGTTTCAATTTCAATGTAATGACATTTAATACTACAGCAGTTATATAAATATGTACAAAATTATGTCGTGCTTGCTTATTATTATTTTGGATTTATTAAAATTTTTTTTTTCAGTATTTTTTTTCTATATTTTTTCTTTATTAATTTTTTATTAATTTTTTATTTGTTTAGTGGATTAACTATAAATATGCTATTATTACGCATCACAAATGGTTCGTAAACTCTTTGGCATTTCCGCATAAGTGCCGAATAGACAGTTTTATAATTTTTTTTTAACTTTTCGTGTTCTTAGCGAACAATAATTTGAGCCAATTTTAATATTTTTCTGTTTACATGCATTTTCCACTTTTTAAAAACCTTTTTAATTACTTTTATTCATACATACATATGTATATACATGTAAAAATGTGGTTGGTAAATATATATGTATGTATGTATATATTTTTTGTTGTTTTTTAATTTTTGCTGTTCTCTTTCTGTTGAAGTGGTTAATTCCGTTTATTTAAATATTAAAAATTGACAACAACAAATATATACAAATACATACTACATATAGACAAATTTATGAGACATAATATATTTTCCTTGATTTAGCAATTTTTGTGTGCACTTGTTTTTTTATTGCATTTATTTTTATTTGCTTTAATAAATATTATTCATCATTGTGAAATCGTTGTTGATGCAAGTCTCGTATATAACAATAATACAAAAGTTGTTGCCTACAATTAGGCGCTGAGACAAATATTAGTTTAACGACGCTTTTCTTTTCAATTGTCACCGCAATTTTCTTGGGTTGTTTAGATCGTTTTTGATGATTGAAGTCTTGTATCTTTTAATTTTTTAAAATTGCCTAAATTTAGTAGTTCAAATAAACGACTATCGAGTTTGCACCGAAAGAATCAGTTCGTTGAACTTCGTCTTTATACTAATGAGTTGTTTGTTTTATAATAATAGTAACCACCAAACTCAACTTGACTAATCTAATATAATTCAACTATTTAAGGGGTTATATCAGCCTGCGAATTTCAAAAAATCGATTTTCTTATTTGCTTTTATATCGAATGTACATATGTATGTATATTAAAAATTTTTCTCAGAAATTTCGAATTTAATACGGCAAATAATTTAAGAGCTCTGAGCATATTTGTAGGAATTTGTTAACCTAGTGTACTCGGCTCCAAAACTTTAAACGCATTTTTCTCGAAACGTTGTTTTTAGAGTCTATGAGGAAAATTGCTCCGAAACGGCTAAACCGATCGTCTTAAAATTTTCACACGACCTTCTTACATATCAGGTTGATCGGATATTGAACAAAAAACGACTTTTTTGGAAATCAGCATTTTGTCAAAAATTAAAATTTTTTCTTGACCTTCGATCATTATCTGTATTCATCTATAGTAATAATAATTTTTTTGTGCTTTTGAATTTGAGATAATTTTAAGCAGAAAAATCTTCCTCACCGCCAGACACCTTTTTTCGAATGTTCTCCTGGAGATCGACTAGGGGTTAAACCCAAATCCAAAATTTTTTAAAACGAATCGCCGATTATTATAATACATTAAAATCTGTAAATGTACATTCTTTCTATTAATATATTAAATAAACCGCCCTTTCACAAAAAGTTCACAAAAATACACGTTTCTTCAGACTTGCCAATGTTTGAAACCCCTTAAATAGATGAATGGCTGTGGCACTCATTTTTGCGCCTCGCGTGCGTACTTTCACTCTCGCTACTACAAGTATTACCAATTATTTTGTAAACGTAGCGTTATTTGCTGGTACAATTTATTTTATCTATATTCTATCTGATTTCTTGAAATCAATACTAACTTCTGGCAAATATAGAAGACTTAAATGACCGTGATGCGCACTAAATTTAAATTAGAATAAACAAGTTATATGTCTACATGCACATGTACATATGTATGTGTGTATGTATGTATGAGTGCATACTCATACGTACTAGCTGACAAAAGTTGAACTCAAAGTAGAGAGATGAGAAAAACATAAAAATAGCCTCATACATTGTTGTATGCACAAGGTACGTGTGTATGTATGTATGTCTAATGTACATAGAAACCAAAGTGATAAACTATTGCGTAAATTAATTCTGTTGGCCAAAAAAGGAAGAGTACAATAATAATCAAAATAAATTAAGCAAATCAAATCAAATAGCAGACACACGATTAATTTATCCAGAATAATATAAATATATACATATAAATGTATTTATATATCTATAAATAAATATACTATGAAAGAATAAACTACTCTTCAACACTAAAAAAATTCCGCTTATGAATACATGTACATATCTTTTTCCGGCCCATCCGGAACACGAGCGAAGTTAGATGACATCAGAGCGCTTTACACGTGCCTCATTTCTGCATCATCGCCCAGCACATCACATCGCGCGGTAATAATCATACGTAATGTATACAAATAATTGGTGTACATACCTACATACTCGTACATACATTAGGGTGGCTAAAAAACTAATTTTTTGAATTGGTGCTCTGAAAAAAAGGTTCTTAGTAAAGTCGGAGTTGCTCA
This sequence comes from Bactrocera oleae, assembly GCF_042242935.1. NCBI lineage: Eukaryota > Metazoa > Arthropoda > Insecta > Diptera > Tephritidae > Bactrocera > Bactrocera oleae. The sequence continues at coordinate 4,059,747 of NC_091539.1, forward strand.
TACAACATGGTGTACTATATATATACAATACATTTGATGCATAACTTTAACTGCTTATAACTTTTTAAGAAAAGTATTTATAAAAAAAACCAACAAGATCTTTTTTGTAAAGCGGAATATTTTATATTAGAATATTTCCTTTTCATAGTTGTAGATCTATTTACTTTGGAGCTTAACGCAAAAGATCAAAAATCCCATGTTAAATGTATGGGAAAAGTAAAACGATATAGGAGCGGTTTAAATTGAATACATCAAAAGCTTATTTACATTGCATAATTTTTTCAGAGCAAAGCTGTAATTTCAGGAGACGTCTGAAAAAAATTAAAGCCAGCTTGTTTAAATAATGAACACCCTAATATATACATGTATGTATATCCGGTTTAAGATTTTAGTTTGTTCTCAAAACCGGCTTTGGCTGCCGGCATCTGCAACAGCTGATATGTACATTTAAACAAATATACTTATTTACATACATATGTACATCACCTTATATAGCTTTATTGTATGCATGTGCATGCATCTGTGTCTATATGCCTCCATATGCCACCAGCCGAATTTGAGGCCACTTCTTGACTTTTGTCAAGTTTAATAAATTTGAACTTTTTGACTAAAGTCAAACACACCAAAACATCGTTGTGTGCAAATGCATATGTGTATATATTTATTTCTATATGCTTTTTAGTGCTAAAATTTGCCAATATAGCGCGAAGAAACAACAAAAAAACCAATTGACTGTGTACATAATTAAATTAAAGCGAAGCCTTTTGTTTATTTATTTTTTTGGGTGAAATCAGGGACATTTTGCAAACAAGTAGAAAAAAAGAAAACTAATTGATTCATTTAGAAAAAAAAGTCATTAGGCGGTGTGCACGCGTATAATAGAAGCATACGTTGATTTATATATAAACATATGTATATTAAGGCTTATAGATAAATAGAAAATCATTCGTACGAAAATAATCTCATCTGCTGTCACACGCTTTCGAAATGTAGGGCGATCACTCAACTTGTATCTACATATACATATATACATGCATATGCACCTATACAAAAATATGTGTGCATGTATTGATGTATAAAGTAAATGGTTGTATTCCTTATAGTAAAGCTTTCTCTTACTTTTATTTCTGCGTTTCATAAGTTTACGGCTGCAATTCTTAAGTATTTTTAGTAGAATAAACTACAACGAGCGTATGCTGTTAATTTTAAAAAGGTTAAAATGTGTCAATTATATTATTAAATTAAAAAAAAAAGTAGCTACTGTTCCGGCTGAGATTCTTACAAATTCTCAATTTGATATTTTTAACTTTTTAGTAGCTCAATAATACGTTATAAAACATATATTAATTTTTTAATATTTTATATATTTTTTCATTTAGCTGCGAATTTGTCTCTATAATATTTATTAAACTTAAAAAAAAAATTATAAAAAAATGATAAAAAAATTATTAAAAAATTAAAAGAGGTTAAAAAAAATTAAAAGATAAATTAATAATTAATGTGAAAATTAAAAAAGTTGATTAAAATATAAAAAACTAAAAAAGAAATGAAAAATTGGAATATATAATTTGAAAAAAAAAATTAAAACAAAAAACCAATTAAAACAAAAAAAAAACTATAAATTTAATATTTATTAAACTTAAAAAAAAAATTATAAAAAAATTATTAAAAAATTAAAAGAGGTTAAAAAAAATTAAAAGATAAATTAATAATTAATGTGAAAATTAAAAAAGTTGATTAAAATATAAAAAACTAAAAAAGAAATGAAAAATTGGAATATATAATTTGAAAAAAAAAATTAAAACAAAAAACCAATTAAAACAAAAAAAAAACTATAAATAATAAAAAAATAAAAAAAAGATACAAAAAATTTTAAAAACTAAAATATATAAAAAAAATAATATATAATTAAAAAAATTTTGTTTTGTTTTTATTTTTGTTTTAATTTAATAAATTCATAATTTTTATAAGAAAAAAAAAATGTTAAAATAAATAAAAAAATTAAAATTAAAATTAAAAAAAAAAAGTTAAAATGTTAAAACTACAAAAAAAAATTTAAAAACTTAAAATTAAAAAAAAAAATAAAAAATTAAAATTAAAATAAAAACAAAAAGAAAGGTTTTAAAAATTAAAAAAAAAAGATAAATTGATAATTTGTATACGAATTAAAAAAATATATTGTATAAAAAACAAAATAGAATAATACAAAATAAAATTGTAAAAAGATAATATTAATAACAATTAAAAATCTGTTAAAAATACAAAAAAAATAATTTAAAATAAAAAAGTTAAAGAATAATTAAAAATTTTATGATTTTTGCTAAATTGATATATTATTAATTATTTGTTTATTTAAATTGTAATTTTGAGTTCTCTTAATTTCTCTTAACTAGCTCTGAGTTAAATTTTTTTTAATTTGAAAATTTATTGTAAAAAAGCAGCAATATGTTATAGTATATTTTTAATATATCAATAAAACTCATTTTTTAACTGCCCTTGTATAAATTTTCATATTTTCTCTTGAATAATTTTGTAATATTAATATGATTTTTGTTTTTAATTTTTCAGTAATAAATTTTTTAAAGAGCAACTTTTAATAACAATAAATTTCCGATTTAAAATCTAACAATTTTTATGTGAGAGATAGTGTTCGAGCCTCGAAAAGAGTTTTTCAATCCAAAATCTTCTCGTAAATATGCAACAGGCTTTGTCAGCAGCCCTTAATATAATAAATCGATATTTTGTAGAGGAAATATTAATCGCGACATATCGATTAGCTGCTCAAAATGTCTGGAGCGCCTCAGGATAGGCTACGTTTTTCTCTACCGTGTGTTTTTATGAAATTATTGGAGTGTGTGTAATTATTGGTAGTTTGCCAAAACAAACAAAATTAATGCTTTATAAGATGTTTTTGTGTAAATATTTTGTAATTGTGAAATATTACTATTTCAAATACATTTAATAACGAAAAGCATAAGTCAATACTATATGCTGTTTGATAATATAACTGACGTCAATATTAAAAAAAAAACCCAAATTAAGTAATTGTTTACAGAACTTTGAATCACTGCTTGCAGAAGTAATAGCCAAGTATTGATAAAAGGTTTTGCGAAATAAGCCGTGAGCTTACGGAGCTTTTATAATGATACAGCTGCCTACAGGCACATATACATGCACACATGTATATAGATATGTTCACAGGTGTGGGTGCTTGCATTTTTGTTTCTATATATGTATGTAGATCTATATGTGAGCGTGTGAAAACAACACTTACACGCACGGGCCTATTGCATTCAGCAATCAGGCGGTAGCAACAGAGTAAAAACTAGAAGAAAGTAACAATTAGAACAATTTTCTTTAAGCATTTTATTTGTTTAAGTAATTTTAGCGAAATTATTGCGACGCAATAAGCGCTTGTAAGCTAAACTGGAGCGTAGGCTCTGACTTGCTTCTGCCTCATTGTAATTGTGTGTGTGCGTTCATTTCTTTTGTACTTCTTTGTTGTTTATCATTTTTCGCTAATAGTTTTGCGGGAGCCTTAAGTCAACAGTCATAAGTTTAAACTAACGTATGATAAATTACAATAATAAACCAAATATTTAGAGTAAGTTTATATGTAAAGATGCCATGCTTACATTGCATTAGTCGGACATTATATCTACTTATAAATTTAATTGTGTAAAATTACCCAACTAGCGCATTCGCAGGCAACGTGATGGCACATCTCTGAAAAACTGCTGTAGAACAATGATAAGTCTTTTAAGTAAAGAAATATCTTCAACTTCTTAAATGAGGCTCAATTTAATAAACAATTAAATAAACAAATATATACTACTAATTTTTATTGTTATTATTATTTCGAACAAGCATCAATAACGTTTATATAAATTATTTAAAATATAAAAACGCTAAGTTGGTAGATGATTGCTTGATTTTGCCCCTTTGGATATGCTACTAACTTGTATAAACTATAATAATAAAAAATTAAACATCATATGAAATTAAACATTTTTTTATTCACATAAAATTTAATTTTTTTGTTGAATAATATTTTTTATACATATGTACAGTATTTTTTTTCTTAACTATTATACTTTTTTTAATATTAATAATTTTAGTTTAGAAAAACAGCGTTTTTTGTATTTCTTATAAGGCATTTTAATAATTAAATAAATAAAAATAATGTACATTTATAGAATTTAATGAACTTTAAAAACCGGTGTTTCACTTTGAAAATTTTTGTATTCTTTTAAACTCGTAGCCAATTTCCAAGAGGACTACCGAAAAAAGGGAAAAAATGTGTCTCACGGTGTGAAAGATTTGTCTGCTAAAAGTTATCTCAAGTTCTAAAGCAAAAAAAAAAACCTTTAATACTATGGATTAGTGCAGATAATGCTCGAATGATTTGTCAAAATTATGAATTTTTACAATGGTGACTTTTCAAAAATCGAAATAATTATCAAAAATTGTATGCCTTCGATCTACACCTGATAAATATATCTCAGAGAAGACCGTATGAAAATTTCTCGTTGATCAGTTTAGCCGTTTCGGTGAAATTATCTTTATCGATTCTGAAATCAACGTTTGGAGAAAACGCGTTTAAAGTTTTGGGCGCCAATTACATAAAGTTAAAAAATCCGCCCACTAAACTCATATCCTCGAAACTATTTGCCATATCAACTTCAAGTTTTTGTGAAATATTCATAAATATATGTATTATCGTATGTACATACATATATTTAATATAAATATAGGCAAATAAGATGCAGAAGTAGATATAAGCATTTAATTCTACTGAAGCAACTTTTTATATTATTTTTTTTTTTACCAAAAATAAGTTATAATTCTTATTATTTTATTTGATATGGCTTATAAATCTTGCATATCGATTTCCATATTTTCCCCCATAATTTTTTAAAGATTTTTTTTATTAAAATTGCGATGTAATTGTTTCAGTCTTAATAAAGAAAACTTGAAATATATAATTTTTTCGATTAAATTCATAATTATCGATTGTTTATTAAATTTTTTATAAACAAGTAGATATAAGCCTTTAAAACTACTGAAGCAACTTTTTATATTATTTTTTTACTAAAAATAAGTTATTTTAACTAAAAAATAGTTTTTATGAAAATAAGTTATATTCTTATTATTTTATATGATTTGGCTTATAAGTCGATAAGCAATTTCATATTTTCCTCCATTATTTTTTTTAAAGATTTTTTTAAATTAAAATAGCGATATAATTGTTTCAGTTTTAAGAAAGAAAACGTGAAATATATAATTTTTTCGATTATAGTTTTAATTATCGATTGTTTTTTAAATTTTTTGATATACATTTTATATAAACAAAATTATTTTTTTTTTTTATAAAATTTTAGTTGTAAAAGTATTATACGTACATATATTTCATATATGCATATCTACTTCTTTACATACAAGATATATACAACCATAGTTATATACGCTTCAGTATCCATTACGCTTATTTAACTATACATTTTGCAAACATACATGTAATTGCATTACTCGTGCATCGTATTTTCTTTCCTGTTGTAATCATTCCCAAGCTTTTAATTAAATGTTAGGCAATACAATAAAGGTAAATGCGAAGCTGTAGATAAACTGTAGCACCGCAATGACAAATAGATGACAATGATCCACAACAATTGCAAGTAGAATATCATTCATTCAGCCAAGCAAACGGGTCGCACATGGCGCATCACTCCACCTTCGCCCGGAGTGTTCGTGCAATTGACAAATTATTTATGTGACTACATATTTTCTGCCTACATTTCGTTTTTTGCTGATACTTTTCAAGCCATGCGTCTGGAGCGTGGTCTGGCACAAAGGCAATAGCTGAATGTGACATACTTACATACAATACATACATACGTGTTTATATATAACTATATGTTATATGTATTTAAAGCGTATACATATGTATATATTATATGTAGCTACAGATTTACCAAATTTTTCAAATCTCTATGCATGTATGAATAAGTACGTGTATCTTTATATAAACAATTTTTGGTTTTTACAATGCATCACATAAGAAATAATCCGCTTCTTACTTTCACACATCCTCTCAAATACATCTGCAAACCTTTGTGACCTTGAACTGAACTTGAGCGTCAGTGCACTTTCTGCGTATATATCTATTCTTATATGTATGTATGTATTTTCGTTTGCCGCCGCCTAGATGTGTATTAAACAATTGTGTACCGTTAATTTGCTGACTGCCCGTAGCCGGTGTTTGGCAAAGCATCCCAGTACCGGTGACCGTTCGGCTACTGGCGGCTATAAAAATGTTTTTTCTTACGTTTTTGTTTTTGGAAATTACATATAAACGTGTTTGGCATACATATTTATGAATTTGTGTGGGCGTACGTGTTGGATATAGACTTTGAATTCCACAAAGTGATTCAATACACTTTTTTAAACACAAGCAGCCATTGGCTGATGTGTATGTGTGCATGCAAATTTTGGATGAAATATATATATATGCGCAACAATATCTTGAAGTCACCATAATTTACTGAAAATATTTGCTACAAAATTTTCCTGCAAATAAAAAAAAATTCTATTTAGCGATGCAACGTTGTATAAACTTTAATATACATATAAATATTTGTATATTAATTTAAATAATCTTGTCAAAGCTGTAAAAGCAGCTATTATATTTAGGGTTCTTCTAATTCAAATGATAGTAAATTCTATAAAGAATTTGAAATTAAATATTAATAGTTACAATAGTTTTAGTTTTTTTTTAATTAACTTTAATTTAAATTTTTTCTATTTTTTTGTATTATTTTTTACATTTTTTAATTTTGTTTTTAAATTTTTTTATATTTTTTTTTTATTTTTTTTTTTAATATTTTATTTTTTTAAATTTTTTTTATATTATTTGTTATATATTATTTTTTAAATATATTTTTTATATTATTTGATACAAATTTACAAACACACTACTATTTGAATACATTTAAGTATATTTTTTTTGGTTTTTATAAATATATTTATGCTTTAATTATATACAAATCTTGAATTTAATGTTCACTAAATTTTTTATTGGTTGTTTGTATTTATGCTTAATATTACCACTTTGTATATATTTTTTTACATATGTGTATATTTTTTAATTAATTAACTCTTTTGATTTTTAATACAATAACTTTGTTTTTTCAAATTTTCTTCCGTTGTTAAATTTAAATACCAACAAATTCATGCAAATGTTAAAAATTCAATAATTTTTTTATATATTTTTTTAATTATACATATATAATTTTTAAATTATTAATTTTGCTTTTTAATTATTTTTATTGCTTTTTATTATTATTTTTTATTGGTTATTAAGTATTTTAAGTATAACATTGTATTTTAAATTAATTTTATAATTAAATTTTTTTTTTTTTATTAATTTTTTTTCGTTTTGTTTTTTATATTTTTTTAATATTGCTTGATATTATTTACTCCAAATTATATTTTCCATTGAAATTCAAACTCCTCCGTTTGTAAGTTGACCATTGGGGGAAAATAGCAAGATTAGTACAAAAGATTATGTACATACATACATATGTATATGCTAATATTTTTTTAATTTTGAAATTATTAATATTATATTTTTGTTTATATATTTATTTATTTATTTTTAATATATTTTTTATTTAAGTTTTTTTTTTTAAAATTTACATTATTTTTCATTTACGTTAAAGCAAAAAAATGTTTAAAAAGGCAAATTTCAAACTAAATGCATATGTATGTATGTAGTTGTGTACACATATAAATATATATTTTTTCTTATCAGTTAAACTGTCTGGATTTAATTCATTAAAATAATTTCTAATGCAATGTAATAAACGCAAATAACATAGCTAAGTACATTTAGATCTAAATAGGTACATTTGTATATTATATACATAAATATGTGCCTCTGTATGTGTAGGTCAGCCAGCTGTTTGCCTTTGATGCAAAAACTATTGCCGCCAGTTTTGCAAAAAAAAAAAACAAAAAAAAACAGTAATACAAGTAAATTATGCGCAATAATTATACAATGTTAAAAGTAATATAAAACGAATTAATTAAATGAAATAAACGTAAAAGAATTAGTCATAATCGATCAGAGCAGTACGAGTATGAAAGACTGCCTCAACGTGTGTGATATATAACTAAAAATAATTTTAATTTAAAAAGTAACATATTAAGCAAGCTTATGAAGTAATTTATACAGCAATTACAAAGTGAATGGGGCACTTAGGTATTATAAAAGCATATGTATGTATATGTCTGCTGTTAAATTTTTTTTTTACATTTAATGTCGATAATTTTTAATTGCGCTCGTATTACGTTTGCATTAGACTGCACTTTAATCCACAAATTTAGCAAATCATCAGTAACTACAGTAGCCGTCAAGCTGTAAAGATAACAGTTGCTATGAAAAGTTCACATTTCTACTAAATACTCTTCTAATAGCATTTTTAAAGATTATAACGCGAACTTTGTGTGTTAAAATGCATTTTGAAGAGTTTCTTAGTCTAAGACTGCGTACTCGTATATATGGCGATTCGGTTAAACAAGTGTTGGAGTCGTTTGCAAAAACAATGAAAACATTAATTTTGGCTGCACTGAAGCTATAATACTCTTCACAGCTGCATTTATTATAGCATAAAAGTGTATGAAAAGATTTCATTTTGATTTTGATGGGTCAGTTTGTATGGCAGCTATATGCTATAGTGGTCACATCTAAATAATAGATTCCGATGTTGCAGTCCTGCCTTGGACTATAATGCCTACAAAAGCAGTGACTGTGATCTGACCGGTCATATGACAGTCACAGCTGAAAAAATTTTGTCAGCGCGCAGAACAAAGTTTATATCATTTTCTTAAGAGCCTTGTGCAAAAACTGTTGTAAACAAACGTATGTGTGTGAGTTGGCCATCAGCAGTTTCGTGTAGGGTATATACTCTAGTGGTTCGATTTCGAAACAGTATTAAATCTGTGTTTATTATTTCTTTGTGAGAAATTATAATAATAATTTTATGCTTTATTTATTTTTATTATATTCCCACATACGCTCATACACACGCAAACAGAAGTTGTATGCACTTTCAATGCAGTAATATTTATTATACTTTAAACTCTAAATGTTGAGTTATCACTCTGGGTTCCAATCTATTTGTAATTACAATCCCATTATATGTACACATGTACATATGTATTGTATATTCATATATGGTATATGTATACGTGTGTTTGTGTCATTGCCGCCTACATACATGCATATGTATGTGTACTTCTTGCTGTTATTGTTTTGAAATAATTACATACCTATCTTATATTCAATAAATATGCGCACATATAAATAATTATTTGAACTGTGTGGACTTTCTACGTTCCGGCTATTTGCCAATTTGACTGTGCGACTGTGTAAGGTTGGTTGACTGATCAACATTCTGGTTGTGGCCGTCTTTAGATTTGCGTTTTTATAAAATATATTAAATAAAAGTGTCCTCATTTTGTGTATAGTGTACAAATATACAAGTGTATGTATGTTTGTGTGCATACAATGCACCTTTTGTCCACTCATACATATACATATATTACTTATGTGTATATTTATTTATTTATAAGCTTGTGAAATGCAAATACTTACAACTTTTAGTTAGACGCGTGTGGAAAGTATGCTCAGATTAACAGATTGTACAAAAAAACAAGATTTCGAACTCAAATGAAATGAAATAATAATAACAGTTTTGTTATTGATTAAAATGAGAAAGAAATGTTATCGCAAAATAGTTTTTAATTTGGCCATTTCCTTATATGTTATCGAAAGGAATACAGCGCCAAGAAAAGCATGCGAATATCAGCCTTAAAAGTAATTATGTGCGAAAAAATTAAAAAAAAAATACAATACCTTATATTCTATTTTTAAAAATAGAAAAAATATTTATAATTAAAAAAATATTAAAAATATTTATAATTAAAATAATAGAAAATATCTTTATAATTAAAAAAATATTAAAAATAGAAAAAATATTTATAAATAAAAAAATATTAAAAATATTTATAATTAAAATAATAGAAAAAATCTTTATAATTAAAAAAATATTAAAAATAGAAAAAATATTTATAAATAAAAAAATATTAAAAATAGAAAAAAAAAATTATAATAAAAAAAATATTAAAAATAGAAAAAATATTAAAAATGGAAAAAAATTGTAAAATAGAAAAAATATTTTGCATTTAAAAAATATTAAAAATGGAAAAAAAATTGTAAAATATTAAAAATAAAATAAAAATATATAATAATTAAAAAAATCTTTTATATGCTTTTCATATTATATATAGTGTGTATTTATATATGTTTTTAATTTTTCGTTTATTCTTAATTTTTTTGCTTTACTCTTACATTAATTTGTAATGATTTTTGTTTCCCTAAAACTACGTATATATTTACTTTGTATCGAATTTGGAAACAAAAACCTCTTATTTTTATTTTATTAAAAGTTTCTTCTGTAATCAAGCACGCATTCAATAATTTTTTTCAATTTCTTCTTAAATTTTTTCAGAGGCATCAGTTCAACGGTACGACGCTGTATTGAAAAGGAGACCGGCAAAGAGTTTGCCGCCAAAATCATCGATCTTGGCGCCGCCACAGAAGCTGGCGATACTAATCCATATCATATGCTCGAAGCTACAAGACAGGAAATTTCAATACTCAGACAAGTTATGGGGCATCCCTATATAAGTGAGTAGTCGCAAAACGAAAAATGCATTTCAATTTCAACACAACTAATTCAACGTACATACTTACCGCTATTTCAGTTGATCTACAAGATGTTTTCGAATCGGACGCGTTCGTCTTTTTAGTATTTGAATTGTGTCCGAAAGGTGAACTCTTCGATTACCTCACCTCGGTTGTAACGTTATCGGAGAAAAAGACACGCACCATAATGCGTCAAATATTTGAGGGTGTCGAATATATACATGCAAAAAATATTGTACACCGAGATTTGAAACCCGAAAATATTCTACTCGATGAAAATCATAATGTTAAAATAACAGATTTCGGTTTTGCGCGACAGCTGAAAGGCGACGAGAAGTTGGCAGGTGTGTTTAGACCCGACTTAAACAATTTGCTTAAATGTCCATGTATATGTTTTGGGTTTTGTGATATTTTTATAACATTTCATTATATTTTAGACCTATGCGGCACGCCTGGCTATTTGGCGCCGGAAACATTGAAATGTAATATGTTCGAAGGCTCGCCTGGTTACTCAAAAGAAGTTGATATGTGAGTATCAAAAGAATAATATAAAATGGTGTTAACAAAAATTAATATTAAGAAAATTATTTATTGCACATGTTTTCATTTGCAAATCTCCAAATCCAACTTTAGTTTGATTTTGTTCGCAAATACATTACCTTATAATTACATTTGTAAGGGCAAATATAATTTTTATTTAATAAAATTTGTAGTGTTTTAAATAAAAAAGAAATATCTATAACATAAACTAGCAGCATTTGAAGGGAACAACATATTTAGTTAGTATTTTTACAAAACTGATTTTTTATTTAGTATTTTAATTATAGCCTAAACAGCATATATTATGTTTGCCACGAAGTTCGTAACACCTTATAAAGTATATTTGTAAATGATCATTGTGTCTGATTCGATTTAACCTTTCTCTAAACGCGAACTAGTCCCACAGTTTTTGAGTTGTCGATCTGAAATTTTGTACACGTTCTTTTGTCCCCAAGAAGCTGCTCATTTCGGAACCGCCAATATCGTACCACTAAATCGTGTAGCTGCCATACAAACAGACCAATCCAAATCAAATCCTTGGTATGGAATGATTTTTATAAAACTAGATATCTTCACGAAATTTGGCTTGGATTATTGTCCACGCCATACAAATTGACCGATTAAAATCAAGATAGGATATTTTTATACACTTTTGTGCTATAAAAAATGCACCTGTACAGCTTCGGTATAGCCGAAATGAACGGTTTTACATGTTTAATTAACTGTATTTTACTCCTAGCATCCTTGACTTAATTTACATGTTTACTTTTCTTCGCTAACAGTAATCAAAACACGCAGAAAATGCATGATTATATATATTATATGTATTTTTAAAATGTTTAATAAATAAAATTTTCAATTTGCTTATCACTCAGTTGGGCATGCGGTGTTATTATGTTCACATTACTTGTTGGCTGTCCACCGTTTTGGCATCGCAAACAAATGGTCATGTTGCGCAACATAATGGAGGGCAAATATAGCTTCACCTCACCTGAATGGGCTGATATATCAGGTAATGAAACTAATTTATGCAAAATAAACAATGCACATACTAATAATGGCAAAAATGTTTGCTTTTCGACTTACAGAGGATCCCAAGGATCTCATACGCAAATGTCTAGTCGTCGATCCAGCGAAACGAATCACAGTGAAAGAAGTATTAAAGCATCCGTTCTTCAATCAGATGGTAAGTCAACATAAGCTATTAAGCGTGCGATTTAATTTAAATACATATACAAGATTTATAAAGTAAAAGGAATATTTAGTAAAACAAACGCACATAAACTGGTTGCTCACCCCCCTACTTCTTCACAATACAAGTATACGAGTATTTTGCTTAAGGTTAAGACGAATTGCAGTTTTTAAATGAGTATCTTAAAATTTTCTATACATACACATTTAGAGCGAGAGCGACAATATCTACCTACACCCGTACACTAGAAATTTTTTCAATTTCAGCGCGCATTGTTGGCAATATTTTGCTTTTAAGCTTTGTTATATGTAATTTTTTGTTAATATTTCTCTTTTTTTTTTATATAACTACGCTCAACAATTACATTTGTTATAATTTTTTAGCATAGTACTTATGATACATTCTATTTTTATAGCACACTTAGCAATAGTACATTTTACTATTTTACATGCGTATATAAATTTATATTTCTACTGGTTACTTAAGTTGTTGTCCATAGAAGAATTCTTCTCTTTTTTTTAAAAAAAAACTATTTTCTTTATTTTCTCATAATTTCTAACTATGATTTTCTTTCTTTTTTTCTTTCATTCATTCACTACCCACATAATGAAAATTATACAAATTACGTATACGAATAAAAAATTAACAAATTCGGCTATCGTACAAAATTTTGTGATTGCCAAAAATTTACACGTCTCTAATATACCAACATCTATGTAATTCGAACACAAAAACAAAAATATTTAATAACCTATAAAATTTGCGCCACAATTTTGTAAAACGTTTATTGGGTAAACAATTAATACCATATTTGTATAAACAATCCATCAATGAAAAACGTTCGAATGTAACACACGAAAAGTTATTCGAGCAAAATATCGATGGACTGAAGCGCAGCCTATCCACCAAATCTAGGAGAATGAGTCGCATCAATGACATTGCACTGGTAACGAAATGTTTCTGCCTATTCAATAGAAACAAAAACAAAAATTACAAAAACAAAAGCAACATTCATAATATTTATAACAACAATAACACTTACTGTTACTTTGCTAACATTATAAATAGTACAACTACAAAAAAACGAAGAGTGATTGTGTTGATCTTACTACACTACCAATTTTCCTATTATATATTAAAATTATTTTAATTAAATTTAACTCGATTAGCTGCTAACCAAAGCCTATTCGTTTCTGCATTGATTGTTCTCCTAATGACATGAGTTTTGTTGCATATTATCTATTTAATCAAAGAAGAAAATTAGTACATTGCACTCGGACTGAAGATGGAAATATATGCGAAGTGAAAGACTTTTCTTTTATTTATAAATCATAAAAGCATTTTCTTAAATTTTTTTACTAAGCAGACTATTACAGTAACCTATTTTGTAAACTATGAGCTATTATAGGTTTTTGAACATAATAATTTAAAATCTATAAAAACTACTTTTTAAAATTAAAAAAAAATTTAAATAAGTGAACAATATGAAATTAAAACATTAAAAATTTACGTACTTTTTTTATATGAAAAAAAAACACGGTTTTTGTAACCTAAAAACATTTTTTGTAAAAGCGAATATATAGATTTTTAAATAAAAAATATCGAATATCTTAAGTTATTGAAAAAGTTTTCCTTAATAAATGTAAAAAAAAAAAATATTTTTATTAGAAAAAATTAAGTTTAAAGCAACACTTTTTTTTAATAATTTTTAACGATTACAGTTTTTTTTTATAAAAATTTATGGTTAGAGTAGTTGTTTTATTTTCTATGTAATTTTTACACCATCTTCGCTGTGTGCAATGTTCGGGTTTTTTTTTGCATTATTCTTTGCCATGCCATTACTCTTTTGCTAATTTTATTTTTTGTGTTTCTTTTTTTTTGTATACGTTTTCTTGTTATTTATTTTGTGCGCGTCCCATTTTACAATATGTACATATATAGGCTTGTAATAGCATTTTTTATGCTCTTTTTTTTGTTATGTGTGAAATGCATTTATTTATTTTAATAGTTCTATATTTAAAAATAAGTGATAAATGGGCAAATTTGTTTGTTGTTGTTATGCAACAAATAAAAAGATGTATTTACAAATCATTTAAATTGTCTTTCGTACTAAAAAAAATTAATATAATTTAGAAAACATTTAAATTTTTTACGAAATGATAAAATACTTAAATTGAAATTAATATTATGTATTTGGTTTTGTTTTCTTTCGCAAATATTAATTTCTACTTTCAAAGATAAAAATCTCAAAATTTAATTTCGAAATTGCTTGTATCTGCACACAAAAATTTGCCATTCAGCAACAGTTTTATTTTTCTTGCAAAATGTTTTATTTATATTTTAATTAATATAAAATAAGTTTTTTGCATTAAATATTTGGATTTATTATTATATATATTCTGATTTTTTGCTGTTTGCATGTTTAATTTGTTTTGAAAGTTTTTTTTTTTTATTTATGAAATAAAATGCATGTTTTGCTCTTAAATGATATGTACTTCTTTTATTATTTTAAGATAACACTATTTTCTAAATAATCTAAAGGTGCATATATAGATTTTTGTGTTTAAAAAAAATTCAAAAATACAAATTTGGCACACTCGTAAAAATTATTTTTATTGAAAAAAGCACAAAAAACGAAACAAGGAATATGAGAAAGGCATAAATTATCAATTTAAGTAAATTTAATAAATTATAATAATAAAAAGAGACGTAATGAAATAGCATCGAATTTCATGAGAATTTGGCAAAATTTAATTTTAATTTTTGTTTTCTAAAACTCCAAGGAAAATATTTTACTTAAGTTTAATAAATATTTATGATTATACAATTTTTTTTGTAGCATTAAAAGCATAATCTACAGGTTTTTTGAAAGTGGTTGTTATATAATTAAGCTGTTTGTTAGTAAAAGCACTGTTAATCAGTGCTTCCGGCGTTTGGTTCCTTTTTAAAGGCAGCGCGCTTATTTCTATGTTCGCTCGGTCTGTTGCCTCAGCTTTTATGCTGCTACAACAACAATAAACTTTACTTATGTTTTTCATTATTACGATTGGATATACACTTTCTGCTACACCCCAGCGTTGGTATATAATAGGAGTATAGAATTCTACTCGTGGTCTGCGCTCCAAACCCTTTTCCCCTATCACCCTATAGTATACCCCACATATATATATGTATTAGTTACAATCGGCTTAACATTGAGCATTCATCACATGTGCGTTTAATTGCGAAAAATTACCAAAAAAAACCAAAAATGTATAATTTTAGAAAATTGTAATTTAAAAAAAAATCTAAATATTATTGTACGCACATTTCTAATTGTCAACCGATTTCATCCAATTCCCTTCTTACACACACTGTCCTGCCCCCGTCTTTTTTTTTCTCTTTCTCTCTCTTTATTTCCATTTATTTTTAGGTTTTATGCTCCGAACCGTCGACTGATGGCCGCACCACTTATCAGCTGAAATCGCAAAACATACGCAACACGCCCAGCAATGGCGCCCAGTTGTATTACAATCCTAACATTTTAAAAACACAGACGAACTACAGTTACAACAAACAGCCGTCATCGTATGCCAGCAATAATACTAGCAATAACAACAATCGCAAGAGCATGACAAACTTGTACTTAAACAAACAAGCGAGTACTCAAAGCAATAATACCAATAACACCTATACTCCAAACACAACTACTTCCCCGAGTACGACGTTCCCTCAGACATACAATAACAACTACAATCAACGCAATTATCAGAGTAATGGTAATGCGTTTGACAACACTACGGCTGGTCCGACTACATTCCTCTCAACAAATCAAAATAATAACAGTATTGGCAACGCGACGCCGACACCATTCATAACGCAAGAGCAGCAGCAGCAACAACAGCAGCAGCAACAGTTGCTATATCAGCAGCATCAACAATTTATACAAAAACAACAGCAAACATATGAACAACAGGTGCCAATAACACAACACTGCGACCATTATCACAATAAAAATCATGATCAAAGCTATAATAATCATCATCAACATCATAATAATAGTACACATGCTCCTCACTGTCCACACTATCAGCATCCTCATCACTTAAAACCGTATTTGCATTATTGTGATTGTCAGCACAGTCAAGTGCAGTCAGCAGTAGCGCAACAACAACAACCACATCAACAAAAATACAACGATACACTGTCATTAACCGGTGTTAGCATAACATCCACATCAACCACAATCCCATTTCACGCACCACAAGCGACGACGAACCCACCACAGCAGACAGCAATGACAGCAGAAACAACGGCATACGCAGTGACGCCAGACAATTACTGTGTTGAGTCCTTAAATTACTATACACAGGTTAGGCGACTAAATGACAAAATTCTTTTCAATTGGGTATTCACTTGTGCTTAAACAAAAATATCAGATATCGTGATTGGGAATTTTGGTTATGTAACTAAGTACAAGATTTCGAGTATTGAGCGTAGCAAGAGCGCGTTAATTGGTGATATTTTGGCGATTTTTCGGAAAAATCGAAATTTCCTATTAATATTTTTACATACCGAAAAATGTTTCCACAAATAAAATATATATTTTTTTATTCAATATAATGCCAATTTGAGTCTCACATAAAAATAAAAATTCGTTAAGTTAAAATTATTATGTGTCACAAAGGGAAAATTTTGTACTATAAAATAGTGTTTATGCGGTATTAATCATGTTTATAGCAAAAAAATTTAAATATAAATGGTTTTATGCATCGTTTCTAAAAATATAAATATCAGTAAAGAAAAAATGTGTGCCATAAAAAGAAAAATGTTGCCATAAAATGGTGTTAACACTAAAAAAATCGTGTTTATAGCATACAAAAATCTAAATATAAATGGTTTTATGCATCATTTTTGAAAATTTAAAAGTCTGCAAAGATAAAATGTGTGCCATAAAATAGTGTTATTGCTATAAATATCGTGTTTATAGCATACAAGAAGTTAACTATAAATTGTTTAATGCATCATTTTTAAAAATTGAAAAGTCCGTTAAAATAAATTGTGTGAATTTTTATACTAATTATCTTCCAAACTACTCTAGCTACGCTACATACTCCATTTTGTAAAAACTGTTTTTAGTTTAACATGAAAAGTAAAACACATTTTAGAAAAATTACAATTTTAGACTGTTAGTGGCCATATTTCTTACTCTCATATTACAAACAAACGTTTGGTCAACTATATTATCGTTCCATAGACTTTTGTAGCTTGCTTATTACTCATGCTTTACTGTTTTCGCTTTAGATGACGTGCAAATATAAATATATTTAGTCAATACTGATTTGTTGGTTAGTGTGTTTCTCTAGCTAATTTTTCCCAAACAATTTCAGCACATTTTTTAATATTTTAAATTAAGGTTGTATCTTTATATGCACCTTTATTTTGAAAACGTACAATAGTCTAGCTTACTATTTAACTATATATTGATATTTTGAGAGCATAAAAGTATGCTGGTGTATATTGGTTAATGTTTGCATGTAACAGTATTTTTTAAGCCAAAGATTGCCTAAACTAACATTATCAACCGCTAACACACTTGCATGTATATATATATATATATTAATTTTGTTCTTTTTGTTTTATTAAAAAAAAATTTGAAATTTAAGTTTAGATTTTTTACTAGAAATTGCTACATTTTTTTATATACATTAACGTATAGTATTATATAATGCAAGGTTGCTCAAATTTCTTACACGATAAAATTTGTATTAAAAAAAAATTATATTTTCATGCTGTATACATTTTTTAATGTGTATTTTGTAAGTAATTGGTTTTTTTATTATAGCTTATATTTATTTATATTTTTTTTATGCTGAACAGGTTATATTAAGTTTGTCACGAAGTTTGTAACACTTTGCAGGAAACGTCGAAGACCCTATAAAGTATATGTATACAAATGAACAGCGTGTTGAGCTCAATCGATTTAGCCATGTCTGTCTGTTTGTCTTTCCAAATGTCTATATATACGTGCACTATTTTTTTAGCTTTTGAGATATCGATCTGAAATTTTACACACGTGCTTTTATACCCAAAAAGCTGCTAATTTGTCGGAGAGTCGATATCGGCGCATTATAATATATAGCTGCCATCAAAATGAGCGATCAAATTAACATTTTTTTCTTGTATTTAAAAAATTATTTCTTGCTAAATATTGTACATTTTTTATCGTAAGAAATTTGTTTGGTATTAGCTTATATTATTTATATATTTTTTTGATATATTTATTTGATATTTTTTTACTTCATGTTTCCTAATTTAATTTTCCTAATTTTAATTTTATTTTAATATTTTTAATTATTTAGAATATTAGTTTTTCTTTTGTAGACAACTTTTTTTCGGTGTATGAAATTTTGAAAAAAAAAAAATTAGAACGCCTTTCTCACAAGTTTTAAACTAAACACCTGCGGCATCAACGGCATATGTACATATGTATGTATGTATTTGTATTGCACAACAAAATTTAATTAAGCTCTTATTAATCAATAAATTCAAAGCTAATTCCAGTTTCTATAATTCTACAATACATGTACTTATGTATGTATGTGTGTAAGTATGCATTCGCTTCATTGGCAAAATCACTTGTACACGGCCAAGTTGCACGCACAAACGCATAGTAATGCATGCATATGTATGTACATACCTTTCGGCAGCGCACAATATATTATCATACGTGTTGTCGTTGTAATGAAGCATTTTCCTGGCCTTTAGTTAATTAATTTATTTTCTTATTACCAAATTCGGCGAAACTCACACACATAAAATTTTCTTAAATATATTTACATAAATCTGCATATACATGTATGTGTGTACAACATTTGCATATGCGTGTGTGTGTATGTGTGCCTTTATTTGATTACACATTTATTTGCGCAATTTAACTTAATTAAATATATATACCTGCATATATAATATGACATACATACATATATAAAATATCAATCTACAAACATACATACAGATTTTTAAAATTTGCTATTATTGTTTTTTTCTCTTGTTCCGTTACATTTCTATGCATATTTGTATGTACTCTGGTAATTTGTGCGTGTGCAACAATACTCCTCCCCAACCACATACATACATACAAACTAAGTGCTACCTGTGCCCTGTGTGTGCAATTTGTGTGGTTCTACAACAAAACAAAAAACAAAAAAAAAAAAACAACAACCAAAATCAATCAAAAAAATCTCCAATACACATACCACATACATATGTATGTACTTTGGTGCTAATATACATATGTATATGTATGTGTTGTTGCGATCTATGCATGTGTGCGTGCATATGTAGCGTCTTTCAATCAGTTGGTGTTGTGGCAATGAGAATTTGCTTGTGAGTACGAACAACAACAGCAACAACTATATAAATGCAAAATTCCAAATTATTATCTCAATTAAATTAATGTAGTGCTAGAGTTATGCGCTGCAAAAGTAATTGAAATTTTAAGATGTTGAAATTAACCGTTATACTAATACAAACATTTTTAACAATTTTTTAGTTGATAATTATGCATATAATTAGTTACTTAGAATAGTTTTCTATATATTTAAAATTTTTAATGCTACAATTAGCATATTTATCGTATAGATTTAGTTTTGTTTTTGTAAATTTAACATAAATTTGTTTGTTTTTAATTAGTTTGTGCGTTTTGCTCGTTTTTTTGGTTAAAGTATTTGCTTGTTTAGCACATTTAGCTTATAGTTTGGTTATTCAAATATTTGCATGCACCCTTTTTAAAACTTTTTGGCATTTATTGAACATTTCTTAATATTTTCGAGATTACAAATACTTGTTTAGTCCCCTGTCCATTCTTTGCATTGCTTCTTTATGTTCATTGCGACTCGATATACATATTTCCACACAAAAACTAACAATTAACAAATGATGCAAAAGACAATAGCACAAACCAAATAATAAAAAATGTTTAAATTTTGAAGAATATTCGATAAATATATTTATTGGCTTTAATTAAAGCTCTAATAATTTGTTTTTTTTTTTAATTTTATATTTTAATAATTTTTTGTTTAATTTTAAGTTTTAAATATTATTTTTTTTTTTAATTTTGAAGAATTTTTGCTAAATATATTTTTTAGTAAGAATAATTTATTTTAATTTAAATTTTATATTTTAGTAATAATTTTTAAAAAAGTTTTTATTTTCAATTTTGAAATTTTGTACAATTTTTGCTTATAATATTAATTGGATTTAATTAAAGTTTTAATAATTTTTTTATTTTAAATTTTAATAATTTTTTATTTTAAATTCTGAAGAATTTTTGATAAACATGTTTGTTAGTTTTAGTTAAATTTTTAATAATTTTTTTCTTCTTTATTGCAAATATGCAAATTTTAAATTTTTAGAAATATTGTTAAATATTAATTATATAATGTTTGATTATAAATAGAATTTTTAAAATTAAACCAAATATAATAATTATATAAATTATTATATTTTTTTTTTGTGCAAAAATGTAAAATATATGTTTTACTATTCTGGTTTGTGTTATTGCGCATCGGTAGTTAAATATTCATTTAGCAGAATTGAACAGCCTTATTCACCAGCAATTCAATATAAAAACGCTTTTGTTTCTGTATTTGGTGCAAAATAAAATTACAAAATTTAAAAAAAATTTCATTAATTTAATCATTTTAATTTTAAATTTATTTAAATTTCAAAATTGCTGTTGTGAAAATGGTTGTAAGTCGTTGTCAATGTACTGGAAAATTAAAAAAAAATAATAATAAGTAATAAAAAACCACATAAAATTTTAAAAGCCTTATTAAAAATATATAGTATGTACATTTAAATAATAAAAAAAAATTATATAATTGCACCAAGCTCATAAAAAAATAAGTAATTGGAATTTATTGACAGTATATTTTATAATAATAATTAATGATTTATGGCAAGACAAAACAAAAAACTAGACAAAATTTAATTTTTGTATTTCAATTTGATATATTTAAAATATTTTACAGCTTTTATAATTAAATATTATAATTATTTAAATTTTTTTTGTATTTAAACAAAAAAAATTTATGAAAAGAGTGTTTTTCAAAAATATTGAAAATTTTAATTAAAAGCCATAAAATATATATATTTTTAAATTTTTACCAACACTTTAAATTTAATTAATGTATAATGAAATTTTAATTAAAAGTCATAATATATGTATATATTTTTTTTTAATTTTTTCCAACACATTGACATTTGCATTCATATACAATACATACGTTTGCATTTAACCAATCAATTTGTTCAATCATATTTTTTTTAAATTGCTATACCACTAGTTTTTAACAAACATATTTTTTTCTTTGTCTCTTCCATTTTTTTTTAATTTTTTATAATTCATAAATTTTAGCTGCGTAAACAAAGTCGCTTTAATGCACGCAAGAAATTCCAATTCGCCATATTGGTTATACGCGCTATGATCAGAATACGCCGATTGCGCTACACCGCCGAGCCCTTACGCGTCGAAGAAGCTATACGCGATCCATATCGGGTTAAGGTGCTGCGTAAGGTAAGTGAATGACCTTAAAGACCTTAAGAAGTTTTACGATTTTTGTTTGGTTTTTATATATTTTTTGTTAGGAAATTATTTTTATAAATCTTATATAAAAGAAGAAAATATACGATTGCGCGTAGTTTTCATTCAATCACGTTCATTTTTTGATACAGTAATTTAACGATCCAAATAGTCGACAGTCTTGAATTTCAGCTAAATAGTTTCAAAACTTGCATACAAAAGCATGACCTAAAAATTGTCTTTATGCTGCAAATAGCATTAAATAGTATTCGATCGCCACCAATATTTAACACTGTAGTTTGAGGATAAAATTATTCGACAGTAGCGAATTTCAACGCTACCTTTCTACATTTGCAAGAATTACCTTATAGAATTATAAATATTTATAAGGCAAGTGCACGTGTTTGTCATCTGACTATGCCCATTTCTTGATACATTGTTGTGGCGTTAAAAATAATCGACGATATCGAATTTTAGCTCGATAATTGCACATTTTGCACCATGAACCGCTAAAAAATTAAAATATAATATTTATACTGCAATATACAAAAATTATAAAACTGTTGCGAGTCCAATTTTTAGGCAAAGTAATCAGGAGTGTTGTGGAATCCAAGACAGATTTCGTAGTTATCAGAATTGCAAACCAAATCTGATTTTCAATGATGTCGCAGAATCTGATTGGATTTTCGTCTTTTTGAACATATGCGAAAGCAATATTCGAATCAGCTGTTTAGTGAGAAAACTTGCAAATGAATAAATGTGGAGGCGTTTGATAAATTTATAGTACTGTATAAAGTCTACTAAGGTTTATTATGAATTCCGCTATTTTAGCTTTTTTTATTGGAAGAAAAAGGCAACGAAAAAATTCAAAGGAATATATTAAAAGATCACAGTAATTCACTTGATGCACCAGAGGAGTCTCATATGAATTTGGCTTGCATTTGCTTGTATGTTTGTATACATGCTTACTCTACAGATGTATATCACATCACCGAATTATTTAATCCGCATTTGGGTGTTAAATTACGTTTATTACGTTTTATAAATCCTCCTAAAATATCTGGATTTTTTCTATAAACTTAATAATTATTACATTTTGTGTTTTATTCTTTTGTTTTCCTCTATAGAAATAACGTAAATTAAATCGTAACAATTATATAAATTATTTTCTTAACTTACTTTACAAATCTAACAGCGAATATTCTCTTACTTTGTTTCTTATAACAAAACCGATAAAATTGGTTTCCGTGGCACCTATAATCGATACAATTTCTGTTGCGAACGTCAAACCAATAATATCTAAATTCATGCCACCTACTACATTTTTTTTTATCGGTTTCAATTGTGATTCCGACAACTATCAGTTTCTACAACACTACTGAATGTGTCTATAAAAATAGTGCACAGCATCGAATTTAAGCTCGATAGTTGCATTTTTTGCACCTTAAATACATAAAAACTACAAATATTTATACGGCGGCGAGTGCGTTTGTTTTACATCTGATCGCCTCCAATTTTATAGGCATAGGCGACAGTATTTCATTTCAGCGCCTTAGCCTCATATTGGCGTTTGCCAGCTCATAAAAAACGTTATAAAACACGTGACTGTAGTTTTGAAGTTTTTACTCACAATTCTAAAAATTTTTTTTAGTTCTTATAAAATTACATACATATTTATGTAGTAAATGTTTTTGCATAAACTAACATTCTCCCCCCAAACAGGTGATTGATGGCTGCGCTTTCCGCGTTTACGGACATTGGGTGAAGAAGGGCGAAGGCCAGAATCGTGCCGCACTCTTCGAGAACACGCCGCGCACAGAGTTGCATGCGCTCTACATAAACAACTTGAGTCGATAGTTTGTCGGCGACTCAAAAGCGCGCGGAGAAGTTTGTGTGAAGACGTAATACGAAAGCGTAAAGTGCTGAAATTTATGAATTACTGAATTTTAGTGAAAAATTTGTAAACCTTCTTTGCTTGCTATTAGCGTTTAGTAGACAGTTGGCCGAAAATTATTATGATTATGATTATTTTAGTTGTTAAGTGCGCTTAAAACAAACGCTTGTTGAATTCAGCCATTTCAAACATTGTTTGTTTGCACTTTTTGTAGTGCAGTTCTTTAGTTATTTTATTTAATATATATACGTGTATGTATATAGATTTTTTTAAATTTTATTAGTAAATAAGCGAACTTGTAGTAATTACGTACATACATATAAATATAGAGAACAAATCCTAATTATTGTTAATTGCAATTAAGCAAGCAAAGAAAATAGTAGAACGTATTGAAAATATATAGCAAAATGTGTGTTAAATACATACATACATTCAAATTTTAACTGTTAACTGATATTAATGCATTGTTTAACTTTTGCTTTAGTTTGTATTATTTATATAGTTTAATTTTGTTAAGCCTTAAAGCTGTGTACTTTTAAGCAGCTGGAGAAAGTATAAGCAAGAAAAATTAATGAATACCAAATTATTTTATATACATATAATTAATGTTAAAATTAAACTAAAATTTAATTAACGAAATTATTATAGTAATAAATAGCTGAATACAGCGGTGCAAAACAAAAGCAGAAACAACATTTGAAGCTAATTAACTCGTTTTAAGTTAAATCAATTTGTACAACTATGTGAAAGTTGAATTTTAAAAGTTGAATATCAAAGCGCAAAAATATGTATGCATTACATTTAATGCTGTTTTGGCGCGCCACTCTCATAGTTACTACATGTTGTGCATTATTATTATTATATTTTAAACATATTTTAATTGCTAAACATAGTTGCATGTATGCACATTAATAAAAGCAGTTTGCGTTTGCAAAACACATACGCAAGCACACATACACACATGCATATATTATATAAATAACTTATACATACATACATCTATACACACATACATATCTCACATATTTGCTAAAAAGCAATGTAAAGCACTTAATTTCAACAAAACGAAAAATATTGCGCCAAACTAAATCACGGAGGTCACAATATTAATGCAAAAAATTATGCAATATTATTGAAATTATAACCATACTTGCAGGCTTACGATTTTTTCAATTACAAATTGTGTACTTTTTTTACATCCAATTTATTTTTTAATGCAAAATTAAATTTTTTAGATTAAACATATATTTATACATTTGTAAAATGATTACAAATTATTAAAAGTTATTAATTTTTAAATTTGTCATATTTGTAAATGTTTCTGCAAAAAAAAAAATTGCGCAAAATTATTTTTTTTTATATTCAACATTATTTTAAAAATTATTTTGTTTTGTTTTGTTTTTGAAAAAAAATATTTAATTTTTATTACTGGACATATACATACATATGGTTTTATATATGTATGTACATATATTTTAAAAAGTATGATTATTTCTTTAAATTATTGTCAAGCTTATAAATGTTTCTTCAAAACAAATTGAGCAAAATTAAATTTTTAATATTGAATATTATATAAATTAAAAAAAAAATATATAATAAAAATTTTTAATATAAAATTATATCGCGTCCACAAAATTTGGACTTCGTAAATTTTTAAAATCGTAAAAAATAACAATATTAATTTTTCGAACAAAAAAAAAGTTTCAAATTTCATTTAACATATCTCACAATTTGGTTTAAACAGATTTTAGAAACAGATCAAAAATAACAAAAAAATGTTTATTTTGTGTTCCAAAAGTTATTTTTTTTTTCAAAAAGTAGAAGAACAAGAAAATTGCTGAAAAAGCTAATCATGCGCGCTCACAATATATATTACAATTTGCTTAAAATGATCGAAAATAAAATAATCACAATAATTTTATTTGAATTTTCAAAAAGCAAAGTTGGAGCAAAATAAAATTACAGAAGTGTTTGATGTTTAAATTTATTTATTAATAAAACAAATTTTCTAAATACAAGAAATTATTAGAATGATCATTTAGAAAAAATCAAATTTTTTTTTGAACATAATTTTTTTTAGAAAATATTTTTTTTTTAATTTGGTGTTTTTAAATAATTTTTTATTAGAAAAAAATTTTTTTAGAAAAAATCAGACTTTTTATAGAAACAATTAATTTTAATAATAAAATAATATTAATTTAAAAAAATGATATTTTTTTTAGAGAAAAATAAGTAAAATTAATTCACTAATAATATCACAAAATTGATCAAATAATTTAAAATAGCTTACAAATTAAAAAAATATTAATTTGCGACGTAAAAAATAGTGACATAAAATTAGATTACACAAACGTTTGATATAAATATTAATTGATATTCTAAAATTTTTTTAAATTATAAAGACAAAATCTTTAAAATGCATACAAAGCTTATTTTTAATGAGCAGAACTAACAATTCACGCCATACATCTGCATACATAAATATAAATAAAGTAATTTTTGTTGTAATTAATATTGATTGATTTTTTGATCATTTAAACACAGGCACTAAAATATTTTAAATTGGTGATAGTTTTTTTTAATTCGCAGAATCGCATTCAGAAATAAAAGCCAAACATATAATTTTATACATATTCATGTAAATATGTACACATACACATATTTGCAATTGTATATATACATATGTATGTTCACTGCTTTAAAAACGAATGAAAACATTAGAAATATAAAAGTAAACTTAAATGAAATGTAACTGTCGAAGTACCTCCAGTGTTTTACGCGCGTATTTTACACATGTATGTAGTTATGTATTGAATAAAATATATTTGTATATGCTACATACATAAATAGCAATAGCAATTGTAGTGCATAGACCACATTTAAATAGAAATGTATGCGTATGTACATATGTATGTATTTTGAACATCAACGAACCACTTACAAGATAAACACAAGAGAAATTTGTGAAAAAATAACAATTTAATAAAAACTTACGTTGTTACAGTGAAAAAATAAGTAACTAAAAGAAATTGTTGTTTCCTTACCAACAGCTGCAAAGCACAGCAAAATCGGAGAACGTAAAAATAATGCGTTCTCTGGCAAAATGCAGGTTTGTACTGTACAATGTGCACTGTACGAACTGTGTGACAATTTGATTAAACACAGCGCCAACAAAACTTTCGACATCCATTGCCTAAAAGTATGCTCCAAAAATGCGATTGGAAACTGCAGATAATGTTATTACAGAGAATGTTAATAAGTAAATATTCCCGTTATTATGAGGGAATATCGAAAATACGCAAGTTCGAAAAGAAAATTACACCATACAAAATTCTTAAAAAACAAATAATAACGTTTCTTAAAATAAAATATTTTCAAAAAATAAAAATGACAAATTCTTTAAAACAAAATAAAAATTCCAAAAAAAAAAATTAAATATTCTTAAGAAAATAAATAAAATTAAATTAAATAAATTCTTAACAGATAAACAATTCTTTAAAAAGCCTAAAACTACTAAAAAAATAAAAAAATTAAAAAATAAATTTTAATTATAAATATAATAAATTATATTATAAAAAAATCTTTAAAAAAAAAATAAAAAATGCTTAAAAAAATTTAAAATTCTAAAAAAAAATATATTAAAAAAAATTTTAATTATATATATAATAAATTATATTATAAAAAAATTCTTAAAAAAATAAACAAAATTATTTTAAAATAACAACTTATAAAAAATTCTTAACAAAAAAACATAAAAAAAAATATTAAAAAAAGAAAATAATTAAAAAATTAACGTTATTTAAATAAATTCTAGTTCTAAAAATATCAAAAAAAAATTTAAAATTTAAAAAATTCTTTAAAAAATAAAAAATCTTTAAAATAAAATAAAAGTTCTAACAAAACTAAAAACTTAAAAATTCTTAAAAAAAATTAAATATTTTTAAGAAAATAAATTAAATAAATTTTTAACAATTGAATAAAAATTCTTAAAAAAACAACCAACAATACTAAACAAATTCAAATACTTCAAACAAAAATTAAAATTAATTAAATAAATACTTCTAAAAAAAAATTTTATAAAAAAACAACCTAAAAATATGATAAATTGTATAATACTAAAATAAACTTAAAAATATGATAAATTATATAATAAAAATATTTTCAAAAAACTAAAATAAAAAATTCTTAAAAGCAAAATACAAAATAAAGAAAGAAATAAAAAACTTAAACATTCTTAAAAAAATTTAAAAAAATGCCATTTTTTAAAAGTATTTTATCAAAGTGTTTTTAATAATTTCTATATTTACAAAAAAAAAATACAATTTATTAGCATACATTCGATGGAAATTGTATTGTGAAATACGAATTTTAGTAATTTAAAGTTAAGATGAACATTTATTGTGCACTCCTCCCAAAAGTTGAATTTTTCGTGACAAATGGTGGACGTTGCTCGCCGTTTGGCACTAGGTCTCGCTATTTATGTACACATTCTACTGTTTGTACACCGCTAAGGACACCCGATGATTAGCACGGTAAGTATCTGCAACTGTTCTGGAAATATAAAATATATTTGGGTTATTTGTAATTTAATTCCTTTTAATATGCGTTCACTGGAAATAGATATAAGAGTTTTTGAGAAAATGCTGTTATATTTTTTTATACAAACGCCTCTCTTATGGAAATTTCAGCGCATATTGCCAATTTAACGGCTGAAACGACTTTTCGACAGGTGTTTGCTTGTTTTGCATTTGCCCCACTTTAGACCGACATCAGCTCCTCAATCAACAAATAACCCAATTCACACACAAACACATGTGTACCCTGCTTCCAGTTGCATTCATACGTGCATACATGCATACATACATACATACATGTGGACCTATGTGCATGCAACCTTGCTTGGGTAAGCGGTTCGACGCTGAACTCTGCTCACCGTCACTGCGGCGATAGAAAAACTTTTCCATATTTACTTTTTTGCAAACGCCACTTTTCACCGCAAAAGAGAATGTCAGCTTTACATAGATAAATGTTGAAAGAAGAAGAAAATAAAAACAAGAAAGGAAAATTTCGTTCATGGCCATTGCCAGGTGATGTTTCTGCACAAAGATGATGCTGTCTTGGCCAGCGTCTAAGTTGCAATCGAGAATTTGGCGCATGCGCAAATGTTCTTTGGCGCTGCCACGGTGAAGTTGTGTTGCGAAAAAGCGAACGCACGCGTGCGCAATTGACGCGCAAAATATATTAGGTGGGAAAGGTAAATACTTGAGTTAGCATAAAGTGTGAGCGAAGTTGAAAATGTGAAATATTTGAAAAAAAATAAATAATATTTAAAAAAATGAAAATTTGTAAAATTTAAGAAAAAATTTAAATATGTGGAAAAAAGTTATTAATGAGTTTTTAATATAAAGTTTAGAATTATGCGAAAGTACGTAAATAATTTAGTGAAAACAACACACAAAAAATATGAATAAGAATATATTTAAAAACCAACCATACACCACCACTTGAAATAATTAAAAAAAAAAAACTTGAAATATCATACACTGAAAAAAGTTTTAAAAAAAAATTTAAAAATCACATACTGGTAATAATTAAAAACAAATTTCAAAATTCATACACTGTAAGAAATTTAAAAAAAAATTGAAAATTCATATACTGGTAATTTAGTAATTAAAAAAAAATTCAAAAATTATATACTGGAAATAATTTGAAAAAAAATTTAAAATCATACACTGTAAAAAATTGAAAAATCATATACTGGTAATAATTAAAAAAAAATTAAAAAATGATATACTGGAAATAATTAAAAAAAAAAGAAAAATCATATACTATATAATAATAAAATTGGTTTTTAATGAATACAAAAGTTTTTTTTATTAAAAAAGTGCAAAATTCAAACGAAAAGTGGTTATATATAATACTTTTAAAATTTGTATTTACATATTATATATACATATATATTTTTTTAAGTTAAAAACGCATTTATAAAAACTAGAACTTTGGAATAAAAATACACTTGTACCCATTTACAAAAAAAAAAAATAAATATATTTTTTTAAATAAAAATAAAGAAATGCACGCCTTAAAAAATTAAAAAAAAAATATTAATAAAGAAATTAATTTAATTCCATATAGTCTAAATATCAAAAAAAAAAAAATATTATTAATATTAAATTAATTAAGTTAATAGAGAAATTTTTTCATTGAAGTACAACAAAAATGAAGTGAATTTGAAAATTAAAGTGCCAACATTAAAGAGCTACATAAAACTATACCATCAACATAAAAAACATCAAATTATGAGAAAAGGATTGTTTAACTATAAAGGATTGAGTTTTATACGGTAAGTGAATTAGTTAAATATTTGCATTCATTTTTTTTCAGTATATTTTTAAAAACAATTGGTATAAAAAATTATTCTCATGTCTCTTTAGAGTGAATTTATTTTTAAGTTTGATTCTAATTTTAGCGTTGGCTTGAAATGTGTATGTATTTATGTATGTATGGTATTTATGTATGTTGTTGTTGTAGCGGCAGAAACCATTTCTGAAGTAATTTCGAGCAATGGTGCCGAGTTAACAGCACTTGGTTCCGGCTACTTTAGACCCGACTGGCGTGAGAACGGTTTCTTTGTTTTTGTTTTTAGTTTTTGTGTATATTTTGTGTCGGTATTTTTGTCGAAAAAATATTGGCTGCTGGCAGGGCTTTACGTAAACTTTCAAATGTCAATAAATGACATTTCTTATTGAAATTTTGACATTACCTATTAGTAAGTTATTGTCAAAGTGTTAAGTTGTTGGCGCAGCGAAAAATTGTGTAAAACCTCGTGACCCGATTACTAGTGTTCTACTTTAAACCAAGCATATATCCTCGCGTTCAAGCAGCTGCTGTGAAAAACGCGCGCCAACTGACAGAAACGGCAATGCCACATTTGTGATGACAATGCCACATTTGTGGCCACCGTCAGCGGCCGCAGCGCCAATGAAACTAATGACGAATGAAATGAGCGCAGAGAAAAGTGGCGGCGGCAAAGAAAAACAGCGCACGAAGCGAAGGGAAGACACATTGTGGTATTGCAAGCAAATTGTGCGGAGCTTTTTATTTACAAATTCAATTGCAAACAACTATTACAATAACAACAGCAAACAAAAACAATGTACAGTGACAACAACAAACGTAAGAAGCTGCGACTGACAAGCACAATTGATTTGTTGCGAATATGAACACAGGCAGACAGCCACAACAACAACTTGGCATCTGTCCAACGATTGCAACAAAACCAATGCAACTGTGGCAATGAAAAATAATATATATAAAACAAGAAAAACCGTTAA
The DNA here is from genome assembly GCF_042242935.1 of Bactrocera oleae. NCBI lineage: Eukaryota > Metazoa > Arthropoda > Insecta > Diptera > Tephritidae > Bactrocera > Bactrocera oleae. Next base: position 4,091,040 of record NC_091539.1, read on the forward strand.
CTTCGGTTGTTCCGAAGCTATAATAGCCTTCACAAGAACAGAAGATTCTTTAGAAGAATTTAATTCTGATTGTTCAGCTTGCATGATAGCTATATGCTATAGTGATTCGATCGGAACAATTTCTTCGAAGATTTCATTATTGCCTTAGATAATGCTCCGTTCCAAATTTCGTACAGATATCTCGTCAAATGAAAAAGTTTTACATGCAAGCACTTCATTCCGATTGTTCAGTTTGTATAGCAGCTATATGCTTTAGTGGGCCGATATTGACCATTTCGACAAATGAGCAGTACTTTGAGCAGAAAAGGATGTGTGCAAAATTTCAGATCGATATCTCAAAAACTGAGTGACTAGCTCGCGTATATAAAATATATATAGCAACGGACATGGCTATATCGGCAGTGTAGAAAAATATAAAAGCAAACATAAATAAATAAAACAAATGCAAAATTTAAATTAGAGTTGCAAGCAAACAGTTTTTTTTTTACCTGCAATGACACTGAAATCTGCGCGCCTGCGCAGTAAAGATAAGTAAAAAAATTTCGCTTCCTTTGCTTGCGGCGTTGAACCTTCAATTTTAACTGTCAATTATGAAGGCCAGCAACATGTTTATTATTATTATGTTTGTTACAACAACAAGAGCAACAAATGCAGCTAGCTGACAATGGCTTGGCGTATTCTCCAGAACCCACTGACTTACTTTCAGCCGCAACAGCAACAACAACAACAGCTACTGCGGCAACGGTTGCTCCACATAAACAAACGAGTCTCTCTCTTGTTGCGGTTGCTGTTATAGCTGTCGTTTGTGTTGTTGTTGTTGCCATTGCAGCGCTTGCTAACTGACCGCTTTTGGTTGACAGGCAAAACCAAAAAAAAAAAAAAACAACAAAAATAAATAGTTCTTTGAAGTTGATATTCAAGATTTGGCAGAAAAGTGGCAGATGGAAAATTGGCAAAGCAGCAGCTGAGCTGAGCAAAAACAAAAGCAACGGTGACCAACGGGAACACAAAATGCAGCGACAGCGCAAAATGATTGCAACAAATAAAATCTGCGGCGAAACTACAAGTTGAACACGAATTCTCAAAAGAAAGCTGCAATTCAGCTGAAAACCGTTATTTTCATAATTAAAAACAATTACTTATTGTTATTAGATGCCGTTATTCGATTTCCGTTTTTAATATTTTTAACACACTGTACTTTTTTGCACGAATAATATGTGGTATAATATTTCTGCTCCTCGTCGTACTAGATTTAAGTCTCCAGTAAGACCTTGTAGCCGAAGCTACTGCCAGTTGAGCGCCCAACAAACTCAATGGCTGGTGACATTTGTCGCTTGAACTTCAAATGTGTTTTTATCAGAAGGAACCTCATTCAAAGTCTATAATTGTAATATCAGTTCAAGCTGAGTATTGCTAACATAACTAGGCTGATATTTCGTGGCAAAGCTTAATAAGAGACACAGTGCATATGGATTTTAGTCGCCTCTTACGACAGGCATGCCCTACCGCGGGCAAATTCTAACCGCTGGCCGCTGGGGGAAGACTACTAAGACAGTCGGGTTTATGAAGTCGCCAGTATTGTAAATCTTACCTTGTTGATGTTGTAGCGGCAGAAAACATTCATGTAATAAGCGAAATGTGCCGAGTTGACAGTCGTTGGCTTGGTAAATATCCGGATCGTTCAGCTAACGTAGACTCGACTGTCGTGGGTACGTTGCACGGTCTATGATTGCTCTAAGATGCGTTATCTGAAGATCGCAAAAGTTACCTAAAAACACTGTTATGGTTAAATCGTCCTCGTCTCTCATTTTGAATATAACGTTCTCTGCGCATCAGGTCACATTTTTAAGTATTTTTAGAGCTTGCTGTGGTTTTTTTTTAATTTTGGCGCAACTGTTAGGGGCCTAGCCATTATTAGTATTTATATGAGTAGTTCTTGTGCAAAACGCGAGTATATTTGCATCGTAAGAAACGCTAGTACTATACGATTTCCGACTTTTTTTATATCAAACGATTTGCTTTGTCTATTTTTTTTTTTTTGATAGTTGCATTAACAATGTTTGAAATAACCCTTTATTACTTTAAAACTACCTGAATTAACAGATCTTTGCTCACATACAGCGTTCTTGAAAATATACTTTGGTAGATATATGTGTAACATTTAATAGTTATCGACTTTTGATATTATTCAGCTGGCGATAATATTCAATTTTCACAAACAATATTTAATATCCCGTTAACTGAAGTTCAGAGATAAAAAAAAATACAGATTTACATTTATACATTCAATATGCTTACTTTTTGGGGAGCGCGTTTGACAGAAAAACAAATTGGTTTGTGACATCATGAACGAAATGTGTGGCAAATTTTGTTTACGATTACTTTGAAACCGTTTGACAGTTCGTTTCTTGTCTTGCCTCTAACATTTTTGTAGAAAATCTACCGTTGCAGCTGCTTTTTTGTAGACTTTTATTAACTACTGACTTCCTTTGTTCTAAATTCGTTAAATCAGATCATTCGCCAATATTAAACTAAAATGATTCTCATCAATTTCCATTGCCACGCTGCGACACATACACAACCACTTCTAGCTTTCACGCAGTAGCAACTGACAATCGGCAAATCTTAACACAGCCGCTGAACACTGGCAGCCAAAACCTCAACGCAACAGGTGCAAGTACTGGCGATAGATACAATCGGACACTAGTAGAAACTACAGGAATTGCCGCTGACATTGTTGAGCAAAAACACAAAATGAGGTCATCGTGCCATCGCTTCGGTTTCGGTTCAATTAACAAGCAGAGTGAATTTGCTTCCTTTGGATACGCCACAACTGCGCGCTGCTTGTAGCTCTTGCGTTGCTCTAAAAACTTTTGCTGGCCGCCTTAGCGTCGAAGTGGTTCAGTGGCAAACAACGCCGAAAATGTGCAAACGCCAGCGACGGGCGAAGTCGTGACACACATGCAATTGACGCTTACACCCAGTGCGCCTGTTTGCCCGTGGGCATGTGAGTATGGTGCAGCAACAGGTTTCTCGCGCGTGCCAAAAGCAGCCAGCGTTCGCGCGCAAGCGTAAAAATATGAAGAAAATTTGTAAAAATAAAAAATGACAACGGGCGTTTCCAGCCGCAATTGGTGCCACAGAACGGTGTATGGCTTATATATGTGCACCAGGTGTGCACATTCTAGCGCAATTCTTCACAATACCAACATGAGATAGGAAAAAAATTTAATAATTTCTATACCAGAAAGTCTTTTGCAAGTATTTTTTTTAAGAAAAGCAAATTACAGCTTGGCAGTCTATTTATTCTTCAAATCCCCGTGTGATGGTTAGGTTCATAGGTATAAACTGAAAGTTGATTCAAGAAATTTGTTTGGTTCACTCACGCCTCTTTGACGACTGTTCGTTGGAAAGTGGCCGTGTGTGTGTGTGTGTCGCAGCAGAAGCGGCAACTCAATTATTACCGCAGTTTTACGAAACTTCATTTGACCTTTTTTTTAACACCATTTAGCTAAATTCGAAATCAATTATAAAAGCGGAAGTAATTAATGGTAGGCACACTTTATTGGAATATATGCTTACAATATCCAGTATTTATTTAATTTTAATTTGCCATAGAACGTGAGTAAAGAAGAACATTAGCAAAAAATTCCACCTACATACTACAGAATTTCATACGAACCAATAAAAGTGTACTATTTTGGAACTCAAATTGAAAGCTTGGAAAAGCTCCAAAGAAAAAAAGTTATTTTAAAATGTAAGCTAAAATCATAAACACCATTCAGAAAAACTATGTATTTTTCGCATAATTTCTTTAAAATTTCCAGCGATTAGCAGCGCATTATTAATTTAAGGTTTGTCAAACTTAGCATATGCTAAGGGGCATAAATAGAACAATGGAAGCGGACATACATGACCGGATATAGATCGAAATCCGGAAATGAAAATAGTTTCATTAACCGGAAGTTTTCATATTAAGTTTATTTCTTATGTATTACGTTTGTTTACGAAGTATTTGTCATACAGGAAATACTTAAAGAAAACTAATATTTCCTGTTTTGAAAAGGTTCCGTTTCCGGTATACAACTTCCGGAAAACACATGAAACCGGAAATACGAACCGTTATTTTACATTTCCGGTACCCCTTTTTACTTGCATCCGGCCCTAAAATTACTTCCACTTCCGTTGTTCCATTTTTGCTCCTTTGTATATGCTATACACGCCATGAATTTTTCGGTGCATCCGCGGTCGGTTGCAGAAAACTTGCATTTAATTTGGCAGCAAAATGCCAGTTATCTACCAGGCGACCAGGAGCATACAGCAAGTAGCCGCCGAATAGAAAAATGCTTATAACTTCTAAACTAGCGGTCGTAGAGAAAATTTAATGAATGTGGAAATTTGTAGAATCGCATGCACTACAATTCTATTCAAGAAAATTCAAGTTTGGAATTATCCAAAACTTTAGAAAATTAAAAATGTGTTACTAATCGCCGGTTTTTAAAGAAATTATGCTTAAAAAGACTCTTTCTCTCAAGTGAGAGCCATGAAATAAGGTGGGAAATTATTGAAAAGTATTTTTATAATTATTGCAAGTCCAAAACTTTTCGATATCGAACAGCTTTTTCATACACTTTCATTTTCTAGCAAGCACTTTAAATATCAACTTAACTGAAAACTGAAGATTTTTCCGTTCAGTCTTAAAAGTAGACTAGGAGGCGGCGTAGCAGTGATATGTAGTTCTGCAGAAAATCTTCATTTAACCTAAGACAGGGTTGCAACGCATACGTATTTAGCAAATAATTTTATTATTTTGGAAAAATAGTGCGAATGAAGAAAACATTAATCAGAAGAGAATCAGATGAGTGCGTGGCTTTCTTTTACTAGTGGTATCGTTTTTTCGGAAAGTCAGAGGTGTGAACTGCCAGCTGGGCACAAATTCGAAACGTTCCTCATATGATCCATAATCTCTGACTAAATTCAGAAACTCTGACATAAGCAGCGTTTATTTTTTTAAGTGGAACAACTGTGGGAATGACAGAGCAGTCTTTCTTCAAAGCCTGATTTCTTCAGAAATTTCTCGAGCGTGTTACAAGTCTTCAGAAAAATGTTCGTGATGTTGAAAATATGATGCTGGGGAGCTTTGAATTCAGTTTAGAGAATGTTCGAAGTTGAAACGAATCATTCCTGAGTTGGCGCATAAGTACGTTTGAACTTGAACGTTATTTCCGCCACGGGAATAAAATAAAATCATCAGCTTATGAAGCTTTCGCAGGAAAAAGTGCAAGAAATTTAATCGTATGCTTTTAAAGTTAGCTTAATGTCTCTTCTGCCAAAAAGAACCAAAAGCAAGTATTTTCCATCGTTGTGTAGTGGCCACCGTAATACCGTGCCTGCTTTAGTGACTTTCGCGTCTGTGATCTGTTTTAAAAGTCACGAGGTGGTCTCACGACAAGCTGGCCAGCAGCTGGCTCTATATAAGAAAAGCAGGCATCGTGCCTAGCCAGTGCATAGGTGACTCTCGCATCTCGATGGGATGTGATTTAAAAGTCATGAGGTGACCTCACGGCAAGCTGGCCAGCAGCTGCCTCTATATAAGAAAGGCAGGCACCATGCCTAGGCGACTCTCGCGGCTCGATGTGATGTGATTTAAAAGTCACGAGGCGACCTCACGCGCAACTGGCCAGCAGCTGCCTCTATATAAGAAAAGCAGGCACCGTCTCTGGTCAGTGCTTAGGTGACTCTCGCGGCTCGGTGGGAAGTCACAAGGCGACCGCATAGTTACTTACAAACAATTGTTTGCTAAGTTGTTGATAAAAAAAAAGCAATAACTTGCAGTCTTCGTATTCTTATTAATTGTCTTATCACTTTTCAATATCTTCGAAATATAAGGGAATTAGTTTTGTTTTTACTCGAGCACGAATATGATATGACATGAAGCAGCAGAAATTGGGTTGCCAATTATGACTCGTGAAGGCTAGCAGCAATCAAATGTAATTGGTTTAAGTTTCAAATTGTGGCAAAAAATGAAATTTTTTTAAGTTTTATTTTTTTCAGTTTTAGCATGTTTGGTATATAAATAATTTTACTACGTTTTACGGTAAATTAGTATAAAATAATTTCGTATTAACGTACCTGTATGTTTTTTTTTGCAGCTATTAAGGTAACATCTTCAATTAGTTGTATATTAACTTTATATCATATATATTATATTATTAGCTCGTCGATCAAGCCTCTTATCTTATCTGTAAGTAAATACAAAATTTAATCACATTTCATATGTCTATTACGCCTTTATCAAAATGAAATTCCACAGAGCTATTAGACTTTAATCTCTAGCAAACAATGCGTCACTAGGAATTCATCGAATTGACGAAGCGAAAATGCTGTTTTTCTCTCGAATAAAATTAATAATAGAATCGAGTGAACAACAAAATATGCAATTGATCTCGATGATCTCGAACGTTTTATGCAATATTTTTGTTTTTGTTTACATTTTATAATTATGCGTATTGCATGAGTAACGACGTAAACTTGAACTTAGTTATGTTATTTATACAGTTTTTACAATTAACTGACGTTTATGAGAATATTGTTTAATAGGTTTAACTGGTTCAATTGATACGCCTTATTATTAAAAATGTAATTAATTCACTGGAATTTTAAATCCGAATGTAAAATAGTGTGCTAATTGTAGAGTGCCATTTTCCGCAAAAGTTGTGTGGTATCATTAGAAGCTAGCTAATTGCGTGAAAGTTTTCACAGCAGTATATTTGTGCCGGAAACAAAAGTGAAGGCTGGGTATATGTACCTTTATGATAGATAGTGATTGAGGTATGCACCGCGACCTATGGTCTATTGTGCCCTGTACCTTTATGAAGGGCTAACACTGTTCGAACAGAATTTTCTTTAACCTTAGAATTTTTCTTGCAAACGGTCGTCTCGCACTCAAACCAACTGTGCAACGCGGTTGATGCTTTCGTCATAATTAAATTTTTGTAAAAACAAAGTTAAATTTGAAACAAAATTGTTGAACAAGCGCTGTATATTTTTGGTTAATATGTTTTGCATTATTCAAATCGAAATTTCTTGTCACGTACGGCAAAAATAGAAGACTTACATTTGTGTGTAAAGATTTTAATGCACTTTCTGCAATTGTTATGATAGATAACGCGAATTTGGCAAACAATAAATGCGAATTTGGCAAAAATTTCAAATTATGCAACATTTGTTAACACGCACAGATAAAATGCACTTGAAAAACATAACTGCATTTAATAAATTGCTTGTAGCTAACAAACGTAAACACATAATTTTCATTGCAGGGTGTTACAGATGCTTATAAACTATATATAACGACAAGGTCATATGGTTATAAATTATACCTTAATTAGAAATTGCAGTACTGATTAGTAAGAAACACCTGTAACAATATTTAAATTATTTTAAAAATTTATTTCAAAAAGTCACCGCATTTTACGTGAGCACATGTAAATGTACTAATAATAACGTATTTTGTACTTTGACATGGGCTGCGGTCTTATCAGTCAATTTTTCGGACATTTGCATTTACGTCACAGCACATAAATATAATATATGTAAATGTATTCATGTACATTTGTATGTACATATTTATAAATTTAATTGCGTACATAAATATTAAGTTCCGTTTTAATGATTATAAGCAATCAGGCGGGAAAAGACAGATTTTGGCTGGCGAATTAATTTTAATCATGTTCAATGCTTTAAATTACAGTTAACGTTAAGTTGGACCATTTTTCTAGCATATTCCATTATTTTGATGGAAATATATTTATTTACATATTAAATAATGCATAAATATGTCTGAAATAATTTTTCTTACATTTTACGCTTTAAAAGAGAGAGTAGTTGTGGTGCAAAATCATTATTCACTAAGCATTTCTTTTTTTTTCAATTGTGTATGTGTGATTAAAATCAAGTATATGAAATATTTCTATATAAAATAAAGAGGCGTGTTATGACCCTGGCTCCTGGAATTTCTATATTTAATTAAATATAAAACTATAAATCTTATCAGTCCGAGGGTTCTTTCAATTATAATAAAATTTGTTGGAAAATATTTGTTTACATGTGCGAGTTTTATTAAAAACAAAAACATAATAATACAAAAATATACCAAAAAAATCGCAACTTTTTCTAAATCTGAGTTTTCAATCGATAGCAAAGTAATAACTTAAGTTTATTGCATATGCATATGTGTACTAATTATTAACTGCATATTTTTCGAGAATGATAAAGAATGCCGAATGCATGACCAGCCAGTAATACTGATCGTGAACCATTCGAAAATTTCAGAATTTTCTTCTCATAGCCTTTTGACATAGACTTTTGTACACGCGCGATTTTGTTATTTTATTGATTGTAAAAAATACAAATTTTTCGTATACAAATAATTCAGTCGGCATAGAGTGTAAATTAGTAAACAAATAATAAATATTTTTAAATATATTATTATTATATGAACATACATATACATATGTATGTATATGCGAGAACAGAACTAATAGCTTCAAGGGGTAGAGAAAACACAGAACTATTATTCGTAAACTACGTAAACAAATACAAGTTTAAATGCATTTAATAGTCTGCGGTAAATATGGACATGCATATACATACACAATCATACATATGTATTTATTTATTTAAATATTCGAGCAACTCTGCTGACGATTTCGGTGTGTCTGTGGTTTTTTTCTCCTTCCAAATATTAACTTGATGATAAGCTCAAATTAGCAGACGGATCCATCGTTCAATTTTGTCCGTAAATACGCGTGTGAGCATGTGTTAATGTGTGTATGTGTGTGTTTTTTATTTATGAATACGCCATTTTTAATGCAAGACATATAAAGATTTTAACAAGGCAACTCAAAGTTCAAACTACAGATTTGATGAGAAAAAGTTTCTAAAACCTACGTACGTACCATATGTATGCTAAAAAATAAACCTACATAACATATATATGTACCTCTTTGTCAACGGTAATGCTGTTATAGGAACGTAAGAATGCAATTAATGCTTTCCGATGAATAAAATCAAATTTCAAATTAATATCTAATATTTATTTATATTTACGTTGTTTTTTTTTATAAAAAGAAAAGAGCGTGAGACGAACATAATGAAATGAAACCTGATCGAACATGTAACAAAGTGGAACACTAATGATAAAGGAACGAAAAGCTTTGGTTGTGTAGTAACTATTTGAGTGTTAACTTCTTAAAAAATCTGTATTTTGAAAGCAAAAACACCGTTTATTCAAATATTAAATAGGATTTTCTCTGCTGTAAAAAATCTACTTATTGCAAATAGGAATCATAAATATCGAATGCATTAAAGTCGCACGGGATTTTTTTTAATATATTCCTATATTGAAATTTTTTATTATTCATTAATATAGTACAATGCTATAATTTATTTAAATTTTTATTTGTTTTTTTTTTTTTGGAATTTTTTTTTGTGGTTCATATTTTTTGTGAAAATTTTCGATTTGAAAATTACGGTTGTGTTCCCGATATTAAGTTAAAAAGGTGGAAAATTTTAAATAAAAGAAAATTTGCAGCGTGTTTGGGAAATAAATAGGTTAGATTAGCACAATTTACGCAAAAGCAAAAAATTTTTTGTAAAAGATAACAAAACTAAAATTTGCTTATTTTAATTTTTTAGACAAATTTTTAGGTTCTGTGATAAAGGTGTTAAAACAAAAGCTTTAGATCTTTTTCATATTCATATTTTTTGTCTATAGGACCCGACCTTAGACCGCCCGTAAATTTATTTTCCTTTCATATTTTTTTTATAAATTTTCTGTTTAATTTTTTAGACAAATTTTTAGGTTCTGTGATAAAGGTGTTAAAACAAAAGCTTTAGATCTTTTTCATATCCATAATTTTTGTCTATAGAACCCGACTTCAGACCGCCCGTAAATTTATTTTCCTTTCATATTTTTTTATAAATTTTCTTTTTACAATTTGATGATTTTGTATTCAGTTATCACTCAAAAAACGCATTTTAATTGGTTGAAATGTTTGGAAAATTTATTTTTGTATTATAAAATCAAAACAATACAAAGCAAAATGACTGATTTAGACATTATGGATCCAATTATGTTTGACACATTGTTTTAATTGAATCATGTCTACTATGATTTTTTTGTTTTCAAAAATTATCTACATAGAACTTTCATATTAGACCAGAGCTAAATGACACCGATATATTTTTTTATAATTTTATTATTCAGTTATTTTATTTCTCATACATGAAACTAATATTTTTATTGCTTAAAAACTTTTGTTTAAAATAGTAAAAATACGTTTTTTTTTAATTCTTTCATATTTTTATTTGTGAGCTATAGTGTTTAATAATGGTACATATTTTGACAGTACTATATATGTATGTATGTGTAATTCTATATGCAAACGTACGCGTACAATCAATGTAACAATTTAATTTATTTTTTACGCTTTTTTTCTAATTACTAAGCTTAATCCTATTAAATAGTAATGCTTTGCAGCGCCTACTGTTTTTTTTATACTACTCTTCTATTTTTTTAAGATTAACTTATATATATATTTACTTCTTCAACTTCTTATTGCTCGAAAAGTACGTATAATTTTAAGCGTCTATGTGTTAAACTATTAGTACAATACAACATCGAGACATTTGGAACAAGTTTATCGTATTACAGCCGTTATGTTCTGCACAAGTATTCTGGAATACGATAGTCGCTCTATATAAGCTACAGATATGTATAAAAATAAATAATGACTAAAATTGTGTATGCTCAATCCTAATTAATATCAGACATACACGTAATATCATTTAGAAAATATTGGCATGACATCGAAACTTATTTTATTTACATTTTTGCTGTTTCTAAACAAATCATTCAATTATAGCAGACACAAGGTGACTCAAATGTATAGTTAGCTGCGCTCTTACGGTAAACCATTTGAATTTGAAACGCGTTTACGTTACGTACATACATAGCTATGCATAGTAACTGCATATCAATCACACCATTTAACGGCCTTGCATTAGCTAGCGCTGCATATACACATACAACACGCGTACCAAACAAAATGTTTAAATCGTCTTTGTGTCTGATTTTGTTTTAATTATATTTTCTCGATATTTCTTTTACACCTGCATTAGCTTCGTAAGGCTTCGTAAGCCCAATTACGCTCAATAAACTGGCCAGTCTCATTTCTGCATGCCTTTTGTGGCAACTTCTTCGTCGCTACATACATACATGTACAAGTATATTTATGTGAGCACACGTAATATTTAGTACTTTTCATTTTCCCGCACATAGGCATGCTTTCGCGTTGTCTCCTTTACGCAGTTACCCTTCGCATCGCGTTCCAAACAATGCCGTTCATTACGTAGTATGAAACATTGTGATGGCACCATATTGAAGAAGAGCTGTCCGATGGTGTTCGACGGCTCGTCGTTGTTCATTTTCAGGCAGGCACGGAAACGTCGATCGCAACTGCAATGCGACAATGTGTATGGCCGATAGTTGAAGATTTCATACCGATTACTGAATGCCGATATGTAAACGGGACAATGATCATGTCGCCGGCAACATCTATCCGCGTCTGAAGCGCCACCAAGTTGGTTGTAATTGTTGTTGGCATTATTGCCACGCCCACACCAACGTGTATGCGGCGCTATGAGCCAATCATCGAAACCGCGTCGCTTGCGACTCAAAACACTATATGCGTTGGTTAACTCTTCGCCGGTTTCACCGTTGTTCATGTCGTTGTCGTTGTCGCTGTCCAATTCGGTGTCGCCGTCGCTGTCAAATGCATCGTACACATCGCTATTTTCGTACGCACGATCAGACCACGCCACCGCATGTATTGGCGCATTGCCAGCCACTACGTCATCGTTTTTATCGTATGATCCATGAGGTAACAATTGCCAATTACCCAGCGTAGCGGTATCTTCGTCTGTGGCGCTGTACCATGCTGGTATTGCAGCATTGTTGGTGTCTGCTGTTGCGGTCGTATCAACCGCGCTTCGCGTTTCGCCCTTATTGATGATTTGGCTTTTGTCTGCTGGACGTTCTGTATATAAATACCGCTGAGATTGTTGCTTTTGTAACCCTTCCAATTGATTTAGGTTATGTTCCTCATTTACTGGCAAATATGCTGACCATGTCTGTGTGGTACAGCAGGACAACAACAAAAACACAGCATATAGACACAGCTTATGATAATTTGTCATAATGTTTCACTTGTTTGAAATGTCTCACAGTTATAACAACAACAAAATCAAAAAATAGTGAACGAACGATTATTTCTATTTAGTTCCCTTTCCGCTTGTTAGAATTAAAGTTTCCGAAATATGTATGTATATATATTCAAATTTTTGTTTCCGATCAAAGCTTCTAGCACTTTCTAGCCGTATGTGCGTCTCTTTGCAACACAGATGACACTGACTAAATGACTAACCGCCCCTTGGCCAATCATGCGTTTATATACTACTAGAACAAGTGTTGTTGGTGGGGCTCGTCGTGTACGGCAAAATTCGCTAATTTAATGATGAGTCTAGCGAACTGAAGGTACACAATGTGTGAGAACGAAAAACATGCAAGAGATACAATGAAGTTAAACAAAAGAGTGGATGATGAGCCCTTTAGGAAAATTCCAGCTTCGTGTTTGTGTTAGTGTTAGTTATAAATTTGATTGCAATTGTTAAGTGTTTCCAGCAAATATCAACATTTCCGCACTGCGAAAACCGAATTTCCGGTTATGGATAGCGACGTTTCGAGTTTACAGAGTATCTTGTAAAAAAAACGTCTAAATAACTAGTTACAAAATTTCAAAATTAATGAAATAGAACAATTACAGTGAGTGATGGCATTTTAACATATTCAGACATATAATTACAATAGCTGAATCTGTTTTCTCTCCTAAAGATCTGCGCGCTCACTTATATACAAATTATTCATGCTTTTTTTCTAGTGAATCGGCTTAATATTTTTAATAGCATGCTAAATAACTTTACCCTCCAGACCTTCAATAACGCTTCCAAATGCAACCGTGTCTTCGCAACAAAAATCGCGATAAGCAACTGTCAAAGTGGTGCACATAAGAAAATCGATAGGTACTCGTAAACATTCCTTTAGTCTATTTACAGATATTTTATGTTTGCACCTTTTCACAATTAATTTGTTCACCTGTAAATGAAGTGCTAGTGTGTGTTTTTCTTTTAAAACACTTTTTCTGTGCTTTTTCTAATGTTGCAAGATGCAAAATTCACAAACTAACACAGGCAGGCAAGCCAGACAACAACAGCAGCAACCGTATCAGCAGGGACACTCGCATCATCATCACCATTATACAGAAAACAACAAATCACCATCGTCTATACCGCCCAATTCGTTAGCGATCTCCAAGTCATATGTACCCGCACCAGCTTCAACCACTTCAGATGATACTGACTTTCATGAATCGGATGCACGTTATGAATGTGCTATTTGCATACATTGGCTTAATGAACCAGTGATCACCACTTGCGGTCATCGGTTTTGCAAATCTTGCTTAACGAAATGGCTTAATAATCACAATCAGTGTCCACTGGACAATACAGAGCTTTCTATTGACCATGATATTTTTCCGGATAATTTCACTAGACGTGAAATAGAACAAATCAAACACAAATGTCCTAATTCGCCATTGGGTTGTGCAGTAGTGGCATCGCCCATAGAAGTGGATCGACATTTGCCGACCTGTCCATACAGAAGACTAGAGAACGCCGAAGAAAAGTGCCCATTCGCCAGCATAAAATGTGACTTTGTTGGGCGCCCTGAAACCAACGCACTCGAAGAGCATCTTAAAGAAGACATGCCACATCATATGCAATTAATGTTGCAAGCTTTCCAACAAACAGCCATTTCCACTTGGAATCCACAAAAACCAACAACTGCGAGTGGTGCGAAGGTAAATGGTGTACTACCACCACCACCGCCACAATACGCAAACGAGGCAGACGAACAACTCATACAAACGATGTACCAACGTATTGTAGTGCTGGAGCAACGCGTACGCGAGCAAGATGTAAAATTGGAAAATCTTACAAAGCAATTGGCTAGTCGTCAACAAATCGATCCACGCTATAGTAATGGCACAATTGTATGGGAAATAACAAATTTCCGCAATGTGGTGGAGCAATTGCGTGCCGATGCCAATAATCTACTTTATTCACGTGATTTTTACACCTCGCCGCATGGCTATCGGTTTTGTGCGCGCGTGAACATACAGCCACGACACTTGAACTTATTGAGTTTACATGTACATTTAATGCAATCCGAAAACGATTACCATTTGGATTGGCCTTTTAATGGACGCATCAAACTGTGCATGATACATCCAACAGATGCCAATCTTTCGCAACACGATACAATTATGACAAAGCCCGAAGTCATGGCCTTCCATAAACCACGGGAGCACATAAGTACGCGTGGATTTGGTTTTGTAGAATATGCTAAGATAGCGGATGTCATGCATAAAGGCTTCTGTGAAGATGACAAGCTGGTAATCAAAATACAAATTAATATAGTTTAAAGTTAGTGAAGAGAATATTGTGGCAAAGTAACTGAGTACTCCACAAATGGTGAGCGAGGTTTAATGCGGGTCCGTAAATCCAAATCACTATTTCTAGTTTCATTGAAAAATTATGTACTCGTAATATTTGGAAAAAAAAACTTTCGGAGTTTAAACGCATTTAACAAGTATACAACTCATATATGTATGTATATATACGAGTATAAAGTGAGAATTTACAAAAAATTTATCAAAATCAAATATTTATATGTAATATAAATAGGCATATATGTACATAACTATGTGCATACAGACATGTACTGTTATTCGGTTCTATGTACGAATCAAATATTTCGTGAGCTGCGATTTTAATAGCGCTATTTATACGCTGGTGTCAGTATTAGGTGATATAACACATTTTAATTAAACTGAGCTACAATTATTTGGCACTACACACTTAAAAAAAATAATGTCACAGTTAATCCACTTATTTGTACAATTTAATTTGAAAAATATACGTAAATATTATACCGTATTTTATATAAGTTGCTAAATATTTGTGTATGTATGGTGTTGTGTTATTAAGTTGTATATAGTAGCCTTTTTATATTATATTTTATACTAATTTATTGTTACAATTTTTTAATCCCTTCAGCAAAAGTATATATAATACATACATACATGTACACATATATATACATATAAATACTTGATAAAAATACATATATAATTGTACTTATAGTTGTAAAACATTTTTAGATGGTATGTTGCCCTTTTTGGGTTTTTGTACGGCAACTGAAATCGCTCCAAATTATATACAAAAACTAAAGTATAACTGCAATACTGAAGGTATTTGCTATACGATATTATAAAATATACATATGAATAAATATTAAAATTATAAAAAAAGAAATTATAAATTCAAATATATCTTCATTTTATTTTCCTCAACAAACATCGCGGGACAGTCAAATCATCGCATGAGTACACGCAAAATATTTGGTTAATCAAATAAATTTGGTAAGATACCTTCAGATATAATTAATTTAGGCGCTTAAAAAAAAGACAGTAACTATCAGTTGCAAAAATACATGTATGTTTACCATACAAAAAATATATATTTCACTTTCTAAATCTGTCTAAATATTTTCTATTAACGTTCGGAACGTAACTGGTCAAACCTCGTAATGTTTCACAAAATTCTTAATCCTGTTCAGTATTTTATACTTATAATAATAATTTTTCAGCACGTAATATCTGATATTAAAATAAATTTTAATATAACTCTACTAAATTATTACCTTGAGATTCATTTCAGCTCCGATACATATTAAAAAGTTTTAAAAGCACATAATCAGTATTAAATTCGAGGCATGACCCAAAGAAACTAAACTTCCGAAATAGCTGCGTTTGGCGTTACAATTTCCCTCATTTATTGTATCAATTTATTACACAGTTATTTTGGTCAATATTTGCAAATTTTCAAATTATTTAAAATTTTTAAATTATTGTTTAGAAATACGCGCACTTAAAATAAATTAACGCGTAAAGTGTCAAATTGCACATATGACAGACAGCAGTGTTATGAAACGTATTAAATTATATAAATTAAATAACGTTTATATTGGTTGAGCAGTCTTACATTTAATTTAATCTACATATGGAAACACATTATAAAGTGTAATTGTGTGATTAAATAGATTCAGATATTTTCAATACCAAACCCAAAAAATTATCACATATAGCACGCACAACTACACTACAAAAACAACTGTAATGTTAGCATTTTTGACAATAACCGCCGGAATTGAAGAAAAAATCGGAAGTAACATGTCTTGCATGCTTTTAAGGGATTTGTGTGTCTGATAAGTAAAAATTGTAAAGACATTGCACTATTATGAAATTAAACGTGCTATTTGCTGAATCACTATTATGAAATTAAACGTGCTATTTGCTGAATTCAGTTACCCAACCACAAAGCAATTTAAGCATATTTTTGGCATGAAATACAATCAGATACGCTTGATATATAAATAAGTTGTCAATATGTGCATAAGCCCATATTTGTTTCTAAGGGCTCATAAATTGTTGACAAAAATCACGAATTTTATAAACAAACATTTAACACGTGTACATGATAGATTCAAGATCCATAAATCACCAAAAAAAGGTGGTGCGTTAAATATGCGCGTTGTTTTGAAATGATTTGGAAATCTAATCAATTTCACTTTTTAAACTGCCTTCATCGACTATCAGATTAGATTTTCAAAGATTCTTTTCTGACTATATATAATAACGGTTCTCAAACAAATTGTGCGTGCACCGTTCTTCGTGAACAGCTAATCAAGGAAGTATTGCTGGTATTGCTTTGCAGCATTTTAGGTATCATAACTTATTAATTTGTTGCAAAAAATTTCGGAAATTTCAATCATTTCCATGTGTTTTAAATAAAACAATCTTCGATATAGCATATCTTTAAAATAATATCGATATTGTATTTAAAAGCTACCACAATTGCACTCCCATTGCGCGAAAGCACACTGGATACAAGTCAAACACGCAACAGTGATGATGTGCGTTTTTATCTGTACACCGCTGCAAATCCTGAGAAACCGCAAGAAATTCGTATTAACGATGCTAATTCCGTGAAAAAATCATACTTCGACAAAACGCGCCATACAAAGTAAGTTAGTAGATTGGTAATTTATGAAATTTGTTCAATAGTTCCAACATATTTCAGAATTATAATTCACGGCTGGACTGGGTCATACTTAACTAAACCAAATAATGAACTACGGCGTGCATATTTAGCACAAGAAGATCATAATATAATCTCCGTCGATTGGAGTACTTATGCCGTACTGAGTTATATATCATCACGTGCAAAAGTGCCCATTGTGAGTGAAGATATCGCCAATCTATTGGATTTCCTGCATGAACAATTTAACTTGAGTTTTGACAAAGTTGTTGTGGTGGGTCACAGTTTGGGTGCACATGTGGCAGGCTACTGTGGAAAGATTGTGAAACGTGGAAAGATTGCTGGCATTGTTGGTTTGGATCCAGCATCGCCGCTTTACAGCTATAATGACGCTAGTACGCGTTTATGCACTAACGATGCCAAATTTGTGCTGAGCATACAGACGAATCGTAGTTTAAAGGGATTTCAACAACCGATTGGATCAGCAGCATTCTATCCGAATTGGGGACTTAAACAACCCGGTTGCGGTGTTGATTTAACTGGTACTTGCTCACACGGACGTAGCATAACGTTATATGCTAAAGTTTGAGCGGTTACGTTTTTACGCCTATATACGAGTGTTTGAGCTATAATGACATAACCGGTAAATCTGGTTGCAATACAAATAGAAGAGATGTGCAAGTTGGTGATCCATTGCAAATTGCACAAAAGTCAGGCATATATTACTTTACAACTAATAAGGAGTCGCCTTTCGGCATTTTGACTGATAGAAGTTTACAAAAATAAAGAGTAGACTATGTAGAGACTGTGCCAGCTGTGAGAAAGCTGCGTATACTATAGTAAATAAAAGTTTTACACATTAATCTATGTATATCAGAATACTTGATTTATTTTAAACGGAGGCGTGTTACAGTTAATTGCACACGCATTTCTTGAAGAGGGATAGTCTTACACTAGCATAAAAATGTAAATTTAAAATTATACCAAAAACATACACAAACATATATGCGTGTACATACATACATACAATGATATTGTAGTGTATTTTCCATAAAACTAATTGTTGACAGTATCTATTGTTGAGCCGGTCCCACTTAGCACACCAGTCACACCCAACAAGGCCTCCCCTATTGAGTTAACTGGATTGACTACCGTACCAAGAGCTACACCAACACCACCAGCAATGCCCATGTTGACATTAGCGCTACCAACGCCAACATTATTAACACCGACACCGACACCGACACCGACACCAACATCATCTGCAACTATCGGGCCAGGTATAGCGCTAATACTGGCACTGGTATTGCCCACAATGCTCCGACTTAATGCGGCATCGTGTGTTCGCATATGCGCATTCAAACCGCCGGATTGTGCAAATGTTTTGCCGCAAACTTTGCATTCATGTTTCCGATCTTTAGAATGTAATTTTTTGTGTACGCGTAATGATTTTTTTCGCTGGAACGTTGAGCCGCACATGTCACATGCAAATGGTCGTTCGGTGCTGTGTGTCACCGCGTGTACATTTAAATCGTGGAAACTGTAAAAAGCTTTACCGCAAACGTCGCATTTTGCTGGCCGTTCGCCTGTGTGTCGCCGCATATGCGCTTTGTATACGCCATGATCACGACACCGTTTACCGCATATCTCACAAACAACCGGCCTCTCGCCGGTATGGCGCAGCATGTGTGCCTTCAGCTCTTTATCAGTGAAGAAGTCATTGCCGCATTCCTGACATTTGTGCGCCTTTATGCCAGTGTGACGTATTTTATGTCGTTGCAGGTTACCAGTTTGAGAGAATTTCTTGCCACAAATATCACATATTATGCCAGTATGCTTCCACTTGTGGGCACGTAGATTTCTTTCAGCTTTAAAACATTCACCACATTCATCGCATTTGAAATTCAACTTTGGCTCTTTCGATTTTTTTGTTTTTGGATTATGTGTTTGTCGATGATGTGTTAGCATGCTGCGTTTAGTTTTATATGAACGCATACAGTCCGGGCATGGATATGGAAGTGAATCAATGTCATCTTGCGGTTTTGGCTTCTACGATGCAATTAATAAGAATATTTACAAAAAAATTCAGAGGGAAAAACTTCGTTATTTCCAGGTAGAAAACTTACCTCGTCGCCCGATGAATCTTGAGGTCGCCAATCTTCATCTTCGACATCACTCTTATCCTCCCACGACTTAGTGTCACTGATGTCGTCAACATCTTCAACCTTTTTCTGTTTACGTTTGTTTTCCGGTTCAACTATGTTTACTCCTAGATTCTGTAAGTCAACAAAGTCGAAAGGCTTTTCATCAATCACTTCTTCGGGTTCTGAATCTGGAGCTTCGTAACCAACAGAACCATCGCCATGGTCACTTATATATTCTTCTTCGCTTTTGATAGGATCTACATCAATTTTGATGCTATCACTTGTACTTGTATCTAAGGTGGATTTTTCCACTTTTTCGGGTTTGGGCGTCAAATGTTCCTCTTGGAAATGTTGTGGAAATTGTTCAAACGCTACATTTGCTCCACATAAACAGCACGCCACATTGTAGGTATTCGTGCTGAGGCAAAATATTTCACCGCATTTGAAATTATGAAATTTGCTCGTATCCGGCGGCAAAAGTTTTAACATTTTTGTGTTTAATTTTAATGAAAATCCTTTCTTTTATGTGCAATAAATGGTATTGTTTTAGGAAATGTTGAAATCCACGACAACAAAAAAATTACTTGTTTTATTAGCAAATGTCAGAAATATTGTGCAGTGCTTCCAAGTCTCACAACGTGACTTAATGCGTGATGCCAAGTTTTATAATTATTTCTTAGCTTAATTTTTTTTTAAATTTCTCCAGAGTTTTCAATGTTTATTCTCTTAGGTTTGTGTAACTAAATACATATTTTATATTATGCTAATAATTATTTCAATGTTTTCCGTTATTACGAAAATTACACAACTCATATAATTAAGAACAAAATTTATTACGTTTATTACGGTATTTAGCCAATGCGGCCATTTCAGTGTATTCTGATCAGAATATTGTATTTGTAAACAAATATTGATTTTTGTGTATTCAACGTTGTATACATAGGATCTGCAGCAAAATTCCGAGCGTTTCATATAAAAACTATCTCTATCGTTGGGATAACTATATTTAGCAATATTTTGGTGAATAATGGCTGATTGTGCTCCTACGCCTAATGCCAGTGATAAGATGGCCAGTTTGTTGAAGGAGGCGGAAAATTTGAAAATCAAACTTGAGGAAGAACGTGCTAAATTGAATGATATTAATTTATGGACTGTTGCTGAACGACTCGAGCCGATTGCTTTTGTCAATATAAAACCGCGTAAAGTACTCAAAGGTCACCAGGCAAAAGTTCTATGTACAGATTGGAGTCCAGATAAGCGTCACATAATTTCTTCATCGCAGGACGGGCGTCTCATCATTTGGGACGCATTCACCACAAACAAAGAACACTTCATTACCATGCCCACCACTTGGATTATGGCATGTGCATATTCTCCATCAGGCAATTTTGTTGCTTGTGGTGGTTTAGACAATAAAGTTACCGTTTATCCGATAATGTCAGATGATGAGATGGCTGCTAAAAAGCGAACAGTTGGTACGCACACTAGCTACATGTCATGCTGTATTTATCCAAATTCCGATCAGCAAATCCTTACGGGAAGCGGTGATTCTACATGTGCTTTGTGGGATGTTGAAAGCGGACAATTACTACAAAGCTTTCACGGGCATTCTGGTGATGTTATGGCGATTGATTTAGCTCCAAATGAAACCGGAAATACATTCGTTTCTGGCAGTTGTGACCGTATGGCCTTCATATGGGACATGCGTTCAGGACATGTGGTGCAATCGTTTGAAGGACACCAGTCAGACGTTAATACCGTTAAATTTCATCCTAGTGGCGATGCCATAGCAACTGGCTCAGACGATAGTAGCTGTCGTTTGTTCGATATGCGTGCCGATAGGGAAGTAGCTGTGTTCGCTAAGGAGAGCATTATTTTTGGTATTAACTCCGTAGACTTCTCAGTGAGTGGCCGTTTACTATTTGCCGGCTATAATGATTACACAGTGAATCTCTGGGATACGCTTAAATCGGAACGTATTTGTCTATTATATGGTCATGAAAATAAGGTATCCTGTGTGCAGGTATCGCCAGACGGTACTGCATTATCCACTGGAAGTTGGGATTACACCATACGCGTGTGGGCATAAGTAAATATACATAATGTCATACCATGTACATACATACCATGCATTCAGAGTATTTTTGTAATTATATGTTTGGAAACGTATATTTATTTGTTGCGCTTTGATTATAAACAACGTTGTTACGAGTATTAATTGCTTAAATGTTAATGACTTAATGTTGCTTATTATATTTACTGGAATAAATCTAATGTCACATGTAGCGAATTTTCAATAAACATTAGTTAAAAATTAACTTAGTAGACTTTGTTCTTCTGCTTTGTGTTGTCGCATATGTCCCGCTAGACCTGCCATTTGAGCATAGGCACGACCACATATTTTGCAAACGAACTTCTTAATACCCAGGTGTAAATGTTTGTGGTGGTAGAGCGCTTTGCTCCGTGAAAATGATGCACCGCATACATCACATTTATGTGGACGCTCAGTAGAATGCATAGGCTTGTGCTCGTTTAGTAACGAGGCAGAAATAAATCGTCGACTACAGATAGTACATTCAAAAGGCTTTTCTCCGGTGTGTGTGCGCTTGTGTACAACTAAAGCATCCTTTTGTCGTGTACGATAACCACAAACTTCGCATATGTAGTTGCGTTCATCTGTATGAATTTTTTGATGCACTTTCAGACGTGATGAAGTAATAAATGCTTTGCCACAATTTTCGAAATCACATCTAAATTCCTTTATACCCTTGTGTGCTTTCATATGTATGCGTAGTGAACGGGAATTTTTATAAACACGTTCGCATTGTGAGCACTGAAATCCTATGTGTTCTTTCCGCACATGTGAATCTAGTGAACGTTGCTCCACAAATTCTTCTGGGCATTGTTCGCATTTGAATTTTTTTGGTCGCAGGTGTTTCATGTTTATATGTAGCTTTAATATACGTTCTGTGGTATAACGTTTTTGGCAATGTGCACATGAGTACTCTTTGGGCTTTCTAGGCTAAAAAAATGAATTACTTGTAATAAATCACTTAGTACGGCATTGCATCCATTTACCTTTTTTAAAATATGATTATCATCATCTCCTTGACTGCCTGTCCATTCATCATCATCAAATTCTTCATTCTCGAACTCGTTCGGTTTAGAATTATCAACACCCATAACTTCACCATATTCACTCAACGTGTCATTATATGCCGTTTCTATGACTTCTGCCTTGATGGGCACATTTTGCTTTTCGTTGGAAGTTACTTCATCCAAAACACGTGAGGGCTGTAAGACAGCCTCCACTCTCACACCACATTCATCCAATTCAGCTAGATATTCGACATTTTCAAATTCCTCATCTTTAATACATTCTTCTAATTCACCATCCGCGTCGTTATCACTATCACTATCGTGTATATTGCCTCGAAGGTGTACATTTTGGTAGTGTAACATAAAATCGTCAAACTCAAAAAGTTTCATTTTGCAAAGCACACAAATTATAGTGAAATTTACGTTATCATAACAAATTATTTCACCGCAACGTATACTGGTTCTATTTTGTTCATAACTTGTTGGTAATGTGCAATTCCGCATCAT
The DNA here is from genome assembly GCF_042242935.1 of Bactrocera oleae. Lineage (NCBI taxonomy): Eukaryota > Metazoa > Arthropoda > Insecta > Diptera > Tephritidae > Bactrocera > Bactrocera oleae. The sequence continues at coordinate 4,114,070 of NC_091539.1, forward strand.
TTTTCACACACAAAAACTAAAACATTTACTTCTATACGATATTGATAAGCAATTGTTTATTTATTTGCACAACTGACAAACAAGCAGCAGTGCTGCCAAAGTTGTATTGTATGAACTTCCCGAAAACACACCTGACACATATGTATATATAACACAATTTTTTAAATTCATGGATATGTTCGCAAGGAAGTAAGTTGTTTTTACAGAAATAATGTGGTTTTGTGATTGCGATTATCAACAGTCAAAATTTCTTAATGGTTTTCATATTAATTGCTGATTGTTTAACTTAAAACTATTCTGCATATATAAATAAATTGAGCATGATCTATATCTTCATACTAATGTACATACATACATGTTTGCTGAAGTATAATATTTACTTACCGCAACTTTTTGTTTTTACAAATATTTCGGCTCAGAACTTATTAAATTGAATGACTTTGTAAGCCGGCTTGCAATTCACTGATGAATTGCTCACTACTACAGGAACTCATGCGTTCTTCCACTTTTAATTCCCATCTACCGCTACATTCATCTTTGTAGCATTTGATTAAGTTTCCAGAGAGGGGTGTAACTGGCAAGCCACCAGGATAGTCAATAATAGCAGTAATTCGCATTTTATTACAAGCTTTTAAAATTTGTTGTAAATAATATTTTTGTGGCCAAAACTATTTGGAAAAATAAATAAATGTATACATAAACATTTACCTATATAGGCAAAGTGGTATACCTTACCTTTTGACCATTTCCATTTCTCTGTAAATAAGCCGTTACTACGAATTGCATAGTCTGATAATCTTTAACCTAAATCATGAATTATTAAAGACATATGAGCTACAGAAAAGTAAAATATTAGCACTCACATTCTTCAATTCTTCTTGCAAATAGACAACACCCCGCTTGAGGTGAAAACATATGACCAACTGGAATGCGATAAATAAGAGATCTTGGATTGCGTGATCTGCGTCCGACCATATATATTCTCTGCACGGATTTTGTTCCATCGCCTTTAGTTTTATGCATGTATATACGTTATTAAATTGGAAATTTTCAACACTCTAACATAGATATAAGAAACCTTTAATATTATTTACCGCGAATAATAAAAAAAATATTACCACTTCTTGCACTGATACATAACGACCTTTATATGGGATTAGAAACCATACTGTATATTCCATGCATGTAATAAACTCAAAAGTATTGCGTACGTCATTGAAAATCTTTAGGGCATCGACCGCAATCATAACATCTAAGGCAGTGTGTCCAATAATACAGCAGGTCGTTAATTTAGACAATAAATCACACTCATTGTAACGATTTTTTAAAAATAGTTGCACAAAATATCCAAATAATTTCGAAATTTCTTCCCTTACAATGAGAAGCAAAACTACAATATATAATAGCTGCATACATCGCCATCAAGTAATCAGATACTTACTCTCGATTCATAGCCCCATTCAACTTTGTTGTTATAAACTCCAACCAATTTCCGGTAAATCCCCCACGTGATATTTCTGGCTGACGCAGGATGTAATCGATATTCGTGCGAAATTTCAATTGGAATTCGAAAACACTACTTTTTTGCTTTGCACCTGCATCGAGAGTGTATTCGATCGATTCCGGACCATACCGGAAGTCGCGTAATGCCTCTACCTTATGAAATAGTTGCTGCTGCCTTTGCAATAAATGCGAGTTACGTAGCTGACGCTGTTTACGTCGCTGTTCGCGATTTAGTGCCCATTTAGATGTGCATGGCGCATCGCTATCACTATCACTTTCCAAATTTGTGTTATCTGACTCCAATGATGCTGTTATTTCACAAGCTTCTTTTGAAATGAGCAACACTATACGGACATAGCCCTCATGCAGGTTTTTAAATTGAGTTAATGATTCAATACTTGCATATTGACCACTGCAAATTAATTTAATAGCAGTGCTCACTGTAAAGCGAAGTGGGCAGTCGTTGCTGCCTTGTACAACGTAAACTGTACTTTGCGTTTGTTTAAAATGCAATTTCACATGTGCACAGTTGAGTATATTACTAATCTCTATCTGAAAATAAAAATATACATATATTTTTTAATACCAATAAGTTTTTAAAAATATTTAATATTTTGCAAATACCTCCTCAAAAAACATTTCCGCTACATCTGTCAAACCAATTGCAAATTTAACTTCCGAAAAAGAATGTGTACAGTACTATATAAAACTTGGCACGAAAACAGTACGCACAAAAATGTTTAAAATATGACGTGAGCTTTGAAGCATTTTAAATTTTGTTATTGCGCTTAGATACTTAATATTTTGTATATGGTATATTATGAATATGGTATTTTTAGAAAAAATACTTTTTTATTCGTTGTAAATAATTGTAATTGCTTAAATCTATATAAATGTATATTAAAGCAAAAATAGCTGTCGATTAACAAAACATTTTTAATAATTAATATTCAATAGTCCCTATTCATATACAATAAGTAATTAAAAAGTAATAAAGGTTTGGATGGTTTGAATGACCGAATAATAACTTAGCTTTTTTTAAAGATGCAGCTGTGTCAAGAACTTATCAGCAATGGCCCTGCTCCCGATGTCGTCTCATATGTCCAGCTAAACCAGCAAGCTGTGCATATGCCTGTCCACATAACTTGCATTTAAACTTCTTCTCTGCGAGATGTAAGAAATTATGATGGTATAGCGATTTTGCCCTTGCAAAAGAGCGTCCACATACTTTACATTCATGTGGACGCTCAGTGCCATGTGATGCTTTATGCTCCCTAACCGCCGATTTTGATACAAAACATTTGCCGCATTCATCGCAAGCAAAGGGTTTCTCACCTGTATGTGAACGATAATGCACTTTAAGCATTTCCGGTACTCGACACGAGTAGCCACATATATCACATATGAAATTCTTTCCTTTTGTATGGGTGCGTTTGTGAGCTTGATATTGACGGCGTGTAAAGAAACTTTTCTTACAGTTATCATAATCGCAGACGAACCGTCGTTCCGTGCCATGTGTATGAATTTCCATATGTCGTAGCTGATTTGTTCGCGATGTACATCGTTTATCACAATACATACATTTCATACCACCATGTGCCGAAAGGGAATGCTCCTCTAAACTACGTAATGTCCTAAATTCTCCTGTGCATTCATCACATTTTTGAAACTGGATGCTGGCTGTTTTCCTACTCTCAGAATTATGTGTTTTTGCCAAATGTGTTCGCAGATAATGTGAACTTTTGTAGATACGGGAACATATTTCACATTTGTATGACTCGGTTTTACGATTACGCTTTTCGTTTCGCTGGAATGTGAAAACTCGTGTTATAACTAAATAATTAGTATACTTAAATATTCTATAATACCTTTCGTTGATCTACAGGTGGTATGTAATCTTTATCATCAAAATTAGATTCAAAATTATTCTCCGTATCACTGTCTGAATGTTCAGATAACGAGTTATCCTCTTTCCATTGGCTAATACGTAACTCTGACTTTTCCTTTTCTTCATCAGAAAAGACAAAGTCATGCTCTTCCAGGAATTCAGCTTCAGCTTCATCCTTCACATTTGATGACAGGTATGGTGCGACTTCAACAAATATTTCTTCTGTTTTCAATAAGTCGTTTTCGAGGTGTACATTCTTACAGTGATGCATGAAATCCTGGTAGTCGAACGCTTTGAGTTCGCACAGTGTACAAATAATGGTAAATTCGGTGGAACTGTGACAATAGATTTCACCACATTTTGCATTTGCACTATTGCCAAATGCAGTGCTTGGTAATAATTTGAGCATTCCGATATTTACTGTAAATTTTGTTGAATGCGATTGTAAACAAATGCAATTTTTGGTCCACTTCTCTTCATTACCTTTACTTCTTATTCACGTATTACATTCACAATGGTATTTCGATGCTTATTTGTTGACGATCAGCTGATCAAGTATTTTTTATTGCACTTGTGGAATAAAAAAATATTTCTCACATTGTGCATTTCGCCAAAATCAAATTTGTGCGAGAAAATTTAATTAATATGCTTAAAGCGCTAAACACATCTCAAACCTTCGTACAGTTGGTTGATAAAAAGTGTGCTGAAATATTTTTTCGGAAAGAGAATTGTTTTACAATAATATGCACACATTGCGAATTAAAAACTTTCAGTTTCGAAGAGTATTTACTGCATTTCAAAAATGTGCATCTTGCAACCAACGATTCATTTCAAAGTAATACAAATATTGAAACAGTGGAAATAAAAATCGAAGGAGGCAACGATTTTAAAGAGACAGCGGATAACGAGTTTAGTACTCTTATAGAATTACAGGAAGTGCCTTTTTCTAATTCAACCAATTTATCTTCCGCTTTTGTTGCCAAAAACATAATAACTGCTGATGACTTAGAAGAACATAATGAATGGCTAAATGATGAGGAAGAAGTTAAAAGTGATGAAGAGCTAAGCAATCAGGGTTCTGAGTATATACCAAGGGTATGTAGTGTGAAATTATCTACATATATACATATATAATACATCCTTCATTTCAATAGATACTCAAACCTAAACAACAGAAGAATTTAACTGCAGCGGAATTCACATGCAAGGAATGCTCAAAAAGCTATAAATTTGCAAAAAACTTAGAACGTCATATAAAAAAATGCCATAGTGAAGAATTACAATACACATGTGTGCGTTGTAAACAGAATTTTACCGATGAGCGATTACTAAACACACACCTGAGAAAAAAACATGCCGGATTTCCATGTGGAGAATGCGACAAGGTATATTCCAGTAAAGAAGCATTAAATATTCATCAATACAAGCACACTGGTGTACGAGGATTCCATTGTAGCATAGAAGGCTGTGGAAAATCTTTTTTTAATCCAAAGCAGTTATCGATGCATACACGTTATGTACATCGATTAGAAAAAAATTTTGTATGTGAAATATGTGGATTTCGCACTAAGGGTCAACCTGCTTTAATTGTGCACAAGCGTTCACACACTGGAGAAAAGCCATTTGTATGTAATTTGTGCGGTAAAGCATTTGCTTCTAAATCGCTATTATGTGAGCATGAACCGTCGCATTCGAATGAGCGACCACATGTGTGCGATGTCTGTGGACGAGCGTTTGCACGACCAAAAGCACTGTATCATCACAAACATCTTCATTTGGGCATAAAGAAATTTGTGTGTAAACTCTGTGGACGTGCCTTTGCACAAATGGCCGGGCTCGCCGGTCATATGCGGCAACACAAAGGGGATAACTGTTAAACGTCAAGTTGCAATTGAATTTGCAACAAATTTAATTTGTTATGCTATTCACAACATTAAGTTTTATTAATTAATAAGAACATAAATAAGATGTTTTTTTTTTAATTCAATTTCGAGATGTACAATTTCAATTAAAAAATTACAATCTTCTATTGAGAATGGTTTTGAGCTAAATTTGGTAATTGTTTACATTCATAAAAGTTGGAAACAAAGTAGTTGTAGTAGTTCATATTAAAATTGATTTTTAATATCTTGATACATTTACTACATATCTTGCATCCAATAATTACAATTTTAGCATCGCTTTCTACAAAGGTGACACTTATTAGATATTCGCTTTATATCAACAAAGTAAAACATATGAAAACAGCTGTTCACTACTGGATTTGCCGTTCGTAAACAAATCTAAAGTTTGTTGTTTAGTAGAAGATTGCATGCAAAAATGCTTAAAGTCGTTAATGCTGCACATAATTACTCCAAGTCCAAATGTGGCGAAATTCATTATCAATCTTCGACATTTTCGATTTTGTGCATTTTTTGTGGTATGAAAACGCTTGCATTTTCTGAATTCTGTGAACATTTTAATAAACATTATGAAGAATTCGCGAACGAATTATCTGATACCGAAGTAGTGACTATTAATATTGAAAGCAACAGTACGACAAATTCCAATTGTAAGCATGATCCATTGAAATTAGAAGCAGCAGATCTGACAAATGATTCGGAAGTGGGATTAAACGTTCTTGGGGCACCCAATCAGGAAACAATTATAGTAGAAAATAAAAACGATGACAGCCTTACTGATGTTCAGTTGCTTCCGCACAAAATAGTATTTGATGCAATACAATATGATAAGAATATTGTAAAAGACAAGATGAAAGAAGAAAGTGCTGACGTAAGTTTAACAACTATTTGCTCAGATTAGAAAAACTTGAAGCTAATTTTTATATTTTTTAAAATATAGGTGAAAACTAAACCGACTAATCAAACAAATTTAGTAGATTGTTCAACTTTCAGAAGGACTTCAGGTCATGAAAACATCAGTGAGAGCGAATGTGATCATACGGATACAAACCATATAGAAAGTACGCCAAATGGGAGTATTGATTGGACGAAATCCTATGAACCAAATTTGTTAAGAAATAGTGACAAACGTCCTTACAAAGCACGTAATACACCAAATATGTGCACATATTGTGGTAAAACATTTCGTCGCCGTTTGCAGCTGGATACGCATTTAAATATACATACCGGGTCCAAACCACACCAATGTGAGATTTGTGGACGTCAGTTTCGTGCAGTGACAACATTAGCACGCCATCGCAATACTCACCAAAATCGCTCCGATTTCAACTGTAAGTTTTGTGTGAAGTCTTTTTCTCGGCGCGCAGCAATGTTAAGCCATGAATTGCGGCACACACAAAAGCGAAACGTGCCATGCGACGAGTGTGAAAAGCTATTCTACACAGTTAATCAAATGGATACACATAAACGAAAAGTTCATCATTTGACGGATGATGCATCTTTACCATTTCAATGCAATTTGTGTACGAATCGCTATCGTAGTGCATCTATGTTAAGTACGCATAAGTTCAAAAAGCACTATAAAACAGCAAAAATATTTTGTGAGCAGTGTGACAAGAAGTTCATTGATGAAGCTCAATTAGAGGTGCACAAAACTATACACAAACCAACTCTGAAACATAATTCTTAATAATTTGGTACATTTAGTAATTAAGATCGTTTTTTAATTGTTTTATATTTCTGTCGTTGAAATATACATACACATGTGTTCACTTCATCACTCATCAAATATCTTTGGTTGATTTGCCTATGCTGGGAAAAGTAGATTTTCCTTAATAATTAAAAACTGGCATATGAAATTTAATCGTTTCATATGATTAAGGACTGCCCTAATAAAATAACAAGTTTCAATTGTGAATTATCTTATAATTTTTCAATTGCAACACGTAGCTTTAGTAAAGAAGAGGAGAAATGTGAAAATGTTTAATTTTACTATTATTGTTATCATTTAAAGAACTAATTTCAATTTTCTAAAAGTATGCATTATTGGGTACTATTTATTCAAGAATGAATTCATCTGATAATCAGAACATAAATGACTTTGCTGTTCTTGAAGACTCTATTGATAGTGATCCAACCACAAATCTAATTGAGGACGATATTCAGTGTGGACTGATATTTTTCAGTGAGACAACAAGGGTTCTGAAGTTTTTTTGCACTTATTGTGAAAAAGTTAGCGAAAATATCAATTATTTTTGTCAGCATTTAAGTGAACATATAAACGATGATGAGAAAGAAAAGTTGCACGAAGGATTTAGTGCCGACATTATGCCTGAAGATTCTATGGATGACGACGCAACAGCAACAGCAACACGCGAGGCGGTAGTTTACGAAGCAGGACCAAATCAGTCTCTCCTTCCATGCGATTTAGCCGGTTTTGATGAATCGAAAATGGTTGTGGAAGAATTGGATGAAGCGGAGGAAATAGCTGCAGAAGTGGAAGCGGAAATGCGTCAAGAGTTTGAAGGCGATCAAATGTATGTAAATGATGAAAATAGTTGCTCAGAAGACTTTTTTGGTTACGTGCAGACTGATGAAAATCATTTGACAGTGAAAAACCAAAGAGAAGAACAGAAGTCCACAAACGACTTCAAAAGAACTTCAAAGGGACAAGTTAAAATAATGCAATTTAAAAATTCCAAAAAGAAAAAACGCGTAACTACAGTAAAGGTTATTGCTTTGAAAAATAGAGTAGCGGAACTTTATGAACGTATTAAGCTTGAAGAAGAGCGGCGATCTCGAATTAACACCACAAATCCTGAATCTTGCGATGTACCGATGGATGAGCAAAACAATGTAATTACTAGAGAAAATGAAACGTCCGTTGAGGAAAGTACGGAACCGGTACGCCATATAATTGGCGAAACGGTCATTACACTGCTGCCACAAACTGTATCGAATGTTGAACCAGCCAAATTCAGTGGCAATGTAGTGCCCATGATAAATAACATAAACAGGCAAGATAGCACCGATGATAAGACGACTTGTCCTGCTTGTGGAAGGAAATTCAGGAGTGCCTTTAGCCTTACCATTCATAAGCGTACTCATTATCTGGAATCGGACAGCAATGTAAAGTTGGCTCACAAATGCTCTGACTGCGATCAGTTGTTTAATAAAATTCCAGATTTAAAAGATCATATACAACAGGTTCATTATCCTGATGGATTTATATGCAAAATATGTAATAAAAAACTTACAAGTCTCACCCTTTTGGAGACACACATGAGAAAGGTGCATCTATCTAGACCATTTAATTGCGAAATTTGTCGAAAGAACTTTGACACCCGCGATCGGTTTGAAGAACATGTTAAAGCGCATGTATCAGGTCAGCCATATCGATGCCACATATGTGGGCGAAAATACAGTACAGAATGCATACTTAAACAGCATCTGCGTAGACACAAGGAACAAATTCCCCAATGTTGCGTGGTTTGCGGAAAGCTGACTTTGCGTATAACACAGCATATGAAAATTCATGCGCCGCGACCGAAAAGGATACTTAGCTGCAAAGCATGTGGCAAAGTCTTCAATTTCAGTTCAGGTTTGAGTCACCATTACAAAGTAATGCATAAACTACAGAAATCTCCTACAAAAGTAAAGCAAGAAAACGTAGCTCAAATACCAACTGATGAAGAGGAGATCAAAACAGGATTAGTGGTGGTGAAAGAAGAAACTGATAGGACAGAAAACTCTGAAGAGATCATACAAAAAGAGGAAGAGGCGAAGCGAGTTATCGTCGAACTTATACAAAATGCGACTTATACTTCATTTTTTCCGGATAACTTTAATAGTTCGATGGATTCTGGGCCACCAATAGCACGTGAGGAAACGATTTCGGCTGTAAATAGCATTGTAAATGAAGAAAACTCATGAAGTAATATTTACAAACTAATTTGTAGGAATATTTTGTATATGTTGGTAGAATAATGACTATAGAAAAACCATAAATAAATATCAAAATATAAATGAAAGTATTCCGATGCAATCCGATTAATCCTGAAAAGTAGACGATAATCAATGACGGAATTTAGTTCAATATTAGACTTGGTTGTATAAATCGCTCGTACCTTCAATATTTAAGTGGCAACCCTCATCGTACGTCAAAATTGTCATATCGGCTCATTATCAGTTAACAACCTTGTTAATTTGTTTGCATCGGCAAATAACACGCGTTAATTATTTAGTTGCAGTTGTTTAAATTCTATAAAAATGCATCCAGATCTTACTGAGCGTATATTGCAGCATTTAGAAGGCACCGACAGAGTTAGCACCATTGACTTGGCCACATTGTTTGATGTAGATCATCAGAAAATTGTTGGTGCATTGAAAAGTATCGAAGCTCATGGAAATTTGTTAAAAGCTGAAGTAACCTTAGTGAAGAGTTTAGAGTTGACGGAGGAGGGGCAGACTGTAATGACGAATGGTAGCCACGAAGCAAATTTATATGGTACTGTGCCATCGGAAGGAGTGCCTCAAGACGAACTTATGAAGAGTGGTCCAAATGCTAAGATTGGGTACAGTAAAGCGATGTCACTCGGTTGGATATTTTTAGACAAATCTGTGAGTCCACCACTCGTCAAAAGAAAAGTGGACAAAATCGAAGATACGGTAAAGAAATCTTTGGAAGAGATATCAAAAAACAAAGCTGATCTTCCACCACATGTTATTAAGGAATTTAAAAAGCGAAAATTGTTGCAAGAGATTACAACAAAAAGCTTTATTTTAAGTAAAGGACCGGAATTCGCCACGACGTTAACGAAGCTGGAGACAGATTTGACAGTGGACATGCTAGCTAGTGGATTGTGGAAGGACCTTAAGTTTAAATCGTATAATTTCGATGCCTTGGGTGCTGCTCCTATGAGAGGACACTTGCATCCTCTACAAAAAGTGCGTACTGAATTCCGTCAGATATTTTTGGAAATGGGCTTTTCGGAAATGCCCACAAACAACTATATTGAGTCGTCTTTCTGGAACTTTGATGCGTTATTTGTGCCACAACAGCATCCCGCTCGAGATGCTCAAGATACATTCTTTATAAGCAATCCGGCAAAAAGTTATAAATTTCCACAAGAATATATGCAACGTGTGCAGGAGGTACATTCACGTGGTGGTTATGATTCAACTGGTTATGTGTATGATTGGAAATTGGAAGAAGCTCAAAGGAATACGCTGCGCACTCACACTACCGCAGTAAGTGCACGAATGTTATATAAATTGGCAAATCAAGCGGAAGGTTTTCGTCCAGTAAAATATTTTAGTATTGATAAAGTGTTCCGAAATGAGACACTGGATGCAACACATCTTGCTGAGTTCCATCAAGTAGAGGGTGTAGTTGCAGATATAGGTCTAACACTAGGTGACTTAATTGGCACATTATATGAGTTCTTCCGCAAACTTGGAATTGAGAAGCTGGAGTTCAAACCTGCTTATAACCCCTATACCGAACCCAGCATGGAAATCTTCTGCTTTCATCCAGGTCTTAATAAATGGATTGAGGTTGGAAATTCAGGAGTTTTTAGACCAGAACTCTTGTTACCTATGGGTTTGCCAGAAAATGTTAATGTAATTGCTTGGGGTCTGTCATTGGAACGACCAACAATGATAAAATATGGCATCAATAATATACGAGACTTGATCGGACCTAAAGTTGACTTGAAAATGGTAGAAGAGGGACCGATTTGTCGTTTGGATAAATAAATGCAGTTTTCTTGAGTAATTTGAAAAAAGAATGTAAACGTTGGAATGTTTGATTAGAATATTTAATAAAAATGTATTTAAAAACAGTTCAGCATTTTATGTTAAATACCTACCTATATTTTTACAAACATATTTTTAATGAAAAAATATAAACATTTTTGATTCTTGATTCTTGGTTAGCAAGCAATGAAAGTTTACGTGTGTACACTCCAGAGTAAGTTGTATAAGTTTAAATAGTCTGTAGATGTCGCCTTAGTCATAGGCATCAGCTGTCACTATTTTTGTTGTCTTCCATTGTATGCATTTGCAAAATTGTCAACAAATTATACATATTTATGTTTTTATTCCCATAATATAATTAACGCGTATATTTTTAAATGGATACGAGTGTTGGGCAAGAAAACAAAATACCTGTTTCCGGGAAAGATGCGGCAGCAACATCACTGCTAAACCAATTCATTTTGGGACAATTGAAAGAGAAACATGTTTCGAACAGTGAAGTTGAATCGCCTAATGGATTCGTGTTACCTAAGTTGCAAATGGGTAATTCGAACGCTGGAAATTTCGTTATTCCACCATTAAAATTATCCCAAACAACTATTACCACAGTGTGTAATGTGAAATTATCATCTTTGATAATTGCACAGACATCAAAAAACGATAAGAAAATTATTGATGGCATTGGAGAAATTAGTAAAGGCGTCAACAACCTTCAGGTGAATGACTCAAGAATAGAGAAAAAAGTAGGACTATCAAACAATGCTATTGACCTAACTGCCGCATTAAGCACTGCTTCAGGAATTTTTGTGCAAAATAAAAAAACGGTATCTCCGCCCGCTGAAGACTTCCATATACCATTTATAGAGTGTGATCGTGAAGAGAAGCCTATTCTATTGCCTGTCATTAACAATTACTTCCAGCCAAGTAGCAACATCTCTACAATATTCGATAACAAAAAATTAGCTACGCCATCACCGTGTGGACGAATTATCTGTCTAAAATATAAACGAACACATCCATTTCCGAAAATAAGTCACGTTTTTAAAGTAAAACATAAAATACATCGTTTTCATTTCGATACCAAATCGCCAGATGATATTGTATTGGCCACATTAAACAAATATCATCGACAATACTGACGAAGGCGGCAATGCTGTCTACTAAATATTTTGAAACTTGTACGCATTATAAGAATTGACGTTTGCAACATTAAAATATTGTACAAAAAACTTATTTAGAATTATGAATACAAGTTGTGATATTTTAATTTAACTGAAAAAGGAGGCGCTGGGATTCTTAAATAAGTATTTTTTCGCAGTTTTGACGATTCTGCCGTCTTATATTTTCTTCATTTGCCTATCTCTTTGTTAAACTGGCATTATCTTTTAGACGCGTTGAAATATTGCTTTTAAATGTTGGTGCGAACTGTAATAAATGTTACTTGTTTCAGGGAATAAAGCTGTAATTTTAAATTTATTGATTTAAATACCGTTCTATACCAATCTCTTCTGGCGCTAAACCAGAGCAGAGAATGTTGATGAGTAGAGAAGGAGCAAATGTTAAATGAAAACTTTTTGAGTACTAATTTGTAATTCCACAAGAGGGAACATCGAAAAGTATAACTTCGAAAAAGAAAAATACACCACCCAATATGCGAAATGCTATAAATAGACACAACGAATATTCCTATATGAAAAATCGTTGCGCATACCTATTTAGATTTATGTTTTCAATTTCTATGATATGACAAATTTATAATTATGAAAAGCCTTCTGAATTAAAAATCTGTATTACCGGTAAAAACCCCAGAATTCATAATAAAATAAACATTTAATAGGCTATTTTTCCAACTTATGTATGTGCGTTATGTGAGCATTTGCTTATTAAAAAAAGGATAACAATAAAACGGTGGCTAAGCGGCCACATTTCCACTTTCGAATCATATACGTTCGAATCCTAAAACGAATTTTATTTAATTTTTTTATTTTATTAATTGGAGTCTAAGCATATCATAATTCAATTTCTTTAATAGCATATTTTACTTCCTGAGATAATTAAAATATATCAGGAAAATATAATATGTTCATATGTTTAGGTTTATTGAATATTTCCTTATTATGCGTATTTATACAAATGTGATAATCACACATACATTCTTAAATACACGTACGCTGATGCTTGCTTCTTCTTGCCCCGCACAAGCAATGACTTTTGTCTACGCTTTTTGCTTTTTGCGAGTTGAACGATCGCAGGCAAGGAGGGATTGGGGCGCACCGCCACATAATTATTTCAGATATATATTTTATTTATCGAATTCAGTTTGAAAACGATTATATTTATGAATTTATTGGTATATATATATATATATATATAGTTCGCGCGGACATTGTGTTGTTGAAAAAAACCAAATGACGACTTTGCCGACAAACATACATATTTATATACATACATACAAACGAGCTCGCATACATATTGACGCCAAATTTTGCGCATCGTCGCGGAGTTGACAAAATTTGTTTCAATCGACAATTTTGCGACAATGTCGATCGGCTATGTTGTCTCGTTTGTCCTTTTTGCAGTGGTTTGCTATTGAAAGTTGACTTATGCTCTTTTGAAATATTGCGATTACCAATTGGGCTGCATTTTCATAGCGTCGTATTTAGATAAAATGGGCTAAATCGAAAAACTATGAAACAATGATAATAAGTAAACATATAAAAGTACTATATGGACTGTGCTTAGAATATATAGAAGTAGTTAATGATTTCATATGAATGTCAATTTGATATAAATTTTATAATTTAATGCCATAAATAGTGCATAATATGAAAAAATATAAATATTATTTAAACTCGAATAGGTCATGTTGCCAATTCTCCTTTCTGAAGTGAACATCAGACAAATTCTTCAATTTCTGATTATTAGCAAATGTTGTGAGGAAGCAGCTTGTGGACATACAAATGCGAGGGGGATGGTAGGATTTTCAGTGGTGGCTGTCAAATTGTAAAATTGAATTTTTCTCGTTTTACTCAATTTCATTCATGTATTTCGCATATGCGTAGGAATTCAATATGAAAACCAAATGTGGCTTACCAGGCGCACAGAAAAAATAGCGCGGCGCAGAGTTATGAACGAGCGCACTTTGCTTTGAAGCAGACGCACGTTCCTTATGAATGAATTTGTTGTCGTTGTAATATAAAATACTTAGAAAATAAGCCGCGAGTTTGCTTGAATATTATTGGCCCAGAGAACTTAAAACAATTGTTTTGTTTTGATTGGCCGATGCTGGTGCGTCTACGTTTTTTTGTCACTTGCGCGAATGTTTGATTTTTTGCGAAAGACATATTGAGGGACATACATATGTACATATGTGTACATATATGCAAATATATTTGGACATGCGAATGAAAGAAGGCAATTTCAAGAATATTCACATATGGACATATGAACATTTGAAGCAAGTAAACATTAATAGCTGTTTGAATTCACAGATTAGACTCAAGAGCTTGAATATTGTCTGTGGAGCTGCTTGTATAGCAGACTTCTTTATTGCAATGTGAAATATTTTGCCTAAGTTCAAATCCTATCAGATATTTTTTTATACTCTTTTTTTATTTTTATATTCCTTTTTTATTAAATGATATTTTAATTCTATTTTCATATTATTTCCCTCATTATTTATATTTTCTTGTCGGAAGTCAATTACTTTCATTTTTATGCGCATATCAAAGAACATTTGCGCATATGTATGTATATACATTTTGCTTATAGAGTGGTGTAGTTCGTTGCGTAAATTGACAGCTGTGGTGACATTTTATTTTCGAACTTGCGCGTTTTCGATGTTCCTTCTTAGCAATTAACATTTTAGTACTGCTAACATTTGCTCCTTCTCTACTCATCAACATTCTCTGCTATTATTGTTTAGTGTGATTTTAATAAATGTTCAATAATAACTTTAAAGTTTAGATAAAGTTATTGCATTAGCAATTTTTTTTTTATATTAAAAACGAAATTGGTATGCATTGGCAACGCTATATGCCAATTTACTTTAAACGCGCACCCGTTCTCTTACTCTTTCCACCCAGTTCAGCACGCGCTCTCTTTCTCCCTTTTTCACACACTTATCACACGCATTTGACAAAATAATAAAAACAATTTACGAATTCTAGTGAAAAGTTTTATACATTGCCGTCTGCGAAAGGGTTTGCAAAAAAAATGTTCATTTCACACGAAACAATGTAAAAGTAGTAAATAAAATAACACAGTGTAAATTCTATTGTCTGCTTTGGTGTAAAATATGTCGAAAGTTGCAATCAAAACAGAGAAGCTGGATGAAGAGCAGCAGGAGGAGATTGGCATTGAAAGTAATGTAGCAGTTGAGGATGGTGTTGGTGATCAGGAGCATGAAAAAGTTGCGTCGTCGACGGATGTGAGTAGTTTAGCAGAGGCAGGTAAAAAACACTTAGAAGTGGGACGGAACACAAACATATCGATGCGCCAGCTACAACAAAACCAAACGCAACCTAATGTTTTAACTAAAAACAGTGCAAGTGACAATGGCAGCGGTCTTCTTAACCCCAGCAACGAGATAATTAGCAACAGAAAAGTTGATTTACCCAAATCTCGGTGTGGTGAAGTCTTTGTATCCAATAATGCACGACAATGGACATTTATTTGCACCTATTGTAACAAAAGTACACGTGACATTGGCGAATTTATATGCCACATAAAAATTAAACATTTGGGTGGCTTTGTCGACGACGGCGATGAAACAGATGATGGTGAATACGAAGGAACTCAGCAGTCTAATTTCTATGAACAAGATCAAGATGTAAGCAAACAATTTATACTCATAACATATTTCATGGGGATTACGTGTAAATCAGACAGATTTGTAGAAATACATATGTATTTATTAATTATTTTTAAAAAATATCGTACAGCTTATGTATACCCAAAAACGCCCTTAAAAATATTTTTGAAAGTAGTTAAGGCTTTTCCCAAATTTATGGTAAATGCATAAGTACACAATTTCCATTTATAAATAAATTTGCTGCTCAACAATTCTTTATTACAAACGCGTTTATACGTATCGATTTTTTTCTTTAAAATAGAACAAACCACTTACAGCTGGCGTTATTCATATATGTATTTCTACATGCATGTATACTTTTCATCCTTTTATGCATTCTGATACCCGTGTCCGTCACCACACATGTATGGCATATACGTTATAGCTGTGGCTTTTAAAAAGTGTACATATAAAAATCGGTAATAGATCGTGGATGCGTAGTTACAGCCGTAAGGGGTTGAAATGAACCGGTTTCGATTTCTTTAAGTATGTTTCTTTTTTTCTCAGCCTTTAATTTTTAACAATGCAGATTTTTTAATAGCATTGCAGACGCCATAGTGCATCAATTTTTATTACTAGGGCGGCAGTTATTAAATTAATGCATTAGGGGATATGTCATGCTAGGCTTAAATCATATCGTAATAATAAGATAGTGCATATGTGCACACGCATGTATATTATAGATATTTAGCCGATGCTAATTTATATAAAGATCGAATATGCAAGCTCCATGTTTTAGAAAACGATATGCCCTAATATAAACTCCTTTTCTTAATACTCTAACGTCGGAGAATCTACAAAATAAATTTGTGTGCTTGTCTGTCTGTATACAAGTATATGCTAGCCAGTATCTCAGTTTTTGAGATATCAATCTAAAATTTGTACACACATCCACTTTTCAAAGAGAACGATCAAAATCAAATTATTGTATGGAAAACTTTCTTATAGGCGAGATATCGAAATTTGGCATGAATTATTATCCAAGTCAACGGTGTAATTTCTGAAGAAATTGTACAGATCGGACCACTAAAGCATATAGCTGCTATATAAAGTAACCGATAATCATTTTTCGTTTAAATACCTGTGTATATAGTGAATTCTAATTAGTCCTTGTTATATTCCTATATTTAGGCGAAATATGTATGTATATTCGAATGTGTGGTTATAGAATTAATATTGCTAAATTACTTAATAATGATCATACCCGACTATTTTAAATTAGTATTTTGATTGCGGAAACTACTTGGACGTAAATGTGCACACAGAGTCCGAGGACTACAGTTTAAATGGACAAGATCACTCGGCAGCCTACCGAAACACAGGCATTCACAATCCACCACAACGCCAAACGGTAACTGCTGGATCAGGCCCTAAGCAAGGTGAGCACAATAAACAGTCAGATCCAAAAAAAAGGAATAAATACAATAATGCCGAACACAACACAAACGATTCCGAAAATGAAACTGCATTTAGTAAAGATATAGAATCGGCAGCACAATGGCGTGCCGATCCAGCTAGTTTCCAATCATATGCAAATAAATACACTTTGAAATCCTCAACGCCCGATGTCAAATTGAAAAACACTGCAAATGGTAATTCTAGTGCCTATGATACTACAGCTGATTTTACTGCAGGTAAGGACGACTTTGACACAACCGGCGCCTTTGAAAATGATGACGAAGAAGATTTCGATAATCAGCTATTTATTGCGCCCACCGATTCATTGGATGCCAGCATACTGGGCGGCGGCACCGATGTTAGTGGTGGTGAAATGAAGGCTAAGCGTCGACAAATACGCGGCACTGCCTATTGTGCATTGTGCAATAAGACCTTCCAATATTACTCATTATATCGCAATCATATGATAAAACATTCGAATGAGACACCGTTTAAGTGTCCCATTTGCAAGAAAGGTTTTAAATCAAAACAAGCTATACGCTATCATATGAATACACATCAAAAGGAGAAGCAATTCAAATGTACCGTTTGTAGCGCTTCATACGGCACCGAGAATCATTTCATTGCACATATTATGACACATGAAAGCGCTACTGCGTTTCCATGTATGGTTTGCGGCCAAGTGTTGAGCAGTAGTAAGGAGCGTGATCTTCATATGGCTAATCATAAAGAGGAACGACCCTTCCGTTGCGACTATTGTAACAAGCTCTTCCGGTTGCGCCATCATTTATCCAATCATTTGAAGATGCATCGCAAATACCGTTGTGATTATTGCAAAGAAATATTCACCAGCGCTATATACTTGCGTAAACCCTACGCTTGTCCAGGCTGCGTTAATTTGCCCGAAGCGCAGCAGGATGCCGCAAATACTGCAAGCGCAAAAGTGGGACGTGCAGCCGCAAGTAACAACGTAAACCCATTGGAAATTTTCGAAACAGTTATACCTGGACAACAGCAAGGTAATGAATATGCACAGATGGTAACAGATTCCGAAGGTGAGGGTGATGAAGATGATGGCGAAGTAGATGATGACGACGATGATGATGATAATGTGCCACAAGACACACCAATGGATGAGGATGATGACGATAATGAGAATGTTTCAAGCAGAGCCGCTGACCAAGACGAAGACGATGAGGAAGATGATGTCGAGGAAGAAAATGGATATGAGAATGGCGCAGGTAATGGTGGTGGTGGGCAGACACTTGGCACATACGGTATTAGCGGTGGCGGTGGCGATACAAGTGGCGCCGGACTAAAGCGTTATGTATGCAAACTTTGTTCTCGCAGCTATTCGCACCCTAGTGGGCTAAACTATCACATACGTCATAAGCATTGCTAGTAAATGCGTACGTGTTAAAGCATTGAAATCCAATTCTTATTTAAATATTTAAGTAAACTATACGTTACGACAGTTAAAAATAAGTACATCGGTATTTTAGACATAAATATGCACAGACTTATTAAAATTAGTTTTAGAAAAGTAAAGTACGGCGCAATAGCGTTAAAAAAGTTGATTGTATTGCTAAGAGATTAATTAATAATCTTAGGTACATAATTTTGTTCTCCTAATTTATCATTCATTATCAGGTGACCACAGACTTTAAGGCATGCTTTAACAATGCTTGTACAAATATTACAAACTACAGTCTTTCCTAAACAAATCTAGTCTAACCTTAAACCGTTTGTACTGCAATTACTTTGTATTTAACATAAATTATATGAAATCATTTAAGTTGTTTAAGTGAAATGGTTAATTTTATGAACGACAATTCCGTCTCTACTCTCTGTTATTGAAAAAATAATAACATTAAAAGTAAAACAATAGGAACTGTAAACCATTAACATGGTATGGAAATCAGCTAAACATTTATTTACAATATTTAGGCTTCATACACATACATACATATTTGGAAAAAAAAAACAAAAAATACTCAAATAATTAAGCTTACTCAATACATACATGCTATTATATATATTATTTTGCGTAAACGCTTTCTTCATCCAAAGAAAATAGAAAAATGTGTAAACTAATTTATTTTCAATGTTCCATACATGCTTCTTCCTACTACTCATTTTTCGCACATATTTCTAAAAATGCGCACACATTGTATGCCCCATTGTTTTAGTTATAACAATCAGTATTCTTCCATATAAGCCATCACATAACCATTATGAAAACAGAAGTGTAACAGAACTGATGATTGTTGAAACTTTAATAAGCACATTTATACTCGTATGCATATACATACATACATACATATGTACTATGAAGCCTTGAGAAGGCCTTAAAGTTATTTACAATTTCATAAAATAGCGTTGCCCGAAATATTGCAGATTTAGGGAATTTTTTACTAAAAAAAAATAAAATTAGTGACTGCCCAAATGGTATTGTAAAACTCCATTATGTCTCAATCATTGTGTATTGTATTATCGCCAAAAGTGTGTAAAAATTGTAATACATTAAATTTGTTAAAATTTTCGAACTATAGTTTGAATTTATATATAATATAATTTTAAGTACATCTATCTCATGTTCATTCTTTAGTGAATACTGTTTCGAGTAGTAAGCGCTTCGAAATTTGTTATTATTTTCAAGTTTCAACATTTTAATTATAAGTTCATAAAATCACGTGCAGTTATGAAATTATTAGATATAACTTTATTGTAAGTTTATAGTGAATTTAAGCGCAAAATATTAAATAATAAGCAAATAATTTTTATTATGATTCAGTTTTCAACTATTAACGAGTTTAGAAAAATATAATGCAAAAGACAAGATGAATTTGAAAAGATTCAAATGAAATTATGTATGTTATAACATATTAAAATTTAAATATATTTATATACATTTTTGTTAAACTTTTCAAAATCGCAATTTCAAAAATTCTATAATTAATTATTTATCTCTAAAGAAATTTCAGTTTTTTAGTCTAATTAAATGTATAAAAGCGAGCCTGTTTAACCGATTATTTTTACAAAATTAATTCAAGCCTTACCGCCTTAAAACAAACGTAACATTAGTAACATAAATTCATTGTCACAGTCGAAATAAAGAACAGATAAATTTAAAATATCAGCTTTTTCAACCAAGTTATCCGCCATGATAATTTGGTTGTCGAAAATTTTGTATTTTAAAATACGCTTTATTTTTACTAAGACTGCGTCCCTACCGTTTTAATTTACTTGAAGCTGCGCAACTCTTAGTATAAACTTGTATTTGATTTAATTACGTTGTAATACAAAATTGAGATTTATTGAAAACTCTTAGAAACAATAGAATAGTAATAAAAATGATTAATAACTATATAATCGTATTTTTAATATGACAAAAATCGCTTAAAATGAGCGTGTGCTGCAAAAGCGAATTCAAACTGTAAATACTACTCCATTGATAACCATTATTAAATAAAATAAAAAGTAAACAAATTAAAACGTATCTTGGTATTGTAATTCTTTGACACATTTGCAGAACGAATGACCAATGCAAATAAATGTAAGAAGTTTACATTGAGCATACAAATATACAGATAACAACGGCCTACAATTATGTGGATTATTTTACTAATTGTAGGCTTGTACAATAATTTTAGTTATCTAGAGAAATTCTGTAACCAATTTAGTTAAATTTTTTTTCGAATTTATGTATAGTAAACAAGAAACCAGCTGATTGGGGAAAAATTTGCACACAGTGTTGCTTATGCCACAAAAATGGGCATGAAGATTCGCGCACGAATATATTTATCATTTGTAAATGTATGTATATTTAGCGTCATAAAATCGTATTTTAGAAAATATTATTTACTTAAATTTAATTTAACTGACCCCTTTCTATTGTATTTTCTTTAAATCAGCACATTTTTATACCATTGGGAAGTATGTGCCAAAAAATTGCAAAACTTTCCTTTCTGGTAACACTTTCGCCAAATGACGAAGAAATGAATGAGACGATTGTAAATTTTGCTTTGTGCGGAGGCGAGTTTATTTTCATTTTCATTTCCCATAATTTTACACTTTTTTGTGGTTTTATATTTGCAAAAGATTGCAGTGAAAAGTTAAAACTTGTGTCCCACGTCAAAAATACACATAAAATTGTGTTTTAAAGGATTAAAAGGATTGTGAAAGCCGTCAGCAAATTGCTATCATTGGTTGTCTGGGTCGTCTGGTCAAAGGCAAAAACGATAGATTAAGTGAAGTGGAAGGAAGTGCAAGGAGGTAGAGGAAGAGTACAGTGAAAAGTAAGTGCTTAACAGAAAAAAAAAACCGACACATAAGAGCACTTGTGTAAAGCAGACACGGTCAAAAAAGGAAGAAAGATACCCACAACCGAACAAATACTTGGAGTTAGAACTTTAGTGAATGCAATAGAATAAGGCATTGAGGCGACGGGTGCGACGTCAATAACGATACAACAACGTCAATAACGACAGTGTGAGGCAGTGCATTAAAACGTCTCTAAAGGAAACTGACAAACAACATATTTAGCCGACTAAAGGAAGAGGCAAGAAAAGTATCCATCAGACAACGACGACTCTGTTGCAGAACGGAAAGCACAAAAAAGTGTGAAAGGTCAGCAGACAGACGAAGAGGAGACAGCAAATAAAGAAATCGTGCAAAATAGTATACTCAGCCAGTAAGCAAATCTCGTACATACATAATTCATACATAGGTACAACATAATATCAAATCGGCAATTTTTTGGAAAAAAAATTAATTTATACTATTTTAAATGCAATAAAAATAGAAGTAATATTGGAACTTACTGTCGGCCTGAGAAAACACCTTATCAGACATCTAAGTGTAACAATAAAAAATTCAGTATAATCAGCTTAAGAGAGCATTAATCAAGGATTGGTAAAACTAGTGAAAAAAGGTAAATAAATTTTGTTTAAGTGATTAAGGGCAAACATTTCTTTGATATATGTAAGTATATGGAAAATTATAATTTATAGCCAAGAATTATTCTTTCTAGAGTGCTGCTTTTGTTGTCCTTGTAATTTTCACTTGCCGCAAAATTGAACAGCAGGCTTCAAAAACTTCTATTATACTATCGTGACACTCCTAAAGGAAGTTGCAACACAACATATATATAATATTTTGAAGCTAAAAAACTGAAGCTTTGTTTTTGCCTTTAATTTGCGATCAGCTGTAACTGGAGCATTTGTTGACGACTTGTCGACCAGCGCACTCTTTTTGTGCCACGTGCGATGTTGCCATTCACCCCACAAGTAGTTAAACGTTTGTTAGCACTCAAGAAGGGCAACGAAGACACGGTCGAGGGAAAGTGGTCGGAAAAAGCAGTAAAAAATCTTGTTAAAAAAGTAAAAAAGAATATACAGCTTGAGGAATTAGAACGTGCCATATCCACGCAGAATTGCAATACACGCTGTGTCACCGTACCGCGTAGCAAGCCAGGCGCTTCTGGCGAAAATTTGCGCAAAGGACAACCACATGTAATATATTGCCGTGTATGGCGCTGGCCGGATTTACAATCACAAAATGAACTGAAAGCTTTGGATCATTGCGAATACGCTTTTCATTTGCGTAAAGACGAAATTTGTATTAATCCATATCATTACAAAAAGATTGAACTATCAATTTTGGTGCCAAAATCATTGCCGACACCGCCAGATTCCATTACCGATTATCCATTAGATAATCATACCCACCAAATACCCAATAATACGGAATATAATGCCACAACAATACGCAGTGCTTCTTTGAGTCCACCACAGTACATGGAGCTATCAAGCCATCATCATCAACAGCAGCAGCATTCGCCCGGTAGTCTTGTTGGTTTAGGCATGAGTGCCGCACAACAGCAACAGCAACAGATGAATGGCTCACTTGTAGGATCGGGCGCTTGCAACATGGACTCACAGTCAAGTGTATTAAGCGTAGGTAGCAGCATTCCTAATACGGGTACACCGCCGCCGGGCTACATGAGCGAAGATGGTGATCCGATCGATCCGAATGACAATATGAATATGTCCAGGTTGACACCGCCAGTTGATGCTAGTCCCGTAATGTACCATGAGCCCGCTTTTTGGTGCTCAATTTCGTACTATGAACTAAATACACGTGTCGGTGAAACTTTTCATGCCTCCCAACCATCCATTACAGTTGATGGCTTCACTGATCCCTCCAATTCGGAGCGTTTCTGCCTCGGCTTACTTTCCAATGTAAATCGCAATGAGGTGGTTGAACAAACACGCCGTCACATTGGCAAAGGTGTACGTCTCTACTATATCGGTGGTGAAGTATTCGCCGAATGCCTCAGTGATTCGTCTATATTTGTACAGAGTCCGAATTGCAATCAACGCTACGGTTGGCATCCAGCCACTGTCTGCAAAATACCACCCGGTTGTAATTTGAAAATTTTTAATAATCAAGAATTTGCTGCATTGCTATCGCAATCGGTTTCACAAGGTTTTGAGGCCGTTTATCAATTAACACGCATGTGCACCATACGTATGTCGTTTGTAAAGGGTTGGGGTGCCGAATATCGCCGGCAGACGGTTACATCGACACCGTGTTGGATTGAATTGCATTTGAATGGACCACTACAATGGTTGGACCGTGTGCTAACACAGATGGGTTCACCACGTCTGCCATGCAGCTCGATGTCTTAAGCAGAAAACCAAGAATGTACGCAGTGGATGAAGAAGAGCAGGTATGATCGCTTAAAATATATCAGTGGTTTTATCAAACTAGCAACGGTAAAGGTAGAGATTTTTCAAGTTATGTTTGTTTAATTTCTGGCTGATGATTTCGACTTCGCGAAAAGCGCTAAAATATTAATATATTTGTGTACCAGTACTAGATATATGGACAACACATTAACTTTGTCTGTTTTGTTTTAGGGGACACAGAAAACTGAAATTGGCGTTTCTGATATTTAATAGAATTTAAATGGTATTTTAAGCTTTTAAAGTCTTAAAATACTCAAATAATATTAAAATATTTTTTTTTTTTTATAATAACCACACCACTAGTGATTAGCTATTGATTATTGAATATGCACAATTTACGGTTAAGACATGTGCTAACACATGATTTCAATTTTGTTGCAGGCATAAAATATGCGATAATACTGAAGCCAGAAAAGTAAATTATAAATATGCATGTGTGCATATAAAGTTACATAAAATGATAATACATGTGTAAAACATTAATAGTATGTATAATTAAAGTAGAAAAAATACTTGCGATTTCTATTTAAAATCAATAAGTCAAATATAAAAGAAAACAACAATTTTTGAAAGCATTCTCGGTGTTTAAGATGTGTATGGTGGCATTTTGTTATCAACTCGAAGGACAATTTCAACTAATACACAACATAGTACATATTATATACATATTAACAACAACAAAATATGTTATCAAGTAGCAATACTCTTGAACGTAAGCAACCAAGGAAATACAAACAAGAAGAGCTTTTAGATTTTAATGTTTTAACAATAGATTTTGTACCGTTTACACACTTATAACATGTGTCCTGTACACAATAATTATAAATATATTCAAACAAACAACATGATACACAGCACGATTGGGATATTTGCTATAAGCAAATTATGGAAAATTGAAATTCGATAAGCATTTTGTAAGTAAATTTTAATAATTGAGAAAAAATAGCTTAAAGCTGGAATTATTAGTGTAAATGTTATTATATTATTTGAATAAAATTGTATCCGCTATATGGTATAACTAACAATATTTTAAGTATATGCCGTGCTTCAGATTTGCGTTAAAAAAAATTGATGTTTTCAGACGTTTTTATTTTATGTCACTTTAATATCACAAAACTTACTTGTCACTATAATTTTATCATGTACCAAATTCAAATTAGTGCTTCAGCTTTAAGTTTTTAAACTAAAAATTGTACTACGTGCATAGTATACATTACACAATTACATTTACTCTACTGATGATTATACACTTCCTTATACATTATACTTGTACTTTCGTTTTAAATATTGTATCCGAAATTTAGTTGAAAAGTCACAGCCGTTTAAAACGAGAGCTGCTATTTATTCAGTCAATAAAAGTGATAGCAGTTGCAATAAACTTTACAAACATACACATATACATACATAAATTATATACATAAATACTAAAACACTGTGATTCCGCGTTATGGCCATCAATTGCCAAATTACAATGCAAGTCAAAGTTAAATAATTAAACTGCCATACATTTTATATGATTAGAATTTTACCTACAATATTTGCAGTTTTCGTTTTAGCGGCTGTAGAATTATAAGTACACTCCATAGTACCAAAAAAAAATGTAAACCCTCGCAAAAATTTAAATCAATTCATGCAAAATTTCAATTGCTCTGGCTAAATGCGCTAGAATTGTATATAACATAAGTAAAAATTAACTCAAATGCAGCGCGTTGCCATTATTGTTTTTTTTTTTTGGTAATGTAGTAAGCAACAATGTCATAATTAAGCAATTCTTTGATTAGTTATTTGTTAAGTGAAATCATTTATTAAACATACTCTATTTGTGTTTGTATTTTTAATATTTTGTCCGTACTCTATAACGGTTGACTTTCATGCAACGTGAAATATGTACGTTGTAGTTATTTGAGTTTCGGCATTAGCATTAACATAATATAACTGAATCTAAGTCCCAATTTATTGCTCTATAATTACACAATATATGCATATGTCATTATACCAATAATAATAATAGAAATGCTAAAACTAATAAAGGTAATATAAAAAATATATTCTTCTTTTACATGGGGGTGGTGCTGATTCTAATGACTAATTCACAAATAACTTTTGCTTCGCTTTGCGTCAGACATTCGTTTTGATAGAAGTTTGATGTATGCTTTTGTATGAGTACCAGAGAACCTAAATGAACGAGTAGGTGAAAATTAGATTTTATATGATGCTCGATTGGATTTTACAAATGTTCGCTGTCGAAACTGCATCTTCTCGTTCATTTATGTTCTCTACATTTACAGTCTCAGGTTAAAGTATGAATTGTCAAGCAAAGCGAGGGAAGTTCTATGTGAAGGGACCATATTTATATTTTCTCACTCCTACCTGTGCACTAGCTGCAACAAGTCACTCTTTACGCGTAGTTATAAACATCATTTAATCTTGCTGGAGTAACTGCTCTTTATAGGTTATGCATGTATGTATGTGAGTCATTGGTTTTAGAATGCATTAGCAATATTGCAAATCAAAAAGAGCTTTAGTGGTGGGAAAATGTGCATTCAACTTCGAACAATGGTCTACTAATAACTTTTATTTAAATTTATTTCAAAAAATTCATAACTGCAACGACTTTTTATCGCTTTTCACCAATAAAATACTAAAAAACTAATAAAGGAAGCGGATATATATGCTGTTTATTCTGCGAAACGACATACCGCTAATTCGAGATTACAAAATACTAAAGTGGACAGAATGCATTGAAGTTAAAATAGGGAAATTAAATAATGGCAACACTAATATCGAGGTTTATTTATCGTTCATGTATTTAAAAATGGAATCGGTTTTCGATAACGGATTCACTTGAATCGAAAATCGACATTTGTCTTCTAAGCAAAACAAATATATAAATGAAGTTATGTAGAGTTGAGGATTTTCATCTGCTAAACACATTTTTGTCGAATTGAAATAGTTTACATAGAATTTTAAATACAATTAGTTTTAGATAAACAAAAATGTCTACTACAATTGTACAAAAATTCTATTGCGGTGAGGTATTCATTACGAACACATACTGTATGATACTTGAGTGTAAATGCTGTAGGCAGCAATTCGGAGTTTATTCTACTTTCCTGGACCATATATTTGAAAAACACTTTGACGATTGGGCGGCAACAGAAAATTCTAAAAGCGAGCAAAAGAAATGTACCACTGTAAAGGAAAAGATAAGCGAGCAAGTTCTGCCATCAACAAACGGGGACGAACATAATACAATTGATTCCACAACCTCAAATGAACTGACTTATGAAGTTGATGAGGAGTTGATAACAGAAATGTTAGAACCACTGGAAAATGACATAGCGGATATGGATGATGATATAATTGTGATATAACATACAAAACTATTAATTTCTATATTAATGTATAAACATATTGCAGGAAAAAGAACAGCCTACTAAAGCTTCAATACTGAGCGTTCGGCAAGTACGAGTCTTTCCAACAAAACAACTAAAAAACGACGCGGAGCGAAAATATAAGTGCAAAATATGTGGATTCGCTGTTGCTGGAATATATAACTTACGTGGTCATGAACAGCGCCACAGTAATATAAAGCCTTTCACATGTTTAAAGTGCAACAAAGCATTTTACACGAGTACAGAATTAAAAATTCATACTAGACGACACAACGGAGAAAAGCCATATGTATGTACTTATTGTGGTAAATGTTTTATAACTACTGGTACCTTAAATAAGCATGAAAAACAGCATATAGACGAGCGACCACATAAATGTGATCAATGTGAAAAAAGGTTTAACAATGCGTACCAGCTAAGGCAACACACTGTAGTGCATACCCAGGAGCGTAATTTTTCATGTGAGAAGTGTCAGGCAAAGTTTACACGGAAGAAAACACTACAGACGCACATGAAGTTACACGACAATGCGCTAGAATATGAATGCATCATATGCAATATGCGTTTTAACCAACGACCTACACTATTGTGGCATATAAAAAATAAGCATAATGTATTGCGCGAGGATTCGGAAGGAAAAATCTCTGCGGAATTCAATGTTAACAGTTGAAATGTACATAACTCACTCGATTAGCAGTAATAAGAATATTTTAAATGTATGTGAATATGTATGTAATAGTAGTAGTTTAGATTAAAAATTAGACATATAAAAACCAAATACTATACATATATTTTATACATTGACAGTGTTAAAGCAGTTTATAAAACCGTAATTAATTAAATATAAGCAAAATTAAGAAAATATTTTTGAACGGCGGCATGAATTGATTACTTTCTGCTGAAATAATTCTATCAAAATAGTTTTTATACTCAGGGGTTTAACAGGGTATATTAAATTTGCAACAAAACGTTGGAGACCATATAATATATATATAAATAATCAGTGTGATGAGCGGAACCCTACACATCCCTCGGTTTTTCAGATATCAATCTGAAATATTGCATACGTCAAAGGGTAATTGACACCAATTATAAACAAAGGTTTTTGCCTTGGCTAAATGTAAACAAAGGTTGTGGACTTGGATATATGTAAACGAAAGGGTCATTGTCCCCCTAAAATGTAAACAAAGGGTTTATTGACCTCGGCAAAATGTAAACAAAAGGGTTATTAACCTCATAATGTAAACAAAAGGGTCATTGACCCCATAAAATGTAAACAAAAGGGTCAATGGCCTAAAATGTAAACAAAGGTTGTTGACTTGGCTAAATGTAAACAAAGGTTGTGGACTTGGCTAAATGTAAACAAAAGGGTCATTGACTCCATAAAATGTAAACAAAGGGGTTATTGACCTCGGCAAAATGTAAACAAAAGGGTCATTAACCTCATAATGTAAACAAAAGGGTCATTGACCCCATAAAATGTAAACAAAAGGGGCAATGGCCTAAAATGTAAACAAAGGTTGTTGACTTGGCTAAATGTAAACAAAGGTTGTGGACTTCGCTAAATGTAAACAAAAGGGTCGTTGACTCCATAAAATGTAAACAAAGGGGTTATTGACCTCGGCAAAATGTAAACAAAAGGGTCATTAACCTCATAATGTAAACAAAAGAGTCATTGACCCCATAAAATGTAAACAAAAGGGGCAATGGCCTAAAATGTAAACAAAGGTTGTGGACTTGGCTAAATGTAAACAAAAGGGTCATTGACTCCATAAAATGTAAACAAAGGGGTTATTGACCTCGGCAAAATGTAAACAAAAGGGTTATTAACCTCATAATGTAAACAAAAGGGTCATTGACCCCATAAAATGTAAACAAAAGGGTCAATGGCCTAAAATGTAAACAAAGGTTGTGGACTTGGCTAAATGTAAACAAAAGGGTCATTGACTCCATAAAATGTAAACAAAGGGGTTATTGACCTCGGCAAAATGTAAACAAAAGGGTCATTAAACTCATAATGTAAACAAAGGGTCATTGACCCCATAAAATGTAAACAAAAGGGGCAATGGCCTAAAATGTAAACAAAGGTTGTTGACTTGGCTAAATGTAAACAAAGGTTGTGGACTTCGCTAAATGTAAACAAAGGTTGTGGACTTGGCTAAATGTAAACAAAAGGGTCATTGACTCCATAAAATGTAAACAAAGGGGTTATTGACCGCGGAAAAATGTAAATAAAAGGGTTATTAACCTCATAATGTAAACAAAAGGGTCATTGACCCCATAAAATGTAAACAAAAGGGTCAACGGCCTTAAATGTAAACAAAGGTTGTTGACTTGGCTAAATGTAAACAAAGGTTGTGGACTTGGCTAAATGTAAACAAAAGGGTCGTTGACTCCATAAAATGTAAACCAAGGGGTTATTGACCTCGGAAAATTGTAAACAAAAGGGTCATTAACCTCATAATGTAAACAAAAGGGTCATTGACCCCATAAAATGTAAACAAAAGGGGCAACGGCCTGAAATGTAAACAAAGGTTGTTGACTTGGCTAAATGTAAACAATGGTTGTTGACTTGGCTAAATGTAAACTAAGGTTGTGGACTTGGCTAAATGTAAACAAAGGCTGTGGACTTGGATATATGTAAACCAAGGGGTCATTGACCTTAAATGTAATCATAGGTTGTGAAGTTGACTAAATGCAAAGAAAAGGGTCATTATTTAATAAAAATGTAAACAAAGGGGAACCTTGTGATTGCATTAACATTTTATTTTTTTAAAGATCTTTTTATGCCTTTAAATGCTGTTAGAACAGCTGAAGTTACCGTTTATTCTAGTTTATAACAACCGCTTCTTATTTAAGCGGTGCTATGTTATCGTGATGTCATTTGGTTGGGAAACTATCCATTGTGAACACTCTTCTCAGAAAGAACAAGCATGTGTGGCATATAAAATTCTTCACACAAATTATTTGCATTAAAAGTTTTGCTAACTTTATTTCTTTGCCAACGTATGATTAATAAATATTAATAAAAATTTAAAACAATATACAATATACAATATAAATAAAATGACTGCCGTGGCGCAACAGAAATATCACTGCGGTGAAGTGTTTGTTACCAATGATAACTACCGTGCGATGCTGGAGTGTAAGTTTTGTGGTAAACAATTTACTGCTTATGATAGGTTTCTGAATCACATCTTTGATGATCATTTTGATAATATTGATAATAAGGATTTCACAAATGAATCCCTCGAATTTGATGATATGGAGGTTTTGAAAGCTTTGGAGGATAGTGGAAATGCTGACGATTGCAATGAAGTAATTGAAGATTGTCAATATCCGGAAAACACATTTACCAATGGAGAAAGTGAATGTGGCTATGCGGGAAATGCAGAAAGCTTATCTACGGAAATATCGCTAGTCACGACAGAAGTAGACAAACAAACTACTAATGATGCAGAACAAACGGTAAGATATAAATTTAATATTGACTAAAAACATGTGAATATAATAAACAAATATTTAAACCACTCGTAGGAAACTATTGAGCAAAGTTCCGCTTCAAGCAATGCATCTTTCCGCCAGGTCGTTCAACATCATAAGACCCGTGATGGAGAAGAGCGAAAGTATAAATGCAAATTTTGTGACCAAGCTTTTGCGACAGCGTACATTTTACGCAAGCATGAACGGCGACATTCGAATAATAAACCATTTAGTTGTTCAAAATGTACCAAAAGATTTTTTACACCCACTGAGTTGAATACACACATTAGATGGCACACAGGCGAACGGCCTTTTGTATGTACCTTTTGTGGCAATAGCTATACCACAAATGGTGCGTTAAATATTCACGAAAAACGACATATTGGTGAACGAAAATATAAATGTGATCACTGTGAAAAAAGCTTCTATGAAGCATTCCATTTACGACAACACAGTGTAGTACATACAAGAGAAAAAAATTATACATGTGATCAATGCCAAGCAAAGTTTACAAGATCTACAGCATTGCGAATGCATAAGAAATTGCATGAAAATGCTTTGCGGTACATATGTAAAGTATGCAAAATGCGATTCAATCAGAGACCTACATTGATATGGCACGAAAAAAGCAAACATGCCATTTTACGGGGCGGTGTTGCATCTAGTATCATTACTGAAACAAATCCATCTAAGGAATTACCCGATATCGAGAATACGAAATATAAGTATGCGTGTTGTGATATTGAGTTTGAGGACAATGATTCATTTTTGAAGCACCAAAATGATGCGCACGCTGTTGAAGCCATAGCGACGTTGGAGACACTCGAAGCATCAGATAGTGAATATGTCGAATTTATTTAATACGTTTAGTGATTTGTGTGTTACTATTGATAAGTAAATACAATGAGATATCGGTAAACCAGTCAATAAAAAAATATTGAAATAAATATAAAAAATACAACACTGGAGAAAAAGATGCCATTTCTATAATGCTCACTAACTAGGACTGTCAACTCGGCAGTATTCTTCAAAACTATTTTGGTTATATAATATGCCAAGGCTTTACAACAACAACCTATAGAATCGTTGGTTTAGCTTTATTTGTTATTGGATACATAATGTATTCTTTATTAACTAATAGAAACAAGGTCAGCATATCAATTCTTCAAACTCATTTTACTTTCGTATAAATTTATTATAGCATACCCATGTTATGGAAAGTGTTGAAGGCTCTTATTGTGTTAAATATGTATGTAATACATTGCTGGTTTGTTTTTTTTTCTAGTTATCGCTATTCACTACCGTAATTTCAAAACATAGATCATCTGCATGCGTTTGCAATTGCATTTGATCCGTTTGGTGTGTTACAAAATGATATTGCTTTTGTTCTTCCCCTTCCTCAGGTTGGTCCTCATTTTCGTTTGGTGGTTGTAGTAGTAATTCTTCCTCCTCTTCATGTTGTTGCAGCAATTGCTCTTCTTCCAATTTTCTTTGCGTGTTATTGCGACACTGTATTGATCGCTTGTGTGCGTCGAAATAACTTATATCCGTGAACTCCTCTTGGCAAATATCACAATGAAAATGACTTTGATTAAGATGCAATAGCTTACGATGTCGTGCCATTTTATGCGCATCTCGACACTGCATGCCACAAAAAGGACACACGAGCATACGTCTATTGCCCATATGTACATTGCGTACATGTTCCTGTAGTGAGAAATTCTTGTAGTACGCTTTGGGACAATGCTCACATTGGAAGCGTCTCATTTTTTCATGCGTAGACTCACGATGTCGCTTTAACATTGTATTTTGTGAAAACGTTTTTCCACATATTTCACATATGTGTTCTTTTTCCTGATGTCGTCGTTGATTGTGTACCCGTAGATCTTGTTTTGTGGAGAAATATAATTTGCATGGTTCGCATACATACGGTCTAATGCCCATGTGCCGCCGAGAGTGACCAGCCAAGTAACTGTGATCTTTGTATGATTTGTCACAATAAATACAGGCATATCGGTTCGTACCGGGAACCAAATGTGTTTTAAGGTGAGCAGAAAGCTTTGATTTATGCATCACATCAGGGCATATACCACATTCGACTGGTAACTTTTCGTCGGCTTCAGTGTTCGATAAGGAGAATTCAACAATAGGGGTATCATCAACATCATAGTCGACAATGTTGGCAACAAGTTCGTCAAAGAGCAGGTAACGTTTAGGGCCTTTATGTGAGTTAGTGGGTGAATGTTCTATTTCTGTTTTCGGCACAATTTCTTCTTTAATAAATTCGACATTCGTTGGCAATGTATCTTGCACTACCTCCACTAGACTATCGGCTACCTCGTATCCCTGCTCAGTGTCGTCCTCGTCGATTACCTCCATTATAATCGATTCAGGCTTAATTGATACATCATCCAGCTGTTCCACCTCCACCTCGTCTTCCTCTTCGTATATAAAGGTTTCCTCTTCCACAGAGTCGCAATCCTTAGTCAACTCAAACTCGATAAACTCGTCTATTTCTTCCACACCGTCGCACATTTTCTTTATTTATTATATTTTCTTAATACGTTATCTTAAATTCACTTTATTATAAGCAAAATATCTCATAAATTCTTTAACAGCGTCAGCAAAAGCGTGTGAAAGTGATGCAATGAAAAATGTTAATGATACTGTACGCAATCCGGTTACTTGTGATTTGTGAGTATTCGTAGACAGTGCGTATCACCGTTTAGTAGTTAATTAATTGTTTATAATAAATTTATAATATATGTAGATGCTTTTATTATTTGTTGACAAAAAAAAGTACTTTAAAATCCCGCCTTCGAAGAGTTGATTCCAGGATTGTAGGGAAACGGTGAGATGGCTAATAGAAGCACTAAAATACTTTTAATGCGTCACTGACTGATTCATTCACAATCGATAAATATGACGTTTTGTTAAAGTGTCAAAATGAATTAATTGTGAATAGGGTCTACGTTCACTGCGTAGTGTCAATAATGTCAGTGCAGAGGTGCATAGAATGGTGCTTTTTGCAAATTAATTAAATTTTTAAAATTATTTTTATGCTTTCTAATTGGTTGTGTGTTTGTTTCTAAAAAAAAGAAATTTATTATTTAAATATTCTTCAATAGTTTGAAGTATGAACGATGATTACGAAAATAATCATGAGAAATTTTGCGTTAAAAATATCAATATCAATATTATTACATAAGGTGTGTATTTATTAATAATAGTATGCAAATTATTATTTTTATTTTTATAATGGCTTTTCTATATTAAGATTTATAACAATTGTTAGGAAATCAAAATATCGCTGAATCAATTTAGTTTTACCTGAAGCAACAATAGACACAGAAGCTATTTAGAAGCCCGCCAAAACCAGCTATTGTGAGCGCTGGCCCAGCTGTTTTCAATATATATTTTGAATATTAAGTGAATAAAATTATACAGGATTTCCTGTCGAATATTTCCTTTAAATTAATTCAATTTACTGCACAATGTGTTAATTGTTTTGAATTTTATGATATCTATATGACAAACGACTACTTAACTACATAATAACTGCTTATTGCAGGCAAAAAGGCGATGAATAAGTAGAGAGTTAAGCAGATACTTTATATTTGTATGTTTAAAATATGTCATGATTTGTTGCAAGTGTGTGCTCGAAAAGTCAGAACTTAGCGGTTTTAGGCCAAATCAAGAAATTATATAATGCCAAGTAATTGCATCCGCATATTTTTACGTGTACTCATGTGTGAATGTGTCACTAAAACAAATCACCGCTTGCCGGAAAATCGCCGCTAAGCGTAGTGGTATTCTCTCTAGCGCTTTAGACCGTTTTGTTTCTCTTGTTTTTGCATATATTTACATATATTAGCTTCAATTCTCACGACCTTTCCACTATTATTTCATATGCGTAAGAATGCGCAATACTTGAAGTACGCTACGTGTTACGTACTTAACAGTTATGGTACAAGTTCTTAACTTGTGTTACACATTTCTTCTTTTCTCCATACATTTTACTGCTCACAACACACGATCATACGCGCTATGTGTGTGCACTTGTATACTATTTTATAATAGTGGTCTTAATGTGACACCCAATGCGGTAACTGCGTGCAATGAACGCATTAAAACTGACTTCGTATTATATTAGTGTACATATCTAATGCCTGGTACCAGCTTTAAGCTGAAGCTAATGACTGCATTTACTTAAGCTTATATAATTATTGATGAAGCGCCAAGTGTTTTCGGAAGTTGGCACTAACAAGATCCAACCGAAATGGGTGGCAGTTGTCGGATTTTATATTGACGCTACGGCGTCATGTGGCATTGCATTGAAGCATGCAAGTCATGTTATGCACTAACAGAAGGCACATACCCGCAACTATGGTTTAAACCACACACCAAAGGCGATAAAAAAGCACGCGTATGATTTTCAAGTCTCGCGTATAGTAACGCCACTATACATACATATGTATATCTGCCAGCGATTCATTCATTCATAGTTATTTGCAGGGCATGCAACAAACGCCATGTACTGAGAAATGTTAAGATATTTTAGCACTGCTGTTAACTTATTTCAGTTTCTTGGAAGAGTTGCTTTGGTTTTATATGCGGTGTCTGCTGTTCATTTTACCACTGCTGCTACCACTGCTACTGTTGTAGCTGGTAATTTTTCCTCCAACACAACAGCAACATCTGCATTTCTTCAAAGCCACTCGCTGGCCTGGCTTCGCTTATTATATTTTCACACTTGGCAGCGTTTGGTCGTTTGTTGTGCGCGTTAGCGTTTGCGTCTGCTTTGATTTGAAAAGCGCGTTATAATAACTTTTGCATTACGTATTTTGTGTTTAACGTCTTGCGAATATTTCACTGTTTAAGACGTCAGTTGCTTCCGTTCGAGCGCCGGTACATGCAATTTTCTAACAGCACTCCGCTGTTGTTTCATTTATTTATTTATTAGGCGTAAATTTTTGAAATAAATATTGGTTTCTTATGTACGACGCGCAAATGTCAGGAAATTATTAAAACAGGTGCTCATAGAGTTTGTGCAAATAAACTGTTATTGATATGCGACTATAACTGTGAAACGCTAGTAATAGAATTGAATGCATTGATGAATGATTGAGATAAAATAGTGCACATTAGCAGACACACTGATGAAAATTCTAACAAAAGTTAATTTAATATTGCCAGAACATATATCAAATGCATTGTGGTGAGTACAATTTATAAAAGCAAAAAATAAACAGAAATAATTATAATAATGCTAGAGACTAAACAAAAATTATATATGTACTTGTTTTAAATTATGAAAGCTAAATTAATAAGTTTCGAAAAAAAAAAAACAAGAACAAAAAAACCGTTACTTTCGGCCATACACAAGCTGTAATACTCTTCACGGGTACATTTCTTATAGCATAAAAGAGTATAAACAAATCGTAAACTTGATTTTTATCAGTCAGTTTGTATGACAGCCATATGCTATAGTGATTTGATCCGCAAAATTTATTCGGAAATACTCTGCGCCAAATTTCGTGAAGATATCTTGTCAAATAAAAAAAGTTTGCCATACAAAAACATAATTTTTTGGGTTCAGTTTGTATGACAGCTATATGCGATAGTTGGCCGATAACTACGGTGCCTACGAACGAGCAGCGCTTTGGGGAGAAAAAGACGTGTGCAAAATTACAGAACGATATCACAAAAACTGAGAAACTACTAGGGCGTACAGACAGACGAACATGGCTAAATCGACTCCTATGTAGCATAAATATAGGAAGCACAACAAAAAGTCCATGACAATCAATAGCTTTTTTCACACGCCATCTCTGCGCGATGATATTGAATTTAATTAACTGCCCGTGGCATATTTACTCAATTGACAGCAACAAATGCGATGTTAAGGGCCTAATAGAATGCGCTACGATGCGCCAATAATTACGAAAAGCGCTACGTCATGCCGATTCATTGCGCATAGTGCAATTCGTATAACTGCATATTTCAATTTGTGCGCTTGCTAGAGGCCATTTAAAAGAAATAAAGCTAATAAAGTAAAATAACCTAAAAAAATTGAAAACAAATTATTATGTCAGTAGTGAACAGTGAACATTGACCGATGGTGTCCAGCGTGATGGTGAAGATGATCGGGCAAAAAAGAATAATAAATAAAAGTAATGATTGAAAAAAAAATTTGTATGTGATAAAAAAAAACGAGATGAAATTGTGGCTTGACTTTGCCTAACGGTTGTATGCGCAATGATTGATCAAAGGTTCAACTGACAATATACACGCAAATATGTAGTCATACATATCACTACATGACTGGTTATGCTTTAAAGATAGTTACGTTAATTACGTTATATACCCTTAGGCTAACTATATTCATTACATACTTTTGTTGACGCCTCCTTTTTTTCTACTTTTATGCGATTTCTTCATTAATTTAGCTCATCAATTTGAATTTTGCGTTCATCTCGAAAAGCGAACGCATACGCCAAAATCAATACATATTACTTAATCAGCAAACTGTTAAACAACAAACGCAGCGGTGACTATATTTTTGTTGGCCGTGTCTTTTTTTCGCTCTTTCGTAATGTTATCTTCAGCTAACAGTGTACCCCAAAGTATTATACAATTATTATATTGTATATGCATTTAACTTTGGCGATATTTATTTTTGCTCTTTTGTTGAAGGTTTCACTCAAGTTCGTATTTGGATTAAATAAATATTTAGGTATTTAGCTAAATAACTCTGCGAATTGGTATTTCGCAAAATTTGTCAAAGATTTGGACATTATTAGCCGAGTCAAATGATGTTTTACCGAAAGATGTATGGTTTAAATTTCGTTGTCGATTAAAAATTAGTGTGCTTTTTCAATAAAAAGTTAAAACAAAATGAAAAAATAAATATTTTAAATTATAGTGTGTTTGTGGCATAAAAAGGTTAGCTTACTCCAAATTTCTTACAGAAAAAAAATTTTGTTTCAAGATAAACATGAAAACTTATATATCAAATATTTGAAATTTTCACATAAATTATGAGCTACAACTTTACAATTTAGCTTTTTTTCATAGGATTTGTAAGGATTTGCTCTTAAGCAGTCTTATATCTGTTGTTGTTGTTGTAGCGGCCAAAAAAATTTCGGCAGTAATTTGAAGGTATGCTGCCGAGTTGACAGATCTTGGTCGTTTAAAAGTTCGGTAGCGTTTCTGTTAAGTAGACCCAGCTGTCGTAGGAACGACCAATTTCTATTTACTCCATTTCTTGATTAATAATCTTTACAAATTCGAAAAGAAGCTCAGCTTAGCATTTAGCAAAAGTCTAAGCAGCAAATAAGTCTATATATAAGTAGAATAAAGTATGTATGTATATCTACATAAAATCATATTTGCATTAATTACTAGAAGCATGCACGTAAAGCCCGTATTGTTTGATTAATTTAATAATAGAAAATGTTC
The DNA here is from genome assembly GCF_042242935.1 of Bactrocera oleae. Classification (NCBI taxonomy): domain Eukaryota; kingdom Metazoa; phylum Arthropoda; class Insecta; order Diptera; family Tephritidae; genus Bactrocera; species Bactrocera oleae. Next base: position 4,152,460 of record NC_091539.1, read on the forward strand.
ATTCTTCTAAAAGCTGCGCAGCTGCACACAAAACGTTATCTATGTAAAAGCGACATTTTATTGTTATTGTAATTTTATTTGTCTAAATAGAAAATGTTAAGCCGTGTTAAAATCACCATTAACAAAATTTTAAGCCTTTTAAATTATTACTATCAACATTGAATACTTGTAATTTATACTAAACGACAACATAAAATAAATTTCGGATTTTCTTTTAATAATTTTATCATTTATTTGTATTGTTGCTTCTTGTTTTCAAAATAACCTTCAGCTGTGTACTGCCACTGGATGGCGGCTTAAATAAATGATGCTTATGCTTGCATTGTTTGTGCTGCTGTCAATTGACATTTTTTGAGTGAAGCATACACACAACAAAGTCCAGCTGTCAGTTGTTTGACTGTTTGTTTATTTATTATGCCGCCCCATTGGGCGCTGCAGACAATTTGCATTTGTAATTAAGTGCCTCGAAGTGGCTTAGTTAAGATTTTGAAGTTTTTGAATAAAGCCACTTAAATGTATTTATACAAAGTGCTTACGTATTTGTATTAACATACTTACATAGCTATTTGCATTGGCAAGTGCCACATATATTTGTTGGGCCAACGTCTTTTGTGCGGAAATTTAGGGCAGCGCCGCGGCGTTTGTTGGCTAAAAAGTCATCTCTAAAACGCTGCACGTTGTTGTTTGTTGCTTTGGGTTCATAATGCTTTTGTTGCAGCCACAATGCTGCTGTTTCCCAGCCACTTTTTGTCACGCTGAATTTGCATGTCGCTGGGATTTTTTAAACGCTGCTGCTAATTTTAAATTGGAGCATTTGCATTATGATGAATTGGCGGTTGAATTGAAGTGGTAGAGCACAACAAAAAGCTAAAACAAAAAATTAGAAAAAAATAGTTAAAAAAACAAACAATGTAAGTTAATAATACCTAACAATTAGTGCTGACAACAACTTATGCGAGCGCATATATTTATATACATACATATCTGGTATATGGTACGCATAATAAGCAGTTCCGGTGACAAGACGTGTGAATGCAGTTAGCTATGGGCTATGTGCGTGTGCTAAAAAAATTATCAACTTAATCTCTTAGCGACTAGTTATTTAATTTGTATTTAGTTATATGCGAAATGAACGCTTTAAGTTGAGCGTGAAAAAGTAAAAAAAAAAACATTATTTCAAATTTCAATTTTAAAATATTGAACCACTTATTGTATGAACTGTAGTGCCTTTGGTTTTTTGTTTAGTTCCTTTTAGTTGGAGTATATTCTAAACAGAATATATTAATGAGAATTAGTTTTTGAGATATTGATATGAAAATTTACACACGTCCTTTTCTCACCAAGTAGCTACTTATTTATTGAAATCGCCGATATCTGACCACTATAAGATATAGCTGCCATACAAACTGAAAAATCGGATTCAAGTGCTTGTATGGAAAACTTTTTTATTTGATGAGATATCTTCACGAAATTTGGCAGATATTATTGTTTTCATATGTAACTGCATATACATACGGAGTACTATAACATGTAGCTGCCATACAAACTGACCGTTCAAAGTCAAGATAAAGCTGTCTTTATACCCTTTTATGCTATAAAAAATGCAACTGTGAAGTGTTTTATAGCTCGGGTGCAGACGAAGCTAATGTTTTTTCTAGTAATTACGGTCACACCTCTCGGTATATCAAATATATCTACATACATCTTTAGGTTTTTTATTTCATGAAAGATTTTCGTATAAAAAAAGTAATTTTCTTAAACTGCGGTCTCTGTGCACTTGAAACTTAGAAATCCGCAAAACACGTTTTTTTTTAGAAATTGCTATTTTAGGTAGCTCTAGACACCTTTTTCATCAATATATAAGATGCCTTTTCACTTTTTTTGCCTACCCTTAGCATTAATTTAAATTTTTAATCAGAATTATGTTTTCTTTAATTTCAGAATTTTTACTTTTGACCGTTAATCCGTAAAACCGCAACAGCTGCTTTACAAGAACATCTCCATTTAGCTACAACTGGCAGCCAAGCGCAACGACGTCAGGCGCCTGCTACGTCGTGTCGAAGTGAACGAGTGACGACAACAGAAAAACGAAGCTCTAAAAAAAGCAACGTTATTTGTTAGTAAGCCGTGTGAGCAACGCAGGAGGGCAACATAGATGCAGAAAGAACTAAACTAATATTGCTAATCTCAAAGAAAATTGACATTAGCAGCAACGACAACAACCACGCACGAACACGCTCAACTTAGCTGCTGTAACGCACATAGTAATCACAATACCATAACCCACAAGTTAAACAACAGCAACAGTTGTTGTTGTTGTTCTTGCCGTCATATTATTTGCTTAGCGGTATTTAAATCGAAGTACTCATGTTCTTGCAACGTCTGCGCATGTCAGTCAGCGTGTTGCAGCTGCCGCTGGCATTGTCACTGCTGTTAATGTGTCACGGTGTCTGGGCAAACAGAACGGCAAACGCGTCGGTTGCTTTAAAAGCTGCCGCAACGCCAACTACTGCGCCATCATTGGTTGCACCTTTGGTTTCATCATCGGAAGCCACGCTTCTAACCACGCAGCGTCTATTTCCGACAAGCACGACAACAACATTCTCAGCAGCGCATGCTAGACAGGTGGGCGCACGTCATCGCTACGATGATGAAGTAGCGGATGTGGAGTACGTACAGCCACATGCGACGGCTAACACCGTCAAAGCGTTCGCTGCCACTAAAATTGGGCGTAATGTTGGTAATCTGCCAAAGAAGCGCTATAAAGTGCTGGCCGTGCATACGAATTGTACGCGTGACCTCTTCACGATGCGCATCGATTTGAATCGCGACTTCCGTGGCCTTGTCTACGCCAAGGACTTTCCATTAGAATGCAGCGCGCGCGGCAACGCACATCAAAATGTCACTTTGCGGCTGCCCACATCCGGTTGCGGTGTGCGCGCTGAGCCGCGCGCAGATGGCGTTATGGAGTTGTCTGTGCGCGTGATGTTGCAGATGGAGCAAAAGCTGCGCCAAAGCTCAGATATATTGCGTACGGTGCGCTGTAAGCTGCCGCCGACAGCGATGGGCATGATGGTGGGGCCGATAGCGGGCATGGTGAACAAAAGGGCTAGAATAAAAGCGGGGCAAGAGTGGAAAGTGGCATCGAATTATAGGTAAGTTGTGTTGTTGTACAAGCGATTTGTGTGCTAACAACGGTTTACTACGTTTACAACAGAAACGGACGCATGCGCACACTCAACGCGGCGCAAAAGCATAATAACCATGTAACAGCTGCCACCGAAGCGCTTGATAATGAAGACTTCACCGACGCGCCACAAGCGGAAGCGTCTAATATTGAAGCGCAAACATTGAAGGAACAAACGGCTGTTAATGCAGAACAAGAAGAGCAAATCGCCGCGACCGCCAAAACTTCTGAATCATTAACAAAGCTCGCGAGCGGCAGCGACGATGTCAGCGGTGGCGCTGGTGATGGTGTTGCTTCAACTAGCGCAACCAACAGCAACGCCACACCGCGCGTGCGCATTTGGCTTGAATTAGGCGGCCTTGACGGCACCGGCGCGGTAGAAGTGGGCCAAGCCACCACGTTAACTGTGCGCGCTATAGTGCCCGGCAGCATGGGTGTGCGCGTGGTGGATTGCGCAGCGCTCGACGGACTGGGTGAGTCGAAGCAGCAACTGTTGGACGAACGTGGCTGCACAATAGATGAGCAGGTGAGTGGGCGGCAGCAAGCGCATATATAAATAGTTAATATGCGAAATATTTTATTGGCATAGAGTGGCAAGGTTAGCTGTAAAGGTTTTAGAAAAAAGAAACGCGGCCAAGTGGGGTGGTGCGTGTATAAATAGTTTCTAATAGCGTTCATGCCTCGTTGAATACGCGGATTTATCAACAGCTCCCTGCAAACGTGGGTTAACATCAAACGATCGCGACTAGTCACTAGCAGCGAAAAGCTAAAAGATATCTTTAATGATTTTTAATCTCTTGCAAATATTTATTTATGCTAATTCAGTTAGGCGCCGTTACCGACTGCATTGTAAGATGTTATAAAAAACAACGCGATGCGTCACGCATGCGTATTTAAACGAAATAATTTGCCAGATAAAGATCGAAGAAAGAAGGTTTTGATAATTATTTCGATTTTTTAAGTCACTCTGAGTGTAATTTTTTTTTTTTAAATCTACGATTTTTTTGGGAAGCTGTCATTTTGTCAAAAACGAAAATTCGACCATTACCTAATTCATCTATAGTTACAATATTTTTGTTTTGTTTTGGAATTAGCGATAATTTTAAACAGAAAAATCTCTCTTACTGCCAGACATCTTTTTTCGGTGACCTTCTTGGAGATTGGCTACGGGATCAACACAAATTATATGTACCGTATATGCGCATTTTTTTTAACAAAAATATTCCAAAGTTTCATTAAAAACGCGTTTCTTAAATTGCAAGTGGTTATAACATAACCACTCATTTAATCAATTTAATAATTTTCACATAATTGTGGCTCATAGTAGTCATTCACATGTTTACTAGATATTTAACCCACATTCATGTAAATTACACGTTGACGTTTTCTTTTTTCTAATTTTCTTCTTTTTAAAAGCAACCTAACCAATAATGCTTAATTTTTGGTTATCTTTTGTCTTAATAAAGCAACCGTTATGAATGTAGTAAGAAAGATATTTGAGGTCTTTGATAAATTAGCACGATTAGCGTAGCTAATGATTTGGTGATTACCAAGAGTGGTGACCATTACGAAAACGAACAGTGCGGAAGAAACAGAAAACAATAAAACTTTCATTTTTAATACAAACTTGATGGGCGCTTCTTATTATTATATATATTTTTTTTTAGATTTCTCTTCCGCAGCACAGTTTTGGTTCTTATGCTAGGCAAAATATTGTTGTTACAACTCATTTTCTATAGTACCGCTATTTTTAGTCGTTCGCAAACGATTTCGCGTGAAATTTCTCTCAATTCAAAAATTCAAATTTGGGGCTATCACTGTTATTTTGCCATAGAAAACTGTTGATTATTACCATATACACATAGCTGCTTTTGTTTAACTGATCGATCAGCTTATTATTATTTTATCAATTTGAAATGTATTAAATTTTTAAGTTAAATTATGTGGTGAATTGCTTCTAAATCTTGCTTGCCTTTATAACAGTTTCAGTTATGTTATTTTAATGTCAATGGAAAATTTACATTAAAGAAGCAGAGAATGTTAATGAATAGGCATAGAATGTTAAGAATTAAGAATTAACATTCTCTGTAAGAAATATGTATGTAAATGACGACTGCGCTGTTATTTACATATTTCATTATATAGAAAAGTGATATTCGGAGGAAGTGTGAAATTGTTAAAAATTTAATAAAATATAGTATTAAGTTTAAAAAAAATTGATAAGCGTAACGAGCAGCAACGATTTAGCTATGTTCCTCTGTATATAAGCGAACTAGTCCTTCAGTTTTTGAGATATCGATCTGAAATTTTGTACACAGCCTTTTCTTCTCAAGAAGCTGCTCATTTGTCGGAAACGCCGAAATCAGACCATTATAAGATATAGCTGCCATGCAAACTGATTTATAAAAATCAAATCCTTGTATACATTTTTTCTTTATTTGACAAGTTATTTTCACGAAATTCAATATATATTATTATTCAAGATAATGCTATAATTCCTAAACACATTTTTCAGTTTGGAACACTATAGCGTATAGCCGTCATACAAAATGACCGATCAAAATCAAGTTCTTATATAGAAAACTATTTTATTTGTCTAGATATCTTCTCGAAATTTGGCACAGATACTTGCCTAAGACAGCGCTATGATTTTCGAAGTTAGCGTTTTTCTGTTTATTTTTCTGCTATTTAATTTATTTCTTTGATGGCAACACTTTCTTGTACTAATAAATCTTGCCTAAAGGTCAACACTTTTCCACAGCTGTGCAAATTAAATGACATTTTGACACTTGAAAGTGGCGTAAATAAATAGGGAAGCACCTTTGCGGTAAATTTTCGTGCGAAAATTGAGCGACAAACATATACACAGAATTAATTGAGATGAATAAGCATAAATACAGAAACAAATATACAATCAAACATATGCATATGTATGAATAAAGGCGAGTAGCAATAAATTAACGGCACTACTGACATCTCTGACCTCCTAACCAAAACGAAAGCGAAATGAAAATGAAAATCAAAACAATGAAAATCTATTTAAAACATATTAAACGGGTTGTGCGCCGAGAATGAGAATGGGAAATCACGCGCTGCGTGCGCCACAACTTGAACGGCTATTCTTCTGCTGCGCGTGTTTAATCTATTGCAGCTACGCGCAACTGAAATAATTTATGTGCTACAAACATACACACACACTACAAAAAACTTAACTTATACTTTTATGCTGTGTACTCAACACAATGGGCGCTTACTGCGCGGAATGACTTGACGACGGCAATGGAAATGCAAATGCGCGCGCGCGCACTGGCGCATCAAGAAACAATTAAAGCCGGCTCATAGCTATTGAGTCGCATAGCTGCCACACGCTTTAGGCCGACGTTTACCACATTTAAACAGTTGCTGTGGCAAGACAATGGCAGAATCTTCTCTGCTGACCCATTTCTTGCGCTGAGAGACAACGCCAGCGGGATGTTGCTATGTATGCGCATTGTGTGTGTGTGTGTGTCTGGAGAATTCGTGCCAAATATGCTAATGGAAAATATTTCACTCATGGCTAATTATTGTGACCTCTTAATCTACTCAACTATGCGCAGCGCTGCAAGAAAAATTAAAATATCACAAAAAAAAAACAATTACAAACAACTATTTTCACGACGCTTTCTTGCTCGCGCTAAGCCAACAACTTCCCAAAACCTTAATAAAACAAAGCTATATACAAATACACACACACACCGGCGCGCATAGAACAAGTGTAATGCGCAGGCGTGAGGCTAAAACAAACTCAACCAAAGCGCTGCATAATTTAATTGCTTTGTAACCGCATAACCAACCGAAAACAATAACAATAACAGCGTAATGTGTCTGTTATGCAGTGGAAAAAATTGAAAAAATAAAGATAATAGACAAACTGTTCTAACATTTAGCATAATTAGACGAAAGCGTTGTAACAGCAAAGAGGCGTGTGGACGTACGGACGTGCAACTTAGTGGAATAGTGCCACAGGCAGGCATAACCGCAAGCTGAAAATAGCGTGGAAGCGTTAGTTGCAACCCATTTACCTAGCACTTTACAGATATAATAATAATGTGTGCCTTTTATACAACGTTTAGCGGTCGTGTAGTAGGAAAATTGTTGAAATGAATGAAGCAATTTTTTGTCCAAATACACCGAAATACACCGCAATACACCGTTTAGAAATAATTGGGTGACGAATTTTGGTCCAGATAAAGTTGTAAACGTTTTGAAATATACGACATATGTAGCGCATGTTTTTTTTTAGAGATATAGATGGCATAAAAAAACCTTTATCTTGTTGCTATAGTAGTCTGATATGAACAATTTGAGAAAAGCCCTGTGCAAAAATTCACATCGATAACTCAAAAACTGCTCGTCATGCTGTTCATTTACACATATACTTTATAGTCTCCTCGACGTTTCTCTCTGGGAAATATTCTCTCCATAAATGAAATGCTCTGATCGTCGGTCGCGAGCACTTCACTGTTGTTCTTACCATAATTTAACACAATTTTGAAAATTCTACGGATTTTATTGAAATTTTCGAGCTCTCTTGCCGTCTAACCCTGTCTGCAAGGTATTCATACCAGTGTTTAACGGTTTCTCTACTGAGCGATAAATTCTGCGCAAAATTGTGGTAGTTGCGTTTTGGCCTTAAGGCGCAAAAATAACAACAGAATTATGTAGCGCTGCTGTAAACTGTTTCTATCACACCATTCATTGTTTATAGCAGCGAGCCGAACTGGTATTGTTTTCTTCTTTAATACGGTATTGTTTTCTTCTTTAGACCGCATGATTGCAACACCTCCGGCTCTTAAGGGGTTACATGGGTTTCACGATTTCAAAAAACAAAAAAATATTATTTATTGTGTTAATTAATTCTATAACATCTCTAGAATCTTGTCCTAAATTCTAAAGTTGTTACCAGTAATAGTTTTGTAGGTACAGCTTTGAAAAGTTGCGCGCTCGAGGTCTCGAAACTGTGTTTTCCAAGTTGTTTGTCAAGATTTCTCGCAAACTACTCAACCGATCTTAATGAAATTTTACACAGGTTTTCGGTATGTAATTTACAAGATGTTGAATACAACTACATCCATCTTCTTTTAGTTACAATTCTTTGAAACAAAAAAATGTCGAGTAATTTTCAACAAAATTTGCATTTTTTAAACGTCTGCCAAAACTACAATTTTCACTTTCTTTATTTTTTCTACGTTCAATATCTAGTTATTGGTCTTAGTTCAAACACGTTTTTTTTTTGTTAATTTGATGATGCTGTCAACGCGGAAGCACATTTTTTCCGAAGGACTGCCGAAATGACGTCGTAATGAACGACTTTTGAATATTTTCCTTTGAAAATTTCACAAAATCTTTATAAAATATGTATCTTTGCAATAATAAAAAATTTGAATAAAATATTTAATTTTTTATATAAAAAAAAATAAAAAATAGGGCGTTTTTTGCGCGTCGAAACTTATGTACCCCTTAAAGCGAGCAGCTACAAGATAGAACTTAACTTTGCGCGCTAATTCTAAATGTAAGTGGCATCAGTGTGAGAGGTTAAGAAGAAGAAGAAACGTTGTTTTTTTTTTTGCCAAGCCAACTCCTTAGATGTAGTAAAAAAATCCAGTAAGCGAAGCTTTGCACCAAACTAAAGCCATAAATATGGTACTGAACTCTGCATGCACTTCCGTTTTCGCTGTTGTCGTGATTCACCACTGAAGTCGCTTCCAGCAGCGCGGATTGTATTTCTTATTATTAAATCATAGTTTTTTCCGACACCTCGTTGCTACCATTTCCGTCAATATACGTACGTACATATGTGAGTGGAGCTGCGCCGCGCATTGTTGTTGCTGCTACATGGCGCGCTTTTGTTTCGCATTTTTTCGCCGTTTCACACTTTTATCTCATTGTAAAGCGTGCATTTTTTCACACATCTATTACGCTTGACAAACCAAAGCGTTGCCAACTGCAGCATAGTAATATATGTACACTTTTGTATGCGCGTAATTTACACCCGCCTTATGATTATCCAGCTATTATGGAAGAAACATTGAACTTGACACATGTCTGCATTTGCCGCAAATGCATGCGACGTCTGCGTCTCGTCTGTGTACGCGCCTCAACTCCATTGTTGTAGTATTTACTCGTATTCACATTGTTACGGGCATTTACGTAGGCAATTGTCATTGTTGACGTTACGATATTTGATAGGGCATTGACGTATGCACATATTTGATTACGTAGACTGATCGCTGGCATAAGTTTCATACACATATATATATAGCTGTGGAGCAAACTGCTTAATCGGAAAGCGTTGCAGTGTTGCAAGGCATATTATATTACAAGAATCGTTGGTACTTCTTTAAGTGAACGAAGAGTTACGAACGTTGTGAACGCAAGATCCTTTCAGCTTCCATAAAGAAAGTTACATGCAAGTATGATTTGACAGTAGATTTCGGCATTGCTATTGAGTCGATGGTAGCTAACTCGAAATTATTTACGTAGTTTTGACAGAAGTATGGAAAACCACTGTTATGTTTATTAATATGTATTTAGCTATGTGCATATGAAGGTAAGCTCCGTTAAAATGCGCGAAAACATAAGTTCATTAAACCTGTTAACACATCTCTCATATCGTTGAATGTTACGTTACGCTTCATATAGTGCAACTCGTAAAATAAATAACGAAATACAAATACAACAAAAAACAATGTTATGCTGTTCAAAGCAGAGTAATAAAGACATTTCTGAGTTATGAGCGCGAATTCAAAATAAATTCGATTTTACAGTAACAGCTACAATAGACTTACGTGTGCATGTACCGTTAGAAATTTAAAAAGGGTAATGTTATTTAAACATTTATATTTTTGAGTTTCAATTTAAGTGCTATTATGCAAATCTTCCACTTCTTAAGCCACCGTTACTTTATTAATACGATTTCCCTACATTTCCAGGTCATGCCACCGTTGAATAAGCACTTCAAACCGTTGGACGAGGGCTGGTCCAAGCAACAGCCGGACGATTTAATGGAGAAAACATTCACGGCCACATTTCCAGCCTTCAAATTTCCCGATCGCGAGCGCTTGCATGTGAGTTGTGGCGTGCAGCTCTGCAAGGGCAAGTGTCCGAATGTGAGTAGAGATTTAGATTTTAAAAACAAAATAAAAAAAAAAATATTTGCAAGCGGAGCTTTTACAAAAAAAAAACAACAACAAGTAATTATACTCAGTTCGGCCCACTATAACATATAGCTGGAATCTATTGTATTTCTTGCTCAACAATATAAGCAAACTGAAAGTTATAATATTATAAATAATTATGATCATTAGTATGGTTAAAATTGAGTAGGTCACCTCGTTACTTACAAATGTGTCACATGAGAGTCACCTAAGCACTGGCCAGGCACAGCTCGTGCTTTTCTTATATAGAGCTAGCTGCCAGCCAGCTTCCCGTGAGCTCACCTCATGACTTTTAAATCACAGCACATCGAGATGCGAGAGTCACCTAAGCACTGCCCAGGCACGGCACTTGCTTTTCTTATATAGAGCCAGCTCCCAGCCAGCTTCCCGTGAGCTCACCTCATGACTTTTAAATCACAGCACATCGAGATGCGAGAGTCACCTAAGCACTGCCCAGGCACGGCACTTGCTTTTCTTATATAGAGCCAGCTGCCAGCCAGCTTCCCGTGAGCTCACCTCATGACTTTTAAATCACAGCACATCGAGATGCGAGAGTCACCTAAGCACTGCCCAGGCACGGCACTTGCTTTTCTTATATAGAGCCAGCTGCCAGCCAGCTTCCCGTGAGCTCACCTCATGACTTTTAAATCACAGCACATCGAGATGCGAGAGTCACCTAAGCACTGCCCAGGCACGGTACTTGCTTTTCTTATATAGAGCCAGCTGCCAGCCAGCTGCCAGCCAGCTTCCCCTGAGCTCACCTCATGACTTTTAAATCACATCACATCGCGGCGTGAGAGTCACCTAAGCACTGGCCAGGCACGGCACTTGCTTTTCTTATATAGAGCCAGCTTCCCGTGAGCTCACTTCATGACTTTTAAATCACATCACATCGCGGCGTGAGAGTCACCTAAGCACTGCCCAGGCACGGCACTTGATTTTCTTATATAGAGCCAGCTAGCAGCCAGCTTCCCGTTAGCTCACTTCATGACTTTTAAATCACATCACATCGCGGCGTGAGAGTCACCTAAGCACTGGCCAGGCACGGCACTTGCTTTTCTTATATAGATCCAGCTGCCAGCCAGCTTCCCGTGAGCTCACTTCATGACTTTTAAATCACATCACATCGCGGCGTGAGAGTCACCTAAGCACTGGCCAGGCACGGCACTTGCTTTTCTTATATAGAGCCAGCTGCCAGCCAGCTTCCCGTGAGCTCACTTCATGACTTTTAAATCACATCACATCGCGGCGTGAGAGTCACCTAAGCACTGGCCAGGCACGGCACTTGCTTTTCTTATATAGAGCCAGCTGCCGGCCAGCTTCCCGTGAGCTCACCTCATGACTTTTAAATCACAGCCCATCGAGATGCGAGAGTCACCTAAGCACTGGCCAGGCACGGCACTTGCTTTTCTTATATAGAGCCAGCTGCCAGCCAGCTTTCCGTGAGCTCACCTCATGACTTTTAAATCACAGCACATCGAGATGCGAGAGTCACCTAAGCACTGCCCAGGCACGGCACTTGCTTTTCTTATATAGAACCAGCTGCCAGCCAGCTTCCCGTGAGCTCACCTCATGACTTTTAAATCACAGCACATCGAGATGCGAGAGTCACCTAAGCACTGACCAGGCACGGCACTTGCTTTTCTTATATAGAGCCAGCTGCCAGCCAGCTTCCCGTGAGCTCACCTCATGACTTTTAAATCACAGCACATCGAGATGCGAGAGTCACCTAAGCACTGCCCAGGCACGGCACTTGCTTTTCTTATATAGAGCCAGCTGCCAGCCAGCTTCCCCTGAGCTCACCTCATGACTTCTAAATCACAGCACATCCCGGCATGAGAGTCACCTAAGCACTGGCCAGGCACGGCACTTGCTTTCCTTATATAGAGCCAGCTGTCAGCCAGCTTCCCGTGAGCTCACCTCATGACTTTTAAATCCCAGCACATCGAGATGCGAGAGTCACCTAAGCACTGGCCAGGCACGGCACTTGCTTTTCTCATATAGAGCCAGCTGCCAGCCAGCTTCCCCTGAGCTCACCTCATGACTTTTAAATCACAGCACATCGAGATGCGAGAGTCACCTAAGCACTGCCCAGGCACGGCACTTGCTTTTCTTATATAGAGCCAGCTGCCAGCCAGCTTCCCCTGAGCTCACCTCATGACTTCTAAATCACAGCACATCCCGGCATGAGAGTCACCTAAGCACTGGCCAGGCACGGCACTTGCTTTCCTTATATAGAGCCAGCTGTCAGCCAGCTTCCCGTGAGCTCACCTCATGACTTTTAAATCCCAGCACATCGAGATGCGAGAGTCACCTAAGCACTGGCCAGGCACGGCACTTGCTTTTCTCATATAGAGCCAGCTGCCAGCCAGCTTCCCCTGAGCTCACCTCATGACTTTTAAATCACAGCACATCGAGATGCGAGAGTCACCTAAGCACTGCCCAGGCACGGCACTTGCTTTTCTTATATAGAGCCAGCTGCCAGCCAGCTTCCCGTGAGCTCACCTCATGACTTTTAAATCACAGCACATCGAGATGCGAGAGTCACCTAAGCACTGCCCAGGCACGGCACTTGCTTTTCTTATATAGAGCCAGCTGCCAGCCAGCTTCCCGTGAGCTCACCTCATGACTTTTAAATCACAGCACATCGAGATGCGAGAGTCACCTAAGCACTGCCCAGGCACGGCACTTGCTTTTCTTATATAGAGCCAGCTGCCAGCCAGCTTCCCCTGAGCTCACCTCATGACTTTTAAATCACATCACATCGCGGCGTGAGAGTCACCTAAGCACTGGCCAGGCACGGCACTTGCTTTTCTTATATAGAGCCAGCTTCCCGTGAGCTCACTTCATGACTTTTAAATCACATCCCATCGCGGCGTGAGAGTCACCTAAGCACTGGCCAGGCACGGCACTTGATTTTCTTATATAGAGCCAGCTAGCAGCCAGCTTCCCGTTAGCTCACTTCATGACTTTTAAATCACATCACATCGCGGCGTGAGAGTCACCTAAGCACTGTCCAGGCACGGCACTTGCTTTTCTTATATAGAGCAAGCTTCCCGTGAGCTCACTTCATGAATTTAAATCACATCACATCGCGGCGTGAGAGTCACCTAAGCACTGGCCAGGCACGGCACTTGCTTTTCTTATATAGAGCCAGCTGCCAGCCAGCTTCCCGTGAGCTCACTTCATGACTTTTAAATCACAGCACATCGAGGCGTGAGAGTCACCTAAGCACTGCCCAGGCACGGCACTTGCTTTTCTTATATAGAGCCAGCTGCCAGCCAGCTTCCCGTGAGTTCACCTCATGACTTTTAAATCCCAGCACATGGATATGCGAGAGTCACCTAAGCAATGGCCAGCTACGGTGCCAACCAGCTATATTGTTCAGTTCGGACCATTATAGCATATAAGTAGCTGCCTTGCTGCTTTTTTATTTGGATATTCACGAAATTCGGCATAGATTATTATTCAAGAAATCTGTAAAAGATATTACAGTTTCAATGCAGCGCAAGTTAATTTTATTCTTGTTAATATTATTTTAAAGCCAAAGCAATGCTATAAGCATTATGTTTCTAAGTCAGTTGAGTTGAAAAACGTGTCAAAAGCTAAAAAAAAAAATATGTAATAATAAAGCAAAACAATAAAAAAAAAATACGGAAATGGTTAAGTCTTCAGTACTGGTCGTCAAACACTACGCTGGCTTTCTAACATGAAAAGCGCCCTTCAGCTATTCAGAGTCGACTTTAAGCTTATGAGATTTTCAGCACCTTATTTAGCGCTCTTTTATAATTGGTTTATCTATCGAACCTGCTGTATGTTTCTCAGTTTTCTTGAAAATTGGAATAAAATGTGTGTACAGACCTACATAAATACTCATATTATGGCATGGAAAATGTTTATGCAAAACTTAACCTCAAAAAATTTTTTTTTGTTTTAAAGGACAGCGGCGTTTTCCAAGCGCATTGTTAGACAATGTGTGTGCATAATTTTGCCAAAAAAAAAATCCAATTAGTAGTCGTTAATAGAATTTTATGTTGCTTTTGTTGTTGTATAATTCAATGTCATTAAGAAAAATAATAAATAAACAAATTAAAAAAAAAAACGAAAATAAAAACAATTTTACGACGATTTCGCGCCAGTCATTGTTTTAACTGCAATAAAAACAATTAAAACATAACAAAATATGAATTTCATAATGATTTGCAAGCGTTTTACAACAAAAAAATTAATACTCATGTATATGAAAATGTGCGTGTAGATACATAGTTATATATGTATGTGTGTCAAAATCTAGATAAGTCTTTTGTAATTCAATTGTAATGCAGATATGTATGTATGTGTGATTTTCGGACTGCCACAATTCTTGCGCGAGTTGAATGAAACGCGCTCTTGCAACAACAATTATGTTGACTACAGGGCTGGAATGACCACTTGTTTGGCTGTTACCAGCAACAAAACGTTACACATGGTTTTTTTTTTGTTTTTTTTTTGACAAGCTGGCGTGAGCCAGCAATGCTTTGCGGGCATTTACACGCTGCAAAGTCATTGTGTTTACTTTTTGCTTGCACACACACATACAAACATTTGTAAATTTTCAGTAATTCAACTGCTACATATTTCGGCAGTAGGCGCAGCGTTGGCGTTGTGCACGCATGCGCATTGCACAAAGACGCTAGACAATAAGCTGCCGCACTGATGAGCGCGTAGTAAGACTTAGCAGTAATCTAATGTTTATTTAGCTTTTGTAGCAGCTGCTGTTCGCTATATTGTTGTTGTTTTTGTTAGCATTTCTGTTTGTTGCTGCAATGTTTGCTACTTGTTAATGCGCGTAATTAAGCGATACTCGCTTGGCAGCGCGACTCGAGGCCAATTAACTCGCTTGCAAATGCTGAAATTCAAAGCAAAAACCAAAAAATAATATATTTTTCTATTTATTAGTTTTTAATTATTACTAGCATTCATGCTATTTACTGCAAATTTCGATTTCATTTCGAATTTTTGCCGTACTCATTTGTACTCGCCTGCACAATTAAAAGCATTTTTCCATAAATATTTTATTTTAATTTTTTTATTTTCATGTCAGGTGAATTGTCGCAGCTCGGAACCGTTACAGCTGAGCGCTGACAAGCACTTAGCACGCATCGAAGTCTTCAATTCACTGGCGGTGACGGCACCGCAAATTGAAGTGGACCGATTACGCTACGATCGACGCTATAACATGAGCGGTAAGTGATGTGGCAGCTATTAGCGCTAGCTCTGAAAATACTCACGCCAATTGTTGCACAAAGTCTATTCCTAACGGTTGTTTATAACGCTTATTCAATTTGAGTAATAGTATAGTAGCTAAATGTGTACATCAAAATGCCCCAGATAAGATATGAATTACAATAATTTCCGCAGATTGTCTATACGCCTGTCTCCGTAACTGACTTTTCGGTTGCAATCGTATTTAAGCCTACCTTAATTGTTATAAGCTAAACTGGATATATTATATTAAGTTTGCCACGAAATTTGTAACACCAAAAAGGGAACGACCCTGTAAAGTATATTCTCGTACATACATAAATGATCAGCGTGGCGAGCTGACTCGATTTAGCCATACCCGTCTGTCTGTTTGACTGTCTATGCGCGCAAAAGTGCCCCGATTTTTGAGATATCGATCTGAAATTTTGCACAAGGCCTTTGCTGCCCAAGAAGCTGCTCATTTGTCGGAACGGTCGATATCGGACCACTATAGCATATGGCTGCCATACAAACTGAACAATCGGAATTAAGTGCTTGTATGGAAAAATTTTTTATTTGTAGAAGTATCTTCACGAAATTCGGCATAGATTATACTTGAACTCAACGCTAGAAGCTCTGAATATATTGTTCAGATCGGACCACTATAGCATATAGCTGCCATACAAACTGAGCAGTCAAAATCAAGTTTAAGAAGTCTTTATGCTATAAGAAATGGGACTGTGAAGTGTAGGTTAGCTGCGCTACGGACGAAGTTAACGTTTTTTTTCTAGTTTTAATTAAATTTGACTACATATATTTTTTTAAACTAAATTTCAACATTCGATTTCATAATTCACCCACCAGCTGAAGAATATCCACCGCATATCCGTCACATTCACAGCGACGGCACACTGTGTCTCTCCGTCTCCAAGCTGGCTATCTCCTTCTGCGTGCTGGGACTCATCTTTCTGTTGGCCGTTATTGTGGCAATTTACTCGCTGATACGCGCACGTCGCCGCACCACAGGCAGCACCTGCGCATTAACGCCGCCTAGCAGCGGCACCGGTCATATGCAACGCGCGGAGCTCTGCACGTCCATGTTCTCATCGAGGTGAGTGTTCAGAGTGTATTATTGCCATTTTATTTATTCATTAATTATTTACTTTGCAGCAGCGAATCAGCGCAATCGGCGCGTTTTGGCAGCAAACTACTCATGCCCTACTACCCAAATACATTACCCTATGGTCGCGTCTACTAATCGAGTGCAAAGCTTGGGGTTTTATCTAATATTGCATGCTTTAGTTGTAGTTTTTGAAAATTACTGTATAAGCTTCACATTTCACTCATCATCTTAAGACTGATTTTTGTAGAGTTTTCTCAACGGGCGCATTGCAAAAGCAAAAAATAGCAATAATTGTGAAAATTTAATTTTTACACAAAAGTAATGCAATAATACTCTAATAGCTACTACTTCACTTATAGATATAAGTTATCTATTGCGAAAGAAATTCGAAAACGTTTTTGAAAAACTTAAGTATTAGTGTATGTAGAAAATGTTTTTTGACTTTTCTTTCTAAATAGTTGTTTAAGTTGTATTAGTTGCTTAGCATCGTAGCGTAGATATTGCTAACATTAAATTTAAATTGTCTTCATTTGAAAAATATAATAACCTAAATTTTTTGCAAATTACGTATCGCGCGAAATTAACCATCACATATGGTTAAATAGTAGTTGTTGTTGCTGTTGTAGCGGCAGAAAACATTGTTGTAGTAATTTCGGGGAATGCTGCCGAGTTGATAATACTTGGCCGGAAAATAATTCGGGTTCGTTCCGATTACTTAGACTCCACTGTCGTGAGAATGCTTAAAAAGTAGCATAAGTGCTTGCTTAGACAAAAAATTCGGACGGCAGTCGGTTCTCCGTAACAGAAAAGGTCACAGATTTTGATTTGGCCAAAGGCTGTCAACTCGGCAGCATTCTTCCAAACTGCTTGAGGCATGTTTTCTGCCGCAACAACATCATAAGTTATGTGTTTTAGTGTAAAAGTATACACATTAAGCTTAAATTTTAGTACATATTTTGTATTAATAATTAATTAAGAAAAAATATATATAATATATCACTTTTACCATTTTTAAAAACAATTTTTGTAAATCATGCATAAAATATATAACATATGTTATTGTAACGTCAAAATTTATATAAAATATCGGACCTGTCGATTTCAGTGCTGATATACATATATTTACTACATAATATATAATATTACTATATATATGTTTTTTTAAACTTTTTTAATTTATTGAATAGCTTGCGTTAAAACATTTTGTTTAAACATTTAAAATCCTTTCTCAGAAAGTACAATAGTATTGCTGCACTGTCTAATGACGATAAACTTTTAGATTTTTTTTTGAATTAAAACCAAGAGTTTCCTCGTTTACATTTACTGTAATTTTTTCGACAAAGCACCCAAAGAACTTGTTTTCTATAAGAAACATCGCTAATTTAATGGTGTGGGGTATTGCTAATAAGTTTTAGATGCCTAGTTTAAAAATAAAAAAATATTTTTAATAAAATCAAATAAAAAATATTTTTAATAAAATAAAATTAATAAAATAAAAACTATTTTTAATAAAATAAAAACTATTTTTAATAAAATAAAAACTATTTTTAATAAAATAAAATAAAAAATATTTTTGATAAAATAAAATTAATAAAATAAAAACTATTTTAATATAATAAAAAATATTTTTAATTAAATAAAAAATATTCTTAATATAATAAAATAAAAAATATTTTTTAATAAAATAAAGTTATTAAAATAAAAAAAAAAATTAATAATGAAATAAAATTAATAATGTAAAAAATATTTTCAATAAAATAGAATAAAAAATATTTTCAATAAAATAAAATAAAAAATATTCTTAATAAAATAAAATAAAAAAATATTTTTAAAGTTACTTTCAATGAAATAATTATAATAAATAGTTTATTACATTTCCAATTGTCATAAATAAATTAAATTAAAATAAAATCATGTAATCGAATTTGAGTAACACTTTTTATTGCTGTTGTTGTTTTGAATGGTCACTTTTAAACAACACGAAACTATTTTATTCCAATAATTTATTTTTATAAGCTAACAGTTTAGTTTCACATCCCAACCAGCTTGCATATATAAAATAACGTTTCCAATAAATTGTAATGCAAGTATTGCGATTTATTTATTACACTGTCTAAATTTTTAGCGCATTTTTTACACGCTTACACCTATTAGCGACATTTTATTGCATTTCAACGTATTAACGCTGTTATTCTTTTATTTTTGTTTAAATTTGTAGAAATTAAAAGAATCACAAATTAATTACATAAAACATTAAATTTGGTACAATAAAATCAATATTAACAGTAGCATAGCTGTTGAATATCTATAAATGGAATAAAGAATTTACATACGCGCCTTTTGTTGTTGTCTTAATAACGCAAAAAATTATAAAGCAAACGTTTACTGTTTTTTTGTTTGTTTCTATGTGTATAACAGTATTGTTTGTGTGTAGTGGTGAACAACTTGTTTGCCATTATTTTTTTTTTGATTTTTTTTTTGTTTTTTTAAAGTTGCATGAATACTGTTGAAACTGTAACGTTTAATTTATTTTTGTATACATTTTAGCTAAATAGTTAGTAGTTTTCAAAACAAAAACAAAAAAGCAAATATATACACATTAAATAATGCGTTGCAATTGTTTACAAACGCTAACATATATATATTTTTTAAGCTTTACGCTTTTGGTTAACTGGCTCTACATGTATGTGCATGGCTTAGAAGAGCACATCATCATCGCCTTCGTCCAAAATATTGGCCTGTTGGCGCACATCGATGCCCTGCTGTAGCAATTCCGCTTTGATTGCCTCGGCCTTCTTACGCGCAATACGTTTCTTGTCTTGAATCTTCTTCAAACGGTAGAATTCCTCACGCTCCAACTCATCCAATTCGGATATGATGTAAGCGAGTGTACGATCGATGCGTGGAATGATGACTAAAATGCAAATTTTGTGTCAGCATACTTTTTCTACATTGCTTATGTTTACTCACCATGCTCAATTGCGTTAACTCTTCTGTTTGTGATCTTAATAACCTCATCCAATGTCACGAACGATGTCTGCAATGAAGCCAATTCGACCAATAGTTTCACTGCGCTCTGATAATTCTTCTTCAATTTGGCTAATTGTTGACCACCACGCGCCAGACCAGCCAATTCGTATGTGTCAGCGCCGTCCTGATAGGATTCGAATACGGGCAACGTTACACCAGCGACGTTGTCTTTCTTTGTACGGATCTTTATTTGTGCCTTGGTCACATTCTGTAAGACCACTTGATTGAAATCGCCAGTGGTGAATTTGGCTTCGGCCAGCGAGAAGGCAGCCTCCTTCATAACTTCACCCATAAGAGTTTTGGTCTGTTGCACGAAAGTTAAATCAAATTTATTAGGAATTTGAG
Organism: Bactrocera oleae; assembly: GCF_042242935.1. Taxonomy (NCBI): domain Eukaryota; kingdom Metazoa; phylum Arthropoda; class Insecta; order Diptera; family Tephritidae; genus Bactrocera; species Bactrocera oleae. Next base: position 4,172,564 of record NC_091539.1, read on the forward strand.
GTAAAATGCTCGAACACATACACACAGACGTAAACTCGTAAATTTTGTTAAACTTATCATGGTCATGCGTAAAATGGGTGGGGATGGACGATTACGCGAACTTCCCATTATTGCTACTCACCTCAATAATTTTACCCAAGATCATACGGAAACGCATTTGCAGCGCATCAGCCTTTTTCTTGAGCAAACCATGACCCTTTTGTGCGCCAGCCAGACGTGACTTCATCAACATCTGTGCACTGTAATAGTAGAGTTGAAAAAAAAACAAGAGTTTATAGCGAAAAGTATGATTTTTTTCATAGGCTTATAAACCAATTTCAGTTTTTTTGTGTCCAAGCTGTTTTCAGTATGATAAACTGACTTACCCACGAGACGGGAAAATCGGTAGCCTGTCTTTGCCTGACATTTTTTTTTATAGTTTTTAAACTGATTTTTCCCCAATATAATTTCACTGAAAAATTCGCTGCACACACGCAGCACCAAATACAAGACAAATCGTAGGGTCAGCTGACAAACGTCAGCAGAAATGTCATATGACCTATAAGCGTGTGACATCTAACGGCGAACAAGAAAGTTAAAGTTGTACAGCGCGCTCTAACGGTCGAATCTGTGTGCGGAGAAGGCAGACGTGAATGTTCATAAATAAAGAAAGCGCAAATGTTAAATCAGAGAATGTTAATACAGAAGGGGCAAATGTTAAGAAAAGTGGCAACGTGGTCTATGCCGATCCACAATATTGTTGTTTTAATTTTTTCATATGTTACACCATATATGGCATTAAATTATAAAATTTTCATAAAAAAAACATTTTTATGGGCTCTCTTATTGCTTCTATATGTTCTAAGCACTTCCATTTAGTTTATATGTTTACTTAATATACCATATAATTTCATAGATTTTCGACGTAGACCATTTTATATAAATTCAATGGTAAGAAAATGCAGAAAAATCGAAAATCGCAGTACTTCAAAAGAGCATAAGTCAATTTTCAATATTAAAGCACTGCTAAAAAGACAAACGTGACAACATAACCGACATTGTCGATTAAAACAATATTTGTCAACTCCGCGACGATGTGCACAATTCTGTTTTAATACTTATGCGAACTCCTGGGTATGTAGGTATATATATTTTTGTCGAAAAGTTGTCATTTGGTTTTTTTGTCAAAACTCAATGTTTTGCTTCGCTTTGTCTTCACGCGAACTCGCCGTTACTGCCATGGTGCGCCACAATGGACGGAGGCGTTTCAACGAAGGATTTTTATTATATACTGATATCTGAGAGCTTGTTTAGCTAAAAATATAAGTACACATAAATACCTACTTATTTAAATGTTTTAAAAATAATTTCGATTATTAAAAATATAGCTGAAATAATTATGTGGTTGCACCCCCTAACCCCACCTTGCCTGTGATCATTCAACTTAGCTGTTCTCACAAAAAAGCAAAAAGTGAAGACAAAAGTCATTGTTTGTGTGTTGCAAAGAGAAGCAAGCATCAACGTACCTGGTGATGCGAAACAGCTGTTTTGATATGCGTTGCCAACTGTTGGCCGGAAATACTTTTTTAGAACAATTTTGTCAATATTTTCCGGTTCCTCACAAAAGTAGAATTTTGTATGCCTTATTTTCAATACCTAAAATTAATATGTTAATTTTTAAGAAAAAATAATAATGATTTTCTGTAGGTTAAGGTATATTTGCGAACTAAGTTTTTTAAACGTCTTGCAGTGTTCCCCACTTATAAAGCAAAAAGAAGAAAGATAACCCCATATGCAAATTAAAACCGCCATTAGTGATTTTCTATTCAAGTCGCGTTGGTTATAAAAAGTGCTAAGCATTTAATGTACAATTCAAAGTGAAATAAAGTTTTGTAAAAATGTAGTTACAGTGTATAATTATAATACGAATGACCTTTATGTTATTGAATACTTTTAGACAATGAAAAATAAAGTAATAAAATTCTTGATAGCACGTGCTTTAATCTAACCTAATATTTTTTTTGCGTATTCAGCTATATGTAAGACACCGTAGCGTTCCGAGGCTACATGCAAATTTTCGCCATTCACCATTTTGCTGTTTATATGGGGATTATGTAGTTCTGCAATTAGAGTGCTGCAAGCAGCGGCAGGATCACCGGAGCTGGTGAGAGCGCCCTAAAAGTAAAGAAAATTTTGCATAGAATATACGTACATGCATGTGTAACTATTTAAGTATGTATGAGTAGAGTAGCATGCATGTTACACAAGAGCAGCATACTTATTTAAATGCTACACACCTTCCAAAACTCATTTCCTGGCAATGCATTGCCATCCCAGGCGTACGATTCAACTATTAACATTTTTTCATATGCTGGCGGCTAAAAAGTAATCTGCTTAGACATTTTAAATATTATTACTATACTGCTTACTAATTTCTCCGCTGGATAACGATCTTGCACAAATGTTTGTATACCGCCGCTAGGGTGATTTGCCGACACAATCTTATCACCATCCGTTATAAAGTCTTTCGCAGCGGATGGGCGAAAATTCGAAAAGTGTACCACCGATATATGTGTAAGGCATAATAAAAGCGCATGCATGCGCTCTTTAAACGTTTTCAAAAATATTTTATCCTGATGTTGTACGGCACGCCAGGCGCCCAATCCAATACCAACCACATGTAGATACACTTGTTTTTCGATAGCTTTACCACGCGCATTAGACTCCAACAGTAGTGTATCGAATGTTATAGCATAACGTTTTTTCATCATCAGATTGTCAAAAATATAACGTGTAATTTTATCTTTAAAGAAACGTGGTGAATTTATGTTTTCTACTTTAGCATAAAGCAAATCTTGTTCTTCATAAAAACGTATCCACAATTGTCGGTAGTCAACCTTTGGATTTTTTGTCTTCATTGCTGATTTCGTTTTGTAACCATAACCACGTGCTTTCGTATTTTGCATTGGTGTTATCATAATATCCTGCCACTCCATTACATCTTCTGCCTCGAAACGGCCACCGATTATACCTATGATAACACCTTCAATTTCTATTTTTGATTTATCCTCTTCAATGATGCCAGCATTAAAACGTCTACCATTGTTTAAAAATTCGGTGTGTGATGATACTGAAAGAAAAGCGGAAAGCTTGCGAAACACATTGGCAAAATTAATAAATGTCCTGTTAAAATTCCAACTGTTTACCTTTATCTCATCATAACTTAAAACGTCTCTTAATAACAATGGCGCTTTCTCATCAACGGTGCCTACATCGAAAAAATTAGCTAAGGTTTTTCTACCCTTCAAAAGCAGATAGTCGTCGAGTGGCCCTACGAAGGCTACACAACGTTTCTCAAGTAAACGTTGTACTAGATCTGTAAGAGTCATATCTACATAAATTGCGCGTTCCAGCTCATTACCTAAATAATCGTAATGATAATATTTCAAAACAAAATATTATTATTTGTTTTTTAATTTAGAAATCTTGTATAAAAAAAAATTTGCATTGGTTATGGTTTGTGCAAAGGTATTGGTTATGTGCTGTAATTTGCACATGTTATATAAATTTTAGCTATACAAACACAAAATACAAATTTTATGAATTTATATTAATCATACATACATACATATGTATATAATTAAATCCTCTACTTTATATTAAACCAACCCACCATATTTGCATTTGTGCTCCAAAAATGCCAAATATAAACCAACAACACGTTCATGTATTAACGGATAAGCAGAAGCAATTTGTTTTGTAATTTCATCATAGCGTTCCTTTGGTTGACTCATTACGCGACATGTATCACGACCAAACTGCATACAATTACAACCAAAAACCAACAATTATATTTAACATTAATAACTTTATAATTCTGCTACTTGCCTTGATTGGGAAGCGCAAAGATTGCTCTATGAGACTCTCTACATCAATATCACTGATATCAGGTTTTTGCACATATTGCGATTTATGCAGTAATCTCTTGCCGTGTTCGGTGAGCATAAAATCTGAACCATATGGCGGCCAAATCTGATCAAGTTCTTTATCATCATATTTAGTACGCTTAGATTTAAACCACTGTTTGCCGCCACAAGCGAACATTTTGTACTTTTTTTTTTTATAAATCGCACATAATTCTATTGCATTTCTAAAATAATTGCGTTGTGGCACATTGCACCGAGTGCATACTATGTATATATGTATATATGTTTTAATAGTGGAAATTTGTTCCTTCTATACCTATTTGTGTATAGTAGGCATCTACATATTATTTATCCGTAGTTATTTTTAGACGGCAACAAACTGATTATATGTATATCGTATGCCCTGTTGAAAAACAATGGCTTTTGCATATTTGGAACAGAGTATACACACAATTTAATGGTGATTCCCGTGTTTACTCATATTTCAAAATAAAAGTAAATTTTATGTGCAAGCGTAAATATAAACAAATAATCAGCTGGAGTAGCCGTCGCGTTGCCAATATATATTAATATTTTTTATTTGAATTAACAATTCTATTGATGATAATAAAATAAATTTCTTCTTTAGCATGCTTATTACAAAAATAGGTAAATCTATTAATGATAATTAAAAAAATCTTTAGCATGCTTATAACAAAAATAAGTTTGCAATAATTCTTTGCCTCAACACGACTTCAACCAATCGGTGCTTTATTTCAATGCATGTAATGAGAACAAGTTTTAATTTTTTGCTTTATTAACTACTAAAATTTTTAACAAAATACACATTAATGCATTTAACAGCACATAATTATTAATCAGTATATATTTATATATGTATGAATATGTATATATAAAAAAACATTTTATTTTAATAATACATGTAAAAGCAATATTGAATAAAACAGCAGTTACTACACCAACAACTGTATATTGCCATTAAATATTATATGCACCATATAGTTGATATACTGTATTTAGTAAATGACTTAGTGGAGCACTTTTTTAGCAAAGTCCGAAATATGCAAAACACCGAAACGATCTGATGCCACTTGTAAATTTTCACCATTCACCATTTTTGTGTTGATGTGTGGATTGTGTAGTTCTGTGATGAGCGTACTGCATGCGGCCGCAGGGTCGCCGGAAGAGGTGAGAGAACCCTGTAATCAAAAAGTAATTATTTCATATATAAAAATACTATTACAGTAACATTATCAACTAATTAAACCTACATGCCAGAATTCATTACCAGGCAATGCATTGCCATCCCAAGCATACGATTCCACCACAAGCATATTCTCAAATTCAGATTCCTAAATTTTTTATATATAAAAATTATGTATATATTGGCACAGTACTATTATCTTTAACAACTTACCAATTTCTGCGCTGGGTTCCTATTGCTAAGGAATATTCTAATGCCACCAGCTGGATGTGACTCCGTGGCTAATACACCACCATCTGCAAGATTAGCGCATGCCGTCATGTTAAAATATGAAAAATGTACCACATTAATGTGTATCAAGCACGTTAATAGTTCTTGCAAACGTTCACCAAAGGTCTCAAGAAAAATTGTATCTTGATGTTGGAACGCGCGCCAGGCGCCTAATCCAATGCCAACTACATGTAGATACACTTGTTTGCCAGCAGCAGCGCCACGTGCGTTAGCCTCCAGCAAGAGTGTATCGAAAGATATAGCGTTGCGTTTCTTCATCATAAGATTATCAAAAAAATATTTAGTGTTTGGTATTTTATAGAAACGTGTTGTATTTCGACCGGTCATATTTTCGTACAGCAAATCTTGTTGTTCATAGAAATTTGTCCACAAATAGCGATAATTAACCGCAGCAATCGTTGCATTTATGGCTTCTTGTGCTGTATAACCGTAACCATGTTTTTTGATATTTTGCTCTTTGCTCACTATTATGTCCTGCCAGTCCATGGCTTCGCGCGCTTGAAAGCGTGCACCAATAATGCCAACTACAACACCAACGCGTTCTATTTTGGATTTATCCACTTCGATTATGCCAGCGTTTCGACGATTGCCGTCGTTTAAGAACTCCGTGTATGAAGAAACTGATAGAAAAGCAGAAAGCTAAAGGCACATGTAAAAAAATTTAAATATGTTTTTTTCTTATTAGATTAAAAATTATTTGTGCTACAATAGTTTGTAAGACAACTTACTTTCATTTCATCATAGCTTAGCACATCTTTCAGCAGAAATGGCGCTTCCTCCTTCTCCGTACCCACGTCATAAAATTTGCCCAAACCTGTTTCACCGCTAAGCAACAAATAATGATCCAGCGGTCCAACAAAGGAGACGCAACGTTTCTCTAGTAAACGCTGCACCAAAGCTGTTAGCGTCATGCCGGTATACAGTTTACGCTCAATATCTGTGCCTATAAACAAATACAATTAACAAGCAAATGCGGTACTAAAACAGTTCATGTATATTCTTTTTGATCACAGACCGTATTTAGTTTTGTACTCCAAAAAAGCCAAATACAAACGCAACACGCGCTCATGTATTACGGGATACGCAGATGCAATTTGCTTAGTGATTTCTGCATAACGTTCCACTGGCTGACTCATTACACGACACGTATCCGTACCGAACTATTCAATAATATAGTATTTGTATAATATCCAAACAAGCTAATGCATGTCTAGCCATTTTAAATTTACCTTTATTGGAAAAACTGACGATGTTTCCATAAAACTTTCGATACTTATTTGTGTTGCATCAGGTTTGGGCACATCAACACATTTCAGCAGTAATTCCTTACCGAAGTTTGTAAATATCAAAACAGCCGCTCGCTTCGGCCATACTTGCTTCAATTCTGCATTTTCATTTACATCAGTTGCACTCGCGCCAGCTGCAAATATGTTTTTAAACGTACGAAGCATTATTTTCTGCTTACCAAACCGAACAAACTAAATTACTACGAAGTATTCTGCAAAGCAGTTGTGCGAACACTAATTCCCTTCATGTTATTTCATCATAATTTACAAAACTTCGTAATGTACCCTAACTGTTGAAGTTCCGGGAAACATTTAATTGTTTTGTTTTGCTGTTATTGCCGGCTGTTGCGGAAATCAGCTGTTGTTTGCGAATAAGTTCGCTTGTTTGCTTGCATATTGCAATTGTTTTACAAGTGTAACAAAACATATATTTCATTTATTATTAACTAAAAATTAGCATTAGTGTTATAAAAACTTTCAAGTAAAACTGTCGGCACAAATCCAAGCTGTATCGCAGTTTGTTTGTAATTTCCGTTAGCAAAATGCGTTATAAAGTTAATTTTCAAGCAAAGGAACACAACTTTAATCAGGTTTCCAATTGTAGGTGATGCAGTTGTTGCTCCGCGTTGCCAACCGCACGTGCGTTGTATAGAATGCAGTGCTTCTTAAAAATATTTTATAAACGCATAAATTGAAATTTCGGTTGCCTGACAATATTTCTTTAAAGTAACCTTTTAGTTTTATAGAAATAGTAATTTTTTCTATGCTCGTATTGAAATTTAATATCGTTGTTTTTATGCGTTTATTGCACATAAGTGTATGTGTATGGTACCATCCAAAATTTGCATTAACAATTTTTTTCGTGCAAACATTTTTTTTTTGGTTCTTGGTGCAAAATATTGGGTACATATTTTTTTTATTTCGACTCAATATGAAAAATGTTTGAGCTAAGAATATTTAAAATTTCAATGCGCGAAAAAAGATACCGCACCGAAATTTATAAATTAATAACTAAAAAGCCTAATGTACATTTTTTAATAAACAAAAAGCCGTATAAAAATAATTCCAAATTTAAAAAAAAGATTTGTTTATAAATATATACCTTTTGTTTATAAAAAAAAGTATAAAAAACTTAACGCATATTTCATTGGAAAGCTGAGAAAAAATCCTAAACAATAGCCCGAAATACTTTTCCTCGTATACGTTTTCAAGTCGCAATAAAAAAATACGTGTCCAATATTTTGCCTCAAAGAATGCAAAACAAAAAATAATGTTTTGCACGCGAAAAAATTTTGAATATTAATTTTGGATGAAAGGACCCATAGAAATAAAAATAGGAAGCCGCTACTCTATTAATCAGAATTTGCCTCAGTGTTTAATTTGAATTTCTTGTCTAACTTCGTCTTATAAATACTTGCTTTAAACTTTGTGCCAAATGGGTTCTGCCGATAGCGGATCACTATAGCATATAGCTGTCATACAAACTAATCGATCAAAATCAAGTACTTGCATGGAAAACTTTTGTATTTAACAAGATAGCTTTACGAATTTCGGCATAGCTTAATATCCAAGACAACACTGCAATCTCACAATAAATATTTAAGATCGCACCACTATAATCGATCAAAATCAAGTCCTTACATGAAAAATTTTTTCATTTGCAATCGTGGTTGACGTATTTTCAAGTTTAATAAGTGATTAGAAAAAATAAAACAACATTTCTTTAAGATAGTAATTATTTTTGCTTTGGTACTCGTATTTTTCAATTTATTTCATAATCATATTATATTAGTTTTAACTTTTTTTCTTAAAGTATTGTATAGTATGCCTTTGCATTGCAATAAAATGTTTTGCCTCATAAATCATAATTAGTTTAAAATATGTATGTATATTTTCTTTAGTTTTTACATAGATAGGGACGTTAATAAATGTTGGCAACGCGAAATCTTTTCAAAATTTTCTCAACTTTTCATACACGTTTAGCTTTACTCCTCAAATTCTGTTTCGTTATTTTTTTTTTAAATAATTTTTTATTTTTACAAATAATCGTATATTTAGTGTGTAGTGAGTATAGTTTCTTTTTTTGTTATTTTAATCATCAAATTTTTCTACGCAAACAACGGTAGTTTTCAACAAATGCGCACAGAAAAGTAGAAATAAATTTGCTTTCATTTTTAAATAACTAGTTAGTTAATTTTTACACGCTAAAACTTTTCATTAATATGCAGCATATTTTATACTCCTCTCAGATATTTGCTTCGGTTTCAGTTGCTTCGCTACTTAAAAACTAACAGTTTGCGACTTTGGAAATAATTTTTTTTATTTGTATTTTTTTAAAATATTTAATACAAATTTTTAAGTATTTGCTTGTTTTACTTTCTTACTTCTTACTCCTTTTCTACTGCCTTATTTCTTTTTTCTTCAAACACACAATTTTGCTCATTTCTTTCTATATACGTAAGTCAATGGCATTTCTACGTTCACTCCATACATATAAATGTGTTAACATTAAGAAATAAATCCTTTTCAATTCATAATTGCATTTCGTCAGGGAGCTTTTTTTTCTTCTCGAAACTAAAACTATTGTTTAACTAAAGTATGTAAGTATGTATGTGTGTAGCTTCTAATGGGCTTCTATTTATTTATTTTTTTAAGCTAACGCATTTACTGTTAGTTTTAGTGTTTTTTGCTATCTTATTATTTCACCTGAAAATCTATAGAATGCATACAGTATATGCTTCCATTTAAGTGAAATTAAATATAATAAAAATTACCATTCATAAGTTCATACGCAGCGCAAGTTTCGAGAGTTTAAAAATACGTAGTACTTAAGTTCACTAAACATTTACTACCATAATATAGTGTCTATATATTTATATAATAAATTCAGCTAGAGTTTTGAAAATTAATGCACATATAATAAACATTTGCAAGCGTAAAGGTAAAAGAATGTGGTAACTGTGTTGATGCGCACGCGTTACCAACTACGGCGAAATAGTGTAGTGGTAAAAAGGAAGTGAGTGCTTGCAGTAAAAGCTGGTATATTGAGAAAAAATTAACAAACTAGCGAAATTACGGTTAGTTTATAATATTTTTGCTGTGGTGAATTTTACGCGAGAGTTTTACTTGCATGTAATTATTGTAAAACAAAACATAAGGTATCGGAAATCATAAAAAGAAAATAATAATGTAACTTTAATAAATTTTAATTTAAGCTTAGTGATTTTCAATCAAAAAATTTCAAAAAAAAAAATTTGTTATTACTATATATTTCAAATATTCGTGTTAATTAAAGTGTGGTGAATTTCTTAAGGGGTTATATTCATAATGAAAAAATTAAACAAAATTAGATTTTTTTTATATATGTATATATCTAATTTACATAAATTTGAGAATATTCTACGAAAATTGGAAGTTGATCCGTCACGTAGTTTTGGAGATATGAGCGTATTTGGCGACCCGCTCACCGCTTTTTTAAGATTAAAACACCGATAATTAAAGTCCATGAAATTCACTACTCTTAAAAAAAATAATATATAGATCTCAGTGCGTTTTTCCTGACTAGCAAGTGCTTATAACCTCTAAGTCGCCCTCAACCAGCCGTTTTTTCAAGTGCAAAGTTTTGCAATTTAAAATTTTGTAATATCGCTTACAGTTTTAATTTTCATTTTGTATATCTTTTTGATCCTACTTGAAAATTGTTTTGATGCCTCGTGCAATTCACCACAAATTTGTTGCGTTAATATAAAACATTTCTGGAATATAAATTATTCACTTTCTTTACTTTTTAGCTTTGTTAAATATCAGCTGTTTGAAAATATTTATTCGAGATTTTTGTGTTGAAAAATAGATTTCCGCTAAAAAACCATACTTTTGAGGAACATAAATATATTTTAATGACTTTGCAGTGATATCAGCTGTTTTTTTTGCATTCTCCAATTAAGTCAACAATTTATAATAAAAAAAAAATTTTCAAGTTTCACATAATTTGTTCTTCTGTCATATTTTCACCGCGCTGACAATCAGCTGTTGCAACTTCACCTCAACTCACCATATACGCACTTAAACAATATTTCGAATTTTCGTTTACAGTTTTGTTGCAAATTTTTCTTTTTTCCGTTTTTTCGCAGTTTGGCATACGGTATTTATGTTTTGGTGTTACAGTTATATTTTTTTATATACTAAAATCTCAAAATGTCTATATGTAGGTTATGTATGTACTAACGGTATACTAAGTAAATAGGTGGAGAGGCGGAAACTCAAGTTACTGGGTATAGTTTGTATGTAACTAGTACACTTTACGGTTATATTAACTCGGTAATAATTGAGTACTGTCTATATTTTGGTATTTTATTTATATTTTTTTTTGTTTTTTGGTATTTTTTTGATACTTACAATATAAATGTGAGTTCTTTTTATTGGTAAAGTTATTAATGTCTTTACAACTTGCTATTTCTTTACGGTTTTGCTATTGTTCAATATGTTTTTTAGAATTAAATTTTATTTTATTTTAGAAATTTGCTGTTTTCAGCCTGCAACAAGTGTTGTAAACTGATTTTTGTATTGATTTTAATTTTTATTTTTTTTAATGAACTATTGAAGTGTATGTTGTCTCTTAATTTTTTTTCATTAATGTTTTCACATTATTTTTTTTTTTAAATTATAATTTTATTTTTATAATTTTATTGTTTTTTTCTTATTTTAATACATTTTTTAAATTTGTTTTTATTAATATTTTTTGTTTTAATTTTTATATATATTTTTTTTTTAATTCTATTTTTTAATATTTGCATTTCCATTTTCAATTTTTAATTTTTTCATTTGTATTTTTATTTTTATTTTTTAATTTTTTTTATTGTTACTTTTAATTTTAGTTTTTTTATGTACATTTTTTATTTTTGTTTTGTTCTATAACTTTACTAGCAAATACTACGTAAAGGGGAAACATTAAGTGTTACGTAATTAGCTGTTGTTTACGCATTTTCTTTGTTTTTTAAGGTTATGTTGCTTCGTTTAAGGTTATTTTGACTTTTTAAGGATACGTTGCTTTTTTAAGGTTATGTTGCCTTTTTCAAGCCTATTTTCACTTTTCACTAGTTCACTAATAATTCTTATTTTTCTTTCAGTTAACGCTAAAGTTAGTTTATATATTTTTTATATATTTATATATAATATATATCTTCATTTTTTGCATAAATATATGTATAGAAATTTCACGTTATCTTATTATAAATAATTTTGCTTCAATATTCGCTTTGAAAGGTTTTACATAGAATTACATTCTAATCTGTAGTTTTCTGTTTTTTTTCTGTTTTTTGGTTTGATTTTTAATTTATACTTTTTACTTGCTATAAATAATTAAATAAATATTAAATACTTATTATTTCGATTGTATTTAAAACTTTCGCATAAGTGCTGCCAACAGCCGTTTCATTTCCATGACAGGCTTACACTGTAAGCGTTTAATTTTTGCCACCACATCTTCATGTCACGTTCACACCAATATTATAAAAGCGACTGCTCTGCTGTTATAGTTGCATTCTAGGCATAGAATTCAGACTTGCCTTGTATTTTGTAGGCCTCCTCCTCCATTTTGTACATATCGAGTAACTGTTATTTGAGGGAAATGCAGAAAGCATAAGGCGTGTTAGTTAGTTTTTGACAGTTATGTGACAGTAAACAGTTGACAGACAGTAAAATACAAAAGTGACGTTCACTTTACTGCAATCACTTTATTCATAATTCTACAGCAGCTCTTTTACAAAAGTAGGTATACCATACAGTTAAACAACTAAATAAATTAATTTGCTAATTACAAATAAGAAACGCGCAATTATATGTAACGCTAACTCGATAAATACAAATATTTTTTGCAATTTGGCTAATGAACACAAGACTTACAAAACTAAAAATTGAGTTTAACAACATTTAGGCAAATAAATAATTTACAGTGTAATAGTAGAATTTTTTGGGGAAGGAGAAGTGTGAAACATATACACATGCGCGTGTGTAACCGTTAAATCGCAGTACGGTTACTCATTTGAAAATGAAAACACTACCTATTTCAGCTACATAAACATACATACAAATAACAACAAAAATAATTGTTTTAATTAATTATTAAAACTTAAACTTTTACTTAATTATTACAAACTAAATGTTTAATTAAATGAATTTAAGCAATAGATTAAAAATAATGACGCTTTTTTAATATTTAATGAATGTTACTTTGAAATTTTTAACAAATATAACACTTTTTCTTATAAATTCTTAAAAAAAAAATACTAAAGTTTAAAATTTTATATAATATATTAAAAGCAGTATATGTTTTAGTGCTGTGTTTTAACTGAATAAAATTTGAAGAGCAGATATCTGGAAAAAAATCAACAGATAAACTAAGAATAACTTAATTGATAGAAAAATTTTTATAAAAAATTACTTAGCAAAATTTGAAAATTTTTTTAAAATAAAAAAAGGATATAATTAAAAATTTTCAAAAATTATAAAACAAAAAAAAAGTTATATATAATTATAATTAAAAAAAAAATCATATAATAGTTTGCAAGTTTTTAAATAAATAAAAAGGAAATCATTAATTAAATTAATTAATATTTTTCAAAAAAAAAAAATATATTTTTTTATTATAGTTAGTAAATTATTAGAAGAAAAGAATATAACTAATATTTTGCCAAAATTAAAAAAAAATATTTCTTACTATAGATACATATAAAAAGAAAATTATCTATTTAATATTTTTCAAAAATTAAAGAAATCATTAATTAAATTAATTAATATTTTTCAAAAACAAAAAAAATATATTTTTTTATTATAGTTAGTAAATTATTAGAAGAAAAGAATATAACTAATATTTTGCCAAAATTAAAAAAAAATATTTCTTACTATAGATACATATAAAAAGAAAATAATCTATTTAATATGTTTCAAAAATTAAAAACTAAAAATCATATTTTAATAGGCAAAAGTTAAAATTTTTTGTTAACAAAAATTTAACCTAGAAATTTAATTAAAAACATTTATTAAAAATATATTTTTCTTTTAGCTAGCAATCGTATTAAAAAAAAAATACCAAAAAAACTTAATTTGTTTTTTGATTTTGTAAATTTATTTTTAGTATTGTTTTTTAACTCAATAAAAGTTTATGTAACAAAATGCTATAAAAAATGTGTTTGTGAAATTAAAAAATTAAACTAATTAAAGTTTTGACAAAAATTTTTAGTGTCGTTTTATATCTCAATAAAAGCTTATGCAATAAAATTTTTATAAAAAATTTCTTAGCAAAATTTTTAATAAAATTAAAAAATAAGTGTAATAAATATTTTCACATAAATTAAAGAAAACCAAAAAGGAATAATTTTTATTTAGAAAATTTTAAATTTTTTTTAAGCAAAAACGTCAATTCTAATTAAAATAATATATTAAACATATTTGTACTACGCAAAATGCAAAATATTTTAGTTCCTATCTATATCCTTCCAATTTTAGTAAACCGGATTAATTATTTTATGAAATGAAATAAATGAAGAAGTAAAAAATAAAATTACAATTTCTCAAAATAATTAAAAAAATTTTTTGCTGGCGAATTTCAAAAACTATTCTTAAAAATTTAATTGAAATATTAATGAAAACGTAGTTTAAACATTTTTTTACTACATATTTTAGCTAGCAGTTTAGAAAATTTTGAATTTTTAGTAAAACAAAAAATAATTTCAATTAATATGAAACATTTCTAAGAAAAAAATCAATTTGTTTTGTGAGTAAAATTTTTAGTATAAAGAAATCTAAATTCGAATTAAATTTTTTTTGAAAAAATACGTTAACACTCTTTTATAAAATATCTATCATTTCATTGACATATTCATCATCATACAAGAAATTATTTTTTAATTACTTCATCAAAATTGAATTAAAAAGTATTTTACATTTTTTTTTCAATAAAATTCTAAAATTTTTAATTAGAAGAAACAGTAACACTGAATAAAATTTATAAAATATATTAATTGTTAATTTTAAAACAAATTTAAAATTTTATAAAATCAGGGGTTAAAAAATAAAATATTTAAATTTTGTTTTCTGGTAAATTCGTAAAAATATTTTTCAGAAATACAAATTGTGAGTGAAAAGAAACATAAATTTTAATTAAAATTTTTTAGAAAAAATACTTTAACATTTCTTCATAAAATTTTTAGCCTGGCAAAAAATAGTTTGAACAATTATTTCATCAAAATTAAATTAAAAAGTATTTTTTTTTTTTGCCAACAAAACTGTAAAATTTTGAGTTAGAAGACACAGTATTACCAAAAAAAATTTTCAGAATGCATTAATTTTTATTTTTACATATAAAACATATTTAGTTTTTAGTTTTATTAATTCAAAGATTAAAAAATATTCCAAATTTTTTTCTGATAAAACTACTTCAGGGTACGCTTTCCAAGTTGGACCTATTGTAGGTCAGTTTATTTTCTCCCTGTCCCAGGCAAACCTATGGCTTTGTGGCCACCATCAAGCTATTTTGCTCACCTCATTTTTTACTCAGTGGAAATATCTTATTTTAAATAACTAAATAACCTTTTAAATAAAAATTTGATTTTTTAGTTAAGTTCTAATTAGAATTTCAACTAAAAAATGTTAAAAATTATTTGAATAACAAATTATACTAAAAAAAATAGTAACATTTACATAAAAAATAAAATATTTTTTGCTAAGTAATTTTTTTTTGAAAAGTTTTAGTACTAAAAGATGAAATGTAGTCACACAATATTTGTTGTTACATTAATTAAAAATATATATATAATATATGTATTCTAAAATTTTGTACTCCACCAATCTTTTAATTTTTGATGTCGGCAAAAATTAATACAAAACTTTTTATTTTTAAATTGTTTTTAAGAAGCAGAACTTCACGATAATAATAATTTTGGTGCTATAAACAGCTGTATATAGCTACATATGTATGTACTTATGTATGGGTAAGAGTTTATTTTTGAGCACTAGTGGCTTGTTAGATTTTAAATTAAAATACAAGCTAAAAATACCATTCAATAAAAAAATGATATTATTTAATTGTTTATTAAGTACTATTTTGTATCATCAGATTTTCTGCATAGCCCAAAGAATCTTATTTTTTAGTTAAAAATTTAGTACAAATTCTTAAAATTTAGTACAAATTATTAACATTTAGTACAAATTATTAAAATTTAGTACAAATTAATAAAAATTAGTACTAATTATGCATCTATGCCAGTATTAGATTATTGTAGTAAAGGTCCGATTTTTCGTAAACTTAAATAAAGGACCACTTTCGTTGAAAATTTAGTACTAAAATGTTTAATAAAAATTTGATTGCTAAGTTTGTTCTAAAATTGGTAGTATGAACGAAATACTTTAAATCTTTAGCCACCCTAAAACTTATTTAAAAATATTTGGTATTAAATTTGTAGTACAACATGTTTTAGTACTAAATTTAAAACCAAAATAAAAACAACTATGAGCAAACATTCTATAAAATAATTATTATGAAATAACAAGCTCTTTCAGGCTACCATCTATGGTATAATAGCTTCAGGACCCTGCCGAAAGAGCTCATTTACATATTTGTTTACTACTTTTATTTTTAGCACCAAAATTAGTTATTAAAAGTTTTTAGGCTGTAGTTTTCGTACACCCATTGTACATATATTTAGCCTTTTGTGACCATTACATTCGTACTAAAAATTTCGACTACTATTTTCTAAAAATCAAAGCAGAAAACACAAAAATGTTGTTGTAAAGTATATAATGTGTGAGTGTATGTACTTAAAGACAGGTTAATATGCAAAATATAATTTTACTTTTTTTTTTTAATAACTACTACTACATTACTACAACTGCTACTATAATTACTTTGTTATGTAATTTAGCACACTCTTTTGAGACTGCTTCATTCAACAAGCACAACTATTTGGTCGCTAAGATTTCAATACTACATATTTTTGTTATTTGTTTCTAACTGCATTAAAGTACAGTCTCAATACTGGTTATAGTGTCGGTTTGCTGGAGTGTTTCGTTTAGTACCTTTTGCACATCAGTACTAAATTCCTCGACTTGTTTGCCGTGTGCAATTTTGAGTTTTTCCATAGCACGTCCCTGTTTAACACCGATTTGCTGGCGGAAAAGAATAAGTGAAAGTAATATTTAAAGACTTTCAGAATTTTTTTTTATACTAAAATATTTAAATACATCTCTGTGTTTCGAAAACTTTAATGGTGGAATATTTTTTTAATATAAAAAATTTGATTGCGAAATTGTTTTGCCTGGAAAGTTGTAAAAATTAGACTTCTTATAGGAGAACCAAATATAAAAATAACGGATAAAGGGCTAGTACTTCCAAACATTTAATTTTGTTAGTCTAAAATACAATACACTTTAAGGTTCTAAAAACGTTATTCTGTTGTTGGCATTGCCTTAGAGGCCGACTTCAAAAAGTTCCTTTCGAGTTTTGGTCTAGTAGCCGCCATTTTGTAACAACTGTACATACTGTAATATTTTATATACTTGTACTACTCAAATGTAGTCTATTAAACCAAGGAAAGTTGTGGGAAGTAAGACTTTTTGCTGTAGAACCTACTATAGAGATGACTTAATGGGTAAGGCCAGTCTAGGATTAAAAAAAAAATCGAATTTTTTGGCTTAAAATGCACATCAGCGTTCTAAAAACTTTTTTCAATGAGTGGAATTGCCAGTAGAAGCCTACTTGATAATCGTTTAAAAGTCTAAATAGTTTTTTTTTATATGCTAAAATTTAGTCTAGCCTAAAAGAGAGAAATTCGATTCCATTTTCTACATTGTAAGAATAAATTGTCAAAGTTAGACCTCTTCTTAAGCGCTCTGGACTAGTCTCATTCCTCAAGCTTTAAACTTCACTAATTCGAAACTCGAAGAACTTCTAATATCCAAACTTAACAACATCTATAGTTTAGCATAATATTAAGCCTCACCTTTTTCTCTTCCATAAAGCGTTTGATATTATTTTGTCGTTTCTCACGCAATCGTCGATCTTTCTCATTCTTTGTCTTCAATGTTTTATCATTTTGCACCTCTTTGGCGGTATCAGCCGACATTTTGGCTTGCTTGGTATTCAAATCCTTAATATCACTGCAGAAAATTAGACACAGAAAAGGGTATTTATTGAACTCAAACACAATTTTCTTTCGTCCTTACCGCGCGTGCCGCTCCTCCAGCTGCTTCACCTGTTGCGCCTGCACGGTCAGCATTAAAGCCTTCATTGCTTCTTGCGAGTCCTGTACATGCTGCCGCAACATGTCCCATTCCTCTTTCTTATGTTTGGCAATCATTTCGGTCCACTGTTGCGTCTGTTCGGTGATTGCATTCTTGATCGTGGTGTCGTTGCGTATTTCATCTTTGCTGTGGAGAGAAATTAGCAATTTATTTTCATACAAGTTAGCATTACAACCATTTCAAATTGATTTCCAACCTCTTGCCCTTGATTAGGCGATCGATAGCCGCATTCTGATTCTTCTGCATGGTCATGCGCTCCTTGGTGTGTTTCTTCTTAAGCGTATCTAGCTCTTTGTTTTGCTTTTTGGCCACCTTTTGGAAGCCCTTCTCACCACGCAGTGATTCTAACGTGACTGGCTCGAATACCAGTGGTGGTTCTTTCTTCTCCTCCTCCTTGGCTTTGCCCGCATCACGTGCCGCACCGCCGCTCTGTTCTTCAATGCCCAGCGCTTTCATTTGTTCATTTTGTTTTGCTGCAGCGCCCGCAAATCCTCTCGGATCCGACAGCATGGCCATGAAATCTTCAAAGCCATCAGGTACATAAATCTTTAATTCGATGTTGACGAAAAGCATAGGCAACGACATTGGGAAGTTCGCTTCGGTACGTAGTGATACGTGACGATAACCGGCCTGCAGACCGTCTAACGGTAATATACGCTGTCCGATCATTTTACCGCTCTCCTCATAGACGCCGAAACGTAACACAGCCAAATCGGGCAACACCACTTTACGAAAGACAAACGGATCCTCATTGTATACGGGATTCAAACCGTTGTTAGGCACCAAACGTGTACGAAACTCTTTCTTTACTGTGTCCGACGGCAGACCGAACATGTCGACTTCGACGTAGGTGCCGACTTTTTTATCGGACAAGAATTGACCGGCTATAATTTTCACGGAGCACTGCGCGGCGATGACACCGTCCACGGGCGCATCGGCAAACGGATCGAAATCCTTGTCTGAGCGACGCATAAAATCCGGCTTGAGCAAGTAGCCACAGCCACCATTATATTCGAATTTACCCTGATTCAATTGCATAGGCAGATCGGAGGTTTGGAAATTGAGCGAGACCATCTGACAGCCAGCGTTCCAGAACACTTGTGGCATATAGTTGGAAGAGTCGGCGCGTGTGCCTTTTGGGTAAATACGCGACATTTGACGTTTGTTATAATTGACAAAGTCGATGGAGCTCTGTTTAAGATAGTTCATGCCAGCCGCTTCGGCGAACGACGACATGTTGTGAGCGATATTCTTCTCTGTAAAACAAATAACAGCAGAGAAGAGTCAAATGATGTTTTTCTCAACAAAACAAAAAAACCAAAGAAAACTTGCACACTTACCGATAGCCTTATCGAAGCCCTGGAATTTAATGGGCTGCGCATAATTAACCATCGATGACAGCCAGGGGTGTACATTCGTCGTGGAGCCGCTGTAATTGACCGCTGCTGCTTCCGCCTCAGGCGCGGCACCATCCGCGCCAGGCTCGCCTGCTGGTGGTGCCGCGGCAGCCTCTGGTGGTGGCGCCGTTTCAGGTGGTTTGGCGCTCGCATCTTCCTCCGGATCGTCATCGGTCTTCAGTTCACCCTTTAACCAAAGCTCCAATTCGACCTTTTCGACTTCCGGCTTCATGCGTTTATTCTTTATTAGTATTTTCCGTTTCAATTTATTAGGCGGTGGGAGTGGCAAACCAGGATCGAGCTATATCGATGTAACAATTAGCGTAATGTATGCGAAGCACTTGATTAATAACTCACCGGATGTTCGGGCAACGGTTCTTTTAGTAATAATTCACCAAAGAAGTCATCACAGTATTTAGCTAATTTATATTGCTGCGCACGATTGCAGTGATTCTCAAAGGATAATATAACAGGATAGTCGGAGGAGACAAATGCACAATCGGCGATGGCTTGAATGCAATCCTAAAAGATAAACATATAGTGATGACTTAGAAAAGAGTTCATAAAAGTCGTATTACTTACTTTGAATAGAATTTCAGTACAGTAGGCGTGGCCGTGAGTAACGATGGGCTCCTCGTCTTCACCCTTGCCATTCCAACAGTCCAACTCGACGCATCTGCATGTGAGAAATTAGTAAAAGGATAGTGTAGAGTCCGCAATCTAATTAAAACTTTTTGTGCTAAGTCATCCTAGCCTCTTAAACTCACCTACAACCCGCCAGTAGCGTCTGTCGATACATTTCAACTGAACTCTTACCACCGATTTGGCGACCCGACAGATAGGTATTATGCGAGCTATTGATATAGTAATGAGCCAACGGATGATCCATTTCCATATACATTTCCAAGCGATCCAAGAACACGGGCGCATTCTCATCGGACATGAGATAACGCTTAAAACCATCCATCGACAATTGACCTGTATGTATAGATACATATATTAACATAACTGTTAAATTATCAAAGTCTGTGTAATAGTTTAGTACGCACCCGCCTTCTTATTTTCCTCATTCAATTCATAATCGTTGATAATCTCCGTGCAACGCTTCTCATCATAGAGCGGATATAAAATTTCATTCATACGTGGGTCACGTTGCTTTTCATTCATGAACTGTACGAACTGTGCCATCGAAATGACTTCCGATTTACCCTTAGTGCTGTTCGGAGTGAGGGTGGAAAGGTAAAGACGAATAAAATGTTGAAAAGTAAATATAAATATTATTTGTACTTGTATATGGTATATAAAACGTAAAGAGTAAATAAATAAACACTAGGCGATGGTCAGAAGTCATGTGCTTAGCTGTCATATACTTCAGCTAAGTTAGAGCTCTACCGGTTACGTAGACCCCGACTGTCATGGCAACGGTCAGTCAAGTTAGTCGTATAAGAGAGTGGTGTATTGTATTCAAAACTGTCAAAAAATGTAATAAAATACTTTCAAAATCTTTGATTTTTCAAAATAGATGTGTTGCCTGGTTTGAAATCCGAAAAATCGCCGGGGTTCATTTGACACGTTACCTCTCTTTGTGGTAGGAACCTGAGGGTGTTCTTGGTACTCTACCCAAAACTTTCAAATAATTTCGAAAATCATATATATCTATATAAATACTCTTCTAGTACGAAATACCGAAGACTTGCAGAACTCTTTTTATGGTAAGAGCTCTCTGACAGTGACCTGATCCCAGTATCAAAAACGACAAATAACTTACCAAAAGTGTTGCCGAATTTTTCAATACTTCGGAACTCCTTTGTTTATGGTAGGAATAATTCAAATTAACCGTTAACCACCAACGCTAGCTCTTATTTGATTTCAAATCTCTTACTACCAATCTGTACAATATAAGTCTCACTAATGTGTCGTATAAGAAAGCAATTTTAAAACCAACTCGTCGATTTGAAAACACTCGATAGACTCGAGTAAATACATTGTTCGTCAAAAAGTTTAAATTTTTCAACTTTGGGATCACCCCATCATCAAATACATATACCTATAACCACATAATTACATACATATATATCTACTCACTCATGACCCCATTCACAACTTACATGGAAGTGAAAAGCTCTTCGATGTCATTGCGTGGGCACACCTTGTGGTACAGCGCATAAAACTTATCGAATGTGAACTCTTCCTTCGTCATGGTGGCACTCTTATCGTCCGGTAGTCCGACATCCTTAAAGCATTGATACACCAGCTTTTCCGTTTTGCCGGACGCAAAAGTTTTCGCTACCACTTTAATGGGTATTTTGCCACCTTTTTCCACCGAAAAACATAAACGCATCCAACTGTGTGGGGTAAAAAAGTTGTACAATTAAAGCGTGAATCGAAATATTTATAAATAAATAATAAATTTGTTGAGTAAGACGACTATAAGTGTGCGTATGTATAATATTTGACATGCAAGGCTTTGACATTTCTGAGTTTACTGAAGCTAAATTTATGAAAGCAGTACTTACCTCAAGCTCCGTTTAAACTACTTACCATTAAGTAACGAGAAAGGTGTGAATGCTATTAGCCGATAATTGAGTTAACGATATCAAAAAGAGAACAGTTACTGACATAATAAATTAATATAGAAAGAGAGCTCTACAGAATTCGATACGAGATACTTGTATAACCACAGTTTAAAGGAAGATAGCTGTGCTCTTTTTTTCTCCAGCAGTTTGACTTTTACCAGCAATGTCGTCGAAAGAAAACTTTCTTCGTAATCAATTTTTCTTGCTGAAAGTTTATCTGGGCCAAGGTGTCAAATATCTTTCAAATGGTGGTCAATTGTCTATGATGACTGCTACATCTTATAGTGGTCTAAATATTTACTTTCAACTCCTGGGACGGCCTTTAGGGTTTCCCCTACCTGTCTTCATTATCAGTGCGGCCCGAGATTTAACAGCTCTAGCACTGTTTCCAGCATTGATAAAGGCTTTGTTAATCAATTTATAGTTAAGTTCATTTATTGTGTTACCAATAAGGGTTTTCGGCTCTAAACAGGGAATATAAGTATGTACACCAAAGCTCTGTTGGTTTCTGTTGTGATTTCCGCTCGCGTTAGTAAAAGAGCATAGAGACCTCTTCGTCATTGAAAAGGACTAGTGGTGAATTTTAGCTGATACGCAAAGTTTTCGAATGGGTCACGTATTTGTCGCGCTGCCTACATGATCTTGGCAAGTTTAAATTTTTTGGATCTATTAAACCTAGTTAAGAAATTTTCGAAAATATATTCTTGGTCAGTGTCAAAGATTATATGTTAATTTCGTGCCTTCCGTATAATTGTATTAGAACTTGAGTTTGTTTCCTTACAACTTAGCCCGGCTTATTGCTCCATACTTGACGATTCTTTATATAATTGTTTGCTCGAATGACGTTCAGAAATCGGAAAAAGGCGATTCAAAATAATAGCCGAAGAGGACTTAATTTAAGACATGTTTCTTTTTTATTTTACCATAGCAGATTTTATAAATGTACTTTGAAATTATTACTACTTCAAAGCAAGTTACTGATTCTGCTTCGATGTTGAGCTAAGCTATTGAAGTTATTTTATACATGATTTTTTAAGACGATATCAGAGATTAGTTAGAGCAATTTGCGATGCCTTACAGTTCATGGATTGATAATGGTATGGCGCCAGTTAACTTCATTAAGTCGCTATGTGTTTTGAACTATTAATTATTGAGGCCTTATATGAGGCTTTATAAACAAGTTACCTTTTAAATCTCGGACTATTTTTACTCATTAGCAAAGCATTTTCTATGTTTCCAATTCTACACTGAACTAAATTTTCAACCCAGCCACTCAAGCTCCTCATCGCAAACGTTTCCTCTAGTAATTGCAAATAATTAGTTTATAGTTTATTAACTGCTCACACAAATTGCGGCCAACACACACGAACAAGTACGAGCAGTGATGGCTATGGTTCGGTTGTATTGGTCAATTTCCTGTGGCAAAACAAAAAGTGACTGCAAAGGATGGCAAAGGCCAATGGACAGTGTAGGTGTTCAACGCCATACGAGCATATTACAGCTCTCTATATTAGTTTTGCTGTTTTTGTTTTGCTATATATTTATGTGCATGTCCTTCATTTCCTGTTACATAGTTAACATTTTTCCAAATGAATAAGCAAACATAGACACATATATCGCTTGGCCACAGTAGCAGCATTTATTTACTTATAGTGGCTAAAGTGGTCGGACAAATAGCAAACGGAAATTAGGTTAAATGAGTGCAATTTGAATTAGTCAATGTAACGGTGCATAGCAAATGGCGGGAGTAGAAAATTTTCAAAACGAATACAACTCTGAAAATAATTTTTGCACTGTTTATTACTGCGCTTGGTGCTTTTGTTGTTTTGAGGGCGAGTGCTCTCTGTTTTTACTGCAGGAAAGTGAATTATGAAATTCTCTAAATTATTAAGAGTGCTGTAAATAGTTTCGGTACTACAATATTTTGAAGAGAGAATTATGGAAAATTGGTCTTATAAAACCAGCCACTCTCATAGCTGGGACTTCTAATGCTCTAATACTCTAAAAACTACTTCTGCTCTTATTGTTACTGAGTGGGTTCTCAATAAAAAACTTAAAACTCCATCTAAAGCATGCCTTTGACTTAGCTGAACCTTTCATTTACTCATCACTGGTACAGTTTTGTCGGACACTTAATGAATTTATTAAGCTAGAGTGTGGGTCATATATATTTTTGCAAGTAACTCTGAATGCGTTTCTCCCTGCAACTGTTTATGTTCCGTCGCTGATCATCTGTTAAGTAAAGAATATAATAGTAGTGAAACCCTGATGCCAATTAGCAAACACTGGAACAGTCGTTTCTCTTAGGGCGAATTTTTTGCCAGCAAATCACTTGGTGCCATATCGGGATTATAAGGCGGATGCATAAGCAGTTCCAAACCAAGCTCCGGGACCTTCTGGTGAGTCACTATTGATGTGCGTGGTGTGGCGTTGTCCTGTTCGTACACTATTCCTCTCCAATTGACAAAAGCTGGCCGTTTCTGAACAATTGTCTTCTTCAGACAGTCCAATTGTTGACAGTAAAGGCCCTGATCAAGAACTTGGTCGTAGGAGAGTAGCTTATCGTAGATGATTCCTTGCCAATCCCACTATATAGATAGCAAAGCCTTCCATCCTGACTTGGTCATCGTTAGCGCCGTTTGTGCAGTATACAGCATAAAGCAAAACAAAAAGCTCGAAGAAGCCTAAAACTAAGATATACATACTTAAAACTTACCGAAAAATAGTCAGTTTCGTACCACTAATATGCTACATAGACCCATATTTCGCAAGACGATATACATAGCTTTTAATATTCTAAAGCAAGTTTAGAAAAAACAAGCAGCCAAAATCAAGTCTATAGGTTCCTCAAAGGCTATGATAATGATCCTAGCCCGTACTGAACTAAATTGAAACTAATACCCTACTGCTGCAGGACTAATTTATTTCTCTCACTCCTTTTACAATCAATTTAGCACATAACCGCTAACTTTTGACAGCTGCCTCACATAAACAGCTGATAAACAGATTCAAAATAACTCAACATATGTTTTTCCCCCACACTATTCACTCGCGAGTTATTCCCTCCAGCGCTCACACCCACTGTCCAATTTCACGCCTACACAACACGCTCATTATGTGCGCATTACCCGCAGTCCACAGTCCGCAGTTTTTATGTATTCTACTGCAATCATAAATTTTCACCGAAATCCGGCATTGCCACTAAAAGACATTTATTTGTTGTATGCGTAACTCTTTCACAGACAGCGAGCAAGCACTCGAAGCTTGCTTTCTGCCAGCGTGTACAATATGGCCTGAAGGACAATAATGCCACTCAGCGTCTCATAAGGCAACAAAATGCCAATAACAAGGAACTACTCAAGGGCTCAAGCGTACAAGCGCTGATGCTGTTGGTAATGCGGTGTGCGGGTAGTTCCTATCTGTATCTTTAAGTAGCAAACGCGGACGTGTGCGAAGCGGGAAAAATAAAATGTGCATTGCGAAAGCAAAGCAAAGCAAAGTGAGAAGATAAATAAAATGAATCTAATACATAAAGAAATGAAACGAATAAGGAGAGGCTAAGTTCGGTTGTAACCGAACATTTTATACTCTTGCAACATGCAAGGATCAAAGCCGGGGAAAATGCTTTTCGAATTTCAATAAGATATCTGACAAGTTGACCGATATTTTCGATAAAAGGTTCGTAATAATGAGGTGCACATATTCGATATATGGGGGCTTGAGTAGCTTGGTTCAACTTGAGCAATTTTTGGTCATAAGGTAGCACCCCTTGCCTTGTCTACTGGTAAGTGAAAGCATCAGATGTAATTTAAAATTGTGCTATATGGAAAGTAGGCGTGGTTTTTGTCTAATTTCGCACCTTGATGAAGGAATGTTAGAATATTATTAAGTGCCGAATTTGTTTGAAAGCGGTCGAGTAAGCGCCGAGATATAGATTTTCATCTAAATGTAGGCGGTGTCACGCCTATCGTGCAAAATTGACACTAACAAACTATTATACTCAGTAGCAACATGTTGCAAGAGTATAAAAATGAAATCTGCACCGCTCAGCAGCATCGCGGCCGTGGCAGCGCCGCCTCATTTGCGTGGCGGCGGCAATATATTTATTTATGCAAAAATATCGTTTTGTTTGCCTAGTCACGGACATTGTTTGCTCTTCCACGTTTTCAGGCTGTTTGCATGTTGTTTTTCCAGCATTTCCAATAAACAATTATGCTGCATAAATTTACGTGGGACGTCTGGTGGTGCAAGCGCCCAGGCAGCTGCTACACGCAAGGTTATAAATGTATATTTGCTGAGGCTTTTTTCGCTGTAGTTCACCTGCCACCGGCTTTTTGCACAACTATCGTGTAAGCGCATCTTTGTCAGAGTGTTTTGTTGTTGTCGCTTTCATCTACAGCCTCTAAAACCTGTTGACATTAGCTGCGTAGAAACTAAAGTAGATCTAGCGACTTTCTGTTATCTTCCCACTCCCGCTCGGCAATGTGTGTCAGTGGTCCTTGTTGCTAGCTTTACTTTAGGGATTTGCGAAACAGCAAAAATGTTCGCTTCTATTGCTGCCTATTTAACGTTAAAGTGTTTGACGTTCTTTGTCCTCTTCAATTGTTTATTGTTATTGATATTTTAAGTGTCGCATGAAGCATGGCAATGGATTTTAATACTGGATTAAGACTATGTAAATTTCTACACAGATATTATTAGGTGGATAGGCGTAGCTGGATTTCATAAGGTGTTTGTAGAATGTGCTTAGAGAGAGAGCTGTGTTTATATATACTTTAGAGTCAATGATTTTTTTCGTAACCTTTTGCATACTACCTGCTAATTGCCGAATGCCATTTATAATCCTGCTGTTAACTAATTTCCGTCTCTCTTTGACATGTTTTCGAGCATATTTATATGAAAAATTAATACTACTAGATCTCAGCTTAATTATTATGGATTTATGCTTGCGTACGATTATGCAAACCAACTAAATTTTCTTCCAATGTGTTAGAATGTTGGGCTTTAATTCAAAACTACAATTCTCATTAAAAATTTATTGAGAATTAGCAATAACAGCCGACTCTGAATCCTAAAATAATTTGCTACAAAAGTAGTCTCCAACATTTTCGACATCTCTCTTTCTCACACTTTAAAGCATCTGTTTCTGCAAATTCAGTGAATATGTTTTATTTAAAACAGAGTGATAGAAAGAGAGATTGAGAGAGAAAGAGGGAAGACAAAACATTACGGTAACTTATAATAATGAGTTTGTACTCAAATTAAATTTTATCAATTTAAATTTTTGAGTGTTTTTTTGGTACAGAAATTAACCAGTTGGAAGTGCTCACATATTTCAAATTTCTTTTTACCGCTTTACTTAAATACTTATAATATTTACTTACCTTATTTAAAATTTCTTTTAACAAAAATTTCCCCTTTTTCTAAAATTTTTTATTTCAAAGTTTTGTACTTACTGCTTCATTAAATTAGTTCTCGGGCACACATTGGTTGCCTTATTATTATGTGTTATATAACGTAAGCCCTCTTGCCAGCGCTGTTAATTTACATTCAAGTTTATTTTTCATATATTTTTAAACGTGTATTATTTATATTGTGCAAATAAAATGTGCAGACATGCAAAGTAAAGAAAGTTTTTTGAAATAAATAAATTAATTGAAATGAAATAAAGAGTTTAATATAAACAGATAGAAATTGAAAAATGAGTAGAAATATATTTTTCAAATTTAAGCACAAACAGATTGTAGAAGAAAGACGTAACTAAGAATCCTAATTAATAATCAATTAAAGGTGACCGAAAAAAATTATATTCATAACGCAATAACTTTGTAGAAAGATATTTTTAAGAAGTTTTTATTAAAGGTGACCAGAAAAATATATTTTTGAAGAAATCACTGGAATATGTAATAGAGTTAGAGAAAGTCTTTGTGGAAATATTTCAATTAAAGGTGAACAGGAAAAATAAAAATATATTAAACTTTTGATAGAATACAGAGATGAAGCAGTGTTAGTAAAGAGTGTTAGTGAACTTAAATGCCATTACTAACAGTACTTAATCGCAGTTAAGTGCTTATTGAAGTATATGGTATATCCATATAATATATGAAATTACATACATATTAAACGTATAAGACAGAATGTTGTGATACGAATATATACAGAAACAATCAAAAAAAATGGTTGTTAGTAGAAAAAAGCATGCAAAATTTTTTTTTTAGATATTTTCAAACAAACTTATTTGTTACAAATTTTTAAAGATAAATTTATGCTTTATTTTGCTATATTTGTTGGTAAAATTATCACTTAATCTTTTATTTTAATTATATTACATAAACCTTTTTTTAACTCAAACATTTTTTTCTATGGGCTTTTGAATTAGTTTTATATAGCAAAAATCATGCAAATTTTTTTTGATATATTTTTTGGTAAAATTTAAACTTTTGTTTTAATTCTCTACATTTTTTTAACTTAAAAAAATTTTTATTATTAAATTTTTATTACTAAATTTTTTTTTAATAATTAATATAATTTTTTTATTAACTTTAAAACTTTTGTTTATTAATTTTTAACTTTTTTTTGTTAAACTTTTGACTTACTGTTTTTTTAAACACATCATCGGACATATATTATTCGCTTTAACATTATGTGTGATTTTTCGTATGCCATCTAACCAGATCTAAAATGGAAGATAAATGAGATGAGGAAAATGATTTCTTAGTTGTAATTCTTCGTGATATTCTCTTATTTCGAAAAAAATTTCTTCAATAAATTAGATTTTACTAAAAGCAAAATATATTTGATTAATTAAAAAAAAATATTAATACTAATAATTTAATATGGTTTTTATATTTGAAATAGCTAAAATTTAAAAATTCCAATTTTTCTATTCCTTTTATAAATGATTTTAATTTTTTCTGTAACTGAAAAAAATTAGATTGTTTTTTTTTAATCAAACAAAATAATTAACATAATAATAGTAGTAAATTTAAAACAAATTTGAAAAATGTAATATAATAAAATATTTCTTTCAAAAATTGCAGTAAAAGTTTAAAAACTCATTCGTTTTTTTTGTATTTTTTATAAACTTAGAAAAAAAATGTCAGACACCAAAAAATATTAGATTATATTAAAAAGAACATATTTTATTTGTAAAAAAAGAACAATTAAAACTTAATAAAAATTTTGAAAAATATTAATTGAATTAAATATTTTTTTTTTAAGATTTCAAATAGTGAAAGTTTAAAAACTCATAAGATATTTTTGTATTCTTTTAAAATTTTTTATTAAACTTAGGAAAAAAAATGTCAGACACCAGAAAATATTAGACTGTATTAAAAAAAATATTTTATTTGTAAAAAAATAATAATAAAAACTTAATAAGCCCTTTGAAAAAAAAAAATTGAATAAAGTATTATTTTTAAGATTTTAAATAGCAAAAATTAATAACATATTTTTTTAATTTTTATAAAGATTTTATGTAACTTTTTTGTATAATATAAGACATAAGAAAAACAATAATTTGAATTCTTAAAAAAAATTATTAAAAAAAAATATATTTTAGAAGAAACTATAGATGTATTTTTTTTTTGTATTTTTGCCTGTCTGTTTAACTTATTTTTAATAAAATAATTTAAAAAAAAATATTGAGATATAAATTATGTACCCTTTTTTATAGAAATATAAAAAAAAATTTAATTAATTTAATTTTTATATATTTCCCTATAATTTTCTCATTGTAAAATTTTTTTCTATTTTATATTTCTTCTATTTCTATTGCAATTGGGTTATTTTTCTCCCAAAGGCATACACAATGTTCGTTTTCATGTTGAGTTTATGTTGTTTTTTCTTATTGCAACAAACATTCAATTATTTTGCTTGCTTTTTGCCAACAACTGTTGCATTTAATGTGATTTTTGGACAAGCTACAATTTTAATTAAAAATTCTAAAAGGTCATTGTTGTCAAAAAACAAAAAAAATAGTAAGCAGCAGTTTTGCATGTCTGTATATAACGGCAATAAAACACTGTTGATATGTATGCGTGTGCATGACATAGTTTTCGGATGCAGTACAGCATGTCAGCTAAAGCCTCTTCTCGTTTTCTTCTTCTTCTTCTGTACTCGCAGACAATACACGCTGGCATTGTTGGCGAGCCACACAAAAGCCATGAACGCTTAGCATACGAGTATGCTATGCATATGGTATAAGTAACTGGGTATGTGTTTCTGTGGTTGTGTGGCACACACACACATGGGTCAGGAATTGCATTTATTGCTGCAATTTTCATTAGCAACGCAGATCCTATGGTCAAAAATTGACAAAAATTTTGATTGGAATGTAAGTCATTGGTTAACTGTACTCGCATTTTGCTTGTGTGCGTGTGTGGGTGTAAATAACAGGTATAGAAATGCGTGCGAAGCTATTGCAATCATCATTTAGTCTGCTGGTGATTTTTTGCTTATTTTTTCGATTTTTTTAAGGGAAAATGGTATGCCATATATATTTGTTCTCGAAATACTTTTATAGAATTTAAGTATCATGGTTTATTTTTGTGTTACTAATACTTTAACCACTCAAAGTAAATTACTTATTAATATATTTTTTTAATTTTTAAGCCAAGAAGTGGCTTTTTCGAATAAAATTTTAAAATTGTCTATCCCTTTGGGAATATAAATATTATATTTTTACAAAAATTGTTTTGGTTGGGCCTTTTTTTAAAACCAAATTAATATTCTTATTGATAAAAATCATGAATTTTAAGACCAAAAATGATATTTTCGCTAAGAACTTTTTAAAATTTTCTTTCGCAAGGTTGAAGATATGTTTCAATTGGACCAATTATACTACTCAACTCAATATTATTATTAATAAACATCATTTTTATTAATAATACATTTTTTTATCTAGAAATAATATTTTCTTTTGAATATAGAAAGCTCACACTCGCAGTGTGTCATTTTCACAGGAATATTAAATTTTGTAAAGTAATTTTACTAAAAGTTTTCCCCTTTCCACACAGTAAATCCCATTCCGCATAATAAAATCTTGGTCAGAGTATGAAAATTTTTAACAGGGTTACATTTTTACTATTTTAGAGCTGATTTTTTTCTAAATATTAATTACATAAGCTTTAAATAAGTAATACTGAATTTTAAATGAAAATATCCCGTAATTACATAAGCTTTATTTAAGTATTAAAGCTAACTAACGCGTTTGTGAAAAGTACCTTAATCAGGGTTGCATTTTCTAGGATCGAATTACATATTATTTTATTACATATTCAGAGTAAAATGCATTTTTTGATTAGCTGCTGTTTCTTGTCATAAAAATAATTGAAAGCAATTTTCAATTCATTTTGTAAAGATATTTCAGTGTGCGCTTTTAGCGAAATTGCAACTCTGGGTTATAAGACCGAATGTTTAAGCAAAAATTATTTATTAATGTCTAAAATATATTTTAAACCATTAGAGCGCTGTTCTTGTATTTACAGCACAACTCCAATCAGGATTGCTTTTTGGCAAACACAGTGCTGCATCTTTTATTACATTTAATTTTTTTCTTACTAGAGAATGTTTTTGCTTATTTTTAATACTTTCATGTTCGCAAATACGGGGACTGAAAAATTTTAAAATGATAAATTTAAAAAAATTTTTATTTATATTGTATTTCTGGGAATATTTCATAAAACTTCAAAAAAATTATACTATCTAAAACTTTAAAACAGTTTCCTTGCATCAATGTATTACACAGAGTTGCATTGTATGATATAGCTTATGATTTTTCTCCATTTTTTCAACTTCAAATATAAATTATTTTTAACTTAATTTTAGAGTTGCATTTCCACTAGCAACTTGTACTTCACGAAATATAATATTGCACATAACCGAACACCTTTTAACCGTTTCAAACTTTGCTTTTACTTTTCGCTCTCTCCACTTTGCCAATATCCATTTACTTGCTGCAAAAGTGTGATAAACTTTTCGTACATTTCTTCATACAAATAAATTATACATCTAAAATCCCGTTCGCAAACATTAAAGTTTTAGCCAAACGTCAAAGTGTACCCAGTTGCCTATTTTCATAGCACTTGAGCGGTGTTAGGAGAGAGAGAGCATGGCTGTCGGCTCATAGTTTGAGAATTTAGCTATTGCATTTGGCTTTAATAATCTTTTCAGCTATACAATATTGCCAGAAAGCTTCAAGTGTTAGATATACATACATATGTACGTGTTAAAATATTTAAAAACGGTTGAAGTTGAAAAGTTTAGTTTAACAGTTAGGCAAAGTTACTTACTTAGTTTACCGAAATTATGTTAACGAAATTTTCCAAGATAAAATGTGTGATTTTGTACAAGAAGACGGCGCGAAAGCCTGATAAATTATTTAAGCTACCCTGAAGCTTTCAAGTGGATCATTTAGAATCAATAAAAGTGATTTGTCCAATTATCGGCATCAAAATGTTATGCTCGTTTGACCAAGAAGACTGTTTTTCAACTCTGGTTATGTATTCCTTCATTATCGTTTCAGTTGAACGAAAAAAAAAATCGGACAAGAGGAAATTATCAGTTCTAGATTACTAGAAATGTTAGTAAAAATTTTGGTTGCTTTTAAGTTTTCACAATTTTCATTGCTAAATGACCTTTAAATCGAAAGCTAAGGAATAGTTATATTAAATATATGATTTGGTGTAATATAAATCACTATTTTAAATTCAAACTTATAAAATTTTAGAAGTCTTTTTGAAAGCTCTTATAAAAGCTTACAGTTAGAAACTTTATTTTTTTATTATTCTTATGTAGCATAAAATATTATTTGTTAAGTATAAAGTAAACCATAGCTTTCATTGATTTTAGTTACAGCTTTCATTTGTGGGCTTTTAAAGGAAAGCTAAAAGCAGTAAAATAAAACAGTTCTCTTTGAACGAAATAGCGAAAAATACCATATATTTCGTATGGGCTATATTTGAAAGCTTATGATGAAGAGCTTTTGCAACATCAAGTGGAGCTTTCCCAATAAAATTCGAAATTTTTGCACACATTTAAGTAGAGCTTTCATAAAAAAATCGATTTTTTGCTTCGAAGCTTTTAGAGTAAAGCTGTATTGGGGACCTCAAAGTGAAAATAGCTGTGAAAACAGCTATTCAGCAATGTTTAACAGGAAATTATTTTTTTTTAATGGAAAGTTTTTCATTATTTATTTAAAACTCACCTTTGCCGTTGCTGCATCCGGACAAATAACATGATGATATGTTATGTTTATATAATCTGTATTTGAACATATTGTCAGTGAACGTTTATCCAAGGCCACCATATCGGTGCCATTCTTTTTTGTCACTTTATCGAGAATTTTCGGGTCCTGTGTAGAAGATAGAAAAAATATGATATAAATATGCGATAAATAGCTATAATATGGATAAATATATTACTTTAGAAAAATTTGGTTAATAATTTTTTCTTTGTTTTCGACAATATATTTTCGAAATATATTTTTTAAATAAAAAAAACTAAATCAATATTTTTAAAAATTTAATTTTTTTCAATTATTTTTAAGAAAACTTTTTTTCTGCTGTAAAAAGCTTTAGACTATCCTTAGGTATTCGTATTTATATTCTCCGACCATTCTGCCCCAGCACCTTATGCTTAAATTATGAGCTTATATTCCACCTTTCCACCAATTTTTTAACCAAACAATTTTGTTTTGTAGATACGTCTTTATCTTTTTTCTTGCTGGTTTGTGCTCACAAATATTTGTTTTATGGTCTGAATAAATATTTTACTTTTGCGTCCAAGTTTTGAAAAGCTTCTAGTAGTAGGGGAAAATCAAATATGCTCATATTTCCACTTGTTCTACTTTAATTTGTTGGAATGGATATCACATACACACATGCTCACTACATACATCCATCATTACTTTAGACACAGCATCATTCCAATTACAAGCTAACATATATAGTGGCGCACTACTTTCAAATGCATCACAGCATCCCTACTCTCGTTAACTGTATACAATTACATACATATAGAGCATGCGAAAGTGACGTGAAAACGAGTCAATGAGTTGTAGAAAGTTTCTCACTCAATTCTAAGTTCTTGAAAGTAATCGAAAATATTGGCGTAATATAAGTGGTGCCGGTTTGCTGGAGGAAGCTAAGAGGCATTAAATAATGAATTTTGTCAAAATGGTTTAAAATTAAGGAGAAATATTTCAGAAGAAAGTTTTGGATTTTGGGTTAAGGTTGAGAAGAATGGTATCAACAGAGGAAAGTTTCAACTTTAAATGGAAAATATTTGGTTAAGTCTAGGTCTATGCTAGGAAAGGGAAGACAGATTTGTTGAAGAAGTGTTCCAAACTACGGTACTAGGACTATTATGATAGGATTAAAATGAAGGAGTGCGCAAACGGCAAAGATAGACGAAAATTTAGTGAAGAAGCGACGACATGACCAATAATATAAGTCAATAACCTTTGGCTAGTTGATGACCTCCGTAGAGAGCTCTTCAGCTATTTACTAAGAGTATTTCTGCTTAAAACTTATCTTATATATCGCTAACGTTAAATTATTGAATAGAAGATATCGTGATGAACTCATTCCACCGAGATCTTAAGGGGGTATACTAGTGCAGAATTTCAAAACAATCCATTTTTTTCAAATTTTATAAGATTACCTATTTAAGAACATGTCGCAGAGAGGTTTTTTGAAAATTTAAATTACCGATTTACTTGAAATTTTCTGACCACTCTCGAGCATGTACTAGCCTCATTCCCAAATTTTTACTATTTTTAATAAATACGAGAAAAAAAATGTAAAAAAAATGGTAAAAAAAAGCATTTTTTTTACTTACACTTTAAAAATTACTTAAAATTCATGTCTCTAGACTAGAATACCCCCTAAAATTATTGAAATAGTGATTATTTGTAATCAGTATTTTACCAAAATGACTTTGTCTGATGAGAACTCCGATATTCATATTCATCATTCATACTTACTTGGAAGAATGAATGACTTCGACTCTAGACTTTATTAGACCATAAGGGGTCAACATAAATTCTATTCTGCCTTGGTTGAAAAACTGAGATCAACTGAAGAGCGTATTTCTTTTAGTTTTCCTTACGACCTTTACAGTAATGGTTTTCGCTTTAAACACCCCTGTTCAACATTTCCTTTGTCTTTTATAGAATTGAAATCGCTTTTAATAGTTTTGACTGAGATCTTGTGAACATAAATTTATGTGGTATTTGGTAAGTGGAACGTATTCGGAAGATATAGACACCTGCTAGTAAAATTGACCAATTTTCCGTGTCTGCTTACATTTATCAAACCTAAGTATTAGTTTGACCTTTAAATCTATGTATTTATTCGACATATTGAATTCAGTATCACTAGAAAACATTTGCAAATTCTCACTCTAGCCTACGAGAACTTTGTGGAGTATAACTTCTAAGCTTCCATATTTTTCAGTTTTTGCTTTATAGTTTCATCACATTTTTCTTCTCAAGAAATTGTCACTTTGATTCGCTTAAATTATCACACTTGCTTGATTGATAGTTTGTTAGCTGATAGCTAAACATACGCCGCCTGTCAGCCGCATAAGGCAGCATATACTTACAGCGGCTTAAGGAACGTCAAAAATAGCTGCCATGAGCTGTCACTTGAAACTGGCATAGCAATACACCACTCAAAGTTCGGAAATTAAATTTTAAATTTGTAATTTCCTTTTCAACATTGACACAATTTGTGAACACACCTACAACCACACACCTATGTGGTATTTAGTGATGGATATTACCGTTAACAACGGTAGCAAATGACAAGTTTAAGCGTGTTGTATGGAGGCTATATTAATTAATACATTTATTTGCGGAAAAGAGACGAGGTAGTGGTTCAAAGTGTATTAGTTGAGAGCATAGAATACGAGAAATGTTGTGAAGGCGCAAGTGAAAAAATACGAGCGGTGTTAGGTACATTCGTGAATAATCTGCGTAGTTAGTTGCGATACGATATTCGTGCTATTGTAGAGATTGACTAAATCAGGCCATCATTGTAGAAATCGTCGATAGCATAATGTTAGTATAAAAGTTGTGACTCAAATCGTTTTAAACGACAAATTAAGGGTGTGGCGCCTATTTTTTTTTTAGCATTTTCTGGTTAAAGAACTTAATATAATAATAATTATAAAGAGTAACATAATGAAAGCAGTGCTATTCTCTGTACTGATAGAGAGTCAAGGTAGTCCAAGGTGGTGCTGGGAAGTTTAGGTACCACTATTTTAGAGTACTCGGCTTCACATGCTCAATAAAATATTAGAAATAAGTTGTTCAATGGACGCTACAGTGATCGTATTTAACGAAAAAGTCTATCAATATCCATAACCGATGTGTTTTCTTATCGCTAGATATCATTATCGCTAGCTAAAATTATCGTATTTAACGAAAAAAATGATTAATTTTCATAAAAAATGTGTTTTGTTGTTGTTGTAGAGTTAGAAAAGATTTCCAAAATAATTTTATGGATAGCTAGCGAGTTGACAATGCTTGGCCGGATATAAATCCGGGTCCGTTGAAATTACGTCGGCGTGACTGTTGTGGCAACTTTCCATAGCTGTGGGTCCAAAGATCGGTTATACAATCTTACAATGATGCATGTTGCGCACAATCGACAACCACGAAAAATTATAGAAGAAAGAAACAGTGCAGCGCATAGGCATTACAACAACAAAAAAAAAAAATTAAAAAAAAATGTTCACGATATTTGGCATAGCTTATTTTCCAAGGCAAATATACAAGCTCCGAATAAATTGTTGAGTTCGCACCACTATAGCATATAGCTGCCATACAAACTGAACGATCAAAATCAAGATAAAGATATTTTTATTTTATATCTTTTTAGGCAAAAAGAAATGCAACTGTGAAATGTATTATACCTTCAGTGCAGCCGAAATTAACGCTTTTTTTCTTTTCTACTTAAAACTGTGCTGACTTATCCGACCACCCTCGTATATTATCGCACAAATTAATTTTTGACAGTTTTTCACATAAAACTGCATGAGCACGTTGCTTTAGCAACGCATTGCTGACCCAGTGGACCAGACATTTTGACTGCTGTTATACAACAGCATAATTGAGTTGTCAGCGTTAATGGAAATTGCTAATTGTAAAATTTATGTGGAACGCACACACACATAAGAAATACTGCATATTTGATGTTTGCACAAAAAGATCATTTAACGAGTGTTCTGCCAGCTTTTTGCTGCTTGGAAACAAAACTCACAAGTAATCATGGAAAAAGTGCCGTTAGTTTGAAAATTGTAATTGAAAATGTTTACTGCATTTTGGGAAAATTTAATTAATTGGCTGCAAGTGACTTGGAAATGCAAGCCAAAAAGGGAAATAAACGTGCATATACTTCAGTATATATACAAGTATGTATGTATTGTATGTGTAGCTGTCAAAATCATTGCGTTCATTACAGTTTGGCACTTACATTTTCCAAATAAATTCGATATAAAATTACGTACCATGTATAATACACACATACATATACATGCATATCACTACCTGCTTTATTCTCCTTCTCACTTGCTTATCGCAATTGCTTTGGCGAAGGTCAAAGTCGACTTTGACATGTTTGATAGTTTTAATTGGTTGTGTATGAAAGGTCAATTGGGAATATGCCACTGTTTAATTTGTTGAATGACTGCAATGGCTCGTTGGCTGGTCGGACAGGTGAACGCATGCAGCTCGTAATTAATTGGAAAACAAAAATTCAATTGAGAGAAATGAAAAAAATAGTAAAGCGTATAACAAAAGAGGGAAATGGTAATTAAATTAATTTGTTGGAGTGGGGATAGCAGAGAGAGAGAGAGAGAGTGAGAGAGAGAGCGACTGTGAGTGCTAAAATAAGTAATAAAGAAGCAAGTACACAAGCACAAATTTTTGGCGAAGTTGCCAATTAATTGCGTGCGCTAAATTGTAAGATTTTAAAGTTTGCGAAATAGTTACGCATATGTTCTGAAAAAATTAAGTTATACGAAGAAAGCACAAAATTGTCGGTCTGTATATATGCTTATTAGTCCTTCCGTTTTTGAGATATCGATTTGAAATTTGGCACACATCATTTTCTTCTCAAGAAACTACGCAAATGTCGAAATAGGCGATATCGAATAAATATAGCAAATAGCTGCCATACAAACTGATCGATTGAAACCAACTTTTAGTATGGAAACTTTTTTTATTTAAAAAGATATTTTGACGGAATTTGGCATGGTTTATTGCTCAAAGCAACACTGCAATCTCTGAACATATTGTACAGATCGGACCACTATAATATATAGCTGCCATACAAATAGACCAATCAAAATCAAGCTAAAGATTTTCTATACCCTTTTTTACTATAAGAAATACAATATACCGTTATTTATATATGCATATGTAAGTTGCTAGTCGCTCTTCAAGCATTTTTCCGCACCGCATTCATTGCTAGCAATCAAAATGAGCAGCAACAACACCACTGACATTAGCAATTTAATTAATTGAAGTAGCTAAGCGTGCTTTTCCATGAAAATTTAAGTCAAGAAATGCGCAAAACACTTGCCAACGCCCCCCGTTTGTTTGACTAAAACTTTTGTTACAACAAAATCGCAATTTACAGCTCATCTGTAACAGCAGCTGACGGAAATGCAAAAAAAAACGATAATGAATGAAAGTCAGCGTAATTGTGTGACGAAATGTGCACAAACACACGAAGAAGTGCCGAAGTTTTGCCACACACCAGTGCAAATGTGTAGAAGTTTATTACACGCTTGGTGGAGGTGACTACTTACAAAAGCACTTAAGCGCACTAATACAGATGCCATATATGCACACGCATACATATCTGCACCTACAAATACATATCTGCACACATAAACATGCATCGAACATTTAGCGCGAACATTTGTCGCAATATGTCACTCATACGCCACCACTGCCCGCCAGCGGTGGCGCTAAGTTACGTATACGCCTGGTGACGCGGCGTACGCTACGTGCTCCAGCGCTGCAAACTGATTGCTTACAAGCAAATTGCACGCTAATATATACTACGTTTTGTTGTTGTTGTTGCTGCTGATTTATTATTAAGCACTGCGTGTTGTTATTGTTGTAAGCCATTGTTTGTTTGTTGTTAGCAAACATTTTAATTTAAAGCTTTCTTTTTGTGGCCCAGCTTCGCGCTCACTTTTCGTGCTCTTCATGTGTGATGTTACTTTCGCAGGCAGTTTTCACTTCTTCGCTGCTTTATTTCACAATCTTTTTCCAAACACTTTGTCATAGTTCTTTTTTCAAGTTTTTTTCTCATATTTTTTTGTTTGTTTTCCTTTAGTGTTAGGTAAAACTTGTTTTTGCGTTGTCACACAGCTTGCCTTTTGCCGAATGTGACAGTTTGAAATGCACGTAAATGGAAAACAAAATGGCGTATGCGTTTGCATTAATTGTCACACATGACAAGAGCAGGGCGCGCTGTGACAGCCATGTGACAGATGGCTAAAAGGTAGCTAATGAAAAAGTGAAAATTAATGCAAATGTAAGCGAAAACTTGTTGTAAAAAATAAAAATAAAATTGGTGTACGAATGCTCTACACTGCTTATTGTTATAAGAAACAAATTGTTGTGCGGCAGCAGCGTTTTCTCAGGTATATGAAGTTTTTTTTAGAGTTACAGTTTGGCTCTTTGTTATAGTTCCAAGACTGTAAAAAAAAATTAAATTTTGTATACAAAGTTTAAAATTTTCAACTTATGCGCTTAATGGTTGCTGTCTTTGTGCGGAAGTGGTGCTTGACATGTGGTTGTAATACCAAGACTGAAAGCTAAGATAAAAAAAAATTTAAATTGATTTATTTTAATATTTTCAAAGTTTGGAAGTTGTCATTTTAAGCGCTTTTAAAATGAAATTTGTTTTAAAATTTTCTTTTGACTGTTTCATATACGATCTTCAACTTAAATTTGAAGTTTTTATTTTCATTTACAATTACTTTCACATAATTTTGTTTATTATTTGAAGATGATGAAATTCGAAACTGTAAATATTTTAAATATTCAGAAAAAGAATTAAGTTAAAATTAAAAAAAAAATTAATAAATAATACCAATATAGATAAAAAAATTTTGGATTAAAAAATTTAGTATGAAAAAAATTAAAAATATTAAGGGTTGCCAAAAGTTACAAATTTCGACTTATGCACTTTTCTTTTCGTTTTCGTATAGTGAAAAAAATTGTCTGATTTGAAACGGCAAACATATATAAAAATTTATCACATAATTTTGTTTATTGTCTGAAGATGATATAAAATTCGAAAATGAAAATATTGCAAATATTCCGAAAAATAATTACGTTAAAATTAACAAAAAAAAATAATAACAATATAGAATAAAAAAATTTAGGAATATGAAAAATTATTATGAAAAGATAAAAAAAAAATATTAAGACTTGCCAAAAGTTACAAATTTCGACTTATGCACTTTTTTTCGTTTTCGAGTAATAAAAAAATGGTCTGATTCAAAAAGGAAAACATTTAAACTGTTAAGAAAATAAATATAAAAAATAAAAAATATAACTGTAAATATATACAAAATAAATTAACAGGTTAAACGGTATTTAGTCAAAATTTAGATCTTTAGTAAATATGGTATACATATGTTCCAAGTGGTGCAGTAGTGTTTGTTTTGCATAAAAAAATAACTATAAAATACAGTAAATCAATGAAAATCTCTAAAAAGCTTTGCAGGTTGTCATAAAAATATTTTTTCAGTTTCTGCAAGCAAAAGTCTTAAGAAATTTTTATTAAAGGGCTGCCAAAACACAATTTGTTAAAATTTATGGAAAAACCAAAATAATGAAAAACCTTATAGGTGTTATAAATATTTTGGGCTTAGCAAGCTTAAAAGCTAATTTATGAATTTTGATTGACTTTCGAGTCGATTCGGATACGGAAAGCTTTTATTTTGACAAGGTACCTTCACGAAATTTCACAATTTACATAATTGGCATGAAATTATACGTAGACAGCGCTGATTGTAATGAATAAGGCGTTCAGATTGGTTAACCATAGAATATGGCTGCCATATAAACTAAGTACTTGTTCTTGTACGGAATTTTTTTTTATTTGACGAGATATCTTAACGAAATTTGGCATGGGCTATTATCTAAGGCAATAATGCTATCTTCGAAGTCATTGTTTAGATCGGACCAATAAAGCATATAGCTGCCAAGCAAACATACCTATCAAAATCAAGATACATTATTTTTATACCCATTTATGCTATAAGAAATACACTTGTGCAGGGTATTAGAAATTCGGTGCAGCTGAAGTTAACGTTTGTTCTGGTTTTTTCGGCTTCTCTTGCTGAATTTTCATAAATTTTACTGTACAGAGTTGCTAACTATAATGAATTTGGAAAATGAATCATAATTTTAAATGATAGGGTTGCCTTTTGCTTCAAATTAAACAAAAAATAGTTATGATTTTATTTTGATTTTTTTGAAACATGACTTTTTCATTGCAATTTTATTATAAAAAATTGCCTAATATGTATTTACTTTAATGAAAAATTTGTATTTGTAGTTACCTTTCTACCTTCTTTTTGTTAAAATCTTTACTTTCATTTTCAACCTCACCATATATAAACTTTCCAACGCTTTGTAGCTCAAAGCTTCACTGTGCGCTAGCTAACGGTATTTTATCTTATAACCCGCTTATTTTTAACTGGCGTCAAAGCGAATTGCTGCGCACTTCAGGTTGAGGGAAAAATTTGGCGGCAAATGCCTCATTTAAGTTGCGTCTAAGCGCGTGCATGTAATTGGAAAAACACACATACACGCACCAGCTTTCGCTGTAGGACTTTACATGCATTGCAGCATGCTTGCGTTTGCCAATGTTGGCTTTCAGTTCACTACCTCTCCGTTTGCTCTTCTTAATTTTAATGAAATTATTATTTTTCTTCTCCTTTTTAATTTATTTTTTAGCTTTATCTGCGTTTTATATTCACACACAAAGTCTGTTTAGCTTATACTCTGGTTGTTGTTTTTTTGTTGTATTTCACCCCCTAATGATTAATGCACGAAAATTTTCACGCTCATTACGTTTGCATTGAATGCGCGCACACTTGCACATAATAAATAACCGAACCGAATAA
Source organism: Bactrocera oleae (assembly GCF_042242935.1). Taxonomy (NCBI): domain Eukaryota; kingdom Metazoa; phylum Arthropoda; class Insecta; order Diptera; family Tephritidae; genus Bactrocera; species Bactrocera oleae. Next base: position 4,214,681 of record NC_091539.1, read on the forward strand.
CTGTTTTTTTTTCAGCGTACTTTGCCAACTGCTTATCAGGAGCTCCGTAGTTGCAATACGCTCGACTCATTTGCATTGGTGCTATTGAGAGAGGCATATAGCTAGCAAACGCTTACCTTTACTGCGTAGTTTCGCACACTCGACAGTTGGCTAAGAGACTGTCAGCGAGGAGTTTAATAAGTCTGCTTGTCAGTCTCCTTGGCAGTCAACTTGACAGTCAGCTTGACAGTCACCCCTGCAGTCAGTTTTTCAGTTAGCTTGTCCGCCACACTGGCTATCAGTCATAAAACCAGCAAACTAGTCAGTCAACTAGTCTGTTGATTAACTACCCAAACTTTGTGCACCTCTCTCTTACTCTCACTCTCACTTTTTAACTCGCTGAGCGTTATCATATAAATCAATTTTTAATGCTGTCAATTTGCCATTCAACAGTCCATCAGTTGTTTTATGCCATCACAAGGATAGACACACACATAGGTATATCTATATACCTTATTTTGCAACACTTTATTTGTGCTTTAGTTGCCAAGCCAGCTCATTGCCTCTCGCCCTTTTCTCACCCTTTCGCTTGTTACTTTTCATCGTTATTCTTTTACACAGGCTTTTGCAAGTCAAATGATATGCAATGCAATTTTAATGCATTATTTGCTCGCCTCTTGTGCGTAGTTTTCTTTGGCCCTTTTGAGTTGCGCTACAACAGAATTGTATTAAAATGTTAACTAGGCCATGTTGGCGGGATAGTGGTTAACTTTCACCTGGTCTTTATTTGTTGAAAAAAGTTTCTTTTGAGGCAAGAAGTGAGAAAGACTAAAAATTAAAGATATAAAAATTTAAAAAAAAATAAAGAAAAAAATAATAAATAAATAAAATAAAATGAAATGAAATAAAATAAAATTAATATTAAAATTAAGTTAAAAATTAACATAAAATTTAAAATTAAAATTTGTTGAAAAGTGTTTCTTTTGGGGCAAAAAATTAGAAAAACTAAAAATTAAAATTAAAATTAAAATTAAAATTAAATTTAAAATTAAAATTAAAATTAAAATTAAAATTAAAATTAAAATTAATATTAAAATTATAATTATAATTAAAATTATAAGTAAATTTAAATTAAAATTAAAGCTAAATTTATAGGTATCTTAAAATTTAACTTAAAATTAGTTAATATTACAATTATATATAATAAAAAAGCAATTCACAAATAAAAAAAAATGCCATACAAGAATTTGATTTTGATCGGCCGGTATGTATGGCAGCTATATGCTATTGTTGTCAGATCCGAACATATTGTTCGGAGAATAGAGCGATGCCGTGGTAACTAATCCATGCTAAATTTCGTAAAGATGTCTTGTCAAAAAAAAAAGAGGTTTGCATACAAAGACTTGATTTTGAGCGATCATTTTGTATGACAACTATATGTTATAGCAGTCCGTTATTGATGATTCTGCCAATTGAGCAGCTTCTTGAAAAGAAAAGCAAATGTGAGGATTTCAGATCAATATGTCATAAACTGAAAGACTAGTTCGCTTATATACATACAGAAAAACGTGTGTGGCTAAATCGACTTAGCTTGTCACGCTGTTCATTTATATGTATGAGTATATTATACGGGTCTCTAATATTTCTGGTTCTGGGTTTCGTGGCAAAGTTAACCTACATTATATTTATTTTTTATTAAACCAATTTCGCTTTGCGGTCTTGCACCAAATTTCCCAGCACTTTTTTTTTAAATTAAATTTTTTGAATTATTTGCATTGTTTGCTCTTCATTAATTCATTTGAGTTGCAAATTAAATTACACCTCATTAACTATATTAACAATCAATCACTCATCATAAAAGTTGTTGATTTTTGTGCTATATACAACTGCTATACATTAACACTTCATTCATCTTATTTGTTTGCATTTGCGGTTTTCAATTCACTAATTGATGCATTAAATAGACTTACAATTAAATAAACAGTGTTTGGTAAGTTTCTATGGAATTCACGCGAAAATTTGTTTATTTGGAATATTAGTACTGTTATCTAATGTTTTTCAATTTCAGCATATGCAGTCATCGTTGGGGTTAGTAATGAAGAATTTTATTTTTTTTAAATAAGGTGTTAGGGGAAGTCCAAATTTTTAAAAATCGATGTTTTTTGCATTTTATTTAAGTATAATATCTCAGAAATAGAAGAAAATAATATAACAGCAACTATAAAACAAATTTTTGCCAAAAATATATGCTATTGCCTGAAAATAAAAATAAAATTGCATGCAGCGCCAACTACAATACTTGCCATTGTTTTCTATAAGACATTAGACTGGTTTAGAAATATTTTTTTCAGTCAATTTATTGTGTTTAAATATCTTATATACTCTTTCATTTCCTTTTGCAGGACTGTTTTTTCACATATTTCGATTAAATATTAACCTAGATATTGGCTTGCACTCTGTCGGATTGTAATTGCTCTGATAGAATAGGTAGAATATCACTTACAGCAGTCTATACCAACAATTTCCATATGCCTTTTGTATAATACTATTATTTATAACCTTTAATATTTTTATTGATCCATATTAAGCCTTACGCCTATGCTAATCGTTGCCTTTCTTAGATATTTGCTTCTTCATAGCAAATTCTGTCAGCGCAGCATTGTTTTCAGATCAAATCGACCACTTTCAATATTTTGCCCCGCAAGTTATTGGAGTTTTGAATTAAAACGAATATTTTTAGAACTATTTGGTAGCAAAGAAGTATTAATCCCCTATTCGATTTAACTGTTCCTGAAAATCTGAAGTATGAATTTGTGCTATCTTCTAAAAGAGTAGCAAAAACTAAACAGCTTAATTAGGCCTTTGTGGTAACAACATTAAAAAACGAGGTAGCAAGAAATGCGTGTTAAGTACAGGATTACCACATAATATGACTTGTTTATAAAGACTTGAATTTTAAGCATAGTAAAAGTTAAGAGAATAAAGCGATCGAGTAGAATAGTGGACACATATAAGCAAATTTTTGAAACCAGGGCTCTGTATTATTTAGAGAAATGATAAATGTTGGGCCAGTTTATTCTATATTCTCTGCAGTATAACTAAAATTTAAATAAATTGAATAACGTTAAAGAAGTTAACTGGACGTAACAGAGAAGAAATTAGTAAAATAGGTACTAATCTATATAAAACCTAGTTATCATAATTCCGTTAAGAATTACAAAAATGTTTCCTTATGGAAAAAAAAACTAGTCAGTTCCAGTTGTTCAATTGTACTAATCAGTATATTGAAATAGCCTACTTAATTAATTATTTTGTCAATATTTAAACTAAAATTTTAGTTAATAATTATTTTAATTTTATTTTTTAATTTAATTTTAATTTTAAATTTAAATTTAATACTCATTTTGAATGTAATTTTTAATTTAGTTTTAAGTTTTATAAGTTTAATTTACTTATTAATTAGTTCTATTCAATTATATCTGAAACTTTAATTTTGATTTTCTTTAATATAAATTAAATTAAATTTTATTTTAATTTTAATTTTAATTTTAAATTTAATTTTAATTTTAATTTTAATTTTAATTTTAGTTTTAATTTAATATATCTTTTTATTTTTATTATTTGATTTTGTTTTAATTTAATTTTAAATTTTAATTTAATTACATTTTAATTTAAATTTAATTTCAATTAAATTAAATTTTAATTTTAATTTAGCTTTAAGTTTCAATTTCAATTAAATTAAGTTTTAATTTTAATTTAGCTTTAATTTTAATTAAAATTTTAATTTATTAATACATTTTGTTTTGGTTAATTTTTGTTTTAATTTTAATTGTTTTTATAAAGTTTATAATTTAAATTATGTCATTTCATAATGTCATTTTGTATTTTTCCATTTAAATTTTCTTTCATTCTATTTATTAAATTTTTATATCTAGTATGTTTTATTCCATTTTAAATAAAATAAAATTTCATTTATTCGGAATCTTATTATCAATTTTAATTTAATTTTTGTTTAAATATTGCTAAGATCTAAAATTTCTGTAATATAAACTTTTATACTTTGAATTTAAATTAAAAAAAATTGGATGTTTTTTTGAAAATTCGAATTTTTAATTAATAAATTTTAAATTTATTTTTATTGTAATTTTTATTTGTTCCAAATTAAATTTTTTTCATTCTAATTTGTAAATATTTATATTTATGGTTATTTTAATATAAAAAAAAATTAAATTTCACTTTATTAAAAGTCTTACGATCAATTTTATTTTAGTTTTTGTTTTGATCTAAAATTTTTATTTTTATTAAATTAATTAACTTTAAATTTATTTTTAATTTTTTTGATTTAGATTTGATTTAATTCTGAGTTTGGACTTTTTTCAAAGTAAATTAAAATTTGTTTGATTTATAAATTTTTATAAATTTTAATAAAGGATGTATTTTATTTTATTAAGATGTTAAATTTGTGTAATAGTTTTAATTTTAATGTATATGATACATAAGGATATTTGCTATTATTTTATTTCAGTTTTCTAATTCATTAATTTGAATTAAACTTCAAATGTATTGTAAATTTTAAATTGGTTTTACTTTAATTTAAATAATAAAAAAGGCATTTTATAATTTAATTTTCGATCATTTAATTCAATTTGAGTTTATTTTTGTTTTTCAAAATTTAATTTATGATTTTTTGTTTAACTCGAAATTAACTGTTGAATTATATTTTTTTATGTAATATATTGTTGTTGTTATTGTGCGTCATCTTTGGTTTCGCCTTATACAATACTTTAAACCCTTAAACTACCAGTTACTGGCAACCCCCATTTTGACACTTCAACACCCTACGGTTGTTGTAACACAGGAAACAAAACCACAATTACAACAACAGCAACAGAATGCTCGCATAACAATCACAAAAATGAATTATGATTGCGGCTGCCTGACACTAGCGAAAGCAACGAAAGTACCTGCAAACACATACACACACACACACACACACAGACAAGTGCGCACAAGTCTATATAGAAGCTGACATATATAGCTTTAATCCCATGAAATGCCACTCGTTGACCTTACAGCATGGCACGGTGCGTAGACGTTACCAACACGCACACACACATAAAAAATGCACATAAAGCGTACGTTACGTATACGCAGTGTAGACCACTGCTAGAGGGGTAGTGTAAAATACGAAATGGAAGTGAGAATTTGCGGTGCATTCGTGTAGCGAAAGTGGGATGTGTGTGTTGGCAATGCCACATACTCCTGGAGAAATTAGCGGCGTGTGAAGTGCAAAGAAGACAGATTCGTTAAGGTGAGAGGTGTGCTTGTGCGCTCAAGCTTCTGCGGTTGCTGTGGCTTTTGCGGTTGCAGCTCGTCAATTGTGGCATTGTTCGTATAATAGTTGATTATAGTTGTATGGTTGAGTGTTTGTGGGTGTGTGGACAGCTAATATAAGCGTAGCGGAAAAGCGCAAAACGTGCAGCTTTTGATTTTGGAAATTTAATTTAGACAAATTTAATAAATTTTAGTATTAATAATATTATTATATTATATAGTATTTAGTATCCAATTGAAAAATGAAAAAAGGAGGAGGAAAAAATAACACTTTCGTGCTCAAAACAAATATAAAATTTTTTTTTTAATATTTATTCAGCTAAAAATATTTTTTATGGTATTTAATATATCTAATTTTTAATTTTATTTTCATATATTCATATATAAATATAATTTATTGTTTTCTCTCTTTTTTATGTCATATTAAATCCCAAATTACTCACCTTCGGCACACCACCCGCTCTTATATCACTAACTTGACACAATTCGATGACGTCACCTTCCTGGACAGGTATGTGGTATTTGTATGAAATAAGATTTTAATAAAGAAAGTGTGTAAATTGTTAAAAATATACATATCTAGTTATAAATTTTAAATTAAACATTTAATTAAATAAAAAAACATTTTTACTGTCAACTCACCCTGCCATCGCTTTTCCAATACAAAAAGAATCCATATTCGTCCACTTTGAACATAGCGTCCTTCTCGAAGTCATTCTCCTTTGTTTCCTTCTCATTTTCGAACCAGCGATCGAACACGCAACCGGTGGTTAACTCCTCCGGCACCGGAATTATCCAATCGAATTCGTACTTTTTCGTCATTTTGAATGGTCGACGTCTTTCCGCTCAACTAACAGTAACTATTAAGCGAGTTATATTTGTTTAAATATTTATTTACAACTACAATTTGCCGTTATGTGTTTGTTTTTCAAACGCCTTTTTCCTTAAGCTTTGCAACAGGAAACAAGTTCCTGCTTGACTTTTGCGACTAGATTATCATTTTTGTTTTTGTGACTCTTCTTTTGAGATATTTTGAAGATTTGTAGGTTAAAAATTACATTTTCGGTGAATCTGTTTATATATTTGAGATTGCGAAATTCGATCTGCTGAGAGTTATGTGATTTGTTTATGTATATGGAATGATTGAGATCCTTGGTTAAAATCTGCAAATAAAGAGAACAGAGAAATACTTAGTACTTACATATATTAAAAAAAGAGTAGTTAAAAAGAGAGCAAGAGTTTCATAAACCCGAGAAGAATTGAATCACATATCCAAATCGTGAACGAAACGCTTTGACATTATTTTATATCTTTAATATTTAATATATACAAAAGTCCACTTCCTTTAAGCACTATTTATATGTTGGAAAGACTCTGTTCCCCTACATAAGTCTACACACACAATATGAAATCCATGCAGTAGCTTTCTTAAACCAATTATTTCGATTATATTGTCGATCATTTTTCTTATATTCTATACGTTGTTTCACAGCGTGCGTCTTTGTTTTTCTTTTCCTTTCATCTGCCAATTCGTTTTTGCTACCTATTTGTTTTATGTTTTAAGCCTACTTTTAGGTGTCTAGGCTTTTCATTGGCTTTATCACCCGTAGATTGATAGCTTAGCTACTTCTACTTGAGTAGTTGTGAGAGAAGTGTGCCTGTAGGCGCCTAAAAGTATGCACTGCAATGTCTGCGTTTATCCCTATGAATTATCTTTTTGCCAATCGTGTGTATGGGTCATTAACTTTTAAGCGCGCAGCGGTATTGATAAAAGATAATAAATTATTTTCGAAAGTGTAAGCAAGCGGCAGTGTTACAGCACCTACTGCTTCGATCCCACTTGGCTTGATTTATGATTTTTAGTGAGTTCGTGGATGTGGGTACGATTTTTGCTACAAAAAATAATGATAAATTGGAATTTAATAACTAAAATATAGCATTAAATACATTGTATTTACTGGTGAAGTCTTAAATGCTGAAATTTCATAACCTGCGCCTAAAGGTATGCTACGTGTATTTAAGAAGTTGTTAATTTCAGACGAAATTAATGATTTTTTCCAAAATACTTAAATATTTTTTGAAAATAAGTTTTTATCGTGCAGTGCGCCCGAAAGTATGCTATTTTAGCTATTAAAGTTGTTGTTTTTTCGATTTTCCAGAATTTTCTTTCCTTTTGCATACCAAATAATACTAAAATTGCAAAAATACATTTGCGCATCCATCTTAAGTTTCAGCTAAAAGTATGTAAGAGCAGATAGTGGCTGCTTGAATCCTAAATGTATGCTGCAAAACAAATGAGATTGTTAATATTGAAAATCTTTGAATAATGTTTTAACTTGTGGTCAGGATACTTCAATTTTTCTTCGAATTAAACAATTTTTGTATTTGACAGCAGTGTGCGCTCAAAAGTATGCAATTTCATAAAAGCCAACTTATGGTTCTTCCGATTTTTAAAAATGTTAATTTCTTTTGTACGCAAATATCACTCAAATAGTAAATATACAATTTACGCCAAGTCAATTATGTGTTGAAGCCTGTAAAAATAGCAAGAGCTACTACTCAAGGCATAAATGTATGCTATGAAATTTTTAAAATTGTTATTGTTGACAATCTTCAAATGAAATTAAAAATGTTTGCTCAGAATACTTCAATTTTCTTCAGAATTATAACTTCCTTGTTTGTATTTTATACTTTGCCACAGTGTGCACCCAAAAGTATGGCATTTTAACGAGTTAAACTGGTTGTTCTTCCAATTTTCTTTCCTCTTGTATACCAAGTAATACTAAAATCACAAAAATACACTTGTGCTTTGCGTGATGTCTAGTTTGTGTACTGCTATCTAAAAGTATGGCACAGCAGTTGGTAGTAACTTAAATCCCAAATGTATGCAAAACCAACAAAGGTTCTGGTGCCAGCACTTAAGTACCTACGCAAGCAACTCTTGTAAAGCAAAGCAGAATGAAAGGAGTGGTGTAAAGTTGAAAATACTTTACTAAAAACGCGCCTGAACATGCCACTCGTATGCGCCTGAAAGCCAACTCAATTTTTTTTCCTACTCTAAGCAAATATTATTCCCACAGCATAATTTTGGCAATTGTAAGAAGATTGGTATTATATTGTATATACATACGAGTACATATGCACATACATATGTATGTGTTGTACCTCAACATTTATTTCACCACTATCGAGTGATATGTATTGGTCACTGAAAGCAGCGCTGCACAATTGAAGCGCTCGAGTGTAAACGACAAACACATTTTGCCCACTTGTGTCACTTGTCATCAATAATGTTTGTTGTTTTTATGACAACATGTACAGTAGTTTTTGTTGCTTTTGTTACATATTAACTGTATATATTCTTGGTGCGTGCAAAAAATAGTGCCAATAACATATATACACTTATAGCGAAATGAATTTTGTTTTGCTGTTGTTCTTTTTTATTTCTTTCTTTGTTTGCTTTTGCTGCGTAGTTTCTTAATCCCGTTTATTTTCCGGCTGTCTAGTTCTATTCTCCCGTTGTTGATTTTATTTAGCTATTTTATTTATGTATGTTTGTTTTACTAGTGCAAAAGCAAGTTGGGTGTCTCGTGTAGTCTACTTTTAGTTGCTAGCGTTATAAGCACTGGAGCGAACGAGAAATATGTGACATGGTCATTAAATTAAATGTACGGAAGTGTATTTTTTACTTTAATATTGCATACTTTAAGACGTAATATTTTATTACATATTAATGCTTAGAAAAAGAAAACTTTTTTTAATATAAAAATTTTTTAGTACAAAGTTTTAGGACTCTTCAGCACATATATTTTTAGTACTAATTTAGGCGGCGTGTGGCATTGAAACTATTAAAAACACAGCGAGTAATTTTAGCCACTGAATGTCTCAAATAATTAACATTTGCACGACTATCACTAACTTTGAACTTTTTAGTACTCAACTTTTCAATAATATTTATCAGACATTAATATATATAAAAGTTTCCAAATTTTATATAAATACAAATAAATATAAACAATTGCTTTGTTATCATTTTTGGCATAAAAAAATTGTGTACTAAATTCAAGTACAATTTAGTACATAATTTTTTTTTACTACTTTATGCCACGTGTAGTTTTAGCTCTTTATGCAGAGCATCGATATTAAATTGAAATCTCTGAACCTTTCAAATATTTTACATTTCGCAAAATATCAGCATAACTTTAACTTCAGAACTGTTAGTATTAACTGTTCTTAAAATTTTAACACATTAAACAGTTAAAAATTTTTACTAAATATTAATTTTATTTCTTTATTATGATTTTGAGCATAAAAATATTTAGTAAAAAATTGTAGTACACATTTTTTAGTACTACTTAGGCTGCATGTGTTTTGGGTGCTATAGTGACACCGATATTAATTTGGACCGCTGATAATCAAAATTGTTTCCATTTATGAAATTATCCTCATAATCTCTATTTCATAAATTTTAGTACATATATCACAAGAATTTTTAGCACACTAAAATGTTAAATTTTTTTCTAATAATTGATTAATTTACTGTGATTCTCAGCATGAATACAAAAACAGTTCTTAATTTTAGTACACTCGAGCACTAATTTCTTGGTACTGTTTGGTACTAAATTCACACATAAATTTTTTAATTTATTAACATTTTTAATGAATGTTTGGTGTTAAACTGTGTTATTTTGAGTACTCCTACTAAAAGCAACATGTTTCATCAACTAAATTCTACTTTTATAATTAAAATTGCTTAGTGTACTAAAATGTATAGATTTTAATGATAAATTTGAATTTTGTAAATTTTTTAAATATTTCTGTGAAGATATTTTACATTTTGAAAAATAATAATTTACTTATATTATAATTATTTTTTATAATAATTGAATGCTAAAATAGTTTAAAATTTAATTTAAAAATAAATATTGGTATTGTTAGTATCCTTTTTTTAATTTTGTAATCCAACTAAAATTTTTAAATTTAAAAATATGAAAATTTTAATTAAGCATTCCACTCCACACAAATTTTTGCAAAAAGCAGTGGGAGATCGGCATGAGTAAGCGATAAGAAACGACTCTATATTTTATACGGAGTATCCTCTCATATTCTCTAATATAATATATGCTCTTCATATTCTCCGTATAACAAATAGAGTCGTTTCTTATCTCTTACTCATGCTGACCTCCCAAATTTTCAATGCTTTATGACCCGCATAAAATTTCATTCAATCATCTTCAGTCATCTCATTTTCTTATCATTTCCTTTTGTATGTGTCACAGCGAGTGAAAGCGTGCGGGGACATTATCATAATTTTTGTAAATCGTATGGTCGAGGTCAACGGCAAATAAATAATATATTTTGTATATAATAGACGTCATATCTATTTCATACATTTGATAAAATAAATCAAATACAATGAGAATTGAAAGTAATCCACATTTGCAACAAGAATAAGTGAGTTCAAAGCTTTATACACTATATATAGGGGAAAGTATGATTTTCAATGGTTTAATCTACACGCGTCTAATCAACGAACAATGCACGGCAAAGCAAACGTCTGAGTGTTAGTCATTCGTGGACATTTCAATCAAAGATATAACTAGTATTATGCGAAGATTTTAACATAATAGTTTGCATTCAAAGTAATTTGTGTGTGCTAATTGGTATATTTAATACATTGTGGTGGGCAATAATTGTGAGTAAATATTAATATATGTTTTTATGATATATGGTATGGTATGTAATAAAAGTATGTTTAAATAAATTGCTGATTTTCAATTTAGTAACAGAAGTTAAGAAATTGTGACATATGATATTTGAATAAAATGTATGGTCCTAAATTTTTAGTACCATTTTAAATATAAATAGCGTTGTATACCTTATATTAAAAGTCATCGATTATTAAAGTAAAATATTAATATAATTGGTAGTACTAAATTTTAGAACTATTTAAGTATTCTTTTAAATATTGTATCAATTGCGCTTCATACCGTAACTTAAAACTCAACGATGAAAAAATGTCACTATAATTTTTAGTACTAATTTAGTACACCACTTACATAAACTATGTACAGATCTCATAAGTTTTGACGCTTCGAGATAAATTTCTGATTTTAAATTTAATAATAAAAGCTAAAAAAATATAACTGTTAATATATTAGTTAAATTTATAGTCCTAAACTTTTAGTACTCTGTTAGTACACTCAATTTTAGTAGAACTCAAATTAAAAATCAACGATGAAAAACTAATAATATAATATTTAGTACTATTTACCACTTATACGAGTTATGTACCTCTTAAGTTTTAACTCATCTTTGATAACATAATTATTGTTTTTATTATTTACTAAAATACTAGTCATAATAATTTAGTACTCTTTCAATAATTTATTTATAATTTAGTACATCATTTATAGTTCTTTTCTGTTACGAAAGTTTGATACGATTTTTGTACACCATTTACTACTCTCCTTCTTTTTCCTCTAATTATTTTTTTTAGTACATTTATAATTTCCAAATTTTCAAGTCGACTGATATAAAAGGAACATTGTGAACAAATTTATAAAATCCTTATAAAAATTTCAGTTATGTTAAAAATTAAAAACAATTATTTTGTGTTTAAAATATAGATAAATAAGTTTAGTATAAGTTTTCATTACTAAATATTAAGAACTTCCATATTTTTGTTTGGACAAAGTTTTTAGCGTCTGGTATACAAATATTGTACTAATTTTCACCAAGCTTACATTGTTTACATAAAGTTTTCAGCCGCTTCCCTAGTACGAAATTATTTGTAATAAATAATTGCTGAACATTTTTAGTACTATTTTATAGTACTGAAATATAGTTTGTGAAGAGTTTAGTACTAATTTTCAACATAAAATACAACATTTTTCTTTTTGTTAAGTCTTGCTAAGTACTAAAATCTTGTTCAATGTATAGACATAAAATTTTTCACCACTAATTGATTTAAATTTACATATTTTACATTAGACAAAATTTTTAGCGCCTAGTACTTAATTTTTTGTACTAAACTTTCGATTCATTAATTTGTGTGCCGTTTTAGTACATCTTTTGTGTACCTACTAACTTTTTTTGTTTAATTTTATATTCTTACCAAATTACTCTGTTTTAGTACTGAGTTCAATCTAAGATTAATTTAGTACTAAATGTAATTAAGTGTTTATGGCTTTCTATTACTTTTGGAATTATAAAAAATAAAAGAATTTTTGTATTAAATTGTCTTCAGTACTCAATTCTGATTAAAAATTTTAGTACTAAATGTGATATGATAAAAAATTTTAGCAGTATTTTTTGGTAGTTCTTAAAAAGTTTTAATATTCGCCCAATTTGCTATAAAAATTTGAATTTGTCCACTAAATTAAAGAATATTATATTTGGTATTTAAAATATTTAGTACTAAATTCAGATTTATCAACTTTTATTACCAATTCTGTGCACTTATAATTTAGTACTAATACTTTGAGTACACATTTTTGGAATTAAATAATTTTTTTAGTAAAATATTATTCTGAAAAAGGGTTATTTTATTGTCGATTTTTGTCGATGCCAACAAGCCACTACCAACAATATAATGCCTTAAAATTCGATATAAGGTTCAAAATAGCTTTAATATTTATCTACGCCGTTTTAATTGCCTACATTCTGGCGCTTATGCAAATAAATTACTGTTTAGCGCTTTCCGAGTTACCAAATAAATTATAAAAAACTAGTTTTGAAAAATTTTCAGCCTGAAATTTGTTGACGCTCCGCAGTATATCCAGCCCCTTGGTTGTTGACCTACCGTAGGCAAGTTTGATGTACGTCGCCACTAGCCGTTTCACACATTCACGTACTCTCGCATGGCCCTCAACCCACACTTCATTGCAGTTACTTATGTTGACGCTATATAAACGTTGAAAGTTGTAAGGCCAGCATGTGGGCGTGTCGGGGTGTAATCGACATCAAAGCGAAAATTGTAGGCGTTGTCACATACATGCGTTGGTCGATTGGTTTGTTGGTGTTTGCATAAGTTGTTGCATATGCGCGAGCATTAAAATACCACAGTATTCACTACAACAAATTTGTTAGACACCTGTTGTGGCTTAAAAAGCTCGAGTGTATATTTTTTTATACTTGTTGTTGGTTCAATTCTGTTTTTGTTTATGGCACGGTGTGCCATACTCTTAAAATGCCATCAGCGCAATTTGCCACTGCTGGATTAATCAATTAAATACGCATTCGTTTCAGCCTTCGGCGCAGCGCTTGGCCGGCCTGTGCTGGTTATATTCGGCCCGTTCTTTATTGTGCGGCTTTAAATGCTGGCGTATGTGTTTACCCATACGGTTGGGAGATTTTTGTTCGTGCGCATTGTTTGCATAATACCATTGTTTCATTCACATTCACTGAAGCTTATAAGTTGCGTATTATTAGGCTTTACGTATTACAAGCTCTGACAAAACAATGCACAAATAATATATGACACGTTGATTTTTTATGCGAATGCAAATTATTGTATGTATTGTAGTCCATTTTGTTTGGTTGTAAAATTGGCTCATGGTTGAATGGTTTTGCTGGCTTTGAGGGAAATATAACAATAAACTTTAAAGCGCGTAGAATTTAAATACTAAAGCCTTCATAAAACTTTAAGTGGAGCTTAAAAGTTATAAATTGTGTTGAATAAAATTTTGTATAAAGTAACAAAAATGTCATAAATCAAAGCATACTTTTAGTTGCGTATGGATAAAAGTTATATTTTCAGCAATATTATCGAAAGTAATTAATTTCGTGACTAAGCACTGCCGGTGAAATTGATAATATAATTAGTTGTAGTAGTTAGTATCTTGTAACTTAAGAGATTGTCTTATAAGATTGTCTACCTAACAAATGTATACTTTTAGGCGCATATCAAGCACAAGGGCAATAATATTGAAAATTTAACTACAAATACACTTTTTAAGTACTAATTTAAATATATTTTGCTAATATTTTTATGAAAAATTATAAATGTTATTAAATAGTAAAACATTTACAAAGTGTTTATTAAAGTCAGAAGTTTAACTACATATATGCAATTATAAATTATTATTAAATATGTGCATTCTTTAAGGCGCAGTTAAATTTTTTGAATAATTTTACTAATAAAATAAACTTAACATATATAGTTAAACTTTTACAAAGTGTTTGTTAAAAACAAAAGTTAATGTATATGCGATTTAAAATTATTTACAACTTTAGTGCATACCTTTAGGCGCATGAAATATTTTAATTATTATACTAATAATATGAGCTTAAGACATATAGTTAAACATGCGTCTATAGTTAAACAAATTTTAATGTTTGGAATTAGAATTTTAATATTTTTTAAATATTCGTATTGTCTCTGATTTCGATTTGATATAACAAATTCTAAAAAATATGCTTTTAGGCGCAATATCAAAATAAAGGTTTACTGGTGAAATTCTTATACTCTTTAAGCAGAATTCTACATTTTAAGGTTTCCTGCTTTTTTTGTATGTTCAAACTGTAAAATCCAAGTTATTTTGGTTAATTTGCTTGTATACTTTCAGGTGCTATATTTAGCTCGTTATTACATAATTTTGGTCATGAACGCGAACAAAGTATGTTCAGATAAATATTGCGCAACTATATTAGTGAAATTCAATGCCATTAAAATTTAACATTTCATACTTTTAGGCGCACATATAAAATTAAGATTCTTTCTTGCTTTTTTCGCATGCTTGTTTTATAAATTTAAATGAATCATGCCAGACATTAGTTGAAAAATATGTGCCATTATTGGCTTATATATTATAAAAAATATGATTTAGCATATTTTCAGGCGCATTATTTTTAATATAGCTTTTTTTTGTTTTCCGCATATGTTTTCGGTTTAAGATTCGCATATATTTTGCCTTAAATATTGATATTTGCTTACTTCAATAATTTGAAGCATGCAATCAGGCGTTCAGGTAGTTACATATATATGACGTTATACGCAGTCTCCAATTTGGCTGTTGTCAAAACTTTTTATTTTCCACTTACTTAAATTCCACTGCTTGGCTACCTTACGTTTGCCGCCTTCAACATTTCAACTAGTCGTTTGCATTTCACTTTAGTCGCAGCAAGTTTTAATGAACTACATACTTTTAGGCGCGTAACCTGTGCAAACACGTTTTGTGCAAGTTTTTTTATTATAAATACTTTTTTTCCGCAAACTTTGCATATTTTACGAGAGCTGCTGACAATTTATTAACCAGCTCGTGTGTTGCACTGCCTGTTGCTTCGACTTGCTCGTCTTTTTTTAACTCTGCTGCGCTGCGTTTCGCACTTTTCACTCTTGCGGTGTGCGCGTACATGATTGGCATTCAGCTGAAATTGCCACGGCAGATTATATCCGCACAGGTTTGATTAAGTTTCGCATAAGTTTCATTACATTTCTACCGTTGGCATGACTGCGTCGGTGGGCAGGTGATGTTTTCGGCGAAAAGACTATGAACTTACAAAAAGCTTTGCATATTGTTCAGCGCGCTTGCTGTTGGCATGTCAAATGTGTGAGGCAGATCAGGCAGATGCCCCTTTTGAAGTTCGTTTGATTTTACCAGGACGATTTCTAGGAAATTTATGGGCAAATCTAATTTAGAACACGAAGTACACTTGATTAAAATTGTATAACGGTGGTGGGAGACTGGACAATTTTTTTATTTGTTAATCTCTGTAGAATTTTTGAAACGAAACGACGGTATACAATCAACTGACGAGGTCAAATGGTGTGTTAACGTTACTAAGCGAGTTGCGTTAATAAATCCTTTGAATCTAGTTAGTACAGGCTATGAGGTATATATGGTTAAAATTAATTTGAACCGACCATAAAAAAGTCCTGACGCAGTCAAGCTGATGACCAGATATTGAAAAGTTTTTGAAATTTGAAACCTTCTTAAGAACAGTGTTACAGATTTTGAGTAGAAAAGTTTTCATTATCAACAGAGATAGCCTACATAGCCGCTTATTTGACAAAACATATTAATATTCAATCGAATTGAAGGCATAAATAACTTTTCAGAACATTATATTTTCTAAATGTTTTTTGTTTTTTTAAACTAGTTTAGTTCCATAAATGCATGAAGAATAAAGAAGTTCAAGTGTTGTAATTAGTTCGTTTTGAATTTTCCAAAAAATTGATACCTAGGCTCGGGTTTTAATCCGTATGTAGTTAATATTCTCTTAAATTCAAAATATTTTTGCACAGAGTTGCCACTTATTGGTAACTTATAGTGTGACTTTATTTAAATATGTATAAATAAATATCCTGTAGTCTTTAGCATACTTAAAATTATAGTCTGAAAAAATGTATAATAGGGTTGCCATGTAAATAAAGAAAAAATAATAATTTCAAATTTAATGTTGAGTGATTTCATATTTGATGAAAACTCAATTTTTTAGCCAAAAATTATATATATTTTTTTATATTGTAGAAACAGTTTTTTCAGAGTCGCCAACTTATCAAATAATTACTTAACTAATAAAAACAGGTTCAACACAAAGAAGGTTTGATTTTTCTACGTTCCAAAAATTTACGCTTAGTATTGCCAATACTTCCTTATATAATTACCAATTTTTCTGTAGTGGTAATGTGAGTCAATGTGTTAAGAAATTAGTTGAATGTTTATAGCCTTTTTCTGACTTAGCTATGCCAAAAATTTTTAATTGCATTTAATTATAAATATTCTTGCTTAAGAACATATCTTTTAACATTGCCATAAATTTAATTGCAATGAATTGCATGACTACTGTTATATAATAACGAAGAACGTATACGCAATTGCCGTATGCGTAAAGTAATGAAAATGATCCCATTATTTTTTATTTGATTTTGCATTATAAATATTTAACAGCGTTGCCACCTGCACTAAATTCGATGAAAAAAATTTTAAGACATTTATTGCAAATTTAAAATATGCTGTAAAAGTGATAAAAAAATAAATCAATGATCATACTGAGTAAGATTGCCACATTTTATTAATTTTTAATATTTATATTTATATTAAAAAATTTAATAATTTTTTTTTTATTAAAATAAAAATTTAATTTTATATATAATTGAAAATGCATAATTTATCGTTATCGTTTATACCTAAAATATTAAAATTCTTATTAAGTTACCATTTTAAATTTATTAAATTTTGATTTAACAATTCATAAAGCAAGTTGAAATGAAATGCTAAATATGTTATTGTAAAATTGTGCTGAAAAGAGTTGTTATCTATTTTTTAATTATTTATTTTTCATTACAGCATTTGTTTCGTACGAATTGTATAAATTTCCCGTAATATTTTCGAATTAATTTTTAACCATTCCTATCTCAGCTAGAACTAACGCCTTAATAAAGGCTCATAAATTGCGTTCAGAAGTCAATGCTCATACGCGTGACATGTTGAAATTTGCGTGCTCAATTGAAATGCTGACATCCGCAGAAACGCAAGTTAAGAATAACAAAAGAAAACAACACTTATGGTTACAGTGATCACCCTATGGTATATGCTACATTTTCCATACTCATATTCTTCTTACTTTCAACCATTCCGCTTTACGCTTTGAACCAATAATTCACACGCACGAATTATTTCATTATTCGTCGGCAATTCAACGCCTGAGAAATTCTCCGAAAAAAATTGACGCGAAGGCAGGCAGGCCTGCACCTAGTATACTTTGAGGCGACCAGCGGAGCTCATGTGCGTGCGACCTAAACGCGCACATACAATTGCTACGCTTGGCGTATTTGGTCGTCAGTTTGTCTCGCCCGATACGCTGCACACGCATATCGACACACACACACACACGCGAAAAATGTCTTTGGCAATTTCTAGAAGCATGAATGGAAATGGTATTGGAGTGCGGAAATTTGCCGCATTTTAGGCACAGTGCCAGTCACACGTGAACCGCTGGGTTGTGTGTACGTGTGCATTTATGCTTGGTTGCTGAACATAGCAGGGGCAAGCAACAACTGCTTACTAATGCCGTACACAATTTAAGAGCTTTTAAATTGCTTGCTCTTAGCAGGTAGTTGCATAGTATCGGGCGGATATACATGTACGTTAAATGTGACAGCTGTTTATGCTTGCGCCTGTAGCTGCAACACGCAAATCGCATTCATTTAATGTCAAAATTTATGCGTGTACAACATGAGTGCGTAATTTATGGCCACATGTCTATGGAGAATGTACAGGAAGGTGCTGTAGTTCTAGGCGCTGTGGCTAGGTTTCTGCAGAATTTTAATTAGCTGTGAAAATTCTCTTATAAATGCAAAAGTGTGTGCTTTCGAAGCTTCCAGTTTATAAAATCAATGATATCAACGCTGTCAGGCGATGTGAAAAGTGAAATGTCAGGCAGTGCATACTTTTGGGAGTTGATGTTTGTTGGAGATTTTAAAACACTTAATGTTAAATTCATAATTTCGTTGGTGTACACTTATACAACAAATATATATATGATTTCGTACATATATATTTGTATATAATATAAAAACTACATACTTTTAGGCGCAAATTTACTTTTTGAAATTCTTAACGCCTTAATAAATTCTAGATAGTGTCAAAACTGTTAAGTAATTAAAAACAAATATATTTATTTGAAATGTGATATGTTGCAATTTTTTTTACATTTTTGTTGCATACTTTGGTGCGTAAATATATTTTTTCAATTTTATAAAAATGGAATTTGATGAATAATTTTTTTTTTTTAATAATGCAAACACACGTTAAAGAGGTGTACTGCTCGAAGTTTTAATACTTATTGCATATTTTTGGGCGTAAAATGTTAGATAATTTTTTTTAGTTCATGAATAGCGAATCAGAGCACGTATGTATGTCTGAAATATGTATAATATATAATTGCAACCTTTTTTTGCAATTAGTGTTTAATATTTCTGAAAAAAAAATGTATTTAAAAAAAAGTCGAAAATGTTTTAAAGTTTTGTTTTATTGTAGATATTTGCAAGCTCTAATTCCATAAAGGCTGCTCTACTAAATAATATTTATTTATTACATATTTCGTTAAATTTGAAAGCATTTTGAGCTTTGGGTGCTTTTTAATAAAAAGAACTGCATAAATGACAAAAAAAGTTTAAAAAAAATTAAGTGTAACTGTTTTTAGACAAAATAATGCAGTAAAGTTAGTATAAAAATTGCGTAAACTTACAGGCGCAATCTTCATGACGTCAGAATATCTTAATGCAATATTTTCAAAATATTAATAATTCCGTAATTCGGAAGCATTAAAATTTTCCAAAAGAGCTTACCATACTTTTAGGGGCTTTAAAATGTTTCGTAAACATTTCCAGTTTCAAATGGTAGCGACAAAACAAGCAAATACGGAAATAATGTACAGGCATACATATCTATAGGTACATATACATAAACGTATTGCATACTTTTTAGCGCCAATGCGTAAACAGCAAATTTTGTTCAAACTTAAGCTACTATAAGAATATTTACCCACTTTGACTTCAACAAAGAAAAAAAAAACGTTCAATATCTTTTACTGCCTACCAAGTTTAAATGATTTCACATGCTTTCAGGCGCATAAAATGTATTTTCAAGTAACGCCACTTTAACCATTAATATATGCATATTAATTTATATACAATTCAGCTGTTGTGCCATTGACAGATGCTTTATGCAGATAATACGCACTTAACTGACATGAGGTATGTACGCCTAAAAATATGCCAACGACAGAAGTATAAACAACATACACGCAGCTGACTGAATCTTCTGCTAAAGAAATATATATACATGAGTAAAGGAAAATCGAAGTCATAACAAATTAATGAATTCCTCTTGCTGCCATGCACACACGCATACACTGCAGGCGCCGACACATATGCTACAAATGTGGCAGCACTCAGCAGGCGTTGCTTTCAAAGTAACTTTATGCGGCTTTTTGCTTTTGTTAGTAAACGACAAACGATTAGGATGACATTTTGAAACCGTATTACAAAGTCGCCACCTACACCTAGCCATATATAACATAAATATATAAATATATATATATATGCTCTTATATGTGTCATAGCATAATGCTGGCAAAAAGTTCGCTTAACTTTCTAGCGCAACTGTGTCAGGCGTTCTGCTGCTAAGCGCTATTTTCGTTATAACTGATTGGGATTTTCAATATTTTTTCATTTTGTATCTCGTAGCATAATTTCTTTTCTGCTTCATGGCTTAGCACTTTAAAATTTCCATATGGCTGCACTACGGCGCTGTCGCATTTCCTGCCAAGCTAGCACTCAGCGGCTGTCTAAACTGACTGACTGCCTTGCTGACGAGCGCACAGCACCAGTGATTGTGATACTGGCTTACTGTTAGCTTGACTCTGCTAACCCCGGCGCTCTTCAACCTTTCAGTAGTCAATAGAATCCTGAAAGTCTACTTAATACTCTATATATGATGGCATATGACGACAGTTATGGCGTTCGCATGCATATCATTTGTATAAAAAAGTGCTAACGAGTGTGTAGCAGCCTTAAAGTATACTAAGTAGTTTTGTATGTGTGCTACTTAAGCACCTAAAAGCAAAGCGTTGTAGCTCTTTCAAGTATATGGCATCGGCAGGCGCTGCACTGATAAGAAATTTAAATAATTAATATATAAGAAGTAGAGAAAAGTAGCACATATAGTCAGTCTATTAGAGCGCATTTGCACAGTGAAAAGCAAAAAAGTGGATTTGTATCTACGTTAAGCACATATTTCCTACTTAAGCATATATACAAGTATATCTATATATTATGTATCTTACTTTTGTGTCGTCACTTATTAACTCAAAAATAGCAGCAGTGTATAGATATGCGTGCTTATGGTACTTGATTTCTTAACGAAATTTACAAAAAAAAAAAAAATGAAAATTACATAGATGCGAGCCTATTGTACAATATACATTTAGGCTTAATACAGCTAATGTTATTGTCGTGATATAAAATATTTCGCAAAAATTTCTGTAAAACACTGTCGAGTTGACAGTCCTTCTCCACATAAAACTATAAACACCTTCCGCTTACGAATGGATTGTACCACTGTTGTTGTTGCGCACGTTATTTTTCTAAAATTTTCTCGATCTCAACTATATTTATAATAAAATAGGTAAAAAATGCAAAAGCATTGAAAAATCGCTATAAGCGTCGTCTTTATTCGTATTTTTCGTGAAAATAAAAGCATGCTTTCGGGCGTTCGGACAAGTTTACACTCATAACAGTTGTATAAATTTGCTTGGGTGCTGAAAACCACACAATAGAAAGTAGTTGCTATAAAAGAAGAAATTTAGCTTTCTTTGTTTTCATTTTTGCTGCAATAGTTTCTGTAATAAAACAAAGGATTCTCTATTCGTACATTTCCTGAGGCGCATTAGTTGGAAATTGTGTGACATGCAATTCATATTATTTATTTTCTTGAATTTTTTCAATTTCCACGCTCACTTTTCTCTTCATTTAGCGCGGTCGTCAGTTGAAAAGATGTATGCGCGCGTAAAAGTATGCTATATTGTAGTGATAGGAACATATTCAGCTTAGCTTTGACGCTGACTGCTCAATTTTTTTTGCAATTCAACGTTAAAATTGATAAAGGCTTGCATTTTTGTGTGTTTAATGGATATGTACAGAAGTCTGTTGCATACTTTTAGGCTCAATGAAGTTAATAGCTTCTTTAATAGTGAGTTTGCTCGTGCTCTCTCCCTGATATAATATTTTTGTGCAAAACTATATAAAATTAAGTTATAAGCGCCTAAAAATATGCAATTTATTACAGTGCTTTGTCGATTTTCCTGGTAAGGTTTGTATGCATATGTGCGTCAAATGCGAGTTGTGCTTGTTTTATATACATTTTCAAATATATACACAATTTTTTTAAACATCCTTGCATACTTTTTGGCGTGGAAAGAATTATTTATTAATAGTAAATATTGCTTTGTGCTCTCTTTTAGGAGATTATTTTTGGCAGCACTAAATAAAAAATCATTTGTTGGCGCCTAAAAGTATGCAATTAATCTCACTTTTCGTCCAATTTCTGCTTTGTATTTCTGTTATGGTAAGTTTTAAACTTCCTTGCATACTTTTAGGCGTGGAAAAATTATTTACAATGCAATTAATCTCACTTTTCATTCAATTTCTGCTTTGTATTTCTGTTACGTTAAGTTTTAAACTTCCTTGCATACTTTTAGGCGTGGAAAGAATTATTTATTAATAGTAAATATTGCTTCTTGCTTTCCTTCGGGCGAATATTTTTCGGCTGTATTAAATATAAATAAATTGCTAGCGCCTAAAAGTATGCAAGTAGTCTCACTTTTCATTCAATTTCTGCTTTGTATTTTTGTTAAGTTACAATTTTGCTGTTAGCGTTTGCACGCACAATGGCGCCAAATGCGAGTTACGCTATTTTTTTTGCATAGATTTTTCGCTATTGCCGGTCTGATTAAAATTTCACTTGAATTCGCTGGAAACAATGGAATAAAAAAACTAAAAAACCGAAAAAAAATGGAAAACATGTAATAAACTTTTTAATTGCTTTTCTAGTTAGCCTTCCGTTTCACTTCCACTACTACAAGCTCATCTGCTTATAAATGCTACTGCGTTATGCGCGCTTAAATTCTTGCTGCTGTGCCATGCATGTATGTATATATGTATGTATGTATGTTTGTGTCTATATTCGTATCATTTGTGTACGTATGTATTGTATGCCTTCCCCATGGGATTGCTCCTAAAGCTATGACCTTGATAACGGTACTTGTGGTACGAATACATGCATATAAGCCATATTAAATAAATTTTCTATGTGCTCCAGTGCACCAGTTTAGTTAGAATAGCATGGAATTTGAATATTTTTCTCGTGGCTTAGGCGGAATCTTAAATACAGCTGCTGCTGCTAATGTTAATGTGTGCATTTTATGTGCTGCAAAAATGTGATTTACAAATTATGTTGGAAAACGATTTTTTCTTGCGTAATTTAATGCAGGTATATGTATGTATTTTGTTGGCAAAAAAAGTAAAAAACTAAACAAACAAAGTATAGGAAAATAAAATATTTAAATAAAACAAGTAAGGAAGCGTTGTAACCGAACATTTTATACGCTTGCAACTTATCCAACCTTGAAATCAAAGCCGGTAAAATATCTATCAAAATATCAAAACTAACCGATAACTTCATTGACATTTGATTTGATCGAACCACTATAATATAATATATAGCTACTATAAGAACTGAACTATCGGAATAAAGTTATAGAAAACTTTTTTAATTAACGAAATATTTCCATAACATATGCGGATCCCTTTAGCAGATAGATGGCATACAAACTGAGCAATTAAAATAAAGTGCTCGCGCTGTTGGCATGGTTTATTGTCCAAACAACGGCGCAATCTGCGCAGAAATTATTCAGAATGAGTGTCTATAGCATATAGCTGCCATAAAAAGACCGAAGTCTTTTACAAATACAGGATATCAGCTTCTATCAGTCAGTTTGTACGAGAACTGACTGATAAAAGCTCATATCTTGTATTTGTAAAAGACTTCGGTCTTTTTCTTGTTTTTATTACATAAAATTTCGGTTCATGCACTTTCAAAATTTATGAATTTCAAGCACTCTCAGATTTAATTAATATATTATCTGTTATTTTTGTATTTGAAAATTAATTAATATGACATATATTTGTATATATGTTTTAAATTCGCAATAATTTTAGTATATAACTTTTTAAATAAGAATGTTACTAACATTTCAAAAATAATATTTACTAGGGTGGAGCGAAAAAAATTTTTTTTTTTTGCTTAGTCTGAGGGTAAAATCTGTAGATTATAAAAAAAAAAATTTTTTTTAACATCTAGCGGTGGCCCGCTCACTTTTAAAGTAAATTTCGAGTTAAAATTTGTATTTCTTAAAAATATAAGTGTTCTAGCTGTGGAGAGTCCTCTTTCTGGCCAATTAAAAGTTATCAACTTAAAAAAAATTTTGTGGTCATTATTGTAGATTTAAAAAAAGTCTTGAACGACAACATGCCTTACTTAAGCGTTAAAATAAATTTTGAGTCAAAAACCGTCAAATTCGGTTATTTTTATATAAATTGTAAAGAGTTTAAACCAAAAAAAAATTTTTTTGTTCAAAATAAATTCTAATTTAAAAGTGAGTGGATGTTAAAAAAATTTTTTTTGTTTAAAAATTTTTTTTTTTTAGAATCTACAAATTTTACGCTTAGGCTAAGCAACAAAAAAAAATTTTTTACGCTCCCCCCTAATATTTATATAACACTTGAACTTAAAATGTTTATTTTCTTGTTAAATTTCTAAGCCTACAGTGTTATAAATTTGTTTTAAAATCTTGACATACATAATTTTTGAAATTTCCATAAAATTTAAATTTTATAAAATTTTCTGCTTATACATTTTTTTGAATGCAGAAAAGGGGGTCAAACGCAAACAAAGTATCTACAAAATTTCAAATTTATTTATCAAATACGCAATTTAGTAATATTTTTTGACTATTAAAATTTTTGCACACTGCTTTTCCAACGGCTACATAATACTAATTAACAAAGCAAAGCATTGATTTTAAAAATTTTCTTAATTATATACATAGATATGTTTTGTTTAATTTTAAATATTTTCACCACCAATCAGCGACTATCGGCTGCTTTTCGTGCGCCAGCTGCTGGCCACTTGTATTTGGCAGACAACGTGGGGCATCCATAGCAAGCAAACGCGGCTACTTTACATACACACACACACACAAGCCCCCACACATGTTAGTCTCGCGCTTTTCATATAAATATATCCCTCTTCCAATTGTTTATAGTTTACTTGCTGTAATTATTTACGAACATATCTACTATGCACATTTGATGATATTTGTTTTGAATGTAATATTTCAAGAGTTTTGTACTTCATAAATTTTATAGCGTTACAAAAAGGAAATGAAAATTTGTGTGCGTTCCACTTGTTTGCTGAATCATTAGTCATCCGTTTTTGTGTTGTTTCTGCTTGTTGTCGATGCATGCTTGATTGTGTGTGCGCGCAGAACGGTGGCTTTTTAATTTGCGATATTAACGCAAATTAATATTTCATTTAAATAATTTTACTCTACTGGCATGAAGTATTTAATTTTTTTATGGTGAGTAGTTCACTTAAGTAACATTTGCTTATCAAATTGTTCTTTTATTTACTCTTTGCAGTCATTTGCTTGCATATTCAATTTGTGCGTAGGTTGCCTTTTATATTTTTTGATTTGGCCCTAGTATTGCAATTGGGCAACTCACAACTCTATCGTAAAGTTTAACATTTTGAATGTGATACATACTCAGCATTGACATACAAACGTTATTTGCGTTATTTACAGTAACTTAAATATGCAACTCGACGAAAAAATGGAATTAAATCGCGCACATTTTCAACGAATAACTTTTTGCAATTTCCGAGATGAATTAACACATCAGTGCATCGATGCACTCAATTTTTATCGATTATCGATTGTATGGTGAATTAAATCGACTTCGTAGATAACTACATACTCGATTGGTCGAGAGAAATGTTACAAAAAGCAATAGCGGTGCTTTGAAACACGTCTATGACGTCATGACAGATGATGAAAAACTATATATTACGCAACCATACTAAAAGAAGAAAAAAGAATAACACAGTACAGTAAATTGTAAGTGGAACACAACCATTTGTTTGCCAGTTGTCTTTTAAGAAATCGGTAAAACCAACCACCGAAGATGGATTACTCTTCACCACGACAATGCAAGCTCTCACACGTCGACTGAAACAACTGCATTTTTGAGCACTCAAAACATCGATTGGCTGAGTCATCCACCGTATAAATTTGACTTGGCACTGAATGACTTATTTTTACTACCGCACGTAAATATCCAAAAAGGCGGTTGATGCATTGAGAACGCATGTTGTGGAGATACCTCAATTAAAGTGGAAAAAGTGCCAGGATGATTAGTTCAAACGCTGCCAAAGTGTATAGATCTTAATGTAGAATATTTTAAAAAATATAGCGATTTTCGTTAATTGATCTTTGTTGTTGTTCTCTTATGCCGAAATATAAAAGCCAACCCTCTTAAGATTATAAAAATAATTTTTTTTTTGCTAATCTTCTGTTATTTTCTTGGGAAGCAGATTTATTGTATTTAACTACTTTCGGAGTTGGATAAGCAAACCACTGGATACGGTGGTATATCGAAAAATTTTAGGAGTTATTTTCAGACTTTTAGAGGGTCTCTCTCACAAACTTTTTTCTCTGTCATTATGCAATGCCACCGAAACGCCGCCTCAAAAGAAGAACTCTTCCGGACTTTTGTTAAATTTAGTCATATTTAAGATAGGTAAAGTTTGAGGCCGAAAAAAATTTCATAAGTACCGTTACAAAACTGTACGCGTATAAACGCTTAACAAGCATGGTCTGTAAACGGTAGCCTTGAAAGTGTTTGAGTAATGACACACGATTATTATTTGAAATTGAAACCTTGAACGACATTAAAGTTATTATTTTCAAGCTTTGACCTTCGAACTGCCGCTTTGTCCTCACAATCTCTAGTCACGCAGCAGATTTTTTAATAGAAAAATTATTAATTCAAAGGTAGCGCACTGTGAAAATAATGAATGATAACGATAAAGACAGAAAATGTAACAAAATAAGAAACAAAAAAAAAAAAACAAGAAAAACAAACAATTAACAAGACTAGCAAGAATAAAGCAAAGCCACACGTCTAAATGACGGAGTGACAGTGACTAGGATAGTTGGCAGCACGCAGGTCACATAATGGCAGTGTTGTTATATAAATAGCAATGTCCGCTATTTGTGGATTTACAGGCACACACACATATATACACACAGCCAAACATGCTCAAGCATGTGCAAGTGCAACGTAGAAGGAAAAAACTCTTCAAATGTTGAGTGGAAAAATAGAGCACGTGCCAGAATTTTAGAAATTCTTCTGGAGGTAAAAAAGAAAAAAAAAAAAAATAACAAATATAAGCACATGCCGAGCAAAAGTATTGCATACATGCATATATGTACAGTATGTGTGCGACATGCAAAGTATGCACATTGAATTGAGCAGTAGACCCACAAACACTTTAATACAATATCTGCATTAGAATGTAAAGCCAGAAATGTAAGGCAAAAACCTTACTTGTGGCGAAATTACAGCATTCGGACATGTGGCAGTCACCTTTAACTGTTAAGCACATCAGATAAACAAAGTAGAATGCGTGCCATGGTAATGCCACAGTAACCGCAGCGCACACACATATACACCCATACACACTTATGCATGTATGCATGCATATATGTATATGTGTAAATCCACAACCACAATCAGAGCAATGTGGCGTCGGCTGACGAGCACTATGACAAGCTGTTGTGGTAATGGAAATGCAAAAAATACCAAATATCAAGCATGCACAGTGTGACAAATTTTAAATTATATTAAAATATTTTTTTTCCAGTGTCATTGACATATCTTGCGTGTGATTGATGTGTCCAAAAGTGGTATAAACAAGGAGAATTTGTGAAAAAGTCAAACTATTCAAAAATAAAAATAAAAATTGATACATTTTAATGATGCTTGAATATAATTGTGTGCTTGAAGGCGATTTTGTATGCAATAGTTAACGAAATATCCGATAAATGTAGTTTAAATAATACAATACTATTAAAAGAAAAGAAAAACTAAATGATTGATAATGCTTGCACATGATTTTTGTACACTAAAGTGATATAAACAAAAATATTTTGTTAAAAAATCACACTTTTATGCCATATAAAGCATATATGACACATTTTTAATGATGCTTGAACATGCTTGTCTGCTTAAATGAAAGTTTTCTGCAACATAGTTAAACGGAAAACAGCATATTACCACTACATGCAACTCAATAGACTCGAAATTATAAAAATACAAATTTCAAAATATGATTGACAGTGTTTGTTTGTGATTGATGTGTCCAAAAGTGGTATAATATGTAATGTAAAGTGATATAATGAATAATAAAAATAATAATAGGTATTTTAATGGTGCTTGAACATGCTTGAGTGCTCGGATGAGAGTTTTTTGCAACATAGTTATACAAAAAACAAGCTTTCTTAAGCTACATATAGTACAAATAGCTGTCTAACTATATCTACTATTTATATTATTAATCTTAAATTAAAAAATAAATGTTTGCAATGCTTGCATATGATTCATGCATAATAAATTTGCTAAAATCAATCAAATTCAGTAAATTTTTAACACATGTTGGTACGCCGTTATAAAACACTTAGAACTGTGTTTGAAGGCGAAATTTACTTGAAATCTTAGTTTTAACTGTAATGCATTTCTTACGTTTAATATTTTTTTTTAATTTAATATCAGGTTAGTAGCACTTTAAGTTAAACAATCACATGCATGCAACCACCAATTATTGCTGTTTTAAATGTATAAAATAATGTATGAATAAAATAACAGTTGTATAGTATGCTTGAATATGATTTACTCAAGCTTGAATGCAAATTTCAGCTAGTTTTGAACGTTTCGTAAGCGCTTAAATGAATGTTTTACGTTTTTAATTTTTATATCAGTTTAATAGCACTTTAGCAGCAAAAATTTGTAATGATTGATGTTAAAATTTTATGCAAATATTGCAAAGTGTAATATATGCAATCTTTTCTTTTATTTCCTATATGAAGTATCAATATTCATATATGCTTGAGTATTATTGATGCATGCTTGTATGCAAATTTCAACTAGTTGTGAGTGCTACATAAGTACTGTTGACTGTTTGTTGTCATCCTAACTATTTATGATGTCAAAATTGTTCATCTGAGTTTCATAATTCTACATTTATGTCGTATATTTAAAATATATGAATTTGCACTGTCTTTCATATCTAGCACATCATTTTTGATAATTTGTTGTCATGAAATGAAATTTTCCGCTCATTTCTATTGTTTATTTTATTTTCGACTGTGCTTGTGTCCATCTCAATGACAAGCATATGTTGCCATGGTTTGGTCATTTAAATGATGGCCACGTGCCGCCTGGCATTTGTACGACCTGCTGTAATATAAGTATGTTTGTATAAATATAAAGAAATGTGGACAAGCCAAGGCCCCCACAAAACCAAGCTGAGACATAAAATCACATCAACAAAATTGTTGACAATTGCAAATAGATTTTGCGTGCCAACTCGGGCACATTAACGAGTAGAAAAAAGGATAAGATTGAAAAATAAAGGCAGCGCATAAAAACGAAAACAAAACTAATGGCAGGAAAATAAAATATAAATATGTAAAACATATCTCGTAAGACCTTCATTTGCATACAAACTAACTACAAGCGTTCAATCAAGACACACACATGTCACTTGATTTCGTTTTTTTTTTTCACACCTGTCAGAGCAAATCAAACTTTATTAAGATTAACTGCATCGTTACGGTGTCCAAATCGCTTTTAATAAAATAAATAATATTATTGAGAGGGAAGAACTATTGATTGTTGATCACGTATAATTTTCTAGGGGTATGGGAATATGAAGTATGGAAGTTGACAGCTGTCAAAATGTAGCTTATTGCGTAAAAATTTTAAATTTGCTACTTTACAGTTAAAGTGCTGCCAAATATGAGAGACTTGACACAAATGCTTGTTATTCTTTCATTTTGTTTTCGCTTTGCTTGCATGCGGAATGTCAAGCGTATTTGTGATTAGATAAGTGATAGTGATTAGTAAGTGTGTTCCATTTAAATTTTGTTTCTAATCGTTTTCATTTCATCATAGTCTGAAATGTTGTTTGCTTTACTTGAATGTTGAATGCCAAGCATATTTGTGTCGTTCAATCAGGCGTTAAGCTGGGCATTTAGTAAGTGAAGAGTTTTAATTTTAACACGTTTATTTATATTAAAAAGTATTTCAAATTTGTTGCTTGGTTGTCTACAATATAATTTCAAAAGAAAATTTTCAAATGTTTTTCTACCAGTTCATTTAGTCAAATTTCAACTAGTTGTGAACTAGCTACTTAACAATATATATATATAAATGCTTGCTGAATTTAAATCGGCAATGTAGGGATAGCATTGCCTAAATTTATAAAAATCATAAACTGAAAAATGTTATTCAATTTCAAAAATAAAAATTCGAAGTAGTAACTAACCTAACCTAGTGGTATAAACTAGTTGAAAAAGGATTAGAAAACCCGCTTGCTGCGTTTTATAGCGAAAAATGGTTAATTTATGTACCGCTGACTTGAAATTAAGAAAACTATTACTTTTAAACGCGTTACGTACTATTTTAATTTTTACTAGTTACGGACTAGTTCGAAAAAGGTGTACAAGTAACTAGGGTTTTTAAAAATTGAAGTTTAGGATTGCTGTCTATAAAATCAACTAAATTTGAAAATTGTTTAACATGTTGTATAACTTGCCGTAAAAATAACCTTGCGCCCTTGCTCAAGTTT
Organism: Bactrocera oleae; assembly: GCF_042242935.1. Classification (NCBI taxonomy): domain Eukaryota; kingdom Metazoa; phylum Arthropoda; class Insecta; order Diptera; family Tephritidae; genus Bactrocera; species Bactrocera oleae. The sequence goes on from NC_091539.1 coordinate 4,245,472, forward strand.
AGTTTATAGTTTAGAAGAACAACAAAAATCTATAACTACTTGGCCACTTTTTGGAACTGTACGTTTATGTAAGTTGACTTCCACATATATTTACGGTTAGCTTTAATGTGCTCGACACGTGCCACATGCAACATCATGTAGTTGCACTAGTCGCCGAATTGTTGAAAATTGTTTTTTTTTTAAGGTTTCTATTTCGACGTTTACTTTTTTGGCATAAATCCCAGAAATTTTTTGCTCATAAACTAAGAGTTAACTCACGACTACTTTGAAAGCACCGCTCACTATTACCGTCACTCGCAATTTCCAATGCGACATGCGCGCTGTTTTATGCGACCACCAGCAGATTATTGTTTTCGCACAAAGCCAGTCTAAACAATAACAACTGCAAGCGCATATAAAAAATTTAGTATAAACCAACAAAAAAAAAAAGAATATATGTATAAGGAAGACAAATATGCGAGCAAGAATGAAAATGAAATAGTATGCCACTACAGTTGGCAGAGAAATGTCGTGCTGTCTAGCAATTTTAAAGTGGTATTAGTTCTTTTTTATACCCTATACATGGTATATTAAGTTTGTCATGCAGTTTTTAACACTTAGATGGAAACATTAGTGTATATATATATATACATACCAGACATAAAATACATCAAAATCAAGTTTCTGTATGGAACACTTTTTTATTTTACAATATATCTTCACGAAATTTGTTATAGATTATTGCCCAAAGCAACGCTACAATCTTCAAAGATATTGTGCAAATCGAGCTACTATAGCATATAGCTGCCATACAAACTCAACGTTCAACAGCAAAGTAAAGATCTTTTTATACCTCTTTGTGTTATAAGAAAAGCAGTTGTGAAGATCAATATAGCTTCGGTGTAGGCGTACTTAATATTTTATTTTTTTTTAAATTTTTTTTAGATTTTTTAAAATTGTTTGTTTTTATTTTAAACTTTTTTCTACGTCTTTTTGCGAAAAATGCATTTCACTGTCTGAAATGGAAGTTTTCGCTTGTATGATTTTGATGGATATTTTCTATTTATTTTAGACGTTTCTTTTATGTCATTTTCATTTCATACACACACACACACACACGCAATGCTTAAATATTTAGTTTTTTGCGCATATGAACTGCAACTGACCCCGCTTGGTTGGGCGCCCTACATACAAAAGTTTTTGGCTACGAAAATCACTTATTATTCGTGGCTGGACGTTGAGCGCTGTCGCTACATACTCGTATATAGGTATATCCCTGACTAGCGACCAGGCATGCTGTTCGTAAGTGTGTTGTGTGTATGCTTGTGTTTGACATTCTTCAAAACGCAATTGCGAAAGTAATAAAAGTTTTGATATGTTCGCCATAAGCCACAGCATTTCACTGAACTTGAATAAATATTGCTGTTTTACTGCATACAATGTGGTGAAGGGGTGGAGCTGTGGTGGTGTGTGAGGATAAAACTAGAGATAAAGTCAACTTTGTTGCTGCTTGCTCGTTAATTTAATGTAGTTTTAAATGTTGTTTTGGCTATGATTGAATTGAGTACGAAGCGTATTTTGATTGAAAGGATTTTGAGTGAATGGATTGGAATGATATTAAATTTTGTTGTGGTATAACTGTTTGTATTTAAGACTGAGTTGTAACCGTGCGTGATACTCATACCGGAAATACAGATATGCTGAGTTTCTTCACAAAGTACGCTATCGAATTTGAAGCAAAAAAGACAGTTATAATAATATTTCCACATATTTGAACATGCAGCGCCACCTAACGGTTAGTTTTTTTACGTATAAGTATGCTTTGAGCCTAGCTAGTTAAATAGACATAAAAGTATCGAAAACTTTTGTCGAGATATGTGACTTTTACAAATAATACGGTTGTAGCGCCACCTATCGAGTAAATTTTAAACTTTGAATTATTCCTTAAACCAAGCCTGTTACCAGAAATTTGAAATTTTGGTGTCTACAGAACCTAAATTCAACAAGTTTGAACTATTTTAAGTGCTGCCACTTAATTACAATTTTGAAGAAATATTTCTGAATACAAACAAAAACAGATTTTTGATATATTTAGACTACAGCTCTTGGAATATATGTGTCTTAAAACGCCTTAAACCTTAGAGTTTCAGCTCTGTACTTCAAGTTTTTCGTTTCCAAAACTGCCTTACTCAAATAAGACGTGTGTACTGAACCATTCTATAAAGGGTGTTTTTACAGCGGTATGCATATTTACCAATATTTTGATTTTCTCACCTTTTATACATTTCAGTGTGTGAATAGAATTTCAGCTATATGCTTTCGGCACCATTAGGTCGCCACATCACTTGATCTAAGTGCTCAATTGATAGACCCCTTCCTTAACATATTTCTTTTACCAAAACTTAAATTAAGTAAAACCTGCTTTGTCGTGTTGGCACATTTAACGATTTAGACGTCCGAAAAATCGGCAAACAGTTACCTCCAGCGCCCGCCCACCATTGACGCATACAGTGGCTTTATCTTTAATTTTACAAAATCATACTTATGTATAATGTTTTTGTTGTAGAAAGCACGCTAGCTAGTAAAATTTGTTGAAAGTACAATACATAGAAAGCCAGCAGAGTTTGTACAGTATTGTTCTCGCTCCAAATAGTTTTCTTGCTTAAGTAGCTTAGACAGATATTGCGCCCAATCACTGTATATTATTTGACAGCTAAAATGTAATTGGAAGTAAGTAACATCAAACGCGATGTTGGGAAATAAATTTCCACAATTTTCTAACATTATTTGAGAGTAAAAATTGGCATAGTAATTTTACATAGTTTACTAAATATATATGCCAAACCCATACGTTTACTTTGACAGCGGGCTTTGACAGTTGGTTTGACATGTTATTTTGACAGCTATTTCAACAGTTTATTTTGACAGCGTATCTTGACAGCTTAGCTTAACAGCTGTTTTGACAACTTACATTGGCAGTCTACCTTGACGGCTGTTTTGACAACTGTTTTGACGGCTTTTCTGACAGTTTATTTTGACAGCTGTTTGGACAACTTATATTGACAGCCTACTTTGACGGCTATTTTGGCAACTAGACAGCTAATCCTCTAGCAAATTCTACACTTCTGAAAACAGCAGCCAGTATATGTAAATATATTGAATTCGTGTAAGGAAATTAAGTTAGGAAAACAAATTCAATCCACTTTTTATTACGTGCCGAATGCAGATTGCACATAAAGCTGACGTATTTCGTGAAACAGCTGTGGGCATAACCAATCAACAAAACTAATTTCTGCTGAAGCTTTCGTGGCTATTTGAGACAAGATTAAACCTGCCCAGTAGCAGCAAAGCCTAGAGGAGATATGTAGTCAGAGTAAAGTTGTGACATTATTAATAATAGTTTCTCATTCTCCCCCTCTCGCTCTCTATCTATCTCTCTCTCTCTCTCTCTCTCTGTATGTATAAGCCATATAAATATGTAGATACAAATGCACGTTTTTCTGCGCTAATCTGTCTATCTTTCTATCTGTCTGTCCCGAAATAATAATAAAAGTAATTCTTTCTTTTTTTCCATACTCTTAACACTTTGTGCGCCATGTGTGACCGAAGGCGTCACTTCACACACGCGCTCGCACACAATGAAATCACTTACAACCTTCAAGCGCAACTCTTGTAATGTCTCACACTTTTAACTTTCACATGTGTCATTTACTCATGTGTATGTGTGTGTGTATTTATATTTGGCGGTAATTTAAGCTTCGAAAAGGTGCTTGCTTTTCATGTCACCAGTTTTCTTTTTGCTATCTTTTGTGTTTTGCGTCTACATTTGGAACGTGTAAAAATAGTAAGGTCAACTTGATAAATTTTCACTTTGTGTTTGTTTGTGTTTTATTATTATTTTTTATTTTTTTGATCCGTACTTCCTTTGCCCTTAACTTGCAACACGCTCACATGGCGTACGGAATAATGATTTATTTGGAAAATACGCATACAAAGAATCGCTCAACCAAAAACAAAATGTGGCTCAAAGTTCCAAAAGGTCCTTAAGTTCATGTAGATCCGCACACACACACATAAAACAGAAAAAAAATATATCCGACGCTGGGAAAGCAAGCAATGATGAGCGCAAATATATGTCTCCGCCACATTCCCCTCTCAACAATATTAGTGGCCACGGCGATGTTTGTCGATGAGTTATTTATTACATTTAGATGCGCATCAGTCCCGGCGAATTTCTCACGTTCTAAGGGCAGCATACACAAATTCAGGCAGAAAAAAAAACAAAAATTATTTAATGAAAATACTCAATATCAATCTGGCGCCTAAAAGTATGCTTAGATTTGTAGAAATAAAGGCACTGAAGTTTTCGATTTAATTTAGTAAATACCTAGAGGATCGTGATAAATCTGGAGAACCCAGATGAGAAATGAAGGGATCGGAGAGCCCTAAGTAAGAGAGTGAGAGTTCGAATATATAATAGTTCTAAGAATCATGACTATTTTTACAACTTAGTTTCCAATAACAATGTAATCAATTACAAGAGAGTGGTAAATAAAGAGGGAGAGTTAACCCGAACTGTTCGGTGGTTATAGAGAGTGAGAAAGAGCAAGAAAGAAAGGTAACCGGCAGTTATAATTATATTCAACACGAAGTTACAATCAATCATTATTTCTCACAACATAATTTCAACAAAAAATAAAGATATATGAATTTTCGTGATCAATTATTACAGACAGTGGTAAATAAAGTAAGAGACAGTTAATTCGAAATGATCCGTGTTTACAGAGAGTGAGAAAGAGCAAGAGAGATAGCCAACTCGCAGCTATAGTTATTTTTAACCTTCCAATATGATTACCAAAAAAATAGTGATCATTTGTTAAAGATTGAATATGAGACAGAGAGACGGAAAGAGATCAAACCAATATCAATTTTTAATCTTCCAACATAAGTCACAATAAAAAAGAGAAAGACTGAGAAAGATAAAGAGAAAGCGAAAGTGAAAAACAACTGTAAGCAATAATAATCTATAATCTCATAAACTAATTCCCAACACGAAAATGATCGTTGTCGCAGTGAGTAATAATGAGACATAAGAAGTTCGTGAGAGCTTTAAGTAATTATGATTTTCATTACTAAAATATCGTAAACAGCTGCCACGATGGCTGAGGGAGAAAGAGCGCGGAGAGAGCGATGAAGCGGAGAGATATATATAGAGCGAGACAACCATGTTCTCAATTTACCATCTGAAAGTGTGTAGGAAATACTATATAATGCGAAGATATAATAAGTTACAATATAATAACCCAATTCCCAAACCGAAACCTGATTCGCGCCAGAAAACAAAAATTATAGCTACCACTGATGAGAACTGAACATAAAAAATACAAAAGTTCCAAAAAAATTATGAAAATAGTTTTTAAATTTTTTTACATATCGAAAAAAAATGTATTTCAAATGTTGTATAAAGTCGTGTTTTAGACATAAAATATAAAATAATTGTTAAGAAAAATTTTCAAAATTATTTTGGAATATATTTTTTTTGTTTTTAAATTTGAAAATTTGTTTAACTTTTTGTTTTAATTTGAAATTTTTATCATTACCAAGTAGTTGTAGTGTACAGATTATTATTTGTGAATGCTTAGTTTTGTCTTCAAACCTAAATTTTTCTTAAAATTTTACTTATCTTTCCAATTGTTGCTAATATTGTATCAGTACAATTACGAAAAATTTTCTTTGCTGATACTGTTGAAGTCAGACATTTGTATACTAAACCTATTTTATTTTATTTTTTAATTCTCTTCTCTGTCCGTTCGCGTACCGTACATTTTCTCTTAACTAACCTAAAAATCTTCAACTTCGAACCAAACTTTTCATTACCCTCCTCTTAAGCCGCAAATCCTTACATTCTTTCTCTTTCCTCTCATTTATTGAAATTGTAATTTATAACCAGTTTATTTACTTTCTGCAGATTTAACTGACATTAAGCGCTGCAAATAAATTAAATGCAACCAATATGAATGTTGGAAATAGCAAAAGTGAAAAAATGTGTTGCGAAGAAATGTAGCGGGAAAGAAATATAAGAAAAGTAAAGAGATAAACGTTTTTGGCTGCTGATGACGACTGCCCTTGGCTAGTAATGGCTAAGCTATTTCAAGATTTATGAAATTTTTTGTTGCTAATCAAACGGTTGGAGTTTTGTTAAAGGTTTTATTGGTCTTATGCAAATGTGCGTCATCAATCAAATGAAAAAAAAAAAATTAAAAAATTATTCTTTAACATTTTTTTCTTTTTTTTTGCAGTATAATTTTTGCAAGGTTCAATAAATCTTTTATGCAGTGATATGCTATGAACAAAGTAAAATTATCTTATTAGCAAGCAATTTGATCTTCTTAAACATTTCTAATATGAAAAGATTTTTGGCTTAACCTACCAAGTTTAAAACAAAAAACTAAATTAAAGTGTAAGTGTAATGATTAAAAAAACCAAAAAATTTTAATTATTTGTTTATATTCAAAAAAAGAAAAAAATTCAAATTTGAAAAAAAAACATTTTTTTATTTCTTTGAATTTCAAATAAATAACTTTTTGTAAAAAAAATAAACGGTCTAAAGTTTTCTTGGCCTTTTTACTGTTGTTGTAAGTTTTGTTTTCAATACTATTTGTTAAGCTTTGTCATAAAATTGTACATACCCAAAGGCCAGTCAAACATTTTCTTACCTGAAATTAAAAGAGAAAAAAAATGTATATTTTTTACACAGAATTATTACATCTAACATCTTATTATACTAGAAATTGGCATGTCTACGCAATACTATATATGAAATTCTTATATACATATTACACAATCGTCTCTCTGAGTTGCAACAACAACACGCAGCAGCAGCAGTGAACGCCTGGCCTTGTGTGCCCAAATGTATGCTTCAATGAATGAAAAAATATCGATGAAGCTGAAGAGCGAATGCATTAGGAAAGAGAAAGAAAGAAAGAAAGAAAAATAAACACAAAACACAAAAAGAAATGAAAAACACGCCAACATGTATGAATTGAGAAAAAATGGCAACGCGCTGCAGCTGAAGGTGTAGTTAAGTGCAATAAACGGCAAGAACAAAAATCACATTATAAAGGTGTCTGCTAAGGCAAGCTGGCAGACAGCTCCTCCATCAATGCCAACAACCAATAAGCTACAAAGTGGCGCGTAATGACATTTGCTTAAGTGAAACACAGAACACAATGGCGAAAGGCAAGTGAGAGCAAAGAAAAAATCAAAAAAAAAATATATAAGAAGAAAGAACAAAAGCAAGAAAAGAAGAATAGGAAAAAACTATAAAAGAACCAAAAAAAAAAAAACAACAACAAAAATAAAATTTCCAAAAATCATGTAAAAAAACAATAAGTTCAACAGCAGAAGAATGGAGCCAAACAAGTTGATTGCCTGCAGGCAAACGCTACGCTCGCTAAAGCAACAACAATGGGTAGCACACACATATTAAGCATTTACACTTAGCCGCTGGTGTGGCAGCGCAGGATGAAGTTAAAATGCTACAGAGGCACAAAAAATCGCACAAAAATATTCACACTTGCAAAAATTCAGTTTTCCTTGAACAAGAGACCAAAAACAAAAAGAAGATAAGCAAACAACAACAATATTCATCCATTATGCAGTATTTATTATTTGTTGTATGTGCGCGTGTGTGCTTCGTCGTGTGTATTGGTGAATACCAGGTAAATTGCAGGAAGCAGTGTACTTGCTGTGAAGCGTTAGTTACCATGGCGTATAAGTAACCTCTGAAAGATGAAGCAATATTTTTACATTTTTAATTGAAGGAATTTTAAATTTTGTAGTGTTGCAAAAAGCTGATTCTTAGTCAGCAGAAATTTAATAATTGCGAAGAAAAAAAATCGAAAAAAGCTAAAATTGCAAAATTTTCCTTTTAATTGAAAAAAATAATTTTTTTTTAGTTGCTAAAATTTTTTAACTTTTTTTTTAGTAAAAATCTCTATTTAAAAACTTTATTGATTATTTCACGCATTTAGTAAAGTAATGTTTTTGCTGCCAAATTTGTCTTAAAACTTTTCGTGCGTCATTTCTTATAAGTAACATCCGAAAGTAATATCTTTGTACTTGAATATTTTTACATTGATAGTGTTTCTTCAGGGCGATTTTTGTGTCGCAAAGAATAAATTAATAGCGAAGAAAAATTTCAACAAAAAAAAAAAAAAATACAAGTGACAATAATATTTTTTTATTATATTTTACAATACAAATTTTCAATATCTTAGTTTTGCATGAATACAATGCATAGAAATTAAAATAAAATATTTGCAGAAAAAAAATTCGAAATTGTTTTTAAATTAGTTTTGTTTTAAAAATAGTTATTTGAGAAAATTTAAAATTTTGCACAAGGATTTGTTTTAGACATAATATTATTATATTAATATTCTTTATATATCGATAATAGTGTGAAATTTTGAAAAAATCGATACTTTCTTATTTCGATAGTAGTGTGAAATTTTGAAAAACTCAATTTATAAAAATTATAAATATTATTATAATTTTAAGTCGCACACCATTGATGAGAAATGCAATATAACTGAAAAAACTCACCGCAGTCGTGGCCAATTAACATTAAGCTCTGAAAATATTCAATGTTATTTTAATGCGAAGATTTTGTATTTAAAGAAAAAAAAATTATTTATGTTTGTAGTTTCAGTATACAGCTTATTATTTTTAAATTCTTCATTTTGTTTTTGAACTTAATTTTTTCACCTATCTTTTCATTTCTTGCAAATATTTCATCATTAGTTTAGCGCTAATTGAGCACGTAGGGCGACACTATTACCCATTTGGCACTACAAAAATTTTGTTTCCATATGCTTTTTTCACTAAAAAAATATTTCGTATTCGCTTCCGCTTATTAAAAAATGTTTCTGCTCAAACAATGTACATGTATTTCCATTTCGATTGACCTATATGCCTACTCTCTACATTTTTTTTTTTAATTCAACGGCTTTCACTCAGCTTGTTTGCTGCCTAGCGAAATTTGAATTTAATTGGTTAATATATAAAGCCGTTCTGAATACGCAAACCAATTGGTTTAGCTGCCTTACGTTTCCACAGTTACCCTCCTAGACCAGCAGTTTCTCCCTATTTGTGTGTTCCTTCCATCAATTTTCCTCTCCAGCTTCATTTCGCGTGTTTATTTATTTTTTTTATCTGTTTATTTGCTGCTGTTTATTTGTATTATTATTCCCTGCTGCCTTATGTTTATGTTAGTAATATATAAATAAGCAGTATTTCAGTGGAAAACCCGGAATTACAAGTACTACTTTAATGAGTTTACTTAAAATGTTCTTATGTAAAGGAAATAAAGGGTGTTTGAAAAAATTAAATAATTTTTCTTTTTATTAAGAGCGATTTTTAGTCAATTACGAAATTATTTTTGTGTAACTTTTACTTATTTTTGTATTTCTTGATCTGTCATTTGTCATAAGTCACTTCTTTTTTTTCAGCTGTTACTTATAATATGACGGTTTTACTTCTCAAGTTTGATGTTTTTTTCTATCAGTAACCATTTTTTATTCATTAGTCATCATCATTATTCGTTTACTGTTTCTCAGTTGTGATTTGTCTCTTGTCATTTGTCACTTGAAACATTGTTTTTAGACTTGCTTACTTGGAAAGCTCAAAAATATGAAACTATTTTTTAAATCTAACAATTGTAAAATATATCGCCATTCTTAACAATTGCTTTTTCTTAAAATCTACTTTTTTACTATTGTCATCTGTCACTTGTCATATTTATTATTTTTAATTTGAAGTGTCAATAACTGTAGAGCGCTCAACTCGTGGCTGAATAAAAATTTAAGCCTCTGTGAGATATGCAACTCAGTTTTTCGGACTGTTACTTAGCAGGAACTGAGCTAATACAATAATAATGTTCGTGCTTTCTTTCAATCAAAATATTTTTTTTACTCTTGTCATCTGCCACCTGTCATGTCAAATATATATATATATATTTCTTTTTTGTTAGCGCTCACTGATAACTATATAGATGGCTATCAAATGCTGCTTAATGTGTAATCTGTGCCTCCGAGTGTTTGTCCCTAGGATCGATTGGGTGATATGAGGCGTTATTAAAATTATACAGATGGGTTGAGAAAAATCTTCATTGTTGCTTTATTACAGCCTTTACTTTCAAAAATATTTTGTTTAGCAAGGTTTCCTTCTTTCGAGCTTTGGTTTTTTTTTTATTTCTTCTTTTGTCTTTATTAGATCGCCATTTTATGAAACTAGCTGTTTTCAACCCAACCTAACATATTTTTTTAAATTTAGTGAGGTGTATTTACTGTTAAAATATTTAGTTTACTTGCATATTACTCATATTATCAGATACCGAAGGTTAAAAATAACACTCCAGTTAAGAAAAAAATAGATTTCTATTTGCTCTGCCATCAGTCACACCCTGTTCTACGCCTGAATTTATGCTTCAATAATTTTTCTGTCTGTTTTACGTTCCATACTTCTTTCACGAAATATTGTTGAAATGTTCTTTTCGCACTGCCTCTTATTTGCCCGCAAAAGTATGCAACGAAGTACGGCATACAGCAGCTACGACGACTCAAAGTAGATTTAAATAATTGTAAACATTTGTCAGCGAATAAATAAATATATGCGAAGGTCTCATGCAATTGTCGGTGCGCATATTTGCATATACGAAAATATTTTAGCAAATGCATGTGCTTGTGAGTGTGTGTATATTTTTGTGAAAATTTTAACATTATAATATAGGTGAATGCAAATATGTATATGTACATCTTATTTGCTGCGGCAAGTAAATAAGTAGGCGAAAGAAAAATGCGGCATATGCATTTAAATACAAAAAGTCATAAAACAAAAATATATAAATGAAAATATATATCTCATATATATCATAAGAAAATGTCACATATTTATTAAAAAAAATATTTATGAAGAAATTTAAAAAAAAGCACACCAATTTCAATTTTAATGCGATAATTCTTTAGACAGCCTCAAGGCAAGCCTGTGGCCTGCTTTTTTATAACACTTAAGTATCACACTACAGTACAACAGTGTATTTAAAAAATATTTAGCATACATTTTGGCGTACACTTTTCTTCACACACGTAGCAGTTGTACCTCCTATTTACCAACGTTAAATTATTATCACTCGCGCTATTTTCTTGCTCATTTGATCGGTCTCCGCACTCGTGCTCTGACACCGATTCATTTCCCGCGCGCAGCTGTCTGGCGCTCACTTTGAATTTGAGCGAATGTTAATTGCGGCAATTAGTTGTGTGGTAAAATGAAAAATTTGATGTGTCAGAAATTGAAAAATGCTCTTAAATGCGCATAAATGTTTAACAAGCGCGAGCGCGTAAAATTATAATGGCGGCTTACAATTATTTGAGCTTGGCGTGGTATAGTGAGTGGAAACGAGAGATCGCCGGAGAAATAAAAAAAGGAAAAAAAGAGTAATCAAAAAATTTTTGTGGGTAGAGCAATTATGTGGATTTATTTTAAAGAAATTCCGAGGTAGTTAATAAAAGTGTAGCCTACAATTGGGCGAATATATGTACAATATATTTAAGGGGATATAAATATATTTGTATGCATATATAGTAAGAGTATACATATATACTACAATTACGTTGAAATTAAATATAAGAAAACTTTACATAAATGCATTAAACCATAAAAAATAATGTGTTATCGCCTAAAGGTATGCAAAGAATATTTGAAATAAAAGTGGTGCACATTGACACTAACTATTTACAAAAAAAATAGTAAAATGTTCAAACATTCATGAAATTATTCAAAAAAAAATTGCATGCGCCTAGAAATATGCTAAACATATAAATTTTTTTAAGTGAACTAATTTAAAATTTCTAGCGAAAAATAAATAAAATTCCAGTGTATATATTTCAAAAATAAATAAATATAGAAACCGTAAAGAAGGCGCAAATACGCCTAAAAGTATGCTTAAATTTTTAAATATAAAATTTTATATAAGTTAAAAATATTTTTTTAAATTCAAAACTATAAAAGCGTGTGTATATGTGTAAACGTGTATAGGAGCTTTACAGGGATGGAGATTTGGCTGAGCCAAACTATACTAACGGAGTCTCTAAGTAGAGAATTAAGACGGAAAGGCGGCTATGAGATAGATTTATATTTTTAAAAAAAAAAATAAATGGCGAATCTAGGCAATACATTTATTATAGAAATGTTGAGTTTTTTACAAACGTACCCTATGCGTATATGTAGGGCTGTGTGAACTCCTTCCAAAGGGTCATAAAATTTCACTTTAACCAACGCGCAAATGGCGCAATCAATAACTTTATTTGACAGGGCAAAGGTGTAGCTTTTAATTTATGCATCTATGTGAGCGTTAGTGTTCGCTTGTGTGTGTGCGTGTGTGGAGAATATACATGAGCGAACATGGCTGCTGTGTGTTGCAACGTTGCCGACCGAATTTTATAAGCTGAAGTGCGGTATTATTTGAGCGAACAGTAAAGTTCTCCATATCTATAAATTTTTGCAATAGCTGTGGCAACGTTCCTATATATATATTTTTGCACGGTGTTATGTACTTTTTTTTTTGGTATATATTTTATTTTAGTACTCTATCAGTTTCCATATGCATAACTGGCATTCAATCGAAACTTTTACGTTCACACAGTTTTTTGTTTATATAAACCAATAAATCAGAGCGAAATCGCAGCCAATTTTTATTTGAAGCATAGTTTCAGGCTCTAAAAAATATCCAATAAAATTGTAGGTAAATAACGATTTAAACTGCTTTATATATATTTATCTGATCCAAATTATTTTTGCCAAATATTTATTATTATAAATCAACGAAAATATTTCGATGATATATTTTTTGTGAGCTCCACATAGTTGTGCAACTTTTTTAAACTTTTTTGCTGCCAGCAAAATACAATAAAAATAGCGAAGTACAATTAGCTTCATAAACGCTAATTGACAATGCTTTAAAGTAAAACGGAGGTTTACAATTTTATAGCATACTTTAAGGCTTATAAATATAATAATTACATATAGTTACTAGCGATTAAGCAAACCTTTTCCACCCGTTTTTAGCAGCCATAAAGCCAGCCGAAAGCTCTTTAATAAATGTAATTTCATTAAGCGCCTAAAAGCATGCCTTAAACTCACTTAATTTTGCAAATTTTAAACTTGTATTGCATGCACCGAAACAAAAATTGCTCACAAAATTACATTAAATCAGCTCGTGACACAAACACGCAAGCGATACAAAGCCATTTTTTTGGAGTAGGTTGTGCATTTGTCAAGTGGCGCCATTTAACAGTCACTGACCCCTGTAAGTATGCCGCGAGCGTTAAAAATAAAAAGAATAAGCAGGCTTTTAGCCATGGTTACGGCACTAAAGGTTTTAAAATGAGGAAAGCAATGGGTGTTGAGCTAAAGAGGTCAGCCAATTTTTTTATTTTATTTACATATATTTCAATAGCAGCAACTATTTACAAAAATTACTATGAACCTTGTATACTTTTGGTTGTTAAATGTAGAAATAATACAATATATATTTTATACTCCAAGGTACAATTTCAATACTTAAATGAGACTTACCTAGCACATATTACGCTCTCAAAATTTTGTGAAATATGTAAAGAAAGAAAAATATTGTAAAGCTGCATACATTTTGGGGCCCAATTCAAAACGAGTTAAGAAACAGAGTTTTGAAAGAACAAACATACATTTTGGTATGCATTTTTTTTTAAATTTACCAAGTGTAAAGCTCTTATTCTGCATGCTCGCTAATTGCGTTGCATACTTTTAGGAAAAATAAAGTTTTAGTAATCTATTTTTAAAAATTAAATACAGATGTTATAAGATATTTTAAATATTAAACTCATTGCATATTTATAGGCGCTGTAGTTACGGTATATAATTTAGATGCTGCTCAGCAATCACTACTCTCAAAACATCGCTTATGGCGCTCTTGGCATTCAGCATTTTTTCAATTTCACAAAGCTTTTTAAATTTTTATAAATAAATATTGCATACATTTAGGCTGTACTCCCAAACAATATATATATATATATACAGACTATTCTAGATATATTATATATTTGTAAACCTACAATCACATTAACTTTGCTGTACATTGTAGTAAATATTAAAAAATATAAATTTTCGTATGCGCCGCCTTAAAGTGCGCTAAGCCACATTGCTTTTGATTGACGGCATTCAGCAATCGATTTGATGAATGTGAAAGTGTTCAAAGCACGTAAAATCTGTTGCCATCAGCGCCAATTACACAGTTTTTATTTATATTCTACACAAACACACAACAGCTCGCCTAAAAATATGCAACGCAAGTGCTATTGAAGCTTGCTGGCTTAGGGAATAAAGTGCCGAATTTGTCACTGCGAGTTTTAGTAAGTTGTTAGCGATTTTAGAGTGCAATACGAATATGCGGATTGGAGGGCTTTAGGAAAAAACGTATAATACTAGAAAATTATTTTGATTTGACTTGAATTTTTTCTGAGTATATACTTTACAATTTTTTAACAGCAAAAATATTTTGTTCGCTTTGTTTGGTGAAAATTTTTATTCAATAAAGCTTTCAACGTTTTTTTAACTTTTTTTTTTAATAGGTATGCTACCTTTTTTTAATAGGTGGCATCTTTTTTTAATTTATAATATTATATTAAGTATATACTTAATTTTTTAGTACTAACACATGTTTGATTGTTTATTAGCTCTGATACTCAAGTGAATTTTTTTTCTAATTTTTTACTTACTTTAACTTTTTACTTAGCAAACTTACTTGTTTTAACCACTCAGCCTCGAATTTCATTTCATGATTTCACCTGCCTTTTTTATTTCAATCTTTTTTACACACGACTTTCGTTTTCCTTTCTATTTCAGCTCGATTCTTTTTTTATGTTTTCGCTTTTCCGCTACATGCTGCACAAACAACAATAACAATGCTTTCTTGCGTAAGTCGGTAGTAATTTGTTGGCAGCATCTAACACGCCTAAATGTATGCTAATAAACGTCGCACCGTTCTTCTATATGTATAAATGTAAGCATATATCCTTGCAGCGAGTTTGTGCTCGTTGATTTTCAACTTTTCAGGTCGCTTGCAAAACCTTTGTTCGCAACTTGCTTCTCAGCGAACTTTAGTAACTGATACTTACATACTTACATACATGTGTGTTTTTGTGTGTGTGTGTGTGAGTGAGTATGTGTTGACGCATGAGTGTACAAATTGTGCTTGATATTTGCCTGCGCGCTGCCATGTCGGCATCATTAAAGTACAGGCATCAAGGTTCATGCTTTAGTATGCTCTTTGTAAGCATAAGCAACAAAGTGCGAGTGTGTGTGTGAAAGTGGAAAATTCTACATACATAGAAACACACATACATGTATAGCTGTATGTGACATATATCTGCATATGTGGGTGGATGCAAACATATATCTGTGTTAAGGTTACCTCGAAATGTATGCGCTGAGTTGCGTAAGTGTATCATAATGAGGATAATAGATGATAGTGGTAGATAAGTGAGAGATGCAGAGGAGAATTCTGAGAAGCTGACAAAGTTCTGCGTGCAAAGTAATGAACAGTAAGAAAAGGAATTTTAAGAAATTGCAAAGATGTCGAGCAATTTTAAAATTTGAAAATTAAAAAAAAAGTCGGGTGGCAACCTTGGTCCGTAGCGTATTGCAATAAACTTGCAAATTTATCATTTTTACTTAATAATATACATACATAAGTATTCCAAATATATTTTTTTGTGGCAACACTGTTCACTGCTAAATTTAGAAACACATATTTCGTGAAACCTTTGCGCCGTACCTAAATAAATTTCGAGGCATCTTTGCAAAAGGAAGTGAATCAACATATTTTTTCATCAAACTTTTTGGCAGATTTTTAAAAATACAATATTTTATGTTGAGGTTCTTTAATATAAAATGGCAACCCTTACATTTGTTAAAATATTTAATTAAATTGATATGTTTTTTCCAGAAAGTGCTAAAAAATTTTGCGCTATTTTTTTTAAATATTTGTTTACATTATATACTTTTAAATAAAATGGCAACAACGTCAAAAACTTTAAAAATTTATTTTAATTGCAGTGACGTTTTTCTTAGAAATGCTAACCTTGGTTTGTGCTCATTTTTTAACTTAAGATGTGACTCTAATATAATGGCAACTCCGCCAAAAACTTTGCAATATTTAATTTCATTTAAGTAACATTTAAAAAAAAAGAATTTATAAATGATTTTTTTATAATTATAAATAATAATTATATAAATTATAAAAAATTATAGAAAATGTTAGACAATTTATTTTAATGGCAACTCTGTTCGATATATTTTTAATTTTTTATTTTATATATATATATTTTTTTTTATTTAATATAACTTGGCTGAATTTATTTTGCGTACGATTTTTTTACTTATTGAAATAAAAACACATTTTTTTAAATGGCAACACTGTAAAAAAATAATTTTTTTTCAAGTTTTTAATTAAAATTATGTAGTATTGATCTGTTATTTGTTGTTCTGACTTTTATTCGATAAATTTGGTGAAAATTTTAAATAAACTTGGTAACACTGTTCAAAAAGTATTCATATCAAAATAATTGATTGTCCGTAAGGAATATATAAAAAGAAGTTTTGTTAAGCGCAGTTATAAAAAAACGAAAAATTGAGACTCTAAAAAAATTTTAGTAAATACTCAAAAATAAATTATTATTTGTAAAGCAGGTGGCAACACTAACGATTTTTATCACGAAAGTGTATTTTTTAATTTTGAATTATCAAAAAACAGTTTTCTCTCGACCTCATTAATTAGTCTGCGGTAATTCTCAACAAGGTTAATTAATAATTTATAGCCTCGAGGGTCGTTAAATACTCGGAAAGCGCAGTTTATTGTGCGTGGTTTCTTTGCTTTTAAATTCTTGCTGTACAATTAAGCACATATTTATTTGCAAGCAACATTACTTGCGAAATTTGTTTTTAAATATTACTTTAGTAATATTATTATATTATTATAATAATTTATAAAATATATAGCTCATTTACTTACATTGTGCCGAAAAGTAGGCAACACTTTGCTTTTTAGCTTAAAATTCCAAAACTATATTCATAAGGCAAGCTAAAAATTTCGCCGTATATACATTTATATTTTATTTAAATACTAAATACACGCCTAATTTATGCAAAAAAAAATATTAATTTTCAACTTTTTTTTAGTAATTTCATAGTTACCAATATGCCGCCAAAATGTGGGCAACGATTATTCTTTTTGCTTAAAATGCCAACAGCATGTTGTTTTAAAGACTTAGAAAATATGTAAGAACATTTTCCTATTATTTCAAATGAGCGCCTAAAAGTATGCAATAAAATTATATTTTATCAAAATTGTGTGAGGAAATTCTTACCAAAAATCATTTTAGCATATTTGTTAGCTAAATTGATTTATAAAATTCAATCATACTATATCATTGCCGGCAACCATGCTAAACGCCTAAAAGTATGCATTATTAATAGTCTAACTATTTTGGCATGCTACATCGTGCATTATTAACAAGCTAAAGCGCTTGCAAACACAATTTCGCTAAATTGAAATTCTATTAAAACTTTAAGCGCCTAAAAGTATGCAACGCGCGTCGTACAGCTGTCGATTTAATTATGCCGGTCATTTAGTTCGACTGAAATTTGTTACGGCTGCAATTGCCAAATAGTTTTGATTGAATTAAAATTCTGGTGCGCACAAAAGTATGCAACGAATATGCACTATTTCGTATATAGCCAAACTAACCGCGTGTAAATCACAGCAACAAATCACTTGCCAATGCAATTATGAACACATATGCGCAAATGCACAAATCGCCACCCAAAATAGCGATGCAAAATGAACTACGCATGAAGTGAGCGTCCGAAAATAGCACGTCGACGTAAATAGAGCAATTGCACTGCAATATATCGGCTAATACGTTATTTATAATAAACCGTTACAAATATTTGCGATGCCACATAAACATATCAACGGCTAAAAATACATGGAAAATGTTGAAGGGAGTGGGTAGGGGTAGGGCTAATTTGCTGAGCTGCGCGCTCGGTTGTCAGGCGGGTGTCAAAAATACATTTAATTCAAAAATATTTGCGCACACTCTATAACTGTCAATGCATGCAAACATGTATGTGTGTGGCCACACATGGATGTGTGCGCGCGTGTTGTTGCAAGCGTCGACAGCAATAACAACAAACAGCTGGCGTGTCAGCAAGTTGCAAAAATGTTCTATATCATATTGTTGTTGTTGCTTTTACTGTGTTGTTTTGTATGTCAATGTCCTGCAACGTGCCGCCGCCGTCAGCAATAAAACACTGCTGTAATAATATTATTGTTTTCTTGCTGGACTTATGTGGTGTGGGCGCGACCACGCATGGTGTGAATCGGTGGTTCCAATGACTCGGCATTGCGTGTATTTTTAGTCAATCATTTGTAATTTTAACGCTTTTCTAATGTTTTTGGTATTTTTTGCCGCATTCTATTTATTTTGAATGTATTTATTAATTATGGTTTTTGCTGTTGCTTTAATTGGATTTTTTTTTTTGTTATGTCTGTTCGTCTAACACATGCGCATTTTTTTGCTAAGTGTGTGAAAAAAAAAGTCTGTAAACATGTGAGAAGTTAGACAGTTCATTGGGAAAAGAGTAACGGTAAAAATCGGTAACCACACCCTAGACACCTACCATTTAAGAAGCCGAGTCAACAACCGAAAATCCTCAAAAAAAGTAAGAATCTTCAAAAATAAGTAAAAACACTAAAAACAAAGTTAACAATTCAACAAAAACAATTAAAATCCCCTAATAATGTAGAAGTCCTCGAAGAAAAGTAAAAATCTTGGAAAAAAAGTAAAAATTCTCAAAAAAAAAAGTAAAAGCCCCCTAATGAAAGACAAATCTTCGAAGAAAAGTAAAAGTACTGGAAAAAAGTAAAAATTGTCCAAAAAATATAAAAAATAAAAGTAAAAATCATCAAAGGAAATTAAAATATCTCAAAAAACCAAAATAATGTGTATTACTCGCATACCTAATTGTTTACATGAGTGCATTTAAATAACGCTATAGTATTGGTAAGCTCCTGTTGTGAGTTACAAAAAAAGTATGCCACGTGGAAAAAAAATTAATGAGATGAATTGTGGGTGTTATTTATACTTTGTAACTTGAGTCATTGAACTTTTAACAAAAGTTGCCAACTTTTATTATTTTTTCTCTGAATTCTCCGCGTAAGTTGGCAATCTATTTTTATTATTAATTACATTTTCGTTGTTAACTGTGAGCAAGTTAGTTTGAAAAAAGCGCAAAAAGTAATTTAAAGTATTAAATTTCTTCAAAATATATTCCCAGAATGAAATTATATTTTTCACTATTTAAAAAAATCAATAATTAAATATAACTGAAATTTAATTAAAAATATTGTTTAAATTAAATTTTTAAATGCTTCACATTTTTAAACGTTTTTTATATTCTTATTACCATAAGTACCATATAGAATGAAAAAACAAAAATTATTTAAAAAATAATTAAAATATTTTCAGTTATAAAATATTTTTGAAAAATAATTTAATTTTTTTGAGACATTGAAATAAGTTTAGTATTTATATTGATTAAATTTTTTCAATTTTAAAAATTTTCTGACGCGCACATCATTTTTGGTCCCGTTTGCTTGACATTTTGCTAAAATGATAAATCAAATGTGCTTTTAGGCGCACAGACAGCAGCGCAAATAATTAATAAGTTTCTAAGTCGCTACCCACGCCTTAAAAGTTTTCTTATATTAAAGTATATAAATTATTTTCAGATTAAGAAAAATGCATGCAAGTCAACCTATTCATAAGATAAAAAGTTACTTAGAAGGCATTAAGCAATGACTGTTAGTTTTGTAACTCACGTAACTTAGATTGTATGAGTGGTCTATTTTTAACTGAGTTCAAAAGTGGCAAATAAAATAAAAAGTATGAACTGAAATTGTGAATTACAAGCTTATGACGCTCGAAACTGATGACCCAATTTTTTTTGCACATGCACTAAAAATATAATAAACAAAAATATTTAGAGTATATTTTTAGGCGCTTTTTAACTTGCTAAAGCATTATAAAAACATTTTTTGTTAAAATCAAACAACATAGTGAGCATTATGACGCTCAGTGACTGAATTTTAAAAACTGAAAATCTCATTTTTCACTTAGCAAAAATACTGCATTCTTGTTAACAAAATATTTAGGACATATTTTAGTTATTAGCTTGTTAGTCAAATATTTGAGGCATATTTAGCTGCTCATTGTCATTCATAGCATCTAGTTGGCACAATTTTTTCCGCTACCAGAATATTTTTCTACCTCTATTCGCTTCCTGTAGCTTTTGAATTAATTTGGTTTATAGCAAATGACGTAACATACTCTAAGGCGCACAAAATTAATCTTTGAGTTGTTTTCAAAATATTATTATTAAACTAAATTAAAAATACTTCAAATAAAAATATCAAAAAACATACTTTTAGGCGCTGCTTTTTTTTAAAGTCTCACTTCACAACTTTTTTATTATTTTTAAATATTTTCATGCAAATTTTCTACTCATCATCAATTGGTACAACAGTTATAATACTTTTTATTACATAAGTGTCCTCAGCGTGTGTTTTTCAAAATTTATAGCATACTTTTCGTCACCTCATACATTTTCTTTTGACTCGCACACAAATACTTGAAATGCTTTCCCGATTTCAATACGTACATATTTACCGTTTCTCATACCGCGACATAAATGTATTATTTGCGCCCGAGTACACACAGTCTTGCACAGTTGTCGTCTATTTTTAGGCGTAAATTGCTATTTTATGTGTCTGCTTTACTTTAGCGAACATTTACTTTTTATGTTCTTTATTTTTCAATTTGCACATATTTGCGCCTGACTTAGCACTTTTTCTGCAAACATTTGTTAGATATGTGTTGTTTGCGCCTAGAAACATGTTACATACTTTTTGTTTGTTATTTATTTTTAATTTACCCAGCTTATCTTTTATTTGTGTTGCATTTATTTCCAAATTAGGGTAGTCTCCATTTATGCGAGTTTTACTCTGTTAACTCCCTTCATAGTCTACGCACCAATTTGGCTTACCACGTGCGCTTCCTAACATCGGCACCATAGCTTTAACGTTGTGTTATAGTTGTTGTTGTTGTCATTGTTTGCATAATTACAAGTAATTTAACGTTACTAATTAAGCAACTTATATTAGTTGGTCTTATTAGCACGTTACTTCCACTTGTTTAACGCGTGCGGCCGCTTTCCAATCGAACGCCAACAGCGGTGGGGACCTTATCTAATGCTGTTGCCTATTTTTAGGTGTCATGCGCTTTTATGTTAATTTGATACCATATGTTAAGTGGTTTTAGTCGTACTTGTTGTTGTTGACAGTTTTTGTGACCCGCATGTTGCGCACAAAAATATTTCGGTTACCAGGGGAGCACTACATATTGGCATACATTTAGGTGCTGTGATTGAGTGCTGTCATTGGTGTTGACATCTATTGATTTTTTGCTTTCGTGTTTTTGCGGCTTTATATTGGTGTGCGGTATTAATTTTTTTGGGAAGAGAAGCGAAATACTATTAGGGGCATTTTTTTTTTAATTTATGAAAGTTTTACTGGCAAAGTGAAAGCTCCCAAGATTTGATAAAATATTTATATACAAATTTATTTTTTAGAAAATGCTTTAGAAATCTTAGATTTA
Source organism: Bactrocera oleae (assembly GCF_042242935.1). Taxonomy (NCBI): domain Eukaryota; kingdom Metazoa; phylum Arthropoda; class Insecta; order Diptera; family Tephritidae; genus Bactrocera; species Bactrocera oleae. The sequence goes on from NC_091539.1 coordinate 4,267,260, forward strand.
GAACTACTTTGTACTTTCTTTTGTTTATTTGAACTAAAAAATATTTAAAATTTATAAAAGCTTTGCTGACAAAGTGAAAGCTACTTTATTTTTTTTTCAAATTATAAAATTCAGTTTTATTTTTAGAACTTCTAATGCTTTACGAATGGTAAATTTCCTTACTGATAGAGATTAATTTAAAAGTCAATATTTACTGGACATATGAGCTTTCAAATAAAAATAAAATAATAATTTTTTTTTAAATATTTAATGCCCATCGTATTTTCTGAACAAAATCCTTCAACAAAATAAATAAAAAGTTCTACTTTAAGAATAGCATGAAAGCTTTCGAAAACCACTTTTTATTTTTTAAACTTAAATTTCAATAAAAGCTTTCAACTTGTTTTCATAATCGATTTTTTAAAGTTCTTCTTATAGTATAGTGAAATTTTCTTTCTAGTATTTGCTATATTACGAAATTACGGTGAAAAAGGTTCAAAATATTATGGATATATTACAAACATACCGTTGAAAACTTAAAATGTTTAGCTGCCAAAAAAGGGTTATCTTATCTTTTTCATGTATAAATTTCCATTCAAAGTCAGGAATGTAAAAAGAAGCTTTCACTAGTACTTCTAAGCTTTTACTGACTATTTTAAACTTTAATTTTTTCATATAAAAATGAACTTCGTTTTAAAACTCTCTTTTATTGTGCCTGCAAAGAAAGCTTGCTCGATCTGAGAAATCTTACAGAGCTTTCATTTGACGGTAGAAGTTAAGCGATTCCAAAAATTGTCTTTAATTTTCATATATTCTAATGTAATCTCGCTTATTATTTATTTTTTGCTAAGTATTTTTGTAGTTAGAGTTAAAGCTTTAACCAGTCATAGTACCATCTAAAAATGTCTTCAAAATTACTTAAATATTATTTTATTAAAGTAGCAACATCGAGTTTTGTACCAAATTAAAGAATTGAAGCTTTTGTTATTGCAAATGAAAGCTTTTGGCACGACTTGAGAAATCTTTCGAACAATTTGCATTGCTCCTCAATTTAAAACTCCAACTATGTAGAGCACAATTGTAAGAACAGACACTGCCCTGCCTTGAAGTAAAAAGTCTACACAGTGTGCTGTTAAAATGTGGCGCAAATCCCATTAAAATCACAACTACTCAGATAAACAAGTGAATTGCTTGGCACGCCGACCCACTGACTGACTGACTAACTTACGGGATAAGTAAAAAATGATGCCAAAATTGTAATAAACACTGGCTGCTGCTGAAATAGCAATGCAAAGCTGAATTACCAGCAGAGGAGCATCTGAGCAAAACAAATTTAATTGCGAAAGCTAAAAAGGGGAATAAATATAATAAAATAAAAATATAAGCAAAGAGAAGCAGATCTAAAAGACAACAGAAAGACGTAAACTACAAATGCCAAAAGCATGGTGAAAATTAATGAATGCTCAAAGCTGTTTTAGACAAAGCTGAAGACTAGCTACGCAGTTTGCTGTTTTGTAAGTCGAGTGGAAGTTTAAAGTAAATTGAAAATAGCATAAGTTTTATATGCATGCAAAGCTAAAGCTGATAAGCTCCGAATATAAAGGAAAATTGTTGCATTTAAGCGAAATTTTATTTTTTTATAAAATATACAATCGTTACATCCAATATAAAGCCGTATTATTTACGTGCCACATAAGATCCACAAAAGTTATTTGCCCTAAATGTTGTAGTAAGTAGTCACTGTATAAATTTTGAAAACCAAAACTTGTAAACTTACAATCCACATAAGTTTCACATGCTATAAAAGCAATGTGCTTCGTGCTTCAAATCTTTTTCACCTTTTAGCTGTTCTACTTCCTCTCTTCATTTATTTGATTAATTTTCTGCAAAAATAAAAACATTTTTTTCGTATCTCATAGCATTTTTCTAAGTAAAACAATCCTGCCGCCTGCAAAAATTTTTCACAAAAACAATTTTTGTTCATTGTATTTTCCGGAAGTCACACAACGTCTGTGTTTACCGTGAACTTCACCAATGCTTGCCACCAATCGTAAACAATTCACGTGTGCAAATAAAAGAATTAATTTCGTGTTCACATAAAATATTTGCGTGTTGAGCGGAAAATAAATTTAAATCAGCTCACGGTTCGGTGTATCGCTAATAGAGATATACATGAAAATGTGTACAAGTAAGCAATGTATGTATAAAAGCGCGGGTATACCTACTTGTATATAAAATATGTACAAAACCACCGCTTCTTGAAAATTTAAAAAAAATTTTAATTTAAATCAGAAAACATACACGTCGATAACATTTTAAAAATTACTTATTAACACCTCATGAGTTAAGTAATTTAATAAGCGCAAAAAATTTGAGCCAGAAAGCATACAAAAAAGTTTATCGAAAATTCAAAATTTTTAAAATTAAATTTCTTAAATGATTTACCGCATTTTTTCAGCCATAAATTCAGAACATTATTAAGCAAAGTTCATGACACGCCTTTGAGTTGTAAAATAAATTACAAGGAAATGTTTATAAAAATGAAGGAAATATTTTTCGTTCAAAACTATGGCAATCATACATTAGAAATTTAATTGCATTTAGGTATTTTCCATGAGGGAGAGTTGAAGTAAAAAATTGTATATATTTAAAATAATGGAATGGCATATATTCAAAACTGAAAAAGTTCAAAGAAATCGCCGAAAATATGTAAATGTAATTTAAACGAATAACAGAAAAATTTTACAAGAATTTGGAAAAAATAATTTCGAACCACATGCAGCCCACATATGTTCCACATTACTTTTAAAAGATGTTAATATTTTTGGCGTGTGTGTGGACAAGGGGTTCTACAATTCATAATTTCAATAAGTTCCACTTGCGATCCACACTTTTTTTTGGTGATATTAGCGGTCGATATTTATCACCATTACAAATCTTTTAAATAAAATTTAAAATTAGCGCTGATTACATTTTTTTGTGTCATGCAAACAACAACGCAGCAATATTTTGAGTTAAAAGCTATTCAGTAATATAGGTATACAATACTTAATACATATTTATGTATGTGTACATACAAAATACAAAGCTCCAAACAAAAATTTTTTTTTCCTAAAACAAGAATACATCAAATTTATAAACAACGATGCAATCGGAAAAATACTAACCAAAAATTAAGTTGCTGAATTTATCGCAGCCCACAATTGTAATAAATTGTTTTTCAAATGAAAAGCAGAAGCTTAACAGCAAAAATGCGAACTATTAAAATCAATATAAAGAATTCTTTTGATTAATATATAAACATCCTTTGCCAGCTTTATTGCTCAATAAAACGCTTAATACTTGGTTACATTGAGATATAACTGTGAAAAGATTAAGCAGATGTAAGTTTTCACGATATTTGTGTTTACAAGTCTGCTAGTAAAATAAAATTTTAAGAAAACAAAGAACTACATACACATATGTGTATGTATGTATGTATATAATAGAACAGCTCATTTTATTCTCAGATTGTTTTTACTACTAAAAGTTTTTTTGAACAAGTTCCACATGTATTTTGTGTATAAATATATATCTAAGGTGAATAGATATGTGAAAAAATGTATGTTTAAGCTAAATATGTTGCATGCCACATACCAACCACATACGTGCCACAATATATTTACATAATTCAGACATTTCTGATAATGATAAGTAATAAATATAACATTATAATATATAATACACAAATGTATTCGCGTTCCACACGTTAAAGCTAGTGGCAGCTCATAAATTTGCGAAACTGTACGTGTATGAATTAATGTACATACATAGGTGTATAAAAAAAATAAGTTCATGCTTACGTTTACATATAATTGTTAACATTATTATTTGAAATACCTTCTGCCATTAAATTGAACTACATACATATAAAGCAAATAAACAAAAACAACTTCTTTTGTATACATAAAATAATTACATTTCTATTTATGTACATACATATGTACATACATATATGCAAATATATTTGTATTTAGTTATGCATATTTACAGCAATGATTACAAACACCTTTGAATTTTTCTCACTTCAGCTACTTTGTTGGAAAAACACATGTTCCAAATGTGCCCACGTGATCAAATATATAAAAGCTTTTGTATATACGATATCTTTACGATGAATATATCAATATATACACCACATACATTTACAAAACATAAATTAATATTTTCCTGTATGCTCTATTGCATTAGTAAGTATGTATGCATACTTGTATGTACATATGTATGCATGTATATATATACTTGTTTATTTTAATGTGTGTCTATGTACATTTACTATTTGATTTCGGCAATTAACACCTATAAATCACTTTAATTGCTATTTAAGTTAATAAAAGCGATTATTGCGAGCCATAAGATAAACAATGAAAGCGGTTAATATATACATACATATGTATATACATACATACATGTATGCATGTAAATGTGAATTTCAGCGCATATATTTTAATAAAAAGCTTTGTTAATTTTAAAGAGCAAACTAAATATTAAACTAGTAGAAATAACAAATGGAATATTTTTTAGAGATTTTAACTTACTATCCAGTTACTATGGCACGAGATTTGTCTTAAGCTTAAGTATGTATTATGCATATCACCTGATTTTGTTACTCTTTTGTTGGACATAAATGCGTTTCACTTGCATTTTAAGACTTTATATATAGGTTCCACATACAACATCACATACAATTCACTTTAAATCCACATTATTTTTAGTTTTTACAGCCAATTATTTACTAATACACTCTTATAATTCACCAATTAAAGAATTTAGGTTTTAGGAATACAGAATTATTAGATTAAATAAAACATAAATATCACTTATCTACATTGGTACCGTTTTATTGAGCTTAAATATGTTTCACTTGCATTTAATGATTTTTATTTAAGTTCCACATACAGCCCATATACGATCCACATGTCATTCACTTTTTTATTAGCTCTTACAGACACGTTATAATATTATTTTGTTCCTTATTCAATATGTGGAGACAATATTATGTTGGAAACTAAACTTACTTATTATAATATGTTAAAAATTATGCATCAATATTGAAATAACTTTACCACTTAAATTGTATATTTACAGTATACTCATAAAGATATTAATAGTAAAGTTTACCAACTGGCTTATTTTCTCTGATTTCGATCTTATTTTTTAAGAGGTTCAGCAAAGCTGGTGTAAATACGGAAAGTTATTCAAACTAAAGAAATTTGTTTATTTAATTGAAAAACTGCTGAAAGAAATTTCTAGTTACAACATAAAACCACATTTAAGAAATTCTGATTCATTTACGACTAAAAAAATACCATTCTCAAGTTTAAATTAAAAAATAATGCGAATTGGTCGAATTTTGAAAAATGGTCTTTTAAAGGTTATGCATATTTTATATGTCATGATGTTGTAAGTTATAGTATATGTCATAAGTTATAGTTAGTACAACTTCAATTTACTATTTGAATTGCTAATGAATCTTCAAAGTCAATATTATCTTACAAAACTTATCAAAAAGTCTATAAATTAGTTAATTGTTGTAGAAATGTGTGACTTTTGATAAAAAGTACCAAATTTATGTAGTTTTGAACTAGCTAGTTGAAGGAAATACGTAGTTACTGCTATAACGGTAAATTAATAAATTACAAATAACACGTTTGAAGGTATTTATGCAATATACGAACAATTTTAGAACTATATGAAAACTGGTATAAACTGGCATAATATATTTTAAAACTGGTCGAACTTTATTAAAGCGAAAAAAAACTATATAAGTGAGTGACACATGCTCAGATAACTTATAGTAAACTTATGCTTTACAAAAATTGTGGCTTTTAAGCATGTAAGAACTGCTCAAGGAATGCAAGCGTAAGCAAGCCCATAAGCTAGTTTACATATGCCTGCATACAATACGCTGTACAGCGAAAAGTTCCTTTCTATATATATTATATAAATAGCCATACGCTTTAATCCCACGCATATGCTGCAATTGCTTGACAACCAAATGAAAATAAATATTGCTAGTAGCAAACAGTTGTTGCTGATATTGAAAATTAGTGCATTTCAACGCCCACATTTACTATTGTGCCAGTTTGCGCTAAGTCGTACATCAGCGGCATGGCACTAGCTCACACTGTACTACTTTTCGCATTGAACTATGGCAAAAATTGGAGCTTGCCGCGCTAAATACAACGAGTTGCGAGTTTCATGCATATGTGTATGTGAGTGTGTGCCTAGTGCGCTATAAATTCTCATACAAAATTTCCGCCCTTCAACTTACATACATTTGTATGATGTGTATTCATGCGCCTCGCATCGTTTGCCTGCCGTCGACATTTCCTGACCCAAAGCGGCTTACAATCAACAGAATCACTTGTGCTTGGACACACACACACAGCCACATGAATTCTTATTTAGACTTGACTACAATTTTATTTTTTATACTGCATTCTATACTTTTCATTCGAATTAAATTTTTTTCTCTTTTCCGATTTTCCAGTTTTTATTTTTCTGACTTTTTTGTGCGCCTCCCACTCTCGTTTTGTCAATGCGTGCGTCAATAGTGGCGCACCATTTTTTGTTATTTGCTCTTCCCTGCATTCATTGTCTGGTGGCGTTTTGCATTATTCGGTTTTATGCTTTCTCATCCTTTTCTGCTGCTATTTGTGCATTTTATTTCGCATTTGCCCCCACACGGCGTATGATTAACATTTTATTTATGCACTCATGGCAAAGTCATGTTACGTATACGCCATGACGGCAGCTGCTTGACTGAAGCTGCGACCATATGTTGACTGAATTTTCAAGGATGGCTGTTTAAAAAAAAGTGTTGCATATAATGGTATTAAAGGCAGAAAATTTAATTATAACGTAAGAAAGTTTATGAAAATTAATATCACTTTTAATTAGCGTCAACTTTTTGAGTGGCATAACAGTAAATAAATATCACAATGTGATATTTTAGTAGAGAAAAGAAAAAAATATGGTGTTTAATAAAAAAAGGTTTCTTCGTACACAATTTTTCAACCATATATGAGGCTTTTAGCAATTGATTGTGTTTCTGCTTGATTTCTTAATACGACTAAGTACTTAAGTGCTTAAGATGGCTTTTAGAATTATATTAAATTAAAGCTTATAGAAAATTGACTATAACTGTATTACAAGATCAGGCGAAGGCTGTTTCCATTTGTATATAAAAAAATACACACGAATTTATGCGCCTAATCGTCTGAATTATTTAACTATAACATATATTAAGTAATTAAACTTTTTTACACATAAAATCCACATACGTTCCACATAATATTTTTTTTTTCTACTCTTTTAAGCTCTTAGAATCTGATATATCTTACTTAAAAACGAAGTTAAAGCTTTGCTTCACTCAGGTTCCACATATGTTCCACACTAACTTTGTTTACTTTGACTATTGTTATATATAAAATACTGTTAGTTTTTATTTTTAACCATTCTCAAAGCTTTTTAACCAGCTCAAAGTTTCGTGTCAAAATCTATTTAAACAGTTGTAGAAATTTACAACAACACATTCCACACAAAGTTTGCTTAGGTTTCACATATGTTTCACACTAACTTTAACTATTATTTTATGTAAACTACTGTAACCTTTTATGTTTAACCATTTTGGGCATACGTTTCATATTATATTACTATTTGAAGCACATTTAGTAATGATGCATATTTTAGAATTACACACTACTCCATTATAATAACGTATTATTTATATTTAACCCCACACATTTAATTGTGTGTCCTTATCTCCGTTAGAAGTTTGGTTTTTTGCTCATTAGATTCCTTAACGCTTAGCAATTCATAATTGCTGAAAATCTTTTTGTACTTGAAAATTTTCCATAGATACGTATCTCTATTGAAATAATGTGTACTCTAACATTGTTTTAATACATATTTACATAATTTTAATAAATATTTATGGGCTTTTGTGCAAAAGCAAAAAATAGAAAAGTCACAAACAAACATATGCTTCCCGCCTGTTGCATGTTTTTTACATTAACACTGTTTATTTTGTTGAGCCATGCGCTGATAAACGAAACGCTAACAAACACAACACCCCAACAAGTGACCGGACAAACATCGCTAAAAGCCAGTGCTTACCACTTGCTTGCTAGAAAAGCCTATAAAGCCTATACACATTTATGTATATATATGTCTGTGGGTGTTCGTCTGGCGTGCAAGTTTAAGTGAGACTCCCACGGAAATTGCTACACACAGTCTCAAGCAAACAAAGAAGTATGCAAAGAGAGCGGACTTACAAAAGTTACTCGTGTACGTGGCCGTAATTCGCACAGAAAACACGCATACGCCTCGTCGCAACGTCAACTCGTAATCTCACTTGTTTCCCCAACTTCTATATCGGCACTTTTGGGAGTTATTGTTCTATGCGCGCCGTTGCCTTGCCAAATTGTCAAGTAAACAAGCAGCACATTTGACCCAATAGTCCCCGGTTCACGTAGCAGCTAACCAGTTAGCAAGCACATAAAAGCAACAACAACAAGTTATAGTTAAAATCAGCCTACTGTGTTGCTGTGTTAACGAATTTGACTGCGTTTGTGCGACTCAAGTGATTTGTTCATCAAAGCATTACTAACTTTCGGCTTGTAACCTTTTAATTTATTGTTCCCTGTTGTGAATCGAATGCGCACCACTGCCATTTTGTATGTGTGTGTGTGGGTTTTTACACGAATACATGCATACAAAATAAATACTTATTAAACGGACGTAGAATTCTCAATCTTAATTAAATTTATACCTTTTGTTCATTGAATAACTGCCGAAAAGTGGGTGCTTACTTAGCGTGTGTAGTAATCTAACCTCGGGCGGTGGTAAAAATGTAGGTTTACATGGCATTAAAGTAAGAAAATTTGTGTAAGAATTTGCGTATAACTGTAGAAATAGTGTTTTGTAGAGGGTATCAAAAATTATAGAAACTGATTGTTATCTAAGTGCGTAAATTGCTTTAATCCTCAATATATGTTACGTATGTAGTTAAGCAAATAGCGACTACTTTCCGTTTATTTTTATATACATAAATGCAAACTTTTGTTAAGTTTAAATGCGTATATAGTTGTTTCCGAGTCAATAAAATTTTGATGCTTACGTTCCACATACAACCCACATACATTCCACATTAATTCCACATACATTCCACACTGAAATTGCTCTGTAATTATTGTTTCAATTATTTGACTAATTTAAAACCGTAAAAATACACTTTATTACCTTTTATTTTTAATTATTCTTTGACTCCATTTGTGTACTTGTCTAAAAGTGTATCAATATTTTTCACCACATTATTTAATAATTAACTCTAATATATTTTCGATTTTTAAAAGTAGAGTGGTTAATAAGTTTTAGCACTTGAAAACATTTTAAAATTATGCAAAGACCAAATAGCATTAACATTTAATTAATAATATCTTGATCCATGATTTTAAAATACTTATTTTTATTAACGCAAGCTATTTTTATTTTCTTTCTGCAGCATTTCTTCTTAATAAATTAAATTTTGTACGTATTCCTCCTTTTTATTGTTTCAAAGTAAAAAAAATAGTTTAAAATTTAATATGTGTGTGGTTCGATACCACTTTGCATAGATTGTACTTTACATTCCACATTAAATCCACATGGGAACCTCAATTTTTAAACGTGCGTAATTAAAAATACGTAAACTTGTTTGATCATTCTTCGTATATGTGTTTTATATACATTTATAATATAATCCACATACTATCCACATAAATTCCACAATTTTTAAAACAATTTCTTTGACTAAGATCTATAAATCTGACTTTCTTCGATAATATTTTCAACAATGCAGTAAATTTTTTTTAAGGTTCACAAATATTTCACTAAAAGTGTCTGCAACAGCATTTAAATTTAAATAATTGAATTGCTAAAATATGTTCACATCTGCAATTCATGAAACGTAAGCAGTTACCGCTTAATTTTCTTGTTTCTTTTACTTTCTTTTGCAAAATATTTTTCAACAACGTAATTTTATTGATTGAACCGTCAGCTATGTGAATTACGTCAATACCTATAAAGCATACAGCTTTGGCATGTTCATCATTTGCTACTTGCCGATATGTGTATGAAAAAATGCTTAATCATCATTATCATTATTGACTAAGTATTTGTATAAAAAAAATGTATTCCTACGCTTACTGCCCGCTGTTTTCTGCCGCTACAGCACATTCACTCGCAACGTCATTCATTCATCTATTCGCACATCTGTTATTCATTTGTTTGCTCATTTATTTTAGTGTGGCGCGTTGCTAGTTTATATTTTTATTCGATTGTTTACCTTATTGCTTTTTTTGTGCTGGGCAATGTCTGGCTACAAAAATAAATATATAAATATCCTAATTTGTATATTTGTTTGTTTTAATTTTTAAGCTTTTCACCCATTAAGTTTAAGATATAAAAATTTATAAATACATACATACTCGCATACTTTGCATTTTTACAAATTTTTTAATTTTTCCTTCCCGTTTCATTTCATCTGTTATTATTTTGACGCTAAAGTTCAAGTGATAAGTGCGGAAAGCTTTTATTTTCATTAACTTATTAATAAACAAAAAATTGTATTATATACTTCAATTAGTTATTTACGCTTTTGCTTTTATTTGAAAGTGTTTTAGACATAAAAATTGGCACATGGTCATATAAAAATACGAAATTAAATAATGATACTAATCACATATAATATTCATATGTACGTATGAGCATCTATTTCTTGCTATCTACGTTTTTCTTTATCGAAAAATAATTATTATTTTACACAGTTTTGCTTGAATTTTCTATGGAAATTGCTACCTACATCCATCAAATTTATATAGACACACCTTTTTTGCATTAAAATATTTTTATTGAATAATTTTAAGAAATCGCACTTAGGTTCCACATATGTTCCACCCAAGTTTTTATGTGTAACCCATTTTCGTAGCAAATTTTCTTACGTCTGATAATATGTTTTTGTGTTTTATATTTATTGCAAGTTTTTCTTTCGATCCACATATGAACCAATTAAATTTTATTGAACATTGACATAAAGAAGGCATAAGTTATTTACAACCCGGTCAACGATCCATTTGCATTCCACATATGTTCCACATACAATCCACATAAAAGATATAAACTCATAAGTAAGTTATTTGCAACCCGGGCATCATTCTATTTGCATTCCACATACAATCCACATAGAATATTCGATTTCATTTAAAAAGTTTGGTTATATTAACTAATATATAATATTATCTGCCCATATAGTCTTACATATATAGAATTATACATACGTATAATTGCAAAAAACAATTCCACATAAGTTCCACGTACAATCCACATAACATGTATATACCCATTCAAAAAGTTTAGCTATATTAACTTTTAAAAATAATTTATTTGTCGCACATATAGTTTCACATACAATCCACATACAAGGGACGATGATATAATTTGAAAAAACAACTACTTAGCAGCAAGTTTATTAAAAGTGCGTATATTCCGTGCATTTTCTTTAGCTATGCTAGTGCTTTTATATTTAAAGCACTTTGATTTCAATGATCTCTTCCGTACTTTCATATGTATATATTTTTGTGTTTCTTTATTGTTCTTTGCTTTCCATATTTTTCAATTTATTTAGCTTCGCTTTCAACAATGCTTTCTGCACTCTATTGAACTGTGCACTTATTACGTTCACTAGCTATGTTTATGCTTCTGGTAGCCAGAACCCCCAAAAGCCCTAAAGAGATTATTTCGAAATGACATGGAATCGTAGTATTGATAGCTACATGAAGTGGAGATCGCTTGCTCTGCGGTTTTCCAACCACAAAGGAACAGTCAAAACGAAAAAAATCACACACACAACAATAAATTTGCATGTTATCGCTAACGCAAGAGCAAGCTAATGAAGTTGAAAAATTGCTTATATATTTTTTCCATACATTCTGCTGCGACAAAGCCTACCTTCCTTCAAAGGTACATAATGCAGAAGACGCAGTAAATGACTTTAATAAAAATGTAGCCAAAATTAAGGTAGCTCTCTTGCTGCCCGTAGGGAATTTGGCGCTGTCGCGGAGATGACCACTGAGGCTTTGAATGGCTGAGTGAATGGCAATTCTCCATAATAATAAGGCATGAGTGGCTGTTGTGCATAAGCCTTAGAGATTTGTGTGCCCATAAGCAAGACAATCGAATCTAGACATTGCCTATTATTCTATCTCCGTTTGCCTTGCTTCCCTGGCAACTGTAGTGTCCAGGTCAATACGTATGTGTCTGGTAGCGCAATTTTTTTACTCTTATTTGCTACTTAACGAATGGCGTATTATTTTGCACAACGAGGGAGAAAAATTATATGCTTCAATAAAGAAAAGCAAAAAAATATGGTTTAAAAAATTCATCTCGAAGCTACATTTTATTCAAATTAATATTGCTTTAATTGTTTGAAAAATGTAAAACAGATGGCAGCACCCCACCAACTAAAACAGCTTAATTAGCTGTCTTAAAGCTTTCAAGTTTTATTGCCAAATTACACTGCTTCTTTATCTTTTTAAATTTTTGTGACTTTATATTTTCTAACAGATGGCAACTCTTCTAAAAAATTAGCGGCGCTGCATTTTTTCTTAGATCTCTTTATTTTGATTGCAATACTTCATTTATTTTTCCAATACAAAAATTAAGCAGCGAAAAAATGCTAACAGGTGGCAGCGCCCGACCAAAAAAAATATTTGCAATTGCTTTTACTTTTACTATTTATATAGTAGTGTTGCCTTTTTTTCGTACAGTTATTTGTGCTTTAAAATTTTCAAACAGCTGGCAACCCTAATCAAAATAAATTTAATATTAAATACTTTTAAAATGGTGGTTTTCAGTTTGATTGCTATATATTAGTGTTGATATACTTTATGCATTTTACAGTATTTTATAAAATAAACAGTATTTACAAACAGCTGGCAACCCTTCTCAAATATTCAACCCTTATTTAATCTTTTTTTTAATAGTAAGTCTTCTTGAACCACTAAAGTTTTAATTACCAACGCTATTTAAGTGTTATAAATATTTTTTGTGAATTGATATTTTGCAGAATTTCTTATCTTTGTAAAATTTGCATTCAATATTTCTTCCAGTGCACATTATCCTCTTGCTTGACAGATTTCTAATAGGAAAAGGAAAGCATCATATTTTTCTCTCTTTGTGCCGATAAAAATGCCCACCCGCACCACTACGGACAATCATTTTATGGCACACATTTGAAGCTCAAGTTCATTGTACTGTCAAGCGCCTAAAATGCTGCTACGTATCTAGATTCATTTGCGGTTCAATAATACTACTGCGTTTGTTTCATTTTTTTCGACTGGCCCAAGGCAAGAAGTGGCAAATTGAATAAACACACGCAGCTAGTTCACTAGAAAAATTCTGTGTGCGCCGGAAAATATACTACACGATAGCCAATGAAATCACTATAACATTAGTAACATTAGACGTAGAAGGAAGAAAAATGTGGCAAACTGGCAGAAAATCTACTGACCGTATTATGTTAGGTTGTTTAATCCAAAAATAGCCCGGGAAATTAAAGAAATAAAAACCAAAATCTGTTACCGAATTGATTTCTTCTTCAAATGATTTTTGTTGCAGTTTGTTTCTTTTTACCGTTAGCAGTACAGTTTTTGGTTTTTTGGCGAAACTCTTGATGACTCGTGTCATTTGGCGACACACTGCTTCATTTGCAAATAAAATACACTTAAATTTTACGACATATTTTACGACGTAGTGCCGTGTGTGCGCGCGCAAAAGTATGCTTACTTTTAATGACGCTTTTTTGTTTTATGTTTCCCATTTTGTGTTAGGTTTATGATAGCCATTTCAGTGGTAAACTTACCTTAATTAAATTATTGAATTCCGTGAAGCATGCGAGGCGCTGAAATGACAAAATAAAAATGCACACAAGTTGCTTAGATTAGGTTTATGATTTTAATAAAACAAACACAAATTTAATAATGCTAATTTACAGTTTATGTGCAACTTAATTAAATTTTTGAAAATGCCGCTACCGTATTGCTGCTGATATGTTATTACACATTTTTATTGCACACATTTAGGCGTGTGTAATTTAAGTTTATAACGGAATTTATATAAAAATTAATTTTCTAAATTTTGTTTAGTGCCTAAATTTATTTATGGAGCAACTTGTTTATATAATATTGTCGCATGCTAATTTAGCATACTTTTATGCGACGTGCTATTGTATCAAATAAATAATAATATTATATAAAATATGTACTCACACAACCTCAATACAGAAAATTTGTATATGCTGCATGCATTTTTAAGGACCACTTAATACAATTTTATTTTGAGCTTTTGTTGCATACTTTCATGCGCAACAGTTAGAACAATAGCATTTTCTGGAAATTTATGCGTACATTCTTAAAAATAACTCAACTTTTCAGTGTAAATTGCGCTTGGAAAATTCCATTTGTTTATCAATTAACAGTGATTTGCAGCCAAACTTACGTTTACCACAATTCCATTGCCTACTTTTCGGCAGAAACATCAAAATACTGTACAGCAGACAACTAATTTGCATACCGACAGTAACCGTAATGGAAATATTTTGTTGACGGCAGCAAATTAAAGTGTAATAAAAAGCAAAATATTAAAATATTGCATACGTATAGGCGTATATATATACATACATCATAAATTATTCATTATTCATATAGAAAACCTTAACCAGCTTAATATATATTATTTTATTATTAATATATGTATGTATATGCTTTCACTATTGTATGCTATCCAAAATTAAAACAAAAAATTATTTTTCCAGAAATTGTTGCATATTTTCAGGTTGTACATTGTAATACAGCTTATCAAAAGCTGCAAGCATTAATTAATAATTTTTGCATGCATAATATTGTTAATATGTTCTTCATTGCATTAACATGGTATATTGTTAATAAATAATTACATGTATTGCATACTTATGGGCTTAAAGTGATATTTACAGGCAACTGCAATGTATGTACGGTTTAATGCAATAAATTGAGGATTTTCGGAAAAATGTCAAACGGTTTATAGAGAAATGTTTAATATTATTTTAGTAGAGTATTTTTTTTGATACTACAGCATACTTTGAGGGTCTTTAGTCTTAAACCTTGTAGCCCAAAAGCCTGTGGCAGTCGGAAAAATGTCACTATTTTATTTTGTTGTGCACTTTTAACTATGCGCGTATTGTTTTCTTTTGTGCCTGTAATTAGTGCTTATAAGCATTTTGTGTTGCATAGTTTTACGCGCGCTGATATTTTATGCGAAGTTTTTTTATTGGTCTGACAAGAAATGCGATTCTATGCATGCTCAAAAGCAGTTAGTAGGAAATTTTGACTGCTATATTGTTCTTTAGCATTTAATTAGCAAAGTATACATTTAGGCGCTTTACTTCAAATATGTATGTGTACTAAATTTTTATTTAGTTTGGTGGTGTTAGATATTTCAAATGTTGACAGTGACTCTATTCAAGTGGGATTTTTTGCGTTATTACATACTTTTCGGCTTCGATGACAGAATTTAATTTCTAAAAACATATAAATTTATTTCTGAATACATATAAAACATGAAAATAACATTCATTCATAACATCATTTATTTTAATGCGGCATATTAAGTACGACGCCTATTTACAATTTTTGCGTAAAAGAAATTAATTAAAAGATCTTGATTATACATTGCATACTTTTAGGCGCATATTAATATATTTTATTTTAATTGCATTTAAGATTTATATTTTCTACTTAAAGTACTACTTTAAAAATTCATTCCCAATTTTCGGGAAACTTATAAAGTATTGCATACTTTTGTGCTTGGAAAATTCATTTTTCTTTTAAATTCAAATAAATTACAAATAAACGGCGACAATGCTTTTATATATTTGTAAGCAACAAACAATTGCCTTGTTTAAATATTGAAAATTTTAATTAAAATCTCCTAAAAGTATGCACAACAACATGAACTTCTCGTCGCATTAGCAGCCTTGAGATATATAGACTGCTCGTCCTTCGACGAGCATAGCGACCAAAAACTTTGACCCGGTGACCTAAACGCTTTGTGCGAACTCAACCATATGAAAATGGCAAAGAAACTGAAAGCCTGCCTAGCAGCACCAAAAATTATGCTCAACATAAAGTAGTCTAAAAAAACAAATAAACAAAGGGCAGCTTTTGTAACTTTGTGCGAGTTCGTGCGCCTAAAATACCCCATCAACACTTTGAACTTGTTAACCCTTTTACTTTCACTTGATGTGATTTTGCACAAACGCACTGCTGTCATGCAGGCAGCCGCGTAAGGGATTGACTGTGTCTCTTTTTGTGGGACGTTAGTTGACCTAACTTCGCAGACACGCCCCCCAAACACACACTACACCTGAAAGTTTATTAAAATTCTTAGAAAATCGGTATAAACGCATCTTCGTCGTATTTACAGTTAAACGCAAGTGCTGCTGCTGAGCTTATAAGCGGCATGCTTTTGTTGTTTGATTTCAATGGCTGTGGGCTTGCTGTAGCCTACCTTTAGCCGAGAGCAAACGGATTTTCGGTGTGCCGTTTTTATCAAAAATTCAGTGCAACAGTGGTTGTTAATTAGATCCGTTGGTATTTTAGTGAAAAATTAGTGGGGACTTGGTACAAACTTTTAAGCATCTTAAATGTGGCGACAACTTCCTGGGTAAAATTAGAAATTCTCAGCAGAGTTAATTGAGTATATATAAAAGTTAAGAAGGAAGCGAAATTGAAAGCAACAAAAATTGAACTTCAATGGAAGTATTTATTTCAAATTTAAAGTGTTGTTCGCCGCTAAAAGTAGGCTTTAGAAAATGACAAATATAGATGAATTTTTTCGCTGCTTTAAACATTCAAATCTACGTCACAAAAAAAGGAATTTTCATTACAAAATATTATTAAAATTACTTGGACAGACGGGCAGTCGCCCGGATTTCAAATATTCTCATTATTTTTATCATTTAGATGTATATATCAATTACTTTTAAATGTTACAAGCAACCATTAAGTGAAAAAACTATTATACTCTGAATCAACATGTTGCAAATGAGTATAAAAATGTATAGGCATATTATGGAATAACCTCATTTCGCTCCAAAAAGTATGCAAAGAAAAAAGTTTAAGCTTTTATTCATATTAAAATTTAAATTCATATCGTTTGGAAGCAAAATAACGCGCGTGATGGGCCTTACCAAGATAGAATATCTTAAGCTATATACACTCACCAAGCCTAAAAGCATGTAAAAACAGTCCCAAGATTTTGTTTGGCAATTATGCAAATTATACAGGAAAGTATTTATTTTTTTACAAAGTAAACAATTTGCTTTTACTGTTCAACAATTACGTAGAGTTCTTAACCTATTTTTTTAAATTTCACAAATTTTTTCAACAAATATATATGTATATACATAAGTACTGCCGCGTCAGCGCATATGCTCTCTGGCGTAAAATAAATTATAAATCACATACAGTTAATTAAACTGCTTGCACACCAACTAACACGGTCTTAACGCATTAACACGAATCAATGCGGAAATGCGCGTGACAGATGCCTGAAGGTATGCCACACACTATATGCCACTAAGTAATAGACTACGCTAAGCGACAACACGCTATGTATAGACATAACTTATAGTGATAAAAAAAAATTATATAATTATGTAAGTTTGTATAAAAAAGGTTTTTATATAAATATGAATATGTAACAGCTATAGGCGATTTTTAGGCGCTTAAAAGAAACGAAGTTTTCCGAAACACGTAAAACTGGTGGATGAGCCTATGGAAGTGCTAATGAGAAACACAACCAAAGCTGTAATACATTATATTTACACTATAAAAGCAACAATACTAACAACTTAAGGCATGTTAAAATGCATTCAACCACACTGTATACCGTAAATTACGGCGACAACTTAAATCTTTAACAAAAGATCGCACGCGAAGGCATAAATGAGCCTGTAAATACATTTAAGAGGCTAACATGTGAGGTCTATACAGCAGGCATACCTGTAGTAGCAAATTTTGCGCTTTTTTCAGTGTGCCCAAAAAAAGTAATGCCTAAAAGTAGCAACACATAAGAGTGCTCCGAAATGCTCATTAAATAATAAACTCACATTTTGCGTGTTTAAAATCGGGCCCTAAAATGGCTTTAGCAGAAAGCTAGTGCAGGCAACAATCTTGCGTTTTAGTAGTCCAAAAAATTAAAATAAGTTAAAAACATTAATTTATTGTGCCTACTTCCAGGCGCATGCACATTTATTTCGAAGCAACTCAGAGAAGAATTAAATATTTTTTACATAAACTCAGCCGAGCATACTAAGTATGCACTAATCAGCTGTTCATAGCAAAAGCACTCAACTTAAACAGGCTTTTAAGACTAGCTTTCATTCGCTTCCCCTTTAAGTTTTTATAAATTTCTTTTTTTTTTTACCTGCCTCTTAACTAACACCCTTATCTTATCTTTTTATTACACTATCGCATAGTCATCACATGCATTACAGGCGCTTACAGACGTTAAGCTCTGCTCACATGTATCACCATTATGTTAATGTCCTGCCAAATGTGTTCAGCAACATAGCATACGTTTAGGCTCTAGAGAATTACGTACATACATACTTTGCTAGCATTAATTTTAAAATTGTAGTGTTTTGTGCTTATCCAGGAAATATACTAATCTGTGGCCTAACAATAGATAAATATATGCATACCCCTAAAAATATGCTCAAAATGTTTGAAACAAATTTTCGAATCTTACATCTAAATACATTAAATCTACTTCGCTAGTATAAACTTTAGGAGGCTATTACTTAAAAAATATCTTGCAAGTAAGCAGTTTGCGGACTCTCAGTATAGCCAATATAGATATATGCAAGCCTAAAATTATGCTAAAAACTTTTAAAACCACAATTTATGGCAATAGCGGAGGATTACATTAAAAATATGATCCTAAAAGTAGGCAATAAAAATTTAAATAAAAAAAAATTAAATAAAAGTAGTATACTAATAGCGAATTGTTTATTAAAGTGTTATTCAAAGGGTATGCAACAAAAATGTTGTAATCTGTGCTGAGCGCCTAAAAGTATGCTACAACCACAAACTCATTTAAACTTGTCTGTTATTCTGTTCAAACCAATACACTTCACACTGATGCTTTAATCCCCCTGCGAATGCCCTCATTCAAGACTTGCGTCAACATGTCATTAGTTGCCTTGTAGTAATTGTATTATAAATAAAAAAAATAAAAAATTCAATAAATGTATTTTACTACTACTTACTAATGCATGTAGTACTATACATGCATGCACATATATTCTGGGCGATACAGGTGTATCAATTGCACATGTAGTGGCTTTCATGTGGTTACTGTAATATTAGATATATTATCGATTACTTAAGTGCATACTTACAGGAGTCAAAGGCCCGATCATGGCTGCTGAGCGCAATGAGTATGAAATGTGAAGATACGCTGAGTTTGAGCATGTGTGTGTGTGTGCAGTATATAGATGCTTATAAGCACACATCAGAAGCAAAAGTGGAATCACTGCCTATCATTAGGCGCAAAAGCGGACGAAAAGTGTGTAAAACGGCAAAAAACTCTATAGAAAGTAATCGAGCGCTCATAATTTTGCACAATTAATTCAGCTGTTGGGGAACTGTATGCAGCGGGGTAGAAAGTGTCGAGCGGGTGCGTGTAAAATGTCTTTAGACAGCTACATCCACACACACACATACACGTTTTGTGTCTTCCGCTATTAGCAAAGGGCAATTTTCTACATGACCGCACTGTCAAGAGTCCATTGAACCTAGCCGCAGGCATACACGCATACACGCACGCATAATATATATAACTGTAAGTGCCTATAAAACAGGTGGTGTATTATATTTACATGCCTCAGAAGCCTTTTTTGTTCTCGCTACACAGTTGCTTTATCTCGCATTCGCCCCTTTCACTCACTAAACTTTTCGCCTGCAGTCTGCCTCCATTTTCCCCAACCAAATCCTTGTTGCCATTAGCGCCTTTTATTTATGCTTTTCACACTCCGCCTTTTCTTTTGTTTTTGCTACTTTTCTCGCAATTTCGCCCCTAATATCCTGTTGTGCCGTACTTTTCATGCTTAATGAAATAATTTCTTCGCACTTAACCTCCATGTTAACCCACCGCTAGCAATAAAGTTTACTAATTCTCGTTGTGTAGGGTCACCGTTCGATTTGAAATGAAATCGGTAATTCTAACCCTTTTCACACTTGTTTTGCATTTTTATGTAGAAAAACAATGGAGCAGCTGCATATTCCCAGATATGGTTTTAAATTGCTGAAAACGTAAAAAATTATTGGCTTAAACCGCAAACCTCGCTGGTTATTGGTTTTATGACGACAAATAATAAATTTTATAGCATACCATCAGACGTTGATTTAATTAAAAGATTTGGGCAATGTTGTATAGAAACGTATTTGAATGAATTTCGGGCAAATTTGATTTTAAAATTGTTATAATTTAAAAAATGCTGTTAAAATAAAATAAAAAATTAAAACAATTAAATGAAAATTCAAAATTTTAAAATATAAATTTCTGCACCTTATAATATCGTACATTATGATCTGGTTTTAACATAAAAAAAAATACCTTATAT
Source organism: Bactrocera oleae (assembly GCF_042242935.1). NCBI lineage: Eukaryota > Metazoa > Arthropoda > Insecta > Diptera > Tephritidae > Bactrocera > Bactrocera oleae. The sequence goes on from NC_091539.1 coordinate 4,287,985, forward strand.
TCTAAAACTATATTAATCATATATTATGCAAACAAATTGATTGTTAGCAACTCTTTAAAAATCAACAAAAATTATATCCAAAACTAGGACTCTTTTTTTTTAAATTATTTTAACAAAATTTGCCAAATATTAATCAAAAAAATTTCAGTTGCAAACAGCCTAAAAAACTCATAAAACTAAATTTTTTAAATTTTTTTTTTGTTTAATATGCAATTTTTTGCAAATTTTTATTTAATTGTTTTTTTTTTAATTTTTTTAATTTTTGCAAGAAAAAACTGATCCGCTAACTAATAAAAAAATAACAAAAATAATAATTTCCAACATATGACTATTTCTTTATTTATTAAATTACTTTATTATTAAAATTTTCGGAATATCAATAAAATTTTAGATGTTAGGTTTTACAACAAATTTCCAACAGCCTAAAAATAAATAAAAACGGTTTTTTAATTTTTTCAGTTTTTTTATTATATTCAAAAATTTTACTAATTCTTTGAAACTTTTTTGCCAATTCTAAATCTTTAAAATCTTTTCGAAAATAATTTGAACTGCTGATAATCGCTAAAAATTACGAAAAACGTTTTCAAAAGTATATCCGTTTTTCCCAAAACTTTTTAAAACTGTGTTTTAAATTTTTTACAAATATTTTGCAAACAATCTGGTTGTTGACAACAAATAAAAAAAAATTAACAAAAACCATCCATAAGCTGATTATATTTATTAAACTTTTTCGTTTGCAAATATTAAAAAAAAAAATCTTTTAGATTACCAATAGCCTAAAAAATTAATTAAAAACACTTCTTCAAATTTTTCAAAATGATATTTTATATATGTACTTTTTGTCTAATTATTTTATTATTTTAATTTTTAATGACTAGGTTTGAAATTTTTCGAAATTTTTTTTATATGGAATTTTTTTCAATTTTTTTTTTAATTTTTTTTAAACATTAAATTTGTTGCCGATAACCAGTAAACAGAAATATGAAAAATAACTCCAAAAATATGATTATATGATATGTTTTAACTATGTTAATACAATTTTCCGAATACCAAAAAAATTATTTAAGATTTATTTATTTTGAAAATTTTTTTATTAATTTTTTTCAAAAAATGTTTACAATTTTTTCAAATATTTTCAAAAATAATTTGAATTGCCATCAACCGCTAAAAAAACTAAATAAAAGCGTTTCTAAAATTATGCCAAAAGTATGTTTGCTATAATTAAGTTTTTTAAAAGTATTTTTTAATTTTTTTCAAATATTTGCCATAAAAAATGTTTATAATTTTTTCAAATGTTTTCAAAAATAATTTGAATTGCGATCAACCGCTAAAAAAACTAAATAAAAGCGTTTATAAAATTATGCTAAAAGTATGTTTGCTATAATTAAGTTTTTTAAAAGTATTTTTTAATTTTAAAAATTTAAATTGTTTTCAATTTGATTTTCAGCTTCTCAAGCATTTATGAAATTCTGCAAAATTTCACTTAAAATTTCTATAAATTTATTTTCCATATAACTCTATTTTCTCTTAAGTACAAGGAAACTCACATGAGACTGTATTCTTAAATAAACATTGGTATACAATGCATATGTACATATGTATGTATGTATGAAGCTGCATGAAAATTTTCCAGCTGCCTTAACGCATCACCCTGGTGACGCATTGAAAGCGGAAGTGTTATTGCACTTGAATAGCTGCTACCTACGGACATTCAATTTGTCGACAACTCACTTTGCTATTTTCTTCAAACAATTGCTTGTGCTTAACACACTTTGAAATTCAAGCCGGGCATTGGCGTTGCCCACTCGGCCCATTTGGCTGCCATTTATGTAGCGTTTAGCTAATGTACACTTGAGTACAGCGGCGTAAATAATGAAAAATGACCGAAGAAATAATATCAAAAACAACAAAAAAACAGACAAATGCTTAGAAATTCTCAATGAAAACAATAGTGAAAACAACAACAACAAATAAAACTAATAATGATAAGCCAGCTGTAGAACTCAATAGCTGCTTGTTTGCATACACCTTTAGCGCGGCTTTAGCGTCAGCAAGCTGTGGAGAAACAATGTATAAGAAAATACAAAAAAAAAAACAACTCCAACAAATTGCTGTTGTTGTTAGTTTTTTTTTTTGTTTGTTATAGCTGGTCATTCGCTTGCTGCTGACAAATAATAAGTAATTTGATATTCATTTTTGTTACCCTCCATAATAGTCGCACACAGCCATACATACATATACATGTACATACATCCACATACGCACTCACACTCGCCGCTTTGAAACATAAGCAAAATGCGTCGCTGGCGTCATATGAATCAGCTGCTCTCACCCCCCGGCTTGTACAAAATGTCTAGCGTAGCTTTTATGATGCCTGCAATAGCACTTTATCTAAGGTAACAAGCATATAACTTGCTTGTACTTATATAAACACACACATCGCTAAACACTTATTTGCTGTTAAATACATTACTGTTTGTAACATCCATATATACATATTTGCATAATTAGTATATCGCATATATTCGTAAATATTTATAAAAGTGCCTTAAACGGGTAGTTAAAATTAACTAATTATTACAGTGGAATTGGGACTACAGAGCAAAGTGTAATCGCATTGAAATTTTATTATTTACATTTGCCTATATTTATTGATGTGGTCCTCAAACAGTGAAACCTAACTTGTTTACTATTGATGGAAAAAAATGCAATGAAATTGATCAATATATAACAGTTTGCAACTAGTCTAGTGTACTAGTGCTTCCAAAAACTACTGTGTAACTAGTCTGCATATTTTAAGCGTGTTGATGGCAAAAAATAGATTATTTCGTAAAAAGTTAGTGCCGAAATTTATAATTTAGTAAGTAAAGAGACTAATGTAAATTTTTCAATAAAAAAAACTGAAAAAAAATAGTTCCAAATTTAAAAAAAAAATTAATTAAATTATTTTATATAGAATTACTTTACTTCATATACGCAAATGTTTAAAGGTACTTTTTTCAAGAGTTGAAATTTTTTAAATTCATAACTCCAACATTTTTCATATTGAGTTGAAATAAAAAAATACATGTCAAAAATTTTAGCGCAAAAAACACAAAAAAAATTTTTTTGCACGAAATTTTATTTTCTTATTTTTTTGCACAAAAAATTTTTTTTGCACGAAAAAACGTGTCGAAAATTTTAACACAAAAAAAAATATTTCGCACTAAATTTTTTTTTTTAATTTCTTTGCACCGAAAAATTTTTTTGCACGAAACAATTTTTTCATATTCAGTTGAAATAAAAAAATACGTGTAGAAAATTTTACCGCAAAAAACACAAAAAAAAATTGTTTTTGCACGAAATTTTTTTTCAAGAGTTGAAGTTTTTCAAATTTAATAAAAAAATACGTGTCGAAAATGTTTTTGCACGAAAAATATTTTTTTTTAAATTAATTTTCGATGAAATGTCCCATATACAATACTTGTATATGTATACATATATAGGTTTTGCTTTCCAAATAAGATACCTTACTTTTTTCTAGATAAATCAAACATAAGATAGTGTAAAATTCCTAAAAGTCTGTAAGCCTTTAGATATCCTACCTCATTCTCTCTCAACATCACACTCAGAATTAAATAGACTTAACTTCTAATGAAATAAGTCAAGTCAAGTCAGCTAGGTGCATGGCTTAAAATCACGCAACTTGCACGTTATCTAACTGATATTAGTCCAAGTTTGAGGCACAAAAAACGAACTCTAACCTATAACCGAAGAGAATATACAGTTAGCCTTGTAGGTTAGGTTAGGTTGAGTTTCAAAATTGGTTCCCAATCTATATTTTTAAGAAGCTGATAAGGCTCATGGGCTCTAAAACACACTAGCTTTAAGCTCTTTAAGCTTGCTTCTTTTGTGATATATTCGTAACTTCATTGCTCATATAGAGTTTATTTATTGAAAAGGACACAAAAGACACAAAATAATAAAAAGGAGTCTTATCTACCTTTTTCTAAAATAAATGGCCTCGCATCAAAGCTTTAAGCTCTTTAAATATTGCTTCTTGTGTCTCATACATATATGTAGCTTCTTGGCTTGACCTTTTTCGAAAATGAATGGCCTCTCATCAAAGCCTTAAGCTCTTTAAAGCTTACTTCTTTTATCTCATGGCTCATACAGGGTATATTTATTGAAAACGAAGAGACAGTTAGTAAGAAAAATGAGCTTAAACTTTATTATAGGGTTTGTATTAGAGACCGTGTTTTGAGGATAACTGTGCTGTGTAGGAATCGCTACTAGAGAAGATCAGCGAACCTAACTGTTTACTGTCGATAGTCTATATTATAAGAAAGTTTCTGCAAATATGTAGCAATACGATTAAACTAATGTATCCTGACTAAACCTAAAGCAGCCGGATCCTTTCTAAATATATACCCATTCATAAGAATGAAGACCTTGACCGTGTTGCTCAATTCATAACACCATTATTCTGGTATAAAAGCAGCAACGCAGTCTTCATACCTCCAACAAAGTCCCGCACCAGCCTATATAAACACATGAGTAGGATAACTGTATACATCTACAGGGGATATAAAGACAAAGTGTTGTTTGTAAATGATTTTCCAACGAATTGCCATTTCAGTTTATGTGACAATAAAACTAATTTGCTAAATGGCGCACAAATATGTATGTGCGAATAGTAATTACACATGCCTTCCAACACACATGCGTTCCACTTAAATAGGACACTCCTTTACAGTTAGTTTAGTGTGTATATTATCGAATTGATATAACAATGTCTATGTGTGTGCGTGTCTGAGCAATACAAATTGCCTTTTCCCAATAATGTTAACCGCCTATACTTATTAACACGTCTGCCAGACGATTACATCCCTCTTATGGTCCCAACATGCTCTCTTCAGCTTAAGCGTTGCGATAAATCATGACGTTAATGGTTTTAAATTTAACCATTCGGGAAATAGTTTTGCATGGAACATTTTTGGTTTCAGGAAAAAAGTGTTAGACACTTTACTAATGGTTGGCTGAATTAAGTTAGATGTGCAAAGTGGACTTTATTCGCTTAGCAAAATTTGTCTTCGTAAGATGAGAAAGCTTTTTAACTAATTCAAAGGTCTTATTTATTAAATTTTCGCCTTACACAATCCAACATCAAATAATTTTTTAAAATAAGCTAATATATCAATTACTACTTGATGGGTGAAAGTTTAAATAAATACAGAACTTCTAAGCTTTTAACAGAAAGTCTTTTCTTGTTAAAAAATTGTATAAGCTTAACTACCTTTAACTTAACCTTAAACTATTTTCATGTTATTCTAATGTGTATGTTGGGTTTAATTCAAGTATTCATTACGAGCTTTTGATATTTCAAATTAGCTTTGTATATATTTTAAATTATTTTTTAAACACTAAAACTCTAAAATAAATACTTTAATTCGTATTTTTAATTTAATTTCGAGCTTTTGGTCTTTGGACAAGCTTCTTTATGCTCTTTTTAATAATTTATATAGCATTTAAAGCTTTTATAGTATCTATTAATACTTAGTTTGTATATTTTAAATATTTAACTATGTAAGGATTAATTTTTGCAAATTACGCTCTTTGCAAAAAATTATTTAAATAAAAGCTTTTAAAATTGTTAATGTGGAATACTTTTTGATATCTACTAGTATTACTCAAAACGTTTGCTGTTTAGAGCATTCATTATTAATCAAGGCTCTCCCATTCACTAACTTCTAATAGGAATGATAATAATGTAATCCTTAAGAGCTTTTTAGAATTTCCAATTATATTAATGTTTGTTTACATTCTGTGACTCCTACAAACGTGTGCAGTACTTATAAAGGGTTTTGAATGGATCATTAAAAATATCAAATGTTGAACTGACATTGTCAAATACGCATTTTTTTTACAAAAGTTTTCTTTAGAGCTTTCAAGCTTTTAAGAATTTCTCTCATCGCAAATACTTTGTAATCGAATTCTGAAAATTAAAGGAATTGTGAAAGCTTTCAAGTTAGAGCTTTCTAAAATTAGACGAAATTTTTCAATGATGGTCACCATTTTTATGTATGTACATATGTACAAGTATATTAATGCCCTTTTACTTTCACTGATTTCGAAAATTGGTGGCAGTACTTATAAAAAAAATGTTTAAATAAAACGTTCAAAATTTTTTTAATGAAAATTTGCAAATGCGTTTTAGTAAATGTTTTGTATAGCGCTTTTAAGCTTTCTCTCATTGAAAATCTTTTTGAATTGACTTTTGAAAATTGATAAAATTTTGATTATTTCGAGAGTTTCTTACTTAATTTTTTAGTGTAAGATCATTTGAAGTTTTCGAAGCTTTTAGAGAGCATCACAACCTACCTTTCTTTTGTAAATGATTAGAACTATCAATATTTATTATTACCACGATATTTTCATCATAACTAACTTGAAGAAATTCTAATATTTGTAAAAGCTTTCCCTTTAAAGCTTTCATAATTTTTACATTATTTACAACTTCAACCATTAATGCCATACTAATTTTACATTTAAAGCTTTTTACACACATTTTAAGCAAGTTATTTTAATGAGCTTTTCACCTTAACTGACTTTTGAAAATTTTGGTATTTGTAAAAGATTTTATTTTAGGGCTTTCATAACTTATAAAATCATTTTTAACACTTAAATTTCAATAAGCTCGTTAGGTAATCGCTTTTCCATTGTTTTCGATAGTATTTATAAAAGCTTTGACATTAACGCTATAAAGGTTTTACTATTTTCTTTAACAATAAAAAGTCAACTAAGTTTCTCATTTGAAATTTAGGTAAATGCTTTTAAACTAGTTGGATTCCAAGCTTTTCCGTTTGTGAAGCAAATACAGTAATTTTTTTAAAATACTCTATTTTTTGTCAAAAATATAAAAACATAGACCAAAGTTCTCATGAAAGCTTTTAATTTTATTTTTATCTCAAAAATACGCTTATCAATTCTCTCGCAAAAAATACTAATATTATCATAAAATGCGCATCAATTTCACCAAATAACGGTAGCCAACAGCTTTTATTGATAGTGTGGCTGACAAAAACAAGCAAACTTTCTCTATCACATTCCAGCTGTGCGTTTTACTCCCCTAACGCTTTAGTTTTCCCTCATGTGTTTCGCAATATTTTAATTTTTGTTGGTTCAATTTTTTATTTTGCATTTTCCCGCCTGACTTTGACAGTTTGAGTGCTTTTGTCAAGTTTCACCCGCAAGTCACACAATTATTATTTTCATTTTTGTATCATGATTGTTGTTGCTATTAGCAATTTTTTTTTTGCTTCGTATAGTTTTTTTTTTTTTCCTGAGTCACTGTCATAAATTTAAGTTTATGCCATTTAATCATTATTTGCAACAACGCCTTTTATGGCTTGTGGCAACAGTTGCCACAGCCCCTTCCCTTCCCAAACGTAGTAACAGTAACTAGTAATCACTGCCGTTCTGAAATCCATATTTTTCACTTTGTGGGGGAGGCAATAAATTTGCCTTGTGCCTTAAATGACCAATAGCCTGCTGGTGAAGGTTGAATAGTAAAAGTTTTTATCGATACATTGTTGTTTTACTATTTGTTTTTATTTTGTCTGTCGCTTGCGGTCCATGTTATCATGTGCTTTTGTATTTGTTCCCCGTAGTATACGCCTATCGAATATATTGCTATTTTTAAAATGAATTATTGTGTGTGGTATTATATTATATTATGTCATGAGCTTTGAGTTGATGAATATTTGGGACATTGGCTTCTCGAAAAAACATTTACAGCAAGTGAAGCTGAACAATAAATTTGAGTATCCACATTGTTGGTGGATTAAATTGACACCATATATTTACCAATTTTATTGTAGTTGTTATGAATATTTATGATTAAAATGTTTATACTGGGTAAAAATTAACGCTAATTGAAAAATTTTGTTCCAAATTTCAAATTTCGGTATAATAAATAATCATTTTCTTCATTTTGTTGACTTTTTTTAATTTTTGGACTTGTAATTTGTTTTATTTGTTTTTAACACTTTGACATTTTTCTGGTGTAAATTTATTTTAGTATACTTTTTTATAATTTTTTTTGTTTTTATTAACTTTCCTTAATTTCTAAAATATTTTTTTTTTAACAATTTGACAATTTTTTTATATTTTTTTTTTTTTATTTTTGGAATCTTTTTGTATCTTATTTTATTTATTTTTTCTTAATTTTTTAATTCTTCTTTATGCAAATTTTATTTAATATACTTTTAGTTATTATTTTATTTTATTTCTTTATTTCCTTTAATCTTTTGGCAACAGTTTTATTTCATTTTGTTTCGCATTTTAACTCTTCGATTTTTTTTATTTCCTATTTATACAAGTCTTATACTATTTACATTTTAAAATTTTATTTTAATTCTTATTATTTCTTTATTTTTTTTTAATACTCGTCAAAAAAAGTTTATTAACATATTTATTTAACTTTATTTAGTTTTTTAATTCCATTTATTTTACTTTTTTCCCGTCACATTTTCTAATTTTGTGCTTTATTTTACTTGTTTATTTTTTTTTTTTATTTATTTATTATATTTATTTTTTTTAAACAATTTTTTAATTTTAATTGAATTATTTTTCTATTTTAATTACTTTTTTAATCCCGTTGAATAAAATTTATTCTCACAACTTTTATTTATTTTATATTTTTTTTATTTTCTAGTATTATTATTATTATTTTTACTTTTATTTTAGCTCTAAAGTTTTTCTTATTTTAGTTATAGTTTTTTTTGTAATTTGCGAATTTCTTGGAATTCGTGATTTACTCTAGTTTTATCTATTTTTTTCTTTTGTTAATTATTTCTTAAATCTCGTCGAATTTATTCAAAATTTTTTTTGTTATTGTTTTATTTTTTGTTTTCATTAGTTTTCAGTTTTCTAATTTTTCTTATTTTTTTATATATATATTTTGTTTTTTGGTTCAACAATGTACTTGTAATTTGTCTTATATGAATTTTTTGGAATTCATCAAGTACTCTTTTCAATTATTTTGCTTTATTTCTATATACTAAATATTTTGCACATTGACTATATGCTTTGCTATATCTTGGTGTGCATGTAACATTTTATTAAATGTCATTTCACTTGGCCATCTGCTGTCAGGCTTATTTACGCTAACGTCCATCAACGTGGCGTTTAACAACAAGAAGCACAATGTGCAACAGAAAGCATATAAAACAAAAATAAAAAAATAATTAAAAAATTAATAATTAAAATAAATTTAAAAAATGCATAAGATAAATTTTAAGTTACAAAAAAAACTGCAAATAAAGGAAAAATCATATAAATATAAAAAAAAAGAAAAAATTAAATACAAAAAAGTACCGTTAATAATATAACAAGCAAATGCAAAACAATTTACAGCCAAACGTCACCATTCAACAAATGTCAGCATAGTCATCAAAGCGGCAAAGTAACGCTGACAGTTGCGCTCATATTGCCTTTGGCCGAAGACATTTCGTAAGCACTCATTCACCAATTCACTGACTCACGCGAGCACTATACTCACGCAGCCACTTAAAGCAACATTTGTATATGTATGTGCGTTTTTGTGTATATGTCTGTCAATTTGTATGTTTCGTTTTAACATTCCGTCAGTTTGCTTGAGGCATTTTTCCTTTTTTTTACTTCAGTTTTGGTTTCAGTTGACAGTTTAGTTGTTTTAGACTTCTGCTCCGCATACTTTTCTGACCATTGTTTTTATTTGTTTATTTGTCGTTTTTGCTGCTATCATTTTCATAGACAGTGTTTGCATAAAAGTAGCGTGTAAATAAACTATAAACTAAGTTTGTGTAAACATAGCATTCCAAAATCTGGAATTAAAAATTGTGTGCGTTTTTGGGCGCCATAGGAAATTTCAGTAGTTAAAAACTACAGGCTCAGTAGAATAAATCCACTACACGCGATAAAAAACAATACTACTAAGCCCTAGGTAAGGTCGTGCTAAACTTTCTCAACCTCAAAAATGTTCTCTCCAAATTTTCAAAATCTCAAAACTGATTCGTATGGTGTCAAGAATGGCACAGTAGCCATTAACTCAGTCATTAAGGCTTGGTTTTCGTATAGCTTTTTAAAGGAGACTCCGCAGATTCTATACCAGAATTAAATTCATGGTTTAGACAGCGCCGGAAACTTTTTGGTTCTTATCTCTACTAAAAAGCACGCAATTTTTTATGTACAATTTTGACTATAGATCCATATTGTGTCACCTAAATTTCTCTTTTCTTATTGCTCAGGTTGAGTACAAATAATTTTGCGACTCACCAAACGAAGGAGTCGTTTCTACTATATTTTCGACACCAAAAGAAAGTGGATTCTGTCACCACTACGGCTCAATAAGTTTAAGGTTTTTGTTTCTACTCAAAAATGTCAACTATTATATATATAACAATCATCCCTAGCTTAACTCATAATGGTACAGTAGTTGCTGCACAATAGCATGGACGGAGTTGCGTTTAGCCCGAACAAATTGCTCGAAAGTAGAATTATTTGTGCTTTATTAAAGACGTTTAGACTTATAGGTACATGAACTTTATTGTTTGACCTATGTATATAGTATTGAACTTTTTTCGAATAAATTTTTCACCGTAAAACCTTTGCATTATTTCACGAATTCTCCCCTCACACTACATTACACCTATTGTTACTTTCTGTTCAATTCCGTTAATGTTTGATAAAAATAAAATTATTTGTATAACAGTATAACAGTTTTCATAACAGTATAACAGTTTGTATAAACGTAAAAGTCCGTTTCTAGATTGCGTTGACCTAATTAATTTGTTTCAAATACAGCACCAGTTACATTAAAATTTGTATAACAGTTTTAATAACAGTAGGTAAAAATTTTTAAAAAATTTTGTATAGATATGTAGTTAAAATGTTGCTTTTCGAAATTTATAGAAATGTACTTGCTCGTATAACAGTTATTATTAGCGTATAACAGTTTGTCAAAAGATATAAAAAAAACTACTTTAGAATCTATAGAGCCCATGGAAATCATTTAAAATGTATAATAATGTGTAATTATGCCAGTATAACAGTTTTTATTACACTTTTGTTGTAAAACTGTCTATATTGTAAGGTGATAGATACACCAAAATTAATACCTACTATACGAAGTAAAAGCTTAAGGATATAAAAAATAATCACACCAGTTGCGACGAACATTTTCGGCATGTGTGCGCTCAGTTCTTAGAAGAGAGTATTATTATCTACAAAACTAGCAAAAACTCATAAAGCATGCTTATAACGTGCTCAGAGTATTAGCCTCTTACGCTTTTATTAAACAATTTTTTTATAATTGGCTTACTCACCTGCTTATCTACGCCGAAATGCGTCAGTTCCTGTATCTTTTTGTAGTTTTATTTAATTTTCTTCACTACATATATGATAAATTTTACCATTAACCTTAGACTCTTCTTTACACTACTTTATCACCGCCTTGCCTTGTTAATTTTTCGTCTTCTTCATTTTTTTAATGGCAATTAAATTTCATTTATATTGTTGTGGTGGTGGTTGTCATCATCAGCTGTCAGTGCAGCCGTAGGCACTGCAAATTACCAACCAAACAACAACAATGAAACAGGTTGAATCGGCCTTACCAACGCATACGTCAAAAGTACACAGGCGGCTTAGTAAAATTAGTTTTGAAGCACAATTTTTTTTATTTTATTAATTATGTTTAATTATTATTAATTAATATTAATTTTTTTAAATAATTTTTTTTGCTATAATTTTTAGTATTTTTGTTATAATGCAAATTTTTAAATTTTGCTAAAATTTGTCAACTTTATGCAAACTTCACTGTTAACAATTTCAAGCGATTTTCAAAATTTCCACGTTTCTTACAACTTTTACTTTTAATTATTTCATTCTTTGGTGGGATTTTATTTATTTATTTTTCTTTGCTTATCAGCCACTTATTTATTACTCACTTACTCACTTGTCGCCGCTACTATGTTTCACTTCAATTAGCTGCACTTTTATTAATTCAATTGCTTGCGTGTCTCCGTCTTATTGCCGAAGTGTGATGTAAAGCTGAAAATATTATGTTAAACTGTATTAGCAACAAAAATAGTAATTGGCATACAACTTTAAATACATATCAAAAGCAAAATGCACGTATATAGTCAGCCACGCGGTTTCTGAATCTTGATAAAATTTCCGCGTTCGATGACGAAAAGCTGAATGTTTAGCGACCACAACTATTTGGTCAAGGCAGTGGTGTAGGTGGTGTAGGAGGGGGACAAATTTTAATAAAATAAATTGCTGATAGAAGCATGTTTATGCAAATTAAATGCAATTTAACCAAAATTACTGTTATGTAAGTGATATAACAGTTTGTATAACAGTTATGAAATATAATTTGCAATGATTTTATAGTTTTATTCCGCCCATTAAAACATTTCTATGCAAATTAAATACATTTCACAAAGAGTATACCCAATATAAATTGTATAACACTTTGCATAATAGTTACAAAATGTTAATTTGTGATGGTTTTCTATTATAATACTACCACAAAATATTTTTAAGCAAATTAAATATATATTTTCAAAAATTAAATGCAATATACTAAGTATATTGCTTTGTATAACAGTTACAAAATCTTAACCTTTAATCGTTTTAAGTTTATTACGCATTAAAATGTAATAATCAAATAATTTTGTTTGAAACCTGGCATGTAATTGCTTGTATAACAGTTTATTTAAGAGTCCAATAAAGAATTATTAATTTTAGCTTCTCCAAATAGACCCCAAAATAATTTAGTTAGTTTAACTACGCAGATTTTTAAAAACTTCTACTATAGGTTAGCTTAGGTTAGGTAATAAAAAAAATCATTCCTGAATGGTTGACATCTCAAATCGATATTTTATTTAATTTATAACAGTGTTCTTTAGTAGAGAAAACTTATGTATATTTTTATTTAACTTTATATGAACTATTTTAAACACAAAAGACAACAGTATAACAGTTTTTATAATAGTTTAACTGTTTATAAAAGTATTGTCTAGTACTCTAAACTTAAGTTTCTGTTATTATTTATGAATATATTAAAGGATTGGGAACGTTAATAAAACATTTCACAAAGTTTTTGTTATAATAAATTCATAATTTCGATGCCATAACATGCCATATAACAGCTTCATATCTAACTTAATATAACTATGTTAGTTTTAGCAAACAAAACAGTGAGTTTAGCTTTCTCAACACAAAAAACAACAGTATAGCAGTTTTTATAATAGTATAACAGTGTATAACAGTTTTATAACAGTTCGAAACAGTGTCTAATAGTACTTTGACGCTAACGGCAGTTTGTTACTTTGCCGTTATATTGAAAATGTTAATAAAAAAGCAATTTTCTTCCAAAGAAAATTTTTTTCTAGTCCCAAAGTTTTTCCACAAACCATTTCTGCTTCAAATACCGATTATTATAACTCTGAACTACTCCCGGCCACTTTTTTTTTACTTTTTCTACTAAATTATCTTGGATTTCTGTGTGTTAAGAGACGCACTCTTAAAAAAAAATTCACTACTCGCACGCCACTGCATATAACAGTCATTTAGTAAACGTAATTGTTTTTTTATTGTTGTTGTTATTATAAATTGCTTGTTTTTTATGCTGCGCTACTCTCACTCATATCGCTATCGTCTTTGAAGTTGTTACAATTTTTTTTAATTTTATCACAAACATACACGAATACATACATACACTTATATATATGCATATATAAATATACATTTATGTATATATATTGTAGATTTATTTGTATATCATAATTGGTTGTTGTTACTTTCGGCTGCTTGCAAAAAGTAAACGCTACATGTATATATATTTGCATACATTTGTGTGTACGTATGTATTTGCCAAATAAATTAAAATTTCTTGTTTCACTACACCGCTTGTGTTTTTGTTGTTATCTTTTACTATTGAAATTTTTGCTCTACATAATCTCATTACATACAGACGTTTTTTCTTGTCGTTTGTCGGTTTTTCTTTTTGTTGTTTATTATTGCTGTTGTTGCTATTAGTTTAGCTGTTGTTAATATTATTCTTGCACAATGGCGTTATCTTGGCGTATTCTCCCTAAACAATGTTGAGTTTCTAAGTATTTTGAACAGCCGGGAAATATTTTTGTGTTTAATTACTTCGGAAGTAATGCAAATATTGTGGATTTTAATTAAAAAGTTAAGGAATGTTTTTTTTGTTTGTTGTTTGACTGCTTATTGTTATAGAGAAAAGTTTAGCGGCTTTGATATTTTTTCAAAAGAATAATTTGTTTTATTTACTAATTTTGAATTGTTGTTCACTTTTTTCAAATTTCGTGAATTTTTTATATACACTTATAGATTTATTTATTTAATATTTTTTAAATCATGCGAGATATTTGCATATTTTTCTATTTAGATTCCGTTTATTTATTTACGAAAAATTTGTTTTAAATAAACAAATCATAATTATTTTCATATACAATTTTAGACAAAACTATTTAAAATTTTTTTTAATTTTTAAATTTTTGAATTTTTGGATAAAATTTTTTCGTAAAAATTTTTTTAAATTAATTTTTTTTAATTAAGTTTTTTTTTTATTTTTAATTAATTTTTTTTTTTTTTGATTAATTTTTTTGCATGCTCATTTAAAAAAATTTCCTTTAACATTTTACAAATATTTTATTAAGTTTTAGACTACCATATTTAATTTTTTTCATTTTTAAACTTTTGGGTTCCGAAATTTTTATATACATTTTTTTATTTTTTTTTATTTTCTTCAAACCAATGTATAATAAATATTTTTATTTTGTATTTTTTTTTTTAAATTTTTAATTTTTTTGACTATTTTAAGTTTTAAAATAATATTAAGTTTTAGACAAACGTATTAAATTTTCTTATGTTTAAATTTTTGAATTCCGACATTTTTATTTAATTTTTTTTTTTTTTTCTTCAAACCTATACATAGATTTTTTTCCATTTTTAATTTGTTTCAAATTTTTAATTTTTGCATAATAGAAATCATTTTTAAAGGCTTCTACAAATATTTAATTCTAATTTTGTTATTTAAATAATTTCTGAAATAGTTTTATTTAACTTATTTCAGTTGGATGTAATATTTTATTAATATTATTATTTTTTATTTATATAAATTATTTTTTATGAACTAGTTTTTAAAATACAATATACTCGTTTGAAGTAATAATTTTAATGCAAGTATTTAATTTATAGACAATAAATTTCTTATTAATTTTTTATACGTTCAAATAATTGAACTTAATTTTTTTAATTTAAATTTTTAAATTCTTTAATTTACATTTTTTTAACTGTTTTAGTTATTTTTAGCATTGCATCAAAATGCAATGAAGTAGTATTTGTTTTGTAAAATTTTTGTAATATTTCAATTAATATAAATATAAAAAATTAATATAAATATATAAAATATTTCTTACATTTTTATTCATTTCACTGCCAATTTATTCAGAGTGATTTTATCTTCCAAAATTTTTTATTAAGATAATATTATTTTATTTATGTATATAGAACTAAATATTAAACGTTTAATTACTATTTATACACTTTTTAGTATTGTTCTCATCCTTAAGCACAAGCGAGCCTTATTTAAATTTAAAAAAAAGAAGAAACGTTTTCCCTAAAAATACACCACCAAATGCGCCCTTTCGAATGAAAGCACACATTTAATACAGCAACAAATACAACCGCAAGCCTTACAAAGAGTATAATACCTTAAAACCCCAAAAAAAGTCTTCGCATCTGCTTTGCATACACGAAAGCGATAACGGCTACTAAAAATTTATAAACACAAATATATATTAAACAAATAAATAACTAAGTAAGAACAAGTTATGCATGCAAGCTATTCACAGGCAATTACTCAGCGCGCGCGCCTCCCTCCCGCCCGTAATGATAATGCGCGCATTTCGGCACACATAATGCATAATTTACACTCGCGCGCACTCCTCTTCCGCTCCACCGCCGACACCGGCACCAGCACAAGGCCTACGCTCCCACCTTCAGCTTGCCGCTACCTAAACAGACACGGCTCGCCTTGCCTTGCATTGCTTTGCCAGCTATCAATCAAATTGACTTAGCGTTGCTCCAAATTACTGAGTGTGCCTTGCCTCAACTTTCGCTCTCTCGCACTCTGGCTCTTTCTTTATCGCCATTTGTACATATCTTTTCTTTGTTATCGTTTTTTGCGATCCCACCACGCCTCTCCACTACCCGTAATACGCGCTCTTTATTTCTATATTGCTTCTTACTCTACTCGACTGATCTTGTTCTCTGTATACATTTTAGAACAGCAAAAATGTATAAATCGAAAAGTATTCAAAAAAAAAACGTTTAAAGAAAAGCGAAAACTGTTTATTGTCGGCAATGTGCTGTAGAAAAAATGTGCGCCGATCACCACTTGTGCGATCATTGCCTAGAGCGTGGCCCAGTAAATGTAAATTTGTAAGT
The DNA here is from genome assembly GCF_042242935.1 of Bactrocera oleae. Classification (NCBI taxonomy): domain Eukaryota; kingdom Metazoa; phylum Arthropoda; class Insecta; order Diptera; family Tephritidae; genus Bactrocera; species Bactrocera oleae. The sequence goes on from NC_091539.1 coordinate 4,304,488, forward strand.
TTGGCGTTCAGTGATCGTTAAAGTATTGCAATAAAATGCAAAATTTGGTTATTTATCATGTAGAGGCGGCAATCGATCAGTGCTGATCATACCCTGTCACGATCACTGCTGTTCATTTGTTGTTTCTGTGTAAAGATCGCTGAACTGTTATACATAAATATAGATTTTTTATTTGTGTGGGAGATTTAATGATCTCCACAGGAAAGAGTGTTGAAATTTATGTTAATTTAGTTTTTGTGTAAAGTTGAAAGGCACGCGAAGATGTTTCAGTAGAGATTTATGATAACTGTGTGAATTGAGATGTATACAAGAGATGGTATGCATCTATAGAATATTGCTCTTCACACCATGCCATAAAAATTATATACATATAACTAGAAAGTAAATACTAAACGTAGACACGAATGTGTCGCTAAGCAAGTTGTGGCTTGATACTGAAAATGGAACGCAGAGATAACTTTCAAGCTTAGCAATTTGGATTTTCGTGGGAAAACTCATATAATTTTTAATAAGTAATTAAATTTTAAAACACGAACGCTCATTTTTCATATATTTCACTATAACTGTGTATTACGAAAGTCACAAAAGCTTTTAAATATGTGTATAACAGTTTGTATAACAGTTTTGTACGCAGCGTTAAAGTTTATATTTATAACAATTTGCACATGTATTTGTTTATATTTAACATTTCTATATTTAGAATACTATTATAACACGTATAACAGTTAGCTTCATTATATATATCAACACGTGAATTTCTCATTTTAAGTGTAAATAATGAAAAAAAAACTATTCAACTAGTTCATAAAAACAGTCATACAATGTTTTCTTATAACACTTTAATAGCAATCAATCGATTTTAAAGCTTAAATGGCAAGATGACGATATTTCTTTTTACAAGTAGCAGAAACTAAATGAAATTGAAGCAAGTCTTTATTTTCCTTTTTTGTATTTATGTTTGTATAACAGTTTTATAGGAAGTATAACAGTTTTTTATTATTTTATGCATAACAGTTTGTATAAAAGTTTTATTGGCAGTATAACAGTTTTATAGGAAGTATAACAGTTTTTCATTTATCTTGCTTTCAAAAATACACTAAAAATTCTCTTAGCAACATGCATAATAGTTTGTATAAAAGTTTTATTGGCAGTATAACAGTTTTTCATTGAATCTTTATAATAATTTGCAATAACAACAATAACTTCGCATTAACTTATCATTTTGAACTGCAAATAATAAAACAGTTTTCAACTACCTAGTTAAGAAATAGACATTCTACGCCTTCGTATAACACTCTAAAATAGAGCTATTTATTGTGTATTGTATTGTAAAGCTTACATTTTAAATTGTGATATTTGCATAAGTTGTAAAGGCTTTTTTCTGCTTTCAAAAATATATTTAATAAAAGTTTGCACCAAGATCTAAACTTATATGAAAACTGTTCTACACATTTTTTATAGAAAAATACATTTTTTAAACTATGCTAGCTTAGCTTAAAAAAATACATTTCCAAAATGCAATTTCCTCGCAGACAGTATCAGCAATACACACACATACTCGTATATCAACATAAAGCAACACAGCCAAAGAAGCATACTGAGTCGGTGTGTGGCAATCAATCAGTCATTTTGTACGCCCGCTAGGCAGCTCAGCCATACTTGGAGCTCCGCAGCTCTACAGTTCTCGGCGTAACAGCCGTTTTCGATGTGGTCATTGCGTCCTTTGTTTTTCTTCAATTTGTTGTTGTTTACTGTAGTCTTGAATGAAATTACTGTCACACGCGCACACGCACACGCACACATACACCTAGAGATAGCTGCATATTTCAATTTTCATACAATGTGAGGCGAACTTTGGCTATCAATTGATTTGTGTGCATTTCCAGTACACCTACACAGTTAAAGTTAAAGTACATATGTGTGTACGTGTGTAAGCCAAAATCTGATCTGATCTGATTGACTATGTGGGTTGCTTAGATCATTCTGATGAATTGTAATGGCTTTTGCGTGGTCAGCACAAAGCAGTGAAAATTGCAGGGGAAGGGATTTTTTTTTTTGTAAATTTTTAGGGGCAGTTTTTTTAGAAAAACTATAGAGGAAGGCATTTATTTTATTTTTGTAGGCAAAATATTTTTTCGCAAATTGCAAGTGAAGAAATTTTTTTGTTTTGGGAAACAATAATTTTTTTTTTTAAATTGCAAAAGATTTTTTTTTTGATTTTGAGGAAAATTTTGTGTTTCAAAAAATTGCAGTGGAAGAATATTTTTTTTGTACTTTCGGAGAAAAGTTATTTTTTTCGAAAATTTTCTTAGAATAATTTTTTAATGTTTTGGTTTTATTAGTAAACCTTTTTTTTCGAAAAATTGCAGGGGAAGAAATTTTCGTTTTTTTTTGTTTTTATTACATTGTAGTGAAATGAAACTTTGTTATTAATATTTTAGGGAAAATTGTTTTTCGAAAAACTGCAATGAGGGGCTGTTTTGTCTTAAATTTTAAGGATAATTTAATATTAATATTATAATTATTGTTTTTTTTAAGGGAAATTCGCTTTTTATATATTTGGGGGCAAATAAAGTTTTTAGAAAATATTAGGTGAAGTTTTTTTTTGCTGTTTTTGAAGAAAGAATTTTTTTCAAAACTTGTAGCGGAAATTATTTTTGTTTTTGATGTTTAAGGAAATTTTTTTCTTGATTTTTGCTGAAAAATTAGTGAAAAAATGCAGGGGAAGGAAGTTTTTCGTATATTTGCAGAAGGTAATTCTATCAAAAAATTTCTGGGGAGATTTTTTTTTTCAAAATTCTACGAAAAGAAGATTTGCTTTTTTTGATGTCTTTAAAAAATTTTGTTTTTTTCTGATAAATTGCAGGGAAACAGTTATTTTGGAAAAAGTATGTAAATCAATTCATTAATTTATATATTAATTCATATCCAAAGCAATTGTAGGCACATTTATTGTGCTTATTACTTTAACTCAAAAATTCAAAAATTAATGTTTTAAAAAATCTTATGTACCTACATGTATATCTTCATCAACTACACATTCCATGCAATAAAATTTTCGACAGCTTTTCGTTTCAGTCATGAAAATCAACATGCAGTCAGTTAAAGCAATTACAAAAACAAAAAAATTTAAAAATCAGAAAAACTTATTGTAATGGATAAATAAATATTGGCATAGCATACAGCAACACTGCATGGATTATTTGCCTAAAGCAATATACAATTCACGCTTTACTGGCAATATAAGGGGCGGCAGGAAGTTTGTAAATGTTAGAAAAATTGAGACACATGGCGAACAGCATGCAGTTTCAATAGTGCAAACGAAAATCGATGGGCAATTGCAATTTTTAAACGATTAGCTTTTATAGTGGTGTGAGAAGAATTTTAGTGTTATATAAATAAATATGTTATATAAATAAATATCGATTTGTTTACAAATTTCGGTGAATAAAATATGTAAACCATTAAAACATATATTCGTATGTGTGAGCACTTATACTGTTTAAATGCATAAGAAAGTTGGGGTCTTTAATAAAACTGTTATACAGTTCATTTTGGGCGAAAACGAGTAGGTTTTACAAATGAGATTTATACCAAACTATATTTGCATGTGGATATGCTTGCAACGATAAAACTGTGTAAATAACTGTTATAAAGTGTTATACAAAGTGCTATAAAGTGTTATAAACACAAGAAAATTGATATTGTTTAGCAAATAAACTCAATTCTCTTATAAACTGCAAATTAACTGAATTGATTTGACAAAAATATAGTGTTATAAAGTGTTATACAAACCGTTATAAAATAAATAAAAATGATAATAGTAAAAAAGTAGGCATAAAGCACTTCAAAACTGAAAGTGGTGCTACAAAAAATATTATAAAGTATTATAAAAACTGTTATAAAGTGTTTAACGCCTTAAAATTTATAAACGTAAGCAAATACGCTCATTCTGCTTAAAAACTGAAACTGTTGGTACGAAAGATGTTTCAAAGTGTTAAAAAAAACTGTTATAAACTGCAATATGTAAATAAAATTTATAACAACATGCAAAAAATTTTGTGTTTACAACTATTTATGAAGAAATAAAATTCAAATGGTTACAAAGTTAATTTAACTAGCCTTTTTTTCGAAAGGTTCTAAAAACAGTTATCTGCAGCAAAGTGAAACATAGCCGGGAATACCAATTATTTCTTGTGAGTTTGAAATATTTTTTGCTTTTAATATTTTTTAATAAGCTTATAGCAGTTGTATAACAGTTTTATTTCTACACAAGCATATTTTCAAGTCTTTTTCAAGCTCCTCAGTAAAATATTGGGAAAATTAAAGTATTTTCTTATTGTATAACAGTTGGTATAACAGTTTGGAAATGTGATAAAACCATTTTAGTATGAAAATTAAAACAAAAAAATCCGGTAAAATTTAATGCGCTTACAACTATATACACCTTTGTTTGTAAAAAGACCTTTGGTATTTTATATTACAGTTTGAAAGTCTAATAAAATATTTTTTGCTATTTTATATTACAGTTTGAAAGTCTAACAAAATATTTTTTGCTATTCAAATTCAAAAATGTATTAAAGTGACTGAAAATTTGTAAATATTTGCCAAGTTTTGTAATTTTACAACGTTTACTTACGCTTTAAAATACCTTCCCTTTAATAAAACAGCAAAATCCTTGATCTCAACGCCTGCATGTATGCTATCATTATATCAACATACAATTCCCTATACTCGTATATATGTATATTCAGCGTATATCTCACTCCAACAAATTCAAGTGAGTATAAAAGCAAACCGACGCATTGAAACAATCCTTGAAACAACGCCTAAAAGTATGCAAGCACTAACAGCTGTTCACATGAAAATCGTGAAAAATAGCACACAAAGTGAAAGCAAAGAAAAACAATTTAAACGAGGCGTTGAATGCGCTGTAAAAATACTTTCGCTATTTCGCCATTACAAAGCGCTTGCAAGCACGCCTACAAGTATGCTTGACTTAGCAAGGATTTTGACTGTAGTTGCTTTTTTTCTTATCGACAGAAACTGCAGTTGTGTTTTAGAGTTTTGTCTATTTTTTAGCTTTATGTGGGTTTAAAAATATTAAAAGCATTCAAGAAGTCTTGTGCTTAAAAAAGCTTTGGCAAAAAAGGGGGAATTAATGATGGAGGTTTATGTGATTATATTCGAAGTTTTCAAACTCGTTTTACTAACTCAAGTTAGTTGAATTAGTAAGTGTTTGCCAGAAAACATTTTTACAATATATTTTATGCGACAGATAATATATTTGTAATTATTTTTTTTATATATTTATTATTTTATTTCTTTATTTTTTGATTTATTAATAATTTGCATAACCTGAACAGGCTATATTTAGTTTGCCACATTGTTTGTAACACCCAAAAGGAACGTCGGAGATCATATAATGTATAATAAAATATATGTATATATATATAAATGATCAACGTGACGAGCTGAGTTGATATGACCATGTTCGTCTATCTGTCTGTCTGTATATGGTATATGCGAACTACTGTGTCAGTTTTTGAGATATCGATCTGAAATTTTGCAGACGTACTTTTCTCCTCAAGAAGCTGCTCATTTGTTAGAACCACTGATATCGAATCACTACAGCATATAGCTGCTATACAAACTGTGCGATCGGCATCAAGTGCTTTTGTGGGATCTTTTGTGTTTGTGAAGGGTATTATAGCTTCGTTGTTATTAATACATTTTTTATTTGTGATTATTATAACTTTTAACTGAATTTGTTCATTTATTAGTATTTTAATTTATTATTTTGATTTTTGTATGCAAAAATATTTATTTTTATATATATTTATAATTTCTACATATTACATTAAGTGTTTTTTCTTGATTTTTATTATGAATATATTTCTTATTTTATTAAAATTTGTTATATTTTTTATATTTAAAATTTATATTTTGTGTTGTTTTTTTAATTTTGAAATTTTAGTACTACACAATTAATATTTAGTTTTAGTTTTTATAATCATTACTCTCTGTCATTTTTTTTTTTTATTAATTTATTTTTTTATTACCTTTATACTATTATTTTATTAATTTTTTATTATTATTTTATTGTTTTGTGTTATTTTTTCCTTATTGCTTTATTCCCTTAATCTTTATTTTATTTTATTGCTATATATTGCCTAATACATATTTTTTTTGCAACTTTTCATATTTTATTGTATATGATTATAATCTTTTGATGTCCTATTATTAATCCTTTCTATAACTTTAATGATCTTTTGCAATTATTATTTTAAATTTTATAATATTTTTAGTTTGTATCTACATATCCTTTTTATTACTTTCATAATTTTTTATCAAACAAATTTTTAAATTTCATTATTTATTTTACTTATTAATATTTTTTATTTTTTTGTCTTTAATAATATGTAGTAATTTTTATTGTTACAATATATTTTATAAAAAAAATATTTTTATAGAATTTTTATTTCTTGCAACTTTATATTATATTTTAAGTTTATTTACTATGATTAATAGCAATATTTTACTTTTTTTTAAACTATTAATTAATGGTTATAATTTTTTTTTGCGTATTTATTTATGTTCTGCTTATTTCTAAATTATTCATTTATACTATTTAGCGTTCTTTTATTCCGCTTAAGAACAAATTAAATTTTTTAATTTTGTTCACATATTTTTGCTTGCCAGCTTGCAGGCTTTTGTGAACTTTCCATATTTGTATACATTTCTTAATCCAACCCAGCGGCCATATACATCTACTTGATTGCATGCTTGCAAGGGCCAGCGCACGTGTATATACATATGCATGCTGCTAGGAATGTGTGCGCGTGTGTGTGTGGCAGGACCACAAACGCTTACAGACATTTTCACCTTTGCCTTGTGAAAAATTTGCAAACATTTCGCTTTTCGTCACTGCACAGGCTATACATATACATATGTATGAGTATATGTATATAAATATCTAAGCATGTGTAAACATGTATATGTGTGAATACAGTAAATGTATTTGCGAACCTTTTTCTAGCATGTTTTTTACATTTTCGCCTTGTGCGCTACAATATTTACCTCATAAACGCCGCAACTGCTGAAGTAAATTGAAATTTCACACAAAACTTTGCATTTTCGCCGCACAAATTCGCACGTTTACCGCTTGAAAATTACTTTGCACAACTTATAAGTTATGCGATTTCAATTTTGCCACATTTCCTGCATTTTATTTGCCACTTTTCCATCACTTTCTCGAATTAACTGCCTGTCTTAACTGTGTGTATCAGACAGAAACTAGAAGTTTTCGATTCCGTTTTTTGCGCGCTGCTGCTGCTGCTGCGCATACGGCCGCCGACGCTGAGAGACTGAACCTTCGTTCAGCGCGACACTCAGCACCAAGTCGCAGGCAATTAAAATACAGCAGCTCGTCGAAACAACGATAAACGAACGAGCGCACGAGCGTATGCTTGAAGCGAGCACTTTGTTTTGGCCTGTAACGGCGCTTGCGAAGGCGCCGAGCAACTATGCGTTTGTGAGCTGTGCAAAAACACACAGAAAAGCGAAAAGCTCGCCACGCGCTTCACGCTCAATGCGACGAAAGCTCCGCGACGGCAGGCGGTGCGCTAAGGGCAGCAAGCGAAACAAAGGCGAATGCAATGTTAAAAAAAAAAATAATAATCATAATAAAATTAAAAGAGCGCCGCTGAGAGAGGCAGAGCGCAGCGCGTAAAGTGAACGCGGTGTGCTGAGGGTTGCATTTACCGTTGCTTTGTCGTTGTCACTGATAGCACTGCTACCTGCGTAATCATTATTTTATTTGTCTACTTTTGCGCCGCGTGAGCATAGCAAAGTTGTTGCTGCTGGTGCTCCAGCTGCTCCACCACGTCGCGTTGGCTCCATTCAAGCAGCTGCCACCTAATTAGACACCTTCTTTGCTGTTGCTGTTGGTCGCGCCATTGAAATATTTTTGCAACTTGTGCAAATAGACAATTTGTGGGCTCACATACACATTTAAGTATGTGTGAATCAGGCTCACATACATCTGTAAGTACTTTGGTATATGTTAGTGTATGTATGTAGCATGGAGACATGGAGTAGAATTGTCGCTTTTGCAATGCTGTCGTTAAAGAAACGTGACATTATGGGTTGCTTACGAGTAGTTATGCCCTTTATGGTATATACATACTATATGTAAATGCACATATTAATTTTACTAGAAAATATTTTTCCAAAAATGTCAGTAAAAATTTTTACAAATCATTTTTGTTTATCCTTTTTTTCTACATTTTTTGCGTTTACTGCGAAAACTTTCAATATGTTAGGTTAGGTTAGGTTAAGAGGGCGATCCAGAAAGGAATCTGTCTTGAAACGCCGGTCCGTTGAGGTATTTAAAAACTCCTATATACAGTATCATAAGACCCTAACAAATCAACAAAGGACCTATCATTAATTTGTTGAGACGGTTAAAGCCAGTTTTGGCTACGTCTTCTGGTTCGCCGAAGGTAAGGCTCCCGAGTTGTTTCAGCCTCAGTCATGCAATGAAGAAGTATATGTCAGAACCTTTTCATCTCATCTTCTTCTGACAACTAGGATCCGACAAGATTTTTGGCCTTAAAACATGAATACCTATTAGACAGTGTCCAATAAGAACTCCTACTTTGCTAAGGACAAGTAGTTCAGTATATCTCTTGCGTTCTACTCTAGACCAAAAGCTGAGCGCACGTGGGGTTCATTGTTCCAGTGCCAGGACGCAAGACGCCAATGGAGTTCCAACTCGGTCCCATTCCGATGTGAGCAGGCTTAGGGTGCTTTCTCTAGCTAGCTCATCGGCTTTGCAGTTGAGCACCAGGCAACTGATGTTTACTATCTGCTTAATATATGGCCTTCATGAAAGTTTTTTATTAAGGATAAGCTCTAGGTATTTCACCTTATCAACAAGTTCATGACGCGAGCCTACGAATATTGGGGGAGGAACGTCTGTGATTTTGTACCTCCTGGTAAATAAAACTATTTCAGTTTAAATTTTAGCTAAACTGTGCATACGTCCAAAAGACGAAAATACTTTTTTTTTTGCCAAATTTTATGAAAACTTATAAAATACATATTTTATTGGACTTTTGTGTTTAAAAATGTTATAAATGTTGCGTGGGACAAAAATGGATAATGTTGAGAATTTTTATGAAAAAACATAAGTACATCCAAAGGATGAAAAACTCTACAAAAAAAAGAATAACTATTGTCAGCGTGTGGAATCCAAGTATGTACAGAATTATACGTCCAAAGGAAGAAACGACCTAAATATGAACATTATAAAACTTGTTTTGCGAATTTTTGTAGCTTAAAAAAAATTTTTTTTAATTGACTTCAATAAAATTTTCTACCAAAATTCATACTTTTTAGACACAAAACAACAACGCGGCAGTTCTTGGAGCAACAAATTATTATTTTCCTGTTTTTTATATCCTGCACATAGTATATTAAGTTTGCCACGATGTTTTTAACAACCAAAAGGAAACGTTAGAGACCCTATAAAGTATATATACCTATATATATATATATGGTAAATAATCAGCGTGACGAGCTGAGGCGATTTAGCTATGTCCGTCTGTATATAAGCGAACTAGACCTTCAGTTTTAGAGATATCAGTCTGAAATTTTGCACCTGTCCTTTCCTCATAAAGCAGATGCTCGTTTGTCATATATCGGTTCACTTTATCATATAGCTGACATACAAACTGAACGATCGGCATTAAGTGCTTGTATGGAAAGCTTTTTATTTGACGAGATATCTTCAAGAAATTTTGTATGGGTTGTTGCCTGAGGCAGTGGTGTAATCTCCGAAGAAAGTGTTCAGATCGAGTCGCTATAACATATAGCTGCCATACAAACTAACCGATCAAAGTTCTTGTAAGGAATCTATTGTATTTGTGAAGGGTATTACAGCTTCGGTTTAACTGACGTTTACATTTTTTTATTTTTTTTTCAGTGTACTACACTTCATTTGCTCTGATTTTCAACATTTTTATTTTTTGGCTCTGAAATTTGACACCTAAATTTTCTAACTTAACATTAAAATCAGCTTCATATCGCCACTGCGCCTTAATTTCTACTCACTAAAACTGCTACAGTTGCCATAGTCGCAGGCCAGCCGATAAGAGACCGTTATCTTATTATTACTAACTTATTTAGTTGTTGCATTGCTTTTGTTTTTATAGCGCTTTTGGGTGCTTGTAAGGCTTGCTCAGTGTCGCGCCAAATTTACATTGACCTTACAACTGTATATGACAACAACAGCGTCAACAACAACAACAACAACAAATACAATAACAAACGCTATTGCGGCTCTTCGCTGCTGTTGTTGACTACCTGTGACCGCCTACTGCGCAGCCAAATTACAAATACAATAAGTACATGCTATAATAACAACAACAAGAATTTATTAGCGATTTTGTGGCCAATCCGCTGTCTATGCGGCTTCCACTAAATACTTTAGTGGAAACTTTTAGCTGTTTGCTATCAGCTTAGCTGTGGCGACTTGTGTGGGCGGTTATGCGCGGCGTATGAGTGATTTATGTTTGTGTGTATATGTGTGCGTGCATGCTTGTTGACAATGTGCAAGTATTTAGTTGCATTGACGAATGCTTTTGCCACGGCTGCTTTGGCCACGTTTGAGGTCAGCAGTTTCTTTTTTTTTTTTTGTTTGCTTTTACTTTTACTTAATTTAATTTGTGAACTTAAGCCATTTTGGAAGCACGAAAATAACAACAAAAAAAGCAGTAGAATAATCGCAGCAACGGCAGTGAAAATGCTTAGTGCGTAGTAAAATTGACTGGGACAGGAAGGAAGCCGCAAAAAAAGACAGGCAGCGTGCGCTCAATGCTGTCTCCTCACCTTCTGTCAAAGAATCTCACCGGCAATCCATATATTATAATTTAAAGCAGCTTACAGTAGTCCATAATCAAGTGTGTGTATCTTATAGCGCTATCATATCAGTAGTAGAGTCACCGACTTTATAAGAAGCTCAACTGTGCAAGTTGAACTCTCTCAAATATCGCTCTGGTCAAAACGAATGACTCGCTGAGGATTTGTGAATATAAATCCTGGTATCTAACCTCCGGTTCCAAGAAAAGTTTTGGTCATCTGCAGCTTATCAGGACCCATTGTATTTGCTATGAATATCTAAAGAGTTTCCAACAAACATTGTAAACCAAAATTTTATTCTCGGTTGTGAACTCGCTGATCGGTCATATAATATAGTATGCGTATTTAAGATACTATTTTCACTGGAATTTAATGCTAACTAACGATCATTAAGAGTTCTAATGTTCATAAAATCTCTTGCACACTCTAACCTTACTAAAATGCCAGCTGTCCAAGGTGAGCTTAACTAAAGTCCGTTTCCAAGTGTTCTGATCTGAAAAATTTTTGCGGAAAATATATTGTTGCCTTAGAGAATAACTCATGCCAAATTTCGTAAAGATACCTCTGCAAATGAAAGAGTTCTCCATACAAGCACTTAATTCCGATTGATCAGTTTGTATGGCAGCTATATGCTATAGTCATCCAATCTAAATAATTTCTCAGAGGATTACATTGTTGCCTTGGAGAATAACTCATGCCAAATTTCGTGAAGATATCTCGTCAAATAAAAAAGCTTTCCATACAAGCACTTCATTCCGATCGTTCAGTTTGTAGGGCAGCTATATGCTATAGTGGTCCGATATCGGCCATTCCGATAAATGAGCAGCTTCTTAGTGATAAAAGGTCAGTTGCAAAATTTCAGATCGATAACTAAAAAACTGAGCGACTAAACTACAAACTTTTAATATACCCCATTATTCACATTCTCGGCAGCTTGTTGATTTTACGAAAAACATAACTGTTTAAGATGAGATTTCAGAAAGCCGCTCTGTATTAAGGAAGATCATTTGTTTAAAAAGAGAAAGAGAAAGAGGAAACTCGCTGCTATTACTAGAAACCATTTTATTTAAGCTGAGCTTTATGGAAGACTCTCGGTCTTAGAAGATAGTATTCTTATAAAAAAGTGTTTAGTATGCTTTAATATTCTGCTAGATTTTGGAGTTCCGATCGTACTAGAACCGCATCTCCTCATTTATGTTGAAAAAGAAGTGTTAGCAGTCTACTCATACACCACTCTCCGAAACTTATTGGCTTCACTAGAAAACCAACTGTTTAAGTTGAACATTATAAAAGACGCTTGGTCTTAAAGGGAAATATCTTAGCCTAGCTTTCTTAGAAGCATACATTGAGGCGCAAAGTAATTAGTTTCCGAAATAGCAATGCACGCTTTCACAGGTTTCTATTTGCGTAAGATGTTAAGGAAGAAATACAAAAGAGGATAATCGATTGATAGTCGCAAGGCGTGAAATACGAGGAAAATTGCCATCACCAAAAAAGTTACCCAGTGTTTAGCAGCTAACGGTTAGAGGCGCTTGCTATAGTAAATAAGATTATTATATAAACACACAAGTTTTAAAGAAACTTAATTAAGAGCTTAAGACTTACGTTTGAAGGATTATATCACAGATTAGCGTTTAGATTTTATTGATGTATTAAGCTTAGCTACTGACGCGGCACTTTGTTAGCAATAAAATGTGTCGAAAGCTCAGATATATGTTTAATGACAGCTTTAAACCTTTTGAAGTCTTCACGAAGACTTACGAATGTGTAGCTATTATTTGATTATAATTGATATTAAAAGCAGGCTTCAAAAGCTATATAGAAGATAGGAGTTATTTACGTAAATACAGATTTTTTTAAATAAAAAGTAAAATATTCTGAAAATTTTTCTAATATCACTAAAAACGTAAAAGCTCACAAGAATGTTTTCGGAAGCTTTTAGCAATGATTTGTTTAGATTTGATGGTTTGAAGATTTGTTTGAAGCTTGGCGGGTTTGTAAATGCAAAAAGTGTTAAAAGGTTTCCAAAATACTGTATATGGCTTGAGAATTACAGCAACATTTTAAGCGAGTTTTATAAAATTTTTTTATGAACTTTCAATTTAAAGCTTTTACAGTTGTTAAAAAAGATTCGGTTAAAAATTAAAGTCAAAGCTAAAAATGTATTAACTATGGAAACTTGTATAACCTTAATAGAAAATTTGCACAACTCTTTTTTTTTTTTTATATATATAAAAAGTCTTACAAGTTTCTAAAAATCTGTAAAACCTTTGAAAATTAAAGAAAATGTTTAAAAGAGCTTTTATAGAGTTTTTTTATAAACATTCAGTTGAAAACTATTAGAGTTTTCAGAAAAGTTCTGCTTAAAAATTAAAGATAAAGCTGAAAGTCTAAATTTTATAAAAGCTCCGAAATTTTGAGAATAAAAGCTAATTATAAAATTTTACTAATTGTAAAAGCTTTGATAATTTTTTGAAAGCTTTGCGATTTTGTGGATATAAGTTAATGCTGAAAGGCTTTTAAGGAGATTACAATCGACCTTTTATTTTTTTCTAAAATTTCAGTTGAAAGCTTTTATATTATTCAATAAAAATGTAGTTATGAAAGTTTTGATAGCTTTTAAAAGAGCTTTGATAGCTTTTATGAAAGCTCCGAAGCTTTGTAGATGATAACAGTTTAATAATGGTGCACGCTTTTATAGTTTATTGAAAGCTTTGAAGCTTTGTGTATGTAAGATAATGCTGAAAGTTTTCGGAAACTTTTGAAATTGTGATGATTTTTGATTATCTGTACTAACGCAGAAAGCTTACAGTTAGCTTAATTTTGCTTATTAAATTTTTATTTTTTTTTATAACTTTTGAGCTCAAGCATTTATATCCCCTAATTCATTCATTTTAAAGTGAAACCAATGCAAATTAAGTGACAAATAACCATAACAATGTGAGACGTGAAAGCTATCAGGCATAACAAATTTTTATGAATGGTAAATTGTGAATTGAAATGAGCGCCATAAGTACTCATACCCGAGTTAACGAGAAACTTCCACTAACAACGCAGTGGCTCAATGGTTTTCAATGGGTTTCTTTATTGTTCCGCAAAGCTCTTAGGATATTTTTTTTCTGACAAATATTATTATTGCCTTTGTTGCTGCTACTACGGTGATATTATTACTTTTAACCCGATTTATTTGTATACGCCTTAACTTCTAACCTTTTCCCACACAGCAGCACCCACTAACTCACAGCTGCCTGCAGCCTTGTAAGCTTTTACATCCTTTATTTGTGCCTAAAAGCTCACTGCACGCATTCTGAAGATTGTGAGTTCAATAACACTTTCGCTCTCTATTTACAACTCAATCCTTGACGCTCTCTTTTCTTACACATAAGCTCTTTATGACATACAGCTGTTGATTAGACGCTCTCTCTTGCGCTCGGAAAACCGTTCAAGCGTTATTTAGAGCGCAAAAACTTAACGAATGATTATTTTGACATTTTTTTCGCTTTAGTTGTTACTTTTGTTGACGTTGTCACATAGGAGTATGGCAAAATATGTGGTGGTAGGTTAGTGTTTACACTTCCTGCCTAACGGTTATAGACACATTCATGTGCTCACCCACACACACACACACACATATTTGGTCCTATCTACAGACATATTTATATAAGTCGCACATAATTGTACTGTCTGCTGTAGGCTCTTTGATTACGCAGCTTATCAAGTGGCGAAGCACAATTTGAAGCGTCGAAGCGCATTTTAAATGCCGAGTAGAGAGAGAGAGAGTGCTCAGCGCTGTAATGTGTGTTGATGCGTGCCAGACCGGCATAATGTGTTTAATTCGATAAGGAGAAACCTCAGTAGGCTACAAGGAACCGTTATAATAATTGTAGTTAGATCTTTAAGACTACCTAACTAGAAAATCACTGCGATTTGCTCGCTTTAGCAGAAGCTAAGGAGCTTGGCGACCTGGTTCACATCCATAGCTACACTCCTCTTTGTATACTCGAAGTTCTAATAGTAAAACCCTGGATTATATATCCAACCTGTTTTGCATCAATCAAATTTTATCAATATGGTGTCAAAACTTAGCGCAAATTCCTGGAGTGGACTGTCCTGAGAAGTAAGAATCACGCCGAGTAACCACGCTTAGACCATCCGAAGGCTATTTGCTGATTGAGCTTTCAAAATGTTTGCCTTTTTCTCGTCTACTTTCAGTCGGTGACTGTTTCTTCATTTATTTCTTCTTCAGGGATTCATACACCTCTGTCCGCTGGCTGGGATCTCTCTGATCGATTTCACTTTGAGTATTATTGACTTTTGATGGATCTTCCAGAGTTTTAACCTCTTCTTGTCACATTTCAGTCGTTGACTTTTTCTTCACGCATTTTTTCCTCCAGATTTCATAAGTTTGGTGCTATTACGCTCTGTCTGGAATCTCTGGCATTGATTTCACTATGAGTATTATGGACTTTTAATTGAGCCTCCAGAATTTTATCCTTTTCTTGGCTCCTTTCAGTCGTTGACTGTTTCTTCACTACTTTTTTCTTCGCGGATTAGTAAGTTTGGTACTATTACACCACTGTCCTCTGTGCTCGATTTGACTTTGAGTAGGTCTCTCTAATTCTAACTTCTACCTAACTCAGCTCATCTACACGCGTATATAGATAGAAGCTATAAGATAGGGATGGTACCACAGGCATCTTCATCCATATTACTCCAAGCTGAACTCCATGTAAAGGATTTGGGTGATTGTTTGACGACGAGAATTTGCGTAGATGAAGGAACTGCACAAATATCAGGCTCACGACCTGTAATGCATACATTTACTGTTGTTTCACTTTCTGCAGTTATTGTTGTTATAGTGCAACGTTATTAAAAAAACGACTGGGGTGACAGTCTGAACCAAATATACGTCAAAGCTCAGCTTGGTCGGTTCTTTGGCTGGTAAATTGCGCTGTATTATCTTGTCACCCACAACCCGAATTTTTATCCGACCAAAGACTGTCAATTCGGCCGCCAAATTACTTCAGAGATGTTTTCAACATACAGCTTTATACGCAATCCTTCAAACGTTAAAGCACTTCGGACTATCTCCTGAGTTTAAAAGAAAGTATTTTCTTGTCAGAAAAAGACTCGTATGTTTATAAGTAACGGTTATTCTTTATCTTAAGAGGAAAATGCGTTTGAACCGAAGTTTTTGTTGTTGTTGTAGCGGCATAAAACATTCCCAAGTCCTTGAACGTTTATAAATCCGTAGCCGCGACGATTATGAAGGCTCGGCTATCGTGGAAACATGCGGTCCCAGCCCGAACGTGGTGGCAGTACGCCCCTTGAACTCATAAAAATAGCGGTAATTTTCTATTAAGACAGTAGTATAAAGCTTTTACAGTCTCTTAGCTTTGACTGGACTGGAAATTTAACTGAAAGAAAAGATAACTCCAACTGGATCTTTAAATTTGTTAGATCCAACGCAAGTAAAAAGAGAAGGTCAGCTTATAGAAAAGAGAGTTAATTGTTTAAACGGTATTTTCTCCTTTTGAATCCTGTTATTTGCTCCACATTCATTTACTTATTCATTCAATTCTCCACATTTGCTACAATCATCTCCAGCCAGCGCCTGTAAGTATGCAACAATTTATGTGCAACGACTTTACATTCACACAAGCCAGAATTTCCTGTCGAAAATTTCATTAACGCCTACGCCTTTACATCTCCCCTCCTACATTTTGCGCTCTCCCTACACACCAACTCAGCCGCTGTTGATGCTTGAGCCGTTTCGGCTATCAATTTCATGTGCCCACAGTTACAGTTACTCACACACGAGTAAATATATATATACCACCTGCTATAGCCAAGCACGCGGGGCCTAGTGCATTTCCGCTGCTTTATTGACGCCACAGACAATGGATTCGCTGCTGCGCCGGCGAAATGCCAAAAAATGAAAGAACAAAAGAACAGGAAAAGGAAGAGGAAACATGGATAACAAGAATTTGCCGACCGCAACAGTAACTGCCAAGGCAACCCATTGTGTGGGCGAAGGTATGCCAGCGTGGCAGCGAGCAAACGTGGTTAAATGCAATGAGGCGCAATGAGGCGCAGCATGGCAATGACAAAACAAAGTGAAAGGCAGCGGCGTGGTAGTGGGAAAACTACAATCGCACATATATTTGTTTGTATATGCGTGTGTGTTTATGTGCTAATAAGGACATTTGTGCTTACAGTTTCATTTATTGGCGCTTTTATGGGCATTGGGCAACGCGGAAAAGCACGCGTTGCTATGAAAGTGCACTGTTCGCTCACCGCAACCTTGAAATGCCACCATAGCACACCCGCAAGCAAGCGCACAAGCGTACAAAGAGCGCATAACAAACACATGCTGCATTCAATGTAACGTCACATTAGCGTTTTATTTGCAATTAGCCATCAGCAGTTTATAACATATGAGCTTGCCTGCTGCATTGACCATTACGCATGCATTCAAATGGCTTCGTTAATGAACTGCAGGGCTGAAAAACGCTTTGATTGAGTCAGCTTGGTGGCCAATATACACTGACACTGACCAGACCGGATGTATATTGATCAATGTAAGCACCTGGGTTTCACTAAAGTGAATATTTGTTGTTGTTATGGCCACAGGTGTATGGCATGTGCGCGCATACGTACTACATATGTACATATATTTCAGCAGAGAAAAATATACTTTATTGCGGGTAATTGCGTAAATTTCACGAATTAAGTTACCAACTGCGGTAAATCACATTTGTAATGGATTAACTGTCACTAAACACACTACTATATGCGGTAGATTTTATTTTATTTTACTGAGCTTCCAAATATTGTTTTTTTTTATTATATTCTTAAAGTGTAACAAGCTATTAGCATAAGATTTTCGAATGTGCAAAGTGCGTGCGACCAGCGCATATATTAAATATTGTTATACCATATATTGTAGTCTTAACTGTACGCTCACCCACACAAAAGTCAAATATGTTGGGCATACAGGCTTTTATTGAAATATTCACTACTTTTATCTCATTCTTCTCACAAATTTCAGATATTTGTTTATAAAACAAATTATTGCACATTTTGGTTAAAGTATTTAAAAACAACAGCATTTATTTAATATGACTTTCTATAAACATTAAAACACTATAACCAGACATTTAAGCGCTGCGTATCCTCTTGCGTTCGCGGTAGATGCTCTCCTTTTGTACTGCAAATATATTTATATATTTAAAATCAAGAACTACAAAAAAATAAACACATTTACTCACTATATGGATCGAAACGCAACAACTCCAATTTATCCGCCAAGCGATCACGGAACATATTAAACTGATGACCACTAACCACGCTCTCCATCAGCACCATGATGCGTCTGTTTGCAGTAAATAAAAGTTGTAAATTGAAAGATTGCAACTAAAGCAATTCCAGCAAATACTCACTTGCTTTTGACTTTTTTGAATAAGACCTCGGATAGACGCATTTTCACACTGTTTCTATAAAAAATTTACTAAAATTTTATAATAATAAGAAAAATTGTGCAATTATTGTCCGATTGTCAAAAACAGCTGTGCGCTTTTCATGCGTACTGTACTCGAGGTGCGAGCAGCTGTTTGCCCACAGAGTGCAACGTTGCCATATAAACATTTCAAAGCTATTAAAATAACCCAATTATTCCAATTGTTTTGAAACTAGAAATAATCCGTTAATTTTATGGTTCAAAGAGTTGTTACTGGCGCTGGACGAAACATTTTCGTTGCAACGACAGTGAAGTAAACTTTAATTTTTAATAAGTCGACAAAATTTAAAAAAAAATTATAATACTAACATTAATATGCCCGTACCCACATGTTCGGGAGGCTCGTGTACAATTTCGAGGCCAAAAAAATCGACAACCACTAAGTCGAAACCAAAATCAACAAGCACAAGCGCCAAGAAGACTACCGCCAAAAAGACTACGGCCAAGAAATCGACAACCAAACCCAAGACAACCACAACAAAGGCCAAATCAACAGCTAGTAAAACGAAGAAGTCTACAACAACAAGGAAGTCAACAACTGGTGCAAAGTCGAAAACCGCTGCGCGGAAAACAACAACTACACGCCAACGGAACGACAGTTATTGTGATTGTTCTTATTGTTGTGAAAGTTCAACAGATTCTAACAGTGATTATTCTGATTCTTCTGACTCTACAGATAGCTGTAGTTCCGGTGGTTGTTACTAAGATTGACGAGCGGAACATTAAACTGCTGAGAAAAGGACTTTTAATGATTCTGGTTTAGACGAAAAATGGATGAGCCTGCAACCTATATTTATGTTTTAGTTATTTTAGTTATGTCATAAAAAATATCTTTGTATTTGTACTGAAAATGTAACACTTGATGTGAATTTCATAATAATAAAGTGCCCTTGGGTGCAAAAATATACATTCAATATAAAGTAAAAATGGTTACAATTAAGAAATAAGACACTTGGTTCTCTGAATGCGTGCTATACTGTGCAGAAAATGTTTATTATCTGACTCATTCTACGCATGTATGTACATACGTATGTGGTTATTGTAAAATTTGAAAGCTTATGTAACAGTTTCCAAAAAATAAATCATAAATAATTATAACCTCATATATAAAAATCATAATAATTAAACCCTGGGTTTAAGAATCAAGATAAATTTATTTTCATTACTTTTTATGCTATACGAAATGCACCTGTGAAGGGTATTACATATTTTTTTGTTTTGAGCGAAACAGAATATGAATCATGGTAACGATGGATAACGATATTGTTGATGGTATTTTCTCCATAGAAATGCGAACTCTCCTTCGCCCTTCCGTGGTACCAGTGGTGTGTTTGCGGAAGAAATAGGAGATTCCGAGCTACCAAGTGGTGTGAGCCTGTTTTGAGCGTTCGAGTAATTAAAGTAGCATACGCCAACTATTAGAAGGCAAAGATAAACTTGAAAAAACTTCATTTTGATAAAGACTACATGAATACCGTCGAATCGTCGTCTTTATATAGCTATAAAGTTGTTAATTTAAAACAAGTAAGGAAGTTCTTAGTTCGAGTGCAACCGAACATTTTATACTCTCGCGACTTGCAAGGATCAAAGCACGGGAAATTACTTCAGGTGTTGGCAAAATTTGATATTGAAGGAAGTATTGATCGGCTTCAACCCATTTTTGACACAAAGACATACTATTATCGATACTTTCATTTATTTATTTTATTATATGAATTTCAATTATATATCTTACACATTGACATATAGACACTGAGGTCCACATATTCAATACCTATTGGCTTGAACAGTTTTGGTTCGGTTTAGACAATTTTAGTCAAAAGGTGGCATACTCTAAACGCATTATTCAAGCAAAGTTTTATTCCGATACAATCATTGTTGCTTGATTTGCATAGTGGAAAATGAAAGAATCAGATGGAATTTAAAATGGTGTTATATCCGAAATTGGCGTGGTTGTAATCCGATTTCGCCCATTTTCATACTATAACATAGAAATATGAGAAGAATGTTATGTACCGAATTTGGTTGAAATCAGTTAAGCAGATCCCAAAGTATGGATCTTCACCTAAAAGTGGGCGGTGCCATGCCCACTGTCTAATTTTGAACGCGGTTCCTATAAAGTCATCTCATACCATCTTAAAGATAAAATTTAATGTCTCTTTCGTGTTTAGTGCTTGATTTATCGCGCTTTTAGTAGTTTTTAACAATACCGTTATATGGGGAGGGGCGGGGTTGTCACCCGATTTCACCCATTTTCACATTGTCAATAGACGTTATGAAAGCATTTGTTCTCAGTGAATTTTGTTATAGCTTAAATGGCGTAGGAGATATGCACATTAAATCTATTAAGGGTCTGGACCACGCCCAACTTTTAAAAAAAAATTTAAACTGCAGAAGCCCACTCTAATGTGATCGGGTATACCAAAAAACAGTCTTGCATCTTATTATGGAGCTCAGTTATGGCATTTTTTTTGTTTTTGATTAATGGCGTCAATATTTTTTTAAGCAACTGTTTCATCAGCTCAAAAACAGCAAAAACATTTTTTGAAAGTCAATAAACAATTTTATGGTTTTTCCCTGATGGAATATTTTGACGACTTCGTTAATTAAGTTTTGCTCGAATATTTTACACATACATATACACATATATACTTTTTATACTCTCGCAATCTATTGCTACAGAGTATAATAGTTTTGTTCACCTAACGGTTGTTTGTATCACCTAAAACTAATCAAGTTAGATATAGGGTTATATATAATATATATAAATGATCGCCATTAATCAAAATCACTGATGACAATGGCTTGTGCCTTGCCACCAAAACAATGTCTACATAATCGTGACAACAACCACAACGATATCAGCAAAAACCACAATTTTCAGTCGTCGGGCTTTAATTAAATCAAAATCAAACAGCACATTATGTTATATTAAAAAAAAAGAAGTACATATGTATATATATATAATTTTGTTACACTGAATTATCCTGCCTTTTGAGATTACGATATCTTACTCGATTCCTACGTCTATTTCTATTCCGAATTGCCGAAACACGATTACGATGTTTCCATTTCGTCTTCTGCTGTTATTGCGTCTTCTGTTAGCATATTATGCATGGTATAATTTTATATATTTGCGATGCTATGAATCTCCAATAAGTACATTTTCATTTTCAAATGTCCAAGTAAATCCCGTTACCTAAAATACAACCATGTTGTCAGAGAAATTAAGAAATTTGTCAAAGTGTAAAAACAAATCCGTTATATGCGCAATGTTTTAAAGTAACATACTTGCATACGTGTCGAAAGGAAACCTAGAAGAACATATTTGAATATGCCTGTACCAAAGTTGTCCAAATCTAACAAGCATGCACCAAGTGCTAAGGAAATCAAGAAGGAGCATGTCGATTCCTTAGTGGAAGAGCTGCTGAGCGGCAACAAAAAACTAACCAAGGCTCAACAACACAAGAAACGTGAGTTGGAAGCTTATTTGGTGCAGAAGCTGCAACAATACGATGAAGAGAGCGATGACACAGCAACCGACTCATCAGGTACTGAGGATTCTGAATCTGACAGCGAAACGGAAAGCAGTTGCGGTTGCGAAGATTGTACCGAAACAGACAGTGAACATGATAGCGCTACGGGTAGCTCTGAGGGGTCGGAGTCGGACAGCGACGGGGACTCTGACTCTGAATCCAATAGCTCTGATGACACAGGATCCAGTAGTGATGATAGTTGCAGCGATACGGATAGCGAGTGTGATTATAGCAAGCGCTCCGATCAGTTTACAGATGAATATACAATAAATAGTTATAGTGATGAATCTGATTATTCGTAAAAAAAAAACAGTTAACTAGGGGTCATGAGAAAATATGTTAGTTTTGTTTGCTTATTATATTTTTATTATGAAATGTGTAAAAATGTTAGTGTAATCTTTAATTGTAAATTTCTTGAAACTTGTTTAAATTATGTTCTTATTTAAATAAAAGTCTTTCCAAACTTCCGAACTAAAAATTGACATATTTGAATAATTCTTGTTTTAAAACATTAATGCGATATGCAACCCTGTATGTGCTCTTCTGTGCTTTTCTGATTAGCCGGTCTTCTGACATTTTCATGCGTACTGTACACGCACGTGCAACAATTTGCTAATATTCTGATTGTGAACATAATTCCACGCTATTTTTAAAATAAAATTGTTTAATTTTTGAAAATTATTTTAAGTAAATTGTGTGGATAAAATGTCGGAACCGATTTCTGCATTTGCGGCATATCGTACTACACTTTCAAAAAATGGTAATACGTCTAAAAAAGGTAATAACAAGAAAGCAGCTGCTGCTAGCAACAAACCCGGTGCAAACAAAAAGAATGCGGCAAAAAATAAATCATTTCAAAAAGATAAACCAAAGAAAGCAACAAAAAGTCAAAACGCAGCAAACCCCATTATTGCGGCTAAAGAAAAAGTGGTGGCTCCAGCCAAGGCTAAGGAAGTTGTTAACAACAAAACTGCACCAAAAGTTGAGGCCTCGAAAAACAAAGCAAACACCAAGAAAGCAACAGGCAAAACTGAGCCGCCTGCGAAGCAAAAACAAAAAGCGCAGCATGCTGCTACTAACGGTAAAGCAGAGTCCAACGGCATTAATGAAAATGAAATTGACAACTTGGTGGAACAATTGCTAAGCGACTCACCGTCCAAGCCAAAGAAGCTAACGAAAGCACAACAGAAAAAGAAGCAAGAATTGGAGGATTATTTGGTAAAGCAGTTGGAGAGAGATGATGAAGAGGCGGGTGAGGAAGAATATGATACTGAAACTGGTAGTGAGGAAGATTACAGCCGCGATTCGGATGAATTCTCTGACGAGTACACCATAAATAGTTATACCGATGAGGAAGAAGAGGAATGCGAGGAGGAGGAAACTGGTGTCAGTGGCAGTGATTACTCTAGTGAAAGTGATGTTGGTAAACAACCCATTGCCACATCTACTAAAAACAGCATACCACAAAAGCGTAAAGGTAATGCGGAAACCAGCAGTAAGACTGCCAGTGAAGCCACTGAGCGAAAGAAGGCGCGTCAAGCAGACAGACCCACTGATCAGCGTAAATCAATTCCAGTTTCAGTAGAAACTGTTGCTGACAAAGCGGCAAAGACAACAGATAAGCGCAGGCATTCCATAGCCGAAAGTGAAGCGGCCGCCAGCGCTAAAGTAGCTGTAAAGACCGTGGATGCGAAAGCAGTAAAAATGGAGCCCTTATCACCGCCACACAACATCGTAAAAATGAATAGCATACAAGAGGGTGAAAAGGTGTTCGGTTGGCTGCTTAGTCCACTAAACCTTAAGGAATTCTTCAGCAAGTATTGGGAAATGGGCGCCTATTTAGTCAAGCGCAAAGGCTCTAACTACTACTCAAAACTAATGTCGTTTGAGGCTATCGATCAAATGTTAATCAATAATCATGTCGAATTTACAAAAAATATTGATATCACTTCTTATAAAAATGGTGAGTTACATAATTACAGTTGCCAAAAAAAAAAAGTTACTTGTAAGTAATTGCAAACCAATTTGTACTTCCCCAAAGGTGTACGTGAAACGCTCAATCCCGTTGGACGTGCCATGCCGCCCGTCGTGTGGGATCACTATGGGCAAGGTTGCAGTGTACGCCTACTCAATCCGCACACCTTCCTACCGGAGCTTTTCAAGCTAAACACAACCTTGCAGGAGTACTTTCACTGTCTTGTGGGTGCCAATGCCTACCTCACGCCGCCCAACAGTCAAGGTTTCGCGCCACATTACGACGATATAGAGGCTTTTGTGCTGCAAATTGAGGGCCGCAAACGCTGGCGTCTCTACAAGCCACGCACGCAGGCGGAGCAGCTGCCACGTTTCTCATCGAAAAATTTTACGCAGCAAGAAATCGGTCAACCCATATTCGATGAGGTTTGTATTTGTATATAAAAAGTTTATTTTGCGTGCGTATTTTACTAGAACTCCACACTGTTAGGTGCTTGAACCCGGCGATCTGCTGTACTTTCCACGCGGCACTATACATCAAGCTACCACAGCACCTGGCTACCATTCGTTGCACATCACCTTGAGCGTGTATCAAAAGCAATCGTACGCTGATCTCTTTGAACGCATGATGCCATTGGTGTTGCAGCGCGCCATTGGAAACAATCTGGATATGCGTTGCGGCCTGCCGCTATATACGTTCCAGCATGCTGGCATTGCCTACAGCGACAATGACACTAAAGAGCGCGCCGATCTGTTGCGCAAAGTAACGAAGCTTATGGGGCAGTGTTTGCATAGCGCAGAGCTGGGCGAAATGATGGACGCCGCTGTGGATCAGCTGGCTAAGAAGTATCAGCACGAAGCGCTGCCACCGCATGTTTTGGCCGGTGAGCGCGCACGCACAATTTTTGGTTCGCGCAGCACCACCAATGAGCATGGCGAGTGCTTGTGTGACTATGAAATTGATGAGCGCACCAATGTGCGGCTGCTGCGCGCCAACATCATGCGTTTGGTGCAGGAGGAGGATAAAGTGCGTATCTACTACTATGTGGATAACTCCAAGGAGTACTGTGAATATGAGCCGAATTTCATTGAAATCGAGCCAGAGGAGGCGGCAAGTGTGGAGGTGCTGATACGCTCATATCCGGAGTATGTGGGTGTGTCGCAGCTGCCACTGGAAGATGATGAGCGCAAGGTGCAGATGGTGACGGCGCTGTGGGAGCGTGGTCTGCTGATGACTGAGAAGCCCTTCAAATGATGCAGCAGCTCTGCTTACTTAATTGTAGTGTTTTTCTTAAAAAGTATAGTAAACAAAATATATGTATATCTAAAGTTTTGTTTTTGTTTTGCTTATTCGGAACGATTTTTATGAAAAATTGTTTTGTAATAGGCGCCTATGAAATTTTGTGTTATATAATATTTGAGTTCATACACTGTGCTATTGTTGCTTTCAACAAACCCTCAAGTGATATGTAGCCATTGTCAATTTAAATAAAAGAGTAAATTATTTTTGAAAAACTTTCAGTTTTAAACTCTTAAGCTTGTAGTGTTTTTATCTCGATATTATATTTTCACTAAGAATTTTACGAGTATTGAAACAACAACATTTACAATAATTGTATATACGATTACATGCATATGTACATATGTACGTCTCTATGTTCTCAATGATTAATTTTATTCTAAATTTCATTTTATTTAATTTTTTTTTTCAATAATTAATTTTATTTTTAATTTTTGACTAATTTTTCAAATTTTTTTTGGAAATTTATAAATCTTTCTATTTTTTTTAAATTTATTTTTAAATTTTTTTTTTACTCTGTTTAAAATTAATTTATTACTTTTTTTTAAATAAATATTTTTATTTTTTTAAATTAATTTTTTAATTTATTTTTAATAAATATTTTTATTTTTTTAAATTAATTTTTTAATTTATTTTTAAATTAATTTTTTACTTTTGTGTTTTTTCTTCTTCTTTTTACATTATAATTTTACTTTTTTTATATCAATTTGTTTGACTTTTTAATTAATATTTTTGACTTCTTTAATATTTTTGTTTTTTTTTTGTGACTATGAAGTTTAGTTTTTTGATCTTTTGTTTTGACTTTTTATTTTCTTGATTTTTTTTATACTTTTCCTGATATTTTTTTTTATATTTTTTACATTACCATTTGACATCTTATTTTTATTACATTATTTTTAACTTTATTTTTGAGTTTTTTTTGGATTTCAAAATTTTTTTTTTAACTTCCATATATGTATATTTTTTGCTTCAAACATTATCTCTTAATAATATTTTCTTTTTATTAATTTTTTTGAATTTTATTTATTTTTATTTTATTATTTAACTTGTTACATTTATTTTAATTTTTTTTGTTTTTCTTTGATTAGTTTTCAGAATATTTTTGTATAGTACTTTTTTATATTGATAATAATTTGTTATAAATTTTTGCAAAATATTTGTTATAAATTTTTTTATATAATTGCAAAAAAAATTTTTTTTTATATATTTTCAAAATATTTTTTTTTTGATATTTTTTGATATCCTTTTTTTATTTATTGCAAAATATTCTTTTTTTTTATTACAAAATATTTTTTTTTATTTGTTGCTATAAATTTTTTAAAATTATTTTTTATTGTTTTTTTTAATTATTTTATTATTTTTTATGTTATTTTTTAAATTTTTTTTATTTGTTGTGGTTTTTTTTATTTTGTATGGGTTTTTTTTTATATTTTTTTTTGTGGTTTTTTTTTGTAAGGTTTTTTTAAACTTTATTTATTATACTCTCGCAACCTGTTGCTACAGAGTATAATAGTTTTGTTCACCTAACGGTTGTTTGTATCACCTAAAACTAATCGCGTTAGATATAGGGTTATATATATATAAATGATCAGGATGAAGAGACGAGTTGAAATCCGGGTGACTGTCTGTCCGTCCGTCCGTCCATCCGTGCAAGCTCTAACTTGAGTAAAAATTGAGATATCTTTATGAAACTTGGTAGACATGTTTCTTGGTACCGTGAGACGGTTGGTAATGCAGATGGGCGTAATCGGACTACTGCCACGCCCACAAAACGCCATTAATCAAAAACAAATAACTTGCCATAACTAAGCTCCGCAATAAGATACAAGACTGTTATTTGGTACACAGGATCAAATTAGGGAGGGGCATCTGCAGTTAAACCTTTTTTTTAAAGTGGGCGTGGTCCCGCCTCTAATAGGTTTAATGTGCATATCTCCTAAACCGCTAATGCTATACTAACAAAATTCACTAGAAGCAAATGTTTTTAGCACTTCTATTGACGGTGTGAAAATAGTTGAAATCGGGTGGCAACTCCGCCCACTCCCCATATAACGGTACTGTTAAAAACTACTAAAAGCGCGATAAATCAAGCACTAAACACGCCAGAGACATTAAATTTTATCTCTGAGATGGTATAAGATGACTTTATAGGAACCGCGTTCAAAATTAGACAGTGGGCGTGGCACAGCCCACTTTTAGGTGAAAACCCATATCTTGAGATCTGCTTAACCGATTTCAACCAAATTCGGTGCAAAACGTTCTTTTCATGTTTCTATGTCATAGTGTGAAAATGGGCGAAATCGGACTACAACCACGCTTACTTCCCATGTAACACCATTTTCAATTCCATCTGATTCTTTCACTTTCCACTATGCAAATCAGGTAACAATGATTATATCGGGGTAAAACTTTGCGTGAATAATGCAATTAAAGTATGCCACCTTTCTTCCAAAAATTGTCTAAATCGAACCAAAACTGTTCAAACCCCTAAGTACTAAATATGTGGACCCCATTGCCTATAGTTGACCTTCTACCTAAAATATCAGTCAATCCACAAAGAAATCTCAAACGAATATACCATTTGACTTTGCGAGAGTATAAAATGTTCGGTTACATCCGAACTTAGCCCTTCCTTACTTGTTTTTTTTTATTTTTTGTGTTTTTTTTTATTTTTTATGAATATGGTATGTTTTTTTTATTATATATTTTTAAAATTTGTACCGAATATTTTTTTAAATTATTATTGGTTTATGGTTTTATGGGCTTGCTTAATATTTTTATATATTTTTTTCTCAATATATTTGGTTTTCTGAAATTTTTTAATTTTTTTAAATAGTTTTCTGTATATTTTTTTTTTATTCAGAATATTTTTTTATAAATTTTTTTTTTATATTCTAAATATTTTTGGTTTATATTTTTTATGCTTTTGATTAATATATAATATTTTATGAATAAATTTTTCCATAAAATATTTTGAATTGTATTTTTCCTGAATATTTTTTTTCTGAATATTTTTTATATTTTATTCAGATTTCTTTTTTCTAAACATTTGTTTGATTTTTTTTCTAGCTTTAGCTAGAGCTTTTACTATTATTTGTTTTTGACTATTTTAATTTAATTTATATTTTTATATTTTATAATTCTTATTTTTTTTTACTTTTTATATATTATTTGACTTTTTAATGTATTTTGGACTTTCTAATATGTGTTTTGACATTTGAAAGTTATTTTTGTTGATAAATATTTTCTTTTTTTATTATTTTCCGTTTTATTTATTTTTGTTGGAGTTTTATTTAAAAAGATAATTAATTTATTTTAAATAAAAAATTTAGTTATTTTTTTATTATAATTTAAAGTTTAATATTTTTAAATTTTAATTTTCTTATTTTTTTGCAATGTAGAACTTTGATGCAACATTTTTTTTATAAAAATCATGTATCCCGTTTTCTCCGGGGTAAACTCCTAAACTACTCAACCGGTTTTAATAAAATTGCACAATTAAAAGATAGAATAGTTTATATCGCAATTTGTAGTTACGAATTTTCAGTTTCTTACATGATAAAGTATAGCGCTTTGTTACATATTAAGATATACAAGTATGTACATATATAAGTGAGATATTCATAATATACATATGTATTTATGATAATTATCTATAAGGTGGCGGCCTAAGGTAATTTATTAGCTTGATTAAACAATTTGCCTTTATGCATTCATAACAAAGTAAAGGTAATAAGTTAGATAAAGCAAGTAAGGGCGGGATAATTTCGTGTGTAGTCGAAAATTTTATACACTCGCAATTTGAAAAGATCAAGGCCGAGGAAATACTTTCAGGTATTGGCAAAACCGAAAGTGCGAAAACCTTTATATTAGGTATATGGGGAATACGGGAAGGCTTGGCCCGATTCTATTAATTTTTGGCACCAGAGTTTGCTGTTACCATAAAAATATTCTCTCCGAATTTCAATACTAGATCCCACAAATTGAACGATATAGAAAGTACAAAGTCGAGCGACAGTTCGAAAATATCTATACTAGTTAAATGGGTTATAATTTAGACACCATGCTGACTGACGTATTTATTTAGTGAGTTATCGTTCTTTTAGTAGTTTTCAACATAACCGTTATAAGAGGAGTTGGCGAGGTTATTATTCGATTTCACCAATTTTTACACTATCTGAGAAGATTCGTCTTCAACAAGTGTGGATAATGTAGTTTTGGTTATTTTTTATATAAAAATGTATCTATATACATTAAAAATTTTAGGGACGTGGCCACGCCTACTTTTTAAAAATTTGCAGCCTACAGATGTCCCTCTAATTTTTAAAATTTTGTAAGATTTATTTTCATAATATAATGTTATACATTTTTTTTAAATTTGTTTTTTTTTGTAATTTTTATGATCTGTATATTTTTTTTTTTAATTTTTATAATATGTATACTTTTTTATACTTTTTTTTAAACATTTTATATTTTTTTGAATTTTTTTTTTTATTTTTCTATAAATTATAATTTTTTCTGAATATATATGTACATATGTTTTGAATTTTCTGATTTTTTTTTTCTAAATATTTTTTTTTTGATTTTTTCATTATATTTTCATTCTACATATTTTTTTTTAATTTTTTAAAATTTTTATAAATTTATAAAATTTTTTTTATATAAATATTTTTTTTTGTTTTGATTTTTTTCTGCATATTTTATTTTCTGAATACTATTTTTTTAAGTTTTTTTAGAATATTTTCATTCTGCATATTTTAGCTATATTTGTTCTGCATATTATTTTTATATATTTTTTGTAATTTTTTTATAACTTTATCTTTTTTTTATTGTTTTATTAAATAAAACATTTTAATTTAATTTTATATTTTCAAAAAGATATTTTATTTAATTTTTTTTTATGAATTATTTAACCTAGAAAATATTCAGACTAAAAGAAATGTTGCCGCTCAATATTTCTCCCGCGCCGGCACCATCAGCAAATTCGCTATAGTCACGTGGGGCGGTGAGGCGAGTATGAAATTCACACCACGCGCCACGTCCTCAGGCAGCAAAATTTCATCTGGTTCTATCATTTCCTCCCATTTCTTCTTCTCATCCTCAGTAGGCGCGCCGCCAAAGTCGGTACGCGTCAGGCCGGGACTAATGGTCTGCGAAACATAAGAAGTTGTTATAGTACAATATATTATACATATAATATATTAAAAAATCGTTTTTATAAAAATTAAAAAGAACAAACTGCTCACCGACAAACGCATCAGCTTGTGCGGAAAGAGTTCACGCCGCAAAACCTCGTCAAGAGTGTACAGCGCATGCTTCGCCACCGGATACAAATTCAGTCCACATTCGGGTATATGTTGCGGCACGGTATGCCCCAACAGACTATTCACCGTTATTATATGACACGCCTCGCCCTGCGCCATGGTGGTCTGCATCAGTCTATACGCCTGCTTGGTGCAATTCACCGTGCCCATGAGATTCACATCAATCACACGCTGCAGTATGGCCTCGTTGCCCTCCTCCAGCACTTTGGTCATCTCCACCATGCCTGCATTGTTGACGAGCACATGCAGTCGATGGAAACGCTGTTCGATCCAGTGAAAGTTGCTCTTTACCGACGGCAGCACAGTCATATCGCAGGAGCGCGGATAAAAGCGCTCGCGTATGCTGGCATCTAGCTCCTCCTTGAGTTCCTCCATTTGCTGCAGGCGGCGCGCCAAGCCAATCACAATCATACCGGATTTAAGCAGGTCCTGCGCGATGGCCCAGCCAATGCCTGAGCTAGCGCCTGTCACCACAGCGACCTTGTCTACCCAACGTTCCATTTTTTTGTTTTTGTTTTTTTTAGACGCGTGAAAATGTTTCGTGTGAAAGTACCGTTGCACAACGCGCGCTTAACGCCGCAATACTAAAGTGGCCGCTCGCATTTGCGCCACTTTAAATCACTTTTTCAGCCACTGTTGCCTTTGTTTACGCTAAGTTTTAAGCGCTGCTCGCCACAGCGATTGTGTAAGCAGCGCGCGCAGCTGCACAGGTGGTAGCGCTTGCAAATTAAGCGCAAAATAAAAATACGAAAGCGTACATGAAAAGAAAACGAGTCGAAATGCATTCACTTGTAATGTTATTCATGCGCTATTATCGCATATTGTGCGCACGAGCTATAATTTACGCCAAACTGGAGCAGGTTTCGATTTTGGGTTCTTGAACTTGACCGGAAGCGTATGCGGCAAGTCGTATGATATGAAAAGTATTTCAAAGCGATTGTTAAGAAAGAGGAGGTTAAGAGTGTGAGACTTTTGAAATGACGCGTATGAAGAAAATGTATTTGAAGGCGCGAACAGCTGATGGTCTAGAATGATGTAAGTCTTACAGAAGAAGTTGTACGTGGAAGCGTGGAATGCTGGATACACTTTATTCTTCCTTACGTCGCTTAATTGGTTTTAATTTATACTGCTGAGATGTGAGTGCTTAGTTGTTTACCAAACTGGGTCTGTTCCGTATACTTAAGACAGACTAAACTATTAACAGCTGACTGCTTTGCATAATTTTTATTATATAAATCGGCAGGAACGGAGACTTGTTTAAAATTAAGTTAGTAAAGTAGCACATGATTATCAAATGCTGTTCGGTGATATGAGTAGGTCATGTGATGTATCTAGGGATCGAGTTGCGCATCTGCGTGTCGCTTTTAACAGAAAATTCCTTTAATACTGTAGTGGAAATATTGGATTTATCAAACAGTCATCACTTTTAAGTATAGAAAGTGAGAAAAAAGACTGACACTTGTGAAGGGGATGAGCTGTCTTCGATTGTCCAGCATGCGGTCGTTTTTCAAATTTTTTTTTCCAGTTTATAAATATCTAAAGCAGAAAATAAATTACTATCAAGCTTAAAACATTTGGAACTTTAAAAGACATCTTGAGGTTAATGTGTTTTACTTCGTTTAAAAGTGATTGCGTTGCTTCATTATAGCGATTTCGTGAGTATTTAGAGACATACTTATATTCAAACTGGCGACCGACTCTCCAGTTCATTGGCGCTCAGCGACATCTAGCGTGTTTGGCGTACATGGCGCACCACCTTTATGAGTTTCTATACCCTGAACAGTATATAAAGTATAATAATAATGATCAGCTTGACGAGCTGAGTCGACG
Source organism: Bactrocera oleae (assembly GCF_042242935.1). NCBI lineage: Eukaryota > Metazoa > Arthropoda > Insecta > Diptera > Tephritidae > Bactrocera > Bactrocera oleae. Next base: position 4,336,894 of record NC_091539.1, read on the forward strand.
TGTGTTCGTCCGTCTGTTTATACGCGAACTGGTCACTCAGGTTTTAAGATATTGATTTGAAATTTTGCACACATCCTTTTCTTCTTAAGTAGCTGCTCATTTTTCGGTAACGCCGATGTCGAACCGCTAGAGCGTATACTATATGCTATACAAACTGAAGGATGAAAATCAAGTCCTCGTATGGAAAACTTTTTTATTTCGCATGCTATCTTCTAGAAATACTAACTGACCCATCAAAAACAAGATACAAATCTTTTTATATCCTTTAAAACCATAAGAAATGCCTCTCTGAAGTGTATTTTTCTTGTTTTGAACTAGTTAAAATTTTTCTCATTTCAGGGTTTTTGTCGCTTTTATGAAATTTAAACATATTTATATATTTTATTTAATATTTTTTTTTATTAGCATTCACTTTCTGAAACAAAAATCGCTTGTTGTTTTGTCAAAAACAAAAACAATAATTGAATAAAAATTATTTATCTGAATTAACTCGCTCGCCTTCGTCCTCCTTTTTAACTCACATTCAGACGTCTGCGTTTTAATTATAAAAAAATATATCTTGCGCGTTTTTTATACGTTTTTTTATAAATGCATAAACCGGCTGTATGTTATATATTAATTCTTGCATATATATTACTTTACAAAATAATCTCAAAATAAACCGTTTCTTATTTTGCAGCTGATAACGAAGCATTGAACTGACTACGCTTGACTTGAGTGCTCACTACAAACCAGGTAAGTTCAAAAGCTTCTACTTATGTCAATATTTATATATGTAAATGTTATCAATATATAATTTCTATATGTGTATAGTAAAGAGAAATCCATTATTTTTTCATTAAATTGTAGGTTTTATTTAGCATAGTTAAAATTATACGATTGGCAAACAATCGACTGTCCCAGATTTTCCTAAGCTTAACTTAAGGCGAACTTTTCAACAGCAGCAAAATCTTTCGCCATAGACAGCAATGGTTAGTAATCACTAGATGCCAGGTACAAACTATAACATGGAGGCATACAAACATTCCCACTAAGCTCTTAGCGCTGCTAGTGAGCCAATATTGCGGTGTGTGGTCTGTCGCTGTCCTGTTGGAACAGAACTTCTCTCCTATTGGCCAAAGCTGGCTACTTTTTTTTTATTTTCGGGGTGATTGCTCACTGCAGACGGTCCAATTGTTGACATTGAAGGCACGAATTAAGAGTTAACTCATAGTAGAGGATTCCCAGCCAATCCCATCACGCAACAAATACTTTCTGACAGTCCATCCTGACTTTGTTACCGTTTGCGCGGGTTCACCATGATTCAACAACGACCGTTTTTGCTTGACGTTGTTGTAAGTGATCTACTTTTTAGCACCAGTAACCAACCGCTTCGCAAATGGATCGATTTTGTTGCGTTTCAGCTGAGATTGCTAGATGAAATTTCGGTTCATAATGTTTTTTTGCGTTACCTCGTGTGTCGCCTATACATCGAGCTTCTTGTTATAGCTAGTCTTATTTAAATGGCACCCAGCCGTGTTTTATGCCGTGCTGAGTTTGTGGACAATCGAAGAGAACAGTCAGATTCGACGATTTTCATTATTTTATTTATACCGTTTCAGGTATTTATTTCTTCAAAATATGCTTAATAATTTGTAGAGCCGCTGACTAGTTCGCTTAGAGTTCTTAAACTGGCTGAACTCTGTTTTTCAGTCAATTTCTTTCAGATATGACTTTACCAACTTCTTTATTAATTTCTTTCTTTCTTGCCTCACAGTTAATAAAAAATATAAAAATTTTACCTAACTAGGGGTCTTAATTGAAGTTCCAGAACGTGAAGGGTCGCTCGACAAAAACTGGTACTCGATCTAGCTTTAACTGAGCTCAGCCCATTCACTACCTTTACTACGAAACTTTCACTTAAATCCACGCTTATTTCATAAATAAAACACACTTTCGCTTTAATATTTCTTCACAATTTATTTTTATTAATTAAGCCTCTTTCCCGCCCCTTACGGTTTACGAATGCCTCAATCGTACGTTGATATGTCTCACCCATACGCAAGCGTTTCAATTCTCCACATTCCGCCTTCAATGCGTCCAACAATTGCTTGCGCTCACTCAACAGACGCTTTGTGGCGCGCAGCGACTCTAACGGCAAACGCGCGTACTCCGCCAGTTGCGGCCAAAATTGCAGCTCTATATCCGTTGTTTGTATTAAGCGCGCTACAAAATTATAACGCAACGCCTCTTCCGCGCTCAAACGCGTACCGAACAACAACAGCTCCGCAGCCTTAACGCGCCCCAACAATTGCGGCAACAAGTAGGTTAGGCAACCCTCCGGACAGATGCCGAGTTGTGTGAAAGGTGCCTGAAAGTAGGCGCGTTCCGTGCAGTAGACGACATCACAAAGTGCGGCGAATACGAAACCAATGCCAATGCATGCACCGTCGACGAGCGCCACCAATACTTTCGGGCAGTAGATGAACGCCTTGACCAGCAAGCGCAGCACATACTCGGAGGAGCGCAAGAAGGTTTGTGGATCGGCATATTGGCGCAGTTGTGTTAGGTCATTGCCAGCTGAAAAATAGCCAGCGGCGCCTGTTATAACGACAGTGGTAATGCTTTCATTGTACGTGGCATCTTCGAGCGCGCGTATCAATGCGTAGTAGCCGCGGCGCGTGAGCGCGTTACACACTGCGCTGCGTTTGAATGTGATAATATAAATTGGACCGCGCTGCTGTACGTCCAATTCGCCGTAACCGTATGGCGGGCGCTTGGTGGGCGTAACTGCGGCGCTTGTTGTAGTGCTTTGCGCGTTGATATCAATTCCGTTCTTTGTTGCACTCATTGCGACGGCTTAATCTAAACTAAATAGGCAAGTATCTACGAAGCGCTGCATAGCTGCGTGTCGAAAGACACTTAAATAGACAATGGCTTGCGACGCACATACGAGTACGAGTATAAAAGTCTAATAAATGCTTTTATGATAAGCGCTCCATAGTTCATCTCGCTTATAAGTGATAATAGTTTTTATTTTTGTAAATATATAATAAATTTAGCTTCCATATAATTATGTAAATATTTGCATTTACATATGTATACACCCATACATACACATTGCGTTTGTTTACATTTTTTTAAATATGTTATTAATTATTTCCGTTAAACCGGTCTGAGTGCATTCAATAAACTCTTGGCACATGCATACAAATGCGCTCTGTATCTGTATTCACATATTTATGTATGTATATATGTGTGTGTGCTTGCAACATACTTGTTTTTCTGGAAAATAAGAGCGGTCTTTTTCTTAAAATGACGTCTAGAAATATGTTCATAAATGCGTTTATTCCCTGCGCTTAGTTTTTAATAGCACAATAATTTATGAATCCCGAAAAATTCGGGATTTTGAAATAACTTAATCTGCTTTTTTACACTTTTTAATGGAAATCATATTTAAAACATTGTCGAATTTTTAATTCCGAAATAATATTTGAATCCCGAAATTTCCTGATTTTAAAATTGCATGCACCGTATTTTTAAACTTTGTAGTGAAATTCATAATAAATAATTGATTAATCCCGAAACTTTCGGCATTTTGAAATTATATACTTTGGATTTTTAAACTGTTTAGTGGAAATCATATTTAAACACCGTCGAATTTTTAATCCCGTAATAATTTTTGAATCCCGAAATTTCCTGATTTTAAAATTTCATGCACCGTATTTTTAAACTTTTTAGTGAAATTTATAACAAATAATTTTTTAATCCCGAAAGTTTCGGCATTTTGAAATTATATACTCTGGATTTTTAAACTGTTTAGTGGAAATCATATTTAAACACCGTCGAATTTTTAATCCCGTAATAATTTTTGAATCCCGAAATTTCCTGATTTTAAAATTTCATGCACCGTATTTTTAACTTTTTAGTGAAATTCATAATAAATAATTTTTCAATCCCGAAACTTTCGGCATTTTGAAATTATATACTCTGGATTTTTAAACTTTTTAGTGGAAATCATATTTAAACACCGCCGAATTTTTAATCCCGAAATAATTTTTTTATCACGAAATTTCCAGATTTTAAAATATCTAAACTTTTTAGTGGAATTCTTAATTACATCATCCGAACTCTTGATGATTGATGTGATGCAACCAGACGAATCCGGCGTTATTTTTGAGATTTGTGGGCTAAGCTCTGATTTATTTAGATGAGTGTACCTAGCTTAGAGTGGTGGATGGTTAATATTATATATACCAATCACAAAAAGTCTTTAATTCGGGAGTTAGGTGGAGGAAGTGAAAATTTGTTGGCCTAAGGTATATAGAGTATATTAAATTTGCCACGAAGATTGTAACATCCAGAAGAAAACGGCAGAGCCTCTATAAAATGTATATGTAAATGATCAGCGTGAGGCGCTGAGTCGATTTAGCTATGTTCGCCTGTCTGTTTGTATATATATGAACTAGTCACTCAGTTTTTGAGACATCGATCTAAAATTTTGCACACGTCTTTTTCTTCCAAAGAAGCTGCTCATTTTACGGAAACGCTTATATCGGATCACTATAGCATATAGCTGTCATATAAACTGATCGATAAAAATCAAGTCCTTATATGGAAAACTTTTTTATTTGACGACATATCTTCACCAAATTTGGCATATATTATTGTTTAAGGCAACGTTATAATTTCCGAACAAATTGTTCATATCGGATCACTATAGCTTATAGCTGTCATATAAACTGATCGATAAAAATCAAGTCCTTACATGGAAAACTTTTTTATTTGACGACATATCTTCACTAAATTTGGCATAGATTAATGTCCAAAGCAACGGTACAATTCCCGAACAAATTGTTCAGATCGCACTACTATAGCTTATCGCTGCCATACAAACTGTTCGAGCAAAATCAAGTTGTTATATGAAAAATTCTGTGTTTGTGAAAGCTTCGGTGGCGAAGTAAACTTTTTTCCTTGTTTTCGATTTAAATCAACATTGTAAAGCCTGAACCTGAAGTGAGCATTTAGCGCAACTTTCTGTGTCCCTCATTATAGTTTGACCAAGCTCAAGCGCTAATGTGATTTAATAGCAAAGTATAAGACGACTGGAATACTTACGAGCTTCATATAAGCTTTTAAAAAATAGCTTAGACTTTATAACAGTATTATAAATATATTAAATCAGGCAAATTACCTTGCATAAAAATATATTGATAAAAACTTCGAACGATTCAGCGACAAAAGGTAACTGCGCACTCACTTTCTTATAGTTAATTAGTTTTTTTTTATTCATAGTTTTTCATATGTCTACATTACAACAAGGTCATATAGCACCCATGAGCTTGCCATAATTCAAATTTAACATACTAATTAATTCTAGTAATGATGCTGACATTTAGTTCTAACTCTATGTATGCATATAGTTACTAATTTGCTAAATTGCTTGCGTGTAGAAATGCAAATATATACACACATATAAAAAATATCCAATTTCAGTTTAATAATAATTAATTTGCATATATATACATAGCGGGCGTTTGAAAACCACATGACATATGTATGTATGTAGCTAAAGCAATGCATTTAAAGAAACGTCAGTACTACTAGTTCTACTAGATATATAAATATATTTGCATGCATGCATTGAACCGGCGTTCAGTGCTGATCTAAATGCGAAAACTTTTTGCGCAACTTCTCACGTCGCTGCTTTTTGACGCTGCGCCAAGGTTTCTCTGTGGCCGGCGCGCTTACTAAGCTGCCGTCGTTGGCCACGCGCACGTGTGGAAAGTTGCTGCGCCCCTTTACGTAAGCTTTACTGTTATTTGCGGCGAAAAATTGATCGTCGATTTCCGTCGAAGCAGACTTGGTGTTGATCTATAAAGTGAATGTGTGTAAAATTTAGTTTCAAATATTTTTTGTTAACATTTTGCATTCAAATTACCCGCATGGCGCGTTGTTGTTGACATGGCAGCTTCTCTTCTTCGATTTCTTTGCGCGTTCTCGGTGGGAAGACATGATATTCCGCTTGCGGCACATTAGGTGGTGCAACGCAGTATAGTAGTTTACCGTTAACATAGTCTTTGCAGACGTAACGCGCAGAACGCGATTGATCCGGTTGGCCGTTGGAGGTCATAAAGCCGCGATTGTCTGTGGGAAAAAAAGAAATAAGTAATTAGTTGAGGTTATGTTTGAGGAATTGCGGTTAGTTGAAAATTAAAGTGTTTACATACAGCCATAAGCGAGCAGCAGCTCCTCTGAATGCGGCAGTCGTTCCTCATCTTCACCCTCGACCGGCTTAGCTATGATGATACCATATTTTTCCTCGAGCACGTGTCGGGGTATACGCTCGCAAAGTAAATTCACGGGCGGCACATGATCACGCATCTGAAATTGTTATAAAAAATATTTGAACTTTGAAAATTAAATACATAAAAAAATAATTGAAAAATAATGAACTAATTAAAAACAAAAATTATTAAAAGATTATAAATTAATCGAACTAATAACAATTAAAAATATTTAATTAGAAAAATTGTAATTAAAAATAATAAAGATAAATAAATTTAAAATATATTAAATTAAAAGTAATATTTATTAAAATTAGAGGTTTTAAAAATTAAATTTAGTCAAAAAATAATAAAAAAAAAAGATAAATTAATCAAAAAAGTAAACGTGAAAATATGAATAGGATTTATAAAAATTAAATTGATTAATAAGAATAATTTCTTAAAAAATAATTAATTAATTAAACAAATAAATTAATTAATTAAAAACAAAAAATAATTAGTCAATAATAATTAAATTGAAAGAAACTAATAAAAATATGATAATTAAATAATAAAAACAAATAAAAATAAAATATAATTAAATTTAAAAAAATAATGAAAAAATTATAATTAAATTTTAAAATCATAATTAAAATTTAAGACTTGAAATATTCAAAATCAATACAAAAAATTTTGTAAAAATAATAAATTTATAAAAAAAAGATAAATTAATTGCAACATATTAACGTGAAAAAGTGAATAGGAATATAATATTAAATTGGTTCATAAAACAAAAATACTTTAACTAACTCAAATAAAATATTAATTAATTAAAAATAAAAATAAATAAATTAAAAGAAAAATAATAGAAACTACAGGCTTTACAAATTAAAAATAATTATGAAAAATTAATTAAAAAATAATAAATTTATAAAAAAAATAAATAATTTAATAAAAAATTATTACTTTATAGAATTAAAAATATAACAAAAATAATGGAATAAGAAAAATAAAAATATAAAAAAATAATTAAAACAAGTATAAAACAATTAATAAAAAAATTAAAAAAAGAACAAAAAAATATATAAAATTAATATTAAATTAAAAAAAAAATTTAAATTAAATAATAAAAAAAATAAAGAATATATATTAAAACATTTAAAAAAAAAATAAAAAGTAAATATAAAATAATTAAAAATAAATATAAAAAAATAAAAATCAAATTTAAAAAAAATTAAAAACAAATTAAAAAAAAAAATAAAAATTAAATTAAAAATTGTATATATGAAAACCAGTATAAAAAAACTAAGAAACATATATAAAATTTATATATGTATATATACAAAAGAAATTAAAAAGATATATAAAATTTTATAGCAAAAAAAAATAAAAAAAATACAGAAAAATTATAAAGAAATTGAAAAAAAAACTTAAAAGAAATACAAAATTTAAAAAAAAAAAAAATTAAATAAAATTATAAAAATAAAGAAAAATTATGAAAAACTTTAAGATAAGCACCCACACACCTGATCTATTGGCAGTATACCGTTCAGTATCATATCAGCCTTGGTCAAAACAAAACTTGGCATTACCAAACCGGGACAATCACATAACAGCAAATCGCTATCCAAGTAAAGCGTTTGAAAATGCTTTGTTTTACCCGGCGTGGCTGAAACGGACACCTTCTTTTCAATCATCAATGCATTGATGGTGCTACTCTTGCCCACATTCGGATAGCCCACCAAACCAATGGTCGTAACGGCTTCTGTGAACGTCTTACCGGTGTAGATTTTCTTAAACAAAGCAATGAGTTCTTCACGCGTCAACACTTTTGGATTATTTTTGATTACTTCCTTAGCTGTCGCCGGTTTTGGATCGATTTTTTGCTCTATTTTGTTTAACAAATTCTCCATATTGTCTAATGATTTATTGATTTCACTGGCAGCAACTTTAATTTCTTCCAATGATATTTCCGATTGTGTAGATTCTGTGCGTGGCTTATCTGCCGGCGTTTCACTGTCATTTTCGCCATCCGCATCGCTTGCTGTCTCGCTATTGTCACTATCGTTAGCCGCATTTTCACTATCATTCTCCGCATCACTCGTTTCTTCAACGACTTTCTTTAAATCCTCCGCAGCTAGCGTGGCAGAGAAGAATGCAGTACGTATGCCTTCAGCATCAAAATAACTCGCCCAGTGCTGGCGTTGTTGTTGCGTCAACATATCTGATTTATTCACTAATATCATATTCATCTTAGCCGGATTCACTTCCTTTACATAACGCTCCAAATCGACACTGCGAAAGAGTAGCGGATTACGTGCATCCACAATTTGTACAATAACATCGGAACGTTCAACAACACGCCATAATTGACGCCAGAATTCCAAATTTTTTTCGTATGGTGTGAGCAGTATATCTTGATCTTCTTGTAGCAGCGCTAAGGAGCGACGCCACTCTAAAAAGCTTTGGTTTTCAGCGAGTTGCAACTCTTCGCCCGTTGTTTCTGTCGTCCATTTCGGGCGACGCGGCACTGTCAACATATTCTTGTGTTCATTATGCTTTTGCTGCATTTGCTGTTGTTGTGATTTAGAGAGTAAACCAACGCCGGATTTTGGATTGATAAAAGTAATATTGAGTTTCTCAGCTTGAAATTCCGTGCCCGCCAGCTCGGCAGTGCGTAGAAAATCATGAAATGATGACTCTTCAGTGACTGAGGCCAAATTAAGGCGACCCCAGTCGTAGCCATCCTGAATTTCGGTAGTGTGCAGCTGTTACGAAGTTGTAATAATATTAAATTATAAGTAAAATATATTCATTTTGTTAACTCATTTGTTTACCATAGTGTCATTGTCCACTTTACGTCGAAATTGGTGGCCAAAGCGGTTTTTTATCAACGCGCGCCCAAGATCGCCAGACTTTGTTTTACTTTTCTTACTCATCTTTCTATATTTATTGGTTTGAACTTGTTATAAACACTTTAAATAAGAAAATTTATTAAAATTCAACACGTGCACAAAATGCGTAGAAAAGTTAGCAATTGTTATGATGCTTGTTCTTCAATTGGACAGCTGTGCAATTCACAGCTGTCGTTAAGTCAAGAGTCAGCTGTTGAGTGTGCGGTACCATTCACAGTTTTAAATTGGTAGCCTTGTAGAAATTTTAATAGCAATTTCAAAACAATTTTTAAAGTAAAAAATAACATATGGGTTTGAAATAGATTGTAGTTTTTTAATTCAAGAGTAAAATAAGGTATAGTTCTGCATAAATTTTAATTTGAGATCTAAAGGAAAGAATCGATATATGTACGTATTTTCAACTGAACCGCTTTGTACTGAGAAAACGTTTTGGAATCTCGAAAGCTTCATAGATTTATCGGGTTCATTAAGAATGGAATATTCCGTGATGAGAAATGAGCAAATATTATATATCATTCCTCGCCTCCTTATTGAAAATATCTTGTGAGAATACCTTTGCTTTGCAGTCTACTTAGCTCTCGAATCAAGATGGCAAATCATGGACTGATAAATCGGTACAACGAAGCTTACACTAGGTTCCATTTTCTGGAATCTGTGATTAAAATAAACAAAAGGGACTGTGGCTTTTTTTATGTTTGGTCCTTAAAGCATCACGTCTTTATGTTAGTCCGTGTTCATCTGCATGAATGACCAGTTGCTCAAGCTCTAATCGCTTGCTCATTGCTTACCAGTACCTTGTGCTCACACGCATTCTTTCGTCCTTCACACTTTGTTTCCTCTTCTTCTCTCGCTCTGTCTCATTCACTCCGCTTTCAACCCCTTTGTGGTCACAAGTTTAATATGAAATTAATGCCATTTAAAATTATAATTAATCGTCAACACACGACGTTGCGCATTTAAATAACAGCAGCAAGAGCAAAAACAAAAACCGAGGAAAAAAATTACCGTAAAGTAAGGCAAAAAGCCCACGAAAATGGGAGTTGATAAATAAATGGGAAGACCGCCCGTCGATAGAACAAAGCAAATTAAACTTTTTGCACACCGACACACGAGTAAAAACTGAAGGAACTGAGTAACAATATAGAAAAGCGTGTATGTATGATGGGGAGTTTTGGAGGGAAAACATAAAACATATACATATAAGTTGCCAGTGAACGCTTCACAAGAGGGGGTTTGCGGAGCTTATAATCTCGGTTGGTTCCGTTAAAAATGCAAGAAACTCATTGATTGAGAACTCTTCGCAAGAAAAAGTCACATACGGAAAAAGTTTGGAAGAGATTTTTCTCTTAAAATGTGGATAGAGCTTCAAAACCGCCGAAATGTGTCGTTTTTGATCGTTATACGTATGGAAAAGTCGTTTCCGAAATATCAAACTTGCTTAAGATGCACGAAGTAACTGATATATGTTCAGATATCTTAAAGAAGTACTTTTGAATATTCGCCGTTATGTTTTATTTCCACTTGGAAGTCTGGAAGTATATTTGGACTATTTAGTTTCAGCTTATCACTTCTCAGACTACTTTCTTACTTATTGACAATAAAGCAATCGACAAAAAAGTGAAGACAAGAGACTATCTCTATGTTCTATCCGAAATGTGACACCAAAGTGGACTCATTGCTTCAACGCGGATTTGTAATAGCGTATACAATCTCAGAACACGAAATCTGTGCCTCAGGGAGCTTAGCCTTAGATTAGTTCCGGACTATGTATGTAAAGAGCTTGTGTCACATTCGAAGATCAAAGGATTTACAGCATCGCTTCTGTGTATAAACCTAAACGAAGACCGTCTAAAATTCTATGGATACCTCACACATTATAGTATTACCAAGTCAGACTGGCTTCATACTGGATGATCAGCATGTTCTGAACCCAGTTTTGTTTCCCTGGACAGTAGAAATTGATTTAAAAGCAGCTAAGCGAGTTCGAAGCCTCGTACCAAACACAGCATATTTCTTATTCCAGAATTTAGACATCCTCGCTCATTTCCAGCAACGCTTCAGTCTATAAATCTAAGCCGATTTCGGGTCAAATTCTCCTATGAAGCATGATCAACACGTTTCGACCGCAATTTCGATTTCCTGGACAGCTACAATGAATTACGAAAATTAATATGATTAGACAAAAGTCCAGTGAATACGGAGCCTAAAAGGGCATCACTATGTACTTCTTTTTATCAAGTACTTGTACACAGTCACCCAATGCGAGTATATCGCAAAACCTGATGGGGTTCAAGTTCCCTTTTTATGAACAATTATGGGCTAGCAAAGAAATAGACATCCAAATCTGAATACAAGGCTAAAGCAGTTCCAAACATAATTCGGATTTTCAGACTAGCTGCGTATGGGTTTACATTCGAAAACTAGCCGATTTGTGAACTCAGCTGGTGTATATACAATAATAAGGCGTTCCAGTACCCCAAACACCCCCCTTAGCCTCAGCTTTGCATGTGTTTATGAGCATCTATGTGTTTTTGTTTCGTTGCTCTAAAATTTATAGTTTTTCAACAATGTCAAACTATGCGCATGGGCAAATAATCACACATACACACACACACACTCACATAAACAAGAATCTCCATAAAAGAAGCCGAACATAAACTTTTGCATTGGCCTATAATAGTAGTTACAAAACAACAATAGCAAACACTAGGCATATATACAAAGATAACATAATGGGCTACACAGGCGGCCAATAACAACAACTACAATACATATGTACATGCTCATATCAACAATCTGTGGGGATACGTTAGCTTTGCGAGCTGACAGGACAATAGGCGCAAAAGCAAGCAACCCTTCCACATATTTGCATATGTATGAGCTTGTCTGTGTAACAACAATTTTCACAACAACAATATTTGCACATTTGTAACTTGCAAGCAAAACAATAGCAACTCTCGCCTCGGGCCTACTTGGACCACCCATTGTGGTGTTTTCTTTTACATGTTAAACGGATGGAAATGTCAAAATGAATAAATAGTTATAATGATGGAATGGAGTAAGACAAATTATGCGCTTTAACGAATTATTTGTTGGTTTGAGATCAACGATTTTGAAGAGCTTTTTTTGAGACTTCGAAGCTCTTTAGCTCGGAAAAAAAGTTTTAAAATATAGTTCTTAGCATAATTTTTATCGACCATCTAGAAAAGGTTAAAACTATCAACAGCTAGCTTAAAAGGCGTTGGAGAGAAGTTACCGCAGTTAATACTTCGATTCTTAGGAAAAAAATAAAGTCCGGTCTCTACTTGAGTCGTAGGAAAGTCTAGGAACTGGTATTAAAATCCTAAAACTGGTTTGGTTGCTCTGGTTTCGCTGAAAGTGAACGCAAGTCGGTTATAGAATTAATATTGAGCATTAGTGTAGAGTCTTTATTATGTTTAAATTTTAAATTAAAAACTATTATAAATTATATTTGCTCCTAAAAATATCCTACAAATTTAGAGAATTTTTGCAGTAACTGCAGAAACTGATTTGCGTTTCAAAAACATTTTATAATATATTTACTTATGTGATGTTTCTTATGGTAATATGGTTCATTGCATAAGTTTTTCTCACGGTGCGCCTAAAAGTATGCTACGTAGTTCTGGATGTTTTCAAAGAACATACACATAAATCAATAAAATAGTAATAACTGTTGATAAATATACTCAATATATTGATTTATCTAAAAAATTGCCTAAAAGTATGCTATATAAAACTGTAACTTCTCATAGTAAACATAATATTGTGTTTCAAAATCACTAAATCATTGCATTTATTGATTTATTAACTCAAACACTACAGTTAAGTTGTGTTAAAAATATATCTTTCGTGATCATTAGAAAACCTTCTGCGCCTACAGATAGGCTACTATTTTAGGAAAGCCTTTATAAACACATAATTTTATTACTTACATAAATAAAGGCTTTTCATATTACGTATTTTTTACGACACGTCTTTCTATATACATATAAAAATGTACATATGTGTGTGTATTATCTATTACTTCCGGTATTCTTATCTCGTAGCTATTCCGCTCACCTGCCGCATAACCTATGCACTATTCATATTTTAACACCTTTACAATGATCTCGAATATCAACAAAAAGTAGATAAATAACAACAACAAAAAAGGTATACATTTAGGCGCATATACTAGTGTATAGCATTTTAGTACTAGTTTATAGTATATGTTAGCTGATAGATGTTTGCTACCTATTTGCTTATATGCGTTATGTGTGTAGTGGGTGCGAAATATTAGCGACAAGCCTTTTGACTTGTGAAAGGCAGATTGGTAAAGGTTTTGCAGCAAAGTGGAAGTAAGATAAAGGAAGCAGATAGTGGTCATTTATGGTAACAGGCCGTAAATATGCTACATATAAAAAGTCTAAATGATTTACAGTATATTTTATTTATGATAGAAGTCCGCTGTATATATATGGAAGGTTTGCAGTCTTTAACCTAACCTAACTTTTAATCTCACCTTTTTTACCAAATGAACTGTGCTTTTTATTTTTCATTCTTTTTATTAATACTACATATAATGAGGTTTAAATACGACAATTTTTAATAAAAAAATAATGAATGATTCGTATTTACCTTTAAGCCGAAGATATACGAAGGCAAACGAACAGACTTTTCGTATTTTTTTTCGTTACATTAGTTAGTGTGGGTTGAAAACTACATTTGTAAACCTCGAAGCCGAAGTTTTACGAATCTATCTAAAGGTCGAAGTTTTACGAAAACAAACGAAGTGAGTTTTAAAATTTTTTGGTCAATTGAGAGCTTATGTGGCTTAAAAGCAACATTTTGAAAACGAAAGATAGCAAAAAATTTGGATCTACCTCAAAGCCGAAGTTTTACGAACGAAAACGAACAGACATTTCATATTCTCTTCTGATAAATTAGCTTGTGTGGGCAGAAAACTTTACTTTTGAATCAAAAATTAACAAAACATGTGGATCTATCCGAAAGTCGAAATTTTACGAAAGCAAACGAAGGGCACTTTTACATTTTTTGGTGAATTGAGAGCTTATGTGGCTTAAAAGCAAATTTTGTAAACGAAAGATAGCAACAAATTTGGATCTATCTACAAGCCGAAGTTTTACGAACGAAAACGAACAGCTATTTCGTATTCTCTTCTGGTACATTAGCTTGTGTGGGCTGAAAAATTAACTTTTGAACTAAGAAATGACAAAAATTTTGATCTAACGAAGTTTACCGAAGAAAAACGAACGGGTTTTTCACATTTTTTTTTTGGTACATCAAAAAATTAACGAAAACGAAGGTATTTTTTTTATATATTTTGGTCAATTGAGAGCTCTACTTTTAAAAATAGATATTAATAGAATAAAATGAATTTTCTCATTTTTAAAAGACTAGACTTACATAGTAATAATATACATATACATACATATAAGTTCTTGTGTACGTGTGTGTACGTGTCTTAAATTTCACTAATTTAATTCAATATATGAGCACGTGCTTTGAATTGAATGCAACTTTACCGTATCCTTCATGCTCTGCATTCATTGTGCTAGCGGCTAAAATACAGAATCTCATTCGTTCGTGCGCCTGTTTGCAAATGCGCCAAATCTACAAAAACTAGTGAAAACTAGTGATAATCATAACCAAAAGAGAGAGCGGAAGTCTATACATTTCATATTTTAACGCTTTATGATGGAAATGTTATCTACTTTTAGGCGCACACCATAATCGCGGCAAATAAGCTGGTTAAAATATGCGGCATGCAAACAAGTGAAAGGGAGGAGAGTATCCATTCAAGGATACGCTGCTGTATGGCTGATTGGTTGGGCGGCAGTGGGCGTGCCAAATCGCATAAAATAGCATATTAGTTGAATGTGGAGAGGGAGAATAGAAAAACGGCCAAGGCGGCGCGCATGAGGCAAGGAAATAAGTGTGGGGTGGTGAAAGTAAGAGCAGCGAATGCTTGATTGCGCTACATAAAAGCTAGTGTGACTTTCTTTAAAGCGGACAAACATGTGTATATGTGTATGTGTGTGTGTGGTGGCATAACTACGCTTATTACAACGCTAGCGACAACCCTTTTCGGCCAACAACGCACATAACACATTGCATAGTGTTAAGCTGCGGCAATATGTTAAGACGTCTTATGATTGTTGTTGTTATTATTTTTGTTGTAATGTTCACTTTAGCCGCGCTAACGAACCGCATCAAATCGCAGCATAGCCTGAGAACAAGAAATTTCGGTTAAGCACATCACCACACACTGTGCTTCAATATTACCTATATAAATAAAAATATATATGTATGAAAAAAAAAATTGCTTGAGTAACAGTTACGTGTGTGTGTGTGTGTGAAAGACTTTTGTGTGTATGTGTGCTAGTATAGTAGTCTAACGGTGCTGCAAAAGCGCGTAAAAAATAAAAATAGTTGAAAGTGAAATTTGTAATTCAACGCCTTAGAGTATGCTACTAATTTTGTTCGCTAACTAATCTGCCAATGCTTGTAACCCTTTCCCTTTGTCCAAATAGCTCCACTTAGCCAGCTAGTTGCTTACCATGGTGTGTATTTTCGCCTACAGGCATTATGTGTGGTAAATACAAAATTATTTTTTTGCGCTATTATTGTTTTTGCTGGCGTAAGCATATGCGGGTATTGACTGATTGCGGAATTAAAGTAGATTTATTATACACGAACAAAGGATGCAAATACGCAGTGGCGCATAAAAATTCATAACGAAAAATCTGCATTTTCGGCAAGTTTTTGACAGCGTAATCGTGATTAGTTGAAAAAATATGGTGTGATTATAGGCGCAGAGGCGATTTGGGGCGTTTGTTGCTTTGATGATAGCAACAACAATTATTATTATCAATAATCAGGTTATAAAACGACAAAACGAATAAAATTTTGATTAAAAAAATATTTTTTTTAAAATAAATTATTGATTTTTTTATTTAATAAATATTAAAAAAAAAAATTTGCAAAATCTTGTTTAGTAAAAGTTAAAAAAAGTTAAAATTTTGATTCAAAATGTAATTTTAAATAAAATGATAAATTTTTTTATTTGAACAAGTTTTTGAAAATATTTTGTACGGATTATATTTTTAGTAAAAAGTAACAAAAGTTAAAATTTCGTTAAATAATATTGTATAAAGTCAAAGCAGTGAGCACAACCCTTAACGAGTTTGAGGTCAGTGACCCCAATGTTTACCCTTAGCGAAGACAACAAACTGAGATCAATGGCCCCTTGGTTTATATTTAGCGTTGTCAACAACCTGAGGTCCATGACTCTTTTTGAGAGGCCTTTGTTTACCTTTAGCGAACACAGCAACCCGCGATACATCATTTTTGCTGAGGTCAATGATAGCTAGTGAGCTTTAGTGAACTTTGGTAAAAAAAATCAACAAAATATCTTAATGATTGCGGAAGTTATAGCGATTAAAATACAACTCGCGCCTGAGTGTATGCTACAGTTTTTACTTTTATGCTAAAAACATTAATTCTTTGCACATGTTGTGTACTAAAATAAGTGTATAATTGCTACTGAAGTTGATTATATACAAAAAAAAAAATCTGTGTTTCAACCCTCTAAACAACGCTGTGGTACTTTTTAAAATTAAAGCAACTTTTCATTGTTAATTCACGTCATTTTTCACAACGCCAACATCCAGCTCCAACTATTATTACTACTATCTACTACTTTCAGGCACTAAATACTCAGCTAATGGCAGCTGCAGCAAACTGTAACCATACCACGAGTGGAAGGGGCAAGCGGTTTGTGGTTGACCGGACCGTCTCTAACAGCATGTCGCCGCTGTCAGCCAGCCAGGCAGGCGGAATTTGCCGCATGAACTGGACACTAAAAGGTAATATAACACAGGCCAAAAGGCAACTGATGGTCACTAACTTACTGTAGCGTTAAAATCCAAGCTGCGACAGTTTGAGATGGGGGTCAGTGTGTGAGGCCGAGGTGGCGAAAGGACGTAAGGAATTGAAAACGTAAGCGAAATATAGCTGCATGTACCGTTAGTTGACGAAATTTTCATAGTACAATCCAACAACTATGCATTTACATACGCGCATTTACATTGTTTGTGCTCAGTCCCCCCTTCGGACCAGCCTATTATATTCAAATCTTTCTCCTTTACTGATTTTGCTCTTCTAGTTATATGCTGAGTTGTTTGTTTTCTGCTTTTTGTTGCTCGAGGATTTTCGATAAGCGGAACGACACACACCTACACATAAAGTTTGCTATCGTATATGCAATAAAGTGGGGGAGTACCCTCAAATGGGTAGTTACTTGCAGTCGGAAACTGATTGTGCCGACCAAGTATGCCAGTAGGGAATGTGAGCGTATTAAGAAGTGTGGACGAGACGAGTTATATTCCCTTAGAATATAGATTCCTTCACTGTTTTTTGTGTTTCTAATTGTTTATTGTCTCAGATGTGGACCGCGGCGGATCTGCAAATGCTCCAATCAGCAGAAAGGTTCTTAGGAATACCAAAAAATCTATCTAATGAATATAACTCAAATCGTTTATTGGCTTTATGGTCATCCGTAACTTTCTACAGTCTCAAATGGCGGTCACTGTGGCCAGCCATTACTACCTGTGGTTTCAGAAGTACCGAATAATATCTATAAAGGGGATGGTGAGATGTGATTTGAGGTCTTAGCAGTTAAAGTCGAACTCAAGTCCTTCTCATTAGCCTAGCTTTAGAGAAAGCAATGCGGAATAACTTGCATGTGGCTTCAAGCAAAAATTCTCATCATAAGTTATGGACTTTTTGGTCGTATAGAGATTCCAAAGTGTTATGAGTTGTAACCCACGAACTACATTAATATCATACTTTATTTATATCTTACAAATAATGAAATACATAGAGATATGCACTTAAACTAAAGTCTGTGCATATGATCATCTCGATCTTATTGGCTTCAATGCCAAATTTTTCGGCATCTCCTTGATCTTCTTCCAAATTTCGGCGGAAAAATGCATGGCGAATCAAGTTTGTTTACATGATTTTCGAATCCATCAATCTTGTTCGTTTATTGGAAATTTGATTTCGTAAAGAATTCTTTGGTACGCTGTGGTATCTTAAACTCAGCGACTGTTTTTCAACCACAGATCTTAAGTGGAGGATTGTCACGGTTGGAACCTGAGCTCCAGTTTTTGTTGTAGTCGCCACTTATCAGTCAATGCCGAAGCTTGGTGAATGTTTTGACAGACAGAAGCTTCAGCTTAAGGATGCATGGCGAATCCAAAGTTTGTTTCCATTATTTCCGAATCCGTTAATTCTGTTCATTCATGGAAAACTAGAGTTCGGAAAGAAATCTTTAATAGGCAGTGGTACGTTAATCTTAACCGCGGTATCGCAACTAAGGATCTTAAGTGAAACATTCGCAATGTTGGAACGTGAGCTCCATTAGGTTGTAGTGTTCGCCACTTATCAGGTAATGCCAAATCTCGGGGAATGTTCTGACCGAGAAAGCCTTCTCATAGAAATCACTAATATATCCCGATCCTCTAAGTTCTTCCATTTTTTCGGATAAAATCAAGATGGCAACACGAAAAGAGAATAGCGAGTGATAAGATATTGTTGTTCGGAAGTGCTTGGGTTATTTTGCAGTAGTATTACCTCAAATTGTCTAGTAAGCATAAAAGCACTAGATTTACAGTAATAATCGGTATGTCTAATATGCAGGCGAGCTTATTTCATAGAAATGTGGGCTTAAGAGTCATGCTAGGATGAGGAAATCTGTACAGTTCATACCTCATAAAACCGTTACTTCTTGGTAATGAGGGAATTAGGGTACTACTATGATAAGGAACATTCTACAGTGCTTATCTCATAAACCGTTACGTTTCTTGAATATGCGGTTAGTGTTATTGAGCTCTAACAGCTCTTGGTGCAGCCGAATGACTTTCGTTTCATCCGATGCTCAACTAATCATCGCTCAATCAAAGCAATTCCTAGCGACCGCACACTTTTTGTGTCCACTTGTTGTTTTTTTATGCCCACTTAGCTATGCAGATGTATGCGTATGAGTTGTCAATGTTTGATGGTAACACAAACGAGGGGTTTTGGTGTGGGGCGTTGTGTTTGTGTGATAGAAATTGGTGAATGGTGAGTCCTTACTTGTGCATGTATTAGTCAGCACTTTCGCTCGCCTCCCAATATATGTGCATATGAGCCTTTCGCTTGTACTGGCGAACTAGGTGGAGTTATTTACACACATATACATATTGACATATATGTATGTGTGTGTGTGCTGAAGGGTATTTTGAAATTTTAAGCTTTTATGTGGTCTCAACTGCTTTGTGGGCCAAACAAAGCGCCAATAGCATATAATTTTATATACAAACATACATATGTACTTATATACATACATTGCATGTGTGTGAGCGCACAACAGCAGCATGCGTTAGTGACTAAGTGGACGCTGGCGACTCGGAAAATACAAAACATCGAAATTTAAGTATATAAACATATAAAAGATTTACATAGACACACATACATATACATACATACAAATATATATGGCAATCTGCATGTATTTGAAATGCGTTGTTGTTGACGCTGGAAGCTGCGCGTTTGCTTTGTTCTAATATTGCTTTTTAATTTGTTTGTTGTTGTTGTTGTTGCTGGCCGCAAGGGTAGCGCATGGTTGGTGCTTATTTTAATGATATTTTCAGTATTACCGTTAAGTATGTGAGACGCGTATTTGCATATATGAGAAATTAGCTTTGAACGACAATTTACATTTTTTCGTGGAAAGGAATTTTATTAAAAATAAACATTTTTAAATATTCAAATTACTAGAAAAAACTTAAAATATTTATAAAACATTAAAAAAGTTATTACTACGACAAGAATATTATTTCTATAATTTTTATATTATTTAGGATTTATAAATATAATTTTAATTGGTTTTTAATAATTTCAAAAAATAGTTTAAAAAAATGTTTAATAAAAAATATATGTATAATAGGGTGGAGCGAAAAAGCATTTTTTTTTGCTCAGCCTGAGGGTAAAATTTGTAGATTATGAAAAAAGAAAATTTTTGGAAACTCACTTTTAAAGTAAATTTGGAGTTAAAATTTTTTGTGAACAAAAAAAAATTTTTTTGGCTTAAACTCTTCACATTTATATAAAAATGACCGAATTGGACGGAAATAAGGAAAGCATGTTGTCGTTTAAGACTTATTTTAAAACTCCAATAATGACCACAAAAATTTTTTTTTAAGTTGACTTTTAATTGGCCAGAAAGAGGACTCTCCACAGCTTATAAAACACTTATCAAAAACTTTTTACGAAATAAAAATTTTAACTCGAAGTACTTTAAAACCAAGTGGGCCGCCTCTAGATGTTAAAAAAATTTTCTTTTTTTATAATCTTCAAATTTTACCCTCAGCCTAAGCAAAAAATTTTTTTTCGCTCCACCCTAATGTATAATATACATTTGTATGTAGTATATATAAAACAAGTATGGTTTACATAAAAAAAAATCTCAAAAGATATCTATAAAATTTATGGAAAAAATTATATTTTTCCATTTAATAATAAATTTTAAGCAAGAAAAAGTATGTATTAAAAAAATAAATTTCAATTCAAAAACATAAAATTTTTTTTAATAACTAAAACTTTTTGAAATATAATATATGGCAAATAAAAATAATTTGCATATCATAATATTATATATAAAAAAAAGTTTTCTTAATAGATATCTATAAAACGTTTAGAAAAATAACATAATTTTCCAATTTCTAATAAATTTTAGTAAGAAAAAATGTTTTGTATTAGAAAAAATAAGTTCCAATAAAAATACACGGTTTTTTCAATAATCCATAAAATTTTTATTTTATTATATTATATAAAAAAAATATTTAAGATTTAAAAAAAATTAATTTCCATTTAAAACTTAATTTTATATAAGAAAAACGATTTTATTGAAAAAATAAGTTACAATTAAATGTTTTTTAAATTTGAAAACTTTATCAATTCAATATTTTTTTATCAAAATATTTTTTCTTATTTAAACTTTTTTGTGATACAGAAAAACAATAAATGTGTATTAAATTTTTAGAAAATTATATAAATAAAAAAATTGTTTTTCTGTATCACAAAAAAGTTTAAATAAGAAAAAATATTTTGATAAAAAAATATGTTGCTGTTTTTTTAGTTTTTTAAAAAGAGAAATAAATGAATAAAATAATTTTAAATTTCATAATAAATTTAGAGTAAGAAAATATATTTTAAAAATATATTAAAACTGTTTTCTATAAATAAAATTTTGTTGTAATTTAGTTTTTAATAACCAATAAATTATCGTTATTTCAATTTAGTAAATCTGTAGTATTTGTGTATCTGTGTAATTTAAAATTTTTAAAACGTTATTTTTGACTGCCTATTTTTTTTTCCAAAATTTTTACATTTTCTAAGAAAATTCATTTAAAAAAATATTTTTATAGGAAAATAAATTAAAAAGGTAATTTTTTATACAATACAATTTTAAATAAAACAAAACATAAAAAATATTTTTTTTTAGTAAAAATTTTAAACAAATAACAAAAAAAATGTATTTTGGTTCTAAGGAAAAACATTTTTCTATTAATTTTTTTTTATCACATATTTTTATAATTGTTTATAGAAAGCAACTTTTTTTTTTAATTCATACATTTTATATAAAAAAATAAATTTTAAAAAAATTGGTTGATAAAAGAATAAATTAATATAATAAATTATAAAAAATTAAATTTTAGAAATATTTTTATTAAAAAAAAAAATTTAAATAATTATTTTTATTCAAAAAAAAAAATGTTTTAAAACAAATAAAAAAAAATATTGTTTTAATTACTTATTTTCAGTATATTTAATATATTCCAGAAAACAAACTGTGTTGTGTAATTTTTTGGAATAATTTGAATAAAATTTTGTCTTTTAAGTTATGAAAATTTCTGTAACTTTAGTTCAGTGGAAATTTTTAAGTGTTTTTTTGTCCTTTAATTTTGGTTCTTAAATATTTGCAAATTTACCGTTGTTTTCGGTTTTTAATATCATCACACCTTCCAGAGGCTTACTAATAAAGGAGTTATTATTGAAAGTGACAGTGAATTTTGGCACAATGGCATAATTTTTCCAGTTTTTAACGGCTACTTCTCCTGAAAGGTGAATGCTTTGAGATTAAAGAAAAATTGTACGAATTCTATTTTGTAAATTTACGCTGATGCAAATATGCCGCAAACCAAGACAAAATGCATGAGCAATAAAAATAAATGACCAAAAAATAAAAAGATGCCTAAACAAATGCATATACACGGTGCACACGCATACACGCAAACACGAGGCATAACGAAAGCAAAACGTATTGTACTTGATAAATGGCGACCGTTAAGCAAATCTAATGACGCAGCGGCGACACTTGTCGACAATGACAATGAAGAATGCCGCAGAATGCGCATCGCAATGCGAGAAATGCAAGAAGAGAGCTGTGCATGCTGACTGCGCATGCGCGCCACAGACACAGCGCAAAGGTGCACAGCAGGTAGGCGACTGGAGAAATGCATGCGCATGGGCATGGCAGGATCTGCATGCACTTAATCCTGGATATATACATGAATGTACATATCTATTTGTTTGTGTGTGTGTAATTTTTTTTCTGTGCTGCCAGCCAGCCTCTTGCGATTTTCCTCACCTTCACAGCTTGGCTTTGGTGTTAGTTCCAAGGAAATTGTTTTACCTGCATACAAAAGTAGACACACATACACACATATATATGTATATACATATATTCTTTAATAGTGGCTTAGTGTGTTTCATGGTCAAATGTTGGTTGTAGGTGCAACAGCAACAACAACACTAACAATAGACACGTTGTTAAACCTAAAAGCAGCACTTACTCCTTGTTGTTGTTGCTGTTATTGGTGATTACGGTACGCTTGTGATTAGGCAGAGGGATTAGAAATTTCCAACCCTCTGTTAGCATCTTTTCACATGCGCATACACACACCTACACACAGCTATTGTATTACCGCGGCAATCTTGAATTTTGAAGAAAATTTTCCGTAATTCTTCTTTGCACCTATTTTCTGTGCTCAGGTGTAGCACATACAATGCAACATTGTTGTTGTTGTCAATTCCATTGTTTTTGTACGCTATTAGATATTACAGTGTTTCATGTTTTTTTTTTTTTTGTTGCTTTCTACTGGATTCAGTCGGCCGCCTTTCAATAGCTGATCTCAGCTCTTATCCTGTTGCTCATTAACTCGCCATGCAATAATAAATTAAAATAATTTGAACTGAAGCGACAGCCACACAAAGGGGGCGGACAGACCTTGTGCAATGGCTGATATGATGGACGGGCGGGATAAATCTGTCGGACTGGCAGACGAATGAAAACGATGGGAATAAGTTGCGAAGTTGCTACGAACTATGAATGATCGCATCATCGATTGAATGAGCCAAAGACTGTGATAGAGTAGTAGATTGTAAAAAGACTACAAAAGATAAGCCGCAAGAAGGCTGAAATATTGTGCGACATTGGCAGACTGCAGCTATTAGGCTGATTATGTATACGGTAGCCATTGAAGTAAAGCTAAGAATTTGTAAAAAGAGTTCTTGAATAGAAGATATATAATATTTCAGAACTAGATATGAGAATGCAAAAAAAATTAAGAACATTTTGATGTTAAATTATAAACATATAAGCTATTGAACTTGTGGAACGGTTTGTTGAAAGAGATTTGGCATAGTTTTTGAGTAGAATGTTGTATAATAGCATATACTAAAATGAAGTCAACTATAGCATGTTAGAAAAAGCTAAATATAGTAATAATTAGTATTGAACTTTTGGAACGGTTTGTGCAAGCAATTACTGACTAATTAAGCCGATAAACGGTTTTTAATATAAAATATATAAAATTTTAGTCCTGAATATGAAAATGGAAAAAAGTTAAAACTAAGGAACTGTTGATATAAAGTGTTTGACTTGTGGAACGGTTACTTTAAGGAGTTCTATGATAGTTAATTATTAGAATATTAATTTAATACATGAAGATACATAACTCTCAAGTCCTCAATATAGTCACATTCGACCAATTCGATGCGATAGGTGCACGGAGGAACAGTAAATATATTGGATTTCGAATAATAATGTCTATCATGTCATCTCAGATGCTAAATAAGAGCAAATAGAACTAGAACATGATACGAAATATGATATCTGTTCTCTGAGCGCAGATCCATAACTAATTGCGACGCTATTTGAAAACCCGAGAGTTCTATTTAATGAAGTTTTACTAGCAATTTCTAGCTCTCAGGAATTTTTTTTGACTCATAAGACTTTTCAATATGAGTTATTTGTTTTTCGAGAGACGAAGGATGGGAAGCCAGGCGGCCGTGATAGCCAAGACAGTTGGGGAATATAGCTAGTGAATTAATCTTTATGAATTTAATTGTTATGTTATGTAAAAACCGTTTTTTTTTTTAATTTTTTTTTTCTAATATATATATATATTTAAATATAATTTTTTTTAAATGCATTTTTCAATTTGTTTTGTTTACTTATTTTATATTTTGAAATTCTTATTCTTATTCTTATTTATTTTTATTAATATTTTTTTGTTTTGATTTTTCATTTTAAGTACTTATTTTTAATTCTTAATTCATTTTTTTTATACTTTTTTTTTAATATTTGATTTTTTGTGTCGAAATTCTTTCCGAAGTAATTGTTATGTTATGCCTACACATGTACATACATATAGTTACATATTATATAAGCTTGCATACGATGCCATCGTCATTCCGCTCGCTTCCTACACATTATTATGCATTTTCTTTGATTTAACTCATTTCCCTCTAATTTAATTGACCCCCACTTCTTATGCATTATTCATTTCCACACTTTATTCACTGTATTTCAAGGTGAACGTATTGATTTTTTTCCAATTGCCTGTCTATTAATGCTGCTTGTTCTTCCCGAACATTACCACACCAGCGTAGTATTTTTGTTTTGTTTTTGTAATTGCATTTTCTTTGAGATTTTAGCCGCAACAATAGCAATTACCTTTCCCAAATCGATTCTATACGTGTTGTTGTTGTTGTTGTTGGATGTGTATAAACCTTTAATTTCACTTGTTGCTTTGCCACATGTTGTTGTTGTATTCGCAGTCTGTTGCAGTCAGCTGCTGTCGCGTTGCAAGTAGAAGCACACACAGGCACACATACAAACATGTACGCCACCACCTGCCGGTTAAGACGCGCCACTCGTTTGGCGCCAGTTGAATTCGTCACAGGCGCACACATTTGCGTACCCTTAATGACCGCAGTCAGCAAAGCAACAATAACATAGCAGTTATTTGTATGCGCATATCTGTCTGCTCATTTATAACTAAGCACTCTTTCAGAAATAAGAAGTTATGTTTTTAACTGCGTTAGAAAGGTCACGCTGTCACGCCTACTGCGTCGAATCGAGCCCTTAAATACTTTCGAATTGAAATGCCGTTGTGCTTAATTGAGTTATTGCAAAGATTTGCGAGTTGCTACAAAGAGTACATTGATTTGTGAATGATTCTGGAGTAGTTTTTTATACTTAATAGGGACTGGAGATCACCCATTTGAAGTACAAAGTCGTTTATTTTGAAAGTTCTTTCCAAAAAGCTGAAAATTTAATGGGTTATGGCGTAAAGAAAGCGATTTTTACTATGCGGGCCTTACGCAAGATAACCTCATATTCAATATTATGTAAAGCTAAGATTACAGTGAAGCTTCTTAGAAATCAAAATTCAATAAAAACACTAAAATGAATGCCAAACAAGAAACAACGTTAACTTCGGCAGCACTGAAGCTATTATGCCCTTCGCAGCAGCATTTCTTAAGGCAACTATATGTAGATTTAAACATGGTTCGATCTTCCATGCCAAATTTCGTAAAGATAGCTTGCGAGAAAAAAAAATTTTCCTTACAAGGACTTGGTTTTGATCGATCAGTTTGTATGGCAGCTATATGCTATATTGGTCCGATATCGGCGGTTCCGCCAAATAAGTAAATAAAGTAAGTGTACAAAGTTTCATCGATTTTCGAAAAACTGAAGGAGTAGTTCGCCTATATAAATACATTATCAATATATTTTGCTCAGACGAGCAACCTTTTATTAAAAGCGGTAGGTACTATAAACGAACTATACTACTGATGTTCGAGTGACTCTAAGCTTAAATTAAAACACCAAAACCTACTGTATTCTCCCAAGATCAGAAAATTTTTGAAGTTATATGTGAATGAAAGTTTGTCCTGCAATATTTTGGCCTATAAAGTCTTCGTAGTTGTGCAGTTCTATTGGAGTGGACTCCAATCGTCGATCAATTGCACCAGTGGATGCTTGTAAAGACTTTCCTAAAACCTATTTAAAACTAAATTTTGGTAAATATCTACAAATATATAGGTCCTCGTCTTGAAAATTAAAACCTTGCTTTTGAATACCTGCACCAGTTATCTCCAATATCATAGATCCATATGGGTACGAGTGAACATTTTAATAGCTATTTGTTTTCTCTACGAGTTTAGTTTGTTCTTACATAGTGGTATAAAAGTGGACCGAGAGTCAAGTTTCAAACAAAAAAAAATATTATCATAACAGTCGTCTAAGAATTGAAAAATTTTATCGGATGGAAGACCAACTAATAAAGTATATAGGTAAGTATTATGATATACATCGCAAAATAAAGATTATTAAGACTAAGTTGAGTATGACTTGTTGCTCAACACTTTTCAGTAAGCTCACAGCCTCGGATATTTCTAAATCTAAAAAGACAACATTTACAAATATAGGACTCTCTTCGTCAAGACTAACACTCCACTTACCTATGCCACATAGTCCACGAAAGATGCGTGAACAAGCCGGTAACTGTGGATTGCATTGTGAACAAGGCTCTCCATAAAGAAAGCCAGCTTCATATTTTTTAAGCGTGCGTGGCCAGTAATAACAAACAAAGAGCGTACCATCGGAGAGACTGAAAAATAGATTTATAAATTAGACAAACCGTAGTTGTTACCGTTAGCACGCACTCAATGCTTACTTTGCGGCATTACAACCAATCTGTTCTACTGAAGGATAAATCATTTGCGAGTAGTTGCCAATGAGACCGCTTTTTCGTTTTTCTTTGAAATTCTCCCATTTTTCACGATAATTGAATTCATTGTACCATTTGCGCACCAAATGGGCCGCCCATTGGCGATGTATAACACCGTGATGAAAGTGAAAATTTTGATTCACTTGTGTCTCACGGGGACCTAAAGCGCGAGATGTAGGGAGAGACGGAGAGAGAGAATGGTGTGCGCGAAAAACGCATAAGAGAAGGTGCGCAGAAGTTTTGTCTCAAAGTAAACTAGATATTACCAACTTTTTGACAAGAATCAGGTTCCACACGACATCTTCTGAGAAAACGCTCAGCTCTGATTTGCAATAGATCGCTCCAATGCTGTTATGAGGAGCGAATGAGATTTTTTGAAATTAGCTGAGTAAAAAACGAAAAGTATCTATAAAAGATCATATTGTGTGAAAGAGCAGAAAGTTAAGGTTTCAAAGTCTGAGTTCTGTATCTTCTTGATGATAAAGAAAAACTCGAATAAGAGCGGAGAAGAAACGACTGCTCGATTTTGTGGTCTCGAGAAAGTTTTTTTTATGCAATGTCACCAATACCAGAGAATGTATATCATCCACGTGAAATCCATTTATAGAATCTTTTTAGGTTTTAACAATTCACACGCTGGTCCGCAATCTCTATGATATACGTTCTCTGCCAATACTATTTATATATAATATATTTTATAAGGAAGAGTTCTCTTTAACAGAACTAATAACTCATCGCTTCTCTTGCACTATTTACAAATATCAAGAAATAAATACATATTTTAAATTTTCCCCCGCGCTTTTCTCACTTACCACGATATTCATGTTCGCTATATTATACTGCTTTGCCACTCGATTTCGCAAACCATTATGCCCAAGTAAAAATTGATAAATATCATCAGCGCCTAATTTGAGAGGTGTAAATGGCTGACATTGTGGTGGTCGAGACTAAATGGCATGAAAGAGAGAATTTAGACTGAATTTTGAAACATAAAAATCATAAGTTTCTCAGATCATATAGTCTACGGAGTTTTAGAGAGCGAATAAGTTTCAGTTCTAGTTATAAACTGCACTAGTTGAAAGCAATTGACCCGTTAGAGACTCTTGCGCTCTTTGACGCGAATTGATCGCTATTAGTCGGCTGTTTTCTATTGCTTTCGCGAATTGTTCGTTTCCTAAAACTTTTTATCTTACCACGCACATAATGTGTGGCACTCCATATCCACAAGTGATATTATTTTGACAAGAAACAGTTGGAATCGTTTTATCAAAAATTGAGGAAGCAGCTTCTATAAGGCCAAATTGGAACCAAAAGTAAAATAACATTTTGGTTTTAGAAAAAAAAATCAGTTTTGTATATTTTTAATACTGACATTCCTTTTCTATTCGGAAACAGAAGTATGTTAACAGGGATGCTTTGGAAAGTAGAAATTTAATTTTTTTCTTTACTTTTATTTTCAAGTAGTTCGAAGCGTGATATGAACCTTTCAATCCGATCACATGAATAAAATAGATAACGGTCAAGCGGAGTGCCTTGCAACGGCTTTTTAAGAGCTGATACTTGGACCAAGCGACTTACACTGTTATATACCCTGTGTATATGTTAATATTTAGTTGTACTTTCTTTTAATATTTTTGATTATTTCTTAAAAATAATTTCCAATATTAATTTAACTATTTTTTTATATGCCTTTTAATTTTTTAAAAATTTTTTAATTATAATTTTTTTTCTAATATTTTTTAATAATTTTTTATATCTTATATCTTTTTATTCTTTTTTAAAAAATTTCTAAATTATTATAAAATTTGAATAAAAATACTAAATAAAATTTAAATAAATTAACTAAAATTAATAAATAAAATTTTTAATTCAAAAACTAATTAAATTTTAAGTAAATTAACTAATAGTAACTATTATTACAAAATTAAAATTAAAATATATATGTATATGTAATAAATATTTAATTATAATTTTTTAATAATTTTCACAATTTTTTTAAAGTAATTTTCAATATTATTTTAACTAAATGTTTATTAATTTTTTTTTTTTGGTTTTTTTAATATTTTTTATTGATAATTTTCTTTTCTAATATTTTTTGATACTTTCTATTTTATTTTCATGTTTTAGTTATTTCATTTTATTTCCATTAAAGTTAGTTCCTCAAAAATGTCTTACCTTTAATGCAGCCACTGGATAGGCAACTGGAAGCCTTAAATTAAAACAACAAATATATATTTTTTAAATACCACTTGCACTTTATTTCACGTTTAAATAAGTGGAATCGGGGTCGGAGGTTGTAGAGTGGGGTTAGGGGTGAATTTTGTGTTTTACCAATTAAAATTTTGTAATTTTTTTATTAAATACCATTTTTTAAATATATACAATACCCTTTCTTTGCTTCACTTGGCAAACATTTTTGTTTTTGTTTTATTAGTTTTTAATTTTTAATACTGCTTTTGCTTTTTATTTTGTAACTTGTTTTCACCACTTACAATTGGTTTTTTTTTCATATTTTTTCGATAATTTTTCATATGTTCAATTATGTATTTAATTTTTATAATTTTCTTAGGTTTAATTTTCTTTTTGTGCTCCTGCAATATTTTGTAATACAGTTACTTTGAAAACATGTAGTCAAAATTTCTGCAAAATTTCAAAATTTTTATATTTATTCACACATTAAATTTTAGTAAATTCTTTCGGGTTTTTGCATGATATTTTACTATTTTTTCTTTTAATTTTTGAAATTAATTGCATATTTGCATAATTTTTGGTTTTCAATTTATTGTTATTGTTATTAAAATTATAATTCTTTTTTTTCGTATTTTTTCATTATTTAAATTTATTAATTTTTCAACTAATTTTATGATACTGAAATCGAAAATTGTTAAAAATTTTATATAAATAGAGGTTTTATTATGTTTTTATCTTTTTGTTTGAGTAATATTTAAGTTATAATAATTACATTTTGGTGACTGATTTTTGAGCAATTTTTGCTTTTTTTAAATTTTAGTTGTTTTCGTAAAGTAAATTTTTTTAACTTTACCACTTTTTGTTTGTTTTCTGATATTTCTTGTTTTTCTTGTAAAAATATTTTCTTTGTGTATTTTTTCCAATTAAAATTATTTTTTTGTATTTATTTCTTACCATGATTCAATTATAGTTTCTTACTTATGTAAATCTTGAGTTGCTGAGGTACTTTGTTTCCATTTTTATGTTTAATTTTGACGATATTTTACTTTAAGATTTTGTAACAAGAACTTAGAGAGCTGCAGATTGTTTGAAACTAAGAAATAGAGGGGTTTAGTTCTTGTTTAGGATCTAAACAGCGCATCTAGTCAAGAAACAGCAGACAAGTGTGTGAATATGTGGCATTAGTGAGTTTGAAACTGTTAATAGCAGTTTCTAAAATACTTAAAACAATTAAATTAACTGCTTGTTTGAAACACATTTTTGTATTTCCAACATAAAAATTTTAGTCTGAAACAACCAAATATTTTTTTTTTATTTATAATTCTTCAACAACCCTCCTCGTTCTTGCTCATTTTAGTATTTTTTTTTCTATATTGCATTGTCACTACTTTACTCAGATTTTTTATGCATTTTTTATGAATTTTACTTTTCAGAAAAAAATTCTCAACGGTGTTTGTTTCATTTCTGCACAATAATTCGCATATTGTCTATGCGCAATTTGAGCTTCTGTTCGCTTTTCATTTATTGCAGTTCTTTTAAACGCTTCTCTTCATAAATCTGCTTCATTTCTTTATTTTTTTATTGCTTTTTATAAATTTGCTACTTTAAAATTGTCAATACTTTGTCATATATTGCTAAACTTTCAAACAGTTGCACCAAAACTGTTCCGGTTTTTGAAAATATCAAAATTGAACTGTGCCTTTTTTGAGAGTTATCAATGAAATTAAAAATAAACTATTTTTTA
This sequence comes from Bactrocera oleae, assembly GCF_042242935.1. Taxonomy (NCBI): domain Eukaryota; kingdom Metazoa; phylum Arthropoda; class Insecta; order Diptera; family Tephritidae; genus Bactrocera; species Bactrocera oleae. Next base: position 4,368,137 of record NC_091539.1, read on the forward strand.
TTAAATTTTTTTAAAGCATAATTTTCAAAGATTAGCAGATTTTTGTATAGATCTACTTTTATTAACTATATCTTAAACTATTTGGGTATTTTCGTTCGAAAATTTGTCAAATTACGTCATACCACTATGTTTTAACTGACTAATTGTGATTTCTCACATTTTTTTAAGTGATCGAAAGTATAAATTTTTTGTAGAAAAGCCTGTTTTTAATTAAGTTATTGTATTTCGTTGTGAATTCGCTTATGAACCTAATAAAAATATTCAACAAATTAATTACAACCACTAATTAAACAAAAATTACTCATAATATGTAGTTGGACGATAAACAATCGGTGGATTTGTTGGAAAACAAGCCATTTATAATTACATTTTTGTTTTTTTGCAAACAATTTTTAGTGAAAAATATAAAAACATTTTAATTATTTTGAAAAAATAAAAAGTAATTTAATAATTTTTAAATTAATTTAAAAATTTAAATATTATATTAATTCAAAAATTAAATTTAATTTAATTATTAAAAAATTAATTAATAATTCAAATAATTAAACAAATTGTAATATAACTTACATAACACATAACATTAAAAAATAATTCATTTCATAAAAATTTTTTAAATTAAATTCAGTTTTTTTTTAAAATAAGTAATACTTCAATAAATTAAAGAAAATTTAATATAATTTAGTAAAAAAATTACATACAATTTAACTTTAACGTTTTTTTTATTTAATAAAAAAATAAAATTTAATAAATAAAAAAAAATTAATTATACAAAAATAATAATTTGTTATTTAATTAAATTCATTGAAATAAATAAATTTCATTAAAAATTTTAAATTAAATTCTTTAATTTAAATATAATTTTATTTTTAAGTTTTTAATTAAATACATTTTTGTTAAATAATTTAAAAAAAAAAATTTAGTTCGTTAAACAAATTAAATTAATTATTTAAAAAAAGTAATTTATTTAAATATTTTTGTGTTTTAGTTCTATTGAAATATATAAAAATATTTGTTAAAGAAAAAACTGAAAATTAAATTACTAACGCAATATCAATTTTTTGTAAATAAATCTTTTTAATAAAATTTAATTATTAATATTTTTATAATTTCTTTTTGAGAATTAACTAAAGTTTTTTTTTGTTTTCGTGTTGATTGAAAAATATTTTCAATTTCAGTTTTTAAATTAATTAAAATTTTAAGTACAGGTTTTTTTTTTTAATTTTCGTTTAAATATTTGAATTTTATAGTAATTCAGTTCAAGTTTTTCACACTGTAATGACATACATACATATGTATAATTGATTTTATTCGAGTTTTCTTTTCAATAATACTTCGTTATGTCTTTTTTCTAACTGTTTTATGTATATTGTATATATTTTCGGTCTCTGGTTTGCATTTGAGGTATATCTTCGTTTACTCCTACACATTTCCTATGTAGTTGTTTTTTTACAATAATTATAACTGATTTTCATATTTTCTAAAAAAAACTTACCCTTAAAAATCAAGTCAATATATATTAATTTAAGTTTTTTTAATTATTGCACATTTTGCGACGGTTTTTCGTAACCACATAGTATCTATTTTAAATTTAACACCGCAAATAAAAAGGTTTTTAGAAAATTCAAAATAATTGATTTTCTAAAATTGGTAAAAAAAATAAAAGTGTCCTTAATATATTGTAAAAAATTATATAATTTAAATAGTTATATTTAATAAAAGAAAAATTAATAAATTTTTATAATTAAAAAAAAATTAATTTTAAATACAATTCACTATTTTTTCGTGCAGTTAAAATTTTTTTAATTTTAACGAAACTAAACAGTTTTAGCAGAATAATTTTTTCTAAGCAAATAAAATTAATATACATACATTACATTAAACTTAATTAAAATTTAAAACTGCCAAAAAAAATTAAATAAACATGAAAAATATTTTTTTTTATATAAAATGATAAAAAGCATTAGAATGTTAGAAAAAAAATACAATATTTATTAGTTTATTTCATTTGCATGTTTACCTTGTAACTAAAAACATTAAATTGAAAAATAAAAATTAAATATTAAAAGAAATAAATAAATGTAATAATAATAATAATAATAAAACATGAAAATATATATTTTTTCTTATTTACTGCTAAAATGAAAAAGAACCATTGCCACATTGCTTCTAAAATTATTTTTTCTTTATTGTTTTTTCCACTGATATGCATAAGTGTTGATATTTGCCAATTTTTATTGCATACATTTTTTTTTTTAATAATAATTTTTCACTTACAATTTGCAGAGAAAATTTTACTTTTTATTAATTTTAATTTTTTAACAATTTTAAACACAAAATGGTTGCTATTTTTGCTAACTTACTGTTTTAAAAATTTCAATTTTTAAACATAGTTCTTGCATTTGCTCTTTCTTCACCACATTTCGCTGTTTTGCTTTTACTTCTTGCTTAACTCATGATATATATTTTTTTAATTTTGCTTAAACTTGCCGAAAAATTACATTTATTTACGTTTACAGTACATGGAAATAGTATTCGTACAATGCTTCTTAATACACTAAATTTAATTTTTTTTCAATAAAACTGCTTAACTTCAGCTTGTAACTTTTTTTGCTTAATTTTACTATTTATTACCTTAAAGTTATAAAATAATGTTTTTTTTGTAATATCGATATTTTTTTACCTGTTTATTGTTATGTCAGATATGGAGTATCCCTGCCAAGTTGTGATTTTCTTAATTTTTTACTAAATACTATTCGTCGTTGAATATTTTCTGTTTTCTTCCGAAATCACACTTATGTGTATATCGGAGTCGTATAAGAGTTGTAATTGAAGAGTTTAGAAAGCAACTCTTCATCATTTGATAGTTTTTATAAACGTTTGTCACGTATATTTACTTACAAACCATCTTCGGTTCTCATAAGAAACGCTAAAAGTCGTATAAGAGTCGTTCGTTCGTCCATTCTATTCTTCGTTTCTCCTTTCTTTTATAAGAGAACTTTTATTATTGTGTTATAAAACTCAAAAATTTCGTCTATATGCTGTTCGATATTCGTATAAGAGTTTTATAAGAGTCCTCTACCATTCAGGATTGACTTTGAAATCGATTTTTATGTAGTTAGAATGTAAAATACTTTATTTAGAGAAGCATAAGAGGTTCTTGAACTGCGTATAAGAGCGTAACATTATTTATTGCGTTTTTTGTGATATTTCTCTCAATATGCGATATATACGTTTTGTAAAAGATGTGTAGTATATAGTTAACAAGTAAAAGAGTTTATTTTAAAGTCGTATAAGAGATTTAAAAGGATAGTTTAAGAGTTTTAAGCAGTACTACGTAATTTATTACATTGTTTATTGAGGTTGTTGTGCTATTTACTTTGATATGGGTTGTATAAAAGTTGTATAAGAGTATTTTTACTGTATGAGAGTTTGAATTTACTATTTGCTCTTATAACAATTGTGTTTTTGGGCTATATAACTGTTGGCTAGTAGTCTAAAGTAGCCTTCAAAATAATACATATTAAGAACTTGTCGTATAAGAGTTGCATTCGAGTTCAGTTAGTCGTTCTGTCGTGTATTTTACACTTATCTTTAAGCACTTCTCTTTCATTACAACACACAAATAAACGTTTTTAATTCATATAAGAGCTGTATAAGATGATTTTTTATGTATAAGAGTCGTATAAAATTCGCCTTTGGAGCAAATAATGGTTCTTGTTTAACAGCGAACTTCGTTCTTTTTTTTTCGTTTAATTCTTTCAGAAATTCTTTGACTTCACTATTAGCTTCTTTTTTCCTATAGTTTTCCGTCAGATCATTGAAAATATATGAGTATATGAGTACACGAACGTCTTACATATAGTAAATTGCATATTTTCCTCGGCAACTTCGTTATATAATTTTTCTGCAATATTGTTGTCGTTAGTAGCCCTCAGCGATAGTAACTATAAAGAAAAAGGTGAAAATATAGTTAAGTTAATTTTTTACATTATTTGAGGTTATAGTAAGCATATATATATAAATTTTGGTAAAACTTTTTGGCCAACTGAGAACATACTGTCTCTAGCTGTTATCAGTAGATAAAAATGGAGATGTGAGACTTCTATGAACCAATTCTGGGATTATTTGTAGGTAATTGCGACTTAGAAAGTCATTATCGCAATAACCAGATGATACTGACTTTCGGTAAGACTGGCAACTATATGGCATCAGCGGACCCAACACTAAGGTTATTAGAAGACGTAGACAAGATGATTTCAATAGTTTGAAACTTGGTCTAACTAAGAATTCGCGTATGCTGTCCAAAGTCAGTGAAGTACTATGGAAATGTGACCAAGATTTGACTATCGGTGCTTACGTCCGGCAGCGATATGTGTGGCTTGGATATAATTGATTAACATGGAGCTTCAGAGAATCTAATGTAGTGAAGATCGAAGGTCCGCAATTGCTGCGACATCGAATATGGAGTTGCAACTGGCTTGATTGGCTATCATGGAGCTTAAGACAATCCAAAACAGTGAAAATTGAAGACCCAGCATGGTGACCGTTGCTGATATTGACGGTCATAAGTATGTATCCATAGCACGCATGGATCTTGGATAGATGGAATATGAAATGGAGGTAAGCTTGGCAACATTAGCTATCATGAAGCTTCAGAGTGACGAATTTTGTAGGGTTCACAGGCGCTGTTGCTACAATAACGCCGATGGTAAGTTTGGAGATGAGATCAAAAGTCTCAAATACATCCAATACTATTATTAATCGCGCTCATCGAAAGTAAACGCGAACGCGATTGCGGGCACAATGGGGGACACAACTATAAGACTCAAATCGCCTGGTATTTCATCGCAACAACAATAATGGGCACTTAAAATTAACAAAGTTCTTAAAAATTCATTGCATAAGTGGGACAAAAATCAGAGAACAATAACAATAACAATGAAATAAGAATAACATGACATTTCATTGTGAAAAAGGTCAAAACGCAAACCAAAACTAAAGTGCCGAATTGTGTTAGATAAATCTAATTCGAAATGCATTAAAATTTAGGTAGATATATATGTATACCTAGCAAGTTAATAAACAAATGTGTATAGCCCTTGTACCCGAGTCAAGTGACCTTAGCGCAGAGGATCTATATCAAACTGGTTGATGGTTCATTAAAAATTTCACGACAGGTAGCCGATGTTGCGCGAGCAGGGGGTAAAAAGGGAAAGTTCAACCGGTTTAATTAACCCTCACGGCTAATGCGTCACATAAGCCACACAACGTACGAACACACACACAGCCAAGACAAAAAAAAAAAGAAGAAGATAAACAAAAAGAGGAAAAGGACGTGTGAAAAAGGCCAACAAGCCTACGCGAAGGCTGGAGAAATGCATGCATACAATATGATTACTATTACGCGAAGCCGAGTGATTACCTTGTAGACCGCATTAGTGCCGTCTGCTGTGTCAAGTGTGTTGACATTTAACACAAAAATTCAATCAATTGTGGCAGGCATATTTTTTAATTAATCAAAAGTCACATACATACAACTACAGATTACTGCAGAAATAAAAAATAAAAAAAATAACATGTACATAGAGTAATTCCGACGAAAATCGCGTAAGAAACCGAGCTTTCAGCAGAACATGCACGGCGCGTAATTGCTTATCAATGGCTCGCGTTGTCAGCAGAAAGTGGAAATTGCTGTGGAAATGTTGTAGTATGAAAATAATATGGAGAAAATAGATTTAAAAAAAATATAATATAGCCTTTTACGGCTAGTACATACCCTCTAGGAAAAATATTAGTGTTCACCGTGTTCACTATTTCTCCCGTGCACTGCATCGACTTGTGAATGGATGTAGCCAGCTCTCTTAGCTGTCAGCTACTTCGTTAGTAATCGAATTGGGAGCTAATGTTCTCTTAAGTATCTCTTCTTCTTTCTACTATTTGATACTAAATCAGTACTAAAGAAAATGTTTTAAGAGACAGAGACATAGAAGATATTATTGAAACTCTTGAAAACAAAAAAATATATAATACGCCAATATATGCATAAAACTGCTCGCTTATTTTCTATATCTTCTTTTTCATATTGAAACATCAATTTGTTCCCCAGATGTACCTTATACAGATCCAAATAGGATTTTCGAGAAACTAAAGTCGCCATTTACGAACAAAACAAGGAAAAAGTTTTACAATGTGTGCTGTTAAGCGGAAAGTATGCGCAAAACTTCTATGTAAACTAATTTGGGTACAGAGTTGCCACCTAACATAAAAGAAAAATCAGCAAAATACTACCAAATGACTGCCAAATGGTAAACGGTAATCTTACGCAAAGGCCTTTGAGAAATCTATCGAGAAGTTTTAAAATCAGTGATATTCCACAATAAAGTTGCCACCTGTGGATAAATTAAAGCTTAAAATATTTAAAAAGCAGCACAAATAGCAGACACTTGAGCCAAACTTCCAGAATTTATTCAAACATGCATTAAATGAAACTTATTTTGAACTGGAGTTGCCACATATTGAAAACTTAAAACATTAAAAATGTCTTAACGAACATCTGCCGGTCCAGATAGCCTGCTGTAATGTAGCCAAAAAGGCATTAATCGGAATTTTTTGGCAGCGTCGTTGCCACCTAGCACGAAAAAATAAAACTGACTATATTAAAGAGTTTTGTTAAATGTAAGGCTTTTTGAAAGCTTCCTTGAAACTTCTTAAAGATCTTGAATTTCCTTTATAATAAGTCGTTTAAAAATTGGTTGATGAAAATATTACTGGCGTATTAGATTATGTATGAATTGTTCTCGTTAAAATTTTTTTTATTTTGCAATTTTTTTTACATAAGGAAGTTTTTTGAGAAGTTTACGAAAATTTTTATAATTAGAGATATTTGGAGTTAGAGTTGCCACCTACAGAAAAATCAAAGTTTGACATATTGTATGAAAAATATTCATCGAAACATAGCTTCGAACATAACTACCAAATTTAGAAATAATTAAAAGAATCAAAATTATAATTTGTGAAAAAGCTACATTTTTTTTTGGAAAGCTACACGCAAAGTTATCCTGGAGTTTATGAATAAACCTAAAATACTAGGACTTTTTTATTAATCAAAACTTAAGTCAAAATATTTACGAAGACTGGAGAGTGAGAATAATATACCCTTTAGCCCAACCAATTTGCAACTAGTATATTTTCCAGCAGGGTATGTATGAATGCAAATAAATGTAACCTTAAGAAAAAAAGTTTCCACAGAGAAAATCCAAAGTCTAATCGAAGAGTGTCATGCATGAAGCGGCCTAATTTACATCAATCTTAATTTTTATTAACACAGCGAGGAAAAACCCCGAATGTAATGAAAAAATCGCCAAACGAATTTTGTTGAAATGAGATAAGTAAATATTTGTATGGATATGAATGGTAAAGTGATATGCACACAAGGGGCGCGAGTATCCTTGTGAACCTATATAAGAAGGTATGTGACTGCATACCCGCGTGTAAGCGTGTGTGTGTTCGTACTTTGACAGTTAGCTTATTGAATACGAAAGTAGGGTACTTTTCATGCTGCGGCATTTACCGCATCTCAATCGACAGCACAGCAGCTGAAGGGTTCCTTTACCGCAATACAAACTGGTTGACGACTGAATGAGTAAGGCCTGATCGACAAGTGAGAGTATGAGCCGAGCTACTGAGTAAATTATGCTGTGGCATATCCACAACAATACGAAGGTACAAGCAAGGTAGAGGGGGTAAAAAGGTTTAATAAAAAGTTTCAAATTATCGAAGAATAAATATTTTTTTATGCTGTCTTAAGATTTTCATGTCTTGTTATATTTTTTGTACATTTTCGTATGCTCCATGACCTTTTTCGGCTGATTTGCAAATGAATGGCGCGTGTTAGTAGCTACTTTATTGCTTTTAAGGATATTTAGCTGCACAGCTGATATGCCTTTTAGTGTTTGCAAATTTTTTTTGATGGTTTCTGGCAAATTATGCGCTCAAAAATCTAGAAAAAGTTGGATAAGTCACACGTGCAATTATTTAAAAATTTGAAACGAGTCTTTTATGTCTGTTTGAAGCTTAAAGTAACAAAAAAATCATTGACATATTGACACTCCTTTAATAATAACAATATACAGAGTAAGAATATAGCAGAATGCCATATCCATAGTTCCTTAAATGTATGTGTTATAACGCAGAAAACCATATCTGATTAATCAGTTGTAAGGAAGCTATACTATTTAGTACCCCGATGCCGAACTTTTTTACTCCTATTTTATATTTGTCATAAGTAAAAATTCTACAGACTTTCGTGTTTATAACTCCTTAGCAGTGGTAGCTCGAAAAATCTTGTATTCAAAGAGTTGGTTGTATAAATGCTACATCTTTTAGTTATTCGTTCTTAATGATTCTTGCTATTACTCTTACATATATGACAATTGAAAATATCGCAAAATTTCGTACACGTAACTGTTTATTTAGAGAAGTTACAACGCAAAACCTCATAACTAAACAATCAGTTGTATGGGCGCTATGCTTTAAAATCGTCCGTTCTGCTTCGTCCTGCTATATGTTCAACATATTTCGATGAAACACTTGTGTAACAAATTATAGCTTAAAAACTCCAGGGGTTACTGAGTTCAAGTAGTCACTTAGACATTGCCAGAGGGCTGAAACTGCCCATTCTTGTGGAAAAGCGAATGTCATTCACATTTAATATAATAAATATCATTTAGTATTATTTACAAAGGTCCTAGATTTCGCATTCTTGAGATCAATGTTTAAAAGAGACTTCGACAAGCAGTAAGGTCTTCAACCGAATCTCTGAATAACATTTGGGTCACAATTAATGAGTGGAGATGTTAAAATATTAAAATAAAAACCCAATCGAGGAGGTTGATAAGCTTATTGGATTGGGATAATTGCGTGTCGAACGTTTGTTGAACATTACGGTGCATTTCCATAACGAAATGGGTTACGTTGGCTGGTTAACATAAGAGTATCCTGAGAGCGATTGTTGATACTAGAAAAAGTTTTTACTAAGATTTTAGATTTTGCTTCGATTGTAATTGGTAGTCTACTAAGTACGATACACGTTTTTGATGTTAGTTTGTCTCCTGCAGAGTCTGTAGTGGAAGTTTACTCTACTAAATTGTTGGGCAGCGTAAGAGAAAAGTTGTCACAATATTTTCTTTTTTATGGGTGTTGCCTGTTTAATGTTTCAACGGAGGCGTTGCCAGCTTTGCTCTAATTGTATACTTTTCAAAAAAATATTAACAATTACCACTTTCTAACACTACTCAAGGGTTAAATAAAGTGAAGTAGTGCTTCTAAGAATTTTCATGCAATTTTCTTTAATTACATGCGCTATACCGTTATAAAACGTTCTGCTTATATAATGCATTCTTTGTGTGAACTGGAAACTCCCACAACTGGCACCAGCTGCCATAATTTCAAAAGAAACGTAAAAGAATTGCTTACGGCATTGATTTCGCAAGCCGTAAATACAACGCATACTTTTCTTAAATAGCGCGTATTGAAGAGATCTTTCCACATACACACACATATATATGTATATACTTTCGCAGGCATTTTCTCAGCAACCGATCACAAACGGCGATAAGTTAAATAATGCATTTAGACCGCATTCGTGAGCTACCGTACGATTTTCTGTTTCTTCTTCTTCTTCTTCTACTACAACTTTTTGTTTGTTTAACGAAAGCTGGAAGCAAAATGTGCGGTAATTTGAAATGCCATAGAAGTTGAGACACAAAAAGGAAATACCTCTATGTGTGTGTGTTTGTATGCATAAATATCCTGCACGATCGGAATGTGCACTGCTCGATAACAGTAATTTTCAATTAATGCACAAACAAAAGCCAGCAAACACTGAAAAACCTGTACGCCAAGTTACAACAACACAACGATGACGAAAAAAAAGGTGCGGAAGAACGTATACAAATAAAATATAAAGAATATATGTATGGATATAGCGCGATTTTTATTGCTATTTGCGCATTGTCAATATTTATGCTTCGACTGAGTGGTACTCGTAAATAAATATTTGCTGAGTTATAAAAGGAACAACAGAAATACATACAGACAGATAAAAGTGTATATGGAAGAATGCCTGAAAGAATGCTATAGAAGAAGACTCGGCTAACAGAGGAATTGCAGTATTGGCGCACAGTTGTGAAAAGAATGAAGATGTATATATGTATATAGATATGAAGATGAAGGTTATATACATTTATATATATGCTATATTTGTATATACCATATATATATGGTATACGTGAAAGAATCACCTCAAAACAACAATCCTTTAAAGTGTGAGTTCCAAGCCATAAAATCTTCATTGTTCGAGTGCAATAAAGTTTCCAAAAAGGAATCAAATATGTCATAAAACAACAATAAAATCTGCTGTGTAAAACAAAAACAATAAAGTGCACACAAAAGTCAACTCTATGTAACCGAAACGTAGTTGAAACGTAACCGAAATGTACCCGAATTTATAACCGACTAAGGGTCACATCCACAGAAATATATCTCAAATTATTTTTTGGCTATTATTTAGCACTTTACAACAAAAAAAATAACACAAAAACAAAGCTAAAGTGAACGTCAGGTTTACTACCCAACCATGCCCAAAACTTTCTTCTCGCGTATTTACAAGCAAATATGCTGCAAAGAGATAATTTTAATAGGATAACTCCAGCTTGAAAAAAATTTACTTTAAAAAGCTCTACAGATTTAATGACTTACAGCAAGAATGCCGTCTTCTGCTCAGTAATTGACTTCAAATTAAACTAAGTTTGCTCCGAGGGAATATCTTCTGCTAAGAGTGGGATCAACGCAGTTTATTATGAGCCTGAGGGTTTACTCAGAAAAGCCTAGTAAACAAAAGGGCTTCAAAAGCTCCACCGACACAATAAACCATCACTGATGACAAGGCGAAAAACCACCAGTCCTTCGATGAGCAGTACAAAGATTTGAATTTCAAGCAACTAGAGACTACTCAGAGATCAACTATTACTTTCCACAACTATGACTATGGATTTTTTTAATAAATATCTTCCCAAAATATACAAAGTGGAAAATTAAAGCTTTTACGGGGTATAAACTCTATTTGTCAACACTTTTTCGGTTCATGTTTAAACATCATGCATTTTTCTAAAGCAGAACACTCATTCTCAAAGATGACAAAATTTATATTAAAAGCTCACAAAGTTTTTAAAAGCTCTAACATGGGTATATAAGTAGTTCACAATATAATATTGGATTTGCAAGTCAAAAAAAAAAGAAAAGAACTTCCACAGTTATCAAATAAACAATATTAAGAGAGCTCATTAATCAAGGGTTTCAAAGTGGTCTCACAAGCTCACAAGGCTTTTACAAGCTCTAACATTGTGCTGGAGTCTGCTATTCTCATATTGGATTTTCAAGCAAAAAAATTTGGAACTTCAACCGATATCAGAGAGTGCTTAAAATTACGAAAGCTCATTGAAAGCTTTTTTGTGTATGTTTCAAAGCGTTGTAAGTTAAATAATATATAAATAAACGTAATTAAATATTTTTCATCATTTTGAAATCAAAACTCAGCGGCTGAGCATTGCATGTTGGATTATTGTCCAAACTTTCATCCAATTTAATATAACATCCGAATAGTATATCAAATCTACATAATTTCTTAAGAAATTGAAATGCAATTAAAATAATTTCGGTACTTTATAACGATACTAAAATAATTATGGTATATAAATTCAAAAATCGAAAATTCGCACGCGATCACGAAACTACACGATACACTCACAAACACACGCATACACACGCTAATGGCAGTGTTTCGTGGAAATAGACATGGCATGAGATTTTAACAACATTTGATTAGGATAAGACAATAAAATGTAAAGACAGCCGAAGAAGCGTCAAATGATTCAAGTGAAGAATTCTAATGGAGCCGGAGGATTTGTAGAAAGCTGGATGGCAATTAAAGTGGAAAAACAGCACGCAAACGAGAATGTTGTAGAGCGTTGGAAGAAGGAGCAGAGCAAGTAATGACGGATTTTAAGAATTGAAAAAAGATATAAAACTTAAAAAGAGAATTAAATGAATCATGAAAAATCAAAATATTTAACGCTTTTCATAAAAAAGCGCCCCTAAAAGCTTTTCCTTACTAAAAACAGTAGGAAGGCGTGCAACCTGTACAATTACATATAGCTGAGGCTTGATGACAGCTGATTATTGTAAAGGTAAAATTTTTATGCTAGTCTTCTAAGCTAAACTTGTTAAGTTTAAGATTGGGATCATAAAAAACCAGTTGTTGCTCATTTGTAGTCCGAAGAAAGCGATCTAACGCAGTTGGAACTGTTAACAGTTGTTGGAACTCAAAAGTTCAAATAAAAATAGATGGTATATATGCAGAAACGAATCCAACTGTTCATTGCTGAAGCTTTAGCGATAATACCACTGGATTGATGTACAGAAATTATAACAATAAAAGCTCTTAGACTTAAAATTACATATAGACCGATGTAGAACAGTTGAAACTGTTGATACACTCGAATACACTATAATTTCGTACGAAGTTACGAGCTAAACCGTACATTGTTATAGCTTAAGCAAAGTTATGGGCGTGCTTGTGACTCTGGCTGATAGATATCACCTCAAGGCTCTTAAACTCAAAATTGAGTTTTTACTTATAGGACGATCTGGTCTATAAACAAACGCAACACAAATGTGAAGCTTGAAATGGAGTTTCTTACTTATAGACCATTCTTGCGCAGCTGGATCTATTGACAAACTCGAAAGCTTCATCTAAAAATGTTGGTAATTGTGAAGTTATCGTTGCTGAAGCTTTAGAGGAGTTCTGAGTGGATTTATGATTCTCGATAAAATCTTTTAAGCTTATAGGCTGATCTAGGTAGAAGAAGTCTCTCGCGAATAAACGCTTAATTCAAAAATGCTAACTGAATATTACCTCGATTAGAGCTTTTAAGCTAATAGGCCGATGTAGATAGCAGAAGTTGTAGATCGATCTAAAACAGTGAGATATGTTAAGAATCTTAAAAACTCAAGTTGCTCGTTGCTGAAGCTTTATCAAAATTCTAAGTGGGCTTGCGACTCTGCTAAACGGGCGTTACACCGATAAAAGCCCAAGTAAGCGCAATGAATTGTGAATTTTCGCATTCCAGCTTACTTAAGTCGTTTAAGCACTCAAACTCACATGCATTTATAAGGTAGTACGTCTATTAGCCTACCAAAAACTGAAAAATGGATTATAAAAAATGTAATTAAATTTTCTAAGCAAATTATAGACAGCAGCGCTGCAAAACGAAGCTGTGTCAATAAACGCCGAACAATAGCTTAAATTTATGAGCGTTCGTAAAGAAATTGAAATGAAAGGAATAAAGTGGGAAAAAAATCGAAAATTGTAATTCAATGAAGCCGCCAAAATGGTTATTATTTAAATGACATAGATATGGAAATAAATCGTTAATCCAATTAAACGGGTGATTGTACGACGGCTGAGCGGGATTACGTGCGACACACAATGCTACGGGCATAACTGCCATACATACATACATATGTACGGGGTAATTATATATTTATCTATTTCCATGTATGTGTATTTGTAATTTTTTTCGCTGTGAAACTGAATTTATGTACGCTTGTTGTTGTTGAAATTATTAGCTTGGAAATCTTGCGAGCAAACTCTCATGGTGTTCATTGTTGTTTATAATGTTTATACCCTGAACGGGGTATGTTAAGTTTGCCACGAACTTTGTAACGCCCAAAAGGCACCCATATACCATAGTATATACATATGTAAATGTTCAGCGTGACGAGCTGACTCGATTTGGCCATGTCCGTTTGTCTGACCGTCGATATATTCCCGGACTAGTTCCTCAGTGTTTGAGATATCGGCCTGAAATTTTCTCCAAGAAGCTGATCCTTTGTCGGAACCGCTAAAATCGGATCACTATAGCATACAGCTGTCATACAAACTGAACGATTGAAATCAAGTTCTTGTATGACAAACTTTTTTATTTGACGAGTTATCTTCACGAAATTTGACATGAATTATTCTCCAACACAACGCTATAATCTTCGTATAAACTTTTCAGCTCGGACCACTATAGCACATAGCTGCCATACAAACTTGCAGATTAAAGTCCAGTCCTTGAATGAAAATATTTTATTTAACGAGTTTTTCTTTACGAAACTTGGCATATACTATTGTCTTAAGCAGCGTCATAGTCTCTGAAGTCCAGATCGGACCACTATAGCATATAGCTGCCATACAAACTGGACGATCAAAATCGATATAAAAATATTTCTATACCCTTTTATGCTATAAGTAATGCACATGTGTAGGGTATTATAGCTTTGGTGCAATCGAAGTTAATGTTTTTTCTTATTTTTATGTATTTTTCTAATTCTCCTTTGCCACGCTGCTTTGCACCTTTTCAACTCCTTGCCGGCAACCATATTCTCGTTGGCGTTTTAGATTTCACATAACTTTTATACCTTTTATCTATTTTGCGTCAAGAGCTAATTCCAAAACTACGTTGAAAAAGAGATGAGATGACAACAACAACAACAACACAAACTATGATAGCAACAACATGCCAGCGGCCGTAAGGGATACAGAATTTGGAATGTGTGTCAGCCTTTGCTAGATTGCAGATACGGCGCAACTTTATTGGCCCTATCTATGAATTTATATACGAGCGGTGTCTATCTTAATTTTCAACGAATTTTTGTTGTTGTTTTCAAACGCCGAAAAACGCAGCGAGCTGTGTGGCGCGGCAGCGAAAGACTTAAGACTGCTCAGCAGCGCTCGCCAATGTGAGCGACAATAAATTTATAGCAGTACAAAAACAACAACAACAACAACAACATGCATACTAATGTAGCATCTTCTCACATACTAAAATATATACATAAATACATATGTAGCATAATCTGATCACACGCAAAAACACAACAACACACGCACACACGCAAGCTAGAGCGTATGTGTGTATGTTTGTGCCTGAAATTTTATTTTTTGTTACCATAATTTTTGTTAGTTTTTTTTTTGCCCGAACATTTAATTTCATTTCTGATTATTATTTCTTTTTTTTAAATTTTTTTGTGATTTTGTTACTTGGAAACCTTCGTTGAGTGGCTTAGCGGCCGCGTTGAAGGGGCGCATGCGCGCGTATGTGTTTGCTGCTTCGCACGTGTGTGTGTGTGTGTGTGTGTCAAAAAGAGATATATTTAATCGGCGTAGCAACGCTGGCAGTTACGCTAAGAAAAGGAGTACCATAATAAAAGTAATAATAAGAACAACAACAACAATAACACTAACAGCAACAACATTCATACGCTTAGCATTATGGCATGCTTGAGTCAGCCGGCAATCATAGACGCTGCCGCCAAACGGGCTGGGCACCACCTCCCGCTTCTACGAAGCGACGCAACAGCGAAACCACACACACGCTCAGCTGCGCATACATACAGACATGTGTGTGTGTGTAATTAGAAATATTGCCGCAAGCGTGTGAACTTTTGGTAGCAAAGGCGTTTCAACAGTGTGTTATGATTACAAAAAAATACAAGTTTAATTAATGAGAAAAAAATATTATGTAAAAATTAAAATATAAATAAATATTTAAATAAAATATTGTAATAAATTATTAAAGAAAATTTTAAAGATTTAAATAGTTTGCAAATCTTTCTAAATTGCTTAAAAAAATTATAAATGAAAACTAATTTAAAAATTTTTTAAATATTTTATTTGCTTAATTACATTATTTAATAATTTTTGCATAAATAAAAAAAACTATATTTTCTATATTAATAAAAATTAATTTAAAAACGTTTATGTACTAAATAAAAAATGTACAGTCTACGAAATAAATTTGAAATTTAATATTCTTAATTGATATAAAATAATTAAAAATGTTTTATGTAACAACTAATTAAAAAAAATTCCAATTTTCCAAAAAAAAAACTTTAATTAATAATTTTTGCTTAAATTCATGATAATTTAGTGAATTTTGATTGACTAAAATTAATTTAACAATAAACAATAACAATTTTCTAAATACTGAAAAATTAATAATTTTAAATAAAAAATAATTTACAACTGATGTATACTATTTTGAATGATTTGCATATTTAAAAAAAATTATTATTTAAATTTATATATTTATAAATATTTTCCAAAAAATTAAATTTAAAACAGTTTACAAATTTTAAAAAGTAAAAATTTTAAAAAAGTTGTAATTTGAAATTGAAATAATTTTTCTCAAGAAAAACGAAAAAAAAAATAAAATAAAATTTTGCCAAATTTTTTGTAAAGTAATCTTAATGATAAAATTTAAAAGCGTAATAAAAAATTAAAAAAAAATTTCTTACAATTAAAAATTATAATAAATTAAACTTTTCTAAATGGCTTAAACTAAAAGTAAAGTAAAAGAAAGTTCTCAAAATTTCAAAATATAAAAGTTGTAAGTTGAAAATGAAAGATTTTTTCTAGATAAAAAAATTTAAAGAGTTAAAAACATTAATATATGTGAATTTTTTGTAAAAAAGTAATTTTAATTATAAATCAATATATAATTATTTATCAAGTCAACCCACTGTGCCTTAAATGGCGTTTACTCTAGCAAAGCATCAACTGTCTGTCTGTTTCGCATTAAACACGAGTGACTGCGGCGAGTTTTTGTTTATTAGCTGCTACGTTTGATTTGTGATTGCCGGTGTTTTTGTTGTTGTCTTCATAGAAATATATATATATATAACACAATATATATATATATATATATATATTTTATACATATATGTTTATAGTCAAAATTTTGCTACATTTTTATATGCTATATTTTTGCTACACAATCAGATCCACTAAATGTCTAAAAAGCGCCAACAAATTTGTGCAAAATACCCACTTTTTTCAGATATGTAACTGAAGTTCTGCGGAATATTGCTATTTAAACATATAGAGCTAAACACTACTTATTAGGGTGGAGCGAAAAATAAATATTTTTTTTTGTCGCTTAGCCTGGGTAAAATTTGTAACTTATAAAAACAGAAAATTTTTTTGATAAACAAATTTTTTTACATCCAGATGCGGCCAACTCATTTTTGGGGTAAATTTCAAGCAACAATTTTTTTTGGTTAAACTTTTCATATTTATATAAAAATTATCGAATTTGACGGTTTTTGAATCAACATTTATTTTAACGCTTAAAGAAAGCATGTTGTCGTTTAAGATTTTTTTTTAAACTCCAATAATGACCACAAAAAGTTTGATAACTTATAATTGGCCTGAAAGAGCAGCTTCTAAAACACTTATAAAAAATGTTTTACAAAATAAAAATTTTAACTCGCAATGTACTTTAAAAGAGAGTGGGCCGCCTCTAGATGTAAAAAAAAATTTTTTTTCCAAAAATTTTCTTTCCAAAAATTGTCTTTTCCAAAATTATTTTTTCCAATTTTTTTTTTTCAAAATTCTTTTTTTCCAAAAATTTTTTTTTCCAAATATTTTCTTTTATTATAATCTACAAATGTTACCCTCAGGTTAAGCAACGAAAATTTTTCTTTTTCGCTCCACCCTACTAGTTATTTGGTTTGAAAAGCTTAGCTTTAGAAAATAACAATTTTTAGAAGAATGGAGATTATAGCGTGGCCAGAAGGATTTAATGACAGTAAGCCGTGCTAAAAGTTGATAAAGTTGGAAGCACGACCATTGTTCAGCGCCTAAATATATGCAAAAAAAAATATTATGCTGGCGTTTATATTTAAGTATTACGAAGCACCACTTTGCAATATAAAGGCACATATAATTCGAGAAGAAAAATTTCCGCATTTTTTGAGTTATCAAACTTGCTGAGATTGCCAATATCCCTTTCGGTCCGAAGATTGTGATTGCCGAGATGTTTCAGTCTCAGCCCTACAAAAGCCGGACAATAGAGCGGAAAGTGGCTGGATTTTTCCACCTCACCCTCCTCACCACTAAAGTTTACGTTTTTTCTTGTTTTAATAGCCTGTACTAAAACATTATTCAGATATTTTTGATTGTTTGACGATCACTGCAGATCGGTAACAAAATGCTTACTTTCAATTAATGAATTGAACTGTATTCTTAATGGCAACAGTTTTATTATTTAGTCAGAAAATATTAAGTAGTTGCAGTCTACAAAGGCGCAGCTTAGGTTAGGTGTCGAGCAGTGAAAATCGTTAGTCGGAAAGATCTCGACACAAACCATCAGCGTGCAATTTTTACTTCAAAATTAATCGAATTTTGTATATAAATACAATATGATCGAGTAAATACATAAAAGTTGGTACGGGCTGAAATTTTTTTAGCGAAAACGATCGCACATCGATCATATGTTAACCGCAAATTTTTTATTTATATTTTTTTATTTTAATGTTTTTTTTTTTTTTTATCTTGTTTAAAAAAATGCCATTACTTTTTGTATCGCTCCACAAATTTCTGCCAAAATTGTCGCTTTTTTATTTCCTTTAAACGTCATTAATCTTCTAACCACACTTTGTGCTTCTCATTTATATTTCCACTACTTTTGTTTCAACACTTTTTTATTGTTGTTATTGTTATTCTCTTTATTACTAAGCTACGTTGATGCTTTTAATCTAGTATGCATCAGTAATTAATGATACCACCTAGTGATACACGCAGCTGCCCCAAATAAGCTCCCAGAAATCAGTTAACGAATTAAAAGTAATACAAAAAATAACAAAAAATTTACAAAAAAAAAATTATAAATTTAAGCTGAAGATTGGTAGCAAATGATCTTCTTAAAATTTGTTTACTTTTGTAATTCTTTTTTCAACAATCTTTCTGAGTTTCCGCTTTTAACCGCTCCGCCCCCTTGAGCTTAACGCTTACTATGTTTTGAGTTTTAGTTGTGTGGCAGCTGTTCTACTGCTTGTCCCGCTTCGTGTGTACAACTGCTTAGCTGCGCTTCTAATGAATTTGTTTATTGCTGTTGTTGCGATTGTTGTTGTTTCCCTTTTTTTGTTATTTTTATGATTATCATATCATTTATAAGTAGGTAATTATTTTTGTTGCTGCTAGCTTTATGTTTATTATCGCATCTACATATGTAGATTTGTTGTTGTTACTTTTTTTTTGTAAGTTTTCTTATTTTATTTTCTGATATTTGCTTGACGCTTTTGGGTGTTTGCCCGTACGCATTCAGCACAAATCTGATCAACGTTTTTTGGCACAGCTGCGTTTGAATTTAGCTGGGAAAGAAAGTCTGCGGAACTGTCTTGGCGGTCTCAATTGCAGAGTGATGAGGAGGTGTGGTGTTTGATACATTCATTTACTGCTTTTGCAGTAATGTATAATAAATGCCTTTCGAACACGTGTGGTATATATGTACATGTATGTATATAAAATAAAAATTTTTCTGGAGACATAACGGTAGTTTTTTCAAAATTTAAATTTAGAATATTTCGCATAAAAATTCTAGAGAATTAGAAATCGTAATTAATTAAATAATTATGAGTATTAGGTTGTTTTTTTTTTTGCTTAGCCTGAGGGTAAAATTTGTAGATTATGGAAAAATAAAATTTTTGGAAACTCACTTTTAAAGTAAATTTGGAGTTAAAATTTTTTGTGAGCAAACAAAATTTTTTTGGGCTTAAACTCTTCACATTTATATAAAAATTACTGAATTTGACGGTTTTTGACTCAAAATATATTTTAACGCTTAAGGAAAGCATGTTGTCGTTTAAGACTTTTTTTTTAAACTCCAATAATGACCACAAAAAATTGGTCTTTTAATTGGCCAGAAAGAGGACTCCCACAGCTTCTAGAACACTTATTAAATTTTTTTTACGAAATAAAAATTTTTACTCAAAAATTTACTTTAAAACCGAGCCTCTAGATTTAAAAACACAAATTTTTTTTTCAAAAATTTTCTTTTTTTATAATCTACAGATTTTACTCCCAGGCTAAGCAAAAAAAAAAAGCTTCATTATGTGACAGCTGATCGCTTGGCAGTTAGTTCTACATATCATTTATAGATTTTAAAATTTTGCTTCAAAATGAAAGAGCTGAGCTATACTGTTGCTGTTGCTACAGTGTCTTGCTGTTGCTAGAGTGAGATAACATGCATGTATCGATTCTTGGACATGTTAGCTCAGCTAGAGAAACTCTGCAAGAAATGTGGCTTTTGAAAAATAGATCTTTATTGCGTGGATGTGATTGTGGATCTACTGAAGTACTGGATCTAAGCAATGTCTAACGTGTACAATTACTGTAAACCGGATCGAAGGCATTTTTTTCTTTTGGACTTTTCGAGATTATTAAGCGGTGGCTTTTAAGCGCAAGATCTGTAGTTTGTGATTATTAGTGCGATTGTTAGACATGTAAGACCAACGTTGAGCCGAATAGTTACGACTATGGAAGTTAAACGGCAGTTTAAAGATATTCTGCAGGAAACGTGATTGGACAGATCTGTATTATATTGATGCAGCTATAGAGCTTCTGTAGTTCTACACATCCCTGCATACTCTAACGTGTAGAGCTATTGAGAGCGGAACCAAACGATTCTTTGCTGTTGGTTTTTTGGCTCGTGGCTTTTAAAGGAGAGTTTGTTACTACGTGAATATAATTTTTGGTCTGTTGAAGTTATCTGAATCACTGCCGCGCTATGTCTAAGTTGTATATTTATCTGACCATTCGTTCTGGTTTGGCCGGGACAGTCCGGATTCCAAGTTAAGCGTTTCGTCTGTCACGGTCTTAGAAATTAAGAAATAAAAGGATGAATTGAATAAAATTGTGTTGCTCTTTCAACTATTATATGTCGCTATTTTCACTAAATTATAATATGAAAAAAATCGATGACTAAAAAAAATCGTCTCGGATTTTGCCGGGAAAAATATGGTCACCTAAGTATAGATACATACATATATTGTGAACCGTACTGAAAAAGATTTCTATGGGGGGTTTCGAGCCTCCCATAACTGAGCGAAGACATAAAAGGGTTTCTGCTGTTTTCTTTTTCTTAACAGTATAAAAAATCGCCAAATAGTGAACTCGATCACGACTCTTTCTCTTTTGTTTTTGTTTGTTGGGTGATTGCACAAAATATCTTTAAAAATTGTTGTTGAGCGTGGTTTCTATATAGTCTGCAGACAATTGAAGTGCGTTTTAGTGCACTTACTGCCATTGTGAGTTCGAAAAATGTTAGAACAAAACTTTTGAGCTGTAATAATAATAAAAAAGTAGTCTCTTAAAAACACATTACTTAAAGAAAGGTAAATTTCAATTCTTTTTATGGGTTCTACATAGTTTGCAGACAATTTTGTTGAATAACTTTCCTATGGTGAGTTAGACAAAGTTTCTACAAATATTTTGAGCATTGAAAATAATTGCAAAAAGTCGTTTCTGCGCTTTGTAAAAACTCATTACTTAAGAAAAGTAAATTCCAATTCTTCACAGTATCTACCAGTTTTTTAACAAGATCTGCGATTTCCAATTTCCGTTTGGCTTAATTATTTGTTTATTGTTTTTTAATTAAGACAACTACAAAGACATTAAAAACAAAAGCAGAATAGTTATCACCGAAAGTCATAAAATATGATACTGGCTGCTATAAGGATCTCAAGACGACAATGTGTTGCGCAGGCGGGCGCGGGGGCCGAAAATGGTATGGCATTAAAAGAAAACTGTGAATCATTGTTATTTGCTGCGACTATAAAATTTAATTGTTTAATGTTTTTTTTTTCATTTGCGCTTGTTGTTGTTATTTATGTCATTGCCTTGAGTTTGTTGTTGTGTTTGCTTTTATTATCGATCTTGCTGTCCTGCCACAGCAGTGGTAATTACAAAAGACCACTGCGCAGCTAACGTCTTTCGCATTGTTGTTGTTTGCTGCAGCTGTTGTTTTTCTTATTTTTGGTATAGCTAAGCTGAAAGAATTTTCGAAGAAACCGAAAATCCGAAAACCAAGCACAAATGACGAGCACATTGTCGTTAAAGTGCAGATGAAGTGAAAAGACAATGGCAGGATAGCCAAGCCATAAAAGAGAGGCAAGAAGACACACTTAAAAATTTACTCACACATACATACATATATGTGTGTGTTTTTGTAGTTAAAACAACAACAGCGCAGAAACCAACTGCGAAGCTGCAGAACGCCAAAAATTCAATAAAGATTTTTACCTGAGCCACCGTAGGTGAGAAACGCGACGAAAACGTAGTGTTGTGTAGAGCAAGATAGTGAAGAATGGCGTAGCTATAAGATTTGTGGTTAAAAGAAATGCGCATGTATGCGTGTGAGTGACAAACGTTTTCGACATAACAGTTGAAGTTGCCACACTCGGTCTCAATGCTGCTGCTTAACAGCTGTGTGGAAGATCGGGCGAAATACGGTAAGCGTAAAGGAAACAAACGAATAATATGTACTGCAGAAGAACGTACAAGTATGTAGATAGATAGATACTGAAACACGAAGATACCAACTGTGTGCATTAGACTTTAGCCAGCGCAGAACTGAGAAATGTAAAAAAGAACATATGATCAAGAAGATCACTGCGTTTGAAACAAATCGAGCGCTGTTGTACGAACCACCCCAAGAGCAATGCGCAAGAGCGGGTGGTACTAACAGAAGCGCAGCGATAGCTACAAAAATGTGGCTTAAAGTAAGGGAGAAAATACAGCAAGGAAGCATGCAGCAAATGCTTGGTTTACTTGCAAGAATGTGTGTAGAAAGAAACGCGATAGCAGCTAAGACACAATTTTTTTTATACATATGTAGATACTTAGAAATTTTTAACGTATGCGCTAAGCAGTAGAGTTTTGCTAGAATACAATTAGACAAATAAAATTGATGCTTTGGGATTGTTGAACGCATTAAAGTTTCGTGGAAACAGCTAGATCGTTTTCAATTTGAACACATATGTATATGATGGAAGCCAAGAACTCTAGACGAATATGTACCTATATGGCGCTGCTCAGGATCACCAAGGCGATCTTGCAAGATCTCGTTAAAACTAGCTAGATCGATATCAACTTGTACCTAAATGGTTTTCCTCAGTATCTCAAAGTATCTTGCATAAGTCACTAATAGTTTTAGCAACTAAGAAAACTAGTAAGTGTTATCAAATTAGTTATATAAATTAAGTCAATGCTTTAGAGTTAAAGTGGATCACTTAAAATATCGTTGAAATCAGCTTGAACGATATCAACTTGAAGCCATATGGTGTTCTTAAGGATCCCTCAGACGATCTTGCAAATACTAACAGTTCTGTTAACTAATTATGCTAGTGAAATAAACTTAGATAAATTAGAATTGAAGACATATTAAATGCCATAAATCACAGAAAAAAAGCTTAAAAATATTTCTGAACGCTTTAAAGCTCGTTGTAATCAGCCAGATCGTTAACAATTTGAAAACACATGATTGAACCCAGCAACTCTAGAGCGAACTTGAAACCTATATGGCGTTCCTCAGCATCTCCAAGGCGAACTTGCATACACTGCTAGCAGTTTTGTTTATTAGCTATGTTAATGAAATTATTTAAATCGTATGCTCTCTCACAGAAACTCCAAAGCGATGCAACGTTTACTTCTAACAGTTCTATTTACTAAGAATGCTAGAAAGTTTCAATGTTCTTTACATGACTCTGAATTTCAAAAATACTTCATCTTCATCAACATTAGATCATGAATTTGAGTTAGAAAATCAGCCAAAGCAATGTGAGTACTAATACTTCAATGAACAGTTTCGAAATTTCTTTGATTTTTGATATAGCAGTAACTTCGGAGTGGGAACTTTAGCTCAAATGAGTATTCTTAAGGCTTCATGCAACATTACTTGATTTTAACATTCTAGAAATGTCTTCTGTTCTTCAAAAGACGTAGTAGTAGATATAGAAAGAAGGCTCAGCTTTTGGGATCGTTGTCAGGGATATTGTAACAGCTTTCGAGATTAATAACAAACACACTTTCTGTAGAATTGCAGATCTTAAGCGCATCTATTAGACAATACCAAACATTTGCAGGTTTTCGTAGCTGGGGGAACCAAACTTTTTTGAAAATTATTTCTCGAAGAAGTAAAAGTTTTTCGGAACCGTTCTTCTTTATAGGTACTTAACCCTTAAGTATCTAAGAAGTGACTTTCTTTGGCTCTGTTCATCATAACAGGTACACAGTCCTTCATTAAAAGCCTTATATACTTCAGTGAAAGACATCCAAGCTACATTTAGAGCATTCAGTAAGATAAAATAACAAAAATAAAGTTTTGTAGAGATGCGTTTCAAGATCCAAAGCAAGATCAACTCGTTTTGCTCTATCAAATGCAGTATACAAATACAGCCCCTTTGCCTATCAAGGGTACAACTAATCAGATTTTGACTTACAGGTCCTAAACCTTTCGGGACATGATCTAGACATATTCTCAAACATGATTAAGATATATAACTGATCTTAGATCTCCCTAAAATGATCTATAGATATATCGTTGCAGAGTGTCTTCCCATCCACAGAACTTTGGTTTAACCTAACTTCAGTGATGTATCTACAACGATTCCTGCAGTTATTTAGAAAATAACCTTAGTTGGAGATAGTCGTGTTAGTTTTGTACTGATTTCTCATTGTATACAACTTTATGAATTCTTTTACAAATAAATTTTTCAGCACAACAAATTTGAGCTGTATTTACGCTACTTGCCAACGTACTTTTTGGAATTTCGCCAAGTGGGTCGTAGTAACAAACACCATACAGCCAGATCATACTGAGATCACAACAACAAAAGCGAAAAATAAACCAACAACAGTCTGTGCCTAAAAGAACACATGTCGCCGCTGCCGAAAAGTTCCCCAAAATCAAACCGGTTTGCATTGTAGCAAAAAAAATAAAAACACTACAACAATAACATCACGCGACACAAAAACCGAAACGAAGTTGAAATGAAGTAAAAACGAAATGAAATGCCTACACAGAAGTTGAAAGCGAAGAAACAGGAAAATCAGAAATGTCGGGAAGCGAAGTAACAGTCGTACATACTATGTCTTGTTGTTGTTGTATGTATGTATGCATGTATGCATGTATATATGTTTATATGTGTATATATCTGTAGCATAAGTAAAATGAAGACAGTTGTTGCGAAGCCTGAGCATGCGCAAAGCCAGAAAACAAGCCATACCAACTGTCTTCGGGCGCAACAGCGTTGTCTGCGCATGAAAGCAAGCAACAATAAGCATAAGCAAAGCAGCAAAATTAAATAAAAATAATAAAAATCAAAGTTATATAGCGATATATGTATGTATGTATGTATCTATGAAGACACTTAGCTACACATATGTGTGTTTGTTAGTTAGTTTGTATGTATACATATGTATACACATATGCTTCTGGAGGGTGGTTTCTGCTGTCATTATACTTTGCCGGCTTAATTGCCGACTGCTTGCTGTACGTATGCCGTAGCTGGTTGAGGTTAGAAAAGGCATAACACAGAAAACGTTAAGACTGGTTTGTTTAAGTGCTGTTGTTGTTGTTGTTGAATTTTTTTTCATTTTTTGTTGTGTTTTTGTCATTTATTGTTCCATTGTTGTTGTCAACGATCTGTTATTTAGCTGGCTTACAAAATTATTATTATTATAGTTGTTGTTGTAATCTTGATTTTTTTAACAGTTTTTTGTTGTTATTTCATTTTGTTTTTGTCGTTTCAAATTTGTTGTTGTTGTATTAATTTTGTTGTAGTTGTTGTTGCTGTATTAATTTTGTCATTGTTGTTGTATCGATTTTGTTGTTGAATTACTTTTGTTGTTGTTGTCGCTCATAGTATTGCTTTTTTTCTTGTTTCATTTCAAATTTTTATTTTGTGCTGTTGTTGTTTTTATTTTAATTTTTTTTGTTGTAGTTGTTGTAGCTAACGTGCACTGTGTGTTTTCAATCTTGCTACAAAACATTTTCGCTTTCTGCTTTTGATTCCAGAAATCGTATGTTAAGGCACACATACAAATATGTATGTATGTATGTGTACACTCACTAATATCTTCTTGCTCCAAACTCCCGATACACATAAAAGTGCAACATTAACTATACGAATAATTCACTCGAATTCAAAAACTTGTTTTTCGTAAATACAATGAGACATTATGTAGTTTGAAAGCAACAACAACTACACAGAGAAATGAAAAGTACAAATTTTGACAGCGAAAAAAATGTAAACAGAAAATTTAAAAAAAAAATTGTTGACCAAGGCCAGTTGAAGATGCATTAGATAGCATACATATATGCATACATACATACATATGTATGCAAGTATGTATATAACCCTAAAAATATTTTTTAATTGTTATATGGTAAATATTATATAAATTTACATACACATATTAAAAATTTTTACCTGACCTTACTCGTATATATGTATATATAATTCAGAATAAATTATACTGAAACCATAATTCATTAAATATTTATATTTAAAGTAAAATTTAGGAAACACTTTTTTCATCGTGAATACCCTCAGTGAGGCACAAAATCAGATTCACACTTAAACTGCATATCAACAAATCTATTCAAGCTCGGCGAGAATGTATAGCGTCAAATATTTAATTTCACGAGGCACCCGAACCCCAAAATATCAAAATTATGAGTCATTGTTTTAAGAAACATGCTCTTCCGGAATATTAGGGCAAAGTAAATAAGTGATTCTATCCAAACTTTTTTAAGATCTAAAATCTATTAGACTACTTCCTAATTAATTAAAGCCCAAAAATCTTTGAAAACTTGAAGATTTGGAAATAACATCGATAAAAATGTAATTGTGGAGACATTACTGAACTAAAGGCTCTCGATATAGCAAGCGAAGTAAAGAGCGTGAATTTAAGAGAGAGTGAGAAAGAGAGAAATAGAGAAAGTGGGAAATATTTATGTGGATTATCGAGGGTGTTCGACATATTATAGCGTTTGGTCTCTTTAACTATCGAAAAGTTATTCTATCGCAGAATCTAGCTAAATACTCAAAATCTTTATGCTGTACTTGCACAAAAAGTACTCATTACAGGGCTTAATCTAGCTTTCAGGTTACAAACTACTCACTTAAAATTAAACTTGATAAACTGCAGTCTTTCTTTCTATACAGAGACCGATTTAATATCTTTGCATTGATCAAGACCTTAAACTGTTTCTTCTGCTGAGACAAAGTTCTCAAAATAATGCGTAAAATATACCAAGTCCTTCAGTATATATAGAGGGATTGCATCCATTAAGGGACAAAATCTTATAACAGCTGTTGTTCGAAAGTATAGTTACTTAAACCATTCATTAAGATCACTACTTCTGTCACTATCTATAACACAAAAGTATTGTTGAGTCTCGGTCCACCAAAGACCAGCTTTTATGCAAGTTAGAGTTAGAATGTCCAGCTTACTTACATCAGGAATTGAAGTCTTCGTAAGTGAATTGTCAGTCTTCAATAGTTCTGTCGAGCATTTTGTGCAGATTTTATTTCTACCTGTAGACTCTTTGACTCAGGTTGAAGCATTTTGACTTCAAAATTAAGCTTGTCTTCCCAGGAAAAATTCTATACACGCGCAATGTATTGGAAACTTGCTACACCAGGTCCTAATTTTATTTTCTTCGAAGAAAGAATTCGAATCACATGCAGTGTACTTCAAACTTTTTAGGTTAGATCCTTGGGTATAGAACTCTATACAGCTTTACGTAACAGAGCTTTAAGCTCAAGAGTATGTGCCACATTTTTATAATTGGAACTCAAGGAATAGTGAATCCTAAAAAAGACTTTTCTCAAATCTTGATTTCAAAACTAGACTACATGTTTTGAATTGCTATCAAAGCTAATTTTTACTCAATAAATGTTGCCATAAGTTTAAAAAAAGACAAAAAAATAGAATTGAAATATTTCAAAAAATTAAAAAATTTATTTGAAAACAAATCTGCAATTTAAAAATTTTAAATTTCGTAATAAAATTTTTGAAAAAATTTCAAAACATGAAACACACAAATTTTTTCGAATTTTCGAACCCAATTGCTACTCACAACAAACTGCTAAACATGCAGAAAAAAATTAAAAATTTTACCAACAGTAAGAAATCAAAAGAAAACACAGTATATACAGTTTTTTCATTTGTAAACACAATTGCAATAATTTATTTTTCTGCTTTTCATGCATCCATAAAATATTTGATAATTTTTTTTTTTTGTTTTTTAGGCAATTTTATGCCCATCAAAGCTAGTATTAACTAAAATCTAAACAATTCTAACATAATTATATGCCACGCGCAGCGTACGAGTATCTCAATATTATTTAAAAATGTTTTTTTCGCATTTTTAAATTTTAATATTTATATATTTCAAACAATGAATTTTTATTTATAAGTTTAGGTACAAAATCATGAAGCTTTTTTCTGCCATTTATCAATTACTTTACAACTAAAGTATTTTCGAGTGACCAGAAGCCATAAAAACTGAGCCAATAACGAAGAAGCAAAATGCATAAAGGTCACAAAACGGTTAAGTACAGCTTACGTAACTGTTATGTAAGCTTTATATAATTAGCTTTTATGGCTGTTGGTCATTTGGAGTATTTGTTGCAGTGTAACATTAATTATGAGTATTTTTTTTTTGTAAGAAAAATATTTTAATTCTAAATGCAAAAGAATTATTGACAATTTTTTACATATTTTTTTCTAATTTGAGAATTTTCGATAAAAGCTTTAATTGCATTAATTAAAATTTGGAAAATTATATTTAGCAAATGCTGTACACTTATAAAAAATTAATTTAATTAAAAACAAATATTTTTGATTATTCAAAAATTGTTTTAAAAAAAATACACAAAATTTATAAAAAAAATTGTTTTTGTAAATTGAAATTATTTTTTTTTTTGGAATATTTTGGAAATATTTTTTTTTAATATAAGCTTTATCCGCTGTTTTTATATTAGTGGGCTTAAGATAATTGCTGTTACTTTTTTATACTGTATGGCAAAAATTATATTTTACAACTTATATATTTTAAAATTAAATTAAAATTATAATTATAATTATTTAATAGATATGGCATTACGCTTTGAGTATATGTGTATGTATATATGAGTATTACAAAATTATAATATTTGTATTTATATATGTTTTATGTTATTTTCTTACGCAACAAAAGTCATGAGGCGCCGAAAACAAAATCTGGTCACCTTTAAATGTAAAAATCATAAGTGAGAATAATGTACGCTTGCTTTTGTAACAGAGTGCGCATTTCTTATTTGCATTAATATACGCAAGTTGTTAAGTGCAGAAAAAAAAGTTAAATATATATTTAGAAAAAAAAACTTTTAATATTTAAAAAAAAAAAATTAAAAAATGATATTTGGAAAAAACGTAAAGAATTATTTTGGAATAACAATGTAAGAATTATTTTTGGCGAGTTAAAATATAAATATTTTGGACAAAAAGTTTAAAAAGTATTTTTGAAAAAAAAGTTTAGTTCAGTTTTGGTTTTTCCAAAAAAAAAGTTTAATAAAAAATTT
Organism: Bactrocera oleae; assembly: GCF_042242935.1. Classification (NCBI taxonomy): domain Eukaryota; kingdom Metazoa; phylum Arthropoda; class Insecta; order Diptera; family Tephritidae; genus Bactrocera; species Bactrocera oleae. The sequence continues at coordinate 4,397,654 of NC_091539.1, forward strand.
TAGAATAAAAAGTTAAAAAATAAATTCATTAATATAAAAAAATAGATATATTTGGAAAAAAAAGAAATTTTTAAATTCTTAAAAAATATTTTTGAGCAAAAAATTTTAGTTCAGTTTAAGTTTTATGAAAAAATTGTTTGAAATAAAAATTTAAAAAAAATATTTAATATAAAAAGTTATAAAGATATTTGCAATTAAAAATTTAATAAAATGTATTATAATAAAAATATTTTGAAAAAAATATAAAGTATTTTGAAAAAAATTATAAAACTTCTTTGTAAAAAATTAGTAAATATTTTTGAAAACATATTAGTTTTTTTGAAAAAAATAGTTTAAAGTAGTATTATATGAGAAACAAAAAGAGAAATAAAAATAAAAAATATAGAAATAGTTAAAAATAAATATAATTGAATACATATTTAAAAAAATAAAAAAATATTTGAAAAATAAATTATATTTTTGAAAAAAAAGATTAGCTTAGTTTCAGAGTATTTGAATAAAAAGAGTTCAAAAAAATTGAAAGCATTACTAATAAATCTTACATAATTAAGAAACAAAATGAAATAAATACAAAGGGAAATAATAAAATCAAGAACGGTTTAAAAAAATAAAACAAATATATATCTAACGGTTTGAAAAATTTAAAAAAAAAAAATTTGTTTGTTATTGAAAATTTTTAAACTTGTTAAAACATTAATTCAATTAATTAAATTTAAGATACATTTCAAGTTATCTGATAAATTTATTTGGAAAATAATTATAAAAATTGAAGAAGCTAGAAATTTTAAATATAAAATTTTTGCTTTAAAAAGTAGTTATAATAAGCAGTAATGTTTATTTTGAAATTAAAATACTGAAAATTTTGGTTACCAAAAAGAATTTATTGACAAGAAACTACTTTTGTAATTTAAATGTGTATTGGAAATTTTATTGACAAGAGAATTACATATAAAAAAAAAACAAAGCTTAAAGTAAATAAATTAAATTTTGATTGCTGGTATGCTAAACTGCAACAATTTCTTATATATATAAACGGTAAATATTCGCATATATCGAAATTTTTGCACACTCTGTCACAAATGCAAGCCTGTATTGGCACACTGTAGGAAATAAGTGCTTGTGCGTTGCCTAAAATTATTTTAAAAAAAATTATTTTTTTCTTAAATTTTTTTTTTTGAATTTATTGTAATTAAGTACAGCCTTGGCAATTGTTTACAAAATATTTTTTTTTTGCGTGTTGTTTAATAAAACATAAACAAACTTAGCTAAAAATAAAATTTAAAACTAAATTATATAAATGAGCGTTTGCTGTGCGCTAATTACAGATACAGTTATGTATGTTTTACGTGTTTTTTTTTATAAATAAGTAATACTATGAAAGATAGAATACTAAAACGACAAAGCCATTTCGTCTAATTTCCATGCAATTGCTGCTGCTTCTTCTTCTTTGCAAATCCAAAAAATAAAAAGTTTAATACTTTACAATTGCAAAATTTGTTTATTTATACTGCAGAAAAAGAAGTTAATTAAAAATAATTAATACAAATATTCATTATTGTTCCTTTCAAATGCTTGTGCTTTACATAATTTTGGCTTTAACATAAAAAGTGCGTAAGTACATTTACGCTATGCAAATTTATATGTTTAATTCAATTGCAAAATTACTCAAATTTTTTTATGAAAAAATTATATATGTAAATGCATAAAATACAAAAATGAAAACAATATACAAAGATAAGCTAATGTATTGGGTTTGAGCGTTGCATTACAAGTAATTAAAATTATGAGGTTATGTAATTAACAAAAAATAATACAAATAATTATCGGTTTTGAAATCATATATGTATATATATATATATAAATTATATAATACTATTTTTTTTTAGTTAGCTACCCTGAGTATATTCCATTCTTCAGCTGTTGAGGTATTTGCGTTGAAAATAATAAATTCAATTCAATTCATACAAATCTAGATAAGTACTTGTAAATATGGCATTTTGAGGTGGTTTTGGTTGCATTTGGCAAGCGGCGCCTAGCAAAGGCCGCAAATAAACGTACGATTTAGGCATACGAACCAGTACACAGCGCCGTTAGTTGCACAATTTCGCGCAGTAGACAAGAAAACACAAGGTTACCACTAAAAATTCCTAGTTCTTGCGCTTTAAATACACAGAAATCCATACAAGCCGTCTTTAATTAGTGCAATCGCCGCTAATTTCACTAGTACACCACTAACACACCGTTAAGGCGCTGTCGCCTGGCATTTTGCTTGCTACATCACAGACCGTAGCGCGTTTCTTGTATACGTACCGCTGTAAGGCCGTAACATCTAAGTTACTTTGGTCGGTTTATTGTCTGGTCCACTGTTTATTTCAACTACACTTGAAACATAATTGGTTTGCTATTAAACTTCATACCTTGTCAACGTTCTCATAGCTACACGGAAATTCTAATCGCACTTTGGAACCGAGCGAGTTCAGTCGTTTTCCTCAACGCCTACAAACTTCGCGCTACTTCATAAGCCGAGGCCCAAGTACGCTATAATTAAGCTGCATAATTTGCTTTCGTACCAATAGCGAAAAAAACGACAGCTTTAAGCAACCTAAATTAAGCGCTACACTTACAAACCCCTGTGGTTAACAGCGCTATCAAACTCTTTCAGTCATATATGCAGGTCTTTGGCGCATCCTAAACCTGCAAGCTTAGAGGCTTGAGCGTCAAGTTGGAGCTTAGCAATTCAGAGATTATCAAACGTCTTACTGCCGTAGTGCAGCGAAGGCAATTGCTCGTCTGCAGCAGACGGAGAATGGTAGCATTCCTATTCGAGTCTTCGTCACTCTACTTTCTACGTTGTACCGAAATTGTAGAACCGTCTGTATCGATGCTGTATATTACAGACATCCTAAAAACTTGCTTAACTTGCTACCCGTAGCTAATACTTAGCCGTTGAAAACGCCGCTGCAAAATGCAAAATACTGCGTCCTCTTAATACTGTTAGTACTAGTGCGTATTATGTCATAGACCACGTCAGAAACACTGAACTGTCTGTCGTCCAATTGCTACTGTTTAATTTGTTTTCTACACACCAATAACTCGAATGGTGCCTTTTAACTCATCTTTATTAACTGTAAAACGCTCAAAAACCCTGACCCAACTTACAATTCCTTTTTCTGTATTTCTAATATTTCTTTCCACTAACTACTGCTGTCTTTTGATCAGAAATAGGCTGACAGCTGCTTCTCGGGCAAAGCTTCTGTATATGGCATGCCATCTACATATGGTTCCTCTTTAATTATATAACTATTTTCTGCTTCTAAATTGCCATCCGCGATAACCAAATTATCTTCTTCTATGTAACTTTCGTCAGTCGAACTTAGTACATAACTGCTCTCGTCTAGTGCCCCACTTACAGCCGTCGACGTTAAACGCGCACGTGGTGCTGTATATAGCGGTGGTGGCATCTCAACGGGCTCGACCTTAACATTATTGGCTTGTATTGTACCCACTGGTGTGGCGCTTGCCTTTTTTCGTCTCTTAGCCTTGGGTTGTTTCGGTTCTGTGCACTGGTCCTGGCCTGCATTGTTCGAGTTTGTATTATTTTGGTCTTGTTCTACGTCTTTTGTCTTGGTAGGCGTGTCATTTTCATATGGTCTGTATGGTTTCTCCAGTGTTGACATGTCAAATAAGCCCTCTTCAACTATGGCGTTAAGCACACGTTTGGCGACCACTCTGGGACGCGAATGCGTCTCAATATGCTTACGCAAATGATCTCGACGACAGAAGCCCTTATCACACAATGGGCAGACATGCTGCTTCATGCCTGTGTGTATGGCTTCAATGTGTCGACGTAAGTCGGTCTTGTGATGAAATTGTTTGGGGCACCGATCACATTTGTGTGGCTTATCGGTGGCATGATGTCGTGAGTTATGCACACGATGTATTTCCGGCAAAGGAAAACGTTTACCGCAGGTAGTACAACGGTATGGATACTCACCGGAGTGGAAGCTCTTGTTGTGTTGAGTGAGGTAACAGTTTTTGGAGAACTCCTTATCGCATTCCAGGCATTTAACACGACCGTTCGGTAGCGTGATGGAACGTGGCGTAGTGGTGCATTGTGAGGGCGAAATCTTCCTTTTCGACGCGGTTTGACGTTTAGCCGGTCTACGTGGTTTTGCGGCTTTTTTGGTGGCGTTTTTGGCGGCGGTGTTCTTGGTGCTTGTGTTGGTTGTGCCGGTATTGTTGTCAGCTGTAGAGTTGTCGTTGGCTGAGAGACCACTCTCATCATTTTGGGTTGTAGCGGTTGTATTTATTTCACCTTTACTGGTCGTGTCCGCGCTGGATAGGTCATCTTTTGGTGAATACGGTGCAACTGCACCGTCGTCCATTGGCTGCGATGATTCTTGTAGGTACAGGTGCTCTTGCATGTGCACACCAGTGCCTAAAATCGTATGAGCTGGCGGCAAGTCACCCTCTTGTGGTGAACGTGGATATGACTCACGCAAAGTGGTGCGCGGCGGTAGTGCATAGAATGACTGACCCATTATTGAGGAGGACATAAACTGTAGTATTTGTCCGTCGGCGGTGATCATTTGTTGCGCTTGCAGTCCGCCGTATGCATCCATCGTAGACAATTGTATGTAGTCGTTACTTTCGCTACTGCCGCTGCTGCTGTTAATGGTAAGCACTTCTCCATCTTCGCTAGACGTTGCCGTCTCATTACCAATAATAGTGTGATAGGTCATTGTGGGCTCCAGCGGCGCCAGCTCCGACTCCTGTTGCAGCTGCTGGTATGATGGAATGGTGTTGGTGGTGTGCAGCTGCGGCTGCTGCTGCAGCGGCGGCAGCAGCTGCTGTGTGGTGGTGGTGATGGGCGGCAGCAGCTGCGGCGTGATGGAATTGATGTGGTCCACCGGCGACTGTATGCTGGTATTGTTGAGCAGCATACTGCGCATGGATGGTAACACCAGCCGCTCCTGCTGTTCCGGCGCCGCTTGCTGGGTGTGGTGGTGGCTGTGCAGCATATGGATGTTGCCCATATTGACCATAGTAGCTGTGCTGGTGTTGGTGATGGGCGGCTGCGGCTGCAGCAGCTGCATATTGCTGCTGAGCAGCGGCGGCGTGTTGATACCCAAAGGTAGGATGTTGTATTGGGGATCCATTATATTGGCTGGCATAGTGACTGCCGCTGGCGGCTGCATGGGAGAGAAAATGTTGTCCACCATTCCCGGCGGACGTCGCAGCTGCTCCTGGTGGTAGTGCTGGTGGGAGGTAATAAGGGGCGATAGCGCTCGCATGTTGTGCTCCGACGCCGGATTGAGCGTGGGCGTTGTGTTGTGATAGTGCCGTTGCGGCCCCTCCAATTCCTCCAGCAGTTGATGGTGGAAAACCTGTAATTCCTCCCCCTGCTGAAGATCCGCTTGTGCCTGACGGTGGCGTTGTAACTGCACCTCGGCCTCCTGTGCCTGTTCCGCTGCCACTGCTGCTGTTGCTGCTGCCTCCTCTTCCAGTTGTTGCTGCTGTTGCTGCTGCAGCATTTCCATGTCCATTTGGGAGCGCTCCCGCTCCTCCGACGACAGCGTGTTGTCCAACTCCTGATCCGTGTCCAATTCCGCTTCCAGCTGTGGCGAGCGAATGTGCATTGTGCTGTTGTTGCTGTTGCTGTTGTGCGGGTAGTTGTCCTCCAAGGGTTCGCTCTTTGTGGTAGTGGTTGTTGTTTTGTTCAGCAGGCCCCTCGTGTGGGAGGACGGCATTGGTTGTGGTGTTACTGGGGCGGAGGGACCTGCTAACCCGTTTGGGTGACCGTTCAAAACGGTTTGTGTGTTGTTTGGCGAGATACCCGGCACATTTATATGGCTGGGCGAATGACTATTCGTCGAAGACTGCACTTGATTCAAGTATTGCGTTTGTGGTTGTTGTTGTGGCTGATAGCCGCCTGGGTTGGCGCCATACGGTAGACCGTTCATCTGCATTTGTTGTGTCGGCGATGGTGAAGCGGAGTACTGCGACATGCCCATACCCGCACCCTGTGCAAAGTCCGGCGAACCTCTAGGCGGTTCGGGTGGTTGCACCGGTGCAGGTGGTTGCTGTTGTTGTGCGGCGGCGGCGGCGGCGGCGGCAGCTGCTGCTGCTGCAGCGGCATTAGCATTATTGCGACGGCTGTGTGACTTTGTTGTTGTGACTGGATCACGTGCCGGATGATGGTGCGCAGATATCGGCAGCGTTGCTGGATCTGGCTGACCGCTAGATTTGACTGCGTTCTTATGCAAGGTGGTATTGTAGTGACGCTTCAGGTGTCCCGAGCTAGTGAACCACTTGTTGCAAGCGGTGCAGTTGTATGTCTTCGGGCGACGTGCCTCATTCGACTTCCAAGTGGCGGCCTTAGTAGGCAAACTCACTGTATTAACGGATGACGAAGAGGGTGGCTCAAAACCACGATACTGCTGTTGCGGATCCTGTGGCCCAGTGGTAGTCGTAGGAAACTCCGCTGGGCTTGAAGAAACCGGCATCATTTGCTGTTGTTGCTGCTGTTGTTGTTGTTGTACGGAGGGCGGGGGTTGTTGACATATATCAGCGGTTACAGTGGGATCAAAAGACTTATCCACATAATTCTGTGAGTCAGGGTACTCAGTTTTAATCATGCCATATTCTTGCTTTATAACCATGCCAGCTGCACCGTTCGGCATGCTGCCTGGCACATGATAAGGCGACTGTTTGGGCGAGTAATATGGCGATTGATTCGCATGCGGTGGCTTGACGCTCAAATCTGTTTGCTGTTGGCCTGGCTGTGGTTGTGTGGGCTGTTGCTGCTGCTGCTGCATGTAGGCTGGCATACTCTCCTGCATGCCGTTATTTGGCGGCTGTGGCTGCTCCCAGCCGGGTAAAGCGCGTTGTTGCATGCTGTGCATAGAGTGCAGCGGATCGCTACCACCAACTGGTTCATGCATCTGATGTGGATGATGCAACAGCGATTGTATGCTGCCCGGTGCAGGCGGATAAACCATCTTTTGTGAATCCAAATCAAGCAATTCACCCGGATTGCCACCCTGACCGCCCTGTGTTGCTGTGGACTGCTGTTGCGAGCCCGAGGAAAGTTCCTCCTTGATGTATGGCGAGCTGGAGTAGCCGCTGCTGCCATAGGGCGAGGCGCCATGCACATTGGTGATATGCTCTTGCAGCTCGTTGTCGCTGGCGCACATGAGTCCACATTTCTTGCATTGTAGCTTGCAGTTGCCGCCCGGCGAACCGGTTGCAGAGCTGCCGCTTAACTGCATGTGTGTCGAAGTCGATGTTGGACTGCTTGAGCTAACTAAGCGCGGACTCAGCGAATTCGTGGTAGTCGATACGGCGGCGCTGCTTTGTGGCAACGGTAATGTGCCGCCTGCAACGCCGTTAGTATTAGTCTCGGGCGTGCCATTGCGATTGCTGCCGTCGGCGGTACCGCACGAAGTCGGGTTGTTAAGATAGGGATGGTAACGCACATTGCTAGCTGCCGATTGGTTGGATTTGTAGTCGCTGCTGCCATTGCTGTTGCCGCCAGCGCCATACATCAGCCCATAATCCATGGCAGCGCCAGCTTGATGCTGTTGCTGTTGTTGCTGCTGCTGTTGGTAGAACTGCTCGAAGGAGTTCAGATAGCTGGGGTAGGGTGGCTGTTGTTGTTGCTGTTGCATATCTGGTTGACTGCTAGCCGTGGCGTAAATGCTGCCGCCATACATATGTGGCAAGCCGACGCTGCCATTCGTTGTGGTCGCTACCGAAGTGTACATGCCGTAGGGATTATGTCCCAACTGTTGTTGCTGCTGCTCGTTGTTGGCAATTAATTGGCCATTAGTGGGTGGCTGCGGTGTGCCCGGCTGGTTGTCGCTCGAGTCTGCAGCGGCGCTAATCGTATTGTTGTTGTTATTTGTGCCCGGTTGCCCGGCATCACCAACGCCACTACCATTCGAATGCGGTCCGCTAGAGACGGCCGCTGCGACATTGTTGCCGCCATTAGCGTTAGCATTGCCGTTATTGCTGCCATTGTCGGCAACACCGCCACCGGCCACGCCACCGGTCTCAGCCGCATGCATCGGCGGCATCTCTGTTTCAATTGAGGCCATCAACTACATATGTTGTATGTGTTTTTGTTAATATTTCTGTTTCTTTGAAAAGTGCTATAAAGTATAAATTTACGCTTTGGTTGTGGTATGTGTGGACTTGGCTGATTTGCGTAAAATCTCAACTGTCTCTTAGCGCTGCGCTGGCTAGCACTCTAGCACATTGCGTGTCTGCAACAAGTTGTGTATTAATGCTTTTGTTGCGTCTCTGCGTTGAAGACTGACTGTATGTGTGTATTTTTTATTTCGATTTTTATAATCGTTCGTCGCGTGTTGCTGACTCGCTGCGCATTCGGTTGTCGTTGCTGGTTTTCGAAGAACTGTAAAAGCGAAAAAAAAATGTGTGGAGTTAAAAATTTGCACTGATGACTAAGTGTTTTTCGACATAAAAAAGTAAAGAAGCAAAGAAATGACTGTGCAGATACGAAAAGTTGTAAAGGAAACTGCGCAGGCGCGGCGCTATAATTTTTCGACTTCATTTACATAGCGCTGGCTTTATGTACAAGAACGACAAAGACGTTTTGTGTAATTAATAATGTCCAATAAATAATATATAACAACAACAATAGTCAGAATAAGGCGCTTGGCGTCTGCGAGACGCTTAACGGGTTGTAAAACCACTTCGTTTAGTTTTCACATGCTTTCACAGCTTTGCAAATTACTAGTAATTTTTGGTAATCTTCTCAAAACTCTGATTAAGCTAAACTACAGCCGTTATTTACACTTCTCCCAGAGCGCTTCTCTACAATAATCTCTCTAAATTACACTTCGTTATTTTTCGATTGATTTCGGGATTTTACAATTTTTTTACTAATTTTTAGTAGACGCTAAAATCAAATCAAATTTAAACTATTTTTGCACGCTTAATTTACTCCTCTACTTTTTTAACAAAATTGACTCCTCAAAACTGCTCTGAATTATCAGAACTTTATTTACAAAAAATGTTAGAATCTAAAATTTAAAATAAACTTCAAATATCGTATCGTACTCCTCATTTTAGCGCCACTTCTTCAATTAAGTTTCTACCAATTTCGTGTCTCTTCATGACTTAGAAACTTCTTTTCTATAACTCTTTACATAGTTTTTCCTAGTATACTACCTTAATGTAATAAAGTCTCAATCCATACCTTACCTTAACCTCAAAATTTATTCTAATATATGTAACTGTTTTGCATGCTTGAACTAAGCACACTAGTAACCTACGCTTGCTTGTTACACTCTTAACGCTGCAATAAGCGCTTTCTTTCGCTTACTCTCTGATCTGACTCTCTTCCTTTTTCACTAGAACCACCTACAATATTTTGAGTGCTGTGTATGCACTTGTCTTCTCACTCTCTACTTTCGTTATATATTTGTTCACACGCCTTGTATTGCTTGCTTTGAGCAGTATTTTTTAACGAAACTAACCTTAAAATAAATCATACATTACTCGTTGCATTATTGAGCGCCTTTGAATGCACTTGTTCTCTCTCCACTCTACTTTTAAATGATTTTGATCCTCTATGTATTTTTATTTGAATTTTCGTGCTTTGTAATAGTTTTTTTAAACTGAACTAACCTCAAAATAAATTTTAAACATTTATTTTCTAAGTTCCTCTGTTCTCAATAGATTTTATTTCTTATTCTCGCAGTATTTTTGATCTAAATCAAGCTCAAAATATCACTAAGCACTTCTTTGATTCATATTTTTTTTAAGTTTCAAAAAATAATTTTCCAAAATCTTCTAAGTTCTCTCTATTTTTCATTTTTGCGAGCATTACTTTTAAACTAAGCTAACCTCAAAATTGTGTGTTTAAATGTGATTTTCAATCCGCCACAAACACACCTCAACTCGTCTTCGTTACTCTCTTAATATTCTAGCGGTTTCTATTAAATTTCTAGCCCTATCTTCAATAAAAATTCTGCATGTATCTTCAATAAATATTGTTAAATTGCTGTTCTATGCAACTTTTACAGAAAAGCTTGAAGGTTTTTCAACTGCCATAGAGCTTTTAGAAATGCACCTTCAATAAAAATTGTAAAATTGCTTTTCTACGCAACTTTTACAGAAAAGCTTCAAGCTTTTAGAAAGCTTTTTAGTTTTGCGAAGCTTTGGACCACTTTTCGCAGCTTTTAATTGACGATTTCTGAATATGAAAAAAACTTACTATTTTATTTGTAATCTTTTAATCTTTTAAAACTTCTGAGGCACTTTTAATATCACTAAGTGACTTGTCGTTTTTTTGTTATCACTGTTTCAGAAGTTCAATTTTATCACAATCTTTCGAGCGTTCTAACTTCACGCACTGATTTTTGAGAAAATAATATATTTTAACTTGAAAATTCAAATATTTTTGAATATAGCCGTTTTTTATATTTTTTAAAATAATCAATAATCACGTTGTCCTTTCGCTAGGCACTTTCATACAAAACTGAGCTTTTTTTTCTCAAGCTTTTGAACTTTTATGCAACTTTTTTTATAACACTGGCAGTCGCTGCCGCTCACCTGTTGTCTCTTCAACATCAAGCACTTATCATAAACTGTTTTAAACACACAAATATTTGCGCACTTTTGTCGAAATATTTTTCGTAGTCTGTTATCAGTTGATAATTTCGAACTTTTTTTTGTCGCCACAAAGGCATCTACGTTTGTATGATCCTTAGGTAGTTAACTACACGGCACGATCGTTACTGTCGTTCTGTGGCGATATGCCGAAATTTGGGCTATGATATTACTTCTGCTGTAGTGCTACTACAAACACAACAACATACATAAGGGGCGCAACTACAGAGCGCGCTACAGCTTATGCTATAGCTATGCACATTTGTATGTATGTGTTTGTCTCGTTTTTGTCAGCCGTTGTCCTGCTTATGCGCGTTCGTGTGTTCGGCTGGTTGTGTTGTGTATGTATGTGTATATGTGTTCGTATGCGCCGATCTTCGCTCGTAACGAAGTCAGTGCGCAAGCAACTGCTTGTCGCTGCTGTATAGTTATGTTGCGCGTGCGCGCACAGCATACAAAAGTAATAACAACAAACAGCAGCTATAGCAGCGCTGACAGCGCCGGCGTGTGTTGTGGCAGAGCGCTGCATACCTTCGGCAAAATGGCTGCTTACACATAGCGCGCAAGTGTGTGTGTATATATCATAGCTCCTTGCGCTACTTGCAGCGCGCTGAGCCCTTCTAGCGAAATGTATCTTAAATTGCGCGCATTGGCGTAAACTAACTGTCGAAAGTAACTAAATACGGACAAAAATACTAAGTCTGTTGCCTTAACATCCCATTTTATCGCGAGCAACATGAGCGCATGCGTATATACGCACACATACACACATTTTCCATACATAGCTATCTATCTATATATATATATATATCGCACTAACTATCTATCTACTTGCGCGACAGTCAGCGCTCATACATATGTACATACACATAAATTTTAATTTGCGCTCTTTCACCAAGTAACAACGCGCAGCACATACACTCTACACGCGCAGCGCGCCGCGTCGCGCATCTTTAATTACCTTTTACCTGGAACTGCGCTATTAATTATGTATGTATATTGCAATGAAGTGGCATCTCCACTAATTGCGAAAAATTGTAATCGTTTGCGGAAGTTAAACAACGCTTTAGCGAATCCTTAGCGCGACGCGCAGCGCACAGGTATGCGGCACCTATAAAGGCCTTAACAATAGTCGGTTGCCGGCGATAGCGCACAATGAACAGAAGTGCAGTGTTATCCTTGAGCTCTAGCAACGCCTACTAGTTGCAACCATCAATACTATAATACAATATTTTACAGTTATTCTGCATGCTTGGAATTCGCAAAATTACTATTTCTAGGTCATTGTGTTAGAAAGTTTCATTGTATTCGCCTTTTTCTTTGCTGTAGAGCTGTTAGTTGGCGAAATTGTAATGCACAAACACGCATAGCGCAGCTTCTAAAAATGCATTGCGCTTATGGTTTGGCAATATTGCATTGTCGCTTACAACAATTTTCGTTGGTTTTGGCAAAATTTTGCTGAAAGCCATCTCGTTGTTAGGGTATATATTTGTTTTGGTATTAAAATATACCTGGCACTTTCTGAAAAAGGCTCAAAATTAATTTGCTAATTTTTAATGATTTTTAATAGTTTATTTGAATTATTTAAATGATTTTATTTTTATTTATTTAATTTTATTTTATTTGTTTGAAATTTTAACTTTTCTCCTTATTTTTCATTCTTAAACTTTAAATTTCTTTCTTTTAAATTGTGTTTTTAATTTATTTGTTTTTATTTTACTTTATTAACTTACTTTATGATTAAAAAAAAGTAAATAAAAAATTTATTTAAATTTTAATCCTAAATTTGTATTTAATTAAAAAAAAAAAAAAATTCAAATTTATTTTTATATTTAAATTTATGTTATACTTTTAAATGATTTTTTTTAATTTTATTGTTAAGTTTCTATTATCGGCGGTGGTTCAGAGAGGAGCCAATAGAGTGAGGGGACGGCAGTCTCGGTGGTATCACAATGGGCCTCTTAAAGGCCTAGGTGGGTCGAAAGACTACCTACCTTCTATTATCGAATTTAATGTTTTTATCTATTATATTTTAAAATAAAATAAAAATAATTATGAATAAAAAATTTTGAATTTCAGTTTTGGTTTTGTAAATAAAATTTTCTTGTTATATAAGCAATTTTCAATTTTTAGATTTGGAATTTTTTAATTTTAAATTTTAGTTTTTATAAACTATTTTTTTTTTTATATTTAAAATTTATACTTCTTATTTATTTTTACTTTTATTTAAATTCACTTTTAAAATTTTATATTTTTAATTATTGTATTGTATTGTACATGACAAATCATGTTTAATTAAAATTTTTGTATTAAAAATTATTTTAAATCTAAAAAAAAACTGTAAAAAATTGTTAAAAATCTATTTTTGCTTTTGTAATTTAATTTAATTTTTTTTTTTAAATTTAATTTTTTAAGTTTTAAATTTTTTATTCTAACATTTTAATTTAATTTTTAAAGTTTTAGTCTACTTGTATTATTAATTTATTTTATACTTTTAATAAATTTTTTCTATTTTATTATTAGTTTTAGTTTTCTTCTTATACACCTATTTTGGAAATTTGTATTTTTAATTTCTAAGTGTGGGGTTTTTATTTTTATATTAAATTTCTTTTTAATTAATTTTTATATTTATATATTCAAATTAATAGTTATTATTAATAAATTTATTTTTTTGATTTCATTTTACTTTTCTAAATTTATATTTTTAATTGTTGTATTTTGAAATTAAGAAAATTAATTTAATTAATATTAAAAAAATTTAATTTAAATTAAAAATAAATATTTTAAAATTTTATAAATATTTTTTTTTTTTAATTTCAATGACTTGACTTTGGTAAATTTAATATTTTATTTTTTAAATTCTAATTTTTTTTGTTTTTTGTTTTTGATAAATTTAATGTTATTTTAAATTTTATTTTTGAAATTCTTATGTAGTTATATTTTTATTTTTAATTATTATTTTTTTTTATTTTAATTCGTAAAATTTCAATTTTTAAAGTATAATTAATTTTTTGTAATTTTATTTTCGCTATTAAAATTTTTATTTTAAGTTCTTTTGTGCAAATTTAGTTTTAATTGTTTTTAAAATTTTTTATTTTATTTTTTACATTATTGTTTTCAATTCTTTTATTCTGGAAACTCTTTTTTTTATATTTAAAAATTTTCATTTAATTTTTAAATTGTAATTTCTTATATTGTAATTTTAATTTTTTATTTTTGTTGTTTTTGTGTTCCGCCTCTACTTTAAGCATGCCTCACACTTATTTATGTACTTAAGCTTCAATACGTACACATATACCTATATGCATATATGTATGTATGCATTGTGCTTAGCTCGTAAAATCTCTGCATAAATGTTTTCAACATTGTTGTTGTTGCGGTTATAATTTTTTATTTATGCCATTTTTTACGTTAGCCTGTTCCATTAATTACCTTTTGTGGCACGTACCCATTAAACATTTCGACTTCTCGCGAAAAGTATACATGCAAACATACAGACACATGCACATATACATAAACATATGCTCAGAAATATATTCGAAAACACACTTAAGCGCTTAATGTATTTTTTCGGCAAAATGATCTTCCCACACTTTCATCTGCACATACAATACAATACAAAAATGCATATAAAACAACACGCACACATACACACTTCTGTACATGCATTTATGCCGCCACTTATGTATCATAAAGCGCCGTTTTTAATGCGCATTTTGCATGTGCTCGGCTTAATTGCAATTGATTTGTTGCAAATAATCAGATATACTCAGATACACACATACATATACATATATGCATTTACATCTGTAATTAGTTGGTGATCCTCGAAATTATGCCGCAGCTCAAATGAAATACACGCTTAAGTACGCGCATACCATAAATTATGCTTAAGTCAAAAAGCAACAACAATTTAAGGCACTTTTAATATTTCACATTAACGTTAACGTAAACGTAAACATAACTGAATATAATGTAACACATTTTAAGGTATTTGTGTTGGTGAAAAGATAATTATTGTGAATTGACAGTACTGAGGACTTAAGTTGAGCGATAAAAGCAAGCAGCATCGTAAATAAAAGAAAATATGTTTGACTCTTTCAAAAGATTTCAAAAATTTGATGTCTCCAAATGACTCTCCCAACATTATGTTACATAAAAATTACAAAAACAACACACATGATACGAAAATGAAACAGCATATTGCAAGTGTTGAGAAAACGGCTGTTGCCATAACTAGGACAGTCTCGTGGTAGCCTTAAGCAGACCTGTTGATTTCCAAATGTAAGCCAAACCATAATTGATCTGTTTATGAAATAGGATATCTTCACGCTTATTCTAACGTGTTTTTCCGTTTTCATTCGGGTTATCCAGCTAGTTTTGTATTTACTCCCAAGGATCTCTGCTATTTTTACAAAATTTTTAGCGTTTCAACACAAGATTGATTAACGCGTCTGAAACTGCCTTTCTAGTTGTTTGATCCACCTCACTTTTCTTAAATTCTACCCAACCTTAATTTTAACCCACATTTGAGTGGATTCGAACATATTTCATCCCAAATTGTTTCGAAATACGGAAAAAGCCAGTGAAGTGGGGCTTTTCGGACTTTATCATGATTCTCCAGCGGTTGAATGTACGCATACTTGTACTTAGAAGCAGGCAGGCAGTAGATAATATATGCTGGCTTCCAGATCACAAAAGAATTCCGTGAAACGAAATAGTTCATGAGATTGGCCAAAGCGCCATTCGTCTGGAAACCGAACAAGTACAGTAAATACGGAAGTCACTAAAAACGATAAACAATGAAATTTCCGAAAGGCCTGACAGACGGTTCAGGGCGAGATGAAAAGCCTCAAGTACATGCAGGATCGCCAAGACCATGGGTATAATTAACGACGATACCGTCAAGGGACTAGACGAACTGAGATATCAGGTCGCTCTTAAAGTTCTCATAAAGCGTTGACGTGCTGTATAACGAAAAATTTATCTCAAATTAAACTGAACCTCCATCTGGCATTACTGCTTGTCTTATGTAGTAGCTTCTGGTGCAAGCGGTCAGTTTTATTGTTTACCTTGCCATTTTTTAACACTTTTCTAATATATTAGTTTCCCAAAAAAGCTTTGGTGGACATACATGTTTGCAACATTATCTATAGCTCAATTCAAATTTAGACTAGTTTAATTTCTTTTATTAATTCTGAATGTTTGACATTTTTCATAAAAATTGTAAAATTTAGTGTAATTTTTTATATTAAATATTTTAAAATTGTTTATAAAATATTTTAAAAAATTCTATACTGGCACTCAAAAGCTTTATTGCCATTTTGTTTGATATTGATCATAAAAACTTTTAAATTTTAATTATGTTTTTAAATTGCTAATCTATACTGGAACTCTAGAGCTCTATTGACAATTTGTTTAATTTAATTCTTTTTATTAATTCTTGATATCTGACATTCTTCATAAAAATTTTAAAATTTTTCTGATATATTTTTCATTTTTTTTCTAATTAACTATTTTTTTAGAAAAAATAAATTGTAAAAACTTTTCATTTTAAAATTTTTTTGATATTTTTTTCATTTTTTTCCTATATTAGTTAATCCACTATTTTTTTTTAGAAAAAATAAATTGTAAAAACGTTTCAATAATTTTCCATCGTAATTTCTCTTTAATGCTTGAATCAAATTTTTTGTAAAACTAAATTTTCAATTCCGTTTTTACTTGAAACATAACATCTCAACAATTTGTCACGCTCTCGCCAAATTCCCATACATAAACATAACATAGTGAATCACAGCCGTCGTTTACGCAACGGCATTTATTCCAATGCATGCCGTCGCTATTAGCAGCTGCTGGCAACAATTCCAACAAGCCGGCTGTTGTTATTGTTGCTTTTTAATTAAACATGCCTATGTGCTCACGCAAAAACTAACAGCTACAGCTGCTGAGATTGCGGCAATGCTGTCGGGCTGTTTTACTAGAGGGAGGAAGCTGTGCGAGCGGCTATGCAACCCCCTTTTTCGAAAGCAAAAAATCATTGATTTGGCAATTAGCAAGATTAATCTGTGAAAGTAGAGTAGGGTGCTGTAGAGAGTTGTTATAAATAGTAAGCGAAGCCATAACGTTCGCCTGAAAATCCTGAGTAAATGTGCAACTGATTTTAATTTTTCTTAGAGCCGTTTTCTTACAAATAGTTTTATAAATTTAGATAACTAATGAAATACGCAAATATTTAGCATAAATAAAAAATTTGAAAACTAGTAAAAAATAAAAAAATGCGTTCAAAGCGCTGCTTTAAAAAGTTTAATAAGTTTACAAAAAAATTTATAAATAATTTTGAAATTTAATAAATATCAAAAACTAAAAATTATTAAAAAATTAAATTGAAACTATAAAAAATGTCTCTCATGTGATTTAATATTAATAATATTTAATTTTATAAATTTGGAACAAAATAAAATAAATTTTTAAACTTTTATGAAATGTCATACAATATAAATATACAAAATAATAATCTTTTTTTATTAAAAAGCTACTTTTAGGTTGTAAAATAAAAATTAGTGAATTGGACTCAACGCTAAAAAGTCTATGAAAAATATATGAAATTTTATAGTAAATATTTCTGAAGAATTACATTTTCCAATTGAATAAAATGCTTATAAATTTGAGTTATGGCAATGAAAATTCATGCTCTCTAATTCGCCAAGCAAATTTTTCGAGCTCAACAAAAGTTAAGAAAATAATTTTAATAATGCCTTTCAACCATTTGAAAGCAAAATAAATGTCTGCCAATTTAGCATTTATGGCTCAGAAAAATTGTCTACATTTTCGAGATTTCTTGCTAGGAATTTCACACACATATGCCTGAACTAGTTGCTAAGTAAAATATATAAAAATCGCAGCTTTTTTTGGAATAAAATCGAATGCAAAAAAAAACTCAGAAGTCATTATTTAAATATTTTATGAAGACTATGGGCAAAAGTTTTGAGTTATTGCGCAGAAATTTTGGAACCTTGAGTGCAAATATAGCATTATTATATAATTTTTCTGAAATAAGCAGACGTAAAATATTTATTCTATTTGATTTCTATATATAATCAACTAATAAGAAAATATTAAGAATTCTGAGTTATGACGCTGAAATTTGGTACATTTATGTTATATTGTAATATAGCAGCATATTGTTTGTAGCAATTTTGCTGATAACATTGAATTCCAAATATTTTTACTGTTCACTTGCAAATAAAATGTCAAAAATAACATTTTGTGCTGTTTGCTAAATTTTTTTTGGAAATTTAAAGTTATAGCACTGAAATTGTGCATATTTTTTCAACTTATATTGGAGCTTATTTTTAATAGCACCATTTTCTTCAACCTTCTGACTTGAAATATCTTTTTTGAGACATCGAAAATAATATATAAGTAAACAGTTATTTAAATACGAGTAGATATTGAGAATTTTAAGTTATGGTGTTGAAATTTGGTACCTTTGAAACCGTTTTATTGCTTTAATTATTATAGTATTTTTTTTGTTTATAAATTATAAGAATTACTTGTATATATAGTTTTGCTGCATTGTGCATAAAAAGTTGCTGGGAATTGATTTAAAAAAAATATAAAAAACCCAAAATATTTTTATTATGAATTATAGCGTGGAACTTTTATTTTGAAAAAAAACATATTATTATATTCTCTGCAATATTTTACTTAATTTCACGGCTGTAATATAATATTACCTAAAAGTACTCATAACTGCCTGACAGCAAGAAAGTTCTTGAGCTCTTAAATAATGTTCGTTATATTTAGAACTCGTAAAAGTTCCTATACACTGTGCAATGTTGTTTAAAAATTTATTTTTGTTTTTGCCGAAAGTGCTTATTTTAATAAAACATTTACTCTAGATTTACGATACTCTGAGCATGACAATTACAACTATTTTGGTTACACAAAACTGCTTAAATACCTAATTTTATTCACTGTGAATACTTTAAAGTCTCATTGAGCCGCTAAACGCCAGCTAGAAACATACAAAGTTCTCAGGATATATTTAAATATATTTTTGGTTTCACTTTTGTTATAATTTTACCATGAAATGATCATGTAATTGTAACTAATATTTAACATTTTTACTTTTAATGAAGAAGTAACTAGAAGTAACTTTTCAAAGCTACAAAATCGTTTCTAATTTTTATGCCATTTTCTTTAAGTTTAATAAAGATTAATATCTTAGCATGCTAAATGCCAAAAATCAGCCTAAACGGTTTGTCAGAAGTTATATTTCTGCTGTCTACAAAAGCGCTATACATAATCACTGTAAATACTTTATAGTTTCATTGAACCGCTAAACTCCTGCTAAAAGCGAACAAATTGCTCAGAAAATATTTAAAAATTTCTACTAAATTTATACTCGATTGTAATTTTAGACTTAAAAACCCATTTTTTTTTAAATTTTGCCATGAATTGACCATCCCATTTGTGCAATATCGATGTTATGCTAGCAAAAGTTACTTATTTTCGAAGTTGGCAAATCGCTATTACTTTCTATGCTATTTGCTTGAAATTTGGCATAAATAAATTCTAAGATTTAAACTTAGTAACTGTCGAAACACAGCCAAAACGCGCTGTTGGAAGCTATATTTACACAGCCTGCAAAAATGCGCTGCCGACGCTATTTGCCTGCTGTAGCTAACAGTTTAACAAAATGTTGCTTAACAGCCTTATGGTTTTTCGCTGTTAATGTTGTATTAAGCGCTGTTGTAACGCCACATAAATGTAGCTTGTGCAAAATAATGAAACATTTTCTGAGTTATTTTTTATTGTTGTTGTTTTATCATATATATATATACATATTTTTTTTTAAATTAAAAAAAGCGTGTTTATGCCTAAGTAATAAAAAAAAACAGAAAATTTATTAAAAAAATTTATAAAAAATGTCTGCTTACATTGTGCTGCTGTTGCGGTTGTTTAGCAAGTGCGCGCTAGTCGGCAGCAATGCTTTCAGCCGGGTATCCTGCTGACTGCTCCTTTTTGCCAAATTTTCCAGCAAAGGTGTTGCAATTTTGTCAAAATAAATACTTTTGCTAGTTCTTTTCCATAAATCACTTGTGTTTTTTGTAACTACAAATATTTTTGTTTTTTAATTTTTACACAAAAAGAGTTTCGGAGTTTTTACTCTCCGCGTCACACCACTCGCTTGCACACACAAGCCACTTGCTGTTTAATTGCTTGACTTGCTCGCCGCACTCGCCGGCTTCTACCGTTTGTTGTTTGTAGATCGCTTATTTGTTCATTTTTTTTATGTTAATTCGCAATTTTTTTCGCCAGTTTGTAATATTCGTTACTCGTCGTGTTGTTTTTGTTAATATTGTTGCTTATTTGGTTTTATATTTTATTTTATATTTCGCTTTCGTTATTTATTTAACTTCGTTTTGTGCGTTGTAATGATTGTTTGTTGTTGTTGTTTTATATTTGTAATACTTGCTTGTTGCTTTATGAACTTCATTATGAACTCAAAATATTACTAATTAAACTCAATTGAACTCAAAAACAACCATGTAGAATAAAACGTAACTAAAGTGTCTAACGAATTTTGTTGTGTGGCGAATTCTGCTGCCGCCTGCAAGGCGCGCTAAGCGTAAATAAACTTTACGTTCTTGAATTTATTTATTTTGCGCTTTTTTCGTAGCGCGCTAAGCGTTTTACGTCGCGCTGTTTGACTTGCTTGCCGCTTATGCGTCGCGCCGCGCCGCGCTTGTTGTGTCGGCCGTTGGCTTCTTGCAGAAATTCGAATTTTGAATTTTGTCTCGTTGAACGCGCGCAGCACTTTTACACGCACGCTTTTACTAGAAAGCTTGCTGCATCGGTTTCTCACGCGCGCGTCGCGTTTTAGTAACTTTTTGTTATTTATTTTTCGCTTACAAAACTGAAAATTCAACTGAAAATTTTAGGTTTCATATATTTTACAATTTTTTTTTTTTGCACTTAATAAAAATGATAAACTCATAAACTTTAACGTTTGCCGAAAATTTTGTTTTCTTGCTTGTCTTTTTGCCAAATTTTTATTTGTCAATTTGTTTTTTTTTCAAGATCTTTTATGCCGAAAAGTTTTTATGTGTTTTTGTTTTTGCCAAAAAATTTTTTATTTGCCGAAATATTTTTTGGTTTATAATTGAATTGAAAATCAAAAATGAAAAAACTGAGGAGAGGCGCTAAAAGCTAAAAAACTGCGCTCAGCTCGCTCGATCGCCCGTATGCCAAGCTGCTCGCGAGTCCTTCTTTCCGGTCCGGCGTTCCAAATACAAATGAAACTGGCCACAGCTGGCGCATTTGGCCAAGCCGACGACGGCGTATAAGAAATTCAATAACAACAACAATAGCAACGCGCACGCACGCACACAAGCGCCAAATTGACACGAAAGCAGCAGCAAAAGTGAACAGGCAAGCAAAAAGACGCTTCCAATTGTGTACGAAAAAAAAAATTATCGAAAATAATCGTCGTTGCGTCAGTCTAATAGTCGGCCAGTTGGTTGTTCGGCTAGCTGCTGCTTCAACGCCTGGCTGGTTGGTTGGTTGGTTCGTTGGTCGGTCGACTCATTCATGCAGTGCCAATTGGTTTGCTCGGCGCGCGCTCGTGCGCTCGGTGGTTGTCGTGCGGCGCGTTCATCGGCATTCGTTGGCGACGCAGTCAAGCAACCACTGTTTGCTTGGCGCAGAGCCAGTAAAGTGGGGGAAAAGCATGAATTGCTGTACGCGCGTGTGTGTGTGTGTGTGCGTGTGCCTCAGCAAGCAATCTCAGCCAGTCTCAGCTGCGCGTTATAGTTGTTGGTCAGCTGCTGGCTGCAGTTCTTCACCACCTCCCCAAACGCCTATACGCTTTAGCTGCAAAAATACAACGCGCGCTTCATTCACTAGGATTTTTTTTGTTTATTGTTTTTGGTATCTCTCTATCAGTTGCGCCTCTCTTTAGCGCACCATGTATTGTAGCTGTGTTATATTCGCCTTACTACCACATACTTCTTGCTAACATAAAGTGCCTTCGTGATCCTCGTATGCTGCATGTTTCCCCAACTGCTTGCTTACGGCGCTTCCTCGCTCTCAATCTCATCATTCGCTTTTACAGCGCTTGCTATTCGTCTTCATTGTTAGCTGTCTTTTAAGCGCTCTTTTTCTTTTCTCACTCATTCCCAATATTTATTAACGTCCACTTCTGCTATTCTCGCTGTTTTTATAACCAACATTCTTCTACATTACATGCTGCTAAGTCATAATTAAGTTCTATTGAGTTTACAGCATCATTCATTACCGACAACCACTCATTTTGCTGCCCTCGCTCAAATAACTTCAACAGCCCTCGACTTTTATCAACAGTTTTTCAATATTTTTCTCATAATTTTCAATTACAACAACAGCAAAAGCATTCTTTAATTTTAATTCGAATTATATTTTTTAACGATATAAATATACAACGCCTAATAGCAGCTTAACAGCCACTGAAAGTCAGCGCAATCGTTTGACAGTCATTTTACATTAGCTTAACAGCCACCCTAAAGCATACTAACAGCTTGTAAAATACTTGCAAGACTTCACTCACACATCCAACCATCTTTCAATTGTTTCACACACAGACACACACACACACACATAAATTTAAGTAAGTGTCTTCGCTCTTCACCACAACACCAATTTGCCAATTAGTGGCGCAACATTTCTTATTGACGCTGCCTCAGCCGCTGACACCAGTAGCCAATCGAGTCACTACACTTTCAATTTACGCTTGTGTGTGTGTACTGTGTGGTAGCAAATATTCCGCTGTGAACTCACCACACCTCAGCAGCAGCGTGTACTACTTGGAGCAGCACTGTTAATGCTGTATTGGCGCACTGTTATTAACAGCAAATACCAAAAAGGCTTGAAAAACGATAATTTGCTGATCTCTTATATTTAAATGTGGCTTTGGCTCATAAAAAAAGAGTTTATGGTTCGAAATTTTTATAAAATTCAACTCTAGAACGACATCACGAAATCGGATAGGAATATGGAAAAAACGCTCTGCTGATTTACTGTCTGAAAGCAAAGCAAGTGAAATGGAACTTTATAAAAATTTATTTAGCGGGGCGTTAAGCAGCCAATAAAGCTTCAATTTCATTAGTCTAACTAAGCTTTGGGGCTTCGTTATAATAAAAATACTGTATCTTCCCTTCGTCAACAAATAAAAAAATAAAAAAATTAGAAAAGAAAAAATTCACTAAGTCTGCAGTGTGTCTGCAACATAACAGTAATAGCAAAGAAATAACTAATAACAGCGCTCAATTTTAACATGAGTCAGTCGCTAATTAACAGTTAAAAGAGATTTAAATTGGCAGGGTTGTCATTATAGTGAAACAGGCACATATAACAAGCATTAACATAACAGTAGTAAGTTTATGTTAATTCAACAGAGCTAACTAAATAAACAGCAGTCAGTGGTGGAATGTGCTGTTAAATGGTAAATAAAGTTAAATAACATTTTAAATGTTATATTGGAGTGAAGCTGTTTGAGTCAAGCAATAAACGTTTGAAGAAAACTGAAATTGAAAAAAATTAATGCAAATAAATGAAAAATAATAGAATAAGTAAGCAAAGATGAAATGTAAAAATAAATAATATTTAAAATAATAAAAAAAATATAAATAGCAAATAAATAAATAATAAAATAAAATAATAATTATATGATAACATAATAATATATAATATAAATAATAATAAAAACAAATTTTTTTAAAATTCAAATTTTTGTTATACCTATATACATATATTTATGCAAATGCCACCTCATTACATCTTATTATATACATCTTATCTTAATTACTTTCTCTTAGTTTAACGAAAAAAAAGTCGATATTGTTATTGCTCAGCATATTTCTTTATAATCCTATTAGCAGCAACTTAGCACTACTTATACATTCTCAAAAACTTATGAATGCAATTATTTACCCCAAAGTGTTAAACTGCATCTGCCTTGCACTCAAATTTCTTTATATTTCTACGCGCACGGATTTTTCTGCATTAAATGCTGCAGCCAAAAACTGACAGCCGAAAACTGGCAGCTGATATACTACCGAATAATTAGATCGGGTAATGAAGTATAAAGGCAGATAGGCAAATGAAGGGAAAAATGTATAGAAAATTGCTCAAATTGTTTGTGAAACTATGTTTGTAGATGCCATATCTCATCAAAAAAAATATATATATTTTCAAAAATGTAAATCGCTTATTTTATCGAGGTAATGAGCCGTTTTTCTAAAGTGGAGCGTGATATCTATAAATTGGAACTCGAATTTGTTAACTAATAGCTTTCATATATTGCCATAAATAATTCTAAAAGTGAGTCTTTTCGCATGACTGGTCGAATGTTCGGAGACAATAATTTCAGACCCCGAACTTAAACCTCTTATGTTATGAGCATATTTCTATAGTGTTTACAATTGTATTCTACCACTTAATATCGAAGGTCACAATCCAATCATTCTGAGAATATCATTAAAATTTCATTTAAAAATCTCCAAATAAGCGTTATTTGTGTAAGACCACACAAAATAATTCAAAAAAGCTCATTTTAGTAACGTACCACTTTTTGGTAAGTGCCTCTGTTAGAAATGTCAAAAATACACTAATATTAGACCTTTAGTAAACTCCGACTTCTGTCGTTGATCTCACTTTGCCAAAACCTCATATACAAGCTCCCCAAACAAGAGTTAGTTGTATAAGTCCACGCAAAATAATTGTTTTCGCTAAGAGTCAGTGATACAATTTTCGAAGATACTTGTATAATAATTTTAGACCTTCAGTAGTCTCTGACTTTCGTCACTGCTCTCACTTATCGCCACTACCTCGTATGCAATCATCTAAGCAATTGACACTTAAGTAAGACCACACAAAATATTTCAAAAATACCTGGTGGTGTCGTAGCACTTTCCGTTAAAGTCAGCGGTCGAATTGTCGGAAATAAAATAATTTTTGACCCTCAATAGTCTACGAATCCCGTGTTTGAACTCACTTATGCTCAAATTTCCTTAAAAACTCATATTCATACCTCTAGAAAAAAAAGCTCTCTAAGTAAGTCCACGCAAAATATTTCACAAAAAGTCTAGTTTGTCACATCACGCTATATATGTTAAAAACCCACCTACACCCTCTCGTCGCTAAAATATAGAAGGGGTGTCAGTCTGTGTTGAAATTATTAGACTGCATGACTTTTGTTTTAAACTCTCCACACACTTTATTATCATTCATAGCTACACTTCGCAAATATTCACACAAAAATATATATTTTTTTTCACAGTTAGACCACTTACTTTGTCGGCACTTGAGCAGCACATATTCATACGCGGTCTATGCTATGGCCGTTCACCCATGCACCCTCTTGTACTCATATGTTGATACCATGTGCCTCACATGCTGCTCACAGCTTCAGTCATATGAGTATTAGCAAATACAATATTTATTTGTAACAGCATGAAATTTCGTATTCCCCACAGTTTTCACTGCGACTCTGCAGTGTTGTTGTGCTTGTTAGTTGCCGGGTATGAGGTCCCAATTGTTTTCGTCTGTCATCGATATAGCGAATGTGTATGTGAAAATTCGCGTTGCGTCTAATCAGTCAGCTGTGACCTAAACGTTACACAGCGAGTTTAAAATCGGAGTAAATGAAGCGTTGTCTTTTATCTTTTGAATATTTTAAGTTGTATATAGCTTCTTAGTCAAATGGTCTTCTCAAGGTGGAGACATTCTCTCGTCTAACTAAAAATTCAACATGCTAAGACCCTTAATTTGATAGTTGGGATCTTATTTTCCAATACTGTTTCAAGAAAACTGTTCTTAATCAGCTGACAGACAAGTTGATAAGTTTTAAAAACCCGCAACACGAGTTTTCAAAAATTCAAAATTTCTCTATAAGACAGCTATTTATGTTGATTACTATCCAGCATTTTTCTGTCTATATAAATGGTGTGCAGGTTAGACCAATTCATTTGAATCATGTTGTCACATATCGCGAGTTATCTTTCAAAAGACAACTCTCTTAGCAGGAAGACCTCATTTAATACTTACTAACTAACACACAAATCGGAATAGTTAGTGAGTTTTTAGCACTTTTTTCGTTTCGGCGCTAAAATTCTAAAATCACACACTTGGCGAACGGTAGAAATTTCTTGCTAGAACCTAAAAGCTCTCAGGCTAGACTGCATGTTCACCAAGTGCTAAGCTTTACCTATTTTTGAGACACACGACAAACTTCATCGACCCAAAAGAATCTTTCCTTTTGCGTATCGACCAAATTCTTCTCTAGATCTTTTAGGTCAGGTTTCTGATACGAGCCAAAAACTTTTCTGCAGTACCTATGTATATAATGAACAGCTTGTATCCAAGTCAGGTCACAACAGTGACTTGACTTTGTGGTAACCTCTTGTAAAATAAGTATATAAAATCCACAGCTGAGAGTAGGCTAAGAGGCTTCAAATTTTATTTAGTTGATAAAGATGAATCGGTTAGATGAAACATTCTTCATTCTTCAATTAGATAGTAATAATCATTCAAAACTCGAACTCAACTTCAAATTTTCCTATTATTTGCGAACTGCAGATTTTTCTTAGAGTAGTTTCTTAGAAACAAAACAATCATTTGCCAATCGAAATCGAAAGATTCAATCGAGATTTAGACAATGTAGAAGAGTTCAAACTTCAATAGTATTTTTATTGTAAAGCATTTATTTCTTCTATCCTTGGCTTTTAGACAATAAAGTCTGCCAAATATATTTCAACTAATT
Organism: Bactrocera oleae; assembly: GCF_042242935.1. Lineage (NCBI taxonomy): Eukaryota > Metazoa > Arthropoda > Insecta > Diptera > Tephritidae > Bactrocera > Bactrocera oleae. The sequence continues at coordinate 4,424,094 of NC_091539.1, forward strand.
ACTTAATTATCGAACAACTCAATTAAGCCCTCGACAGAGCGACTGGTAAATTGATTTCGTCTATTCTTTTTATTAAGCTGACAAGCGTAACTGTAGCTAATAGTGTAAGAAAAAGAGCATAGAAAGATCAAAACTGAGATATGGAAACATGCTGTTGGAAATATAAAATTACTCTTGGAAGAAGATAGCTAATTATAATTATTATTATATCAGAGGCACGTTGACAATTGAAGTATAACAAGGAAAACGGCAATGCTAGATTTGTTCTTGAATATTTAGGGTTATACTTTCTTTTAACTGGCTGAGGTTGGATAGGTGATGAGCGGGACGCTACTGAAAAGGCAATACCTAATTTTATATACTAGAAGTAGGGCTATAATTTTTAATAGCTGCTTGAGATGGGTTTATTTGAGAACTAAGTTGGGAGATTATTGTGAAAAGGTTATACCTAAGTTTATATACCAGAGGAATGGCTTGTAATGTATTTGAAGTGAAAATATTGGAGGACGCAAGGCTCCGAACTGAAAGCGTGATACGCAAGACTGCTACTCTCCAAACTTGATTTTCCACTCTATTTGAAAGACGGTGTCTCAGCGCGCATTCATGCGTCGTCTAACTTTAACTAATACCGTTGACATTTCGCGTTTTAGATTGTTGTTGTCGCTGTTTTTTTGTTCTTTTGTGACATGTGAAATGTAAATAAACCCTTCAAGGTGTTGAAAAATTCACTTGTAAATATCCCAAATCAAAATACACTCAAAAATTTGCATAATTTTCACGAACATGTTGTCGTGTAGCACGTGTGGACGAACAACCAAAGCAAGAAAAACAAAAAACAAAATAAAAACGGTACAGTAATAATAATAAAACCCAGCGAAAGAGGGACTAATACGCGGACATATGTGTGGTAGTGCCATAAGAAGGGATCGCCAGTTAGACCGATGAATGGACCGACACACATACAAATAGATTGAAAGGGACACTCGTCACAAAGCGACAGACAAATTGTCGAAATCCCTTAACGACTTAACGAAGGGCGAAAACAAAAACAACAAACCAAATAAAGGCGCGTAAAAAAAATGGCAAAAGTGTATAAGAAGAGAATTGAATAACATTGACATTACAAAGAGACAATAAAGCAATAAAATGAAAACGCGACTTGGCAGGCAAATCGACATAATGTTTCGTCACAAGCCGCACGAAGGCGGATAGGCGCTAAAACACACTATACGGCAGCGAAAATTGCAATACAAAAGCATAGCGATCAAAAAAAAAAGAAAAAAAAAACACAGAAATAAGGTGAAAAAATGCAAACGTCGTATGTGAGTGAGACAATTGAAAAATATAATAAAAACATAAGAAGCGAAGTGAAGATGAAGCAATTGAAGCGTAGCTAAATAGTTGAAGTGGCCAAATAATGGCAGCAGAGAAACACAGAAACGGCTGGAGACGATGTAGGCGAGGCCGAAGAAGACTAATATTTCAAGTAGCGGAAGAAAATAATGTTGAAGTGGAATTTTAAGCGGTATGCGAGTAGGTTTGTTGCAAGGACCTCATGTGGACTCTATAGATGTATAGATGTATAGCTGTAGAATGGTTGAAATGTGGAATAAGGTATTGCTATGAGTTCAATCAACGAATTCTATGTTAAGACTCCAAACCTAGATGCGCTTAACGGTAAAGAAGTTTCAGAAAATCTAAAAATAAAAAAAGTTTCAAGGAAGCCAAACCAAAGTGCTAGAAGCAACGACAAGGAAACGGCAACATGAAACCTTCTACACCACGAAAAACTTCTGTTGACTAAAATTCAAACTGTAAACTAGAGTGGGTGCTAAACAATCTTTCAATGAATGCTCGCATTTATGCACTGCCTTTTTTTTAGAGAATTTCACTGATTCTTAAAAGACTAAACTCACTTTGAACTAATTTGTTGGTTAACAATATAAAACCTCGTTTGAAAAATTTCAGTTGAAAGGATTGGCTTTGGTACCGAGTTGTTAGAGAGAACCGTTTCTAATTCATTACTGAAAAGTTTAGAATGGCTGTATAAGAGTATGAGCTCTCAATCTCAGAGTGTCTATAATCTCTTCTGCTTTCTTGGAACAGTTAAAGTTCCATAGCAACCGTAGAACTGACGTATCGTTTTTAAGTCGCCAAAGTGTAATCGAAATATACAAATCTATCATCTCTTCTGTTTGGATCAAGGAAAAAGAAAACGGACTTTCGTCCTTCGCAATGATCAGATATGAAACCTATGAAATTTTCAATTATTACTCGAGAATGCTGCTCAGGCAACAGAGCTACAATTAATTTAATATATATTCCCATTCTGAGCAGATGGAACATAGCGCCTCAAATACCGCAAAGCAAATTCCGATTATAGTAGGAACGAAACATTTGGACTAACAGTCCTCGAATGAATAAGTACCATGTTTCATAATCTCAACGAAAAACCCAACTATTGTCATATTCCGTTCCCAGGCGCCCAGTGTTTAGGGAAAAAACTTTCTTTACCACAGGCGAACTTGTTGAATAGAATTGGGGTTTGGTTACAATTGCTTTAGATTGGAAAACTTAAAATATAGCTAGTCCAGAAAGCACTGCAAACCAATTCGTATATAAGTTCGGCTGTCTGAAAGAAAAACAAAGTAGTTGGTTACCCTAGACAGTCAGAAAAATATTTTTAGCATCCTATGGGATTCCTACCGTCGCCGGTCTTTACGTCTACATTTGGCGCTTATTTTTTGCCCCATTTTGATATGTCCGTAGTGTTCGCTACAATCCCAGCACCATTCTAGTTAGTACCTCGTGTATTTTTATGTAGGAAGCAAGATATTTACAAGAAGATCTCACTGGCTCCTGTTGAATTTTTTCAGGATAGCTGCTAGGTTGACAAACCTTAGTGGGTTAAAAATTCGAGTCCGTTCCGGCTACGGAGATCCGACTGTTATGAGAACGGTTTCTTGCTCCAGCGGCTGGTAGTATCCGCAAAAACCACAATTAGAGAGGTACCATGAAGCTGCTCAGTTAGATCTTATTGTACTATTTAGAAGAGTAGTAATGAATGAGAGTCAAAAAACTCCGAAGACGAAACCGCCTCAGAGCTTACAATCCAACTAATTGTTTTTTAGTATTCATGCCATAACAAAGAAGCTGGAGTCAAATTTCATAAAAGTCACTGGGTACATACTTCCCACATATGTATGTATGTAACTCCAACATTTTCTCTAATATTATATTTTGTGTATTTTTTTCATATTTTTAATTGCAATTTCGCCAATTCCGACAATTTCATTTAGTCAGAGCCGAGCATAAATACAATCAAGAGTATAATTAAAATTTGTTTGCGTGTATTTTTTTTTTATCTCTATTTCTTTTAATTTATTTGTTTGCCATACTCACGCTTTAGCTCCATTCCATTTCATTTCGCTGTGCATACATCACATTTGTTTATGAATTTTATGACCGCATTTCAACTCCAACTTTTTCCAACGAATTACAGCTTCCATTGCCTGGCGCCCCTTCCGTTTTATTATTTTTATTACATTCATATTATTTTTCATTTGTTTCTGCTTACTCGTGAGCTATCTGTGCGCCATCACAACTCGTTAATCCCCAATTTCATTTTCGTCGCAACTCGCCAGCGCAGCACAGCTAATTGAATCCCAACTCTGTTGTCCAGAAACGGTCGCTCCATCCGTCTGTGCGTACGTCTGTCACTCCATGTAGCCACTCATGTTCGCGGTTCATCTTATGATATGACACGTCGCTGTGGTCATTGCGCCACGTACGTGTTAACTGTTCCCGCTTCGTACTCCTCTAGCTGACTTGCCTTCATTGTTTTCTGGGCGATGGTGAGCTTTAGCTTTTATTCTCAAAATTATTGTTTATTTTGCATTGAAATTCGTTTTTTTTTAATACCACGTTGTTTTAGATGCCTTACAAATGTTTTGTCTTAATTTAAGAACACGTTTTACTGCAGCTTAGTTACTAAATCCGCGGTCTTATATTAATTTCGATGTCGAGCTCCGAGTTTCTTATAAGTTTTCGGCTTCTATATTAACTTTGTCAAATCAGATCTTCAAACCAAGCGTTTTTCTTCAGTTTCAATGTAAATGTGTCTTTCTTCGAATCGCAATACAGCTGTAATTCATAAACCTAATCTGAAGCTGAAAACGTTTTTGCTGACGAATTATTTGTCCACTGATTCATAATATCTGTATCCACCACTCTTTCCTTTTTTAATCTTACCTATCTCAAGAAAAGCTTTAGTTCGTAAGAAACAGTTCGAATAATTCGATGGAACTCCGAATTCCTACTGATCTCGAGAAAAGATTTACTTCGTAAGATAAATTTAGAACAATTGAAAACTAAATGTAAACCCGCAAAATATTCCGCGAAGTCCCATATTGCTGTCGGAGCTGTCGGTAACAGCAAACTCCCGAAATAAAATATTACATTAAACCGAGTTATTACAAAATAGTCTGAACACCGTTAGCAATACCATAGTACTTGAGAACTCCCACAAATCACTCTCTCTAGTCTAATCTACTTGGAGCGAACAAGAATTTACATATGTAAGGAGCTTGCGAAGGAAGTCAACAAATTTCACACTCTCGTCTCACTCACTTCACAACTTTGCAGAGCAAAAGGAAAGATTAGCGACTTTCTTCTTTTAGCAGATAAAGTAAAGAGCTAAAAGAAAATAAACAAAAAAATATATTAAAAAAACCAGGATATCTGAAAGTTAGACCTAGTTGTAAATAGGAATGTTCATGAGAATAGAATAAGAAATATTCTCTCATATCGGGCATACTAACTTAGTGAAGATTGATCAGGTATCACTGCATCACCGAAGCGCTTTAACTTTGTTTGGGTGAAGCATACATTCATTACACCTAATATCCAGAATCATATAAAGTGGTGGAGTACTTTGGTTAACTAGACTCCAAAGGTGACTAAGTTTGGTCACTCGTATAGAGTTGTTGACGATGTTCTCTTTGCGTGGCACTAATATAGATTTAAGTCTCACCGAGGCCTACTTTTAAACCATATTTAGATATATCAGTCGCGATTTTTTGAATTTAGAATATTGTTATGTTGAAAAATGGGTGCTCTTAGTATCAAAAACTCTTGTAACCAATGCTCACTTTCTTAATTTCTTTAACAAATGATGTAAGTATGGGTAGTTTAATTATAGGTAGTTGGATCCACAGTAAATGTGTAATCTCATCTACGTCTTCAAGCGTTTTCTACATTTTAGTACCCGCAATTGCCTTTAATTTACACAAGCTCACCTGAATGGCTATGAGACAAATGGCAATGAGAACCAAATACTTTAAACTTTGGTCTTACAAAAACAGAATATTCAAGAGGCATATGCTGAGATGATTTCCTGCTGCTATAATCCAGACAACTTTGAAAGTATTAGCAGTTAGAAAGCTTTGGTTGAGCTTTCTTGAGATCCAGCTATCAGTACTGTCAGATATGGTGCATGTGGTGATGAGTTCCCGTCCGCAAAATTCAGTTTAACTTTGATCTCGGCATCCAGTCGTTTCAAATGGCAATCTCGTGGGCAGAATATACCTGCCAATGTAATATACCTTAAGAAAACAATGGAATTCTTTCATTTTTCAAATTTCTACCGTTCCTCTGTACCTTCAAGCTCATTAGCTTTTAAACACAGTATCACCTTTCTGAAAAAGACTTCGCAGTAGGAGATACTGACAATCACATCTGCTTGAAAAAATGTTAGCAGTGCTCAGAGCTTTACACAGTATATTTCATCATTAAGCAATCGCCAGCGCTTCGAACAATAGGCACTCAGGCTACTAGTGGTTCTTCTATAGTTGCTCTGTAAAGCAACTAATGGTTGTTAGATGTGAAAGGGAAACATTATAAGACTTTAACTGATAATATATTATATGTAAGAGTTGGCAAGGGTAATGAAAAAGGCCTTAACTCAAGACAATATTAAAAAAATACTTGAAAAGTTGGAACTTGCAATCCTCGAGAGCTTTTAATCATAAGTGTGCTCTCTGCAATGATTCTTCTATAGTGCTAAGCGGCCACTGTTGACTACTTGTTGTTATTGATGGACCTTAGAGGATTTTATTTGAAAGTAGCAGAAATTAAAAGCGCAATTGTAAAGGTTTTAGCTGAAGATAATATTTAAAAATATTTCAAAATCTGAATTTTCAATTACATAGCGCATCGAACCATAAGTCCTCTGCTTTCCCATGGTTATTCAACAGTGGTATTACGCTACTGATGACTTGCTCTTGTTATAGGTGTAGCTTATAAGATTTTAAATGCAAGTCGAAGAATTGAAAAGGTCTTTAGCAATCGCGCTATCTCAAGATAAACTCAAAAATATTTCAGCAATTTGCAAATTAAAATTTTTTATCGTTGCATACATTTATTTGCACATTGCTAAAGCAAATACCGGTTACTAGTACACTAATCCAAGTATGTTTTAAAATTTTTCTATTTACTTTAAAATATTTATATTTTCATATGCGCTTTGTTTGCACAACATGTGCGACTTTTGCATTTAACTTACAACTGTTTATTTTTATTTACTTATTATTATTTTTACTTTTTTCGAGTACTGGTTACTCACGTTTTTGCTTCCGCTGGCCAAACGGCAAAACGCGCGTCCCCTTGCGCGTACAAATTGCATTGTTGTTGTTGTTTGCCCTCCACATTGTTTCTCTCCGGCGTTTTGGATAAACAAATCCCGAAAAAGGTCGACAAAAGCTGAAATGCAAAAAGGACGAAACGAAAAAACACCAATTACAACAACAAACGCACACGCTTTGTTGGGCATGGTCGGTGTTTTGGCGCTGGTGTTTGCTTGGGTCCGTCGGAAAACGTGCCAAAAACCGCAGCACACAACCGAAATGCGTCGAATGCGTCATTAAATAAAAATTCCCTGCAATAGCAACAGCAACAACAAACACAAAGTGGGTACTATGACAACAAAATAGGGGAAAAGGCCGCCAACCGCAACATACGCATACATATGTAGACAAAATACAAAAGCATAAGTCAAAGTCAAAGATAAATTGTCTTAGAAAAGATATATGAAAAAAAACAACGCAAATTAAATGAATAAAGATTATGCTGCACACACATACACACACACGCATACATGTGTATTTAATGCATTCATTCATGTATTTCAGCGGCAGCAACCGCAATTCTTCGATTCCGGTTGGAATATTGAGCGATGACCTTAAAGATTAGCCACAATTATTGAGCGAGTGAGGGTTGTCCAATACGTAAGGACTACCGCAATAGGTGTGCTATAGAGTAGTCATGTACTTTTTTTTCTATAAATGGGCTCTTTAATAAAAACAAAGAAAGAAAAAAAACAAGAATATATAATAATACCTTTCACAGGTGCATTTCTCATCGCATAAAAGGGTATACAAATATAAAAATATATTTAGCTTAACTTTAATCGGTCAGTTTGTATGGCAGCTGTATGCTATAGTGGGTCGATCTAAACATCTAATAGCTAATATATTATAAAATATTATATATATTAAATATTTATACCTATATTTCACATTTTTACCAGTATTATATGACTTGTGAAGTTATCTATGTAAAAAATAATTTTTGTTTAAGTCGTGATCTTTAAATAAAATCGGAGAAATATGGAAAATAATAGCATAGAATATGCCGGCAAAGCAAAACAATAATCAATTTCGTGCATAGTTCTGTGAAACTTAGATTCAGAATGCTGATACCACGTCTTTCTGAAGTCATAATCTTAATGAAAATAAAAAAAGTATGCTATTATAATGCTCAGAACTTTAATTAAATGTGCTATACCTCAATAGAACTTCTCCAAAAATACTGTAAAATCAAAAAAAACTAATTAACTTACTGCAAGTATTTATAAAAACTAGACCCAAAAAGCAAATCTTTTTGAGCACTGGTAAAAAGTATAGCTTGGTCGATAGTAAACAAACGAACGCTTAAAATCGCCAAAAAAGTTAAACATAAAATAAGCGAACACAGAAATTAGTGCTAATTTTACCGTAAACAGGGTATATTAAGTTTGCCACCAAGTTTGTAATATACAGAAGTAAATGTTCGAGATGCTATAAAATATATGTATATATTATATAATATAATGATCAGCGTGACGAGTTGATTCCACTTAGCTGTGTCCGTCTTTCTGTCCATTCATCTGTATATAAGCGACTTCGTCCCTCACTTTTTCAAATATCGTTCGCAAATTTGGCACACATCCTTTTCTTCCCAATTAGCTGCTTATTTGTCGAAACCGCCAATAACGGACCATTATAGCATATAGCTGCCATACAAACTGGTCGAACAAAATCAAGTTTTTGTATGGAAAACTTTTTTATTTGACGAGGTATCTTTACTAAATTTAGCAAATACTATTTTTCAAGACAACGTTATAATCTCCGAATATATTGTTCAGATCGAACTATAGCTAATAGCTGTCATACAAGCAGAAGGATCAAGCTCAGGATACATAGCTTACATATTTATACCTTGTTATGTTATATTCTTTTGCTATAAGAAATGCAATTTTGTAGGGTATTATAGTGCAGCAGAAGTTAACTTTTATTTTCTTTTTTTGAATTTCAAATAATATTTTTTTTAAAATAAAATAAAATGTATACAAAAATATAAGGCGATTCAAATTAACCAAAATAAAAGCCAAAATTTACTTGCCACACACAAGAGGCGTAACAAATTTAAAATTAGAGCAAAAACAGAAACGTGTTGCATTTGCACGCCATGCACTAATCCAACTAAATATAAATTTACACACACACACATACATATAACAAATCGGCATGGCATAGCAAAAGTAGCTGTAACAGCACAGAATGCCAAGAGAAATCGCAAATGTACAGCCAAACATATTGATAAATATGCATTAAATATGTGCATGTCTAACAACCCATACAACCATACACACACACATATAGTTACAAGCAAGCAAATACACAAACACACGATTGTGACGTGCAATCGTCAAATAAAAGCAGCTGCAGCGCATTTGCTTAGCACTTTTTGAAGGCCAAAATGTCGGGAAAATTGCAAGCAAGGACAGCCATGCAGCAACAACAACAACAAATTCCAAAGCACACATTCACACATACATATGGTACAAACATACACATTTAGTAAAATATAAACTCACCGGCATTGTGTTACCAAGCCGCCGGCTATGCATTGCATCTGCAAGTCATGTGATCGCATTTAGCGAATGCAGCGACAAAAACAACAACAAGAACAGGGTTGATGGTTGTTGTTGTTGCATTCATGATTTTCTAGGGTTGTAGTGTTGTTGTTGCATAAATACCCATATGTGTGGCACAATGCCGGCGGTGGTGGGTTTTTCTAGTGCTGCTGTCGCTATGCCGCTAGCAGCAGCGCAGCGTTGCAGTCGCTGGAGTCGAATCGAGTTGAGTTGAGTGGCGGACAAAACGCGCACGACCGCGAGCACACGTTTACGAGTGCCAAATGCCAATGCATGACACACATACATACAAGCAGGTACAATCGTCTACAACAATAATTGCAATGCACTTCGGCTGCTCAGCTGTTGAGAAAGGACATGCCGAAGCAGCAGTCGGCGGCGGCTGCAATGTGTGCATTCGTGTCTGCTAATGCAATCCATCGGCTGTAATTGTTGTTGGCATTTGTTTTTTTGCAGCATATGCTTGTCTTTTTTGTTGTTGTTGTGTTTTTTTGCTGCTTACTGGCAAATTGCTGCGGTGCATCTGCTATTTTCCGCATTACTAGTCTCCATTATGCCACATCCGTTGGCTGCTTGTGTCTTCGGCTTATTCTTGCTGCTTGCAGACACTTTCGTGTATATAAATTTCCCATAACTACTTTCTTTTTGACATCTTTTTCACAGTCATTTATTGTCAACTCATGATTTTGCGTGAGATTTTTCTGTTTTCTTTTCAAATGACAGTTTTTTATAATTTTTTATTTCATTGATTTGTTTATTGTTTTCGTTTGGTTTTTTCTTTTCTGATTTGCTTGTTCGAGAAATCATATATACTTTTTTTAAATTTAAAATGCTATCATTTTTAATTAAGAGCTTATTTATGTTAAACACTCTTTAACTAATTTTTTTTTGTCATGATATCAAATCTATATCTCTATATCTATTAATTTTTTCATAATATTAAATTTTCTTTTTATTTATTTATTTCAATAATATTATTATTATTTCAATAAATAAATAATATTAAAATATTTCTCTTAAAATGTTTAAATGTTAAAATTTTTTAAATTAAAAATTTTAAAAAAATTTAATACTAAACCTAAAAGTTTTAAGTTAAAAACTAAAAAAATTTAACATTAAAATTTTAAGTCTAACTAAAAAAAAATTTTTTTCACATAAATGCGAATTGAAATAAAATTTCAAACAATTTTATTTAAGAAAATTAGATTATATTTAATATTTGATTTAGATTATTTTAATTATTTTTTAATAATTTTTTTACCCTGAACTGTGTATACACATTAAGATTGCCACGATGTTTGGAACACCCAAAAGGAAATGTCGGGGAGGCTATAAAATTAGATATAAATGATCAGCGTGAAGAGCTGAGTCGATTTAGCCATGTCCATCTGTCTGTCCATCTATATATACGCGAACCAGTGCCTCAGTTTTCGAGATATCGAACTGAAATTTTGCAAACGTACTTTCCTTCCCAAAAAGCTGCTTATTTTATTATATATATATTTTATTATATAGCTACCATAAAAACTGAACGATCAAAATCGAGTTCTTGTATGGAAAACGTTTTGTATTTGACGAGATATCTTCACGAAATTTGGCACGGACTATTATCGAAGCAAACGGCATGTTCTTTGGAGAAATTGTTCAAATCGAAATACTATAGCATATACATAACTGCCATACAAGCTGAACGATCAAAATCTTTTATGAAAAACATGCTTATTTGACAAGATATCTTCACAAAAATCGGCATGAAATATTGATCAAGGCAGCAGTATATTCTCTGAAGAAATTGTTCAGAGCGAATCGTTTTTATTTAACTTAACTTAATTTAATTTTATTTTAATTTATTTGCTTTTAGTTTATTTTATTTTTATTTTTATTTCTTTTTATTGTGTTTTAATTTATTTTATTCTATTTATTTATTTTATTTTTTTATTTAATTCCATTTTTTATACTCTCGCAACCTGTTGCTACAGAGTATAATAGTTTTGTTCACCTAACGGTTGTTTGTATCACCTAAAACTAATCGAGTTAGATATAGGGTTATATATATATAAATGATCAGGATGAAGAGACGAGTTGAAATCCGGGTGACTGTCTGTCCGTCCGTCCGTCCGTCCGTGCAAGCTCTAACTTGAGTAAAAATTGAGATATCTTTATGAAACTTGGTAGACATGTTTCTTGGTACCGTGAGATGGTTGGTATTGCAGATGGGCGTAATCGGACCACTGCCACGCCCACAAAACGCCAATAATCAAAAACAAATAACTTGCCATAACTAAGCTCCGCAATAAGATACAAGACTGTTATTTGATACACAGGATCACATTAGGGAGGGGCATCTTCAGTTAAAACTTTTTTTAAAAAGTGGGCGTGGTCCCGCCTCTAATAGGTTTAATGTGCATATCTCCTAAACCGCTAACGCTATAATAACAAAATTCACTAGAAGCAAATGTTTTTAGCACTTCTATTGACGGTGTGAAAATAGTTGAAATCGGGTGGCAACTCCGCCCACTCCCCATATAATGGTACTGTTAAAAACTACTAAAAGCGCGATAAATCAAGCACTAAACACGCCAGAGACATTAAATTTTATCTCTAAGATGGTATGAGATGACTTTATAGAAACCGCGTTCAAAATTAGTCAGTGGGCGTGGCACAGCCCACTTTTAGGTGAAAACCCATATCTTGAGATCTGCTCAACCGATTTCAACCAAATTCAGTGCATAACGTTCTTTTCATGTTTCTATGTCATAGTGCGAAAATGGGCGAAATCGGACTACAACCACGCTTACTTCCCATGTAACACCATTTTCAATTCCATCTGATTCTTTCACTTTCCACTATGCAAATCAGGTAACAATGATTATATCGGGGTAAAACTTTGCGTGAATAATGCAATTAAAGTATGCCACCTTGCGGCCAAAAATTGTCTAAATCGAACCAAAACTGTTCAAGCCTCTAAGTACTAAATATGTGGGCCCCAGTGCCTATAGTTGACCTTCTACCGAAAATATCAGTCAATCCACAAAGAAATCTCAAACGAGTATACCATTTGACTTTGCGAGAGTATAAAATGTTCGGTTACATCCGAACTTAGCCCTTCCTTACTTGTTTTTATTATATTTTAATTTTATTTTATTTTATTTCATTTCATTTTATTTTAATTTAATATTTTTCATTTTGTTTTGTTTTAATTTAATTTATTTTATTTTTCTTTTTGTTGTGTTTTAATTTGTTTTATTTTATTTCATTCTATTTATTTATTTTATTTTTTTATTCAATTCCATTTTGTTTATATGTATTTTTATTTTTTTATATTTTTTATATTTTTTTTTATTTTAATTTTATTTCATTTCATTTTAATTTATTTCATTTTATATCATATAATTTTATTTTAATTAAATTTTTTTCATTTTGTTTTGTTTTAATTTATTTAATTTTATATATATATATTATTTTATTTTAGTTTTATAACTTAATTTAATTTTACTTTAATTTAATTACTTTTAGTTTATTTTATTTTATATTTATTTCTTTTTCATTTTGTTGTGTTTTAATTTATTTTATTCTATTTGTTTATTTTAAATTTTAATTTAATTCTATTTTGTTTATATATACTTTATTTTCTATTATTTTTTTTTATTTTAATTTATTTTACTTTGTGTTTATTTTATTTTATTACATTTCATATTTTTTATTTGATTTAATTTCATTTGATTTAATATCATTTATTTTTTTTGTATTTAACTGCATTTTATTTTACTCTTGTTCTTATTCAATATATTTCAATTTTTTTAATTCATCCTTTGTACATACATATTTATATAATTCTTTATAACCTCATGTCATTGACACAACAATCTTTTGCGCCCCTTTTTCCATTATCCTCATCCAGTTGCACACATTATGCCACAGTCCGTAATACAATAGCGCTCACAATGATAAATTTAAAAATCTCAAAGCCACGCACACAAGGGTACTATATGTGTGTATGGTTGAAAAATGCACATGCAGTTTTGCTTATATAATAACGGATCAGCCTTTCACAGCATGCCAATGAAATTGCACATTTTTTTCTAATTTTTTGGGTCACTAATCCTTTTTACTTTCGTAATTAGGAGCTGTCAAAGCGCACACACATGCGCATACATCCAGATGTACAAATAAATAACAAAAGCAACCACAAAATTTAAAATATAAAAAATAATAATAATTAGCACGTAAAGCCGCAAAATGACATGCTAATGCCAGTGATTACAGTTTCCCATTTAGCTGTATTTAGCAATTGAGATTACCCGTAATGTGGACCCACCGACCAATTCTAGGACGTGCTTGTCGCTCTCTACATTTTTTTTAATACGCTGTAGTTGTAGTATACCAGAAACTTCTATATAAAGGTTTACAAAAAGTTCAGGCCGGTAACCCTCAAATGACAATATATCTAGGAGCAATAATAATGCTAGCCTAAATATACGCAAATATATTTATTTGTGTTACAAGAGCTCAAAACATTTTTTCTTCGTCTAGTTAAGGTTCCTCATTACATCTCTTAGCTCAGTACTCATAGCATTGTATGTATAGATATTTTGAGGTTAGAGTATGTGTCTTCAGCCAGCTCATACTTACATATTTTTCCCCGTACTGAATTTCTCGTATTTGCTCTGAGAGTAACTGAAGTTGGATCCAAGCACGCACTTACCAAGCATACTATTGCTTATAACAATTTCTCACGCACAATTTTTCGGTCAACTAACATTCTCTATCCAACAAGTATGTAAACATTTTACTCACTCATGTGTAGGAAATATTGAGAGTCAGACTATATTTTTCGATTTTAGAGAGTATCGCTAAATAAAATGCTTTTATTGTTTAGAAGAATTTAAAAATATATTTTGTAACAATCGATTTGTAATTTTTTATAGCATTCATCTGTACGTTTCCCTTTGCGCGACCACTTGAAAGGCGTCACTAGTTTTATAGCCATAAAATGGGTTTAAGAGTTTAAGCCGTTAATAAAATTGGCGAAATAAGAGTATATCAATTATTTCTGCTTACTTAGAAGTCTTCGTAGCAGCAAGCTTTATTTTCAATTACAAAAACATCTGTGGATTTACCTTTAGATAATCTTCGACGATAATCTCTAACAGTCTCAGAGACCGAAACTATTCTCAGCAGCTGATACAATAAGAAAACAGTTTGTCTTCAGTTGCTATCAGCTTGGCTGAAGGCTGTTAAAACACTATTTTTGTAGAGCAATCAATTTTCTACAAAACTGTGAGTTTTCCAATTTATAGGTAGTGCTTTTTTTCATTGCGTTACAAAATTCATAAGAAAACATATTTTCCTTAAAATAATCAAACTTTAACCATTAATATCTTTTAAACAGTTAGGTGTACGAAAAAATCGTACGAGGCTTCTTTGTAAAGCAATCAATTTCCTACAAAAGCTATGTGGCGAGATATTTTTTCAAGTAGTTGGAAGCGAGTTTGGAAGTTTTTTACTAACTAAGAAAAACATAGAAAACTGTAAGGTGGAGGATCTTCACGTTACAATTAACAGCTCATACTTGGAGAGACTTTCTTAGAGATGTCTAAGCACCCTATTTTTCAGAGTATCATGCAAAAAAAAAACAAATCGTTTTTTTTTTTAAATCACACATATATATGTATAAACATTTAAAAGTAGTGTCACTGTCTGACATGTTTTTTGCACTTTTTCCAGCTCTAGCCTTTGATGTGCTGCTGAGAGACTCTAAGAAGAGTTTTAGTTCTTACCAACTTATCTTCGAAATCTTCTAGAATTAAGTATTGCCAAATTATATGCTTTTCAATATGTTTTAAACTCATTGCGAGCCTTGCCCAAGGAGTTATAAACATAAAATTCTTGAGAACACCCTTTTTCAGTCATAACCTATAAAATTTAGAATTGCATCAAAAAGAAAAATTTTATTTTCTGTACAGCCATTCTTGTGTAAGAGAAATGTTAAATTTTCTAAATTTATTGCCCATAAAATATTGACATTTACTAAACTGCCAGCATTGGCCGCATGCCGCATGCTGCATGCCACATACCACAGCCGATAACTGTATGTTAAACGCTGTCATATTAATGCTACATTTGTTTTTGGGCGAAATTTTTGATTTTATTGTTACATAAGATTTGTATTTAGCGCAAAAGTTATAACGCCACACAATGCTGCAATTAAATTAATAGTTGCAAAGCGACATATATACACACACACATACATACGTACATGTATGTAGATAGTTCTACGAAAAGCAACATTTTTGTAGCTGTGGAAAACTAAACCTTTATAAGTGCAGCCTGTGTTTAGTAGCAGCAATGTACTTTTGCATGCCAACACGCATACACAATTACATTCAGCAGGATCAGCGTGGTGGCGCGGGAAAGCGCCTCACAAAAGCAAGTATCAAAGTATACAAGTGTGTGTCCGATGCCAGCTTCAAGCATTTGTACAACTGCTGTAGTCTTAATTATTGTTATTGTTGTCGTGTTTATTGCTGTTGTTGTTGTTACTGTTGTTACTGTTCTTCATTGTAAAACTAAAATTAAGTTATTTTCTAACTGCTTGCACGTACATGCAATTGCTGCGGTGAAGCGTGCGCGCGACTAAGCTGGTGACCAAGAATGTATATTTTGCTTTTCCTTTCGACCAAACTGCTTGAAAACCACCCACACTACGCTAAGTATAACTTGTTACAACAACAATGAGTTAGTGTTTGGCTCAAAGCTACAAACGGCTTGTACGGTTGACAGTTGTAATAATAATATACGAGTGCGCGATTTTATAACGGTATTATATATATATATCTATATATATATATATATATATATATGTATACATACATACTCATACATATATGCACATATACTTTTACATATAAGTAAAGTAAATATTGTCTACTTTACTCCAACCCTTTCGGCTTAAAACTGTCAAATGCGCACTTTCACTAGTTTTACGACATTCTACTAGTTTCACAAATACACACACACACACACACATACATACAATATGTAGTAATGACGAGCATTAAAACTGCAGAAGCTATAAACTCCAACAGCTGCCCACAGCTATGTCCAAACACCCACTCTTATACACATGTATTAACACATACTCATATACAGGCATGCATATATACATATATACATTCTTACAAACGTGCCTATACATCTGCAGTCAAAACTTTCTCCCCAACTTTGCTCTAACTACGCGCATTATTCACACTAGCAATTTGTGTTGCCTGCTTTTAGGCGCTATACACACAATATACCATGAAGCAGCGACGCCAGCTTGTCATGTAATGCTAATGTACACATACAAACACGCAAACACACATACAAACATATATAAAAGACATTAAGCATGCAAGCATGCGCAGAAAGCTAACAACAATAACAATAAAACACACACAGTAATTGGTTGCGTATATGTGTGTGTGTGTGTGTGACGAGTGCGACACATATGCAAATTTTCGCCGCTATAAACACAAGCACCGATGTACATACAAAAGCACCTACTTACATATATGTATATATACTCTGCTGCTATCTATGTATATAAAGAAATATACATATATACAAATATACATATATGTATGTGGCTCTGTGTTGTTCTTAGTCTGCAACTAACCACCAATACCAATACCAATTGCGCTAACGGTCCAACTAGATGGCCACTACACACACATAGCTAGCGCACAGTCAGACTTTATTGCCGCAAAGCAAGCAATAGCATAGTTAAAGCTTGAATGGTTGCACCAATGTTGTGGTGAAGCGTTGCTGCCACTGTGAATGTTACAGGAAAGGAGAATGCCGAACAAAAAAAAAACTTTAGTAATGTTTAAAGTTATAAAAATTCATTTGAAATTACTTTATGGAATAAGAAGAAGTTCAGAGATACAAGAAAATCGAAATCGAGTAAAGTTTTATACGCTTCAACGCATGGGGTTAACCCAAATAGAACATATGAGTATGTAATATAGGATACTTGAAGTCAAAAAGAACTACTGCGCCTTTAACATATTGCGGAAGTGTTGGATATGTATCGCCATACTGCTCAGAATCATAAGTCAGATATTATTCAGCTTCACCTCCTTAACATGTTTGAAAGCCTGTTAAATGAAACATTAACCGCTGCGAACCATTTTACAAAGGGTTTCATCTGGTTCTCAGTAAAGTTCTGCCATCTGCTGTGAGTTCCCTTTTATAGGAAACGTCTCCGACTGATTGCCAACAAAAATCCGCTGTCTGCTCGTGGTAAATACGCCTATTCAACTTTTATAACACAGCTACAAGGATCAAAACCAGTGCACCATATCCTGGAAGCCAAATCTACTTAGTTCAGTTAGAACGCAATCCAAAACTGAGAGTTGTAGTTTAGTTTGTTCGTGTAGAAAACAGGCGTGTCTCTGACTAACTTGATTCCGAAGCGCTCAGGGATAACGCTGTAAACTGCAGTAAATGAAGCAAGGTTAATGAAACCAACAAAGTTCTCCAGACCAAATGTGATTTCTGCTACGAAAACCTCTCCCTAAAAGCTCATTTACACTTAAGAGAGAAGTATGCAGAAACTTGCTATTACAGTATATAGTTCATACAAACTTGACTGTAGCGTCCGCTGATTTTAAGGCTCACTGGTAACGGCTAGACGAACTCTTTCCAAAGAGAGAGAATTATGCAGAAGCTTGGTATTATAAGTTCATACTATTTTGGACTGCATCGTCAGCTGATTTTAAGGCCTAACGATTCATTCCATTTTTGCAATATCCTAATAAATCTGGTAGAGAATCTAAAATCTTTTGAAATTTTTACAAAAATAAACACCCTATTAATCTGAAAGTAGTTTACCTCGAGGAAATCACGTGAAAGCTTCAAATCTAGGTTTGGACAAAAAGCATGCTTGCAATATTTTACTCTAAAATACTGAAAGTCCACCATTCATAGTTTTTACCACTGAACGATATTTTACCTAGAAAGGTTATTTAAAATAGAGAAACCCGGAACATTGCAGTGCGAATTAAAACTACCAATAGGCTCATGTGGTTACGTTAGGGTAATGTTTATTGAAATATAACTAGTGCGTGGCATGGTCTAGCATATACAAATAGAGGATTCCAAATTTATTGTAACTTACAACTGAAAATAAAATGAAAGTCTCTTCTGTAGTGACATTTGAACTTTGACCGTTATTGTCTTAGAAGTAGGTTTTTGTATCTCGAAGAATCGTATATAAAGAAATGTTTTTCTAAGTTTGAACCGCACGCCAAAAATTGAAGACGAGTTCGCTGAAATACGAGGAATTAATAACTACAACTTCGACAGCCCTTGACACAGACTCAGCAGAGTGTTATACAAGAAAAATAACTTGACTTGATTGGTGACACAATAGAAACTGATTTTATCACTGCGCTTCAAAACCCGTGGTGAATTCGGCGAACCTTTGCAAAAAATACGCAATTGCCTACTTGAAGTCTTTCGAACCAGTAAAAAAATTATAATTCCACTAACATACGCATATGCAAATACAAAGAAAATCATAAAGCGGCTTAAATAACATTACTTTCTATGCGATTACAGATAATCTCTTTTTTAAAATGCTTTTTGAAAGCCTCTATTGAGGCACTTACCGTGCGCGCAAGAGAGCCTTCTCTCTTATCAATGTGGCAATCCAATTTCAAAAGTAAGAAAGCAAATCGCCAAAATGTACGCTGGCATACACCAAGTTAACGGTGTTTGAAAATCGCCCCTTTGGACGTTAAAAACGCGTAAGCGCAAACAAATACCACAAGTCTTCACATGCAGTCACTGCTATGGCAACCCTTTGTACGAATATAAGGCACTTAAATGAATACAAGTATGTGTCCGGACGTGTGTGGTGTTGCGTTGGAGGTATTAGCAATATTAGACGTATTTTAAAATGTTATTTGGCTGCGAGGCGTATGTTGAAACATGTAAATTTGACTTGGGCGAAATTGCAAAATACGCGCAACGGAGTTACTAACTCAAATACCACGCGAATGCCGAGAAGGACCAACGGCAATGCCAATAAGACTATAACGGCTGTAAGTTGGCATTGTTGTGGCAAGGAGAAGCCGAAGTCTAGCAGTGAAAGTGATGGCCTGTCGCAATGAAAGGATGCGGGAGTGGTGGAGGCGCGCTGTAGCAATCTACAAATCTAGAAAGGTAAACTGAAGGCGTTGTGGAGAGTGAGAGTATGTACGTGGACGTTTGAGGACGTTACGAATTTATGTGTAGTGGGAGAATAGACTGCAATAGCTGAGGGCCGACGCTGTGAACTCACTGTTGGTGGGAGAAAAGACAGCAGAAGCTGACGGCTGACGCGGCGTGCTCATTGTGGGTATATCGGCGGACATTCGATACAAGCGACATATAAAGGAAGTCGTACGGCCGTGTGCCTATGTGACGTATGTAAAATACAATGCGAGCAAACACACAAAAAAACGGAATGGGGCGTTAGGTAACGAAGTGGACTACACGGTAGGCGAGTGTCTAGCATTGCGGCACATATCGCTAAAGCATAGTACGTAGATGAAAACAGTGAATGACTAGGAAAAGGAAGTTGAAGGCGATATCGACCTGCTTGCATGCTTGGATGCTGTCGTACACTGGAGCTTGTGTTGGTTCTTGTGTATGACAGTGGGCGGACAGGCGGCGCATGGTGTTGGCAGTACGTTGGTAGTAGCATTGATGAGTTTACACTATGCACATGCGAATACACTAGTGTGTAGTTAAAGTAGTGGTGTAAACAGCGTAATCAGCATGTGTGCGACTTGGCTTCAAGCCAGTGGGTGGTGGTTTTGGACCAGACTGGTCGACGGTAGCTCGCAACAATGTGTGCGAATGATATATGTAAGGATGGACTTTGGCAATCAGACGTTAGTGAGGTACATGCTGGTATGGGCTGCTGGACGGCTAGCGGTGGTGGGTAGCCCTTTGGCGTTTTCTAAGATTCAAATTTCCAAATTACGCGCACAAACAGACAAGCTCTTGTAATGAAGCAACGCTACGTCGTCGAGGGTATGGCGCGTAAATATGAAAGCTGAGGCTAAATCATTAAAAAGATTGCGCGTTTCGAAGTAAACTGTAAGCCGCCTATTGGGGCGTGAGTATGTGCTGTGGCCAACGCAAGGTGGACATAATGTATGATGGGATTTTGTGTAGTTTTGCCTACGCACATGTAAGCTCTGCCATGAGTTCGCGCATTGATGGTGGTGTATTTGATGTTTTCATTGTTAACGCGGAAATTAATAAGTTTGAAATGAGCGCCATATAACGAAACTTAAGTATTTCTGCATGAAAACGACTGAGATAATACGAAATTTATGGAAATACTGCGTTATTTTGGTATGGAACATATTACTATTTCTATAGTTTTTCGTAGTTAGGCTACAATTTGAATCGCCTAACTGTATACCTACCTTCTTCGTTCGAATGTCTTGTTGAAATACACTACTATAATCTTGAGATCCCTAAAAAAAGTAGATTAAATTAAAATTTGAGCAAAACAGTATCTGCGCGCACCTTTGCAAGACAGCCAAGTTTCTACATCGCTTATATGCTGATTCGTGCTTTGAAGCCGATACTCAGCATCTTTGACTCCTAGTCTTCTACTTCAGTGAAACAAATATATATGGTAATTTACCCTACTAAATGTATTCAGGAACAGTATACATAAGCTGATTCTGGCAGTATTCTTTACATTCGAGACTTCTGAAAAGGTCACTTTTTGATTTTTGTTTAAATCATTATGATTTTTGACGATTTTACAATGTTTCCTTCTATCAGACCTTATAGATGAAAGAAAAGTATGGAAAATACGTTGCGAACTTGAACCCAGGTTTAACGGATAGTTTAGGTTGTTAATAGAAGTCGTTACGACCTAATTATATCAGACAATATATCAGTTCTATAATATGTATAAAATATATATCATATTTATAAGTTCTCACCGAACGTTAGAAACTAAGCGCTCTACGGACACCAAATCCGAGAGTATTTTATATATATGTACATACATGTATACTAAATATAGCTACACTCAACTTCAATAAAAAACGGACAAACAACTATGGCTTTCTAAATTATTAATTCTAAGTAAAACGGCCGCAAACTATTCACATGTGCGTACAATTACAACAACAACTCGCATACCATTATATAGCTATACAAAACTCCACTGAATTGTTAGATCCATGTGAGCATATCCAGCAACAAGGCCCAGGCACTTAATTGTAATCACGTACATATCAAGCATGTAGCTCTCTTGAAAGCACACAGCTCCCACATTCCACTCGTCAGCAGCTTTTGGAGCCAAGTGGTCACGAGCACGGCTGCTATTAATCTACATGTACACTATACATCTGACTCTCATACTTATGCCTGTCGTTGTGTTTGTGCGCTCCTTGGTGGTTAGTAAAATTTGATTTGCACGCATTCGTCCGTGTTTTCTCCAATTTGCCCACTCATCTAGTCGCTGATTCGCTCTACCCCCCGCCATTCATTAAAAACCGACGTCAATTTAAATTTAATGCGCTGCTTGGGCGTTCGTTTGCGTTGGATACGCGGAAATATGGTAAAGCCCTGTAGGAATTTTCTTTGTATTTGACCTTCGAGTTACTAAGCCTTAAGCTGACTAAGGTCTATTATCTAATTAATACATGCGTTAGTAAAAAAATTCATAAATGATCTCATTATAATAAAGAATACCAAGTATTTAGTCATGGTGGAACCTAAAACAGAACTGACTGCATAACTTTATTTTGACACGAACGCTGAGCAGGCGCTCAAATATGACTGCTATTGAATTTAACAGAACTTGGAAGGAAAAGTGGCTGAAAATAAATCATGCCTGTCTTACTTTCAGCATGCAATGTTAATATCTATGATCAAAGCAAAGAATTAAGGAGAAGGACATAACACAAC
Source organism: Bactrocera oleae (assembly GCF_042242935.1). Classification (NCBI taxonomy): domain Eukaryota; kingdom Metazoa; phylum Arthropoda; class Insecta; order Diptera; family Tephritidae; genus Bactrocera; species Bactrocera oleae. Next base: position 4,446,316 of record NC_091539.1, read on the forward strand.
ATACCGCATCGTTCGTCAGCTCGAAGTTTTAAGTTCTCCAAAGTACCCGTAATTTTTGTTTTATTAATTTCTTTTTAGAATTCAGCTTTACATGGCTCGTAAATCTCAAATGGCTTTGCATACTTAGAAATTATCGAATTCTCGACTTTCTGAGAGACTATTGAAATTCTAAACATTTTATTAATATATCGATTCTCAGCAGTCACAACTTTCTCTGCAGAAAATCGAGAATTTTTAAAAACTGTGAACTTGAAAAAGCTTTTAGTTAAGCGAGAATCTAAGCTCTCTAAAGTTTAAGCTTTTCAACATGAGCTTACTACCTGCTGTGTGGATATATAGGAGAAAATAAAGGCTAGTGAAGCTATAAATTGTTAAAAATTATTTCTGTTCCAAAAAAAATAAGCCTTCGAAGTCATCTGAGTTCGACACAGAGTGAACCGAATATACTAATTTAGAATTATGTCATTAAAAAACTCGTCTATCTAAGAGCGAAACGAGGCGCTTACTTTCTTCGAAAATCGAAAACGCGAATGAATATAAAGCCCGTGGGTAGTTGGACTAACGATATAGGTACCTCAATCCCACTTGGATTTGTCATATAAGATAGAAAAGTTAAAAACTTAAAAAGTCTACAGCCAAAAAGATTTCATTTTACTCCAATTGGCATGATTATCGTTTTGTATCATCATCTATCCACTCAAATTAACAAAAAAAACCCCTCGAAATTTTCCAACAGGGTCCACATAACCATATACGGTGCATTAGTGATATGTGCTTTCATTACCATATCAGCAAAGCAGCAAACAACAGTTTCAAGGCAGCCGAAACCTAAGTCATGTTCTGGCACCAGCTTCTCATCTTCATATTCCAACCCTACCTGCCTCCAACTCAAATCACAAATACTGGAAATTTTTGCTCGCATGTGACGCCATTTCCTGTTACCCTCTCGCTACTCCAACCGTTAAATTTAATTTATATTTAACTAACGACCACTCGCATAATAAGTACTATACGACATATTATATAAGCATGTGCGACGAAAGCCTAATTTGAGTTGTAGTTGGAGGTAGCTCTAAAAACGCTGAATGTGTATATTCATACCAGTGCTGGAGCATGAGCATTTTTGTCTCTTAGCTGACAGCAGACCAACCACAATCTAACTTTCGGACGCTGAGGACGTTGTCTGATGGTGAGCTGCTTGACATACTGGAGATTTTCAGCCGTTTGCTTTGTGATGCTCAGTTCTTTGGCAGTCTCTCAGCAGATTCCTCATTTTTACCTTCTTTGTCGTTTATCAAATCCTCTATTCAGTTCTCTTGCCCGAGACCTTGTCTTTATTACATCTGCTGAAATCGCCAAATTCTGACAGTTTTAGGAATACTACCCTTTCTTAATTTGTCACCTGATTCACTATTATTGCACCCATGAAAATTTTATGGTATGAGAAAATGCTGTAGAACAAACTATCGACTATCCGGACCACCGACTTTTAGTACTTGTAAGGCTCTCGATTAGTCGAAGGAATAATCCATATCAGCGATGAATTAAGGAGCATATTTAAAAATCGTTCCTTAAAGCTTTTGAAAAGCTTTTACCACTAAATCTGTTCTGATAACTCAATTTAGTATTTAATTGGAAGATGGATTAAAGCGAGCAAAAGCCACAATCACTGTCATACCTAAACCGTCAAAACTATAATGGAATCTCATTCAAGTAGTCGATTTGAAAGCTCACAACCTAGAAAAAGTTTGCAGAATATCGATATATACTGCCGTTCTTCGCTGCCTACCGCAAAGTTGAATCAAACGATCATTATATCTTCACGAAGGTGCCCAGTATACCAGATTTATTGTGTAAATAAGTAACCAATAGACCTCGAATACACTCAGCTAATGTATTAAAATATAACCTGTGCGATTATACTTAATTTGTCTCGGGGATACATAGACGATTTGATACCAATCGTCAGATACAAGATCTCACTTTATGTTTGGGTCTGCAGCTTTTTATAGAGTTCGAGACTCGACTTTCGAGCTCATACATTTCCTTGAATAGATTACATGATTTGGTTCGAGAATACCTAGACGACTTAAAAAAAATCGTCAGATATATGAGCTCTCTTTGAATTTGAGTCTGCAACATTTTTTTGAGTTCGAGGCTTAAGGTTTGAGTTCTTAATTATATGACTAAATCACTGTTACAGGAGAGTATGTAACTATATATGTTATGAAACCAAGAAATCAAGATCTTTGAAAGCTTTGAAAGTTTTAAAACTAGTCGTGCAGTTCTTTGCTGTAAAGACTTTTGTCAGCAACCGCATTATATGGACGTTTGTCCTCGTTCCGCTTCTACACAATATCTCTTTTCCGAAATCAGTTGTCCAATAGACCATACTAACCATATGGGGTCAATAAACAAAAAGCAACATCTAAAGCTATTACGCTATTCAAATTGACTTAAGCGAACATCACATAAAGCATATTGTCCAGAAAAATTTAATTGAAGTTTAAGAAGGACTCTCTGTCCTATAAAAATACTTACTTTAATTGAAAAATTGCGATTGTGGGTAATGTTTTTCGCATTCGCTTTTGATGTCACCAAAAACAAATAAGATGCTTAGAAAAGCACAAAAAAATGAAGAAGATATAAGAGAGTAGACGAAAAAATGCACGTAGCAAAATAAAAAACGCAAAAAAAGAAAAAAAGGGTTACGAAATGAAAAAGGGTTGAAAGTGTTTATTGTTACATACTTGTAGAGCACACTGTTACTTCTAAGAATTAAAAAAATAAGGTGCACTTCTTTACATTTTTTCTTTGTATGCCGCAAAAGTGAAATTTCAATTAAAATTGTTTGTTAAATTTACAACAACGAAACATAAAAGCCAAAAGAGTTGCCAGAAGCTTACAACATGACAAAAATTAGAAGAAAAAAAACGAAATTAAAAATGAGGAAACTTAAACAAAGCAAACTTAGCTACGAAAGGATTACAAAGCAACAAAGCAAACAATTTTTAATGTAAGAAATTATAAAAAATAAAATAATTGAAATGAAAAGCGCAAAAAAAATTCGCCTAAAGTGGAAAAGGGATACAATAACAAAGACGAACCAAAGAAAGCGCATAATAAATTATGTATTAAAAAGCAGAGGAAACTGGACCGAGCTTAGTTGAACGAGCCTAAGAAAACAATTCTGCGAAAAAGGACTTTTGAAAAAAAACTGAAATAATGTGCTGAAAAGAATTCTTAAAAACAAGTCAAAACAAATAAAAATAAAATTATACTGTTACAGCTTAAATAGCAGAGCATATACAAATGACTAACGGGAAATGCGCAAAGCTTAAAAGAATTATTATTAATAAAAGCTTTACGCTAAATTTAAGGCTTTTTTCCAAACTTTTAATACAATATTTTTTTGTTTATTAAAAAATTCTCATTACAAAAACACATTTTTAGTAGCTGCTAAAGCGTTTATCATTCACAAAATATTTTTCAAAAAAAAATTACGAAAAAATTAAAAAAGTAGAAAAGTTAGAAAACTAACTTTTGTAAAAAATATTTTTGAATCAATTTTTTAAACAAATTTTAACAATTTATCCAGAGTTTTAAGTTAATAAAATATTATATTTTTTAACTATTTATTAACAAAACTTATAAAAAAATTACCAAATTTCTTTTGTAAAAAATATTTTTGAATCAGTTTTTTAAACAACATAGCAAGTGCATGCAAAGGCGTTTTTCGTTCATCAAATATTTTTCATAGAAAATTATAAAATTTAAAAATTTCTTTTATAAAAAATATTTTTGAATCAGATTTTTTACACAAATTTAACAACTTATTCAGAGTTTTAAGTTAATAAAAATTTATTTTTTTAAATATTTTATTTTAAATATTTTTTAACATATTAATTTTTCTTTTTAAATCAGTTTTTAAAGAAATTTTGAAAATTCATTCAGATTTTTAGTTAATATTTTATTAATTTTTTTAAATATTTGATTTCCAATTTTTTGCAACAAAATGGTTTCTCTTGCCAACATTTTTTCGAAAAATAAATAAATTATATAAACAAAGTTTTGATATGTGTCTTACGCTAAATGAAAAAAATTTCTCTAAGATTCTAATTAATACAATATCGAAATATTTGCTTAAAACTAAACTTTTTTATTCATTAAATAAACAAATTTTTTCCATAACAAAAATACACATTTTATAAAATTATATGCAAAGCTTTTTATTATTTAAAAAAAAAAAACAAAATGTCTTAAAATGTATAAAAAAAATTTGAAATCAGAAAAAAAATTTTTTGGTATAAAATAATTGATAATAACAATTTTTAGGAAGCAGTATTTTTTAAAAAAATTCTAAGCTCAGAATTTATTAATATTTGTTTTTTAATAAAATTTAAGATAATTTTTATCTTATTTTATTATTATCAAATTTATTATGTAACATAATTTTAGTAATTTTTTTTTAATTTTTATTAATTATTTATTTATATTAAAAAATTAATTTTCGCTACATTAAAAGTACACTGTGCTACAACACATGCACGACTAACTTACCACCACAGCGCAGCTAGCGTCGCTGTCAATTTAAAAACGTCCAACGCATAAAAATCGTACAAATCAAGAGCAAACATCAAAAAAAAAAAATTAAAATAAAAACGAAACGAAACAGAGAAAAATAAACACAAAACTGAAATGAAATAAAAAGGAAATAAAATAACAAATGCGTGCAATGTCCTTCAACCCTTTCGCCTGTGCGCCAGCAAATAATTTGCACCAGCGCCAGCAACAACAGCAACAACAACGAACTATAGAACACGGCAGAAGCTGCGAACAGCCCTGACGCACTTACAGACACAAACGACTTTTGTCCAGCTAAAAAAAAAGAAATTTCGTTTGTTGCGCGGGAGGGCAAAAGAAGGTGGTAAAGTGGCGCGGGAGCTTGATAAAAAACGACTTTGATTCGAACGAAGCGCAGAGTAAAAAAAACGACCAACACCCCACCCCCTACATCAAACATACGTTGTGCTGTCACTAAATTCTCACACATACATAAGTACCGTTATTTTTCCACTTTCACTTTCACTGACATGCTTCTGGTACTACATGTATGAATGTATCTATGTCAGTACGTTTCGCTATATTTATTTGTTGTAGTTGTTTTCATTTTTATTATTATTATTGTTGTTGTTGTTGTTGTGCAGTCGAGCGCGTTGGTCAGCGTCAAAACATTAAAATTCGCCAGAAGCATTGAAATATTTTCACAGCACGCAGGGAAAGAGAGCGAAGTGGCGGGGAGTGACGCAAGCATAACAGTAACATAAGGGGTGCCACAAAAAAACCGAAAGGATGCTGCCACTAAGTAGTATAGGGGTATAAAAAACGACTGCGCAAGCATATAAAGAAAACCAGCGAAGCGGTGGGTGGGCGGTGGTCTTCGTGTTAGCAAAAATGCGTAAGCACGAAATGTTAAAGAGTTGAGCGCTGTCGAAGAGTGGATGGCAGCAAGAAGACAAAGGCACATAAGCATAGGATTACGAAGGTGTTTGTTGCTGGGCAACACAGCAATCAGTGTGGTGAGGGTTGGGTATTTAGGCGAGCAAGTATTAGCGTAATGTGTGTGCGAACATGTTAGTAGCACGGCAACTGAAACAAAAAGAGAGTGGGAGAGCATGCAGCATGCAAACGAGTAGCATTTTTATACGAATTGCAGGCTGGACAAACGAAAGCATGTGGAAAAAATTTGAAAATAATGGAAACTGGGTAAAGCAATGGTGAAAATTCAAATGGAATTAGGAGAAAGAGTCGAGCAAGAGTTGAAAACTGAGAGCGAAATGAAGCTGAGAGCCACTGGCGTTAAAATGTTAAAATCAAAAGAGCGCAAACGAAGGTAATAATTTTCGACTAAACACTTCTTTTTATAGAAAAACAAGTATCGCTTAACTTTTAGACTGATTTTCATAGAAAATGTGTACTTTAGTGCTGGGGTTAGTCTAGAAACCTCGGATAATAATTTTCGATTTCATTGTAACCAAGATTCCTACGGTGTTTGGACATTTTACGGCCTGTACTTGCTTAAAAACCCTCGATAGTTGTTATCTCTTAGGTTATTATCTCTTAGGAACAAGGGAAGATAATTTCTACATATATATACAAAAAAAATCATTTCAAGACACGTTATTTACTTAGAATAGAGCCTTTTAATTTCAGAGCTCAAAATAATAAATTATAGTTTAAAAAACTAAAAAAACACACTTTAAAGGAATTTCTTTTTTCTACTCCTATTAAGCTTCTTCCTACCATCTTGTTTGCGAAAGTTAATGCTTATGGCAGCTTAAGGCCTAAAAGGACTTCCTCTCAGTTTAGTTGAGTTAGCTTTGGGGGTTTGGAAGATATATCCACAGCTCTAGTTGCTCCAAGTATGTATTATAGTTTGCAGCAGCTCAATTGAATAAACCGAACCGCAATAGAAAGCGTGTCAGATCTCGCGAAAAATTGCGTTTCTTATCTGTTCAATACCTGAAGATGATTTCCCGAACTTACATCGATCTTATTGACTCTATAATTATGTGTGGTTATCATTGGTCTTCAAAAAAACAAGTTGAGCCGTTACTACAATACAATGGTGAATCCAAGGTCTTACCTCCTTGGAAAGCTGTTTCGAATCGCGATTTGCACACTGGACTGTAAAATACTAGACACATTTTTTTGCTTCAGAATTGAAGAGAGAAAAACTCGAGAGAAAAAGATGAATAATATCAACTCTGGGTGCGAAGAATACACGTATCACTGTTAAGAACTTTTTTATGTTCGACCGTTCTCAGAAAGGCCGGAAAGCTTAAAAAGCTAAAAATTTTCCATTATAACATGCTGATTGTAAAAAACTGCAACCTGTAAATTTTCTTATATCCAATAGTATATATTAGATCTTAACTCCTCGGAAAGCTTTTTTGAAGCTTTATTTTTAAATTCGACTTTAAACTATTTTACAAGTTTTTTATATCTCGCAGATAGACACTATATAAGAAGTCTGCAGAAACTTAAACCGGTCGAAACTTATACAAAAGACCCCACTAAAGTAGCTTCAGTAAGTGCGTAAGCGTAATACGATAACCCTGATTTCTAGAGTCCACTATCGAAATTTTCTTTCAACTAAAATTTCTTCTTTCCATTGGCCCAAGTTATCTTTGCTTCAAATTGCCCAAAATGTTGAAAAAATGCTGAGGAGTCGATAAGTTAGTCTTGAACCTGATTGTAACTATAGCCAGGTTTTAGCTAAGACTGGACTGGACTTGACATCACTTCCTAAAATTCTCAAATGGTAGTAGTTCTACTAAAAACTGAACAAAGAGTGAATACATAACAGTTAGTATTTATAACGGTATTTTTAGGCATTAACACATGTTCTTAAGCATGCCGATGCGCCTGTAAATATGTATAATTTTTCCAAAATTAACAACAATTTGGGGGTAGTTTTGTGTGGTTGCTAACAGTCCAAACAAATTATTTTCGGTATTTGTAAAAAGCAAAAACATGTTGCTATTTTTGGCTATTTTTGCCAAAAAATTATATAAACCACAGAAAAAGGGTTGAAGGGATTGGTGGTTGACTAGCAATGACAAGCGCGAAAACAAAAAGACAAAGCAATACTTGAACAATTACAAAGTGGTTAAGTGTATTGCATTGTAATTCTGAAAACTGGTGGTGCTGCTGCTGCCTGCTGCTTTGTTGCTGGTGCGCTTTCCCTTCCATGCGTCTCGCATGCAGGCTGCCACATGCAACGGTCATACGACACCACTACACAGACGTGCATATGGTCATAATTGGTGGAATATCATAAATCTTCATTTTTAATTATTAAAATGTGGCTGTGCGCCTAACAGTAGACTAAACATAAAACAGTTTTATAATTTTTTTTAAATACAATACTTTAAGTTCATCGGAAATAATTGAAAACTAATTTTTGTCTTTTAGCATGTACCTTTTTTTTGTCTTTTCTTATTGCCACTTTCATAGCTTTTCGGCGGAGCCTTAATAGGCCTTTGCGTAGGCCAAAATTTAAAAAAAAAAATCTATCCTACTACTATTAATATGCACAATATCTTCAGAAAACAATAATATTGTGTTGTTATGCAAGATTTTTTATAAGGCTTTGCTATTTTATCATTTAATTTAGAACTAATTACTATGGCGCCTTTGGGTAGACTACATTTTTTGAAGATATGAAGTAAAGTGCTTACCAAATGATGACATCATCACAGTAAGAAATAAAGTTTGTTTCTGTCGTTATATTTTCGGCGCTTACGTAACGTAAATAAAGTGGCGCCTTAGCATAGGCAACAATTTTTGAAAATTCGGCGCTAAAGTTCTCTTTAAAGTTCAGTTGGTCGCAAAAAGTAACAGAAGGAATTTTATTTTATATATTTTTTAGTAAACTTGTTAAATTTTCCGCATTTTATGTTACGTAAATACTGTTACGCCTTTGTGTAGGCAACATTTTTTAAAAATTCAGTTATCACTCTATATAAATGTGCAGCTTAACACAAAAAAGCATATGATCATTCTACGAGCGCATTTTCCATTTCTTTCAGCATTTTATGTATCTAAACCGACGCCTTCTAAAATAATTCTGATATTCAAAAGTTTCTATAAAAAAATTGGTATAATTTCCTTACTTAAATTCAAATTATCACGAAATATTGCAAAAATTTACATGGACGTACATATTTTTTCATAATACTTGGTCATTTGTTATTTCAGTTAGTTAATTACAAATGCGCCTGCAGTTAGGCTAACTTTTTTAACTTAACTGACAGCTCTTTCTAAATGTTCACTGCATCAAAGAATGGGTTAAACCTAGCTTTTTCGTAGGTAATTTCAGTGTTATTTATGACTTTATTTATATTGCGCCTTTGCATAGACTACATTTTTTGAAAATTTAAGGTTCGATTAATTTTTAGCATTCGCATCATCTCAGCACCTAACACACAACGCCCCTAATATAACTGTAAATAAGTATTTTTTTATTTTTTTATTCTTAACATTACGCCTTTGCGTAGGTTAAACTTTTTGAAAAATGTAAGCTAGATTAATTTCTAAAGTTCACATCATCTATGGAACTAATAAACAACTGAAAGTAAATACTTTTTTTCCATTTTTCGTAAATTATTTGAAATTTCGCCTTGCGATAGACTATAGTTTTTGAATTTTTTGGGTGAATTTTCGAAATGTTTTAATCATCGTAATAAATTTTAAAATGAACTTTTCATAAAACTGCTACTTATTTTGTATTTTGTGCGAGTTAATTAAAGCTTCGACTTTAGTGGCGCTATATTTTTTCGAAAATTCAAAATTTTTTTGATGATTTCTAAATAATAGACTTTTATATATACATTCTTAAGCAATTTGTAACTAAGTTATTTTTGCGCCTTTGCATGGGCTAAATTTTTCGAAAATTCAGAGAGAGAGTAAAAGAATTTTATCTAAAAGTATCAGCTCATAATGCATTAAAATACTTGTATAAGCCATTTTTTATAAGTATATTATATATTACAAAGTTTTTTTTATTTTTGGTCATTTGCAATATATTTATTACATTATCGCTTTTGGGTAGGCTACAGTTTCTGAAATTATTTTGCTTTACTGCTTTCCCAAAGCTCATAAATTCGAGCCAATTAATAAAAAATGCATTTTGCGTATATATTGCCAAGAAAAATTACTGATTTGACCTTTGATATGTTTTAATTGCTGTTACGCCTTTGCATATGCTACATTTATGCCACTTACGTGTATTTATATGTGTGTTTATATATAAAAGCTCACATCATCATATAAAGATTTAAGTTTTTAAGAAAGTGTTTGATATTTAATTGCTTTTAAGTGACTGAAATAAGTTTGCGCCTTTGTATAGGCTATAATTTCTTTCAAAATGCACAATTCTTTCACATACTTTCATAGTATCAAAAACAACAGAAAAAGTAAAATTTTCTATAAATTTCCATCTCAAGCTCAGTATTATAGGTGCTAGCTTACCGGTACGCCTTTGTATATGCTACAAATTTAAAAAATCCACTTTAAATATATTTGTTCTGCCACATTTTTAACCCATTTAAAAACCATTCAATTTCTCATTTCTTGAACACTATTTGCACTATTTTTTATTAAAATTTCCAGCGCAAATACACATGTGCATTCATTAAAGAGAATGAAAACGCTGCCAATCACTGAGCATAAGTTCTGTACAAAGACTTTTAAGTTTACCCCTTTTTTTTTGCGCAAAAAGTCAAAAGTAAACAGAAAATACGACCAGAGGAATATATAGAATAGCGCAGAGGGCAAACAACAAAAAAATGCAAACAGTTTTCTCTCTTAGCGTTTAGAATTCGCTTAATACTTTTTAGCTGCCAACCACGTGCACACACACACATACATAAAAGTATTTTAGAATCCACACAACACTAACATGCAGTCCCACAGGACTATCAGTAAACTACGAACGAATGTGCGCCTAAGTGCTCGGTTAGTTGTGTGTGTTTGTGAGCGCCTAAATGTATGTATAAATTTAAATGTGTGAGTGGGTGTGCGTGGCTGCGCACCAATGGGCACATAATAAAAAATTTAAGCAACACACAAAGGCGCTACAACAACAACAACAAATGACTTGCAAAAAAGTTACAACAACAAAGGCAGAAAAATGTACAAGAACAACATTAACAGCAAAAGGCTGGCTTAAACAACTACAACAACAACAGCTAATACAAAAATGAACAGCGACAAAAACTACAAAAAATTTACTGACTTACAAAATAACAATAACAACAAATACAAAAACAGACAACAGCAACAAAAGCAATAGCAATAAGCGACTGACTTGCAAAAAAAAAACAACAAGAAATACAAAAGTGGGCAGCAACAACAACAACTAACTAACTCAAAACAACAACAACAACAAAGAGTGCTAAAATGGACAGCAACTGCAACAACAATAACAAATTACTGCCTTAGCAAGCAAAAGCAACAACAAAGAGTGCAAAAATGGACAGCAACAACAACAGCATATTTGTAGTACTATTGGCTTTTTTAGTTTACGCAATGTTGTTCGTTTTTTTTTTCATTTTTGCTTGCCGCTGTGGGCGTGTGTGTGCCTAAGCGCGCTCGAATAGCCAACAAAAATACCCCCTTGAGTTTAGAGATTCTTAAAAATTCAAAGCACGAAGAAAGTTCTAATTTAAAGGAGCGCGCACGCTGCGAACCTGCAGCATAAACGCGCCCAACACACACACACACATACGCTTGGCATCATTGACAGCGCAGCGTATAGTACCAGTCCATAACTGCCACCTACACACACACACATATACACACATGAGCGCGTTTATACAGACGAAGGGTAAAAATAAGTCGAAAAATTCCTGGAAAAAAAACCGAAAGTGAAAGTAGTGGCCACACAGAAGCGAAAGTGGAAGCTGAAAATGCAAGTGAAAGGGTGGCACCCACACACTTACACACAAACACAGAATGCAGGCACATACGCACATAAGCATGAAAGTAGTGAAAGCACGCGTGTGCACGTTCGCGCAAATTGGATTGCCTACGCACTAAGCAACAGTGCTTTTGAAAAGTATAAAACCACACATACAATCACATATATAATATACACTCACACACACACACGCGCAAAAATTGTAGGACAGCACACGGCGAGTGGCCGATTTTCGCACTGGACCATGGTATATTACGCATTATTCTTATGCTTTTTTTACGCGTTTTTTGCAATCACCAAACGGATCGTAGGCAATGGCAGTCACATGGTGTGCACTGATAGTTTTGAGGGTGTGTTTCTGCGTGCCTTCAATTGCAGCGCGTTATTGTGGGCATTGTGCTTGATTATCTGGCTATTTTTACACGAATATTTGAATGTGTGTGTGTTTTTGCTGCACATGTGTGATTTTAATTCACTTTCACCCGTGGTAACATAATCTGGATCTCCTTACAACAATTGCCAATTTGAAAGGTAATCTTAAGAAGTGCTAATTAAATTGCATAGCGGGTTTTTGCTAGCAAAATAGTAAGTGAATTTGTGCGAGAATTGAATTTCATTTATAAGTTTTATTATATTTAAATTTTAAAAAATATTAACTGATCTATTGCTTACATTGATATATTGTTTGTATGGCAGCTATATGCTATAGTGCTCCGATGTCGGTGGTTCTGACAAGTGAGCAGCTTTTTGGGGTGAAAAGAACGTGTGTAAATGAAAAATATTTGAATATTCATATCTGAATTTTTTAAAATTAGAAGAAAATAAATTGAATTTAATTATAATATGCACTCTTCCGTAAGAATTAATAATAATTTTATTCTTACTTTTTACAAATCTAATCAAAAGCTTTACTTAACTCAGCAATTTAATCTCTTACGCTGGTAGCACAGATTTTCAATTATTTTGAGCCAATATATTTAAAAGACTTACAATTTATTCTAAAATATAATAAATTAAAGCTTTTTAAATCGGTGTTTTTAACCAAATTATAAATATTCAAATGCTATCAATAAAGTTAAATATATATATATTTTATATGTTTAATAGGTGACAACATCTAAAATTTATAATATTACTTCATTTCGCATAGTATACGCATTTCATACCTTTCAATCATTATACTTTGATTTCAGTATATATCTTTATAAATTTGGCGAGAGTGGCAACCCTAATTCAGGCGTAACATTTTATAATAATCAATTTAATATAGCATACTTACTTCATATTCATCCTTCATTTGTTTTTTACCTCTTCTGAAATTTAAAAATGCTGGCAGCTCTATTTTATTTCAAGATTAAACTCATACCTTTCGTAGCATTTGCATTTCTATTTTTTAACTAATTTTTTATAAAATATTTTTATTTATTTTATTTTTTATAAAATATTTTTATTTATTTTATTTTTTATAAAATATTTTTATTAATTTTATTTTATAAGTCACTTGGTAACACTGCAATCTATTGCTCATTTTATAAAAAATCGCTGCTGTTTATTGCTTGGTCAAAAAAAACTTCAAGATTTATGCAATTTAAATTTTTTTAAATTGTGTACAACATTTTTAAAAAATATTTTATAAGCACTATCCAGTTTTGAAGCTTTTAAATTCAGCCCATTAGGTAAATTTATTCCATTTGCATGTTATTACAATTTATAATAATTATGTACATGTGGCAACATTTTTTTAAATAATTTTCTTTATAAAAGTTCCCAAGTTTAAGGTGTTACAAATTCAACCAAAAAAATAAAAATCAGCACATTTTCATCAAAAGTTGCTGTAACTAATAGAAGACCTCGTGCCGAATTCCTATAATATACACGTATTATATTTTAAAGAGAGCGCTGAAGAGCGCAGTTCGGAGAGCAAAGACTAGCCGCAGAGCGCACCTAAGTTATGAAAAAAGCACTTCTTCAAATTGCTTATGGTGAAAAAGTCAAAGTAGACATTTTGATATTGATAAGATAAGATATATTAAGAGAGGGAAGAGTGAGAGAGAGACAGCTTTCAAAATGTCATCATAGGCAAACGTATGGCTTATTCAGTCCTAAACTAAGACCCTTAATAAGATAATGGTAATATTTCTTTCAGAATCAAAAAATATGGTGTAAGTCGATTTCTTTCTCAGAGAGGATGTCCAGTCGTTGTATATATAATATATAGCAATCTGACCAACTACCGTATAACCGTAGTAGTGCGTACTGAGTTCCTTTTATAGACCTATTGATTCCCATTTTCAAAATAAACACTTTCAAAAATATTTACAGTTATGAGTAAGAGCAAAAAAGAAATAATTATTTAAGTGTTTCGATTATTATTATAGAAATAAAATATTTACAGTTATGAGTAAGAGTTGCCTTTTTGAATATTTAAAATTTTTAATCATGTGTCCAGTACCAGATTTTAATTTTTTGGCACTCACGTCTCTGAAATGCAACCCTGAGCAAATTCTTTCGCCTTTACTCTCACATTAAGGCTGCTGAATGGGATTAAACACTTCAAATTGATTCAACTGTAAGTGAAATAGGAACCAGTAATTACACACATATATTAACATACATATTATATATAACATTTTCTACAAAAAAATGTATTTCCATAAAAAATAGTTAAAGCTTATCAGCAGCACGCGTAACGAGCTGTCAAGCGCCCTTACACATGCTTACAGTTCATTACCGTTCAACAAATTAAATCTGACCAATTCGCTTTGTCAAATATTCGTCTTTTTGCGACATATGCATTTTTGACATAATTTGCAAGAAGCCAACAGCATGCTAACGGCACAATAACAGTATGCGACACACGTAGCAGTACTTCAAAGTTCAGTTCAATAATAATCAAATGTCCACTTGACGCGCTCGGCACTCGCTCACACGGCGCAAGCAGTAAGCTACGAGTGTGAGTATTTACTTTTTTTTTTATTGTGTTGTATGTAGGTATGTATGTATGTGTGTGTATGGCGTGAATTTTCACCACTCGGGTACTTGCATACATACTTATACATATATCTATATGAGGGTGGGTCAAAAAAATAGAATTTTGTTTTCGTTTAGGAAACCATTTTTGTAGAGCAGTAAATTTCCTAAAAAACTGTGAGTTATTGCGCTATAAAATTCATAAGAAAAAAATTTATCCTTCAAATAATCAAAATTCGTTAATATCTTTTAAACGGTTAGATTTATAAAAAATCGTAAGAGACCATTTTGTTGAGCATTTCATTTTCCACAAAATCCACGAAAATTGATATTTTTTCAAGTAGTTGGCAGAGAGATATAAATTTTTCTATCTGTTAATAAGTAAAACATAGAAAACTGAAAGGCGAAGAGTCTTCTCGTTGCAATTAAGAGCTCATACTTGGAGAGATTTTCTTAGAGGTGTCTAAGTATCTATTTTTCAGAGTGCCAAGCGAAAAAATTTACATTTGTATACGCTAGTCTTATATGCTTATTTTTGCATTTGCTTTTATTTTTTATTTTTGCTGCTTTTTTAATATTTTTATGCTAATAGTTTCAATATTTTTGTTTTGTTAATAATATTTTTTATGTTATTTTGTTTTTTCCTTGTTATTTTCAATTTCGTTGTTTTTCTTTTTTTTTCTTTTATTTATTTTCGATTCGTTGTTGTTGGTTCTTTGTTTATTTAAATTTTATTTTGTTTTATTTGTTTTTGTTGTTTTTTCTTTTTTTATTATAATTTGTTTTATATTTTAAATTTCATTTGTTATTTTTTCCCCCATTTATTTTCGATGTCTTCATATTTTCGTTATTTATTTATGTTTTTGTTGTTGTTGCACTTTTTTTTATTTTAATTATTGATTTTATTTATTATTATTATTTTTTTTTTGTTACAGTTTTTTCGTTTTTGTTATATTTTCTTTATTTGTCTATGTTTTTGTTGTAGTTGCACTTTTTTATTTTAATTATTGTATTTTTTAAATTTATTTTTTATTTTTTTTTTAATTTTTGTTACAGTTTTTTCGTTTTTGTTATTGCTGGTATTTTCGCTTTTTGCATATTTCTTTCATTGCTTTATTTATTTAGTTGTTTTTGTTATGGTTTCCTTTTTATTTGAATTTTATGTTGTTGGTTTTTAATTTGTAAGTACTTTTCCATGTTCTTGTTTCTTATTTTCGATGTTTATATATTTTATTTATTATTTTTTAGTTTATTTGCTTTGTGGTTGTTGTTTTTTTTTATTTTTTTAAAATAATTTTTGAATGTTATTTTCGCTGTTGTTGGTTTTCTCTTTCCTTTTTAGTCTTTTGTATATTTTTAATTATTGATTTTATTTATTTTTTCGATTTGTAGGTGTTGCTATTATTTCTTTCAGTATTTTTGTTTTTAATTATTTGCTTTACTTTTTAAATTTTTTGTCGATTTTTTTGTTGTTGTTTTTTTTTACTAATTTTTTAATTTTTTAAAAAATATTTTATCAATTTTTACTTTCTATTTTTGTATTTTTTTGTTGTTAGTTTTGCTTTTTATTTTACATTTCTTTATATTTTCTTTATTTATTTACTTTGTTGTTGTTGTTTTTTTGCTGCGTTTTCGTTTCAATTTTGTATTTTGTTGTTGTTAGTTTTACTTTAAAATTTCAATATTTATTATATTTTCTTCTTTATTTTGTTTATGTTGTTATTATTTTTTTTGTTTTTTGCTGCGTCCACATTTTCGTTTACACTTTCAGTAATTCAATTCGCATCGTTATTATTATTCGTAACGGCACATTATGCAAGCTCTGCTTATTTCTACAATTCTTATTTATATACTGAGTAAATAAATGTAAATATATGTATGTATGTATATATTTATATTTTACCATATATACCCGCACACACTTACATTTACAAAGTAGAGTACTTCGCTTTTGTATTTATCTGTTTTTTTTTGTTTTCTTTACTCCTTTTATTCCATTCAATCTTCACTGGTTCGCTTTTGAAATTTTCCTTAGCATTCCTGCCTTTGGCGGCCATTATAATTTATCTGCATTTATAGCTGTATATATCTCTATATATACACATCGTGTAGTTTACCCCCCAACCACAGCGCTGTATAAATGTCAATTTTCATTTACAAAAACCCTTTTTCCTTACCTTTCGCTCTTGCGCTTTGCAGCTTCTTTATGCTTTCCCGGCAACAAAGCACCCCCCGCACCGCGCGCATTTCAATTTCGCTTGATTTGTCCGATTTTCTTTTTTTTCACTAAATTCAGAGAACTTGTTAATCCCTCCACCGGCCGCACGAGCCGCCCTGTCCAAGTCTTGGTCGTGCCTTCCCCACCCTCTTCGTGGACTTTTTCGCATTACAATACTTTCTTTTTTTGCGCTTCTTCTGCTGTACGCATTTCCCCTTCCCCTTTCATTTTTTCCAGCTTTTGAAATTCTCCTTCATTTCTCGGCGCTTCTACACACTTTTCCCTACTAATCCTCACCCCGCTGTCGCTTTAATTGTATTTTTTAATTATTAAAAATTCTTGGCGCACATTTTTTCATATTTTCTTTACATTTTCGCTGCGTAAACTACCCGTTTGCGTGCTGGAGTTGTGGAAATACTCTAGGCAGGCGCGCGGGGGGTTAGCCGCCGTCCAGCATAATTCTTCGCCACCGTCGATTTCTTTGTTCTAAACGAAAACTCATTAAAAAGTGCTTTAGCTCGATTTTTTTAACTCTATTTCGTGCATTTTTCATATAAAGCCGAGGGGCGGGTGGTACTATCGCGGCCTTTTCCACTATGACAGCTTGATAATGAACTTAGACTACGCAAAAAATTATTTTCTCACATTTTTTGTTAAAGTGTACGACAGCGGCGTGCAAAGAAATTGCTACCAATTAACATAATTATAAGAAAAGTATGTATCGTGCAAATCGAAGATTGAGGTTAGGTAATTGAATTTTTAATTACTTAAGCAAGACATCTTCTAAAAATAACAACCTTGTTACCTCAAATAACACCGCTTTTGAATTAAAAAGTTAATTTTTAATAACTGTAAATGTTGCTTTGGTACTACGTAAAAGTTTCCAGTTTTCAAAGTAGATTTTTATAGACCCGGAGACACTACTTGTAAAACCTGTTTAAGCAGATTGCGCCCGTAGATCTAAGAAAATAAAGTACCATTTTGCCGTAAGTTCCCGGAGTTCGTGTAGAACCGAACTTCGTAAAGCCTCTCGCATTACGCCGTTAGTAAACTCAAGTTTTGGTACGCTGCAGTCTTGGCTCTGAATTTTTTGTCTGTCCCGGATAAAAACCAAAAATAAATGTAGGGTATTTTCCAAATATGAATTTCTATAAGCTTTAAGGCAGTCAATTTAGCTTAAGGGCGCACGAAAGTATGAAAATTACGGCAAAATTAATTTTCGACTGACGAGCGACGAATATAAAATATGGAATATCAGAGGAAAGTGAACAAGACCAATTGAGTCTACAACAAAGCTATCGGCAGTAGAAATAGCTTTTATGAGCAAAAGGACTAACAGTATAAGAAAGTATCTCAAAATTTACAGTGAAAGCTCTACAGTCAGTTCAAAGCTCAAAGACATGGATGCTTTCCTTATTAGATTTATATTAGATAGCATATATAGCGCAAAATGAGTGCTGTAGCTTTTTTTGTCTAAGTCCGAGTTAGAACTAATATTAACAACTGAAATAATAATTTCAAAAAAGCTTTGAAAGCTCTGTAAGACGAATTTCAGTAAATCAAACAGGTTTTGTTGAGATGTTCTTTACTTTAGACTGTATTTAGAAAGCATTACTGGCGTCTAGAAGATACTTATTAGTTTTGCGACTTTCAAAACTCAGTGACTACGAAATTTTAATTATTATACTTAAAGAGGAAGTATGACGCTGTAATATGTATATGCTGTAATTTGTTATCACACAAATTCATATCGCCGTTTGACACAATTGAACTAAAAAGTTTTGAAAGCTCTCTAAGGCGAATCTCAATATGAAAATTAGTAATTTAGAGCTCGACAAAAATACAACCAGAGTTAAGAAAGCATTTTAGAAATCTAAAAAAGTCCTTTTGTTAAGTCTTGCTTCTACCAGTAACTGCTTTAAAAGCTTAGTGATTGGTTTTCTGCCAAATTAATCCCTTAATGGAAGTACTTATATAGAATTGTAGATGCTAGTTGCTGATTTTAAAAACTGACACTGCAATTTTGCTATGAAGCTTTGAAAGCTTCCGAGGCCAATTTTTGGTATCCTTTATGATTCACTTGGGATCTACACAACTCCATGCTGATGTTAAAAACTGACACCACAGTTAAGCGATGAAGCTTTGAAAACTTGCTAAGCTAATTTCTGGTATCCTATGATATTTACTAGAGATTCGTTCAACTTCGTGCTGATTTTACAGGCTGACACTACAATCTAGCTATGAAGCTTTGAAAGCATCCTATGCCGATTTCTGGTATCCTATAGGATTCACTTGTGATCTGCTCAACTTCAAGCTGATTTTACAGACTGACACTACAATCTAGCTATGAAGCTTTGAAAACTTCTCGTATTCTATAGACTTTACTTGAGATTTGCTCAACTTCAATCTATATTCAGTGAGAAGTACTTGCATTTACAAGCGATTAAACGATTTATTCTTCTGAGCCTCACCAAGGACAATCTAGGCTAAAGCTCTTAAGCGTTTTAGTCTATAATCGTTGTTACTAAGCAAGCTTATTGAGCTTATATATTATCTGCAAGTCAGTTTGCGCTTCTTTCTCTTCTTACTGCTTAGTGGTGAGCAAGAAAGCGCTTTCATGAATTTAATTTCATATCCTTCTTAAAGCCAAAATCCTGCTTAATCCTTCCATATACAGGCACATTAAAGCATATTTTCAATAATACAATTTATTTTCAAGGCAAGCACAGCTTGCAGCTGCTGTTTATGGTCATTCAGGGCAGTAGTGCCAAGACGATCGATATGCCAAAGTTGACCATAAGACGACGCCAAGGAGTAAAAAGGACGCAAGAAACCGAAGAACATGCAAGCTGTCAGAAATGCGTAAGAAACGCAACTCAATTTAGAATTTTCGCAAACAAACATGTATAGAGAATAAAAAATGGAAAATATGTGAGGAAAAGTAAAAAATATATATACTCATATAAAGGGAGGAGAATGGTGTAAGAAAGGGGTATTAAGGAAAAAAAATAGTAAAAAATTAATAAAAATATAAAGAAGATACAAAGTAGGCGAATGCAAGCGAACACAGGATTGTTCAATTTCGATAAGGAAACACATAATAGCAAGCTTGCGAGCGTGAGCTAGAAAGAGAGAGATAAAGTGAAGGAAAGAGAGCAAGCTTCAGAGTGAAAGCAAGAAAGTTCACAGCAGACAAGCTGGACAACTGCTGCTCGTAAAGCATTAAAAAAGTAACAAACTGCTGTAACAAAAACAAGTGTAAACTACAACAACAACGACAAAAAGTACAACATGAACAACAACAACAACAATTGCAACAACAACGACAACAAAATCAAAATCCAACAGCAGCAACAAAAGCAAAATACAACAACAACAAAGTTCGGATACAAGAACAACAAAGGCAAACTGCAAGAAAACAGATATAACAACAAAAACAACAACAACAACAAGGACACGCATAAAAAGGTCGCAGTGTGGCAAAAGTGTGGAAGGACAACTGGACACAAAGCAAATATGCCGAAAGTGTTGGACGCTGGTGGCCGATAAGCTGGTGACAGCAGGGTGTTCGGCAGCACAGGCATCTTTTATTATTCGCAAACTGCAAAGTAAAAAATGGACAGAGAAATGGAACCCTTTCGCTGGAAACGTCAAAGTGCGTAAGGAAAATTGATGAGGCGGCGACGGTGGTTGCTTCGCTGCTGCCGACTAAGCCCAAAGATGACCGAGCGGCCCGAGAGTGACCAGTGATAGTGAAGCAGCGCAAACAGTACTGGCACAGCAGGCAGTGTTCATCCAAGAGTGTAAGTAAAGTGGTATGAGACATACTCTCGCTATATGGTAATGCATAGCAGTTGCCAGAGAGTTAAGAAAAAACAGCATACATAAAAAAGCAAACATTAGCAGCAGCCGACGCCAACGAGGTGGTCACTTTTACACCCATCCGGTCAAGGGTTGAGCGTTGGGTCTCCGTTATGCGTGTGTGTGGGTAGCGGCGCTGCAAAGAATTTAAAGAAAATAGCTCAACAGTAGCATGAGTAGGCTGGAAAGTGTCTGTCAGGGCAGCAACCCTTTAACCGCACTCACACACACACACTTGCGCTCACACACTTCTTTAAGCCTACACATTCGCTGCGACGCACGCAGGCGCGCGTGTGCGGCTGTCTTCCACGCATAATAATGAAAATTCGCAGCACAACAACAACAGCGGATTGATAATAATAAGAAATATCCGAACGGCAATAAAGGATAATAGCCACAAAAAAGTGTGTGTTGCAAAAAATATAATAATAATAAATAAAATAATAATAATGCCCAGGATTTTCGCAGACACAATTGCGTCTGTCTCAGGCTGGCAGGGCTTACTTTTATTTCCTGTACTGCAGTGCGTTGCGTTGGTCAGCATACAAGCGGCTTGTGGTGTAGAAATAAATTAGTTTCGGTTTTAGCTGCCAGTTGTTTTTGTGTGTTTTATTGTTTTTTCTTCTTGTTTTTGTTCGTGTTTGTGGCATTTGTGGAAATTTGTTTATGCGCAGCTTAACCACATGTGCCGTTGGCAGGTCAGATTTGCATTAGATATTTTTAGCGCAGCAGTTGGTGCCTAAAAGTAGGTAGTACAAATGAGCTTAAAAAATGTTATTTAGAATAAAAATGTCGCAGATATATAAAGAAAAGTGTTATGTAAGGACCGTGAAATTATTTTTTTTTTTTTAATTTTTTTAAAATTATTTTTTATATATTTGTAATCGTAAATTTGTAAATGTAAAAAATCGAAAGCAACAAAAAGTTTTTAATAAATAATATTTTTAGCAATATTAAATTTAAATAAGTTGCCGCAACTTTGATATTCCTAAACCCAAAAGTTTCAAAAAAATTTCCTAAAAGTAGGCAACACTCTGAAAAGTTATCTAAAAAAAACTATTCTTTATTTTTATTTTATTTTTTTTTTTTAAATATTAAATATTTCAAGAAAAGTTCACTTAAAGTATTAAAGTAAAGGTCCCTTAAGATAGGCCACACTGTTTTAAAATTATATAATTGTTGAGGAAAAAATTATGTAAGAAGCGTAAAACATTTTTAGACTGCAAAAAAACAAAATTTCTTAAAATTTTTTTTTAAATAAACAAAATTTCTTAAAATTTTTTTAAAAATTTTTAAAATATTTTCTAAAAAAAATTTTTTGCGGTTTTTTTTAATTTTTTTAAAAGTTTCTTAGAAAATTTTAATAATTCGTTTGCTAAAATTACTATTTTTTAGTAGTTTCAAAATTTCAATGATACGAAAAATTTTAATTAGCAATATTTTTAACACAAAATACAAAATTTAAACAAGAAGCTTTATTGGCTTTTGATTTTCATCATACCAAAATTTTTAAAAAGTTCCTAAAAGTAGGCAACACTGCTGCAAATTAGCTTAAAGTTTCTTGTTTTAAGTTCATAGAAATGTCGAAAAAAACATCATCTCAGTGCCGTGAAAATTTTGTAGACTGCAAAAGAAATATTTTTTCTTGCCAAATTTTATTTTTAATTAATTTCTTACATATTAATAATATGAAAGTATTCAAAAAAAAAAATTTTCCAATCTAAAAAAAAAAATTTTATAAGTTTTAGCTATAACAATATAAAATGAACTGTTTTTTTGCCATTTGGATTTTGTTATACAGTTTCCGAAAAGTGGGATACATTAGGTGCAATGGGCTTAATTAAAACTACTAAATTCTTATTAAATTTTATATTCAATTTTTCGTTTTGTTTTTTTTAATAAATTATGTGCTTACTTTTCTTGATAAGAACTCATCAATGACCTTCAAAAAAATTCCAATCGATCCAGGGGTAAAACTAATTGAAGTTGAATAACTCGGTCAAAATTTTTTTCAGACCCCTACTTACTTGAAAAGAGATTTCGGTACATCTATCGGTTAGAAACTCGATACAAGATTCAACTTATATAGTCGTTGGGGTTCAATCAAGCTCACTTACAAGTTTAAAATATCTTATGCAAACTACAATATAAATGAAACTATTTCTCAATAGAACCGACATTTTTCGGCACTTATTTGCCGAAAATCTCCAGTTTCGTATCGCAGTAAAGTTAAATACGTTCTTTATGAGATGTTAGAACCCTCATTGCCTCAAAAGTTATAAGTTAGAGGTGTAGCTTATAAAGTCTGATTTGTTAAAAATAAAACATACATATATAAAGCCCACTTCGTACTAACTTAGAAAGAACTTAGAAAGGTTTGTAGATCCTCATATCAGATAGATATTATATCCTAAGACTCTCTCTTTTCTTTAAGTCATGCTTATAATAATACTGAAGGTATGTTAGAGATCCCTCATAGATCTCTTAATTTAGGTTTGTAACTCAAAATATCTGGAATATTTATCTACAAAGTAATTGAGACACTAAGCATCAATAGATAACCTTCTTAACCGTAAAAATTCTACAAGATTTAATATACGGACCAAGTACCAACCGCTTCAGTCGAGAACGTGTGTCTCCAAAGCGATTGAGTTGGCATTGCCAAGCCTATGTTTCCAGCTCAAATTATTATAATAAACCAATTTTGTCGATTTCCTTTTTAATTTATATTCATTTGCCACGAGATTATATAAAAGTACAAAAATTTTGAGGTTAGTTATAGTCACAGGTATTTCTCAACCATCCAGTGTCATTATGTTCATTAGTATTAGTTGTTCTTCTTGTCGTTGCGCCATGCCTGATGCAAACCATGATAAGTGCCTTGCTTCTGAGCTGGAGCGCTCCTACCGAAAGGACTCTTTGCATTCACATTGAGCACATAGTCGCCTTTTAAATCGTACTGCGTAGCAATACCCATATAAGCGCGTCTGCCATAACCCTCATTGCTTTCATACTGTTGCATCGAGCTGGCAGGCACAGCAGCAAAATTACGCTCATTACCGGGACGCACCGACTCGGCGTAGTAGCGTGTAGCGCGCATAGTTGCCTCCAAGACGTTGTCAGCACCTGGCGCAGTAGAGGCTGGACCATTGACGTAAAAATCAACATCACCGACACGTTGGCGTGTGCCCATGCCGCAGGTGCTGCTGTGTATGGCATCGACGAAATCGGCATCACCACGCGCCAAACCGGTCAACACATTATTGTTGCTGGCGAAGATCTTCGCGGGGTCCAAAGCGGTAATGCGACGCAATTGGTGACCAGTCCAGCGCTTGTATTGACGACCAGCTGCACCGGCTACCTGTGCGCCAATACCCTGACCAATCACATGTATGATCTCCTGTGGTACATCAGCCTCATCGGTGAGTTGGACGAGCGCTTTGCCGATCATTTGGCCGGTTTGTTCGATATCGAGCAGCGCATAGCGTTTCAGGTTCGTCAAGGTGGCGCCCAGTTTGATGATCTATGGAAAAAGAAGAAAACTTTTTTAACACAAGCTGTGGTTTTTTTCCAAAGTTCCAACTCACGACAAGATTGCCCCTATTTTGTTTAGGCTGCTTCCAGGATTCGCTGTAGTCCTCTTCGCTTGAAGTGGCTGGCTGACGTTCATTATAATCATAATCCTGGTTGTTGGCATTCACCGGCTGCTGTTGTCCATAGTAGCGTTGCATGTAGGCTTGCACCAACTTCTTGTTAGCCCTGGCGACAGCGGCACTGGTCTGCGGTAGACCAGTAATAAAGATGGTCACCTCCTCGCTGCCGAAATTGGGTTGTTGCTTGGCGTTCGCGACCATTTCGTTGAGGTTGGTCTCCACACTCTGTCCATTAGGTCTCACGAAGACCACGGGCACATTGCTGGCGCTAGGCACGTAGCTTGGGCGCAGATTGCGATCGATTTTGAAGAGATGATCTGCAAAATAATAAATATATGAGATCTTAAGACTATCAGCGTTGCCAACTACTTACAAATCTGCCCAATCAAATGCTCGCCTTCCTGCACCGACATATTCTCCAACTGTTGTAAGGTGATATCCTCCGCTGAGGGCAAAGATTGCAGCTCCTGCACCGACAGCCAGTCGGTCGGTTTGAGATTGCTCGATCGTTGTGTATTGCTTCTGCGTTGATTGCCTTGCTTATGGCCAGCGCTGGCAGCGCCAACTAATAAAACCAACAAACCGAATGTTTTCAGCAGCTTCATATTGCTCTCAGGTACAACTCAGTGCGAACTGTGCTTTCACCTTGTTTGCGCGTTGTTTTTATATGAAAAACGCTTGGACTCAGCAAAGCGCTCGAAACTTTTTCAATTAATTAAATTATTACAACAAATTAACGGTGAGTATTCTTATGCAACAAAGTGTTGTTTACATTATCGGCAACGACAGTGCGTTGACCGCACCTTAAGTCGCCTTGATAAAACTTTTTTCGTTGATATTATTGTTTTTGCTGAATTGCAATACAAGTATTGCCGACGTGTCTGAAGGCACGGCGGCGTTGCAGGCGCTAGACTTTTTGCCAAGATCAGCTGAATGCAACAGTGAAAGCAACTGTAGGTTGGGGTGATAAGCGAAAGGTTCGGTGATTAGAAGGCATTATAGGTAGTTTTACGAGTAGTTTAATCTATTCCCTAAAGCGCTGTATATATGTATGCGTGTATGTGTACACGATCATACGTTATCAGTCAAAACTATGAGCTAATATAAATTTGTTTAATATTATATATTAATTTATACTTTTAAAAGACAACTGAGATGTTTTACCAAGTGGCATTTTTTTCTAATTTCAAAAACTTAAATTAATTATAAAATATATTAAATTATAATTATTAGTTGTTATTAAAAAATTCAAAAAATTAATTTAAAAAAACTAAAAAATTTCAAAATTAATATTTTTTTCATTAATAATTTTTAAACTTCATTTTAATATGAGTTCTTTTAATTATAAAAATATTTACATAAATGTAATTTTAATTATAATATTAAACTTTAATTATTAATTTTAATTATAATATTAAATTATAACTATTAGTTTTAATTAAATAAGTTTCATAAAATAAATTTTAAAAAACTAAAAAATTTCAAAATAAATATTTTTGTTTTATAAATTATTTTTTACACTTAATTTTATTATGAATTTTATTTAATTATAAAAATAATGTAATTTTAATTAAAATATTAAATTTTAATTATGATATAAAATTATATATATTAATTTTAATTGGAAAATTCAAAAAATTAATTAAAAAAATAAATAAATTTCAAAATGAATATTTTTTCAAAATGAATATTTTTTTTAAATTAATTTTTTTTATTTCATTTTAATAGTTATTTTTATTTTAAAATTAAAAAATTTAAATTAAAAATTTTTTTTCCAAAAACTCAAGAAGGGAAATAAAAAATTGTAAAAATGAGACTGAAAAAGTAGATTTTATTTATAATTAATTTATTATCAATTATTGAAACCTGTTGAGTTATATAAGCTATAAAAATATTTTTTTTATAATTTGCACTTTCTAAAAAATTAAATTTTAATTATGATAAAAAAAAAAAACTAATTTCAAAATGAATATTTTTTTTTAAATTTTATTTTAATAGTTGTTTTTATATAAATATACATATATATATATATATATAACCTGTTGAGTTATACAAGCTATAAAAATATTTTCTTTTAATAATTTGCACTTTCTACCATAAATTACAAACTAAAAATTGTATCAAATATTTTTTTATTTATTAATATTTTTATGTCATAGATGATATATAAATTTTCAAAGGCATTCATTACAGGCATTTTAAATTTTTTTTTTACCATACATTTTTTGTAATAAAATATCTAAGCTTTGCGAGTATAAATATAAAATATTGCTAATTATTTTATAACATTGAATTTTTAAGGGCTACAATTATTATGAATTTAATTATTTAATATTTAAAATGTTTTTTTATCATTTTTAATATTTGCTAATTAAATATTTCAAAAATTCTTACTATACTTTTAGAAATGAAGCAGATTTAGGTACATTTTTTAATTAACAGTTTAAGGTAAGACATGTTTTGGAAAAATTCTTATTTAAATTAAAAATTTTAAACTTCAATACTTCTATAAATTTCCAAATAATCTCCAAAAAAAACCACAATTTCTAAAAAAAAAAAATACTTACAAATTTTTAATACACTTACTTTTAGAAATGTCCAAATATTCTAGGCAAAAGAACCTTCTAGACTCATAAGCCACAATTTTTAATTTCTAAAAAATATATTAAGATTTACAATTTTTAATTCAAATACTTTTATAAGATTCCAAATATTCATAGAAAAAGAATCTTCTAGAATCATAAGCCACAATTTTTAATTTCCACAAAAATATTAAGCATCAAAATGTTTAATACAAATTTATTTAATTTCTTATTTTTTAAAAATTTTCAAATTTCTCCAAAATCATAATCATAATTTCTAAAGTTTTCAAAAAAAAAATATTTAGTTTTAAAATTGTTAATTCTAATACATTTTATATCTCTTTCCACATATTGAAGAAAAACGAATCTTCCAACATTTTCTAAAAAAATTTCAGAATGCTTATGTACTCCTTCAAAAACTTATTCTACATACAAAACAATTGAAAAATATTTGCCAAAACAACTTTGAAAAAATTCTGCACTTTCCTCTAATAAAAATAATTAAATTAAAACCATATGTGGAATTATTTTCCAATAAAAAAAATTGATTTCTTGCGAATTTTCCTATTCAAATATCAGCATTTGTGTTTTATATACATACTCCACCACCTTAACCCACCGCCACTTTTATACAATACTCATTTATTAATATTAAAATTCGCATATGAGACTACCCGTAGCCTTGAGGCAACTGGCATCCCCTAAAACAACTTGAGCACACATAAATATACAAAATAAAATCTCACTCAGTTAGATGAGTTTAGTATTGGCAAGTGCATGGAAAGTTTTCTCATTTTAAAATTCCACTCACACACGCTCACGAGCTGACCCAAGAAACTGACCAGACGTGCGCGTTGTTTTCAATTCTTTGCATACATACTGGTGCCAAAGCAATACTAGGGCAGTTCACAAGAAAAAATTGTATTAAAAAAATTTTTAAAATATCTTATGAATTATTTTGAATTTTTCAATTTTTTTACTTTTTGGTTTTCGAGTTTTTACTAACTTTTTTTTTTGTAGAACTTTTCGCAAGTTTCTTTTCAGAATTTTTTAATTTTTATTCTAGAGTTTTTTCGAAAAAATAAGAATAAAAATTAGAAAGTAAAAAAATATTATATAAATTAGTGCCATCCTAATATATTTATATTAAAAATCGCCCTAGGTAATACATACTAAATTTACATATACATATATATTATACTGTACCTATCTACACACACTCTTTGGACCGTTACTCAGCACTCACCATACTGTTTTTAGCTCTACGCTCTTTGCCGTTCACTTTGCGTTTCTTCATTTCCCTATTTCACCCCTTCTCTGTAGCAAATCCACTAAAAAGTGAAGAGTCTTTGTCGATTCACTTGGTCAAGCAAATTTTTTGTGCGTCCTTTGCACGTATTTGCATCCCTTTTTGAAACGAAATTTGTTTTTAGCCAAATTTTGCTTGTGCGCCAAAAAGTATGCTACACGCATGGTCTTGCAGTGACCATAAGCATGTTGGTTGGGCTGCTGTACGTGTGTGTACTTAATAAATGTTGTTGGTTGTTGTCATAGGATGAATTTATTGTAATTGTTGTTGTTGTCAAATTGTATTTTTTTTTTTGGAAATTTTATTTTGTTCAACATATTTGCTCTGCTGCTGGCATTTCATCTTCTACATTTTTAAAATTTTTGTTTAATGCAGGTAGTGGGAACTGCTACAACTACAGTTACAATGATTATATACACACATTTATACATATACTTGGAAAAATATTATTCTTCAATCAACCCTCTCAATATGTTAATGCTTTATTTTATTAAAAATAATATTATATTAATGTTAAAAATGCAGCTTTTCTGCTTGAAGCCCAAACGTATGCTCCTACGAATATCTTATTATATAAGGCCAAGCAGAAGATAGGGAGTGTGATTTTAAATACCAAATCACAACATTCTAGCTAAAATATTCCCACATAAAGGTAGTTGCAACATGCGGTTTTTAAATATAGGCGCTCAGGGGAGAGAGCGGGGCTTCTGGTCTGACTTTTACGGTTCTTCAAATAATACAAAGCTGAAACTACAAAATTATTATATAATATGTACCGCATTTGATTGTGTATAGTTCAATAGCTTGAGAGTAATAACATTTGACCTCAAAATGGGCGTGTCATTGCCCAATTTTTAATTTTCAATCTCAGTTATATGATATACATATGTTCACAATATCATGGCGTCTATTTTTTTATATTTTCGACATTAATTCTTTCTTACTATAGTAGTTTAAAAAATACCGTTATGTAGGAAGTAGTAGTAGTAGTTCTTAATAATTTTTAAATCATGTTGAATTAATTTTTTATTTTTTTAATAACGTTTAGTATATTTAGTTTTTCTCTTAATAATAAAAAGGAAAATTGTATAAAATATCGCATGCTAATTACAAATACTTTTAAAAATATTTGCGCCTTTTTAATATCAAAAAAGAAAACTTTTGTAAAAAATTGCATGCTATTTATTAATGATTTTCAATTTCATTTAGAAAAATTTTCTTAATAGTACAAAATACTTCGATAAATAGCATAAATTTAAAAAAAATTGCATGCTATTTATAAATTTATTTAGTAAAGTAGCCGTGAATTTTAATTTTACTTACTACATTTTTTAAAAAAGTAAACAAAATTACTTCGAATTATAGTAAATATTTTATTAAAAAATTCGCATGCTATTTAATAAAATTTTTAAAATAAAAAAAAATTCGCAAGTAGTAAATAAATTTATTTAAAATACCTAATTTTTATTAATTGTTTTTATTAATTTAGTAATTTTATTTTAATACTAAAAAATAGTGATTTGGAAGGCATTAAAAATATGTATAAGAAATTGCATGCTATTTGTTACAGATTTCAAATTTTATTATTAACCTTTTTATAATGGTAAAAAATTATTATGTAAAGTATTAAATATTAAACATAAAAAAATCGCATGCTATTTATTACAGTTTCAATTTTTTTTACTAATTTCTTTAAAAAAGTAAAAAAAAATATTATAACATATTGTACTTAAAAAATCGCATAATATTTATTAAAATTTTAAACTTATTTAGTAGTTTTTTTTTAACCCGGAAAAATGTACTTCGGCAAAAAAAAAAAAATTATAAAAAATCGCATGCCACTTTTTTAATTCAGTAATTTTTCATTCATATTCAAAATATAATGTCAAGCAATAAGAAAGTGGTAATAAAAAATCGCCTGCCGATTGTTATTGATTTTTAAAATATCTGTGTTTAAAAAACAAATTATTGAAAAGAAACAGTAAAAAAATTTATATAAAATCATATGCAGTATTAAATGATTTCTCTACTTTTTATTAAATTTTTTAGAATATTAAAAAACTATGAGCTAGTAGTAGACTTAAGCCTCCAACAAAGCTGGTCTGCGCAAAAGTACTTTATTTTAACCGTGCATTACTCCCAGTTCTTAACATACTTTTAGGTGTTTGACCGGCTTAACTGAAGCGCAAAGCTTTCTGGCTTTAAATTTTCATCTACAAGCTTCTACAATTTATTTTCGCAAAAAAAGTCATACTTTAAGGTGCTAAACCCATATTATAGTTCAATACCATCACTTCTTCACTGCACACTTCAAGCAACAACAACTTTTGCAGCCCCAATCATTGACCCATGTAAGTGACACAGAAAAACTAGTTACTTTCCTTTTCGCAAGCATATGTGCATTTTTAATGCCAACACACTCACATGAAATATTTATAAATAGCAAAAAATATATAAAATATAGTTTATGCGGTACGAAAACTGTTGTAAAAACAAACAAACTTTTTCTGGAGCGTGAAATTTGGAAACAATTATTTATATAGAATATGAAAATTCGAAGTTTTAAGCAGCAAGTACAAGTGTGGAGCAATTACTAAATACACAAAATCACAAAATATGCATATATGAATAAGTTCTTATGCGTGTGAACGTTTGTGCGCCTAAATTTATGCTAGTAGCCCGCTCAATTACAACAACAACAACGAATTTTCGCGCTTCACTGATTTTGAAATGCCAGCGACAGGCAAAAAACGACAGCCACATAAATATTTGACTAACAAATAATACACACACATACATAAATATTGTAACTCTTCAAAAGTTCTATGCGCGTGTGTGTGCGTGTGTCTCGCTTTATTTGTGTTGTGCCAGGACAAAACTATTTGCTCCACCTGCATATTTCTCTATCTATTTTGCCAGCTATACAGATGAAGATAAATAGCTTTTAAGCCGATACAAACACACACGCGCACGCACACTCACACATATGTATATACATACATACATGCTTCTTCAGTTATTTATTTGCTTCAGTTTGACGTAGATTTGGTCCTTTTCTGTTATAAATTTAAACTTAATTACATGCACAATGGAATTTAATCCGGGGCAGCATTAGAAATTTCTCGCTACAAACACACACGCATGCGTAAAGACACATACACATATACACACATGTGTAATAAAACTTAATTCACGCACAGGCTCCCAGCTAAGTTCACACACACATACTTGTAGACATTTGGCTATCAGTTTTCAAAAGTAAATTATTTGCTTATATACAGTTACATATATATTATATATATATTGTATTATATATACAAATATACATACATGTCAACACAAACATTACTGTATTTGTGGCAATTCATGTCCTGCTTGTCGCTTCTTTATCAGAGGACAGCAGCAAGTCCGCTGGCTGACTCCCAAACTTTTAGTATTCCATGTATATATATTTATATGCTATATATGCATATATGTACACTCAACTGAATGAAAAATTATAAAAAAGCACTTATATTTAACAGTTGAGCCATTTCAGGCATACTCAAAGAGACCAAAGTTTTCTCTCAAAAATTTTTTTCACTAATTAAAATTAAAATTAAAACAAAAAGTATTTAAACAGATCAATTTACTTAAATAAAAATATACAATAAATTAATAAATTTTTTTTTTAATAATATTAAATAAAAATATTTTTTTTTTAAATACAGCTTTTATAAAAGTGTTTAAAAAAGTTAAATTTTGTATATAAAAATACATTGTTTATATGAAAAAATTAATGAGAAAATTTTTTTATAATTATACACATGTATGTATGTTAAAAAAAAATTTAAAATTTGTATTAAAAAAATTAAAATCCAAGAAATTGCATTAAAACTACAAAAAAAATATAAATTTGTTTATTAAAAATTTTATGTGAATACAATATTTTTATAAATGTAGTGAACAAAAATTACAATTCAAAAATTGTTTTAAAAAGAATTCTACATAAAACAATTTCTTCTTGAAACAATTTTTCTAAAATTATTTAAAAAACATTATAATCCAAAAAATTAAACTCAAAGAAACAAAAGTCTTTTCCACTGAAATTGTCCACGGTTTCAAAATTACAGAAAATTTCCAATTATGTTGTGGAAATGATTCAATAAAAAATACGTCAACAATTTTTATAAGTTTTTTAACTTTCAGCAAATATTTTACAACGATATTTGACTAAATTTTATTTTAAATTTTTATATATTATTAAAAACAATATAGTTTTTATAGTTTATTTAAAATTGTATTTAAATAATAATAAATAAAAAAATTAATATTAAAAAATTTTAAATAATATTAATTAATTAATATACATCTTAATTTAATCAAAATTTAAGCACTGAAAAAAACAAAGAAAAATCGAAAAAATAAATTAAAATGTTCCTATTATAAACTTAATAAAAAGGGTAATTTTATAAAAAAAATTTAATATAAAAAATAAAAAATATATAAATATATTATGCAAAATATTGTTATATTTTATTCTTAATACTGCATAGCTTTTTATTAAAAAAGCTGTTGCAATATTTTTTTTTAATCTGCAAGAGCTTTAATACAACTCATAATTGATTTTTATATAACAACTACGTTTTCTATTCTTTGCATTTTTCAAAATTTTGCATTTCTAAATTATAGTTGTACAAATGAGTTCCTTAAAATAATTTATAACTTTTTGATGAAAAGATAATTTATTTTAAATTGAACCAAATTCGAAATCAATTCATGAAAAATACCATATGTATTTCACTTATAAATTTTAAATGAAATAATTATTTTATAATTTTTGAAAATAAAAAAATTATATAAGATAATATTTACAAATTAAATTGATTTTTATGCAATTAAACAAAAAAAAATTTCATAATTTTTGAAAAAAATTTAATTTTTATATTTTAGTTATACAAAGATTTTTTTTTAATTTATTTTAAATAAATTTTAATCTATTTTCAAATATTATAATTTTATTTAGCTTTATTTAATTATAAAAATTATAGTTTTATTAAATTTTACTTAATTATAAAAATTATAATTTTATAACCAAATAAATTAAAAGCAATAGAAAGATTTTTTAAATTTATTTTAAATTATTAATAATTTAATTTCAAAAATTATAATTTTATAACCAAAATCTAAATATTTATTTTTCTTTCAAAAGTTATAAAATTTCTTTTTTTAATATTTTAATTGGTTTTTATTAAAATCAATTCAAATTTTCAAATTTAATATTATAAAATGTAAATATTTTTTTGAATAAATGCTGGACGTACTTAAATCCATTTTTATGCAAATACGACATTTTCTAGTGAACATTTTTGATGGAATAGCTTTATTATTTTAGTTAATATTAATTTTTTTGTATAATTTTTTTATTTTTATTACAATTTTTTTTAAATTGTTTTTATTACAATTTTTTTTAAATTTTATTTTTTATTCTAAATATTACCTACTCATACTTACATAAAAATTTTAAATTCAAGCCTGGAATGCCCCC
This sequence comes from Bactrocera oleae, assembly GCF_042242935.1. Lineage (NCBI taxonomy): Eukaryota > Metazoa > Arthropoda > Insecta > Diptera > Tephritidae > Bactrocera > Bactrocera oleae. The sequence goes on from NC_091539.1 coordinate 4,479,921, forward strand.
TTCATTGTATGCATATACATAGTTACATCTCTAACTAAATATGTTTGTTTGTACGCTCTTTTAATTTCCTGCCCATCGGTCTCCCCGTGTGTTTGCGCGTCTCAATTTACTTTCTCATTGAAAACACCAAAATCTGCTCGTTCAAATATTAATATACAAGTACATTCATGCGCGTAAATATTTACATACATACACATGCGTGAGTACATATAACTATTTACCGTTGCTTTGCTTATAAAAAGCCCATTTCCAGTTTAGAATAACCAAATTTGCCGTAAGCATTTAAAATCTCCCTCATCAGCACAACAAGACAACAACTATGGCATAGCATTTCAAACGTTAGCTCTGCGCTCTTACCTTACTGTCACACGTCCTGCGTCCTCACGCAGGCACATATTTTGTAAGCCAAATAAGTGTCCACTAACTATACACACACACGTATTTAAATTATATATACAAATAGTTTCAGGTATAAATTATATATATATAGATAAATAATCTGTTCGAAACCGGTTTGTACTTTCACTTTTTAGTAGTTAGTTAAATGTGTATAACCCCTGACCAACCTCCAAACTACTTCGTCCTTATTCGCTACTTGAAAGCATGTTGCCCACTCCAGCGACAAGTTTTTAGCTCCCCTACTACACTCCCTTATATGTGTCAATACTAAGTGTTTATGTATGTAGAGCTCTTATCCCACACAGGTGGCTTCAACTACATAGTAATGCTAGTAATGGCTACAAATACCAGTTTAACTACTTTACATTTATCGTCCGAAAATAACTGTGTCTAATTTGCCGATTTCATATGATAACTTTAATATTGCTTTTCCGCCGTACTATAATGCGTTGAATCAAACTTTATTCTTCATCTTTTTGTGGATAAATTGGCAGGACTCTATGATAAATGCTTTGAAGTTCTAAAGGAAATAATTGAGACCACGAAGGGTGTAACTATATCAAAATATATCGTTACTGGACCGCCATGATATAAAAACTATTGTATAGAGTTGAGACTAGACATGAGACAGCCTGAATACATTTCACACAACAATGCTTAAAAACAATTCTGTTCTACAAATGAAACAAGAAAAAAGCTCAAGAATACTGAGATTAAATTCAGGATAAACTTCTTTAGCAGTTATAAGGAAGTGCTTTTTAAAAGCTTTCGATCAAACTTGAAATCTTTTAACTAAGAAAATAATGGACCACAAATGATGTAAGTTTTTAAAGCTTTTGATGACAATCATCAGTTTTTCAAAAATTGTAAGACTTTTAAAGCTGAAAATTCCTTAGTATTACTAAGTTTAAGTTTATTTCTTTAAACAGAGACAAACTTTACCATTGAGGAAAGGCAACATCAAAATAAAACTTCTTATACCTAGCATGGTAAGAATGAAGAGCTTTTTCGCAGAAAATTTTTTTAGATTAGTGCCACAATGCACTTTTTAAATAGTTTTAAAAAAAATGTATTCGTTTTTTTTTTTTGTGAAGCTTTCGCACAAAATATTAAGCTTTTCAGAAATATCTAATTAATTTTAAAATTGAAAGGCCCTTGCGAATAAAATTCCTTTGTAAATAAAGATCGGTTCTCATTGTAAAAGTATCTTTGTCCTTAACGGCGCTTTGAAGAAAGCTTTAAAAGCTTTTATAAGCAAAAATAAAAATAAAAAAAGCTTCAATTTATTTGAAGGTGTTGCAAAAAAGTAAATTATTTTAAACTTTGTAGCAGATATCTCATAGGATAGTCGCATACGGAACTTCTGTACCGAGAAGCCCGAGTTTACACTTAATCCTAGTAAGAATTTTAGAAAAATTTATTCAAATTCCGAAGCTATCTAGCGGCATGAATAAGCCCTACAAGGTTTAAACTAAGGTAACAAAATTAAAAAGCAAACTCTGTTCGATATAATCCGTGCACATACCTCCAGAAGCTAGTTGGTTGAGAACTTCAATAAATACTGTCAGTAGGATGTGTTTAAGCGCCAAAATATATAAAATAAAACACTGTGCATTACTCACTTCACCAATGAAATTTCGAATTTTAAGCACTTTCACTCAAAACATCAGTCAAATACCACAGCTACCACTATTCACACAACTCAATTTAGGTGTATACGCACAGCTCAGCAGCACCTACACAGCTAACGGTTTATCCGCAACCACAAACGAAGTAAGCACCTTTAGCACACAAGCTGCACACCAAGCAATGACTTTCACGTCGAGAAAATTCGTATTATATAAAGCGCTTTCGCTTAATTTTCATTTAAGCGCCGAAAATGTAGCATACATTTGGGCGCATAGTTGTTATAAGTAAATCGAGAATGTAGAGGGCTTAGAAAATGTAGTTAAACCGAGAAAGCAGCAACAAAAGCCAGATAGTGGTGTACAACACATAGTAATTACATAACAAAAACAACAAAACATATTTCTAAGATAAAATGTTTAGTATATTTCATATGCGAGTTTATACATATATACAAAGAAAGATAGTCTTTATAAAATACGATTTTCAACTTCATGGCCAAAATGCTGTTCAGAGTCCAAACACCGAATCCAAAATCGATCCCCTCTGTCAGCAATAATACACAACCGTACGCCTTTGAAGCGCGCCATTTCACTTCTCACACCTTTGACTCTGTCTTTCTACTCATTTTACTCATTTTCACTAGCACTAAGTTGATTTTTAAATTTTCGCTTTTCACTAGCGAATGCCAATTCCTTATAAAGTATCAAATATACTCGTATATATATATAGTGTGTGTGTGTGTTGCGCAAGCATATGCATGTGTGCGAGAGTCGTTGGAAAGCATGTGTGTATTGAAGCGAATGGTAGTGGTAGCACAGGCAGGTGGGGGCTTAGTGCGCCGCTAGCAAATGTAAAATCGTCTGTATATAATTTACAAGAATTCCCAGTGGTTGAAAATGTGCGTAGGTACGTGCAGATAACTGTAAACACTCGCTCAAAGCTCCTTCGGTCAGCATATGAGAGCCACATATGTACCCACAGCCTTTTGTTTGCTTCGCAATTCCAGCAACATGCCTAACAGTACAACGCACAGTGGGACAGTTTCATATACTTTTGTAGTAAATAAAAATTGTATAAATTTTTGCGAGCAAAAGCATACCGATGAATATAAAAATTCGATGATGAACATATAATAAGGTTTGGCTATTTCAATACTTGACGCTTATACCAACATAACCTCAAATTGACGTTAAAATTTTTGTAAAATTTAATACAAATAGTAATAAGTTTATAAGGCAGAAGTTCTTTCCACATATTTATACAAATACTTTTATTGAACACCCACAAAATGGGTGTGACACACTGACAAACACTTTTTATATAAACCTAACCCCAAAAAACACTTTTTGTTGCTTTAAAAAGTATTTCATTGCTATATGTTGTTAAATTAAAACCTAACCTCAAAAAATGTAAACTATAAAAACAAAATACCAACTAATTTATGTTAAAATTTTTCTCATATATTTATAGTAGTATTCTAAAGGAATATTCAATAAATGAGGACCATGTGTTTACTTTAGAACCATCCCCCATAAAAACCTAACCTGAAAATGTCTTAAAATGGTCAACCCCCATATTAGAAATAAAAACGAAATTCCATAATATAATTATGATAATATTTTCAATAATATTTTGAAACACTCAATAAATAAAATAAAAATACTAAACATTTAAATAAAATTCGACTCAAGGTAATAGGTAAAATCGTTCCATTTTTATTAGATATTTTCAATTCAAACCTAACCTCAAAATGCTACAAAAATATCACTAAAACACTTAGGACCTATTCAGACTCTTATTACTACTACTCTGCATAACATTTTTAGTTTCGTAGTAGGGTTCAATGTAATTTTTCTTTTCAAATACTACTTTCTCAGGTTTCGTCCCCTGCACCACTGTGCATCAGCATCCTTAAATAACAAACAACCGCTGCCCAGCCGCTTGCTTTGCTTTTAACTTCACTTTTCTTCATTTTCCTACCTCAAGCATGCATCGTCTCCCCCAACCACTAACACTCTACGCGCCAACAGTTTCCTTTCTTTACACCAACACATATGCATATAGGCGCTACTGTGCCTTAAAGTATGCCACACAAACAATGCAAAGACCCCACACCACGTGCAACAGTCAGAATGTCTTCCTCACAGCATCGCGCAACGCTGCCAACTCACTTGCCGTCCATTATTTGCGACTGCTTTTAAATATTGTAAAGTGGCATTGAAAGTCAAATAGTCGTGGCGGACGCTGGAGTAGATATACAGCCTAAATGTATGCCAACAGCGGGCTTAACAACACAACAATGTCTGAGTATGTGTGAAGCAGCGACGCGGGAAGAAGGTTATTTGGGCGGCATAACTAATGCAGCCCGCAGCTGAATCAAAAAGCAGTTTTCTATGCGTAAAAAACATCAAACACATACGCCTAAAAGTATGCACGTACGCACAAACATAGGCAACGCTGTTCTCACATATGTAGATTCGTATGGTTGCGTGTGTATGAGTGGGAGTGTGCTCAGCGTACGTCCAACACATGTCATTTGTCCAAGCAAAACCACCCACCCGAAGGCAGGAATCGCCAAACAAAAACTTATGGATTGTAGTTTGTAAGAACTCTATAATACTATACTTTAAAGATCCCAAATAAGCGCCATAGTTCTAAAATTTTTATAAATTATAAAATAAAATTAACGGAATATGCCGCAGTAGAAGATAGCACGGATATCAACCATTTATTGTTTAGCTAAGACACACACCATTCATGATAAATGTTTTATAACTGGTAAAATGCTTCTCATTCGTCTCCAATTAGCATTAAAGACTAAATACATTCTCTATTATTCAAATATGAAGTCGCAGAGCTTCACTCGCTTTGAGTAACAAGCTTTTAAATACAGTTCTAATCTCAAAACATCACTCGCAATCTGTAAAAATATACAAAGATTCTAGTCTAAAGCAGCATATTCAGAAAAACTCGTTTCTATTTTTTCATTACGAATTGTCGACTTTCTTTGTCATTTTTATTGTACAATAGTTTGTAGAAACACCTGTTTAATATTCTTCGACATCTTCTTAATTACTCAAAATTGAAAAGATAATCTCAAATATTTATTAAAGCTAAGATAACTACAATAAATTTTTGTTATGCTGAAATCTGTTGTGACATCTATATAAACGATTAAATTCGGTATTATGTCTTTCCCAGCGACACTTTAAAACAGCAAACCCTGCAAACCCTGCAAAGTGTATCTCCTAACCTCACATTTCTGTTAAGGGCGATAACCAATAGAGCGAGCTAGCTTTAATCTTTCTCGTAGTCTAAACTTTGTTGATATATATGTCTATCTTTCTGTTTTTCTTTTTTGTCTCTAATCTTCTTTTTTTTTATATATACATATATTTTTTCTACTTCCTCCACTTTTCTTCTCATTCAAAACTATGCTTTACTGTTTTTCCCGCTCAAATCGTTACAATATGTTACGAAATTTTATTTCTAACGAAGTATACTAGTCCTTATTTACACTGAGGCATTTGTGAACCGCTGCACTAACCAACTAGACACACTCAAAATTTTACAATTTCGCTAAGCTTCTACGACCATTCACGCACCAAAAGTCTGCGTCCAGATACGCGCTCTTTGTTGTCGCATATGTGCCACGAACTACACTCTCACCGAACGTTACACTCGTCTCCTACGCCGATGAACTCTTCGCTTCCGCCGACGCTGCCAAGTAGCATTCAAGCAAGGCGACGTGTGTGCCTGCTTTTACCACACATACATACACATGCTTGTTGGCCGGCTTGAACTGGACTCAAAGTCTTAGGTCCGTGCTTGCTTGCCACATGCATTTGTATATATTAGATATGTATGGCGCTGGCCACCCACCACCCATGCACCGGCAATTAAGTTTATTTGTTGGCATGCCAAAATATTGAATGTTTATACGCGCAATTCGTAAGACTGACTCCTGCACGGTCCATTCTACTTGTTAAGGGTGGTGTAGAAGCGTGCGCATATATTTATATCAGTTGCTGCTCGGCTCGACTCGACTTATTTATGGTTACTTGTGTACTTTCATGTACGTTAGGGTATGAATGTGTGTGCCTGTGTGAATTTAAATTTGCCTGTGCTTCATCTATTAGATTTATTATATTATATATATATATATATATACACATAAATATATACATACACATACATTTACATATTTGTTTGATATATGCGTCTGCTTTTCCCTTTTTGATATATTTTATTATGCATACTCACACATATACATATGCATGTACAATATGTGTGGTGCTTTCATTTTTCATACACGCACACACTTACGCATGCATATATTTTTACACACATATATCGGTATATCCTTGGCAATTGTATGCTTTCAATCTCGTCAAATCTTATATAATTCCTTTTTACATAACTTTTTTCTAATATTTCAATTTATTTATTTTTTTCAATTTCTCACACATCTTTTCTCCGCTTTACTTGCTCTTAAGTAAATTGAGCCTGAAAACCCCTTGCCTCTTTTTAATTCAATATTTTTCGCAACCTTTTTTTTTGTCCGGCTAGAAAGGTGGTACTTTTTTTAATTATCAAATTCACTTTGCCTTGAAGCGATGTCGAGAGCAGTGCTGCCATATTGAATTTCTCTTCATATTAACACTCATTTGCATGGATTTTGTACGAAAAGATCAAAGTTCAAAGGTGTCTTATAAACCAATTGACCGCATGAATGTGAGCGTCAGAGTTTATTAAATTCTTTTTTTTTCATTAATTTTTTACTCATTTTCAGAATTGCCTTAACCCTCAAAAGCCTTTTAAGCCAAATATAATGCAAAATCATAAATTTTAACTCTGCAGTTGCATGCCTTTGGAAGGAGTTTAGTTCAGCTTAGGTTAAGAAGTCGCTGCCAACAGGGATCTCACTTGGCCAGCTTGGAACGCTGGTCCGTTGTGGTACCTAAGACTAATATAAAATAGATCATATGAGCCTTACAAACCGACAAAGCGCTTTGAGTCAATCACACATTTTTTGAGTTGACTAATGTCGGTTTCGGCTATGTTTTCTGGTTCACCGATGGTAAGACTGCTGAAATTTTTCAACCACAGTCTTGCAAAAGCTGGACAATAGAAGAGAAAGTGCCTGGAAGTTTCCATCTCACCCTCCTCCATATTACTTTGACAACTAGCAGCCGACTGGACAGTGTCCAGTAAGAATAATTGCGGCAGGATGAACATTGATAAGCGCAAGTAGTTCAGTAGATCTCCTGCGTTTTATTCTAGGCCAAAATGATCTCGCAGTCGCGCAGGAGCTGGGTCACATGGGACCTGGCAGCCAAATGAGTGTAATAATGCTGTAGCTTGATACTATTTCTAGTGAGAACAGACACTTCTTTGCTAGCTTTAAACACACTGTAAGCGAGATCAGCGCTAGTATTGCCGCTCTGCTGCCGAAGTGCATGCACACCTCCCTGAAAGCGGCTGCACCAAGTGGTAGTATGTCTACCGCCACCATAATAGCAGCTACTTCTGCCCGAAAAGCACTACAATGGTCCAGTAGCAGGCTGAAGGCGTGAGCCTACGAAAAAGGGGAAAGGCATGTTTGGAATCTTATACCTCCTAGTAAATAAAAACATTTTAGTTTTGGCTTAACAAATATTGAAGAAATTTTTTTTTTTAAATAATTTCGTCTTCTACTCCAAAGGGTTTCTCACTTTTCTTCTTGTTCTTTCCTCTTGTAGACGGAAATCATAAATATGAGTGATAAATATTATAAATGAGAAATGTCAAACTTGAAAAGATTCTCTAATTTTAAATCAGTCTTTTTGAAAATTATCTCATATTTATTCTCGTTTTGCCTAAAATCGAAAATTTACGAGCATTTTGACTATTGCTTGAGAAGCCGACCTAAAAAAATTACTTCTATCCAAATGTTGAAAATATGATAATTAAAAAGCAATCACGCTCTAGGTGTCGGAACCGCCGATATCGGAGCATTACAAGATACAAACTGATCGTTCAAAATCAAGTACTTGTATGAATTTTTTTTTTTTTTATTTTACAAGTTATCTTCTCGAAATTTGTCATGAATTATTGTTCAAGGTACTGCTAAAAGCTTCGAAACTCAAAATCTAGATAAAGATATTTTTATACCGTTTAATGTTATAAAAAATGTGCCCGTGTAGTCTATTATAGCTTCGGTGCAGTCGAAGTTAACGCTTTTTTTTGTTATATCTACATTTTTTTTTGTGAAAAAATAATTTTTTGAATAAAAAAAATTGTAATTTTGGTAAAAAAATCATTTTTCGAAAAAAAAAATTATAACTTAGATGAAAAAATCGTGTTTCGAAAAAAATTTTGAATTTTCACCTAAAATAACTTCGATTTCAAGCCTAATGAAGGAATTGAAAACTTTGTAAATAATTAACAAATATTTTCTCTCCGCAAACATTACTAATTACAAGTGAGTTGTGCGCCACAAAACTTCTTAATGTTTCTGAAAAGGGTTGAACCGTGAAAAAAGAATTAAAATTCAACTTGTATTTTAACAAATGCCAATTGATTGCATTAGTACGAAGAAAAATTAGAGATAAAAAGAAAAAATCAAGTGAATGACAAACGAAGCAAAGGAAATTACCCAACTCTGTTCATTCAGGCGTAAAGATACGTAGCAAAAACGAGAAAGGACATTTGTGTACTTGCGTGCCCGTTGCGGCTGTGACAGCATATAACGGTAGTTTCAACGTGTGCGTTGCGTAAATTTGCGAGGCTGATCCACGTTTGATATATATATATATATATATTTTTTTTTTGTGAAAATGGTGATATCTTTTATTGCTGCTTATTTGACATTGGCCGCGATTTACTTTTAATGTATTCTCTTTTGCCGAATTTCCGCCCCTGTAGCTGTCACTTATTTATCTTTGTTTTTGTTTTTTTTCTCTAATTTTTCTATATTTTCTCAAATACTTTTTAATATTACATGAGCACGAAAACAGAAAAAACAACAGTTAAGTACGCCACCACCATTTTCTCACTATTTACTTACCCCTTTTTCGCTGCGCTTTAAATAAATACAAATAGAAAAGTTAAAGCAAAACGAACCACGAAAAAAATATTATAATAACAAAAAAATCGAGTAAAACTTTTTAACCCTTTTTGGCTATGTCCACAACACATTGCATCTAATTAGATGCGCGCTAAAGAAGAAGAAGAAGAGTAAGCACAAGCAGCAGCAGATAAATAGCAAACGCCAAGGCAACTAGCGCAAGTTGCGGGCAAAACGATTTTCAATAACAAAAAAAGTGAAAAAGATGCGCATTTTAAAATGCCGCTCCTCTCGCCGCACGTCTCGCCCAAGCACGCACTCGAGTGGTTGGAAAAATGCGCGTTGCTTAAGCGCCGACAAAAAATTAAAAACCAAAGAAAAGTAATTATTTCGCATTGCGTTGATAAGAATGCGACAGCTTGTCTCCCGTGTGTGTATGTGTGTGTGCGCGCTCATTGGAGGGGGGTTGGCATGCTGCGGGCGGCGGAATAAAAGGGTTGGACACAAAGTGCTCCACTAAAAATAACGAGAAAATACAGCTGAAAATAAGCAAAATTATAGATGCCATTACTGGTCCATACCGCGTTTATGTGTGAGTGTGGTAGAAAACTGTGGCACAGTGGGTCTTGGTTAAGGATTGTTTGCAAATTTTTTTTTTTTAAATGTCGATTTTTTTCGAAAATTCTAAACACATTTTTATGTTAAATACTAAAAAATAGTATTTTTAATCAAAAACCATATGGTGACCTTTTTGAATCGTTTTAATAAATTTCAGCTGAAAAGCTTACAAGTGTGTTTAAGTCATTTTATATATAATATTTTTATAAATGAACTTATTGAGTATTTTACTCACCACGCTTTGAAAAAAAAATATTTTATAAAAAAATATATTTAATATACATAATATACATAGTAATATATAATTATTTAAAAATTAAATTTTATCGATTTTTTTAAACTCAAATTTTAATTAAAAATATATTTTTTTTTATTAAATATATTTTTTTTTTATTAAAAAAAAAAAAATTTTATTAATTACAAATAAATTCTTTTTTCGTAAAATTTTTTTTTATTAAAAATTATTTTTTAATTGTAAATATATTATTTATATGAATTAACTTATTGAGTATTTTACTCACCACGCTTTGAAAAAAACATATATTTTTAAATAAAAAAAATTATTTTATAAAAAAATATATATAATATACATAATATAGTAATATATAATTAATTAAAAATTAAATTTTATCCATTTTTTTGAAACTCAAATTTTAATTAAAAATATATATTTTTTTAATATATATATTTATAATTAATAAATAAAATTTTTTTTTTTTTTTCGTAAACATTTTTTTTATTAAAAATTATTTTTTAATTGTAAATATATATTTTAAATATATTATTTATATGAATTAACTTATTGAGTATTTTACTCACCACGCTTTGAAAAAAAAAACATAAATATTTAATTTAAAAAAATATTTTGTAAAAAAATATATTTAATATATATAATATAACAATATATAATTAATTAAAAATTAAATTTTATCGATTTTTTTTAAACTTAAATTTTAATTACAATTAAATTTTTTTAATTAAAAATAGCATTTTAATTACAAATATATATTGTTAATTTTTTTCTAAACTCTAATTTCGAACTAATCAAACATATATAATTATATTGTTGTCTATAGTCTAATCGACATTTTATGCCAAAAATTATCACCACACATCCCACTGTACCTGCACTCAGCCATCACTCAATCCATTGTCTGTCAAACTGTCAAGTTCTTTGAGTCTTTGAACCGCCTGTCCACCTACTCGCCAGTAAATTTCCATCATAAAACCCTTGTATCCGCAATCTCGTCGCCTAGTCCTTTGAATGTATGTATGTATGTATGCCACGCTGAGTGGTTGTCATTTGTTTTAAAATCCTCCAGCCATTACCGCCTCAAATCACTTTCTCTTCAATAGAAAATGTACGCCATCATGCTGTACTGCCCCGCCCACTTTGCTGCGTTAACGATACTGCCCATTTGCATTTTTCTGTTTGTTACTGTGTTTTTTTTTTTGTTTCTGCTGACACTTTAGTTGTATGTTGTTATTGTTTACTGTTACTGCTGTTGCCGTTTTCTTTTATTGTTGGTTAAAACCGAAAATTGCGTAGAAAAATGTTAATTTTTGTTGCTGTGATTGCGTGACAAACTCAATTCGCCGTAACGGTACTGTGTGCGCTTGAGGAGAGCTTCGACCACGCCGAAGGCACAACTCTTTCACAACACGCACACATACAAACATACTACTTTTTTTGTATTGCCATCCTTGCTTTCTTTCTTTTCTAGCTAAATCTTCTTACAATTGTTATTTTTTTTTTTTTGCTCCCCATGGACTTGTGCAATCAACTCGTTCAATTTGGCCGCACTCGCCTTTGGCTAGACGCGCATTTTTCTCCGCTTTCAATTTCAAATTCGCATTTATTTGCCTTGCGTAAGCGTTGCCAAGTAAATGATTCTCATTTTTAGGCGTATTCGCCTAGTTGCCGTTATTTATTTTCAGATTTTCCACATTTATTTCTGTTTTATGCGTTTTCTTTTACAATATATACTGATTATTTGTTTGGTGCTGAGAAGTGGGCAGCGTTGCATTAGCGGAGCAACATCTGGCCAATAGCCAATTGGACTACTGAGACAGAATGACGCCCGATTTCTTCGAAAGTTCTTCAGTGCAGAAATGTGGAAAAGCCTTAGGAGCTGCTCAAGGTGTTCTAGGCTATATTTATTGGTAAAATTTGTATACTTCTAGTGTGTTGAAACCGTTCGTTTAGCTAATCTTTCGAAAATCTATAGATCTTAAACTCCTAACCTCAATAATACTAAATTTTATGGAATCATTTTAATAATTTTTTGAGAAAGTTGAATGCTTAAAAATAATTGAATAAATTAAAATACACTTGAAAAGTCATTCCTCGGCGACCAAAACTATTATTGGTGTCTTACACCCCAAATTTATCAAAACAATGAGCTGACGAAGCACCTTTGAATGCAGAGTCTATTGAGTGATTATACATAATACAAGTATGTGTCTGAAAGACTGAAACAGCACTCAGCATGTTCTATATATCCGCATTGCTTTCGAATTGACCTCTAGCACCAGTAGCTGCTTGGTCTATAACTGTTGCAAGAATTCGTCTCATCTTTGAGGATCTACAATTCAGCCTCACTAGAGATTCCAACTTCAAGTAGTAAACCTAAACCAACATCAACACTAGTGAAGGTTTAGACATCCACATTAGACATTTTCATATAAAAAATTGCTCTCTCTTTAGTGACTCGGAGAACATGAAAGGTTCTATGCTGCAGCAGACACCATACAAAGTATTGAATCGTTAAATAAATCTAACGTCTGCCAATTTTCTGGTTTGATAGTATTTGGTTTGGCCAAAGGTTTTTTAAAATATGGGCACTCAAACTAATCTGGTGTCTCAAAACTGAAGAAATTTGAATCTACTCACTTCGCACATTCCTGTCTATCGTAACTGCCATTAAGAACATACATATGTGTCGTTGATTAGATGAGAACTTGTCAGCTCAGAATTTAGCTCAGAATTTATTAATCTGCTGTCTTTACGGTATTATGACAATAGAAGCCTATATATACCACGCTTCAACTATGGCACTAATCAAAAGGAAAAAAATATTTTGAAGTTTTCATCTTTTTTTTCTTCTTTCAAAGCAGCATAAGTGATTTTTTGCCCACGTAACCAGTTCTGCATATTTTTGGCCATCTGTTAAAAGGTATCAAACGGTTTACGGTTGGGCTTAATCTCCAGTTCTTTAACCAAAACCAGTTTTAAAAGTCTTCTTTTAGGACTATAGCATTTTGGTAACGTCTACTTGATGTTGCTAACGAGTTACCAAATCTTGAAAATTCTTTTATATAATAAAACACCCTATATTTCACACTTTCATTCACTGTCATTTACTCAAACCCACCAGCAACATTTTGTGCCCGCACACTTCCTCCATCATCTTTACCGAGCTTCTTGCTCTTCCCTTCTTTTCATAACTCTTCGATTTCTACTAATTTAAACTTTTTCCCACATTTCTTCTCGCTTCATTTCATTAGTTACTCATTTGTTTTTTCTTTGCCCACCCACTCTTCGCACCTCCTACACTTCTTTTCATTTCTTTGATTGCCTTCTTCATCAGCAGCACCAGTGCGCGCGAATTTCCCCTCATTTTATATATACAACTTTTTCTTTTTCATTACCAAAAAAAAGTTGAGATTTTTGCTAATATCCTTCGACACCTTCGCCCCGCTGCTTTCGACCCGTTCGACGGCTGCCGTCTTATTTTAATTTCAAATGCTAAATAATAACGCTGATGTATCTGTAGATATTTATTTATCTATATGTAAATGCTCATTATGTATTTATATTTTCGTGCATTAAAATAATGTCGCCAAAGTACAGTTAGGTCAAAAATGTCGTTAATTACGCTATTAGACAGGGGACTATCTGCTGCGTACTTCGGACTGCGACCAACCGTCCACCATTCTCTCCATTTTTGTCGATTTTTCCTTTTCAACTTTTTATGATAATTTTGTCCTTCAAGTGCTTTTAATTGTTTGTGAATTTTGCAAGGATTTAATTGTAAGCCTTTGTGATCTGGCCGCATGTGCGGCGGTGAAGAAAGTGTCGCTAAGTATTTTCAAAACCATTTTGGCACAGGATTAGGTAGCAGAAAGTTAGGTTATGAAAAGTTTGAAGCTTGAATGTGTGAATAACAAAAATATAAAAAAAGTATTTTCAAAGTTTAATTTAAAAAAAACTGGTAAGTCATTTTACTTATACTTATAAAGCTGATTGAACTGAGAGGCTACACTATAGAAGGCTATAACTCAAAAAATATTTAATTTAAAATTAAATTTTAAAAAATTTTAATTTTAAATAACTTATAGAAATATGAAAAAACCCATAGATGAGCCCTTTAAAAATATTTGTTATACTTGTAAGTGTAATTGATCACAATTTAATTTTTAAATAAGAACAAAATTTTTAATGCAGATTCAAGATTCATATAAATTTTTTAGTGTTATATAAAACAAACTTTTTTTCAAAGTATTATTCAGTATTATTATTTGTTAAATAAAAAATTTTTAATTTTTTAAAATTAGAAAAAAAAATGTTAATGCAGATTCAAGATTTATATAAATTTGTCAATTTTATATAAAACTAATAAATTTTTCTAGTATTATTCATTATTATTTATTTTTTAAAACAAATTTTAAATTAAAAAAAAAATTTTATGTTAAAATTTTATGTTAAAATTTTTTTAATCATATTCAATATTCATATAAATTTTTTAATTTTAATACAACAAACTTTTCTCAAAGTATTATTTAGTATTTTTTTAAATTTTTTTCAAAATAAATATTTTTTTAAAAAACTAATATTCATACGAAAAATACTCAATTTGAAAAACTGCATTTTATTCCAAAACTGTAAAAAAAAAAACTTTTATTCGAAAAGCAATTACAATTAAATGCATTCCTATTTAAATTTTTTTGTTTTTTTCAAAATAAAAGCAAAACAAATTTTTCATTAAAATCGTTTAATATATTTTGATTGATTATTTTTCTTACTGATCAATCTATTACTAGTACAATTACCCGTTCATTAATATTCTTAAACAAACTGACTCGTTAAACCGACACCACAAGAAAATTTTCATTCTAAAAATTTAAATTTTAAAATTTAAAAGATTTTATATGCTAAATTTATTTTGCTCGAAAGATAGGTAGGTAGAGTGGCTGTCTGGCCGACGCACCCAGGCCTATATGTATATAAGGCGGAACAGTCAAAAATAGAAATTTTAATTTTTAGATATATTTTTTCCTAACAATTCACACTTAAAAATTATAAACTGTTTTATTCTAATTAAAATTTTTTTGTCATTATAAATTCATTTTAATAATTTTTGGAATCATTTTTATAAATTATGAATTTCTAATAGAAAAAAATTAAAATTTTTGATTTCAATGTTTTATTTCAATTATAATTTTTATTTAAATAATTGCTAATTTTAGTTTTATGAAAACTTACATCTTTTATTGCAATTCTAATATTTTTATTCACCAAAAAGAATTTTAAGTTTTTCGTTTAAATTTTTTTTATTTTCATTATAAAATGTTTTCTATTTTTCTTTAAAAAAAATTATTAAAAATTTTCGCTATAAAATTTCTTTTTTTTCATAGAAATTTAAATTTGTATGACTTGGTTAAAAAAGAAATTATACTTCGATTAGAACTAATGCATAACAGTTATCAAGAAATTTTAAAATATACACTTATGTTGCCAGGCCCACATTTATTATAATTCTGGCCTCTAAATGATCCGACCCTTTTAAAGTTTTCGAATCGTACCACATAGGAAACTTTGCTGTAGGTAGCTCCAAGTATTATGCAGAAGTGTAGGCGTATCAGTATTCCAGTTTAAAAGTGGCTCATTTGTAGCCCTAACCTCAAATCGAAAAAGTCTAAACAGTATATTTTTTCAGTTCTGTAGTAGCAAAAAATTTATCTAATCTATTTTCCTTTACCATTGAATTAACTTATCATCCCAGTAAATTATAACACCATTTTGCATAATTTTTCAAATTTATTTTTATTATTTATTTATCTGTATCGCATTCACCTGAATCACTTCCTTGATTAAGCATTACTATTTGCTTAGCTCTTATCGGCCACTAAATAAGTTCCAGCACAAGTTTCATTACTTTGTTTGATTATTTCTTATCAAACATTACATTAGCATATTTCTGTCTTTTCTTTCTTACACGCTTGAATCTTTATTAGCTTTGCAGTTTATCAAAATTACAAAAAATTCCACCATACTATAACGGAATATTAGCGCACTAGAGTTATTTAACTGATAATTTTTTCATAATGTATTTATATACTATATATAAACATTTATGTATATATATATATAAAGTTATTTATACATAATAATTTATGTATAAGTATGTATACAAATATCGATTTTATAATTTTCTGTGTCACATGCATTACAAGTATTTTGTTTAAATATTTATTAGTCATTAAACGGTTTAGTAGGCAATGCATATTTTTTGCATGACTGTATATTGTGTATTTATTAATTTTTCTTGCAATTTTCTTATTGAAATTTACAACGCATATATTTATTAATTTATTATTTTGTTTATTAATCTTCTTTTTATTTCTCTTCTTCAAATTTTTATTGAATATAATAAAATATATAGTTTTTTATTTAAGTATTTGGTTTATATGTCTACGGCATATAAATTTCGGTTATTCATTATTTTTGATTATTTATTTATGTACCATATATGTTTGTGTAAAGTGTAAAAAAGAGCAATGCAAAAAGTCCTTGTAGGGAAAACTTTTTTATTTCAAAAGATATCTTCGTGGAATTTAGAGTGTATTATTTTCCCAGACAACGCTACAATCTCCAAACAAATTGTTCAGATCGGACTATTATAGCATATAGCTGCCATACACACTGGCTGTTAGTTATAAGAAATGCACCTGTGAAGGATATTGTAGCTATAGATAACGTCTTTTATTATTTTTATTTTTTTCTCATTTCATTTTATTTTATTTCATTTTTATTTTATTTTTTCTTATTTTATTTTATATCTATTTTTTCTTATTTTAGTTAATATAATTTCATTTTATTTAAGTTTTTCTTATTTTAAATATTAATAAAATAAAATATTTTATTTTTACTTTTATTTCTTCTTATTTAATTTTGGTTTTTTATTTCTTCTTTTCCCTTTATTTGATTTTATTTCTATTTTATTTTATTTTTATTTTTTCTTATTTTAGTTAATTTAATTTTACTTGGTATTTATTTATCTTTTCCTATTTTAATCAATTTAATTTCTATTTCTTCTTATTTTTTTATTTTTATTATTATATTTTTTTTAGTATTTATTTTATTTTACTTTTATTTTTTCTTATTTTAGTTAATTTAAGTATATATTATTTGAAATATTAATAAGAAAAATATTTAATGGTTTTTTTTCTTCTTTCTTTTATTTTTTTGCTTATATTTTTTTTCTTATTTAATTTAACTTCATATGATTTTCATTTGCTCGTATTTTATTTTATTTCATTTTTAATTGTTTTTTTGTCTGCTATTTTTTCTTTACATTAGTTCAGTTATTTTTATTTAATTTAATTTTTTCTTATTTTAAATATTAATAAAATATATTATTTCATTTTATTTTTATTTCTTCTAATTTTCATTTATTTGATTTTATTTTATTATTTTTATTTTAGTTTATTTTATTTTATTATATTTTTTTAACTTTTTTCTTATTTTATTTTATTTTATGTTATTTTTATTTATAATTTTTTGTATATCATTTTTACTATATTTTATTTAACTTTATTTCCTCTTATTTTATTTTATTTTTTTTTAAATTTATTTATATGTTACATTTTCTTCATTTTATTTATATATGTATATATTTTATTTCCTTTATCTCTTTTTTCACTGCCAACTCCTAGAAGTGTGCTACGAATATCTGTCTCTGACATTACTCACTACCCACACAGGCTTACAAATGGCATTGTTTTTGTATGTTACATAACTGTTCATAATTCTTTTATATTTATGCAACGCTCGTATATTTTTATAAAATTACAAATAGTGGTTGTTGTATTTTTTATTATTACACAATTTTTATATTTTTGTTATAAAATTACAATTGCATATAAATCTTCATTTCATTCTTTACTTGCTGCTAAATTTATTTTAATTACTTGCTGCATTACTTCACCGTTTCATATTCATTATCTTACAGTTTTAGCTACACCTACAGCAGTTAACCGTTATGGTTATTTAAAATAAAAAACTACCAGTCTATTGTAAATGCATGGCATTAGTTAGGATGCTTCTTTATTACACTATTTCTCTTTTTTGTTGCATACTTTTAGGCTGCGCTCATTGAGTTAGACGACAATTTATAATTGTAAGTTATGCTTTTATGTATGTATGTATGTATTTAAGTAAGTATGTATGCATTTGTATAAATTATTGTATGAAATATTTTACAGTTATTACCTATGTTTGCTGTTTATTGTATTTAATAGTAGTATACGTCACTTGTATTGAATATGTTTGCTTGATTTGATTACCTGTTGCTTGTCTTACACTACGAAAAATAACAAAAAAAAGTTGAGTTCTTTAGAAGTTTTGAAAGAAGTTTGCTTGCACCTGAATTACTATCTCTTTTTGGCGTATTTGTTGCTTATATACTGATTCTCATGATTGATTTAAGTAATACTATTGCGTACATTTGCTCACTCGCTTGTCTTACACGTGCTTGCTGGCACTTTTTCTTGTTGTTTATCTAAATTTTTATAAAGTTACTTAGTCGCTTTTTATGGCTGACAGCATTTTAAACTAACTGTTTTATTAATTTTTTGCGCTTGTTGCATTTAATTTTTCGTGATTGTTCAAAAACTTCATGCTTGTTTGCTAATAATTGCTCACTCAAGCTAATAAAATTTTGCCAGTATGGTTTTAGCATGTTTTTGTTTACTTTAGATTATATTTTTAACATAATAATAATTATTTTTTTATTGCTTGGTGCTTTTTGGTAACAAAAAGTTATTGAAACATAATCATATAGTCCGATACTTCTAAAAACTAAACTTAGTGACTTTCTAAATACATTCTTGAGACAGTTATCGCACTTTTAGTAGCTTCAAACGAAACGGTTATCTGAAAAATGGTAGGGAGACATAATTTTTTCGTATTGTTTCAGCGTAACAATATATCGTTGTCGTAATGTGATTATCGATTTTAATAGATTGAACCGATATTTCTTGCATCGATTTCATGAATATTCGACTTTTAGCGATATATTTGAAAACTGTAAAACCTGGCTTGATAAATTATAAATCGATTGAAAAAGATAAAACAGACATTTCTTGCATACGTATCATAAATATTACACAGTAGCGATATATTTGAGAAATTTATTTGATGAATTATCGCCTAAAAATCGAATTAGGTAAATAAAACCGATTTTGCTCTGTAGCGTTATCATGAATACTGCACTTAAGCTATATACCATATCTGAAAACTGTCAAGTCAGACAAACTGTCGATTATAAATCGATTCAAATATATCAAAATCGATATCATAACTTTTTAACTTTTAGCTATATATAGGGAAACTGTCAAATCTGTTTTGATAAATAAACGATTAAAAATCGATATCACAAATATTTCACTTTTAGCGATATATTTGAAAGCTGTCAAATCTGTTTTGATGAATTATGACTTAAAAATCGTTAAAAGTGAAAAAATCGACATTAAATCTAATTTGATAAATTATCGATTGTTTCACATAATTGTTTTTTACGATCCAGTTTTTTTTATCGTCAAACTCTCATTTCCTGCAATATTGTTTTGATTGCGTGTTAAGCTCATTTTATGCCATACTAACATAATTTATACGTGCTTGACAGTATGCTTCAATGTGTTTATTCAACGTTAGCGGTCTAAAACTCGACTTTGCTCTTTCCTTACTCCATATTTTTTTTTAGCTTTCAGTGCATTAAAGTATTTTCCATTTTAAAAAGTGCAAGTTCTTAGTTATTTCAGTCAATCGTTTTACGCACAGTGTTTGCTTGTATAAAATGCTTGAATAACTGTAGTCTTTTTGCTTGTTTGTTTGTATTCACTCTCATATTTGCTTAGTTTCTGCTTTAAAATTTACATCCGTAGTATCAAAAAGTGTAAGTTAAAGACTATGTGGTTGTAGTTTTAGTTTCCCTATTTACTTGGCCATTAAGTTGCTTGATTTGGTTTTTTTGCTTGATAACTTTTTTATTGATTACTGTTTGTTGTTGCTTTTAATATCGTCTCAACTGAGTTTTCAAAGTAAATTCGCTTTCTGAAAGTAAACAATTTTCGTTCTTCCCTAGATTTTGATTTTGTCATAAAATTTTCACAACATGTTGCTTGACAATCATGGTTATCTGTTTGTTAATTTATTCAAAATTTTTTTTTGTTTTCTTTTCTAATCCGAATATTTATTTTTTAGTGGTTTTCTTAGTAAAAGGTTTTTATAATATTGTTTCAAACATTTTTGCTTATAGAATTTTCTGCCCACATGCTTGAGTTGTTTACATTTCTGTTTGCTTGAGTTATCATTCATTGTTAGTCTTGCTTGAAGTACGAATATTTTTCGCTCACTTGCCATAAATTCTATTTTCTTATCAAAAGTTGTAAGTTTTTTATCTTGCACTCGTTTAACGGCTGGTTTTTATGCTTGATTGGTTGTTTGAAGACGTTTTTAAATTTATTTTTATTGTTTTCCTTTCACTGATAGGAATGTTTGCATGGAGAAAAATTTCAGTTTTTATAAAAATTTTAAAATTTATGTTATAAAAGTTATGTTTTTTTTTAATATTTTTTTTTTTTGTTATGTATAATTATTAAATTGTCACACTATTTATGCCTTAAAACTACATGAAATCCTAAAAAAGTTAATGAAGAGTGCTCTTTTGCTGCTGCAGTTTTATATTTTCCATTTTATTTCATATAAAATTTTATTTTATTTAAAACTTTTGTTGAATTTTCATATTACATCTATTATTAATATAATTTAAGCTATGTCAAGCAGCTGGAAGGTTGCCACACATTTTTCCCCTTTCCTTTTCAATCTCAAAAAAATTCAAAAAACTATTTTTGGTAAAAAAATGTTTAAGTATTCCTAAATAAATTCAACCAAATTTTTTTTGGTAAAAATTGTTTATAAATTCTCAAAAAATATCAAAAACTTCAATTTTTTAGCAAAAAGTGTTGTTAAATTCACAATTAAATACGAAAATTTTAATTTTTTTAAGAGAACATTTTTATATATTCTGAAATAAATTCAAAACTTTTTATTATTTTAGAAAAAACTTTTAAACATTTTCAAAAACTTTTTTATTATTATTTTTTTAATAAAAAGGTGCTATAAATACTCAAATAAATTTAAAATTTTTGATATTTCTCCACTGTTTTGTAGCGGTTTTGGTTTCTTACGCTTAAAAATTGTATTTAGAAGATTTATGAAAACCTTAAAAAAAATACATTTAGTAATCAAAATTGTTTACCAAATTAGCTTCAAAAAACTAAAAATTATATTTTTTTATTTAAAAAGTTCGAAATAAAATGTTTGTATTAATATAATTTTCGTTATTATATCGATTGGAAGTGCTAACTATGCCAGCATGTACAAAATTTCAAAAATTTTCATACAATTCCTATTAAAAAAAAATAATTTTTAAAAACTCCAAAAAAAACCAGTCCAATGAAATTCCAATTTTTTCTGCATAAATAATTTTGCTTTTATTTCATGCTGTGTTAAAAAAAGTTAGTACAATTTTTATTTCAATACTGTTTAATAAAATATATGTATATAAAATACAAAATAGTAACGTAAAATGTTTATTCAAAACAATTTTGTATATTTTAATTTTCGTATAGCCAATTTTTTGCTTTCTTCCGTATAAAATAATGAAAAAAAAATTTTCTTTAAAAAATCATACCTTAAAATCGAAAATATTTAAAAATTTTATATAATTTTTGCTTATTGATAAAAAAAATCTTAAAAAGTGGTAAAAGATTAAAAAATAAAAACAAATATATTTTTTAATTTCAAAAAAATATTTTTAATTTATATATTTATTTTTAATTAAAAAAAAATATTTCTAATTTATATATATATTTTTAAATTAAAAAAAAATATTTCCTCAAAAAAACTTACATTGCCTGCCAATTAAAAAAAATGTAATTCTCAAAATTAAATTTTTCAGATCTTGGCTGGTCGCAGTACTTTAAAAAATGTTTATATAATATAAAAAATTTTGAAATTATAAAATTTGATTTTGAATTTCAAGTACGCAAACGCGAAAAAATTTCAATTCCGAAACAATTTATTTTTTAAGTTTATAATTATATGCTTGGAATTAAAATTATTTTCAATCCGGTCTTTGGCATTACAAATTAGAAACAAAGTTTTAATTAGACTTTTGGAATGATTTTTTTTTTCAAAACGGTATTTGGGACTAAAAATTTAAAAAATGTTTTTTATTAAGCTTTTTTAGAGCACAAAATATAAAAAAAAAATTTAATGCAAATGTTACTTCACATATTTTTTTATGTGTTATTTGCAACCCTGGCTGTCAGCATAAACACTTTTCTTTCATTCAAATTTTCAAAACCTTTTTGTATGTTTGATATACATATGTATATATTTTCTATAATTTTAGAATTTTTTAAGCTTTTCAATTTGACTATTTTTAGAATTTTTAAAGAATACGCTGACATGGCTAAAAACTTTGCTACAAATTATGAAATTTTAAATTTTTGAAATTCTTAAAATTTTTGAAATTGTGTAATGTTGCTATTTAAATATATTTTAACATTTTCTAAATTTGGCTAGTTTTTAGAATTTTTTAAGAATACTAAAAACTTTGTACGAATTTTCAAATTTTTAATTTTTGAAATTATTAAGATTTTTGAAATTTTGCTATTCAAATATGTGTTTTCTATAATTTTCGAATTTTCTAAATTTGGCTAATTTTTAGAATTTTTAAAGAATACGTTGACATGGCTAAAAACTTTGATACAAATTTTCAAATTTTAAATTGTTAAAATTTTTGAAATTTTTATATATTATAAATTTTTAAAATATATTATATATGTATTTTATATAATTAGAGAATTTTTTTTTATTTGGCTAATGCTTAGAATTTTTTTAAAAATACGCTGACATGGTTAAAAACTTAGTTACCATTTTTCAAAACTATACATAGCTTAAAATATTTAAATTTTCACATTAACTGCAAAAATAAAATAAAATAATGAAACGAAAAGTTGAATTTACACAAAATAAAATTTATTTCTTAAAAAAACAAATATTTGAGATACAACAAAGGCGCACACGCATGCTTACTTTTTATTTAGTAAATATTTTTTTATGTCTATAATTATTTTTATTTATTTATTATTATTTTTTTTTATAAGTAGTTGCGGTATAATATTCGATAAACTGCTTTTGTATGGCATTTACAAACATCTCTGGTATACAATTACATTTTTTTATGCAATAAATATTTTTTTTTTATAAAATTATTTTATAGTTTAGTGTTTTACTACAACAAATTATGCAAAACTATAGATTTTTACATAAATATTTTTGACGCCTTAAAAAATAAATGTTTCGCATATTGCTTTATTTTACTTAGCAATTTTCATTTATTTAGCAAAATTTATTAATCATTTATTTATTTAGCGTTTTTATGTATAGTTTAATTAACTTTATAATATTTGATTTATTTAGTATTTGTTTGAGAGTAACTTTTGCTTGCAATGCACTAAAATTGCTACGAGGCATTTTATAGTAAAAAAAGCGGGGAACACTGATACTTTTGCAGAATTTTAGTTTATTTATTTATTTGCTTTTCTAATTTTTTTATTTTTTTTTTATTTTTTATACTGTACAAGCGCTATAACTAAATTTTACAATGCGTATTTTAGCAGTTACTTCGAGAAAAATCAAAACCTATTTTTTTACAATTTTAAATATTTTTTTTACAAAATTGCTGAATTATAAGCTTGTAACTGAATATAATATAATATAAATACATATATATATATTTATAAAAACTTTTTAATTGCCCAATCGGTTTAGCTTTTTAAAATTCAATTTCCATTAAATATTTTTTAAATTATTTTGTTCAATATTTATTTTTGCTTTATCTATATTTTTCATGTTTCAAGTGAAATGCTTTTGCTTAGGAACAATTTTATTACTAGCATATTATTATTATAATTAATTTTTACACACAAATAAATTTTTTGGAAAGCGGTGTTTTTTAAATTAATTTTTTTTTACAAAATTTAAAAATTCATAATATTAATTATTTCATTTCATATATTCCTTTAAGAATTTCACTTAAATAAGTACATACATACTGTACTTAGTTTATAGACGCCAATTGAACAATAAGAAATTCTTATTTTTTTAAATTTTTACACTAAAAACTAAACGCTAATATTCGCTTCTAAATCGTAAGGCGTTAGATTTCATTTCAAGCATTATTACAAATAAACTACTTCCTAACTTTGTTCGAAAACTTTTCACACACATCTAAGTGTAGACTTACATTTACAGTAAGATGAAATGAAATTCAGCGGTTCAAGTTTGCATTACATGCTGCTGGCAATCGACAAATGTGTGTAGATTTGCCATTTTGGTACAATAATACTAAAGTACTAAATATTTGTTTAGTTTATACTTATTTCGAAATAAAAAAATTTGCTTATAATTCTATTTTTTTAGAATTAAACAAATTTTAAATTTCTTTTAAAAATTTTTGCTAAAATATAAAATTCGTGAAGATATAAAAGACATATTAATTTCTAGTTTGCGCAGTATTGCTTGCCTAATGCAGGTGAAGGATAAAAAGTGGAGAGTTCATGAATATTTTATGAAGCTAATATGTTTAAGTGATTTTGTAAATCCTAAGTTACATACAAAAATTTAAACGGCGAAAAAATTAGTGGAGAGTTGTGTAGAGTTTTTTACAAAACTTAAATCATAGCGTTTATACACATTTTTGCAAGCTATTCTGCGTGTATTTGGGTTTTGCTAGCTAGAAAACTGAATGGAGAGTTGTGTAGAGTTTTTAAAATCTTATTTCTTGGCATTTGTACGCATTTGCTTTAGCGCTTTTACGTATATTTGCATTTTTGTAGCTAATAGTTTTAGTGGAGCATTGTGTAGAGTTTACAAAAAATTTAAATTTTGTAAAAAAAAAATATGAGATACTAAAATTCCGTTATGATAAAAAGCAGTTAGAATTGTTTGAGATTTATATTGCTTATTTTATTGATTCATTCTGGAGTGTCTCACTTAGCAAATTACCTTCCCTTTCCCGCTTCAATCAAGTAGTATGGCATATTGTACAATTCCTAGGCGTAGACATTTTGAAAGCATTTAAGTAGCGTTTTATTATCTTAACCTAAAAAATGTTGCGCGCAAACTCGCTTTTTTCTTAAGCATGTATGCCTATATGTATGTAAATCTTAAGTAATAGACGTCCATATATGTATGTGTATATAAGCATGTAAATATATATAAAAATTTGTTAATTTTATATATAGCTGATGTATAAACTACATAAAAAGGACATATTTTGTGTCTATTGCCGCCGCAATTCGCTTAGCAACTGGCCGCGCAGCACACACAGGTTCTAAACCCTTCCTAAGCTTAGCACATAAATCTCTCCACCTTTTTTTGGGGCTCATACTTTCTATGTTCGCGCTTTTTCGTTTGCACTTTGCAACACTAACAGGCATTTAGGCAGCCTCCTCAAACCCATATTTTACCAACCGCACAGAAACCAATGCCGGCGACGTTGGCCTCCGCCACATCCCTAAACCCTGTGCGTCAGCTGCGTCGAATCGCTGCGTTTGGGTGGTGGTGGCGGTGGTCGCTTCTTGCGTTGTGCCGCTGCTGCAGCCACCGCCGCACCGCTCATAGGGAATTGCGGCTCCATCATGACCGCTGTACCGCCCATGCCGTTCGGCGCATCATTCGCATGCAAATTCTCATAAAGCGCATACTCGCTGAGTGGCGGCGGTGGTGCGCCAGCGCCATAATGTTCCTGCACCCAATTACTCACATTGGCCGTCTCACGGTAGTAGTGTGTGGTGGCGGAGGCATTCAAATTGTGCAACTCATCGTTGAAATCGCGAAAGCCGAGCACTTCGTGCGGCGTTGTAGCCGGTTCCAGTTTGCACTTTTGCGCCACTTGCCATTTTTTGCGCATCACGCGCTGCAGATCTTTAAGAAAGTCACGCGGCGGATTTGAGGTGGACTCCTGCAGACGCTTCGGTGAGCCAAAGTCTATGGAACTGCAGTTCGAAGAATTCGTGGAGAGACGCGTCATATCGGCGCGTGGCGGTGGCAGCGGACAAGGCGCGTAACCATAAATGGGCGGTGCGTGCATTTGCATTACACAAACGGGCGGCTCGGGTGAGCACATTTTGCGACGCAACAACACTGGCGAATCGGCGAAGGAGACTTTCTTTTGTGTGCCGGTACTCGTTGCTGGCGGCGGCGGTGGCAGTCCAGCAGCCACAGCAGCATTAATACCGCTGTTGTTAATGCTGTTGTTCATATGCTGATTGTGCGCTTGCCCCACGTACTCTGGTGGCGCCTTGTAGGGTGGCGCTGGTCCTTTGACCGGCGTTTGCTGTGATTTTTGCGGCTTCGCAGGCACCGCCGGCGGCATGCCGTTCGACTTAGCGCCACCGACGCACGCGTATTCCTGTGGCGGTTGTGGATATACCATAACATCTTCTGGTGGCGGCGGTGGTGGTAATGAGACCAGCGACAGCTGTGAACCATAAATCTCGTGTTCATCGGTGATTGGCGGCGGTGGTGGAGGTGGCGGCAGCGAATCTAGCGAGAGTGTCGATGAGGACATGCAGTTTGTGACGCCAGCCACATCGTTGACGGGTGTGGTGCGCGACGCTTCATATTCCAGCAGCGGCTTAGCGCAAATGCTGGGCGTCGGCGTCGGTGTCGAATTGGAGGAACCAGATGAATTGCAAGCGGTTGCGTTCATGCTTTCGGCTGAACCGCGTTTGGCCACCGCCGCTGTGGGCTGGCGCCGTTTTAGTGTACCGCTACCGTTGCTCTCTTGCGATTTGCGGCGACTGTGTCGACGCGTTAACGTGCCGCTGCGTTCAGGTGAGGTGGCGTCCTGCACATCAGCGCCGCTGCTCTCACAAATTGTTATCTCACCGACTTCCTTCAGCTGACGCGTCATTGTGGTCAGCGGTAAATTGGGTTTCATCGAAGGTTTGCGCTTAATGGTGCCCGTAGTGAATTCCGAGTCGAAGCCGTTATTGTCATCAGAGAGGCAGCCGCTTGATGAAGATGAGCTGGCGCGTGAAACTCGCCCACTCGAATTGGACACGGCGGAGGAGACGCTACCGCACTGTGAGGGAACAGCCGATGAAATGCTGCTAATCGATTCGCTGCGCATAGACACACCGAAACTGCTCTGCGACATCACATCACCCAAACTGAGATCATCCATAAGTGTTTTGTGGCTATCCCATAGCTGTTTGCCATATTTCGAAATGCGTATGGCCGTGATCCACTTCTCCATCGTCTCCAAATCCTCAGCGCACAGCATTTTCAATGTGCGACATGTCTTACCCAATGACGAGTCAACAGCTGACTTAAAGCCGAACGCATAATCGGTTGGCGCCTTCCATTTCTTCTTCCAGCCCAAACCACGATACACATTGTAGCCATTAAAGAGCGTGAGGCAAGCCAAATCGCGTGTGTTCTTCGTTTTCTCTTTCGGAAAATAGTAGAGGCCGGAGGAGCGCAACACGAAATGATAACGTTTCCAACCCTTCTTCGAATCGGCTTTCATATATAATGGACCATCTACCTGCAGCTGTGAGTTGGTCTCGAAGAACTCCTCCAACAACATAGCGCGTGTATGCTCATCATGCTGACTGCCAGGCGCCATTTGTGGTCCCGGCAAGTAGATTTCTGGTTTGGCAAAAAGCGATATCTTGTCGCTGCGTTGCTGGAATAGCACACGATTGCCCGCATCCGAATTCCAAGTCATCAAATTATCCACCAACAGCTCGTGATCCTCGAAGAGACGCTCTGTAGTGGGCATAACAAAACAACGGTAAAATAAAATCATCACAAATGTGCCCCAAGTACTCACCCATTTGCAGATCGCCCAAGTTCTCCACCAGCGCCCAATTGGCCTGCATGTGCACGTGATTTTTATCGGCCAGCAAACGTGTCACATGACCGCATGTCATACGCTCATCCACCAACAGCGACTTCGAAGCACCGTCCGAGGTAAACGCCTTCACAAACAATCTGCGTATGGATGGATGCTCCAACTTGTGCAGCGCCAACTGTATCTTGGCCGCCTTGCTGCTGCTCAACGTAGTGCCGCTCAACTGTTGTTGCATATACTGCAACTGCTGTTGCTGCTGCAACTGTTGCATTTGCTTGTGATGCAGCGCCGAGCTAGCGCTACTCGAGGCGGACGACTCGCTAGACAAGAGCGAGACCGTATCACTAAAGGCGGAATCATTGTCCGGCGACTCGGTGCGCGGCTCGCGCATCATGCCCACCACACCACCGCCGCCGCCCACACCAACCATAGTGACACCCATCACACTGCTGACGCTGCCACCACTGCCCACGCTACTCTGTCCGTTCTCCGAAACGCCCGAGGAGGAGGCCAACGAATGTGTGGTGGCGCTGCTGCCGCACTCCGACGAACCGGATAGCGAAATAGTTGTGGCACCTGAAATGGTGGAATTTGTGCGCGAATGTGTGCGTGTCGGCGGTGCTGTGACCATGTTAAGGCCGGCTGTTTGATTTACATGCTGCTGCGGACCGGGCACACCGCAACCAGGTAGAAATGCGGCATCGCCGCAATTAATTTGCGCCTCCAATAAGCTCAGCTCGCCCAATATCATGTCCAGTTCGGACTCTTGTGTCTCCTCCAAATTGGCCATCGAGATGCGGTAGGTGTGCGATTTGGCCTCGGCTGTGGTCAGACAACGATCGCTATACCTGCGCAGCTTAATGGCTGCCGCAGTTTGTATCGCCGCCGCCGTAGACGATGGCGACGACGATAAGACTGTCACTTGTTGGGCTGTGGCCGATGTGAAGGTGTTTTCGCGCCGCAATGGGCTGCCGCTCGAAGCTAATTGCGTGAGACTTCTAATCTGTTGGCGAGAGGAAAGTGAAAGACATGTTAGTTGGCGAGTGAAAGGTGGCGAGTGGACAAAAATTAATTTATTTATGCGTTTCATTGAGTGATGAATTGTGGCAATTTGAATAATCTGCACTCAATTGCATCTTTTTAACAATATAGATTACCAACTTTCATTTTTTACTCGGTATGTATTTACATTTTACTTATATAAGTGGAATTTTGTAATTATATCAACAGAGTTAACCATAAATTTTTCAGACTACATCATGAATTTTTTAATTAACAAATTTTGGACTTAAGTCTAATTTTTAAATTAAAAATGCTCAAAATTTTTGTTATCATTTTTGTCTTCAATTTCTGCATTTATTTTTTTTGCTTTTAAGTTAAGTTTGTTCCTTACATGTGTTTATTATTTTTTTTCCATAAAATCTCCTAGCTATGTTAATTTATGCTGCCACTTATTAATATTTTGTAGCAAATGCGCGCGAGCCATATAAATTTATGTATGCATGTGCATACATACTTATGTAAATATAAACGTTATACATATGCAAATGAATCACTTCAAAACCTTTCATATGCAAATAAAATCACATTTCAATTAGCTAAAAGCGCAAACAAAGCAAAAACCGGAAAATAATAAACAAAACCACCCTTTTTCGAAAAAAAAATTATGTATGTATGTCAAAAAAAAAATAAACAAAAACCTTACACAATGCGTCTCACTGCCACCCAGTCAAGGTCATTTGCAAGCCTTTATTATGCTTATTATTGTTATTACTATTACAATAACATACGGCGGCTAGCTGGAAATGTCACTGCCGACAATAACAAACGCACATGTTGTTGTATGTAAATGCGTTACACCCGCAGTTGTTGTTGTTGCATAAGCATACGCGCGTACCTTGAGCTCTCACACACTGGCTCTGCCGCCACAACCAGTTTGCCACTTGAACAAGCATTTCAAAGTCAAAGTTTGAGTTTATTTTCAAATTTAATTCTATACAACAGCTATGGACCAATTCTGCCACTTGCTGTTAACTAAGAATAACTGCGCGAGGTAACGGAAGCTGCGATAACTACCGCTATCGGTGCGGCTGCTGAGTCAAATTAAAATTCACCATAGATCGTACACTGACCTTTGCAAGCAAATAAACAAAGCATTTGCCTTTCGTCTATTGTGAATGATTCGTTCGTTTACTGGTTATTCATACACAGTGACAAAGTCCAATAGTGCTAATTGTTTTTTTTTTGTTGTTTTGTTTATTAATAATTGCAGTTGTTTGCTTTGTACGGCTTATCGGCACGTTCAGTCAATACAAAAGCAATTATTACTCATTTTTAATTTATATTAGCAATTTAATTTGCATAGAATACAACAACAAATTTCATGTTTTATGTTTTTATTTATGAAACACAACAACAAACAACTTTCATGTTTTGGTTTTTGGTTATAAAATACAACAATAATAACTTTCATTTTGTTTTGTTTGTTTTTCGTTATAAGATACAACAGCTTTCATGTTTTTGTCTTCAAATGTAAATAAACAAAATTTAACAAGTTCATTCATGTTTTCTTTTTGTTACGGTTATAAAATGTAGACAAAATCACAATAGCGCAATTGAATAGTAATTTTTGGATCAATAATACATAACAAATGAGTAGCCACATTAAAAAAATATAAAAAACTCACTTATGCAATAAAAAATGCCATTACATGCACCTGCAAACACATTTATTAATTTTCCATGCAATTACAAGCAATAAAATCTATTTTCCATTTGCCATTTGTAATTATCATTATGGCACATTGCCTGGCGCCATCAGTGCCGTCTTTCTCGATTGCACTTTCAGCAAAGCGCGGACAAAAGCAAAAACAAAAAGTGTGTAATAATTTTTATCTGACAAGCGTGTAGAGAAGAAAATAATATGCCTGTACATACATAAGTATGTATGTATTTGTAAATCTATTTATTGTTCGTTTGACGCCATAAAAATGATTGTATTATTGTAATTAAACAGCCTTGAAATGTCACCAACAACACCAATGTAATAAGATGCCGTTGCCGCGTTGACATTGTGACCGTTTGCTGTGGTGGAGCAAAAAAACAACATATGAATCGTTATCGAAATGCAGTCAAGTCAATTGAGAACAATTTACTTATAGGCATTTAATTAATTTATTTCAAAATATGTTGCTATAAGCATTGTTACGTACATATGTATGTACATATATGAGTCAAGGCTGCAATTTCCGCAGATTTCAATGTGTATTAGCAGTATGTACTTACATATGTATGTAGATATGTAAAAAGATTGCTGCATATAGTGTAGAAAAATTGTTTTTATTATTATTTATTTCAAATTAAGCCTAAATTGACTAAAAATTAGGTATACCAAGTATTTCTGACCGATATCTTAAAGAATATTTTAAACAAAAAATAAATTACGGTTTATAGAGCGCGTGTTTGATATAATTGATCCACAAAGCATCAAAAAATACAAACTAAAAAATTTTAAGCCAGATATCACAAAATTAGATAATAAAATTGCGCACGACAGCGGTAAAATTCTACAGAGTGTGTCGAAAATTTTAAATTCAATAACCAGTAAGCTAAGTGTGTAGAATATTAAAAAAAACATTTATATCTACATTAAAAATATAATTTTTTTATTATCGTATTTCGAGGACTGGTATGAACTGGTAATCCAAAAGCAATTATGTACGGTACATCAAAATCTTCCATACATAAAAATTTCCCAAATAACAGTTATTTGCTAACAATATTGCAGTATCGGATTTATTTTATCAATTTTTTGGATTTTTTTCAAGTGCCAACCCTTCGCAAAAGTATTTCTAATCCAAAAAACTTTGTTACAATTTTTTGATACCTTCATTGCAATAGACTGTTTATCTTTTGAAAATATTCAAGTTTGATCTCTTCAAAAAATTATTTAAACAACAACAGCAGGGTGCCACTTTGCGGCTATGACGAATATTCGTTGTACTACATAATTTCGTTGCAACTGCTTGAATTTGCTAACGTACTTGCAGAAATTGCACTCCAAAAAGAAGACTAGACGAGACATTCCAATTTGCATTAAAAACAAAATAATTAAAATAGTACTAAAAATAATTGAAAGGTTCTGATTTGAACTACATACTCAAAACTATCTACACAAAAGATTAACACGGCAGTATAATTGCTGAAATTCGGGGATAATTGTCTTAAAAGTGATAATTGTAGCACTGTCAGATGCCTTCCACATACTATAGAAAGATAATGCTGCACTCAAATTTTTTTAATTTGCAGTAGGCGCCAGCAAGAGAAGAGGCAAAAAGGTCTAGTTTCCGTCTCTAATTGGTTAAAATTCTTAAGTCGACGAAAAAGCATAAAAGATGAAGGTCGTAAAAGAAATAAACACAGCAAGCAGGTTACTTGAAGTGCAATGAAATTTTTGGCTTAAATTAACCAAAAACGCCCTAGGCAAGTCTTTAGTCAAATTTACTTAGATTACAATGGTCGCCCGTTTCGTGGAAAAAACAATTAGCTGCGAGACCAGCATATCTTTTCAAAAATACAATTTGAAAATTATATTAAATTTCTGATTTTTAAAAAAATTTTAAATTGCAATTTTGAAAATATTTTCAAATGCATAAAATTATGTTATTTGTAAAAAAAAAATATATTTTCTTTACAAATTTAAAAGAAACCTCACTATATTTCAGCGATAACTCTCAAGGAGTAATCGATAACTAGACAAACACAAACAATAAGCAATTTAACACATTCCTTGCGTAAATATTGAAAATTCATTAGTTTAACACTGTTTTTATTTTTTTAAATGCATTTCTACAATACTTAATGTGTGTAATACAACAAGAATAACAGAAATGTATATGCAAAAACAGGTTATTTCCCACATAAATAAGCTATTATTGTAATGCAAAGCTTTATAACTATTAATGGCAAAAAATGATTAGCAAAAACAACTGTTGGCACGCGTTGAAGAGGCAATAAAAAATATTTGTAATTTTTTGTAAATTTTATGCAGATATACATACATATGTAAATTAATATGTTTTTTTTTTATACGTAAGTTTTTATTTTTTTCCCCCCTTTGCAGTTTCTTTCGTATTTTTTTTTTTGCGCTTGGTTTTTGTATTTTTTTTAAATTTATACTCTTTGATTATCATAAGTGTTTTGTTTAATCACTAATTTTTTTCACATTGTGTCAAGTATGTACATATGTATATTTGCTGCTAACAATAATTTTACCCTACTATAATTGAAAAATGTTGAGTTGCTGTTAAAGCGTCCCAATACAGCGTTTTTCGCGCCATCAAAGCGCGCTAAGCATTAATGTGCCATTGTTTGCTCATACATTTCATAGCTAAGTGCTCAAAGCAAACATATGTATGTACATGAATACTTTGTACATATGTACATACGTATATGTGTGTGCTAACAAAGTAAATCGGTTGCATTTGCCCACGGCGGCGCATTTGTACATTTAAATGCTTGCATGCATGCATTAATATAAGTATATATACATACATATTTATGTGCATACATTTTTATATTCATATTTATGTGTGTACAAATATTAATCGCTCTAAGCTTTTTATCGTCACATGCGATGCGCGCAAACGTGACATCCATTTGTGCGCTTTTCCGCTCTACATCTGCGCCAAATTACGAGCAAACAGCCAACCTCGCCGCCAGCATTACCATTAATATGTTATAGCAAATAAAAATACACATATAATACAAAAACAACAACGGCAGCAAACGCACGCTGACAATCGCGTGACGAGTCGTTTAGTAGTTTTTTTTTTCAGTTTTTCTTTTGTTTGCCTTTACAATTTATTATCATTACTCTGTATTTACATTTTGCGCTTGTTGCTGTTGTTGTGCTGTTTTTCCAAGCACTTAATCTATTAAAATGCTGTGTGTAAATTTCCTGCTAATCGCACTAGGTATTTCATCAAACACGAATATTACTTGCACATTTTCGCGCTGTCATTAATATTCATGCCACAAAATGTATGCGAGCATTTGAAAATGCCAAAAAACTTTTGTATTTTGTACATATGTATGTAAATGATTAAATTAAATTAATATTCGTACAAAACAAGTGTTTGAGCAAATATGCGTGCAAATATATTTTGTGGAAACCACTAAAGTGGCGTTCAAGGTAACTATAACTGTAACTGTAACCGGCGCCTATTTGACCTACCCACTTGCTGCTAAAAACCTGCCACCAGCGTTGTAAACAACTGGGCTGAGCTAGGCATTCTACAAGCAGTTTATGCGCGCCCACGAAGCCTGACGTCACTTTCCCTTTTAATGGGCTTTTTAATGGGATTTGCCGCTTTCGGCATTCTTTCACTAGTTTAAATTAATTTTTGTGTTATGCTTCTTTTAAATATATACATACAAGTACATTGAAACATATGCACATTATACAAATACATATCTATATACATACATAAGTGCATATGTGTGTATTTCGAAATTTATTAGCTTCTAATTTATGCATTTATTTTTAGTTTTTATTGCGCTTTTTAATTAATTTGTGGCACAAATTGTTTGCTGCTATTTTTGTAAATTTAATTAATTTTGGTTTTAATATTCTTTTAAGATTATATTATTTTTATTATTACCATATTTATTAACATTGTACATTTTTTCAAATTTAAATTCTCTATATTTTGTTTTGTTATGCCGTTACACCATATGTTTGGTCTGTTAAAGCACTTACACTGCGGCCACATGTGGAAAAATTTGTTTATAAATGTATAAAAAATTTTAAACTTATTGTATAAAAGCAAAAAACGCAACGAATCGCTTGAGAATTTTTAAATAACTATTGGAAAATAATAAATATAAAAAATTAAAATAAATATAAAGAAAAAAGTTAAAATAACGAAATAAAATCTTGAAATTTGTAGAAAATATTTTTTTACATGCAACTGTTGATACAATGACTTTGAATAATATATTTAAATTTATAAATAATTACATAAATGTAAAAAAAATACTTTAAATTAATAAAAAACAAAAAATAATGTTAAATACATATAACTCAAAAATTAATAATTGTAGTAAAAACAAGTAAGGAAGGGCTAAGTTCGGATGTAACCGAACATTTTATACTCTCGCAAAGTCAAATGGTATACTCGTTTGAGATTTCTTTGTGGATTGACTGATATTTTCGGTAGAAGGTCAACTATAGGCACTGGGGTCCACATATTTAGTACTTAGGGGCTTGAACAGTTTTGGTTCGATTTAGACAATTTTTGGTCACAAGGTGGCATACTTTAAACGTATTATTCACGCAAAGTTTTACCCCGATATAATCATTGTTGCTTGATATGCATAGTGGAAAGTGAAAGAATCAGATGGAATTGAAAATGGTGTTTCATGGGAAGTAGGCGTGGTTGTAGTCTGATTTCGCCCATTTTCGCACTATGACATAGAAACATAAAAAGAACGTTACGCACCGAATTTGGTTGAAATCGGTTAAGCAGATCTCAAGATATGGGTTTTCACCTAAAAGTGGGCTGTGCCACGCCCACTGTCTAATTTTGAACGCGGTTCCTATAAAGTCATCTTATACCATCTCAGAGATAAAATTTAATGACTCTGGCGTGTTTAGTGCTTGATTTATCGCGCTTTTAGTAGTTTTTAACAGTACCGTTATATGGGGAGTGGGCGGAGTTGCCACCCGATTTCAACTATTTTCACACCGTCAATAGAAGTGCTAAAAACATTTGCTTCCAGTGAATTTTGTTATTATAGCATTAGCGGTTTAGGAGATATGCACATTAAACCTATTAGAGGCGGGACCACGCCCACTTTAAAAAAAACAATTTTAACTGCAGATGCCCCTCCCTAATGTGATCCTGTGTACCAAATAACAGTCTTGTATCTTATTGCGGAGCTTAGTTGTGGCAAGTTATTTGTTTTTGATTAATGGCGTTTTGTGGGCGTGGCAGTGGTCCGATTACGCCCATCTGCAATACCAACCGTCTCACGGTACCATGAAACATGTCTACCAAGTTTCATAAAGATATCTCAATTTTTACTCAAGTTAGAGCTTGCACGGACGGACGGACAGACGGACGGACGGACAGACAGTCACCCGGATTTCAACTCGTCTCTTCATCCTGATCATTTATATATATATAACCCTATATCTAACTCCATTAATTTTAGGTGATACAAACAACCGTTAGGTGAACAAAACTATTTTACTCTGTAGCAACAGGTTGCGAGATTATAAAAATAAAATTTTTAAATTTTAAATTGTAAAAACAAAAATGTATTTGCTTGCCATTTTATACAATAAATAAAAAAAAATAAAAAAAACGCGTAAAAAGTTTTAAATTGCAAAAAAATATATATTTATAATACTTGTGTAAGGTTATAAAATTGCTTATAAAAAAAATTATAAAAAATTACGTAAGTTATTTAAAAAAATTGCAAGCAAAGTCTCGGTTATTTCTACGTGATATTCGCATAAAATATTATTTTAAACTATAACAGCCATGAACAATAAAAATATTGTTTTCCTACACATTGCTACATTAATTAAATTGCACACATTTTGTGCCACATTTTTAGTTTTCCAAGCGCTTAATTTAATTTTTCTAGCAAACTTCCATTAGATACACTTGCTCTTACTACCCACTTCCACCATACTCTCTTCGGTACTTGCTTTGTCGGCGCATATTACACAATATATGTATGTATTTGAAAAAATTCCGTTATTATTCAACAATAATTATGCCATTTTTCTACGCTTAATTAAATAATTGCAGACTTTGTTCCGCCAACATACGCGCAAAATTCCTTCCTGTGCCGTTTCTTTTAATGTTTTTGCCTTTATTTTGACGCACATTAAGTTGTGCCACTCCCTAACCTAGTTTTATGTTTTATTTATACTATAACAAGCGGGATTAACAAATTAACTAAGCACTTAGTATCCATTTAGGTATATACTTGTGTGCATTTAAGTTAGTAAACAGTTAGTAGCCAGTGTTGCATGTGTGCTGCCGCTGAGGACAAGTGTTGGACAAAGATACGAATATTGTCGCGTTGCGGTTGACATCATACCAAATGGAGACAGTATGAAACGATAAAAACGATAAACTATATATACATACATACATACATATATAAATATATGTAGTAATTGTCTCATTTCATGCTTGAAGTGAAATCGGCAGCGCGTACTAAGTAATACGCTATCTATGCATCGTACTTTTGTATGTATGGTCAAGGCTGTTTCAATATTTATGTGTTTCATTGCGACTTCTTGTTTGTTTATTTTGTATATCGGCAAATTCATTAAGTTGTGATTGTTGTTCTACATTTGCAATGTCCTTCGTGGCGGCTTCTTTTTCTAATGCTTGCATTGAATTGTGAAGCAATATTGCGTGCAAAAAATTAGTTTTCATTGAATTTTACTGGGTTATCAAACTGATTGACATTAGATATTATTGTGAATTTTTTTTTTTTATATATATATTTTGAAGGCTTCAAACTCTGTCATTAAAGTTGTAGCATAACTAAATGTACGTATGTAAATGTAATGATTGAAGGTGAGCGTTGATTTAATGAGTTTTAAGATCAATTAAGTGCGAGAGAAAATAAATTAATTAACGTTATTATTTTTTTGTGTAGAAAAAACTTGTTACAATAATATTAGGTATAGTGAAAAAATCATTTGTTTTTTTTTTTCAAAGTAATACTTTTTTAATATATGTACTATGCTAATTTTTATTGTGTTATTTTTATTATAGAGAGTGCAATCTTTTCTGCAATTTAACCTTCTTTATTTATATTATCTGCTATTCTACTCTATATAACTTGTTTGGAGTAAAATTTTTTATGTCTGAAATTTACCCGATGTGCTCAATTATTTTTTTTTTACTAATGTAAATATAACTTTTAAATTAAATTAATATGTATTTCGTATTTGTTTTTCTAATTTTTTTTTATTTGATTAAATTTGCTATATTTTATTTTACCTAATAATAATTTTTTTATATATACTTTTTCATCTTTTTTTTAAATTATTTTAATTTTTCTTTATGGCACTTTTTCAATTATTAAAATATTTAGTTATTTCGGGTTTTTTAACTTCTTTTAATTTTAATAAATTTGCTATATTTTATTATACTTTTTAATATTTAATATTTTATACCTTAAAAGCTTTATTATCTTTTAATTTTATTTTTAAATTAAATTTTTTTTATTGTCTTTTAATTTTCTTTGTAATTATTTTATTATTAATATTATTTTTCTAATTATGTTTTTATTTCTCATAATTTCCTCATTTTAGTTCCATTAGTACTATTTTTTATAATTGCCTGCTTATCCACACTAATTTGCTCAACACCTCACTTAATTACTCAAAACAAATCATTCTCACCATTTTCCAACACGTTCAAGCATAAACGTTAATCCTCAACAAGCAACTTTATCTTAATGCTGCACTCATCACAAGCAACTATAACCCAAAACACGTTCTCATCACCTGCAGGCATTGTGCTCACTGAACACAGCCATTATATTTACGTATATTGTCATGCACGCACTTTGACACTGCCATGTAAGCAATGCACTAACAACTACTGATACATGTTCGACACGCATATTCTTGTTACCTTTGGTTTGACCTTTATGTGTGTGCTGAGCATTTATTTTTTGTGCGTCAGAATCGAATTCATCTCATGCCACACAATAATAAAATTGAGATTTAGTAAAACGATAAAAAACAGGTAACTTCGCATTAATGTCTATAAATTTGTAAGTGGCGGTGCTGCTCATCTCAAATGCACAAACATACTCTTTCGATGAGTCACCTGTGCTTCTTTACTTTTTTCTTTTATTTTCGTTTTTTGTATACATAATCCAAGTGGTGTGTAAAAATGGTGGTGGAAATATAAGTGCAACTAGTTTTCTTTCTTGCTTTCAATTATTTTATATGCTATTTACTGTAGCTTGCTAGTTTTCATGGAATTGAAAATGCATCACCGACCAAAAATAATTTGTTACAATTACTTGGTTTTATTGTTGTGCTGATGTTGCGACAACTATTTTATGACTAGTTTTTCAAAAATTTCTTTATCTTTATTTGTTGTGATAGATATTTGTGTGTAGCGGTGATTAGACGCAGTTGTTTAACGTATTGTGTAAAAAGTGTAATTGTAGAGCCTTTTATTGAGCTGAGTAATTTAAAAGTAGGTTAAATTTGTCTTAAAGCAATTCGAATAGTTTGATAAAGTATCATTGCAGAACAGAATTGCTGTTGCTTTTTGATAACTAAATTAATTACAAGCGAAAATAAAATAATCAAAATATTGATATAATATTGAAAAAAAGGTCGAACAATATTTTTATCATTTTCCAGTGTTCGATCATTCATATTATAGGCGCTTGAAAATAATTGCAATAACATCAAAGTTTATATGAGTTGCCTCTCTTGCAATGCGTTGTTTCAAGATTGTAAATCTCGACCGATACAAAATCTAAAATTATAAATTGTTGAGGTTTTAGTAGCTATTGCTCCTCAGCTGAAAATCTCAAGCTTCTGATTGTACAAGTATTTTATAGCAGCCGTTCGAAGGCGGTTCAAACCTTCTAAGAACCGCTTTTTATCGAACAAGAAATAACCTCTAACAGAACTTTTTCAAAAGCTATTATATTAAGCTCGTAATTGGTCAAAGATCCGCCATGGATTTGTCAAAATTACTGTAGTTATAACTCGAAAACTCCAGTCACACACTATAGAATATCGGAGCTGTTCACTCCTTAACAAAACGAAATGACTTGAAGTTTTCTCGACGCAAATTTCTCCAAATTGCGACCTAAGAGCTACAGTCAAAAGCTGCGAGGGAATCTCTGAAAGCTGCTTGATAACATCTACTATACACACTTTAGTAATTTAGAACTGTCACCTCCATTTCGAAACCAAATGACTCGAAGTTTTCTCGACACACTTCCACAAGTTGGTTCACACAATTCTCGCTGTTATTTCTTGCAACCTCAGCGGTAAAGTCAAAGCTCTGAAAGCTGCTTGAAAATGTCTTTAAATCTGTGGACTTCGTATTGCGCGGTAAAATAAAGCACCAAGCGTAACATTACCATTATTAAACGGAAATAAAGAATTTAGTAATTTGTATGGATAGATAACGGAACCACTTATACAGTGTTTTGTGCACTACTGTATGATTGAATTGAATTTAAACGCACAAATTAACTTGATGGCTCCTTCTTTAGTACTTTCTTCAGCAAAAACAAGAGATAACCTCATCCTTTGCTGAAATTTGCGTCCAGTCTGTACGTCACTTGGCAGTCGCTTTGGGGTTATTGACCCACAATTATTCAATTGACTTGTCGCGGCGCGGCCAACAACTACAAAGTAAACCAACGCTTGGGTTGCAAGCATAAGTCAGCGCTGCGTGAGAAAGCATACACGCGAAAGTGGAGTAAATCCAAGTGAAGTAGCTGGAAAGTGCGTTGTATAGCGTAGGAAGCGTGCGAGTAGCGACATCATTAGTCTAACTTTTGGCATGAGGGGTGACTTTTGCTGGCTACTGTTGCGCTGTTAAATTTTCGATAGTTTCACATGTCTGTGCGCTCAATTGCTAGCACCAATTTCTGTATTTTTATGTGCAACCCATAATTTTGTCAATTTTTTGTTTTTTTTTAGTTGCTTTTGTTTTTGGCTTTGTGTGTACAGTGTAGCAAACGCTGCTGTTTGTTTTTGTTATTTGTATAATTTTTTTTTTTGTTTGCAAGTGCTGAGTTTGTTAGTTTTATTGCTTCTTGCCTTTTGTGGCAAGCGCTGTGCCCTAAATTAAAAACGCAGCAGGCAACGCGGCAAACAAGCAACAAGTTAAAGTGCTGCTGTGTACCCTGTATTTGCAGCGCGCATCTGTACACATTAATTTCTGAAAAGTACATACATATTTGCCGTGCCGCAACGCATGTGCCAACTTTTAGGCGCTGCGCCAACCCAAATTTTTTTCTTATACCCTGAACAGTATATAGTAAATTTGCCAAAAAACTTTTAACACACAGAAGTAAATTTCGGAGACCTTATAAAATATGTTTCTATATATAAATAATCAGCGTGATAAGCTGAGTCGATTTAGTCATGTCCATCTCTCTTTCCGTCTGTCTGTATACACGCGAATTAGTGCCTCAGTTTTCGAGATATTGATCTGAAGTTTTGCAAACGTACTTTTTTGCTGCTCATTTGCCGCAAGCACCAATATCGGAGCACTATAGCATATAGATGACATACAAACTGAACGATCCAAATCAAGTTCTTGTATAGAAAACCTTTTCATTTGACAAAATATCTTTACGAAATTTGCTTGTATATTATTTTCCATGGTAACACTACAAACTCCGAATATATTGTTCAGATCGTGACACTATAGCATATAGCTGCCATATAAACTGACCGTTCAAAAAAAAATATTTTTATACACTTTTATGAGTAATGCACATGTGTAGGGTATTTTAGCTTCGCTACAGCCGATGCTTGACGTTTTCTCATTTATTTTTTTGCATAAGCAACCCTTAAAATGTGCTTATTATGTTTTAAGCGCTCGCTTGCAGTGCAGCTTCTGTTTCATTTTTGGATTTTCGGAAATAAAAAATTATAAAAATTGGTTCTTGGTTTTAAATTTCCGATTACCACTCACGCATTGCTACAGCCCTTTTGCACGCTTATCTCGATCCCACAATACGCTGTCTGATCATTAGCGTAGTCTTCACTGTGCATCTTCAGCCCCTATAATTTTCATACTTTTGACCTGGCCGGCATATGGGCACACAAAACAGCTGCCACGCCACCAACACAGTCACAGCGCTCAAGTGCTACGTGTTGCAGGTGCAAGTACGCTTGAAATGTAGACGCCAGCTGCGCCGTGGCAAACACAGCTGCATTTGTCTTGCTGGCCGCTTTTGTGATTTCTTGTCAATTTTTTACAATTTTTAATCTTACGTGGTGTTGTTGTTTTTGCTGCGTCCTTTTGTTTAAATTTCGACACGAGCCTGGTGTATTTTGCACGCGCGCACTTAATCTGCGCCAGCATCTGACAGCTGGTCGCAGAGTAAAGTAAACGGACGTTGCAGCAGCAAGGAATAGTGCGGCGTAGACACCCCTTCCTGCATGCTTAAGTAGTTTTTCTCAAAAAATAATATAACAAAAAAAGCAACAACAACACCTACTACATATATCATGCATTAATCAAGCAGCAGTCAATTATTGCTGTTGCTAAAGATTTCTGCTGCGCATAACATCTGCCGCGCCGCTATTTAAATTGTGAGTCCTTCTTGCGACAGCAACCCTGACACGATCACGTACATTTGCCTTTGTCTTTATTTTTATTTAATTTTTATTTTGTTTTTTTTTTATTTTATTGTCTTTTCTTTTATTTATTTTTTTTTTTTTTTTTGTAATTTGCTTAAATTTTTTTGTTGCTCCACCGAAAACAAGCCATGTAGCCACACTTAAATTTCAAGCAGTCATTAATACTTATACTTTGCATTAATCAGGGTTGATCGGCGCATATCAATTTTGAACGAATCGTTTATCGTTTATGTTGATCGTGATGTACGCGCAACGTTACCATGCTTGTTGTGGGCGACGGAAATAGCTAGTCACGCCGTGAAGATCGTGTTCGTTTTTTTTTTGTTTTTTTTTTTTTGGTCTTGGGGGAAATTTTAATAGACTACCACATATGCTATGGGGATGATAAGCAATTAAGTTCGTGCGTAAACGACTTGAAAATAAAGCATTCATTTCGTTGGCAGTTGCGATTAATATCAATGATTTTTTTGTTTGTTTGAGGTTATGTTGTTGAAATTGTAAAGAGCTTACACATAAAAAATAAACATTTTTTCTGGTATATGCTTTTTCTTCATCTTCTTTTTATATCTATAGTTATATTTGTATGCAATGAAAGTTTCTCATAAAAGCCAAGTAAACCAATGAAGTACTGTTGCCATCCAAATCGTTTGGTATTGCAGCTATTTAGTTTAAATTCTTGAAGAAAATGATTTTGATACATTTTTCGTGCTTTGACTAAGAACAGCACCTCTTACTATAGTTGCAAGCTATTTACATTACATTTTATATAGCAAAGATATTAATGTACTGGATTAAAACATGGTTCAAGGAATACTGCTGCGGCATTGGAACAGGAAATGTAGTCCGTTTCGGTTAGGTAAAACTTTTTATCGTAGAAACGAAAGCGTCTCTAAAAGGGTACCGAAATTTTTGTACGAAATTTTTATGTTCAGTGATCACTTAAGATGCCCTTTTACATTCTCTCTCTCATTCTCATTATTTCTCTACCATAGGCCTTTATATACAATTTGCTCTGAGAATGCAATAGTTAATTGCGACTAACCGTTATTTTCTTAGCTTTTATAGAAGCACTAAC
The DNA here is from genome assembly GCF_042242935.1 of Bactrocera oleae. Classification (NCBI taxonomy): domain Eukaryota; kingdom Metazoa; phylum Arthropoda; class Insecta; order Diptera; family Tephritidae; genus Bactrocera; species Bactrocera oleae. The sequence continues at coordinate 4,523,303 of NC_091539.1, forward strand.
TTGAAGACAATACTGTTCGTGTTGGTTTATTAACGTTCTAAAATTTTATTTCTAAAAATTAAATACTTACTCTACATTGCTCCACTCTCTTAACTTTTATTTTCGAGTTTTTCTTTTTTCATAGATACATATAACTTAAATTTGTTTATTAGACTTCGTTCATAAGCTTTTAACTACTCTCATGAAACATTTTCCAATATTTTAAAGTTATGCTATTGATGTCGGTTGGTCAATAGGTTATCACAAGTACCTACTTATGACATAACCTAACCTCATTTTAAAAATTATTAATAACTAATTTTGAACGAAGAAATTAACATTAATTTCAATTGAAGCTTTAAGTTCTTGGTGTTCAGAAATTGTAGTTTCGAAAATCAGGCTTCGAAGCTTCTAGTGTTCCTTATATGTTTATACAAATTTTAAATAGATTTTTTGCTGACATAAATATATACGTATTATCTGCAGAAATTAGAGAATCAAGTAACATACATATGTATATATTTGAAAAACCGTAATTTTGTAATGAAAAAGTTAAAAACTAGCCTAATTTTTACTTTTCTGTCTCTACAACAGGTAAATATTATAAAAAAAAGTTTTCGAAATTTTTAAAATTAATAAAAGTGGTTTTCAGTTTTAAAAAAAAATAATATAACATTATTTCAAAAATAGTTTTGAATTGCTTAAAAATATTTTTTCTGAAAGAATTTAGAAATTGAAATATATTGCTATAAATTTTTCGAAAAATAGTTTGAATTTTTTAAAATAATTTTGAACTTTTTAACATATTTTTTTAATTACAAATTTTAAAATGTTGTTTTGAGTTTCCCAAAAAACTGTTTGGAATTTTTAAAAATAAATAGCATTAAAAAAAATTTTAAATTGCTTGAAAATATATTTTTAGAACTTCCAAATTTGAAATTTCAATATATTGCAAAAAAATTTTCGAAAAATAATTTTGAATTTTTTGAATAGTTTTGAAATTTTTAACATATTTTTTAATTTGTTGTTTTGAGTATTCCAAAAAAGACTGTTTTGAAATATTTAAAAATAAATAGCATTAAAAAAATAGTTTTGAACTTTTAAATAAGCAAAAAATGTTTTAAATTTTTCAAAAAATTGTTTTGAATTTTTGAAAATAATTAACAATAAAATAAAAAGTTTTGAATTTTTCACTGTTTGGAATTTTTAAAATAAATAGCATTAAAAAAAATATTATTGAATTGCTTAAAAATATTTTTTTAGAACTTGCAATTTAGAAATTTAAATATATTGTTATACATTTTTCGAAAAATAATTTGAATTTTTTTAAAAGTTTTTGCACTTTCTAAAATATTTTTTTTTCAAATTACCAATTTAAATATGTAGTTTTGAGTTTTTCAAAAAAATATTGTTTTGAATTTTTGAAAATAATTAGCATTAAAATAAATAGTTTTGAATTATTAAATAAACAAAAATTGTTTTAAATGTTTCCAAAAATAAAAATTGTTTTGAATTTTTCAAAAAATAAAAATTGTTTTGAAGTTTTCAAACATATGTTTTTTGAAATTCTCAAAAATCATATTTTCACTAAAATTTTCGAACCGTTTGATGTTTGTATTGATTTTCAAAATTAGATAACACAATTTTTTTCAAGAGCAGGGAACGCTTTAATATCAGCACAGGTATTCGTGTTGCTGCAACGACTGCAACTTTCGGATAACAATAAAAGCGAAAGGTGGAATTTTATACGCATACTCGTAAATATCTCGAAACATTCTAGAACGATTATGTTGACTTCCGCGAACGTACGTGTTTGGAGCACAGTGTACATTTGAAAGCGTTTGCGATTAGCTTGAAAACTATGCACATCTATATTTATGCATGTATATATCTTTATAGATGTATGTGTGTTTGTGAAATCAGAAAGCGTTTTAGCCCTACAAAAGCAATTTAGTAATAAATCTCATTTAGCAACAATTTAAAGGGAAATGAATTACGAAAACATGCTACACACATACACAGAAATATATACATGCAAACATTTATGCATATTTACAAAATAGACTAATTGAACGTGACGAACGGCAATGGCAGCAGCGCGATAGAACGCCAAAGTATTACAACAACTGCAAAAATTCCACGGGAAATGCTATAAGTTACAACAAACAGGCGCGCGGGGAGCACTGACAAGTAACAAAATAATCTCTGAGCATAGCGACGACGCTCGTTTTTTCTAATGCAACGCCACATATGAGTTTATGGCGGGGGGACGGGGGTTGCATAGTGCATAATTGCCGACTAGTTATTCATCAAAATTTTCATATTTGTTATTGTTGTGTATTTTGTAAGATCAACTATCTAGTATTTCAATATAAAACACTACAGCTTACTTCTCGCGCGCTCATGTCTCGCTCGCTCACACGCACACACACAAAACTCATACGCTCTTGAGCTTGCGCCAGCGCTGCCAACCAAATGCAAAACGGAAATGGACGCTCGCGGCTGACAGCGACAATAAAATATTTACAGCAGCCTAGAATTACAACAACAACAACAGATGTAAAAAGCCAGCAGACGAATGAAACTGAAAAGCCGCAAGAAATATAAAAGGCAATTTGAAGAAATGGAGCAAGCTGAAAAAGTGTACGAATGCGGAGCAGAAAATCTTTTATGAGGGCATTTACATGCATATATACTTATATATGCTTGTACATACATACGTATGTATGCATGTGCGCTGCTTGCTGCGGTATGGATCGTGAACTGCTGATAACTGGCGGGAGAGGAGTGTGTAAGGCACGCATATGGGGCGCAGAATATAAAGCAGATCATGGCGACTGCTCTACAACAAAAACTATAGAAAACAACAACAATAACAAGAAGCATGGCACAAACATAGCGTAACAGTGCCATAGTAACTATTTCACTGCTAAAAGCTTGGCGCTCGAGGGAGCGGATAGCATAATATGATTGTGTGTGTGTGTGTGTTGTGTGTAGAAATCACAATGGCGATGTAGAAGCTGTAAAGCATATACTACATATGTACATATGTATGTAACTGGCAGCTGGGAAAGCCAAATATGTAAAGCGATCGACCGGCAAATGTGCGACAAGCAATGCGGAAGAGCGCGCGGCTACCGGCGGCAGGCGCGCGGTGCGGAGCGGCTGGTGGAGCAGTAAAGTAATGAAACTGTATGTATATATGTATGTATGCACATATGTACATATATAAGTATGTTTGTATGGAATAAAGGGTGAATGGTATGTGCTGCCACTGCTTGTTTACGCCACTTGCTGTTGTTGTTGTAGCAGTTAATGTAATGTAATTAAAAGAAATTAAAACTAGAAAAAAAACATTAGCATCGGCTGCACCGCAGCTATAATACCCTTCACAAATAAAATTGTTTCCATGCAAGAACTTGATTTTGATCGAACAGCTTGTATGGCAGCTATATGCTATAGTGCTGCAAGCTGGACAATTTGTATGGAGATTGCAGCGTTGCCTTCGACAAAAATTCGCACCAAATTTCGTGAAGATATTTTGTCAAATAAAAAAGTTTTACATACAACGACTTAGTTTTGATCGTTCAGTTTGTATGGTAGCCATATGCTACCCGATCTGAACAATATATACCGAGTTTGTAGCGTTGGCTTGCGTAAAAATCTATGCTAAATTTCGTGAAAATATTTTGTCAGATAAAAAAGTTTTCCATAGAAGAACTTGATTTTGATGGTTCAGTTTTTAAGACAGCTATATGCTATAGTGGTCCGATATCGGCGGTTTCGACAGATGAGCAGCTTTTTGTGAAAAAAAAGATAGGTGCAAAATTTCAGACCGTTATCTCAAAATAACTAATATAACATACCCTATTCAGGGTATTAAAAGAGTGGGCTACTGATGATTTTATGCGAAGGCGTTCGTCAGCTGTAAGGCGGTCAGCATTTTAAACATGCATAAATACTTTTAGCACCAAAAAACGACGACGACTCGCTGACGCACTGACAAATTGACTGACTTGCCGACACCAAAATGGTTGCCCACGTGTACATATGTTTGTAGGTTTGTTTGTTTGTATGAATGACTGACTGCCCGGCCTGGTTGAATGTCTGGAGATGGTTGGCTGACTTAGTTCGGCTGAACTATTTCGCTCCTATTGACTTCACTGCTAATGGGCTGGTGTGAATGGCTGATGTACGCGCCGGCGCCGACGCCGACGCTGCTGCTGCGCAAATATTTGACGAACTTGTGCAAGCAAATTAATGAGAATTTTCTCATTTACTGTAAGCCAACTAAAAATATATACACATTTATCCCGCATTTTTGGCCCAAAAATAACGCAACAGACAAATAAATATAAAACCACCGTTTACTTAGCAATGAACACGGACACAAACTGTCGACGGAAACAAAGCAAATTCAACCGAAAACAACAATCGGTGAAATAGTGCAGCACATGAATTTTTAAATTAAACCAAAACAAAAATACACAAACAACATAAGGCAACAAATAAAGCGGCAGCAAAACTAAAATGCAAACCAGCAAAAAAGTTGTAAACGAAAAATAATGCAAATAAAATAGAGCAGCGTAAGCGTTAAAAAACTGTGTGGATAATTACAAAAAATTACAAAAAAATTCAAATGAAGCAAAATAAAACCAAAAAAAAAATTTTAAAGCAGAAAAATAAAAATATATAAATGCTATAACACCCTTCTCCCGCGCATTTCTTTGAACAAAAAAAACATAAAAAGATCTTTAAGTAGATGTTGGTCGTTCAGTTTGTATGGCAACTATATGCTATAAGGGTCCGTTATTGGCGGTTTTGACATATTAGCGGCTATTTGGAGAGAAAAGCACGTGTGCAGAATTACAAATCGATAACCCGAAAACAAGGAAAAAATACGCATGTATACAAAAAGAGAGAGACAGGCAGACGGACATGTTAAAAATTTCGTGGTAAACTTAATATACCCACTCTGGGTATAAAAAAACATAAAAAATAAAAAAAATAAAGTAAATACGAAGCAATGACCATGAAGCGCACTTCAGGCATTTAATTTGCAAGGCAGCAGGAAATAAAAAATTTAATTAAGAAAAAATGGACGCAAAAATTTATTAAAAATCGACAGTTGTGCAAGATATTTATTTGCTTATGTTTTTTGGTGCGTGCGAAGAAAATGAAAAAATGAAGTATGTTTGATTAAAAAAACGCTACATATGTACATATGTAGTAAATACATAAGTAATGTAAGGCACGTCTTCTAGAACTTAAGCTAGTGTCAGTCAGTGATGAGAGGAAAAGAACAGCCAACTGGTATAAATTTGTTGCTAAAAAATAAAATAGACGCACGAAACTCAAATATCAATTTTAGTAGAATGCCTATATTAGCAGTCTGGCTGATTGTAAACCACATATTTATATGTATATACCTATAAACAATTCGCTCTATAAAGCACGAAGCCAAAATACCTCAACATAATATTATATAAGACGTCGATGTCTTTGGGTATCTTGAAAAGAACATCAAGAAGACTACCATAATCGCTACAATTACATGAAGCGTTACAGTTTCATTTGATATATTATATTTTCAATCATCATAGATTTTAGATAAAATACATCTTCACTGTATTCAGTGAATTTTTTAGAAAGCCATTTAGCAAGTGTAGAAAATAGCAGGTTATAGTAGTCTATCTTTAAATATTAGTCTACAAATTTTGCAGATTATAATTGTTGTTGTTGTAGCGTCAAAAAACATTCCTGAAGTAATTTCGAGGAATGGTGCCGAGTTGACAGTTCTTGGTTGTATAAAAATCCGGGTCCGTTCCGGTTACCTTGGCCCAACTGTCGTATGATAGATTATAATAATTAATAGATTATTGTTGTTGTTGTTGTTGTAGCGACAGAATTCTGCCGAGTTGACAGTCCTTGGCCGGAATAAATCCGGGTCCGTTCCGGTTACGTAGACCCGACTGTCGTGGGAATGGAATAGATTATTGTCGAGTGGGGCGCCACAATCTTCGAATATACATATTATTCAGATCAGACCACTATAGCATATATATATGTATGTATGTAGCTAGCATACAAACTGACCGTTATTTCGCCGCCATACAAGTGTCGTGAAAAACCTTTGAAAGAGGTTATCTTCTCTGGCATTTAACACCACCAAAAGCTCTGGCAACGCGCCATTTCATTGCCACACTACTGACAACGTCCGAAAAGCACTTACAAACAAGGCTGGCTACCAACAACGCCAGAAGCCAGTGTTTTTCGTACACGTAAGTCTGCTTGTCAGCATAAGTGAATGCGCGTTCTTCTGCCATTTTCATTACAGTTTATTTCGTTTTTTTTTTTAATTTATGTATGTCGCCGCTTTTGGGGTAACGAACAGCCAACGACAACAACGGCGGCGACTATGCTGCATGCTGCCGCCAGCTTAACTTAGTTTTAGCCAAACAGCCCCGGCCACGAGCCGACCAGGCAAGCGGCCTGTGCCATTTGATTTTATTGCTATGTGCCTATTTCATTTTTAATTTACTTTTTAATTATTCTCGCCGACTGAATGTCACACTTACACAAAATGCAAACAAGCGGGTAAAATAAGCGTTAAAAGCGTGTAAATAAAGTAAAATGGCTGCAGAATCTGTATTAAATGCAGCTAGAGTGTAACGATAACGCAAATACTTTTTCTGTAACAATTTTTTGAATTATATTTTTTTCTTTCTTGTAGTTTTTTTCTTCTATGTTTACTTGTAATGTTTTTCTGGTGCTTTTATTCTTGTATTCTGTATGCCTGCCTTTTCTGCAACCGGCATTCGTCGTACTTACAGCTATTAAAACGAATAAGCAACGCTTGACGACGTCGCAACCACGGTCGCTGCACTACTGCTGTCACTTTAATGCAGTGTTTTTGCTATTGTTGTTGTTGCGCCGTTAACTGCTGCTCCTGCTATTTGCATTGATTTTTCGCCAACAGCTGTTGTTGTTAACTGCTTTTTATTGCCTTTTTTTGCACTTTAGTTATTGTTTTTAATTAAACTTTGCTGCTATTGTTTTAAAACCATGTATAATTGTATGCAAAAATCAATTAAATTGAAAAACACTTTTTGTAAAAAAAATATTATTAATCATCATAAATGCACATGCACAAAAATTAAGGCACTTTTATTATTGCTTTAATGGTTTAGTTTATGCTTTTTGTTTTTATTTTTGTATTTTTTTTTGCTTTTTATTATTGTTTTCGGTTTTTTCGCTATAAATCGTTACTCGTTTTTTACATTTTTTATATAAGTATGTAAATATACAATATATGCACATGTAATAAAACTTCGTTGCCACTCAATTTTCCTCTTTACTATTATACAGCAATTTATAGCGTTTCTTTGTTCCTACGCTAAGCGAAGCCCATAAATAAATTATTGCATTTAATTTCATTTAAGTTTATATACTTTAACACCACATTTCTTTAAAAAAAAAGCAGCAAAAATGTAAAAAAAATTATAATATTAATGCAATAAAAAAACGCTGCAATGCCGTCGCTCACACTGTCGTTTCGTTTATATATTACTTTGTTGCTTGCATGCGTTTTTGCTTCTTAACTGCTTGATCGTTCGTTGTTGCGCTCGCGTGCAATCGTTATGCCGACGTCCGTTCACTAGCTCGTTTGTTTTGCGTTTATTTATGCTGGTTCGTGCACTAAACGACTTGAGCTCCGCTAGCCAGCAAAAATGCTCCACCACAGCAGCAACAAAAGCAAGTCGCAAAGCTAGCGACAGAGCAGCGCAGCATGCAGCGAACGTCAGCAGCGCACAACAACAGCGAATATAATAACATAGCAAACTAAATAGCGCTAACGAAGTAATTTGTACATATGTGGCAACCGTATGACATAGCAAGTCACACGAAGTAGCGGCTGTCGCAAACGTCCACGTACAACAACAAATTTTGTAGAAATAAACAAAAAGTGAAGTTAGTGAGTCGCAGTAGCTACCTACGTCGACGTTCCAGAACACAAAAACAAAGATGAAATGAGGTAGAAAACAAAAAATTAAATAAAAATAGCTGGCAGCTCATGTAGTAGCATAAAATGGCAAGGTAATATATAAATACATATAAATATATATATTGGGCCGTTCGCAACAATAAAATATCACAGCTGCTGTGCTCATAAGTCAATTGTAGTCACCACTCTTACCTTGTCATTTTTTGAAACATCGTGTGTTTACAGCCTAAATCGCTGGCTGTGCAGAATTTGAGGTGTGTTAACGCAATTGCTGTTACTTGGCAGCACTTTTATTGTAACGTGCGTAGATTTGTACACGATAACGTAAGTGAGTGTGGGGAAACCTTTCGTTTACCTTAATACTTACTAATATTTCGTTTAAAGTAATGGTATTATACCCATACAATTGAATACAATACTTGTAAATACAAATATCAATATATTGTAATATAAAATCATATAAGTTCCTTTATTTCTCTAATTTTTTTTCTTTTACAATTAAATTATTAAAAATGTTTTAAAAATTGTTTATCAAATTATCTTATATTTACCAAAAATTAAGTGAAATTTTATTAAATATTTTTCAACTAATTTTCGAAAAATGTTTCAAAATTTTTTTACCAAAATTAATGAAAATCTCTTTCCCTTATACTATTTTCATTCAATTAATTGGATTTTTCAGTTAATTAAAAAAAAATTTTTTTTTTTTATAAAAATCTCCAAATAAAAATATTTTTTTGAAAAGTTTAGGCTGCGTTTATTTCGTAATTGGAGATAACTAGTCCCAACGAACTATTGTTATGATAAAATTGTTTTAGAATATTCAGATAAGCATAGATGCCACTTCTTTTACTAAGTATTATTCGTTCTTTTTTAATTGTTTCTATCCTTTTCACAAAGTTATAACAGAGAACGTATATCATATTTTGTATTTTACGTTCTCTGGTTATAAAGCATACCTGTCACAAGGTTTTCCATCTTATATTTTCTTCTTTAGAAATAAATGGTAATTGATTCGCGCCCGCTAATATTACGTCAACTGCTGATCCTACGAGATTTACATATAACTAACCGGTTTCAATAGGGTATAAAATGTTCTAAATGATTCCAAGAACTATCATGATCGTAGATTTCTCGAAAATTAGTCGGGGAAATAATTTATGACTTTACAATATCCACACAAAACCAGCTACGTCAATAAACGCCTGACTTTACAAGCTTTTCAGCATTCTCACTTGCAACAAGTCGCTCACAAGCGTTTTGTGGTTCTTTGTAATTTTGTTAAACTTGTAATATGTTTAGTTTACCGAGATCTGTAAAATGTTTCAATTTTGGTGAACATGTTTAAGCTTTCGTTACATAAGATGAGTTAACGTCGATTCTTTAAAAATCGGGATTAATCTCAGACTTATTTCGAGATACAACCGCAAACTTGATATACAGTGCTGTTGTCCAGAATATTTAAAGACGCGTGAGAAATGGTTTAAAGTAAATGCATTGGTATTACCGATAAAAAATCAGAGTTCTTACAAAGACCAAACTTCAAGATTGTGATGAATTTTTAATAAAACATTGCCTTGGGCAATTATTCATGCCAAATTTCGCGAAGATATCTAGACAAATAAAAAAGTATAACCAGTGACAGCATATAAAAAGATCTACTACTCGCTACATATTAATACTACTATGTAGATCTACCAAAACTAAGCGAGTGACAATTCGAACAAGCAATTAGCATAAATTGAAAAACTATACTGTTTCTTTTTCTCAATATAGTATGACGTCACAAACCTTTGAAATTTTCGGTCAAATGCTGTCCAAAAAAAGTAACGGGACGAAATTGTTGTAATCTCTATTTCTATCTTGATATGTAACGGTAGAAAAGTCTCTCGCTGCGCCATCTCACACTCATTCAAATTTATTTGTATGTGCAAATAAACGACACAAAATCCAGCAAATCACCCGTGTGGCCTCAAAACATATGGCAGCGCTCACGTTTCCTATAACAAACACAATGCCATACACCACATGGCGCTGCCTACACTGCTGACGTCGCAGCGAAAACCAATCGACTAGCCAACAGGCAAATCCAAAGTGCGCTTTTCTACAAGCACACATATAAATGTACATATACATACACACATATATGTATATATGGATACCTTATAGCAGATGGATAGCTAGTTGGATGGATAGGTGCGCACGTCCCATATACCTCATTGCTCAAAACCAATAAGTTTTTCTTTTTACTGCATGCATTTCAACACACACACATATATATTTACTTAACTTTGATGTCACGGCAGCGACCAATGCTGCATATTCAATGAACACACTACTATTTATTTATCTAGCCATCTAAGCCGCGCCGCAACGGGTCGGGCCGAAGCTTTTCAATAATGCAGCAAAAACGTCAACAGCAACAGCAACAAAAACAACAACAGCGATGACAGTAAATATTATATGACGTATTCAAGCAACATAAAATAATAGCAACAACATAAGCGCGCTGTGTGTGCCCGTTGAAATAATGTCAGCAGAATTAGAAAAGGAAGGAAATGAATGTGCGATTATGTAGTATGTACAAATGTGTGTGTGTGCAACTTGAAATAGGGAATCCAACAAGAAATAGAGAAAAATCCACTGCAAGCATATGAAAACAAAAGGTAGCAACATTTAGGTGAAAATAAGTGAAATAAGAGTGCAGGCACGTACACACATACGTACATATAAATATATATATACATACCATATGTAAATATACTTATGTAGTTGTACATATGCATATATACATATACTACAAATATGTGAAATGCAAACAAAGGATTGCAGCCGTGTGTGTTTGAATGAATTGTAAAATAGAATTTGATGTGCGCGTTTGACAGATGATTAATAATTTAAATAAAAGAACTAAAATTTAAATGAGTTATACAATATTGATTTGGTGTGTGAAAAATTTGTTTGTAATATAATATATTTTCTTTGTTTACAATTACGCTACTACAAAAAATTGCCGTTATATAGTAATATGCATACAGCGTAAAGCAATCATATAGTAATAAGAAAAATATTTTATCTCAAAAGCACAGAAAAAAACAAAAAAAAAATAATTTAACTCGCTTTGTTAAAGCTTTGTGCATTAGAACTGTTTAATCATGACTTTCTGTTAACATTTTACAACAACTGACTCATTGTTTACTTATACCGCAACACAGCGCATACAAATGTTCCAACGGGTTGACCCTGCCAACTAAATGCATGTTTACCTTAAATATTAGACCTTAAATTCTAAGAAGTTTTCAACACATTTTCGTAGCAAAAAGGAGTTTTTTGAAGAGAAAGTCACACGTGAGTGACGCGCGTATGCCGACGCAAGTCAGAATTTTCAACCCCCTAATAGTGTAACAAATTTATAGACATTTATATACTTGTATATATTTTTTTTGGAACATATGTAGACACTTATTTTTTGTGTGCAGTCTGCCTCAGGTATTACGTTATTGTCGTAGGTGCACGCACACATGCAAGCGTATCCTTGAAATGCACAATAGGACGCCAACTCATTGCGGTGTCAACCATATGTTGGCCGAATAATAGGCATATAGGTAAATGAGTTCCAAAAGCAATAATGCCAACAATTGTTGTTGCCTTAGTGTACAATTGGCAACGTACAATACTTTGTGTGCAACACGATTTGTTTTTTTCGTTCTCACTGTCGATAAATGAAGTGTGTGAAGGTGAAAACACGTTTACCAAAAGGTAATGCAATTGTCAGATCAGCAGATTTATTAACAGTAAAATATAAGCAAGAAAAATGTTGGCGGAAAATGCATGCTCACATATAGACATACAGACATATGCGTGAGCGTGCTGTAAAAGTAGTTGAGTCAGACAATAAAACACTTAACGAGCGCAGAAGAAATTTGCCAGCATGAATTTTTTTTTTTTTTTAAATAAAATTAATAAATGAGTAATTTTTCCACATAGCACCACCAGAATGCGCGATTTAGCCGAAGCAATTGAATATTCATCAGAAAAGCTAGTTTCTTCATAGAAAAAATGTGAGAAAACCGCCAATACTCAACATAAATCTGATTATCAGCTGAACATTAGATCAAAATTGATTTCTCTCCATCATAATAAATCTCAACATCAACAGAGCTATAGATAAGAAAACTGTCTTTAGAAGCCAAAATGTGTCTCAAATTTATTGCGAAGCTCTTCAGAATATATATTATATACGAATCTGTTCAATATTTAACTAAAACCGACAAAATATTAAAATAATTTTTTTTTCGAGAAATTTTATTGAAAATACAAATTTTTTTTCAAGCTGAAATGAATTAACAAAAATTATATTTTTTTCGAGAAATTATATTGAAAATACAAATATTTTTTCAAGCTTAAATGAGTTTTATTAAAAATAAATTTTATTTAAAAATTATTTAAAATTTTATTTAAAAATATTAAAAATAAATTTTATTATTATTTAAAATAAATTTTATTAAAAAACTATAAATTATAGATTTTTTTTTATTTTGAGAAATTTTATTGAAAATTCAAATTTTTTTCAAGCTAAAAGGAGTTTTATTTAAATATTATTAATAACAAATTTTATTAAAAAATTATTAATAATAAATTTTTTTTCGAGATATATTAGTGAAAATACAAATTTTTTTCAAGCTAAAATGAATTTTACTAAAAATAAATTTTATTAAAAAATTATTAATTATAAATTTTTTTTTATTTTGAGAAATTTTATTGAAAATACAAATTTTTTTCAAGCTAAAATGAATTTTATTAAAAAATTATTAAACATAAATTTTTTTTCGACAATAAGAAATTATTAAAAATAAATTTTATTAAAAAATTATTAATAATAAATTTTTTTTTGAGAAATTTTATTGAAAATACAAATTTTTTTTTAAGCTAAAATTAATTTTATTAAATTATCAAAAATTTGATTAAAAACTAATTTTATTTTATTAAAAATTTATTTTATTAAAAATAATTTTTTTTGTCGAGATATTTTATTAAAAATACAAATCTTTTTCAAGAAATTTTATATGAGTTTTTTTTTAAAGATATGTAAGCATTTCTTATTTTAGCTCATTTATGTACCTCTTCTGGCAAAACCATAAATAATATTTCGGTGTGTGCAGAAATACAAATATATATAAATTCTTACGAATTTTTGCAAATATTTACAGAATTGTGCAAAGTCCATTAACTCCGCATATATTTTTAAGCATACGCCACCACTTTTCTGTTAATGTTTGCATACATTTTGAGTCATGCACTTATTATGATTCTTGAAAAAAATTGTTAAGTCAATTTAAATTTATTTGTTTTTATATCGCTTTTTAAAGTACAAGAATAATCCAAACAAAAGACTTATTTGCAGAATGCCTGCGAGTAAATGCTGCTGGATATGTAAGATGAAGGAGTCACGTACAATTGTTCATATAAAACATTGAATTAGGCATACATTAGGGTGATCCAATTTTTTATATTTTTATTTTCATTTTTTTGAAAATTGCGTAGCATGCTTTCACATTGCAACATAACATGGTCAAACAATACTATTATTATCAAAATATTTTTTTATTTTATATATATTTTATCACATGACTGCATATATATATATATTTTTTTTTTACGATTTTTTAATAAAAGTAAAAAATTTCCATTTACAATCACAGCTTGATTCTTGCGTTTTTAAAGGACCTATACATTTTAGCATATGTAACTTAAATTAAAAAGACTTTTACAAGTTGGCATAAAAAATTTCAAAATATACTAAAACTTACATACGTACATACTTACAAATACATGCATACTTAAAAAATATACTTACATATGTGTGTACATACATATTAAATGTACTTAAAATGAAACTCTACGAATTTTATTAAAAGTATGCGTCTTTATTATGAATCACAGTCTCAAAAGCATCCGCATTTGTATATTAATATATAAATAATATACTACTATACCCTATACTTGCAAAAATTAATTTACAAAACTGTTAATTTAATAAAAAAATTATAAAATTTGTACATACAAAATCTTTCAAATAAATTATATTTTGTGCTTTCAAGAGTGAATTTATTAAATTTCATTATTTTTCTTACTGGGTCTCTATATAAAAACATAATATAAATGCACTTATCTGCATATACGAGTATCTTTTAATAATACACATTCTTATGCATATTTGTATATATTGTACTTACAGTTTCGTCCAAAGAATTCACGGAATTTTGTTCTGCAAGACTGCAATCCATATTCCAACAAAACAAAATACCAAAAACCACCGATAAGTAGTGTGCGAGTGTTGTTGTTGCGGCAGTAAAACTGTCGAGTGGGTCGCTGGTGGGATTTGTACAAAATTATGGCACGTACAATACACGAATTTGTTATATTTTTCCTAAACAAAATAACGCCGCAGTAATGCAAAAAATTCCACAATACAGTTAGTTATTTTGAGTTTCGAACTTTCAAATATAGCAACGTACACAAATTAATACACCTCAAACATATTATATATTCATATTTAAATATGTATGTACATATGTTTGTATGTTTGTTAATCGAATTATTTTACACGCATTACACACAATTACAACACATCAATCGCTTGCAGTTGGAAGCTGGCTTTCCCGTATCCGGCAGAAGATTGGTGCAAAGCGCCGCATTTGTGTGGGTGGCACAGGTATAACTTGCACTGCCACTTAACGCTTGGCCGCTATATGTGTTAGACACCTATACACTTGTATATATGTATATGTGCGCTTAAGCATATGTGCGTTTCGGTTCCGTTTCGTTTGTGCAATTACTAATTTCCTACGCCTATGCCCACACAAGGGCATACATATACATGCATATAAATATGCTTTAAGCTGTAGCAGCACAAACACTCTCGCATACACTTTAGTACTTAAAAGTGCAATAGCGTATTAAATTTTGTAATTTTCCTGTTTTTCCTCTGCACTTTAATGTTATTTTTTCACATTTATGCGTCGCTGTTGCCGTTGGCAGCACTTTTTTGGGTGTAGTTCATCGTCTATTTGTATGTGTCCGCTTGTGCTTTTTTTATATCTTCTACTCCAGTTCTCAATATACTTTTCCTTTTGCCTTTTAACACACGTATTCGCCGTATATTCATAAATGCATTCTTCTTCTCCTTCTTCCGCTTTATTAAATTGTCGTTCTTCGTCGATTTACTCGTAATTCGCCCTCCCACACACTCACACTCTCAGCAATATCTGCTCCAATCGTCCACAATGTACTCCTGTCGACTCCAACTTGCCCCCGTTCAACTTCGTCTGCTTACTATGTATTGCACTGCTTCCTCGTTTTCGTACACCCACTCAGCTCCAATTCAATTCATTCGCCGTTGTCTTCGCGGTCGTAGCCTTTATCTTTTACGCACTTCCACTTCACTGTGTAGCATTTGCGTCCCGCATGCCACACTGCACTTTTACCACCCACTACTACTATCTGCTCTTTACACTTCACACTTTATTTTCTTCCTTTTCCTACTTTTTTTACAGCCGTGCCACAGACTACGGTAAAACTCTGAAATATTTTTCACACCTTTTCGTTGAAACTTTTCTAAATTTCGTTCACTTTCTATTGCGCACCGTGTGGCAGACACAAGAATTTTGGCTAAAAAAATCCAATTGGAATTTGTTAATTTTGTCATATAATTTGTAAATGAAAATTTTCACTGAAAAATTTATGATTCAGCCGAACGCGTTGATGTCTGTGTAAGAACGAACCGTAGTTTGGAGTTAAACGAGCTGTCCGAGCAAAACCGCCGCCCCCACAAGCGCCAAACAAGTACTGAATAACCAGAAAATGGTAAAATGGTAGATGGAAGTGGAGTAATATCCGTTGACAGCAACAGTGGCCAAACAAGCTTGACTGCTTAGCTGTGTTTAGATGCTTAAGAATTACAAAGCAACTGTGTTTCATAAACGCAATTTATTTACGTCCACTGCTACTGCTGATGACACCAGTCTATGCCGGAAACTTCCATTTACGGCAACTTGCCCCTGCTTGCTTTCCTTTTCAGCTTATTTACGCGTATCCATGTTCTGTTGTTGTTGTTTCGTATGTTTTAATTGTGATTGCTGACTTTAGCGCCTCAAGTTCGCTGTCATTTCTACTTTTGGAAGTACAAAGTCATTGAACTGAATAGCTATTGGTTGTTCTGAGTATATATTGCAAATCACCAAATTATATGGATATATATTTTACTATATTTGTAATATAAGGCAGGAAATCCCAAAATGTAAGAAATATTTTTAATTGGACAACATTTTCGAGTCATATAGTTCTATCAGAGAACTTAAAACTTTTAAGTTCTCTGGTTCTATATATTTCTGTGAGCATGCAAGGCAATGCAACAAAAAAAGCTGATATACGCTATGACAAAATTCTCAGTAGTCAAAATCCACTAAGGTATTTCCAGAGAATGTAGATTATATATATTTTACATTCTCTGGTATTTCTATAGGTAATTACACTCATTTGACTACAAATGCTGTCATAATTAGATTTATAATAATTTTACCAACTATATTATATAAAATAATATTACCAACTATACTTAACATAATAATATTACTAACTATTACCAGAGAACGTAAAATATAATATACGTTCTCTGGTACTATTCATTATTCATAATTGTGTAAATAACCTCTCGCGTTTTCAAATCGTTTGTGCACCCTGTGAATACAACTCTGTACAACACTAAATGTACGCTATAAAATGGCAGCACCGCACTTGGCCACACAGCCAACAGCTGCGTACATATGTTTTACAGTGTCTTTAAATGTAAATTTTTTTCGTTCTCGGTCGCTAATTCTGCTCGGTCGTGATTTCGCTGTCGTTGGGGGCAATTTTTCAACACGTGAAATTTTAAACCATAAACGGAATTTGAGATTAAATTTACAATATTTAGGCGACATTGGCACCTTTCTAATAATAGTAAACTTCAAAGGAGTCGAAAAAACAGAGTTTTGGTAGGTATAGAAGTGAACACGTTTTTCAGCACAGTTAGCTATCAGCTTTGGAATTCGTGCGAATTAATTATGAAATAAGTTGTAAAGAAAAAATGAGTGGACTATTGCTATGCGCTGGCGCTACTGTGCTCCCGCACACCACCAGCGTTTTTTCCTAACGTTTCACAGTGCGACGTCGACATTATTGAATTTTCACGGGCGGCGTGCACAATTACTACGCATATTTTGCGTTAAAAGGAATTGTGGCAAACTGAAAAAAATAGATAAAAGTATTTTGAGCAAAGCGCTTAAAAACTTCATTCAACTTGTATGTATTTTGTATAGATGTTGCACATTTCAGTTGCTGTAATTTTCCATTAAAACTCAACCAAATGTATTTATCATCGTATGTATCCACCGCCAGTTCCTCTTTGTTTCTGCATTCTCGCCTGCTACGTTTTACGTACTTATTTATCGCCGCTTTTCTTCACGGCACAAACTGTTTGCGCACATGTGCGTTTTAAATAATATTGTTGTTGTTACTTGGCGATATGGTTGTGGCTTCGGCTGCTATAACATATCAAAGCCAAATGTGAATCAGCCAACTGTTTAAATCCAACACTTGGTTTATTAACTTTTAAATAAGTGAGGGGAACATGACAACGATTATAGCCATGAAGGTTTCAACAACGACACCGAATGTGTCGCTTCTAAGAAGGGTTAAGCCTTTAAGCTTGTCTGGGGCAAACGTTCGGATATTGTTACTTCGTTTAATATTTGGCTGACGTTGTCGGAAAAGTTTTGAAAAGTCTGGTTTTGCTAGCAAATAGTAAACGTGTAGCATTTATTGCTTTATTGAACCACGTATTGTGTAACTGTTCGAAAAAATATATATTCCAATAAGTTTTCTTTACTTCCTAAAAGCTGTTAGCTGTACATACTCAAGTTTAGTGAGCGTTCGTTAAATTTGTCAAAATTATTGTCCAAATTTATTAACGAAAATAAACTTTTCTTTTCTTTAAAAAAGTAAAAAAGTTGTAACTACATAAATATTTATAAACGTCAAAAAAGTTGTACGCAAGTTTAAGCAAAAATGCCTTCTGATGCTAAGAAACGCGAT
This sequence comes from Bactrocera oleae, assembly GCF_042242935.1. NCBI lineage: Eukaryota > Metazoa > Arthropoda > Insecta > Diptera > Tephritidae > Bactrocera > Bactrocera oleae. The sequence goes on from NC_091539.1 coordinate 4,541,421, forward strand.
GCGCAGCGTAAAAAGGACGCACGCAATAAGAAAATCCAGCAAATATCATCGTCTAAGAAACCAACACAAAACGGCACACCGGAGCGTGAATTGACCGAGGAGGAGAAACTGTGTGCCAAGCTGGAGGAGGAGGCACGCATCAGTGCCGAAGCGCGCTCTTGCACAGGCTCACTGGCCGTACATCCACGTTCGCGTGATGTGAAAATCGCCAACTTTTCCATCACTTTCTTTGGCTCCGAGCTGCTGCAGGACACTATGCTCGAGTTGAATTGTGGGCGTCGTTATGGTGTCATTGGCTTAAATGGCTGCGGCAAGTCATCATTGTTGGCAGCGTTGGGCAAACGTGAGGTACCAATACCCGATCACATTGATATTTTCCATTTGACACGCGAAATACCAGCGTCCACCAAAACTGCACTGCAGTGTGTCATGGAAGTGGACGAGGAGCGTATCAAATTGGAGAAACTCGCCGAAGAGCTCGCAATGAGCGACGAAGATGATGCTCAGGAACAATTGATTGATATCTATGAACGATTAGACGATATGTCGGCCGATCAGGCTGAAGCGAAGGCAGCGCGCATTCTGCACGGTCTCGGTTTCGACAAAGAAATGCAACAGAAACAGGCCAAGGATTTCTCTGGTAAGTGCAAACATCAAATACAATGCTTAAATGCCATTTGGCTTGATTAAAACCATACCATGTTGATTTCCGTAAAAGGTGGTTGGCGTATGCGTATCGCGCTGGCCCGTGCGCTATTCGTCAAACCGCATCTGTTGCTGCTGGACGAGCCGACCAATCACTTGGATTTGGATGCTTGTGTGTGGCTCGAGGAGGAATTGAAAGAGTATAAGCGTATTCTTGTGCTCATTTCGCATTCGCAAGATTTTCTCAACGGTGTCTGCACAAACATCATACACATGACCAAGAAGCGTCTAAAATACTACACCGGTAATTATGAGGCATTCGTGCGCACACGCATGGAACTGCTGGAGAACCAGATGAAACAGTACAACTGGGAACAGGATCAAATCGCACACATGAAGAACTACATAGCGCGTTTCGGTCACGGTTCCGCTAAGTTGGCGCGACAGGCACAATCTAAGGAGAAGACGCTGGCCAAGATGGTGGCGCAAGGCTTAACCGAAAAGGTGACCGATGACAAAGTGCTGAATTTCTATTTCCCCTCTTGCGGCACTGTGCCTCCGCCAGTGATTATGGTGCAGAATGTCAGTTTCCGCTACAACGAAACCACGCCGTGGATCTACAAGAATTTGGAATTCGGTATAGACTTGGATACGCGATTGGCTTTGGTAGGACCCAACGGTGCGGGCAAATCCACACTGCTCAAACTGTTGTATGGTGACTTGGTGCCCACTTCCGGTATGATACGCAAAAATTCGCATTTACGTATTGCCCGCTATCATCAACATTTGCATGAACTGCTTGATTTGGACGTCAGTCCGCTAGAGTATATGATGCGTGAATTCCCTGATGTGAAGGAGAAAGAAGAGATGCGTAAAATCATTGGCCGTTACGGTTTGACAGGACGTCAACAGGTCTGTCCGATTCGTCAGCTGTCCGATGGTCAGCGTTGCCGTGTTGTGTTTGCCTGGTTGGCCTGGCAGGTGCCACATTTGTTGCTGCTTGACGAACCTACCAATCACTTGGATATGGAAACCATCGATGCGCTGGCTGATGCCATCAACGATTTCGATGGCGGCATGGTGTTGGTTAGTCACGATTTCCGACTGATCAATCAGGTGAGTAACAATATAATGGCGTATTTATAAATTACTGCAACAATTATCTAATTTATTCTTTTAAAATACGCTGTGTGCAGGTTGCCGAAGAAATTTGGGTGTGTGAAAATGAAACCGTCACGAAATGGAAGGGTAACATTTTGGACTACAAGGATCATTTGAAAAATAAAATTACTAATGAAAACGAGCGAAAGAAGAAATAAAGCATACATGCATACGTATACACACAAAAGCAAATATAAACTTACAACAGTTTTAAATAGTAGGCCAAGCGAATTTCTGTTTATTTAAAAATAAATACAAAAAATAAGTATATATTAAATAATGTAGCTAAACGGCGAAAGAATCCCTATGTGTGTACAACAAAAATAATTACAATGAAGGCAATGCGGCATAACGTTATAAATATGTTTAACTAAGTAATAGCAGAACTTAATGAATTTCCGCGTAACAAAACGACATTTGTGATTGATTGTTTAAGTAATTTATTATGCACTAAATATCGACTATATATGCTATGCTGCAAATATTGTGAATGTACTCTAAACCAAACAATAACTACAAAAAGCTGGTGGCAACGGCACTTACGGAATACCTAACATTTCACTTTAGTAGAACTACAGTTTTAAAAGAGCAAAATTTAAAGAAAATTACAAACTTGTGCTTTACTTTGCCACAACATAATAAATTTTACATATTTGTTGAATTAACGTTTGATTTAAATTTTTTGAATGCAGACAGCGATATGTTTAGGTCTTTAGAAATTGAAATATACTTTAATATGAATACACACCTATAGGTTATATATTAGAAGGTGAATTTTTTATATTTCAAAGAAAAAAGAAACCAAGTTATTTCAAATGTATTTGATCGGCAAATGAAGTACGCCAATAGCTTCAATAATACATTACTACACCGATTGAAATAAAATTATAAAATTTACAGACATTCATTAAAACAACAGCAAACGAGTTTTATTGCAGCTATACAAAATTATTAGGTAAACAAACGAGCTGTTAAAATTTCCCAACAGTATTGCTGCTGCTGCCTCGACTGCTGTGTTAAATGCTGTTAAAATTTCTGCGTTGACAACAGGCTACAGAAAAAATAATACTTTGCTGAATTAGAAAATTTAAATATTTTTTATTTTTGAATTAAGTGCACATGCAATATAAGTAACATTAATATGTACTTCTTAAATTAAGTTCAACACTTTTCATGACCCCGTGCTTTTTTATATATAATATACACTTGACAAACAGGCGGTAATATATTTGGGGAATGTTTTTAATTATTACAATAGCATGTGAGTAACTATTTAATGTTTCTGCGCTATTCTTTCGCATATATATCGCACTACATGCCTATGTGCCTCATTTAGCGCATTAAAATTAACTAAAAATTGCTCCAGCATAATTTTAAAATCTGACATACGACACTCTTTCCAAGCCAGCACTATCTCTGCTAATTCCCATTTCATTTGCAGTGGCACATAAGTACCAGTGCTATAGTGACTGCCACTAACAGTCGCTAATGGCGAGCCTGTGTTCGTTGCGTTTTCATCATCGAGATCAGCCAAACGTTCATAATATTCTATTAATTTAATATGTGAAGGCGACTGTCGTGCTGGTGGTAGATTCAATGCAATAAGTAATAGTAGACGTAATATTTCTACACGTCGCAGTAAATCGGTGTACAATTCGTGTTGCTTACGTTCACATATGTTATCCACTATATCATCAAGTTGTTGTAGAGCGCTGAGAAAGTCTCTTTGCTCCAGTGAGCCGTGCGCGGCCAACTCCAATTCAAAAATACGATGAGCAGGTGAAGCGAAGCTACTGCAACCATCGTAGTGTGGTTGCAACGGCGACATTTCGCGTATTATAGCCGCTTTTAAAATTGTGTCATCGGGACAACGTTCCAAAGCTTGGCAGTAGCAACGTAGTGCGCCCTCCATGCATTCGCCGCCACTCGAACGCAATTGTAGTGTGGCGTTTGTATTGTTAGCGCGCATGAATGCACGTGCTGCTTTTAAGTAAGCTTGACATTCATTAACCACATTGCCGGAGGAAAGTTCACACTTAGCCACGCCTAAGTGACACATAGCAGCATACTGATAAATACCAGCTTCCTCGAAGCGTGTCGCCAGCCGTGCAAATTCATCCAACACCTCGGTGACATTGGGGGCAAAGCGCCTATATTAGAACATATTATAATGATTTTGTTATATATACGATGAAATAGTTGTTTCAAACTTACTTGAATACAATCCTATCAAATTTTTTTAGCTTATTTGAGACCTTTAAATACTGATCGATTAGTTTTTGCGGATAATTATCCATTTTAATTGTTTATAAAATGCAAGTGTTGTTGCTACTCATATGTCAATACCAACAGCTGACATGCTGTGTTTAGTTGTTCAACATTTCATAAGCTGTTGTGGTAGTTATATATATGAAACACAGCCTATATAAAATAAAAAACTAGCCAAATTTAACGCACTATCCAATTTCTACACAATCTAACAGCACACATAAATAAATATGCATAATTTTATAAGCGTCCAGAAAAATGCATTTTATTCAATTAATACAAAAGTATTTATATGGTATTAATAGCTGAAGTGAATTTATAAATCATTTAGTTCGTTGACATTAAGCCGGTTTAGTAAATAATCCACTGTCAGCTATTTGCAAATGTTAATAAAAACAAATAATACAATTAATGAAAAATTAAGATAGTGGCGAATGCGGGTATTGTTCATTGAGACATTGTTTTGTAGACTGCAACCAAATCTGACTAACCCTTCAAACTTGTCATACCAGCACGCATAACTTCGTCCACTAACAGCAAATTACTAGCAATTACCGAGCAGGAGTTCAATATTTGTTTCTTAACCAAGTAATTATCATACACATGCATATCCACAGGTTTCATTGGTTCACCTGTTGATAAATCCAAACCAATGGGTTCTGGATTGAGACGATCTTCCTCAGTTAGTTTAACAATAGTATCTTGTGCATCGTAACCGCTATTAATTGCTAGATTCTTCGGAATGACCAATAAAGCCTCGGCGAATGCTTGTATGCCTAAACGAACTTTTCCCTTAACGGTATCCTTGTATTTATTCAGTTCGTTATATGCGCGCACTTCGAAAGCACCAGCTCCTGGTATAACACATTTATCCACAAGTGCATTGTTAATGGCACGCAAACCATCACGTATGGCATCTTTAATCTGTATAATAGTATGCTTATTCGGACCCTTAATCAAAATGGTTACCGATTGTGGGTTTTTGCACTCCTCAACAAAAGTGTATTTGTTCTCACCAAGTACGTGTTCGTAAACCACACCAGCGTAACCTAACTGTGACTCTTCCAAATCATCAAAGGAATTCATGGCAGTGCCACCGCATGCCAAAGCCAAACGTTCCATATTTCTGCGCTTAGCACGTCGTAGAGCCATAATACCTTCTTTAGCTAAAGCGTCCAACGACATGGGATCAATACCTTTCTGATTGATTACAACAAAGGTTTTCTCAGTGCCGTCACAAAGTTTACGTTTTAACGCAATGATTTTCTGTACGCGCTGATCAATAAACTCACGTTCTGCACGTACAAACTTCTCACGCTCTTCAGCAGTTTTATAGAAGAATCCTGAGTTGACTTCCGACTTTTCATATTCCAAAGAAACGTTGCAAGTGAGCACATAAGCATTCTCCAAACGTTTTGGCATATCAGGATGACGGGTGCCATGATCCATGACAATACCACGAATAAGACTGGTGTCGGTGGCAGTCTTATGCTGCATTTCCATCAGCTCAACCATATGCAAATCAACTGGTTTCTCATCCTTACGTATAGCCAATATAGCATCGACACAAACTTCAGTTAGCACATCAGCAAGCGCTGGGTGAACTTTGGTGCGCAAGCTAGTGTTGGCGATACCGATTAAATTCTTCTTATTGATTTCAATAGGAATTTTAACTGCGTCCAGCACTTCTAAAACTTTGTTACGCGCTTTTTCGAATCCCTCTGTTACAATACGTGGATGAAGACCTTCGGTAAGAAAAATATCTGCTTGCTTCAAAAGCTCGCCAATAAGCAAAACAGTTGATGTAGTGCCGTCACCAGTAGAATCATCCTGAGCGGTGCTGGCACGCGCAATCATGGAAGCGGTTGGATGTTGAATTTGCATTTCGTGCAGCAAAACATTGCCGTCTTTGGTGATTTTAATGTCACCAGCACCAGATACCAACCTAAAACATCAAAATACTTCATTTTAATTAAGTATATACATACATATGATTTTATAATCAACGTTATTCCATCTTATTATTTTGTTCTATAATTTTTATGCGGTTAAATGAATTTGTTAACACAACCACGTTTTAAAGAAATTATAAAACTTTTTTCTTGCGCATGCTTTATAACAAATTTGAAGCAAATACTCAAATCCGCAGGCTAAATGCGCTTATGATTAATTGTTTTTTCTTCATAGAATACTGTAAATATTTGAAATATGCAAAAACATAATCGTTAAAAATATATTATTGTCGTTACAACTTTTCATAAGAGGTATAGTGTGGTAAACTATACAAATGGTGAAAAGAATAACACTTTTTTCTCTAGCACAAGCTTTATAACAAATTCGATGGAAATACTCGAATTTGCAGGCTACAGGTGCTTTAATTAAACACAAAATCTGAAGAATATACAAAGAATTGCTAAAATAATTAATTATATGAACATAACACTGAGTATGTGCTGTATTTTCAACAAATTTCCTATTTAAGGTACATATAGTTTTACTAATTATTTAAAAAATAAAAATATTAAAAGGAATTTTGCATGGAGCTGGCTGTTTATTCGAGAATCATTTACAGCCTACAAACAAGCTTCATTTTCATTTAATGTCTCATACAAAATAATAGTCGGCCGTCTGATGACGAATCGTTTGGGTACCTAACCTCAAATATTCGTGCTAAGGCGGCGGCTTTCTGAGACCATATGAACACAAAATTACATTTTTCAACAAAAAAATAATACGAAAATGCGATAGTTGTATTAGGCGAAGTATAATAAATTTAAAAAAATATTTCCACTTACATTTTCATTGTTCCCTTCGGGCCCAAATTTGTACGCATCACATCTTGTAAGCCTTTTGCAGCTGAGATATTAATGGCCAAAGCTTGAGCAGCACGTGCAAATTCAGCCTTTGGGTTCAATAAACTGATCGAAGCCATGTTTAATTAAAGATTTTAAATAATTTTTTTTATTTTTAACAATTAAATGCTTGCTAAATTCAATTATTTCTGACACACGTTGGGAACGACAAGCTATAAGATTCTCAAAATTCTCAACAGGGAAATCAACTGGCAGATGTGCAACCAAAGCAGTATGTTCAGTGTTGATATTGACAGCTGTCAGTTTGCGGTGCGGTCACTGACTAAGTTGAGGCATTTCAGCGTCACGGTGGCTCCGTTGACCCTGAAATGCAACATTGAGTCACGTTCCCCCAATTTTGCAATAGCCGACGATGGAGCTTCGCATCTGTTGTTGTTCGTCGATATTTCAGTGATTCAGTTCAAACGAAACGAAACGATCCAACATTAAACAGAAATTTTTCAGTTGCACGCTAGGAAGCGCATTCTGGAAATAACTCTTGTGTATTTTGTCATTAGCAAGTATAATTAATTTGTTTAATAGTGAAGTGACTGACGGACTAAGAAACAGAGCCACGCAAGCAACTTAACTTGCTTGAAAGCAACCTGTTTTAACACGGAAAACCACGACAGTGTGAAAATGGCGAGGGTGGTGAAAGTGAATTGCGCATCGGCCGCTATATTTGCAATTTTATTGCTTACCCAAAATTTAGGCCATAGCGAAGCAAAGCGCGTTTTGAGCAACAATCGGAAATCCAATAGTGGGCATGTGACCAAACCGAGCTATCCGACACAAAGCAGTGCAGGTAACTCACACGCAGATCTTGCTAAATTGAGCTATTCGGGATATAATTCAGCACCGAATCGCCCAGCTTCAGCTGCCGGAGCTGGCGCCACAAATACTCAACCAATAGGATGGAATGTTCCAAAATCGCAAGGACCTCCGGCTTCTGGAACCAATGTACACACTCCTATAACAGCTACTAATACACACGGTGTGCAGAGCTCTTATCCTGGCGCCAATTACAACTCTCCCGGCTCGATTCCTGCAGGCGCAACTTACCATTCACCTGGCTCACTTCCAGCTGGTGCAACATACCATTCGCCTGGCTCAGTTCCAGCTGGTGCAACGTATTATTCACCTGGATCTGTACCTGCAGGCGCAACATACCATTCACCTGGCTCACTCCCTGCGGGTGCAACATACCATTCACCTGGTTCATACCCTGCAGGAGGAAACCCATATTCATCGCCTGGACATATGCCAGTTAATGGCGGTTACTATCCAGCTGGAGGTAGTCATTATCCCTCGGCTGGCGTACCAGCTGGTGCTACTTACGTAGCTCCTGGTGCTGCACTTCCTCCAGGCGCTGTGCTTTATTCATCACCACCGCAACAAACGTCGTCAGGATTAGGATTTGGTAGGTTTCTTAATATTAAAAAAAAAAAACATATCCAATTCTAAATACTTAAATATTAGGTTCTGGTTTGGCTGCTGGCGCTATTGGAGGCGCAATTCTTGGTCACGTGCTTACGCCAACACATACGCGTGTCGAATCTGCACCAGCTGCACCCGCTGGACAACCAGGCAGTGATGATGGCAAAATCATCATTATTAATAACGGTCCACCAGGTTCAGTGACTACGACAAATGCTGCCGGTGCTACGGTCATCACCACAGGTGTCGCTGGCGAAAACGGCACACAACCCATGCCTGCGCCAGCACCAGCCGCTGCACCCGCTGACCCCGCAATACCCAACGTACCACTTGCCCCCATAGGTGATAACAACGCAGGGCAACCAACACCAGCACCAGGTGCTGTACCCGCAGAAGCTGCTGCTGCCGCCGCTCCACAACCAGCCCCCGGAGAACCGCCACTAGGCGGCATAATTTGTGTACCAGTGCGGGTTAATGATACCGATCCAGCAGATAACAGCAAGATGATTGAAGTCGAGAAAATTGCCTGCTACCCCGCACCGCCGCCACCACCATCAGCACCTGTAGCTGGTGCTGAAATGAATGGTACTGCGCCGATTATGCCACCAGCTGGCGAAGGAAGTGCACCATTGGCGCCCATGAGCCCAGTCACCGCAGCTTCACAACAATTGCAAGCAAATCCAACACAATCACCCTTGTTGCCGGACAATGCTTCGGTAAAAACAAGTGGTGCCATGACATGGCTCAATTACGCCGCCTGCAATTCTATGACAACAATATTGTTGCCATTAGTTGTTGCGTTTTTTGGACTGCATTAAATATGTGAAACCTTAAAAGGCAACAAAGAGCACAGACAAAAAAAAAACAGTGAAGCAGTGAGTTAAAAATAGTAGAAATAATCGATATGCCTAATGGGTAACAAGCTTAGTAAATTAATACAACAACAAATTGAAACAAATATGTAATTCGCATACCTCTTTTTGTAACAAATATTTTCTTACTTTTGCATAATACTTCGAATTGGAAGAATCTCAGCATATTTTACAATGCTTCGTTTTTAATCATAACATTTTTTTTATTAAGAATTATTAAATTTCTCAAATATATAAGTATTAAAAGCAAAACATGCTTTAAATATTAGTATTGTTATACACATATCCATCACATGTACTAAATTGGTTGATCAATACAAACATACAAATATTGGTATGTAATCCATTAACCTGTGTAATGACACGTCTAACATAACCTATGTGATGTTAAAATATACGTCGAATAATATTTGCGGTTTTTGCGCGTCTCTTTATCATATAATTTTCCATTTTAAACAGTTATTCCAACTCGAAACTCGCGCCTTTGCAATTTAAATTAGGGAATTTTTAATGCAGACAGAAACAAGTAGACTGCGTTTGCAGCTCGAAACAATTTATAACAAACGTCTTCTTACAAATACAGTTAAAATCAGTGAAAAGTTTTTGTCTTCATAAGCCATAAGGTTTACAGCCATTTTAAATGTTAATTAAAAAGTGTTGAAAATAAATAAAAATCCGTGTTTAGAACGTAATTCCATAGTCACATTTCAATGAACCAGTAGTCAATATATATACATACATATATATTTGCTAATTTATTGTATTATGCACCTAACAAATTATACATATTTAATGCAATAAAATTAGCTTGCAAGCACCCTACACTAACCGCAAAAACTTGTTTTACTTACGTTGAGTAATGTTTGTAATAAATAAAAAAGGTAAACAACTGTCATAATAGTGAAACCGGTATGTAAATATACATATACTTATGTACATATGTATGTATGTGCATATACACGTTTAATTTCTTTGTAACTATACACCCATTTCGTTGGAAAAAAACTAATTAAAAACAATTTGTGCAGCCCTGTTAATTAAACTACGAGTTCATCAATACCATAAATTGCATTAGTGATTATGGCATGATTCCAGCCTTTGAATAAAGTTAAAAAATTAATAAAACACGACGCAGCAATAATAAAATAGCAATATTCACATTATTTTTTCATGTTCCATGTTTACTTTCAATTTATTCTCAACACTTGTTCACAAAAAAAACACATAAATTAACTATGCAAGTTTTATTGCAAACGCCAATAAAAATGCTAGACACCACCCAGAATATTTAATTAATTTCCCAAAAACGCAAGGTTAAGGTTGTACTTCTTTTAAATATTCCACCCAGGTGCCATTAGCTGCTATAGTTAGCTGCTAACAACGCTAGTGGCTATCACACTATCTCCCAGCCATTTATTTGAGCAACAACAATGCTTATATTGGTATTTTTGTTAGTAAACAAAATTTAGAATATGGAAATAAAAAGCACAAACACCGGCGCTGAGTAAATAAAACGCATACATATGTTCGTATGTATGTATACTTATGTATACACTAATTTAGCGTAATTTGATTTCACTCACTCCAGCACAGTTTGCCGCTGCGACAAATCTTCATTAAATCTAAATACATATGTATGTAAAGCTTATTATAAATACATATTTGTATGTTAAATATTAACATTTGGCTGCATGTCAAAGTGTAAGTGTAAAAAATAATTACTGGTAGGTTTGAATTTATATTTTTAAAACGTTATTAATGAAATATTTGAACGAAGCACATGCAAGAATGTCATATAGGTAAACGTGCAGAGAACGTTCTCTGTAACGTATGCCCATTAAACGCACCTTCTGTAAACATTCATAAATAAGTGAAAGTTAAAACCAAGCTAAACATTTAATAGCAATAAATAGTGTATTTGTTGCTCAAAATTAAAATAAAAGTTATTCAATATTCATTTTGTCGTACCAAGTTCACATATTTTATTCCAGCAACGTTTTTGTTTTGCATTAAACAAAGTCATTTTGTGCATTAATGCATACGCGTTCGCTTACATAGCAGTTACAGATCGTGTTTTATTTTTGCCATATTTGCTTAATACTATTTAAAAATATATATTTCGTGTGTATGTGTGCGTGTGCTTGTTTGATTAATGCTTATTTAACCCATTTAAGGACACTTAAAAACAATTTATAGTATTTACTATAAAATAGAATGCAGCAAAATTGGGGTAATAAATGCTGAATGAGGAGGGTTGACGATGCCGTTGCGGATGATAAAGGTGACAAGCAAAAACATGTGCAAATACCTTCATACATGTGTATGCTTGTAAGTATTTACAGCACAATTTTTATTAAACGCATAAGTACGTATGTATAGTAAATAACTTATGTAAGTAGTTCGTGTAGCAGTTTCTATAACAAAGTAAATTAACTCTAGTTATTAGATTCAAAATTTTGGCAACAATTTCTGTAGGTGGATTGCATTCATACATCTGTATATTTATGTATGTATGTATATAATGCATATGTAACTATATCTAAATACAATATAAATGCACTGCACCTTGATCCAAGTGCATATTTACATAGTATATTTTTAATATGCTGCTTCTGTCAGGTCCAGGATTGCAAATAATGCTTTAAAAAATAATTGTATTAAGATAAATTTTTTTTTTTTATAATCCCAAAAGTCTTAATTAAAAATAATTTTCCTATTTCTAAACCCAAATACCGTATTGAAAAATAAGAACAATTTTAATTCCAAGTTTATAATAAAAAATTAAAAAAAAAAAAATCTTTTTAAATTAACATTTTTTTACGCTGGCGTACTTCGTATACTATCATTTTGAACTAGAGCTCGCACAGTCTCAACATCTTCAATACTCTAGTGCAGTGATCGGGAAACTTTTACATTACATGTATTTTTATCACTTTTAACTCTGATTTTGGGATATTTTCAATTTTTAATCCCAATCGCAAAATTGGAATTAAAATTGAAAATCTAGTTTTTAATATAAAATTTTTTAATTCAAAATTCTCAACCCTGGTCAGTTCCTTCTTATATTATTATTATTATAAGTATTACTTTTTTATAAATTTCAATATGCTCCATCATTAATTTGTTTAATGTGTTCAATGCGTTGGGTGTTCTCCTGACAAACAATGCCATTTCTCGTGAAAATGATCCGGCAATTTTATGCAATCCAGCCACTGCTGTAAACGTTCACCCTTACTGTTGTAGCCGATTACCAAACTGCCCAGAAAATCATTGCTCTTGCCAATGTCTTTATCCCAAACGGTTATAAACAACGTTTGTTTATTCAGATCATGTGGGCTGGATTCGAAATAAAATTCTTCGCGATATATTGGATTTAATGTGCGCCATTTGACACCGGTTTTGTATTTTTTATTCTTATGCGAGTCAGGTTTCAGTTGTCTAAAAATCGAGAAAAAGAAATTTTTAATATTAATAAAGCGCTCAGTTGCAATTAGCAGAGTGCAAATTGTATGAATATGAATATGCAAATAAATATAACATATTTAAAAAGAGCTTATATAATTATGTATACGGTTAAAGTTAAACGATATTTTTTTTTAACATAAATTGAGTTGCCATATCTTTATACATATAAGCGTACATAAATATACATATATATAACATCTGATCAAATTTGACCCGTACTGCCCAAAATTACTGCAACGTATTTAAATATTTACAAATTTTGGTTTCGCTTGGAAACGCAAACTTTCCAGCAAACTTGTTGTTCAATTTTTTTTTTCATAGCAAAAATCGGCAGACAAACTTTAACGGTTAACAAAATCGGACAAAAATCGGTTAACAAACAACTCATACTATTTGACATGTGTAGCTCAAACTTCACGTAAACAAAAAAAAAGGTTGCACCAATCTAAAGAAAAAAAAATTTTCGATTCGTTTTGTGCGCGCCATTTTAATGGACCCGTCCGCTTCAAATTTGATCAAATCGTATTAAACGACGGTTCTAACATGGTTTCCAAACACCCAACCTTTATAAAAGCTTTATTCACATAATGGACTAGCATAGTTTTTGAATTGTATACAAAATAGTAAACATATTTTAGAGAGTAATCAAAGTGTTAAATGTCAAGTTTTTAGCGTGTTTAAAAAAAAATGCAAAAACATTTCACACTTACAGCTTAACAAATGGATCCGAGCTGCCATTGTTGTCCATCGGTATCAAGTTGATGCACTGCTTCACATTCACTACCAAAGCACGTCGCTTTGTATTATAGCAGAGTGAAATTAAAATTTTTCCATGCGGCCACTCCTGTGACAGTTCCGCTTCATTGCTAAAACGATCCTCACCACCCAACGGCACAGATATGCGATATTGATTGGTATTGTGTATCTGCGTTTGAGAAAAATATGTTAAAAAACTTAAAAAAAAAAGTGTTAGACTCGGCTGCAGCGAAGCTATAATACCGTGTATTTTTTTATAGCAATTAAAACGACCGACGGTTTGCATACAACGGAAAACGTTTCGCTAGTTTTTTCTAAGCACATGGTTTGATATGAACGACCTTCAAGTTGAACTAAGCTTACCTAATAAGGTAAAAATATCTTTGTATTGATTTTGATCGGTCAGTTTGTATGGCAGCCAACATATATTATATGTACTAGGGTGGAGAGAAAATTTTTTTTTTAACATCCCACTCAGTTTTAAAGTAAATTTCGAGTTAAAATTTTTTTTTAGACAAAAAAATTTTTTTTTTGTTTAAACTCTTCACAGTTATATAAAAATTACCGAATTTGACGGTTCTTGACCAAATTTTTTTCGCTCCACCCTAATATGTGCATGTGAACAATTTTGTTTAAGATAGCAATCTATGCCAAATTTCGTGAAGATATTTTATTAAATAAAAAATCGCCGTTACCGACAAATTAACAGTTAAATTCTTGAGCAAAAAAGACTGTGTGCAAAATTTCAGATCGATTCAGATTAAGATATCTCAAAACCTGAGAGACAGCACGTCACACTGATCATTTATATAGTGACATATGCATCTTATGCTTAAGTATAGACATATACTCATATGTATACTTCATCAGGTCTCCAACGTTTCCTGCTGTATATTACAAACTTCTGAAAACTATTAATATACCCTGTGCAGCGTATAAAAACAATTATTAAGTGCTCCGAAATTAACGACTGCTCTCTATTACCAACTTACCGGCGAGAGCGCTATCTTAGCGCCTCCTAAGTAGTCATGGCCGTACTTGTCGTCATCGAATATCGCCACATACAGCGACGAACCGCCTAGTTCTTCCGGTTCGACGCCCACAAATTGCAATGTTTCATTAAATTCCGGGTTGCGTGTTTTATGTACCGTTTTAGTGCGCAACCAACGCGAATACTTCGTTATACTATCGGGCGTCACAAGATTCACCTTACAATAGGGATCTGTTAAGCCGGCCGCATCCATAGCCGGTAGATCGCGTGCTCTTACCATTATACAATCTAAACTATGTACGCTCTCACGATAGCTAACCGCTACCTCGAGCCAGCCGAGCAATTCGCGACAATGCAAATTTACTTGATTGTGATTGGGCACATGATTGCTCGTGTTCGCCGAATTGCCCGATGAACTTTCGCCGCTAATCGACCAAGATGACGAAACGGAACTGCGACGCGTATAATTACAGTTGCTCTCACGCCTATTGTTCCCCGACGTAACAGTTGACGCCGTTGATATGGTATCATAGTCCTGCTGACTACTTTCTGTTCGGGATGACTGACGATTGGCGAAAAAAGAATTGGAAAGTTTACGTTCACCGCTATCAATGAAACTTCGTATGGAGCCGAAAGTGCGTAAACGAAAACTGTCCTCACGTTGCATACGCGTCGCTGCCGGTGGTAAGACATCAGCGTTGAAGGAATTTCTGTTAGGTGTGCGTGCTGTTGTCGACGGCACTGCCGCGCATACAGCGCTGATGGCGCCATCCACAACATCACCACCACCGTCAACATTTGTATCCTCTTCCGAACTGCTGCTATCGTCCACATGTATTGTCAGCTTCTTAACGCGCACATTACGTGTGGGCGTGTTGTTGCAGCTTTGTGCGCCACGCGGCGGCAGCAACACATCAGACCTGGCGCCGCCACTTGCTGATTGATGTGTGGGTGTCGAATTAGTGCTGCTCGGTGCGTCATAATTGGGAAGCCCTTTGAAAAACCATGCACCAGATTTTTTCCACATTTCACGCGTCTCCGAGCAGATGCGGCACAACCATATTTCACGCGTACGATCACTGGTATGATAACGTATATTAATGTCGACGCTACACTTAGCACATACCGATTTTTTGCAGTCCTCACAAATGATGCGCGTCGAACGCAGTAGTCCAAATGTGTCACCGCAGAGCCGGCAACAATTTGGACCACCTTCGACGGCGCGTTGTTTAATTTTCTCCACACGCTCGACAAGTCGGCCCACGCGTTGCCGCTCAGCAGTCTCAATCTCCTCATTGCGGCGTATAACGGAAATAATAGCGGCTTGCTCATCGGGCCGAAGTGGTTCGTTGGTCTTGGAGCTGCTCCATCCAGCGCGTAATCTGTGGGGAGACACGGAAAGTAACAAAGAATATTTGATTTCAAAAGTCTTACTGTAAAAAATTAAATTCTTTTTTTGTCACCCTTAAATTTATTGTTCTTAAATGGCTTGTGTATTTTTGTTGCGATTATGTGCCTTTCTCATGCTCAAAACCTCGGAGAGAAATTTAATACAACATGAAAGTATATATGTTCTAACAGAGGCTGTGCTGCGACACGCAATACTGAACAGCCTAGATTATCACATATTTTCTCATAAGGCTTCGCACAAAATTGTAGAACCCTACATTTTTTGGCAGAACACTAAATGGGATAACACAAAGTAAGGGAAAAAGTCGGTCAAACAACTGTACAAATAAGTATTATCTATGTAGTCACAATTTTCTAACAAATTTCACAATAGTGTATCCAATTTCAATAGCGCATCGTGCAGGCACTATATTTCATCACACCTGGTTGTGTGCTCACACTACAGCTACATATGTATGTAGAAATATATACATACATTATACGCGCAACAAACACGTTTCTGCGCCATTTACTTGATTCTTATAAAACAGTCATGAGCCAAGTTCATGGCAATCAGTACAAAAATAATTACATATGACTAATTTCGTAAAACACACACATTGACATGCCAAAAATAAACAACGAAAATAATGTGGAACTAACCAAAGGAAATGAAAGAAACCTTATATGCATAAATGTGTAAGCCGAAAAGAGATCTCAACATTTTGTTAATTGTTTTTATTTAATTTTTATGTTATTTATATTAAACCAACCCCTAACCTGTTGTACCGCTATTCACGTCATTTCCCCATCACATCATGCATATGTACATGCTTGTTGTGCTCATGAAACAAACCTCTTAACGGCGGCGCTGCCATCACTGTGCTGCGCAGTCGACTATATGACTCAACAAAACCAAAGAGAAGCACACGAAAATGTAAAGAACTTTTTTTTGCATTTTGTTTGCTTTTGCTTGTGCTGGTGTTTGTTATTTTCATTTATTTGCATATCTACTTGTTTATCGCACGTACACGATTTGTTTCTTGCTTGCTTGTACAAGTTGGGAGTCAACGACAGACAGCAGGTAAGGCCAACGAAAACTTTATGCATGTATGTTAGTTGGTCCTTTAAAGTTCATATGTAAATACCTATTTATGTGTGTATCTTGCGAGGTTAATGGCTTGGAAATCGACTTAACCACATGCATGGCCATAATGTCTGCCGGCGTGTGATATATCAGTTGTTTGTATGAATGCCATAAGGTTGGCTATCTAACTTACGACCGTAGTGGTTAATGTGTCTGTGCTTGTTTTATTGCTTGTGTGAAGAGTAGCACGAGTGCAAACACGTTTTCAACATATTTTCGCATTGAATTCCTTTTTTTTTTTGTTATATATGTACTTATGGTATATGCTACCGCAGGCAAAATGTGATTGCCGACGTGTTGTTTACTTTATACCGATTCTTTTATTGTTGCTGTCACTTATTACTCAATGAAATGTGCTGATGAGTGACAGCGCTTTACAATTCAGGCCTGCAGAGAAAACTAAACAAAGAGATAATAAAAATAAATAAAAAGAGCTGGCTTATAATTAGATTGCATGATGCAAGCAAAGAGCTTAAATGTTTAGTTAAAACCCGCATACGTTAAATGAAAATTTTCTTACAAATATTTTTTTGGCGGTTCGATGACACTGACTTTATTACGTATACGCTGTGTATGACACATAACCAAAATTTAAATAATCCCGATGGAAATGACCGAATTTATCGACGTCGTTTAGCGACCGAGTACCCATGAAAATTGATATTGAATTTTTTTTTTAATTAATAACTTTTTTTTGAATTTTTTTTAATTTTAAATAAAAACCGTTTTAAATTATTTTCAGAAAAAAACAATGTGAAATTGTAAATGACTACTTAAACTAGTTGAACGGCTGCCAGTTGAGTAGGAAATAATTTCAAGGTTGTTTCTTTGTGTTCAATCTCGCACCTGATGCAACACTGAGCAAATCACGTCCTCTTTTGTTTAAAAATGTCGTGCATATGGCATTTTGACTCCATTTATCCTTATTTTAAAAAATCTATAAGATTTTATGGAAAATGGAATTTTGACTCAATTAATCCTTATTTTAAGATTTTATGGAAAATATTAGTGCATTAGTACGTTAAAGACAAGAAAAATTTTCTGAATTGATATCAAACAAATATTCCAGTATAAAAATTATCTTAAAACTTATTATCGCTTATTGGAAAAGAGAAACTCGCATAAATATACTTATTTCACGAGAATATACAATTCACATAATATTTTCACGCTCTAATGTAAATCAAATTATAAACGTCTGATAGTTTTGGCAAAATTTTTTTGGCAAAAAGTTTCGGTCCGACGCCTTTAAAAATAAAGTGATTGAAAACCTCACTTATGCATTTATTCTAGTTAACCCACGTAAACAAAGATAAAATAGATAGGTGACGTATACGCAGTGTACACTGAAAAAGTCTTGCTTCGCAGCATTTTCACAATATTTCCTCCTAAATTCTGTAAATTAAAAAAAATGGCGAATATGAAAAAAAATTATAAAATGAAAAACAATTTGTTTGCAGTTCTGCACCCTGTCATGTCTCTAATTATTCAATAATGCTATGCAGTTCCCAAACCCATGAATATATAGAGGTAACGTATACGCAGTGTATACCAAAAATGAAAGCTGCATAAGCGTAAAATTTTTAATTTTTGTTGATGAAATGAATTTGAATTTTGACTATACGTTGTCAACTAAATAATTTTTTAGTACATCTTTATTTAAAAATAATTAAGAAATATTTATACCTTTAAAATAAAAATTAAAAATAGTTTTTTATAAAAATCAAAACTCAAAAAGTATTTTTTTAAATTAATGATTAAAAAAAAACAATTTAATTATTAATTATAAAAAAAATTTTATTCGTATAAAAAAATCATTCATAGTCAAATAACTATAAACATACTACAAATTAGTTAATAACTTTACTTTTTTCACCAAACTGCATATTTATAATTATTTTTAGTTATTCTGCTCAAAACCTAAACTTTTTTTGACGCCCTTAATAGCCTCGCTTCACTGTTTTTTCTTCTTTTATTTTTGTCCGTTAGCAACACTCATTCCCGTGTGGCGAGCGCACACAAATATTTACTCACCAAAACCACTCTCAGCAAACAGACAGTAAATGAAAATGTAAACTTCACTCCCACAGCACACCACCGCAGCCGCCGCTATGTCCGCCATTATACGCCCATTCTACATACATTTACACCTTTTAGCGCTTTATTTGCATTTTCTTACTTCAAGCGGCTTACTTGACGTACTGTTTATATTAGACGCAAAGCAAGAAGAAAGTATGTTAATGCAAATACAAAAACATGGATTTAAAGAAATACAATAAAAAAAAAACTTTAGAAACAACTTTTATCAGGCTGGTAAGTAATTTGCTACTTTGCAAAGTTTATTTAGTGCTTTTCACTTTTTTCCCCTTCTTCGCGCCTACTTTCTTTTACATGATGGGGAAACAACGTTTTTTACCGCTATATTATTTAGTCGCCTATATGTTTGTGTGTTTATTTGCTTGTTTTGCAACGCCGCAGGGCTACACCGAACCACTTTGATACGTGCTCGGCAATATCTGTTTTTTTTTCATTTTTTCTGCCACTGTCATATATACCGTTTACCATTTTGCGCTCGCTTTGACAGTGGGTGTAAACGATTGTTGCTTTTTTGACATTTAGTGAGATTGTTCAAAAAAAAATAATGTTGCGAAAAATAGCAAACCAATGTGTGTGCTTATAGGCAAGCAACGCAATAAACACAATCTTTTGGCAATCACGCACGTACTCATGTACATATTTACACATACATATGCATATCGATATATGTTGTAGATATGTATTATGTATTATAGTTGTACATATATATATGCGACTACTGTACGTTTCGATATTTTTTTGCGTAATTCTTTGCGCTTGTTTGCATTGAAAACCCCCTCAACCTCACCTCATCTCTCACATACATTTCACAAAATACTTGTGTATGTATAAGTGTGTATGTAACTATGTCCGTATTTGCCCTAAAACCTTTTTGCTACTTGCGCGTTATTGTTGTCGCTTTATTGGTCTTTCCGCGCGAAATTGTTCTGTGCATCTTTGAATATGAAAAAAAAATCAGTAAAACTGGTCAAAGGTGCAGAAAAGGCTGCTGTGTGTGAGCGCAAAAGGCTATGTGTAGTGCAAAATATATGTAACTCATAAAAAATATTAACGGCATTTCGAGTGAAAATTTAGTTAAATTAAATATATATGCATGTATATTTCTTTTACTAAAAAAAAAAAAATAAAACGCCTCTTCAAAAAAAAATTTATGAAAATACTACTTTTTTCACTTGCCAGTGAATATAACCTCTTTATTGTTTCGAAATCTTATACGCAATAGAATCTGTTGCCTAACTCTAGGAGCAGCATGTGGAAAATTCTGTATCTTATTATTTTAACAATTATTTTTGTAAAAAATTGCATATGATATGAAATTACAGCTTGTGATTTGTCGCAGAATGTTCATTGTGTCATAGGCTCAAACATGTTCTTCATAAATTACAACCGTTCTTGCGTTATATGCAAAGTTGTATGAATTTCGGCACGAAATTTAATCAACAATAATATGCGTCACTAAAACTGCGCCGAAGGTAAGTTAGAAAGTTACATTAACTTTTGAAAGTTTGTGAAAGATTTATTGTTGTGCTGCGTTAGTTAAGATATCATTAAAAGCAGTACAGAATCTCTTGTATTGCATTATTTCACAATTAACCAAAGAATGATTAGCTGCTAATGCTTGAAAAAGCATTTTTTAATTATTATAGAGTTTTTTAACTATATAGATTATGTATATAGCTTTCTTATACATATATAAATTAATTTTAAAATTTAAATAAAAAATACCTCATACATATATATAGGATATTATAGTTTCGGTGCAGCTGAAGTTAACGTTTTTGCTTTTTTCATTTCAAGTGGCTGCTATATATATCTATAATATGCGAAAAATAATTTATAAAATCGAAAAATATTACGTTTTATATAAATTTTTAACTAATATTTAAATTATTTAAATTTGCCAGCTTTAAACTTTAAATAAACAATATTTTTTTCTGAATAGTATTTTCCTAAAAACTAATGCATTAAATTGTAAAAATGAGAAATTTCTTGTATCGCCACATATTTCTCTTCATTTCACCAACAAAATGTATTGTTTTCACCGAAAAGTAATCTAATTATGCATGTATAGTAATTAATGAGTATATATGTATCTAAAAAAAAGCCGTGGTAATTAATGAGTACATATGTATCTCAAATGAATAACAAAATAGACCAAAATTCATACATCGTTGAACAAATGTCCATATGTTGATTTGCGAAGTTTGCTGAATACTGATTAACGTACTGTTATATTTGCATAACGTGATAAGCGGGACTAACAAGTTGGCAGCACCTTCGTCATCATTGCTCATGCTTCACTAAAGCAAACGCGGTTGGCGGTTGGCCTATTAAACAGAGCAAGCAGCAAACACATTTCAAAGAATTAATTAAAATGTTGGATTTTTGCAATAATTTGAGTGTGGTAAAAATTACTGAGTTGGAAAATAAGTAATGAGGTGAAGAGAGGATTTTTTTTGCTTAAGCAGTTTCAAATACAAATATATAAAAATTTTAAAATTTTAGTTTTTACATTAATAATTACTGAAATGCGTATACAAGTATGTTGTAATTTGTAACTTTTCCAAAAAAAAAAAGAAAATATATAACTGTATATTTTGCAAATGCGTAGCACACGCCGGTAGCCGCAGGTCAGCTGAGTGTATAAAATTCGTTTCTACGAACATACTTGAAGTCCAGTTAACATTGCGCGCAGTTTTCCAAAGAATATATACATACATACATACATATGTATGTAATTAATATTACACCTTCGTAGAAATTGTATTTTTGCTTATTTTACTGCCACCTTACCATCTCTCACCTTGGCAACGCAACAGCTGTTAGTAACCACGAACTTTTCCACTACTCCGCGCACACGCTCGCTTGCACAAACACACACATACAAAATATGTACGCGCAGCAGTCAATTACTCCAGGTGGTGTTGATGTGAATGCTTTCGGCAATGCTCGCCCTTCAAAGTATGCAACATTGCAAACAAAAATCAAGGTTATTACTGTATTACAAGTTGTATCTCTTGCTGCACACACACACATGCATACTTGTATGCGTTAAATAAAATATAACAGCTGTTCCCAACTGAATACTGCGAATGCAATGGCAAGCTGTACACACACATACATACATATGCATACAAAAATATATAACGGGAAGCAGCAATAAGCAACAATTATGCGTAAATTATGAGATGACCTTAAGCAAGCGGTTTATTTATGAGCTGGCAAAAATATGGCAAAGAAAATGGCGCGTTTCAAAGCAATTAAAATATAGAGCGATTTTACCATTAATTATATAAAAATATGCAATGTAAAATTATTTATACGTACAAAATTCATTCACAATTAAAAACAGTTTTAATAGCACAGTTTTAAGCGCTCTAGCATTAAGTAACTGGTATTCGCTTATTTACTTATGCTTTGCTGTTTTCTAATTTTATTTTGCCATTTAAAATAATAACACCGTATTTTGCTGATATTTGTGTAAAGGAAAAGTATTTTTAATTTAAATATTTTTTTGAAAAATAAAATGAAACAAGAGCACCATGCTTATTTTTATAAAGATTGTCATGTAGCGCTAATCTCTAATTTTTGCTTAGTGCGAGCGCAGAAAAAGGTATAAAACGAAAAAAAATCGTTCTACTTGTATAATATAACAATTTTCTCATTTAAATTACATTTGTCATATAACGCTGATCGCTACCTGCACAACAAGGCCTCATTCGCTGGTTTTAGTTGCACATAAAAGTTGAAAAAGGGGTAATAAAATAAAAATATCTTTGAAAATTTGTTTGCTTGTTTAATATTATATGTAATTTGTCATATGGCGCTGCTTGTTAGCTTCAAAACGACACCGCATTTATTGCCTTCGGTGCTATGTAGAAGCAGAAAAAGGGATAATAATGCGAATAAAATCATGAAAACGTTAGGGAACATTAAAATTTTGGTTTTTAATCATTAATTATGCTCTGAACGGGGTATATTAAGTAAGTAACACGCAGAAGACAACGTCGAAGACTATATAAAATATTTATATAAATGAACAGCGTGACGCGCTCACTCGATTTAGCCATGTCGCTCTGAACGTCTGTGTGTATATAGACGAACTAGTCACTCAGTTTTTGAGATAACGATCTGAAGTTTTGCGCACGTTCTTTTCTCCACAACAAGCTGCCGACAAATAGGTAGCGACGATATACGACCACTATAGTTTATAGCTGTCATACAAGCTAAACGTTCAAAATTAAGTTCTTGTTTGAAAAACTCTATTATTTGACAAGATATCTTCACGAAATTCGGCATAACTTATTTTCTAAGGCAACAATACAATCTCTGCACATATTGTTCAGATCAGGCTACCATAGCATATAGCTGGCATACAAATTGAACAATCAGAATCTAGTATGGAAAACTTTTTTATTTGTGAAGGGTATTCTAGCTTCTTGGTAAATGATTCATAGTCACTCTTTAATGTTCTCATTACTCATTACTTCAACTTTAAACTTATCATTTTGCTGGGCTCCTTAATATTAGGCAATGCAGATTTCTGCATATTTTAATCAGTTTCGCAAAGACTGATTGATATATATTTTTGTCTATTAAAAACTTGTTCAATAGCTTGTAGATATTGCTTGAGACCTGATTTGGAACTTACGACTCATCAAGTAATAGTCACCTACCAATTTTAAAGAGAAAAAGCTTATTTTTATTTTGCAGTTAATTCTATATTCCAAGAAATCAGCTGCAACGGCTTTTCCTACTAAAAAATACTTGAACTTGAGCGCATTTCCTCTGTGCGCAAACTAAGTCTCAGCTTAACTCACACAACCTTGACAAGCATACGCATTGCGCAAACGATGCATTTCATGAACAAAAAAATCACAAAGTTCAAGGCATCAAACTCCATAGAACAAGGTTATGTCAACCGTATGTATGCACAAAGTACTGTCTGTTTTCAATGCTGACTGAAGCAGCAGCTTTCACTGCGTTGGTATAAAGCAGCGTAGGACTTGTGGGGTTTCAAATATGCACGAATTGGCAAAATTAAAGTTGTGAAGGTTGCCGACTAAGCGAAAATGACAAAAGCCAAGTGGAGAAGAAGAAGCAGCGCACATTAAATTTGTCTCCTGCTTAACTCTCGAAACTTTCTTAATATATATACTTAGCAAATGTATTATTTGACCTTCGCCACGCCACACTAATACGCATACATAAATCTGTCTAGCAGTCTTTTAGGCGCCCAACACAGCTGTTGGACCAGCAGCTGGCACTTGAATTCGAGCTAACGTAATTATAACAATTAGAAAGTCATATTTTATTAAGTTATTAAAACTTAATTAGCGCGCACATTGTGGCACAGCATGCGACGCCGCACCAAGTCCGCACTGCAGCCGTCAACGCAGCATGCGTTGACATTTATGATGAGCTCATAAATCTAATCTATTTTTAATAAGCATTAGCAAGTGTGTGTGTATATATGTCAACGACCACAAATGCGCGAGCCAATAGCCACTACTTTAGCCTCATTACATGGCGCTACAGCGCCGCTCACTACACCCCTTGCTACTCAGCACGTTGCGCTCCATTTCAAGTTACTCGCTGTCATTTCCTTAGTTTGCGCATTGACAGTTACAGCGACATGCATATTTAAGTTTCATAAACGTTTGTGTATATGTGTGTCCAGCTTATGCGTGTGTGTGTGTGTGTGTATTCGCTGTCTTGTTTGTTTGTTTGGCGTCAGTTAGGCAGGCGCTGGCGCTGACGATAATGACTACTCATTGCACAGCCAAGCATCAGCTGCCCTTCACCTCCCCCTCCCGAGTTCCGTCTAAATGTCAAACATAAATATTTACGTACATAAGTCCAAGCCATCACAATTATAAATGCACAAAGGCAGACATATAACGGTTTTAGTAAACGTCAAATGAGATTGTGGCGGATTTGCTGTGTACAGTGTTGATTATTGCCTTTTTGCATTACAAATAAGTGTGTTTGTATGTTTGTGCGCTTTTATGATGTGCCGTTAAATGCATTTTTTAAATAACTCCAGTAAAAGTAATATGCGCTGTTACATTTATTTCGGTCGTGCGTGCTTACGCTTAGTTAAGATGTGCGGGTAGCCAGATTTAGTGGACTGCCTGGGAATATATGAACTCATTTTATTCTCGAACTATTAAGAAAATGCTATATATGTGAGTGGGGTTGCGTCGGATCCGGTAAAAAAATAACATAGTTAGACTTTGATACCCTTAAGTTCCGTTTCCACTAAAAATTAAGAAGAAGAAGTCGGAAAGGTAAAAGGTGTTGTAAAAGTTAAACTAGGTAAACTCTCCAAGATGTTTGGTCGAACTATAATAGCAAACTATTTATATGATATGTGGAGAAGCGCGCTTTAATATTATGCTACAGATTTTGGGACTTACATGTTTTGTGACAACTGCGCTAAGTCAGTAAGTTAGTTAGTTTATAGAAAACAGTAAAATACTCGCAGGTTTGCCATTGCGAAGGAGTGACAGCAATAAAAAACAATGTGTTGCTATCGTGACGACTAAATATATAGCCGTATTATTTTCGTACAATCTGCGAAATTTACAATCCTACAGACATTAAAACGGTAAACTTAGATTTCCGATAGCATCACTGTTGATATTTTTATGCTCGATATATAATATATTTATTTTGTAAATTATCGATTATATATTTTAATTTTTATAATAAATTATATATTGGTTTAATTTTTATAACTTTTTAAAAATTGTTTTTTTTTTTGAAATTTTCAATTTTCCATACAAATATCACACAAGTTTTCCGCGGCTATATCCACATATATTCTTGATTTGGAGAACATTCTATCATTCTTTATCCGCCCATACACATTTTATCACCAAAATCCTGGAACGGTATTCTAAAGCCGACGCAAACTTTTAATGTGAATTTTTCAAAAACATTTATAAACTAAACGCAAATCTTCCTCCAGCTTTTTTTACTGTAATTAAGCAAAATATAATCCTCTGTATGCGATAATTATATAACAAACTGTTTGTTTTCTTCTCATTTATCGCAGGTCGCTGAGCAATGTATTTATTTGCGGCTAAACAGTAAATTTGCACACATACATACATATCTGTATGTAAGCACGTAGCTTTGCGCACACGTTTATAAGTGCGTGCAGAATAAAATTCCAGCATACACTCGTTTATACCCCCGAGGAAAGCTGAGAGTAGTGCAACGTGCAGTGAGCGGCAGTAGAAACACATCGCCGTAGAAACACACTGCCTAATGAACACACCAACGAAAGGCAGCGTGTGTGGAGCGGGGTAAGTGAAATGAACTTTCGTAATGATATCGCATAGCCGAGTGGCTTGGACACTTGATTTAATTACGTGGCAATGCTGTGCTGCGCTTGCACACATAATATTCATTATAACACTATTGCCGCACACCTCACTATTGCCCCTCCTTGCCAATTGGCCTTTCGATTCACAAGTTTATTAGTTTTTTTTTGTTTTTTTTGTTTGCGCCACTATCGCAATGCCGCAAATGACGTGCAAAATGATGTGTATTGAAATGACGACAGACGGCTGACGACAGACAGTTGAACTGACAGTAGAGTGCGGATGCAAACAACGGCATAAAAATGTGTAATCGAGCGTTTGGTGGGTGCATGCCGACAGGCAATACGCGTCAGTGATACGCTGACAGCCGGATGTGCTTTGTGGCTTTGACATGCATACACAGATAATATGACAGTTTACAGTTATAACTATATTTTAGTAGCACCCATATAAGAAGTGTTTGCAGAAGAATAAATAACACTAATGACGTTTCCAGCGATTAAAACGCGTTTAAGATTCTTCGTACCCTAAACAGGGTATCTGATATACTTGTTTATAATAGAGAGAAACGTCGAATACACTATAAAGCAGATACTTATATTATATTATGCATCCTTTCTCCCCAAGAAGCTGCACATTTGTCGGTACCGCCGATATCGGACTCCAATAAAATATAGCTGCTATATAAGCTGATCCATCAAAATGAAATTCTTCTATAGAAACCTTTTTTATTTGACACGATACCGTGGCATAGATTGTTGTTCATAGTAATATCACAATATTCGAAGAAATTCTTTAGTTTTCCGATCACTATAGCTTATAGATGTCATGTAAGAAATGCAGCTATGTAGGGTATTCGATGCAGTCGAAGCTAACGCTTTTTTTTTTGTTTTTATCAATGATATCCTTTGATTTTTTAAAAACTTTTCCTATTAAAAAATTTTTCAACACTAATTTTTTACAAAAACAACAATCGTCTCAAATAGCATAAGCAGCATCACAAGTCAATATGGCAGCCGAATTACACAACAACAACTTGTATCAGAGAACATAAAATAGTTCTTATACGTTCTCTGCTTCTGGCTCAGGTGACTTACACGCTTTGATATGACATAGTTTAAAAGTCATGAGAGGACCTCGCGGGAGGCTGGCTGCCAGCTGGCTCTATATAAGTAGAGCAGGCACCGCGCCAGCCAGTGCTTAGGTGACTCTCGCGACTCGATGTGACTTGTTTTAAAAGTCATGAGGTGACCTCACGGGAAGCTGGCTGCCTGCTGGCTCTATATAAGTAAAGCAGGCACCGCGCCAGCCAGTGCTTGGGTGACTCACACGTCGCGATGTGATTTGTTTTAGACGTCATGAGGTGACCTCACGGGAAGCTGGCTGCCTGCTGGCTCTATATAAGTAAAGCAGGCACCGCGCCAGCCAGTGCTTGGGTGACTCACACGTCGCGATGTGATTTGTTTTAGACGTCATGAGGTGACCTCACGGGAAGCTGGCTGCCTGCTGGCTCTATATAAGTAATGCAGGCACCGCGGTAGCCAGTGCTTGGGTGACTCACACGTCGCGATGTGATTTGTTTTAGACGTCATGAGGTGACCTCACGGGAAGCTGCCTGGCAGCTGGCTCTATATAAGTAAAGCAGGCACCCTGCCAAGCCAGTGGTTAAGTGACTCAGACATCGCGATGTGATTTGTTTTAAAAGTCATGAGGTGGCCTCTCGGGAAGCTGGCTGCCCGCTAGCTCTATATAAGTAAAGCAGGCACCGCGGTAGCCAGTGCTTGGGTGACTCACACGTCGCGATGTGATTCGTTTTAATAGTCATGAGGTGACCTCACGGGAAGCTGGCTGCCTGCTAGCTCTATATAAGTAAAGCAGGCACCGCGCCAGCCAGTGCTTGGGTAACTCACACGTCGCGATGTGATTCGTTTTAATAGTCATGAGGTGACCTCACGGGAAGCTGGCTGCCTGCTGGCTCCATATAAGTAAAGCAGGCACCGCGGTAGCCAGTGCTTGGGTGACTCACACGTCGCGATGTGATTCGTTTTAATAGTCATGAGGTGACCTCACGGGAAGCTGGCTGCCTGCTGGCTCTATATAAGTAAAGCAGGCACCGCGGTAGCCAGTGCTTGGGTGACTCACACGTCGCGATGTGATTCGTTTTAATAGTCATGAGGTGACCTCACGGGAGGCTGGCTACCAGCTGGCTCTATATAAGTAAAGCAGGCACCGCGCCAGCCAGTGCTTGGGTGACTCACACGTCGCGATGTGATTTGTTTTAGACGTCATGAGGTGACCTCACGGGAAGCTGGCTGCCTGCTGGCTCTATATAAGTAAAGCAGGCACCGCGCCAGCCAGTGCTTGGGTGACTCACACGTCGCGATGTGATTTGTTTTAGACGTCATGAGGTGACCTCACGGGAAGCTGGCTGCCTGCTGGCTCTATATAAGTAATGCAGGCACCGCGGTAGCCAGTGCTTGGGTGACTCACACGTCGCGATGTGATTTGTTTTAGACGTCATGAGGTGACCTCACGGGAAGCTGGCTGCCTGCTGGCTCTATATAAGTAAAGCAGGCACCGCGGTAGCCAGTGCTTGGGTAACTCACACGTCGCGATGTGATTCGTTTTAATAGTCATGAGGTGACCTCACGGGAAGCTGGCTGCCTGCTGGCTCTATATAAGTAAAGCAGGCACCGCGGTAGCCAGTGCTTGGGTGACTCACACGTCGCGATGTGATTCGTTTTAATAGTCATGAGGTGACCTCACGGGAAGCTGGCTGCCTGCTGGCTCTATATAAGTAAAGCAGGCACCGCGGTAGCCAGTGCTTGGGTGACTCACACGTCGCGATGTGATTCGTTTTAATAGTCATGAGGTGACCTCACGGGAAGCTGGCTGCCTGCTAGCTCTATATAAGTAAAGCAGGCACCGCGCCAGCCAGTGCTTGGGTAACTCACACGTCGCGATGTGATTCGTTTTAATAGTCATGAGGTGACCTCACGGGAAGCTGGCTGCCTGCTGGCTCCATATAAGTAAAGCAGGCACCGCGCCAGCCAGTGCTTGGGTAACTCACACGTCGCGATGTGATTCGTTTTAATAGTCATGAGGTGACCTCACGGGAAGCTGGCTGCCTGCTAGCTCTATATAAGGAAAGCAGGCACCGCGCCAGCCAGTGCTTAGGCGACTCACACGTCGCGATGAGACTCTTATGTAGATTTTAAATTTCATACAATTCTGCTTTACTTCTAGCATCACACTTAACTCAAGCAATCGCTTTTCGCTGCACTATGTCCTCAGCCTTAATGTCTAATGAAATTATTGTCCCCAAAAGTGCAAAAGTTTATATGCACTTGCCCATATATGCAGACACGTGCATGTAAATGTGTATAACGGTATATTCGTATAACTAAATAAAAATCAAAAGAATTTCACTGCTCGTTTATTTTTAATTAACGTTAAAAGCATTCCCCGAATTGCCACGAGGACCATTTCAACCGAAATAACGGTAATCAAACCAAGTGAGCCAAAAATGTTTAACGTAGAATGCATTCACGTAAATAGATATGTATATATGTATACATATAATACGTTATGAACTGAATTAACTATGCTAATATATTTTATTTTTTATAAATGAAGGAATACAGCAGACTAACTCGAAATATTTATGAATTTTTGAATCTACTTTTAGCATAAAAAAAATCGAAATTTGTATCAAAAATCTTATTCATTCTTTGTTTTAATATTATATACGACAAATATATCTATATGAGAAGGTCGCGTAAAATTTTCAAGCTGGGCGGTCCCGCTGACTTTGAAAGCAGAACGCGTTTAAGGTTTTCGGAGCCGATTTCACTAACATAAGTTTAAAAATTCTTACAAATACCCCCACATCCCATATCTGAAACTATTTGCGTGTAAACTTCAAATTTTTGTAGATAATTTTCAAATATATGTAACAGACATTCGATATACTTTTAATGCAAAAAACTAAGCTTTTTGAAATTCACAAGTGAATATAACTCCTAAAGGCGTTTTGTGACATTCTGAATAATCGATAATAGCAGTTCGATCTTTTATCGTTTATATCCACTTATCCACTTTTACGGTTTATCGCAAATTTCTTTATTATTTTTGTATTTTTGTAATATATATTTTATATTGTATTTTTCTTTATTTTCTTTATTAAAAAATATTTGCGCAAAAATGTTTTAATTTCGTGTATGCCACCGGTGTCATTTTTTTGTTTTGAAATATTAATAATAAAAAATTTTATAGCATAGATTTTTGTTAGCATGTGCAGTTTTTATAAAATGCCAAAAACAATTTTAATTTTGAAATATTTTTCACAAAAGTGTATTAAAATAGCAAGCAGAGTTGGCTTTTCGCTTTTCTGTCGTAAATTGTAGACTAAGAAAACTTAAGAAAAATAAACATTTTAATATTTTTTTCTATATATTTGTTCATTGGGTAACGCCGGCATTCAACAAAAAATAAATATTTTACTACTTTCGGCTTGCTAATTGTTTTTAATGCCCTATTCGAGGTAATTATCAAGTCTTAACTCTTAAAACACAGACACGTTTCGAGTTCAAAACCACCAAATTATTTTATTAATTAATTATTTATGTGAACTGACAGATATTTGTGTATGTGTATGTTTGCTTACTTTGCTCTCAATGCCAACTGTCTGTCGCTGGGACAGACAAACTTATTTCCGCTTGTGTTGTTGTGGCTTTGAAAATCCATTTCCTGCAGTGTAAATAAGCAACGGCGACGACAGTGTAAATAACTGACAGTCTGCTGGTGTGTTGGCAGCGCTGAGAAATAGTACTTTTGGGTATTGTGTTTGTTGTTCGGTAGCAATACGGTTAACTGTTGTCAGTTAAAACCTCAACTTCAACGTGCTTCTTGTTATTGTTGTTGTTGTGCACGCCACTGCGTATGCTGCGTGCGGAATATTTCAATGCTTGTTGTTGTAATATTTCCAAGAAACTTTGTTACGGTATTTGCTGTTGTGTGGCATGCTAACGTTAGCGTTGTTGTTTTTTTGTTATTGTTGTTGTTTTTGTGTTAGTTTCGCCTTGATAATACACACAATATTTCGATATTCACAAGTGGTTGTCGTGCAAGCACACACAGCGTGGCTAGTGTTCACATATACAGTTATATGTATTGCATACTTTTCGGCGCAGCTACAGCTGGTGCATGCTAAAAGCACATAATTACAATCAAGTTGCATAAACTAATGCGTATTTAACACATAATAAAAAATAATAATTAACATTTAAATATTTGCACACTTTCCAAATTTTTATTTTTCACAAATTTTCTTTAACTCTCATGCGGTTTAATCGCTTTCACGCCGTAGTTTAATTAAAATATACACAAACTAAGATTTCTAAAGCCATTTCCAACACACATTCTTTATCACTTTTGCCGAATTGGTTTTTTCTTTCATACACTTTCTCACAGTTTTGCGTGCTTTGGCGCCTGCGATACGCCCTCTTCAGTCGACGGCAATGTACTGAGTGCCTAACCAAACAATCGGCGTCTGGAGTGCTGCCAGTCTGAGCCGCCGACGATACACTCGCCTGTTGCACAGTCGAACGCACTTGAACGCAACAAAAAAAAAACACAAACAAAAAAAACAACGAAACAAAGCATATCGCAAGGCAACAATAACACGAAGTATTCGTTGTAATGTAACACCATCGCCTTAATGCCGAAAACCCCACTACGTTTGCAAATGTATATATACATAAATATGTATATGTATGTATAATAATATGTGCGCGTGTGTGAAAGTGTGCGTGCGTTATCAACCCCACAATGCTAAATCCGCTATGCATACACACACACGTCTGTGTACGCTTGCATGCCTGTTCGGCCGTGAGGGCACAGCATGTTCGTGTCTGCAACGAAAATGGCTAACAGGAGGCAGAGATAACAGGAAAAAACGATAAGGCGTGTTCACTGTGTAATGTAGAGAATATAAGTATGTAAATATGATAATTGCATTAAAAAAAAATACTTAAAATTAATACAAAATATTAAAAAAAAAAATACCATAAAATATACTTAAAATAAAAAATAAAAAATTTAAAAAAATATTAAATATAAAAAAAATTAAAATTTAATTAAAAAATATTTAAATAAAATTAAAAATTAATAAGGTAAAAAAATAATAATTTCTGTGAAAAAATTATAGTTTGAATAAAAATAAAAGAAAAGATATAAACTTAAATATAAAAATTATTTAGTTCATATGAATATTAAATTAAAAAGATATTTTAGTTAGCAAATTATTAAAAAAATATAATAAATATTAAATATAATGTTAAATTAAATTAAAGCGTTATATCGATATGTGAAGTTCAGAAACACTCTTATATGTCGAAAGTAGAATGAATGTTAATAATATTATCCGAATATTTGAAGTTGATCCGGCAAATAGTTTCGGATATATCTGCGTATTTGTAAAATTAACTTATTATAATCGGCTCCCAAAACTTTACACCCGTTCCTCTCGAAATGTTGTTTACAGCGTCGGTGATGAAATTTTCTTCGGAATGCACTTTCTAAGATATATAATATTTTCCGGTAATGATCGAATTATTAATATTTTAGTTAATAATTTCGAATTTTCTTAGCCACTATGATATTATATGTAATTTTTTTCACAAAAAACGACTTTTTTTGGATAGCCACGATTTTGTCATGAATGAAAATTTTGACTTATCCTTCGATCATTACCTGTGTTAATCTATAGTAATAATACTTTATTTTTGTTTTTTTTTTTTTGAATTTGTAGAAAATTTTAAACAGAAAAATCAACAATTTACGAAGGCCGTCCCTACAGTACTCGGCTACGTGATCAAAGAAATACGAAATTTTTCCAAATTAAGCACCGATTATTAAAGTACATAGCCTTTTTATAAAATTCACGAAAAAACTGTGAATACCCCCATTGTTTAAGTAGTAGGTCTTAAAGTAATACGGCTTAACGTCCTTGTCATGTCATGTACCTGTTTCACACAACTGACCGCCACGCGTTTGAACTCTGTGAATACTCCCTACGATGCAAGTCTCCCTAAAAGCTGCCAATTTAATAATTTCAAGGCATACCGCGTGCACGCTTAGCTTGTTAAAGGCGCCTTAGCACTTTCTAAATGCTTCGCCAGTTGATTACTCAGCTGCATAGCGCGAAAGGGGTGTCTACAAAAACAAGCGCATATTCGCTGTCACAAATTTGATTGAGAGTTTGACGACCAGCCTATATAGAGGGTAGTTTTTAAGAGTACACACAGGCATTTACATATGTATATAAGAGTATATACATACATTTGTACAACAATAATAATCGTAAATGCTGTTATCGCTAACAATGAAAGTACAGCAACTAACCCCAAAATAAACGTTGCCAAAAGTCGCCGTTATTGGGACATAAATGAACTTGGCACTCAACTTCGTGCACTTTTCGATGACTTTACTAACAGTTTACCAGTTCCTTGGGGAAATTTATTTGTAACAAAATGTTGAGGGCAACAACACGATCACCTTTCGTGAGACCGATTTGTTGTTGATTATATTGTGAACTAATTTGTGAGCCTAAATTTAAAAAATATGTTGATGTATACGCTCAAATAATTGAAAAAAAAAATTTCTTAGGCAGAGAAAAAAAATTAATTCCAGAAATACTTTCAGGTGTAGCAAAACTCTATATTGAACTAGAAAAAACGTAAACATCGGCTGCACAGAAGTTCTTATACCCTTCATAGGGGTAAGGTAAAAATCTTTATCTTGATAGTACATACAAGGATTTGATTTTTACCGAACAGCCAAGTCAACAACCTTTGTTTACATTTTATGGGGTCAATGACCCTTTGTTTACATTACGAGGTCAATGACCCTTTTGTTTACATTTAGCCAAGTCCACAACCTATATTTAAATTTAGCCAAGTCAACAACCTATATTTAAATTTAGCGAAGTCCACAACCTATGTTTACATTTAGTCAAGTCAACAACCTTTGTTTACATTTTATGCGGTCAATGACCCTTTGTTTACATTTTGAGGTCAATGACCCTTTTGTTTACATTTTACTGAGGTCAGTGACCCCTTTGTTTACATTATGAGGTCAATGAACCTTTTGTTTACATTTAGCCAAGTCCACAACCTATGTTTACATTTAGCCAGGTCCACAACCTATATTTAAATTTAGCGAAGTCCACAACCTACGTTTACATTTAGTCAAGTCAACAACCTTTGTTTACATTTTATGGGGTCAATGGCCCTTTGTTTACATTTTGAGGTCAATGAACCTTTTGTTTATATGTTATGAGGTCAGTGACCCCTTTGTTTACATTTTATGAGGTCAATGACCCTTATGTTTACATTTAGCCAAGTCCACAACCTATATTTAAATTTAGCGAAGTCCACAACCTATGTTTACATTTAGTCAAGTCAGCAACCTTTGTTTACATTTTATGCGGTGAATGACCCTTTGCTTACATTTTGAGGTCAATGACCCTTTTGTTTACATTTAGCCAAGTCAACAACCTATATTTAAATTTAGCGAAGTCCACAACCTTTGTTTACATTTAGCCAAATCCACAACCTTTGTTTACATTTAATGGGGATATCCAATATTCTACGTTCATTTAATTTTGCTAAGATATCTTACATATTGAGCGTTATAGGTATGTTCTGTGAGTTTCATCTCACAGATGAAACCGGATGTACCAGTTATCTGTCGGCTTGAACAGTTATAGTCAGACTTTGGCAATTTTTAAACCTGAGTTAGCATTCATTAAAAGCACTACTTGTGTAAAGTTTAATTTCGATATATTAATTGTGTTTTAAATGGTTTTAGCCCAGAGCTGCCTCTAATTAGTGCGATGCATTGCACCAAATTACAGTTTATGTCTTAATTTGCGGCTTAGTTATGGCTCTCCATAGATTTTTGCGTAATTACGTTTTGGGGGCGGGGCAGTAGTCCGATTACGACCATTTACAATACCGAACTTCTTATGGTACCAAGGAACACGTGTAACAAGTTTCAGCACGTCTTATTTAGTTACAGCTTGCCTAGATAGACGGACGGACGGACAAATGGACAGACACTCACCCGGATTTCAACTCGTTTCGTCATCCTGATCATTTATATACATATATGTAAGCCAATATCTATCACGATTAGGTTTAGCTGATACAAACAACCGTTAGGTGAATAAAACTACAATATTATACTCTATAGCAACATGTTTTTTTTTGTGTTCAAAATATATTCTATAATAATTACAGTAGTTGAAAAAATTAAAGAAATTAAATATTCTGCAAATAATAATTTTTTTTGCATTAAACTTTGTGCATAGTTGTTTTTTAATGAAATTTTTTTTTTGTTCAAAATATATTCTAAAATAATTGCAATAGTTGAGAAAGTTAAAGAATTTAAATATGCTGCAAATAAGAAATTTGTTTGCATTAAACTTTGCGCATATTCCGATTTTTTGTACTTTTATAAATCGATTGCTAATTCGATCTTCGCGATTCTCGTGCTTTCTTTCCATAAATACACATTTTGACAGCACTTTCGTATATACATATGTACATGCGCGTGCATTTAGATAAAAAATAATTTATTTAGCATGAATCATTGTCTTTCTGATTTATTAGTCCCATAAGCTCATCACTTTGTACTGGTATTTACTGTTGATTATCTTGCCACAGCGCCTTGGCTGCACACCAGCTGCGCCATTATTGTGTTCACTTCATTTTTATGTAGGTTTGTTTCCATTTGTTGTTTTTGCACAATTTTTACATTATTCATATTTCACCACGTGCATATGAGTGTCTATTACAGCAGTTAGACAGCCAATTTATGAGAACGCGTTAGCACAGCAAACGTTCAACTACGAGACAACAGCAAACAAAACCACATAACGAAAACTTTGCGTACATACATAACTATATATGTAGAATATATGTATGTACACTGAGAAATTAGTATGGAATAGTCTGAAAACCACTATATATAATATTACTATTTATTGTTATTCAAAAAACTTCAGTTAACTGTAATTATCAACGGGTGTAGATGGATTATAGAAAAACAGTCGTAAGCTTCAAAAAGCTTACACTTAAAAGCTTTTACTGCAGAGTACACGATCCTAAAAGTTCAATCTTTTATAACGGTAAAATGTTTTGTCAATATTACCGTATTTGTAAGCCATTTTTATTGAAAAGTTTGTAGATTTTTCGCTAAGAATTATATAAATGGTATAACGCGATAAATTGATCTACAAAAAGATGAAAGACCAGTCTTCCATATTAATAAAAATTGCTTATAGTCAGCCTATAAATAAGGTTGTTGTAGCGATTACTTAAACCTTACCTGAAGGTGAGTTGTTATTTACTCTCATCAATGGGCATCGACTGTTTCGACAGATTTTGCCCATATCTGTGTTAGCTGACTCGTAAGAAGTTAGAGAACACGCATTTTTTAGATGAGTGGTGCAAAAAACCTGTTTTTCGCTTTTAATGCGCCTTGAAGATGAATGCAGGTTGCCTCAGTTTCGTCCTTAGCCCTAGTGTGCAATTTTTTATAGTCATATTTCAATTAATAGTCATATATCGATAGTTTATACCTTTAAAAACAACATACTAAAATTTCAAATCGATTTTTCAAAAAGTTTTTGAATGACAGCCATTTGAAGTGTAGCCGTTCAATTCAATCATCAAAAAAACTTTTTAAATGCATTTTTCTCAAAACAGCATTTTTCAAATTTGCTTGAGTGATCACTCGGTGACAAATGATGCGATCACTGCGAAATTTTTTTTATGTAGTATGGTATACATCTGTAAATAGTTCTTAAAACAATAAATTTTCTGATCTAATCTGACCAAAACTCGAACTTGGCCAGGCCCACAACGACCAAAAATTTGTTTATAATTCAAATTTTTTTTTTAACCTGTGTAAATGTACTCTAAAAATCTAAAACAATCGATACAGTAGTTTTTTTAATTGCCAAAAATCGATGTTTTTAGGTTGTCACACTAGGTGTGCCCCTTAAAGTATGCTATGAAGTTGAAATGGTGTTTTCGCTGACTCCGTATAAATGTTTATACCTCGAACAGGGTATATTAAGTTTGCCACGAAGTTTAAAACATCCAGACGAAAACGTCGGAGATCTTATAAAATATATATAATATTAATGGCCAGCATGGCGAGCTGAGCCGATTTAGCCATGTTCATCTGTCTTACTGTATATATGGTATATACGAGAACTAGTCCCTCATTTTGCGCACGTCGTTTTCTCTCCAAGAAGCTGCTCATTTGTCGGAACTGCCGATATCGGACTACTATAGCATATGGCTGTCATATAAACTGAACGATCAAATTCAAGTTTTTATATGAACAATTTTTTTTGTTGCCATAAACTTATCTTCACAAAATTCGGCATGGATAATTGTGGTTGTTGTTGTAGCGGCAGAATTCTGAATAATTGTCAAAGGCAAAGGTAAAATATCCAAACAAGTTCTGAAATTATCATCTACAGCATAACATACATATGTATATGTAGCAGTCATACACACTGACCAGGGTTGCTAATTTTTTAATTCAAAAACTTGTACTTGAAAATATTACTTTTTGATTTGAGTGAACTCGAAAAAATTTTAATTCTAAAGCAAATTATTTTTTTATTTTTAATTATGTGCTTAAGATCGAAATTTTTATTTCTTTATTTTTCAATCCGTAAAATGGTATTAAAAATTAAAAATATTAAATTTTTTATTATTTTCTAATCCGGTATGTGGGATTAAATATTTTTTTATTTTCTAATCCGGTATTTGGGATTACAAAATAAAGAAAATTTTTATTTAAATGTTAATTCATTTATTTTTTTAATGCATTACTTGCAACTCTGACACTGACCAGTCAAAAAATAAAGTTCTTGTCTGGAAACTTGTAAAGGAAAAGAAACAATAAAACTACAGAATTTTTTAAACTTATTTATTATATTTTTGTGGTATGCAAATGCTCAATTTAAATTTTTTTTAAATATTTAAATATTTTGTATTGTTAATTTTTTATTCATACAATTTTTGGTAAAGCCATTATTGGCGCACAACGAGCTCTATTTAGAAATCCTGTTTTTAACCTGTTTTTTTACAAATGTCTTTTCATGTTTGCTTCTATGTATGGTTTTAAGCTTATCATTATAGATTTTTATTAAGTTTATATTTTTACTATATTTTTATAATATTTTATGCTTGTTGTTCCTCCATTTGCATTTTGGCCGAATACTTTACTTAACGCTTAGTATTACTTTAATTTAGTTTTTATTAATTAAAAATTTATCACGCAACTAATGCTAGAATACAACTGCAACGCGACTACATATAACTGTAATTTTCATTTACTCTCTTCTTGTATTTCTTCATACAACTTGCTTTTCTATACTACTTTCTATTTGTCCTTGCTCCGCTATACATATTTAGTACACGAAAATAAATTTCATTTACACTAAAATAAATGCACACAATACACACTCATAACTTATGCATACATATATGCATGTGTAATTTGATGTGAAATTAATTGAATTTCATCATGAGACGTACTTTTCCTATATTTTTGTACACACACACATAAAAATTAGGACTAGCTGCTTATGACTCAATTAGCATAAGGCTGCATAAATTCTGAAATTCTGCGGTTATTGCGATAAACTTAAACCTCATTGTAGAATTTACCGTTAAACAGCATTACATAAAAAAAAATAATTAACTCAATCATCAACG
Organism: Bactrocera oleae; assembly: GCF_042242935.1. Taxonomy (NCBI): domain Eukaryota; kingdom Metazoa; phylum Arthropoda; class Insecta; order Diptera; family Tephritidae; genus Bactrocera; species Bactrocera oleae. The sequence continues at coordinate 4,580,635 of NC_091539.1, forward strand.
GCACCACCTTGAACTTTTTGGTTGTCAGTCATTTACGTTGATGATGTCTTATATTTTTTTGTATAATTCAATTCATAACGACGATTGCTCATCTTATCCTAATTAGGAATTTTGCTAAACACAACATTAGTGGGCATATAGTAAATTTGTATAGAATATTGTTAATGCAAGTTTTCGCACCACACTCAACGCTTTCAGCGCTTCCAACGCAATGCCAAAATAGTTCAATCATATTCACTACGGCTTCTCTTTTTACGCTTTCCACGCTCTTCTAAACAAAACTATAACTACCACCCCCCAAACTGCACTCTGTTTTTTCACCTACTGCACTACCACCTAATCCTTTGCTATCGGTTTCTTCACTTTTTTCACATGCTTCTTATGCAAACGCTTGTGGTAACTTTGCGCCAATGAGTTAACAATCGAAATTATGAAGTAGCAAACCATGCAGATGACGAACGTTTCAAACACCTTTGACAGCAAGTTACCCGACTCGGCCGCCGGTTGACGTTCACGATGCAAATGTTTCTTCTGATTGTTAAGGAAGCCCTTAAACGGCTCCTGCAATTTTTTACCCAATATGGGCAGTTTGCCAAGCAAATCGACAGCACGTTCAATAAGCACTTCATTGAAAGCAATGATTACGAATACTTTTTGTATGTGCATTTTGATAATGGCCTTGCCAATGAGCGTAGCACCGAAGAAAGTCCAGAAGGGCACCAAAAAGTGGCCACATGTAATGCCGGCCAAGTCAAATAGCGGATTGGGAATCTGCATGTCAATAGAAAAAATAAATTATATTGATATTTGTTTCGTCAGTTATGTATTTTCGTTTTTTTCTATCTTCATTAACTTACACTTGCACATGCCAAAATGCCCAAGAAGCCAACACGTTCCACAACGCGTTCCATAAATAATTTGCCCTTATCCATTAAGCTCAAATTCTTTTGATTACGTTTGGCCTTCAAAGCCTCGAATTCAGCCAACTCCTCGGCATCGTCGGGATCATAGCCAGACAGGCGTGCAGCCTTTGCCATGAAATAAGGTGGCAGTTCGCCTAAAGCAGTGCCGGCACCCCACAGAAACGCTTCCATGCGTACTTTACTCATAATCATCCATAGATTTGGCACTTTCTTTGCATATGGCTCATCCGGGCAGATAATACTAAATAATTACTGTTAAACAAATGCTAATACAATACAACTCACATTACTTACTCATCGGGATATGGTGGTCGCGGAAAATTCAACGAGTTGCATTCGTATGCAGCTAGCGTAACACTAGCTATATGTGGTCCCAAATACAACAAAAACGTATGCAAACCTGTGCCCAGACCTACAGAGGAGAGTACACCCAAACCGGTCCAGTAGATGAAGAACCAAGTGTTGCGGCGTACCACATCCAATACCAGCTGATGTGGACCCGGTAAATAATAGAAAAAACTTAAGATAGTACCTAAAACTACCAGTGCCGCAAGCAAACCACGTTGCTGGAGTAAACTGTAAAAAATAAAAACATTTCCATAATTTAGCAATTTCTAACAATTTTGCGTGCTTACCGTTTGCCCGAAGTCTGCGCTAAGGTCACTATCTCCAGGCCACAATACCGCACAGTTTGCACCGGTCGCCGCCACAGCACTAGCGTCTCACGCTCCGCGCGTTCCTTCTCCTTTTGCAATTTCGTTTGCGATTTTTTGCGCATAAGCGCGGGTGCCGACACGGATGACGTGATGCTACCACTAGGCGTGGAGGCGCTGTTACTGGACCAGGGTACACCGCCATTTGACTTTCTATTGGCAGTTAACTGGTTGCCTGAGGCATTTGTTTTTTGCTTTACACTGTCTGCATTTTGTGTTTGCTGTTGTTGTTGTTGTTGCTTACGATTTCGGCTGGTAGGCGAATTCTTTTTCAAATGTTGTGACATTTAAAATTCTGTTGTCCAAAGGAATCAAGTGCTATAAAATAGTTATAGTGTGCTAGATGTTTACTTTAGCGGGCAATAAAGAGAGGCAAAAACTAATTCATAGAAAAAGAGAATGCATCAAGAGTGAGTTGTTATTCTTGTTGTTATTGTTGAAGTGGTTAAGTTGAAATAATGAATCGAGCTGTGTGGAAGAAATAAATTTAAAAACACGTTATTAAGCAGATATTACACAGTAAGTTACACATGCCGTAAAAAATTATAAGAAATAGATATCAAGAGATACTGAAAAGCGAGAAACAATGACTTTGACCCTCAAGCATTATGAATTCTAATTTTCGTCACTGATAAGGCAGTTATTACTGTAGTTTATCGCTAAATGTGGTCTGCCTTTACACTTTTATTTGTTTGACATGACTTTGCAATCAAATTATTCAAATTTAAATAATTTATTATTTTACGACAAAAGTTTCAGTCAGGCTGGTTACTGAACTTTGTTCAAAATACAAGACGTGGCTGTGTATGTAACATATGTGTGCATACATATACGCTTGACAGGCAATATATGTATAAATTAATAATTATTGTAATAAAATATTTTTAATAAACAATTTGTGTACTTAACTGCAAATGTATATTTGTGAACTGAATGTATTTCTGGAAATTTAAACACCTGGTAAACTTGTTTGAAATTTGGGTGCTGTGAACTATTTTTATTTGTATATGCTAATACAACCACCCATACCTTTACAAGACAAACATATAATACATACATATGTATATATAATTTTTATAAAACATATAGGTGCCCTATGTTTTAATACAAAAAATGCAACAGAAGCTATAAATATACAACGATATAGAACAATATCTTTTAGCTATATATGCTATTAAATTTTAAATAGTAAGCACAAAACTTGAGTATAACTCAAATAGGGAAAAATTATAACAAAATGGTGCCAAGCACCAAATAAATGAAGCAAATAAAAAAATTAACATGCGAACCGGCGCACCAATGAAATTAAACCACATAATATACTACGGTGCGAAGTGGAACAGTTTACATTCATATATGTATGTATGTAAGTCATATGCCTTTATTATGTATTATGAATAAAAAAAAAAACATTATTCAAAAAAATATTCGTGTGAGCAACACAATATTTACAAACATTTTATAACAACGGCTTAATACCATTGCTACTTTACAAAAATTTAGCAAAAATTACATTTCGCAATTTTTTGTTTGGTTGTCCTCAAACACTGGCTTACACTACAGCACTATCAATAACAAGGTAAAAATGCATATTATGCATTGGCACATATGACTGCATAAGACCGACACAGGTACAAAAGCACTTTGGAGTCAGAACACGCTGCCAAATTAGCTCAAACTGCACGGTCACGGTATTTTAAGGGCTGCAAATACTATACATTTATGGCAATGTATGTATGTAAATACACACACGCGTATTTTACCTGCTTTGTGTTTCGGAGCGTCACTTGGCAACTTAGCACCACCCAACTAATTCACGAACTGTAGTAAATTAATTTTGTAAATTGAAGAAGCGAAAAGCCTATAAAAATAAAAATGCTAGTTGCCTATTTGCGATAACTTACAAATGAGTGCACAACTACGGCTGACTGTGATACCATGTAATACTAAGGGAAAATCAATTTTCCACCCTCACTGTCCTGTTTTTTTTGTGTGCGACTAGACTGCATTGGTGATCACAAAATGAACACGATTGTAAAGTCTCTATTAAAAAAAACTGCATAACCTTGAGTAAACAAAGTCACGTATTAAAAAATCGCTTTTTGAACCGTTTTACAAATTAACACTGGTGTAGCACATGACATGAAATTTACCTTATGGGTTTCTCGCACTTCCGTCTGTTCGAAATAGTTTTTTTTTCTTTGTTTGTGTAATTTCGCAAACTATATTGGCGTAATTTAAGCGATTTTTTAACTATAAATTCGCTGAATTTACTATGCAATTACATTTAGTTTACATTTATCCACTTCTTTATTATTTTAATCCGTAGTTAAGGATTAAAAAACAATCCACAACTCAAAACAAATTATTCATCAAATGAACAAACGATTAAATTGCCATCACCAATATTTGACTCCGAATAAAAATATTTCGAATGTCAGTCAGCAAGAATTTGAGCAAAAGAAGAAGGCTGACAGAAAATTTTTTTCGGACAGAGGCAAACAGCTGATATGAAGAGTAGAGTTGCCTTTACAAAAGAAATTACAATAGTGTTGCCAAATTACTGGTAATATATGTGTCCAACCAATCGAAATGCGTTTTCGCTAACAAGCGAATATTTGAGAGTATCGAAATTATAAAAAATATATCGGTATAATATTTTATTGTTTAGAATAAAAGATATTAACTCAATAATCTCGTTGTTTGGGTTGTTTTGTAGGCATTATCAATATATTTTTTAATATTTCGATTATCTCGAGAATTAATATCACAACAAGGCAACTTTCGGTTAAATCATACTTTAATTAGTAGACAGTTCTGTTAAAGTTTCTACGATTTAAAAGGCCGAGTTGAATGTGTATGATCGTTCATGCCTTTTTTACGCATGGGTTAGTGAGTTACAACACGTGCATTTATTAGGTTTCACGAAAATTCTCTCAATATATTTTAGTTTCGGGTAGTCGGCTTAAGATTTTTATCCAAACCAGCAAGCACATCATAAATCCATTTTAGTTGTTATATTTTATCCATTTAGACGCTTACCCAGTTGAAGCAATAAATGTATGCCTAATAATAAAACAAGTTTCGTAAAGGAATATCGCAATCACGATCTTCATTTATTTTATAACTCAAATATTAAAAATAATTCATTTACACACGTATTGCCTTAAATGATGAACAATTCCACCGTCCAGGGAAGAAAATAGTATAGATTTTTAAAAATTCGAATGGTGAAGATAATTATCATGAAAGGAAAGTATAAAATCTCAACAAGAAAACTTATAACTGAAAAAACAAAAAATTGCTGAAAGTACCAAACCCAAGGATAGTACCGTAAAAATAAAAGATAAATTGGATTATAATATTTATAACTAATATTTATAGCTACACAAATTATTTCATATACATAATATATATCCATTGTATATATTTTTAAATATATATATTATTATATTTAATAATTCTTTTAAATTTTTTGTTTGCTGATATTCATTTATTTTATCGTTCCCTTTTCGCCAAGATATTACTCAAACAATTTTTCCTCAATCAGCACAAAGTATTTAATTATTTTTTTTGTATTATTTAATTTTCATCATTGTAATTTTCTTCGTAATACAGCAACTCGATTAGTTTTTTCAAACGCCGCCATACATGCCTTCCCCCAAAATGTGAATGCTACTTAGTTTTTGCCATAAACGTTTTCATCGGAGTAGGCAATGTACAGGAAATAATCTTCTTCGTGATGTTCCTAAAAATATATATTACTCAATATTAAAACCATTCATACATATAAAACATTTGTATATATTTACCTGATATAGAGATCCCATAGTAGCCGATGTTGGTGGAATTACATTGTTAACGAAGAAGAACAATGCATCTTCGGGGCGCAAATGTATACGCTTGCGAATTAAGAAATAGAATTGACCAACTGTTAAGTCAGATGGAACCAAATACTTTTTCTTATCTAAATCACCAATGCGTGCCTTTGGCGCCTTCTCCACAATGACCTGTTAAGAAAAAATTAAAGTATGCTTAACATTTTTGCTAATATTTGTAAATTTTAACTATAATGTAAAACTTTTATTTCTCACACTCAAAAGTACTTACAAGCACAGAACAGTTTTCACCAAAAGTAGTGACTGTGAAAAGATCTACCTACAACAAGCACTAAATGAATACTGAACTACGATCTTGAAACATGAAAATTTCAAATAAGTCATAAGACAAAAGAAAATATGAACATCCTTACATATAAGAACAGGTATACACAATTAATGAAGTGATCTGTAAATCACTCTCATTCTGCGTTTAAAGATTGATCTTTACCTGCTTGCACTGAAGGTAACAGAGTGGTTATAATCCGTACAAAGGAAAGTTACCAAATTCTACAAGCGAAAGGCAGATTTAACCAAGATTTCTTGTTAAATTAGACTGTGTGATCTCTACACAGTGTACATTTTGCTAAAATTTAATAGATTGTACTTTTAATCATTAAACTCTCACATAGATAGATAGATAAAGATTGAGGTATGCACCGCGACCTATGGTCTATTGTGCCCTCCCCTAAGTCACAACGACTCATCTAGCCCCAGCATATCGATGAACTCCAATATACTGCTAGGTGCTAGTGAAGCGATGCGATCCCTGTTTGGAAACATGGATCCCAGGGCCTTAATTCTGCGTCTGCAGACTGCTGTGCAGTCCACAAGCAGGTGTTCTGGGGTTTCCGACTCCATGTCACAGAACCGGCAGTTTGCAGAGGAGACCAAGCCCATGTTAAATAAATGCTTGTTGAGTCTGCAATGTCCGGTGTAGAACGCGACCAGTAGCCGGAATTTATTCCTCGGGAGATTGATTACGGTTTTAAACCGTCTGAGGTTATAACCCCCCATTAGCAACCTGGCATGGCGCATGCCTTGGAGATGTTGCCAATGTCTCTCCCTGCCTGCCCTTTCCTCTTTACGGAGCAGCTCTTTAATGGTGTGTGGACCAACCGCTACGCACGGTTCTGGTCCTACCATTTTTGTAGAGGCTGCAGAGCGGGCCAACTCGTCAGCCAGTTCATTTCCGGCTCTCACATGCTATGATCAACACCTGCAAACCTTGAAACAAACCATTTATTTAAGATTTGATGCATTGACGAAATACCCTTGTGCCCACAAAAAAATTCCTAAAACCGTATCAATAGATAGATCAATTTGTTGTTTTAAAAAATGTCAGTGCTTGTAATTCTCGTCAAACACAGACACTTAATTTTGCATTTCATTGAATAAGAGAAAAAGGCAAAAGAACGTTTCCGCGTTAAAGTTTTTTACAGTAAGATTATACTGCTAATACTACAGAGAACATATGGCTAAGAAACTTTGGAAATATAAATTTTTTCGGTTTCTTGTGAAATTCATATAAATTAATCACAACATGACTAACTACGTAAGTAAAGTATTTGTAGTAATTTTCACATATTAGTTAGTACTTCAGTTAATAAAGCACATAAAGTACGAAATACGGAAAATGTAACATGTACAAAAAATGGCAAACATGTTGTATAAAAGAAAATTGAAAATATTTACGTATATGCCATAAACACATATGAAGAAGTCAAGCTATAAACACACGTATACCAAATAGTTAAATCTATATGCGCAGTTATAAGGCCGAATAGAATAAAAAAAAATATACAATACTAAACAAAAATCGACAGTTTAGTATATACACACAAATATGGTATATACTGATAAATATTCGCTCTAAAATGAGTAAACAAATAAGCTTTTTTCGGTCTGCACAGCAGAATTATGTGTTATGTTTTAGTGCGCATTGGCGTTTTGTCTTTTTTATTATGATACCTGTTTGGCCACTTTGTATGCAAACAAAAAAGTTGATAAGCTGATAATTTGAGAATTCAAAAATTTTTATAATGAAATGTTTTGTTGCCAATAACCTTTATAGGTACATTGTCTTGTTGCCAATATTTGGTTTCGACCTTGACACAACGTTTGGAAGCGCTTCAATTTATTTTGCATTTCTACTTGTATATTATACTCCACAAACATTATCCCTTTGAGAGAATCAGTACAAGTTTTTATTGAAGTTGGTAACACTGCTACCGAAAACAGCAATACGAAACGAAAAACAAAAATACATATACATTTGTACTATTGTTGAAAATGTATGCATATAATACTCAATGCGTACACAAAATTGTTGCTGTAAAAGAATATAAAGGCAACAGAAAAATACACTTGTTCACAACTAAACGTTTATATATTATAAATTTTTTAAGAATCTATTTTCTATGACGCAATTTTTTATTGCATTTTACCCCCCGCCCCTACTTGGCTATTTTCGTAACAAAGAAAACCCTATACTCCGTTCACAATCACACTTATGTATGGATATTACTTTCTAAGTTTGTATGGAATCATTACCAACGAGTATATTATAAAATTGCATACAAATGTAATGAAATTTTTTCATTGTACTTACTGGTACACGGTCTGGGTACTTCCTACGTATTTTGTCACCTTCAGCACGTCGCTTCTCAAATGCATGATCTTCCTTGTATTGAAACTTCATTTTTGTATTTTAATTTCTTTTTATATTACAGCAGTTAAGTAAATTATATTTTCAAGTTCCAGACTTCACTAGATTTTCACAACTTACTTCTCGTCCAAGAGTATTAACGTTTATATTATGATTTGCTCTTTACTCGTTGAGTTTTCAATACAAAATGTCTTCTTCTGAAATCGACGACTAGAAGCTTAAAAAATAACAGTGACATCTACAGTAAAATTGTGACACAAATCAATAGTGTTGCATGTCGTTTGACGATAAAAAAAATATGGTGGACAACTTTGTCCAAACAAAACATTATTTGTTAAAAACATCAATTATTTATAATTGTAGATATCTCTAGAAGCAATAATTAATTATTCACAACATAGTGTGGTTAAAAATGTATTATTATGACATAAACTAAAAGTGATCATATTTCGCCACATGTCCAAAAATCAACTCTTCTCGATCGATCAGTGCTGCCGTATAAAATCATTCGTCGTAGTAAAATCAGCTGTCAATTAATACAAACATTTATTTTCCTTGTGGTAATTTACTCGTAGCAAATTTATTCATAAGTCATTGTATTTAAGGAATAATTTTAAAGAAACATGACGAGCCAATCCACCGGGATACAGCAACTTCTAGCTGCTGAGAAAAAAGCAGCAGAAAAGGTTACCGAAGCTAGGAAACGTAAGTATAGACGTATATATTCTCCTAAAAACAATTTCGGTTACCTCGCTGCCTACATAAGCGGATGTTCTTATTAAGCGTTTGAGGTCATAATTAGAAAATATTTATAATTCGCTACACGACTAGGCAAGGCAAAGCGATTGAAGCAAGCGAAAGACGAGGCGGTTGAGGAGATTGAGAAATATCGTACGGAGCGCGAACGTATATTGAAGGAATATGAGGCAAAGGTGAGCTCCCTGTAGGAAATGTGGTATTCAAAAACATGATCAATAATGGACCCATTGTTTTACAGTATATGGGGTCACGAGAAGGCATTGCTTTAAAAATTGACCTGGATACTCAGAATAAAATGGAAGAGCTAAAAAAGGCGGTGGATAATCGTAAGGATCTATTAATCAGTGATCTTTTAGATCTGGTTTACAACATCAAATCGGACGTACATAGAAATTATTCTAAGTAATAAATTAGCCGTACATCTTTAAAAGATAAGGCAATAAGAACCATGTAGTAGATATATCGATGATATTTTATGATGAAAATTTCAGTCGGAAAAACAAACATTGTGCACATGCGAATTTAATGGTACATTTTATATGTAGTGTTATTGTTCTAAATCAAAAACTCGAATGTTCTAATTTTAATTGTCATCGTCTCATATATTTAAATCTGCGAAAATGAATAACTAAAGTTAGTTTAATTTTATTTAACAAATTATTAATATTCAACTAGTCAATATACACAACTTTACCAAATTTTTGAATAAAGTATATATTTGCACATAATATAAAATTTTGTTTAATTAGTTTTTATTTTCAATTATTGAATAATAAAGTTCAAATCTCAAAAAATCCTCTAATTTGGAAAACTACTGTTTTAAATTTCAACGATCCGATAGCACAGTTTTTACTCGTTGTCATTGACGAAATTTTTTGCAGCGCTTTGAAGGGATCCTAAAATACGTGAAAGTTCACATAAGTTTAATTAAAATAATCTCCAAAAAACTTCTAGCATCATTAGCAAATTGTTAATTAAGTATTGCAAATCAGCTTTGCAATTAAAACATTAATTTTCTCTGCTAAAATATGGTAAGTTTAGAAGTTTGAGTTTTGCAATAATTTGCAGCAACTGTCGTCGACATAGAAAATGGCGTGGAAATTGTAGCGAATTGATTAGCAACAAGCATTTACAGATATTCAAAAATTAAACTAAAACAAACGCATAAACTATATATTAAATTTTAGTGAGTAATAAGTAATATAAATATAGTAAAGCGCTTGGCATTTCGCAAGTACGGTGGGCATTTGTGTGTGTATACTAAAAATTTCAATAACGCAGATGGCATTACTAAAGAGGGCTATTCGCCGCCGTTCCAACGCGTATATACCGGGTAATAGGTATAGGTATAGTATCTACTCCGCGCCTTTCATAAAAAAAAATCAAATGTGGTTTTAACCTTGATGGGGTTTACTCAGTGCACATTTGTATTAACGACTCGCTTTTACATACATTTCGACACTATTTTTGCATTTGGAGTATATCCTTTTTTTATATTTTATACCATTGTAGAAACTCAAAATTTTTCGGTTTGACTTATTTATTTATTTTTTCCAGGGTTCTAATGAACGAGAATCGCGTTCTTCAGAGTCACGTTCGGATGATCCACTAAATGACGGCATGGTGCCATCAAAAAAATCTCGCTCGGATTCGGGTAAGTGCACTATGTATATTATATGACGATTTGTATAGTTAATTCTTATTTTATTTATTTAATCATAATAAATGGTAACAAAGTATACTTGAAAGATACAAACATACGTTTGTGTGTTACGAAATTTCTACGAGGGTTTTGTATGTTACGGTTTGCTTGATTTTTTTTTTAATACCGACAAACATTTTCCAGTATGAATATGCTTGTGTTTATAGTATTGATTAACACATATTAATTTGTAAGCAGCGTAAAGCGTGTGGACTAAAACTAGTTAGGTAAAAAAAAACGTAAAAACTTAACATTAAAATATGAACATAAATTGACCGAATTTTTTAAAGCTTTAACAAAAATTCGTTCTGTATCACAATAACATACTTACACATCCTCACCAACCATCAATTGTATTTTACTAAATAATCGGTTTTGTTTTTTCTGTTCTGCTTAAGTAATTGCAGACTTTAACGCTTGTGATGTTCTCAGGGTCAGGTGAGACTTGCTCTTCTGCTTGCCGTGTAAGCTAGCGCCTATTGAAAAAAAAGTAAAAACACTGCAAGAGTTGAGAGAAAATAAAATATATTTAATAAAAACGCTTTAAATCCGTAAAAGGAAATCTGTCGACGATAATAGTTAAAAAAAACATGTTTAACTTTAAAGCAAAATCATACAAACATTTAGTTTTGAAAATGGTTGATACACATTCAGAACGGCAACAATAACCTATAAAGCTGGTAATTTTGTTATAAAAAAGTATTTAACCCAAATTCAGTACATGGGCATATAATAATGCTACAACTGTGTAACGCATACGACAAACGCCCTTGTTGGTGCCAATTTATGGTCATCGTGTAAGACTGACGGTGTTGTGGTTTGGTTTATGGGTGGCGCCACCACGTTTATAGCCAACGTTTGATGTATGTTTTTTTTTTTGTAAAGTTGCTGATGTTTTCGAACTAATGACGCATATTGATTCTCTCTTCTTCTTCTCTTTTCTTTTTTTTATTTCTTTTTGTAAGTATATTTTTTAGTTAAATTTTCTGCCTCTGATTCCATATTGAACCGGTGCAGGTGCCATTCGCCTACAAACTGCAAAGCACAACCATTACATCGTTCTCCTGACTGCACCAATATCAACTTCTAAATCAAAACATTGAAACAACGTTGCATAAATATGTATATTTGGATTTTTTATGCAAATATTTAATACATTCTTAACTGGTATCCAAAGTTAGTTAGCTCTTTTTTACTTTGAGTAAATTTCCAAAAAAAAAGTTTGTCCCATGGGATTCATTATAATTAAATAGAAACGAATATATTTTTAATGCGAACAACATTTTTGTTCTTTGTATATAATATACAATACAACTTTTCATTAACGTTATATTAGCGAAGTTTGTAAGGCGTGTAATTTATTTGGTAAAAATGTCAGCTGTTGCAGTTAAGATATTGTTAGTAAAGTTATATGTTCTATGTTTTGATTGGATAACGTCTGTTGTTTTTTTAAATACTTGTATGAAAGTAATTAAAAAGTCTTTCCGAAGCAAATATTTTTAATATGCATGCTTAGATACATTCTTAAATTATATTGTTTTATAAAAAATTAATTTTCCTGGGAAAAGTGCAAAAAATTTGAATTCCTTAAATTTTACAAACAAACTGGTTGCATATACATAAATAATTATATGATCGTTTATACATATATCGCGGTGTTCTATTTTTTACACTCCTAACTTGCGCTTCTGGAAGATAAACGCGATAAATTACCCGTGTTCAAATAATTTGTTTTCACTATCGACAGAATTTAGTATAAAATAATTACATTTATAGTACATGAGTAAAAAAAAATCATAAATATCCCGAAATTCCTTAATTTTTTTTCACTATTGCTCTCTTATTATCTTTTCAGCGGATTTTATTTCTTTTTTTATTTTTTTCTCTTTTATTAAACGTGCCCTTGAAGTGATTCAAAACCACACTCACCCACTTCTCACAGTGACAATGTATAAATGTGTTCAATAAAAACGTTTAAGCCAATTGCGTTAGCGTCACCAAATGTTGGAGAGGGCAAGAGATTTTTGAGATGAAATAAGGTCGCTTCATTAATTCTATTCTATATTTCTGTACTAGTTAACTATATGGTACGCGAAAAGGGGATTTACGAGTGATAAAACTGAAGCAAGTTGTATATTTTATAAATATGTACACATACATATTTGAGATTTATTTAAAAAGTAACTAATGTACATAAAATTTATTACATTTACACATAATTATTAATTCTTAAAGTGTACGCTATGATAATTCTAAAAAAGTACATTAAATTGGCAATAATTTTGTACTTTTTTTTGTTGACAATTAAGTCCGTTGGTCCGTGTTGTTTTTTTTTTTTTTCAATTTTGACTTTGGCATGCGCGCACTTCAATTCTCTGACCGTAATAATTTAGCCCAATCACTAGTGCCATTCATTAATGCTTGTGTTATATTGTATGTATGTTTGTATGTATTTTTCATCAGCTTTTTGTGTCATTATGGGCATTTAATATACCTAGCATAGCCGCATATCCAAGCCTTAGTTCAATTTATGCATTAACCAGGGTATATTTGCGTAAATCCCCGTTCCGTGCATCTTTCTTATTACATGTTTCATATACAAAAAAAAAGTCAATTTGTTCACGTATTTTGGATTTATACAGACTACTACGTATTTTATTTTAATTTTTTTAATGTTTGGGTGCTTTTTTTCTTTCATTCTTACATTTTGCAGCTTTTCTCAAAAATAAACCAAAAATATGACATACAAAGAATGAAATGTCTTAAGTCGCCAAAAATAATTAATTAACGCGTGCCACATTGCGTATGAAAAGTATGCGTTAAACAAATGAAAAACTGCTACTACTAGCCTGATAATTGTAAGTTTTACAACTTTTCTGCGTACAACAACAAAATATCAAACAACAAAAAAACATTAGTATGAATGCATGTGAATGAGAAACAAATTAAAAAAAAAAACTACTTTACTCAAAAAGTAGAATATACAATAAGTAACCAAATAACAACACCTGTTGGCGTAAATTGCGGTGTCGTTGGCTAAACAAAAACAAACAAAAAAATCCAAAGTGGTTTTAACGCTCAAATAATAGCAACAACCAAAACTCGATTGACTGTTATGAAAGTTGCAGCGAAAGTGAAACTTAAAACCGCACTCAACGTATGCACTACGCTCAATAAAGCTGATACGCGCACGCGCGCGTCCAGAGAACCACGCTTAAGAAGCTTGAAAACGTGTTGTTTATTAATGTTTTTTCTTTTTGTCTTTATCTTTCTTGCAGGCGTCGAATTATCTTTTGTTTCCATTCCAAAAAAAAATTTCAATATGGTATGTGAGCCAACAAGTGAATGTAATGCGCTACGTTATTATAGTTTTATTATATGACTTAACGTAAATAATGCTAAAAAAAAGAACTAAATTAATATTGTTGTTGCCAAAATGAGATACCATAAACGAAGATTAAGGGAATCAGATTTTTAAATATTTATGAAATGAAATGCTGCCGAACTAGAGCTATTCAATCATGATTAAATTATATACAGGTTGTGTTACTGCGAAGCATGCTTCTTATTACGAAAATTAAAATTTCATCAATGTCAAAAAAAAAAATTTTTTTTTTGTTTTTCTAATGAATTTCTTATTTATATATTGAGAATTTTGCAATAGTATGTAATTTTTGTTTATCATTAAAAATTATAGGTACAGTTGCAAAACCAATTTACATCATACATATTTAAATATTAAATTTATTGTGCAAACAGTATGTTTTTTAATAACCACCGACGTGTTATCAGCGCACATGCCATATGGCTCACTTATTGGCACATATATCGTTAACAAAGAACAACAGACTCTATACGATCGATTGAATGACTCTTGTGATTTTTCCAACCACAAAATAAGAAAAAGTGTTCTGCGCGCTTTCACCCCTCACAAAATTCTCTCAACAGCTGGAACAACACATTACTTGTTGCTCTACTTACCAACAAACGTTTTGTTGGGTAAACTTATTTGTTCGCTATTAATTAGTATTCCTAATATTCTAGGCAAGTCCTCGGAACCGAAAATTCCATACATTTCGCAGCCAATTTATGATCTGAAACAGACAGGCGATGTGAAATTCGGTCCTGGCACACGTTCCGCTCTACTTGGCCTATTGGGTGGTGCACTACCAAAACTCAGTTCCGATCAACATGACACGGTTAGTAAGGCTAAGAAATATGCCATGGAGCAAAGTATTAAAATGGTATTAATGAAGCAAACATTGGCGCACCAGCAGCAAGTAAGTGTTTGATTGTGTGATTGAAGTGACTATACACAACAATTAAAATGATTGACCAATGCGTTTTTTTTTTTTTACAGCAACTGGCATCACAACGTACACAAGTGCAGCGTCAGCAGGCACTCGCTCTCATGTGCAGGTAAGCGTAAATGACACTAAATTATGCAAATTGTTTGTTTGTCAAACTTTGATGTGATTCCTGGTAAAAGCATATTTGCTTGGTGAACTGGTAATTTTACTGTTACAACAATCCGCTTGAGTTAATGAGCGTTTGTCGCATTAAAATCGCCGCATGTGCCTACCATAAATAGCTGATAAGATCTGAGTTTTTTAATTTCTTCCTTTTAAATGTATAAATTTTTCCATAATTACTAACATATTCCTATTTGGCAGAGTATATGTCGGCAGTATTTCATTTGAGCTAAAAGAGGATACCATCCGCGCCGCTTTTCTGCCTTTTGGTCCAATAAAATCGATTAACATGTCTTGGGATCCCATCACTCAGAAGCACAAAGGTTTCGCCTTCGTTGAATATGAAATTCCTGAAGGTGCACAATTAGCGCTGGAACAAATGAATGGCGCCTTAATGGGTGGTCGTAACATTAAGGTGGGTCGTCCCAGCAATATGCCACAAGCACAGCAAGTAATTGACGAGATACAAGAGGAGGCAAAAAGTTTTAATCGCATTTATGTTGCCTCCATACATCCGGATTTATCCGAAGAAGATATCAAAAGTGTTTTTGAGGCATTTGGTCCAATTTTATATTGCAAGTTGGCGCAGGGCACATCATTGCATACACACAAAGGATATGGTTTCATTGAGTACGCCAACAAACAGGCAA
The DNA here is from genome assembly GCF_042242935.1 of Bactrocera oleae. Taxonomy (NCBI): domain Eukaryota; kingdom Metazoa; phylum Arthropoda; class Insecta; order Diptera; family Tephritidae; genus Bactrocera; species Bactrocera oleae. Next base: position 4,596,400 of record NC_091539.1, read on the forward strand.
TGGATGAAGCTATTGCCAGCATGAATTTGTTCGACTTGGGCGGCCAACTACTGAGGTATATTGCTCATGCTAACACCATAAAAATATAAAATATTTTAATTTTCTGTTTTTTTTTTTTAAATTGCAGAGTGGGCCGTTCGATCACACCGCCTAATGCTTTGGTATGCGCTTCAACAAATTCGACAATGCCCACAGCCGCTGCTGTTGCTGCCGCTGCCGCCACCGCTAAAATACAGGCACTTGATGCAGTCGCCAGCAACGCCGTGCTTGGCCTTTCTGCAGCTACTCCCGCGCTGGGTATTTCACCATTAGCTGCGGCAGCTAAGGTTGGCGCATTGCCAATCGCTGCTGCCAGTGCATTGCATCCACCAGGGCTTGCCGTACCTGCTGCTACTGTCGGTGCCGCTGCATTCCTACCCGCTGGCGTCTTCCAAGCGCCAGCAGCACTACCACCAAATCTATTGGGTGCCGCACCTGGTATACCAAATGTGACCACTGCTGCTGCACCAGTTGTTGTTACACAAGCCGCACTACTAGCAACACCAACTATGGGCGCTCCTACAATGGCTGCAATCGGTAATCTTGGTGCTGGTACAGTATTGGGTGCTGAAGCCGCCCAACAAGCAGCGGCTGCCGCAGCCGCGGCAGTAAGTGCAAATGCCGCAGCCGCCGTGGCTGCCGCGAATAATGTGACAGCAATGCATAATTTACAATCTGCCAATTCAGAGCAACTAAAAAAGGCGCACGAGAAGGCACAGCAGGAGGAATTGCAAAAGAAATTAATGGATGAGGGTGAAACGCAGACGCTACAGCAGCAGGAGAATATGTCGATTAAGGGTCAGAGCGCACGGCAACTGGTTATGCAGCGGCTAATGCGACCACAAGAGTCACGTGTGATCATACTGCGTAACATGGTCGGTCCAGAGGATGTAGACGAAACACTGCAAGAGGAGATACAAGAAGAATGCACAAAGTTCGGCACTGTAAGCCGTGTGATAATTTTCAATGAAAAACAAACGGAGAACGAAGATGATGAAGAAGCCGAAATAATTGTTAAAATATTTGTAGAGTTTTCAAGTGCTATTGAAGCAATGCGTGGACGTGATGCTTTACACGGACGCTTCTTTGGTGGACGCCGCGTCGTTGCTGAGCTATATGATCAATCACTTTTTGATCATGGTGATCTCTCGGGTTAAAAATATAAATTTCGGTGAAATGAGAAAGAGAAAAGTGTGCCCAAAAATATTTGTAAAATATAAAAAACATCAAGTTGCAAATGTATATGGTTTTGTAGCAAATCGATCATTGCTTTCATTCTTAATTAAGGAGACCGCTTTTTAAACGTTTCTCCGTTTTGTATGCACTAATTGTCTACAGCTAAAGTTTTCTTCGACATTACCATTTCCAGTTCCCCCTAAACCCTTTGACCGTTGACGATGTAATGAATGTATTCGCGTGTAAAATGCCGTTATGTTAAGTAAAGAGGAAATATTTTAATTTCTGTAAAATTACTAATAAATATGTTAAGTATTTAATCCATAGCGCATTATTTTTAATTATTATTGTTGATGCGACTTGTTATTGCTTCTGAGTCCAGTGATCTAGTAGATGTCGTTTTAAGTCGGGTATGTTTTTTGCCACAAACTTGCACTGATTACATTCCAGTGGAGAGTCATATAATTGTTGCACTATTTCTTTGTTAAGTCGTTGGATCCGATCTCCTGCTTTTATCAGCGCATACGCATCTATTTGCAAAAAATTATTATTGGAGGAAATTACAAAAAATCAAAAATATGCTAACAACCTTGATAGTACAGGAACAATTTTGTGTTGAAACTAGCCCAGTGCTTCTTGGTTTTAAGACAGTCTGATACGAAATCTTTGGAGATTACATGTAAATGTAAACGTTGCATGCTAGGCTGTGCATGAAATCCAATTTTGAAATCATCTAATTGGCAACGCTTCGCCTCAATCACATTTTGTGCAAGCAGAAATAGTTCCTCTAGCAATGGTAAGTGGCTTTGATTTAGCTGTGAAATTTGTTTTAAAGAAAGTATAAAATAGAAAAAATTAAAAATATAAATAATTTACATGAAAAATATCCGGTATGTCGGCTTTTGGCAGTACAAGATAATGATGCTTTGCCTTGGGATACTTGTCGTGTATCACTACAGCATCTTCTGATGATATTATAAGATTCTTAGGATCTTTAATGGTATATAAAAGGCTAGCAGTCCAACCTTTGCCGACTGAGCTTGTCATTTTAATTTGTGTGTCTGCATTTAGTTTTTTTTTTTTAATTTATTGTTTACCTCATTGACAGCTGTTTTCCGTTTAAGTAAATTTCCCTGGCTAAGTTTACAACCTAAATAAATCTAATTTTTTTTTCTCAAATGCACTAAAAAATATTAATCAGTATAAGTTAAATAACTACTTAAATAATAATTATGATAATACTTTTCTATACAAATAAATAATTACATGAAATGTGCGAAATTATGCATTAACCAATTGAAATAGATTGTATCAGATGTCAATAGTGGCAATGCCATCTTCGGGGAAATTTTGTTTAAATAAAAATCTGGCAACCTTAAATATATACTGGGAAAATTTGTAGGAAAGATAGTTGGCAACACCTTAGTTGACAGCAAATTTTAAAGTTCTTTTTCTCCGTGGTTCCTGCTCTTAAAGATGGCACCAACTGTAAGTGTTCCGTAATATCTGAAAATATTACATTAATCGTATATATAAAAGTGAAATAATATTAAATTAATGCTTCATATAAGTTTCTTTAAAAGAAAATAATAATTCTTATAAGAAAATATAAAGGATGTTCAAAGAAAAGTTCGATTAAATTTTGATATTGAAGTAAAAGATGTGCGTTACATTTATATGATAATAAACTTAATATACGTTAATCACATTTGACTATGTTACTAAATAGGAGTTTTATTGTTTAACTACAGGCTAAAACCAACAAAGGTGATAAATCCGCTGCCAAGCCAGCCGAAAAGAAGGCTGCACCCGCAGCAGCTACCGCTGCTAAGGGCAAAGTTGAAAAGCCGAAGGCTGAAGCTAAGCCTGCAGCGGCTGCTGCCAAAAATGTGAAGAAGGCTCCCGAGGCCGCCAAGGAAGTGAAGGCTACTGCCAAACCCACTGCTGCAAAGCCGGCACCCGCCAAGGATGCCAAGAAGGCAGCACCAGCTGCGGCTGCTCCCAAGAAAGATGCTAAGGCTGCTCCCGCTAAGGAAGCAAAGAAAGCAGCACCTGCTGCAGCTAAGCCAGCCGCAGCTGCACCTGCCAAAAAAGCTGAGCCTGCCAAAGCCGCTGTGCCAGCTGCCGCACCAGCTGAGAAGCCAAAGGCTCCAGTTGTGAAGGCTGCCAAGCCACAACGCAAATCGGTATCAGCTGCTGCTACCGCCGCTGGCAAAGTAACCAAGAAGAATGTGTTGCGCGGCAAGGGACTGAAGAAGAAGAAGGTGTCTCTTCGTTTTGGAATCGATTGCACCAACATTGCTGAAGATAACATCATGGATGTTGCCGATTTTGTAAGTACTTTCGTTGCGTACGCCCAGAGAGAGTTGCCGCAATTTGGTAAACAATATTTGTCTACTAAATTCTAGTTTCTAAGATTTATATATTAAGTAAGCGCTCCCACAACTTATTCGTCATCGATGCTGCAACTTCGAATGTTTCGGTGATAGCTCCAATTGTGGTAGAATGACTTCCATAACAATTAAACTGCTGTGCACAGGCTTTTAGCCAATCGCAGTAGTCTAACAATTATGGATACACTATTGTGCTGTTGCGATTTAGTTTCTTGTTATTTCTGGCTCTATACGAGCCTAACATATCTATCGAGATGATCCTTATTTCCCCAACATTTTGGGGAGTTGCTGTTCGAAACGGGACTCTGGGTGCTGCACAACGGGGTAGCCTCTGATCGCCAGAACCAGGTCTGGCCAGTGGTGCAACCGGCTGTGAACAGTGCCAAGTCGTACTATGTCTACCGCCCAGTGGTGGGTCCCGGGCTGTGGTACATGCACCCGCATGTATACAGGCCAAAACCCATAGTGCGCCCTGCGTTTGCGTTCGAAATTTCGTTCGTTGCAGGCTTCTAAGCGGATCAAATGTATTGTCGCAGGAAGCTAAATTGCAACAGTATTGTTAAATTCAAAACAATCTACTCCTTAATATATGCAGGGTGCACAGGTAAATATTTAGTTCATTTCAAACTTATATATTTTGAATACCTAATTTTAGGTGTTTGCCACGTCCGATTTGTCGTCAGAGAGTGAAGCTTCGGCCTTGTCGCTCTGAAGGCAGTGTACTCAGTGGCAAAGTAAACACACACTCTGCTATTTTTGGTTGCAAAATGACTCGCTTGGTTTTGTAGCTTAACACTGCAAGAGACACCTCAACTTATTTGACTAAAATTATTAATTTCATAAACGAATGCCAATTTACTACGATTTATATCTTTAAATCTTCAGGAAAAATACATTAAAGCCCGTCTAAAGGTCAACGGCAAAGTTAACAACCTTGGCAACAATGTCACATTCGAGCGCTTAAAGATGAAATTGTACGTGAACTCGGACGTGCACTTCTCCAAGGCCTACCTGAAGTACTTGACCAAGCGTTACTTGAAGAAGAACAGTTTGCGTGATTGGATCCGTGTCGTGTCCAACGATAAGGACTCGTATGAACTCCGTTACTTCAGAATCAGCTCCAACGATGATGAAGATGAGGATGCCGAGTAAACTTGTTTTTATAATATTTTTAACTAAAACAAAAAAATACAAGTGAAACTGTTAAATTAGAACTTTTAACATGTAAAAGATGTAGAAGTTCTGCAACAGTAAAAATATATATTGAGCACAAATTGATTTTGTGTGAAAAAATAATTCTTGAATTTTATTTGCATTTTTGGAGGTGGCTATAGTATATAATCCATAAAATCGGTTGTGATATTTGGGATCCTATCAGTAAGAACTGAAAATTTTAGCATACTTTCAGGACTTCCAATGCAATAAGTTGTAAAATTGAAAATGGTTAATATTGTAATAATGTGTTTTAGTCGTTAAATAAAAACAATATATATATATTAACATTGGTTGAATTATTAGATTCTGCATTTCTAAACGTATTTATTCATCTCCGACACCCTGTACTCCCGTTAAAGACATCTCTGTCATTTTATGCACGCAGTCACATGTTTTTCAACGAATTTTGACGGAAATGGCATAGTCTGAACATATTGCCCAGCGGACGTAAACAAATGCCATTGAACGCACCCGAACACATTTGTTATGGCATTTTTTCGCTGTTGCATTGTTGTTGTTAATTTTGTTTGTTTTTGTCCGAAGTTGTCGCTGTAAAAAGTAAACAGAAAACAGCCGAAGTCGAGCAAGCAAGTGCCGACGACGTCGCTGTCTCTATCGCTGCTGCTTCTTATATATGCGTACTATTTGCTGTATATATGAAGGGGTATTGCATAGGGCATTGTTGTTTTGCGCCGTTAGTTCATTACTTTTTAATCTCTTTTACCTAATACATCTTTATACATATAAGTATAGCCGCAGAATGCTGTGACTGCGACGTCGACTGCGTTGGGTTATTGGCGTTTCTGACATTGCTTTTGTTGTTTGCTTCTATCGCACGAATTCCGACATTCGGCGCTAAAAAGCTAAAACGCGTCGTGTTGTCGTTGTCATCAGAGGTATACTCGAGCCACTAGCAGCACACAAAATAGACAAAAATTTAAATTTTCTTCGCCTCGTGGAAAAGTTAGCGAACAAAAGTGTTTGTGCAAATAGACAAAATGCAGAATAAATACTCTCTTATTATGAAATAAATATTAAATGAACGCATAAATTGTGTTTAGTGAACAAACAAGCAAATTGTCAACGAGTAATTGTGAAAAGGACGTATGAAAAACTAACTACATATGAACATACAAACATACATAAGTATGTTTATAGTGCATAAATACATTTAAGTGTATAAATTGAAAGTTCCAAAGGGCATTTCATAGTGGTAAGTGGAAATCAACTTTTAATATTATTAATACATATTTCATAAACGATGAGTTTAACTGGTCCACACCGATACCTACTGTCAATTGTTCTGTCCTCATTGTCCGCTTCCCCTAGTTGTGATTACACCAAAGAACTTGGAAGAACGTTCATTTACGTTCTGTGATTACACAACAACATAGCGCATTGCGCTTCCATGTGGACGCAAATACGCAATACGGACAAGTTCCAATAGGAGTGCGAGTAAGCAGAATATCTATGTATTTTATATGTTTATATATAAGTATGTATGTATTTATATACATGTATATACGAATGTTTATAACAAGTGTGCTATAGCAGGGTGGGGGGCACAAAAGTTGGTGCATGCTAGTAGCTAGTTGTGGCTACTACAGCGTGGAATATTGTTACATAAATATGTTGATATGTATGAAATTAATATTTGCGCATATATGTACATATCTTCGTACAAAAATATATATTTACATACATACAAATATATGTTTTCATACTCACATACTTATATTGTATTTGTTGCAGGTAAGCGCAAACTAAAGTCTATAGTGAATACTTTTAATTAAATACTACCGTATACATATGTACATACATAAATGTAGTGCATACATACATACATACTGTATATTTTTCCTTTCGATTTGTGCGTTAATTGAAAGATTTGCGGTGATATATGTACATATGTAAGTATGTGTGTCATAAATTGTAAAGCACATACATAAAATACCATATACATCTGTATGTGTGTTTATATGTAAGTGTGTAAAGATGTCGCGAGAGTTAAGATTTTTTCCATAAAGTTCATTGTTGTCAACCTTTTTTAGGCTGTTAGTAGGTTAAGGCGTCTAATAGATCATTAGAGTTGCTACGATTTTGCTTTAGCATATGTTTTGCAAACAAAAATTTCCGTGCTTCCTCATTTTCATTTGTACATACATACATACACAGTTATGTATAAAACGTTGAATTCACATAAACGACCAACTATAGTGCAAATAACAGATCAGGGTTACCTGCTGAGTGTTTTTGTTTATAGAATACGAATTCTTATTACGAAATAATTTTTTTAAATCGTTTTTTTATATATATATTTTTAATTAATCTTTTATATATTTTAAATTATTTTCTTTATAGCTTTTAAATATATTTTATGTATAGTTAAAAAAAATTTTTTACAAATATTTATTTTTACTAATTTTTTATATTTATTTAATGAATTTTTAAATATTTTATTGGATTCATTTATAGATCATTTTTAAATATATTTTCGAAAATAGTTTTTATTTATAAACATTTTTTATATTATATATTTTTGATAATTTTTAAATATAATTTTTTTGTTTTAATTTAAAAATATTCCTTTTTTTACATTTTATGTAATTCTTTTTAATTATGAAATAATTTTTTTTAAATATATTTTTAAATATTTTTTAGTATGATTACGTGCTTTTTTCATTTGAAATAATTTTTTTTTATAATATTTCAAATATTTTGAAATCATTTTGAATTTAATTTAAATATTTTTGCAAATTTGAAAAAATTTTTTTTATAAGTTCATAGTATATTGTGTATGTGTATTTATGTATGTGTATTTTTTATATATTTTTTTTAATTTATAATTTTCTTAGTTTTTTTATTAATTATTTTAATTTGTATTGCTTTTTATTTGTTTTTTTTTAATTTATTTTTTTGTATTTAAATTTTTTTTATATATTTTTTTTTTGTACTTAAATTTTTTTTTTGTATAACTTTTTTTGTATTTAAATTTTTTTTTGTTTAATTAAAATTTTTTTTATATATTTTTTTAAATATTTTTTTATTTATATAATTTTTTTATTTTCTATTTTTATAATCTTTTAGTTATTTTTTTTATTTATTTTTAGTTTTTTTAATTTTTTATTTATTTATTATTTATTTTTTTTTGTATATTAATATAATTTTTAACTGTTTTTTTTATATAATTTTTATATATTTTTTAATATAATTTTTATATTATTTTTTAATATAATTTTTATATTATTTTTATATAATTTTTATATTATTTTTATATAATTTTTATATTTTTTTAATATAATTTTTATATAATTTTTTTTTCTAATTATTTATAAATATATTCTTTTTCTGGTTTTTTAAAATTTTTTTTCTATTATTTTAATTTTTGAATTTTCATATACATATTTTTTTTGTATTTCTTACTGTTCTATTTTTTGTTTGCAAATTTTTTTATAAAATCTGAAAATCGCTTATTTTTAATTACACCTTAAAGTATGTATCAGAGCACTGATTAGGTAATAACAAAATGAAAGAACACGAAGAGTCAATGTGGTAGATTAACCTCTCAGAGTAACCAAAAATAGTCCCGTTCTTTTTTTTCATGACGTCACAACCTATAATTTTTTTCATTCAAATTCACTCCAGAAAAATAACGCAACGTGGTTGTCGTAAACTCTAATCCAATAATTGACTCGTCATATACGATTTTGTATTCACCTGTTACGTTAAGATATATTTTACAACGCCGTAACGTCTATAGAACTTCGTATACATACATTCAATTACTTAAAACGCCCACGTTTATGCTAAAAAATTCTCAATTTCACAAAATTTTGTATAACTTTCGAGTTAATTTTTTTTTGGCGTTAGAATATGCAAGCTCTTAAAGCTTAATTTAAGAACGGCAAAGGCTCGTGACAGGCGCCAGTGTGTGTAGGTGTAATTATATAATTTATAAACTATGTTTTTTTATTAAATGTTGTACATCTTTTATTTTCATGCTAACAGTTTTTTTTATCATAATAATAATAATTCATAAATCATAAATGAATTCGGAGTAATGCCGATTGTATATTTGTATATACAAATATACATGTATGTTTGTATGTATATACGTACATGTATTTATCTAACTATGTATGCGTGTATATTCGCTTTCAGTTATTGTTTGCTTTCGTATATCTGAAGCATAGCAAATAATTTATATTATTTATTAACACATTCAGACATCAATCAATCTGTAACAGTTACTTAATACCCATGAATATAATAGGTTAATGATAGTAATTTGTATAAACAAAGTATATATATACATACATATATGTACATATGTATGTATGTATTTTTATATGTATTATAAATTTTAAAAGAAAACAGGGCGCTATGCATATTTTGTCAAATTGTTATTGATATTAACAATTACTTTTGTACATATCTACAACTACATACAAGCTCATACATTATGTATGATTAAACTGTGTATATTAAAAAAATATATATTGTATATTTTATTCGATTGCGCGATCGATCGGCTGTGCCGCATAAAAACGGCAAGTTTCACTAAAACAGTGCGGCCAAGTAATTTTTGACATATATGTAAATATGTATGTAAGCATGAATTCGTGACGAATGAGATCAAGTCGCAGTTCTATGCTAATTTTTGAAGGTTTTCTTCATTGACGTGAGGCTTTTTGTTCATTACATATGTATATGCATACATACAGACATATTTAGTTATATATTATATATTTAAAGAGATAGATATTTGAATGTTCATTATTGATTGGCAAGAAAATATATAAAAGTATTCACATACTAAATATGTATGTATGTATGTACATATGTATGAGAGTAAAAAAAAATATAAAATAAATGAAGGTGTTGAACAGATGCTAAAAAGTTTACTGAGTTGTCTATTGCGCTAATTGTTATGCACTTAGTTCTTAAATATGCAAAAACTTTAGGGGCGTTCAATAAAATAATTATCAATGATTTCCAATAATTATTCATGATTGTCAAACTCTACTGATCAATACAAACAGAGTTAGATCGTAAAAATATTAGCGCTTGGCTGGATAAAATCCGGGTCAGTTCAGCTACCGTAGAATTAGAGGCGGAATTGCTTTGCTATAACAACAAAAAATTGCCTGTCAAATTCATAAAAAAAAGAAATATGCCGAAATTGTCGTAAACCCTTATTTCAATCATTATTGATTATTACATACAAAAATCTCGTGTACAATGAGTTCTGGAAAATACTTAATTAAGACCTTAAGTAATTTAAGTACATCGGTTTTTCTGATATTTGAACAGTTAATGTTTATACTTGTACTAAAATCTGTACAGCTAAAAAACTGTAACTATATTTTCATATTTTCAGAAAAGTTAGTTTCGTGCTCAGTGTTTATTGTAAAATGTATGCAATTGTTTAGCATTAGAACCTTTTAGGCCACCATCTAACCTCATTATGCGTTTGGACGTCATATTATGAAATATTTATTTTTATTTTATTTAACTTAAATTTTTGTATGAATTATTTTATAAATATTTTTTATTTATTTATTATATACGTTTGATTTTTATTTGTTTTTTATTAATTTAATTTTTTAATAAAATTTTTTTCTTTAATAAATTGTATTTTTTGTTTTAATTTACAAACTTTTTTTAAGTTATTAAATTTTTTTGAGTCAATTAATTTTTTTTACTTTATTAAAATTTTTTTAAAATTTATTAATTTGTTTTATACTTTTGAATTTTTATTTTTTTATTCATTTAATTTTTCTTATGTTTTTCTTTAATAAATTTTTTTTTTGTTCTAATTAATTTAATTTGTTAATGTTTTTTGAATTTATAAAATTTTTGTAATAAATTTTTTTATTTGTTTTTGTGTAACATTTTTTGTTATTTACGTAATTTTTTTATTATAACTTTTTTTCATTTTGCCTTTTTTGTTTTCATTTAATTTATTTTTTATTTTTCCTTTTTTACTAATTTTTTTTTAATATAATTTGTTTATTATTTCTTATTTATTCTTGATTATATACTTTAAAATATTATATTTTTTTATTTTTTTTTTTTTATTTAATTTGTGTAACTTTTTACTTTTAATTTATGGAATTTTTTAATTTTAACTTGAGTACTTTTTTTAATTAATAAAATTTTATTTTTAATTCAATTTTTTTATTATTATATATTAATACGTTTAATAAATATTTTTTTTTATTAATTATTAATTAAATTTTGTTAAATAATTTTCTTATTTTCTTTTTTTTTATTATATTTAATATACCTATGTTATTTATTCTTTATTATATACTTTTAAATATTTTATTTTTTCTATTTTATTTGTTATTGTTTTAAATTTAATTTATGTAACTTTTTAATTTTAATTTGAGTCCTTTTTTTAATTAATACAAATTTTAATTTCTAATTTAATTTTCTTTTATTATTTAATTATTTTTTTAATTATTTTATTATATTTTTTTTTATTATATTTTTTTATTAATACGTTTAATAATTTTTAATATATACCTATGTTATCTCTTTATTTATATATATTATTTATTTACTTCTTTCCCTTATACTTTTTGTTTAAATTTATTTGACTTACGCTTTACAACTCTTCATTGTTCAAAAAAATGATGATGTGTATGAACACTTAGTACGTATGTATGTACATATGTGCCAAGTACTACTAATATGTATACATCAGTTGCTGACAATCAGTTAGTGGGGCAATATGTACATATATACATGCATATATAGAGCAATATGCAGTACATATATAAATAAGGTGATCTTGTCTTGCCCCATTTGCTGTGCTGTTCTAGTCGATGTTGCAACATCCAAGTACGCGCACGAATGCGTACACAGTTAGTCAACATTTATTATTTATTTAATTTCATTTTTCGGTTGTCATGTACGTTATTTGCTTAATTAAACGCTACAATAATGCATAGGACATGGAAAAGTACTTAGAATTAGCATAAATTAAAGGTTTAACCAAACCAAACCACTCCAAGTTTCATGTGAAACTGTTTAATTTTACTGATTAGCATTGACGCTGTAATTTTTTAATAGACGTTAAAAATCTGTATTAAGCGCTTTTTATTTAGCGTCAAAGTGTTTCAACAAAACGTCTTCACAAGCTATGAAATACACTCTTTGCAGTCTCCATCAGTTTTATTGCTGGGTTAACTACGACATAAGTATAATATTTATTGTTTATTACTCGCTGATAACGAGGCACGCAGCATTTTTGTATTCTTCAACGCTGCTACAGGCAGTAGGAAACATAGTTGACGCTCTAATGATGTTAATTTATTTCTATACACACACTTACACTCACGGGCTTCTTTATTTTTATACCCTGAACAAGGTATATTAAGTTTACCACGAAGTTTGTAACACCCAAAAGAAAACTTATGAGACCCTATAAAATATATACATAAATGATCAGCATGATGAGCTGAGTTGATTTAGTCATATCCGTCTGTCTGTCCGTCTATCTGTATATATTCGAACTAGTCCGTCAGTTTTTAAGCTATCGATCTGAAATTTTGCACCTGTCCTTTTCTCACTAAGAAGCTGCTCATTTGTCGGAACGGTATCATACTACTATAGCATATAGCTGCCATATTAACTGAACGATTGGAAACAAGTTCTTGTAAGGAACCTTTGTATTTGTGAAGGGTATTAAAGCTTCGGTGCAACCGAAGTTAACATATTTTCTTGTTTTGTACTTTATATTGCTTTAAAAAGTATTAAGCGAAAATATTCACATATACTACTTCATATGAATGTATATTTGTATAAATATATACATATGTGTTCTATCATTCTTGACGTCCCATAGCAAACTCGGAGTGCAACGCAGAGGTAGTCGCTAGTAATCGAAGTTACCTTCGCATATTTGTTTCTCATTGCTTTTCTCTTTAAGAGCTTAGTCCAGCCCAGGATTTGCAAGAAAGCAAAACAAAATTTTTCGAAGATGTGAGCGTATTTGTAAGAATTTTTTTCAATTGGCTCACATACTTTCTACTCCGTTTTCTCGTAACGCTGTTTTAGAGTCGGAAATTTTCTCCGAAACGACTGGAAACCGCTCGGCTTGAAAATTTCACACGACCTTTACACGACTTACCTTAGTTACATATATTTGTCAGGTAATGATCGTAGGAAACTGATTTTTAATAATAACTTCGGCTTTTTAAGCCACTCTGTAGTGTAAATATAAATTCACAAAAAATTAATTTTTTTAGAAGAAGTCATTTTGTCAAAAATCTAAATTTTTACCAGTCTTTTAATCATTATCTATAGTTGTAATAACTTCGTTTGGTTTTTAAATTTGAGATAATTTTATGTAGAAAAATCTCACCGCCAGATACCATTTTCCGGAGCTTCGCCTGGAGATCGGATACGGGATTAAGGGTATTCAAAATTTATCGCCCGCAGAGTCTCGCTTGATAAAGTTGAATTTGAAGATTCAACCAGCAGCCGCCTGTTTGTAACAAAATGTCAGTATACAATTGTTTTAATACTTCTGTAAGAGATTTGATACCTTTTTCCTTACTCACAGCAAAAAATAGTCAAAATTAGCTAATTTTTTAAGGCTCTAGATCGGTCTAAACTCTCAAGCGTCATAAAAACAAAAGCGTAAATCCGTACTCTTCATCTAAAGTCCTTCACGTTTTCTTACATAATTTTTGTAACTAAAGGTTTGAGACGAACTGCCCTGCATTTTCGTAAACTTCTTGTCACAATTTATGAAATTTCCCTTCAAACCTTGCAATAGGAGCGACTTCTGTTTATAAACCGCGCCGTTTATGGTGCGTTTAGGGCTCATACATACATACATATGTATTTACGTAAATACATGTCTAACCGAAGCATAGCCAGCCACCGGCAATCGGCAATTTGTTGCTGTTTTGTTCGATAGTGATTTATACACTTTTACTTGTACTTCGTATACATATTTAAAGTGAATGCATATTGACTTGAACATTTTCGTCAAGGTAGCGCTTTGCGCTAGAAAGAGAACGAGAGTAATTTGGCAATTTGCAAAAACATCACACACACATACATAATAAAGTGTGTACATAGTTTTACTTTTTGCACTTGCTTTCCTTAAGTTTTAGTTTATTTTATTTATTTATATTTTTTTCGAAGCTTGGCGTCGTTATCGCCTCGTTGACGTAACACATATGTGTGTGCACGCAACACATTTTTGTTTATTTGAAAAGCAATAAAAAATTTTGAACGCCACAATTATGCGTTCAGAAGTTTCTGGAATAAACTGTCTGCAAAATAAATAATTAATACACGACTTTTGAAAAAAAAAAAATAAGTCAGTATGGTTTAATGGTGAGATAAGGCGATAGTTGATAATCGATTGCAATCGACTTTTATATTTCACTTAAGTAGAGTCTTATCCAACAAAAAATTAGCATATATTTTTGAAACTGCTGTAAATAATTAATGTCAGTAATACAAATTTACATTAGAAACGAAATATGCTTGTGTATTTAGTAGTTATGTATGTATGTTTGTTATGCTATGCGCTTCGTATTTTCAATTCTACGCGCAAGCTCATAATTATGTGCTGAACAGAGTACAACAAGTTTACCACAAAATTTGTAGCACGCAGAAATAAACTTCGGAGACCCTTTAAAAATGCATACTAATGATCAGCATGACGAGCTAAGACGAGATTTAGTCATGTTCATGCGTCTGTCTGTATATACGCGAACTGGTCCCTCAGTTTTTGAGATACCGATCTAAAATTTTGCTCACGTGCTTTTCCTCCCAAGGCGCTGCTCATTTGTCGGAACCGTCGATATCGGACCACTATAACATATAGCTGCCATACAAACCGACCGATCCAAATCAAAATACAGATCTTCTATGCCCTTTTATGCTTTAAAAATACAACTGTGTAGGGTACTATAGCTTAGGTGCTGCCGAAATTTATATTTTTTCTTGTTATTTTATTAATATAGTACATACTTACATACCTACTAGGTACATATGTACATACTTGTACAAGCCTTTTCGTATTGTTGCTGTGAAAATTCTTTATGGTGTTAGTGCACACACGTTGTTTGTTTATCGCAACGCACTTGTTTGCATAAACGATTTTGCACGCTTATTGTATTCTATTTAATTTCTTAACAAATTCAGCTTTTTTTGTACTAGCCTTTTAAAAATTTGTGCAAAAAGTTTAATACAAAGTGCTTGCCCGTCGCTATGTTTGTCGCAGAAAGGTGTTAATTATGGCTAAAAACGCTAATAACATAAAAGTTGCATAAGTCGCCTTTAGAGACTACAAAGTGCCGACCTAATGAGATATTAACTAATATTAGACATACACAGATACTTGCAATGGAGCATTAGCGCACACATTTTGCACAAACAAAAAGTGAGTGTATTTTATATAGCTCTAATCTACATAAATGGCAGCGCTATTACGCACACAAAAACTATTTTTTTAATTTTTCATAATCTACTTGTAGAAATAACATATATTTTGCTTTCCACCGCAAATTTATATGTGCTTATTATCTCTTTTCAGCAGTTTTTTACGAAAATTACTTACGTCTTCACCGCATTGATTTATATTTAGCGTTAAACGTTAGTTTTTTTTAAATTGTTTAAAAAAATCTTTGCTTGTTTTAGCTTTTCTGTCTAATTTGTGCGCTTGCAAGCAGCTTGTCCAAGGTGCTGTCAGTCTGCTTGACTAGCTCCCTAAACAGGTACCCATCGTGCGTCAATTAAGTATTTTCAGCCTTGGCCAATGCGAAACAAATATACAAACAATATACAGTCGCCCGATGCGAAGCCCATACATTTTATTTACATGTGTACATAAATAATGTTTCAAAACAATAAATACAAAAAATAAAAAAAATTTGTTTACAAGCACGTGCTTGCAAAAGCTTTGAAAATTATCGAAAGCTCTATCAAACACACTCGTCACTTTCGCTAGACTTATTACAATAAGAGAGTATACAATGATTTTTATCTTGATTTTGATTGCTCTGTTTTTATTGCAACTACATATATAATATAGTGGAGGTTAACAATTTGTTCGGAGATTGAATTATTGCCGATACAATAATGGACAATAATCCGTGCTAAATTTCATGAAGGCAGTTATCTAGTCAAGTAAAAAAGTTATTAGTTGACACGGCTTTTGTATACTTAAGTTTGCCAATAAATACCATAAATGAAAATCAAACATTGCATGTTGCTCATACGCACTGGCGGCTACTAGTGTAACAGCACTAAATATCGCTTTCTTTTACACCACCATAGTAGGGTTAATCTGTATATATAACATGTACACACATGCAATCTACATACATATATGTATTATACATGTAATTGCGAGTACACCGTCCAGTGCTCGGTTCAATGCCTTGTACATGTGCCGTTATTTTTGCGGTGCTCGTCTTTTACCGATGTTTTGGCCTGTTGCGTTTGCGTTCCGTACACACTCTTTTTTTCATTTACTTCTTCACCTTTATTTTATTTATTTTTTTTTTTGATTGGTCACATGTTAAATATTTGCTTACATTGATTATTTCCACATATTTTTGACGCCATTTTCTTGATATTATTTTATCACGAATTTTGACTTCATTGCTTTATTTGCTGCCGCGCTAGTTGCCTAATTCTATTTGAACGCGCCATATATCAAAATATGCTCACGTGTGTGGTCAACTTTAAGTAGTGCTGTTAGTGGTAGTGTGCTAAATAGCGTTGCTTCCGATTTTTTTTTTCTTGTTGTCTTTCCACTTTTCGCTGTCAACTTTTCTAATCTGCGTTGGCGTTGAAGATTAGCGTCTATCGCGGCATGTGTAATTGTTTTTGGAGAATACGCACGTTTGTACGTGTAGGTATAATCTTGTATTTCGTTTTTTTAGCATTTTAGTATATGTATGTATATAAATACATGTGTGTTTGTGCATTTTTTTTTTTGGTCTAACTAAAGGCAAACAAACTGAAGGTTATTGCTGCAATAGTTGGTGTAAGTAATCGGTATAGTTCATTTACTTTTTTATTCACGCGCCACTAGTTAGTGCATACATGTCGTTTATTTTATTGGTATGATATGGGTCAATGAGTTATTGAAGGTCTCACTTGGTCTTCTTTTTATAATCTTTAAGCAGCTGCGGCTTGTGGCAATTATATCATGCCGTTTGTGACACAACTGGTTTCAATTCCTTCTCGTTTGAATTTGTTCTTTCAATATTTTGTGTAATTTTTGCCAGAAAATATTAAATATGAATTTAGTCAAACTCAGGCTAAGCCTAAATTAAAACTTTCTTTATTTTTTGCTTTTTGACAGCCACATGTAAAATTGTTTAAAATATATCGATACATTTTTAACTTTGACTTATATGGTGCTTAGACTTACATAACAAATTTCTAATATTGTTTAGCTGAGGATTTTTACTTGGAACAGTATATTAGTAATTTTTATTATAATTATGAGTTGTTTACCGACAAAAAATAATTAAAAACATGAATTTCTTTATGCATACAGTTATCGACATAATAAAAGCATTTCTTTGTAGAAAATTCGCAAACTTTTGGAATTCACGCCAAAAAAACAAAACTAACGGGACAACAATAATAAATTATTTTTCATGAATAATAGTATTTAGAATAGTAATAGAATTATTTTTCGTGAATAATAGTAAAAACTAAAGTAAGTATGTAAATTTGTGTACCAGCTTTTAAACGGTTATATCAAATTTAAAACTTCTAGTTGCGAATAAAGACAGTGTTAAACTATGATTTTGGTAAAATAAAAAGTTAATTAGTCTAAAGATGTTCAACAAACATAAGGATCAAATCCATGTATGTATATATGTATATACACATGTATACCTCAATATATCACTATATTTTACTTCAATCATATACGAAAAAGCTCGCTATTTCTATTATTTTGACCATAGCTGTATGTATGCACTTGCTAAAACTTTTCTGCTTTATGTTTCTATGTATTTTGATCATAACTCGCATACATACAATTTGTGGGCTTTTCCCTATTTATGTTAATAGAAATCGTAACTGAAATTTGGTAAATATGCATGTCTAATTGGCTACGAGTAATCTTATCTATTTAGCAAGCAATCAAAAACTTGGCAACAAAAAAGCTCAAGCACAAAATTAAATTATGCAAATAAATGCGAAGACAACGGCGCTAATTCCATGTAATTTATAGTGATTTCACATGTTGGCGATCGCAGACACTAGTAGTTAACACTACTTTGTTAGAAATGTTATAAAATGTGTTAGTAAGTAATGAGAAAAATATATTTATTTTTTATAACGTGCGTTTGAAGCATAAAAGCAGCTTAGTAAGTTTATGAATAAATAAAATGCATTAAAAATGCACAACGGTGTATGTATGTATGCATGTAGTGCAGCCACGTGCGGAAATGTTTGACTTTTCAATATTATATAAATGATCAGTGTGACGCGCTTCCTTTCCTTCAGTTGTAGGTGTTGCAAACTTCGCGGCAAACTTCATTTATGTATGTATGTATGTTTATTTAAAAACAGCATGTTTAACGATAAGAATTTGCCAACGGTTAATGAGCACTTTGACGAACAGTTATGCTGTGTTCATATTCATTTCACTAAAAATTATATGATTTAACAGAATGTGTTAGCAATTAAATTATTCGCAGCATTTTAGCAGACTGTTAAATAACATTTGTAAGATATTTTAGGCTTGAAAAAATTAGTGTCTTCATTTATAAAGCTCATGATTTAAACATAAAAAATTTATTGCGCATTATTTTCTTAACGTCCTACAACAGCAGTTTAACAAATTTAATACGCGAACTTTTTTTATATTTTTTTTTTTTTTCAAAATCAACCAGCATACGCTACTACACCTGTTCATCCATTTCAAGCGCAGAAAGCACAACAATGAAAGAAAAACAAACTTCAGTTAACTCGCTCAATGCTTGTTTGTTGATGTCACGTTTTCTAAGTGCTGCCACTACCCCGCAACGTCGCAACCACTTTTGTTGACAGTAATGTTTGTCCAATAAAAGCTAGTTTTTGTGTCACCTAGCGAGTTAATGCATATATGCAGCGCACGCTCTCTTATTATAAATAGCTGTATACAGTGTGCTCTTTAATTTATATATGCAATTTGCTCTCTCTTTTTATAAATAGTTGTAAGCAGCGTGCACGTTCTCTTTAAAAAACATATGCCGCGATTTCGGTGAAATTTTTGTGTCTATTTTTTTGAGTATTTGTTTTGTGAATTTTTTGTTTTTGTATTTTATTTTTAGTGTATATTTTTTGTGTGAGTTCTTAACTTTTTTTTATTTTTATAAAGCTTTAATTTCTCTCCAACTGTTCTAATATTTATAAATGTATATATACGCGTTTACGCTCTCTGTTTTGTGTTTATTTATTTTAATTTTGTGTATATTCTAAATATTTATTGTTTTTTTTTTCATAAAGCTTTCATTACTTCTCTCCAACTCTTCTATATCTACAAGCACTCTTTGCGTGTTTTTGCTTTTACCATTTGATATGCGTACTCTTCTTAGCTCTCTTGTTCTACAACTTGTTTCCTCGCTTTTTGGCGTCGGTCTGCTTTATTTAGTTTTCTCATCGCATTTGTCCTACATATTTTTTGTTGTGTTGCGAACTTTTTTTCCTCGCAAAATATTCGTATTCGTCAATTGTGTACTCGTGTATGTCCGTAGCTGGTTCCTACCTTCTGACTTTTATTATTTGATGTATAATGGCGAACAACTGTAAAAACAAGAGCAACAAGATTTTTATTATTCTTTATTTTTTTAATTTTGTGTTCTTTGTTGTTGTGTGCGAAGCATTCGTTGGCTTGCTTGAGTTGCTTTGACAGCTAACAAAACTATTTAGACAAAGGTATGTTGCCTATATGCTTATATCAAGGCGTACGGGGATTTATTTGTGTGATTTTACGCTGGCTTCTCCTCTGCTGATGTTCAAAAAAATTCACAAAAACAATTGTCGTCTCATGTGAAATTGCCTTTGGCATATTCTAAACACGCTGACCCCTTAACCCGTTTCCTCTCGATTTCATGCTTGGTTTTTTCCACTTTCTTTGCTTCCTTAAATGCGGAAATGCACATTTAATGCAAACAATTATGTAAATAAGTAATGAAAATGTCCAATAAATATTCTTATCTCCACACATAAGCAAGCGCTATATCCGTTTTGCTTACGACACCGCAATTTGCTCAGGTTTTCTAATGGAATTGCTCGTTCGATAATGAAAAAAGTATAAATTAAACAAAACAAAAAATGACGATACCAACGCGTTGCCCTAAAAGGCCACGCTTGCATTCTCAAACGCGTTCGCTCATCCATTCACTCGCTCACTCACAGGCATTTTTTTAACAGCATTTATATAAATAACAAAAAAAAATACATCGCATGTGTGTACAATACAATACAATACACTCATAGAATATTTAAAAATTTCAAGAAGCAGCGCTAACGAAGCACAGCAAAGGAGATAGGTGAAAAAGTGTAAAAATAAACAAATCACCAGACTAAGCAGCTACAACAACATTTCTGTATATAACAGCGATATACGATTTCGTTGTTTTTTTTTGTTGTCACTCTCTCGCGCTCTGCTGTATATAGTATAATACTGGCGTACTAGGAGAATCGCGTTGTTTATATATTTGTATTTTGACTGTTTTTAAAAATATGTCAACAAAAACCGGCCGGAACAAGCTTTCGCGTAAACAAAAGTATGCAAAAAAGAGACAGCTGGTGTTGTTACAGATAGGCGACCTCTATTTCCAAAGAAGAGTGGTGCGCTGTGTGTAAGAGCACAAGCTATGGAAGGATTGAGCGAGTGCAAAACACACACAAGCACTTAAATTTTCGATATTTGCGGTTGGTTTTTACTTTTGAATAGTTTTTGAAAATGATTTTAAGTTTTTAAGACAGCGTGTAGTTTTTATATATGTAAATATTTAATACCGCATTTTTACTACCAGGGAGTACAACAATTTTATACCTAATACTTAAAAATATTAAAAGAACAATGAAAACGGCTGCCGATCTCTATTTTTCTTAGTACGTAATGAAGAAACTTTATATATGTATGTACATACATATATACATATAAGGAAATCATTTGAATTGCAAACGCATGTCTAGTAAACAGTCGAAAGAGATAGTCAATGCTGGGTTGCCAACTATCTTAAAAATCTCCCAAAAATGTTCCCAATATCAGCAAATAAAAAGTAAATGTTGCTGATATTTTTACTGTTTATCCTTCAAATTTCATCAATTTCAATTTCTATGATATTCTCTATACAACATTCATATATGTTTTCTTCTTACCTAATTACTTGAAACCGTTAACCTAAAATCGAATCCATTCATTTATAAATTCGAATTTCATTTAAGCCACTAATGCTTAAAATTTCATCTAATAAATAGTTTTAACATTATATATACATACATGTATTAAATAAAATGTTTCTTTGAAAAAAAATTAAAAAATCATATATTCTCTGACTTGCAAGTATTGAAAACAAATGCATTAGAAATACTCACGGCAACCATGATTAAGAATACCGAGATTAAGAGATTGTTATTATTTTTGCCTTTGCTGAAGTGTATAATACCTTCACGCACTTAATATAAATTTGCAGTTATAAAATTAATTAATATAAAATTTGCATTTTGACCGAGTTTTTAAGCGCAGTTTGATGATGATGAGATGATTTTGTAAATTATTCTAATCATACTCACTCACACATACAAACATATATACAAAGCTATTTGTTACCTATTTTTGCATGCTGCAGTTCTCTCGTTATTGCTCTTCTACATTGTCTCATTAAATGTTAGAGCTCTTTATTGCACACAAATACAATGAATTTCGCATTGTTACTCTTCTTCTGCTCAGCCATTTGTTATATAAACAAAAAGCACATTTTTCCTAACGTAATAAACAAACAAATTTTCATCAGTCAAATATCTAGATACTACATACATATGTAAATATGTATAACTAGGTGCAATGTATATACATATTCGTTTAATAAAAGTACTTTTTCTACAGCTCCATTTTGCAAACCATATGGCAGAATGCACACACACACACACATAAAGATGCATTTTTTTTCTTTCTTTTTTTAAAACAGTTAATTTGTGGGGCGTGACAGCGTTAATTAACTTGTGTGTGGTCATACGGAAACGTTGTTTTTTCCTGAAAAAAAAATTATCATTTACTTAAATTAAATAATCAAGTTCGGCAGTAAAACTAAAGAGCGCACACGTTTTCGTGCCTTTGTTGCTCCGTCAAGGTGGGTTAACAGGCGTCGTTGTATAAAAACGAAGCACATGTGCATTTTCGCTGCAGGCGAACAGCCAGTAATGTTCTAGAAGCTAATGAAAAAGCGTCTGCTAGGATTGGCAAGAAGTTTTAGTTTTTCAGAACTTTTATTTCTTATTACTCCTAATGACTAAACAGTTACGAGCTTCTATGCTGCCTATCGAAATCCTAACGGTTCGCTGATACCATGTCACCTAAATATAAGGTTTCCAAGTTTTTTTTTCTGTTTTTTTTCGCTTTTAATAGTCATAGAAATAATTTTTAGTTGCAAATATCTCAGCTGGCCATTGAGCACGCGCTTGTTAAACACGCCTGCTGTCATTCTGATGGCTACTGTCATTGCCACTTCAAACATACATACATACATATATTATATATAAGTACACATACATATATGTATATATGTTTATATATGCTCTTTCTTTAAATTCTAAAATTGTCAACCGACTTGAGCAACCACAAATAAGTCCTAAATTTACATATTATACATATACACACATACAAAACAAATACCCATACATAAGTATTCCGATAACACAACAATTTATTTCTGCTATACATATATTTTGTATTTGTACTTAAGTGAATTTGGTCGTCATTCCCCAGTTCACTAACCAACTATTTCTGCTCATTTAAATATCCTCATACAAACATATCTAGAAACATATTCAATTAATTTACACTTCATCATTTTGAGTAGCTGACTTAACACCAACAGAACAAACTAATACATATTAAATTAAATATCAACACACACACACACAACATATGTATAATGCACGAGTCAACAAATAACTAACCAGACATTTGCGGGCAATGAGTATGACAGCGATAGCCAAAAGGCAAAGAAGACAAAACCCTAGACGAGGCAATATGAGTATGAATAGAGGCAAATTCAGTGGCCGATAACATTTTTGTATTGTGTATTTTTTGTTTTTTTTTCTTTCTTTCTTTTTTGTTGTTGTACAAGGAGAGCGAGTGCGCATTTGTGTACACAAGAGGTCAAATTAAGCAAATATAAAGAAGTGTTGCCATGTGTATATAAGAAATATTATTTTGTATGAGAATGATGTGGTCACAAGAAAGTTACTGTTAAAGTTAAAAGTAAAAAATCGTTAGAACGGAGCTGTGATTTGAGCAGCAGTAAAATTGGATGCATGTAAACTACTTTCATTTTGCTGTAAACTTTCTGCATCAGTTTAACGCATTTTAACGTTATTAAAATTTGCTGAATGAATGCCCGGAGACAAATGTATTCGTATTAGCTTTGAAAGCCATCGAAATGAAAGCTTGAGAGCTTCTCTCCTCTTAATACATATAGTATACTGCTAATATATGTAAATGTGATTTTTTCAAGTAAAAATTGTGTAAACTTGGCCACTCTTAAAGTTAAAAAGCATTTAGTGAGAGTCACTCCACATACATATGTACAAGCATATGTGTTTATAAATATATGTATGTACATACATACTTAACTCGGTATTTGCCTTTCTTCGTTGTTTACTTTTTTATTTGATAATTTGAGCAAATTTTCAACGCATTTCGCATATGAAACGAAATTTAACGAATGTTTTCAACGATTAAGCCGACTCACATTTTTCTTCATACAAATTGAATAAAAAATTTTAGCATGCTTTTAAGGCAGTTTTTGTAGGCATTTGCATATTTAAAAAAAAAAAATTTTTTTTAATTTCTTATAAAAATGAGAGTTTACACTCACTCTTAATTACGCTTTGCTGTGCATACACACATATACATTTGTGTCTAAATTGCAGTGAGAGAGCGCTAAAGAGCTGATATGCATTGACTACTTTTTCCTATCAACGTTGTTGTGCGCTCAACCCGCCGTTGCGGCTGCCCAAACCGGGAGTAGCACATTTTTTTGGTGACACACTCTCCGCAACGTAACGCAATGCATTGTTGCTATCGCTGCTGTATACACGTTCTTGTATTGTATGGGTATTTCAATTGGTTGTTTGGTTGTTATTGTTGTTTTTAGCATATGCATATACAGTATATATAGAAACATTCATGTACTTATATGCTTGCATATAGTATATTATTAGTATACCCGTGCAGCAAGCAACGTGTTATACCTTTTTGTTGTTCTTGCGGTGACTGGCACAATGCTGTTGCTCATATTGTTGTTATTATTTTACTACTGTTGTGTGTGTGTGGTTTATTTGTTTGTTGTATTTGCCGCTATCTCATTACTCTTTCGAACTGTGATTATTGTTGCTATCGCCTCATAACACCCCACCCTATCAGCAAGAAGTCAGCGTCACTAAGAGCGCTGACGTAGACGTCAGTGTCGGTCGCTGTTTATTGGCATCGACTCCGGTATCTGCGCTGTCGTTCGATGCTGCCGCTGTTGCTGGCATAATTCGCGACCGCAACGTAATTTGTTTTGTGCCTTTCAACCAGACGGATGATTTTTTCGCTAACTACAACGAGTTCGTAGCGCGTTTTTTCTCATTGTTACATAGTTTAATGTCTACAACAAATTATAATTAAAAATTTTTCGATTGTAAAGTGTATACAGCGCTCTGCTAAAACTGTATGCTTTGCAATAAATATACGTGTGAAACCTTTTGTCGTTGTTGTATAGTATGTATAATCTTGTATAGTGTTTGTGTCTCGGTAGTAGCAGTGAATTGCAAAAAGTTTGCGTATTGCTTGTAAACCTTATTTAACATTTTAAAATTATAAATATTTTAAATAACCAAAGTATTTGGTTGTTGGTAGGCATAATTGAACAGAAAAAAACGAAAAAGCCTGTGAAAAATTTCCACCCACATTGGTGATTTGCAAAAGGCAGCGAAAAAGCTTAAGCAGCGCTACCCGTCGTTGACAGCGGCGCTGTGAAAGCGAGCAAGACAGCAAGTCGGCGTACAAATTAAAAGAAATTTGCAGTGCAGAATGTGACTTGGTGTGTGTGTGTGTATATTTTTGCAAAAATCGAAATAGAAAACGAAAATCGCTATGAAAGTTGTAAAAATACATGCAGCCACAAATTAAAACAAAAAACTTGCATACATACATATGTACATTGTATATAAAAACCGCAATAAAATATTTAAAGCAATTAGCTACAGCAACTGACATTCATTTGTGCGGTGTCGGAAAAAGACAAAGTCAACAGATAAAAACGTATACAAAAGCAAAGGCACCTCTAATTACAAACCCATTGCAAATTGCTTATTAAGAATACACACGTTTCGGTTGACTACAAAAATTAAAAAATATGAAAAGATACTATTACTAAATATAATATACATAGTATATATTCAGACAATTATAGCAACAATTTACATGGATTATACACAAATGAAACGGACAAGTGCAAGCGAATAGCAGCGATACGAATTCGTAACTATCCGATTGCAACTCATTGACCGCATACCGAGTAATCGCTACTGTGAGCACACAACACAACACATACGTCAACAACCGTATTGTGGAGAGCAGTGTCATCAGCAGCAGCAGCGTACGAAACCCGAATACACGCGTGCTTTTAAGTTGTGTGCAACACACAACAATTGCGGAGGCAGAGGCAGAGGCAGTCAGAGCGTCGAATCAGTGGGAGTGCTTGTGTGTGTGTAAATGACCGTTTGAAAAGCGAGTAGGAGCAAAAGTGTAGTAGGCCAAATAGAGAGGAAGCTGAGACTTTACTGTAGAGGCGGTACTACATATAGGCAACCGATTGAGCATTTAACAAGGCGGTGAAACAGCAAAAGCAAACTTTAACTATTTTTATGTGAGTGTGTGCAATTTAATGCAAAATATTTAGAAATTAAGCATTTATATTTAAAGAATTATAGGCATATTTATATATATTTTTGTGTATGTATATTTATGTATACAAAATCTTATTGATGACTTTAAGGTGTTCAGCTTTTATTTGGGCAGGTCTGCTTTAGGTGCTGTCATATTTTTTTGCCAATGTTTTTTAAAGGCTTTATTAAATAATATTTTTAATAAAGGCATTGTGAATCATGCATAGTGTGCGCATATTTTTCATAATCGCGCTTATGTAAATACATATGTACATATTGTATGTACGTATAATAAGAATCTCTTATATAGAAATTCTATACAAAGCAATAGTTACGAAAGAGCATTAAATAAGAATTTATAAATTCTTTCCGTTTGTATGTACGCGAATTAGACCCTTAGTGTTTGAGATATCGCTCTGAAATTTGCACATGTTCTTTTCTCCCCAAAAAATTGCTTGTATTTCGAAATCGCCGATAACGCATCGCTCACTATAGCATATTGCTGTCATACAAACTGAGCGATCAAATTCAAGTCTTTGTATGGTAAACTTTTTACTTGACAATATATTTTCAAGAAATTTGGCATAGATTCTTCCATATTTTCACTTTTAATGCTGCTATTATAGTATTGTTTGAAATAGTTTGTGTTGTAAAGTGCGTCCGCCCCTCAGCGGCTTTCTTCAATATGTAGAAGTGTGTACACACATAGTATATGAGAATGTACGTATCCATTCTGTCATAGTTGATTGGTTATTTGTAGAAAAAAAAAACATTGTTTATGCGGATAGATATTTTTTCTGCAACGCGTACGCTAAATGTGTCATCGCATACCCAGGCGTTCACTCATTCTATAGTTATACAGCATACATACATTTCTATACGTAAAAGTAGGTATGTATACTGTAACTTTATCTAAATGTTCATATGCATCATATTTGCCGCCTACGTCACTGCACCGCCCCTCAAACTAAACAAAACGCTACGGATATATGAGAGACATCTACAAAATGTACAAATGTACATACATTCATACAATAGCGCTGCTATAATTACGGGTCCCCAAGTATGAGTACTCGTAGTACTCACATTTTCGTGTATTTGCATTCATCATTGAAACTCGTGCGCACATTTTAATTATGCAGTAGCGTGCAATAAAAATGCAGCCAAAAGTAGAAAAAGACGTTTTTTTAAATATATTTTTTTCACATTATTTTTACTGAGGTGCTTAATATAAGTTAAAAAAAAAAAATAAATGAAAAATCTAAAAAAAAATGTATTTTGCTGTTATTTTAAGTGCTTGTTTCTTATAGTAGTGCATTTGCTTTGCTTGCGAATTTAGTATTGTAAACATTTTAATGATATCACTCATTTTATACGGGTTTCTTCTCGAAAGTAAGATTTAGACCAAAAAAGGTCGAAAAATTTGACTGTCACATTTTATATAACTCATATACCAATTATTAATAATTCATGCAATTCCTTAACTGCTTCCCTTTAATATGAAAAATGTGAAAAAGGAAATTTAAATTAATGCAAATGTGGTTAAACTGTGATATATGTTCATACATATGTATGTACATACATACACACGTACATGTAAATCCATATGATGTGTACATCTATGCATGCGTACTCAGTATGTATGTGAGTAATTGCGATAGGCAGTTATACATATGTTTCATTTAATAATTTGTAAATAAAATTTTTTTATACAATCATACATATGTATGTATGTACAATTTTTTTAAAATTTTGTATATTGTGTTTTGTTTTAATTTTTTTTATGATTTTTTTTTAATTTTTTTTTAATTTTTTTTTAATTATATATTTTATTTATTAAATTTTTAAACTTAATTTTTTTTAAATACATTTTTTAAATTGAATTTTATTTTTTATTTTTTACCATTTCCATTTTTTATTATTAAATATAATTTAATTTTTTTTTCTTAATTTTAATATTTCCTTTTTTTTAAGTTTTAATTTTTATATTCTTATTTATTTTTAATTTAGAGTTAAAGAGTTAAGTTTTATTAAAATTTTTTTATATATAATTTAAAATTTTTATTTCGTTTTTTCCAATTTTTCGAAAGTTTATTTCTCCTATGGTTTTAATTATTATTTTTTCATTATATATTTTATTAAATAATTTTTTAATTGAAATTTTTTAAATAAATGTTTTTTTGATATTTTCTTTAATTAATTTTTTTAAATTATATTTTTTTAAAATGATATTTAAAATTTTTTTTTTTAAATTATATTTTTTTTAAATTTTTGAAAATTATATTATTTTTATTATATATTTTTTTAATTATATTTTTTTAAGTAAAATTTTTTTGTAATTGTATATTTTTTTTGTATCTGTTTTTATTATTTATATTTTTTTAATTATATTTGTTTTTATTACATTTTTTTAATTATATTTGTTTTTTAATTATATATATATTTTTTAATTATATATTTTTTTTTAATTTTTTATTGTGCATATTGGTGTTTATAAAAATATATTATAATTCTAAATTCACACTTTATTTATATTCATCGCTGTTCGTTTCCTTACTGTGTTCGCTATAACATTTAATTTATTTTCTTTGCATTTCAACGAAAAGCTCTTCTTCGGAAGTAGTGTACACAAAGCCGGTGACTCGCAATTTTCTTTACACCCATTTTTTATGAAATACACACATATGCTTATTTATACATCTACATCTTCATATACATATGTGTATTTGCAGTGTTTTATTTATTTTAATTCCTCTGTTTTGTACAAATCTTGTTCCATACGCTTCGCACTGTCACTCATCGATGTTTGATTGGCCGAAGTGTCACGAATACAGATATCATATATGGATGGATGTACGTATGTATGTAAGTGTGTGTTCGTTTATTTGTATATATTTCACTTGGTTCGTTTTGCATTTATGACAGTTGTTTGACGTTGACGGCTTTGCTTTACTTCTGGGGTGAATTTTTTCTTGCCGAGTGCTGCTAATCGCTGCTCTTAAGTGCTTAATTATTAATCAGTAATTATTAGATACAATATAACTTATTATTTTCCTAATTTTAAGCTTGTTGATTCTTTGTGTACATCTGAAACATTAATTGGATTAGTAATAGAATTTAAATTGTATATACGCGTATGCAGCAAATTGATTTGAAATGGTGCGGTAATTTCCATAAAGTTTGGGGAAGTTTCTAGAAATGTAGTTTGATTTTTAAGGTTCGTGCTTATCTACGCTTAACTATTTTGCATATTTTTTTGAAATCAGTTAAATAAACCTTAGCTTTTTTATTTGCATATGTACATATGTATAAATTTATGTTACATAATTACTTATATATATATGTACAAGTATGTATGTACACACTTCAAGTAGAAACATTATTTGAACTTCTGTATGATGTAATTCACGCAGAATGGCGTTGTCGCCACTTATGCTACTACATATTAAGTATTTTTGCTGTTATTGCTGTTGAACGGCAGCGGCTGAGCATTAAACATTGTTGACAATTTCGATGGGAGGTAATAGAGTGCGTTTAAAACAAACATGAGAAGTTACTTATATTTAAACAACAAAAATAACAAGCTACAAGTCAATATTTGTCGTCTGGGTTGTTAGCTCTTGTTGAAAGACATGCCAGATCAACACATACTGCAAATAAAAATTGTTCAGTTTTTTCATTTTCAGTGCAAATCAGCTTCTAACAAAGCGTCGACAACACAAGTTACAACTTATGATTAAATGCTCAACAGCAATCATTTGCGTTCAATATTGATGTTGTGGCCCAGCCAGTTTTGGTGCACCAAAATGAGCATGCAACAATTTTATTCTGAGATATGCAATTAGCGGTGTTTAGGTTAGGTTGAATAATTCTATATGCTACGAACTTTAAATGAAGCACTTCTTATTTAAAATAGAAATCTTATATTTAGCTGACTAAACTTATAGTATACTAAATAGATTCGATCTTCTGATATATCGAATTGTTTGTACACACACGGTGCTGCTCTGCCATAGCTTTTTCGAGGTGCGTTTGCTTAGCTTGACGTGTGGCATTTCGGTTTCCTGTTGTGGCTTTTTTTTTTTGCTTTTATAGAAAACTGATTAAGGAAGCAAAGCACATATGTAGCAACACGCCCACCGCCCGCCGCTACATATCGCTATGGCCTGCCTACACACTTCAGCAGCCGGCAGCAGCAGTCAAAGTTGCTCCCAAAACTGAGGAATTTTTTTTCGCAGCTATGTGTGAGCGACAACTGCGCGCATTGTTTTTGTAATTTAATGTTATTTATATATATTTTTTGTTATACATTAGCATTTTAAAAATATCCAATGTGTATACGCATGCACGAGTACCAACGACTGTTTGTAGTTGTAGATTTAAAAATTGCGTTTAGAATTTTTTTGTTTGCCGGCAAGCGTTCTTCCAACCAATACTTTGGCAGAAAAGCACACAAATGCACATAAAGCTATTCAACGACAAAGCAAAGCAAGAAAAGTAAATATAAACTGATTGTTTGGTGGGCCGACGAACAGTGAAGCCCCGAAACGTCAACGTCAATGACAACAGTGGCGACGACTGCAACTCAACGTGTAGTACAACAAAAAGGAATAAAAAAATATGTCGCACAGATACCCACCTATCTATACATATATAATATATATGTGTATATATACATATGTACAAATGCTATGTTAATCCAAATGTATTTACATGTACCATATAAAATGGCAGCTAAGAAGAATTAAGATGCGACGGCAGAAAATATACGAAATACAAAGTATTTATGTGCAGAAATGCCTTTCCGTTGTCGTTCATTCGCTTCCTCGTTTCCTATTTCGCCGTATTGTTGTATAACAATTGCTTTTCGCTTTTCTACAGTGACGCTTCCGCCACCCTATCATTTGAAAATTAATTGAAAGCATTTTAACAAATGTGACCTCACATGCAATTTCTCCTTATTTCTGAATCAGCAACATGCAAGTCAGTTTTATAGTTTGTATATCTTCTGCAGCTCTCGCTCACCTGTGCCGTTCAATTTTATACGTGTCATCTTATTAATTCAATATATTCAAAGTTACACGCAAAATACTTTTATTTCGTCGCCATTTGCTTACAATATTTATATTATACAAGCTTCAAGTGCTGCTACCGCTGTTATTATTTCATTTACCCGCTTATCTTATCTATTTCCACACGAATTTGCTTTTTTCACTATTTCGAAGGTTTTTGGTTTGTTGCTGCGTTTGTTTATTTTCTCTATACTACAAATATGCAGTTTATTTGTTGACAGAGAACTTTTTTGTCTCAGCGAGTTGTTAATTTTGCAATACTCGTTACTTCTCGGCGGTAAATAAGAACTGAATTGGGGAAATGTATTCACCTTGAATCAGAATGAAGCGTGCAAGTCTTATCAGAGTAAAAGCTAAAATTAAATTTGAAATATATTAGATAAAGTGAAGACAAAAATAAATATAATTTGGAATTAATTAATCAAAATGAAATGTAAAAATATCTCACTTTTTAATTGTTAATGAATTGTATATATGTACATACATATAAATTTTAAATATTCGATAAAATTGGAATTATTTAATAATAGTTTTGAATAAATTATCTAAAATGAAATTAAAATATTGTTATAATACAATCATTATTAAAAAGAATTGAAGTAAAACAGAAAGAGAATTTGAAATAGATTAGATAAAATGCAATAAAAACAAAAAAAATCGGTAGATGTAAATTAAGCAAATTTTTTTAAATAAATTAGCTAAACTAAAATTTAAAAAAAAAATCAAATAATAATTAAAAAAAAATATATATATATAATTTTCGAATAAATTATATAAAGTAAAATTGAAAGATGGTAATAATATAATCAATATTAAAAATAAGTATTCGTATGAAATATTAATTATTTGAAATAAAATAAGAGAAGTAAAAGTAGAAAATCAAACAATATTTTGGAATAAATTAATTGAAGAAAAAAATTAGATAAACTAAAATTAAATAGATTCTAAAACTTTAGATGAAGTAAAATTTAAAAATAATAATTTGAAATAAATAAATGCAAAAAAAAATTTTTTTTTAAATTTAGATTAAGAAGAACTAAAAAATGTTAAATCCATCATATGAAATAAAATTGAAAAGTAATAATTTGCCATAAATTATGTAAAGTAAAATAAAATTAAATAAATTAGATAATGAAAAATTAAAAAAAAAATTAGATAATGAAAAATTAAAAAAAAATAGATAATAAAAAAAAAAAAAATTAAGTAAAACAAAATGTTGCAATACGAAATCCAATTCTTTTTTATATCTATGTTTCTGCATACATTATTTAAATAAATTAAATGAATTCATAGAAAAATTTAAAAAGAAAAAAGAAAAGGTTCTGGTTTTATGCTTATTTCAGTCAGATGACAGATTTTTGATAAGCTTTAATAAAAAAAAATAACGAAAAAAATAAAATATTAATAAAATTATATTAAAATAAAAAAAATTAAATTTAAAAAATAAACTAAATTATATTAAAAATTTCAACAAATAAACAAATAATATAAAATGCAATAAAAAAATAAAATTTAAAGAATAAAATAAAAATTACAAATTAAATTAATTACAAAAAAAATTAAATTAAATTAAAAAAATTTAAATTAAATTAAAAAATTTTAAATTAAATAAAAAAAAATTTAATACAAAAAAAAAAACTTAACAAAAAAATTAAATAAAAATCTAAATTATATTAAAAAAGTTAAAATTAAATAAAAAACAAATATAATTAAATGAAAAAAACGAAATTAAATAAAATGAAATAAAAATTTAAACTATAAATGAAATCAAACTAAAAAATTGAAAAGACATTAAAATAAATAAACTACAAAACAAATAAAAAATGTAAAAAAGTTAAATGAAATAAAATTAAAATGATTAAAATAAATATAAAATGAAATCAAATACCTCAACCCCATAAAAACCCACAGAACTGATATGAAAACAAGTGTTATTGAAAGAAAACTAACCAATTCAAATTATTTCTGACAGTCAGTAAAATAGATTACCATTTCAACTGTGCCACGACCTCAAGTCTCTATTTCCAGGAAGTGTGATGCTGTATTAAGAAACCCGAAGCTATTCAAAGAACGCTTTGAAATCATTTTAATATAAAACTTTTAGAATACTTCTTACTACAAAGAATCATTCTATTATTATGTGAAATAATTTTTGAGCTTATTTATTAATATAAACTGTGAAATAAATTTTTCTTTAGGTGAGTGCAATTGAAATATATGGACTATGGATATATGAATATATCAGTGAATGTCTTGTACAAAAATTGTGAGACTTAAAACATATTTTTTATTAAAAATAGAAAGATTCGGTTTGTTAATGATTTCTAATGATTTTTTTTGTTGAACAACATGTTAAAATACAAAAATACTACGCTAGTAGCGTGGCATTATTAGACAGTCCTCACTGCCATTCGAGATTTATAAAACAGCTGTTTTTGACATTAAAAAATTCACATAATTTAATATTTATTGAAAGAAAACATTGTAATGTCGTATATTGTTATAAAAGTCGTCTTGTTTTAAATACTTTCCATGTAATGGAAATAAGGGACGCATTTTTTGATTTCGATTGCCAGTTGTATTCATTTTTTTTTTTTTGTATACTTATAGTATTTTCTCATTTTAGTGACTAAAAATCAGCTGTGATAATGTGCTCAATTTCCGGTTTTAATGTGAAATTTCGAGTAGACTAGCTTTAAATCTCCTCGGTAACGAGATTTACTAGCGTCATTTTCGTATGGCGAAATCTTACTAAATCTAATGGATTAGTGAGCTAATCTACTCAACAGCCTAAATCTCGTGATTAAGTGTCGGTCGGAGTGGAAAGTGTCAGCATTAGAGCGATTGTTCGATAGTTTTTTTTTACTAATTTAAGGCAAGTAGCAAAAATGCGAAAAAATGTTTATGCATGAATATAATTTGTTAAATATTAGAAACATCAATATCTGTGTAACTAAGTGGTAAAAAATTTAAATTTTGTATTTTTTTAAAATCATTTCTACCTACTTTCTGGTTTCTGCCATTCTCTTATACATGTACCATATGCATTTTAAACAAAATCAAACTTGATGCTCAATTATTTGTGTAAGACAAAAACAGTTTGAAAATTTTCTAACAGAACAAAAAGCATTTTGCTGTTATTTATAGCCTTAATTAAAAGAAAAATTTTAACTAAGCACTAGAAAGCACACACACACATTTGTCGACATGCATCTATCGCTAGCATAGCAACCCTGTCTGCCGTTTTATTGTTGGCAACACATTGCTGCCGCCTGCTGTTTTAAGAATACTGCGCTCTTCTAAGACGCCAACAACAGCTGCACGAAGCATAAAACAGCAACTCTATTAGTTAAAATGAAAAGCAATAATATACACAAGCATACATACATATGTATGTACACAATTAGACAAATGCATTGCACTTAATGACAACATTGTTACATAGTGTGCCTCTCGCACCTTTGTCTGCTGTTGGCTTTAATTTGCATTCAAGTACTTTTGTTATTTTTAAGTTTGTATAAAAATTGGCATGAACTTCCTTGAACTTGTTTCGCACAAAAAAAAAAAAATGAAAAGCATAGCCAATTTGTACCGGTTACTCGGTTATATTTGTAGCCTAGGTTAATGTAAAGAGATTTTCATTTTTGGCAGTTCACGTCGCAGTTACGGTGCTTTTTTTGGTTTGCTGTCAAACTGACGTTAACAGTTAAGCGGATGACACTGCAATGTATTTTTGCTATTAGAAAATTTTTGACTTCAGCTAGATATTTAGGGTAGACCTAATGTGGCAGCCTAAAAAAGGCGACTTTTTGGGTATTAAATAATTGTTTAAAAATTTTTAGGATATTTTTAAAAATATTAAGGGTATTTTAATATATGAGGAATACACAAAAAAAAATATTTTGTAAAAAAATTTTAAGGCTATTTTAATATATTAAGAATACACAAAAAAAAAAAAATATTTTGCGAAAAAAATGGTTCTGCTCCGTGTATAGGACCTAAAAATAATCTCTTTAGAAAATGAAAATTGAAAAATTAAATTTTCAGAAAAACGCGTTTAAAGATAAACTGAGCTAATTGGCACTGAGCGGCTACACTTTAGAAGTCTGTAACTACTTGTAAAAAAATATTTGAAATATTCATTAAAAATTTTGGCACGTCATTTTTAAAGATATACGAGTAGACTAACGAAATATGAAAAAATAAAAAATATATTTTTTATTCAAAATTGCATACCAGGTGTGCGCCTCAAATATTGGAAATTTATATAAATTATTGTGTAAAATTATTTAAATAATTTACTTTTAGCTTAATCTCACTTGCTCTTCACGTTTTTTTTTTGCACCATTTTACACAAAGGTATGTTCTTGCGGTATTAGAACACCCCTAATAGTTGCATTAAATCAGTTTGAGTAGCGCTAGCGACAAACCAATTCGCTTCTAACTGATTTTTCTCCACCACCCCTTCAGCATATTTGCTAATACTCTAGCCAATGACCACAGTGACAGTAACAGTGAGTTTGCCGCCAAAATTGCGTTACATTCTTAATAAAAGCTGAAATTTTGTATAAGTTTGGCACAACTTTTGCTACAGCTGTTGCTGTTTAGCTGCTGGGAGCGTGGGTCGCTAGTTTTCACTATTACTAAAAATCAAAGTTCAGCTGCACCCCCTGCTGTAGTCCTCTACCTCCATATACATATTGTACATTAAACTTAGTATACCACATGCGGTTGGCTACTGCACCACTGCGCGGTCGTTCGGTCAGCTTCTTTGTATGTACATATGTCGATAAATATACGCTAAGTGTAGCATATACAAATCTGCTACACTTTCTTTGTCTGTCAGCGTCTCTTACGTGACGCTGATTACTTACTTACACTCATTTCTCTCTGTTGCTTTACCCCACGACAGCAACTCAATTGTGTCGTTGCATTGAGTTATTATTGATTTCTTCTACATTTCAACAAAGTCTGTTGCTTGCAACACAGCTGGCTATTATTAGCAACATTTACATACATATCTATACATGTACATATGTGTGCGCAACTGTGACACTGTGTTGTAGCATTTGCAGTTGCTAAGCCATGTCTTATTTGCTTCTTTTCCACATTTTTCCGTACAATTCTTACGCCACCAAGCAAACGGTATCCATACATACACATGTATGTGTATCGTCTACACATGTATGTATGTATGTATGTGGCTAGGAAAATGTGCCAACAACAGCAACGACAACAACTTGTATCGCCACATCTCATCACCGTGTTCTGTCATTTATGCCGCTGCTGATCGTTGGCCAACAGTTGACGCCTTCGCTTGTTTGGTATTCGTTTTGTTGCATCCCTTTCTCTCCCTTTGCTTCACCCAAACTAACGAAATTTCTATTCACTTTTACCTCGTTGGCTATTAACCCAATGTATTTGAGGTATTGTATTGAGTTGATTCAAATTTTTTTGGCATAAAAATAAACCAAATTGCAACGCAACAACAATTGCAACGGCAAAGGCAAAAAATATTGGAAGTCTCGTGGTGCGGCACATGAGTGCTCGGCTTGCATTCGTACTGAGCATATGTGTTGTACAAATGCCATTATGTGTATTTATAATAGTCACGAGTCTCATGTGATTTTTTCGCGACTATTTGCAATCTATTTACATACATTTGTACATACATATGTCTGTATGTATGTGTGCATGTTTAACCAACAAACTAAAGCGTTTGTAGTGTCAGTCGAGCTGTGCTGCTAAATATAACAGGCATACTTACAAACTACACACAGTTAATGTTCTATATACTCACTATCATTACTTATCTACATACATATGTATTAGTGTTGTACAATTAGAAACACTTACTTCCTACTACTTTACTACTAATCGTTATGTCAGTGCGGCAAAACTAATATGCTATCGATATTTGTTATCTTTGACTGCTTTCTTGTTGTTAAGCTACCTTTTCCTATGCGAAATGCGGTTTAGCAGTAAACATAAAAAGTTTCGTAATTATTTTTATTCCCTGAACAGCGTATATGAAGTTTGCCACAAAGTTTGTAATACCCAGAATGAAACGTAAAAGACGCTATATAAATATAAACGAACAGAGTAACGAGCTAAGTCGATTTAGCTTTAGCATATATAATATGTTATGAAGCTGCCATACAAACTGACCTAGCAAAATCAAATTCTTGTATGAAAACTTTTTTATTTATTTTTTCATATGTATCTTCACCAAATTTGGCATGCATAATTTTCCAAGGCAACGCTACAATCATACAATCAACATATTGTTCAGATCGGACTACTATAGCATATGGCTGCCATACAAATTTATCGATACAAATCAAGTTCTTGTATGCAAACTTGTATATTTGATAAGATAACTTCACGAAATTTGGCATAGATTATATTTCAAGGATGCGCTATAATCACTGAACATATTTTCCACTTTAGCATATAGAATTTTTTGTTCTTGTATTTATATAGATAATTTCTACATTTTTCCACTGCTTAAAACTTGTTAAGTTTTGCTACATCTCCCACAATAAAGCTGCATAATTAAGCATAAAAAATGCTTATATAGTTTGTAAATACATACATATACATATGTACATACATACATACACATACATACATACATTGAATCAACTTATCAACGAACTGTTAACTGTTGTGCATAGCTTCACTGCATGTCCACTCAATGTCACACCATATACTCGTACACTGTCAACAACATTGTTGTAGTGCGCCATTTTCACTGCACAGCACCAATTGCAGTGAAAATGTTATTTAGTATAGAAACATTTGTTTCTAACATTAACAAATATATCTAACAAAAATGCTTTAAAAAATTTAATTGACATAATTGCAAACATATATATGTATGTACATATGTATAGTGTTTTGCTGATTTTTTTGCCCAAAAATAATAAACACAAATAATGCTTTAACGAGCTCTAGTCACGAAAGGTAACAGTTAACAGCGCAGCGGTATTATGATTGATTGATAAATAAAATTAGTTATCGAAAGTCGAATAAATGATGAATATACATATGAAAGGGTGTACGGCATATTGATTTATATGACATGATTTTAGCTGAATGAAATGTATTAGAAGTGTTTAAAAAGTAATTAGCGTTAAATTAATTAAGAATTTACTTTTAGTTTACTTTGTTATTGGATTTATTTCTTATTTCTGATATGTTTATTTCTGAAATTTGCATTTTTTTTTTTGCTTTTAATTTTACCGATTATATTTCCAATAAACGTGTATGATTTACATACAAAAATAACAAATATAAAAAATTTGAATTGAATATTTATATTTTTTAATTGAAATGCTACAAAAAATCATTATCGTGAATGGCTTGCCTGTAGTAATTGTGCATCTAAAATATTTCAAAATTTCAAAAATAATTTTTCAAAAATAGTTTTTTAAAAATATTTTTCAAAATCTATTTTTAAATATTTTAAAATAATTTTATACACTTTTCTGTTTTCACACATTCCACAAAAAAAATCATATCTCTTTTACATTAGGGTGAGCCGAAAAAAACAAATTGCTTTATTTCGCTTGCCGTCATCATGCTTATGTACTTCAGAAAGCATGTCAAATTTCTTTATCCGCAATATTTAATACAAATGTTTTCACGTTTGAGCGTTGCCCGCAAATGCAAATTTGTAAAATTATTGATCAGAACAATCACATAACTGGATTGAACAATGAAATTATACGTGATAAAATCATGGAAGAACGAGATAATGTATTAAATTAATTTAAGTTAACGAATTTGTTCTAAATTATTGTTTTTTAAATTAATACTATAATACTGCGTCCAAACAGCATACTTAATTTTTTTATTTCTCACTTTTCAAAGCTTTTAAAAAAAAAAGAAGTAGTAAAGTAGTTTTTTTGGAAAATGTTACAACAAGATAAACGATACAAACAAGTTATGGTATTTTTAATGAAAAAATCTTTTTTACGTATTATATAAATGTGACATTTTTAATGCAACGACACCTTTGAAAATTTAGCCGAAAATCATGCTTGGGATATTTTATTCTATGGATATAGGTTAATTTTAGCCCATAACTGCGATAGGTTAGTTTATTTGGCTCACCCTAAAGTATATTATATATGTAATTTATCACATTTACTGGCAAATGATAAATTGGCATAAAGATAATGCAAAATTTTCAACTGTTTCTTTATTCTATTTTTATTTTTAAATATAAATTAAACATTTTATACATCTTATATTATACTAGCATATACTAAATGTATGTATGGTATGTACCATATACAAAACTGAAATTTGCGCAAACACAAAAATTCAAATTTTTGTTATTTCTCCTACACTTTGCTCATTGCTGCGTGCGTGTGTATATGCTTGAAGCGCTGGATGACTAACTTAACTGCGATATGACTATTTTTAGCCACAGACTGTGCCGTCAATGCAGGCTACAGATACCTGCGAAAATGGAATGCAAAAAAAAAATAATAACAATAATTACTAAATAATGTGCAGCCAACAGCAGCTGCAGCAGATTCCAGCAGCCGTCGCCGCCGCCGCACTGTCAACCAACTGTCAGAAATGCTCTTATGTAAGTGTGTGTCACTGTACACTGCTAGCCATACAGAGCGTATACGTAACTTGGTCGGGCGCCGACATTGCACTCGCTGTATTTTTGACATGTCATGCAGCTGTGTATATGTAGGCGTGTGTCAACAGTGCACCAACACATCTGTACATGCATAATATGTATTATGTGTGTACATTAAAATCTGTTATAATACTACATACATTTGTTTACTTCTTTGTCTTATCAGCAAATTTCAGTTATATTTAATTTGTTGCTGGTGCTTTTTTCTAAGCGTCTATAAAATATTGAAATGCCTTTTGTCTATAAGTCTGACCTACTTTTCCAGCAAGACTGCACACAAACACTCACGCATATGTACTCATATACTCATATACTCATATGTGCTTGCATACATACATATGTATGTATTTGATTAATTGCTTTGCAATAAATTAAAATTAATTCAAAAAAATTAACTCATTTAATAATTGCTTTTTGTATTTGTATTCACGCATCATCATACCATCACCGAATGATCTCTCGCTTGCCCGTTGACTGCTGCTTGTCCGCTGATCAAATCTTTATTTGTGTGACATTGACGTGTTTGGCTGCGGTTAGCGGAAAGCGTAACGTCAGACTGGTGGTGGCACTAGGCAAAAATGTGATAAATGGTGAAATTGTTGTTAGTTGAAATGGCAATTGTACAACCAACATCGAAATAAACAAAAGCATGTGCTTTGATTTTATAATGCATTATGAATTACCTGCGATAGCTATAGCAATAGTTGGGAAAATTTTGAAATACTCGCATAAAGCGTTGTTTTTTTCCAAAACAATGTTATATATATAAGAAAAATAGTTTATGGAATATTTTTATGTGAGGTGAAAAGATCAATTTGCGTTGGTTTCGGGTGTGAAAAAGTACAAATAAAAAAATATGTATAATTTCAAAAGAAATCGAAATTTTATTATTATTTATGATTTTAAATTAATAATAAAAAAAAGGTTAAATTAATAAAGGATTAATCAATTTCAAAAAAAAAAAATTTAAAAATAAAATACAAAAATCAATAAAAAAGTTAAAATAAATTTAAAAATATTTTTTTTTCTATAGGAAAGAATATTATAATATAAAATGCATATTTTAATTTAAAAAAGTGTATAAAACTAAAAAAAGTTTAAAAATTTAAAAATAAAAAATTAAAAAAGTTAAAGAAATATAAAAAAATTAAACTAAACTTAAAAACTATTTGTTTAATTATTTTTTAATTCTGTGCTTTGTTCTATTAAAAAAACTTGTATTAAAATAAACTTAAAAATAACTTAAACAAATTTTTATATATGCACATAATTAATAAAAAAAAATTTTAATTGTATATTAATTGTTTGAGCATTGACTAAAAACTTAAAAATAATAATTGTTTTTTTTTAAAGCATAGGTTAAAAAAAAACATTAAAAAAATTATTTTTAAATTTATTATAATTTTTTGCAGCCTTTTTTAAATTTTTTTTATATTTTTTTTTTCAACTTTTTTTTATTTGTTTTTTTATATTTTTTTTTTCAACTTTTTTTATTTGTTTTTATATTTTTTTTCAACTTTTTTTTATATTTTTTAACTTTTTTTATTATTATTTTTCAACTTTTTTTTATTATTATTTTTCAACTTTTTTTTAAATATATTTTTTCAGTATATATTTTTTTACATTTTTTTTTGATGTATTTTTTTACATTTTTTTTTTATATATTTTTTTTATATTTTTTTTTTTATTTTTTTATTCCATAAATTTTTTTTTTTTTTGATTTATAATATGATAATACGATTTCATTTACTGCGCATAATTTTTGCTTTATTTTGTTGAATTCTTCATTTAAACACATATGTATGTACATTTTAATCAACGCATATGTACCTAAGAACATAAGCAATTTTGTTGTATTATTTGTATTTTTACTGATACCGCCGTTTGTCGCTTATTTGCTTTTGTTATGCGCCTATTTGGCGTCGCGTCGCACTATTGCAACAAATCTAATTCGTGTGTGCTATTAGTTTACAGCGAAAATACCTCGTTTATATTGCGATCAAACGTTGTCGTTGTTGTTGCTTTCATTATTATATTGTACGTGCGCTTGTGGTAGTATTTGTTTTTGTTGCTCATGCTCATATTGTCATTTTTGTTCAACTTGTTAGCATTATTTGAGCGCAAGCTTTCCAATGTTGTTGACATATTTGTTGTTGTATGCAATGCAAAAATTTGCAAGCCTACGTATTGTGCGCTTATGTGTTGGTGAGAGCGTGGAGCTACGCATACCTACATTCTCATACACACACTCACACAAAAAGCTTGCAAACTCTTGTTTATGCCTCACACTATATTTGTTTATAGCTGTTGATTCACATTTGCTGGTTTTGTAGCGTATGTGTATATGTGTGTGTTAAGGCAGTGAATGGTTAGAAAATCTTTTGTTTAATATTTTGCCGGGTTAAACATTTTTCTGCTCTTTATTATTGGGTATGACCGACTATGCTAGTGAGTCAGCAAAACGTTTTTGGTTATTATACTTTATAAAATACCGTTGCTTTTACCATTTTACGAATATTTCCAACTCTGTTAGTATTTGCTCTTACTCATACATGTGTACGTTCCGCGTGTGTGTGTATGTGTGTCATCGTTAATAATAAGCCGCCAATTTATTTATTTTTCTAACGAATTGGAGCGTATAAAGCACGAAGTCAAAGCGCTGCTCTTCTTTATTGCATTTTTTTGTTTTCGTATTCAATACGCTCTTGCGTTTTTGTACTTAACACTCTTACTGCATTACTTTTCTGCGACTCTCTTTCACTCTCGGCGCATTTGCACACTTAAAAAGTTGCTACGGTGTATTTGTGTACTTTTTTCTGTTATGCTCGGCATTTCACTACACTTACTATACCTATTCATACCCTATACAGGTTATATTAAGTTTGCCACAAAATTTGTGACATCCTGAAAGAAACGTCGGAGACCTTTTGAATGTATACAAATATACATAAACTTTGCCTGGATTATTTTCCAAGCCAACGCTACAATCTCCTAACAAATTATTTATATCGAACCACTATAGCATAATACAAACTGCAAAATCAAAATCAAGTTTTTGTATGCGAACTTTTTATTTGTGAAAGGTATTATACACACATATGTAGCTGCGGTGCAACCGAAGTTTACTTTTTTTTCTTGCTTTGACTGAATAAAAGTAAAAAATAACACAAATAGCCGGGTCGCATGTTGGCATTTGCATGCGAAGTCGCAGTCTCTTTTATTTTTGCTGCCAGCTATTGTTTGCTCTCTGCTATATACACTCAGCAACTACAATACATATTTTGCGCTTAAAGCTTTTATTTTTTATAAATTTTAAACAAATAGCATAGCATCACTATGAACATTATCGTTACTTAGCACACATATGCAGCTAAAATTACGCTTTTTACTTTCTTTCACTCGCTTACACACGCGCACACGTAATCTAACTTAAAAACAGCAACAATTTTGTAGCGACTATCAAAAGCGTCGCCACACATTTAATATATACATACATACATTCATACATATGTATAATATGCATAGATATATATATATATAATATGAGTTGTTGTTCTTGATATATTTCATTGCCTCATTTCTTCGGTGCTTTTCTCGTTTGCTTGCTGTATTCGTTACTCGCGCATCAGCTACTATTACTGCGGCGTCGCCGTCAACGTCAACGTCGACGTCGTCAACAAAACAAAATTTGCTTTGTGCTTTATGCCAGCAACAGTATCACCCCACCGCTCCCAAGGCGGCAGTGGGTATCGTATCACATCGCACGGCACGGCAACGCGTTGTGTTGTTGGCGCTATCGTCGTCGTCGTTGAAGTCGGCTAAAGCGCCAGCATTGTAGAGCAGACCTGGCCAGCCTGTCAGCCACTGGCGACCAGACTAACCCAGCCGCACACATTCAGTACGCAAGCAAACGCCGCGTCAGTTGTTGTCGCGTCTAAATTTGAAATTTTTAGTGAAAAAGTCTCAAAACCGCTTATAGTTGAGCAGTAAAAAGTGTTGCTCGTACAAGTGCAGAAAATATTGCTTAAACAATAAAAATGCAAAATACTTGCAATAAGTTTTAATGTAAAAAATTTGCAATATTTTTTCACGACACTGTACTTTTGCCAATTGGAAACAGAAAAGTTACTGCAAAATAAAGTGCAACATTTTTTAGCAAATTCCACGCCGAAAAATTACAATTAAGCGCTGCAAGAAAGCAAAAAGTGCAAATCTTTTCTAAGAAAAAGTGCTGAAAAATTTCTTTATTTTCGCGGAGGCCTTTATTATATG
This sequence comes from Bactrocera oleae, assembly GCF_042242935.1. NCBI lineage: Eukaryota > Metazoa > Arthropoda > Insecta > Diptera > Tephritidae > Bactrocera > Bactrocera oleae. Next base: position 4,640,379 of record NC_091539.1, read on the forward strand.
TAACAAAACGCACACACATACGCATGTGCATGTGTGACAACTCATACGTCGTTCAGTCAGCAAACGAGGAGGCGCTGGGCGTGTGTACATACATATATACACACATACATATGTAGTTGTGCATGTGAGTGGGTCGCCGTCAAACGCCTGCAGGCTGCAGCCTTCAGCTTTCCTGGCTGTGCTTGCGATTTTCCAACGCACTTCGGGGCCGCACACAAAATCGCCGTTTTGTCTTCGTGTACGAGAGTATGTCATTTTTAAATGCTTTCTACATTTGCTTGTTTGCGTACAAGCACGAGCGGCGATATCGTCACCGTTTTACGCGATAAGCTGGTGTCTAATTTTTCTCAGTGCATTCTTATACAAAACAATTCAATTCATTTCAATACAATACTATACTATACTATAAGCTCGTTGGTTCAACGACGTTTGCGTAGTTATTGATGTTGTTGCTCTGTTAATATACAACTACAAATACAAATAGACACATACATACTTACACGCAAAGTGCAAAAAAGAATTCAACAGCAAAACTTTGTTATTGTATTACAATAATACAAATGAAGATGAGTGTATAAAAATTTTGTTAAAAAATTAAATTAAAATAATAAAGCGTATAACAAAATTTATAAAAAAAAAATAAAATAAATATAATAACAAAGCGAAATAAGTGCTTAACAGCGCAACGGAAGCAAGTAAAAAGTCAGCGTAGAGAAAATAAACAAACAAACGCGTCGCAAAACACGTAAACGACGACAAAAATTAATAAACGTCAAAATAAAAATTAAATGAAATTACAACAAATACAGAACTTAAACGCGGCTACGGGCAGCGGCAGTGGCGTCTACAAAATGGCCGATCTAACAAAAAAGTACGTTACTTATTGCTTATAAAAATTATTAGAACTTTAGAAGCGCAAACAAACGTCAATATATATACATACATGCTCGTATGTATGTATGTATATACATATACTACGTACAATCCTTTACTTTTGTTACTTTTACTTTGTTGCATTTGTGACTGTTATTTGTTATTAAAATTTTTTTGCTATAGTATTCTTTATTGTTGTGTATGATGATTTTTCTGTATCTATTGTGTCGTATTCTTTACAAAGGCAATATTTTTGAATTAGTGACATTGTTCGAGATGTGTATTGCTTATGAATGATTTTTTTGCACCTTTTTAGAAGCTCAAAACAAAGTTTTGTTGTGTTTTTGCTAAATACTAAGGCCAAGACAAGCACATAATGTGTTGCACACTTGTTGTTGTTTGGCATGCACTTATTATTTATGCACTTTTTAAGTGCTTAACTTCGAAATGTTTACTTTACCCAAAATTATAAATCAATCAACTGTTTGGTTTTCAATGAAAACAAGAAAATCGATATACCGATAACGTTGGTGCCGACAAATGAGTAGCTGCTTGGCGTTAATAGCACGTGTGCAAAATTTCAGCTCGATATCACAAAATCTGAGGGATTAGTTCGCCGATATACAGGCAGACAGACAGACGGAAAAACGGACATTGGCAAGTCGATACAGCTCGTCATGCTGATCACTTACATTCGTATATACATACCTACATAACATATATTAGCAGTGCTCTGACGTTCAAGTCGAGCGGTCGAGTCGTTTCGAAAAAATTTTTGCTCGCCGATGCTGAAAACAGCGTTTTGAGAAAGAAGGCGTTCACACAGCTAGTATGAATTTTGAATTTTGAAAAACTGGTTTTCATATTTTGATAGTTTAGCCTTGTAAAGTGTTGCCGCTCAGTTCAATCAGTTTATCTTTAAACGCTTTTTTCTCGAAACAGCATTTTACGTATTTGCTCAAGTGATAGATAACTCGATGATAAATAATCTCAATCATGACATGTTTTTCTGTCTGTAGTGTATATAATTCTACATACAATGAACTATCTGATCAAAAATCTAATTGTGGTAGGCTAAAAACAAAGAAATTGGTTTTTCGAAATTCACAAGTGGATATAATTTCGAAATATTTACTTTATCTAAGATTTTAAATCGTTCGTGCACAAAACATTGCAGATCGCCATGCATTCCTCAACTTTCAATTTAATCTAAATCGAACATCTTTATTTTCGATGAAAAATAATTATCGAATTGAGTTATGCTTATTTTTTAATATCTCATAAAAACCTAAAGCTCTTGTAGTCGTCGTATATGGGATTTGAATTGTCAATACATGCATACATATATAGTAAATATAACTACATTTGTATATGTATTGCCACAAGCTTATTTATATTGTATATATACTATATATGATAAAAAAATTCTATTTTTAGGTCTAAGTCAATTATATAGGCGCACTAATGTATATATTTTTTAACATATTATATATATATATTTATGCTCATAAATATGTATTTAAGGAATTTGTGTATATTTGCATACATGCATACATACATACATACATACATACATACATATATATGTAATACAATTATAAGTTAACGTTAATATAAATGAGCAGATGAATAAACTTGCCGCTGTCCTTCCTCCTTGCTCCTGTCCTTCCAATTTGTTTTTGTATTTTTGTATATACATATGTATGTATGTATTTACATATTTATTTATGTGTTTATTGGGGTGGAGCGAAAAAAATTTTTTTTTTCTTGCTTAGCCTGGGGGAAAAATCTGTAGATTATAAAAAAAAATTTTTTTCGCTCCACCCTAGTGGATATATAATATAATGCAACCTTGTTTTTTGTGTTTTTTTTATATTTGTATTTATATTGCAAAGCGTTTGTTCTCGCTTATATATTAAAAAATTAAATAAAATATTGAGCCTTACAAAAACTGATACTTGCAATTATTTATTATTATTTTTTTTGCATCATTTATGTGTCATGCTAAACGAGCTCTTCAATACTTTCTTGATAACTGTCGATATTTCTTTTCGTTTAAGCAAAGTTGTTACTTTAATTTTTTTCCTTTTTCACCTTGTGTAATTGTGTTTATATAAATGTATCCAATGGCAGCGCTACTGTTGTGCAGTGAAGCATTCAAATAGCCAGTTAAAATCCCATTAGACTTTTAAACCTTAAATATTTGCCCACGTACATACATACACACATACGTGCTAAAGTACCCACCGGATATGGGCTTCCTCAAATTGTTGTCACTTTTTAAATTAACTGTGTAAGGTTGGATTTAACAAAAGCTAATAATTTGTAATAAAATTATATTTATTATTGAAAAATATTTGTGTAAAATTAATGTTATGAAAATGGTTATATGATTATTATTAAAAAAAGATTGGTTTAAATTTTCGAAATTTTTGTAAATTTTAAGTTTACGAATTTTTATGTTATTATATGGTAGTACAAGGAAACAGCCAGGGTTGCATTTGTTTAAGCTTTTGTTATGATACACAAAAACCATTCAGTTTATGTTTATTTTTGAAAAAAATACTTCGCTAAATTTTGTAGATTTTTGGATTTTTGAATTTTTATGTTGTTATATGTTAGTAAAAGAAAACAGCCAGTGTTGCATTTGCTTAAGGTTTTGTTATTATTAAAAAAATATTTGTTTAAATTTTTGTTATTAAAAAAATATTTGTTTAAATTTTTGAAATTTTGCAAATTTTTAGTTTTCGAATTTTTATGTTGTTACATGTTAGTAAAAGAAAACAGCCAGTGTTGCATTAGCTTGAGATTTTGTTATTTAACATATACGAGCCACGAAATTTCTATAATTATTTTTTCAGTTGATTTTTTTATATTTTTTTTTTTGTTAAACTTATTTTATGAATTAAAAAAAAAAAAATTTTTGTTTAGTAAATTTTTTTATAAAATTTTTTTTATCAAATATTTTTTTTATTAAATTTTATAAAATACATAACTTCTTGCTCCTTTTTGCTTCAAAACTTTATTATTTGTTGCTGTTCTTTTTTGCAATTTCAAAAGTATTTCTTTGAGTGTATGTTGTAACCATACTGTTGACTCGATTCCGAATGACGTCAAACAGCGCTGAAATGTAAATTTCCATTGTATAAGTATTCTATGTACGATAAAGTTTGATTCGCACTGACGTGTATAACGTAAGCTTTTCGCATAACAGCTTCTTATTGTAAGTCACAAGTAGCGCAAGGTTTTATGAGCAACCCAGCTTCACAAACTCTACTTGCATATCGTCATACGTTTTAGTAAGAATTTTCGTTCTGGAAAACTTTGTTATTTGACGAGATATATTCACGAAATTTGGCATGGATTCAAATATATAGTTCAGGATTTCGAATATATAGTTCAGATCGGACGACTATAGCATATAGCTGCCATACAAGCTGCACGATCAAAATAAAGTTCTTGTATGGAAAACTTTTTTATTTGACGAATTATCTTCACGAAATTCGGTAGAAATTAGATAATCCAAGGCAGTGATACAATCTCTTAACAAATTGCATATAACAGCCATACAAGCTGACCGATTAAAATCAAGTTTGCTACGTTTTCAGATTTACTTATACATATAGTTGCAGTTGTGAAGGTATTATAGCTTCGGTGCCGCCGAAGTTAACGATTTCCCTTCTCCTTTATTGATAAAGTTTCACTTGTTATCTGTGCGCGTTCTTTATCCGTTACTTAGTTCTACATATATATTTATTATGTACGAGTATACCACTGCTGATTTTGACTTTCTTTGAATTAATGGTGCGCACCTGTTTTGCCGGTTTGGAGTGCTTTGCTCATTAAACTGCTACGCCATCGTTTAGTCGACACGCTCTTATGTACTTACATACATACATATGTATGTATGTATTTGCATATTTAAAATTCCCAAACGTTTAGGAATGCCACTCACTTTACAACAAATACACGACTAGGTTTCCAGCCATAGCAGCATGAGCAACATTTTATCGCTCGCTGCAAATGGCAGATAAAAACACATCATCGCTGCCTGTGTTTGGCCTAATTAAATTTGGCGTCCCAACGTAAAAAAAAACAAAAAACATGAAATTATGCCAAAAATGTGACTTTAGGCTAACACAAATATCAGGCAGCTTTATGCTTATTTTCGTATTTGTTTGAACTAGATCGACGCCCGTCAACAATTGATATTTATATACAAATATTTAATAAGCATTTACATAAAACTCATCGCTATGTATACATATATGTATATGTATGTCTGTTCGTGGAAAATGTGCTGGTCACGGGCTAAAGTTTGACGTCTGCGAAGTCCATTGTCGTTTCCTCAAAACGGCTTAGCAAAGCGTTTTTCAACGATCATGTCACACGATCAGCGTGTTCGTTGCCACTGTACATACACATGTCCACACTGGTATATGTAAATGCATAACACACACACACACACCTATATGCGTTTATAGCGCCGGTGGGTTTGGCTGATGTTGTTGACGACTGATGATGTTAGTTGCCGGTGAATACGTATGTTTTTGTTGCTAGGCCCATAATCGAGAACTGATTTCATATATTAGCTCTTTAATACACTACATGCATAAGTGTGTATCTTAATTATATTTATTTGGTTTCATTTGCTTAACTTTTTGCTTGAATACTTTTTCCTGCTGAACTTCAAACCGCTTAATGCATATGCATATCTTTATGTACAACGCTATAAGTAAAAAAACGACTTTTTTCTAGTTATTGCACTACATAAAATTTTTTTTCAAGAAATTTAGTCGTATGTACTTATGTATGTGTGTATACAGTGCAATAAGTAACTTCTCTGTTTTTTTTAAGTTAACCTTCGAAATCGAAATATTTGTCTTCGAAGTTCGGGTTTTGGGTTTTGCGTTATTGAAAAACATTTTTATTAATTATACTGAGCAGTTAATTAAACATGAAAAATATGGGTGGAATAAATTTTTTAGTTTTTCCTCTTACGTCAATGGTGTATAGCATATTACCGTTGAAATTTGTTTTTGGATATTGCACCAAATAAATTTTTTACGAGAGATTGAGTCGTTGTAAAAAAGTAAGTTCTCCGTTTTTTCGAAGTTAGCGTGGGAAATCAAAATATTTTTCTTCGAAGTACGGGACTTGGGCTATTGAAAAAACTTATTATTAATTATACCTACAAAATGGTTGCTAAAAATTTGCAAATAGAGACATATCTACCTTCTCTTTTCTTATTCTATAATAATATTAGAATTTATTTATTAATTTTTCGATCAAAATTATGTGCCAGTTGGAATCAAAGTCGGTTTTTCGAAAAAAACTAATATTTTCTATTTCAAAAATATTGACCCAATTTCGACACCTCGTAGTTTCTGTCATGTAGGCTTGACTAAAAAATGTCATAAACCATTTTTACGTACTTTTTATAACAATATTTATTTTTTTTCAATAGCGAATAGCGCAATGTCGAAAATTGAAGTCAAATATTTCGATTTTGTTGGCTAATTTCGAAAAACGAAAAAATTACTTTTTTCCTTATGACTGAAACTCTCGGAAAAATTGCTTTACTCCAATACCCAGCTATGTGTTGTACAGCGTAATACAACTGACATTATTATATTCAGTATTTGTTTAATATGTAAATAGCATCCTTTTTTGTTGCGTTTGTTCCATTTTTTATCAGCCATTTTTTTCTGAATTTGCAATTATATTGCTTTTTGCGCTCCAACAACGTTTATTATAAAATTTATCATAACGCTTGAAAAGTGCGCATATTATGGCGTTGCCATACAGCATTGCAATTATTTGTTGTTTTTGCTTTTCTTTTTACTTAGCTATCGTTAATTTTTTTTGTTTACATAATAATTTTTACTTTCTTTTTTTACTCATTCGTCGTTTTGGTTTGTTGCTGTTTTATAATAAGCGTCTTTTTTGTGTTTTCTTTGCTTTTTATTTTTGCTAACTATTATCTATACACTCGCAATGTGTTTTGTGCTTTTGTTTTGTTAGTTTTTGTTTGAATCTGCGCTTGAGATTTACATTTGTTTACAATATTTGTAGTTTTCCACTTACTATGTATTTATTGATTGCTATTGCTTCTTTTTCAACTCAAAGCATCTAGTTGTTGTAGTGCTTTTATTGTGCCTTGCTTAGTTGTTTATGCCGATTTTAGCGTTCTTTTTCGTTTTCGCGTTTTGCTTTTTGTGTTTCGTATGTGTGGATACATATAAACATGTGCTAATATTTACATTTCTGTTCCTTTGTTTGTTTTGCGGTATGTGCTTAATTTTTAGATTTTTTTTTAAATAATTAAAATTTTTTTTAAATTAAAAATTTATTTTTTTTAAATATTTTTGTTTTTAATTTTGAATATTTTTTTATTAAAAAATTTTTTTAGTTTCCTTTTTTATTTTTTTTAAGTGTAATTTTTTATTTATTTTAAGTGTAATTTTTTATTAAGTTTAATTTTTTTTTTATTTTACTTTTTTATAAATATAAACATGTGCTAATATTTGCATCTCTGTTCCTATGTTTGTTTTGCGGTATGTGTTAAATTGTTTTTTTTTTTAATAATTTGTTAAAAAGAGTTTTGTTTATTTTTAATATTTTTAATTTTTTTTTAAGTTTAATTTTTTATTTAGTTTAATTTTTTTAGTGATATATTTTTTTTATTTTAATTTTTTTATTTTTGTTCTTTTTTTATAAGTTTTTTTATTATAATTATTTTTTATTTTATGTTTTATTTTTTTATTTAATTGTTTTTAGTTTAATGTTTAATTTTTTTTTATTTTTGTTTTTTATTTAATCTTGTTAATTATAATTTTTTTTTATTTTAATTTTTTATATTTTTAATATTTTTTATTCTTATTGTTATGCTTTTTTTTGCATTTAAATCATTGTTTATTTATTGCGCTTTTATTTATAGCTGTCGTTTTCGCTGTCATTGGCTGTCATTTACTCAGTGAATAATACTATGTGAATAAACCTCACTTATTTCAAATGTGTCGATATGTTTGATTATAATTACAAAAAAATATTGTTGCTATATATTTGATGTATGTATGTACATATGTACATAAAAATATAAATCGAGAAACTTGTTTACTTGCATACTTTTTCCACTTATTGCCGATTTCACAATAAATATGCAATTCTGTTTATTTGGCAACCTAAAAAAAAATAAATTGATTTTGAAGAGTGCTTAATTATTGTGCAGTAACCTGTATCTGAAAAAATAATTAAATAAAACGAATTTAATATAGAAAAAGTAATTAAACGCAGCGCTACATAAAATGGTGGCTACTTTACAAGTTCATACTATATTAATAACCACAGTTTTCGTATTGCTTTCAATTCTGCGCAATTAAATCTTGCGCTCAATTATGGCGAAAGACGATGTGTGCCATGGTCGGGTCTTAGTTACCTGAAACGCACACGTATTTTACTCCGCCCATGCATCAACTCACTAGCAATCCAAAAAATGATTTACAAGACAGCCTAAAAAAGTCGATTTTTGCTTATGAAAAAAAAAACTACTGTATTAATTTGTGCATATTTATAGATATTTTAAGAATATACAGTAAATTTTATGAAGAAAAAAATTAAATAACTTCGAGTTACACGCAAACTCCGATGACGCTAAAAAAATATGGTCCTCCATTGCTGCAGTGACTCGATCTTCTCCGTGGATGAAACTTCAAAAAGTAAAAACATTAACTAAAATATATCAACCGTGCAATGACCTTGTCGAAAAAAATAGACAAACTCGCCATTTCTTAAAAAAAAATTTCTTTAAAAAAAAGTTGAATTTCAGCCAAAATTTTGGTCGTTTTTGGACTGATAAAATTCAATTTTTGATCAGAAAAAACTGACCTACCGGTTGTATCGAGTACTATATACAGAAAATGCAGAAAAAATTTGACAGTGAACGTATCATTTGTGTGTTCGTGTCTTGTTCGATTACTCGGAAAATGCTGTTTCGAGAAAAACGCATTTGAATATACTTTGGAAGGCTGTAACTCAACAAATATTTGATAATATTTTTAAAAGTCTATACTGTTGAAACATGCAAAGAATAAAAAAAATATTTTTTTTCTTTAAATTTCACACCAGGTGTGCCCCTTAAGGAAATATTATTTTCTGGCGCTATAACAACAACGACAACTTCTATTTAGCGTGCCTTATAAAACCAGCTCCTTATTTGTAATATGCCAAAATGCAAAACTAATTAGCAAAATGTATAATTACAGGTAAAAATAATAATAAAAAAATACACAGCAATAAAACTTGCGCACTCGTGGGGTTGCGTAGCAAATAAAAAAAAATTGCTTAGCACAATTTCATGCGCCATTTAAGACGCCATTTTCTGCTATCGCTCGACCAGACAGGCATTCTTGTATGAATAGCGTTCTTCATTCATATGAGTACTCACATTTTGTATGTATTTATGGATGTACATATTTACTTATGCGTATGTGCATATTCCTGTGTTCGAGTATGTGATTATATGCCTATGTATGTATGTATTGTATGATTGTACGTACTTTGCTGCTATTTCAAAAATTTGCTTCAATTTTCAGACATTTCTATTGCATGTCCATTCTGCTCAACGCCAGACATTTGTTTTCATCTTAATTTGCGCTCTTTTTGTATATTTCTATTTATTGCCTTTCTTCTCAACACTTTGTTGAAACTCACCTAACTGCTTACTTCGCCGCGCGACAGGTTATGAATACAATGTTATGCTTTTAGTAATTTTGCATTATATTTTTGTTTTTTTTGTTGTTGTTGTTTATACATACATACATTGTTATAATTAATCTTATAAAGATTATTATAAAGTAAAATTAAGTTTATTTAATATAACTAAATGCCTAAAGTAATATAAAATATTTTTCTACGAAATATGAACAGAAAAAAATTGAAATTTTCATTATAAAATACAAATAATTTTTTTTTGAAGTACAAGCTTTTTTCAATTAAAATTTTTTTAAATAAAAAAATGTTTTTTTTTTTTAAATAAAAAAATGTTTTCTTTAAATAAATAAATGTTTTTTTTTTAATAAAAAAATGTTTTTTTTTTAAATAAATACATTTTTTTTAATAAAGAAATGTTTTTTAATAAATAAAAAAAAATATTTTTATTAAAAAAAATTTATTAAATAAAAAAATGTAATAAATTAAAAAATATTTATATTAAAAAAATATTTTTATTAATATACATTTTTTAATTTAAATCAATCATTTAATACAAAAGTGAAAGTATTTTTAAAACAAATAATTTTTTTGAAATAAATAAATTTTTATTACGGTAAAGTTTTTTAGTACAAATAAATTTTTTTTAAATACAAATATTTTTATAAAAATACAAATAAACTTCTTCATATGCGAATAGTATTTTAAAATACAAATCATTTTGTTAGAAATTTAAATCATTTTTTTTTAGATACATACTACATAGATACATATTATTAATACAAATAAAGCCAAGCTACATATAAACGCACAATACTTATGCCTATCTGCATACATACATACATAGTTTAATAAATAACGCATCTAATGGAGCAAAATTAGTTATGAATAAAGAAATGTACATACATATGTACATATGAATATGTATGTATATACATATTTCTAATGAGATTGTTAGCGATAGTGTTGCCGATAAACATGTAAACACAAGGGCATAACTTTTATGGTGCTTGCTCCGACCACGCGCATCATTTTGTACATTTCTCTATACTTTGCTATTTTTTTCTACATTTACATACATACATATGGGTGTATGTATTTACTTTGATATTGTGCAATAAAAAAAGCACCAATAACATCGCTGACGCTAGTTTTTGCTAGCTGCAATTAGAAGGTGTGAGTTGACGGCACATCTGCCAGTTGGGTTCAAGCGCAGCAAACTATACACAGGCACGCTCTTGTGCTCTAAATAATTGAAAAGCACGCTAAGAGCATTCATGCATATGTACAATGATATATACAAGTATATGTATTTATGTGTGTGTGTAAAGAGAGCGAAAAAAATAAACGTGAAATATGGCAATTGGACAAACGTGATTATCAGACCTTCCTTCCGTTTATACTTTCATATGCAAACACACACTATACTAATGCATAGCTATTTTGCGCTCACACACATATGTACATATGTATGTATATAAATGCACATACACAAATTTTATATTTATTTTTTTCACGCTTCAACATTTTTTGTAGCATTTCACTTGTTCTCAGCAATTTGCGCTCGTGCTTGTATATATACACATACACATATGTATGTATAAATATATGCATGCATATACACATAAATATATAGTAGGTATGTATGTAAGTTTGCATGCATTATTCCCGCGCATCCATGCTGCAATTATTTGATTACTTTTCACTCTCTTTTTAACCGTTTCATTTCCTAGTCTGTTCCTATAGCACGTGGCCACATCATCATTAAATGCCGCTGTCAGCCCGCGCGCAGTTAACACATGCACACCTCATGGTGGTTCTGAAAAGAAAGCTCTAAGTTATTACCGCTTTACTTTGCTACTTAAATGCTGCACGCACACATATACACACATACATATGTACATATGTATTTGTATGTGACTTATTGTTTATTGCAGTTTACATAGTTCTTGTGTGTTGTTGTTTGACGCTCTGCTAAGCCGTCATTGCCTTTGGCTCTTTGCCTTAACGTCACAGTTTTGCGTCACACACACACACACACACACATACACTCCCATACACATTCCATGCCATTATAACCGTTTTGTTGGCTGTCTTCCACTTTATTGACTTTATTTGCGCTTTCTTGTTGCCCACACTTGCCGCCAACTACTGCCTAAAACCATATACATTAAATATGTATATAAGCTGCTTTTGTTGTTGTATGGTGTGCGCGCATGCGTGGTAATTGCATTCTAAGCTGCCAACTGTTTGATGGTGAAAAAGTTCTGTGGTGTTCTATTAACAACATGATTTTCGCATTTGCTCGTTGGTTTATGTATATATTTACATACATACATACATATGTTTGTACATATGTAGGCAACCACTTGGTGCTTTAAGTATTTTTGCAGCATTTTCCTACCATGAAGATCTTAGGTCAATGCACGTGATATGCATTTTTATAATAATTAGGGAAGCATACTTTATAGCAATCTAACCTAATTTAGATTTGATTTCATGTACAACATGTACTTTTTACCGTTGTATCTTTGCTGTTGCATTAATTTAGTTGCATGCAGTAGATACTGCCTATTGCAGAACTCCACATTTCCTAGTTAGAAAATAATGGATCAAAAATTTAATTTTTTTATTATGCTTTTAATTAAGAAATTGGAGTAGCAAATGAAGAAAATGGTTTTCGAAACAAAAAAAGAAAATATTTACATATTTACACTAATTAACTTGCAAGTCAGAAAAAACGCGTTTTTTTTGTGAATTTCTTTGTTGAGGCATTTTATTTTAATAAACAAATAAAAAAAAATAACATTTACAGAATTTAAAGTATTTTAATAATCGCTGATTTACTTTGAAAAATTTTGGATTCCCTTGAGCCCGTAGCCGATCGCCAGGAGGACCTCCTATTAACTAAAGTCTCTTACAAAAACGCGCATATCTCCGAACTATTTGCAAATTTTTGGAGTATATTCTTGAATATACATATGTACATTCGATATATGTACATAAATGCAAAATCGATTTTTTGAAATTCACTAGTGAATATAATAATAATACCTTTATTTGTTGATTTTGAAATTTTATCAAAGATCTCCTTTTAAACAGAGAAACAAAGTAGGGCAAGCGCAAAATAATTCAAAATTAAAAAACGCCATTTTTTTAATTTAGAAATATAAACTCGTCAATAATATTTCTTTTATTTTTCATTCTGGCTTTTAGGAGTAAAAGTTTCATTTTTAATTTGTAATCCAATTTTTCGTACTAAAAATCTGTTTTTAATTTCTCGATTCGAGAATTAGGGACTTTAATTTAAAATTAATAACACCATTTTTTTTTTTAGTTAGAATTATAAACTTGTGATTTGGGGATTTTATTTTTCAAACCATTATTTAGGATAAAAAATTTTATTTTATTTTTATTTAAAATTTTTTTTTCTATTTATTTAAATTTTTTTTAAATAAATTTTTTTTTAAATTATTTTTATATATTTGTTATTTTTTTTAAATTTATTTTTTTTAATTTAATTTTTATTAATTTTTTTATTTTTAATTTTTTTATATTTTTTTATTTGTTTTTGTATTTTTTTATACTTTTTTTATTTAAATTTTTTTTTATTAAAATTTTTTTATTTTTAATTTATTTTTTTAAATTTTTTTTTAATTTTGATTTTTTTTTAATTTTCCAAAAATTAAAAATAAATTTTCAATCCGACATGAGAGATTATATTTTGAAAATTTATTTTTAATTAAGATTTTGGAGATTACAAAAACAAAAAATAATAATTAGTTTAAATGGTCGTCTTTTTAATGCATTTTTGCAACCCTGTTTTATTATGAATGGTTTATTTATCATTATCCCTTGTTTTTTTTTTTTTTTTTTTTTTTTTTTTTTTTGTTAAACAATAGCAGCCTTTTTTGAAATTGTTTTATTATAATTTAATAAAAAACATTTATTAATATGTGTCGACATACATACATATGTATAAATTGAACCTACAAAGTCAGCAAATCCACTTTTAAGCGGATAAAACCGTTAAGAACACAATATTTCATCACAGCACTGTACGGATGTATGTATATAAGAATATGTACATATGCACTGTGCATCTATATTGTATGTATGAATTCATAATGCTTACTAATAACTGCTAGCAGTTCAGAGTTCTTTTCACGACAGGTAGCCATCCACTTGTTCTTACAGGCTCTCTTATACCACATACTTACATATGTATATAAAAGTATTGGCTGCACTATGTCATCGTCATTGACTTTTGAAGGTCTCTGTGCCCACTTTTATGTGCTTTTTATTGGTTTTGTGTTCTAAATAATTAACGCACTTCATCATCACTCCATACAATACCGCCCGAACGTTTGCTCACGCATGCACCCACTTAGCACTTACTCACTCGCTATTCGTAGCAATAGCACGCGTTGTAAATATTGTCCACCGCGTCCCATTTCACTGGTCTGCAACGCTATCTACGCCTTATTTATCACTGTGCTCTCTTTGCATTTGCGTATAGCTTTGGCAGCTCTTTCACTGTTGCACGCACAGCCGGTGAAATCTGGCATACAGCCCAAAAGCAGACCAGCACGGCACAGAGCAGCATAGAACAGTCCAATTAGCCTATGTTACATGACTTAGGATATGCAAGAGTAGCTATAATACTCTTAATAGGTGGGCGTAAATGTGGGCCAAAGGTTTGAAAAAATATTGCACTATTATCAAGCGGTGCGAGTAGACGTTGTTGTTTCGGTTCGTTATACCAACACATGACATTTGACATTTAGAAAAGCGCGACGAGCATAAAGCGTAACCGCATGAGGGAGTTGTAAACGAATAATGTGTTGATAAATTAGGGGAAAATTGTAAAGAATTGCAGGCAAGTGGAAAATTACATTTTAAAAATTTATTGCTGTAGTAAGATGGGCAAAAAGTGGTACAATATCAATTATGACACGCTGGAAGTGTTTTTCGGTTTTGGATTTTTACAGAATACGATGTGTAATAAGAATTTATGTGTGTGTGTGTGTGGGCAATACGAATGCGAAAAACGTCAATAATTAAGCTATTAAGTGACAGGTGCGTGTAAACGACACAGTAAAAATTATCCTCAGAGATTTTTAAATATTTTTCATGCGCGCTGCTCGGGCAAATGGCTGTTGCAAGCAATTTTTTAAACACATACTTACACGGGTATGTATGTATATGTGTAACTTTTTGCATTTGCTGATTTATAAACAAGCTTTTGCCGCTGCAACATTTTATTTTCATTTTATTACTACGCATTTCCATTATGCATTGTTTTCGTCAATTAGATTATGTATCGCAATTTCTCGTTTAGGAATATAAACAAAAAAAAATGTATAGCGAAATGACAACAAAAAAATGTTTGTGCATGCGAAAAATGATTAAATGCCAACGCTTAGAAACGATGACGATGCCGATGCCGTTGCCGACAACGACGACTTCGTTGACTGCGCCGACACACATCGGAACGGCCTTAAAACGGTGACCAACTGCGCTGTTGTCTGTCTCCGGTTTTCCAACACGACCAGTGGCGGTCGCGGTCGCGGTCAACGTAGACGCTTTTGTTAGCTTAATTTTTTACCTTTATTTTGGTAATAGTGTCAAAAGTGACGTTTGATGAGCGTCAAAAGAGCGCTTTTATGTGTTGTATTGCTTTTAGAGATGCACGAGGTAGCTCTTAGTTTCAACATGTGCTCTTTAGTTTCTTCTCAAATTTCAGTTATACATGCTTACTTTTGCTGGGAGCATTGCATGTATTTTTAGCCCGGTTTTTAGTAAATATACATACATACATATATATTTATTTATGTGTATGCCCTCGCGTTGACTAAACTTGCTATTGTAGCGCAATAAAAGCTTTGCCGGCTTATGCGCGCTCTGACACACTTGTGCGCTCTCGCTTTCCTTGAGTTTCTCTCATTCATGTTTTGTGCTTTTGTTGTGTTCTTTTTTCCAATAAAGTTCAGTGGTCACATGTTTACCTTTTTTGTGTATACAACTACAACATTACCTTTCACTATAACCAACACTACGACATTTTTGCAATATGCTCTTTCGCACTGCCACTTTCCCGCTAACAACAATTAGTTGGTTTGTTGTTACGAGTGCCAGCTAAGAATGCCGATTCGGAATATATGTATGTATACGAGCATATATAAAAACTTAGTGTGTTCAACAATGCTCGTTTATGTTTTGAGATTGCATAGCAAACGCTTGTAAACACCTTCACGTTGCCGACTAATATACCATATGTACATACGTACATCTGTGTGTGTGTTGCTGCTCTCGTTCACCTGCTGTTTTTGCTCCAGCTTTATTTGTGCTATTCGTTTACTCTCTAGTAAATAATAATCGTCGCACATATTTGATTTGATTTACACGCATTTTTATACATTTTTGTTTACAATCAAGTAACTATAGCAACTTTTCGCTTAGCGGCATTGGCATCGGTTCTAAGCTGACGCGACGCACCAATAAATTCTACAACAGCCAGCGGCTGCTTAAGCATTTGCACTAGTATAGAAATTCCTTTAGTCGACTTACAAGCGGTTACCAATAATGATGATAATTGTGTCGCGCGTTTCTAGGCAACTTTAAAACCAACATTCCGACGCATAAACGCGAGTTTGTTCCTTTCAGATACAAACAGTAATTTTATTATGACAACATTAGATTGTTGTTGTTATTAATTTTTGATTATATACTTTATTTTTATTGCTGTTGCATTTTTTTTTTGGCATTTATTACATGCAAAATTGGTTTGCCGCATTAGAGACGCAGTCAGTTCGTTAGTTTGACTTGACAGTTTATTGAATTACTCGTAACCGTGACAATTGAAACACACAAGTGACACATCAAATTTGCGAAAATCAATGTAGAAATGCTTGTGCGACTATTTAAGAATACTTAATACAATAGTGACTAGTGCAATAGCAAATTTTTTGGGCGTTGCATTCCAATAAGTGCAAATTAATAAGTTTTAGTTGAAATAACATGTAGAGACTTGTCAAAATGGTAACAGCTTAGAAATGTCTAACATGGTGTCTGCAGCAGCATGCGCTGTTAATAACTTAAGGCAGATGCTGAGGGTTTGCAGAAATGACTGCTAATTTGTGTAGAGTGATGAAATTGCAATTAAATTTGAATTAAACAAAAATACATATTTGTAATTACTTGTAAGCAAAGAATAATCAAATAATTAATATGCAAAACTAACAAAAAATTGTTGAGCACGCTATAATGTCTTAATAATTGACTGCAAAATAGTACTTATTATACTTAAGCAGACAAGTAGTAAATCTATAAATGACAAATTGGTATATTAATAATAGCAAAATAAAATGGCATTCTTCGCAGTTTTCTTTCATTTAATTTTTTTAAGTAATTTAATTAAATTTCAAAACAACATTCTTACTATACTTTATATAAAAAATAACGCCTTCATTCGCATATATACATATAGAGATATGTATGCATGGATATTTGTTTTATTCTGTATAGTTACACTCACTTTGAGACGTACAAAATATCAATTCATGTACTCCTGTATTGTATAACCTTGGCTTTTTGTTGCAAAGATATTTCGCATACTAATATTTTATTACTATTTGCTGCGCATTTAATAGCACTTTTCCTTTTTTAAACACTCTACTCACTCTGTATTGCTGAATTTTGTACTTAGCTACTTTTCGCATTTTATATAATATATTATTTCAATAGATATACATAAATACATATACATATATCAGGTATATACACAAAACATATTTATGTACATTTTAAGTTTTATAAAATGTGACGCCTTATATTCAGAATAGTTTTGTTAGCTTATCTTATCTAGCAACGCATACAATGTGTATTTATCTGCTTATGTCAGCGAGTATAAAAAAACCGATTAAGTGCCAAAATTGTTTGTTAAAGTTGGAGAAGTGTTAAGCATATCAATGTGTAGTTTTTTTTTTTGTTGTATTCTAGTAGTTGTTTTATTACGTGTTATATTATAAATGGTTAAGTATGTTTGTACATATGTATGTAAATTTGTATATATTTTTTAATTGTCGCGTAATAATTTGTATGAGATCTTATGACAGCTATAGCTTAGAGTGTTTTAGTTAAAAATTAAATTTTTGTGTAAATAAGCGTTTATTTCTTCTAAAACAAAAGTTTTCTTATTGGTTTCGGTAAAAATAATTATATACATATGTGTACTTAGACAAATAATGAGTAACTGCATATCAATTTAAGCAGAAAATTTATTTTTATTTATATGTATATATTTTTCATATTTTTTTTTAACTCGAATTCTCTGAAAAGTTAACTACATTATATTGTTCTCTCGTTTCTTTTGCAGAATGTCGCCGGATAATCCTACACAGATTTTAACCACACATGATTTGACCAGCTTACGTACCCTACAGCGTGTGATCAACACCAATAATAACAACACAGCTGTTGACGACAACGTCATCTATAACAGCCACGGCCATACCAACAACAATAACAACAACAATACTACACGCAATCACAATTACAATCTGAGCCACAATAGCAATAGCATCACAAACGGCATACATAATCATCACAATAACAGCAACGGCAACGCCAGTGGCGGTAATCTTGTCTTCTCCACCATCCCACTTGACGGCCACGCCCTGTTCATACAACCATCGCACCTGTTACCCGCGAACGCTGCTGCCGCTTCGCTCACCAGCAAGGGTTTGCAACAGGCTACGCAAACGCGCGGCCTGGTCACAACAGCAACAAATGGTTTACGCACCGTTAATAGCATTAACCATAGCAACATTAGTCCCGCCGTCAGCAACGCTAACAGCTTTATCAGCAGCAATAGCAACAGTAGCAATCACAACAACAACAATAACAGTTTAAATAGTTTTCTTGCCAAAGCGACTATACTGAGCGCCAATCTTAGTAACGGTAAAGCGAGCGGCAAAATTTTCAGCACCGGTGGCACAACTTTCAGTAGCAACACTAATAACATGCCCACCACATCCAAATATGTTTTGTTACAGCCCAATGGTAATGGACAGTTTACCACCTACGAAGGTCCAACGCCAGCGGCGGCAGCAGCTGCAGCGGCAAACGGCAATGTGGCAGCGCCCAGCGTGGGCAATATTGTGCTGCTAGCAACCGAACCGATGGACTTGAATGGCAGTGCCGCGGTAGGTGGTGATGCCACTGCTGTTGGGCGTGTCATTGCCACAACTACAAGCGTTACGGGTGATAATGATGAGGAGTTGCGATCATTAGCATGGCTAAATGACAGCAATTTGATTAAAGGCATAGTGACTACGAGCGCGGCGGGTGGTGCCAGCGGCGCCAATGTAAAACGTGCTGGCACAGCGAATAGTGGCAATATTTGCATAGTAAGCGCCGGCAATGCGCATGAGCTGATCGAGGAGCTGCCACATCATGTGGGTAGCGAAGAGGTAACCACCACTACACCCAGCGGCAATGTCAGCACTACTGGTGCTGGCATAAGCAACAACACTAATAATAACAACAATATTACCACACCAACTGAGCTAAAAGCCAGCACACAAATAACTGCGCTTAGTGTTAGCGATCTGCAACATCTCAAGCGTTTCGGCAACATAATCACAACTGGTACACCGATCACTTTGCTGCCACAACACGACGCTACAACTGCTACGACTGGTAGAAAAGATGAGCCAACACATATTTTCGGTAACATTAGCGGCATTAGCGCCACAACTACGGTGCATATGGGACCGAGCGGCACCACCACCGTTGTCGAGTACAAATCGAACGGCAATATACCGACACTACAGCCGAGACAGCTACTCAGCGCTGCCGGTGTAGGCAATGTCAGCACTGGCACCACTATAACGCCGACCAATTTGAGCAGCAGCAGCAACAATAATGCAAATAATAACAGCAATAATATAAATTCTAGCAACTATGTGCCTTCTTCACCTTCTTCGACTCACAGCAACCATTCAATTGTCGTCAGTACACCCGCCTCCGCAGCTGCTTCCAATCCTGCCGCACTATCTGTTTCCTACTCGACGGCGCCTTCCACTGCGTTGAGTGTTGCTGGCGCCAATAACGGTACGACAGTGCTTAGCCTGTCTAAGCAATTGACAACGTTGCCGGGCGGTGTTGTTACGGTCACCAACGGCAACGGCACGACTAACACAATTTATCAAGGACAACAAAAGCAACAAACTGTCGCCAGTAATAACAACACAAACAACACTAGCAGCGCCTCCAGCACCACACATCATCCGCATAAGAAATATTTGCGCGAAAAGATGAACGTATTGGATCATGGCGGTGGTGGCTACAGTAGTGGTGGCGGTGGTGTTATAGCTAACACAACTGCCAATAATGTCAACACCACCAATGGCGCTGGTAATGCCGCCGCTTCTACCATAACCGTAGTCGCTTCTCCAGCCTCTTCGAGCAGTTCGTTTTCCTCGTCCGTCTCAGTGTCATCCAGTTCATCGTCCACGGCCGCCGTTAACGGTGGCAATAGTCCAGTTTCTAAGTCATTCTATGCTGGCGCAGCCAACAACAGCACTGTTAACGGCAGCACCAGCAATAGCGGTGCCATAAACTACTCCAGCACGGCGAATACGACGCCGCCAGTGGTGTTGGGCAGTGTGTCAGCGGTCGCTTCAAATGGCGTGCACACGATCACCAGCTCGCCGATGGCAGCGAGTCTGCCGCCCACATACGCCATAATGCAGTACCAAAGTGTGGCGTAAGTATCAAATATATTTCTACTATTTATTATTATAATTGTAAACAAATGACTTGCTCATCAACAGCTCCTCGCCAAGCATCTCCTCGCCAGAACCAAATAATTCCAAAGAAATGTATCCACTTATTGCACCTCAGCAACAACAACAACGCAACTCGATGCGTTCGCCCACCTCCTACTCCAGCTATGATAATGACTCATTGAAGGATTTCGAAATATCCACCAATGGCTCGAGCGGCTTGGGCCGCAACAATACCAGTACACCACAACACCAAATGCACCAGTCTACGCCAACTCAACAACAGCTGTCGTCAGGTTCTTCGGCATCATCGAAGAATAGCCATAGCGGCAGCATTGGCGGCGGTAGTGGAGCAAATGCCAACGGTGCTGTCACACCGCAAAAGCAAAAGCATCCGAACAATGTGCCATACGATCCGTTCGTGCACACACACAACAAACCGCCCTATAGTTTCAGGTGAGTTATACAAAGCGAAAGCATTTAAGTTAGAAATTGGTAATATGTATTTTCTGACTGTTTCAGTTCCTTAATATTCATGGCCATTGAGGGCTCAAACGAAAAAGCTTTGCCCGTTAAAGAGATCTACGCATGGATTATGCAGCATTTTCCGTATTTCAAAACAGCGCCAGCCGGTTGGAAGAACAGCGTACGTCACAATTTGTCATTGAATAAGAGTTTTGTGAAAGTGGAGAAGGCGCCGGTGAGTTTTGCATAATAACATTTATTACTCTTTTATACTAAGTTTGCATTTGCGTTGAAAAAAGTGTATAAACAAAAAAATTTATTATTATTATAAACAACTCCTTTCCTTACATTTCTGTCCGTAGAATATGGGCAAGGGCTCACTTTGGCGCGTGGAACCACAGCAACGACAAAATCTCATACAAGCGCTCAATCGTTCGCCATTCTTCCCCAATTCGGCCGTCGATAAATCGGCATCGCTAAAGAGCCCTGGTGGCAATGACTCACTTGTTGGTTACGACACAGTCGACAGCGTGGGCAGCAGCGGTGGCGGTGCCTGCAGTCCAGCGCCAAAATCAAACATAAACCCGCGCATTGATCCGCGTCTATATCCTAAATTGTCAAAAGTTATTGGTGGGCAGGATGTGCCCGACGAAGACACTCCGTCCGACTATAGTACAACAAATCATAATAGCAATTTGAATAATCACAATAGCAGCAGCAACAATAAATATAACACTTATAATAGCTCACCGGTGCCGCAAAATGCTGGCAGTGGCGGTGGCACTTCCATATTGGGTCCTTTTAGCAGTTATGAAAGTATCGAGCGTTTGGCACGTGACTGCGGCGCTGACAGCATCGACGATGTAAACGCTGCAACGGCGATGTTGGCACTGAAGCATGGCCCTAAGGTGTTTGCAGAGACCTTCCAGAATGGGTAAGTTGTGAGCGTATGTTGCAGTGTTTTGAAACCGTTAAAAGCATATCTATTTTTGCTCATTTTGTATGTAGTGCGCCCGTTATAACATCTTCACCAAGTGAGGATCACACCTATTCCGCTGGTGGCGGTGCAGGCGCTGGCGGTGGCGCCAACAGCGGTTCAACAACACCAGTAGCCAACGGTAGCGCCACACCATTAGCATTGAATGGCAATACACAGTATGCTGTTAGCGGTGCACAGCAGCAGCAAAACGGTTGCAATGTCGATAATCAAAGCAATTACACTTCCTCCGATGCGGCATACGAAAGCAGCGAAGATAAGTAAGTGCTAACTGTCAGAAACTCTATTTGTAGCAGCTGTCAAATATATGCATTTATATTATTTTTCATGTGTTTTATCTAACATTCTACATTCTACTCTGCTGCAGCAACAACATCACGCCCGAAGAGCTGGAAGATCAACGCCGTCAACGTGAGGGCGTCGATGCGCTGCTCTCACTCTCACGCTCCTCCGTTGTCGAATCGCCAACAAAGCGACCGTCATCGACCAGCGTCGAAGAAGAACACCTAACTGCCTGCCTCGAAAGCAACAAAGTCAACAACAACAACAACAATAATAATAATAATGGCCACTTCACCAATGGTAATGGCAAAATGGCATTACTTACCAGTGCGGTGGCCTACAGTCAACAGCAGCAACATCATTTGTACGAGGACAGCGGCAGCTTTCATTCGCCCAGCTATTATGGCACGACGCACAGTGGAGCACATCAATTGCATCACCATCTCGGCTTAGCCGGTGGCAGTGCACAGCGTAAAATCAAACCCTTGCGAAGTTTGCGCACAAAAATCAAGCGCAAAGCGCCATGGATGAGCAAGGCACGGTGAGCGACAGCTTTTGTGTGTAAGTGGAGAAATGTAAGAAAATAAGTAGTGCAAGAGTTGGGGTGGTGTAAGGAATGAGTTTATGCTGGACATACAAAGACTAAACATACAACATACATATATGAAATTTTAAAAATTCAAAAACTGCATACATTTAGGCGTAGATAACAAAACAAACTACAAAATATCATAAGTGTTATTCGTAAGCAACAAAAGGGAGCAAAGAAAAGAGCAATGCGTTTTCACGTGCTGTTGCGCCATCAGTTTAATTTGTACAATACATTTTTTTTGTGAATTTTCTCAATTATTTAAGACTTCTGACACACAAAATTATTACCACTGACTGTTTTTTTCGTTTACCTTAAAACTTAATTGGTTTGTAAAATTTGAATTAAATGAATATATTATATGTGACTGCATAAATCAAGTGCAACAACTTGCACTAAAATTGCAAAACATTAAAATGCGCAGCTCGACTCAAAAGCCACAAGCATTCAGCTTCGACAAGTCAAAATCAAAACTTTGCAGCAATTTTTTATTTGACAGCCGTTTGCACCGTCCTTACTTGCAAACTTAGACACATACACATAAACATACCAGTTAATTTATCTACAAAATATGCCCCAACTCTGCTTTACATTTTTTATCTCTATATACGAGCCATGTGGAAAATATTACTAAGTAAAAAAAAAAAATAATGACCATTGCATACTTTTTGGCGTTTGCCAAGTTAAGTTTTACGAAAATGTGAAACAAAATACATATATGTTTTTCAGTTTGCGAAATCATGCATTAGGCGGTAATGCTTACAATTTAAATGATAGTTGTTTGTCGATTTCTGGTAAATTCAGCGTCTGAAATAGTGAATTTTGTTTAAAATCTACTACACTCATGTTAATTATTTCGAATTTGTGACAATAACTTTCGTTCTCTCGAAAAATTTTTATATATATGCAATACTTGCAGTTCACATGTTCTTAAGCGCGCTAAATATAAGTAAAAATACAGAAAACGCTAGTAACTAATTACTCAGCGCGCTGCATTTTATAATAGCTTATCGCTTAGCGCGCTGAACTTGAACTGTCACTCAACGTAATAATAAGCGTGATAAGCATGCTGTAAGCGTTGTTAAGCGTTTTAGCGTGCTGGAAAATGCTATTTGCTTAATTATTAAGCGCGCTGAATAGCAGTTATAAAGCAAAAATTTGCTTGCAGCGTACTATGAAGTGCGTTAATTATTACGCAAGCTTTGTTAAGTGTTTAAAAATACTGTAAGTGCTAGCAATTTATTATTAAGCGCGCTGAATATAAGTTGCTGTTATTTGAAATAATTTTTTTTTTTAATTATGTGATTTTTAAAACTTAGTATAAGTTAATTGTGTCGGCAATGTCATAAACTTGCGCAAAATTTGCAAATAACTTTTTATACAGCGCGCTGAATACCATTTCATTACATAAAAATTGTAAATACCTACCTGTAGAAGCACAATTGTGCGTATATTGCTTTCTGACTTAGCTTTAAAGACTTCTGAAAAGATTTTCAAATAACTCTTTAAACAACGCGCTGAATACCATTTCATTACAACAAAATTGTAAGCACTTATTGCTTTTATAATTGTAACTATTTCGCTTTCTGAATTACCTTTAAAGTCTTCTAATAACTTAAAATTAGTTTGTATTTACTTCTAAGTTACTTTGCTTCCAATTTTAAAATGTTATCTTTTTTTCCGATTTCTTAAAGAAATTGCAATGTTTTATGCCAAACCATAGTTTTATGCTAAGCGTTATGCGAATTATTTTTTCGCACGGTAAAAATAAAAAAATCTAATAATATTATTAAATTTAAAAAAAATTGCAAATTTGTTTGTTGAAAAATTTTCAATAAATAATTTCGCTTTTTATGCAGCTTTTAAAAAGCGCTAACGAAACATTTTAAGTTTCGTATTTAATTTTATTATAATTAGTTTAAAAAACAAAAACAACAAGTGTAACATTTAATAAGTAAAAGTAGCAAAAGAAACTAGCAAATCAAAAACACAAAAATATTTAAGTGCATATAGCAGTTTAGCATTTAAGTTAGTATGCATAAATACTAGACAGAATAAGTATGTTATGCTAGGCGAGCAAAATGCAACTTTAAAACGCAAAATAAATTCACTTCAAGTACCTTTTTAGCAAAAAGAATATAATATAAAATAATTAACTAAATAATATTGATTGCTCAGTTAGATGCGGCTGAGTTGAGTTACAAAAACAAACAAAAAAAATTATAATAATTATAAATTAAATATTTTTTAATTGAAAGCTTTATATGCCGCCTTTTAATTACCAATTTAATTGTTTACTATTACACTAATTGTTTATAGCGCATGCAAGCGAAAAGCGCAGCAAATCAAAAAACTAAAAACCAAAACAGAAAATGTGAAAAACCAATTGAAAACAAAGTAACGGAAAAAGGTGTAGCAAAACCAACAAACTGTTAAACAAAAGCAAATGTTAAAAGTGAATATTATTTGTTAGAGCGTATCTAAGTGAATGCGTGCGTGCGTTTGTAAGCGTTGCAACTACAACTACAATTTACTTAAGCCTATAGACAAAAAAGTAGTCTTAAAGATTATATATATATATATATATACATATACATACATACATACATACATATGTATAAATATAGTGAAATATGTTAAGTGATCATAAATGATAAGTGGTCATCAATGATAAATGGCAATATTAATTGTAGTTTAATATTAAACTAGCATAATCTATATAAAACACAAATACATACATACATATATACCTACACACTTATATATACATACATATACATACCATATAAGCATACACACAAACACAAAACCAATTTTAGACAACTATACTAAACTCTAGTGTATAATGACGCCTAAACACCTAAATGTAGGCAATAAAAAATGTTGAGTTTTTACTTTATACAAAACACTTACTACAAACATGCATACATGCATACATATGTGCATTGTATGTACATATGTAGTGTATTGCTATATGTATAAGACAAACTAAATATATCAAATGTGTGCAGAGTGTAAGACGCTAACACATACATACATACCATACATACTCATGTATGAAGCAAGCATGTTAAAAGTTGTAAATAATTTACCAAAAGAGTCTATCATAGACAAATGTAAATGCTATGTGTGTGTGTGTAAAGTTAGCAAAAAGCCGGACAATCCAAAAGCTAAAAAAATGTTTGACAAAAAAAAAAAACCGAAAAATATATGAAAAACGACAAATTCTTATACAAATCGATAGCGAAAAGCAGCTGCTTATTCCACGTGCTATTTCAAAATTATATTTAAAAATTGAAAAATAAAAAACAAAAAGTAAAATGTATGAAAATTCTAAAAAACCAAAACCAAACTATCAACACTTAATGTGTTAAGGCGCCAACGCTCGCAAGTAGTTGGTTTTGCTGACATATTATATGCATAGATTTAGTAAATCAATTTATATATTTAGTTCAATAAATTTTTTTTTGAAAAAAATAAATTGTCACAAACTTATGTATTTGTTTTTTTGTTTTCAGAAATTGTATATTTTTGTTTGCTCAAGCATTACAACAGCGTGAAATTGAAACATTTTAATGTGTGCGAATTTGTTAAATATACGTTTGCTGCTGAATGTATGTATGTATGTATGTAAATATGGCATCATGTCGTATGTGTTACTTTTTTGAAGTTGTTATTGTATTTGAAACATGCTTACAGCTATTTTCAAAAGTTTGAAAATTTGCCTAAATTTTCAATGTGTTTTTCAAAGCTTTGTGCAAACATTGCAGGCGTATTCAGCACTTCGAAAAGTTTACTAGGTAAGTCTGTAAACTTACTACTAATCTAAAAAGTCTACTAGACAAGTCTGTAAACTTACCAATGGTTTTTGTAACATAACTGCAAATGTTGTTAGTGCTGACATTAATTTGTGCACTTTTTCAAAGCTAAATTAATACTTAACAGTAAAAAGTAATCAGCGCTTTCATGTAAGCTCTTACATACACAACAAACTGTATTCAGCACTTTTCTGTTAACTTCAAGTTTTACAAACTTTTTTAAAACCGTTTTGTTTTTGTACATTCAGCTAAAATATATGCTACGGCTTACAATTATACATTGCTGAATAACTTAGCGCTGTCGCTGTATATAATTCATATTCAGGGGACAGCTGTAAACATGTGCAGTGTGCATAGTGAAAAGTGCTCCGTAATATCTGAAAATATTACTTCAATCGTATATATAAAAGTGAAAGAATATTAAATTAATGCCTCATATAAGTTTCTCTGTAAATTCAGCAGAGTGCGTTTCGATTCAATTTTAAGCAAAAAAATCTATGACACTCCGTCGACAGCATTGATACAAAAAATTCATTGAAAAAATCTGTAAGCGCTCATTTTATGTAGATTTCTGAGTAAGTAAAAACCGGCAGTGTTACGAAAATTAATTCTAACCGAATTGTCAGCAATTAAGCGCGCGCTGAATTAGCATAAAACATAGTTTTAGCTTATTAGCATAGACTACTGAGCAAGTAAAGCGCGGAAATATTGTGAAAATGAGTTTTAACGCAATTGTCAGCAATTCAGCGCGCGCTGAATGCACGTACAATTGTTAAAAATGTTATACAAGTTGTAGTAATTTTTGCGTGGACCACAAATGATTTAATTATTAACAGAAATAGCAAAAAGTGTACATTTTTTTGTTTATGTTAATAATTGTGCACATAGTGTTTGCATAAGTAACGTTTGATAAAGTGCGTATAAAATTTCAATTAAATATTTTTAAAAATTCAATCTGTTTAATTATTTAATTATTATTATTTTTATTTCAACTACCATTTCTACTTTCGAGTGCAGCGCCTTAACCTAAACAAGTACTACTACAAAACAACAATTCTTAAGCCTACTCAATTAAGCCTTACTTAAATTTAGTGCTACGCTAAATATTTGATTTTAATTTTTATACACAAAAGTGCATACATGTAGATTTGTATGTACTATAAACATGTTTCTTATACTTAAGACTTAGATAAAGATTTTATTTTAACGATAAAAACCGAAAAATCAAACATTGAAGGCCTATTAAAGAAAAGCTCGGCATGGTTGCATAATAATTTTAGAATTTAATTAGTTTCCTTAAGCGTTGCCAAAACTTTTTAAAACTTTTCTATGAAAAATTTGCCTCAAACTTATACTTTAAAGAATATATATGTATTGTATTTTTTTAAGTGTTTTAACTTTGTCTAAAAGTTATGCTTATACCAAATGGAAACTGTTTCCACAAATGAAATTTCCACTCTTAAATCCCTGCAATCATGCCAGCGAACACTTACGTGTATGTATGTATATTTTTTAAACTTAAGATGATGATCTTAAAATTCAACCAAAAAAAACTTATTTTTTAACTTTACCAACTAAATGATAAAAAACAAGCAAAACTTTATAAGAAAATTTGAAAATCTAAGTGGAAAATTCTGAACTAAAGGAAAGTGCCTATATACATATTTATGTAATTATTATTAATTAATATTATATTATATTGTGAAATATCTCAACTTTAAATGAAATGAAAATGCAACAACATAAAACCCAAAACAATTTATACATACTTACATACATACCTACAACATAAATATACATATATATTTAAATAATATTATTCTACATACAATTTCAATTGCGAATTGAGACAAACAAACAAACAAACATACATACATACCTATTTCATACAAATTTATGTAAGCGAACAATTTAAGCGTTTTAGTAATATTAAATGTTTACGTCGATAAATATTTTCGAAAATTTGAAAAATCAATATAAAAAAATTAAATTATAAATCAAAAAGAAACTTTGCTAAGCTTAGTTTGAAAAACATGCGAAAAATTGTAAAGTGAAAAAGAAAATTTCGAAAAACAAATAATAGCATGTAGTTTGATAAATAGTTTGTAAATTTAATTGCGTAAAAGCAACATACAACATACTTATATACAAATGAATGTAAGCAGTCCATTAAACGGTTATAAGAGTTGAAAAAGTTGTTACTTTTTCTTATTAATATTTATTCTTTGTAAAAGAAGCAAATGAAAGTTCAAAGCAGAAAATTTTTAAACAATTAGTAAATGTTTGCGCAAAATATGCCACGCTGTTTATAAAACTTTATACTTTTACGCATATGTTTGCCATTTTTAGTTTTACCAATTGCTTAAATAATTTATTTTTTCTTATTCTTATTGTTAACCTTGCGAAATTTTGAGTACTATTTTTTTTTGTTTGAAATCAAATAATTTTGTATGTCATAAATGAATTTGTACACTCATGAACAATTTTTATGCACTACTCTGCAGTTAGCGTTCGCATTTATAAAGTAAATTCATTACATTAATTCGTTTTTTTAGTGTTTTAAGATTATTAAAACATACATTTTTGCTATTGATTTTAAAAGTTTGAATTATTTTTAATTTTATGCTACTTTTAAATTTTAATTATTTTAAATTACATGTCACTTTTTAAATTGTTTATTTTAGTTTTTTTGTAATTTTATTTTTTTTATTGATTTTTTATTTATATATCTTTATTTAATTAAAAATTTTTATTTAAGAATTTTTATTTCTTTATTTAAGATTTTTTTTATGTTTTTTTTATTTATTTATTTAAGAATTTTTATTTATATTTTTTTTTTATTTATTTACTTAAGAATTTTTATTTATTTTTCTATTAAAAATATTTTTTGTTTTTAATTTTTAATTTTATTTTTCAGTAATTTTTTTTTTTAAATTATAGTTATTGTTTTCTTTTGTTTTAATTTATTTTTATTTAATTAAAAAAATTTTATTTAAGAATTTTTATTTATATTTGTTTGATTTATTTATTTAAGAAATTTATTTATTTTTATTTTTATTTTTTTATTTATTTACTTAAAAATTTTTATTTATATATCTTTTTATTTAAATTTTTTTATTTATATTGTTTATATTTTATTCATATTTATATTTTTCTTAATTTTTTTTATATATTTGTTTAAGATTTTTTATTTATATTTTTTTTCAATTTATTTATTTCTTATTTTATTTTTTAATTAAAACTTTTTTTTAAATTTTTGCATATGGTTTGTTTATTCGAGTGACCTCTTTAAATTCCAAAAAAAAAAAAAACGAACACGTTTTCCAAATCAAAGTAAAAAAATATCATCTACTACTTGCCTATATCAAAATCTTTATGTAAGAAAACGCCATGAATTTGTAATTGAATTTCTAAAAAATAAAAAAAAATCCAATCGTACATTACCAAATAGTAAGCAAGCTATGTATGTAACTAGAACTATGACTAAAAATGGTTTCCTAATGCTAATAAATATTATCAGGACCGACCGAACTTCAGTAATATAAAATAACAACTAAACTATTTAAAGAAATACTTAAAATAAAAACCAAAAACAAAATAAAAAAAGAAAATAAATAAAATGCCAGGCTTTCATAACTTAATGCTAACGAACAAACGAACAATAGAAAATACACAAATAAGCAAACAAACATACCAACACTTCCCTTAGAGTACACTTGAGAACGTATCAGCAAATTATATTAAATTAATGAAACAAATTTAATAGTAGTTGGTAAAAATAAAACAACTCTACAAATTAAAAAGAAAGAGTTTGCTAAAGATTTGTACAGATTTATGGTATAGCTAAAAATTCAATCATGACTGAGAAAAAGAATATATATGTGTGTGAAATATAACAGAATCAGCAAATCTGTAATTTATAAAAAAAAAATTATTATTTGCAAAGCCTATAAAATGCCGCCGCCTTGAGTAAATTCCAAGCTTTCATACATATAAAGTTATAGCAACAATTGAATTATGTTAACGCTGCTTATATTCGATTATTTGCGGCGCAGCTAACGCTCAATATATAAAGCTATTAATTTGCTATATTATTTGCATTTGCAGTAAGTAAAAACACCAAATAAACCAAAAAGTGATGAATTCAAATGTAAACAGTTATCGATTTTAGGTAAAAATATCGATATGGAAATGTAACTGCTTGCATTGGCAAATAGCATTCAGCTGCCTAAAATGTAAATAAAGCATGTGCTCAGTTGAAATTATAGTCAAGCAAAAGTTTAGTAAAGCGCTCTTAAGATTTTAAATATTTTTTGTTTATTTAACGAATTATTATATTTGACAAAGTTAGGCAGTGCAGTTAATGCGAATCATAAGAACTCTAGTAAAAGTATAAAACTGAAAAGCAAAGAAAACACCACAAAAATTTAAACAAATGTATGTAAGTATAGCGCCCGCCACTCACCATGGCAGAGGAGAGGAGTATAAGATATGTGAAAAAATGGAAAACTGGATTAAATGGAATGGCTAGGAATGTAATATGTATAAAAGAATAATGTAAACAAATGATACTGACAATTAGCGAAAATTATAAATTGATTAAATAAAAGAAAAAACCACAAAAACTTAGCAAATGACAGTGAAGTAGGTATAAAAAATATGAATAAACAAAAATAATAATAAATACATAACAAAAAATTATAAGTTTAAGGAAAAAATATCACAGATATTTTTAGTGCAATATATAAATATATATACATATATATATATATAAAAAAAAACTATATTATATTATATTTGAGAAATTTAAAATAATTATATATACAAACAAACAAAAATATATACTTACTAAATAGCGAGCTATGAGATACGGATCTAAAAATAAAACTAAAATAAAGAGACAAAAGTTGAAAAAACCACTTTAAAAATAAAATAAAAAATATGTGTTTTACTTTGCAATTTAACGTGAGTATTTACAGAAATTTCTTTTAGCTTTAATTTGCCAACATTTTCAGTAAAATCGGTGGCATAGTGCAAGAGTTATGCAAAATTCATCAGAAAAAAATATATTAAAAAAAATGCTATTGTTTGTTTTTTAATACTTTAATTAAAAATTTAAAACATTACAGATAATGTTTCAGCAGCCACCTGCTGCTGATTATGGGCGCCTAGAGTTTTCTGGTAATTTTAAAATTTGGTAGAAATGACGAAGAGCCGAAATAGGGGTATGACCGCTTGGTGTAAATTAAATTTTAAGATTGTGTTTATAGAAAAATTGTTATTTCGGGTAATTTTAAGTAAAATTGGTACTCTACATAATGAACAATTCAGTTTTTCATAAATAAAAGGTATGTTTGTTATTTTTATGAAAAAAATTATTTTGTTAAACAATTATTTAAAAAAATTTTTATTATTTTAAAATAATTCTTTTAATAAAACTTTTATTTACAATAAAATAATTTCCTTATATGTATATGCAGATCGTTTTTTGATAATTTTTTTTTAAATACAATTTGTTTTTATTAAGATTTAATTTAAATCAATTCTCCACTTATTAATTTTTTTAAATAACATTTTTTTTTTAACAAAATAGTTTTTTTTAATAAAATAACTTTTATTAATAATAAAATAATTACATTTTATATAATTTTTTTTGATATGTTTTTTAATTAAAATTTAATTTTAATATTTGTAGACTTCTTAATTTTTTTAAATAAACTTTCTTTAATAAAACATTTATTTTAATAAATTATTATATATAATATATTATTATTAATGAAATAATTTTGTTTTTTTTTTAAATTTTTTTATAAAATGTTTTTCACAAATTTTTTTATAAAAATTTTTTTTTCTCTGTACATGAGCGGCGGCCAATTTAAAGTATCAGCTCGAGCAGCACTGCTGCAGCTCCGCAGTGCACTATTGTCTTTTGTAACTCGATCTCTTTATTTACGATGCGCGATAAGATATTTTTTTCATAAAATTTCTTTTTAATAAAATAATTTTGTTTTTAATCATTTTTTTATAAAAGATGTTTTTCATACATTATTTCATAAAAAATTTTTTTTCATTCTGAAGAATGTCGTCTCGAGTTGCTGGTATAAGTAAGCGAAAAAGGCCTCGAGTTCAAAAGTTAATACTTTTTTTATACATTTTTTTTCACATTTTTTTATTTCCAAAACATTTTTATAAACAATTTTTTAATAATATTTTTTTATAGAAATTCTTAATTATGTGCTTTTCTTGGAAGAAGTTTGTTAATAGTTTTTTTTTTTAGAAAATTTTTTATAAATTTTTTGTACATTTTTTTAAAGATAATTTTTTTATTAATTATTTTTTATTAAACTATTAACCGTTTTTTTTTTGTAATTTATAAACTTTTTTTAATTAATAATTTTTTTATGAAAAATTATGTTTTTTTATAAAAAATATTTTTTTTTGGATAAAATTTTTATATATAAAAACTTTCTTTATTAAGTTTTTTTTCTAAATAAAATTTCTTTAATAAGTTTTTTTTCTAAAAAAAATTTCTTAGTAACTTTTTTTTGATATAAATACTTACCCTCTATTTCAACATACAAGAAATAAAAACAATTTCCGTATTTCTTTATTTTAAATTTAAATGCCTTTTAAGCTTTTATTTATCTTTATGTATAATTTTCTTTGTTTGTGTAACATTACTCTTTTATTTTATTTATCAACTGCACGTTGTTGTATTTTAAATCGCTTATATCTAAAAAATGTACGGTATGTGGTATTGTATATATTTAATATGTATGTATGTATGTATGCATGTAAATCAGTAATAATATAATTAATAATCGTATATAGTAAATGGTAAGCAATGTATATGTATGTATTATATATATAATGTAATATTATTTAATATAAGGTATTATAAGTAAAATACATATTACAAAAAATGAATGTATGTATGTATGCACATCGGCATTTAGAGCGCGCGCTTTTGTTTAATTTTTTTAAGCATTTTCGATTTTTTTCGAAGCTACATAAGTTTGACAAGTGTTTAAAATTTTTGTATTCAGCAAATGCATTGCAGATGTTTAGAGTGGTGATCAACAATCAGCTCAGCTTGGAGATCAGCAACACTTTTTATATTTTTTAACTCAGTTGCATATATGCGTTTGTGAGTTTATTTAAATGCATTGATAGATATTTATCGATAACTTTTGTAAGTTTTATGCGTAAGCAATAACTGCATATGTTACAATTTGTTTTTTTAGTATATCGACTGCGTTGAATTTAATGTTTTATATATTTTTTATAGGTAAAAAAAATTATTAGAAGCTCGCATTTCAAAGCATTTGCAAATTGTAAATATTGGATTAATTTTTGCTTTCTTCAAGTCGCATACAATCTGTTCTTTGAGTTTGTGGAAATTATTTGAACGAAATTTAAGAATTTTTTGGAATTTTTCAGTGCTGTTTCTAACAATTTTTTAGATTTTGTGAAAATAAAAAAATAACAAAAATCTGGTACTCTTATTAATTTAGCACATTTATACAAGTAAAAAAAAATTTCACAACTATAAAAAAAATTTAAATTTACGTTTTATGCATTTGCACTTCAAAGTTTAAATGCGAAATTACTTTGCAAAAACAACTTAATATACGCTGATATACATATGTATGTAGGTCAGCTTTGCCACAAAAATTTCATATTTTAAATATGTTTAAATTTGAACAATTTTTTAACATGTATTTGAGGTTTCGATTATTACAACATTTTTTAATAATGAATTTTGAGGTTATCATGCAAATCACAAAACAATAAATTGGACACATAATTTCTATGATGTTTCTGTTTTAAATTAAATTTCAAGTTAAGATTAGCAATACAAGACTATAAAAGTTGGAATGGTATGTAATTATTTTTAATTTACATTAAATTCTAATTTAACCACAAAATACACAAAAATATAATTTTTAACAGTTTGCATAATTTCAAATTTAAATTTTCGAGAATTTGTATATTTTAAAATTTTAAATAAAGTTTTTACAATTTAATTTAAAAAAAATATAAGTTTTTCACAATTTTTATATTTTCAAATTTGAATTTAAATTTTCACAATTTTTTTATTTTAGAATTTGAGTTTAAGTTTTTGAAAATTTTTGTATTATATTTTTAAATTTAAATTTAAATTCCTCAAAATTTTTATATTTTAGTATTTGAATTTAAATTTTCACAATTTTTATTTTTTAAATTTGAATTTAAATTTTTGAAAATTTTCATATTTTTAAAATCAAATTTAAATTTCTCAAAATTTGTATATTTTAGAATTTGAATTTAAATTTTCACAATTTTCATGTTTTTAAATTTGAATTTAAATTTTTGAAAATTTTCATATTTTTTAATTAAAATTAAAATTTCTCAAAATTTGTATGTTTTCAAATTTGAATTTAAATTTTCATATTTTTAAATTTGAATTTAAATTTTTGACCATGATTTTCAAATGATTTTAAAATTATTTACTTTTTGTAATTGTATTCGGCAATAAGTATTTTATGTAGTTGAGTTGAAAGAATTAGAATGTTTTTAAAATTGTAATGTTACACATACATACGTACATATGTATGTACGAAAAACTTAAGAAATATTTTTAAAACTATTGTGTGGTTTCTTTATTTTCATTAAATTTTAAACTAACCTCAAAATGCACAAAAATATAATTTTTAACAATTTTCAATATTTTAAATTTGAATTTAATTTTTGCAAAATTTTTTTATTTTCAAATTAAAATTTAAATGCTTGACAATTGACCTTCGACGGTATACGGCAGAAATTAAATATTTAGAATATTTTTAAAATATAAAAATTTTCAAAAATATAAAATTCAAAAACCGCACAATAGTGAGAGTGCTGATTTTTGTGATGGCACTATTCACAATAGCGTTGCAAATTTGATAATATGTATCAATTTAATTTTGAAATTTGAAAATATAAATCAATTGAAAGTTGCAAATAAGAAACAAGTTTAAATTTAAATTTTACACAATTTTCATATTATTAAATGCTTTTAAAATAATATATTACATTAAAAACAAAAATTAATTGCTGTTGCCTGTGTTTTATATATTTTTGGAGGAAAAAAAAAAATTTTTTTGAGAAAAATATCAAACATTAAACATTTATAAAAATGCGCACAACTGTCTGACTAAGTTTGCGAGCTTGCTTTAAATACAGTTATTACATTTCTGACACTGTGAGCAAATATTTTGCTGCCATTATTATTGTTATTTTGATTTTAAAATGTATTGACTTGCGTTTGTTGTTCTTCTGCATATTTATCACTACTACACTTGTTCTGCTACGCTCTAATGCTACATACACATATGAAAGTTAATCTAGTATAATTATGATTCAAAAATTTCTGTATGCTAAACAGACTTTTCATATTAATATTTATTTTATATGATTGCATTTCATTTTCATTTTTTTTTCTTTACTATATTTATATAACAGACAAAAAATTTGCATTGCATTAATTTGACACACATAAAAAGTGCATTATAATGTATGCATTGCGAAATGCATTTACATATGTATAAAACTAAATTAGTAACGTAAATAAGCGAGAGCAAAGAGAGAGAGAGAGAGAAACGCAAAAATTAAAATTATAATAAAATTTACATACAACTAAAGAAAAAAAATGCACGCCTAAACGACTTATAAACTTGTCTAGACATTAACTGCAACGCAAATGTAAACAATTTCGAAACGCGCAACGCTGCAGCGGTATAAGCGCTGCCAGTCAGCCAGCCAGGACCTACAAGCAGCGCCAAACTGGCGTTTGCTTGCTTGCTAAACATCCAGTATTAATAGTAATTTCAAAACACTTCTCGCCTGCTCCACGCGCTACTGCTACCTTCCAAACACAAGCCTTCCACCTTGCGCACACTCAATACAATAAATCTGTCTTTTGCGCGCCCTCGCTGTACGCAATGGTGAGATCATCGTTTGCCGGTTTTATGTACTGCAAACTCTCCGACTCCTCGGTATCATCAGCGTCAACGCCGCCACCATTGCTGTTCGAAACGCCATTACTCTGTCCATTCTGTGTGGCTGTATTGTTGACGGTGGTGCCGCCGTTAGTTGTGGGCGTTGAGGTGTTATTAAAGGCGTGATGACCATTGCCGTTAGGTGCACGCGTTACGCCCAATTGAAAGAGGCTCTCGATGGGCGCTTTAACAGGCGTATAAAAACCAAGCGGTGCTGAACCTGCATGTAAACACCAAGCGGGTGTGTCGGTGTATGGGGAGAAAAAGAAAATGAAACGATTTGTAATTAGTAAAAATGCTGTTAGTATATATGTTTGTAGTATTTAAAACTAAATATATTTATATAAAATACTTTAATAAATATAAGTGATGGTAAGGATAAATTGTTACACTTAAATGCAAAGGAATTTGGCTGTTGCTTAGAAACATGTTGTTGCGTGTCACAGTGCGTTTGTATGGCATGTAGCATGAGTGAGGACTTTTTAACACTTTTGTTGTTGTTGGATTTGTTTGCAAGATGATTTTTTAACTAATATAAAAGCCAATTAGCGCACGGTGTAGCCGGCATGCATTAGATAATGTAAATAGCATAAATTTCTGCATAAATATTATAGCGTTGCCACATTTACACTAATTAATATAATAGAAAAGATCACCAACCACCAGTCAAGCAAAGTGTATGTGTCAAAGCTACGCTAGCCAAAGAAATTGTTCACACAACAAAGGATAATAACAAGCTTGATGTATGTTTAGTTAGTTATATCTTCCGTTTAGAGCTTTGTTCCAAATTTTCTAGAGAAACCCGCATTATTTTACATTTTATTTAATCGGTTTGCATTTTCCTAACTGAAATAACTTAAACCTTTGCAAACTGTAATCAAACGCCCGAACCGCACTATTCCGATTATATATTTAAAAAACTGGCAATGAAACAGAAAATATTTTGGTCCACTTATTTTTTGTTTTATTCTTTACAAGAAATAATTAATTAAAATAAAAATTTTGTTATAAATTCACTAAATCAATAAACGTGTTTTTGCGTATATAATTATGTGCTATCAGCGATATCAATTAACGAAACTAAAAAAAATTAACAATTCTGATGCTAAATGTAACAAAAAACATTAATAAAACAAAAATAAAAAAATTAAAAGTTAATTTGAAAAAAAAAATTAAAATTAATAAAAAAATATAAAAATTAAAAAAAAATTAAAAAAAAAAAAAATTAAAATTAATAAAAATATATCAAAATTAAAAATAAATTTGAAAAAAAAAAAAATTAAAATTAATAAAAAAAAAAATTAAAAATTAAAAATAAATTTAAAATAATAAAAAACAATTAAAAATTAATAAAAAAAAATGTATTTATTACACTAGTAAAAATTTAAAAAATACATAATTAATCTAAAATAAATTTTAAAAAATTTACTTATTTTAACAATAAAATCCAAAAAATAATTGTGTTAATAATTCTGATGCAAATGTAAGTAACACACAAAAAAAAAATTACAAAAAGCATTTAAAAAAAAATTAAAATAATAAATTAAATTAAAAAAATTAAAAATTAATTTACTACAACACTATAAAAAAAACTAAAATTAATTAATCAAAAATAAATTTAAAAATATAAATAAAAATTTAAGTTTTAAAATAATAAAAGTTAAAAATAATAATTAGAGTAATTAATTGTGTAATTATGTTAATTCTGAATTTTTAGAATGAAAAAAAAAATTTAGAATAATTAATTTGTAATTCGGATGCAAAATGTAACAAAAACAAAAAAAAATAAATTAAAAATATAAAAACAAAATGAAATTAACAAAAAACAAAATTGATGAAAAATACATCAAAAATTTAAAATTTTTATTACAATAATAAAAATCAAAAAAAGATAAATCAAAAAAAATTAGAAAAAAACGTTAAAAACTAATTAAAAACATTAAAAATTTATTTATTGCAATAGCAACCATTAAATAAAATTAATTAATCATAAATACAATAAATTTTAAAAATATTTTTTTTTTAATAATAATAATCAAAAAAATAATTCGATTTATTGTTTAGTAGTTTTATTTTACAGTGTAGAAATAAGAACCAAAATTTCAAAAGAAATTAATTTAATGTATGTATGTGTATGGTGAAACCAAATGTAAAAATAAATAAAAAAAAAAAAAACAAAACACAAAAAAAATATTATTTCATTTATTGCAATAATCAAAATAAAAAAATCATGACCAAATAAGATAAAAAATTAAAAAAAAACATAATAAATAATTAAAAAATATACATATTTTCAAATTTGAATTAAACTTTTTGACAAGAATACACCAGAAATTAAATATTTGGAATACTTTTAATATATGAAAATTTTTCGAAATAGAATCGCGTAAACCCGAGATATGTATTGTATTACATACATTGCAAAAAAATATGAATATAAGTAAACAGCTCATCAATATAAGAGTTTGTGTACTAAATGTACTAATTATGTGCGAAAAAAAAATTAAATTCCCCACCGCTTATCATTTCAACTTTTTACTATTGCTGCTAAAAAAAAAAAATACTAGTTTGTTTTAGCTTTAGATTGGTCATGGTATTACCATAATGCCTCCAAAAAAAAAATGCTAAACGAACAATTATTTTCTATTTTAAAAATCTATCAATTATTATGTCGTATTCCATACATAGTTTATTTTATTTTTTTTAAAGCCTGCGCACTATACATATAGTTGCCTATATAGCAAAGTAAATTAATTTTTTTCTAAATCAAAATACATTTAGTGACACTTTCGCGCAATTCGTCGTTGAAATCTAGCATTCCAGCAAGTATTGCCAGCTACAAGCCAAAATTACACGTTGAAACTAGAGTTGCTAAGTGGTTTTATACAATTTCTATTAAAATTTATGATTTATTTTTTATTTATGTATGACAGGCGCTACAATGAAAGCTCGTGATTACAAATACATATTCTTACAATAATAAAACTAAACATGCATATGTATTAGTGATGCACTACATACATACATATATACATTTTAAAATTGTTAATAAAGTGTTGAAGACGAAAAATTGCATTTTTGTTAGAGTAATACAGATAGTTATTTGCTTGCTAATAAGTAATTGTTAAATATAAACCGGTTAGTTACCTCAACTCAAACAGAATTTTCAAAACTGGCCCAACACACGTACACACAATTCGTAGTTTCATATTTTAGTTATAATATAGGCTATTTTGCTTTATTTTCTATTTTTTATGACAATAGCTCAACATTCACTACATATTGCGCACATTTTTGCGTTTCAAATTTGAGGTTAAGCAAAAAAGTGGAATAGCAGTTGGCATTACACGTACTTCGATCGGTTACTCATTACGCTTCCGCACATAACGTGTACACGTAAACGTGCTTACGCCACGTTTAAGGTGCTGTTGTGTGCGTTTATTGAACAGCTGTTTTTTATTTATTTTTATTTACCGTTGTAAACATTGCGAATTGTGTGTGTTGCTTATTTATTTTTGTAATTCATAGCTTGTTGCAGGTGGCATTGTTGGTTGTTAACGCGTGTGTATGACTTTGCAAAGCATTAGCATTAATTAAACGTAAGCTATAGCGACGCATAATTGCAATTATACGCGTTATGTTTTCGTTTTGATTTGTATTTTTTGGCATTTTTTATTTATGTTATGATTTTTAGTAGTATATAAAAACATTTTTGGCAGTTTCAAGTAATATTATAGTTTTAGGTGGTTGTTAGAAGTTTTAAGCAGATTTACTGTCGGGTACTTATAGTTAGCGTTAAGAATTAGATAGTTAGCAAAGTAACGGTGCTGTTGTTGGTTGGTTTGGTTGTACGAGTAGCAGACGTTCGAACGGGCGTACGGGCAGGCAGACAATTTATGTAGCTTTGGTAGTATTAGCGTTTATTGTTGTAAAAATGTATTGGTTTTTTTTTTTTTGGCATTTACGGAGTTTCGTAAAATGTTCATATTAATTTTTACGTTAGTTCAAATAAATGTTTTTTGTTGTCTTATTTATCGATATTTTAAACTTTTCGTTTTCATTTAACGCGCTTTTTCAGTTTAAGCACACTTACACAAACGCATTATAAATGTTATTTCGTTAAATTTTATTAAATTTTTTAATTTACATCTGCAAAAGATTCATAAAGAGTGAGAAAATGTTTGATTAGGTTTTGAATTAGAGCAATAAAGGAGAAGGGTATGAAAATGCTGTATACAGTAGGTAAAAAAATCACAATTTCAAGCGAAATTAAACAAAATTTATAAGTCTGATGAAGAATGTGACCAAAAATATGTTTAAAAGATATTGGAGAAAATAATGAAGCAGCGTAAATCGATTATTCTAACTTTCAAATTTTTTCGACATAATAAATAAAAAACATAAATAATTAAATATAAAACTGAAAAAAATATTCTAAAATTCCACAATTAGGTTTTTTAAGTGGCCAAATTTTTTGCCAATACAATTATTTATAAAAGTTAAGCTATTATTAAAAAATTCAATTAAAACAAAGAAATAAAAAATTAATTTAAAATAAAACATAAGTTTTAACATTTAAATTAAACCGAAACTGTATTATTTAATTTTTAAAAATTTTCGAAAAATTTATTAGTAAAAAAATATTTTAATAATGTAATAAAAAATAAATAAAAAAAAAACTTAATTAAGTTTAAAAAATGCAAATAATAACGATTAAAAATATTCTTAGTAAAAGTTAAATTGTTTTTAAAAAAAAAATATAAAAAAATAAACATCTAATTTATTATTATTAAAACAAATATAGGAATTAAGTACTAAAAAGTCAAATTATTACCATTAAAAGATTTATTTATCAAAGTTAAATTAAACATATTAAAAAAAACATAATTAAATAAAAATTAAAAAAAAACATAATTAAATAAAAATTAAAAAAAAATTTCATTAATAAAAATTAAAAAAAAAATTTTAAATAAAAATTAAAAAAAAAAATTTTAATAAAAATTAAAAAAAAAATTTTTAATAAAAATTAAAAAAACTTAAATAAAAATTTAACAAAAACATAATTAAATAAAAATTAAACAAAAAATCTAATTTATTAGTGTTAAAAAAAAAACTACAAAATAAAATAATAAATATAAATTGTTTATTTTAAAATTATACAAAAAACGTAAATAAAAAATAACGCGAAACTGTATTATTTTAACATTAAACATTTTTCGAAAAATTTATTACTTAAATTATTCTTAACAGAAAATTATTTTAAAAATGTAGTAAAAATAATAATAAAAATATTTTGGAGTTAAGGTTAAAAATTGCAAATTATTATCATTAAATTTATTTATAAAATTTAAATTATTATACAAATAAACTAATTAAGAAAAAAAAATAATTAAAAAGAAAAAAATTAAAAATAAATAATATAAAATTAACAGAATTAAAAAACCCCAAAAAATAATTTAAAAAATACAAAAAAAATTAAACATAAAATATATTTAAATTTTTATATTAAACTTTAAAATTTTTAAAATAAAAAAAAGTAAATTAAATATAATAAAAATAAAGCAAAAAATATAATATTATTATTTTTTTTTAATTTTATAAAAAATGCCAAATTAAGTTTAAAAAATGGAAATTATTAACACTAACAAAACTAATTATAAAAGTTGTATTAAAATATTCCAAAATTAAATTGTAAAAATCCCAATTTTTTCTATTAAAACAATTTTTGTATAAAAGTTATATTATAAAAAAAATTATTATTGTATGCATTAAGTAGCTTTTACACAATCTGTGCTCAAAATTGTGACCTTTTAGCAGCAAAGAATATTGTAGAAATATAGAAGAAAAAAATATTTTAGCTTATAAGTCAAATCAGCGATGCTTCAATAACAACAAATTAATATTTTTTTAGTATGAATTTGTTCAAAAAAACAACAAAAACTAGTGAGTGAATGTGCGTGTGTGTGTGTATATGTACATAATATATATGTTTAGCATGTACAGCGCCTGTAAGTATGCATGTTTTACGGAGCATTTTTTAATCGCAGTTGGTAATGCCGCCAAACGATTTATTTACAGTTGAAAGACAGAGTATGGACTATTTTTTTACAATTTAATAAGCAAGACAACAACAACAAATTTTAGCGAAACTAAATACATATGCAATTCTATAATGAGTAGGTGGCCCTAGGTTGGGAGACACAAAAATGTGACGATAAGAGTAATTTTTTTGATGCAAATACTTGACGTAAGCGATTAATTTTTTATCGGTTCACATAAAAAATTATTTTCCTAATTATTCTTTGGTAATTATTAAAATAAACTTATAACTGCATGATTTTAGTAAAACTTAATTTTAATAATTTTTTTGGGTAAAAATATATGTATGCAACTCGTTAACTGTATTTTATTATTAGCCGAGTTAAAGCACATTACAATCTATTAGGGCTGTATTTTTCTAAGCACCTTATGTTACAGTATGTGGAAATTATATGCATCCAAACTCACGATGTTATGTAAACAGCCTTGGAAATATGGTATGTAATGCGGTTATGAGTTTTATAGCCTTTCACCATGATTGAAACACATGTTTTATAAAAAAATTTTAGGGAAAATATATGTATGTATA
This sequence comes from Bactrocera oleae, assembly GCF_042242935.1. Taxonomy (NCBI): domain Eukaryota; kingdom Metazoa; phylum Arthropoda; class Insecta; order Diptera; family Tephritidae; genus Bactrocera; species Bactrocera oleae. The sequence goes on from NC_091539.1 coordinate 4,683,549, forward strand.
ATAATACATACATACATATGTATAATAATACATACATACATATGTATAATACCGAAACCCTCTAAAAGCGGAGAAAACACTTGAGCAGATATCAATTGTTGCAAAAAGTGAACTAAAACTGATGACAAAACCAATAAAATTCATCAAAAACGATGTTTAAATTTAGTTAACAACGTCTGTAGAGTTCTTTAACCTGTTGATAATGCAGCAGGGTTCATCTACCCAAAAGTTGTAAATGATTTTTCAATTTCTTTTAAGCAGAGTTGCATTTTAATTTAATTAATTTTCTTTTATTTTGTAATTTCGAAAATTGTAATTAAAAATAATTTTTAAATTTGTGAATTAAGAATTAAGAAATTATTTTTATATATGAAAATTGAAGTAACAACTAAAAAAAATTATTTGTCAAACTAAAATTTTAAAAGAAAATGTATAAAAAAGCAAAGATTCACATATTTCTAGCTGAACAACTATCTTTTTCTATTTAAAAGAAATATTAAATTTTTAATTTTTAATTAAAAAAAAAAAATTTTTAAATAAAATTTTCGAAAAAAAATTTGCAAACTTGCTTTTATGTGATGTTAAGATAAATAAGCCGTTCACTCGTAATAACTACTTTTTCATAATATAAAATTTCACAATCGATAGCTGCCAAGTCGATAAATTTTAGCCACAAGCTTTCTACACCAAAGCGCATGGAAATTTAATAGATTACAGAAATTAAATGAAATCATGAAAACTGAAAAGGAAGAAAACATAAAGACTTTACACATTATTATTCACGAGTAAACAATTTACAAAGCAGTCTGATAGACAGCGCACGAACTCAAACATAGTACAGGGTGTTGCCGGGTATGCGCGAACGCAGCAAAGTGGTAGAAGCGACTGGCAGAGAAAATGGTGAGATAAGTGCGCCTGCTGCCGCTGGTGGCGGCGGCAAGTTGGCACTGGCAGAATTATAGTTGACACGCGATTTGGATGCGTTAGCGCTAGCATTGTTGTTGCATAGGTTTTTGTTGGCCTTAAATGGTGACGGACGCAAATAATTGACAGCACTGTGTTGAGCATTGCCAGCAGTTTTATAATTTATGTTGGCATCTGCAAAGCTATTGTGGCGCGTGCAATTCGCTGCGGAAAATGATGAATAAGAATAGAAAGTGGTTGAAGAAGTTGAAGTGTGCGAAGAAGAAGAAGTGAGACTAGTATTAGTAGTTTGGTTGCTGGTAATTGTTTGTTGGTTAAGTGTGGTTTGGGTGCAAGTATTGCTTATTAGTGTTGTTGTTGTTGTTGTTGTTGTTATGGGTGCGATAGTAGATGTAGTGGTGTTGGTGCAAACAGTGCGCGTGTGCAACGTGGACGGCAGCGCAACTGAACTTGCGCTGCTTTTAATGTTAGTTGTTATTGTTGTTGCTGTTGGGGTACCGTGTTGACTTGCAGTGTATTGTATACTATATGCTTTCGCATTATTGGTATTTTCATAGCAACTAGCCGCGGCTAGCGTAATTGTGGGTATGGGATAGATGTAGTCTATCGCATCCTCGAAGCACTCGTCATCGGTCGAGTTACGGTTCAAACTATTGCCGACACTTTTGAGCAATTCTTTTTTACACTTATTTACTGTAGTGGCAGCACTTTGTTTGCTATTTCTGGCAACTACACTAGTGGGCGTGGGGGGCGGACACACTTTGGCGGCGGCGCACTCAGTGCGTTCACCAGCATTGTTACCAAAAGAGAATGAAGCGCTGCGTTGTTGCGGCGTGCCAGTAGCTGACATGAGTTGGCTGGTTGCAGGATTGGCGTCGCGCTGCTTGGCATGTATAACGCTGCCACAATGAAACTCATTGCTGCGCGTGCGCAATATAGCTGGCCCAGCGGCGGGCGCTGTTGCGGCAGCGTGTTCGATTTGTAAAAAGCGCGCATATTGCGGTTTATTGAGCACTGCAGGCGTTTTGCGTGGCCGTTGGGCGGAAGTGTTGGCGGCTGCTTCCTCTGTTGGCGATGTTTCAAATAATGTGTGGAACATAGTGTATTTGCTTATAGGCTTTTTCGTTGTTGTTGTAATGTTTGATTTATTGTCAAACGCTAAATTGTTAGTGTTGTGGCGTGTGGCGCCGCCATTGGCAGCTGTGTTATTTGGGTTCAGAGCATTGGTAGTAATTTTTTTGCAATTATTTTCGCAAGCGTTTGCACTTGCCAGTTGAAAATCGCGCAAAAGACTTGGCTGCGTGGCGCCACGCACATCGAATGCAATAGGTGACGCCGCTGGGCGTACTGCTGATTTGTTAGTTTCTAGCTCCAGTTTTTGCTGCGCTTGCTGCTGCTGCGCTACATTCACTATCGGCTGACGTTGCCAAAATCCGCTTGCATGTTTTTTACTCGTTTTTTCTCGTTTGCTCGAGCCGACTGCTGTTGTTTGCTCCGCTTCGTTCTTTATTGTTTCCGTCAACGTTTCTATGTCTTTTTGCTGCTTCATTTGCGCCTGCAACTTAAATTGTGGCAACGCACTCGCAGGCGATGCCTCCACCTTTGTTGCCGTCGGCGCTGCGTGTGTGTGCTGAAACAAACGCTTCACTGGCAATGGCGGTTTTTGTTGCGCTACTGGCCGTGGCTGTGGCTGCGCCGATTTGCTTTTCTGCTGCGGTAGTGTCGTCAATAACATTGGCAACGGCAAATCGGTGGGCCGTTGTGGCAACGTCAGCGGCGGTGGCGGCAAGTGTGCCGCAGCTGCGCAAGTTTGGACTGGTGCGTCGCGCTTGTCGGAATTTTCGACGTGCGGCGGCGACCGCGTTGGTTGTTGTGAGGCGTTGCATGCTATTTCGTGCTGTGTTTGCAATAAAAGAGTCGTCTCCACCAAATTGGATTGCAGTGGCTCTTCGGATAAAAGCGCTGCTGGTGCTGCAACGCTCACTGCATTTTGCGGCTTCTTTACTATCAGCGGCTGCTCCAGTTGTTGTTGTTGTGGCGGCTGCTGTTGCTGCTGCTGTTGTTGTTGTGACATTATACCCTTGTCTAAAATTGGGTAATCTGCAAAAATTGTGTGCATTTTTTGTTTGTTCTATTTTCTATTGTTTTCTTTGCAAATATGAGAGAACTGGCTGAGGTATTGAGCGATTTTCTATTCATTGGCTGATGAAATCGAACAGTTATGTAAATTTTGAAAATAATTAAATGCATTTGTGGGATTTTGGTAAGAAAAGTATACGGATTTTGAAAAAAAAGTTGAAAAAAGTGCGCTTAAAATGGTGTGTAAAAAGTTTTGAAGGATTTGTTGCTACTAAAGCGCAATATATTTGCCAATTTGAAGTTGTTGTTGGTGGGAAATTAAGATATATGCTTGAAAGTTGCTTTTGAATAGACTAACAATGAAAGTATACCTTAGTAGAATACTAAGCTTAACGAATAAGAAAGTTTTTGTCAACGCAAGACCATGTAACTCGCTCGATTTACAATTTTTGTCATCGATAAATGTAATTATCGTTCTAACGAGCTGTGCAAGTAACTATATTTTCATGACAACATGTTTTATAATAATGCATGCTGGAAGCCTGAACATTATGGCTGAAGAAGAATACTACAAGTACGTCGATAAAGAATTATAACTAACTTAACAGAAGCGCGCATTTGTATGAAGATAGCGCTTGAGCTGAGGGCTAATAACGCGCTACTAGTTGAAGACGCATATATTTGAGTGCGATGAGCGAATCATGCGCAGTGGTGTGTGCAATTTGAATGCTGAAGCCGTGATAGTCAAAGCTTGGAACTGCTGCTAAGTAAACTCAGCAAAAATAAACTTGATTGAGCTGAATAATACTCGTTATTAGTAACATATATTACAGGCTATCTCAGACATATGAAACACAGAGTGGCTAATTATTTCAGGTTTCATTTTTCGAATATTTCTGTGCTATAGCTGGATGTCTCTGAAAAAGCAGTGTACCAAAAGTTATAAAACTCGGAACTCGAACTGTTGAACCGGTATTTCGAATAACGCTTGTGGATCCAATGCGCACAAAAGTAGAGAAAAGAACACTATAAAACATTCGGTTGGAAAAAAATAATAATCTGGCGTGAAGTTTGGAAATTTTTTTTTTAATTTTAACCACAAAAGCGTTTATTTTTTAGGGCTCTATCTGCGTAGAGTTTTAAACTGCCAATATAATTTTAACAAAAATGGACTTGAAAACACGTGTTTATGAAATAGAATGTATGATATTTTCAACTAGCAAACAAATGAACGATTTTGAACAGCCGAAAGTGTGTTTGGAGAAAATTTTCATTTCACGGTAACACTGAAAACAGGTTGTATACAACAAAGGGGACTTTTGGTAATACCACCAACCTTAAAATTTTCAAAATTTTACGAAATGGTGTTGTTAGTATTTTCAAAATCTGTTTTTTCTTGCTAAATCTACACTGTTTGAGCTCATCGAAACAATCGAGCAGACAAGGCGGTAACTCAGCGGTATTGAGCGTATTATTGTCAACTGTAACAGAAGTGGCTGAAACTGAAGAGAGAAAGAGAGAGAGTAAAGAAATAGTGTTGCTGAAAACGTAAAGTTTTACGTGCAAGTTTTACTTGTTGCTTACAAAATTAGCGGAATTTGGGACACACTGAGAGTAATTTTTTATATATTAATTTTTTTTATAAATTCAAATTTTTAAGCGCGTTTTGATATTATCTTTTAGATATTATAATTAATTCTTTGTGAATTTAAGCTTTATTGTATGTTGTTGTTTTGCAATATTCAACTGTGTTTAATGTCTTGTGCGCCAATTGTTGTTTGTGTGCGACGTAATTTCAAAAATATTGTTTTTTTTTTGTATCACAAATTTTTGTATAACAAAAATGTTCAAAATTTCAAAAGTTGTTTATATTAGTAGTGTTGTTGTAGTGTTACTAAGGGTACACAAGTGCAAAAAAGTAATTTTAGGTTAGAAGAGTAAGAAAACACACAAAAACGAGAGTATAAAAATAGGGGTACAACCGAAAGCTGATAGAAGTTGGTAAGATTGTAATTATAGTATTATATTTTAGGAAAATTAAGTTGTCTTTAGTCGATAAAAAAACACAAATTATTGTAAAAAATTTGTTAGAAAACATAGAAATTTCAAATTATTTATGCAAAAGAGCAGCAAACGAGACTAAGACCATGGAAAAAACGCAAACAAAAATGTAGAAAGTTACTACAAACACTTATAAGACAGCTTAACAATTAGAAAAGTAGAAATGATAACAACAAATATACGTGTAGAAGAAATTTAGTCGAACAAAGACAATACAAATAAACTAAATAGAGACATTTTCGTATATAATATTAACAAACAAACAAACAAACAATAACATAGAAAAGTAGAATTTTCTAAAGCAAAATTCAAAACAAACAAAAAAAAAACATTTAACAACAAACATATGTAAATGATTGTTGCATATGAAAGCCAACAAATGTGATGAAGAATTTTTCGTGTTTTCCATTTTTTCTTCGTATGTATGTAATTAATATTATTAGTTGTGTAATGGTTAATGACAAGCAATGACAGCAATTAGGCATTGAACTTTGAATCACTTACCTAATGGCAAATTCCCCAGTATATTTTTCGTTGGCGTATTTGTTGCGCTGCTGGCATTATTGGCGGGTGACGAGGTATTCGCCGGCGTTGGCAGTTGTATAATCTCATCAACGGCTACATGATGGTGTCGCGCTGGTGAAGAATCCGTTGTGTCATTTAATGATACATTTTCATAGGCGCCTATCAGCGCATCATTGCTGTAGGAATCGTCAATGATTAGCGATGCCTCGGAGGGATATTCAAAGGTGGAGGTGAGCGTATCATTGAATTGTACGCGGAACTGTATGTGGTGGAAAAAGAGAAAAGTTGCAACATATAATAATCTATATAAATTTAAATTTTATAAAAAATTGGTTTACAAAATATTTTGAAAAATTAGGAATCAACTTTTATTTAAAAAAAATAGGTAAAAAAAAAATTAACAGAATTATTAAAACAAATGTTAAAAAAAAAGTTAATTGATTAATTTTGAAAACATAATTTTATGTATAAAAAATATTAATTTAAAAAAAATTTTATATTAAAATAATTATTTAATATGTAACAAATTCAAAAATTGAGAAAGATAGCGGAGATTTTTTATTAAAACAAATTTAAAATTTTAAAAGAAAAGAAAAATAAAAATATTATAATAATAATATTTAAGAAAAATGGTACAAAAAATTAATTATTTATACAATATAGAATAGTAAAATAAATTAAAAAAATTATAAAATAAAAGTTTGAAAACGGAAATAAAAAAAAATTAAAAAAAAATAATAATTTTAGAAAATATTATATTAAAATAATTACTTAATATGTAATAAATACAAAAATTGAGAAAGATGGCGGAGATTTTTTATTAAAAAAAATTTAAATTTTTAAAAGTGAAGAAAATTAAAAAAATAATAATATTTAACGAAAATGGTACAAAAAATAAATTTATACAAAAGAATTAATTTTTTATACAATATAGAATAGTAAAATAAATTAAAAAAATTATAAAATAAAAGTTTGAAAACGGAAAGAAAAACAATTTTAATAATAATAATTTTAGAAAATATTGTATTAAAATAATTATTCAATATGTAACAAATACAAAGATTGAGAAAGATAGCGGATATTTTATATTAAAAAAATTTTTAATTTTTAAAAGTGAAGAAAATTAAAAAAATAATAATATTTAATGAAATGGTACAAAAAAAAAATATTATACAAAAAAATTAATTTTTTATTCAATATAGAAAATTATAAAATTATAAAAATTGTAAAAGATAGCAGAAATATTTTATGTTTAAAAAAATTATCAACAAAATTTAGAGAGAATATTATAAAATAAAAATAAAAAAACGAAAGTAAAGAATTTAAAAAACAAAAATATTTTAAAATAGAAAATAAAAACGTATTTAATAATTATTAAAAGACTATACTTTATATATATATGTATGTATATCAAATAAATAAAACATTCGCAAGTGTCAAATCAGTTTACACTAAAATTTTTTTTAAATAAAAATGGTTTTACGCTGACATATTATTTTTATTTATTTTTATTACGCTCATTTCTAATCTAATAATCTCTACGAAACTATATTATAAATAATTTATTGCACTTTTTTGCAATCAAAATGCAACTTTTCACCACTTGTAGCTAAATAGAGCGCAGAACTTTATATAATATAGCAATGACTTATGCACAACTTGGCACTATTTATGCTTTGAATTTGTTTTTGTATATATTTACATACTTATATTAATGTATTACACAGAGTTATCAGTATGCAGACAGTAACAGCAACTTTGTACATTTCTTCCATACACAACATTTATGTTAAGCCGCGATCTTTACAACAAACGCCTGTTACATCACAACACAAAAAGCTTAAGTTACAAAAAATACATACAAATGTATTGCCGTAATTCGATTTTAACTATGCTGAAAAGTGGGCACTGAAGAAAACTATTTATTTATAATCACAATCAAAGGTGTTGCCAGCAAATAGTTGAATTGTAATACAATTGGAGCGTGTGACGAATTAATTTTATTTGAAATGCAATAGTGACGAAATCTATACGCAAATACATGTACATACATATGTATATAGCGGCCAACAAAATCGAAAAATAACACTCATTATTCCGTTATAGAAAAAAACTGTCCATATTTACACACATTCAAATGCACTTTGGCAATACTTAATATTTAATGAGCGAAATGTATTAAGAGGCATTATATTGTACGAATTAGTTGTTTGGTGTTTGAGAAGCGGTATATTATGATATGCATGCATAAACATGATTGATGATATTTACCTATTTGTGTTGTAGATAAAGCGCACTTGAAATTATTTAACAAAAATTTGTACTTTTTTATAGCATTATGTGATAAATTGAATAACAGTAAATTATTAAAAATTTAGTAGAAATATAATAGTAATAAAGAGTAGACAAAAGAGCACTCTTCCATACGGGCACGTGTTCCAAACAGTTCAGGAGCGATTTCTCACGTATTGCCTTGACAGGGAATTAAATACTATTTGGCCCATTTTAACTGAAGATTTGGTTAAAAAAAAGGTATATGCGAGTTTTGTTTCACATAAATTAAATGAATACCAAATAGTGAACGATTTGTTGATGAAACAAGAAAAAGACGTTAGCTAGGGTTGCACCGAAGCTATAATAGTCAGTTTGTATGGCAGTAAGGCAGCTATATGTTATAGTGACTCGTTCTGAACAATTTCTTCAGTGATTGCACGGTTGCCTCGGACAATAACCCATGCCAAATTTCGGACGGACATGGCTAAATCGACTAAACTTGTCACGCGGATCATTTATACACATATATACTTTATATGGTCTCTGACGTTTCCTTTGGGTGTTACAAACTACGTGACAAACTTAATATACCCTGTTCAGGGTATAAAAACGGATTTCTCTCATCAACCATTCACCGCATTCGTCTGATCTATCACCAAGTAATTGGAAACTTCCTAAAAATAAAAGAAATAAACTAACGTGGTGCCTGCCTTTAAATTTCATAATAAAAATCAATTTATGGCACTTTTATTTTATGCCCCCTACATCGTTAATAATATTCACGCCCTCATTTTGAGCATACCATGGAAACTGTTGACGCATTTTAATCGCCACGAGTTGACATAGGACGTATGTGAAACCGGAAATAACACTTTAGCGCTTACAATCAAAACCAATGCAGCTTTAATACTTGCACAGGCAGAGTCGAAGAAAATATATGCACTACACACAGAATTATGTATATGCAGGCAATTGACATACATATGTATATACATATGGTATATACTACATATTATGTTGTGCGCTTTTGTTTCATCCAGGCGCATATTTTATAACAAAAAGCACAAAATTCAAAGTAAATAGGAGAACACTAGTGAAAAGGGGGCCACAACATGAAGAAATTTCGCGCTGGAATTTCAATTCATTTTCATGCCCGGTTGGTCGTCTGCTTATGGCGTAATTGTCATGCGCATAGAATTTGTGAAAACCGAGTAAACAAAATATTCAAACATTAATTTGTGCATATCATTAGCGTTTGAAACGGCAACAAAAGCAAAAATAGTGCGCTGCATAGTGTACCCCTCCATATATACGAAACAATTCCGATTAAAGCGCTATTATGGTTGACTGTGGGTTGCCTAAAATGTATGCATGTCAGCGTATTTTGCTAATTTGCCTACCAAATAGGCATGTTAGAAATTTTGCTACACTTATTTTTCATTTAACTGTCAATTGCTAGCGAAAACAATAGATAGCGAATGTGAAATACCGACACAAAAACCGATTGGGGTGAAACTAAAAGCAAAAGTTAATGGAATGAAAAAATGTGACAGCATTCGCGCTTGAGAATGAACATTAATATATGAAAATTTTTCGAATTCCAAAAAAAAATATTTGAAAATAACTGTGAGAGACTATTTATTTTTCAAATAGCGCTCATTATATTAAAAAATGTTATAATAACACAAAAAAATAATAATTGAAATAAAACAATAAATAAAAAATCAAAATTGAAATAAAAAATAATTAAAAAATAAAAAATGAAAAAAAAAACAATAAAATTAAAGTCAAAAAAAAATTATAAATCATAACTAAAAATATATAGTAACAAAACCAAATAAATTAAAAAAAAAATATTAAATAAAAGTTAAAAAAAAAAAAATTAAATTAAAATATATAGCGAAAAAAAAAACAAATAAAATTGAAATAGAAATACAAAAACAAAAACAAATAAAAATAATAAATTTTTCACATAAATAAAAAAAAATTATAATAATTAAAAATTAAACAAAAAAAAATTATAATAATTAAAAATGAAACATAAATAAAATAAATGGAAGTAAAAGTCAAAAACAAAATTAAATAAAAGAGAAATAAAAATAGATAGCGTATTTTAAAAAATTTGTTGTTGTTTAATGTTTTTTCCTTTTTCTCATTTATATATTTTCAGTTTATAGAACGAACACTAAAATATGAAAGTATCTAACCTTGCAAAAATAATATACACATACATATAGTAAATGTGGGAGGATATTTACTTTACAAATAGCAATATATAAACCAAATTTTTGTTGTAAAAGAAAGCAAAATTTAAAAAATACATAAATAGAAACAAAAAAAATTTAAATAGAAGTTTAAAAAATTAATATATTATAAAAATATTCTATTAATTTCTTTTTGTTTAATTTTTTTCTTTTTCATATAATATATGTATGTATATACATATGTATGTACATACATAAATTTTTCTTAATTTATAGAATGAACAAAAAAATTTTGAAAATTTTAATTTTGCAAAAATAATATATGTATATAAAATTAAATATTGGAGAATATTTACTTTAAAAAGCAATATATAAACTGAAAAAAATTTAAGTAAAAAAAATTAAAATGGAAATAAAATAAACAAAAAATTAAAATGAAAAGGGAAAGGTAAATAAAAAATATTTGTATTATTTTTTGTTTTATATAGAATATATATTTTCTCCCTATTTACACACAACTATACTAATATAAAAGAACAACATTTAATAAAAAAAAAAATACAAGTTAAAAATAAGAAAAAAATAAAAAATAAAAAACTGACCTAGTTAGTGTTAACTAACTAAAAAAAAAAAAAAATTAAAAAGAAAAAAATTAAAATAGAAATAAAAAAATTAAAATAGAAAAAGTTAAAATTAAGAAGAAGAAATATCAATATACAAGTATAGCGCGTTTGATTTTTTGTCGTTTAAACTTTTTTCTTTTAATATATATATATATATTTTTTTGTTTGATATACATTACATACATTTTGTTTGATATACAGTTTAACCCATTCTTAGTAAAATTGCGACATTTTATTTTGTATTGTTTCCTTAATTCTAGCACGTTTCGCTTATCTATCAATTCTTATCTATTTTACATGAACGCAATTTTATCCTCATACTTAAATTTTCTAAAGTATTATACATATGTTTATTATATTATTCATATTTGTGTACATTAAATACAAAATATAGAGTATAGAATTTACATTTCAAAATATAGTGTACGTATTTATTCGAAATTCAACACAATTTGAAAGGAATTAATTCAATTCTGTGCCTTTAACCTTTCTGATCCCTAACCTTTTCAACAAAGTTCGAGTTGTCGAAACAAAAGTTACCATGTCTGAACACAGACACATGAAGAAAAGTGAACTAAGCAGTTGGTCGATGTCAGCGCGATATTTATTTGATTTTTTATCATATTGAAACTAAAAACTATTATTTTGCGAATAAAATTTAATTTTTATCATCTTTAAACTGAAAACTATTAATTTGCGAAAAAATTTAAACATCACCAAAAAATTAGGATACCAATGTATCTATAAAATAATTTTTTTTTAAATTAAAATAATTCAGAACGTTATCTGTGAAATTCTTATTTATTTTAATTCGTTTAATTAAGCATAATTATTAAAATTTAAAAAAATATTGCTTATTATTAGCGGCTTTCACCTCTTAAAGACTGCCAAAGGCGCTACCAGATGTTCGGGTGTTAGCCTCAGTAACACTAGTAGAAATCACACTTCTCTAAAATACACAATTCCGTACACAAATAAAAAATCACTTAAGGTTTTATAATAAATTTAAAGTTAGGCAATATTTAAACAACAATAAAAATTAAAAAAAAAAATTCAATTAAAAAAAATAGAATTAAAAAAAGAAAATTGAATAAAAAAATAATAATATTTTTAGTCAACATTTTAAGTCAACATTTTTATCGATAACATGATTTATGGCCTCTTGTGGAAACCTTTGCGGTCACCATATGCATATGGAACGTGCTGATAATAATATTCTATTTTAATAAATTGCCACTGAATATCGAAATGGTGAAAAATTAACTTATGCTATCAAACTTACGCGAAGAGTCATCATTTACGTAACCAATTATCAGTAACTGAACAAACTAATCTTATCAAAACAAAAAGCAAACGCAGATTGTAATGCATAATGTATGATAAGCTTCTAAAATTTATCTACAACGCGTGATAATTTATAGCTAAAACATGCTGTTATAAAACAGTAAATTTAAAATAACAAAAATATGAATCATTTGGTCGCTTCACTTTCTAAACGAGATCGTTAAAAACATTTGTTAATTGCGCTAACCCAAAAGCGCTAAATAAATGGTTGCAATTCCTTTAAATTATACATTAAAATTAAATATAATAGAGACAAATTAGTGGACATTAATTTCTACTATAGTAGAGTGGTTAGAAACCACTACAAATATTTCGCACTTAATTAGTTTTAGACGCTCTAAGGTCTGCATATTTTCTTTTTGATTTTCATTTTTTTTTTGTTTTTTAATACCTAATGGCTTAGGTGAAAACTACAAGTACAACTCAAGAGAGATAGTTGGAGTAATAAAGCGAGAGACAGTATATTAATGAAGTTCACTTTACTAACCGTTGCTTCTTTGGATTTCTGTCGAATGCTTGACTTTCCATCGATCACAATATTAGCATTTTCGAATTCAACATCGCAGGGTGATGGTGGGCACATAGAGAAATCATCATAATCCGAGTCTGTTGAAGTTTCCAATGAGAGATCACCAAGTAGCACGAAACCAGATTCATTTGGCTGCCGAAGAAAAAGAGAGAAATTCAAACAAAAGCGATTAGTATGCAAATATATATGTAAGTAAGAAAAAGTACTGCAATAAAAAGAAAATATTGCTGCAAAGGCACAATTTTTATTAAGTATGTATGTATGTGATTGCTTACAAAGCAAACAGCGTCAATTTAGTTGAGGTTATATGCGCCTATGTGTAATCATTTATCAAGGTCGTGTCGTTGACATTATTTATATTCATACATACATACAAACAAACATATTTTCTAAAGCGCAAGCCTTTGTACGCTTGATCAAGCAACGTTTGCCACAAATTGACACTTGCCTTTGTTGGCGGCGATTCACAGCTGACACAAAACATGACAGCTGGCCAGTTATTGATATAACAAATGCGAAAATACTAATGTGCGAAAAAAAGCAAAGAAATACTACAAAAACGTTGACTTGCATTTTGAAATGAAGCTATATAAAAATATTCATATAAAACTTAATTTGGTCGGTCAGTTTGCATGACAGCTATATGCTATAGTGGCACGATCTGACAATATATTCGGAGGAAGAGCATGGTCTTGGACAATATTTTATGCCAAATTTCGTAAAGATCTGTTGTCAAATTTCCATATAAGAACCTGATTCTGGTCTATAGCTTCTTTGGAAGAAAAGAAGGCATGCAAACTTTCAGACCGATATCTCAAAAACTGAGGGACTAGATTGTGTATATTAAAAGCGACGGTTAGAGAGACAGACTGCCATGGCTAAATCGACTACGCTCGTCACACTGATCATTTATATATAATAAAATACAATTAAAGGGTTTCTGAGGTTTCCTTTTGGATGTTACCAACTTTGTGTTAAACTTTTTTGTGCATACCCTGTTCGGGGTATAAAAGTAAATTACTAAAAGCATGCAATATATATTGCCTATGACAAAGGCGCACAATTGGTACAGCGGCTGGGCACTTTTGCAAATATTTTGCAAGCATATACATCTACGTATGTATGCACATATATGTTCACATAACACTTGCTATATATTTACAGACTTGATATCGTTTTTGCACACGCCACTGACGCGAAACTGTTAAATTGCATTAAAATTGTCAGAAGTGCCGCTTAGCGCGACGGCGGCCTGCTTGAGTTTGGTGCCCTTCTATGCCAACCAGCGCTGATCAGTGATCTTGCGCTTGAGACTCGAGATCAAAACGCCAATCTGACATATGGACAGAGCAACCTTGCATTGTTTGCAAGTCTTCTTTCCCATTTGAATTTTTATAAAAGTAGTAAAGTTAACCCATAACTAAGTGCATTACAGGCAGTCAAGTTGGCCGTCACTCAGCTATTTCAATGTGTTATAATTATATTTATGCGAAAAGATAACAAAAAACAATGTTTGTCGAGTCAAGCTCGGTTAACGCTTCAAGTATAGCAGCCGTTGACTGACTTGAGGCGCTCTAACAAAGGCAGTGATCACTGTTCGGGCAGACGCATGTTTTAGTGTGTACTAGAAGTTTGAACGGGTTTATACCACATACATTAATATATTTATATTTTTAGAGGCGTATGTAAGCACACAAGCGTGTGGTTAGCTACAATCGCAAGTTTAACGATCTCTGTTATTTAGATGATCATTAGGCCGATCTTGGCTTGGGAATGCCATCGTATAATCTGGGCGACAAAATGGGAACATAAAAAAGAATAACAAAAAAGTATAATAAAAAATAAAAGCAATGCGCTTTAATTGCCTGTGACACAAAAGAAATGCGCGGTTGAAGCCCAAGAAAAATAAATGTAGGAAGATATAATAAAAATAAAAGGGGAAAAAAGTGCTGCGAGCAAGAATCAAAGCGTAAGCAAGGTCAATATATAAATTAAGCTTAAGTCGGCTTTGTCTGGTTTAAGCATGAATTTTAGCTCCATAACCAATTGGCGTTGTATGCTATAAACAACAAAGTATTTATGCTGGAATTATGCAAATTTCGAAAAAAAATTTAAATGCAATAACACTACAATTGGCTGCGCAACGAATTTCGTGCGAATTCATGTAAGGTAGCAACTTTTAATATTTTTTTTTCGCTTAATATTCTTTTTTATAATTTTTTTTTTGTTTGGTAAGTACTACTTTAATTTGATTTTAAAAATGCACAACTAATTTAATTTCAAGCGCTAATTTATTATAAGTGTAAACAATACACAACGATTTAAGTATAAAAAGACTCATTAAGGCATACTGTATGTGGTAGATATATCGATTTTCGATAACAATGGCAAACAGAGTGCAATTGCAAACAAAAAAAAAATATTAAAAAAAAAAAAATTTAATGCAAAAAAATTAAAAAGTTAAAGAAAATTATTTTTTAAAAAAGTTAAAAAAAATATTTTTTTTTCTGAATTTTAAAAATTTTTGCGCTTGCATATTTCGTGTTTTACCATTTTGGCTATATTTGTAAATGGAAAGCTTATTTTAACAAAATTTCAACATAAATCAACACTCTTTGTCTTATTTATATTTAATTACTTGTAATTATAGTCTTTAGTAGTTTTGGTTAGAAATATTTAACTCTTTCCTTTTTATCGCTTTTCATTCCAGCTTAATTTTTTTAATTGTCACTCCAATTTTTAAATTACAAAATAATTTTATCAATTTTTTTAATCTGATTTAGTTTTCTAATTTTTAATTTTATTTTATAATTTGAAATTAAATTTTTTCTAAATTGGAATTAAAAACTAAAAATTTAATTTAATTTAAAAAATTAAATGTTTAAAATAAAATTAAAAATTTAATTTAATTTAAAAAATTTGCAACTAAGAAATTTAAAAAATTAAATTTTTAATTTCAATTTTACGGTTACAAATAAAATTTTCTCAAAATTGGAATTAAAAATTTTATTTATATTAAAAAAAATTAAAATTGAAAATGTTATTTTGTGTAAAAATTTAAAATTCTATATTTTAAATTTCAATTTTACAGATACAAATTAAATTTTCATAAAATTGGAATTGAAATTTAAATTTTTTATTAAAACTTGAAATTTTAATTTTTTTTATTAAAAAGTTTAAAATTTAATTTTTTGATTAAAAATTATTATTCAATTATTTAATTTTAATCCAAAATTGTTGGATCGAAGGTAGTTTAAACGTAGTAGAAACTACAATTTTCTAAAAACAATAGTACACCCTCACATATATGATAATTATGTTTTCAACTTCTTTCAGTATTTTACTCTTCTCATTGCAAACCTTTATGAACACTGTAATCAGCGCTACTGACAACTAACAATTGCCGTTAGCTGTCATTTTCTGTTTTTTTGACAATACCTAGTAATTATGTTGTAAAATCAATTACGTACATACATTAATTACTAAGCTCATCCGAACCACTAGTATTTATAAATGTATGTAAAGCAACCCATGTGGCTAAGAGCACCCACAAAACCACTGCCTCAGTAAGATAAAATATCATAAAAGAAGAGTATTGCTACTAAGTAGCGAAAAATAAGAGTTTGCAAT
Source organism: Bactrocera oleae (assembly GCF_042242935.1). Classification (NCBI taxonomy): domain Eukaryota; kingdom Metazoa; phylum Arthropoda; class Insecta; order Diptera; family Tephritidae; genus Bactrocera; species Bactrocera oleae. The sequence continues at coordinate 4,699,742 of NC_091539.1, forward strand.
TAAGAAATTACCTACTTAGCAGAGTTACACGTGTAAGCTAGTACCGACATGCCTACCATATACTAGAAATGCATGCATACTAAGCAGCGAGGGAAATAGATAGTTAACCAACAAACTTCATAAATTTTATCTTGCTGCGCTACAAAATAACTGTTAAAGCGCACGAGATACAAGATAGTATTTGAAAATGTGCATTGGAGCTGCAAGAGTTATGTATTGTAGTTGAGGCAGTAGGCAAGCTTTGAATGCATACACATACCTTATATACTTCTATCAGGGTGTGTTAGGCAACTGCTAGTTATAACTGCAACCAAAAAGCTAGTTATAAAATATAAAAAAGGCTAAAAAAAAATAATAATCCTCTTTAAATTTGAGCTCCTAATATTAATATTAGGAAGTGCCTGTAACTAACTTTTTATTTTCCATTTTAGTCACATGATAAACAATTTTTTTTTTTTTAAATTTGTGTAGCTGGACAATTTGAGCATTAGAAACTGAATTAAAAAATTATATTCTGTCATCAAATTGAACGTCCTATAAAAGAAGTCTGATACACTCTACAAAAAACTCTGCTAAATTTTGAACCAATCTGAAGATTTCAAATGTATGAAATTATGATTTTTATAATACCCTGATCAGGTTATATTAAATTGGCCACAAATTGTGTAACACTCCGAAGGAAACGTCGAAAACTTTATAAAATATTTACATATACTTGTATGTATAAATTACCAGCACGACGAGCTAAGTCGAGCCATAACCGTCTGTATATACGCGAACTAGTCTCTCAGTTTTGGAGATATCAATCTGAAATTTTGCACAAATCCTTTTCTCCCCAAGCAGCTGCTCATTTGTCGGAACCGCTGGTAACGGACTATTATAGCACATAGCTACCATACAAACTGAACGATTGGAATCCAGTGCTTGTATTGAAAACTTTTTCATTTGGGCATATGTCTTCACCAAATTTGGCTAGAATTATTGTTCAAGGTAGTGGTACAATCTTCGAATTAATTGTGCAGATCGGGCCGCTATAGCATATAGCTGACTAAGTTCTTGTGTGGAAACTTTTTTATTTGGGAAAGGTATTATATGTACTTGGTTTCGCTGCAACTGAAGTTAACGTTTTTTCTTGCTTTTTTTTAAGTTGCCTAAAAATGACACATCCTAATATGAGTGTTTGCATATTGACTGCTTGTATGCACCCGCGCTTCACGGTCGTTATAAAGATTTCTCGGTAGCGCAAATTTTCAGTTTACATTTTTTCTAACTTACTTCATTTAGGTGATTTTGAGACTGTATATACTTACAAACACATACATATACATACATATGTTACACGACTTTTGCCAGTACTGGATTTTCTAATTGAGTTTTTTGCACTGTTTGTTGCTATATATACGTTTTTTTACCGTGTTTTATTGAAAGCGAACGAGGCGCATTTGGAAAAACCTGTTAACTGTTGAAAGCCATACAAATACAATGGCAATCAATTTACAACATATTGCATTTTGTCTGTGACAAATGAAATAGTGGCAGCAAAATTGCATAAAAGCTTAAAATATTTAGCTTTTAAACACTCATGTATGAAGATACGCAATATTTTTATTATTTGGATTATAAAATGTGTCTGCGTATACAAAAAATCCAAACAAATCCGAAATTCAGTAAACATTTAAGTAATTCAAACATTATTACAAAACACCGTTTTATCGATTTTGCTTTTAATCGAATTTTATACATTGTGTACACTTTCAATTTCTGGTCTTTGAACCTTTAGCTACAGTACTTTATTCGGTAGCAATATATAATATATGTATATATCAAGCACTGCAACCTTACCGCTATACCGTTATAGCAATATTGCGCGTTGCGAGTGCAAAACAGCTTGACGCGTTATGTGAGAAGAATATTTATGCATGCACAAGCCGTAAAGCAACGTGCAACGCTGCAAAGAATTCAAGAAAATATGATGATAGCACATTGCAACAAGCAATATGAAAAGAGAAGCAAGCTGAAAAATGAAAACAGTGGTAACATATTTTACAGTTTTCCAACGATCCAATTGAGATAGCGAAGTGCTTGTGCTGAGTACTTTTTATCGAGTATAGAGTTGTTATGGCAAGTATGTGTTTTGAATATGCAGACTCTAAGGTAGCGTAGAATGCGAGTGCATTGTGCCGCAACTCAGCAGCTGAGGCAAGGAAACTTTATTGTAGATAAATTTTTTACCGAAAATTTATAGGCGAAACGCGCGCCAACGACTTTACGATGCTACGGAGGTAAAGGAAAATAAATGTTCCGCGTGGCGAAAAATAGCAATTTTGGGAATTAAAAACATTTTTGGAAATTTAAGATATTTGTGGAAATTCGAGTTGAAATGTTGAGGAAACGTTTAAAATTACTTAGGCTGTACTAAATTTAATTGAAACAAAAATATTTGTGTTGCGTGCGAAAAGTGCATGTGCCGTTAATTAAATTTACTTATGCGTAGTATCTTCCGTATATATCAATAATTTTATTTAGTATTTGAACATAACTTAAATAATTGCTTCCGCAAAAAATGTATAGCAAGTAGACATATATTTTTTAGGCGGTTGTTTAAAATGTGTGTTACAACTTGAAATGGATGTAAGTATGTATATATATAACAGTTCCGGTTTACATTCGTACATACTGTTTTTTGAGTAATGTTCAGACTCACACACTTAAATATATAAAAAATACAAATTTGTTTTGAAAAAGTAAAAAAAAAAACAGTCGAAATTGGCGTACGCAAGTGGTAATTCGGTTTAATTAATTGCATATTTGTGCGTCAGTATCTACAGTGATGCGTTAAACTAAATTAATATTAAAAATTCTGCGATTTTAATTTCAAAACAAGAATAAACGTTAACTTCCGCTGCATGGAAGCTAGAATTCGCATATTAGGGTATAAAATAATCTTTATCGGTTAGTTTTTAAGGCAGCTATATGCTATAGTGGTTCAATATCGGCGATTTTGATAAATGAGCAGCTTCTTGGGGAGAAAAGGCCGTGTGCACAGTTTCAAATCGATATCTTATAAACAGCGGGAGTAGTTCGCGTATATACAGACGGATGGCTCAATTGACTCAGTTGTCACGCTGATCATTTACATATATACTTGTATACATACTTAACCTCTTCAAAGTATAAAATTATAATAAAATACATTTCAAACCAAAATATTCTTTTAGGAAAGTTATTATTGCCGCTTTTTTAACATGTTGCCAAGCTTATGTTTAAAGTGAAATCGATAACAAATGGTTTTCAGTTAAAATAATCGTATGAAAGCAATGACTTTTAGCAGTAAAAAACAAACTAGAAATTGTCTTACTTTTAATCTATTATGTAGCAAAATGCTTTAAATTCATTAAAAAAGAAAGTCATTAACATATTTTTGAGGTCAAGCTAGATTGGTAGTCTAAGTTTAAATAAGTTGCGACTAAATTATTAAAATTAAAAAAGGCATTTAAAAATCATTAGTCTAAGCACCTTTATAGTACTCACAAAACAACCAAAAAAGAGGTAATAAAAATACAGAAAAAACGTAAAAAACCAACTAAAAAAATATATAACGAATAAAAGAAAAAAAAGAAAAAAAAAACAAGTAAAAAATAATAATTATTAGAGGTTTACAAAAGAAAATTTCCAAGAAACATTTCGGTAGGTCACAACTTTCGATTGCCTGTAATTAGCGAAAAGAAATGTTGTATGTATGTATATAAACAAAACAAAAATTAGTAAACCTCAAGTCGCGTGCTTTCTATTCATAATGTATGTATGTAGATAAGTAAAGTGTAGCCGAAACGTGTGTTGGGCTCATTAGCGGAACAGCTGGCATCGTTTTCAATTGACACGTGCCGTAAAGATCTAAAAGCATGATTTGCTTAATATATTTACAGAAATTCAATAGTACTTACATACATACGTATGTAGTAGCAAATAAAGAACTAAACAAATAATTAAAGATGTACAAATTACTACAAAAGTATTTAATTTAATTTGTTTTATATTATATTACTTTTTTGTTATTATGTTGTAATAATTTTTTTTAATCTTTTATAAATTTTTATTTTGTTTTTTTAATCACATATTTTTTTAAATTATATTTTAATTTTTTTAATTAATTTTATTTCTATCCTAAAATTTTTATTTAATGTTATTATTTTTATTTGTTTTTTTATTTTAAGAACTTTAAGTATGCAAAAATTATTACAAAACTCTTTTTTAAATTTATTTGATAGTTCTTATTTAAATTTAAATTTTTTCTTATTTTATTTGTTATAAATTTTTTCTCTAATTGTATTGTATAATTTATTTTATTGAATGTAATAACTTTTTTATTTTATTATTTTGCATTTATTTTAATGTTTTTATAAATAATTTTTTTTAATTAAATTTTTTTTTATTAAAGAAATATGCACAAATTACTACAAAAGTTGATTTTTTATTTTATATTTAGTTTAATTTTTTAATTTTCAGTCTAATTTTATTTATTTATTTTTTAATTTTTTTTTTATAATTTTTTAATTTTTGTTTTAATGTTTTCATTTGAATTTATATAATTTAATTTTTTCATTTTATTTGATTTAATTTTATGTTTTTTTTTTTAATATTTACAGCCTTCAAAAAAACTTTCTGCATATTTATTACAAATACAAGCATCAAATATGCAAGTAATGAATGTCAGTAATCGATATACAGTCACTGATCGACAAAGCAAATGATGACAACAACGGAAGCGTTATTATTGAACGATTTCCTAATGAACTTTCCCTTTGTAAACAGTAATAAATAACAAATTTCATTGATACGCAAATAAAACAAAAAAAAGGTATATAAGTATTTATGTACGTATGTGCGTACGTATTTATGCATATAAAACCAAATGTGTTTTTGCAATGATGATTGACAGTTATGCGGCAAGTTATCGACACCGAAGAAGCAGCTGTGGCTGCAGATTGTAAATGGGAAGTGAAACGTAAGATAAAACTGGTGTGAATGCACTTTTAATGCAAATAGATAAACAATGCAACATTGAGACTACCTAGCGACAAGTTAGACAGTAGACAGATGAGATGCCAATAATTCCATCATACTATATGGCAAATGATGCTGCTGACAGTTCGACATGCGTTGATGAGATTATAATTTTTACAAAAGACAGCATAAAGGCTATGAGATTTATACATACATATATTTAGGTACATACAAAGGGCTATGTGCAGCGTAAGACCGGAACTCAGTCACTTGAGCTGTGAATGAACGCTTGAATTAGCGCAAGAAGCATATGAAACGCCAGAAAAGCTGCATAGAAGCAACCGAGAAGATGGCAGTAAAATTAAAAATAGCAACAGCGAATGGGTGGCGAACGGGCATATAGATATATAATGTATACATATGTATGTAAAGGATTTGCAGCAGAGTGGAAACGTAGGCACAGTGTGTGGGTTTGATACAAGTATCGGCAGTAGACGCTGATAAAAAACTAACTGAATTTCATAAAATTTTGCAAGCATACATATGCTAGGAACAGAACCAATTGAATACATAAGAATTGTTCAACAAAAAGGTGGAATATATATGCAAAACAAACACTTTTTATGGGCATGTAAAGGAGAAAAGCACTAAAAACTCCAACAGCAATATTTTTTGAAACATCAAGGCTGTTTAAAAAATGCAAAGCCGTATATGCGAACAAAGAAAGCTAGACCTTATGCAAATTTAATGTTGGCTGAATAATTCTTTCATTACTTATGGCGTTCAATTGAGTCATCGATACGTTTATTTGCATTATTAATTTTCGTGTTGAATGAAATGAGAAACAATAGCGGCGAATTAAAATATGTGCATACATAATATGATACGGGGTGACACGTGTGGAGAAAAAATTAAAGGTTAAACTATAAAGTAAATAAAAGTAAAGTGAAAATTTAAAAATAATATAACAAATAAAAAATATACAATATAATAAAAAAAATTTATAAATAAGAACAAAAAAAAACAATAATAAAAAAGTTTAAAAATCGAATAATAAAAGAAATAAAACAAATATATAAGAAAATATTAAAAAATAAAAACAAAGAAAAAATTATTAAATAATAAGAAGAATAATAAATAATAAAAGAATAATAATAAAGAATAAAAGAAATAAATAAAAACTTTATAAGAAAATAAAAATCAATAAAGAGCAGTATAAAAGTAAAATTAAAAATTATCTGGAAACAATAAATAAATAATAATAATATTTAAGATTTAAATTAAAAATTATAACGGCGTATAAAAAGTAAGGGGTGTCAGATGAAAATATTAAAATAATAGTGAAAAAAATTAAAATATAAAGTAATAAAAAATGTAATTAGAATACTGTATATAAAAAATAACAAAAAAGTGCGTAAAAATTAAGATTATTTAAAATTAATTAAAATTCCCATTAAATATGGTAAGGGGTGTCAGATGTGGAGTGAAATAAAAAAAAAATAAAATAATAGTAAAAAAAATTAAAATATAAAGTAAAATATATGTAATTAGAGTACTGTATATTAAAAATAAAAAATAATAAAAAAAACGTAAAAATTAAGATTATTTTAAAAAATTAAAAAAAAGAGATAAAATATGTTAGATAAACAAAAGTAAAAAAAAATATATATTATAAAAATATGACAGCAAAACTAATAAAAGACACATTAAAAAAACAAAAGAAAACAAACATAAAAAAATATATAGATAAAAAATAATATAAAAGCAATATTAAAAAAACCCATAAAAACAGAAGAAGAAAATTAATGAATTAAACCAAAAATAATAATAATAAATTAAACAAAAAATAATAATAATAAATTACACAAAAAAAATGCATTAATTAAACAAAAAAAAGATTAAACAAATAAAATATATTTATGTATAAAAATAAATTACTGGACTATTGTAAAAAACAAATAAGTAAAAAAAATTAAATGACATTAAAAAAAAATAAATTTAAAAAATTTTTTAATAAAAAAAGTAAAAATTATTTTAAAAAAATTATCTGCAAACGTTATGAAACTAATTAAAGAATTCCGCTTGAAACTATTAACATAAAAAATAAGTCAACAAAAATATTTAATATAAGTTCAAAATTCCACAGAGTGTTGCACATATTTAACCCACTCATTCATATATTTACTATTCCTCCCACATAACAAAAAATAAAAGTAAATGAAAATCAAATAAAACACATAATCCAGCAACAACTACGATGAGGTTATATAATTGCCTTCGGTTATTGCTATAATTTAATAAAACTCAATTGAATATTGTTTATTGCAGCAGAGAGACAGGCGGTGACAACAAAATTGCAGCGAACAAACAGAAAAAGTGAAACATACATACATACCTATAATATATTAAGTCATCATTAATGAGATTAAAGGCATCAGCTACATATTACAAATACATGTAAAATAATGCACGGCAAAAAACTTAATTTGCGCGATATTACACTCGGCAGCAATGAGTTGCGGCCGGTGACGAAATGGCAGGCAGAATTTTACATTAATTATTATATTAAAGTTGTACGTGACACATCTGCAATTCACCTTAATTTGATTGTAATTCAAATGAAATTCAAGCAAAGTTCGTACATTTGCATTTCGGGCGACAATGAGTCACTTGAGGACTAATATAAGTACATAGTTGTAGATTAGCGCTTGAAATGTCGAAATAAGAAAGGGTAATTGAAAACGATAGATAAAAATATTAAATACGACGTAAATGTGGTGAGAATAATTAACCGTTATGAAATATAGACACGTTGAATTCAAGGAAACTAAATTTACTACACAGTATGTATTGTGTAAGACTACTGGATTATAGTTACCGATGTTTTTTCAATATGCAATAACAAAATTTTACCACAGCGCTAGAAAATAGAGTTTATGTTTTTGAGAAGCATTGTTTAAGGAGCTTTATACAATTGTGACTTTCATTGAATTATTATTTTTTGTTTTGCATATATATATCGAATATACATACATATATTTAAAAATATACTCTTAAATATTGAAGTTGATCTGAGAAATAGCTTCGAAGCTATGAACGTGTTTGTAAGAATTTTTTAACTTAGTGTAAACGGCGCACAAAACTTTAACGATTTTTTCTAGAAATGCTCAGAATTGGCGAGCAAAATTGTTTGTTCGCCTTCAAAATTTTCACACGACTTTCTTAAACATATTTGTTGGTAATGATGAGGGAATATGATTTTTGACAGTAATTTCGATTTCTAAGCCACAGTAAGATTTTTTCACAGAAATCGATTTTTTTTGGAAAGCCGCCATTTATTTCTAAAATCTTTGCCTAGTCCTACCATCAGTACCTAGGTATATACATCTACAGTAATGTTTTTTTTTTGTTTTTTGGAGTTCAAATAATTTTAAGCAGAAAAATATTCCTCCCTGTCAGAACCCAGATCATATTGACACGAGTGAATTTGGACACTATACAGACTTGAATAATTTATAACGAAGAAATTCTATCTTCTTTTGTGCCCTACCTTTTTAGATTTATTTACTTATTTTATTTTAATTTTTTATCGCAAACAAATTCTTCCCTTCAAGAATCTTATCTTTTACTCATCTAATTAACTTATTTTCTAAAAATAGCATTGTACATAAAATATGTAAGTAACTGTATATATTTGTTTACATTAAACTTTATCACTTGTGTCAATATAATCAGAGCGGAGTGGCGATATGAGTCAGCTGATTATATGTTAGAAGAGACTTCTCGCTTGTCACTACGTTTGGTTACGTTATATTACGTTTATATACTATATGAATACATAAATGTATGTATTTAATTAAAATTTAATTTTAAAAAAATAATTAAAAAAACAAAAAAAATTTAAAAACATAAATAAATAAAAAATATTAAAAACAAATAAAATAAATTAAAAAATTCAAATTAAATATATTATTGGTATATCATTAAAAATAAAATTAATTAAAAATATTACAAAAAAATGTATAAAAATTCATTAACAAATACAAACTCAATTAACAAATAAAAAATTAATTTAAAAACAAAACATTAATTCAAAAAGAAGAAATTGATAAAAAGATAATTTGAAAAAAAATTAAATAAAAACTTTATAGAAAAAAATTTAAATAAATAGATACGAAAAAATTACAGAAAAACATACACAAAAAACACAGTAAAAATATTAAAAAAAAAGGAAAAAATAACTAAAAACTTTTTAATTAAAAAAGAAACTAAAAATTTTTTAAAATTATAGTAAAAAATAATTAAAAATATATATAAAAACACTATTTAAAAAAATTAATTAAATAAAAAACTGCTAACTAAAACTTTACCAAAATATAAAATTAAATTAATAAAAAACTAAAGAAAATATTTATTTAAAGAAATTAAAAGATAAAAAAAATTATTTAAGTAAAGGATAAAAAAATATTAAACGAAAATTTTCAATCAAAAACAATCTAAGAAAAATATGAAAATATATATAAAAAAAATTAATAAAATAAATTAAATTAAAAAAAAATTTATAATCATTTTTTTAAATAAAAAAATAAATATATAAAATAACAAAAAAAAAAGATACAAAGAAAAACAAATGAATAAAAAATAGATTGAAGAATAATAGCAAGGATACCAATAAACTAATTGCAAATAATAAAGTAAATAAGTAAACAAGTAAACAAACTGATATATGAATACATTTTTATCAGAATATATACATGCATATAATTGCCTTCAAAGAATTCCATTAGAAGCTTTACTTTCTTAGATTTCCCCAATTAGCTGCTCAAAAACCCACCCAAGCCCAGAAATTGCTTGCTTACTCAGGCAGTTACAAAAGTATAAACATTTAATCATTCACTCAGTCATTTAATAATTTAAATCGCAAAAAATTGCTTTCATTTATGTATTTAGTTGGTTGCCATAAAAGATGCCAGCAAATATGCCGTCATACTCTGTACAAGTGTAAGTAAAGTATATTGCAGCATTCAACTAGAGGCAGACGCGACTACAGTGGCGTTTCCTCACTGCGCCGCTCTTCTCGCACACTTTTGCCACATTTAAAATGCAGGAATTTTTTAAACATTTCCATGGCACGTTTACAATTTTTTTGTTATTGCTATTTTTCGCTGCGTTGTAAACTACAAATAAGTAAACAAATTAGGCAGCTATACAAATAAGCCGACGTACATATGGTGTTTTTTCCATAATAATGAGAAAATTGCATGGGTGTGGAGATTTTTATTTTGCTTTCAACTGGCATTTTCTACGATTTTGTTATGTGTACGCTTTTAGATAATTTTCTTTTCTTTTTTTTTTAATGCTGAAAGCCTTCCTCTTCCTGTTTTTTCTTTTATTTGTGCAACAAAATTGTAGAATAATTTGTTTTGTAAACAAAAGCATATATAATATATACCTTAATGTATATGTAACATAGTATATGTATAAAAAGTATTTTGATAAAAAAATGTCTCACAAAAAATATACAAATAACTTGCAAATTGCTTTTGACGCTTTGTTTTAGTTATCAGCGTGAAATTTGGGCCACAGAAAAATTTTACACACATTTTACATTAAAAATAAATATTTTTTGTTTAGAAGTAAAAAAAAAGAATTGCAAAAAATTTGTTTTTGGAAAACTAAATTTGAATAAAACAAGAAAAAGCGTTCCCTACGGCTGTGCCGAAGCTTTAATACTTCAGCACAGCTGCATTTCTTATAGCTTTTAGGAAGATCTCTAATTTGATTTTGTTCGTTTGCAAGGCAACTATATATATGCTATAGTGGTGCGATCTAAACAAAACAACAACTGTTACAAATTTCGTGGTAAACTTAATATACTATTTTTAGCGTGTAATGGAGAAGAACTGTATGAAATGTAACGGTGATCGATGATAGCTGTGGATTAAAATCGATTATTGCTTAGAATCGATTATTGGATTTAGAAATTTTATGTGGTTGAAAAAAATGATTTGCTAATGTTCATAAAAAAGTATTAAAATATTATCAAATTGATAGTAAATGAAAGAAAAATAAATACATTTATAAAGCAAAAACCACAATACCGCTACAAAAACTTTTGAAAAAACACTAGTATCTAGATAAGTATTGCTGTATGACTAGAGATATGTTTTCAGCCTCTACTACTGATAAAAAATATAGTAAAACATTTTCAACTCCATTTTATGTGCTTTCCCGTAGTCGTGCTTACAATGGCTAAGGCTTTATCTGAAATTCCACATAAATATATTATTAAAGACAGCGTTAAGACCCAATTTACACATAGCACTTCTCTACACAAACATACTAAAAGAGTGCTGTGTTGCAATCGTTCAGGGTGATAACAACGTAGCAGTAGGGTAAATGCTTTTACTGCAGCATGTAAATTACTACAAACTATATTTCTTTTTTTAGAGTAGAAACGTTGAAATGAGAAATGACAAGCATGAAGCGCATATGGAAAAATAAAGAAATATTTAAACTTATCAGCAGAAAAAGGAACATATATTAAAAGGCATTATAGAAACGAAGATTAATATTACAATAACAAACCGTTGATAGGAAAAGAGTGTGACAAACATAAAGATAAAAAAAAATGATATGGTATATAGATAAATTAGGTGAAGACTTGTTGTTAGGGTCGTTATCTAGATCCGGTTTAAGATATTTGGACAGTATTTAATAAAACACTAGCTGGATGGGTGAATAATATGCCACGCACTTATAACTGCTTTTCATTCGCTCGAAACTATAATTCTCGACTGGTTTATCAAAAGAAATTTGATGATATTAAAAGCTAACTGCGGCTTTTGAAAGCAAACAGCAACACGAAAAATGGCTTCCATGGAAAGGTCACATGCTATTTTGGTTAAAAATACATAACCTGGGATAATGGCTGCATTATACTATAAACAATATACAGCAAAATAACGAGCTTATTACCTTCATTACCTACAAAAGGTTTAAGACTGTAGAGAGCAGAAATTTAGATCTAAAGTAGATGCTTTAAAATAAAGAAATGGAGCAATAAACTTTAAAAAACGATTCACCATAAAAAATATAGGCAAAATTGCTCTTCGCAGACAGCCAGTGAAAAAAAAAACGAAAAGAAAGCATAAAATATAGAGTTAGTGCCGTTAAGTTCAAAATAAAAATAAACAGAGTATGTAAAGAACAGCAAATCATGTGAAATTCCATAACGATTTTAATGGCGTTCAAAGAATTGTTGGCAGCAGACAGATACAGATCGACATACAAACAATAAAAGCAAAAAATAATACAAATGATGAGCGGTGCTTGAAAGACAAAAAGGGAAGCAAAAAGCTAAGAATTTGCAAACAATTGTGGCAAAAGTAAAAAACGGGACAAATAAGAAAAATAAATAAATGAATAAAAATAAAGCAAAAAAAAAAAAAGCAGAGAAGTATCGAAGAGCTGAATATAACAGAAGAAGTGAAATAAAATTTAAAAAAAAACGTCAAAAACATGTGCAAAAAATATTTTTTTCGCAGTAAAAAAGGTAAAATATGCCCAAACATAAAAAATGTGATGGGAACGGAAAAAATTGGAGTATAAAAAAAATATAATAAAAACGAGTAGAAGTTAGTTTATACCAAAATATGCGTGAATTTTTTGCAATTTGCTTTGAAGACCGGCATTATAAACAGCAGAAGCGGAAAGTCAGCAAATCAAGCAGGAATGCAGCCGAGAACAGAGAACAAAAATACATAAATATACTGAGAAGAACCTTTGGCTGTTGCAAGTGAGCGTCAAGCACCGAGTCAAGCCGGTTTTTAAGTGTATATTGAGTGCGCACAAAAGGCTATTGGACGGACATACAATCCACAGAAAATATACAAAGGTGAGAAGAGAGAAATTGAAAAGTAGAGAATACAGACGGAGGGGAGGTTATTCATAAAAGAGCGGGAGAAAATGGAAAAATATAAAAAAGAAAGAGGAAAAATATGAATAATCAAGAAAAGAAAGGTGGGAAAATACGAAAAAGGGTCAATAAAAAGAAAAAAGAAAAAAGGAAAAATTTAAACAACAGAAAAATAAAAAAATATAAAAATTGCAATAATAAAAAAAAAGTTGAGAAATTAAAAAAGGGGAATAAATATTTAACACAATAAATGAAAAAGAAAACTAAAAATAAAGAGAATGACACTAATTAAAGGAAGGATTTTTATCTAAACAAAGATTGTAAATTGCTGCTACAACAGCAACAACAACTATTAAAGCAGAAAATACAAAAAATAAATGCTTAAATTACTAACTAAATATTATAACTGTGAAAAAAAAGTGCAAGCAATTGCAAGTGAAAAGAAGCTCATAAAAACCTATAAAAATATTACGAAAAATTACGAAAAATGCAAGAAAGAACATAAAATCAAAGCACACTCAATAAACCAGCAGCTGTTGTCGCCACTAGAGAACCCCACAAGCGCAAATCGGACCTGACGCAGTTACAAAAAAATATGTTTTTCGCAAAACGGGCTTCTTACGTGCGGACCATGCGGTCTGCTGCTTACGTCTTTATTTATAGGCAACACATATATACGTAAGCTTTTTATAGCATTCAAAGCGCAAGTAAAATGAGACGCAACGAAAGGGTTGAATTTCAAGTGTCAGCCGGCAAATTACGGAGGCAAGCAAATAGGCAAAAGTTACTGACAGCGCGCGCCAGAGGCGCAGTGATTATGACAAAAGGGCTCGCAAAAATCTTTTTTACACAATAAAAAAGCAACTAGAGCGCTTGAAACTCTTAGTTAGCTACAACTAATGACTTTTATAGACGCGACACAACTTGTATGGCTGAAATGAATGGCGGCAGCAGCAATTAAATGAAAAATTAAGAACAATAAAGTTGAGCGTTAAGCCAGAGTCAAGCTGACTGCCGCCATAGTAACAAATTAGTAAATCCAATAAGACAATTATTGCAGATGAAACGCAGAGTTGCAAGTAAAAGTTGTTGCCAACAACAAAGTGTGAAGCGCAACAACCGGTAGATTGTTTGTTAAAGAATGTGTAAAAGTATTTGAAGTTAGAGGTGCGGTGCAAGGGTTATGCGTATGAAATAAAAAAAAATGCCTGAAGCCTGAGAAAAAGTGAAGAAAGCACGAAAAAGCGCTAAACTGTTAAAATTGTGTATAAAACAAGTTTTGGTAGAGAAATGAAAGGCAATATTAAATTAAATAACGGCTACAGCGGCTGTTGGTCAGTCGGTTTTTAGTGCTGACCACGCCACTGCGTTTAAGGTTTCACAGCCATTTACTCATTATACACCGAACAAACGGGTTGGAACTAGTTAGTCCCACACTTTTTCAGATATCGATCTGAAATTTTGTACACGTTCTTTACTCCACAAGAAGCTGCTCATATATCGGAACCGCTGCTATCAGACCACTTTAGCATATAGTTGCCATACAAAATGACCGATGCAAATCAATTTCTTGTATGAAAACTTTTTTATTTAACAAGATATTTTCACCAAATTTGGCAAAGATTATTATACAAGGCAGCGTTAAAATCTGCGAACAAATTGTTTAGATCAGACGATTATAGCATATAGCTGCCATACAAACCGATCGATAAAAATCAAGATAGAGATCTTGTTACACCCTTTTATGCTATAAGAAATGCGCCTGTAAAGTGTATTAAAGCCTCGGTGCAGTCGAAGTTAGCGTTTTCTCTCGTTTTTATTGTTTTTATGAATGTACAGTGATTCTTTGGATTTAATAACACTTACTTGTTTATTATGCATAGTTTACTCGTACACCTAAAACATTTAACTTTTGTCAAAAGTTGTAGAATCAAAAAAAAAAAAAATTAATAAAGTAAATAAATGTTATAAATTAACAGCGAGCGTAGAAAAAGATACAAGTTGGCTTTAAAAAGTAAAAAAAAATATTAACCAAGACCCCTAGCCCCAAACAGTAATCAAGTTGAAGCACAGCTAACTCGTTTCTTGTGAAAACAAAAATGACAGCACCGCACAAAAGCGCCGTGAACATCACGCAGGGGGAGTATATGCATGTGCATAGAAAAATGAGCCAACAAAATCGCATTCTGAACGGGTTTTATGCTGGAAGCAGCAGACGCAATAGCAGCAACAATTCAGTGTCGTAAATAGAGTTGCCAGCTGTGGCAAACATGCTACATTGGTAGTAAAAATGCGCTCACCGCAAGTTAGCTACAATAACGAAGCATGTGCAAGAAGTTTTGAGTTTTTGCTTTTAATTTAATTACACTGAAGTAGGAGCAAAAAAAAAAATATATATATATATATATGTATGGTACGTATCAGCAACAAACTAAACTAAACCCTTTAGCGGTAGCATGTTGAACCAGCAAATACACAAAACATACATAAATTATATGACAGCAACAGCAGCGAACAGTTGCCGAGCAGAGCTACACCTTGAAAGCGAAAAACTCGTTCGACATTTTATTTTACACGAACTTTGAACAAATTAAGTTGAACTCGAAAAACTCGAAACTCCCCAAAGAACTTAAAAACGCAAACAAATATATACATACATATGTTTATACATAAAAAAAATAATATATAAAAAAAAAATATTTATTAACAAAAATTTATAAAAAAAAAAAACAATATCTAAAAAAATTTATATATATTAAAAAAATTAAAAATAAAAAAAAAGAGTTTAAAAAAAAATTAATTAAGTGAAGCGACTTTAAAGAAGAAGGCAAGCGAATTGTCGAAGCAGGAGAGGAAGGGAAATATGACGGTAAGAAGAAGAATATATGTGAATCAACTATTTTAAGAGCATACAAAAACATGCAATCTCTTGCGACAGCATTTAATAAATGTCTTGACCTTCAACGGTGGCAGGAAGTTGAGTTAAAGGGTTTCATATGTAAGTTTATTAAGTTTATTAATCAGTGGAAATGAAGACGCTCGATCAGTCTGCGCGCGTAGCTTTATACTCTTATATTAAACTTATTAAAAGCATGTAAAATATACTGTAATTATATGTATTACTTTTGGATCATAATGATCTGACCTCACGGTCTGCGGGTTACTTATTGAGAAGCTTAGGAAGTCTTGCAATTATGGATATAGGATCGCAATGAGATCGGTAGTAAAGTAGAAACCATTTCATAAACTAATATAATATAATAATAAAAAACTTACATAATTAAAAATAAATATCTTAAAAGCGATTGGATAACGAAAAACAGTAAATATGTACAACGAAGTAATAGTCATCTTATATTCTTTGCTTTATATTGCCGATAGAATTCAATAAAAGAAAATATAATATCTCGATGTCTCCATAAAGTAATAAAAATGCTGGCTGTTCTACAAGTAATTCCTTATGATTATCGCAGTATATTTTATTTATACCAGTTGTTTGTTCGATTCGCCACTCGAAAAAGTTTGAATAAACAGAAAAGGAAGTGTTTGATGATCAGATCTTGATAATCTAGTGATGTTTACTTGTAAAAGCTTTAATAATGAAAGAAAATTTATCACATCTTGTTAATCTCGTGCTGCCCTTTCAGAAGGTTAAGAATAATGAATAAAAACTTGATACGATGTCGATAATGCAGTGCGGGGTTGTTAAAAATTAATATTATAGCATCTGATGACCAACTAAGCACCATAAAATAAGTATCAAATTAATAGTACATATGACTCAGCCAATAAAGCTATAAAGAATAATTTAGTCATCATTTCGCTGATAGGCGCTTGATTTCACCGGAACAAAGGTGTCGAACTAATGTCAAATAACAAAAAAAAGGTACCTAATGCTTACCATAACTGAATTTGCTCGTCATTCATGTGACGAAAATATTTTTCGGACATTTTTTTTGGGCAATCGAAAATACACGAGAAGTGCTTTGTGCCGATAGAGAAATTCAATAGAGATATGCATATACTATAAATTTATCAAAATTTTAAGTAAAAAATTCAAAAGTTGGCAGTTATTAAGTACACTAAATTCGGCACACAAGGCCACGTACAAAAATAATATATAGTATGATATATACGAAAAGCACAATAAGCCGCCAGGAATTTGCCACAAACATTGCTTTGTTTGCTGTGCGCTTTTGCTAAATTTACGAAACTGATAAGCGCAACTCGTTGGAAATTATATGAATAAGCGCTGATAAGCAATGACACACACTCAATTGCACAAAAATATAATATTTATAGTAATTATAATAAAATGCACTGAAAAACTGGAGTTGGTAATGGCAGAAATATTTTTTGTGTTGCAACATTTTAAGGAAGTTAAATTAGTAGGTGTTTTACACGCTGAACAGGGTATATTAAATTTGCCACCGAGTTTGCAACACCCAGAAGGAAACGTCGGAAAACCTATAAGTCTAACTGCGTCCACTGGAGCGGTGCGCTGAGTCGATTTAGCCATGACTGTTCATCGGCCCGTCTGTCAACTAACCCGTCAGTTGTTGAGTTATCGTTCTCAAATTTTGCACACGTTCTTTTCTCTCCAAGGAGCTGTTTATTTGTCAAAATCGCCGATGACGTACCACTACAGCATATAGCTGCCATACAAACTGAACAATCAAAAGCAAGTGCTTATATAGAAAATTTTTTTATTTAACAAGATATCTTCACGAAATTTTGCATAGATTATTTTCGAAGGCAACGCTACAATCTCCACACAAATTTTTCAGATCGGATTACTATAGCATATAGCTGCCATACAAACTGTACGATCGAAATCAAGCTAAACACATTTTTATACCGTTTAATGCTATAAAAAAAAGTACACTTGTGAAGGGTACTATGACTTCGTTGCAGCCGAAGTTCATGCTTCTTCTTGTTGTGTACTTAAGATTATCCACAAGTACTTATATCAATGCTGATTACCCACTTGATTGGTTACTCATGGCACGTAAGCAAACAAGTAAATATTTATGTGTGTATGTATGTATGTATCTAGTAGGTAAATATGCGCTGCTCGCTGGAAAAAGTCTAGTCGAAACAGGAAGAAACACTTGATTTGGGTATATATTTCTTTCCTACCAAAACACATTGCGTTTCTTTGTCTCGCACACACGCACATAGAAATATTCCGTCTGACAAATAAAGCATATAAGGAAATAATAAAGGAACATACATACATACATATGCTGAAAACCGCGTGAGCAAACAGCAAAACACGCATACCCCGATATATAGTATTTATTTACCTTAGGTATCTGTACGAATATGCATTGAACGCTGAGCATTTTCCTTCCGTTCAAGGTAAACAACATAAATAATGCTTAATAATAACTGCGTCCCCTGGAGCGGTAGTGTGTTTAAAAAATGCTGTTCAAGCAGACGCACACATACATACAAGCCATGTTGCACAAGTGTAAGTACAACAATATAAATAATATAACAAAATCAGCTCTGACAAGCTGAGGTCTCTAGCAAAAGTAGTCAATGCGCGGTATTTTCGCTGCATTCGTGTGCAAATAATGCAAAGCAACTTATTGAAAAGCAAAGATAGCGGCATATGCCAGTTAACCCTTAGGTAGTGTACCAAATAATAAACACTTTTCAGCAGAAAAAACCAGATGACTCACAAATGACACTTGAAAAGCAACAAATAACTGGCGAGTAAATAAAAGGTAAACAAATTTTGAACGAGTGTGGTTTACTCAGAAGCTACAGAATATCGAATTATAATATAAATTATTAAATTAGCAATCATATTTAGATCACTCATTATATAAAGAAGAGAACTGGTGATCCTATAATGCATGATATTGTAGCGTTCAAATAATTTAATTAATATTAAGTATATAAGAGTCTCCTAGTCTAATTAAAAAACCTGCTGAAAAAAAAAAAAAAAACCAAAGAAAAACTTAGAATCATAAATACTGAAGTTCAGTAAGATATAAAGAATGCTTTCTAGGTAAATTTTTTAACAATCGAGAATAAAAATTATGCCACGATCGCAAGTGAAAATTAAAAGCAATGTTTTTTTATTGTATTGATTGCGATATATTTATTCATGGCATGAGACATGGCGTCGGTTGCAACACAGGAAATCGAAAAAGAAATTAGTATTTATGTTGATAAGATACTTAAATATGTACGTATATAAATAGAATAAAAATGGTTGGTGCTTATGAAAGTTAAAGAAACGTTTTATCAGGATGTTGACGTTCGATAACTGCTGACGGCTGAATGGTCATAGATTTGCCACAGGGTGGTCACACATTTACGCAGGTGAGGAGCAAAAATTTCCGACGATCAACTCACGAACATGCATATAGAAGATCAGTAAGATTTTTTTTTTACAATCGATAATAAAAATTGAGCTACAGTCAAAAGTAAGAAGCAAGAGACCTAAGAATTGCGAATGTACCGATAACAAGAATCACAAATAAGAAGCAAAATATTGTGCAAAGATCGACAAATATTACAAATTTTGGACGACCGATTGAAGATGGATTAAAAAAAAAAATAATACAAAATCGATTTTGTAAAATAAAATAAAAAATTAATTAAAATATCAAATATTCAATGAATTTACACATTCAGAATGACTTTTTCACGACAGCTCAGCTAAAAATATGTGTGAAAATCGACTGAAATTAGCAAAAATGTACTACACAAAAGCAAAGCTCCTTAATATTTGAATAACAAATCACTGCTGATCACTAAAAGTATACGCGTTCAATTTAAACAGTTAGTAGGTAAATAATTTACAAAACAATAGAGGTTCCCTCTCCGATCAAATAACAATAAACTTTTAAGATACTGTATACTTTATTGATACAGTAACATTTTATATGCTTTATTCATACAGTAGATCAGTTAGAAAAAAAATTGTTACGAAACTTAACATGAAACATGAGTTCAGCTAAATTAATAAAGCTGTGGCAACAACAGGGTATGAGAAACAAAGAGTTTGTAATGATAAATCATAGACAAATATAAGAATTTTCAAATAATTGACTGAAAATCAACAGCAAAGTATTAAACGATCGACTAGAGATCAACCGAAGTAAAAGTACCGAACGAGCAACAGTAAATTAAATTATTGTTAAACATCAAAAAAAAAGATCGATGTGAGAACAATCAGAAAAAAGTCAGGGAAGTTAGAATGAGTATCACCAAATTAAAATATACTTTTTAACGAGAACAAAAGTAGTTTCTAACAGTAAAATAGCTTCGACAATAAGTAAAACCTGATTACCAAAAATTCTCCACTTTTTATTCAAAGAACAACGTAGAATGAAAGTCAAACAAAAAATCAGACATATGGTATACATGTTTCTTAGATTTACCATAATATGCTATAAGACAATCGATCGGTCTTATGCAAATCGCACGGAACAATCTGTTAAGCGATTTATACAAAACAGGTTTTTGGGATTTATTAGTTGAAAATGTAGGAATTGTCAATCAAACAATCACGCTGATTATTTAGAAAAATTGATCAATAGATTATGCATTTAAACCGCAAAGATATGCTAGATATAAGCAAAAGAATATGAAGGATTACCCAAAAGTTAGCAGACTAAATACAAAAAAGGCAAATAAACATGTTTTAGACTTTCAAATCAGCAGAACGGATATTTTTGAATGCATATTTTAACTATTAACAGAGAATAAGCGCAATAAAGAGACAGAAAGTATATAATATTTGACTATTGGAAGCATTGACGGGAGATTAAGAGATAGCAAATATTATTTTGGAGGTTACAATTCGAAATGGTACAAGCAGACAAGTTGGAAGCTTGAATATACGTTTAAATATATTTAAGTAATGACAATTGATCGTAACAAGACTAAGTCTGATCACAAAGGAATGACGAGAGCAAAGCTAAAAATAGATTTGAAGTTAAAGCATATTTCAAGCTTTGAATGCTTTAAGCTTTTAAGTTAAGAAAGTGAACAACAGAAGTTATATTAGCAGGTTTTTCAAAGAATTAAGTATAGCACGTGGGTATCAATCAGCGCTGACTTGCTGTATAACAGCATATCATTTATTCAATTGACATGTGACAAGATATTGTTTCTAAATTCGGTAAGGGTTTGTAATTAATCATAGACCAACTCTAATTAAACTCTAAAAGATATTATTTGTTGTCTGCTTAGCAATTTAGCATTCACATACATAAAAATAAATTCGAAAACCGAGAAAAAATGCACTAACACGTCGTTAAAAAAAATACTAACGCTCTCATAAAATTGAAAGATATCACAAGTGATATACAAGCTAGCATATAACACGATCATTTAAGTGCCATATTTGACATAAGAAAGGGCTTAATTGCAGTATCTAGAAGCAAGCACATGGGCGCACGTTTAGAAAAACTAACTTTTAACTTTATAGTAGAAGTGCGTTTTATGATATGAGCCGCTCTTGTAAGAAAAAATAAAAAAAAATAATCGATTGATCGCGCAGCCAAAATATTTTGAAAACACGCTTTAATTTGTTTAAGCTGTTCATAGATATTATTTTATGGTATGTGGTTTTTCTACTACATACTAAAATTTTATGCATAAAATTTAATATTAAACTGGTTTTCTTTAGCTATTTTATCAGTGGTTGTGCTTGTAGCAGTGTGGAGGAAAGAGAAGTAGTAGCAGTAGTAGTAAAGCATGTTTTTACGACTTATTTCGATTTTATTTTGAGTGCTGAATTTTTTTTACTGCTAATTTTCGATGTTTTTGACTCTTGAATTTTTTAAAGTTGTAATTTTAGAGTTAAAATTTTTAACTGTTAATTTTCGATTTTTTGTACTCTTAAATTTTTTCAACTGTTAATTTTCGATTTTTTTTACTCTTAAATTTTTTCAACTGTTAATTTTCGATTTTTTGACTTTAAAAGTTTTGAACTGTTAATTTACGATTTTTGTTATTGTAAAATTTTTTAACTTTTAATTTTCGATTTCTGCTATTGTAAAATATTTTAACTGTGAATTTTCGATATTTTGAATCTTAAATTTTTTAACCGTTAATTTTCGATTTTTTGTACTGTTAAATTTTATTAAGCGCTAATTTTTTGATTTTTTGACTCTTACATTTTTTAACTGTGAATTCTCGATTTTTGACTCTTACATTTTTTAATTGTGAATTTTCGATTTTTGTTATTGTAAAAATTTTTAACTGTTATTTTTCGATTTTTTTTACTGTAAAAGTGTTTTAACTGTTAATCTTCGTTTTTTTACTGTTAATTTTTGTTTTTTTTGTGACTTTTTAATTATTTGTTTGAATTATTATAACTCTGGCAAACGTTCAAACTTTAAACTAATCGCTCATTATCTATATTTCTTTCTTTCAATTCACTTACAAGCCTTGGCCACTAAGCATGTACATATATAAGATAGCTATGGGGTTAACACACATGCATATGCACTGAGCTATGTATTTTTTTTTTTTGTATGTGTAAGTGTTGTCTTTCGTCAGCGCAAAACTTCACTTTATTGCCGAGTACACTTCACTCTTTCGCTTTTATGCACGTTGCAGCACACAATCAGCTTTATGTGGTTGTTATTGTGTTTTGTTTTTGTACAGCTGCTCTTGCTATTTATAAATTATATATTCTATACATATATATATATTCTTTAATATATACCTTTATTTACAATAGATTACATACACACGCATACACAAACACACACACACACGTAGTCACGTAACTTCGTTTCTTTGGCAGTGTGCGCTGCTTCTTTCCACACTACACGTCGTCACTTCTTTTACTTGGCATTCGCTTAGTTTTCTTTCTTCCAGAGCACTGTTGCCTTGCACACAACTTCTATTTATTTTATTATAATTTTTTTGTTTTTTCTATTTTAACTCATGAACCAACTTTGTTCACTTCTTTTCTTGTGTGCTTCTTCCACTACTACTTCTTGTTCACCTTCCCTACCACACCACTACATATTTACGTAGTCGGTACACTCACCTTGGGCAATTCACGTTTTCTGCGAAAGATCACACCGTCATTCTCAATATAATCGGGCACCTCTTTGCGATTGGAGAAGTTGAACACCATCGATGTGTTCTCCTGTGCCACACTCGGTGTCTGCCGTTTAATGCGTAACGCCCATAAGGGACTATTATTAGCGCCTTGCGCTGCCGCATCCAGCTCATTGAAACCGGAAGTGCCGGAGCTACCGCCAACAATTGGCGCTGTTGACGATGTAGCGCCAGCGTTGTTAGACTTATGACCTGGCGCATTGGTATTTATCACGGTATTTAGACTAGCATTTGCGGCATGCTGTGCGGCGGGTGTAGTGGCATTGTTGCTGGCGTTGACCATTGTAGCTGTTATTGGACTACCATCGGCTAATGCGACCGTTTTCTTCATTTCATTTATACGATTCTTTTCGATTTCGCGGCTCGTCAGCGGCGGTGTGCTATGATAAATTGAGGAATGTGTTGCTGTAGCGTTGGTAGCGCTGGTGGGCGTTGATGACGTGTTGTTGTAAACGTTATTTTGTTTTAATGCTTCCAAATGTTGTTGCAACAATTGTTGTTGATGCGAAAATGCCGAGTTTGTCGTATTCGCGTTGGCCGCCTGTTGTGCGGCTGTGGTGGTGGGTAAAGGGCGTATGACACCGATTTGCTTACCAGGCGCAGCGTTCAATACCGACGTGGGTATATCGGGATTCAAGTTTGTTTGCGGTTTCGATTTTGTCAGCTCAACTGTTGCTTTGCTGCCGATATTCGTTTGTCCACTGCCTGCGAATTTGAATTGTTGTGTTGTGCCCGCGCGTGCGATATTATCGAGTGCTGTACGTGTTATACGTTTTGTGGGTGCGGCGGCGGCAATACCAATCAGTCCGTCGTCGTCGTCGCTAAGATCACTACTAATAGCAGCGGTTCCTGCTTGTGCTGTATCGGGTTCTACGGCTGATTCGCCGCTAGCGCTAATACCAGTGCCCGTGCCCGCACGATCAGTATGCTGTTTCGTCGACGCTGCTGTGTGCTTGTTGTTATTGCCATTTTCGTTGCCTTCGAGGGCTGCGTCACTATCGGCCGCCGCTTCACCCTCCTCAGCGCCACCCACAAGTTGGCTGCTATTACTAGCATTGTTGTCGTTATTTAACTCGCTGCTATGGACGAATTCGTTGTCGCTGCTGCTTACTACGAGTGCCGAGTGTTGTGACTGCTTATTCAACTGTGCTGGCTGTTTCGCCTCCTTTGTTGGTATCGTTTGCAGCTGCTGCTGCTGCTGTTGTTGTTTATCGGCCGCGTCAATGCGCAGCTTTTCGAGCTTTTTCGTTAAAGCTGTCACTGGCGAATCGGCAACCCCATGCAATAACGTTTCGCTCTTTTCCGTTAAAAGCTTATGCCTTGGAATGATATCGGGTGAGTTCTCTGATAAGCCGCTAGCGACTGCGCTTGCTGCGCCGTGGTTTGAGGTCGCAGCTTGCGTCTTTCCAGTCACAACCGCAGGAGCATTGACAGCGGCTGCGGCAGTGGTTTTGCGCCCTAACGGACTGTTGAGCAAATCATTAGCGCCCACAACTGGTTTGGCCAATGGCTTCGTTAACAGTGGCGAATTTAATTTCTTGGTGGGACTAAGCGGTGGTTTTGGAAATACTATTGCAGGCTTATTCTCCTTTATGATTGTCTTGTACGTAGCCACTTTGCTGGCAACTTCGCCGGTGCCGTTCGTGCGATTTGGCCCGCGTCCGCGCCGGTTGGCCGTCGCTTCGAACTTCTTTAATGTTTGCTTTACCAAATCTGGTGGTGGTCGCTCCGTATCATCAATCACTGAGGTTAAACGCTTCGGTGGCATTATATCGGTGCCGAGTATTAGACGGCTACGTGCATTATTTATTTTATCCTCGATAGTCACACAAGTCGGCTGCGTTGTCGCATAAGTTTGACTACCGCCAGATGTGAAATGTTGTGGCTGATAGCTGGTGCGATTGAGCGCCGTATATTGCCAAGGTGAACGTTCACAGAGCAATGCTTCAACCGAACGCGCGCGTTTTAACGAATCATTACCGCGTTTGACGTGACGCGAACGCGGTGTATCGGGCGTCGCGACGTTGGCTGACGATACCGCGCCGCCTGCGCTGCCGACCGGTGCCGAATTTAGCAAACGCGTGCCGTTCGCAGCAAAAGCGTTTGCATTTTTCTGAAAAGTGGTTGTCTTTTTGGTGTTGTCTTGTGTAACAGCATCGCCGCTGTGCTTCAATATGCCACCCTGTGTTTTCAATTTGCGTTCGTTGTTTAGTGTTCTATCCGCATCAGCGAGTAACTCCACATATTCCTCAACTTCATGCGTCTCCACATCGACGGCACCACCACTGTCCAAATCATCTTCGGGCTCATCGTCATCGTGTGGTTCCTCACGATCAAGTAAATTATTGAGGCTTGTAGCGCGACGCATATTATCCAAACAATGGCGCTCCTTTTCCATGGATTCGCGAAATGCGAGACTAAGGTAACGGCAACGCAACTTCGACACAATACCCGGTCCATAGCTGAGATCCTCGGCCGGATCGAAGTTGACGTCGTCCGTTTGGTTGGGTGGCTGTGCGCGTCCACCGCTCAACGCTGTACGCGCACATGTACCGCCGCCACCAGCGCTAATCATCTGTTGATGATTGTGGTGTGTGCGGTGCGAATGCAGTTGTCCATGATTACCACTTGGCTGTGTCGTTTTCTTCATTTCCTGCACGGCAACCATTTTCTTTTTGATTGCACTTGCAGTGGGTGCCACAAACGATTTGGTTGGCGAACCTGAGTAGTTGGTGCTTGTCGAACCAGTTTCACTGCCGTTTCCAGATTCCTGCGCATGCGCTGCTTGCGACTTATATTTCAGATAACGTGCGGTAATATTCGATTGTGTTGCGGTGCTCGGTTGCGTGCCGGTCTGCTGCAGTTGTTGATGCTGCTGCTGTTGATTCTTTATGAACTGATTATTGTGTAGTTTCGAAAAGATTTTTCCACTACCACCACTGTTATTCTGTTGTTGTGGGATCGCGTAATTGGAGGGCGAATACGAGCTAGTTGAGGCGTTATAATGTCTATTGTTGCTTATAGTGGTATTTTCTTGTGTTTGCACTTTGGTTATTGTATTTGTATTACTATTAAACCCGGCCGACGACGACGTTGACGCACCGCGCTGTTCCGTGTACGTCCGTTCGCGTTCGTTCTTCGAATGAAACTGTTGCGATTGCTGAGACTGAGCCGCTTGTGCAGCGACTAATTTGGGCGATAGTGGCGACGATACACTCACATTCGCTCTAGTTGGCGAGCCCGACATTGTGGATGGTATTTGCCTGCCTGTTGTTGTATGCACTTCACCACCGCTCTCAGCTGCGGTTGCTCTGTATGTTGTTGTTTCATTTTCCTGCTTTTCGTCTACCATACCTTCTTCGCCATCGCCATGACCACTGTCAGCACCAACAGCTGAGATGTTATATGGAGTGTTGGTATCATCGTCGATACCGTAGGCGCTAACACTGCCGCCACCGCCACCATCACCACCAGCTGTGCTCTGCAGCTCCGCTCTCAGCGCCGCTGTGCCAGTTGTACCTGTTAAACGAGTTGTTGTGCTACCTCTCTGCTCGCTCACTAGCTGATTTGTATGGGCCGAAACGGATTCTTTGGCTGCAGCTGAAGAAGCATTCTTCACCGGTGAATATGCTGATCTTTGCTTTGGTATTGTCGCTATAGTTTTGTGTAGTGGTGTTATTGTTGTTATACCACTTATCGCTGTTGTTGGAGACAACATTTGCCTGCGTGCATCCCAATCGCTATCGCGATCATCGCCGCTCTCACGATATTCTTTCCCCGGCTGTGGCGGTGTCGTGTAATGACCCCCGAGAAGAATTCTTTCAGACTTTTCTCTATGTGGCGAGCTATTGTTGCTGCCTGCTGGTGAGTTGGGCATTGATGCGCGCGGTATTGGTGAAACGATTGTGCCTGAGGCTGTGTGGAGATGGAAAAAAAAATTAATACATATTTAAACGAAAATAATGTTGTATGAAAATATTAAATAAATAAATGAAAAGTATTAAACAAAACTAACATATAATTATATTCACTAATTAAAAATAAAAAATTAAAAAATAAATACATTAATGAATTTTAATTAATAAAAATAAAATAAAATTATATAATAAAAATCAAGAGTTATTGTTGTTATACCACTTATTGCTGCTGCTGTTGTTGTTGGAGACAACATTTGCCTGCGTGCATCCCAATCGCTGTCGCGATCATCGGCGCTCTCGCGATATTCTTTCCCCGGCTGCGGCGGTGTCGTGTAATGACCCCCGAGTAGAATTCTTTCAGACTTTTCTGGTGAGTTGCGCTTTGATGCGCGCGGTATTGGTGAAACGATTGTGCCCGAGGCTGTGGGAGATGATGCTGCGGCCGTTGCCGTTGGCATTTTCATTATCACGCTCATTTGATGTGTTTGCTGTTGCTCAGCTGTGATTACCGTTGCATGCTTTTGTTGGTATTGGTATACTTGTTCTTGCTCTGCTGTTAGTTTGCTCACTTTGGTTGTTGTTGTAGCTACTTGAGTTGCGGACTTGGAAGTGACCGCTGATAAGTCCCTGGTTGGTGTTACTGATATTGCCGTTGTTGTTGGTGAAAAACCATCTGCAAGTAGAAAATAAAAATAAAGCATTGCGGTTATTGTATAAAGCTGACTCAATATCTTGGGCAGGTTTTTTAAGTAAAATAATGGTGGAATTTAAAATAAATTGAAAAAAATATAAAACATATTTAAACGAAAATAATGTCGTATAGAAATGTTAAATAAATCAATAAAAAAGTATTAAATATTTTATTAAACAAAATAAACATATTTAACAAATTAATAATGTCAAAAAAAAATTCAATATGAAATAAATTAATCAATTTTAATTAATAAAAATTTAATAAAATTATATAATAACAAAAAAATTTCAAATAAAAATAAAATATAATTACATAAGTTATATACATATTTCGAAAAAATAAATAAATTAAAATATATTATTAGACATTTCATTATATAAATATTATTTATATTGATTAATATTGACAAAAAGCTTACATAAAGATAAATCAAATTTTATATTTTAATGAAAAAAATATATAAAATAAAATATATATACATATTTCGAAAAAAATAATAAAAAAAGCAGAAAAATAAATAATTCAAGATATATTTTTAGACAATTAATTATATAAAAATTAATTACATTAATATTGTCAAAAAACTTACACAAAGATAAATGAAACTTTAAATTTTAATGAAAAAAAATAAAATATAACATAAAAAAATAAGTAAATGGAAAAATATAAACATAAAAATAATGGGAAGAATTTAAAAATAAATTTTAAAATAGCTTTCCAAAGTTACATTAAAATTATATTAAAAAATAAAATATATACTATTAAAATTAACCAAATTAAGATAAGCAACAACTTTTTCGTTTGCCAAAGATAAATAAAAGAAAATGTTTTACAATTTATAAATTTTTATTTATATTTTATAATTTATATAATTAAAAATATTATAATTTGAAACACAATTATTTATAATTTGATATAAAAAAAATTAATGAAAAATAAATATATTTAATGTAATAATTATTGAAAAAAAATTTTTTTTTGTTTTTGGATTTCAGATAATTTGAAGATGAAAAATCTTGCTCGCCGCCAGACAACTTTTTTCGGAGGTCCTCCGAGAGAGATTAGCTACGAAAACACAAATCGTAAATACAAATTTTTTTTTATTATTATTAAACAACTATAAAAAAAAATGACAAAGAAGTACAAGTACATTTTTCCTGACTTGCAAGTGGATATAACCGCTTAAATTAAAAACAGCATTTCAAATCTGAAATTTAATCTCAACTCGACTTTTATAACCTTATCATTCATAGGCAAACTCAAACTTCGTGAAAAAAACAAAGCATGGGTGCTTTTAACACAACAATTATGAAATTCTCAATGAATCAATGGGAATTCGTAGCACTTTTCCAGCTCAATGCATTTTACAAACGCTAAAAAAGCTACAGCAACATTGAAATTTCCACTTACACGCTGTTCAATATTATTTCCACTGCTCTCACATTTCACACATAATGACTCATAACACCCAAACCGCTAACCAAATAAAGCACTCGTACATAAATAACTATAACTGCGAAAACCAACATAACATTCGTGAACAAATTATCGCGCTTGTTATTTTTTCGCGACGTGTTGTCGATAATTATGCAGAAACATATGTATGTACGTGTAAATTATGACTGCTCACATTTCATGACTTTTCAACCCCAGGCGAAAATTATTTATACAATTTTCTTCGCCATTACCGCAATAACCAGCTTATTTGGGTTTTTTGTGTGTGTGTTCGGTGTTATTTCATGAATGTTTTTTCGCATATTCTGTTATTGGAAAGGCTTTACACCCTTAAAATGCGGTTCATGGCAGTGTGGCGTCCGGTTCTTAAACACAGAAGAGTATGTTTGTTGCATATTTGTAGCGTAAGCATGACTAATATAGATAATATAAGTTATTTATTTATAACTAAAACAAATATGCGCATTAAAACGGAGTTTGTGGTTCTTTGAGTGCATAAATAAACAATAAATTAATAAAAACCAAAAAAAAATTATTCAAAGAAGACCACTAAAATAATAAAAAGAGTAAACAAATTTGTATTGATTGATAGTTGCCATATCATACACATTTCTTTACACTCACAAATAACTACAGCTGAAAATAATTAATTTCAGACATTGTTCATTCATATTTTGCACATGTGTTTGTATATGTATAAATTTAAAGTAACACCAATTAAATATCAAATAAATGTGTTTGCTTGAAATATGGAATGTATTGGCCACAATTGTTTTCTATGCCATTTCCATTCTTGCTAAGCTAATATTTATTGATATCGATTTTTTTTGTTTTTTTTTGTATTTTGTTGTATGTTCTTTTTTGATTATTATTGTTTATGGCATTGCTTAGCTGGTTTCAAGAGCAGGCAAAACAGGCACACAACAAAAAAAGTTATAATAATTAAACCAGCAGCGGCGACAAAGAGCTAAACAAAGTCTAATTAAAATCAATACCAATAAGAATAAAACAGCAAATGTGCAGAACAACAACACACGACAAATTGCTGATAACGTGTTTAGTGGCATGAGTTGTCAAATATACAACAAATATATGTACATATATTTGTATGTATGCCGTATGAGTAGCAAAATGCCGTAGTTAAGCATGAATATACACACAAATGACAAGCATCTGGCTACAAATGCATCTAAGAAATAATAATTTCGATTATTTAACCCACTGCGAGTTGTAAATTTTTCACAAAAATGGTTTTTTTTTTGGTGTAACCGCCATTTTGTCAAAAAATCAAAATTTTGCTAGTTTTTTGATCGTTACCTGTATTTATATATAATGTTAATATTATTTAATTTAATTATTATTAATTAGAAGGTAATTTCATAATGCCACTCTCATAGATACCTTCATCGCTATAGGGAAAAAACTAGCACAATCAGTTTCATAGCATTATTTTTTAGGCGAATTTTTCACCATTAAAATCATACGCCATAGAATAGAACATGTAGCCATCACTTGGTGCCAGGTTCGGACTATAATGTGGATGTATAAGAATCTGTCTACCAAGCTCTCTGAGGTATTTGTCAATAGGTAAAAAAAGACCTGAAAATTTATGTGAAAAATTCAAAAACCGGCTTTTTGATATTTTATTTTTATCTTTTACAATATTACAACAATTTTTTTTTACGAAAAATTACATCTGCTTTTTCATAAAAGTCGAAAAGTGGGCTTTGTCTTCATTTAAATCTCTACATTTTGTTGGTATAAAAAATTTTCCATTATTATGGTAAATTTTCTCAGAAAATGAAAAAAAAAACTATCCCACCAAACAATTCAGACGCCATTTTAATACTTGTTATGTTCTTTTCCTTTTCAAATGTGTTTCATTCCGCTATTATGTTGTTGTGGTTTCAAAAAATATCGATTCTGAACTACCTAAATTGTGTAGTGCGAGCATGGTACCCGTTAGACAACCGTATATAAAAATATACATCATCAGTGGCTATCGAATGCCGAACACCGGCGATTCAGTTGCCAGTTGCCATTTTTTGTTTAATAACTATCGCTTATTATAGTATGCAGAAATGTCAAACTCAGGCAACTGTTCAAGATCAGCATTTGAATAATTTACGAAAATTTATCTCAAACACTACTTAAATTTTTCCTAAACAGTGATGCTCAAAAGTGTAAACTGAGATTCATTATCTTATCAAGTATACTTGCTTCAGTAGCCAGTCGTAAAGCAAATGTCCATTATAATATGAAGCGCAAGTATACTGACAACTGTAATGCAGTAGCGTTAGACAATTGGGTTGCGAAATTTTCAATCAGCTGATACTTTTGATTAGTCACCGTTACTTTTTTCTCTTAAAATTTTGCGAGAAGTATGGCAATATTTCGTAAACGTTTTTCCATGACTGTTTTAAGGGAAACAAAAACTTCTAAAAAAAAACACTCTCAAACGTGACAAAATGAGAAAACCGTGCTTGATAACTGCATACATATGTAAATAAATCAACCATGAAGTTGACTCATATTGCTGTGGCTCATACTTTCCATTATTATTACATTGCTCTTCAATCAACCTTTTAACAAGTTGCCTCTGTCGCTGTGTCGCACAATTCAATAAAGGGGCAAACAAAGCGCAACAAAGCAGGCGAACAACAATCAACCCTCTTATTTGTTTGTGGAAGATGACAGCTGTTTCTTTGACTTGACGCAAAGCCCTACAAATATAGCATCCACAAGACTATGACACCTAACAATAAACTATATTAATAATATAACATTATTGTATACTTTGTGGGGTGTATAAACCGTTAAAGAGCATTCACATTTGTCGGTGTATGTTTGTGGATGGTATGCGGTGCGCTGTAGTGTGACAGGTCAGTGTCATCATCAATTGTTATGAATTAATACGGCACAAAAATCCACTTCTTTATTGACATTTTGTGCTGGCTTTAAATATGCGGGCTATGAAATGTTAGACGGGAAAGCAGGCAAGTGTTGAATATACATATGTGCAAGCTATTGAGCGACTATTGTCACATTTAATTATAAATGGTATTTCAGCTGTTTGATGTATGCATAACAAAAGCAACGCTGTGCTATTGCAGCGTTTAATTTGTTTCGCTTTGAAAATCAATAGCAAGCTATTTTTAAAGACGCGTATTTCAGTATGCATTTGATAAAAGCGTTTCGCAATGAAATATCAGTAAAATAGTACAATAATACAATATTGTTGGGATTTTTTAACAAATCTATAACAAAGAAAAATGCCAGCAATAAAAAATACGCGCTGCATAAATCAATTTTTTTACACAAACATATTTTTGATTAACAGTTGATTATGACAAAAAGAGGCCAAAAGTGTAATACAATAATAATAATAACAAAAATAATATGAATACCAAAATGCAAAAAACAAACAAACAAAAAATAATCGCTTGCCACTACTGATAAAACATATAATATGTAAGACAGGTAATAATCACACTGGTGTGACTACTGATAAATGAAACAAAGAATTATTATAGATAAATGACGCAAATAGGAAATTTGCATGCAGTATAGACATAAAAAAGGCTTAAAATTTAGTAAATATTAATTTAAAAAATATAGACAGCGTTTTTTCCAAAAAGCTTAGCTCAGCTACTAAGCTTTTGTCTAGACTTTTGATTAAAAAATAACTTCTGCAGCAACTAATGAAAATTATCGACAAATTTTAAAACGATAACTTGCTAAAGAAAGTTAAAAAATTAAGTTAATATTAATTAATGAAAAAATTATATAGGTTTTTACAAAAAAAAATACCACAGCTGACGGAGTTTTTCACTAAAAAATAACTGCTGCAGCAATGTAAAAAAATGCCTATAAATTTTCAAACGTTAAGTTGCTACAGGTCTACTTTTATACTATATGAAGGATGAAATGCGCTAGCCACGCAAAGTGTTAACACATTATTATGATATGAAGAAATGTGAACACATTGTTAATCGTTTAGAACGCAGGATTTTCTCCAAGAAGTAAATAAATAAATTGAAAATTTTTTTGGTTTAAAAAAACCAAACGGAATCGCTTTAAAGTTGACTAGTCACTAAATGACAATCAATTATTTTCAAATGCTAAATGCAATTCAACTAAATTCAATAAAAATATTATGCAAAATATTCTGTTAATAATAACAACTTTCTATGGCAATTTCAAACACTAAACTCACTTAAGTTATAAATTTAACGCTGAATTTGTGCAAAATTATCGTATTATATATTACACGCTACCGCGAACTTAGAATTTTCACAGTTGATTGGTCGATTGATTACGCAATTCTTTATAATTTCTTTAATAGTTTTTATAACGTAGACAAACAATAGCAGTCGACTGTCTAACATTGCAACAATTTGGAAGAGCAACGAAAACAAACTCATGTAGTGTGGCGCGAGTGAGTTAACAAGAATATTGATTGCTTGAAGACTGATAACAATTTGAACTGATAAAAACTGATAACGGAGCGTATACTTAATTTTATTTTTTGACTTATTTTCACTAGTGCGATAAATATGCAACCGTGAATGGTGGGTATTATGCATAAATATAGCAATATATATATGAGAAATTTTGTCGCACTATCTATTATTTTGGTAGTCTTCTTGATTATGTAATTTTTGCTTAATTTTACTGTTTTGCGTAGTTTATTGAGAATTAATTGAAATGGTTGTGTTAAAATCATATTTGTGAGTATATCTGCTGATTTGAGTATAATTTAGTAGAGATTAGTGTGTCATTTTTAGACAACTTTTTGTTTCAACAAAAACAGGCTAAAAACTTCAAGATGGTAAAAAAGGATGCCTCTTAAAATGTCAGCCTTTGATATCAGTACTAAGAGGTGCCTGTTCCTATTTTGTTCTATTATGGGTGGAAAAATTTATTTTCTCATTTTTTAGCGCGATATTTAAGCCTTTCAAAAATGTACTGAAAAATTATTATCGCAGGAACTTGAACGCTTTACAAAAAATATATACATATGTATGATATAATAAAAATAAAAATTCATACATTTAGAAATTTAAATTTGAGTATTTTCAGAACGCCACAATGTATGAGCCTAAAAATAACACATCCTAATAGAGATAGTAAACAAATAAGTAAGGAAGGACGCAAGCGGAGCGCAGCTTAAAGTGAAAAATGCAAAC
Organism: Bactrocera oleae; assembly: GCF_042242935.1. Lineage (NCBI taxonomy): Eukaryota > Metazoa > Arthropoda > Insecta > Diptera > Tephritidae > Bactrocera > Bactrocera oleae. The sequence goes on from NC_091539.1 coordinate 4,734,020, forward strand.
AAAGTGTGTTATTCGATGTTAGAAAAAAGAAATTAAAAGTAGAAATGTTTGCGATATATATTTTTCAATATCGAGAATTAATCGATCTGACATAAAATATTAACAAAATACTTTTTATCTATTAGAGTACATTACATACATACATATATCACTACTACATTTTTTCATTACCTCAATTTTTTTTCTATATCGATAATTAATCGATTAATCGTTGACTACAAATATACAAAAAAAAAATATTTTAAATATTAGAGTTCACTTTACATAACTAAATTGTTTCAATATTTTAATTTATTTTCGATATCGATAATTAACTGCTATTTACTGATAGAATTTTTAATTATTAAATTTTTTCATTAGCTCAATTGTTATTTAGAAACAATTTTAAGTTATAACGATCATTTAGTAATAGAAAAATTAGACGGTGTTATCGAAAATATTAATTTGAATCCTCGCTCATACCGATTATTCTATTACATGCATAGTTTGAAGTAATTTTCCAGAATTTCGAAATATTTCCAATATATATTAGAAATATGGAACTTTAGTTTATTGTTGCGTAAATATTATTTACTATTTTTTGCAGTCAGTGCAATTCAAGCAGTTGCACTTCAATTCTTGCTCAAGTCAAACAGTTTTGTATGCACTATAACGCTTTAAAAGTTAATGAAATATATTAATTGGTCTTCTAACATACAATTTTGCAAAATATTAGGAACGATCTAATTTAATTATATACTTCTTCGATACAAAAGTATGATCACTAACCTTCAAATTGACAACACTTCATTCATATTAGGGTGTGCTACAAAATTTTAATTTTTTTTCCTTAGATACCGTGAAAAAAAGCCATAACAAAAGTCATCAATTGTATAAAATAATTAAAATTGTAATCATTTTAATACTGCCTTTTCACAGCTTTTTCAATCGTACTAAATAAAACCAAAATTTCTATGAATTTATCGATTAAACACCGCAAATGTCATAAAAATTACGATATTTTATGATTCTGAGGCATTATTTTGTGAATAAATACAACAAAAAATTGTAAAAAGTTATCTCTTGCGATTTATGGTAGACTTTGGTCTTGAACAACTTTTGAACGAATTGATTTAGCAAAAAATCATATCAGATCTTTTTTGTAGAGCGCTGAATTTCCTACACGAATCATTTATTAACATACAACAATTTGTTTAAATGCATTAAACATCCAAACAAAAAAAGAAAATATTCCTGTATTATTTATATGAGAAATCAAACTAACTGCTAAATTATTTATGTCAATTCAGACAATATTTTTTCGGTTTCTAATGAAAAAAAATATACGTATTATTATTTTTTTTTTACACACCCTAATGTATACATATTCATTCACATAAGGCGTCATTCACACTATGGCTTTAATTTTGGCAGTCATACTTAGAGACATACATACAACGATTGTCAACAAATTAATCTTTTAGTTAAAATCGCACAAAAAAGGTTGCTTCATACCCAGCTGTCAGACAAATAAGGTTATGCAATAACTAAGGCTTAAGAACAAAAAAGGAATAGATAATAATAAAAGCTGGTTAGATTATTAAAAAAGGCCTGAGAGACATATGTTTGTTTACTTAGTGTCCCACCATTATACTCACACTCTTATTGAGTAAATGACACATTTCAAAACACTAAATAATGTAATTAATTTACTAAGCGGAAAAATGAAGGTACATAAGTGAATATTCAATGCGCTTAAAACATAGTTGCCACACTCATTTTCACTACGAGTATTCTAAGGTCCTAGAAAATAGTATTATATATAAGAGAAAAAATGTATGAGAGAAAAAAGTGTTTAAACGCTAATTGATAGTATTTTATTTGTGTCGTGGGAGAGAAATGTATGCGTTATTTTTCCCGTAGGCGCAAAGTTTGTGTCATGCATGTGACGGCTGACGCATAGCGATTCCACATCGCAAAAGCGACAGCAAAAAAAAAAGAAAATAAATAAATAAAGCTGCTTTAAAAGACAACTTGACCATCACATTACCAAATTCGTTGCAGTGAAGGCGATTAAAGCCGACATTCAAAACGTGTGAGATGCACACACCAAAAAAAAAAAATACACAAAAGACACACAAAAGCGAAAAAAACATATACACAGCTGTTGTAAGCTGTATAACGGTACAAATTTGGTCAACGATGACGCGCTTAATCGGCACAGCGTGATTTAGTATTAAATTTCGAGGTAAAGTCAAAAATTTAAGCCAAGAATTTCAGGCATCTGTGTCAATTGGCCGGCAATGTCAGACCACACGTGAACTTTAGTACAGATAAACGAGTGAAACGGCAGTAATGCAACGAAACTGAAAGCTAACGGCTTGCATGTAAATATAGTACATGTGAGAAATCACAAATAACCGTTACAAAAAAAAAACCTAAAAAAACAGCTGACACTGCAATATGTTGGTAATTTATTGAATTTTTTATTTACTTTACTAAAAGAAAGTGTGTACACATAATTGAGCGGTCAAATGCAATCGAAGCCATGAAAATTGTGGCTGCGCGCAGCTTATTAATCATTTTCGAAGTGTTTCAACTAGAATCATAAATGGGAAAAAGTTATAGTAAATAGCAAGTCAGGCAGTTCCCACAACAGTTTTTAGTTTCTTCATAATTGCAGTTGCTTGCTTACAACTTATTGCCACATTTTAGGCAATATAACGAAACTTGTGTGCAACTTTGACACTCATTGTACATTTTACCTTTTTTACAATTTTTTGGTGTTGCGCTCGACACTTTGGGCATCCACAAATCGCCTGTTCCGGTTTTCAAATAAATCATGTTTATGCCGTTGGTTTGCGTTAACAGGCAAAATATTTTAAAAGCTTCAGATGTTGAATGAAGACTATTAAATTAAATTTAATTAAAAAACTTAAATTTAATTGTTGCTATAATTTAATTAATTTGTAGCACAAAGAATTTAGCAGAGATAACTGAAGAGTAAAATTTATAATTTTTTGAAATATTTATGTTGTAAAATTAAAAAACAAAAAAAAATTGCGTCAAAGTTGTTTGATGTTTTTTACGATTATTTCTAAGCAGCAGAGTTGTAAAAAATTATATTACTCCGACTTTGGGATTTTTAAAATAATTTTTTGAAACATTTGTATTGTAAAATGCGAAAAAAATTGTTGATATATTTGGTGAATATTTCAAAGTAGCAGAGTTGTAAAGAATAACATTATTTTTACTTGGGAATATTTTTTATTAATTTTTTGAAACATTTATATTGTAAAAAGTGAAAAAAAAAATTGTAAAAATTTGTTGATATTTTTTGTGTTTATTTTTAAGCAGCTGAGTTGTAAAGAAGGCTTTCATATCACACTTTATACAAAATGCGAAATCCGATCTCAAAACCTCAAGTTGCAAGCTATTAATTCTCATAATTACAGCTTTAACAATATATATTCGACTAAATGCGCGGTGAATAAGTCCAGCTTGGAATGTAATGTGCGGTTTTCATTGCGTCAGTATCAATGACAGTAGTAGCAATTAATTTGTTTTTCAATTCATAAAAACATCTTTCAACAATTTAGTGAAAAATATTAAATTTGTGATTTTCAATCACAATGATTGTAATATGCGATTTTCGTTTGTCAAAATTATTGACAATACCAAAAAATTCTATTTATGCACTAATTTGTTGACCTAAATTGATAATTTAATAAAAATCGAAAAATGCATGCTTGTCAATCAAATTGGTATGCAATGACACAAAAATTTGCAATTGTCAGTTTATTGTCAATTAAAAAATTTTCGCAATGTATAAGAAAAAAATGTGTTTGAGAAATTTATTTTAGTTAATCTAGCCTTTTCGCGGTAGTAACATTTATGCTAGAGACCTGGAGGCTATAAAATAATAACTCAGGTCTAAATTTTTTTTAGCTGTCAAAATTAAAGTTTGGTTTATTATGGTCTGAATTTAGAACAAACAGTCTGTATTTTAACATGGTTATACATAATTTTCAAAAATTGATAAGGTTATCTATGAAGTCTATCAATCTATGACCCAGACTTGATGTTTCTTAGTCATCAAAACTGACAAAGACTTGTCATATATGTCAATTTCAGTAGAATTAGTAAATTCTAGTAAAATTCTTTTCGATTTATAATGATGACAATCTTTAAGCCTCAGTAAAAAACAAAACTAAGGCACAAAGTCTACGAGAGAACTACACGTACATAAATTGTGTAGAAAATGTCAACTCAAGTACGTAAATTTCCGAACAATATAAAAATGACAACTGAATAGAATTTACTTTATATTTCAACTATTTCCATTACAATTATTTCACGCAATAGCCAGTTTTGGTTCACTGGAGAAAGTAATTGTCGTATATTACTGTTTGTTTTGAAGATGTGCTCGCTTTTGTTGCCGTAAAAGGGATACTAAGAGGCGAGAATAATTGCGCGCTGATTGCGTGAAACGCTTTTTATGCTTGGAAAAAAAAACAAAATCTATAAAAAAATATAAATAAAATAAATAGTAACAAGAAACAATAAAAAAAATTTTGCAAAGCAGAATGCAACTAAATGAGCACAAAAAAAAATTAAAAAATTAATAAATAAAAAATAAGAATATAACATATAATAGAGAATATGGCGAGCAAGTGGCTATACAATTGTAAGCCGCAAATAATAGACATTTGCGATAAAAAAGTAAAAAGTATATAAAGAAAAGTAGGCAACTCTGCAATAAGAAAAAATCAGTGCTTGGAAAAAAATAAGCACAATAAAACAACAGCAACAATAACGTCAAAAGAGTTCTTCGCAAACAAGGAAATAGAAAGGAATTATTCCAATAACAAAAACAACACGCTATGTCGTTTTCGCTATTTGCTTTTCATGTGAACGGAAGATGCGCGCATAGAAGCGATGGCAGCAGAACGGTAGGCGGTGAAAAATGTGCATAAACAATTAATAAATCAGCAACAATGGGAAGCAGCGGCACAAATAAACCGCAGAGTAATAAAGTAGCGGCTTAAAACGGTAGCAAAGGCGGCGCAAAAACAACAACTAAAAGACATTGACCCAATTTAAAGTTTTCATAGCAGTTTTAAAGTTTTTAATGTGACTCCTTTTGTGGAATTTGAGAGGCACTTTAAATTTAAATAGAATTTAAAAATATAATAGTAAAAAATTTTTAAATATTTTAAAAAATTTAAAAACAAATTAAAAATTAAAAAAAATAAGTTAGAAATTAATAAAAAATAAGAAAATTAAAAAAATTAAAATTAAAATTAAAAAAAAAAATTAAATTAAAAAAAATATATTTAAAATTTTAACAAATTGAAAAAAATATTAAAAATATCAATTTAAACAAATAGAGAAATTAAAAAAAAATCGAATTAAAAAATTAAGTATTTTGAGAGGTATTAAATAAAAAAAATTAAAAATACATAAATTTCTTTTTTAATTATTTGTACAACCATAAACTAAAAATCTAATAGTAATAAAAAATTTAAGTTGCAAAATTAAGTAAAAATTATAATATAAACGAAAGTTAAAAAGACAATCAAAACATTTAAAAATATAAAAACATTCAATTAAAATAAAATATTAAAAAAAATTTAATTATAATTAAAACAAAAAATTAAAAAAAACTTATTTATAATTGAAGCCATAAACTAAAAAAAATTATACTAATAACAAATTTATGTTGAAAAATTAGATAAAAAGTATAATATAAATGAAAGTTAAGAAGACAATAAAAACATTTAAAAAATATAAAAAGATTTAACAATTAAAAAATTAAATTAAAAAAAAAAAAAAATTAAAAATAAAATTTATTAAAATTAAAAAAAAATTAATTAAAATTAAAAAAAATTAATTAATATTAAAAAAAAATTAATTAAAATCAAAAGCAATAGCAAAAATTAACATTGTAATATAAAGTATTTTGAATAAAAATAAATATTTATAAAGTCAAAAATATTTGAAAAAAATAAGCGCAACAGAAATAGCAAAAAAAGGCAATTAAGAGTGAGAGAGAGAGTAATTAAATAATATAAGTTAACATGTATGGTATATAAATTTCTTTTTCGTTATTTACTTGATTCAGTTTTGACATATGTACATACATACAAATTTCTGTATTCACAAGTGTTTTCCGCATTCACATTTTGCCACAAAAAAAACTCCAGACTTTTAACAATTTTATAAACAAAAACAATTAAATATTAAAAATTTATAGTATATATCCGAAAAATAAATAAATATGTAGCACAATGCAGAAGTCGAGAGCCGAATTTTTTTTACAAAATATACGCGCACGCCGTTTTGCCTTTAGAATCGAACTAAAACATGGGCGGCGCAGCAAATTAACGGCAAGCATGAAGCGCCTGTGCAATTGAATAAAAACAAAAACAAACACAACTAATTTTAATACAGAATTATGGCGGCAGCAGAGTGGCAAATGAGTTACAAAAAAAAGTGGATTATTATTGTCTCAGTATAGCAGATGGCGACGGCACGATAAAGCGGCGAGTCGAGGTGAATAAAGCAGAGCTTAGTCGGTCGCTAAGCTGGGTTCGTGGGTGGACCGGAGGTATTAAAGAGAATTATGGAATATATGAGTTCGGCGAAAAGTGCGCGAAATAAGAATAAGCAGATAAATTAGATCATTGCAAAGAAATTTGTGAAATTAAACAAATATTGCGATATGTGGAAAATGGCTGATTAGAAATAAAGAAAAAGAAAATATTTTATAGAAATTATTCGAATTTTTTATATAAATAAGATATGTCAAAAACTATTAATTTATATAAATAAAAAACAGATTTAAAAAAAAAATATATATAAATAAATAAAAAAATTTAATAAATAAATGAAAAATTAAAAATTTTCATATATGAATGCATAAGAAATATTAAAATAAAATCATAAGTATTATTATTAAATTATTGTTTTTTTATAAACTTATAAAATATTTGGCATAAATTAAAAAAAAAACAATCACGTATAAGAGAAATTGAAATAAATTTATGAAAAAATAGATTTAAATTATTTTTTGTTTTATAAAATTACGTTACTATATAAAGCACTGAATTTACAAAAAATTAAATTTAACTGTTGCATAATTTTTTTATTCAACAAACTCATGTTATTATTAAATGATAAAAAATAATATGTGAAATAAATATTTTATAATAAAAAATATATGAAAAGTAACAAATTTAATAACAAATACAAATAATGTAATAAAAAAAAATTGTATTTAAAAAATAAAATAAAATCCCAAAGCAACCTTTTTTTATTAAAGAATTTTTTTTAATAAGAAAATTGGCGTCATTAAAAAAAAAATTTTGAATAATTAGCAAAGTTTAAATGAAATTAAAAATTATAATTATGTGTAATACTTAAAACAAGTGTTAACTTATGAAAAAAAAATCGAATAGAATACAACAAATCAGAAATTTAAATAATATAAATAATAATATATTTATAAATTAACTATGAAAACTTAATAATATAAAAACAAAAAATAAACTTAAATACATTTTTTTCATAAATTACTACTTTTTTATAAAATTATTAAATAATTTAAATTATTATTATTTTTTATAGAAATATTTTTATGTTAAATAAATTATTTTTTTCTTTACTTTTTTATAAAATTATTAAATAATTTAAATTCTTATTATTTTTTAAAGAAATTTTAAAGAATTTTATGTGAAACACATTTTTGTTTAACAATTATTACTTTTTTATAAAATTATTAAAATAATTAAATTCCTATTACTTTTTATAGAAATTATTTTATGTGAAACACATTTTTTAACAATTATTACTTTTTTTTATAAAATTATTAAAATAATTAAATTCCTATTATTTTTTATAGAAATAATTTGATGTTTTTTTTAAATTTAATTATAAAAAACTATAAATATAATTATTAAATTATATATTTTTTTAATTATAAAATATTTGACATAAATTAAAAGTAAAAAACCAGTAGAACTAATTATATAAAGTATAAAATTTATCACAAATAAAATACCAACAATAAATTCTTTGCTTAAAATTTTTTTTCAGTTTCTATTCTCTTTAGTTTTCAATTCTCTGAAGTGGCCCACACAATACATCAACATTTCAAACTATTTAGTGTGGCAACTACTCAAATAGATTACCACAGGGATATAAGATAAAAGCATTGTGCCTTTCCTGGCAATATTCAATATACTGCAAGCATAAATTCTAAAGAAAAGTTGGTAACAAAAGGAACACAAAAAACACAGTGCATACCTGAAATTATTATCATTACATTGTAATTTTTTGTTTTTGTTATTATTTTTTTTTTTTGTGTTTTGGCTGCTTCCCGAGAGGTAGCACGTGCGCTGAGCAGATAAATTTTAAACAAATATACAAACTTAAAATATACACTGTAACTGTTGAAGTGGTGAATATAACAGAAACAACAAAATACGTGGCTAACAAAAATAAAACAAACAGGTGAGTGTGACAGCAGCAAATAAGGAGTGGAAAGCAATGCAAGAACAAAAACAAATCGAAGCACAACATACTAAAATAGCGGCATATATAAACAGTTGCCAGAGTGGTGGGTGTGCCATATATGGGGAAAAGCAGCTTAAATATAGATGTGTATGTGCGTGTATATGAAATGACATAAGTAAATCAGTTAGTTATATTTTAGAAATTATAATGAAGTGACTATAATTAGTATAACAATAAATAATCACAACAACAAACTTGACAGAGTTGCATACTCGTATCTGTATGTACATACATACTTGTATGTATGTTACCAAATATAATATAATATATTATATAACTACAAGATCACGAGTTTGATATGAAAAGGCAGTAGGCGCTCTCGCCATTTGCGGTTGGCTGCACAGAGAGATAGTCAAAGTTGATAGCACTGAATGCTTACAGTGCACAAAGTTGAGTTTCCGAACAGTGTATAACTCCTTGAACAGCAGAACATAGTCCGGTCAATTTACACATTCAAGGTTACAAAAATTCATAAGAAGCTGAAACTCGGCAAAATTGCTCAAAAGATAATTATAAAAGAAATCTCAAAAGGCCTCATCGTTTCGGTGCGTGCTAAAAAATTGGCACAAGGTCAAAGGTCAAAAAAATAGTTTTTCGAGAATTTAAGAAAAAAAGTGAGTTTTTCGTATAACAAACTTGAAATTACTTGAAAATAAAATTGTAGATCACAAAATTCTCTACAAAAAATAGCTTTTTCCCAAGAAGTCACCATTTTGGAGATATAACGCTTTAAAAAGTTGGACAATTTGTAATCTCCATATTTTGTACACGTTTCCACGCCACAAATTTTTTTTTTAGACAGTTAGAAGAGTTTAAATTTCTACGTAATACAGTTTTAAGCTACCAAAAATGATACAAAAAGCCATTATGACAGTTGCACACCGTTATTTTTATATACTCTGAAGAGAGAGTTTTTAACACGCAGCAGGCGACAGCGGAGAACCTATAAAGTATATAAGTAAATGATTAGCGTGACAAGCTGAGTCGATTTAGCCCTGTACGTCTGTATATAACGCAAACTAGTACCACAGTTTTTTAAATATTGATGTGGAATTTCGCACACGTTTTTTTCTCCACAAGGAGTTGCGCCTTTGTCGAAACCGTCGACTACGGACTGCTATAGCGTATAGCTGAGATACAAACTAAGATACAAAATGATTATACGACTCTTCCCGCTCTGTTCTCACAGAAAATTTGGTAAATAGTAGCGATATACAAGTACAAAAGAATATTTACACTAGCAACTGGCGACATTTGGATACAATTTTCGACTACCTCAAACAATTTATCTATATATCTCTATATATATATATATATATATATATAGCCCACACACTTCTGAAACACTTTCCAATTACCACTAACAACACCCAAACTTCCGTTTTGAACCACTTATCAACCGGCTGAGTTACCAGCAGTCAAAAATCAAGAAGTCGTAGTTCAGCGCACACCAAAAATAATTTGCTCTCATGAGAGAAATGTTGCTTCAACCAACTACAGCTTGCTGCATGGACTTTCAAGCATTCACCGCACATTTCTCCGCATTTTTCTTGCGCACTTTACCATTGTGTTGATTATTTTACTCATTTTGAACTGCACGTAGCTGTTTTATTATTGTTGTTGCTACTAAAATTGTAATTTCATATTTTTTCATGTTGAACATTTTTGAGTTTGAGCTGGTGGTGTTGCGTCTGAAATCGTGTTGGCACAGCAACAAAAACATAATTACACAATATCATCATCTAGATATACTAGCCAGAAATGGAGCAACATTTCTTTTGTAATTTTTTTGTTTTCTACTTTTGCTCTTTCTAACTTTTTTACAATTTCTAATTTTATTATTCTGTACTTTTTTTTAAATTTTTTTTATATATTTTTCTCTAACTTTTTTTACTTTTTCTAATTTGCTACCATTTTCGTTTTTTTTTTCCTATAATAGCATGACACTCAGCCAACCGTGCACTGCTTTGTTGTTGGTTTATGTTTGCATTTTGTTGTCATCTCTTCTTTTGGGTTGTCGCTGCTACTAATAGCGCTGTAATTATTGCAAACTGTCATACGCTCGCATTCACAGATCAACAATTTTTAATGTACATACATACATATTTATATACATATAGGTATCTATATGCTACGTTGGTACCACAAAAAGAATATGGTATATGGCTAACAGCCAGTCCAACAACTATTGCATTTATTTTTAATTATTTTTTTTAAATATATTTTTTTATTTTTATTTTTTTTATTTTTAATTTGTTTTTTATTTTTATTTTTTTTTATTTTTATTTTTTTTATTTTTATTTTTATTTTTTTTATTTTTTTTGAATTTGGCACACAGTGTAGAGTTCATGGCGCATGGTAACTCCAGCGTATATAAAACGGCAAAATGTGGCAACAACACTAGCGCAGTTATTGCGTTTATCTCAAGCGTTGTAGTTTGTTTTTGTTGTTGTGCCGTGTTCGCCCAACAATTATTTACGTACTTAGACGAGGTGTTTAATTACAATTGTCACTCATACTGCTACGCTCACTACTTTTTAAATACACACCGGCATTTACTAGGCATTCCAACTCCCCCAACCGCTTGGCGTGTTGTGTTGTTGGAGCTTCCTGTTACATGCGGGCGTAATATGTTTGAATAGCTGCAAATCAGTTGCCAGTTGCTGCACTTACTTAAGTATGTATAATCATATAAAGGGTGATTTTAGAGGTATAACTAGGTTAGGTTAAGTTTAGTCGTATGTTTGATCCGAAATCGTTGGATCTCACTTAGTCAAATATTTGTCCTTTGTTTTACCCAAAAAGTGCATCACGTTTCGAGAAAAACATATTTAAAATTTTGGAATCTGATTACACTAAGTTAAAAAGTTCTTACAAATACGCTCATATCTCCGAAACTATTTGCCGGATCACCTTCAAATACGAAGAATATTCTCAAATACATTAAAGAAACTAATAATACTAAATATGTATGAGTACATATTTATATGGAAAAAAATCGATTTACAAGTGCATATAATCTCTAAAAGTAGGTTCTGGTTCTAGTTTGAGCGCTCTATATCAAAAACTCTGGGCCCCCGCGATTATGTCGAACCCAACGGTGTAGTAGATTCATAATTTTCGCCTTAATATTAATTTTTTGGCATACATTTTCAATTATAGATCAAAATATTTTTTTTTCTCAAACTTATTTTCCATAAAAATCAAAATTTTGGTCACCCTGTTTTAAATGTCACACGGCTTAATCCACAAATATTTCTTTTTTCAGAGTTTAACATATAATGTATTCTCAAATTAAAATTTAAAAAAAAAAACGACAACTTAGAAATCAGCGCTATTTTTGCGGTCAACAACAACAACAAAAACACAAATTGCAAACAAATGTCAGTTGCACGTTGCAAGCAGCCGAAGTAGAGCGACATTAATACTTTTGCTGAATAGTTATTTGTTATTGTAGAAAACAAGGGTGCCAACCACATATTCACACTATATATATATACATACATATGTACATAACATATGTATGTATATGCGTGCAACCCACAAACGAAATGCATCAAATTAAATTAACTAAGTAGCGCGAATATGTAGGCAAACAAAAAGTAGCAGAAGACACAACACTGCAAGCAGGGTCACTCAGCTGCAGTTATTTATGTGGGTGGTTTTGGTGGTTATGCTGGCGGTTGAAGTGTACGGAAAACTACAACTGATGCTTACTTGGGCCGGCGTGTCACGCGTTGTGGTTAATTATTGCATGCACTAGGATCAGAACGAAGTGCTGAATATGAGTGGCGGCATGTGTATATGAGCACTAGGTGTCGATAACAGCGATAGACAGCTGTGGCAATTAGATAAGTAATTTAGATGCAGTATGTTTGTAGGGTTATATGTTTTAACAGTCGTGTGTAAAAGTGTGGGTATTGTTTTTTTCAAAAGCTTAAGATGTTCTCTAGAAAAATAAGGTGGATAATTTTTTCAGTTGTAAAAAAAATTATATGGTTGTGAATTTTATATAATAAATTTAACAAATATTTTTTAGAATAAATTTAAGATTTTTTTAGCATATATTTATAAAATATTTCTTGCTTAGAATAAATTTAAAAAAAATTTTCTTTACAATAAATTTAAAAAAATATATGTTTTAGAATAAATTTGCAAAAAATATATATGTCTTGGAATAAATTAAAAACAAGTTGTATTATAAATTATATGGTTTTGAATTTAATATAATAAATTTAACAAATCTTTTTTATAATAAAATTAAGCATTACTTTCAAAAAAAGTTTGAATATTTTAAAAAAAATTGTTTAAATAAATTTAAAAAAATATGTTTTAGCATAAATTAAAATTAAAAAAAAAATAATCCCAAAACATAATTTTTTATTTTTAACATTTATTCAAAAAAATATGTATTTAAAGTTGGAATTTTTATCTTCTCTTTGAGTTCCAAAATTCAACTGCCACGAAGAAAATTGGCGCAAAAATCAAAATATATAAAATAGATGAGCAATTAATGGGCACACCTAGTATGACAGCCTAAAAAAGTCGATTTTTGGAAGTAAAAAAAACTACTGTATACATTTTTTTTAATTGTAAAAGTATATTAAAAAAAAATACTTTAAGAATATATGGTAAAAAAAAGTAATTGTTGGAGCTAATTGTACTTTAGAAGGCGATAACTCAAAAACTATTCGAAATATTAATTTCAAATTTTAGTATAACAGTTTTACCTAAAATTTTTTGGAAAATATATTTTATGTTGCGGAAATTTTATATTTTTGGATTATAATTCCTTATAAAACATATTCCCTATAAAACCAGTCTTATTCAATATAATTTCTAGAATAACGCACTAATGTGTCACTTTAAGTTTGAAATATACATAGCATGTACGCATACTTTACAGACACACTGTATGCTAGCATTTGACACTTGTTCGGGGGCGATTGCGAATGAGGTGATTTCGTGGTGTTCTACTCACATACACAAATATGTATATACATATGTACGAAGTACATATTTAAAAGTGTTCACTAATTAATTAAAGAAAGTGGCAGGTGGTGGGTGCTGTTTTATTCGGCACACACTAATTACTTAAAGTAAATTGCAAAGGTATCATGCTGAGTTGGTCGGCGGGCAGTGAAAAGTTAATTCTCAGAGTTGCAATTAGCTAAATATACAATTAAGTGGAAAAACTTAATGGACAATAAATTATTATCAATTAATTTTGGAAATAAGATATGGAATTCTTTAACACGCTGTCTTAATTTATGAAAAAACAAAAATTATGAAATGTATATGCTTTTAATTAATTTTATTATAATATTTTTTATTGCCAAAATTAGTTATGGAGTAAATTTTTATAATAAAAATATTACAAAATAATATTAAAAATATAAAATGTTAGTAAAAAGTTAATTAAAAGCATATACATTTCATAATTTTTTAAATGACAAAAATTGGTTATGGATATATTATTTATATTTTAAAATTAATAAATTTATTAATATTTTTTTTTGTATAAATATAAGTTGTTTATAAATACATATGATATGTGCATTAGGGTGGACCGAAAAAAATTTTTTTTTTGCTTAGCATGAGGGTAAAATCTGTAGATTATAAAAAAAAAAGAAATTTTTGGACAAAAAAAAATGTTCATATGTATATTTTTTTTTTATTTTTGCATTTTTAAATTAATAATATTTCTATAATATATTTTTTAGAAGAAATTATGTGTTATATAAATATTTAATATTTTTTTGTTATATAAATATAATTAATTTATATTTTTATACATAACTAATAATTTTAAAATTTTTTCTTTGTGTTTTAAAATTAATAATATTTCTAATATATTTAGAACAAATATATATATGTTATTTTATTATATTATTTATTTATTAAAATTTTTTATCACATGTGGTATTTAATATTATTAGTTTAAAGTTTTGGTAAAACAAAGCAATTCAAATATTTTATGGGACGATTTATTTTTGCTCTGAGATTTTTTTCTCAAAATTAAAATTTTTTATATAATATTAATTATTTTCTTATGTCTTTTATAAATTAACATTCTCGCTATACATATTATATATTTTATTTTTATTTATTTTACTATGGAAAAGACAAAAAAAATTTTCTCTATTATGATACAATTTTTTTATTTTTTATTATTATTATTTCTGTTTAATTTTAAACTTATTTATTTTTTTCATTCTTTTTTTTATTACTTAGTTTTTTATTTCATTTTTTTAATTTAATTTTATTTTTTTTATACTTATAAAAGTTTAGTTTATAAGGTTTTATTGTAAAAACTCTCATACATATGTAAATAATTTTTTAAAATACATTTATTATTACTTCTGCAGAAAAATGATCATGAAAGTTCAGTTATTCATAATAATTTTTCTAAGATTATTTTTAATAATTTATCATAATTTGTTTTTAATATTTGTTATAATATCAAAAATCAATATTTTAATATATTTTTTTCGAGGAAGAGCTTTTAATTTAGAAAATTATGTTTTTTGTTTTTAAATTGTATCGTTAGTTATAACAGCACTGTAAACAATTTGCGCCTATAAGTATGCAACACTTGCAAAGTCCACAATGAACGCCAATAAAAATGCACACCAAGCAGCAAAATGCCGGTTTCTACGTTGCGTGCGTGCAATCAATGAAAATAATCACAACAAAACAAGTTCATAATAACAATAACAACAAAATTAGACAACAAAAACATAATGAAAGTAATTATGTTGACTTTTAACTAATATATTAGGCGAGTTAATAACCTTATCGAAGTTTGGGTGAAGAAAAGAAAATCAAAATAGTTGGAGAGTGCAAAAAATATGATAAATATGCACACAAGGAAAATAATTTTGACTAATAAATGAATAACATGCAATTTAAAAACAAAACATATAATAATAAATACAAAATTGCAAAGTGTTTAAAAAAAATATTATTGCAGGTGGCGTCTCCAAGAGAGTATAATGTAATAAAAAGTGGCAAATTGTTTGTTAATTTCAGCAAAATTGCAAAAATATACGAAGCGAATGAAGCGATCAAGGAAAGTGAAAACTGCAAATTACAACAAATTACAGCGAAGTAATATTGCAAAAGCAATAACACTATGCATTGCACTGCAAATTTACTACGTGCCGCGTATGTATGTATATATGTATATATGAATGTTTGAATATTTTGTGACTTATGTATGTATGTTTGTGTTTTTTTTTTTGATAGTACATGCAATGTTATTGACATTTGCTAGAAAAAAAAATTTTTAGTGTCAACTGCATATAATAAAAGTCAGAAAATAAGCAATAAATATACATAGCTGCAATATTGCACGGGATAAAAGCGAAAAATATAATAATAAATCTCGAAACAATATTGTATAGATAAAAATAAAATATATATTATAAATTTTATATCAATAACTTTGAATAGATAGAAAATTTGCATTTTATAAGCTTAGTGATGGAAAAAAAATTAAAAGAAAACTTCAAATTATATTGAATTTAAAAATTAAAACACAGAATAATTAATAATAATAATGAAAAAAATAATAAACTTAAAACAAGGAAAAAAAATTACCAAAATTAAATAAAAAAGTAACCAAAAATAAAAAAAATTAATAAAAAAAGCTAAATAAAATAAATTAAAAAATCTAAATTAAAACCCAAAAAAAAATTAAATAAAAAAATAAAAACAAAAAAATAAAAACACAAAATAATAAATAAACCAAAAATTAATAAAAAAAAAATATAAGCAAAAATAAATAAAAAAATAACCACAAATATAAAAAGGTAAAAAAAAAATTAAAAAACGTAAAAACTTGAAAAACTGAAAAAATTATAACGAAAAATAAGCAATAAATATAAAAATACAACTAAAAATATTTAAATATAAATAAAAATGTAAAAAAAATGCATAAATACTCTAACTAAACACCATAAGAAGAAATAATTAATATAAAATCAATACAACACATCAATAATATGAAATTATAAGAATCAGAAATTAAAATAAACATAATACAGGTAACATAAAAACTTGCGAAAATTTAAAAATTCAAATAAAAAAAAAAAATTAAAAAATCAACAAAATTAAAAATAAAACTTGAAAAGAAAAAAGGAATCAAATATGAATATGACAGTAGCAGTTTTTACAAAAAAAAATATTTGCACGTAAAATTCTAAAAATTTACTACAAAAAATATAAGAAATAAAATTATATTTAAAAATTTAATAATATAGAAAAATTTCAAAATTTTATTAAAAAAATTAACGAAGCAATAGAAAAATATAATTTGCTACAATGCCAAAAAAAAAGATTCTTATATAAATAAACAAAGTAAAAATTATAAATAAAATAATGTAAATAAATATATAAATAAAAATATAAATATAATAAAAAAATAATAAATAATTAAATAAAAAAATGTATAAAGTGTAAATCTTCAAAATTTGATTGCATCAAAAAGACTAAAACTAATATTATATTGTATTAAAAATATTGTAACTACATAAAAATCTAAAAATTAAAAAACAAAAACGTTTAAATATTAATTAAATAAAAACAATTAGCACTAAAAAAATAATGATAAAATTAAAAAATAAAAATAAAAAAGTTATTTACTTACAGACTAAAAGACTCTAAAATTAAAAAGAAAATTTTACTTAAAAAATTAACACAATCGAAAAAAATTCAAATTTCATAAAAAAATATGAAAATATATTCAAACAAAAAAAATATTTAAATTATAATAATTTTAGAATATTATAATTAATTTAGAATTAATAAAAAAATATGAAAATATATTCAAACCAAAAAAAATATTTAAATTATAATAATTTTAGAAAGCAGTGAAAACTTTTCACACTAATTATAACCAAAAAAATAAATGCACAAAATTCAACCGTTATACCGACACATTATGCTGCAGCAGCAAATTAATTAAATTATTTACTTTTTCCTCATACATAAATATTTCTGCGTGTCTGTTTATTTGCATTTCATTGCTTATTATTTCTGTGTTAATGAATTCAACCGCACTCAGCATTTGTATGCAAAAAAATAAATGAAAAAAAAATTATATGCCATAAATAAATAATGAAATACAAAATTATATTTTTGTCTTAGCTACACGTTTTCTTTATTTTATTTGCATTTTAGCAAGCATTTCGCAAGAATATCATGATTTCATGTCGGAACGAGTTGATGCATGTTTTTGCGGCTTTATCACGAACATGCACAAACAAATGCATACATGAATGCCACTAGCTGCATTTCAGTTGCAAATGAGGAAGTTTTACTCTTCTTAACGAGTTGGAAAGTAGGCTTATCAAAAGATTGCGGTGGCTTCAGCTGAAAGCTTGTTTCTCATTTGACTTATATCAAATGTAATTGTCTCTTCTTATAAATTGAATACAAACGAATCGTTAAAGCGGTGAAAAATGACAGTATTGCTTCATTCGTGACAGCTGCTGTCAGAAGTTAGTGGTGCCAAAACGTGGAAAATAATAGATAAATAGAGCAAGATGGATTATGAGAGCGCTTAATTAAAAGCAAATGGAATATATGGTTGCATGTAGGTAAATCTATTTTTTATATACTGTATTGTATAGTATATTTTAACGAAATGTATTGTATAGTATAGCTTTAACACCAAAAAAAATTTGCTATTTTTCAAAATATATTTTTGCTGAACTCTTGGCAAAAAGTTGCACGATATACAGATGGCTTGGTTTTTAACAAGTTGGGTAGCTGTCAAACAACTGTCAAAGCTATAAGACACGCTCAGCCTTCTGTCAATTAGCCAACTATATTATAGGATTTTACTTAGTTATAGTACTTTTTTTGAGGCTACGTCAAGTCCAGACTTGTTGGTCACCAATATTCGGAGCGTCAATGTGTGGGAAAAAAATTAGCAACACTGGAAAACTACACTACTGCGTAAAATTGTACCCACAGTATATGCTACATAAGACGCAGTCACATATGCCCTAAATTCGCTTCAAACAGTAAATGTCATACAAAAATGCCTGCTTCACTAATTGCTCTATATTTAAGCAATAAAAGTTCTATAAGGTTAAAAAAAAAACACTTTTCAAAAAAATACATATATACGGAAATAAAGTTTCAAATTTGTAATACGATGCCTGTCAGCAATAAATACAGTTTAACGAACAACCATGAAGTAAACAAGTATAAGCTTATTAAAGCTGTAAGGCCACACCCGCTTCGCAATCCCTGTATAACAGTATAAACGAAATCAATAATGTCGCAGGAAGAAATTAAAGAAGACATGGTAAGCTGTACAAAGTTTATTCCCTGCTAAAAATATGGAGAATATTTTTTACAAAGACAGTCAACAGAAGCAGGTGTGTCTTTCTTGAATTCCATTCAAAAGCATACTGACGACACTTGCTGAAAAAAATTTATGAAATTAGGTTATGACCCAAATAATTACAAAAGGTGCACATAAAAAGATATATATATGCGCCTGCTTATGTAACTAAGCATGTTAAGGCACACTAGTTAGTTTCAAAGCAGCTGAATTAATAACAAAACTCTAACCTAAAAAAATTTATAAAAGGACACGCTATGTGTAAGCGAGTAGCTGCGTTGGAGTGCCAACAAATGAGCTGGAAAGTTTCAGTGAAAATAAAAAGAACAGCTTGTTTAAATTTGCACACTTAGCTGCGGTTCACTGAGCAAATATATGCACATTTTTGAACACAAATGTGAATATCAGAAACAATTTATTTCGCTAAGCAACAAAGTAAGTAAGTAATTGTTAGTAAAACTAAGTTAATTACGCAAAAAAGCATTTTTTTAGCTAAGTTTATAATTTTTTTATTAAACGTCTTCGATTCGCCAATTCTTTACTGAAACCATTTAAGCTTTGTACTTAAAAATGAGTGAAGAAAAAACAAAGTTATGTTGAACTTAATACAAGCAAATATTTCACTATTCACAATAGAAATTAAAAACAGTAAACACAACTTACGGTAAAGTATTTTGCAGCCTACTCTCTACAGCTACAGCTATTGTTCGGTTATGAAACAGCACACGTTATACTGCTACTAAAACAGTTATAAAATAGAACAAATTTTCCGCGACATTAGAAAACAAAATGCCGCCAAAAGCAATATCTCAAATTTTGATTGCTTTCAAAACTCAAAGCGATTTGTTGTTATTTTCCAAACAACTTCGGCAATTTGTGTTGTGCTTGTAATTTCATACCCACAATATGATAAGCAAAAGTGGAAATGTTAAGAGCAACAACAATGAAAACAAAAGCACGAACAAATTGTAAATATCGACGAGCGTAATTACCAGAAGAGGCCGACTGTTATCGCGGTTGTGTGACAATAAACAAAAATAAGGCAATAAAAATGCACAACAGAAAGGCACGAAGGAAGAGAAATTAATATTGAAAGCCATTGTATGAAAATGCTATAATAACAAGTATATAAGCTTATTAAAAAATTAAATAAAAACAATAAGAATGAAATGAGAAGCGATAGTGACAATTATTGAAAAAAAAAATAAATTAAATACAAACATTTTTTAAAATAACAATAGATAAGATAATAAAATAAATATAATTAAAATATTAAAAAAATAAAAAAGACAAAAAAATTAACTAAAACCAATAAAAATAAAATACCCAATTAACAAAATAAGTAAAAGAATGTAAAAAAAATAAATAAAAACCATTTATAAAAATTACAACACACAAAATAATAAAAAAATAACAAATACATAATTTAAAAAAAATTGAAATAGAAAATTTAAGAATAAAAATTAATATAAAAAAAAATAAACAAATACGTAACAAAAAAAATTTAAATATATAAAAAAATGTAAAAATGTAAAAAAATGTTAAAAATGTAAAAAAATTAAAAAATTGTAAAAAACATAAAAAATTGTAAAAAAAATAATAATAAAAAAAATGTAAAAAAAATATAAAAAAATGGAAAAAATAAAAAAAATGTAAAAAATAGTGTGAAAAATAATCAAAAAAGAATTTAAAAAATAAACATTAAAAATTCAATTTAACAAAAAACAATATTAAAACAAAAAATTGAATATAACAATATAATATTAAGAAATAAAATAAAAATTAATTTAAAAAAATTAAATACAAGCAATAAAAAAAAAATAAATTTAAAAATATAGAAAAAACATAAAAAAAATATTAAAATAGAATATAATACAAAATTTTAAAACTAATTAAATATGAAAGTTGAAAAGAATTAAAAAATTATTAACAACAAAATTAAGTAAAAAGTAACAGAATGAAACAAAATAAAAAAAAAAATTTAAAAAAAACATTAATATTAAACTCAGTAGCATTAATATAAAATATATTAAAAATAAATAATTTTAAAACAATATTATATTTAAAATCAAACAAAAGAAAGCAATCAAAAGAAAATGATTAATCATTTTAAAAAATAATATAATTTTATATTAAAATAAAAAGGATATAAAAAATAAAAAGGATATAAAAAAAGTTAAAATTAAAATAAAATGAATTTAAGAAAAAACCAGGATTTTAAAATTAAATGAAATTTTAAAAATTTTTTAATTAAAAACATATAGTTCTAAAACTTAAGATCGTACACAGTGAAACAAAATCATATGGCTCAGTTTCCAAACGAAGTCAGTTGGTTCTTCACCACCTTGGTTTACCAGCCGATCGCAGACAATGAAGCTCCGCTGATAAAGCTTGATGCAACAGCCATCGCATTACGATAAACTGGAAGCTCGTTTCGGTATAAATTGGTAAATCACTGTTAAAACTAGCATTCTACAGCCTGAGAGAGAGAGTGAAATATTTTTGAAGTGTTGGCGCTAATTCGTTTATAAGAAAAGTTGTAAAGTTTTGCGAACTTCTGTCTCGAGACAATGATGTAAACGAATGGAAAACGAAATGTAAAGATGCCACGAATCGGAAAAAATCAAATAAACAACCAAAAAGACTCAAGGGATACCAGAACACTGGTGTATAGGGCGATTCTGTAGAGAATGAAACGACGAAATGAACTTGAAGGTAAAAAGGTGTCCTGGAAGTACAGATCAGATTGAGATTATGTATACAGAAAGTTATAGTATATGAAGATTTCTGTTTTTTGTAAAAAGAAAAGCAACAATAAAGAAGTAACTAGATGAAGATTCCACCAGAAGTAGCTGTTCAAGGCTTCAAGGAAGGCAACTTTCATTAGGGTGAAATGTTAATGGAGATTCACGCTGATCATTTATATACTACATAAACATAGCATATATAGTATTTACAGGTTCTCCGACGTTTCCTTGTGGGCATTACAAACTACGAGCAAACTTTGTATACACTATTCAGGGTATAAAGACAACAACAAAAATAAGTGAAAGCAGTCAAACACACTTTTCTACAGTCTCTCCCAAGCACTCTTTCACCACGTAAAGCACAATTACTATAAAATAATATTTTATATTTTTGTAATAAACAGCGGATTACATGACGACAAAGGCGTACGATGTGCAACATGATAAGAGTTTTGCGGCTGCGACACAAAATGAAACAAGAATTGGCGATAGTGGAGAGTAGAGGAAGAGATTTGTGGAAAAGCGCAGACAACAGCGCGCTTAGTTAGTTGCTATGTGTGCGTTTATATGACTTCCGGGAAAAATTAATTGAAATTTGTAAGCGAGCTACTAAAATTTGCAAAACAAACTCGCTTACATGAAAATAATATATATGTATAAGCACTGAAAGCAATTAATATTTGAATGAACGTCGTCTCACAGCTCAGTGCAAATTTAGAGCAACATTTTTAAATTATTTTTTTAATTTTTTTTTTATATTATTTAAAATTTTTTTTTTATATTATTTTAAATTTTTTTCTTTGTATTAAATAAGCTTTGATTGCATGAAATCAGACATTATTATTATTTTCGTTCATGATTATGCAGTCATTGCTGTTATCAGCATGCATTTTTTATAAAAAAAAAAGTAAGTATATGTGCATATAAATATTATTATGAAATGATAAGGTCGTAAGGGCACAACAACAAATTTTATATGAATACCGTAAATTATGTGAACACAAATTTGCGATAAGCGTTGCAAGTGTGGGAAAGTCTAAGGTAACGTAGCCTAAAGAACAAGCATAAATGAATATATGTGTGCTCAAGATAAGATTGCTTTATATAGATACTATGACTCTAAGAAAGTTAAGTGCGTTGCTAACGGTAAAATACGTAACTCTCTTCACACGCTAAACAATGTGAAACCTTCAGCTATGCTTAATAACATTTTCCTATAAAAAATTTGTAGTGATTGGATTACATTTAATCTATTCACTAATCTAGACAGTTGACACTGCCGTTGGAGATTTATAAAACCGCTGTTTTTGACTAGGCAATCGAAGCTGTGACACTTTTCTATCCACAACTTTATTAGATCGGCTTCAGCAGCGTCACTCCATGTTACTCTCCTTTTTTTGATACTATTTTCTGCCATTTTCACTTATTTACTTGTTATTGCTTCAATTTTTTACTATTTATTTTATCTTTGTTTAATTTTTTGTCCCTTTGACAGTTTCTAGTGTCTAGATCAGCTGTCATAATATCATAATATGATAAATATCGCTACCCACAAAAAGATGGCGCTAAATCGGAGTCGTACAGCGAGATTTCGAGTAGATTAGCTACAAATCTTCTCAGTGACGAGATGAACAAGTGTCGTTTTTGTATGGCGAAATCTTGCTAAATCTAGCAGATTAGTGAGATATTCTACTCAACAGCCTAAATCTCGTGATTAAGTGTCAGTCGCAACATAGTTTAAGATATGAAAAAGTTTACTATAAGCCGAGAAATCTCGTTCCGTTTCCACTACAGTCGAGTCTATGGAACCCTTACGCACCCAGATTAATATACAAGTAGGGCTGCCAAATCGGTTGTATTCAACACAATTATTTGGAATATGTTTTCTGTTGCTATAACAACAAAAATTGTGCCCAAAAAGCTTAGGCAGATGAAAAATTTTAGCTCCCACTGCAGTTGAATAGGTCAACAGAACTTAAGATTCCATTCGATCAAGAATTGTCAACACAGCAGCATTATCCAAATTAATTTTTTGCGATTTAAAAACATGTCGGTCCTTATTCTAAGTCCACATCACCAAATACTATCGTCAAATAGTAAAAGCAATTGTTGATAATTAGTTAAAAGCGTTGTCAAGAATACATTTCAGCAATTTTGATACGATCGTGTTAGCCTCTAGTTCTTTTTTCTTCCAGTATATAGGAGCTTGTTTCAAAAAGGGCCTCCTAAAGGCATCCAACTTTACAAGAGCTTAAAAATTCAAATTATACGACAGATGAACTAGAGAAACTAAGAAATTCTATGGGAGTAAATTTTTTTAGCGAATTTCGCCAAAAAAAAACTGTGATTGAGCATAGTAGAAGTTTGTTACCATTTTCCCTTCACTAAAAAGACGTTGTAGAACTGTGAAAAGAACGATGACTATCACCTTTGGGTTAATACGACAGTCTTCGCTTTCTTCGAAACAGGTTTGCTGGTGAAGTCTTCAATAGTCTTCAGTCAATATTACCTCTATTCCTAGGCTTCTGGTGTGCACCAATGGATTCATGTTTTTAGAACTTCTCTTTCTATTTGTACTAAGCTTGTACTCACAAGTTTTAAGCCGCCCACGCATAGCTTTGGAAGTTTCATATAATTATTGTAGTAAAAAGACTACATTCGGAAACTTGGCATAAGCTGTCGACCGCTATTAGCTTCGAAAAACTTCGAAACTTTTGTTGACACACCATTATATTCTGCGATCTCCCTAGTATCCCACTATATTTAAAACTTTGACAGCTTGCCTGGAATGTGCACAATATATCGATATTTAAATACATATCTTTTTGCAGACGAGCTCAACTGCTTGTAGTTCATTTGCGCGCTGAGCAATTTATTGTGCGAAATATGTGGTCAAATCGATAAAGCAAAGTAGGTGCAAAGTATTAATCCAGAAACTCTTCATAGAACGAAAGTCATACGAAGACTCAAGATACTTAAAAGCTTAGCTTCGTTTTAAAAGCAATCGTAAAATCGTATACAAATGCAAAAGCATAACAAAACAAAACAGGAAAGTGCACAGCAAAACGATGGCAGAGCGCAGGAAACGCAGAGGAATTAAATCGAATAATAGCAGAGCTAAATAGGCAATAGAGTGTACGAGTATATGGCTTGGAAGCCGGAAAAATAACGCAATGGAATTGGATTTTTCATTTCACGCTCGTTGAGATAAGTGGGGCAACATATCGTTAACACACATATATAAATATATATATACACACATATATATGCATAAATAGATAAATCCGCAGTAAAGCATAACAAACGCTCATAAAAAAAAAAATGCGAAAAAAATAGAAGAAAAAGGTTTTGCAGCAGACGATTCGCATTTAAAACGAAAAACGATAGAAATTAGCGTGAAAAAGACAAAAAGATATAGATAAGCTGGAAAAACTTAAGTGAAGCGGGTGAAGAAGCAACAGACACCGGCGAATTTTACCGGAGACCAAAGACATTTTCTCAATGCGATTAACAGGTGCGTGTGCGATTACGCAAAGCGACGGAAAAAGCCAACAAAACTAAGTGTAATAATAGTGGCAAATCGTAAAGAAAAGAAAATAAGCAAAACAATGCGATATTATAAAAGTGCGAAGTTATCGGCTTAACAGGTGCACACACACATACAAACATTTGACACACACAAACACAAGCTTTCTAATATCACAAAAAATTGCAATAAAAACACAAAGCCAAATTAAACACAAAAAAAAACTGAAGAATTTCTATGAGCGCGCTAACGGGAATAGCAATTATCTGAAAGTAGCTGCGAAAGTCGACATTCGAGATAAAGATGTTTGCGTTAGTTAAGAACGCGACGAACAGAATTGAACGGGCGTCTGATTAAGAAAGCAGCGCTGAGGTTAGAACAAAGAGAGAGGCAAAAAAAAACACAAAAAATAATTTAAAAACAAAAACTAAATAAATAAAATAAATAAATTTAAAAATAAATTAATTAAAAAATAAATTTTAAACATGTGAAAAATATTTTAGAAAAAATTTAAAAAAAAAATTTAAAAAATATAAAAAAAACATTAATAAAATACAAAAAATATATAAAACCAAATAAACGAAAAAAAGAATATACAGAAATAAAAAAATTAATTAAAATATAGAAGTATATGTATAAAAAAAAAATTATTAAAATATTGGAAAAATATATCTAAAAAATATAAAAAATAAATAAATTGAAAAACATAAAAGGGAAATAAGAAAAAAAAATTTTTTTAAATATAAAAAAATAAAGGAAATTTTATAAAAACAAATAAACGAAAAAAAGAATATACAGAAATAATAACATTATTTAAAATATAAAAGTATATGTATAAAAATATAATTAAAATATTCAAAAAATATTAAAAAAAAAAATCTTTAATATAAAAAAAATATAAAAAATAAATAAATTGAAAAACATAAAAGGGAAATAAGAAAATAGCGCAGAGGTAAGAGTAAAGAGAAACTCAAAAAAATATAAGAATATAAAAAAACAAATAAATAATATATATAAAAAAAAAATTTTTTGTATTACAAAATAAAAATAAAATATTATTTGTATCAAAAAATAAAAAATATTTTTAGAAATATATATAAAAAAATTTTAAAATAATAAAAATATATAAAAATTTAATTAAGATAATAATGATAATACTAATAGAATTAAAAAAGAACCGCAAACACAAAACCCAAACAAAAAAAACAGAACAGAATATACAAAAAATAAGTAAATAAAATATTTTAAACGAATACACAAAAAAAAAAAATATATATACACTATATAAAACTTTTAATAAAATATAAATTAATATAATAGAAAAATGAGACAAATCAACAATTTTATAAAAATTATTATTAAAAAAAAATTTTAAAATGTCAAATATAAAAATGAATTAAAACAAATATAATAAAAAATAAAATAATAGAAACACTCGAAAAATTATTAAGTGAACAAATTTAAAGTTAGAATAAGAAGCAAAAGCAAACAACAAATATAAGAAAATATACAAAATATCAAAAATAAATTTTAAAATAAATAAAAGATAAGAAAATAGAAAACAATATATAAAAAAACAAAAAAACATTAAAATAAATATAAATAAAAAAACAATAGAAATAAATTAAAATATAAAATAATTTTTTATAAACATTCAAATGAAAATTAAGAAAACGAGGTCAGAGACAAATCAGAAACAAAATTAAAAAAAAAAAGATTAATTTACAAACAAATAAAAAAATTAAAAAAATACATATACATACAATATGTATATATATAATATATAAGATATAAAAACTAAAGAATATATCAAAAATAAAAATAAATACATTTATAAAATATATAAAAACAAAGAAAAATTATAAAATATATAAAAAAATTTAAAAAAGTTATAAAAAATCACAAAAAAGGGGGAAAAAGCCCTAAAAAAAAGTAACTGAGTATCAATCTCTTGAGGTTAGAATATAGAGACAAATCAAAAACTATTAAAACTATTTTATTTTTTAAATAACTACAAAAGGGAATTAAAAAATATTAAAATAAGTAAAAAAATTAAAAAAAAAAAATAAAAAATATTTAAAAAATATTTAAAAAAAATTTTTTTTTTAAATAATAAAAAATAGAACAAAATTACAAAAAAAAAATAAGCTGAAAAAAATAAAACAAATTTAAAAATATATATATATATATATATGTACATACTATGTATATAAAAACTAAAAGAATATAAAAATAATATTAAATAAAGTATAATAAACAAAAAAAAAATTCTTTTAACATAGAAAAACAAAAAGAAAATTTATATAAAAAATATAAAAAAATGTAAAAAAAAAATTATAAAAAATATAAAAAAATGTAAAAAAAAAATTATAAAAAATTAAAAAAGTGAATAAAAAACACTCAAAAAAATAACTGAGTGTCAATCTCTTCATACGCGCAAAAATTTACAGCTAGAGTTATCTAGATAATACATATGTATAGTATGTGGCTGTAATTAGGTCATCGGGTAAAAAGTAAGCACAACAATGCAACCGGCGCCGCAAATACACTGATGTATTAACACCACTTGCAAACTTGCAAACTTTTATGCTGTAAAAATTATTTATGCCAGAATGCTTTAATAGACTGACTACGAATGAGGCTACAATCTTTTCTACAAACAACAACAGCAACAACACGATGACGATGCTGTTAAGCGGTTAAGCATTTATGTAGGTTGGAAATCAATTAAGACAAAATATGCTGTTTGACTGCGGCATCATTGTTGCAATTGCAATTTGAAATTGTGGTGATAGTGAGAGGCCGTTTGGGGCGTTATATGCCAAGACGATGTTTTTTTTTTTTGATTAGAGTAGTGGAAAAGAGAGTTAGACGCTTACAGCGTGAAAGGCATGGGAATGATTGCTATGAAAAAGTGCTGACAGGGTATTAGCGGTCGCAGTCAGCTTAATTGATGCCCGATGCATTGTCAAATAAATATAAAAAAAAACAAGGTAGTAGACTTTATACTTTGCTTCGAACTACGGTGGTAAATCTTACGAATACTTCATACTAGACTGGTGCACGAAAGTTTGGTCAATAATTACGATATTTCAAGAAATATTTTCTAAGAGACAAGACTCTGACTAGAATTTGAAAAACTTAAATTCGGACATACTAGAAGTTGTGACGTAAATGTCAGTACATCACATTCTAAAGATCTAATATAACTGAGGTTGTCGGACACAATGCCAGCTTTATAAGTTCTGTTGTTGTGGTTGTAGCGCCAAAAACATTAGTGAGGTAATTTTGAGAGATGTTGCCGCAGTGACAGTCCCCTAAACATCATGAAGACTAAAGAGCTGAAAACGTTTTAGCTTTCAGAGTTCCAGAATGGATTACCAAAAACGGTCTGCTCAGCAATGTTTACCTAGGATAGGTTAGTTTAGGTTAGAGGGTCGATCCTAAAGGTTCACACTTGGACAGCTTAAACGCCGGTCCGTTGTGGTACCCAAAACTACTATGAGCTGGATCATAACATCCTTACAAGTGGAATTAGTAAAAATATAACGATATTGACATTGCAGTTACCTTGGTTCCGAAAAAGCAACATGGCGCCAAGAGCAAATAGCGTGGGAATATGCAACGATGGCATAGCTTTGCAACTCTCGTGGCTTGCGACCACATTCCATGGTTATTTTGAAATTTTTTGAAAGTTGATAGCTGCGATGGCGTATCATAATTATATAAAAATCAAGTGCACCAGCAACATGACAACAACTAGGCTTTAAGCACAGCGAATATTTTTGTGGTTTGACAGCAAAACTTGCAAAACACAAATGGATTATGCGCAAACTTGTGGCATTAATGAAGATGCCAGCTAACCAATGCTACGGACACGCAAAAATGCGCAACAAAAACGCGCTAATTGAATTTGCAACATCAGCAACAATTGTGTAGCTGCGCTGAGTCAAAGCAGCACAAGTTAAAAATTAAAATAAAACTAAAAAATTTAGTTGCAGTCGAATCATGTACATATGTATGTATACACTCACCGGCAGCTGTTGGCGATTGCAGTTGACCACTTGTCAGCGAGTAGCGTTGCTGTTGCATTGTTGCAGCGGATGCCGCTGTTGTCGGTGACACTACTGCGCCGGCAGCGCCAATCGTACGTGCCACATTCGATTTGCGGCGTTGTATCAAGTCTTTTTTCCATTGCGGCATCTCCGGCAGGAATGAGGGCGATGTAGCGGCGGAATTGCCACTGCTGCTGCCATGCGGTGAGACCAATATACTGGCGGATGTATCTAAATGTTCCGTCGAGCCAAAAAGCATTGTTGGCCGTATGGCGCATGATGGCGCAGTTTTGGCGGCAGCGCCCGTTGTAGCTGTTGTTGTAATTGCTATATTGCTAGCATTATCTAAATTTGCTGTGGCATCTGCGGTAACCGTTGCTGCTGCGAGGCCGCCATCCATCAGGGTCAGCGGTGTAGCGGCCATAATTACAACGCGCACACAAAACGCTGTAGTTGATTATATTTAGTATGTTTGAGCAATGAAGTTTTGCTGCTTTGTTCAGCAAAAAATTTAACACTTGAATTTAACGTTTTCGCTGCGTTACGTTGTTGTGGTAATTTTGCGTAAGTATTATTAATTTATTTTTTGTACTTATGCATGTAGTAGTTAAATGCTATATAAGAATAAAACACATATGTTATTCAAATATATATTCGTTTTCGTCAACGCGCGCCACCTTACACATTTAATTATAATATTAACACAAATGACGCAGCGGTGCGTTACACGCGCGGTTCGTACGCGCACTAAATATACGTAAAACACTGACAAACGCTCGCAGCTATTGGCGCTCAGTGCGCTTCGTGCACGTTGTGTGGCGCTACGGTTCGATTGTTTTTGAAATTTACCTTTGAAAAAGTATACGCTGGGCGGCTAATGTCGCGTGCGCCGACTGTGCCACCGTTGACCTATGTGCTCGGCAAGTGGCGCCGCCTGCTGGTTGGCCAAACAAGTTAGCCGCGCTATTTGTGTCTTTTTATCACGCAAATATTTTTCTAATTGGATTTGTTCTTATTTGTGTAAGCTAGTGTTATTTATGTCGCTTGCGTTACTTGTTGGCTTCCTACAACAGCATATAGCGGCAATTGCATAGCGTGGTAGGCAATGTTTGTGCTCAATAATAGTTCGAGCAACTATTAGTTGGTATATTTTGTTTAGCGTTGCAATTAATGTTGTTTCTATTAATTAATGTAACTGTAAACTAAATTTGTAGGTTCACCACAATAACCTATACACACAAATAGTAGTTGCATGGAATTGCAAGCACATTAGTAACTATAAATGCATTACTACATTAGCTGTTACGCAGAATAAATATTAAAATTTATTAAAACATTAAAAATTTGCACAATTTGTTTTTATAACGTTTCTATGTTTTACTATTTGCATTAAACACGTTTTTTAATATTAATTTTCTATAATACTTCAAATCTCTTTAATATCACTTTCAAAAATGGCTACACCCTCCTTTGCCGCCGTCAACACATATCAAATGACAAGCAACCTGTCAGCTTATTATGGCAATGACCGTCTTCAACTATTAGCAGCGCAATTCCTGTTGCTGTCACTGCATTTCCTCCTTGCACTTTTCACCAAATTTGTTTTTGTTTTTGCCTGCTCTACAACCGCTTGGCAGCTTCCGTTCGCTACCTAGTCGAATTGGCAATGTGCACAGTTACGCGAGCGCGATACGAATGCCGACCAGTTGAAAAATTCAACATTGTCCAACTTAAATCGGCAGCTACATGGCGCAGCTCGCAATAACGAACGCCATAAACTCGTCATATTGGTGTTGTTGCTTGCCACACTGACAAGTGCAAGTGTCAGCGCGCACACGCTGCCCCACTACCAACCCACTACATATGTTGAGGCGCTTTGTGGAGTTAACACAGCAACAACAACAATAACACAGCATGTGCATGATTGCAATGCGTTTGCTACATTGTTGTTGCAGCATGTCGATTCGTTTGTGCATTGAAGCATTCAAACATGCACTGGCGTCTGTGTGTGCGTGTGTATGATTGTCAGCGCAGTTTGTTGGTGGCATGACCAGCATATGTTTTCCCACTTTTGGGGTGTTGTATAGTGTTTCAAACAAAATATTATATACAAAATCGATGACGCTTTCGCGTTAGTGACAGTTGATAGACGCACTGACAATTAAAGTTGGAGAGAGTGATAGCGACGAGTTATTAACGGATCATAATTAGCGGGCAGACATTAAAATTCGTTAGTTTGATTAGCAGCATCTTTCAATTGTTTGCTAATTGCTGTGACAATTTTCGAAATATTAAAAACTTCTTAATTGTGAAAGAAAATGCTAGGGAAAGCGACACAAATTTGACTTAAGAAAATTAATTAACAACGCTATTGTAGCAAGTTTGTTTTCTATAAATATTGTGCAGCTGGACAGGACATAAATTTCAACGAGTACGAACATGAATACTGAAAAAACTAATTTATCTTTGATATGCAAGCGTAAATGCATCATATTTTCCAAATATGTGGTTAAAGTCACAACTTTTACGTTTTTCCAAACAGAAAAACTGAAATCTTTGTACAAAATTGTTTGCGTTTGCGCCCCTGTTCAAGCGCGCCAAACCAACGGCTGGTGCAAACCGTCTAACCAACCACCATCAGGCACAAGGAAGGAAATCAAGCGTCAAAATACAAACAAATGCTGTGTAGCAGCTAACACAACAACAACAGCTTTAAGCAAGGATAGCTGACTCAAGCACCAACGACAAATGACAACAAACCAAGCTGCGTCGCACAACAGCGTCATTATCGATTTTTGCCCGACTGCCTGGCCGGTTCACTGTGTTGTTTGTTGTTTGCCGACTTGGTACGCGGAAAGGATGAAAATGATAAAAGCAGGAAGTAGCAAAACAGCAAGGAAATTGGATTTTCTCATACACCAGGCATAAATGTGAATGCAAATTGGAAGATTGGTAGCAAAAAATATATATTCACAAATTATTACAATAACAGTAACAAAAAGCGTGATGGAGACAGCAGCCAAAGTTGCGCATATAAATGGAGTAATAAATGTTATACTTTGTACAAAATAATGGGTTGAAGCGTTGTGCAAAGGCACGAGTCGTTGAACAGGGCGGGGCAATTGCGTGCACATACACAGCGGTGGGTGGTTGGGTTGGCAACGATGTTGGTAGAACACACACGCATGCGATAACATATAACAGCAAACATATAAAATGCACACAATTGGAGTGGCACAATAAAAAGTGGTTGGGTGGCGACGCTAAGACACTTGAAACAGTACTTGTAGCTGAGTAGAAGCTGAAGTAGTTGGTTGTTATTTTTTTATATCGCAGTTGTGCAGTTGCAAGCTACCACTGAGACAGCAGGATTTGTTAGTATGCATAACATTGTTGATACGGCCGGAATGCAAAGAAGGGGGCTAGACACGTCTATGTGCATGTATGTATATGTATGTTTGCACAAATATAAACTACATGTATTGCTACACATTTCTTTTAATTTCCACAAAAACTTTAGCAATATTCTTTTATATATGCAAATATATATATTACACTAATTGTGCTATAAAAACCAATTACACTATTCAGCGCCACAAAAGAATGCATTAAAATTCACAATTCCAATTTAAAAAACCGATACGCTTCGTACACATGAAAACAAACCTTTCGCACACAACCAACGAACGTGAATGCGGGGAAATTCAAAAGAAATGTGGCGCAAAGAAAATCAAATACATTTCCTATAAGGGTTGCCAGTGCACAATGTGCTTTAAAAAGTGCAGCTATCTTAACATTGGTTGATAGTAATATCGCTGTTATGTGAACTTGAAACTTTTATTAATTATTAGTAAACTTACTCAATAAATATCGAACAAAGCAAATAGCATTTGCCTGATTTATAGCAGAAAAATAAGTTTGTTTACAAAAACAGAGCTTCACTTTGGCAGCTCTAATCAAATTTGTTTACATTAATTGTAGCTGTTCTGAAAAGTAACGAGTAATTTCAATTGGCGCAGCAGTGTTGCATGCATATATCACTTTAGAATTGCAATTTTTAGTAGTATTTTGTAAGTTTTATTAAATTTAAATACTTGAGAGCTTTATGTACTAATATTTCACGTAATACACAATAATTTATCACTTAAAACTATGCTATTAAAATAGTTTCATATACACATTTCGCAAAATCAATATAATCAGCTTAATTTTTTGTCGCAGTGTACAAATTCGTATCTACTTCGCTATTTATCTATATAGCCTTTTTGTTTACTTCGTTGTTTATTCGTTTTCTTTCAACCAGCTGATAGTTTAGTGTCATTATAAAATTTACATACAAAAGGTTTGAAATAAATTATTTTGAGAGTGCTATTACACATAAAAGGCGTAAAGGCATGGCTGACTACGAATTGATGAACGAGCCATCACAATCGCAGTCATGGTGGCGTATAGCAGCATTAATGGCTCTCTATATGCTGACCACTATATTGGTATTTCTTGTGTGGAGCTCGGCTTACGATAATATATATTATCCCCCCGATGTGCAAGGTTAGTTAGATAGTTATAAAAAGACATTTTCTAATAACTACACACGCCTCATATTTCAGCTGTTCCCGATTTCTGGTATCGTCGCGCCAACTTGTATGCCAATAGCGTACATGAGAGTACACTTTCGCATGACTTTCGTTTGGTCAAAAATCAATCAGTGCGTGTAAAATTGCAAAATCCTGATAGCGGACTAAATGGCTTGAGTGCGCAACAAAAAGTGAAACCTAGTGCACCACAGTTAGTAAAAAATGCACCACCTACTATGAGTACAACACCAGAAGTGCGTTTAGTGTGCTATTATTCAGTACCCGATCCAGAAAATGAATTTGACTTACGTTTGGCCAATGTCAATGCCGAACTTTGTACTCACATCAATGTGGGCATGGTTAGTGTTAGTGCGAGTAATGGTCAGTTGGTTATAACTGAAAATTTGCGACGCATATTAGCACAAGATGTGCTGGTGTTACGCACAATAAATCCAGCTTTGAAGCTATTGCTGTGGATAGGTGGTGGCGCAAATAGTGATGGCTTTCCGGCAATGGTAAAAAATCATACTACACGCAAAATGTTCTTGCACTCCGTTAAACAAACGTTGGCTATGTATAAGCTAGACGGCATTGATTTGGATTGGGAATTTCCCAGCGCCTACAATAAAGAACGCCAACATTTTTCGCAATTAATATATGAAATACGTCAGGAGTATAGGCGTGAACGACGTGATTACTTACTGACCGTAGCGGCAGCTGCACCGGAGGGCATTGCAGTTTTCGCTTATGATGTGCAAATGTTAAATCAGTACGTGGACTACGTGAGTCTAATGACATACGATTATCATTTCTACTCGCACGGTACACCTTTTACAGGTGAATTTCATTTTATAGATTTTTTCTAAAATTTAATAACAAGTTTTGTTTTAGGTTTAAATGCACCGTTATATGCACGCCCAAATGAGCGTTCGTTACTCGGCACATTGAATATCAATTATTCGGTCAACTGGTGGCTCTCCAATGGTTTGGATCGCAAAAAATTGGTCGTTGGCTTACCCACCTATGGACATTCATTTACGTAAGTAGTTTCCATCAAAATTTAAAGCAAGGTTTATCATCTAATAAAAATTTGTAATTATAGTTTGATGAGCTCTCTGAACAATGACATTGGTGCACCAGCTAAAGACCTAGGACATTGTGGTAGTTTGGGTTTCACTTCCTATTCAGAACTTTGCTGGTTCAACACGCATAACTTAGTAGTCCATGAAACATATGATAAATCAACTTGTTCACCCTATCTTAGTAGTGGCACAGAATGGATTTCATACGAAAACGAGACTAGTATTGCCTGTAAAGCACTATATGTGAAGGCACATCAACTTGGTGGCGTTATGATATTCTCTTTAAATACAGATGATGTGAAGAGTTATTGTCCTCGCGCTTATAAGACCAAATTTCCACTTGTGGAAACTGTGAAATCCATTCTATTTAGCAAAAGCTGAATAATTGGTGGTGGAAGGTGGGTCTGTGAAAATTTGTTATGCAACGTGATATGAAATTCCAAAGAGCACACATAAGCTTGCAGCCCAAGAGGCGCATCAACGCCTAATTTGTTA
The DNA here is from genome assembly GCF_042242935.1 of Bactrocera oleae. NCBI lineage: Eukaryota > Metazoa > Arthropoda > Insecta > Diptera > Tephritidae > Bactrocera > Bactrocera oleae. The sequence goes on from NC_091539.1 coordinate 4,769,412, forward strand.
GATATTAAGAAAGTTATAAAGTATAAGTAGTTCTAAATTAGCAAATTTAAGATGTTTTAAATAGCGAAATATGCATTATGCCGGATTTTATTTAATTTTCAAATAAATATACATGTGAAGTTAAGCATAATAAGTTGTTTATATAAGACGCAAGCAATGCATAAGCACTCCACTATTTTGTCCAGGAAACCTTCGGTATATCAAAGTGCTCTGTCAGCGAATCCAAGTGCTCATTGAACTTTTCTACGCGCTCCTTGTGTGTTGTTGAAGCTTTTTCCATAATGCGCTTGTTGCGCTGTAGTTATTGTAGCGGTTTAGAGAATATAGTAATGTTTTTCTTTCATGTTCAACATTTTCACTTACCATTTTTTCCTGTTGCTGTTTAAATGCAAGTTCGGCCTTAGTCAGTTTCGGTGCAGCGCCACTGCTGACTTTATCCTCCAACGACTCGTTTATGCTAGTTTGCAAATACACTTTTTCACGCTCCTTGTCTTTATGTTTATGTTTACTTTTTTTCTTTTTCTTGTGTTGGCTATCATTTTTAAGCTTTAATTTCCCTTTTGCAGCGAACTCATATTCATCCGACATTGTGAAAACAAAAAATGTAAATAAATAGAACTTCAATTCCACTTCTTGACTACTGCTCGGTCACAATAGTTACTCATATTGAAATTTGGTAAACTTAGTTTTTTATATAATTTTTGGCACAAAACTTGACAATACAAGTATGTAACTTAATAACTAACTTTATATATATTGTTATGAGTATGTATGTAATATATAAAAATTATACTTTGGTCATCAGTATCTATTTTATTTATTACAAATGTATTTTTTTCTCAATTTTAGTCGCAGCAAACTTGATTACTCTATTTATTCTGACATTTGCGTTGTATGACATTCGCTGTATTAACTGCTAATGCGTTTTGTCCTTGGTATTCGTTGTTGAATTTCTCGCAACTTCTTCAGTATTTTTCGTGCTGTGTTCTGTGAAGTAGTGAAAAATCAAGATTCTTTCTTTTTTATTTCTTATTTGAGTGATAATTCAATTAAAAAGAAAACAAGTGCACGACCGAATAGATAAATAATTGTGCTTGGACGTACGTTTATTACATCTAAACGGTAGAAGTGTAGTGCGTTTAGATAAAACGACAGAAATTTTCGCAGTGAAAATTTTTGAGTGCACAAAATTCACACGCACACATATAAAAAGCGTACACGCAGATCCACTTACACCCGCGCGGAGGAGTGGCAGTAGCAGCGATATACAGCGCAGACACGACACAACACACGCGCGACCCATGCACGACGCACCGGAGTATAAACACAGCAGCAGCAGTAGCAGTCGTGAGCAGCACCATCAGCTAGGAAGAGCACCATTACCCAACGCAGCAGGCACTGCAGGAGCAAGGATAACGCCAACTACATCGACGCATATATCAAGCGCAGTTAGCAAAACAAGCACTTCTTCAATGGAGTCGATTGGCCATAGAATACACAGACTGGAGAAACGCCTCGAGGAGGAGAATAATTCACACAATCACTTGATGTTTGTTACAGACCCTCCTAGTGGCTCTACAACGCGCGTTGGCGACAGAGATGTCCACATGTCGTTACCAATCGGCAAGACAAAACGCCCCAACTTGGGTTGTAAGTATTTTAGGCAACAAAAACAAATTTCCAACATTTATGTTTGAAATAAGACAAAAGATAGTGTTGATAAGTGGTGGCAAAGTACCACTGCGAGTTGTATGCTTTTAAATGCAGTGAAGCTTGCTAATGCACAAAAGTCGCAACTTAGCACGTTCAACGTTACGTTTTTTTTTCATCATTCATTCATTTGCGACGAGTCGTACACAAAAGGAGGTTGCTGACATTAGGCGCCAGCCGTACAATGGTGCGAAGTTTTTGTTACTGCGCGAGCTTCAAATGCTGCAGTAATGCAGGTTCTTAACCACCCTTGCAGGCATCACCACCCACATACACGTACAACAGGAAAACGTGTATACTGCTCTTGTGGTCGCTTTTCGAGATCTCACCAGCTTTTCATCCACCCTCTACACATTGCCTTACGATGTATGCGTGTGCACATAAAGAAAAGCTACTACCACAGCAACAATAACAACAAGCGCCTTAACTTGAGTTGTTCTCACACCCGTGCGTTGGCGCCTGGCACTGGCTTTTGTCATTTGTCGCTGGCGTACAGACGTTAGCAGTGTGCAGCAGCAGCAGCGCACGCTATAGCTAATCCTGGCAGTGCTTTTGAGTACTCTTAAGAGTGCCTAAAGTCAGACCAGGCATTTCCACATGCATAGCCTTTGTCGCCGTAGCTTTGCACTACTGTGGTACACAAGCACTTTTTATACAATACATTTAATGTTTTGTTTTACTGTTGTTGTCGCTGCTTTCGTCATTGACGTCGCATTGTTTCGCATTGGATATCTCTGATATGTACGCGCATATACCTACATACATACATTGTATATGCACTGTCATCGTTTATCGTGGCTATCGTCTGCGTTTTCCTAAAAAATTGTCGCCATCCAATTTGTTATTGGCATTTTTCTATTTTAATGTGGAATTTTTTACTATTTATTTTTTGTTTGTTTCAGCTACTGTCGCAGACAGAGACAGAGGTTTATTGGTCGATACGTTTTGATACACTTTATTTTATTTTTCATATCCCCCCCCCTTCAATGAGACGTCGTTACTATTCTGCTGTCATCGCCGTGTTCATAAGCATGTGGCGTCAAACATATGTATGTGTGTGTATGAATTGTTGTTGCTTATGGTTGGATATTTTGGTATTTCCGGACGAGCAGTACAGAGGCATATTTTCGTTGCTGCTGTTTGTTCGTTTGTGTGCGTCCGTATTAATACCTTTTTAACTGCATACGCTGTAAAGGTATCTACTGCGTAGACGTCGACGTCGTTGTTATGAATTTGTTGTTTTTCGTAATCTTCTACATTAATGCAAGTTTATGCTGCGCTGCCAGCGTTGACGCTGACGTTGGCGTTGCTATCGTCTAACGTTGATTTTGCTCATGACGTTTACGACCAAATTGTTTTTGTTGCCTGCGTTTGAATGTCGCCAACTTTGTTGTAAATTTTTTTGTTTGTAAATTCTGCTTGCTTGCAAATAATATTTTATGCTATGGATTGGCGCAGCTGTTTTACAATTTGTTGTTGTTACTTGTGGGTTGTGTTTGCTTGTGGGCAACCTGTGTACGGTTGGTGGGTGTTAGAGATGTGTAAATTACAGAGTATGTTGGTGAGGAGATGTTGTATAGCGTTATCTATTGTGAATTAACAGCATTGTTGATATAAATAATGTAATGCTCTCAGTTGTTGTTGACGAGCTTGTGGGTGGTTGGTGGGTAGTTGGGCGTTGCAGCCAATCAATTTTTTGGCAACAATGCTTAATCAAAACGGAAGTACATTCCTTACCAGCTGCAATGCGACAATATTGCAGAAGGGCGCAGAGGGAATGTTTATTTTTGATTTATTGATTTCTTTTATTTATGCTTGCTGCTTTTCTTTCGACCTCCTTCGAATGCGTCAATTTAGAACTATCGAATTTCACAATGACCGTATTTTTGCCACTGTATAATTGACCAATAATATACAAACAAAAAATACACTTTAATTTCGGCTGCACCCACGATAACTTGGGTTTGAGCGGACAATTTGTATTGCTTTAGTGCTCCAATCTGAAAAATTTGTTCGGTCAATAATCCATGCCAAATTTCGTGAAGATATCTTGTTAAACAAAAAAGTTTTCCATAAAAGAACTTGATTTTGGTTGCGAAAAATAACCAGCTTCTTGGCGAAAAAAGGACGTCTGCAAAATTTCAGATAGATATCTCAAAAACTGAAGGACTCAGCTTGTCACGATGATCATTTATATACATATATGGTATATTTTATGGAGTCAGAATTACCAAATGATTAATAAGTATTTGAAATAAATGTTATATGCACCTTGGCTTACCAGATTTCAGTACATTTTCGTTCCATAAATCCGATTGTCTGGTGAAATAATTTACTTTCCTTTAAGACAACACTATCTTCTGTCGATATACATAAATGATTTTACAATATTTTAAAAGCAACAACATAAATTATTATTTTATCTTTTCAGTGGTAATGCCCAATACAAATCGTAATGGCCCACAAACAGAAATGCACAAGAAACTTAAAAGAATACGACAACAATCCGGTATACTAACTATAAATGGACAAAAATATACTAGTAGAATGTCCGATTTGGAGCACTTGAGTGATTTGGGTAATGGCACTAGTGGGAATGTGGTGAAAATGCGACACAAACCTACGGGCACGATTTTAGCCGTAAAACAAATGCGTAGCACTGGCAATGATGAAGAGAATAATCGTATACTCATGGATCTCGATGTTATACTAAATTCACATGACTGCCCATATATAGTGCATTGTTTAGGTTATTTTGTAAATATACCGGATGTGTGGATATGCATGGAACTGATGTCAATGTGTTTTGATAAGCTGTTAAGGCGTTCCAAACAGCCAGTGCCGGAGAATATACTTGGGAAGGTTACTGTAGCGGTAAGTACGTCAAAAAATAACGATTAATACTGACCACTATACTATCGAGGAAAAAAAAAATTTTTTTTTTGATACCGACCACTATGCTATCGAGGAAAAAAGCATGATTTTTGATACTGATCACTATGTTATCGAAGAAAAATTAGAAAAAAAAAAACTTTTATAATGCATTGCTAACTAAAACCCACAAATTATGCCGACAAACACTGCTTGGCTTTATTATGTTTATTAAATACATTCTGTTTTTAGACGGTGCACGCTCTTTCTTATTTAAAAAAGAACCACAATGTCATACATCGAGACGTGAAACCTTCAAACATCCTCATCGACGAACAGGGCAATATTAAATTGTGCGATTTCGGCATTAGCGGGCGACTGGTGGATTCAAAAGCGAATACACGCTCTGCCGGATGCGCTGCTTACATGGCGGTAAATGTTATTCTCACACAAACATTGTACTTAATAATAAAAATAATGTAACAAATGCTTTTAGCCTGAACGCATCGATCCGAAAAAGCCGAAATATGATATACGTGCCGATGTTTGGTCGTTGGGCATAACGCTAGTGGAACTCGCAACCGGTCGTTCGCCTTACGAAGGCTGCAATATAGACTTTGAGGTGCTGACTAAAATTTTGGATCACGAACCACCCAGTTTGCCATACGGCGATGGTTGCGACTTCAGCCAAGAATTTCGCGATTTTGTCGATAAATGGTGCGTGTCACATAAATTATTATTAAGCATATTAAAGTAAACTTTTTATTAAACGCATTGCAGTCTGACAAAAAATGTACATCAGCGGCCCAGATACCAAGAACTCTTGCAGCAACCATTTTTTCGTTACTACGACGCGGCTGATGTGAATGTGATTCAATGGTTTAAGACTGTTGTCGAATCTGCCGACATAGAGATGCATAGGTATGTGCAAAAATTAAAACACAAACTAATTTAGTTGCCGGTAATTACTTTTAGTACCACAATTCACACGCTATTGTTCTGCCGCGTGCTAGTGCCATATCTTCACTGCATTTTTAGTACACTATATAGTTTCTTTTTTGATTTCAAAATTCATTTCCTCTCAAACTATGCCTATTTGCGAGGTAGGATTGTGTGTTGCTTGTGAGTGTGTTATCGAAATTTTACAACGTTTTTTTTTTATTTGCGTAAAAACTTAATTTTTAATACAGTATAAGTGCTTGATACTTCTACAGCGTCATTTATATATTTTTTTTAAATATAAATTTGTGTTGAATTTATTCATAAACATTTTTCTAATATTCGGCTTTCAAAGCAGCTACTAAAAATAATTTTGGTGCACTTAATCGCCAATAATTTTGCTTAATGCTTTTTTAAATATATTTTTAAAAGAAATTGAATTTTAAAGCATTAAAAAATTTGTTCTCCTTTAAAGTAGTTTCAAAAAGATAAGACAAGATTTGATAAATCCACAGCTTGTTTAACGTTAAGTTGCGTTTTTTTTTTTTTTCAAATATGGTTATAGCGCATGTTTAATTTAAATTTCAAGTTTGACTCTAATTATCTTAGTTACTTTGTTAACACCTTAACATTTAATTCTTAAACTTTCTTAACTCTTTAAAACTTTCCATATCGTATTTTACGTTAAGCCTGCATTAAAATTTTTTTTATATTTGCTACTCGTAACTACAATTTTGGCAGAGTTCTAAATTGTTACGCCTTTGTTGTCATGATTTAGCTTTATCACATACGCTAACGCATACTTTTTCAAAGTCCTACTTACGCTGCTAACATTTCAACATGATTAAACACTATTAAAATGCCATTATAAAAAAAAAATAATGCAACGAAATAATATTGAAATACGAATTACTTTTGCTCCCAGCATAATTTTTTGCGTTTTATTATTTAATTTGTTTTTTCTTTCTTTTTTATTGAAATTTTTTGTAGGTTACCTAATTCCTAATCTTTTACCCCCTCAAAAATAATAAAACAAACAATAAAACATACTCTCCCAATTCAGTAAGTATACTTTTTTGTTTCATTACTTTATTTATTGTTGTTGTGTTCATATCATTGCTGCATTTGAAAAGGCTTTGAATTTTGGTTGTTGGTTCATTGAAATAAAACAAAAACTTTAATATCACTTGGCATTATTCATTTGTTTTTGTTTTTTGCATTTTTTAAGTTGATTTATACATACTTAACGGTGTTTGGACGTTTCATATTTGCTTTTTTTTTAAATTGCGCGGTATGTAGCCGATTGTCGAAAAAAGTAAGTTTGTTTATATTTTTTTTTCTTAATTTTTAGTTTGGCATTTCCCTAAGCTCATAATGCAAATGGTAAAAGTTTTATTAAAATAGAACCGCTAAATTAAAGCATCATTCTCATTATAAATCATCTGTAAACAAATGCTAACGCACTTTTTAGACAAGTTGCTTCCAGCACAAAGTATTTAAGTTGAGAAAGTTGTAGACACTGTAGACAAGTTGCTTCCAGCACAAAGTATTTAAGTTGAGAAAGCTGTAGACACTGTAGAGATTTGAATATGCACAGTTGAGCAAAATAGGTCACTGGTGTTGGGTTTGCAATAGGTGGGAATATTACCGCTATACTATCGAGGCAAAACTCCGAAAAACGGGTTGAAGGCAGCACGTGTCATCCCAAATAAATTTGTTACTTCGATTTTAAGCGTACTAACCGCTTAACTAACGAGGAATTATGTTTCTTCAGAGACCAGCAAATTTAGAGATCTGAGATCGCTGCAAACTTTGTTAGAAAAAGAAAAATTAAAAGTAGATGCTGTCAGTTTACGCTGGCAATATTGTTGCTACAGCTTTTGCAAAGAGTCGTTAAAGCTTGAGCAAAGTCCTGAAATGTTTCACAACGCAAATATCTTATGTATATACATTTATTTATGCCATAGGTATTGAGAAAAGTAGTCAAATCAATATTACGATCGCAATTTGTCAGCCGTGCATACTTGTCCAAAGCTCGGTAAGGCCAACATTACGTTCAAAAATGTGCAGATGTTGGTAAGAAGGCGTGCGAAAACGGTCGTTTGTTCTCCTGGCGGCAGACAGCTTTCAAAATTGATCGCACACTGAGTTGCTGCACTGCATTTGTCAGTCAAATCGTCTGATGCAGCTATGATTTGCTGTACAAGTTCGGAGCTCTCTACTTAGCGATCTAACCACTCAGCTATATTGATAAAAATCGTAGTGCTTTGCGATTTCAAACATACATTTATAGTTTCAGGCACATACAAATAAGTCCCTGGCAGATCAAATTTTGTTATAGAACTCCCACAACCAGCGCCATACCTTCCTCTACAATAGTTTCTAGGCACATATTCCATTTCACACTTGTACCATTACTCACCATAAATGTTTATATTATAAAATTATTATTGTTTTGTTGCATCATTTGGTCGACAATAATTTTCCATTTTTAGTAATACGCGTCATGATTTTTACAGAACTCACATGCCAATTACTACAACAACCACAGCTACACTCAGAGGAGATGTAACAGCAGTATCAAATAGTAAACATAACAAAATTGCAACTGCAAACATTTTGCCAACAGCAACAACAACAATAGCAACAACGACAATAATTCCAAAAATGCCAGCAGCAAGCACCACAAACGCCACACACATACCCAGCTATCAGAATTCCTATCACAGCGCCACCACAGCCACAGCCATACACGCCATACACGCCACACAGCCACAAACGCTTGCCGCACGCTACAAAAAAGACGATTACCTGCCACATTATCAACCACAATATCCACACGCGCAAACGCAGTTGTCACATCATCATCAACCATCACAACTACCTCAGCCGATTGCAAGCTATTACAACAACACCATCGCCAACAATCATTTACAGGGCGAGCGTGGTGGAGGCGGTGGCGTCAGCGGCATCACTGGCAGCGGCGTTGGTGGTGCTGGTCTAAGCAGTGGCGTCGGCGTTGGCGTTGGCGGCGGCAATGGTTATGGCAGCGGCGGCTCGGGCAGCAATAGCGCTAATAGCAGCAGTCCACAATCGCCGCCCAGCAGCAGCTACAAGGATGCAACGCACAAGGACGACACCACACATATTGTCAGCGAGATGAGCAAATTGTACCGCAAATCGCCGTTTCTGCAGCGCAAATATAGCAATGGTTCAGGTTTGAAATACACCAGCGCGATTGGCGGCGCCGAGAGTCCCAAAAAGGAATCCATGTTCAGCAGTATAGGTGGGTGATGCGCGTTTTTGATATATGCGCTTATACTAAATGTTGCTACTTACAGGTCAATCGATTATACGCAACCTCACCACTTCGCCGTTTAGCCAAAAAAAACATCATACACCGCAACCGCATCAAGTGGATCCACTTTGGCGCATGCCAAATGTGCAGGAGATGGGTGGCAATGCGTTTGATGTGTATGACAGTCCGGCTTTGCCGAAGACAGTGGCGCTGGGTTCGCCAGCAATGACGCGAAAGCGTTTTCAGGGTGGCGCCGCTTCACCAACACTGCCCATAGTCACAGCGCTGGAACCGGCGTTGAAGGAGCAACAACCATCGCTGATACCAGTTAATCGCAGTGAGTTGAATACGCAGCAGCGCGTGCCCGGCAATCACAGTCCAATAGGTGGGTGAACTTAGCCGATAAATCTGCCCATATTTTTTTACTAATATTTGCTGTTTCCAGTACTGCAACGCTTCTACCATCAGCAGAACCAGCTGCGCGAGAAAGAGTTGGAAAAGCGCAAGGAACAGCTGCAACAAAAAAACCAATCCACAAATCCCTTTCTCGCCGGCAATTATCTCTCAACAACTGCTGCCGCATCCGCGTCCAATACGCCATTGCATTACAGCAACAGCAGCGCTGGCAATCAGCATCACTACCAACTGCCACAGCAGCAGCAGCAACGCTATCCGCAACAACAGTCACACCACCAGCACATGCCGCTAACCAGCGCTGCCTCCTCATCACATTCAACTTCTAGTCAATCATCCACACAATCCTCCTCTTCACAAATAGCACTGAGCGATTTACACGAACATCAACAACGCTCGCCACCCACTTGCGCACCACCGCCACCGCCGCAAACGTCGGCAGCCGCAATCAGCAACGCCTTTGGCACGAGTCCCAGTCAGCTGCAATACCAACCGTTGCCGCAGCACTATTTACCGTTGAACGAGAGCGCAGTACGCAGTTCGCGCTCGCCACCTACTTCGCCGGAGCAGTTGTCTTCCGATGGCGGCGTGAGCGGCAGTGGGAGCGGTGGCGGTGGTGGCAGCGGCATGGCAAGCAAGTTGAGCAAATTGTATGCGCGTCGGCAGTGGCAAACGACAACGGCGTCGACGATAACCACGCATACAGGCGTGGAGGGTGTGAGTGGTAGTGTTGGAGGCGGTGTTGGCTTAGCAGGCAAGGAGTACAGGGACGAGCACGGTAAGTGGTTAGACCGTTGTGCCTTTAGTTTGTTAAATTTGCTAACTGTTGCTTGGCGTTTGCACTTTTTTTGCACAACAGCACAGTTTGTTTTTATGTGTCATATGTTCTATTCTTGGGCTCCCAAAAGTATGCTACTAATATTTCATAAATATTCTTAACATATTTTTAGGCGCTTAAGCGTACTTTAACTTATTTGAATATCGAAAAGTTGATTTTTAATCCAAATAAAATATAAATAAAAGCTTATTCAAGAAAAAATTTAAGATTTAAAAAAAAAAACTTTTTAAAACAAAAAATGGTAAATAAAAAATTAATAAAAAGAAGCACAAAAATTTGTAGAATAAAAAAAATTTTATTTTTTAAGATAAAATTTAATTTAATTTAAAAATTTAAATAGCAAAAAAAAAATTTTTAAATAGAAAAAAAATTTAAAATCGAAAAAACATTAAATTAAAAATTTAATAGTGAAACTTTGTCAAACAAAAAATTTAAAAAAAATTGAAAAATAAAAAAATTGTAAAAAAAAAATAAAAAAGGAGGCACAAAAATGTTGTTAAATAAAAAAAATTTAATTGTGAACTAAAAAATTTAATTTTTTTTTGTAAATAAATTTCGAATTCAAGTATTTCGCCGTTATTTTTACGAAATTTTACCTACTATTGTTCGTATTTACATTTTCGGTCTCATGTGTATGTATTTCACCACATAAATTTACTGTTTTGTACTCTTTTCATTCCTTTTCAATGCTTTGCTTGGGCTGTTAACCATAAACGCTTGCTTGTTTAATAATTTAAATTACGCACATTGAATAAAATTCAATCAACTCACCACATTTTATATGCATTCAAAACTCACACTCTCATACCGTTTCTTTTACAACTTTTTATATGCTTGCTATCTCTCACTTTTATAAAATTCAACTCACTCACGTTTTCACTAACTCAACTTCACCATCATGCCCACTTCTATTATTGCGCTGTACAACTACAACACACCATACCACTCCATACCTCAACTTCACGCACTTGTCTTCATTGTCATATTCACCACAACACACCACAGGCTGGTTTAACACACTTGCCGGCGCCATGAAGCGTCAATTTGCCTCTTATGTTAAATTACAATTGCATTCTGCAGGCTCGCCTTCCACCAGTGGCGCAGCCAATCAGCATGAGAGCATCGGCTACGAGAGTGGACTGCCACCGAGCGCACAGCCAGCCAAACCAACACTTGCCTACTATCGTACGCTCTCCGCGGGCAGTAGTAGTAATACGAGCAACAGCACTTCGCCGACTGAGGCGCAACCTAAAACAGCACAAACGGCGAGCAGTGACTTCTACGATGGAACCAGCGGCTTTTTGCGTCGCTATGCCGCGGCAGGCGCCAGCGGCATGACCAGCGGTACTTCGAATACGCATCTGCTAACCGGCTTGGATCGGCGACATCGCAGCCCAGATCCACCGCCGCGCTATAATCGCGGCCAATCGCCACTGTTGCTGCGCAAGCAGCTGCTGGAGTTGAGCGGCCAGCCGCCAGGCGGTTCACCGCTGCTCAATAGACGGTGAGTAGCGCAAATTTTGACAGTTAGTTATTTTATTAATTTTTTCTTTTTACACACACAGCTATGTAAACGCTTCACCGCCTTTGCCGCCACCGCGTCGTGGCTCTGAGAGCGTGCCGGGCTCGCCGCAACATTTTCGCACGCGCATTCATTATACACCCGAACCACAGCGGCGCATATATCGCACGATCGACCAATGAGTAGCGCTGCAAATAATGCTCATGTGATATTGGTATGGTTTTGAGGAGAATGCAAGCGATACAGACGGCGGCAGTGTTGGCGGTGGTGTTGGCAGCAACAGCGCTGGCGGGAGTAGCGTGCGCGCAAGCACGCAGGACGACACGGCTTTGTTGGCGGCGCCCACTACAACGCGTCGCTTGCCCACGCGCCTCGCTGTCGGCAACAGTGGCGACGCGCTGCATACGCAGTTGGCGGGCGGTGCGCCACCGATCACCACCAGTCCGACAGTGGATCGCATGACTGCATCGGATGTGGCCGATGTGTTGGCGCGGGAACGTGATTTTTGGCGCATGCGGCGCGACGAGTAGCGGCGCGTGTCTTGTGTTGATGTTTGTGATGTTTGGAACGTTGATTTGCTACTTAATTTAAAAGAAATTTTCGTTGTGCGCATGTCAGTTGTAATTTTGTGATTTTGTTGTTAGGCTTAAAGTGAAAATAGCTGTATTTCGTACACTACGTGGTAAACAATGTATAAATGTGTATGCGTAACTAGTGTGTGTTCACAAAGAAACGTTAATTGCTTAAGTCTGGCAATGCCAAAAGTGAGCGGCAAGCAAAAATATAAAATGGAGCATAGGAAATGGCAATAAATAAGTTAGAATTTATGCCAATTAATATTAAAAAATGTGCATGCGAAAATATGAAAAACTTTTTTTGTTGTTTGATTATAAGTTTTTTTGTGCAAAAATTGCATGAAAATTATGCAAAAATTGTTTTCAGTAATAACAAAAACCAGTTCAAAGTCTTTAAAAATAAGAGCCAAAAGTTTTGGGTACATTCAGTTAAACAAATACCTAAAAAGGCAATACTACTAAAGCTTACGCATGCCTTTTGCATTTTTCTTCAACAATTTCAATATAATTTGCGCAATTTTCATATAAATTTTGCTTTATGTAACTGATATAATGAACATTACAAATTGTAAAATTGAAAATAAACCAAATCTGCTTTGTAAAGTTTTTTAGACCTTCATAACTAACTGGTATAAAACTAGTATAAAACTGGTATAATGTATTTTTCGCATTAACTTAAATATTTACATACATTTCAAAAGTTTCGACATAATAACGTGTTTAACTCGTTTAAAACGTGCATAATTAAACTGGTATAAAGTTGTTTTCAATACAATTTTGTATAATTATATTATAACTAGCTTGGAAATGTCTTAAAACATATTCTAAGCAATTTTATTGAACTGTTATATAACTGGTATACCATTTTGCTTGCTACGCTGACTTTTGCAACTTTTCCCAACTTATTCTCATATATATCTTAAACAAAGTCCTAAAATATGCAGTAGCACTGCAAAATAACACCACAATAACTTACAAAAATTGTGCAACACACAAAGTACGCATGCAAACACATATGTACATTAAGTATATATTTATGTATTGGAACGGTTTCGCTTGTTGTTAAGCTAAGGCACACATAGCATTAAAAGCATATTTATAAAGACTAAAATCTAGTATAAGTACATATTAAATTATAATTACATGAAATAGGACGAAATTATTTCAAATATTGTGACAAAAGGCAAGGCGTGCTCACGATGGTCCAACTAAAATAATAATAATAATAATGCTTGACAATTTGTATAATAGTTTTAAGCGCAAACATAGCGTTCCTTACCCATAGCAAATTTATTACCGTTGTAACAAGTATGTATATGAAATAGCTGCTTTAAAAGATTTTTATAACTAGTGTGAAACTGTTATGCAAAAGAAGAAAGAAATTTCAAAAAATTTATGTTTGTAAATTTGCTGTGCAAAAATTGGTCATACACATACATACATATGGAAATCAACTGACTGTAGTAAAGTTAAAAAAAAAACTAGTCTAAAATAATTAATATTTGAGCAAAGTTGGGGAAAACGCCATTTTTTACCGTTTCGAGGAAAAAACTATGTAGAAATGCATACAAAATTAACAGAGCGTAAACATTTCTGCAGGAGAGTAAAAACTCTTTCAAGAGAGTGCTTCATGTTTGTTTTATTATTTGACGAAATCCTCAAAAATCTTGTAAGTGCTGTAAATAAGATATTTCTAAGTAAAAAATAGCGCAGAAAAAATTTAGTTCCTTAAAAAGTCACAGACAGAATTATGAAGACGAAAAATTTTTTATAAAAAGTTGAAAAAATTAAATTCTAGAATTGGTATAAATGCATAACTTAATATGTTTTCGCAAGACCAACAATTCAAAACACTACACAAATTTACCCGTAGCAACAACTACAACTCGGCTTTTTTCGTGCACATAAAATAAGTAGAAACCGTTATTTTTTTTGACTGACTTAAACAATTTTGTTGTAATGTATTTGGTAGGTCTAGTCTTTAAACTAGTTTGTAAGCTAAATGACAACCAACAAACGTGTAAAATAAATGTTAAGCTATAACTGTATAAATTTAAATGATACATACATAGGCGCGTGTGCAACGAAGTGCTGAAGCTAGCAAAGTTATAAAATATTTTACGATAAATTAAATTGTAAAAAATTAGTGGAGATTTTCAATAATGCCAATCGACTGTAAATTCTGAAAATGACAATCCAGAAGTTAGCGAGAAATAGAATTACACGAACAACTTTGATGTTTTTGTTTTTGTAGCGCTACTTGAAGTCGCATACCTACATTTAATATAATATGTTCGAAATATTTTATACTTTTTTTTATCGTGTCCACACTTTCATAATGCTTTAGTTTTACTTTTACTGATTTACTAACAAACAAAAGAAATTGCTCACTGCACCTAAAACATTACGAAAATCACGCGAAATAAAAAAGAATTGTTGAAAAAAGAATACTTTTGTATAAAAAGATTGGAATTGTAAAGCATAAAATATTTCATTAACTACATAAATATACAATAACTACATACATACGCATATACTTTGAAAAATAGAGCGACTTTTGCTAACTTTGCGAAAAATTAAGTCTCGAAAATATAAATAAAAAACTGGTATAAAATCTGGCATAATAAGTTTCACTAAAAAAGTGCTTCCCATAAAGGAAATGTTTGAATTGACCTAAAATAAATTGATTAATGTATAGAAAATTAGTTTTTGAAACTGGCATAAACCTTTGCACGCAGTATATGTGTATAAAACTCTGTTACGTAAAGCAAATATGCGTTATTTCGTAAAATAGGTTATGCAAGCCTGCAAAAGTCGTTTATAAAACTGGTATAAAAGTGTATAAAAAGTTTTTTTTTGCTAAATATTTAAACTGTACTGTGAAATTACTGGATAGAAGTAATCATTTTTTTAATAAGGAAAAAGCTTTGCTATTGTGGCATAAAGTAAAATTATAAAATAGTTTTTTTTATAATTATTATTTATTAAATTCAGTTTTTAAGAACATATGTAATTAAAAATGTCATGTTTCCAAAAGTCGTTTTTAGAACTGGTCTAAAAATTAAAAGTAATTTATTTTCGCAAATATTTTTAATAAGTAATGAAATTTTTTTATTTATGTATAAAATTTGATTTTAATATACCGAAAACTTCTTTCCGATCTTTATGTTGTGTTTTTGGCATAATTCATATTAAATTTTCTGTTATATTTTTTGCTATAATTTTTCTTCTTTCAACTTATACTTTTTGAAATAAAAATTCATTTATTTTCACTTTTTGGCATAGAAACATTTAAGAAATTTTACATTATTTTTATATATTATTTGCTACATTTTTCTTCATTCATCTTTTAATTTAGTATTTTCCTATACTTTTTTTCCCTTTATAAAATTTTGCCATAACACTTAATTTATAAAATTCCATTACAAAATAGTTATTTTATTTATTTATTTTCGTATACATTTTTGTTTCCTATAATGATTTCTTATAATTTCTGTCCCATAATTTTTTTTACAATATTTTTTTTTTTAAATATATTTTGTTGTTATAAATTTTCTAAACTATACAAAAATGTTTTTTCTTTCTATATATATTTTTTATGTTATCCTATAATTTTTTATTTTTATTTTCGAAATTTTGCCATTGTAATTAATTTCTAAAATTCCATAACGTTATAGTTAATTTATTTAGATATTTGCGTATAATGTTTTCTATATTTGTTTCTTATAATGATTTTCTATAATTTTTTTAAAATATATTTTGTGCTAGTAGCTTACTAAAACTATTTTTGTTTTTTGTCCTATAATTTTTTTCTAAAATTTCATAATATAATTGTTATTTTATTTACTTATTTTTCTAAAATTTTTTCTTTATTGGTTTTAAAAAACTTCCTAAAATTTTTGTCTTCCAAAATTTTCTATATTTTTTTTATATACTTTGTTATTAATTTTCTGAAAATATACAATCGTTTTTTTTACATTTGATTTTATTTTGTCTCATAATCTTTTATTTTTTAAATTTTGCTATAAAAATTTACTTCAAAAATTGCATAACATAATTGTTATTTTATTTACTTATTTTCACGGAATTTTGAAAAAAGTTATTATTTTATTTTCCTATATTTTTTTCTATATTTGTTTCCTATAATGATTTCCCTTAATATTTGTTTTACATTTTATTTCTTATAAATTTTAAAGCATCTCTACTATGAAAAATTAAACATCTTTGTATAAAAATCCATAACCTCGCTTTCATATAACTAACTTATCAATTCAAGACATCCATATTTCGAACTTTAAGAAAAACAAAAAAATAGTTTGTAGTGGTAACCTATAAAAGTAGCATCTCTGTATGAAAATATATACATATTTATTAAAATTAGTAACGAATTGTAAAATTTATTTCGAAAAATGAACCGATTAATAATGGTATCGACTGTAAACACAAAAATAAATTATTACTTAAATATATATAAGCCGCGTTCGAAATGAACCATAAATTACATGCGTAAACAATTATTTACATTTAAATTAAATATTTGTAAATTATATTAAGTGCATACAAATAGAAATACATACATACAAATAAACTGACAAATAAATTTTAAAATAATTTAAACTTTCACTCAGTGCTGTAGCTTAATTTATTCTGTTACTTATTTAATAGCAAAACAATAACAACAACAACAAAAATAATAAAATAACAATAGCAACAACATGGCGTAAAACTGTATAACAGTACAGTGTAATTAACAGTTAGCAATAAAGTTTCGTACACTGAAAAAAATCACACACAGAAAAACCTAAAAATGCTGGCATTCATTTTAGCTTTTTTCAACAAATCGCTTTTTTTTCATTAATTAATTAAATAAAATTATTTAAATATTTAAATACATAAGTAAATTGTATGCTTAATTTAAAAGCAATGTAAACTGTACCTTACACTGTGAGAAACGAAACATGTTCATGTAGAAATTGGGAGAATCAGTAAGTGTATATGTATAATAAATATTTACAACAAAAGCAAAAACACTTTCCCACATTATTTGCGCTGTTATTTACATATTTTATTTGCTGCTGTTTTTAGACTTAAATAAATAAATAAAGTAATAACTAAATAAAACTAATTAAATTATTATTATTATACAAGTAATGTTTATCAAAATGTGTTGTTATTATATAAGACGCCACAACAACATAAAAATATAACCTTGTATAACTTAAAAATCCATATAACTTAGAAAAAACAAAAACAACAACAAATTATGTATTGTACTTTGACAAAAATTTAAAAATTTATTTAAAAAAAATATATTAAATATTATAAACACATATTGCGTGCGCAAAACTCTGGAAAAATATTCAAAACAAAAACTATGTAATGTTGTAATCATATGCATTAATATATTTATAAAAATTGTATGCGAAATATTTAACGTAAAAAAAACGAAATTACTAAATATTTGGTGAAGAGACTACGAACTTGTGTAAAGCAAAAATATATGCGCGTGAGTTATACAAAATTCAAATCACTAGGTCGCGAAAGGTAAAGTAAAAAAAAACAAACAAAAATAAATATATTAAGCAAAAATTCGGAAATAAAAAAATTTGAAAAAAATATGAATAAAACTATAACGAAAGCGAAAAAATATAAAAAGTATTTGAACGCGTTTCCTTAAAGAGTGTTAGTTTAAGCATGAGGTAAGTAAAATTAACAAAAATTAAATAATTTCGGCAAAAGGAAAACTTTATTAAAATTAAAATTTTTTAATATGTTTCAAAATTGGTTCAGATATGCAATAAATATTTTAATTTACCAATAGAAATTTAATATTTACAAAAAAATAGCAATAATAATAAAAAACACTTTTTCAAAAACTGCTCGAAATTTTCAGTTTAGTTATAAAATTTTTTTTAATGGCTTAGTAAATGCAATAAAAATTTTTATTTACCAATAGAAATTTGATATTAATAATAAGATAGCAATAATAATAAAAACAGTGTTTTTAAAACTGGTCGAAATTTTCAGTTATACAATTTTTTTGAATGGCATATATAATATATATTTTTATTTATTAATTTAAATTTAGAATTAGTACTAACACATTTTTTTGAAAACTGGTCGAAAATTTTAGTTTAGTTATAAAATTTTTTTAAATGGCTTGGTAAATACAGTATATATTTGTATTTATTAATTTAAATTTAGAATTGGTGATAAAAATAAATATTAAAGAAAAACAATTTTTAAAAAGCTGGACAAAATTTTTAATTTATAAATATATATAATATATATGGAATAGCTTAATAACGCGTTTAATATAAAGTAAATTTTTACGAAATTTAAGCTTAGTATTTAAAAATTTCCAGATGAAAGCCCACTTTTTGTAGAAGTGAATAATTTTAAAAATACAACTAAAATCTCATTCGAGAAAACTGGTCTAACAATCTTTGTAAGTAAACACTATAACACAAATTGTTCTATCTGAAACTTTATGTACCCATTGCCCACAAGGATAGTTTCTAATATTTTAATATATACTATGTACATACATAGCTAAAAGAAAAACTGGTCTAAATAATAGAAAAAAATTATTTTATAAAAACTGGTATAAAATGTATTCAAGTCAGCTTAGAGTAACAAAGGGGATATACTTAATTGAAGCTAAATAACTAAAAACTTGCACAATTTTTTTAAGTTTGTTTTTGGCAATCAAATAATATATTTACGTTCAAAGTGGTATAAAATTGTTGTGTGCTGCAGTGTAAAAATAATTAAGGAAACATCGATAAAGTGGCAAATCTGCTGAAATCTGATATAAAATGAAATTTTGTTCATTTTAAAATATGCTTCCCCACTAATAGATTTTCTACTTACTTTTTTCGTTTGGTCTTCATAATTTTAATATGTTTTTAAAAGAAAACACTTGCTATATTCGCTTAAACGTAAATATATTTTTATTTTCTCTAATATTATTTATTTAAATATAGTTTATTTAGCAGCGAATATTACTTTCTCTTACATAGCTTAATGTATATTTTACTGCTTGCTAAATGATAAGAAAAAAATTGAATAATTTTGCAAAAAAAAAACGAAAAATATTTTGTTTGTAAATAATTTTTAAAAAATTCAAGAAAAAAATATTTTTATATATTTAAATTCAAGAAAAAAATATTTTTATATATTTAAATTCAAGAAAAAAGTATTTTTATATTTTTAAATTCAAGAAAAAAATATTGTTATATAAATTTAAATAAATATTTGTTTTATAAAGTTATTGTTTTTTTATAAATGTTTTTTTTATTAATATTTTTGTTTTTAATATTTTTGTTTCTTTATAAATTAGCTTATTTTGATTTTTGTTTTGGTTTGCAGTTTTATATACTTGTATATATAAAACTTGAACTGAGCGTGGTAAAAGCTTTTTTCCTTCAATCAGTTGTTTTTGTAACAAAATTTATTTGTAAAACATTACATATGTGTATGTAATTTTTTGTAAAGTTTGTATTTCCAGCAAAATTAACTGCATTTTGAAATAACAATAAATAACAAATAAATTGTTTTTGCAAATTTTTAGGTTAACTTTTCGTTAATTTATCGATAACTATCGATTGCTTTCAAGAAGCTTTAAAGTATTAATGATTTTTTTTTCTTTAAAAAAATAAAATATTTAACAAATATATGAAATAAATTTTCAAAGTTTTTGATAAAAAATTTTAATATTTTTTTTGTTTTTATAAAAATTTTAAAATAGAAAAAAATAAAAATTTAAGCCTTTGTTGGTTTCAAGGTAAAAGTATAATTACGCCTTTTATCATTGCCGTATTTATTTATTAATTTATGATTTTTAAATATTTAAATATTATTTATCGATTATTAATCGTCTGCTTAGTTACATAGACATATGTTAAGCATAAATAGAATAGTTGATACACACGAATACATAGCTTTATGAAGTCAAGAGTAAAGTTTAGAGCGAGCAGAGAAAACTACTACGAGCCTACATAGGTATATGTATATGGCGGTTTGGGTTACAGCGTTGCATTTTCATACTGGGTTCGTATAGTTCACTGCATGTTTGTGTATGTGTTTGTGGTTTTAGAAACTACTACTGCAAATATTCATACTAGTTACATATTTATTTAGAGCGTTTAGGTAATTTAATTGAGTTAATAGTTTATGGCCTAAAACGGGATTACGTAAATACAACTCTGTATATAGAGTTTAACTTATTTTTTCTATATGTATGCGACTTTCTTTGTATAATGGGGTGAGTATGTGCTTTTTTATAGATCTAAGAAAGTTATAAGTATGGGCATTCGTATGTATTTTTAATTTCAGTGAATTTAAAATTTTTGCTAAAAATAAAACAAACAAAGAATTGTACACTGTAAAGTAAAATAAGTAAGCCGAAATATATTTTAAGAGTGTTTAAAAGCTAATTTAAAATAAATAGAAAATTTTAAATTAAATTAGAAATTAAAAAAATGTAAGTAATTAATTTAAGTAAATAAAATTTTTAAGTTAAAAAGTTTTTAAGTTAATTTTTTGATTTGGAAAAAAGTTTAAATTAATATTTTTGTTTTCAAAAATTTTTTATGTTTATTTTAATTAAAAAGTTTTATTTTCTTTGTTTGTTCAATATTTATTAATTTTTATTTCAATTGAAATTTTTTATAAAAAAAATTATGAAACTTTTTGATTTTTTTACAACTTAAAATTTTGCAAATCGCTAAATTCAATGTTTTTATTTTTTATTTTAACAAATTTAAAGAAATTTTAAAGGTCAAAGAAAAATTTATTAAAAAAAATTAAGCAATGAATTATTAAAAAAAAACCATAAAAATATTTAAAAGATATTAATTTAAACTAAAAAAATATGCATACAATATATTATTATTTTTTTTTTTTCAAATCTTTTGATGCATTACTTTAAATCAAATTATTTGTTTGAATAAACAAATTAAATTTAAATCAAAAGTTTGCGAAATAAACACGCTGTGAAAATTTTCAGTTTTCGTAAAAAAACTTAATATTATTTTATTTAAATATTTTGCATTTTTGCAGCATTATTATTTTTTTTGTAATTTAAACTGAAACAAAGGCAAAAAATATTATAAAGAAAAAACTTTTTAACATTAAAGTTTTGAAATATTGTTTAAAAAGTATAAAGAAAATTAAAATTTTTTAATAAAAAAATTGTTCGTGTTAAACTAAAACACAAGGCAAAAAATATTATAAAATAAATTTAAAAAATTTAAATTAAGAAAAAATAAAGAAAAAACTTTTTAACAATAAAGTTTTGAAATATTGTTTAAAAAGTATAAACAAAATTGTTAAACTAAAACACAAGGCAAAAAATATTATAAAATAAATTTAAAAAATTTAAATTTTTAAATTGTGTTTAAAAAGTATAAACAAAATATGAATTTTTTATTTCAAAATTTTGTGTGAAACTAAAACACAAGGCAAAAGATCTTAAAAAAAAATTAAAGTTTTGAAATTTTGTAAAAAAAAATTTAATTTTTCATTTACCTATTTTTAAATAATAAAAACAATTATTTTTTTGCTAAAATTGCCAAATTTTTATTTTTTTTAAACCACATACATTTAAAAAAAAAAATAATAATTTCTATGCACTGCTAAGCTTAATATTGTAATGCTTAAATATTTAGCTAGTTATTATTTGTTTGTTAAAAAATGTTTTGTTTGCTCTTGCTTATGCTGCCATTTTTTATCATTTAATTGCTTATCGCTGCTGGGTATTTGTATCTTAATTTGTTATATTTTATATTAAATATAATTGTATACACATATTTTATAGCATGTGCATAAATTTATTTTAATAAATGTTTCTTTATTTGTTTAAAGCATTTTTTAATATTTTTTAATAAATATTTATTATTATTTTTTATTTGAAAGCATACTTTTTATTTTTTTATGTTTTTAATTTTAAATAAATCTTTATTATTTTTAAAGCAAATTTTTTGTTTTTTATTTAAAGTAATGTTTATATTTTTCTTACTTTTCAATAAAGTAAATTTTAAATACTTTTTTAAGCATATTTTTTTTTATATATGAAATATATTTTTATATTTCATTTATCTTTCCATAACTTAACGTTTGTTTTCAAAAAAAATTTTCTTTTTACTTTGCTTATATAGCTTGTAGGTTCTGTCAGCTCTTTTTATTTATTTTTTTGTTTATGTATGCATGCATGTTGGTTTACTGCTTTTTGTGATAAGAGTTTATAAAATTTTTGGCAATAAGATATAATAAAAAAATGAATATCAAGTAATTTTTTTTACAATTTTTTACTTTAAAATAAAAATAATATAAAGAATTTTTATTACAATTTTTTTACCTTAAAGTAAAAAAATATGAACACAGATTTTGCAACAATAAAAAGTATTAGACGTTTGTTTATTTCTTCTCTAAAAAAATTTAAATCAAATAAACAAAATATCAAAAATTCTGAATAAAAATTTTTTGGATTTTTTTTTTGGAATTTTTTTTTTGTATTAATATAAATTAAGCATTTGAGTTTTTTAAAAATTTTAAATTAAAATTTTAAATGAAAAAAATTTATTTAATGAAAAAAAATTTTTTAATTAAAAATTTTTCTAATATTTCTGGAAAAATTTAATTTTAATTTTTTATATTGGTTTGAATGTAACATTTCACTTTCATAAAGTTTTTTACTTCAAATTATTTTTCTATTACCGTACGTCTTTTCAAAAAAGCATAATTATACCCTTATACATATGTACATATGCGTATGCATGCATATTTGAAGTCCTGCACTATACAGAAATACATTTGCATACTCATATATACCGTTAATAACTGCATGTGTATATATTTGATTCACTATTACCATACCTATAAGCTTTAGTATCCTACATATCTGTATGCATGTATGTGTGTATGTAGACTGACACGTTTTATTTAATATGGACGTTCGATTTTGCCTGTCGCTATTTTTAATATGAATTAATTCCCCTCTCTACTATTGATGCGCATGTGTGTATATGTATGCATAAATATGTATATGTTTATGTACATATGTATGTATGCATATATATGTACCATATGTGTATTAAAGTTGGTGTATATTTATGTATGCCTGTGCCTTTGCCAAGCTGTATGACTGTATAACAATATGTGCATGTATTGGTGACCTTTGTTCACCTGCTTTTATTGTTATCCTGCACATGCCTTATCACGTTTATCAATATTTTGCTTGTCAGCTTTATTAATAGCATTTCTTTGCTGTTGTTTTTTTTATTATTTTATAATCTTGTTTTGTTCATGCTTATATTATGCTTTTTTATATATGTATATTCAACTATAATTAGCATTTCTTAGTATTTATTAATTTCAAATTTCGAAAAATATTTATTTTTATATTTTATAATTCTTTTTTTTTTTTTTAATATTTTATGTATTTTTCATTTTGCATTTGCCTTGGCTAAAGCGCGGAACTTTTGTTTGATTAATTCGCTTTTAGTTTTTTTTTGTTATTTTTGTTTTTCATTTTCTAAATTTTTATATCGTTCTCTTACACTGTATTTACCGTTAATGTAGTTTTATGCATGTATATATTTGTTGTGTATATTTGTATTCGCATTTACTTTATTATTTATGGCCTCCTGTTATTCATAGCAGTATATTGTATGGATGTATATATTATATTCGCATTATTATTTATATATATGTATATGTATATGTAGTTTGTTTTGTTCTTTCTCTTGCACCCACCACTTTCGCTTAATTTTTACTTCTATTGCTGTTTATATGTACGCTGAGAGAGCTTAGAGCTTTTTATACCAGTATAAGTAGTGCTCACCATCCTCGACCATAAGCTCGTCGACGCCTGAAAGTTAAGGAAAATATTTATAAACATTGCAATGGTTTTCGAAAGTACAAAAAAAATGGTTTTCGAACATAAGAAGAAAAAAAGAAGTTAGCAAGGACTAAGTTCGGGGTGTAACACTTCACTCACTCACTCACTCACTTTTTTGCCAAGGCACACGTGTACCAAGTTTGAAAGATATAATTTTTACAGAAGTTATCGCTTGCACAGGCGGACAGATGGATGGAGGTCGGACGGACCGACAGACAGACAAACAGTCACTCGGATTGCAACTCGTCTCATCATCCTGATCATTTATATATAGGTATATCACCCTATATCTAACTCGATTTGTTTTAGGTGATGCAAACAAAACTCTTCCGACAGGGTTGGAACGCAAAAAAGCTTCTTAGATGAATAGGTTTGGTTAGGGTATATCAAAACGGTAAATATTTTCCGAATCCTTCATCTGAATTTCTTAGTAGTTGGACTCTTATGGCCCCATGCATGGGTTGACAAAGGTCTTGACCCTCTCTGATGGCTACATAGAATGATATCTAGGGCCTCTTTGTGGGAATAACATGATCGATCTGGATATAGTACTTATAGTTGCCCCGGAAAGGATTTTGTTTCAAGCAAGTGTATGCAGGGTTGATATTGACGAAAGCAACTCAGAAAATTCTGTTGCAGAAAAAAGTTCATTTCCTTAAAATGGAATGGGCGAAACCCAGAAGGAACAGCTCTGGATCGCAAATCCTCTAATTGTTGTTTCAGCAAAAAACATCAAACAAAAATTCAGTAATGCTGTCGGACTGACAGTTCATAGTCGCATAGAGATCTGGATTCCTTCCGTTTACGTTGACCTCAACGTAGAAATGGAAGAAGTTTGGTTCTACGTTTTTGGTAAGACTCAGTTAAAGATTTGGTTCCAAGACCCAAATCAAAGATTTTAGGCTTATTGTATTTTAAGTGCCGAGTTCTACAAGAATCGAACAAAGACGAATTCACACTCGATAGCTATCTTTTGGTCTTCATAGCATAATTTTTAAATCTGAGCTGATTGACTTAAGATCAACAGAAAGAGCTTGCTTAAAAATTTTTGAATCTTCTAGCAGATGTTTTGAATATCAAACTCCGTATGCAAACCTCAGCGCAGTACCTCGATTTGTAGGGTTTTCACTTACCGACTGGTGCAATCAGCTGATTGCCTGGTGCATTATTAGGATCGGGTAGCTCAGGCAAACGATACAATAGCCAGTAGTTGTACCTAGTTTGAAGAAATATAATTATGAGAAGCGACGGTAGAAACCGCAATGCTCAAATGCTTACCCCCTGGGTTCCTCCTTTTTGCCGGCTAGTGTATGTACATAGTGCCCGTTAGGCCATTCCCGCGCCTCGAAAGTAAATCTGCAGAAAAGTATAGCACAATTAATAAACTTAAAATCTTAAATATTTGCTTAGCTGGTTACCGTGGATCTAAATCGGCAGCTTGTGTCATGGCCTTGAAGAAACTGGTGTTCTTTGGTGAGACCAGCGAGAGTGAGAACGTTTCCGTGACATTCGAGCCCACCCACAATGTGTATGTGTAGGAGACATTCTTCGAGTCCGACTCCTCGGCCGATGATGTAAGTCCATAGGGTACAGCTAGTTTTGGTTCGCCATTTTCTAATTGAGTTTTGTGGTTTTTGCGAATTTTTTCAATTGTTTTGTTTCGTTTATTTTTGTTGTTGTGTTTTAGTAAAGTTGAATTGTGTGATTTTTTTTTGGGTTTTGGTACATTCATGTGTTTTTTTGGGGAGTGTATTTAATATTAAGCTTTAAAGCGTTTTGAAATCTTGCTAACTTACCTGAAGTTGGATCGCTGTTCTCGCGTATCACATGATCGCACTGTAGTGCACGCACCGCGCCCAGTCCCTTCCAACCCAACGCCAATATAATGTCCGCAGTCAAACCCACGCCGATGCCGGGATCCTGTCCGTCGTGCAATGGCTCCTCAGTCCAACCGCCATCCTCGCGTTGCCGACTCAATATCCACTTCGATGCGGCAGTACGGTTCCACGAGCCGGCCGGATCGTGTTCGAGATCTTGCAATGCTTGCATAGCCAATGCAGTGCTGCGCAGCGAACCGAAGCCGCCGCGTGGATCCTGCAAACTGGCCAATCCTCTGGCAGGCCGTCGTACAAAGTGCTGTAGATGGCGATGCCGATGATCGGTCACAATGCAGCGCAACGCCAATATAACCATGGCAATGGTGTCCACACCCTGATCCGTTACGCCGCTCGCTATATCCAGCAGTCGGCGTATTTGGCGCTTGCGCACATGCGCAGCCGCACTACACGCCGACAGCGTGGCTAAGGCGAACTCATTATCTTGCGCCGGCTCATGATGCTGCAACGTGGCAACTAAGTCGTGACCATGAAAATGTTTCGGATCCTTGCACAGCGAGCCGAGTGCCAGCACGTAGCGCGCCAGTTTCTCCAAATTCAACGGTTTCGGCAGCATATGATGACGATCCAGCATGGCCAATATTTCGATTTCCATCTCCTTGACGGACAATGTGTCCTCCAGCTCTTGTATGATCTGCAAATGGCCATCGGCGTCAGTGGGATCGCGTGCGCCGGACAACTCTTTAGCTAAAATAACGACATGCGTGTCATTGCCCCAACCATAATCGGCAGCACGTTTCTCCTTTAACCAATCCAGCGCCTTCAAGATGGCGTCCTGCTCACGCTTGTCCGGACCAGGCGAGCCGATGATATCGTGTTCGGGCGCTGTCGTAGCAGTAGTTGTTGTAGTGCTAGTAGTGGTGGTCGTGAACGGTGCAGCTGTGCTAACAGATTCCAAAGCAGTTTCGGCGCCAAACACGGGTTCGCTGGTAGAGACGGCAGGCGCCTGTAGTGGCGTACTAGTTGTGGACGCGCCATGCTCATGCACGGCCGATGATGAAATCGTATTGGCATTAGTTTCGGTTTGCGGAATACTACTGGATAGTTGTGCCGCTGTGGCCGCAGGTGCCGGTGCGACCGTTGCGATAGACGCGACGCCTAGTCTAGAGCAGACAGCGAGCTGAAGAAATGCGATTAGCAGCGCGCTAAGAATTTTGGAGTTAGTATGCGTTTGTGTTGCAAGTATTACGCGAGCCATATTGCTGGAAGGAGAAGCAGAAAGTATACAGTTAGTTTAAAAGTTTGAAAAAGCTTTAATATTAAAACGGCAGTTGCAAAGCCACGTACTTTCGTCGAAAGTTCCGCAGCTATTTTTATGCATAAATGTCGACTAGCCGACCCGCCGCCCATACGTGCGCTGTTTGCCTTGGCAGTCAAGGGCGCGCATGTCGTCCCTAATCCACCCACGTGCCAGGTAAAGCGACCTTACACCTACACACACATACGCGTGTTTATTAACTGTACAATGCGGCTGAGTGATTTCGCTACTTGTGCGGTATTTTAATGTGTCGCCCTCAAAATAAATGATAATCATAATAATCAACCGTAAATATATCAAGCGAAACAAAAGGACGCCGCAAAATTTATCGACTGGAACGTTTGTGGCCATATTAGGTGCTAAGTGATTTCCGTTGCTCATGTCCCGTTTTAAAAGCACATAAATACATCTTTACGTTAGCTTTCTCAAACCCAAACAATTACTTTGTTACATTCCACTCTCCACTCTCCACTCGCTACCACCGCAACCGGCACAATTCATTCGTCTTCTTGTGCCCAATTTAGTGAGAAAATTCTAGTCCACACACAATACAACAAAACGTATCGCCAACAGACACCTTCACTATCGCTATTAGTGGTTTCATTTCCTGCCCCGCGTCCTGCGCATGCCACTCATTGACTTACAAATCGCTTGGTCGCATTGATGGCACTTCCATCATTGTTGATAATGATGGCACATCGGGTGCCGTTTTTGCGTTGCGTCCGTAAATGTCACTGCGCATTCGAGCGAAGAACGTTGTATGTGTTTGCCAAGCGACCGTGCAAAATACAAGTGGAGGGCATGCGCCTCTTATGTGAGTTCGTAGTTGGCTAGTAGGTGTAGGTGTAGGTGGCGGGTTTGCTTGCTAAAATTACGGCTCGCATTACGTTTAGCTTACACAAATCGTATTTCACTTTAAGCATATATATTAAGTCCAGAAAGTTGCTGGAAATTGTTGATAAAACGAAAAAGTTTTAACCTTCATCAATATTTATTTTGTCGCCTTCAAAATATGCTCCTTCTGAAGCGATACACACATGCCACCTCCTTTTCCAATCATCGAAACACGACTTGTAGGCGCTGTCCGTGATCGCTTACAGTTCCCTCTGCTAATTTTCTTTGACGGCCTCAGTCGAGTCGGAACGGGTGCAACGGAGTGGTAACTTGAGTTTTGGAAACAAAAAAAAAAGTCGCATGGGACCAAATCCAGTGAATACGGTGGTTGATCGTTGGTATGGAACGAGTGTTTGGTCTTAAAATCGTTCATTATACTCTGTAGCAACATGTTGCATTTCAAGACAGAAAAGTTTCGGGATTTTTGGAACAGACGGTCAATAAAGAGTATTATTTGAGCGTATTGAGGTGTTTGCGCGAAAACATGCGCCGTAAATGGCCGAAATTGTGGGCCAACAATTTCCGGAAACTTTCTGATCTTCATATATATATACCATTTAATGAGACACTACAAGCTGGAGGTAGAACGAAAAAAAGCTAAGTTATTGTATATTCAGCGTATGAGAAAGCTCGCAGATTTTAGCTTCACTAATTTCATAAGAACTCAAGGTTTCGACAAGTCCTTTCTTAGCTCAAAGACAGCCAAGTTCACTAATGAGCTTACGGAATCCTACCATACAGCTTTTAACCAGTTTTTGTGTACACTTGTTGCACTTAAGATGATAGTCATTAGTATTAAAGCACCGACTGAGTATAGAGAAGTTGAGAACTCACGAAAGCTTCGAACGATCAGGTCAGCGTAGTGGTTTTCAGAAGTCGGCTACATTGTCAGAAAATTATGGGTACAACCGCTGCAGCGCCAACTGTGGCCCGAATTGAGAGGCACACATAAAATTCTCGACTAACTGCTAGATATTACATTGTGGAACACAAATTAGTCTATAGCTTCCGTTACATTCATAACTTAACACGAGATTACGAGCTTTCGGGCTTCCACAAGCTTCAACGAAGACTGGCGGGCATTCGGTCTTGTTAATTAGAACTAGATAAGATTTTGTTAGTTCTCTATTGCGAGGCCTGCGAGATTGGTTCTAAAAGCTATACATAACAAAAACGTTTGCAAACTGGTGTCAACTAATTATAATTTTTCATTTAAAAATTTAGATTGCTCACCTTCAACACACTTTTATATTTCGCTTATGATTTCCTTTATATAACTTTATAAAAGTTAATTTTCACAATTTTCTTTTTTTCGCTTGCACAAAGAGATCTATAAAGAAAACATTTAGCAATGTCCGGCCACAACCACAAGCGCGTGCCGTGGGCGGTATTTAATAAGCTTGAATGCTTAACATCAAAACAACCGTTACTACACGCAACGCACGTTCTACCACAAGCGTAGTACTTTTTTCATTGGATTTTCACTTAATTTGTTAAATTTCAAATATGTTTAGTACGCTTGCTTGTTTTTCACTTTTACGCGGGCACGTTGTTATGGGGACAACCGCTGCCGTTGGCGCACCGCACAAAACAAAACACAACTCAATGAAGCGATGAAGCAACTCTATAGCGCTGACCGCCACTCACCAACACCTACAAGGCGCAAGCGGCAAACTTGAACACACAAACACATGCATGCGCGCTTTTACTCATACACACACACACACACATACACAAACAGCTATAAACTAAGGGACATTATTTTAGAAGACAATTGACATTTGCTGCGACGCGTGTCGCCTCAATTTACTGCCCACTTGGGTTGACTGGTTTTGGTGTGACGTTTAACGGAGGGGTTGCTTGTAAAGTGGCGTAGCGCAGCGCTGCTTAGCGCACCGTTATACGCTGTCAGCTGCCATGAATCGTTTGTTCGACGAAGCATTGCAAACACTTTAATCCCTGAAGGTTGCACTGACAGCAGTTGAAGCAGTAGGTTTCGGCATTTTCAGCGGCAAGTGGTGAGTTTAAGGTGTATATATATATGTATGTGTGTATATGTAGGTGCAGCTGTAGTGCCGTTGTTCGCTGCCGCGTCACTGTTGCCGCTACTAATACAAAGACTATGTTGGTCCATAAAGTTAATTAGGCGTCCGTTAGACGCACGAACGAACCTATCAAGTGGCGTATATAAGAACAAAGCGTTGATGACACAGTGGTGAGTATTGCGGAAATTTATAATATTAAAAAAAAAACATTGTTTACTAAATTTTTAAATTAATTTTAATTTTTATGAGTGATAAATTGAATTGGGAAAGCTCATAACTTCATACACTGAATCAAAGGGCTTCACAAGGTTGCGACATTTCACACGACTGTGCGCTGTGCGTGGCTTTTAGCCAAGTTGGGTAAATGATCTATCGCTGGCGAAAAAAATGTTACAGTTAATTATCACCAAATGTCCATATGAACGCATAAATCGGTTTTATATAGTTTTAAGGACTGTTCGTGTTTTGCCTGTTTTGTTGATTTTTCTTTTGGTTTGTGGTTGTTGTAAGATATAAATTCTTTTCACTCATTAACCCGGCAGTAGTAGTCGTAGAGAAAACAGCTAAAAATTATGAGTGAGTTAAGGTTTCTTAGAGCAGAGTGTGCGTAAAACGTCGTGTGAGTTGAGCGCAGGCCTCTTACGACGTTCCTGTCCCTGCTAATATATATTCACTTATTTCACAATTTTTAAATTTATTCCTCCTCACAGCAGTAAAATTTAACACACTTCATTACATTTTTTAAAAATATTTATTTTTCAATAATATTTCTTTAAAAAAATTTTAAAAAATATTTATTTCATTAAATATTTTTTTTTAATCAGTTTTGTCTCACTGTACCAATCGTTCCATTGTAATCTAACGCCCCTACATACCACCTCACGTGTCTGAAAGATTAGTGTCCGTCATCAGCACATCACACTATCCGTTGGGGTTGATGGGGAGTGGTGAATTGCTTCAACATTTGCCTGCCTGTCATTTAACGAGGTGTGAGATACGTGTTATTGCTGTTTTGGACTGAAGGACAGGACGTTCGCGGCAACTAGGGGCTGTTGGTCATTGCTCAGTCGTTAAGTCGCACTAATGAAGTGGAAGTACCAGATTGCAATTTCAATTCACATTTCTGAATTCTTTCGAGGAATTTCTGTGACACACTACGCTACACTATTTGTATGTATGTATGCATGCATATATGGTATACATTGCTGTAATTCTTTATTTGTATGTGTAAATTAGTAAGTACGCCGTTGGACTTGATTACATACAAAATGTATGTTCGTCTTAAGCAGTGAAATATAGTGGCTGAAATATGCAATTCTCCATGTGCTCCAATACGATGATGACGCTTAGCGTCGAACACATTTTTCTGTGAGTTTTAATAGCATGCGTGCGTCTGTGTTATAGTACTTATATATAGTGCGTATATATGCTGAGTAGTGTCCACTGAGGCGCTTAAACAGATATCTTTAGATAAATGTACATGCAACCACGTTGTTTTGTAATTATAGCTTTTGTTGTTGTACGACAATTGTTCTTATTGTAAGCATTTTTCATTTACTCCTGTTAATCAAAGCAACGAACTCATCTCTCATGTCTCGAAATCGACGTTGTAAGCTGTGTGCCAATGTGCCTCCGAGTTTACATACAGACATACACGCTTACATATACGTATACATGGATGATAGGTAAACGTTTTTATTTTCTCGTTATTTTTATCTTGATTGTTGTCTGTCTACTTAATCACCACAAAAGCTATGATTAATGTACGACGTGGAATAAAAATGAAAAATTGCAGTAGTAAAAATAAATGATCTAAATTAAGCAACAAATACAAGAATTACGTACTACTATACGATAAATGCAAGTACAAACTGTCTAAGTATGCATATATGTACTTATGTAAGTCTGTAATAATGTTTATATTTCGCAGGAACTTGCTGTTACTCATAAACTTTTATACATAAGTATGACGCGCGTCGAAAGAGCCTATAAACAAAATATTTTAGTAAATTTAATAAAATACCTTACCTACAAGACATTTCTTATTTATGTAGTGCTATGAAACATGTACATATGTATATCTAAAATTTATTTGGTAACACTCAGTGTTCTGAAAATAACTTAATATGTTTACTGTAGCACTACTTCGCCTCACACACTATATGTTTTGCTTATACATCACGCCTGTCGAATGCATAAGCTAGCGGAAACCTTGCATTCCATACCTTCCCACAATAGTTGGGCCGAATTAGCGGAAAGTCCTAGTTACATATCCGGCCAACCTCCATAATCTCAGCAGCCTTCCCCCTAAAGTATTGATGTAAGTTTAAAGGCTCTTACTATAACAACATTACTACCAAACTCAGCAATAAAATTTAGCTGTTGAAAATGTTAAGATTTTGCAACGTTTTACTTATTAAAATAAAGTGTTAGAACTGCTGTTTAACATTTTTTCAAATATACTTTACGAATTTGAATTATGAAGAGTAAAATTGTCAAACGCAAACAGCTGTCAATATTCTAAGCTAGGTTTGTTTGCATATGCATTAATTTGCCCTTTTAACTGTACATGCGTGGTAGAAAAACGGCTAGAAACTTTGAATATGAACTACATTCTGCGTTTCTGTTTATTATATCCAAAATTAAATACTTTTAATTCATTATTTTTGCAATATAATCTATATAAAATACTTAATTTTCGTACTGCGGACATCTACCGGCTGGCAGCACAACTATGCTTCCTGTCGAAATAATCATATTCGTTTTACCATATTCGCTTATTCTGACAGCATTGTGTTAATAGCGCGTTGGTTCCCGATTCTCCATTTTTAAAATTATTTTGTCCGAAGCACAACTAAAGTGTAGAGCGTGTATTTGCTGATTTATATGAGTGCTAATTTGTTTATAATTTGTATACAAAGCTACTTTTTAATAGGGTGTTAGGCATTAGGATACTATGAGCTTGTTTACAACTCATCGTTAGCCGAGAACCAACTTAATAGTACGAATATATAATCTAATTTAATATATATTAATAAAAACCTTTTATTATTAATTTTAACTTTCCATTTATTCAAAAAACAATTATTGTTAAAAAGAAAACATAACAAAATTTAAATTTTGATGCTGTGGACATCTATCGGATGGCAGCCCAATTTACTCTCACACATTTCTACACGTTTTGCTTTGTTCGTTTATTCTGACAGCTTATTGTCAAAAGTGCGCAGAAGCGTAAAAGCGTAGCTTTGTAGTAAAAGAGATTCATATATGATATACATTCTCTGCTAGTAGCATGCTAGTAGCTGCTAGCTATCACAAAGAAGAAGATTATAAGTTACACTCACAAAGATCGAAATAACGAAAAAGTAAAGAAACGGAAACTAGCTAGAAAATATCAAATTGTTGTTTTTCACAATCACTTCATATCAACACTTGAAAATTAATCAATAAAATGTTTACTTGCACAATACAAAACATTGGAAATAAACAAAATCAAAGCAAATGCGTCAAACAAATGCTATAAACAGCTGTTTCTTCATATGACAGTAGCTATTTTCTGCTAGTAGTAATTTCACCAACAGAAACTAGCAGTTCTCTCAGCTTTTTACGCTCTCAACTTGTGCGCTCTCCTGCTAGGTCTAGCTAGTTTTTGGGTTAAGAAACAAGGCTTTTCTAGCAGAAACTTTGCTAGCTAGTAATTTTTATAGTTAGCAGTTAAGAAACAAACTTATTAACGCGTAAATAAACAATTCGTCATTCTTAGTAGAAAACTTTTTCCAATCAGAACGGAAGTGCGTGGTGATAAAATATGTTAATTTAATTGTAGTGATTTTTTGTTTATATTTAATGGTTAAAACCAGTTTGCAAATGGTTTCTTTGACAAATAAACGCAATAATGATTATTTGTTGTTGCAGTAAGTGGTGAATTTATGTTAAATGGTGAAGTGAACTCGTTTTCATATAGGGCGCTTCTGCTGATAAGGTCAGCTGTTCTGGCACATACATTTATAAAACAAATAAACAATTAATAAGTGCTAAATGCGACGTTGAAAAAAACGAAAAAAATTTTTTTTTATTGTTATTTTTGATGTAGCGGTGTAATAAATACTGTATATTTTTCAACTACATAGCTACGGGAGCTGCTTAGTTGAAACGTAGCTGCGTGTGAGTTGTATGTTTCGTCATGGAGATCTATTGTTTATTAGTAATCGTAGTACAAAGTTCAATGAATTAATAAATACATATATTATAAAACATTTATAAATATCTGTTGATTTAGTTTCAAGTATATACAGATAATCTACACTTAGTGAGATTAAGCATTTAACGTGCTATTGGTGCGCTCCTACTTGATTAGGGGGCATAAACACATACATATGTATGTATATAAAAATAAATAAAAGTTAAACATATATTTCTATTTTTCCTAGCGCAGCTACTAACAAACAACTTTTCGTATTGAATGAATAACTGCGGCGCCAAGCCAGTAGTGGTAGTCAGTATTGTTGCGGCAACCAACGTTGTTGGTTCAAAGATTTTAATTGGCAGTAAGCTTCAAAGCAGCGCTATAAATTGAGTTTTTGTGGAAATCTAGTGGCCGAAGAAAAATAAAAGAAGAGGAAAATGCCGTCCAATGCAGTAAATCCAGATTTGCAACGTGAACGTCAAAAAGCTACTTTTAACACGCAAGAATTCACCTATTGGTGGCTAGGTGGCAAGCAGAAGTATGAGGCGAAAAAGAAACTAGGTGAGTATTACTTCAAATTGAAAAAAAAGTAATAAAAATTAAATGTGTGCGCTGCTACTTCATGTCAGCATGTTCGCGTGTGCAAATATATGGCTAACTCTATATACATGTATGTATTTGGTGAGTACATACGCGAGTGAATATGTTTTCTGTGCTGTTTGATCTAACAGCATTTGTTGTTTGCGCTTGCAAATACTGTATGTCGGAAGTGTTTACCTTGTCTAAACGCCGACTAGCGCGCTGACCCGCATTAGCAGCAGATTTAATAAAAGTACATACACATACGTATGTACATATGTATATTGTATGCAAACATGAATTGGCAATTGTTTGTACACATTAGCGTATACGTAACAGTAAGTTGGTTTAGATCTTCAAAATGTTATATAAGTATGTATGCATATAAACAAGTTGAACTGCTCCGCTTGCAAAATTTAACATGCAAATAAATAAAACTGCGATAATTACTCACTTTTATATACATACATACATACATACATATGTATGTGTTAAAGCTTATTCATATTTAGCGTTAAAAGCAGCGTGTACTTAATCAGAAGTGAATGTTATTTGAACATGTACCTTGTACCTATAAAGAATAGCGTATAGGTTAGTGAAGAGTTAACCGTTAGCAAAATGCTAACTAAGCGTTTGTTATTGTAAGCGCGAAAATGTGGCTACTTAA
Organism: Bactrocera oleae; assembly: GCF_042242935.1. Taxonomy (NCBI): domain Eukaryota; kingdom Metazoa; phylum Arthropoda; class Insecta; order Diptera; family Tephritidae; genus Bactrocera; species Bactrocera oleae. The sequence goes on from NC_091539.1 coordinate 4,805,005, forward strand.
TTAGGTAACTGTTTTAAAGCTTGAAATAATATAAAAAAATAAAAAAAAAATAATAATAATGAAAAAGGGTTTGTGATACTTTTATGCGCATCGAGACGTTTAAAATGCAAATATGTATAATTACTTTTAAAATTATAATTAATTTTTTAAACTTAGAGAGTTGGTTTTGTTCACACTTTTTTTGTTGCAAAAAGTAGCCTTATTCCGCCATAGCAATTGTTGAGTCAAGCGATTTGTATTAAGCGATTAGATGGTAATATTGATTACGTGCAATTAAGTAAGTAAGCTAATGTATAGGTTAAAAAAATAAATAATCTTGCTATATCTTAGTTCAATGTGCAGCTAGATATGCAATTATACATAGTGTACCTTGACCTCACGTACTTTTTCAAATATTAGTTTTTTTTAGCTTAATTTAATTTTTATTTCTAATTTTCAGAGAAACTGTTTCTAGACGACCCTGAACTGCAGGATGAGCTTTCCATCTCGTATATGTCACCTAAAGAACTGTACGAGCACAGCGTACGCAAAGCTGTAATTATTGCGAAAAAGCTGCGCGAACTACGTGCTGATGGTGAGGACGACGTGGACACTTATACGTGAGCGCGCACATCTTGTAAAAGGCGCAAATTGAAGACTCAAATTTTTATTTTATTTTATTTGTTACAGTGCACTTTTTGGCGGCGCACTTGGTTCGGCGCTGATTAAGGAGGGCAATCCGATGATGCTGCATTTCGTCATGTTCGTACCAACGATAATGGGTCAAGGTACGGTTGAACAACAAATCGAGTGGCTGAGTAAAGCTTGGGATTGCAATATACTCGGTACATATGCACAGACTGAGCTGGGGCATGGCACGTTTTTGCGCGGTTTGGAAACGCGTGCCGAATACGATGCCACCACACAAGAATTCGTTTTGAATACGCCCACAATTAGCGCCTACAAATGGTGGCCGGGTGGCAGTAAGTACTAGCGGCATATGCTATGTGTAAAAAAGTGTAAATTTGTTAAATTGCATGTAAACATTTTAGTGGGACACACTGCCAATCATGCCATTGTCGTGGCGCAACTCTATACCAAAGGCGTGTTTCGCGGGCTGGCGCCATTCATAGTACAGCTGCGTGATTTGGAAACACATATGCCTATGCCGGGCATAGATGTTGGCGATATTGGGCCCAAAATCGGCATGAAGTCCGTCAATAACGGCTATTTGGGTCTAAAGAATGTGCGTGTGCCTTTGAACAATATGCTGATGAAGAATCAACAAGTTTTAATCGATGGTACTTATGTGGCGCCTAAGAATAGCGTACTCACTTATGGCACTATGATGTTTGTACGCGTGGCGCTCATACGCGATCTATCGCAAACATTGGCGAAGGCCTCAACGATTGCCATGCGTTATTCGGCGGTGCGGCGCCAAAGTCCCATAGAGCCCAAGTGAGTTGCAAGTGTTTATAGCTACATGCTATACATAAGTATTTTTATAATAAATTTAAAAAAATTTTTCGTTGCCAGCAAGCCCGAGCCACAAATTATCGAGCATACAACGCAACAATTGAAAGTCTTTCCACAAATTTCAAAAGCGATCATCTTTAAAATAACCGGCGAGCATATATGGAACATGTTCAACAATGTGTCGGGCGAGTTGGAGCAGGGCAACCTGGATCGCTTGCCGGAAATGCATGCGCTGTCATGTTGCCTGAAAGCCATCACAAGCGCAGACTCCGCGGCGGCGGTGGAAGTGTGTCGCTTATCTTGTGGCGGTCATGGTTATATGGATTGCTCTAATTTTCCCACAATATACGGCATGACCACGGCTGTTTGCACGTATGAGGGCGAGAATACCGTTATGTTGCTGCAGACCGCGCGCTATCTGGTCAAAGTGTACGCGCAAGCATTGAGTGGTGAACCGATAGTGCCGACGGTGCAATATATTAGCGATTACATAAAGAATAGAGAATTCGGCGCGTTCGTTGGTACGCTGGAGCAGATAGTGCACGCTTTTCAATACGTGGCGGCGAAGTAAGTTTATGTAGTTTGGTTTTTTGTAACTTTTTGTAGTAATTATGTGTTTATACTAACGTTAAAATCTTAACAGCAAAGTGCGCATTGCCTACGAACGCATGGAGAAGCACCGCAAACAAGGTCATGAGCCCGAAACGGCGGCCAATTTGGTTGGCATAGAGCTTACGCAAGCAGCCGATGTGAGTTTAGAACATACCTAGCTTAAAATCGTGTAAATATAAAATAATCATTCCTTTCACACAGCTCCATGGACGCGCTTTTCTCGCGCAAACCGCATACAGCGAGCTAAATCAGCTCATACGCCAAGTTTCACCCGCCTTGGGTGCTGTGTTCCAAACGATCTTAGAATTATATTTGCTGGATGCCTGTTTGGGTCGCATGGGCGATTTGTTGCGCGTAAGTCACACATATTGCCGCTCACCAGTGCGCTTTGCGCTAATTCTAATCTCTAATTACAGTTCATTAACCTAACCGATGACGATGTCAGCAAATTGGAGCTGCGTCTGGCCGAGTGTCTTAAGCGTTTGCGTCCAAATGCTGTGGCACTTGTTGATAGTTTCGATGTGCACGATCGCGTGTTGGACTCGGCTTTGGGCGCAGCCGATGGCCGCGTTTACGAACGCATTTTCGAGTCGGCCAAAAAGAATCCCATGAACAAGGAGCCAGTGAATAAAACATTTCAACAGTATTTGAAGCCTTTCATGAAGGCGAATTTGTAGTAGTATGGTTGTACTTGAGTATTGTATGCGCATGCGCATACGCACGTTTATGCATGCTTGTGTTAAATATTGTATTGTAAATATTTTATTCATACGAAATGAACGCAAATAAATTTTTAAGCTTTAAGTCGAAAATCTGCGTGAAACATGGTGTTCATTATCATTCTCTGGCTGTATGTACTGAAAATTATTTCCTTATGCCTAAATGTAGGCAACATTTTCCGAAAATATTTAACAAGTTACAACAGCCAGAGAACGTATATCATATATGATATATATATATCATATACGATATATGACATACGTTCTCTGCTCTTACTGTAAATTATTGTAAAATAACTGTTTATCGAGGCATCGAGCTTGTATACTTTTAGGCGCACTGCTTCAAAATGCGCATAACAAATAAAAAATTATATTTAACTGTTGCTACAAAGTGTGTTATATGATGAAAGTTAGTAGAATTAGCGGTTATTTGTTGTTGTAAATTTTATCTTAAGCTTTGCAAAAAATTTAGGAAAAAAGTTAATTTTTTAGCATATATTTGTTTGATTTATTTTACATATTATTTATTAATGCTTTGATTCAAATTTTTATTTGCGAAAAAAATCAATTCATATAATTTTTACACCGCAAAAATTTTTGAAAAAAATTAAAAATTCAAATTTTCTGCTTTTCACTAATTTATTTAATAATTTCATTAAAGCTTGTAAAGCAGCAACAATTTTTTAAATAAATACCATAATTGAAATTAATGCACATTTGTAAAATTTAATTTACTTTAATAATCAATAATTAAATTTGAAAGATTTAGATTGTTTTGCTACCGCAGCCGAACTCCAGGAGAAGCCCCGACAACAGTTGCATGGCGATAACGAAAATTTTTCAGCTGAAAATTAGCTTAAATCTAAAAACGAAAAAATTTCATTATATCTATATGAATACAGGCAATAATGGAAGGAAATTTTGATTTTTGATAAAATGACTGACTCACAAAAAAAGTCGTTTATTGTAAAAAAATTTATATTTCAGAGTGGCTTAAAAAAATGAAATTATGAAGAAAATCTTATTTCTTCGTGCATCAAGTGTACGTACGTGACAAAAAAATTTTTTTTTTTATATTTACATATGTACATACATACATATTTCAAAAATAGATTTTTTGAAATTCGCAAGTGGTTATCTTAAATAATCCTTATATATTTTCTATTTTCAAATATTTTTTGAGAGAAATGCATTTTGTATTTATGTATAATTTTTGTTATGGAAACCGCGTAAAACGGTTATCAAAGTTCAATAGCGCCTATAGATAGTCAAAATTTTATTTCATTTTCTTTATTTTGCATTTTTTCGTAAATTTATTTTATTTTTTTTTAACATTTTCATTTTGTTTAGACAGTAAAGAAAGTGATTGAAGCTCCCTAGATAGCTTTAATTTTTTTTTCGTTATTGATTGAACCCATAAATATTTTTTATGTGCATTCTTAATAGGTTAACTGTACACATGAGTCACTATCGTCAATATAATTGAAATAATAGTAAACGTGGCAATAAAGCGCAAACTGATGTACATATGTATATACCATACATACTACGTATCTCTCTTCTTTCTTTCTATTAACTGCTTACATTTTTATTTATGTATGTGTGTACATATGTGTGTATGTAATTAATTTTTCGCATTTAAAATGAATGCGTCAACGGTGATGTAAAGTAATTAACGACATGTGCAAACACCGTTACTAGTATGTATGTATATACATATGCACACACTCACACATACATGCATATATATATAATTTCTATTTCTATTCGTTTTTTATGTCTGCGTTGCTTGCAATCACCATGTTTTTCTAACATCTTCAACAGTATTTTTATGCGCACTCTTATATGTATATAAATATATACATTAGGGTGGAGCGAAAAAAACAGAAAGAGTACTCTCCACAGTTTCTAGAGCACTTATCAAAAATTTTTTACGAAATAAAAATTTTAACTCGAAAATTTACTTTAAAACTGAGTGCCGTCTCTAGGTGTTAAAAAAAATTGTCCAAAATTTTTCTTTTATTATAATTTACAGATTTTACCCGCAGGCTAAGCAAAAAAAATTTTTTTTCGCTCCACCCTAATGTAAGTACATTTGGTAAGTACATTAGGGTTCTTCAAAAAAAAAAAAAAACAGTTTTTTTCAACTCTTACCCGCTCAAAAATTTCTATTTGATGTAAAAAAAAAAATGCTCATCAAACATTGAGCTCTATTGCTTACATCTAAGGGGCCGTTATTTTTATTTTAGCTTGCCATATAAATAACATTGAAAAAGGATTTTCTATACCCTGAACAGGGTATGTAAAGTTTTTCACAAAGTTCGTAACGCCCAGCAGAAAACGTCGGAGACCCTATAGAATATATATATATATATATAAATGATCAGCGTGACAAGTTGCGTCGATTTAGCCTGTGCCTCTGTCAACCAGTCTGTATATAAGAGAAGTAGTCGCTCAGTTTTTGTGATATCGATCTGAAATTATGCAGGCAACCTTTTCTCCCCAAAAGACTGCAAAATTGTGAATACCGCCAATATTGAACCACTATAGCACATAGCTGCCATACAAACTGAACAATCCGAATAAAGTGCTTGTATGGAAAACTTTTTCATTTGACGAGATATCTTTATGGAATTCGGTATGGATTATAGTCCAAAACAACGCTATCATCTTTGAATAAATTGTTGAGGTCGGACCACTATAGCATATAGCTGCCATACAAACTGACTGATCACACCCAAGTTTTTGTATGAAAAACTTTTTTATCTGACAAGATATCTTCGCGAAATTTAGCTTATATTATTATCAAAGACAGCACTATAACCTCTAAACAAATTATTCAGATCGGAGCACAATATCACACAGTCGCCGTACAAACTTACGTTTTAATAGCCTTTTATGCTGAAAACAAAGCCTCGGTGCCAAAGTCAATACTTTTTCTTGTTTTATCTTAGTTTCTCGTAAAATTAAAATGAGAAATTTTTTTTTTTATTAAAACTGAACTTATACGTATTTAACGCAATTGTTTACAACAAACTATTTTATGTTCTTAAAGTTGAGCTTTTAAGCTTTACGAAACTCTAAGTCATAGTATGATTATCAATACATGAAAAGTAAATATTTGTACTTACAGCCATTCAAAAATTACTAAATTTCTCAAAGTTTCAAAATTAAATTTGTTTTTGAAGCACCCTAATGTACATACATAGGTACATATACATAAGTATGCATGTAAATATTTTTCTCCGCCTGCGTTTAATACAATTTTAACGCACTATAACTGTACATAATTGCTTTCTAATTTAGGTCGTTAACATAACTGTTAGACAATTACTGGCAGTTTATATGCTCTCTCCATGCATTGTAGTTGTTGTTGTATTTATACTTAATGTATTTGCATATAACGGCACTTAACTATGTACAAATAACGAAACACTTCTACAAGTTTATCACGCTATCAAAAGTCTTATAGAAAGCTGCTGGGGTAGTCTAGCGCCTAAATATCAAGGTTTAAAGTATTCTTATAGCCAGTCTTCTACTGAAGAGATAGTGCTAGGGCATGCAAAAAGCTCTTTTTGCTTTCATGCAGCTAAAGCAGGGACAAGAAATTGATTACTTTGTGCTATTGAAGTGTCTGATTCTGGTAAATCGGTGGATCTTTTGTTATCGAACTTGTTTCTAACATAAATTCTCTTCAATATCTTTTTTTAACTCACTTGAACTTGGCTTTTGCAAGCTTTTTTGCATCTCAATGCTTCACAGACTCTCTAAACCTGATAGTTTCATCTCAAAGTCTTTGGTAGGCTTTGTTACACGCTAGCTTTTGAAGAGAATAATATACTCTACTCTTCACTCATATAAAGTAGCTCCAAAATGCATTTTTCGTCTAAAAGTAACCCAGCTTTCTGTCCTCAAAACCTTTATGTTCGTTACCAAGTCTATCTCTACGAGTTTGGCCACAAATTTTAAGTAAAAACAAGTAAGGAAGGGCTAAGTTCGGATGTAAACGAACATTTTATACTCTCGCAAAGTCAAATGGTATACTCGTTTGAGATTTCTTTGTGGATTGACTGATATTTTCGGTAGAAGGTCAACTATAGGCACTGGGGTCCACATATTTAGTACTTAGGGGTTTGAACAGTTTTGGTTCGATTTATACAATTTTTGGCCGCAAGGTGGCATACTTTAATTGCATTATTCACGCAAAGTTTTACCCCGATATAATCATTGTTACCTGATTTGCATAGTGGAAAGTGAAAGAATCAGATGGAATTGAAAATGGTGTTACATGGGAAGTAAGCGTGGTTGTAGTCCGATTTCGCCCATTTTCGCACTATGACATAGAAACATGAAAAGAACGTTATGCACCGAATTTGGTTGAAATCGGTTGAGCAGATCTCAAGATATGGGTTTTCACCTAAAAGTGGGCTGTGCCACGCCCACTGTCTAATTTTGAACGCGGTTCCTATAAAGTCATCTTATACCATCTCAGAGATAAGATTTAATGTCTCTGGCGTGTTTAGTGCTTGATTTATCGCGCTTTTAGTAGTTTTCAACAGTACCGTTATATGGGGAGTGGGCGGAGTTGCCACCCGATTTCAACTATTTTCACACCGTCAATAGAAGTGCTAAAAACATTTGCTTCCAGTGAATTTTGTTATTATAGCATTAGCGGTTTAGGAGATATGCACATTAAACCTATTAGAGGCGGGACCACGCCCACTTTTTAAAAAAAAGTTTTAACTGCAGATGCCCCTCCCTAATGTGATCCTGTGTACCAAATAACAGTCTTGTATCTTATTGCGGAGCTTAGTTATGGCAAGTTATTTGTTTTTGATTAATGGCGTTTTGTGGGCGTGGCAGTGGTCCGATTACGCCCATCTGCAATACCAACCGTCTCACGGTACCAAAAAACATGTCTACCAAGTTTCATAAAGATATCTCAATTTTTACTCAAGTTAGAGCTTGCACGGACGGACAGACGGACGGACGGATGGACGGACGGACGGACGGACAGACAGTCACCCGGATTTCAACTCGTCTCTTCATCCTGATCATTTATATATATATAACCCTATATCTAACTCGATTAGTTTTAGGTGATACAAACAACCGTTAGGTGAACAAAACTATTATACTCTGTAGCAACAGGTTGCGAGAGTATAAAAATCAGAACTTTGACACTAACACCCTTATGTCCGGTTAACGGGTGTTTAAATTTGTGGGGAAAACTTTGGCGGCCTCCAAAATATTCACTAGTTGTTTGGCAGTTATATAGTATTATACAGAACTCAGAAATATCATACAGTTTCGCTGCTGGTTAAAAGAGTTCGTCCTTGTGCTGCGGTTGTTCCAAAGGCTCTTGGAGTTCGACTCACTAAAGCAGCAAAAACTGGGCTTATGAGTGTTAACTAATCAGTTCACGGCAGAAAAAGTGAATATCAAGCCGAAATCTTACGCAAAAGAGAATTTAAAGTAAAGTGTATTAGTTCGAACCTGAAAACAGTCTCGACGTGTCCAAAAAAAATTGAAAAATTTTATCTCGAACTTGAAAATTATACTGAAAATATTTAGAAGCTTATAATTTGCTTTAAACGGAACGGTACTTAGAAGAAGCTTTAAAGCTTGCATGTGTCAAGGCACCAGGCCCCTGTAAGCTTCTACTAATCTGTTAGTACTTGGCTATCTAAACTATAAACGCGAAACTGGGTTTTAGAGCTTATTCTTCGTTTTGAAGTCGCTCAAACCCAGCGGGTCTCGGTAGAGATATAACAATTTAGCTGCGTCGGTCTGTGGGTCTCTCCGCTTTTCTATAAAAACTAAAATAAAGCTAATGGTTTAAAATTATCTAAAATTTTTATTACTTTAAAAAGCGAAAAGAAATATTTAGTAATAAGCAGCTGATGTAACACCGATAAACTTTTCATAAGGGGTCTAATTAAACTAAGTACTTATATGCAAAACTTTTTTATTTGACAATATATATTCACAAAAATTTGTGTACATTATTATTCAAGGCATCGCCATAATCTCCGAGAAAATTGTTCAGATCGGACCACTATAGCATCTAGCTGCCATACAAACTGAGCGTTCAAGCTCAAGTTCTTGCATGGAAAAATTTTTATTTGACCATATATCTTACGGAATATATTGCTCAGATCGCAGCTAACGTTTTTGCTAATTTGTAATTGCAACACAAAAGCTCAAATAAGTTTGAAGGTACACTTTTACGTTGCCAATTACTTTCAAGTTTGCAATTTTTTCGCAAAAACAAAAAAAAAAATTGTATATTCTTCCACTAACTTTTTCTGTTTGCCACAATTTATCGCTTTTTAATAGACAAATTTGCTGTAACTACCATAACAGAAGCTTACTTTCTTGCGCAGTCACTTCTTTTGCCGTTACACGAAATTGCCTGCCACTCACTGTTGTTGTTATTTTTGTCTGCCACTGCTAATGGTTGTCACTAAGTTGAACTCTTTCGTCCTTTCTTTATTATTGTTGCCATTCTTTTCAACTTTCTTTTTTTTTTTTAATTTTTCCGTGATTTTTTTTTGTTGTCTTTGTTTTTGTTGTCGCTTCTTGTTTTGTGTAAACAAGAATGCATTTTTACAATTGCAATGACACTAACAATGGGGCAACGACATGCGCCATAACGACAAACAAGTCAATGTCAATTACAGACTACAGACACACACACACAGCCATATATATGTATATATGTATATAGTTTATGTACCGTAAAACGACATGGCAACACATTTACGCCTAAATATATTTTTGTTGCCATCGCTACAGTAATGCATTTTGGTTTACTTACATAAGACAGCGTTGCTTGTCTGCAGCCATATTGATTCACACAAACGCACACACTTGCACACACATACATATATATAGTTGTTTGAGTAATCGGTTAGTGTCAACTTACTGAAGGTCCACTGTAGTTGCGATGCAACTCGGAGCTTAATATTGCACATATAATAATTGGATGCGGCTAATAAACTCTGAGCGGGTTGAGAAATATTCAACGAACCTCTCCAAAAGAGATCCTTGTCCACACGACAGTCGGGTTTACATATGCTGTTTAGAGTTCGATTTATATCTAACCGCCGATTATCAAGTCGGTCGAGTTACTGAAGATCAGCTGAAGTTTGGTAGCGACTAACATTTGTATGTGGCTAGCAATGTTCCCACGAGATGAAGAAATAGTAAGTGAACCCCTTCAATAGAGATCCTTAATCACACGATAGCCAGCGCTATTTAGTCGGAATATAGCCGAATTTATATTTCGTGAGGGATTGTCAACTTGGTACAGTTATCCAAAATTGTATGGTAATACAATAAGTATATGACTGTACAACAACAACAAAATATCCATAATAAAGGAACTATGTATCGAAGTAGGAGATGCATGTTGGGCCATACTGAAAACCTGAGAAAATTATCCACATGATCATCAAATTTTCAACGACATCACTATCTAATTTCTCCTGGAACGTCAGTCTGTAGGCTTTGATACCCTTGGTTTAGGATATAAATGACGCCGGTTTATTTGCACTAAGGTTACCACCATCTTCCCAAACCTTATGTAGTCGAACATAGAAGGCTATTGTATTCTCTGGACCTCAACAAGATCCTATATAACCTCGCAATGAAATTTTTGTTTCGACAACTTGTAAATGTAAAAGAGGAGAGCTCGTACCTAAGTAGGATATCCCAAACTTGAGTCTTCAGAGATTTTAATAATGACGATTTGTAAAACAAGGAGCTAGCGGCTTGAGATCGCAACCATTAAGATAATAAACCCCATTGAATCAATACTTTTCCTGGGCATATCTTAATTACTACCGCGAATTATATCTAACTCGGTAGATCCGTGAAATGACAGTGAAATTAAAGAGCACTTCTTATGCTTAGTACTAAAAGCTGTTTCCTAATTTTTTCAATTTAACTGTTTAAGCTTCAAACTGGAAAACTTTTTCCGAATTTTCGTGCCACATATAGGAGCCAACTTTTTCCGACGAAGTTACACACTCTTTTTGTAGAGGTCTATGAAGGGTTCGCTGTAGATTTTTATCATACCAGGAATATGTTGTATTGTCTAGTCTTTCCTCGTTTTCCTCGATATTTTCCTTAAGTCTAGTATATTTCGGCAGTATGGCTCACAGATTCTCATATAATTCTGGCAAGAGCTCTATGCTTGTTCAATAAATCTTCGGAACTTAAGCTTATTGAGAGCGAGGCTTCTAGTCGAGATATAACGAGTCTGTATTTAAGTCTATTATTGTTGTTATAACGGCAAAAAACATTTCTGAAGTAATTTCGAGAAATAGTGCCGAGTTGACAGTCCTTGGCCGGATAAAGCTCCGGGTACGTTACGGTTACTTAGATCCGACTGTCGTGGGAATGGATATAAGTCTGTAAGCGTTTGCTGCTTACACCTTCGTTATAAATAGGTAACGTCCTGAATCTGCTCTCATTTCAGTATGCGTTTGAATGTTTTTTCATAAATAAAAGCTTGCACAAGTTTCAGCTTTCGAGCTTTCGAGTATTCCGCTATTAATCTTAATTTTATTTGATAAATGAAGAGTTCTAATAGTTTTAAGTCATTTTGGAGTGGGAGATGCATTTGGAAGTTCGGAGCATTTTAGCTAAAATGTTGGTCGTTTAGATTTTTCTTATTCGTTATAAGATTGTTAGGGATTTTATGAATACTACATTCGTTATATGAACCTGTACATGGTTGAGCTCGGAGCTTCGAGACCGAGACGTAAGGATTTTGTGGTGCGCCTCTTTGTTTTAAGCGCTAAATGTAGAGTTCTACAAGTTTTAAGCCGTTTCGGTATGTTCAATAGATTTTAGGAGAATTTTTTAAAGTCTGAACGTCACATTAGTAGATGAACGTGCACCTAATTGAGATTGGAGCTTCGAGACCGAGACGTAAGGATATTTGAGTCGATTAATAGTTGCCTTCGTTATAGGTTAGGTCGAACTTTTTCTACCATTTGTAAAAATGCGTTCCGTATTACTCGATAAATGAAGGGTTCTGCAAGTTTTAAGCCGTTTCGGTGTGGTGTAGGGATTTTAGATAGCTTTTTCATGTCAAAACCGTTGTCGGTTCATATGTCATTGCTAGGTTAGGGTCGATCGCCATTAGAAAAAAAACTTTTTTCAAGGTTTCGAATATGAATCTGAGACCCAGCAATAAGTTTTCTATTTTCGCTTAATAAAATCGCTCTTTCTCACTCTCAACCCACTGTGGCATGCAACTAAAACAAATTTGCATAAATTCTGCCAATTCCAACTGGCATAAGACGAAACAAAAACAAAAAAATATATAATAAAAAAACAAAGAAAAATAAAGCAAAATTTGCAGACGTTGGAAAATGTAAATAAACTTTAATTGAAGAAACGACAAACAAAATGACAAAAGAAAATAAAAACACAGAAGTACTGTTAGATTGCCAGGCACGAGCGCAATGTATGCGAGGTACTCGTGCCGCTTTCCGAGTGTGAGTAACGGTAAGCAAAGCTTGATTGCCCGACTCCGCAGTAAGCAAAGCATGCAAACAATGCAAAATGCTGGCGTTGTGGTGTGGGTGATTGCAATACAAATGCAATAACAACAACAATAACACCAGTTTCTGTCGAGGGTTGGAGTTACCTCGTCGGTTTGCTGCTGGTTGCAAGCGTTGACAGGTTCAGAGTGCTGCAGTCACATGTGTTTTCTGCTGGAATTTCTACCCTTTTGTTGTTTACTGTTGTTTTCTATTATTATTGTTGTTTGTGTTGTGTGTAAATGTAAAAATTCATGCGCAGCAAATAGACAATATGTGATCACATTTGAATGCTCGCATATATGAAAATATATATAGTTATAGTCTTGGTTCAGACTAAGCGAATGCATCGCATTAAATATTCATATGCTTTTTATACAAAAACAAAAAAAAGTAACAAAAATGTTGGCAAGTCAATTTGAATAGAAATGTAAATGCCAAAATAAATGCAAGCAAAACTAATTTAACTTTAATTTTATTCATTGAGCTTAGCAGCAATAGCGCTTTATGCAAATTTTGAGGTTAGTTTAAGTTTATTTCTTTTTTGAGATTATGTTATTTTGAGGTTATGTTATTTTAAGGTTATGTTATTTTTAGTTTTGTTTATAAAGTGCAATGAAGTGTCTCAATTGGCCATATTTTGGTTAGTTGTGGTTTTTGGTTAGAAGCTCGACTGTGCGCTTTACTTCCTTTTTGTGATGTGGCGCCTTGTGTTATGCTACAAAATTTATGCTCCGTTGTCCGAGTGATAATAATCATAGCTGTTTTTACGAAGGTCGGATATGCGTAAGCGCAACGCATCCGTATTTTTAGGTGACCAAGGAGCAACCGTTGAAAAGAAATAATTTTTGGGTAAGCTTGAACTTTCTTTCTTTTGAAATTTGAAGTTATAACACAGCTATCTCACTATTTCACAGCGTCGGCGGCTATCATCATTTATCTAGACGGCTACCACAGTCTCCGACTCGGTTGCGTGCGTCGAAATCAAAACATACTAAGGTACGAAGGCGGAAAGGTTTGAAAACATAAAAAGTATTCGACTTCTCCATTTCTTTGAGTTTTCGGACCTTTTGATCGACAAAAATACGAAAAACCGTTAGCTTTGGCAGCTATATGTTATACTAGTTCGATATCGACGGTTCCGACTTATGAACAGCATCTTGGAGATAAGAGGGCGTGCACAAAATTTCAGTTCGATATCTCAATAACTCTGGCACTAGTTTTCTTAGACCCTACCGAGCATAAAAACTAAAGTTTTGAGCGCTAGTTTAGATAAAACCCCGCGATCTGTTCTGTAATAGTTCAAAGAATTATTAGTCTATAATATATTCTTTTCAATCCTCTCGAGGTTTGATTTTGCACCAAAGCTCCAGCTAGAACTGGAATTCCAGAACATATGTACGTCTCAATTATAGCTCAAAGTTATAGCTCAGAGCTCAGGTGTTCCTGAGTCCATCTGATGCGTTCATTGACTAAATTTCGGACTGTGTTAATATCAGATCTTGTAGCAATGTCTTTTCTAATGAACGTTAGATCAAACGTAAAATTTTGTTCCTCCTCACCGATATTAATTGTAATTCTCATCAGTGTTATTAATCTCATAATCAGCCGTTTGCCGTTCGTTGAATTTCATTACCTTCAAAGGTGAACTTTTTAGTCTCTGTAAATATATGTTTTGAAGATTGAGCTTCCTCAAAGGAAAGTATAAGTATGCGCAACTCTGGTCTATGTACTTTTTTAGCTTTTTCGAGTAATTTTCGGGTCTTTCCGTTATTAAGCTGAGAAACTTCATCGCTACAACTGGACTTTTTTGAACTGAGACGACTTCGACAACGCTCTTACCTACTTTCATCTCTCACATAAGATAGACTTTTTGTTGCCATATATTGTGTCAAAATGGGCGTCGACACGCTCTCATCTACTTTTATCTCTTTAAAAACAGATAGGATAGGATTTTTCTGGCTCATTATCAGGAAATCATTTTAAATCTTTTCTAACATAACGAAATTGTAGAGAGCGGAAAATTTCTGTTGGCGGATATTAAATTAGAAGTATATCAAGCTTTCATAATTACTTGAAGAGATATTTACTTTTAAGTAGAATAAGAAGAACCCAAGATTCAAGAAGATAAAAAATAAATAAATTTATAGAAATAATTTAAAAAATCAAATAGCTTTTTATACTTACATATAATTTGAATTATTGTAATTTTATTTTTTTTATGTTTTTATATATTATATTAATTTTAGAAGCTTACATTTTTTATTTTTCTCAATTTTAATTAATATTTTTTGTTCATATTATATTATTTAAAATTTTTTGAAATTTCATTTAAAATACTTTTATGTAATTTTAATTTAACATATTTTTTTATATAATTTTAATTAAATTGTTTTTTTTTTTTTAAATTAGGTTTAAACTTATTTTAATAAAGAAAATTTTTTTTAAACTTTTTAATTAAAAAAAAAAAATTTATGCTGTTTTATGTAAATGAATTAACAAGTTTTTAAATTAAAATTTTTTAATTTTTTTTCAAATTGTTAACTGTGTTACAGTAAAAAAAATAGTATCTAAAAAAGCATTAGAACTATTTTAGATCTTAAATAAAACTAAAAGTGATACAATTATTCAATAATTTTAATTTAATTTTTAAGCTATTAAATATACATATAAGTTATTTTAATATATAGGCAATCAGTTGAAAGAATTTTAAAGTACTTTTTGTTTTATTTTTCTTTAATTTTCTAAAATTGAAATTTTTAATAAATATATTGTATGTATATGTTGTTAAGCAGAAACAGAAAATAATTTAAAAAAATAAAAAAATGTAAGCGATGATTGTTTTCGTATTAAAATATTATTTTTTTTAAATTAATTTATTTGTTATTTTTATTTTATTTATTATATTTTATATTTATGTTGTTATTTTTTATTTTTTTAGTTAAATATTTTTTTATTTTAAATTTTTTTATATATTATTTTTATTTTGTTTAAATAATTTCTAGCCATTTAGTTGAAATAATTTCGAAACATATTTTGCTTTTTTTCTTTAATTTAAATGTAAGTTAAATATATACTTTTGAATTATTTTTTTTTTATTATTATTATATGATTTAATTTTTTGTTATATTTAAATTTCTAATTTAATATTATTTTTAAATTTGTTTGTTACTTAAGTTTTATTTTTTATTTTAAATTTATTATTTTTTTAAATACATATTTTTTTTATTTTTATATATTTTTTATTTCGTATTAAGATATGTTTTCGATCTCCTCTATTCATGCTGATTTTTTAATTTATTCATATAATTTTGTGCAAAAATTTGACTCACGAAATTATTGTGTTTAAATTTAAAAATTCATGCCATAAAAACTCTTCATGTACGCATTAAAAGTTATTTTGCCTAAGCGCACCATGGCGTATACGTAACAAATAACCAACTCGTAGCGGAAGGCGTGCGAACAGACATTCGTCGGTGAACGCCTCTGAAAACCATGGCATGGCATAAATTTACATGTGTTGGCATATAGAAAAGCAGAGCACACACACACATACACATGCTTAAGTATGTAATATGCAAATTGGAGTTTAGCCACAGCGTTTGTGTACGTATGAACGGAAGCGATTGCGTTGTCTTGGCGCGGTTTGCCAAGCAAATGACATGTATAGAGCCATAAAATGCTGTAGCGGTGCGGAGAGTGCTGCTAAAATTCAAAAATTCCTTTTTATGAATTTTAATATGCAGCTGTGGCAATGCAGCGCACAAATTTGCCATTTCTCACACACACTTAGGCGCACGCTCCCTCTCTCGTACCCTTTTTCTCGCAAGCACTTAACTTTTTGTCGTGTCTATTTGTTATTTTTTTTTTGATTTTAGCAACATTTCCGTTGTCTTTCGCTGTAAAACTTCACGCGCGTTAACAGAATCGGTGCCTAGGCGGAGCTACCCAGTAGGAAAATTCACTCATTACAAATTTGGCAGCTGCTAAAGAGTTTAGTTGCCTAGTAAGTTAAAATTTACACTCTCCTCTGCCGAATTTAGCCACTTGAAGTCAACAACATCAACACTGATTACTCTACTTGCCTACAGGGTTGTTAGTCATGATATCTAAATTTTATAAATTTTGTTGTTGTACTCATTTGCAGCACAAATGTCACTGATAAGCTCAAATTCACACTCTCTTCTGCTAAATTCAGCCAATAGAAGTAAGCAACCGCAGCTCTGCCTGCCCTAATTTCCCACAGGGTTATTTGTCATAAAGTCGGAATGTTGTAAAATTGTGTTTTTGTTGTCATTTGTGTACCACGCACCGCAAATGTCACTCATACACAGTGCGCTGCGCTGTTGTACCGGAAGGTGGTTATGAGGCAACGGAAACTACAATAGTTTGCCAACAGCGTCGCTGACTTGGCTAACCCAATGCACACACCATACTCACACCCTTGTCTTTCTTACGCTTTCACTCCTGCGCTCACGCTCTCACTCTCAAGCCCCATTTTGACAGTATGATCTCCCACAATTCCGCTCTGTCGCTCTACACTCCCATTTTTATTGCCTTGCTGACTTCGTTTACCCATTGTGGTTGTTGTTTTTGGCAATTTACGTTGTTGCTTTATGAGTTTTTCGCTGGAACATGCACGCGTGTGTGTGTGTGTGAGCGAGTGACTTTTTCGGTTATATATCGATCGACGCCGTGGCGGCAGCAGCGTCAGCAGCAGCAACAACCGCTGTGTTGTTGTTGGCAACAACCACAATTAAAAGCTGTAAATATGTAGCGTTTATTCTGTGTTGTTGTTGTTTTTTCGTTGTTTTCATAAAATTTTTCACTTGACTGCTTCGTTGTGGTTGTTTTTGTTAGTTTTTCTGACGTTATTTGGCAGTTGCAGAGTTTAGTGGCAGCTTTATTGTTGTTATAGTAGTTTGTAGTTTTCGGTTGTTGGTGTTTTGGTGCGTTTTTTTGCTTTTTCTGGTACAAGTCAATGGAGTTGTGGCGGCGGCGCGACTTTATTGTTATTCACAGTAGTTGCCACCTAGAAGAAAACACTGTGCTTTGCTGTTTTTTGCAAATAATGTAGCTTGTTACCAGGCGTATATAGTTTATTGAACAATCAAAAGTAAAGTTCAGATCGAACCACTATAGCATATAGCTGCCATACAAAGTGAACGTTCAAACTCAAGTTCTTGTATGAAAATCTTTTTTATTTGGCAAGGTATCTTCACAAAATTTTGCACAGATTACTATCCAAAGTACCGCTACAACCTCCGAATAAATTGTTCAGATCGGAGCAGTATAGCATATTGCTGCCAAACAAACTAACCTTTTATGCTATAAAAAATGCACTCATGAAGAGTATTATGCGGCCGAAGTTAACGCTTTTTCTTGTATTTGCTTTTGAATTTATAAATTTTTTTTATCAAAATTTTTTATTAAAATTTTTTATAATTTTTTTTTAATTTGAATAAAAAAAGTTTGTTTAAAAATATATAGCATAGTCAAATATATTTTAAATTATTTAATTTATTAACTTTATATATTTTTTTGGTCAAATTAATTAGTAAGATTAGGTATTTTGAATAACTATAAAGTTGTTTTTGATAAAAAGTTAAATACTTTAAAATTGCAATAAGTAAAAAAAAAAATAAAAAATATATTGCTGCCCATTTAAGAAATGTTTCCCATTTTAGCTGTGTCAGTTGCTTTTTTATATTAAAAAAATGAAAAGTGTTTCTCTACTTAACACCCTATCGCTCAAAAACACAAATATACATACATAAGTATGTATGTATGTATGTGTATGTGTATATAAATCGCCGGGTTCGTCCCTTTTCTTGTATAGTTTGCGTCGTTTATCACTACCCACACACACACACACACACGAGCGAAGCTTTTTTCGTGCACTCTTAATTATGTAATCAGCTGTTTTTGACCTTCGACGTCGGGCTAACGACTTGTAAGAGTGTGGACAAAAGTGCTTATGCACAGCTGCTTGCACGCGAGTGTATGTGTGCATGTGTGCGTGTGTGTTGCAAGTGGAGTGCAAGCAAACAAAAGCAAAACTTAAGCATACTAAAGGCGGCTACAACAACAACAAGTAATATAATGACAACGAACGCAAACAAGCGCAAGGAGCCGAAAATATGCGAACACACACATACACTTGCACAAAAACAACAAAAAAATAATAGTAAGGTAATGATAGATATGATAGGAGGGCGCATGGGTGGCAGTGAAGTGGCTGGTTCGGTGGGTGGGTGAGGGGTGAGCAGTGAGCGCGCCCGTCAAAACACAGCAGCGACTAAGCAAATAGTTGACAATAATAGAAAATCGTTGAATTGTTGTTGTTATTGTTTTTGTTAGTGGTGGTGGTGATGGTGATGGTGGCGTTGTAAGCGGGTGAATATGCGTTCAACGAAAATAACGGCATATTTACATGGTTTAAGTGCTGTAAGAAGCCCATTTTATCGTAATTTGTTGTTGTTGTTTCTTTTCTCATACATTTGCAGCTCCTTCAGTATTTTTTTCTTTCATATTTAGTTTTCTATTTTTTTGCTGGCGCACGTGCATAAATTTGTAATTTTTGTCAATGCACTGCCTTGAGCCAGTTTGCATTTGCAATTTTTACGATTTCGTGTCAGCTTTTTCTTAGATGATTATTGAGTTTTGGAAAACGCTAACGTGTGCACTTCCATCGAATTTAAAGAGCAGTGAAAAGAGTTGCTCTAGCCAAATTAAATGTATGATACACAAAAAATTTCAAAAATTTATTGTTTTCAACAAAAAGTTTATTCTCGAAAATATTATAATTTTTTATAAAATATTTTCAAAAAAAAATGCGTTTAAAAAAAAATTAAGCAAACAATTAAAAAAAAAAATTTTTTTTTGATAAAGAATTTTAAATTTTGAAAAAAAAATTTTTTTCCAAACTAAAAGTTATTTAAATTTTATTAAAAAAGCGCTCAAATAATATTATGAAAAGAAATATTTTTTTACTTATATTTGTTTTTAAATAATTTTTTTCACATAAATTATGTTTTCTAATTTTACTTTTTTTTAATATAATATAAATTTTTCAATTTAGTATTAAAAAAAATTTAACATAATAAAATAAAATTTTTTAATAAAGAAAAATAATTTCTCATTTGTGTTTTTTAGCGAAATTTTCTCCTTACAATAAAAATTTTATTTAAAAAATTAATGTATGTACATATATACAGTATACAGTAATAAAATGTACTTTTTTAATAAAACAATAAATTTTTGTAATTGAAAAATATTTATTTGATATTTTAATAGTTTTTTTTTAATAAAATATTTAGTAAATTAAAAAAATAATTTGTTTTTTTAACATTATTAAAGAATTTTTTATAATATTAATTTTTTCCGAAAGCATTTAATCCACGCATAAAACTTTTGAGTTTGAATATAAGAGTTTGCGTTTATAAGTTGAATATTTTCCAACCATAACTTTTTTCATAAACTTTAATTTAAAAAAAAAAAACTTTTTTTTTAATATAAAAGTACTATTTTCTCCTTCTTTAAAAATATTGTCTTAGTTATTTTTTAAATACATGTTTTTTTAATTATTATTTTAATCATTATTTTTAACAAGTTTTTTTTAAGAAATTATATTATTTTAATATTTGAAAATTTTGTTCATTAAAAATTGTCGATTTTTTGATTTCGTTTTTTTTTAAAGTTTAGTTTAACTAATTTTTTATATACTTGCAATTTTTTGTTTATTTTGCTATTTATTTTTTGAATTGGTAAATTTTTTTTTCAAAAATTATAATTATTTAAATTTTTAGAGATAGATATTTTTTTGATATGTTAAAATTTTTAATGAAAATTATTTATTTATTTTTTCATTATTATTTTACCTGTTCTTTGAATACTCGCAATTTTTTATATATTTTGCTTAAAAATTATTTTAAAAGCGTAGTTAAATTTTTAATAAAGAATATAAATTTTTTTAAAAAAACTTAGAAGAAAAAAAATCGTTTAAGCAATTTTGGATAATTTTTAAATTGGTTTATTATACTTTTTTATATATAATATTTACTTTTTATAAACTTCACTGAATTTTTACTATTAAACATATTTTCTATTGAATTTTTTAAGACAACTTTTTTCGAAAAATTTAAATAAGAACATATTAAATAATTAAGAAAATGTTTAATTTAAAAAAATGTTTCTATAGGTAATTTAAACAGCTTAAATAAAATTTTCAATAAAATCATCAATCAATAAAAAAGTGTAAGCGAAAAATATTTTTTTTTGAGAAAAAAAAAATGTTTATATAAAAAAATTTTATTTATGTTATACTTATACATGTCTAATAAATTTAAGAAAATTTTTATGTTACAAAAAAAGTTTTATATTAGTAATTTTAAAAGCATAATTAAAATTTGCAATTTATTTAAATCATAAACATTTATTTTGCGAAATTTTCTTATAAATAATTTATTTTATTTTTTTATATAAGAAATATTATACTTTTTGAATTAACCTTATTATTTTTTAATTGTGACTTTCATGTTTTTTTTTTAATTTATATTTTATATATTTTTTATTATTTTTTGTTTTGTAATTTAATTTTTTTTATTTATCATATTGTACATTTTTTTTATTAAAACTTAAAAGTAAAGAGTTAATTTTTGCTTGGAAAATTTTAATATTTCTGCTTTTTTTAAATTATTTTTAATTATCTTTCATTACTTTTAAATTTTTTTAAATAATTTTATTTATTTTTTTAATTGTACTTGTAGTTTACATTTTTTTAACTATTACAAAGTTTTTATTAAAACTTAATAGAAATAAAATTAATTTCTTTTTAGAAAATTTTAATTATTGTGTTTTTTGTAATTGTTTTTAATTATTACTTTTAAATATTTAAAATTTTTAACAGTAGTTTAAATTTTTTTTAACTATTATAAATTTTTTTATTAAAACTTAAAGTGAAATTATTTATTTATTTTTAAGAAAATTTCAAAATGTTTGCGGTTTTTGAATTATTTTCAAACTTCTTATATTATCTATTACTTTTTTTAAATAATTTTATATTTTTTTTTTAATTTATAATTTTTTTTATTAAAAATTAATAGCAAAAACATTTTTTTTAGAAAATTTTAATATTTGTGGTCTTGTTATATTATTTTCAATTTTCAATTATTACTTTTAAATTTTTAGAATATTTTTTTTATGTTTTTTATAGTAGTTTAAATTTTTTTAACTATTATAAATATTTTTATTAAAACTTAGTAGGAAATAATTAATTTTTTTAGAAAATTTTAAAATTTTGTGCCCTTTTAAATTATTTTATATCTTCCTTTACTTTTTTTGAGAAAAAATTTATTATTTTTAATATTCTCATTTGCATTTATATATATTATATATATTAATATTGTTATTTTCGTAAATGAAAAGCAAATTAAAAATTCGTAAAATCCCACAAACTACGCAAACATTAGAAAAACTAACCAAAATTACACCCAAGAGTCAGCTTAAAATAAATTTTGTGCGTACTTTGCGCAAACAAAAGCGGCAACCACTAAAGCAACCACAACAACAACAATAACTAAAATAACGGAAACAGTTAAAAATGCACGCCCAAAGGACTAATTTCGTGTTTAGACGACAAATTTCGCTCGAAGAGTGAGTAAACGGTGCTTTGAAAGGCTGACTAAGCGATTTGCCAACTGTGTATTTGAGTGTGTGTTTGTGTTTCTGTGCTCAAAATAGTTTTTCTATGCATGTGGCTGTGTGCTTGTGTTGAGCAAATGTCTGTCTGTGTGCTGTTGCGCTTTTTGTATTTGTGCATTGGTCATGACCCGCAAACGGACGTTCAAGTGTCGGCGAGCCGTTCGTTGTTGGTGTTAAGGATGAGCATATGGGCTTTTAGGCGTAAAAACTTATACGAAATACACACACATCAACAATATATGCGGACAGTAGTAATAAAATAATTTTCAGTGTTTGTGTATGCATGTAGGGTCAGTGAGAAATTTTTGGTTGTCATTTATAGGGTGTTTTATTAAGACACTTTGGCTGGGAAAGAAACTGCAGAAAAATCTCAAAAAATAATTAATATATAATAAATTAAATACAATAATATTTCGAAAATATTAGCGCCTCTAACTATATATAATCTTCACTGTTTACATTTTGCTATATTTTCCCTACCGGTTCATTTAGTTGCTTTCAATTTGCCAAATCATTATAATCATATTATATATATTTTTTTGCATATTTCTTATATATTAAGTCTTCTAACGCCATATTGCATTCACGCCCCATTTATGCCAACTACATTTTTCCTACTGGGTCAATTAAATGTTTTTCCTTTTGGCAGCTTAATAGTTGACCACATGTTGTAGCGATTATTCGCAGTTGACCCGCCTTCACTTTACGCCGCATTATTTCATTAAAACTTTATCCATATTTTGCCACTCATCCCCATCCAGTGGCCGTTGCTCTTTTTTACTGGCCTGTCATTTTCAAAAGGGCTTTGATATTTGGTTATTTAGCATGTAAACTCATAAATTTAAAGTACTATTACAGTTATTTGCGAATTTCGAAGTAGTTTTAATTGAAATTGAGTTCAGAAATTTTGTAGATTTAGCAGAATTTTTTAAGAGAGTCTTGTGTTTTCATAAAATAACGTTAATTATGAGCTGCAATTGAGAGTTGGCTGATGAGAGAGCCGAGGAGAAGAGAGGCGGAATATGTTTATCATTAGTTCGAAGAATTCTATAATCGTAGACATTTGGCTCCTCGAAATAATTATTAGTTATTAAGTGGCCTCTTATAATTGTTGATTTGCCATCGAGTAGCAATAACTTTTCACTATGTAATTAACATGTTACCATAGCTTCACCTATAGCATTATTAGTTTTTGCGGCTTTTGTCGTGGAAAAATAAGTTTGATGTTGGGATAAAATGTCGCCAAGACTTATTTCGCCACAACAACAGAAGCTATGATTCTTGAAGAAGTCGAATCGCCACTTTAAGGTTGATTCTGCATTTTTGTAAACGAGGTTCTGCGAAAATTATTTTTTCTCGACGAAAACGCCTCTAAAGAAGAGTAACTTGATTTCAACGTAGTACTGTCTGTTAAGGTGATACGTTGCTTTCCTCTTAGTTACATCCATATTTCTGTACTCTGAGTCAACTAGATATCGCCAAGTGACATTTCGCCACAACAACGGAAGTTCCAATAGGGGCGGATAGTCAATTTTACACAAAAACATCCTTGACGAAATCAGATCGCCACTTTACATGATGGCAGAGAGGTACGCTCCTTCAATCGTGATTTTTGGGCTCTGGCAGCAAGAACGTGCTCTGTGTTAAGCTTATCTACCAAGCTCAACGATTTCTCGTGAACGATCTTTTGGGGCTATCGACGAGATGTTGGTGAGAGATTGAGATTTCGAAACCAGTATTAAGTTGTAGTCAATTTCAATAGTTCATCCAACTACATGAATAAATTTCCGCTCTTCGGCTAGTCTACTAACTATTTGAGATGTTTACCATCCTGCACGGTACAATTTCTTTTGTATACAATTTAGTTACAGTCCAAAAAGCATCAACTCGCCAGCATCATAACATTTACAGTTTCAAACATGCCACAATGGTCTAGAACTAGCAAAGACTACTATACCTGAGCAATATATGCCGACTTCTGCTCTATAAGAGCGGTGAAAGACCAAGGTTTTAATTGTGGTTCGAGTCTTCGAGACAAGCGTGGTCAACCAGCTGTACTTTCACTAGTTAGCTGTCGCTGGATTTGAATGCCGATATTTTGCGGAGTTGACCCGTTCCTTAACGGTAGTGTAGTAGTTCTCATATCATATCCATATGTAGCGGATTAATATTATACATTATAATATTAATATTTTAAGATATATATTTATATAATATTTTAATATTAATATTTTAAGACAAACTTTTGCGGAAGACCTTTGACCTTTAGAGGGCACAATAGACCCTAGATCGCGCTGCAAACCTCATACAAATTCTAGGAAGATCCGAAAAAAAAAGGTTCGGTTTTCTTAACTGATTTACAGTGAAAATTTTCGGCTGTCGGAAGAGTTCTAAAATTGTGGACGAAGCTCAGCGATTACTACGATATGACGTTGGTTTCTAATAGGGTTCTATTTTCATAGTTCAAAATTCTTGTAGATTAAGGTTACGTTGTAACAAGTAGTTCAGAATTATTGTTGATTATGGCAAATCTTTGACTTTTGGACCTTTATTTTTGCTTTCTTCTGAAGGCAGGAAGAGCGAGAGGAAGAGGAAGGAAGTTTAAACAGTGATGAGTTGCGTAAGTTAGTTTATAAATTACAAATTAATTTAGTAAGCCCAAAACTATGCTACAAAACACTACACATATTATATGTTTTTTATATTTAAAAATATTTCTTGACAAATATGACAAAATATATTTATATATTTTTTCAATCAATCAAACTTTAGACAGCGATTCAGTAACCTAGTCACTTTACTTTTTGTTTTGTTTAGTATATTATATAGAAGTATACATTTAGTAGTGGTGTTGATATATGGAAGTATACCTTTAGGAGTGGTATTCACAGCAGGCTTAATATAGCTGTTTCTGTTAGCAAAACTATTTATTTGATATATTTTAATTAGTAATATTGCTTAGCTTACCTCTCTGCTGCCTTTAAATTGTTTTTGTTGTTATTTTCTTTTTGTTGTTACAATTTTTGTTTGTTTATGCGCCTTGCTTTTATTTGCGTTGCAGCGTGCGAAGAATTTTTTGCTGTTTCGCTAGTAATCTTTTACACTTTTTGTTTAAAATTTCCTTCTTTTTTGTAAGTTTTTACACGAATGTGTTTTTGTTGTTTTACAACAAATACTTAATTTTTCCGCACTCAGTCTTTATTTCACTGCCTTTCAATTAATTTATAACTCTATAATAACTTTCCAACTTGTTGTTGTGCAATCAATATGCTCACACTGTCATTACTGAGCACTTCCTCACGCTCTATGCTTGCGCTTGTGTTTGTGTGTGTGTGTGAACACACGCTGCTGTGCGTTGACTTCGATCGAACGCCTTCAACTTTACTTTTATGCTAATTAATATTTATGTAATCGCGTTTCGTTGTGTTGCTATTGCCGTTATTGTTGTTGTTGACGCAGCTGCTGTCTTTGGAACACCTGCTATTGTTTTTGTGGTTGTTGTTGTTATTGTAGCTACGCCTTATAGTTACTCAATGGCATGCCGCATGTCAGCAAACGTTTTTATATAATGTTTTCGTGTATTTTTTTTAGTTGAAAATTTTTTTTTATAATTTTTTTATTTTACAGTAAATTAAATTTACAATTCACTACATTTGCAAAATTTTCGCTCCGTTTATTTCACTTTTTACTCGCTTCAATTTGCAGCGCTTCCTGTTCAACTACTTTGTCAGCGCCTGAGTGTATGCTACAATATTGCTATTTCTACTGCTGCTGTGTTATTTTGCTGTCGTCGCGGTTGGGTGTTGCTGACTTTCGCTTCCTTTTGTCTACTTTGATTGCTGATTATTGTATTCACTTTGTTTTCATGCTGCTTTTTGGCATATTCTGCGCGCTGGTGTCAAATAACAGTCAGTCTCGTCTGTCAGTTATGCATACAAAAACAATTGCTTTGTTGACATTTAGCAATGATTTTCTACAATAAACAACAACACCTATGCACCTTTTTATAACGTTTTCTTAAACTTTTATATTACTTTTGGCATCCACTCGCTCGCTTATCCTTTCATGCCGTTGTCCTTACGCAAATATTTTCACTGTCTCCTGTCGCCACTTGAATGATTGAATGCACTTACGGTCGCTGTTTGCTAGCGTCTGACTCATATGACATTCGACTTTTGCTCGGTTGCATTGGCGTGCGTGTTGGAAGCGTAGCTGTCGCCGTGTGTATACTGGAAGGCAATTGCCGTGGAACGTACGACGTCTTAGCGGTTGTCTGTTGTGGCAAGGATGTGATTTTACCTAGCGGAGATTACCATCCAGACACTGCTAATGCGCACTAGATGGCGTCGTAGGTTATTGTACCGTGGGCAAGAATAAAGAAAATATATTTTCATTCGAGACACCCTGTACGCATATCCTGGCTGCAGGATGTTAAACTTTCAGTGGTATTGTAATAGAGTAAAAATGAGGAAAGAAAGGTAATGTCTTTGCTTATAAAAATGAGTGTAAAATATTCAGGCAACACAGACAGTAGAGTGTAAAAGATTTCAAGTGGAAAATTAATTTTTTGTTTTTTTTTTTTATTTTATATAAATTTTATAAAATTTTATAGTTTTTTTTAATAATTTTATTATATTTTCAAAAATTTTTATTTTGTTTTTTTATATTTTTTTTAGAATAGTTGTTTATTTTTATATAATTTATTTATGATTTTAGTTTTAGTTAGATTAAATTATCGCTTCACTCTCACTGAAATTAAAATAGAAATACTAAAAGGTTCACTTTTGTTTTGACATTCATTAATTTCCATTCTTATTCTATATATTTTAAATATTAGTTTCTTTGTTTAATTTTCTTAATTTGTATTTCATATTTTTTGTTTGATATTCCGTTTTCCGCTTTACAAATTTTGTATTCTATGTGTTATAAAATGTGATATTCTATGTTCTGTGTAAAATGCATTTTCAATGTATTTTTAATTTTTCTTTGTATACAAATATATATTTTGTATTTAGTTTTCTATGTTCTATGTTTTACGTCTACATTCAATTTTATTTATTAACAATTTTGTACCTAAATCCAAACTATTTCTTATATTATAAGTAATATTCTATACATATTTTGTATTTTATTTGCTGTATTCTATGTTTATGTCAATATTCTATTTAATTTAATATCGATTTTCGTCCCAAATTCAGGCTATATCTTGTATTATAAACGATATTTTATATATACATATTTTGTCTTTTACTTCATATATTCTATGTTTATGTCAGTATTCTATTTAATTTGATATGCATTTTCGATCCGGACTATATTTTTATATTATACGTCATATTTTAAACATTTACATTCTATGTTATTCTACGTTTAACATTCTAGCCGCTATGTTATATATTTCATTTCAGTTAGAATATATTGTATTTTCCCATTTATTTTCAATATTGTGTTGACTTCTGATTTGTTTCTACAAAAATTCTATGTTGTTTAGACGATATTATAAACATAATTATAATATTTTCTACCCTCTATACATAAGACTTCATGACAAATTTTTATTCTGACTCCATATTGAGTGAAACATATTCTATGTTATTTATTTATTTAATATTTTAGTATTTTAATATTTATTTCTATTAATTTGTTCATGATTATACAGTTAATATTTTTTATATTCTATGTTGTATTTATTTTAAATTTTTTATATCAGATCTTTAATTTAACATTCTATGTTTTATGTTTGGTACTTGGTTTTAATTTAAAATTTATATTCTAAAAACATAGAATCTATTATGTTTAAAAATTCTAAAGCTTTGTATATTCGATATTTTAATTTAAAAATTCTATGCTTTATATGTAATACTTGATAAAATATAAAACGTGTTTTCTAAGAACATAGAATACAATATTTTTAAAAATTGTGAGTTTTTGTATATCAGATATTTTAATTTTACCATTGTAAGTTTTATATTTAATATTTGGTTTTCTATATTTTTGATTTTATATTCAATATGCAATGTTTTATAATTTTTAAAAATTCTGAAGTCTTTTTGTATTAATATTAATAGTCTATGTTTTATATTTAATACTTGGTTTTAATTAAAACGTATATTCTGAAAACATAGAATCTAATAGTTTTAGATATTCTGAAGTTTTGTACATTAAATACTTGGATTTTTATTTTATATGTTTTGTATTTAATACTTAGTTTTCTATATTTTTGACTTTATATTCTATATTCCATGTTCTATAATTTTTAAAACTTCTGCAACTTTGTATAAGAGATATCTTAATTTTAATATTGTATGTTTTGTGTTTAAAACTTGATTTTAAATCTAATTTAAAATGTACATTCTAAAATCATGTATGTTTTATATTTAATATTTGGTTTTCTATATTTTTGACTGAATGTTCTATATTCCATGTTCTATTATTTTTAACATTTTTTATGGTATGTATATTAGAAACGTTAATGCTATTTAATATTTTACCATATCTTTCATATATTAGAAGAATTTTTTTTTATTTATATATTAAAACCTTTCATAATATATTTTTAAATAAAATGTTTAAAGATAAAACAAACCAAAAAGTTATAAAAAAAATTTAAATCAAAAAAATATTTAACATACATTTTTACTAAAATTTTTTCTAAATTTCATTACTAATTAATTTTTTTATTAATTAAATTATTATTTTTAGTTAATTTTAAGAATTTTTTAATTCATTTTATTATTTATTATAATTAATTTTATAAATTTTGATTAAATTATTTTTGCTTCTTATTAATTAAATTATGTTAGAAAGTTTTTACAAACTTTTTTATGTAAATTTAGGTGTATAAATTTAAGAATAGGGTTAAAGATCTCGTCCAACTATTTTGAGAATTAACTTAAAACTTTAGGGTAATAACGCCAACAAAAGAACCTCCGCAAGCTATCACTATAAGCTTTTCAGCTACTGCCATTTAGACTACTTTGAAGTACACCGCTTTTAAACTCGCCGAAAATAGAGGGGGACGCTTGTCATAATCCGCGTTATACAAAAGAAAAAGTAATAAAAAAAATTCAATTAAAAAAAAAAGATAATAAAAGGCGAAATATCATATGCTGCCGAAGGCGTGTGCACAGTTTCCGCAAATGCCTGCTTTCTTTTATCGCCTCGTTCGTACGTTCGTTGATCCTGCTGGTGCCATTGATCCTGGCTGCGCTGATTTATGCTATTCTTTGTTGTACATATACATATCTATATTCTCATTTGCTTAGCTACGCGATGTATTTATGATTACTGCTAATCATATGGTCCACATTGGTCCAGCCGCTCAGGCGCATTCGGCTTTTGTCGGAGTTTTGCCGTGCCGCTAAAGCGTATCGAGTTTCAGCGCGGCCAATTGACTGTGCCTTTCTTAACAATGAACTGTAATCTATACTAAGCAAGGTGGTCACAGTTGTTGTTGTGTTGGGATTTTTAGCGGCACTCATCGTCTTCTCTTACAAATGTAAGTGATATACATATTTCACTTTTGCTTTTATCGGTGATGGCGATCTTGTGAGCGGCAAATGCGTTTAACATGCGGTCGAATGAGTTGAGATTGTATCAGGGCGCTGAATTCATAATTTTCACTTAATTTTTGGAGGTAAAATGCAAAGTGAACGCAAATTATATCAAAAGTCTTATAGACGAAAACTTGTTAGCTTTCATTGTTTTAATAATTTCTAAAGCTTTGATAGAGCTTTTTTAGGTATTAAGGCTATCACAAAATATGTTTTATATAATAAACACGAAGCATTGATTTGTGTGGTTCCAAATATGTATACTTGTAATCTAATTCTGCTTCAGAAACACAACAGTATTGAGTTTTAAAGAGTTTTAAAGGCGTTAGAAATTATGGATTCACTAATTTTTGCGTTTGGCGAGCTTTTAACTTTGTTTTTAAAGATTATAAAAGAGTTTTTTAAAGCTTTAAATTTAGAGATAATATATTTTTTGGAATAAATAAGACATTTTTATTGATGTATGATTGTATGTATGATTTTCATAATCTCTTCGAAAGCTTTGTTAGTAGTGTTAATAGTTGCTTATGAAAAGTTTACCATATGCATTTAAAAAAGAATTATAGCATTTTACAATTATTATATAACTCATTTTGAACTTTCGGAGCTTTTTGCTAATGCGGAACGTTTTGTATAGCTTTTCGCTATATGAAATTTCTTAGTTGCGGATTGAGCTCTGTAAAAAAATATGTGTATTATATTTATGAAGATTAATTGGTTGCCCAAAGCTTTAAAGGCTTTTTAGCGATGCACATGCAAGTTTACAAGGGAGTTTTTAGGCATTAGTTAAAATATATGTTTTAAACCTTTGCAAAATATCTCGAATTGTGATGGTAGAGCTTTGAACCAAATTTTGTTTTCGCAAAGCTTTGAACGGTTTGTAGGGATGCACATAGAAAATTACAAGGGAGCTTTTTAACATTGGTTAAAATATATATTTTAATCCTTTACAAAATATATCGAATTGTAATACTAGAGCTTTGAAAGCTTTGTTGGACAAAAGTCACAAAGATGCTCACTAATTCAAACATATGTATATCAATTTGCAGCATCCTGTTATACTGCATGGCTAATCACCATGTTCCAATCAGAAATTCTAATAATCTATAAAAATTTATAATAATCTATTTTGGAGTAAATCACTGTTATTAGCGCTGTTAACTCTGGTTGAAGTTTTATGAAAGAAATATATACAAATACATATACATTTTATTATTATTTGTATGTAAAACCTGACTAACTGAGATATGTTAATTTTTAAGAATTATAAGCGCTAAAAAAGCTGTTTTTCAACTCAAAAGCTTAATTTTAAAACTTTTACTAAACTCAAAAACGCCTTGTATGCTATAGAGCTTGCACAGTGCTTTATGACATATTGTGAATTATAGAGGTTTCAGAAAGCTTAACAACACTTTGTAGGTAATGTAGCTTTCACAAGGCTTAGTGAAGTATGAAACCAGATTTTTCCGAGCTAACCTCTCTTTCCTTCTTATTACTAGCTGGGTTTGTCAAGCGCATAAATATCACTCTCATTCTCTGTAAGCGAAATATTTCCTGCTACTTTCCTAAGAAAATCACAATTTCCAGCTTCATTTCATTTCTGCTTAATCCAAGTGGTGGTGGAAACACCAACCAAAACCTACTTTACACTGTCGCCATCTTCTAAACGTTGCTTGCAACCGCTTCAGCTCCGAGCTAAGTGTTTTTCAAGCAGCGTGTAGAAGTCAACATGGAAAGCGATGAGATTTCACATTTTAATTACTGCAAAAATACTTGAACAACTACGAGATACACGCACACACACACGAACATATTCGTGGGTGGTAAGACCGTTAAGTGACTCGCTGAATGCTCGAGTGCCAGTGACGTTGTTTGCTAAATATATGTGTGGGTGCATGTGAATGAAAAGCGGGTAGCGGGAGGGTTTAGCGTTGGGTTAACGTCAAGTGGCATGTGGCTGACGCAAATTAATCCGCCTGTTGCTTGTTAAAATGCAAATGCAAATACAAACAGTCCTTGCTCGTGCACAGATAAAAGCTTCTGAGAGGGAAAGAGTGAGCCGCAGCAAGCGAAAAGCTGTAGGTGGGGTACAATAACCCCTTTCTAATGCTGCTGGGCGAAGAAAATTGAATAGCGCACACTTGTAATGGAGATTGGGTTCCGTTAGCCTGGCACTTGACAGCAAAGCAGGTGGGTGGTCGTGTCTGTTCTGTGTGTTTGTTGGCAAGCACTTCGGCCATTTGCAAACGTCAGGCGAATCGCAAAAAAATAAATATGTGTGTGTATAGTGATCCACTCGAGGCTTTGACATTGATAGGTGGGTGGGTGGTTCCTTGCTGAGTTGGCGTCAAATGGGGTTGTCGCTACGTAAATGTACGTGCGCTTGGCGGGCGGTCGGTTGGTCGGTTCTAGTGTTGTTGTGTTGTTGGATACGCTGGCTGTGGTTGATTCGAAGATGACGACGCAATGCGGCTGGATAAGCTGCATTTGAAGTCTCAATTACGCGACCAAATCAAAATCAAAATGGAGTATATAGAAAAGCTATGGAGGGACAATCGACTGCGGAGTAATCAAAATGGCATATGCGGCACAGTGGCGCACAAAGGAAAGGCAACACTTTTTTGGAATGCTTACAAAAGCCGATAGAAGTTATTAGTTGGTAAAGCTGTGGTTGACATTTGGGAGGAATAGGCTATATGTTCGCATCATCAACCTCATTTACGCATTTTAGGCGTTAACTAGTTGTCGGGTTTAGAGACTTTTGGTGCAGTTTGGGGGTCACCCTAACTAATTTGATGGGACTTATTATGCTCAGAAAAATTCTTTTCGACGTTTTATCTCTGAGTTATATTTTAGGAAAGATTCGCATTTTGTAGTTAAAAGCTTTGGTATGCAGCAGTTCTTTTGGTTGGTTTCGGAAGTAGTGGTGTCTCCAGCGAACATATATTTTGGATTATTACAGGCTTGAAAACTTCTTGTATGCATTTGAAAGTTTTTTGGAAGCTTGAAAACTTCTGGGATAAGCTTGAAAGCTTTCTGTAAGCTTAAAAGCTTCGAAGTAAGAATAAAGAAATCTTTTAATGTGCATAACTAGAGCAAATCAATATTGTCAGTAGCTGCAATGCACTTGCTATCGAAGTAGAAATTTTTAAGACAATTACTACAGCCCTCTTAAACCGCTCAGAGCCAAGAAAATTTCGTAGTAAGTAAACTGTATTTTTTTAAAGCGAGCGCCAATATTAAAGCTGCGAAATTAAAGTTTTTTATTTTTTTGTGCAAATTTTTTCCAAATTGTGCCACTGTGCCAACGTCTCGAGCGCATTTCAATTACTTCAATTTTGCCAGTTGTGCAATTTCTACTGAGATTTTTGCGTGGCGCGAAAAAAATATACAAA
Source organism: Bactrocera oleae (assembly GCF_042242935.1). Classification (NCBI taxonomy): domain Eukaryota; kingdom Metazoa; phylum Arthropoda; class Insecta; order Diptera; family Tephritidae; genus Bactrocera; species Bactrocera oleae. The sequence continues at coordinate 4,837,998 of NC_091539.1, forward strand.
TTCTACGGTGTAATGAAAAATGGAAGATAACAATATAAGCAACAACAACAGCGCCAACAGCTAGAACGGTAAATATCAACATGAGCCGCAACAAAGCGCATTTATTTGCACAAAAGCTATGCTTGGATGAACGCCACAAGGATAGCGGTAGTAGAAGTATGCTGCGCGTATTAACAGTTGGCACTCGAGCACAAGGAGGTCTACTTTTAGGCAGCCAAGCAGGGTGCGCTGACAATTGGTGCTCAAGCAGCTTTTTGTGTATATCCAAGCGCTGACGGAGATGTGGCACAAGCTTTTGTGCATCTAATGGTAAATTGTAAATAGAATGCAGCAAGTTGTTGTTGTTGCCGCTGATGATGATTTGATTTGTCAATTGAAAAATGTGCAAAAAATGCGAGATAAATACAAAAAAAACAAAACAAAAAAACAACCTGGCAGCGCTGAGCAATATAGCGTAAACTCAAAGCTGTCGCTGTCAGCACTTTTGCACGTAACAGCAACAACAACAATATTAATAAGCGGCGTATCTCAAATGTAAACGCAAATAAAGACGATGGCATTCAAGCACACTGTCAGCCACATATTCATGTACTTACGCTTATATACTCTTATATATATATATATATATTTAGAGCATTACACGAACACTTATACATATGCACACACATCTATTTACAAACCCTTAGTCAGTCACTTGGTGGCGTGGCCGCATTCCTGCTTTGCCCAACCCACTTCTCTTCTTTCTTTTTTCTACAAGTTCTTTCAATGTGTAAGCCACACCAATCCATGGCGACGACCTTAGCGCGCATTTTGTCGCAGCGGGGTTTCGTTATAATTGCGCTATGACAACAACAAGAACAAGCTTATACGCTTGAAAGCAGTACACAACAATAAAGCAGATATATTTATTAGCGTCACAATGGGCGCATAAGTAGGCAGTCATGCGACTTTCTTCCGCACATTTTTAGGCTCTGCCAGCTAGTTGCAAGATTCGTTAATACTTCGAGAACAACAAAAAAAAAGTTAACTTCGCTAACAACCTAGCTACCTACCCTACACAAATAAAGAAGTTTCTATACAAGTATTTGATTTTGATCGTACAGTTTGTATGACAGCTATATGCTATAGTTATCTGAGAGCGAAATTTTGTTTTGGATATTATAGCGTTGCTTTGGACAATATGCCATGCCGAATTTCATGAAGATATCTCGTCAAATAAAAATATTTTCCTTACTAGTACTTAATTTTGATTGTTCAGTTTGTATGGCAGCTATATGCTATATTGGGCCGATATCCGCGGTTTCGACAAATGAACAGCTTTTTTCGGCAGAAATGGACGTGTGCAAAATTTTAGAACTACAGAGAGTCGGACTCAACCAAGCTCGTCACGCTGATCATTTATATATATTCTTTTTATAGGATTTCCGACGTTGCCTTCTGGGTGTTAAAAACTCCGTGGCAGACTTAATATACACTTATAGCCTCGGGTATTAGTATATGGTATCAGACGATATATATGGTATACGAGATTTATCTCCCTAGTTTTATTTATATAGCTTGCTTGGTAGCCAAAATATCTTACTTGAAGTGAAATGAACTTCGGAATTTAGAGGTTTCTATATAAGAGGTCCATGAGAAGATGTGAATCGATTATATCCGTTTTCGGTACCAACATATCTAATGCTAAGCAAAGTAGTCTTATCAAATTTTACTAAGATATCTCATATATCTCCTAATACATATATAAGAAAGAAAAAATCCGATTTATTCAGTATATGGTAGCTATGTCAAGGTATGTTCTGACCTTATATAATTTTGGTCCCAACTAACCTAATTTTAAGCAATGTATTCTCACCAAACCTTATTAATATATTTCATATAATACTCACTATTGGCGGTGCTATATTGACCGGAAGAAAAAATTTCGACTTTTTCAGTATATGGGGTTTATGAAAAGGTATGTGCCGATTTTATACCGTTTTTTTATGAACTTACTTAATACTAAGGAAAGTTTTCTAACCAAATTCGGTTAAGGTAACTCATATATTACCCAGTATATAACATATTATATTAACCGAAAGGAAGAATATCAGTATATTAGTTTTAAAAAGCCTGCGGATATATTATATTATATATGAACCGATTTTATGCAATTTTGGTAACAATTTACTTAATGCTAAGTAAAATATTTTCAGCAAATTTTATTAAGATAACTCGCATGTTGCCCAATATAGGCGGGATTTATACAACCGACAGCACGGATATCATTATAATCGATATACTTGTATGGACCAATTTACAACAGGCTAAATAAAGCACTCTTAACGCATTTTATTGAGATATGTCACATATTACCTAATATATAGAGTATTAAATCAACCGCGTGGAAAAATATTACTATATTCCGTATAAAGGGGCTAGTGGAAGATATGAACTGATTTTACAGATTTTTAGTACTAAAACACATAATTTTTATAGTAATGCTCTTACTTAATTTTACTGTTATATCTCACATATTAACTGAGATCTGCGATATAAAATCAACCGAAAGCACGAAGCTGCTCATATCCGGTATATCGAGAGTAGTGAAATATATATACCGATTTCGCTAATTTTTGGTACCGATATACATATTTTCACATAAAGACATACTACAATTTTTGTTTAGGTACAATTGTAGTTGTAATATATTATACTCACGACTTAAGAGATATAGTTTTGAGAGAGTTATCGCACTCTTGCTAGTTTCGGCAATACCGGTATGTGGTGTATGAGTTCAGTTTATACCAGGTATTTCAAAATTTTGCAGAAATGAAATTGTTATAAAAGCACCAGTTCAGCAGTCATAAATATTTCACTTCGGAAACTTGAACTAACCAGAAGACTCGTTGCTTTGTGCAAAATTTACCGTACCACAGTTTTTTAGCATTGTATGTTCTTTATTCACCACTTATTATTGTTGTTGTTGCATTTCTATAAAAACTTATTTGTTTTGCTGTTGTTTGAGGCATGATTCTGTATCCTTGAGTTTCAGTGCGTATATTTATTTAGTAGCTGCCAAAGAGATATAGCCAATGGCAAAAGGGACAATGCCATGTTGCTATTATTGTTGTTGTACATACTTATATTGTGTAGGTTACATATGTTTATTTGCCGATATACCTATATATTGTCAGAATATTTATGTTTGGTTATATGTTGCACATTCAGGTTTCTGCTTACCACTGTCAATAGAGCGCCTTTGACACTAAATAAAAGCTTTGCGTGACAGCTGAGTTAATAAATTTTGTTGCGTATGGTACTTGGTTCCACGCCGTCGGCTGAATTCTAATTAGTTTTTGTAAATATTAAAACATGATATATATTTCAACCACCTCAGCAAGTTCTTCGTAGTTTGTGGTCCATAACAAGATTTTTACTTGATGAGCCCTATTGCATGGGCTTAGCTCATCCATACTTGTTCTTGAGAGTCTACAGACGAAACTCTACCTAATTATGATATAATCTCGCAATTTTAAGCTGTCTAGAACCGAGCACCTTTTGTACGTATTATGTGGACGACTTTCTCATCAATTTTGTATTGACAAAACAGTTTCGGTTTATACTTTAAGTTCTTTTAGAATATCCATAATAGCTTCTAAAACCTATAAAGACCTAGGTTGCTACGAATTCCGTAAGTGTAGAATAATATTTTTGCACTCACGTTCGAAATCTAAAAATCTCGATATTAAGATAACTGTTTCGGTACCGACTCAGGAAAGTTTCATCGCCGTATGAGCAAATCAGTCGACGGAAAACTGTAAGACTTCTAAAACCGAACTCAAATGTTGTTACAGACTATAAGTCCGTACAAAGCCAACATGTTATTAAGAGATTTGTATTACCGAAATTTAATCCATTACCGTTCCAGGAATGTCATAATCAGTAAAGTTACACGTAATCTTTATAAGGATTCGAAGGAAACCAAACATATATGCAATAAAGCTGTGTTGCCAGGAATAAATCCCGGTAAGATTGTCATTGGACACACCAAGAGGTCACTGTCAGCTGTACAGGGTAAAAATTTGACTCAGGTATGCTTGCAAGAGCGTATTTTTCTTGGATGTAAGAAGATTTTCCTGAGGATTGTCTATGCGAAACTATTATGAGCAAAGAACATTACCTCAATACTTTGAGAGCTGAAGTATGACTGGAAGAAAATGATCAATTTTACCAGAATTAAATCCGCACAAATAGATCTTGGACAAGTCGCGGACCAGTTTTCTGCGAACTAAACGTGATTTGCTAATGAAGCCTGAAGAAGAGAATGTTAAAGAATCTTCAGATGAAAAATTTCAGTTGGGAGTATGGGAAAGAGCCAAGAATTGCCATGAAGTTCAATCCAAATTTTGAAATGACAGTACGTAAGACGCTATCCGATATGGGTATAGAAATATGAAGAGATATCGAGAAAATGTTGCTTTGGGAAGCTGTAGAAGCTTCAGAGAAGTCTTGGAGAAAATTTGGAACACCTAAAAATCTTCAAAGTCTGGTTTAGCATGTTGCAGGAATAACGAGGTTAAAGGAGACAGGCTCTACGCTTGATATTATATACGTATGTTATTATGCTGTGAAGAATACCAAAAAACGCAAGTGGTTTTGTTAGGATTTTGGCGAGTTTGGGCTTCAAGATACTTATAGTGAAGTAAGCTGTCTAATCATGGTGCCTAAGTGCGGCCAGCTATGGTTCGGTGCTCAGGCGTCTTTCTTTTCAACCAACCAACCAAGCTGTCTATAAATGAACCAACTTAATTTAAGCTTGTTACTTTCTGAGTTCGAGAATTACAAAAATGGTAGATCTGAGCCTACAGTGGAATTCATCATGTTCTTCCATCGCTTTTTGGAACTCCACTTTCAATGATCAAAGCTTGCTTTGTACACTTCTTCTCCACTCTGAACTACTGGACTAATAGAAATTGGGCACTGCGGGTTCTCGAACTTAGTTGGTTGGATTCTTCAACCGCTTCTTCAAAGCTTGCTTTGTACACTTCTTCTCCACTCTGAACTACTGGACTACTAGAAATTGGGCACTGCGGGTTCTCGAACGTAGTGGGTTGGGTTCTTCAATCGTTTTCTGGAGCTCTAGTTTCTGGTACTGGACTATTAGATTTAGGAAATTGGTTGCTGCAGGTTCTCGAACGGAGTTCGTTAGGTTCTCTGACTGCATTTTGGTACTCCTCTTTCAATGAAAGTACGGAATTATTCCTAAAGGCGGCTACAGCTATTCACCCTCTAATCATTAGCTAGAAGCCATTTTATTGTGTGCCTTGTTTCCTTTTTTAATTACTTTGCTCTTCTGTTATTGAATTAAATGCATTCGAAAGCGGATTTACGCCTTTATTGACGAACACGTGTCCACTTTGAACATACAACTGCGTTGGCATGGGTGTATAGTATTAATTCATTTCATTAAGAGCACGTTGACTGAACATATGGACCAATTCAAAAGTTTTCAAAGTGTGGCATTTTTACAAGCAACACCCAGCCGGCCGCCATGTTGTGCCCGCGCACACATCCACTGTATACATGACTCTCGACATTTTTTGTGATTTCTCGCACGGAATTGTCATTGAGACGCTGCCATGCACGGCACGAAAGCCATGCAGACCGGAAAAAATCTTTCAAATGGACTAACCGAAATGGACGTGCATACATATTTAGCATTGTATGGCGGCCTATAGAGGGTTGCAAGCCGCCTGGCTGGGTTTTTGGGGTTCATAAATTGGAGTTTGAGCTTTGAAGACTTTTGTTTGGCATGCATGGGTCGGTGTTTGGGGGTTTAGAGATGCAGAGTTCCAACTAGCGTTGCTTGTACACCACTCGGCGGTGTGGTTGGGCTTAGCACACGCCGCGCTGCAGTTCACATTTATATCTCGCCCTCTCGTGTATGACGAGTATGCAGCAAAGGAAGGAAATTGCAAAATATGCAACGCTAAGGGAAAATGTCGCCATTGTTTGTGTCAATTGACTGCGCCGGCCGTGTGGGTGGTTGTAACTGTTGTAACGGTTGTGGGTGTGCGACTTGAATAAGAATTTATCAACTGTATATGTGAGGTTGTAAATGTGTGCGGCCGCAGGGTATAAGAGTCAGTGAAAATGTTGTGTATATCGTTGTTGTTGTTGCTTTGTTGTTGCAGTGCCGTTACGTCCGGTAGTATTGGTTGCCTTTGTTGGTCGCACTTGAAAGCTGTACTTTGCAGGCCTTTCGACGGCATACAACGACGGTCGACGTGTAGATTGGTCCAGCGATCATTCGCAAAATAATAACAACAACAATAACTATAAAAAACCGCTTGTTTATTAGATGCCGAGCCATAGTCAACGTCGGCCCAATTTCGATTTTGAGCAGCAAGGCAGCCCATGCGCTTGGACCCAGCCGGCAAGCTGTCAAAGAGGGTGCTCGGACAGACATAAATATGTGCATACATACCACATAAATACATATTTACAGACAAATATACCAATGTATATATATACATACAAATATACATACATATATATATTTAGACACATATATGTATATGTTATTATAACGATTTGGCAAGGCAAAATATAAAAAAAAATCAATACAAAACAACCTTAGAGGCGTGTGGACAATAAATGCTGGGGTTATATATTTGTATATATGTATAAACATATGTGTATATATATCTACAAAAGTCGCTCTTACAAGCGCTGAGCGTGTTAAAGTGTGGGTGTATAGCGGCTAGGAGGCTTTATGAGGGTGCCGAAGTCAGCAATTGAAAATTTATATAGGCATATAGACATACATATATCTATATAGTATATATAAATATGAGCATAAAACAAGGAAAAAAATTGACTTTGGTTACGCCGATACGCTATGATACGCTTCGCAAATAAAAAAGTTTCCATACAATAACTTGAATTTGATCGGTCAGTTTGTATGGCAGCTATATGTTATAGTGGTTCGATCTCAATAATTTCTTCGGAGATTATAGCTTCATCACAATACATACACATGTACAATAATTTGTGCCCAGTTTCGTGAAGATATCTTTTTAAATAAACAAGTTGTTCATACAAGAACTTGATTTTGATCGATCCGTTTGTATGGCAGCTATATGCTATAGTGATTCGATCTTAAAAATTTCTTCAGAGATTATAGCTTTGTCTTGAAAAATAGTCTATGCCGAATTTCGTGAAGATATCTTTTTAAATAAACAAGTTGTTCATACAAGAACTTGATTTTGATCGATCCGTTTGTATGGCAGCTATATGCTATAGTGATCCGATATCGGCGGTTTTAACAAATAAACAGCTGCTTTAGCAGAAAAGCATATGCACAAATTTTCAAATCGATAACTCAAAAACTGAGACATTAGTTCGCGTATATACAGACAGAAACAGGATCTCCAACGTTTCCTTCTGGGTGTTGCAAACTTCGTGGTACGCTGTTCAAGTTTTAAATATACAAGTATATAAAAATATCAGCATTGTTAGAGTATATGTGTCTATGTCGCTAAATACCTACATATATATATCTTGTAGCCTGTGTTGCAGGCGTTCTAATTAGTGTTTGAGATTTGGTTGTTTCCTATTTACTTATTGTTGTTGCTCCAGTTTTTTTTTGTTGTTGGTATATGATGCTTACTTAATGCCATTACTTGTTTTCGCTTTTCAAGTACCCATACAATATTCAACAGAAATCTTCAATTTATTAACTCACATCCGTTGTGTTTGCGGGGCGGTCCACTCCCAAGCCTCCGCATATCACACCCTCGTAGGCGGTGAGTGATTTTCTCAACCAATTTATTATGGCAGCATGTTAACAGACTTGATTTTGACGGCCGTTTAGCAGCGACAAAGCAAAAATGCTTGTAATTACTGTGCGAAGGCTATATGGGTGGATGGTAGCGGGCTTAGCTTGGTGGGCTTGTAGCGGAAATCAGTCGTTCCACTTGAAAATCGGAAATACTCAATAATGAGAAATGTCAACTTATGTTTACATGCTTTGATTGAGTGCTTGTGTGATGTTTGGAGTGCGAATTATTGTCACAGAATTCGAAAGCCACGAAAGATTGTGGATAATGAAAGGAAGAGAGTGTGAATAGTAATTCGGAAACGTTTACAGCTGTGGTTTTCTCCTTCTTACGACTTGAAATGAGGTACAATCTGCCCGGATTTGTTTGTTCTCTTATTATTTTTCAGTATCCGTAAGGCTAAGTGCGTGATTATTGTTTTAGATTTATATTTCGCCTATAAAAATCTTTAGCACCATGGCACTCTGTCTGGATCCTTGAGCCTTTAGCTTAGATTATTTATCATACAGAAATTAGCTGTACGCGTACGGCCCGGTGTTCAAAGCATCTGTCGTAGAAAACAAGAAAGAGAAAAATTATCAGGATCTCGGTTCTCCGCCAGGTTTTTTGGTCTAATAGGATGCAGTATATAGAGCTTGGTTGTTATTTGGGCTCAGAGATCAGCTGTCCAAAAAACAATAAGTGGTTGAGGTACTTAGAATTCTCTGGATTATTTCTTATTTAAAGAAATACAAGAAATGGTTGTGAACCTTGAATCACAATTAAACTACTTGAACGTCAGTTTTTGTTGAGTTTCCGGATTTTATATATGGAAACGATCTCGGACGAAACCGACAAGACGAGCACAGAAGAAATTCATTCTTGAGCTGCATAGAATGGGTAGGAGAAACCGAGAAGTGGCTGAAAAGCTTTTTTAAGATTCTTATAGATGTACACCGAGGATTTAATATGGGGAAACGACAAATTTGCTTGATAATCGAGGAATCTATACTAAAGGCAGTCATAACTATCATCACCAGGTTTTAAGGTTGGGCTGGGACAAGTTCGTTACCAACATATCCTTAGAGAAGTTTTCGCAACGTGCGATGCTTCAGCATTTTATTTATGGTTGTTCAAATGTTTGGGTTTACGTTTCGTCACTGGGCGCACAGAGACCATAAAAAGTCGTGTCTTTGGGCATCCGAATGTAGTATGCCTGAAGGAATCGATTCTATGTCAGGGAATGGTCGACGAGAGAATAAAAATTGCTGAGTCTGTGATTTCTCCAGTTTCAAGGAAAGCCTGCTCGGAAAGTTATTGGAAGGGCCTCAGAAGTCGATTGAGCTCTATAGGTATATGCGCAACTGCAACATTTTTCGAATACTTTCTTGCAGCTTGTGACTTTTAAATTTTTGGTAAGACCAACTGCCTGCGCATATCATCGAAAATTATCGCATTTTTTATTTTGCTGACACGGAAATGAAATCGCAAAGTAGAGAGTGCTTCGGAAAGTGCCAACTTTTATACGAAATCTCTGCTCATAAATAAGTAAATAAGTGAAAGGACGTACGTAAGTTCGCCGGAACGTTAATAGACATGCACACAGACACCTAATACTCGTACTTACTTAACATACATGTATACCGAAATGAAGTCAACAGCAACGTGCAGATATCCAAGCAATCTACCCTGTCAGCTCGGCAACCTAGACAGCCATGACTAAAAAGTTGACTACAACAAACGGCAACACAGATGATAAGATTGTAGGCGTTGGACGGGGATGCGTGGCATGGATCATTGGTGTAAAGCAGAAGCGCAAACATGGCGGCATAGTCAACACCGACACCGGCGGACCACCGACAAAAAGCGCACTTCCAAGCGCCGACAACGACACCACGCGGCGTGTGATGGTGTTGCTATGACAACGCGCCAACGCCAAACGGTTTTCAGTCTACAAAAAAATAATGTCGAAGCCAAAGGACAGCCGTGAGCAAGCGTCAATGCCAAGCGTAAGCGAAAATGGCGATGAAGGTAGCGTAAAAAGTTGGCATGTTAGTGGAATGTATGTGTGTGGCACATGCGAAGCTTCAATTTTCGGGCTCTTATGCGGGCTTTTGGCTTTTTTTCGTGCTATTTCTGCCGCTTATGGGGTCTTATGTATTGATTATGTACTCGTATTTGCTCTTCGGCATTTTTTGTATTAATCGTTGTGCGTTTTTTAGTTTTTTTCCATTCTTCGTTCTTGTATTTGCGACTTACTTTTGTTTGATTAGTATTTGTAGCTCTTCCAGCTGCGAAATACTGGACCGTTGAGTTTCGTTTCTTGTTTTGTAGCATCTTATATTTGTTAGTCCTTCGGCCTTTCCGCTCCGTCCTTGTTCTTTAAGTTCGTTTCAACGATTTTTATCATTCCAAAGCTAGTATCAAGTTTTAAAGAGCCCTTTTTATCATTCCAAAGCTAGCATCAAGTCTTAGTGAGCTTTACGACATCCTTCGGGAATGGAAAATTAAACAGTAATTTCTTAAATTTCTTCTAACAATCAATTCATTCATTTTGTTTTAATCTAAAAGGCTTATGACCTAAAAAGCTCTTAAGCTTTCTACGCTCGATTATCGCTCTCAAAAAATACCAAAAGCTAAGAAAATATAGGCTCTCACGACGATATCTCAGCTTTCTGTATTTATTAGCTAAATTTTTTTATATAACTGAAGCTTAAGCTTATATAAATCTTCTGAGAACACTCTTTCGAATGTAGCTTAGTCATTTGATACCAATTGTCATGAGAATGTAGAGTATCGATGGGTTCTGTGATCCTTAAGTTATGTATGTTTCTAATGAGAGAAGATTTTCACCAGTTTTCTCCGGAACTGGTCATGAGTTCGAATGTCATCCGCATCAATAGCTTAAGTTGCTGAAAATAGTTATTTTTGAGATCTTCTTCGGTTCCTGGTCGGGCATTTTAAACCGCCGAATGTCCTTTAGATATAAATAAGCTGCTAAGATTCATCAGCCGTTCGGAGGAGCAATAGAAGTGCAACCAAAGCAACTCTGGTGCGGATGAGAAGGAAAGTCTTTTAAAAATTATATTCGTCATTGGATTTCCAAAGAGCGTACCTACTATGCGGGTACTTCTTGTGAAGGTACACAATTGAACTGTATTCGTCTGAACTTTCAACTGTGAAGTGTCGAACTAAATTCGCTTGAGTTTCGAACTGCTTGATTTCCTACTGGTATACCGAGTCAAAGCAAGCGCGAGAAATATTAGCGCTAACGGAAACCACTTCGTAGAGTACAAGTATATAAAGCAAATAAAAAATCAGGAAAAAACGTGTTCGTAGTGCTGGAAGGTGACGGAGTTAGACCGAATCAAACAGGAATTTGTGGAAAGTGTAAATAGCGAGCTTGCCGTACAAGTGTGTACCAAAAACTTAGGAAGCTTGCACAATTTCAGCTAGATTAACACAAATAGACCAAAGAGAACGGCGGCCGGGCATGTGTGAAAGCGCTGCGTATTGTGGCGCTGTTTACATAGTTTTTGGAGGCCAAAAGTTGTTTAGGATGGCAGCAATGAAGGCATGAATACGTGGAACTGACTACAAAAACAAAAATACAAGACTTAACAGGCTAAAAAAATGACGCGTTGAGACTTTATTAGCCGTGTGGAGCCTCACGCCCGGTTGGCTGCGACGCCATAACAGTGCAGCGCGCACACACAATCCATCGGCCTATACAATAGACATATGCGTGTTATGTATTGTATATAAACATATGTACTTGTTTGTTTGTGTGAGTAAATAACGGCAGGCAAATCGCATGTTGGTGGGCTGCTTTTGGGGCGCTCCAACAAAAAAGCTTATATAAGTGTTTAAGTGCTGTGGGACGTTATTCAATTATCTCGCTTGCTGTGTGTTTGATGCTGTTGTTGTACATATGTTTGTATGCGGGCATCGTTGAATTGCTAAAAGGGGGCATGTAAAATAATAATGAGAAGTTATAAGGACATCGTGCTTTGAAAGCGCTACGAGCTCTGCTACAAGCGCGAGCTGAAGAGGGAACTCCATTTTTTTGTCAATATAAAAAAGTTTAGCTGTGCCGTTTTTAAAGTAAAAAATTTTTTTGGGTAACTGGCACTTTTGAAGATCTTGTATAGGGTATTTAATAAGATCAATATTATAATTATACTAGAAGCTGCCGATAAAAGTCTCTTAAGGACGGCGATTGGTGCGAGCTTTGCGCTTTGAAAATATTGAAAGTGGAACCCGGTATTCAAGTTAGTTAATCCTGTACTATTGGTTCATTGGACCTTGGACAGAGACTATGTTTGTCGATGACTCCACGTTGATTAAAAGTGTTAAATTTTTTGCGAACCTCACATAATAAATAATAATAATAATAATAACAATAATAATAATATTAAAAATAGTATCTAGACTTATGAAAAAAGCAACTATAATGGTTGTCTGTGCTATTGGCAACCTGAACACTTTCCTCTAACTTCTTCAAGTTAGTAATGACTTGAAGAGCAGCAGTGGATCGAAACTTGCTAATTTTGAGTACAAAATCGATATCTCAAAGGTTAATTCAATTTCTTAGCCTGACTTTAATTTAAAAATGCTTCGAACGGTTCTCAGTACTCAAAGAAACTTTATTGAGGTCTATATTAATATAATAACCCTTTTGAAAGCTCTCATTATCTAAACTTAAATGCTGGGTCAAGTGCATGATGGTTAGCTCTATGTGCAGTTATTATATTTTATTGCTCTTTGGCATATAAGTAATATATGCGCACTTCTATAACTAATTCGGCGGAGAGAGCAAGCTGCCGAGCGTTTTCACTATCGAAAACATTATGTTATAGTTCATCTAAAAACAGTAATACTGACGGAGCTGATAGACGGTCTGCAGACTTATGCAACTATTTCCATAATCTAGACCTGTTCTCCATTATTTCACTGCTTAATCCTGTTGTGAGACTTGGCCTATTGTTTTGAAGCTTTCAGTAGAGTTTCGATGAACTCGGATCAGGCACTCGCTTGACTTGGGTATGAGCAACTATTCGTCGGATAATTTCGGACTAGATTTTGGAGGTTCCACTAGGTTTTTGCGCAGTATTGTTAATATTTTCGAATGAGTGATTGATTTTATTATCTATTCAAGTTAGAAAAACATAGAGTGGTGGAAAAAGCGGACCTAAAAAACGCCGAACTTAAAAAAGAAAATTTCTTGATTTGTTTTTTGCTGCGATTTTTGAGTGCCTTGCTAATCTCGTACATAAACTTTGTTTATAAAAAACATTTATGACAGTGCCCACTTCAATGTCTTAAGTACCGCTTTAATCAGTGAAAACCTGAGAGTCCGTTCATTTTCTCATCGCAAAGATGATTCTATAAACTTAGAAAACTGACGTAAGAACTCTAGGAACTAGTTTTTGTTGATGTGGTGTGAGTTCTAGCACGGTTATAAACCGCATCTGCTCCATTCACCTTAATTCGGCTATGTTGGGTTGTGCTTGTCCTGTAGTTGCCCTGAGTCCTGCGCTTTTACTTCTCTCTTCAGCGTGACTTCCTTTTGTGTGTTTTCTTGCAGAATTCCTCTTGATATGTATTTATGTACATTATCAATTCTCAAGCCACAAAACTACCCATCCCAGTCAGCACAGAGCACCCTCATATTTGTACAATTTAGCCGAAGCCGCCATGATATGTGACGCAAATTCAATTTAAATGGCATTTTCCGTTTAATTTTGTTTCCACTTCATCTTTCGACTGTCACTACTTATGCTTATTACACATATCCACACATACGCACGTACTCAAATACCTTTTTAAGGACCTCGATATAACATATTTGGGCTTAAGAGTGCGTCAAGCGTAACAGCTATGCCAGGCGTCGGTGTGGGGCGGTAAATGTGGCAAGCGCGCGCCATTCACAAATAGATAATAAATCAAGATACTCATGCGCTGTTGTTGTAGTACAGATGTGTTTTTTGCTTTACTTTTGCCAATGTCCGTCGGTCGCCGTTGACAGCCAACAAAGCCGAAAGCAAACAACCCCCTTAGAGATATGGGTAAATAACGGGGCAAGGCAAAGCCAATGGAACGCAAATGGCAGATTCCAAGCCAAAGTCGACAATGGACATGCCGTATATACATATATACTTCTGTATGTATGTATGTGTGTATGTGTGTGCTTGTGCACCTAACGGCATATTTGTCTAGCTACTTAATAGAGGGTGGCTCTTACTAGCGCTGCGGCTGCTACCAATTTCGAGTTATCAACGCGTCACAATCAGCGACAACAGTCAGCTTTCAAGTGTAGAAATATATATATATATACTCGTATATATATATATGTGAGTTTGTGTGTGCGCGCGGTTATTGGAAGGTGCAGCAACTATGAACATTTGCGCCTTCTTAGTTTGTTTGATGAGCATACAATCAATATAGACACGCTGTTGTTGTTGTTGTTGTAATTTCTGTTTGTTTTTGTTATTGCTATTATTATAATAAATGTTGTTGCTGTTGTTGCTGTGGAAGCGCCCGGCGGGCAGATAAACGCAAATTAAAAGAATGAAAGTGAAAAGCTTGTCACCCCTAAAAGTAGACTACAAACAATCAAATGCGCGTATATATCCATATATATGCGTATATGTTGTATATACATATAAGTATGTAAATATAGCGTATGCGTCGCGTTGGTTGTCAACGTGACAACAAAAAGTAACAACAACAACAACAGCAACAACAATAGCAGCGACAATTGCGGGTATTTCAGTGACGCCACCACCGCCAGCTTCATCAGCATAAGCAGCTTCTTCGCATCATCAGCGGGAAAAACAACAACAAAAATAACACTGCTTATGCCAGTCAGCAGCTGGACAATTTTGTTGAAACTTCAACCACCATCAACAGCGCATTGGTGGTGTTGTTGCCTCTAGGCTGAGAAACTGATGGCGGCTGATAGATCTGCTTGCTTATGTATATATGCCATATATATATAACTGTATATACATATATATAAAATGTTAGCTGGGTATATACATACATATCTACCGTAATTTTTATATACATATCTATCTACGGTTTATATGCATACCTATATATGTGTATGTGTATATAGCACCAAATCAACGCTGACTTTGAATATAATGAAGTGTAGTTAGTCTTTGCTGTTGTTATTATTATTGCTGTAGCTCAGCCGTTTGATGTTTTTCTGCATTAAACATGATATGGCGTGTGATTTTTCAGTATCTATTTCAGTTGTTGTTGTAAAATTATTATTTTTTAACTAAGTGCGTTGAAAAAGTGCCAATTTCGCAGCTTTTTTTTGATATAACTGTATTTTTTATAGCCAACGCACCATTGGTGCACTTTTCAAGCAAGAAGGTCATAAGAAGCTTCCAAATATGAAATTCCATCACTATCTTAAAGTAAATTGACTGAATTAAGTATTACTTAGTAATTTTTTTCAACAAGCCCGACTTTTGTGGTATCTTCTACTCAAATAAACCAAGATATGTCTGTATTTAGGTCACACATTTCATCAAAAATCTGATACCGTCCCAACTTTTATTAAAGTCAGGAGGTCTCAAACATTTTTTCTCGAACATTCCTCGGTTCAAAAATTCTTTTTCCAACATACGTTTTTAAAATTGTATTGTTATTCCTCTTTGTAAGAGTTCCCTTTCAGAGCCACAAACCACCTCATGCATGTTTCCTTTATGGTACCAACGTCATCTCAGTTTCCAAGGCCAGGGTTGACTCACGCCCTTATGAGGCAGCGCACTCAAGGACAATTAGCGTAAAGAGGGAGTCATCACAACCTACTCTTACTACTTAATGATGACGGGAGAGGAACATACTCTGAGGCCTACCATGTTTTTAATGAGACGATGGCAGCATTGGCATTACCCCGTCAGCTATTTCTGCTCAGGTGACGGAAAACCTAGACCACCAGCTCAGAATTCAATACAATTGAACTAAGGGTCTTATACAAAGTTTGTATCTATCAAAGTATCAAAAGTCCGTAGGAGTCGAAGACCGTGGAGATTAAGCATATTATTAGCATTTAGCGAATCTGGATTTTTCTGTGAACTAGTGCTGCATTTCGAGCTCTTTTGAAAGTGAGTGTAGCCTAACTTCACAAAACTATTAATTTTGGCTACGTTATTTGGACTGAAAAATCATACATCGGTGTTATTTCGAGAACAGAACCTAAGTATATTGAAATGTTTTAGATCTATATATAAGACTTTCATGTATCTATCAGATAACTCTGTCAGATACATTTGTTAACTTAAGCTACGAATATATTTCGAGATTCTCTTAAGATTACTACAAGTAGTAGCTAAAAGAAGTACTGTGGCTTTTGGAAAGCAAATTTTTAATTTTTTATCCCAACAAAGATCTGATTTGGAAGCCAAGACTACAAAGGAATATAAATTGGAATAAGGTTGTGAATTCGCTTGAGGCTTCTATTAAATTATTTTTATTAATTATTCTTATAGAACAAGGGAGTTAGTTACCAAAAAACCTTCGGTCGCTTCATCAATAGAACTCTCCAAAAATCTGCATATAAGCGAGGTCCAACCGAGTCACTTTAGCGCTTGTGACGTAAACTCGTCGTGAGCAGACAAAGCGTTTGCGCCAGTTCACTGATATCCTCGAAAACGGCCGTCGAAAAATGGTGATTTTATGAAAACAAGCGCTGGGTATATATAGCAACTTATGTACTTGTATACATATATATGTAATGGCCGTTATTGATTTTCTCCTAAGTACTACAGTTGGCACGTGCAGTACATCGTCTCCTCTGCTCATCTGTGGGTCTAAATTGATTTCCACTGTGTTTGATTTCAATGCATCATATCCTTTTCAATTCTTGTTTTTGATGTTGCTGTTGTTGTGCTATATATTTTAATGAAAAGAGGGAAGCGTTAAAAGTGCGTGCGTATACACGCTTTGCCTATCACTTTTCACTTTCCACAATTCCGCTCGAACGCCGGATTTGTCGCTTTTAATTTAACAGCATTTTCAGCTCTTCAATTTATTTACCACCCTCGGGGGTGGTCATGTTCGTGATGTTGGTAAGGGTGGTGTTGATACTGTTGATTTTTTTGTTGCTGTTACTGCCACTCCGCCGCTGTGAAGCGCACAAAGTGCATAAGTAATTGCAAATGGTGAAGCTGGGCTTGGTTGTACTGAGAGAAGAGGGTGCTGACATGACTACGTCACAACAAAAATTAAGCTGTCGAAGTGGAAAGTGTTGACAGTTGTTGACGAGTATTGGCAACCATTTTGAATAAATTAGTTCAAAAGTTTTTGGTGTCTAAGTTTATGTAGTATAAGATTTATCAGAAATTGGATTTAATTTGGCATTTACAGACTAAGCTTACGCTTTTGGCTAGCAAGACTGCCTAGTTGGCTGGTTTTAATGAAAAAAACGAATCGAGCACACAAAAAATTTTTGTAGCCGATGGTTTTGAGGTTGAGAGCTTAGTTGGTTTAGTTGATTCGTTAGATTCTTCAAATTCTTAAAGATAGTATGCTTGAATCTGAGCTAAGTTATCACAATCATTATTTTTTTGTTATAAATATTACTTTAATAACTTTGGAGAATGAGTAATCAGTTCTTGGCCGGTTATAGCCTCGGGTTTATTCCGGTTACGCAAAATTGGCCGTCGTGGGAATATCTGCAGTCTCAGAAAGCTTGGCTCACTCGAACAGCTTCGGCAACCAAACTGCGTGACAAATACAAGTCGGGCAGGTTTTTATATTGTTAGAACTAGTCGGTAGGTTTCAAGCGCAAAGCCGACCCAAAGTTTAGTGGAACTTTGTAACCTTCGCTCACGCAGAAAGCTGTAACCACAAATATGTGTGAAGAAACTCAGTTCGGGTAGGTTGGTACACATATTACTAGAACTAGTGGGAAGTTTTCAAGAGCTCGGCCGATCCGCGATTTCTACATTAGTGGCACCCGTTGGAAAGATGCAAAAAGTGAAACATTTCATATACATATAGAGCATTTTGTTTTTACTGTAGCATCGGGTCTTAACAACTCTAAGAAAACAGTTTGTGGAAGTCATGTGAGAATATGAAAGTTTACCGAAGCGGATTAGCAATTTACAACTCAAAACCGATCGATAATTTCGGTTGCTTAAAAGAAAAAACTGCTTCTGAGTTTCATTTTCGTATGTTCTTGTAAACTAGTTTACTTCGACTAGCGTTTCATGTTCTCCTTAAACGCTACTTTGTCTCAAGTGTCTTCTGCAGCTACATGTGATGTCGGTCTGAATTTCTGTTGTGAAGAGCAATAAAGTTTTTTTATTATTTCGAATTAGTTCTTCATTTTTTAGATATTCACTTGAAATTTTGCACACGTCCGTTTTTGCACAAAAAGCTGCTCATTTGTCGAAACCGCCGATATCGAACCACTATAGCATATAGCTGGCATACAAAATTATTGATCGAAATCAAGTCCTTGTATGGAACACTTTTTTATTTGACAAGATATGTTCCAGAAACTTGGCGCAGTTTATTATCCAAGACAGCACTCCAAACTCCGATGAAATTGTTTACATCGTACTGCTATAGCATATAATTGCCTTACAATCTGAACGATCAAAATCAAGTTAAATATCTTTATATGATTTTTTTACTTTAAAAACTGCGCCCTTGAAGAGTATTAAATTTTTTTCTTGTTTTATAACCTATTGCTACAAGCTTTAATAGTTATTAACACATTTCCTTGCCTAACTTAAGGCGTCGGTCACTTCGCCTCTTGTTATATAATATTAAGCTTGTAGAATGCGGCTGCGTTGCTGAAGAATCTATATAATTTTGGTTATACTTGAAAAAATATGTGAGCATAACAGTTATTTGAGCAATTTGAGTTAAAAAAAAAATATTAGTGAAAATTATAATATGTTTGTCAAAAACCTGCTTCTACTGTTCAACTCAGTGCATACTTTTGTAGTACAACAACAATTAAGTTTAAAAATTATATATATTATTGAAGCAGCAACGTTAAGCTTTACAGTTACGATATATAACCCTTTCAAATGTCAAATTTGTCACAGGTAAAGTCAATTTAAATCTATTTACGCCTGCGGATAGACTACAATTCTTGCTATTTTTCGTTAAAATTGCGTTTAAATCTCATGATTGTGTTATATTTGTACCCTTTATGAGTTAATATAGTTAAGTAATGCTACTGATTTTTTTTTGCTGCAGCAAAAATGCTTGCAGCTGATTTTGTTGCATGCCACATAGACCGTCAAAGCTGCTCGAGTGGTTAAATAGCGCAGATTATCATGTCTAAACGGCAGTGGAAGTGCAGACGCACAATAGTTTTTCAGCTATTTTATTTGCGCTTATCTGAGATTGCCCTTACCAACGCACACACACACATTTGTATGCATGCACATGCATGCAGATGAGTGGTATTACCTGAGGAGTTTGTTGTAGTTTTATGTGCCTACGACTGCATATTATTGCAAGCCGCGATTCATTTCATTTGATTTCATTTCTTATTGCTACTTTGCTTTATTATTTTTGTTGTTGTACTTTGTTTTGATTGCGCAAATGCGTATGCACAATTCGTCATACACACTTACATACATACAAACGGGCAAACAGACAGACAATTGCGTTGCGCTCGCGGCTCAAGGGTGCTATTTACCTTGTACACTCGCTGTATCCTGTCTTTTGTTTGCGCACAACTACAACAACAACAAATACATATTACATTTAGTATTAAATAATGTGTATATATCTCTGTGTGTGTGTGTGTAGTTCGCGGCACCCAAGCACCATCCAACAATCGAATGCGCAGTCGAGCACAAAACAAAACAAAGCGACAGCATAATATATACGAAAATAAGCAAAATAGAGATAATAAAAATTTTCAAAAATAAAAATAAAATAAAAGAAATTGAAAAAATAAAAAGACGCTGCCTACAGCTCATGCTCGCGGCTTAAATAAATACTACGTACAACATGTGGCAGTGTTGCAACCAAAATACAATAAAAGAATTTGCACACACATACATATATACATGCATGCATACAGACAATATTACGTAAGCGCTGAAAAGAAATGTATAACAACTGGGTAGTCGCCGCTCTGAGAATTCGCAACAGCAGCCTTAGGAGACTTAAAGGATGTGTGGCTGGCGTAGAAAGGATGTGGGAAGCTGAGAAGACAAACAGTACTTATATACATACCATATGGTATATTTCGAAGGGTACATGCACATGCACATATGTATAAAACATTCATATCTACTTATATGCATATAATTTACTGCTGATTTTGTTCTTCATCGAAGCGTAAGAAATCTTTAACGCAATCATAAAAAAATATTTACTTTTGGAAACAAAAATAATAAACAAATATAAAAAAGTACAAAAAAATATTTTTTATAAATATAAAGATATATTTATATAAAAAATAGAAAAAATATTTTTTTTTAAAAATTTAAAACATATATTTTTATTAAATAAAAGGAAAAAAATCATAAAAATAAATAGTTAAGTATAATAAAAAAGAATAAAAGTTAATGTTTTCTAAAAAAATAGAAAAACATATAACGAAATAAAAGAAAAAAAGTGTAATAAAAAAAAATTGTATAAAACATTTTTAAAAAAATACAATAAATTATGAAAACAAAATTTTTTTATTGCTTAAAATACAATATAAAGAAAATACTTTTATAAAAAAGTAGAAAAACATTTTTTTATAAAAGAAAAATTAAAAGTAAAATATAATGAAAAATAATAAAATGAAACAAAAATTTAGAAATAAGAAGAATGAAAATAAATATTGTCAAAAAATATTGAAAAAAATATTTTTAGTAAGAATTAAAAGTTAATAAAAATTATTTTTTTAAGAAATATAAAAAAATAACGAAATAAAAGAAAAATTAAATAAATAAAGAAATATAAAAAATAACGAAATAAAAGAAAAATTAAATAAATAAAGAAATAGAAAAAAATATAACGAAATAAAAGAAAAAAAACGTAGTAAAAACAATTGTATAAAACATATATTTTTTAAAGAAATAAAATATATTATGAAAAAAAAATTTTAAGCAATAAAAAACAATATAAAGAAAATATTTTTATAGAAAAGTGGTAAAACATTTTTTTATAAAAATTAAAAATAAAATACTATAAATAATAATGTAATAATATTTTCATAAGATATATACATATATATATATATAAGATAATAAATAAATATTTTCATAAGAAATAGAAAAAAAAAATTTTATTAAGAATTATAAGTTAAGCTTAGTAAAAATAATTTTTTTAAAGAAATAGAAAAAAAATAACGAAATATAAGAAAAATTAAATAAATAAAGAAATAGAAAAAAATATAACGAAATAAAAGAAAAAAAGCGTAGTAAAAGCAATTGTATAAAACATATATATATTAAAATATATTATGAAAAAAAAATTTTCAGCAATAAAAAAACAATATAAAGAAAATATTTTTATAGAAAAGTGGTAAAACATTTTTTTATAAAAATTAAAAGTAAAATATCATAAAAAAATACTATAAATAATAATATAATAATATTTTCATAAGATATATACATATATATATATATATAAGACAATAAATAAATATTTTCATAAGAAATAGAAAAAAATATTTTTATCAAGAATTATAAGTTAAGCATAGAAAAAATTATTTTTTTAAAGAAATAGAAAAAAAGATAACGAACTAAAAGTAAAAATATTAAAAAAAAATTGTAAAAATAAAGTAAATATAATAAAAAAGGATTAAATAAAATTAAACATTTTTCTTAAAGAAACAAAATATATTATAGAAAAAAATATTAATTTCAAAGAAAAAAAAATTTTTTTAAGGAAAAAAATAATAATATAGAAATCAAAACTTAAAGACATAAAAACAAGCGAAGGTTTGAAAATGCTTGTATTTAGTATCTGTGGGGGTAGTATGCACCTGATTTTTTTCTGAACTGATCATTTAAGTATGTAAGTACATATATATAACTCCATATCTATCTCCATTGTTTTAGGTGATGCAGTCAACCGTTAGGTGCACAAAACTATTAAACTCTGTAGCAACTTGCTGCGAGAGCAAGATTCAGAAGAAAAATGAAAGAAAATTTATGTTTTATTCTCAATTAATTATTTTTTATCTTCAATTCAAATTTTTTTTTTATTCTATTAATTTTATTTTATGTATTTTTTTCTTAATTTATTTATTTTTATTATATTTTTTTATTTATATTTATTTTTTAAAATTGAGTGCGCGAGCGCTGTTCTCATGCAGGAATAACAGCGGTCTATAGTATGTACATAGATATATGTTTGTATGTATGTGTGACTACAATATTTATCCTACTTAACGCTAATCCCGTGCAACATAACCTCTTTTGCCGCCAAGCGGCTTATTAACTCTTTAAGCTGTTGTCAAATGCGCTTAAAAAGAAAATATATTTCGGAGAGATGCAATTGACGGAGTAGCCTCAAATTGTCGCCGATTGTCCACCCGAACTGAAATGTAGCCTTTCTCTTACAATTTTTAGTAAACAAAAAATAAATCTCTGCTATTTCGCCTACACAATATTCCGAGCGATTTAACAACTGCAGATGTAAAGCAAAAAGATCAGTATCGCGAGAGGAAACTAGAGCGCGCCGCAGCACCTGCTCGAGGCGCTTGCGCACAGTTAAACGTTGCAGCGTGATCATTAGTTCCACACTTCTATACATTGTATTCTCTATTATTTTTGTTGTTGTAACAATTATTGCATTTCTACTTACCTTGAGCTAATGCTCGTATCATGCTTCTTGCGCTCTTTGTGTAGTTTGCAATCTCAGCGCGGCAATCAGAAGATAATGGCTCGTCTACCATGATCGCAGGCGGCAGTTGAAGAAGGTATACGCAGTTGCTAAAAAAGGTTTGATCGTTACGAGTTAGTGCAAGTAATGAAAGGTGAAAGATTTCTGTGTTTCTTCTTCTTCGGTGCGTGGGAATTGAAACTGCAATTGACGTAATTATTGCTTTAGATAGAGTTATGGATAAGAGAGGCGAGTAGTAGATGTCTCTACCTATATTTGAAATTTTTGTTGCTTGAACCCAATATCTTAGCTAAGAAGCTACGTTACACTGGTGATAAGTCTGTCTCTCATGTCTCCAAACCTTGGTTCTTAAGTCATTTTTCGACTCCATAGAAGTCTAAACTTTCAAACAAGTTGATATCCTCGAAATGACAAACAAGTTGATATCCTCCAACAAGCTTAATACGATAATGCAACTTTTTGCAGACTAACTTTGGCGATCTGTGACTACAATATCTTCGACTGCTGTTTCTTCGCGATAAAATGTGAAATTTAAGAAAACGTTTTTTTAAAAAAACTGTCCGACATTCTTAGGAAAGTCGAAACTTTAGGATCCCCATGGTAATATGAAGGCACATAAAAAAATTTAGTGGGAAAGAGTTTGATTCGAAAACTCGTTAACATGCAATAACTATGTAAGTAAATAAGAGTTGTTGCTGTGCAAAATTCCTTAGGGTACTTCATTGATTAGTCAAGGATCTAATTTTGTGGTGCGAGTGTTCGACAGAGTTAACCTAACTCCGCATGCGGGCGGAGGGTCTAATTTGTTAATATTACTAATAGAATGTCGGCTGTGGACTACAGAGTTTCGTACATTCGCCTTCATACTACAGCCAAGTATTAGAAATCTGAATAAATACCAAACAGCGATGTAGGCGCCCGTTTTAACCGTTCCCTAGACAGTCGGGTCTACGTAACCGGAACGGACCCGGATTTATTCCGGCCAAGGACTGTCAACTCGGCAAAATTCTGCCGCTACAACAATAACAACAACGCTCGTTTTTAACTTAGTACGCACTACCATAGCCTCACCAAAGTCGAATTCGAAAAGCTGCAGCTCATTCTTGAAGATTTTCTACTCAAAGTGTGCTACCGATTTTTCTTATAAACTTTAGAGAGGTCGTAATCTGAATCCTGTAGACTAACAGAGCCAGTCGAGTTCGCAAAATTTAACGTAAATCTTAAGCTTTCCGCATAGTTGAAACTTGTAAAGATACATGAGCAAGTAATGATGTAGACAAAGCCTCTGTTGTTATAGCGGCAGCAAAATATTCCTAGATAATTTTGAGGCATCTTGCCGAGCTGACAGAGCTTGGACTGTCGCATGCAAGTCACGGTGTGCTCTGGTCATATAGAACCAACTGTTGTGGAATAAGTTTACAGCGCTCTAATGCTGAGAAGTCAATGAAGTCTTAAACAGCAGTAGTTTGAGTAAACATTGCAAACTTAAACATTAACTTACAACCGCTGAAATAACAGCTTTTGGGCGGATAAAAGCCGGATCACTTCCGGTAAAGTAGAGGCGGCTGTTGTGGGAAGTTAGTGATTCAACTTAGAACAGCTGGCTTAACATGTCTTATACGTAAGTAATTTCGAGTTTTGATGCGAAGTTTGGTCTTTACTGAGAGTTCGTTTGGTCAATTGTATCTCATACCAAGGAGAGCGAAAGTCCCGACGCGAACTTCATCAAATTATAGCGCGCGAAAGCTGAAGCTGCTGTTTTTAGGCGCATAAAACGTTTGTCAGGTAGTTTTGCGATGCTGCAGAAGAGATCTACCACGGTAAAATATAATTCGGGTCTGAATGTTATTCGAATGTCTCGAGAGTCGAAGTGTAGCTAAATATACTTTCGTAATCGGACTTGATTTCTTAGAATAAATGTACTCGTACATATACTGCCGCTGTGTAATTTGAGTTTCTTTGGCTTGCCAGCTCTTTGAGCACCAGTTTGCTCAGCTTCAAGGCTCTGCCACTTCAATCGTAGTAATTGGTCGTTCCAGGCAGCGCTCAAGTGTACTTAAATCAGCAAAATAAAAGCGGTAAAATTATTTATTAATTACGAGTGCTTTTAGTATATGCATACTACGTAGTGCTGATGGTGGACCGTGGTTCATATTTTTTGTTTTTGACCAGGTTTGCATACGCTGCCAATCAAAGTTCAGCAAATCAATCGATCACCACTTGCATTTAAGTGACATTCACCCCACCCATGCTACACACGCTCATTTGACCAGCATTGCCACATTTTACCATCGCCCACATTGGTTTGATTAGTTAGCCTCGGTCTTGTTAGCATAATTACGTCTCTTATTGCATTTCGAAATAATTATTGAAATTAAATACTCAACGTGAGGAGTCGTCGTCAGCGCAATTATGCGCCAGCCATTGCCATTGCGGCCACTTCAACTTTTGTGCAACACGAAAAAGCGGCGACCAAATTAGTGCGCTGTCGAGTGTGCAAAATGAAAACACAAGACGCCGTCATGAGTGCTGAGTGGGGAAAAGTGAAAAAGCATCGATTTGAATGGCGCACACTTGTGAGGCGAACGAAAATAAGTGCAAAAACAGAGAAAATGGAAAATACTTGAGCTTGCTGCTGTGCCACCAACGCTACTCACGCCCACAAAATCACTTCATTTCCGCCCAGCTGCACGAACACACGCGGCACCAATACCGACCGATAAGCAGCAGCGGCGACGCCACCAACACCCCGAACTCTGCACCCCAACCCTACGTTCACTCTACACCCCCAGCGCCGGCAGTTGGTTTCAGCAGCGCATTGAGCGCGCCTTTTGTGTCAATTTTTCAAATTAATTGGAGCTGTTGACATTTTTTCCGCTTCACATTTTCTACCCACATTGAGTTTGCCGCAGCTACTGTTTTTTTCTACTTTCTTGTTTCTTTAAATGCTTTTTTCTCATTATTTTACTGCGCTTTGCTTTCTTCGCCACGGCTATATACAGCCAGAGCTGATGACTGACACCAAACGCACGCCTGCAGTCGGAGACAGCAACGTCATTGGTGCTTTGAAGCGTTGTGGCTCGGTAAGCTTTCAAAGCATAGACGACGTAATAAAAAAGAAAGCTGTAGAAAAACAAAAATCATTACTCAACGAAACATCAAATGAAAGCGCATTTCTATGAATGACAAAGAAAAATAGAAAATGAGAAATTTTTAGAAAACAAAAACTTAAACAAAAAAGTGCACAAAAAGCTGCATAGAAATTAGTATAGGCAAATATGGTAGCGCAAGCTGGCTGAGAAAGTTGAATTGGCACTTCACTTCGTTGACGCTGGGTGGCTGTGTGCTTGTGTGTGGGCGCAGAAAAATCAGTGACTTTTGTCGCTTAGGCGGTGACATGAATTTCAATTTATTTAATGAGTCGCAGCGCGAACAATGCACGCGCACACCGAAATGTAGAGATTATTCGAAAAGTTAATGGCATGAAGTTACGTTGAAAACTTAAAAAAAAAAAAGAAAAGAAGAATACCGACAGGGTTTACGCCCCAGTCAATACAAAAAGACGGCACAAAGTGCAGCAGCGATATTACTGATGAGCCTTAAATACCAAAAAAAAAACACATTAAGTAGTGGCAGTAACAGGAAACTAGCGTATTCACGTGGGTTCGTAGTCACTGACGAACGAAGTAATTTAGTTAGAAGTATATATGTAATTTTACCTAAGAAAACTTCAACCGTTCGATTGATAATGTCAGAATCAACGAACTCTTAGCTAAAATGATGATATGTTTTTTATAAAAAGAACTCTAAAACTTATCTTGCAAAACTTTGCGTGTAATTCATAGGCAGGCTTTTAGCGAAGAGTAGTTCGTTTGACGCTGATCGTGTAACCAAATCACGAAAATTGCTGAAACCACTTAGTTCAATATCGAAAATAGTATCTAACATTCGCAGACAGTCAAAGTTTAGCGTAGCTCTAACAAAAGCTACCAGCATAATCTATTTTTTAAATATGCAGAAAATTTGGAAGAAGATGGGATGATGTCTTAAGATGAGATGCACTAGTTTTGTATTACTAGTTAAAGCTAAATTATGTTGGAGAATTGTGTCGGAAATAGTTTTTGTTTCGCTAGAGTAGGTCCAGTAATCTAGCGAAATGAAAGTCCGCTCTTTGCCGAAAATTATAGTCGATATCACTGAATATATAGTTAGCGTTAGGGTGGAGCGAAAAATAATTTTTTTTTAAACCTCTAGAGGTAGGTTTAAAGTAAATTTCGAGTTAAAATTTGTTTTTGGTTTAAACACATTTATACAAAAATTACCAAATTTGACGGTTTTTGACTCAAAATTTATTTTAACGCTTAAAGAAAGCTTGTTGTCGTTTAAGACTTTTTTTAAAACTTCAATAATGACCACAAAATTTTTTTAAGTTGATTACTTTTAATTGGGCCGAAAGAGGACTCTCCACAGCTTCTAAAACACTTATGAAAACTTTTTACGAAGTAGATGTTAAAAAATTTTTTTTTTACAAACATTTCCTCTTTTTATAATCTATAAATTTTACATTCAGGCTAAGCAAAAAAATATTTTTTTTCGCTCCACCCTAATATGCGTCTGCTGAAAACTCTCTATTAAGTTATTATAACTCAAATGCATACTTGTAGATCGAAAAATATATTTTTGTTGTTTTTAACGCATTTGAGAGCTCATTAACACACTGTGCACACATCCGTACCTCAGTCGCCATGTCACCAACTTGTCAACTAACCAATCGACAAACAAGACACTTCGACCACCAACCAATACACAGACCAAGCCAACGTGGCTGACAGTCTAACGGATTAGTCAAACTAAGCAACCCTCAAATGAGTTGCCGAACTAAGGCGAACATATGTTTGCATATGTGTGTATGCGTGTGAATTGAACACATATTGCGTTGGACGTGTAGAAAAAATGTCGCCGCCATGCTTGAAATGTGGGCAGGCGTTTATGAAGTGTTTGTGTAACAGTTTTTTGAAGCGTTTTCAAAAAAAAATTCTGGTTATGTACCATATGCAAGACTTTGGAAGATATGCGAATTTACTTAAGTGTTTTACAAAATATTGCTTAGATAATAATATTGTGTCAAGCGGAGCGACACTTTTAAGACAATATGAAGAACAGCAATAATAAAAACTTAAGTAAATACTTACATACTTACGAAAAATACTTAAGTATTTTTAATTTAATTAATTATTATTAATTTAATTTATGATTCTTCTTAATTATTTTATGTAAATACTTAAGTGCATGCTTATGCGCTTACGAAAATTACTTAATTATTTTTAATTTATTTGAATTTTAAAAATAATTTCTAAAAAAACATTTTTAAGCAAATCGAAGTTGCAATAGTTAAAACTTAAGTAAATACTTAGCTATGTACTTAGCAAATTTAGTTAGGTATTTCGTATTTATTTAAATTATGCATCAAAAACTTATGATTTTGCTTATATACTTATTTTGCATAGATACTTAAGTAAATGCTTGTGTACTTAGGAAAATTACTTAAGTACAACTGTGTGATTAATTTAAATTTTACTTGCAAGACTTTGAAAAGTAGTTTACTTTGCTTAATTATTTTGTGTAGATTTGTTTTGCTTAATTATTTTCTGTAGATACTTAAGTAAGTGCATATGCACTTATGAAAATGATTAAATTTTTTTTTAAAATTAAATTTGAGATATAATTTCTAAAAAAAATCAAGAAAATATTTTTTTTTTGTTGTAATACATAAACTTAGCATTGGTAATGGCGGTACTTAAGTGTTTTACTTATGTAATTTAAATAATTTTTGGCTTCAATTAACTTTTATTATGCAGACAACACTTAAAAAAATAGCAGATTTTGTATAAATAAACCATAAGAATTTTTTAAACAAGTTTACTTAAGTAAATACTTTACATACTTAAGTAAATACTTAACTACTTAAGCGCTTACTTTATTTATTATATAATTTTTGTTATGAATGTGGTGAATATTAAAAGGAAAATAAATTTGAAAATATTTTCGGCATGCCTTGTACATGGTTTTACATGCTTTCTGCATTCTCCAGCATAAACTTAGGCGCTTAAGCGTTTACTTATGTAATTTAACATTCAATATGCGAAAGCGGTCCCGGGGCAAGGTAAAAATCCATGATAGAAGAGGCGAGTGTTTTGGTGGGTACACCACTCACGTAGGATGACGATCCCTATTATGGTGCGAAGGCATTTTAAACCCTACTTAGAGTTGGTTCTGGTAAGCAATAGTTTGTTTAGGCATACGTTGTACATCTACATATATATTTTGGTAAGTAAGTAAATTCAATGCATGCTTACGTGCTTAGTTGTTTTACTTAAGAAATCAAGTTGCAAAGAAAAACATTATTTTATTTTATTGTTTATATTACATTCTTATATAAATAAAATTAATTTTTATTTTTAAATATAATAATAGCGACTTTTATAACAAAGCGCTTCACTAAAGCTTACTTACTTAAGCACTTACATCTTACTTAAGAAAATTATAAAAAAATTTTTAAAGCATTCTCTACGTTTGCTACCAAAAATTTCACGCAGTCAGTATTGTGGCGCTCATTATATATATTTTGAGGCTTTAAAACACTTAAGTAGATAAGCATTAGCTTAAGTGATCTGCTTTAATTATAAAAAAATAAGTGTACAAATTTTTTTTTACGTTTAAAAATTATTTTTATGTTTTACAATATTTTTTAGTATATTTTTTATATTTTATTAGCAAAATTATCAAGAAAAATGTTTTCAGCTATGTTATTGCTTATATGCTTAAGTGAATATGCTGTTAACATATGTGCATTTCTGTAAAATAATTTTATTATAGACATACTAATATGCTTAATACATGCGCGAAGTTGCATATAATTTCGTATTTTCGAATAGCATATGCAGCTATGCAAGTGCTTAAGCGCTTAAGTGCGCCACTTAAGCACTTCTGCAAAAATTATTCAAACGTGCTTAAAATACTATAAATTACGCCACGCTTAGCAAAAAATTGTAATATTTAGCAGTTACTTAAGTAAATGCTTAAGTAATTATAAGCGCGCTAATTGGCAACACGCCCTCATCTATGTCAAACGTTTGGCAATACTTGAACTTTGACCTGTCAGCCGCACCAAATATGCACAAAGCTTAAGACTTAGCGGCAGCATTAAGGAATTAGAAAAACACAAAAAAAAGGAAAACTTAGCAAAAAGGAAATCTCTTACAAATTAGTGACTTAGCATATAAGTGATTGCAGCATGCCACATATTAGTGCTGCCACGCCAGTTCTGCGCCTTGTGCCACACATTGACGTTTTGGGGGGGGGGAGGGGGTTCCATGTGCTTTCAATATTGTTATTACATTTTTTTTATATTGTTGTTGTAATTTTGCATACATGCCTGCGCACTCGAGCAGCTGTTGCCCGCGCAAGCGAAAGAAAACAAAAATTCTGTGTAATTAGAAAATGACATGTAACGCATTCGAGTGTAAGTAGCCATGCATTTAAGCATTTACCTAAGTACGGGTACATAAGTGCATATGTGGAAGACACGAGTAGCTGCACATATACATAAATATATATATATATTTTTTTTTTTTATTAAAACATACAGCGCAAGTCGCTAGGGTCTCTGGAGTGTTAGGCGGCGCATATATAGATTTAGACACACACCCACCCATACACTTAAGTCTGCTTCTAAGCACACATGCATCAATATGGCCCACTTCAATTTATCAGCTTGCATTGACAAAGTCATTCGTTTACTGCCTGCCGTTTTATGTATAAAACCCGTTATACATATACTTGTATATTGTACGAGTATATGGGGATTTTTTTCGGTCGCCTTTGTTGCTTGCGCTCAACTCTTCAGCGCTTTTGCTGGGCTTATGGCATGCCAGCGTCTGTCCTAATGATGTTGTTGTCATTGCACTCGAGCCTGTCAAGCATGCGAATGAAAGCCTATGACAATTGTGAGCACTTCGCTTGGCTTAAGCCGTAAGTCCGTAGGGGTTGTGTGGAGTGCGGACGTGTGTGTGTGTGTGGAAAAGAATATTTTTTTTTTTAAATGAAAAATCAAGAAATTGAAGATTAAAATTGGTAGAAGTAATATTTTAGCCTGGTTGAAGCAAAAATGAACGAAACTGTCAAAGAAGGTCATTTGCTGTATTGAGACTAGATCAGCTCGAGCTGACTATTGCTTTCTAGACTGTTACGTTTTGTCTCCGTTTGATGATGCCAAAGTTGTAGCAGTAACTGAGAGAGGAAATATTTTAGCCTGGCTAAAGCAAAAATTGACGCAATCGTCGAAACGGGTCACTAGCTATATTGAGACTCGCTCACTTCTTAGTCCTCTTATAGCCTTCTAGGCTGTCACGGTTTTGCTCCATTTGAAGCGGTACATATTCATAAAAGCTGGAGTTAAAATTTGTTCCCACGACCGTCGGTTCTATGTAACCGGTACGAACTCGTATTTTTATCCGGCAAACGATTATCAACTCGGCAGTATCCTTCAAAATTATTTCAGGAATATTTTCTTCCGCTACCACAACAACAATATGGAGTTGAATTGAAGAGCCAAGTTTAGAGAATTTTTGCCGAGGAAACCAGCCGACTCTGTAACATTTTGTACCATTTCACATTTTTTCATTTTAGTTAGACACAAAGCTCAATGTGCCTGCTAATCTAAATTTAATTGAGGACCGTTTTTGAACAACGCCTCTCTTTTTTCCGATTTCGCAATACCAAAGCGGTATTTTTTATTCAAACTTTCCGTGAGAACATGCGATTCCATTTTAGTAGTCATTTTCTTATACCTTTCGTCTATAACGTTCTAGACCCGATTTGCCTTTTTCACAGCTGAATTATTATATTAGGTAAAGTAAAAAGTTCATTCGGTTTTTATCTAAGAGATGGCGTTATTGTCCATAGTACTAGTGTTACGTGTCGCATCATGTCATACTATACGGCGCTGAAAACGTGTTTATTCTCGCTAAAAGTTTGTCTTTGACAGTTTTTCGTTTGATTTACTCAGTTCATTGTGAGCGCTCGTCAAAGATGGACACCAACAAAGAGAAAATTCGCTATATTTTATAATTTTTCTTCGATCAAAGCGAAAAAGCAGCCAAAGCGGCTGAAAACATTAATTTAGTTTATGGGCCCGATACTGTAAATGGACTTGTAGCACAAAAGTGATTTGATAGGTTCCGTTCCAGTAATTTCGATGTCAAAGATGCACCACGCGTCGGAAGGCCTGTCGTCGAAAATTGCGATAAAATCATGGAAATAGTGGAAACAGACCGTCACGTGAGCACTTATTTAATTGCTGAGGAACTAGAGATAAGCCAGAAAACCGTTTGGAACCATTTGCATAACCTTGGATTCAAAAAGGAGCTCGATGTTGTCACACGAACTAACGCAAAAAACATGATGGACCGAATTTCCATCTGCAAATCGCTGCAGAATCGCAACAAAATCGACCCGTTTCTGAAACGAATTGTGACTGGCGATGAAAAATTGGTCACTTATGACAACATCGAGCGCAAACGGTCGTGGTCAAAGCTCGGGGAAGCGGCCCAGATGGTGGCCAAGACCTGATTGACGGCTAGGAAGGTTTTGCTGTGTGTTTGATGGGATGGGTAAGGAATCATCTACTGCGAGAGGCCTGTGAAAATTTGCTCTCCGAATTTTTTTGGCAATAGGAACGCAGTCTTCTACGAGAGGGGTATAATGAAGTTGGCATCTCGTTGGCAACAAGTTTACCACAAAACGGCGCATATATGACTTAAATCGGACAAAATTTACACAAAGTTATCATCTTTTGAAAAATCAATAAAAAACAGAACGAACTTTTTACTTTACTTAATATCTGTATCCTGTTTGATTTTCCTCTTCATTCAGGTTTTGGTAGCCAAGTATTGTGCTGTTCATGCTTTGTCAGACCTGAGCCGAATAAGGTGTTTTCAAAATTATTTTGGCTAATCTGACTGTTGATGTCCCTCTAAACTGCTAAAAAGAGATTGGTTTTAGTGCCTGTGGTTGAATATAAAAAACGAGCGGTTCTCATGTCAAATCTCAGTCGGTTTTAAAAAGCGGAATGCAGCCAAATTTGTATACATACATATATCTCCGATCTAAGACTGTCGTAATTTTCAAGAAATTTTTTCAGAATTTTTATTGTATAATGCAAAGAAAATGTTAAAGAACTAATGACTTGTTTTAAGTTGTTCATTGACTTCTTTAATATTGTAGCCATATAAGCCAACAGCACTCCCAAGTTTCAGTTCCATGCGGTCTCACAGCAGTCAATCGGCCTTGATTACTTATTATTCGCCAATGACAACAGTAACAACGAATAGTTGTCAGCTTTTTGTCATCGCTTTACTGCAGCCTGCTTCCTTATGCGTGTTTTTTTGTTGCTAGAATCTGTGCACAAATTCCTTTCAACAAATTCTTAGTTTTTCAATATATCTTTGCAGAAAACTTCAGCGCCTGTTGGGGGCTTACTTTGCGCTACTTTGGTGTAATAAAAATAGCAATCCGTGCGTGAAGAAAAAGAAAAATAAAAAATGGAAGAAGATAGTAAATTTTGCCAAAATGTTGAAGAGGAGAGAATGAGCGTACTTAAAGCGCCACCACATAAATATTTATATTTGTATGTATACAGGGTTTCAAGTACAGTTAGAAGTTTACACACATGTATTACGATATGTACGCGTTCTCTTTCTTGGTATTATTTTTCTTTCACTCAAGAAAACCCTGTCATTCAACTGTGCAACGTGAGTTCATGTCACTCAAAAATCAGCTTGTAAATAAAAGAGCAGCGTTCGCTGACGTTTTTTCAGACACAAATTTCAAGATATTGCACATTTCTAAAAATAAATGTATAGAAAAATAGGGTATAAGTCAATAAGCATTAGGTTAGTTTGAGTCGCGTACGTCACATTTCCGGTACAACATTGTTACTTGCCACTCTCGAAATGACTCGATGTTGGTAATATCAAGAAATAGCCTGTGACGAGCTACGAAATTATTGGTTGATGTATTCTGGTTAGAGTGATAGTTAAAGAAGTTGAAATACGCGCTTGTGATGTACCCGAATTGTTGTCTTTGAACTCGTTAGATCGTGCGGCAACTACTGCAAGGAGCATGAGCTTAGCTCTTTCTTCTTCACCTGACCTCATAACTCTATTCTTCGTCATTCCGCAACAGTTGAACTCTTTGCGGAATGATGAGGTCGAAAGTTTGTTTCAAGTTCCATGTACCGAATGATTGTATTTTATTTATGTTTGTAAGAAGAATTTTCACTGTACTTGGCTTGAGAAATTTACTAGTAGAAAAAATTCCAACCCAATTTTGTGTCGTCTCCGCAACGTCAAGGTGTTTACTTTTGGAAACAGACTGCTTGAGGTAAATCTCTTTAATCTCTAAACTCATCTAATATTCTCGGATATACTTTTGGTGAATTCGTTCAACACTACAGTATTCTTCTTACTTCAATGATAGTTTCTCAAACAATGAAATGAATACAATCCGTTAGCAGCGTCGGTAGATTTTCGCGCCTAACTTCTCCACCATAATAAAACTCCATTCTGCCAGGGGATGTCATAATTTCTTGTAGTTAGTAATCCATCATGAGCTCGCATCTTTCTGCTAATTAAATTGATCCAGTTGACGTAAATGTATGTATAATTTTTGGTTAGATTTTCTTGACCAGAATTACAACATATTTGTCTTTAGTTAGATTCATAGAAGGACAAGTGTCAGCTCTAACTCGCAAAGCCGTATCAACTCCAGCTGTAGAGTTTATTCCCGTTTTCAGACAAATAGAGGTACCTCTGGATTGCCTTGAGGTGCAGAAGTTCTTTTATTTTATTAAACTTGCAATGATAATGACTTCTCACTTAAGTCTTCCACAGCAAACGAAGTCTTCGTGGCTTCTTATAATGGGTTTCGATCTAAATGACAAGAGACGCTGGAATCCGACGGTTTGATAAACTCATTCTTATCCGATTATTGAGCACAATTTCATAATTGAAAATGTTCTATAGAATGTTCCCCAGGGTGGCTTAAGCGAAATGCTAAAATGTTGCGTAGAATCTACTGCCGAGTGGTTTATGAGAAATGCAGGCATATTTTAGCGTTGCCACATAAACTGAATAATTATCCAATTATGAGCTCAAAAAATGCCGACGGAAATTTGCCAATTTGCAAGCATTGTACAAATTTCGGCCTGCAGCAACAATAAGGGCGGATTTTGCTACAACAACATTTAAAAGTAAAGCTTGTTTGCATTGTGAGTGACAGCCTGGCAAAAGCGGCCATATTAAATTTTTAATTTAACATTCTTCATAGCGCTTGGGGTGCTAAAGACCTTATTTAAATAACTTCTGATATAAATATTTACAGCTATATATATGCAAATATACGCATAACAATTGTCAAAGGATTTACTGAAGCGTTGCTTAACACCGCCACCACCGACTGCTTCGACTGCGGCTGACGCGTACGAAGGCGTAAACAATGTCCTAACAAGCGCACCACGGCTTCAACTTAACGGTGTCTATTACGGATTAGTGTATGGCGCATATTTAACTGTACACAGCGATGGTTGCCAAAGTTATTTGCTCCGGCGAAAAGGGTCCTTTCCGCCCTTATTGGTCGCTTATGTACTTAAGCGTGTTCATATGGTATATAAGTGTGTATTTGTACATATGTACGTATGTAATAAATATGTATGTTACATGTGTGTATGTAATAAATATGTATGTTGCGGCATACATCTCATCGCTAACGGAAATCAAACAGACAAGCCTAGTGAGCCAAGCGGAAAAAAGAATGAAAACACATTTGAGAATGACGCAACAAAAAGCAGATCTGATTTGATACAAACGCATGCATTTACACAAACAAACATATATACATACATATATGTACTTAGGTATATACATGTGTATACACGTATGTATATATGCGTAAGTCATTCAGGAAATAGTAATCTTTTATGTTGAAATGAAACTTTGCGGCCCAACCCCGTCTGTACGCCAGTGAAAGATAGTTTTCTTATTATTGTTGTTGTTGTAATATCAAATGGAAAATTTGTACTTATTTCTGTGTAAAAATGTATTAGCGGTCGTCATGAGTCGCTATCATAGAGTGATTGCTGCATCAAGTCATCTACAAAAACCGCTAGATTCCTTAGTGAGCGCGTTGCCGACTTATTGCTTCTAAGCTCAGTGGAGATTATATTAGGTGTAGTAAAAAGAAATCCATCATCTAGGTCAAATATGCGCCTCTCACATAGAAAACTTCCTTTCTATTGGCAGTAAATTGCAGCAAAATTGTTCACCATGGACAGGAACAGATGGTAATCACTTGGTGCCAGTTTCGGACTATAAGGTGGATGCATAAGAATCTCCCAACCAAGCTTCCGGAGCTTCTGGCGTGTCACTATCGATGTGTGTAGCCTAGCGTTGTCCTGTTGCAACACAATTCCTCGCATATTGGCCAAAGCTGGCCGCTTTTGGGCGATTGCTTCCTTCAGACGGTCCAATTGTTGACAGTACACTTTGGAGTTAAGAGTTTTGCCGTATGTGAGCAGCTCATAGTCGATAATTCCCTGGCAATCCCACCAAACACACAGCAGAACCTTACTGGCCGTCAATCCTGGCTTGGTCACCGTTTCCGCCGGCTCACCGCGTTTCGAACACGACTGCTTTCGCTTGACGTTGTCATAAGTGATTTAAACGATTTTGCGGCGATCATAATTACAGCAGGCCACGCTGATTTCCGTCGCATGTTGACAAAATATCTAAGAGCCTCGCGTACAGCTAGTTTAAGAAATCACAGCAAAGTTAACTCTCATAAAATTTGCCATGTAGTCATTGAGATATGGTTTAAGCTCGTTGTAGTGTTCGTATATACAAACCAATGAACTAGCGCTACCTTAGATCTTCTTCCGTATCTGCGGAAGCTGTGTACCGAACTTGGATGATTGATATAGAAAGTCTCAAGTGACAATTGTCTACTTTAGTTTTCAAACATAGAAAAATCATGAAGGTCCTCTTTGTACCTTAATCCTCAGTCAGAGCAGATGATTGGATCATCTAGCTCAAATCTTCTTCTGACTTTATCCTCAAAACTGTAAATTTAGTGGTATTTGTGGCAAACTCGATTTTTATATTCATAAAAAAAAACAGTTAATCAAGGTTCCAAAATACTTTTCCGCGGGGTTTAGAGAGAATTGATTGCGCAGAATTGCTAGTGAAGTAGAAGTTCGCTTAACAGAAGCCGTGACATTATACTCTTTTAAATGCTTGCGACGTCTTAAACTAGCGGCACAGATTTAAAACGAAACATCGGGATTTCCATGAGGTACGCCGTCAATAATTTCCAATATGAGAACAGCAGTAAAAGCGCTGCAGTATTAATTCTTTTGCATCAAGTCCAAGCAACGATCAGCCCGTCTAGGCCTGATAAACAATACAAAACCTACTATAGATACGGTTAACAACTAAAGCTGGCTAGAGAAAGAAACTTTTTCATATAGGCAACTTTGCTGATACTCGTCTTAACTTATTGGGTAGAAATATACAACTACTGCTGTGAGTTAGGAGGAATTCTGGATATCTAGTTAAATGAAAGAGCTTATGATATGTACTTTTGTAATTCCCCTGCTCGAAAGTTTTACGTTAGTATGTTGTTGCATGTAAAGTCTCGAGTCATTACAGCTTTAAGTCACAAAATCAAAGCACTCACTAGAAACTTTAAAAATTGTATTTAAGTGTTACTATTTTTTAATCCGAAGTAATTCTATAAATCCATAATAAATGCACGCATGCTTCACTGATTCATAAATACTTTTTGCATATTTGTAGGCGCTTAAAATAACTTCTAAATGCCCCCTGAATGGATTCGTTGCACTTCAACACGCTTTCAAATTGCATTTGAAATTCAAATTGAATATTTTTCGCTATTTTGCCGATTTCACGTGTTTATATATGTATTTATATATATATCATATATATACAAATCTATATATTTATATATTATATATAGTTGTATGTTGTGCCACGCTTTCCGCCCACTAAAATATGCAACACGTTACGGTTATTGCTTAGCGCTGCATACGAATCAAAATTGGCGCATAGTAAATTCGAAGAGGGGCAAAGTACTTGGTACAAAAAAAAGTATCGAAACAACAAAAGTATTTTATAGAAATGCTGTGAAATTTCTAAAATGCGGATTTCTAATATTCTCTAGATAAAGCTGAAAACAATTGCATAGTAAAATCCATACGTCCAATGCAAACATTTTGGATATAAAAATTTATTCCCCAAAAAATTGCACAAAACCGCGAGAGGCTTAGAAATAGAGTTGCCAGCGTTTTCCGTGCATGATAGTATACTTATATGTCAAAAATACAAAAAAAAAAAAAATGCAAATTGGAACTAGCACTAGAATGAGCAAAAAATTCGAAATTGTTGTTAGAATTAGAAGGAGATAAAGCTTGTTACGTGTTATGGAAGACTGCTAGATTTACCTGCTGAGCTGAAGAATAGAAAACTCAATGCCTTCCTTCACCTATACCACTTAAAAATTTCGAAAACGCGCTCTTGACATTAGTTTCGCCATTTGCTACTCACTTAAACTGTGGTCCGAGAAAATATTCGCGCCACCTTTGGGCTTCAAAGGACACATTATTACATTCTATAAGGGCGCTAAAAAATTAGCTTAAATTTTTTAAAATTTCGACGAATGCATAATAAGATGTTGGACAGAAGAAAAATTTCCCATTATTGTGCTAAGCACACTGAAAATTATTTATAATTGTGGGTGTCGGTTGACTTGTTGCAAACCGAATCCGTAAGATATACGATTCTAATTCAATTCTTGCTAAAATTAACTGTGGAATCTGTCATCTGCTCTCCTTGTAGTGATCACGTGAAAAATAACGAAGACATTCCTTTCTGGAGTTGTTCGCTCTATGTTCCGTTTTGATAACTAAATTGATGCCGATGCCATTCAAAAACTTCGCCTGTGTTCCTTGCAAGCTCCACACAGACCTCGGTCAGTTTGTCTGCTAATAGTGACATGATGACGAGCTTTAAATCAGAACGATTGGTTTTCAGTTAGAGTTTAGGCGTTTTCCAAAGGTGACAGGTCCGTCTGATTGATTGATATTATTTATACTTCAGTAAACCCTGTTCACTAGAAAAAAAAGTGTTGACATTGGCAAATCCAGGCAAGGAGTTGTTGAAAGAGCATTGAACTTTAGGAAAACAGATTTTAAATGAGTAGGTCTTAGCGGGCATGCAAAGAGGCGGTTACTGTCTTGCCGAGACCAGTTGCATATGGTCAGCGACTTTTCTCTCGAAGTGTGTTCTTTATAAACTTTAAACGAATCTCGGAATTGCTTGTTGTTGCAGGTGAGGAGCACTCAGTCAGACTAGTGAATGATGTATGAATGGCTTTTTGTGTAAAGAAATCGCTTTTCTGACATAGATAAGTGTTGGTGCTGTTAAAACTATGTTTCTACCAGATCGTTGAGCTCGGTTGGTATGATTAAAGAACATTTTTTCAGTTCTTTCCCGATTTTTATCGGTTGTTTATATACTTTTTTCTTGGTTACAAAGCTCACTCTCGTATTTTAGGGTTCCATCTGGGCACTTTGGGGGGGGGGGGAAACAATATATATATACCGATTTAGTTTTGAGAGCTTTAAGTGCGTCTTCACTTTGCGTACCAGTCAATCATCTGTGATTAAATTTTTCTTATTTATTTCGAAGTTACCAGGGTTATTACTGCTCTAATTTAATCCAAATTCTTGAATTTTTTTTGTCCAGAACTTCTAATAGGTCTCTTCGGCGCCTACAGACAGTACCCTAACTTATATTGTGTTTTAGCGGAAAAGGAACTCTGATATTTTTAGTTTCCAAAAGGGTTGATGAAAAATCAATTCCAAGAAGGTTCCGTTATACATATACCTATTTCTAACCTTCAGACCTTCTGGTAGAAGATTCAGTTTAAGTTTTCTACAAGTTTTGGGCATCTTCTTTCAGCTATTCAGTGCCTACTTTAGAACATGCAGTTTGATGTTTCATTCCTAGGAGCTTCGGTTAACCTTCCGTCCTTTTTGCCGAAGATTACTACTCGACTTCTAGAAGGTTCAGGGCTTCAGTTACTTATTGCCGACAGTATGAAAAAATTTCGTCCTTACATGGAGCTTCGTGGTGCTGAACGTATATAAAAACTATTTGGAACAGTACAAAAAGGTTAGAAAAGAATGGGCATATTCTACAGAAATACTTTGGGAAAATTCTCTAAATTTCAATTTTCAGTTTCACAAAATCTTTTAACCCTTATGTGAAACGAATAGATGTCAGATCGAATAGCCGAATAGATGACTAATAGCAGTTTTGGAGCCACTTGAGTTGACAAATAAAATATTTTACACAATTATTTTTTGGACGGCGAAAGTCTGGCAACTCTGTCTGATAAACTAACATCGCCCTACGTTCGCAATACCGCTACTCACGCCACAATAATGTTTTCGTTCATATTTCATCATGTTGCCGCCGATTGGTTTTGTTCAATGCCAAATTGCCTGGAAGCGTTTTAATCGGTCAAAAACAGTTTTGCATGTAAATGTACTCACATGCATACATATACACATATACACATATATATGTATATATATATATATATACCTGCACGTGTGCTTCTGGCTGCATGCATATTTGGATGCTTTGTTTTTGTACACGCCACTTTTTCGCAAAGCTTTTATTATAAGTTTTTATTTCATGCAACGCGGCAATGAAACAAAAGCAGCGTTTGAAAATACTGTAAAATACATACATACAATATTCATACGTTTATTGTTGTTCTTGGTATTGTTGTACAATGCATTTATGTATGTAGTGTAACTGCGGATTGTAGTTAAAGGTGCAACAGCTTATGGCAAATGCGGTGATGCCATGAATTTTCGGCTACTCAAAAATTCGTTCGCGAAAAAAATTCTTTGAAAATAAATCTGCGTGGAATATTGCGAAAATATGGAAAAATAATGTAAACGAAAAATGTGTAAAATTGGGATTGGCGGCGCAGCAAAAGCGATTTTAAAGGTAAAACATTTCTGGTGATGAAAAGTGGAGCTTAATTAAAGCTTTTTGAAAGCTAACTGTTTTAAATTATTCAGAACTAGATGCCGGGGGATAAAGCATACACTTTGTTTTACTTTTCTACATACATTTGTTGGTATGTAGAAAATTATTTGTAATTTGGTCTTTGATTAAAATTTTATTGAGGCAAGTTTTTTTATTAATGAAATAATAATTTTGAAAACTTATAAATGGTTTCAAAAATTTTATAGTTTTGAAAAAAGAGCGTTACTATTATTCTTTTATTTATTTATTTCGAAAGATTCAAAAATGTTTAAATTATTTTAAGCATTTTTCATAATTTTTTTTTTCAAATCGATTTAAAATTTTTTTTAAATATTTAAAAAGTATTAGTTTTGATAAAATATCTTAAACATCTGAAATCATAGTTTTTTTAAAATAATTTGGTAGTAATGTTAATATATTATATTGAAAATTAATAATTTTTTAAAAGAAAGCAAAACTATTGTATTTACAATATTTTATAATGTAAATAAATGTTTTAAATTTTTAAATTAATTTAATTAAAAAATTTTTGTTTTGTAATTTTTTAAAATAAAATAAAAAAAATTTTATATGAAAAATATATTTTATATAAAAAATTTTTTTATATTAATATTTTCTGTTTTTTTTCCATAAAATTATATTATATAATATGACAAATGGATGTCAAAAACTTTAAAATTTAAAGAAATAATGTTAATTTTTGTTAAAATAATAATTTTGTAATAATGTAAATATAATAAATTTAAGAACTGTATAGTTTTGGAACAGAAACATGACTATTTTCGTTATTTTGTAATTTAAATAAATGTTGAAAATTTGAGTTCGCTGTAATTTTTATTTAAAATTGGTTATAAAATTTCGAAAATATTTAGAGTTTTTGATGTTTTTTTTTTTATTTTAATCACGTTATATTATAGAATTTTTGTTAAAAAAAATATTTTTATAATTATATTGTATAATAAATTAAAAAATTTATAGTTTTGTAACAATAGCAATACTATTCTCATTATTTTGTAACTTAAATAAATATTTAAAATTTTTATATTAATTAAATTTTTTAACAAAATTGTTTTAAAAATTATATATAATATATTAATTTTTTTTTTTTAAATTTTAATGTATGTCGATTCGCCTCCTATTTGCTGTTTTAATTCCATAAAATTAATTTTTTTCAATAAACCAAAATTTTTTTTCCATAACAAAAATTTGTTTTTCTTTCCAATATATTAAAATATTCCATAAGTAATAATAAAAAATATTATAAATTAATAAGTTATAAAAATATTCCAATAAGCAAAAAATTATAAAATTAGTTTATTTCAATAAAAAAAATCGATAAGCAAAAATAAAAAATATTTTAAATTAAGTAAAATTTGTAATAAATTCTCAATAAAAAAAAGTAAATTGTCACTTAACAATTTTAACAAATAAATAGATTTACACTCGTTTTTGAAAATTTGTATTTTGAAAATTGTAGATCAATAATAAAATAAAAATAAATTCAAATCGGTTATTTCATTAAAATTTTTTTCTTAAAATTTGTTTTTAGTAATTTTTTATTTTTTGTATTATTTTCCTTTCATTTTTATGTTTGGTTTTAGCTCTTTTTATTTGCATTTTAATTGTGTTTTGAGAAAAACTTAGTATACCAAAAATTATAGATTTACACAATTTTTTCTTGTATTATATTTCATGCTTCAAAAATTTTTTGGCGATAATTTCTCGCTTTATATAATTTAAAATTTATGAATATAATTTAGCAATTTATTTAATTTTTTCTTTGCTGACGTTTTTAAAATTTTTGAATATTCGTGCGCAGTATTTGTATATTCTATATACTATTTATATATTTTCATTGGATACCCGCACATTGTGCTGTCTTTTCAAACATTCATGAATTCGTTCCATTCTTGTTGTTTATTGTGCTTTCATACGGTATTATTTTGCATTGCGGCATTTTAGTGTTGCAAATGAAAGCTTTTCTGCCATTTGCTGTTGTTTGTGTATTTACTTGATTTCTTTTTTTCAATTTTTATCATTGCAGTCAACTTACTAGTGAAGTGTTCATGCGTTCATTGAGTTGATTTCATTTTTTATGCAATATTTTGAAAACGAAAATACCGTTATGTGCTGAATAAGCGAAAAGAATACACAAAAACTTGCAGTGAGGTCAAGAAGCAGTAGCAAGTGCAGGTATTACGTAT
The DNA here is from genome assembly GCF_042242935.1 of Bactrocera oleae. Lineage (NCBI taxonomy): Eukaryota > Metazoa > Arthropoda > Insecta > Diptera > Tephritidae > Bactrocera > Bactrocera oleae. The sequence continues at coordinate 4,881,036 of NC_091539.1, forward strand.
TTTACAAAAAAAAAAATAAATAAAAAGTTTTACAAAGTTGTTTGAGAATTTTTGTTTTAATTAAAAAAATTAAATATTAAACAAGAAATTACAAAAAAAAAAAATGTATGCTTTATTAAAAAAATTTTTTTTTTAAATATTATATTAAAAAATAAATTTGCAAAAAAATGTGTTTACACAACAATAAACAAATTCATTAAATTAGCTTTACTTATGATAATTGTCACAAAGTTCCCATAATTTTTTTTCTTTTTAATTCAACGACTCCAACTGCCTGACCCACGCCGGTGTGACCACCATATATGTGAAAGAACCCTCTATTGGCATTTTATTCTTCCGAATCCACTTATTGATCGTCTCATCGAATTCTTCCACTAATGAGCAATCTTCTTCATTGCTAGAGTTACCACAAACCATGAGGCGGTTGTTAAAGTATATAGTGCCGGGAAATACTTTTGGGATTTGCAAGGCAATTAACTGTAGAAAAAGATTTATTAAAAAAATATTTTTTGAATGTACAAAATAAAAAAAAATAGAAAATTCCAAAAAAATGTTTGAAAACAATTTGTTCAATTTTTGAAAACTATTTGTAAATTTTGTTGTTCAATTTTTAAAGTTTTTTTAATTATCACAAATTTTAAATTTTTAAAAAAATTCTGAAAGTTGAAATCAAAACGGAAATTTGAAAAAAAAAATTAAATACAAATGTTAAATATTAAATAAGTTTAAAAAAATTTCAAATTTTAAATGAAAAAATTCTAAAACTAAAAAATTGTTAAAAAAAAAATCTGTTATTAAAAAAAGTTAAAATAAAAACGGAAACTTCAAAGAAAAAATTTACATTTCATTTAAAAATGGTTTCTCTGTTATTTTGCGGTAACAAATCATTTTGGTGAAATTCTGAAAAAAAGAACGTGTCAACCTAATAAACCCATATAAACCACTTCTGAATTATATTATTATTTTTTATTATAATGCAAAGCCATTCAAGGTAATAAACTGAATATTTTCTTAGGAAGAACAATGAAAATTATCAATTTATAAGTTCATATAATTAATCACAGCGATAACCGTTATATTCTCAAGAATTACTATTGATAATTGTAATTATTAGAGGAGCAAGCTCATGGACATGACAAGTACACTACACCTTCATATCGCTTAGTTAGGGAGAGTAGACAAAGAAAGATGAATTCTAAATCAATAGCTCGTTACTATTTTCCTATACTGCAGCATTTCCATGCTCGATTTCATTATCTTGTTCCAAAAACGAGTAGCAAGAAACTCCAATATTCTTAAGTACTGTAACGGCATACTCTTTTCACTTTGAGTGCAATTTCTTACCAAATAGCTATTCAGCTCAGTTCCCTGGTTTGCATACTTCTCCTTCTCACTCACTTCTCCAACACTTTGTGACTCACTCAAATACTTGCACATAAGTAGCGGTTGTTTTCTTTGTGATACTTCGTCGCTAGATGTCGCCATGAGTGCTAAGACGCTGCAGAAGCATGAAGTCACCGTTAATGCAGCAAATTGTGGTTAGGTGGCGCTCGCCATGTTGTTGGGCGATTGTATGTAAAAGGATTTTGTAAGAAATTGGTTAGCACTTAAACATTTTTATGTGTTTGTGTGCGGATGTATTGTAGAAGTATGTATGTATGAATCTGCTTTCAGAATTGATTCCCTCAGAAGTTATCTCCTAACATTAAAATTTGATAATTTTTACTTAAAAAATATTTATTGCTCGGAAAATATTTTTAATACTTTTTACTTAATTTTTATTTTGAAAATGCCTATTTTTTTAGTTGTTTATTAAAAAAAAAAATACTGGAAGATTATTTTTTCCAATTCAATTTACTTACTTTTTTGAATAATTTTTAAATATTTTTACTTCCTTTCTTTATTTTTTGAAATCCTAAACGTACTATATAAAATCTTTTTAATATGGCAAAAATATAAAACCCAAAATAGACGAACAATCAAAAAATTTTCAAATTATTTATTTCAAAAAACAAAAAAAAAAAATGTTGAATATTCGAAAATAAGTGAAAAAGTTTATAGAAATACATTTTTAAATAATAACTCATATTTTAAATATTTTTGCTTACTGTTAATTTAAGTTGTTAATTATTTATTATTATTTGTTGTAGTTAGTTAGTTAGATTTTTTTTTTTTTTACTTTTGCATATTTTAAAACTTTCTTATACAATTGAAATAAATTTCTTAATACTTTATGCTTTTTTATGCTCTTACTTTTCAATTTAAATCTCAAAATTTTCTAAAAATTTATTTATTTTCTTTTTCATATTTTGAAATTTGCCAATATACATATATTATATATTTGAAAATATTTTCTAAGAAAGGATTATTAATATTTTAACCACTTTTGTTTACTCTTTTTAATTTTTATTACAAATCTCAATATTTTCTACACCTTTATTAAACAAATATTTATTCTTTGATAACTATTTTAACATTTTGCCTTTTTTGTCTCAAAATTTTCTACTTATTTGTAAAAAACAGTGAAAACATCGATGTTTTATTATTGATTTTTTCACATGCCTAAAATTTCTAATAGTTTTGAAAATACTTTCATAAAAAAAAAAACAGTAAAATTAAACATTTTTTTTCTAAATTTTGCTAACTTTAAATATTTTCAAATCTGGAAAATTTTCAATAAATTTTAGTATCTTTATTATTTAAAATAAATTTTTTAATTTGTTTCTTAAATTTCCTTACATCTCAACACTTCTTTTTAATATTTCTTTTTAACGTTTTAAATCTCAAAATTTTATAACTTTTTATTAAGAAAAAAAATAATTATGATACAATTTTTATATTTTTTATCTGTTTTCAAATCTCAAATTATTGTTTTCGTTTCAAAAATATGTTTTTAGAAAATTTTTGGTGAACTTTTGAGCTTTTAAAATAATTTTAAAATATATTTTTAGATTTTTAAAAATTTAAATTAAATTATTTTTCTTTTTTAAAAATTTTTTTATTGTAAATTTTATGTTTTCTTTTCGTAGCTTTTAATTTTATTTTTTAAATGATACTTCAAACCCGTTATACCTAACCCAGGCGAACCTACTTTTGTTTTCACTCGATATATTCAACTTTCTTATTGGAAAACTTCATTTAAGAGCAAATTCTGTATTCCCCTCCTTCGCCCTCAAACACGAAGCGGCTGACACTTTCGTTTTTACAGTAAAAACAATGGCGAATAGACATTGTAATTGCATAAATGCTAAGCTCACAAGCATAATGTGTGCCTAAGCGTCGCATTAACGGCACATACACCTACACACACACACACACATGCACAAGTGCGCTTTGAGGTGAGAGGTTACTTGAAATTATGCGCTAAGAGTGTCGGCACGCTTTGATGAGCCGCCGACGCCGCAAAACGCCTTGAGTGGGCGCACTCGACTATTGTGTGAATACATGTATGCATGCTTGCTTGTATGTAGATATGTGTGTCAAAGCTTTGCTTGAAAACTGCAGTGTTTCGGAACTTCGGTGTTAATCTCTCTGGTAGCACTTATGGAACTCGCTTTTTCTCTATTTCTACTCTCACGCTGGTGCTCGAGTGCCACTTCATTCACACCAAAAAAAAAAGAGGACCTTCAAAAGGAAGCCGCCGCTGCAGCAACACTGCAACTAATATCTACAACTACAACAACAGTAATGTCTGTTGTAACTGTTGTTGTGTTGCAAGTGAAGGAAGTCGGCTTATCCTTTTTGTGGCTCACACACACACACTCATATATTTATTTGCATTTCTCTATGAACTTTTGACTCCCCACTCACTCTCACTCACGGCAGTCTCTTCACTACTCGAGTGTCCTTATTTATTTAATATAACCACAACAACGCTGAAATGTGCAACAAACAGTTAAACAACACAATTAAGCGACACTTAAGACACAGCCATAAAAGACATACAGAACACACACATTCACATATATATAAATCCTCACACATACTCTCTCATATGTGGCTGTGAGTGCATAAGTGCATTAGAAAAGCCACTCAAAATCTTCTTAAGACATTTTAGAAACGCTTTGAAGTTTTGCCGGTCAGATTTATAACTGTAATGAGGAGTCACCTTGAGAAGCGCTTTGTGCTTTAGTGAAAAGGTTAGATTAGCTGAAGAGAAATTACAAGTGGTTTAGAGCAGCTCGTGAGAGAATTAACATTCAGAAAGTAAAAGGGGGTGAATAAGACCGTCAAACGTACTGAAATATGAAAATGCGAAAAAAACAAAAAATAAATGAAACCAAAATAATATAAACAAGTAAGGAAGGGCTAAGTTCGGATGTAACCGAACATTTTATACTCTCGCAAAGTCAAATGGTATACTCGTTTGAGATTTCTTTGTGGATTGACTGATATTTTCGGTAGAAGGTCAACTATAGGCACTGGGGTCCACATATTTAGTACTTAGGGGTTTGAACAGTTTTGGTTCGATTAAGACAATTTTTGGCCGCAAGGTGGCATACTTTAATTGCATTATTCACGCAAAGTTTTACCCCGATATAATCATTGTTACCTGATTTGCATAGTGGAAAATGAAAGAATCAGATGGAATTGAAAATGGTGTTACATGGGAAGTAAGCGTGGTTGTAGTCCGATTTCGCCCATTTTCGCACTATGACATAGAAACATGAAAAGAACGTTTTGCACCGAATTTGGTTGAAATCGGTTGAGCAGATCTCAAGATATAGGTTTTCACCTAAAAGTGGGCTGTGCCACGCCAACTGACTAATTTTGAACGCGGTTCCTATAAAGCCAATTTATACCATCTCAGAGATAAGATTTAATGTCTCTGGCGTGTTTAGTGCTTGATTTATCGCGCTTTTAGTAGTTTTTAACAGTACCGTTATATGGGGAGTGGGCGGAGTTGCCACCCGATTTCAACTATTTTCACACCGTCAATAGAAGTGCTAAAAACATTTGCTTCTAGTGAATTTTGTTGTTATAGCATTAGCGGTTTAGGAGATATGCACATTAAACCTATTAGAGGCGGGACCACGCCCACTTTTTAAAAAAAGGTTTAACTGCAGATGCCCCTCCCTAATGTGATCCTGTGTACCAAACAACAGTCTTGTATCTTATTGCGGAGCTTAGTTATGGCAAGTTATTTGTTTTTGATTAATGGCGTTTTGTGGGCGTGGCAGTGGTCCGATTACGCCCATCTGCAATACCAACCGTCTCACGGTACCATGAAACATGTCTACCAAGTTTCATAAAGATATCTCAATTTTTACTCAAGTTAGAGCTTGCACGGACGGACGGACAGACAGTCACCCGGATTTCAACTCGTCTCTTCATCCTGATCATTTATATATATATAACCCTATATCTAACTCGATTAGTTTTAGGTGATACAAACAACACAAATTCAGTTTGTACGGTAGTTTGATTTTTGATTACGACAAATGAGCAGCTTCTTGCGGTGAGAAGTACGTGTACCAATTTTCAGTTGAATATCTCAAAAACTGAGGGGCTAGCTCACTTATACACAGGCAGATAGATAGACAGGTGGAGTTGTCTAAATCGACTCAGCTCATCACTCTGATTAGTTATATACAGATATACTTTATGTGGTCTCCGACGTTGGCTGCTGAGTGTTACAAACTTCATAGCCAACTTCATATGTCCTGTTCAGAGTATTATAATGAGAAACTGAGGTTTCATCTAAGGGGCATTGCAAAATTTCCACTTTGTCATTAGACTTCAATTGATATTTTTTTAATCGCACTGAGTAAACAAAAATTTATGCTCGACACCCAAAAAATGTTGTGAGGCTTAGAATTTTTCGAAGAATTAATCCACAGTTCCGTATTTTAAAAGTTTACGTCATTAAAAATTACAAAAGTTGGAAATCGACCGTGAAGACCTAACCGAAACTATAATGAAAATTGATGAGGCTCCAGGTTGGATTCTTATATGCTTTATTTCTACATTTTAAGTAAGCCAAGCAATTTGAAAGCCAGTGTCAGTCCAGAAACTCTATCTTATGGCGAGGTTGCATGAAAGACTACTAAATAATTAGACATCTCGAGCTTGATGACAAATCATTACATGAAGGCAGACTCAAAATCGAAGTAGTAATTAAATCCGATTTCAATCATAAACTTTTAAGATCCTTTCAGATGAAGATTTATGTTTCACTGACTGAGAACTTCTCAATTCAACAGATTCATCAGCATACGCGTGCTCAAAAGTCTGTCTTGTACTGAGAAAATGTTAGAGATATGACTAGTTAACGAATAGAACTCGGAGAACATACAAGTGGAAACTCTTAAATATCAGCGCTTATGTTGCACAGGGATTCCTATATGCTAACGGTCCAGCTTAGGAAACTGAAATTCGAGCACGAAAATATGGAATCCCTTTCAGACGGGTTTCTCGATCTCTGGAGTGTCAAACGGGCTCTTATAGAGAAATAATCCAAGACACCATATGAGGCTTTCACTAATTACTAAGCTACTTTTAAACAAAATTAGACCTATCACATCAGTTATGTGAGGTTTAATGACATAGAAAGGCGGTTCGATGCGTCTTCTCAGTCTTCCCGGCCGATAAGAACACAAATATGAGATGGCTACTGTCTGCCGAATTCAGCCGAATCGAAGTCGTAGAAGGGGCAGACTTTGCTAGCAGCCAGTTGATAGCCGACGTTTTTTGATATGCAGAGGATGTGACCTAAATCTGCCTGGAATTACTGTTTTATGCTCGATAGTGTTTAATAATGAATTAGCTAACTGAAAATGTAGAAGTAAAGCATTTTACAGTTGTTCAGTCCATCAGCGTTAGGTATCTAGTATGTCTATATGAAATTGGCTTGGAACTAGTACATGGTTGGTCCACACAACCCCAGTGTATAATATTTGGAACGGCTTTTATGTGTCCAGAATTGTTAAGAATCTGCGTAGAGTTAAGCTCATATATTCTTTTACTTTTGACTCTCTCGATCTTTATTTTACAACATATTTATCATTAAACTAAGCGGACCTCGCTGGTGTGGTAGTATGTTTTAAGAGAACAGAAAGGACCTGTTTGACCTAAGGAGATTTATTGTTGAAGAACGCCTTTTGGGTGCTAAAAAATATTACTGCAACTATTGGTTATCACAAAAACAATAAGTACAACTACAATAAAGCATAGCATATACAACAACATATGTATATCAGGAGCCAGAAAGCAGCCTCTACGCTTCGCACGGAGCTTGGTCGTGTAAAATAGTGAAGTAAGCCAACCAATATTGGTCACTAGTCACACACATACACACACACACACACACAAATATCAGCATAACAGTTGTTGTTTCATATGAAAACACATATATAGCGAGTTAGACAGATCTGCGCACACAACTGCATATAAAAACACATTTATAACGGTCAAAGTAGCTGGTACCGTTAAGTGTTCGTCTGTGACTGCACTTTGTTTTAGCTGTTTGCGTGCCATGCGATTTTGTGGTGGGCCTGTAGCTGCCAAACCAAGCGGCAGGCATAACCAACTGCACACTAAACACACGCATATAGACATACATTGATGTATGTGTGTGCGCTTGATATTGTATATATGTATTGGTGTACACGGCAGTGGACAAGAGCAGCGCACACATTCGGAGCTTACCCAAAAGCTATTGTTTTGCCCAGTCCATCACATTCGGCTTGCTCACACGCATCTCTCTCCTACGTGCTCAAACCGCCGAAACTCTCTCCGCTACCCTTTGTTCACCCACTCTCCGCTCTTCACGACATAACCGGCTATTTCATAGATATGTTTGCTTGTGTGTGTGCTTACGTGCAATGGTTATAGCCAAAAGTTATGGATACAGTTTTTGGCCAATTTAATTTTCTCGCCTGCAACGAAAGCTCTACGCGCAGAGGGTTCCGCACGTACACGGTCTTCTCGTTCGGTCATTTGCTATTCCTGCAGGCTGTTGGCGATTCGCACAACCATTTACAAGCAACTGAAAATTAACCAAAGCTATGTGGTTGCTCGGTGATGGCTAAAGGGCGTCGCTTGGACTGGCCAGGCAAGTGAGTGCGACCCATTAGGACAGTTCGTACAAAGTAGATCAGTTTCGTTGACTTACATGCATTTTTTAGAGTTGGAAAGAACTTATTCATATTGCTTATACTTGTAAGTACAACGCTTATATAGCTTGAAGGCAGGTTTTCAGGAAACGCCGACAACTGACCGATCCAACTCAAGCTCTTGTATGGAAAACTTTTTTATTTGAAAAGATATCGCCACGAAATTTGGCATAGCTATTTATACAAGATACTGCTACAATCTTCGAAGAAATTGTTGAAATCGAACAACTATAGCATATAGCTGTCATACAAACTGAACGATCCAACTGCAGTCCTTGTATGGAAACCTTTTTTATTTGCAATAATATCGTCACGAAATTTCGCACAAATTATTATCTAAGCTAGTATTGCAATATTCGAAGAAATTGTTCAGATCGAACAACTATAGATAATAGTCGCCGTACAAACTGAACGATCCAACTCAAGATAAATAACTTTTTTTACCCTTTTATGTTAGAAAATGTATCTGTGAAGGGTATTACAGCTTCGGTGCAGCCGAAGTTAACGTTTTATCTTATTGTAACATTTTTTTTTATTGCGAAAATATTTTTTTTTTTTCTACTTAGAAAAAATTTTTCAATGAAATTTTTGTTTAAAGCAACTAATGGAAAAAATTAAAATTTTAAACACTATTGGACACATTTTCGATAAAATTGTATCACAAATAATCGATTTTAAGTACTACTGGGTCACTGACTCCCACACAAAGGCATGCAAAGGCGGCCAACTGGAGCAAATCGTTTACCTACGCACATGTTCCTAACTGTTTTTACGCAAAAGGCGCTACATAATCAACCATATGTATTTATATGTGCAATTTTATATATCCACGCATGCATGTCTGCGTATATATGTGAGTGTGCGTGTGTGTGAATTAACATCCACGGGCTACACACAATGTTTGTGGACAAAATTTTGGCTCCATTAGCTGCATGGCTCGGTGTAACTCGAGTATGATCGAGTAATTTGTATGCATGCCTGCGTCATAGACTTGCAGCAAATACATGTATATGTATGCATGTGTGTGTGTGTGTGTTTCTTCGTTCATATAAATCAGTTTGTAACGCACGAATCATGCCACGAATAAACCTTGGACATCATACACTGGCGCAAATCTACACACGTACATACATCTATATTAATTTACCGTTATGTTTTTATACCCCTAACAGAAGATTTAAAGTTTGAAACAGTTAGAAGAAAACGTTGAAGACACCATAAAATATATAAATATATATATAAATTATGCTGTCTGCTCATTTGTGGGAACCGCCGATATCGGCCCACTGTAGCATATAGCTGCCATACAAACTGAACGATCAAAATCAAGTAATTGTATGGAAAACCTTTTTATTTGTTAAGGGTATTTTAGCAATCCAAAGTTAACGTTTTTTCTTGTTTTGTCTATTGTTTTTGTTTTTGCTATTTGTTGTTGTTTCTGCTTTTTGTGGATGTTGCTGTGTTGGAGTTATTATTACACGCCTGTATTGTTGACTTTTACTATATCATGCGTGTTGTTGTTATTTCTGTTGTTGCACTGCTTGTTTTTGGCTATTATTATTGCTATTGTTGTACTGTTAAATCTTTGCTGCTTCGCACTGGACAATTTTCCAGTCCATTAAATGCGGACTCGCCTGGACTTGACTGCATGCGTAGCCATTATTATTATGCAAAATATTTGCCAGAGCGGGTGGTTGGTGTGACAGGGGGGTATGAAACATTTACTCGTACACAGACTTTCGGCGTGTGTGTGTTCTTTGGTTGAATGTGCTATGCCTGCTGGCTGACCACTACCAACACTAATAACATTACTTGCCTTGCATGTATGGATGTGTGTGTGTGTTTGGCAATTTGGTTGTATGTATTGTGTTTATATATATGTGTGTGTGTGTGCACTTTTGCATAATGATAATAATATTCTGGTTTAGTGCGCATCTATTGAGATCTCTGTTGTGCAGGATATACGACGATTTGTTTGCTACTTTTATGTGTATGTGTGTGTGTGTGTCCTTTAGAGAGTTATATTACAGCTTTCTTAGCAAAATGATGCATATCTTATAACTGCACACACACCTATAAGCAATGTGGCACTAAGTGTAAGTGTCCTTTGACATTCGAGAAGAAAATAACGCATATATATGTAAATATAAACACATATACATTCATATATATATACGTAAACGTTTAACTGAAACATGATTTTCGTTTATCGTTTTTTTTGTGCTTGCACATGCATGGGTTTGCTCTTTTGGCTGCCCAAGTTGCATGGCACATCGCTAAATTATATCCTAACAAAAAAATAAGAGACATTATATGAAATCGTAGCCTATCTTAAGGCGTTAAGTTGCTTAAACCCTGTTTTTCTGCAATGTCAACGAACATAATTAGAATTTTTAGACTTAGTATGACTTAAATCATAATCTACCGGAAAATAATAAATTTAGCCTATCCTAAGGCGCTAAATCTTTTCCATAACGGCTTTTGCCATTTTTCAGCAATAAAAATTCTATTTTCGAGCTAATATCATTTAAATTGTATTATAGAGGAAGGAATATAGAGCCTTGTTGGAAATTATAGTCAATCTTTAGGGCCAAAATATTTTCCAAGGCGTCTTTGACAATCTTTCTACAATAAAAATTATAATTTTCGGCATAAATACCCGTTTTATTCCGGAAAAAATAATGTCAATTAGAAATTTTTAGCCTAACTTAAGGCGCTAAATCATTTTCGTGGATTTTGCAATCTTTCAATAACAAAAATTATACTTCTTAAGACAAATGTTATTTAAGCGGGGGGAAAAATAAAGATATGTTGAAATAAATAGTCTATCTTAAGACGCTAGTCCTCTTTAGTAGTGTTTGTTGTAGTACGACGACCACAAATATTTTATTTTTCATGCTAAATTTGATTAAAATCAAAAAAAATTATACCTTAAAGAAATGGTGCTAATTGTAGCATATCTTAAGGTGCTTTACATATATTGTTGACGTTTGTTGCAAATTTTTATATAGTTGAAGGCGCAAGATTATCCCTGTTGCGTTTTCACATATTATACACAAACACTTTTCTTTTAGATGTCAGATATCGGTCAATTTACCATTATCTTCCACAAATATAGGGCAACATCTAAAAATTGAAGCATATCTCTAAGCGCCAATATTGAGTAATTCCAAAAGAGCGCTGATATTTTGAATATATTTCCACCAAATAATTCAGTTTTGAGCTTAAAAAGACCCGAAAAAATGTTTTTGAGAAAATATATTAATTTGTACTGAAATTTGTAGTCTACATTGAGGAGCCGATAATTATATTTGTTGAATGATATACTGAATATTTTAATAAAGTTTAAAAAGTGGAAAAATTGCATTGTACAAGTTAGAAAAAAATTTATTTAAGTTTTTTGTTTTTATTTTAATGACTAATATCTTAAAATTAGAAAAAAATTTTATATATTAATATTTTTTAATATTTAATATTTTTTTTTAATTTTTGTAAAATAATAAAGTCTAATTAAAGAATTTTTTTCTTTAAAAATTTTAAATTTATACCATTTTTCATTATATTTTTAATTTTTTCATAAGAAATATGTATTTTTTGCATAATTTTTTATATATATTTTTATGGATAATATTTAAAATTTTTTCTATATTCACTTTTTAGTTTTTTAATTCTTTTTTTTGCATATATAATTAATAAAAAAATTATTTTTTTAAGCTATATATTTTTTTTAATTCTTTCTTTATTGTTTTAATTTTTTTCAAATTCCTTTTTATTTTTTTTTTTAATGAATTTAATTTATTTTTTTAATTTTTGTGTTAATTTGTTAGAATTTATTTTGAATATATTTAAAATTTTTTTTTTAATTTTTTAAATTTCGTAATTCAATAACTCCCGAAATTTTTAAAAAATTGTACGATGTGCTTAAACTGAAATAAGTCTTCTTATTGTTCCTTGAACGTTACGTTACTCAATTTCCACTCTTTTGGCCGCTAAATATCATATATAACACTTGTGACTGTTGTACAAAAAAAATTTTTATATATGTATGTAAACAATTACAAAAAAAAAACTACACAAATAAAATTAGAACAAAATATATTTTTTTTTCAAAAATAAACAGAATACAACTGCTGTAAAACACTTGCTGCAACAAGCGGCGCATGCGCAGTAACCAATTTCAAGTACCACAAAAACTACCTGTGCACGCATGCGCGGCCGAGTCATTTCGAAAAAGTGTTGCGTAAACAATAAGTGTTGTAATTGACACGCTGGGACATTTGTGTGGGTTCTTAGAATTGGCACAATGACACCAAGAATGCAGCAATAGCGCCGAAAAAAAACAAAATCGTAAGACATGTCATAAAAAGTCATGAAACTTAGCTAAACTATATGGAAGATGGCTTAAAGCAGCCAAAGGAAAATAATAATTTTTATCTCAGAAGCCATCTGGTGGTTTAAAGTAGCGCGTGAGTGCGTTTTTTAATATATTTTTTGTGGATGAACATAGACATACATACGTACAATATCTTTATAGCTCTATTTACTGCTTTGTGTTTCTCTTCAGACGCATTTCTTGCTTCATGCGCCTTTGTTGCCCATTTCTCAAATATTTGTGGCACGTACCGTCTTATCTAGGATATCTCTCCGCTGCTTTTGTCTCTAATCATTATTATTATGCTAATGCCTAAGTTGGCCTCACCTCAACTGCGAACGGAAGTAATAATTGTAAATAGTTGTTTCACACAAAAATATGGCAACACTGTGCGCATAATAATGCGCAAAGAGTTTATTGAGTTCAAACGAAATTTTGTACGTGTATTTCGGTGGAAGTTCTGCTACTCGTTTAAAGGGAGAGAAGAAAATTATATAAGCTAATAAAAAAATTAAATATTAAAATATTGAAAGAATGCCTTTGGGCTTCAAGTTTGACAAAATATATAACAAGTATTTAAATTAAATGGTCTTCTACTCGTATAAGGACTTTTATTGCTATAATTAGTCAACTTACTGCCGATATGAACGATTTTTATTAACCAAATGCTTTAAAAATTACTAAGTCGGAAAAAGAACTCGAATCCAACCAAAAACCAGACTAAACTCAAAGAATAGTCTAAATTGGGTAGAACTTTGAGGTTTTGAACACACATCTACAATTTATGGGTTTATGGTATAATGCTGGAGGAACCACCTCTGTTGTTAGTTTTCTTCCTTATATCAGTGTTTGGCTTGGTTCATTAAGGAAAAGCTTTCAGAAAGACCAGCAATATAATTCAGACTAAAATCGGCGATCTTCTGATATCGTCGGTTTCGAGTTAATCATTAAGATGTTTCGTAAAGATATCACGTCAAATAAACAAGTTTTCCATAGAAGAACTTAATTTTTATCGATCAGTTTGTAATGCAGCTACATGCTATAGTGGTTCGATATCGGTCCGATATAAAGTGAAGTCCATTTACCGTTGAATACAACTTCTTAGCTGGCTGCAATAGTTTTGAGACTACATTGCTCGCCTCTCTTATCTCTCTTAATCTCTTAAATAAAACAATTAATTTTTTATTATCATCGTAGTATTTCTTTAGTATAGGTTAGAAGGGGTTCCATTTGTATCTGCATCAAATTTCTTTACAGTTGACGTTATCTTGGAACATAAATAGTGAACATTTACTGTTAACTGCCTATATCTCATTTCAATACCTACATAGATAGTAGAGTGTATATCTCTACTTGAGTGTGGCTCATTTACCATTATCTCTCGATTGTCTTACTTAAACTCTAAAAGTAAACTATTTTCCATCTACTTTCTCGTATTTGTCTCTGAGACTTGAGCATACTGTACTCCGTACACCGTTATCGCGTTAAATCTACTGTCGATCTACTAATTGAAGTTATTATTCTTCGACGTTCTTCGCTGTATACCCTTAGTCTGGAACATATGTGAGAATGAACCATTGTTATCGCTATATTTCTCTTCTCAAATTCTGTAAGAAAACTATTTGCCATAGATTTTTTTTGATTTTGAACTTCAAGGCGTTTCTTTGGCTCAACTACATGTAATCTAATCTCATGTAAGAAAGTTTTGAACGTTTAATCGCAAATCAAGAGGGTTCAAGTCTTCACTAGCCAGACTGGTAGGGTTCTCTGCCACACAACGGCCTCAGAGTATGAGTATGGATCTATATTATACGCTGAACAGGGTAAACTTTATATCTTTAAGATTATTTTTATTTATTATAATTTAAAAATTATTTTTGTTATTGTTGTTGCTTTTATTCTTGCTGTTGTTGTTGTTGTTGTTGAATACCAACATTATTTGTTTTATTGCAATTTAATCTGTTTTCTGTTGTTGCACTAACTTTTATTGTTGTTATTGTTGTTGTTGTTTCGTCGTTGTTGCTATTGTTGTTGTTGTAGACAAAAATTATTTGTGTCGCTTTGATAATTTACAAATGCCTACCATTGCATAGTTATGCACACACATACATATGCATTATGTTTGTATATTTGTCATTTGCATTTTGTCTACTTGTTGTTGTTTGCTGTTGTTGTCGAAATAAATAATTCAATTTCCAATTGCAATCACAATTTGAACGTCGAATGACAAAATTGTTAAATGAAATTGAGCAACGCTTGACAGACGCGTGCGTGTGTGTGTTGGTAGGCGCAAATAAACGCAAAGTCACGCACACACACAAACACACACACAAATAAACATTTGTAATGACCTCACCAAATTGGCGACATTTTAATGTCACCGTTTATGATAATCGCCACAAAATGTTGCACATTGCAATTGCCACCAAAATGCATGCATTGCAATGCATTTATATATTATAAATGTGTATGTATATGTTTGTGTATAGATGTGCGTTTGTGTTTTGCTGGCAGTGTGACCGCGCGTCAGGCGCTACTCTTGTCAAATGTCCGATATGTGAAATGCGCTAGAATGACTGCACTTGAATTGTAAACGTTTGTCTGTCAGCGTTGACGAAACAAATAAATAATTTGACGAGTGAAGATGAAGAAGAAGAGAAGAGTAGAAGCATAGAATGTGGGGTGCAGTGAAGTGGTGCTGCGTCAATGGGCGATTAAGGATAATTCGACAATTGAGCAAATGAGTACTGAAAAAGAAACAAGAAATATTGTTAACTTTCACATATAAAAAAGTTTTCTATACAAGGACTTGAGTTGGATCGTTCAGTTTGTATGGCAGCTATATGCTATAGTGGTCCAATATTGGCGGTTTCGACAAATAACCCGCTTCTTGTTGAGAAAAGGATGTGTGCAAAATTCCAGTTCGATATCTCGAAAACCTGACGGACTTATTCGCGTATATATAGACGGACAGACAGACGGGCATGGCTAATCAGTTCAGCTAGTTATACTAATCATTCAATCGGGTCGCTGTAAAGTTTAAAGACGCTTTTAAGTGAAAAAAAATCTCTTAAATTTCGACAAAATTAACAAGGATTAGCTTTTTGGTCTCATCACCCATTTTTTATGCTCAAAATCTCTTACAAAAACCCCTACAGACGTTAAGGTGTACTTGTAGTCTGTCAATACTTAGATAAGTTATACTAGATCCCTGGTACTTACGGCCTATACATGTATAATTCAAGGACAGCTTAGTAGGCTTACCGCCTGGCAGCTGTACAGTAAACTGTTAAAGCCTTAAAAACCGAGCAAACATTCGGAAGTATACGATTCGACCGAAAAAGATCGTTGGAGGAGCAGAAATTATCAAAAAGCTCTATTCGCATGTCTTTGTTTAGAATCAACGTTGGTTGAAAGTTGTTGAGGGAATTGTAGACGAATAAATTTTGAGATATAAGGAAGCTTTAATCGTGATCTCTCAAACATAAGCCGAGAATTCTCAGAAGTTACTCGAACATCTGGTAAATATACATGCTGCAATGCAATCATCTTCCATAGGGACACGATCCAATCGCTCTACCTGCTTGGTCTAGAGTCTTAGTACTCACAATAGGTCTGCTACAGTCGTCTCACCATGATTATGAGTGAGCCAAAGTTGGAAAAGTCTTCTTCCGGAATGAAACAATCCAGTGCCTGCTGCTGCTGGAGTCTCGAGTGTGATAACTGAGAATAGCTGTGTTGGAGTAGTCTAGTCCAAAGTAGGTTAGACGTGAACCAAAGTTAGTGGCTATTGCTAGGGAGTACCTAGAACTCCATGTTCAAATCGAAATTTTTAAGTCAGTGGAATGAAGTAGGTATAATAATAACCAACCTGGGCTTGTTACTCGCGTGGTTGTATCGGTAAGCGGTGGGTAAGAGCTGTTAAATTAAACAGGCTACTTTTATGATTCTGTATTTAATTTATGCTTCCTTGTTGGTTTTAGAGTTTTTGGAGCTACTGTAATAGGTGACACTTCCACTTACTAACCAATTTGATCTAAAAGTATGTCAAAACAAGTTTTCTTCAAACCACTTTTGTCTTTACTAAGTAAACCAATCGTATCTCTCATTTGTAAGAAAAAAAAACTAAACGCATTAAAATCCCAAAAGTGAAATCTCAATTTTTCCTTCGTACACAGCTTCACTCCGGCCAAACAAAAGAGTCGTAAATAAGGCATGAAAGCTTCAAATAAAAACCATTACCGTTTAAAATTCCAATCGACACCCAACAAGATCGCCAGCACACTTTGATCGCAGCGACACGACTTACGCTTACGCGCAGAGCTACACCATACGCCAGCCGACTACCTAACCATTGTGTACGCCAATCGTATATAGGTATTCCTTTCGTTGGCTCGACGCTGGAATGCGAGCGCTTGCTCGAGTCAATTGCTGAACGTTACAAACTTGGGTGATTGTTGAGAGCAATTTATTTAAATTAATTGCCATTGTTTGCCGAACGGATTGTTGTTAGTTGAAAGTGAAGGTTAGTGTAGATATTTAGCTTTAGTGGTAAGAGCGGCGAGTATATACAAAGCTTTGGAAAACTTTTTTGTAAGTAATAGGATCAATAAGAGCGCTTAAGCTGCTCGTGAACCGAAATAAGTGTCCAAGTGCAGTAGGCTAGTTTTCGACTAGTCTTTTATAAGAGTTTCTAATTACCGTATGCAGCGCTTTCGTACTTTCCTACGTCACAAATTCCAATAAAAATCAAACCATAAGTTAGCGGTTTCGGTCTGCCAATTGCCACCTCCATTAATTTCAACAAACGTTGTTATTGTCACACCTACGTCAGCTATGAGCGAACGCGCAAGGGCGCAGTAGCGCGGTTGCCCAAACTCCGGATGTTCTCTACAGTTGAACGCACATTTCACATAAAATCGATCGTACGAATACGAACGCGGTCGATCGATTGGCATTTTTTCACCAAACTTATAGCAAACAAGCTGCTCGTTATTGTTATTGTTGCTTTTTAATGTCTTTTGTATGCAAATTAGCGGCCACATAATTGACTTACTTTGCGCCTGAACTGCCCGGCGTTGAAGTGTTGACTAGACATGCGAAATAATACCCTTCTTGTTTTTTTATATGGGTACTCCACCTTAGTTCTTTTCCCACCCATGCATTGGCGGCCGGTCGTTGGTTGATTTGCGATAGATTTGTAGTTTCACGCCTGAGTGTGCTTTTGCGCTGAAAGCTTGTGTTCGAAGCGTTTATCGTGTGTTGCCATCGCATACCGGTGCGGTGTTGGGTTGGCTGTACAGAGTTCAAAGCGGGTGATTAGACCCAACTAAGCGTGAATGTAGAGAGGAGAATTTTTTATATTTTTTTTATTGATGAATGACAGATGAGGTGATAGAAGTACACGGCGGTTGGAAAGCCGCCCTATTTTTTAGAGATCTGTGGCGCTCATATATTTGCTGATGACTTCGTTCTTTCAAATCCTGAAAAAATTAGTATCTCTCACAATTTCAAAGGTTCAGAACGAGAACTTATTACATTTTTGTTGAGCTTCTAGTTTCGGGCCATTGCGAGCCTTTATAAATAGTTTCGTCCGACATGCAAGTCAGCAGCACTCTTCATTACGGCTGAAGCCGTAACTTTAGTAGGTTTTCTTTAAGTTAGCGCTCAGAGCTGGTACCGTAGGTCCTTAAAAAATTGTGTATTCTGTGATGCCAGACTTTAGTGGTGTTACGTAAAGTTTTTTGTTTGGCGAAACCGGTTCATCATCGATCTTACTTGTGCTTTGCACACAGAGACGGTTTCGTAAGTCGACCAAAAATCACTAAGCTTCAGGGTCTTCATAAACTGACCTGCCAAAAGTAATAGTGTTCACATATTGCTTATTTCGGCTGGGAACATTGGTTCGGCGTTTACGGTCTGGTTTCCTTTCTTTCCATATACATACATATGTGTTCTTTACTTTAAATCCACTAATCTTTTCTAATGTTTGCTGAACCAAAGCATTTTTTTGTCTTCTCCGCAGTCTTCTTCTGATAATTCTTGCTTTCTGCCGTCAGCTGCGCTTCTGTAGTCTTGCTTCTTTAATATGTTTTTTACATACCAGCTGTTCGCGCACTCATTGATCGCCATCGATCAGTAAACTATTACCATGTGCCCTCATTACATGCAACATGCTAATTTATGTGTATGCACATATTTTTCGGCTGACAGCTACAATTGCGGCAATTCATTTGCATAGCAATACTTCCACTTTTGACTTAAATTTTTATTCATTTGCACGTTGCATTTATACAGCGCTTCCGTATGTAAAGCCATGAGCGCTGCTCCGCTCGACTCGAACACGCTGCAGTATTAAGGTGCCTTTTTGTGGTCAACAGCGTCAGCTGTGAACCTCGCCACGACTTGTTGACCACACTCACTATTGTATTCATCAATAATCAAGCAATTGTAAGCGCAGGGTTGCTGCGCGTATTTTCCCAGCTTTTGAGAGCTGCAGCTGAGTAGAGCCGCTAGTAGTTCTTAGCGTCTCGGTGTACTATCGTTGGGCATACGCAACTCAGTGACGTTGTCAGCCCAATTTCCCGCAATGCCAACCAATTGACATGGCACGGCGGTCACTTTGGTGCAATAAGACAATCGCTTGTAAACGCTGACAGTTTCATTTTATGTGCTGTTCAGCCGAAAGGCGAAAAATTTATAAACCTCGCAAGTTACGTTGGCATTCAAATGTCTTCTTCGCAACGTTAGTCTGCGACATTGTGTCCGCGCTGCTAAGCTGTGGCAATGGCTTGGAATTTCTCAAAGACACGGCGTACTGAGCTTATGCCTTTGAGGATCTTCACACCCTTGCTGCTCGCTAGCGCATCCTTTAACCTCAATCTTACCGTCGAACCGACTTCTGCCGTTCCTCAGCCAGCCGTTGCGCTCATTGTTGGCCGTGGCATGCGTGAATAAATGGCAGCCGCGTTGTCCGCAATCGCCGCAATTGAGAGTGAAATTTTTATTTGCTGGAATTCGTTGACGTTGTTTGGTGTCACTTTGATAAGTTGCTGCCGTGCTACGCCAATACAGCAATTCACGCCAAACGGCCAGCACAAATGCTGCGCCGTACAAATTTTATTTTAATTTTACTCAATTTACTCATTCGCCGTCGACCGCGCAGCACAAACGAAATTGCTTTGTGCCCAAAACACAATTGGATTGCGCGAAATTCCGATGTTGATTTGCCTGACACCACGACGTAGCGGAGGCTGGGAGTTTGCATTGTCTGCGTAATGGCGCGCGCAACGGTATTGACTGACGGCGCGCTCAGCAGTGTCGGCGCGGCAGTTGAGTATTCGATAATTTTGTAATCGTTAGGCTGTAGTGCGCACAAGCGTCCAACTGAGCAGTCGTCCTGTCCTCCAGTACGGCAATTGTCATTGACAACTTAAATGTTCACCGTCAGCAGCAATAATTTCTCAATCACTTCAAAGTGCTGATAGGCAGGCGGTTATTTAGGATTGTGCTTAGAATGCGGCCTTGAGATTTCGTTGCAGTGAAGTGAGAGCACTGCTCAGTGTGGCATGGTTGAAAAGCAAGTTTCGAATTGGTTTAACTTGGCTTGATAACTTAGAGCTGTATAAGATCACCGGAAAATTGTAGAAATAGATTGCTTTAGGGCGGCCCAAACTCCGTGAACCCGTAGACATATATTTCCCATTTGATAAGCGCAGACTCTCAAGCTGTTTTACAAGTGCACTCGCCGCGCAATATTACACAAAACCTTTCTGACCGTTCAGTTTCTATGAGCAGTTAATCGGATCTTCGAGATAAACTCGGATTCAAGGATTTCCCATCATATACAGCCGATTGCTTATCTGTATCCATATCGGCCGTCACCTGTAAACTCTGTTAAGAAGTGGTTAACGGTGGCTGAGGGTTGCTCTTGAACTGATGCAAACTCGGAATCTCGGCGGTAAAGGCTTGCGCGCACTGAACTCATAACGGTGGCTATCTGTAAACGCTGATATGGTGTGGTAGTCACCATTAGCTGAGGGTTCTTGTTGACGTAATGTAAGTTTTCAGCAGAGTCCATGTTTGGAAAGAAGTGTCGCATATATTTTTGAAGTCGCAAGCCTAATAAGTAGCATAAATATAGATCTCAGTATCAGTTATGTGGAACTTCTTTACTGTGCAATGATTAATATTCCAATAAGCGAAGTGTGTCAAGTGGAACCGCATAGATTCTGCTACTCACTTTGATTTTGAGCTAGTAGTACATACGTCTTGAATGCAACCCAACCAAAGTTGGACGATCAGATATACCTTTCGACTCCTACGCAATATCCTCTCGACTCCTATGCAATATCCTCTCGAGCTCTATTTATCATTGCGCTATGGAGTATGATGAGGTCGAATTATCTCCGCTATTCATCTCAGTAATTAAGCCTTCGCGGTTCGTTGTCGTTTTAACCCCTGTAGGAAATATCAGAGGTCTAATAATTATCTGATTCGTATTAAGTGTTATTTCGGCAAAAATTTATGTTACTTTTAGCTTCAGTTCTGATTGGCTATCGCCAAATCGATGGCTGTAGCCGTGTGGGTTAAGTGCTAGACGGCCATTCGCAGTTTTGTGAGCTGGAATTTCAGCCAAGTCGTAATATTGAAGAGGTTGTGTGGTGCAATTTTTTACGACGTTTATTCATACGAAGGTATAAAAAAGTCTGTGTTGGAATTTTCTACATAAAAAGTTTGATGTAAGCCCCAACTCGTTGGGTGGCTGCCCAAAACTTGTGGAACCCTTCATTTGAAGGTCATGATGATGATACCAATCAAAGGTAGGACAAAAAGTTCTGTCAAACATCTAGGAAATGTGCAAGCTTTTGTCTTTTTGAAGTGTTCGCTCTTATTAGCACAGATAGCTTAGTTTGAGTTGGAATGTGACTCCTGTTGGCAGTCTATGAAACCTAAGCTAACTTAAGCTTGACCGGTTTTTTGGGCAGACCAGCTGGAACTTAGAATATGCGTTGGGTCAAGCAATTGACTTTAAGGTAGTAATTCATTTCCTAAGACAATATGCCAGACTTCCAACCGGCATATAAAACCTCGGTCTCGCCGAAACTTTTGTCTATTTCGCGGAGTCATAATAGCTGCGATGTTGTTTTGCCAAGCACTCAGTAAAAACACTATGGAAAAAGTGTTATTTTACGCAAAGAATGCGTATTACCTTTGGTCTCTCCTAAGCTTCGTCTATTTTGTGGGTTAATAAGCGCCTCTCTTGGTAAGAAGCGGGGTGACACTGCCAAGTACTACTTAAAGCTACTATGTAGTATATATTATTTTACTCAATAATGCATACTACAATCTACACTATCTAGAAATGGAAATTTCTACCGACACTCGGGTTCCACTTGCGCCCGCTTCGGCTACAAGCAATCGATTTGTCGCAGTAATCAATAACAATAACCTCAACAAGGCGCAACATTAAATCAAAGCATTGTTTTTTATTTATTTTTTGTACAATTTGGCGTTCGATCAATGTGAAAACTGCTGCACAACAATAACAATAAGAACAACATGAGGCAGCCATTGCCATTGTGGCGATTAAATTGCGACGCCGCTGCTGTTGGCCGTTGATATCTCAATTATTGTCACTGCATATCCTTATATGTTGCAAACGCATATTTGCCAGCAATTGTGTGTACGGCAAAACAAAAACAAGAACAAAAACAAGTACAAAAACAACAACAAAAGCAATAAGTAGCGTTGTGGCAACAAGCATAAAAAGGGAGAAAAAATTGGCAAAAAATCACTTATCAGCAATGCGTGTGTAAATTAAATGTAAAATGCTCGCAGAGCTGTTTACAAACATATGTGTTTATGTATACAATAAATGTATATATGCACGTACATATATGTTGCGCACTAAAGTTGCGCCGTTGTTGCCACAAAATTGCTGCCAACACACATGAGAGAATTTTAAATATTTTACATGTGGCGCGTAATGTTGTAAAGCAAAGTGAAGAAATTGAAAAATACACAAAAACAACAACAACAAAAATAATTGCAAATAAATACATATTTGGCAGTAATAGCCAAATCGCCGCACAATGTTCGCTGCAAGCTGCGCTAGTTAGAAGCTGAAGGCAAGTGTTTTATGCTGAAAATGCAGCTGTTGTTGTTGTTATTGTTAACATTTAAACATTTATTTATTAGTTTGCCGTTACACTTTTGCTTTCTTGCATTCAGTGTACTCTATTCGAACTAAATATGCTTTAAACTAAGCGAAGCTCTTTGCCACTTGGTCTCTGCAACGCATTACAGACCTTATAAAGCGGACATAAATAGCTGAAACTTCGGGTTTTAACCTTCGGCTAGTTTTAACGAGGTCAACAAAAGTTTTCTGCAGCCCAAAATAGCATCGTTTGCATAAAAAATTTCAAAAATCGTTTAAAAATATTTCTCTAAAAGTCCATTGGCACCGTCTAGTACGATGTTTTTGTTGTTGTAAAATACCAATTTTAGAGTAATGTCGTTCTTATACCCTCAAGGTAGCGGGGCTTGACGGGAGTTTCGTCAGGGCTCAGCTGTTGCATGCTGGTTTAGACTTAAGTTCGATCGCAAGAGCTGCAGTGAGCTTTTTGCGATTCGAAAAGGCTATCCTCCCTCAGTTGTGCGGTTCTAAATGGTCATTGCGCTATCGGCGTCCACAATGTATGGTTGAGAATCTGACCGTCCGCTGTAGAAGCTGTTTAGAAGAAGATGAGGTAGATACGTCTTAACACTTCCCTGCTGCCTGTTCCGCCTTTGCAATGTCAAGGTTTAAACACTTAGAAGCTCACATTTACAGTTATTCCACGCAGCTGCTGGGCATAAAAATTAAACCTCAAAGCTGATTTTTCGTGGCCTCAAGGCACAAAGTTGTATTTTATGGCTTCACAGATCATTAGATATACTCATACTAGTCCAAAAGCGGTCTCCATCTTGAGGATCAGTCATCTAACCAAACCTAACTTAATAGTAACCGATTCTAGAACTCGCAATCAAATTGGTTTCAAGAACTCCACCGGCTATGGCAGGCAGTCAACGCGCTCTGCTTAAATTTTGTTGCCTCAGCCACCGCGACCGTTTTCCGATCAATGAATTGAAATTTAAGTAAATTTTTGTATAAATGAGTTTATAAGTATGTGTTTGTAAGCATTAATTTTTATTTTCATTAATTTTTATTCCCTGCAAATAACAGTTAAGCGACGCGTTTTGGGGCGTCACAAGCGATTGCCTTTTATTGCGGTCGCATTGCGGACTTAACCATGTGCATGTTGTATGAAGGTGTGTGCAGTCGGAAAGTTGCTGAGCTGCAATGATAAATGACAGCTCATTAGCATTTTGTCGAATTGGTTTTGCATGAAAATAAATTTTTCGATTTTTTTTTTTATTTAAAAAAAAACATTTTTTTTGTAGTAAAATTTTATTAGCTGCAGTTTGCTTTAATTTTTATTTATTTATTTACATACATATATATGCGAGTTAATTTGTGAATTTTTAAAAAAAAAAATTTTTTGTACTTGTTTTCTGTAAATTTTTTTGTTGTCTGGCCTGCGTTTGCCTTCCTGTCGCAGCCCACACCCTGTTTACACAACAGCCGCGCGGCTTAACCCTTTCCAACCGCCAGTCGATTTACATATTTCATTGACATTTTTTACAACTGTAAATAATTTTTGTTTATTTATTTATTGCTTTTTCCACAAACGCTTGCTTTTTTGTGTGTTGTTTTTGCTTTTGCGTTGATCACCTGTGGTCACAGGTGTCTGCTTCCGTTTGCTTGTGCGCTTCTGTACGCTGCCGCTCCACAACTGTCATTAAACTACCGCTACCCTTGCCCATAGTGCTATGTGTGCTGCTGCTTCTTCACGTTTTTTTTTTGTGTTTTTGAGCACCCCTCTTTATTTATATCACTTCGACTATCTTAAATGCTTACCAATGTTTTTATTATTGTCATTTATCTAAGCAGTTAACCAAATGTCAGTTGGCTCTAGGTTCGGCGCAATTGTTTCGAAATTCATTCAATACATTTACATGCACAAATATTCAATGGGTTCGGAAATTTACATATTTTGTATGCAATAAAATGAAATATGCTGCGTAAATTTGTTGTAAGAATCGAAATTTTTATGCTAATCAATACTGACATATGCGGATGGAAGGGTTAGGCTTGTTATCGGTTATTTGAGATGCAAAATTTTTGTATTATTTAACGAGAAATTAAGCTCGGGTAGTTGTAAAGTGAAAGGAAAGGGTTCGGTCAGGTTGGATGGCTGATCCTCAAGATGGAGATCGCACTTTTACTCCTATATGCAGTCCTTTGTGACGACATAAAAAACAGAACTTCTGTAACTTGTAAGTCAGTAAAGCGCCTTGTGTCCAATAAAAATTTGTTCAAGTGTTTGATTTCTATAGCCAGCTCCCGCGAAGCTCAGCTATTCAGTAGTAGAACACACGAGGAGACGGGAAGCCAGAACCCATTCCCATTCTACTGTTAGCGGCGTTGTGGTTATTTTCCTTGCGAGCTCGTAAGCTTTACAGTTACTTGCGATTCCTCAGTGTTCTGTCACGCATACTAGTCTTATCACAAAGTTACTCGATGCCATTGATAACGTGATTAGGCACTCCTTAACCAGCCCTGATCGTGAGCACAAGGCTGGTATCGCCGGCCTGCTGTCAGAATGAATAAACACTTCTCCTCCTCCTCACCTCTGAAGGAGGCTGCATTCCGGAGCAGTAAATCTACCGCTACCTTAATGGCAGTAACCTCGGCTTCACCCACTGTGGGGTAAGGATGCGGCAATGTGGAAGCTCTTTTATTGCCAACTTAACTCAAATCTTCACATCATTTCGTTTTAGCTGAAATTATCACAAGTCAACATCTCATTTTATTCCCTCTCTATCCATTTTAGCTTCTTTCATTTCATTTCGTATAATTTAACTGCTTCTTATATCATTCCATCTCACTTCTTTCTATTCGTTTCATTTTATTTCTTATCCTTCCATTTCATTTCGTTCCATCTCATGTCATTTCATTTCCAGTATTTCATTTGATCTCGTTGTTTTTCATTTCACCTCATGAAATTCCATTTCATTTCGCTCCATCTCACTTTATTTAACCTATTTTGTTCTCGTGTCAGTTAATCTTATTTCATTCTATATTATTTAATTGCATCTCATTTAAAGGGATTATCTCATTTCATTCGTTAATTTTATTTCATTTCATTCCATCTCATTTCATTTCATCATTCCATTCTATATACCATTTCATCTCATTTCATTTCATCCTATTTTATTTGCTCCAATCTCATATTGTCTAAGGTGTTTGGTCAATTTTTGAAATGATGAAGAGCCTGTAGGTGGAATCTTATACTTTGACCTATATTATTTCAAAAGTATTCGTTGTGAACAGCTGGAGATGGTGAAATAAATGGAGCCAATATATAAAATGTAACCGATTTAAGAGATCTAACCTCATTTTTCTATAGTTTTTGGTCTGTCGCTGATGGTCGCAGATATACGAACGAATAGATGTAGCTTTACGATCTCAGAAGTGCCCTTTATTAGTTAGATTTTTTAGAGTTACTAATTTTCGTACTATATACCTACGTGTTCGACTACAATTAGAGGCCCGAGACTCCATAGAGCCACTGGGAGGATTTTGAATTTGAAAAAGTAAATTTCCGTCCTCAGGAGGACTTTCTGTTGAAATCGTTAGATTTTGTAGATTTACTTAAAACCGTTTCGACTAAAGTTATGACACTGGGATCCCATAGAACCATTGTAGGCATTTCGGATTAAAAAAGTTTTTCAAAAAAGCGATCAACCCACGGTAGTGACTTAAAGTTTGCAAAAGTTGACTAATTTTCTTACTATAAATCTATTTGAATAAAGTCAGAGTCCTGAGACCACATTGAGCTCTT
This sequence comes from Bactrocera oleae, assembly GCF_042242935.1. NCBI lineage: Eukaryota > Metazoa > Arthropoda > Insecta > Diptera > Tephritidae > Bactrocera > Bactrocera oleae. The sequence goes on from NC_091539.1 coordinate 4,907,471, forward strand.
CAAAAAATCCATTCGACCTTCGGAGATGGCTTAAAGTTTGCATTATTTTTTACATTGTCGGAAAAGAACAAGTCGCTCTATATATAGCTGGAGAAACTCAAAATCCACTTTCTTCGGAATCTCTTCAATTTCAGCTATGTTCTTTTCATCTAATATTATTCAAACATAGGCCCCACGTCTTTAACTCTTCTAAACTGTTGCTATATATTCTTCGCATTGCTCCTCCTTTCTCACATTCGCTCTCAGCTTCCACCAGTTTATTACGAATTTGGAAAAAAACATATTGCAATTCTCAACTTTCTCTACAGTTTATGCGAAAGCTTATTGTGTGTGGACCTTCTATTGTTTATGAACTTTGTAACTAACTAGTATCATGCTGAAACTGTCCGCTCATTTGCATAATTTGCTGTTGGCATGCGGAGGAGAGACATTTAGTTGAAATTCGCCGGGGGCGTGAGTGTAAAGCTTAGCATACACACAGGCGTTGCAGCGTTTCCCATTATATTTATGTCATATATATATATTTTGATGTTTCATTCCAAATTTGCTACTCACATACAAAAACATATAGTTGTGATATTTTTATTTTTTTCTCCACTTTTTGCAGTTTACGCTCTTTTTGCGGTCGCTGCTTAAAGTTTTTAAACTTGGTGTTAAACTATTGCCAACAAGCGTGCAATAGTCGGCACATTGTCCATATATCCGACATCCTTCGTACGAAATTGCTGGAAATGAGTTGAAGGTAGTGAAATAGTGGCCAGTGCTAAATGGAGTTGCAGTAAAGTGAGCGAATAATTGAGAACAAATACACCAAAAATACAGCGTGTGGAAGAATTTTAAACTACTCGCTTTTACTACAGTAAGGTAAGTGGAATTTAATTATATATACAAATGTGTCAAATTATTACTTTATATTTAGTTGAAAATGCATATTGAAAATATAAAACAACAAAAAAATTATAATTAAAAAAATTAAAATATTTATAATTAATTTTTTTTTTAAATAACTTTTTGTATCTTTTTGTACAAAATCTAATTTTCCAGAAGCTACTTAAATTTTTATGGTTGGTTTTTTAAATAAATTATCGCATTTGTTTATCAAAAATATATTTTCATCTAGAAATATATTTTATTTAATTGGCAGGTTCTTCTTGGAATGAAAAACTAAACCAGTGAAAACGAAATCTCCAAATATTGCAGAATATTAGAACTACTTTTAACTTTATTTTTCGGAAAAAAATGTGAAAGTTTAAAATATTAAAAAAAGTTTTAAACCATTTTTTTATAAAAAACATAACGAATAATTTTGTTTTTTTTAAATTATGAAAGCAATATTTAAAAAAAAATGTAAACCATTTTTTTATAAAAAATAAATTTATAAAAAAATGGTTTAAATTTTTTTTTAAATACTGCTTTCAACATTTTTTTATAAAAATTATTTGTTGCTTAAAAATAGTTTACGATATTTATTTATTAAATTATTTTAAAAGTTTTTTTCATAAAATTAATTTTTAGTGTATTTTTAATTGTTTTTCAAAGATTATCTTAATATATAAAAATCCAGTGTCACTGTGTATGTTCCGAAATAACTCAAAAACGAGTCAACTGATATTCATGAAAATTGGCATGTATATGTAATTTGGTCCAACTTGAATGATAGGATAGTTATTATTTCAATTAATCGTCTCAACAATTAATAATTAACAATAAACTGATCATCAATGTTGATTGTTGTCATTAGTCGTAGGTTCCATAAGTCTGGAACAGATGGCGCCTCAAGCGAGTTTCTTTACAGAGAACTGTAAAATTTTGTCCTGTGCACCTGATAGATGGCACCACACATTAATGTGGTATACTTTCTTATAGACTACACACTATACATGTGTTATTTTGCCTATATAACTTGACGTCGCTTCTTTTGAATCAATTTTTATTTTGTCTTCGTTGCTTACATTACTTTGACAGTTACATAAATACAGCCAAATATACAAAATCCGAAAACAACGAAATTCATTAAACATATATTTATATATACAATTTTTTATCTAAAACCCATTTTTCAAATATGTTTTTATTTCAAGTTGAAAAGTTTTAAAGTTTTAATGCTTTTTTTTGAAGCAATTTGCAAAGTAAGAAACAAAAAATTACAAATTATGTTTCAAAGGTCTTTTATAAAAATTATTTTTGAAAGTTTTTTTTTATAAAAATGTTTTTGTACAAATTTGTTGATACAAATTATTTTTGAAGATTTGTTTTATAAATTTTATTTTTCAAAGTTTTTTTTGTCAAAACAAATTTTTGAACATATTTTCCGAAAATATTACTATAAAATTTTCAAAGATTTATGTTATAAAATTAATATATTGATTGAAGAATTTGTATAAAAACAATTTTTTGTATAAAAACTATTTTTACTATTATATTTATAAAAACAAATTTTTCTACAGTTTTCTTTAAAATACTATTATCGAAAATTGTTGAAATTTATTTAACAAAGTTTGTGGTTTATAAAATTACCTATGAAATATTTTTTATATAATTATTTTTCAAAGATCTCTTTAGAAAACCAATTATTTAAATATTTTTTTATAAAAACTATTTTTGAAGATTATTTATAAAAGCTATTACTTAAAAATTTTTTCATATAATGTTTTTGTAAAAAATTTTTACAAAATTATTTTTTAAATATTTTTTTATAAAAATAATTTTCTAAAGATTTTTTATAAAAATAATTTTTAAAGATTTTTAATCAAAATTTTTTTGTAAACATTTTTGATACATTTTTTCAAAGATTTTTTTTTTAAATTTTTTAACGTTCTTTTCCGAAACAAATATTTATAATTTTTCTTTCAAAGTTTTATGTTATAAAATTATTTGTTTTTTGTTAAAAACTATTTTCCAAATATTTTTTTATTCAACTAATTTTTCAAAAAAAAATAAATTTCGCACTCTATATTTGGTGGCTGTACATCGTTTTCCTGCTTTGTCACATTAATTTATTCACACAACTTGCTAGAATTTTCTACGTTTGCCTTATTGTTGTTGAGCACAAATTTGTGGGCGGAAAAAGTACTAGAAGAGGAGATGATACTTTTTATATAATGAAGAAAAAGCAGCTATAAATGAATTGTAGTACAAAATATTTAATTTTTCACAAGGTAAATGTCTATCTCAAAGTTTTTTAGTCACTGAGTTCTTAAGATAAGTGGGAGTACTCCAACCGGTCTTAGTCCTTCTGAAAAATATTAATTATGCGAGATCTGGAAAGTATTTTAACTAAAACTCCATGTATTTCTTCAATGAAAATTTTCAAGAGCTCCAACATCTCCTTTTATAACTAGAAAGGCCCTAGAAGCCACCCGTAGACAAAACAGCAAGCTTTCTCTCAACCTCGGAATCCTTCGATTTATAACTCATTCTTTACTATTTTAAAATTAAATGCGTTGCAACTCGGTGGCCAGAATTTAGGTTCAGTTCTGGAATTATTTTGGTCTCGAACCCGTTTTTAAGCTGACAGTAAGGGCGACAGAATTTTTTTATGCATCTGTTCCAGCTGTTATTCTAACAAGAGTCCACTATCTTCAAAACTAAAAGTGTTTCAGCTTTTCTAATGAAAGCTGGAGCTACTTTTGTGGCGTTACAAAACTTCACGCGATAGCTGACGAAAGCAGCGGAGTCTTTGTCCAATCAGCGACAGTTATAGAGATGATATATGCATATGATATTCTAAACGACTTTATATGGTTGCATAAACAGTAAGCGGCTTGATGCTAGTCGCTTTCGGAACACTCTAGCTCCTTTATTGATGATATAAACGATGGGTCTTGGCGGTCTTAGACCTCTATCACTTCCTGATTCGACGATCAGCCGTCACGCTAACAAATGGTTCGAGATTACCAATAACAACATATTCAGTCACGGCTTGGCTGATCGAAGATATAGAATACCACTTCAGATGGAGATCTGTGAGTTGATCTATTGACCTACATAGAAAAGATTGCTGCAGACAGCAAATCAATTACTGATCGGAAGCTCCCAACATAAAATCGGTGATGTCTCTCTAAAAACAAGAAAATGTTGAATTATTTCTGAGATTAAAACTTTTTCATTAAAAGACTGCAGAGATACGTATGCAAATTAAAACTTCCTGAACTTTTTTTTGGCGCATTCATAGAAGTCTTCCTGGAATAATACTCGGAAAGCTTGTCTAAACTACTTTGAAAATACTCTGGAGGCACCTGGGTGTGACAAAACGTCGCAAAGTGAAAAAAATACCGTTACGAATTATTTAGTGATTAAATAATAACTTTGATTACACAATAATACCGTTAATATATGCATTGCAACGCAATAAACGCAGTCAAACATCAATTAACGCAGCAGGTGGCCGCAGTGGAAAGTCCGTACAAAGAAAGTCGGTTAAAGTTTTGTGGTTTGACGACAGAAACCCCCCACCTGGGGGGTAAACTTGATGCGACGAGGGTTAAGTCCGCTTAATCACACTTGACGCTGAGGCGACATAATACCATAATCAATTTCTTTTGTCAATGCAATAAAAGATTTAACTACGGACACAGAGTGGATAAAAAAAAGTAAAATAAAACAGCAAAAACCGCAAGCTCTACCGATTCCTAATGCCGATATGTGTGTAAGGAATTCACTCAAGTAAGCATAACGACAGTGTGGGTGCAATAAAGTGAGCTCACGCAGTGTCTTGTAGCGGATAATAGCGCAACAATAAGAGGAACGAGCCACCCGCCACCCTTTAGAGGACGCTCGCTCGACACAGACACGCATTCGTGCATATTAACTTCATTATCAACTCATCGCGCACCCACAGCTCGAAGCAACAACCGAACGTCTTGCGAAAAGTCCACCCACCGAGGTTCCACTTCTGCGCGCAGCGTCGAAAGTTTGCTTGTGGCTGGGTGACATTTGCGGTTAAGGCGACCGCAGTGTCGCAAGATGCTTAGCCATAGCTCGAGGTCTCCCCATGTACCGCACTGCCCACAATCAGTGTCAAAGTTGCATACTTTTCAGCGCAGCATTTCCACTCACGTAATCAATCCGACACCGCTGCCTTAGCGTCGATGACGTCAACACGCCGCTGTGATTTTCTTATTTTCCAACCCCCCGCCTTTCGCCGTTACTCAACCACAAAATTGCAAATGAATTATTTGTCTGCAAAGAAAAAATAGAAGAGAAAAGTTTCCAAACTTCTAGCGGCTTATCTCACCACAGCTTAATACCGCCAATGCCAACTACTGTCAAGGAAGCGCAAGTCTTATCTCTGTCAACATCCCACTCCACAGCGCTGAAACTCACACTCGCGCTCGCCTTCAGCACCCCACAGCCGCTGCCTGCGTGTTCTTACTTCGCGTCCTGCATAATTTGTTGTCGCAGATTGCGCGCTACGGCGATAATTTGTCGTTTCATATACTTCGGCTGTCGCCTGCCAACCGTTGTTTGGCCGTCGCACCACAGGCGACGAAATAATACATCCGCTCGGCGCTTGTTAGACATGTGTAATTGTTGTAATTGTTGTTATGATAGTGTGTTTATTATTGCTTTGGCATTTCTGTTGTTGCTATTGCTACTGTTGTTGTTATTTTGATTGCTGACATTTATCGCAATTGTTGGTTGACTGCGTGGCTTGGCGAAAAAATTGCGATTTGCAATTCCTTCCGTCGATCTATCCATATATTGTGTATCCTCGACAGCCCGAACAGCGGGGCGCTTTGAACTACCCTTCGGCATTGGGTGGTGTTGCACAGTGTTTGCACTCGGCAATATGAGTTTAAATACCGCAAATTAACATATAGCCTTATTAGAGCGCCCTGGTTTAAGCTGCTAACTCTATGATCTCGCTTTTATATGCTTTGCTTCGAGGTTTGCGGGTTTGGTAGGCATTTCATTGGGTTTAGGTATACTTCCCTAATAAAAATTATTAGTACTTGTCACTAGCTCTGCTCACTTGAACTAGCTCTGCCTCAAGTGAAACTCTGTGAACTCAGAACTGTAACATATTTTAAGAAACCATTCTTTACTAGAGAGCTTGGACAGCGACCTAACCAACTATTAATAAAGCAATGAGAGAAACAATATTAAGTCGATTTATAGTAAAAGAAAAATTATAGAAAAATTATCTGTGTTTGAGAACCCGGAGTACGATCCGAGCACTCTTTATTGTGGCGTTGAGTTAAGTTATCGTGGAGCGGATATTCGTAGATTAAAATACAATTTAAATGTATTTATAGAGCCTTGGTATAACCGTTGATGCGAAAAGTATCGAGTATAAGTTTGTTAAGAGAGCTATTTAAATCTTCTTAAGGTTCTTCAAAAGATACTGTTGAGATATTTGCTGTTGTTAAGTAAAATCTACAGTAACAAGGTTTTATTCATCTGTTGTCCATTGCTTTAATGTGAAGCCTGAACTGCCCGAACGCCGACTAAACTGTGGAAACAGTATATAGGTATTATAGGCGACATCGTATGATTTATGCTTGGAAAATAAACCAAAATTGGTATCTTGGTCACCAGAGTAAGGGTTGCTTTCAGATGTGGAGAGCACGATTGTTGTTATTGTGTCTATCTGGATAGCCAGACCCAGATGGTCAGACTGTTGCCAGATCGGAAAAATTACATGCCATTTTAAATATATCCTCGTCGTTCATTGTCAGCTTAGAAAAAAATAATATTTTGGACATTTCTATAAAAAAGCAAAAGCTCTAGAACCCAACGGTTGCAGAAGAAGTTCCAAAAAAATAATATATGATGAGGTGGTAGCCTCCGAAGTTTTGTTGGCTCTTATTTTTCATAGAATTGTTTTGTTTGGAATCCTAGAAACTACGTTTAGCCTTAAGGGGTTGGGGGTAGTCAGAACTTTCAAAAATCATTTTTTTTTTGCATTTTCGTTAAGTGTAATATTTTGAAAATATTCTCGGAATATTTCTAGTCGATCCCATATTTACTTTTTGAGTTATTCGACACATAACAAAGAGCGCTCGGGCATTTCAAAGCGCTCGTGAGCTCTAGTGTGAAACTTTAAATGCGTTTTTCTCAAAACTATGCTTTTTGAACTTCTGACAACTGTAACTCGAAAACCGCTCAGTAGATTTTAATGAAATTTATACACCGTTTAGAATAAATAATAAACTCGGGTCTGATCGAAGGATTTTTTTTTTCAAAAATTTCGATATTTTAAGACCAAAATCTAGAAAAAAAATTCTGAGGCCGCCATTATCTATTTATGAAACTAATTTTTTCTTTTCGATTGATTTTAGATGAATCTCGAAGGTCTTATGATTGTAATCGCAAGGACCTTTTTTTTGGAACTGGGTCAACACAGACAGCTTTAACTTTGGAAATTAAAAAACTTTTTTTCTTTGAAATTTTCGTGACTTCAAGTCAAAACATTGTATAATAATGCCATATTTCTTACTTTTTTCGCTTACAGAACACTGTGCTGCATATTCATACTCGATTTTAGAGCATAGCAGAGGGGTTAACAGACGCCAAGTTTCAACAAAGCTATTTGTATTATAAAAATTTCTGTGCGTATTTGTGCTGAGTTGTTGGAAATTTGTTTACGCGCCTCATAAAATCACAGCAGGCGATGTAACGGAAGCTGGAAAGTGGTATAATTTGTGACTTCCACAAAAAAGTAAGCAGAATGAAGTATGTGTGTGATCGAAACACGTGTGGAACTAACTGTCTATATGAGTAGAAGCTTTTAAAAAGAGGAGAGAAGAGATGCTTAGAAAAAGCAGTAGCAGCAGTTGAGAAGGCGATTCAGTGCGCCAAGAGCTGAAGAGCAGCCTAACTGCAGCGACGAGAAGTGGTTACTCGTACATTATTGGATAGCGGATTTTTACTGTTTCAACTCTGTGCTTCGCTTTTTTCACTCTATTTTGTCTATAAAAATAAATTACGGCAATTTTGTATACACGCTCATTAAAACAGTTACTCGTAAAAAAGCGCAAACTACTAATTTTTGTCTAATTACTACTGCCTTAAATGCCAATAAAGACTTATTAACTTAAATAAGAATGCACAGCACTTTTCTGGTGGAAAAAAATCACACATAAGTCGCTTGCGTGGCTTTGCCGTAAAAACTGGCGTCGCAGCTGGTTTTGTTTAACGAATTTCCAACTCAATTAACATGCCACGTCAAACAAAACTTATAACCACAGACGTCAGCAGAAAAAGTTTTCATTATTTGCCCAATTTTTTCCAGCGTCTTAGGCTATTTTGTGCGCTGATTATTTGTTATTTTATTTGTTTGTTTGCGTTTTCGAAACTTTTTGTTTCGTGATAGCAAAAGAGTTTTTGAAGCAACAAGCAGTGTTTGACGTAACTCAGAAATAAATAATGTCAGAAGGATAATAGATTTGACTTAAGACTGACGTAGCGCAACGTGGTGCGACCAACTTCACATTTAGACGTTGGACTTCTCGCCGGCAGACGTTAATTAGAAACTTTGCTTTGGAGTTGTAGCTACTAAACTGATTAGAAAGCATGCTTGTTCTTCAGTAGCTAGTAATTTGAAAGAGTTCCACGACTTGACGTGCTAAATTAGCTAGACTGGAGCAGCGCTGAAACGGTTAGACCATACTTTTTAACAGTGGAAGTGTTGCAATAAACTCCTCGGTAATCTAACGGAACTAATAAAATCTAACGGCACAAAGAATATTAAGATTTTCGAACTTCACTCTCATGTATATGATGGCAAATAACGCAAACAAGTATGTAATGAGCTCTCGTACTCATAATTCAAAGTTCTGTTGCTTCAACGACATGAGTACACAATTACCGAGCTTAATTTGTATATACGAAGGACATGTTGATTGAAGAGCAGACATGTAGAGGCAGCGGGCTACTCGATTCTAGCTAGTGCGCATCGAAGTCGATAAAATATAGTCGAAAGTTACATCTCGATGAGTCGAAAACTTCGGCTTGACAGCTGCTTGGCATACAAAGCTTCTGATAAGACTGTATCTTTAAGGTATCTAAGAAAAGATGGTCGCTGAGCGCGTATCGCCAATTCTAGTTCTGTTAATGGCAAATCGTATGGAAGTAAATGTTGTGGTTCGCTGCATAGCCTAACAAGCTGCAGCAATGAGCGACTTTAAATTGAGTGCTGACGAGCTGGTATAATGAATACGCCATCAAGCTCTTGAATACGCTTTTTACAAAGCTTTGATCATGCTTGAGGAATCAATATTCTTAACCTTTTCGTGCAGCGACTATTCAAGGTTGGCATAAAATGCACTGAAACTCGACGTCTTTAAAATAAAAGCAAACGGAGACTATGAGTTTGAGCAAGAAGTACAATCTATAGCGAGCTAAGTGGCATGGATTCTATATAGAACTTTTGGTAATTGAAAAGCCAGTGTATGCGACTACAAACTCTAGAACAAATAATAACAGCATGACTTTACTTGAAGAGAGATTTACGTTAGCCTTCTAAGAAATATTGGAGGCTCAAACTCGAACGCTTTAAGACTGCTGTAAAAACTTTTTTTTTTTTTGCGTAGTCTGAGGGCAAAATTTGTAGATTATAAAAAAAGAAAATTTTTGGACAAAAAAAAATGTTTTTGTTTTAACATCCCATTCACTTTTGAAGTAAACTTTCGAGTTAAAATTTTTATTCCGTAAAAAATGTTTGATAATTGTTCTAGAAGCTGTGGAGAATCCTCTTCCTGCCCAATTAAAAGTTATCAACTTAAAAAATAAGTTTTTGTGGTAATTATTGGAGTTTTAAAAACAAGTCTCAAACGACAACATGCTTTTCTCAAGCTTTCAAATAAATGTTGAGTTAAAAACCGTCAAATTCGGTAACTTTTATTTAAATGTGAAGAGTGTAAACCAAAAAAATTTTTTAACTCGATATTTACTTTAAAAGTGAGTGGGGCCGCCTCTAGATGGAAAAAATTTTTTTTTATAATCTACACATTTTTTTCGCTCTACCCTAATGTTTATTCTGTCATTTGTTCGGAAAACCTTCGAATTTCTTCTTCGTGACAACGACCAAATGCAGCCAAGTGTCTGTCAGCCATGTTGAGTGCTGTGTAAGCAACACCAAATACCGTTAATCATGCATGAGCAGCACTATGGCACACCAAATCCCAATACAACGCAAAATGCGTGGGGTCGTGCTGTAACCAAAAAGTATCCTGTACGCTGCTTGTATGTTTGCGATAATTGCATATGAATTGAAATCAATTTCGTGCGTCAACTCGTCAACCAACCAACTAACTCAGTAGTCAAGCGCAACAACCAATGCGGCGCTGCGTTGCTTACCACGCCGCCAGCCAAAGTAAGCCCACGACTCTGACAATTCGTCAATTATGGCTGCTTGCGGCGATTGCATACGAAGCGTGTTGTTGACAAAAGCGGCGTAAAGTAAAAAATAAAAAATGTGCAGCAAAAGTTTTTCGACTCGTCTCAACTTAGTGCTGTTTGGCGCTTGGCGGTTTGGTGGCATGCAGCAGTTAGTGCTCTGGCATCGCCTGCTTATTATAATATTAAAAAATGTAAGTTTAGCGCAAGGCAGCGCGACACGGCGCTGCAAAGTTTGTTGGCGCAAAAGTCTTTACGTTTGCTCGGAAAGTGGGTTACTGTAGAGTTACGTTTTTAAAGTAGGAGGTATTGCTAATTTTCTCGCATGCCACATGCAACATGAAATATTTCTCCAACTCTATGGCAGCTTGTTGACAATAGTCTATCTATGTGTATATTGGTGGCTGTCAGGTTATTTAGCTGGCAGCTAGTTTGATAGCTTGTTGTGGGACGCCTGGCTGTTGGCGTCGTGTCGGTGATATCGCCGCCACCGTTTCGTATTAATAAAGTGACTTTATGATAATTTTTCATTTTCAGCAATTTTATTCTTGCATTCTTTCTACTGCCGTTTTTTTGCCTTCACCAGCAACCACTTACAAATTTATTTATATTTCTGCTTGTTTTTTTTTTGGCTTTTAATTCGCAACTCAACCGTTAAATTGCCGTTTCAGCCTTGTAACGGTAGCTTTGCGTAGCATGATTATCCTTTCGTTTAACTATTGTATCTGCGCTGCTGTCATTTACGGTTTTCGCGTGGAAATTATTAAGTAGGCGAGGCAATGCGCAGCATGGAGCGTGGTTCACGAGAGCCAAAAGGCGGGTTGCCAAATATTTTTGAAGATTGTGAAAAAATATTTAACGTGCGTGCTCTAGCCTACGCTGTTTGGGATTTATCGCTTACTGCGTTCAAATAGCGGCATATCAGTGATGTTTTCCAATGTTTCACAGCTCTAAGTAGCGGAGTCCGTAAGCAGCGCTGCTCTGTTTGACTAAGTTATGCTCTGTTTAAGGCTTCACTAAGTAGATCTCGTAGACGCAGCTATGACCTTTTTTAATTGTTGGCAGCTTCAAAATCTTAGTAAAATACCTTAACACGAACTTCTTCAGGCTGAGTTTGTCATTCGCGAAATCAGATTTTTTTCTCTGTGTGTTTTAATGCTCATACCATCAAACTATATAATTCAATCGTGCGGCATAATGCTCTCCAAAGCTTAAATTTGTTCAAACTTCAATCTGGATTTTCATTTGAAAAGTCTTCTATAAGATTCCAGACAATATTTGACTAGGATTTCAAAGATGGCTTTGCAATAATTTTCGAAAAATGTGTGCTCTGAACTTTTCTTTTAGTACGAGTACACTTCAATGCTGTAATCTGTTTACCCTTATACCGGGTAACATCAACATCAAGCGTGGTGGATTTCAGAGAGCTCAGAGAGTTTGTTCATGTCTTCCTGCCCACACTTTTTTAACCTGCGCTCACCTTTTACGCACATATTTCTCTGTGCTTTGTATTAAACATTTCAGACTTTTATTCTGACCACTTGAAAACTTCATGGTAGTCGTTTATGAGCTTGGGTCCTTGCATTCCTTATCTCAAGTTTGTTGTCTTACTACTTGAAATTGAGTGGTTTCTCGGCTATTAGTGGAATGAAATAAAATGAGACATGCTTTTATCTGATTTGTTCAGGTAACTCGATGAGCTCTGGAAAATGCGACCGAATCGAAGTGAAGGCTTTTTCAATTCCACTCGTCTGTTTGTATATACGCAAACTATTCTCTTAGTTTTCGAGATATCGTTCAAAAAATTTGCACACGTTCTTTTCTCTCCAAGAAGCTGCTCAGTTGTTGGAACCGCCGATATCAGACCGCTATAGCATATAGCTGGCATACAAACTGAACGATCGGAATTGAAAGTCTGTATAGAAAATTTTTTTATTTAATGAGATATCCTCACGAAATTTGGCACACATTATTGGCCAAAGGAACAGTGAAATCTCTGAAAAAATTGTTGAGATCGAGTCATTATAGCATATAGCTGCCATACAAACTGACCGATCAAAGTTCTTGTTTAAATCTGTTGTATTTGTGTAGGGTATTATAGCTTCGGTGCAACCGAAGTAAACGTTTTTTTCTGGTTTTTAGGAAAATCGTGTCTTTTGGACTTTGCTTTCAGAAACTGTCATCGGGCAACTCTGTCGCCTTCCGAAAATTGCCTATAAATACATAAAAAGTTTTCGTAAATGACTTGTTAAGCAGTTGAAACCACGCGCGTCACGCTCATTTACAAACACAAACAAATATACTATGTATATTATGTACAGTTGCACACACACGCTCGTAATGAAAGATGCAAATAGCGCTCGATTATGAGACAGCTTTTAAAATGGCGCTGTGGCAATTATGGTGCACGACCAGCGTTGCACGGCATTGCGACTTCTTTATTTTCACTTTACATTATGCTTATTATGCCTTTTACATGTCGGCCCATTGTTGTTAATTTGTGCCATTTTGCTGTTGTTATTGTTTTTTTTTTCGCATATTTTTGTTGCGCTTGTTACTGCTGGCACCTGCAGCACCATTGAGCCGTGTCATCATCAGCATTTCGTGAAATGCGTGAATTTTAATACGCGTGTGTGCTTACGAAGGCGCTGCGTATATGGCTGAGGTTTGGCTTTCATGCGCATTGCATACATTTCGGCGCTCAAGTGCGGTAATAAATTTCAGTTTGCATGACGAGCTTGTGTGTTTGTTGTATGGTGTTTTGTGTTTTAAATTAATATGCGTTCGGCAGCTGTTGGACGATAGTTAAAGGGTTAAACCGCTCGGCGTTGACATGCGAGGTCATAAATCAGACGTTTTTATGTGCTGGCAATAAACAAATATGAGCACTCGGGAGCTTGGTTATATATAATATTTGGTGGTTCTGGATAGAGTTTCTGACGTCGAAAGACTCTGTCTAAATATATATAATTATATAAAATATAATTAAGCGATCCGTTGAGTATAAATCCTTTCGTTAATTTTTCATGGCCAGAATTCTTCGCTCCTTTGTTTACGTTCCAATGTCGGAATTTCTCTACTTCCTTCGTCCTGCCCAATATGCTTAGGTTCTCAACTATCTATTGATAGATCAAGGTTAAGCAGTCGTTTAAATGCATACTCACTTAGATTCCAAAAATTATGAGAAAAGAGCCTTTTCTCACAAAGCTTTCTGATCTCTTTTGGGTCGCGTCCCCATTTAGACCTACCAATTCAATAAATTCTCTTAGTTCTCCCTCTAATACTAAATTATATATGATATGTCTATCAACTCGTCTCTCTTGCCAAAATATGTAGCAAAATCTTAACCAAGTAAAAACAGGTTCCTCTAGACTTACTACAATGTAAGGGTGCGTAGAGTTCGCTGCTCTATTAATTTCTATGTTTCTTTTTTTGATACCAAAAATTTCACAGTAAAATGATCTTTGGTCTTCCATGTTAACAATCATAAGGTGTAGTAAGGTTTGGTCGGATCGTAACATTTTCCAAAAAAAAATTTTTTTTCAAGCTATTAAAATATTAAAGATTTCTCTTGAGCTTGACTTAGTACTATGTACAAAATTGTTCCGTCAATGTTCGCGTTATATATCTACATATACCACGGTCGGGCAGTCGTTTGAAAATTCGAAACTCACTTAAGTCTCCAAGCCTTGTTAAAAAATTAACTTTTAATCTCATAATTTCTAATCTTCTTTAGATCGCATCTTCCTAGTTATTACAAGTATATTTCTTAATAAAAAGGTACCAAGTGCGTCGGACTATACAAATGTCCTTAGTTGAAATTAGAGAAAGAAGAAGGCAATAAGTTCGCCGGCCAATGCCCATCTCCTTAGTTTACGTGGTGAAGCAGCGAGAGGCTACTAACTTCGACTCCGAGCATTAGTAAAGAAAATCTTTCTGACCTTTGTTCGTTTGGATAGTTGCTAATAATTGTGTTTCTCAGCCTACTTTCTCTCCTTTCTCCACATTCAAAAAACTTTCAACTTAAAGCTATAGCTGGGAGATCGAACTTGGTGAATCCATTTAGTTGGAGTAATTTTAACACTTCTTCGGCATATGGATCTATATATAGACCAAACCAGAAGGTGGCTCACAAGAGGACAGCACTAGATCTGAACTCATGGATGAAAAAATATGTTGACACCTTTTTTTTTGTGAGTTAAATGAAAATTTGGATCTGCAGATATTTTGCGAACCGTATCTGTTGAGAAAGGTGAAACATACTCAGCTAAGATATATTCGAAACTCAGAAACGAATACTTTAGAAATTGAACTGAACGGACTGAATGACCTCGAAGACTGTTAGTTGGCATCAGCGGAATCAATTTCAAGAAGAGGACTTATTAGCAATACTTCGAGTATTCGGTAAACTTGAAATGCAGGCACGAATACTTCAGAGGTCCAACTCAAACCAATTGAAGTTCGTAGTCGAACACAGATTGAATGACTTCGAAGACTGATGACTTGTAGAGCTGCTTCAAATCCAAACCAAGTTCAGATCTAGTGCTATTTAGATTGTAAACAAGGAACTCTGGTTAGCTGAGTGCGTTTAAAAAATTTACAGACTTAGGCAGATGTGTGACGAGAAGCTACGAAGATATACAAAAAAGCACGCGGTGACTGGATTGGATCGAAGTTGTGAGCACTTAACTGTCAAAACTAGAACAGTTCAAGCTTCTGGAACCGATTTTCAGTTAAAGCTGTGCTGGAAAGTTTACCGATTCATCGACTCAGGTAGTTGTGTTGTGAGAAACAACGAGTATATAAAAGTAAGCGGTGAATGGATTGGGTTGGAGCTGTGATCGCTTAACCATCGTAGCTCCAACATTCGAAGCTTACGGAACCGATTTCAAAGGTTACCGCGCTGGAAAGTATAAAGTGTTATCACTGAAACTGGCGCTGCAATAACTCGGGCGTCTTTGAGGTTGACAAACTGCAGCACGAGCTTCATTTCAGCTTCCAAAGCTTGACGCCGCAGCCAACTTCATTTAAATTTATTTAAGTACATGGATATGTATTAGCAAAGCACAAAAATGCCCTGCAATTGGAGCAATGAAGTGGACAAGCACGTACCGTTATATGCGCATACGAGAAATTATTGGCTTAACTGTGATAATATAAGCGAGGTGGAGCGGGGTGCCAGACTTCAACACAAGCCGAGAAGATGTAGACTTACACACGTAGCTAAACGCCAGCACTAGTGACGGGCATAAGGTGGGCGTGTCAGTGGCACACACATGCTTACGCTATATACTTGTATGAAAGTGTGTGTGTGTGTGTGTGTGTAATTTTGTACGCTGGTCAAGACATGTGGCAACACATTGAATGACTGAACAACTGACTAGCTGAGTGATGCTGATGAATGTTGGTGAGTGATGTGGTCATTGGTGAATGGTGATGGCGCTTGATGTATGGCTGATTGTACGCGCAGTAGGAGGAGAAGAACGTGTTGATGGATACAATGCGTGTACAAGAAATCCTTGCCATTTGTGTGTATGGTGAGCTACGTACGTGATGGCGGTTGGCGGTGGTTTGTAGCGGTGCGTATGCATGTTTGTGTTGCTGTTGGTTGCGGCTTGGTGAGTACATTTTGGCAATTTGCTTAATGCTAAAATGCCTGCTATGCTTGTGCGCACACACAACCGCACACATACACAGCCACATAGAGAGTTAGAGAATGTATTCAACAGCAGCGTCATGTGATCCCTGTGTTGTTAGCCACCACAGCAACCGGAGTCGGTGGCGCAGCGCCAAATTCAATTCAATTCCATTCAATTCACTTCACTTCACTACACAATTCAGAGTTCCATTTCCGTTGCACTCACCAAGCAAGCAAATTCGAGTGACGACACACACCCATAACCAAACACATACATGCCCTTAACCCACACAAGAGTGCTTGCCCCTGCCGCTGTCGTTGACGTTGACGCACGAAATATTCCCGCATGTGCATAGTTAATGACCGAACGACGTTCGTGTGCTTACGTACGGTCAGTCCGTCGTCCATTCGGTCATACACGTCGCCGTGCAGCTGCTGTGCTGCACTAACTATTATCCATGCTGCAGCATAACGTTTGTACTGTGTTTGCTATATTGCGCACCGTTATCTATATGTTCGTGTGTTGTTGGCGCGCTGCTGGTTTTTGGCCATTTGCGCCTCAGTTTATTTAGCGACGTATGTGTGTGTGCATTTGACTGCGTGTTCCGTACGCATTTCCATTTTGGCCAACGTGAAATGCCAGCAGGCGCTTGTTGCAAACCATATGGCTGCTTGGCGGAGCCGCGTAGTAGGTACCCAGTGTATAACAAGCTGGTAAAATGAGTACAAGCTCCAGTATCTGATTGCGAACTCATGTTGTAAGTGTGGAAATTAAAACTCAAATGCTTTGCCTTTGCTTCGAAGCAAGACATTTTTAGGAATTTTACTTGGCCCAGATTTCCGGGCGCGACATTTGAAGCGACTTGAACCGCAAGCAACGCAGTTGAAGTGCTTTGAGCTCAACAACACTGAGTTTGGCGGATAACGCAGACGTACTAACATATTCCTTCGTCTTTTGTTCTAATCCATATCGTCTGAATTGAAATGAGTTTGGGATTAAGCACCAATTACCGTCCCTTACACCTTACATCCTGCTTTGATTCGGTAATTATCGGTCATCTGGCTGCGTATAGCTCGTTAAAGTAATGACAGTCAGATGAAAGTGAGCCTTATTTAGTTCAAATAACTGAACATATGAAATTCTTGCCATGTTTTAGATTACTAACTTAAAGTTTTATGGTCGCAAGCTGTAGTTACATAGTTTTAGCTGCTTGTCATAATCTACAGCCGCAGATAGGCAGATTTGCGTATTGACAATCCAAATATATAGTTTGAGTTCCACCGCAAACTGTCTGCCTTTACTTACTTTCTTATCTCCTACCTTGATTCGAAACAAGACTGTCCTTCAACATTCTGCATAGAATGGCCTAAATTTTGGTCTTTTGGTTGAAAATAAATCGACGTGGTATTAGCGTACAGCTGGACCACGGTCTCACATCCCATTTTCGTCTGCCGAAGTTCATGCACTTACAGGTTTTGAAGGCACTTTGCTTCTTAGATAGGCGATTATCACTTTTTGTAGTTAGTATCCACATACGTGCTTCGCACACATATTTGGTAAAGTACGCAAGTTACTGCGTAGCAGAATCCAGCAAGATATGCCTAAATAAACATGATCTATTTGGCACTGAGTTTCACCACGGCTTTTCCATTTCTTGCATATTATCCTTTACAATGACATTTTTACACTGACTTTTACCTACATCTGGCCTTAGCGCTAGTCTTGCAACGTATTCTCTTCACTGAAAATAGAAGTACTTGGAGAAATGCTTTGGCAACAGTTGTAAAGGAAGAAAGAGTGCAGAAAGAGCGCATGCTTTAAATATCTCGTAAGCTAAACTTGAGACTATGATTCACCACGGTAAGTTGTTAAAATTAGCCTTCAGTTGGACCTGGTCCGGCTTTAGCATAACTAAAAAACTTTCAGCCGTCGGTTTTCTCTACATTTCTTCGTTAGCAACTATAGCATTGCACCCACGTTCTTGGTAATGTAGTTTGTACCGAGCTTTGGTTGGTTTAAGAAGTACTTACTGCACTTGACTCTAGGTTTTTAGTGTTACATATTAAAAAGTTGTGTTCTCATCATTCTTTTAAGAATCCTTCAGTCAATTTATAAATAGCATATTCATTTAATTTCTGCAGCGGCATAGGCCACATATGTCAGGTTTTAGTCAAATGGACAGTTACTAAAGCAAGTTTGCGCAGTCTTCCGTACAAAGCGTACCATCATTCGTCGAAAAACTCTACTGGGTTTCGTTGGTCGTATGTACCGCAGTCAGTAAGTGAGTCATAGGACTGGCTTTTAGCTTGTAGATGAAATGCAAAGTGATTTGATGGCTTAGCCAAAAGCCGACAAAATGGCTAAAAACACATACAAACATACAGACATAACTCAAGGATTTGCTGTGACAACTGCCAGCGCGGCATATATGTCTCCGCTGCACATGTAAATTATTTGCGCTTTGTCAGTACCACTCCACAAAAGCATGCTCGAAATTTCTACACAACCACGATTTGTTCGCATATAGCTCCATAGTCATATTTTTTGCTATTTCGCAAGATGTGCAAGCAAATGGAATTGACGACAAATTACACATAAATACACACGCAAGACCGACGTAGTACATCTCCATAATCCAATGAATATGTAGACATGCTTGCGGGCGGTAGAGGCTGTGTATCTAAAGGATATCAACCGGATGCATTCGGGCGTGCTGGGAATGCGCTTTGCGTCAAATTTCCGTGCCGCAAACGAAGACGAAGCCGACAAAATAAAAACAAAATGGATATGTGACCAAAATGTGTAGACAAACCGGAACGTTGCGGAGTTATATGAAGTTATCGTAGCTTGTGTCACATATGGCCAGCTCGACAGTTGCGATAGACATAGATAGAGTAGCTGTTACGCCACGGAGCTCGACAGATTCGAGCTATGTAGTTGATTAGACGGAAGCGCAACTCGACAGCAACGGCGCGAACGGTGAGTGTCGGCTAGTCAATCCGTAAAAGGTCAACATCGCAGCAGCTTGTGAGAGTTGCATATGTATTTCTATGTTTAGTGCTTTTCTCGTAGGGCGTTGCTGTCAACTATGAAGCACTGTCGTACTAAGCGTTTTACCGTTGTGAGCCAGTGTGCTCGTTGTTACTGCTGGCTGCATATGTTATGTCTTACCAGCTCTTAGCCTAATATAACTCACATGCCAAACGCGCATCTATTCAACTATTCATAGCATCATTCATGTCGTGTGCCCGCAAATCTACTTACGTCCATATTACACTACACGTCAGTCGGCCGCAAAACGTTGTGTGTGCGACCGCCGAGTTTACGTGAAGCTTTTGCCGCCGAGTTTACGTGAAGCCTTTGAGCATTGCTCATACTCTTCGAGCCGACGTGCTGGACGTTCAATCATGCGTTTGTCTTTTGTGTAACGGACGCAAGGACATTTTTGGTGTTGTGCTTTTTGAATTGCTTCACTCTGCATAAATAATCAATATTAGAAGCAGCACGATTTGGAAGACATATTTTTCATGTCTGACGAGATATTTCATAATATGTGACGAACTTTTTGGTTTTGTAACATTTTTTGTGAGAGAAATTTAATTTTCGTGAGCTTTTTTTCTTTTTGCGCATTTCCCACTGTTATAAAGTAGATCCGCTAAACATATTATCGTTTAACATGCGCTCCTGCAGAAGCTAAAGCCTATAGCAGCGGATTTTATCGGGCATAGGTGAACCGCAGAATCTAAATAATCATATAACTGCTGCTTTTAGGTATGAACTCCCGGCTATCACCTAGTGGTATACCGCCTAATTGAGCTCCGTGTGCTGTGCTTAGTCGGATATAATGTGTTTCCATGAATCATATTATCGGCTGTTATTCGTTCTTATCGAAGCTACAGCCTACAAACACGGTTTTCAGCGGGTTTGGGTGTGACCGTGGTCTAGGAATCGTAAGTACCTCCGCGCCGCTTCGTTTATATCGGACCTACGTGATATCCAGTAGTGGTAATTCACCAAAGTGGCAGCTGGAACACTGTTTTAGCCCGTGTAATACCCACATGTATACAGAAGTCGCAGAGTTGCAGATCTCGTAGATAAATCTGAAATACTTTTATAGTTGCTTATATTTATACATATACAAGTATAACTCCGTTCACTATCTTCGAAATCCACGTTTTCGTTAACGTCGTCACAGTTTCCGCTGCCGTCGCCTCGGCATATGTCCGGAGAGCCACCAAAAGGCTGAAGTTATAATAGCATGATTCACCAATTCCATCAGATTGAAGACAAAATATATGCAGTCAGATAAACTCTTCATTCCGTTTTAGGAACACACTAAGGTGGGGTGTACCGAAGCAGATAGCGCCTACTTTTACCAACTCTTTCACCTACAAGCTCTCATTTGAATTCTACTTGGTTCTGTGTTGACTTATTTTTCATCGAGGGGTAGGAAGGGGTATTAGCGAGCCCTTTACTCTTCTTTGTACTTAGACGGACTCTAGGTATGACTGGATTTAAGCGCAATTTCCTAAAATTCCACGATCCGCTATCCAAACTGCAGTTCAGGCTGTCAGATTTTTGTCTGTATAGTCCAAAGGGACTGAAAAATCAGTTTAGTGAAGCGCTATACTTCCTTACCGTTGTTGAATCGGCTAGTCGGTAGTGCCATCGTACAAAGATGCATAGAGTAAAATGACATTAGTTGCTCAAGGACCTGGTTTAGTGTGAAATAACTTTGACGCAAGGCGCCGTTATTATTATTGTAGTGGTGGAAAATATATTTAGGAAATACCGCTAATTTGACGTGCCATGACTGAGTCCGTTTCTATTACACATACACGATTATCGTAAGAACGATAAGATATCAAATATGGAGGCTCGTTTTTTTGAACACTTTATAGCATTCGCGGCAGTTATTGTATGGTATGTAGTGTGCGCGATATACGTTGTCTAAGATAAGTTTTTTTTTTGAGTTGAGCTGAATTGACTTAACTTCATTTTAAGCCACCGAAGCCCCTGTTAAGTACAGGTGTTCCTATCTAACATCTATTTTGGCGCTTGCCGGTATTTATAGTGTGTGCGAAGTTTGTCAGCCTTGTACACTTCAGCATCCCTGAATTCTGTGAGTCCGAAGTTTTTCTCTGACTTCTCTCTGACATTGCTTATTGGTCGCATAATTAGAGCTCGTACTCTGCTTACCGTTACTTTAACTTAATTTACTTCTATTAACGAAATTCTCTTGCGCTTGTTAGAAGCCAACGCTCATCAAAAACCAATTGATAATTAGTAAAACTTAATTTTAATTAATTACAACTTCAAATTGTGGGACTCCACTTAGTTGTTCTGGTTGTTGTTGTAAATTATTGCGTCATTTTGGGTTAAACATTTAATTTGCAGGCGCAGCAATTTTAGCTATTAATACAAGCAATCTTTCACATTCTTGTAGCAACGAAAGCATTAGCATCCCCTAAAAAAACTGTCAACCCACACACACACACATATACATATATACACCTACACACAAATTGAATTAACTGCTAAACAGCACGCTTCATTGGTCAATTGACGCATAGAAAACACACAGTGAGGCGACCAACTGACTCTCACAGCCGTCTGCCACACTGTCACTTGCGCTGGTGGTTGAACTGTAAACAAACATACACACACACGCATACATTTAAATACATTTTTGTGCGTTTTACACAAAGTGCGCGCAGCGTTAATGCTTTGTCAGCTGAGCAAGTCATAAATTTCCTAATCAATTGAGTGTTAAATGTCATTGCAACAGCCAGCGAAGTGGCTTCTTTTACGTTTTTTTATGTATTTTTTTTTTACCGTTAGTAGTGCGGCAGCTAGTGCAATTTACGTTTTTCCAATTTATTGCATTTTTTTATTGGAGAAAGGCGAAATTTTTGACATTTTTCTGTTAATTTTTTGTTGTTTTGTTGTTGCTATTGTCGTTTATGTGGTTATTTATTGCATTTGCAACGGTCCAATTACGCCACCAACGCATTAGTTTGCTCTAAAAACGAAATTGCATAACTAACTTTATATATTTACAACAACATATGTCTTTATTTATGACCCTTCTACTGCATTGGCCTCAACTTGTGAACTGCGGCTGATTAGAGCTTTGCTGAAGCTTTGTGCCAGCTTAAAATTGTCTGCCAGCAGCTGATGCGCGTTTGGGTAAAGCTGCATGTAGGCAAGAAATCACCAAGTGGTGCAACAGTAATCTAAGACACTCTTCAAGCTTAGTTTGTCTGGATTTGGGACTCTCTGTTAACTCTGCTGAAAAGTTTTAAATGTTAAAAATCGCAAACTAACTTCTAATAAGGTTTTTTGAGCAGTTTTTAGAAAAAAATTTCTGTAGGTCCAAAAGGTCTCTTTTGTGCCCCCAAAATACGTTTCCCGTGTATACTTGTTATTAGTTTTTGCTCATTCAGTTCGTAACTTCGATTCACACAGCGGCATTTACTCAACTAATCCAATCAAGCCGAGCAAAAGTATGTCATAACTATCGTGATCTTAATATAAGCTATAACGCTTGAGGAAACTACCGCTGCGTAAGTTCTGCTATCTCTAAGACTTGCTCAAACCCTACGTACTCGTATCTAAGTGCCAGAAAACTATTATACAGTATAGAGAGTATACATAGCGCTTACCAGCTGTATACGTTTTGTGATATCTAATAATTTCCAAACGGCTCGCCAAAGTTTTGCCGTAAAATTTGAGCTTTTCATTAAAAGCTCACAGAAAGTTCGGTAATTCTGCAGGTATTCCTCATTCAAAAATCCTTGAAATTTCGGCAGTTGAGTTTTAGTTCTTTGCCAATGCCGGTTATGAACATAAGCATTATTTCTTTTCGGAGTTGTTGATACGAACTTTTAGGTTAGATACGAACTTTTGGCTGCCCAGAGATTTAAGCTCAGCAGCATTTCTCAGACTTTCACTTTGTTTAGCAAAGCTTTCAGGAACTGCTTAAATGCTAGGTGCTAATTTGTATGAGTTTATGTTGCATATGTTTCACTTCAACTGTGCTAGAGCCGAGCTTTTAAAGGCACTTGCTGTCTATATAACATACTAGTGCGGAAAAGCAGTTAGTACGAAAAGAATATCAAAAAAATGTACTCCCAATAAACACCACTAATTAGGCGCCTAATTAAAATGAAGTAGCCAAACAATAACTAGTGCGACGAAAACCAAGCAGTGCCGATGCTTTTAATCAAGCAGCAAGCTCGCGCCACACCGCTACTTCCGCTAAGCTCTAAGTAGTTAGAAACAACCAGCCAGGTGCCAAATACCAGGTGGCGACCATACAATGCCGATACAACAATAAATTCGCACCTTATTCTCGTCGTTGGGTCCAAGTGTGCGGCAAAGTGGCTCAACTAACTGCCAAATATAACTTTCAAAGCTCATAAGTTTTCCACCCAACCGCTGCATGCGGGCTTCTTTGCGGCTTTCATTGCTACCGCTACTACTTTATAACCAATTATTATGCTCGTGATGGCCAACAAGTCGAAAATTAAAGTATAGTTGCCACCCACGCGATTACAATTATGCGGCAGCGCTGCGAGCAACGATGGATTTGTTAATCGCATGCGACGTGTAACACAAGCTAATGAGCCACTTGCGCCTTAAACAGCACAAAGCTAAAGGTGCTAAGGCTAAAAAGTGTTTAATGGCCACCCATACTGCTGCGAGGGGTTGCTGACGGATTAGCGCTAAAAATGCTGTAAGTGCCAAATTTTGCGATAAGCCGCGAGTTGCGAGTCACAAACGCGTTCGACCGTCGTTACACGACAGGCTCAGTCGCGCGCAAAACCCTAATTTCCATAAATTGGTGTGATAAAAGTGTAAGTTTGCCGTTTTTCTGCTCTAAATATATTTAAACATGTTCTGCAATCGATAGTGCAAAGCGATTAGCTTGAGCTCGCGCGGCGATTAACGAATTTAACACGCGTTTGGTGTATCCGATAAACATCTGGTGAATTTAGTTTAGTGTAGAGCAACTTAAATTAACCCTTTAGCTATATCCTTTGAACTTCCAAATAAATTTTGCGGGTGTTACTTGATTATTGAATTTTAATACCTTAAATTGCGGTTAATCCAATTTGTGACGGATAATCTGGAGCCTTCGTTTTACGCTTTCTAGGAAAATTATGGGCGTAACTGTAAAAAGGACTTAATTTAATTTTTTTTGGTATGAGCTTGATTAGAGATAAGCTCTTTGAGCTTAAGCTCAATAAAATTCATAGAAGAGTTGTGAAGCTTTTTTAGTCTCAAAGCTCTGGTGCTTGGAAACACCATACCGAACCTCATTATTACACTAGCTTCATGACTGTGTGTTTGTCTCGCTCCATAGTCTTCGAACCGTATTTAGATCTTCATAAACTAACCTAAAAGTAGTATTTGCATTGACGTAAACTATATTCCTTCTTCATTCCTTCTCCCGTTTTCTTAGTAAATCGGCAAACTCAAGGCTTTAAGAGACTATAGAAGGCTTTCCAATCATGAAAAGAGTGCTGAATGCAAATTTTTTTAAGCAAAAAGTTCTTTTTTCTTTTTTTTCTTGTCTATTTCATGTTTCTTCATTTCTTTCAGAGGTGTATTCGTATCTAAAAATCTCTTCAATTATTCATATTACCATTCATGTCAGATCTGAGGTGAGTTCGTACTTAAAAGTATCTTGAAACTGTTCATATAAAAATGCCATTCACATGAAAATTTCCGAAATAATCTCTTAAAAGCTATGCAAGTGAATCAGTACATAAGTCTATATCCCTTAAATTTTGTAATATATAGCACTAAGAGAAGTTATTATGAAATTGCTCAACTAATGCAAAGTGGTTTCAATTTTGAATTTTCCAACTGCTTAACTGAGCTTTTAGCGCACGAAAGCTACACAAACCTCCATTTTGTGAGGTCACTCTCCAATAATATTTCGGGAAAATGAGAACAAATGCAAGGTGTTTTTACATTTTCACATTTGGAAGTCAAATCTTACAGTTCTAACCAATAATACCCCAAAATATAGGTGTGAAAGCTTTAGCCATATATAATAAGCTTTGGTGTTTTTTTGAACTTATTGAACGATGTAATTCCCACCAGTTTTATTATGCAATTGATGTGAAAGCTGCAGCGTAAGTGATAAAATTTAGTGCTGACTGTAAAAACTATAATGAGAAACACTGGAAATAACTATCAAATTCTATAAACCGGGCTTAATTTTTACCATAGTAGTCAAAGAGTATGATGCTCACCACTTTTTAATTAAATTTTTGTGAAAGCTTGTGAAACGATTATTAGAAATACCGAGAGTAGCTAGTAAATTATTTAAAATTAGCTATAATTTTGCTGTAGTAGTTGATGAGAAATCAATATGTTTTGAAGCTTTTTATGAAATCAATAAAATAAAATCATTGAAATGAGTTATGTTTTAGCCTTAGTGGCCAAAAGATATAATCTTCCATAGTTTTATAATGAAATTGGTGTGAAAGCTTTAACTATGTATGATATGAAACTTTTCGTGGAGCTTTTTGTGAAATTGTTATTGGAAATATTCGCAACTGCTGCCAATTTCTATAAAATGTGCTTCAATAGATAAAGCATAATTCTCAACAAGTTTATAAGAAATTTGGTGTGAAAACTTTCATCGTAGTAATAAACTATTTTGTAATACAATTGGTGTAAAAGCTGCAACCTTTACTGATATGCGTTAGAGCTTTTTGTGTAATTATTATTATAAATACCTAAAATTTCTGCCAAATTCTATAGCCAAAACATAATTCTCACGAAGTTAAAAAAAAACTGGTGTGAAAAGTTTCACGATAACCAACATGCTTTGAAGCTTTTACTAAATGATAAAAAAATCTTTGAAATGAGCTATTATTCTCCGCAGTTTTATAATGAAATAGGTATAAAAGCTTTAATCTTAACTGACATGCCTTAGAGCTTTTTTGCTAAATGAAAAAAAAAATTGAAATGCGCTATTTTTATTACTAGAATTACCAAAAAATAGCTTTCTTTTTTTTGCTAATCTTTTCACATTTCATTCGACTTATAATTGCCACTCTAGTTTCAACCCCTTCTCCCAACTACTGTTATTTCCACCTTGCCAAAGTATATAAATCATAAAAAGTTAGTGACTCCGGCATGTCAACAAACGCATTTCACCATAACTCTTCGGTACATTAGCACATTTTCAGCGCAGACAATGTCATGTCAAATGTTACTTGCTGGAGGCCGGTGGAAGGTGGGGGTATGGGGCATGAAATGAGCTAGCGGTAAAGTTTAACCTCAGCAAATCACGTGTAACTGCCCGCATTAATAAGTTGTAGCTAACAAATTGATACAAGTCGAAGTCATTGCGACTGCCAAACATTGCTAAGCTAGGCATAAATTTTCAATGAAAATAGAAGCAACAACAAAAAAAATTAATGAAGAACTTGTACGGCAATAGAAAAAGCAACAAAACTGCGCACGCATGGCATAAATATAAGAAATGAATAAATATGGCATATAAATCGAGTCAAGCAGGAGGGGCGGATTCATGAGTAAACAGTGTCGGTTGACAGTTAGTCCGCAAAGGGTTAAACACCCACATTTGTCGGCATGATTTGTGAATTAGTATAGCACGCATTTAGGCGCGCAAACAAATTGTAGTTGAGTGCTTATATAAATGCGTGAAAAGTGGTGATCATAAAAAAGAAAACAACAAAAGCAACAATAACACATGTAGTAAAAACAACTATAATGGGGTTAAAGGCAGCACTTTCATTGCAAAACTTCAGACAGCTGGTTTGTTTAAGTCATTCTTCCAATATTGTTGTTGTGGTTATGGTTATTGTTTTTGCGCTTCTAACAGTCAATATGCGCCCGCTGCGCTGCTAAGCGTATTTTGTCACGCATTGGCCACAGCATAAAATACTAATAAATTGTTGCGGCATTAGTACCCACTATTGACTTCGTTGAATACAACAGGGTTGGAGGAAGGGGTAATATGTACGCGCTGAAAGGGTTAAAACAATTAATAATGCGTTACTTATGTATTTACATATTTATGTGTTTTAGTGTGTATATAACCGTGCATAAAATCAACAAAATCATAAAAAGGAAAATTAAAACTGTTGTTGACAGCTGTCAATTGTTGGAAATTGCCAAAAAGTCAATTCGAAAATTAAAACAAAAAACACGGTAACTTTTGTTGCACGGCAGCTAGAATACCTTTCACCAATAAAGAAGTTGCCATACAAAAACTTAATTGCGATCGTTCCGTTTGTATGGCAGCTATATGCTAAGGCAGTTCGATATCGCCAGTTCTGACAAATGAGCAGCTTATTGTAGAGAAAAGGATGTGTGCAAAGTTTCAGAGCGATATCGCAAAACCTGAGCGGCTAGTTCGCGCATATAGACGGGCATGACTAATAGACGCAGCTCGTCACGCGGAACATAGATACTCGTTTATTATTATTTATAGGTTCTATGATTTTCGTACTTATGTTAAATGGTTGTTGTTGTAGCATTAAAAAACATTGCAGAAATAATTCTGTGGAATGTTGCCGAGTTGACAGTCTTTTTTGCACTATCGGTGACAAAAATAAGTGCTCGAAACCTCACGACTTCATATAAGAACAATATTTTCTTCCTATCGTATAGGCTTTTCTGAGAAAAACCTAGCTTCGTCGCCCGATGATGCTACTAACGCAACAGAAATGTCTAGTGCAGTCTCGTAGACAGTAAAATATTCAATAGCATCAGACTCGTAGTTTTGTTTTGTATGTAATTTCGAATTCATAAAACAATGATATACGCTTTTAAATTCCTCGATTTTGCTTTAATTCTTGATTAGTTCCTTAAAAATTATGCAAATTAAGAGCGACATCTTCGCTTGCTGTCTCGTTTAAATATGTTCAGTATGTGAGGCTTTACAGACTTAAGAATACATACCGTCAAAGCAAAATTTTATAGTGTTGCCAGATGAAATTTTTTAAAGAATATGAAAAAAAATTAGTATTTATAAAAAATATTTACAAAATACAAATTATAATCATACAAAAAGAGAAAACTCAAAAAAAGCTTAGTGCGTTGCCAGATGGAAATTTTTGATTAATTTTTTTTAGTAAAAAAAATATGGTTGGTATAAGAAATACTTACAAAAAACAAATTATAATCATACAAAAAGAGAAAACTGAAAAAAGTCTTAGGGCGTTGCCAGATGGAAATTTTCGATTAATTTTTTAAGCAAAATAAATTGGTTGGTATAAAAAATATTTACAAAAAACAAATTATAATCATACAAAAAGAGAAAACTGAAAAAAATCTTAGGGCGTTGCCAGATGGAAATTTTTAATTAAATTTTTTAAGCAAAATAAATTGATTGGTATAAAAAATATTTATAAAAATATTATAATACTATAATTATACAATAGTTTAAAATCGTAAAGTGTTGCCAGATTGAAAGTTTTTGCATTTTTTCGAGTAAAATAAATTGGTTAGTGTAAAAAAAATTTGCAAAAAGAAGAAACTACAATCATACAAAAGAAACTAATTTTTTAAAATCGTAGTGAGTTGCCAGATCGAATTTTTTGCAGAAAAAAATGTGGATATATAAAAATATTTCAAAAATTTCAAAAATACATCCAACAACTATTTTTCGGAAATGTAAAAAAAAACTTTCTTACTTAACTGTTTTGGTACGTTCCCGTTTCTATTAAAAGAAATAATTTCTTGCACTCAATAAGGATAAGCGCAATGCTACTCTAAACGACAACAAAATTAAATGTACTTCACATATTTCAATTGCCTGCAGCTACACTAAGTAGTATGTGGGATCTTCAGTCTCACACCCTGTCTTTTGTCACTTCATTGCACATCCCTTCGTAATTACCGCTACACATATCACATTTATTTTCCTTTTTTCGTTTTTGTCTTTGTTTTGTTTTGATAACTTTATCAACTAAAGTGCATACGCATATCCACTAAATGCCCTAACCCCTCATCTACTGCACCCTCTTCATCCGCGCTACACTCTACACTCATGCAATAAATTGTTTATAATTTTTGAAATTGACAGCCGCAGACAATCGCAACACATTGACTACATATTCAGCCGAAAATCGATGAGGTCCCAATACGCTCGTGCGTTTATCAATGCCACCCCCCAACGAATTAATGAAAGTTAGCCGCATTTATAGTTAAGGCACATGTGCCACATGCCACATTCAGCTACAGCAGTTACACCAGCAGCAGTAAAATATATATACTAGTAACTCTAACGGTCAGCTACGTATGCAAGGGTCAGCCACTGACCTGACCCTGAGTGACCGTAGCGCACGCTAGTGCGCGTTGTTGCAATTTGTCACAGCCCAAAAAAATTTGGTGTCAATTGCAGTACGCTAACTGGGGAGCGCAGCCTGTAACTTTTGTTAGTTTATTGTTGTTATTCGATTTTTATAGCTGTTACAACAACTGATGCTAATCAAACATTTATTGCTGTAGAGAGTCGCAGCATTTTTCGGTAGAGTGGGTAAAATTTCTGTACTTAAAGAATTAGATAGAGACGTCAGTGGTTCTAAAAAAAGTTAGTGCTAGGAAATCGAAATATTTGCAATAGCTGTAAAATCTAATAACTCTCAAAGTCTATTAGTTGAGAAAATTATTAGTTTATATTATTTTTTGATAATATTTCTATTGTTGCCATATAGTCTTGAATTTTCAGCTGATTAAGCCGACCATTGATATATTTCAACAAGAAGTAAGGTTTTTGTTAGTTATAGTTGGCATCACTGAAAGAGCAAACCAAATACCAAGTATATGTACATAATTTACTTTCTTATGTATTACAACTGTTACTCTATACTATTGTTATTTTTTACATACTAAGTACAGTTTTTGTTCACTTCAATAAAACATTTTGTATCGAACGGACGTCTTTGAATTAAATATTCTAACAAAGGTTATGGGCCCAGACCCAACACGTGTTTCGATATAGTCGCTTCAGTCAGAAAAAAATCGGTCGATATAATTAATATCGTGTATTTTTTATGTAATTGTTTTATTGAAAATAAAAATGAGCGGATCGGTTTTAAATATTGAAAAATTAAATGGTGAAAATTATGAGAGCTGGGCTATGCAAATGAAAAGCCTCTTAATTACCATGGATTATTGGGAAACAGTCATGTCACCTGTACCAGAGGATACATCTGGAGAAGTTAAGATTAAGTGGTTGGCAAACGATCAAAAAGCGCTGGCAACTATTACGTTGTGTTTGAAACCGTCGGAACTCATTCATGTGAAAAATTGCGTACATGCTGCAGAAGCATGGATTAAGTTGAAAGAAATATATCGTGCAAAAACACCATCAAGAAAAGTTAATTTATTTAAAAGTCTGTTTCGATTCCAAATTAAAAATGACGAAAAAATGGCAGTTCAAATTAATAATTTTTGTAGCATCGCGGAAAGTCTGAAAGAAATGGACATTGCTGTACCAGAGGATCTGCTATGTGTTTTGTTGTTGTGCAGTTTGCCAGACGATTTGGAGAGCTTTGTTGTTGCTATTGAAAGTCGCGATGATTTACCTTCATTAGGTCAACTCAAGGTGAAAATATTGGAAGAGGAGCAGCGTCGAGGAAGTCGGGTAGACAGCAGTGGAGCTGAAAAAGTGTTTGCAGCGAAAATAGAAAAAAAGAGAAGCGAGAACGCTGGAAGGTCAAACTACACCGGTGATAGCGGCAACAACTTAAGCATCAGCAGCAGTACGAGCGGTAATTACAACGGCAGAAACAATGAAATTCGAAAGAGAAACATTCAATGCTATGCATGTGGGCGGCGCGGTCATATTAGGTCAGAATGCAACAGTAGATCTGCACAAGCAAAAGTAATGAGTGTATTTGGAATAAAATTTAGCACAAACAAAAACGTGTGGATTTTAGACAGTGGTGCTTCTTCTCACTTGTGTTGTAACGGGGAATTATTTAATAAATTAGAAAAGAGCACACAATCCGTACTATTGGCATCGGGTGAAAGTGTAAATGCTCAAGGCGTAGGTGATGTATTTCTACAGTCGGGAAATACGGAGATCACTCTGCGTAATGTACTTTTTGTGCCGGACTTACATTCTAATATTTTGTCGGTCAGCAAAATAATTAGTTATGGACATTGTGTGACATTTGGTAAAAATACAGCGCGTGTGGTAGATAGCTACGGTAAAGATTGTTTTGAAGCTAAATTAATTGCTGGTATATTTTGTGTTAATATGAAAAAAAGGCAAGAACGTGTATTAACAGTAATTCAACTTGAAGAGAATAAACGTTGGCACTCACGATTTGGTCATTTAAACTTTCATGATTTGGCAACATTATCAAAACAAAATATTGTGCGCGGTATGAAATTGAATTTTAGTAACGAAATTTCCTGTGTTATATGTGCGGAGTGTAAAATAAAGGTTAATCAATTCAAAACTAATAAAACTATTTACACTAAAAATTGCTTAGAACTTATTCACTCCGACATTTGTGGACCGATGCGTATATCGTCCCAGAGCGGTTCAAGGTACTTTATAACGTTTATTGACGATTTTTCTAGGTACATTTCTACCTATTTCTTAAAAAATAAGTCAGAAGCGCTGCGTGCTTTTAAAGATTTTGTAACGCGATCAGAAAACCGAACCGGGCAAAAAGTGAAGAATATCCGCAGCGACAATGGGCGCGAATATTTGAGTGGCGAATTTGAAAGTTTTTTAAAAGAAAAAGGTATCAATCATCAACTTACAACCAGTTATACGCCACAGCAAAACGGAATTGCAGAGCGGGCTAATAGGACTTTAGTGGAGATGGCTAGATGTATGCTAGCTGAATCAAAATTGCCGCAGTGTCTGTGGACAGAAGCTGTCAATACAGCTACGTACTTGCGCAACAGATCTCCTACAAAGCTGCTAAAGAAAACTCCATACGAATGCTGGTTCAATAAAAAGCCAAATGTTTTACACTTGAAAGTTTTTGGGTGCGATGTCGTGTATTTAGACAAAAAACCGGGTAAATCGAAATTTCTTCCAAAGGGTAAAAAATGTTCATTTGTCGGTTATTCAGAGCATTCAAAGGCGTATAGATTATACAATAAAATTGATAAATCTATAACTATTTCTCGCGACGTTATTTTTTTTGAAAAATCATTTTCATATCACAATGTAGCTGGTGAAACTGGTGAAGAGTTCGTAAGTTTTAACGTTAAAGCAGGTGATACCAGCTCGGGTGCATATACTAACACAAGCAAACAAGCTAATTCTGAGCCAAGTATAGTGGGAAGTGATGCAGATTCAGTTTCAAGTTATGAAGAAGAAGCTTATGTTCCAACAGCTAATGTTAAACGCAAGAGAGGGCGTCCAAAACTTATGAGAGAGGGAAAAGTCGGAAGGCCGCGAAAAAAGTATGCGAGTGAACAGTCACTAGAGTTGTTAAGTCAGGTAACAACTTGTGCACGTGATCCGAAAACTGTGGCAGAAGCAATGTCAGATGGCTGTTCTCAGTTTTGGAAAGACGCGATGAAGTTGGAATATGATTCTTTAAAAAAAAACAATACGTGGGAGTTGGTAAATATACCTGAATCGAAGAATATTATTGGGAGCAAGTGGGTGTTCAGTACAAAACGGCACGCTGATGGAACTGTGGAGAAACACAAAGCGCGTTTAGTTGCCCAAGGCTGTGCCCAAAAATACAAAGTTGACTATAGTAATACTTACTCACCAGTAGCACGGTACTCTACAATCAGGCTAATTTTGGCGTTATCAGCGCAGCATAAATTATTCGTCAACCACATTGATATTGTGGCAGCGTATCTCAACGGGGAACTAGAAGAAGAAGTTTTTATGCGGCAGCCGGAGATGTTTGTAGATAAAGCTAATCCACACAAAGTATGTAAGCTCAAAAAAGCGTTGTACGGACTAAAACAAGCAGGGCGGGAATGGAATCGTAAAATCGACGACATTTTACGGAGCATTGGGTTTGAAAGAAGTTTCACCGATGGTTGCGTATATCATCGTATAAAAGCTGATAACATCGCCGTTATAGTATTATACGTTGATGACATGTTGGTAGCATGCTCTTCAGAAAAGCTGATAGAAGGCATAGTATCCGATCTCAATGCAAATGTGGAAGCCATAGATCGAGGCCCAATCCAGTATTTTTTAGGCATGGAAATTTCGAGAGACTCTCCATGCGGAAATATTCAGCTTCATCAATCTCGTTTTACAGAGGATCTATTGAAAGAATGGGGTATGTTCGATTGTAAATCGTCATCAACTCCGTTGACATGTGGAACAGTCTTGATTAAGTGCGAAAATAAAAACTGCAGTGAATTTTTCGACACACAGACATATCAGAGTCTCATTGGATCATTGACTTACTTAGCCATGATATCTAGACCTGATATCGCTCACACTGTTTCAAAATTGTCTCAATTCAATTCACATCCCCACAATGAGCATTTTGTAGCAGCAAAGCATGTACTTCGTTATCTAAAAAGCACAACGAAAGGTATATTGCCCTATATTTCCAATAATGATTGTTTAGTTTGTTTCACAGATGCCGATTGGGGGTCCGATGCTACGGATCGAAAATCATATAGCGGCTATGCAGTCTTCTGTGCTGG
This sequence comes from Bactrocera oleae, assembly GCF_042242935.1. Classification (NCBI taxonomy): domain Eukaryota; kingdom Metazoa; phylum Arthropoda; class Insecta; order Diptera; family Tephritidae; genus Bactrocera; species Bactrocera oleae. Next base: position 4,941,100 of record NC_091539.1, read on the forward strand.
TAGTCCGGTAGCGTGGGAGTCAAAGAAACAAACGGTAGTATCATTGAGTTCAATGGAAGCAGAATATGTAGCCATGTGCCAGGGATCCAAGGAAGTTGCCTTCTTAAGGAGTCTATTAAAGGAAATTGGCTTCCTTTCATATGTAAATTCTGCTACTAAATTTTTCTCGGACAACCAAGGTGCGCAATTTGCAGTGAAGAATCCAATAGTCCACAAAAGAAGCAAACATATGGATATCAAGTTCCACTATATACGAGAGAAATTCAACAACAGAGAAATTGACATTCAATATATCTGCAGAAAATGTAGCTGATATTTTCACGAAATCTCTTCCAAAAGAGAAACATAAACGTTTTTGTAAATTGCTCAACATAAGGTTCTGTTAAATACCTATGTAATTAGAGTTTGTTATTCTCATATGTAATTAATAATGTGGATTCAAATGTTAAATGAATATTATTTTTTTTTGTTTGAAGATAATTTGGTTTGAGTCGGAGTATGTTAGTTATAGTTGGCATCACTGAAAGAGCAAACCAAATACCAAGTATATGTACATAATTTACTTTCTTATGTATTACAACTGTTACTCTATACTATTGTTATTTTTACATACTAAGTACAGTTTTTGTTCACTTCAATAAAACATTTTGTATCGAACGGACGTCTTTGAATTAAATATTCTAACAGTTTTTAATGCAAAAAAGCGTTACAAATTTGAAAGAAAATTACAACAATTGCACTACTTGTTAATAATTTGTAAAAATTCCACCATAACTATATGATTAAATGCAAATACTAAGCGTTTATACTGTAAAATTTTATTATTTAGCGCAAAACATAATGAAAACTAGCAGATAAAAACAAGGCGAGTGCTGTAGAATATTTTCGAGTTGTGGAACATAAGTGGGTCGTATGTGGAACTTGTTTAATTTTTGCAAAAACGTATAGTACCAACGTTTTAATTAAACAACAACTAAAACAACAAAAATTGCAGGTGTATTGTATGTGGAGCGTATGTTTTATGCATACAATTTTTAATATTTTTAAATTTCTGGCATTTTTGCTCGAAAATCAAACTTGTTGCAACATTCCTAAAGATTTTTCTCTAATTTTGGTCAAAACATCTATTAACATTTACATATTTATTCACAAAATACTTACATACGTATAATGTTCATACATACAAGTACATACATATGTTTGTACACATCGTCTTAAACTTCAAGTTTCTGTTGCTCTCTAATTCAATAAAAACCAAATTTTCATAAAAAATTTGGTTTTTTTTGTAGCAGTGCTTTTATATGCGATGAAAATTTATAAAGTTTGCAGTATTCAATAACTAATTGTAAAAATGTTGTTTAAGTTTATGTAGTAAACAAGATTTTCAGCTGTTTAGTGCTATGATTTAGCGAAAAATGTGGTAGCAGATGGTAACCATAAGCGATTTATGCGTTCTAGTACAATTTCTAAGTGGAAACACATGTGAATCGTATGTGGAGCTTGCTTAATATTTGCAAGCAAGTGTGAATATTAACGCTTTAAATAGCTGGATGTCAAAATTGTAAAAATTTTATGTGGATTGTATGTGGAACTTGCTTAATATTTGCAAGAAACTACGCATGTAAACGTTCTAACTAGTTAGCAGTTCAAAGTGATAAAAGTTATTGTGGATTGTATGTGGAACATAAGTTGTAATGCTGCAATTTTAAACAAATTTAGATGTTTTAGATTTTTATGCTCGAAAATTATGTTTGTTGCAAAATTTCTCAGATATTTCCTGCATTTTTCGACTTAGCATATACCATATTTGGCCGTTATTAATACGCAAAATACTTACTTTTCATTTGTTCTTATTTCCGTTGCTTTTTTTATTTTCTTTTGAGGCAAAAAACTGTATTTTTTTGTTTTTAATTAATTAATGCTTCATGTAGAAGTGTCTTTATTACTAATCAATATGCATTTATATATTTTTATATATGTATGTATAAATTTAATTGTTACTATGTACATTACTGCGAATTGTATATATATATATATATATTTATGTATGTATTTATATGCATTTAAATTAGTATATATTAATATTTTTATTTATACATTCATATTTTGCTTTTTGTAATTTCTTTCACTGTGTTTTTGTTTGTCGCATCTTGCTTAATTTACTCAAAGCATAAGTGGGACTTTATGCATTTTTACACTAATTAATTAATTCATTTTTTTTTTTTAATATACATATATAAATTTTATAGGAATTTATAAATATATATGTATGTGTGTACTATATATATGTATGTGTTTTTATATATGCTACATTTAGGTTTAGATTTTTATAGGTTAAAGGTTGATTAATTACACATACTTTTATTTAAGCTATTGCTGAGAAATTGTGTTTAATGCATTGTTTTAATTTTTTTTTGTTTAATCTTTATTTTACATTCAGCATTTTTCCTGAATTGCTGCGTTATTTTGTATATATTTTTAATTACAGTGTGTTCATTGTAGAAAGCGATTTCTTATAATTTTTTTTACTATTTTAATTTTTTTCGGTTGTCAACACTAAATTTTAAATTTTTTTTTTTTTGTACACTGAAGTTTTAAACAGCGCAAAACAAACAAATGTGTAACTTTTAATTAATATTTCAGTGCATTAATTAACTATAATTAATATTGCTTTCCCATTTTGTTTTACAGTGTATTTTTTTTTATTTGTTGCTTTTTTCTGCTGAAAAAGTTTTTTTGTTTATTTCACATTTTTTTAAAACTTAATTTAACATTTTTAACTAAAAAAATAATCATTTAAAAACATTATTACATTGTAAGTGAGGAACATATTGAACTGTTACAAAAACAAATTATTATCATTTAAAAAATTTAAACTAAATAATACAAGCCTTTGCGCCTATTAGTTTTATTTTTTAATTTGTTTAAATTATTTGCAGAAAAGATTACACATTTATACAATGTCTTATGTTAAATTATAATACTCTGAGCGTGAACTGTTGAACGCCACGCCCTCTCCTACAGCTACTAGGCATTTTTTTGGGGTCTTGGGGGGCAAGTCACTTACATTTGCGGCTAAAGAGAAGTGTTTTTCAATATTTTTCACAGTGCATGTGTGAAACAATTAAGAGAAATGTTATAACAGATTTTTTTTTAGCAAAATTAACCATAAGTAAATTTTTATGCATGTTTGTAAGTAGCAATAACTAAGTTTTAGCAGTATTTATAGGTTTTGTTAGAAAAAATTATATTTTTTTACACTGAAAGTAACTCTTTGGTTTGAAAACTTAAAAAGTTAACTAAATTTAAAACGAAAAAGTAAACAAAAATCAAAATTGTTTTAGTTATATAACGCTAAACCTATATAAATAACTATGTGTTATACAATACTTGCAAAGACTGTTGCTGTTATACGGAAATGCGCCAGTTAAATAAAAAAAAAAGTTAAACAGCTAAAACTTGTGAAAACTGTCAAAAAATAACAAACAAAATTTTGGAACGTATGTGGAGTGTATGTGGAACATAACAATTTAATGCCGGTGTTAATGCAGAGTAACAAGCGATGCATTTGCGCTTAATAAATGTGATAAATTTGTGTGGATTGCATGTGGAACGTAAACAGTAAACACGCAGAATACAAAAGATCTTCTCAAAACGGCATGAAAAACAACTATTTTGTACAAAACACTTGTAGTATAGCAAAGACATGCAAGCAAAATTTAAAATAAACCGTTACTCGCCAATTTTTGGAATTTTCTAACAAGCATGTGATGTAAAACCGCTTCTTTAATTAACCAATTTTTTAACTGACGCATTTGCGCGCGAAAATACTCTTCTCCAGTAAACATTTGTATGTGAATCATATGTGGAACATAGCTTTAAACAGTTAGATAAACGTTTGCAGGCTTATTTGTTAAACTACTTAAGCTAAATATACATACGTACTTATTATTATATACATACGAGACAAGTAAATGTGCATTGGCGGTAAAGGCTTATGGTAGACTGAGAATACACTCTAGCATTAGCCTAACAAGCAATTGACATATTTTAGTCGCAGTGTAATATGTTGGCTGCCACTTTGTTAGCTTCATTGCCAACGCGTTTATATGCGCGTAGGCTCCCTTGTAAGCCCACTAAAGCAACAGGAAAACCTGCTCTTGCGGTCACACATCGTCGAGATCGATGACGGACGAACGGTCGTTATCGTCTCGATCAAATAAATGTCACTGATCCACTTGTGTTGGTGTCTTGCGTTGCAGCTCCTCTAAAGCGCCACTAACCAGCGCACCGATACCAATACCCATACCCATGCTAGCGCTACTGCCACTACCATTGTGTTGCACTTCCAGTCCGTTGACCATTTTCTCGATACTCTTCAACTCTGAGGGTGAATTCTGTCGCTTAAGCAGTGATGGTGGCGTCGTTGGCGACATAGAAATAGGACGCGTCGGTGGCGAGTTGGATGAGGCACGTGGACGTGGACTGGAGCTCAAACTGCGCGGTTCATTTTCTATACTGCTACCGGGACCGCTGCTGCCGGGTCCCAGTGTAGAGGCATCACCTGCGCCAGATGGGCCGCCGCGATTCGCATTCGAACCAGGCGTAACAGCATCAAAGGCAGAACCCAAACTGCCGGGCAAGCTGTACGGCGAGAAACGATGACCCTTGAGTCCCTGCAACGGTGAGACGGGCGTATGTCCTGAGTAGTGTCCGAATAAGGCGGGATGTTGTGCGGCTAGCGCCAATTGCGCATTGAACAGCAAGCCCGGATTGAGACTGGCCGGATTCATGGCGGCGGCCGCAGCTGCCGGATTGTGTAGCAGCCCCAGATGCGGTGGCGGATAGAGGCCATGTGGATAGAGGTAAGGCAACAGATGCGGCGACGGGTGTATCGGTGGGCCCACCGAAATATTCGGCGAAGGATATGCGCCAGCGGCATTTAAACCACCAGCGGCGCTCTCTTTCGGACTGCCCGAGGAGGTGGGCCGGAATGCGCCACCCGTGCTGCCGCCCACACTCTCCGAACAGCTGGAATCACTACCATCACGTTCGACATCGTCCGATTGTAGGCGACGCCGTAGAGCTTCTTCGTTCGCATGATCGCCGGCACCGGCCAAATGATTGAACCAGGCTGCAAGGGCTTTAAATTGGTTAGAAAAATGGAAAAGATTAAATTAAATAAACAAAAAAAATGGCGTTAATGAGAAAATAAATGTGTGAGCTGAAGCGTGCGAAATATTAGCGCAAAAATATGGGTGCACGGCTAGAAATGAGCCAAGCTCTATCCTCTGCCGTTACTTCAAGCATGTATTTCTGTAGTAAACTTTTATTTACACCTACCGGATTGCTGATGCGCATGCATCTGTTGCAACGAATGACTCAAAGGCAATAGTGGGCTCTGCGGCGGTCCGACCACATCCAATAGCTTGTCCTCGTCGTCCGCCTGATTGTCGTGTAACGCCGCATGCGCATGCAAATGATGCGGTGGTCGACCAGTGTGTCCCAAATGCAGTGGCGCACGTGAGCTGCTGACATGTGTCGGATTGAGTTTGTCCGAATCGGACCCGCGATTCGACATGAGGGCTTGCCTGTAACAACAGTTGGTAGAATGGCAAACGACTAATTAGAATATCCAAGTATAAGTTAAATTAGCTTGGTATATAGGTATACCATATAAATATAGAGTTAGAAAGAATTTGTAAGCTAAAAATGAGCAGAAATTCGACAGGTTCAGATTCTTAGAGATCTACGGTAGAGCCTCTATGCTTTTCTATTAAGTTAGCTGAACAAAAGAAGTCAACTGCTCAAGCATCGTATGCTATTCCCCGTTCAGAGCTTTCGGTTTTTCTTTATGAGACATTAGAAGTTAGGAAATTTGATGCCTAGACCCTCTTTTCCGATAGTTACCACATAGACGGTTCATATTGTTAGATCAGAGAGTGAGCGTTCGTCATACTGCTTCCGTATTACTCAACTCTGGAAATCGTTCTCAGAATGCAAACTTAAGATCTATGAAGTTAATGCTTTAGACAGACATTTAGAGAACTTGTAGACATACTTGTATTTGCATTATAGCTTGTGTTCTCTGAGATACTTACAAGCAATTTTCTTTCTTTACTTGATCTACATAATTATTTAGTGTTTTTTTTATTGGGATCTGCTGATCATTTTAGTTTAATTTTGTATGTGCTTAGTAAACGGAAGCTTTGAGAATATCAGAGAACTGAACTTTAAGATATGTAAATTTTTTTTTGCTCTTCGAGATAGACAAATAAAGAAAATCTTTCTCAAATGAGACAAGCTGAGAGACAGACAAGCAGAAAATTAGATATTCAGAGAAACATAGAAATAGATGGACAGGTACTCGGAAATATAACAGAGAGGTGCAAACTGATAAATAGAGAGATAGAGAGAAGTAAAAATATAGATTTCAGAGTGTGAGAGAAACCAAAAGGTAGATAGAGATAGAGAGAGTCTAAAACGTTACAAGAGAGAGACGAAGAAAGACAGTTGCGTGTAAAAATCCGAAATGTGATGGGATAAAGATACATAGAGAGAGTGAGAGAAATAGATATGGAGGCAAGAGATATAGATAGAGAAATAGAGAGAGAAACACACAGAAACCTAGAGAGAGAGGCACCAAAACTGATACCGAAGGATAACGTGAGAGATACTTCAAAAGATAGAGCGATAGAGGTCCAGAGGCTCAGAAAGCTAGGGAGAAAGAGAGTGAGTGAGACAGATAGATGGGGCGCGAGATATAGATATAGATATAGAAAGCGAGAGATATAGATAGAGAAATAGAGACAGAGAGACACACAGAAAACTAGAAAGACAAGCACGAAAACTAATAAAAAAAGATAACGTGAGAGATACTTCAAAAGATAGAGCGACAAAAATCGAAAGACTCAGAAATATAGACAGGGAGGGGGAGAGACGGACGAGAACTATATATGATATACGCGTAAAATTCTGCTACCACAATTTTCTTTAATTTTGGTTTACTAAAACAATAAACTTTTTCAATTCAGAGAATTTGTTGTACTTCCACCGCAACCACACCTGTGCAACCCAAAAAAAAACCCACACCTTATAATCGCCCAAAGAGTACTTGCTCCAGTAATTAGCTGGCATTACAACAAATCAAAAATAATCCGCTAAACACAATCAAATGCTGCTCGAAAACACTTAAGCTCCCCCGCCACAACAGCTGACAGCTTATAAGTCACTGACACCAGTGTGTCACAAAAGTATGCGTACAATGAGAGTGAAATGGGTGGCATTATTTCTATTGTAGAGCGAATAAAGTGGATGCGGCACGAGATTGCTGGTGCAGAAGCAACACTGATTACTGTATGTATATGTGTGTGTTTGCATGTTTGTGTATATATACCGTTATTTATGGTTTGAGTGTGATTTTTGCGTGAAAAAGGGTTGCACTCTTTCGCTTATAGTGTGTATTTTTGATTGCCCTCCACTTAGTTATGACAAATTTTTCTAGCTGCGCTGCGCAAAGGGTTCGATTGTTTGACAAATATGCGTGTGGAAGCTTTGTAGAAGGCTTTGATTTCTATTTTGATTGTTTTTGCTTTATGAATAGCACTACAGGGACGGTATTCTTTTGACTCGATATGGGTTTAAAGCAAATAAGACGCATTAAATGCGGAGTAGTGAGGAGAGAAGTGCTGCGTTGAGCAAATATATGTGTGTGTGTGATTGTATAATTTTGTGTGCGTGTATGTGTGTTGCCACAAATGAAAACATTAAGCATTAAAGACATTAGCAATCAAGGATAAACGTTACAAATATTTGCAATAAGGGCAATTTGAAGAGTAATGTGTGAATTACACGCACACACACATATATATAATATATATATACTCGTTAGTACATAACAAGAAAATACATTTAGTTCGTCTGCAGCCAAGCTATAATACCTTTCACACGTGCATTACTTTTAGCATGAAAGTGTATAAAAAGATCTTTATCTGCAATTTGTACGGCCAGTTTGTATGGCAGCTATATGCTATAGTAGCCCGATCTGTACAAAGTTTTTCGAATTGCACCGTTACTTTAGATAATCATTCGTGTCAAATTATATGAAGACACCACGTTAAATAAAAAAGTTTTCCATACAAGAACATGATTTCGATTGTTCAGTTTGTATGGCAGCTACATGCTATAGTGGTCTGATCTCAAAAATATATTCAAAGATGATACCACTGCTTTGGACAATTATCCGTACCAAATTCCAGGAAGATATCTGGTCAAATAAAAAAGTTATCCATACAAGGACTTGTATTTGGTCATTCAGTTTATATGACAGCTATATGCTATAGTGATTCGATATCGCCAGTTCAGACAAATAAACAGCTTCTTGTAGAGAAAAGCATTGTGCAAAGTTTCAGATCGATATCTCAAAAACTGAGAGACTAGTTCGTGTTTAGACAGATAGACTGACAGATAGACAGACGGACATGGCTAAATCGCCTCAGCTTAACACGCTGATAATTTATATATGTATATATGTATTTTATGGGGTCTCCGACGTTTCCTGCTGAGTGTAACAAACTTCGTGGCAAACTTAATATACCCTGTTCGGGGTATAAAAACATTATAATATGTATGTCCGGCGATAAATAATACCGAAATTCGTGCAAATTTATTAGCAAGCTGAAAATGCTAAAAGGAAAGCCGAGCGTTTGACAGGAAACAACTTAAAAGCAGTTTAGGGTGGCTGCAAAAACACAGTTACAATCACAATAACAATAATAATAATAATAATGATGATGTTGTTGTTCTTGTTGATGCTGTTACACATATTACTGTTAATATGTTGCATATTGTTGTTGTTATTGCTGGCTGAATACAGCACTTCAGTGCAAATTGCTGCTCATGTTGCCATTGCTACGTAGTAACCCTTTTAAAAGCCAAGCAATGAGTGTTTAAAGGTATGTATATATTTTACGCACACACACATTAGTTATGAAAATATTTGTGATTTCTATCGCTGAAACGACGGGTGACAAATAATTGCATGACGAAAAATGCCTGCGCTAATTGTTGCGGCTTGCGGTTGTAGTCGACTGCATGCGGCCGGTATGCCGATGAGGATATTAAAATGATGCCAGGAAACGGCGTAAATGAAGCGCTTAACAAGAAGCGAGTGGGGAGTAACAAAAGTCCGCGCTCTGGGCAGGTGCGAAAGCGCGCTTAGAAGGAAGAGATTAGAAATAATTTCAGTTTTGCATTTTTCGAGTTTAATTGTTTTTTACTTTTTATTTAATTGAAATAATTGCGCGTGTTAGTTGTTGTTAGTTGAAATGCGTTGAGGTGTCTTTTTGATGTGCGTTTTTTACAAATTATATATATTTTTTTAATATAAAATAAGTTTTAATGTGTTAAATTTAGTTGCATAAAATTTTATTATTAATTCTTTGCGGTTGTTTTAAATTTATATTTTATTTTTTTTTGAATCTTATTTTTAATTTTTAATTTATATTTGTTGTTCTCACATTTTTTATAATTTGTGATTTGGTATTTTTTCGAGCGATTATTTTAAACTTGTATTTTTTAAATTATAGTTTTCTGATTTTAATATTTTATAATTTTTTGTTTTAACTTTCTTTAAGTTTTAATATTTGTGGTTTTGAAATATTTCGAGCGATTATTTGAAATTTATTTTTATTAGTTTATAGTTTTTTAATTTTAATTTTTTTGTTTTTTTAATTTTAAATTTATATATGTATGTTGTTCTTAAATTTTTTAATTTTTATGATTTGGATATTTGCTTTGCGATTGCCTTAAATTTATATTTTTTAATAATTTTTTTTAATTCTTAATTTATATTTGTAGATCTTAAATTTTTTATATTTATTTATTTTTTCGAGCGATTATTTTTAAGTTTTAATTTTTATTTTTATTATTATTTTTTAATTTTGTAATTTACATAATATTTACATTTATTTTAAATTTTTAATAGTTTTTATATTGACATTTTGTGAGCAATTATTTTAAATTTATATATTTTAAATTAAAGTGTTTTAATTATAATTTATTGATTGTAATTTTTTATTTATATTTGTCAATCGTAAATTTATTGATATTTATGGTGTTCAAATTTTTTGAGCGATTACTTTAAATTTAGATATTTTTTATATTATATTTTTTTGATATTAATTTTTTATTATTAATTTAATTAATTTTTTTTTAATTCGTAATTTATATTTATTGATCTTAATATTTTAAATATTTATAGTTTTGAAATTTTTTGAGTGATTACTATATTTTTTTGTTAAAGATAATTTTTTGACTTGAAGTCCTTAATATTAATATCTATTTTTTTAATTCTAAATTTATATTTATTAAATGTAGATTTTTAATATATATGGTTTTAAAATTTTTTGAGCGAATTTTTGAATCGTTTATAAAATTTTTTAGCTTTTTAACAATAATTGTTTTAGTTTCACCGTTAAATAAGCGATAATTATACTCTCGCAACCTGTTGCTACAGAGTATAATAGTTTTGTTCACCTAACGGTTGTTTGTATCACCTAAAACTAATCGAGTTAGATATAGGGTTATATATATATAAATGATCAGGATGAAGAGACGAGTTGAAATCCGGGTGACTGTCTGTCCGTCCGTCCGTCCGTCCGTGCAAGCTCTAACTTGAGTAAAAATTGAGATATCTTTATGAAACTTGGTAGACATGTTTCTTGGTACCGTAAGACGGTTGGTATTGCAGATGGGCTGTCACGCCCACAACACGCCATTAGTCAAAAACAAATAAATTGCCATAACTGAGCTCCGCAAAAAGATGCAAGACTGTTAGTTGGTACACAGGATCACATTACGGAGGGGCATCTGCAGCTAAAACTTTTTTTTTAAAGTGGGCGTGGTCTCGCCTCTAATAGGTTTAATGTGCATATCTCCTAAGCCGCTAATGCTATAATAACAAAATTCACTAGAAGCAAATGTTTTTAGCACCTTTATTGACGGTGTGAAAATAGTTGAAATCGGGTGGCAACTCCGCCCACTCCCCATATAACGGTACTGTTAAAAACTACTAAAAGCGCGATAAATCAAGCACTAAACACGCCAGAGACATTAAATTTTATCTCTGAGATGGTATAAGATGACTTTATAGGAACCGCGTTCAAAATTAGTCAGTGGGCGTGACACAGCCCACTTTTAGGTGAAAACCCATATCTTGAGATCTGCTTAACCGATTTCAACCAAATTCGGTGCATAACGTTCTTTTCATGTTTATATGTCATAGTGCGAAAATGGGCGAAATCGGACTACAATCATGCTTACTTCCCATGTAACACCATTTTCAATGCCATCTAATTCTTTCACTTTCCACTATGCAAATCAGGTAACAATGATTATATCGAGGTAAAACTTTGCGTGAATAATGCAATTAAAGTACGCCACCTTGCGGCCAAAAATTGTCTAAATCGAACCAAAATTGTTCAAACCCCTAAGTACTAAATATGTGGACCCCAGTGCCTATAGTTGATCTTCTACCGAAAATATCAGTCAATCCACAAAGAAATCTCAAACGAGTATACCATTTGACTTTGCGAGAGTATAAAATGTTCGGTTACATCCGAACTTAGCCCTTCCTTACTTGTTTTTTAAATAGTTTTATTTTTTAATTTTTAATTGGTTAAAATTTTTAATGTTGCTATAAATTTATATTTTTTATTTGTTAAAATTGTTTAGTACAATATTTTTCTATTAATTTCTCGTCTATTCAGTTTTATATAGTTTTTGTTTTTAACATTATTTTTTGCATTACTTTTTTTAAATAATTTTTTTTTTTTAATTTTTAATTTGTTAAAATTTTTAAATGTTGTGTGTATGCATTTTCATTTTGTTTTTGTTTTTTATATTCATTTTTGAAACATTCACTGTTAATTTTTATCGTTTATTTTAAATTTAATTTATTCCTATAATTTTTTGTTTTTAATATGTTGAACTCTTAAAATATGTTGCTATTAATTTTATTTATACATTTTTAAATTGTTTTTTCTATATATTTTTTTATTATTTTTTAATACATACTGTGTTCATGCATTTTTATATTGTTTTTTTTTTAAATTAATTTTTTTAAATTTTCCTTTTAATTTTAAGTAATTTTTTTAAATTTAATTTTGTCACTTTAGTTTTTAATTTGAGAGAATTTTTTTAATAATTTTATACACATTTTCAAATTCTTTTTTTTTTATATATTAATTTTTTTTTAAATAAATTAAGTTTTATCGCCAGGCAGGCATGCCTCCTTGGCTCGACAGCAGCGTAATGCAAGAAAATGAATTATTTTGTATAAAAAATAGTCACAAATATAATTAAAATAATTAAAGGCTTGAAAAAACTGTTGGAAAAGCGCGCGAAAGCCACAAAGAGGTAAGAGCGAAAGGCGCTTTCAACGCAATTAAGGAAACGCTAATTGGTGGCATTTAAAATTTCCGCTTGCCGCGTAGGGAAAGTTGCAAAATGCCACTTACAGTGGCGCCACCACAGTGTGTGTGTGAGAGTCTTTGTATAAATGTGGCTGTGTGTCTGTTTGTGAAATTGCAACTGTCAGGCGACAAATGCAGCATCAGCAGGAAACACACAGAGGAAAACCAAACTATAAAGACGCACAAAGAAAGCGCGCAAAAGGAGTAAACAGTGTGGAGCAGCAGGGCAGCGGCGGCGCAGCTGATTTCGGACAAAAGAAAAGCCACCGAGCGATAAAAATGCATTTCAGCCAACGCCCGCGGGTTATTTACTGCCGAGTCGATGCGTGTAAGCGCTGAGAAGCGGCGTGATTAAAGGCAACAAAAGGATTATGGTGAAGGGGCGAAAGACGCCGCGCGGTGTGTATGTGGCAAGAAGTGTGGTAGCAAATTGGCTATATAAACAATGTGTGCTTCCGATAAAAGAAAAGAAGCTGTTTGGGCGCAAATGAGGTTCGCATGCTGCGCCGCAAAGCGTTTTTCGCAAACTCCTAAAATAAAAAAAATTGCGTTACAAATGAAATGTTGCAAAAGTGGTGTTGGTCTACTATAAGCAAAGGGGTGTGCAGCGTAAAAAAGGCATGGAACCGTTCACTTAAATGCGCTGCCAACAGCACATAAGGGGGTCCGGTCGGTTAGTGTGTGAATTTTAGCAGACAGGCACATATGTTTTAATATTTGCATTTAATTTACGGCGAAGAAAATCTGTTTTTTTATGAATTCGAAGGAAAAAACTTTGTGGCATATATTTTTAAATTTTGTTAAGTTTTTGATATTATATGTATGCATGTAGAAAATGATATAATTTGAATTAGAATTTTGAAAAATAATATTTTTTTATTAATTTTTTTAAAATTAATTTAAATTTTTGTTTAATAAAATAAAAAAAAATAATTTACAAATTTTTGTTTAATCAAATTAAGAAAAATTAATTAAAAAATGTTAACATTTAAAAATTTAAAATCTTAAAATAATAATTTTTTTTATAAATTAAAAATTTGTAATAGCAATTTTTTTATAATATTTTTTTGTTTTTTACAATTATTTTTCTGTTCTATTTAAAATCTTATATTTTGGGTAATTGAATTTATATTTAATTCAAAGAAAAATTTTTTTACAATTATAAAACGTTAACTTTTTATTTTTAAATAAAAACTTTGAAATAGTAATTCTTTTAGAATAATTTTTTTTAACTATTAGTTTTGCTAATTTATTTAAATTATTATTTTTTTTTTTTAATTTTTTGTTATATTTTTGTTAATACAATTTTTTTATAATGTTTTTTTTTATATATACGTACATATATATTATATGTACATATATAAGTATATTTAATATTTTTTTAAATACATTTGTATTTTTTTTTTAAAGTAGAATTAAAAAGTTCCTACAACATTTTTCAGTTTAAATTTTTATTTCACTTTTTTGCTGTGCTTATTTACTATATTTAATTTTTGAAACAAAAAATCATAAAAAAAAATTAATCAAAACAAAAAAACAGTATACAACAAAAAAATTATTTAAAAAAAAACTTTTTTTTAGAAAATATATACATGCTTTTTATAAAAAGTAGATTAGTTTCAACTTAAGCTAAATGAAAAATTCAAATATTTCAAAAGGAGAGTTAGTTTTGATAAATTATGTGTTTTTTAAAATATTTTTATTTAAAATAATATCTTTTAAACTATATTTTTTACGTTTTTCTCAAATTTTTCAACTATTAACTAAATTTGAAAATTAAAATTTAAAAAATATTTCAATTATTATATTCTCTATATGGTATATGTATATATGTATGTATGTTTATAAACTTTTTTTTTGCAGTTTTATGCAAAATAAAGTTTTTAAATTAATTTTTTTCTTATAATATTTTCGAAAATTTTTTTTTAAATACTTTTTTTATAAATAATAACTTTTAATATTAAATTTTTAATAATTCGTTTTTATTAAGATATTTTATGCAATATTATAAATTTTTTTTGTTTTTGTGCTTTTTAATATTTAATATGATATAATATTTTAGCAATAATCAAAATTCAAAACAAAAAAATTTTTTAAAATTATTTTAGCTAAAGTTTCGGTTTTGTTTTGCAATAAAGATCAAAATGACACGCGTGACGTTGGCGGGTTAAAATGTGTCGTGAAAATGAAAATTGCTTACACAAATGTATGGAGTAAAAATAAACGCACAGAATAAATTTTTTTTTTTTAAAAAGAAAAAAATATTGTCGAAAAATAGCAATAATCAGTAATCACAAGCCAAGCAGCGGGCTATAATCGGCTTACTGTAAAATAATTTCGACCAATTTAAATGAAAATTGCAACTTGTAGGCATTTCTGTGCGCACACAGTGGCAAACTGCCGTTATAATTCCGGTCTTTGCCAAAAACTAACAGCTTGTAGCGCTGAAGACACCCGCTAAGCGTTAGCAACCCTCCTTGAAACCAAAAAATACCTAAGAACAGCAACAACAATGAAGGTAAACGCTTGCAACACATAATAAAAAGTGTAAATATGCCGCCCACACACAGCAATTTGCGCGCATTCAAAGCCACAATGAAGACACATGTCTACTACTTCGACACAGGACGAAGAAGAAGCAGCTTGGGAGTTTCGCGCCTTAGGAAGAAGGTGTAATTTTATCGGTTTTTTTCCGTTTTTTTTTCTACCTTTGTTTTGCTATTAGATAATTCGTAAATTACACAGCCCAGTTACTGGATAATGTGTGGTAATCACATGGCCGAATAACAAATAAATAAAAAAAAGTCTGCATGCCACACGGCTAACAGACATGTTACGGTTAATATGGGTCGCACGTACAGGATGTACCGCGCAACGATCCGTTGGCTGGCTGTTTCGGGCGCTCGTGTGTCTGTGGCAGAGGTGGGGTCGGGCATATTGTGTTGGCTTCTAAGTGACTGTTGGGCTTTAAATTGATTTAATATTAAATTAGGTTGGCAGTTGTCAGTTGGCAGGACGAGGACGTAAGGCAGTTAGCGGGATGTTAGGGAAACAGCACTGTGTATATTTTTTTTATATAGACGGAGCTGGGTGAAAGGTAGCAGCTACAACAGAAGTAATGCAAAACTCTGGTCTGATTTTAGTTCGCAAGCTAGTGGTACAAGAATGTATAAGAAAGCAAGTATTTAAATATTTCAAAAATTTTAAAACAAAAATTTTTTGAAAATATATTGTTTTCAAAATTTTAATATTTAAAAATGTATGTTGTTGATTTAAATTAAAAAATTTTTTTATTTACTTTTTCGTTAAAAAAAATTATATTAAAAAACGATGTGTTGTCGTTTTAATTTTTCTAAATATTTTTTTTTTTTAATTTTTATAATTTTAATTTTAATACTAATTTAATTTTTTTTTTTAATTTTTCTTTAAATAATTTTTTTTTCTAATAGAAAAATATTTACTTAATATTTTAAAATTTTTTTTATAATTTTTCTATATATTTCCTTAGTTTTTTTAATTTACTTTTTGTTGGTTGTTGGTTTAACATTTAGAAATTTTTTTAATTTTTATATTTCATTTATATTAATAATATTTTTAAACCTTTTTTTATAATATTTCTATATATTTCCTTAGTTTTTTTAATCTAATTTTTTGTTGGTTTAACATTTAGAAATTTTTTTAATTTATATATTTAATTTATATTAATTTTCTTAAATGTTTTTTAATACTTGTTTTTTAATTTGATTTTAAAAATAAACGATTTTTTCAAAAAATATATATTTTTTGACTTGCTCTAATTTTTAAAATTTAAAAATGTTTAATAATGGCATAGAAAACGCTTAAATTCTTCACAACAAATAGTTCTACAACAAACAAAAACTTAATTTCCTAACTTCAACCAAATCAACCGCAAAAACCCACAATCAAACGCCGTTAAATTAATTCACAACACGTTAGCGCAATTTTCACACGACACACAGCCAAACAAACACATATGCAAGCAAATTTTTCAATTATCCCAATGCTTGTGTGCCACAAATTGCATGTGTGTGCGCGTTAGAGTCTCAACGAAAAGCCGAAAATTGAAAAGCAACCGGCACAAGTCGTCTAAAAAGAAAAAAAAGCGCACCATAATAAGCCAATTTTCTACTATGCGGAGCAGTTTATGTTCCCTTAAGGCTGCGCTGCATCTTAAAAAACCAGGCGTTGCATGCCACACTTGACTCAATGTGACGGCGGCAGCTTTCATTTTTTGTGCCGCACTTTGTTTCCAATTTATTTGCGAGCAAACACCTACAGCCCACTGCTCTCGGCCGCACTAAATTACCATTCGCACACATCAAAGGACTTGTAATTGTATTTGGCGCAATTTTCTAGCCTTGCCACTTTGACGCTGGCAACTTTGCGCTTTGTAAAAGGCTTCTACGCAATTTAAATGAGGCACGTTGGCGAAATTTTGTGCGATAATTTGAGAGTAAACGTCACACATGTTCGTTAAAATGCGGTTGATAAGCGAATGGGGGAAAGAGAGAAAACATTTTTAGGTTAGCATGCTTTTAGGCGTTTAGCGTATATTTATAGAATAATGTATATTTTTTGAAAAAAAATATAGTTTATGCACCACGCTCAGTTATTTTCGTGTGTTTTGTTTAATCTTGCAAAGCACAGTGCAGTAGTGCTGCAATTTTTAAGAAGGGGGGTAGCCCATGCAGCTGAATTTATTTATTTATTTTATTAACATAAAAATTAATTAAATTTTATTAATTAATTTTAAAAACAAAAAAAAATTTTTTTTAAGTATTCGATGTTCATAATATTAGAAATCTATTAATTATAGTATTTAAAAATTTAGACATAAAATTTTAATTAATATAATTTTTTTGTACCTAAACATTTTTTTTTTACTGTTCAGTGTTTTTCATATCAGAAAGTGTTGTTGAAAGCTTTTATTAATTATAGCATACGATTTTTCGAAATTTTTATTTTGTTTATTGTATGTTGTTTGTAATTTTGATTTCAGTATTTCAAAATTTTGGTATAAAATTTTAATAAAAATTTTTTTTTGTAAGTTTTAATAATTTAGTTTCAGTTTTTACTTTTGTTTTTGGAATTTTTATTTTCTTTATTATATGTTTGTTTTTAACTTTGATTTCAGTATTTCAAAATTTTAATTTTTTTTTATATGTATTTTTTTAAAATAATTTTTTCCAAAATTCTAATTAAATTAATTTAATTTATTCATAAATATTTTAAATCTCTACGATTTTTTTTTACTTTTTTTTTGTAATTTTCACTTTGTTTTTTATATGTTTTTTTTAAATTTTGATTTCAGTTTTTCAAAATTTTGGTATAAAATTTTAATAAAAATTTTTTTTGTTATACTTTTTTTTTTAATTTATTTTTTTTCAAAGTTCTAATGTAATTATTTCAATTTTTTTACAAATATTTTAAATCTCTACGATTTTTCCCTACGACAATCCTAGCGCATTTCCAACTATTAACTTAGCATACCTAAAGGCGTGGGTGCGAATAAATATTTGCCACGGAAATGCTTTGCATATTTGAAGGCAATTTTTCAATTATATATTCCGTATATGCCGCTATACGCCACAAATAAATTTATGGTCTATTTGCGGTTGGCAAATTGCAATTTTCGACACACGAAAACTCAGCCAAAAATAACTTTTTTTCTTTGTAGTTTTAATGCATGCCAGCAATTGTTTTTGCGTAGACATATTGTTGTTGTTGTTATTGTTGCTAGTAATATTTTCAGCTGACTTGCACAGCTGCAGCATCAGCAACATTTAAATAAACGCCGGCGGCTATTGTATAATATATGAGCTTATAATCCCAAAAGTATGCTATGGTGTTGTGAAAATTTATGAAATAAACTTCGAGCTGAGCAAGCTGTATGTAAAAACTAAATAATAATAGAGAGAATAGGCGACTGTGCAACAGCGGTCAATGGCATGCTGTTGCACTTAGTTGTCTATGTTGTCAGAAACAGCTACAACGTCTATAAGCCGGCAATGCCGTTACACGTTACGTTCATGTATGCACAGTTATTTGCTTTATGTATTGTTTTATTTGTTAGTTTTGCGAAAACATATTAGCAACATGCAACACGTGCAACATGCAGACTATTCGTTTAATATACCACATTTGCATGTCTGTATATGAGTGTGAGTACGTGTGTATGTGTAAGTGTGCTATTAGGCGCGTCTGAGCTGCGTTTTACAAGCGGATTTGTGTTGTTATTTCGCGCCAGCGAACAAATGAGTGCTGTCATTAGGTGTCTAAATGTCACTCTCGGTAAGCAAGCTAACGACAATTGCTGCATTTGGTGCATGCCGGATCATGGCGAATACAATTCAAAGCAAATATAATGCAAATACCAAATGAAAAACTTTGCTAGAAAATATACAAGCTGAACGATCAAACTCAAGTCTTTGTATGGAAAACTTTTTTTATTTGACGCGGTAACCTCATGAAATTTGGCATTGGTTATTGCATATACCGACGCTATAATCTTTGTATAAATTTTTCAGATCGGACCACTACAACATATAGCTGCCATACAAACTGACGGATCAAAATCAAGTTCTTGCAAAGAAAATTTTTTAATTTGAGATATGTTTGTTCCTCCCTGAATAAAGCCGTAATTTTTTTTTACTAAATTCGTATTTACTTGTTTTACTTTGATATTTTTTATTAATTTGTTACTTTTGGTATGATTAAAGTTTTTTATTTTTTTATTAAATTTTTTGATTATTATTATTATTTTCGTTTTTTTTTGGTCTATCTTTTATTTTTTTAATTTCTTTATTTTATTTTTTCTTAACTTAATTTCTTTTTATTTGTTTCGTATTTCTTTTCTTTTTAATTTCTATTAAGTTTTTCTTTTTTCTTTAATATTTTTATTTTATTATTTATTTTATATTTATTTTATGTTTTTTCTATTTTCTAAATTTAGAGTTTATTTGTTACATCAGTCCACCCCCACTTATACTATATGTCCCCCCTACCCACCAGCAAACTCAATTGATTACTCTGTCAAAAATTACCGGAAATCCGATACCGGCGTCGCGGAAGACACAGTCCACGAGTGTATGAGTGACAACGCGCACGAAACAATAGACGAATAGAAAAACACTTAAAAGCGCTTGTGAACTGCCTTCGAGCGCTTAGTAGCGCTAATGCAGGATATTCATTAAGGAAATACCGCAAGGATACTAGCGGTCCTTTATCTGTGTGTATGTTTTTATGTGTGTAAAGTGGAGTTGCTTTCGTAAATTTCTCTCCGCACACTTTCGCTTTGGTGACTCAGCGCATTGTCCGACAAAAATTGCGGGGTAAAGCGATTGGCATGACTAAGAAGATAAGAGATCTACAGCGCCTTTAATGTCTGATTTTTTTTTTGGGTGACATCGATATACATACAAGAGCATTTACTGTGGTGACATGCTAGTATTTTTTTTGTGGCAGCCACAGATATATCAAT
Organism: Bactrocera oleae; assembly: GCF_042242935.1. NCBI lineage: Eukaryota > Metazoa > Arthropoda > Insecta > Diptera > Tephritidae > Bactrocera > Bactrocera oleae. The sequence goes on from NC_091539.1 coordinate 4,961,074, forward strand.
TGCTTGCTTGCCCTGCTTTCAAGATTTGAATCATCAGCAGATGAGTTGTATTTATTTTCGCTTCCTTCCTTACCTCCACACGCGTTGTCCTTTTCTACTTTCGTTGCTATCAACCCCAAAGCTTGATTTGTGACTGTGTTGACGCTATCATTGCCACAAATCTAGCCAAATTGCTTGTGACAGCAGCGGCAGCGCGTGATTTGTCAGGGTGAGGGTCGTAAAGGAGAGCGCTGCCAGCGCTAAATATTGTCAGCTAAGCAGTGTCTCTGGTGGCGTTGATAATTGCCTGTGTAGTTGTGCAAGCGCACGCTTGGATGCGTCACGCACGCACTGACAGCTGACAACTGACACTTGTCAAGCGCTGACACATACAAGTCACTTACACGTCGATACGGCGGGGGTGAGTGAATGCGCTTGTGTGTTATGAATTGGGGAGCAGAGCGAGTTGAAAGTTATTTCAAGCAGAAAATCCAAATTTTTTTTGGTTCAAAATATTTTGAAATTTAAAAAACTTCTTTTTTTGATTCTGAAAATTTCCATAAATAAATTAAATGGCAATCTTAAAATTTTATCACCCAAAACTATATCGTAGAATTTAAAATATATTTTTGAAAATTTTTAAATACTTTCTTTCAATAATTTAAATAAATTCTTTTAATTCCGAAAACCACTTTTTTTACGCAAAATTATACAACTCACAATATTTTATTTTAAACAATTTTATATGAAAGGTTTTGCTATTGAAATTACAAGGAATTTGTTTAAATTTTTTATAAACACTGTTTTACCATTTTTTAAAACCTTTTTTTAAATTTTTTTACATTTCGTTTAATTAAGAGAAAAAATATTCTTGTTAAAAATTAAACTTTGAATTGAATTACGTGATTGAAAACTAATCCAAAAAAAGTTTTGATTAAATGTGTTTTTTTTTTTTAATTTTGTTTAATTAGAAATAAGAAGTATTTTTATTAAAAACAAATTATTGAGTTCAATTAATTATTTGAAAAACATTTTAAATATATTTGTGAAATTACAAAAGAAAAAAAAAACGAAAATTTAAATATTTTGAAAATTAGAACTTTTTTTTTTTGATTAAGCTCAAACTACAACTTTTTTAAAAGTTTGGTAAGTGGAAAAAAGTTTAGATTTTAGTTTTAAATAAAAATTTTTATTTGTTTTGTTTTAATTTTTTTTTAATAAGAAAATAATTTTTTTTATTTAAAGAATAAAGAATTAAATTTATTATTTTTCTTAAACATAAGAAATATTTGAAAACTATGTTTGAAAGTGGAAAAAAACATTTAAAAAAATATTTTTAAAAAAATTTGTATTTAAATTAATTGAAAGCCATTTTAAATATATTTAAAAAGTTATAATAAAAAAAAAATAAAAAAACGAAAATTTAAATATATTGAAAATTCAAATATTTTTCGTTTAAATATTTTGAAAATTAAAATAAAATTTTTTTTAAATAAAAATTTTTATTTGTTTTGTTTTCAATTTTTTTTTATTAGAAAATATTTTTTTTATTTAAAGAATAAATAATTAAATTTATTATTTGCCTTATATATAAGAAATATTTTTGAAAACTATGTTTGAAATTGGGAAAAAACATTTTAAAAAATATTTAAAAAAAATGTATTTAATTTTTTTTAAATAAAATTATAGAATGAACATTTTGTTGAACTTTCTGCTCATTTTTGCACGTTTCCTCAAAATGCGCTAATTCACTAATCCTTATGATAGATAACATATAAAAATCTTGAATCACTTCAAGCAGGCTGCATTGACCCAAAAAACAATTATACAAATAATATTAACGAACAACAACAAAAAATTTCTGATTTTCCACTCCCACCAGCTTTTTACTTTCTTATTATCCTTCGGCAGCGAATCAGTCAACTAAGGAATGCTGCCTGTGTGTATGTGTGTGTTTGAGTGACAGGAAGCGGAAATCCATGTTGATTGATTGATTTTAATTTCCTGCCACAACAAACATGCACAATTGCAAATTTGACTTTTTGATTTTGCACACACAAACATATATTATGTATATATTTATAAGTAAGGAAATTTGTCTGCAACGGTATCATCTCATCAAAGCCACACACTCGAGAGCGAAATGCGTACGAAGGGAAGAACCCCGAGTAACGGAAGCAGCGGCTGTGTGTCAGCAAGTTTTGGATGGGTGGGCGGTCAGTTATTTCGTCAGTTGCGCACACAAACAAACAGCCGCAGTGATAGTAGTAATTTGTGGTGGAAAAAATCTCGGAAGCAGTGAAATGTATGACAGCTAGCTTAAGTCCTGAGGTCCTGCCGGACGCAGGATATAGAAACGCATGTCAGTAAGTGTGCTTGTGCTCTGACTTCGGACGCCGTCACGCTAACAATTTGACTGGTGTAACGGTGATATGCTCACCAGCTGAAAGCTCAGTCAATCACTCAGTCACAGCGAATTAGTGAGCAGTCGGATCATCGCATATGTTAGTTAGGTGGATATGCTGTGGTTGTGTTGTTATTTTAATTTTTTGTTTTTTGGATACCGAGGTGTGCGTGTAAGCGATACTATAAGGAATAGTAAGGCAGTACGCTGAGCAGGAGTGTGACAAAGTCAGAGGAAGGAAAGCTATTATTGAAAGTTTTTTATAAAAATATTTATAGTTTGGTACAGAAATTAAAAGAAAATCAAAAAAACGGAAAATGATAAGATTAAAAAACTTTTTAAGTTAAAAAAAAATGTGCTGAAATTTTTATTTAAAAAAAATATGTATACGGACAGAATATTTAGCTTCAAAACACAGAAAAGCAACAATTTTAAAGTAAAAATGTTTTAGATAGATTGTATTTTAAAAATTTTAATTTTTTAAGTAAGTAAAATACTATTTTTTAAGTTAATTTACAATAAATTTTTTTTTAAATTTAATTTCATTTTATATATATATATTTTTTAATGCATTTAAATTTTTCTAATATTTTTTATGTTTATTTTTAAATAATTTTTTATTTGTGTTTTTTTTTTAATATATTAGAAAAATTTTCAAATATTTGTTTACATGTTTAATTTAATAATTTAAATTATTTATTAGAACCTTTTTTTGATTAAATTTTTTTTTTCAAAATTTTTTTTTCAAAATAAAATTTTATTATTTTGAAAAAAAAATTTAATTACATTTTTAAATAAATTTTAAGTTTTCTGGTATTTTTTTATGTGTTTAATTTAAAAATTTGAGTTATTTATTATTTTTTTAATTACTCTTTAAATTAATTTTTATATATTTTAAAGTTAATTTTTATTCATTTTTAAATCCGTTAATTTTTAAAATATTGTTTACAAATTTTTATTTGCTTTTATTTAATTATTTTTATGAAAAACGTATATGAAAATTTTTATATTATATAAATTATTTCAACTGAAAAAAATGTACAGAAATTTATAGCAGAAATGATTTTAAAATATGTGTTTATTACCTAAAAATAATATATAATATTTGGCGCATACCAATCTAAATTCCTTCAATATTAAAAATATTTTACGTTTGCACTAGTTTATGTTGTAATTAATGTTGAAATTAATTCATAAATGTGTTGAGAATTACGAGCTTTCATAACAAATAAACGAAATCGAACAACTATAAATTCACTTAGGTATTCCCGACAATTTCATTTTATTACAATCGCATATACTCCATAATGTTTCTTCTGTTTTATATCTTTCCGTTTTATTCCATTTCATTTCCAACTATTCTTCATGTTTCTCCCTTTTCTAACTCCTTCTAAAGGTCCCTATTCGAGATGCAGTTAAAGTCTAGTCTAATCTAATTTCATATTCCACACGATTTCCCTTTATGCACTCCATTTCAGGCTTTCTTTCTTATTTCGTTTCATTCTTTCCATTTTGGTTCTACGAACTCTGGTACATCAGTTTCATTATTTTCAATGCTTCATTAAAACTTGCCATTTGATTCATAAAAAATACTTTTAAAATCTTCAAAAATATTATTTCATTCAAATAGTTGCCAATTGTTGTCATTTCGTTCCGCTGTGTGCTATTCCCAGCCGTTCCAATTAATTTACATTGCAAGCCTCAAATAAAAGTACTATGCTTTCAGTTTCTCTTCCTCACTCTCTCTCTCTCTCTCGCTCACTCTCTTTAACCTAACCGCTCTCCCCGCTCGCACCATTGTCATCATTGTGGGCGTGCCATCAGCTGTCAACTGTCATGATTTTCGATTTCATCGCATACAAAAATGACAACTCAATAAACATTGGTAACGCCTCAAAGCTCAAACACAGATTTCGCGTGCCAGGTTGTCAAGCAGACAGACAGGCAGACTACCGTTGTAACTACAAGTATAACGAAAAAAATCTTCAACGCGGCAGCAAACAGCCGACAGCAGTCAGCCAGTCAAACTCGCCACGTTGGCCCAAAGTTGACGCCCACTTTTACATAAATTCACATAAATATCAATGGAGGTATTAAGAAATTGGCGTGGATGTATCATTTACAGTGGCGCAGCGTGTGACGCGGCGAGAGCGCAAACAACCGAAGACACTTGGCGTGGCGTGCCGCGTAAATGAGCAATCATCGTGACTGTTGTTGTCATTCGATTTCACCCAAATTGTAACCGCTACTTATTAGTGCTTTGAAAGCACTATTAAACTACTGCAACTCGTCTTCGTTTCCTCGTGTGGAGCAGCGTCCAGGGGTGTATGAAGGCGCCTGTCATTTCGTCACTGACAAGCGCAGCGTCGCACTCAAACTTGCAATGTCATTGCTTTGACAGCGCAGTTAATGGAAAAGTCAGTTCCTATGCTTAGCTGAGGCGGTCGCCTGAGTAAGGGGCGTAGTTTTAAAGAAATTTCGTCATATGTTCGGTATTTCTGGCAACTCAATTTGTGGTGGCATAACTTTTACTTAAATATTTATTTGTTGGTGGTTAATTTTGTAGAAAAAACTTTAGTGATACTTACTTCTTTTCCCGCTTGCCAGCGCCGGTATCACGAAAGCCCTTCGCAAAGGGATTGTTATCGATTTTTAATTGAGTAATCTGTAAGAAGGAGTGAGAGAGAGGGTTGGGTTATTAAGGTTTAGTCACGATTTGATAAATTTCAGTATAAATAATTTTATTTCAAAGGTTCTTAAGAAAAATGTATTTTTTAGGTTATGTTTAAGTTAAGTTTTCTTAAGTTACAATTATGTTGCGCTAAGTTAAGTTTTCACATTTTGTCGATATTTATTATTTTCATAAAATTTTAGAATATATTTTTAAATTTTTTTTCTCATGAAAATTTAAAATATATTTAATTGTTTTATATAATAAAAATTTTGAATATATTTTTTTTAATTTTCAATTGTTTCTTGCTTTGAATAGTTTTCCTGAAACTAAAAACATTTTTTATTACATTATTGTCATAAAATATTAAAGTATTTTTTATTAATTTTTTTTTACTCTCTTTTATATTAATTTGGTCGTAAAACGTTAAAAACTTTTTTTGCTTTCAATTATTTATAACTAATCTTATTTTTTGGGTTTATGTTAATATTTTCTTAAAATTTTTAAATAAAATTGGTTTGTCATTAAAAATTTATATATTATACATATTCTAAATTTTTTAATAACCTTTTTCTATATTTTTTTTTTTTTGGTCATAAAAATTTAAAAATATTTTTTTTTTTTTGCGAATTCGGATAATTTTTTCCTTTAAAAGCAACAATATTTTTGATATTTTTTTATTTTTTTATATATTGAAGACTTATTATAGCTTTTACTTGCTATAACTTAAATATTTTCTCTCTTACCTTCTCATTTTGATATGCTGTAACGGCTATAAATTCCGTCTCCTTGAAAACATACGTTCGAAATGTTGAGTACGGCAGCTTGAGTATGTCATTGGCTCGCACCAAGTGGAAACGTGGCTGGTATTTATGCATTGAATTGAGTATCGTCTGGAATGAAGAGAAAGTATATATAAAATTAGTACTTTTCGAAACCATTTCAAACAGAAAAAATTCTTGTAAAAAAATTGCAAGTGAATGTTTGAAAGAAATTATATCATCAGAGAAAGCTTTAAAAAGTATTAAAACGCAATTTAAAAAACAATTTAAAAATTAAAGCCAGTCGAAATATGAAAAAAAAAATATTTTTGTATTTTTTTTTTTAATTATGATATGATAAAAAAATATATATATTATTTTTTTTTAAGTATGATAACCCGAAATTTGTAATAAGAAAAATTATAGAAAAATTTATGGAATTAAAAAAAAGTTATTAAAATTTTTGAATTAAATTTGTTTTTATAAAAAAAAATTTATTTTAATTTTTGTTTTAATTCAGTTCCAAAATTTTAATATTTTAAGAATATTTTTCAATCCACCAACATTTTTTTTTAAGATTTTGCAAAATTTGTTTTTTAATATTCATTAAAAAAATTTTTTATAATTATTTTAGTTCAATAATTATTAGACTAAAGTAATTAAAATTTTTCAATTAAATTTTTTTATATTAGGCACATTTTTTTTAAATTTTTGTTTTAATTCAATTCCAAAATTTTAATATTTTAAAAATATTTTTCAATCCACCAGCATTTTTTTTAAGGTTTTGCAGATTTTGTTTTTTAATATTCATTAAAAGATTTATAATTCAAATTAATAAAAATGTTCAGTAAATTTAAAAAAATATTGATTCCCGTTATCTGCTGAATTTCCCATCGACTACGAAAATTGCTCTCCAAATTTATTTTTCTTTCTCTTTCTTTCTCTCGCTTTGTTGGTGTCATTCTTTCCATAGCCAGGTTAATATATATCTTTACTGATGCCAGTTGACAAGCGCAATGAATTGCCAATTATTTATAACCGTTAGGCGGCAAAAATGTTCACATTCTTCAGTCTCAGCCATTTTGATAAATAATCGCATGTGCCATATGAATTTAGTATGTGATATTAGAACGAGTTTATGCAAAAGCGTACGAGTTGGAGTTGGTTGCTTGCATGCCACATTTAGTGTTGCATGCAATTATAGATATGCATATAAAGTCATATATGCATATGCAGCCGTAAGTTTTCGCTTCTTGTTGTTGTAATGTTACGGCGACACCTTAATGCCAAAATTATTCAGCTACCGACTAAATCATTAGTTAGTCGCAGAAATTTTCGCTTTAGCAAAAAAATGTATTAAAAGAGCAACAACAATTTTTTTAATTCTATGAATTGGTATAAGCGCTTGTTGTTTAGACTATATTTGTTTTTGCCACTCTAAATGTTTTATACCAGTTGTTTGTTCGTTTCGCCACTCTCTTAAGTCGTTAGTTCATTTCGCTACACTACAAAATTTGATAAAGTGACGTCAACTGGTGTAAATATTCCTTTAAAGTGGTCTAAATGCTACCACAACGTATTTATATTAGTGTTTAATTGATTATACCAATTTATACGGTTTATGCTAGTTGTATATTTTTGTTTAAAATTTTAACAAACCACATATATATATATATACTACCTTTAAGTGTTATAACCGCTTGCTTTTCTAGCACTATTTGTTTATACCACTGTCATAGTTTTATACCAGTCGTTTAATCGATTCGCTACTCTCCAAAACTTGACAAATCGGAGACAGCTAATTTAAATACTGCTTAGAAGTGGTATACAGTCATAATATGTTTATTTAAGTTTTATACCAGTTTATTTTTTTAGTTTCGTTAGTTTGTAAAACTTTAGTTGCTACTTCAAAATAATCATTTAAGAGGCTGCCAATTTTACTGTATTTTATTAAACCACTTTATAAGCTTTATGCCAGTTGTCTGTTCGTTTTGCTACTCTCCCAGATTTGGTATAACTAGCATTAGCCAAGCTAAATAAATATGCATTCTGACCTACACATATTTATTTGGCCTAAAAGCTCTCTTGCCTGCCTTTTCTTCGCTCTCCCTCTGTTTTCTCTCTTTCACTCACTGTCAAACGCCATATTTATATTTATTCATACATTTCGTATGCACTCGACACAAATCTTTCAATCTACTTTGCTGTCGCCATTCGGCATTTTTGCTGTCAATTTTAATTTTAATTACACAACTTTATCATTTTTACCTTTTTTAAAATAAAGCTACAAAAATCGAGTGGCGTTTTTTCCACGCTGAACAACAACATGTTTGTGTTTGCATATAAAAATGACAAATATGGCAACACTGTCACAGGCAAAAATTATTTCATTTTCATTTCAATAGTTGTTTCATTTTATTACACGTTTTTGTTGTTGAATTGCATGTTGTTGCCGCCAGTTTAAGTAATTAATGCAATAACAATGTTAACAACGGTGATAATAACAACAAGAATTGCAAAAAAAGCAGTTGCACATTGACATACAGTCAAGCAATAAAGGCGAATAATTGTCATTTAAATGTGGAAATAAAAACTATTTATGCGAGCAAATGGCAAAAATGTATTGCTTAGTTGTTCTACAACAATAAAAAAACAGTTGTAAGAAAAGTAATAAAAATGTCGGTTACAAATGTTCAAATCGCGCAATAATATTAATAATAGTTGACAACCAATAAGATAAATGCTCATAGATATTTAAATTCAAAGATCATGGCTGGCACTGAGGGCTGTTTTTTGAAGCAAGAAAAGTTTAAAAAAGTTTTATTAAAAAAAATTATTTACTAATTATATAAATTCTACGAAATGCACTTTTGCATGAAGCACTGCCGTTTGTGTGCATTACTGTAGAAACATGTTACATATTAGACTCCAAACTTATTGTAAAATAGCTCAAAAATGCTTTACGCCCATTGAGCTTTCATGAAATAAAAAAATTGAAGATTGACTTGTTAATGGTGTTCTTTTTGGCATTGTAAAAAAAATATTAAAATATAAATTTGTTTTGAATAAGCTCAAAGAATATTCAGGCTCAATGAGCTTTTATAAAGTTAAAATACATTTTTAAAAAGAGGTCTAATTTTCGCGCTTTTGGCGTGCTGTTGTTTGTTATAAAAAACATTAGAGCATAAATATATTGCAAAAAGCTTACGAAAGCTTTACTGAACTCGCACTTAAGCGTTTATAATGCACGCTAATAAACCTAAAAATGTCGACCTTGAAGCTTAGAATCTAGCTTGAACAAGCTTTTAATGGCATCTATCAACTTTTTTGCGTCTAGTAATTATGGAAGAGGCTTACAATTTATGCTATTTTATACTGGTTTAATTTACTTGGCTTATAACTTTAGCAGGCTTTCGCAAGCTTTAAGAAAAACTTACATGAGCTTTTTGAAAGCTTTAATGCACTTTTTATAAACTTTAGCAAGTTTTTCAGAATTATTGTCGTATTTTTTTAAATGAAAATTTTGTTGATGAACTATAGCTAGTAACTCAATAGTGCTTTTAGTGAGAAAAAGCTTTTTGTTGAATTTTTTTTAATTAGCTATTTTTACTGTTTAGAAATTTTGGAGAAATTATATACATATATATGTATATATTTTTAATACTTTAACTCGATTTAAAAGCTTAAAGGTGTGCAAGCAACCTTTAAGTTTCAGGTCTAACTAAATCACCTTAGTGACCTAAATGCTAAATGTAGTACTACAATACTTATAAGTTACTGTCATACTTCAGCTGACCTTAGCAGCTTTAAAGCTTTCTAAACAGACTAAATGTTCAGACTTAACTGAATTACCTTAGTGACTCACCGAAACTCAATCGCAACACACAAGACTTAAAACGAAAATTAGTTGAGCGTAAGCGCTCAACATTGCCAAAAAAGGATGGCGCTACAGACAAAAACAAATGAACAAATAACAAGCAGCAGTGAGCCTTAACAGCAAAGGTTAATCATCGGTCTGATCGATTTGTCTTAATTTGCAAAACGCTTTTGCTCTCTTTGTGTACATAAACAAATCGTGTTCGCCGGACCGCACCGTTTTTGGTAAGACGTGTCGCGTACAAATGTGCTTATTGCAAACCTATGTGGTTTTTGTGATTTGCTGTAGTAGTTGTTGTTGCGACAGCAACACGAACGCTTCATATGGCTGTGTATAAGAATTTTTGGTTGTTGGCGCCTTGTTTGGCATTTGATTTCAATAAATCACCAGGCAAATTAGAATCAGCAACGGACGCGGCAACAACAACTGCAACAACGGCGACGCCAACGCCAACATCATCGCCAGCATACACATCATCAGCATCATCAGCGCCGTCGTCGTCGGGACCGCCCAACACTCAACACGCTTGTTAATCATATACGAAACGAGCTAACAACTGGACGGACAAGCGCACAAGACAGACGGCAAGCATGCAACGGGCACACACACTCGTACACACACGTATAAAACACTGAGGCTGCTGAGCTGGCGCTCTGGCGTTGGCTTACTGACTCTGCTGTTTGTGTTCAGAGTCGCGACTCATCAGCATGTTGCATACACAAATATAACCATATAACTACCTACAACAACAAGAAAAACCAACAGTTGTATTTAACTAGTGTTGCAGCGCGCTGCCTGTGAGCAATCGGTAGTAAGTAGTTGATAAAGCAAACAAGCTCTCGAAATCCAACGCTACTTGAGTGCTTGTCTGCGTGTATGTGTGCGCACGCCTGGCGCCAACAAATCATCAGCGAAATCGCGCACACCACGGCTAACCGGCAATTATCCTGACGTATCGTGTACTCTAAGGAGGCGCGCTGTCGGTTCTCAGGCTAATAAATATAAATATATGTGTGTATGTATGTATGTATTTTAGTGTTATTGCTGAGAGGTGCGGTCAGCAGACTGTGGTTAGTAGTTGGAGGTAGGGAATCCCGAGTGAAAAAGCTCAAGTGTGAGTGAAGAGAACTTGTAAAAATTATATATAGTATTTGTAATAAAGACTTAGCATCCTGTTAAACAAAAATTACAACTCTCTCGTTCAATAAGTTACAATAGCTTTTTTATAGCTTTTAAAAAAGCTACAGTCTAGCTCCACTATCAAAACTTTTAGCTTTCTTACAATTTCATAAGATAAGTAAGATAAATGTAAATTACTATTACAATAGCTTTTCAAAGCTTTTTATAAAGCTTCGCCACCCACAAAAATTGAAGCCCTTTTACAATTTCATAGAATTAGTAAAATAATTGTTTGAAAACAATTTTCGATTACTTGCACATTCGGCAAGCAATTCAGTACCAGCTGATATCTAGAGAGCTTTTGATCTTTCACTTTTTAAATAGCTCCAATATAAAGCTTTGAGGCATACTAGTTTATGCTTGAAATTAAAGGTAATTACAGTCACATAAGCTTTAACTCTCTAGTTAAACAAAATATTATTACAGCAGCTTTAAAAGCTTTTATAAAGTCTAAGTAAAGCTCAACTCTTAATGATTAAGACTTTCTTTTAAATTTTATAGAATTTTCAAAATAATTTTTTTTAAATCATATTATAGTTCTCGCCGAATTTAGTGAGCTTTTGTGCTCTCTTTTTACAAATATCTCCAATATAAAGCTTTGGGTGGTACAATTACTACGTTTTTTAATACAATTTATATCGGAAGGTTTTAATATAAATGCATTAAAGAACGCTTTAAGTAACTGCTTGAAAAATTTCTATGTAGCTTTTGAGCTTTCATTAAAATGTAATATAAAGCTTTCGGTCATACTATTAACATACTATAAGCAATATATACTAGGCTTGGAGTTATTAAGTACTGATTTTGCTTATTACAAAGAGTGCTTAAAGCTTTTTGAAAGCTTTATGAATTGCATAGCTTTATCTTATGTACATATCGTTTATTTATTTAGTCATTTAAGTTCTATTATTGCTTTGTTATATTTAAATATGGAGTTTCAATAATCTTTATGGAAGATCACCTAAAATCTTTAAAGCTTTTATCATGATTTTTTGCTTTACGTTTATAAAATTTAAATAAAAAGAAATACAAGTATATATATATTCTTATTTTTTATGAAATTTCACCACTGTGCCTGGACTTTTATTTTAGAAATGTGCACATTTCTTGTCTTATTAGGCTTGTTTTGCATCCACGGCCATATTTTCAAAATACGAAAAATTGTGTTCTCTTCGTCTCTGCAATTGTACCATTATGGTAACACTGAATGCTATGTTATCCATCACTTGTGGCACAAAAAAAAAATTGTTTTAAATATCAAAAAATAAAATTCAAGAAGAACATTTAAAAAAAACAATAAACCATTCAGAACTATGAATTATTTAGTTTATTCGTTTTTCTATTTTTGCTTTGTTCTGTTACTTCTACCTAAGGGATGCCTTCTGTTTTGTTATATGTATGCGTGTTAATTGTTGCCACATTTCGGTGGAAAAAATTTACCAATGAACACGTAATCCCATAATTAGTCGTCGCCACAGTTTATATGAGTTCGAGTTAACTCAATTGAAGCTGCGCTGAAGGCTGCCACACAGGCAATATACACATATACAAGCGTGTATATTTGTGTTACTCTATGCCTGCCGCAATAACGGCTCACCTTCGCAAACAAAAATTTATTAAATATTGTACATATGTTTTTATATATCTCTCGCCAATGGACCGCCCGCATTCGCACGCTCGCACATACACACAGTGCCACACACATGTGCCGGCATGTGGTGCTGCCACTTTGGTCGTCAGGAATGCCGGTTTCGCACGGTCCAGCTCAGCTAAACGGCGGTCCACATGGCGTAAGCTCTTCACGAACCTGTCTCACCTTGATAATTTAACGCTTTCGCTAAATAATGTCATCGCCGGCGTTGACGCTAAGGCGTGCAAATGAAGTGATGAGCCAAGTGTGCGTTTGTGTGTGTATATACTATATAGTTTAGATCCTCAACAACAATTTGACTTGTTCATCCCGTTTTTTTTTTTAAATTTTGTTTTTGCAAATTTTCCTGGTTGCCGCAGAAATGTTAATTAGTCAGCAGACGCACAACGGCTTACGCTTTTAATATTAAACATTTGTTTTTTTTTTTATTTTGGATTTTTTTTTTTGTTAACTTTTTATACATATATCTTTTTTTTTTAATTAATTTTTATTTTTTTTTTAAATATTTTTAAAATTTATTTTTAATTTATTTAGTTTTTATTTTGTTTTCCTACCACACACAAGCAACTAGTGCTCACATGTTGTAGCTTTTTACTTTAATATTTTTTTTTTTTATACTCCGAAGTATTTTCCTGTCGACGCGCCCCGCTGCCGTGCAGCTAAGCAGCAGCGGCGGTGCCATCCTCGCCACAACTCACTAAACTTCGTGTAGCTCTTAATGAATGTGCGATTAAGTGGTTGATAAAAATTACATGCAATAAAAAATGGCTTCGTATTGATGCAGAAAGAATGACAACATTTTATATTATTTGTTGTTGGAGGTTGAATGTAATCGTTTAGGGGGGAATATTAATATTAAAATCTTGGAAAAAAATTCAAAATTTGTAATAAATGAAACTTTGAAGAAATAAAAATTATGTAAAACTTAAAACAAATTAGTTATAACATTCAAAATTAACAATAAACTTACCCAAAAAATCAAAAAAAAAATTTATAAATTGAAATTTAAATTTAAAAAAATTTAAAATAAATTTAAATTAAAATATTAAATATAACTAAAAATTATGCCAGTACTTTTTTATAAACTAAAAAAAAAATTATTTGCAAAATAGTTAGAAACAAATGGAACAGAATAAAATTCTTATAGAAGTCTTATTTTTATAAGAAATACAAATTGTATTAAAATTAAATAAAAAACAATAAAACTTAAAAAAAAATTAAATTAATTTAAAAAGAACTTAAATTAAAAGTAAACAAATTAAATTTAATTAAAAACTAAAAACGTTCCTAGAATATTTAATTTAAATTTTTACAAAAATTGAGTTTGCAAAAATAATAAAAACTTTTAATAAAAAGTGCAACGGAATAAAACTTTTATAGAAATTTTATTTTTATAAAAAAAAAATTAAAGTTTTATTAAAATTAAATAAAAATAAAAGTAATTGACATTAATTAAGTTTTAAAATTAATCAAATTAAGTTTAATTAAAAATTATAAATTTTGCCTAAATATTTAATAAAAATTATGAAAAGAATTAAATTAGCAAAAATAGTGAAAAGTTATTAATTAGCAATGCAAATGAAATATGAATCAATTGAAAAACAAAATTTTAGAAATACGGAAAAACAAATAAAAAATTTTTGATTATAGAAATACCATAACTAAATCAATAAAAAATTTTAAAAAAAATTTTAAATTATGGAAATGACATTTAAATAATAAAAAATTAAATAAAAAGTTTAACAATTTTAATTAATTATTATTAATAATTAATATATAGAAGCAAGCTTTGAAATTGAGAAATTTGAAAGTTGTAGAATACTATGTAAATATGTACTTTGAAGATTGGACTTGCAATGAAGCTTCCAAAGTCGTAAACGACACATAAAATTGAACGTTCAACAAAATGGCGTTTACTATGAACCGAACTAACAGCGAGCCTGGCTAGGCCTCCACCTTGACTTTTTTGTAAACCCACACAAATAGAAAAGAAGCAAAGATGCCAAAGACATTAAATGCAACACTGCCTTGCAGTTATTAATGGCGTGGCGACGGCTTTCGCGCGGCTATCATGACGCTGCTAACGCGTTGTAACAATGGCGTGCCACCAATAAGCAAAAATAGCAACAAGGCCCAAGCGACCACCACGACACAACAACATAAACAGCCAACCAACCAGTCAGGCAACCAACCAGCCAGCACTAGTGAGCTAGCAAGCCGTGGGACGTCCACATGTCTAAGACGCCCGGTGTGGCCAAAGTTGCGCGGGTTAAGCTAGTGCGGCGCGTTGCTACACCGTATGGTGGCAAGCGCGTGTGGGGTCCCTGCCACGGAGACTTTTCCTTTCCTTTTTTGTTTCGTTTTTTGTTTTTGCGCTATTGCAATGCAATGGCGTTTGCGCTGTGGTTGTGTGGCATGGCGTGACGTGACTCGCAGCCACGACGAATAAAGTGATCAACTGGCTAGCGCGCTGTCTCTTCTGTCTCCGCTGCTCGCTGGCTGCCACTTGAAGTGCAATAAATAGCAAAGAAATACATAAAAATAAAAGTGAATGGGTGGTGACGTTGATGCGCGTCGAGCGTCGCGGTGACTGTATGGTCTGAGAAACAGCGCAGTGGTAAGCGCAGGCAGGTTGGCGGTTTGGTTGGCTGTCAGCGCTTTAGACTTGACTAGGCGAGGCTATAAATTTAGCGAATCAATAACTTTTTGTATTTTCTATCTTATTATTGTTGTTGCCTTTTGCTTACAAGCGATAATACATACATTTTTATACGGCCGCGGCATGTGCGCGACGCGGCGCGGTTTATATGCCACAAAGCTTGTGACTAACATGTGGAAGATTGTTTAATTTTTGCTGTTTTTTTATTATCTGCTTCCTTCTGCAGTTTTTTGTTACTTTTTCGATATTTTTGTGTTAATTTTTGCTTTATATTTTGTATATTTTTTGATAACTTGCAACTGCGCGCCTTGATCATCTCGGCACGAAGAAAAAATTATGGTAATTAAAAACAGCGCGCTTGAGAAATATAAAAGTGTTTTTGCTTACATTTGTTTCTGTTTACACTTTTGTCATTTTAGGCGACGGCTGCATTGTAGCGCCTTGCTATGCGCGGCGACGGCCTGCGCGCTAAGCGCGGCGTGCTGTAAACTTGTCGCGCGCATGCTGTGCGGTCTTACAACTACAATAAGCGCTTAACATATATCTCAACAACAAAATACTGTTAGTCATATATATAACAACAACAACAATTACAAGTCATAACCAACAGCAACAGCGGCGCGCGTTGTTGCGGCAGCCAAATCTCATATTTATGCGCTTACTACCTACTTAGTCGCCGATATTATAGGTAAGTGCATACATATACATATATACATACTTAAGTACATATATATCGCATAATTATGTGCATTTGCGCGCTTGTCGCTTGTTGTCTCATTCGATTCGTTGCATGTCACAAGCATGAAGCAATTAAAAAAGCAAAAGCAACCAACCTTTTCCAGCGCAGCGCGACGCGTTTCAGCTCAACGCGATCCCAGATACAGCTATTAACGAATCAAATCAATATTTTATGTGTCCGTCGCGTCGCAGGGTGACTGTGTGTGACTAAATTGTGTGCGCAACATACATGTGCAGGCATATATTGTATATGTGTCCAGCTCAAATTTATTGGCATATATTATTTCTTTGTATTAAGGTATTAAAACAATAAATGCGTCGACAACACCATCAGCAGCGGCACTGGTGGTTCGAAACGAAGCGCTTTCAGCATGCTTGGGTGGTCTAAAATGCAGCAGGCAATTAATGACGGGGTTAAACTTACAAACAAGCTTAGTTTAATGGTATCTTTAGGGGCTACTTAAATAGGCTGGTGGTCTTTCGCAAGCTTGACGCTTTATAGAGCTTGATTAGCGAGCGTCGGATGTCGAAAAAACATTCGCTACATCATTAACGGAGGGTGCACGGAGAGAATGCTGTCTTTTTAATACATCTTATGGGATGAAAGAGATTTTACAACTTGCTAAAACCTGCCTTAAATAGTCTGCTTTTTTTATAACTTTCTTACTTCTTTTTGTGGTATTGGTATAGCCCAATAGAAAAGATAGCACATTTGGCTGTGTGCCACTGCAATGTCAGCTAAACTTTCAGAAATTGAAATAAAGACTCGTCAAAACAATTTGACCTTAGAAAAGTGTAGAACCAATAAACCTTTGAAGAGGGTTTCTGCAGCGTAGTTATTCCTGCCGCAAATCATACTTTGGCCGAAAACTTGTTGAAACAGTGCTTCTTTGTGTCTGCTTTTTGTTCGTAATTTGCGAATATGCTTAAAAACAATTTCTATGCTAAAAAAATTGGCAAAATTACCGTAGGTAACTAGTGGGCAACTGGTTATTAAGCGACCAAATACTATTTTTCATTAAAACACAGTTTTCGGACAAAATTAAAGAAGAAAAGCACTGGTCCAAAAATTCCTAGTTGTTTACTAGTTCAGAATATTAGTACATATAGCAATAATAATTTTTGTAACCAAATTTCAACGCTATATATGAGCTGCGCTTACTGCCGAAAACATGAAGCACATGAGTACAAATTACTGTGGCTTTTTCGATAACGGTAAGAAACTATAAAATATTTTAAATATTTCCTCGAAATTTAAAAGCTCTGGCTACCTTATACAGTCTGTTAGAAATTTGACAGCATACAATGTCATAAGCGCTGGATTATCTTACTAAATCAATAATTACTAGTGATGAACAAAAAAGATGAAGACACAAAATGTTGCATGTACGTCTATCGGGCATATTATAGAGCACTTATTGCTCAGCGACAAAATTACATTTACGCACATATTTGGTGTACAAACCAAGCGCCTACAGCAATTCCACGAAGCTGAAAATTGACGAAGTTAATGGTCAAGAAAGCTGACATTGTTGCAACACCGTGAGGCTGTAGTGGTAAAATACGTGGTTAGTGAAATTAAATGAAATACCTGACTGCTTAGCGTGAGAATTGTAGAAGTCACTGAAAAGTGATCGAAAATGACTAAATTTGTGGCAACGGAAGGCTATTCACAAGAACACAACTAGTTACTTTGGGACTAGTCAGTATTTTTGCATATGATTTGTAAAAGATTTGCAATTGTCTAAACTGCTTAATTAAAAAAAATTTTTTTTTTTATGGAAACTTGTAACGTGACTAGTTACTTTTGGTGTAGTATTGCTTTTTAATTGTTCTTTTTTGTCGCATGTCTATTAAAGTAGCTATTTTTATATTTGCTTTATTTTTAATATTTTTAAACTAGTCTAAAACCAATTACTTGGAGAGGAGTCGCTCTCAATGACAGTAAAAACCGTAAAAGTTCATTTAGTGAAATAAATTTGTCAAATTTTTTCTTCCACCCAAGCCACTGTGTGACTGTCACAAATAAAAATACATGAGCATGCGCAATTGTCGCGGCATTGCGACTTGACTTGCAACAATTTGCAACGGATAGTTCAATTAAATCGCAGGAATGTGCAACAAATAAAACCGCTAAGCCAAGGCAATGCAATAATTCACAGCAGCCGCGCGTACGGCAAGCAATACAAAAAGGCGTTTAAAAAGCCGCCGACTGCGAACAACGAAGAGCAATGTAGCATGTGTACAAAACAGCAACAATGCATGCAGCATAGCAGTGGCAACATCGATGTGATCGATTTGTAGATGCGCAGCTAAAGATTGCGCGCTTGGCGCATTAAATGCGGCAATTGAACATGAAGTAATCAACACGTTGCGGCCGTAATAGTGTTGTTGCACGTTGTACGAAAGGCCACAAAGTAAACGAAAAAAATATATAAAAATGGAAAAATTAAAACACAAATGACGATTGATGATGAAAAAAGGCGCGCGCACAAACAAACACGCATACACATGACTGCTGCAACAGCGATGCGTGTTGCATTGTGGTCAATGCGTGTTGCGCGTTCCCAAATGAAGTTGAAACAACGCAGTGGTAGCGCGACAAGTCAATGATGTGCAACAAAAACTTAAATGTAGCGACGGAGAAATTTTTAAATTGAAAAACTGACATTACAACAACAATAAGCACATGAAGGCGCATGCAACTTTGTCCAAATTTGGTAAGGTCCAGTACAACACAACGCAAAAGTGACAACAACCGGCGCAATAACCTGCGCGCCACATGCTAGCGCGCTTAACTGTTATGCGGCAAAGGTGCAACGTGTGGTGGCAAGACGCCTGTCAAGCGCTTGCAGAGACTTTGCGATTGTTTGTGACTGCAGATGTTGCTGCTACAGTGTGGTAATTTATTGTAATGACAATATGTTGTACAACAACAAACAATAAAAACAACAACAATTGCGCGTAGCAAGCGCGCGCGGCAAGTGTTGCGCACCTTGGGGGCAATTTAATGGATTTGGGTTAAGCTTAATGCCAAAACAACGCCGCTAAAAGCAACAACAATAATGCGCTCGCAAATCGTCAATATTATTGTGTTGCAAGCATGACAATTACGCGTCTACGTGTGACTATGTCAACGATTACAGGCAACAGCAACAACAACAACAACTGTGCAAAAAATCCATCAACACGTTTCATGCTGTTGCTGCAACAGCAGCAAACATATGTTGCGGCCATGTAACGCGCATGCTTTGAATGCGCCAAATGCTTGTTGCATGTTCTGTGGCATATTTGGCTAAAGCCAATAGCAATTTGGCATAAAGAATTAAAACAGCAAATGTTGCTAATCAATAAACGCAATAAAATAAGATTTACAACATATTTAATTAAGACATTGATGGCGCGGCATGTTTAGAGCGTTCATGCCACATGCAATTAAACATGCATAGATAGTTGCAACAACAGTATTTATGTTTATACATTGCAAATCCGTTCCCCAAGTAGACCTCACTTAATCAAAGCTCGTCGTTTGAGATTCTCTTTCTAGCCTACAACAACTAATTGCCGCTTGATTATCTACTTGGAACTGTTGTGCAGCTTACAGAGACCGCTTGCGCTAGATTGAGTCCACTAATCAACTTTGGCACCGCCGTAAAACTCTGACGAACCAAATTAGTGCGACTTACTTGCAACTTTCTTGCAACAGCGCTTACCGTACCGGCAGCTATCTTCGCAGCGCTCTCTCAGTAGCTTGTACTAATCTTGCCATCACTTCATAAATCGACCAGCTTGCAGTTCATGTAAATGCAGAGCAGTTCTCGGAGTTCAAAGGAATTTCAAATATTCTGCCAGTTAATTGCTCCATTCTGCAAACAAGGCAACTCTAAATAATTAATCTTTCCAGTTGGGAAGATATTTGATGAGTATAAGCCGAAAATGGTCAGATTAAGCGGTGTTAAGTGAGTTTATGTTGAATTAGATTAAGTTAGGTTAGTTTATATATGGTATAATTGCTTTAGATTAGTATGGACTTGAAAGAATACGATATGGTATTGAAAAAAGTAAGGTTAAAACAAGGAAATATATTAACTTCAGTTGATTCTGATCGTTGAGCTTGTATGTGAGCTATATGCTATAGTGATCAGATATGAACAATTTGTTCAGAGATTGTATTATAGCCATGAACAATTATCTATTCCATATCTCATCAAATAAAAAAGTTTTCTATACAAGAAGAAAGTAGTACTGCTTCCTTACACCGAAGTATGCAGCAAGAGAACGTAAATAAAACGAGTATGCATGACTGGAATTCGTCAATTTTTTAATTAGAAAGTTTTAGAGACGGAAGGTAACCTAACAATTGTACATTTTAACGAGAGAGAGCTATGCCAAGGCAATAATTTGGAGGTATTCTGATTACTAGAGTCTAAAATTGCTTAAGTATTGTTGATTTTGGGTGATTAAAAGAACTATAATTACAACAACGAATGTGTTGTGATTACGAGCAAGAAGATTTTCTGCTAGGGGAAATAGTTAGCGCTAAGGGTTAGGTATAGCCAACTTTAGTCTCAGCTCGAAATTCCAGGGAAGAGTTTATAAATAAAATATGATTAAAATAATAAATATTTCGAATATCTGCTAGTTTTCAAAACAAAATTGGTAAATTTACAAACGGAAAACTGAATATTTTGAGAATATTTTTGAGAGCAGAAAATTTTGATTTTCTGAGAAAAATAATTTTTACAAGAAAAAAAATCACTGAAAAAAAATTCTTGAAAAAATCCTTGAAAAAGAATTTTTGAGAAAAAAATTCAAAAAAAAATTTTTTGTTTGGGCTCAGAAAATTCGAATTTATTTAAGAAATTGTTATTATATTTCTTTATAAAAAGTATAAAAAAACAAAAATTTAAACTTTTTTTCGATATATTGAACTAAAAAATATTTGTGAATTACCGGCAGTAATCCAACAAATCGGAAAAATAAATAATTTTATTTTTATCATTGCTTTATTTTCAATATTTTTTTTTTTCGATTTAATCTTACTTAGCCCCTTAACCTTTCACAATTTTTTATGTTACCTAAGCTTTTTATTGCTTTTTCTTATCTATAATATTTTTTAAACCCAAATGATATCTTCTACCAAACATCAATTTTTTGTCTGCATAACACTTCATTACGGTCATCACAGCCGCTTCATTACTTTATTAACATCTTCTTTATTAAAATTGTTTTCCGTTTTTATTACACTTTTATTATAATCATCGCCTATTTCCATTATGCGGAATTCGCCTTTTTGTAGCTTTCATGTTCGGAGACCACCTTTGTCGCCATTTGACTAATTTATGCATGGCACTTGCTCCTAAAGCGGCGCATTTGTGTGCGTATGCACATATAAACCTATCCTATAGCTGCACAGCTCTGCAGCATCAATCGCGACTACCTACTCGTCGATACATGGGCTCGTAGCAACTCGCTTCTGTATGATATTTACGAGCGCATAAGTCGCTTTTGTTTTTAGGTAATTTAAAATTCAAAATAGTTTTGATTTCGTTAAAAAAAAATTAAAAAAATTGAAAGATGTTTGTATAATTTTCCCACAAATTTGGTGCTTTGCAATTTACCTCACACCTCGATGTGGCGAACGATCGTGCTAGCCGCCGAAAGCTGGACTCTAAAACCAAATTTAGAGTTATATGTATATGTATACAGTATAATATGTATATATGAGAAATACATGTATATATACTTATACATATATGCGTATAATATTTCTTGAAAAGTGTAGTGTGCCTTTGTTAGATTAATTGCGGCCTTGTGCAACCTTAACGGCGTATTAGAGTAGCGGGCAATCAGGTAATCAGCAGTCAGTAGCGGTGATAAGCGCACGAGTAGACAAGCAATTCACTTTAGAAATAGTAAAAAAAAAAGTTGAAAATCTTAAAACAACTAAATTAATGCATTTTTGTTTGTTAGATATTTAAAAAAAAGGTTTTTCTGAAAGCTCTGCTGGAGCAGCTTTTTTGATGTGTATTTATTTTTAGGAAATGAAAAAGGTTTTACGAAGCAGCTTTTCAAATTCATATTATTTTTTAAGTAATATAAAAGCTTTTGCTGAAAGCTTTACTTGAAAGGCTTCATTACGTGCAACTTTATCTCTTAAGAAGCGAAAAAAACTTTTTCGAAAGCTTTGCTGTTACAAAACTATTTTTTAAATTAATTTTCAACTTTTAAGAAAATTAAACAAGCTTTTTCAAAAGCTTCACTCATTAAAAAAAACTTTTTTTAAAACCAAACTTTTATTAGAACTTCTAATACATGGAAACTTCGTTTCCAATTTTGAATTTAAAAATGTCAATTTATCAGTCTCAACTTAGAATAAATGCAACTTCAATCCGAACTTTAATCCTTTTGTTCTCAAAATCAGTCTCAGTCCAAAAGTTCATTGAGATTAGAATGTGTACCTTATTTTTCATAGCAATTCCAATTTTAACATCGATCTTAACCTTAACTTCAGTCGTTATACCTCAGTTTGATTGAAAAGCGATCTCAAACTAGAATTCATCATCACTAGAACATTGTCAATATAAATTTTGAATTAGATTTGTTTTTATCTATTTTGAGCTGGTCTGTTTTTGTATCATATGCTTCAGCACGATCTAATACAATGTAATAAGGTATGATCTAAGCTGATCTGACATTACTTGATCTCAGCTGACATGATCTGCTTTTCTACGATTTATTGTGATTTATTATTGATTTAAATTGCTGTGGTATGATATATTCTATTGCGGTCTGATATAGCATGATATTTTGGGAACCAATACCTGGTTGGTATCATTTGATACAATCTGATTTCATATGCTGTGGTAAGAGCCGATACAATCTAATGTGATGCATGTGATGATTCCCTATACAGTTTAATCTGAATTAACACAGTATGTGATATGACTATGATATTTATTGATCTGATTTATTGTCTTGTAGCTAAGTCTCATATGTTTTATTTCTATATCATTAATTTTCAACTTACGTGATTTGATAGATTTTGTTTTTAACAACTTTTATCTGGTTCGCATTTTATTGTAACTACTTTTGTCTAATTTCAGACAATATGATATTAATAGCCATCTATACTGCAGTCTATATAACTTGAGTTTTTGATATAATTTGATGTGATATCATATGATATAAGGGTGACTGATTTCATCTCATTTTAATGCTAGCTTACACATGTGTAAACTAATATGAGCTATTTTGTTACATGTGTTCTCAACTACAGGCTTTTTATGTGGTGATCTTATCTGCTGTGATGTGATTTAATATCATATGATGTAAGATCACGTCATGCTTTTTTTTTAATATGAAACTATATTATTTTGCTATACTTTTGATTAGTCGATTAAATGTGAAATCAATTGATGTGCGTTCTTCAGAGCTTCTGGTCTGATATGCTTAAATTCATAAAGTAAATATTGCATTTATGGACATCAGCTTAAATGGAGCAAATTAGAAAAACAAGTACCGCGAGCGTAGGTTTAATTAAGTCATTCTAAGCATTCCTCTTCTTCTTCTTGCTTTACTGCCTTTACTTGGTAACGAAAGCACCGCTAAAAATTTAATAAGTGCGCGTTTGCTTGCATGCCATATTAGCAAAATAAATAATCAATTAGCAAAGCGCAGCATAATAGCAATAATAAAAAACTGAATCTATGCACACGCGCTGTCAAGGCGCGCTAAACGCAAACTACATATACACACGCTAACGCGCACGCACTGCCATTTTTGTAAGCGGCGGCATTCGACAAAGTGTCAGCGCGTCTCATAAGTGCTAAGCATGTGGTGCTAAGTGCGTGGACAAGTACGTATAAGTATACCTCGCATATCTACATAAAAGTACCGCACAGCCAAACTCAACCACACACGCATGCGCACGCGCGCTTACAAAGGTGCGTGCCAGAATTATGCCGCGACGGCCTCCTACAATCCACTCGTCTAATAAATGGGGAAAAATAATCATAATAGAATGTTATGGCATAAATTGAAATGAAATTGCGTACTGCCAACGAGCTATGCTCTGCTCCATATATGCATGTGTGCGTCGTCATGTGTCAGGCAACTTGTCAGCCGCTTTAGTGCGTACTCTACTCCTAAGTAAGTGAGTCGCTACTAAATGGGCAGAAGTGAGTTATTGTTGCTATTGTTGTTGCGTTATCCGCTCACCGTTGTACGCGCTTGTGAAATTTATGACTCCTCAGCAACGGTCATTTGTCACATTTACGCGACCAAATTGTCAGCGACAATAAAGCTTCACGAGAAAAATTGTTGATAACAGAAATTAATAAATGGAAAAGCGGGCGACAATTGAACTGCGCGCGCTTCCCAGCACGCATTTGGTTTCGCCAAGTTGGTGACAGCTAGTGGCGGCTTTTGGTGTTAGAAAAGACAGAGAAATTGTTGGGAAATTGTCAGGAAATCGCTAGACAACGCTGTGGAGATTTCGAGAGGAGCCGGGATTTAAGTGTGATTTATATTCTTTATAATAGTGTGAAGAGATCAAACTTCGGAGTTAGAATATTTGGCTACTTTTATTACACTGGTTATAATTAAAGATGCGGTCTTTGAGATTTTCGATATGGAAACGATCTGATATTACAAAATATCTGCAATAATTATTGCTTTTTATATATTTTTACAAGAAATATATAATAATATTTGTATGAAATACAGTTTTAAAACCAATAATCATTTTTTACTACGTATTAATCATGAATGATTACTAAATAATAAATCATCAGTAATTAGAAACTAGTAATCAAAATTAAATAATCATTAACTGTAATCAAAAATTCACTAAATTTTCAATCATTGGTAATCAATATTGAAAAATCAGTAATCAGTAATCGGTGATCAATACTCAGTAATCATTAAACAGTAATAAAAAAATCATTAATCACTAAGTAGAACAGAGTAATCAATAACTTGTAATCATTAATCAGTAATAATTAAACAATAATCACTAA
The DNA here is from genome assembly GCF_042242935.1 of Bactrocera oleae. Lineage (NCBI taxonomy): Eukaryota > Metazoa > Arthropoda > Insecta > Diptera > Tephritidae > Bactrocera > Bactrocera oleae. The sequence continues at coordinate 4,986,013 of NC_091539.1, forward strand.
TCAGTAATTATTAAACCATAATTAATAATCTGCTATCAGTAATCAATAATCGTAATCTATAATAAGGTCAGTAAATAATCATTAGTAATCAATATCCATACCATAATCAATATACAAATAATAAACTGTAATAAATTATCATTAACCACTAATGTGCTCAATTATTGGTAATCGGTAATCAGTAATAATTAATAAGGAGTCAAAAATCAATTATTTGTAATCAATAACTAATAATCAGCAATCGTTATCACTACTTTACTTAATAAGCAATCTTTAGTAATGAATATCTATATCACAATCAATAATCAATAAATAAATATTGATCAGTAATTACTAATCAGTAATAAATTCTCAGTAATCAATAATCTGTAGTTAATAATATAATCAAATATTGGTAATCAATTATTGGTAATCAATAATTAGTAATCAATAATTATGAGATAATAATCAAATACTTGTAATCAAAAATCAGTAATCATTAATCGAAAATTACTAATCAATAATCTATAATTAAAATATCAATATCAAAAGTATCAATAATTACTAATCGTAATCAATAAATAATCTACTCAATAACCAATTATTAGTAATCAATACCCATTTCATAATCAATCATCAAATAATAATCTGTAATTACTAATTAATAATCAATAATCAGTAATCAATGAGCAATATAAATAATCAGTAAAATATATTATAAAATATTATATAAAATTTTTTTTTTAATTTTATTAATTTTTTTATGCTATTTTAAATTTCTCAAAATGTTAACTTCAATAATATTGAGAAATTGTTTTAAAGTTTTTTTTCACAAAAATTGCTGCTTATAAATTTTGTATACAAAATTTCTGTCAGTCACATTTTATTTGGAAAGTATTTTTAAAATTTGTAGAAAATTGTTTAGCAATTTTTATTGTACTTTCTTGCATATTTCATAAGTAATAAAATCCGTCAAAATATAAAATAAGCAAAAAAAAAAACGTATTAAAAAGATGTAGTATTGAACTTTTTTCAAATTTCAACACACTTCCGCCTTCACGCTTCACTTGTATGCGCCGCAATTAAATCAAAACGCAAGTAACAATAACAACAACATTAAATAAAACACAGCAATGCAAATGATACGCCAATAAAGTTCAGCGCCATTGAGCGCGCTTAGCGCTGGGCGCGCATTCAAGCCCTTTTGCACACACATACAGACACACCAAACGCTGGCTCATTCAACACATCAGCGGCTTCGACTTGCGCTTCAATGCAGCATATTTTTGCGATTTTTCATCGAATAATCGAAGTGCACGTCGCGCATCACTGCTCACTGGCAAGCGCAAGCATGACTACAACACCAACCCAGCACTCTTAATTGTCCCAATCGACAAGCGTGCACCCACAAGCGGCTTCCGCATTTGCCGCACCCGCGCGCGTCCGATTTGTTTGCTGCTTGTGTACTTTTGCCAATTTTACAAATGCACCGATTTGTTGCAACATTTTATGGCTGCATGATTTTTGTAGCCGAACAATAACAACAACAACAACGGAGACGACAAGTATCATATAACTAGCAGAACAACAAAAATAAAGCGAGTGCCACGAAATTGCTAGCGGAGAGCTGCCATTTAAGGTGAAGGCGGCAACGTGGTTATTGCAGTTCTAGTTAATGTTATTGTTGTTGCTGTACGGTAGTCACCATAACTGTCAGCTAGCCAACCCACCAGTCAGCCAACCAAGTTGAACGAATTAAAATTGATGGCTCATTGGTTGTCCGCGCGTCTGGCCTTTTGTAGGCGCGTTGCATGCATTTGTTGTTGTTTTTGCAGTCGTTTGTAACACGCCTAATGGCAGCTACTAAATTTTGTATGCTGCACATTATTCGTGCATTTGTGTAACAAACAATTCTACATTTGATTTGATTTTGTGGATTTTGTGTCGCCCACCGCCTCAGCCAACCAGCCGTGGCATGCCGGTAGTGCGCGCTTGTGGCGCCTGCGGCTATTGGTGTGCGGCGTAAAATGCACCATGTTGCTGGCGCGCATGCGCAAATAAGCACAGCTAGGCATTCACTCGCTAACTGCTATGTGTAGTGCAGCATGCCTCATTAGTGGCGCATATGCAAATCACTACAGCTTGCTTAGTTGTTGCATGTGGCATGATGTAAAAATGTTAGAAATTGCCTGTGGCAGACAGTAGTTGGACGCTGCCAGTAGCCAGTAGCCAACAGCTGTGGCATCTACTTAAAATACATGCAGTCAGTTAGTAGTTGCCACACGATTTGTTGCAGTTGTTATTGTTGCGCCAAAAGTAAATTTGAAAGGCAAATCTACGCCAAAGCTAGCCACTACCACTTAGTTATTGCAGTGCAATAGTTGCAACAAATTTTTGCTTGTTGCAACAAGCGTCAGTTGGCGTGGTGGGTATGCGGCAGGCGGGCGTTTGAACGTGCCACAAGCTGAGTACGTACGGTAAATATTTGTAATATACGACGTAATAAATGCAAACTAGGGCGTGACTGGGGCAAGATTTAGAATGCAAGCAAATTTGAAAATTTTGAACAAGACAAATATTCTTTTTTTAAATTATATATTCAAAAAATTATTAATAATAAAATTAAATAAAAATAAAAGCTATTAGGAATTCAATAAATAAGAAAACTGCAAACAATTTCTGAATATTTTTAAATTAACATTTTGACAAGTAAAAAATAATAATTTTTTTTTGTATCTTTGCTTAAAATTTTCTAAAAATATAAGACCGCAAATTTTCACTCCAAATTTCGACAACATTAAAAATTCAACCACAATTTTTCGAATTAAATTTCAGAAAAAAATATTTATTGTAAATTTTATAGTCAATTTGTACTTTTTAATTAAAAAACCTTACATTAAATTTAATAAAATTAAATTTTTATGGCGTGGAAAAAATTAAAAATAAATAAAATTTTAGAAATAGCTATTATATATAAGGAATCAATTAATTAATATAAGTAAAAATATTTTCGGTAATTCTTGTAACCAAATGTGAAATTTTCAAAACGATTACAAAATTAAAAAAAATTTTAGCAAAAATTTCGAATATGGTTTTTTATATTTGAGAAAAAATACGGTACATATTTTTAGAATATTTTCTTTTGTGTGAACAAATTTATAATAATAGTTTTGACCAAAAAGTTTTATAAAAATATTCAAAATTTCCTAAATCCATAATATTTTTTAACAAAATTTAATTTACTTTACATAAAAAGATATATATATTTTTTCAAAGAAAAGACATTATTTAATTAAGAAATCAATTAATTAATATTATTTCCGAAACATTTTTTTTCAAAATTTTTTTTCTGACCAGATATGAAATATTTTAAAATCGAGGAAAAATTCCCAATATTGTCTTTTATATTTGGGGAAATCTCTAAAATTCTGTAAATTTTGTTTAAAAGAAATTTTAATAGCTTTTTGAAGTAAAATTTACCATAATTTTTGGAGAGTAATTTTTTTAATATTATATTTAATAATAATCTTTTGAAAAAAAATGTATGATATTTTTTTAGAAAAATTTTTTTACAGTTAATGAGACAAAATTAATAAAAGTTTTTAAGCAAAAAAGGTATAACTTTTTTTTAAACAAATTTATAACGGTTTAAAAAAAAAAATGTATAACATGGTTTTTGTTTGGAACAAATTTATAATAATTTTTTGAAAACAAATTTAAAATAATTTTTGGGAAAAATTTAAAATATCTTTTTGATATATTTATAAAAATTATTATAAATTTTTTCTTAAAAAACTGTAAACAAAATTTCATAATACTTTTTGAAAGCATAGCATTTTTTATCTAATATTTTAGTTTATATATATATAATTTTTTCATTAAAAATTATTTGTTTTTTACTTTAAAATTTATTCCCCAGAATTTTTCACATAAAATTCTTAATTTATTCCCCTAAGAAGGAAAAATTCCTAAATTCACACAAATTTTATTTTTTTTAAATATTTTAAATTTATAATAAATTTTTTTCAAAATTTTTGAACATATACATTTACATATAGTTTTCATTATAGTCTCTTTCCAAAAAAATTTTGAATACAATTTATAATTTTTAGTAAAAAATTATATTTTGTACCTAATTTTTTTTGTTCAGGAAAAATTCACTATTTTCCCTCAAATTTTTTTTTAAACTTTTTAATTTTTTCCCACTACAAAAATACATAACTTACACTCGGCTAAACAAAAAACTATTAAAAACCTAGACAGGAAATGCTCTTTATTTTATAAGTGAGGCATTAAATTCGCAACACTCGCACTCTGCTATAAATTTACATAAATATCATCAACCAAAAAGATTATTGCATGCAAGGCAGCCAAGCAGCGCAGTGGCCACCAAGGAAGGCAGCGCCAAGCACGAAATACACACACACACACATATATACAGAGGAAGAATCGGCAGCGCGCTATCAGCACACACTCACTTACTAAGTTGTGGGGAATGCTGATAGCCAAAGTGGCAGCGGCGGCGGCAAACACTCGCAGCATTCAGTGGCAATCAGTTGATGCCACCGAGCCCGTTGTGGTCGTTGGGCGAGCGTGAGTAAGCGCTGATAAAGGTGTTTGCTGTGCCGGCGACATTAGCGCCCGCATACAAGAGGCTTTAGCAAAAGCAGCAAAAACAAACACCAGCGGAGGCAGTAAGTCAAGCAGATAGTTGAGAGATAGCGCGGCGTGGCAGCCGGCTTGAGTGTCGGGCCAAAGGTGGCAGCACCTTCAACGTATACACACAGACACACATACCCGCGCCACGTTTGTAACGGCGGCCGCACACAGCCGCTCTAGAGTCGCCACAAATCGACCGTGGCGGCACAACTTCAAAAGCGGCAATATTCGAACGACAATTCGTACCGCTTGGTGTTGCTGTTGTTTTTGTTGTCGACGGCTGGTAGCCTTCGCACCATCATCAACGTTTCGGTAGCTGCTGCTTGTGGACATTAATCGATAACACTTGAGTATATTTTCATGTAGCAAGGCGAGCCATTAAGCGATTGTCCAGTGTGACAGGCATTTATTGCCACCGCCGGCGCAGTCGCAATCGCCACCAAATACACACGTTTGGTTGTTGTACTTACATTTTTTTTCGTGTTGTTGTGCAAAGTGCGAAATAACATCAAGCCAACTGCGACCGCTGCGAGAGACGCCGTGTGGCAGCAAACGACTTGTGGCATGCGATGCGCTTAAGTGATTGCTGCTGTTATTGCTTAGGAGTTGCAAGTAGGGTTGCAATATAACGGCATATAATTTTTATTTTCAATTTATATACAAGTTGTTATAAAATGCTATTCCCTTCAGCAAAACACATGGTAAAAAATCATAACATTTAATTTTAAAAGTTATGACAACTGTACCGAGCAATATTTTTTAAATTTAATTTAGCTTATTTTTGTCAGATATCCACTTAATTGCAGACCTGAACAACATTAAACATTTTTTTTTTTATTAGTATTTCATAAATTGTTTGTGAAAATGCTTTTATAAAGATATATATTTTTTAAATGCTTATTTTCAGCATTCCGTTTCACAAGTTCAATTCAATACCATGGAAAAACCGTTGACCGGCAAAGGTTGATTTATGTTACATATTATGCTTAATACATGTATTTTTAAAATCGTTTCTTCTGGCGTGTGGTTTTTAACTCGTGCCACCTTTCGTTTATTGCTTTTTTTAAATAATACATTTCTGTATGCCGTTCCACAAGTTCAATTCACTGTTGTGAGAGAACTGTTAATAGTTAAGCGCTGATTTATTATTCTAATTAGGCTTGGTACGTTAGAAAATTAGTTTCATAGCTCATATATGTATTACTTTCTTCTATTTTATCGGTATATGATTTTAAAGTCGTGCTCTATTAGTTCGGTTTGTTCATAACTTGAAAAAATCTTATTTTTACATAAATGTGTTCTTGGTTATATGGATTTCGAAAAGTTTCGAAACTGTAAACATTTCAGGCTTCGAATACGTTTCGAAAAAACTTAATCTGCAAGTTAAAAATACTTCTTTATTACTCGAAACTTAAAGAGCGTTCTGCATCCTTGTGAATATGTAACGCAAGAAGCCTTTATCTTGCCTCAAATGCATTTAGTGGCAGAAATAAAATACTACAAGTATTAGTGCCTACGCTATGCGAAATTCATATCTCAAGTCGTGTCGTCTCTTTTTTAGACGCGATGGCTGGCTAGGAAGTGTTCTTCACAGTGAAGTTTTTGTTTATTGTTGACCGACATGATCGGTGTGCCCGTAATTTTGAAGATTCTGAGATATCTTGTTACTACTTTGCATGCGAAGAGTCTTTTCACAAGATATACTCCTTTCTACTACACGCAAGAGATACTCCTTTCGAAACCCTGTTCACGCAACTTGACCCTAATGCATATTGCATGTGTCGCAATCACTATTCCGCTACCGCGCACACTTTATAGTCACCAAAAGCCACACTGTAATAAACAAAAAAATAACAAAAACAAAAAACAACATTAAGCCAAGGTGTTAGCCTGGCTGAGGAGACTCAGCACAATCAAAACGCACGAATGCAGGGGACGAAGTGCCGGTGTATGTTTTTGAGGCGCTCTAATGATGGGGCTCTGTGGCTGATTACCAAAACAGTGGCAATACAAACGTAATGACAATTTGCCACTTAGTGGCATGAGTGGTGGCCGCAGTGCGGGTAGAGCCGGAGCGGCAGCAAATGAGATGCGGAGAGTACTGCGCACAGTTTGACTGGGCTGTGTGGGGTTAAGCGATTGTTGTGCAACAACAACAACAACAAAAACTTAGACAACAATTACAACAGAATACTACAACAACAACAAAAAATTATACAACAAGTAAAAATACAACAACAAAAAAAATTGAACAGAATGTAAAAATACAAAAACAACAACAAATTGTACAACAACAACATACTTTTTGTTGCACAAAAACAACAATAACCGGACATGCCAGCTAAATAATGCGCATATGTCTTCGCTAATGCTAATGACAGTTAAGCGCTACTGTGTGACGGCAACTACGCAGCAGTGTTATTGTTGTTGTCATTGCAGCCGTTGATTGGTACACGATGGTTTGTTTTCTGTTTCGTTTTAGTGATTCCTTGCTGGTGTCGGTATTTGTGGCAAATTATTGCCAGTACAAATTTATTTATACCGACAACATACGAAGCGGCGAAGCGCTTAGCGCTTTGCTGGGCGGTCGGCCGGTCGGTTGGGGTGTGTGGTGGCGACGCTGAGGCTTTTAAGTAGCGCGCATTTTAATTTTTATGCAATTCATTGTTGTTTTTGGCAATTAATTTGAATGTGCTGCTTGCGTTTGTTGGCTGCCACACTTGCAACATGACTCAAGTGTTAACAACAACAATAACAAGTAGACGAGTGTTGAAGTGTGGCAGGGTGTGTGTGTGTATGAGTGCTGAGTTAAAAAGTGAAAATCAGATAAATTCAGAAATGAATGTGTCTGTATTTCTCCGCGGACCACAGCGTTGGCAATAAATTCAGAATTTAAGATATGTGAAAATTACTTGGATAATGTTGGAAAATAAATTAGAGATGTTGTGATAATATTTGAAAAGCAACCACGAGCTTATTTTTTAAATCAGCAAACTTTTTTTTATGATTTTTTCATAAAATTTTATAAATTTTTTCTGGGTTTTTGTTTTTATTTTTATGTTAAAAGATTTTTTTTATTTTTATTTATTTTTTTTATTTTAATTTATTTTTTTTATACTTAATTTTTTTGTTTTAATTTATTTCTGTTTTTCAGTTTTAAAATAATTATTTTTTTTCAATTAACTGCCGAATTTTCGCTTAACCTTTTTTCAATTTGAGCATACTTCTTCCCATTCACATCTTCCATATTCGGCTGATTGTGCCTGTCAACCATAGCCTCTTTTTGTTGTTGTTGCTGTTGCCAGCAATGGCTTACAACTTAACACTTTAATTGAATTGAAATGTTGCTTTGACATTAAGTGACAATAAATTAACCTGTTAGCATGTTTTGTTGTTGTTTTACGCGACTTTTATTTATTTTTCCTTTCTTGACGTTTTAGTTTGTAAGTTTTTTTTTTGTTTTTGTGGCTGTTAATTGTCAGCGCTGTGTAGTTGCCTCATTGAGCCGACACATGTATGCGTGCGAACAACAACAAAAATGAAGTGGCACAAAGATTTACAAAAGCTGCAGCTTTTTAGATGCGTTTGTTTTAGTTTCTCAGACGTTTGCTCGAATTTTATTTTATTTACCGTTAATTCATTTATTCATTAGAGCTAATGCGTGTCAGTGAAGATGAAACATTTCATACCTAAATTTTTTTAACTAAAATGTCTAACAAAAACTTAATTATAATTACAATAAAAAAAATTTAAAATTTTATTGAAAAAACTAAAAAATAGTTTTAATTAAAGAAAATTATACAAACTTAAATAAAATTTCAAAATAAATTAAAAATTTATTTAATTTAAATTAAAATTTAGAAAATATTAAAACATTTTATTTACATACAAAATTGTTTTGGTAAAAAAATAATCAAATATATTAAAAGTTCAAAGCTATTTAAAAATTATTTACTTTTTTATAACTTTTATATGCCAAAAAATTACTTAAGGTTATACAATTTTACTTTTATTTATTTTTGATTAGTTTTTTATTTTTAAATTTTTATTAACATATACTAATTTTAAAAAAAAATTTTAACAAATTTAATTTAATTTTAGTTAAGCAAAAATAATAACTGAAAAATAAATAAATTAAATTAGGTTTAAATTTTAAATTAAATAATATTAATTTAATTTAGTTTAAATTATAAATTTAATTTAATTAATTCATTTATTTTGAAACAAGTAATTTTTTAATTAATTAATTTTTTAAAATTTAGTTTAATTAATTTTAGTTATTAAAAGTAATTAATTAAATAATCAATCAAGTTTATCAATTAAATTTTAATTTTTGTTAATTAATTTATTTATTTTTAAACAAGTAATTTTTTAAGCAGTTAATTTTCTTTATTTAACTATTTTCTTAATGAATTAAATTTGTAAAATTTATTTTCTATTTATTTTATGCTGTTATTTTTATTTGCACTAACCAATTTGTACTTTACTGCGTTATTCCTATAAATTTTTTTCAATGAAATATTGGCCTTTCAATCCATCGACAAATCATTGGCTATTAGCTTTATCTAGCTGCCACACAATTGACGCCGTACCATAACGTTTTTGGTGTTAATTAACAGTCACTTAATATTGTGTCACCAAATAAATAGCCACAACCTATTTGGCAGCAAAAGCGAAAATAAAAAAAAACGTAATAAATAATAAAAAATACAAATATGGTAGGCGTGTGGTGGCGGTTGAATGATAACTAAGCATGGAAAATTAACATTTCAAACATAATTGGTAGTGGAAGTCCAAGAAAATGTTAGCTGGTGTGCGAAAAAGGCAAGAAATATTAACTCAGCTAAAGTGTTTGTAAAAATCGAATGAAAAGGCAATTAAAAAATTTTAAAATATTAAGAATTTTATAAAAAAAAAACAAGTAAAAAAAATTAAATATTGTATAAAAAGAAAGAAATAAAAAATAATAAAACTCAACAAATAATAAATAAAAAAATTATGAAAATAAAAAGTAATTCATGTTTAAATAAAATAATAAAAAACAAAAAAAAACAGTGAAAAATAAAATTGGAATTGTGTTAATATTAACTCATAATAATAATAAACACTAAAAATAAAAATACTAAAAATATTAAAAATTTGAAGACTAAGATAACCATTTTATTAACTACGAATTTTGGTTTTCAACATTAAACAATTATTTTTTTGATTAATTTTCTTTAAATAATTTTTTTTTTAATTAATGGTATTTAATTAATTTTTCTCGTTTAATTTTCTTTAATTAATTTTTATTAATAAGTTCTTTTAATTAATTTTTTTTGTTTTATTTAATTTGTTTTACAAATTAATTTTATTATTGTAATTACATTTTTTTTTTAATATTAATTTTTTTTAGATATTTCATTAATATTCTCTCTTTTCTTTGCTAGATCGAAGCTTTTATGAAGAGTGGAAAAAGAATTGGAAAATTTGTTAAGAATACAAATGTTTATTAAACATATTCCAGAATCTGAAAAGCTATGAACTAAATAAATACAATTTAATCAAACTTAGTTTTTTTTAATTAAAAGTTTTTTTGAATTAAATTTCTTGTAAGTTATTTATTTAAATTGTATATATGGTATAACTATTTTTTTTTATATTTAGAAATTCAAATTTCAATTTAAATATTAAATTTTATATATTTATAGCCGTTTTTTTTTTACTTTTAGAAATTAAAATTTTAATAAAAAAAATTTTGAGGTCAAAATTTTTTAGGTCAAAATTTTTTTTCGGCATTTTTACTTCAGCGTTGACTTATTTGTTTTACTGATTTCAAAGATATATTATGTAAATATTATATATAAATAAATTTTATAATTTTTCGTGACGTAATTTTTATAATAAATTTTTTATTAATTTTTTATTTCTATATTTTATGTTATTATTAATTTATAACTAAATTAATTATATTAAACCAAAATTAATTTAAATTTTAAAGTTTTTAAATTAAATTTTTGTTTTAAAAATATTTTTTTTTTGTTTTAATTTTGAACTTTTGCTCTAAACTCAATATATTGTTCATTTTAATTTAAAAAACAATGTAAGAAAAATAGCTAGAAAGCCTTATTTTAATATTTCAATGCATATGTGTGCATTTGTAACGTATATAGTCATGCATTTGTAACTGTATATGTGCCTGAATGCTGGTGATGCAATAAAAAATCACTTAAGATAAAGGAATATCGTGTGGAAATTATTCACAAAGCAAAGAACCGAAGTTTTACACAGAAAATCAAAATCGAAGTGAAGCACAAAAACAACAACAACAAAAAAGTACGCAACAAACATAAAAAATGCAGCAGCGTGGCGGCTGAAAGCTTAAAGATGTGCGTAGACAAAGTGAAAGCAACAAAAAGGCCAACATATACACACACACACAAGTAGCGGCATATCTGCATAAATAGACAGCAAGAAGAATAATAACAACAAGCGTCGGCTGCTGCAGGCTGCCACACAACAAAGCCAGGCATTCAAAGTGTTAATGCGAGCAATTGCTGCTGTTTGTGGCAGATAGCCGGTTGAGGGACACGGTACTGAGGCGCAAGGCAACTGCATGTGAACTTTTATAGAAACAGTAGCACTTTAACTGCCAACTCGTCAGCTACTACACCGGCCACCTTTATTATCAATGTCATTTGTGGGTAGAAAAATTAATGTTGCGCTGGCGTCGGCGATGTTTTGGGCTCTTAAATTTGTTGTTTTTGTTGTGCCGCAGCATGTTCATACTGCTATGAACGCTTGTCGCGCTAATGAGAGCGGATGTGTCAACATTTTTATGGCTCATCAGCTTTAAGTGTGTGCGCTAGTGGCGACGCTTTCATCTAAGGGACTTAAAGTGTTGAGAGGGTTGCAGGCGGCGCGTTGGCGGCAAAGTATTTTATGCTGATAAATGCGTCGCTGAGATTGAAAAACAATAAAAAAGCATATAAATTTTATGTAAAAACAAAAACAACACAATCTAGTGAGTCATTAGCGTGGCAACATTGAGTCATTTGTGACATTCAAACAAAATTACTCGGATTTATTGTAAGCGGTGGCACTTTTTAGTGCTTTTTATATATTTTCTATATTCTATTAACAACTAAACGCTGTTAAGCGCCGTCTTTTTGGCTTAAATTGCTTGACAATACAAATAAACAAGCTATTAGTGCTGCGTTTATCAATTCACTTCATATAATTGGCTGCCTTTTGCGTCTCAATCCACCAAACATTGTCTGATTGATTGACTTATGCGTTGGTGTACAGCCTTTTACGTTTTTGTTTTATCTTTTGTGCTATAAATTTTGTCTTTTGACGGTTTTTGGGCTGCTAAAACGCCATGTTCCCAAAAAGCACGCAGTCAAGTTTGTGTCTTAAGTCTTTTCTTTGTCGCCGGATTTCCGTTGATTGGTGCGTATGAGTGCGTGTAACGGGAATGTTAGAGCTGTAATTTAGTTGAACTTAACATAAAATTGAATTTTTGAGCAATAAATGTTATTAAACAAGATTCATAAAAATTCAAAAAATTTAAATTCAATTTATTACAAATTGATATATAGTAAAATTTATAAAAAAAAATATTAAAAAATAAAAATAAAGTTAATTAGAAAATAAATTAATATAAAAAAAGTTTAATTATAAAAATAAAAATTTTAAAAGAATTAAAAAAATTTATAATCAAATACTTTTTGAAACTTTCTTAGATTGCAAAGTTTTTATAAATACCAAATTCTATTCCTTATAAAAAAAAAGTTTACAATTTATTAACTTGGAATTAAAAGTAGCAAAAATATATAAAATTACAAAATTTTATAATTAAATTTAGCAATCAAAAAAAGTTAGGAGTATATTAAATTAAATTTAATAAAAAAAATTTTAAAATTATATTATAAAATAAATTTAATGGAGAAAAATATAACTTAAAATGTATAACAAATTACAAAATAAATTTAAAAAAATTTATATAAACATATAATAAAAAACAAATACTTAGAAAAAAAATTTAAACAAATAAGAACAAAATTTATAATAAAAAAATTATTTAAAGCAAAGTAAAATTTTTGAATTTGAAATAAAATTTAATATCACTACTAACTAAAAAAAATATATATTGCATGAGAAAATTAAAAAATTATGTATTAAAAATTTAAATGTACCCAAATTTAAATAATTTTGGTTTTTTATTACAAATCAACTGAGATTGGCTATTTAAAACCACTCACATTAAAATTAAAACTACACTCTACCGCAACTCATTCAATTCTACGAAATGACCTAATTTCTGCAATTGCGATTAAAAATTTTCGTTCACCGCCAATCGAGCCCTTTCCCACACAGGCTGCTAAGCTCACACAAGCATACAAGTGAGCTAGTCAATATCGCTGTTACCTTTGGTGCGCTGAGAAATTACGGGCAGATGTCGGCCATAAAATTGCGTTAATATCCTTGCCGCCAAAGCGAATTTGCCCATAAAGTGGCTAATTCATTTTGGTGGGGCGACAGTGCGGTCAGCGCGCACAAATGCAAGGCAAATGGCCATTTACGATGCTTGGCTACTGTTGCTGCACGGCTGTTGGCCGTTTTGATCTCATACTACTTACATACAACATATACTTGTACAAATGTATGTGTGTCTGCTTTGATAGCACGCATGCGTGCGAAAATGTGTGCGCCATATTATAATTAAAATGCGCTATAAATTTAAGCAGTTGGTAGTAGAATAAACAACATATGTACACTTGGAGAATTTTTTATAAAGTTTTGAAATTAAAAATAAAAAATTGTAATAAAAAATTTTTTTCTTAATATCTTTTATTAGTATATAATTCTAATTCCAAATGATGTTTTTTTTTGAAATTTCGAAATGTTTTTACTAAATGCTTGAAAAAAGTTTTGAAAGTAAAAAAAATTATTTTATTTGATATATTTTTTTTTGATATTTTGAAAAATTAAAAATGTATTTATGTTGAACATAACTGTTTTTTCTATTAAAATTTATTTAAAAACTAAAAGTTTATATTATAAATCTATTTATGTTGAAAGTTTTGAATTTTTTTGTATTAAAAATTATTCTAAAAGTTCAAAACTTTTCAAAAAAAAAAATTTTTATATTGAAAAAATTTATATTTAATTCTTTTGTTTTATTGAAAACCTTTAAATCAAAATTTTTCATTTTCAAAAAAGTGGTTTTGAATTTTTTTGTATTAAAAATTATTAAAAACATAAAACTCTTCAATAAAAAATTTTTTTATGTTCTAAAATACTTTTTTTTTTTATTCATTCTATTATTTTTATTTTAAACAAATTTATTTTCAATATTTTCTATTAATATTTTTAATTATTTGTTACTTTTTTGTAATTTTTTATAAGTTTTATAAAGTTAAATTATTCTCTTGTTAAAAAAAATTTGTTTTGAATTTTTTTATGCATTTTTCAAAAGTCTTGTAGATATCTTATAAGAGTTTATAAAATAATATTGATTAGTTTAATATTCTTTCTGAAGATAAATATTAAATAATGGTCCAATTTCGTTTATAATGAAATGTACATACATATGTATATATTTAACTCACTTGTTTTAAAAAAAAAAAAATTATTTTTATTTATTAATTTTATTTTGAAATTTACTAATATTTTTTTTTTTGCAACAACAAATTATGAAATAAGTTTTTTTTATCATAATTTAATTTTCCAAATACTTTTTACAACCTATTTTTTGCCACAACTCAACAATCATTTCTCTCAGTGCACCATCACTCGTTGCGCAGACGCCAGTTGAGCGATTAAACTGCTGCTCCTGCGGCTGCTGCTTGCGCTATAAAATCGCTGAGAATTACAAGTGTATAAAAGCAACTTACACAACAACAACAACAATCGCATCTACTTAATTCACACAGTAATAATGACAGCAGCAATAACAACAGCAACACTAGCCTTATGTGGCAAAATCGAAACTCATCAGAAAGCCATAATGCGCTTCAATAAAATGCCGCTATGCCGCTAAAGGCCGGCAATGGCGGCATCTTCATTGATTTTATTCGATTAAAACAATCGATTGAACGATTTTCTGCATTCGTTGATTCGCAAATTATTGCCCACATATAATGTTTATTTGTTTTTGTAGTGCTTTTGTTCAATTTTTTGTTCTTGGTCATTATTTGGTCACAGGTTATTAAACGGTAGGGTCATGTAATTTTGGCGAAATTTTAAAGGTCTGATTTTTTACATTATCTTTTTATATTTTGTATCGATATGATTCGGAGATTCCCACGGGAACGAAAAAATTCTTAATTTGTAAGTACTTAATGGTTGTGGTTAAAAGTTAGTTAACTGACTCTACAAATCATCAAAATTTTAATATAAGGCCAGCGTGAGAACTAAATCCTTTCTTGAACCACCGAATGATGAGCTATCAGGTAAACCAATTTGCATCAAGTTATGAGCTCTTTACAGTTCAAAGCTGCAATCTCCAAAAAATATTAAGTTAAAGCTTCATTATTTTATCTTTTGCAATACGGAGTCTATTTTAGCCTATGTTATACTAGATCAGCAAAGCTTTTCAATGTAGCTCAGCCTCAAAGCGAAAACTTTAACATTAACATAATCAGTAACAAAAGTATCTAAGACAGCTCTGAGAGAGAGAGAGGGAAATAGAGATCCGAAAACTCAAGTGAAATCTAAAAGTATGATGCCACAAAAGTTAAATACTAACTCTTACAAAATACCATAGATCATAGCTTCTGTATAATAATATTGGCATTGGAATTCTTTGACTATAGAATGCAGACCATTTCAATAAACATACAGATATAAATTATAGTATGAGTACTCATCTTACTCATTCATATTAAGTTGACTACAGTTCAAAGATCATATGTAACTCAGTTCATAGAACAAAGAACAAAAATCAGCGTTAAATCAAATGACAAATCAGAAATCCAATATCATATTTCATAGATCTCAACATATAGAATACAGATTATATCATATACAATATATGAGATATTATAGATCCTAAGCATATTTCCTAGATTGTACTCGTATATATAATATAAGTTTAATTTGCTATCTATAATTTTCCAAATATTATTTACGATATAGTCTTTATTTTAAATAATAGTTGCTGAACTATAAATCATAGTTTTAAGATCATTGTTCAAAGATTTTAATCTTAGACAAAGATCATAGATATAAACCACTGATCAGACAACAGATTTTATAGTTTACAGATGCAAAAGCGTTCAAGGTATTTAACACAAATAATTAATCACATATTATAGATCACTGACCTTAGATCACAGATTATACAATATCACAGTATACACAGCACATATTAGAGACCATATTTTATAAATCATATATTATAGATCATAGTTTTTAGAGCATATGTCGCATATAAGATAAATCGTAATCGTAAAACCAAAGCTCGTTAATGATAGATCATCTGAGTATGGACTAAACATTTTAATAACAACTTTGAAATGCATGTGTTTGGTTTATAATTCATGATCATTATTCAACTTGTAGACAACTCATAGCTAATAAAACACAGATTATAGTTTTAAAACACTTTTTATCGGGGATCAGACTACATAACAAAAAGCAGGTAAAACGTGGAGGAAGATCACAAATCTGAAATCACTAATCATAGATCGTATATCGTAGATCGATCAACTCTAGAGCTGAGATAATGGTCTTTAAACGTAGATCATAGCTCTTAAATACAAGATTATAGACTACAATTTTGAGTGCAGTATAGGTTGAGATGATAAGTTGTAGGTCGAAAGCTCAGATCGTAGTTCATAGTTCAAAGTTTGTAGATCACTAATCGAGGAACCTAGGTTACATATTACAGAACTTAGTTTAAATAGCGAAGATCGCAGCTGCAATAAAATAGATCGCAGATTAAAAGTGCGAGTTAGATCGCAGATCAATAATGTAGCTGTCAGTTCAGAGAGCACATCTATTAAATCATGTTTAGAGATTCTTAATTGTATAGGTCATAAACTCAGACACTAGGGAATAGTGGTCTTTGCTCTTGGCACATATAATACATTTATATAAGATATATGAGAGATTACTGATCTTAGACTAAAGTAGGAAGATCATAAGATCGCAGTTGCTGTAAACAGATCATGACTCAAAGGCATTTGAGCATCAGTCACGAGCTACAAATGAAAATTGTAGCGCAAGCAGCAGTTTTTTTTTATTCTCTATCCATTTCAGCAAAAGTTATGCCACAATCCGCATGCGCTTAGCTATTTTAGATTACATATTCTGCGCTAAGTTCATTGCTCTTTTCATCACCATTCGCTGCTCCTGTCGACAACACGCGGCTACGCAACTTTGCAATCCAATCAATTTCTCGAGCAGCTCATTAAGCGTTTGTTTGTTCTTCGCTAATTTTGTTTGTCGCTTCACGATGCTTTGAAATTCATAGTTTTCGTTGTTGTTTATTTCAGACGAAATTAATTTTTCACCTTTTTTATTGCAATCATCGTTTTTGTTTTGTTGTTGTTTTATTTTGTCACTTCATTTCTGCCGCGTCAGCGCGCTTTGGCATTTATGGTGTTGGCATAGAAATTTATGCGTCGCTCTTTAATGAACACAAATTGGCGCGGCTAACTTTATAAGCGATCAAGTAGCGCACAGCTTATTAGTAGCAAATGACAACAACAGCAAGCGCAACAAGACAAGCTAACTAGTTAAAAAAAATTTTGTTTGTTGTTTTGATTTACTTAAAAGTGCCGCACCATTTAAGGCGCATCCGTTAGTTTAGCGCCCGCCTAAGCTTTTAATATAAAATTTAATAACAACAACAATAGCAAAAGCTACGCGACAGCCAAAACTACATGCATTTATTTATTCAGTAGCTATGAAAACATTGATTTGATGCTTATCGCCACACCAATAACGGCGACGTCGTCGGCTACCGTACGAACTTGTTTGCTGAAAACAAGAGAGAAAAAAAAAACACAAAAACAAAACGAAAATTGGTATGAGCAGAAGGCTAGAAATTGACAATCGAAATAAATTCGTCGAATTGATAAGCATCTCACTTTGAATGTCTTCTTACTTTTGGCTGCACGATTTGCGTTGATAGGCAAATAGGGTGCGCGCAGGCGTCGCGGCGCGTCAAGCACGTAGTCTAAATCCAGAGTTTTGCTTTCTACGGTTTGTCTAGTAACATGTTATAAATTTTAAATATTATATTAATAGTTGAGTGGCAATTATGGTCTGACTTTTGCTTGCTTAGTACGCTGGAAGCGCGCGCTTTGCTGGCGCGATCTCGAAAATGTTATGAAAATGATTGGTAGAAGGTCAGTTAACCAAAGCTAAGCTCATTATTTGTATAAAGTGGCGAAGACCTTTAAGCCTTTTTACAAACCAGAGAAAGTTGATCAGTACTTCTAAGTTTCCAAGCAACAGAAAATATTTAAAACGATACAGGGCCTCCAAATTTTACTAATCCATTGTGTTCGGCAGGCCTTAGAGAAGCTATAGAGCCAAAGCCTAGAGAAAGATATATTTAGATATCCCAAACAAGATCTTTTGGTCATGGAGGCGAAAGCAGTACTTTCTTCATTTGGCAACTGTGCTCATAATTTGTATAAACCGAGTTAGGTACATTGCAACCGACTATCTGGTACTATATCACTAAGTTCGAAATCTTTAAGCAACAACTGACATCATACTTTAAAAAAGACTGTTCCTTGTATACCGAGAAGCCGAATTTTGAGTCACCCGATTAAGCATTTTTAGCTTATGCTCTAAGTTTTGCAATTTCTATGGCTCTTACTGTTTTAGGTTCATATTTTTTGGGTACCGTTACTGTATCAGGCCTACTAAGTAGGAAAAGTTGCGAAGTAGAGGTATTTAGATTTCGAGTTCTCAGTTTTTGCTGCTAGTAAGCATCTGATTGTTTGGTCAACTTAGTGAGGAACTCTATCAGATTTGCCATAATTTCTTTATAGGATCCCCAGTTTTTTAAATGTAAATTGAGTTTCAAAGGTCAATTGGCCTAATAATTTAACAATTTAGTGGATTTTCATGCCTTTGCTTAAATTTTGTCTGTCTAAAAATTGGCTTGTCTGAACCCTTGCGAATACAAAACACGGCAAAGTAACCTAAAATATACTTGGTTCTTCAATAATAAATCTTGCTCTTATTTTCGGCGATCCATCTCTTTTCCTGTGATCCCTTTCACTGTCTTAACAGTAAGCTTTCCGTTACAATAGTTGCTGCTGCAACTTTCTCAGCTCCAATTTGATGTGTCTTAAGGTCGTCTATGTGCGTTTGGTTGCTCTAAACTCGCTGCCGATTAATTTTTGGTTGTCTCTTCAAACTTTCAACAGCATTTATTGTTGTTGCATGCATAATTACTGCAGGTTTATTAATTAATTAAGTAAGTTTTATGTTTGGGAATATGTTATGTTGTTTTTAGTGCTGATCGTGCAGACGCGCTGGTTTCATTAAGCTTGGGATCAGCGCTGATAGCCGCGGCTTAATGATAATCGATAGATATTAGCGGTTAACTACATGCAACACTGTATGTTTATGCTAATGAGTTCAATCTATATGTTTTTGTGTAAGTGGCTTAGACCACTAATGAATGAATGAATCAATGTAAGTTAGAGGGAGTTATTGCGGCTAGTCTCACGCTTGGCTTTTTGAGGTTATAAACGGCGCGAACTCGTTTTAATGCGTTATTTGCTGTTGCGTTGGCTTCGTTTCTAGTTTTAATATTTATTTTTCGATTTCATTGTTTGATTAAAAACGATTTATGGAATTTTTAATTATGATTATGATTTCTTTTGTTTTTGTAGGTTTTTGAAAGACAAATTTATTTAATCTTTTTTTTTTTTTATACCAGCTTATTGTGTGGCTGGTGGTATATACATTAGTTTTGCACTTATTTATATGCTTTTAGCCTCAATCAGATTGCGCTTCAGTTCAGTTCAATCCATAAGACATGACCGACTATGTAATAAGTGAAATAGATCTAATAAAAGTCCACAAACTAAGCATAAGCCGTCATGAAGCTTAATTTTCAGCAATATTTAGCCATAGTCTTCTCTATAAATTTGCGTCTATTGTTTCGCCGAGGACAAGTAATACTTAGATTCAACGGACGCTCGCCAGAATCAATAAAAGTAAGTAGTTAAGTCAATAATAAGAGTACAAACGCGTTGTATAGGCAACTCCTACACAGGTTTTGTTCAACAAAATCATCTTAAATCATTTCGGAACTCAGCCGATGGAGCTACTCGGTTCTTCATACAATTGTCAAAACCGCACTTTGTTTTGTGTTCTTCATACAATTGTCAATACCGCACTTTGTTTTGCCAGCTCAAGCTGCTTCTTCTTAAAGCGAAGCGAGCCAAACAAATCGCAGAGCTCTTGTAATGCGCATAATAAGTGTTTGGCTTTATATTAGACGTCGTCTTCCTGGCTTTTAAGTAATGAAGCTGACCACAAGAGCTCCAGCACCAAAATTAAGTATCTAGAACTTCTTTGTTCATGCTGGCTTCACCGATTTTGAACCTAACTCACCACATTTCGCGTATAACTTGATCTATGTTCACCTCAACCTCTATATAAATTCTTTTTCCAACTCCGTTGTAGTACAATGTGCTTTTATAATCGATTCAAAAGATTTGCCGCCGCTGCATTACATTTTTTCCATATCCGTTAAAGTTCTGTTTACCCGCTTATCTTACCAACTCAGTCTTTTTTGGTTTTTGTCTCGAAATTTTTACTTTAAGCTGATTTTTCTACAGATAGTCCACACTCTTAGTTAGTGAGTTTGCTTTATAGATCTCGCCTAATGATTTAAATGTTGTCCGAGCACCTGACTACAAGTACTTTGTCTTTAAGTCGCTGGCTCCGCAGTCTCTGTGTTCAAGGAATTGCTTTTTGCATAAAATTTGGTTTCATGGTCATTCGCGCTAGATTCGTAGTTAGGCTCAGTGATCTACAGTTAGGGTGCTTAACCGCTAGAATGCGTTTTTTTTGTAGAGAGAGTGAGTTGGTGTATTCAGGAACGCATTAAACCGGTTAGAGTGTAGTAGGGTCGGATACCAATATATAATATAACATCTCGCTGTCTCAATCGCTCTGAGATCTGTTGGGTTCGGTGTTACGGCAACTAAGGTGGAATAGCCGAATTAATCGCTGCAGTTAATCTTTTTATTATACTTTTAATTTTCTTTTGAATTAATAAAGCATAAATAAGGAGCATATTTGTTATTAGAACCAATCTGCATGCAGTACTGTATCTTATATATCCAAGTGTAACCATGAGTAGACCGCCCATAGTACAAAAAATTTATATTTTCCGATGTTTATGTCATTACAGCAACACTAATTTCTAACCTCTCCTTTTTATCACAAATTATAGCGTTTATCGCGCTCAATTATTTTCCCACCAAACGAATAAGTTGCGCGCTTTGTTGCCACATTTCTTTCATACTTTTTCATAAAAAAAAACAAAAAAAAACTTTGCCCATCTCCACCGCCTTCGAACGCTATTTGTCTTCGGTAATTTTATCGGCGCCTCACGGCCTATTTACACATTTATTTCTGCTTTGCAGCGATTTTAGCCACTTCCTTTCGCACCCACACCAAACGCTTGCCCTGAGGACGTAATTGTCCTTCGCGACCACAGCGGCGCTTATCACGTTTACGGACACACTAAAAGCGCTATTATCCTTTGTACTGCCCACCGCGCATAGCGCGCGATAAATGGTCGTAATATTGATGAGCCTACGCGCGACGCAGATAACCAATTCCCAGGCCGGTGGCGTAATTAACGCGCGTACAAACAATAAAAAAAAAGAAACGAAAATAAAATAAAAATGTTGTAGCAAATAGCGAACTTTTATCAACACATAACGCTACCAAGGCAAAGCTGCCACACACACGCATATCGCGCGCATTCACTAACAGTAGTCGACGCTGTTAGCGCGCTTGTATCTGCCTCGCAGATGATTGCCACATTTGTCAACAAAAGCGTGTTGACAATGCAATGCGCGCCACGGCCTTGCCACCGTGTTGGCCAACCAAACGACCGTCCATATGTTTACCAATACACATGCATACGCGCGTAAACACAGCGCGCAACCTCATCAGTGCCGCAATCGTAAAAATATCCATTTTACTACGCGTTCGCTATCGCACAGGCAGATTTGGCGGCGCGATTGTGTACCATGGCTAATGACAAGCGCTCAATAGCAGCTACTAACTACTGGCTAGCTCGCGCGGCTCCCAGGACATAACACAATGGATATACGTGTATGCATACATATGCATGCGTGTATATAATGTTAGCGCAGCGCTGTTCAATAGACGGTCGCTCGTAAAATTATCCACCTTCATTAGGCTGCCGCTGTTGGTGCTGCTGATAGCGTTCCATGATAGGCCTATCAATTTATTGTTATGCTGCAACATTGCTACGCCGCATTGTTGATGTTGGTATTGTTGTTGTGTGCGCAGTTGGTGGCAAGCGCGCAATCGTTAATAGACCCAACCGCCTATTCAGCCAAATGGCAGTTCAACACGGTGCTGCAGCAGGTAAGTAGTGTTGGTTGGCGGTTTAAATTAATTACATCAGGCGCTAGCAATCGTATGTAATGATATTTTATGGTCTCCACTTTATGGTGGTATCACTAGCGCGCGGCGGCAGAGATTGCGTGGAGCCTCCGTTGGCGTTTTATTGTTGGTACGTAAAGTATTTTGCTTTAATACCTTGCTGGTCATCTGTTTAAGGGAGTGTGTGGCGACACTGCCTAAAGCAGGTGTGGGGTTTCGATTGGGCACCGTGTTCAGAGCGGATCCTTATTTCGATGAGCGATGTTGATTGCGAACATGTAGAATTGGGTGTGTACCCAGCGGTAATTATTTTCAAGTTGACAGGGGATAGATAAGCTTGTGACCTACGATTATTACTGTTCAATCAGTTCATCAAAATAAGTAGGAGTTTACTGCGGCTCTAATTCTGCAGCGCGTTCCATTAGTTCAACCGTTTTGTATTAGACAAATCTCGAAAACACCGGTAGTCTAACTGATTTTGCACATAGCTGTCAAGTGTGTACTTTATATTTCTCTAAAACTTTCTTCTGTGTTAGATGATCTGCCTAAACAATACTAACGACTCGACATAGAGACTGCTAAAATTTGCTTCGACGGAACGCGCTGGGCTCATCCGACTAGTTGAAACTGCATTCGTTTATAGAGAACTCGCTCATATTGCGTTTTTAGTTCTCGTATTTACACATTCGCTACACTTTTAGGTCCATATATACATTTGTGCCACGATAACGCACTAACTTTAATCAATCGGAACCTGCTAAAAATCCGACGAAATTTGCGAGGAAGTTTTTAAGGGTTTAGTTAAGCATGTCAGTGAATTTTTTGGTTGAAAGATGATTGAGTGACTTCCAACTGACATATCAGTAAGTAAACTTGCACAATCTTTTTCTATAAATCTAGTTAAAATAGTACATTTACGTGAGGATCAGCTCATTTTTTTGTAGATGACAACTGCTAACAACTTCTGAATAGATTTTGATAGGTTTCAAGACAGCAAAGTAGTGAGAGCAATCAATACTTGAGTCTTGATGACACATCTTGCAAAACTGTGGCCCCTTAAATTTACGGCAATGCCTTATATTTCAAATCACTGCCACCGAATTCGGTCTTGTGATGAGACGGTCAGCTTGATACCTCGAAAGACAGTAAGCAGTTGGAATGTGGTAGAGGGCTGAGAGTGGACAGCTCCAGCAAAAGTACAATACCAGACTACTCAGATCGAGACCGGAACCCACACACGAAAGAGCACAGTTGCCGTAATTGTAAATACTACTTAGTGCAATCAAATCGGAATGCTTGGAATGCACAATCGACTTATTAACGCTAATATAAATTTGTAATTTCGCGAATAGTTAGAAATATTTTGTGCAAAGCCGAACCGCAATGGCTTGGAATGGTGGTCAGCAGCAAATATTTGTGTCGGTATATCTAAAAAGCTTAAGCTAAGCATTTTATCGACATAAATTTTCCGATTCCATAGATGGCAAGGCAAGTAACCAAATCGGCTTGTTTACATACACTTACACTCCGTTAAACCAAAAAACAAATACTGCTACAACCCGCGGTAGTGGTAATTGGACTGTAGTTTGCCGGTTGTACAACGGTGCCACAAACGAACAGAGCTTGTGGACTTCCGAACTGGCTCAACGACTGGCGGTATGGCTGTCGGGCTGCTGAAGTTCACAGCTACAAACGACAACTTGTACGGATCGTTGGTGGCGGCACTTGTGGCGCTTATCCTGGCGCCACCACAAACGATGTGAAAACACAGAAAGCGAAGTACGCGAGCAGCCAGCCCGCGAAAGAATCACAACCAAGGCGGCGGCAATGGTTGCTACAAGAGTAAAATTAAAGATGCCTCATTTACAACAGTTACACAATGTTGGGCGATTGCGTTTAAACATGCATAGGAACGTTACACAACTCTTGCCACGGACACAAGATGCTGATGACAAGTGGTGGCGACGCCGAAAAGCCAAAACAGCAGCCCAACGTAGTAGCGAGTTAGCGAAAGATGCCGCCGCATGTGTAACCGAACAACGACATGCAAACGTGCCGCAGACGTCAGCCAAGAAAAAGGAAGATAAACGAAGTACGAGTGAGGAGAGGAGCCCAGCAAGCGGTGAGAGGAACGTTGAAGACCCAGCATAGTGGAGACGCATCAAGTTGTGGATGGATATACGGCTAAACGGAAGGACAAACGGTTGGACTAAGGAACGTATGTGCGGACGGACGGCGAACGGTCGGATGAAGGCACAAAGTAAGGCCAAGTCGCATGGGCAGACGACAATTGTCTGATGAGCTGTGCGGTCAGAGCTTTTGTCTTTGCGCGCATGCAAAGTGAGACAAAGATTTCGCCAGAAGATCGAACGAATTGTAGAGGGGCAACGGAGACGACGGTCACTCGAAACGTACGTCGCACGTAGTATATATATACAATCGTGGCAATGGTAATGGTGCACAGATATAGCGGACAGCATGCCGTATGGCGCAGACGTTGAGAACTCAACAATGATTGTGACGATTGCGTTGAACGTTCAACAAGTTAGTGTTTTTGTTGTGTTGTGCCGCACATTGTCTACAGGTTGTATGCGCAATGATAAAGGCATGCCGGCAGGCGCCAGCCAGTCATCACCAACAAAGTACCACACCAAATCTGCGAAATGAGGCGCACAAAATTCAAATCGAGACGCGAGCGCGCACACACGTTTAAGCGCGAATTGAATGCGTCGAATGTTGCACAGACGCGCTCACACCGCACAAAGCTGCGCCTGGCTAAAAGTTGGTGGCTAAAGTTGCGGCACAAAGACAATGAAGACGAAGTATGTATGAATTGAAATCAGCGCACAGCACGGATAAAGGGCGCCAAAGGCGAAGCAAGCACAGTGGAGAGCTGCCAATGACAAGGTTGACATGGGAAGCCAGGCTTTGCTGGCAAGTAAACTAGTTTGCGGCAAGTGTGACGGCGGAGAAGTAAATTCTTTTGTTTTACTTTTTTATATTCGGCGATATTTTTGGTGTTAAGCCTGTGATTGTCTTCGCAGACGGCGCTCAAATGACGGAAACTAACCAAGCTAATCAGGTTGCTGATTTGCAAAGGCACAGAGAGGATGCCGAATAAGTTGAATTAACGACAAGCTTGTCACGCAAATTGAAGGTGAGAGACGAAAGCGAGTCAGCTAAAAAAAACAAACTTTTATCTTAGATTTGCGCTAATCAAAGTGACATGAGAAACTCAAGCACAACAACTGATGGGATGTGATGGAAATGAGAGGAGTAATGAAAGTGAAAAGAAGAAGTGTGATTGAAGTTTAGTTTAGCACATCAAACAAATATAGCATAGCAGTGCTAAGGCTTAGAAAGTAGCGACCATGGTGGGTTCACAGACATCAGCAGTTCGAGCTTTTGTATGGCTGCTCGATCGATCGATTCTGATTATGAGTTGCAATTACTGTTCAAGTCAAATAATTTTCTTGCTGCCCAACATAGGCGGTACAATAGCTCTAGGCTTTAAAAGTATCGAGCTCGATGGGTACACAGACATTAACAGTTTGTAATTTTGCAATGCTGCTCAATCGCTGGTGATCAGAAATCTTCAGATTATGACCTGCACCCATCTCACAGATCAAAAATATTATTTGTGGAAGTATACATGATGCCTATGATTAAATCGTTACTACTAGAGACTCAAAAATTAGATAAAGCTATTGAAAGAATCAGCGCGAAATTTGTAACGGATACTCCATTTGACTTTAAAATAAGTCTATTGGTACAATAGG
The DNA here is from genome assembly GCF_042242935.1 of Bactrocera oleae. Classification (NCBI taxonomy): domain Eukaryota; kingdom Metazoa; phylum Arthropoda; class Insecta; order Diptera; family Tephritidae; genus Bactrocera; species Bactrocera oleae. The sequence continues at coordinate 5,012,040 of NC_091539.1, forward strand.
AAGCTTGAATAAACCGCTCATTTGAAGCAGAGACTACGAAATACGACTCACAGACGTGGAAAGTCTATCGTACCGGCTAAATAACGTAACAGTGTTATGTCAGATCAATTTGGATGGAAACCAAGTTCTGCATAGAGTTCAAACGTCTTTAAAGTCGCGTCAGACCAGTCCTCGTACAGCAACTTGGAAATAATGAGCGAGCGAGGTCGCAAAACTGCACAAATTTCTTGTTTGACCTATACAAACTTGGAGCTTGTGAGTTTAGCTTGCCATACCAACACAACTCTCGTCCCCACTAAATCTTAAAACTTTCCTCACCTTAAAGCGTGTTACCTCATGCCTTCATACAAACCCTTTAGCACTTCACAGAACCCGCACAAGTTACCTTCAGCCAGCCATATCTCTACAGCTGATCGCTCGTAGTGATGGCAGCTGCTGTTTACTAGCCACTGCTGCCAAAAATGCCACGTTTTCTGAGCTGACCTTTTGAGCTACCGATTTTGTGGCGATAAGCGCTGACGACCACGAAGCAGAGAAGGATACAAGACGGTGTTGGTGGCGACAGTGTCAATAGAGCACATCAAAAAACAAGTGCGCTGACACCCTATACACCACAAACAGCCAAGGACAAGTGGGCTGGAGTACAGTGTCCAAGGCAAGATGAGACTTATGAGAGCTTACATAAGCGTTTGTTAGGCGGTAGAGCTAGCTGAAGGGCGACTAAAGCTGCTTACTGGTAGGCTTACTATTAGCCGCATAAGTCGTGTCCAACTTTTTTCTAAGTTGCCTCTTTCATATCTGCAATGCGCGATAAGCTGTGCGGCAACAACGCGACACAGGCGACATAGGCAGCCAACCTTGGCACAGCGTGCAGTGTGTGGGAGGGCGTGGCAGCGGGTACAGTAGAAGAACCAGTCTCGCGCCACGCTGACAGTGGCACTGACATTGCTGGCCGTTGGTGGCACGTTGCACATTGCCTATGGCCACCGACTGTGGCGTCTCTGGCGGCGGCTGCTCGACATTCATTGGAATTCGTTTTGTGGCAACGACACGACCACTGGGACAACAGCAGCCAACAGTGACAACAACAACAATAACAACAACAAAGGACGGCTGTGGCAGCAACTTGCCAACAAATTGGAATGAACAGGCATTTAAGATGCTTATCAGAAAATGGAAATACAAATGAAATGTAGTAAAACGACGGCGCACAGCAACAACAACGCTTAGCGCGACTCATCGATGGCAATCGAAATGCCAAATAAGTAGTAAAAAAAACGGGTAAGACAAAAGCACAAGTGACATTTGTGCGGCAACCTGGTTAGTCGTTGCATAAACCAGCGGTTGCAAGATGGGTAGCAGCTACTGCCAGTGGCAGCAGCGTTTGCAACATATGTCGCGCCACGTTTGCAATAATTTCTTCATTTCTATTGCAAAAGTACGCTCCAATAGAAGCAGCGGTGGCAGCCAGCGGACGGAAGAAGGCGTGCTAGGAAACAAATGGTTGGCTGACTCCGTTGCCGGTTGGCCATTTTAGCTGTCACGCTGAGCGCTGCGATTCGTCGTTGCGCGCCCAAAAACAATGAACGTAGGCAGAAAGCAACAAATATATAAAAAAAAACAAAAACAATAAAAAAAAGTAAAGAGCAACACTGAAATTGCAAAAAATATCGAAGACCATCGCCACAGCAGCGGGTCGCGCGCACGCTTATCGCAAATTGGAAATCAGTTGTTAAAAATAAATAAAATAATAAGCGCAAGTAAGAAGTAGTAGAAAATGTGTGAGATAAACACGAATAGTAAAATGAAATTGTTTATGCTATAAAAAAATGGAATTTTTGATTGCTAAGCATGGCGGAGATGGCGTGATGAGACAAAGTTGCACGCGCGTTAGAGTATTGGGTGCCGCTGGAAATGTAGTATTACCCAAAACCCAAAACAATACAAAATCAAACTGGAGGTCTCAGCAATACGTAGACGCCATAGCAGTTGGAGCTTTCAAACAAAAGAGCTCAAAGATAAACGTTTCAAGCATTGCTTGTCGCGACTTAGGGCTTAGTAAAGACAGCTTGCAAGCGCAGTGCTCAAGTATACTAATTTCAAGCAATGCTAACAGGCGAATCTATGTTAACTGCCTCAAGCATCATATTTTGTCGTCATTTTGATCTTAAAGATATTTGTAGAGCTTTTTAACAGCTCAAAGCTCACTTACTGAAAACATACTTATATTAAATAAATCTAACTGCTACGGAACATAGATATAATTATCATTGTATGCTTAGAGAGCTTTTGTAGAGCTTTTTGTGGAGCTTTTCATAGAGCCATTTTTGAAAGCTCGCAGTTTGAGCAAATCCAACTGCTACAGAACTTAGATCTTGTTACTAATTTTTCAAAGCTCAAAGCTCACTTAATGAAAAACTACATACATTATACTGCTACAGAATACAGATGTAATTATCAATAAATCCTTAGATAACTTTTGTATAGCGTTTTGTGCAGCTTTTCATAAAGCCATTTTTGAAAGTTCGAGGCTTAAGCAAATCCAACTGCTACAAAACTTAGATCTTGTTACCAGTTATTCATTGAAATACCTTTAAGGAGCTTTTGAAACGCTTTTTGAAAGCTGTTTGAAAGCTCAATGTCGCAAAGTGATTTATATTGCTGGCGTTTAGAGATCGTATAAAGCTATATTGTGGAAAAAAGAATTCTTTTTTGTAATATTTGACTGGTCTCTATTAAAAAAATTATTTATGTGATTTTTTTTCCATTTTTGTGAATTTGTTTTACGCTTTTGTTTTTTAGCGAATTTTTTTTTTTGTTTTGTGTTAAGTTAGTGAAATTTTTTATTCTAGTTAAATATTGTGGTTATAAGACTTGCCAACATTCTATGCTTCTATTGAAAAATAAATAAAAAATAATATAAAATAAAATAAATAAAATAAAAATAAATTTCTTGATCACAAACTGGGTTGCCACAGTGTCGAACGTGGTTTTCCCATAAATACATAATTTTTATTATAGCAAATGATTTTAAAATGGGGGAGCAGTGCTTTGAGAAATACTTTAAGACGATTTATACCAACAATTTTTTTAAAACTTTCAATTAAATTTTAAATTAAAAAATATATAATATTTTGGAATTTTTTTTTGGGAATTTATTTTATAATTTTGTGTTTTGTTAGTCTTTGTAGAATTTAATTTTTTATTTTGGGTTTTTTTGGATTCAGTTTTTTTTCATATTACAATTTTTATTGTTTTAAAAAATTTTTTTAAAACGTTTTTAATTGTTTAGCTATATTTTTAACTTAATTTTTTTTATTTAACAACTAATGATTTAAACCCATGTAAGCACCTACAATCGCTTTGCCTACATTTTCACAAATTCTCACATCATTAATTAAGCAAAAAAGGGGCCACCAGCCACCAGGCCAGTGATACAACGGATTAACGAATAGAACGGGGCAACAGCCGAAGGCAGCAAAGTGAACGCTGAAGCCTAAAATCAATTATAAAAAATGACCGAAATTGTAATATATTACATTTATGGCATTTCATTAACGAAATTGGTCATTTAACTTGGTCAACAGCACAAAAATATCGAAAAAATAGTGAAAAACTAGGTAAAAAGTGAAGTAGAAAGAAACAAATATGGTGAACGCAAAACAAATCTACAACAAAAACAAACAATAAAAATGTAAATTTCATAAAAATCTTCGTGGGAATAAAATCCGACGATTATAAAAACCCAACAAGCATATGTGTGTATTGCTCAACCGACAACGAGGCAGCCAGGCCACCAAGCTAACAGCCCAGCGGCAAATGTAAACGATCGGTAGCCGCCAGCAGCCAACGCGCTGCGCTGCTGAAGAAGAAATCGAATGTTTCAAAGCAGCAAAAGCAAAAGTAAAAATGAAAAATAGAAAAAGTTGCAAGCCGCGGGCCGCGCCACAAAGCAACAATCGGACAAACAAGGCAGTGTGGCCAGCGTGTGTTTTCGTAAAAAAAATTTATTTTTTCACTGACAGTGGCGATTATGCATATTTTAATTTGTTTGTCAATTTATTATGATTAATAAGTTTATAATTCCGACTTTTTTGTCGCGCAGCTGGGACAAGGGATTAAGCCCAGCTACTTGTGCAGTGTGCGCTTGCAAGACGTTTAATTAATCGCATTGGCAACTCTGCGTACGAAAGATTTCACCGACCGGCGGCGTAATGGTTGCGCTAATCGTACGAGCGCTGGCTAAAGAAGTGTCGCAAGGCGCGCTGCTGCGACTGCTGCTGACGCTGAAATTGATGTGGAAGGCACTGATTGCATAAGTATAGGTGTAAATGATGAGTAAATCAAATGATTGCTGCCAAAAGGTGACTGAGCAGCTTATTAACTGTAAGATTGATGACGGTGCGCTGCTGGGATTGAGCGTTGCGCAGCAGGTGTGCGTTATAGAGTATGATGTGTGCCGCAAAGACATATGATGTGGAGTCTGTATATAGCAGACTTTTATTTTCGAAATCGCAATATATATGAGTATATATTGCCGTAGTGTACGAAAATCTCGATAAAGACACCAAATAAAAAAAATTGTGTGAAAAACGTATGCTGATTTGTGTGGAAAAGGCACTTAAGTTCATGGCGCATTGACAGCATTGATTTAACAAGACAGCTGGGCGAGTATGAAGTACAAAAATTTCAGCGCACACGTTAAAAGTAAGTTCTTTGCATTAAAAGTTTGTACAGCGTAACAACAAAATCTCGTAGAAGAATTCTTCCGCAGAAAACATCTTCAAAAAACAACACTTATAAATGATTTACTTAGCTAAAAAGCTATAGAAGAGAAGATAACAAAAATTTCAGCATGTTTTCAATAACTGCTTTTAATAAACCACTTAAAACAGAAAACCGTTATATGAAGAATATACGTGGTTGCTAATCAAACAACTAAATTTCGTGTCACGTGATTTCTATGTTCAAAAACCTCGACAAAATTTAATTTCAGCACGATATCTATATGTATATATCTCTCTTTAGTGGAATAGAAACTTCAGATGTAATGAACTTTATGTTTAGAAATCAGTGGAGAAGCACAGACTTCTTCTGATATGAGAACGAAATATTCTGCACACAGCCCGGTTCTTAAAAAAAAAAAAAGAATTAAATTGAAACTTACTGTCTTAATAGTTGGCTCACAAATAGTTCTCTACGGATCCGTGGAGCCTTTTGTAATAAAATCTCCTATCTAAAACAACCAAAATTGAGTTTCTAAGCTGTATGATAGGATATTTAGCAGCGATCTTTGAGCTTTTATTATCATAATATCGCACTTGAGGACTCCAGTTAGAAAATTGCACGTATAATCAACCAAATTTAAGAATTTGAACGAGCTTTCACTGAAAAGTTTTTTTTTAAGTGTAAGAAAATAAGCCACAAAGAGTGAATCTTTTTATAATTTATAAAAGAAAAATAACGTAGTAACCAATAATAACCAAAATAAGTAGGTCGAACGAGCTTTCACTGCAAAGCTCCCTTTAAAGTGTAATTAGATGTATTAAACTGTAGAAAATTAGCCACAAACGCTAGATATTTTATAATTTAGGCCGCACTTGCGGACTTCAGTTAGAAAAATGCTGAAATAACCAACGAAATGAAGCGAGCTTTCACTACAAAGTTCATTTTACAGTGTAATTAGATGCACTAACCTGTAGAAAAATAGTCAAAAATGCTGGAGCTTTTATTATTTATGCCGTACTTGAGGATGCTGAAATAACCACCAACATAAGCGGTTTCAACGAGCTTTTGCTACAAAGCTCACTTTAAAGTGTAATTAAATCCATTAACCTGCAGAAAATTAAGCACAAAGAATGAACCTGTCATAATTTATGCCGCACTTAAGGACTCCAGCTAGACAAACGCATGCATTATTTCAATCACTGTTGTCCTTTAAGGTTTTCAGTTTAGGCTTTTTTCCGCAGAGCACAAAAGCAGCTTCCGCACTTGAAATGCTGCAAGCAAAGCGACTAAAAATGAATATTGCAATTAAAGAAAAAATATTTTCTAAATACTATTGCAAATGCCATTATTGGCAAACGAAAAAAATTAACTCAAAAGCCCGAGGTTTGAAAAAATCCAGCCATTTAAGTGTGGAAATTGGTATAAGCAGGAAATTTCAGGGTGCAAAAATGCGCTCAATGGCACTCGAAAGACATTAGCCCACTTGAAGTGAAGCGACGAAGGTAGCCGCAGGCAAGACAGCGAGCCAGCAAGAGTGCGAGCGTGTGAGTGAGAAAGGGCGAGCAAACACTAGTAAGTGAAAGAGAGAGTGAGCGAGGTAGCAACCAAACAGCTGATGCACTACAATCACATTGTTGTGCCGCTAAATTATTGTACTCTGCCATCGCTTCAAGGGCTGTGCTGCTTATGAGGGTCGAACCGAAGGATAACGCGCCATTGAACAGGGTGACTAGCGCGCACGGATAACGAAAGTAAGGGTGGATTTCAGGCAGCTTGCTGAAATCGCGGCGTTTGAAGCATGCGGCAGGCGTTGCGGCGATGAAAATAAGAACTCTACGGCGTTTAAAATGAGTGTTGGCCTGCGAAAAAATAATCGCGCAGTGCGCGGGTGTGTGCAGCAAATATTTCATTTTTAATTCAGCGCCACACTGTCGCTACATTTGCGCGGTTAAGTGCGCTGTTTGTGTAAGCAATCGAAGTGGGTTCATTCATTTACTTGCACTTTATGAGTTGGAAATCCATTCCCTTGTTTTTTTGTTTTTTGCTTTGCGGCAACACAATTGAAGCGCGCGAAAATTGGATTGTATTGCAAGGATACTCGTTTTATTATTGCCGTAGTGGATTAAGCTGTATTATTATTTTTGTTTAGTATTGTGTTGTATTGATTATTGATACTTTTCATAAACAGGATTTCCGGCAATCGGAAGCTAGACGACCGCTAAATTGAGGCGTTGTAGAAGTTTGTGGAGAAAATGTGCGCAGCTGTGTGTAAGTGTAATGCTCTGGCAGGATGCGAGTGAGAAGAAGTCGTAGTGAACAGAAGAATATGTATAACGAAAAAAAATGAAACAAGAATAAACGTTAACTTCGTTATCAGCGTAACTATAATATATAATATAATAATACATTTCACAAATACAAAAGATTACCTACGCGTACTAGTAACTGCTCATTTTGTTGGAGCCATCGATATAGAACCACTACAGCATATATATAATTACTACTTGAGGCAACACTAAAATATGCGAAGATTTTGTTTAGATCGGACTACTATAACATATAGCTGCCATACAAACTGATCGCTCAAAATCAATATTCGAACATTTCGTTCAGATCGGACTACTATAACATATAGCTGTCATACAAACTGATCGCTCAAAATCAACTTCTTGCATGGAAAAGTTTTATTTGAGAAGATATCTTCACGAAAATTGGCACATCTTATTATTTGTGGCAACACTACAATATCCGAACATTTTGTTTAGATCGGACTACTATAACATATAGCTGCCCTACAAACTGATCGATCAAAATCAAGATAAATATCGTTTAATATATTTTGTATATATTTTGATGCTACAAAATATTCAGCTATGAAGGGTATTATAGCTTTGGTGCAGCCGAAGTTAACGTTTACTAGTATTTACTTAAAAATTTCGTCAAATAGAAAGCCGGCTGCCGTACAGAGTTTATGTTGAACTTGTGGAAGGACCAATTTATCCTATAATTACAATATGTATATTAAAATTATCAAGAAGAGCTCTTGTAAGTGTTCATCCTGTACCGTTTAGTGTTTATATCTTTACCGGGTAAATAATGAACAGCCCATTATTGCTTATTAAAGCTAAAAAGCTTTAACTTTGTGCTTCCATCAATATTCTTTATTGCTTGCCACTTATATTTATTTCATTTTATTTAATTTTTTTTCAATTAATTGCAATTCATTCATTCATTGATTGAAGGATGTCTCACTATAATGTATGTTGCCGTGAAATTCTCACCTGCAAAAATCACTTTCTTTTGTTTTTATTTGTGAAAATTTTATATATTTTTATTTCCGCAACACTTATTATCATAGTTGTTGCCTTCACGCGGCCAATGCCGCGCTCATTCCATTTTTCACCAATTGCGCACGCACCTACTCGTTGCTTTATACTCGCTAATTTATCTAGATATTAACACAGCGTAGGCAAATTATTGTTTGCATTTCGTATTTCACACTGCCACAATCAGTTACAAACACACGCACACGCATGCATATGCATAGCCAACCAAAAGCCCACCCACATCCACGCTCACACCCGTTCTGGCGCTCGCGCTCACCTCAGCTACGCGTTCTGCTCATCTCACTCGCACTTTGACGAGACAAGAAGCAAATGGACTGTCGGCAGCTGTCGGAATTTCACACCAACTACAAATCGCTGGAAAAAGTAACTAAAGCTGGCAACAACAACAACAAACTAACTATTTTCAGCAACAACAACCCATCTATTTCCAACTCAGCACTCCAACGCCGCGAGATCTTTTTCCATTTCAGCATTTCTCACACACTTTAGCGCACTTCACGCCCATTGCTTGTTTTGCTGCTGCTTCTTCTTCTGCTCGTATGCAATTCGCACCTTGTTTTTCCACAATAGTTGTTGTTTTTTCATCGTAATCACAGTTGCGGTTGTAACTATTTTGTCTTTGGTGTGCACTCGGTGGGTGTTCGCTGACATTTAGCAGTGCAACACTATACTTAACTGCGACGTAAACTTCGCGTGCGCATCAGCGTGTCTGTTGAGCTTCGTACAACAACAACACACGTTAGCAGCTTGTCGTTTGGCGTTATTGTTGTAATAGCGAAGTTATCAGGCGTTTTTCTTTGCTTTGTTGCGATAATTTGCGGTGTTGCAAAGTCAATGCGCTCGTTGTTGTTGTTGTTGTGGTTAATTTAGAAAATGAGTTATTGTGATTGAAGCTTGAGCTACGGAGCTTGCACGAAGGTTTGTGAGTCTCAAATGAATGATGTCTCTAAGCGAAATGAGGAAAAAAAGACGGTTAAGAATCTTGGCTTATAAGAAATAAGTATTGTTCGTGTGTCAACGAAATCAGAACCGAAGCGATACGAACTGAACCGCATTAACGAAGTTTTCTCTTATATGCAATTGAGAATCTTACCACTCCGAGTACATTTAAGCATTACGAAGACGTTGGGATATGCAGTCCAGAAAGCCGCGAGATAACGAGCCTAGCTGCTTTCGAAATATCCGACGGTACTTAAGAGAGCTTTAATTTCATTTTTCGAAAATGCTTTGTTAAAAGCTATCGAAGGAGTCTTCCGAAAATATGATATTTTATATGCAAAACTTCATTTAAATAAACGTAAAATAACTCGCCGAACCAAAGTAGGCTACCGAGCTCGTACAATGGTCTACTTTAAAGGCAGCGGTTGTTGCTTAGCAAAAGCCGAGTGTGCATACAGGTTTTGTACTGCTTCAGTGAAGAAGTCCAAGCGCACCGGCAACAAACATGAACGAATTTGCTAAAAAGCTTAAAGCAAATCGCGCTGAAAACATGCCTTGCTTTACTGTTTTTATAGTCCAGTTTCCAACAGCAATGGCTTTGACAAGACGCCTAGACTCAATTATTTAAAGGATAGTGTGGCCTTTGTTTTCGTATTCAGCTAAAAGTACAAATGAAAGCTCAAAATGAAAATAGAAAGCTTTTAAAGCTTTAAACGCGGTTTTATGTCGTTTCAACACTCGGTTATGAAGCAACATACAAGTTGCATGTATTTTCTTTCGACAAAAATATACTTGCGGGGATCTAATAACCGTAAGAAAAGACAGCCCGTCAAGAATCGGCTGAAGATGCTTTTCCAGTGAACTCGCTAGTCCGTAAACACTTATTTTTACCATTAGACCTAGAGGTATACGTTAGACCTAGAGGTTTATGACTGTTTTATGTTAATAATAATGTGCAATGTATTATTAAACTGCATTAAAGCAGTAGTGCAATGTACTCGCTGCGTGCCACAATCAGCGCGTCTTTGACTGACTTGACTTGGTGCAGCCGCATTCATGGCATTTGCATAAGAATATCAGAAATGGTGTCAAGTTACTTGCAAAAAGTGGGAAGGGAAGGCCGAAAAATGCGGCCATAATTGCTGACGCAATATTTTTTTTATTAAAAAACTTCTGACCCTGTAGGAAATGCGTGAACGGATAATAAGTTTGACTAAGAAGCCTTTGTAGAATAAGATTTAGAGCCTAAATTTACAAGCTTCGAGCATATTTGTTACAAAATTAAACTTCACGAAAAGCATGTCAAACAAAAATGTTGGAATTTCCTGCTGAGAGGCAAGTTATTGATGTTGCAAGTTTGGTTTTATGACGCTATCACAGCTTTTACTTTGACAATCGCTAAATTTTGACTTATGTAATGCTTTCTCAAAATTCCTTTTGTGACATAAAATTCCTACTGGGACGCTTAGCAGAATAAACATTGCAGCATATTCTTATTTTTCACACACACACATCAAATAAGGTAATTGCAGTATGCAACCGAAGAATAAGCAGGCTGTTGCATACAAAGCAAAAAAAAAATGCTGTTAGTGTTGTTGCAGCAGCAATTTGCCGCGTTGCAACACCACTGCAATGCCTGTGAAGAGCAAAGCAAGCGAAATGCAAAAAATGGCAGCAGAATGTTGAATGAAGGAAGAAGCAAAAATGCAATAAGAATCATGTTGCACGATGGCGATCAGCAATAGCAACAACAACAGCAACAGCAACAAGACGTTGGCCATCATAACAGCATGGCCTTAATACAGTTGAAGAGTTTCTACTTCATTGCTGTTTTTTTTTGCTTTTTGTTTTTGCCTGCTGACTGCATGATGAGGTGTAACATGCTTGTTGAGTGTGTGCGAGAAGGCGCGATAATTAGCGCAAATAAAAGCTAAACAAGTCACTGCTGCACGTATGAAAGAGTGAGTGCTACAGCAGTGTAGCTGTATTGGTGTTTATATTGTTGTTGCTGTTTGTCGCCGCATGTGTTGCACGTTATGAAGGTGGCAAAACGAGTGCCTCAAGTGGGTGTGTGTGCGCTGTTGAAGATGTAGAGAACAAATATAAGTACTAGCGAAGCACGGAAGACGCATTTGAAGAAGCAACGAAGTAGTTTGCAACAATACATTCGAGCAGCTGAAGTGGCAAGCAAGGAAATGCATTTGCACATGTGGTAAAAAAAGTGAAATAAATTTCAACAGAAAGGAAGATATATGCGTATATGTATTGTATGCGCGTCTGACGTCGGGAGGCTGGGTTAAGCGGCATAAAATGGTCGCAGTTTGAGTTGGCAGCGGAGTTTCGTGCAAAAAATATAAGATAACATAAGCGAAACAGTGCGTGAGAACAGAAAAATGGAAAGTTTTGAGCCAAATTAAGATTTTTGCCTAAGAATAATTGCTTGTGGCAAGTAACACCAACGTGCAACATTACTTAAAACACCAGTTTATGTTAGTGAATCAAGCAAATTAAGATTTTTGTTTAAGAAAACTTGCCTGTGGCAAGTTACACGAACTTGCAACAACGCCTAAGATACTATTTATGCTAGTTAATCAAGCAAATTAAGATTTTTTGCTATCAAAAATTGCTTGTGGCAAGTTGCGCCAACTTGCAACATCACTTGAAACACTAATTTACGTTACTAAATCAAGCTGCAACATCTTGTGCGCTAGTATTAAAAATAAAATTTGCTTAGAAATGCGAAAACACACGCATACACACACATAGGCACATTCAACAACTTCTTAATAAATATCACCTGCAACTGACAGCGCTTGTTTGCCGAAAAATCTTGCAAGTTTCTTTTATAAGTAATACGGTTATGTTGGAAAATGCCACTCATACATGCATGCACAAACACACAGTTGGCTCCTTCTTAGTTGCATTCGCCACGCAAAATTTAATAAATTACAAGCTTAACGCAAGTTTGGACTTTTATACTTGCAACTTAATGTGTCAGCTGTCATATAACCAGTATAATAAACAACTCATTTTGATCAAAATAAATGTTTCAAGTGCCAAATAAAATTCAAATAATGACAGCTTATGCAAATACCTTGTATTTTAGAAAATGTTGCAAGTTTGGTTGGTTAGTTTGTTCATGCTTGAAATATACGGGGAAATGCAGTTGTAGCTTTCACTCAATTGAGAGAGCTTTCACTCATGTAAATGAAAAAGTGTAACTAGAATTGAAGAGCTTTCACAAAAACAGAGAAGCTTTTATGTAATTGAAAGCTTGTTTTAATAATAAATATGTTTGAGAAGCTTCACTGTAACATTACAGCATTTAAGCTACTGAGCGTGCGAACAAAAAATATTATACACAAAAAGAGCTACTTCTGGGTCTTCTGGGTTATATAAAAAAGAAAATTGCATTTTAAAACACCAAAGTTTTTTTTGGAGCTTATTAATTAAATGTTATTGTCTGAATTGTAGTCTTTGAAGGTCAAACTGCCAAGCTTAACATAAAAAGTAGTTATTTAGAGAGTTTTTTCACCTTATAGATATGGATTCATAATTTTTCGTGAAAAAGCTTGTTAAGCTTCGATACTCTTTTGTTACAAACCCTTTAAAAATTAGTCCCAATCATTGTAGAAACATTGTCTATACACAAAGTTTAAAAATTATTTTAAAAAATCAGAATTTTTGCAAAAGCTCTTTGGAAACTTTTTCCAAAAAAAATTGTAATTACCTCAAACTTTTGTCTACGCAGCTCTACGCATAAATTTCACAACTATAAAAAAAAAATGGATTTTCACAAAAGCATCACGGAAGCTTTTTTCTGTAATAACTGTTTGCGCACTTAACAGTTGTATTCTAACTTTATGACGCTCAACACATTAAATTTTTCAATTAGCAAAATAATTTGCCGCAAATTATAGGCATTTAAAATGACAAACCACGCCCACTTCGGTAAGCTACATAGCAATTTACGCATTAATTGCCCACCGCTAAGTGTGTATGAGTTAGTATAATTATTTATACATATAGGCATAAAGTCAATAATCGTCGACAATTAGTTGGCCAATACATGCCTATATGTTGCAATAATAATAGCCACGCCCCTTTGCAGCTCCAGCAAAGCTGACGACGACGAACAATTAAAAGTTTTAATAACTCAATTTAGCAAAATGGGTGGCCGGAAAATTAAAACGACCGACTAAGACGGTCTGTAAAACAAAGCAAGTCAGCAGTATAACGCCACATGCAACAACAAGCGCTGTCGTGAGTTTAACGACAATTTGATTTATCGATGACAATTATAAAGCAATTTGGATCAGGCAAATACGTTCACATGTACAACACGTCGCTCGCCCGAAACTTCAACAATTTACAAGTTTGTAATCAAAATGGCAACCTCAAGTTGCCACCGGTGGTTGTGAGCCTATGTCAAGTATATATGTATGTATAGCCACAGAGGTGTATGTGTGGCATACAACTGAAACAAAAGTTATGACAAACTACAGTAATCACTTTGTTGTGTGCCTTTGGTTGGGGTATTTCCCACTACCACATACTTGCCACAAAACGCATTGACGCATACAACAGCTTACAAACAACAATAACAAAAGCTGAGCAACAATACAAATATGTGCATATTATTTACACTTCGTACAACGTCTATCAAAGCAACTTGACTGCTAAAGTCTGCACTGTTGTTACGCTTGTTGCACGTTCTTGTAGCTAAGCTAGGCGAAGTTTGTGCATTTTTTTCCCAACTAATGGCAAACAGATAATAAAACTTTAGCCAGCTGCCACTTGCAACATTCAATAATTATTTCATGTATTAAAATATATGCGTATTTGTTGGATGTTACATGCCACATGCATAGTTAATACACGCAAGCATGTGCAATCTTGCCTACTCACATACACACGCAAATTTATATGTATATTTTATATAATGTTGCATGCATACATGATTGTTGCACATACAGCTGTCAATAATTGCTTTGACAACGTTTCACTTGCAACTTCATGTTGCATAGCGTAATAATTTAATACGCACAATGTCATAACAAAAACAACAAATGCATAAAACAACACAGTGCATGTCATGCAACAACAATACGGCAAACAAACAACAACAATAGAGCAATAATATGTGGCAACAACAATACGGCAAACAAACAACAACAATAGAGCAATAATATGTGGCAACATAGTTAGCCAATGACACAATAACTTGTTGTACTGACAAGTTGTGGCATGGCTAAACAATTATGCCAAACAATAATCGACGATTATGTAATTTAAATTGATTTATTTGTGCGTGTGCTTTAAAAGTTTTCTTCTTGTTTTTGCTTGTTGCAAAACAAAAACAATTATCTGCTATTGATTTGACAAGTGTTTACGGCCGTAGGCTTCACAAATAAATAATGTGTATCTAAAAACATGTTTATAAGTAAAAAATTTGCAATGTTGCACGATTGGTTGAAAGCTCATAAAAAGCTCTTTTGAAGTTTTTAATAACCCCGAACTATAAATTAACTAGAAATTACCGAAAATATGAATTTTATGTCATGCGAAAACTCACATGAAAGCTCTAGCGAAAGCTTATTAAGTTAATTTAAGCATAAATGCACAAATTGGCGAAAGCTTTTAATTAATTGAAGCAAGTAATTTATGATATTAAAGTATAAATTATAACTAATTCTGTAAAAAATAAGAAATATAAGTCTAATGGAAGCTCTACTGCAAGCTCTACTGAAAGCTTACAACACTTTTTTTTTACTGTAAAGCACAAATTGTAAAGAGCTTATGAATTTTTTTATAACTACAATATTTAAATTATGTTCCAAAATGGTAAATATATTATTTAATTTTTATAAAACTCTTTTGTTAGCTTATATTTAGTATAATATGTTGAAATCTCTTAAAAAAGCTTTGAATTTTACTTCGTTGTAAAAGTTTTGTTGATCTTAAATCTAAAACTGTATCGAAAGTTTGAATTAAATATATTGTTATATGAAAGCTCATTAATCTTATTTTTAAAGAAAAGGCGTAGCATGTATTTTGCTTATATTGTAGATCTCGGTGTCTATACGCACCTACTATATTGAAAATTATGTATTTTAATTTACTAGGTACTATTTGAGTGTTTTGGTGGGTCTTTGGTATCACACATTAAAAGCACTCAAGAAGTTTGCGCTTTTTCGCAAACCCAAGTAACTTCAGCGCAAATCGTAACACAATTAAGGTTTACTGAAAAAAGTGTGGCAGCTTTTTTGAACCAGTATGAAAGCTCTTTTGTAAGAGTATGAAAGCTCGGTGAAAGCTCTTCGGTATATGAAAGCTGCTTGGAAGACTTTGTATGATTATTGCTTACACTGTCAAGTATCTTTAGTTAGTTTAGTATCATACATATTTAGATGCGTTTGTTGTCCAAACTTTTAACGCATTTTTAAATGCCACATTATATTTTATTACGGGGAAATGTCATTTCTTTTTCAATATGCAATTGCGCATGCGTTTTGCTCAAGTTATAGCCAATATTACTACACAATTTTCTTTCCAATTTGTAATAATCGTTAAGTGCTCGTACGTGCAACATGCCTACAGGTGGCAGGCTTTGCGCAGCTACAGAGTTGCATTAAGCAGTATCACCAAGCGGCGTCTCTACACTTAAGCACTCGCTAAAGTGCAGACGCTCATATATTACGGATATGTGCGTCGCACAAAATTCATTGGAAGTGACGTGCCGCAATTACTTAATGAGCCATAAAAATTGTATTCGATATGCGCGCCAAGTGCCGACGGTAATAATTTTATAAAAACCGCAACTCATATTTACTGCATGTATTGTTGTAATTGGTAAAATATTATAAATATTTATGGTTTATTCGTTTTCACGAAACAAAATCTCAGAATTTTATTTTGGGCTAAGAAAAAGCTGTGGGATAATGAGTTGCGCGCTTCATATTTGTGTATAAAGAAATTATTGAATTTATAACGCGCGCAGCAGCAGAAAACAACAACCACAATGTAGTTAACTATTCATTATTTTGTGTGACACACAATTAATATGTGCAACGGCAGCGCGCGCGGTGACGACGACTAATAAGGTATGCAATTTCGGACGCTGGTGGCGCCACCAAAAACGTCTGCATATTTAAAGCACCAGCGCGCGCGGCTAGCTAAGCTAACAATATGGCGCTTCCAAAAATTATTACACACACTGGCATTGCGCGTGCTCATAACACAGTACGGTTCGCCACGCGCGTTGGCGGTCCAAAGAACGCGCAAACTTAAGCTACATGCTACAGATGACGCGTTTGCGCTTGCTTTACCAGCAGCTATATAAATGCAGCGCGTTGCATACATATATGCTTGCATGCGTCGTGCGCTGGTTGAGGCGTCACTGAGACGCAAGCGTGCGCCACTACTGCCGCTACACCCGCGCGACGCTACATATACAACAGCATTGTTTGCTCATAATTCATTAATATTTTGGTAATTATGACTTGACGACGCGTTGCATTTAAAGGCGCGCACAAAAAACATTAACAAAAGTTACAAAAACAATGCATTGTTTTGTATCGTGTACTGCTACTTCGAACACAGGCAGCAAGCAAAGAAGTGCACCCGCACGCGGGCGGCGTGGCGTGTGTGGCGCTTATTCGCCACAGCATGTAATCGCCATATAATCGCATTTTAACCAGAAAATGTAGGAATGAATAAATATAGCAACAACAATAACAAACAGCAGCGCGCAAACAAAGCTAGTAATAGCATTAATGAGACGCATGTTAATGCAAACAAATAGTTGAGAATGAGAGGAGTAAGCAAAATACAATAACAAGAAATACTTTTCTACCTTCACAGCCGCATGTGGAAAATCTAATGCGCACAGCTGTGCGGCTAATAACATTAATGTTGATGATAGTAGCCACTCGGCTGCAGGTAGCTAGCAAACGAGCGCGCATACACACACATATACAAACACTTATATATATATCTAGTACTAAGTTACGTGTGCAACGCGCCGTTCATGCGTGTAAATATGTTTCTCCCTAATTTTCCTGCAACGTCTTCTTTTCTTCACTCATTTTCCCTTATTACTCGCTACTTTTCATTTATTATTATCCTCCTACTTTTGTCGACAATCGAAAATACTTTTGTGGTAGCCAGCTAGCGATTTGTCCTACCGCTTTGTGCGCCCAAGCACGCTGCTACCTTTTTCCATTTATCAAAAAATCTTTTCTTTTTTCTTTTTCCTTTTCTTATACTTTCTCCGACGTCACTTTTTCCATATCATAATCCCTATCTTCGTTTCAAACATATTGAGTCCTTATAATCTTGTATGCCCTTAACTAATTGACGTTTTGTAATATATCCAGGCTGATAATGCCGTTTTGAGAGCGGCTTAAGCGGCGGTCTACTTGATAAGTGGTTCGCAGATGGATTGCTGACAGCAAAGAGATTAACGAAGACATCTTTGTTGAAACAATTTGATATTTCCGATAGCTTCGGAACCTGGAGAAGGTAAAAATATATTTATCTCTAATTTTTTGTTGAAGATTAAAAACTTTAACAATTTATTTATGTTCATTTGTAAAAATATATCCTCGAAATTTTAGGATTGCATATATAAAAGTAGGGAAGGCTCTGCGGTAACCCAAAAAAAACTAATTCGCAATAATTTCGGCGCAATAATTTCCGATTATTACATTTTACTATATATCCTTCAAAAGCTTTTTGAATTTAAATAAAATACTATATAATGAAAAAAAAGATACAAAAAGCCGACAGTTATTAAATTCATCAATTTCATCGTGAAAACGCCTCATTCATAAGTTGAAATATTTTTTTATAATATTATATTAAAAAATTTTGCAAAACAGTGTTATTCAGTGTTAGTATGATCTAATACTTTTGTTTTTAATAAAAATTATTAAAAGCTCAACATTTCATGAAAGCTCACCAAAATCATTAATTATAGTTAAAATCTGTTGCGCAGTAAGATTGTATTTGTAATATTATAAATTTATTGAAACAAACTGCCTGATTTGTCTTAACAGTTGATTATTGCCACAAAGCTTTCACACAAAGTTGGCATGAAAGCTCGAAAAGCTTAGTCAAATTATTTTTAAGGTCCACCACAGCTAATTTGTGACAGCACCAAAAATGTGGGGCAAAAGTAACACATCAATACTATTCACAAAACTTTCGCTTGTTTGATATTTTGCATTCGAAAGATTCTTAAGCGCACTTATAGCCTTTTATTTATTGTATGATAGTTTTTATAGTTTTATTAATATAAAAATGGCGACAGTTTTCATGTTTATTGGTTATATTATACTAACTTTTATGAAAGCTCTGTAAAAATATATGTATAATTTGTAACTAAAAGCATTGAAAGCACTTTTACATTTTAGGAATTGCATTTCTTGGCGTTTAAGGTAGTACTAGATTGTTTTGTTTACATTGCGAAAACGTTTTTAAATTTATTGGCTACATCAAGCTGTCTTCTATTAAAGCTCTAAACTCCTTTTTCAAAGCCAACTTATTTTTAGCTGCACAGTAGCTGCTTAAATATGAATATGATATGTTTTTTATTAAACATTATAAATATTTTTGTGGCAATAAACTCTTACGCGCTTAATGCATCGTTAGTTAAGCGCTTTCCATATATTTTATAATAAATTTTCATTTTATCTTAATTTCCACTACAATATTACCAATGAAATTTTATTGAAAAAAATACACATATATTTTCTGGCGACCACCATGACTGCGTACATTTAAAACAGGCTTTCAGCTGCACATGCAAAGTGATTTTCATTTAATACTTATTGATTAAGAGCCACTAATGAGGACCACCTGGTATTACCCTTTTAGAATTTCTACTTCTCTTTTCATTTTCTCAAGCTATCTTAATGTGTGTGATGGCATTGCAGCTCAACTAATTATAATCTTCGCTTAGTAATGCAATCAAATTAACAAACATTTCTTAACGGTAGCCAATGTATAACAAAGAAAAATTTATGTAAACTACCTGTTTTATTAGCGATATGTATTGAAATTCCTACTTTATTTACTTCTATGAGATATTTTTGTTGTAAGACTTTCAATGCATCGCCAATGACACAGGAAATTTAAATATTTATTACCAAATGCATTACTAGGCATCCGCTGTTGACCTTTATGCACAAACAAAGGCAATCGTGTGATATGTGACTTCGGTGACAAAAAAAATAATGGAAAGAAAATGTAAAAGGTTTATACATATGCTGGCGACTTTATTCGATTTTTGTCTGAGATTTTGAAAATGAGTCATTAAGCCTTATAGAAAAAGGAGATAAATGTCCACTTATGCGGCAGATAATCGCATCTAAGCGACGCACGAAAATGAGTTAATTAAGTGCGGAGCTATCAATAAAATGAGCTGTGGGTTGATGACAAAGCATACGAAAAGGCTAGTGAGTAGTAAATTATTCAGCAATAAATAAATATTGGTGTAGAGATACATAGAAGTAAGATACCATATGTTTACATGATATTTAAAAATTTTAAAAGCTTTCATAATGGATGAAAGCTTAGCGGATATGTAAAATGTATATACCTTTATATAAATTTTTACAGAAAACTAAAGTACATATGAGCCTAATATGATTTTTTACTAAACACCATGAAAGCTTAAAAGCTCTTCGCATAATTTTACGTTAAATATTTGTATAAACGATATTTCTATGCTCAAAACTTCCATTACTTGGCATTTTATACAAATTTCTACCTCTACAATCAAAAATTGTTGAAAGCTCAAAAGCTTTTCGCATATTTTTAAGTCAAATATAAGTATAAAAATTAGTTTTCTTCTCAAAACTTCCATTACTTAGCATATTAAAAATTTTCTGCTTCCACAAACATAAGTTTATGAAAGCTCTTCGCATAATTTTACATTTCTTTCGAGATTTTTCTTTTCAAAACTCCCATTACTTAGCGTTTTTTAACATTTACTGGTTCTATAATCAAAAGTAGCTGAAAGCTCAAAAGCTATTTGAGTAGTTTTTGGCAAAAAGTATAGTTTTATACTGGTTTCAACAATAAAAACCTATTGTAATTTGTAATATTTCTTATATTCTTCAACAGCATTGGCTTAATGCAAAGTTCCAAAGCTTTAGAGATAGTTTTCCAAACGAACCGTTAAACAAATTCAGTTTTTGCATTCAAACAAATAATTGTCTAATAATTATAACATTTTTTATTAAGTTGCTTTGTAATTAAAAAATATTTCTACTATCAGTGCTTTCAATTGTACAAAATCGATGAAAGCTGCTAATATTTTTTTCACATATTTTTCATACAATATGCTTAAGAACTATTGGAATATTTTTCCAAACGAACATTTGAATATATGAAACTTCCTAACTAACGAGTTCTTCGAACTCCTGAAGCTTTTTTTATTAAATTTATAGCTTATAGAAACTCATACAAAGCTCCAAAGCTCTATACACATGTTTGTACATATATAATTCCTTATATTGTTTATGATAATACAATTTTTAGCTAAAAACTATTTCTACTATCAGTGCTTTCACTCACAAATCAAAATCGGTGAAAGCTTTAAAGCTTTTTTTTTATTATTTCTTGTTATTTTTGCATAAAATATCATTATTTGGAATATACCTTGTGCTAAAATCGCCAGCTACTGCCGATAAAAGCAATTAATTTTAGTGCACGGAATTTTTTTTATTTGCAGTGTACAAATGAAAGCTTGCATTCTGCAAAATTAAATTAATATTCATTATAATATTAGTCAGAAATGCACCGCAGGTTGTTATTTCAGCTACACTTTTGTTATTCTATAGCTGCTGTTATATTTATTGTTGCGTTTTTCATTGAACATGACAGCTGAACACATGAGCTTTTAAACTTTACAGTTATTATTTTTCTTTTTTTGGTTTTGGGCTTTTGA
The DNA here is from genome assembly GCF_042242935.1 of Bactrocera oleae. Lineage (NCBI taxonomy): Eukaryota > Metazoa > Arthropoda > Insecta > Diptera > Tephritidae > Bactrocera > Bactrocera oleae. The sequence goes on from NC_091539.1 coordinate 5,033,010, forward strand.
TTGTCATATTACTGTGATTTTCCAACTTCAGTGTTATTGTTTTTGTTGAAATTGTTGGCTTTAAATACAATATGGTTTGCGTTGTTGTTGCTGTTTTGCTGTATTATCGCCATTTTGTTGTTGTCGCTCACGGTTATTTGCGTTAATTAGCGAGGTGATTAAGTAAAGTGTTTTTCGTTGTCGCTCCGTTTGGCGTGCTCGCACTAAAATCATTGTTGCAGTTGTTATTATTTTTATTTCTTTTTGTTGTTGCATGCATACATTTTTGTTGTAGTTGTGTGTCATGCCTTATTTGGGGAAAAGCTCATGCAAACACTGATATGCTTCAGCGCGCAGTTTCATTTGGGTGTGTGTGTTTCTGCTAAAATTTAGATCTGACATCTGACGCTGCGATAGCTAGTCGCACATGCCACACATGCAACATTATCTACCGCTTACAGAAATACAACACAAAAATATTTTAACGCGCAAAATAACACTTTTCAGATATTTTTAATTTTTTTCTTCATATGCAAGTGCTTTTGTTGTTGTCATTGTGCATGTTTGTGACACCAAAAGGTAGATAACGTTAATATCGCATGTTTTAATTGCAAAAAACTAATAGCATGAATGCGCTTACACAATTTCGTGTTATAAAAACGAGACTGATGAAAAAAATTAAAAAAAAAAAAAATTGTTGGAAAAATTTGAAAAATTTATATATTCTAAAAAAAAAATTTTTGGAAGCTAAACACTTTTAAAAAATTAATTTTTATTGTTTGGTAAAAACTTCTGCGACTAAAATATCTCTGCAAAAATATTATATATAAAAAAATATTTAAATTTTAATATTTCAAAATGCACCAAAATAAAAATAGAGAAATTTAGCAAATTATTTAACAAGCGAATTATAAAATATTGAATAATTTATTTAATACTTGCATCTTTTTTGTTTAAATTATATCTGAAAATGTATATATTTTGATCTTTTTTGCAACTTTTTGAAATTTTTTTTTATTTTGTTTAAATACTAAAATTTTTTTATTTGAAAATATTATTAATTTTTGAATATTTTTTTTAATTTTTGAATTTATTGTTTTTAATTTTTAAAATATTTTTTTACAATTTTTTTTATTCAAAAATTTATAATTATTAGTTTCTAATATATATAATTGTTTTGAATTTTGATTTTTTTTTTTTATTCAAAATATTTTTTTTTCTAAATTTTTACATTTATGTTGCATTTTCGCAAATTTTTTTTATATATGAACAATATTTTTATCTAAGAATTTATATTTATTAAATTTTGAATTTAACTTTTTTTTATTTTTAAAATATTTTTTTAAATTTTTTTTTCTAATTTTTTACACTTTAGTTGCATTTTGTCGCGCTCTGTTGCATTCACTCGCCTGACAATGCTTTAAAGCATGTCACGACATGTCTAGTTGTCTAGCATTTTACACTATTTGTGCATTTTTATTGTTGCTTTAATGCGTTGCTGTTGTTGTTGTTTAAGGGTTTTTTATTGCAACTGAAATGAAAATTGACACGCCAAATTCATGTCAGCAGCTCGGTGCGTGTGTAAACTAATGCATTGTAAAGAAGAAGCGCAAACTTTTACTGCACATGTGACTTAAAGTGAGGTTAGAAAATTTTTCCAACTAAAACAACGCTGTAAAGTAAGAGAAAAATGTTTGAAAACAGAAAAAAAAAACTAAAAGGCGACAGCGAATGTTGCAACCTGCCGCCTGTACTGCACGTTTTTAAGGAGTAAAAGTGAAAAATTTTCAAATTATGTTGAAAAACTTCTAAAAATTTTAATACATTCCAAATATATATCCAAAAAAAATTTTAAATTCTCAAAAAGTTTGAATAAAATTAACAAAAAATTAAAAAAAAAAACATTTTGAAAACACTTAAAAGTTTTGAAAAATTAAAAAAAATTTAAATTGAAAAAGAATGTGAGAAATTAAAAAAAAAAATTTAATATTTCGCATTTAGCATTTTATTTATTTAATAGTAAGCAAAGCGTTGAGAAAACCATTTTTCGTCGTTTCTACGTCGTTTCTTTTGCTAATAAACAAACATTTTTTAATTTTTGTACTGCCAATAAATTTTTCGTATGTTAAGTATATAACTTTGAAATATTTTCAATTTCCTTTAGCCGCTAGCTTTCTAAAAAATCATAACTTGTCGCAATCTGCGTAAAATTGCCTGACTTATGAGTACCTAAAGCTAGCTGCCCCTTGAGGTATGCTTTGATTTTGCACGCATCGCGCATGCTACGCATTTGTCACCTAATATGTAAGTAGGCTAATGAGCGTTGACATCAATTTCGCATGTCAAAAAGTTATTATGTGCTGTTGCGACCACATACAAACAACAACAAAAACACTCACACGCCTGAATTGTTATACATAATAAAATTCTTATTTGTAACTGTATACATGCCATTTGCGCGCTCGAAAATTATCCGCTCTACATATGCAAGTGGATTATTGCGCGTAAATGACATTTGTCAGTCAATAAAAATGTCAACGTGCGCTATGCGTTGCATAAATTGCGTTGCTTTTCGCGTTGCGCGCGCGAAAGATGTGGCATAACGGCGCTGTGACAGCCACACTAGCTGTCTATTTAGCATTTATCATATAGCGCTATGTTATATAGCTGTAACAGCAATTAATTTTCCACTACTTGCCACCGAAAACACCATCGTGCGCCTAAATGTATGCTATGCGCGCTGGTTTTTCCCCCCACGCGACGCGCTTTTCGTCTTTTTTGACGAATATTTTCAATTAATTAACTTGAAATGTTTGTGTGTCAATGTTTTTGTTGTTGTACATACTGTTGTTGTTGCAGCCAATTACTTTCGCGCTAATATTATGCTTTAATAGTTGGCTGTGTGTTTGTTGTTGTCGGCAGGCTTGCGTGTCTTTTGGTACTCTAGCATTATTTCACTCGCGCGAATTCGATTCATACGAATGCTCAGCTGATAAATATGCAATCAAATTAAAACTAATTAAACTCGATTAATTTTAGTCACTAAGGTGAGTGAACTTTTTGGTGATTTAATTTAGATTACGGCAACTGAAGTGCCCTAATATGTGTTGAGTGCGGAAATATTTTGTCGTTAGAATTTTTAAATGTAGAAAACATATTTTTTAATCCTTGGTGGTTTTTGCTAGCGATTTTTGCATAATATCTTAATACTTTGGGATTTCTTATGCTTAAAAAATATTATTCTTACAAACATTTTTTTTTTTTGTTTTTCATGTTTTATATTTTTTTTTTTGCTGTGCGCCGGAAGTTTAATATTTGCTTTGTTACAGCAATAACACAAAATATTGTATTATTTGGTGCATGTTTGCGGTCAGCGACATGCTTATACGCGTTGCTTTCTACTCAAACATGCCCAAATAATTTCAAAAAGTATTATTATACTAGCGGCTTGCGGTTAAGCAGCCGAAATTTTGGGCAAAAGTATCGCATTGCTATGCTGATTGTGAGCAGTGCGGATTAAAAATACAGCAACAAGAAAAAATTTAACAAGAACAAATTTTGGTGGAAACAAAAGTCAAAAAATTAAAAAAAAAATTAAAAACTCTAAAAATATTTTAATAAAATTAAAAGCAAATTTGAAATGTAATAAAAAAATTAAAGAAGTAACTAACATCAAATAATTAAATTTTATAAAATTAACAGAAGTGTTTCTTAGACTTTTCCCATTTTATTTATAATAATTTTTATTATTTTATTTTTAATAGACTGGAAAAAATCTGAGACTAAAAACTATTTCACCAAAAAAATATACACAAAATTTAAGCAAACTCTAATATTTCCTTTATTCTTTACATTTTCATAAGAAACATTTGTTTGGATAAAGCTTTTATTGATCAAAATTAAAAAAAAAATTTTTAACTTTAAATAATTTTTAGTAGAATTTAAATTTCGAAACATTTATGTTTTTAGTATTTTTTTTAATTTTATAAATTGTAAATATAAAAAAAGCTTAGAAATTTCAATATTATTCTTCCAAAAAATTTTATTTTTAATTTCTATAATTTTTTTTAAACCATTTTTAAAATCTTTAAATCTTTAAAATAAATAATTTTTTTTTAATTTAAAATGTTTTTGAAACTTTTAAATATTTGTTTTTTTATTCTTTTAATTTAAATCATTTTTAAAATCTTTAAATATTTAACAAAATTTTTTTTAATATAAATAATTTTTGAAATTTTTTAATATTTTAGTTTTTTGATTTTTCTTAATATAAATTAAACTTTTTTTTATAAAAATATAATCCCTAAATTTTTTTAATGAATTTCGTTTTCTTAACTTGCTATTTTCGACTTATTAATAATTTAGTAAAACCTAATTTAAATTATTTAAAGTTCAAGAAAAGATAATTTTTTTAAGTTCTCTAAGTCTTGTTAAAGCAAAAAGGTTATTACCTTAAGTAATTAAAGTTTTTAATGAAATATATTTTGTTCTTAATTTACTATTTTGTACTTATTAATGGTTGGACTAAATCGAAATTTAAATATTTAAAAATTTAATATTAATTAAATTTTTTTATTGTATTTTTTTTTTAATTTCATTTTTTTTTAAATTTTTTAATAAACTTTTTTTAAATTTTTATTTTAATATTTTACCAAAAATATTATGCACATGTTTTTTTATTTTTATTTATATATTTTTTAACAAAATAAACATCTCTTAACTAAATCGCTTGCCTTTTTATAGTTCTTGTAACAAAATTTACATATACATATGTATGTATGTATGTACAGATTTCATTTCCAGCTCTTATCTCGCAGCCTCCCAAACTACATTTGTCTTAATTAAATATTTTCACTTTTATTTACAACGCTTATTTGTGTAATGTGGTAGCCACCAAACTAAGTGACATTGGCGCCAAACGCTTACAACACAAACACACACATACAACCATTTTGATTCACGGCTGCGTAAATAACAAATAAATAGTTGCGACAGCCAGCAGCATAAGGGCCTAAACGACATCTAACAAAAGCTCAATTTATGTAGCGCCATAATAAATAATCAAAGTTTGGCTTGCCACAACAATAATTTATTTCATTTCAGTTTCGTTCGCAAGCACGTTACGTTGCTGTTGTTATTAAAAAAAATAATTTTTTTTAATTTTTTTTTATTAAGGAAAATTTTGAAACTTTTTTGACCCTTTTTATGTTATTTGAATTTTTTAATAATATTTCACACAGGTTCTATCCTCTCTAAGGAGCTGTTCATTTGTAGGCACTGCCGAAATCCAACTACTATAGGTTAGAGCTGCCATACAAACTGTTAAATAAAAATAAAGTTTTTCTATGGAACACTTTTTTATTCCTGCCATACAAACTGATCGAAAAAATCGAGAAAAAATTTTCTTTGTACACTATTCTTTAGAAAAAATGCAGCTGTGAAGAGTATTATAGCTACGGTGCAGTCGAGGTAACGTTTTTTCTTCGATATTTCTAAATCTTTTTAAAAAAATTTTCTATTATTCATACACCACTTAGCTGCTTAGGTGACAGCCAGACACCTTCACGGCGGCTACCAGGCTTTACGCGCCACACTGGCAGCCAGAAATAGGCAGCTTGTCAAAAAAAAAAAAAATTATTTAAATATTTGCTTCCGGAGGCTGTGCGTGGCAGCCACCAAAAGTCACCAAAAAAATCATAATCAAATTCAAAATTTTTATTTACACAGTTAATGCTTAGCTAGCTTTGTGTTTGTCATATTTCATGTGTGTTGATTATCATTTCTAGCTACTTGTTGTTTTTTCCCATGCCCAAAATGCTTACTTTATTCAACAAACACTGTTGTTGTTGTTAGTTTTTTGGGAGGAAAATCACTTTATCTGCTTGGCAAATAGTTGGCAAATACAAATTTCCTGTCTGCCATATGCCGCATACATAACTTCATATGTATGCATAGTGGCAACACTTGTGCACTTGCAACGCGCTCTTTCGCACACACACACACACATATATATGTATATACTTAAATACATTTATAGGCTTTTTATTTGTGTTTTGTTGTTTTTGTTCTCGTTAATATTTCTTTGTTTTAATAGGCGCGCTGACGCCGGCGCCGCCATAACACGTCGGTTCGGTCCTTCCATCATCATTTATTTGCACTTGCCACAGCCAGCAACAAGGCGTAGCATACTACTTAAGTAGTCTTTGCTTGCTCGGCAGTTTTGTCAACCTTAGTGGCGGCGGTATTTGCTTTGTTCGCATTAATGTCGCTTTTGTAGTTGATTTTTAGATTTTTTGTTTTCAAAATTTTTTGTTGTTGTTTTAAAGTTTTGTTGTTTTTTGTTGGTTGTTGCTTTGTCAGCAAGTCCCAGCAACTCACGTGGTTAACTTTGATTTTTACCAATTTTGTTGTTATTTGCTTTTGTTGTTGTTGTTTTACATTTTTTATGTTTTATTTGTTGTTGCCTTATCAGTAAGTTCCAGTACCTTTGGTAGTTAAGTTTGACTTTTTATAGGTTTTGTTTAGTTGATGTAGTTGTTGTTGTTGTTTTTACTTTTTTTAATGCCATCGCTGCTTTGCCAGCAAGTCTCAGCCGCTCTTGCACTAAATTTCGATTTCAGCCGTAATAATTGTTGTTGTTTTAGATTTTTTTTGTTTTTCTTGTTGTTGCTTTGCTCGCTAGGTTCCAGCTTCTTTAGCGACAGATTCTTGCTGCTTTTACACTTTTGTCATTTAACACTCACTCCCCACACACGTGTGTGTGTGTGTGTGTGTGTTGTGCGCGCTTCATTATTAGCCGCCATTGCCACTGGTTTTACTGCTGCATATTAATTTTTCGACCGTTCTCGCCCCGGTCGACCCTCATGACATTCATTCACTAGCGGACTCATCATGCTTCGGGTCTTTAGTTTGGCCTTGCTAAGAAAACAACAAAAAAAAAATCGAATATACTCATCTTCGCAGCTACTGGCCTTTAGTTTTAGCACCCGTTTGTTGTTGTTGTCGTACAAAATATTATCTTTTGTTGTGTTGTTTTGCGGCTGGCCGTTTCGTTGTTGTCGCTGACATTCGCTTGGCTCATACAAATATTTTAATTTAACTCATTTGGCATAAAATTTGTGTGAGTCTCAGGTTTCGAGGCACCAAAGGGGACAGTTTGGTCTAAGATTTGACACTTGTAGGGTTTTGAGTTATACATTAGCAGAAAAATTAAAAATATTCAGTACAGATGCTCGAAAGACACCCAAAATTATCGTGAAAATTGAGCAAAACTGGTCAGCAATGACTTGTCATTGTATTGTCATCAAATGGTCATACATGACTCTTTCGTTGTTTTTGTAAAAAAAAGAAGTGCGCTAATCGTTTACAGCAATTTTCAAGGCTAGCAAATGCAAAATCAAAAGTGATGTAGAAGAGCTTTACTCGCAATTTATAAAATAAAAAAGTTATCGAATTGTCTTGTCAGCGCCTCTTTTCCGTATAAAAACAAAAGACAAACAAAAATGGTTATTATATGAATAGGCAAAAGTTTAAAAGTTTAAAAGTTTAAGCCTATAATATAAACAGAAAATTTCATATTTTTCACTTTAAAGTTTAAAAAATTTTCGAATATCCCATTCTAGTTATAAACGCTTGTCATGATCACTTTGCTTTCAAATTTTTTTCCATAAAAACACAAATTTATGCTCGCTAAGTTTAGAAAACAGTTAAAATTGAAAATATAATGTGTCGTGGACGAATGTCATTTACTTTATGACATATAATATAATGTATGTTATCGAATTGTCATAAATAGTTTTATGCATTTATCATCAAAAATTAGCGTACACAAGCCCATCAGCTGCTGGGAAATTATGCTAGCGTGGCGCTATAAACATTATCGAGTTGTCATAAATTGTTTTTCAAAATATCGAGAAATGCTGATGTTATCGATTGATAATAAATAATTAATTAAATCATGTTATCAAGGTGTCATGCATGCTTAGAAATTGTTATCGAACTGACATGAGTCAGTTTTTTGAAATAACGACCATTATTTAAACAAAAAATGTACACAAGCGTTTAGTTAAATATATTTGTGTATTATTTTACTCAAAAAGAGTGCTTGTATAGCGGTAAACTACACTATAATAGCAGTTATCGAAATGTCAGAAGTTATTTCGGCAGTATTTTGAAATAGAGTAAATGTTTACAAAATGCGGGTATAGCGATAGCTAAGTTAGCAAAGTTAATTGCAAATTATCGTTTTTTATCGAATTATCGAAATTGTTATCGATTTTTCATATATATATTTTTTTCATAAAATACAATGAAAAAGTGCATGCTAATACATTAATTTCAAACTTTGATTTAGAAACTTTCTGCTTAACTGTAAAAATATGCTATCGAACTGCCATAAATGCTATTGTCGGTAAGTAGCAACCGAAAATTATGTCAGAAGTGCATGCTTTGGATTGCTGTTAAATATATCTCATCAACTAATGTGAAGTATGTGCATAAATCAGATCATAGACTTTGTAAAATTTATGTTATCGAGCAGTCATGTGCAAAAACACAAAATTTTCGAAAATTTTAAATAATTACTTGAGTTCGCTTGCTAAAACCAAAAAAGTTGATATCGGTGTACAAAACCAAAATCTTTTCATCTGTCCCAACAACTTTTCTCTACTATGTGCCTAATTCAACAAATATTTACTTATGCGTTTCATTCAATACACGCACTCAACTTGCTGCCACACAAAACTGAAAGCCAAAAAAATCATACAACTCATATACTTGGCAAGTGCACGGACATTTCCACACCGCCACGACTGTTTATTTGTGTTCCATCTTCTTCTTCCTACACCGTTTGCTATACTATTATTTTGCTTTCATTTTTGCCTTGTTGACCGTTTTGTTTTTGTTTTGTGGCACGCTGATTTTGTAGCGCCATTAAGCTACTTAAATTTCACAACCGCAACGTACAACAAGCAGCGCCCAACTGTAAGCAAACAAGCTAGGCAAATATTTGTTAAACAACAACAAAGTTGCCAAACACTTGCACGCACACACACACACACATACATATGTAAATTTAATGCACAAGTGCAAAATGTAAGTAATATTGGAATGTCATTTTAGCTGCCGCATACACATTTTTTCTAACCACAATCGGATTTTAGAGATTTTTTTTTGGAAATTTTATCGAAAAATTTTATGCGAGCGTTAATTTGCGGTCAGCTGGCTGACACTTGCTTGCTATACATATGTTTATGAAGTTTTGTAAAAAAGAATAACACAAAAAAAATTTTAAAATTTATTATTTTAATAATGTTATTCAATGCTCGTTTAATAAATGTGAAAAAATTGCAAGGAATTTTAAATTTTATTAAATTATATTTGTAAATAAAATTCCACTAAAATATATATAGTAATATTTAATTAGAAAACATAAAAAACTAAAAAAAAATATTTATTTTGAAAATTTTATAACCATTTCTTTCTCAATAATTTTTTTTTTTCGAAAAATTTTAAAATATTTTTAATATTTTTTTTGGAAAAAGTTAAATTTTTGTGGAAATATTTTTTCTTATGCAGTCAATATTTTTTTTAATATTATAATATATATGCAATATAATATATCTCACCTATTAAAAAAGTTATGTGTAAAAGCTTTGTTAATCAATAAAGTAAAGTTATGATAAGTGATGTGCTACAAATTATATAAAAAGTAAAAAAAAAAGTTGTTTAAAAAAAATGCTAAGCTATTATTTTAAATTTGCGAGAAAATAAAAAAAAATATTTGAAAAAATATCTTAAAAATTTTCAATTTTTTTTGTTCTTACAAAATCTTTCTTTTATTTGGGAAATATTTTAATTTGCTGTTTTCTGAAAAAAAAAATTATATAAAATTTGTTTCAAAAATATTTCAAAAAATCTTAAAACAATTTTAAATTTGTGAAAAATTGGAATACAAAAAATTTCAGTAAAGAAAATTTTGAACAATTTTGTTTCTTTAATTACTTAGCAAAACAAAAAAAAAAAAATATTTTAAAATTTTTTTTTAAGTTAAAAATTTTTTCAATACTTTCCTTAAAATATTTGTATTTATTTGTGACAAATTTTGGAGTTTTTTAACCGATTTTTAAAAAAAAATATATTATTTTAAATATCAATATTTTATATTAAAATTAATTTTTTCACACCAGCTAATAACCTGTTTGCAAACCCACAAAACGGTGGCAGTGCCTCACTCATTTAATTTCCAAAAAAAAATGTTTCCTTAATTAAACTCTTCTACACAGTCGCACGCAGCCACACGCAAACACCTGCTCACACGCTTCAGCGTATGCTAAGAGCGGGCTATCAACTAAGCATTGTCACAAAAGCGTTTGACATTAAATTTCTAGAAACTTAGGTTTTTTACTTAACTCCATTTTTATTTGATTTTTTTATTTTTAATTTTTAGGTATTTTTTTATTTAATTTTTTTTGTATATATTTAGTTTTTTTCTTAATTTAATTTAATTTTTTTACTTTCCTCCATCACCTTCCCCACCATCGGTAATCCACTTCCAGCTGCTTAACACCGCTATCTGCAGCCATATCAGTTACTACCTTTGTCAGTACACGTGTACTCCTCGAGTGTCATTGCCTGTATGCCGCCGACAAAACGTTAGCTGCCGCTCTCATCACTCACCTTTGTGAGCGTGCACTCAGGCATCTGTCAATTGTCAATTGACAATTGTCATTTGCCACCGCTGAGTGTGCCTTTTTCGGCGGGTTTTCTTTAAAGACAGATTTCTTTAATATTTTGTTGTTGGTCTTTGTTTGCGGTAACTGCGCAACCGCACAGTTAAGTGTGTTGTTGGGGAAATCTTTTTTGAAAAATCAACAAAGGCATTGGGTGTACAAAGAAAGGCTTCAAATAGCGTTAGCGCGGGGTAATTGATAAAAAATTGAGGGCGTGCGGTTGTAAAAAGGGAAGAAGAAGAGTAATGAGTTCACTTATTGGGTATTGCAAAGCTATAAGTTTGAGAAATTTTTAACATTTTTTAAAACATACATGAAAAAATATATAGATATATAGAGCAAATTTTTATGAAAAAATGTTGTGCAAATAATATTTAAAACATTAAAAAATAAATTGTTTTTAAAAATCTTATTTTTTTTTATAATTTTCTAGAAAAAGTTATCAATCTTGTAAAATTCAAAAACTGAATTTTTTTTATTATTTTTTTATTTTTATTTTCTTTATGAAATTTGATTGTTTTAAAATTGTTTAGAAAATTATTTAAAATAAAAAAGCTTGAAAAAAATGTTTAAATATTTAAAGAAATTCAAAAAAATATTTTTTTCCAAATTACAAAAAATTAATTTCTTTTATTTCGAAATCAGTTATTGTTGTAATCTACTTAACGACATTTAAAAATTACAAGAAATATAAAAAAATATTTTTTCCAATTGCCAAAAAAAAATCATTTCCTTTTTTCGAAATCAGTTATTGGCTGAGTTTACTTACTGACTTTAAAAAATCTAAATAATAATTTTTTACCAATTTGTTTTTTAAAAAAAATTTAAAAGTTCTAAAAAATTTTTAATACAATACAAATTCATTTTCTTAATTTTAACATGTATAATTTTTGTTAATTCAAATAGTTTTTAATAAAAAAGTGTTAGTGATGTTTTTTCACCCATCTTTTGAATATTTTGAAATTTTTCTTTATTAATAATCATTTTGATTATTTTTTCGGACAAAAATTGATTAGTAAAAACAGTTAGTATTTTTAAAATTTAAAATTTCTTTTTTTTAACTTAAATATTTTTCAAAATTTGTAACCAAATATTTTCTAAAAGAATTTTTTTGATAATTTTTTGTGGTACCTATATGTGAATAATTCTAGATAAAGTTTATACAATTTTTTTTTTAAGAAATTTTTAAAACTATCTCACTATTTTTGTCAATTCTAAATTATTTCTGGAACGGCTAAATTTTTTTGTAAAATACACATATCAAAAATTCCCATTTTTTTTTTAATTTAAAATAATATATTATTACTTTTGTAAGTTTTTTATAAATATAATGAAATTTCTTCTCAGTATTGCGCCCAACCTAACTCCACTAGTAATTTATTTTCCTACAACTTCTCAAAAAAGAAAAAAATTTCCCGTACGCTTCAAAAATTTATAATTTTTATCACTACTTAGAGTCCCTAAAACTACGTCTTACTTTCTGCAATTCAATTTCTAAAGAAATTATCCCTTCTGAGTACCTTTTTCCTACACAAATCCCATTGTAGCGGTCCGCCTTTCAACGACGCCCTCAAAAAAAAAATAAATCTACTTAGCTTACTCTTTCAATATTCAATGCTTGCTACCTTTTTGTCTTGCGCTATGTTGCTCATTTTAAGACGCAATTCGCCCCGAATTCGGCCTAAATGTAGTTGCTTGCCTTTGAGATTTTCCCCCAAAAAGAATTTCGGCTTACTTTCTTTTACCGACAGTCCGTAGCAGCAGCGGGTTGCCATAGTTGACATTAATTTCTATTGTTGAGCCATTTAATTCCTTGTAAACATATACAATTAATGCATGGGTGTATGTGTGTGACTGCATAGGTAGATAGTGAGTAGATTCGCCCCCAAGTTTTTTAGTTTTTTTTTAAGTTATGAAAGTATGTAAGAAATTTGTCGTTAGTGGTTTCAAAGACACATATATTGAAATATTCTATAAAAAAATTAAATGTTTCGAAATAAATTTTTTATTTGATAAATAAATTAATTTGAAAGTTGATTTGCTTTAAAATAACAACAAGTGTATTAAAAAAAAATTGTAAACAAATTTTGAAATTGAAAAATTGTAAATAAATTGAAAGTTGATTTTCTTTCAAATAAGAACAAGTGTAATAAAAAAAATTTAAATTAATTTTAAAAAATATTTTTGAAATTTTTGTTTCAGTTGTTTTTTAATACTATTCGAAAGTTTTGTTATTTTGAAATTATAATATTTTATGATATTTTAAAAAAAATGCGAATTTGGAAGCAAAGTTCACTTTTTTAATTTTTAAGCAGTTTTAAGTATTTTTATTATATTTTATTCGGTTTTGAAAAAATTTTTTTTCTCATGAAATTATTATAAAATGTTTAAAAGAAGGTTATATTAATTTTGAATTGAAAAAATTGTTTTCAGTTTTTGGTTTAAAATATTTAGTTATTTTGAAATAAGTGTTTGGTGTTTTTGGCAACTTGTGAAATTTGAAGTGAAATCAGAATTTTTGGAAAAAATTCACGCTTCGCTATTTTGAGATCAGTTTTGGGTATTTAAGGAGAACTTTTTAAATGAAAATAGCTGTAAAAAAATTTCCAAAAGTTTTTTCTTTTTATTAACTATTTTTGTTTTTAAGAAATAAATAAATTACAAAAATATTTTATGAAAAATTTTAAAATTTTTTTATGACATTTGTCGAAAATTTTCCACAATTGTTTTTCCTTTTATTAACTAAGTTTTTTAAGAAGTAAATATTGTAAATTACATAAATATATTTGATTTAAAAAAATTTTCAAATTGAATTGGTTGTCAAAAATTTTCAAAAATTTTTATCTTTTTATTGAATAATTTTTCTTTAAAACATAATTAAAAATATGACAAAAAACTTTTTTCAAAATTTTTTTAAATTTAATTTAATTTACAACTTTGAAATATTTTCCACAAATTTATTATTAAAAATAATTTTTTTGTATAAAATATTTTCTTCCACAAATGAAGCAATACTGTGTGCACATGCATACGCCTCAAGTGCCACATATTGGCCATTGCTGCGAGCGCCACTTGTGTCCGACCTGTCCGAGTCAGTTACTTTAGCCGCAACTTAATTGCCACAGCCATTGCCGTGATATGGACTTATAGTACAACTCAATTAGACGAAGAGACACCACTGAGGTCTGAGACACATGAAAACAACAACAACAGCAAAAATAATATCAAAGTCAAAACAAGGCTTTGAAAATGACTGCAGCAGAGTTGACTTGAAACGTCTTAATATGCAGAAAACTAATAAGAACAACAAACAACTGTCTTTTGTTGTAAGCAAACCTTTTTGGCATCGAAAATGATATGCGTATGTATTTGTGCATCTCTATGTATGTGTGTGTGTGTGTAGGCGCCACAGACAAAACCGCACCGAAATGATTTGGCTGCGTGCAGAGTAATTGCTTTTGTGTTGCAACAACAAGCAGCAAATAGTGAAAGTATGCACTGTGGCAAGGAGCTGCCGCACAAACGATCAGCTGCTGTTGCAGCATTGAGGCACCGCCTGCGGCTAAAATGCCACAACTGTCTGTCGCATGAGTGGCTCATTAAGCGCAGCCTATACAGCAAGCGGCATAAATGTTGCATGTGCAAGTAGTTGCAACAACACAAATATTTGTTGTTGTACTCCTTTTGTGTACAAATTCTAATTGTATGAGAATGCCTGTGTTACGGTTGGCCATTGTGCGGCGGCTCAACAGTGGCCGGGTGATAATGTGTGTGCGAGTAGCGATGCGGCGCAGCGTGCGCAGGCGTCTGATGACAGCAAGTAGACAAATTCGTTGAATAGCCAAGCGCATAGGGGCAGACAAAAGAAGCGCAGATTAGAGGGAGCAAAGAAAGTTAGTAAATAACTGGGGATTTTGAAGACAGTTGACAGCAAACTAGCACCGCATGCTGCGCTCAGGGTCCTTTGTGTGCCCACAGCAGTTGCGCTGCCACAGCGGCATCACAAAAGGGAATGCCACGCGTGGATTGTAAATAAATCATAGAGTGCCTTGGACGGCTTTACTAGCAGTTAGGATAAGCGTGAGATTATAAGATTTGAGAGAAGGAAATTCACAGATTACCAATGCTTTGATTGAAAAATAGCTAAAAATATAAAAATATTATCAATTTCTTTTTTTAATTTTAGAAATTGAAAAAAAAAATTTAAACACAAAAAAATAAATGCGAATTTTGGAATGTTGTCAAAAAAATTCTATAAATTAAAAAAAAAAATATGAAAGAATTTAAAAAAAAATTAAAAACTTAAAAAAAAATATTTTTTATAAAAAAACATTAAATAAGAATGTTGGAATGCTGTTATAAAATAAATTTCAATAAATATTGGAAAAAAACTACCATTAATTTTTGAAAAAAGTTTAAAAATAATTTAAATTTATTTATATAAACAAAATTTCTATAAAATATTGAAAAAAGTTTCAATAAATTTTTGAAAAAAAAATTTTTTTTGTTTAAGTTTTTTGTGCTAAATATAGTTTTCAAATATTATTTTTAAATGAAAATTTTATTATAACGTTTTAGCTTTAAATTCTCAACCAACGCCACCAGCAGCTGGCACCAGCACTTTTATGTGCCCTTCCCCTTCCCCCGGGTCTACTCAGCCCGTTTTCGGCTGTGCTTTTTTCATTACAAACCCATTAAATCTTTAATGCGGCACATTTGTTTAATTTATTTATTTTTTCCGAATTTTATTATTATTATATTTGTGGGCGACCCCGAGAATATGCGTCGTGTGCACACATAATCAACGCCTTTTAAAATTAATGAGGCATATTCAGGTTTTTTTATGACATTTTAACAAGACGCGCTGGCGTGGTGGCGAAATTAATTACTAAAACAATGTGATAACCTGAAGAAAATGGAGTTGCCTGATGAATCAAAAAAAATATATATATGTAAAGAAAATATAGAAAAATTTAAAATATATAAAAAAAAAGTATAAGTAATAAACTATGATTATATGCTAAATGTATATTGCTGCCAGACATTATAAAAATGAAATTATTAAAAATCAAAATAAAATATAAAATAACATATGAAACATAAGAATTAAGCAATACAATCAATTAAAAAAATAATAATGTTTAATAAGCTGGCAACTCCAGCTTTATAATAAAAAAAAAATAAAATAAAATTTTTTTTTTTACAGAAAATATGGCAGAAAATGTGTATACAATTTAAAAGAAACTACGAATTATGTGAACATTCGTATATTTCAATTAACAAAAAGGTTTTTGGCAAATTAAAAAAAAAAAAAAAAATTTATATGAATATATATAAAAGACAACTTTTTTTTAATTTTAATTTTAGAATTAAAAAAATTTTTTTTTTGTTGAAAAAAACAAAGTCATTTTTTTACCTCCGTTAATAAAGAAGAAATAATATTAGTAAATATATTTTTAGTAGTAAGAACGTGTTTAAACTTTTTTAAGTTCTTTTTCTATATGGCAACACCATATACCCAAATCATTTATGAACAAGCGCCTTATCCGTTTGGCGAGGGTGTAATATAACGCATAAATTAAAAGGCGCCCTATACTACCATACAAACATATAAGCACACAGACACAAAACAGTGCCTCAACCTTCTTGCCACAAAAACAAAAACAAACAACTAAATTTGTTTTAATGGCGCACAAATGGCCGACGCGGCGCTATATTACCACTAATGTCACTAACAATTTCTATGAAATTTTCTACCGCCTTTCTTGTTTCTCACATTTCGGACCCTCAACCGCTTGCCGCAGTGGTACGCCACTCACTTGCGCGCATTTTTCTAACGCTGATAGTGTCAAATGTACGCGCTAAAAACATTATGTAAATTAGATTTGAGCCACTTGCTACATATAATTCGGGTGGTTGTTGTTGTTAATGCTAGTTTTCGTTTTTTTTCTTATTTGTTGTGTTGGTTTTGTTGATACTGCTGGCGCGACTGGTGTCATGTCAGGAATTTCGGAGCGCTTTAACTCGGCCATATTTCACCGCTGGCAAAAAATTTACAAAAAAATATATATACAAAAACCAACAACAAAAATAACAAAGTACGCACAGCAAATAGTTTTACTGCGCCAGACGTGTAAAAAGGTTGTAAAAAGTCGAAAAAAATTGAGCGAAAAGGTGTGTAGGCCAAGTGGCAAGCAGCAAATAGTTGAAGGTTGTAATAAAAGTCGAGGAAAGGTGAAAAATTCCAGCGAAAGAATTTTATGTACAAGCTTGACGTGTAGCAGCAACAAAAAAGTCATGTTTGTTGTGGCCACATAAAGGAAAATAGTAAAACAGTATTAAAATAGTACAAAAAAACTAAAAAAATATTGAGTAAAGGAAAAAAAGTATAAAAAAAATTACACAAAGCAAAACATGAAAATATTTTCGCGCATGCAAAACTATTTGTGTATTGAACAAGCACACATACAAGCGAACAGAGTTTTTGTAACTTGCAACACACACCTAACCGAAGTAACCGTTACTTAATATCCCTAAAGCACACAAATAACAACAAAAATAACTACACTAACTGTAAAAACACACTTTCTACGTAGAAATATTTCTCCACTTAAATCAAATACACACCAAAAAACATTTCATTACCTTCAAATTCAACACCTAAGAGGCCCTAACAAAATCAGCGTAGCATACCCCTAGGCGCCTATAAATAAAAACTCTTGCAGCCAGTAAATAACAAAATGTCGCCTAAAAACAAATACAAAAGTGGCAAATAACAGACATTCGCATATATTTGCCGTTATAAAAGCATTTCCATGTAAATGAGCGCGCCTTATAAAAAAACTAGGTGTGACTTGACTGAAAATTTAATTTTGTGCCAACTACTTGATTTGCGTAATTTGCTGGCGCTTACAAACTTTGACGACTGCTTTGAAAACGCTTGTGGCATGACTGGTTGGTAATTTTAATAAGACATAGTAAGTTATCAATTTCTGTTTTCTATGTTAGTTACAGAAAATGTTGTTTTTCATAGTAATTTTGAGGTTATGGTGAAATTTTTTTTTTAAATATATACCTACCTACCCCTGTATGTGTATATATTTTGAAAATAACTATTTTAGTTTTTTATTCACAATTAAATTATATATAAAAAATTTTTCTTTACTTAAATTTAAAAAACAACTTTAATGTATTAAGATTTAAAAAAGATGGTTTTAAATTAATTGTAAAATAATTTAAACAATTAAAAAAAATGTATATGTTTTTTAATAAATATAACGTATGTTTTATTTTAAAAATTTATTTATATATAAAAATATTTTTGTTTTTCAATATGTGGTAAAGGAAGACAGTTTTTAATTTACATTTTTTTATAAAAACATGATTATAAAACTTTTTTTTTTTTAAAAAGTTTTCGAATTTCGTTAACAAAATTTGCGATTGAAAATTTAATTTTATATTTGATGGGAAATAAAATCAAAAAATTATTTTCAAAATAATTTGTTTTTAGAACAAAAAATTATTTTCAAAATATTTTGTTTGAATAATTTTTGTTCTTAAATCAGTCTTTTTTTGAAAGAAATGATTTGAAAATATTTTTTTCAATATATGAAACATCATGATGTTTTTTAATTATCTTAATCTTAAATCAGGTTTTTTTTGAAAGAAATGATTTGAAAATTTTTCAAATATATGATATATGATGATGTTTTTTAAATATATATTGTTGAGCGATTGGAAATTATATTTTCAAGAAAATAATATATGAATTTATTAAAAAAAAAAACCATGTGTATGTTTGTCTTTTTTATTTTTTTCGTAAATCTTTTTTATTTTTTGATAAATTTTTGGTTTTTTTTTTAATTAGAATTTTTTATAATTAAATTGTTTTAATAATTTTTTTTATGAAAAGATGATTTATAAAATTTTTTTTTCAAGAAAATAAAAATATATTTTTCTTTTAATTTTGAAAAATTTGTGGGTTTTTGTTAAGTAAAATTTGTTATAAAGTTGCTTTTTTTAGTAATGTTTATTATGAAAGGATCGTTTTTAAAATTATATTTTAGGGGAAAAGAAATACTAATTTTAGTTTCAAACAAAAAAAACTTTTTTATATATTGTTATTTAATTTTTTTTATTAAAATAATTTCTTTAATTTTGAAATGTTTTTTTTTGCGTTTTTCGTAAATAGTATTTTTTAGATGATCTTTTATAAATTTTATTTAAAAACGTTTGTTTTTAAAATTATTTTTTTAAGAGAATTCAAAAAAAAACCTCTTCTTTATATTATTTTGTAATTTATAAATATTTTTTAATTTTATTTTTTTTAATTTTAAAATTATTTTGGTTTTTTCTTGAATTAAAGTTGCTATTTTTAAACAATTTTGTCAATTCTTTTATTCAAAAATTGTATAGTTTATATCTAACATCTGTATACTCGCTGTTGTTGCAGAATTCAAATATGCCTATTTGTATGTACATGCAAAAATTGCTAATTTCCGCTTTCAACGCCTTGAATTGTATAAAATTATTATATATTTTTTAATGATATTTGCTTGTTGCTTGCATACTTTTTCCTTCCTTCCAGTCCATTCCATAACCTCTCTACCCTGTTATATTAGACAGCTAAGCGGCACACACTGCCTGCCGCTCTTTCTCATGCACTCTACCATTTTCTCTTTATATTACTCATTATATTACACATTCTCGCTCTAGCATCACGCACCATCAACGTATGATTCTGCTCTTTGTTAATCGCCAAAATTGATCGTAACCGATATCCATTCCCAAAGGTCCTTTTGCATATCTTTTGCGTAAATCTCGTTAAAAGGATACAATAAAAAAAGGCAGGCACTTATGTGGCAGCTATAGATATAAATTTAATAGCGTACATACACAAGAAATTTGTTCTAATGCCCAGCACGGTGTTGAATAAGCAAAGGGTAGCAGGATATGCAGCAAGTTGCTAGGTAAAAAAAAATTTCTTCGACTGCGGTTGTACATCTGCTGCGGTTTGTACATGCCACGGAAGGCGCTAGCACGTTAGATGCGTGCGTTTCCTTTATTTGCTTGCCTCAACTGTCTCACGGCGAAAGGGACTGCTTGTGCGCCTGAAAGCGAACTATATATAGCTACATACATACATATAGATACAAGTATTTATAGCGCCAGAAAGCTGCTGCGCACAGTGCGACAGTTGTTGCCACAGATAAAGATCAGTGCGGTATGCTGCAGTTATTTATTTATAACTATGTAGTACCGCATGTGGTTGCAAATATACATTAAATATGCGCACGTACACATTCATGCATACACATACATATTTTTTCAACTTGCCACAGCGCCGTTGCTACTTGTTGTTGTGCTTCTTTGCTACTCGCATATTTCTTCAAGGAATTTTTTTCTTTCTACAATTTTTGCCATCTTACCCACTTATGCTTGCAACAAATTTGCAATTCAGTAATATGCTCCAATATTTGGTTGCCTGAAAATGTAGCACATTGCTTTGCAGTTGTTCGCATAACTGCGTCATGTGCCACATGCCGACTTCGACTTGTAATGGCATTTCGACGCATTTAATTTGTCATGCAAAAATTTTATTTCGAATTTTTTCTTTTATGCTTTTGGCATACACAAAGGTACAACAACAAGGTAATGTCGTAATTAAATTCTTTAGAGACGCCTTAAATGGAATTTCTTAAAGTATTTACAGGCATAAAAGCAATTTTGAAAGGCAGCAATTGTAAAACAAAGCAAATTGTGTAAATTTAATGTCAGAAAGTCTGAATTAAATTGAAGAAAGTTTTTTATAAACTTATGAAGAGTCAAAGCATGTGACATTGAGCAAAATGCAACAAAAAATACGCAATTGAAAAATTTTCAATTTGTTTTATTGAAGCTTAAAAAAACTAAATGTTACTTTTATTTTTTGTATTAAAACTTTGTTTTAAGAAATGTGTAATTGAAACTTTTGAAAAAAGAAATTTTTAATGAAAATTTATGCAACAAAAAAATATTTTTTTTTTGTTTCCTTTATGTTATTGAGATGTTTTTGTTGTTGAAAATTAAAGTTTTCGAAATTGCCGTTATTTGGCAGTTGGTCATAGCTTTAGCCCTATCTTGCTAATTTGAAATATGAAAAAAATAAAATTTTGTTCCGAAATTTGGTTGAGTTAGCGTCTAATATTAGTAGTCATTTAAATAATATTTTTAAATTTTTATTTCAAAATTTTTTAATATACCGTTAATCACTCATAACAGCATTCGTTTCATTGCGCTTTTAGCTTGCTGCGCATTAAATTTCATTAAAATATATAAAATATTGTTCTGAAATTTGGTTGACAAGTTAGCTGGGCTTGTTCAAGAGTTACGCCTAACATTAGGCTTCGTTTAAATAATATCTTTAAAATTATTTAAAAATTTTGTAATATACCGTTACCCAGTTTTATAAACATTCGTTTTCTTAAACTTTCAGTTTTCTTCACAACATATTTCATTAAAAATTTCTATTAATTAGCCAAGTTATAAGCACCTAAAGACGAGTAACGCCTGCGGCTATGCAACGTTTTTTGCATTTTCGCTGCCTTTTACCCTTTCTACCGCCCTCTCTAACCCTGTTTTCGCGTGCTGCACTTCTTTTGTTTACTCCCTTTCATATTATTTGTAATCGGCTGCGTTATTTTAAATTTTTTTCTTAGAATTCTAGGCACTCACACACCCGCATTAGTGGTAGGTGTTTGCGCAATTTGTGAAGTGTCAAGCGTGGTGTGAAAAATGCCCTCAAGTGACACAGAAATACACACACTTACACATATTTGCGCTTCAAACTGCATTTTTCGCCTGCACTCCCTTGAAAAGTGCATACGCCGTTCATAGCCGACAATGGTACCCTTTTCACAGTCAGTTCCATTTGAGACGCCTTTGTTTTAGCGACTTTCAATGGCAGTCAATTAAATTTTTTGCTTGCAAGAATTTGAAAAACATCAGCCATTTTTATTTTGTATTGTTTTAATGTGTAGGTGTTAAGTGGACGGCTAATTAGCGTGAAAATATTTGAAAGAAAGGCCTACAACAATAAGAAAAAATTTATGAAAAAAAATTTACGCTAAAATAAGAGCGAAAATGTTTGCCTAAAATGGGTATAAATTAATATTGAAAATTTGCATAAATTCTTTAAATAGGTTAGTAGTACTAACTTAGAAAATCTTCAAAGAATATACGAGCGAAACTTCTGTTGCTTACGCTTCAGCGCATGTTACAAAAAGAAAGTAAACTAAAAGCAAATTGTATACAGTTCAGTAGCTACCAAGTTATTTCTGTGCGTTTATAGAAGGCGATGCATGTGGGTGATCATATGCTAGAGAGCTAACAAGGTAATCAATGGAAGAATATAGCAAGATAAACAAGTAGGTACAAATAATATTATATCAAAAGCAAATACAAATAAGAGGAAAGGTGCGCATAACAGGAAAAAATATCAAATTTTTATATTAAAAAATATTTTATTATGTTATCCTTGCAAGCTTTTAATATATTTTTCAAACATATGCAAAATTTTTTAGTTGCAAAACATTTTTCAAGCATTTTTGCCGAAAAAAAAATTTCAGAACTTGCATGTCCTTCGAAAAAAATTCGCATAATTTGCTGTAGAAAAACACAATTAGGCATAGAAATGTGTTTTAAATTAATTTTCCACATTTTTCGTCAAAGGACATTCGTATCCTTGCACATCATGTATAGTTTTTTTGCCTTAATTTTAATTTTTTTGAACTAAAAATGTATTTTAAAGCAAGTGTAACACGAAATTTTCGAAAGGACATTCATATCACCGCTTTAAAATTCTATTTAACACATACGCAGAACTAAATTTCTTCAAGTGTAACACCTTTAATACAGCTTTAAACAAAAAAAAAAGCAAGTGTGCTAATATGCGCAGTTACAAAGAAAACTAGCAACGCCAACGTCACCCCACATATTTTTCACTTTGTTAATATCATTGTATTGCGCACGCATGTGATACTACGAAACGAACCAAAAACATAAATTGGCCAGATGCTTTTGATTTTCTATCTGAATTGTTTCAAGTATCCCGCAGGAGTATACAAAAAGGTGCATCTGAATTGAGCAAGGAAAAAGCACATACAAAGGCATATTACTTATAAATACATACTTAATATAGTTTGTGTGTGCGTGTGTGTGCTTGAGCGCCTGTAAGGCGTGTGTCGGACATGTAAGCGGTGCGAGGTAGTGTAGAACATCTTCGCATTTATTAAAGTAATATACACACGCTTGCACTTGAATGCACACGCAAGGATAATGACGGAAACGTATGTGAATGCGTGTAGTGAGGTGGGCGATTGTCGAAGTTGGCGAGGCTGAGGAAGAAACTAGTTAAGATAAGGATAAGCATAATGGCTGGAGTAGCTACACGGGCATACAAAACATCGTGTTGAGGTGGTGGTATATCTCTGTTGGGCAGCAATTAATTTGATTTGAGCGCTCAAGCTGCAATGAGAAAGTGCGCAGGATAAGAAAATTTATAGTACCACCCTGTTGGAAGTGTTACATGAACAGAGTAGTCGTTTATTTGCGGTTTTTAGCCTTTGTTGAAGAGATTAAGCTGCGGAATCGTACAAAATATGACACAAGTAATCTGTCACATGTCACAAAAATCGATCAGCTGTCACAAATATAAATTAGTTGTCACAAAAGTTGATCAGAACTAACGTGGCAAGCTAATGAATCAAGAATTTTGTACTTTAGTTAGTTTGAAACTATGAGTTGCTAAAATTATATTCGTAGTCAATTAAAAATGCGTCAATTGTCATTAAAGCTGACATTAGGTTTTCACGCTCTCAGCTGTCACAAAAGTCGGCCAGTAATTATGAAAACTCTCGTGAAACTCTTAACATAACAATTATAACTATTTTAAATATTACGAGTATGAAACCAACAGTTGTTCAAAAAATGTCTCTCGGTTGTGATGTTAACACTGTCAAAAAGTATTCGATGTGGTCAGCTGACACAAAAATCGGTTGATAATTAGGAAAACTGTCATTAGAAATTATTAGCGGTTGTCAGCTAACACAAAAGCTTTCACGAGATACAAAAATTGTTTAACAACTAATTTTTTGGCACTGCCATGCTTACGGCGTTGACAGCTATTAAAAAAATTTGGAGATTTGTGGCAGCTGTCATTAATAATTTTAAAATGATGTCAGCTGTCGCAAAAATTGTTCATCAAGTATGACATTACATAGCAACTCAGTATTTGGTGCTGCTGTTATTCTAAGCATCTGTCAGCTGTCAAAACGAATCGATCACTAGTGTTAATTATTTTGTCAGCTGTCATTAAAAGTAGTCAGTGTTTTGACTATGGTATTAGTAGTTATAACAATTACTTGAAGACAAAAAAATATTTTTTTTTTTTAAATAACAATATATTCCATAAATATTGCCTGTCAGTAATCACAAAAAACTGTCATTAGTTTCTTGGTTAAGAAATTGTCATAAAACTGACAGCAATAATTATTAAAACTTTTACTCCCCAACTGTCTTCCCTACTGGGCACTTGCAACTACAGAAAGTGTCCAGACCGACCAATTTCTTTGAAGTCTTCCAATGGAGTCGAACTACACACACACATACCAACATGTAGTGCAGAGTTGTATGAAAATTGCGCAAAAACGCAGAAAATTAAGTGCATTGCCGACCCAAACACAACATAAGTGGTACAAATACCCTCCAAATGCGTTTGGTAAACGCCCACTTCGAACCGGTTATCCAGCGCCTTTGACCAAGTGAGCATGAATTAAAAATGGAAGTGTGTGTTTGTATGTCGTTAGTTCGTGTAAGTGGCAAACTAGTACTTTTTACTTGCCACTAGCCACATTAAATGCAATGTTTACTACATGCAACATGGCACAAAGGTCGCCATTGGTGATGCAACATACTGGAAATACTTGGTTATATGCTTTTGTGTCTAATCAAAAGTGTATTTTCGGTCACCTAGCTGGTTGTTTTGTAATGTATACACACATAAGCAATTCATATATCCTTTGAGTGGTTATATTAGCGCTGTGAGTTGTAGACATGTGCACAAATCTCCATTATAACACAATTTAATAGTAATACGTTTTTTTGTTAGTTGTTGCTGCGAGAAATATGTTTATTTTTAAGGATCTCACAAAAGATATGTTTCTTTCCTGCTTTTGTAAAAAATATTAATTTGAAAATATCAATAAATAAAGATAAATGCTAATAGTTATATGTTTTTTCAGCAAACTAACTAAAAAAATTTAAGGATCCTCGTATCCTTCGCACAAAATGTTTTCTATTCAACTTAAAATTGCAGCATATATAAGTCTTAACATTTTTAAAAAAATATTTGATATTTTTTTTCGAAGGACATTCGTATCCTTATACTGAATTGTTGTTTTTTTGCATTAATATTAGCTTTTATGCTGACTACAACGTTTTTATGAAAATTTGCGCATACTTTTTTTAAAAGGACATGCATATCCTTGCTAAGAAATATATTTGTTAACATTTCAAACAAAATTTCGTGCGTGTATTAAAATGCAGAATTGAAAATTAGACGAAATTTTATCTGAAATTTGCATAAACAGTGCAAAATTTGCTTTAGAAAGGCATACAAGTATACTGACAAGCTTAACAAGCTTTTCTCAAAAGCACCCTAAACTTATGCGCTTGGCTACTGACAAAGCAACTGCATCAGCAACTCGCTGTAAATCTTTTTCAACAAAAATGTTTTTTGAATTCTTTTTCCCACTCCCTTCCATGAGGTGAGAAAAGAAGCTACCACTTGCGAGCGCATTGTAGGAATGCATGCAAGAGTGAATAATTTTAACACTTGACGCAATATGTTGTACGTCACACCTCAACGGCAGCGGCGCGCAGTCGACGAAGTGTTGAAGTGTGTGCTTCAAGCAAACACACACACACACACACACAAACATAAATTTGCATAAATCATACCAGCAATCATGTAGTAACGAAAAAAGCTTGTGTTGCTGCATGCAACATGCATGGAAAATTCTCAACCCCAACGCCAGCTGTTGCAAGCAGCATGATGGCTGCGCTACATAGGCGCAAGCAATGCTTAGTATTGCTCGCAGTGTGTGTATATGTGCGTGTAGCGGCGGGTTGTAGCCACAGAGATAGGGGTGCGCAAATCAATATGGCCGTTCGGCGCGCGCAAAACAACCATTATTAACGGCTTGTGGTGTGGCACACACATATGTATGTACATATTTATAATTTTTTTTTTATTACTACGCTGAGCGCCGCAGCGTTCTGCTAGTTTTTTTTTTTTAATTCAATTTCTTTAATTCTTGCTTTATAATTTTTTAATGTTAGCATACTCTTTGTTGTGCGCGCGCGTTTATTTTTAGTGCGCACACACACACACGCATGCAGCAAGCAGCTATGCTTGTATATGTACTTTATACAGTATGTGTGCTCGTATTTAGGTCCCTTGCTTTGTCGCTTACCGCTTTTTTATTAAAAATTCTTTTTGATTTCGCATGCCGTTTGACAGCCGGCAGCTTTTGTGGCTTTGATTTTGGGTTTTTTATGCATGGTTGTATAGTCACACCAGTCATTGTGTTGCGGAGATGCGATAATAGCGCGTATACCAGCTGCTACTGTTATGGAATTGTGAGTGTTGGAGTTTAATCTGGTTAAATTAAAGAATTTTTAAATTTTTGATGAAAATCTCGGTTAAAATGCTGTGTCCAAATTGCTTATTAAGCTGTTGCTAACAAAGCAAAATACTCTGTATTATGCAATAAATTAAAAAATTCGATTTTCTAGTGAGCATACACAATTTTCTCTGCAAGGATATGCATGTCCTTTTTTGAAATAATACAGAAAATCGGCTTAGAATCAGTGTAATTGGTTAAAGTGGCGGAAATAAATGTTTAAAAACATTTCTTGAGCGCAAGGATACGAATGTCCTTTGAAAAAAAAATTTAGGAAGCAATGCAAAAGTTGCTATAACAAAACAATAAGCGTTTTTTTGTCGCAAAAAACAAATTTTCATTTAAAGGACATTTAGCTGCTGTTGTCAGTAATAAGCTGCTTTTGCTCTTATATGTCAAAGTGACGCTAGATTGCAAAGTTCGAATAGCCCGATGCTATTGTTTAAAAACCACAACCACGCTCCGTTCACATTATCGCTACAATTTACGCAATTATAAAATTCAAATTCCAAGTGCCAACTAAAAAAGTAGATATAAATCGAAAGTTATAATCAAATATAATTATAGCACAAATTATAGGTAGACAATTGTGGTATGCGCAATAAAGCAATAACACGTCTAGTAGGTCAACCGAGCCATATGCCGACTGGGCGGTCCAATATTGCGTGTCTTGGCGAGCACCAACTGCGTTACGGCTGTCATTGGTCACATATTTTGACACGCAGTCAGTCGGCTAGTTTAACATTTCAACGGTTCAATGCTTTTTAGTTTCTTATTTCCATATTTTTTATTTCTATAGAGTGGTGTGCAACTACCAGCCGCCACGCATATAGTTCAACGCGCATTTTGACTTCATACAGCGCACGCGAAAGGGCGTACCGTTTAGAGGGCTGGTGGGCGTAGGTGCTGTCACAACTGGGAAAGCAAACATATGTAGCGCAATGTACAAGTGTTTGTAAGACTAAGCTAGGCGTGCCGCAAGAAACCGCAAACACACGCGCTACACACAAAATTATTAATAATAGTGGCAAAGTAACCTTTTGGTGCCATTTTTTTTTTTGTTGGTAGTGCGCGCGCGGACGTACGTGTGAAGCGCCACAACTGACGCTGGGCGTAACACCAAGCGACACATTAACAACAAGAAACTAAAATTGCAACGCGAACCCTTCTTCCTGTGACGCCATACAAAGCTGTGCGGTCTTGCCGCACCGCGGGCGATTTTTCCGTCTGTGACGCGTGAAAAATTATATAACCACT
The DNA here is from genome assembly GCF_042242935.1 of Bactrocera oleae. Lineage (NCBI taxonomy): Eukaryota > Metazoa > Arthropoda > Insecta > Diptera > Tephritidae > Bactrocera > Bactrocera oleae. The sequence goes on from NC_091539.1 coordinate 5,060,698, forward strand.
ATCTAGTTGTACAGCGTAGCGCGGCCTTACGTGTCAAAGTTCGTGCGCCTGGCATAGTGCGAGCTGAGCGCCGGCGAAACTACGGTGGCGCTCTGGCTTATGATTAACTAAACGCCTTAGTAGGTGGAACACAGTGCATATTTTTTACAACTTCTTGCGCGGTTCGCTTTGTACGCCTATGCGCCTTCCACAACGCCACAGGCGCAAAAGCAACGGGTGGTGGCGTCTTCGCTTGCGCGCATACACGCGGTCACGCGAATTCGCGAAGATCAAAAGCAACACCGGCAAATTGCCCCCAACACCGTCCCCATCGCCAACGCGATCAACGTTACGCCGTCCAATACAGCGTGCCGCGGCATGCAACTACAAGCTGATGGCGCACATCAATAAATATTCTTTTGCTGTTGTTGCTGTACGGATCATACCGCAGTGCTAACGACGACAGTATCGCGCCTGTGCTTGCTATTTTATTTTTTATTTTATTGTGCTATTTAATCCGTACAACAGCAACAACGTCATCGTCGATCAAACGAAACAACCCGCGTACCCCACACTTTGTACAGTTGACTAGCTTATGCAAATCCACCGCTAGCCAGACTAACCGGATCGGTACAAGCACACACATGCATACATAGTTTATTGCAGCATCGTCGGCATAGTTCAAAGCGTAAGGCGGAATTGGGCAAAAGACTGATTGGAAAACAAGTAGAAAGAAAATGCGTCGGCTTCGCGCGTTCGCTAGCGCGCCATTCGATGGTGGTCCGATGGGAACATGCGCGCATTGCCGGTGTGCAAGGCAAAGCGTCGTGGCGTGCGGACAAATATGAATCGTTATGATCAGCGCCACCGCCAATCGCCACTGTCGCAGCCCACTCAGGCGGCCGGTCGGCCAAATGAAGGCAAGCTATGCGATGCTGCATTGCGTCGTTTGCCACATTATGAATGGTGCGGCATGCGATAATTTCGATATTTTATTGACGCTTCACTTTGATAATCAATATCTTCTTATATATATAGCACTCATTCGCTGTGAAGTTTGTAAGCGCGTGTAGTTAATTAAAGTATAAGTAATACTCTTGCTGCAAAATCAATGAGGAAGTACAAGTTGTTACAACTCGAACACTAACAAGCGACATTAGAAGTAATGACGTACGATATCAAATGAAGCGTTCGATAGCGCGATGATGCATTGAGGTGAGCAGCTGGTATTGCTTGTCAGATTAACGAGTGAAGTGGTGGAGAGTGCGATGACGCTTGATGGAGCTAAAAAGGCTGTGGAGTGACTATTTAAGTGATGATGTGTTTGATTGAAGAATACTAACTGTAAAACATAGAACGCACCGTTGGCATTATCACAGCAATAATTTCGAGAGCTTTAGTATAGCAAACAACATAAATTTCAAGTGGAAGTCAAAAGTAGTTAAGCGGAATGAAAAGCTTTTTGGACTTAAGGCATTAGAGGCCGAGTCCAGCACGCATGGCTTTGAATACAGATCATTCCGTAATGCATTGACACCGAATGAATAGCTTTATTTTTATATAAAGCTTTCGAAGCCCATTTTGTCCGAAAGCTTTCAGTTTTTTCTATATCCATTCCTATTGTCCAGAGATTACAGATTATATTGAGAATTATATTACCTAGAAAAGCTTCAAAAAGCTCTTAGAATTGTATTTTCGAAACTAGTACGAGCTCTGTTATGCTTTTTAAATAGACACTGAAGTATGTAGGTAGTAATATGGATATGGAAGGGCTCTCAGCTCCAGAAATAGCTCAATGTCAGTTTAATTAAAGCTCCAAGGACAGCTGAATTTGGAGGTTAAAAGAAGCTTTGAAGCTTTTGGTAGGCCGAAATTAAAGGTAGAGCTCAAAAGCAAACTGCGTAGTTTCCCTGCCTACTAGGAGGAAGTGAAGCATAAAAGTTGGGATAAAGCTCTTAGTTGGTATTTTTCAAAGCTATCGAGGCTATCTCATATATTCGCCCGTAATGGGTAATTTGGTCAAGTTCGATATTGTCGAATGAACTAATTAGTTAAGTTAGGTTAGTTCCGAAACTTTAAGCTCTTACTGTAATTCATTTTGTCAAGCAGAATCTGCCGGAGAAGTTCGAAACTTGTTAATTTATATAAAAAGCCTTAAGGAATTTGGCAAGCTGACTGCGGAAGGTTTGTACAAATAATAATTATTAAAAATTAGTTTAGAAAAGCTTTGTATTGAATTCATCATAGAATAACATTATGAAAGCTGTTTTTAAAGCTTCAATAAGCTAAAAGGATGAAAAGCAAGCAACAGAGTGAGAGTTTCACTTGTTAAAAGCAGGATTTTCCATTTCCTGAAACATCTGTGAAACGAATGAAGAATCAATTGGTGTAGGGAAATATCTCGTCGAGCTTAAAGAGGCAACAAGCGAAACGATTATAGAAGAAAAACGTTCCAAAAGTTCAGAAAAATGTGAAACTTAAATCCAACAACATAACTCGTTTTGCTAAGTGTAAAACACTAAAAAAAATTCCACTTCGCAAGCCGCGCTCTAACTTCCGCTACCGTGCAAACAGCTTTGCAGCCAGTTTTCGTCCAACGTTGGTTAACAACAACAGCATAAATATCGCCAATCGACATGTAACGACAGTTATCACCAAATGAATGGTTACCGTCGCTATTAAAAACACTAAAACCGCATGCGGCATGTTGTGTGGCAAGCACAGCCAGTGGCGGTGCAATAGTAGACAAACGTTCTTTTTTTCTTTGTAAATCAATTTTTTGTTTTTGTATTTTTAGCAACACAATTGCTACTTTATGTTTGCTTAGCTCCTTATTGTTGTTGTTGTGTAGACATTTTAAACGCTCGCCAATAAATAAGCTGTCTGTGCAGCAACAACAAGGTATAGCTAAAGCGTAAGAGCATAAGCGACGCTTTGTTAGCGGTAAAATGTTTGAAGTTGCCGACAAAAATGGCGCCGTTCAAAGGCGGCGATTGATGAGCGGCAGCGCTTCGCTCAGAGATGGCGTTTGCCAGCAGAGAATTTAATAAAAAAGTATTGATATAAAGTTTGAATATTGGTGGTAAGAAAGTTAAAATTAAAAAATAGCTACAGTCACTTGCAATTTGTTTTACATAGACATATTATAAGTATGTGTGGGTATATGAAAATTAATTGTTAATGTAGAGATTTTTAAATGAGCCAATAAAAAATTCTCTCAATTTAAAATCGACGCCTTACATAACAAAAATTTGTGGAAAAAGTTATGAAATTTTTTTGAAACTATTAAAAGTAATTTTTGATTGAAAATTATTTAAAATTTTTGAAATTTTATTTTTATTTTTACTATTTATTTTGAGAAATTTTTTTTTAAATTTTTTTTGATGTTCGAAAATTCTTGAATAAAGTTTTGTTATATTTTTTGGAAAATGTAAAATCTTTTCTTAGCCTTTAACTCTAAAATTTTTTTGTAAATTTTGAGATAATCTTTTTTGTTTAGATTCAGATTAAAAGCTTTTAAATTTTTTTTCTAGTTTTCGCAATTACTTATAGTTTTTTAAGTTAATTTAATACACTTTTTTGTTTAAAATTTGGAAATATTTTTTTTGTTTTTGAAAATTTTAATATTTATTTATGAGAAAAGTTTTTTTTCTAATTTTTTCCAATAAAACTTTTTAATTAATTTTGTTTTAATTTTTTTAAATTTTTTTTTAAATTTTTATTTATCTTCAAAGTCTCTTCCGCCGCCATAATACGCGACATAATGACACTCTATATGCCATTAATTAAACTCCACACTCATTATTCAGCCCAAATGTGTCACAATCTAATTTCAATTAATTGCCTTTCATTTTTGTTTGTACTTCCATTTTATGCAGTAAATTTGAGATTGAGAGAATTTTTTATTTTTTTACCAAACTTGTTTTTGCGCTTGCGAACAGCAGTATGGCGGCCATTTTCTGTTTTCAACATCGAAAATAACGCGACTTTGGGGCATTTTATAAATTTTTTTTGTTTTGTTTTTGTTTTGTCATGAAATTTTCGGTAAACAGAGAAGACGTACAGTACTTACAAATCCATGTTTATCACTAATATTGTTGGTCAATTTTAATTTGTGAAATGAGACGACCTTCTGCATCCACTGTTCGCCGGTGGTCGGCGAATCGGGATGGATGTACATGCGTTTTGGCATTTCCGGATCCGCTTTGCCGGCGATCATCCAGCGGCTGCAAAGAAAATAATAATATTTTATACATTAAACAATTTTTTTTTAATAAAAATGATGATAATTAATATTTTAAGTGGCAATTTATTTTAAGGAAAATTTTATAATAAAAACTACAAAAATATAGATTTTTCAAAAACATTGCTGGAAAAAACCAAAAAAGCACAATTACAAAAACAACAATTTTTTTTTTAATTTTAAAATTTTCGAATAGATTTTAGAAAAATATTTAAAAAAACATACAACAAATTTTAGTTTTAGCAGATATTCAATATTTTTCTAAGCCTAAATAAAAAATTGTTGAATATATGGAAAACAAAATTATTAAAAGTATTGAAAGTAAAATAATTTGACAACATTTATTTTTGAACTTTTTATAAAACAATATTTATATAAAAATTAATTTTTTCTGAAAAAATGTAAACTTTCTAAAAAAACTATAATTTCTTTATAAGAAGTTTGAACTTTTGGAAATGAAAATAAATTACTTTTTTTATTTAAGTTTTTTTTTTAATCTAATTTATGTGAGTGTAAATTTCAATCATAATTTTGTCAAAATGGTAATAAAAATATAATAAAAAATTTTCAAACTAAAAATATTTTTTTTAAAAAAGTTTGCTTTTGATATAAAATTAAAAATACTTTGTTTTTGCAAAAATGTAGAAAATATTTTATTTTATATACAAAATTTAAACTTTACAAATTGAAAAAATATATTTTTTTTAATTTTAGCGATATTAATTTTTAAATTTTTCTTTACTATAGCTACAATTTTTTATACACTGATTCTGTTAAAAAAAATATACACAATAAAATAAAATTTGTTTCAAACTATTGCACAAATTTTTAAGGATTTTTAAACAATTTTGAATTTGTGAAAAAATAAAAAAAAAATGTTGAATGTATTTAACCAAATTTTTTTAGCAAAGATATTTTTAATTTCAATATTTATATATATTTATACCCCTTTAAGCGTGTATATCAAGTTTGCCAACCAGAAGGCAATGCCGGAGACACTATAAAATATATACATAAGTGATCAGCATGACGAGCTGAGTTGATTTAGCCATGTCCATCTGTCTGTATATATACGAACTATAGATATAGTCTCTTAGTTTTTAAGCTATCGATCTGAAATTTGGCACCTGTCCTTTCCTTAACTAATTAGCTGCTCATTTGTCGGAAAGGCCGATATCGGACTACTATAGCATATAGCTGCCATACAAACTGAGCTATTGGAATCAAATTCTTGTTAGGAACTTTTGTATTTGTGAAGGGTATTATAGCTTCGATGCAACCGAAGTTACCGTTTTTGTTTTTGTTTTATGATTACTACTAAATTTTTGGAAATTTTAAAACATAAAAAAAAATTTTTTTCTATTTAACTTATTTTTTATTATATTTTTTTTTAAGTAAACACTCACCTGTTGTGAAACTTGTAACGGTAATCGTCCGCTGCTACGATATCCAAGAGCAAAATATATTTCGCCTTGGCGTCCAGACCCGAAACACGAAATTTCATTTGAGGAAACATTTGCCTGGAAGAAAAAAAATTAAAAATATTAAAATTTTATCAATCATCTTAAAAATTTCGAAAATAGCAAAGTAATTACAAAGTTAACCTCAACCACAAAAGATGCGAGCTAACTGTGGTGAAAAATTCACAAAATTTTACAAGCACAAACTGGGCAATGAAGACATTCACTTTATGCATACAACAACAATAACAACAAATAGCGCATGCTGCATAATGTGACCAACAAAAACTCATTCAATTTCGGTTTATTTTTCCGCTCATCAAGTGGCGCCTCCGCTTGGCGCCACAAATACACACACACACACACAAGGTAGCATACCATTCGAATTTACAAATTTTCACCCAAGACGCCAACGACGTTTATGTCTCGCTTGCAGCAAACTAAATTGAAATTGGCTGCAGCGGTAACCGCAATAATAATAACAGCAACAACAACGGCAACAATGAGCCAAGTAAAAGTTGCCAAGTCGAAAATTGCCACCACATAAAGGCAATAATAACAACAACAACAAGCGCATTTTAGCTTGTTGCCACCAACAAGAGGCATGCCACACAGGTCTGCTGCTTCAAATAGAGCAACAACAAGTTGCAAGGTAGAGGTTGAACGGTTAGAGCGTTAGTATAGCTAGCTAGCCAGCGGTCATTATGTGGGCTGATCGCACTAATGTTGCTGCTCACAGCTGCATGCTGCTGTCTGTGTGCGTGTGTGTGTGTGTGTGCGCTGTAGGCACTCGTCGTCCGAAAAACCAACAAACCATTAAATCCGAAAGCAAACATTTTTATTTGAGCTGCATGTTGCAAGTTCATCATAAACCTGACACACAAACCTTCAAAAGCGTGTTTGTTGCCTAAAAGCCCTATGTGGCTGCCTCTTCGTTGTGACTATGGACTGGCGCTTGCGCAAAGCCGCCCATTTACAACAAATATGAAAATTATAACTTTGGGCAGCAATCACTCAATCGTTCTGTGCAGCGGCAGCATGTAGGGCTGACAACAACAATAATGAGAGTGATATTAAGCGGCAGTGTTGTAAATACACTTAGAAAAATATATAAGAAAAATTAAAAAAAAAATTTGATTGAATTTTCATGAATTTTTTGGAAAATATTTTTTAAAAAATTTTTCTTTCAATAGTATATTTCATACAAAATTTAAAAATTAAAATTTTTTTAGCGAATAATTTTCGTAATTTTTAGTGAGTTAAATTCATTTGATATTTTTTATTTTGAAAATAGTTTTCTTACCGGTGAAAATTAAAAAAATGCTCCTTATAGAAAAAATGTTATTTAAAACTTTAAAAGAAAGCAAAAATCTTTTTTATTTATTTAAATAATTTATTATCATCAGTGGAGAGGTTTTTAGTAAGTTAAAAGTTTTTTTAAGTAAACATTTTAAATAAAAAATTTATTTTCAATTTTCTTTCAAATTCGAGAACAAACATTATAAAAGTGTAATATAACTTTTTCAATGAATAAAATGTATTTATTCGAAATTCGATATTATTGAAAAATGCCAAAAATTATATGTTTTTGGAAACAAAATTTTTTTAAAAATATCCATGTTTTTTGCTCAGGTTACATTTTTTTTAGTTTTTTCTTAAATATCCAAATCTTTTTTTAGTCAAAATTACAACTTAATTTTTTGATTTTTCAAAAATCCAAATTTTTTCTTCGTCCAAATTTTATTCTTTGCACCATATTTTCAAAATTCCTCCTAAATCGAAATTACTCCATATTATTTAAATATAGATTTACTTCAACCAGTTGTATTGAATAACTTTGCCAACATAAATATTTCAAAACTGTGCCTTAAACACTACTGCGCCAAAAGTGAAAAGCAAAGACTGTTCACGGAAAAAAAAATTGAAAATTTAAAAAAAATTTTAAAAATCAAAAATTCTGCACCAAAAATCATAATTCAAGCTATTGAAAGCTAAAATTTATGTGGGCTGACATTATTTGTTTCTTATTATAAAATTTTCTTTTTTGCTGGACGCAAGTCGCCACAAATCATATGCAGCCACAAGCACAAAAAATCGAATAACAACAACAAATATATATTGCTGAGCAACGGCAGCAGGCAGCAGCATCATTCACAGCCCAACAACTCATTCATAATCATCAGCCACATCACCCTCAGCAGCAACACAACAACAACCAGAGTCGAGCATTACCACACACACACACACACACATACAGTCAGAAGAGCGCGCATAAATCTGTGTCCCAGCGAACGTCAACTGGGCGGGCCATTTGCGACGCGCCGTAGCGCCAGTTAGCCGGCCAACGGTGCAACCTAGTTGCCGAGTAACTAACTACTCCTCCAAGTGATGCTGCTGCTGTTGCCGATGTTGATGATGGCTCGTTTGTTGGCTGCCATCAGTCGTGCATTGTGGTTGTTGTTGCGCTTGTTGCTTTTGTTGCCGTTGTCATCATTTGTGCTGCACGCGCAGTTAGTTCGTTAAATTTGATTCATGAGTCTGGCGCTCGATCGCAACCGCGCGCTTCTCTGCTGCCTAGCTGCTGCTGCGTTTGCTGTAGGTCCGTCTGTCTGTCTGTCTGTCTGTTGGTGTATCGTGTTGGCCAGTTAACTAGCTGCAGTCTGTCTTAGTTTTTTTGACCCTTTTTTTGCTATGCTGTAGGCGCTTACTCGAAGTACTCGGTCTGCATCTTTATTTTCAGCGCTGCACAGGTTGGTTGGTGGTGATCTTCTGCTACACAGCGCGGAAAAAGTTGATTGTTTAACTTCATTTGGGTGCAAGATCACTTGCCATCGGAGGTATTTAGAGCGTAAAGTCGAATTTTGACAGCTAATGCGTTCACAAAAGTGTCGCTCGAACTTACTTTTGGAAACCGAGGATCAGATATTTTTTTCCTTCAAATACGAGCTGAGCATCACTTTGAGTTAAAATATTTTACTTTACAGGAAAATTTTTTGTTGATTCTGAAAATCAAAACTTGACACAATCACAATTTTTTCCACCCTTGAGTTCATCAAATCCTGAAATTGTGTTTAAATGAGGCTCTTAAAAGTGCAAATTACTTAAAATTAGAATTGTTTCATTTAAACAGACCGGCGCTTAAATTCGATATGGCAAGATCACCACACGATCACTCTGTTTTAAACCCATTTATGGCTAACTCTTTGCAGACAGTCTTTAAAATTTGTTATGCTATTATTTTAGTAATCCATATACATTCTAATCTAAAGTACAACGATCAATGCGCGATCACTTAGAGAATCAAGTGATCTTGTGTTCAGCTTTTCGAGCAATTTGGTGCGATATAGGAACTTTTTCTGAAGAACACATCATATAGTATTGATAGAACTAGAATAACGAAGTATAAAATATTTTTGTGAAATTTAACGTGTTAAGTACCTAGCGATCGTATCCAAAGATTTTTGGTTGTTAGGTTACTTTAAAAAAAAATTTTTTTTTTAATTTTAAGCAACAAAATTACCGATCAACTGACGGCTTTCACATATTTTATGTTGCAAATTTTAATGTGTAATATTATATTTTGTTACTATAAAAGCATACGATCAGTAAAAGTTCACTTAAAGGAATTGGTGATCTGGTATGCGAAGGTCAATTTTGTGAACTATTTCTTAAATCTGGATGGGCTGAGTTGTCATGTTGTCTCACAATAGTTATTAATAAAATTTACTTAAGCTGAGACAATCAAGAACACTAAATAATCAGTAGATACATAAAGTGTCAGATCGTCAGAAATGTGTTTTAGTTTAACTGCTACATATTTTGGTGGCACGATCGCTGATGCATGCAAATACATGTAAAAAAAAAAATATTTTAAAGCGTATACAAATTTTTTGTATTGGCTCCGAGTGACATAGGACATTCTGACATATTAAAAATGATTTTTGCAGGGATAAGCGTTGGCAAGATCACTGATCATTTTAAATTGAAAACAGTTATACGTGATTTAACACATGATTATGATCAAGTGATGCTCCTATAAACATTATGAGCTGGTGCAATATTGATTTCATGATAAAAGTTGTTTTTGTAGCAATATTCGATGGCACTATCACTGAACATTTTTTGTAAAAAATTATTTTAAAGTTTATAAAAATCTTTTGGAATGGTTTTGAGTGAATGCATGTACATTTTGGCTTTTTAAAAATGATTTTTTAAAGCAAAAGCAGTGGCACGATCACCGATCATTTCATATTATAAGCCGTTCTACTACATTTTAAACCAAGATTGCGCTCAAGTGATGTTCAAATGATCATTTTATGGTAAAAACAAGTATTTAAAACTGTATTTAAAACTGAAAAAAATTATATATTTGTTTCTAATTTTCATTTAAAAATAGCCTTTCTGACCTATCACGAACTTTTGCTGCCTACTTGTAATTTACTAATATATTGTGTTGCCACATTTTCATACGCAAACGGAATGCGCCAAAAAAAGTATGCCAACATGAGCGCAACACTTTTTATTGAAATACTTTTCATGACATGTCTTGTTGCTGTTGTTGTGCTTTGCAATTTTGACTCATACAAAATACGTGCAACACCAGATTAGCGCGCCGAACAAGCAGAAGCTGCAAGCGCCGACAGCGAAATGCGCTGCAACATGGCAAGTGAGCAGCTAGGCTGCTAGCGCTGCCGCCAAAACAACAACGACAATAGCAGCAACAACAGCCGCAACACAAAAATGCCAATAAGGAGGCGCCTCCGAGTTGATGTTTTTGTGCGCTTATATATTTATTTTTTGAGTTTTAGGTTTTTATATTGATTTGCCGCCTAGCGTCACACGCACAAACACGCATATCTACCTGCGTGTACGTCTTGTTGATGGCTTGTTAACAAGCTGCGAGTTTTGTTCTTTTTTGCGCCACATTGCTGTGTTGCCCTTGCGTGTTGCACATTTCAATTGTCCTGTGCGCGGGATCGGTTGCTACAAGTATTATATGTTGTTGTTGCTGCTTTTATTGTTGTGGCAGTCGGTTTGCAGACGTTAACAGTTTTATTGTCTTTTACTTTACTGTGCGTATGCGTGTGTCTGCAATTTTTTTCATAATTTTTTTTGTTTTGTTTTATATGTTCTTATTATTATGCCTGTGGCTGTGCGCGTGCGTCTGCAACATATTTATACACATTTACCAAATATGACATCATTCGTCGCACAATTTGTTGGCATTTGCAACACATACAGCGCAAGCGAGACAAGCGTTGCAAGAATGTTGCCGTTTGTGGCATTTCACTTTTTGCGCAAAACACTTTTTTTACGCGCCTTTTGGCATTTATATAAAAATAGGCAATGCATTAAACATGGTGAATTAATTTTTTTGTAAGGTTTTTTTTTTTGAGTCCTTTCGCGCACCTTTATAAATATTCATGCAAAATTTCAAAATTTCAGCGGCAAAATTTTCTAGCGACTTTCGTTGCATATTAATTTGTCATTAAGCAGCATATATTATTTTGATTATAAGCAAGCAACTTAAATTTCAGCCAAAAGTTGAAATTTGTCAAACCAAAAACAAAAATTTATATATATAAAAAAATTTGAAAAAAAAATTTTTAAATAATACAAAAATTTTGCAATATTTTAAAATTTAATTTTCGTCGACTTCATTGTGCTGCATGTCCAAAGTAAATTATTTAAAAAAAAGGCAACTGACATGCGCTCGCCGCACATCTTCACTTGCCGCACGTTTGCTCATTCATCTTAATTCTGCTTCATAAACAAAAACTAATCTGCGCCCACTTCAAATGCCAGTCACGTGCTGCAGCGCGTCCTGTCTGCGTATGTATTGCGAATAAATGCACACAAACGCACAGCCACAGCGTTCCAACAACCATTATTGCATACCAAATATGCGAGTATTCAACACAGCTTGGTAGGTGGTGTATGACAATGTCAGCCAAATTGCTGCGTAGTGACCCGGTAGGAAAGGAGTGGCATAAAAAATTACGAATTTTTCCTTTTGCACAAAATTTTTTTTAAGCATGCTTCAAAATATTTTAAATGTGCATGCGGCAACATGCTTGTAAAATTTTCCAAAACAAAATGTAAAAATTCAACGTAAATATTGAAAAGCAAACTTATTAGCTGCTCATTTTTCTGTCCAAATATAGTTTTTAGCGAACCTAACGCATTAATATGCACCAAAATTGCAAAAGTTAACACTGCAAAATCCTTTTTATGCTACAGTTTGACAGCTGTTAGCTGGGCTGTCAAATTGACAGTTCGAACGCCAACAATTTCCTACTGGGTTAACACATGCACTGTCCACCATCAAAATTAAATATTATAAAAACATAATTCTAACAGCTCTAGTAAGCACAAACATTATTTCGCGATTAATTCAAACTCCCTAACGACGTTTGCTGATTGTCAGTTCGACCGTTCGCCCGCCCATCAACGCTGTCTCTAAACATTCATCAAGCGTAAGCGTCAATCGCCATTACATATTATTTTTATATGCATTTCTATATTGCTACAATGCAAAATTATTTATTTGGCCCGTTTTTCTGTATATCAAAAATGACATTGAAATTCCAGGCGTTCAACTTGTAGTTGTAGGCTTTGCTGACTGGCTTGGTCGCAAGGACCACCTACGTTTTGACAATTATCTATGTAAATATGGTTGGTATGACAAGTGACAGTGTAGCGCGGGAAAATAGTTGCAACATGATGGGCGTTTAAAATATGCAAATCATAATTTTTAGGGAGCAGTAGTAAACGAGAAAGTCATAAAATTATAAAAAAGCTTGAATGTAGTAATAAATTTCAAGTTATTGCAACTACAAGTATATAGGCAATTGCAATGTAATTGCAGGCTTTAGTGTGTAAAATTTGCGCAACTAAATTTAATTACTGAAGATTACTGCAGAGAGCTGGTTTTGAAGCTTACACGTTCAGTGATTATTTTGCTCAATTTATATACCTTAAATTTAAATATTGCATATTGAAGCTTTTAAGATATTTTGAAACGTTTGTTTAAAGCTTTCTATAAACTACAAACCATTATAAACCTTCGCATTGCACTGAAAGATCACTGATCTTTAAAAGTAAAATAACAAGAACTAAATCTTTTCACAGAAATGACATTTTTGTGCTATGCTTATGTCTAAGGTCTTAATTTCCAACTCAGTAATGATCCTTAGCGTTTCATAAGCCGCTTTGTCTAACTGAAATTTTCAAGATCACATGATCACTGTTCACTTCGAAAGCTCTTACAAGTTTATATATTCTATATATCTCAACCAAACAATATTTAAGCACTTAAAATATATATAACAAACGCCTTCTTAAATTCTTTGCAGCTCTAAGCGATCTACAACAACTGTAAGATCACTAAACTCTAGGCGCTCATAACAGAAAAAATAATCGTGAACGCGTTCCTCGCTGTATTTTTTCGGTATTTAAAGCGCTCTACACAAGTTTTGTGGCGCTAAAAATTTCTATGCGAACTACTTGAGCCTGAGGATCTGTGATCGTGTTAAAGTTTTACGCCTTCAATTATATAAAATTTAATTGCAATAAGCTTCTACAACGCTTAAGTTGAAAACCAGCGTTCATATACAACTTTTGAATAGTCAAAACAGTAATCTACTTCAACGCAAAGATCAGTGATCTTTAAAATTTAAATATTCTTTAACAAATTGTTAGTTGCATCATTTAAGTATCTGCAAAAAAGTTTAAGAACAATCTTTTGTCCCAATTTTAAAAGTACAACCAGCGCTTAGTTGAATTTTGCATAGATTATGAGACAATCGCGATCACTTTGATCAGTCATGGAACTGTAATGTGAAGAAGAGACTCTTGGCTGTTATTTTGTTGATGCTCAGAGCACCTTTTTCTGCCTATGAGAAAATTGTCTTTCACAGTTTAGTGATCAGTAAGAAATCTGCAAATGCACATATCGATGAAGCCTGTGATCGCTTGAAACTGATCAAAATATTTAGTCGACGTAAGACAATTATTCGTCAGCCTTAACGAAAACGTTCTAATCAAATACACAAAACGCTACAACAATGCAATTCATGGTGGTCGCTTGATAGATCACTTTGTAAGCAGTACTCATGTTGATTAGCGTGCTGACAAGATCACTATAAACCTTTTCTATGCCATCAGTTAACAAACTCTGCTAATACAGCTGTGCTTGAGGATAACTGTGCAGCTCTTGACCAAATTTCGAATACACGCCAAGTTGAAGGCAATGCGCTCATAAATGAAGTGATCAATCACTTGGTACGACCAAAAGATCAGCAGACATTGAGTGGCTTAGTCAATTTTTATTATGTTTTTAACTGCTGAAATTTTCTTTACCAAACAATGGCACCAAATATATGTCGGTCAGCGGCGTTTTTATTTACCTACCGTTTTCGAAATTGCACCTGCCGTTTGCGCCACAACAAAAAGAGTGTACAAAGCGCGCAACAACAAAAGCAAACAGTTGCACTTGTTGAAAGCAAATGCTTACTTTGTTTTTCGACTATTTGAAATTCACTCAAGACTTTGTCAAAAACATCAAAAATTGTAAGGGACAGCAGCGTCGCTGTTTATAGTTGTCAAACTGCGTTAGCGCTGCGGGTTCGTACATTGAACGTAGGTACTGTGCGTTCAGCAGCCGTCGAACGGTTGACGCTTTCATTGCAGCAAAAAGCCACAAAATTCTGCATACAGTCCGAAAGATTAAATTAAAACTGCGCTGTATATAGATTGATGGGAATTATCTGCAACGCGGCGGTCAAACGATCACTAACTGATCGCACGCACATGATTGTTGTGAACGGAAATTGGCGTCGCACCTTTATTGTATTTTATTTTTGACGTTCGATTGTTCACATACCCGTTGACTACTTGCTAAATTGCAACTGAAATGACGCACAGCAGAAAAAGGTTTAGCCAAGGCTCAGCAATATAAGTGATTCTCGAAACTGTAGGGTTGCATGCGCTGCGTATTTTCGTTATGCAGATTCGCCAGCGTTTAAATTGTTGCTACGCTTGACAATAATTTGCGTTTGTGTCAGTGCCAAAAGGGCGTAATGCAAATTTTGCTGTATTACAATGAAGTTCACTATATAGAATGTTTTTTTTTAATATATTGTAGTTTTCTGCACAAAAAAAATTTTAAGTTTGGCAATTGCACAACGCTTATCGCAACAGCTGCAATTTTATTGGATTTTTATCAGCGATAATTTAGCGGCAATTTCAGCGGCAAACGTAGGCAGATATGCAAAAATTTATTTGACAAATAATGTATGTGAGGAAGCAGGAAATTGGCAACGCATTTAAATATTGTGGCGATAAGATGTTTGAGATATGAAAAAATGGCAACAAGAAAGGCAATAATACAGGAAAAAAACGAGAAATTTTTGAATAAGTATAAACGTTTTGGTATTGGTAACAATTTATATGTAAATTGACTACTAATATCAGCAGCACTACTTGAGAATAAAGTAGGTTCACACTAGGTCCTGCAAGACTTTGTTTTCTTTATTATTCCTACATAAGCTGCACCTATTTGAATTAGTTTTTGTAGCAAGTTTACTTACATGAGCATGAGTTTTATAAACATGAGCGTGTGAGCACAAGCTTAAATATGTCGCTAAAAGAAAGAAGCGGTCTAAAAGTGGATTCCTAAATATTGGCAACTGCTACAGTACCATAATTTTCAGATCCAATACCAAATATTTTGATAGTAAGCAAGAGAAAGAGCCACTAAATCTGGGCTCAAGCTGTTTCAGCGTTTTTGTTCAGCATTTCATATAAATGAAATAAAAAATTTTATGAGTGCAGACTCCACTGCATAATTTTTATACTCAAGCATATGGTAAAAGATAAACTTACCGAATGTGGAGTATAAAATGCGGTGCCAGATGAAAAACTCTGATTATTATAAAAAATTATTCATAAACCGTTTGAAAATTACATACGCGCATGTCAAACGAATGAAATAGTAACGTAAGTGCTACAAATGTGCAATGCTTGAATCGTAGAATATAAAATGTTTTGCGCACCAAGTAAGATTATTATAAAAAATTATTTATGAACCGTTTGAGAGTTACAAACACACATGTAAAACGTATGAAATAACAGTTTAAAAGCTGTAAACGTGAAATCTCATAATTCTCGGCAGGCTTTTGCAAAAATATACTACAAATGTGTAAGCAGATATGATTTTAAATTCAAAAAGTACTTGCAACAAACTAAAAAAAAAATTTAAATAAAAGAAATACAAAGAAAAAATTCTTCAAATTAACGAAAGAAAAGGAAAAAATCTAGGAACATAATTAGCACATAAATAATGTGGTATTTTTGTAGGCGGACAAATACGAGCGGTAAGTAAATGATTTAATAATATACACACATAACTACACATATATGGATAGCAGAAATATAAAGCCATTTTTCACTCGCAGGACTCGTGGGCGTGCCACCAAACCGAGTATTGCTTGGAACAATAATAAGTTAAAAAAAAGTAATAATATACACACTCGAAAAAGGATGCACCACAAAATGCTACCTCCAAAGGATATGTGGCAACAATAAAATACATAATTGCAGCGTCGCCACAGCTTCGCTACAAATATATATATTTTATAGTGACCGCACGCATGTCTACTTAGCGTTGCCGTGCATACGCTAGCTAAAACGGCCAAATGCAGCTGCAATATTTATGACTATAACAACAATAATACTCATAATGGCAATGAAGACGCCAAAGACATCAGCAAAATACAGCTAATTAACAAAGTAAACAAAATAAAAGACAATAAATTATGCTTAAATGCGCGCAATAACAGCGCAGCGTGGATATATATACTTAGATCACATATATATATACATATATGCGCATATAAATGTTGCGTTTAGCAAAGTGAAGTTGAAATGAAAGCGAAATGTGGCAATAAGGCAAGGCAAAGGTGAAAAATATATATGTATGTATGGTATGTGTGCTTGTGCCTACTTATCGTTAGTAGTGCTAAGGCAAGTTGGCGATAATGATAATGATCAGCATTACTTCGAAAATGCACATACATATGTACATATGTACGAATATCTATATGTGGCACGTACACATTTTGGGCGCTGCTGACAGACGCTTGCTATAGTTAGTGGTTGTAAGGTGAAAATTAATAATAATTATGGCGCAAGCAGCAGTTAAAAGTGAGAGTGAGGTTCATACACACTTATGTAGACATGTAATTGAGTATGTGTATTGCACGAAATATTTGCGGCGCCCGGTATAATAGCTTGTAATGACAGTGAGAACGCCTACAAATTGCAGTCGATGAAGTTGTCGATTGAATTTTTTTTTACACTGTCTTTTTAACATATTTTGTTATACAATATTAATTTTTAATTTTTTATTTATTCAATTTTTTGTTATTTTTTTGTTTAAGTTTTTTGTTTCTTAATAAACGTTTAAGTAAATATATATTTAATTTTTTTAATTATTCTGATTATGTTTTTGAAATTAGTATTTTTGTTTTAACTTTCATTTAAATTATTTTTAGTTATTTATATTATTTTTATTTTCAAATATTTATTTTTTATTATTTTTTAAATTTTTTTAAATTTTTTGTTATTTGTTTGCTTTTTTCAATTAATAATTTGGACTGTTTATATATTTTTATTTCTTTATTTATTTTGTTATTGTTATTTATTTATTAATTTTTTTTTATTATTATTTATTTAAAAATTTTTTATTTATTTTTTTACATTTTATTAACTTTTAAAATTTTTACATATATTTTTTTAAATAATTTTCACTTTTCATTTTTTAATTTTTTTTTATTATTTAACTTAATTATTGTAATTTTTATTTTATTAGTATTATTTCTAGCTAGTTATTTCTCATTATAATTTTTGATTATTTTTTTGGTATTAGGATTTTGTTTTATTTTTAATTACAACCATTTTCATTTTATTTATTGACACATTTTTTATAAATATTATTTTTATTTCACAATATTTTAAGTATTTTTAAAATTTTATTTTTATTATACAATACTTTAATAAAATTCGAGATAATACATAACTAAATAAAAATATATTTTTAAATTCCAGTTTTATTAATTTTTTTAAAATGTGTGATTAATTGTTTTTAAATTTATTTAAATTTTTTTAATTATATTATTTTTTAATTATATTATTTTTTTTTAAATTTTTTTATTTATATTCTTATTTTTATTTATATATTAATTTTTATATATTTTTTTTAATAAATATTTTAATTTTTTTATTTATTGTTTTTTAATGTCATATTTTAATTAATTTTTTTATTTTATTACTATAGTTTTTTTCATCTATTAATTTTTTTATATTATATAAATTATTTTTGGTTATTAATTTTTATTTAATTTGGTTTTTAGTATTACTTTTAATTATTTACTATTCATTTTCCGTATAATTTCTACTGTTAAAGTGTTCAGTAAGAAAATGTTTGTTTTTATATAATTTTTTTGTTATTTATTTATTACCATTTTTTATTTAATTTTAAATTTTAGTTTTTTTAACCTTAAAATTGTTTAACAAAATTCAAGACATACATATGTAAGCAAACAGATATTTTAAATTATTAAACTGATATAAATTTGACTTTTGTACGCATTCGCATGAATAATATATTTTTCGCAAAATTCTAATAAAAGATTTTATGTCACCAAAAATATACATTTTTTCACAAACTTAACACGTTTTGATTAACAAATTTTTAAAAATATATATTTCTTTGCGCTTGTTACGCTTATTTTTTGGGGGTCTAAAGCCGACTGATAAGGTCCGTACAGGGGTCAAGTGATATAAATCAAAAAGACAAGCACGCAAAGATGACACTGAGCGAAGACGTGTCTGCCGTTTCGTATAGATAAACACATACAATGGAAAGCAGCACATAAATACACACACACACACATGTGTTGAATATATAGGTACATGTGTAAGTGTGTAGGCAACGCAATTGCTTGGCTGTTACATGTAATTAGGGTGGGCTAGCGCTGTTCAACAGGCTGTTTGGCATCTTATCAGCGCTTGAGCGATCTTCACAAGATCAATGCGCCTGTTGGTCGGCTTTATTGCGCTGCACGTTGCACTTTTTGTGGCAAGCTGCTGCTGTGAAAACAACGGCTGTGTAAAATGATTTACGAGCTTGTCAACATGAGTGCAACATTTAAAATTTTTTTATTGTATTTTTTTTTTTTACATTTGGCTATATTTTTTTGAATTTTTTATATATTTTTTTTGTAATTTTGAAAGTTTTTTGGATTTTTTTGTACTTTTTTTTACTTTTCTTTACGTTTGATTTTTCTTTTCACCGAAATTTTGTCAATTTCGAAAAAACTGTCAACGCGCAGTTCAAAATACGTTATAAATCGTGCTGTTGCACGTTCTCATGGGAGACGCACGGTCTGCCTTGCTCGCTGCGCATTTTGAACTCTGAACTCTGTGATTCGTATGACAATTTTAATGAATTGAGTGGCATGTTGCATGTGATAAGCATATAATTGTTATGTTTAGCGATTGTGATTTTTACAACAAAAACTATATTTGGTTATAAAAAGATTTTTATGTGTTGCAATATGTATTGTTATTAGCTGTCAGCGATAATAAGTTAATAATTATTGCTTGCGATAACAAACATGCTTTTTTAATTACTAAAAAATATATTGTATATAAGTATAATATGAATTTTTACAAAACAAAAGTAAAAAATATAGAAATTCGAAAAAAAGTTCTAAAGAAATTTTCGTTAATATTTTTTTTAAATTGAAATTTTTTGTACTCTAAACTTGGCTTATAGCTGCCATGCAAACTGAGCGATAAAAATGAGGTTCTTGTAAGCAATCTTTTGTATATGTAAAGGGTATGATAGCTTCGGTGCTAAGTAAGTTAATGTTTTTTTCTTGTTTTAAACTAATCTCTACATTTTTAATTAAAATTGAAATTTTTTTGAATAAATATTAATTAAAATTTTAGTTTTTTTTTATGGTTTTTCAAATGTTTTAACGATTTTTGTATAATTTTTTTTTTTTTTGAATATTTTTATATTTTGAAAACTTTTTGGAAAAATCTGAAAATTATTTTTTTAACAATTTTTTACAGCGTTAAATAGTAAAAATTATTTTTTATTGAAATGAAATTTTGTTGCAAGCTTTTATGCAAAAAATATAGAACATATTTTTTAATATTTTCATAAAAATCTGATTTTTTAATTGAAAGTTATTTTTATTAATTAAATTTGTATTTAACTTATTTTATTAAAATATGTAAGAAAAAAATAAAATTACTAGAAAATACTAGAATTTTTTTTAAGTAAAATTTTTTTTTTTAAATCTCAAATTTATTTTATATTGAAAATATTTTTTTTAATATACAAGCGAAGTTTTTTTAAATCGTATAATTAATATTTTTTAATTTTTTTTTTTTATTTTTATTTTATGCGGATAATAATTTTTTTATTTAAGTTACTTTTTATTCTTTTACATTTTTAGCCATATGTCTATTTCATAACTTGTAGCGCTGCAGTTCGCACCTTACCTATCGAATATCAACAAAGCATTCTCTGTGCTTTTTATTTTTACCAAAATGAAAAAAAATAATAAAAAATTATTTACTTGTTTTATGGAAATTACAGCATGACTCTGATGCCATAAAAAGTGAAACCAAAAGCACAATAAAATATATAAAAAAAACACGCCAAAGTGGCAAGTGCGGCAAAGTTGAACAAAAATAAATAAAAATTGCGAATTTTCATTGCCACGGCTGTTGGTGATGATTATTGTGCGAAAAATCACACAAGCTGCCGTGTGGGCAACAAAAAAAATACAAACGCAAGTGGCAATAAATATGCAGAAAAAGTGCCTTTTATTTATTTAAAATATAGTTGTGAATGCACAAGTGGCGAATTTTGTGAAGTTTTCGAGTGAATTATGCACATGCATGCAACAAAGAGGCACTAAAGTGGAAAAATCAAATTGTGCGCATATAAGTAAGCCGTTATGATGACGTGTGATAAAAACTGTGAAAATAAATGTGTGGCATTTTATGATATGCAATTGGGACTTGAGGGATTAATTTATTTTGGGAAATTGGATATTTAAAATTTTCTAACTCTAAAAATTAAATTTGCAATAATTATACGATATTATATTATAAAATAAAAACTTTAAAAATAATTAACAAAAATAATTACAAAAAAAAAAACATAACAAAAAATATTTTCATTAAAAATAGTAAATTAATTTTAAAAAAATACATATTTACATATATTTTTGAAGTAGATTTTTTTTAACTTTTTTTAGAAAAGGTACTTTTTTATTATAATAAATATTGAACCAACTTCCATAAATTTTTTTATATATTTTCAAATACAATTTTTTGCATTTTTTTCAAAACCGAATTTTTTTTAATTTAAGAAAAACTAAAATATCTTTTTATCTAAATTTAAATTGAAAAATACAAAACAAATTTATTAAATGTAAAAAAGTGTTTTATGGAAAAAAAATTACATTGATGTATGTATTTAATTTTTTTTAAAATTTTATTAGAAAATCTCCATAAAAAAATGTTGCACATTTTTATGTTTTTAATTAATTAATATTTTAACATTTTAATTTAATATTTTTCCAAAACAAAACTTTTTATTGCCAACAAAATTTTAGGTCGCCAAAATGAAAAATAATAAATTTTCACAAAGAATGTTTCTTATAAAAAAATTATGAAATTGATTTAAGCAAACTTTTTGTATGAAAAATTAAAACAAAAATTTAAGAAAATAAAAAAATAACAACTTTTAATTTTAAATATTAGACAAAAATTAAATTTAATTAAAAACGAACGTAAAATCAAAAAAATATATATAAAAGGGTTTAAAAAAAATTGTTGAAAAACTTGCAAAAACGAATATTTTTAAAAATGAACACGAAATTAAAGATTTTTGAATATTTTAAAAGAGGTTAGGAAAAATTTTTATTGAAAAAAGCTAGCAAAAACAAGTAGCAGTTTTACAATTTATAAATTTCTAAACAGATTTAAATTTATTTTTCATATATATTAGTATGATAGTAGTGTAAAATGTTTAATAAATAATTTAAGCATAAAAGAGATTGAAAAATTATAATTTATTCTTTAATTCGTTTTTGTTTTATTTTTCGAAAAATAATTTTAAATACAAAAAGGATTAAAAACTATTTTTTTATTTCAAAAATGGTAAAAAATCGATTAAAAAAACTTACTAAAATTAAAAATAAGCAATAAAACAATTTATAAATTCTTATAGACAGATTTCAGTTTCATTTTCAAAAATATATTTTTACGAAAAGCATTTGCAATAAATAATTGAAGATATAAAAGGGGTTAAAAATTTGAATATTTTTTATAACATTTTTTTAAGTTTTATTTTTTAAATTATTTTTTATATTCTCGTTTTCAGTTTTTTTTATATCTTAAAATTTTTTTTTAATTTTTGTTGGTATATTTTTTCAATGTTTTATATCTTAAATATTTTCAATATGTTTAATAAACTTTTAAGTTTTTAAAAACTAACTTAACATGATTCGTAAAATTCATTCGTTATATATGTCATCAAAAATTTATTTTAATTGATTTTGGTAAATTTTTCAACATTATTTTTTTAACTTTAAATTTTTTTGTCAAGTTTTATTTCATAGGCTTGTATATTTTTAAAAACTAACTTATGATGAGGAAAATCGAAGCAAAAATTTTTTAAAAATATAGCAAGTATTAAAAATGTATAATTTTTATTAAAAATGTATTACTTAGTTTGTTATGTTTAATTTTTCTTTTATATCTCCGTTTTAAATATATTTTTAAAATTATTTTTGAATAACTGATAAATTTTTGTTTAATTTTGTATTTAATTTTTTGCCATTTAAATTTCTTTTTTTTGACTTTCAAAATTTTTGCATACAATTTTTCATAATAAATGCTCAATAAGCACACATAAAGCGCAGATGAGCAAAAAATCGCGTGAATTTCACAAGTTGCAAGTGCTGAACGCGTAAGTTTTAAATTAAAATCAACACAAACAAATACATTTGCAATCAATTTAATTGAAACGAATTAAAATAAAATGTAAAAACGCGCGCAAGTGGCAAATGAGTGAGCAAATAAAATCTGGCAACACTTGACAATCAGTTGATTGCAAATCACAGGCGCTCAAATGAATGCGCGCCAAGTGGGTGAAATGTCAAATGGACGACAGCGCGCGGATGCGGGGCGGCGCGGTGCGCGGCAGGCCGAGCAATTTACGGCAGGAAGGAGTTAATAAAATCAAAAGGAAGCAAAACGAGCGCCCGAACAAAGGCGCACTTACCGAAAAACGCTGAAAAAACAACACAAACAACGAAAAACAAAGCGATCAACGCGTCCGCGGCAGGGCGTGAAGAGTGTTGCACGAGTGGCCGACTGGCTGGCCAGCCAATAATGCCATGCCACGAGTGGACGTGTGGACGTGTGAGACACAGAAATGGCATAAAGGGACTATTGTCAATTGAGCGTAAATGATGGCGGCGTCCAAAATGGCGTGATGACGACTGTGCCGGCGAATTAATATACATACAGCGAACGACAGCAACAATAACAACAACAGTGCGCGTGAACTTTTTTCCTGCAATTTTATTCGTTTGTGCGCCATAAAAGCCATCGCGAATAGGCACACACACACGCTCGTCCACGTGGAAGTGAGAAATCACACACGACAAAAAACTTCGCATGCTAAATTAACTAATAAAAACACGCCGGCGGCAAATAAAAATATTACAAAAACAACAGCAGTGTTGTGATAGAAAATAAGCAAACAAAAAATGCAAACAACAAGGCGTGCAATTTAATTAATTGCGCGCAATATGCAACACATAGTGCAAATAAATGCACACAAGTGTAGGCAAAGAGCGCAAGGCGGAGCGGAAAGCGCGGAAAATGGCGATAAAGTAATTAGAAAAAAGAGGAGTGAAGTGAAATGAAGTAAATCAGGCAAATTGTTTAAATAATTAAAGAAAAATTGCTATAAAATTTTACAATACAATTTATTTAAATTAATTTGATGAAAATTAATCTTTAAAAAAAAATTTTGATAAACATAATGACTTAAATAATTTATTGTACAAAAAAGGGTTAAGTGACCAATAATATATTACTAAACATTTTTTTTTTAAATTCCAAGCAAAACAAAATTTTTTTTCACAAAAATTTTGTAAAAAAATTTTAATAAAAATTAAAAATAATTAATAAACATAAAATTACTATACTAAGCACATAAAAGTGCTCAACAAAAATACCATATATTTTAATAAATTTATTTACCAGCAAAAATTTGTAACACAATTTTTTAATTATATAAAACAAAAAAATTTTAATGTGTGAAAAAAAAAATTATAAAAAGAAAAAAACGTTAACACGGGGTACACTGAAGCTATAATACAGGTGCATTTTTTATAGCATAAAAGGGTACGCAAAAAACTTTTTTTTGATTTTGATCGACCAGTTTACATGGCAGCTATATGCTATACTGTTCCGATCTGAACAATATGTTTGGAGATTGTAGCGATGCCAGAGATAATAATTTATATTTCATACAAATACTTGAGTTGGCAGCTTTAAGCTGTAGTTGTACGATCTGAAGAATTTCTTCGGGAATGCCTTTTCATTTTAGGAATGCCTGAGAAAATAATTCGTGCCCAATTTCATGAAGATATCTGCTCAAATAAAAAAGTTTTTCATACAAAGACTAGAGTTGGAACGCTCACTTTGTATGACAGCTATATCTAAAAAGGATATTGTGTTAAAGTTACACATTTCTAAGTATATGCTTCAAAGCAGCAAAACATTCGCTAATTAAACGTTAAAAAAATTTAAATGCAACCACGCAGAGCATTGTAGCCACAGAAAACGTATAAAAAAAATTAAAAAAAAAAAAAAAAAATTTTTTAAAAATAAAAATAAACAAGAGTTTCAAGCAAACATTTGCGCCATAAAAATCGCACAAATAAATGCGGAAATAAATAAATATGCATGTGAATAGCAGCTGATAAAAAATGCATTGCCAATTTATTTTCAGGTAAATTAATGGCGTAAATGCGCACAATTTGGTCGGTAGCGAAGCGTACGAAATGAGTGGCATAATTAAATAGTTAGCAAAAACAAATGTTGGAAAATGCAAGAAAACATAAAGTGCATAAAGTTGCTATTTTAAATAGCGCAAGTGTATATGTTACATAGGCACACATAGGAATTTATATATTTGGCTGCAAAAAACAGAATTGCATAATTTACTTTAAAAGTGAGTGAAATAGTGCAAAAATTAAGCATGTAAAATGTAATATAAAGTTTTATATGCATATTATATGCAGCTATGTATGAATATTGAGATGGGAACAGTTTTTTATAGACAAATTGCACTCGAAATTAATTATTTTAGTGTAAGAAACTCATAAAAATGCCGAAAGGCAGGAAATTGCAAAAGTGGGAACAGTTGTAAAAACCTGGGAACAGTTTTATATCGTATGCTTTTTATATGGCTTAAATAGTACTTAAGTTTGCTGTAAAATTTACAGTTTTTTGTTTAATATCAAGTAAAAATTCATTGATAGTTAAATTTTAGTCAAACTTATTGAGGATTAAGTGATTTTTTTTATTATAAATAAAGTCACAGCAGAAAATTTATTTTATAATTAATATATTTTTTACATAAAAAATATACGTATTTAACTGTTACGCTTGTCGCCAAATGAAAAATCCATGTACACATAGCGCAAATTTTACTTAGTAGCGCTTGTACTGCCTCTTTATGCACAGACACACACACACACGCGTACCTATGCATAAAACCATATGGCACCACTATCTGTGCAAGCATGTACCCCTATTTATAACAGCAAAAGTCATGTATACACAATTTTGTCGCATAAAAAGCACAACTACATTAAAAAATTTTGACCCCAACAACAACAAAAAAGCAAAACTAACGCCACTCAACCCACTTTGTTGAGCTTTAAGCGAAAAAGTGAAAAAATTTATAGAAACAAGTAAAAAAAAACAATTTCATTGGAAAATATTTGCAGCAAAAAAAAAGTTAATCAAAAGCATTTGTTGGTGGTTGGGCGGCAGCTGTGTGGATGCTGTGCATGTTTCTGCGCATGACAACCACTTCAGCTACCACCCACGCGGACAGATAAGTGTAAATGCGAGCATAAATGTGTGTGCCGTCTATATATAAGCGCTTAAGTGTGGCTATAAGTAGGTATATAGCGAATTATATATGTTTATATGGTTGTAAATACATTGTATGTATATAGTTTACTACCGTTAGTGCTGCCACCTTTTACGAGTGTGTACACATTTTCAGCGGCACAGCAAGTGTGTGGCAGCCATAAAAAAAGCAGTTAACTATATATAAATATTACATATATATTGTATATGTATATAAGCATGCACAACTATATATTATATAGGCATACTTATTTACTCACTTGTTTGTAGCTGCGTATGCGTTTGTTAACCGTAATTATTTACATTGCGCGCTCACTCTCGTTTTCAGCGCGCTTTAACTACTTATATACAGCCATATACCAACATATATACTCGTACATCTATATTTATTTACTCCTACACATTTTTTATGCACTGAACAGGGTAAGTGAAGCTTGCCACGAAGTTTGTAACACTCAGTAGGAAAAGTCGAAGACCCTACAAAGTATATAAATAAATTATCAGCGTGACGAGCAGAGTCGATTTAGCCAGTTTTGCTCAGAATCAAGTCCTTGTATGGGAAACTTTTTTATTTGCGAAGATATCTTCACGCAATTTGGCATGGAATATTAACCAAAGCAAAAGTAAAATATGCGAATAAATTCCTTAAATCGGATCACTATAGCATATAGCTGTCATAGAAACTGATTGATTAAAATTAAGATAAAGAGCTTTTAATATCATTTGATGCTATACGAAATGCACTTGTTGTGGGTATTATAGCTTTGGTGCAGCCGCAGTAACGTTTTTTCTTGTTTTGCATTTGTTTAAATTTTTTATATTTTTTTATATTATTTTTATATTTTTTTATGTATATTTTTTTATATTTTTTTAAATATATTTTTTTATTTTTTTTTCTTTATATTTTTTATATTTTTTTTATATTATTTTTTTAATATATTTTTTATATTTGTTTGTGATGTCTGCCATGACGCTGGCAAAATTTAATTTACTCGCACATTTGCTGGTGTTGCACGTATGAGCACGTAAAAAATGTGTACACTTCATTGCCAGCGCTGTAAGCACACACACGCATACACACGCCAGCAACATTTCGGTGGAAAAAATTAAATTAAATTATTTAAAATACATATATGTACATAAATATTTGGAGCTATCAAACAGACAAGCAGATAAGCGCAAATGAGTGTGTGTATATGTAAATATGCCGTCACACACACACGCGCACACATAAAAGCTGATATGCGCTTGTTTGCGTATTTTTCAGCTTATTGACTGCCTGGCTGCTTGCATGCTTGGCTTATATATTTACTTGTCGCTTTTAATTCGCGCGCACAGTTACCAATTTTCGTTATTTTTTGTTGTTGCTATTGCTTATTTCAGTGTCTAATACATATCTATGCGCATCGCAGCGCATTTATTAGGCAACAGCGTATGAACACTTACATTTGGTTAGTGTTTTTGTTGTGGCTTAAATGTGCTTTTTTTGGGCTGGTTGGTTGGTTGGCTGACTGACAGCCAACTTGGTTGATTGTTTGGTTGCTTGTTTGGCATATTTGTCGGGTCGCGTATTTTTGGCGAACGCCATTGAAGCGCAAAACATGTAGGAATACACGGTGAATAAAAATTTCATTTGATGCTTTGTAAAAATAATAGATGAAAAATATTTTCTTTCTCAACTATGCGAACGCTGTCAAGCCTGGTAAAAGCTCAAGAAAATATATAAAACTGTCATAACATGCTATTTGAAATAGTATTTCTCTGTAAATTTTTAACAAATGTAATTTATTTTTGCACATCAAGCATATTCAAGCATTGCGAAAACGCAGCAAAAAGTGTAAAAACTTCAAGAAATGCCAAAGGAAATAAATACTTGTATGTGTTGGTGTATTTTCGCTTGTCAAGCATATTCAAGCATGCGCAAAAATCACATATTCGTTGTTGTTAAATCAATTTATGTAAATATTGTACTTACTTTTCAATAAATTTAAATTTTAAGCACTATTAATAACGAACAATCGTATGCAAGCAAACATAAAATTTATTCTTAAAACTGTGTGTAGCGTTATTTTACAGGTTAAAATTTTGTTCGCTATATTGTTATATTATATTTTGTGCAATAAATCATCAACAAGCATATTCAAGCATGTGCAAAACTCATAATTTTTAAAGCAAACAATCATATTTTACATGTACGACAATTAATTAGCACTACACTTCGTTTTTAACAGCTATACATCATTATCAAGCTTATTTAAGCATTTACATTGTCTGTAGTTTTGAACGATTTTTGTTGTAATTTTCTTTAGTTTAGAACTAAAACGCTTTGAAGCACTACCAAAGTCATTCAATCAGGTATCAAGCACAAACTTTGTTCACAATTAACTGCTGTATTAATTTCATTAAACATTTCCGCAACTATTTTATATGCCAGCTCGCTTATTATTACCCTTCAAGCATGCTCGAATTATTACTTTTCGCTCAGCGTACTGGCTGCGTTAATTTAATTTTGTCTCATTTCGCTTTGTGACTTCTCCTACTCTTTCATCTGCGCTTCACTCCGCCTCCAACACAGAATTACTCACACAACGCTCGCTTACCTCGCATAGACAGCCTGTCATTTGCAGTTATTCATTTGCGCTGAAAGTTTTACGTGTGTTGATTTTTTTACTTTTTGTTTTGATTATTTTTTGTGCTGACAAATATTTTTTCAAATTTTTATTCGCATTCCTTTTTATATATTCGGCGGCTTGCTTTAGGTTTGAACTTTTTTGTTGATTTTAATCAGATTTTCAGTTGGCTGCAAATGTTTTCTTGCTTGCCGTAAACTTTTTCATTGTTTTTGTTGTCTTGCCAAAGCCAATAAAATTACGGGCGGCGCTTTAAGTTGTGCGCGCCATTAGCGATTGTTTGCTTTTTTGTATTTTTTCATACACATTTGTTGTCTTCCTATTCATTTTCGCGCTATTTGCCTGGCGGTTTAATATGATTTGCATTTTATTTGAATTCATTCGTTGTTGCTTTCCAATGATACTTTTTTTTGAATTTTTTGAACATCGTTCAAGCATTGTGAAACAGTTTGGTTTTCCAATTCGATACACTGTTAGCGAGTTAATTTTTTGATGTATTCTGTCTGTGCTTGAAATGAGTTTTTACAAAAAATATGCTTGATGGTATGTACGAAATTTTGCTAGTTATTTTTTTGTAGATAATTATTTTTAAATAACATCTTTTAAGCCCACTATAATTATAATTTGAAGTATGAAATAAGGAAATAACTTAATTGTTTGTTTTTTAGCCTTGGCAGCCGTTCAAGCATGGTAAAAATTGGTAAATTTAAGCCGTTCTATGTTTGAAACTATCAATTTTAAGTGCATATTTGCTACCAATACGTTAACTCAACTAGCAAGCTTATACAAAAAGCATCAATCATACTTTGCAAATAGTGTAATAAGTGTAAGGAGTAATTTTTTGTACCAAAACTGCTAAAAGTTGTTGATTTTAAAGGTAAATAGCACCATCAATCACATTCAAGCATATTAAAATCAATATGTACGTCAAAATTTTTGCGAAAATTTTAGTGCATAACATTTAGTACAAAGTTGCTTTTGTAACAATTGCCTCACTGCTTTCTTTTATGCAGCAGAGAAGTACAGAAACAACTGTCAAGCCTGATGTATTAACAATAAACTGGCACAAATATTACTCTAAATGATAAACAAAGTAATCTTAGCGTTTAAATTATTACATTCATAAAAATAAGTGCGATTTGCGCTCTCAATCATATTCAAGCATTTAAAAATTAGCTCGAAAGCCAAGTATTTCTAGTTTTCTAATAACGCGCTTATATAAAACGTGAAGGGTGGAAATAAGCAATACGTGAATAATGATTTTTTGACGAATTTAAGTATTTCAATATTAAGCAATCATACTCAATCATTGTAAATATGTTGTTAGTGTCTTACTTTTACAACTTACTTACTTGCTTAACAAAGTTGGACTTACAAATGTGCATATTTTAGGCAATATATCATACTAACTAAGTCGTCAATCATGTTCAAGCAAACGTTTTATTTTATTTTTGGCTACTTTATTGGCAGGAATTGCCTCATGCATGAAATTGCAGCACTAATGAGTAAAGTCAGAGATTCACAGCGAATTTATATATTTTATAGCAAAACAATCATGTTCAATCATTATAAATATAAACTGAGTGACCTTCTATTATGAATAACGATATTACTTCGGAAAATTCATGAATTCGCTTACTTTAAGCAATACGTAGTACTGTTTGCTACGTCAAACATGTTCAAGCATCCATTTTTTGTAATATATTAGCACGCGCTGCTACTAAATTAAATATTGAGGCGCTTATACATATTTCTAAGTGGTGTTTACAACTCGGTATCAAACAAGCATGTCATCAAGCATGCATCAAAAAGTACTCAACGCACGAAACGCTTAAGAAAATTCCACTTCCACTTCAG
This sequence comes from Bactrocera oleae, assembly GCF_042242935.1. NCBI lineage: Eukaryota > Metazoa > Arthropoda > Insecta > Diptera > Tephritidae > Bactrocera > Bactrocera oleae. The sequence continues at coordinate 5,091,135 of NC_091539.1, forward strand.
TAAAGCCGGTCCCACGTGTATTTGCATAACTTCCTGGCATACTACGTTGCCACATTTTGCCACAAATCCCAATTACAACAAATAATTAGTTTTAATTAAAATTTATGTAAATGCCCAACTGTGGCATGACGCCTTAGGGCTACAGCAATTTGGCATTAGTGCAACGAATGACTAAATTTATAAAGTCAACAAGCACATCAGCGCTAAAAACAACAACAGCAACAACATGTGATCAAACACATATCGCATATGGTGTGGCAAGCAACACTCGTCGGTCCGTGCGACACTCATCCGGGCAATTCAAAGGAAATTACAGGTGCGCCTGTGGGCTTGCAGCGACGACGGACGACGGACGATGATCAGATCGGCAAGAATATCGCGCATATTTCAGCAAAACAAAGTAGAAGAGGCAGCCTGTCAATGCGGCAGAAAGGACTGAGGTGGGGCACGCGCGCGGCGACCACCAACGGCCAACACAGCCGTGGAATCTCATCAGCGCCGGCGATCGATAAGTTGAAATGAACGAGCTTGCGGCCACAACAACAACAAACACAGCGCAGCGACATGAAATATGTGGGTTTGTTGCGCGTTTTGTTGTTACTGTTGTTATTGTTGTCATCGTCAATATTATAACATCGTTTACATGCGCAGTTGCTGTTAATTGTGCAATATGCAACAAGGCGCAAAAAAGTCAACAACGTAAAATAATCGTCAAGATCCGACTACGTGCAACAAGCTGCAGCAACAAACTGAACACAGGTACAAAATATAATGTGATATCGCAAATAGCAACAACAAGCAACGCCAACAAGCCCCTACGCGGCTGGCAAAAGTGGGCGCGCGTACACCTACATGACGCAGCGGATGCGTTGCACGCATGTGGCAAACAGCGGGAGATGCAATAACAACAAAAAACAGTGCGCGCCACATATGCTGGCAAAAAGTAAGCAATTGGTGTTGGCAAAAAAGACGCCGCAACAGCGCGCTTGTTGGCTGTGTGTGTGGCAAGTAATGTAGCTGGCTTTGGTGTTGTTGTTGCCGCAGCCGCGGCTGTTGTATTGGCTGCAATACAACTAATAAGAGTCATCACCGACAGCAGACGCTCATAAATCGTCACGCAGCAGCAGCAAACATTTTTCCGTTTTTTTGCTTGCTTGCAACAAGGCTACAAGAGGATGTAGCGGGCAACAAGCAACAATTGATATTGCAGCAAAACTGTATTGTATATGCAGCATGTGGTGGTGTGGCAACAGAGCGATGTGCTGCAGCGATAATGTGCGCCAGCAACAACAAATACAAAAGTAGACACCAATGTTGCAACAATAAGTGTACAACATAACTAGCAACATAGCCGACAACAGAGCGCGTTTAGCGAGACAAAGCATATAAAAAAAAAACAGCAACAAACAATTTCGTCGCCTGTGTGGCCAGCACAAGCGTAGGGGGTTGCAAGCAAGTTGATACGTCTGCGACTGCGGCATCAATGGCAATGCATCAAAAGCTTCAAAAAAGGTTGTCGTTGTTAGCGTTATTGGTGTAACTAATGTGTGGCAAGCGCGTATTGTGCGCACAATGGCTTATTGCAAACTGGTTTCAATGTTGCAAGCACAATATTTATGCTTATGAACTTTAGCTTTTAGTTTGTACATCAATATAAGAAACGTGCAAGTTGCAAGTAAATTTATTTCGTTACATAAGCATGTTGCTAGTGATTTTAATGAATGTTGCAAGTAAAAAAATTGTGAAAATGAAACTCTTATTGAGAACAGTAACATTTTAAGTAGCTATAAATATTTACCTGTGCTATTTTGCGCATGTTTCAACTCTGCGCACGATTTTTTTTCTTTGTGACAAGTGTTTTTCTAATGTTACAAGCACACAAAATGTGATTCAGCGATTTTTTTACAAAAAAACAATAATAATGTTTTAATTGTAAGTGCATTTTTTTAGCTTTTTGGGCATGTTGCAAGTTAATTGTGGCTGCGTCTTCCCAAATAACCAATTATTTTTTAATTAGCAACGTGTTTTTAATGTAATTATGTATGTTGCAAATACGAAGTCTCTATAGGTATATGTATGTATCTAAGATTTCACATAACTAAATAAGTTGCAACGGTATTTCATTGTTGCAACCATGTTTTATTGACATTATTTCGAGTTGTTTCATGAGTTCTGCAACTAATACTATTTACTTTTATGTTGCAAGTTCATTTTTGTTGTAGAAGCACCACGTTGCAACGACAAATGCCACTTGCAACACGAACAATTTATTCTTTAATCAGCTTAGGCGTATTTTACGCCCAAAAAATAAATAAAAAAACTTGTTGCAACAAAATCATATACATGTAGCAAGTATAAAAATCATGATTTTATGTAACAATCCGATTGCAATAGATTCCACTAACGCGATAACTCCACAGTAAATAGTGTTCATGCCATGTGGCAAGTTGCAAGTATACTCATAGTTGTACCAAGCTGTCATAACGATGCCCATTTTATGCGCAATAAATCAATTCAACACGACAAATTCGCGGAAATTATTTCCACGCGCAGCATACAGTTGTGTGGTGGCAAGCAAAGTAGTGACAACACCCCAGTGGCAGCAGCAGCGGATGTTGCGGCCCACTAGCAATTCATACATACACACATATATGGCTATCAATTTACTGTTGTGACAAATGCCGCACACAGACGCGTCGCCAAATTGATAGTTGCGTTAGGTGTTTACTTGCCACACAAACATATGTGGCATGAATGGTGCTGGTAGCTACCATTTAGGTAACAACTAGTATGTGCAACATGCACCATTTGGCGCAAATAGTGGTAGCATCAATATTTATGCATAGTAGCATTATAACTGTTATTAATAATCGTGTGGCAAGACACAATAATATGGCAAAAAAGGCAAGTTGCAGCACAGCTGCTGCACAGCAACACTCACCCCAAACGAGCACAGTAAAGTAAAGCTAGCAGTCGCAAGTAGTTGTTGCACTTTGCTATTATTATTGTTATTATTTTTGTTGCATGTTTTTTTCTTTTTGCGCTTGCGTGCAAGCGACAACAGTTGCGCTCAAGGTAGTCGATCGTCAAACGCACAAGCTGACAAACCGGTAGCGCTACGCTGCACAACACGCATGCGTGTGGTTAACAACAAATTGTGGCAAGTAGTCGTTGCAATAATATGTAGTGTTGCGTTGTTGCATGGCTATTGCAACAAATGGTTAGCGCGTGAATTTATGTGCCGTCTGCTGCATAAAACAGCAGCTAGCGCCGAGCGACAAATGCGCCTAGCTGGACACGTATGGTATATTGTGGCAAGTGTGGCAGCAAGTAAAAATCGAGTGGCAAGTAGCACTTGCTCAAACGGTAAGTGTTAGTCAAGTGTTGATGAGCATATTAATTGCAACAAACACAATAGCACATCATTGTTGCAAGCTAGCTGCACTATAAAATTTAAAGATAACGTGGCAACAATAACAGTAACAACAACACAAAGAAAACGTAATAAAAACTTGAAGCAAACAAAGCGCAAATCATAAAAATGAAAATTCAGTAGCACCATTAGCAGTGTAAACCTTTTATTACCTCACACACATATAGTTTGTTGCATGCAACATTGGCAAAAAATAATAAAATTTAAACACTGCCGGCGCTTATTACGCTGAAACACAAGAATAGTGTCAACTAAGCGCACAGTAGCTGACAAATTAGCAAATTGTTATGTTGCCACCACATGTGGCAAGTGTTGCAAAAGTGCATTAACGCGCATGCGACATTTTTGTAGCGAACTATATACATACATATATATAATTGTGAAATATTGTGGCTTTAGTGAGTTCAGTGCATAGTTGCTAACGCCAAAAGCACAATGCTGAGACGATCTGTTTGCACGAAAGCTCTCGAAAAAGAGCTTTTGAAAAGAATTCAGAATAATACAAATAACTACGATTTTGGTGAAAATCTGCAGCTTTACTGTTAAAATTTATATGAAAGCTCTATTGTAATGGGCTTGGCACTAAAAGCTCTTTAGTTGCTCTTTCTAAAAAAAATTCAATATTTTCGTACGCTTCAAGTTCTGAAAAAAGCTTTTTATGCTAAACTCTCTACAAGCTTTCGTAAACATTTTCAAAAGCTTACTATGTAGCGAAATGTGTTTACTTGATTCACTTTTCAGCTTTTAAGTTTTCATGAGTTCAGGCTGTTGAGCTTTTGCAACAAAAAGCTTAGAAAAATGTTTTATTAAGTTTCAAATACTTATTCAGTCATTTAATTTATTTCAAAATCAGTATTATGCGCTTTTACTATACTTTAATCTTTCAAAAGCTCCAATTTCCATCAATGACGTTTGTTCCATCCAGTCCTTTAACCATCAACCCACACATTATCGCTCAACGCGCAACTCATTACACCTTTCCAACTTCATTCAGACTGTCATCAATCCCAAGCCATAACAGCTTTGTAGCCTACAATGCATATTTCATTTCCGATTCCCCATCCGCCTCACGCTGCAGCAACCAAGGCGTGTAGTAATCATCTTCATCAACAGCCAACATCTTGCTCATCACTCATCACATCGGATGGCGACGCGATCGTACCCTCATTGCAACGAGACTATCGTCAAACACCAAGCCACGATCAGCAAATGAAGTGGAGAAAAGTAAACGAAGTATAGCAAAAACAAAAACAATGCAATGAGAAAAAAGCAACGAGGCAAACGCCCAGTGGACGTGGTCGTCCTTATCAACACATTGCATTTAAAGTGTTCATTGTTGGTTTTCTGCACCTAACACCCAGCCAAAATTAATACACATAAAATAATTTAAGACAAGCAAACAAGCGAGGAAACATATGATCAACCGGCCTAGCCTGAACGGGCCGGGTCTGGCCTGCCAGCCACAAAACAATTGTGTCGAACGCTTGCGGCTATTTGAACGTCTCGCGCTAACCAGCGTCAGCGTCGGCAACGAGGTAGATCGAGGCGATCGTACGCAAACTCTTTAAGTATTACAAACGAGTGGCACGCACATAAACGCTGCAACGCAGATGAACTTGGCTTGGCAGTCTGCAGCAGCAAGTTCGTATGTTGCGCTGTCTGAGCCCTCGCTCGCCGTTTGACCCCTGCGAAGACAATGCTCTACTGGTTTTTTTGGCTCTTCTTTTTGCTTTTTGTTTTCGTACGATTTGTCCACCATACGCTGTCCATGCCGGCGCTCGATCGTGAAATAATCCATTATTTTTTCTTCGTAATATGCCCAACGATCAGGAAAACAAACAACCGGCATGCAGACAAGATCAGCAGCAAGGATGGCAGTTACGGGCGCTAGAAGGGTTGGTCAGAGATGAGCTAAGTGGTGACGGAGACAAGCGCAGGGCACAGGAGGCTCTGACTCAAATTTTAATATGTGTACACTGAGAGAAGTAAGTCAATGGACGCAACTAATGTAAATAGATGCAGCATACGTCGGATGAGTAAAGCCTTGAGTAATTTATAGACTTTTGCAGCTCGGAATTGGTCTCAAGAAATCATACCGAATTTCGAAATTTGCTAAGTGATCTTCTAACCTTTGTCTGAGCACAAACTGTTCACCAGGTCATAAAAGTACCGCGCGAATTCCCTAGCGACGGTCTCTAGAGTAGAACTAACAGGACTGCACTAGCGGAAATCGAATATACATCCGTCGGATGAATAAAACCGTGAGTCATGATTTGGGGACTCGACTTTGGGAGCTCGAAATTAACAAGCAAAGATCATAATAAGCCTTTAAAGTACCTAACCGAACTTCTAACCTATGTAGGTTTGAGTTTCTGATAATAAAAAAAGTACATAGAAACTTCAAAGATATTATAACTGAAGCTCTATTTTTCACTGGATTGTATATTTTCAGGTCTCTTTTTTCTCCACTCTAGCTTGCATAAGTCCTGAGAGGACTTCCCTATTGAAAGTAAATGCTCAGTTGATTCGTTTTGGATCATAAAAATTATAATTGGTTATAAAGAAAGTTAGTGGACAAGCATATGTTTGTTGATGGAGTTGGACGGTAGCTTCTAAATTCAAGCAAACGATAACTTTTTTTGAGAAATTATCGATTTTATTACTAACTAATTCCAAATGTCGAACTCAAAGCAATACTGATCGGCTAAAATTCAATAAGTTAATAAATAAGTCGTCGGTTTACCATTGAGGCGCTGGCGCTGGTTTAACAAGACTGAGGATCTAACACTGGCTACAATAAAATTCAACGCGTTAACAAACGCAAGACAACAAAAGGGAAACACTCGTCAAAAAGAGCGACGAAGCGAGCAGACGACTCATGGTGAATAGTGAGTATGCAAAGCAGCCGAGTTCGGCTACTTGCAAAACGGAACAAATTGTTGCCGCGCACAAGAAATAACTGCGTGACAAGCTGAGTTAAGACGAGGATGCGCGCACAAAGCAAAAATTAGCCGGATTAGCTAAATGACAGGTACGCGTAACACGATCGTTTGAATTGAATTAAAATTAACATTTCGGAATACGAAGAAGCCTACTTATGCTGATTGGCCGTCTAATGATGTGATGCTTTGTGGCAGGCGGCGTAGGAGCAGAAGACGATGAAGAAGAAAACGACGAAAAAGCGAAATACGACGTAGCTGAACAAGAAGATGGTAGGACAGACGATGTTGTAAGTTGTAGTTGCATAAGAAATGACATGCTTAATGTCAGCGTGAAGCGCTGAACGGTAAATGAACGCAGTGATGGGCGCGCGTGGAACTCTGGAGCTCTTAGTGCTGCTGGGCATTCCGTGCAGCGCGTTCTGTTTTGGTTTCGTAAATATTTTGGAAATTCGGTGGTTAAGTACATGTTAATGACGATGATTAAGGGTTTCGTGCGCATTGCAATTTTTCAACAAATTCCATTTTGTTTCCACACTTGTAGCGAGTTTACTACTTAGTTAATTGGCTGTTTGGTTGGGGGTCGCCTTCGAGCGCATTTCCTGATTAAGCAGCAGCCCGACGGCTGGCCAAGTGATCTACCAGAGACAGCCGAGCATAAATGAGCTGCATTAAATGGATTTTCGTATGGATGATTGAGTGCGAACGTGTGTGTGTCAGCATACGTATGGCCGAGATGGACAGACGGATGGTCGGACGGACAGTTAGCGCGCAATGATTAACGATGTGCGAGAACGAAGAGTTGCAAAGAGAACCCAAAAAGTGCAGCAAAGAATATAGAAAGAGTAGAAATAAAAACAGCCAAATTATATGAACCTTTTTGGTATTTGTACAAGCTCATGGCATAATAAGCGGGGTGTCGCCCCGAAGGGATCATAATAATCTTCCACTCAAAAGTAATTTAGTTACCATACGAGCGAACACGTAGCGACACGACGGCCACAGCAACAACAAGCACAACAGCAGTTAAAAAGTGGGCGGAGTTGACACTGAACAAACAGACAGTCAAACTGGGACGAACGTGCGCGTTGATCAAGCGAGGCTGGATCTCGCGTCGTCGGACAGCTGCAATATTGCGACCGCGGAGGCGGGTGTTGTACGAAACCGCAGATAAACCGATAATAACTACAGACAAATCCACTAAAAACAATAAGTACTTGGTTGAGCGAGCGTTGAAAGCCGTGAAAAAAAGTTTACGTGCGCTTTTGGACCACGCTGGCTGCGGGTAGCCGGCTTTTCGGGCGCCAGCCTGTACAGGTTGCAGCAACTCATTCACGCTTGGAGCTTGCAACAAGCCATATAAGCATATGCCGGCAGTATGCACGGCGCTCAGCGCTGAACAGTTGAACTCTATATGTTCGTCTGGCTGTTCGCCGTTGGCTGGACCCATAAAATGTGGCCCCAGTAAAGATGCGCAAGCAATTAACGCTATAAACGTTGTTGTTATTTGTTTTGTGGAGATAAATTGACGTAACGTGCAACAACTCGTAGTGACAGTCAGCAAATGTTGTATTTTATTTATTTAATGCTGCTGCTACTTCTTCTTCTTCGTAGTGGCTGCTGATTGCCACAGCTGCTGGAGTTGCTTTGAACCGGTAATTTCCATTGTTTATTGCTGACCTCTACGCTGGCGCTGTTGCGTGTACGCATTTTATATATTTTATGAATGTAATTTAATATTTGTGGCTACACGGTAAAGAAATGAGCTTGTAAGAGCTTTAAAGCTTCCAAAGTCTGTTATGTATTCAATAAGTTCCATGCATTTATTTTATTGAGACATAAAAATAAAAATATTGCTATAATAAACTCTATATTATCATAGCAATTATTGTGGGAGCCGCGCAGCTTAAAAGCTTTTCAGCTTGCAGTGAAAGCTTTTTTCAGAAATCATCAAATTATTTTCTTCAAACATTGCTAGCAGCTAACTCGTTGTGATTTTTACATTTTAAATATAATAAGTCATCATAAATTTTTTATAAAACAAATAAAGCACACCGCTTAGCATTCACTACATTTTCATTTGTATATTGCTTTCTTACGCAATGTTTTAACGCAAATTTCAAAATATGTAGTGCTTTAGTCAACCCTTCAGAATGTTATAGGTCCTCAGAACATAAAAGCTCAGTTAAAAAAATTTTAATAAGAGCTTTTAGGTTGCACGAAAAAACATAATACATAATTATAAATTTTTTTAAATTCAAATTACAGCATTACGTTTAAAAAAGCGTGCTTTAGCAAAAATTTTGTTTTTAAAGCTTTAATGTTGTGAAAGCTTTCACAAATCGCGATCTCAAAATCCATCGCGATCAACTTTCAATGGCTTTGCATATAAAAACAAGAAAATTTAGTTATAAATTACGTTAGAGCCAAACTCAAGCTTTTCAGCCTGTCGAGCTTTCATGGCTTTTTTAACACAAAATCTTTACTTTTGACCTTAATAATTTTGTGCCGGCAATAGACCTAAAAGTCAGACGTTAAAGCTTAGTATATTTCGATTTTTTTATGCTCTGCAGCTTTCAAATGCTTAAAAAGCTTTTCTAACAAAAAAAAGGTTTATTTTTATTATTGTTTTGAATTAATAATAGATTTTTTGCTTTTTGTCATGAAAAATAATAATCTCGCGAACCACAATACCAAACTTCGCATGTAGTTTCTCAAATCAGTTTTCTTCAAATTCAATTTTATTATTATGAGTTGCAATTCTCAGCTTTTATTAACGCGTCTCAATTACCACTTAATTAAGCTTAATTAAAACGTTGCTGAATTTGTTTCAATATTTTGGAATGCGCATTTGGCGCAACAATATGCGGGCACAGTGTTGCATGTGTAACAAAAGGGAGAGATTTTTTTGACACACAAAAGAACAATGCAGTGGTGTGGACTTTATAAGTTCAAGGAGGAAATTGTGGGACTTAGGAAACGTTAAAATGAATGAATGAAATGAAAGCTTTTTATAATTTTTTGTTTTTTTCTATAAATTACGACAAATATCAATTAAATGTAGCATGAAATGCGCAACACCACTTGCGGCGACAACATTGCCTTAGCAAAAGTAGGCGCGCACAACAACAAGAAGTCGTGAAATGCATACCAACTCACAGTTGTGGTGGCAATGCGGTATGTGCAACGCGTTAAAATGATAAATTTGCGACAATTGCCGCCAAACGATATCAAAGACACACCAACAACAACAACAATAATAAAATTAAAAAAAGAAATAGAACAAAAAACACTTTAAAGTGGCAGCAAATGCGTGGCATGAAACGCGATAAGCATAGCGGTAAAGCAATTGCGTGCGGCAGGAGGGGTGCTGTTGCAAGTACAAATTGAGATTGAAAAAATATAGTTTATAATATAAATGGCAGAAAAAATTTTAATGGAAAAAAAACTATTTTGAAAACTAAAATTTATTGTTGTTGCAACCTCCTTTGCACCGCTACTACTTCACAAACACGCCACCACTGTCCTGCCGACGAGCGCACTCAAGCACTCGTGTGTATGCGGCAATCTCGGTAGCGGCACCACTAAATGCGACGCGCATGCGCAGTTGCAGTTGCCTTGTGGTAATTTAACGCAAAAGCAGCAACAAAAACAACTACAACAAAGCAAGTTGTATATTTATGCCTGTGCCTATGAGTGGTGGCAGTGATTGTGTCATTTTTATAAATGCAACACATGCAACGCGTTGAATGAGTGAGTGAGTGGCCCGCATGCGTGCACTATGCCAAGCGATTTGTGGCAAGTTTGCTGCAATTTCATTTAATTTAAAGTTATTTGTTTTTATTTCAATGAAACTGTGTTAAGCCACAGTGGGCGGCTAGAGGAAACGACTGGCGAAATTCAAGTTTATGCACTTAATTATATATGATTGTTGAAGGCAGCAGTGCGAGTAGACTTAAGCTGAAAGATGTGCGTTGCTTAGCGGCAGTATATGACTACTTAGCGCTAAGTACATGCGATGGGGTATGTTAAAATTAAATTTTTTGAGTTGCACGGTGCTTGTAAGATTTGCAAAGAAACATGCTTTGAAGCTTTAGAGCGTTTTGAGGCTTTCTTTGTACTCAAATGGATTAAACAGAATGCTTACAAGGCTTAATATGATAATATTTTTCAAATTTTTGTTTTAAGTTTTTGATTCAATACAAAAAGCCATCATGAAATTTCAAGAGCTTTAAAGATTTTTTTAAGGTCTTGAAAGCTCTCCACATTTTTACTTATTAAACATCAACAAATGCTGTTATATGCCAAAAAAACATGCTTTGAAGCTTTAAAGCTTTTATAGCACTCAAATGGAATAAATAAAGGATCATAAAGCTTAATATTTTAATATTTTTTTTCTAGATTTAGATCCGAAACAAAAGGCAGTCATGAAATTTCAGAAGCTTTAAAGAAGTTTTGGTGATTTTGAAAGCTCTCCACAGTTTTACTCATTAAACATGAACAAAAAATGAACTCTGTATAGAGTTTGAAGTATGGCTGTCAAATTTTGTAGTGCTTGTAAGCTCTGTGAATTTATACCTTCCGTTTTGCTTCTAATTGGTAAAAACTTTTTATGTAAAAAAAAAAAAATTGTTTCATTGCAAAATGATTTTTGAAGCCAAAAAGTTTGTTAGAAGGTTGTAAGCTTTCAATAATTTTTGAATAACGCTCTGAAAAATATTTTTCAAAAACAAAAAAAATAAAACTTAAACTAATTGTTCATCATTATGTTTATTATGCATTTCCGTAACACAGAAAAGTCTTTCAAGTATCAGCAAACGATTAATCGTAATTGATAGTTGCTTGCCTTCACTCCGCAAACGCTCTTTCGCTCTCTTCTAAACCCTTCGCGCTCCATTCTACCGCTTTGGCGCCCCGAAGCTTTCATGCTTAGCTACATTTTGTTGCTTTCGTTGTAGTGCTGATTTACAGTCAGCTACTTATGCATTCTACCACTGCAACATAGTTGGTGTTTCTCACTTTGTTGTTGTTGCACTGTTTATGTCGTGTTGTTGTTGCTGTTGCTGTTGCGCTCGCGCCCATGCATGAAAAATGAACGCGTTGACGGTGTTAATGATTAAAATGGCAATCAACGCAGTACAAAATTAATTGTTTGCAAGCGAACATTTGTTGTAATAATTGTTGTTTGTATTGTTGTTGTTGTTGGCGATAGTAAGTTACAGTGGCAACAGCCGACACAGCTCCGAGTGGTAAAGAATTATTTTACTATTTTTTGTAATTCAACTTGGTTTTGTTGTTGTTGTTATTCTTGTTGTTGTTGCCGTTGGCTAGTTAGCAAGCTAAGCATGCTTCTTTTGTAAACTTTTTGTAGTTTGTTTTTTATAAATGTGTCTTGTTGTTGCTGTCAACGGATGTGCAACGGCACTGCTGCAGGTTGTTACCGTGCACTATTTGTTGTTGTTGTTGTTTGCCACGGCTTGTAACCGCACCAGTTAGCGTTGTAAATACTTGTATGTACATATAAATTTATTAATAATTCATTCGGTGGCAACAAAAGCTACATGAGAAGAAGAAGCAGAAGAGCCAGCGGTGCGGTGGCAGCCGCACGCGCGTCTATGCCCGCCAGCAAACGCTGTGTAATCGAGTTGTAACATACGAGATGACAGCAGACTATTAACGGGGCGATGACGCGTTGACAACAATAACAACGACAACATAAGCAACTGCAAACAACTTTTCAACGCAAACAGCCAAAAGTAGAAAACCTACAATAAACAGCAGTATCGCGCTGCCAAAGCAACAACTAATTAATTAGAAATATAAAAACTAGTGCCACAAAGTGTTGAGTGCATAATATCAAGCTGTAGCAATTAAATTGCTTTGCGCTTGCAATGTTTCTCGCAAAAACACATTTCAACAAAAGCGGTTGTTTGCTGACGCTTATTTGCTGTTGACTAATGCACAATATTTATTTATATGGAAAAATCGATAAAGGCATTGTGCACACAAGCGGTTTGTGAAAAATGTAGTCTATCCCAAGGGGCCGTTTGCACTCAAATGCGCATAACTTGGCTTAATTAAGTTGTACAATGCTGAATTGTTGCAGCTGCGCTACTGCATATTTTAGCTATAAAATTTGTAAATAAAATTTGGAAATTTTTCAGTTAAAACTAAGCAGCATGATCTGGAAAGATAGACTGCTGCTGCTATTAAGCCAAAATTAAGCACGTAGTGTATGAAATTAACAGCTATTTATTGTGTATGTTGAAATACTCAATCTTAAGTGATTTCAAAAAAATATAAAAAAAATATAAAAATTTAAAATAAATTGTAAAAAATTATATATAACCAAAAAATATATTTAAATAAAAAATATATTAAAAATAATAATAATATTTTTTTTGTTAAAATAAATAATTAAAATAATCTATAATATTTTTATCTATATATATTTTATTATAATTTATAATTAAAAATTTAAAATAAATTGTAAAAAATTATATATAACCAATAAATATATTTAAAATATAAATATATTAAAAATTTATAAAAACTATATTTTTTTTGTTAAAATAACTAATTAAAATAATCTATAATAGTTTTATTGCGCTTGAATTATTTTTTTTCAATAATTGAGTTTTTAATAATGAACATATTTATATTTATTTCTATTAAATTTGTAGATTAAACAATTTTTCTTTTTAACAAAAATTTTTCAATTGTTTAACTTAATTAAATAATTAATTAATTAATATTAATTTTATTAAATTTAAGATTTAAATTTCTTTTCAACTCTGTTTGAGATAAATTTATTTGATTTTATTTTTTAATATGATTTTCAAAGTTTTTTGATTTGATTTTTAAAATTCCCTATATTTTCGCCGCATATCTCTTACTTTTTCTTTCCCTCCACGTAAAGCCAGTCGATAACGCAGCGCACTGCTTGCAATGAATGAAATAATAACAACAAAAAACAATAACAACAAGGCCACTGTAACAACAAACCACCGAAATGTGCGCACTCATGCCAACATAAATATGTACATACCTACATATGTATGTATGTAAGTTATGCAGGGCTATGTGTGCCATGGTGCTTGAGTATAAGCAGGAAAAACACTCGAACGGCTTCATTAAGCCACATATGTAGTGGCAGGCGACTGCAGAAGCTTGCAAAAAAAACTTTTATGAATGTAAATATATATATATATATATATTGCATTGTTGCAAACATATACCTACAAAGCTGTTCTAAATACATATGTATGCGTTATACTTATGGGTATTTGCCTGTGAATTTTCGCTAACGAAGCGCACGTTATGAGTTTCAAGCTCAAGGCAACAACACTCCAAATAGGTGAATTTACATGAAATTGTATTATGTAAGCAAGTGTTGGTGTAACTGTGTGTGCATCAATTCTTAACCCTTTCAAGCGTAATATTTTACCCGTTTGGTGACTAAATTTTTTCTTTTGTTAGCTTTTTTTATTTTGGTGTTGTAAACACTTTTTCCAGCTCTGCTCAATGCTAAAAAATATGTACTAAAATTTAAACTGAGTTCAACACATTCTTATCAATACTTAATCAAGCCCTTTATAACACTAAATATTCTAGACTTACTCCAATGTTTTTTTCAATTGATATAACACATTCTCAATTATTTCTCAACGATTTCTCAACACCTACTCAAAGCTTTCCCAACACCTTCTCAAAATTTTCTAAACCTTCAAGAATCAAAACTTACTCAAATAAAGTTTTCGAGTTTCTCAATACATTCTCAAGGTTTGCACAATACCTTATAGTTTTCTCAACACTTTATCAAGCCTTTCTCTAACCTAAGTAATGAATGTTTACTTAAATGCCCTTGTCAACTCTTTCTCAATACTTTTTCAATAGTTTCTCGAGCCAATAACAAAGCTTTTTCAGCTTGGTATATTTTCTACAATTTTTAAATTATCAAAGCGCCTTTTTATTGAATTTAAACTAGTCTCAACAATTTCTCAACACTTTCTCAAACTAATTTCAACTCTAAATCAAGCCTTTCTCAACTTTCTCTCAACAACAATTTTAAAACACGTTTTAAAACTTATTTGTATAAATTTTACCGTTCATACAAATACCTAAATTAGACACTAGATTTATTTTAAAGGTTCTCAACTGTTTCTCAAGCCAATCTTGAGTCTTTATCAACACAATCTCAAACATTTTTTCAATGTGTTTTAATTTTTTGGTCAATTTAGTTATCATTTCTGGTCATTTATACACAATTAACCTCCATAACCCTTTATGACCCCGCCTTTATACTCTCAAGTTCACATTTTATCTTTTAAACCTACCGTTAACCACACCCCAAACAACTCTAAGCCACTTCAAATGGCGTTACAAAACAAATTTACATTTATATTGTGGAAATTCCACAATCGCAGCCAACTTCATACAAACATATGTATTAGCAAAGTGCCCTACAAGTCACACGTACATATGTAGTTTTGTAAATATATTTTACTAACACATTTTCTCCGCCCCTCTCGCCTGCTTACCTTATCTACTGGCAGACAATGTAATTCGCATTGTTTGGCTTTGTTGTTGTAGTTTTTTATTTCATGTATTTTTTTGCATGTTCTGCAACATTTCTTCTTCTTGTTATGACAAGCTAATTGTTGTTGTTATTGTTAGCATTGCTTGTTAGCAGCAAGTGTCAGTCAGCTAGTCAGCCAGCAGTCAGTCATTTAGTAAGTCCATTGTAGTATGTGTTGCAAGTAAATTGTACGCAAAGAAAAGGTGTGAATGAATTACACATTGCTGAGTACTAGAGTAAAAGAGCTTTGCAGTTTTTTTATTTTCTGCATTCAAGCACATATGAAACGAGAGTGAGTAGCACTACACGCTGAGAAATTTGTGTGAAAATTCAAAAACAAAAATTACGCTATAAAGATTATATTCTCGCACTTGTTAAAAAAAAAAATTATTAATTAATTTTAATTAATTAATTTTATTTAGTTATCTTTAATTAATCAATTTTTTTTTAAATATTTTCCTGCAAAACTTTAAACAAATAATTATTTCAATTTATTTAAATTTTTTTCGATTTATTCAAGAATTTTTTAAATAATAAAATGTATACATTAATTAATGTAATGATTAATTATTTTTTAAATTTAATTTTTAATTAATTAATTTTTAATTTAATATTTATTTTAATTTATAATTTTTTTAATTTAGTTTATTTTATTATAATTTGTTTAAATTAAATTTTTCTCCAATATTTTATCTAATATTTTTCTTAATGAAAATTTTATTTCGCTTTAGAGGAAATATGCAAAATAAAGTTTTCCCATCGCAAAAAAAAGTTTGAAATTCCTAAGCTTAAATTGTCAAAAACAAAATTTCTACAGCGTACTTTTAAATAAATCCAGCAGGTGCCACGACGCATTCAAAATGCCGGTGTTAAGAACATCAACACCTGATGACATGATACCTTAGCAAATAAAAAAACTGTGTTTGAGGTTATGCGCTTTTGTGAAACCACGTTAACGGCATTAAAGCACAAATAAGAATCGTCGTCGAAATAAAAAAGTTTCAAATAAAGATTAGCAAAATAGTTAAAAGTCTTAAAAATATGCTTTCTCAAAACCCTCAAACAATTTTAAGCTACCAAACCACCCAAATTTATATCACTAACTCAACACCAACTAACTCAACACCAACCAACTAAATGCTACCCTTCTTTCATTAATTCTATGGCACCACCGTTGCTTAACTAAGTTGTACCACATTTAATATGTCTGTATGTTGGCTTCCTTGTCGCCTTGATGTATTGCTGCCTGTCCCGTTTTTGGCGGCGTTTGCCGGTTGTTAACTTCAATGGGATTATTGCTGCTGTTGTTCTTGTTTTCCTACAATTCTTTTCTCACTTGTTGTTTTATTTAGTTTTCTAAATGCCACTACACGCTCTTATCCGTTCTCTTTATATGCTGCTACATTGTATTTGCCTGCTTTTCTTTGATACATAAAGTCTAAGCAGCTAAACGACTTAGTTGGTGGCAAGCGAATGGTTCGTTGGTGTTGTTGAACCCGTGTGTTGTTGCAGCGTAAGAAATTTTGCAAATTTTTAAAGTATGGATCTCTGCTTTTTGGATTTTTAAAATAGTTTTACAAATTCGAAATATGTTCTGTAAAAATCGGTGTTCTTAGTTGGGATCGTTTAAGTAGTAGGTTAATGTTTATGCCTCTAAAATTATTTGAGTGTTTATTTTGAAATGTTGTTACAGAATAACATAAGAAATTCGGCGAAATCTAATTTTGTTAGCTTTAAATTTATAACGATCTCTATATACAAACAGATTAGTGCGGCTATCTTGACTTTTTATTACAAAACCCTTATTTCAATAAATATTTTTCGATATTAGCTGCATATATTTGTCTGCATAATTCGCTAAAGTTCTCGAAATCTCAACCCAAAGTCTATAGACTTTGCAAAAATATATTTCTAATTAGCGCAATCTTGCGTTCTTTTAGAACAACCTATATGTAATATTTTTCCAATAGAAATCTATCGACCAAAAGTTCACAAAACATGAGTTCTCATAAGTAAATAATTTAAACATAAGTAATATAATTAACTGTGGCATACCAATATGATTTTTTCTGTCTTTTACATATATAAGCCAACTAACATGATTTTGGAATCTTGAAGATTAATTCTAACTAACATGATTTTGGAATCTTGAAGATTAATTCCAAAATCATGTTAGTCAGCGCTCAAACTACGCAAAAACTATCTAATCGAGTTGTAACCATACAGCACACAATCCTCAAACTCATCAAATACTGTCCATTTTTCAACACTGCTCAGTGTCCCGCTACTATGCTGAGGTACAACCTTTGTGAAATATTTTTCTAAGGAAAATCTCGGTCAAAAGCTTGCAAAGACTTAGATTTCACTGAAAACCTTTGAAAAATTATTAATTTAGACATTTTCTAGCGCATACTCGCCGCGGTAACACCGCCGCCATCTCAAAATAAGCTGCCACAAGCCGAAAACTGCCAAAACAGTAATTTTTCTAGCCACAAAAGCGCTTTGAAAAATTGCTACTGGCGCAAATTGCACGCCCCAATCTAAACGTTTGTGGCGCATAGCGATGGTGGCACTTACTAGCGGCCACACAGCGTATCTACCTATGTAATCCATATCGAGATCAAAGCAAGCGCGCACAGTCATTTGAGGTGTTTTTTGCATTACTCAAAGCAGAAAATTGATTTCAATTTATTTATGTGTCTGCATGTGTGCACTTGATTTTTTGCGCCGACTGCGCTTAGCGGCAGCATTTGGTTTTTCGGTCACAGAGCGGCACATACATGCAACACTAGTGCACTTTGCATGCAAATGACCGTGTCAAATATCGATGTGACTTGCAAAAACACACATACATATATATACGCCTATATGCACACACACACGCACTTATATGCTGGTTATATTGGTAATGCGCACCTTCTCAATTGCCCTGAAGCGCGTTGTGGCAACTACAAATTTGCATAAACTTTGGCTATGCCAATGATTTGACTGATGTTACGTGTGTCCGATGATGATTTGTTTGCTGGTATGTGTATGTATGTGTATGTGCGTGTATGGCTGTTAGTGTTGTGTGTTGTCTGCGCATGCAACGTAGCAACAACAATGCGGCCTTTGCATTTGCAACCGCATATTGCGGCGCTACTTTTGCATTGCAACTTGCGAATGGGTGTGAACGCGTTATCATGCATTCGAACGTGCAAATTTTCACACGTTGTTGTGTAAGCGCGCACATACACAAACACACATACACATTAAGTTATACATGCGTGCCTCCATATGTGGCAAGTATAAATAAACAGACGCACAAACTGTAGTTTAGTGCCGCTAAGCGCAAACTTTTAAATAGCACTTGTGCGCACTTACCACTTGTCTAAAGACACACACACACACGCATATGTATAAATATACTCGCTTGCACTCTCATGCACCCACTGTACATTCGGTTAGTTGCCCGCCATTAGGTGGGTGTTTATTGAAAAGTAATTTATATGCTAATTTTTATGTGTGGCATAGCATTATTTGTTGTTGTTGTTGCTGCTGTTATTACATAGCGCAAAGGTGTTATATGCGTTTGGGAAATTCTAAAATATTTGGCGCACATCCAAGTGCTTACCAACACTCACACCTACACGCACTTCAATCCAGCATTGGCTTATTGCAAATGTGCGTGCAACATGAGTGCTTCAATGTAATGACGGCGCTAGGCTATTTGAAATTGCTTAGTTGTTAGCAAGCTGAAATTATAGTAAACTTTTTAATTTATGCCTTGTTGCAATTTATTTATTATAATTTCTATTTCTATTGACCAGCGCTCATTCAGCGAAGTTCAAGGAAATCGCAAATGAAAGAGAAATGAATAATAAAATGCTTAAGCTTGGACATGTGGCATGCAAAAATGAGGCAATTTGTTGTACTTCACACGACAGTGAAAAGTGTTTGTGGTAAGTTGGCTATTTTTAGCGCAAATAATGGCATTTTTTATAGATTTTTTTCGCAATTACGAATTTATTTTTATGAAAAAGAAAATTTACAGTAATTTTTAAAATTATTACTATGTTTTTTGTTCAAATTTAAAAACGAAAAAATTTCAGATTATAAACTAATACATTTTGCACTCTCTTATGCATTTTATTAAAATCGCACTTTACAATATTTACAGAATTTTATACACTTGCAACATGTTGCCACAGAGTATAATAATTTTGTTCACCTAACGGTTGTTTGTATCACCTAAAACTAATCGAGTTATATAATATATAGGGTTATGTATATATAAATGATCAGTACGAAGCGACGAGTTGAAATCCGGATGACTGTCTGTCCGTCCGTTCGTCAGTCTGTGTAAGCTGTAAAGCTATTATTACAAAATTCACGAAAAACAAATGTTTTTAGCACCTCCATCTACAGTGTGAAAATGGGAGAAATCGAGTGATAACTTCGCCCACTCCCCATATAACGGTACTGTTAAAAACTACTAAAAGCGCAATAAAAAAAAAGTTAAAGTTATCGTGCTCAAAATTAGACACCGCCCACTTTTAGGTAAAAACACATATCTTGGTACATAAATAATCTTATATTACAATGTTATGGTGCGAAAATGAGCTAAATGGGGCTACAATCACGCCTACTTCCCATATAACACACTTTTAAATTCCAACCGATTCTTTCACTTTCCAGTATGCAAATCAAGCACCAATGAATGTATCGAAATAAAACTTTGCCTGAATAGTGCCTTTGAGTTGAGCAACCTTATTACCAAAAATTGTCTAAATCGGACTAAAACTATTCAATCCCCCCATATATTGAATATGTGGACGCCAGTTCCTACAGCGAACATTTGATCGAAAATATCGGTCAATCTGTGAGATATGTTATAGAATCCTTTTCTGATAATAATATGCCTGTATGTCAAAAAGGGGTTGTATCGGGTCAATAATGCCTTTAGCCCCCATATACCTAATGGAATGTTTTTCGAACTACTGGCTACTGGTATGATATCTTAGCAAAATTTACTGGCAGTATAATATTGGATATACTATAGTTTAATGCCTTCTTCCTTACTTGTTTTTCAATTCAAATGCTTTTAATACATTTTTTTTTATTTAAAGATTACAATTTTTTTTATTGGTTTTAGAGAAAAAATTGTGTAAAAAATCCCCAAAAATTATAGTTCAGTTTTTTTTTTATGTATTTTTCTAATTTTCATATGCAATTTTTGAAATATTTTAAATTAAAAAATAAATTTAAAGAGAAGTAAAATTTGCAGCAAACATGCTTTCATTCACGAAAAGTATAAAGGCGGCATGCTTTGCTTGACTTCAAATAACTTCTTTATATTTGTTGCTATTTTTGTTTTTATTGCCATATTTTATTGCTTTCCACTTTTTATAACACCAAACGGTAGTCACATATTACCACAATTCTCCATAACAATGAAAGCTATGCTAAATTACCATACAGCCACGCCCATTTACTTTAAATTAATAATATTACAAGTATTTCGCTTTTCTTAAAATCGCATAAAAAGCCACGCAGCGCCCAACTACAAACTGCCGCGTACACGCCATAGCGCTTGCCGTTGGCTGACCAGCCTTGCCACCTGCTTTATATAGGTACGTACATATGTATGTATGCGCATGTGTTGTCTTTTTTGTTGTTTTTATAATTTTCACAATATTTACACGCCAACAAAGGCGAAGTGACAAGTTTATGATGTCTCATCAGGCAACAGCAGACAATGGCAATGCAAACAAGCATACATACATACATATGTGTATGTATATGTATATACAAATATATTTAGTATATATATATGCATGATATTACTATATATGGCTAATGGAGTAAGTGTATACAAGCAAAAATAACTTCAATGGCTGGCTGGTTTTGCGCGGCATTCATGTATGAAAGCTCCCTACCAATACATATGCACATATGTTTATATATATTTATTAAAAATCACTTTTTGTTAACTCAAAACGCTTTATGAATATTTAATTGTATAATTTAATAACTAACAACAACACTTTCAATAGTGTACAGCGCGCGAAGCACAATGAAACCGTGTATGTGTGTTTGTACTATGCGAGTGCATGAGTGTGTGTGTGTCTGCTAAGAATATACAAAAACAAATCAAAGACAAAATTCACTAGCGTTTGTCAGTGCCGACGCGCGTTGAAGTGGAAACAGCACAATATACAAAAACAACAACAATAATAATAATAATAGCAACAACAACAATAATAACAGAAATGACAACAGAAAGACGCGCTCTTACAAAAATGGTAACAGCAACGCTGCAAATATATGCAGAAAATTTTTTACAACAACAGCAACACAACACACACAGCTAAGCTGTAGCATACGATTTAATCAAAAATTCATTCACAACAAATCTCGCTTTTAAGCTACACGCGATGAGCTGGCTGCCGGGCAGTTCAGCCGCGGTTGTGCGGCGAAATATTTGGAATTTTTTAATATTATTCTTTTTTAAATTTATTTATTATTATTTTTTTAAATATTTTTTTTAAATTTTTTTTTTTAATTTTTTTAAATTATTTCTTTAATTTGTTTTTTAATTTTTGCTTTCTAAATTATTTTTTAAATAAAAATTCGTGATTCGCTTTGCTGATACACTCTAATTAGCTTCACCAATTTGCATTTTTTTTTTTTTTGTTTTGTGCTTTTCTTTTCACTTTTCGAAATTTACTTTCGCCTTTGAAAATTCAAAAATTAAATTGCTTAATATTAAACTTTACACTTCTATAGTAATTGTACTATTTTAAAATTAAAAATTAATGTTTCTGAATTTATAGTAAACATTTCACTACTAAAATAATTTTACTTATAATTTAGCTGTTAAAAGAAAAATATTTTTTATATTTTGATATTTTTGAAAACTCAACAAATGTATTAAAAATTATTTATTTTATTTAATTAATAATAATTAAACAATTAAATAACTAAAATTTTCAACATCTGTTTTAAAAAATATCAACTAAAAGTTAATTTATTATTTTATTATTTTTAATTAAATTAATTGATTATCTTGTTATTTTTAATTAATGCTAAAAAATCAGTGACTATTTTGAAATTATTAATTAAATCAACTAACGATTAAAAACCAATTAATTATTATTTTGAAAAAATATTACTAGTTACTTGATGATTTATATTTTAATTTTTGAAATTTATTTTAAAAATTTTTTTTTCTTTCCTTCATAAAATTCATGGTTTTTACATTAGAAAAATATATAATTCAATTTGGGAATTTTAAATGTTTTTAATACTCTTTTATTATTTATATAGAATTAAAAAAAAAAATTTTTTTTTATTTTTTATTATTTACTCCAAAAATCGAATCGAAATGAAAATTTTAAATTTCTGCACTGTCAGCGCTTGCCTTACAAAGTATGAAAAGACTTTCTTTCAATAGACGTTGAAAAATTAAGATTCCACAATCAAAATTATTAAAATATTGTCAGCCACATTTAAGCCGGTTTCTCGGAAATTACGCGTCTGTAATTTTCAAGAAAAAATTGGAAATTAAAAAATTTTTTATAATTCAAAAACTCATAATTAATTCAAAAATGATCACTTGCGCTTAAAGCGAGCACTTAGTTGCTGGTAATCACGTTTGCAAGCGCACAAGCACCCAACACGCACCCACAAATAATTTTACACACACTCCCGCACACACATTAAGAGTTACCAGTTGGCCAACGCACGTCGCACACATTTGTCGCGTCAATTTTATGGTTCATTAAATTAAAGCGTCGAAAATCCCAAACAACAACAACAACAGCCACATTAGCTGGCGCAAAAGAAATGCTCATAAATGTGGCATGCTACAGGATGCATATTAAACATAACTAAAGCAACCAGTGCTCGTTGTAGTAGGTGTGTGTGTGTCTGTGTTTGTGGTCTGCTGGCAGTCGCACTTTGGTGGTTGGCCTGAAATTCGCTGGAAAACCTGTAATTGCCCTGTGTTGTGTTGGAAAATTTTTCAGTTGGAAGTGTTTTTGAGAAGTAGTCATTAAATTTAAATACTTTGTAGTAACAACATGAATTGGGTCATTTATTTGAGGTGTGTGATTTAATAAACAAGCAAATAAAATAATACAAATTATTAGAAAATTTCAGAAGCAAAAAAAATTTATTCAAAAAGTATTGCCAAAAATTAGTTAAAAATAATAAACATAAATATTAATTTAAAAAATGTATTAAAAATTACTAAATAAATTTATTACAAATTTTTAGACAACAAATAAAATTATTAAGAAATATGTTTGCTTAAAAAAAAATTATTAAAATTTATCAAAATATGTATTAAAAATTATTTGTAAAAATTAGTTTAAAATTTTTCTAAATTATTTAGAAAATTACCAAAAAATGTTTGAAAACTTACAATAGTAAAAAAAAAATTAAAAATAATTTTTAAAAATCTATTAATATTGATCAAAAAATGCATTAAAAATTATTTTTAAAAAAATATCGTGAAAACATAACCTAAATTGTTGTTGTAAAAATTATTTGAATTAATAAAATAATTTTTATTTCATAAGCACTAAAAATATATTTTCTTTAAACATTAAGAGTTTTTAAGTTAATTTAATTTCCAATTAAAGGTCATTTTTAAACATTTTTGAAAAACTTCTAGTTTTTGTAGGAGATTATATAAGTTTAAATATTTTTCAATTAAAAAATTTTTGCAGGAAAATGATAATGTTTTTTGACTCAGTTTTCTAATACAAAAATGTTTCTTTAAACAAAGAAAACTTCAATTTTTATTGTGAAAAATTCTAAACTTCTTCAAACAAGGTTCATGTTGAAATTTTGAAGAAATACATTTTTGAAAAAAAATTTCGAAATAAAAAATAGTGTTATATTTTTCTAATTATTTAATTCATAGAAATAAATAAGATGAACAGTGTAACATTTCCTATTAAAAAAAGATAATACTGAAAAAAAGAGTGATTTACAAAAATTCTGAAATTTCAAACTTTTTCTAAAATATCTTAATATATCTAAAAATTTTGCTTTCGATACATAGAAAAAAAAATTCAAATATACGAAAAAAGAATTGAATTAAAAATATTCTGGAAATAAATAAACATAATCTTCTAAATCCAAAGTTTTTTAAATTATGAGAAACTTTGTGATTCTGGAATTATTTTAAGATCTGTTTTCTAAAATTTGTGCTTAAAGTGAAACTTTTGAAAACGCAGCTCTGAAAAAAGCTGTGAATTCAAGCAGTCGGTAACCACACTTAAACATTCGAGAGGTGCTCACATTTTTGGTGTGAGAAGCGAAGTTTTGAGTAACGAAGAAAAAAGCTCTCGATAAAACTTTATATTCGAAATAAAGCTGAACTACATAGCAAGCTATGCAAAAAACACATACGAGTAGACAATATATACAAAAAAATACAAAAAAGCAAAAATTACAACAACTTCAAAAAAGCAGTAGAAATCAGCCATATCAAAGGTTTATAGGAAAAATTTTACTTTTTCACATTAAGCAAAACTAAGTCGAAAAAAAAGCAAATTATTTGAAATCACTGCCAATTTAATGTAATTGCTGAGCCATCAATAAAAAATGTTGGTTGAAAATAGCAGAAATGTAAAAAATAACGCTAAATCGCAAAGCCACTAACAGCTTGTGGGCGCGCGCTGGTGGATGTAGGTGGCGCGGTATGGCAGGCGCGCTCAGTCACACGTTCCAGCCAGTGACTAGTGGCGCGTTTGGCCGATTGATTGGTTGAGCTGTAAAATACAAAAAAGCTGACCACGCGCAATAATCAAGCGACCAACCAAAGCCTGCGCGCTATTATATGTAAATATTATAACATATATAATATATATATATATATGTAATGGCATAGTAATATTAATAATCATAATAAATTAGCAACGTCGCAAAGGCATCAAAGGCGCGTTTAATGTGCTTTAATGCAAATCTAAATGCGTAAAATAGTGAATGGCGGCATTGTGTTGCGCGTTTTGTGCTTACGGATGGAAGTAACGATAGCGTATTGCGTGACTGTGCGCGGCATGTAGCAGCGCGTAGTGGGCACTTAGTTTATTTGGTGCGAAAGCGTAGACAAGTTGTAGAAGATACGAAATTTCCATTCACTAAGCAACTCACGGTGCATAGAAAATGAAGCAAATGTATGCGAAATTTGATTAAAAGGTTCTACTGCACAGTGCGCGCTAAAAATGTTGCAACTGCTATGAGAAATTGTATTTATAGTTAACAATTCAAGAGTTTTAAAACACGTGGCAACATCTTAAGCTGCTCTAGCCACAATAAAACTCATATTTTGAGCGTTTTCAACACTCAGCCTTTACAAGCGTTGTGGCATGCGAGCACATGATGGCTTAGAAGAGTTAGGATTAGTAAAGAAAAAAACATTTACCCTTAACCGCCTTCGGTTACATATGTATAAGACATTTTCAAAGAACAAAGCTTTCATAAACCCTTCTTTCTACTAAGCGCTAGGCAGTTAGCGTTACTTCTTTGTATCCATCTTTACTAAATATAAACAAATCGTACAAATTTTAGCAAATCCAGTATTCTGTGTGCCCTCCGAAATCACTGAAACGAAAATAAGCGCTGTCAGCGGATGTTCAAATGAGCTGCAGCAGCTTTTTTATTTGTATTTAATTATTTTTAAGCTTACTCTACGGCGGCGCCTTTTGCAAGTTTACTTTTATTATATATATTATTTTTATCCCTACGCGCTCAACATTGACTCGTGGCAAATTCGCGCTTCAGTTGCGCAAGGATACAACGCTGCCCGAAGTCGACGCGCCACTTGTGCGGATTTAAGCGGTGCGCTTCATTTGCTAATCGATGTCACTTCGCGGGTATTCGTTGGCTATTTAAAGTTATTTTTTTATTATATGAAATCATTTTTGGACTTTGAAAATTTTTCTTTTTATTTTTCAAATATTTATTTTTATTTTTTTATTGCTTGTACCGACAATTTATTGCTTCTATGGCACCTTCTAAGAAATCATAGCGCCGGCAAGACAATGAAGTGTGCTAAATTTAAGCGGACAGCAGCGCAGGCGACTGCGCGTACGCTGAACCAGCATTGATTTCATTGAATGATAGCAGCTTGAAAGGCATCTGAATGTATTATTGAATTATAAAGACCTATAAAGCGCGGGCAGCTGCTTTAGGCATGCTTAGAGCACAAAAAAAAAGAGAGAAGATATACAAGTAGATTTCAGAAAACTAAAATTTTTAACTTAAGACAATCACTACTGTAAGGTCGAGGTTAAGCGAAAGCTTGTTAAATTTCAAAAATCGACGCAGTGGCTCGTAAGCTCAAAGCTCACCGCTCATAAAAATATGAAATTTAGTTAAAAATATTTCTATTCTAATAAAAACTTAAATAGAAGCTAAAACGAAGAAATTTTCGAACGTTTGCGTGTATTTTTGCAGCAGAAATCTACTCTCAAATACCTGTAAGACATTCTCAAGGTGCCTGAGTCATTGTGAAATTTATTTTTTCACAAATAAAAAGAAATATTCACAACAAAAAAATGACGGCGAAGCTCTATTTAATGTCCAAAAACTGGTTTCTGCTAGAAAAAACACTAGTTTTGAGTTTCTAAAGATCAATATCGGGGTTGCTGCATTGTCAAACATCTAAAAATAATAGCAAATCTTTAGCGGAGTCAAAAAGTATAAGAAATTGTTGATAAAACCTGATATATGTCGTTCCTCAAATAAAACCAATGATTTACACAAAAAAATCACGCAAAAGCTTTCTCTAATGTTCAAAAATATGTTTCTGCTAGAAAAAATGAAGATTTCGAATCCTTAAAGATGGAAATCGAGGTCGCTGCAGCGTCAAACAACTATAAGTAATAAAACGTGGAGTCATGAAGTATGACAAAGTAGACAATGGTCAACGAGCTATTCTCATCAAATATGGCGACCTTAAGCGCGAAAATTGAAAGCTCTTAAAGCGCTTACGGAAGCGTAATTTATCAAGCGGCAAATCTTAAAAAAGGCTGGAGCACAGACTCAATTTTTCAGTTGGACAGTCATTTTCGAGAGCACACAGTGAAATATTGAAAAAAAAAAAAATCATAAGCTCTAAGACTTGACATGAAAGCTTTCGGTGTTCAGATGTCAAACGAAGCTTGTTTTAACAGCAAAAGCACGACCAATATTGGGCAGCCTTAATAAAGGAGAAATAGGCTTCACTTTTGCTTTTGTACTCTAAAAGCACCAAATTTTTAAATCAAAGAACTAAACACTGTGCCATTAGTTAGTTTATTTTAAAGGTCAAGAGTCTTATAACGCGTGTTCTCCGAACACTGTACAGTCATGAAAGCGGCTGAGTGTTGTAAAAAGTGTTTAAATTAGCTTTTTGACTAAGCCTCTTCGATTGTAATTTGAAGTCGAGCAAAATTATGCTCAAAGGGAACTTTCATAAATATTAGTAAAATCTGCCTAAGGAGGTTGATATGGCTACATAACCTAAAAACACATGGCTCGAACTCCACAAAAGCAGTTGATTCAATATTTTTCGGAATACCAAGTGCCTTATAACACTTATCTTGCTCAAAAACAACAACAAAAACCGGCTCATAAATATAAAAATAACCACTAGCAACCTTCAAAATATAACCCCCATCTGCCAACCCTTCAAAATTATTATCGCTTCTCCACTTATATATTTTACCAGTGAAAAATTGCTGCACTCAATGGCTGTACGCTTCAGTTGGCAGCAGCTAAAACAAACGCAACACTAACGAAATCAACGGCTTAAAGACCGGCAGAAGCGCGCTTATCGCGCATCACTTATCACCAACGGGAGCGCGCGCGCAAGTGCGTACTTTATATAAATAGGCGGTGCAAAGGCGCTGCACGGTTGAGCGACGTTGGAGATGTTAATTTGTGAAAATTTTCTATGAAATTTTCCTTTTTATTTATTTATTTATGTATCTCTACCAACAATTTTGTTAACAACGTCATTAAATCAACGTCAACAAGCTATCAACGCTAAGCGGCAAGCATAAACAGTAGTTAGCATGCCTACAGTGTTGCGCGAAGTAGTGGGAGCGCCAAAACATTGTTTATTATTTTGTTCGTATAGAACATAAGCATTAATTTCTTTTTTTAAATTAATTTCAAAAATTTATTCTTTTACTTAGCAATGTATAATTTTTAATTATACAGATAATGATATTATACATTTTTGTGTTTTTTATTTTTTTTTTGTTATTATTTTTTTAATTTTGAAAACTTTCTAATTTTTAAACATGCGCAAAAATACATACAAAAATTTTTAACAATAGCGCAGAAAAAATTCTAAAAATTAATTTTACACATATGGTATATAGGCATTAATCCGTTTTTTAATTAATTTCGAAAAATCATACTTTTATTTTAAATTTATAGTTTTATTTAAACAGAACTTTCCGTTTTCTCACTTTTTTTACAATTTTTTTTTAGTTTCGAAAATTTTGTCATTTTTTTTTAAATTTTCTTAATATTTAAAAATTTTTAATATTCCAAAGTTTCCCTACGATTTTTTTTCAATTATATATATATTTTTATTTGAAGTAGTACAATTTTTAAATTTAGTTTGTTTAAATTTATTTTAAAACTTAATTTTTTTCATTGATTTCAATATTTTATTTTATTTTTATTTTTTTTTGTTATAATTTTATTTAAACAAATTATTTTTGAACTCCATTCCACATTCGATTCAAATTTCATTTGTTTGTTTATTAAGTTTGTCACGAAGCTTTTAACACCCATTAGGAAGCGTTGGAGAAATGTAAATGTAAATGATCAGCCTGACGAGCTGAGTCGATTTAGCCATGTTCATCTGATTCACGAAGTAGTCCCTCCATTTTTGAGATATTGATCTGAAATTTAGCACACAACCTTCTCGCCAAAAGAAGCTCCTCATTTGTCGGAACCGGATATCGGACTACTATAGCATAAAGCTGCCATACAAACTGATCGCTCAAAATCGAGTGCTTGTATGGAAAACTGGTTTATTTGAGGAGATATTTTCACGCCATTCGTTTGAAATTGTTTTGTAAGGCAACGGTACAATCTTTCAAAACATTGTTCAGATCAGACCACTATAGCATATAGCTGTAATACAAACTGACCAATCAAAATCCAGATTTTAATTTAAAAAAATTTTTATATATAGATAAAATTATATATATATAAAATTATATATATATTAAATAATTTTATTACATTATTTTAATTGCTTCATTCATCTTTATAAGAATTTATTAAATTTTTGCATAATTTCCTATTTTTGAAATAGCTTTGTAAGCGCTGTTGGCAACGCAACTCTGCATAGAGCAACATAGTGTTTGTTGCTTGTGTATTTACGGTTAGTAACGATTATAGCAGCGACTGGCGTTGGCGTTTGGCGGCATTTCTGCTTTGCCAAACCATTTAAGGTTCTCCAAACAATTTCAGTTTCCCGCTACGACTAGCTGCGTGCACACATGCATACATATGTACACGTGCAAATGGCATTTTTGTACAACAGAGTTAGTTTTTTTATGATTATTATTATTTTTTTTCAATTAAAATGTTCAAACTATTATGACTATTGTTATTTTTATTGTTATTTGCCGTTTTGCTCGTTTAATTTCTCACCATATTTAGCTGGCAATTAGCAGCGTTTAAACGCAACTTCCGGCTATCAACAACAAGAAGGCAGCAATGATAAAACTTCACAACTGCTTCGCATAAAATGGAAATGCTTGAAATGTGCTGAGGCGCGCAGGTGCATATTGCCGCTTGAGTCGCTGCCGCACGCCAGGTAGCTGGGAACGGGTAGCGGACAGCTGGCGGGGGTAGTCAGCGCGCGAGATAAGATTAGAAAGCCTAACGCTGCCGCCATTTGATGTGCTGATGAGTGCGCCGTCAGAGTTGTTGATAGCTAACAAAATTTTGTTGTTGTTTTCTTTTGTTTTTGCTGTTTCCTTGTGGTTGGTGTGCGCCTGCCCCCGCATTGCCTGCGCTCTTAATTAGGCGTTGATTTATTGCACGCTCGTCAGCAACCCAAAATTTCATAGCATATTAATTTTAATTAATTAATTTAAATGTTCGCATGGCCACTTGCCGCGCCGAAATTTTTATGATTAGTGAAAAGTCAAAGCATGCATAATTACATTTTTTTGTTTGTAAAAATTTGGTTAACGCATGTTTTATCTAATTGAAAAGCATACATTTGCATTTCTACGCGCTTTAATGTGAGAGCAGCGTCTTAATTGGTGAAAGGAACCCCTTTTGTTGGACAGTTAAATTAATTGAATGAATTACATTGACTAAATTGACTGGAGCGGGGGTGCTTCTCCGGAAAATGTGTAACAAAAGTAAGGCTTCGATTACAGGCAGATGAGCTTCTCAAAGCAAATATCAGACAATCTTTATTGAGAATCTTTTTGCATAATCTTTCATTCGTATTATTTTTTTATTATCATTTTTTTTTTAGAAATTGTTGTGTGAATGATAATTTCTGCACTTTTCTCAAGTTAATTTAACGAATAATTTTTTATTTTTTTGTTTTTAATATTTTTTTTTTAATTCTTATCCATTTTTATTACCAAAATTCTTAAATTTTTCAAATATTTATAGTTTTTTAATTTAATTTATTTTAATTTTTTGTTTAAGTTACAACAAAAGTTTTTAATTTTTTTTTTTAGAAATTTGTTAATTTTTCTCACTACTATTTACAAAAATTCTAATTTTAATTATAGTTTTTTAATTTTTTTTATTTTATAAATTTTCTTAATATTAAGTTTTTTAATTTTGTTTTATTTTTTAAATTTAATTTAAACCTTACTTATTATTTTAACTTTTATTCTTAATTTTTGGCAATTTTTAAATGCGATTTTTTTTAATAATTAAAATTTTAATTATATTTTATTATTTAAATTTTTTTAATTTAATTGTAATTTTATTTATTGTTTTTAAAATTTTATTCTTAATTTTTAACGGTTCTGAATTTTAATTTTTTTTTATATATATTATATATTTTTACTGAAATAATTTATATACTTATATTTGTTTATTTAAAATTTTTTTTTTACTTCCTTTTGTTTGAAATATTTTTGAACACTTCTCAAATGTAAATATTTATAGTTCTTTTGAAACATTTTTAATTTAATTTTTTTGTTTTTGGTTTAAGTTTACATTTTATTTAATATTTTAAAAATTGTATTCTTACTTTTAATTAATTTTTTTAAGTAACTGTTTTTGAAAATTTAATTTTTTATAATTTTATTTTTATTTTTTATCATTTCGCTATTATTTTTTGATTTTATTTTATATGTTTAAAAATAATTTTTAATTATTAAATTTATTTTATTTTTTTATTAGATTATTATTATATTAATCAACTTTTTATAAATAATAATATTATTATTTTTTTTTAATTTTCAACATATTATTTTTTTTTTTTTTTGGTTATTTGAAATTTTATTTTAACACTTTAGTTTGGTTACATTTCAATTTCATCCATATTTAGTTGTAAATTGTGATTGTCATTTGGAAATTTTTTGTTTGAAAATTTTAATATTACGTTTTGAAAATTTCTCCAGGTTTAATTTCCATTTTATTTATGTATATTTTTTTGGACATTTAAATAAATATTGAAACAAACATTTTTCTCTAATTTAAATTATATTTCTGTATTAAATTCATTATATTTTTTTGTAAACGTAATGCTACTTAAAATTTTTTAAATTTCCGATTAAATTTTTTGAAAATTTTTCAAATTTAATTTTTTGAAATTTTTTCAAATCTAATTTTTAAATATTTAATACATATTTAATTTTTTTTCGTAAACCAGATTATATTAATATTATTTTATATTATAAATTATTTTGGGGTTTAATTATATTTTTTGCAAATTCTCGATTTACTCTTGCGCTCACTCACATTTGACAGCTGCTATTAGTATCAGCAAATTTCCGTACTAAAATTCAAATATTAAGATTAGGGCGTCACTAAGCTATAAAGTTTAAGCAACTATAAAGAACATAAAAAATTTCTAACTGCAATTTTTGTGCTTGAAAGAAGGACATAGAAGAAATTCAAAATGCAGTGAACCCTCTCAAATGAACTCAGCGGGTAATTAGCGGAAGCTAAATAAATAAAATTTTATGTGTTTATATTTTTTTTTTTTAGAAGAGAAACAATTATAAAACATATTAATATACATACATATACATGTCTATATATGAATTTATAGTAACTAAAAAATTTTTCCGAATATTACAATTTTTTCAACATCAAGAATGTAGAGAACAATTTTATATTTATGAAAATTGTTATTTCAATTTATTTTTTAATTTTTTTTATGCACATATATATATACTTACATATATACGTTTTGCATTTTATAATGTTTTTTTATAAGATTTTCCAAATAATTTAGATTAAATGTTAATTTCTAGAAAAAAAACATTTTTGATAATATTTTTTTTTTTTATACGAAAATATATAAAAAATTTTTTTTAAATAAACTCAAAATAAATAACATTTAAATGTAAAAAAAACTTTCTTCATTTTTTTAAATTTTTTTTATTAAATTTTTTTTTGTTTTGAATAAATTAAGTAAATAAGATTTTCTCATACAAAAAAAAGTTAGTTAAATTAAAAAATATTTATAAAATTTATAAAATTTTTAATGCAATTTTAGCTATATTTTATAGTTTTAATCTTTTTTTTTTTTGTTCTTATAAACCTTCAAAAATATTTTATAAACTAACTTTAAAGCTAGAAACCTGAAACATTTTTTAAATAATTAAATTTTTTTTCTGTGTGTAAATTTTCTAACAGTAGAAAATTCACAGCATAAAAATATATAAAAAAAATCTGTCGAAATTTACAGTACATAGTTTATCCCCCTATCATGGGAACCATATGCTCACTGAGCCGCCTGCGCCTGTGCGCCAACAACTACTGCAGTTTTGCTGTGGGTGATAGCACATGATGGACAACAATAATCATTATGACGCCAATAATGTGCTGACGTGTTGTTACCACAATGTACAACATTATCTTGTGGCAGCATTCTTTGGCCGAAAACAAGTTGCTGCGCCGCGGCGACCAGCGCGTTGAGCACGTTTCTTCACTGCATGGCAGCAGTGGCGCCGCCAAGGGCAAGCGCATTTTTTATATTTCATTTTAATGACTTGTTGTTGTTGTTTGTTTTTGTACAACATAACAATTTGTTGCGAAAAAAGTGGGATTTTGCGCTGCGCGCACACCAAATTGAAGCCGAAAAACACAGAATTCAATGTTGCAAGTGATTTTGATGCGTTTTTTGTTACGTTGCTGCTGCCGCCTGCGATAAGCGCCAAAGGGCGCCAACAAAACGGCCAACTGCGCACAGGCGCAAAAAGTCTGCACGGCAAATTTCGCAGGCAAACGCGAGAGCCAAATGTAAGACAGCTCTTGCGTGTTTGCCACAAGACGCAGTTTTGTGTTGTTGGTTTTTGTTTTTTTTTTTTAACGTGCAGCGGCGCATCATCACATGCGAAAATGTCAAAATCGATGAATTAGCGGTTCAATGAATGTGACAAACATTTCCTAGATACGCGCTGACAGATCAAAGAACTTGCAGTCGCTGGCTGCCTGCCGCCTTTCTGCATTTAAATCGAGCTTTGTTGTTGTTGCTGTTGCGTACTTGCTATCGTTTTTCACTTTCATTGCAATATACTTTTATTAAGTCACGTTGTCACACACTTAAGTGTGTGTGTGTGTCTTAATATCTGTGTATTTGTGGCCACTAGATAAGCAATTGCCGCTTGAGCGCGCTGATAAAAGCGGACGCCAGTTTGCCGCGTGCGCATATTGATTTGTTGCGCATTTCCTGTCATCAATATTTTTGACTTGTGTTGCTAGTTTTGTGGCAAATGAGATTTTTTAGTTATTTTATTCTGAATTTATTTGTATGGGTTAAAAAATTATTAATATAAATTTAAAAAAAATTATATAATTTAAAAAATACAAAATTTAATAAAAAAAAATTAAAAATCTGAAATTTTTCAAAATTCAAATAGAAAATAAAAAAATTTTATATATCCATATTTTAAAATTTTTTACAATTAAAAAAAATTAATTTGAAAATCAAAACCTTATTTTTTTACACTTAAAGTTTTACTTAATTTATTTGAAAGTTTTGTTTTTCATTTTTGAAATTTTTTTTTTGAAAATTATAATATTACTTTTTGAAGCCTATTACCTTTTTCAATTTAAATTTTCTTTAATTTTTCAAAGCTAATTTTTTATTTATTCAATATTTTGTTAATTTTTTGTTTGTTTTGATTTTTAAATCGCTTTCTTCAACTGTTTTGAAAATTTCTATAATTTAATTTCCATTTATTTTTGATTTTTTTGGAAATTTAAATAAGTATTGTTCCCTAAATTTAAATTATATTTCTGTATTGAATTCTTTATATTTTTTTGTAAACGTTAATATTTTTACTATTTAACAATTTTTTGAAAATTTTTCCGATTTAATTTGTTTACAATTTTTTCAATTTAATTAAAATTTTCAAGTTTTGTTTTTAAATATTAATTACTTATTTCGTCTTAATTTTCGTGTACATTATTATTTTAATATTCTAAATTTAGTGTGAAAATCAGAATTTAAAAAACATAAAAAATTGTATATGTAATAAAAAAATTGAATAAACAAAAATTTTCAAAAAAAAGTTCTTAATTTACAAATGATATACATTTAATATTTTTTTTTAAATACTTGAATTTTTTTTATTTTACAATTTTTTTTCTTATTTTTCTAATTTTTTTCATATTTTTTTGTTTATTGTATTGTGTTTGTTGTACAATAGTTTTTTTTTTATTTATATATATTTTTTTTTGATTTCCTTTATAATTAATTTTTAATAATTTATAATTTTTTTATTCAATTTATAATTTAATTTTAATTTTTTTTAGTCTTGTATTTCTATATTTATATTTCTCCTTTCAATTTACTCTCACAAGCCCTTAAAAACTGGTGGTTGTCGCGCATTTTGTACGCCTGACACTCAACGAGCGCAAGCTTATTATTGCTTTTGATATGTGCAAAATGCCCTCAAAGCGCCAACACACATACAAACACACACATATGCACAACATACAAAAAGTGTTTCTGCCAATATTTATCCCTGCTGCCTTTTAACTACTTCAATTTTCGTTGGTTTGTCACATTTAAAGGCCAACAAATTTGTGCTGCGCGCTGGTAAAGCTCAAGCGCGTCTCAACACTGTTGTTGCTCTTGTTGTTCTAGGTCATTTGCTGCTTGCTGTATAAATCGTGCATGCTTTAGCGGTCAGTTTGGCAGATATCAGCAAGCCTTTCTGTTTGCTGCGCCAAAACTCCTCATTGTTCTGATCATTTGGCAGTCGTTGAAGATTCAGTTTTTGTTGTTGTTGTTACTTGTTGTTAAATCGCTCGTTTTGGCTCGATTTTATTATTTGTACCTTTCTACACATTTTTTCTTTTTTTTCATATACATTTTGTATATACAAGTATATTTTTTTTTGGTTCTCTGCTGGCTCTGACCATCATCTTTAGCGCTGCTTTGTGTTGGACAATCGAAAAAAGGAATCTTTGATTCTTCTGCGCAAGCAACGGCCAGATATGTGTGTAGACATATGTGCTTTTTATACGTTTATGGCCAGCGTATGTGTCGAGCCTGGCGCCAGAGAGACGCTCCGCTTCTTTGGCCGTTGCCTTTCATGTTTTGCCCTCCCCAAACCGGTTGGTTTTTGCTAGCAAGTGCTCCCCTAATCATCATGTGCTTATAAAGGGCATCCTTTTGTGTGGACCTATGTGTGCGTGTGTATGTTGTTCGTATTTTTTCGTTTTATGGCCGTATACCCCCATGCTTTTATGGCACTTTGGCTGCTTTCGTTGTACTTTTGAATTTTTATTTCATTTCTTTTTGCACTTTTATCTCTTTTATGCTTAATAAATTGAATGCGATCACGCGGTGATTTCATAATAGTTATACTTTTTTGGGTCTGAGTAAAGTTTTTCGGTTTGTTCTTTAGATTTTTACTAAAAAAAATGTATTACAATAAGCTTTTTAACCTCAAAAAAGTGCACGAATGTTGTTCCCAGTGTTCTCGTACCCCATTATCTATACTGTAGCTTTATCCAAAAAAAATTAAGTTAGTTTGGTTTGAAAGTAAAGAAAGAGTTCTCTATACTCAAAAGAGCGAATTTTCTCTTTGTCCTCTCTGAAGCTTTATTAAAAAATTTTGAGGTAACTTTGATTCAAAATTTCTTAAGAGAAAGCTGTCTACCCTCAAAAAAGTGCTCTAACCGAAATTTCCACAGTGATTTCGTGACCCCCGAACAGAAAAAAATCAACAATAAGTAAAAATTATTAAAGTATTATTATAAGTATTAATCTATAGTATTTAAGGACGTTTTAAGAATTGAAAAATATATAAGTATCTCGACCGACAAGCCTATAATTTAAGCCCTAATAATTGACGATATATGAATACAAAAAAAAAATGAGGTTAATTAGGTTTAAAGAACAAAATTACTCGAATGGAGATCTCGAGAGAGGCCGAAAGATTAGTTGAAGAAGTAACAGCTACAATGGAAAGAATTGGGTAGCAAACTCTTGGCCGAAAGAGATACATCTTTGGATGAGTGCAAAATTACGCGGTAAAGATCACGGTGAGACACAAATGGCTTAATATGAGCAGAGAGAGTCACTTAGAAGAGCATATAGGTTAGCAAACTTTTTGCCGAAAAAGATACGAATATGTAGATATTCGGATGAGAGCAAAATTACGCGAATGCTGATCTCGAGAGAAGTCGAACGATTAGTTGAAGATGAAAGAGCGCATTAACGGACTTATATGGAAATGGAGAGTATAGAGAAGTACCTACAAAGGACGACACATGAATCAGGAGAGACAGTACTTCATCAGAGAGTAGAGAACTCATAGCAAATAGTGAGAAGTTCTTGCCTGAAGTGAACAAAGCTACAGATGCGGTTAAAATAATTGCTTTTAAGAAGGAAGAGTGGAATTGATGGAAATTAATCAAGTTGAAAGAAGATTAAAATAAATATTCAAAAGAGGAATAAAGTTAGCTAAGCTAAAGCCTACGGAACTGAGCGCTCGGAGAGACAGAAAACATGTTTGAAAGATATCGTATGAGCCCGGAAGCGGACCAAATTCTGAATAAAGCTAACTTCCCTGCTGAGAAACGTAAAAATCACTGTCAAGCTTGTGGCTTAGCACCGAAAAATATGAAAGAACTTGTAAATGTCAAGAATCGTCACAGTCTTTAAGCAATAAGTAGTGTCTCACAGTCTGCTAACTGCACTTTTATGTACCCTACAAACCACCCACTAACCCTTAACTTCGTATAATGAGAACTTTCGAGTGCATTTCAAGTGCCTTACGTCTTTTCCAGCTAAACTACCGCAGGATTACAAGTTTACGTGGAAACTACAACAACTGTTCGGAAACAAAAACAACAATTAACTAATTAGTTGTTAAGTATTTGAAAGCTTGGCGCACGAATGTGACAAGTTTTAACTGTAATGACCCGTTAAAGAGCGCACAAAACAAGAATTTTCGAGTGCTTAAGCGGCATATGTTGTAAGAAAAAGTTCAACGGCTCGAAACTAACAGTGAAAATTATACAAAACTGTTTACTTGAAACGATTTTGTTGCTATTATTAAATGAAATTGTGGCAGTCATTAGAAGTTTGAAAAGTTTTTTGTGTGCAAAATGCATGGCAGTGGTGGAAACCGCTGAGACCTAAATATGTGGCTCCCGATGGGCGTTTTATAACTATGTTAAAATTATGAATGTGTTAAGTTGTAAACTGCGGCGGCGAGTGAGAGTACAAGCCCAAACAATAAACCAAAATGGTCAGCAACAAAAACCCCAAAGTGTTGCAAGTGTCTATGAGTGCCATACTATTTGACCACATTTGGTTAGCTGAGCGACCGGCAATTGAACGTATGCAGTTGGAAGCCCATTAAGTATTTATTTAATAATTGCATTGGCATGTGACACAGGTTTTATTACAATAAATAACAACAACAATAACGGCGTATTTATAGTTATATTTGGTATGTTGCAAGTTGCAGCCTATTAAATATAAATTATTTTAACTTTAATATATTTCTATTTGAAATTGAAGAGTAACGTGTAGCCAGACAGACTGCTCAAGTGCATTTTTTATACCCTAAATAGGGCATATTAAATGTGCCACGAAGTTTGCAACACGCAGAAGGATATGTCGGAGAGCCTTAGTATTTGAGATATCGTTCTGAAATTTTGCGCATGTGCTTTTCTTCACAAGAAGCCGCTTATTTTGTCGAAGCCGCTGATATCGGACCACTATAGTATGTAGCTGTCATACAAACTAAATGATCAAATTCAAGTTCTTGTATGGAAAAATTTTTTATTTAGCGAGATAACGTCATGAAATTTTACATGGACTATTATTTGGAACAACGGTATAATCTCCGCTAAAATTGTTGAGATCGGACTACTATAGCCTATAGCTGCCATACAAAACGTCTAATGAAAATCAAGTACTGTTATGGAAACTTTTGTATTTGTGGAGAATATTATAGCCTCGGTGCAACCGAAGTTAACGTTGCTTTTGGTTTTCTCTTGCTCTCTCTTGCACTCTCTCTCTCTCTCTACCTAGCTATCGCTATTTGTTGCCACCATTCAGCTATTACTCAAATTGCCCGCAAATCAACGAAAGCTTATGCGTATTTTAAATTTTTAAACAGTCTTAATGGTGCAGGACCCGCCTGAGTCGTTACGCTTAAGCCTGGCGCGCCATAATCATATGTGTGTCTAACGGTATTGCACACAAATTACCTTTTAATTTTGCGCACACTATAAATTTTGCATGAAATGGGCGTTTGCGCGCAGTTAGCTAACGGTTTAGGTAGACTATTTTCATTTTTGCTGTTTTTTTTTTTGTACTACAGCTCAGCTATTTAGCTAACGCTTACTTAATATTTGATAGCTGTATTTTTCTCTGCTAATGCGAAAATAATCAGCGCTTGATTGTTATTCTGCACTGACTTTTATGAGCTGTCATCAACGTCAACGCATTTGCGGTCAGCTAATTTTTATTACAAATATATCTATGAGGCATAACAAATGCATTAAATTATTTCAAAGTGTCTAAGTGCGCGTGTAAGTATAGCTACTTTGGCGTAGTGCGCGAAGTTCACGGCAAAAACTTGTTTGAATTCGCAGAAAATATATAAAAGCGGTGTGAATAAGCTGACTTATACTCTAATTGCATTCCGTAGAGGCAATTTATAAAGCATGTACGGCAAATGGCGCATGTGAGGTGATAAAAATGTTTAGAAAAAAAACTAAAATTATATGTGAAAATCGTAAGAACATTTTTTTTTTTTAATATTTTTGAAATATTGTTTGATAATTTTATTCGTAAGGGTATAAATTTACTATAAACCATATGAGAAGTTCAAGTAAACTATAAATTTTACGAAAAATCCTTATTATAGCTTAAATTTTATGTATTTTTATGAAAGCAATATATATTTAAAATCTTTAAATTGCAACAACGACCTTAACAGTCAAGTATTTGGTGTATAACTCATTGTAATGCAACGCATCAGCGCTAAAGCGGTCATGTATTCACAAAATTTTGAAAAATTCTTTTCTTTCCCATACATCTGGCTTTATATACACAATATATATATAAATATTATATTATTTTGTATACCTATATATATATGTAAATATATATATATTTGAGTTAGCAATTCTGTTGCCACAATGCATTGCAGCGTCTTCCTAGGCAAAAAATATAACAAAATTTAAAGCATTGTTGGTGTGAATTTTTTCACTTGCAACTCTTTAGCTTTAGCGCTATATATTTGTTTATGCTTCGCTTGGGTTTTTTAATGCACTTTGCGGGTAAAACCACGAAATATAGGTGAATGCGCCGAGCTCGGAGTCAATGTGTTAAGGACTTGAGTGCAGTGGGGGAAAAGTATTAAAAAATACTGTATTTTTAAAGCGCTCTTTAAAAAAGACTCTTAAATGAAATCTAAAATAAAGCCGATATCTGTCTGGGCACAGCGCTTTAGAAGCTACCAGCTCTATCAACTGGCCATATTTCTATCGCTTTGCTGTTCTTTCTTACCATTTTATGCATTTAATTTATCTTTCCTTGTTAACTTGAATACACTCCGCTTTAAAATTGTCACAAAATTTTCTTCCGGCTTTTCTATGCCTTTATTGGAGGTGTGAAAATGCGTTCAAGGCTTTAAACCTACGCTCAGAGTCGCCATGGCACGCATGCTACACTGCAATCTCTACGCATCTTTACTTAACGCGCTACTCAAGTAGGCTCTCTTGTGCACTGACGCGATTAACGTGCACTCAACGTATTGCTGAACTTGTGGAACACTTAGCCAAGACACAAACACAGCAAATAGAAAATGTGACTTTAAACAGTGCGTGCGAAGTGCGCTTGAGCGCGCTGACAATGCTGAATTTGTTGGGGGAGTTGGGGGTATATGTAGCAGATCAAAATCAAATCCAAACTTCGGGAGTATCTAGCCACTTGCTTAATTGCCTAATTTGTTGCCTACTTAAAGCTCTATTTATTAGCACTTTTGCCACTGTGCGCCCACAACACTAGCTTGACTTTCCAGCCGCCTTTCACTTTCACCATTTACTTTGAAAATAAATTTTTCTTTACTTAAATATTTGTTTGTCGGCGCATACTCCCGTGTTACGGCTAGCCAGTCGGCCGCCATTTTCACTTCAATTCCTTTTTTATTTACAGCTGTTGCTGTAAATATTTGCAAAATAGTTTTGCCGACGGCATAGAAGTACTTCCTGCCGCAGTTAAAGTGTCGGCATGTAGGTAGGTGTGGCGGGGTTGCCTAAATATACAAAATTTTACCAACAGGATCTCCTTATACCCTGTTCACCACAAAACTTTTGTTCGGCTCTTCAAGTCACTGCCTCCAGCAGGCTGTTGCCACAACTTCAATCGTCTCGCGGGTGTCTCGTAACGCTGAAAATTCACTTTCCGCCAGCAATAAATGAACACAAGCCGCGCAACAGCAATTACAACAACAATGCGAAAATCATAAAGTTAAACAGCAATGCAAAATAAAAATTAAAAGCGCATACACACACAAACAGCAAGCAACACGAAAAATTTGCAAAATTGAAGTTGAGTTTGCGAAAAGTTTTGAAGTGCAACAGACGCGGCTGCCGCTTGCCTCCTGGCTGCCGCGCGCAAATTCCCCAAACGCGTAAAAACAGCAGTGAAATTGCCTAGCAAACAACAATAACAACAACAGCGGTGCAATATTAAATTGCGTATGCTCGTTGTATGTGCTACTTGCCACATGCAACATGCCACAAAATGTTGTAGCTGGCTATAATGAAAATTGCAGCAACAACAACAGCGACGGAAAATAAAGTATAACAACAACGTGAAAAAGTAACGGCGAAAACAATTACCGCCTTGCATGTAGCAGCAACAACGCTGTTGCAACAAAATACGCGTCGTTGTTTATTTAAGCTGGTGATTCACAAAAAATGCAACAGAAAACTTAAAATCACGAAAAAATTAAGCACACTTAATGCAGCGCTGTATATGAAGAGGGTGGTATGTGTCAGGTTGTGGCAGGGTCGCGCTGCCACCAACCAACTTTTGGTGCAAACGCAGCAGCAAGCAAGCGCGTGTGTGTGTGTGTGTGTGTGTGCAGGTAACTGTGCTTGCGTGCTGTGGCGTTAAAACAAATTTACAATTTGCACAACTTGCAACAACTTGTGGCAAGTACGCGTAACTAGCAACGCAGTGGCAGTAAAATAAACGTTTCAAACGAAAAAAATATGTATTGCAGAAACCAGCGCTGCGTGGCAAAATATTGCGCGAGAAATTAAATGCGCAAAATTTTTAATTTACTTTCGCACAAACAACAAATTTGCGGCATTATTGTTGTAAAAGCGCTTTTCGCTGCTGGCATATATGCATTTAAGCGCTTTTTTCGTGTGAATGCCTTAATCAACTTATTACTAACACAAGCATACTTATTTGCATGGCCACAGTGCGCTTTCGTGCGTGCCACTTTTGCTTGCCACATGCAATTTTTGTGCTGTTCTATATGATTGTTGGCAACATTAATAATACACACGCATTACTGCGCGTATTTAAATGTATGCCACATGTATTTAGCATTGCAAGTAAACTTTGCACTACAAATTCAACTTAATTGAGTCGCTAATGTTGCAACAATAGTACGATTTAAAGCATTATGTTGGAAAATTTATTATGGCAAGTTGCTTTTAAGTGCAATATGCATGCAAATAGCAAGTGTACAATTGTGTCTGCTGAGTGCAGAGCAGTTATAATGATTTAAGTTGCTCTTTAATTTATATGTAATAACTTGCAACATATGACAGAGTGGCATTCTCAAGCAATATAATTAGCTTTAAACTGAAATAGTAGTTTGCGGGTAGGAAAAAATAAATTTCTGGAAGTGTTGCAACATACAAATATGCAACACGCTTGTTGCAACAATATAATGCAAAGGAAATATAATTTTAAAAGTATATGACGCTAATTTGTGTGCGTTATTTTTCTTAAATGCTAAAGTTGCCACTTGCAACAACTGTATTTTGCTTGCAACTCAAGCAGATATTGATTATTTATGGCTAAAATTATTTATTATGAAATAATAAAAGAAACTAAAGTGACTTGCAATGTTCAGCAAGCAATAATTAAAGCTGAAGTTTTTTCTGCTACTTGCAACATGACCAAAAATGCGCTATTTTGTAAAGCAGTTAAACTTACTGTTATATAAAAAAAAAAAGAAAGTAAAATAACGATACTAGCAGGTGTTAGCGCGCGATCATACAACTTGCAACATTAACCAAAAAATATTTTTTGTAAATAATCATGCCTTTCTGTATCAATATACTTAATTTTTGTTTCCCAAGACCTTTTTCGTCGCTCCCCGCATATAAGTAGCTTCCCGCAAGTGAGTTCTACTGCTCAGCGAGCAATAATGAAACCTTAAGCTTTTTCTATTACTTGCTACATGGCAAAATATGCGTTGTTTCACTTTCTTGTATTGTACTCAAGCCTTACTGTTATATTATATAAAGTGAAACAACGGCACAATCAGCTATTAGAGCTCGATTTTAAAAACTTGCAGCATAAACCAGAAATTTTTTTTGGTAAAAATCTTGCATTTCTGTATTAAAATACTTCAATTTTGTTTCCACAACACCTTTGCCGTCCCTTACCGCATGTACTTAGCTTGCCACAAGAAAGGTGCGCACAGCCTCACACTTCAATTTGCGCTTGAGTGTAACGCAAGTCGACAAGCTTTGATCTATTTGAGGGCAAATAAATCATTGCAATAAAATGCCAAAAGAAACTAGCCAACACATGCAACTTGTAGTGGCAAACGCCAACACAAACACAACCAATTAAATTGAAACACAAAAGAAATTCTGCAAAACAAAAATGTATTTTTTCACATTCGAATGTCGCATGTTGCAACAGTCGCACACAATTAATGACGGCTGACAATGACAATTTGCCAAATGCAGAAAATTACAGCAGCAACAACAGCGGCAACAAGTTAGTGCACAATTTATAGATTGCTAGCGTACCCTCTTGCAACTTGCAACAATCACTTGTCTGCGCTGCAACATTGATGTGTTGTTGTTGTTGTTTTTTTCACAATTCGTTTGTTGTTGCAACAGAAATATGATTTTAATTTTATGCTATGGCGCATTGACGACACATTTTGACACGTTGCACGCTGTACCGCTGGCTAGCGGCGTAGTGTACTGTCGTCGCCGCCGCCATCGCCGCCATGCTGTGTTGCAAGCGGCAAATTTCGCGCCCCCATGCGCTCACACTAGCTCGCGCGTACACGTTCGCGCTTGACAGGCACACAAACCCGTGTGAGCGCATTGACAACAACAACTGAATAAACTTGCAAATTCGGCATGGAAAATCCGGACGTGCCTTGTTAAATCATTTTCCCACCAGCAAGTGGTGCGCACTTTGCTTTTGTTTGATTTTTTTCGCTTGTTCTTATTTTTTATTTGTCCCCTTTTTGTTGCTGTCGTTGTTGTGATTCTTTTGAAAGGCATTTGCTGACATTTTCAATTGCCGCAGATTGTCGCTTTTGTTAGTGTTAGTGCTAGTGTTGTTGTTATTATTAGTATTAGTGTTATGCTTAGTAATAGTTTTGTTGTTGTTGCTGCTCATTGCGCTTAAATTGAATTTGATTTGATTTTTATAAAATTGCTAATTGCTGTGTGCCTGCATTTTTTTCGCGTTTGTTCGTGTTGCTATTTGTTGTTGTTGTATGTGCTGCACTCAGTTTGGTTGTTGTTTTTGATTTTATCGGCATTGCAGTTTTTATTTTTGTAGCCTTTGTGCCGTTAGCTGTTTGCTTCTGGAAATGCGGGAGGGGTTCTCAAAGTAGCAAAATTTGACAAAACCCATAAAATTTCAAAGTAAAACATGTTTTAGCAAGGTTTTATGCTATAGATAAGTATTTCGAGTTGCTTATGTTCTCTGAGACCCGAACTAATAGGCTCCGAGTTCTTCAAATGGGTTAGGTCTCTTAAAACTGTTCAAGTTTTTTGAATATTTTCTGTCTTAAAAACATATGATATCACTCGAGTTATTTATGTCGAT
The DNA here is from genome assembly GCF_042242935.1 of Bactrocera oleae. Lineage (NCBI taxonomy): Eukaryota > Metazoa > Arthropoda > Insecta > Diptera > Tephritidae > Bactrocera > Bactrocera oleae. Next base: position 5,135,825 of record NC_091539.1, read on the forward strand.
CACGTTCCCCACCTAAGTATGTGTATTTTACGATAATTCTTGTCGCATTCACAAGTCTTTAATTAATGCTCACATTAGTAGTTTTAAATTAAAAAAAAATATTCCTTTCATTTGTTTCAACGCTACAACTTTCAATTAACTAAATCAGAGTTCAGCGCAATTTGAAAGCTGAGTTCAAGAAACTATTTATTTCAAATAAATTATAGTATATACAGTTAACAATTAATACAAGCCACTAGCACTTTTCATTTTACGAGTCAAAGCTCAATGAGCACCGCATCTTAGCTCTGTACAATTGACAAAAAATACCCTTAGTAAGTGCCTACAAATAACCCGTTATTAAAAAATAATAAAAATTTAACAACTTTCACGCGCTTACGTCACCAAATTACATAAATCTAATGAGAAAAGTTCAAATGTCTAGCTGTAAATGCGCGCAACAACAATAGCAAAAATATTTGAAAGTTATTCGCTTGCGAATAAGTTATTAAATAGCTGCGCTAAGTGAAAAAAAATTAAATAGCAATAAATTTTATAATAAGCAAAAATAGTGAAAAGAAATTTAAAATGATGTAAAGTTTTTAATTGAGCCAGGTAAAGGTTTTGCACATTTTTTTAAAGAAATTATTCTTTTTGTACTAAAATATATTACTGAACATTTTTTTTTAATAAAAAATATTTTAATATTAAAATCAGTAAATTTAAAATTATTTTATCGCAAAAAAATTTTTTCGTCATTTTATTCAGTAAAAAAAAAAAATTATTACAAAGAAAATTTATTAAATTTAAATTATTAAAAAAATTAACAAAAAAAAATTAAAAAAAAAACTAAAAGAAAATAAAAGTTACAAAATAGTTATTTTATTATTATTACTTATTGTAAATAATACTAATTTACTAATTTACAACTAAAATACTATTTTTAGTAGTGAGTGTGCTTGGAAAATATATTTCTTCATAACATTAAAAAAAATTAAATTAATTTTCAATATGTTTAAATTTTTTTTTTATTATTAATAACATACTTCATTTTTTTTTGTTTTTTTTTTTTTGAAGCTAGTGTGTTTGCAAATTTTTTTTCCTATGACTTGAAAATAATTTTTCAATTTATTTCTCACTTGCATTTGAAAATTATTTTTATTCATAATAATTTTGATTTTTTTTTCAATAATTAACCGCAATTAATTTATTAGAATTTAATTTGATTATTACTTCAAATTGAAATTTTAAAATTTTGTTTATTTAGGAATTTTTTTTTTTAACTAAGTTTAAATTTGTTTTCCATATACCTATTATTGATAGCAGAATTTTTAAATTCAGCTTATTTTTAATAATTTAATTTCTTATATTTGAGTATTAATTATATTATTTTTTTTTATTTTAATTTACTTTTTATTTATCTTTTATTACATTTTTCATTTTTCATTTTTCTTTAATAAATTTACTACAAAGTTCTATTTTATTATTAATTTCTTTAGTTAATTAATTATTTAATTTTTTTAGTTAAAATTTTATATTTTATGTAGTTTATGTATATTTGTTTTGCTTATTTTTAGAATATTTTGTTTCATTTTTTAAATTTAATGAACTATTATTTTTATTTATTTTTCATTTCTGTTTATTAAATTAACAATTTTAAACAATTTATTTCTTAAACTAAAATTTTTTATATTACGGGATTTAAATTTGTTCTCCATAGTTTTTTTAATTACAAAATTTTTTAAATTGATTTTGTTATTTTTATTTATATATTTTCTATTTTTTATGCATAATATTTTTAAATTTGGTTGGATTTAAAATTTTTAATTTGTTTTTTATTTTAATTTTATTTGCTTGATAAAATTACTTAAATAACACATTTGTATAATAAAATTGTTTTCCTTTTATAGAATTTTTATTTGTTTTCCACCATTTTTTTTAATTACGCAGTTATATACTTATATATTCTGTATATACATACAACATAAATTCTTACTTTTTTGATTTAATTTTTATATTTTATATGATACTTTTATTTTTCAATATTAATTTATTTTATTTTTAATTAAATAAAACGATATAATTTTTTTTTATTATTCATTAGTTTCGCTTAATTTTTTTTTTAATTAATTCGAAATCAATTTTTATTATTTATAAATTAAATAAAATAATGTGATTTAATTTTTTTTAATTTATTATTTTTTTTTAATTTTCATAAATAAACAAATTTTAAATAATTTATTACTTTAATTACAATTTTTACTTTTAAGTAATTTTGATTTATTTACCATAATTATTGTTATATTTTTATTAATTATTTATACTTTTTTATTATATAAATTTTTTTTTTGTTTTGTCAAGTTTTTTCTTTTAATTTTTCATATTTTTGTATGATTTTATTTATTTTAATTTAATTCTTTTAATTAGCTTTTGTTTTTTTTTTTTTTTTTTGCAATATTTTGATTTGTTTCATTGGTTGCTATTTTTCTACTTTTTTAAATAAAAATTTTTTCTAAATATTTTTATTGAAAATTCCACGTTGTTGTTATTGCAATATCTGTATCCACATAAAAACATATTGCCTGCCAGTTTAATGAGATTTCGTTTGAAAGCAAAGCAAGTGCCATGAAAATAATGGAAACGCTCAAATTAATAGCCTTGCCACCGCTGACACCATAAAATTAAAAGCATAGAAAATCTTGCAGCTGAGCGCAAATATGATTAAAACAACAGCTACAAGTACAACTTAATATAGTTAATTAGCGAGTATCGCATGTTGCCCGATACTAGTTTGTCATTGTTGTAGATACGCGGTAGAAAACCAACAACAACAGTAACAATAGTAACCAGAACAACAACAACAACAACAAAAAGCTAGCGACCATAATGACATGCCAATCGATAAATGTGCAAACGAGTTGATCGCCGAGCGCGCGCTGTTAGAATATGCTACTATATGGCAGCGACAGCGTGGAGGGGCGAGGCAACGGATGGCAAACGCTTTTGGGGCGGAATTACGCCGACACCTTTGCCGTTGACCGCACATTAATACTAATTAATGTCAAAAGCAATAAAACAAATGTTGTGCAAAATGCGAAAAATAGCAACAGCAACAACAAGGCCAGCAGCAGCCGCCACAACAACAACGACGCGTTGAAATTGCATGAATAAAATGTAGATGCAGTGGAAAAATTGCGAAATAAAATTCAATAAAATAAATTCATTAAAATGCGCTGCAGTGCGCTGTGGCGCGGAGGTGCCACATAAAACAACAAAATTAATTCAATTTAACATTGTTGCATGAATAATTGTGAGCGCGCTCACACAATGCCATCTATATACAGGGTGTTTGCAGGAAAAACCATAAATGAATAAAAGCGCATAAAAATCGGCAGCTGCAGGGTGTGCGTATGTGTGTGTGTTGCATGTATGTGCACAATGCCACAAGCACCAATCGCTAGTGCAATGAAATAATTAAAATAACAAAAAGTCATAAATATGTAGTTGCTTTAAAATGTTATTTTTTACTGCAATTTTTAGTTGCATCGTATGCAACATTGTTGCAACAACAACACGGCGTAAGGTTGCAAATTTTCAAATTCGGTTGGAAATGCAATTACACGTGTTGCTGTCGGAGCGGCGGCGCTTTTTATGATTTTGTTGCACATATTTCTGTTGTTGTTGTAAATTTAGCATTGTTGTTGTATGTGTAGCATGCAACAAAGTGTGTGCAGCGCGAAAATCCGCATGCAGCTAGACGCGCATAATTAAAATGCGCTCATTAGCAAGCGCAACAACAACAAGAACAACTACAACAATGCAATAATTAATATTAAAAAAACAAAAAAAACAACAACACGAAGCGCATAAAAATGCAAGTAATACAAAACTTGTTGTTGTTGTAGCAATAGTAACACACCTACCGTTAGAGCATAAAGCAGGTTATGTCATGTTGTTGTTTTATATGCTGTTGTTGTTGCAGCTGCTGTCATGCACTTGAAAGTGATTTGCAATAACAATAATACAACAATTTTTATTGTTTCAGTGAAATGAGCTGCCAATGCATTAATAACAATTGGAATTTGTTGTTTTTGTTGTTGCAATTTGTTATACCGTTTGCCGCCGCCGCCGCCGCCGCTCGCACCGTCTGCGAATAGCGAACCGCCACGAACGCCAACAATTGCCTACACTTTTGCCTTGCCAACAAACGGTGAGTGCGATAATTGTTGCAAATAGCAAAGCCGCACACACACACACACACACATACAAACACTTACACTTATGCTTATGTAAATATATATATATATATATATGTATGATGGACAGCCGTGCAAATGGGTAGAGGGGTACCTTTTGCTATTGACTACCCGTTATGTTTGCCGTTTGGCGGCGACGAGGGCGTCGGTGACGGCATTTTGTAGCGTAATCTTGGCAAGCAATATGTCCAGCGGACAGTTAATGGACAGCTGGGCAACCGAAAGCATAGACAGTCGGTACATAAGACTTCAAGTGTCCGCGTGACAGGGCGATGACGGAGTTAAGCAAACGCATGTCAAACAAATCATCATTTTTCGCGAGTAAAGATTATTAAAAAAAAATTATTAACAAAACATAATTAAATTTTCTTTTGGTTTCTTTTATACTTGTTGAAGCAAATTTAAAATTTGATATCCATACTTTAGAAAAAATTTCTGGAAAATTGTTTGAAAAAAAATTATAGAATTCAAAAATTAAGGAAAATTTGTCTGAATTTGAAAATCTGTTCCAATTTTTCTGCGAATTTTTCATTTGAAATATATTTAAGTTTTTTGAATAACAGGTTTTACCTCAACGTGGGGCTTTTTATTACAAGCATATGGAAGAAGTGTTGATATTGAGATTTTTTTCACAAATTAAAAATTTGTTTAAATATGCAATTGTTCCAAATTTTTCTTAATATGTTTTTAATCTTTAAATTTTTTTTTACTATTTATTCTTTTTTGTATTCATCTTTCTTTTAAATTTTTAATTTTTTTTTAATGTTTTAATTCAAAATTTTTATCATTAAAATTTTTGTAAAATTTTTATTAGGTTTTTAAACAAATTAAATTATTTGCTTATTTTTTTTGTAATTTTTTTTAATTAAAAATTTTATAAATTTAATTTTAATTACATTTTTTTCGATTTTTTAAAAAATTTTGTGGAGCAGTAAATTTCCTATAAAACTATGAATGAGTTTTGCAATAAAAAAATTATATTTTTTTTCAATGAATTATAAAATCTATAACCGTTGATATCTTGTAAGCGACTAGGCCTACGAAAAAATCGTGCGCGACCTTTTTGTAGAGCATTGAATTTCCTACAAAATCTATGAAACGTGATATTTTTTCAAGTAGCTGGAAGCGAGATATGAAATTTTCTATTTGATAAGCGGAAAAAAGAGAAAACTGTTAGACGGCGGACCTTCTCGTTACAATTAAGAGCTCATACTTGGAGAGATTTTCGTAGAGGTATCTATTTTTCAGGATACTACGCAAAAAATATTCGTTTTTTTGCCCACCCTAATGCATACATTTTTTTTTGAATTTTCTTAAATATTTGTTTAAATTATATGATAACTTTTATTTACTTGCTTAATATAATTTTAATTTAATTTTTTAGGAAATAATATCATACTTTTTTGCTTTTGTTTTTCGTATTTTTTGTAAATATTTTTTTTTTTGTAATTTCTAAATAATTTTGACTTTTATTTACACTTAACTCTACATATATTTACCAACAATTTCATTATTTTCGCGATAATTTATCTTATCTCCAATTTTTTTTTTCAAAGTATTAAAGAAATTTATCTATTTGCTGGCATAACAAACAAGCTAAGCACTTAGCTGCTTCGCATTTTCATTTATTTTCGCGCAAGCACATATAACGGTTTATTTTTTACGCCGGACAAAGATTTTTTTTTGAACACAACGCAAAAAAACCAAATTTAATATAAAAGGAAAAAATTTTAAATTTTAATAAAAAAAAAATTTATAAAAAAAAATTTATTAATAATAAATTTAAATTTAAAAAATTAAAAATAATATATTATATTATTTATTTTTAATTACATTATTTATTTTTAATTAAATTAGACTGTTAAATAAGAAATAAAAAATAAAAAAATTGTTCAGATAAAAAAATATGAATAATAATGAAAAAATGCAAATTAAAAAATTTTTTAATTAAAAAAAAAAATAGTAAATAAAATAAACAACAAAAAGATAATGATTTAAAAACTGCACGCAAATTAAGATAAATATCTGGTTAACTGTTTGCGCGCAGCAAATATTGTAATTCAAGTGAGCAAACGCTTGCGAAAGTGACATTCTCAAGAAAACCAAAAACTCCAAAAAAAAACTTTAAATTATAAAAAGTAGAAATGCAGAACAACCGCTGAAAGCTAATAAATTAAAATATACTAGCAAATATTTAAATATTAACTCAACAGCTGCCTGCGAGCCGGAGCCAAAAAGCGAAAGTGAAGTCATGCCAACGTTTGAGTTGCTAAAAATCTGGCAGCGCCAAGCTGTGTGTGTGTTTAACGCCAAAATTTGCAATAGATAACGGCTATCGTGAAATTAATTATGTGCTTAAATAGCAACCGTGCAAACATTAAGGGTTAAGCTAATTTTCGGGAGGTCATTTAGAGCGTTTTTTTCCACTTTGGACGCTGCAAAACCAACGCTATATATGCATTTTGCAGAAAAGTTATGCTGCAGACAGCGAGTGACCATGAACTGGCGAACAAACGTTTTATGCAAACTTTTCACGAAGTTAGAAATAGTTAGATATGTGCGAACTGTTGCCAGGTGAAGATATGTAGAAGAAAGCCAAACTAAATTTAATTTTTTGGTTTCTTAAAAATGTTGATTTGTTTTAAGAATAGTTTAGAAAAGATAACTGTTCAATATTGAATATCAGAGTTGGTGAAGACTAAGACTGCCAGGCAACTGTGGATAAAATCTGATAGTATAAAAATCTCAAAAAACTGTACACATGCTGGAAAATGCCTCACCTAACCATTAAAGAGACTAACTTAAAGGATGCAGTTCTTAACAAAAAATACTTCAGAACATAGCAAAACTACTGTTATGCAACTAAAAGACAGCCAGCTGTCATAAAGAACACTGCAAGGTATTTAAAAGACCAAGTTAAAAGAAAATGGTCGAAGAAGGCACTCGTAAATCAGTTTTCTGGCCAACTTCGAAATATTAAATCTAGAAGCTCTATATACAACATGTTTCAAAACATAAAAAATCTGGCAGCTACCTTAAAACCCCTTTAAAGACCCTACTTGGGAACATAAAATCTAAAACATGCTACAGAACATAAAAAATTCGTTGTCCCTTGAAAAGCCTCTCAAAATAGTATTTACAACATGTAAAAAGTTTTTTTATGAACTAGAAAGCAAGAAGATGCTAATAAAAAAACTCTCCAGCACAGCTGAAAAATTATTGTACAAACATAATTGGTAGGAAACTTGCGCTGAACTATTTTAAAAACTTACCGAAAACCATACAACATTTAACTAAAGAACTCACTTATAAACTACAAAGCTAAGATACGCTAAAAAAAAACTCTCTTCAGAGAGTTTCTCTTCAGAACATATGGAAAGTTATTGTGGAAATATAATTGCTGAAAACTTTCTTGAAACAAGCTTTATAATTTTTAGAAAACGCACTTGATAATATTTTAGTCATAAAGTTCGTATAAATGTTAGTATAGAACAACTCAAAATAACTGCTACGAAACTAAAAGTTAACACGATCTAATAAAAAAATTAACATTTCAATTGATATGACCTAATCGATAACAAACAAGCTGAGAGTCTGCTATGGAAATCGCTTCAGAACAGCTAAAAGATTATTTTGTGACCTTAAATGTTAGGAAGCACTCATGGAACACGCTTCGACATCTAACGAAATATATTAAACATAAGCTTTTATTGAAAGTTTCCGTAGTAACTTTTTAAGTAACATTTTTATAGACTCCTTGTGAACATAAATATTTAAACCGCCAACAATGTAACAAGTAATCTTTAAATATTTACAAAATTTATATAAAGAGTCTTCGCTTTAACGAAACTATAATTTTCTATAGAAAAATTAATGCGTAAGTGTCTGGAATCCAAAAAAGCTAAAGCTAAAGCTCGTAAAGTCTCGGTAGAATCGAAAGAATTCGATAAAACTATATGTTAAATATTTATAAGTTTTATATTAGGGCGCTACGATATAACGTAATTTTCTAAAGACGGTCTAACGGTAGTTTTCTAAAGAATAGTTAATGAGTAAGTGCCTGGCACGCTAAAAATCGCTGAAAGTCAAACTTAAATACAAAAAACTATGCTGAAACATAAGGTACATATGGTTTAATAATAATAGACGTAGTTTGACTTTTTAGAGTCTATTAAACTTGGAAGAAAATGTTTGACTGATAGGTAAGTGAATAGTCACCAGAAAGTATACACCAGCATATGAAACTTTTTTTTTTAGTGCCAAAAGTATACGGACTCCAAGTTTGAAGATGAAGGTGAATGATTAATGTGATTATTTCAAAGGTTTAAATTTTTTGTCAAAAAAATTAGCTGTTGTCGAGAAGAACTACGAAGTCCGACACTTAAAAATACGTAACAAAATTTCATGTTTCTTTTTCCAAATAGACACCTGTAGACGTATGAAGCGTTAATACTTAGGCGTAAACTACATAAATATAGAGTAAATTTGTGAATACTTTCTTAAAACGATTAAAAATGGAAATTATCTGCGATTGGCTCGAGAAAGCACATGGGGTTTAATAATATTTTGAAAAAAGCCAGGTTATGAGCGAAATTTCTTGGGAATGTTAGGTTAGGATGAATGTTGTAATAGTCATATATGTCATACAATGCGTGCTATATTAATAAAATATTTGTAAATATTATTTCAAATATAAATTGCGACTCTATTGCTCGATATAACACTTTCTGGAGAGTAAGGTTGCGAGAATGAATTTAGAGGTTAAGCAAAGTTCGTGGAACACCAAAAGTGGCAGTGAAATATATTAAACAATTATTTTAGCATGCCTTGAACTCATTTAAGGAACTGTTTTATTAAGCTGATGCGCTTTTTGCTATAGTTAGTGAAGGAGATATAAAAATATGCTGTTGTTCGGTTTACGAAATTTTTTTTCAAAGCTAACTGTATTATGTGTATTATAATATTGCTATGAAAATGTGTTACTAAAATTAAAGCAATTGTAAATTTAAATTTAGAACGCTAAAAGTTCTTTGTAGCAGATCTAGCTTAAGTCTGTTATACTCAGAATATCACAAATTTATTTTAATCATGCTTATTTTCGGCGCTTTTCAGCAATAAAAAAGTGAAAAGTGTTTAAGGATAAGTTTTAAAAAGTGTTTAGTGTTAAGTGTTTCAACAAAGGTATAACCGTAAAGCGCAGAGACCGGTATATTCGTCGGCAGTTTCACACAGCAATGCTTGAGGCCGCTTGCAGCAGCTATAAAACGTAAATCCAATTGATTTTCTTCAAATAGTTGCTATATAATCAGCGAAATTTCTATGTTTATTCATAATAGACAAACGAATTACATAACCTATAAATTCAAGCAATTACAAACAGAAAAAACACAGCTCTTTTGATATGCCGAGCTTTTGCGTCACACTAACCAAACCGGTTTACATACTTCGATGAACCAATTCAGACAATTATTTCACTTATGCATCAAGCTTATGTTCTACAAGCCTAGTCTACAACTGTCTGTAGATTTGTACTTATATAGGTATATATATATATCACACTCAAATCCACTTTGATTAATCATTTGCCTTGTGTGTATAAAGCGCCTATGAAATGCATTATTTATCAACATCAGCCAGCCCTCCACCATATTGCCGCATACCGGCTGTCAACTGCAGTGGCGAACAGACGACGGGGTTGTTTGTGTTGTACGGTAGGCACTAGGCACTTAAGGGGTGTGTGGACGAGTGACACGTACACGCAAAACACTTTTTTTTACAATAAAGTACATATACATATATTGTATTAAATTCACGCCATCTCGACGTTAGAATTTTCGAAGTACGCCATTTACCGACGGCAAATGGTGTCAAGCGCTGAAGAACACTAGAGAGGCGATACGAGTGTTTGAAAGTGTACGTATAATTGCTAAAAGTAATTGTTGTGTGGCAAAAATTAAATAAACACAATAACGGTGTATACAAAACCCTCAATTTTCACTAAACAGTTGAACTTACTAAAATAAATTTGCACATAACCTCAAAAAATGGGTGCTGAAAATGCTTTAATATTTGTATAACGGTACTGCATGTAACTTTTAGTGTTGAAAAAATCGCGTAAACACACTTGAGTTGTCCAATACACACTGTTATACTCAGTTTTTTAATATGTGTATAACATAACCTCAAAAGTAACTAGTTAAAAACTTATTGGAATACTTATGCGCTTAGCAGCAATAACTTCAGAATTGTAAAAATAACATAGCGGTATTAGGCACGACCGCAACTTTCACTAATCTATCGCAGTTACTAAATTTTTTTCATATAACCTCAAAAATTACCCGAAGAAAAGCTTAGCATACACCTATGACAGCTGAATGAACACTTAGCGTTTGCAGAATTGCTTACAAAGACCAACTTGGTATTATGTAGCTAAAAAATTTTCTTTCTAGAACTTTTTTTGTGTGTACATAACCTTAAAAATTATTCGAGAAAAATCTTTGTAGATTAGTTATATAATTACTGAAGGCACATTTAGCATCCAAAGAATCCCTTGAATATACTAACAACGTATAACGTAGTCGCAAATTTCCTTTTGCGTGACGCATAATACTTTTTCTTACACATAACCTCAAAATAGGCGCGTTAAACAGCTTTTTAAATAAGCATCAGGTTACTGAAGAATACCTTAGTAACGTCTACACCTATGACCGCACAAATAACTCGGGAAAAAATATTTTAGAATACACAAAAGCTAGTGCGAGAACTTCCTTAGTTGAAAAATTTATCTGCATACACTAAGAGGGTTCAAAGCCGAAATTTTACGCTCCATAACTCTTTTTCAAAAAATGGAAAATCTTTTTAGAATACACATACGGTTACTGATAGAACCTGCAATGTTGAAAGATTCAGGCTTATGGGGTCTAATGTAGCATCAAATTTCCTATCTAACCGCTTTCTATAATTTTTCTTACACATAACCACAAAATACATTCATTAAGAAGAGTTTTGGATGCGCATGAGGTTACTGAAAAGCTCCTATAATCGGGAGCGACACTTCGGAACACCTCAAAGTTTACTTTCTAAATTTTTATTTTACACATAACCACACAAATTAATCAGGAAAAAATATGCTATAATACATGCGGCAGAACTTTAAGTCTCGGCAGTATTCTTTAACACAGTAGAGCGTTTACGCAGCCTCAAATTTCACTTAACTGGTATTTCTCTAGTCTCTTCGACACACAACCTCACCAGATTCTGACACTAACTTATTTTGTCGATAATAATATTGATTTTTTTGACTTACCGTCCACTTTTAGTGATCACCATCTCCGTGCCGAGCTTGTGAAACTTTTCCCACAAGTCCTTGCCCTCCAGCGTCACCTTCGGATCATCGACCACGCCGTCATCCTCGGGCTGTAGCGCACGCAACGGTCTCATCGCCGGATGCAGTTGATGCGCCACAGCTGATGCGAGCACCACGTCTTCGGCGGTGGTGTAAGGTGTGCCCAACGGGTGATGGGCGTGTGGATGATGGTGTGGGAAACGCAGACCGGCCGGATATAGACCGGGATGTGGACCAGCCGGACTGCCAGCGAGCGCAGCTAATGCGGCCGCAGGAAAGTAGGCCTGTTGCGGCAGGTGTGGCCCCAAAGCGTGATGACCCGGCACCGGTGAATGATGTGGATGCTGTGGCGCTGGCGGTTGTGCGGGATGTGCGTGCGGATGCGGCGGTGGCGGTTGACGATGCGGCGACAAATGCGGCGATGATAAATGTGACGCGGCTGGATGAGCTAGTGGCTGCTGCGACGACAAATTATTGTTGCTGCTTTGAGGATCGTTGTTGTTGTTGTTATTATTAGTTGTGGTGGGTGTATTGCGGTTGCTGTTGCTATTATTATTATTGCTGCCCGATTTGCTGCCGATGCTACCGCTGGTATTATTATTATTATTATTGCCAGGCGATAAGAGTGGCGGCTGTTGGCCACCCACCGGTGATGCTTGACCGGCGCCGCAAAGCAATTGCTGTTGATGATGTTGCTGTTGCTGTTGCAAATGCAATTGCTGTTGCTGCTGTTGGTGCTGTTGCAAGAGCGCTGCCGCGCTTGTGGGTGTAGTTGGTGGCGCTTGCTGGTGCGGCTGTGCGGGTGAGGTGGCCGCACTCAAGACGGTATTACCGCCGCCTGCACCCAAATCACCGGCTGCTGATGCGGTTGCGGCTGCGGCAGCTGCTGCGGCGGCGGCGGCGGCGGCGTTACTAGCCTGTTGTGCCTGTGTGCCCGCCGTCAACAGCGACGACACGCTGAAGTCAGTGGGTCGGGAGAGTTGCAGAAATGGATGATATGCCATCCCATTTGCAAACCTGGCGAATGGATCCTCAGCAGACTGATGAAGCAACTCTTGAACGTCGTATCTCATTACATTACACTTTCCAGCAACAGCGGGGATGCAAAAAGCGCGTCTACTTGGCAATTGCCAGTCACACGCAATGCGACAAATGTGCGTAGCAAGCGGTACGACGCCGATCCGAAAGCTGGTTCTACGAACTTTGGAGTCTTAGTGGCGCCTATAAGATCGGCAGCTGAGATTTATGGACACAACGGAGGAGCGATCCAAAATTCACTTCAAGTTTTTTTTTTTTGTTTAAACCACGAGCACTACGTTGCCTCTTTTTCACTAAGCGCGGTTCGCTTCCTCTTTGGGTCCGAAGCTTTTTACTTCACTGCGAACTGCCTCTGCTCAAGCTTACAATGCTAGTTTTGTTAATCTCCTGACCTTCTAAATAAATTTTATGTAATTTTTAGGCTATAAATGTTGCCTTAGAACCCTTTTCCTCTATTTAGAAGCTGTAGCTCTTGCAGCGATATCTATTCCCAACGCCGCTTTTTGAAGCTTCACGCAGCTAATTTTGCTTTGCTTTGTGTAAATTTACACGCTTTTATGCTTAAAATTTATTATTAAGTTTAATTTTTTTGTTTTAGTTTTTAAAGTTTTTGCAATAAATTTTAATTTTTGTAGATATTTAATTTTTTGTTATTTTTGTAACTTTCAAAATTTTTTTTTTTTTATTTACACTTCTAATGCACTTGCCACACTTTTTATTGTTGTTGCAATTGTTTGCTGCTGTTTTGTTGTATTTATTGTTGCTTTAATGCATCCACAGCTGCTTGCAACACGCTGAATATGGTTTCAAAACACAGTAACAGTTTTTTCACAATTTATATTTGCTTGCAACACATTTAAAATTTCTATAAATTGTAAATTTAAAATTTATATTTACTTGCAACACAATTGAAAATGTTGCAAAACACTTTGTTTTAGTTTAAATAAGTTTTTTTAAATTTAATTTTAATTTTTAAAATTTTTAATTTTTTTCCCGAGTTTTTTAATATTTTGCTGGCTTTGAACTAATTTACACGACGCGTTTATAGTTAGAATTGCACTTTTCCGCTAGCTTTTTGAGTTATGCACAAATTTACATAATTTTTTAAAATATTTTAGAGATTTTTTACAAAGTTTAAAAAAAAATTTTGTTGAATTTTTAGCGATTTCTTACAAAAAAATTTTATTTTTAATTTTTGTGGATTTTTTACAATTATTTAAATATTTTGTAAAATTTTTGTAGAATTTTGGCTAAATTTTTATTTGTAAATTAGTTTTTTTTACACAGTTAATTCGCACTTGCACTTAATTCGCCGTGCTGGCATATTTTTTCGCTGCGCTTGTGCTTATTTGTTGGCTTACCGCAGCAGCTTTTCCAATTTGACTGTAAATTGAAAGTTAAAAATTAGTAAAAACTTATTTCATAAATATTTTTGTACTCTCTACACGGTTTTATTTTGCATTTTGCGGCGGGCGCAGTGACATGTGACGCGTGACAGTTCCGGCGGCTTTACGCTTACGCCCTTACAGTGTCAATACGAAAGCGCTATGGACGTGCTTTGCTACAGACAAGTTTTGCAACTACTTTTTTTAGGAAAATAAAATATTTCGGCGTAAAATGCAAAAGTACGTTTTAGCGGCGGCTAAACAATAAACAATTTTTCTATGTAACGTACACGACGACGACAATTTGAAAAGCGTTCTTGCTGCACACGAAAAATCGAGTAAGAATTTTTTGAAAAGGCGAGTAATCTAGCGCACACAGTTGCGAACGAAACAAAAAAACAACACTATTTTGACTTTCAATATACACACTGGCAGCCGAGATACGCACTACACGCCGGTCGCTTGCAAACTGGAAAATACACGTACTCGCCGAAGCGGCGCAACCCCCCAAAAACCAGTCTTGTGCAGCGTACCAAGCGCAGCGCAGCGGCAAGGAGAGTGTAGAGCGCGCTGGCAAACGTAGTGGCAGCGTCGCGCACAGTGGCATTTGAATGTGTGTGTGCCAGCGCGCAGCTGAGCCAGTAACGAGCGAGTGGCGAGCGTAAGGCCTGCACGAGCGCGCAGCATACGAGCGAGTTGCACAGCAGTGAAGACAAGTTCATTTAGTTATAAAAGCAGCGCCGGCGACGACGCGCGCTGCTGTGGCGACTGCGACTAAAACAAGCAGCGCTATTAAGAAGCGCTAGCAGAAGATTTAGCTAGCGAGCAAAATAATGAATTGAAATCAGAAACCGGTATGCCTGCGCCACTGTGTGTATTGGTCTTTCTCGTCCGTATTCCAATAAGAAGTAGCGCGCATCGACGCGTTTGTACGGCGTTGGCAGCGCAGCGAAAAAGCGTTAGGGCTAACAAGACTGGTGACACCAAAGCGCCAAGATACGTAATAAGAAACAAAAACAACAAGAAAAAAATAAATAAATAACAAAAACAGCAAGCTAGTTTGAGTAGCAGTAGAAGAAGCAACAGCAGCAGCATGAATTTCGCACTTTCTGGCGACAACGTCGCATATTTTTTGCTATGCTGCTTTGATTGCATATATTTGCAATACATGTGTGTGTGTGCTGTGGCCAGCCAGTCGTTCAACGGCCGTCGTAGCTTTATTTTGTAGCGTGTGGGTTAGCGGACGCGCGCTGTGAGACGCCGCCATGGCGCAGGTAGGTGGTGCTGAGCTTAGCCGCACCGCTTGTTGTTAGTGTTGTTGCGCTAGTATTGGCGTGTGTGTAGGTGCTGGTTTTGTCGCATTCGCAAGCACTGGCTGTTTTGCTTCGTGTTGGCCATTCGCTTGCATGCGCGTGTGTTTGTAGCCTGTCTATTGTACGTGCGATAAATGTGAGCGACAGTGGGCCATGCAGTGATTTATTTTTTGAGAATAGAGAATTCAATGTATAGTGTACGAGAGTGGCATAAATTTCAATTTTTATATTACAAATATTTTTCAATCATATTTTATATATTTTAGAAAATTATATCAGATTATATAATATAATAAATTATTTGTCTCACAAGTCACGTTAGGCCTTTATAGCCATTAAATTACAGAGTAGTTTAATGGATATTGATTTACCCAGTTATGCGTCTAAGAACCCATATAAATCTGTTTTCCTGTGAAAAAATCATACGAATTCCATTCTACATGAGATTTCAACTCACGAAAGTTCTCCGAAGTGGCTTGAAATGTTGAGTAGACTTTCACATGCGAATTGTGCTAAAAATCATCTAAATCATCTGCTTCCGGCTTTCTTTTCGGGGTTCGCCCTTACTTTCTGCCTATTTTGTATTATAAATTATATAATATTTATTTTCATATATCAAAAAAAAAAAAAGAAATTGTTATAAACACTTCTATTAAGTAGTCTGACTCTTAATGACACTGTGTGAATAGTTTTCAATTTAGTTAGAAGCAACTAACTGTCATCAACGCTAAGCAGCTAAAACTTCTTATATCTTTTGTATTTTATCGTTTGAGTGGCAATGAAGAACTTTTTTGAGGGTTGAATAAGCTTGTTTCAAAACGTCACTTAAAGAGTATATATGTGGTATAAAATATAGATATATATAATCAAAACTTATATAAATTTTAAAGTCGTGAAAAATGGTTTTATTCAAAGAAAATTTCTTTCTTCTCAGTTTTGAGCTTCTTTTTGCTTTAATGAGATGAGATTTTTCAACCGCTCAAGAATTAGTTGTCTTATAAGAGTGTTCTGAACTTCAAAAAATAATCGTTAGATTAAAAATGATAAAATTTTTGGCGTAGTTTTGGAAGTTTTCTGCTGTTTTTCAAAGCTTTGCTCTCTAATTGATTATAATTTCTTGGTTCATGGGTCAGAGGGGAAAAAAATAATCGTTTACAAATTAAGCTATTTTGATTGGATTAAGTAGTTTTTGGTTTATTTACTAAGAAAAATATGTTTGGTAAAAAACGCCAATACTTTTTCTTCAATTTTAATTATTTTCTTTAATTAAATTTACTATTTAATAATTTAATGGTTTATTTTTTTTTTATTATTTTTTAATTTGAGTTTGTTATTATTTTTACTTTCATTGCCGTCGATTATTTTATTTTTTTATTTTCTATTTATATATATATATTTAATTTTTTTTATTAGTTTTTTAAAACCTAATTAACCTATTTTTCACAAAAATGTTTTGTTTAATATTTTTTCTTTGTGTTTTTGTGATTATTTTTTTTATTATTATAGGTTATTTTATTCTATTTTATTAATTTATTTTTAAGTTCTTATTATCATATTTTTTAGTAATTTTTTTTAGCCTAATTTACCATTTTTCAAAGAAAATGTTTGGTTTATTATTGTTCTTTTTTTTGTTTGGTTTTTTGTGATTATTTTTATAGCTTATTTAATATTATTATGTAAATTTAATTTTTAAATAATTTTTTTTTAACTTTATTTATCTTTTTTTTAATAAAATTTTTGGTTTAATATTTTTTCGTGGTTTTTTTTTGTTTGTGATCATTTTTATATTAATTTTGTCATTATATATTATTTAATTTTGTATTTTTATTTTTTATTTTTTGTTAAATAATTTCATTTTATTTTTAAACATTTAACATAATGTCTGTGCTGTAGATTTCCTAACTTGCGAGTCTTGCACCCGAAATCGCTATTTATATCAAATCTACACGCAAATAGCTCCACTGCTGCTCCAACGTCGTGTGAAAAACACCAAAGCAAACGAAACTCACACACACACACGCGCACTCAAGTGTTATGCGACCAAGGCGAGTTATCTCTTTAGCCGCCCGCGTGTGTGCAAGTGTTGAATGCGGCAACGACGACACCGACGACTACGTTGATGACGCCGACGACGATGTTAATGATGAGCATAACAACAACAACTATGAGGACATCGGTGACCGCAACACATCGTCGAGAACGACATTGGGGCCGTGTTAAGAGTTCAAATTCGGCGCCGTCGCGCAAAGATGGCGCGCGATGGAGTGTGAAAAAAAGAGACAACGCTATGGTGTTAAGTGCAGGTGACAAAAATAAAATGCAACAACAAAAAGAGCAACGTGAAGATGAACAAAGCAAATACAAACCTGACTTGCTGCTAGCCATAAGCGAAAATGGTAAAAGGGAAAAAAGAAAAGGCAAAAGAGAAGCAGAAAAAGAATATTGGCTGCCTTTGTTGTTGTTGTGTGGTTGTGTTGCAAGATTGGTGATGGCGTTGCAAAAGAGCAAGCAGCCAAGCCAAGCAGGCAGGCAGGCAAGTAGTTGAAGAAGCGCAAGGGTCCTAACGATCGGTTGGTCAAACTGTTTGTTGTTGCTATTGTTGCTGTTGTTGCAAGTGTGTAGCGTGAAGGAGGTGTTTGCGTTCACAGGCAACTAGCAGCATGCAAGTGTTTGTATGTGCGTTCGTTAGCTGCCGCGCTGCAAGATGGACGATGGCGTCGGGCGAGTGAGTGTCCGCGATATGTGGCGCAGATAAAATAAATTAAATACAGTAATAAGGTGATGATAATGAAGTCGAGGCAGCAGCTAAAGAATTAGCGAAATGCGAATGTACATACATATGTATGTATATATTTATGTGTGTATGTGCATACAGTGATAATGTTGGCGATTTTAAAGTGTTGCATGTAATGAAAGGAAATGGTATGCGAAAGGGGAAGTGATAGTGTACTTTTGATTTGCTTAAGTGGCATGTAGCGAAGAGAAATAAAACAAGAAAAAACTTCGGCTACAGGGTAGCAATAATACCCTTCACTGGTGCATTTCTTATAGTCTCAAAAGGTATAAAATGATATTTATCTTGATGTTGAACGGTCAGTATGTATGGCAGCTATATGAAATAATCGTCCGATTGGAATGAAACATTGTTGCGTTGTCTTGTACAATAATCCAAGCCAAATTTTGTGAAAATATATTGTCAAATTAAGAAGTTTGCCATACAAGAACTTGATTTTTATCAGTCAGTTTGTATGACAGCTATATGATATATATAATATAACAGTCTGATATCGGCGATTCCGACAACCAATCAGTTGCTAGCGGAGAAAAGAATGTGTTTAAAATTTCAGATCGATATGTCAAAAACTTAGGTCACAAAGTTGACATATTGGCGTACTTGACTGAAATTACAAACAGTGGCATTTCTTCTAGCTCACTAGAATTTTTCAAAGCTAATGTGATGGATGTCGTTTCAAGCTTTTGCAATGACAATAAAAACAATTTGTAGCAGACTGAGATCAATACGAGCACAGTTTACCAGCTCTGGTTCGTTAACCAAGACCAGAAACCAATTTGAAATATGGCAACCGTCAGGTCTTAATGTAGAGTGCGCAAGCCTAGAAGGAGCACAATTCTGCTTAACTTTAGCTAAGTGCATAAGATGAGTATTCAGGCTGGAGTTTATAGTTTTTCTTACTAAAAAAAAAAAAAAACAAAAAAAACATGGTAGTTCCCATACAACATTTTTATTTTCATCGTTGAGTTTGTATGACAGCTACATAATATAGTGCTTCGATCCGGAAAATATTTTTCACATATTTTAGCAATACCTTAAGCAATAGTCCGACAAATTTCGTGACGTTATCTCTACAACTAAGAAAGTTTTCCCTAGCAGAATTATTTTTCTATCGCTCAGTTTATATGGCAGCTAAATGCTATAGTAGTCCGATCTGGAAAATTTCTTTAGATATTATTGTGTTGCCTTGGGCTACAATCCATGTCAAATTACGTGAAGGTATCTGGTTAAATCAAAATCTTTTTCATACAAGTACTTAATTTTGATAGTTCAGTTTGTATGGCAGCTATATGCTATAGTAGTCCGATATCGTTAGTTCCAACAAATGAGCAGCTTCTTTGGAAGAAAAGGACGTGTGCAAAATTTTAGAGCGATTTTTAATAAATTGAGTTATAAATCGCATATATGCAGACAGACGGTCAGCGCTTAATCTGGGCTAAAACGCTAACTGCCATATACGATTTCAGTCCGCCATATAATGCTCGTCAGTTTGTTTTATTTAGTTGAAATTTTCTCAATATTTACGATTTTGCAAGCAAAAGAAATTGAGTCTCTTTTAAGCCGAAGTCTTCGCTTTAGTAGCCTAACTGGCCAAAAGTGGTTGAGACTGTTTTAAATGTTGCTCGAAAAGCACGAATTTATGAATGTTAAATATTTTCCATTAAAAAAAAATGTGAAAGCGGTGTTAATGTATTAATTAATTTGTCGGTAATTACCTCGCCACATGAAACTTTTATTCCATTTTAAAGCATTTAATGCTGGTTTAAAAAGGTATATCTTGTGCATTATAGTCATAAGAGGCGATTTGTAAAACTTAACTCAAACAAAGTTTTTATCTTCACTGAGGCATAAAATTGAAAGTCTTATTGCGCTATTTCTAACTTTTAGCGCGTACATCTGATTTTTTCTACAAATTTCAATTCAAAAAAAATTTGTGTGCCTTTTTCTAGTTCAAGATTTTTTTGAATTCAAGATTTGTTTTTTTTTTATATACTTTTTTTTCTTGCCTTCAAGAAGATTTTTTTTTCATTCAAGAAGAATTTTTTCTTTCATTCATTCAGACAATTTTTAAAACATTTTGTAAATTCAATTATAATTTTTTCATGTAAAATTTTTTTTAAATCACCTTTGTTCGTATTTTTAACTATGTCTTTTCATACATTTTTATTTACAAAATTTATATAGATTATATAATTATTATAATTATTATTAAACTATAAGCTTTCAGCTAACCACGCTGAAAATTTGGTTCAAATCGCTTCAAAACTGGCGAAGTTATGGCGATTTCTGTAAAAATTGCGCCTGTCGCATAGGCTACTTTTTTTTGTTTTTTATTTATAAAAACTTAATTTTCGACTTCTAAAATGAAATTTGTAACATTTCCGTCGCTTAAACACATTTGCTGCTGACGCTCGCCAACTTAAGCGGTTTAGCCGCAACACCGTTTGGAAAAGAGGAGGAGATTGCCCAGCCAAGAAGCGCAAAAGCCAGTTTTGCAATGGCGTAGCCGAAGCAGCCTAACTACATATGCTATTGAGTGTGTATGTGCGTGTTTGTAAAATTCTATGGGTATGTGGAGAAGCGTAGAAGAACAAATAAACAAGACACAACGCTGCCAACGCCAAAACTGGTGACAAATTCTCACACGTTGAAGTTGACAAACGACAAAGGCAGCGCAGCAGCAGCGCTGGCAGAGCACTGACGAGTGTCAGTGAGCAGGCAGAGCGCGTGAGAGAGTGAGAGCGGTGCTGTGGATTAGAAGAAAAGTGTTGGCAGTGTCGCATCGCTTACCGTTGGCAATGGCGACAAATGCTAAGCGCAAGTGAGAAAAAAATAAGAAAAAGGTAGCCGTCGTTGGTGCGAAGAAGAAGAAGACGGCGATGATGACAATTTTTTTTTTGCAATAGCTGGCTTTTGTTTAGCGCACACCAAGGTGCTGCGACGGCGGCACGACCGAGAGGCGTGAAAATGGGCACACAAGAAAGAGATGACAAGAGTGACTAAGTCATGTAGTAAGAAGAAGAAGAAGGATGAGGAGAAGGAAGTTGGTTGGCGGAAAGTGTGCGGCTTGGGCAAACAAACGTTGGTGACAACTTCTCTAATAAAGCAACAGCAACAACAACTATGAGAGGAGCAATAAAATGTGTCTAACGGCAGCGGAGCTCGGGCGGCAAGCAATACGAGCGACGAAGATGCGCAGTGCTGTCAACTCTTGTTAGTGTTTTGTTATTGTAAAGCCAAGTGACAAACAAACAGCTTATCCATTAAACAACAACAGCAACAGCCACAAGCAGACGAAGAACTGTCAAGCCAAGCGTTTTAAGCACACCCACAAGCGCCGCACAGCAAGCAGCAGTACAATAATAACAACACAACAACAACAACACAGTTATGTACAGACATTTATATGGAGAGCGCCAAACGTTGCGCTCTTTATCTATTGTTGTTGTTGTTGTTGTTGCTGTTGCCTTAGTTTTCCATTGTTTTCATTTGTTGTCACTCGTGCTGTCGCCAGCGTGTTGGTGACATTAACACCAGCAAAAGTGCAAAAGCAAACACACACACACTTATATATATGTATGCATACATATATGCTATTTGGTAACGCGTCTGCGCCGCTGAGAGTGCGAATGAATGCGACGAAGGCGGCGCCGTTTCCGACGACAAAGCGCGCACACGCACGCAAGCACGCGAAGTGACAAAGTTAGACAACAACAGCAAGGACAACAACAACAACTTAGACTAATTTGACAATATGGCAAAAAGTAACAACAATAACAAAGCGCTCTCAAACGCTCACAATAATTTGTCACCAAATTGAAGCACAAACAACAACAACCACTAACACAAAATTGGTTTCTGTTTTTGTTTTTGGCATACAACTTACACCAAAGTCTTGCTCGGTGGTCAACATGTCGCAAGCGTGAGCGCGTTAGCGAGAGCGAGAGCAAAAGATAGAGTGCGCGCTCGTACTGTATTTGTTGGTATAGCGGGTAAGCGTGTGTGCGAACGAGCCAATAGGCGGCCCCTGAGTGCCTCATACACGCCATAAACGCCCAGCGTTAAGCGGAAAAGAATAAGTAGAAGATGCGCTAAGGTGACAGATTGTTAGTTACTTGTTTGCATTCACAGCTGTTGTTGTTGTTGCTTGCTGATGGCATTGAAAGTGTGTGTGTGCATGTGCGCTGTTTAGAGGGACACTGTAGGCGCAGTAAGCGGCAGCTGCGGTGCTTTTAGAGGCGCCAAAGCGGCCTAAGAGCGCGAGCAGTGAAATAAAAAAGCAGAAAAATTTGGTGAAAAATAAAAAAACAATTACAAAAAATAAGGAAATGCTTAGAAAATTAAACGATTTTGAAAGTTTTCAGCCAATTAATACAACAAATGCCACAAGAGCCAGCGTAAAAATTGTAAAAATTCTAATCCATGGCGCCATTGTTGTTGTTACTTTGTTAATATTTCTGTTGTTGCCCACTTTTTTTCACAAAAATTTGTTTCTTCCTTACTTGCCAGCACTGCGGCGCAATACGCTCACTACACACCACACTAAGCATACAAATAAGAGCGTAAATAGTAAATAAACCAACTAGTTGCGGTCCAAACTAACGAGTAAGCGTCTCTAATGCCATTGAGGCGGCCAACTGCGCAGCTAACGTCAGCAGCGCTGTCTGTAAGTGAGCGCTGAGTGACAACTTTAACCACAAACGCGCGCACACAACGCTGAACGACACTTGTGGGCAGCGCGTCGCTGCTGACGTGCCAAAAACAACACCTCTGAGGCGCGCACACACACGCGCTCACCAACGCAGCATGCTTGAATGATGGCGCATTTCGTTTGCTTATGGGCGGACGCACTAACGCGCCTTATACACTCACACACCATCTCCCAAACCTCAACAGCCTTAAACAACAAATATGCGCGCGCTCTCACACTCGCTCGGCAGCACCGTGTACATTGGTGTAAAAGTGACAAAGCGCTAAGCGTGCAGCGCCCAGCAGGTGATGGTGAGAAAGAGCGCGCCAGTGTAGCTATGCGCTGTAGTTACAACGCACCGAGTTTGTAGTGGCGTAGGTGAGGGCGAGCACACCGCTCTGCTGTAAGCGCGTCACTGAGAGCGCGCGGTGTGAAAAATGGTTGGTTTTCCTTGTTGCTATTCTTGATGTTGTAGTTGTTGTTTTTGTTGTGTATTTGGTTGGTTAGTTGGTTGGTTGTTTGGTGACGTTGAGCGCAACGACGTCGACAGCTACAGCGGCAATAAAACCAAATCCAACAAAAACAACAACACACGAGTAGTAAGAGCAAAAGTAAGTGCGAAGTGTTGTGTTGGCTTTGCGGATGGTCAGACGTGCTAAGCGGATGACTTTTGTGCGAGGTAGGGCGGTGCTACACTTATTTTCTTGTCACACTGATATGTAGCGTGTTTTAGGGGAGGGGTGTAGCGGCCGAAATGTGGCATACATACGTACTTAGGTGGTTAATATGTGAGTTTGTTGTAGTCAGCATAACAAACTGAAGCGCAACAAAACTTGGCTTAAATAAGTATTTGGCTGAGCATGCATATACATAAGTATGCGTATGCTTGTTGGTCTGTAGGTATGTGCCGTTGTTGACTGCAAGTGACAGCGTCGGGTATTAAGAGTTTTAGGTTTAAGGAATGCGAAAGAAATTAAATGTAATGAAGTGACTTGGAATGGAATGACACGAAATTGATTCGAATCAAATGGAATTCTTTAAATTACAACAACAAGAACTTTTTTTTTTTATAAAACAACAAAAAAAAATTATTTGTAGAGTATGCGGTGTTTAAAGAAAATAGTGTAAAAAACCGACTTAAAAAAATTAATTTAATTAATACAAAAAAAATGACGAATGGTAATGAATAAACATTTAATTAAATTTAAATAAACTAATTAAAATAACAAAGTGAATTAAAATAAATTAAATAAAAATTTACATACTACATTAAAAAAAATTAATAAGAAATAAATGATATTAAAATACTTAACTTAAAATCTATCAAAATAAACTAGTTTAAAAATTCCAATGAATTAAAAATAAATTCAGCCAAGTTAATTTAATTTTAAAAAAATAATAACAACTTAATTAAATTAAAGTAATTAAATTAAACAAATTTTATTAAATTAAATTAGGAAATTGAATAAATTAAATTAGGCAAACTTAATAAATTAATTTAGGCAAATTTAATTGAATTAAATTAAGTAAAATTCAAATGAAATTTAATTAAATTAAGCTAAATTAAATAAAATAATAAAAATGTACAACTTAATTAAATTAGAATAATTGAATTAAGCAAATTTGATTAATTTTAACAAAAAAATCATATAAAATAAAGAATTAAATTAAGCTAAATTAAATAAAATAATAAAAAATAAATTTAATAAATTTGGTCAAACTAAATTAATTTATAAATTCATTGAGCTAAGTTAATTTAAATAAAAACAAATATATAACAACTTAATTAAATTTAGGCAATTAAATTAAGCAAATTAAATAAATTAAATTAAGTAAAAAATCAAATGAAATTAAATTAAATTAAGCTAAATTAAATAAAAGTATACAATATACAAAGCAATAATAACTTAATTAAATTGTTGTAATTGAATTAAACAAATTTAATCAAATTAAATAAGGAAAAAACCTGTTAAAAATAAAATAATTAAATGAAGCTAATTTTAATAAAATATAATAATAAAAAAAGTACAGAATAACAATTAAATTAAATTAAACAAAGCGAATTAAAATACATTTAATTTAATTTAAAAAATAAATTACGGAACATAAATAAAAGATTATAGATTAAATAAAATTAAACCAATTAATTAACATAAATTTAGTGAAAACAAAATAAATGAAATACAAATAAATTAAATTGAGCTAAGTTAAATTAAATAAAAAAGTAATGAATGACAATCAAATTAAATTAAATTAATAGAATTAAAATTAAAAAAATAAAAAATTAGATAAATCAAATTAAGTTAAACCAAATTAAATTAAATTAACTTAAACTAAATAATTTGAATTAAGCTAAAAAACGAATTAAATTAATAAATAATTAAATTTGTTTTAATAAAATTAAATTGAATAAAGAAATTATATCAATTTGATTGACTGCATTGATTAGTTCGCATATATACAGACTGACAGACGAACGGTAATAGCTAAATTGCCACAGTTCATTGTTGTTGTTGTAATGGTTATCTAGTCCCCGCTTGGGTGGTAAGTTTCAGTTTGGTTATCGTCGAGAGCATCTAACGGGAGGTTTAGGAAACGAGCTGTTTCAACAGGGTTGGACCATATTTTAGACTCAGTTCGTCACGCTGATCAATTATATATGATTGCTGTATATATAATATATATATATAACCGCTACCTTTCTTTCTTTCATGCTTTTGTTTACACGTGCAACTGTAGTTGAATAATTTTGTAGCACAACAGCAATCACAACAACATTGTTCACGTCATCAGCAAAAATAGTGTTATGATTTAAACAGCTCGTCGAATAGTGGACCAAACGAAGCTGGTGACGCCAGTCTCCAATATACTGAGCGCCTCTGAGGGACAGCTGTTCGCGGGAAGACAAATGAGGTCGGTAAATAGCAAATAGTGCGACAGATAAATAAACAGACAGACATTAACACTGTGTGGCATGGGACAGAAATTCGTTGGGTATTACATAGGTACGAGGGTGACGCTGGTATAGGTTGCTGCAATTGCAGCAGAATTTGCGTTTTATAATTATTTGTTGTTGCATGTTTACTCTTATACCTAGCAGCATATTTTTTATACCCCGAACAGGGTATATTTACCTAGTTTGCCATGAAGTTTGAAACAAACAGAAGAAAATGTCAGAGATCCTAAAGTTTATATTGATATATATAAAATTGATCAGGGTGACGAACTGAGTCGATTTAGTCATGCCCGTCTGCCTGTACATATATACCCGTACAAGTACCTCAGCTTTCGATATATCGATCTGAAATTTCTGACACGTCTTTTTCTTACCAAGAAGCTGCTCATTTTTCGGAATCGCTGATATCGGGCCACTGTAGCATATAGCTGCCATACAAACTTATCGCTCAAAATCAAGTCCTTCTATAGAAAACTTTTTTATTTAAGAAAGTATCGTCACGAAATTCGGCACAGCATATTGTCCAAAACAGCGCTATAATCTCGCACCAAATTGTTCAGATCGGATTACTATAGCATATAGCTGCCATACAAACTGACCATTCAAAGTCAAGTTAAAGACCTTTTTATACCCTTAATTGAGACAAAAGATGCACTTGTGAACGGTATTATAACTGCGGTGCAGCTGAAGTTAACGTTTTTTCTTGTTGGATATGTATATGAATACATAAACACATACATATCTACATTTGTAAGTATTATATAACACAGCATGTGCTCTGTTGGCACGTTGGCGCTGTATTGCTATATTGACTGCGGAATTGTTTACACAACAACAACAATTACAAAAACTATGATAATTATAATAATAACAACAACAACAACAATTGCATCGAATATCAGTTAATAAGCACACTTCAACTGGTGCATGCGAAAGTGTTGAGCACTAACTTTATGCATACATACATATACATATGTAGTATATATGTATGTATGAATATTTGTTCATTCACAAGTATATATAGAAATATGTATATATATATATATATATATATATATAGTCATATACGCTTGTTCTATATGCAATTAATTGAGTACTTAAGTATAAGTTGATTACTTCATTAAGTTTGTGTGAAAGAACTGGTCCATTTTTAGCTCATATCGAACCTGTCGGTTAGTTACATCTCATAATAAAAATAAATTTTGAAACAGAGCTTAAAACCGGATTAAGCCGTAATACAAAAATTAAAAAAATTTTACTCATCTAAGACGAACCAAAAATATCAGTTAACCTCGATTATCTATTAGAAAATTTTTTTAGTATACCTAATGGAACTAGGTCGAGACCGGTCTAAAAGATGGTAATTTTTCTTTAGTTTAAAAAAAATTCAGTTTAACTGAATTTTCTACCAGTTCAAAGCGAACTAGTTCAAAACTAGTTCGGTGTGAATATTAAATAAGCAGGACTTTTATATAAGAACTGGCTGTTAATGGCGCGCACACTAATATAGTAGACTAGCTATGAGTTCAACTCCAAAATATTGATATCTCAACTCGCACTAGACAGGATTAAACCGGCACTAGCATAAAACTAACGGTAAAAATAGATTATGCATATTTTATGCTTAAAATTATTCCAACAATGTTGCAAAAGCTCAGTTTGCCTAATATAAGCAATAAAATTAGTTACGATTTTCAACCAAACCATTAAGGACTAGACCCTAACTAGTCTCTATAGAGAGATATCATCATCTTAATTTACTAGCTCAAACTATGAATGTTGATAAATCAAAAAAAGTAATATTCATGCACTTTTATGCAAAAATTTAAGAATATGCTGAAAACAATTATACATTTATGGCAACATAGTGCGACTATACCGGAACTAGTACAAATTGAGTACTAAAAGTTCAGCATAATGTCATCGCTGATTGTACATATTTGTAAAACGTTCGAAAGTTCTCTGTTTCTTTTATATAAAATAAATAAGTTACGATTTTCAAGCACACCGCAACGGTGTAGACCGTAACTAGTACTAAAAGAATGAGCTGTTTACAAAAAAATCTACAGGCGAAATATTTCTTATTGGAAACGCATAAAACCGATAATTTTAAACACATTACATGCGGCCCAGTCCGCGACTAGTCACTCTGGTTTGACCTAAAATGCATGAATGTTGGAAATTGTATCGCGCTGACTTACTCTGCCTTCCTAAATACAGCAAAGTAAGCGATTTTCATTTCAGGAGTACTACTTAATGAAGTATATAGGACACGCGCAGCTGGTGACAGCTGCTAAACGCAGTTGTTTCATTTTGTAGAACTTTGGAGTGGAATCAAAATACATACATATATGTATATATGTATGTGAAAAATGTTGATATGCTATACTGTATTCTCATTTATTTATTTTTTATTTTTAATTAATTATTTCTGTCCACCCATCATCACAAACTCATAAATTTCACGCATATTAAAAGTGCCATAGCTTGCACAAATAATTTCGCTTGCAGCTTTTACACAACTTGACTTTCGCCGCCAACGAATTCACTGCCGCAGCCAGTTACTGACTGTATTCCGGCATTACAAGTGCAACAAATTGCTGTTTTTGTTAGTATTGCGAATTTTACGATATTTATGTGTGGCATAACTTTCACGTGGTTATTTTGCCAAATAACACAAACATATGTATGTATTGTATATAAGAACATAGTAGATACATATGTACGTATTACATAATACTAACAACAAATGGCAGACAGCATGCCAGACAGTTAGGCCAGACTATGGCTTACGCATTCAGTTCATTCAGATACAAAAAAAATGCGTAAGCTTTCAATAACCTTATTTGACCTTCAAACTTTAAATACATTAATAAGTGCTTCAATGTGTGTGCACATGTTTGCATGCAACAAAATTTTAGCAACAGAATTGCATAATATCAATTGAGCGCAAGCTGTGAGCGCTTAAACAAACAACAACATGAAATGGAAATTAAATAATTGGAATAAATACAATTATTGGCGCATTAATATATTAACAATATATTAAATAATATGGTAGTGCAACAATGTCAATTTTGCAACTATGAGTTCAAGACAACTCAAAATTTTAACACCGAAAATTTTCGGAGTAATTCATTATGCTAAATTTATGCCTGTTAGTGAAAGTTTAATAAGCGTAAAACAGATTTAACGCATGTTCTGCAAAAAAAAAAATACTCCGAAATTTTTCGGAACGGATTTTTCTTCAATTTTGTTTTAAACTTACAAATCAATCAGTAAACTTGCTATAAACTTTAAAGTACAGACAAATTGCTGGATTTACTTATGTGTAGACAAATAATGATATTCAACAGCAATAAAATTGTTTTCGAAGTTCGCAATATTGCGCAATTTCAAATTTTTTAAAGTTAAATCGCTTACATATAAATATTTTAGCAATGAGCGCTAACAATTTTAGACAAAAAGCAGCTAATACACCAAAAAATTACGACTCCGAATTTTGTACTGCACGAAATTTTAATATTTTTTAACGAATCAAGTGGTAACTAAATATTTATTGCAAACGCTTACATTTAAAATTAAAAAAAAGACTCCGAAATTTTCGGAGTTCTAGTTTATTTGCGTTTTATCGACACAGCAGCAATATATTTGCTTATAGCAGCGAAATGCACTTTAATTTTTCTTAAAACAACTTAATCATCATGCACACAGCCACACAAACCACGCAAACTCATCATCACACATAATACTCATCATCAGCAACAGCAAGAGCATTATCAGCAACGCTTGCTGCTAGCGCCTACCAGCGTGTCGGGTCAACACTCGAGGTGCGATTGTAAACACTAACACGAGAGCACGAATAATTTCGTACAAATAAACAGTACAAATGCGGCGCGACAACAAAAACAATCAAACTGACAAAAAGCAGCAATAAAATGGCGTAAGCCAAACCTACGCAACAAAAACATGTGAAGAAATGGCAAGCGTGGAAGAAAATGCGCTGCGTTGCGTGAGTGTGAGGTGGAAAGCGGATGTGTTATGTGGAGGCCGTGGTGGGTTGTGGTGTATAAGCGCTCCATTTCCAACACTGCACGAAAATGCAGCCGGCAGCCAATTTTCGCTAACCCACAACTAGCTGTTGTTGCTTTTGCAGACATTTATTTGAATTTATTGCTACGCCTGGCTATGTTGCAGCACTTGTGTTGCAACAAATGCGCTTGCAACAACACTGCAGCACGTCAAGTCGGCGACGTCAGTCAGCTTTTCGCAATCATTTGAGTTGGAAAATGAGAAAAAAAAATGCTTCAAAATAAACAAAACATTAACAAAAGCAACAAAGGCAACAACAAAAAAGCCGCCTGAGACGCCTGCAACATTATGAAACGAAGTGTAAATAAAGTCTCGGCGTTGGTGCCGGCCCTAATAGGCTGCCACAAACATACATATGTAGACTACGGCGTTTTATATACATACATACATCTTGTATATGTGTGCTGTGGCACAGTGTTGCGTATACGACCTGAAGTACTACAATATGATGATGTTGTTGAGTACTTTGCACTTTCCTAATGGTGCGATGGTGCGACTCACTTGTAAATATGAGCACCTAGGGTTAAGTAAACACACGCAAAAGTGCACTCACACACATGTATACATAAGTGTGTATGTGTGTGTATGTAAAAATGTGGCTAGATTTGCTTATGCTTATATAAACATTTATATATGCATATAGGCATATCTATACAAATGCATATACATATGTATGTATGTGTATGTGTGTGAAAGGCAAGTGTAAATGGCTGTCGAATGACTGCTGAAGTGCTGAAAGGATTTTGCAAATTTTCAAGTGTTACTTAGGCGGCGATGCAGGCAACACAACGCTGAGGCGGGAGTGTGCGGTCCCTATTTGCCAACAGACTTACACAAAAATTTACATATATAAGTACATTCATGCATACATACATACACATATATAGTATTTATATACGACTTCCAGCGCTTTGTAGGCGCCCCAGACATTACCAATACCTCGGTGAGTGTATAGCGGTAAAGAATGTTAATTGAAAGGCATTTTTATAAATACCTAACAAGCTTAGTGAAAGGTTATAAAACGGCAATAGCTGCGGTAAAGCCAAGATCGAGGCAAACAAATTCAGTTAAGCTTATAGGCAAAAGCAAACAAAAATGCAACAAAAAAGTCAAAATAATAAACTTTCGTTGAAATTCAAACGAAAACTATTAAAATTGAAGCGTTAAAGAGTGTTTAGTGGAGCATAGAAACTTTTGAAAAATCTTATATTCCTAAAAAAAATGTTATTTCTTAAAAATTTTACAAACCGAATAAAATAGTTGCACCAAAAGTCATTTATAGCACGGAAAAAAACTAAGTTACTCCGATTTTGTTATATTTTTTAGGTTTAAAGAATTTTAGCGAACTCCGAAATTTTCGGAGTAAATTTTGTTACATAAAACGTCTACTATTTTAACTCTCTAATACTGCAAATAAAGCAGTTTTAGAAAGATGTAGTAATTTACTATTTTCATGCAGCTCGTCATTACTCCGAATGAAATAATTACGCGAGAAATCAGTACCAGCACACAGAAATAACAGAATTACTTTAATTTTATAATTAGTTGTAGTTTTGAACAAGTTTGGTGAACTCCGAAATTTTCGGAGTAAATCTTGTTACATAAAACGTCTACTATTTTAACTCTCTAGTAATGCAAATATGGAAAGTTTGGAAAAATATAGCTATATATTCTTTTCATGAAGTCCGAAAGAAAAATAAACGTTATTTTGTATATAAAAAGTAAAATTGTATGTTTCATTTATTCTACAGATATTTAGGTCAAAATTACCGCTTTTTTAATGAATATTTGAATAAATTTAAAGTAGTATCCCAAATTCAAAATTTTTTTAGCTAAAAACATTGAAGAAACATTTT
Source organism: Bactrocera oleae (assembly GCF_042242935.1). Taxonomy (NCBI): domain Eukaryota; kingdom Metazoa; phylum Arthropoda; class Insecta; order Diptera; family Tephritidae; genus Bactrocera; species Bactrocera oleae. The sequence goes on from NC_091539.1 coordinate 5,167,529, forward strand.
TTTATGTAATTTATTGTACGGTCGGCAACTTATGAAAGCGAAACGGTAAAAATTAACTATCGGTTCAATCATTTTAAGAAGTAGGCAGTTTTATAACGAAATTTTCAGTTAACATTTTAAATATGTATATATAATTTGAATTGGAAGACACAGCCTTTTTAACTTATAGTAAATAGATATACTTGAATCAAAATTATATTTACTGCAGTAATTTGTTTTGAAAATTAAAAAAAATTTTGGCATGTGTGAAGCAAATGGAGACATGCTTCATTTAAAAAAGTTTGAACAAGGTTTATTGAGTAAATTTTTATTATTTCTATTAACTTTTTATTAGTTTTTGAGCATCTATCTTCAATTACAACTAGTACTTATGATTATGCTTAAATTTGTTTAAAACTGCCTTCAAATTGTTAAAATTCGTTTGCTTTTAGTAAATATACTTTCTGTTATAACTTAATTTGCTTATAGTTTTGAAATTAAATGTTATTTCTTTACTCCGAAATTTTCGGAATGCATTTTTGAGTAATTCATTTAGCTTACTATGACTTTGAATGCTATTTCTTTTACTCCGAAAAATTCGGAGTGCATTTTTATCATTTAGCTTACTATGCCTTTGAATGCTATTTCTTTTACTCCGAAATTTTCCGTATGAATAATTTATTAATTTATTTATCTTACTTCGACTTTAAATGTTATAACAATTAGTTCGCTTTAATAGCTACAATTATTATGCCCTCCGAAATTTTCGGAAATAATTTTTCTTTATGCAGAGCACTCCAATATACTTCTGAACACTTTTAACATTATAGAAAGCATATAGTGTCATATTACCGCGCTTATTTTGTAACTCCGAAATTTTCGGAGTAAATTTTTATTGCTGATTTTTACTTAAAACACTTAGTTTTTTGCTGTTTTCGTAACACACGCATATTTTCTATTACATATATGTATATAATTGTTCTGTTTTCTTGTTACTTTGTAAGTTATAGAAGGCGACGTGTCCCTTAGTTAGCTATTTTATTTCAGTTCTGTGTTTATTTTTTGCTAAAATCTTTCAAATTAAGTTTTAAACACATCTGCCAGCATCTGAAAGTACAATTTGGTATATTTCCAAAAATTTATTGACTGCCACTCGACGCAGTAAAATAACGGACACTTTCGAAATAGAAGCAGTGAGACAATACTCTTAAGTACATACATACATACATATATTCTCACTGCTTCTACATATACTATTACATTATTACATTCATACATATATGTATATATGTATATTGTATATGTATATGCGCATATTTGTATTCCTTTATTTGTAACTATTCGCAACTATCGCTTTCGAAATTTTGTGTTGCTTTGACATTTCCGGTTCGTTGCCTTTTATTTTATTTGATTTTTAATATTATATGTATAAGTACAAATGTCTGTATGTATGCGTCTAAGTCTATTTGCTTTATTCTCCTATGTATATGCATATATACTACAAATATACAATTATTTATTTTATGCTCGTGATTTCAGCGTTTGAAGTCATGTCTCACACATACAAGCAAATATACTTTATTCTAACTTCTATTTCACTTTTGAATTTTCGCACTAGTTAAGTTGTTGCAGAATGTTGCTATTTATAAATTATTAAATATTTTACAAGTGACACAGATTTGGATATTCTGTTAGTAAACATAGACATTTGGCATATTAGTAATGAAGCAGTAAGTAGGTAACACAAAGAAGATATCTCAAAAATTTGTTACCTACCTACAGCTATCAGTTCTAAGGCAACATCTCACAATACACATACTATGTACACAATATATTATATAAAATTAGTATTATTCTCATTTTAGACCACTTTTAAAGACAGGTCTTTAATCTGTTGAAATGCAAGAAGCAATATTTAAACGATTTATGCCGTTTCTTAAACTCCGAAAAATTTGAAATTAAGCTTTATCAACTACTAATTCGTTTTTATTTAATTTCCAGCTCGCAAAAGTGGTGAGATTAATACAGTAAGCTATTTTAGGAAAAAATCCAACTTCGAAAAATTCGAAGTAAACTTTTACTAAACAGAAAGTCGTGTTTATTTCAGTTTGAACTTGCACAACTGTAAAAAAATATATATATACGATTTTTTGTGAAAAAGATATACTCCGAAAATTTCGGAGTAATGTTTTAATAAGTGAAAATATGTTGTTATTTCGTTTTTACATCGTGCAACTGTAAAAATATAAATTTTTTTGAAGAAAATTCAACTCTGAAAAATTCGGATTGCAGTTAATTCAGCCTTGAAAAAGATTAACGTTGTGTAAAACTGCATAGAGTAATATATGAAAGATTTTTTGATACTCTTTTTTATACTCTGAAAATTTCAGTTATAAGGTTTACTAACTATGCCATACTTTCTCCGTTCGTGAACCGCAGCTAATTATTTCTCACTTTGAGTACTTTTTAACTGCGATTGAAAGCCTAACGCAGTATGCGTAAATTGTTCAGTTTGTAAACTGCCACAAATTTCTTTTAATCCAATTGTAAAGCTTGATATTTTATGATGATTTAATATTTCTTCAACTCCGAAAAATTCGGAATAAGGTGTTTAGTTAGGTTAAGTGGTTGTAGGTTTGTAAAACTATGGAAATTGATATTGTAAGTTATTTCCGAAAAAAGTTCAAACTTCGAAAAATTCGGAGTAATATTTTATCAAGTATCAATATGGTTTAAGGCTTGTAGAATAACTTTAATTTGACAATATAGTACATTTCATCAAAATTAATAACTCCGAAAAATTCGGAGTAAACTTCTATAGTAAAAGTTGTTCATTGAAATACTTTTAAAATGTTAATCTAATAAATATTTTTCACATGCATCATTCTATTCATTCCTAAAAGCATAGTATATGTATGCATATATATTTACATACATTTTGGCTTAGTACATAGTATTATATATAGTACATAGTATTATATATAGTACATAGTATTATATATAGTACATATTTTTGTCCATATGTATGTATTTCTTTGCAATTTTTAATTTTTTTTTTTTTGTTTTGCTTAAAATCTTTTTCATTTGCAAATCGCTGCCTTTGAAATTGTCTCATTATTATTTATCATTTTTTTTTGCACCACTTCAAGTTTTTTGTGTTTGTATGTATGTACATAGGTACGTCTTTGTGTCTATGTATTCAAATATTCTGCTTTATGTGATTTTTTCATCTCCCGTATGTCATTTCCATGCCTTGCTGACAGTTTGACAGTTCCGTTTTTCCACTATTTCCTGCTGGTCTCAGCATGCGCGTGTGCCGCTCCTCATTTCTTGCCAGCTTTTATTGCTTTTTGTGAATCTACTTGCAGCTTTTATGGCTGACTTTTCTTTTTGTCGCATTTTTTTACTTGCAATTATTGTTGTTGTTGTATTTTTTTGTGCCAGTAGCACCATATACAATCTTATATAGTGTCAACGTCGCCACATTTCATTTGAGTTCTTCGATTTTTTTTTTCTCAAATTTTCAACTCACTATTTATTGCTTGCCATTCTACTTGCCACACCGTAGGGATGCCACTAACCAGCGCCCACACATACACATTACCAGAACCACAGTTTTTTTTTCTGTGCCGCTGTCACACGAATTTTAACGTTGCCACAAGTACTTCCTCACACAACGGAGCTGCTAAGCATTGGTGTTTGTATGTACATATGTGTAGCTGCCACCCACTGCTTGCTGAGATAGGTGGAGAATAAGTCCCGGCTATGGTAAAGTTAGTTGCCACCAGCAGGGCTATAGAGTCACCAGCTAGCCACTCAACGCTCTCTGAAGTTCCACTGCCACTTAACACCCAATGTTAATACGTATGTTTGTATGTATGTACATGATGTGGCACATTGCCAACGTGCTGAAGACAACGCGTCCGCCAACAACAACTACCAAAACCAGCAACAAAACCTTCTTGGTTGCTGAGTTGTAGCTTTGCCGCTGTGGCGACTTTAGGGTCGTTGCATGCCACATGCCCTTACAAACCAGTTTGCAGTTACTCCACAATTATGCTCCTTTGCGCCACCAACGGCCTCCTACTACGCTAATGTGTGCTCGTACTGTTAGCAAACAGCTAGCCAACCATTGCTGCCGCCATAATACAACAACAACAACACTTGGCACTCAAAAGTCACTCTCAGCACCTCCGGTGTGGTGCTTAAAATGTGTACGGCGATTGTTGTTGTTATTGTAGCACGTATGTGTGTTGTTGTTGTTATTGCATTTATTGTGCTGTATGTGTTGGCATTGCCACACCATGCAGCAAGTTGAAGTGTTGCAAGTGGTGTGAATTTTGTGTACTTTAAGCCACTCCTTTTCGGTATTTGTCTCTCAGCCAAGCGCAGCAAAGCAAACAAATAAATAAAGTCGCGCATAAACACACACACACAAACATTCATATATAATATTACTGGTAAGTGTGGCACACACACATATGTACAAATGCTTAGTCGTACAATTGCAATCGTTGAAATTTCATATGAAGGAATTTCACAGCAAGTCTCAGCTCCACACACACATAAATAAATATATATATAAATACTAATAATACATATACAAAGAAATAAAAATACATACATAAATGTTCAGACACACATACATCCATACTTGCAGATGTCCACATTTTCCTTATGCCACATAACATCCTACGAATAATTTTTGTTGTTGGGTGCGCACGCGGATTGGTGTCCCTCAGCCAATCGCTTGTGTAAATACTCACATACATACATACATACAAACTTACAGATAATACATACATATGTACACATATATAAAAGCCATTTGGAGTATTCGGCTATCGTTGGCACCTTAGTTGCCATATGTTATTGTAGTAAATGCAATGTAGATCTGCAACACTCCTTAACATTTTTCTGCGCTCTAATTGCTGGCTGAAGATACACACATATATACATTTGTATGTATGTACATATATACATCTTTATATTTTAAGAATATATAGTCTGCAAGACATTACTAAAATCCCACTACTTACTTACATACAAGCTACTTAAGTATACTTAACTATATTTTTAATTACTACCTCAGCCTCATTTTAATTTCTCACTTTATTAGGTTGCCAAAAGTTAAGTCATCAGTGACAAAAATATAGAAAATATACTTAGAACACCGGTTGTTGCTGAAATACGCAATTACTGCAACTCCGAAAGATTCTGCAGCATATTTATTGTTACTATCGTAGATATTACTAGTTGTATAAAAACTGCAGTACAATTTAAATACCTGCTATTGTGAAAATATGTAATTACTGTAACTCCGAAAGACTCCGAAAATTTTCGAAGCACATTTGTTGTTGCTATCGCACATATTACTAGTTATATAAACTGCTGCATAAGTAAATTCTTTATTATGGTAAAAATATTTTACTCCGAAAATTCGGAAATACAATTTTCAAGCTCAAAATTAATAAACTCGACTAAATTGGTTTTTAGATAATGAATATTTCTTATATTAGTAAAGAAAATTAACTCCGAAATTTTCGGAGTTTGAAATTTCAAGAATTTTATGCATAATTTTACACACAATAGAGTACTGCGTAAGCATATTAAAATGCTTTGCCGAAATTTTTACTCCGAAAGATTCCGAAACTTGATTTTCAAGAATTTTACAAATAATTTTTAGCGTAATTTACAGCTGAGTGAGTGAACGCAAAGTATCTGCTAAGAAATATACTCCGAAAAAAGACTTGTTTATGTTATAAAATCATATTTTTTTTTTTGTTTTTGTATTAAAATCATTTACAATGTAATTAACTGCTGAGTGAGTAAACTCAAAGCATTTACAAACAGATTTGGTCAGACAGACGTTAAAGACACCTTTTGAAACCGTTGTAGCGGCATAAAACATTCCTTTGATAGTATGTGAGAAATATGACGAAGTGTAGTCGTTGTTCAGATATAAAATGGTGTCCGTTTTCTCAGAGCAGAACCGGCTATCATTGAAGCGGAAGCCACAGACAACATCAATGTAACGGTTTTCCATTTCTTAATTAATTTAGGAATACTAATATTTAAGAAGTTGCTCGAACAAAAATTTAGCTACTGGACTAATATTTTTATAGTGAGGATTATGTGACTAAAATTAATAAACTGAAAATATTCAAATGTTGTCGTAGTTCGATTAAAACTACGGCTATATCCGGTTTAATAGTACTAAACTTTCATGGTGCGCTATACTAACAGCTACACAGCTAACGGTCTGAACGCGTGTCCATCCACATCTTTCGCCCGATACATTGAGTCTGGTGGGTAATAGTAATGGATGTAGTGGTTAATGGTAATTCCATATAAAAGGTTTCTACTCTAAATATAGAGAAAGAAGCGCAATCGGAATAGAAAGTTTGGACTGTCGAACTTTTCTTTGGAGCATTTCGTAGTATATTTCGCAAAAATATGTTCAGATGAACGCTAAGTTAATATGTATGTTGCTCGAACTATCAGCGTACGGTATTGTGGCTTCGCTGAAGACGATATTCCTTGTATTATGGTTCTCTACTTTCCTTGTATTATGGTTCTCTACTTTTCTTAGTTTTACTCTTTAATAAGCGAATTGTAAAGTCTACTGTCAACAGTTGGTAAATACTACTATTTTCTTATAAAACTGCTGCTTCATTACTATATATCACTGCAAAGGTCGAACTTGTATGATTTGAAGCTAAATTTAGCGAACTCTCTTCAAGGTTCTGGTATTTCCAAGCTCAACTCTGTAATAATTCCTGCATCAAATACGCAGCATAGAACATAATCTTCACAGCAATACATGCTTGTTGAAACAAAAGCTCACCAAAGTCCATAAAATTCTTTACGTCTACATTTTGGTCAAACTGGAGCACGGCCAAGAGAGTAGTAACGCCAAACATACCGACATACATGCCTTCATAATACGCAAGCAGCATACAGTTGCCAGCTATGTATGTTTCTTCAGCGATTTTCACAAATCATTTAACCGAATATATGTGTGGCAACAACAACAATAGTAATTTACAGCAAACACATTTTTCCACTGGACCAAAACCCAGCCACCTATCGACCATGTGCCAAGCGCCAGAGGGAGTAAATACACAATACATATATGCATATGTGTGTGTTGTTGCTTGTTGTGGTGCTGCAGTTCATCAGCGCTCATGTTTGCTTGTACTTCGACCAATGTGCCTAAGCAATCGCCGCACCGCTCTCCGAACTTTTTTTTTGTTTTTTTGATCTTTTGTTTTTTATCGAGTCAGACAGCCATGGCAGCAATAAAACTCACACATTGCGTTATATACGCTTGCTGTTGCGCGCTGAGTGGTCGCTGGCTGCTTATGGCAGCTTTTCCGTGCCTCCGTCTCTTCGTCTTCGTCTGCTCGCCGTTCGTCCAGCCACAGCGTGCTTATGGTCTTTTGTTCTAGTTGAAATCACCATTGTTGTAGTTGTTACTTATCATTGTTGCCATTATTATGGAATTTATTGTTTTTGTTATTGCTGCTGCTGCTGCTTGTGTTGTTGTTGGCTGATTGTTGTTCTGCGCTTGACGCTTTAGCCGTTGGCATTGCAGCGACTTTTGTGTGCTTAATTGCTTGTGAAGAGCATTTCTTTCATTGGCAACGGAAAGTGTTTTTCGCTAGTCGCGCCAACTCAGCCACCTCCGGTGCCATGAGCACAAACACACATACACACGCACATAAATCGACACCGCTGCCACCATCCCGAACCTATAACCGCCCACAATCTGCTGTCTGCTGTGAACTGTGCTGGCTCGCCTTGCTGCTTCGGCTTCGGTCTTATGTATGTATATAGTTGTTTTTGTTATTGTAGATGATGAATGATGGCCACCGCATCATATCCGCATCCGGCACTTGCGTAGCCGAGCGTCCAACCAAACAATCAGCCCAGGCCGCGACCGACCAACCACCCAACCGACCGGTGCACCGTTCAAACGAACGCTCGACCGACCAGCTGACCCAACATTGTGCGCATTTTACAACAAAAGCTCGACGCGAATCGACTTCAACCAACCGAACTCTTGGTCCATGCCTACAACAACTGCTCGATTTGACTTGTTTGCTTTGTTGCTTGTTCTTCTGGCGAATTTGTCGTTATTATTCTTGGTGTTGTTGTTTCTTTTCTTTTGCTATTTGTTGTTATACATCTTGTTACTGTTGTTGTTATTCTTCTTACTGTTGTTGTTGTTTTGATTATTATTGTTGTTGTTGTCTTAGCTGTTATTGTCGGTGTCATTTAGATGCATCGTTGCCTTTGGGTCATTATTTTTCTGAAGTTCGTCTTTTATGTCTCTCGCTCTCTTACCCCCACTTCTTAAACTTCTAAGCGACACTCGAGCACTTAGCAAATGACTCAACTGTTTTTAGCTGTCTATAAGTATGTCTCCTTTTCGTGCGTCCTGCAATATTGTCAAGTGAGTATTGAGCGACAAGCGCGAGATTGTAAAGGCATTTAAGAGGCTGCTTTACAAGAACATATTCAGGCGTCATTTTCAAAGAAACGCCGTCTAAAGCTGCGCGATGGCTCGAGGCTTACATTGAGTGGGGGGCTCTGTGTCATTTGGAATCTCTCACATCACAGTTCGCAGTTCTTGTGAGGTCTGGAAATGTGTAAGGTACGCGGTATTCTAGAAAGCTTAAGTTCTCTGAACTCATTCTCAAAAATATATCATATATGCGGTCCTTCCTTCACATAATTGGACGCTACAAGTTGTCATCCAAGAAGAAGCTTCAAAATTCAACTTTTGGATATTCGTTAGAAAAAGATACAGAAATGACTAAAAAGTCAGACCGTGATACCAGGCTCAGAGCTCGAGCTTACTTAGTTCTACAACTAAAACTAACTGCCTTCATATGACGAAAGCCAAAAATTAGTTCAAGGATTCTTTATAAGATATACGAAGTAAGCAAAAAGATTCAAAAGCCGCAATCTTAATCAAATAAAACCAAAAAATCTCAACAAACCGTAAGCCAACAATATCCAACGTCTTCTCTCGTGGAGTCGGCGAACAAATTCAGCATTGGTAAAATAGAAGATCCCTAAGAATTTGGTGCAGTGGTACTTTGAAGAAATTTCAGAGTTTTACATACCAAGAAACTGGCCTGATAAAGAAGTGTTGTAGGTAAATTTTGGTTCGTCAACTTAAAGCTTTCGTCTAAGAATAACTTTTTCTGCCGTTGAGCTCATAACGATCGACAATGTGGAAGAGTTTTTGAAGATTGGCTTTCTGGCAACACCTACGTTCAGCGTTATATTTACACGTGATGCTAAATGGGAGCAGTTACTCTTACAACACCAAAACTTTTGAGAAAAAAAGTGTTTCACAAGTTCAATACGATATTAAAGTAGCTAAACAGATTTTGTGAGCAACTTTTCTTTATCAGACTTACACAAGAGGGTTGGTGCTAGATTATGCAGTCTTAACCGCGTAAAAACCGATATTAGTAAACCACAAAATTGTAGCATGAAAATCACGTTCCACAAACCACTAACTCAAGCGCTCAAATCGCACGACTGAAATCTAGCTGAGATTCTCAAAACTGTTGAGTTCGAGAGTTTCTTAAAGCTTGCGCGTTCCAATGCGAGCCTTATATATAAATAGATTTTTCCTGAACCTGAGTCTATCCAGTTGAACTAAGTCGGGATTTATATACCTTTCATAGAAGTTACAGTACTGTAGACTGTTGTAATGTGGCGTAGAAGTTGTGATTGAGATTATAAGCATGGATTCGGCTTCTGGCTTGAGCTATTGGCTTTGAACTTTTGTAATGTGTTGTATATGCTCGGAGGCGAATATTTAGAGAACTGGTTTTTAGCCGATTGGTAAAGGACTTCTTTTAGGAGCACTACTTCGTCAGTCTCTTGCCGTCTACCAATACAACATTAGTAAGATCTAATAGAATAAAAACGAAACAGGAAATCTAAAAACGACGAGCAAATGCCAAGAATTTCCAGCGGCATTCCCTCCGAGAAGCGCTTCTTTCACGAAACATATAATCAAAGCTAGCAACTTGAAGCCAAAAAGTGAAAAATACATACATACTAGTACGGTACATAGTATAAGGAGTACAGTTAAAGAAAGTAAGTAATTAGTCAGTAATTAAAATTGCAAGCCACAAGGGAAGCGCGTCATCGCCTTGGACTCGTACACAACTTTGTATGGGCCGGAGCGTGTACGAGCGCATCTTGTAAACCATATTTAGACGAAAAGTAATCTCGTAAGTGTAATGTCGGCATGCCAATACCAATTCGGCTGAATTGCTGTCGTCTCGCAGGCAAGCGAACAAAGAGGGGCGCCGGCCAACTTACCCCCAAATCGGTAATCGATTTTGCTGCGCATTGTTGTTTTGTGATAGACAGCACCGCTGATGGCGGCGGCAAATCAATGAAGCGTTATTGCGAAAATAGCCGTGCGCATGTGTATGTATATGTTTGTATGGGTGTGTGTGTGTGTGTGCGTGCAACAAAAGAAATGGGCACAAGAAAGCATGGCAATTGACATTGTTGAAATTGATTTCATTTGCGAAATGAAGACGTCAACAACGCTTGCAACCAATATATAACGGTATACTTAACAATATTGTTGTTGTTGTTGTTTTATATACATATCACTTTCATTCAATATTTGAAGCTGCTGTGTCACTCCGATAACTTTTCACTTTTAATTTATTTGCCACAATTTGTGTAGTGTTGTTGTTGTAGTGACTATTGTAGTAGTTGTTGTAATCATTTGTGTTGCCCAAACTTTTCACTTTAAAGTTCTTTTTATTTATTTATTTTTATTCTTTATACTTCGTTGTTGCTATTATTGTGGTTGTTGCAGAGAATAGTGCAGCTGTTGTTGTTGTTATTTTCATGTTTGTTGCTGCTGTCCTGCCCAAACTTTTCACTTTTTATATCTTTGCCAGACATTATTTGTTATTAGTATTGTTGTTGTTGTAATGTGTACCATTGTTGTTGCCCTAATAGTTTAGTTGTTGTTGTTATAATTTTTTTGCTGTTCTTTGGCTTGATGTTCAAGCGAGTGCGTGATTTCGTCACCGCCTGTGCCTGTGCGTGCTTGCGTGGGCAAGTTAGAGGTTGCCACAGGGTGTTTGCCTCAACCCAACTGTACTCGGCTTAGTGTATTGGTTTCAGTATTTGCCACGCTATAATAATAGTCAACTTTACAGTTTTTCGCTTATCGTGCGCATTGATATGTCCCAATCATCAGCCAGTCAGCAATTGAAGCACTTCAGCCAAGCGCGTGACTGAGTCATCCTTTTTACTGTTGTTGTTGTTATTTTATTTTATTGTTTTTTTTTAGCGTATAGTATAGTGGTGAGTGGGAGTGCGTGCTACGTGCGTTTCAAGTTCAGCACTCAGTTTTAGTGGCGCATTGATCTTCATTGCTTTCGTTTTTCGTTCTTGCCACAAATTTGGCGTACACTTTTCACCCTTAGTTGGCGGAGTCTTGGTTGTTTTGTTTTTTGTGTTAAGCATTTCTTTTCTAATAAATTATTGGTTTAAGAATAATTTTTTGTTGTTGTTGCACTATGTATTCTTATTTTACCTGTATGTATTTAAGAAATTGCGACTTTTTTATACCCTCCACAGCGTATATGAAGTTTGCCACAACGTTTGCAATACCCAGAAGGAAAACGACGGAGACCTTATAAAATATATATATTGTATAAACGATCAGCGTGACGAAGCTGCTCATTTGTCGGAATCGATGATATCGGGTCACTTTAGCATATAGCTGCCATAAAAACTGAACTATCAAATTAAGTTCTTGCATGGAAAACTTTTTAATTTGACAAGATATCTCTGTGGAATTTAGCAATAGTAATTGCCCAAAGCAATGCTAAAATATCTGAAAAAAATATCCAGATCGAACAACTACAGTCTATAGTTGCCATACAAACTGAACGATCAAATACAAGTTCTTGTATGGAAAACATTTTTAATTGGCAGAATATCTTCACGAAATCTAGCGTGGATTATTGCTCAAGGCAATGCTACAATATCCGAAGAAATATCTTAGATCGGTTTACTATAACATATAGCCGCCATACACTCTGAATGATCAAAACCAAGTTCTTGTATAGAAAATTTTTTTGTTTGACGGGTTTGTTTATACAATATTTGTTGCATGCGTTTCACAGCTACTTATTGTGGTGAAATGTGGCGAAAAATAGATATTTTTGCATACATTTTTTTTACTAAAAATTATTCAAATTTTTATAAACTTTTTTTTACTAAAATTTATTTAAAATTTAAAAAAAAAATTGTTTACCAAAAATTTTATAAAATTTTTTTTACTAAAAATTATTTAAAATTAAAAAAAAAAAATGTTTAACAAAAATTATTTAGTAAAATTTTTTTGTTAAAATTGTTTTTTTATTTTTTGCGTAGTAAGCAAACCTAAATATAGATTGCACTTAAGCCAGATCACCTCGGGATTTTATAAGATTATTGTTCTATCTGGAAGAAGTAATTTACACAGCAAGTTAAATGAACTAAGCATTTTTCGAATAAATATTTTTTAGTGCCATTGTTAACTGTTATGTAACTACCTTTGTCTATTAATAATCTAAACTCAATTCGAGATTTTTGTCGTACATTCAAATGAGACTTCCTTAAATGAAACGAAACTTCCTCAAACAAGCTTTCAATGCTCCTCAGCACTTACAAGACGCGCCACACGACACCAACAATGCGTTTATTTTACGCGCTTCAAGAATATAAAAAATATTCTATTCAAGGAGACAAGTGCTTGAAAGAATGATGGTAGAGATTTCGAGTGGGTGTTCAAGATGGTAATATATTTAGATAAAAAAATACAAATACATATACATATATATGTGTAGCTATGTATATATTATATTCAGGGTGAGTGAAAAGTGTAGCTTAAAATTATAAGTGAAGTCAAAAGCTAGAAATTTTCTGGGAGAAGGTGTGAGTGAAAATTTAAGTTGAAGATGAATGTATAAATGTTTATGAAAGCTAAGTGAGAGGGAGTGCATGTGGGTGAATGAAGCAGGCGCATACATAAATATATTAGAGTAGAGGGAGTGTATAACTGTAATGGAGCTGGCAAATGGAGTTAAGCAGTGACAGGAAGTAACTAAAATTTGCATATGCGATAGGAGGAATATTTTGATGCAAGAAAACTTTTTTCTAATAATTTGAAATTTTTTCGCTTAATGAAATTTTCAAGTTTTTGCATTCATTTTTAAATTCTTTGCATTAGTTTTTACATTTTTTTCTATTAATTTTTAAATTTACGTAAAGTTACATACAAAATAATGAATTTTTTTTGTACATTTTTTACTTTGATTATTAAAAAGAATTCAAAAATTTGTAAAAGAAAATATACGCATAAGGTAGGGTTTACAAGAGTCAAAAATAATTTTTTATGTCGTAAAAATAAATCTAGCTAGAAAATGTTGCAAAAATGCAATTTGAAGAATTATAGCATGCTAGCAGGCGCTTAATGCTAAAAAATAACCATTAAAATAAAAAAACGGCATTGTTTTAAAAAAATATAGCATACCAACAGGCGCTGTGTATTCTTTCAGCAAATTAAAATTTTTGTTTTGAATAAATTTTGTGCATTTCCTATACACTCTTGTAAAAAACGAAACTTAAGTTATTATTATTTTCAAAAAGTTTAGTCTAGCCACGGGCGCTGCATATAAAAAATTTGTGCAAAAATATTTCTCGACAGTATTTTGGTGAAGATATAGTATAAATTGAGATAAAAATCAAAATTATTTTCAAAAAGAATAGCATACTATCAGGCGCTCAATGTAAAATTTTTGAGAAAAAGTAAAATATTTGTGAATTGAAAATTGAAAACAAGAATAATAGCATACTAACAGACGCTTAATGCTAAAATATCGCGTTAAAATTTAAAAAAAAACTATTGTACTATGTTTTCAAAAAGTATAGTATACCTTTAGGCGCTGTATATCTTTTTTATTTTTGTTTGATGAAATTTTATGCATTTCTAGTATATTTTTGTAGAAAATAGGAAGCTTATGTAAATTATGAATTTATTAAAGTTGAATTTCAAGCAACAATGTGGCAACCAAGTTGCTGGTTTTCTGACAAAATACACGCCACAGCTTACATACATACATTTATTTACTTATGCATGCACAAGTAGCATTTCCACTTATTAAATTTGTTGCTGTAATTGATTCCATTGATTTTCGTGCGCGGCAATTCAGCGAAATGGGATTAAAACACCTACAGGAAAAGCGTAAAGCCACCACTACCAGCAGCAAAACGACAACGGCCAATATCAAAGCAGTTATAACAACAGCATTAATAATAACAACAACAACAACAACAATCAAAAGTAACGCAATAAAAAGGAAAGCAACAACAAAAATATGAGAAAAAAAATGTATAAAAAAATCGTGAAAAAAGCGAAAGGAAAGCGTAACTCGGTAGAACGGCTAAAAAAATTAAATAAAAGTGTGCGCACCACAAAAGGAAGCGCCTTCAAAAATCGCTACCACCAAAGTCTTGCCACCGCTAGCACGTAACAATAATGCTTCTTGTGCTTATCCTTCCTGCATTTCTTCTCTCACCCGCTACACACTTGCACACATTGTTTGTTAGCAATAAAGCCAACAATGCGAAAATAAGGAAATGCGAAAGCAACAACAACAATTAGAACATCAAGGTATATTTATCAGCGCATGCGTTACGCAAGCAAGTGCGTAAGAAATGCAAGCTCACGCAGCGCTAGCTGAGCCTTAGCTTGCATAGTTTTTTTTTCTTTTTTTTGTACGATTTTTGGGTATTTGGATATATTTTCAGTGGTAGGGATGTATACAAAATTTCAGATCGATATTTCTAAAACTGTTTGACTAGTTTGCGTATATACATTCGAAACGAATATTTTTGGCACTACTTTTATTTAAAACGCCCATATGTAGGCTACAATTACTCGTATATCAAAATTGTTTGCGTTAGGGCCCCCAGCGGTAGGCTATATTTTGTGAATAATTATTTAGATTTTTATTTTTAATAAAAAGCACGCCGCAAACGCCTGTAGGTAGGCTAAACTAATCGCAAATACTACAGATTTTGTAATTATGACACATTTTAATGATGTTCTTATACATACTTCTCGCAAATTAGGCAAAGTTTAAAATTTTTAAACTGCTAAAAAGTGTATTACCAATATTCTTATATATATAAAATATATTTATATATAATATATTATAATTTTTGTTGAATATATTTTAAATGAAACAGGTTTCAAAAAAATTAGTTGGCTGTTTAGTAAGCCGCGATTGTACGGTATTTTTATCTTTATGTATTGCATTTTTTCGCTTATTTTATCACATAAGGACATCTATGTGTATATGCCTAAAGCTGTATTTCAAAACTGCCTAGCAACCATTTTTGTAATATTTGAAAAAAATTTCAAATGCATTAACATAGTGTTTTGCTATTTTATATGTCATACGCACACTTATGTATGTATATATGAGTAGAACCGAATTTCAAAACCGTTTTTGTTTTTGAAAAAAAAATTTCGAAATTAAAACTCTCTAAATATTTTACAAAAAAATTGCAGCGTACGTTAAGTTTGCGAGACAACATACTTGTTTTTCGCAGCTACAGATTTTTAATTGCTTTTGCAATTCTAAAAAATTTTTGAAAAATTTTCGAAACCAAAATCATCCAAATTTTTTTTGCAACAAAATCACAGCTATACACCAGCGGGCTTAGGACTTACGACAAAATATAATTTTTTGCGCGTATACAGGCTTTGAATGCACTTACATACACAAAAACTGCGTGTCGCCTACGGATATGCTACATTTTTTTATAGAAAGCACCTAAGCACTATATAAAACACGCTTAAATGTGGCATGACAAGCAAATATCTATAATAAAAACATAAAACTAACTATTTACAATAACAACAACAACACCAACACCAATGCGTGGCATGAAGTTATGCGTGCATATTGCAGCAAAAAGCGCCATGTATTGTAGTTGGCTAATAAAATGCTAACAAAACTATGCTAGCACTACGCATGTGTACGACAACAAACAAAAACAATAACAATAACAACAACGCGAATTATTGCTGTTATCAAGCAGAGTAAAACTAACAATTCTAGCTAAAATAATGCGATTACATATTTACAAAAGCCGGTACATACATATGTAGGTATATGTGCGTGCGGGTGCAAAAAGTGGGCAGCCGCTACAAAAGCAACAACAATAACAATTGCGAATAGTTGGCGGCAGCATCAATAATTCGCAATTGACATGTTAGATAAATTATTTACGGCAAATTGACACAAAAACTAATGTGCACCGTCAGCTGCTGACTGTGGCAACAACAATAAATAATCAACAGCAGCAACAACAATAAATTATAATGATTGCTAGTTGCTAGCAAATTGCCAGCTGCTGCTAACAGCGTCGGTCAGCGGTCGTTGGCAGGCATCAGTTTTAACACTATAAGTGCGATACAGCAGCGGCAACAACAACAATATCAACAACAACAACGATAAGCTAAACATTTTTGCACAATCAGTCAACAACAAATGAAATGCAGCCAGCTTGCGGTGATTGCATGCGATTTAATTTGTTGCTGCAATTTGCAACTGCTACAACAACAATAAAAATAGCAATAGCATTAACAACAACAACAACAATTTTATTATTACACCTATTGTTAGCTTGTTGGCTAGTTAGCTGGTTGGCAGCGTCTAATGATGATGTCGGTTGCCTGATAACTGCACTCACACACATACACACACCAATTATTCACACACATGTGTGCATGTGCATGTGTGCATATATCTTCATGTCAAATCTAATAAATCAAGTGATAAGTTGTTGATTGTTGCCTGTTCACTGCCTGCTGTTGCATGTGCCAGGTGTTTTTGTGTTGTTGTTTTTAATGTGGTTGTTGCAATAGTTTGCTGTCATTTCTATTGCAATTTGCTGATACATTATTAGCAGTGTGTTAACAACTATTGGCACATTATTGCAGCTGTTGTTGTTGTAGTTATTTGCTTGTGCTGTTATTGTTGTTGTTTTATTATATTGTATATATTGTGTACTGATATTGCAACAGCGGTCAATTATTAAACTTTTTGCATTAACGGAATTGAGACAGCCTCCCTAGGGTGGAGTAGAATCTTCCGCAAGAAAGTGAGGTTAGGTTTGGCTAAGTAGAAAAATGTACTACAGTTTTATATCAATCCATATGCTTTCTAGAACTTCTATTCAGTTTTCTGCGTGTACACGCCATTTTTGGAACCCTGGTCAGTTCAGTAAAGCTTTCTTTAGAAAATGAGGTTAGGTTAGGTTTAGTAGATGAATGTAAAAAAAGCTTGACACTTATTAAAATGCTCTCTCAAATCACTAAATGTTGTTTGGAATCAATTTTTTGATTTACTGAACCCATACAACGTTTCTTGATCTCGAGAAATGAATCACAATGTGAGGTTAGGTCCTGTAAAAGCAGTTTTTATAAAGCTACATGCTGCCTAGAATCTCTAGATGCTGTTTGGAATGTGTTAGAAGATTCAGTATAGCTTTAACAAAGTATGTAAAGTTAGGTTAGGTTAGTCGGCTGGCTGAAAAGTCGGTCCAATATAGAAAGGGATCAGCGAAAAATTCTCTTGATTTGATTCAACTGAGCCGTACATAATGTTGGGTTAAGTTTATCAAAAAGTCAAAGATATCAAGTCAAATATTTGTAGTTCAATAGCGCCTTAGGCAAAAATATAAAGTGAGGTTAGGTTTTTTATTCTCGGAATAATAGGTCTGCAATAAGCTCAAATATAATCTAATTTCATTATATGAAGAAAAATTGTAAAATTGCGCTTTTAGATATAATTAAAGGTTATGCTAGCATTACTAAGTGCAAAAAAAGAATCCAATATGTTTCAAGAGTTACGTACATACGAATTTTAGGTTATATAGAACAATTGAGTGTTGAAGTAACCATATATTAACTCAAATCTTATATACAAATCTAGTCTGTATGACTCTTCAGTAGACTTAGTTGATCAACATTTTTGTGAAATCGGTATACTTCTGTAACATAAATATATCTCTATCAACCTCAGTGATCTACAGGTGTGATAAAAACAGCTCTAACGGCATATCAATCGCTTTACAAACACATTAGTAACAACAAATCTCTTTGCGCTTATTGCGCTAGAAACTCGATCAAAATTATAATAATAAAGACCAGAAAGGCTATGTCTTATATATATATTGAATAAAAGCACTTGTTTGAGCACTCGGTTTATACATTCAAGTACTTATATATGAATACTTGCATATATGGAAGTATCGGAAAGAAGATAAATATTTAAATTTGATTGTCAAACCCAATTCGAATGCATGGCAGAGATGAACAGGCAGAAAATTCTAAATTTGTTTCGAAAAAAGTTTCTGAAATTCTGAAAGAATTGTGAAACTCTAGAATTTTTGAATTTTTTTTCTAAAAATTTTGCATTTCTGATATTTTTGGTTTTTTTCTAAGGTATTTGAAACTTAAGAACCTATTTACTGAATTTTGGTTTTTTAATTTTTGATTCCTTTTCAATAAAAATTGTTTCGAAATTGCGATTCTGATAATTTTAATTTTTTCCGACGAATTTCAAAAAAAATTCTGGAATTTTTTATTTCTAAAAATTTTGCATTTCCAAAATTTTTTCGTTTTTTCTAATGAATTCCAAGAAAATTTTGGAATTTTTAAACTTACTTTTTGAAATTTTTGCATTTCTGACATGTTTAATTTTTTCCCAAAAGTTTAAAAAAAATTTCGAATTTTTTCTGATAATTTCTGACTGAACAAAAAACATGCTGAATTTTTTAACTGATTATCTAAAATTTTTGCATATCTAATATTTTTAATTTTTTTCCGACAAGATTCAAAAAATATTTATGGAATTTCGAAGTTTTTTCTAAAAATTTCTGACAGAAAAAAAACCTTCTGGAGTTTTTTAACTGATTATCTAAAATTTTGGCATTTCTAATATTTTTAATGTATTTCGAGAAGTTTCAAAAAAAATTCTGGAATTTTTGAGTTTTTTTCTAAAAGTTTTGAAAAAATTTCTGAAATTTTTAATTATATTAAATTAAATTTTTTTTTTAATTTCTAATGTTATTTAACAGTTCTCTCAAAATTTCGGTATTTTTTTTTGTATTTTCGAATTTTCAATTTTTTCAAAATTTTCTAAACTTTAGCACATATATGTATTCAAAATCCAAATGTCAATTCGCCGCGCCGAAAAACCGTGGGAGTACAAACATTTTTTTATAAGAAAATATTGAATACTTATGTAATACTTAGAAAGTGTAAACAAACCTTTTTTATTGTTTTTATTTGCCTCAAATTCCACGGGTTAACAAGAATTTACTTTTGTTTTTTTGTTGTCACTTTATGAACCATATGTTTTGTATTGAATGCACACTATACACTTGTTGAAAGCTCTTGATTGTGTGTTAAGAAATCAAAATGTTTAATAAATTAGTTTAATTGTTAGCACTTTTTGTTTATATTTCCTACAAAACTGTTTCGAAAGCTTTTTTATATATTCGAATCTATGTTTATATGTATATCGCTACATATGTATTTGCCATATAATGCATTTGTTATGCTTTGTGTATTTTTCGAAAATCTGAAAGCAATTTTTTAGATATACCATATATTTATATATATTTTTTTAAATTTTTAATTATACAAATCAATAAAATTTAAATATTTTTCCGCGTTGAAACTCCTTTATTTTCAAGCATTTTAAAAAATAGGAATTGAATTTTTAGCAAAAATATATGCGTGAAACTTTTTAATATTGTGGGTTGGTCTGATATTCGAAAATGGTATTTAAAATTTTTTCAAGTCTAAAATGTTAGTATATTTTAAAATAAAATTTTGTCTCTAAAATTTTAGTAGTTTCTGAGTAAAGATTTTTCTTTGTTATTTATGTGCAATTAATTAATTTTAACTATTTAAATAAATTTTTTAAACAAAATTATTATTATAAGAAATAATTATTTATTTATTTATTTATTATATGAAAAATAATAACACAATTATTATTTTACAAAGTAAAAGGAGCACTAGCTTCAGAGGCTTTCAGCTCGCAGCTTTAATTATAAAGGTCTTAAATAATAAAAATGATATCTTGCGTGTAAAAAAAAGAAATAAAAAATTGTAATAAAATATTTTCATAAATATACCAATATGTATATGGTATGTCGAAATATTTTTTTACGTTTTTTATCATGTCATAATTTAAAGAACAGTAAAGCGAAATATTTTTCAGTTCATAAAAAACTTTTTTAGAAAATTTATAAGTGTATAATGTTTGATTTAAAGAGCTTTATTTTCAAAAAAATTTTTTGGCGCAAAAAATTAGTATGTATAGCGAGATACAAAATTTTTAAATTTGAAAATAAAATTTATTAAGTAAACTAAATTAAATAATTTATTTTAATTTGTAAAGTTTTTAAATTAATTATTATATTTTTTTAGTTTCGCAGTTTTTCAATTAATTTTTTAATTTATTCTAGAATTTTTTAATTTGAAATTAAATAAATTATTTGACATTATTAATAATAATAATGTTATTAAATAATAAATTTATTTAAATTAATTAATTTATTTAATTATTTTAATTGGAATTAATTAAATTTTTAATTAATTAATTTTTAAATTTAAAATTTTTTTTAATTCATTAATTTTTTATTTAAATTTATCACTTAATTGAGTTATTTAAATTTTTAATAAATTAATTTTTGAATTTTAATTAATGCAATAATTTATTTTTTATATCAATATCATCAATACTTGGTACTGCCATATTTAATTTCATTGCGTTATTTTTTATTAGTTTAGGATTAAAAGAGCTTACTATAAATCTTTTTACTTTCAAATAAATCGCCTCAAAATTAAAATAAGATTTGGTAAATATTTCTTTCCATAATCATTCCTTACTTGAAACGCCAATTTTGAATTCGAAAAATTTCAAAATTTTTATTTGTAATTAATTTTTTATAAGCTTGAAATTTTATGTTATAAAATTTTGCGGTATAAATAAAACTTTCAAAATACCAACATTATATTGCTCATACAAATTCTTACAATATATGAATATTTCTTTTAAAAACGCAATATTATTAAACCAAAAATCATGGTTTTTCTTTAGAAGTAAAACTGCATACATTACCGAAAACAAAACTGAATATTTAAATTTTGAAATATTAACTTTTTGTTTTTTTAAATTTTGAATGAAGTTTTAAAAAAAGTTTTGTTAAAGTTTAGTAGTAGTTTTAAGTTTTTCGGAAATGAATTTTTTTTAACTTTAAGACTTTTTTCATTTTCGAAAATATATATGTTAATTAACACTTAAATTTTAAAATATTAACAATTAATTTTCTTTATTTTTTTAAGAAGCATTAAATAAACATTTTATTAAATTTTGAAATTAAATTACGTTTTTTAACCTTCAGTACTTTAAATGTTAGTTTTCTATCCATTTTACACAGTTTTTTCTAAAAACACAAAGTTCTTGATTTAATGAATAGTTTTAACAATTTTTGAGATTTTTTTCCGAAAATTGGGTTACCTATGTGTTTGACTCAAAGCTTACGTATTAAAATTTTGTACTTTATTTCAGATTTTTTTCAATCTTTTGGCTTTTTAACACAGCCAGCTATAGGGAATAATTTGTTTAACTTTTAGAATATTTTGAATTTTTTCAGAATTTATTTTGTTTTAGATTTTAATCAATCTTTTGGCTTTTCAACTTAGACAGTTATTAAAAATAGTTATTTGGTTTAATTTAAAATTTTTTTTAATTTTTTAAATTTTATTTAATGAAAAACAATTTTTTTTAACTTTTAATTTTTAAAATCTTACTTTTAAATTTATTTGTTTGTTTGCACTATATTAACGGCACACAATTGTTGCGCTTTTATAAACATTTTGTGTTGTTGTTTTAATTTTGATATAGTTTTCTTCGGACAAATTGTTTTTTTCGGTATATTATTCTCAGTATTTTTTCTTTTTTCAACTTTGTGTTCTGAGTTTAGTTTTACAAAAATTTTACTGCTAATGGAAATTTTTGCATTTGGACTTATTACATTATTGGCTGTTTATTTGGTAAAATTTTTTTAATAATGTTTTCATAATTTTGTGATTATTTTTAATTTTTCAGTTTCACAATTTTCTGAATTTGCATTATGTATTTGATAATTCAGTGGTATTTTCCTTACTCACTTCCTTTAAACATTTTTGTTCATAGTTTTTTTCCACTTCCTTTAAGAATTTTTACATCCTTTAAATAGTTTCGTGTTGTTCTCTTTTCACTTCTTTTAAGAATTTTTAACTGTTTTCCAAAATTTTTTTACTTTCACCTTTAGGAAACTCACTTTTTATCAGTTATTTGTTTTGTCTGTAGAGTATTTGCATTTATGATATTTTTTATACAAATAATTCAGGAATAACGTTTTCTTTCTTATTAATTTTTTTATATTTTTACTGCATTTCTTTCCAAATCCACCTGTTTATGTCAATATTTCAACTATAAATCACTTTAAATTTTCAAAATTATTTTTAACTTTTTTGCTCAAGCAAATCCTTTCAAAATCTCAGCACACTCATTTAAAATAATTCACAAAAATCGCAAATCACTTCGGAATCAGCAATTCCATTCTCCGAACTCAAAATTCACATTACGAATTCGCACATATTTCACACGAAATTTTCCATATTTGCCTGCCGAGAATTTCAGAATTTCGACGATTTTCGCAATTTTTCGCGATTTTCAAAATCTCCTTATTGGCATGCCCAATTGGCGACGGCTAAAATGCAACACACACCGTACGCGACGTTCAGCCGACGCGTCGCAACGAAAGCGAAAATACTTCGAATTTTCAGGTCTTCAAAAGACGGCGTAGCGAACAAAAAACCAAAACCAAAAACATCGACGACGCCAACACGACAACTTGCAAGCAACCTCTCGACGCTGGCGATGTGCACGACACAAAGAAGAAGAAGACACAAAAATGGCAAACGCGCAAAAAGCCAAACGCAGCCGCGCCACTAGGCGGCGCATGCAGCAGCGTTGTGCCGAGCGCCGACGTTGACGCCGAGTATTTGGGCGCAGCGGCGTCAGCGTGAGTTAGCGAGTTGAATGAATGTAGCGATTGGCGCGCGCATTGACGAGTCGGCGAGTGAGCTGCGCGTACGGAGCGCGGCTGGTACAACACGTTGCACGCGCTGCGGCGTTAAGTGGTGCAACAATACTCAAGCGATGGTTTAAGACCGACGACACTGTTTGTGTGACTGCTGGTGTGAATGTGGACAGACGTTGCGAGTTGTGAACGCTCCGCAGAAGAGCCTAGCGCGCTAAGCTGGACTTCGCTGCCGCTTTTGCGTTCTTGCAGATTTCTTCGCTTTTTCGTTGGCCGTGTGACAGACAGCTTGTTGCACGACAAAGCGGCGACGACATCTGCTGCTGCTGTTAGTTGCTTGTTTTTGTTGTTGCATATGTTGCCACCTTCGCTAACTTTGTTTTAGTTGCGTTTTTTTTGTATGTTTTTGTTGCGACGGCAAGTGATGAGGCGCGCGCTCCAAAGTGTCGTTGGCGCTGTTCCGCTGTCGCCGTGGCTCTCAACGCTGCCAACGCCATTCTACTTGTACACTCGGTGTGGTTGTGTTTGTAATTTTTGTTTTTTGAGTCGTTTTTCTTCTTGCGTTGTTGTTGTTGAAGCTGTTGGTATTCGTTGAGCGCCTAAAGGTGAATCTCGGCTGCAGCCAGCGGATAACTAAGCACGCCAACAACTACAAACAAGTATGAATGTATGTGTTCTTTGTTGTGTTGCCCAACAGCAAAAATTCTAACTGATTTTTTTGATTAGTAAATCTGTCAAATTGTGAAAAAAACTAAAACTACTAAAAACATTATATTTCTAATTTTTCAAAATTTGAAAAATATTTTTTCTGAAATGTTTTTTTTTTTTAAACTTAAGTTTTTTTTTTAATATGTGAAACCTTATAATATTTGAACTAAATATTTTTTAACTCTTAAATTCAAGTTTTATTTTAATTTTTGAAAAATATGTGAAACCTTATAATATTTGAACTAAATATTTTTTAACTTTTGAATTCAATTTTTATTTAAAATTTTGAAAAATCATTTTCTTTAAACTTGATTTCACCTTTTTTTAAAAAAATTTGAAAATACAAAATTTTCTATTTAAATTCTTTTCAAGTATTCCAAAGTCTACAAAAACAAATTTCTAAAACCTTTTTTTTTTTAAATTAATATTTTCAAAACTTGATTCTACAATTATTTTTCGGAAATTTTGAAAAATAGATTTAAATTTGAAATAATTCTAATGTTCGTTTCGCGAATTTAATAAATAAAAAACATAGTTTTGGAAATTAAAATTTTCAAAACTTGAAGCTATTATTATTTTTTGGAAATTTTGGCAAATTGTTGACAATTTGAAAAAATTTGAATTTTCATTTCGAGAATTTAATAAATAAAAACATTTTTTTTATTAAAATTTTGAAAACTTGAAGCTATTATTATTTTTTGGAAAATTTTGAAATTTTATACATTTAAGTTAGATATATTTTTAATTTTCATTTCAAAGAATTTCATAAATAAAAATAAGTACAAAAGCTCATTAATTAATTTTTTAGATTATGTAAAATTAAATTTTGGTTTTTTCAAATATAAACTTAATTTTATTTAAAAAGTGTCTATAAAACATAGTTAGTTTTCTAAACGCATAAAAAATAAATTCAAAAACTAAAAGTAGTACAATACTAAAAATTTCAAAAAACGAGTTAACAAATTTTCAAATTTTGAAAATCGTCAAAAAATAAAAAAATTTATATAAAGTGTTGTTTTAGGTAAAGCATTATTTTTATCTTTTAAAAAAAATAAATTTTGCAATTATATCGCATGTTTTTTAAAAACTGTTATTATTAAAATAAAATAAAAATATTATTAAAAATTTATGCTGAGCTCACATAAAAATTCCAAAAAAATTTCCAAAAAATGTTACACTTCCGCAAATTTCGACATGTAAGACATACTACATAAACTACAACAGCAGCAAAAAACATCTTATTCGAAACTACTTTAAAGTTTCTTCGCACGCGCCAACAAAACAAATCAAAATTTGCTCCATAACACATTAAACCTGTTATTGTTGTCATACGTTTTCGCATCGCACCATCGCCGAGACTACAGAAAAAGGGCAGCTTCAACGATGCGATTAGAAAAAACTCCTCACCGGCAACAACATGCATAGCATGCTGAAAAACTCTCAACAGTTGAACATAGTTCACCGACGCCGCTTCCGCGGACAAGCACTTTGACACCGTCTGTTGGCTGTCAGCCAGCCGCAACGTTTGTCGCCGCCAAACGCCGTCACCAGAGCCACTGTTGTGAGCGCAGCGGCAGTTAGTTAGCCGCCGTTGCTTGGCACTCAGTCATTTGTTTAGTAGTGTGGTTTTCTAATGTTACCGCATGTCCGTACGGTGTATTGAAAGGAAATGAAATTGAACCCAAGCGGAAATATACTGTATGAAATAAAATAAAATATTACTTACATATTTTCATACATACTGTATTGATATCGATAATTATCTCAGTAAGTGAAGTGAAATAAAAATCTTCCAAAAGTTTTACAGAATATTTTGATATTTATTTCTTAATATATGTTGCTCAAAATAAATTTATACCAATTTTTATACTAGTTTTAAAAGCTGTTATAGCCGCAAGTATTTATATTTAGAACAAAACTTTAACTGGAAAGTAATTTATACACAAATTTTCTGAAAGAAATTTTATACCAGATTTTATACCAAACTAAAATTATATTTTTTCCCGCAGTTTAAGCTAAAAATATGAAAATTTTAAATAAATTTGTGCTTTTAGTTTAATAATAAGCTGCAAGCGATTTTATGCCAGTTTATACCAAATCTTGAAGTAAGTATTTTGAGCAAAAACGTTTAATTTACTACTATTTGCAATTATTTTAGAAACAATTTTTGACTTTCAAAGCCTCTAATCACTTAAATCAAGTCTTCTGCGTCACATTCTTCCTAAAGCCATTACCTTTACATCCAAAGAAGGGGTGTAAGCAAATCTCCGCCATACTGCGCTTCTATATCTGCACTATTTCTAAACTTATTTGAAATGCAAATTCAACGCAAAACATGCACCAAGTGGCATGCATCCGCAAACACACAAGCAATGTGCATGCACATAAATGCAACACCAGAAACAATTGTTGCAAGTAGCCTCATCACTTCGTGCAGTAAAATGTGACGCGCAGCGTTAAAGTTAGTGGCTGCTAGTTTGTGCGCTGTTGTTGCGCTATCAGTGGCAGAAATCTCATGTACCATTGTGGCAGGCAACGCGCTATGACTGTGCAACAACAACAACAATTATAAGGCATACACAAATGTGTGGCATGTAGCAGATACACGTTGTAGATATGAAAGACATAAATATGTTTGCTTGTGTGTTACTTAAGCAGATTTAGCAGAAACCAACAAAGTCATGTGCAGAAGAGTGTCGATTTGTGCAGAGAGCGTAAGCGAGAGAGAGAGTGTGTGTATTTTTAAGCGTTAACATTGAGTCAATGGAGTTTTTGTCTAACATCATAATGAGTTTGTTGTATTTTGCGTTGGCTTGCAACATGTTAAAGTGAGTGGTAGCGACTGTCAACGTTAGCAACATGTTGCGCAACATATGCATTGTCAAGTGTTGATAACCCATTTTAGCGAGCAATTGCCATATCTTCTACTTAAAGTTGAATAAAATCGAGTACTATCTAAATAGACCCGCAGAAAAGCGAAAGAACGATCCTTCTAAGACTGCCAAACTAAGATTTACATGAAATATTCCAAGGGATCGAAAGTATCGGAAGTAAACTCTACTGCGTATTAAGTTCTAATGCCGCGTTCCTAAAATATAATTGCAGCTGTTTCAATATTTTTGGAGACTAAACTTCACTAGTCTCTGCTTCTATTGCTCAGCTTAGTTCAAAAGGGAATAAATATCTCCTTAATACTCAATAACTATACAATGAGGACTTTTAAAGAGATTCCAGTGTATATAATATCTTTGATATGGAACTCCAACCGTAGATCGTACTTATGTCTTCTATTGACAGTACGTGAGAACTTCAGAATTCGAAAATATTTACCGTTATAATACCTATAATATGGCCTATACATGTATACATTTCCGCCTCAACGCTAAAAAAAATTCAAAAGCTGGTATAAATTAATTAAACTGGCATAATTAATTAATATTAATATATTTTAATTTTTTTCTCATTATTCGACTTTTTGTTTCAAAATAATTTTAGAAGAATCGAACAAAAAACTGGTATAAATAAATTGAACTAGCAAAAGTGATTAATGTTACATATTTTAATAATTTGTTTCATTAATAATTATTCTTAGTGTCATTTTATTATATCAGCAAGCTTTGAGAACTAGCGAGTATAAAAAACTGGTATAATTCAGTTAAACTGGTATATACCAGTAATATACATTTTTAATCTGTCTGTATTTCATATATTATTTTAATATCAGCTTACAAGAATGTAACAAACAACTGGCATAAATGAATTCAACTGGCATAATATAACCAATGCTATTATTTTATAAAAGTTTTGTTGGTATTTACACTAAGTGTAATTTTTAGAGCTTAAAGGAGCAACGAATCGAACAAACAACTGCTATAATTAAATTAAACTGGTATAAATAATTAATTTATATTTTTAGACTTTTTTGTTTTTTTTTCTTTACATTGTTTTATGTAAATTTTACAATAATTTAAGAAGTTACTGGTATAAATCAATCAAACTGGCATAATTAAATAATGTTAATTAAAGTATATTTTTATAAATTATTAACTATTCGATATCACATTTTACTATATCATCAAGTTTTGCAGACAAGCGCATCGAACAAGGAACTAGTATAATTCAATGCAACTGGTATAACTAATTGATTTTAATTAATTTTTAAAATATTTTATTTAGTAATTATTCTATATATTATTTCAGAATAATTCTACAAAAATCGAACAAAAAACTGGTATTATTCAGTTAAGCTGGCATAATTTTCTTCAAATTTATTTTTTAAATTAGTTAATGAAATTTTAACTCCTAAATGTTCTACTTTATATCAAAAACTACATTAAATCCATGGATATTAACGATTTCTGTTACTACCTTAACAGCTGTTATTTTTTACAGTGCACTGTTAAGTAGCATAATCTTCTGCAGAACCTTTTCGACTGCTACATACTACATGCTACGCTATACATTGCAGATTGAGTACTTTATAAATATGCCTACACGCATGCACCACCTTATATGCCTCAACATGTGGCACAATGGCTGCCATGCGGCTTGCATGTTGCACAAAACTGGTTTCACTGCAGAAAAAAAAAAAAAAAAAATTAAAATTAAAAATGAAGAGTGAAGTGTGAAGGGTGAGGGCAACTATGGATGTAAAAACCACATTATATACACATATACACACGCACACATGCACACTCTTAAGTATATTAAAAGTACTTCTACATGCACGCACGCTCATTAACATACAAATGTTGCGGCGCCGCTGTTGCAAGGATGTGCAGCGCAATTAACTAACGGCAGCTGTTTTTTGAGGCAGTTAAAAGTGCTGCATGCAAATTTATTTTTTACATATTTTACTGTTATAACTACGCACAATTTTGTGGCAATACATTAATTTATTTATAAATATAAATACATACAGACATATACAGTTAGGCTACTGTAAGTAAATTTTACGTCGCTCTGGCTGTTTTCAATTATTCAGCAGCTCCTGCAGCGACATTTAAATGTACTGTTATGCGTTAGTTTGCTCCTTTTTTCCCCTGCTTTCGCTTTGCCAGCTGTTTTAGCACACAAATGGCTGCCAACTGAGGGTGCGAACGCGCAACGCAATATATATACATGCTTATATACATATGTATGAGTGCTTGCGAAATAGTTTTTCGTATTTGTTTTATTTTCTGTTTTTTTATTTAAGCGACTTTGGAAGTCAGGAAAAATTCGCCTTTTGTGATTTTCCGATCTTTAGGAGAGCTTCCAAAGGTAAAAATAGATTAAAATTAACTTTCATAATTCCAAAAACTAAACATATTTATAACTACAATAGATGTATACAGTTAATAATCGAAGCCGTAGTTAAATTTTTAATTTTTTACAAAATGGCTGCTTTTAAAAAATTTCGATTTTTTTTTAAATTTCTTCAAAAATTTAAAATTAAAATATAACTTTATTATTTTCGTTTTACCTCTTTTTTTATATCTTCTTATTCTCTGTTCTTCCTTCCTATTTTTTCTTTACGTCTCTACTCTTATCATTCTTTCCATTATTTTTTCCTTCTTTCCCTTCTTTTTCCTTCTTCTTATAGTTTCTTCTTTCACTTTTCGTCTTTAAATTACATCGTTAATCTTCTCTTTTCCACATTCATCTTTTTTTCCCCCTTCTTCTTATTCTCGTTTCCTTCTTCCTTCCTCTTCCATTTTTATTCTTCTGCTTCGTTTTCGTGCATCCTCTTGCTTTCCATACTTCCTCTTAATTTCCATACTTCCTCTTCTTTTTTAATCATTCCTCTTCTCATCTGCTGCTCCCTCCTATTTTTTTCTACTTCCTTCATTTTCTCCCTCTTATTCAGCGTCTTAGCATACTCCTTAAAGCATCTCTACACACTCCTTTTGCCGTTAAGCGCTTTTTGTTCGCCGTTTAATGAATGAATTTTCGGCTTTATTTGATTTTCCTATTTTTGCAAGTTCATATACATACATACTTCTGTGTTTTTGTTGCTTGCTTGCCTTCGTATCCTTGCGCTGAAGGTTAAATAACGATTTCACAGTTTGCCAATCTCATCAGCGCAATTGAGTCGACAGCTGATGATTATGATTTCTGATTTTTGTTGATGCATTGTTGTTGTACATAAATATGAAATATTATAGGTTTGTACATATGTATATTTTTGTATATACCTATACACTATTATTGTATGGTTGTCTATTTTTTTTTGTTTTTTTTTTTTCAATTTCTTCTACTAGTTTTTTTCTGTTTTTTCTACAAACTGGTGGCAGCACTTTATACATGGTTTTGGTACAACTTACATTGCAGTCCCCATATTATTTGTTCAGTTTTGGCGTTACCTTCAACTACGTTAAGGTAAGACTTTTGTCTTCGACTTATAGCTACCTAAAACTAACGGACTTTGCAAACAGCGTCGCATTTAATTCGAGAAAAATTTTTTATGGTCTCCTAAAAACCAAAAATTGTTCAATATATGCCGCAGTTTCTTCAACAAGCAGCTAGTTACTCTGCCCTCACAATTCTGTACTGCCGTTATCACTCTTTTTTCCAACATTGTGAGAGTAAAACTTGCTTCCATGCCAAAGAAAACTTATTAATGCTTCATATTCACAGCAAGCTTTAGCGGCTTATGGAGGACAAACTGTAGATAGATAGATAGATAGATACTTGGTATGAGGACAAACTGTAGAAACAATAATATTTGTATCTTAGCAAACTTTGCAAGACCCCTATTAAGTACTCTAAAATTACGACAGAATTCATTAAGAGTAAAAAAGAAGTTTGTCTTATGGCTAAACTATCACAATTTATACTACAATCGCGCATATTTAGTGCGGTAAATAGTTTTGCAAGCCGTTTAGATGTACATAATAAGATGTATATAATATCAGCTCTCTGATCTAGCGCTAATCTGTAGCAGTTGTCTTCGAAACATAATACAATATTAACATAGAAAGCTGCTGCCTTTGACCGCTTGTTGAGCAACCTATATACATACATATATCCATTTCGGAACCATAAATCGGGTTCTCTTTTTACTGAGTATCATTATCTGGTTGAGCTTGGAAGTTTTTGAAGTAGTTAAGGCGAACTATCAAAGTACTTTACCGGTCTCAGCTAAATAGCATTTACAATAAGAACTGGAATGTGAACAGCTTTCATACATATAGAAACTTAGCTGTAGAAATCAGAGAAAATGTTGTTTTATGACTACACTAAAATATCTCTCTCCTTATGTGTGAAAAATCTAAAATATCAGAACCAAACTAGAAGACATTTAACAGAGTCTTAAAACCACGTTCAATCAGAGAACAGTTTCTGGAACATAGAAAGATAGTGCCAGATAGAGTTACCGTAAATATTACACGAGTATTCAATTAATTCTGGTATTCATCAAATTGACTCCCAGTAAACGAATCAGCTGAGTTTCTTAAGTTATTTCCATTTCAGTCAGCTCTACATAACCGGTAAGGGCACGAGGTTTTTTATGGCCCAGACGTGCAATCTTTTATATTATGTCGCAAATGTTTTCTAACTCTATAACAACAACAACAATGCTATATTTTTAACGCATTCCCACGATTATTGCAACTGGAACAACTTTCTTACAAACTTTCGGCTTTTTTGAAAATAACTATTTCCATGTTAAACCTTAAATATTTAAGACCATTATGGATTAATTTTTACTACGGCCTAATTTGAGCTCACATTCTACTGGTTCTGATAGTGTAAAACACGAGTTCAGTATTTGGTTGAGAGTTTCAGCGAGTCTGATCAGCGTCTTGTTTGGGTAAGTGTTCTGTTATATTGCTTCCTGCTACTCTGGCTGTTTCAAACCCAAGCTGAAACAAGGCTGTACAAGATTTGATGTAATTGAAGAGATCTCAGCTGATTTGCATGCACTTTCAAACTTTTTTAGCCAACAGTAAATATCAGTGGTTGTGAGCTTTTTAAGACAATCGTGTTCATATGATCCGAATGAAATTGGATTTATGTTCGGCAAAGCACCATCAGGCATTTTATACCTCAAAACTTTTTCATGAGCCTATTATGATAATAAAAACAATATGAGTATTCATCTATATGGAGGCTTAAGTTTCCTTTTGGTTTTGAGACAATGATGAATTTCGGTGAAGTTATTTGTGGAGATTTTTCCATTGAGAATTATTGAAAGGTAATATCTTGCAATTTTATAAATTAGCGGAATTTTAATGTATTTAATTTTATTTTTTTTTGTTTTTTTAATTTAAATTTTTATATATATGTATGTATATTGGTTTCGAATTTTACAACTTCATAAATTTTATATTAAATAATTTTTTATTATTTTTAATTTTATAATTTTTTAAACATAATTTTAATTTTTTATGAAATTAATATTTTTTAAAATTTAAAATTTTTTTGTGACTGAAAAATTTTTATTTATAAAATTTATATATTTTTCATTTTTATTTTTTTAAATTTTAATTTGAAATTTTTTTAAATTTTTTTTTGATTTGTATTTTAATATGTTTGTATGGTTTTCATTTTCTGAAATCTAAAACTTTCAAGTGGCCCAAACAAACATATTATTATTTAAAAATTTTTTGTTTTTATTAAATTTTTTTTTAATTGAATTTTTACTTTTTTATTTTATTATTTTTAATTTATTTTAATTTTTTTTTAAATATAAAATTTTTATTTTTCATAAATTTCATTTTATAAATTTATATTTTTCACAATATGGTTTTACGCGACTCAAACAATTTCCCATACATTTTCCATTTGCGTCACAGCTTCTCCTTTGTTCTAATTTCACTTTTAATTAAAAACAATTAACATTTTTGACATTCCTGCTTGGCAGCGGTGAAACAATTTTAGCGCAATGAAAATTCGCATAAAATTTGCAAAGTTTATTAAACGTAGAACATAATTTCTGCAACATTAATACGTAAGCACACACACACACACCTACCTACACACGCACAACCACCTACACACGCACACATCCACTCCCACATGAAAGCATATTTGCAATTTGTATGTGGCACTTTCGCCAATAGCATGACAGCGACTAATTAGGAGCGTCGCGTCGCGTCGCGTCGGCTGACTGACAACCCGCGGCGCGTCAACGGAAAATGAGTGAAAATGTAAAATTAACGCGCCAAATATTCAAATATTGTGTGGTGGGAGGATTTCTTTTTTGAATTTTTTTTAAATTTTTGTTTTAGATAGTTTAAAGGGAGGAACAAAAGTTATAGAAAAAAAAATATTTCGATAATAGAAATTAAAATAAATACGAATGCTAGAGAAAAGAAGAGGACCGAGCGAAGCACGAGATAACTGTTAAACTAGATAAAAAGAACATTTTTCAAATAGAGCTGTTGGACAAAGTCTGGTTCTTGTAGTATTTACTTTGAAGAAGAAGAATTGGTTAAAACAACCTTGGTTTACAGCTGAAACAAAGAGAGATTTGATTTGGATAAGTTTAGGATTGGGACTATTATTCTTTAGTCATACACTTAATGTTGCTAAAAAGTTCCTGAGAACAAAAGAAAACTCCACATATCGCTGAAACGTTATGATGTGATAAATATACAAACTGCTTAACATAGATACTGATCAGTACCTTGGTTGGCTAAAACAGTATCAGGAAAAGTGCTTCAACCTTAATTTCTAAAAGCCTGAGAGTCAAAGTGGAAGCGCAATAATTATTTTGCCACACTCCAAACAACATCGACTATTAAAAACTCGATCCGTGCGAGACTTCAGCTCCACTAAAATCACTCGAAAATACCAGTCGATATTTCGTCGTGGGAACTGCCACTAAAATCATTCCAACGTCCAATCAGGTTGACATTCTGTCGAGAGAACATCCACTAAAATCATTCTAATGTCCGATGTCTATATTGGTCGAGAGAACTTCTACTAAAATCAGCACGATGCCTGATCGGTATTACCAGTCAATATTTCGTCGAGAGAACATCCTGTAATATTCCCTCGATGTCCGAATCGGGAATACCGGTTCGACATTTTGTCTAGAGAACGTGCAGAGCGCTAAGTTCAAACGTCAGTGCTGTTCGCACAACTCTTGTGAACTGTCAGAAATTGTAATCCGTGGAAATATGTCTTCAGTTACAGTTGTTGCAGATAGCATTCTTAGCTCCTTGTGTAGTTATGTCTCGATATTGTCATTCTCTTATCGAATAAGCTCCAATAATTGCTCTTCGCGTCAGTGAGGGTGTAGTTCCTTGCTTACCCTAATTAAGACTAAGCTCTCTTGCTTTTGGATTCAGTAAGATCCACTGTGTTCCTCGCTGGAATAGACGCCACTTAATGTATGCTGTCTTCAGATCTGTGTTGCTCTTTGGAGTTCGGGATAAGGCTTATGGATTATTTTAGCCGAAGAATACAGTGCTTGACTTCTAAACTGAGGCTTGTAAGTTATATAAGAAGTTTTTCAATAGCAACTAAGTAGTATTTTATATTCATAAATTATCTTGTCTGGACGCATACCTCAGATTGTAAATTTCTCAATGGAAAAGATTCAATATCTTAGATCAAAAAACTAAAATAAAATGGAACCAAGTTAGCGATTTCACATTAAGAGACCTGCAAAATAAAAACTACAAAAGCAACAGCAACAACTAGAGAAGCCTCAAAATTCGAACGCATGAACTCAATCCACGATTGGGATTTTTTCACATCTACAACAACACACACACTCACAGGAAAACATAGGCTCTCTGCGATCCGGCACTATTAAGCCAGCAACGCGCAAACAAACGCTGTCGGCTTGTACGACGATTGTCACGCCTCGTCGGCATAACTGTGAAATGCGATAGCAGCGATGGGTTGGCTACTTGCGACCATTTTGCCCAACCAACGCAGGGGAAGACAACCAAAAGCAAGAAAATTAAAAGCAAAATGTAAGAGCGTTGCAAGTAGAGACTTGCAGACTTGACTGCTACAAAGAAAATAACAAAGCAACAAAAATTATTATTGAGTAAGTTGTTCAGAAGACAAGCAAAATTATTGTCTGCAAAGCAATGCAAATCTCTGCTGGCGCGGCAAAACAACAGCTGAGCGCCTAAATGCAGTTATAGCGGTCATAAAACCGTCGTGTGAGAACGAGAGAGTATATGTGAGCGCTAGAGTGAGTATGAACCTTTCAAGACTGAGTGTGAGGGCAGGCGCGCTATATGCTTTCATTGCTTGTAAATTTATATGAGGAGAACATAAAATAGCAACAACGACTGGAGAAATAGTGTTGCCTATTCAGCGCATTCATTTACTCCTGCAGCGTTAAGGCTGCAGCAACGCATGGAGAACTGCTGCTAAGCGCATTTGTGGTGTGAGTGGTTAGCCTATATAACAGTTAAGGTAGGTAGGTTGGAAAATAAATGCAGGGCAGCAGTTTATGTGGAGCGAAGCCGTTGAGAAAAGTTGTATTTTACAGCAAGCAACAACAAACTTACGGAAAGTAGTGCCTCAGGCATATGCAGCGGGGAATTGAGCGCTTGTTGTGAGTGTTTTTTAACTGGCAACTCGGTGTGGTGAGTTTTGGTGTATATGAAACGGGAAGATACTAAGTTATGATGCGACTTTTTTATATTCTAATATAAAAAATATAATTTTAATCATTCAAAAAAGAACTTCAATCTATTGCTGCTACTTTATTCATAGCCACATATCTACGCAGCACCTTAATTAAAAAATATGTATGTATGTACATATGTATGTTTACTGGTTTTGTGCGCCTCTTACTAATTGTGACCACTGCTGCACCAGGCACGATCGCTTTGCTGTTTGGAGGCGGCGCTTAAAACTTGTAAAAAAACAAAATTCAAAAATTTTCAAAACAAAAAATTCATAATTTTCTAAAAAAAAATAAAAAATTGTCAAAAAAGTTTGCAAAACCAAAACTTAAAAACTTTGTCAAAAAAAAAATTTCAAAAATTTTCAAAATAAAAATTTTTTAAAAATTCGAAAATTTTATTTTCCTTATAACTAATAAATTAAATTATGCTTTGGATTTATGCAACATAACTTGACATGCCCGTCATACTTGCTTTTCAACATAAATACATATCTTCTATGTAATATACCTATGCATCTTGTTAATCTTGTTTTCAAGGTCCTTAGCGTCGTTTTTCAATCTACGTCACGAATGATTTACTTAGTTAAGGGGCTTATATTCACTTTGAAATTTCGGGATTTATATTCTCTTTGGAATTTCAAAAATAAACGATTTTTTTGTTTAGCATATATCTCGCATGTATATTTGAGAATATACTTCGAAAATTTTAAGTTTATTCCGCAAATCGTTTCAAAAATATTTTCGTATATGTAAAAATTCTATAACTTAGTGCAATCGGTTCCAAAAACTTACCTTTTCAAAAAAAAAATTTATTTTTTTCTCCGACTTCTAAGTGGATCTAACCCCTTAAGAACCTGAATTGTCCAAATATTGCAGATACTCGTTAGATCTGTCCACTACTGAACTCTGAATATGGCTATCAACGTCAAGCAAAAGCTCTCGGAAACGTAATTAGTAACGTCGTAAAGTCAGTTGTGCTTTTTAACGCCATCGACGTCTAAAAATATCGTTTGTGACATGGTCTGAGTATTATAGTTCGAGATCATAGCAGCCCATTCTTTATCTTCTTGCTATGGGGATCTGGTGAATCATATTAAGGAGTTTTTGGATATTACAAAGGATCAGCGTTCACAGCTGTCCAAGTGACCTCCTGCGCTACATTTCGTGCGATGATCAATCCCAGAACCTGGCTGAACCTAATTCACCGTGAAAGTGTTAGATCCAAGATATTTTATCAGAACAGATAATGGATTCGAAGACTCTACCAAAAGGTAACTAAATTTTCTGAAGGCTTTAAAATGCAGCAATTTCGTATAAAATTGAGAAAAATTACTTGACAGCTGATGTTCTCAGCAAAGTGGTGAGTAGAAAGTGTACCGAAGAGTGCGAAAAAGTATATGGAAAATAGAAACTGATTCTAGACGTCTAAGTTTGTTTGCCTTACTACGATCAAAGCGTAGTTTAAGCGCGGCTTAGGCACGCCAAAGGTAGAATACCGTTAGATAACTGTATAAAATTTTTCCTTTAGGTAAATAATTATGCTACGAACATTATGAAATTGAAATATTTTTAGAATTGAACAACAATTGGCAAGGTTATTAATAATTTTTAAAGCTAGCGCCTGTGGATAGGCTTTAATTCTCAACATAAACTCACAAAATCTGTATTTACAAGTACTCCAGCTCAAGGTGAGTGAACCCAAAGCGAGAACTGACTATAATTTAAACATTTTGAAAGTGCAACTAAAGGTGGAGACTGCAGTGCGGCCGGCGGCTTTGCGTAATTGAAGACATTGAGTGCATAGAATAAGTAATTTTTAATTGGCAACGCAATAAATATCGCTGTTACGCACATAAACCATATTTATATGCATATATTTGCATACATACATTCATAATAACATACATGCACAACTTTGAATCACTACTGTCACACTTCCTACACTGCAATGCCTCACCGCCTCGTTGCCTACGGCGTTGCGGTGACCAATTCCATCACTGCCGTTCAGCAGTTGCACTAAACTTTTTTCATCGCGCTGAGCGCTCTATTATTAGTGTTGCGCTTCGTTGCCGTTTTGATGCCATAAAGACAGTTTAATAATTACAAACAGTGTGCAATAGCAGAAAATGGGTAAAATAGAAAAAATAAACATAAAAAAATAAAACCAAATAAAAAATGTATAAATAATACTTAATAATAAGAGGCGGTAGCGGTAAAAAGCAACAGCAATAACAAACAAAGCGTTGGGGTATCATATGAAAGTAGTTTACTGGTGTGGCGCAACATGCGCTTACATGTAACAACAACACAAGCAATAACTGCCAACCGCATTTATACATACATGCTGTTCTAATATTTTCATATGTGTGTGTATATGTGCATTGTTCGAAGGTCGTGCGGCAGATTAGAAGCTATCAGCTTACATGCTCGCCTTGTTGCATACCGCTTGGCAGCTCTTGTTACACAAAACGTAAATAAAAAAAATAGTTGTTGCTATTTTTAGTATAAACATTTTTTTAGATTTTTATTTTTATTTTTTAGCATTGCAAAATTAATAATAATGCAGGGTAAATGACGAAAACGAAAAAAACTTTAATTTATTTTGAATAACTAAGAAATATTTTTATATAAACTTAAAATATAAGAAATTAGAAATAAAAAAAAATATTATAAAAAAATTAAATAAACAATATTAAGGCTCGAAAAAAACGATAATTCAAAAAAAAAATTTTTAATAAAAAACTATTTAAACAAAACTTTATAAAAGTATTATAATACTCTTAAATAATAATATTATAAAAGTTTCAGTCGATTTCAACAATTATTAAGTATTTTTATATAAAAAAAAAATATTTAAAAATATATAAAAATAATTAATTTTTATTCAACAAAAACCAAAAAAAAATACATTTTAATGAAAAAATATTGAATACCTTAATAAAAGAATTATAATACTGTTAGATAATGATATAACAAAACTTTCAGTTCGATTTCAACCGTTATTAAGTATTTTTATACAAAAAGAAAATACTAAAAAAATAAAAATATGTAATTAAAAAAAAAATTTTTTTTTAAATTGTTTCTATTAAAAAAAAAATATTTTTATAGTATTTTCTAAGAGGCATAGATGGTATAGATTATTGACTAAGACAACGCTAAAATCTCCAAAAAAATTATTCCAATCGGACCAACATTCTGTTGAAAAAGATTGGAGAGGTGCATGGACTTAAACATCAGGTGTAAAATACCGAGCTATAGTTTCATGGCTCGAGGGAGCAATTATGCATAAGGAATTGCGGTAGGCACCTTTCTCGACATCGATGGCGCCTTTAACAATGTGCAGACGGAGACGGTGGTTAAACCACTGGAAAATTTTGAGTTGAAAACGAACTTCAAGCGAACCATATATACTCTACTTAGCCACAAAATGGTCGTAACGGATTAAGGCAAAGTTAAGTTATCACGAAAGGTTAATAGGGGCACCCCGCCGAGTGGGACACTTTCACCACTGCTTTGGATCCTAGGGGATAATGTGATACTCGTTTGGCTGCTGGGTCGTAGCGTAGGAGATGTACTGAACTATTGTACTAGCCCTTAGCAAAGTTCATCTTGCCGAAATTGTAGGCATTCATGCGGTAATGCTAAATAAAAATCTTGTCAGACGCAAGTTGTTCAATTGTATGCCGGAGGGGGAGGTGAAAACATCCAGTTATTTTAAAACATCTCGGCAGTCTTATCATCGGCGAACCAGGAGACATAGGCGAATCTGACATTACTCATCTCAACAAATTTGTGTTAGGCTCAAAGCGCCTTCTCGGTTTTTTTTATTTGTGAGCAAATAATTTATGCAAATATTTATGAAAAATAATAAGATTAAAAATTTTGAAAAAAAAATTTTTTTTATTAAAAGTTTAACAAAGTGAGAACAAAAAACAAACAACAAATAATGTATAAAAATTTTTTTTAATTTTAGAAAAAGAAATTATATATAAAAATTTTTATTTCTTTATTTAAAAAACCTAAAAACTATTTTTAATAAAAAAAACTCATTATAAAAAATATTTAAAATGTAGTGTGTAAAATTTTTTATTATATCTGTTTATTTTTGTTTTCAACATTTTTTATTGTATGAAATTCCTGGTGAGATTTTCGCATGACTATAGCATAAAATAACAAAAAAAAAATTAGTAATTTAAAAACTTTCTCAGTCAATACTTTCTCTTTATGTAATACGCCTCTCCTACAACAACAATAATACCAGCAATTATTAAAGTGATATTAAAAAGAAATTAACATTTCTATTTGCAGTTAATAATTTTAACGGTCACGCCTGAATGCTGCATAAATATTAAAACGAAGGTGAGTCCACATTAACTTTCTGTGTTTCTTTGATTTCTACGACGCTTAGGTGCGCACGCGCACTGTACAACAAACTTGCATAGCTGCATATTTATATACACTAAGTGCCGCAATATAACTAGCTGGCTGGCTGTTCAGATCATGCAACAAATGATGGCGAGCGAAGGCCAAGCAAAGCAAGAAATTTTCACAAAAATTAAAGAAATTCTCGCATGAAAATGAAGGCATAAGTAATATTTCGAAAAGCAACAGGGGGAACAAGTCAGCTTTGCAGAAATTGCTAGGTAGCGGCCAGCCGAGCATGTCATGTTGCATGCGACAAATAGTTTCTCACACGTTCGTTACGCCCAGCAACCCCAAAAAATTAGCCAGTGTAGATGTACTACTTATGTAAACATACACTTAGGCGTATATACTCAGCTTTATATAAATAAACCTATGTCTTGTATACATATATATGTGTATGTTTATGTACATATATGTGTATGTTTATGAAAAAGATATTTTGTTGTCACAATGGTTCAAGCCCATCGAAACTGCGACTTTTTGGCAATACTTTGCTATTTGTAAACCAAATATTCGCATGGAAGTGACTTCTTCAGTGAAATTGCGCTATAAATAATTATACCGAGTGGATCTTTGAACGAGACTTATACAGCTTAAGGGTTCTGTACAATTTTAGGCTATTCAGAAACCAAAAAGCCATATAAGAGAAGCCTCTTGGATGCAGTTAAGGTATATAAAGAGATATGCTGAAAAAATTCTAAGTTTGTTAGCTCCCAACGAACCCAACGATGAACAAGTACGCTTGTAAAAAACTATGGCTTCTGCCGCGCTCCAAAGTCAGTGACCACACAACAACAGACAGAAAAACATAAAAAAAACCTACTGGGTTCACTTAAGTCCAACAAAACAAGTTTTCCGAAAAAAAATTATAATAATGAGTTCTGCGAGGCAAATGAGACGGCATCTGCTTTGGTTATCAGCACTTTCTATCTGTTTAGAAAATTTTTACTGTAATTCGTGGTTCTACAACTCGTCTATTCTATATTTTCATAATCATCGTTGTCAAGATGCCTCCTCAACACTCCACTACTGTACACAGATCGCAAGGTATCATTCCATAGACTTTTTTCGAATTATTATCTATCATAAATATTTTCAGAACCTAACAAACATAGCTTAGGTTGGACAGTCGCTGACATGGCTGTCAGAAACCGATTTCTTTTACAAGCAATTGGATTTTTTGAGACTTCGTGAAACTGTAATCAGCTGTGTGTTCACTGTTTGTCAACTTCGTTGAAAAATAGCTCTCAAAGATGTCAGCTCTCTTTCTAACACGCTCTTAGTAACAATAGATGAGTGTATCTGACAGCTTTTGTCCTGCTTTCTGATATCTTTTGTCTTTCAGCTCCTGCAATTGATGATTTCTTGAGTTCTTAAATTCTCAACTATACCTAAAGTCTACTTCTGTATACAAGTCTTGAACGAATAAGTTTTTAGGCTCGTTTTTTAAGGGAACTTCATGATATTCTAAAACGTTTCAAGATTAGTTTTGACTAAATGAATCGATAGCATATAGGATTGGAGAAAATGTTCAGCCATTTTTGGTTTTTTCAAATTTGTCTATGAACTATACAGCTCAATCAAGCTGAAAGGGAGGGTTTGGGTGGTCGAATGAATTAGCAATCTATATTAAGACCTTGACGCAATCTTACAGATAAACGTACTTTATCTAAGAAACGAGCTTAAAAGCAAACTTGTTAAAAGATAAATCGTTGATAAAGCACCTGTATCGATTACTACGTGGATCAGGTCGAGCAATATGTAAGAAACTCGATATTTTTTGGAGAAGGTTCACAGAAAAGTAATTTAGAAGCGAGGAGACTTTTAGAAATTTTTGATTAATATTTTTGACGCACCTGGGGTTTATTACGCTCAATGTAGTATTGAAAAGAGAGGTAATATTGAAAAGAGAGAGAGAGTGAGAGAGATAGAGAAAGGAATTTGTAGTCACAGAGAGTGATGGTGCGTAACGGAGCAAGTCTTCTATAAGTCTGGGAAGAAAAGATGTTTGTTGATCTTCGATGATAAGGTGTGAAATATGAGAAATTTGAGCCTCGTGAAGTTTGTCAAATTCCAGTTCGTTGGTTATAGAAAACTGCAAGAATAGTAAAAAGAGGGAATGAGGGAAGAATGCAGTGTTTTGAAATATCCGAATCCACTAAAGCGAATGCAGTCCCACATTGCATAATTATTTTTTCGAAAAATATTAAAGTTAAAATTCCACCCTACTTTGTCCCTCAAGGAGCTATCGGAAGAAACCGCTATTTTTTTTCATTCTAACCTCAAAATTGCACAAGTAATTTCTGCGAACTTGCCACAGCTGTTATTATTTGTTGCACTTGCGGTTTAGCTAATTT
Source organism: Bactrocera oleae (assembly GCF_042242935.1). Classification (NCBI taxonomy): domain Eukaryota; kingdom Metazoa; phylum Arthropoda; class Insecta; order Diptera; family Tephritidae; genus Bactrocera; species Bactrocera oleae. The sequence continues at coordinate 5,209,811 of NC_091539.1, forward strand.
CCTGGAACAAAAATATGATTGTATATGTGTCCTGCTAATTCCTGTTGCACATGTGAGCTGAGGTGGCATGCCACACATAGCTTGTTGAGCCTAGAAAAGCCACCTCTGCACATATGCAAACATATATTGTTTTCCATAACATGCCAAATATACGCCTCTAGCCAACTTGCAACGCTCTTGGCGCTGCACCGCCAGTCATGCAACAATGCCAAAATATAAAAGCATTGTAGCGTGTTGCATGTACTGCAATTTGTATACCTTGCTATATTTCTATACAACACATTATGCCTATATATACAAAGGTACGCGTGTGTTTGTTGCAACCGCAACAGTTTGTTGTAGCGCAATTGTCAGACTTGTTGTTGTCATTTTTGTTTGTGTTGCTTTTGTTCATTATTGGTGTTAGCCAAGTGTCACTGGCGTGTCAATTCGAATTTTACGCTCATAACAATAATAATTGTTGCATGCAACACATGCAACATAACTACCGATACATGTGTGCGCGCTATATTTATGCAACATGCAGCAGCAAATACGAGTAGTAAGAGTAATAATAAGAAAGTCCATAGCAAATACTTGATGGATGACAGCTATGAAATTATGTGGCAAGCAATTACTATATGTTGTTTTCGATTTGAAATTCCCTGCGTATGCGACACTGTTGTTCTTATGGCACACACACAGACACACACTGTTGCACCATACTAAAATGTGCCACAAGCAGCAGCAAGTGCAACACCTAACGGAAAAAATGCGTACGTGCAACGCATGCACTATATTGCAACAGCGCAACTGCCGCGGCAGCGTAATTAATATTGCGCGCTAAATTACGCGTAAACGCTGCGTCAACTTGCAACTTTACTTAGTGTAAGCATTATATTGCAACAACAAAAATATCACCAACAACAACGGTTGTAAACTGCAAACTGTTACCGCAAAACAACAACAACTGCTTCGCATATGCGTGCGTGCATTTTGCGGCGCCAATATGCTGCCTGCCACAGCGCCATTTTTGGGCAACACGCACAAAAATGCACAACGTGCAACAACAACAAGCACATTTCAGCATACCCAATCACTCACGGCGAGTCGACTACAAGTGATCGCTGCAATTAGCAGCGCAACTGCATGCTTATATTGACCCTGTGCGTAAACTTGCAACCAAAGCGCTTTTGTTGGCACATTGCTGCAAGAATTTTTTGTTGTTGTTGTTTTTGTTGCTGGCTTAGTTTATATGTGTTGTGAGATGTAAAAAACCGTTCATCACTTCATTAAAACACACAACGCCAACTTGCCACATGACCATATGTTGCATGCGCCCACACAGTTTCATGCGCATATGAAGTAGTTTTAGTGCAATATGTATTTGCAACATGGCTGTTAATGACTGCTGACTGCTGTTGCTCCGCTTGGAAGTTGTTGTTGTTGTTGTTGCATATTTTCGCCACTGACTGTCTAAATGGGTGACTGAATGACTGCTTAACTGACTGATTGATGACTGTCAGATTGCTCTCTTGCCGCTTGTTGATTTCCACAGTTATTTACTGCTGTTGTTGTTGCTATTATTTTTGTTGTAGTTGTTGCTCTTATGTTTGTTGTTGTCACTGCCATTGAGGCGATTGTACGTCACAATTAATTACGCGCATTTAAGCTGAACGTGCAACATGCAGTTGCACGCATGCAGCGCCGAACGCCGAATGCCGCATGTCAGCGCAAATGTTGCAATGAAGCTGTAAGATGTTGTAGCAAGCAAAAAATGCAACATTTTGTTGTTGTATAAAACACAAGGGTCCACATGCTTGTATTATGAAGCTGCAAATATTCACATAACCAAAACTAATAAATGAACCGTGTCAGTGTATGCGCCCCCAATTAGGGCAGACCGTAAAAGGAGGGTGAACTTATGGATATATGCGAAGAAGAAACATGAAAAGAATAAACATTTAAAAATTCAAAAATTATGCGAAAAAGTTTAACTCAGCTCAGGTTGAGTCGAAAGTAACGGTTCCACAGTGACGCTACAAGTTATCGACCGGAAGAAAGTACTGAAGGCTGTTGCGAGGAATGAATATACATACATAGATGACAAGACGTCTATAGAAACGTATAAGATTTATAAACACACACCCGCTCTCTCTGTGAATTTCTCAGTAGCACAAAAAAGTAAATAAGAGGTTGCTTAAAGCTTAATAGATCTCCAAACAGTCACATCGAGACGGGCTTGCAGTGATTTTAAGTTTTCCACGAATAAATTCGAAGCCCAATTGTCTTACTAGGACTCAAACTAAGCATAAAAACAAAAGCTTACTAAGACTTAAAAGACACAATGCAACTCTGATTGACCTATTCTCATTAAGTTCTTTAAAACATTGGGAGCAACGTGCTTTCCCAACTTTCCCAGCAGTCTCAATGTTAGACCGCACGTAATAGCATGCAATAGCGTCGTTGTAAGGGAGACGGCATTGAGAAAATAGCCAACCGATCTTTTTTTATCGGCTATCATCTGAGAGAAAATATTTCTGAGTAACATGACCCTGAAAATAATCCGCGCGAATACTGCCACATACCATAAAAACGGGCGCTGAATATTCCACAAGAAAATACTAGAAACTCTATGAGATCTGCCATCTCTGCCAGATATGAAATTTTGTTAGACACCCCGCATTCTTTGAACTATTAAATCAGTGTATCCTACCAATTTGGTTCACCTTTGAACCCCACAAATGACATACTTTATTTTAGATCTATTTTTTTGAGCTGAGACTATACCAACTGAACATATTTGACTCGGACTGACCCATTTAAACTGGTGGTCTTGCAAGCAAAAAAAAAGAGATCAATAGCATTTTATTGCAGTATGGTTAAGTTATTCCCGGTTTACTAGTACATGTTCTAGAAAAAATCAAGACGATTACATTTCATATAAATTTTATGTCATCTTTGATAAGCAGTTTTTGTTTAAAAACGTTTAGGAAAGCTGGTTAAAGCCTATCATCATCAAGCTTTTCAAAAAGCTCTCAATGTAGCTTTCCGCTGTTCACACAAAAACGTGAAAAGTATACTCAATAAGTTGGATGATTATTCTTGAAGTAGAATTCGCCATTAATATGAACTACCGTTCTACGTAACTCATGCAAATCCGGAATTTTATGCGGCCAAGTTCTATCAGCTCTGTAGCAAGCTAGATAATCCCTGAAGCAGCATACTTCGCCTAATAGATTCACGGTCTCACAACAGTCGGTTCTACGTAACTGGAACGAGTTCGTATAATTAACTGACCAAGTACTCTTAGCTCGGTAGCAAGCTAGATGATATTTGGAGAATGATTTATGATTTATGTCGCTACAACAACAACAACTCACTTAAAGCTTAAAGCGAATATTATGTTGGTACTATAGAAAACAACAGTTAGAAAACTTAGAAACATTGCAAATTTTACCAAAAAAAATTTTAAAATAAATATTTTGTTTATATTTTTCTTTTCTGTAAATATTTATTATATTCGCTTAATATTAATTTTTGGCTGCTTAACCAAGGCCACACGTTTTTCTAAGCGTGGTTTCGAGAATTTTAGCAAAATACCAACTTTTGTTTTGCTTGTTGCAGCTTTATGCTAAAAACTACAAAAAAAGCATTAACAGTATATTGTTTTTATTTCAAATATTCAAAAACGAAAACGTAAAGCTTTCTTTAACAAAAAGTTCGAACGCAAAATTCGAATACTTTTGGAAGTTATGAGAAGTAAAAATAAAACAGCGCCTGCGTATATGCTTTGATTTTTTGTATTTGCCAATATATTGCCTGCAATTAGTAGAATAAAAACAATTTTAGTATTCCAACAAGCATTTCTATTGATTTACAAGCATTTCAAGCACCTTATGTACACAGTTAAGTACATATATATATACGCCTATATGTCTGCATATTATATACAAATGTGTGTTGAGTGCCATTTCGACACGCTGAAGTGTGCATGTAAGTGTTGTTCAGCGCGCTAAAATGAGCTAATCATTAGCTGCCGTCGCAAACATAAGCATAGAAAACACAAATGCAACAACAACAATTACGCTGCACTTATACAATAGCTTGTACGATGATGACGGCGCCACCAACGGTGCTAATGTGACATGTTGCGCGCTCAAAAGCACAATTATATACTTGAAGCTATGTGCTAGCGTATATATGTATGATATATTACATATATATATATATATATATATATACATATGTATATATGTATGTATGTGCAACCACAAAAAGCCTTGTTGCCATCAGCAACACGCTCGCCTAATGCTCGACGGCGCGAAAATTCTTCAAGCCTTCAAATCACAAGTCGCTGTTGTTGTGGTAATGTCAGCTTTTGTTGTGTTTTTGTTCTAAATGCGATTGTTGTTGTTTTCGCGTTTATTGTTGCTGCTCCACTGATTAGCGCATTTATACAAATCGCATTTTAGCGCAAATCGCTTTTGCCAAGCCAACAAGCCACTCCAGTCAAAGCCCGACCGGCGCGTTACTGGTACAAGGGTCAACCTCTCTGCCAAGTGGCTGTGGCTGTGGCTGTCGCATGTTAACCCGCTCGTTGCTAGAGCATAACAACAATAGTAGCATATACACCCACTGGGTGGTGGTTTACCGTTATAATAATTTTTTTTTTTGTTCATGCAATCTTCTGGTGTTGGACCGTCGCCACCTTCATCTTTTGCATTTATTTTTTGCACATTTGCCAGCTCTCAGCAGATTTCGTATTATTTTTGTTGGCTTTTTGTTCGACAAATTTCGTTTGAAGTACCATTTGGCACCCTCATTAACGCATTTGAGTACGGCGACAAGTGCTGAAGGTTATTTGGTTAGAATTAGCGAGTACACATATTTTTGCTAATTTCGAAAGCAGTGTTGTGGTTGGTAACGCAAAGAATGATTAAAATATAAACCAAAAATATGAAATGAAATTAAATTTAAAATATAAACTCACTTTTAAGTCAATAAATATATATGCGTGGCCTCGTAGTCGTAAAATTAATAATATGAAAGCTACAGCACTCGAAAAATACGCAAACTGCTGGCTTTGGTCTGTAAAGTACAAGCGATCCGCTGCATGGAAACTTATTTCCAGAAATATTACAGCTTCCAAAGAATTTTTTGAAAATCCCACATCTGTGAAATACCGCCAAGACGATAGCCATCGAATCTATGTACACAAGAGCTCTCTTCATCTAAGTATTACAATAGCGAAACCTTATAAATCCAGTTTAGAATCGCGCAGACAGTAGCTTTTATAACTGTATACCTGCCGTGACTCCAAAATAATCATATCAACAACCACACTCACAGTCATATGCTCGGTGAGAGCCCCATAGTCCAACAATATATATAAATCACTTACATGTAGTGGAAGCCTCACATCACCTCGGCTAGCTTCAGTACGTACCAATAAGGCTATTGGTGATAGTCTCACGGATTTCAATTTTATTGGATAAACTTAAAATGGAGATAATCCATACTTAATAAATTTTGTTGGTGTTACCGAGATGGTAGCTGAAAGACTATAAGTATAGAACTAGTGCGTGAACCCTATTCAGGGATGCGCAATGCTGGTGATGTCAGTTTTGAACTCTCATCAGCTTGAAAATGCTTTAAGTATGACTTCACTATCTTAATAGTTACAGATTGAGCCCATGACCGTAGATTTCTTTGGTTTCGCCAAACTAAAAGATTGTTCTTTAGTTTGATGAAAAGACTAAGTCGGTTTTTTTTTTTGTTTTTTGCTGATGCATAAACTAGTCACTGCCGTGTTTTGATTATCCGTCGTTATTTAATTCACAAACAAGTTGGTTTCAACACCGTCACAGCAGTTTCTTTAAGAACCAGAAAGCATTTAAGCCCGATTCCACAGTTCATTTTTTCTCGATCTTTGAACTGATAGATCCTTAGCGGTTCTCTTTAAGAACCAGAAAGCATTTAAGTACGAGGAAGGAAATAAATATTCTAAGAGCACTTATGGATTTGAGCTCAGACATCAAGCAGGCGAACCTCCCTCAGACTACTGGATGTTATAGAGAGTTACCATGAATTAAGATCTTTCTCTGTACAAATCAAGCGATTGAAGACGCAAAATCATTGGAAATTTCGGTTCACTTTGCTAAAACTCCTCAAGGTCTCTTTAATAGCCAAATAGTTTTCAAGAATGAAGCTATGAGGTAATTATTCTTAACCCTTTCAGTTCTTTCATGTCTGCCATTGGTGTCTAGTACGCCAAATGCTTAGTATATAGGATATACTAAAATTTTACTTTTCTACTCTCATTACAATATCAAAATTTAGTATGGCGTTCATAAGTGGAAATTACAACAACAAAACACACTTACACTATGCCTATTGCTTTTTGTTTTTGTTGTTTGTTTTTCGTATATTTGTAATAATTTTTACCTATTTTTCTCTTTCGTATTTTTCTGTTATTTATTTGTTGCATATTTACTCGTATTTTCACATGCTTGCATGCGGCCCATGACATGTGGCAGCACTATGCGAGCACAATGTACATAAATGCATATTTCAAGTGGCCTAATTAGTGTTGGTGTGCTGATCGACACACTCATTAAATGAGATGGAAGGAAGAAAATGCAAAAATCGAAATTAAGAAGTAAATATTTACATATATGTATACACATAATTCAAATACCCAAATGTGTTGAAAATTTTTTTTAAAATACCGAGAAAAATTTAATTTTTACAAAATTTGTTTTGAAGTAAGATATTTTTAAATTTCAATATGAAATACTTAAATGTGTTGAACAAAATTTTAAAGTACCAGGAAAAATTTAATTACTACAATTTTTTTTTAAATAAACTATTTTACAATATATTATTAAATACACAAATAAGCTGCAAAAAATTTTGCTGTACCAAGATAAATATGTTAATTTTAATATTTTTTTTTTATAAAGTCATATATTCTGAATTAAGGAAGTAAAAAAAAATATAACTCTTCAGTTAATAAATATAAAATTATTTAATTTTTATAAAATTATAAATTTTCAATTAATTTTTTATAAATTTTTTACTTTATAAATTTTAAAAAGAAAATAAAAAAATTAGAAAATCAAAATAAATTATATATGTAATATATATATATATATATATAATATAAATTATAATACTATTGTAAAATTAAAACTTTTATTTTTAAAACACTTTTCAGTTTTTAGTTTAGTCTTTTAATTACTTATGTATATTATAAATTTTGAACAAAAAAAAAAAATTTAATTATGGTAAAATTTAAAATTTATATATTTAAAAATATTTTTTAAAATTTTAATTTTTTTTTGGTTTTGTTAATTTAAATTTTATGTAATTTATATAAATTTTTGCTTATGAGGTCCTTGCAAAAGTAATTAGTTTACACGATTTAGGCACAACTATACATTATTATTAGCAAAACACGCCCTCAACTATTTTCACTGAGATAACTCAACTATTGGCCGATATATGGGGTATAAAGTAAACCGGAAGTTCGAAAATCTTTATACTAGGTATATGGCGTCTAAGAAAGCCTTAATTCTATTCAACTCATTATTGACATACAGGCATACTGCTATCATGAAAGGTTTTTGTCCGATTTTTTCTCCAATTTTCACACTATCGATAGGAGTGTTTAATGTATGTTTTCTGGGCGAATTTAGTTATTGTAGTTTCAATGGTTTATCGAATATGTACATTAAATGTCTTAGGGGGCGTGGTCATGCGAATTTTTTTTCTAAATTTTTCGCCCACAGGTGCCTCTCGCTGCTGCGTTCCACTGTACCAAATTACAGTTTTATATTAATAAGTGTTTAGTTATGCCACTTTATAGGTTTTCGTTTAATGGTGTTTTTTGGGCGTGGCAGTGATCCATTTACGCCCAACTGCTATACCGTTCTCCCTTTTTTGCTCTGAAACACGTGTACAAAGTTTCATTACGATAACTCAATCTTACGCAAGTCTTTAATTTTTATATTTAATTTTTTTTATTTATTTTTATTTATTCGTTACAAAATAATGTATATTTATTATGTAAAAACATCAAAAATATGCAGAAAATATTTTTTTTTTGATTCGCTATGAATTTGGTGTTAACAACGCCAAAATTGTTGAGATTTCATTATATGTTTAAAAGAGCACAAACAACCGCATTATAAGTACATAATAAACAGCAGAAAACAACAAAAACACCGCTAAGTAGTTTAAGCTATTATAAAATACAACAACAGCAACAGCAGTAGCAACAGGAAGGAAGTGAAACACAATTGAAATGCGAGTGGCAAAATAGCTAATATACGCCACCATTATGCACACATATGTATACAAGCAAATATATGTATATATAGATATATATATATATAACGGCATAATTTCATATGAGTAAGGAAGGCGTACTGCAATCCTTTCAACCAACTGGAGAGTATAAAAAACAACAACAACCTAACTGCAGATGCTTAACACCGCCATAAAAAGGAAGCACTTACACACTTGCAACGCGTTCAACGGACTACATATGCAACGAGGGCGGTGAGTATGTCATAATTGCATACATATATATACACACCTACATGCATACATACATACACATATTTGCATGTTTAAATGCGCGATATGTATGTTTTGTAAGCACTTATGTGCGGTTATGTGCCGCATAGCTGCAAAAAAAAACAAAAACAAAAAAAAAAATACAAATAAAAAAACAACTACAACAATATTACAAAAACAACAACAAATTTTGCAGCTAATAAGAGGCAGCATATGAAGTGCGTCACAAGTAGCTGCCACTGCCGCTGCAGGAGACGTCTGCTCACCGTTGTACCGTGTGCTGAGTACGCAAAGTGTTTCCTTTCGCAACAAGGGTTAATTGCGACTCACCCCGTTCGTCGTTGATTTTTTCGTAAACTGACTGCATTGGAGCGGCCATTATGCCATTGACATCGCTGGATAAATATGGAATATGCTAATTTTTGGCGGTAACTTGGTAGCGATGGTTGGTGATTTGCTGTGAGTGGCAAGAAGTTGTGTTAAATAATTGATGTGAAACTAGGTTATGTGGACTTTTGCAATTGGACAACCGATGATTTGTGACAACGAAAATCAGTGTCACAGAGCACGTCAGACCCGCAAAAAGCAGAAGTGCTACTGGAGCTCGTCGGTACTCGAGCGGTTGAGAGTGCGTCAAGACAGTGGAAAGGAGTCTCAAACGTAGATTACTCACATCCTCTATAGACTGATCCGCTAATAATATAAAATATTATAATGTGGAAAGAGCTATGGTGTAGCTGAGCTCCGTTTTGTTATTTTGCCATGCAAATCCATGCCATCCATGACCAAACCGTAAAATAAAGCTTGACTCGTTAGATTTTATATACACTTTGAAACACCGACTGCTTAGCAATCGTCACTGTCTTTGGATTGGTGATTCATTCCATTACTACTCATTCTAGCAAACCTCATTCAATGAGTTTCGGAAGCAAGAATCCCGAAGTCTTGAAAACGATATATGTGAAGACCGGTTACGGATTAGTTGCTTAACCGCCTGGCGAAATCGCGATTTTAACCGAGCTCTCATGGATACAGGAAACCTTGACGCAAACTGATAACGAGTCGGCAAAATCGAAAATTTAATGTTGTAAGGCTTGAGACGTACTACTTCAAAGACAACCTGGTGAAATCAAAATAAAACACAGCCATTTATATTTACTGCCTCAAATCAAAAAAAAAATATATATATTGAGCCGAAAAATTTAAAAAAATACAAGAAATTTGAAAAGAAAGAGCTTTTATACAAAGCTTTTTATAAGCTTTTAAAGCTTAAAGCTTATAAATTATCAAGCTTTTTATAAACTAAAGAAAAGCGCGAAAGATTGCAGCAACGAACGAGCTTTAAACTTTTCATGACTTTTAGAGTTATGTCAGTTTTTGTCGTCGGACTTGGTCAACTACGATACCAGACGCTCTTGCTATCATTTTATGCCACGGAAGATGGAGATAAGTGAGCTGAAGCCTTTAAAACTTATAAAAATCCAGATATATTATATAAATTCGACCGAAGATTCTACTACGATACAAAATTTTATTAATGCGACATCTTCGACACCACGAAAACAACGGCAGGACAGACTGAGACAACTTTCTCGACGATCACGTTTGGGTAAACAAAACGAAGCCGGATTTATAGCCGCAGAAAGACTGCTACAAGACCAGAGTGAGAATAAAGAGTTAAATGCTGTGTCGGTCGTGGTACAGATTGACTCTTCGTAAGCGAAGTTACTTTTAGTGAGCACGCGGACTCTTTAAATGCCTTACGAGATCTGTTTGGGGGTTATTATTGTGTTTAGTTGTTTAAGTGTCTAGAAAACCAACACGGTTTAGATATATTTTGCGTTCCAAAATTACTAAAAGTTTCTTTAGAAACTGTGTTTTTTACACGTTATACTCATGGATATTATTGTGATTCGCAACCCAAGCCCATCTGTCATCAGTTTATTTAGCATAGCTTGGTTTTGCTCCCCTTTTTCGACATAGATCTTCTGTATGAACTTTGATTCAAAACCAACTTTTCTCGGTGTCATTTTACATTCCGCAATTATTCAAGCTATATTCAAGCACATACAAGTATTATACCTTCAAGAATCCATTTATCAAGTGAATTAGTTCATCCTTAGGGCATGGGTGGTTTTTTTATAAACTGAGGTTGAGTCTACCTGCAAGCTTTATTTATTTTTGTTGCGATATAGGATTTATCAATTGATTTGGTTAATCGTTAGGGCATAGCAGGGTACTGGGTTGCTTTTCTTATGGACCGGCATTGAGCCTATTCACGAACTGCACCTCTTTTTGGTGCAAAAATAAAGAGCTTTCTCAAAAAAAGTTCACACTTCAAGCCACAAAACGAGTGATACGTCGGCTACGTGGGTTCTTTTGTAAGATTTCCGATTTCAGCGGCCTTTAAAGCCAATTTTTAAGCCTAAAGTGATAATTAACTGAACGACGGGACTCCACATTTTACAGCACGCTCCAATTTCAATGAGTCCGGTGAGTTTGACTCATATTTAACCCTTCTGGTATTTGTCTACGAAGCGATCCGCCAAACACGCCTCAGCTTCCGTCACTTCCCGCTTAACTTAGCAACAACAAAAAAAATCCGTTGATTTCGTTTAACCATTTTCGATTCATGATTAAACGGTCTAGTCGCTGAAAAGAGTTGCCACCATTAATTTTCAATTTAATTCATCGCTATTATCGGCACTTCAAATAACCTATCATTATTCGAGAGCGACGCGACGCCTTTTCCGTGACAACGCTGATGATGTGTTAGCTTGCGAAAATTAATCGCCAGCAATTTGATGCAATTTTTCGCTATAAATGTACATACATACATACACCTAAACGCCTTGAGCTTTATAATAGGTGGCAGTAAAAATGCGAATATGCAAACAGCGCAAAGCCTCGGAGAAGAGAAGCAGGAGAGGTGAGGGGTTTGATGTCAAAGGACGCTTTAGATTTTCTAACCGCTTAAAAGCCTGCTGTTGTTGCCTATGGTTATTGCTATTTTTGTTGTTTTTGCTATTTTTTTCTTGCTTTTTCAACTCCGCAGTTTATTTGCACACATTTTTTGCACTTTTCTGCCACTTCTTCGTCGTTCACTCGCCGTTGGTAATGTGTCAGCGACATATTTAACGCGTCAGCATGACTTCCAAGAAGTGCAAAACATGAAAGGCATCGACGAACGGCGACCCGGACGTTGAAAGGTACCGTGCAAAAAATGGCGCATGCATAAATAATAAGCTAATATGTTAGAAGAAAAAGAGAAAAGAAACGGTTAAATGAAATGATTGTGAAAGAAAGTGTAGCAAATGTTTAGCACGGCTGGAGGTGTGGCTGATTGCACTGGGTGAGGCTAGAACAAAGACCTCTGTACAGTGCGGGAAAAGTGGAGAAAAATATTGGTAGGTAGAGAAAGTGAAACGGGAGCGGCATAGTGGAACAAATAGCGCTGTTTGTGCTTTCGGAAGTTTTGGCAGAAATTATTGTGCATAAGTTGTCCAGATCCAGTCGAGTTGACTATGTGTCTTAAAGTAGCGACTGCAAACTCGGAAAAAATATCTATTCGGAAGCAATAGATTTCTCGAAAATTCGAGTCGTATCTTAAAGATTCTAATTAGTAAATTATCAAGATTTGTTTGGAAATGTGTTCGCGGTCCTTCGTTAAACAAACAAGGAATTCGTGGAAGCATTCCGCAAAAATTTGGATCTACCTAACCTCAATGGAACTGTACAAAAATCGTTCTCACAACAGCATCCAACACAATCCAAGTACTGTTGCCTTCATAGCTACCGAAAAAAAGTGAATTTGAACTGTATTGATATTGAAAATATTTCTGTAGAAACATTGCGAGCTTTCTTATATGCATTGTAACGAAGTCCTACGAACCTAAAACTTTATTTCGGAGCACACTGCAGACTTAGCGAAAAAATAACTGAAATTGCCGAGCTATCGTTGCGAAAAAACACGATCTATCCAAAACTGTCTGTTTTGTAGCTAGGCGTGTTTTTGGACTTACAACAACAACAACTACTAATTCTGTAGGTAAAATACTTTTCGCCACCACTGTGCAGCATTAGAAATTCGTCATGTACTCATATGTTGCTGCTTCTAGCACATTTTCACCCCTTTGGCACACCTTGTTGCATCATTGTGCTTCGCTTTCTTAGCAAAGGTAATTATTTTTCAACTTCTTTACGACTAGATGTGACGCTTTTCTCCTTGTTGTTGTTGTTTTATTTTGATTGCTTGTATAAAATGCGTTATATAAAATGCTCTGCTTTACTTGCATGTGTCTGTGTGTTAGTGTGTGCGTCGTATAATGACTGCGAAAGCGCATGAATTAATGATGTTGCACGCATGTGGCATGCAACCGTGGCGGTGAGTTGACAGCGCAATTTGTGTTTTGAAAAATATTTGCTTACCTTAAGAGGTGGCAGGAAAAACTGGAAAATCAAGAAGAGAGAAAATAATTTACTTGAAACATCAGCACAATTTTTTTTAATTAAAAAAAAAATAATTTATAAAAAAAACCTTAATTTAAAAAAAAAAACAGTCGGATTTTTTATAATAGTTCTTCTTCTTTTTTTCATAAATATTTTTGTGGCAATGATTTTTTTCTCTTTGTTTGAATTTAGCACAAAAAATTTATTTTTTTTACAAAATGTGCAATATTTTGGAGATTTACTTTTTAAAATTAGCTTTAATGATATTTTATATTTTAATATTGTGAAGAAAACAAAACAGTTGGACAAAATATTATGTTTTGAAAAAATTTTAAAATAAAAAAATTTAAGTAAAGAAAAAAATTAGAAAATTATATAAAAGATTAAAAAGAAAAATAATTAATGAACATATATTAAATGGTAATAAAATTTTTTTTAAAAAATAAGCTAATTTTTTTCGTAGACTAATTAAATAAGGAAAACATTTTTAAATTTAATTAATTATAATTTATTTTGATTAAAGTTAAGTGTACGGTAAAAAAAATTTAAATTGAAAACAACGAATTTTCTGAAATTCATTTCCAAAAAAACTTGAATTTTAGAATAATTTTAAAAACTATTTTTTTGTTTATTACATTAATCCAAACGGATTCTCTAATTGTTTTTTATAAAAATAATAATATTTTAAAGAAACACTTTTATAGAAATAAAAAAAAATAGATTTAATTTTAATTAACGGTGCATAAACTTACTCTATTAAATTTTATTTTTTGAATTTTTTTGAAATTTTTGTAAATAAATAAACTAACCTCAGATGGAAATAAAAGAAATTTGTCTTATTCACATTAGTTAACAAAAGAAATTAGTTTATGTAATTAAGAAAAAAATATTTAATTTTAATTAAGATTCTTACTCCCGTTTAATTTTTAATATTTTTTTTGATTTTTGTTTTTGTAAAAAGGTGTATTAACCGAAGATGGAATTTTAAAATGTTTTCCCTATTTAATTAGTTAACGAAAAAAATTAGTTTATGTAATTAAGAAAAATTTTATAAATATATTTGATTTTAATGAACGGTATTTCTCTTTAATTTAAATTTTTTTTTTGTAAATTAATAAATGATTCACAGATGGAATTTTCTTTAATCTCTTATTTTATTTGTTAATTTTTTTTTTGTTAAATTAAAATTTTTATTTTATTAAAATTTTTTTGAAATTTTTATTTCGTAAAATAAGAAATTAAGCACAGATGGAATTTAAAAAAGTTCTCACTATTTAATTAGTTAATGAAAAAATTAGGTTATATTTTTAATTTTGCTAAAGTTCTTTAATTTATTTATAATTCCTTTTTAATATTTTGTTTTAATTTTTATTTATTTTTTTGGTTTATTTAAATTTTTTAATTTTCTTAAATTTAAATTTTAGTTAAAATTTAGTAATTTAAGATTAATTTCATTCAATCAAAATTATGAACTACAATTTTAATTTAATCTTATTTAATTAAATATTTTTTTAATTATTTTTTTATTTAAGATTTATTTCATTAAGTCAAAATTATGAATTACAATTTTAATTTAATTTAATCAAATTTTTTTTTTAAAGGCCTAATAATAACCTTACAAGACGTCAATTGTTTTGTAGCAACGCCTTCGTCGCCATATTTGCCGTCAGCAGAAAGCAAATAAAGGAGAAAATATATTTTCATAATTACTTTATTTTTGTTATACACGTACATATGTACGTATGTATATGTGTATATTTAAATATATACAAATTTGCATTCCATCAGCAAATACATATTTATTTAACTGAGGTGGCAACGTTGCGAACTGGTTACATTTTCCACATGGCTGCAGCGTTGGCATGCAGAAGGAGTTGACGTCCGCCGAATACTTGCAGAAGTTGGAAAATCTGTTGAGTAAGAAGGTATGTACTGAGTAGTTGAGGCTCCTCTTTCGTGCCGCAAAATGGCGTAAATGCAAATTAGCTCAGAATTAAGTATATTTTTCACCAGCTTTTAGGTATAAAAGCAAGAGGCAAAAATAATTAAGAAAATTTTCACTTATCGCTGAAATATTTAAATTGCTGGCAATTTACATACCAAACTTAAAGTTTTTCGAGACGTTACTTTTTCACGGAATTGAGGTTATGCTTTGAGGCTTGGCAACACCGTGGATTGAGGGAAATGAGTGTATTAAAAGCTTGTGCGTTATTTATTGTGTGAAAAGAACGCGTATTTTTTCTGGTTTCTCGAAATTTTTGACCTAGATAATAGTTAATCTTTAGTCCTCGAGTTAAAATTCCCATGTGTTCACTAACACCAAGAAGATTCAGAATATTTTGCTTTAGAGTTGTAGACTTGTTACAAGAAAAATGCACTCTACTATTAATTACTACAACTGAGTTTAGGTCTAATGTTTCAAATATACAAAAAAAAAACAAATACTGAAGATAACGGCTATACCACTTTAAGGAGATATCCGCATACTCTCTTGTACGAATACATCTCGATAACTTTGTTGTTGTTTTAGCATGTAATTATGTTGGCAAGAGAGCAGAAGTGAGTAGAGAAATGGCGAATCGAAGACAGCTAATATATGCTTAAATAAATATAGTTTTTTTAATATTAAGGGTTACGAGTGTTCCGAATTTTCTAAACATTGAACGTTTTCTTAAAAATAATATCTTAGCAATATTCACTGAAACTTCTAAGTAAATCCTACAAATACTTTTCGAGAGGATTCTCGAGCGCTCTGTAAGGTGCGAGAGCAGATAGCTAGCACCAGCTGCAAGCGGACCTAAAAGGGTTAGGGGTAGTCAGTTTTAAAAAAAAATCAGTTTTTATCGTTATTTCGTTAAGTGTAATATCTTAAAAATATTCTCTGAAAATTTCAAGTTGATCCAATACTTACTTTTTGAGTTATTCGACGAATAACAAAGAGCGCTTGGGCACTTCAAAGCGCTCGGAAGCAGGTAGCTAGCGGCAGCTGCAAGAAACTTTAAATGCGTTTTTCTCAAAACTATGTTTTTTGAACTGGTGACAACTGTAACTCGAAAACCGCTCAATTGATTTTAATGAAATTTATACAGCTTTTAGAATACATAATAAATTCGGTACTGATCGAAGGATTTTTTTTTCAAAAATTTTAATTTTTTAAGATTGTGACTAACTGTTGATTTTTTCCCAAATATCTAGAAAAAAAGTTCCTGAGCCCGCCATTTTGTTAATATTTGCAAAAAAAGAAAAAACTTCAGGCCCAGGATTATCTACAAGTATTTATTATAATATATATATATATATATATATATCTAAAGTATTTATATAACTAATTTTTTTTAACCGATTGAAATTAAAATTTTTTTTTTGAAATTTTCGTGACTTCAAGTCAAAATATTGTATACTAATGCCATATTAATACCTTAAACTTAAAATAACGTGATTTAATCGCAAAAAAAATTACTGAAAATTCTCATTTTTTCGTGCCCCTGACTATCCCTAACCCCTAAAATTGCGTCTACAACTACACTATGCTTTTCGAGCTGATGACTAGTGTAGCTTGAAAATCGCACGGTAGATTAAAATGTATTTTATACAACTTTTTGATAACTTGAAAAACTAGTGCCTAATCGAAGCATCTTTATATCTTGAACAGGGTATATTAAGTTTACCACGATGTTTGTAACACCCAGAAGAAAACATTAGAGACCCTATAAAATATATATATAAATGATAAGCATGACGAGCTGAGTCAATTTAGAACCTTTTGTATTTGTGAAGGGTTATATAATATATATACATATATTTGTTTTTTTTTGTAACAATTTAGGTTTTTAAGTATCTTGTTTTTTTTACTAATATTTTTCCAAGCATTCTTATTATTATTTTTTTTTAATAATTTACGATTAATAATTTTGTTTCTTATTTATCTTATTTCTGTTTAAATATTATATTTTTAAACTATTTTTGTTTTTAATTATTGCTTTTTTTATAATTCCATTGTTTAATTTATTTTTTTTTTTTTTGATGATTTCTGATGTTTAAATATTTTTATGCTAATTTATTAATATTTTTTATATTATTTTTTTGTTCAATTATTTTGTTGCGTTATTGTTATTATTCATTTATTTTCTATTTGTGCAACTATTATTCAACTATTTTAGATTATTATAATTTATTTGTATAAATATTAGTATTTTTTTTTAATATTATTATTTTTTTATATATTATATTTTTATTACTTTTTTTTATTAAACTATTTTTAATAGTATATATTTTTTTGAATAACTTGCTTACATCTCTTCTCTATTCGTGTCAATCTGGGTCAATCAATGCTTTTGTAGCGTTCTATTAGTGAGGCTCACATATCCGCGCTTCAAATGTCAAGCGGCTTTGTCCAGCAAATTAAAAAGAAAGAATTAAGAACAATATGCGATGAGAGCAGCAATATTACACACCCGCTCAACAAATCGCCACCAACCGTGTGACACCACCCACAGCAAGGAAGGCAAAAAAGCAGACAACTCATGTAGACCCAAAGCGTTCTAGCTAGAATTTTTCAACGAAAAAAATCGCGCAATTTGAAATTTAAATTCTAATAAAGCGCTTTTCGACTGCTGAGGCAGAAGCAGCAAAAGCGAAAAACAAAAAATGTGTGACCGAGCGGCTAACAGGCGTAATACATGCCACAACGCTTGACGGCTGCCACTTGAAAAACCCGCCATAGCCAGTTATGCGTACTATGAGCGCTGTTAGGCCGTTCGCTAAATAGACAGTGAGTGGATTTGCCGCCGCGTTCGCCACCGCCAACGCTGCCGCCGCACACAGTTGCCACACATTGACTTAATTGAATAAATCAAACGACGAATCAAAGGCGACCCTTTTAATTGACTGCGGACCACCATGACGACTAAGCCAAATGCAATAATAATAAAAACAATTTGAACAACAACAACAACAATTCTATTTATATGAACTACAATGGCGATCGAGTATGATGCTGACGATGTCGCCTTGTTGCACAACACACTTTTAGCGTTGACACACACATACACATATAGCGTATGCCATATGCCGCAATTGGTGGCATTGTGGCCCACCAGCTCACCACCGCCTCCGGTGACAAGACAATGCAGCCCCTATGACTTTCCAATGAAATGATCGTTATGAAGATGCTTGCCAAATGCAACAACAACAAACTTATAAAGTAGGCAATATTGTTTTATTATGAGCAACAGTAACAACAACAACAACAACACAGGGTCGCAAACGACAACAAAAGCTCTATTGAGCCGGCAGCAACTCATAAATTTTTGCCTCAAATTTCAAGTCAGACAAAAACAACAACAAAAATAGCAGCAATAAAAAAGATTGAGCAAAACAATTGCTGATTTTATTTTCATTTCTTTGAACGTCGTTCAACGATCACTGAAATGAATTATTATTGCATTGATGAGTGGCGGCAGCGCCGGTGCCAGCAACGGTGGCAACAACAAACGTACTAACACCAACAAAGAGAGGACGACAACTTTTTGCCGGCGTAAGTAACCAGCGGCGTGAGGAGTAATGACTCACTAAGTTTATTTTTCTTTATGATACTTCGTCGTAGGTCCGCAGTTTTTGATGATCGTGTAGCACGAAGGCGCAGCATGAGGTTGGATAACATATTGAAGAATAGAATCGTAGTCCGTTGCCACTTCGTTTACCAGATTGCACTCGGATTTATAGTCGCTTAAAGACTACAGATTGAAGAGCTCACTCCCGTTCATTCAATCCTACTCTTATAGTTCTTTCAGCGATCAGTCGATGAAATACAGTTTCTTAACATAAACCCAATGTGATTGTGGGGACCTCAACATGTCGGAAAATACTCTTTTAGAAGCCACTTGAAATATACTAATGTTTTTCCAAATAAACCCTTTGAAGCAGTTTTCCTCTTGTCATTTCCACTAACCACAGCAACAATCGCGACAATGATCACATCGTTAATCCGGCTACGAGCTGATGCTATGGTACTTACTACATCGGCAACCACTAAATATTTCTACACAATAACTCATACCTTAGCTCCAACTACACAATAACCCATATATAATTTTCAACTCATCGACATAGCTTCGTTCATTCTCGTTAAAGGAAACCCACTAACAAGTTTCTAAAATATGTCATGCACAGTTACGAAGCCGCAAAATTTTCTGGTCTAGTCTTTTTGGAATATTGTTGTTTGACAGCTTTAAGTTTTGGCTGAGTGAAAAGCTGAAAAAGTTATTATTAATAAGATTCGTGTAGTTTTATGAAAATATGTCGATTTAGGAATGCTTAAGGATTGATAATTGAGGGTGCCGAAGGCTGTCGGTGCTTTCAAATTCAACTAAATTTCGAAGACACGCACTTCTCGCCATGGTCTTTTGAATACTAAGAGCTCTTTTTCTAGCAGTACCACAACCTAAAAATATACAGGATATGCTCACATTCGGACTTGATCTTGAGAGCTCAGCCGGTGCACTTACTTAACCTTTCGATGTGGTCATAGAGGTCAAGCAAGCGCATATCACCTGCCATTCTTATGACGTTAAGATCCACCTATTTCCCTCAATGCCGTAATTGTGAATATGGACGTAATGGCTTCTGAACTTAGATGACTTAGACTTTCAAGATGTCGAAACCTTTTTCTGCGCATTTGCATAACCATACGTTCCTTCCAAGATCTTCGAACTCTTAGAGCTGCATCCGTTATTTAAACGGATGAGATTGCTTTAAAGATCGCTTCCATCCTTTTGTACATGTTACCAGGCTCTACAAGTGTTGGTTACCTTAGCTTTCGATGCTCCTAGACGTTGCTGAATGTGCCAGAACGACTTACTAAGAGACTTTGTTGGAAAAAGAGTAGAAGTGGTGTTTAAACAAGTTCGAATTGAGATTGTGAAGCAGTTATTTTAGTTACCCATAGTTAAATGAGTATGAGTAAGGGTTCGCTTGGTTGTAGCATATCTGTTTGTTTTTCTGTGCTCAGTTTTGTGTAGCGTGGACTTAAATGTGGAAATCTGAGATTTATTGCGTTCAATTTTTGACAGGCTTAGCCGCCATAGTTCATATTGCTGTTACACCACCAACAGCGTTGCCATTTTTTATTGTAGTTTCGCGAAACGACAGCCGTCGATTAACTACGAACTGATCTCATAATTTCAGCTGCCGAATTTCGGCATAACGCTGTCGGTACGCTTGTCTTGTTCAGCGGGATTTGTTGTTTCCTCGTATTTTCTCAGCGCGACTTTCGAAATTGTGGGTGAGCAACAACAATGGACATAGCTGCTGTTGTTGTCGGTTGTAATAATCTTTCGGCGAAAGCCCTACTAGTTGCGAACGCCGAAGGAAAAGTCAGCCACGTCAATCACTCAATTAAACTCAATTATTTTTATTATGATGAGAGAGGCCGCAACGGGTACGGCAATAATAACCGAGCAAATTCGAATTGAATGTACTGCAGATCAGTGCGAGCGCAGCAACTAGGAGACGCCGCCGCGCTGGTGGCTTGTCGGCGGCGGCGCTGATTGCGTTAGTTTGGTGGCCTCAAGTGCGCGACTCTGATGGCGACTGAGGCGGCGGTTGAATTGTAGGTGGCTGACAGTGATTATTGCTGTAGTTTGGCGAATTGATGCTGGTGGTCCGAACAACGCACTAACATACACACACATACAACAACTGCTGTGAGTGTGAGAAATTCGCCGAAGAAGGCGTGGGATGCCACCAACAAGCGCACAGACAACAAACAAACGCGAAAAACATCGTCTGCGAATGAGAAGAAGGCAAGCGAACGGAAACGGGCAATAAGTGGGGGCGGCCTAAGTGGCATACCACAAGTAAGTGGCCACATCAGCAGCGGGTGGGTGGTAGAGTGGCTGCCTGGCGATTGTGTAGCCGCCTCCGCCGGGCAAATCAACGCAATAAGCGATTTCACTAAAATTGCACAACAACAACTATAACAAAGTTTACAAAAATAACAATTGTTACAAAAACAACAACAGCAACAACAACAGTGATTACAACAACAATTGAGCAAATTACTCACATTAAAATAGCAAATAATTTTAGTATTCATGCTGCAACAACGACATATTGCGATGAATGTCATCAACAGCGTGCCCCCAAAGAATACAACAATAGCAGCAACAAGAACAAAGCTAGAGAAGCTGCACTTGTATTACCATAATTTATAGCGTGAGAACGTCTAGCGCAAAGTGGTGACAACATTTTTCGACAGCAATATGCAACAACAAAAATGTCAAATACAGCAACAGTAAAATATGACAACAACAACAAAAATTTATAATAACAACAAAAAATTACAATATCAACAAAAAATTTACAATAACAACAAAAAATTTACAGTAACTACAAAAATTTACAATAACAACAAAAAGTTAGAACAACAACAAAATGTTACAATAACAACAAAAATTTACAATAACAACAAAAAGTTACAACAACAACAAAAAGTTACAATAACAACAAAAAGTTACACAAATGTTACAATAAGAACAATAAATTATAACAACAACAACAATAACTTGCAACATTAACAAAATGTAAGCTAGGAGCAATAACAGTAATTGCAATTACCCTTATGAAAAGCTGTACCCATCTTATACTAATCATTGCTGACAATAAAAACAACTGTAATGCCGCAGCACGCCTCCATCAACCTATCAGCGTTGCCACTGTTCAGCTGAGCCTAGTGGAACCTAATAACGGTATGCGTGTGTATTTATTAACTACTGCATTGAAATAGCAAATTACTAGCTTACTCTGCTGGCAGGGTTGCTAGGCTGGTACTAGGCTTGATTTTGAAAATATGCGGAATATTACTCCCCACATTCCAACGAAGCCAGCGTCACCCTACCGGGTTATAACGCACATACTTTTTTCACCAGAACTCTGCAATAGAGTCTAGCTGGCTAGAGAGCTCGGCACAGCTCGACGGTACCAAACCGCTTGAAGTAATTCTACGATGAGCCGTCTCACAAATTACAGCGAGTCCTTATAAACCTAAGCAGGACTTTGAAATAAACAGATTACGAGCTCTTACCACAAAAAAAGCAATAACCGACTAGATATAGCAGAAAATTTGCGCTACGGATCCGAACAACTTTGCAATAACTTTGATTGACTGACTCTTAAGCCGCTATTACTTGGTTAGCAAAGTAAAAGTTTAGCCGAACTTCGTTGCTGTTCGGGTTTAGTTCAAGCAATAAGCCATGTTCCTGTTGGTTCTAGCTTGGTTCAAGACTTTAGGTTAAAGCCAAAGCCCGAAATATATAATATTACATAGAAAACATATGTAAAACCTTATGAAGATTTTAAAGCTATGCTAATCAGATTCGAAATTACCTCGGCTGATTCCTAAAATATGATCCTTAGAGTGGACGCCAATGGTAATAGTAAAGTTCTGATTGCTCGAGATTCACATAGAACGACGGATCTTCTACGTGAACGCGCACCAGAGTTAAGCAGTCGGTAGCTTTTGAGCTTGGGTAGTAAGAAAGCTAGCTATCTGAGCCTTGAACTGTCCATGCCGCTAAACGAAATGGAAAACGTAATGGAACCTTCTCCTAACACGTTTGGTAAAAACTGTCCGATGCATGGTTAAGATTATGTATGGATGACTGCTAAAGGACAGAGGGACATTAACTATGAACTCGTATATGTTCTAAAATCACTAGGACATTGTCTTTGGAGAGATGCTTAACACATAGTACTACATTTGAACGGTTACCAAGGCTCTTGAGGCTCTTTGTATACAGATTAAGAGCATATGTACTGGTAAATATACTGAATGGACGAGTCTGACTTTTCTAATGAGATTTTCAAAACTCACAAAGCTGAATTCCATGGGGACATGGAAACACCTGGGCCTATTACTGGAATGTCTCGTTGAAGAGATCTGAAAGTTCTTAATGTTTAGAATCGATAGAGCGATCTTTTTTTTAAACTCCTGGATATAAGTAAAGAAAGAGGTTAGGCAATAGATTTTCTCTTAAAGTGCTATTGAGAGGGCTTGTAACATTTGTAGGTGGAAGCCGAAGCTCAAGGAACAACAATAACAAAAATAAAAAGAGGAAATACGACAGCGGAGAAACTATAACTGTAACGATAGTTCAAATTGTTTGAGCAACAGTAATTATAAAACAACAACAAAACATTTTACATTCACAACAATATTTTACAACAACAGTAATACTATACACTGCGGCAATGGTCGAAAACGAAACCAAATCCACAACTTAGTGGCGATAGTAACAACAACAGCAACAACAATAACAGTAACAAGCAATCGCTTATTTCACAAGACAGCGCAACAACAACAATATGGTTTTTGTCCAAACAATGGAAAAGTGACCACTAGCGCCTGCCACCGCCCACCGTTCATGCAACAATGCACATTTTCGGACATTTTCACAAACTAACTTTGTTGTTGTTGCATTTTGCGTTATTTGCTGGCGTATTGCCAACCTAAGTTGCCTGATCGTGCGTGCCGTTGCTGTTATTGCAGCAATTTTTGTTCCCACTGCTTGTGTGTGTGTGTGTGTGGCTGTGTTGTCACTGATTGCCACACTGCTTGTGGCAAGCGACCGCCCACACTCGGCTCGGCAATGCGGCCACTTTGCGGTTGAATGCACGAAGGGACGAACGACAAACAACAACAACATCAGTAATAATAACAACAACAAAATTGTGTGGTTGTTGTTAGTTTGTTGTTGTTAATTTTCGTTACTTAAATTATTTTCTGTATTGCTGCTTTTGTTTTTGTTGCATTTTGGGGGTGGCTCTGCATTGCTTGGCTGCTGTCCGGTCCGCGTATGTGGCAATTGCAACAGCGCCGCCGCTTGCGTGTCGCTGTGCGCAGTTAAGCTGAAAGTGTCCATTAGTTGCGGCAATTTGTGCAATTGCGTTTGTTGTCGCTACCGCTAGTATTGTTGTTGTTGTTGCACAATGCTAAGCCGCAGTGTATGCAGTGAAAAATAGTCAAATTAGACGGAAGCGTTGCCAGTTGCGTGCAACAGTAGCTGTCGTTGAAACATATAATATGTATTTATGCCACAATGGTGCATGTGTGCGTGTGTGTGTCTGCCATGTGAACATCTAATTGCTGTGATTTGTTGCACATTTGTGGCTAGCAAATAACTGCAGTTACAATGACAGCTAACGTGGGGTCGCCAACGGTCAGCGACCGTCCCTTGCGCGTTTGCCGGTTTTGTTATTGTTGTTGCTAGCTTTGTTTTAGCTTTTTCAGTTTCATCATCATTTTGTTAATTATCATCGTCATCAGCCTTCATTGCCCTCAATACTCATTTGCGTACATTGGCTTGGTAGTTATATTGTTGCAACATTCGCTACCTTGTTGCATAATGTGCTGTGTGTTGCAAACAACGTTTAAAGCGTAAATATTCATTTGTTGCATTTTACAGTGTCGCAGAAACAATAACGACATAGATGGATATATATTATATAAATATATAGATATATATAATATATTTTCTGCTTTTAACTAAAGCTCATAGATTCCAGGTACCTGCATAATTTATCAAGCTTCTCACATAGAAAGTTTTTATTGTTGCCTAAAATACTCATCACTATTCTACCCAGCTTTCCTTGCAACCAGCAGCTTCGGCAATTGCTTTTTCTCTGTTTAAGAAACTCAATTCCAAAGTAAGCAGACCCCCATCATCTTCTGTCTTCCTTTTCGAAACGTCACTGCTTTCATTCATCACATAAGAAAGCGAAATCCTGTACAACCTTTCGTTAGAAAACCTTTATTTCTCGCTTCCCTTTTTGCAGTAGACCAGTTTTTGAACTCCATATCGGTCAAGAGCTCGATTCCATCTCTCCACCTTCCTCAATACTTATCGCCAAAGCAAGTAGTGTTCTATCATCATTATCCGTCCTTTCTGTAACATCCTGCTTTCATCCCCATTAGAGGAAGCCAAACCAAGCACAATATTCACTATAAGGTCCTCTTTGCTTGAAAGACCCACTCTATCGCAGTAAACTTTAACAATCTTGAACTGCATGTCGATCAAGAGCTCGTATGTTCCAACGATCCTCTTTCCTCGATACTTATCGCCAAAGCAAGTAGTCATCTTCTTTATCCGTCCTTTCTGGAATATCCCCGATTTCATTCTCCATAAGAGGATGCTAAATCTAACAAAATCTTCGCTGTATGATTCTGTTTGTGTGAACGACCTATTCTATCGCAGTGGACTTTAGCAGTTTTTGAACTCCATATCGATTGCTCTATCTTCTTCGATACTTATCGCGGTTCCAGTGAATACACAAATTTTATATTGGTGAGATATCTAAGGAGATCTTAACTAAGCAAGAGAAAATCATTCCCACTGCGTCATATATGGCTCTTGTATGATGCTGAGCTCCCAAGATCATGCATCTGTCGCCTTATTGAACATTACCAACGTTTGGTTTTCACTTGGGAAGACAACTCTAATAGATACTATGAGAGAAGATTTTATGTTTTCTATTGCCTTGCTTTCTACTCTACTCCTTTGGTATCGTAAAAGATAGATTACTGGAAAGGAAAGATTGCTTTGGCGAAGCAGCTGCCATAGAATTTTTGGATAGATTCGGAGTAAGTACCAAAAACGGCGGTACCCCGTTCCTTATATTACATGTCCATTTTTTACCTGAAGGACCTACTCGAAGGCCATACATATACACATAAATGTATGTAAGTGATCTTAGATTGATGGTTGGGTCCATATTATTGGTTTAGACTGATAGCATGAACAAATTATCCAAGATCATAAGGATGAAAAGTCCCTTCCTTCTTTAAAACTCGTGTCTGATTGAAAAGATTAACAAGAGTGGGACTAATATGCTTTCCGCTAGCGCCATCTTTAAGCACTTTACAACAAAACCCTTTAGGCGAAAGCACAACGAAAGCTAAACGAAAGCTCAAACAGTTAAGTGACACTTGAAGTGTCGCTTTGGACAACACTTGAGGAATGTTGAAGCCCATTCACCGGTGCTGCCAATAGCGAAAAAGCACTTAACCCAACAACGAGTTAAAGAAAAAAGAAAGCGTAGGCAGTTAAAAAACCTAGAAGATCAAAAGCGGCAGCGGTGCAACACTTGCAAGATATTGCAAGATGCCAGGAAGAGATGCGCTGATGAATGGCTAGATGGTTGCGCCTTTGGCTGGTTGACTGCCGGCCTGACAAACTGACGGATGGATGATGGCTGGTGGCTTGTCGTTTGCATGATGTCAGCGACAAGCAATGCAAATAAATTTACACAGCACTCCAGCGATGGAGCAACAACAAACAGCCAACCAGCAGGCAGCATACAACAAGTGGTGGGAATTTCGCATAAAGCAAACGCTTTGGCAGCCAACAAAGTGCGTCTTTGATGCGGAAAACAGTAGCGATTAAGAGGAAGAGTACAAAAAACAAAAGCAACAGAAGCACACCGCCTTTGGAGCGCCACCGACGCGCAGCGCATGTGCGGGTAATCTATGAAATTTATGTTGCCGCTAATTTCCTGGAATTTTGGCGCATCTCACGCGCTTTGCAACATGCTGCCACTACTTGCAGCTACTTGCTGCATGCCGCCCGACAAATCTCAGCCGCCGGATTTGTGAGGAGATGAAAAATTTGATTTCACGCCACGGTGGCCGCGAGGTGGCGAAAGGCCAACGGCGTTTGGGGTTGCGGCAACGCTGGTGTTAGTGTTGTTGTGTCTCCGCAACAGCGCGGGCATGCGCCACATTGCGCGCCTTTAAACGCTCGATTGAAAGCGTAAAAACAGTAGCGCCAGTGACGCGGCGGCGAAACTTCAAAGCGGCGCGCAACGTCAGCTCATCAAAAATTCGCAGAAATCAGCCATCAGCGGAGTTGCGGCAGGCAGGCGCACAGACTTTCGTTGGCCGCTGGTGCTAGCCGGCTCTTGTCGCCCGCTTGGCTACTTTTTAATAGTAATTGGTGCGGCCACTAGGGTTTGCCGCACAGCAGTAAAGCATACGGTGCGCCGCGTTTGGTGATTTTCGGCGTTGATTTTATCATGCCACCATAATATGTGAGATGTACGATTGTTGTTTCAGTTGTGTTGATTGTTGTCACTACTGTTTGACGGCGGCGGCGGCGCTACTCTCATATCGCTTCTTGGCACACAAACGTCACTCATAAATGTCAGAAAATCACAATGTTGATGACTTGGTTGGCAGCTACAGTTCAGCGCGACGGCTATTTGTAGCTGCCGCAAGTGGTAGAAGAATGCAATTTTTTTATTAAAGTTTTTTTTGTGGGAAATGAATTCTGTGCTAAACGTTGACTGTAGGCGCCAGTGCCTGTAGTTGGAACTAAAGGTTACCGAATTCCTTTATTGAAATATGTAGGGTTTATTTATAATAAAAAATAGCGCGAAAAATTTAAACAAAATCTATATATTAGATAATATATATAAAAATATAGTCATTATTAACAATTAATTATTAAAAAAAAATTAAAAAATCAAAGCAAGTTTAAAAAAGAAATTCAAAATGCTAAAAAAATTGCAAACAAATTTACCATATTTATTTATTACAAAAAAAATAAAAAATTCTTTCTTGCCAGCACATCAGCTTTACAGTTGTCTGCGATTCGCTGTGACCTGGCACCCGTACTAGTCTTGTTACAAAGTAACTTGTTGCTATTCATAACGAGGTTAGGCATACCTTAACCAGCACTGAACGCACGGTTAGTGAGCTCAAGGCTAGTATCACCGCTCTGCTATCAGAGTGAATTGTTACTTCTCTGAAGGAGGATGCACCCAGGAAGTATGAAACTGAAGTTGAAAGAGAGTGCCTGTCGTAAAATACCACAGTTTTTATACACTTACAACATGTTGCTACAGAGTATAATAGTTTTGTTCATCTAACGTTTGTTTGGTTAGATATCCAGTTATTTATATGTATAAATGATCAGGATGAAGAGACGAGTTGAAATTCGGGTGACTGTCTGTCCATCTGTCCTGTCAATTTTCTACTTTAATGCCAATTTTATTTATATACATACATATGTGTGGTATTTATAATTTAATTTTAGGTAAAAGTAAACAATTTTTAATTTAAAAAAAAATAATAATTTTAATTTATAAATTTTAAATTTTTCAAATTTTAATATAAAATATATAATTTTTTAAATTTAATTTTTAAACCTTTAATTTCTTAAATTTTAATTTTAAATATTTTTTATATAACTTTTTTTGCAAAAAAATTTTATGAAAAAATTTTCAAAAAATATATATTAAATTTTGGAAAACATTTTATGAATAAAAATTTTTGCACAAGTTCTATTGTCAAAAAATTTTAATATTGAAAACAGAAAGATATAGTTTACAAATTTATATAAATTCAATTTTTTCTTTAAAAAAAAATGTATTAAAAAAGCGGTTTTCAAAAAATTCAATAGTCAAAAATTTTAAATTAAAAAACATAAAAAAAATATAAAAAATAATAAAATATATTTTACAACAAAAAAATAATAAAAAAAGTACTTTTCAAAATATAATATATAAATTAAATTCTGTACAAAAACAAATTATAAAATTTAATTTGCAAAAATCATAACTTTAATATTTTAAAACATTATTTTTTTTTATTTTATAATATATTCATAAAAAAAATTGTGTTTTGTAAAAAAAAATTTAATTATATTTTTTTTGCGATAAGACTTTTTAAATAAGTTTTGATATTGTTTTCAAAATTTAATTCTATTTTTTTGCGAAAAGACTTTAGCTTAGATATGTTTATTATTAACTTTGGAGGTATATACGCAGGTCTTAAAAATAATTACACTCACATAAAAAAGATGTAATTTTTTTTTGTAATTTTACAACAAAATTTGCTTCAACCTTTTTATGAATGCTGGCCAGAGCATATTGCTTCTAACAAAAAACTTTTATTTTTTTGAACATCTATTAAATTTTATTTATATACATACATATGTGTGGTATTTATAATTTAATTTTAGGTAAAAGTAAACAATTTTTAATTTAAAAAAAAATAATAATTTTAATTTATAAATTTAAAATTTTTCAAATTTTAATATA
Source organism: Bactrocera oleae (assembly GCF_042242935.1). NCBI lineage: Eukaryota > Metazoa > Arthropoda > Insecta > Diptera > Tephritidae > Bactrocera > Bactrocera oleae. The sequence continues at coordinate 5,238,917 of NC_091539.1, forward strand.
AAATATATAATTTTTTAAATTTAATTTTTAAACCTTTAATTTCTTAAATTTTAATTTTAAATATTTTTTATATAACTTTTTTTGCAAAAAAATTTTATGAAAAAATTTTCAAAAAATATATATTAAATTTTGGAAAACATTTTATGAATAAAAATTTTTGCACAAGTTCTATTGTCAAAAAATTTTAATATTGAAAACAGAAAGATATAGTTTACAAATTTATATAAATTCAATTTTTTCTTAAAAATAAAATGTATTAAAAAAGCGGTTTTCAAAAAATTCAATAGTCAAAAATTTTAAATTAAAAAACATAAAAAAAATATAAAAAATAATAAAATATATTTTACAACAAAAAAATAATAAAAAAAGTACTTTTCAAAATATAATATATAAATTAAATTCTGTACAAAAACAAATTATAAAATTTAATTTGCAAAAATCATAACTTTAATATTTTAAAACATTATTTTTTTTTATTTTATAATATATTCATAAAAAAAATTGTGTTTTGTAAAAAAAAAATTTAATTATATTTTTTTTGCGAAAAGACTTTTTAAATAAGTTTTGATATTGTTTTCAAAATTTAATTCTATTTTTTTGCGAAAAGACTTTAGCTTAGATATGTTTATTATTAACTTTGGAGGTATATACGCAGGTATTAAAAATAATTACACTCACATAAAAAAGATGTAATTTTTTTTTTGTAATTTTACAACAAAATTTGCTTCAACCTTTTTATGAATGCTGGCCAGAGCATATTGCTTCTAACAAAAAACTTTTATTTTTTTGAACATCTATGTACATATGTATGTATATACAGTGCGTGGAGCCTCGTCGCCGCTATGCCACAACTGCAAATTAGAAAGAATTTCATTTGTAGCGCGTAATTGGTGCATGACATTGCTGTGCTTGCTGTTGTTGTTGTTTTCGCTGATGTACTTTTTTAATATTTTTCAAATTTTTTTGCTTTGCTGCTTATTAATATTTTCTAAAAACAGTAACTAATACGTCACTTTTCTTTATTGCTGTTGTTGTTGTTGCCACACGCAGCAACTACGTATTGCGTGCGTGCGTGCGTGCCACTTGTCACTCCGCCAATAGCAGCGGTGGCTACCGATGTATTTACGCTGTTGTTATTGTTGTTCTTTTCGCTTATTTCTAAGTCGTTTCAATGTGTTGTTGCTGCTGTTGCTATTGCGACATATGGCTGGCTTGCGCGTCGGCTGCTTGTCTGCCACTAGTCAAGCGTGCAGTCAGGCGATATTTGTTATGGCGCAATTTGCTTGAAAGTAATCGTGTTATGTCGTTGTTGTACTTGTTGTTGTTGCTAACAACTATTGCCTGTCGAACTTCCTGCTGCTGAAAGTAGCTGTGCGGTATAATTTTTTGTCTTTTCGTCTGCTTCTTCCGCTTTGGCGCTGCCTGTTCGATACAGTGGCATTGCGGCGTTGAGTTTACTGGTCTGTTGCATGCAACATAATCGGCGGCAAGTAGCGCGTGGATAAGAAAAAGCAAGAAATCTAACAAAAAGTCGCTGTTAGAAGACCAGCAGCTGCAACAACAACAACAGCCATTCAACCATGACAAAACATCAGCGGAAAAGTGGAGCAGAAATTGTGAAATGCTCGAACAGGCGATCTACGGAGATCGCCACTGCTGGCACTGGTGGCATGGCAGGCGGTGCAACAGCTTAGACAAATTCGTGACATAAATTACAACAGCAGTGGCAAGCATAAGAAAAAACTTGGAGAAATAGACGCTTAGCGCTCACTTTGTAATAACTAGCAATTTTTCTAATTGCAACATTGTTGCCACACACGTTACTTGGCCGCGCGGTCTATAAGTGCGCTCGCGTAACAGTTTGTGGCATGCTGCTGTTGGTCTCTGTTATTGTTATTGCTGTTACAGAGAGGTCTTCATTTCGCGTTGGAAAATTAGGAAAAAACGAAAAATAAATTGGTTCTTGCAACATGTTTTTGTTGCTGTGGCAATTAACTACTAAATGCTTGGTACGTTCACTGCAGTTCAGTATAATATTTACTAGCATATTTGGGTATCGTTATGCTAATCGTTTGTCAAAAGAGATTGCTGCTGTACTCTTATGGCAGCAGAGAGAAACTTCAACAATATTTTGTGGAAAAAGATTGTCTGAAGATAATATAAAACCGTTAATAACTTTTTATAACTCAACGAGCTCTCCACACGTTGATTAATGCTCAAATATGAGTCAGGAAAGCATTATCAAAGCGTTGTCGTCAGTCCAAACCCGACTCTTATACTACTTTCGAAGCAATATTGTTGTTGTAACATGCCTAAAAATTAATTTTTGAAATTAAGAGAACACAAAATAATTTTACAGAGTCATCACTGTATTTGAGACCCTCTAAAATATTCTTAGCACTCACTGTACTTTTAGAAACTTCGGAGTTACAGCATTATCGCGATCTCTTCGCTCTTTATCAGTATTAAACTAAAAACCTCGTTTAGTCGAGGGCTTCGTTGGCGTTACGCTATGGCTGTCCCTTACAACCCTTAATATAGAATTGTATACAGTTTTCTTATAAAAGATCGCACCAGTTTAAGAGAAGACCACTAGTAATCTAGTAGTCATTGCCATCAACTGTTGAACCAGTTTACTTTATGACACTTTATTCAATACTCTATTCCAGAGCTCAAACGGTCACCGAGCGCTTTCTAATGAGTGTTCGAATGTCATGAAGCTACTCTAGTAAAAAGAGAGAGTTCCTTTTCAACCCTCTACTTCATCGCTTGGTCGAAACATATGTAACTGCGTGAGCCATAAATTTTGTAAGCAAAGCCTGGACTTGCAGTATTTGTTCTTCTGCATTTACTAAAAAAACGGTTTTATGTTGTCTCTACGGAAAGATATCGTCCTAAAATTCAATGACACTTTGGTTTGATTTCTATAAGAAAGCGAATGCAGTTCTATGCCAGACAAGAAATATAATATCTTTAACTCCACATCTCAAATTTTGCACGAAATCAAGCAAAAAAAAATTTTTAACTATTTAGAAGTTCACCCGACTAATTTGAGAATCCTTCCTGGAGTTCAACGGCACATTCTTTTGCATTTTCCGAAAGTCTTCCATGGTTTATGCGGTATGGTAGGACTTTATTATGGTAGTATTGTAAGTATTCTGCAAGATATTCCGTAACCATGAGGTTCAGATCTACTTAACGATAAGAATCCGCATTTTTATACGGACTGTCAACTCGGCAGCGTTTCTCAAAATGATGTGAGGAATAGTTTCTGCCGCTACAAAGCCAACAGCTATTAGTTGTGATTTTCTATTCTGTAAGGTTGTAGATTTTCTAAAAGTTATGTTATATTTTCTTAAAGGTATATTCTTCTTCTAAAAGAAAGTCTTACACAGCTTAATTGATTAGGCTTCTTGGAAAACTGTGATATTCAGAGGCTCTTTTGCTTTGGCAGCTCATAAGCACTCCATGCAATCTTAGGAACTTAAGTCTAACAGCTTGACTAGATATTCTGAAAGCCACTGTAGATCTTTCGAAAGTGTTTCACAGTTTAGGCGGACGTAAATTGTGTTATATAAAGATCACTGCGTTTAAGCGACCGCTTAGAACCTGGGAGTTTTTGGAAACTTAAGTTTGGCTGTTTGACTACATATATTGCTTTCTTTTTCTTCCAAGCAAATATTGGCAGCTCCGAGCCTACATGTATTAGCGCTTCCACCATTTTTTCCTCTACCTTGTAGTGAACTTCCGGAAAGTCTTTAGCGTTTAAAATGTTTCAAGTTTCGTGAGTTTTTCGCTTTGCTTTCGCATCTCATTTTATTATTAATCTATTATACCATTTCCTCTTTCCACAAGCAATGTGCTTCCGGAAATTTTAGTCCAATCCAAGCGCTTTGCACAACGAAAGCACCTTTAGTGTCTTCACGCTGGGCGTGTGTGGTCTTATGCATTTGGTAAAACTTATTTTGACTTCCTTTCTGCGCTCTTTCTCTCTTTTAACGAGCTGGCGATTGCCATACGTCCGTAATGAACTCATTATTAATATAATTTGTTATACATTGCCTTTGTATATTTTAACATTATTTAATTTTCGTACCGTTTCGGGCGCAATTCATCAGCGTACGCGCTGACAACTCTCGCCAGCTAGATTGTGTTGCTCGGCATTGCTACGCCGCCACCAGCGGCAAGCACCAACTTCAATACCGTTAACACAAATACGGTTGCGACTTGAAACTGGCATAGCCGCTTGATTGGTTTGCTTGCTTTGGCGCTCGCTGGCAGCAATTTCTACTGCGCATGCGCACAAGCTGCTTCTCGTTCATGTTCTTATACTTATTCTCATTACAATTTTTCGGGTTGAAGAAGTTATTAAGTTTTTTATGTGTGGCCGGGCAATTGACCAGCTCGTTAATGCGCCGCACGACAAACGAAAACCAAAAAACAAAAAAAAACAAGGAAGACAAGTAGTAGCAGCAGCAGCATACGAAAATGTAATCACAAAATTAACAAGTGGTACGTTTACGGCAGCGGCGCACGCGCAGCAATTAAATTTGGTGTGGTCTCGTGGTTTGGACGCGCCGCTAGGCCGCTAGGCCACTACCATGCCACCAACACTTGCTTCGTCTTACGCTGCGCACAATTTTAATAGAGAGATCTTCTTTAGTATGGTTTTTATAAGATTTTAATTTGCTTTTCTCTTCGCCTCCTGCTTCTTTTGTATTATTTAATTATTTAGTTTCATTTTCGCTCCTCATTTTCGACCGATTATGCGCAGCTTGTTAGCAGCCTCAGCACATCAGCGCTTCGCAAGGCGAATGACCACACGCGCTTCTTTCAATTATGTGCTATTCATGCTTTTGAGGGGGTGGGGCTCAATCAACGCTGTGTCAGTAAATAACGGTATTTTGTGATTTAAGAAAAGTGCTCTGACAGCTTCAATTAAATGCATCGCAAGAACGACTTACTTCAAAGACTCGAGAAGTTTTTTGTTATTTGTAGAGGGTACTAAGGTTCGCCAATCTAAGTTTTAAAAAAAAGTTTCTAAGTCCTAATCTTTCATTCTTTCTGATTATTTTTAGAGTCCACTAACGAGAAATTTTGCCTCCTTGAGTCATCCGTAACCCAAAATAAACTGTGTTTTGTTAAATGGAACATCCAGACAAACAATAGTTTGAGACTTCCGAATATTCCTGGAAACATGTCGTGAGACCAAGTAAAGAACATTAAGACCAATATAAACTATCCACCCATAGAGACTAACAACACTGCCCAATCCTAAAGCGTGTAGAACTGAGGGGACTTCAGATTCGTATGAGCCAATTAAAGAGTCCATAGACCAGCGGGAATTTCAAGCAAGAATCAGACGAGTTCACTTAAGCAAAGACGAATACTATTCACCCAAAGAGACTAACGACATTTCCTAAACCTAAAGCGTGTAGAGCTGTGAATTTCTTCATATGAGCAAATTAAAGATCCCAGCGAGCAGTTAGAGCAAAAGACAGGCGAGCTCGCCTATGAATATATCGAGAAGCCGCCACTGAGACGTCAGCTATGGCGCAATTGAATTCACACCGATTTTCTTCGATGCCGTTAGAAAACATAACCAGTTCAGTTCTTAAAACGTATTTGATTTCATTTTCCTTTAGTGGCAATCCAACTTGTCTTCACTTTCAACTTTGTCGCTGTTTTAGCGTTGTTTTAGGTTAGGTTAGGTTAGAGGGTCGATCCTAAGAAGGATCACACTTGAACAGCTTAAACGCCGGTCCGTTGTGGTGTGTGTGTTTTAGCGCAAGCCGAAGCAGTTTCTGCGTCGTTTCGTGACTTGTAACGAAACATGGATTCACTGGTACATAAAAAAGCAAAAATCAGTTGAAACTGTGAGCTTTACGTAGCAAATCTACGCTGTAGGAGTCTATAACGGCTGGAAAGGGCCAACGTTTTCTGGAATTCACAAGCTGTGAACTACACCGAATGCCTTGAGAAGTCACAAAGCTTGACTATATTGTGTTATTGTGCCGATTCCACGCCGGCTTCCAGAACAAACAGTTCATATTCGTGAAAAAAAAACTAATATTCCGTTGAGTCAACGCATCAGCTCACAACTTTATCGTCGCCACGACTAAATTGGTCGACTTATTCTACGAAAATTTTAACTGCGCCACTTCTTTGTGTTTCCAACTTGTGACTTTGAAAAAGTCATTCGCCGGTTAGAATTTTAAGTCGCTTGTGTTAGTTAAAGAGTTCGCTAATTAATTGAAAATATTATCCATTCCAGCGAGACTCAATTAACGAACGCTCAAATATAAGTAATTAATACAAAAAACTCTAATAATAGAATGTCTCGCAATTAAGAACTACCACTGCATATTAAAATTAATTTAGTCCAATTAACAATAAATAAATGTGTGTCTACATAGCGTAATTGTCCATTCTTTCGTCTCATTCACTGTTGCTAGCCTCGGCTTATCTGCCGCTTATCCTTCAGCGGATCTTCACTGCGATCAGGTGCATGGCAGAGCACGGCAAATTGGTTTAACGTCTACTTTATGCATATCTCTAACTACATCAAACCACTATGATTGGCAACATATACCTTAATATTTATAAGCACCCCCCGTCTGGCTGGGGAATGTCGAGCAGCGGCGCAGGCGTGTAGCGCCGCGTTCGAGCAATTTCACTCGCAACAGGTAATTTACAAATTAATAATAACGTGTGGGGCCTTGGCGCCACACTTGCCACGCCAACAACAACGACAACAACACTAATAAATATTGTTGTAGTGTTGAAAAGGCATAATGAAAACAATAATGTCGACCCAAAACAAAAACCAAAAATAATGTTGCTAACAACATGCAGCAACAGCAAATAAGGCTAATAACCAAAACTAAAACAACACAATAACAGCAATGTAGACAAAATTAACAATACAATTTTAGTTGAGCGCCGCGTTGTTGGTTATTGTGGGCTCGTTAACACCATGCAGTCGTTTTTATACCCTGAACAGCGTATAACAAGTTTGCCATGAGACTTGTAACGTCCAGACGACATCGTCGGAGACTCTATAAAGTATACACATAAGTGATCAGCGTAATAAGATGAGTCGATTTAGCCATGTTCGTTTGTCTGTATACTATATATATATATATAATATATATAATATATATATATATCACTATAACATATAGCTGTCATACAAACTGTTGGATACAAATCTTGTATGAAAAACTTTTTCATTTGACGAGATATCTTCTCGAAATTTGGCATACATTATCAAACAAAGCAACGTTATAACCTCCGAGCATATTGTACGGATCGGAACACTATAGCATATAGCTGCCATACAAGCTGAACGGTCAAAATCAAATTCTTGTACGAAACACATTTTGATTTGTGACGGGTATTATAGCTTCGGTGCAACCGGAGATGACCAGTTATTTGTTGTTGTTTTCATTATTAATGTTGTTGTTTTACTGAACGCATATTTGTGCCATCAATATTGCTGACGTTGTTGTAGCCAAATAAATGACCCCAAATAATATGTGCTGCCTTTTTTGGTGAAGTCCAACAGATACACCGACACAAAAACACAGTCAGAGATAAAAAAAAACAAAAACACACACACATAAATATACATACACATCTACATACTTAGCTGTACAATGTCTGTTATGCATGTACATGCACACAAACACAGTGCTACCCGCTCCTATGGCCATTGATGATGATTTAGCTGTTGTATGGTTTCGTAGTCGCTACTGTTGCCGCCGGTGGTCCATACAACGTTTCACAAATGGTACCTCGTTAAGCGTCAAATAAATGTGAAATGTGTATGAATGACTTTGAGTTAGCGATTTGATGGCTACGTAGAAGCTGCAACTTATTTATTTACGCATTTATTAATGACTTTTGAGTTAGAAGGCTGTTAGAGGCTGAGTTCTTACGGGAGCGCGGGCGCAAGCAGTTACCAAAATAACGCTGGCTGCTTAATTTTGCTTTGTGCGAATGCTAATACCACAGAGAAAACAATGATGCATGTTTGCAACGCCACTTCCACCATTGATTTGCGACAACTCGGTGCGTATTAAAGCGCTAACTACGCTATTCAAAATGCCATTAGTTAGAAATTTTGCTTTGGGAAAGCTAACGCGTTCGGTTTGTTCAAAACTTTGTACTGCAATTATATGCCCGTCCTGTCATAGATACTTTAACAAAAAACCTTGCACTGGCGCTCCAGAACCAATCGAGCTCTAACCGCTCAACTGTCAGTTCACTATATTTAGGAACTGTTAAGCTGGTATCAAAGGTGTTAGTACTGTGTTGACTTACTCGCACTGACTAGAGCAGCACAAGAGCACAACAAAAAAACAATTACCGCTTTACTTTTCCAGCAACTTTTTGCCGCCAACCCTTCGAAAGTATATTCGATGCGCAAACGGTTTAATGACTGAACATAGTCTTACAACAAACCAAATCATGAACTTGAGTCTAAGCGCTAAGGAAAAATTTACTGGCTGCACAAGACGCAAACCAAACTCACTCTCTACTAAGGTGGAGCGAAAACCAAAAAAAATTTTTTTTGCGTAGCTTGAGTGTCAAATTTGTAGATTATAAAAAAAGAAAATTTTTGGAAAAAAAATAAAAAAAATTTTAACATCTAATTATCCCACTCCCCTTTAAAGTAAATTTCGGGTTATAATTTTTTTGGTTTAAACTCTTCCCATTTATATAAAAACTATCGAATTTGACGGTTTTGGACTCAAAATTTATTTGAACGCTTGAGGAAAGCATGTTGTCGTTTGAGACTTGTTTTTAAAACTCCAATAATTACCACAAAAATTTTTTTAAGTTGATAATTTTTTATTGGTCAGAAAGAGGAATCTCCACAGCTTCTAGAACACTTATCAAAAAATGTTTACGAAATAAAAATTTTAACTCGAAAATTTAATTTAAAAGGGCCGCCTCTAGATGTTATAAAAATTTTTTTTTTCCAAAACTTTTTTTTTTAAACTCTTTTTCCAAAATTTTTTTTTTAAAACTTTTTTCCAACATTTTTTTTCCAAATTTTATTTTTTTTTTTTATAATCTACAAATTTGACCCTCAGGCTAAGCAAAAAAATTTTTTTTTGCTTCACCCTACTCTCAACTTTATTATTCAGATTGCCTTGGATCGCAACTACATTGGCTCGGATTAGTTTTATCTTAATCGTCTTTAAAAAATTTAGTCCGTCAGATCAGTGTTTAACAGAAACTTGAATTATAAGCAGTCTTGCCTCTTATTAATGCTATTGGTCAGTTTCAGTCTATCTAAGAAATTGTATAGGATTCATCCTGGTAGTAAGTAAGTAATCAAAAAAAAAAATAGCTATTTTACATTATTTGAAATTCTATAAATTGATCTCGGTAGCTCTCGCTCAGCAAAGTTCGCTTAAAAAATTATTTTTTTAATTTGTTTCAGTTTTGCATACCATATATTAAAATGTATTGATCCGGCTCGCTGTATTCTGTAGAAATATAGTGGTTTAATGTTCTTGTGCCCTTTGTAAAGTTTAAAGGGTTTACTGTCGAATTCAGAGACTTCTGTAAAGTTAATTATGTTATTATAAATGGCAGAGTCCAACCTGTTTTCACTCTGATAGTTGCTACTTTCGTTTTTTATATTTTTTCGCACTTTCACTTTCACTTTCGTAGTTGCAAAGTTATTACCATATGAGTCGCAGGAGCTTTAAACTCTTAAACCTTTGTAGAAGTCTCCTCCTCAGCACTTAGAGCCGAGCTCGGAGTGATTGTGGACCGTGACAATTCTCTGGCTTCGAATACTGCAACTTCCGGATTTTCAGAGATTTGTCCATAATGCTATTGGTTGTCGAGGTCGGAGAGAAAAAAATTATAAACACTGGCGTTCTTTTTAGTTAGGCAGACAAACCCACTCCTCGAGCTCAGTGAGATCTATAATTGTAGCAGACCCTAAAATCCATTCGTCCTTCGAAATCTTTTCTTAATGTCAGCAGTTTACCAATCTTTGTAGTTAACTTAATGTTGACTCAGTTGTAGTAGTCTCTATGCTCAGTTCTTTGGCAAAACTGGGTGCTCCGAAGTTGCCGTTGAGCTTGGAGGCATCCGTAATCCTAAAAAGAGTGTATGTGTAAGTGGTATTAGAGATGTTAAAGGTTTTGCGCTGGCCACCTGAGGGTTACTTTTTGTGAAGCTTTGATAGTTTTCAATTGTAGGTAAGACGCTCAAAGCTTAAGCAGGGAATATAGCTTAGTACACGCTTATCTAGTAGGAAATTGGCATTCAAGCTTCATTATTTGCATGTTCATGCAGTCTAGAACTAAACTACTCGTTTCTTTACCCTACTCAACAATAGTCAAAACCCATTTTGAGACATCTACTTCCTCGAAAAAAGTGTATTCCGGTCTGTATTTAAGCCATAGCACACTGCCACTCTTTTACAATACGAGATTAGCCTGACATTTAGCTGTCAAACTACTCATTTACATAATTAGATCTTCACAAAAGCAAATGCTGTCTAAAAGCGAATGCGAGCTCTAACACTAAGCTGACAAAGACAACCGCCGCGACACAATAGTTGCCTAATTAAGTGTCTCACGAAAGCAGCTTGCGATGAAACAAAACCATAATGCGGCCACTTACATTCTCCACTTGTAGAACGCACCTCGCGAGCTTAAAGAAAAAACCGAACAGCAGCAAATTATAGATTTCATTTCACTACAATTCAATTGTAGACTGTGTGATGAGGATGCCGACTTGTCGCCGGTGACACGAGTGCTTCAGCCTGAGTGCGCAGGATAAAACAACGCCGAGCCGCTAATAGGCGGCTAACTGGTCGGCGACGCAAAGCTTAAGAGCGGCCGAGCATTTAGTAGTGATGACAATAAAAAGCGAAGACAGCGCTGGCGGCAAATAGGCGTGGAGCAAAGCTGGAAAGCGCGCAAGCACTCGACAAAAGTGCTAAAAATAAATGAAATTAAATTAGCGTACAAATACAACAAAAGTTTAGATAAAAAAAGTTCGAAAAAATATTGGAGCAAACTTCCTTAAATGCTCACAGAACTGAACGCTTAGTGCTGCCAGCATCATGCAGCCAGTGAATGCGCAGGATATGTCTGCCTGCCTATCGTACATCCTCCGCACTCGCGCTGTCGTCTTCAAAAGCCGGGCAGACCCTTTGATCACGCCGATCGCATGAATGAATGCTCGCGCAAAACGAAAGAAAAATCGGTTTGCTAAATACTCAAATGATTTTTATTCAAGTAAATGAAGAGCTTGAGCAGCAATGCGCATTGAAGCATTGTGAGCATATTGAAGTAGCGGCGGCGCATCGTTCGACTGTAAGGCAAGTGACCGCCCGACGCTGGTGACGTAGCGCAGCGGTGACGGAGGTGTAATTCGATATTGGCAGCGAGTCGGTTGATTGAGATAAGTTGGGGATTATTTGCAGAGCAGGATTTTATGAGCCTTACTGTTGCTCGGTTGCAAGTATTGGGTTTTGAATAGAGAAAGTGTTCGTACTGGGTTACCAAAATTATCAAACGCATAAAACAGATATGTTTATGTATATTTAATCTTAATATTTAGGAAAAGGAATTTTATATATAATATATAGTATTAATCAAAAATTAAATAATTAATATAAAAAAAACAACAAATAAAATAATTATTAAAAGAAGAAACATTTTTAAAATTAAAAAAAAATGCTTTACAAAAAATTTACACATTTTAATATTTTTTTTCGTAATAACTTTATATAAAAATATGATTTTCTTCTTATTTTTTTTCTGTAGTTCCTTTTTTTTAATCAATACCGAAAAAAGTAAGAAAAAAATAAAATAATTTTTAAAAAATTAAAAAAAATATGTACAAAAAAATATAACATTAATGGTACACTTTTTTTCTGTTTTTTTTCAAAAAATCTTTACAACAATTTTTTTCTTCATTTAAATCTTTTCTCTATACATCTTTAATACAAAAAAATTTCTTTTACAAAACAAAATAATTTATAAAAATTTTTTTTTGCAAAATATTCAAATTTTCTAAATTTGTTTTCTATTTTTTTTGACAAAATTATTAATCTGAAAAGAGGCAAGTTATAAAAGTTTTGTTAAAATGAACTACTGAAACTTTTTTAACATAAAGAGCAAACTTTTATTATATATTGAAATATGCAAATACTACTTATTGAATTGATAATAAAACAAATTTAAGTTTTCATAATTCAGAGCATTTTGAGATTTTGGCAAGACCACAGAAGCCTATATTATTATATTTTATATAATACTAATATTTTTTATTATTTTTTTTTTATATAAAACTAATATTAACACAACAACATTGAAAGTAAAATATGTAAAGTTAAATAATACAACAACCATTAATTTTTTTTTAATGAAATTATCGTAAAATTGTTTGATTCGATTTTTTTTAAATACTATAGAAATTTTCATCAATAAAAATTTTATTGAACTTAAAGAAAATATATAAAAACTTAATAAAAATACCATTCAACTCAAAAAGAGAATAAAAGAAATAATTTATCAAATTTAAAACATAATTTTGGTTACTAAATTTTTTAAATTTTAAATTTTATTTTTTTGCTACAAACTTTGCATTACTAATTTTTTTAGATATACATATGTATAAATATTTTTTTTAAACAAATTATATATTTACTAACTTTTTTGGTTTTAAAAATATTTTTTTACTCTTGTATATTAATTAATAGTTCTTCTTAATAAAAATATTTTTTATTTAACATCTTTGATTTATAATTTTTTTTAATAATTTTTTTTATAAAATACTTTTATGTGTGTATATAAATAAAAATATTTTTTTATTGCTCAGATTATTTATTATTTAATAGCTTTTTGTTAATTAATTTAGAAGCCATATCAACTCCGTAATTTTTTTTTTCAAAATTCTGGCAAAAACTGTTATTCATCGATACTCTTATAAAACTTTAAAAACGCGAAAATAAATGTATAAGCCATAGCACAAAATTAAAATTACAATAAAATTTTCTAAAATAAACAAAAATATCAAATTTGTAATAAAATTTTATAATTTTTTAATATTTTTGTTTTTTGTAAAAGTAAATACTTATTTTAATTTTTTTATGCTTGAACTTTTATTAGTGAATTTTTTTTAAAAAATCGTTAAATACTAAATTTTACTTGTTTTATAACAAATTTTTAATTACTAAATTCATCATATAAATTTTTTAATAAAAATATTTTTTTTACCATTTTTTATTTATAAAAAATTTTTATTAGCTATATTTTTCATTTGATACATATTATCCTTAATTAATAAAATTTAAAAACCATATCACTTTTATAATTTTTGTTTTTCAAAATTCTAAGAAAAAATCGTTATTCATCGATAATATTTAACATATTGATGAAACGTTTGAAAACGGAAAAAAAGTGTTTTAAAAATAAAATAAAATTTAAATTATGAAATTTTATAATTTAAAAAAATTTTATTTTGTAATATTAAAAAAAAATTTTATTTTGTAATATTAAAAAAAAATTTTAATTTTGTATTTTTTTTTAATTTTTTTAAATTTTAATAATGATTAAAAATAAATTTTAATTTTTTTTATACTTAAGTTTTTATTAATTTCTTTTTTGTTAAATTAATAAACTTAATAATTTTTTTTTTTTGTTAAATTATTAAAATTATTTATCTATTCAACTATTGTCAAATTTAATATTTCTTTACAATAAGAAAAATATGAGAATGTGTAGGAGTCAGACACAAAAAATCCAAAACCGCATATTGAAAAAAATTGTAATTTCTTAATTAATAATTATATTATATATAAATTTTAACAAAACATTCAATACTAAAACTTTGTTAATTTTAAAATTGACATGCTGTAATTGTTTTGTTCAAATTTATTAAATTTTCAAATTTTGAGATATTCAATAAATAAAATTTTTATATTAAACAAAAAAATTCTTAAATTTCATAATAGCCAAAATTTTTACAAATTCGCTATATAAATATAATATTTATAAAACGCTACCCGCATTAGCACCAATTTCTTAAGTTACCAAGTAAATGCGCCCAGAGTTGCTTCCAATCTCATATTATGTAAAAATATCGATTTCAAATTTAGGTTTTTTTTTGGAAATACTTAAAATTGGCATTAATAGGCAGCAAAATCACGAAAAAATTTTGATATATCAAATCAAAAATTTCAACGACCGTTTGCATTGCAAAAACTACTCGGAAAATCCACAACAAATCGCATTGCAGCTGCAATTTCCTATGTGAGGCAAGCGAAACCAAAAACAATAATAACAAACTGTTGGCACACCTACTGCACTGCCTAACTACATGGTGAGGGTACATATCGATAACAAGTCCTTACAACAAACACACACGCAACGGCATACAAATAGCCAATGTAAAGCAAGCATTGCAACAACAAGAACGGTAAGAATAGAAAAATGTGCACAAAAGAATTTTCGCTCTAAAGCGACATTTGAAATGCGCCACAGCACATTAATTGCATGAAATCGATATTTTTTGTTGTTGTAGTGTATTGTTGTTATTTTCCTATTTAGTATTTTCTATATTGTTGTTGTTGTTGTTTTTTAATTTTGTTGTTGGTTTTGTTATTGTTATTGTTGTTGTAGTTTGTTAAAGTGATTTTACCTTTGTCGCTTTATTGTTGTTCTATTACCGACGATCACCGCTGATTTGTGCCGATGCTGCCGGTTTGTGGCAGTTACAAGCATGTGTGTGTGTGTGTGTGTATGTATACTTATATTTATATATATACCACACATAAGTGTGTATATGCAACCCTGTATGCAGTATGCTCATAATCTGCCTTTGTTTGGATCGATTACTTAACTATGTTTATTGTATGCTATATAAGAGCGTATATATGTATGTATGTCTATATATATATATATATATATATATATATATGCAATATGTGTATGTAGGCACATACTTTTCCATACATATTATGTATGTATGTAATCGCCTGCATTTGTTTGGCCCAACGTTGCATGCCTCACTTTGTGTGTGGGTGCAATCAGCTCTCAGCATTTGTTTGTTCTAATGCTATTGTTTTTGTTTTATTTTCGGCTTTCAAGGGCACATCTGCACCGCCCATTGACAATTGACATCTTAATGACGTGATTGAATAACATTGAATGCGCTGCATTGCGCTCAATTTAGTTGTAAAGGCGATGCATGTACTTGTTTGCAGGCGTGCAGTTGTTCGTATGTGTGTGTGTGTGTGAAGCATTTGCTACCATATAGTTCTAATATCTATAATGACTGAGAAGGTGGACATACTTGAAATTGAGCACCCCTTCTTTCTCTCTTTCTCCATTCGCTGAAATTGTCCAATAAATCACTTGAATAGATTAAAAGTCGCTCGTTTTATACGAAACGAGCCTGGCCATTGACGAATCCATGCCCACGTAGAAACAAAAAATATTACTACCGTTGTTCTAAAACCATAAAACTCAGCTACCGTTGATATAACAGTTTCTAAGCGGTTAAAAACCCGGCTCGGTTCCAGTAACAAAGTGATCTGGCAGCCGTTGAAGCTCTAAAGCGTCGTTTTACCTGCAAAAAATACCACTTCTCGATTCAGCAGTTGCAACCTGAGCTTTTAGTTAACCAAAAATCTTACTGCAGGCTCAGCAGGCACAACCTCGACTGCAGCTGAATGCACTAAGCAGGTTGGATAGGTCTGAGGGGGGGAAAAAAATACTAAAGAAAGCTAAAAAATTTCTAACAAATTATCTTGTCTCTTCTCGAGTAATATGTGATAAAATTAAGCTTTTCGCATATTTATTCGCTGCGAAAAGTTTAAGACTTTTTTTAAAACTTCAATAATGATCACAAAAAGTTTTTTTAAGCTGATAACTTTTAATTGGCCAGAAAGAGGTCTCTCCACAGCTTCTAGAACACTTGTCAAAAATTTTTTACTTTACTTTAAAAGTGAGGGGGCCGCCTCTAGATGTTAAAAAAAAATTTTTTTTTCTAAAAATTTTTCTAAAAACTTTTTTCTAAAAAATTTTTTCTAAAAAAATTTTTTTTATAATCTACAAACTTGACCTTCAAACTAAGCAAAAAAAAATTTTTTTGCGCTCCACCCTAATATGCATATCCAGCTCACCATGACATTAATATTTCCAACTAAAATTGAGGCCAGATTGAATACTTTTTCTTTTATTACAAGTATGACAGATTCATTCTGGTTTTGACGCGATATCATCGTCTCAACACACCGAAAGGTAAGCGCGGCAAATATCCACTCGATACTTAAGTATGTAGTTTAAATTCATCAATTAGCCAGTAATACTTACCTTATCGGACTACTTTTACTACTTTTATCATTTAAAGCTTCGTGAT
This sequence comes from Bactrocera oleae, assembly GCF_042242935.1. Lineage (NCBI taxonomy): Eukaryota > Metazoa > Arthropoda > Insecta > Diptera > Tephritidae > Bactrocera > Bactrocera oleae. The sequence goes on from NC_091539.1 coordinate 5,255,321, forward strand.
TTTTTAAGTAAAATTTTTACCAACCGTCGTTAAAATTATTCTCTAGATTTTTTTTTAACTCTAACTAATATAAATCATGCTAATATTGCTGTTGCTATTTTAGCTGCGTTTCCTTGGTACCACCGCGCCTTTAATTGAGAAATATGATAAAACTCTAAAGTTCTGCCGTTAAATAACTAGTAACAACACAAACTCTGACTTGTCGACTTGAATCCGGACGTTGTAAGTCTTTTCAAGCACACACATACATACATTAGAAGAGTCTTTATCAAACTACTCTACAGAGGAATTATTGGTCCGAGCTCATAACGACTAATGATTTTATTGCATTCAAAAAAACAAGCATCTCATAAAGCCTTCGAACGATGCTGACCATATTGCGACCGAACCGGACTATGAATTACCCTAAGAACTTATGGCCTGCAGGCTAAGAAACTTGTTTTTTGGGCGCAACAATCTCTCGTATTATCTTATCGCAGTACACAATAGCGTAGCTGAATATGAACCTTGTTATTCGGAATGCTTTTATCAAACATTCATTCAATAATCTTAAAGCTAATTGTACAGATAAAGCATTGGACCCAAAAACCCAAAAGCTCTCACATTACTCATCACTTCGCAGTACGCACTTTTTTTAAGACGTAAATCCAAAAATTGGATTTTCCTATTAAAATCTACCCTTTGCTTCAGTAGTTCATCTCCCACATGCTTTGCACACCCTAACAGTCGCCTAGTGGGCAGCTGTCACCACAAAGTAAACCCTAACTACACGCACAATTATGCTAGGTATGTCAACACAATGGACGCAAGTGGTCCGCGTCACACACGAACGGGTGCTAATTGCCGCCACAGTAAAGCTCAGCTTTACAAAAAGGTTTCAAACACACTCAAAATGCGCTTGCGTGGTAGTGAATCGCCGGAAATTGAGACGCGCGTGCGGAAGCCAGTGACTATCGTACGTTCACTTTGTGTCGCGCTATGCAACGCATTGTGTTAGACATATGAGTGCACGCGCCGTTGTCAGCGGAAATACAACTTGCGAATTTGCGACTTCCGTTGGCGAGACTTTGCTGTGCTGTGGGAAGCTGCGCCAAAATGTGTGTATGACTTTTGTGTTAACGACTAAACGGAACGGAGGTACTTTACGGCTGATGCGTTTTTAAACTGACGTTGGTGGTGAGCAAAAATTTACTGTTCGAAATTTCGTATACTCCAACCTACGCACAAATTTTGAACTTCTCAGCTTGCAAATGCTTGCACGCGCTTATAGCATACATTCTTTATCCTCGAACTGACTACTACTACAATATTAATTTGCCGTTGCTTCTGTGCACTAACAGCTCGAATTGCCCAGCTGCTGCCTGCTAGTTGTTTGAGCTTGAGCTCGAGCTCGAGTTCGAGTTTGTGCGGTCATACCAATCTTTAATTGAGCTTGCAATACTCGCAACTGATTTTTTATGCTTGCAGTCTTACTGCCCAATAGTACACATCTTCACTCGCCGCTCACCCCCTGCTAACCGGCAACGCTTACCGCGTCCCTATTATTTGTAGGTCATAAATTTTATTGCCAACAATTAAAGTGAGACGCTGCGACGCCACGCATCAAAGTGTGTCCAAACAAAAGCGTTGAATTGCACACCAACAACAAAACCAACAGCAATAATAACAGCTACAACAAAAAATGCGAATTTATAGTGCTACCAACATTTGTTACTACATTCAGCCGCTACCCGCCCGTCTCGCCGACATGCTAAGCATTGAGTTTAAGGGTTACACTGTCGCACGCTCATCCAACACACAACTACACATCGCATGCGTTTATTTGCGGCCATAAATCACTAGTGAAATTAGACAATCAACGAAAATTGTCGAAAATTGCTATTTGCTTCGAGTGCTGCGCGTCTGGTCCTGTTGAGGCTGGGGCGCTGGCGTGGTTTACTTTTGCTATGCGCATGCAATAAATAAATTGTACAACCAGCTGGGTTCGCGTAGTGGGGGTGTGCAACTGTTGTGAGTTGTGTGTAAAATGCGCGGCGTCGTGGAAAAAGGTGAAATTAAATTTCACATTAAGTGCTTCAAATTGAATGAAAATATTTTGACAACTTTTTAAAATATTAACTGTCGCATTGAGTGCGCTCTAAATAAATGATGATTACGAGCGACGACGACTCAAACGGATGTGGGGTTGAAGGGAGAATAGCAGCAGCTACAATAGAGGAGGACTGTATAGCTACTAAACTGGTTATGTATGTTTATGTCAGGTTAGAGAGTGGAAGCCACGTATAGAGAGAGTATTCTGAAGAGTATTAGAAACTTCTTTGTAAAATTACGTTGCTGCAAATCTAGTAAAAATGTATAGCGTAAATCTATGCAGTAAAAGTATGTAATATTTAACCATATTATCGACTCAAAATAGTTTAGCAGGCACTTAACAACTCGACGTCGTTATATTGTATATTCGTCGTGAACTCTTTGAGCTAGAAATAGAGCTCAGCAGCTCATCTCATGCCTACTCGAACAGTCAAATTGAAAGCTCACGGAGTAGCTTGTTTTGGTTAAATTCGATCAGATATTCCTACAAATTTGGAAGCTATCCACCTGCTGTGAATCGGTGAAGCTTTTGTCAAAGATATTTAACTTTTAGTAGCTAAATCTAGAAAAACTGATATACGATACCAAAAAACAAAAAGGATAACAAAAGGATCTATAAAAATTCGTTCCACTAATCCAGAGTTCGAGCTCGTCACGCTCTTTCCATGTAAACAGTTACGCAGTGCAGGCGATTAAGAATCATGCGCTTTATGAAAGTCAAGAGACTACAAAAGCTGTCAATAGTTTATGAAATAGTGGTGACATTTGACAGAAGACATAGACGTTATCGCAAATATAGGCGTGTGAACAGGCTTATATATGCGTGGCAGTAGAGCCGCCATTATCGACATGCTATGTATGAAATCCGTTGAATGCGAAACTGGAACCAAAAACCCTTCAATGGGTCATAAAACAGTTTTAGGGCAACGCATATACCGTTAAATGCGAAACTGACACCAGTAAGCCTTGGAAAAGTTCGATAAACTTTTAGATGAAAAAATTTCGAATGAGATTTTCTATGAGAACCCACGATGGTACAGAATATAGCATATGGAATGAGTGAAAAAGCGCCATAAATATGAAGAATCTCGGTGGAATTCGAGCCGGCACTGTCAAGAGTGAGATAAAATGTTGCCTTAAAAAACCTGTAAGTTCGCGCTAAGCTATTCTCTAATGGAGCTTCTGCGATATTTTGCTTCACTTCTCATGATCTTGAATATTGGAAAGGCTTTCTAACGAAATTGATTGCAAAACTGTACGTTACCGACTTGGTTCTATGAAGAAATAGCTGCACTGCCAGATGCCAATCGAGCTAAACCGTAAAGCAGTAACTCCTCTAAAGTACTGCATAAAGCCTTTGCCACTTAAACTGAGAAAGAATAAGTAACTTTAGCGTTAGGCGTTAAAAGCCAGTTTAGAGCTGTTTAATTTCGAATAAAATGTGAAGGCGTTGCTAAATATGAGCTTTACAGATAGAACGACAACGACCCGAGAGTATGATGAAAGCTCCTGGTGTTGAACGTGCAGTCTCTTGAGATATTGCAGAAGATGCGAAACTATGCTCGGAGTCAAGTTATAACTGTGCGCCTTGACGGTAATGTCAACTATTAATAAACGAAAGCGCTCCCACTGATTTCCTTACAACACCAATTAGAAAGCTGTCTCATTAAACCTGAAACTCGTACCAAGTCAAGTAGTCACAAGAACCCACACAATTTTTTCTGTCATTTATCCGCCACTTGTCGTTGGGAATTCGTGTTGCACCTTTTGCCCAGTCAAGGTGGCGCTACAGAGGTGACAATGCAATGGCTTGCTGTGCCAGTACCACTTGCCCTCGTACAACAGAGGAATTAATTAACAGCGATTGTGAATGCCAGATACGTAATCAACCAGTTAAGCGGGCCAAACAGCCAACTAATAAAGCAAATAACCAGGCAAAGAGCCAGTTAAACAGGCAGTTTAACTGCGGCCAACCGGTGTGGCGCGGACAGATGTTGTTGTGGCAACGCTAAGTTAGCGCTTGCCAAAAGTAGTGCCCGAAAATGCCAAACAAGCCAATAAACAAATCGTTGAAGCAAATAAATGCCGACTATAAATAAATGTGGCGCATTGAACAAATGTCACACAGCATGACTTGAAAGAACCCTTGCGGCCGAAAGCCAAAAAAAAAAAACAGTAAAAACACACACATACCGACGAAGGAACAAACTGACGGACGGACGGTAGTTTGTGGGTAACAGAGGCTTGTAGTGACGACAACTTGGCTTGAGCGCTAGCTGGTTGGCAGGAATAGCAGCCGGCGTACGGCAACAGCGGAGGCAAATGCCTCCTGTGCGCGCGCCTGTGCGCAATAATGATGCGATTATCCGAGAAATTAACATCAGATAAGCGCGCCCAACGATACGATCGACAAGACTGATAAACGGCGAGCACCACTGCACAACAAAATAGCGCTAACAATAACTGCAACAACAACAGCAGCGATGCGGCCAAGCGCATGATCCGATGCTCAAGTGATCAAAAGCGCCTGAAACGCCGTAAACGCAATGTTTGGCAGCCGCGGCTGTCAACGCGCTCAACGCTGTGGCAAGCAACATTACATCGCGCCAACGATCAGCAACCGATCAACTGAATGTGCGACGCGACAGCAGATGAAGAAGAAAAAAACAAAAACACCAACTCACACAAAACCATAAATAAAAGGACGCGGTGTAGAAAGGGTTCAGCGCGCAAACAAACGTAGAAACAATTCAGCCAGCCAGTCAGCCAGCCCAGCGAAGTTAGCCACTCGGTCACACAGCATTTTTCAGCAGCCAGCCAACAAACCAATCGCACAGCCAAAAATATCAGTCGCAACGTCCGAAAAATTCAGTCAGCCGCCTGTCTTGTCGTGTTTTGTCTGCGCGCAGCCACAAAATGCCAATTAAAGGCGCCGCCGCCAACAACAAAACCAACAACATAAATGAACGAACCAACGAAGCCAATACCACTGCAATGAGACGGCGCTTGTAGGAAGTGCCGTGTGTTGGTTTTTGTTGGTAGCGTTTGCTTGTGTTGACGTTTGTTACTGCGCTGAGGTTAACTTAGTCATAGCTTTGGTTTGCTTTACTTTGCTTCGATTTGGTTTTTTACCACAACGAATGATCCATTGCGACTGCCACTGTTGATTGTGTGGTGCGCATGCGCGCCAACCAGCCGTCACGATGCGCCAATTGCCGCGCCATCGATCAAAAACTTTTCAAGCCCGGCAATACATGGCAAAGGCGCGCACTGTCGGCCGTTGGCGTAGCGGTTGTTGCTGTTGTGAATGTTGAGTTTTGTGCATGAAATTCTCAAAAAGATGATCAGCGTTGAGGTTTTTTTCATTGCTTGGTTTGGTGGCGCCAGTAGATTGGTTGGTTAGGCTTCCTCTTCAATTTCCGATTTGCAGGAGCTCGTAAGCTTGTTTACTAATTGAAGTCCAATATTTGTGGAAACTTTTTTCGAATATGTTGTTCTTTGCCTCATACTAGGTGGATGTATGAGTTTGAAAATTTATTGAAAACTTGACCAAGATGTGTAATACTGAAGTGGCATAGCTTCTAGGTTGGGCGTACAATCTTCTCGGTCATATGAAACTCACTTGGTTATATGAAAAGTCAAGTACAGATGCTACGAAACTATATTATTAAAACGCCCACGAAGTAATACTTAACCGGTGATTACATGGAAGAGTCTTGTATTGAGAGTAGGTTAGGTTTAGTGGATTAATGTTGCGCACTCTGGCTTTAGATACTTCCTCCTACTAAAAAAAAAAGAAAACTTTTTAACGTAGAACCGAAATCATTAATTATTGAGGGCACTTCATCCTGTAGTTGGGTTATTAAGGAAAAAGGTCTATGAAATTGTAAAACAAAGTCTTTATGCAAAACTTTTGGAATGACAGAAAGCTAGAACTGCCATTCCATCCAGAAGTTGGGCTGCTTGAAGAAAAATTCTATAGATCTGCTGGACGAAAATATGAGACGAAGACTCCGCGAATATTGCCTAATGGAAGTTGGAAGGTTTGAGGAAGAACTGTATAGATCTGCTGAACAGAACCAAAGTCCAAGACCACTGACCGGACAGCAAGCTGAAACTGGTAGCTCTACCGTAAGTTACAGTACTTGAGAACCCACGGACTGCTGAATAGAACTTTGAGTCAACGTTCAAGACTTACTAGAACCATATAATGGCCATTCTGTGCTAGAGTTAGCAAGGAAAGAAACGAGGAAGAGCTCTGCGAATCGTAGGGGAAATACTGTTGGCCTCAGAGAACCTTATGACTATCTCCCTGCCCTGAAGTTAAAATTTAGTGAAAGAGTTTTGTGGCTCGACGAAAGAGATATTTGAGCGCCGGTTCAAGATCATTAACGTGCCACAAACTGTCATTCAATTTTAGTTTGCGATATTGCGGAACAAAGACATAAGCCAAGTGCCAATATTATTGAGCTGATATAATCCTAAAACTGTGATTTCGCTGCTGAGCTCATATTCTTGCTACCAACTGCTGCAATACTATATACTTAGCTACTACATGTCAAAAGCCTGTTGTGTGGAGCATATGCTTAACTGTACTTTCGGCAATAATTTTCGATAATATTTTTTTTCAAAGCCATAACTGTTTATTTTAAACTTCTGAGCTGGGGATCAAAGATTTTCACTTCACCGATAGCAATAGTCAGGGTCGGTCCTTCCATGCATTCCTTGCATATAAGCAGACAACACAAACAGGTTTTGGAAGAAACCGTACCTGAATACTTGTAATATCCTCAAGGCACTTTTGTCGGACTTTCCATGTCGATGTTGCGTTACTTAGCAAAAATTATAAACAAAAACATGGGTTATAAAATGAAATGGTATTCAAAGGTTGTTAGAATTAGCAGCTGTGTTGAAATGAAGCTCACTCTTCTCCTTATTGTGCTTGTCATTGTCAAGGGAACAAAGTCGTTGGTTATTGTCAGCTTTGACAAGAATCACCAGAAAAACAATGCCAAACTTCTGATTCGCACTGACATCTTTACAATCGCCGTTGAGTAGCTCAAAAAATCGGCATAAGCTGTCCACACAAACACACACACACGCTCAGCAAACAAGGAGCTGTGGCGCCGGACGCGTTGTCAGGATTGCTGACGCTTAAACGCACGGCATTACTCACCGCGTACCTCCTTACCCTGCCGCAATCTACATACGCCAAAACGCTTTTGTTTGCCTACGACTGATTTTTTGCTTCTCTTCTACTCGAAACCCTCTTCTTGCCGCGTCTTCATTGTGTTTGCGCTTTTCGGTGGGTCATCAAACAATGCCGCCCTGCGCCAAGCGGCGCCTGTGCGCATGCGCGCCAACAAAGCCGCGCCAACAGGCGCCACCGACACTGCAGCCTGTACACCACATTTCGGACAGTCCCCTACAGCTGCCGTTTGCCCCCTTACGTAAAGCTGCTGAATTGCGCGCAGACTCAATGCACAAATCGATTAGGTTCACTCGCCTCAGACTCATCCTTCTGGCACAATGCAATCGGCTAGTTTGGAGTTGGGGGTATATTGTTGCAAGCAGAACGCATGCAGTGCGCAGTGTAGACGATAGTGCGATTGCGACAAACGAAGAACGAAGAACGACGAAATTGTGTTAACAAGATGGAAGTGGAGCAACCTGGCGCGCCGGTGGCACTTTTGCCGCATTGTTTATGGCGCTTGGCGTTCTTGCGCCATACACATTCTTCCGGCTAACGTTGTTGCTGCTATTGTTGTTGTGTTGCCGGTATACACCAATGGCGCCATAGCGCGATTTCTTGTGCAACGACTGACAAAACTGCGGTGGCATGAAAATATTTCACAATGGCGCTCTGACGGTGCCGAATTTTTCGATCGTGTTTCCTTTGCTCATTTCAAACAATGTGGATGCCTTCGGTTTCTATATATTGGCTAGGAAGGAATGTCGATGAATATGTGAGCGATCTTCAAGTAACTTCTATTGGTCTTTAGTTAGACTTTAACTAATTCGAAAGAGCTAGTATGAAAAGCAATACGTGAATTAAATCCTCGGTTTAAAACTGTGGGAAGGTCTGAAGCCGCTGGCTTATACAGATATCTCAAGACAATCGTGTGTAGTTCTAAAACTTTCCTCGTTGAGTAATGAGCTTTAAAGGTCCAGCCTCAGTCTACAATTAAATTTTACAAAGTATTATTATAGGAGAAGATAAAATAAAATAGGTAAGGAAATAATGATAATTTAACCATTCAGCTTGCGCAGCTTACGCCAGATCAGAAATTTGTTGCCATTAGAGCTTTCAGCAAAGCTTTTTGGTTACTAAGCCGCTATACTGCTTATCATACTTAGTATAAATAGATAGCAAGGCTTTTATTTGCAATTTCGTCGGAATAGAAGGTTTCTAGAGCTTTCAACAAAGCTTTGCGCTTCAGTACATTGACTTTGATGGATTGCTTACTAACCTTAATACAAACAAAAAACAATGCAAGTGCAAAGAACTTTCTCTTTCTGCCGCTCTAAAAGAATTTCAATGTTAGTGTCAGAGAGCTTGCAACAGAGCTTTTTTTTTACTTAAGAGCTGTGCTGTAGGTTACGAATTTTAACTCAATCAGAACTCGCAAACTGCAACAAGGCTACTGCTTAGTTTTAGTATTAACTAACTGAAGGTAAGGACTGTTAAGCTTTCAACAGAACTTTTATGATAACATTGTCGAATAGACTACTTACCAGACTAAGTGTAAATAGCAAGTATTGGAATATGTGTAAAGCATTGCTTTATGTTTTTGTTTTAAGAAATCGTGCAGCAAGAGCCAAAGAGCTTTCACAATAGCTTTCTTTCTAAACTTTAGAGCCGAATCTAAATTGCGATAAGTAAAAAATGTAAAATGTGCTACTTCCTCGTAAATTTTTTTCGAAAAAAACACTTTATTTTAGACGATAACGCTGGAGAAAACACGAAGCTTTAAAACTGCTCGACTCAAAAGTGTCGAAAATAATTTTGAATGTAAAATAATGAATGGAAATTAAAGTTTACTTGCCTTATCCAAAATACTTGCACATACGCGCTCTACCTCTACCGAGCGTGTAAGCGATCGTCGCCGCCAACCGGAAGCCCAGCTCAGCGTTCAACTCAACTCAAGTGGGCGGTAAATTGAATTTGCAAATCCCTCAACTCACTTACTGCAGATGCCAATCAGCGGCTGTGGCGGCGGCATTTTTAAGCCGGTATTTTTGCTCTTTATGCCGACGGCTAATTCAAGTACCTAAGAAAACAGCATCTATGCTTGAAATCGAGAGCGGATTTCGTTTTATTACCTAGCTACAGCTTATTTGGTTTTAATTTCAAATGTTTATATGGCTCTATTACTTATTGAAGTATTATCCTTGCTTAGTTTTTATTGTTGCTGCTTAGTTGTTGTGCATTGTTGTTGCCATTGTGCGGCGCATCTTCTTGGCGCAACGGTGCATTGTCCTTTCGGCGCAGGTAAATAGACTAGGACTGTGTATATGTATAGGCATGCCGACGAATGCGCTTGTTTCTTCAGCCGCTCTCACAAGCAACAATAATAACAACGAGTGGATAGAAATAGGCAAGTATGAAAAGGAGGATAATTACTTTTGCCACAATTATAGGATTACTTTATAGACCAATAATTTTGAAAGCGCTACCGGGTTCTCAAGCAAGCGTACGTAAAAATACGCTGCGATTTATGAATATAATAGTTTCTTTTCATTATACTCATTTTTATCCTGTTTCCATGTCTTTCTCACAAATACACTATTCTCTTGCAACACTAAACAACTTAATTGGTTTGGTTACAAAAGCCAAAAATGCGCATAGACTCATATAAAATAGTTATTTAGACTGAGCGCGCAGAACAAAGCACGACGTTGTAGCGGATAAATCCAAATTGCTGGCGTGGAAGTACTTAAGTGTCCTAAAGGATGTATGCATACTCGCTTAAGTACTTGATCACTGCCATGCAAATGTAGACTCGTATATATATTAACATATATTTGACATAAAAACACGACTGAACTACGATTTTTTGCTTCAGCGTAGCATTTCGCAAAAGTATGTCGCGTATTTAACGAATTTTATTGGCTTTCAAACAAATTTCAAGTACTTTTTTAACACACGAAGATGTAATTCGCTACTTTTACTTATCAGATTGAGTTACTCAATGATTTCGGACCAGTTATCTGATGGAAATGTGAGACCACATGAACAAATACAGTTTAAACGGTATTTCGAGCATTCTTGGAGACTACAGACAGGACGAGATGTACAAGTAAAGCTAGAAAATTCGAAGACAGCGTACGAAAAACAGATAAATTCGTATTCACATTGAAAATATGTCGATTCCATTACAAATATATGTATGAACACCACGAAGTAAGCGTTATTAGCTACGACCGGCACCGAGCTGCCGATTGTAAACTTCGACAGGACCTCAATAAAATTTAAGTATTCTGGTTACGAGAACTCAGCACATGACTTTGCAACTAGCTACATGCCTTTCTAGGGACCATAAAACTCCAGGACGTTGACTAGGTTTATTAACTTGTGGCTTGTCAGCCTTCTTATGCGACTCTTTGCCAGAGATCCAAGTTCACCTTTAACGTACTGATTGGAGCTCATAAATATTTTTTTCACTCATCGACTAACATTTCGGCTTGCGCTTCACTATGTTCTGAAGATATCTTGAGAAAACGGAGGGTACCGTTGGGTTAAGAAAAAATAATTTCTCAGCTGACAGTTGTTATATAATATAACTAACATTCATGTCGCCGGTCTAAACCGGTCTCAGTTACGCATGTTCGCCATTAAAACTATAGGAAACGCATATACCTATAACTTGTGTCTCGACAAACAAACAGTCAACTCGTTCGTGAATTAGCTCCTACGGACCTACAGCAGGTCATGAGTTTACGGGTTAGTGGAAGGAAAAGATGTTGAAAGCTCCGCGTGGTAAAGGCATTGACTTCACTTTCGAATTTGTATCAGAGCTTACTCGCGAAATGTAGAACCAACGACAGGACCTAAGTAAATGAGCTCAGCCGTAACTTCTCTGAACGATGTCAGCATTAAGCTGCTTGAATATACTGACAGCAGTGAAGTCTTCGGTCTAAACAGCGGTCTTAGTTCCACGTTCTCCAGACTGCAGCTAGATGAAATGCAGACGACGCTCGTTGCTTCAAGAAGACAAAGAAGCTAAATCGAATTTGGGTTTCCATCATTATGCAGGCAGTCATAACTTGTAAGGATATCGAAGAGTATTGGTTGACGAGTCCAGGCTGAGAGAGAATTGACTTCATGTAGAGTTTCGAACCGGAGCTTACTTATGAAAGGACTTTATTGACTCTGTCGAAAGTGCTTTAATGAGGTTTAGTGGTAAACTGTTAGGATATATGTTTTTAAGTGAAATTTTAAATCTAAACAGGTCTTAGTTCCAAGTTTTCAAAATTAGAAACAAAAAGAATGCATATATATCGTAATCTTACGAATCCGTGCTTACGGAAGCGTTTGACTCTATGGACTCAATCGAAACTGCTTAGATTAAGTTCGTTTTGCTGATTTCTTTTTCAAAACCAAAAAAGTTAGTTGTTGATTGAAATTTACCGCAAAACAAGCGTCATATTATTTTCCAACGAGATAAAACGGACAGTTTCTTTTTAGAAATTTACCGTTGTTCCATTCCTGGCAACAACAAGTCGAGCTGAGACAATAGCGGTGAACATGTGAGCGCAGAATATTAGGCAAAGAAATGTAGCTCAAGCCACTAATTCGCTCGAATTCGAACAGCATGAAATTGAGCAAAAAAAAAAGTAGCATGCGAGAAAAAAGTAAATATTCGCAACAAAGCAAATGAATAGAAAACCGTATATAATAACAATTTGCAACAAACATATGCATCTTTGTAACTGCAAATAGGTATAAGAAACAGGCAATGATGGCAAACGTAGAAAATGCTTGAACAATTCCGACAGCCAAAGGATACAAATTAAGGATATCATCATCATCATCATTAGGCCAAAGCAAAGTGAGGGCGCTATACAAATAGTATGCAGGTCAAGCGACACAACGTTGCCGGATGAGCGAAAAACAATGCAAACAGCAGAAAGAAAAGAATAATTGTGAGGAACTCAAATAAAAACAAAAAAATTAGCGAAAATAGATAAGAATAAAAAGCAGCATGAAAAAAGTGGAAAAAATGCAGGTTTTTGGTAAACAAAATAGTTTTGCACAAAACTATGGGAAATAGAGGACAACAGCAAACAACGGCGCTGAACAAACGAGCCGCCGAGCACAGAGACTCAGAGCGCAGCGAGGACATACCATACAAATAAAAGGATGTTGCAAGTTAGTCTAGTAGAAAGTGCTTAGAATGATTGCTTAGTAGCATAGCATTCGAAAGAAATTTTCATGCTCGAATGGGCTTTAGCCCATTTGGCAACGCTCTCACACTCCGCACTCGCTGGACACTTGACGAACTGTTTGCACACAATTAACGGTGCATACGAATGAGAAGGCGCTGCAGGGCAGTCGAGCTCATGAGCTCAAATAGCCCCAAAGCAATAGCTTGTTGTTGGTAGATATACAAAATATTGCAACAAAAGATTTGTTAGAAGCAGAGATAGCAAATAGCTGAAAATTAGAAAAGACTTCACCAAGCGAAGACCAAAAAATCTTAAAAAATATACGTTACCTTAGTTAAATCGATTGAACAGTCATCCTTAACTGCGGCCAAGTGCTCAATTGACGAGAACTTCTCGAATAGTTGTGATGTTTGTTGTATGAAAGCACCGTTTGCATAAAGTTCTTATACGAAAGTGTAGCTTTTCTCACTTGGACTCAAGTCTCGATGAAATAAGTATCTATGTTATAAGTAACGACATTCCTTGGCAGACAATGATAAACCCTCTAACTCATATATATTTGCTTTAAAGAGCTGCTTATAAATTTTATCACTTGCTCGGATGTCGCCTAAAACTATAGCGACCTTTTAAAATAGTAGAGTATAATTTTTCCATGTAATCTGTAGGAATTTCTGAATCTCTTTCCTAAATCCAATATCGTGAACTTAACAGATGGATTCTTGGTGATACATGCATTTCCGTCGGATTTCGGAGCCACTAACGGACGTATAACTTGATTTAATATGAGAGAAAATGATTTTCCCAAATTGTGTCCAGATTCGGGTTTTTCGAGTCTAGGCTCGAACGAAGAAAACTGCGTCCAAATCGACAAATAAACACTCTAGCCTTAAGCGAAACCATGACGACAGTCTTGAAATCTAGTGTAGACTCTTACTCGCCAGCCAGCACTTCTTTGCGCTGAACTGGTTAGCGAAATATGGATTTTCGATACAGAAGTTGACGCTGAGATCGTGTAATGAGCGGTTTTTGAACTTTAACAGTAAGCCTAAATATCGCTTGGGTTCCAAGTATGAAAGAATTTTATAACAGCGCAACAAGGAAACAAACAAAAAAAACCGATGAGTCTTCTTGACAAGCGATCAAAATAATTTCTATTTTAGCTGGATGGAAGAGAGAAACTCAATATTACTTGGTATTCCGACACCATTCCACTCCAGCTTATGGAGCGAAGAACTGGGCGCTGCGAACTCAGCCGAAATCAACTCCGCATACGTCGTCAATAATAAGAAGTGCTTTAAACTTGGGCTGGAACTGCTGTTTCGACGGCCGGCCGGAAGTAAGGTACTTTCTTTCAAAGACGTCTAAGTACTTACTAGATCGAAGGAATTACACGATTGTGTTGACTACATGATGTTATCGGAGCAAAGATCAAAAATACAAGTACAAAGCCGTCTACGCGCCGCCATCTGATTTCATACGTAGCTGTTTTTAGTAGAAATATGTGATATAGGGTGCAGCGAAGAAAAAAAATTTTTTTTTTTTTGCTTAGCCTGAGGGTAAAACTTGTAGATTATAAAAAAGAAAATTTTTGGAAAAAAAACTCTTTTAACATCTAGAGACGGTCCACTCACTTTTCAACTAAATTTCAAGTCACAATATTTTTGGACAAAAAAAATCTATTTTTGGTTTAAACTCTTCACATTTGTGTAAAAGTGACCGAATTTGACGGTTTTTGACTCAAAATTTATTTTGACGCTTAAGAAAAGCATGTTGTCGTTTAAGACTTTTTTTGAAACTCCAATAATGACTACAAACAATTTTTTTAAGTTGATAACTTTTAATTGACTCTCCACAGCTTCTAGAACACTTATCAAAAATGTTTTGCCCAATCAAAATTTTAACTCAAAGTTTAATTTAAAAGTGAGTGGGCCGCCTCTAAATGTAAAAAAAAAATCCAATCACCTGATCAGGGCGGCCTGTGTGGAAAGTTCTCTAGCTAGAAACATTCTTGAGTGGACACCTGCACTACCACGCGAAGTTTCCGCTTATCGACCGCAACAACAATAAGTGACCATTAAACTCAACTTTTTTGCATAAGCACACTTTGCTTGGGTGGTGTGACTTCGGACACGCACGAAGCGCTTTCAATGAAATATGAGCAGATAAAGCGAATTTGTACAAATTTATTGTTGTTATAGCTATAACACAGCCACCAAAACAACAATAACAACCAATGAGCAAAATTTTATGATAATAAAAACGAGTGGATAATAAATTTGGCAGCCATAAACCAAGAGAAGGACGCAGCCATACATAGTAAGCAAGTGTTAGTGTGAGATATATTATATTTGTTAGTGTATTTGTGGGTGTGTATTTTAATATATATATACGTGTGTGTGTGTGTGTGTGTGTGTTTGCTTGCTTGGAGGGTGACAGTTAGCCAGCAAGAGTTGGGCGCCGGCAAAGATTCATAAAAATGCATGTCAACCATAAACCGTGTCCAAAGATAATCATGTGCACGAGCGCAGCAACAACAAATATCACACAAACATACACACATACAAAGAAAAGCGCTGCGTCCACTTACACATGTAACTAATAATCTGCTGGTGACTGAGGACCTGCCAGGATAATAGTCAAATCTAAGTGAGCAGACAGTTTTGTTTTTGGATAGAATGTACCGTTACATGGCATGGCAAACAAATCAAATCAAAATGAAATAAAATAAAATTGTTATTACAAATAAAATTGTAGCAAATTGTGCGCTCTTTTCGTTACGCCTGCGATTTAAAGCGTAACAAATGCGAGCGCAATTGTCACAAGGCGCAAGCAGCGAAGGATGTGTGGCAAGTGGCAAGTGGCATGCAGCTGGTGTTTGTGCGCCGCTTTGTGGGTGGAATGTAAATATTTAATTTCGCCGTCGAGCGTAGCTAAACCGATTTGTAATGCACGCGTCCTCTTGCCTGGCGCTTTTGATTTTCTTTATTTTTCTTCATTGCGGCTGGCAACACTTATTGCAGCGCTCACAAAGTGGGCAAATTAAATTGATGTAAATTTGTTATGGTCAGGCAGATATTGGAGTGAAACTTGCATCGTCGACCAACGCCTGCTAAGCGCGCGCGAGCTCCATTGATCCAGCGCTAGAACGCTAGATGCTAATAGAGATGCAACTTGGTCCCATACCAATTAGGAAGGGGCAAGGGTACTAGTTCATCGACTTTGCAGTTGCCAGCGATTCCGTTATGACCAAGCAGCCGCAGATAAAGGAGCTTGATGCTATTTCTAGTGAGAACAGACACTTCTTGACTAGCGTTGAGCGCACAGTTAGCGAGCTCAGCGTTAGTGTTGCCGCGCTGCTGTCGGAGTGAATGCTCACTTCGCTGAATGAGACTGTACTTTGTAACAGTAAGTCTTTCGCCACCTTAATAGCAGCCACTTCGGCCTGAAAAACACTACAGTGCTCCGTTAGCCTAAAGCTAAGATTGACGTAGAGTTCCTTACAGAAAATTCCCACTCCACCCTTCCCTCCTAGCTTCGACATATCCGTGAGAAAGCTCATTGCGCCTCTTCTCCAGTGACTCCTTCCTAACCACATATCCCTCGTCGGTATGTGAGCTGAGAAAAAGCCACCACAAGTAGCCTTAGCGACGCAGTGTTCCCAGTTCTTGGAAATTCTATATATCCAGAGGTAGACTGCCGCACAATTTCGTTAAGATATCTTACATATTATCGGATGTATTCAAAACAATCATATCTTTATATTCGGTATACGAGGACTATAATAGGTATGGACCGGTTGCACGCAGTATCAAACTGCGCGACAAGCACATAATAAAAGTCTTAAAAGCAATTTTGGTTTGTTAAATATGAAATGTATCTTCTAGGGGCTCTCCTGAAGGTCATTCAAAAAGCATATGAGATATCCGCTCCTTTCAAAGCTCGACAGTTTAATATTTGGCTCGACTTAATGGATGAGGTTATTCCAGAAAATTGAAATTTATACAAAATTTAGAAAGATTTCGCTCTTCCTCTCATGGACCTCATAAAAACTCAGCTATAATCTACCTCTAAATCTTTCTTCATATTCCAGTATAAATTGGTTGTTGCTGTCATTGGTCTCCATAACGGCTTTGCATTCACTTTTAATGTTCACAGAAGCCAATCAACTCGGGTCGGTTCGAGCACATGACTTCCATATAAAGTTGACGGATTTGTAACTGAACTGTCATTCTTCCATTACTGCGGCTAGCACAATGAGTTCGCAGAAGGTCTATAAAGTGAATTGCGGTTAGTTGTAGCAAAAGCCGACTAGAAGATTTACATATCGTAGGTATAAGATTGGACTTCTAAGGTTAGTTAGCTCAAGAAAATAAGGACAAGACTAATCCTATCGACGGGTGGAGCTAAAAAGTTTTGAAGCGGTGCTTTTTTAAGAATCGGACATATTAAAGCGTCTTTCAGGCCTACTACAGGTCAGAGTCGAGGATCTAATTATCTAGGGACTTTAACTAGATAGTTCGTATCAAATATTTTCTGCACAACTTTCCAATTAGATTGTTCCCAGCCTGTAGACGCTTGTCAATTTAACTGCTGAGCTCAATTTATTGCCTATCCAGCTCGAACGAGCGTTCGCCATATCAAGTGAACAACAAAAGTTGCTTAAAAAATCTCAAACCTCGCTGAATAACCGTTCTTTTAGCTGCTTTGCCACATTTAAGGATACTGAACCGGCCAATCGGAGCAAACTAAATATTAATTTCTTTAAGCAGCCATTCTTCAAGCACTAACAAGCTTCGCCAACAAACTTGTTTCACTTTACGCTGTTGCAAGTTGCATATTTGCAGTCATGCCACAAATTGTTGCATTACCATACGACACCAGTAAGTTCAGCCACATGCACATTTTAACAAAGCACAACAAAAAAATGCAACAAAACAAAGCCGTGGCAACCATTTGTAGGGCCAGCAGAAAGCCAATTGGTCAGTCACCAACACCGTTGCTGCCACACCGCACACCGCGTACCGACCAAGACATTAATGGCGTTGGAGGACGAAAGAAATGTGCGAGATAAAGCCATTCGCTGAAGCAGTCACAAAAAGTGGCTTTGACAGGTTGAGTAGGGGTAAAGTGCTGCAGCGGGTGCAACCAGCTCGACTGTGGCTTGCGTTGTGGCGTGTAAGAAGTCACGTAAATCCACAAAAATGCAACTAATAATCAACAATAAATCGTGCCATGAATGTAGGCATATGTGCAGCGCAGTACATGTGCGTGTGTGGCATGTTTCGCATGCAACACGTTGGCCCAGCCGGACCAGCCCAAACTGACCCGACCTGGCTTTGCAAC
Organism: Bactrocera oleae; assembly: GCF_042242935.1. Taxonomy (NCBI): domain Eukaryota; kingdom Metazoa; phylum Arthropoda; class Insecta; order Diptera; family Tephritidae; genus Bactrocera; species Bactrocera oleae. Next base: position 5,273,144 of record NC_091539.1, read on the forward strand.
ACACAAAGCCATACAAAATTCAGACGTCTGACTACATGGTGTTGTTTATAGCGGCCGGAGTTGAGCGGTCTCAGAAGGTTGGCATAATGTGGCAACAACAAAACAATCGTATGCTATCTGATATGCGAAAATTGCTCAGACATAGTAACGATTGGTGTAACGCCCATTCATGCACGGCGCCTTGAAATCATTTCCAACTGACTGGCAATTGGCTAAGTTCGGTTGTGCCAAAGCAGTAGCTCAGCAATAGTGATGAAGCGGCCATTTTTTGTTGTTATATCAGTTGTTGTTGTTATTTTTATGGAGTTCGTGAAGTGGAGAGTTCCAGAAATATTGAATTTTCAGAAAAGTATAACCAGCGATTCCAAAACTTTGTACTGTGTAAATGTTGTGCGTTTGGGGAATCCTTTAATACTCGCTGAGCTTAAAAATTATTGCAAAATTCAAACAGCATATGTAAATGAATTGAGTCTAATAGTAAGTCCAAGGGTCAAAAACGAGATACGAATTGAATGGCAAACTCTAATGTATGCCACATTGACACACCAAAAGCTAAAAAATGCTAAATGGAAATAACAATTTCTAACGCCTTAATCACTAACCAATGTCAAATAGACAAGATAATGAGCTACTTTGAGCTCGTGTACGAGTACTTCACAGCGCTACCCGACCGCTCCGTCTAAACACTTATTACGAACAAACCTTGCACAGCTTCCATAGACATAACGCTATAAAAAACTGTGGAAGTAAGAGCGGAATAGCGAACACAATCCAATAAACATTTGGTGGGGTTACTTGTAAGCGATTTTTTCAATAACCAATATAACCTAGTTTTCCTTGAATTCAGAAACCCTATAATATATCACTTGCCAATCTTGTAATGCATTGCAATGAGGTTTGCACTTAGCTGGAACGTACTTCTTTATGCAGCAGCGATGTGTAAGCTGAATTAAGAGTGACTACTGGACTACTACTGAGCTATCGTCCCAGCCACACCTACGACCTTAAGGTATTGACATCTTGCTTAGATAGTTTCAAAAGGATTTATTCTTAGCAGCAGTGGTTCTTTAGAGATACATATAGCTTTTAACTTCCATTGAACTTCCCCCAATTTTCGCTTCGTCAGTCGAAATTCTAAGAAAATTAATCAATTTTTTCCGATACCGGAATAATTTTTATGTATAATATATAAACAAAAGGTTCATTCGAAGTGTCTATAGCTGTAAAAATTTACCTGAATTTAAATTTTTTCCGCCTAATCAGTCGAAAATTCTAAGAAAATTAATCGATTTTTTCCGATACCGGACTAATTTTTATGTATATAAAGAAAAGGTTCATTCGAAGTGTCTATAGCTGTAAAAATTTACCTGAATTTAAATTTTTTCCGCCTAATCAGTCGAAAATTCTAAGAAAATTAATCGATTTTTTCCGATACCGGACTAATTTTTATGTATTTAAAGAAAAGGTTCATTCGAAGTGTCTATAGCTGTAAAAATTTACCTGAATTTAAATTTTTTCCGCCTAATCAGTCGAAAATTCTAAGAAAATTAATCGATTTTTTCCGATACCGGACTAATTTTTATGTATATAAAGAAAAGGTTCATTCGAAGTGTCTATAGCTGTAAAAATTTACCTGAATTTAAATTTTTTCCGCCTAATCAGTCGAAAATTCGAACAAAATTAATCGATTTTTTCCGATACCGGCCTAATTTTTATGTATATAAGGAAAAGGTTCATTCGAAGTGTCTATAGCTGTAAAATTTACCTGAATTTAAATTTTTTCCGCCTAATCAGTCGAAAATTCGAACAAAATTAATCGATTTTTTCCGATACCGGCCTAATTTTTATGTATATAAGGAAAAGGTTCATTCGAAGTGTCTATAGCTGTAAAATTTACCTGAATTTAAATTTTTTCCGCCTAATCAGTCGAAAATTCGAACAAAATTAATCGATTTTTTCCGATACCGGCCTAATTTTTATGTATATAAGGAAAAGGTTCATTCGAAGTGTCTATAGCTGTAAAAATTTACCTGAATTTAAATTTTTCCGCCTAATCAGTCGAAAATTCGAACAAAATTAATCGATTTTTTCCGATACCGGCCTAATTTTTATGTATATAAGGAAAAGGTTCATTCGAAGTGTCTATAGCTGTAAAATTTACCTGAATTTAAATTTTTTCCGCCTAATCAGTCGAAAATTCGAACAAAATTAATCGATTTTTTCCGATACCGGCCTAATTTTTATGTATATAAGGAAAAGGTTCATTCGAAGTGTCTATAGCTGTAAAAATTTACCTGAATTTAAATTTTTCCGCCTAATCAGTCGAAAATTCTAAGAAAATTAATCGATTTTTTCCGATACCGGACTAATTTTTATGTTTATAAGAAAAAGGTCCTTTCCTTTGTAACCATAAAAAAATTTTTTTTGAGCTCGCAGTTCAGGATTTTCAAATCGGAGGAATATATTTAAAGTTTTGCCAAAAAATAAATAATCAAATTTTAAATCCACAGATTCATCATCATAAGTTTGCCACGCATGGATAGGACGATATATAAGGTTGGAAGGTATCTCCCTTCCGCTTTTTTGTCTTTTGAATTTCGCGGCTATGTACAAAGCTCTACAGAGCTCGAATTGGCAACACTATACATAATTTGAAAGGTCTTGACAAAACCTACAAAACAACGCTATGCATGATTAGTTTGGATATTGCGTTCAACAGTTATAGACGTGTAAACATGGAGTTCACTAACGCCGAAATTCGCGCTATTTTAAAGTTTTCCTTCGTTAAAGGCAAATCCGCTAGAGAAACGTTCCGTGAGATTAATGGTGTTTTGGGGGATGGTACTCTATCACTTCGAACCGCGGAGGAATGGTTTCGACGATTAAGAGCCGGTGACAACGACACCATGGATAAGCCAGCCGGCGGAAGACCTGTGACGACAAATACCGACCAAATCATGGAATACATCGAGTTAGACCGGCATATGGCATCTCGTGACATCGCCCAGGAGATGGGAGTTAGTCACCAAACCATTTTGAACCATCTGCAGAAGGCTGGATACAAAAAAAAGTTTGATGATTGGGTGCCGCATAATTTGACGCAAAAAAACCTTCTGGACCGAATCAACGCCTGCGATATGCTGCTGAAACGGAACGAACTCGTCCCATTCTTGAAGCGGATGGTGACTGGCGACGAAAAATGGATCACATACGACAATATCAAGCGAAAACGGTCATGGTCGAAGGCCGGTGAATCGTCCCACACAGTGGCCAAGCCGGGATTGACGGCCAGGAAGGTTTTGCTGTGTGTTTGGTGGGATTGGAAGGGAATCATCCACTATGAGCTGCTCCCATATGGCCAGACGCTTAATTCTACCATCTACTGCGAACAACTGGACCGCTTGAAGCAGGCGATCGACCAGAAGCGTCCAGAATTGGCCAACAGGAAGGGTGTAGTGTTCCACCAGGACAACGCCAGACCACACACTTCGTTGATGACTCGTCAGAAGCTACGGTAGCTCGGATGGGAGGTTTTATCGCATCCACCATATAGCCCGGACGTAGCGCCAAGTGATTACCACCTGTTCCTGTCCATGGAGAATGTCCCTTGGTGGTGTGAAGTTGAACTCAAAAGAGGCTTGTGAAAAGTGGCTGTCCGAATTCTTCGCAAATAAGGAGGGGGGCTTCTACGAGGAAGGTATTATGAAGTTGCCGTCTAGATGGAAACAGATCATCGAACAAAACGGCCCATATTTTAACTAAATCCGATCACTGTAACACTTTTTATAAAGCATTGAATGAAGAGCAAAAAAGCGGAAGGAAGATACCTTCCAACCTTATATTATATTTCAGAATTCCAATATCAAGCCTTTCATTCCGACATGAAAACATGAAAAAACTAGATTAAAAGTACTCATGATTCTACAGCAAAAATTATATTTCTATGATGCAAAACTTATTTCTGCATGATGAGAATGACTAGAAGAGCTGGTAAGTAATATTAGAGCTCTATGTGGAAGGGGTCAAAGGCTTAGTAACGGCCAGTTAGGCTAGAATGAATTGAATAGACGATGCTATTAGACTATACAGAGACCATCAGACGACTGAATCTAAAATATAGTCGCTGGACGAGCTCGCGTTACGATAGCCCCCTTTGCATAGTACGAACTCGAAGACGAGTACTGTTTACAAAAGAACTTTTTCGGAATACCTAATCATCAGTTCTGAAACTTAGTATTCATCAAAAGCTTTCATGTTCGCCAATATTCCAGTCAGCCCCAATTGGGCTGCAGTCCACCTTTTTATACGTCTCTCCTCCCAAAAATACTTAAGTTATTCCCCTCTCATCAACAGCATTGTCACAAATCAACGCCGAGCTATTTGCATACACCACCACAACCACGCCTACAAACTAATACGCACACAATGGGTTGGCAACAACAAATTGTCCGCACTGCTTGAGTTAATTGGCCGCCTTGACGATAACGGAAATTATCTGCCACACAATTTACATGAATTTTAATGAACTCCATGCAAATGTACTACATATTATCGACAACAACAAAAGCAATGTGACTAGCAACAAAAGTAGCAACATTATTGCGTTCAATAGCCGAATGCGCCACAGCAGCCGCGGCAGCTGCGTCAGCAGTCATAAAACAATTGAAGTTCCAATCAGCAATCGATTGCTACGTTGGTGGCAACATTGGGGATTAAAAAAAACCAGAGCGCTTTATAGACCAACCAACTCAATGCTATCACCACCTTCAACTCATCCTGCCGCCCGTAGACCTGCTGCGCGCTTCAACCATTTGATGTGGCATCAAAGCGCGCGATTTTTGCCGACAAAAGCATCATTGCCGCGATAGCTAAACATTTATGAGCGCATAAAATCGAGAACGACTTTGTGTGAAGTGGCAATAAATAAAAGAGTAACAACCAGTTAGTGTGCGAACTGGAAACGGAAGGTGAACGGCTTCATGGTGGCGCTACGCGAAAGAGTGAGTGCTGCGGTGAAGTGCAAATTTGAATTCGGGGGTGTTGCATAGAAGCGATAAAAATTGCAAATTATGTTGGGAACAAATTGGGAGTGCGAGCGACAGCGCATACTGCCAGAACGGATAAAATTCAAAAATTGTAAAAAATTATTAAATAAAATCCCTTTTGTAAGTCTTCATTCTTGTTCAGCTTCCAGCTCGATTTCCTATATGGTAGATATGCGGCCTCAATATATCTTGAAAAGGCTTCTTGTCTATCTTTGTCATTGCTGGGGTCCATCGACATAACTATAAATCTCTCAGAAAACCATTTGGTCCACGACTACAAAGTAAAAGCTACCTAACACCTGTGATACAACAATTATACACCGTTGTGTTTACTCTCAAAATTGAGTAGAATTGTTCTAAGCTCATACGAGTATCTCCAGCAATATCTGTAAGATATTAGAGTATTTTTTCAGCTACGAGGTTCTCATTTTTACTGAAATTTTTCTGCTAACTTCCTACTCATCAAAATCCGCAATACCTTTTCTCATGTTTCTGTAACCAATGCTTTATTTTGGGTAAGAATTGCAGGGACTTTTTGCACTATAAAGTTTTTCAGAATCATGAAAACTAAGGTCCCACTTTTTGTTCGCTGAGCAAGCTATTTTCTCACTTCCTCTCTCTATCTTTTTCTCTTTCTGTTACATTTTATAGAACTAGACCTCTACATTCTTTGAATGAGATATCGAACGTTGCATTGTTACTTATCTGCCTCTCTCTCTCTCTCCTTGTTTCTTTCTCCCCATCTCTCTCTCTCGCCCTACCCCCTTATCTTAAGTTAATTAAATTTAAAAAAATGTTTAACTGAAATGAAACCAAAAGTGAACAGAAATTTTAATTAAAAAATAAATACAAAAAAAATCTTAAATAAGTACTTAAAAAAATTAATTACTTAATTATGAATTACATAATTTATTTATTATTAATTTGTTTTTATATATTAAATTACTTTATTAAATACATTTAAGATACAATAATTTAATTAAAATCGACAAAACTAATTAAATTAAGTTAAATAATCATAAAACAAATATTTTATTACTTTATTAATTATGTACATTCAATAAAAAAATAATAATTAAAATTAGCTTAATGTCTTAAATTACGAGCATAATTTGGTAATTAAATTAAATTATAGTTAAATTAAATGAATATACATAAAAATTAATTCAACAATATATTCATTATAAAAAAATAATAAAAAATAAATTAATTAATTTAATTTGTAATGAAATATAAATTACAATTAATTAAAATTAATTTGCATTAGTAGCAAGTAGATTCAATGCCAAAAAATAGTACAATATAAAATAATTAAAAAATTAAAATTAACTAAATTAATTTAAGTAAATTGATAATTAATTATAAATTACAATTAATTAAAATTAAATTTCAAAAAAATTTCATGAAAACTACATTTAATATAAAACAAATAATTAAAATTTACTAAATTATATGAATTTAATTGGTAATGAAATATAAATTACAATTTATTAAAATTATTTTCCATAAAATTTTAATGAAAAGTAGATTCAATGCAAAAAAAATAGTATAATATAATTAAATAATTAAAATTATAAACCGATAACCGATTTTCATAAAAATTTAATGAACACTATGTACAATATAAAAAAAAATAATTAAAGCTAACAAAATTAATTTAATTAAATTGGTAATTAATTATACATTACAATTAATTAAAATTAAATTTTATACAAATTTTATGAAAAATACATTAAAAATAAAATTATTCAATTATTATTAATTTAAAATAAGCTAAATTATTGTAATATTTAATTACAAATCGTAATTAATTAATATTAAATTGCAGCTAATTTTAATCAAATACTACACAAAATATGTTAACTTAATGGAAAATCTCTGCATAGTGGCATCACCACTACCCCATTGAGGGCGTTACAAGGTCGCAACATAAATCCGACTGCGGCTCTACCCAAACGATTTTACCAGTATAGCTGTCACCGCTAACTGCACTCTGTGGCAAGTGGCGTAATTTTCAATTTGATGCGCAAGCCATGAATATTTAAATTTATCTAGTCGTATTGTTACTGTTGTTGTTGTCACTGGTTGTCGTCAGCCGGCGCAGCACACCAACTCACACCACAGCCCACCCCGCACAGCCATGCCACGCATGCAAAATAGCGCTGCATAGTGATTTGTGGTAGCAAATTGTTTTTTGTTGTTGTTGCTGCTGTTGTCACTTTTATTATCATACACATTGTTGTGCGCTGTGATTTATGTGTGTATGCGCGAGGGTTGTCACATTTGACTATCATTTGAATATGCAAGCGCTTGCCACATTTTGTGGCAACAGCGAGCGTCCGCGCATACACGCGACTTAAAAGCTGCAACCAGCAAATGAACGAACGGCTGGTGGCAGATTTTATTCTTGTTCGCATACTTGTTTATTTGTTTTTATGCGCAATAAAATTGAATTTAGAAACAAATCTTTTATTTATTTGCTTAACCCGCCGCGCGCTGCTGTGGCGCGTAGCGAAAATTTATTGTTGTTGTTATAAGTCGTTGACAAATTTAAATGCGCTTTGCGTTAATTTGTGGCGCACCGCTGACGTGATGTTGCAGTGGCAAGCGAGGGTGGCGCTACGCGTGGATGAGGGTTCGGACACGAGCGCTGCGTTGCACTGTATGCAAAGGAGATGCGCTTGAAATTGTATTTGGAGTTTTTTTTCTGCAGAAGTTTGTAGAAGGAGTAGTAAGTGCGAGTGGCGTGTTGACTTATTTAAGGCGCATGTGTTTGGTGGTGGCGCTATAGATTGCAACGTTAAGAAAGATTACGCGGAACGCGGCAATAAAATCTAAGCCAATAAAGGAGTTATAAAAAATGAACATGTAAAAGGTGATAACTTAATTTAGTATTTTTGTACTGCTAGCATTGTAAAGTGATTTATAGTTTCAGCGAAAATAATTAAAGTATAGCGGCAGGCGCGGCATGTAACTGAAGCGCTATGAATGCGGTTGTTTGAAGCGCTGTGAAAGTCTTACAGCTGCTGGCGCTCTAAAAGCATACGTAGATCAAGAAATAAGCTATATATTGGGCGCGCGCTTCCCTTTGCGTTGCTATAATTGCTGCAATAACGCAGACGCCAGCGCGTCGATGCCTACAAGCATCATATTTTCGCATAAGTAAAGCTGTAAATAAAAATGTTTCGAAAATTTGGCAAGACGCCCTTACTGCCAAGACAACAGCGATGGTGGTCGTCAATACCCACGCGCATGCGCGTCAGTAGTATGTACGACATGCGATGATAAAAGTAAACAAAATCGCGCATTAATGATAAAAAAAAAAGTTATTACATGCGCACAAACGCGATCGCCATAATCAGCGCCGCCACCGCAAACGCGTGTAGCAACTCAGGCGCCGCTGTGCTGACCAATGCGCTTTGTGTGGATTTTTTTTTTGCACCGCAAGCTTACGTGCCCTTGAGCCGAACGCCTTATTACACACAAACATGCACGCACGCGCATATGGCGGCCACCACACAAGAGCAACACATAACACGACGCGCACATGCTGTTGGTGTCTGCGCGTTGCGTCTGTCCATTCTTTTGCACCTTGAGCGTGATGCGCTGCAACAACAAAACCAAAGCAAGTGCAACAACAGCAGCTGCAGTCGTGTTGGGTGAGAGCTTACGCGCCACCAGCGACGCCGTTCGTGACGCCAACTCTGGCACCAGGCAACAGTTACATACAACGGCAACACATTCACCATGGCCACCACATCATTTTTAGTCGCCGCCTGTTGCAGCGGCGCCACCTATAACAAGCTTGCACCCAGCAACAACAACATGTTGGCACAGCGCCATCGTCAACGCCATCAACGGCACCATGCGCGGCACTAAAATAGTCAGCCAGCAGCCGTAGGCAGCCGACGCCTCGACCGCCAAGTGTACGTACCAACTTGGGCTCGCGAAAACCTTTGCGCGCTTGTACACACATTTTTGTTGTTTTTTTTTTGTTTCTGTTTTTCTGCTAACTACTTGCTGTTGCAGCGCGCTTGTTGCTGTTATGGTTTTTTTTTTGTTTTCTACTTGATTTTTAACAACAGTGGTGGCATTTCGTCGCGGTAGAGCTTGCGCTCGCCGCAAATGTACATTTTTCATTGGAGCGCGGGCGCTCAGTGCGGTGCGTTGGCTGACGACGTGCTGCTGCGGCCACAGGCGTTCAATATTCAGACCTCCCGCAGATAATTGCCCCATCAACTCATCATCGAGTTCCCGCCCAGCTATTTAGCAACAAGCCAAACAACACACAAACCAAACTGGCTAACAAGATACAATAACAACAATAACAACAAGAGCAACAAGCTTACGAGTACATTTAAGCGCAGCTAACTGATCGACCAACCAAGCAGCCACGCAGCTAACCGATCATTACAACAAAAGCCTTAAAAAGAGTCATAATAACAACACCAGTGCAACAACAAGATTGGCAATAATGCCACTGCCTTTGTTGTTGGTTGCTCTCTTGCTTTTCCTGCTGATCGATGTTCCTGCCTCGGCAGCGAATTCCGTAAAAAGATCAAGGTACATACTTGCGTTGGGAAAGTGTTGTTGGAAAAAAATTGTATTTGTAGAAAGCCGTGTACCACTTGTTGTTGTAGCAGCATTATTGCGTACGGTGAAGATGTAGCTTTGTTGTTCGGCTCGATGAGTCTAATATAGATTAGACATTAAAAGTAATGTCTTCATGATCCGCTGCGTAAAAACTACAGCGAATTGAGTTGTTCATGTTTTCTATGTTTATTCGTATCCGCTTGTAATTAGATAGCTTCAGATGATGCCGAAATTAGCATCAACTAAATGGAAATTTCAACTGGCTCTAACTTTAAGCTCTACGTATAGTAACAAACAACAGAGAAGACTGGGTTATAAAGAGAGCGGTAGAGAGTGGTAGAGAAAGCTCGAGAGAGCAAACAATAGAGAAATAGAGCGGCAGAGAAAAGGGTTGAGCTATAGAGAGACAGTGAAGGCGGGAGAGAGAAAGAGATAAAGAGAGACCACATAAGGCATATCGAGCAGAGCGCATTTATAATAACTTAGAGCCTACTCCTTTCTTTGACCTTTCGGCAAGCTTTTTATCACATAACTTCAACCTTTATCGCGTCGAAAAATCGAGCTGACATTTCTTCGAAAGTAATCACACTTTTAAGGGATTATATCCACTTGCAAGTTAGAAAAAACACCATTTAAAGTACTGTCTTGTGAAATTATATAGAATGCTAGCATCTAAAATGCTAATACACGGCTCCGCAGTTAAGTCAAACGACAATACGATTAAGTTAGATATTTGAAACAGAAAAAAAGTATTCAAATCATAATACCCTTTTCGGGGTTCCGTAGGAAAAGTGCAAGAACTATGTTATTCAGAACGCTTAAGCCCATTTAAAGCTATCACAGCTGCCACTGATTTCAAACTCGTCTGAAGCACTCGACTTCCGCGTCCCATGCGCAGGATATCTTACGCGAACTATAAGTTATTGTAAAAGATATCAATTTCATTTGATTTTAATTTTGATTGTGGAACCACTGTATATAGAATGCTCGTATCACTACAATCGCTGGATTTTGAAGATTACATATGCTCTACACAGCTTTGATGTCCGATTTTCTTGGTATGCTGGCAGCAAACAACTCAGGTCCTCTAAATCCAGTGATGAAGAGCTTAAGGTGATAATTGCGACAGTTTTCATTGCCTTTGACAACGACTCAGCTTCTATATGGCCAACAGCGTGGAACCCGAAATGAAGTTTGAGACATTTTCATACTTCAGTCTAACCCCATAGTTAGACCTATGTAATGTGTTCTTCTTCGTCTGCACTGCTAACTTACCAACAATCTTTGTGGCCTTTAACCAACCCCACCCTTTCTTGTGCCTTTTTTGGGTTTCCACAAAACCTTTAACCATATTTGCTCCTCAACCTTACGAGATTAGCTTGAGTTTAGCAGCGCGTATTTTCCTGCCAATTGCGGTGTAACACCAAAAAATAAATAACAACAACTTCCGACTGCTATACTTCATGCATATTAACGAATCGAAACTAATTCAAGCATCCGCATTGATGACCAACTCTCCGCATACCGCCGCCAAGCGGCTGGCTCCACGGCATGTCCAGCAACCGAGTGGGCTGCGAGCGATTCGTCACACATTTGAAGTGAAGTGATTTGATTTGGTGGGCGGTTGGCAAAAACCGACAGCGCGCAACTAATCCCAATGGGGGTATGAATGTGTGTTTTCCTATCAAACTCGGTTTGTTTGCGTTAATTTGCAACGAATGTTTTATTCGTTGCTTGCTTTGATTGTTTGATTTCTCCTTCTTGCTGTTGTTGTTGTTGTTGTGACCAATATTTATCCACTAAGCAAACAACCTGCAGTGAATAGACTACAATGCTGCTTTATGCTTTTTAAAATAGTCCAACTTGTAGCCTATCAAAATCACCCCCGGCGGTTGTGCTATCAGCAAACAGCCTCCTGCCACCCTTCCAACTCTTCACAAATGGACGCATTTAAGTAGTACCACAAAGTAGATTACTTCGTACGTGATATGCATATCGAAAATGTTTTTTGGTTCAACACGCTACCGAAGGCTGCATTGATGAGTTTGCAACTTAATCTTTACCCAAGTACATATTTACACATCTAATTTCAACGAAAAGTTCTTATATGCGCGTGTGGCACGACTTGAAAATCACAACAAACATATGTCCAGTGATGATATTCATTACAATATTTACCGAAATACTGATTGCCTAAAGATTATGGTGGATTAAATTGAGTTTCTAGAGTTGGAGAAGTCAAGTAATGAAGTCGTGCGTGTTTGGCTTTGGTAAAAGGCTTTGAAAAATTCTGAAAATTTCATATTTTTAAAGAGAGTTAAAACTGATACGCAGTTTCGAAGCTAAGGAAGTGTGCTAAAATACAAAAATAAACCGAGTGATCTTTATATTTTTCGTTTGCTATCAAAACCCCAACTATATACTTACTAATAGTTTAAGTAACTTAATCTTGATTTTTTGTTTCATACCAATTTTTTTCAAAAATGTTAATACTATAAAAAATTTGTTAAAAACAAAAATACCAACAAGTAACACAGTACTTTACAGTTAATAGCATTTTAAAGCTATTGAAATTGTAATTTTCCGAAATTATTTTACACTATGCGAAACTGTTAACTTTTAGCATATAACATATGTATATAAAAAAATTTAGTTGGTTTTAGCATAAGTGTTTAAAAAATTATAAAAATTACATTTTTGCATAAAAAGTAAAACTGGTATGCAGTTTTGAAGATAAAAGCACGCAAAAAAATACAAAAATAATTTCGGTTAGCTGAATGTTTTCCATTTTCTGTCAAGTGCCCATATACAAAGTTACAATATTTTTGAAAATTTTAACATTTGTTCAATATTTAATGTCAAGTTTTTTTAAAACTATTTATAAATTAAGAAATCTGTTTAAAACCAAAATACACAAAACTTTCATTGTTCTTCAGCCATTTAATGTACTCTAAAACCGTGAAAATTGTGGTTTTCAGTAATTATTTTGTACTGCGCAAAAAATGTTAAAACACACAAAAAAATTGAAAACGCAATGAAGTCATTTTATGGCTTATTTTTTCAATTAAAAACATTTGTATTATATTTATAGTATTTTGTAACTAACTTTTAATAATGTATTTTTAATAAAATATCGATAAATAACTGTACTTTGCGAGCTTTTAAACCGCTGTTAGTATGTTCTAATGACTAGCCACTTTTAAATCAACCCCACACTTAGCTGCTTTTTATGCTGCAACTGTAAAGAAATAATCAAAAATCTTACGAAAATATTTGTTGTATTTTTCATTTCAGTGATGAATTTCCGTTAGCTCACTGCGCTGACTCAAAAACTCAGCGCGCCAAGAAACCGCCAACCGCCAGCAGCATAGAAAAACCGCTCGTCCAAAACAGCTGCTAATTTATTAAGTTCAGTGGTAAGTTGCATACTGTTTTTATTTAACAGTTATTCTTAGCCACTTTATTGTTTTTGTTACGAGGAAAGCTTAAAATTTCCTTTCTGTTATGTTATGTAAATTTCTTGCAACCGTATTTTGCCCAAGCCACATGTTGTGCAACAAAAAATTTGTATGTTTTGAGTGTTTCGAAATTTTCCAAAATTAACAACAAAACAACAATAAATGTTACATATGGATTTGAATTTGAGAAAAGCTGTGGAAATTTATATAATTGTGTGATAGCATGTGTAGCGTTGCGCAGTTAGAGCTGCTACTTTGAGACTCTACTAAATTATGCTTACCCAGTTCACAAAATTGTTCGTTACAGTTTATCGTTTTTTCACCCTCAGCAGGTTTCAAAATTATACTAAAGACATACATAGTATATGTTTCCTTTCCCTCTCCTTTTGAATGTCAAAACTCACAAGCTCTAACTCTCCGAAAATAATTATTCTTCCGTCCGCAACTCCGAAGTTTCAGCTGCATTAACCCACAAACGACTTCTGGAAGTACACGCTCTCCGCTTCTGTCATTTATCCTTATAAAGTGTTGAAAATCTCTTTCACTTTGGCTTCTTTGCACATCTTTACTACATCTCTTTACATTTCCCAAAGGCTATGGCTCACTGGGTTACGACACAACAGCTGTTAAGATTGTACTATGGTCAAAGTTTTTTTGTCTTCGATTGTTTTTCTTAAGTTGCCTGAATGTTCGGCAGTTCGGTTACGGCTCTACTTGTTTAGGTGGTTTAAAAAGAAGTCAGCTAAGCTGTGGGCTAGTTTGTTGGATCGTTGAGTTGCTATGTAAGCGCTTGTTTGCTTAGATAATAAAGCGCGTTTAAGCAGCAGCTGTGGTTTCGAAACTTAGCAGCAACCAAATAGATGCATTAAGAATTAAGTTTAATAGAGAATATAATTTAATTAAGGTTTGCACCGCGACCTAAGGCCTATTATGCCCTAATTTAAGCGAGATGGAAGTATGCTTGATTATTTTGGTCGAAGTTATCGAAGGTTTGGAAGCTGATTCGAAGTAAAGTCTTCGAAGTTCAGCGCTTCGGTATGCCTTTATCAGCTCATTAAAGCTTGTATAACCACTTTTAAGTTCCTGAGTAATCCACCACATGCAAAAGTGTATATTTTGACTGAAAATACTTTTTTTTTTTTAATTGTGAAAACCTAATCTAAGATATTTCGCGTAAGACCACAATTCTTAAAAATATTAGAAAATTTGTTCGAGCTTAAAAGCTGCTATCTTCATAAAGCTCGTTAATCGTTAATATAAAATCGATAAAATTAATCGTTTGTTTACTTTATAATCGGTAACAATTGCATTTTGTTTTATAAAGTAGAAATCACAACAAGTTTATTTTTCTTTTATTCAAAGAAATTTATTTTCAAAGACAAACGGGAATTGCATAGGTATTTACGAGAGTAGGTAAAAGCATGTTTTTTTTGTTTATTGGAAATATTGTTGTCAAGCAGAGATTTTCAAATGCAATGCAATTTAAATGAGTAACTTTTAGAACTAAAGGGGAAAAAATCGTAAAGAATTATATTTCTATAAACAATTTTCGTTAAAGAAAAAAAACTTATAAAAATAAATAAATAAAAAATTAACTATTATAAAATAATGAAAAATTTTTATACTGATAATAAAATATTATATTATAAAAAAATATATAATTTCGAATTTTCTAAAATTAAAAGTACAAATCTTATAAAAATTAAAAAAAATCTTAATTAATATATTAAACAAAACCAAAAATGTATAAATAATTATTTGTAAATCATCATTTATTAATATTCAAATAAAGAATTATTAAAAAAAGTAATTAAAGCAAAAAAAATAAAATTTAGTTTAGTTTTATTATAATAAAAATTTAATTTTAAATTTTAATAAAAATTTAATTTTCAAATTTTAATAATAAAAATGTCATTTATATATATGTATGTATATAAATAATTTTAAAAAATTAAATAAATAAAAAATTAACTGCAATAAAATAATGAAAAATGTGGTTAAAAAATTTTTACTTGCAAAAATATTATAAAAAAAAATAATTAGTTTCAAATTTTCTAAAACTAAAAGTACAAACCTAATAAATGTAAAAAAACATTATTTAATATATTAAACAAAACCAAGAATGTACAAATAATTTTTTGTAAATCATCATTGTCTAATATTCGAATAAATAAATAATAACAAAAAGAATTAAATTAATTAAAAATAAAATATTACAAATAAAAATTCTATTTTCAAATTAAATTCTTTTTTTTTTTGATAAAAATGTCATACAAAATATATTAAAAGTTTAACAAAATATTTCAACTATAGAAAAAAAGAAAAATAATTAGTTCATATTATTAATATTTACATAAAAGTAAAGAAAATTAAATAGAAAATTTATATTATAATAATTTTAATTAAAATACGTTAATATTTCGAAAAAAAAATTTTAGATTACAACCAATATTAAAAAAAAATTTTAATTAAATAACAAAATTTAAAAAATCAAAAAAAAACATTTAAAAAATAAAAATTAAGTTGCAAAATTAAAAAAAATAAAAATTTAATCAAAGCATATATAAAGTGAATATATAAAAATTAATAAAACGGAAAAATTTAATATATTAGAAAAAAACTTAAATATTTTAAAACTAAAAACAAAAATGCTTGAATTTAATTTTCAAAAATGTTTATAAGGCAAATCAAATTTACAAACGTGATTTGAATAATTCAAAATTATAACTGCAAATTTTATTAAAACAATTAACCAAATTAAACCAAATTAAGAAATTAGATAAAGAAAATAAAATTTATACAAATTTTAAGCAGTAAAATATGTATAAAGTATATACTTAAAATACAAAAAAAACTTCATAAAATTTCAAAAATTCAAATTTGACAAAAATATATAAAAAAAATACAAATTTGACAACTCTGGAATTAAATTTTCAAAGATCAACATGAAAAAATAGAAAACATCAAACTTGCATAAGTGCACAAAATTATTCAAATTTAATTTAAAAATCTATATTTTACTTTTTTCGCTTTTTTATAACCAAATTTACAACAGACAAATGTGAAGAAAAGTGCGCAATCATATTCGAGTACAAAATTATAAAAAAAAAACTTATTTTTATTTATTATATCATAAATGAAAAACTTTTTTTGATCATTAAAACAGCATAAGTCGGCATTGTGCTATAAACACCAAACTTAAAGTTAAACAATTTAATTCGATTAGTGTCAGAAATGCATTATTTGTGTTTAAAATTATTTTAATAATAATGCAAAAGTATAGCAACAAGCACTTACATGCACATGTATTTATGTATATACAACAATTTCCTTAATCTAAGCTCTCAGTATTTGCTTTTGTTCAATTTAATGCAAAGTCTCGCTTTTCGTAAGACACGTCGTGTCTTCGATCTTAATTATTGCAACAGCGCTTATATAATATTACCACAATTGTATATGTGTGTGTAATGTATATTGTTTAGTTTTACTTAGTTTTTAGGCTTATAAATTAGTTAATTTCTCTAATTTATTAAATATAATAACAAAAAATCCGTTAGAACATTTAATACAGACGTTGTTTGCGGTGTTAAGAATTTTTATTCTTTATATAACACAATCTCATTTTAGATTTTTTATATTTAATTTTTTATGTTTGGTTTTTAAATTTTATTTTATTAGGTTTAATATATTATTATCTTTTTAAGTTTTTCTATATTAATATTTAATTTTTTGTGACTTTTATTCATATTTTAATTTTATTAATATATTTTAATTATTTAATTTTTAAAATTATATATAATATTTTTTAAATTAATTAATTAATTTTCACATTTTATTTTTAATTTTTATACTTCGTTTAATTATTTTTTGTTTCATTCATTCATTTGATTACTTTTGATTTAATTGGTTTTTAATTTAATTAATTTTAAATTTGTATTTAAACTTCTTACTTAATTTGTCTAATTTACTTTTATTTCTTATAGTTTTTATTTTTAATTTTTAATTTTTAGTTATTAATTATTTATTTTTATATTATGTATATATAATTTGTTTTGAAAATTTATATATTTTTTTAATTCGTATAAATTAGTTCAATTTATTATTTTTTTATTTTTATTTTTTATTTAATTTTATTTTGTATTAATCCTTTTTTATTCGATGTTTCCTGTTCATTTTGTTTATTACATTTTATTTTTAATTTGTCGAATTTATTCCAATTTATTTTAAATTTTTAATTTTTTTATTTTGTATTTATTTTTATTTTATATAACTTTTTTTATATTTGATGTTTTCTTTTCATTTCGTTTTTATTTTTATTTTTTATTTTTTAAGATTATATTACTTATTTCTACATTAAATTTATATATATTTTAATTTTAATATATAAAAATAATTTAAATTAATTTATAATTTTTTAAACATTAATTTTTGTTCGTTTTTATTTCATATGATTTTTTTATATTTGATGTTTAATTTTTTGTTTTCGTTTTATTTTTTGATACATTTTATCGTTAATTTGCATAATTTATTTTAATTTTTGATTTAATTTTAATTTTATTAATTTTTGTACATATTATTGTTAATTTTTTATTTGCATAATTTATAATTTTTTTTTTATATTTGATTTATTTTTATTGTATATTCTTTCAATATTTCCTACTATTTAATTGTAATTTTTTTTATTTTGTATAATTTTTTCATTATTTATTTTTATTTCATACATTTTATTTTTAATATGCGTAATTTTTTTTTTAATTTTTGATTTACTTTTATTTTATATATTTTTTTGTTATTGATATTTACTTCTAATTTTTTTTTAATTTTATTTTTTATTTGTTTAATTTGCGTAATTTATTTTAATTTTTTTTTTTATATTTGATTTTTAATATTTATTTTTAATTTAATTGGTTATTTTTGTATTTAATTTTTAATTCAGAAATAAATTTTTTTGTCTATAGGTTTAGTTTGTTTATTTTTATTATTTATACTTCATGTTTTACTTTTAGTTTTGAATTGCATTTCTTATTTTTATTATAATTGTATTTTTTTTTGTATTAATTTTAATTGTTTTTATGAAGTTTTCTTTTTAATTTTTTTGCATTCTCTTACAAAATAAAGATGTGAGCATAAAATATTTTTTATTATATTATTCGGATCAATATTATATTTCCATTTAATTATAAATGTTTAATTTTTTATTGTATATCATCAGTTCTTTCAACGTTTTACATAATACTTGTTATTAGTTTTTTACTATTTGTTAAATTTTTCAAATATTTATTTGCTTTACTTCTGATCTAAATTATTTTTTTTTTCAAATATTAATCACAGTTCATTTGTCAAAAATAGAAAACTGCCAAAAAGTGGCAACAGTGGTATTTGAGCAAATTTGAAGTACTTTGAAATAGTTTGATAAGCATAAAAAATAATAACGTAAAAAAAACAATTTAAAAGATATAAAAAATATATATAACAATATATTTGTTTATTGTTTAGAAGCTATATAAATTTAAAAAAAAAATTTTATTAAAGTACATGTTTTTACTGCAACTCGAATTTTTAAATTTTAAAAAATTATATTTATAATTTTTTTTTTATTTTATAATACTTTTTTCAAATAATAATTAAAAATATAATTTATTGTTAAATGTTTGGCAAAATTTTGAAATTTTAATTACATAGTTTTCCACTGTTTCTTTTCGTAGTTAAATTTCTTTATTATTAAATTTTCTCATTTTCATTTTCGGGCTTAAAAATGTTTATACCTGCTAAATTGTTCAACAATTTTCCGAACAATTTTTTACTTTTGAGCAAATTTATTAAGCGCTGAAAAATAGTTTATGAAGAGTAAAAAAATAATATTTCTCTGAAAACTACTTTTCTAAAAACAAATATTTTTCAAAAAAAAAAAATACTTCTTAAAAAAAAATATTTTTCTAAAAAAATATTTCTCTACAACCATTTTTTTTCTAAAAACAAATATTTCTCTAAAAATCTTACTTTATAATTCTTTTTTTATCTTAACTGTTAATTTTTTTTGGAATTGCATTTTAAATTTTGGAAAGTTAATTAAATTTTGAAAAAATACTACTTTTTAAAAATAATATATTTATATGACATACCGGAAGAAAGTAAATAAAATAGTTAAAAAAAACTTTTTTTTATTTTATTTTGTTTCATTTTCGGTCATAAAAATTAAATATAAATAAAAATTTGTCAACAATTTTCCAAATATTGACTACTATTTTTTGAGCAAATTTATTAAGCAAAAAAAAAACATAGTTTAACGAAAAATTTAAAAAAATATATTTTGTTATTGTTTTATTGGTTTAGATTTTTTATTTATTTATAACTAACCTGAAAAAATGAAATAAAATTTTAAAACAAAGTTTTTATTTAAAAAATTAAACATTTTTATATTTTATTCAAGTAGTTGCTTAAAAACTTAATTTTTTATTGCAAAAGCTTAAAAAATATTCGTTTCTGTTTGTTGCTTAGTTAAATTAATAATATTGCTATAAAATTTAATATAAAAAAAACAAAATTGTGCGAAAATGGCAAAAAATGTAATTTTCCAAGACTACAATTTTGGGAATGTCTTTTTAGTTTCATATATTCGTTTATAATAACTTAATTTTTTATTAGTTTAAAAGAATTAATAAAATCTTAAAATACTTTTAGTAAAATATTATATAAATTTGAAATTTTTTTCGAATGAGGAATGTTTTTTTTTTTTTGCTTTTAAATAGCAATTCGCATAAAAAAGTTTAAAAATTTTAGATTTTACATATGTAAATGTTAATACATAAAAATGCTGGAAAATATTCGCTTAAAATATGGTTTTTAACTATTTAAATACTGTTAATATGCTTAAAAATACATAAAACGAGTTTTTAACAAATATTTTACCGCTAAATTACAGTTATTAGTAGAAAAAACTTAACTTTAAATATAAATTAATACAAAAGTTTAATATTGCAGTTTAGTAGAGAATTTTCAAATTCGAAAACGTTGTATATTGTCATATAAGGTATGTTTTTTTATGGTCGTTTAGTATATCAGTATCAATTAATCGACTAGTTAAAATTTTGAGTAAGCTAAAATTTTTATTGCAATATTTTTTTTTTAATTTTATTATTTGTTCTAATTTACTGCCTACGAAATATTTAATTTTTTATGCATAAACAAACGTCATGGATATTAAAAAACCTTTTATAACAACTTCGAATTTTCGAACATGCCCTTTTTTCGCTATAATTAACTTTAAAAGGAACTGATTTCTATATACTTGCTGAATTTTAATAGTTTAAACATTTCAGTGACACATATTTGAACATATTTAGCTAAACTTTGTTAAAAAAAAGCTATTGTATTTTAAATTATGCAGTTAAAAGTTTTTTAGTTATAATCTTTTTACATTTACGCAAAAGTTTTAGCCATATTTTTTGCATAAAAAACCAGATAGTGTTAAACAACTTTTTGCATGAACTTCCATTTTTCGAACATCGAATTTTTGCTCAAAACTTTTGCGTAACAGTGAAATTTTGCAAAAATTTGCTATATATCAATAGTTTAAAAACTTTAGCAGAACATTTACGAATGATAAGAGCGTTAAACAACTTTTTGCATGAACTTCGTATTTTCGAAGATAAAATTTTGGCTCAAAACTAATGCGTAACAGTGAAATTTTGCATATATTTGCCAGTTTTCAGTACTTTTAAAACTTAAGCCGCGCATTATTATTAATTATACAAATTTCGAATTTTCGAATAACAAAGTTTCGCTCAAAATTTAAGCGTAACAGTGAAATGTTGCATATGTTTGCTATATTTAGGTAGCTTAAAAACTTTAACAGCACGTTTGCGAAAGATAAAAGTATTAAACAACTATTTGCATTAACTTCAAAGTTCCGATTATCAAATTTTTTGCCAAAAATAAACGCTTAGAAGTGAAATTTTGCATATATTTGTTATGTGGCGGTAGTTTAAACGCATGAAACGAACATCAAATTTGTTGGTGAAAAGTGAAAGTGAAATTTCACATATGTTTGCTATGTTTTAATATTTAGAAGTGTTTAGTGGCAGCTTTTAGAAAATTTTTACACGATTTTACTAAGCAAAAAAAATATTTCTAATGTTTAACTTTTTTCGTTTAAGTTTTCGTCCTATAATTTGTAGCTTATATACTTATTTTTATAATAGACTTTAATGTGTGCGCTTCCAAATTGCATTTAGAATAATTTTTGCGCGCTACATATACATACATATATATTTTTTAAAGAAATTATTTTTCGTGTTAGTTCAGTTTACTTTTTTCGAATGGCACTATAGTGTAGGTGGTTAGCGATACATTGAGGAAATTCAGCTGTTTGTTATATATATTATATATGTATATATAATTACATTTATACTTTTATTACTAGTTAAAAGCTGACAACAAATAACGCTTAGATGGAAGCAAATAAAAAGCGTGAAACATTAGTGGCGATTTTAGTACATTTTGTAGTAAGTCATTAATTTTTAGTAATATGTGAGGTAGTGATTAAGAGTTTTCCAACTGTTTTTTCACAACGTTATTAATTTTTTTTTTTTCAAAAACACCGTTATGCGCTCGTCGTTTTCGGACTTGCTGGCCAAGATTGTGTTGCGTTTATTAATTTTTCGCATTTTTCGTATATTAGTTGTGTAAAAAGCATATTGCATTATATAATATATTCCTACATAGTTTAGGCACTTTTTTCCCACTAACAACTATATATTATATTCAACTTTTCATTTGTTTACAACTTTCGCATAATAAACACTTAAAATTAATTGTTATTGAAATAAAATTGCAAGTTTTCAACTATTTTATATTCGTATGGCGGTCGTAACGCTTACATTCCTCAACTATGTTGTAGATGGAATAAAAATTTACATACATACAGACAGGCAAAACCGTTATTTATACACTACTTGTCTTTTTAAGCTTGTCTTTTAAACCTAATACACTTTGATATAAATTGCTTACAATACTCAATTCTTTATTCGAATATCCAGTTAAGTTCGAATTAAAAATATTTAACTGTTACACTCTCCCTTCTACACATTTCATCCTATTGTATTATTATCGTTTAGTTTCGTTTTAAATCTAAATTTATTATTCGCTTCATTATTGCTTTCGAAAATATCAAATCAATATCGCGTTGAGAGTTGCTTACGCTTGCGTCGCTCTAATTGTAAGGCTTGTTCAGCGCTGCTGTTCGTTGTCGGCGTCGCTGCCACTGTGTTGCTCACGACTGTGGCTTTCGTATCACTACTTTTGACTTTTACCTTCTGATCCGTCAGTTTCGCATTGAGGCGATGCACTTTCTCGGGACTGAGTATGGTGAGACGGGTTGTACTTTTCACGTTAGCAGGTGTTGTTGTTGTAAAATTACTATGATGACTGCTGTTGTTGGCAAGACTTTGACGCAGGCGCTGCTGTTGGGTTGGTGGTGCTGTGAGTAGAATGGAACGGTTTATTAATATTTTCCACAAAACAAATATAATACATTATAAATCTATAAAAAAAAATAAAAAATAAAAAATTTCCCGGAACAAAAGTTTTTTCGAACTTCACTTTTTATATGACAGCTATGTGGTTTTCTGTTTGTAAATGCCTTACTCATTTACGAAAATGTTAGAATAAGCTAAATTTGTATAGGTATAAAATATCAAAACCATAACTCATGAGATAAACATTTATATCTAACAAACGTTTTTTCGAACTAAAAAGATAAGGTATGTTTTTTCTGCTCAAAAACGATTTAAATGTTTATGAAAAGGTTAGTATAAGCTAAATTCGTGTGGGTATAAAATTTCATCACCATGACTCTTAAAGTAAAAAACTTTCTCATACAAAAGTATTTTCGAACTTTACTTTCTATATAGCAGCTATAAAGTTCTCTGCTAAAAAAGGATTTTAATATTTACAGAAATGTTAGAATAAGCTAAGTATTTTCGAAGTACAATTTTTATATGAGAACTACACACATATATTCGTATAATTTTCTGTTTGAAAATACTATTCATTTATATTTATTAACTGCACAAGCTTAATTTACAAATTCCATTATGCAAAAAATATAATTATTTTTCTAAAAAAAAGTAGTTTCGAAACTCAGTTTTACATGGCAAAAATATTTTTTGAGGTAAAAGATGCACAATTTCTTTTTATTATGAATATTTTATATTTATTTTAAAATTTTAGCACTTTCAAACTCGAAAAATCAAGTATGTTTCTCATACAAGTTTTTTCGAACTTAGCTTTTTATATAATTTTGACGTTGACAAAGCATACGCTTATAATTTCAGCGCCGTAATTCAGAAAACAAAACATATTAGAAAATTAATTTTTTTTCGAACTTAGCTTTTTATGTTTTTTTGATTGATTATAAAGTATTCATTCATGATACTGTCAGATCTTAACCCAGAAACTTATTTTTAAAGTTTTATATTTTCGAATTTTAATTTTTAGCGAGTAATGCGTAAGAATTGAGCAATATGAACTCTAAAATATATGGTTTGAAGATTTTTGTGTAAGCTATTTTTTCGAAATAAATATTTTTGTTCGAAGTAAATATATTTTTTTGAAGTAAACATAATTTTTTTTTAAATATATTTTTTCGAAGCTAACTATATATACTCTATCATCAAACTCACCTGTGTTTTGCACATCTTGTCTGTTCGCCAGTCGACGCGCGTCGCTGGCTTTTGTGGGCGAAAGTGTACGCCGTTGCGGCGCTTGTGTCATCTCTCGCGTTGTCGTCGTCATCGCTGACGGCTTCGCTGAGCTACGCAAGCCAAAGATACGACTTTTATTTGTCGCTGCCGCTTTTTCTGGCTTCTCTGTCTGCCATAGCTGTACGTTTGTACTCTCTTTACCACTATTGAGGCGACGATTCTTTTTCGGCGTCGTCTCCACCGTAGTTCCTGCAGTCGTCGTGGTTGTCGCTGACGCAGTCAATCGCGCGGGTGTGCTTTCTTCAATCTCCTCCGCTGCCACCTCATTAAGGTAGCTACGGAATGTGCTCACAGGACGTTTAGGCGATTTCACGCGCTTGCCGCTGCCACCCGGACTGTTTTTATTTTTACGTGCTGCTACCGGGGTTAACGGCGGCATGCACGGCAAACCCGTGTGTAGATTCTCCAATGACTCAGAGTGTGCGGTATACAGCTCGACCTGTTTTGGTAGCTGCTTGCGCCCAAATATCGGCGTTTGATTGATGCGGTAGGTGCTGCTGCTGCTGCTGCTGCTTGAGGCGACACTTTGTCCAGGCAGACGCGCAAGCTCGCTGGACGGCGTACCGGCCGGTAATGCGGCTACGCTGGCCGCTTCAAGACGCTGGAACATTTTTAATGCCTCGGGTGGCGTTTTGTACACACTTTCACTGGCGTTCGCGGGCTCTGTGGGGCTGGTAGCAATGGAGCGCGAGTTGCGCGAGCGGAAGAAGGTTTTCATTGAATTTTGTGAATTGCTGAAATTGCGTCGATTCGCTGCGTCGATTGTTTCGAATTTGTTGCGACACAAATTCAACTTCGTCCGTATGTCATCGAGCGCATTTTTGTACGATTTTGCGGAAATCTTTTTCTGTATCTGTTGCATGGTACTAAGCGTCGCTGCGTCAACCTCTTCAGTGGCCGCACTGACTGTCGGCGATTGCGCGCTCGTACACGCTGTCGCGCTCAGCTGCATTTCAGCGTCTAACGTTGTCTGCGTAGGCACCAACATTTTCGCCTCATCGCTTTGTACTTCATCTTCTGTGTGATCCTCTTCTTGCAAGACCGCCGGTCGATTTATTAAGTGCGCTGCAGGCATTTCACATTCAGCTGCTTTCATGTCATCCACAGCGTTTACCTCGTGATAGTTAAGACTCGTGTCGCAACTGGAGTCGAAATCTGAGCAATAATTCAAATCTTTTACATTATTTAAGCGCAAATCGCCATCGCGATTGATGTCTAGCAGAAAACCCTTCTCGCCGTACGGACGACTCTTCTTCGCGCCACCACCATTGCAGCTGCTCAGTGGCGTGCCGCCGCGCGCACCATTCTGCAGCGTCTGTTTCACCGCTTCTAACACGCTTTCGGTGCACTTATTCTCTGGCGTCACGCCGCGTTGTTGCGCGGCTTGCATAAGTCGTTGGCGGCGCCGTGCACGCATGCTATCGCGTATACGCTCGCCAGTAGGCGAGAAGTCTTTACCCAAATGCGGCGATTTCGGCATATCTTTACGCAATATGACCGCATTCTCTTTGCCTTCCATTTTCGTCACATCGTGGAAATCGCTGTCGTCTTTAAAGCCTTCCGCGTTTATACTAAGCTGTGTCACAACTACCGCAGGCTTTTCATTCTTCGGTGGCGTTGACTTACGCTGCGCGCCCAAATCGTCCAGATCGTCGCGGCTGCGATTCGACTTCGGCGTGAGCATGCCGTCTGGCGTGCTGCTGATGCTTATAATGCCCTTATAGTTTTCTATGTCGTACAACAGATCGGCGGGCAGCGATTGGTTCATGGCAATGGAGGCCAGCAGACTTTCCAACCAGATTTCGAGTATTTCAAAGGACGGTCTAAGGCGTTGGTAAGCAAGAAAAAATAATATTTAAATATTTCTTATAAGACAAATATATATACACACACCTTTTATCAGGATTGAGATCACAGCAAAGAAAGGCAATTTTATAAAACGCTTCTGGACACTGTGGGCAAAACTTCTCGCGGAATACCTTCTGGTTCAAGCCGAAGTCGGAGGTGCGCGGCAGGAAATCCGGATCGGCTTGTACGCGTCCAATGATCTGGAAGTTTAAAATTTAATGTTTTTTCGTATACATTGTTTGCATCGCCGTCTACTCACCTCACACAGCATAATGCCAAACGAGAACACATCCACTTTCTCATCATATTTCAGTCCCTTCATCATTTCCGGTGCCATCCAATAAGGATTACCCACCACCGTATAACGCTGCCTGCGCTGTCGACTCTTGCTGCGTCCCAATGTGCCATTCGGACTTAGGCATGCGCCGCCAGACCAACGCTCACTGCTGCTACTACTGCCAAGCGCAACACCGCCTGCCGCGCCACTGCTGCTGCCGGCGCTGAAGAACGGCGCCGTAATGATGCGCGCCAACCCAAAGTCTGCCACAATCACCGACTTGTCCTCGCGCACGAGGCAGTTTAGCGAATTCAGATCACGATGTATGATGTTCATACGGTGCAAATAACTCATGCCACAAGCAATATCCTTGGCGAATGAGACGCGCTGCGGCCATGTGAGCGGCAAACCCGAATCGTGTATAAGCTCCTTCAACGAACCGCCCGCTATATACTCGGTGACCAAATGCAACTTTTTGTCTTTGTAGAGCACGCCAATGAAGCGCAGCACATTCTTGTGATGCAGCGAACGCAACACCGCAACCTCTTTAAGGAAATTACGCTGCGCTTCCTCATCCACGCGATACAATTCCTTGAGCACCATCACCTCCTTCGTCAGACGATGCGTTACCTTGTATACCTGCCCAAAGAAACCCTTACCGAGCAGTTCGCCCAACACCAGATCGGAGGCACGAAAAATGCGTTGCGGCTTGGGCTCCACACGAAAGGATTTCGTGCGCGATAAATCGTAAATTTGCTCCGTCGGCGCATGTTGTTCATCCAGCAGCTTGGACATGCTGGAACAGCGCTCCTTCTCGCGCAAACGCATGCCCAGTTGTGTGGAATTCGCCGCAGTTGCGCCAACTTTAGCGTTCGCAGTAGCAGCGCCGCTCATAGTGGCTCCTATGGAATGTGTGGAACCTGCATGTGGCAACGTTGGCTGTTCACTCGCAATCATATTCAGATTCTTGCATTTACGCAGCTGACGTGTCTTCGTGCCGCTTATATAACCCTCATCCTTGCGCTTATATATGCGCTCCTTGTCCAGTTTGCTGAGCCGCGTGGGCGAGCTGCCGCCGCTACCGCAATCGCTGCTGTTGCTGTGCGGCGCGATCGTACTGGTGCTGGTGCTGCCGGTGAGCGAGTCGGTGACGCAGCAACGTCCGTAAACTTCGATGCTCGATGCGGATGTTGCCAACGGTGGCAGATCACTGTACGATGTGGGACGTTGCAATATGTCCGCTTGACTACAGCTGCGACACACCTGTACGGGATCGTGCTCGACGGTCAGCTGTAGAATTTTCTCAGTGCTGCGTATCAATTTGTCAATGTGTTCGATGGATGTGTCGTTAACGGGTGTGCCGTTCACCTCCAATATGCGATCGCCGATATGCAGATTGGCTAAGTTCACGTCGATTCTAAAAGCGGAAGGGGGGTTAAAGTAGGTGGGAGAAAAATTGTAAAAAAAAAAAAAAAAGATTTTGTGATATTTGAAAAGTTGAAGAATTGATTTCGATGAAATTTTTATGAAATTGATTTCGGTCTGGATAATATAATTTTGGATCATAAAACTTAATAAAAAAAAATGGTTATTCTCATTAAGGAATTCTATGAGGTTGGGAACGGAATTTGTCTTAGGATTATCAAGCCAAACAAGTGTGATTATTGTTATTGTTGCAGGCAACATTGTTGTTGTAATGCTTAGTCCCCCTTTTTAAGGAAAGAAGTTCCGAAAAAAAATTATTTTAAAAGATGTAAACGAAAGAAATAGCGGGGTTAGAAGAGCAACGTTAAAGAGATTTCTTGAAAGTGTTGGTGTAAATTCGGACATCCGTTATGTTTTTTGGGGTCAAGTCTTGATAATCTCGGGTTTAACCTGCAAAAATATCCAGACTTCAATTAAAGAAGTATTACACGACCCTCTAGAGTTAGCTCGAGCTCTTTAACTGTAATATCTAGCGATCATACTTCCATTACTTAAATTTGAGACAAACTTTTTGAAATGTGACACTTGACAGCCTGCAACTGGTGTCACGTGTCAGTTCATAGTCTCCAGCGTTCAATATATATCGTAAATGTGGTCGGGTGCCATCGATATTACGTCGAAAATCACAATTGATGCTTTGGCGAGATATATTCTTTGAGCTGCCGGGTAATTTCGGTGAAAATAACAGCAATTCATTGTGTTATTGAAATTTTAGGTTAGATTTGGCTCAAACTCCGTGTTACTAGTTAAGACCTCGTATAGCTTACTTTGCGCTAAAATTATTGTTCTATGGAGGGAAATCGCTACAAAATTTTAATTTTTATTACAAGTTAGTTTTTTCGCAGTGTAATTCTTGCGATACATTGAAAAGCCAAGAAAATCACATATTAAAACATATATAGTACGTTTGAAAGAGATAAGAAACCACAACTTCAAGGGAAAACAAAGCTGACGCACAAATTGCAGATTTTTATAAGGTCAGTCGAACGTTATAATAATAAGTGAAGCTCGTAAATTACGGTAAATGGGAGCGTATCCCAACTAATTATGAGAGATTTTGTAAGGGTTTTGACGCAGGCGAAAACTCGTGGTTACGACAAGCGGGTCTAAATAGTCTATATAAACAGGGATTGATGTCCGACCAAGGATTCTTATCATTAATGTGCTGGGGCTAAGTGATTCTTTGTGACTTAGAGGAGGACACAGTAGACCCTAGGTCGCGGTGGATGCCTCATTTCCTTTCTATTCTATTCTAAGGACCCTTATTACATAAACGTTGGCCGAAACTATTTCTACATTTATTTTTTTATTTTTTTATCTTTCAAACAAACGCTCTCTTCCAACCAGACCGAAAACAGTATCACACCGCTTTGCAACCAACAAGTAAATCAGTAAAAATAATAATTAAAAATATTTTAGTTAGTGGAAAATATGCATTTTACCTATAATCGCTACCACAACACTGATCGATAACCGATGTTATAAAGGAGAAAACATATTTCCCCAGGCGACCATATATTCTACAAATGTATCTGCTTTGGGCGATGAAGATTGATGTAGGTTATAAAAATAGACGTTTACGTTTACAGTTATTGGGTATAATTGTTATCGGTTTTTTTTTTTTTTTTTTGATTATTGGATGTTGGTTAATTTGTGATGGGATGATGAGTGCAGCAGGCATTATTTTCGTTAATAAAAATCACGCACACCATTACAAGTTCATAAAAATTCATAAGAAAGCACGTAGTAACAAACGACAGCGAGAAGTAGCGAGCGTATTCGAATTCAAGAGAGGGAGAGACAAAAATATAAAAGTGATGCATTAGTAAAAATTTATTTAAATGTTGTTAAAAGTTGGTATTAGTAGTGGATTTTTATTTTCATTTATTAGCAGTATGTTTTTAAGGAGTGGCAGGTAGTAATAAATTTATATGTAAATAATACCATCTATTAAAGAAATGTATCTTTTTTATTTTGATTTATATTTAAAATGACCGCACTGTTAGCGTTTTGCTAAAATATATAATTATTTTATTATGAGAGACCACAATATAGTTCTTTTACAAAAAAAAAAAAAAATACAGATATATATATAATTATCGATTTTTTGTTAGGAACATGAAATACGTGAATTGTATTTATTTTTACTATCATTTTTAGTAGCTTTTAGCGTACTTTTATATAAAAGAAAATTATAAAAATTACAAAACAATATTTACAAGTGAGTTTATGTTTTTGCACATCTATGTATTGTTCCACAATTCAGCAAATGCATTTTCCTTTACATAGTTGTACAATATTTTGTTTACAACACAAAATGTGTCTTTCAAATAATTTTCTCATTGTTTGTTTTTATTTTGTTGACTCAATTTGTATGGCTTTACAAAAAAAAAAAATAACACATTGCCATCAAAATTGCTTACTGCTGTTAAATTATACACAAATTATAATCATCAACAGTGTTTTGTATAAATATATTTTTTGTGTTTGCAAACAGCTTCCGTAGCTTTATGGTTTTACTATTTGCTACACAACTAACCGCTTACTACCCACATTAGCTTGAAAAATCGACTAATAATTTGTGCACAGCTGATCACTATTGAGGCGAGCGCGGACCGGTTAAACGGACGAACGCCTGTTTGGGAGGCTTAACCATTGACGCTTATCAATACACACGCACACAGTTGCACTGTAGTGTATGACTAATACATTATTTTTTGCAATTGCGACATGATTATTGAAATAAAATTCAACGCAAGCTACTTGTTTGCGTCCCTTACCGAAAGTGCGGTAAGCTGATAAGTTGACAATACAAACGTAAACAACACACATATGCATGTATGTATGTACATAAATGTTTTTGTAAATATAAACAACAGTCGCTTTAATAAACGCTCTTGTACAATAATAAAACAAAGCGCTGCAAGTAAAAAGTAAACCGAATTGTGGTTATGGCAGCACTAGCGGCGCGTCTGAGAGACGAAAAGGCACTGTAAATGGCTGATAAGCGTGCAGGTATGCGAATTATTTTCAATGTAAATAAGTGAATAAATAACCGAGACATTTATCACTTGCTTTATAAAGCGTTGACACAGACGAACGCGAGTAATGTTATATTATACGTAGATATGTATGTATGCCATATGTACATATATATATTTCTACAAGTCATTTTAGCGTGAAAAAGGTGAGTGCATCAATGTCCGCGCCATAGGAAAATTTGCTTGACCAACACATTGTTTATGGCTTTTGTGTATAAATGTATGGCAGCGTCGTGATGTGATCGCATGAAACAGCTGCAAACGATAAATCGAACTGTAGTGACACAATTACTCGCAATTTACACAAACAAAAAGTAATTTGTGCAATGCGGTGATTTCAGGCGTTGTTAAACTAGATTGTCGCTCACGTACACTACGCACACGAAATAATGAGATACATTTTTGTTAAAAATTTGTTGCTGTAAATAGTAAGCGCAGCAGGATTAGTAGTCTTTTTTCGAATTTACCGGAATTATCAGTGTTACTCACTCAGATATGCGCACGGCAGGACAAACTTCGAGTGGACCGTCTAAACGCTTAGCATGTGTTGGTGAAGTGGCACGAAATGCACCGCCGCTGCCACCACCACTACCGCCATCCAAATAATGTCGTTGCACGCTCACATTATCCACAGACAGACGTAGACCCGGTGTTGCATCCTTCGGTATTTCAACGAGACGTATGGAATGTATAGGTTTTGCGCTGCCACTAATTGCATTAGTGTGTTTTTTGTTACCACTGCCGCCACTATCAATGGTTACACTTGCGCTGAGCGCGTCTACATCCGTCGCAACTGCATGTGTTTCTTGTTGTTTATAACAATTGCCACAATAGAGTTTGGAACGCTCAACCAATGCGTACGCTTCACCCTCACCAATGAACACAGCACACGCGCTGCAACAAAAGCATTCTGGATGAAATTTATGATCGCCAGCTACCATAACCGGTCCCGTTATTATAGCACTGCATTGTTGACAGCATTCACCAAAACGTTGATAATAATCATCCCGGCAGAAGAGTAGACTGTCCTTTTCGAAATACCAATTGTGCAAATGTGTATCACATACGGAACAACGAAAACAATCGCTATGCCACTCTTGACCCAGCGCAATGACGAACTCCTCACGACTCAAATTCAATACATTCAAGCAGCCGGCGCATGATGTGCTGTAGTTGGTGATACGTGTGCCGGTTGTTGGCGTCTTTTGTTGCTGCTGCACATTCAGCTCCTGGGTTGATTTTGATGTTGTAGGCGGGGAACCGGTTGCCCTAGGAATGTTTTCAATATCTGCAAGTGGGCCAAAGCAAGAAGTTGCATGAATGATAGTCGCATTAAAAAGCTGTAATGGGACACCTGCCAAAACAACACAAACAATAGATAATACTATGCGGTGCGCTCGGTGCATAAGCACTAGAACAAATTTTTATATTTATTTTTATTGCACACACTCAACGTTTTGACCCTGACCCTCAAGCGGTTAAATGGCGCCAGTCATTGCGCCAACTTCTGCTGCTCCTACAACAATGCTACATGACAGCAACAGCAATAACCAAGCACACGCTCTTACCCCAGCAAAGGTGATTCACTCATACTCCAAAATTTCAACAAACCCATTGACAACTATAACAATAAACACTGTGCGAGATGTACGGCAGACGCCAAAGTCCTACTGGCATTCAAAGCTACCGAAAATCAATTGCATTGCTACATGTAATTAATTTGTGACTAAATTTAAAGCTGTTTTATATATTTGTGATGCGATTGCACAATTTTTAAAAATGTTGTAGTGGAAAACAAATTCTCAGTAGCCATTACAAGTTGCATCGCCCACGCAAACGTCGTGCCTACACTTGTTTTCGAGTTGTAGCTCTTTAAAGTGTATTTATTTTGTACACAAAACACTTGTGCGCTATTTAATTGCCTAAATTTACTAAGTTTTCTTTACCAAAATTTAAATTTTTCGCCATTTTCCACTATAAAACTACATTATTCTCGTTCGTCTGTTTTGTAGCTCTGTTCGTCCCAAATAATGAAGAAATGAAATTCCATTGGTATGCTTTCCGAACATACCCGAAAAGCAAATTCCCTATTAGCGGTTGTCAAATCATTACCCGAGAACGTATATTATGAAATACGTTCTCTGTTATAAATCTACGTTCTCTGCTGTGATTTCGAGTTCTTGTGGCAACACTATTGCTGAAACGGATATTCTACAAAATTTAAAATATTTAAACGAATCAAACTACTTTTCAATTTCATCCGCAATCAAAAACAGTTTTTTCCGTACTTTCACACCATCAGCAATCAAATTGTACATAAAAATAGGTCTGGCATCACTATACCTGTCATTCATAGACGCGGCGCTCGTTTTTCATCGGAAGCATGAAGTGTATTTAAGGAAATTGCAATAATTTCCGCTCGTTTAAAAACTCAAATAAGTGAATTTAAATATTCGAAGAAATTTTCTACGGCAAATTTCCAGACAGAAAACACGAGTGCAATATTAAGTAACTACTGCCGATGACGTGCAAATGTGCAAGTGCGTATAGTTAACAAGTGAATATAACTGTCCGTCTGTCTGTCTGTATATACGCAACTTAGTCTCAGTTTTTGAGATATAAAACTGCAATTTTCAACCCCTTTCTTCCCAAGAAACTGCTCATTAGAACCGGAACCGTCGAAAACGGACGACTATAGCATGTAGCTGGCATACAAACTGAACGATTCAAATCAAGCTCTTGTATGCAACTTTAATATTTATGAAGGGTATTATAGCTTTGGTGCAACCGATGTTAACGTTTTTTCTTTTTAAAATTGTTTTTCCAAAATTTTTCGGTTTTATACACTCATGCTTCTATCATAAGTTGTGCCTTATGCAATAATTGTGCTACTGTCCCTGCTTGCCCCATATATAATTCACACCAGTTTAACGATTCTCTCATTAAATAAGTACAAATTCGCTAATTTCGTTTTTCACATATCCACTAAATTATTTGAAATGTTTTTCCAATATTTTATTATTCACGTTGAAATATTTATATTCTTACATGGTAAGTTTACAAATTGTTTGTTTGCAATTGTTTCACTGTTGTTGTCGATTTTATGTTATACATTTATGTATTTAATTTAATGCGCATTGTAAATCTAATGTGTATTATATAATATTAGTTAGGATTGTTTAGTGTTTTGCAATTTGCATTTAAATAATTATTTACTGCTTGTTTACTTTTTCCACTAAAAACTACGATATTTGTTGTATGCCGCAACTTGGTTGGCGTTGAAAATTTACAAATTAATATATATTTTATTTATTTATTGTTATAAACAAGTTTTAAAAATTAATTTACGTTTACATTTTAGAATTGGAATTTGCGTTAAAATTGTTAATCGCTAACGAATTGTGATAACTTTTTTTTACTGTTAATTTGCAGCAAATTTTAATTTTCCCTTGACTAATTAATTAAACGGAAAGAAATCACTGACTGTTGCAATACAAATTTGCACAATTTTAACGCATACACTGCAATGTAATAGCGTGTATGCACGACAAAACTGTTTGGGCGTTATGAACGCACGACAATTAACGCTAATATTTTTTACTCTGCGCGTCAAATATTAATATTTTTTTGTGGTAAATTTTTTGTTGTAAATTTTTACATATTTTTTAATTTTTATTATTTTTTTTAATTTTTATAATTTTTTTAATTTTTATTATTTTTTTGCCAAACTGCGTAAAATCTCTATAAATAATAAATACAACAATGCGTAAAATAAGCGCCGTAACAGCTCGCAAATACACTTAAAGAAATATTTGTGTTTAGCATTAAATGTTATATAGTTTAAAACTAAAATATATAATTGAACTTAGCATTAATTTACATTTAATATTAAATTATTATACTTTTAAAGAGTTAAACCATTAATATGTTTTTGTTATATAAACTAGTTTTACAGCTAAAACACATAAAAAAAATCAAAAACATAATTGCATTCGCTTTTGTAGTTACTACAAATATAAATTTCAACGAAAAGTTATTTTTGATATCTTACAAATTAGGCATTATGTACAAGTAATATTAAACCAATTAATTTTTGTTAAACTTATTTTGATTTTTTTTTTAAATATTTGTTTAACGTAGATTTTAAAAGCTTTTATTGTAAAGAAAACGGCAAAACGTACTTTTCGCATAATTATATTTAATTATTGTTATTGAAAAAATGAGCAGTTTACGCTACGCAAAGTGAAAATAAATAGATTTTTGTGTGCATGTGAACTTAAAATATTTTTCACTTAAATCAAAAATAATAATGTTCTACTAAAAAACAAATTTGCACTCTAGTCAACGCGTAAGCTTTAATTAAATCGTCTGTTTTGCATGTTTTGCTCGAATTTTTTTTTGTTTTTTGATAATGCACTCCTTAGGCCCACAAAAATAATAAACAGGCTTTCTTTTCTTATATGCTTTTATGTTTTGCCCAATTGCTCGTACTCCAAACTGGCATTTGCTATACGCAAAAGTATGCAATTAATTTTTTTTTTAGTTATTTTATATGTTTTATATATGTAAATCTATTTGTTAATGTTGCTGCGTGCTTTTAAACACAGCAACTGCCAAGAAAGTTCAAAGTCTGCACTCCTGCATGGAGGACCAGCACAAAAGCCAGGTGCTCAAAGTGGTCTGAACTGTGTGTACGCGGTATAAACATCGATAACATCGTGTGTTATCGTTGTAAACAGTTCTCAAACAACTTTTCGCCACTATACAAATGTGGTTTGTATACAAAATGCTTAGCAGCCAGTTACAAGTTGCCAATTCAAAGCCAATGCGCGCATATTTGCTGCACGAAACAGTTATGCGCACAAACACATACACGCGAGTTGTTCTTTTAAATTACCACACACATAAACGGTTATTAGCCGCACATTTATTAACTTTAAATACAAACGTTTGGCTTTTGAAAAGCTTTTTATTTTTTGACTGACCACTATTATTAACGCTGTCCCCAACTGGTTTCAAGTATCTTCCACTGCCATTTATTTTATAAACATTTCGCAAAACTGCTGCACAACTATTAAACTTCTACTTCTATGCTTATTTCTGTACTTTTTGTTTCAATATTCATTCAACTTGTGAGTTTTTAACTGCTCATACAATTTCAATACATTAGTTTTGACTCAAAAAAACATTTCTTTGCTCGGCCGCCCAGTTAAGTGTGTTTTTGTTTAAAAATTCTCCAAAGCCCGTCGCAGCTTTTTACAATAAAATGGACATTAAGATTCACGCTCCTTCTTCACCTTAACCTCCTCACCCAGTATAGTGGTGATTTCGCCTTGCATAAAAGCCCACGGAATCGTCGAATTAGCCAATGGACAGCGATCGCCGCTGGGGCAGTACACCTCATTGCCCAGACCCTGCAACAAATTTCAACAATATTAGTTTCAATATTTTATTAATTAAAAATTATACACAAAACTCACATTTTGCCGCTTGATGCTCTCTCGACTGCAGGGGAAGCAGAACTTATGATGATTAACAGACGGGCACTGCACGAAGTGTGTATCCTCTAGCCGCTCCTGACACAATGTACACTTGAGTGTGGCATTCTGCGCGGCGGCAGCCGCATTTGACGCGGATGCGCCGCCAGTTGCTGCGGCGTTTGCTGCGTTCATGCCGCCACTGGCTGGACCATTGCTATTATTACCACCTGGACCACCGCCATTGCTGTTGCCACCGACATTTGCGTCGCCGCCACTTGCGCCCGGCGGTAGTGGTCCATTATTGCCACCAGCATTACCGCCACTGCCGCTACTCACGTTGACTGCGCCGTTATTGTTGGCGTTGCCGCCGCCCACATTGTTGCCGCTGCCCGGTCCAACTTGTGGTGTGTTCGCTGGACTCGACTGCACCTCTGAGCTGGTGACTGTGGTGCTCGAGACATGACGCGAACCCGAAGAGCGACGTCCGGACGATGAGCCGGCTGTAATGAAAGAATTAAAATTAAAAAATCACTTTTAGTGCGCTCATCAATCATGAATGAATATTCCAAGTGAGTACAGTTACAAACAGTTAGTAATAATGCGTATGTGTGTGCAAGTGAATGTGTGTGTAGGTGTAAAAATGAGTGCACAGGTAGTGTGGGGTATGAAGTTAGTTCTTCGAGATGGACGCTGCACAAAATATGCCGAGGTCTCACGTAAGAAAACAAACAGCGATCGTACGAATATACGAAACACCACGATCCGCACCATAACGGTACGTACGAGTTCATTGTTTCACCTAAACCAAAATGGTTGCCAAACAAATTCTAGCAATTTCACAACAAAACTACTTAGACCAATATATAAATATAGTTATTATTATTATTTTTTTTTTCTTTTTGACTGTGTTTTAATTTCACTTAGCACTGGGACATTACTCACCCGAACTATTCGGTGAATGTTGGCTGCCGCGTGATGCTGTGCGCGGCGGCGGCGGTCCCGGTGGGCTCGGTCCATTCCTTGGACTACCCGGTGGCAATGTCTCTGTAATAGACATGAGATTAGCCATCGGACTTTGTGCTAATTGAGTGACTGAACAGGCGGTTGTTGGTAATTGTGGCAGAGGTGGTGGTGCTATTGACTGGTGTGGTGCTAGAGATTGAGGTGGTATTTGTTGTTGTTGTTGCTGTTGTTGTAGTGATATTTGTTGTGGATGTTGTTGTTGTTGTTGTTGTTGTTGATGATGTTGTTGTTGTTGTGATGACGACAAAGCTGGTGACGTCGAATTGCCTAACGGCACAACCGGATGTGGCATAGGCGGCACATAAACTATAAAATTCGAATCGAATCAGACAAAAATGCTTGACGTTCTTCTTCTGCTGCTATTTATGTATGTATATATGTTTGTAATGTTTTTTTTTTTAGAATATTTTCATATTTCGCGCACACACAATTAACCAGCTGACACACATAAACAATGAAAAAATTAAATTTTCTATTTCCCAGTAGAACTACAGGACATTGCGGCGTGTCTTTGTGTGCAGCGTTAGTTAAAAAGTATGGCGAAAAAATGATGTTTATTAAAAAAATTAAAAAAATTAAATCTATAAAAAATTATAAAACTTAAAAGTTAAAATTATATAAACTAAAAAAATATATATATATTTAAATAAAAAAGTTATATAATATAAATTACAAAACTAAATTAAAAAATTATTTAAATAAAAAAATTATTTAAATAAAAAAATCACAATTGTAAAAAAAATAATATATAAGCAAAATAAAGTGTATAATTAAAAAAAAATTATGTTGGTATATAAATTGAAAAAATATTTTGTTCAATTAAAAAAATTATGTAAGCTAAAAAACAAATTTATATAAATTAAAAATAAAATTATATAAGTAAAAAAAAAATTATTTAACTTAAAACAGCTAGATCATTAAAAAAATTTTATTAAAAAATTTACATTAATAAAAATGGCAAAAAATTATATTAATTTAAATATGAAAAAATATAGTACAAATAATTAACACAGGCTGGTAACTGCTTCTGATATAAAAATAATATAACATTCATACGACAACAATACAACAAATGAAATTTTTTTTTTTTTAATTTAATTTATTTAATTTACTAGCTACATACATACATACAATGCATATTTACAGTGCGTCAAATGCATAATTTTGACGAAAACACAATCCCAGCCACATGTAGTCACAAGCTTTGAGATAAATCACAACAGCAACTTACTTTTGTTCAAAAAAAATATTTTCGATTTTTTATTTGTTTTTCTTGAAGAGCGCTGCTGCACAACTTTTATACTTAAATATTTTTTTTTTTTAATTTTTTTATGTAGTACATTTGTAGTTTGACGCGTGTAGGGTATTTCAAGCATAATTCGCTTTTTAGAGAGAGAATTTTAGTTGTTTCGCGTTTTAGACGCTATTTACCGTTATTTTATAAAATAAAAAGAGCTGCCATATATTAGTTTTTAAGAAATTGGGCACACTTACATTTTTGGAAATATAAACGAATACTTTAGGTTTGAAAAAAAGTTTATTTCGAAATGCTAAATTAAATATTTTCGACGCGACTAACTGCTTCTCTATAATATATACTGCTAAAATTTCTATAAATTGTTGAGTAGCTTCAAGGGTGAAGCGCTAAAACAATTTTAGCACAAAGTAACATCAATTTTACTTTTTATAGCAAAAGACGGTCGCTTAGAAATGTTTAGACACGAAAATAAGTATATTTGCTACGTGTAAATAGATCTCTCGCATCAATTGACTCACTCTCTATAATATAATATAATATTTATATACTGCAGAAGCTTCTATAAACTAATATACTATTCTTAATAGAGCGGAGTTTAATGACTTCAATCCGAAAGGAAGTATAAAAATACACACCAAAATACATATAGACAGATGAATGAGCGCAAAAGTGCTTGCTGCATACTCAAATTTATGTATGTACATGCATACCTAAATATACGTGTATGGATTGCGTGCGTTCTACACGTAGAACGTTGTAAACATAAGCGCAACGTAATAACAACAGCGTCTACATATGTATGTACATATACTAATATTCATTTATGTATCTACATATACGTATACGCATAAACATAAACATCGGCCCAAGGAAAGAATAATAGACTTTAGTTTCATTTTCGTGCTGAATGAGATACAAAAATAGTATTTTTATAACAGGCGAATTCTTCTTTTATAGCAGAAAAACACTTTAATAAACATGAGCAGCAGCAATAATGCCGAACAATAGGGGGAACCAAAGCACATGTAAAGAATTTCTGTTTACAAAACTTATAATGTTCAATTCAATAAGAATTCTTCACACTATGCGAGCCGTTGCGGTTTTGTTGAATGTTTCTAAACAAAAAAAAATTAAAAAAGTTGTGTGTAAATAAACCAGCTTTTAAGTTGAAAAATATTCTTGAAGACTAGTCACACAACCAAAAAAATATATAGTTATAATTATAGCAATGTTGCAAGTTTAACGTGAGTTCATGTTATCGAACGTACAACGTTTAATTTGTGTGTCTGACAGCGCTTTATCGATATTTGACGGTCTCTTGTTCCATAACTACATAAGTGGTTTTTGCATCACAAAGCACCGATATTTCGATTATACATGTGGGAATTACGTGTTCAATATTTGGGAATCTCTTGATTAATAACTAAGTGGTTTTGGCATCACACAATAGTTGTTTATATTTGATTCGAATCCAGTTAAAGCTAGAGGTCTGATTTCTAATCACTCGTGTATGCAACAAGTTTTAAAGTGCTGACTTTTTAAGGTAGTCTACATATATATATGTATTGCTTCGGTATATCGAAAGTCTTGCTTTTAAAACTCTCGAACTATTCGGAAGTACCAAACATAAATTATAGCTTCGCCCTATCAATGTTTGCTTGACAGTTTAAGTTTGAACTGCGGTACTCCATACTTTCCCTACTTGAATGATATAACCTTTTTTTCGTTATAAAGGCACCCCGGTTTCTTCACACAACTCACTCACAAAAATCAGAGGCGACGATTGTTTTTCTTGATTGTTTGTTTTCTTAGGTATTGCGTACTTCAATTCTTTATCCAGGACATTATCCTGATCTTTTTATATATACTTATATATAACAAATAACATAGCGGTTTGAGACCCTTATACTTGTGAAGTTTTAAGTTTGCTTGACGCAATTTTGTATTTCTTTTCCAAAAAAGTGTTTAGAGGGTTCTCTCAGATTTCAGTCTGCTTCAGAAAGAACTAGGAGGCTTATTACCGTTAATTTAGTTAGTTTTAAATATTATTTGTGCAATTATGCGGATATCCGGTTTAACGAATTGGATTAATTCTCGTTTTCCGTTGTCACGGATAAAAACCTAATAGTATAGAGCCTTTTGGTATTACGTTTTAATTTTTTTGGATTTTAACATATAATGAATATTGTATCGGGCATTCAACTATTATCCGAATAACTGAAATTCCAGAAATTTTCGTTTATGTTAGCGGATAATGTAAATTTCGGTTTATTCGGATAGTTTTGTTAAATTATCACGATTTCCTATTTATATATTGGCCCTGTGTCACATTTTTGCCGATATCCGTATATTCAATTATTATCCGAATAACTGAAAGTCTAGAATTTTTGGTTATGACAGCGGATAATGTAAATTTTGGTTTATCCGATTAGTTTGACAAAATTATCAGCGCGTTTTATTTATATTTTTACTCTATCCCGCATTTTTGCCGATATCCGTATATTATTATCCGAATACTCGACTGAAAGTCGAGAAATCGAGAATGTTTCGTTTATGTTAGCGTGTAATGTAAATTTCGGTTTATCTAGATAATCAAGATAATTTTACTAAATTATCACCGTTTTCTATTTATATATTGACTCTGTGTCGCATTTTTGTTGATATCCTCATATCCAATTATTATCCGAATAACTGAAATTCGAGAATTTTTAGTTTAACAAAATTATTAGCGTATTTTATTTATATTTTTACTCTGTGTCGCATTTTTGCTAATATCCATATACCTAATTATTATACGAATAACTGTAATTCGAGAATTTTTCATTTTATTTCATTAGCGGATAATGTACATTTCGGTTTATCCGGTTAGTTTCAGTAAATTATCACCGTTTCCTATTTCTTTATTGACTCTGAGTCGCATTTTTCCTGATATCCTGGTATCAATATATTATCCCAATAACTAATTTTCCGTTTAGGTTAGCGGATAATGCAATTTTCAGTTTTTCCGATTCTATGTCGCATTTTTGCTGTTATCCGTATGTAAAACTATTATCCGAACAACTAAAAGCCGGGAATTTTTCATTTAGATTAGCGGATATGTAACATTCGGTTTATCCGGACAGCCGAAAAATGCGAATAAAATTCTTAGCGCTAAATTTCACCATGCTATGTATATATGTTTTTCAATATTTTCAGTTAATTATGGGGATAGCAAACTTTTCAAAAGGGGTCTAGTCGGCCATTACAAATATACTATAAGGCCTTGTTTATCACCACTCTCACCACATATCTATTTACAACGTATGTATGCATATAGCTAATGGGAGCATGTCAACATCTGCTTGTTTATGTAAATTTCAGCTGCGAATGACGATAGTCAGCCGCTCACAAAAAAAAAAAAAATTATGAAAATTAAAATAAAGGAATTTTTGTGCTTATGTGTGCTTTTAAAATTCGTGATGCTTTGAAATTAGCAAAATAGTACATATATGATATATACGAGTCTACATAGTATATACTATATATGTATTTGCATGTATATGGTATGTATAAATAGTATAAATATAGAATAGACTCGCGCACATAATTATTTGCGGAATATTCAAGTCGCACTCATTCATTTTAGAAAGCAACAACAATAACAACAAAAGCATACATACAAACATATGTATTTATAATATATATGCATACGTCACTTATGTTGTTGCTATTGCAGTTGCTGTAGTGGTAATGAATTCCATTTACGCTGCTGCAAGCCTCCTAAATACACTGACATACGCTGCCCAAACGGGCTGACTGCTTTTCAAACAAGCTTTGTCGCCTTTGTATTTAATATATTATATTTAAATATATATCTTATGTCATGCTGTGTGTGAGCTAGCGTATTTTTATAAGTATCTATGTGTGTAGTTATGTATTTATGTATGAGCGCGCGTATTTTCGTGACGTTGTGCCGACGCAACGACCCCAAATTTCACTGCTACGTTGCAGAGCGCCCGCTGTTTAAGTGCTGCTAGTAGAGCTAGTGAATGGGGCTGCCATGTACATATGTATACGTGTGTATATAAATATGTATGTATGTAGCGGGACGTTTGATAGTACAGAATGTTGTATGTTGAAAAACGAGTTTGTGCGC
Organism: Bactrocera oleae; assembly: GCF_042242935.1. NCBI lineage: Eukaryota > Metazoa > Arthropoda > Insecta > Diptera > Tephritidae > Bactrocera > Bactrocera oleae. The sequence goes on from NC_091539.1 coordinate 5,315,550, forward strand.
ATTCATAAGAAAATACTGGAGTAAGCCGAAAGGCGAGTGTTTTTTTAAGAAAAGTGTACGACGAGATAAAACGGACAACATAGCTAAAATGCCCTTTACAGGTGCACTGCTTATAACAAACAAAAATTTGTGCGATCAGTTTGACAGCTATATGCTATAGTGGTCCGATCTGAACGATTTGTTTGGAGATTGCACCGTTGCTTCGGATAATAATCGATGCCAAATTTCGAGAAGATAACTTGTCGAATAAAAAAGTTTTCCATACAACGACATATATTTGATGGTGCAGCTTGTGTGGCAGCTACATATATGCTATAGAGATCGGATTTCAGCGGTTCCGACAAATGAGCAGCATCTTGGCGAAAAAAGCGCGTTTGCAAAATTTCCGAACGATATCTCAAAAACTGAAAGACTATTTCGCTTAGTTTATAGGGTCTCCGACGTTTCCTACTGGGTGTTACGCACTTGGTGACAAAACTTAAAATATCCTGTTCAGGGTATAAAAAGCGAGAGCGTAAAGTGGAGAGTAGCGAAAGAAGCGTCTTCAGAGCATTGCAAGCAATTGCAAACTTTGCACTCAGCTATTGAAACAAAAAACGCACGAAAAGTAGAAGCTGAAATGACTACGTATAAATTATTGACTTGTTGCTCTAAATTTTATTGCACGAAATTTTGCATTGACACGCTATTTTTTGCATTTGCTGTGAACAAGCGACAATGTAAAATCGTACGCGCTGCCATTTCGTTACACACAAATGCGAGCGCGCATTTTTTTCTGCGTGTAAACCCGTTAAGTGCAAAAAACATGGCGTTAGCGCCGTTGCAACGCTGTTGCCATTGAAAACGAGTCATGCAAATGTGCGCTTACTGCTTGTATGCGACCTGCGACACCGACCACATTGCAATGATGAATGCAGAAAAGCAGAAAAAAAAACAAAGCAATAAAGTGTAAAAGAAACTGTAGCAAAAAAAAAAAATGCGACCAGAAACCAGTTGCGGCCAGCGAAAAAAAGGCGCAATAAAGTTAGAGAGCAGTGAGTGAGAAAAACCAGTTACACGCAGTTCGTCGTGTTAGCGGCTATACAACGAAAATATATGTTATTCAAATAAACGCGAAGTAAATAAAAAGCAAACAGAAACCGGTCGTACAAGACGTGCGACAAGGTAGCGTCAGCACCGCCGCACCGCTCAGCTGTTCTACGGACAAGTACACGTACGACGTAGCTCCAGCACACCACATACATACATACATACATGAGCTACAAGCGCTTTGACACGCCACAAATGTGCGCGTAAACGTAATAGCAATCGCCTAGGCCGCACTTGTCGCCCCACGCCTGGACCCACTAACGTTAAGCCGAGCCGCCAACAAAACAGCAACCACAAGCACTATCGACGAGTCACAGGCATTTGTACGCGCACTGACTGCTTAATAAATGTCGTGGCGTGTAACCGGCTATGCTTGACTGCCAACAATAGCGATGAGAGTCAGCACTACACGCTCAAACGACCGGCGTATTGTCTTGCATACCAAACAGTAATTTTTACTTCGTGCAAAAGTTAATCAACTTTTTATGTTTAGTTATCACAAAAATGTAGAAAAAAAAAAGCGAAATAAAAACGCAAACGACAAGCTATGGCGCAGCAGACAATGAGGCATAGAAACTACGGATGACAACAAATGAGCAATAGGCATTAAAAGGCAGTAGCGGCAACGTATCACGTCGCTCAAGTGGGTATTATAAGAGTAGTTGCTGCCGCACATACGAGAAAAATCGCTACGGCATGTGCAAACCAATTGCGGCAAGGGGTCGCAGTGGTGCAAATGAACGAAAAGTAGTTAAGAAAATCGTAAAAAAAGGGTGGAGGAAATACGTGGCACTAGAAAGCAGAAAAATGAGGTTTAAGGCTTATCGCCAATCTTAAAAAAAGCTGCTTAAAGAAGCTCTCTTTTACGTTGTTTAACTGAGTTCTGTGAGGCGCTTTACTATTTCTGGATATCGTTATAAGAAAACCCCACGAATGAATATGAAATTATCGCTACTTAAAGAAAACGAGCTAATAAAATATCAACTCAACAAGCTTGCGGCGGAGATTGAACATAGCTTTGAGCAGCTGCGTATGGAACATCACGAAGTACCTACTAGATTAATCTGGCGCAACGAATAAACACAGCGTGATTAATACGCGATACTTAAAATATCAACTCAGTGAGCTGGAATATCATGAAGTACCGACTGGATCATTTCTGAGTCAGTGGATAAATCAAGCTTAAATTATTAACAATATTCTTCAGATATCAACAGAGATTTCTGGAACTTTTTGTGTGGAAGCCGCTGGCTTATTCCGATTGAACGGTCTGGCCTGGCTTAAATATCACCAAGGCCACAATGGGAGACTGAGCAGTCTATTTTCCAAGGCTACTAAGCGAGTTTCAAGAAACTTATTTTAATAGAAATTCTCGTTACACGGCGAAAACGAACTCCTAAAATATCAACTCAATCAGTTTTCGGCGTTGAAACGATCTGAAATGTGATGTAAGCCGTGAGTTTCATGTAGTTTCTACTTAATACAGCTTTGAAACAGTCGATAAAACGAGCGTAAATTAGCTTCCATATTCTGGTCTGGAGAAGATCGGTATTGCGCGAACACTTGGGATGACGTAAAAATAATAGCACTGAACCAAGTGAGATGACGCTTTATTCCACTGAGTAGTGGCTAAGGTTGAAATTATTAAGATATCAAAAAGGCACCCGAAGGTTACCGAAGCTTCTTGTGTTTGCAAGATATCGGACTCGGCAAGTTAAAAGAACAGAACTGTATACTTATGGGGTTCAACTGACCATCAACCAAACAAGAACCCAATTCCACGTACTTTTAAAATGCGTACAACGTGTTTAAGCAGCGCTATATTGGGACCAACGACATGCTGTAACGCGACATGCAATACATTCTCAAACATAAATACCAGTATGTAGATACCCTACCAACTACCACTGAGCACCGGAACTGAATTCAAATGCTATGGAAGTACTTAATATAATGTGAAGAGAAATAATAAGAAAAAGAGAAATAAGGAAAAAAGTTCTTGAGCTTATTGTTGATGGCTACGCATACATGACCAGCATATGGAAACGACACATACAACCAACCGAAGACGCGTATGGTTTACAAAATTGAAGGATTGACGAAGTAGCAACGGCGTAGCATATGCTCGTAAATTTGTAAACGTGCTGCACAAAAGTTGCTTGCGGAATTCATAATTTTTCCCTAAGTAAACCTTGAAGGTTGAATGGCTCACCACGGCGGCAGTAATAATGGACGCAGAAGGCGCAATTTGGGATTTGAAATTATAATTAGATTCAAATATATGTGCATACATATGTATGTCATGCCTAGAAGCTACGGTCAAAAACAGAAGACATTATTCAAATATAATCCTTAAATTCAATGCCAATAAGGGTGTGCGGCGCGCCAAGTAAGGTAGTTAATGTGTGTGGCACAACGCGCTAGCGGCTATAATGGATTTTGTAACTAAGGAAGAAAGTTTTATTAGAAAACATAGGGAGTCATTTTAGTTGATAAAGAGAGGGTCCCAAGAGCGTTAAGCCTCAACCTATTATGTCTTAAATACACTCAGCGGTGCTGAAATCTGCAGACAAGGCACAACCGCTTTTAGATTTTGTTTCACATAGAGTATCCAACACCGATCCAACGTTTCTATTGACTACAGCAACATTAAAATAGATTTGGCAATATTCTGTACACGCTGAAAATGCACTAGGCATACCGTTATAGTCATTTAAGTTATAAATATTTGCTTCCTACACACTTTGCGCACTGAAAATGAAAACTACAGTTATGAACACAGAGTATACGGATAATGATGCTAATGCTTCTAACAATATTTGAGACATCATCAAGATTCTGCATGTAAGTATGTATATTCTAAGCTACTAAAATACCAATCGTCTACTTTACTGCGGTCATAAAAAAATAAAGCTCTAACGTACCAAAAACAACGCTTGAAGGTACTATTGCAAAGTCTACTTCGTCACGTATGCGTAATAAAACCGAGAGTCACGACAGCGCGTATGTCGCATACAAAGGCAATCACGTTATACCGGCCGTTATGTAGCCAAACTGTCATCGCTTAATCAAATGTATTATTGACAGTGTTGTTGGAGCGGGTGGTGATTTGCTCTGTGGACAATAGCTAAGGTACAAACGGGCACTTGAGTGCGCGTACGTGATGAGTACGCTAAAATTTTGCTTTAAGTAAGATATAGTGTGGCCGTACTGTATACAAACTGATGTGAAGCAGGTAGGCTTTGTAGTACTTGTAGGTATTAGCACTGGTCCGAAAAGACTAGATTCATTTCCACAAAGAACTTTGAGCAATACTGTCGAGCTGAGAGTTATTGTCGACTATAATACGGAATATACTTTTTGTTTTTTGGTTACGCACACTGAACTATGGTGGAAATAGACCTTTTAGAAGTAGCTGATCATGTTTGTGCTCCGATTTGTGTTTGGAGATGTGCTGTTGCTTGAACGTTGAAAGACCTTTCTGACAAGCTTTTTATTTGTCAAAAATACTATTCGCGGTTCACTCAAAAAGAAATTCTATGTTAGTAAGTTTTTTAAATTAGTAATTATTCATCTAAACTGAAGAGTAATCGATTTAATACATGTCTAAGCTTACAAAAACACTAAATTTGTGGTTTTGAAGTTCTTTGCTCTGTGTGTATACAATTTACGCATTTTTCTATCGTATATTTAGACTTTGGGGTTTAAAAAAGAGTGTATATACTTATTTAAAGTTTCACGGTAAGCTAGTATAGCTTTCTCGGCTTTCTGCCAACATAATCACTCAATTTTCGCTACATGAAACCTTTTTTTAAAACTTTCGCTCTGTGAAAACACAACTTAAGCCACAGTCCATCTTGCCATAGTCCACAGATTTTGAAAGCAGTTCGTGGGTACATATTTATTGAAACGAAGCTAATCTCTTTTTCATAACATAATCTTTAAATTTTTGCTGCGTGAAATATACCTTAAATATTTCGCTACGTGTAAACACACCTTAAGTATTTTTCCCATAGCCTGTTTAGGTCTTATATTATAGGTATAATATTAAAGAGTTGAAAAGTTATGGTAAAAAAATGGACTAAAATTCTCAAATACATAATGCTACAGTGTACAGACGGCGTACCGTACTAGTTGCCACGCGACTAGTCATTAACAGCGAATCACTAAATTTTTTACTGCCGCCACAAGAAACGTATACACCAGCGTAATTGCATTTATTAGAACTGGATGTGTAGAGCATTTTCCTCGATGTTTTTGAATGGCATACCGCGCGTACATTGCATATTAATGAATTTCGCATGAGTTGTAAGAGAGAGAAAAATTTTAAAAAATAAAAAATAAATTCGAAAATATCAAAATGTAAATGTTTAGCTTAGCAATTGGCAATTGCGAAGACTTCGACAGTTTTGTGTTAGCGTGCGCGGCGGTGCGGAGTATATGAAACGTGTGTCTGCTGGCAGTACATGCGTATGCTTGCCATATGTGTGTGCTGTGTTGGCATGTTTAAAATTCAACAACGCCGTGCTATGGCAACGACGCGCATTCGTGATTCGTATTTATAGCAGCTATTTTGTTTATAATGCTAATTGCAAATGTTGCATGCTGTTTTTTTCGCTGTTTTTAATTGACGAGCGCAAGCACGCACAAATTTATAAATACATACACGCAGTGTCCGCGGAGCAGGCATATACATAATTATATATTTTTTTTATATAATATATAGTTTCTAGATACAGGGTGTACCTTTTCGTATTTCATTGTAGTCGCCTCGCGTGTTTGCTGCTAGTTTTGTAGAAGAAAAACGAGACGCGTGTGCGCGCATAGTGGAAAATTTAAGTCACACAATTGCTAGCATGCCGCACGCCAACAAACATACAAATTTATACGCTCACAGCGCGCTTGCCAACGGCGTTGTTGTCGACGTTGGCAACGCGACTGGCATGCATAAAATCAATAAAATTTCATTATAAATGCGTGAGAGCAACTGAAGAAAAACGTTGCAAATTTTCAACAAATTTCAAATCAGCGCGTTTAGCTTAGTTAGGCGCGCGAAGTCGCTAGCTGCGAATATATAAATATTAAAATAAATAACAAACGGTGGTTTGAAACCAAATTTAAATGCTTGTTAGGCATATGCAATGTTAGGCAACGCTGTTCCTAAACTTATTTTTACCGCGCGGCAGCAGACGGTTTCTAAGTGCTAATCATCTGCTCATTTAATTTAGTAGATAGCTGTCAAGTTGACATAAGTACAAATGGAGATTATTTATAATCTGCTTGCTTATCACACTTAAAAAATAATTTACGTACTGCACTTTCAGCTGGGAAGATGGTTTTGTGTTTTGACGACAGTTGACAACAAAGAAAACAATTTAGAACAAAAAATATAAAAAAAATAAATAAATATTAAAAAGCGTACACAAAACCAAATAAAAAAATAAAAATAAAAAAATTTATATTAAAAAAAATTTAATTTAATTTAAATAAAGTAAATGACAAAATTGATTTAAAAAAAAACTTTAAACTAAAACTAGAAAATTTAAAAAATTATGTATAAAAATTAAATTAAAAAAATTATATATGAAAAATAAAATTAAAAAAAGTATATATAAAAAATAAAATTACATACAATTAAATCACAAACAGGTTAAATTAAAAAATAATAATAATAATTAAATAAATAAAAAAATTAATTTAATTAAAAAATAAATATAAATAAAATTTAAAAAAATTAATTATATTAAAAAATAAATAAAACTAAAATAATAAATAACATTCACAACAAAAAACACACACTAAAAGCTTAAGAAATAATCCATAAGTTCGCTTTCGTCACACACTCGTGCGCCAAAACAAAACACATAAAAAATTCTCCTGGCTGAGGAACGCAAAATCTAATCAGGCCAATCACTATTGTTATGCACATTGTGCCAAATAGCCGTTTAAAGATAAGCAACATTAAACATTTATCTAAGCAAAAATTATATATTATATATTATATTATCACTGCTAAGCGCAAGCGCAGTTAAGAAGCCTTAAGATAAAAGCAATTAAATTTTCGCGTAGATAAAAATGTTATGCTAACAAAGTTTAATTCTTTATCGAATTTTGAATTTTGATATGAGCAGGCTTGGTGTTACTGCAATAGCTATCGATTAATTTTGATTACTTAATGTGTTTTGACGTCGCAATTAGTTTGTGACTTTGGTCATCGCTATGCTTGTGACTATTTAAAGTTACTGCAATCGGTTAATTTCGATTGCTCTCATATTGTTTTCACTGCGCTATAAGGTTATGAGTTTTTCTATTGCTTTGCTTTGGGTGTTTTAAGTTATTTCAATCGACTCATTTCGATAATTTATCGATTATGGCACCGCTATAAGTTTGTTTGTTTATTTATCGCTGTGCTTGCAGGCGTTTACGGCCAATACTATCGATTAATTTAGATTATTTATCGATTATAGCAACGCTATAAATATGTTTGTTTATTTATCGTTGTGCTTGCAGGCGTTTACAGCCACTGCAATCGATTAATTTCGACTACTCACTGTGTGAGACTGCTATTAATTGATTGCGATTATTCAGCGTATTTTGACATCGCTATAAGTAAGTGTGTGTTTTGTTATCGGTGTTTTGTGGGCGTTTGCAGTTACTCTAATCGATTAACTCTGCATTATTTAACTGTTTTAACAACGCTCTAAGCTCCTGTGTGTTATCGCTGTGATTCTGGGCGTTTTACAAATTTCGAAGTAATTTTTATTTTCTTACACCTTTTTATGCCATAAAATTATTTTGATATATTTGAAGTAAGTCACTCCCAAAAATATCGATAATCTCAAGTCGCTCTTATCTAACTGATCTGATTAGCAACTCTGTGCGATTTTTCAATTGCATACATTATTTATTAGAGGGAAAATCAACAATTCATAAATATATATAACTACGTTAACAAATTGTTTGCCTCGCTGTTTAGCAGCTATCATAACTAAAATAAATAATCACCGATAAGTTTAGATAAGATTAAAGGAATTTGTATGCATATACTAAGATTAGATAACACATTGATGAATGCGAAAAAGCCGAAAAAATATTGTATAAATATTTTCATGCTAAGGTGGTGTGAAGCATCTGTCTGAATTTTTCAGAATGTCACCAAATTTCTACAAGTATTATGAAAGACAAGTTGTCTCTTTGATGCCTTTCGAATTTTTATTAGTTGATTAATTACATTTTTTCTTTCCAAAAAGTGAGTTTTTTTCCATAATTTCTAAAAACTCACAATAAAAAAATTATAGACTCCCACATAACTGTCTCACATTATCACTTATAACGCAACCTTGACGTTTTCAGACACAATTAATGATTTTTAATGGCCTTCATAAAACTTTTCAAATGTGCTAAGGTCGTTTGCGATTAAACGCTATTGTATTAAAACACTTCCAAACAGATGGGGGTGGTGCCGCAACGCAAAAAGCGGAAATAAGCTTATCAGCGCACTTAAAGTTGGCATGCTTAATGTTTTTTTTTTTTTTGAAAATTTGACAAATTCTAAGCGATAAATTAGTTAGTTGATAACAATTTTTAGAGTGAGGGTTGCTAAGGTTTTCTATGTAATTTTATTTTAAGTCAAGAATGTCTAAATACTTAAATATGACGATTTAACCGCAATTTCGAGCTATAAAAATTTAGGAAACGTCAAATTAGTAATGCACGTAGTAGAATTGAAAAATATCAAGAGTAAATATATATATTCAAATTTAAAAAAAATTTGATTTTTTATCGATTAATAACAGCTCCATTATGAAAATTGCGATTATAATGAAAGTTATCGATTACTTATTTTTTATTTCCAAATATTCATCGAAGCATCAGCGGTTATGAAAATAATTTAAATGTTAGTTCCTATAATTTTCTAAAATTTCACGGTTATACATATAACGATGGTCAAAAATTTCGATTTTTTTTCTGCACAAAATATCTTTCCGAAAAAAACTGTTATTGTGTATAATTTTATATTTATTTCTTAAAATTTTGTACAAGTTCACGGTTGTATAACGATAGTAAAAAATTTCGATTTTTATTAATTCAAACCAAAAAGCCTTTTAAAAAAATACAACTTAGTTTTAGCAACCTCGCTAACTGTTATATAACGGTTTTTAGCATAATTCGCTGGCAATTGCGCTTCTAAAAGAGAAAAACTTCATTTATCGATATATCGTAGAGTTTTAGAAAAGCTGTGAATCAACTGTACAACATATCGATAAAAAAAAAATAAACGGCTTTTCATCACTTTCTGTGTAACACTAAAACATATTTCTTACAATCTATGTGAACTGCTCACAAATCTTACCAAATACCAACAAATCGATATTTCGATAAGTTTTAGAGTAACTTTTAACCAATTGAATAGCACATCGATTAATAGAAGTAATCAATTTCGATCACACTCGGTGCTACTCTGAAACATATTTATTGCAATCTGCGTGCGTTACGCCACATGCCCCAAAAAATCTTTTATTTAATTAATCTTCAAAAATAAAGTATGTATATATATCAAGACCACGAGTTGCTAAATTATTTTACATAGTAACGATTAAAAAATCTTATATTATAAAAGCAGCTTTAAATCGCGTGAATTTTTTTCTTATTTGCCATATTTTTCTGTAAATATTTACTCATAATTTTCGCCAAATTCCGATAATCGCTTGCCTGATAAGAAATTCCAGCACAAAAAGCGCTGATAAAAATGTGAAATATGTTTAATCATACGAATAAAATTAATAACAACTGATAAAAATTGCAAAAAGCGTAAGTTGAGCTATTGCTGCTAAAATTGGCGATAATGATAACAACACTATCGCACAATAGTATGTTGATACAAATGCGAACAAGTTTTGATAACGATTTTTCTTTTATTAATTTTTTTTTTTTGTTTAGTTTACTTACAATTTTTTTATTTGTTTTAACTTTTTCTCCTATTTTTTATTTTTTTTTTATATTAAAAAAACAAAAACAAAGTTAATAGAATAATAACAACAGTGCCGAACAATAGTATGTTGATAAAAATAGTTGTAGGTTTTGATAAGAAATATAATTTTGTTTTTTTAAGGAAATTTTATTTTATTTTAACTTTTTTTATTTAAAGAAATTTTTTTTATGGAGCACTTTTTTTTTGTTTAAATTTGTTTTAGTTAAAATAGTTTTTGAATTTAATTATCTCTTTTAAATTTTTCGCGACTTTTTTAATTTTCTATAATTATTTTTAATTTATTTTTCCATTTGTTTTATTATTATTCTAGTAATTTAAAATTTTTTCCTTTAAAATTTTATTTAAAATAATTTTTTTAATTTAAAATTTTTTCCTTTTCAAGAAACATTCAATTATCTCCTGCATACAAAATTTATTTGTTTAAAATAATGGAAAAAGCTAGCTGTCGGCTATAAAACGCGCAAGATAAGATAAACTTACACATACAAGTACATATGTAAGCAAGCATGTGTGTGTATTTGCCCACTTCGCGCTTATCAGCATGTCATGTCGTAAGAAAATCCGAAAATAAACAAATATTACACATTTCGAGTATGTTCGTCCGCAAATGCGCTAGAAATATGCCGTTTACTTATTTGTTGGTTAATTGCCTGGCTGATAACACGCTGCTGCTGGCGGCTTATCAGGCAAAATTCGAGCAGCGCCTTTGTCTCTGCAGTGGCAACGATAAGATAACTTCTTTGCATATAGACATTTATGGTATATATTTTCTTTGAATTGAAGAAAAACAACCTCAAGCAATAAATATAATTGAGGCGGAAGCAGCAGCTGCAGGCAATAGCAACCTTGCTGGCTTCAAATTTCAGCGCGCAGCTTTGGCTTTCTTTAATTATAAAATATTGTATTCTGCCGCGCTTATCGCAGCTGTTTACGTTAAATCGTACGCGCTCGCTTATCAGCAGTGCACGTATATATGCATAAATAATGCGCCCACTATACACACATGTACGCGCGCACAGTGCGGTTGCATTGATTTTATAATTTGACCGTTGAACGCCGCATTTGAAACGCTAAAACATTCGTTGAGGCGTAACGCGCAAAGATTAGCAGGCGTATAAATACAAGCAATACATTGATTAAGTAGCTGACTCAATTAACTCGGCGCATTTTATTGCATTTCGTGGCATGTCAGCTAATGCCACACAATGCGCGACGTTTGAGCGCTGCGTCAAAATATATGAATCAATGGCATAGAATCGTCTACAATAATGTTATACGTTACAGTTATGTTAACTGTAGAAACGCTGCTGGCCACGCATACACGCTACGCTCCACTCATAATTTTTTTCCCCTTTTTTTTTGCTTTTGCCTTCATTTGCTGATAACGCGCGGCCCCATAACGTTTACGCCATGTCAAAACAAACACATACAGCTGTTGACAATTGATAGCGTTTGTAGGCATACACTACACATGCATACATATTGTATATGCGTTATGTGTAATTGACGCCTTCATACTCGCCTACATGCGCTCACATGTCAGTGATAGTCTATCAGCCGCAGATAAGCGCGCTGTTGTTGCTTACTTTTTTCCACAATTCGTCATTACATTTTGTAACTTCAATACACGCATTTAAATGCAAGCTAAAAATAGCGTGCTGTGATGTCTATCAACGCGTTTGACATTTGTATGTTGACGTTGACAATTGCGGTACAAAACGTTGAAATAAGAAATTTCACAATTTATCGAAAGATTTTAATTAAGTGTAGAATTTTGTTTACACGCGATTTTGTGGGAAAAAGTTAAAATTTATATATTTAACTAAATTAGTAACATGCCTGTACACACCCAACAAGTTAGCGGAAAGTATATGTGCGGCATAATTATCTGCTGTCAAAATTGACAGTTCACACAACTTGTTAAATTATTTTGAGCGTAATGTATGCTCAGTTTTGTTTTCTTTTTCACTTCGTTTTCATTTTATTATTGTGTAAATATAGATTATTTTAAGTGCAAACTATTGTTTATACATATGTATAGCATGTTATAGTTCTTAGTCCACGCACACAAAGCATTTTTTGTTCAGCTAAATCTATGATGTCAAGGCCCACAAGCTGTGTGCTTGGAAGGCCAAATTTATTTACTTAAAACAAACTGGAAATAATTCTGCTTAGCAATACGCAATTATTGTTAGACATTTTGCAGCCGGTTCTGGTGCGAGAGCTAACCTGAATGTTAATAGTTTAATGTAAAAAACACAAATCTTTGAGTGTAAGGCGTAAAATTTAACAAAATTATCCTATAATCATTAATATTATATAATTGATTTAAGCCAAAAGTTGCATATTTTCTACTAAGAAACTCCCCCAAAGGCCTTTGTAAATATAACATGAACACAAGCTGGTTCCGTATAATACGATTATTTCTATATTTTTATACAATTTTAACCTATAAATCGTGGCTTAGTACAAAATAATGTTTTAGGGTTGTGCTTATGCATTTATCGCAGCCTAATCCTTTTCGTGCATGCTTTTTACACCAGCTTACAAGGTGTTCGCACTGCGACTTATAACATGTAGTTTACATCATACAACTAATAATAAAGTTTAAGAACCTAAAATTTTTCGAAATTGATAAATTTGCAGTACAACCGCCTATATTCTCAAACAAACACTATCATTCTAATTATTTATAAATGCTACAGCAATTATTGCTTCTATAAGCGATTCAACTTTATCAATAATTTGCACAGTGATTTATTTGTGTAAATTGTACACATTCTACTAATTGTATATATATATATACATTTAGAAATCTACAATTCAAAGGAAATCGTGTACTGAGCGTCAACATTTCAAAGGAAATTATTTTTAAACTAAGCAAAATTATGTTTAATAAAACGATTGATTAGCTATGATGAGTCTATCAATTTTTTTTAAGTGCTGTGTGTAAATCGAGTGTAGATGAGTGATAATAAGCTGGGTTTTATATTGTGATGCTGAATAAGTGGCTATTGTGAAATTGTATTGAAAAGTGGCGAAGTATGTTTGCTTTGATGAGTACAAAAATCAAGCAGCATTGTTAGCAAAGTGAGATCTAGACTTAGAAAAAGACGCATGTAGAAGAATTATGTTAGATTTTCAGCTGCTAAAAAGTTTTCCATACAAGAACTTGATTTTGATCGTTCAGTTTGTATGACAGCTATTTGTAATAGTGTTTCGGTCTGAACAATATGTTTGAAATTGTAGCATTATCTTGAACAATAATGCCTGCCAAATTTTATGAAGATATCTCGTCAACTAAAAAAGTTTCCCCACAAGAATTTGATTTTGAGCGGTCAGTTTGAGCTACATATATGCCACAGTGATCTGATATCGTCGATGCCGACATATGATTAGCTTCTTGGCGGAAAAATTACTTGTTCAAAATTACAGAGCGCTATCTCAAAAACTGAGGGGCTAGTGCGCGTATTTACAGACTGCATCCCTGAATTTAGGGAGAGCAGAAACTGTATAATAGATCCATTTTGGCAACCTGAAGTAATGCGAAAGCGGTCCCGGGGCAAGGGAAAAATTCCTGATAGAAGGGGGCAGTGTTTTGTGGGTACAGCACTAGCTCAAAATGCCGATCTCTATATGCTGGGGAAAACAAAAAAAAAACAAGAAAAAGCGTTAACTTCGGTTGCGCCGAAGCTATAATACCCTTCACAAAAACAAAGGCCCCTTACAAGAACTTGATTCCGAACGTTCAATTTGTATGACAGCTATATGATATAGTGATCTGATCTGACCAATTTCTGTGGAGAATAATTTGTTGCCTTAAGCAATAACTCGTGCCTAATTTCGTGAAGATATCTCGTCAAATAAAAAAATGTTTCATGCAAGCACTTTACTCCGATCGTTCAGTTAATATGGCAGCTATATGCTATAGTCATCCGATCCATACAATTTCTTCGGAGATTAGATTAATGCTTTAAATAATAATACATGCCAAATTTCGTGAAGATACCTCGTCAAATTAAAGAGTTTTCCATACAAGCACTTCATTCCGATTGTTCAGTTTGTATGGCAGCTATATGCTATAGTCATCCGATCTGAATAATTTCTTCGGAGATTACATTGTTGCCTTAACTAATAATCCGTGCCAAATTTCGTGAAGATACCTCGTCAAATGAAAGAGTTTTCCATACAAGCACTTGATTCCGATTGTTCAGTTTGTATGGCAGCTATATGCTATAGTGATCTGATATCGGCGGTTCCGACAAATGAGCAGCTTCTTTGTAAGAAAAGTACAGGTGCAAAATTTCAGATCGATATCTCAAAAACTGAGGGACTAGTTCGCGTATATACAGACGGACGGACAGACAGACGGACATGGCTAAATCAACTCAGCTCGTCACGGTGATCATTTATATATATACTTTATATGGTCTCCGACGTTTCCTTCTGGGTGTTACAAACTTCGTGGCAAAATTCATATAATATAAAACAGCAACTTCTCAATAATCTGATTTTTTCAAAAAACTCAACACACCCCTACTACAACATGTGTGAGGATTTTAGCAATTCTATCTTTATTTATTTGCCTTAACTAAACTCACTGTGTGTACATTGTATAAGGTTATAGAAGCTGCTTCTACAAATTTTTGGAAGTCGTAACTGTAGTTGGCGTTAGTGGTTACTTCTCGATTTGCTTCACCAAAAACTCAGCAAAAAAATTATAAAAAATTTTAATCTTGAAATATAAACAATAATTATAAACCTATTGAGTCTTAAGATTAGTGGAAATAAAAAATTGTTATCTTGGCTGTCATTTAAAAGCAAATTAATCGATATTCTGCCATTATTTTTATAAGTATTTCTGAAAGAAAAATAGCGATAAACCTATGGAGTATTACAGAAAAGTGTGCATGAAAAATCAACTAACATGATATTTAGAACCAAATTAATGAAATTTCTGCCACTATTTTAATCAATACCTCTCAAAGCCATTCAACTACTTCATTGCAATGCAACTGCAAGATGTGGCTCGCTTCGTTCTGCCTTGCAAAACTTGTGCGCAGATGTGCTACTCTACCAATGTTCCTTAGCAAGCCAAGCAAAGCAGTTAGACAGGTCTGTTGAGCACAGCGCATACTTGTAAAGTCAACTAAGTGCATAAGTAAAGTTTATATGAAGGCTGTGTAGTCACTTAACTGGGCACTTAGTCAGCCTGATAACCAGTTAGACAGCGTGCCACTACGTTGTAGCTAGCAAGGCAATCAGCAACCAGTTAGTTAGCCGGTTTTGAGCGCGACACCACGCCGCTGCCGACACAAAACACGTCACAACAACAAAGTTTGAAGTATTTCGGTGTAGGTAACTGCAGCTAATGATTTATTAGCACATATTATGGCTGTATGGGCCGGCTACTAGCTGTTTTGAGCGCGCTTAGACCTTACGAAATAACAGAACGTAATGTAGGTACATACACAATATATAATATATTATTTATACTCTGTTATACGCTCAGCATGACTTACAGTATAGATTAGACTTATAGTATAGTTTAGATTGGGGCAAACCAGTCATGTTACGTATACTTATGTGTGTCGTCGATATTGCCCGTTTCGGCGGCGCGCTTGTACTCGTTTGCTGTTGTCATTTTTAAAACTGTCACATTGTTGTTGCCACCGAAGTCGTTGCTGTGCTACGTTTCGTCGCGTACGCTGTTGTCGTTCTCGTTCTCGAATGAAAACAAGTTTAATGACGACGTCAACGACGAATATGTTCTTAGTACATATTTTGCGTATACCTATAGTAGATATGTACATATATCGTAAAGTCGTGCAAAAAGCAGCGACAGCACTTGAGCTGAAGCAAAGTGTATGCTAAATAACGTAGAAGAAAAAAATAAAAATACGCGCCGAAGAAACAGCAAATGAAAACAAAAACGAATGTGTAACTCGTTTGAGCGCAGCAGGGGCAGAAATTTAGCGTGCGGAGCCGCAAACGCGGCAAGCGGATATACAAATTTAACTATATGCAGTTGTAGACGATATATAATGGATAGAAATATATATAGATATACTATAACGACGTTGGGGACGAAATTTTGCACGATACGTTGGCGATTTGCCAGCGAAACGAAACGATTTGGAATTCGTTTAAGAAAATCGAGCGCAAAAGTGAGGCGGTAGAACAAAAATATACATATAAATGTATGCATGTACCTATGTATGCCGCTAGCTGCCGAGTATCAGTCGATGTTGACGTTGCGTAGCACACTAATAATGATGATGATGACGTTGAGAGGCATATGATGAGCATGAGGAAATGACGAGGTCGATGAGGAAGTTGGCGTACAAAGCATATGCTTTGTATGTAACTACGCGCATGTGGCGTATAATATTATATATGTGAGATAAAGCGCTCTGTCGTTTTATGAATTACATATTATATATGCGGTTTGTTGCTGCTGTCGTCGCGCGTTGTTGCATGTTTGGAGGCAATTGCATTGGAACACGTTGCTGCGCATGACACTTTCGACGCGAAAAGTCAGCAAAAGGGAATGCAACGTAACAGCACATATGGTGAATACATATAGATATGTATGTATGTACATAGCAAGCTGGACTTTTAATTATTTACATACAGACATATTGCTACAAGTTTAAAGTCGTGCATGGTTGCATGCGCGCCTATATACCAACAAAAGTATATAAGCTTTATATGCTATAGTTACATACATAAATACATACATATATTATTTTTCTCTACACCTAACTGCCCTGGGCCATTTGCCAATTGCACGTTTTGCCAATTGCTCGCTCGCTTGGTAACCATTTCTCTGGCATGCACTGCTGACAACGCAGACGCAATGCCGATATCTCGTGCTCGCCAAAGAAGTGTAGATACACAACATGCTGTTTGGGGTAACCTCGTTATAATTGTGTAGTGACAAAGGCAAAGCTCGTACGCCTGACACCACCACCAACACCCTCTTGCGACACACGCAAAGCAACCCCAAAATATATTATACAAAACATGTCATTGCGTTGTGTGTAGCGACGCATCAATTGACTGACCCACCACGTTCAAGAAAAGGCAATAAGAAGTTAAAAAAACACAACACTGTTATACACAACTGAATTCTTGTACTATAGAGGCAGGGGTGGTGTGCTCCCTCACTACTACATAAATAAACGACCTGGCTGCCTACTAGGCTGGCACATACGCGCAGCGCGTATAAATCTTCTATGCATGTGTTATATAGTATAGATACAATAAAGAAAGTAAAAAGTCGGAATTGGCATGAAAATGTACAAAAACAAAAACAGAAACAAAATTTGAAGAATTTTCCATTGTAGATACACACGAATTTGACGCGTCAGGCCGTTTGCGTAGTAGTGCCCAGCCCAGTAGTGGGTGGCGCGCGAGGGTGCCAGGTGTACATAAATGCAGTTATATATACATTCGTGCATATATGTATATGTATTATTAAGGCTGTATGTGTGTGTATATGTAGTGCCAAATGATTTTAGTTATTGTTGTAACTACAAAATGCTGGCTGGCGTTTAGTGTAAATTAATAAGAGTTTAATAGCAACATTTTTTCGGAGAACCTACATTTTACATTAAGTAAAAATGCGGGATATATTTAATATTTATCAAAACTTATCAAATACTTAATTAAACTCATCAGAGATTGTTGTCGAATTCAACTCTTTGCTTATCGATTTTCGATGAATTGCTAACATGTTGTTTAGAGGTAGCGGTTTTTAACGATGAACTAAATGAAAGTGACAACATTGCGATTTTTGCAATAGAAATAATAATGCATTAAATATTGAATTAACACTTATCTAATTTTTTTTATTTAATAATCCCGAAAATCTAAAGATATCCCAAATATCGGATAGAAGGTCTATAATAAAAATGCTTAATTCCAAAAATCGGACTAAGCCCTTATATATGTATTATTTAACACATAAAAATATACCATATTGAAAACGATGCTTGTGAGCAAGAGTTTAGAGTTACAACTACTTTTTAAGGATGTACAAATATAAAACCGCTATCAGATATTGACATCTGTCAAATTCTGACCATTTTTACTGTTATAAAATCCCTACTATGTGACTCAGACATTGAAAACTGCCAAATTTAGACCAATCTGCAAACTTTTTACCGTTATAATTTGATTTTTTTTTCCTTCTCTTACATTTATTTCAATTTCGCTGCCGTTAATGTCACAAGGCACATTTCTAATCTAATCAGTAGTGACACTTACGTATATGTTTGCCTATAGTTAATTTTACTTATCAGTTAGTGTAGAGTTCAAAATCCAGTATAACTGCAAACGACTGAGTAAGGCAAATACCTCAATAAAGAATTATAAACACTAACCGAGTGTGACTTCACTGGATTAAGATTTATTTACCAGCAAATTATAGTAAAATGCTGAGTAAGCATTATAAAAGAAAATTATTTTAATGCAGCAACGAACTTTTATTGACACTTCAAGCAGTTTTTCCAGCGCTCACTTGTTATCAGCTATGCGCCTTATCTAAGCGCAAGGTCTTATCAATACTTTGTTTTATCAGCACTTTCTCTTATCAAGGCATCTAATCTTATCAGTGAACCCACCAACCGCTTCTTATCAATTATTCAAATATTATATGCTTTGAAACGGAAATTTGTTTATGTGATGGGTAAATATTTGAGAAAAGAATGAAATTCCTTCATTTAAAATTTATTTCAAAAATGCAGATATTTATGTAGTCTACTAAGGGTTAACGCGTGCATTTCGTAGAAAACCTTTTCGTTTAATTTTACAAAAAAAAAGAAAACAAAAACTAATACCGCTAATAAAAAAACACACTGACACTAATGATTGACAACTGCTGATGAAATTATGATACAATGACAGATTTACAACACAAAAGACCATATGACGTTTGACATTTCAGAAGAATGACTTGTTAGCTGGCAACTCTTGATGCCATTTATGCGCGTTTTTTTTTGTAAAATTAGCCACCAACAACAACAACTTAGTGTGTAGACGCCAATGTATGTTTTGATGAGTATGTTACAAATGCGCTTAAAACTATACTAAATTCAATGATATACACGTTCACTTGTCAACTTACCACCTGGCTTGAAGGAGGACGCGTCAAAAGATGGCGCACGCACTGGCTGATGTTTGTCCCGCAAATTGGCTTGTCTATCGGGTACAAAAGAAACGGCCGCCGGCAATGAATCGCCGCGTGTCAGCGGTGGACGTGGTAAATTGGGATCTTCAATAGCGTTGCGCTTCATCGGATTCGGGCCGTTACCGGCGCCACCGCCGCCGCCACCACCGCCATCACCGCCATGTGTATGATCATCATCCTCGGATGGTGGACGCTTCAAATTCACCGATAACGCTGGCGGTACCGGACCCACCACGCCAACATTTGATGCTACTGCAGCGGCTGCGGCTGCAGCCACAGCACGATTTGTCATCGACATATGATGCGGTGTCATATGTGAGATGCGCACTGGGCGTACACTGGCGTCATGCGCCTCCATTTTCACTGGGAAATCCATCATACCGGCGGTTTGTGGTGGTGGTGGCCCAATGCGCTGTGTCGCATAGCCGTGATGATGTTGCTGCTGCTGTTGTGGCCCAACAACGCCAACACCGACGCCCACATTGATAGGCGCGCCGCCAGCGTTGCGATGTTGCGCTTGTGCAGCCGCTACAGCCGCCTGCTGCTGTTGTTGTGCTTGCTGTTGCTGCTGTGCGACCACTTCGCCGTTCTCATGACTGCGTTTAGCCGCCTGATGCAGACGTTTCATTTGACGCGCGGCATCCAGCACCAGTTCGATGCGATCGGCGCCCTCATAGTTGACACAACCGCGGCACACCGACTCGGAAAAATCATTGATCATGGCCCAGGGCATGCGTGGCAGATCGCATAGATAGCAATGCTGGCGTTTCGTTTGTAGTGACATATTGCTGGAAAAGCGCGCAGCGTTGTAGGTATGAAGATGGCGCTGCTGCTGTTGCTGCGCTTGGTGTTGGTGGTTGATTGGCCCTGATATATTGTGGGTTGTTGCACTATGCGTTGTAGGTGTTGCGCGCGCACTTGCAGCACGCTTTTTAACTGGGGCGTACGAAATGGCAACTGGTTTTTTATGTCACGTTTGTTGATTGTTTTGTTTTTCTTGCACAAAATTCGCTTTTGTAGGTATTTAGCGGTGGCGCAAACCTGCTGTACGACCTGTTTGCAACAATAAGCTCACCCGGTTACTACGCGCACAGCTGCAACGTGAGAAAGCAGTGTAGTCGACGTATATGCCTGTTTTGCAACTTGTTTGTTGCTGTTTTTTTCTTGTTTCTGTTATTTATATGTAAGTATGTATGTATATAAATATAAAAATCGTTTAAGCGCTTGCAATACTGTGTGCTACAACTTGTCGCGTTAACTCTGAGAGGAACTGCGTTTTGTTTGTTGTTTTTGTTTTCGAAGCGCGTTTCAAAGTGCAATTTGTAAAAAACTTATAAACAGTGAAACACACTTGACACTTATCGTCTCAAAATGGGTGAGCTTTCGCGCACGCGACGTTCCCGACACAAATTCAATAAAACTGTTGTTGACAACTGCTGTTTGCCGACTTTGTCAGCCGCAGTTCACGCGGCAATTGTGGATTTTCCATTTTTATTTTGCACTTGCTGTTTATGCTTATTTGCGCGTCGCTTTGTTTATTTTTCGCTGACTTGTCCGTGTGTTTTTATTTTATTTTATTTTTTTCGTTTTCTTACCGCTTATTTAATAGCGCTGCGCTATTTTTGGCCGTTGCTTGTTTTTAATACTTGTTTACACAACACTTTTTGTGTTTCTTTTTTCCTATAAAAGAAAATAAGCAAAGAATTAATAAATGCTGTGCACATATAGAATTGGCTGAGCGCGCAACAAATTGCAAAAAATATGAATAGTTTGTGTACATACTATATAATTAATTATGAGCAAATTCAATGCGCTTTCGCCTGTTTGAAAGTGAAATATATGGTTTCTTTTGAGCGACTCTACCATGATATCCAGCTTTTCGTAAAATTTTTCTAGCAGTTTCGGCACTAATTGTTTTTTTAATGGTTATATTTACGTTTTCAATAATCTTTGTGGACGTAATTCGAGGGTTAACTTTCACCATATTTATTATTTTCCGTTCTTCCCGGGCTGATAATATTTTCGGACGGCCAGATCGCGGTTTTGACGTTAAAATTCCGGTTTTTTTAAAATTGTTTACGACGCGCTGGACAGCAGAATACGTTCTTCCAATAGCTTGCCCAATTTTTCTGAAACTTTCGCCATCTTTCCACAACTTAATGATAATTTTTCTTTCCGACAGACTAATTTCTTTTCCTTTGGTGTCCATTTTTTTTAAATATTATTAAAACGCGTCACGCGCTCTTTAAACGACTAATTATATTAAAACACAATAGAATCTACGCAAAAAGTACGAACAAATGCATGAGAAGTAACGCTATTGCCAATTCAAGCTAACTGAACGCAGACTTAATGGTGCCTATGTGTACTTGTTCTTACACTAAAATCCCGTTATCACAAAAATTAAATTAAAAGAGTAATATACATTTTTGTTTTTGCATTTTGAACTTAAGAATATAAAGAAGAAATACATGCAGAAAATTTGAACTGAATTGCCTATTTACATTGTGTTTTTACTTCACTTAAAAAAATGTGTCGGATGAACGCAGACTTTATTGGCTATGTGTATATTTTTAACAGCGCGCAAAATCAATTCAGTTTTTTGCACTCTACATCAAAGCTGTCAAACACTACAATAACAGTTGCGGCGCGTTTACCGTTTTATTTATTTTTTTTGGACGTGCTTAGTAGCACTCTATTCTAAGTCTTGTTTATGATTTTATATATGTATGTATGACAAAAGTCCTTGGCAAAAAAAAAAAGGCCGTTAATTTCACTGGTGCTTCCTCTTCTACTTCTGCTTGCACGCTGTATTTTTATGTATACTCGTGAAATGGAAAAAATCTATTGATTTGCACGCGCGCGTTTACAATTATTGATTCAATGCCGCCGCCGTCGCGTTGCTACCGCGCGCTTACATTGCCACTACTACTGCGGCAGCTTTATCAACTCACACTTTACGCCAATTAGACATGCGCGCACCTTCATACACACATACATATGTATCTACATGCCAACATAGAAGTATATGTATAACTTTAAAAATATGTTTGTATGCATATAAACGCAAGAGTGAGCGACCGCCGCGTTCAGTAGCGTAAAAACGCTTTAGCGCAGCACGTACGCGCGGTAGCAACGCTAACAAATTTTATTTCCTAAATGGCGCAGCGTATAGACACGAAATTTTTCGCACTTTACATGTACTTATATGCGCTTACATATGTATATAAAAGTACATGTCATTTATAAGCGCATGTAATTATATACGCCTGCTGCGGTATATGGCGACGCGCGCGAGCGTTTCAAATAGTTCAAATGCGCGCACGTCGCAAAGTGCAGGTCACTCGGCGTACATATGCACGCAAATACAACAAACTAGCCGTTCATATATACGCACACACACTACTAAACGCGCATTTAATTATTATATATACATATATGTATATTTTGTTCTCACACTCGTTATTTTTGCACTATTTCCAAAGCGATGACTGCTAATTTATTAGTATTATGAAAACGCTTTGAAATTGCTTTACGCTAATAAATTATCTGAAAATTTCACACCTTTTTTTTTAAACAAAATGTAACTAAATTTCTTTAGACAAACATACAGTTGTACATATGTGTGTACACTTCACTTTATTTGGTATATATACATACGTACATATATACACATTTAACTCTGGCATTCACACGCGCTCACTAAAACGGTTCTGCTCGTCTGCGTTTGTCCGGCTTATTTGCTCGCTTGCATGCGTCTTCCTCGAATGCCGTCTGCGAAATAACAAATTATTCCAATTGAATGTCGGAAAAATGTATCCGTTGGCTGGTTAGCTACTGAGCTGGCGTGTATGTATACGGTAATGTGCATGGCTGACTCGCTCTGGCTGACTGATTTGTATACTCACGAACTTTGAGTCAGTAGGTATGCGATACAGTGGGCGCGTATTGTTGAACTTCATTGTTAGACTTTGGAGGGGGATTTCAAACCACGTAGAACTAAGTTGATGACAGGCGCGCGAGGGAACTCTAGCAAGCCCGTGACTTCAGTATCTGCGTGCCTGTATGCACATATATTCGTGGCTTACATCATTACCATATCTTTTCTACTATTATTAGTCTCGGTGTTATATAAAAACTTTAAAACCTTTGGTCTCATGGATTTACATGAGAAGTCTTTTTTGTTTTGCTCCACACTTTAGCGCTCTCAATACCTCAATTCCATTATTTCTGATTAGTATTTTTTCAAAGTATTCTTTCTTCTAGAGACATTACAACAATTCGATTATTAATCTAATATTCTTTCCTTCCCGAGGTATAAATTAATATTAGTGGGTTTTTTTTGGGGATTTATTGGATCTATAACTATAAGCGTGTGTTTTTTCTTTAAAATTTTAACATTTATTATAGAAAACAACAGCATTATTCAACGCATTGTCTATTCGACAATTTGTGGAATCCATCACAAAAGAACAGCGCCGATTTTGGGGGTCAGTAATGAATCAAAATAATTTTTGATATCCTGTGCTGCTCTGAATCATTTCAGTGGGGGTATTCTGCAACCTCCTAAACAAATAGCAGTCAGAAGGGGCAAGGTCTGGACTATAATGTGGCTGAAGCAAAACTACCCAGCCGCTGTTTCCCAAATATTTTTTCAACAGCGATGTCATAATGGAAAATTATTGACTATTTTTCATTGGTCGTTGTTAGTCGCGTTCTCCATTAATGGTTTCACTTGGTTCTCATAGCTCAAAATATAGTTTAAATAGCTTAAATATATCCTTCTGATCTTCCTACCAAATACTGAGCATTACCTTGGCGTTATGGATATTTGACTTTACCGTTGATTTGGCTAGCTGGTCAGCTTTCAGATATGATTTGTTGCGTTTAGGGTTGTCGTAATGAAACCTTTTGTTGTCACCAGCCATCTTTCGTTGCAAAAACGACTTCTTTTTGTAGCGTTCAAGCAGCGAATGCTTCACGAAAAATATTCTTTTAACGTCACTTGGCTTCAATTCATATGGCACCCGATTTCCATGCTTTTGAAGGTATCAGGTTGTTTTTAAAGTTTATGAAATGACGGCTTGAGTTACTCTCAAAGATTATGCGAGCTTTTCTTGTGTGTGGCAACAATCTTCATGCAGTAATGCTTCCAATTACTCATCTTCAAATTTTTTTGGCCACCCAGCACGTTCGGATTGCCAACACTTCAAGACAATTCGGAGAATACGTATATATTCTCTCTCCTCAAAAGTTCAAACGCAGGGTCTCTTTAAATTTTTTTGCAGCCTATGTTATGCGATCTCTACCACTGTGCCTTACTCGTTCACAGCGCGCTCATATACGTGGTGTACTATCGAGCTATTAGCTGCTCCCTGTACACCGTCGTCTTCCCTAGATTTTACATATGAACAATTTCGTCGGCATTGTTCACGTTGCACGACGTGTTTCGACGACGTAGCGCTCAAGATGTGCATTGTATGTACTTATATTTAGATGTTTCATACACATGTGTGTGTGTGTGTGTGTGTGCCTGCTAAACGAAATTCAAAGTATACACACTAAATAGCAACAACAGCAAACATCAGCGCATAGCAAGAAGGCAAACACACAACAAACAGCCCCAAAGGAAAGCAAAAACAATTAGAACGTAAGCGTTGGAGCTGTGTTAAAACAAAAATGTGAGACAGCAGAGTCAAGAAACCGAAGAGTCAGTATATATACATACAAGCATACATATATATATATATATATATATATACACAGCAGATAGAGCGGCCTCAATATGTAGCGCAAAGACGAAATGATAACAACAACACCGACAGTTGCTCGGCAACTATTTTATATATGTATCACAAGTTGCCAACGGCCTACTCTTGGCCTCTTTCGCCACCAAAGCGCTCCACACACACACACACACACATGCAGTTTTTCGCTGCCGCTTTATCGCATCGCATTTCGTCTTATCTCGTTGCATTCTCTCGTTCATTTCAAGAGTACACATTTTGTTTACTTACGCTAAGCTCTGTTGTTTTTATTGTGTTTGTTTGTAGAAGTCTACTAGCACTGTATTCTAGCAGCAATCGATTGAGCCAAAGCAGCAACTATTGCTGTGGTAGGGGAGAGTGGAGACGCGTAAGCAGAACCGTTGAGCATTTTTGTGAATCACTTGTGTGCGTATGTATGTACATATGTGTATGTTTATACCAGACTCCGAACCAACCAGCCCACCACTCCTCTTTCACGTCTTCATAAAATGCTGATACAGTGCCTCTTGTGGCTGTATGCCATTCGTGGTAAATATCTAAATATCGCTCGCTGTGAATTCCAATCGGCTGATTGTGTTTGTGTGTGTGTGTTGTAAGGCTGTTCGGCAGCTGTAACGCTCTCTTGTGGTTTGTATTGTTGTGTGGCAGCTTGCGCATGGTCGCGTTTCTATTTCAGATACTTTTCCAAGTACAGTTCTCATCGCACTGTGGTATCGTGTTGGAGTTTCGTTGCTAATAATTACAGTGTATGCGATTAACTGTTGTTATAGAAGCAACTCGAAGTGCTATGCTGTCACGCGAAATTGAATTTAGGGCTCTGTTTGTCACATAATATTAGCCTTTAGTGACACAAAACCCCAGCTAATATCCCGCAATCCAAAAGCTTTTAAGGAAGCTTTTCATAAGGACATACCACAGTTACCTTAAAGTAGCTATGTAAAACTGATTAAGGCTTATCCCGTATCTTTGACATTAATGGACAAAAAGTCGTAGTTAAAGTTGCACTTTCGACTTTTTCGTCAATCCAAAAGCTTTTAAATAAGCTTTTCATAACAGCATTCCACAGCTACTTTAAAGTAGCTATGTAAAACTGAATTTGGGGTTTTCGACTTTTTCGTAAATCCAAAAACTTTTAGGAAAGCTTTTCATAAGGACATTACACAACTAGCTTTGAATAACAATGTAAAATTGAATTTGGGGCTCGGCTTATTCCGTATCTTTGACATTTATGCACAGAAACTCGTAGTTGAAGTTCTACTTTCGACTTTTTCGCCAATCCAAAAGCTTTTAAAGAAGCAGATGGCTTTTTTTATAGATTTTTTAATAACCGAAATAAACTCGGAAGCGCTGCATTCTATAACAACTGTTCTCTATAATTTTTTAGATGTTATGCATCTAAGTAATATTCCGGCGCGACGCACTGTGCCGGCACTGCGCTCAATTGTGCTGCTCAAACGATGGTGGCATGCGCATTCACCACATGGTGACGTCACAAGTTGTGTGTGTTTAGCGCTTGAGAAACCAGTTAGGGCAAAACCGGCTTCAGCAACACTACAACGCAGAATAACAGTCAAGTTCAGCTTGATTATTGTTTTATCGATTGGGAGTAATGATGAGAGCGCATTACGAGCATAAACGACAACAGCAATTGCAAATGCGCATTTGTGTGGTGTGAAAACCAGTTTCCGCAGCCAGTTTTGTGACGTCACTGGCTGAAGAGTGACGGAGGGCAGGCGTAGGCAACTATTGTAAAAATGGTTGGGTGGGCGCGCAGGTATGCGTGTTTGGTCACAAGAAAAACTAACAAAAAAAAAATAATATACACAAAAACAACAAATACAACTGTATGAAAATGTTTTTGGTGATGACGATGGCAAATAGTTGATTCAAAATGATGCTGGGAAGCGAGCTGGTTTTCGTATGCGCGCGCACTTTCATATTTGTTAAGCTATTGGGGCGCGTATGTATGTAAATGCATGTATGTATGTGTGTTTAACAGCGCCAGCTGGCGTGTAGCTATGGTATATAGGTAAATATACATATGTATGTATACGTAGTATATGAGGCGCGGCGCGTCATAATCGCTTTTGGAGCTATTTTCAAATCTTTTTTTATTTATATGTATGTTTGTATGCATATATATGTATATGTACATATATATTTATGTATATGATTGTATCTATGTGCATATGCGCCTGTATATGTAGCAAGCCAATGAACGTTTGACTGGACACGAATGCGAACGGTGCAGAAATCGATAAAAGTGTGTGGAACTGAAAAGAAAACAATAAACAAAACATTAAAAAATAATTCTAAGCACAAGATGGAAGTGGAGAGAGCGACTGTGAGCAATGGAATGAAGAGCGCGTTGTTGCAGGCGCTTACAAGCAGCCGTTAAATAAAGTAACGATACAAATGATGTCAAGCGGAAAAGGAGGCGTGTTGCGGCAAGGAAATGCTAGCGGCAAGTGGCTAAGCGTAAAAATATGTTTTCTGATTGGAATTGAAAGCAACTTTGGCGTGATTTTCTTTACTATTTGCCACACACAGGTTTCAATGACCACCAACGTTCGCATAATCATTAAAAATATGATTTCATATGTGTATATACATACATACATTAATGTATACACATACATATATACATATCACATATGTATGTATATACATATGTATCGACTTTGTGTATCCAAGCGCCAATAATGATGTTTTGGTGATAATTTACAATCGCAATCGAAAATGCAAAGCCAATGAGCGCAAATATAAATAGCGATAATTAAAAAAATTAGTAAGTGCATGTGCTTTTTAGCAATAAACACTAAATTTTTTATTGAATTTTCATTTAAAAATAGGAAAAAAATGGAAAATAGTTTACATCGGCTGTACCGCCGCTGCCAAACCCTTCAAACTGCTCATAACATGTAAGGGTATAACGACCTTGATTTTGATGAGTCAGTTTCAATAGCTATAGGCTAGTGTGGCTCAAAAACAGCAATTTATTGATCAACTAAAACTTTCAACCACCTTAACGTGGTAATTATTGTTGACAACTAACATAAATCCCACTGGTTTGTAGGGTCAATGACAAAGTGCTTTCCAAACAGTTTTCGATTCACTAAAATGTCGAGTGACCTTGGCATGTTAATTGTTACAAACAAACCTTTATTAAATGACACCTGCTTTTATTACTTGAAATTCCCCAAAATTCGCACGATCGAACAAATTAACACTAACAACACCTCTGAGCACCACAAATACAGCGTCAAGCAATAGGCATGTGTGATATGATTTTGACAGCTCGTGGCGGCCATGTTTAGGTATTTGTTTCAAATTGTCAAATGTCAGTGTGTTTAGTAAGGTTTGCCATTTCATCATTTCGCTTCGCACTTTGGTATAACGCTTGGAAATTGTTCAAGATTACTACGCAAATTCACGTTCTCCGGAAAATCCGGAAAACCGAAAAATTATCTTCTTGGCTTAGTCAACAAACAAAATTGTCGCTATTGGGCTGAATCAAATCCTCGTGTGGTTCAGAAAATGCAATTTCAACACCAAAAATTGACCGATTGTGTTATAGCGGCATCATCGGGCCTTATTTCTTTCGAAATGTGATAGGAAATGCCGTTACCACCGATAAAGCGCGTTCTAACACGATTTTTCCCGGAATTTGCTGAAATCAACGCGTCTGAACTCTATTTCCAACAAGACGTAGCGCCGCCTTATGTTTCACGTCTAAACATGGACACATTGCGTGCAAGGTTTGGCGAATCGTTATTTTCGATAAATGGCCCAGTCAAATGGTCGCCAAGATCATGCGATAACGCCTCTAGACTATTTCTTTGGTGGTATACTAAATCAAAGGTTACACCAAACAATGAGCAACGCTCGAGTAGCTCGAAGACAACATGTCAGCGAAACTTGGTGTAAAAGGGTGGGCATTTAACCGACATTTTGTTCAAATCATAAATGGTTAAAATTAACTGCGAAACAAAAAAAAAAAAAACAAAAAATTAAAAAAAAAAAACACAAAACAGCACCCATTTTGTCCGATTCTTGTTGGTATATCGGTCTCTATCATATTCATTTGCACTTGTGCAAACATATAAAAATAAACACGATTAGGTACATGCATGCTTGTAGACCTTGAACACGTAACGGCTTAATACTTAGCTCGCTTGGCTTGCTTAATATAGCTAGTTAGTAAATGGAGCGGTTTTTCATTGACAGCATATAATTCATTTACACACAAGCGCATGAAAGACGAAAGAGTCACACGATCCGCAAACAACTTAGTGACGTCATTTGTAATGCACAAGTCTCTCAGTTTTTGAGATATCGATCTGAAATTTTGCACATCTCCTTTTCTGTCAAAGAAACTGCTCATTTGCCGGAACCGCCGCTTTCGGACCACTATAGCATATAGCTGTCATACAAACTGGCCGATCAAAATCAAGTTTTTGTATGGAAAACTTTTTTATTTGACAGAATAACTTTACTCTGTGTACATAAGTACATATTTTAAGAATTTCATATTGAGTTTTTAAACTAAATTTCTTAATTATTTCCTCATTTACTGCCAACAGAATCGATTTGAAATGTCAAATCCACTGGAAATTTTCCAAGGCTTGCTAACAAAAATAACAGTTAAGCGAAGCCAAAGCATTAAGTGAAGCCATGAAAGCCGAGTTAACCGTTGCATTTGCAATAACAATAACAAAATCACAAAATAAAAGGCATGTCCAATGCAGCCAACCTGAATGAGCATGTACAAAAACAAAACCAAATCGAGTCAGCAGTGGTTGTGTTATGCCATAAATGAAGAGCGTGAGAGTGTTGCTGCTTGCAAAATGAGCCCTTATTCATGTACTCATATGTACATACTATGTATGTGTGCATGCAATGCGCACGGCGCAGCATGTCAGCAACAATGTGCGAAATGCAAAGAAAAGTGACGCAGTGAGAGGGAGTGAGCGTTGGAGCACGCATGAACGAGCAAAAACAATCAGCAATGAATTGCATGCATTTCATGCTAGTTGTAGTTGCGTTTGTTGTTTTTGTTGTTTAAATTGCATATAACCGCAAACATTTGCCAGCATTGTAGCTGCAATAGTTGTTGCTGCTGCCATTCCAACTTGCTAGCGCACAAATGGCAAGTACAAGTTCATCTACCCTAGAATGTCAGCAGCATTGAGTGGTGAGAGAGACGTGCAAAGAGTAAATTATACTTACATATTTTGCATTTCGTTTCCCTGCAAAGCACTTCACTTCGTGGTTGCAATAGTAGCTGCAACTAGTGAAGCAACAACAGTAACTAATAATGCTCGGACTGCAGTCAATTTGACGGCCCAGCGCAGTTGTTGTAAATTTTCATTATATTACTTTATGTATATAACAGTTTGTTGTTATTGTTGTTGTAAAATTTTAATGATTAATTTTATTTGCATCGATTTGCTGTTCATTGAGAAATCTTTGAAAGAGAGAAATTAATTAGTATTGTATATATAGAGAATAAAATAATGTTATAGAATACATATGTACATACGTTCAAATTTTTCTGCCCTACCTGGTGTGGGTTAAGTTTGTAACACCCGAAAGACCATGGCCCTCTGTTTGTATATACGCCAACTAGTCCCTGAAAGTCCTTTTTTCCCTAAGAATATGTTCATCTGTCAGAACCGCCGATATCGTATCACTATAGCATATAGCTGCCATACAAACTGAACGTTCATAATCTATTCCTCATATAGAAAATTTTCTTATTTGACAAAATATCTTTACGATATAATCTCATGCTATTACACAGATTTGCGCTGTCCAAAGCTTTCATGTTCACTGTACAAAATAGGTTTTACGTCTTTTTCTCCACTTCCGCATAGCTACTTCCTTAAAAGCGATGAATAATGAATTGGTATACAAAATGGAAGTCAACTTCTGCCTTCTACCATAACTTCCATTCGAATTTTACTATTTTTTACTATACCTATTGTCTTCGGCTCCCATTCTGATATTTTGTTGTTGCTGTGTACGTGAAAAATTTCTAAAACATACACGCATACATTGTATGTATACAAAGAATAGCACCCACGCCATCCATTGCAGCACCCACTGCTAGCAACCCCATTCGTGCAGCGGAAGTGCCCCCTGTATGTGGCGCATGCGCTGCTTAAAGAGAGAGAGAGAGAGAGAGAAGGGGTTGCCTGGCGAAGGTGGCAGGTTTACACGACAAGTAGAGAAATCTTTGCATGCCATTTCTTGTTATTACGTTGCTATTGTTTTTCTGCAGCATACGTTGCGTTCGACTGCGCTGGAAATATCGATCGCATGTCCTTTATACATACATATATTATATTTTCTCCACTTGTACCTATTCGCGTAAAAAGTTGGCCATGGTCTGGGACAGTTTATGAGCTCAAACACAAACAAGTGCCCTGATGATGGTATATATAACGGTTGAAATCTATATGCATTAGTATATAAGGCTATATAAAATTTCAGAATTTGTTTGTCACTATGTATTAGTATTTACTTTCACATATGTAAGCACGTAAAAATATCCTTAAGAGTATACATATCACAATTTTGAAATTCTATGCAGCGATTAGGTGGCACAAAATAAGCCAAAAGTTGTTTGAAATTAAAAAAAAAAAAAAAACAACAAAGAAAACAACGAAAAAAAAACAAAAACAGCGTTAACTTCGGCTGCATCGCAGCAGTAATAACCTTTTTAGTTGCACTTCTTATAGCATAACTGGGTTTAAAAAGATCTCTATCTGGATTTGGATCGGTTAGTTTGTATGACAGCTATTTGCTATAGTGGTCCAATCTGAACAATTTTTTTGAAGTTTGTAGCGTTGTCTTGGTACTGCACAGTTGCTGCCTGCAAAAATTGTTCATTCAATTTCAGATCGATATAGACAGACGAACATGGCTAAATTAACTCAACTCGTCGTGATATCAATTATAGTCTCCGCCGTTCCCTTACTCGTGGCAAACTTAATGTACCCTGCTCAGGGTATAAAAATCAAGAATATTGTTTTAATTACGCATATAAGCTAAATTTTTCCCGAAAATTTATCACTTTAGCTATAGCTCGATTCTTTAGCCACCGTTCTTGTTTATTAATTAAAAATACAGCACTCATTCATACAGTTCTTAAACTTCAATCTCTACATTTCCAATTAAAATTTGTCAATTTCAAATTTAAAGTTCAAAATTCGAATTTTACATTCCCAATTTAATTTGTCCCTGGCTTCCTTTTCTTCTTTTGACATTTCAATTAGTTACCATATTGCTTTTGCCAACAACTTTCAAGATCGGATGTTGCCACATTGTTGTGGATGATTAAGTGGTTACTTATTTTGCGTACCGGAACTACCCGGTTGTATTTCCGCTAATAATTCATGCCATAGTGACAAATATAAAAATTATTATACTTATAAGCAACCCAAAATTTAACAAAAACAATAATTTCTAGTTAAATTGTGTTATGCTGTAGTTATTTAAAGCTACTTGATAGTTATAAGTTGTGCATTCGGTTTTTGAAAACGAAAAAGCAGCGGAACTGTTTGGCAACACTTCCGGCGTGCAAATCTGCAAAAACCGCTAAGTTTGCAACAACAACGGTGACGTTAGTATATAAAAATTTTCAGTGATCGCAAAATTTCAATTGCTGCGCATATTAGTAAAAAATTTTATAAAATTGTATAAAATATAATTATACTTTGCAAATACAGTGTTTATAGTTATATGTATTCATATATGCTTATTTATGCGCAAAAGAATTAACAATTAGTTTGGAGGGTGTGCATGCGTTACAAATGTGCGTATATACATATGTACATATGTAACTATGGCATTGTCTACGTGCCTTCCCTTAAAGTCAACGCTATTTATACGCCAACGTTTCCGTGCCATATTGATGATGACTTTCCAAACCCGCAGCCAACAGAACTCCACCACTTCCTCTGCGTGCGACTGCGCTCCAGCAAGAAAAGCACAGGCATGTATACCAACCAACTGAACGAGCGTGCCTTTAATGTGAATACAAATGCTTACATATATAGTTATGTATATTTGTGTATACATATTTTCATTACACCCAGGATTTTTGGCGCGTTTTCATTGCTTTACATTTTACATAATATAAACAAATAGGTAAATGTTTATTTACAATTGATTCAGGTAGTATATGTAGCACGCATGTGGCTTCAGGTCGCTGTGCTCACGCTGAACACGCTATATACTAAATATATGCACATATATATTTATGTATGCACGTATATATGTAGCTAGTTGACCTGCCTGTCTGCCTCATTGCCATTTGGGTGGGGGAGCGCCAGTTTTTATGCACATACATAGCTGCATTTGGGTATAGAGAATTTTTCCGGGTCTGACGAGCACTGTGTCGTAGTTCATATTAGCCTGCATACATAAATATATCAAAGTTGTTGTTGTGTTTACTATATCTTGTTAGTATACCAATATTTGGTGTATGCAATGCTGTTGCTGCGTGTAACACAGCTGCAGTGAAACATCGAAATAGGACAGGGGCACTTGTGGCACAAGGATATTTGTGTAAATGCTGTATGCTGCGATTTCATATAAACAAGTTACATGAATAAATGTGTAGTGGTGCTGTTATACATAAAATATTAACTGCTATTGCATTTCTGCATGCACATAAGTATGCCTGACTAAGCTGCAATTGATTAACCTAACTTTTTCCCAGGCATTTTGTGACCTTAAATATTTACATATTTATACAATAACAAAGATAGTTTAACGACTATAAGAGCTATGCAACATTTTTCGTGCTCGTCTTATTGCTCATAAGTATTTGCAAATGCCTATAAGTAATTAGCCTTTTCAGGCAAATAAAATTAAAATTTACAGTAACTCTTATTTATAAATCAAAAAACTGCGCTTACTTTTGTAGAAACACTTTTATATTTATTTTCACATTTGTATATGAGCAAATATGTGAGATTAGGAACAAATTATATAAATTTTATAATTTAATAATCATAATGCATTAATATATATTAACTAGGGAAGGATTTTCATATAGTTAAGTGATAATAACATTTTTATGTTAATTTTTTTTGTAAACCAAATTTTTACAA
The DNA here is from genome assembly GCF_042242935.1 of Bactrocera oleae. NCBI lineage: Eukaryota > Metazoa > Arthropoda > Insecta > Diptera > Tephritidae > Bactrocera > Bactrocera oleae. The sequence goes on from NC_091539.1 coordinate 5,349,714, forward strand.
ATGCTAATTGCTTGGCTCAGCTAAGTTATTCGACATTTTTAAGTATATGTTTAATTGGCATAAATATTTTTTTATACAATTTTGTTTATATTTTCGTTTTTGCAGCAACTTTTCCTCACATTGTTGTGTGTTTCTACAACAACAAAAGACATTTTTGATATACATATATACATATATTGTTGACTTTTATGCGCATTCTGTAATATTTTTTCAATTAATGGCACTGTACTATTATAATTGATTTAAATGTTTTTGAGCTGATTTTTACTTTTTTTTTATAAAAATTTTTACAAATTAATTTTTTGTAAAAAAGTTTTTACAATTTACTTTTTAGCTACAAAAATTTTTACAAATGAATTTTTTTTTGATAAATGCAATGTTTTTTCAGCCTTTTTTGATACCAATAATGCTTGAGCTGCACAAACTTTATTAAATAAGACATATATGCATACATATGTATGCTTGTATGTAGCTGGTTCGTTGCATTCAGTTTTTTAAACATACACGTAGTGTGTGTGAGATTTCCAAATATCAATGTTATTACGCAACAAATAGTTCAATATTTTTACAAAGCATAAATATATACATATGTTAATAACATACTATGCACATTAATAAAATAAGCGTGATAACAAGCTAAACAAACTAAATTGCGCGCATAATATTATTAAAGGCGCCTAAGTCAGCTAATAACAACAAAAATTTAACATTTACCGTTAAATCAATATATAATAAGTGTGTCAACACAAAAAAAAAAGCAATGAAATCAGTAAAACAAAAAAAAATTCAGTGCAAAAAATTAATATCCAAACTGCAAGTCTAAAGGCGCAGTGACCCAGCGCGTGTATAAACCCACTGTTCAATACTTTGTCTCGTAGGATAGCAAATCGGCCTGACCTAGCTTGTCGCGTGTCGCATGATACGCCTCACGCTCCTTGTCGGGGAATTTCGTTGGCAAATTGGGTGAATGCAAATTGACCTTCGCCTCGAAACGCATGCCCGCCACTTCCACCTCATAGTGGCCAGAAAGTATATATTCATTAGTAACTGGCAGCTCGCTGCCATCTTCGGCGAAATTGCGCACAAAACCGAGACAAACTTGTTTCTTGAATGTGAAGCCATAGCCAGTGGTTGTGGTCATGCCAACATACTTGCCGTCGCGATAGATCGGTTCACCACCCCAGCACCATAAATCGATCTCGTGATCGTGATCGTTCAGTAGCAGCTGCACGTACATGCGTTTGACACCTTCTTCACGTTGCTTGAGTAGCGCGTCGCGTCCGATGAAATTTATGGGTTTCTGTGTGGACAACAAATTGCTGGATTATACGAAAGTTTAAAACACAAATTTCAATACAAACATTTAATTTGACGCGCCAGCTGCGTCCGCACTCCAGCGGTGTGGTAAACGTGTCCAAATCTTGACCCCAGAATGCGTAGAATTTCTCAATGCGCAATGTGCGTGTGGCATAGTAGCCTAGCAGCAATGTATTAGTTTGACATTAATAAATTTAAGTAGAATTTTTGCTTACCCGCATGATGTATGCCGAATTTCTGGCCAGCTTGATACAGGCGCGTATACACATGAAGCGCAAATTCATTGGGTATATACAAAACATAACCTAATTCGCCGGTGTGTGTTATGTTTAGCACGCGTATACCGTTAGCTAAGCCAACATCGAGTTCCTGCGTTTAAAATATGTAAAAAATTAAAAACCATACACTTTAAATACCACACTGTACTCACTTTATAGGTGAAAAATGGGAAGTTCTTTGGTGTCAAGTCTGTATCAGTCAATTCGGAGAGCAAAATGCGTGTATATGGGCCCAATATGCAAATTGCTGTGTACATCGATGTCACATCGGCCACATTTACGCCGGAACGCAAATGATTTGGCATGTGTTTGCGTATCCAGGTGATGGAGCGCGTCTGCTGCACCGTTGGCGCTATCATCATATAGCTAAAAGAAATTGAAAAAAAAAAACAAATATTTTGCACGTTCTGCCAGTTGCTACTACTAATTGGTTTAAAAATTAGCTATGAACAGCGTACTATGGCCTATTGTGCCCACTTACTGCCACTAACAGTACTCACTGTCGCTCCGAGAGACGCGCTATTGAGCAGTCATTCTCATAGCCACCCAAATGGTTCTGCATGCCCGTGTGTATAATTGCACCCACCGGCACATCGACATCATTGGAACAGAGATATTGCAATAAATCGACAACTTCGTGTCCCTTCGACCATAGATCATATTTGGTGAACGAACTATAGTCGGCGATGCCGATACGCTCGCGGCAGGCATTGTACTCGTTGGCGACATGATCGAACCATGGCGGTTTGCCGAAGGTAGTCGTTTCGGCGGTGCGAAAGCGTGTTATGCCAAATTCGTCTGCAAAAAAAAAAATTAATAAAATTTTTTTAAATTTATTTTTTTTTTTCTCTGAATACTTCACGCATGCGCGCTCACCCTTCTTGTCATTCGGATCGAAATAGTTCGGGCGCTCATAGCCCATTGTTTGACCAAACACGGCGCCCGCTTCCTTAAGCGCCGGGTATATAGGCGACATGCGCAGATTGCGTCCCGTTTTGAATTCGTGAAATGGATAATTGATTTCGAAGTGCTTGCCCGGCACCTCCTTGCAGCGATCACGTAGAAATTTACGATTATTATGCAGTCCCAAAAATCGACTGATATCCAATATATGTAGATCCACGAACGTATTGCCCTTCGTTATTAAATCGGCGAGTGCACGTCCAATGCCGCCTGCTGCCGAAACGCCTATCGTTTTCATGCCCGCCGACACGTAGTAGTTTTGTATTTCGGGCGCTTCACCCAAAATCCATTTGCAATCGGGCGAAAACGATTCCAGCGAGTTGGTTAGGCGATCGAGTAGGGATGACTTCAGCATTGGCACACGACGCAGCAGCTCGTCGAGCATGCTGTGAAAGTGATCCCAGTCGGGTGGCAGCTCGCGTTCCTTCTGTGACAGTGGTATGATGCCGTCTTCGTAGAGCATTTTCGCTTCGCGCTCAAAACCGCCTAAATTTAAGTTAAATTATAATGTATATTGCAGTGAATATTTATTATTTTACAACACTCACCTGCCAGTATGCGCCCATTGCGCTCGCGGAAGTACACACCACCGTCGTAGTCGCGCACGAACGGTGTCATGGGATCGAGTCCCTCAATCGGTTTCGTATGTAAGTAGTGATGTTCCACTGCTTTCAGCGGCACTTTCACTTTCGGCGTCGATAGCGTACCCACACCGCGCGCCCAAAAACCGGTACAATTGACAAAGAAGTCACACAATATATCGCCGGCCGTAGTTTCGATGCGACTCACTTTACCGTGCGCACTGTTAATCTTCAGTACCGCACATTGCTCCACCACTTGCACGCCCAAACGTTGTGCCTCCTCAGCGAAGGATTGACAAACTTGATGTGGATCACATACACCATCTTCGGGTATCCACAATCCACCTGCTAGATCGCTTGTCTTAATTAACGGACAGCGCTCCTGACATTGTTCCGGTGTTAATATCTCACAATTGATGCCCCATGCACGGCCTTGCGAGCGCATGCGATGGAAAGCGGTCATACGATCGAAAGTGCGTGCCAAATTCAAGCTGCCGACTGGCTGCCAACCCGTGGAGAGTCCTTGTTCCGTTAGCGATTTAATCAAGTCAATTGAGTATTCGGCCAGCTTTAATTCCGTGTAGCTAGGTTCGAAGCGACCAGCCAAACCGCTAGCGGCCCATGGATTGCCGCCACCCACTTTATCTTGTTCAATGAGTAGGGTGTCTTTACCCCAGCCCTGTAACGCCAGGTGGTAGGCAAGCGATGCACCGACTGTGCCGCCGCCACATATAACGACACGCGCCTGTTCGGGCAGCTTGATCATGGTTGCAACACTATCCGGCTCGTGTGGCTTGAATTTACGCTTTCGCAGCACATTTGCTTGCGCGGGTTCGCCTGAGTCGGCTTGCTGTTGGAGCGTGCATACTGCAGTGGCGAGTGGCGACCGTGTAGCCAGCAGCTGCTGGAAACGCCAACATTCGGGTATTTTAACGGCTAGGCTGTTGCCTGTGCGTAAATGTAGCATGTTGGGGTATGCTTTGGGCTTGGTATTCGATGGTTTTCTTTTTAATTTATACGACGCAAAAAAAGAGCTGACATTTGCAGTTGATGTTTCACGTTAACTTTTTGTCACTTCATTAATTTTTATAAAATCGGAACAACTTATTTTTGTTTATTCTTGCTTTAGAACTGTAGAAAAGTGCAAATATGTTTTAATTGCTTATCGAAAATACTTGTATATTTTTTCGTTTCGATTACTAAAAATAGCAGCCAACTTGAAACAGCTGATATCTAAATAGACAGTTGTGACAGCCAAAACAATAACAGAGAGGAATAACAAAAACAGAGAGTACTGTTTTGTTGCCGGCGACTAGTAGAGATGCCAGGTTCAGTAAATGAAATATTATTCAGTTAATTAAAAATTTTGTCAAAAATTAAATCTTTGACAACAAACTAGGACGGACTGCTTTTAACCGAAAAAAAAAAATAAAATAATAGTAAAATTTGCAAATGTGTAAATATGTACGATTATTTGTTTGAATTTTGAGTTTTATGCGAAAATAATTTTCTAAGAATGATAATATGCGGTGTTTGACAACCCTGTAGCGTCTTATCAGACCTTAACCAGCTGATAACAGCAATGCTTTCAAAACTGTGCGAAATCATAAAATAGTGCAAATAGTTAAATTTGCTGAAATTAGAGTTAAAATAGATAAAATGAATTTGCGTCAACTGCAGAAGTGTAAAAAATATATTTTGCTTTGTTTGAACAACAACAGAGCTATACAAATTAGACAAATAAGCAGCGCAAAATGTTTACACCGTTCGTTAGTGCCCGTACTGGAGCAAAATAAAACCTCAACCAAAGGCAAGTAATGATTACATGAGTATAATCACGTAGTTAAATTCAACAAGTGCAACTATAATTCGGTTACACACATAGATGTCTTGACGCATTTTGAATTTCATGGACAATGGCCAACAGAGGAGCAACAGCTTTTCATCAAAGATTTGCGTTTGCATACAGATTTCATAACCGTGGAAGAAGAAACCAAATTGCTGGAAGAAATCGAGCCTTATATGAAGCGACTGCATTACGAGTATGATCACTGGGACGATGTAATGTGCAGTAAAACAGAAAAAATAAGCTTTAACTAAAATGCATTTACTCGCACAGGCTATACATGGCTTCCGCGAAACGGAGCGCAAGCAATGGTATCCACACAACCGCGCAGTACTCGATGGTGTGCGTCAAATTGCCTTCGATGGTGCGATTATGCCTTATGTACACATACTGGATTTAGCGGCAGAGGGCGTCATCAAACCACATGTAGACAGCACGAGGGTATGAGTTGTGGATTGAGTTATGCAATATGCATTTTCTTTAGTTAACTGTTAACTTTACTCGCATTTTATTTAGTACTGCGGCAACACCATAGCCGGCATTAGTTTACTAAGTGATAGCGTAATGCGTTTGGTGCGCGTTGATGAACGTAAATACCTGCAAGGTAAAGCTGTGGAAGCGTCTATAGCACCGGCGCATAATGACAGCACAGCTGCACAAAGTGCCGCAGAGTCGGATGATGTGTATCGGAATCGTCCAAAAACCACTTTGGAGAACAATTTCTATGTTGATGTGCTATTGCGTCGTCGTTCTTTGTACATAATGAGGTGCGTGCGTGCATTAAAGCGGCTGTTGAATAATTTTAATATTATTTTCTTTTAAATAACAGTCACACCTCACGCTACAACTTTACGCATGAAATACTGGGCAACGATGTGTCACATTTTCAAGGACAACATGTGAAAAAGGATCGGCGTGTATCGATTATTTGCCGCAATGATCCATGAAAGCCAGTGAATATCAGTTTTAAATGATTTTTAGTGAAGAATCTGGGACTAAGACGGAATTTTATTGACGTTTTGTTATTTAATTAGTTTAGAATACATAAATAATTTATATTAATTAATAAAAATTTACTGCGTGATTTTCTGAAAGTTATAATTGTGTATAATTGCACTTAAATAAATAAAAGATTAAAAAACAAAATGCAAAACCTTTTTTTTTTTTACATATTTTTAAAAACTGTGCCTAAAAGAAAACAGCATTTTTTATTTTTCTTTTTAAATTTTTATTAATAATTCACTCATTATAATTTTTTTCACCACTATTTTTCGCACTGAAAACTAAATAAATATTTTTTTGTTGACATTTTGTTAATGTTAATTATAATTAAGGTTACACTTGCACACTGCTGTATTAAATTGTTACTAATTGTATATATGTTTGTAAATGTACTTTGTATTTATATAGTTTAGGCCTTAGCATATATTTTTAGTTTGCTTTTAATTTTTGTTTTCTCAAGTTTATTTCTTTTTACCAATGCGTTATGCTATTTTTAACAAATATATTTTTATATATTGCATATACAATTTTTGTTGCTGTATTTTTTAACGTTCTTTTCTGTATTTTTCATAATTGTTGAACATATTTAACATTTGTGTGTGTTTACATTTTTTGTTTGCAATTATTTATGAGCAGTAAGATTGACGTTGCCAATTGGTTAGCAGCTTACTTTTTCACTTATTTAAGTTTAAGTGGAAATACAGTGAAAATTCGTTAAAAGTAAAATTGCGTAAATAAATTTATTTACTTTTGAATTTTTGCAACCCAAACGCAGACAATTTTGGCTCTGCACTTGCCATACTGTAGTTTTTTTTTTAATATTTTTTTTAAACTGCTCTTTTGTTAGTAACTTTTCATACTGAAATCGTTTTATCAATATTGTTTTTTTTAAATATTATTTGCGTTAATTGGCAACGCGTAAAAGTTTTATTTTTATTTTTATTTATATTTATATTTTTAATAATTTTTTTTACTTCTTAAATGCATTCGAAATACTTGTCAGTGAAAGTGTGTTCAATTCATTGTATTGTTGTTGTCAATTTATTGTTTTATTTCGCTTGCATTTGCTTTTTTTTTCTTGTTTTATATTAAAATCATTTTATATATAAATATTTTTGTAACATTTGCAACGTAATATTCAAAAGTTTCTGTTAGTTTGCTTTGCTTTTTATCTACTGCTATTTAACTGTTGTTTTTCATATAATTTCGCTAATCTTTTGTTAGTTCAATTTAACACATTTTTACTGTAATATGCTAATGTTTGCTATTTTTTAAAATTCATCAACTTATATGCATATTTTGCAATGTTACTGCAATGTAAAATTACTCTTTTCAAGCAATTAAATTTTCAAAATCTCTAATCTATTGTTTCGGTATTTGTTAGCGTTGTTACTGATATTTTTTTTTCTAATAAGCTTTGAATTTCCAATTCTAACTCATGCTAATTTTAATTTAATTCTTTTAACTGTTCTTAAATTTTTTATTTTTATTTTTTTTACAAAATTTATTTTAGTGAGAAATTTTTTTATAAATAAAAATACATATTTAAAAAATATTTTTTTTTTTTTAAATATATATATTTTTTTAAAATAAAATGCGTGGTTGTAGTACAAACAAAATAATTAAAAAATAAGAAAAGAAAAAATAAGGAGTAATAAAAAATGTATAAACACAAAAGATTTAGAACCAAATAAAAATAGTTGACTGCAAATTTCACTGAATACAAATTTTAAAAGCAATTTTAATTTATAACCTCAAACAAAAAAAAAATCAAATTCAACTAAAATTAGTTGTCGATAAATTTTATCGCATAAAAGCGATAATAAAAATTTGAAAATAATTATTTTTTAATTTCTATGTGTCATACATATTTATATAATATAATAATATTATATATTATATAATTTCTACATATTTCTTAGCTGTTGTTGTATATTATGCTTAATAAATATGTTTCTTAAATCTGCTTATATGGTGTTCTCAATATTTTTTTAACCAAAATTTTTAATTTTAGTTTGCATAACTGTTTGCAATATATTTTTTTAAACTACTTTCGCTAATTTTTATTTTATTTACTTTTTTCGTTTTCGTTTAACAAAATATAGTACGAAGTGAATATGAAGTGTGACGCGAGAGCAAGTCACTTAAGGTAATTTTTTTTGCTGAGTTCGAAATGTTAATGTGTGTATTTTTCACAGTGTATATAGTAATAGAGTAGAGAGTGTTTTTTTTTCAATTTTTATTTTGAGTAGAAAGGCACAGAAGAAATTATGTTGCTCTCATTTGCAATTATTTTTATTTAGTTTTACTATAAATTTTTCATACTAAAAAGGTTTTGTAACACGATCAACGTGCGCAGTCACAGCTTAAAATTTGTGTTTGTATGTTTATATGTGAGAAAGTGAGACTAGGTGCGTATGAGTGATATAAAAATTGCGTAGTTTTTGTGTAGAAAATTGAATATGTAAAATATATAAACATTTTTAGCTTTAAAATTTTTGTTTTATATTCTTGAAAAATTTAAAAAAAAATTTTAATATGTTAATATGTGTAAAAACAATTTTTGAATATTTTTAATAAAAAATTTGAGTTCTTTTTTTAGTTTGTAGAAAGTTTGAATTTTTGGTTTAAATTTGGTGTGTTTTTGAGAGAAAACCATAAAAACATGAAATTGTCAGTTATTTATAGTCGTAAATTTTGTTCACAATTTTACTAGAAGTTGCAACAATTCTATAATTTTGAAAATTGTTTCTCTCATAGTTTTAATAAATTTACAAGTTCTAATTCGTTGAATAGTACGCTATAACTATATAGACAATATATTTGTGTACGTTGCACAGTTGTATACCATATATATATATATGTATATAATTGTTTTTTATAATTTCGCTACAATATTTTTTTTTTTTTATAAAGTTAATTTTTTAAATTTTACAAACTTGCTGTAAAAAGTATTTTGTTAGTAATATTTCTTTCCGTTAGATTTTGTTTAGTGTGTTAAACACATGCTATGCTACATGTTTTAAAAAGTTTTCAGTAAAAGGCAATAGTAAGTTGTATATAAAGGTTCAATACATACATACACTCTTTAATATACATATGCAGAAAATTCGCTAGATTTTTGTGTTAAAATTTCCTGCTATTATTTTCTTATTTTATATACCCTTTTAGACTGTGTACAATTTATGAATATCTACAGTAACACGTAACTCTTTATAAGTATGTTTGTTTGTTAGTGTGTTATGCACAAATTCGCTATTATAAAACTTATAGCATACCTTAACTACTTAAATTAGCTTAATTAAATATTTCAGTTTATGTGCTGGCAGCAGTGAGAAGAAAGAACGGTACAAGTCCACCTGTACTGACATGGACTTCTATCGTTTTCTTTTTTCTCATTACTTCCAGTGAATTTATGCAATGATAATACAACATTTGTTTATATTTTTATAAAGAATATAATATAATTAAAAAAATTGTAACAGCTTTACATTTTCAATTTTTGTCTCAATTTCTTTCAGTGTGTTGCCGTAGCAAGTCGTGATTGCGCGTGTTATTGTGTGTGTGTGCTGAAAACGGAGCTTGGAGAACATTTGGTTACATTTAAACTATTTTAATTGAAAAAGACGAAAAATATCTAAAAATAACAAAATACTGTAAAATAAAGCATAAATTATTGGTAAAAGTGATGGTGAAGTAAATTAACAGTTTTTATAACTCAAAAAGAAAATGCAGGGAAATTAACGGGTAAAAAGCATATCATGTTTGTGCAGGTTTAAACATAAAGCATTTGCTGAAATTTGAACAAATAAAAATATAATAACAATTAAAACTTTTTTATTGTGCGCGCTTATGCAAAAAATAATGCAAAATAATAAATCGGAAATGGTGTGTTAATAAAAATAAATGTGTCTGTATGTGATAAAAAGTAAATAGTGTGTGTGCATTTTGGAAAATGTTAAAAATATAGGAAGTAAAAGAAAAGAGGTAAAATATCAAATAAAAATAAAAATATGTATATATATATAAATGAAATAAAGGATGTTAAAAAAAATATGAAATAAAAAAAAAAATTAAAAAATAAAATAAAATAGTGTGTGTGTGTGTGCAAATAAGAAAAAGTGAAATAAAAAAAAAAAATTCGTAGTTAGTAAAAAAATTTGGTGAAAATTTTAAATTTCTCAAGGAAAAGGCAAAGCGTTGCAGAAATACCAGGTAAAAAATAATATAAAAATATTTAATTTGTATTGTTGGACATTTGTCAAGGTTGCTTGATAATAATTTTCAAAGATTTTGTTATTTTAAGTGAGCAATGTTTAGATATGTATGGCTACCGTTTGAACTCAAGAGTAGGAACCTACAGAGTCCACTAATATTTAAGCTCTCTCAACCGTATTAATACTGGTCTTTCGTTCTTTAGTTCGTTTTTGCGTATAATCTTTCCAAGTCCTATATGTATGAATTCGATTTTGAAGGTCATGATTTTTTTTTACAAAACACTCAATGTAAATACAATAGTTTGAAAAATAAGTTATAACCCATAACATACATTTTTCCATTTCTAATGCTCACAAGCATACGTGTATGTATCATAAATTTATATTATATATTTATCAAGTATTTGTTGTCACAGAACTGCTTTGAACATAAAATTATTATTAAATCGATTAGTTGAGTTATCGCTATTATTGCACTAATTGGAACTTCAAACGATGTTGTTGTTGTCCTTTATAAATACAAAAAATACATACATTTTGTGTGAAAAATATTAACAAAAAAAAAATATTTTTGGAACTTAATTACCTTACCTACAGTCATTATTATTTAATTTAATTTCCTGTTCTTTTGTGTGTAGTATCTGCAGAAAATATTTCAACTATTAAATTAAAATGTACTTTTTTCAACTTAAAATATTTTAAACAAAATTTAAGTGATTTCCAAAAAAAAATATATATACATGAGTTCTGAAAAAAAAGTTTAAAAGTGTGTATGATAAATATCGATTAAACAAACCACAAAACAATAACAATAAAAATAAAAAGCAGTGTGTTCGGATTGTCATTTGTTGAAAATCTGTGTTTATTTAAATATTTTCGTATAACAATAGCATGTTTTGTGTACTTCTTTATAATTTTTTTCCATGATTTTTTTTATTATTATAGTTTTTACTATTGCAGTTTATATATTGAAATATTACTAAATCTTCATTTACATACATATTTTTTATTTTTAGTTTTCAACGAAATAGTACTAAATCTGTATTTATTGGCGCATAACAAGTTCTATTTTACAAATATTAGTACAACTTATGAGTAAATGCTACACAAGTTCACTAATTTTCAAACAATTTTATTTATACAGTTACTAAATTTTTAATAGTATTTGCTCTACCTGGCAATAATACATTTCTATATATTATATATTTTTTGTATTTCACTTTTGCTTAAAGATGAGGAAGACGTTTCAGGGAGAAGAAATGCGCTACAACTTTTTCATTTCTTTTTATAATGTACATATTTATCAAGTTTTTTTTTGTTATTAAAATTTACTTTTTTGCTTTAAATTTAATTTTTTTTTATTCTTAAATTTAAAGTTATTTTAAGTTTTGTTTTAGGAAAGTTTTCATAGTATACATACTTTTTGCTCATATTATTTACTTCTTCATAACTGTTGTGTGTGTCATATCGTTTTACTTTAATCGTTAATCGTTTATCGCTTATCGCTAATATTGCATTTATTTACAAACAATATTTCAATGCGTTTCGTTGACAACAACCGCACATGTTTTTAGTACTACACCATAATTAATGCTAAATTATGCTAGTTTTCAAAATAAATTTTATAGTAACGCGTCAGCTCTGTGTGCCAAGTGTTTTTACAAGACTTTTGTTCATTTCATTAACGCTACATTTCCTTTTAACGCTAACTAAACTTAGTTGTTAAACAAATTAATTAATTTCTATATTTTTACATATTTTTTCATTTAATTTATGCAATCTTTGCACAATCTGCACCATTAGTTGTGTTTAGGAAGGTTATGCGCTCAAGTATTGCCAACTTTTGCGCCAATCGGCGTTATACCTTTTTATATAATTCCTCCTACTAATATAATTTTGCAATAATTGCCTGCATTATATTAATAGTTACGTTTATATACATATAACTGAACTTAATTAATATTAATTTGTAACTACATATGTATATTTATTATACTAATTCTACTCAAAATCTTTGAGCTATGATTTTTAATCAATATTTTTTTACAGCTAATCACAGAGTTGATGATTTTTAGAGACACATTTGCAACTTTTACAGTGTTGCATTTACATAACTGTAATATGAAACAATTGTTTTTGTTGTTTTCTATTTCAAAAATTGCTTGTTAACAACTGCAGCAGTTTAAAGTTTATGCCATCTGTTCATACATACAAACATATTTTTTGCACATTTTACTTAAAATCAATTTTTTATTACTTTTTGCTTTACTTTTTTAAGTTCTTCATTTACTATTTTTCGTTGAAAATTTTATTACAGAAAAATTATTTTTTAAAAATTTTGTGCTAGAAGTAAATACAGTTAGTAGTGTAGCTAAGAAAATTCCCTAAAAGTTGGCACAGGCCTACTTTAATTACTTCAGAGTTCTATGCAGTAAAGGATTAACTGAAAAATTCATAGTGATAGTGATCCATAAGGTCATTGCACGAAATTTGCGTTAAGTCGAAAATATTTGTAAAAGCAGAAATATTTTTTCAAGTGTACTAAAACCAATTGAAGCGCCGGTTTACTTCTCGGCTAAGTGATAACAAATGGTGAATGGTGTTGAATTTTGCTAAATTCAACAAAACCTGCTTTGTTTTGCTTTTTATACAAATATGTATATGTTTTAGGGGCGGTAGCGAAAAATAAGTAAATTTTTTTTTAGAAAGTGAAAAAGGCGAATTTTAGCTTTAAACTACTACATTTATGCTGTGCATGTTGAACATATTTGAAATAATATAGTGTAAACAAGTTATAATTGGTGTGGAACTGAAATCACTGATTTGTTTCTCGCAAAGGCTAACGGATTTCTGAGAAATCAGTAGTGGCATGTTTTCAAAAGTTTTAAAGGCGAACATTCTGAAAATTTCAGTTGTATTTAGAAGTAAAGTAAAAAACTTAAGCTGGTCACACACTACGCTGTGTTCGAGTTAATGTTGCTGACAAAGCACGAGATTTTCGTATTGAAGTTTAGGTTAAACTTTCTTGTTTTATGGCCGAAAAGCGTGTTTAAGAAGTTCACTAACTCACATCTAAGCCTTTGCGACACGTTTTGGTTCTCAAGTATAATTTTTGCACTGGAAATGCAGACTTCTACAAACGAACTACTGTCGTTTACAACAAATGTTGCACTTAGAGTACATATCTATATATATACAACTTAGCACTTAAATATTTCAATTCTTGCGCATACCTACTCTCTAGGGCCACTATATATAGCTAACTACTAAAATTCCATTTACTTAGCACATAAATATTAACTTAATATAGCACTATACCTTCTAGCTTATAGTATTTAATTCCATTTAGCCATCAGTGGAGGAGTGCGGTGACTTCACCAGCAGCAATTCTTTGTAGTCTGAATCCTCATTGCCGCTATTGTCACGCTGATCCATGCGTCTGCGCTCCGAAATGATGCGCATTATATCGGCCGAGTCAGATTTGCTTAAAGCAAGCTGTTCCACGACCGCAGCTGTAGCGCCATTGCCATTGGCGGTGGCAATGCGATTATTAGCGCTGCTACAGCTATTATTGTTAAGTTTGTCATTAGTGTTGTGCATATTGCCATTACCATTGCCATTGGCAGTTGTGATGCCATTGCTGCTGTTGGTCGCATTGCCATCACAGCTGCTCTCGACCACAATGGGCAATAGTAGGGTATTCTCATCCATATCGGGATCTTCGTCGAGTGCTTGTTGCTTGAATAATTGTTTTGTGCTGCCACTACGGCTGCGTGGTGGCATGCTACGCGGCACGGACAGTAAGCCGCCGCGTCCGCTACTCGAACCGCCAACACTAGACGCGTAGGCTTGGTCTGTAGAGAGTGAACGTCCGTAGGCGCGACGTGGCGCCGTTGCGCTGGCTGTTACGCCAGCGCTCGGCAATGCAGCCATTGCCACACTTGTTGATAAGGGTGTTGTTATAGGTGTTGTGATCTTTTCGCTGATCACGCTGGCGCTCACAATGCTCAGCGCATCGGAGGCGCCACTATTGCGTGCTGTAGCATTTGCTGTCGCAGCCACGTCTTCGCTGCGTATACTACGCACATCATATGTAGAGGAGGGGCTACCGCCGCCATCCGATTCAAGACTTTCGAAAATAGTGCCACGCCGATAATCGTTGGTATCGCCGCCCCATGGCAGCGAGTCGCAACTCATACGCTTTGATTCGAGCGTACGTCGACGTATGGCCTGCTCATCGAGAGAGCGCTCTTTGGCGAGCAGGCCGCGTTTACTACGGAACGCGGTCGAACTGCGACGGCCGCGCCGTCCCAGTGCACCGGCGGTCGGTTGAAGTTGGAGTTTTGTATCGAAGCTGTTCTCCGCAGCTGATGCGTTAAGACGCGCATTGAGCGCTTGCGGTGCGAGTAGTGCACCACTTGCGCCAACACCACCGCTACCACCAGCCGCAACACTGCTGCCAACAGCAGCACCTACACCGGCGCCAATTTGTGTGCCGCGTCCCAGTTCGGCCAAACCAATGCTATTCGGTTGATTGATGTATTGCACGGTCTGACGGCGGCCAGCAATGCCGGCAGCTCTAACACCACCGATGCCAATGCCGCTCAACACGCTTGGGAATTTCTTATCCAGCGATGGCGTGCTGTAGGTAAAGTTCTTCGGCAACGATTTGATCTTGTTCAGCTGGCGTGCTGGTGGCGGCGGTTGCGTCTGCTGTTCCAACTGTTGGCACAGCTTCTGTTCGCTCTCAAACTCCTGCTCGCGCACAAGTTCACGCTCTAGCTCTACTTCCATGTCCATTTCGTCTTCCATCTGTTTGTGGCTCTCCTCGAGGTGTTTCATCAGTACAGCCACGACGACATTCACCAATACGAACTGCGCCATTAGAACGAATATCACAAAGAATATTGGAGCTATGACCCGGCTAACGCAACAATCGCGCACGCAATCATCCGCATCATCACAGTCCTCTCGCAGTGTATCCTTCATGATCCCGTTCCAGTTGTCGCCAGTCGCTACGCGAAACAATGTGAGGAAAGCCATCCCGAAATTGGCGAAATGTGCATGTTCGCCTAAGCCCTGACATGGATTACGTTCGGAGCATTCTAGGCGACCGAACAATTCCACGCCAAGGGCGGCGAAAATAAAGAAGAGCAAAAAGAAGAGCAGGCCTAGATTGCCGACTTGCGGCAAAGCCTGCATCACGGTGTCGAGCAGCGCACGCATACCCTTAGCCATTTTTAGTAGTTTCAGCACACGCGCAATACGCAATACACGCATTACGCGTATTATCGTCGGATTAATTGGAAATTTCTGTGTACGCCAGTCCTCCAGTATAATGCCGAATACCGACAACAACACAATTCCCACGTCGAGTTGATTCCATCGATCCTTTAGGTACAGCGGCCAGCCAAGCGCCAACACTTTCATGCTCGCTTCCAATATGAAGACAGCCGTGAAAAAATAGTTGAAAACCTTCAGCGTATATATCAGTACACCCGGCATACCATAATACTCCATCGCCATGGTGACTACGTTGAGACCGATCACAGCGGCTATAGCCAAATCGAAGTATTTCGATGTTACAACATTATGAACGAACATGCGTGTCGGTGAATAGTTTATATAGTAAGGTGGTTCGTGCATACGTCTGCGTTTCTTTTCCATTTGCAAAGCGCGCTTAGCGGCGCGTCGAATTTTCTCCTCCTTCTCCTGCTCCTCACGACAACGATGGAAATTCTCAACCACCACGCCGACAAACATGTTGAGCACAAAGAAACCGACGAGCAAAATAAATGCAATAAAATAAAGTAGACGCCATTCATTGTAATTGACAATTGGTTGCATGTCCTCGCCCACAGCATCCAAACCGGTATACATGATATTTACCCAACCGTCACGTGAGCTCAATACGAACAATGACATTAACGCATTGCCAAGATCATCAAAGTTGTATTTGCGATTCTTCCACTCATACCCTTGTTCATAGCAATCCATTTTCGTGCGTACCGTTTTTATATTCTCGCCCTCGCAGTAGTAGAAAGTGCCCTTGAAGAGTTGCACGCCCAATATGCCGAATATGATGAAAAATGTACAGCAGATCAGCACGATGTTGCCGATGGGTCGTAGGGACGATAAGAGCGTTTGCACGACTAATTTCAGACCCGGGGCGCGGTTGATCACACGCAGCGGCCGTAGGGAACGAAGTAGTCGAAACACCTGCAATGAGATAATGGGCAAAGTGTTGGACGAGCGATTGGTGCAGTGTTGGGAAGCAGGAAGGCGTATGGAAATAGTTTCAGGTAGAGTTTCATAAAGGGGTTTGGGTTAGGTGGCAAATTCGTTTTATGTGAATATTAGTGTGGTGAATATAAGTATAATGTTAGGCCGGTTTTGGATTAATAATTATGTAGTGAAGAGGAAAGTCGAATTTTCAGTATTTTATTGACAGTTAAGAGTTATATTTGAATTTGAATGTCAGTGAAAATGTGTGTGGTGAATATAAGGAAGAACATTTTGATGAAGTTTAGTCAGATTTGTAAGGAAAATAATTATTTGTGTTTTTGATTGTAGAATTGCGGTGTTGGTTGATGAGAGGTGTGGTGAATTTTGCGTATTTGTGACAGGCCGCATTTGGCCAAAGAAAGATGGCAGGTAAGGCGGTTTTAATTTTTTTTTCGTAAGTTTTTTTTTCGTAAGTGTAAATAATGGTGTGGTGAATATAAAGAATTTATGTCCAACCATTATGTTAAGGCATTTTTCATCATTAATCCGTATGATTGGTGAAAAATGTTGATTTCATATTTTTGGAAGGATAAATGTTAGTGTGGTGAATTTAGGAAATTACGTTAAGTCATTTATGGTTAATATGTAAATAGATTTAGGACAGTGTTGTGAATTAATTGGAATAAACATAATATTAGGGTGTGGAGAATTGGAGATGTATACAATATTGTTAGCAGGAATAACCAATCGTTGCAAGTCCATGAGATATATGTATGAAGAAAAAATTATTTACAAATTAGTAATAATTCAGCAATTTTGTACGTAATTAATTAGCTGCTACAAACTAACAAGCGCAGGGTTTAAAAAATGTGAGAAAGGGTCAAGTTTTTTTTGCAAAAATTTGCATACATTTTTTGGGAACATTTAGATTTGCTTAAAGTATAGAACGCAATCATTTTACAAATATCTATAAACCCCCAAAACATTGCATATACAAATATATATTTTATGAACAAAAATAACAATGAACGCACCTACTTTAAGTAAAAATTATATACGTTTCACATTTACAATAAAAATATATAAAAACTTGTTGAAAAAAAAATTTACTACATTGCGGTAAAATGTATTTTATTTTTCATAAAAATTTAAGCTCAGTGTGTTTAGAGGTTAAGGTTAAAGGTGAAAGGTGGATTTTACTGGATGAAGTCAATTTTGAAAATAAATTATCGAAACGTGCAGCAAACGTAAACAAAATGTAATTCAGAAAACTACTATTTGAAATAAAATAATTTTACACAAAATTTACACACAGATTTATACAAAATTTCAACAATTTTAATAAATAAAACACATATGTCGCTGTAAAAATTTTTTGAATTTATTTTTTGTTGCTTTCAAAAATGTATCGCTTATATCTTCCGCCATAACCTCAAACCTTTCTTTCTTTTATATTGCTGCGCTTCAGTTGATCTATTAACATGGCATGCCTAAGTCATCTATGAACTGATTTTTGCTTAAAATTTTATTAGCTGGCTGTACGAAAAAATTTTCGACGCACAGTTTGTGTCTTTGTTGAGCAATTTCTAGGTTATAACATGAAAACTTAAAATGAAGAAGAAGCTTTTGTTACCTGGATTCGTGTGTTTAGGGGATTTTGTATCTTTAAAAAAGCCTGTAAGCTTAAAAAGCCTTCAAGTTTGTGGACCAGGCATGTTGTTTGATTAAAGTTCAACTTTTATTTATGTAGTTTCTGATATTTTTAAAACCATGCACATTTTTTGTACATAATTTTCGCCTTCGTTTAAAGTCAACAGCACTAATACAATTTTTTTTTTACTCTATATACTTTTTTTTTAGAAATTATATTAACTACCTTTGCAACTAAATTCCCCGTTATTAACATTTCTACAACATCAGCTAAGCACTCAGCTCCCCAAGCTATGCGTACATCATTACTGTATATAAACATTTACTTAACCCCGGCTTAAATCATAGCTATGCATTTATATACCATATATGCGTATGTATTTATATGCCGTTAATTAATAGTTATGGTCCGCTACTTACCCTTAAAATCCCAAATATCTTAGAACTCGATTGGCTAAACAATGACATTAATAAATCAATGATTGATATTGTAACCAATGAGCCATCCATAATATTCCAGCCGGATGTGAAATATGCATCGGTTCCATAAAACATGCCTGTCGAAACGACCTAGGAAAGAAAAATGCATTATAATTGAAATCAGTCTAGTTTCCATTGATGTGCGCACTACAAGTATAAGAGTGATTGAAAGCCTCAAGAGAAAGCTGTTAGTGGAAGAAAATAGGCCTAGACAGGCGTAAGCAGCAATATTTTGTAGCGTACGATATGCGTGAAGTATTTCTTAAGTTACCAGCACTTCTCAAGTGGTTTATAGATTTCATAAGTAGCTTTTTCGTGTAAGAATTGCACTCGGCGGTTTGATTATATATGTTATTCTCCAAATAGTTTGGCAGAATGTTAACGAAGTTTCGATACTTGACGGCTTACAAAGTCGTGTTCATTCTCGTAGTCGACTCTACTCTACTGCAAACCATATCGTTTGCGCTTTTAATTTCTGTTTCGCATGATTTCAAGTTCGTCTATGTTTGCAGAGTATTATTTTTGCTTAATTCAATATTTTTTTATTTATGCGAGCGTAGAAGAACAACCTTCAAGATGTTTTCAAATTGTTCTAAATCGGTAAGTTGTCTATGGCTTTAATAGAACCGAGTTATAAAATTGATTGCTTATGTTACCGTTGTTAAAAAGGATCTCTTAGATTTTGTCACGAGAAGAAGTTGATCTCAGAACCCAGCGAGTGTTAAGCACGGTATTTGTTTAAATGGCTAAGATAGATATAAATCTATACGAGTATATAGAATTCTGAAAAAATTATTTTTTCTGTCAAGCAAATCACTTGCGTTTCCAGTCAAGTAAGTTGATGTTCTCGAGTTCCAAAATCAAAAGTCGTATATAGAAGCAAGCTTCCTACAGCTATCATCTAGTGACTGTAAATGTCGAATCCGAAATGCATGCTCTTTAAATCTGTAAGACGCTTCACCTGTAAATTAGCTTCTGAACGCAAATAAAGATAAAAGTGAGATAATTTTTCGCTCAACCTTATATGCTCCGTCATATTCAGTGGCAACCCATATTTAACCCATATTCAACCCATTTTCACCCCACGCACGATTTCCTCACTCATTTTAAAACTGGCTACTCAATACGAATCCCTCTCAATTCATCCAGTTTGAAGCAACATCACTACAATTAGACTAATTAACTACTACTTCGTCTGGCAGAGCCAATGCCTGCTCCAACTGCCAAGCAATTACCCGAAACTACCAATACTCAAAGCGTTTCTATTTGAAAGGCGACGCATTTTCCCAAAAGCCAAGGCACAAAGATCAAAAGCACTCGTAGCAAATGCCAAAGACGAGTGTGCAATGAGCAAAGCACAGCTGGAAAGTGCTGTAAGCAGTAGCAAATCCTTAGCTCTTTGGTTATTTTCGCACACGCTGTGCACGTAAAGTATCGTACCTGCCACAACAACCGTTAGTTGCCAAAAAAGTTAACGCTATTATTATTAAAGCCGAGCACTGTATACGATAGTAAGGCTTAACAAAAGTAGAATGCTGCGGCGGTAAATTTATAATTTGAGGTTATGCGATATGAATGGTTGCAGAAGCTACATAGGAAGAGTATAACTGTATATATGTTAATGTAGGTGACGGTCAGCCGTTTCTGTTGCTTCTTAGTGAGCGCTTTTCGTATTAACATTATTGTTGTTGTTATTAAGCCTGGACTTACCTTAATGAGCATTTCCACTGTAAAAATGGCTGTGAACACGTTGTTGGCTGTGGCAAGGAATAAACGTTCGTGACTCGTTGGCGGTATATTTGGTCGTTCCATAGCCAATGTAATACAATTGAGTGCGATAAACAGCAGGACAACATTGTCGAACCATTTCTGTTCGACAAACCACGTACACAGCTCACGGAACCTGTTGAGCATGGCAAGAAAAAGTAACAAAAGAAAAAGTGTAAATGCAACAAAGTAAATAAAAGCAAATGTCAATGAGCGTACGTAAAGGACAAAAGGAGAATACTACGGTGGAAATGTAGTTAGAGCGCTACCTGTGAGAAATGCGAGCTCAGACAATAAGCAGTGAAATATACACGCACTAAATGTTGATAAATACTGAGTTAATGGTACCGTAAACCACTTTTCGGAAAATGAAACAGTTCAAACCAGTTTAGTACGCGGGTAAGTCAAGATAAGTAAGATCAACTACAGAGTCGAGATGGGGTATGTATCCACTCCCTTTTCAGGTTTGAAAATGACTTCAAAAGTGCTGGCTTACTTATGTAAACAATCGAAGCAAGGAATTCTTTGGATAGGGGATAAGACAAACGTGATATCAGAAAAATTTTACTACTTGACTTCCGTCCAAACAAATTAATTATATTAGCGCCATGCAAGAGGAAGATGAGGGTTTGCAGTGCAGTATTTAGCATTCAAGTGATCTCTTAAGATAGGTCTGCATGGATACATTGTTACTTAGTATGTTAAAAGATTGACCCACAATGTAAGATGTTCAATTTGTCAATTGGTAGCAGACACTGAGATAATTCATAGTGGCACTTGGATGGCTTTATTTCTAGTAGTTTAGCATACTTTCTTTACTTTTTCAATTTTCGGATTGTCTCAAATGAAATATCGCAACTGCTACCCTGCAATTTATTTTTCTTACAGGGTCAATCAAGCATTACAAATGCTTGTGACCACCTGCTGTTCGTATACTTGAGGCCAATTACATTGTCAAAACGTAAGTCGAGCCGTAAATGGATTTTCCGTCACTGGTATTGAGCATATAACTGTATAAATGTAAGAATTGCAGATTAGTGGAGCTTGTTGCTGGTGTTTCCTCATTTTTTTTGTTTGAATGTACGCGTATGTATGACTGGTCACGTGGACATGGCAACTCATTGAGTTGACTGCTGACCGGTTGCATGCACAGCTGGATACTGCTGGGATTACGGAAGCGAATAATCATCATAGGGGTATCTATATACGTGTATGTGCATTTGTGTTAACTGCTACTACATGCTCGTTTGGTGAAAAGCACTTTTCACAAACAGGATGCAAAAGTTGCGAGCAAAAACTACCTCACCGCTGAAGAAGGCTTACGATTTTCATTTAAGTTCATGTTTTTGCTTTTATTGGCGTCATAGTAATAGTATTACTAGCAATGAGCCGTTACAAAATAGCAGCTGATTTAAATGCTTGACTGCACTCATTGTGCAAAAACCCCCAACGGCTTTGCGCTCTCCATGCGAGAGAGCGATGAAGCGGCAAAAAAGTAACAGGTGAATAGTGAATACGTAGAAAAGCAGTGCAAAAAAGTACGTACGTACATACTTTTTTGCCACGGATTACAAGCTACAAGTGTTGAGGTAGCTTTTCGTAATTGTAGTCTAGTTGGTATTACGAAAATCCAACTTCAGAATGCGTATGCATGCGTTGAAAATAGCACACAACAATGTTGCAATAAATGGATTTACCACGGAGTTTGTCGCTACGAAATTCGTGGCAAATTGCTGGCTTAAAATTCTATATTATTTCTGTGTGAGTCAAGTATGAGAGCGAAAGGAAATTTTTGGGCAAAATATGTAAAAAAAAATATATTTTAAAATTTAATTTGCAGCTAGTAGCAGTTCTATAGTGTCTACGTTTGCCTGAAAAGAAATTATTGTCTTACCTGCGAAGCTGAGTTAAAAAAAAAATAACCCAATTGACAACCCCTAGATTCGTAAAATGTATTTATAGAGCACTTCAGATAGACTTGAAGCGTTTAGTTCGGTCGAAAAGCCCTTTGACATGTATTCGACGGACGCAGGTTGTTAAATAGTTGTAAATTAAAACTCCCACAGACAGACTGCTAACGTTGCGTTAGTAAGTCGGTCCAGGTCTAAAATATGGCTTCAGGCGAGACAGTAACCTATTATTAATACTAACGAGACGTTCACATCTATAAGTATAACCTTAAAATCCTACTCTAGGACGGCATTGCTAGGCCTCATAAGATCTATAGACAGCTTTATTCTGTATGCACTGCTTACTTCATTCGGACTAAGTCCGTGCGCTTAACAAATGACTGAATAATGTAGCTCCGGGTGTTTTGTAGGCCCCATAGTGCTCTTATAGGTTTATAAGTGGGCGCAATTTCAATTTTAGGAAATTCAGAAAATAGTGTTAGACTGAGGCACTATTTATAATAGAAAATATTTAGTTGAAGTGTGAGGAAACAAAAAAGGTGGCAATCTGATATTTTCTCTGCTTTAAAACTGAGCTTCATACTGCGTTTGTAGGCTCAAAGGTATCTTGCTACATATGCGTTGAGGTCTCTGAAAACTCTATGAGAAATCACGGTTGTATACTTGAAGCAAGTGGGAGAGGACAGCGGGCCCCAACCAACGCTGCTTATATGCAGTAAAAAATAAATCCACAATCTCCGTTACAACAAACTCCTTTCATCAAAGCACTTACCTATTGTCTTCCGCGAATATGTACAGCGAGTATGACTCTCTTTGTTCTGTGAGGTTTGTCGGTTTTAAGCGTTCGATCAGCATTTTTAGCTTACTCATATGACCAGAGTTCTGCATACGCGAATGTTGCTCAGCGCTTAAATATTGTGGATCTTCAAGCTCGCTTTCTTTTTGTTGCTTGTGCTGCGGTTGCTGCTGTCGCGAATAGTGACTAATAGAACCCTTACGCTTCTCACGCTCCTGTATATATTGTTGCAACATATCCGGCTCCGGCAGATTCATATAGGAATTCTGCCATTTATCCAAATCGAGTTTGGAGTTCGTGTACGACATTGACTTGCGATTCGCCTCCAAATTATGCAAATTTAATTGTGAACTCTTGCTAAAGGCCAACTCGAATGACGACATACGCCGGTGTGCAGCTGAGGGCGCATACAATTTGGGCGGTTGGTTCAGGTTTTGATATAGCTGCGAGTTAAAGATGCACGCAGAGGCACGACGGCTACCCAACGGCGGTATGCTGCCAATACTAAGTGTTGTGGAGAGACGACGTATTGAGTTTTGTGGACTAAGTCGATTTGTATCTTTCGTCTTTTGCTGATTCGTCTGATTGTTGGCTGTTAGTGTCGCGCCGCTCGCAGACGGCGTACGCGACGGACTGAGAAATGCATCCGAACGCATGGTGCCGCCGCCGCCGCCGCCGCCGCCATTGCTATGTGGAGCCAGTAGACAGGAGTTGTCACTGCCATTGTTTAGCTGCTGTTGTTCGTCATCTTCGGCGCCACTGCCGGTTTCGGCAGGCTTCTTCTTACGCTTCGAACTGTTACGTCTGAAACGCTTTAAGCTCGGTATACGTTGCATGCCGGACAGCGTTGTGCTGATTGTCGCTGAAGCGTTGGTTGACGGCAGTGTGGGCGGCGTTTCAATGCTGCTGGCTTGTGAGGCATTTGGGGGCGTTACTAACGCTGCTGTAGTAGTAGCTGTCGACGTTAAGGATATAGCACCTGTGGTAGCGACAACGGCGGAATTCAGTGGCGATATTTCGATGCTGCTCACTGCGTTGCCGCCACCACAACCGCCAGCACCGCCATTTGTAGAACCAGCGCCGGGGCCTGCGACTATACCAGCCGGTAGTGACATGCTGGGTGTGGACACTGTCGAGATGGTTGTTGGCACAAAAATAGGACCCGAGGCGCTAGCATCGGAATTTTTTGAAATATCATCTATGACAACACTATGCATACTATTATTGCTACTTAGGGCACTAGGGAGTAAACTACTACTGTTAGATACTAAATTACAGTTGCTTAGATTAGTATTGCTTCCTTGTAGTTGGCTGGCGTTTAGTATATTCAACGGTTTGTGCGTTAATACGGGTGATGGTGGTATAAGATCAATTGACGGTATGCCCTCGTCGAGTGAGCGTTGGCCGCCGCTGAAGATGGTCGGTGGTCTAAGTAGTGACGGCGTACCCGGGCACTGTACGTGAGATAAAGAAGTAGTGCATAAATGCCGTTATAAGTGGGAAGGCTTGGTAAAAAGTAATAAACATTAAGCATACTCAATATTCTATAGAAAATGTATTAGCAGAGACGCAAACCAGCAAAATGGCGTGATCACTTTCATTACAAATATCAAAGGCTTGCACCAAGACTCAACTTAAAAGCATTTTGTGCGGCAAAAGCAATTTGAAATTAATTCGGTTTTACTTTACCTTTTTATTGCTACACATCTTTTGTTGTTTCGTTTAGTAATTAGGAAATTTAAACACTAAATAAAACTGTCTGCATATCCGGCGCTCACGCTTAACACTTACCTGATTGCTAGCCCCACTGTCCGTGGTCTCCATTTCTTGCGGATTCCAAGTGCGAAAGCTCATGCCGCCGTCCAGTGTGGTGTTGGGCGAGTCTTGTGGCGTTGCGGCGGTCGTAGTAATTATGGGCGGTTCACGCAATGGGCGTATACGTGAAAGGCGTGGTGCATCGCCGCGACGCTCTCTTATGGAATATGTCTGCGAAGGGGTGGAGTAAAATGTTTGTGAAGAATTTTTACATGAATAAAATTTATGAGTTGTACTGTTATATCCACTCGGGAATTTCAAAAAGTTATTTTTTTGCTTTTGTTTCAAATGTACATAAATATATTCGCAAATATTTTCCGAAATATTTTCGAAATATTTAGTTTTGAAGATAAAGCGTTTTCTCGAAATGCAGTTTTCAGCGCGGTAGGTATATTTTTCAGATAATAATTGAAGAAATAAGATTTTTGAGAGTAGTTTCGATTTTTTAAACCAGTATATTTTTTCACTAAAAAATTACTTATTTAGAAAGCTGTTATTTTGTAAAAAAAACATTCTCATGGAGATCGGCTATGGGATCAGGGGAAATCTAAATTTTCCACAATGCGTTTTTTCTGACTTGCAAGTGGATATATTTCTTTAAACACACATGAAGCACAATCACTCAATATGAGTGCCAATATTGAGTAAGAAGACAATGCCTTAGAGACTATTCATATATAAACTACTTTTTTCTTACCTTTTTTAAATTCTTATTCTTGTCATCCTCCATCAACAATTTGCTACTGCCATCCTTATCGCTGGATTTACGCCCACTGCCGCTACCCGAACCACTGCTTCCACCACCAACACCACTCAAATAACTCTCATTGATTTGATAATCTTGTGTGGGTTGTAGTAGCATACGTTGATGTTGTTGCTTTTGCATATTACTTTTCGTTTCCAGAATCAGCTCGGTTGCATCTTGTAGCTGCGAAACGCGTGACAAAAGATAAATTACTTTGAGTAAAAATTTTAAAAGAGCAAACTCGTTATGCTATTGGTCGCGGCTAGTGAGTGGAATTCTGTGCTAATATATTGAGGGAATAAATGAGATTTTTTGTTTGAGATGAGCTTTTTATGCTCTCAGCGCTGACTAGCTTGAATTAACTGTTGAAAAAACAAAAGTTATGTGATGGTCGTCGAAGTTAAAATTAAGAGTAAAATTGTAATTTTGGCTAAATACGTGAGTGAAAACGTAATTCTATGTCTTATACAAATTCAATCGAGTGAGTAGAAGTGTTATAATGACTCAGAATATGAGTGATAGTTAAAAAAATTGTTAAATTGTAATTGACTTGTTATTTTAGTGACAATTTAAAACAATCGATTGTATACAGTTTTTACTACATGTGTTGTTAGTGTTAAATATGAGTGAGTTTTTTTTATTATAAAGTAAATAAAGGGCTGTTAGGTATAAAGTATGTATTGAGTGGCCATGAAAAATTAAAAAATGGCTTTTAAATACTGACTGAAATATTGAGTAATTATTTTGAGTGAAAATAATGAGTTATAATAAGAAAAATGTTTAGATTAGAAGGATTTAATGAAATAATGTGATGATAATGTGATAAAAGGTACAAAATCAAAAAATTTGTCTGAGTTTGAAAATAATTGTGTGAAAATATGCGTGATTTTGAAAATATGGTGGTAATTGGTTATAATTACCGGGACAAAGAAATGAATTTGAAGTTTAGGAAAAGGGCAAACGGTGTATAAATGAATATAATTGTTAAAAATACAATGAAATAAATAGAAAATAGAAAATTGTGTGATAAAAATCTATTAACCGAATTAAGTGAACGTAAAAAGTTTAATTACTATTTGATTAGTGTGAGTAAAGTAATTATTACTTTCTTGTTAGATGAATTTGAATTATGTATCTCTATGACTATTTTTCGTCTCATATTTCATACTCTCTCTTCTTCTCTCTCAAATATCACATTTCTCTTTCTCTCTATCTCTCTCGCATTCGTGCTCTCACAGACTCACAGCGGGTTAGTAAAATCTAAAATTTTAACTCTACTTACTTTTCGCACATCCTCGGCGCTATGCCACCGATTTCGTACCTCATAGTAACTTTCATTAGTCGATGATGAATCGGCTTCACTGCTACGCGATTCATCGTACATAGCATCGCTGAAATTCTCCGCCAACGTCTCTTCGCGCAATTTTTTCACCAATTCACGTTGTTCACGTTCGCGACGTTCATTTCGCTGAGGGAATCAGAGAATTCAAAGAATTAGAATTTTCGCCAGCCGCACGCAAACGCGACGCGCCGCCAAAAACAGTTGAGACGCACACACGCATAAACGCGGCTCTGGGTGGTGGGTCGAAAGGTACGGCTGTGTGGTGGGGGCGGGTTACGCTTATTGTGGTTATACATTTTTATAAAACTTATACCATATATATTCATTGTAAGCTAGTTAAGGGTGGTAAGCTTCAAGCTTTCGCTTGAGCGTGTGTGCGTTTTATGTGGGCTTGGCTTGAAAGCAGGCGCGCGAAACCGCGGCGGCGGTTGGGTTGTTGACATTACGTATAAAATACGTGAAATGCGTTCAGAACCTTGGCTGGCATAAATAATTTTCCACAAAACAATTTTTCTCTAGCTATTAATTGGGTGCGCTAGGGAAAAAGGCGTACATACGGTGGACCAAGCGGGTTGCTAGTTATAAATATATATATTTTTTACAGTTATATATGTGTATATTATTATTAATATTTTAAGTGCGTAAATATTCGTATTAAATAAATTGTTGCAGCCAAAAATTGCCAAAGCCATGCATTGTTGTGGGAAAAAAAATTATGTGGAAAATTATTTATAGCACCGGCGATTTGAAAAAAATGTATTTTCTTAGAAAGGAAGTAACATTTCTAGCTTTGAAATATTTTTTTTTGTTAACCAATTTTTTCAAATTTATTTCGGTTTTTTTTTAATTTTTTTTTTTGTGTTTTTTTTTTTTTTTTTGTAAATAATTTTTGTTTTGCAAAACTCTACCTCTGAACTGAATCCCTCAACTAAAATGGCGACCAATAAATTAAATAGCACATAATTGCCGAATGTCATCAGCGCCACAAAATATAATGCGGCCCAATGACTTGTCTTTTCCATGCCATTGAACAGTACGACATTCCAATCCTCCTGCGTTAGAATCTACAAGCGCGTAGTGTTGTTGAAGAGAGAACAAAAGCAAATAAAGAAAATTGTATTAGCAAATGCACTTGGAACAAAAATGTAGTATATTTAACGGAACAAGGCTAACAGACACGACTAGGAAACGAAAAGTAAAGGAAAGTGTTGTACAAAGTAAATAAAATACAAAGAAAAGCACAAAAAATTAAATATTTTTTTATATCCGCAATAATGAAAGATATTAATTTATTTAAGTATTTACAATAAATATTGAAATAAAATATAAGTAATTAAGTAAATAAAATTAATTAAAACAAACAGTCATACAAAAATACACACACTTATAAATATAAAATAAATAGAAAAATAATTTTTTTAATTAAAAATTTTATATATATCAAGATTTCTGCAAAGCGTTTGGTGCTAATTTTTTTTTCATATTTTTATATATTATATATTAGAAAAAAAAAGTAATGGCTAAAATCATTTTTCGAGATTAATTGAAATACTCACTAAACTACATACATACATATGTACATATATTGATGTAAATTTTGTTTGTTAAAATTAGCAAATTTGTTTATAAAATCAACAAATCCCGTTAATCAGTCCCAAAATTTCGATATCGGTATTTGCATGCAGTTAAATTCTAAGGCTTATAGCTAAAATTATTTTTCGGGATTAATGAAAATTTATGAAAAAATTATTTATAAATTCACAAAATCCCGATAATAAGTCCCGAAAATTCGGTATCAGCACTTGCCTGCAGATAAATTTTAGACTCTTTAACATATCCCGCAGATTAAATTGCTTTAAAATAGAGTATGAAAATACTGTCGCAGCTGAGAAATGCAGTTTAAGCAATATTTCATAACTTTATTATAACAACTTACGTAAAACGGAGTTTTTGCCTTTCGACACTACGTATTTCTAGTGTATGCATATTTTCGGGATTTTCACGTAAGAAAAAAATATAAGTAAATTTTTTAAAGGAGTTCCTATATACTAGCTTTTTTTTCGTGTGTACCGAAGAACTTATTGCGTAATGCCGAAAAATCCCGAAAATATTTTATTACGAAAATATGTTCGTATATGTAATTATACTGCACGATGATGCATTTTTTAAATTAAGTGGTACTTTTCGAAATGGCACAGCTTTTTAATAATTTTTAGAAAAAATTGGAAAAATCGAAAATTTTTGTTTTGTAAAATATATGTATATAGATAAATAAATATTATTTATTTTTTCACATTTATTTAGCAACACTGAATTTTAATACAACGGATATAATTAGGTAAAAGTGTTTTTCGAAAGCTCGAAATACTGAAAAAACTTTGGAGCTGCAATTCTTTTTTAAATATTTTCTTTTAATAAATAAAGACTTTTGTTAAGCTGTATAGTCTTCATCTGCTCAATATATTTTTTTTTTTTGGAGTGGCATGCAAAATAAATTTTTTATATTATCCAACACTGAAAATTTATAGTTTCGATAATTTCTTAATCCTGAAAAATAGTACCGACATTTTCGCATACAAATTTTATTATTTGTGTTTATTTTTTTAAATTATTATTTTTTTATTCACTTTATTGCATTAATTTTAGCATTTTGCAAAAATCTTTCGTGAAAAAAAAACTTAAATTAAAACTTAATTGGGAAAATACATTTTTTTGAGTGTAGTGTTTCTTAGAATCAACTAAAACTGAAAAGACGTCACAATAAAGTGCCAAAATTACAGTTATAGCAAAATATTGAAATAAATATATAAATACTTTTAAGCCTTAAAGCGCTATAAAGCTGAAAATTATAATTTTTTTTTAATTAAAAGTAGCTTTAAAAAGCTTAAAAGCACACATTTTGTTTTTTGGTTATATATTTCGAGCTAAATTTAAAAATGAAATACTAAAAAGCCTAAAAACTTAAAATAATGCTAAATTATGGCAAAATACACTGCGAAAATTAAATCAAAAATTGGTCAAAAAGCAAAGGCAAATTATTTTATAATTGCTTACTGCAAATAAAAAATCTATCATTTGTGGTGTTGTTTCTAAATATATAAAATGTTAAAAATCAAATTTGTTGCTAATTTTTTTTTACATTTTTGTTTTGCGTAAAAATTTAGAGAGTTTCAAAAACGTGCCGATATATGTGAGCTGGAGTATTACTATAAAATTTAATGCTAGTGAGAGAATTTGTAATATATGAAAGTCCTTTTGTTGAGCGTTCTAAGTATTTACTCATTAACAATAAAAGATTTTTTGCTTCGTTTAGGAATTTTTTTTACATATATTTTACCATAAGTGACTATAAATTTCTCTCAGTGTTTTTAAATAAGCTATTTATGTTATTTAAGCGCATTATAAATTTTACTGAGCAACCTAAGACCTAAAATAAATTTTCAAAACCTACTTATTTTTTATAAAAATTTTCTACACTTTTTTAATTTAATAAGAATGCATGCAAAAAATTTTAAAATTCCAATAAATTAATCTTATACCTATTTCCACGAAATAATATGATATAAGTGAGCGTTTAGAAAAAAATAATCAGCAAAAAGCGCGCAACTTGTATGTATGTGTGCCACTTTTCAGCGGAAATGTCATTGTTTTGGTGTTTAGACCTATCTACTCGTATGTACTATATATTTATATATATTCTTAAATATCGTTATATTCTGTTGAATTTTGATAACGTGGTAGCGAAGCGCTACTATTATTAATAGTGACGTGTTTTGGTTTATCCAAAAACGAGCTTTTTGAGTTTTTCTGTTTTGCGTAGCTTTTAAGCACAGCTTTAAAAACATTTTTGTGTAGAGCGCTTTTAATATGTACTTTATAAACTCTTTTTGTTGTCTTATATGGTTATATACATTTAATAAAAACGAGTTAACATTACCTTAAGACCTCCGTTACTTAGAGAGAGAGAGAGAGTTTCTTTAAAAGCTTAAAAACAGTTGGGTTTCG
This sequence comes from Bactrocera oleae, assembly GCF_042242935.1. Lineage (NCBI taxonomy): Eukaryota > Metazoa > Arthropoda > Insecta > Diptera > Tephritidae > Bactrocera > Bactrocera oleae. The sequence continues at coordinate 5,380,653 of NC_091539.1, forward strand.
TTTTTGTAAGTTTTAATTTGTGAAATTGTGATCAACTGTGAGCATAACAGATACAGACAGTAAGAGATCGATAGTAATTCCAACTTTCAATTTCAAAATTTATATTAGTTAACGGTAAATGTAAAAAAGTATAAAACCGCATAACGAGAAGAGAACGCAGTGATATGTAAACTCGTAAATTATTATAATTATTATTTTAATTGGCACAAATTGGTGTTTATACGGTTAACTGTAACTGTAACGGTAATATAATTGTAATGATAACGGTATTTAAAATCTTATAACTACTAATTTGAAGATCAGTGATCGCAATGGTAGTGATTTAGGTAACGGTAGTTTCATTAATGATGATGCGAGGCAATGATTATGGTACTGCTAAAAGTAATGGTACTAAAAAATGGGTAATGGCATTTTGTAATGTGAAATATGAAACCAATATTGAACTAGAGATTTAGCAGATGCTGCCTGATCTCGAAAAGTTAGCAAATTGGGTACCTGCTGTTCTTTAGATATACTCAAGTAGTTCTAATCCACTTGAGAACGCAATCGATCCACTTTATTACGAAACTTATGCGGTACTGAGTAAATGATATGCTTACGATAATGTTCATTTCATTTGCACTGTTTACAGTACTGGTAATGGAATTCATAATGACCTAGGTAATAATAAAAGTAATATTTCTGGTAATGCATTTTAGTGAATATAATAATGACTAATAGTTAGAGTGTGATTACAGGATTAAAGGTTTGAATAGTGAAGAGCGATGCAGATGCGAATATAATGTGTTGGTAATAGAAAGGTATTATTCTTATGGTAACACTATTTCACTTTTATTTTTAATATTGCTGGTAATGGAATGATCTATGTAGTTATGAAAGTAATTATCTTGTCATTTAATTAATGGGTATTTGAATAGTAATTGCTATGTCATAGATAATGATTGCCGCCTTTTTTACAATTAATACGATTACTTTAAGTAATGGGGGGTTTGAGTATTTGAAATAGTGATATTTTACATGATTATACAAGTATAACGGAATTACAGAGATATATGCTTCAATTTATCTTAAATCTATTTCTCTTGTTGATTTTATTTATGTACATAGTTGTAATTAATTTTGATTCACTAATATTGTAATTGTGTACTTATGTTTGTAGTTATGTATATCGTTCGACTCGTGTGAACGCTTTCTTGTGACGTCTTTATGAAAGAAAAAACAGGTGCTACTTCCAAAATTTTGCGTTACTAGTAACCACACTACTAAATAATGTGTATGTAATGCAAATAAATTTCATTTGAAACTAATTTTTTATTGCAAAATAATCAAATTGTGCTAGAAATTTATAGTTAAATATTATTAATTATTTTATAATAAAATTTTATATAATAACTAAATAATGTTTGGAGCCTAGAGAAAAAGGAAAATATAATTAAAATACAACTAAATATTTTAAATAGAATTTAAATTAAGGTAAAAAAAATAAAAAAATAAAAAATAAACTTAAAATTTAAAATAAAACGAGAGCAAAGTAAATAAAAAAATAAATTCATGGAAATGAAAGTGGATAAAAACAATTAATTATAATTATTGTAATAACATATAAGAAAAAACGTTTTTTTTAAATATTTAGAAATTAGACAAGAAAAAAATGAAAAATAAATTGTTTAAAAATTATATATTATAATAAAATTTAATCAAATAATTTAAATATTAAATATAATACAATTTTTGTAACACAACAAAGTATAAAAAATATAAATAAAAAAAAAAACTAAAACTAAAAAAAATAAAATAATTAACAAATATAAAATAAATAAAATAAAATAAATACATTAATTGAATAAAATAAAATAAACAAAAAAATTAATTTATTTTGTTAAAATTCTACAATAAACTAATATATTTTGTACGATAAATAAAATGTGTTAAATTAGTCAAACTATCAATATAATAAAAATAATTTTTATAAATAAAATTGAAAATTACAAAATTCAAGTGGAATTTTATAGATATACAGTAAACAGTGATCAAAAACTAATACTCTGTTTTTAAAAAGTTGAAAATACAATAAAAAAAAATTGTTTTAAATATATTAAATTAAAAAGACACAAAAATATAAAATAAATACTAATTAAAAAAAGTTTTAATAAAGTATTTTTCATAAAAGTAAATGGAAAGATTTAATAAACTTGAAAGAGTTTTTGGCAGTAAAACTAATAAGTTTTTAAGTTAATTAATAAATATAATTTTTTTTATAAATAAAATTAAAAATTAGTAAATTAAAGTAAAAGTTTATAGATGTAAAATAGTAAGCTAAAAATAAAATTCCGTTTTAAAGATTAAAAAAGACATGAGAAACAAAAATCGTGTAAAATATAGAAAATTAGATTAATTAAGTAAATTAAATATAAATAATAATCTAAAACTAAATTATATTATTATAATATCAAAATACAAATTAAATAATATTGTAAATATATAAAATTAAAATATATTATTAATATAATTAATACTAACTTAATTTTAAAATTGTGTGTAATATTACTTTTAAAGTTTATATCATGGTTGTTTTGAAATATTTACTTTACAAGTACGCAACGGCATATATTTAATTTTGTTGTGGTAAAAAACCAAATATTTTGATGTTATAAAAAAAAATATTTCAAATAATTGTAATATTAGCAAAAAATCATATAAAATTATAACATCGTAACACTTGTGTATAATTAATTGACTTTGCGCCTGCATGTAGGCAACAAATTCTAAATATGTAAAGAAAAATGATCAAATTAGTTAAATTAATTTCATTATTTCAACAAAAATTTTATAGTGAGAGCAAAGGTTGCATAGCAAATTATTTGAATTAAAATTTGTTAATTTGGTTTTATATATTTATGTATATATGTGTATATAGTACAATTTAGAAAACTACAAATCAGAGCTGAGTCTAAATTTAACTATTTATTACGAAAATTATTTAAAAATGGAAAGAAAACTGAAAGTTTCACTACTTAGTGATATTATTTGTTTATTGTATATGTGTAAAAATATTTCTCTTTAGTTTTTTGTTTAGTGAGAGATAAAGTTTCGCTTTGTTTGCAGTAAAGTAGTATTTGAGTGTATAGGTAGGTAAGTGGGTGGGTGAAGTTACGTGACTTTTTCAAGTTGTGTTTTTTTTTTTGAGTATTTAAGTATTAAACGTTTTGGTGTGTTGTTCTTACTTGAAAGACTGTAACAGTGGCCCATAAAATGTTGTTGAAGTGTTTGCGATCACATTCACATTGTGGATGTTTGTTGATTATTTCGGTACACAGACATTCACGTTCGAGTCCAGTATCGTCCACAAATTTACAAAACTTACCGCCAAATAGATACATGCCCAATATGCTGTAGGTTCACACACGAGTATATGCATATATATGTATATATTTATATATATATATAAATATAAGGGAGTTTTTTTAATTGTGTTAAGTTTATATATATATATATATATGTATATTTGTATATATTTATACGAGTAAGAGTATAAAAGTAGTTGTAAGAGTAAGTAGTTTATGAATTAATCATAGCTAGTAATTTATATACATTATATATATATATATATATACATATATAAATATATATATATATGTATTTATATAAAATAATGTTCACTGTATACATATTTATTTATATCTATGTAGTATATAATAGGTATATGCTATGTATATTGTTGTATTTGCTTGTTTGGTTTGTTTAAGCTGTATACACAGCAAAAGTAAATAAAATTTGGTGTTATATATGTACATAAATAATAAAGCAAAGGGAGTTGGAATAGCAAAATTTTTTAGGCATCTTTTTACTAAAAAAAATGAAAATTGTATGGGAGCTGTATGTTTTTATTAGTATTTTTTGTTTTTAAATTTTTTATATATATTTCCTTCAGTATTTTTTTATTTCAATTTTTTTCTAATGTTTTAACATTTGAATAATATAATTTTTTTTTGATTTTTTTACACCATTTTGTGTGTGGAATATTGAGTTTTGTGTTTAATTTTTTTTTTAATTTTAAATGTTGAAATTTTTTTTTGGTGTTTTTGGGGTGGACAGTGCATTTTAGTTTTTTAGGGCTTTTTTATTAGTTTGTTTATATGTTAATTTTCTTTTTCAAATTTAAATTCTGAAAATTTTTATATTTGTTTTGAGTGAATGTTGCGGATTGTTTTTTGGAGTTTTTTAGACTCCATGTCGTTAAAAATTTTTTATTTTAAAATATTTTTTTTTGTTTTAAATGGATGGGAAGTTTTTCATCTTATCTGTATATTTTTAATAAATAATTTTGAAGAATAGTTTTGTTAATTTCTTTTTAATTTCTAATATTTATTTCTGATATTTTTTTATTTGTCTTTTTGACCGTTTTTTTTTACTTTTCATATTTTTTATTTATATTTTTAGGAAATTTTTTTAAATTGATTTGTAAAAATTTGAAAAATATTTTTGGAGTGAGTGTTTTTATGTATCAATTTCTTTTTTTTTTTAATTTTATTTATTTTAAGTAAATTTTTCCGATCTTATTGTTTTTAAAAAGGTTCGTCGCTTTCGATTATTTGAATTATTTATCCAAATTATTTTCAGTAATATTCCAATATTTCAAGTATCACAATTTTTAGGACTTTCTGTTTGGATGTTGTTTTTTAATTATTTGTTGTTATTTTAAAGAAAATTTCAAAAGTTAGGTTTTTGGACATTTTTTCAATATAGGCGGATACTTTTTGATATATTTTTCACAATTAAATTTTTTTTGCAACATTATTGAGTATTTTTGAGAGTTTTGTTCCAATTTTTTTTTATTAAAGTTCGAAAATTCATAATTTTTTCGGAATGTAGAAAAAAAGTTTTTGAGTTACTTGTTGTTTTCTCAGCTCGTTTAGTTATAAACGTATATTATTTTGTATGTTAATATTTGGTTTTAATCAAAATCATATTTAAATTAATTGTTTTAATTACATATAATTTTTGAATTTTTTTTTAACTTTAGAAAGTTGAAGGTATAAAATTTTTAATATTACTTTATTTTTAAATATTTGTATGTATGGAAAAATTTTGGGGAACTTTGTTTGGGGTATTGAAGGAAATTGTGGTGTATTCTCGTTCCTACTTTCTGTTTTTCAAGTATTTTCGATAATATTTTTGTTGTTGTTTTTGTTCTAAAACTCTTAATTGTGTATATTTGTTTGTATTGTTTTTGTATTTTCGTAACTTTAAATACGTTTATGTATATTAATTTACAGCTATTTGGCAGATATATAATATATACGTTTTATACATGATTTTCGAAACATTAATAAAAAAACTTAAGCAAAAAATTCAGATTCAATGATTTGAGGAAAAAATTTTCCTAAAACTTGTTTTGCGAGTTATTTACAAAAAGCTATTCTTTCTTGGCGTAGGATTTACAAATGTTTGTCTGAAATAATTGTGTGTTCTTATAACTTTTTTGTGAGAAAAATAAAAATTCAAATAAACTTTGAAATAAAATTTGAAAGAGCGCATAAATTTAGTACTGAAGTGTATTGTTTTTAATCTTTACTCAATTTAAAAATTATTTTTTGAGTGGAAACAAGTTAGAGTGGGTGAAAAGCGCGTAAGTAGAAGAGAGCGAGTTAGAGCGTGTATCAGTGAGTAGTTCTGTGGATAGAAAACTAAACTGTGAACGCTGGGTTTGGGTGAGAGAAAAGCATTTGTCAGGAAGTGAGGTAGGTTAAAAGTAAGAGTACACTGTAATTTGTTTGATATAGTGGCATTGTTCTTTTTGGGGTATTTGTGAGCAAGAGCGTATAAGTGATCTTAAAAATTAGTACTTAGAGTAAAGTGGATATTAGAAGTGGATTCTGATAAAGAATTTCAAAATTATTTAAGAGCATTAGAAAGTAATTCAAAACAGACAATTAGATACAAAAAAGAGTGTTCAAGATAATAAAAAGAGCTTAAAGTAAACACACTGATGTTTTAAAGAGCGCATTTAGTTGTTTTTGGTTTAAGTATCAAAGATTTTATAGCATGTTTTAAGCGTGGTGCGAGTCTGAGTTTTTAAGACACAAGTTGAGAATAAAATGTCAGCAATTTTAGTGTAATGAGTAAGCGAGTGATATACAAAATGCTGTTGTAGTTATATAATTTTAAAACGTGCGGCTTGAGAAACGTCAATAAAGTCGTGCATAAAAATATTTGTCAAGCAATGAGTGTAAGTGTTTTAGTGATTAGGTGAGTGACTGCGAAGTACTGTCCGCTGATTGGTTGACAAAATGAGCGCGGTATGCTGATTGGCTAGCATTTGAAGATAGTACGCTTGTGAGAGTGAGAGAAAGAGAACCTGCTTGCAGCTATATTTATGGATTGAGTTAAAGATTGAGTTTAGTTCCATTATTTCCCTAATAGATCCGTAGAAGAAGGCTTGATAGCGGATCACTGAAATCGCTGGCGATTCGTAGTTTAAGTAAGTATTCAAAGTAAAAAATTTAGTGAAGTTTAATTTGAGTATTTATATATTTTTTCTGAAAAATTGTACATTTTTAGTAGAACTATGCATTTAGAGCAAAAAATACTTCAGAGAATTCAAATTCGGGTGGTGTGTTTTTACTAGAACTTCAAATATTTTGTGAGTCTTTTCCACAACAAAGTTATATTTTGAGTTGAGTGTAAATCTTTTGGGTTTAGTGGAGACTTTTTCAGACAAATTCGGTTTAAGCACTTCTTTCCGTGAACTGTTGAGACTTTTGATTAAATGAGGAGCATGTTCTCAAAAAAGTTATATTGGCGTGAGTGAATATGTGAAGAAGCTTGAGTTATTTACAAGGGCTCATGCATGCATGCGAAATGAAAAAATGTTAAAAAGACTTACCTGTTGATTCTGTGGTAGATTTAGCCTTTCTGTCGCACTTTCTTTATTAACAACTAACTGTCGTCTCAGAAAAAACATACGCAATAACTAAACCATGCGCGGAATACAAACAATTCATTCTTGTAATTCAGAAACTTGTGTTGTACTAGATATACCTAACATAGCAATACTGCTATTTTTTATACTAAAAGTTTCTAATGGAAATGTTTCGCTAGCTACTAAGTATTCTTAAATTTTTACTAATTACTAATTTGCTAGCATGGCTTTAAATATTTATACGTACATATATACTCACATACAAAAAATTTTATATGTAAAAAAATTAAATAAAATTTGTGTCTATTTGTAATTTTCGAAATGTTCTGAAAATGTTTTTATACGCAACACACCACAAAAATAATTTTTTTATTGTGAAAAATAATGCAGAAAATAGCGCAGCGCAAGCAAAACTGTTTTTTAGTAAATTATAAAAAATTAAAAACAAAAAAGAATTTTTTTTTAAAATTTTTCAAAAAAAAAATTTTATACAAATTTTAAAAAAAAATAATTTTACAAATTTTTTTACAAACAATATTTATTTTATTTACATTTTTTACAGCCAATTAAATGTTATAAAAAAGTAATTTATTTTTCGTAAAAATTATCTTTCATAAATTATGAATTTTGTTTTATATAAATTCTCCGAAATATTTTATAAATAAGAAAGACTTAAATGTCTAGCAAGGCTATAAAAAATTTATATACATTTTTTTTTAAGTTATATTTCTATAAAGAAGCACCAAATTATTTTTCGCAAAAAAATAAAATTAAAATAGCAAAACAGCGGCAAATAAATTAAAAATTAGTTTTCGCAAAAAAATTTAATGAAAATAATATAAATAAAATATTAGGTATGCACTAAAAATTATTATAGTAACATTTTGTTTGTTTTTTTTACTGTTCTCGCTATTTGAGCACAACATAAAATAACACAGCAATTCACATTTTAAATATTTTGTATTTTTTTTTAATAAACATTTTTTATAATATACGTTTTTTCCTTACTAAATTTTTATACATATTTGTAAAAAAAATGCATAAGATTAGTTATTAGTTAGTCAAACAAAATAGAGCAATAGTCATAGTAATAGTTATAGTAGTAGTAGTAGTTAAAGTTGTTAAGTATTTTATAGTTATAATGGTATTTTTCTAGCAAATTCTACCTGAAACACAGTGACGAGCGCCCACAGCAGGCTGTCGAAATTCTTACGATCGCATACTCTTTCATCGTTAACGTTTTCGCAGAATTTACATCCGAATAGATTCATGCCGAGTATACTAAATTGATTGATGTTCGATTGGTTTGATTGATTATATATATATATATATATATGTATCATATATGTATATATATTTATTTAAATTGATAAATTAAGATTTGTGACGAGTTGAAACATATTTTTAAATAAGTATATATATATATTTTCATATATAAAGTATAGAGTTATTAGTTATGATATATTTTTTAAAATAATTGATAGCATAATTGAAATATTTATTGGTAATTTAATATTTATTTTTAGCAATATTTTATTTCAATATTTTAATATTGTTGTTTATACGCAATACGATAAAATTTAAAGAAACGCATTGGCGAGAGTGTAATAGCGCATAAATTAGTGTTAGAAGAAGGAGCAAGAGATATATATATAGAGAGCGTGAAAAAGAGAGAGAGAGTAAGAGCAAAAGAGAAAGAGAGACATTTTATATTGCGCGCAGAGTAATGAGCAGAGCATAGAACGTAGCATAGCGGCAAATGAAAAAAATTAGAACGTGGGTCGAAAGTGTAAGAAAAGAACGAGAGTGGAAGAGGAAAAAGGGGATGGACCAAAAACAAATGTGGTAAAATAATGAACGGGGCTTGCGGGGAATATTTATTAATTTGAATGATAATTAATATAAAGATTCACGAAAAATATAAAAAACTTTAGTTTGAAGTCCGGGCGAAGCTGTTCCCAAGTACTTTATTTGATGCTCTCCGATATTTCAAACATCTTAATAACCGCATAACCACAAAAATATTCTAGGAACTTTGAGATCGCTTGTTGAGGAGCGACAGTTTTTTAAAGAGTTTCATATAGATAAGATTTTTTTATCGATGAGAGTTGCCATCAATGAATTCGAATATGTTGACCGAAAAGCTCCAATATATTAATGTTTTTCTAATGTGACCAAATTATTTCATTTTTATAACATGAAATTGACGTAAAAGGAATAATTCTCTAAGGAGAAATATTTGATCTGAAAACATTTATTGTTGTAGAGCGAATCAGATTACTTAATTCAGATTCGGAAATTTAAACTTCTGCAGTGAAAGGACCGATTTGAAATTTATTGTACCTATTCCTCATAGTACTATAGGACAAATGACTTTCATTAGGTTTAAAAACTTTTTAGACTTAAGAAAAATAAAATAATGTACTTAAATCTTCTTGATTTGAATTAGAGATTTGAAACTTTCACAAGTACTTGATTCGTAGGATTGTGTTAAATGACCCTCTTGTGATGAAATGAAAGTACTGCGTTGCTGAAATGACTCTTAAAATCGGATAAATAAAATAAAATAGAAAAAACAAACTATCGAAAGCAGCACATTTGCCAATTTTATTGATGAAAACATAATTTACGAGGAAGGGATATATGAAGTTAGCAGAGCAAATATAATTTAGATTAAACAGCTGAAGGATCTCGTTACAGAGGTTCTAAACTTAACATGCCATATGGTACGCCTTTATAAAACATATAACATACAGCCATTTCAAGGCTGTATTTTTATTATATTATTATTTTAGGCTTTGGTAGCCTAAAACTAGCTATTCAACTCCGTTTAATTATTTTGTGTTCGAAACTCTTAGCAAATATTTCAGTATATTTTAAATAAATGTATAATTTCGACTTTGAAGAAAATATGCGTCACAGCACATTGCTAATGAAATTTGGCAACAGTGTATGCTTCTTCACTAAAATAAAATTAGACAAAAGTATTATTGTAAGTTTTGCGGAATATTATGAATACTTTAACTAAGGTTTTTGAGTAGAAAATTCAGTTTCAATATATTACAACTGAAATTTGGCAACAGTGTGTACTTATTGACCACAATTTAGTTGAATTATTTATGATAACAAGTACTATGGAATTATTCACTGTTAATAGTATATATAATATTTGTCGATAATATCAGCATATACTACTTTACAAATATACTTGTATGGAAAATTGGCAACAGTGCAAATAAGTTTTTGAAGAAAATTGCCATATTTATTTTCATAATTTTTATTAACTAACGAACATACATGTTCTTTGGTGGAATAAATTCTAAAATACAAATATGTATTGACTGAATTTTTTTTTTGAAAATTGGCAAAAGTGCTTTTTTCGGAAAGCGGTAGGAAAAACGAAAGTATACAGTTACAAACTGGCGGAAAATAGTAGAAAAAATAGCTGAAACTTTTTTCGAAAACGAAAAAGACATATGGAAAGCTTATAACTAGTTTTATGGGACTTATTTGTCATAAGTCATTTATTATAATTATATAACAGATTTAGATATTTTTTGTTTAAATATTTATACAAAAAAAATCCGGTTTTTTTTTTATCAAAAACATGTGGTGAGTATATATTATATGTATGTAAGTAAGAGTGATTTTTAATTGGTTCAGTACATATGTTTGTATGCGAATATGTCAGCGCAATTTATTTCTATGTACTTGTATGTAAATATGTGGTGCTATGCGTATGTGGCTTTTTATTGATGTGTTCTTTTATTTAATTATTTAAAATTGAAAGTTTATTTCATAAGTTTAAAAATATTATTTTTTCTTAATGAGGATTTTCGATAGTTCTATAAGTAGTTTGGTGAAAAATTAAAACATTTATATTAAATAGTTGTAGTTTTTTTTTCAAAAAAATACGACTTATTGTTGTTTTACTAACTACTTTAGGCAACAATGAAACTAACTAACTGGCGAAATTGAAGAATACTTTCCACTAACTACACAATTAGGCGTAAAATTTTACTGCAAATATTTGTAATATATATGTACGTACATAAATATATATGTGTAGAGACAATGTATGTGTAAAATATAGTAATGAACAAAACTCTAGCATGAATAGTTGTACTAATAAATTAACGGTTTTACAAATATATATGAGCGTTTGAAGATTTGTGAAGTAAGTAGTTTAGAAATTTTTAGTTTTGAAAACTTTGATTGATATTTTGAAATTATTATTTAATAACCGTTGACTAACTCTATGACCAAAGCATATCCAGAGTTACACTAAATTCTAAATCGTCTAAATACACACACTGATTACTAAGCTAACTAACGGTTTTACCATGATAAAATGTCGTACGAAATACTGAAGCACTAAATCGATTTTAAGTTTTTGTGAAACATTTTTTAAAATTAATTGTTTGTTGAGCATTTGTACGAGTGAAAGAGATAGTTGAGTAGTAGTGAACGTTTGTTGATTTGCTTTAAGCGCTGAGCAGTTACGAACACTCGTGGAATGGCAGGTGAAAGAAATGTGTTGGTTTTGTAGTTTAAGCATAATGTATAAAAAATGAAATTTAATAAATGCAATTGTTTCTATGTCAACTAACTGAAAAATGTCTGAACTTTCTAAAAGGCTTTAATTTTTTCACATTAGTAACGCAATTCGTATTTTTAAAGCAAGTAAAGAAGATGAACACCAATAATATTTATATAACTGATCACATTTATCTGCAAATCAGTTGTTTTGAAAATTTTACGATCTACATGTGCACTATTGTGGGTAAAAAAAGGGTGCTAAGTATGCCTCAAAAGCAATAGACATGTTTATGTTTGAAAAGAGAAATGTTTTTTCTTTAGCGAGGAGAGTTATATTAGAAAAAATATTTCGAAAATTATGGGTTAAACTCTATTTAAAATAATTTGTAGTCCTATTTAATTAGTTGTCCTTTATAAAAATAAAGACCTTTGCTTTAAATTATTATATTAAATTATTATTATAACTTGTAGAAAATTGGCAGCGTTGTATGATTTTCGCAAAGATGATATTGTAAATTAGAGAGGCAAGATATAAGCTAAAGTAAATCGCTTTGCTATAAATTTTGGTCCAAAAGATATTATTGGCGGTTACAGAAAATTGGCAATGTTGCAGAATTTTGGTAAAGTCGATATTAAAAATTAGAGAGGCGAGAGATGAATTGCTGTGAGCGCTGTTATAAGGTACTGAAAGAATGGTTGTAAAAATTGGCAATTAGGGAGTGCAAATCTATTTTTACTAAAAGCTAGCAACACTGTCGATATGCATATTGAAATATCAGTAACTGTTATTGGTGGAAATCACAAAATAAATGTTTGAATTTGTTAGATTTCTCTTAAATAAATTTGGTGTAATAGTGGCTACCTCGTACTGAAAATTAGGAATAATGGTATAATTTAGACATCATTGTGTTGCTTTTTTTGAACGGAGGGTATGATTTTCCGGTATATGCTAATATGGAAATCCTTTAATATAATTATTTTGTATTGTCTAGTGAAATTTGGCAACAGTGGAATTATATTTTTGCGTTCAAATAATTAATATATTTTTTACCGTTGTACCCTTTTTGTGATACTATTTTCAAACATCGAAATTAAGGTACATACATATATTATTCGCTGCTGATTCGAAAGGGAGCTGTTGAAACTTGGCAACGTTGTAAATATCGTTATGCATATATTATTATGTGAGGGTATCTCAACTCTGTACTGCTTTATTTTGGATGATGAAAAATTATAATTGAAATGTAAAGAAATCGTAACTGTTTTACTAATTTATAGTAACTGGTTCAATCATTCTTCCCATAAATATAATATGAACATGAAGGACTAGGCTTTAAAAAAAACATATATGGGTAAAGATGTTTGCGTGGCGCTTAGACTATTAGTTCCCGCCGAATTTTTATTTTTACAACTTATTTGTATATGAATTAATTTTTTTTTAAGTTGTATATTCACTATTAGAAGCGACTGTACGTAAGCTACTACCTACAATAAAATAATTCTATATAGAAAGTAATTATTTTTATGCTACTTTTTGAACTAAACTAATTTTAAGTAATAATTTTTTAATAATAAAATTTTGTTTATGATAAAAAGTTTTTTTTTTATAATTTTACATTAAAAATATTATTTTTCAAATGGTTGATTTGTGATAATAATGTAAGACATGAAAAAAAGAATTTGCATTTAGTAAAAGTAAGGCAAAAGAGAAGAGAGTAAAAGCTTACAAAGAGGGAGATAATGTGAGAACGGGAGAATTTTAAAGAGAAGAAGTGCTTAGGGGCTACATACCAAGGAACTTTTGAGCAGAAATATTCTTTAAAAATTAGAAAAGAGAGTGAGAAGTTGCTAAGGGTTCATTTTTGAAGTGTGGAGTAAAATTAAAATTTATACAAATTAGCGCTACGAGAGTAGGCTGAAAAGAGAAGCTTAAAAGCCTATTACTAATACTTTTTTTAATGGAATATAGAAGATAGCTATAACGCCGGAACAAGGCGCATTTCGTTAGTAATCTGAAGAAAATTAAAAATAAAATTAAAAATTTAGAAAAAGACTAAATTTTTTTATAATAGAGTTGTATGATTAAGTAATTTGTTAGTCGGAAACGTAAGTTCTCACGAGTGCTATGAATGTTTTTTTTTACTCATAATGAACGTAAAAAATAAATAAAAATTGTTTTTACTAATTTTTAAAAATAATTGTTCGCTGAAATTTTTGTAAATAATTTGTTATGTATGATTTCCATAATTTTTTTTGTATACGGTTTTTTAATAGACTGAGTTAGTGTGCGTATTAGTTTTTGTATGTGTTATTGGTGTTACCTCTTATTTGTATACTTTTTTTTAGGAAATTATTTTCGTTCATCTGCTTTGCACTAAATCCGCCTAACATAACTGTTTAGGTCTAAAATATTATTATTTTTAATTTCAAATGTTAATTTCTTTTTGCTATTATTATATATTTAGTAACTAAATATTAGTTTCCATACTTTTAATACTAACACTAATATAATTTACTTAAGGAGGATGTGTATTCAAACTTTTAACGAACACTCACCTGAATATGAATATGAAGAGTACGAGCAGTGAGAAGAATACCGCTACATTGTCCATCGTGCGCAGCATAACGAATAATTGTCGTCGCAAATTGGGCATGAAACGCACCAGCTTGAGTATGCGCAATAGGCGGAATGTGCGCAGCACGGAGAGGCCAGAGCCACCACCACTACTGCCATTGCCACTGTGGAATTGTTGAAAAATCTCAATGACGCTGAAAGTGGATAGAGAGTTTTTTTTCCAGAATTATGAAAGAAATGTTGAATATTTTTAAAAATTTTTAGCCAATGCATTTTTATCATCAGGTACCCTTTGACTAAATATAATATTTGGCTAAACTTCTCCTAGTTTTGAATATTGTACTGGTCAACTTGAAACGTTAAGGTCTCACAAGCTTTAACCTATCGATAAATATATTCTTATAAGGCCTCTCCTAGTTTTAAATATTGTTCGTCTCAACCCAAAGGTTTCATAAGTTTTAATCCATCAATAAATTAAGCCGGATTCTTATAGCAGCTTTTTGATATCGATAATACATATGAAAGCTCTCTCTTGGACGCTGGGATGCTACTATGTCCACTAATTTCTTCAATCATATTTCTTTCATCGAGATTATATCAGATTGGAGCAAATCGGAGTTCCCTTTTCCTCTGGACAGCTGAGTTTCAACCCACCCGCTTTTATTGAGAACTTGTTCTTCTCTGTGAAAAACCCTTCATATATAAACCACTTAGATTATAAGAGAAGTATTGGTAGCACATACTTTTTCCTGGTTCCCTACTTATGAACTTTAGGCATTAGTTTCTGGAAATATTTATTAGCCTTGTAGATTCGTTTGAACTAGGTTGCGGAACCTTGGCTTTTCAATTCTGTACACATACAGAATCAAGAGTATCTCGGAGTAGAGTTTCGTATATTTCTTCCTCGGAAGAAAAGAGGAAGATATTTAAAGAAATCGAGATTGGCCTATTCGAAGTTTCTACTGGGACAAGATTTGTAGAAATTTGTTTTTTCAGTGCCAAAACGATTTTAGGTACCTTTAAGCTCAGCTTATCACATGTTTGGGTTAACTCGAAACACGGCTTCAGGGTCGAGTTGTGGAATTTTCTTTTTTCAAATATTTTTCTTTTCCAGTCCCATAGGTTGGGAGTATTTTTTGTGGTCTTCCGTGAATTTCTCTTGCGAAAGTGTTTAAATCTAGATTGGATTATGGAAAAATATTTTTTTCAGTCCCACATAGAGAGTTTTTTATATTTTGGACTTTGTTGGTTGTAAGTTTAGATAAACTCTAGCTCAAACATATTTAAAGGATGGAGTTGTTGAATCTTCACTAGTTTTTTAAAGGCTAAGAGGGCATTTTGATGAGTACGTCAATACAATTCTAACGCTATTCTTCGTTCTAGAGCTCAGAGGACTGTTTCCCAAGGCACACTTGGTCGATAGCTCGGGCTGGGTTCAAGGTATAACTGAGTAGAATGCGGGAAAGTTTCTCATTTTCAAAGTCACATTGGAAGTTTGGGAGTCTATTAACCATAATAGTTCTAAGCTTGGTATAACTTAAAAGAAAACGTTTGATTTTTTCTTTCCGAACACCCACTACTCGTACCACTTGGCATATGAATTGAAATAGAACTTTTGCTTCAAATAGCAAAGCTTTTGAGTGAGTTTTCCGTCGAAAAGTAATATATACATTTCGCTTTCTATGCTAAGCAATAAATTTCATGACTATGCAAATTTTGTAAAATTGCCATTGACACACACACATACACGCACATACACGCTCAAGTAATACGAGCATTTGCTTGCAATTCACGCCTTAGCGCGTAGCAATATACACTCTCATATATTATATGTGTATGTATGGTATGTGTGTGTGTACGTGGACTGGCGGAAAAGCGCACATTTTTTCCCCAAACACCACAATGCATGCCGCACATGCAAATCCTTGCTACTTTGGCGTGTTGAAGCAGTGATAATTTCACTGTTGACATACGATTGCCGAAGATTTAGATTGCAGCGGCGTGAAGCGACACATGCAGGCGGCGGCTGTTAGGAGGGTTAAAGGGAGTGGTAAGGCATAACCACACAGTAATTTGCGCTTCGCTGTCAAATGTTGGCTAGATGCTCTACTTCGTCGTTGGCTGTGTGGATATATGCAACTGCCTGTATGTGTGTGCAACAGGCACAAAGTAGCAACCAAAAACTAGAAGAATACCAAAAAAGCGAATGAGTAAACGCCAAACGAAGGCATTGAAGCGTTGCCGAATGTGAAAATTGCTGCTGCGGTGTGGCGTGTGGAGGCGGTGTATGTTGCCACAACACATACATACACACATAAGCACATTTTATACCTATATATGTGCGCGCAGTGTCGTTGCAGTCAACAAGTTGAGAATATGTTAACGTCGCCAGCAATAAATTGCCGCGCTGCCAGCATGCATAGCAGTCCGACGCGGAGCATGTGGACAGCTGGCTACTCGAGGCACCGGCGATGACAATGAAGCGGTCGAGCGTTGCGTTTTTTGTTGTTTTTCTTTTCCTTTTAATTTTTGTATGCCACATTTAATGGTTCGCAAGCAGTGGTTTTGTGGCATCCTAAAAATATGTATATGTGTTTGTATGTGTGTGTATTTGTGCAAATTACTGTGTGTTCGGCTCTTAAATAGCACGAATTTTTCACATTTCAAATTAACTTTGCACAAATTGTTTGCATAAAGTTGGGCCATGCAAGTTATGCGGTTGGCCGCACATGGCGTATGAGTAACATTTTAAGTGGCAAGCGCGCTTGTGTGTGTTTGTTTGCACTGAGTATTCACATTGTTTAGTCGTTTGCACTGGTGTTTTTTTCGGTCGGACATGGCGTATGAGTGATATGTTAATAATTTTTGCTGCCAACCATATGCGCGTAGTTTGACAAGCCGGTGACTTTTTGAGTGACAGTTATTATTTTGCACAGTTAGGGGTATTGTGTCTCAAAATATATTACTTTTGGTTCAATAAAAACTCAGAAAGCAGTCGTATTTTAGTCTTAAAAATGTTTTCTTGGTTTTCTTAAAGTTATCTCTCTTCATTTGTTCTCAAAGTAGTCCATTTCTGCTTAAAGAACGGTTTGAAATCGTTTTGAGGCTCAAAATGGTGAAAATGGGCTACTTGTGGTTCAATAACTGCTTTACAAACGGTATTTTAAAAATATTTTTTTAAGTTTTTTTAATTTGTCTAAGGCTTTCCAGTTGCTTCTTCAGCTCTGTATAATATTTCCCTGCTTAATAACGGTATTTAGTTCGTTGTTCTTAAAATTTTTGAAATAACTTTTTTTTTCTTCTGCTTCTTTTTCCGTTCGTTCTCGACGCCATCTACTTTTGGTTCCATGAGCACTTTAGATCACTCCTTACATAATTTTTAAGGGTGTATTTAATATATTTAACTCTAACAACTAACTATTTACACTTCCATAGTTTTTGTACCCAAATTCAACACAAGCACGATGTAGTTACTCACCTGAGTATCACAATGACGCCATCGAACACATTGAAACCATTCGCAATATAACGAAATGAACCTTCCGCCACCACTTTCAGCAACATCTCCACAGCGAATATCGCCGAGAACACGATATTACTCTTCTCCACAATGGCGGTCAAATAGTCGGGCTGCTTGTGGTACTCAATACCCATAGATAGTGTGTTAATGAGAATAGCCAACAGTATGCCCTGCTGAAAGTACTTATGCTCCACCAGCAACTTTATGTAGCGACGCATCACACCGCAAACGTGCATCACGCAGCGATAAATGCTGATCACAATCTTGATCGGCTTCGAGTGTTGCTTCTTCTCGCCGAGCGGTGACAGTGCATTCTGGTATAAATCATAGCAACACGAGTAGTCTTCGATGTAGTTGCCGGTTGTTGTGTTGGCGGTGTTGTTGCCCGCGCTGCTCGTAACTGCCAAAGCAGTGCTGTTGTTGTCCAAACGTTTGCACTGACGATCGCTAATGACCTTTGAGTTTGACTGTTGTTGTTGTTGCTGTTGCTGTTTTATTAATTGCGATTGCTGGCGATTGTGTTGGTTCTTCAGCGCCTCAGCGGTGTGTGGATCACAGCGCGCCAATGAGGTGTAAAACGATTCCAACGTACTCTGGCCGGTGGGTAGGGCCGCTGAAAAGGCCACAGAAAATGCTAAAAGCTCTTGACATGTCATCGCGTCGTGTATACCGAGTTCGGAGCAATCGGCGTATGGGTTGGCGATTGTGCTACCGCCGCTATTGATCGTTTGGGGGAGATTAACCTATGAGTGAGAAGACAGAGTGAAAGAGAGTAGGGTAATGATGTAATGGAAAGGCACCGAAGAGAGCGTAATCAATTTTGCAAAAATACATAATAGGAGAGCAAAAAGTGGGAATAGTAACTAATTATATTGAAATTGAATAAAATGAAGTGAGGATGTGATGTCATATGATATAACGTGATATGCTAATGTTTGAAAGAAAGCGAATTGATAACATATGATGCGATGCAATATATTTTGATGCGATATTATCCAAGAAGACATGATGTTGTGAGAAGTAAAGAGCAAAATTTTCGGGTATAGTTTGGGGTGTGATGTGACGTCATATCATATGATATAATTATAGATATTATGTGATGCTGAATCAAAAAAAAGGAATTCAATTGGGCGGTGAAATGAAATTTAGAATATTTAAGAGGATGTGATGTGATGTCATATGGTGATATAAGATCATAGTTTGATTGGTTTTTAAAAATCTATGCAAAATGCTTTACGAAAATGTTTCAATGCACGTATTTTGGATGTTTTTTTTGATGTTTTTTATTTGATGTATTTTATTTGATGTTTTTTTTTTTGTAAAAGATTGTTATAAGATTACTTT
Source organism: Bactrocera oleae (assembly GCF_042242935.1). Classification (NCBI taxonomy): domain Eukaryota; kingdom Metazoa; phylum Arthropoda; class Insecta; order Diptera; family Tephritidae; genus Bactrocera; species Bactrocera oleae. The sequence continues at coordinate 5,399,553 of NC_091539.1, forward strand.
TACTAAACTACATGAAAATTGAGAAAAAGAGAGGAACGCAACAGAAAAATCGTCAAGTATATAAACTTTCAGGCAAAATATCTATCGATAGCAAATTCGCTGAGTGACTGAGATATTAGTGAATTTAATGTGAGAAAGAAAAAGTTGCAAAGAAAGTTTAAAAAAACTCTTAACGGCGAAAGCTTGCGAAGATGCTCGTAAAATAAGCAAAAGTAGTTACAGAGTTATGGAAAAGAGTTGGAAATGCGAATTTCCCACCTTCCATTTGCCTACGACTCACCTGCCATATGCTGCCATCACCAGCCTGCGTCATTTTCTCCGACGAGCACACGGTGCCGCTCTTCTCTGCCACATTGGTTATTGTTGAACTTGGTATAGTTAACGGTTCGCTTATTGCAGGCGGTGTATGCAACAGCACATATTCGTTGAACATCACCGATGGACGACGGCTAGCCGATGTGGGTGGACTGAGGAAGCCCGAGGTGCAGGGGTTGCTCTGCGGAGGGAAGGTGGGAGTGGAAGAAAAAAGTAAAACACAAGTAAAGAAAAATATGAAAAATTAAAAAATGTTGAGAACATATGTTGAAGAGATGGTTAAATATGTAAGAAGAAAATGTGGATTAATTACATTTTATGTTTTATAAATTTTTAAGAAAGAACTTTGCATAATTCTCAAGGTACCATAACATTGGAATAAAAAATGTAAGCTCTTAAACTTTGCGCTTTTTTACTAAATACTTGTGTATAATTTTAACGGTAAACAGTTAAATTTTTAGGTTATAATGTACATATAGTTGACGGCAGACAAAGAGCAGGGTCAAACTCTATACTATTTTTTGTGAAATTTTTACTATTTACAATTTTTGCTCACAAAACTTTTGGGACTTGGTATGACTGACTTGGTGTAAGCGTAAAACATGTCAAGACGTGTTGTTATAAATATTTAAAATAAAAAAAAGCTATTAAAAAATATAAAAGCAGCAGGTTGTATATTTACAGTGGTATAAAACGTAAAAAATATTGGGTAAAACTTTTTAACTTTAAAAATTATAAATACCAAAATTTACTTAATATATCTATACCTTGCCCAAGTTTCCCAACTGCAGCTAAATTGTTACATAATCGATATAAGTAGTTTATGAAAAATATTTAGAAGTCGCCAAAAATATATAAGAAATGGCATAAAGTCTGGTAGTTGTGTAGAGTCTTTTTCAGTTGTGTGTGGTTGTGGACATTTTTTCGTGAGAAGGCAACTGTCATGAGTTGTTACAGACTTTTTTCCGTTAATATTTATTTGTAAAATAATGTGTGTTCAACCTTTTCTTGACAATATATATTCGAAGTGGAATTTCAAAATTTTAAGGTTAGGTGTAGTTTTGTAGAATTTTCAAATTGGGGTATGTTGTTTATTTTTGTTATGCTTTGGTGTTTGTTTTAAATATTTTTTTTTATAAAATTTGAATTAAAATAATAATTAAAAACCACGATGATTCAAACGATGTGCTAAGCACTTCATAACTCTAGGCGAGAGAGAAAGAGAGGTAAATACGAAGACAGTTCTAAGATTTAAAAAAATGTGTCAATATGTTACTGAAAATATAATACTGATAAAAAAGAGTTATAGATAATTATACACATAGAATTTATCGATAAAAATATCCATACCACATAAGGTTTATATGTTGCTTTCATTAGAACATATCTTTTAGCATCAATAAAATTATTCAATAATGCAAAATATTAATTAAAAGCTTCTAACCTTAATAGAATTGGTAAAAGCTGTAGTTTATCGACTTTCTCACGTATTGATACATTTCAAATTATAACATATCCAACAAGTCTGTTGCATATAATGTTTCATCAGTTGTAAGCCGTTTTTAATCAAGAATTTAAAGTTATCAAAAACAATAAATCGATTTTTGTAATATATCGATTTTTTTGTATCGATAAATTATTAAAAAATTTTAATTTGTGAATGTATAAAATTTTGACGGAAAAGTATTCGCCTTATACCTAGGTCCAAACATAGAAATCTACAGTTAACGGTAACTAAAAATCCATTATTTTCATATTTAGATAATTTCTATAACGACAAATACTTCGAATTTATAACTTTTAATTTAAAAAAGTTTTGCAGCATGTTATGTTTATATTTTTCTTTGTCTAAGCAAGAAATCTACAGTTAGCGATAATTAAAATTCGTTGGATTTAATATATCGATTCTTTGATATATCAATAAATATTCAGAATTTATAAGTTTGGAATTTGTTTTGCTGACTGGTATTCCTATTTTTCTTCAGGCTAAACAGAGAAATCTACGATTATCGAATTAAAAATCGATTGTTTTTTTATATTGATATATAATCGGAATTTATATATTTTTGGTTTATAAAAGCTCGGCAGAATGGTATTTGCATTTTTCCTAAGGATATAAATCTGCAATTATCGATAACTAAAACGATTGTTGTAATATATCGATACTTTGATGTATCGATAACTTTTTAGAATCAAAAAGTTTTTAATTTATGAGAGCTTTGCACTATGTTATGCGCATTTTTCCATAGCCAACTAGTAATTTAATTGAATCATCGTGCTTTTTTTTAACAAAAAAGTAAAATTATATGATTTCTACTAAACAAAACTTACAATTAATTGCTCCGAATCACCATTGGATGGAAATTTCAGTAAAATTGTTTTTTGTTGCCCAGCCGACTGTTGACCCTGCCCCAACGACTGCGCTTGCTGTTTGGCCACATCCGATGTCAAATGATTTGACGACTTCTTTAGGTTCGAATTGCGCGTCGCATGCTCCAATGATTGCACCGAGTTCTCCGAAGAGGAATGTTGTTGTTGTTGCTGCGGCTGTTGTGCTTGTTGCTGTTGTTGTTGCTGGCCGACCACACTTATATTATTATTATTGATGCTATGCGGTAAGCCCGTGTTGGCAGTGCCATTTATAAGTGGTGTTGTTGTTGTGCCACTAATTGGCAGCGCCAGTGTAGATGACGCCACCACCGCCGCTGCTGTTGTTGCTGCTACTGTTGCTGTTGGTGGTGACGGCGCTAATATTGTGCTGGTTGCTGTTGTTGTTGCATGACTGCGAGTGCCATTGGCAACAGCAGCAGCACTGCCAGCGCCACCATTGTTATTGTTGTTGCTGCTGTTGCTTACATTATTATTGTTGGAATTCAGTGGCACCATAACGGTGATCATTTGATCCTGTATACTCGACGGCTTGCGATTGCCATACTTGGGGCACTTCGGGTGGTGGCATTTGATGCGCGACGGCGAGAATGTCAAATTGTCGGCGTTCGGTAGGAGACCTTCGTTGCGCTGTTGTTTTTGGTATCTGTTGCATACATTTTTGTTGTTGTGGTTGTTCATTTTTGCACACATTGTTAATTATTTCGACGTTGATTTATGACAGTTGTCGGTTGTTGGTTTGACATTTGACGAGTCCGCGTGGGAGTTCGTGTGCGTGTTTGTGTTTTTGAAACATCGACGCGCACACGAGCGGCAATTTGTTGATATTTGAAATGTGTGTGCACACAGACATTTGTCAGTTGTGCAAATTTGCGTCAGTTTATCGCCATTTCATTGTGCATGGATGAGATGCATGTCGTTTCGGTTGCATTGTTGTTGATGTTTGCCATTTTTTTTTTCGTTTGTTCGTATGAAAGAAGCATAAATAAAGAGCAGAGTGTAAATATTAGTGTCAAATTGCTTTTAAAAATTTATTTCAAAAATTTTTCTCTTCTCTATTGTTTGAGTGTAGAGCACTCTCATGCCCGACTGATTGACTGACTGACTGACTGACTGACTGAGTGTCTACTTTTGTTTGTTTTTGGATTTCTGTGTCTGTAGGAAGTGTCTGCTTGGTTGTGCGATTTTTTAATGAATAGCGTGAGAGTTTTTTGGTTTTTTTGCTGATGCATGTCACATGATGTGTGTGGTTTATTTTTCATTCAAGTGTGATTTTATGAGATTAAATGCAATTTCTCGTGTATGAAAAATGTCAAAACAAGAAAAAACATTAACTTCGGTTGTGCCGCAGATTAATACCTTATACAGGTCCATTTGTTATAGTATAAAAGGGTATAAAAAGACCTCTTTCTTGATTTTGATCGGTCAGTTTACATAACAGCTATACGCTATAGTAGTTCGATACAAACAACATGCTTGGAGATTATAGCGCTGCTTTGAACAATAATCTATGCTAGATTTCGTAAAAATATCTTCTAAAAAAAAAAAACTTTTCAATACAAGGACTTGATTTTGATGGTTCAGACCGACAAATGAGTAGCTTTTTGAGGAAAAGAGAAGGTATGCAAAATTTCAGATCGACATCTCAAAATATGTTGCACGTTTCTGATTTTCTATATCTCACTGCTACACCACTCCAAGTCAAGGTTATAAGATAATTCCCATATAAAGCCAGAATGTGTTCTAATGTATGCTCGAGATATGCATATGCCTACAAAGAACACAGACTTAAGTCCCAGCATTTTGTTGACAATAGACTTCTGTTATTCTCCAGACTAATTTTACAGTCATTACGTTGGTGATTCCAACGAAGATAGATCCGGTTTGTAAATTTTTCAGGTATTTGTAACGTATATGGTATTAAATTATTTGTCAGCAACCCTACAAAGACCGAACTCTTTTTCACAGCAGCACAAACTTCGAAAGACCTTCCATCAACTCCATATCATTTGAAAAATCATAGAAATATCGAAAAACATTTCGATAGTGGGCTTGAGAACTGCTTTGAACCCTCTTGGATTGTAATTCGTAAAAAAAAAGTAGGAATATTCTTCAACAACAGCATTTCAAAAGCTGGAGTTTTTCTATGATATACAGCCGATTCGAATTTTACACGATCAAAGACTCTGAACTCGACAGAGTTCTCCAAAAATGTTTGGGAAATATTATATGCCACAATAGCAACTACAGAATCTAAGCACAAAGCTATAACTGGCCTCCATAATGAATTGCATGACTATGTTGTATAAAGTAGATAATTGGAATGCGTCATTACCTGAGTAGGAATGAGGTTTGACCTCAGATATGTAAGTGCTGATACAGTGTGAAACATGAATAGCTTTAGAAATTTGTATGTTAAGCCTTTTTATGAACTTGTGAAACATCTTACATTACTTTCGACCATAGAACAGAAAAGCTTAGTTCGTAAAATTCTCTAATCTTCTATGAAGCAAAGCGTTGTTTTACCTCAAAGCGTTTTGGCTGACGTTGACAAAACAAGAAAATAAATTTAGATTCTAGAATTTTAGAATTTAAAATTTATAATCTTAAATTTGGACACCATTTTCTTGTGATCGCTTAAATTAGCTAAATAGAAGTGTTGGTCATGTCGACCTTGAGTTAATCGCTAGAACAAGATTTGGCTTCGAACAAAATTTGAGCAGATTATTTGTGAAGGGTTTGTTCTGTGCGCGAAAGAATGCATCCTATTTGGTTAAGCAATATTAATCCCAAATTACTTAGTTCTGCATTTTTACTTTCTGCTTCTTTAAAATACAACCCTCAAATTCTACCGTATTGCACTGGTGAGAAATTCGTTGATATGATTTAATGATTGAAGCTCATGTATAGTGTATGAAGGTAGATAGCAAAAATTCTCTTATGTAAATTTGTATTGTTGAATTTTATGCTTAGACTTTTCAAAAATTTATTTAAGTGATTTGGAAATGTTTTTTCACTATTCTGGGTAGGTGTATGAATAAAAGCAGTTGTAAGTAAATGCTGCAAGTTTTTAAATTTAAACTAATTTTCTTATACAATCTTTCGATTTAAAATAAATTCCATATTTTTTCGAAAAAAATCCAATTATTTTTTAAAAATAAAATTAAAATTTTTTGTTTTGAAATTTGAGAAAAATTCCATATTTTTTTGAAAAAAATTTAAATATTTTTGAAAAAAAATTTAAATATTTTTGAAAACAAAATTGGAAATTTTTTTTTTTGAAATTTGTTTGTCTGTCCATCAAACACATTTTATAATAAATAATAAAAAATAATTAAAAATCTTCTAATGTTCACTTGCAAATGCTTTTATATAGCATACACTACTATACACACAACAACAAATCATCAAATGCTGAATGTTGAAAAAAATTGCATGAATATGTTTGCTTGTGTTTGTTGTATGGCTGTATGTGTGTTTTCAAAAATCCTATGCAAAATACTTGTTATTCAAAAAGTTACTCAATATTTCACTAAATCAATATTTGGTTATCAACTAACTCACTAACTAAGGACCACAAATAAGTAAGTACATAAATGCCAAATGCATGCAAAGTGCAATTTTTTACATATACATATGTACATAACGCAGCATGTACATAAATTATTGGTAAAATATGAAAATAAAATGCTTTCATAAGCAAAAAAGCAATTAGCTTTAATTAACTGAAACTAAACAAGCGAACGCAACACAAATCAATTAATATTTGCAATATAAGCTAAATAAATTTATTATGCAAAAAATAGTATAAAAATTTTAAAAACGAAATAATAACTAAAAATATTTAATTAAAAGAGCGTACAGTCAGTAGTTTCTCTTAACGTGAGCCACACTGTTTAGAGCGCCAATAAAGCGATTATGCATATTTTTGTGGCATACTTTTGGGCATTGTGATAAAAATTGTCGAATTTTTTTGCAAGTTAAGATTTTTAATCATGAAATTGACACAGTAAACAACGAAATATTTAAAACTATTTTGTATTTCGTTAAGCAAATATTGCTTACATATAGGGGCTGTAGAAAAATGTAGTTGCGGCTTATATAATTGGTTGACTCAATAAAGCCGTTTAAGAAAAGGAGACCAATTTCTAGGCCTAACAATGCATTATGTGCTGAATTAAATTTAAATTTTTATTCCATACATTTAGGCGCTTAAAGGGCTTTGAAAGTAAAAAGTTGACTTTTTTACACTTTACATAATCTTGATACAATAACTACATATATATCGTCGAGTAAAGAAAGTGTGTATATATTTCGTTGCCTACCTTGAGGTGCATATAGCGCAATTATACACAATTCGACATTTGAGTGGCGTCTAACAGTATTTGCAACTTTTTCTGTATCACCTATTCTAGAATTTGCATGTCTAAAGTACTTTAATAGAAACTTGAAAATTTATAAACCGTTATTGTTTTCTGCCTATATACGAGTTTTTAGAATATAATAGATTTTATACCCGTATAATTTCTTGTTTAATATTTTTTCTTTGGTTGTAAAAATTTCGTAAATAATATGTATCGTTGCCGAATCTCTAACTAACATTAGTAAATATCTAGCATACTTATAGAGTCGAAAATAAAAGTTGTGTAAACTACTTAATTACTTTTTTGGGCCATGTTTTAACGCTACTCTAAATAAAATAAAGGCTGTTATTTTGGTGAGCTCTGTTTTTGAGAAAATTATTTCTTGTGTTCTTTTAGGCGCATTTATTTCTTTTGCATTATTATCACTTGAATTTGCTATATTCTTGTTTGAATTTATCGTGATTTTATGTTTGCTTGTTATATGTATATTCAATGCGCAGTTTCATGCGCATAAAGTGTAAAGCAAAAAATTGAAGCCCACTTTTTTTGGCGTCATTCAATGAATTATTAACTTGTGAACATTAAAATCAACAAATTTTCAAAAGAGTGGATCAAAAAGTGGACAAACTTGTGCAAACAATGATGTGCCGTTTTTCGGACATAACTTAGTACAAAATTTTTAGCATACTTTGAGGCGCCATAAATGATTTACTTGCTGTGATAACTAAATTGAGTACACAAATATATTATTGAGATATCTATATTTAAATTGATTTGTTGAATTTTCCGAGTGTCTTTAAAATGTTTTGCGAAAAGTTTAAATACGACTTTTAGGCGCATCTCATATTACGAACTCATTTTCAGTCACTTCTAATTACTTATTACCCTAAATATATTTTTGATTGTTTAGAATTGTTAAATGCAAAAAACTGCTTGCATAAATAAAGGAGCAATTTAATAATATTTTTATTATACGGGTTAGTAAAGCTCTACGAAATTAAGTTGAGTAAGATTAGTTGGCTATCTACTTTTATGCTCACGCATTAACGAAACGAATCGAACGCAAATACAACTGTATATTCTGCTGTTAGTTTCTTAAACAATTTTTCTTGTTGGGGAGGGTTTACTGTAACTGAAAGTATCACGAAACAAATATAATCAAATCAAAACATTAATTATCATACTTATATAATCTGTACTTCTTTAACATGCGTCGCTTGAAACGCCGCCAAAGATGCGCTATATATTTGACAATCTCCGCATAGCAGGTGGCCGGCTCTGAATTGTTAGTGCTGGACGCCAGTGTTGAGGTGGATGTATAGCGGGCGCGCTCCTGTCGCATGCGTTCCATTTCACGCTTTTTCGTCTCCGAAAATTGTGTGGCAATGACGACGAGACAGAGGTTGATCATGAAGAAGGAGCCAATCTGTGGAGGAACAGAAAGAAATGAGGAATTAGTAAGCACGCGGAGGAGAGTTGTGAAATATAAGCTTGTGTAGCATACATTTAGGCGTATACATTTTTTTCTTCATTGTTATAAAATATCCTATTTATATATATAGTAATGTATTTTTTTCAAGTGGATTATGAAGTCTTTTGTGAAAGTGGTGCACTATTTCTCCAATACACGCTTTAAGATAGAAATTGAAGCTTCTGTAATAGTAATTATGTAATATTCAAAGTACCGGCCCAGATATTGTGCAAAGAAATTATTAAATTAAGTAACTGTGTATTACAAAATGCGTAAATATAGTTTTTATTGCATACATTTAGGGAGTTATATGTAAAAATGAGTTTTTTTTCAAATGTTTGCGGTAAATTTTTAAAATTTTTTTAAATAGAAAATAAATTCCCACAAAACGTACATGCGTTGCATACTTTTGGCTGTAAGTAAATTTTTCTAATTTTTTGTTTATATTTTAATTTAAATTCTCATGTTAAAATATTTAAAAATTGAATTTCAATAACATAACTTCAGTTTGAAATATAGTTGAAATTTTTACTGTAAAATTTTAGGCGCTAAACGCAATTTGCTGCTTTTTCAAATATAATTTATTTAATAAATTTCAACATTCGCTCGCCAAAATCAAAACACATTTCAGTTTTTCTTCGATTTGAGCACTAGTCAAAAAACTTGGTACATACTTTTAAGCGCTAAAAGCATTTGCTTATTTATTTGTATTGTAGACACTTTTTTCAATATGCTTAGCAGCTTGACGACAAAAATAACCGAATAAAATAATAATTATATATGCCTGTTTTTCAATAAATACATTGCATACTTTTAGGCGTTATAAGATATTTCTTGTAATTTTGCAGTATTTTTGCCAACATTTGTCGGGCCAGCGCTGTTTAGTAAAAAAATAATACAAAATATGTATTTGCAGCTTTATATATGCTACATACTTTCAGGCGCTTTGATGTTTATTGCTCAAGTCACTGCATTTTTGTAACAACATTTTATATTTCGACAACTTTTAAATAATACATGCTAGCCTTGTGCGCTCCAGGTGCTTAGAATTTATGCAGATATGCATACTTTTAGGCGCACTGCGATATGCAGGCATTTTGCTATACTTTCCAACTCTGTTCAGCTGATTTCGATATGCATATCCATGTAGTAGGCTATGTTGCTGATAGGAGTCACACACACACATACTTATGGCCACTTATTAACATGTATGTTATTGTTATTTTTGTAGTGCTCATTGCAATCTACAAACTTTTAATAGCTGCAATCTGCAATTGGTGTGTTTGCTTTCGACAACTGTTGTATGTGCTTGGTAGTAGTTGCTGAGTACATTTGTTGTTGTTATATATGTAGTATACATTTTTGTAGATTAAGTTTGCTACACTAAAATGTTGCTTCAGTTTGCAGTGGTCAGCAAAAACCACAATTCTTGCAAGCAGATTAGAAGCGCTTTACTAACAGTGAGGGGTCGTGGCAAAATTTTGGTCAGTTTCTGTGTGGTATTTGAAGACTATCGAAGCTGTGCGTGCTTAAAGTGCAATGCTTATATGTACATATGTACATACATATATGTATATATTGCATAACGCATTTATAATGCGAAAACTTTGTCCTCGAGTTGGCTGCTGGCCGAGAAGTTGCAACAGATTTTCAAATTCTATTCTCATGTCGTTATTAAATTTACATTTTATCTTAGATTTACATATGCAACGCATGCATGTGTGTGCAAGTGTGTTTATATACATACATGTGTACGCAGCTTGTTGACATGCTGAGGAATTATGGGCAATTGCAATTTTTGAACCATGTTGGCAATGAAATTTTCGTGCTTCAAAAACTTTTTAATTTACAATTTACAACAGTCAAACATTCAGTTACTCAGTCAGTCAGTCAGTCACCCGCTCGAAATTTTTGCTGTCATTTAACAGTTTCATGCAAGTGTGTGTGTTTCCACTATTATGTATACCGTAACTGTATTTTTGTTACATAGTATGCCAGCTGTGTGGCTGCTTTGCTTGTTGGTGTGCCACACGTCGTATACGCAACGTTTTACTTTGCATTGTGTGCTGCTTTTTGTGTTGTGTGTTGTTGCTGTTTTTTTATTTCTTTTATTTTTTCTGTCAAGCACTTGCAAACGCAAAGTCTGTTGCTGACAATTGCAGATTGCTTGGATTATTTTAATTTAATTTTATTTAACTTTGTTTCGACAAATGTGCTAGCTGGTGGTAAGTTTGTGTGTGAGAGCATGTACATGTAAAGGAAAATTTATTATGAAGCAGTTGCAGCGACTGCAGCAAAATATTAAGCTAATATTAATTTCATACAAAAATTGACAAGTTTCTTGAAAACATTTTGCATTTGAAAGCTGATATCGCAGTGTGCTTTACACATTTATTATAATTTTTTTTTGCTGTATATCAGATATAATGCTTTGAACTGTTCCCATAACTCAAGCAGGACAATGGAGAGTTACGGACAAGACAAGAACTAACGACTTATAGCAAGAAAAATGTAACAAAAATTGGAGCCAAAGCAGAAAAAATCCTCCTTTTTCCAAAAGCAAAAATAATATGGCAACATTGCACCGTTGTAACTCATAAAAGTTGTTCAAAAACACGGCTTTTATAAATAAATTTTTACTAAGTAGTATTTTAATCACTTCAAATCGATCGATTTTTCTAAGAAAATTTAAATTCAGTAAAAAATAATAAATAATTTACAAAACTAGTTTTCACACAAAAATATATGAATATATTAACATAACAAAAATGCGATTAAAAGCGGAACACTTACTTGGAAAATACAAACAAATTCGTTAAAAATTTGGTTTTAATTTTGTTTCATCAAAAACATTATGTGTCAACTACAATTTTCAAAAGCAAGCCAAAATTTTTAGTGAATTTTTTTTACATAAAAACTTTAGAAAAAAAAAATTGGTTAAAAATTTGGTTTAATTTTTTATGTCAGCAAAAAAAAATGTGTGCAAACTCTATATTTCTTTTAATGCATAAAGCTTAAAAAGTAAAAGTAGCAAACTCTAGAAAAAAAAAAATTGGTTAAAAATTTGGTTTAATTTTTTATGTCAGCAAAAAAAAATGTGTGCAAACTCTATATTTCTTTTAATGCATAAAGCTTAAAAAGTAAAAGTAGCAAACTCTAGAAAAAAAAAATTGGTTAAAAATTTGGTTTAATTTTTTATGTCAGCAAAAAAAAATGTGTGCAAACTCTATATTTCTTTTAAGGCATAAAGCTTAAAAAGTAAAAGTAGAAAATTTTTTCTTAGTAAAACTATGAATAATACAAAATTTTTTTTCGAAATTTGATTAAATTTTTTTGCAGCTAAAAAATTGTGTGGCAACTCTATATATATTTTAATGAATAAAAGCTTTAAAATTATTAGCTCTCATATAAATAATGTAAGCTTAAAATTTTATCAACCTTTTTTTCACTAAAACGATTATGTGGCAACTCTGTGCTTGCTCTTGCGCAAAGAAAGTTTTCAACATAATTTGCTTGCTATCACATTTTCAACTATTAAACTCATGTTTTTTTACATAAAAAATACTTTTAATTTAAGAATCAAATCTCACGTGGCAACTCTTTTTTATGTGTGTGGGACTGCACTTAACATGATTTACTGATTTTGCTAATCAAATGTCACTTCATGAAATTATTGATTCACAAAAATACGTATTGAAGTCAATAATTTTTTTAAATTCTGGCAACTCTTTTAACAATTATTTACAAAATGTTGCACAGATAAACATTTTAAGCAATGCATGTACATATATGTATGTATTGTGGAGATTTTATGTATAAAAAACTATTTTCGTGTAAAATATATAGTTTTCTTATCAACAAATAATGGCAACCCTTTCGAATTTTGGACAATTAAAAAAACAAAATTACGTTGCAAGTTTTTTAGTTAATTTGTAGTTGTTTAATAGAATTTCCGAGCTTTTAAAAACTTTATCCTGTATGAAAGTGTTGGTGGCAGCCCTCTGTCACAAAAAAGTACCGCAAAGTTATACCAAATGCTGAAATCTCACGCAAATTCCATCAAAGACTGCTTAAAACAATTGCTCCGCCGCGCAATGATCAGCAGTTTTTTTCATAGCCTACATTAAGGCGCGCACCCCTAAAAACATTTTAAACCGACGCCACAGACAGGTTGGAACAATGACAACCGCAGAAATTTTACACTGGTTTGCTACGACAATAAAAAACAAAGTAAAGTGTATAAACAACAAACATAAATTTAATGCAATACGATAAAAAGAAAATATTTGCGAAAAGTGGCTTAATCTCAGTAAAAGCAAGAGCGAAAATACGGTAAGTACAGTGGTGGTAACAAAAAAAGTTTTCAAGAACTTTTCATGCCAAACAATGTAGGCATAAATCGAACGGATTCAGTCGGGTGGAAGTGTGTTGAGAATGGGAGGAGAGTAAGGAGAGGATATAAAAGCGTGGCGTGTCTACTTTTTTTGTATTCTGTACGGTACTCTGCTCTAAATATAATGAAGCTAATTTTCAACTCAATGGAAGTTTTGATAACAGGAGATTTAGTCATTTATGGAACGAATAAGGTTTTCAAAACCCACTGAATTTTTTCGGTCTCCAGCTTGACTTACAGACATTCAAAATACCCTTAGATAAGCTGCTGAGTTATTTGCTGTTTTGAAAAAATTTGTAATAAGAGAAGAAGTTTGGTAAAGCATCTAGCAGAGATGTAAGTTTGAAATAGACTACTTCCAACGATTGAAATTATACTCGTATAGAACCTGCATTTTGCTTTCGTTTTTCAATCAATTTAGATTGTCCTTTGAGAAAATAGTAATGCCAATTGAGCCCGAAACTTCTTTAAATGTTCAAGTATTTTTTGTTCTTATTTTATTGACTCTAGTATACTAACACTAGTACGAAAGACATAGGTAAGGCTTGTAGCCTGGTCTTCGGAAAAGTTCAAGGTTTCCAGAATTTGCCAAAATTCTAAAATCAAAAGAAATTTGCCGTGGTTGCTTGAGAAATTCGAAAGTTGTGTGAGAAAAAAATGCAGCTAAATTAATGTACAGACAACTTTCTCTGAAGCCTAGCTATCTCTGACTCTCTTTCTTTCATCGCTAGCGACTTGAACTTCGGAAAATCATTATTTTTATCTCTAAAACACTTTAGAGCCCCCGAAAAGAAATACTTCTGCCAACGGTTAGGGTACATACTGCGTTACTTTTCATACATATGGTTTCAAATAAGTGCGGGTTTTGCGCCTGAAACTCCAACATAGACACTCAACTACAACTGAATCACAGTCGAGCTCGAACACAAGCTCAACGGCCACACAGCCCAGCCAAAAGAGTAGGAATATATGGTTTTTTGAATGCGCAACAGGATGTGGCGTCGAATAACACAATGGAGGAAATCACATAAAATTAAAAAAGACAGCAACAACACAATCGTAGCACGCGAACACATACAAACACACGCGCACTGAACTTGCATGAGTTATTATGGCACATTGTGTGAAAAGCGTAAAAGTTTGAAATGAAAACTCAGCGTTAGCAGCTGCTGCCACAAAAAATAAACACCTGCACAAAAAAAAAAAAAAAAAAATAAATAACTGAAACTGCACAAAAAGAAATGAAGGAAGTTGAGAGCGAAAAGAACTACAAGAAAAGTTTAAAACTCTGCTTGTTGCTGGCACATTGTCAGTCGCAGGCGCTGCTGCCGAGACGGCGAGTAGAAGGTGCAAACAAAGCAGTGGCATATTTTAAGGCGCAGTCACAGCCATTCCCCTGGTTAGAATACAAATAACGGTAAAACGTTGTATTGGACTTTTTTCGCTGCGCCCGTTCTCTTGGTATGAATGAGTGGCAACTTGGCTAGGTTATGACAGTTTGAGGCCATGCCAGACAGCTGCAACAAGACAGCAGCTCGAGTTTGTTGGAAAAAAAGTCGGAATGCGTAAAAACTTGACTTGTCACACGCAGTCACATATACAATGTATACTTTTTTTTAATTCGCTTATGTGTAGCCTTACAAATCCTAACCACAAGCTCGGCTTGTTGGCACACGTGTGGTTACGGGTGCGTTGATATTCTTATTTTGCATAATTGCACAGTGTGCCCAAAGTAGTGGAAATTATGTGGAAATTTTTTCAATTTCTCTTTTACGCTTCATACAATTTTGTGCGGTTTTAAAAGAACTTTTAGAATGTTATAATTGTAGAGAAGGCAAAAGGTCTGAGCGGATAAAGAGAAAAAGCAGAAAAAAACAGAGAATGAAAATTTAAAAGATAATCAAAACAGCTGAGAAACAGAAATCTGTGAAAGGGAAATAAAGAACATAAGAAGGGAAATAATGAGAGAGATAGATATATAACTATATACATGTATATAGAGAGAGAAGATGAAAAAAAAACGTGGATAGAGGAGAGTGGACTGGAAGGGAAAAAAGGGAAATAAAGGGAAATATAAAGAAGAGGATTCGGCAAACTCAAAGGCTGAAAGGACAGGTAGTGAGAGGGTATCTTCCGCCCATACAAGTGATATACACCTAATATTGTCATATTTATTCGTATGTTGACGAAATGGATTCAATTCACCAAACCTTTTTGAGGAAGGTTTTATGCCACTATATTAAAAATAAATGCAAGACAGAAAGTGGAGAGCCGGAGCTGGAGCAAGAGTCATAGACAGAGCGAGGGAAGCAGAATAGCTGTATAGTCTTCAAGATGCTTATGTATCAATGTTTTCTCTTTAAATGAATAAAAGTCACCGTGGCACTGAACATTTGAAGGTTACTTGCTTTTATGGGCAGAAGAGATCTTATGCCATAAATGAACGCTCGCTGGGCCTTTTAAATATAGTTTCTTTCCGAAGGAATAATTAACGAATATGTCTCAAACTTCAGTTATCATATAAAAATGGATTTATATACATCTGTCAATATATAACTTGGAAGATTTGAAGAAAGTATATTTTTGTAACCTGCCGTTTTCTAAGAGCCTGCAAGCTCAAAATATACCACAGGCAGTTTTGGAAAAGTCACTAATCTATATATATTATTATTTTTTATTAATATGATGAGAATTTCAAACAAATGTCATATGTGTAAAATAAACTAATAATGAAGATTTTCATCAGATAGAACGTTTCAATGATGTTCAAGTATATCTCGTATATAATTTCCACATATTTAGTTAGTCCATTGTCTTATTTTCTACAACTTAGTCAATAGTTTTGACTATCTTCAATTTTCTACCATTTATATCCTTTATGTTTTAGTATGCTGACACTTTTGTTTGCAAGTCCTTTTGCCAATTTCGTTGTTGCTCTTTTTCGGGTTTTCGACACTCGTTTCCTGTGGCAACAACCAAATTGAATTTGTTATCCCTAAACAAGTACTTGTTTTCGTGTACTTGAAAAATGTCTGATGTTACCTGGCTACATGTGGGTTCGTGTACGATGTATATACATATATATTTTACATATAGTTGTATATAGTTGTGAACTGTCAAAAAAGGTTTTCGCTTGTGGCGTGCCCAGTTTGCAAATTTTTGGTAATTATATATCTTCAAAAAAAGAGCTTGGAATATATTTCAAAAATGGTTTAGAGTATCTTTAAATCAAGAGTTGTAGGAATATATCTTTAGACATTCCCAAACAAATGCAATGAGTAATTAATGAGTATTTTATTGCGGGATTTCAGAAGTAAAGATACACAATCTTAAGTTAAAAGTAACTTTCTAAAAAATTTTCATGGTTTTCATTACATATTTTTGGGACGTTTAACGTGTTTTGATGTCTACCTGCATTTATATCCATATAATAATAACCATAATAAACTTTTGAAATGCACACACCTAAATTTATGGAGCTCGTGCTAAAATTTTCAAGTATTTTTACATATCTATAAAAAAATAAATAGCCCCAAAATGTATGCTACATATGTCACACATTTGTAAACAAGCTTCAATTTAATTAGCCGTTAAAACAGTCTAACAAGAGTTTGCCGTTCTTACATTTTCAAAATATATTTCCAAATACACACAAAGTAAAAAGTGTAGCACATAAATCACTAGTTAATTTACCGTAAGTGCGTAAATAGTTGTCACATATATAATGCATACTTACAGGCTGGTATTTTAACACATGAATGCTCTACATAACACATGCATAGGCGCTTGTTTATTTGTAAAGCACAGCAGTTGTTATATTGTACATATCAAAGAGAAATATACGTTCAAAGCCTAAAAGTATGCCTGTTTAGATGAAACTATACCAAAGTTGTAGTTTATGCTTTTGAGACATAATGTTGTTATACAAAGAGGACTGTTATACAGAAAGGAAAATGAGCATTCATTTACTAAAGCTTAGTTTAGGTATATAGTATACTTTTAGGCGTTCCTATGTGAGTGTGTGTTTAGCAAATATATTTAATCAGAGAATGTTAATGAATTCTCTGATTTAATTGAATATATTTAATTGGCCCAAATTCTGTTAAAAAAAAATAAAATCTAATAAGTTTTTTCTCACACATTACGAGCATTTAGTATTTAATTTAGCATATTTTGAGGCGTTATTAATACCACAAAACGCGACGTATTCACTGGTATATGTTATATGTTTTCTTATTTTCATTCATTCTCAAAAATTCTATGACTTTCCTACATGTGCCAGTCAAAAAATATTATTCGAACATACTTTCAGGCGTAACAAATAAACGATTGCACACCTTAATTGGCTGATAAATTTCGCTGTTTGCTGCTGACGTAGACAATTTCTCTTTTCCTGCACATTTCCTGTACACATATACAACCAAATACTGCTGCCGACTAAGCAAAAAGCACCGAACGGTATGCAACGCATAAGCTAAATTAAATGCTATTTGCGGTGCGCTGAAGTGTAGGCAAGCAAAATGTTAAAAATCAATTCAAAGCTATGGTAAACGGAAATATTGAATAGGTATAAATAAATTTATGTGCGGCAACGATATCAACCAGTCGACGACAGCTTTGCCAATGAGAGCAGGAAAAGGTATGTGTTTGATGCTGAATTTCCCAAAAGTATGCTACAAAATTTCCGGCACGAAAAATCATCCAACCAGACGAGTCAACGCTATAACAAAACAGCTATTTAATCATTCGTTGGCGGCAGCTGCCTTAGCTACACCTGCAAACAATAAGTGTGCTCAATAGCTTTTTACCCGTCTCTTTTTTTTGGGATCGCTCAATTTCCATTCATATGAAATGTTTAATTTTTACGCTTCATTTGTTGGTTTTTGGTCCTTTTCTATTTTTGTTTTTTGTTACAAACGCGTAAATCCCTTAATGCATAATATTTAACTTAGCATATATTTAGGCGTTGTTTGTTTGCGACCGCACAGACACGTGTTGACTAGACTGTGCGACTGCGAGACGTTTAAAAACTTGCCTACTCAAATTTTAGGATATGATATGCTTCTGCTTTGTTGCTTAAAGATACGTAGGTGTATATTTTTAGGCGCTTTAAAGTTAAACTTTGGTAGTTTTGACGATACTTGAGGCGCGTCACAGACAGTTAACCACAAAAGAAGGTAGATGCAGGCACTTTTGAAAGAAAATATTTTCATGTTTGTATTGTTGTTGTATTTCCCTTTGCTTCTTCAGGATTTTGTCACTAAAATAGAGGTTCAAGTCTACTAGTTCACTAATACCTTTGCTGTGAGCTTTTATGTGACTACACATTTACTGTACTCAGATCTTTTAGGTTTTGCATACCTAAAACAAAACCCTGAAACTCAAAGCAAAGTGAATATCAAATAAGCTGTACACACACATATGTACATGTAAATAGCAGTAGAAAAAATAACTAAATTGGGTATAAATCCCGCAAACGTATGTGCTGGCAGCCTATCTGACCTTGCTCGGTGCGCGTCGAAAGCGCTGTGGGACCACTTGTAGTCCCTCAGCTGAGGTATGCGTAAATTGTTTTTTTTTTTACTATGGTTACCTTTCTTTCTCCCTACTTTTTATGGCAATTTTATACGCTCTGGGGTATACATTCACGCACATACACTACCTCAGCCTAAAAAAGGTCACATAAAGAAGTAGAAAAATGCTCGGAAATAAATAAAATAAATTCACGCTTTTGTGGTCTCATTTAGGAGCATTTGGTTAAATTGAAATGGAATGGTTTGAGGAGGCTGAGCAAAGCTTTTAATTCAACTGAAATAGTAGTGGTACAATTATAACAGCAGCGTTGCATTAAATGTTTGCAGTGAGCAATCAACTAAATGGTAATATTATGAAGCACTGAATTAAATTAAGTGAGCTTAAGCGATTAATTTTAATTTTTCTGAAAGTAATCTGCGTATTAAAGCTTTTCCCGGAGTTTGAGTTTGATAAATGTGTTCAAAGACTTGGAAGTATTCATAGATATGTTTAGATGACACTATTTAGGATTAATAGATATGCTTAGATACTATATAGCCTAATATTATAAAAGTACTTTCAGGATCATTTGGTAGCTAATGTGCCTATTGGTAACAGATTACTGCAAAAATAATAGTAACAGGATTGACAATTTGGTTCTCAAAATACCTACAATCCATGTATCTATACATTGTACGTATAAAATCTATAATATACCGTTATGCTTTGCTAGATTTTCACACAAAATTTCTTGAAATTAGTTGGTTACGTGTGTCTCAAACATATTTATACGTTATTAGCATTAACGCCTAAAGGTATACTATTCAAACCGAAATTACATTTCTAAAGTTCAATTTTTCTCAACATTTTCTACCTTCGTTTTGCACACTTACCACAATCAAAAGTACGAAATAGATCCAATCCCAAAAGCTGTCAGCATCTTGTACGTAATACATAATATCCGTCCAGCCTTCGAGTGATATTACCTATTTAATTAGATGAAAAAGAAGAAGTTGGAGATTTATATAATATTATTTGTGAAATATGCTCATAGAATGATTTTGATTGATGAATTTTTTCAATAATAATAAAATAATTTTTTTATAAACTTTTCGATTAAATATTGAAAAATATTTTTGAAATATAAAAATGTGATAACTTCTTCATAAAGTTTTTGGAAAAAGTCATATTTAAAATTTTTTTTTGTGATTGTGGTTCGTTGTAAATATAATAACTTATGTTAAGTATATTACTATCAGTCGTGATATTTCAATCAAATGTATGAGCACAAGCGTACCGTACATATTTAGCAGGAAAACGTGGTTGTTTTAACTTATTAGAAAACTTTGTTAGCATACTTTTTTGCGCTTTTACTATAAAACAAGATTCTATGATATTCACAACTCACAATTCTTTAACTTGTAAATAAATATTAGTTCACAAATTGCACATTTTTACTTGAGAACACTAGCGAATTGTAAAATAACATCTACTAAAATAAAAAGTTATTTCACAACCTAAAAGTATGTTAAATTTTTAAATCTCATTCTACAAAATTTAAAATTAACCATTTTGTCAAATTTCCAATATAGCTCATTTAATTACTTATTAATTATTGTATATTGTTTTAAATTTTTTTGCTTCGCCTTGAAGTATGCTATGAAACGTGCAAATTTATATATAAACGTAAGTATATCGACACTGTATAATACCTGATATTATGCTATGCGAATTGGCTTTATTACTTTAATTATATTAATAACAAATACGAATTGACTAAGCGCCTAAAACTATGCAACAATTTTCATGTATAGATGTATTTATAAACGATTGTGTTATATATGATATGAAATAATTGTACTTAGAAACAATTTATTAGAATTTGTCACATTTACTGTATTCTTATTAAAGCGCCTAAAGGTATGCAATATTACATTTATTGCTTATACACATTGTTTAACATTGTTAGTATAACGTTAATTTTAGTAGATATTTAGATTACTTATGCTTGTAAAAATTAATTTCGTATACATTTGTTTAGATTAACGTTGCGCCAAAAGTTATGCTAACGATTTCTTGTAGTTCATAAGAGTGAATAGATTCTGAAACAATATCTGCAATGCTATGCCACTGCATTGAGCATATTATAAGAAAATTTTTCGTTGCAACTACTTATGTAATGTTTTTTAGTCATTTGCGTCTAAAAGTATCCTAAAAATTTTTGATTAATTTTTCTTAACGTCGCATAAAATTTTTCGAATAATAGTTTTTCATAACTCTTGCATAAAATAATTGATTTTTGCACGATTAATTACTAGTATGATGTTTTTTAATAATTTGCGCCCAAAAGTACTCTAAAATTTTTCGATTGAATTTACTTAAAATCTCATAACACATTTTTCTACTGCTGAAAATGATTGTAGTTTTGTAACTTCTATATACTGAGCGCAAAAATATATGCACGCACACCTAAAAGTATGTAGTATTTTGCTTTCAATATTTACCCTAATCGATTATCTACGCAAAAATCGCTTAAATTGCCAGCGTCAAGGTCAGTTATTGCGCGTTAGTTCCATAATACAACAGCATTTAAGCGAATATGCTGCCTGCGTCCCTGTAGGTGCATATAATCACACCTATTCTATTATAATAATACCCATAATTTATTATTAAAATTGCGGTATTTTTGTATATGTCATTGAAACGCGACGGCATTAAATCTGTATTAGCACATACAGGCGCGTACAATTAACACTCATATGATTCTAAAATTTTTCTATTGGTTTTAGTATAGAGGTAGCCTTTAATTAATCTAGCTGCGGGCGCAATCGACTATGTTGAACCACAGAGAGCCAAGGGATATATTTAGGTATGCGGTAGGTCACCAATATAAAGGGCTAACTGAATTAAAGTCTGCCTTTGCGGTATGCTGGTGTTGACAGCGCAACGAAAAGATGAATGGGCATTTGGTGGCGCACAAGGGCTGGCGCTCACAAATTTGTGGTTTCATCAGGTTGCTAGCATAACACCCGCTGTGGCGGCAGCTTGCAAATTTCAATCACTATGTAATTAAGTTATTTGCATTGTTTATGCGTGCGGCGGCGGCTATGACTGGCTTGGCAATAGCTATTGGCTGCTCGCTGGCCATGCACACACAGCTGGTGCGTGTAACGGGTGTTTGGTGGCTGCAAATTGTAATTGATTACCTATGCTGTTGTAATTGTTGTTTTGTTTGTGAAAATGTTTGGTGCTACAATTGTTTGCCGCCAGTTTAAGGCGGTCTTTTGGCTGTCATGTTGGAAGTGCTGTGTGTTGCACTGTTCAGCTCATTATTGTAGCTGTATTTCATAGCATAAGTTGCCACAGACTCGCGACAAATGTAATGCGCAACTTATTTTTGTTTTAGCTAACAACTTTATTGCCCCTGACGGTATGCTATACAATAGCTGCTGCCGTTCACCTGTAGTGGCAACATTAGTACAATGCTGTCACTGCCAGAAAATGTTGAAAAAAATAGGTGCCACAGAGTTTGCGTTACTTTAACGTGGCCGCGAAAATTGCGGCATTAAATAAGAAACAAATAAAATTCAAAAACTTTTCCGTCTGCGCTCATACAAACGCATTTGCCGCCCCACTTGTTGAACAAAGTTTGTCAGCGCTTTGCTTTACTGCAACAGCATTTTGTTTGAGCACCCCGCCGCCAGTTTAATTTCAGCTTGCCTGCGCCTCATGCCGTGCCTGAAGTACTCGACTTACTAATTTTCATTTCTTTCCTTTTCGTTTGCACCCCTTTTAGCCGCTGAAATGTGACTCTTATTTTCTACAAACGCGGACTAACTTTTTTCACTCTCCACCCTGGTATTGCTGCTTTGACCCAGCTCAACGTTTCATTTTCACTTACATTCCTCTTCGTACCGCTCAGTGTTTAGAGCAAACTTTTCAATAAGCAGCATATTTTGCGACGACTTTCCTCACAGAAACAAACAAACAAACAAATATTAACTTCTAACGGTGCCGTGTATACTCTACCGCGCCACCGTCGTCTCATTCACACAAAAGCACGTGGAAAATTAAATTTTACCCAGTTTTTCAATGGCATGATGGAAAAAGTTATTTGCGCGTACTATACTGTCGGGCTTGTTGGTTTTTGTAACACACACACACATAAGCATAATCAAAAGTTTCGTGCTCTCTAAATGAGATTTCGCGTTTTGGCTTTGCCACAAAGCTTGCATTGTCGGTAACCACCGCCAATATTTAGGGTATTTAGCGTTAAATAAATTGTGCTGCATGCATTTGGGTGTTTCAGTGCGTGGCACAGTTAGCGGTTAACTAGAAGATCTGCAAATATTCGAAACGGAAAATTTGTAATTTTGAGTTTGTTGGCCGTTTTTATGCGCTTATTACAAATTTCGCTGCATACTTTTTGGCGTAATCATTTAGAGAAACTAGCATTATTGCAGTAGGAGTACGTGTATATTTGCAGTGGTGTTAAACTACTTTCTCTTGCGTAGAAAACTTTTAACATATTTCGAAATTCAAATTATAAGTGACATATTTTTAGGCGCTGCAGCTTCGAGTAGGCTATAAAGCAGTGATAAATATTAAGATAAAGTTTCTAAAACAAATCTAGCTATACTTTCTGCCTGCATGCGCATATTTTAACGAAAGTTTATTCGATTTTTGTCGGTATAGGTATAACGGTAACTTGAACAAAATTGCTACCTAAGATAAAAAATATTTACGTTTTTGGTTTGCAACTTTTTGCAGTATCCTGTTGTGGGGCAAAGAGAAGATACTTTGCATATAGAAAAAGCATATTAATGGCAATATTAGCGAAACTAATGTAGCATATTTTCGGGCATTTATTATATATAAATAAAAGAAATGTAAATATATTTTGTATGAAAATATGCTCCGATTTTAGTTTATTTAATTTGGAAATCTGCGCGAAAATTTAGCGTTTGCTTGTGATTATTTGCTTCATAAATTACTAAACTCTTAATTGCATACTTTTAGGCGCACACATTGAAAGTTATATTTCGGCGGATGCAAACTAAAAGTTTTAATTGAGTTATTTCAAGTCTAAAAGATACTTTCATGAATTACTACATATTTGCGTGGCATACTATTTTGCGTTGTATACTTTTTGGTGTATAATCGCTGAGTCATGTACATATGTTAAGGTTTGGTTAAGTTAAAAATATATTTTCCCATTAACGACCAAATTTTGTTAGCTATATAAGAAAAATTCAAAATTTATGACGATAATTAAGCCTAATTCAAAATTAACTGCAACGAGACTAAATTTAGCTGTAACGAACTGACTCTTTACTTAATTCTAGAACATCAACAAAAACTTAATCTTGTTGCATAAATAAAACAGATACTTTATTTTACTACTAAAATATAAGTCAACTCGCCATATAAGTTTATAGCACGAAAATTAAACTTAATATTTTTAAGCAATGAAGCATACATTCTGACGCACTGTTTTTATATGAAGATGAAACCTTTTTAAGCGTGGGTGCTTAAGGCGATTTCGTGCTAGTTACACATATACACGCCTTCACAAATTGTGTCGCGTAATGATACAATATGATAGCTTTCGTAAATAAAATAGCAGCTTTATATTTGCATACTTTCAGGCATACACAAAATTGGCAGACGTCTAGCAAACTTGCTAACACGCATCAAAGATGTCTATTAAACATAACAATGTAATAAAGTGCAAACAAACTAAGAAACGTGAGCGAAATTTAATTTCAGTCAACGCCAACGCCAAAAGGTATGCAATAAAATTTTTATTACACTGTAACTTAGCATATTTGTGAAAGTTAAAATGAGAGTGGGAAAATGTAGTTATAATGAGGTGTAGGTGTCTTGAGAGATAGTAGATACATATAGTTTTATGTATAGTTGCAAGCATATAGCGTGAATAAATGGCGTTACGTGTAAAAAATTGTCTGACTTGAAATCCAGTTATCTAAGTCATACCACAACTATCTGCGCCTGTGGCATACTTCGAGGCACTTTTGATAACAAATCCTTTTCAAATATGAATTTTATTATAAACTGATCTATTATTTCCAAAATATCAGGCTGCTCTAGTCCCGGTACCTGTATTTTCGAGTCCAAATGGGAGACAAAAAAAAGTTGTAGCCTAACGAAAGGCGCAAAAATGGGTATGCTTGTTCAATATTGCCCTCACATCTACTATGTCATACATATATGTATGTGTGCTAGTCTGCTTGCAACTGTCAATTTGCATACATTAACGACTGAGCGAGCGAATACGCACATAAAATGAGAGCTAAAAAGCATTACACTACCAGTATTCAGTCTCTACTCTATGACAGTGTTGAGTTGGCAAATAAGGTGGGCTGTTAAGGGCGCCTGCAGCTCGACAACGTCAAGGTAAATTTTAACTAGCCGATAATCAAACGCTCGTCCTTGCTTAACCCGTTTACCTCGCAGCTCTTTTGCCCGCGTAGCTGACATTCAACGCACCACCAGCTCTTCAGTCTTACTTAAAATTACTATGTTACTGCACTACTGTCAGTTGTTGCTGCTGTTTGCCGATCCAACACACTGTGCGCTCTTAGCAGCCATTTACGCCCGCCAAACCCCTCCCCCACTGTTAATTGAATTTGTGAGCAGATAATAGCACATCGATAAGGTCGCCTTCATCATAGTCGCTGTTGCAATTGTCGGTGTCGTTGTCGTTGTCGTTGTCGGCAATAGTGTGCACGTAAACAGCGCACTTGCGGCAATGTGGTAAAGTGTATACTTAATGTAATCGTTGCATAGTTTTAGGCGTCGACGCGCCGCAATTAAATGAAACAGAGTCGCCATTAAACGACGCGCAGTTGTAGGTTGGCGCGAAGCCTGTTAAATAAATTTGTCGACTTTGAGGTGGTGTAAATGTGTGAAAATCTGTTTTTGTGCAATTTAAATTAATTGTAATTTCGTACATGTCGCTGGGGTAGACGGTACCTAAAGAGGGTTTGTGGAGTTTTAGGCAGTTAAAGTATTTAGAATTGCCTAAAAAGGTACTACAATCGTATGAGGTGGGCTATAAAGAGTATTTGAAATATACGAAATATAGGTTAGGTGAGCAAAACTATTGTACTCTATCTATATAGCAACATGTTGTGCGAGTATAAAAACCATATGAAAATA
The DNA here is from genome assembly GCF_042242935.1 of Bactrocera oleae. Lineage (NCBI taxonomy): Eukaryota > Metazoa > Arthropoda > Insecta > Diptera > Tephritidae > Bactrocera > Bactrocera oleae. The sequence goes on from NC_091539.1 coordinate 5,425,180, forward strand.
TGGTGAGCTCTAAATTAATACACTGCAAGAAAATTAAGTATTCATAAATTACTGAATTATTTATAATATACTTTTGGGCGTAAATTTTGAAAGTTATATTTCAACGAAAGCAAACTAAAAGTTTTAATTGAGTAATTTTAGATGAAAAGATTGTTTAATGATATATGAGATTTGCTGAGATATGTACCATACATATGTTAACGGTTGCTTTGTTTAGAAAAAATATACTTGTAAATATTTTTAATGAAACGCTTTGCCAAAATTCGTTTCGATATCTTATTATTTTACGTATTTAATTTTATATGTGGTTGACATACTTTTAGATGCTGATTAAATTTTCAGTATTAGAAATATTCTTCTTAGTAGACAGATTTCAGAAAATTAATTATAAAACATTTAAACTATAGTCTCAGGGTTGTTATTTGCGAAAATATCCAAATAAAGCGATTTTGATGATGATGATTTTCATAATAACTTAGTTTCCAAAAATTTTCGTTTCTTAAGCTTTTGAATTTATTGAATTTATAGAGACTTCTGTAAGCGGTATACTTAAAGAAAGGAGGAAATTTAGGCGCAAATATAATTTGTGACAAAATTTCAAGTATTATTTCTTAATTAAAGTGCTTGTATTTTTCAGTGAAATTAGAAAATAAAATACCGGGTTTCTTTGCTCAGCCGAAAACTGTGATCAAACCCATTTAGTTAATCATTGCAGCCTACATATAGGTGCATATCTTAATTTACTTTTCAGAAATTTACGATTTTACAGCTTCTACTGCAGAATAATACTGCAAAAATAATAATTTTTGAAACTCAATATGCTGAAATATTGCTTGTAAATTCTGACAACTAAATGTATGCTTCAAATTTTTATATTAGCAATAAAAAGTGCACATGCAACTAAAAAAGATATAGTTAAAGAAGTAAAACCATAAATTATTTTTAAAACTTCTTACAAATATTGTTCTTGCTTATAAAAATATATAATCAGTTTTGTTATATACCTTAAGCAGGATTTGAGAATTGTTTGCAAGAAAAGTTATAAAACCGATGCTTCTTCGCTAAATGAATTTTGACATTCTTAAAATAATATATTCATAGCTAGTTGCCAGAAACTATAAAAGATGTAAGTCAAACTAGACTTAGCATGACTGAAGCTGCACACTTTAAGGAGTATGTTTTTTCAGTACTAAATTTTTCAGTTCTTTTATTTTAAAACGTTCACGCAACGGCGGCACCCAAATCCATGTTGCACTTCATCTGGCGGCGCACATTTCTCGCGTGTTCAGACTTGCGCACGCGTCTTGTTTCCTCAGTAGTACATTGAGTGCTTATTTTGCAAATTTCATGACTCGTGCCGTTTTTTATATCCTGACCACAGATACATGTAGTACACGCCGCCCAATGAGGCGGTCTAGCGTGAGCCACCAGTGGTACGCGCCGGCGTGAACGTGTTAAAAATATTTTTCAATATTCTATTCGACAAAAGAAGTAAATAAATTTTAATATAACTTGCTAGTTGCATAGTCTCCAGCAAAACAAAATGTTCAAATAAAATGTTAGTTAAACATGAAGCGAGTATAAATAAAAAAAATTCTAAATCTAAAAGTTCATGATAAAAATTTAATAAAGATGTAAGTAAAAAAAAAAAAATCTTAAACCTGACTATAACCTTTTTATGCAATTTTTATTGTCTTTATTTGCACAATATTGCCTTCCGTTTTTATTCGTTTGCTTTTATTTTTTTCTTTGGAAAACTATTGTATATGCGTCTATGTGGCACACATTTATGTTGAGGAGATTGAAATACAATTGTTTATGAAATGTTGAAAAATACATGCATTTTATGTGCATTTTTATAGCATAAATTTAGGAGTTTGTGATTGCTTTGGAAAATGTGTACAAAGTGAAAAATGTTACGACACTCTCTGCAATAAATAAATAAATGCAAATGTTGAATATATTTTAACATATTCCATAACACATTGAGTGGCTAATACTTCTTTATAGCTGTTGCTGCATACTTTTAGGCGTATAAAATTTTTTTTTTATTATCTATAGTTTGAAATTTTTTAAATGTTTCTTCGATTTTTTTCTTTTAAAATTAAATTTAATAGCATTTTATTGACACTTGCAATTGCTAAGAATCCTTTAACCCTTTGTTGAATACTTTTAGATGCTTGTATACAATATATTTCTTTTCTTAGTTATTAAACTTGCAACAATGCATATTTAATGCAGTTTACGATCACTTTAATAGTCGGTTATATATTTTAAAAAACTATAAATTTCTTTCATTCTGTAGCCTATCTCCAGGAGATCCTCCGAACTGAAGTGTCTGGCCGGAAAGGAAAATTTTTCTTCTTAAAATAATATCACAACCAAAAACCAAAATATATACTAAAGCTAGGCTAGTCAAAATTTTGATTTTAGACAAAATGGCGGCTTCTCAAAGAATAATTTTTTTCTAAAAAAATTTACAATTCGGAGTGGCTTAAAAATCTACTATCAAAAATCGTATTTCTTCGATTATAATTTGTAAAATATATCTAAGAAGCTTGTGTAAAGATTCAAGTCGATCAGACTAACCGTTTCGGAGAAATTTTCTTCACCAACTTAGAAAATAGCGTTTCGACGAAGTGAGTTTAAAGTTACGGAAGTCAATTTAATTTAGTCTAATTTTTTAATAATAATTCAGACTAAAGTTTTCGGGGGTTAACTTCAAATATATGTACATGCGTTATACAGTAAAATAATATCACAACCAAAAACCAAAATATATACTAAAGCTAGGCTAGTCAAAATTTTGATTTTAGACAAAATGGCGGCTTCTCAAAGAATACATTTTTTCTAAAAAAATTTACAATTCGGAGTGGCTTAAAAATCTACTATCAAAAATCGTATTTCTTCGATTATAAATTGTAAAATATATCTAACAAGCTTGTGTAAAGTTTCAAGTCGATCAGACTAACCGTTTGGGATAAATTTTCTTCACCAACTTAGAAAATAGCGTTTCGACGAAGTGAGTTTAAAGTTACGGAAGTCAATTTAATTTAGTCTAATTTTTTAATAATAATTCAGACTAAAGTTTTCGGGGGTTAACTTCAAATATATGTACATGCGTTATACAAATATGCAAATCAAAAAATCTAGTTTTTGAATTTCGCAAGTGGATATAACCACTTAAAGGTCTAATTTAAAATAATATTGAATTTTAAATTTAAAATTCTGGTTTGATTTGACTGACGACTGCTGGCATGAAAATGGGATTAATTTTCTGGCTTAGCTCTTAGCTGTAAAAGAAATGAGTCTTGAATATGGTAAAGTATTCAGAAAATATATTTACCTATAAATAATATTGCATACTTTTATATGCATACTGTTATTATAACTTTATAATTAAAATTATTTTTCATTCGAATTTACGATAATTTTCTGGCATAACTCCTGTCCACAATAGAAATTATCCTAAATGAAATTTTCCTTTAAAAACTATTGCATGATTTTAGGCTATACATACTATTATTATTATATTATACCTATAATTTTTGTCTCCAAAATGTTTTTATAAAATTTTTTTGTATGTATGTACTTTCTGGTCTGCAGTTCAAAAGCTTTTTCTGTTTTTAAAGGTATGTAGGTGTGTGAACTTTCTACAAAATTTGAAACATTTGAATATTTTACTATTTCTGGTATGTATTCGATATTTTTAAAAAAGTGCTGCTACTCTTGCTTTGAAGCCATATGTGACGTGTTTGTTTATTTAGGTCGCACCCTTATCGCCGCTGCCAGCCGCTATGGCAACATAATGTGTCTAAGATTAAGGTTTAATACATTGCTACTGAAATTTAAGCCATAAAAACAAGCAAAAACAAATTCAACTTCAAATAAACACCAAGAATCGACCATATGCGCTTACAAAGCATATATAAACAGCGCCACCACTCTTAAGAGGCCGCTTGTTTTCTTATTTTCCAAAACTGTTGCTATTGTTGTGGTTACACAAATAACGAATTCCTAATTATTGTTACTTTGCTGTAGTTGTTGTTTTTGGGTATCCTTTTCACGCCGCAGTTGGTTGTTTGCTCTTGGCGTCCTCGTACCCAAATCCTTTTCGCAATTTCAACGGCGAACCTTTCGTTGTGTGTCTGTTTCTATCGTTGTTGTTTGTATTTGGTTTTGTGTGCTTTTAGGCGTAAATGCAAATGGGAAATTAAAGTGCGACCAACACGAAATTCGAGTGCGCGCATCAATGCACGCTCCGCCGAAACGTCGCGCTACATAAAAGGTATTCGGCACACCAGATGACTAGCGCAAATTATGCAAATAAGTGTGTCAGGACAAATATGTACATTCAATAAGGCTGTGTGTGTATGTCAATTTTGTGGAAGTTCCGAAAAACGGCAACGACTGAAAGTGTCACGTAGCGCACACGCGGAAATTGGAACGCCTATAATTATGTATGCAGGTATGTATGTAAGCGATATTGTGTGTTTTGTATGCTTTGCATGTAGTAGCCTTTTAGGTGTAGAAAATTAATTGAGCTGCACTTTGGGTTTCCAGGGATAGGTGAAGTTGTGACAGAGATGTGGGAGGAGAGTGGTTTGAAAGGGGTATATCTAATAAAAATATGTAATAAATGTACGAGTTTATAGCATTTATTTAAAAATTTTAACTTCGCATAGTTTTTTGATATACAGTAGATTCAAAAGGCGAGTATAGCACGCTTTTGTTGAACTTTTAGAAATATTTAAAAACATTTAACAAGAAAAGTAAAAAAAAATTTTACTCATATTTATTGTTTTTTATAATTGCATACTTTTAGGGTCGCTGATTATGTTTAAAAAATATTGTTAAAGACAATTCTGCAAATATATTTGTATCGTATATCGTATAAATATATATAATACGATTAATGTGTACTTTTATAGTCAGAAAATGTTTGGCTACCTAATTTCTAATTACTTAAAATAATTTCTGATTACTTATAAAAATAATGTACTTTTAGTCTTGAAGCGTTAAATTACTTTCCAGTTGTTAGCTTAAATTACTTGAAGCACGTCCTTTCGGCCCTATTTATTTTTAACCCTACTTCTAATTACATGGAATAATTTTAATGCAATTGTAAGAATATGCATACTTTTTGGCGTCAAACACTAAATTTTTTGCATTTCACAACTCAAATTACTTTCAGGCTTAACTTCTTAAATACTTTTAGACTAAGAGTCTAATTATTTGCATAGATTAAATATTACTACTAATTACTAGAAACTGTAAATATTTTAACTTCAATTATTCTAGTGTTAGTCAGCTTTAAAAAAACTGGCGTTTACTTGTCTAATGTGGCATTATTATAATTATATAAATAATAATTATTATTTTTATTTACTTGTAGTAATTAATTTTTTATCTCGTATCCGCCATTTTAGAATTTTTTTTTTTTAAATAACATTTTGACATGCTTTACTTATCGACTTTTGGCTTTGATTTTAGTTACTTTTGATTACTGGGTTATAGTATTGAGATATTTGAAGAAATTGTATTCGTTTAGGCATGAAATGATCTTTTTGTTAACTTCCGATAAGATATTTGTCAAGGTAATTGCTTACTTTTAGGCGCTACAAGTCAATGTTGTAGCCTTGTTTGAACTTAAAACGATATGTTACAAGTTATATATACTATGTTTATATAACCTCTATACTTTTCGACAAATACATATATACAATCAGGAAAATTTTATAATACTGCTTTTACTTCAGCAGCATTTTTTTGCTTTGTATTGATAACCCTAAATATATACTTTTAATTTGTAAGCAATAAACTTTCTTTTAATTTTATTTCGCTCCCATACACTTCTCATAGTTCATACACATTACTTTACTTACCAAAAATATCGCCACCCATGCCATGCCAATATTATCGAACGATATTGTTCCTTGAAATGGATTTTGACCAATCCCCAGACAATCCGTATAATATTGATTCCAATTGACGCAAGAGGTGTTTGTCGGTAGATTGTCACCATATTGGGATGCAGCTTCTGAAAATTTAATATGAATTTATTTTTTATAATAAATGAATTTTTAGAATTAATTATTGAAAAAATATCTACCTATATAGAGCCTACAACTTTAATATTTTCATTGTAACTAGAAATTACTAATTTACAGGAACAAATTATAGAAGATGTTTTGTTGTGCTCTAGAAAGCTTTGCCGTTTGAAAGCTTTAAAGATATTTATATCTAAATATTGCTTTCAAAGCTGATTTTTAACTATATCGCCTTACTGTCATGTGCGATTTTCTATCCACAACTGTGGCAGTAGTGTCAAGAATTCACACATTCATAATCATAACGGCACTTAGTTAATGCTGACTCTCAGTTCAATACTTTATTTTATTTTTGCCTTTATTGTTGTAGTGCCAGAAAACATTAAATAAGTTTTGAGAACGGCGCCGAGTTGACAGTGCTTCCATGAGTAGAAATCTCGCTTGGATCCGATTACGTTAAGTTAACACGGGAACCGATCAATAAAGGCTTGGTCTGTATTGCTAGGAGCTTTTCCAAGGTTTTTTCAGTCTTAGCTTATCGGATGCAGATATGTATACCGATGCAATCCCATCGTAAAATAACACTATCGTCTAAAGTTTATTTTAGATATTAAAAAGCTTACTAAAAAGCTCAAGCAGCTTTGTTGGAAAGTGTAAAGAAAACTAAACTTATGTTTAGAATTATACAAATCTTTTCTTAAAAAAGTCGCGTTATATAAAAAAAAATCTCCGAAATAGAAATTTAAAAAATTTTATTGAAATTAGTTTCAGCAATGTATCGCTAATTAACTCTAATTGGTGACTACTTGACAATTTTCTAGAACAATTTGCCGCCAACTCGCGCGCTCATGTGCAAAATAACGGTTGATAATTTTGGAAATTTACAAAAGATTTTGGCGAAATATGAGAAAAAAATTACTTTTTGTTGTGGCGCCTAAAATTATGCCACGACAAAGGTTGCGGAAATGCTCAAGTCAAGCGTTAATAATTAAATGCGCGTGAATGCGTGGCGTGTTGCCAAGCTTGCTTACATTCAAATATATATTTTTTCAGCGATTTTCGTTTGCATAACTAAAATTTTTTTTATGCTACGTTTTTTTATTTACTTTTTTATTAATATATATTTTTTTTCTGTGTTTTTTTCCTGTCGACTTCTCTTCTAATTATTTACCTCTCCCGCCACCATTTCACAATTTCCGTTTCCGGCATACTAAAGCGCTTATGGTTGTTGTAGATTTTTAATTAAAAAATGTGCGTGCAACACCCCCGCAGCCCGCTTGCCACGCCCTAATTTCATAAGCATAATGAAAAATTTGCGCGCACACAGTAACCAACAATAATACCAACCTGGCGACGCGCGCGCTTCCCACCGCCAATCATGCTCATTAACCTAAGCAACAATCACAACAGCAATATGCCATGGCAACAACATAAATTGGCAGCATGAAAATCACTCAAGTAGCAATTAAAGTTTGTTGCATTAGCCATATCCGCTTGCGACCGTTCGTCCACACCAAGCGCTGATTTTAAGGCGCGCGCGCGCTGCAAACGCGTCTATTTAATGAGCAGTAACAACAATAACTGCAATAATGTGGGTATGCGCGTTACGGTCAGTTGACTAGCGTTTACAAGCGGCCAAGTTTCTTTCGTACTTTTGTTTTATCGTTGTCGGCGGCGTTTAAGCATTTTAAATTAAGTTGCTGGCAAATTGGTTTACTTCATTCTTTTCCGCGCGCGCGTTTCCAACAGCGATTTTTAATTAATTTTTTTCCTACACTTAATTGCATAATTAAACAGCTATAACAATAAACTGTTGCTTGTTGTTGTTATTGTTGCGTATATTGCTTACTTACCTGTGCAAATCATGTCGCCGACACGATAGGGTGGCAAGTCCGCACATAAATGCATGCCAGAGTCCTCGGGCTTCGAGCATATGTAGTCCTGCTCCTTGGAGAATTCGTAGTAGTTGGAGACACTAGAGTATTTTTTGTTGTTGTGATGGTTTGTTTATGGTTTTTTTCCATAGTTATTGTTGAAAATTTTTGTTGTTGTAAAGAGTAGCGTTGTTGTAGAGTTTTGCGCAGTATTGAACAAAATATTTGTTTTATGATAATTTTAACGGTGTTTTTTTTTAATTTAAAGTTGTTGTGTGAAAAATTAGTATGAATTTATTAAGAAACATTTTATGTTTAAACAATTTTGTTATTGTAATTTTGTTAACAAAAATATTTTTCGTAAAAAAAAAAATAAAATGCCAAATTTTTTTCAGTGTGCGGCAGTTCAATTGCATTAATTTTTTTCATATAGTATATGCAGTGTGTGTTATCGAGAGCAGAATGAGAGAAGAGAAAAATACATACAAAAAAGAGACATTTAGTAAATCACAATATATATAAAATTTATTCATATTCAAGACAATTCATAACATTTATTCAGACACGTAGAAATTGAAATGAATGTGTGGAAAATGAAGAGTTGATTACTGAGTATTGAGTGAAAGAGAAACTTAGTAGCTAAGTAAGTATGAAATTAGTACGAAAAATTAAAGCTTAAAAACTTGCGTAGTAAAGACGTGAGCTGAAGTCGTATATAGTATGCAAATTTGAAATTTCTTAAAAAATATATATACAAAATTAAAAAATAAAAAATTTAATAAAAATAAAACTTTAGGTTTTTAAGAAAAAATTTTAATTTTTTTTTTGTTTTAAAATTTAAAATAAAAATCTATTTTCTGGAAATTATTTTTTTTTATTTTAATAGAACTTTAAAAGTAAACTTTAAAAAAATTTGGAAAATAAATTTGTTTATTTGTTTTGTGAGAAATATATTCTGTTTTCGCATTTTTTTAAACATATGTATATCAAACTATATAAATATGATAATAATGTGAAATTTGTTATATGTTTTTATATCCGTGAAATACTCATTGTGTGACTGTTTTGAGTGAAGTGCGTTTTTTTTTTTTGAGCAAGTAATCTTGAATTGAGTTCAGTTCAGTTGAATTGAGTGAGTTAGCGTATGAAGCTTAAAAAAGTCTATGTAATTAATTTGAGTTTGGGTTTGAGCTTTCAAAGTTGAGTGAATTCATTAAAACTAATGCAATGTTAATGTGTTTAAGTTAAAATTCGTTTACAGTAATAAAAATAAATAAAATGAGAGCTGGTAATAACTTTACAAAATAAGCGTATGTATAAGAGATAACTTATAATTTCATTCAAATGTAGCTATTTTTAAAATAGTATTTTCGAGTGAATTGAAAATGAGATGACCAAGTAAAAAAGTAAAGCAAAATTATTATATATTATATATAGCAAATAGACTTATAAAATTAGTTAAGTGGAAGTTGAGAGAAATCTGATTTTGCTCACTTTCAATAAATTAGGTTGAAGAAGAACGTTTACTAAATGCCTTTAATATTTTGTTGTATAAGTGAATACAATAAAAAAATAAATAAAAAATACAACTAATTAGTTCAAAATTAAATGCTAAATTTGAGTGAAAATAATTGAGTTAGTTTCACACGAAAGAGTAAGAAGTAGTCATTTATAAGTGAGTCTAATCGACTGAGAGTTGAGTGCTTATATATTGAATTAAAGAATGATGAGTAAGTATTATCTGTTATTAAAGAAATTAACATATTGTTTTGAAAAAAGTTGTAGAAGAAATAAAATTTGAGTGAAAAATAGTACAAAAGAATTAAGTAAATAAAAGTGTGTTATAAAATTGATAATAATGAATTATAAAATAATGAAAGTGAAGTGAAAAGTAGTAGCGTGTACGCCTAAATAAGAAATTATTTTTGAGTGATATGAGTTGAGTTTTCGTAGATTGATGAGTGTCTGAGTTTAAGTTAAGAGTGTGTTAAAAGTAATAGTTAGCAACCAAATCAAGCTAGTGTAATTTTATGCAACTACAGTGTATAAAGTTTAAAGTTAGTTGACTCAGAGGCAAATATTGTTTAGTAAGATATCTCAAGAAAAGTTAAAAATCAATGCATTTTGGTTAGCAGATGTCAAAATTAAAATCAAACGCATTGTTCTAGAGCAGCCTATTTGAAACAACAACGAAAATTTGCATTAAGTTATAGTCCTAGCATTTCAAAAGAACATACGTCAAGAGCTTTCATAAAGACGTACAACACCCAGAGCGCTAAAAACATCGATTAAATAAGGAAATTGTGGCGGAAATTAGATTAGCATGAAGAAAGCGTTGAGAATTTATATAAACTAAAAAGGGAAAGCAATAAAAGTAGCGCGGGAGAGAATAACTAACCAACACTGGAGTTTTAGCACAGAAATTTGTCGAAAGTAAGTGATATTGAGCTTGTGGAACATAAGACTTAGAGCTATTTAAGAAAGTATATGATTCGTAGAGAAAAAATAAATAATAGCAACGAAAAGAATACAGCTACGCGAATCCTTGTACATATTAAAAAATAAGCTTGCAAGAGTAACTAGCTCAATTTACTACTATTCTTGATTTTAATATTCTTGTATTAGTATTGTATAAAGATTAAGCTTTTTTTTACTATCTGAAACTCTTTACAACTACCTATCGCATTATGCTACTTATTTAGTGGCTTGCGAAACATAGCGCCTTCCACCCATAGAAATTAGTTAAACCGACTTTTCGTGCCTTGAACTTGTGAAACAGATTCCTGTACTCAGAAATTGTTTTAATTTTTCATACTTTGAACTTATGGTACACAATCACCTACTCTTGATACAAATATTACCATGGTTTTATGTAATGGTTACTTGTGAAACACAAGTTGCTGCACATGGATAAAAGATGTTTTAAATAAAATTTTATTGCTATGTGATAATGATTGAAATTTTTGTGTAAATATTGTATAATTTCTTGAACATTTTTTTTAGGTCATTAAAGAATTTAAACCCCTTCGGAGTTTAAAAACATATTTTATTAAATAAAATAGTTAATATTTATTTCAACTTGCACTAGTTATGAAAGGTATTTTATAAATACGAAATTTTTTGTGGGAGTTTTAGATGTATATATTTCTTTTAGTCAGTTCTGTGCTTTTAGCTCAACTATTATAATGTGTTTATTTGTTTAGTTGGTTATAAATATATTATGTGCAATAACACACTACTATATTTTCATATTCAAAGGTAGCTTTAAATACCTTCCCAAGAGAAAATGATGATTTTTCCTGTAAAAAGAACAATCGCATTCATTTGAGTGCTTCTTGGCATTAAGCAAATGAAAAATATTTTCAGCACAACGCTACGGGGTCAACAACATTGAGAACACATTGGGATTTCAAGAGCATACGGGACACACGAGGTTGTCGGAATGTAAAATGGTATAAAAAGTTTATATATCTGTAGGGTTAGGGATTACTAGCTGAGTTTATAAAACTAATGGTGTTAATTCCAACAGTATATATATATGGAATTCGAATTTGAAAATAGGTCTAAATGTGTTATATATTTTAGAGTATATAGCTTCTCTGTGCCAAATATTTTTGTCTTTCCTAAAGAATATATTTACTTTATTATATACTATTTATTGCACATATTTTTATAATGGGTTAGGAATATATTTTGCGAATATGTCTTTAATAATAAATATTAATTTTGAATGACTAAAATAACTTTTATCGAATCTTATAATTAAATTGGAAAATATATCAAGGCAAGTAAGAAAATATGTGCAATATTAGTATGAACTTGTGGAACACCTGCCTTAAATAGAAAATATGGATGATAAAAACATAATTTAGAGATATTTCAAGTATAGACAGCAAAAGCAGTAGAAATGAAGGTATAAAAAGTTATGTGAACTTGTGGAACACCGGCTAATATATATCGAAAATTCCTTCATAGTGAGAAGATAATATAAATGTAGAATGAAATGCGGCAAGGTAAAGATAATATTTTTATTAAAGAGATGAATCATAATTCTTTTGATATGAAAACTAAACAGAATTTTCCTTAATGAACTTGTGGAACACATTTTAATAAATTATTGTAAGGATATTTCTCCTTAATATACATATACTAAAGTAGAGAACAAGAAACGGAATAATTTTTTCCCGAAAGAAATGAAAATAGATTAACCTAATGAATAAGAGCTAGAATAAGAGAAATAAGTGAGGAAAGCAAGAAGAGAAAGTAAGCAACGAATACTTAAGAAATAAAAAAAGCTTAAACTTAGTTTATTGCAGATGTTTCTTGAATAGATTTTTCTGAAATCGTAGTGAAAGGTAGTAAATAGTTTTTATAGTAGTAGCAACTATTTTTAGATCATATTATTCTTTGAAAATGTATTTTAAGGGAGTAGCAAGTGTTCCTACAAAGTAACTAAGGCTTTCAGAAAATAGTGGTGAATATATTCGCAAGAAAATAATTCAAGTCCAAATACATACACACATTAAGAACTAAAAAAATTGTATGCAAATGTAAAACTCTCTTCAATTTATGCTCAGGGTTTTACATTTACACACTAAATGACACCGAATACAAGTTGTGCTGTGAGTTGTAAGTAAGAGTAGTCTAGAATTGGTAGCACCTAGGGCACTCTATAGCATTGTTTAAGTAGTGTTTTTAGTGATGAGTTAAATAGTAGTGTATCTTCTGCGCTACAGTGTGTTAAAAATTGTAATTTTTATTGAATTTATTTAAGAGTCAATGAAACTAGCTAGACTAGTATGTGAAAATGTGTGTACTAAGTGTGGCACGCATAAGATGCTAATAGTAGTAGAATACAGTGGTGCTCATATAGTAGCAGCTAAATTGTAGTATGTTAGTTACTGGTGTATTAAGAGTATATTAATAGTATTAGTAGTAGCAAAAAAGGTACTATTTATAGAAAACACGCTGATTCTAAAAGGCATCTGCAATATATTTCATACTATTCGTATTTTAGTATACTAGATATATATATATTTTTTGTAAATTTGTTTTTGCAGTATTTTTTAATATTTATTTACGTTTATGTTTATCAGTTGTTTAACATAAATACAAGTAAAGAAAGAAATGGATTTATCTTACGAGTTAACACGGACTCGAACTCTGTACTCTTTAGGTAGGTCCCTGTAAACAAAAAAACCCGTATGATTTTTGAATTTCTTGTAGTTCAATGTTTTGTAATTGTAGTTGTATTTTGGTAGTTTTTGTTTATTTTTATTTTTTTTTTGGAAGGGAAATATTGAAGGGTTTTAGCTAAGATTTTGTTTTTGTTGTTTGTTTTTCCGAAATTGGGCGATTAAGTATAAATGTTTATATTGAGCTGGGTTTAAAACTACTACAACATAGCGAAGAGAGAGAGAGCGAGGGAAAAAGATGAAAAGAGAGTACGCTAGAGAGTGAGAGCGAACTCAATGGCAGAGGAAGTGTGTAAGAAAATTTAGCAGTACTCATAAGAAAATGTGTGTGAGAGAGCGAGGCAGAGTGGAAGTAGTGGATTGAGATAGAGTTAGATCGTGTAAACGGTAACACTAATGGAATGTAATGAGAGACACAAAAAATATGGTTGGAAAATATATGGGTACATTCGGCAGGCTTTGGTCAGCAGGTGGATCACGTTGGACAGCTAGCTTTATTGAGGGGAATTAGAGTGAGTGAGAGGGGTATAAATAAGCAATTGGCAGCAGCATACAGCGGCAAGGACTTATGGTATTGGAGACAGGATGAATCAGCGGTAGTAGAGAAAGGGTTAAAAAGTATTGTAGTCGGTTAATAAAAGGGCTGAAAAGACAAAATTTTAAAATAGTATTCAAATTGTTATAAAAATACAGAATTGCAACTGAAGTTTGGGTTTTAGTTTATTCTTAAACCTTTTATACATAACTTAAAAAACGATTATTACTTTTATTTGTAATTTATAAATATATACAGAGCTGATTTTAAATGTAAAATCGCAAAAATTCAAAAATAAAATTGTTTTTTTTTTGTTTGCTTTTACGCTAAGAATGTCTTTTTGAATAATAAGTAAAAACAATGTTAACAGATAAAATTACTAGCAAAAAATGGTGGACAACAATTTTTTTGAAACTGCTAAAACACAAAAATTAAATATTTTTTCTTACATTTTAAATTTGCAGTAAAATTAAAGAATTATCTATGACTGTTAATATGTACTCGGGCTCTGCTTACAAATTATATTTTCTTATATTTTTTGCAAATTATAATTTTTTGAAATCAAAAAGGTAAAAGACGCGCCCTATTAAGAAGCTTAAAATCTCTTCAAAATTGGAAAAAAATTATAATTAAAATAAAAAAAATTTAATAACATTTACATAAAATAATATATTTTCAAAAAACAAATGTTTCTATAAATACAAATATGTATTTTTATTTTTATAATATATTGTTTACACAAACATTTTTTTTTAATTTTGATAAAACCTTTAAATTTCTGCAATTTTTAATAATTTTTTTCTGTTAGCCGTGCAATAAGCTCATAAGAAGACGTGAGTTTTGCATTTTACCTAAGTTTTCACTCAATTTGTTAGTTTTTTTTGCTAAGTTGTTGGTAAAATCGTAGCTAATCGCGTGTATTTACAAATTATGCCATATGTGAGCACTTGTATTTACATGTGAGTATGGATATAGTATACAAAGAATTTTTCAGCAAAAAAGGGTAGCGACGGCTACTGTGTGTGTAAATTTTCAAATATATTGAAAATTTTGAGTTTTAATAATTTTTTGAAAATTTGAAAAAATACAACGGCAAAACAACAAAAAACTGCTTTTAAATTAATAAATATATACAATAAATTTAAGTTAATAAATAAAAATATTTATTTATATTTAAAGCTAAGCAATTAATTCCTATTTTACACAGAATAAAATTAGTTGCAAGATTCGTAAACTATAATTTCTTTTTTCAGATTAACTATATGTTTTTAAGAATTGTATATATTTACAACAAATCAGCATAAATACCTACTCACTTAAATTTTCAGCTTGAAATTGTGTTACAAGGTACTTAACATTTTCGAAAAACACGTATTAATATTTTAAATAAAGCAAGAAATTAAGTTTAAAATAAATAAAACAGAACCAAAAAATTATTTTATTTGACAAGATATCGTCATAAATTTGACACCGATTATTGTCTAAGGCAACGGTACAATCCGTAAAAATTCTTTAGATTGAACCACCATAGAATATAACTGTCATACAAACTAATCGAACAAAATAACGATAAACATCTATCTATACCTCTTTATGCTACAAAAAAGATGTGAATTAGTGTATTATAGTTTCGGCAGCCAAAGTTCACATTTCTTTTAGTTCTTGTTTTTTATATATATTTTTCTCTTTTTTTTATTCACATACTATTTTTCTACGATATGTTAAGATATAATTCACATAGGCCAAAAAAAGAAAAATTAATAAATAATATAAATAAATAAATAATAACAAGTAAAAAAATTTAATAACTGAAAAATTAAAACAAAAATTATGTAATACGAAAAAAAAATTTAAAATATAAAAGTAGATGTTTCGAAACCACTATATAAATCAAATTATAAAATTAAAAATATTTAAAGTAATTTAAAAACTAAAAACGTTTATAGCATTAAATGAATGTTTATGCCATATATTTATAATTAATATGTTAACACTATATATTTAAGAGAAATGACTTAATGTTTTATACTTTTAAAACTGTTATTGTACTATATAAAAATTTCAACAAAAACAAATTTTTAAACTAACCAAAAAAAATTAAGACGTTTTCAAAATATTAAATTTGTTTTTTTTTTGTTTTTGGGCACAAGTTTGCTGAGCTTAATTAACCCCCCATGTTATTGTGAGGTTTTGTTTAATACTAATACTGAAAGTGTCCCAATTTTATACTTTAATATGAAAATATTCAAGTCACAAATGTGGAAAACGCTGAGGGAGATTTTTAACTCATACAAATACTTTAAATAGAGCTCCGTACAGAAAAATGTTGATCACATTAAAAAGCTGCGTATATTATTGTCTAAACTTTTCATTTTATGTTTTATGAAAATTTTCTAAGAAAGATTTATAAATTTTAGATACAGATCTAACAAGCTTAAAGTAGAAAATTTATGTACAAAGCCAAAACGTACCAATTCAAAATCATTAAAATTAAATGAGGTTTCCGAGTTTAATAATTTTTAAAGATTATGCGATAAGGTGTGTAAAATTGTCGGAATACTAACAAAATACATCTTGAACATAAGTATAATGGATCAAATACCGAACTAGAAAGGAAACAACTTATAATTTTTTTACATATTTGACAATATTTTGCTGAGGACGAACTGCTGAAAGTTTTTTAGTTCCGATTTAATTAAATTTTCAACACTCTATTGCGAATGCGGGGTATGCGACTTGGATTTAGTCGTAGCACAAACCAAATTTAAGTTGATACACAACCTAAAATTCAACCATGACAAACACCTTTTGTAATGAATATCACTTTTTTGTTAAGTGAACGAAATTTTCGTAAAATGCTTTTATGGTATTATTTATATCTATATCTGATATCCACATGATATTTTTTAACACAAGAATATGACTTTTTAATAATATCTTTAGTTATTGCTGGTAGTGAAAAGTTTTTGAGCAAACAATGAAAAAATTAAAGCTTTTTAGTTTAACTAAGCCTTTAATTAGCCATAAATTGATTAATTTGAAAAACCCTGAGGAAAAAATTATACTTGAAAAGTCTTTTATTTTAACTAAGCATTTAATGAGCTTTAAATTGAAACATTTTTCTTTCGCCATTTTTCCAGTTTTGCATTCATCCTTTTGCATTTTCATATTTCAATTTTTTTTACCTTGTCGCTTTCTAAAATCTTAATATATTTACTCAATATAGCAGTATGTAAAAGCTCAGCGCTAGTGCCATGCCGACGACTACGGTTTTCAGAACTGCCAAAAATGTATACTGAGCAGACACCTGCATATCACTTTGTTTACCAAAGCCAGCGCTTAAGTAAACATAGTCTTATATACCTATATGTGTCTGTACATATATACATACATATAAAAGTATAATATATATATAGAACATGCTAAAAACTCATATGGCATGTGTGACGACAAGACGCCGATACAGCGCTACTTGGGCGCCTGAAATCTACAAATGCACAGACAGTCAATGTTTATTATACGATATATTAGTGAGTTGGCATAATTTACTACCATATATACATATATCTTTGTATGTAGGTGCGTGTGTCGCGTGGCAGAAAACGCGCAAGCAGCTATTCCGTAAGTGTGCTAGCAAAGAGACTAGACTAGGTTGACTGCTGGGGAAAACAAAGTATTCCGCTAACAATTAATTTGCATTTTAAAGACACCCACCGATAGCTGGCACATGACAGGATGGATGCAAATATGGCTTTCAGTAACGATTAACATCGTGGCGCGTTTGTCATTTTTATTATGACTACTTTCTCGCATAAAAATGAAAAATCGAAAATTTATTGTCGTAAATATGTGCATATATGCAATTTCATCGATAGGGAATACGTCTGCTAAGTGACTGAGACGTGATTGCTGTAGCACAGAGTGCGGCACAGCACTTGAGACTCATGGCGCCTGGGAGTCAGCATTCGACTGCGGATATATTGAGCGCTTAGTTTATACCACGTCGGCAGTCAGCAGTCTGCTCACACCAATTGCGGCAGCTTAGAGTGAATGACAGTCCGATTGCTGACATTTTATTTGAGAGCCGAGTTATAGAAATTTGCATAAAACATAACAGTCAATAATGCTTTGAAGAACTTTGAAGTTCGTTACATCTATATATTTGAGAATTTTTGAAAATGTATCAATATTGGCTTTACGAAAGTGTTTATCTCGAATTATGTTACTTTAAGTAAAAAAAAATTCCTGAATTGTCAGAAATCATCTCGTTTAAAATTATTTCCTTTCCACTCCTCCAACACCTAAGAAAGTGGTCTATCAATTGTATAAATTGAAATGCGTTTGGTTGTCACAGATTGTCCTGAGTTGAAAAAAAGTTTTTATAATCTGTACAATGATGTTTTTTATGATGCTGGGTCCTTAAGACCTTCACGATTCGTGCCCATGTGTCTCATATTTTATATAATACTACTGAAAGTTTTGTGGATAGATTACAAGCGAAAAAAATTGCTAATAATTGTGAACTTTGTGTTTAATGCTGCTTAAAGCTTTTGCAACAATTTTCTATCTTACTTAAATTTATACAAGCAGAATTAGGATCTTCAGTTTAGGTGAAAGGGTATGAAGAAGCTTGCTGAAAGTTTCTATAAATACAAAACTTAAGTAAGACCTTTGGTAAGACAATGTGTATAAAATAATCAAAAAGGCTTCACTTTTCTTAAGAAACATTTAAAACTACCAGTTAAAAATTAATAAAAGCTTGCTATAAACTTCGACACAGCCTCGATTGGAACTTTAGTAAAACCAAACTAGTTATTAAAAGGTTTTATTAGCATAATCAGTACTGGAAACTGCTTAGAATTATATTATTTAAGGAAGCTTGCTACAAAAGCTTCAACATTGCTGCGTTCATTACTTTTGAAAAACAAAAGTTTGAAAGACTTGGTTTGAACTATATTGTTAAAAATTAAGTTCTTGTAAAGTTTAGTTCTTCTCAATTATACAACACAAATAAAAATATAGTATTAATAATAAAGCTGAGACACAAAGCTTTAAGCTCTAGCTCTGTATACTTATATTATTGCCTAAGTATGTAAATATATTAACATTAATTACTTAGTTAGAATCTGCAGAAGCTCAAAAGTAATCAAAAAGCTTACAAATAGGCTTTTACAAAGCTGTGATTGAAGCGTTAATATTACAGTATTTTTCTAATTAAAAAAACAAAAATGCGTATATGTAATTGCATGCTTTATTGCATAAATTAAATAAAAAGCTCTAAAAAAGCTCATCGTATTTTTACAGTTTCTGCTCTACATGGTATATACAAATGTTATGGTATGTATATATACACATGAATCTTTACAATTACCACCTTTAAACGGTTTACACAAGATCTGCAGCTTGCTGAGCGTCGAGCGGTATTTGTAGGAAAGCTTTATGAAAGCTTTTTTATAACAATGCAAGTAGTCATATTACAAATGTTGTAAGACAAATTTTTTTGATAAAAAATTAAAAATTGTATAAAACTAATATTCGTTATGACTATTGAAAAGAAATTAACTAAGAAATTATCTTTTTTATTACAAATTTAAAGATATGAAAATATTGTTTTTTGAAAGTAAAATAAATTTCAATAATATCAATATAATGTACTTAAAAATATATAGGATATTTAATGCGTAAAATTTAAAAAATATCTTTTATAAAAAATAACAAAAATGAAAATTTGCTAAAGTGAAAATTTCTAAAATCGCGTATATACAAAAAAGCTCTAAAAAAAGTTCGAAAAAAATTAAAAAAAAATACCAAACTATTTTTATTGGTCTTAACATTAGTTTGCTTAGAACTTTAATTTTTTTATTCGAAGTAGTCGCTATAGACCCTAAAAATGCTCTCCATTTATTAGCTATACATTCAGAAGCTTTTTACAAAAAAAAAATAAAAAAATAAAAAATAAAAAATTAAAGTAACGCTATGCAAAAAAAGCTGAACAAATACTATAGCATCTTCTTTAGTACAGAGAAAGTGAAACGAAAACTCATTAAAACCAAAGAGAAAGTCAAACGTTGCAGAATAAGTAGTAGCAATGCGGAAAGAGAAAAGTTATTATTGTTTAAAATATTTCATTTAGTAAAAATGGAAATTTTTCAAAATATTTTTTCATAAATGAACTTTAAGAAGTGTGTACTTACGGAAATGTGACGACCGGCATTTCGGAGACCCAACAACGCTGACGCAATATGCCCTGCCACAGTTGCACGCCAATAATGCCGAATATGAAGAAGACGAAGAAACAGAGCAGCAGCACATTGCCGAGCATAGGCAGCGTGTCCAGCAGCAACATGACCAAAATGCGCATACCTTGCGTCAAAGTAGAGAAAATGTTGTTAAAATATTCAAATGAAATGTCACTCTAAATAATATTAATATTAATTTACTTTATTGAAAAAAAAGCTACGTATACGCCCTGCCATTTATTTAGTCATTCTCTCTGTACTTACTTGGTATGCGATTGATTGCCCGCAATGGACGCAACACTCTTATCGTTCGTATCGCCGTCAAGTTCAAATTTTCCACATTCGTTACGTATTCCAAGAGACCAGCAATAACTATAAAGAAATCCAGTCGATTCCAAGAATCAGCCATATAGGTATTTTTACCATGCAAGCCCATCGCTATAGTTTTGATCAGCATTTCGATGGCGAAGAAAACGAAAATGATGTCGTCGAAGATCTGGAAATAGAAGATAATAATTTGGCGGTTATATTAATCCCTAATAACTGTTTTATAACATTTGCAAAAAAAAACATTAATTAAATAATTTCACAAAAATATTTGGTTTTTTCTTTTATTTTTGACTAAAATAATGTTTTTAGCTGATATATTTTTTTTTCAAAATGTTCGTTAATGCTGAAAAAATAATAAATTATCAGAAGGAAACTAATACAAATGTTTTAAATTTATAAAGTAAAAAAATAATATTATAATATATTATTAAATATGTTATTTATATTTTTTTTAATATGTATTTATTTTTAAAAATTCCAAAAAAAATTTTTTTTGAAACTAATTTTGGTTTATTTTTTACTGAAACAAAAATCTTTCTTAGCCAATTACTTTATCTTTTCCACTTAACTAATATAAAAAATAATATTTTTTAATTATTAAGTAATAAAACTTAATTTTTTTAATAAATTATTTATTGCTGGCAAATATTATAAGTATAATTTTTACTATAAAAAAATTGAATAAAAACAAAAAAAAAACATGAAATATTTTTATTATACCAATAAAATAATTTTCTTGTATTTTTCACATTTAAATTTATTTATTGGTAAATAAATTTTAATTTGCGTAAAAAAATTTTAATAATAATTAAAATAATGTAAAAATTAATATTTTTTAGAAATAAATTATTATTTGGCTGTAAAACAATTTGTTAAGAGAGTTGGAAGAAAAAATTTGTGTAAACAAAAATTATATTTCTTAATTTTATATAAAAAATTGTTAACAAAAACTTAATGTATGTTTTCTTTTTCAGCGTTCGAAACAATAAAAACTTCGAGAATAATTAATTTTTCTTCTGGAATAATTAATTAAAAAAATTACATTTACATACATTTAAATAAAACAAAAAAAATTTTCAAAAAAAAAAAATTTTTTAATTTATTTTATAAAATTAAAAGTTTATTAACTTTTTTGACTACAAAAAATTATGAATTAAAAAAATTTAAGTAAAAGTAATAAGAAATAAATCAATTTTTGAATAAAAGAAATATTTGGTAGTTTTTTTTTAATATTAAAAGTATTTCATAAAATTTTTTTTAAATAAAAATAATTTTTTAGGTTTTTTTTAATATATCAAGGCTCTAATACTTTTATTTACGTATCAATTTTAATTGATTTAAGAAATAAGTAAATTAGTTTTAAAATCAAATTTTTTCAACCATAAAATCAACAGTTTAAATATTTTT
The DNA here is from genome assembly GCF_042242935.1 of Bactrocera oleae. NCBI lineage: Eukaryota > Metazoa > Arthropoda > Insecta > Diptera > Tephritidae > Bactrocera > Bactrocera oleae. The sequence continues at coordinate 5,446,810 of NC_091539.1, forward strand.
ATGTGAAAATTTGCCCGAGTTGAGTGTCCATTATGTGCATTTCACTAAAAATGCAGCTTAATATATAAAAATATTTGCAAAATTTTATCATGCACTTTTCCATTTCACTAACAAAATCATACTTCAAAGTCGCTCAAAGAAGACGCCACAATGTCAATTGCTTTTCATATATTATACATTCTTTGCCAATTCAATTGTGCATTTTCTACAATAAACACAAGAGGTGAATCCAACATTTTGTAAATAATTCAAAAACTCAATTGTGCCACAAGGCACCAATATGCACACATACATGTAATGCGCACATTGAAATGAAATGCGTCTTATAATAATACAAAAGTATATGCACTTAAGTGCATTGTACTCTCTCATTGTTGTTGCTGTGTTGTTTTAAAACTGCACTTTTGGTTGTTTAGCTCAACCGCAAACGCCACCATTCACATGCCTTACCACTTATAGACAAAATGTATTTCATATACCATTAACTTTCTAATATACAAATACTTGAAATGTTTTCATACATAAGTGCATGTGCATGTGTGTATGTGTGTGTATTTGGATAAATGCATTTGTACGTGACCGACTGCGAGTGAAAAAGCGAAAATGCCGAGTTATGCGAGCGAATAAGATAGATTGTAAAAGTTGTGCGTTTTTAGTGACAGCCACAGCATGCCTGTAAGAAATTAATGGCAAACGCAGGATTTTGACTTGAATTTTTAAAATCGTCTCAACCAGTAGTCAATTGATAGATATCTCTTATATTTAAGGTTGGAGTCCATAAGAAATCAATCTCAATCTTCACTTCGAATTTCCCGCGTTGCTGACAGCTTTTTGTATACTTTAAGTACAAGAAGAACTTATTATTGAGGACTGAGAAATATCTGACAGCGACGCTTGTTATAAAGGTGTGGACAACGCTGCCTGTATCATATTAAGTATAGTGGAGGCCTTTTGAATAAGATAATGAAGCCGATGGTATGTTTTTTTGTATACTGCAATCGGTACGCACGAAGTCTGTAGATCTAAACTCTCTTTTCAGCAGAGAAAATATTTCTGCCAGTCAGTTAGATTAAACTTTGTAGTAAAAGAGCCTCATAAATATAGCACCTCTCTTGCGAATTTTATAATTTATTATATTGAAACAAAAATGTCGTGTATTGTTAATATTCTTGGGGATCTCACGTCGAATACTATCAGACAAGCATTAGAAACTCTTTTTTTGTTTTGGAGGCATTAACTAAGATCACAATCTAACCTATAGCTTGTGCCTATTTGAAGACTGAAGCTCATCTGATAATCCAGTTTTTTAACGCAGCCTTAGTCTAACTTGTTCAAATCGAATATTCTTGAGATTTTCAAACGTTAATTTGGTTTTGCTTCAAAATATTTCCTAAGGGAGAAACTTATTAAAAAACATTACGAACTCCGAAAGATAGAACATATTACAATTGAACTATGAAGATTTTTTATCAGATGATTTCAAGCAAGGTTTTAGAAAACTTTTTTGATTCCTGGAACTTTATAAAAATATTTTGAAAATCAAGTTTAAGGATTTATAGCATTTTTCCAAGGCAGTCGAGACTTTCTTAATGTAACGGCTCTGAATTTATAACCGCTCAAGAACTGTCAACTCAGCCGCTTTTTCCAAAATAATTTTGGAAATGTTAAATAACATTACAACAACAACATTTCTTATGTATTTGGCCAAACTTTTTGAAAATTTCATTACATAATATAAAAATTTTTTTTGACAAGTCCTCAATTGTACAAACAAAGTCCTCCTTAATTACGTCTATAGAGTTATATAAGGCGATAAAAGTTAGTTTTTGAAGTTTTTTTAAGGAATTGCTTTTAAAAATAATTTCCATATAGGAATCTTAAAAAATTGGAATGTTTTTAGCCATGTGGTCTTCAAATTCTTGGGAAAGACGTCTTAAAGGAAATACTGTAAGAACGCCGGAGACGTCGGTATGATGACGCCGAGATGGTCCGCTGATCTTTTCTTTTCCAATTCCACGCATTTTCTACTTACAACGCGTCATTTAGGTCTCACTAACCCTTATTACTATGGGATCCTCGTAAAAGACGTCAATAAAGTCTTATAAAGACGTGATACGATTGAAGCCTCAAGTTAAGTCTTCCATCGACTGGATAAAAAATGTCTCGTTGCAATTCCTCACATCGCCTGGATTTCTCATACCTATAAATTTACTTTTTTTCCGTTTTCTCACATCGCCTGGCTTTGCCATACCTATAAAGTTTTTTCTCACGATCTCTTCACGCTTGGTCGCTACTTTCCGTTGCGGCTGCTGACACAGTCATTGAAATTGCAATTGAATTGTCCTTGTCATTGCCATTGTTTGGCGTACGTCGTTTTTCCTTTGAGTTGTTGTTGTGCTCTCAAATATGGTTTGAGTTGTACTTCGCCCGCGGCCCTTGATTTAGCTGCTTGCTTCCACACACGACTGAGCTTTTGCCTTGTCTTCGACACAGTTGCCAGTTCGTTTTTTGCATTACTGTTCCCTCTTAGTTGTTTCTTTATAAATAGCAACTGTTTGTTCGTGTGGTTATAGTTGTTGGGTGTGTGTATGTTTGCTTGTATTTTAAGTGCTTTTGCTAATAGTCATTTGTGGTTTTTCAAGTGCTGCTTTCTCTAGTTGACTTCGTGCTGCCGCTGTGTGAGAGGGCCTCAAGGATTTTGTTGTTGTTGTTGTCTCTGTCTGTTCCTCCTTGCCTTTCTGCTGCTACTTCCTTGTCAGTGTTTCCTGTTTCTTACGCCTCTGTGTTGTTGTTTTATATTTTTAAGTGTTTTTCGTTTGCTCTCGTCTTTTGATTGCAATTGTTGTCAATGCATTTGAATATGCGCTACTGTTTGTTCTGTTATTATTTTTTCTTGTCAACAATTTTGACGGTTTTATTGTTTAGTGAACGATTTGGAGAGGCGCTTCTCACTTAAAGGTATGCAAAAATATGCAAAGATAAACGTACAGAAAACAATAATGTAAGGAATAGTATTTGGATATACAATTCGGAGCGTTGTTTTGCAATTTTTTTTTGCCTTTTGTGCAAATTCTGTTGCCTGACTGACAGGAAATTCCGTTTTTGGTTTGAGTTTTCCCGAAAATCCGTATAATTTTTTTTACTACTGGAAATGATTTACCCTTAGTTAAACTTTACATAAATTTTGTTACATATCTTTAGTGCATAAGAAACCCAATACTAACAAAAATTTATAAATTGTAAAAAATACAATTGGTAACATTTATTGCCTACATTTGGGAGCAAAGTTTAAAGTGAAAATTGTTAAAAGTATATAGGAGATATAAGTGCCGTGTTTGGCAGCTTGCCAATAGTCTAAACAATGCGAAATGTATCAGCTAGTCTTTTTTAAACTTTCATACTAGTGTAAATGATCCATTATTGCATACTTTTAGGAGCGCTGCTTAAAGAAAGCCCACTAAAAGCGTTTAGAATCCAGAAGTGACATGTTTGACTTCTTAGCGACACTTAAACAAGGAGAAATTTGTCAGATAACTTTGGAGCTTTTATTTTAGTGTACTCAATAAATTTGTTGGCCACATTTCGTATCGCAGCTTATCACATAAACTCATTTTAGCCATAAAGAAATCAAAGGGAGGCAGAAATGAGCAGAAATTTGTGAATTGTATTCTAGGAATTGTCAGACCAGTTTATTTAATAGATCTATTGCCTACTTTTGGGAGCAAAGCTAATAAGGACGACAATTACATGAACTTATAACACATAAGTGGCATTTGTGGCTTTTTGGCAATAACTTGCACAATCATGTCTATATAATAACCAAAAGCCCGAGACATCAAAGGTCCCTTAACTGAATTTCATGGTTCCCAACTCAACTTGACTACTTGATTGACCCGGGCGCGAAAGTAAGGGGATACTCTCTTTGTTAATAACTCTGTCGAGCTAAAATTTTCCATACGGCTCAGCTATAAAGTAGTTAGAGGACAGGGCTATGATATCAGCTGCTCCTCCGCATTGTTACTACTGAACTACCTCTTCATCTATTTTCCTATATATTTAACCTATATAATATTCAATTGCATAGCTAGCTTACCAATTAGAGGACATATTTCATCTTATTAAGTAATTATTTAAGTATTCTTCCACCACTACTATTAATCCCAGCCTTCGAAATGACCAGCAAAACAAGTTGCATACCCGCCTCACTAATCCTAATCGGCTTATTACAGTAAACAAAAAAAGTGTAATTTATGCTGAGCAGCTGCTGGAAAACTTCAGCACCATGTATCATAGAAGCGTTCGAGTGTTTAATACGATTTTTTCTCCAACACACACACACACTCAGCAAGGATCAGCAGGATAACAAGGTTTCTCTTTGATGCCTGTCAACTACACTGTCAGTCGCACAATTAGCGTTGAGAGTATTGCAACAGCCAAGATAGTGAGCTCGAACTCGTAGCAGTTAGTGTTTTTTTAATAACTGTGTGATTAGATAAATGAGCAGTTGCCTCAAGTGATAAGTTGGTAGCAAAAATGCCAGAAACAGACAAGCGTCTGACAGACACAATAAAGTGTCATTGTTTGAGTAATTATCAAGTGAGCATAAATAAAATGTGGAAGTAAGAGTGTAAAAGTAACACGAAAGGGATGCAAAATACGAGAAGTACTTGAAATTGTACACTAACGGACGTCACTGGTATTGCTTTCAAAAAGTACAAGCCTTTAAGATATTATGGGTAGAAAATAGAAATAATGGAAAATATTTTCAATAACTAGATTCAACTTTGCTAAATAATTCCATCAACTTCATTTGGTTAACCACTGTAAAACATACACTAAACTCAGGTATTTCCTCGTTCTTGCCTTTCTGTATATATTTTCATACCAGCTTCGTCTCATTAGGAACACGTGCCTTTATGTAGTTAATATACAGTTCAAAATCCTCAAAATTTTGACTCCATCTGACATTATATACGATTGTTATAAAAAATAGTCAACAGCGCCATCTACCGCGTAAAATCTTTATTTTTCAAATTTGGTCAAATTCGACATTATTGTACAAGTATCAATTTTAGTAGGCGGCGTATGTATTTATATTCAAATTCTGACCTTAAATGGTCAATAAATCTATTCAATATAGAATTTGACTTCAGCGCCACCTATCGAGTAAAATTATGCAGTTGATTTAGAAGTAGCTTCTGATAGTAAGTCTATATAATTCTTATGAAAAAATATAACCTAGTCGGACTTGCTTTATTGTTGCAAAGAATTAATAGCAGTCTGTTTTAGAGAAATAAAGTTTTATACAGTGATTAAGTGATACCTCCTAGTGGATTTGCTAAAATCTGTATATTAAAATAACATATTCAAAAGCTCATTTTTGATACCAAATTTTGCCAAAATTTTACAAAATGCTTACCTATGTTCAGGAGCATCTTTTTTATTTTAGTTTTAAGACGCTTTTACAAAACTATTTTAAATTTTTACACTTTTTAGCTTTTTTGACCATTCACGACCATTTTAGTTTTTTACTTCATAAAAATTGCACTTTTTGGCTATGTCTTTTGGCTTTAATGTCTTCTACGAATCTCTGCCTCCCTACATATATATTTTATGGTGTACTCGAGAAATAATGCTTAATGCGTGAGTCTGAAACCACTCTCTTTTGGGAAGTCACGTTAGCTGCTGAACATATGTACCCTTATTTAGACTGATTAAGTAATTTCGTATGCCTAGTTTACACCAACACATACTTATATTCTTTGGTGTACTTAGAAAATCAGAAAAAAAACTTTTGGAATGTTTAAGTAACTTAATCTCTTGTCCGAAGTTTTGTCCTTAGAAGCTGAGCATGACTAAATGTATATCATTATTGTTGACCCTCAATAAGGACACCCATGTGCTTTCCTTTTTATTTAAATAGGTCACTTGGAACTTAACCGGAGCAGAATAAGTTTTCTGAGAGAAAACTTGATGTTGTAGCGATTAAATAAAAAGAGAACCACTTTTTAAACAGTAGAAGAAAAGCGATTATTCTATCAAATTCATATAACTATTAATATTAGCAGGATTTTAAGTCCAATATCTCCGAAATCACAAACATTAAGATCAACCTTTAAAATATCAAGCTTAACAAAAGTGTTTCTGGAGACATTTGCAACAAGAAGTTATTCAATGGAGTTCTCCCTCATGCAGATTATTTTTATTTGGCACAAAATCCGCCGCCAAGCCTCTAGGTAGGACGCCCTTAAGTTAATAATAAGTCTCACAGTGACTTGAATTGTTTTACTTGGTATAAAATCTTTCTTCTTCTTTCTTTTAAATCCATTTTATGCCAGTTTTAGTAAATATAATGTATGTAACATACTAGGTGTGTAATTCATGATTCGCTCGCCCTCGCTACACATTTATCATATCCATCTTAACTGTCCTGTTTGTTTGCGTCCATTGTGTCTAATGAGCTGAAGTGCTTTTATGTGGCATTAGCGCCAGACAGGCGGAAGTGTCATTCTCATGTAATGTATACGTATGTTTTTTTTTACGTATGATATGTATATATGTAGGTAAGTGAAAGAACACACATAGAATAATCTGATGATTGGTGTTCATGCTTTTTACAGACTATTGCTTTATGTGTCATTAATTTTATTGATTTTCAGGGTCTTACTTTCCTTGTCAACATGTACATATGTATGTTTGGGTATTGTTCTAATGTGTTCCTTACAAAATAAGAAACAAGTTTTTTTTTTCTTAAATTAATGATGAAGGCGTTGGTTGTGTCTTAAAGCTTTTTGTTTGTAAATGGTGAAATTGTTAATTTAAAAGATTTCATATTATTTTTTTTTATTGTTTAATGAAAGAATATAAAAATATACAATATTAAAATGTTTTAATTTTTTACAAAGTACAAAAAAAAAGTTATATATTTTTATGTTTCATAAAAAAAAGTATTTTTCATAACTTTTTTTAAGTACAAAGATAATATTTGTCGGAAAATACAAATTTTTGTTCCAAATTAAAAAAAAAAAACAGAAAAATTTAAAAATATTCGAAAATAGTCATAATATTGAAAACTAAAATATTATTTGTGTTATTTTATGAAAATTGTATACTTTTGTTGTTTTCATTAAATCTTTAGTAATGTGAAAATATATATTTTCAAACGCAGTTAGGCTATCTGTTAAACGCAAAATATTTTTTTTAATATTGGAGAATTAAAATCTAACATGTTTAAATTTAAACTTTACTGTAGTTATGAAATTAGAAAAAAATGAGCATACAATGATTTTTTGAAAAATTATTTATTTAAAAAATTTTAAAATGCTGAAGTTTTGATGAAAATTTTTAAACAATAAAAAATTTGTTAAAAAATTTTTTTTTGGAATTTCAAGCAAGTTTATTTATTCTGGTATATGTAAATGTTTAGACAAAGATATTAAAAAAGTCGCCAATTTTTCTTATAAATAGTAATTTGCGTAACAAATATAAATATAAACAATGTTTGGTGTATAAATTATAACAATTAAATTTTTTTAATAATTAAGCTAAAAAACGCATTGACGAAATAATTAACCAAAGAAACATAATTTTAAAAATTTTAAAATTGAAAATTAAAAATTAAAAAAATATATACAAGTATAATTGAAAATTTAAAAAAAAATGTATTAAATTTTTCAAAATTTTCTATTAATGAACATCAAAAATGTATGAACAAAAATTTATTAATTTATGTTTTGAATTCAAGTTTGACTAAATATTTTTAAAAATTTCATACTACATACAAATTTGACTTAATTTTTTTAAATTATAAAATACAAGTTTACTTTGTTTGTTAATCTTGAAAAATATATTTCAGAAAAAATTTAAAATGTCATGTATTTGGTAAAAATTTAAAGTTATTATATTTAAGCGCAAACTAAAGTTGTTGCTATATAAATAATTAAAAAATATTTGAAAAAAAATTTTTAATGGAAAAATATCTATTAAAATAAATGAAAAAGCAAAACATGCAGACAACAAAATAATATCCAAAAAAAATTCGATAAAAGATTATATAATTTATAAGTTCTTAGTACTAGAAATCCAAAGAATAAAATATTTTTTAAAATGAATCAGTTGATCTTTGTACTACATCCAGTAAAATTACCGTTTTTTACTTCTTCGAAAAAAATTGGAAAAAATTTGTTATTCTTTAAAATTTCGTTGCTGTGTATGTTAATAAAAACAAAGTATTGTATTATATAAAAAAAATACTAATGTTTTATTGAAACTAAAAAAAATATAATAAAAAATACTAATATTTTTGAATTTCGAACTAATATAAGAGGTTTTGATTTTAAAACTGCTAAAAAAGTTTTAAAACAGTTAGTTCTTGTACTAACTTTACTAAAATTTGTTAAGTTAGTAATTAAAAAAAAAATTATATACAATATTTCTTATGCAAAAAATACTAAGCAATTAAATGATTTTTTTAAATTGTAAATTGTTAACTTTTCTTGCATTTCAGTTGAGCTAAAAATATGGTTATAATTCTAATCTCGTGAATTTTTAATTTATTTTTACGCAGAAAACTTAATTTATAATACTTTACTATTTTTCCTTTCATCTTTAACATATTTCAATAACATAAAAATTGGAAATGTGTAAATTCCTGCGATATTGTGCTAAATTGAAAATCATTTTTAATGAAAAAAAAATCCCTCAAAAGTGCGGATTTATTAGCTCAAAATGTTATTTTGACTCCTTGTTGACCTTCGTACAATTCAAATTTAAATGTGACATTGCACTATCTACCCCTCCTAGCTTACCGTTCACAAGCATTCAATTCGAAAGCAACAAGTTCGATAAATAATAACTAACCACATGGCGTATGAGTATTATTTAATTTGCAATGCGAGCCAAATGCTCATCAATGGCATTTGCACACACAAGTGCATTTATGTCGATATACATATGTGAATGGGTGTGTGTGTGTGTGTGGGTATCGCTATAATTTCTAAAGCCTTTCGGAACGCATTTCAACAATGTATGTCAGCTGCATTTGGATTTGCATAAAATTCAATGCAAACCAACAAAGATGACAAATTTGGTGAAAATATTTGCTATTGTTGCTTTGGCAATAATTCAATGAAAATGTATGCATAATGAACCTTTGTAAATATTTCAATTAAATTAGCCATTGATTATAACAATATGCAAACAACACGTGATGTGTGCGATAACAAATAGAATTTACTGCAATTAATTTCGCAAATGTGTCGCATTATTTATGGTATTTTTCAATTAGTCTTAATCAAAGACAGACAGAATGGCGAACAACATTTTGGTTTGACGCTACAAGGCTATGTACTTCAAATTACTATAGCCTTCTGGGGTATAATATTGTTGTTGCAAAATTAATTATTGTTGTTAAATGAATTGTTGTTGTAAATTGGGATGTATTTGTAAAATTAATTGTTGTTGTAAAATTAATTATTGTTGTAAAATAAATTGTTGTTGTAAATTGGGCTGTAGTTGTAAAATTAATTGTTGTTGTAAAATTAATTATTGTTGTAAAATCAGTTGCTGTTGTAAATTAACTTTTAATTGTACATGCAGCTATTGTTCTAAAATTAATTGTTGTTGCAAAATTGTTGTTGTGAATTGACTTTTAATTGCAAATTGGGCTATAGTTGTAAAATAAATTGTTGTTGTAAATAGTTTTTTTTTTTTTCTGTTGCTTACCTGCAGTACACGACAGCGCAGCTTGACACACTTCTCGTCCTCGCACGGCTGATACATGCCCAGTGTGACGCAGTTGAAAAGTATCACCAGTATGGAGACGCGCTCGAACCATGTGTTGTGGCGCCAGCAATACGCAAATTGAAGACATTGCGAGAAAGTTGCCGAAATATGATGGAAAATAACAGAAAGTTGCAATGAAAATGCAAAAATGTTGCAGCGATATTGCAATGGGCTAAGTTAAGGAAAACATGTTGGCTAAGCAAAAATTTTTCTGTTAAAATTATTAAAATTATTACATATGATATGTGACGCATTTGAACAGTCTCAACTCAAACGCTTAAAAGTATGCAATTACTTAATAAGTGTGTAATAGCTTTAAATATATATTCTACAATTTAAAATTTTTGCGCAGAAATAAAAAAAAAATTTACTCACTGCAAAAAATTGTTTTATCGCCTAAAAGTATGTAATGCCGACCAAAAATACCATTCAAATAAAAACTATTTCATATGTTTATTACTATTTTTAAATATTTGAATTTCACCACAGAGTTAACATATCATTTTTATTTCACGAAAAAAGTGGTATCATAGCCTAAAAGTGTGCTATGCCGAACCAAAACCCTTAAAAAAATTATATCCAAACTCGTTTAGTGTTTTAAACACGATATGCATTGCAATATTTCAGTTTTAGCCCAATTCTACAAATTTTCAATTTACTGCAAAAATTAATTTTTTTGCTTAGAACTATGCCATACTCAAATTGAAATATATTTATAATAAGAACTTTTTACCAATGCCTAAAGTTTTTTCATGAACTGCAAAGAAATATTTAAATTTTAGCGCAGAATTAACTGAAACTGAAGCAAACACAAATTTTTTAGTACAAACATATTTTTAAGTTTTTTGTATTAAACTATTTTTAATGTATTAAACACTCGGCCCATTCACTTCTAAGCTTAGCTTTATTTGTCAAATTCAAATCTAACTGATTTTTTATAAAAACAATTAAGGTACTTCAAAAGTTTGACAGAAAAATTTGTACTAAAATTATATTTAATATGCAGCAAACTTTTGAATTTAACTTTAACTTTTTATGTGAACTGCCAAATTAAACATAAAATCTGAAAAGTTTGTACTGGAACTTAATTTTAGTACTAGTTTTAGTACTAAACTTCTTAGAACTATATTTAGAACTAATTTTTTTAGTACTACTTCTCATATCAGCCCTAAAATTGGCAAAAAGGTTTTGGCACTAAATATTTTTACTTCATAATGTACACACGCGTTTTGGTACATGCAATTTTATTATAAAAATTTGTTACTAAATAAAATTAACTAAGTGTTTATAATAATGTCTTGTGTGTAAAATTACAGAAACCAGTGTACTAAAAAATTTATATTAATATTTTTTCGATTTTTTGATATATTTTATAATATTCTCTTCCATAAAAAGTACTAAATAAAGTGTACTAAAAATTAAGTACTAAAATACTAAAATTTAGTACTAATTTTTTAAAGTTATTGCATATTTAAATTTAATTCCCTTCACATGCATAATCATGTAAATTTTTTAAGCAAATTTACAAATCTTGGTTTCTGATCTACCTAACCTAATAATGTTTACAATGTTGTAATAAAAAATTTAGGCTCATTTTACTACACTGGAGGTAAGGAGCTTTGACACAACGGTTTGTTGAAACTTTTTCTGAAGAAAATGTTTTTACAAACTTTGTATTTTTTTCCACTCTTAAGTCACCTTCCTCTACATTTCCCACGGTTTTTGACGTTCGTACGCCTGAAAGTATGCAATGCAACATTTTGAGTTAGTACTTTTGTATTGATTTTTTCAGCTGTTGCAGTCGCTTAAAACTGAAATCCCTCATACATACACACGAGTACAGCTGCAGCTTAGTGCCTAAGTGCGCGCCCACTCCATCAGTATACAACGTCAGCGTCAGCGTTGGCTGTAATTATCGTCTTGAGCCGGTTACTAATGTGTTGTGCGCCTAAAAGTGCGCTTTCAACCCCGCCCTCTTCCATTACACATGCGAACAGCTGCGCACCAACAAGCATTTCTGCAAACGCCTACTTATAGGCTACGTTGGGTAAATAATCAAGCTTTATGGCTCGTATTTTTTGTTGCTATGTTGTTGTTACGTTATTGTGCGCTCGACCGCTAATGGCAACAACGGATGCCAGCAACATAACCGCAAAATAGCGAAAACTACAACAACAACAAACAAAAGCAAAACTGTAAACTACATGCATTGTATACTTCAATGCAAGGGTGGGTGAGTGCAAGCTGAGAGGATGAGTCTCTGGTACTTCAAGTGCCTGTGCAATACAACCTTCAACATGTTTCCTTCCGTTGTGGTTAATGCATTTTCGAAAACAGTGTGTATGTACATCATGCAGGTGCACAATGAAGGTGCACAAGAGGAAAAAAACAACCAAGGCGATAACGCAAAAGTGGAAAGTAGCAACAACAACTTGAGCACAATGCCAGAGATTTTCCTGATTTTCCATTGATTTTCTTTTTCTCTTTTTGTTGTTGTTTTTTGTTTCTGTAATTTTCGATTTTCTGCTACAAATGTTGCCACATTTTCACAACAACAACCACCACTTCCTTACTTCGCATGTGTTTTTCTTCTCACGTCAGCTGCTCTCGCCCGCCTCTAACACCTCTTCGTTCACCATTCACACCGTTTCATCCATCTGCTAGAAGTTAGTTGCACATGCATCACCTGCGGCAACTTGCAATGTATTGCACGCTCGGCTTTGTTGCGTGTAGCAGATTTTTTCCAACAAATTTTTCACTTTGTTACCGCAAATTCCTTTTTACAGCTTCCCATTAATATGCGCTTGCCGCCTAAGGTTCTTTCGCTGGTCGGCTGCGTAGGGCTCAAAGCACTCTTCATATAATGCCGTGGTTGCTTTACTCTATTCTTGTTTTTATGCTTTAGTAAAGCTGAGAAGCGATTTTGTGGAGGAAAAATTTAATTTGAAGGAAAAAATTAAGAAAATTCGAGCTTTTACTAAACCGGTAAATAGTTTCAAAAGTATTTTTCTCTACGTAATATTCATTAACACCTTTTTAGGTTTGGCGAAGAAAAGAATTAAAATAAAAACTTTATTTTGTGTTAATTATGCACTACAGCAGATGATTTTCTTAAGCTTTACAGGCATACACGGTGCTTTAATATAACAAAAATGATTCCAGATCTTCATATAAACTTAACCCTTATGCTACCGTGCTGAAAAAGTTGAATATTCCTTTTTAAAATTACTGCGGAAAGCATGTAAGGGAGTGCAAACTCTTGACTGCAAAAATTTTTCATAAAAAGAATTAGCACACATTTTTAGTACAAAATTTTTTTAGTTCTACGCAAACGAGCTTAGCTATTTTCAGAAATTTTATTGATACTATGAAATTATAAGTATATATATTATATAAAAAAAAAGCTTGTACTAAAAATTACTAAACGTTTTTTAGTACAAAAAATTTGTTTGTTAAAAATATTTACACGAATTTTTACAGCAAACACAATAGGCACTAAATTTCCGGCACTTCTATAAAAATTCGGTTAGTACTAAAAATTTTGTACTAAATATATTTAAATGCATTTTTATATTTTACTAATATTAAGCATTTAAATAACAATAAATAAAGAACTGTTAACAATATATTGTTTAGATTATGTAAGTTTAGTACTAAAAAGTATAAAAAAATGTTATACTAAATATTTTGTAAACTTTTATGAAAATGTGCTTATTAAAAATAAATGTGTATGTACTAAAAATATTTGAATGAAATTTAATAAATGACAAATATTTAGTACAACTTTTTAACAATCAAACGTGTATACTACAAACTTTTGATACAATTTTGTTGAATATAGAAATTTAGTACCAAAAATTATAAAAAAAATTTAGTACAGAAAAAAACTTTGCACTTTAATGAAAATCCATAATATGCACTAGATTATAAATGTTGCTACTAAAAATTTGGCCTATAATAATCGAAAGATTTTTTTATTATTTATTAATATTTAGTACTAACTTTTAATAATCAAATGTGTGTACTAAAAACTGTTGATACAAATTTTTTTAAGACTAAAAATTAATACGCAAAAGTCTAAAAAGATTTTTGTACTAAAAATTATAAATCAAATTTGGTACTAAATATTTTTTGCACTTTTATAAAAATCCTGTTAATAACAAACAATAAGTACTAAAAAGTATTAAAAAAAATTTAGTACAAAATATTATTGTGAAATTTTGTACAAACCCTGTTGGCACTAAAAATTTTGAGTCATATCAAAACAAATTTTTGTTTACATTTCATTAATATTGATTTTGGAAAGCAACACTCTTATTAATTTTTTTACATTTGCCATTCAAATTGCCTGCTTTTGCCCACTGTTTCGTTTTTAATAATAGTATCAATAACATTGGCACAACTACTTAATTAGGTCGCTGTCTGTCACATATCAAGCACCGTTATCACAACAAAATGACAAGCGCCGCCAATAACCGGGGTTGAGAATGTAAAATGCTATACCATTAATTGCCGTTATTCTCGTGGACGAGAACACCAACGAGCCACAAAAAGTCAGACATCAGCGCGCAAGGAAACCGCAAGCATAACGACAGAATAAGCAGAACGCGCAACAAATGCTTGAACCACATTAGCTATACCAGCGAGTGCTTATTAGCAGCGAGGCACACCCAAACCTGTCTACTGCACCCCTCACGCCGTCGTACCCTCGTATCTTTGTCGTTTTTATCTTGTCAATTTGAGTTTCGCTTTGATTTTTTTGGGTGCTAAGGAGGTGTGCGCTAAGAGCTATTAGACATGTGTGTCTGCCCATATACACACAATAACATTTGAATACTTCTCTGTAAGTGTATTCTCTGTATGTGTATGTGTGTGTAGGAAATTTATTGCTCACTTTCCTTGTTCATATCTTTTATGGCTTTCCTGGCCAACATATCAGCATCGCGATTTATTTATTTACGAGCTTTTCATGTTCCGTTATTTTTTGTTCGCATTTGGAAATTTATGCCTCATAAAGTTGTCGCACTGCAAATAAATATGATACCGAAAAAATTCGCATATCAGATTTGTGTACATATATATGTGTGTGTGTGATATGTTTGCATATATAAAAAAAATTTTTGATTTTCATATGCATGTGTGTGCGTGTGTTGAAATTTATTCGTGTCACTTTAAATGGCGCCAATGTATGCAGATATCCCAGCGGAATTATTGCTCGTAGCAGTTCATTGAACGCTGAGTTATGAAAGCTTTTAGCAAAATTAAATGCCAGATTGAAGTGTATGTCGTAGCGATGCGTGTATAACAATTGGAAATATGGAAACTGCTAAAATATTTCTGCAAACTTTTTAAACTTAAAAAAAAGTTTGTAAGCGTCGTAAGTAAACGTCAAAACTACGACGCCAGCATCTTTTCTAAGTGGAACTATGTACTATTACGTAAACATTTTTTTTTAATATTTAATTTTTTTTGAAATGTTTTTTCGTAAAAAATTCAAAATAACAAACAAAACAGCTATATGTTATGGTGATCCGATCAAAAAATTTATTCGGAGATAGTACCATTGCTTCGAACAATAATTCATGAAAAATCAGGTATTATTAAGATACCGTGTCAAATGAAGAAGCTTTCCATAGAAGAAATTTATTTTAAAGAGTAAGTTTATATGACAGCCATATAATATAGTACATATCTGAGCAATATGTTTAAAAATTGTGGTGTTACCTTTGGCAATAATCCATGCCATCGTTTCGTGAATATATCTTGTCAAATAAAAAATGTTGTGCCTACAAAAACTTGATTTAGAACGTTCATTTTGTATGGCGGCTATATGCTTTAGCTGTACGATATCAGCGGTTCTGACAAATGAATAGGTTTTTGGTGAGAAACGGATGTATGCAAAATTTGGTATCGATATCTCAAAAACTGAGGGACTAGTTTGCGTTTGTACAGACGGACGGGCAGTACTAAATGAACTCAGCTCGTCAAGGTAAGCACCTACACATTTTTTTATGAGCTCTCCGACGTTTCCTTTTGGGGTTTACAAACTCATGGCACACTTAATATACCCAGTTCAGGGTATAAAAAAACCGCTGTCGTCAGATTATTGAATGGCTCATTGACCTCAGGTTGCTGACTTCGTTTAAGTAAACAAAAAGGTCAACGACCTCAGCAAAGGTTGTTGACTTAGCTAAAGGTTAACAAAGTGGTCATTTATCTCTAGCGGGGTTGTTGACCTCGCTTAATGTAATTAAGAGGTTCACTGCTTTCATCATAGAAAATATAAAAGTCTCTTGCTGTTAATATTGCGCGGCATATTTCTATTTATATCGCCTGCTTTTAGGCGTTTCACCGTTTTATTACCTGTTATACAAGCATAACAATTATTCATGTTCACAATGACAGTTACAAAATTGCTTTCAACACATTTGTTGACCTCAACAAAAATTACAAACGATAGAAATGTAAGTAGAATACATATATATATTTGTATGGTTAGTATCTGTAGGCTTATATAACTTGACTCATACTAGTATGTTAGTGTAGATTTGATTATACCGCCTTTGATTTCTTTGTGTTTTCAGCAAAAGCTTAGACAAATTATTTCAATACTGGCAAGCAAGGCGCAATTTAGTGTGCCTAGGTGAGGTCAGATTGGTGGGTGATGAAAGAAAATGGAGTTCTTATTGCTTTTTGTTGTAATAAACGTTTTATTGAGTTGTTTTATTTTTTGTTTTGTTGATAAATACAATGTGTTGATTGCATATTTTATTACATTTCGTTTGACCGAGGCGCCACTCATACGTCATATACGCCTCTTTGTCAACCGTAAGTGAGGGGCGTCATTTATTGTCACTAATTGCCTGCTGCTATGTTATTGATAAAGACTGTTTTATACCAGTTTATGCTAAAAAAAATGTGTCTCTGGAGGGTATTATAGCGTCGATGAATAGCCGAGGTGAATGTGTTTGCTTGCTTCATCTCAAATTTCGTTTCAAGTGCCTCCATTTCGATTTCTTCCCTCAATTCCACTTTGCTTGAGTGCCAATCTCATTTGCTATCACATTATTGCTATTTTCCCTACTTAACTTGCTTCGTTTCCATTTCGTAAAATAACAAACTGCTTCAAAGTCTGGCAACAGGTTTTCAATTACACAAACCACCGACAAGCCCAGCCCAGCCCCTTTAACACCTGTGCTAAGAAAGTTTTACGCTATTTTAAAAAAGTTAGTTGTAACGAAAGTAGTTTGTGGCCAGACAGTATACCGTTAGCAACAACAAGTGGCAGCATTAAAATCTGTTTGTTAAATATAAAAGTTTTATAAAATTTCTTTTGTTTCTCTTACATAATACTTTTAAGTTGTTTTGTATTCGTTGCCGTGCTTGCTAGTTGGAACAAAATCAAAAGCAACAATGAGAAATACAAAAAAAAAAAATTACAAAATTCTAGCAACAAATTGAAATGGAATGAAGTGGATAATAGAAAAGCTGCACAAAAATTATTTCAAGTTCGAAAAGTAGATTTAAGAAACCGTTATTGCCACTAAGGGAATGACTAAGTAGCTATGCAAAGAGAAAGCAAACTCGAAGGTAAGAAAATATCATGTACGATATTATTGTAGCTGTGCAACTGCAAGTTAATTCAATAAAGACCTTGGGAGCGAATACGATACGCGCTTTTTCATATGAAAGTATATCTGGCTCTACTTCGCTGAAGAGTTGTAGAGCTTTAAATCCCAGCTTTTTACCTATGCAATTATTTGCAAACCTCAATTCATATCAATTATTTACATTTGTCAAAACCCAGAAAATTTATAATATTTTTAGTACACTTTTAGCATTTTTTAGAACTAAATTTTTTATAAAAATAATAATAATAATTTTTAGCACATATATTATATATTACTTTTTAGTCCTAACTGTTTTATAGACGTAATCACTTTTAGCTCACCTTTTTATACTAATTTTTATTTAAATACTTTTTAGTGCGCCTTTAGTACTTTTTAGTACTATATTTTTTATATTGTAAAATTGTTAATAAATTCTTTTAGAATAATAATTTAACCTTGTCTTAGAACAAATTATTTTTAGTACACTTTTAGTACTTTTGTAGCACAGAATTTTTTTTTTTATGGAAGAGATAATAATTTTTGCATAGTTTTGGTACCTTTTAGTATTTTATGTTTTATATTGTAGAAATAATAATTTTTCGCTCACTGTTAGTACTCAGTTTGTTTAGAAATAGTAATTTTAGTATGCATTTAGAACTTTTGTTCATTCTTTTTATAGATCTAATAACTGTTAGCACATTTTTAGTACTTTTACTACTATATTTTTGAAATTCACGAACAAATCTATTTAAGTACTGTACATTTTAGTAGTGTTTAGTACAAAAGTTTTTTACAAATGAAAATTTAAACACTCTTTTAGTACCTTTTAGTACACACAGTTTTTTTTTTAGAAAATACAAACTTTTGCATTAAACGCTTAATTTTTATTGTTTATATTCTCTTTTTAGTACATATTAGTGTTGAGAAAATAATTTAGAAATTATTTTGCACAAACCAAAGCTTTTACATAATACATTAATTTGAAAAGCAGATATCACCATAAAATTTAGCACTAGAAGCATTTTACAATATTTAGTAGACGTTTAGTACACAGCCTAATAAGTTTTTTTGAGTTGTTTGAAGCCCCAACGTACCAATATTTCCTTTATTTATTATAAAAAGCGAAGAAATCTCATCATCTAAATAGGCTAAAAAAACACAAAAAAAACAAACGCGTAACTTGCGCTTAGCTTAGCATTAAATATTGTATTCACAGTTTAACGTTGTGAAAATATTATTTCACAACAAAATTAAACTTTTTATTAAATTTTTTTCGCGAAAGTAATAAATACTTCACTGCGCTATTAGTTATCGCATTTTGTAGTCTTGAGTAGTGCACTGATTGAATAAAGTGTTTTAGAACATACTTTTTAGTGCTCTTCTTAGTAAATTAATTTTAGTACCTTTTAGTATATAGTGCTTAACTTTAGTACTCTTTTTAGTACCTAGTACTAATTTAAATCAAAAATTCTATTTTAATTTGTTGTGATAAAAAGTGTGGGAAGCAAGTACATTTTGGATTAAATTTAAGTAGAAAAATTTTTTAATTTGGTTTTTGCTTACAAAATTTTAATTTTCATGTCTCAGAAATGCAGTAACATATATATTGTAGTTTTCAGTGTGTTTTTGGTACAAAAATTCTTCCTATAAACTTTTAGTACTTCGACTAACACACTCAATAAATTTTTAATATTCAACGATAGAGAATTTGATAAATTTGTGTAAAAATATTTTCATTTATTTTTAGTATATATGCATTTAAAAAAAATTATTTTTCTTAATTAATAAAAATCAGTTACTTTTTTTAATAAAATGTCTTTGAATATTAAAAAAAAAAAATCGGTTTAGCATTTATTTTTAGTTCACAAGTTTTTAAAATTTTTAAAAAAAATTTTCTTCATTGAATTTTTTTACTATTAAATTCGCACGCAGTTAAGAAAAATTGCACAAAACTGGCAAATATAGTCAATATTCGTACCACCATTACCACCGCCTTATAATTACTTTTCCAAATTTCCGCTTACTTTCTGCCACACTCAATTTGTCACAGCAAATACTTATTTACAGCACATTGTACACAGCAAAACGCAGATGAAAAATAAGAAATCGCTTAATCAACCCACTAAGCAGCTTACGCACACAAAAATTTAATGTATATACATAAATATATTTTACTCTACTTGTAGTAGTTAACAGTCTATTAGTTGCGTATACGCCAAGTTGATTGCATAAGAAACACCCTCAATAATGCTATGTAATAAAGAAAGTAGGTGTACCGCGCACGCTTAATCAACGCATTAGCAGTAGGCACAACGGTAGTGATAAAACAACAGCAATAACAGCGTCGTTTATTGGGAAAATTAATGACAGTAAGTAAGGGGTCGTAGAAAACGTTGCGAAAAATAAAAAAATTTAGTTAAACTAAGCAGGTTTTTTGTTATTGTTATACCTTTAGGACTTTTAACTGCAGTTATTGGTAACTTCCATGTACTTTTAATGTTTTATTCGTGTATACTGAATATTTTTTATTGCTTTTGATTTGTCGCAAGTTGTAAAAAAATCAAACAATTCTAATTTCAGCTAGTCATTTCGTCATTTCATGAATTTATTCAAATTACGCTGTTTATATATTCTGACTTTCATGTTAGGCATGCCTACAAATTAGCGTTGGTGTCTCACACTTTTTTTATTTTCCAAAGACTAATGTAATATATATATTTATAACCTGAACAGTGTATACTAAGTTTGTCACGAAATTTGTAACAACCAAAAGGAAACGTTGGAGACCCTATAAAATTCATTTGTAAATCATAAGCATGAAGAGCTGAGTTGATTTAGCCATGTGAGTCTGGCCGTCTGTCTGTCTGTATATACTCAAATTAATCTCTCAGTTTTTGAGTTATCGTTTGTAAGTTTTGCACACGTCCTTTTCTTTCCAATAAGCTGCTCGTTTGTTGGAATCGCCAATATCGGACCACTATAGCATATTGCTGCCATACAAACTGAACTAGCCGAACCAAGTGCTTGCATGGAAAACTTTCTCATTTGACAAGATATCTTCACGAAATTTTGCATTGGTCATTATCTAAGCCAATAATGCAATATGCGAAGAAATTGTTCGGATCGGATTACTATAGCATATAGCTCCCATACAAACTGACCTATCAAGTCTTTGTAAGAAAAGCTTTTTTGTTTGACAAAATATCTTTAGTGTAGCTATTTGTCCAAGGCATTGGTATTTTATCCGAAAAAATTGTTCAGATAGAACCACTCTAGTAGATAGCTGCCATACTAACTGATCGGTAAAAATATAAATAAAGATCTTTTTATGCTCCTCCATGCTAGAAGAAATGCACCTGATTAGCGTATTAACGTTTTTTTACTTCTGTTTTTATTTTTCTTACTTTTGTTGCTATTATTGTTACTTTTGTTGTTCTTATGTTAATTTTTGTTGTACATCTTATTATTGTTATTCTTGCTTTCTGGTTGCTGTACCTCGTTAGCACAGTCAGCTTGTAAATTATATCAGCATCTTAATTGGTCCATTAATGTGCACTTTGATCGTTAAGGTCCTTGTAAATATGTTTGCCAAAGCTTAGTTGCCCATTTTACATGCCAACAAATGGGGTTTTCAACTAAACAACTGTGCACGTCAATATTTTACGAATTTTCCCTCCTCACAATTACTTTAATAAACTCATATTTTTTGTACCCAGCGCACTTTTTCTATATACAAATTTATTTTTCGCTCTTCTGTCTGCCTCGTAACATGCGGTGGCAAGCATTATACCATTAAAACCATTAAGGGTCACAGGGTGTTGTTGTTGTCTCCGTGCATTCCTTTCTCACAAAGTTTGTACATTTACCGTTATTGTGCTGCTAGAATGGTACCCCCGTAACCTCTACCCGCCTACTTACTACTTTCTATGCGCCTTTTTTGCATGCTGCCACAAATTTTTATGTGCCGCTACTACCAGCTTACTAATCGCATAGTTCAACACCCAAGACTTTGGGTAAATTTGCTTAAATTTTATATGCTCCTTTTATAGCCTACATATAGGCGTAGTGTGGCAGTTGCAAGCACTTATTATAAGGGATCAAATTATTGACCTCAAACATGGCGCGTAGTTGACTTTTGTGGCACACTGTAGTCGTATATATTTCTTACACTAATAAACCGCTTAAAAAGCTGGCAAATTTTAGCCTGAAATATGAGTTAACTAGCAGTACATATACATCTCCCTTTTTGCATATATTCCGCCAGCCCACTTGCAGCTAATAAATTGCGCTTAAAATGACTCAGACGATGTAATCGGTAGATATTCAGTTTGGGTGGGCGATCCAACGACACTGTTAGCAACAGTTAAGCTCATTTAATTGACTGACATGCTCTAACAACCATGTGTGTGTGTGTGTGTGCACGTCAATGTGTTTGTCGTCAGCGCCATCAGCCGCATTGGTTGCTAGGTCGTAAAGGTCGTTGTTTTGAGCAGCTGCTACTGCGATAAGAAATTTCACTCACACATAATAACAATAAGTTGACGTTGCGTATACGACGTGGCTAACCGCAGGCAAGTAGCTATTCTATCTGCCGGAGACACATTTTGACGGTTGAGACGTGCAATTACAAATACTTTTAATGAAGGTGTCGATCATTTGCATAAGCGGTGTTGTACGAAATATATTTTTGTATTTTTTAAAGCATTTGCTATTGAGAAAAAACATACACAACATTTAAATAAAAAACAAAAAATAGATTAGTTTAAAAAAATATATTATATGTATATAAAAACATTTATTTGTTGATTAAACTTTTATGATTGAAAATTTGTGTAATTAAATTTCTTTTTATATCTAAAAATATTTTTGCATTTTTTTGCAAATTTATTTATTATTTTTTTGTTTGTGATTTTTGATATAAAATTGTGTTAATTTTTTTTGTTTTAAATGCAAAGATATTTTTAAATTTTTTTCTAATTTTTAAAAGTTGTGTTCGATTTTGGAAACCGATTCGAAAAATTAAAGATTTTAATGGAATTAGCTAGAGATAGAATTTAAATTTTATATATTCAAACATTTTTATATTGTTTATATTTTTCCAAAATCTTTTTCGATTTAAGCTCGCAGCTTAAGCATTCGTTAACTGACAACTTTTACTAAAATTTTAAAATTTTTTTGGTTTTTTAAATTATTAATATTCGTCATAATATGTTTCTATATTTAAGATATTTTATTTATTAATTATTTATTTCAAAAAATTTAATTTAAATCAGAAATTATTTATTAAATAATTTTATTGTCTTAAAATTTTTAGTAAATCTTTTTCTTATTTGAAAAGTTGTGTTAATTCAAATTTTTTTATATGTAAGACGATTTTGGTATATATCTTTTGTTGAAAGAAATATTTTAAATTTTTTTTAAATTATTAACTTCAAAAGATTATTTAAGGAAGGACACATTTCTTATTCAAACTTTTTTTTAAATGAATTCATTTAGAGAAATTGTTTTGGAAATTTAGAAATAAATTAAAATATTGTTAATTGAAAAAAATAAATAAAAGTTTTATAAAATATTATAATATTAAAAATTAAAAAAAAAAATTAGATTTAAAAGTTTAACAAATCTGAAAACGTTTTCGATCTATTTAAAAAATTGTTTTGGATTCAGTGGACCATTCTTAAAAATAATATTACTATTTAAAATTTTTGGAAAACGTTTTTCAATTATAGTTTTTATACTCTAGCAACATGTTGCTACAGAGTATAATAGTTTTTTTTTTGGTAATTTTTTTGGTTCTACAGTTTTTAAGTAACTTTTAAAAAATTTGGAATTTCTATCTTAAGTAAAAGTTTTATTTTGATATTAATTTGTTAGGTTAATTTTTTTGTTGTGTGCAGACCACTTTTAATTAAAAAAAAGAATTGAAAATTGCTTTCTTTGCAGCGCCTTTTTTAATCTTTCATACATTTTTAAATTTTTAAATTTTTTTTTTGCAAATTTTTTGAGCAAACATAATTTTTAATTTTTTTTTGTATAATTTAAAAATATTTTTATATAATTTCTAATTTCTAAAACTCACTATCTAAATTACCATACTTTATTAGCAAAAGAATGTTGTATTTATATTATATTTAATTGCCACAACAGCTGCATTTGATGTCTTTAACAGTTTTTGTCCTCCACCAAATGCATATTAGTCATTTAAAATGCATGAAATTTGCTTACACAAATTACGTTACCCAAGGCGCCATACAGTTAGCTGTTGTATGTGTGCATATGCCTGTCACTTTTACTAGCAACAAGAACTAATATGCAAATGCAACACAAATTACCGCCACCAATAGAGGCAGCAGCTGCAGACGGAACATGTCATAACATGACATAGTAACAAACAAGTGGCTGACAAACAAAAAGCAAATAACAACAACATACATATATGGATGGGTATAGTATTCGTGCACATATTTGTATGTGAAAGTATGTGTGTGCACCACGCTATCAATCATCTATAACATTTATTTGCTTATATTGATTTTGTATGCATATATACATACATATGTATTCAGTACAGCTCCATATAAAATCATATACATATACATATGTACGAGTATATGCTTGAAACCCTCTCTCATATAATTTCCATACACATGGGAGACCCCTTACATTCATGTTGCCACAAATCATTTTGAACTCCATATATACATACACACACATACCCATGCATACATACTTTCTTTCATAGCCCGCAATGAAGTTGTAATTCGCCACAGCTGTTGCGCAAACCAAATTTTCTCACTTTAATAATTTGCTCGCCGCCCACCGCTCACCGACCGCTGCATGCAAATAGCAGCGTTCGCCATTCAAAAATATAAGTTAAAAGCGGCGATTTTATGTTTACACACTCGTATTTCATTGCACTACAACCAAGCACACATATGTCTGTACCCAGTGGTAAAGTGCAGTTTGTTAGTTGGTCCGACAGGGTGTATGAGTGACATTAATGCTCGTTTGCAAAGAGTCACATTGTCAGTTATTAACATTTCAATTGCTAAGTAAATGCAAAATTTTATGACGCAGCGGTATAGCGTAAGATCCAAAGGTGGACATGGTGTGGTAACAATTTTGGGGCACTCACTTTATGGCGTTAGGTGAATGTCGGAAATACTTTTGGTTTTTAATGCAGGCGGAGTTATAAATGTATAATTTTTATGCGTCATTTATAAAGGTTTCGTTAATAACAATTAAAAATGTATAGCAATATTATAGTACTAAATTCGTTATAAAATAAAATAAATTTTTTTTTTTAATATTTCTTGACTTTAATAAAATATTTAAATGCATATTCACTATCTTATAATAATAACTATATTTAGGCATTGGAATTTATATAAATACATATTTATATACATCAAACTGAACTCAAATCGTTTTTGTACCAACAAACTTAAAAAAATTCTTTATACATTTTTTCGGAAAATTTGTGGTAAAACTTTAAAAATTCGTTATTAATACCCTTTTTATGAAATGCGCTGGAATTTCAAATCTATTTTGTAAGTTTAATCATATTAAATTATCGTATTAAAATTTGTACTAAATTTACTTTTACTTGTTTTTTATTCGTAGTAAAGTTGTACTAAATGCATCAAATTTTCGAACCAAATACAATAAAAAAATTGTGTTTTACAAGAACTAGAGGACTTAGTAAAAAATTTATTTTAATTTGTTTTGTGTCAAAAATTTTATACTAAAAAGTTTGTACCAAAAAATGTGTACTAAACTTTTTCTTACTAAAAATTTTGTAAAAATAAAAATAATTTTTACTAAAACTTCGCACTAAAAATTGTTTACGAATTTGTTTTGATACAAATTTTGTACTAAAATTTTTTACTTCAAATTTGATATTCAACATTTTTTACTAAAAACAAGATACAAAAATTTTTTACTAAACATTTTTTACAAAAAAATTTTTATTTAACATTTTGTTCATACAATTTTTTACTAAAAATGTTTACTTACATTTTTTTACTAAAAACTGTGTACTAAAGAATTATTTTTGAAAATTTTCTATTAAAGAAGTTCTAAAATTTTTGTACTAGGAAGTTAACACTAAAAGTTTTGAAAAATTTTTTGCTAAATGTACAAATTTTACAGTAAAAGTATTAAAGATTTGTGTTCTAATAACTTTCACTAAAATATTTAAAATTAGTAATAAAAATGCAATTTAAAAAAGACTTGTGTGAAATATTCCAAAAGTTGTTTGTTTGTTTTTTTTTCATTAAATTTGTTGGGACATCTTTTCAGTTATAAATCAAGCATCATTATGTTCTAGAACGTTTCAATTGTTTTTTAAATTTCGTTGAAAAACTTCGAAATAAATATTAATATTTTTAGTACTAAATTTTTAGTACTAAATTTTGAAGTACTAAATTTTGAAGTACTAAAAAATTTTGTACAAAATTTTACTTAACTATCGCGCTAAAAATTTGTTCTCAAATGCATAAAAGTTTTCCAGTTCTATCGTTTGAAATTATTTTTTTTTAAATTGTAATGATATACATTTTTTTTCCAAAAATAAATGGTTTTCTTTCTAACTAAAATTCATATCACTTAATTTCCACATAGTATTTAATGTACTTTTGTACAATTTACACCAATTCTTCATAAGGCTTTCGACTCAATTCCACAAAAACGCTTTAATTGGCTACATGTGTCTTCTATTAATGTTCGCGGAAAAATTTTTTCTACATAAAAAATAATAATCTACTTTCAATTGCACCCAAAGGCAACTTGGGCGCATTAACGTGCATGAATTCATCAATTCGATATGAATTTATTGCATTTTTATAGTTGCCCTCTTCACTCCGACACGCGTATGGTTATACCCGCCTTGCAACGGCTCGGTGATTAAACCACACACTTGTGCAGCGAATTAAATGCGGTAAGGTTGTGTGCGCCAAAGTGGTCGGGGGGCATGAATCGAGTGAAGTCTGAAGCAATTTGTGTGCGAATTGTGTGTTTATTTAACGAGTGCGTGGCATGTCAGCGTGTTGCACGCGTTTTAACAATAACACGCACATATGCACACACCTATATATGTACATATATATATATGTATGTATATGTATGCTTTTTTGCAGTTGAGACGCCATATGTAGTGCTTAGCGGTCAAGCAAGGCGGCAAAATGGCATATTTCCGGAGAAAATTATTATGACACGGCACCGCATAGCTGCTTATATCCATATCTGTATATATTTATATATCCTTATAAATATGTTTCACATGCTTTTCACTCTGCGTTTTCCATAATTATCAAGCCTGCGTATACGCCTAGGCATCCAATTAATTGTTGAAGGCAATTTCAAGCGCTCACAGTAAACCGTTATTTCACAATTCAAAAAACCGAACGCCATCCATTAGCAGCTCCCATGTGACCACTCGATTGCCTCCATCCATATGAAACGCCATTGATTCGAATCGTCATTTCAATGCTAACTTGCATAGGCTTTTGGCAAAAGCTGTATGCATTGTTGGCTTTTTGCATATATATATGTGTGTGTGTACTCTCATGTTTTACCCACGCAAGTTACCGTTGACATTCGCTATACAAATTTACGTCCTTGTCTGCTTGCAAATGTCAGCCACACCGCTTGCCTCTCCTGCGTTCCTTATAACTTATCATTATATATGCCATTGCTTGCGCATTTTCCCAACGGCTATGTTATGCACGTCATACACGCTTACTGCTGTGAGTTGAGATACACATACATTCATATGTATGAATGTACCCATACATAGCTTCGACTTTTGCCCTGCCAATAATTACACACATTGATTACTTGCCCTAACCTTTCTTCAGACTAATAAAATGGTATTGTTGTTGCTGTTGGTGTTTGTGATAGGAAAATGTTGAAGTCAAACAAATATACTGACTCATGAGTCTTACATACATACATATGTTCTCACATATGTATTAAAAAGTACAATTTTAGCTTGGCTTCAGCTTGCTTGCATTAATATGCCGGTTGTTATTCGGTTTTATGGTAACGGAGTTAATAGTAGCACCAGTAGGAACATTGTGGACTATAGCTTAACTTGCTCAGTCATACTGAGAATAAGAAAAAAGGCAGTAAAAATATAAACTAACAACATTTAAAAAAAAATATAAAACTTCATTAAAATTATATTCCGTGGGAATAATGTTTGCAAGTAATACTATTTTGTGTAAATTTTTCTAATATAAGTCATTAACAACTTTTTTAACTAAAAAAATAGTCAGTTGAGAATTTTAAAATCTGATATCAAGTTGAATGAATTTGTTGTTTGTTTATCGTAGTTTGTATAAGTCAGTTGAGACCTCAAACTAATTTCTAGAATGGAACATCTTAGAGATTTGTAAAAAAACAACCGGTTGAGAATTCGAGAAATAGTCTTAGCAATGAATGAATTTCAAAGTATTTCGATACTTAAGCTTTAACTTTAACTGCAAAGTTATAATAATGTGGTAGATTGATCCGAAGAAGGAAGAATAATGCGGTCTTATATGGCTGAATCTTTGGCACCGACTCATAAGACATAGCACCTTCGCTAATCGGAAGTTCTTTCAAAATGCATCCACTAATAAATCGATGCAGGCAAAAAATATCTCTTTGGTTTTTCGGGTACTTGCTTCCACTGAATGATTTCTGTCTCAAAACTCTAAGCAACTGTTGACTTCAAGATTTGCGAAGAGCGTTTTAGTGGACCTATCGGGTTCTTAAGGGCGTTCACTTAAGCTTAGAGATCGTTGAGCTTCATTGCGGCGGTTACACGCGGATCTTGTACTTTAGATTCTGCAGTTTGAGCCAATACTGCCTTTAGTGGATCAGGTTTATAAAATCATTGTAATAGCTGAGCCTTTAAGGACATGATCAGCTCTCACGGTAGAGAGAGATCAAATGGCAGTGTTCGACATTTCTCCGAAATTCAAATTCGAACAATCAAGTGGAGAGGTCATATGTCAGTGTTCGAAAATTCTTCAAAATTCGAATTCGAAGAATAGCGTATAGAAAGACCATGTATAATCGTACGAAAATTCTTTCAAATTCGAATTCGAATAATAAAGTAAAGACAGGTCATTAATCAGTGTTCGATAATTCTTTGAAATTCGAATTCGAACAATAGAGTTGAGTAAGATCTTATATCAGTATCCGAAAATATTTCGAAATTCGAATTCGAACAATAAACAAAAATTCTTCGAAATACAAATTCAAAAAAATTTGGGCGACATCAGTCAATCTATTAGCCCTTTATAAAAAAATATTGGATAACTGTGATACATTTTCGAATTTTATATTGAAGTTTTTCTCCCTTTTGACACTGAAATAAATTTTTTTTTAAAGTCATCGAAATTTAAAAATTTAAATTAAATTTTTAGTATATATTTTTGTTTAAAAATCCAATATGGCAACCTGCTTGATTGCATGTTCACCCTTAGCACTTTATTATCTCTGTGCGTATCGATAAAATTCTCATCGCCGCAATGGCGCCAGTTAATATAGTCATCGTTGCGAGTCGTGAGGCATACCCGTATATACATAAATACTAATATACACATGTATGTATCTCAGACATAGATAGAGCTATACAGAGCTCATTTAAAATGCAGCAGTTGTTGTTTTTCATATTGCCAATACACCCGACACATTTGAGTGAGCGTATGTAAGTACACACAGCTTGTTATATTATATATAATTCTACATAGCAGCGTCTATCTGTACCCTGGCTAAGCGCATACAGCAAAAAAGCTTACTACTTGCACTTGCAAATCGATATTTTATTACATTTGCTGTCCGGCTCAGCGAAGGGTTAAACGGACAATGTCAATTTGTTGCCTGCCACATAACCCCACTTTATTACCGCGCTATTTTTTATGCTTTCACATGTTACTACCAGTCACCATACCGCTCTGCGGGTCTTCAATTATAATTAAACGATAAATCGCTTGCTTTCATTGCGTTCAATGTTCGTGCAGCTCAATTATTGCACTGCGCCTTTCACCTTAAGCGATTTGGCGTACGCTCTATACTGAGGTGCAGTTGCAGATAATATTTTTCTCTCTCTTTCTCTCTCTCTCTCTCTAGGACACTCATGTGGTTTAACGCGCCCGGACAATTAAGCACTTAAGCCAAGTTTAGGTCGATTCAAAAAGCAATTTGTGGTCAACTATTGTTTATTGATGCGTATATTAGCGGCCGACAGCAAAAAGGTATTGACAATATTATCAAAAAAAAAATGTTTGTACAAAAAAAAAAAATACAAATATTCAAAGTATTTTTTTTTTGCACAGACAATCCATATACTTCAAATATTTCGAAATATTTGCAGCAGCTTAAACATAACTTTTTATTGACTATTATATTTTTTATATTTGCTTCTGGGAAAAAAATATATTTTATACGTGTTAAAAAAAGCAAAAAATGTTTAAAAGAATATAAAAAAGTAAGTAAATATTCGTTGAAAATAGTTTAATTTTCGAAATATTTAGTAAATATCAATATTTAGTGGCTTCACCTCACTTCAAGCTTGAACTAATAGTATTAGCTGGTGGACTCTATGCTCCAAGCTGCTTGTAAATAAAATGGTTTCGCTCTGAAGAACGAAGTACTTCTTCGTTGCAATAATTTGGATTCCAAAGGTGTTGAAATGATAATACAGTCTGAAAGCTGGTTTAATACATTTTCTTAAAAAATACCTCCTTTTAAAATAAAATAGCATTGAAAGCTATCAGTATCTGGAAAACTAAGAGCTTGCGATTTCTTGACAGTTTTTCTAAAATTTAAAGACTATAAATATAATTGATGTTTAAATTTGGAGAAATAATTGCTCTCAGCTTTGGTCTAAGCTTCTTTCACTACACTTGGAAGTGTTAAAAGTAAGTTAGCCGTATTCGATTCGTGCTTTCGTTGCTATCTATATGTGAGCTCTGCTCTCTTGTCAAAAAGAGAGCTCATGTGACAGCAATATAGTTATAGAGCTTAGAAGAGATTATTGGTTGTTGGCAAGAGAGTTTTAGTTAACCCATTAAAGTGGTGAAGCCTCTTACTTTGTTGTCTGTAGTTGCTTATGATAGGCTACTCTATTGATACCTTTGGTTTGTTCGATTCGGCACTACTTAAATTTGAGTACATCTAAGACAGCTATTTACAAAGCTGGATTGCGTCTAATCAAATTATTTCCTTTTCATATATTCTTTTTTATTTCATCGTCGGTTTCATCGTCGGTTTCTTCTATTTTTTCTTTTTTTGTTTTTTCGTCTTCTTTCTTTTTCTTCTAGTTCTCTTACTTCAGTTTTTTCCTTTTCGACTTTCTTTGCCTCTTCTGCATTCCTAACCTTTATTATTGTTCCAAAACATCAATTACAACTACTAACCAACTTTAAACAATCCCCTTCCTATTTAACATATGCTCTTTTTTTAATCTATTCTAGCATAACGTAATCTAACGCCATAAATCCTTACCTAACTGTTTTTTACTAGACCATCTACAATTATAAAATTAATCTTAACTAACCTCAACTCATTTAACCAAATCTAATTTGGAATAATTCGTAGTTCCTAGATCTACTCTATATTAATCTAACTTAACCTTAACTTAGCTCAAACTTAACTTAACTTAACCCTTACTTAACTTAACCTTAACTTAACTCAATCTTTACTTAATTTAAATTGCCCTTAACTCAACCATTACATAAATTGACTTAACCAAATTTAACCTTAACCTTAACTGAACCTTAACTTTACCCTATCTTATATTAAATTGATTTAGCTTAGCTTAGCCTTAACTTAACAATACCTTGACTTACCTTAACCTAACTTAACCCTAACTTAATTTAACCTTTACTTAACTTAAATTAACCTTCAATTAACCATTACTTGAATTAACTTAACCTAAATTAACCTTAACCTTAACTGAACCTTAACATAAATTAACTTAGCTTTAACCTTTATTTATCTAGCCTTTATTTAACTTTACCTTGACTTAACCTAAATTAACTAAATCTTTATCCAACTTAAATTGACCTTAACTTAACCAATACTTTAAATAACTTAACCTAGCCTAGCCTTAACTTAACCTTAACTAAACCTATAGTTAACTTAATTTAGCATTAAATTAACTTAACCGTTACTTAGCGTTAAATTAACTTAACCGTTACTTAATTTAACTTAACTTAGCTTTAACCTAACCTAACCTTTCTCAACTGAACCTATTCCAACTTAGCCTCACTTATTTTCATGAAACTTCTTACAATAATTGCTTTTATTGGACCGATATTTACAGAATGCGCAAATAACCATCACCGAAATAAAATTTAATTCAACCAACAACAAAAACAATAAAGAAAGCATATATAATAATAGAAAATTGCGTGAATTGTTAAGAAATTACAAAGCAAACACAAAGTGACAATACCGTAAATCCTATCCATGCTTGATGCGAATAAATTTCCAACAAAAAAAAAATAATAAATAACAGTGTTTTTGTGTTGTTGTACTTTGTTTAGATCATTTGTGTGGTTTGCTGCTTGCCACAAGTGGCATGCGAGATATTTTGACACGCTATTGTTGTTGCTATTTTTATTGTAGTACTACTTAGAAATTGCTACTCATCTAGCTTGTTATTGTTATTGCTAAGTTTCGAGTGCGCGCGTGTCTGCGTGACAGGACTCCACCGTTTCACGTGATTTGTTTCGCTTAGTACCCTACGTGTTGTATTGTTGTTGTTATTATTGTTGCGCTCATGCTGCATATAAGCACATGCTTAGTTACACATATTACACCGGTTGCATGCCACTGTCTCTTGCCATTGTCCACGTAGGAATCTGCAACACTCTGCTCTCGTCTACCAGTTTCTCAAGTAGTTGTTGTTGTTGTTGTGCTTAGTCTTAATATGTATTTGTGTTTTGGTTGTTAAATATGCTGCATGCGGCGACATGTGGCACAGCTGGTGAAGGCAAATTGAAATTTTGCGCATTACGCGTGTGTTATGGACAACAATTTGTAAGGCAGCGCACTCACACATGCTCGTTAAGCTGCTTGTTGGTGTGCATTTGTGTGCGTATGTTCGCGTACTTAGAGTGTCTTCACGTGCATTAAGCTGGAAAATATCTGTATGCGCTGCAGACGACTTGCAACATTTCGTAGTAATAACGGTATATTACGAGATTTTAATAATGATGCCGAAATGGCAGGCTTGGCGTAGCCACATGTACGAAATTTGTATATAGTACATAAGTTTAGATGAGAGTTTGGTACTAATAAGTTATAGAATCAGTGCTGCAGAGCGACTAATAGAAATTTTTACTCTTCGCAGGCTTTTTAACTATAGTAATGAGTCACTTGAGCTTATGGCTGCCCTACAAACAGACCGATCAAAATCAATTCCTTGTGTGTATAAATTTTTTATTTGAAAATATACTATTTCTACGAAATTTAGGATCATTAAACAAGGCAACGCTACAATATCCGAACAAATTGTTCAGATCGAATCTTTATAGGATATAGCTGCCCTACAAACAGACCGATCAAAATCAAGCCAAAAGATATTTTTATACCCTTCTATACTATAATAAATGCATCTATGAAGATTATTTCAGCTTTGCTGCTGCTGAAGTTAACATTTTTTGTTGTTTTTGTATCCTTTTTATATTATTTATACATAAAAAAACGACTTTAGTGTCTTAGGCGGAGCTTTCCTCCGCATGAAAAGTGAAGAAGTTCTTACAATAATTTATTTTCAATTTAAAATCACTGCACCGTCAAAGATAAAACTGAATTAAATGTACGAGCCAAGTCATAAATAAAATGAAAAGTTGGAAAAGAGCAAACAAATATGCTCAACAGATCCTCCAATTAACGCAGTGGCCTTGGCATGAAACGATTGAAATTAAATAAACCTGAAAATCTGAACAGAAAGCGGAAAAATGTTAAAGGAGAAAAAATAAAAATAAAAAAAAATTAAAGAAATTGAAAAGCGCAAACTAAAAATGCTGGCAAATGTAATAAATAAGGTAAATAAAATGCAAGCGTTAAAAAAGCGGAATAAAATACGTTAAACTATTTCATACACTAAAAGCATGCTACGGCAAATGCACACGTACATTTGTAGCGATGGCTGTGTAGAGCAAGGGCTATGCTCCAGCATTACAATAGGTATGCATGCATTTAAAAATCTCTGTACGCCAAATATGTGCACGCGACGCAATAAAAGAATATATATATATGTAAATAAAAATAAATAAACATATTTCACTATGGTTGATTTTTATTTCCGCTTCCGCTACATAAAAAACTCGCTCAGTTACCTGTAACAAAGCGCAACGAAGCAACAGCCAGCAACAGTTCATGCGCTGCAACTGACTGGAGTTTGTTGCTGTGGCATATTTTTGCTGCTGTTGTTGTTGCTTGTATGTCGTTGGCAGTGAAGCTGAAAAAGCAGTCAGCGGTGCAAGCAATGAAAACAGCAACGATGGCAGAGGAGAAATAGTTGCTGGCAATGGCATTTATTGCAAAAAACATATGCTTGGCACAAACACAAACACACACACATACATATATATATATATATATATGTATGCATGCAAAAAAGAATATACATATGCATATACACATGTATGTGCGCTTATCGTTGTCAACGGCC
The DNA here is from genome assembly GCF_042242935.1 of Bactrocera oleae. NCBI lineage: Eukaryota > Metazoa > Arthropoda > Insecta > Diptera > Tephritidae > Bactrocera > Bactrocera oleae. The sequence continues at coordinate 5,480,878 of NC_091539.1, forward strand.
AGTTGGTCTTTACAAATTGTATGTGACTGCAGATTCTTCGCATGTAAGGGTAAATATATACTATTTTTATACCCTGTACGGGGTTTCTTAACATGGCTGCAAAGTTGGCAGCACTCAGAAGGAAATTTCGGCGACCCTATAAAGCATATATTTAAATAATCAGCGTGACGAGCTGAGTTGATTTAGACAAGTCTATCTGTAGATAAGCGTACTAGTGCCTCAGTTTTTGAGATATCGTTCAGAAATTTTGCACACGTCCTTTTATCTCCAAGAAGCTGCTCGTTTGTCGAAACCGTCGATATCGGATTACTATAGCATATAGCTGTCATACAAACTGACCGAGCAAAATCAAGCTAAGGATCTTTGTATTCACTTTTATGCTATAAGAAATGCAACTGTGAAGTGTATTATAGCTTCGGCTACAGCTTGCAAAGTTTTTTATTATTTCGTTTGTTTGTATGTGACACATTGTGAGAATTTGTTTACTCTATTGAAATACTACAACTATGAATTCTTGCTGTAGCATTTATTTGCACTGCGTTGGCAAATTTCTTGCATTCTCATAGAAATATTTTTATATTGTAATATTTTACAGCTTCTACTCCCTCGTTCCTGTGTATATACGTACCCAACTGCTTCTTTTTTTAAAATGCTGTCTTGATATGCTCATTTTTGATAAAAATGGCAACTTTTTCATTTCTTAAGCTATTTGTGCTGCCCTTTTCTTCATTCAATATGACAGGCATAAGCCACAATAAAGACTCCGAAAGATATTCAATGGAACGATGGAAAGCCTTGTAAAAAATGCTTTGAAAAAATTGCGAAAAACGTTGCAAATTTAGACTTGCTCGTGAGAAAAAGCTAAACGAGAATTATTGCATCGGATAAGTCTCTTTCAGAGAGAACTTCTCGAATGATTATGGACCGAATTATGTCTTACATTTTTCGTGAACTAATATTTGGATTGCACTACTTTCTTCTTGATATCAACATATCTCACTTGGAGTGGGACAACTGTGTAAAATACGAATTTTCGAAGGCTTACTATCCAACTGCAAAACTTTTTGTGACTTCCCAAGGGTTTGGCTTAGGTCAAATGTGATACTTTTTTGGGGGATCAGCCCTGGAACCCAACCCAACTAAGCCTCAATTTTCAATCGGTTTGACCGACGCCGCAGAGCTCAGATGTATAGTTCCAGTTTTAATACTAAGAACGTTTGGAATCCAAATAAAAAAAAAATTTTGGAATTTTCAGAAGCCTCATAGAGCTTTTCATGACGAACTTTGTAGGGTAAAAAGATATATTTCTGAAATTTCTACAGATTTAGCTTGTTTTCGTTGAAAGCCTAGAGATGTTTTTATCACGATGATGACTCCTTGTGCCTTACAGGCAATTTCGAAATTATCTATTAGGGTGCGCTTCTAATATATAGGATCTCCTCTGTATATGATTTGATCTCTCCTGTACTGACATCATCTGTCTCCTTTTTATACCATCAAGCAATATCGAAACTATCAGGGCTATAATAAAGTCAGTGATGAGAACCGAAAAGATCAGTTCTTAAAAAAAGGAAAAGATCTCAAATATTAGCGTTGCCAACTTTTGTGATGTCGTAGACGTGTCAAGACTTTATTTAGTATACTGAAAATACCTAAGTTCTAGCAGGTCTACCTGTGAACCTTATATCAGTATTTTATGGACTGTGGAATTCACAGTGTTATTAATAGACTTCATAGTGTTGAACTCACAATAGAGAGATGAGACGGGACTTTGCTTGCTTTCTTACTTCACTGCCACTGATATATAATCAAATCGTAGCCAGATTATGAAATATCTTTAACAGTTTTGAGAGGTTCTTATTTCTTACAAGAATTTTTTGTGCGATTCGCCTACAAATAGAAACCCAGCAGTGCCACATGAAAAAGATGACGCGTTTTAAAGAAAATAAAACTGGTGGAACACAAAGAGTATGCTCTTTCTGATTTTCAATACTCATTGTTCAGTAATACTTTCAAAAGGTGCTCCCTTTCCTCCCACTTTAACCATCGTTTTTTCTTTTCTCACCATTGTCTAACAACTTTTTTGCTCTACCTCAGTCACTTGTCTAAAATCGCATTTGATAAACTGAGTTACTTTAGTTTCTTTGATTTGTGTGAGCTCTGCTTTCTTTCTTCACCGCTGAATGTGTACAACGACAAAAATTGGCACGGAAAAATTTGAAGATTTCCTTTGGCATATCAACAAAATAGGGTAAAGCATCTGTGTTTGGTTTTTTTCCATACTGTTTGCTTTTTCTTAGTTTCAGTTAGCAAATAATTGGGTGAAAATAATAGTTTTTGAATTTCGAACCATTTTACATTTTGATGCAGTAGTGTAAGTTGCGAAAACAAATAAGAAGAGCATAATGGCGCGAAAAATATTTTTTTCCTGCTGATAAGCTTATATTTAATCTATAAAAAATTTCATTGCATACTTTTAGACGTAAACGTAATTACTTACTGTTCAAAGCCGCACTAAAAAATGTTTGCTGAAAACAAATTATATTCCGTAATTTTTTGGTTTTTTTTTTTTTTTGATTGAAAAGGATATGGATTAGTGATGAGCCGTAGACACCAGTTGCGCAGCCTTGAGTCCTGCGATAATATAAGAAAAGAGATCTCCGGAAAACCCGGATATGGCAAATTCGGCTCGCCGCTCGACGTCGTACTATTCGAATCGCCATCATCCGAACTGCACGATCCATTGCAGCTCACGCCGGACGATGACGTATAGGAGTCATCATCTGCCTGCTCATCAATGCGCTTCTTACTGCGCTCCGCGGTGCGCTCACGCTCCATGCTCGCCAACGAGTTACGACTGCCATGACGACGGCGTTGCCTAGCAGCGGCACCCGCTGCTGCGGCGTCACGCTCCTCATCACTGCGTTGTTGTGAACGCGAGCGCGAGCGCGAACGTGAACGTGAGTGTTCGCGCGACGATGAAGATTGCGATTGGCGCGCGTCGCGAGTTTGTTGCGCTGTGCGTGCAGACGCGCCACTATTTTGTGACTGCTGCTGCTGATTAGCCGCTTTGGTTGTGCTGCGCTTGCTACTCGAGCGTTGTACTGAGTTGCGCGCGTTGGCAGGCGCCTGACTTGTATATGGTGGCGGCGGCGTGCCGCGTTCGGCATTGCCGGCGCTTAACTTATTGCTAGTAGGATTGTTGTTAGTTGTTGTTGTAGTTTTTGTTGTGCTTTCACCGCCAGCACCCTTGGCACTTGAGGAACTAGTTTTTCTCTGCTTATTGCGGCTGCGTGCGCTCCCACTGCCACGTGCGATGCGCGGCTGGCCACCGCCACTGCCCGTACTGCATTTGCTATGCGCGCTGCCGTGGCGCTGCAACGGCTCCGCGGCGTTGCCAATATTCAGCACAACTGCGCCGCCAGCATTGCTATTGCTGCTGCTGCCGGCGTTAACGTTCTCCGTGGTCGGCGTCGCGTTGGAATGCATTTTAAGTAATTTCTTGTTATCGCTGGCTGTTGCTGTTGTTGTTGTCGGTATTGTTGTTAGATTATTTGGTGTTTTTGGTGCTGTGTTGTCCTCCGCTGTTCTTAACCTTGATCGTGTTGCTGCTGCATAGCCGCCACTGCTGTTGCTGCCTTTGCTGCCACTTCTGTATATGCTGCTGCCGTTGTTGTTGCAATTATATGCTGTAGATGTGTGCGTTGCTCCCACCAACGTTGTCGCTGCTGCTGCTGCTTCTTTTGTTCCCACGGCACTACGCTGCCCATTACTGGCGGCCTCTAATTGAGCGGCTGTCGCTGCCAACTTGCGTATATCGATGGTTTGGCATGCGTTCCGGTCGCCGCTGGAGTTGCTGCCATGCGTGCGTGGTGTTGCTGTAATTGTGGTTGTGGTTGCTGATGTTGTGCTAGTTGTTGTTTTACTTTTATTCGCATTGCTTAGTCTCGACTCCTGTGCGGAGATGTGAAACATTGTATGCACGTGATGTGTCTACTGCGAGCAGCTATCCGGTGAGGCGAGAGTTGTGGGAGGGGAGTGGTGCTGTAGTAAGTGGAGCTCTCGCTTTTTTTGCAAGTGTGAAATTTTTCTTTCAGTTTAAAATAATATTCGTGCGAATATCTAGAAAGTTGTTTCTGTAGTTGCCCCAATGCCTTCCAAAAGTATTCGTACAAATAAGATTTGTTGGGGTTCGTATGGTTTTAGTAGTTAATATCTGCAAAGAGAATGAAAAAGAGGCACGGGTAAGAAAAATATCCGAAAAGGTGTTATAAAAGGCAGAATATGAAAAAATTAAGTCATATATAAAAGGCGTTACTTCGGAGATACAAAATTGATATGATAAATCCAATAGGCCACAGTTAAAAATTAGAGTAAAAAATATTTATATTTTTATTAAAATAATAATTTAATATAAAAAATAAAATTTAAGTTTTTAAATTTACAAATATTGAGTATTATAAGTTAAAAATTATAATAGATTTTATTTTCACGTATTTATTAAACATAATAATAATAAAGTTTATTTTTGACATGTATTATGACTTTTGTTTGTTCATTAGCCACAATTTCTCAAAACAATTAGTAAGCTATTTAAACATAAGAAATATTTAAATGTTTTTTTAAATTCAAACGAACATTTCCTGAAACAACTCGAATCCTATTCATAAATAATACTTAAAAATTGTCAAAAAAGTTTTAATTAGAAAGCTTTTGTAATATAATATATAAAAAAGTAAAGTTTCACTACGAAAGCTTTGCAATTTGTAATATTAGAAAATTTTCAAAAAAAAATTTGTTTAAATTCCTGTGTAGTAATTTGATATTCATTTGTGTTGTCGTTGTTTTTAATTTTTTCTATATTAAAATTTTTTAATTATTTATTTTTAATTTTTTTACTTATTATTTATTTTTTTTTAAGTTTGCAAATTTTTTTGTAATAAATAATACGAGTATAAAGTAGTAAAACCATTGCCAACAGCGTAATTTTTTATGGACAAATTTTTACTATTTAATTTTTTTTTCGTTTTTTATATTTAGTTATATGAAAAATTGAGTTAAAAGACATAGAAAATCCAGTAAACTATTAAAATAAAGTATTTTAAAAAATTCTTAAACAATTGTATTAAAAAATCAAATCTTTATGCTTATAAATACATTTTTGTTACATATTTATTAAACATATTAATTAAAAAAGTTCAAATTTATATTTTGTTACTTTTAACTGCTTTATTTAAAAAAAAATTTAAAACAAAAATAGTTTGTTTTGTAAATAAATTAATTACCTTTTAAAACAGGTCATTATCAATTTTTTATGATGTAAAATAAATTTTTGGTTCTATTTCTCTTTTATAACAATAATTTTTAAAATAATTTTTTGATTATTTTTTAAAAAATAATCTTTTAGTCATATAAATTAAATTTTTATTACTTTTTTCTCTTTTGTATTAATTAATGATTTCTTTTTATTTCCTAATATTTTTTTTAAACTTATTGTTTTATGAATTAAATTATATTTTTGGTCTTTTTTTATCTTTTATAACAATTTATTATTATTTATTTATTAATTTTTATAAAATCATTTTGTTATCAGATTAATTACATGTTTAGTCCTTTTTCTTTTTAATATATTTTTTTGGTATTAATTGTTATAAAATAATCTTTTAGTCAAATAAATTAAATTTTTGTTACTTTTTTCGCTTTTATATTAATTATTGATTCCTATAAATTTCTTAATTATTTTTTATAAAACTATTTTTTTATTAATTAAATTATATTTTTGGTCCTTTTTTCTCTTTTATAACAATTTATTTTTTTTATTATTAATTATTTTATCAGATTAATTGCATTTTAAGTCGTTCTTTCCTTTTATACCAATAATTTTTTTAAATTAATTTTTATAAAATTATCTTTTCAGCAGAAAATTAAATTTTTGATACTTTTGTCTCTTTTATTTGAATTAATAAACTTTTATTAATTCCTTGATTATTTTTTATAAAATATTATTTTGTTTACAAATTAATTTAATTTAAATTTTTTATTTTGCTTTTTTGACAATTTTTTATAAAATTTTAAGTTTCTTTTTAAATTACAATCTTCAGACGTGCTTTTCTCTAATTTATGCCTTATACATGTACATACGTATGGATTTGTGTATATACGAGTATGTATGCTATATATGTACATACATATATCTGCATCCAATAAAGCTCTCAATATTGATGTGTCACTAATTGCAACACCCACAGGATAACAAATAAAAATTACGATAAAAAATAACGCCAAGAGCGTGAAGCTTACAAATAAATGCCAAATCAACTGATTCGGCACGTTTCAGTGTATTTCAGTGCGGTTTTTGGCTTGTCTCCTTTTCTGGCACAATGTTCTCAGCAAATTCGTATATACTTGTATTTTCTACCTTTACTGCTGTTATCATTGCACTTGTTGTTATCGTTGTAGCGCGCATACGTGCTTTGACGAATTATTCTTGCCGTGACATTACGTTGCGGGTTAAGTTCGCTTGCCACACAGAGCAGTTTGTGTCTGTTACTCACGTTTGCCGCTGCGGCACATATGTTTTATATATATGAGATAACTGTGAAAAAAGCTATGCCACCTTGTCGCATATTTGTGCTTTCCGCTTTATTATTTGGCTTACGTGTGACATTTGCGGTTTATTTTATTTTTTTGCTATACTGCCTACAGTGTGTGTGTTGTGTCAAGCGCGTGTGAGGCATTAGAAATCAATTCACATACAGTGAGAAAATTACTGCAAATGTGAAATATTTCAGCTTTTTCGTACGTTTGTATACCAGAAGAAAATTTGTATTGTTAAAATTCAGCGAAAATTAAAAAAAAATTATTAATCAGAAAACGTGTTAAATTTTTTTTAGTCATTAAGTGCACAATAATTCTAATTTCATAAATTTTTTCTTTTTTCAGGTAATGCTGTTGTTCTTATTTACTCTCTCTCATATAATACATATTATACTACTTGTACATTATATGGATTTTGTGAGTATAACCTTCAAGGCATGTAATGACCTTATTTTAGGCATAAATTACAGGTTTAATGAATTTTTAATGTGTATATATTTAATTTTTATATTCATGAATTTTACTAAAATGTTGCTCATACGCCATGACATGACACTACTTGTCCATATTTTAACCCTGCGTTATTTTTAATATTAGATTTGACTGAATGTCAGTTGAAAAGTTCTGATAATTTTTTATCTAGAGTTCTTATCGTTTTTACACAATTTTCATTTTGTATGTTTTGCAAAGCTGAATATGTTCATTTTTTTTATTATTTATAAAAAATATTATTAATTACTTATTTTAAGAAAATTAAATTATTTTGTATTGAAACTAAATTAATTTGTTTTAAATAATTTTTTTTATATACTCGATTTTTTTTAAATTGATTTAAGTTTACAAATTGTAACTTCATAAAATTTTTTTTTAGACTTAAACATTTTTTTAGATTAATTATTTAAAAAAATTAAATTGATTTATATTAAAATATTTAATTAAAAAATTAAATACTTCAAATTTTGTAATTGCTTTAAATTTGGAAATTGAAATTTCTATATATATTAATAAATTCAAAAATTTTTCTTATAAGTTAAAAAAATTAATATATTAAAAATATTTTAAAGATTTTTTATAAATTATTATTTATTTTTATGAATAGCTGATTAACAGTCAAGTTGCTAAAAACAAAATATTATTGTGTAATAAAAAAAAATAAAGAAAATATTTTGAAAACTTAAGAATTTTGAATTTAAACATTAAGTCACGTTATTTAAAATTAAAAACATTTAAAGTTTTAAATTGTTATTATATTATTTTCTAAATTCTTTTTACAAAAAAACAAATATGAATAAAATTTAAAAAAAAAAATTTTAATATTGAAAAAATTTTCAAACTTTATAAAATAAATTAAAATTTTGAAAAAAAAATTAATATTGAAAGCATTTTCAAACTGCATAAAAAATTGTTCAAGCTGTATATTGTATATTTTAACAAAAAACTTTAAAACAATTTAATATTTCGAAACTCTTTTTTGATACGAGTCCATTTCGAATTCCTATATTTACCTCCAATATTATTTCATTATTTGCTTATTTTCATTGAAGTACATTTCTCTCAATTTTAGGACACTCATACGGCAAGTCATCCCACTAACTACAAAAAGTTTCGTATACGGCATGTATCACCCAGACAAATTAATCTATCTATTTGCCATTAACATTTCATGCAGAGTAAATCGGCTTACTTGCCTAAAAGTAGGCATTTAAAGCTTGCGATTTTTGATTGCACAATTGCCCCTGAATACTCGTAGTTAATCTATATATTATATGAGTACGCAAACACTCACACACACACACTAAATTTCACACACAATTTTTCTCTTGTATAGGCGTATAATGTCAATTGCACCTGTGTATTGACCTTGCACTCATTCAGTAAATATGACAGCTGACCTTCATAAGTTTTGCTCCATTGTAGCGTCAAATCCAATGCCGCAGCGGCCATTTTGGGCCACTTTTGAAAGCCGACGCTGTTGTCTAGCAGTTGTTTGACAGCTTATAAACAAAAGTTTGCAGTTTCTTACGCAGCATATTGTTATTGTCAGCATTTATTTTTTGATTTTTTATTGCAAGCTTTTTTACCCGGTTACTTTTTTTCGATTTTTGTTGTTGATTTTTTCTATTTTTATTTTCGCTTTTTATGTTTTTTTTTTTTTACTTTTTTTGCTTTATTGCAACAATTTGCCTTTACCTTGAAACCCCACTCGACCCAAAAGTAGCCAACCCATAAGCTATTGCAGGCTGCTATTGAAAAAATGGTAAAAAATAAAAGTTGCATAACTGTAAACAAACTTGCAACTAACATGACAACTGTCCACTCAATGTCACTCGCACTGCCACGCCTACACACTCTGTGCGTACTATCAATTGCATTTGTAAACTCTGTGTCTGCTGTTGCAGCAACTCAAATCACACTGTTTCCAACAACAAAAACAAAAAAAATGATCATACATATGTACAAACATGAAAAATTGCGTCTGGCTGCTGTTGCGGGCACACCAAAAAAATGCAATTACAAGCACATTCACATTCAATATAATTTCAATATTTATTATGAAAATTATGTATTGTAAGAGTTTAGGAAAAAATGCAAATCTTTTAAGTTTTAGGAAAACATAAATTTATTAAATAGTCAAAACCAAAATTCTTAGTGAAAAATTTAAACTTTTTTTAATATGAAAAAATACGAAAGTATTAATTTGTAATTAAAACTTGTTTTTAGTTACTGATTTTTTTTGTAATGTTTTAATTATATTTCAAAAAAAAAACTCTTATTGAAAAAATGTATTTAGTTTTTAAATTAAAAAGCGAATGGGTAATTTATTAATAATTTTTTTTTTAATTTTCTTCAACTTTTAAATACATTTTTTTTTAAACTTATATATTTTTTTTAAATAAACATAATTCTTACAAAAATTAAAAATTTGTTTTTTATGTATAATTTAAGTTTTTGTCTGAAAAGCAATTTCTAAATATTTACAAGAAAAAATGTTATGCAAAAATTTGAGATGAGAAATATAATATATTTTGTAACTTCTTAGTAAAATAGTTATATAATTTAAATTTCTTAATGTAATTTTATTAATTTGTAAACATTTCAAAATTAAATTTTTTTCAATATTTTTTCATACCAAAAATTTAATTTTAAAAACTTCGCTACTAATTTTAAAAATATTCCTAAAATTTATAAAGAGAAAATAAATTTAATTTAAATTTTTGTTTGTGTTATTTCATCTCTAGCATCCATGTTGCACACTTATGCATTTGTCGGTTTTTGTCTTCCTCTCACTGCTACTTAACTGAGTACTTAAAGCAGCATCAGTAATTAAAAAGTTTTGCAATGAAATTTTCAATATTTCACCTTACATACACACAAACATACGTTTGTAGATAAAGGGAATGAGCGGTATTAAGTGCGAGCGAATACAGCATGAAATGGAAACGCATTAAAATGTTAGTTAAATGAAAAAGTATGAGAGTGAGAAATTGTTACTATGCAAGTTTATGATGTGTCTTTAACGTAGAGATTTTCAAAAATGACGACGAAAATATAATATGTATTGGAGATACTTCTACATACACGTACATAAGTGTATTTGCGTATAAATATTTTAGTAGCTTAAGAGGTTATTAATATTTACAAAAAATTTGTGTTGTGTACATTTTCTGGCAAAACTGTTGGAATACATATTCTTGAAATTTAAAAAATATTATATTTGTATATTTGTTATTTATATATTTTTAAATAATTATTTTATAAAAAAAAAATTAAATTAATTTTATATATAATTTTTGTAATTTTAAACTTTGTTTTGAAATTTTTGAAAAATATTTTTAGTTTCTTATTTTATAAAAAACGCATTGAAATGTATTGTCTTTTAATATTTTTTGAAATAAAATTTCTTTTTTTCGAAAAAATATTTTTAAATTTTTCAATAAATATTTTTATTTTTTATTTATTTTTAAATATTTATTTAAAAAAATTTGTAATTGTATTTTGTATTAATACCTCGTTGCTTTTAGTTTTTTTTTTTTAGTTTAATTATTTCAAATTTAAGCAAATTATAAAAATTAAAACAAAATGTTTTAAAAATATTTTAATTTTTTATGTATTTTTAAATATTCTGCTTGTAAATTAAATTATTTTTTTTGCATTTGTGTTTAATTATTTTAATTCATACATTTTTTTAAGTAAAATTATTATTTTTTTTATTTATTAATATATTTTTTTAACAAACGTTACAATTATTTGATTTTAAAATCATGTCCATTAAAAGATGTCAAATCATTTTTTATTAATCAGGTTCAACAAAAAGTACTGAATCTTCACTACTCATGCCCACAAGCTGAAATTAGCTTAAATTCCTTACACATTCTGCTAAAATGAGCACTCTCTAATATGAATAGCGAGATAAGCCCATCAACAAGCATGAATACACACTTATAATCCTAAAAAAAAAATACTTTTGCTGCAAAATGTCTCGCTAAGATGCCACTCAAAATGTCAAAAAAAATGTTTACCATAAAAAAATGTTACCTGAAAAATTAAAAAAACACATAACCTAAATAAAAAAATAAAAAATAAAACGCGGCAATAAAAATTGTCGCTCATAGAAGCATGCTTCAGCCTGCATATGTACATTCAACTGTAATCCACCATATAAAAAGCCATATGAATACTTTATTTGAAAGACGAATAAAAAATAAGGGAAAAATTTTAGAAAATTTGAAAAACTGGCAGACAGGCGCACTAAATGGCATACACACATATATAAACTAAACATAAATGGCATGACAGCCGAACTGAGCGATGTGACGTGACTTTGTGCATAGTCGGAAATTTACGAGGGTTGCTTTCGTGCTAATCTAACTTGCAGATTTTACCGAAATTTGAATAATAAAGAAATATCTTTTTAGTTGAGAAGGTTATGCTTGCTTAAGCAACTTAAGTTAGGTTAAGCTAAGTAAAAACTTGAGATTAGGCTCACTAAAAGAGATTAAATTTAGTGAGTTATATTGCTTAAATTAGATTAGGTTAAGTTTTTCTGACATTTTACTAAATTTTGTAAACAATTGAGGTTAGTTCAATTAAAAAATAGTAAGTGTTTTGAGGTAAGTATGCTTAAGTTAGGCTTTTTTCGAATTTAAGGTGAGGTTATATAGTAGTAGTTACGTTTACTGAGGTTGAATTGAGGTTATGTCGGAAAGATTGAGATTAGACTTGATTCTGATGGTGGAACTCTGTTGGTGAAAGTTAGGTTATGATAAATAATTTAGGTTAGGCGTGGTCAAATTATGTTGGTATCATAATTTAGGTTAGGTTAGAAAGGTGTTTTATGGGCTTATGTGAAACTTGGATTTTCCACAACTTTTAGGCGAACTTAAATTTTTAGGTTTTATTGAATTTGATACGATTACTTAAGTGCTGGCTTATTTTAAGTTCGATTTTGATGCTATATTGATATTGATTATATCACGAAATAAATGCGGAATACTATAGAAAATATATTTTTAAAGCTAAAATAATTTTGAATTTCTGAGATATTTCTGGATTAAATAAAATATATTTAGTTTATATACTTATTACTTACGTTGGGCATTTTTAAATACGGTTTAATAAAAGTATTTTTATTTCATTAGGTTGGTTTGAGTCAATTTTTATTATATAATTTGTTATATTTAGTGAGGTTAGATCAGCTTGTGGTATATTATTTAGCCAAAATTAGCTTGGTGTGCTATGAGACTACTCTGGCTTGATTTATATGAAACAAGGTCAGGCTGTAGTAAATATGAAAATGTGAGATTATATTATGTTAGGTTTTGCTGATTTAGAAAATACGCTAGTTTTGGAAAGTTAGCAAAAAAGGTCGAGATAAATGAAGGATAACTGCAATAAGTACTGGTTTTAAGATTAGAACTGTCAAAGAAAGGTAAAATTAACTTAAATTCTTTTTGGGTTTTTATGTTCCAAAGCTGCTTACGGAATGAACTCTGGAGCTTAGTTGAAAAAATATAAGCTATGTGGATAGTCTTAGTAAAACTCTGCTGCTATCAAGATATGTGGATCGAAATTTACATTGATATTTTTTATATCGGATGAGATTTGTTTGGTCAATTTTTTTAATAAAACTTCAAAATATTTATTTCTCAGCTAAAAGCAACCGGAGAGTAGTTGTAAGAGATACTTTGACTATTTTAAATATAACCACTTCAAGTCTCTTGCACAGTTGTGCTTGTTTGTATAAATGCAAGGCTTAGTTTAAGCGTTTTTTCGAAATTTCGTACAAACATTTCGAATAATTTGTTAAAAATATTACTTTGGCGTTGACCCTTGCATACATATATATGTATTTACATCAGTTCAGCTACTTTGAAGCACTCAAAAATGCACGTATATTGCCTTGCCTCACTTTTACGAGCACGTACACCCTGTACGTATGCATGTACATATTTGTCGCGTTATTACGAAATGTGTTTGACATGTCGAAGTGACTGGTTTGACTATTGCAGAACACACGCACATACTAATATGTATGTACATATGTGTGTATTTTGGCTAGCTGCTGGCAAGACATGCACAATCCAATTCCGAAGCACCCAAGTGCAGTCAAGCAAATAGATAGATGTGTATATTTAAATGCATACACACACACCCATATACACATATATACGTACACAAACATATATACATATATTACCACACACATTAATAATCAAGTATTTATTCTTGCTCGCAGCTAAGTAGATTTATCTTAATAAACAGTTGTCATATTATTTAATTAATTTAGCTTGCAACGTGCATGTTGCATGCAACAGACTGTGGCTTAGCGTTTTTCCAGCTTCATTTATGTTTTGCAGTCTCTCGACTGCCTTTGCTGCTGCTTCCTGTAGTATATTAACGCCGCTTGCAATCTTTTCGCTTATTTCTGCCGCCTTATATATTATATTATGATATTTCCAACTACACACCTAGTTGCATGTGTGTGTATATGTGTATCTATTCAACTGTGCTGTGCTTGTTTTCATAAATATCAGTCGTGTTCATCCTATCTCCGGCACATGCTTCCGGTAGCACTGTTGTGCATGTTTTGATTAGAACCCATTGATGCAGTAATTTTAGTAGCATGCGGGTTTGTGTGTTTGATCGGGTTAACTGTACACGCGCATACGTGCTTTGGAAATGAGCAGCGAGGTCAGCAAGAAAGTGCGGAGAAGTGGAGATGTTACGAAGCCTTGATGGAAACTGCCCGTTTATTACTAATCTGCTTTCTATGTTAATACTAATTTTCTAAGCATTTAGTACATAATAAGCACAAGTTTGGTACACACTTTAGTACAAATTTTTCTAACTTTTTACAGTTTTATTCTTTTTTAACATTTAGTATAAAACTTAGCACACATTGTAGTACAATTTTAATGCAAAATTTTTAAGCTATTACATAGCTTCAAAGTTGGCTCCAAATTATTGCATACTTTTAGGGGTATTTTTGTATATCTCAAGCGAAACAAATCAATTGAAGAGCATGGTGATTCAAAAATAATAATATTTAAGATACACTTTTTTTAAAGGCAAAAAAAATATGGAATTTAATAAACATTTAATTAAGTAGAAATAAATTACTCAATATTTGGAATCATAATATTAGTAACATTATTATTATTTTGGTAAATAGCTAACCCAACTTTTAAAACAGTATCTCGTTTGAATTGTACAATACAACTGAAATTTGGTATTTCAATCGGATTGTCAATGGTAATAAATTTCCGCTTATCTTGGCTGGTGGTTTCAACATCAACTTCGCTGATAAAAAAGCAGAGCGGTTAACAACTTTTTATTCAGAAAAATTGAATTTGAAAATGAATAATGATCCGCAAGAATCGACAACGCAATATGGGACCACCATTGACGCGGTATTTTCCAGATATTTAGAGGATATCAAGTTTCAAACTTATGTTTTTTATTTCAGTTATTCCTGAATAACCTACATGTATTGTAAGATTTTATTGCATAAAAAAAAAATAATAATAATTGCATAAGTTGATACTGCATTTTTTAATATAATAAATGCACATAACTTTTTAAAATTTTTAACTTTTGGTACACTTTTTTGCACTCAATTTTAGTACACACAAAGTTTTTTTATGTTAAAGAAACCTTGGTACATAACTTTTTAAAATTTTTAACTTTTGGTACACTTTTTTGCACTCAATTTTAGTACACACAAAGTTTTTTTATGTTAAAGAAACCCTGCGACATAATTTTGTTTTGACAGCTTTTAGTACATAATTATGCACAAAATTAAGTATATATTTTAAAACCAAATTTTTTCATATCAGCTATTATATAATATTTATATCTATGATAAATTTTATGTATATTCAGCTTTTATGCGATTTTCTTAAAATATATTTTTAGTACAAAATTTAGTACTATTTTTTACCGTTTCTTAGTATGTACACATAAAAAATTCTATTAATTTCAAAAACTAGGCTTAAAATACTGCGTATAACTTTCAATAAAGAACAATCCTACGGCTTTTTTATTACAAAATTAAAATTTTAGCATAATAAAAATTTAGCATAAATAAAAAAAAAATTTCGGTAAACTTTAGCTATTATTTAGCAATCTTTTAAATCGAAAATTTTTGCAAATTTTAAAATAAATTTTTAGTACAAGATTTAGCACATTTTTAGTGCTATTTTTACCACTTTTCTTACATGTAATTATAATTCCTAAACAAAAAAATTACTCATACGCCATCGCAAATTTTCAGTACTCTTAAAAACTTAGTGCGTTTGGCTTTTTAGTACTTTCAAACTAATTTAAATCACCCTCCAACCGCTTTTGACACATAGTTAAATTTCATAACGAAAAATGTTTCTCATACGCCATGGTAATTTTCCCAAAATTAAGCATCTAAAGACACTTGCTTCAATTTCTCACTGGCGCTACTTATACACATGCTTCCATTCACATATCACACACCAATACACACACACATATACATTTATATGCTTATATATACACACATCCGTGTTTGTGTTTTCTTTTTGCTCAAGCTCTCAATGACGTTGCGAAAATTGATAAATTGCCATAGGCTGATTAAAACAAAAACAAACGTAACAAAACAACAACAACAAAAAATAATAGCTAATAGCTGCTGAAGCGTTTGCTTGGCTGCTCAGTTGGTTTTATTTTAATTAATAAAATATTTGCGTACGGCTTATGGTTGTTTGGCTGAAGCGGTGAGGAAGGAGGACGCTGCGGCTTCACTGGAAAATGTACGTCGATGCGGTTCGATGTGGTGTGATGTGTTTATAAAGATATGCTGCTGATGGGTTGGCATTAAATAAATATGTGCGTTCGTATTAGTAATTATTTCTGCTGTCTTTCGCACCCCTAAAGTATGCTTCTATATTTATATTTGTGTATTTGTGAATTTATATATATTTGTATGCGTCGTGATTGCTTGTATGCTTTGATGGATATGTTTTCATTTAACTTTTATGCATTTATCGGTGTTTACACGCACATTTTCAATAATTACATTGAATATTAAATGGCTAAATGAACACGAATTTGAGTGTTACATAACCTAATTTATTAGCTTCATTAGGTAGAGGAAAAGTACTGAAATATAATACCTGCACAAATAATGTGCGTTTGTTAGCAAAATGGAAAGGTACACAAAAAGCTAATTGCTATTGCGTAAGTGTGAAGGTTTTCGCATGCTTTTCTACTTTTATTTTTTTTTTTAATTTTTTTTTTCAGAGTATTATTTGGATAACTACTATAATAACACAGTAAAATGAATTCTGCACCGGATTGACAGTGTTGATTTTTTTAGATTAAATTAAATTTTTTAATTAATTAACTTTTTTTATATTACTTTACTTTTTTGTTTATTAATTTTAATATTCGTTTTAAAATAAGTTTTTAATATAATATTAAGAAATTTTGTGTTAAAATTTTCAAAGTACCTTTTACCAGAAAATCACTTGAATGACTATTAATACAACAAAAAAAAAATTTTTTTTACAGTTGTAAAAATTATTTCTAAACCAATATGAAAATGCATAATTAAAATAGAAATATTTTGTAAAATTTCAAAAATCTTTAATACTTTCTAAAATATTTTTTGATATTTTTTTAGTTTTAAATGAATTAATTTTGAAAAACAATATAATTTTTTAAGAAATTGGTAGCTAACTCTTCTTCTTTTTTTTCAATAAATTTTATTTAGTTCCAAAACTTTTTTAACACATATAAATATTTTTTTGTTTAAAAATTTTTAAAATACTTTTTAAAAATATGTTTCTTTTTTAATTTTTTTGATGTATAAAATATTAAAAAAATCGTTAAAAATTTTTTGGGAAAATTTATTTTGTATTAATTTTCAACACTAAGAAAGAGTAAGTTCAAGAAAAATATTCTATGTTTTTTTCAACAATTTTTTTTTTGTTAAGGTAAACTTAAAAGTTAGTAGTGAAATTTTAAATTTCGTTACTTCCGCTTACTTCTCCTAACTTCTTACATTTTCCCACAGTAATCTCCCTCAAAAATGTTCACAAAAACTGGCAACCCTTTTTGACATATCACTTATAACGGCGCATATAATTTTAATTGTGCTATCACCGTGGCTGCTTTTTCTTGCCAAGTCGCTGCCAACTTACATTGTGTACTTCTATTACATACTTTTACATACATATTGGCAGCAGCAACTTAAATTGAGTGTTTTTGTAATGGTACGCTTGCCGATAACAACAAAAAATGCTTTTGCATTCCTTGCCAAGTTCTTAATTGATGATTTGTCAGACGATTTGCAAGCGATTGCTTGTAAATTTTTAGTGGGAAATTTAAGTATTGCACTTCCGTCATAAAAGCAGGGGCGAAAGTCTAGTGCAAACGAAAAATATATGTGGACTGCCGCTGAGCTTTAAATTTTTTATTTCATCAAAAATGATTTTCTGCACTTTTACTTAACATAAATAATTTGAAATTTTTTTTAGCAAATTATATAAAAATTCATTTTAGTTTTTAATTTTTTAATTAAAGATTTGTCTTAATGTTTTTAATTTGGTTTTTTAAAAAGATTAATTCAAATTTTATCACGGTTTTATGTTTTTTCAAATACTTGAGAAATTAATTTTGTAATTCACTATAAAAATATACTTTTTTTCAGTAAATTTAATGTCTACATTTTTGTTTTGAGTTTGTATTTTTTATTAACTGAGTTATTTTGACAAAAAAATTCTAAAATATAAACTTTCTAATATTTGCGCAATATTTATAAATTGAAAAATATAATAAATCTCATTTTTAACAAGTAAGGAATGTCTAAGTTCGGGTGGACTATCTACTTTGATACTTTATTAATTTATATTATAGGTCACAGTCTTACTTAGTTTCATTACTACATTTTACTTCGCGTCGGCTATGGATTGAAATGAACATTTTTTGAAATTTTTTTTTTTTTTTGTTTCTATTAAATTTAAATCTTTTTCAATCGTATATTAGCAAAAATTTAATTAATTGGAATGATTTATTAAATATATTTTTCTTAAAGAAATTTTTCTTTAATATATATGCAGAAACTAAGAAATATTATAAATTCCATTTATAAAAAAACAGTATGAAATCTAAAATTTTTTCTAAATAAATTTTCTAAAACTTGTTTAATATTTTTGCATATTTTGGCTAAAAAAGTGAAAAGATCATTTGCTAACAACCTTTTTTGATGTAACAATATTGTTTTTTCTAAAAATTTCAATTTTTTCCCGAAATATTAACTTGCTAAATTTGGTTTAATATTTTAATACTTACTTAATAACTAAAATATAAATTTGGTAAAACTTGTAAATTTAAAATTTTTATTAATTGCAGTTTTAATGAAAAATTGTTTGAATCTACAATTTTGATTTGCTAAATAAAGTTTTTGGAAAATATAATTTGTTTCTAATAATTTTACATTTCTAATTAAATAATAGTTTTTTAAATTTTGTTTCGCATATTTACATATTTTTTATTTTTACCTATATTAAAAACAACATCAAGTTTTCATAATTTTCTGACATCTAAAACTGTTTTCAATAATATTTTCCAAAGAAAATGTTTTTTAAAAATTACATTTAAATTTTTTTGCAAATCGAATTTTTGCGTTAATTGAGTTAGTTTAAAAGAATTTTTAAAATATAATTTTTCTAAAATTTGTTAAATATTTATAAAGAAAAAATATTGTAAATTCAACAAAAAATTTTCAACAATAATAGATAATTTTGAAATTTACGAATTTTTTCTAACATTTTTACTTATTGAAATCCTATAAATATCAATAAAAAATTTTTGTTAAACTAAATTGATTGAAATTTTTTGACTCATTTTTTTCTTCTAATATAAATTTTTTTTTAAATTTTATCTAATATTTTTACACTCTTTTAATATGTAAATTTGTATATAAAAACAAATCCGCATTTACATAATTTTTTATCATCTAAAAATTTGTTTAAATATTGTTAAATTTTTTTAAGTGATTTATTTTTTCTAAAAAATTCTCTAAAAATTTATTCTGCCGAATTTTTTTGTAACTCCAGTTAAATTTTGATACTATTAATTTTTTTCTAAAATTTTTTTAATTTTTAAAAATTTCTAATATTTTCTAAAAAAATTTTATAGGAATTTTTTTTTTTGTGATTATCCAAAAAATGTTTAACTATTCAATATTTTTATATAATTGTTAATTGTTTCCTTTAATAGGAGATAATCGTTAATGTTAGAATCAGCTCCTTGATATTTTAGAAACAAGCGTGCTCTCCTTAATTTTAGGCCACTGATATCCTTGCATACATATTATACAATACATAGAGAATCTAACAATAACTGTAATCGCGAAATTTTTTTTTTATTATTTTCTACTCCAATCAATGATCTATACAATTTGTGCTGTCAATTGCCGTTGTATCCCTTCAAGCTTATCAATAAACAATATTAAAAGTCATAATCACGCACAATACTTTACTAGACATAATATTATTATGTATTGTGCTGATTGTTGTTGTTATTATGGCCATTTGATATTGCAGGGCAATTGGCTGTCGGCAAAATAGCAAATGCTTTTATATTCACTTTTCAAATGCGATTCTATATATGTATATGTGTATATGGCTCAAACATTTCTCTATGTGTTCCTATAGATGGCTGTGTGTGTATGTGTGCGTTTATGCTGCCTGGCATTTCATTGTTGTCTGCCTGTAGGCGCATGAAATTTGAATACAAATACTTTTATCAAACGCACGAAAATCTAATAAACGAAATGTGTGTGTGTGCTGGGTATATGAAAAATATCAAATTTTATTGAGGTCATTGTACATAAAAAGATAGAGCACAAAATCTATTTATTGTAATTTTTGGTTTTATTAGAAGCAAATCCGGACCTTTTTACAAACACTTACACTAGTTGTGGCAATTCAATATTTTGCCATAAAAAGTGAACGCCACTGAGTCTCTGATATGCAGGAGACCAATTACTCCCCGCAGCGGCACCACCACTTTGTTGTCATTTCAAGGATATTCGCTTTGATTTGCATAATTTCGACAATTTCGTGGATAAACACTTTTTTTACAGACGCAAACACGCTTCTCACACACATACATACATTCAGGCGTACATACATACATATTCCATTGTTTTTAGCTTCTTTTATTTCGACTTCTTTATCTCATTTCGTTGGTGTGTGCGTGTGAAACCAGTATCTGCTTTCATATCACACTCAAGGATAAGCAAAGCTAAAGTTTGTCACGTGTTATCGTTGATATATTTGTAGTTATGGGTATTGCCGCCAAAGCGGAAACATTACACACAAAGTTGTGTGCAGCAATTCGATTACAAAAGTTGCTCGAAAACAATATATTTGAGCATATTTTTCTAAAAACGATTTTGTTCAAGTTTTTGTGGCGAAATGTTGACATGAAAAATTATTGCGCTGAACAACATTAGACTATGCAGTAAATTTAATACTTTTTTGAGAAGGTGAGTACGAGAATTTCTAATAAAAAAATTATTTCTCAAAACATGCAAAATTTACTGAGATGAAATCATAATTATAATATAATTATATTCATAAAGAACGCATACTTTTTTTTCAAACTTCTGTAGGCCACATCATTAAAAGTACAATACAAGTAGTTTAATAACAAATATTATCAGCTTAGGAAATTTGTTGAAATTTTAACCTTTTTAAAGTCAATAACTTTATGTAAAAAAAATATTTTTTTAAATTAAAAAAATAAACAAAAAAATGTATTGAAAAAAAAATTTTTTTTTATTGTATATGAGAATTATTCACGCAAATTAAATTCAAAAATTTTAAAGAGAAAACAATGATTTAAAAAATAAAATGAAATATAATGTAGAATTTTTAAATAGCAATAAATAAAAAACCTTAAAACTTAAAAAAAATTATAGGGACTTTAATAAAAAAGTTCATAAAAATTTAGTTTTTTTATACCCAGAAACACGATGTTTGTAACACCCAAAAGTAAACCTAGAGAGACCATATAAAGTATGTAGGTATCTATATAAATTACCAGCGTGACGAGCTGAGTCGATTTAGCTATGACCGTCTGTCTGTCCGTCCATCCGTGTGTCTGCATATACTAGTCCTGCACTTTTTGAGATATTGCTCTGAAATTTTGCACCCGTAATTTTCTCATTAAGAAGCTGCTCATTTGCCAAAACATCCGATATCGTACCACTTATGCATGTAGTTGCCATACAAACTTAACGATCGAAATGAAGTGCTTGTGTGGAAAACTTTTAGACGAGATATCTTCACGAAATTTGGCATGGATTATTGTCCAAGGCAACACTACAATATTCGAAAAAGTTTTTAGATCAGACTACTATGTGATATAGCTGCCACACCAACTGACTGATCAAAATAAAGTTTTTGTAAGTAAACTTTACTGCTTATTTGTGAAGATTACTCTAGTTACGGTACAACCAAATGAACGTTTTTTTTTTTTGGAAAATTTTAATATTTTAATTTTGTTGTGTTTTATTATATTTATTTATTTTATTTAGTTATAAATATTTTTCTTTACTTCTTGCCTTTTAATTTTTTTAAGCAGTTATAAAAAATTTATGTATACTAAATATAATAATATTGTAATATTGTGCATGTTTTTGTTGTAATGAAAATTTAAATTTTTAATATACATAAATATTTATAACTCATAATTTTTAGTAAATTTTTTTGCTGCATTTTAATATTTTGTATTACTTTTTTTTTATTTTAATCTTTGTACTATTTTTACTTATATTGCTATTTTTTAAATATTTTACTTATACTTTTGTTAGAAATATTTTTGTAATTTCCGATTATATACCAAATTTGCCAAACAATTTCGTAAATTTGTTAAACTATTATTTCTATCTATAGTATTATCTAACTGTCTACAATTCTATCTATCATATCCCAAAATTTGGTAAATTTCTTTGTGTGTGTGCTGCCATACATTTGCACTACTATATATGTATGTAGATGCGCTATATTTACATATGCTTCGAAATATTGAGCGGCAGGTTACCCTTCAATCATTTGTTTTGGCGTTTACCCCCAATATTATGGGTTATGTTTTTGTTGTTGCACAATTTATGTAACTTTGCGAGAGCCCTCCATAGTTTGCTTGTTAATAAGGATTAGTTTTTGCAGCAAACACGACATTACGAGTAGTAATCGCGGTTGAATTAGCATAGTTACTCACACACACATATGTAAATATAACAAATATATTTCGAGCTAAATACAGATTGCCAACGCTGTGAGTGTGTGTATCTATAGTGTGAGTATATGTGTGTGTGCGCTCATTTAATCCTGTTTGCAGCTAAACCCAAGCAAATATTCTGAGTAAATTTATGTGCGCATTAAATATGCAATACACATTATAAACTAATCGTAGCATATCAGTGGAAATCAGACGAGTATGTGTTTGTGTGTATGTATTTGTATTTGTATATGCATGCATGATTATCTTCATGTTTGTGGTGGTATTGAGTTGCTGATTCAATAAATTGATTTAATTGCTTTGCATAAGTAATCAGACACACACATACATATGCGCTTAAGATAAGTCTATATTTTTTTTCGAAATTTCTGTTTTATCTACATTTTTTTATAATTTCAAGCGTATAATTTTTAATGAAAATCGCACTCAGGCCTATAATTATTACAATTACACTGAAAATAACACACAAAAGTGAAAGCAAATATAAAATTTGTGAGTACCTTGGTATACCACGGCGCACATAAATTACAAGCAAATAAAAATAGCGCGCCCTAAAAACCGCTAAAATAAAAATATAACCGGTTGGAGCCTTCAGCGCTGCATTCTGCTGTGCAAAACTGCATGTTTTCTTTTGTCGAAAATGAAAAAAAAAAATTCTGCAGCGCCCATTTCGTCAGGCGAAATTAAATATAACCTCAAAAAATATGCGAATGCGAATGCGAAAATGTAAAGGAGAAAAGCGTGCATTCCATATTTGTTTTTTTTTTAATAAAAAATATATGCATATATAAAAATATTTCTTCTTTTGTTTTATTTTATTTTAATTCCCCTTCATATACAGTTCCATTTAATTTTTTGTCTTCTTTTTTGTTTTTCTGCATTTTTACGCTTTTCATCTTTTTGCTTCTCTTTAGGCCATTCATTTATGTTTTCCCCATAGATATGAGATTTTTAATATACAAATATAACTCGAAGATGAAGTTTTGCGGTATATTTCCAGCATTTTATTTCTTTTCATATGAAAATATATGCGCGTACATATATATATTCCCAGCAGTGTGCTCATTCGCATTCAAACACAGAAAGGAAGGCATATAATGAGCGCCTGTACCATCTCTACATATAAACATACATATATTTATACATCTGCAAGCATACTTTTCTGAAATATCACATACAAACACATATACCAATGAGATCATATACCTATAGATATATATATATATAAAGCTATACACACATAAATGTATTACCAAATTTTTTTACAGTTTTAATTCCTTAATAATTTTTTTCACTTTCCATAGCAAATATGCGCGAAAAAAATCACTTTCTTTTCCGATTCGCTGTGATACTCTTAAATATGCCCTCAGCCGTTGCATATCTTACGGCGCACCTGTGTATTTTAATATTAATGCCAGCCGCTGTGGTAAAACTCACTCGAGGTGAAAAAAAAGCTTTTAAGGCGTAAAGTAAATTTCTTATCAAGTTAATAAGCTGCTTGAAGTGGCTGTTGGCGAAGACGTCAAAATATTATATTCTGGTGCTAGCTACAAACGCTAAAGTACAAAGTTCGTTTCTTAAAAGAAATATCATCAAATATGTAAATGTGGTTTGAAATTCGAAAGACCTACTGCGAAACCGTTTTTTCGAATATAAAAACATGCTTTTAATTTTAAGTTGCCTACTTTTAGGCGTTTTCCATACGATCAGCACCCAAACAGTGTACTTCTCAAGCGATTTGTAGTAGAGTGGTATTAAATGTACTAAATGTTAAGGTATTTTAAAAGTTGATGTCATCTTGAAAATCGGGAAAACCTGTTTCTGACTTTAAAGACTAGGGTACTTGTACCATATTTTTGTCTCGAGAACTCTCCACTTCTCATAAAAAGCTTGCTTCTTCCAAGTGTTAAATTAAATTTTCCCGTATAAAGTTTTTTGTAAAATTATTTTTAAATTGAATTTAAAAACATATACCAGTATTTCGGTAATAATACATAATTTATAAATCTGTGCTCTCTTTGTAATCATTTAACCTTCGCTCTGCCATTACACATCTGACCTACCTTTTTGACTCGTAGACAATACAACCCTGTATGACCCACAGGCGGACCGAAGCGCAATAGCGAACCGGAAGAGTGCGCATGAAGTTAAGAGGGCCAGCTTACGCGCCTACCAGGTAGCATACAGCGAAAAGCATGCTGTAAATAGACTTCATTTTCACAACAATTTGTGCCTTACCACCTCGCTTGTTCCACTTAAGTACTTCTACAGAATGTTAGCAGCAAATTAACACAGCAGCTTGCAGGCTACAAACTGTTGAGCGGAAATTATTTATGAGCGAGTTAAAAGCATTTTTTGGTCGCTGGTGTACTGTGGACGTTTCGAGTCTCCAAATACAGGGTGTTAGCGAAAAAAAATTTCAGAATTTCGACTTCGGTTGATGAGAATAGATTGCCTTACACAGCTCGATCATTTTGCAAATAAAAAGACAGTATATTACCCGGTTTTACAATGGATGCTAAGATGTCTGTTTAAGGTCCTCGATTAGCTACAAGTATAATCGGTTCAAAATATTATGGTACTATTCGTAATTACTTTTACTTTTTTGTCGTACTAGAGCTTTGCAAAGAACGCCTTTGGTAACTAGTTTACCGACTACACGCGGATGTACCGAGTATACAAAATAGCTAAATATAGCAATATATATCTTTTGATGTAAAAAAGGGTCAGCAAAGTGATTATGAATCCATCAGCCTGATAACTTAATCAAAGACATGCAACACGCTTAAGTAGTGCTTACAGTAACTACACTGTTAAATACAGAAAAACAAGAATAGCAAGTGCATATTTTCATACTAAATAGTAATAAGTAGAAAGGCAAGCAAGAGACCAAGCAACTTTAAAATACACGCGAATGTCTGCGTCGAAACAGGAAGTGGCTTAACTAAGTTAGCGCGAGCAACAGCAGCACCACTACACGTTCGGCGCAGCCAAATCAAAGGCAAGGAAAAACATAGGAAATGCGGCACTTAAATAGGCGTTAAGGAAGCTAGGAAGGAAGCGCGAAAGGAAGCGCTAACAGGAAGGATAGGCGAGCGGAACAGCATGCGGAAGTAGCTATTAGCGTGGCAACCAAAACGTGTGGCATGCAACTCACTTAAATATGGTTTGTTGTTGCGGTTGTGGAGTAGTTAAATTTTTTGTAGCATTCAATGCAACTGCTGCACATTAGTTGTCTGCAGCAAGTCTATTATAACGAACTATTTTTACCAAAAGGATACAATCAATTCGCGGAAGTAAAGCGGTGGCTCCAATATTTAGAATGAATTACAGAGAACTTCAGAGGAGTTCCAAATATGTAATTGAACAATAAATTGTTTTTACAAAAAAAAAAATTAGTACTAAAATTTTTGTACTTTTGATCAAACTCTTGTAAAAATGTGCTTCTAAAAATATTTTAGTACTAAAATTTTAGTAGACATCTATTAAATTAAACACAGATCTCAATTCAATATTACTAAAATTTAGCTGCAAGAAGTTACTTAAAAGATTTTTAGTACTAAACATGTTTAATAAATTCCGTACTTATTTCTTAATATATTAAATTAATTTTATTTTTTTTATTTTTTACCTAGTTTTTAATAAACCTTTCGACATAATTGCCGCCTTCCAAACATTTGTTTATATACAATTATATAAATGTATTGTTTAGAACATTTTCCATTGCTAAATTCTTTAGTACACTCTTTTAACAATTTTTTTTCTTTTAGTATTTTAAACTGCATAAATCTATCTACTAGCATAAGATATATCCTAACAGGTGCAATATTTTTAACTTTCCAATTTTATAAAACCATACAAAGTTAAGACTAAAATTTTAGTACGCATCTCACGAAAAAAATGTATTAGTATTTGTTTTTCATAATTGTCAAATTATGTATATATGCATAAACTTTTAATCCGATAAAATAGTTTTTTATAACTTTTTAATTTAGTACTAAATTTTTAGTACATTTTATTTTTACATTAACATTCATTTTTTGTTTTCTTTTGAGTTAAATTTTCTTTTTCAAATGTTCCAAAATTTCTAAACTATTAAAATATTTGTTTTGTTATGTTTTTATACAATACTAAATTTTAGTACACTTTTTTACATTTCTCTTTCCCGTCATTTAAAATTAAGTTTTTATAATTTTTTAATTTAGTACTAAATTTTTAGTACACTTCTTTAATTGCCTTTAAGTTATTTCCAATTTGGTTGGTACTAAAATAATTGTTTTAGACCCTTTTATTTTAGTACTAAATTTTTAGTACACTTTTCTTTTGCTTTTTTCTCTATTTCTTGCTGCCTTTTTCATTTAGTTTGCTTTTTGAATAGTCACCCATTGCCAAACTATTAAATTTTTTGTTTTAAAACCTTTTAATTTATTACTAAATTTTTTGTACTCGTTTTTAAATATTTAGCTGTATGCTTTATTTCTATATTATATTTCTGTAGCTTTTGCCACAATTTGCTTTTACAAATATCTGTAAATTTTGAGCCCGTTAAAATAATAATTTTAGTACTTTTTAGGTTAATACTAAAATTTTAGTACACATTTTCTTTCTAATTTATGATCTTTTTGTCTTGTCTTTGTTGTCTCTTCTTTTTATTAATAACTCATCAAAACAATGGTTTTAGTACTTATTTATTTAGTACTAAATTTTTAGCACATATATTTTAATATCTTATTTCGTTCTTTCTCGTTGTTTTAACTTAATTTGTAATGCTTGTAGGCAACATATTTAAATTACATTACTGAGTCACTTAAAATGAAAAATTAATATTAGTACTAAAAATTAAAAAAAAGAAAAATTTAAGTATTTGCATCGAAAAATAAAAGGAATGCAAATCTACCTTACACTATTCTCTCAACACTTGGAAATTCGTGTTTATTACATAAATCTTTTGTTTTTTTTTTTAGTTCTATTGTATCGAAAACAGCTACTTTCAATGCACCCCAAGGAAATTAAAATCAAATTCACGCAATTTCCATAAATTTCCTAACAAAACTCATAATAGTCAATATTAATTTTAATTGCAACAGTTATATCATTTTAAGTGCTGAAAGTAATAGTAGTAATATCGTTAAATAATAATGATCGATTATAAATAATCGTTAAAATAAATAATTATTAGTAATTGCAGAAATTACTTCTAAGCAAAAATTCCAATATATTTTATTAACAATTAGCAGGTATTGGCTGAAATCTTAATGGCCACATTCAACAAAAATATTAAAGTTTCAGCAACTTGCATAATATATAATTTCGCAAATTTTCCCACCTCTCAGCACACGCGGACTGCGCGTGGCAACTCAGCACCCTTCAAGACTTACTTTCTTACGACAGGGAAATGTTGCATTACATTGCAGCGATCCCCATGATTTATAAATACACGCACTTGCTCAAAAAGCATATGCTCAACCATTAAACAAGCAACAATTTGTTCGCCTGCCTGACGCAAGTTTTAATTGAAACTAAACAGAGTGCCTCGTCGACAAACTAATATGTTTTACAGAGAAACAGGGGCTACACACACCTACCATTATAGGTATTACATGTGTTGCATGCAACAAAGACTTGTCGAAAAGTTGCTATTTTCCACATATGTTTGCTTAGTGCCCACACATGTGTGTATAGGCAGGCGTTCATAATCCTAAGCATATACATATATACATATGCATGGTCGTTTGGAAATACTTCAAAGTCAAATTTGTTAGTTAATTGCTTAAATGTTTCTTAATATTTACATAATAAATTGCTGCGGTGTCAATTTGTAATTGCCAAAATAAATAAATAAAGTACTAAAGTAGTACTAAACAAGCATTGCGGCATTTGGCCGAGTAATAGCACAAAATGGCGTAGAATATAACGTAATTGTAAGAGAACAAGTAAAATATTTAAATTAATCTAAATATAAAACAAATATAAAATAATTTCAATCAATACTCCTAAATACTCATACTGAAATTTTATTTTACGTTTTTCTAATTATTTTTAGTTTAAAACTCGAAAAAAAATTTTTAAAAGGTATTATATGGTGCATAATTTTTCAAAAAGAGTTCATTTCACCTCACGAAAAATCTAAAAAATTGTTTAGCACTAAAATTTTAATACACATTTTTTCATTAAAAAAATCTCACAATTTGTGTTATATATTTAGGCATATATATATTTTAATTATTTGCCCAAATACATTAAAATATTAGTTCTAAATATTTAGTAAGTATGAATACGTAGAACCATAACTAATATATTGTATGTGGACTGATATATTTATGACTGTTTTTATTATATTTGCCCAAAAATACGCATAAAATAATAGAACCCAAAATTTATTACACAGATTTTTCTATTAAATGTTGCCCACAATTTATATTTTACACACGGAGGTGTAGTCTCAAGAAAATTTTCAGTAAATTTGCCCAAAATGTTGATAAAAAATCAGTACAAATATTTTAGTACATATCGTTTTTCGCAAAAATGTGAAATATAGTAAAATATGAACCATTACTTATATATTTAGGCAATTCTTATAGTCTAGGTCTTATATCTTATGTCGTATTTCAATAGCCTTAAATAATACGACCCTTGTGAGCACCACCTAATTGTTGTATGTCATAAAATGTAATATTTCTACACTTCACCAGCTGTTAGTGAAAAATTAAGTATACAAAAATGTCACGGGAAAGTGACAAAAACAAAATTGAAGCTTCTTTATGTTGAAATGGCAGCATTTTGGTTCACATTGCACCTACAGAAACAACAAAATATTTTTATATTTCACTTTGTTTCAACTTAATTTACCTGAATATCGTGGCTTCCTTCCATATTATTAAAGAAATTGATGAAATTTATTTATTTTATTAATTTTAGACACCTAAACGTCAACAATAAAAAAAGATACGCTGACAGAATAGCACACTCAAAAAACATACCTCGCCGTGTTGTATTTGTCGTATTTCAATTTTGTATTGGAAACAAACAAAAACAGTGTCGATATGGCAGTCATAAAAAAATAAGATAATATGTCGATATGACAAAATATGACACCTTGTGAATACCCTAATTATATTGTATATGGACTTGTGTCTTGATGAACGTTTGCAGCATATTTGTCCAAAACTATGCCTAAAATAATAGTATTAACAATTTAATACATAATTTTTTCAGAAAAATGTTGCCCACAATTATTATTTTACATACAGGCATGCAGCTTTAAGAAATTTTTCAATATATTTGCGTAAATATTGATTAAAAAATATTAGTAATAAAATTTTAGTACACACATTTAAAAAAAAAATGTGTTCTAATTTTTTTATGTTGGAAAATAAGCTACAATAAGCTATTAATTTTAGAACAAAACTTTAAAAAAATGTGACCCACAATTTACTTTTATGCAGTAAATTATGAAAAAAATATATATATATTTTTGTTTATTTAGCTATAAGTTTTTAGTACATTTTTCTGCCAATATCTTACTATAATTTTAGTACAAAAGTAAGTAGTAAAAAATTTTAATATCCCAAATTATGCAAAACGACTCGCCATAAAGCTTCTTTTTCGCTCGAGAAACTCTCAAAAGCCTTGGAAATGTCGTCTGTCCATTTTCCTATCAAAGTTTGCGTTCACGTGCCCTTAATGCCACTGCTATTATGCAACCAATAGCAGCTCCTCGCATGTCTATAATCCGCAACTCGATTGCATTCGTGCACAAAAACTTGTGAAAATTAAAAATTTAATAAAAATGCGCGACAAAGAAGAGCACAAAATGCAGCAGCAAGAAACCTTAAACTGCAGAGAAAGATAAAAAATATATATGCATGTGTATAAAATTAAAATACAATGGAGCCGTACAAAAGCAAATAAACTGTGTCACGCAGATTAAAAAGCAAAATGCATCAGCGCTGCCATGTTTGCAGCACAGCGAATAAAAAATAAATTAAAAATGCAAGGCGAACTTGAAAGCGCAAATAAAAAAGCGAATTAAGCAAAACAATAGTTAATAGTAAGATGCTGATAAAGTGGTGAAAAGGGGTTGAAAAGTAGATGGAAAAGTGCGCAGCGAACACAAAAAATTCAATTAAACGACGACGCACATAAAAATCTCAGATAAGGAATGACGAGTGAAACGTGAACGTAGGCTGGAAGATTCTGTGCGATTATAATGCCGAGGATGCAGTACCGTTACGAGCACGAATTAAATGCAAATAAATTTAAATATATTTCTGCAACACCTATAAAGTCTGAATCACGCTTTTGCTGCATAAATTTTATGCAGAAAAGTTGTGCGAGCTTAATGGATTTCAGAAGAAACTCAAAAATTTAACTAATTAAATTAGTTTACTTATATCTTTGAGTAAAAAAAAATTGTGTATTAAACTGTTGGCTTTATGTCAGTCTGAAAACAAAACAAAAATAGCTCCATTTCAATTTAATATTTTTTTATATAAATTTCAGCTTAAAAGTATCAAATTTTGTAAAAATTCAGAGTTCTAAAACCAGTGACACCCTTTTAGTACCCAAAACGCTCCTGAAACTAAAATACTAACTCCTAAATTTTAGTACTACAAAGTTAAAAAAATATTGCATATGATTACTATAACCGACCGTGTACCGATCCCAAGGACGTGGCAATTAAAAAAAAAAGCAATTACAATATTACGTGTCACACTTTGGCTAGAGACATTTGCGTCTTATATGGATTGTACAGGGGAGTGGCAATCGACAAAAATTCAAAAATATCAAAATTGGTGTTAACTTCCGAGTTTGTGTTTTCTGCTAAAAAGGTATGTGAGCGGAGGGCGTTAAACCAATGTGGATCATCTAGAGGAAACCTAGGGCTTTCATCATCATCATCATCCGACCGTGTACCGATCATTTTTAAATTTTGCATATTATATTTTTTATTTTTTTTTTGTAATAAACTTTAAGGACTGAAATAAGTGATATTTGCTCAAGAAACTAAAATAATGCGGTATTTATTTTCGGGGCTAGGTATTTAGTACTAACATTTTTTTTTCAAATATTTAGTACTAAATTTTTTTGTAAATTATAGACTACTAAAAAATTGGGTGCCATATGAATTACAGTCAAGAAATATTGAAAGACGATTTTGCATGTCAGAAATGTTGCTAAAACGCTAAAACAAAGGCGTTTTTGCAACGGATAGTGACTGGTGATGAAAAATGGATCTATTAGGACAACCCTATGCACAAAATATCACACATGTGTGGAACCTGGCTAGTCAGCTAAATCAATGGCAAAGCCATATAAAATGTTAAATTAAATAAATTAAGAAATAATACTAAATAAGTACTAAAGTGTTAAATTTAAGAAAGTAAAAATAATATTAACATGTTTCTTCTGATTAAAAAATGCGCACTAAACTAAAAATTACAATTAAAAGTTATTCCTTCAAAAATCAAGTTTTAAGCACTGCAAGTATTTTTGTAACTCCTTATAGCTACATTTTCGGTGAAAGCTCAAATATAATAAGACAGAAAAACAGCTTTAATATTACAACCAGCAGCGAAATGTCCTTTAAACCTTGAAATAAATTCGAATATTTACACAGCATCCATTACACAGGCAATGATTTAAAAATTCAGCTGCGCTGACACAGTAATATGTTTGTACGAGCTTATATCATACGTATATAGTATTTGTATATAATATACAAGTACATACATGTGTATATAGTGATTTAAACACTTGACCCCGTTGCACATTGACACAGTCGGACAAGCGCTCAAAGTGCTAGAAAACTAGCGAGCGCACAAAAAATTGCTGCGTTTATATGCAAAAACACAAGCAACAGCAAAACAAGAAATAAAACAAAAACAACGTGCAACGTCACCGCACATACATACATATGTAGACAACTTGTATCCTCAGTCTAAATACGCGCTTTTTGACCTTTTCATTGCCAACTGAAACTGAAATGACTGACAATGTGCGCCAGCGACGGTGGACGGCCACACACACATATTTACATACATACATACATTTATATATATACTCATATATAGGAGTAGCCAAGCCTAGCAAACTGTCGAAATGTGGCCATTTGTTTGCTGGCAGCACAATCACAATGCAGTTGGAAAGTGAAAACAACAACAAACAACGTAATGGAAACTAAAAACTAGAAAGCTTATGTTAACCCATGTTGCCGTTAGTTGTCACAATAATCTCTTACAAAGGCCTTCTAAGGCAGCGCGCCTAAGCACACACATACATACACACATGTATACGTATTTTGAGAATATATGTGTGTGTATGTGTGTAACTTAGTGTTGTTTTGCATTGGTCTAGTTGTCAGCTCGCATTAATGCCAACTTTCATGAATGGGTTAGTTGGTGGTAAGCAATCTAACAGTTATATATTAGGCTGTATTGCTTGGCTTTGCTTATGCATAGAGTGACCTACTGAGGTTCAAATATGCATGTGTATGTGTTTGTAGTGGTAAGCTTACAAACATATATTTGCTACTTTAATCAAGCGGTCAAACCTAATGAATTGTTTACAATGGTTTCTAACACTTATGAGGCTACATATATATAATTAAATAATAAATATATAAATAAGTATCATAATACAAAATTGTGATCAAATAAGTACTAAAAAATGTTCTCTCTCTTACATGCTTTAAAGCGTTTTATTCGGAAAAACTCCCAGTTTTTGTACTCAAAAGTTATATAATATTTATAATTAAGTAAATTAAATTATAATTTTTGAAATTAATTTAAATTTTAGTTCGGTTTGTGGCAATATAATTTTCGTATGAGTAAAAATAAATTGCGCAAAGTTTTAGTACAATATGTTTAGTACCCATTTTTTTATATATTGTCTGATACAAATTGTCATATACGAGTACAAATATGCAGATATAAATTGTAATACTAAATTTTCTGTATACAAGTTGTTTGAGAATTGCTTTTCGTATTAAAAAAGTTTGTTACACAACTTTTTTAAAAAGTTATAGAAATAAGTTTCAAACTTTACTATACAAATCGTTGGTAAATAAAATAAAATAATAAAACATCAGTATATAAATTGTTAAAAATTAATTTCAGTACTTAAAATTTTAGTACACAAGATTTGGCAGAATATATGTTTTGAGATGCAGTGGGTTGTAAGAACAAAATTTTTAGTACTAAAATGTTTAGTACTAAAATTTTCAGTATATATTATTAGTGCACAAATTTTTTTAGTATGTATTTATACATATTTTTTATTTTGTGGATAGTTTTCTTTTAATTTTCCCTTGATTTTAGTACTAAAATTTTAGCATTTATAATCTTACTTTTAATACTCATTTTTAGTCTTTTTAAATTTAAAGATTAGTTTTTTTTCATTTTCGCTTGATTTTTGTGTTAAAATTTTAGCACTTATAGTTTCGCTTTTAGTACTAAAAATTGTGCCACACAAAATTTGAAAGAACATGTGATTTCAGATACAGAAATATTTATTTTAAGTTTAGTATGCGAATTGTTAGAACAAGATTGTTAGTACTAAAATGTTTAGTACACACTTTTAGCATACAACTTCCTTCAAATGGATATGTTTTTTCTAATTTTCGTTTGTTTAAGTACTAAAATTTGAGCATTTATAATTTTACTTTTAGTGCACATATTTAGCACACAGCTTTTTCAAGTACAAATTCTTTTTGATTTAATGATTATTGTTTTTTAATTGTACAGATTGTTTGGAAAACAATTTTAGTAATAAGATTTTTAGTACAACTTTCTAGAACACAACTTTTTCAAGTATAAATGTTTTTAGATTTAAAGATTAAATTTTATATTTTCATTTAAAATTGTAGTACTTAAAGTTTCGCTAAGTTTAAAATACGTGAACTTTTAAGTAAAAACTTGAAACACAAAACGCGCTAAATAATATATTTAAATAAATTTCACTGCTCATGCTGTCAACTTTTTCTAAAAATTATTAATTTTATTTTTATTGCTGGCCAACAGCATAACTATCATATGCAAAGCGTCATGTTGCGACATTTTTCAGCAGACTAAAGCATCTCAGTGCAAAAAAAGCACTTGAATTACGGTGCAACACGGCGTATGATGAATGTTAATCGTCGCTACAATGAGGGGTGCCCTGTTTTTTGCGCGTATTTTTAACTACTTTGTCTACTACATATGGGTTCTTTACTATTTCTAGACAGTCGTGACATGCTTGGCAGCTGTCACAATTTCTTTTTTGCCGCCACCTGCAATGTGCTCAATACCCGCGCTTCCGCTCTCGTGCATTAGCAGCCAACTCTGCGTTGGCCAGTTTTAGTATTTCATTCTGTTGGCGCCCGCCAACTTGCTTTTGAAACTTTTTTGAGCCGCTTTTATAGTTATCCTTGAGTGCTACGCACGGTTGGACGCACATATATGTACACATTTCCATTGGAAATAAGTGCAATTTTTTCTGCACTGTGAGCGAGGGAAACAACAGTTTGCCGTTACTCACAGTAAACCTTGTAAAAATAAAAAAAGAATATTCCTTTAATGTGTATATATAGGTGTACGCGCCTAAGCTTGGTTTTCTGCCTAAGTGCGCGTGTATTTTCTATGCGTCAAGGCGCATGTTTAACTGAATTGTGTTCGCGTTGATGCAGTCTCGACACACTGGTGGCTAACAAGTTTCACAACACGTATGCAGTCTTATTGCAAATTTTTACACAATTTTTTCTCATCTGGTTACAGCTTTGTGGCGCATTTTTTATACCACTGGCAACTTCCGTTTCCACCCGCTTTAACGTAACTCACTTATCTACGATATTTTTTCTATATTTCGCTTTTAAAAGCGATTTCTATTACCTTATCTCACGCGTTTTGTTTTTCACATACAAAAAACAAGAGTAAGCGTACAAAAAATTGCTGCCTCCAATCACACATTTTTTCAAGACAGGCAGCAGGAAGCATGCGTACATGCCTGACATAA
This sequence comes from Bactrocera oleae, assembly GCF_042242935.1. Taxonomy (NCBI): domain Eukaryota; kingdom Metazoa; phylum Arthropoda; class Insecta; order Diptera; family Tephritidae; genus Bactrocera; species Bactrocera oleae. The sequence goes on from NC_091539.1 coordinate 5,516,248, forward strand.
CGGAAATTCAATTCAATTGAACGTTAATAGTGTAAATAGATGTGGAATGGAGGTTATGCAAAAAAGTGTTGCATATTTTTAGGCGACTTTTTAATCATATAACTGTTTTTTTTGGCTACAGCAAATGGAACTGGCAATAAATACTTTTTTGTTGTGTGGCTCTTGGAAATCTTCTCAATTAAAAAATTCGATCCCAGACAATATGAAATATGCCTTCAGCAATTATTTATTTGAAATATTTTATTCTCTTAAGCATACCTTAAGGCGTGAAGCTCTTTTCCTAGAAGAAAATTATTTTCATTAAATGATCAAAACTTATCTCTTTCTTAAAAAAATTGTAACTCTTTCGCCTTTAATATATTCTTATGGTAAATATGGTATATTGATTACGTAACTTTTTCAATTTTAAAATTTTCTTATTTATAAGTAGTACTAATAATTATGCTTTTAATTTTACAATATGAAAAATAAGTACTATATAATAGTTATAATACAGATAAACATGTTTCTACTGCTTCAAAAAGTTACATGGTCATATTAGGAAAATTTAAATTTTAGTACTAATACAATACAAAAATATTCTATATTACACCATAAAAACAACGAACTTTGCGTAATAGTTCATAACTTCCGTGCTAATTTGCTCATACGCCTCTTGCCAACATATTAGAATCACTTTGAGTAGGTTAATATTTGCTATACAATATATTAAATTATAAAAAGGCAAATATGAAGTTTGAAATTTGCTATTTTCGTGTACAAAAGCCTCGAGAAAGAGGACACAATTTTCACAGCAACTTCACTTTTCTTCTCTTCAAGCCAGCATAAGCTGGTGAGCCCACCTGCGACAATTTCGATACCGACTTATCAAGCACGCACATCTCAGCTGGCAACATTTTTGACGAAAATTTCTGTTTTATAACGCTATTTATTTTATTATTTTCACATATTTCTGTCAACCGTAAATCTAAAAAAAGAGAATGAAAATGCTTCCCTTTCCTGTTGAAAAACGCTTGAACAGGCATTAGTTGATTTCTTAAGCACGTACTTCATTTGGATATTACGTACAAACATCATCCTTTGCATTCTCATTTTGCTACACAAACACACAATTATAAGCTGATATTCAGTGAAACCCAAATCTGTGTAGAATGCAAAAAAAAAGTTTTAACGATTTTTTATATTTAGCTTCAGTTGTGCTTTCAGCTTTGATTTCTCTCGAGAATTCCAGGCACTCAAAAGCAAATGGACGGTATTTCACGAATTCACTTCTTTTCGTTACATATGTATATACCTATGTACATACTTGAGCGTGGGTGTTATTGTTGTTGTCACGTTGTGTCGTCATTATTTTGCATGTCATTTATTTGTCTGTTTGTGGCGCATATTTACGGTTCATTTGCTCGCTTCGGCGTTCGTTTGTGCTCGCCAACAGCGCTGACGCACACGCACATACGGCTCGCGGCTGAATTTGTCATTATGACGCTGATTTTTGAGTGACTTTCACTCTCATAATGGCAGATAGCTTATGCTGCTGACACGCGCTGTGCGTCAATCGGCGCTTTTTATGGTCAAAGGACTGCTTTGGTTGGTGTTGGCTAATGGTAATGATGCTGCCGTCGGTGTTTTTAAAAGTACACAAAGATGGAATGGAATAGCAAAGCGTTGCAGGTGAAGTTAGTGGTTATAAGCAGTAGCAATGAATTTGAAATTTCTGTGGTTTAAGTCCTTCAAATTTTATATAAATTTAAGCAGTAAAAGTTTTCTTATACGCGTTTTATAAGTCTACATTTCACATAAGAAAAATGACTACCAAAAAATTTTTGATAAGAGTTTTGTTCTAAAACCACAATTTTAGAACAGAAAGTTGAATATAAGAGAAAGCCGTATTATAGCATTTTTATAAAATTCTTAAATATAGCAGCAAAATTTAGTACTAAATTTATATACCAAAAATATAGCTTTATGTTTCTAATAATTAAATTAAAAATTTTTGTGTTCAATTAGGTATACAATGTACTAAAAATATTAACTAAAATGTTAGCATAAAAATTTAGTAATTTCAGGTTCTCCTTAATATTTAAATCCCGAAAAAATTTGCTAAAATTTTGTATTTGCAAACATTAGTTTTACTTCTTACATCTCTCTATTTTGCAAATATGTGCTAAAAATTACTGAATCCACTATTGCGATAATATTTTTTGTGCCAAAAACTTTAGCTAACTATTTTTAGAAATTTAAAAACAATATATATATATATAAAAATTTAGAACTAAAATAAATTTATAGTTAAAATTTTTTAACAAAGTGTTCAAAAGTTTGTTATATTTTAGAACACGAATAATTTTTCAAAAAACTTTTCATTTTTCTTGTAATATATTTTTGCTCTTTTTTCAACTTTAACTTAATTATTTGTTGATTTCAAAGAATCATTTTGTACTAAAAACATTTGAATATGACACATTGAGAGTTTTAATAACAAAAGTAATAAAAGTTTGGAAGATAATTATTAAAAATTTTGTACTAGAATGGTCTCACCTCTTGTAACCGGAGAAATTACTTTTACAAAAAATATTTTTTGTACTAAAGATTGTGTTTTTTAAATTTTTTTATCATTTAATGTGAAGGTATTGATTTATATAGTGTACTTAAAATTTAGAATCAAGTGTTTTGCTTTTAAATTTCTTTTGTACTAAAAATTTTATACTAAAATTGTACTAAAAATTTTGTATACTATATTTTTGTTCTCGTTGTGCCCTTTATTAGAAAAAATATGAGATTAGGATATATTTGACTAAAAACTTTGTACTAAAAAATTGTACTAAAAATGTTTATACCACACTTGTGTTATTGATAGAAGTTTTATATACTTGTAAAAAAATTGTGCTATAAATTATTTTTTACTAATTAGGGAGATTAAATTTTTCTGTACTAAAAATTTTGTACTAAAAACTTATAATAAAAATGTTTATACTGCACTTTTATACTCTTTAAAAGTTTTATATAAAAAAAATGGTGCCATAAATTCTGTTCCAATTTCTCTGTACTAAAAATTTTTTACCACCTGTTTTTTCAAGTTTTGAACTAAATATTTGAAATTGGAAATTCAAACATTTTGCTTAATTTTGCGTTTCAACAAAAATATCGTAGCTTTGTACTAAACGAAAATGTTATGATCCAAAACTGTAGTACTAATTTATCCAATGATACATTTACGCACTGAATGCTTTCACAATTTCCAACCCAAAAAGTTTCGTATGTTTAGGTAAACACTGTCTACCGCATATGTAGATTACTTTGCTTTACGCACCCGTTACCAAAATCGACAAATTTACTTTCGTATTACTTTCCAACACACGAAATGCCCACTGGTCACGGTCACAATGCCGTGTAAAATGTAATATGCTTTTGGGCGCACACTGCTTGTTGTTTTTGTTGTGTGTACACGACGCCACACTTTGAAACTTTGAAATTTGAGACACGTAAAAGCATTTTAAAATTTTAATATTTCAAATCCTCAAAGAGCAACGGCATGACAGTCACAATAAAAACAACATACATACTTGTAAAAAATGTGTGTGTTGTTGCAACAACAAAATGGAAATGCAAAGACGACGTTGTCTTCACATAAAGCTACAAGGACACAACGAGTATGAAGATTGAATGAAGAAGCAAATCTTTGAGCGTATGTGTGGGTGTGTGTGTGTGTAGCGCACAAAAATGTTGCTGAAATTTCAAAGTGTTTGCCAGTGGCGTACATGGTGTATACGATATGTAGGCTATGTAAGACTTACGACAATTTGTGGCTACAAGCATGAAATAATACTGTCTGTGGATAGGCGAGCACGTTTGCACACAATGGTGCTGCAAGCAAAGTGTGGCCGAGTGTGTAGGCGTCTGCTGGTGGAGGTGACATGGTGTTGAAAAATGATATACACAATATTTGCTATTGTTGACATTGTAATTTTGTCTAATTGCCAAGGTTGCAAACATGACGCGACAACAATAGTGTCTATGCATGGGTCAATTGGATAATGTGGGGTGCATAAGAAGACGAAAAAGAAAATAAATGTTTACTACTTTATATAATTTATATTGTTATTTATTTTAGCACTGAATGGCGTTTGCTCTAAATTTTTTGGTACACATTTTTTAGTACAATTTTTTAGTAAAATTTTAGTACCTTCCATTTCACCTTAAAATTAATGTTGTGATGCTATTTTAGATTTTTAGATTTAATTTTAGTTAGAAATTACATTTTTCAGTAACAATTTTAGTACTAAAATTTCTTAGTGCATTACGGATAGTGTGCAGGGCACAGATGAAAAAATATACTTTTTTTGCCTACTACTTACAGGCTGGCATAGTAGAGCTCAAAGAAAATTAACATTGATACATATTTAAGCAGTAAATTACTTTAATACTTAATTTTGTACGGCACATTTTTTAGTACAATTTTATTATATTACTTCCCTTAGTTTTAGTTATAGTAAGCAGATAAATAAATAAAACTGGTACAGAAACTATTTAGTACACTACTTTTTATAGTTTACATTTCAATTAAACTCAAAATATTTGATTGTCATAATAGTTTTATTAGTTTTTTACCAGTCTTAGTAAATAGACATAGTAGATAGATATATTGTAGATACCTTAGATACCTTTCTCAGAAAATAAATTTAGTACTAAAAAAATTAAAAAAAATTGTTTCCATTTCTTATAGTTTTTTTTTTTTTTGAGTTGAGAAAAAAGAAGCTTTTAAATATAATCTTCTTACTTACTGTCATACCTATAAAAAATGTATCATTAAACTATTTTAGTAGTATATGTTTAGTACTATTTTTATAATCATTTTAACTTGAAAGTTTTGCTATGCTGCTAATTTATAGTCTGATTTACTAAACTTAAAAATCCCAAATTTCTTTCAGGTTTAAAGGTTTAAATTTCACGTATATAGCATTCATTAGCACAAAGAAATATTTTTTTGAGTACGAAAAATGTAGTTTTATTAAAAACGTTTTCTGAAGTAACAGTTGTCTTTTAAATTTGAAATGCTTAAACTCTTTCACAATTTTAATAGTAATGTTGGACATTCAATTAATTACCCGATTAATATTTTTAATTTTTAGCACCTACAACAATGGACCATCATTTAGTACTCTAACTTTTGACACCCCAATTGTACTGTCGATCGAAATAGCATTTTTTTCAACAACACATATATTCACACAAATATTTTGGTACTCGTTGTAATGAGCGACAATGAAACTACCAAATGTTATTTTCCTCCCTCCGAAAATTGGCAAGCACTAGAATTTGACTGTGGTGTCATAATAACTGTTAACCGTTAGCGGGTGGCTTGCTGCCAATTAAACTGTTTCTGACACATTTCAGATTTAATGCGATATACACTTAATGGTTACTGTCAACAGAAAAAGAGTAAATTTCGCATTTGAAACTGAAAAATAAATAATACAGCAGTAATAGCATGCCGCACAGATATTGGAAACGAAAGCAACATTACTTGCTATTTTGCTAATATTTACATATTATAATAAATAAATAGGTATTGAACACAAATTTGAATAATTAAAAGGCAAAATTTGAAAAAAGCAGAACTTTTTATTTATTTACATATTTTTTAAATAAATTTTTGTATATATATTTTATAAATAAGAATAAAAAAAAATTATTTTAAAATTATCTGTTTTTTCAGAATTCTGAATATTTATATTTTTTTTAAAATTAACTAATTTACGCTTAGTAATACAAATACAGAAATTTTGATTAAAAACAATCATTTCAAACTCAAAAATAAATAAAAGTTTCAAATTATCTGTCAAATGAAAATTTTAAGAGTAATAAAATTTAAAAATTTCTTATTTTGTATTACAGTTTCAAATCTTTATTCACAAAACATTTACGAATTTAGTATCTAAAAATTAATTTTGGAAAAAAAAATATTTTCTATTTCTTTATAGCTTTTTTTTTTTTGAGTATTTTTTTTTGAGTAATTTTATAATTTACTGCTACCTTATTTAGTTATAATTTTTTATTCTTGATTAAAAACAAAAACATAAAATTTTAGGTAAATTGATTTAAAAAAAGAAATCAATAAAAATCAATTTGTAACTCACTTAGGACTTCACAACTTTTTCTCACCACAACTAATCGAGTTTTTAAGTTTTTAAATGAAAGAAATTAATTTTTAACTTCAGCGCAGTTAGTTGACTGAATTTGCCATACAGTGTTCAGCATGCACTTGTCCACAATACAGACATAGCACTTTGCTCGTCATATTTAAAAATTATAAAATAAATAAAATTTTTATTTTTGATTTTTAATTTTAATTTTTTATTAACTTCAAGACCCTTAATGATTATATTTTTTGCTTTATTTTCTGTTCAGCATAAATTCAGAACCTTCGTGTAAGTCTGTCACACAGATTATTTTTACTTTTATAATGTATATTTTTTGCTGAAAATGCTTCTCGCAATTTCTCACAAAAATTTTTTTAAAAGATTTGCTGGTTCTTTTCAATGCATTTTTTAAAGCTTTTGACTTATTGCCATGTTAATTAACGCTTTTTCTGATAAACCTACATGCATGTAGATTATCTAAATTTTTTGAATTTTGGAAAAAAAAATTAAACATGCTTTAGTAGTTGAAATTTACCAAGTACTAGGCTCATGCACTGTATATTTTACTTCAAATTTAACAAAATATTTTTGTTTTTCATATTCGCACTGCTTTTAAAAACTAAAAAAAATTATAATTAATTAAAATATTTTTTTGTAACATCGGTATTGAATTTATAAAGAAATTTTTTTTTTCAAATTCCCTATACTTTTAAAAACTCTCCCAATTAAATTTAAATACATACATATGTATATCAATTTATATGTATGCGCTATGCTTCCAAAAATTTTAAAATTACATAAATTTAAATGTCTAAAAATAAATTTTTTTCTAATAATAGTTCTTAAACTACAAGCGCTTATTGCACTTCGTGACCACATTTTATTCATCTAAATACATTTCTCTCATTGAAGGAATATGTGTTTAACTCTTTTCGGCATAACTGCCTTGCAGCACCCAGCTCCTACTGCTCTTAGCCGCTTTTATTTCACTACCTTCTCTCTACTGCCACAGAAATTCTTAACTGGCACACCCACGCGCTTAAGTTTCACTCAAATATTTCCGTGCTGGTCGCTTACTTGCTTACAAGACAAACTAACGGGATGTGGTGCGACGTGAGTGAGCGCCAAAAATGCCACTTTGATTTATTTGCTTCGAACGCTTTAGTTTGGCGCTATGCTATATTATATTGTGTTGTGTACTCAAAGGTGTACAACGTGAAAAACTATTTTTAAAGGACATTTCTTTAATACACACACATACACATATTTACTTTCACATGCATCCACCACACAGTATTAATTTGTTTCAAAACTTTTTATTGAAACGTTTGCGCATTTCACATTTTTTGCGGTTTTTCGTCCTTTTGGTAGATTTAACCAATTCTCCTTTATTTGCCATATTTTTTTTGGCAAACTCATGCACACATGTGCATACATGTCTCTGTATACTCTGCGCGTTCGATTTTTCGTTAGCTCGGTAGTGAGCGAAAAATTTATAGCTACACTTTAGATTTTATTGTTGTTTGCGGTTGGTTATTAAAAAAGTATTGCGCTCACACAAAGAAAACATGCACAAAATTATTCTTTTGGCAGCTTTATAATTCTATTAAAAAATAATATTTTTTTGCGGTTCAAGGAAGCGGCGCCGAAGGAAAAACTGGTTGAATGTGTGTGAATAAATAATTTTGGCAAATATATTTCAATTTCATAATTAAATCGTATAAAAACGTTTTGAAAATTATATATCTCTAACAATGTAAGATAATACAGTTTTTAAACTAAAAATATGTGCTTTTTATTAGAATATATTAAATAATATAATAAATTATAAACACAAAAAATATTTAAGATTAGGCTAGGAAAATTACAATTTAAAACTTTATAAAAGATTAGCAATTAAAATGTGTGTTTAAAATTAAAAATTACAAATTTATTTTGAAAATTTTTAAAAAATAAAAATTTAATTTCGTTCATTTAATTTTAATATTTCCATTGTTGAAAATTAAAATTTAAACTTTTTTGCAATTTTCGAAAGTTGAAAAATTGTAAGCTCTCTAAGTTTCTCGAAACTTTTAAAAATATACTTTTTTAAAGATTTAAAATAACACTTTCTTTAAAATTTTTAAAGTAAACACTGAAAACTTTAAATTTTTTTTGAAAATTTTCGAGCTGTTCACATTTTTTTTCTTTACTTTTTGCAGTTTTTGAGAATTTGAAATTAAATTTTGTTTTGGAAAATTTTAAATTAAATTCCTTTTTGAAAGTTTAAATTAAAAATTTTAAAATTAAAAGTTCACCAATGTTTTTTTTTTCATAAATATTTTACTCTTCCATTTTTTGAAAATTTAAAATGAAACTTTTTTAAATATTGAAAAAAATTTTTCAAAAACTTTAAGTTCTCAAATCTGATGTTTTTAAAAAATTTTTTGTTTTGAAAACTAAAAATTTTGTAGCGTAATGCTTCCCGCAAAATTTTTGAACTTGATTTCCAGTAGTTATTAGATTACAATACCGTAGGTACATTCACTTTTCACTTCATAAATCCATGCTCAGCAACAATGCCATTGCATGTATGTATATTACTCACATCACTCATACGCCATGTCTACATTTTTGTGATTATTATTATTATTAAAGCAATAACTTCAATTATTTGCTTTTCAACAAAACACACTGCGTGAAAGTCAAATATTGAACTTAAAAAAAGTTGCTTTCACAAACATACATACATTCATACGCAATAATGTACATAAATCTATGTAAACAATTGCTTTACATATCTTTAAATGTACAAAATTTCACTAACTCAATCAACGCTGTTGGTTGTCTGCCGTAAATTTAATTAGCATAGCCAGAAAAAAAAAATCATAGAAAAGTTAAACAGATATTGCAATTTGAAATATAAAAACCGTTAATGCACATATATGCTTCCATAAAAATATAAATCAGTCAATGGGAATTTATTAGCAAACAAATAAATAATTAATAAAGCAGCTGAGAGAAATTTTTTAATTCTTTAATCATCAGTAAACAATTTAAGTTATACTGATTGCGTCATTAAAAACGGGACTGAAATGTTGCCATTTTCTTTAAAATTATTAGAGGGAGAGTGTATATAGCTCACACATTTATTGGCATTAATGGCACATTAAACTCATTAGAACTTTCTATAAATTGATTTTAATTTTTTTTAACTTTTTTAATACTACTATAACCTTTAATTTTCTTAAAAAATTTTTTTAATTTTTTTGTTGTGCATTTCACTAAAAAAATGCATTTTTCAAAAAAATATTTATCTGTATCGGAAAATTAATTAAGAAATTTTAATCAGTACTTAAGACAAAGTACTTTTTTTTATTTTTATAGACTTTGAGATTTTTTTAAATCTTTTGGGTTTCTATTGCTAAAAAAACCGGACCAAAATATATATTTTTAAAACTGTTAAAAGAGAAAGGAAATTCGAAAACAAATACAAAAACTCCAAATTTCATTAAAAAAAATTTTATTCAAAAAATTAAAAATAGTTTTCATAATTTAAAAAAATAATTTGAATTCCAAAAAGAAAAGAAAATGCTGGAAATTACTTGAAATACATTTAACATTAACTAAAAGTATATAAAATTTTTTAATTTTAAAAACAAAAATATATAAATTTTGGTTGTTCCATTATTTTGAAAAAAACATCATTTCGGTTACAAAAAATTCAAACATATTTAATATTTCTTTATTTAAATTTATTACGTGAAAATTTCAAAAAATTATCGTGTGTAAGAAATAAAATTCCGAAATCGATTTTAAAAACTGCAAAATTTTTATATACAAAATAAAATTTTAAATTTTTGAAATATTGGTTTCAAAGTCATTAACATTAATATTCAACTTTATTTAATTTTTTTGAAGAGTTGTTTTCTAAAAAAATCAGAATATTGATTTAACAAATATAAAAGATATAATTTTTATAATTCTCTTTTAAATACTGGTTTGCAAAATTATAAATTTTCCGTTGTCACATTTAGTTATATTTTAAAAATTATATTTCGAAAAAAGTTTTCCGAATAAATAATATGTATATACATATGTTTGGTATATTTTTTAAATCTGTTTATATTTCAAAAACATTTTTATGAATTTAAAATTAAAAAGCTATTTGGAAAAGAAAAATATGTTTTTAATTTTTAAGTTAATTTGTTGTTTAGTTTTCAATTGAAAAATATTTCAATTTTCTCTCTTTTGTTATAATTTTAATTATATGCTCTGATGAAATTAAAATTTTAATTGAAATAATTTAAAAAAAATAAATAAAAAGAAAAAATTATTTTTCTTAATCATCAGCTCATTTGGTTGAGTGATTTTCCCCTCACAGTGTTCAGCGCGTACTGATCTCTAATAAATAGCACTTTACTCATCAAATCAATTCGTTTATTGTGAATAAATAAATAAAAAGCGCGGCTCATGTGCCATGTGCGTCGGCATTTCGTATGATTATTAAATAAACAAATCGCCACAATTAAAGGGAAAATCAAAGTGTCTGTAGACGAGATCGTTATTGAGAGGATTTTCGAATTTTGTATTAATATTGGAAAATCGCATTATTTGTTGAAATTATTTTGAGAAGCTTTCCATAAATCAAGTAATAACATATCGAAAATATAGAAATCAAATTGATGTAAATAAATTTTGATGAATTAAAGGCGTTGGTTGAGATGAACAGTTTATTTAGTCGAAAGTATATAGTGAGGAATTTGGAAGAATATATAAATAATAGCATAATGGAAATAAAGACAGCTTTCTGTCAAATTTTTCATCAGTAACTTCTATCGGCGAATAATTTTTGATTAAAACGTACTCGAATTGGATTGTATAAATACTTTATTAAGTCATTAATATTTAAGTAATTTTGACTATGATGTACAATTACAACTGCGACTGCTAGAATTAGTAAAATTACTGTTATTATGATTCAGATGACTTCAACTGTGTAACTTTAATTATGATCAGTAAAATTACTGCCATTAATCTACGGATTATAAATCACTGAAAATGAGCCAGAGAAAATGCCTATAACAAAGATTCTGACAATGATTAAGCCTATAAATAAGATCATTGTTATTGCTGTGCAAAAAATTATGACTAGACACATGAACTTATAGTATAATTACGATTCTAAATTTAATTAGAATAATGAAAATGACTTTGAATATGAAAATGAATGAATAATAAAACTTAATTAATTAATATGGGTAGTACTAAAATCAGGATTAAGAGTAGGCCTACTTAGGAAATGTCTATGACTTTACTTATAATTTCAATTAGGATTAGAAAGAAAATGATAATTTTTAAGTGTTAAACAATTATTTTGCGAATTTTTCAAATTACGACTAATTCTTAAAAATTTACATTGATTTCAAAATACTATTTGACTATGATTTTGGATAGATATTTTAATTAAATATTGGCTATAATTTCATTGGATAAATTTCCTCAGTACTTATGTCTTTGGTATATCTGATGAATTTGAAAGGATTAGAAAGGAAATTATTTCTTTAAAGAGTTAAACAATTATTTTGCGAATTTTTCAAATTATGACTAATTCTTAAAAATTGACATTGATTTCAAAATTCTATTTGACTATGATTTTGGATAAATATTTTAAATGAAGATTTGTAGTACATCTAACTTTAAATTATCTACTCCACTCTACTATGATTCTACTATTAAGCTAAAGGTGAACTTCTTAATTGTCATTGCTTATCGACCTTCATTTTGTATTTTCTTAGAATTTGATTATACTTAACAATTATGATTAATATTTAATGATTATAACTATACTATGATTTTTTCACTTCTTCAATAATTTGTATGATTCCATAATTTACTTTGACTACAATTTTGACTTTTACTTAGATTTTGACTTCGAAATTGACTTCAAATTTTAAAAACTATCAGAAGGTATATATTTCGGTCCTTAAATTGGTCTCAAACCTTAATTTCAGAACTGACTGATAATTTGTATCATTAGCAATAAATTTCAATTTTAGGTTCTGACTTCAAATCTGACTATCATTAACTTTGTGTTCAACTTTACTTTCGACCACGATTGAGACTTCGAAAATGACTTTGAATCTGCATAAATCAGAAATAATTGACTTTAAATCTGACTATTAATTTTTTATTGTGATTGAGACAATATTGAATATGACTTTTAATCCGTAGACATCAAAAATATTTTACTTTGAACTAAATATGCTATTTTGAAATCGTTGAAGGCATACCTAGAAATAACTAGAAAGCTTTCGCAAATTATTATGTGCCACAAATTGTGAATAACGCTACACTTTCCGCATGTGACACATACGTCAAACCAGCATCAATCACATTTTCACCATTCACTAGACGAACTCAATCAAAGCACCGCACATGCGACGAACAAAAAACGCTTGCCGTTGTAACTAATCACCGGCAGCAGTCAGACTAATGCTCTGCTGCCAAAAACGAATGTCAACTGTCAATATAAATGCTTGTGTAAAGCACAAATTTCTATGCTGACATTTATTTTGCTGACATTTTCAAGCTCTTCTACTTTCGTTTCGTGTTTTTTGTCGTTTGTACGCCACATATTCGCACACGATTTAGATTTGAGTGTCTAATTTCGCATGCTGTTGGGCAATATTATTTTTTTTAAATCCGACGCACGTTCGAGTTATAAAATCTTTGAGTTGAAGAGTGATGGTTTGCATGCTGAGCGCAACCAGCAGGCGTAAGTGGATGGTTTGTATATATACCTTGGTATGTACATAGTCTTCATTTCTATCGTATGTTTTACATACTTTTTCCTGCGATTTGTTTCATTGAAATCTTTTATTTCGCTTTTTTTATGCGAATATTTTGGCACGCAATCGACCGCTGTCCATCAACAATGCCCCAAAACGGAAGCGGAAGTGTCGACTTGCCATGAAAGGGATATCAGCTAAAACTAAATACTGAATTTTAGCTTTATTAATGCACGATTGGCTTTTGTAGTGACCTCTATAACGAGTGCCAGGTTTCGCTGTTGCTTATTTAGCAGGTGTTGGCAGTAACTTTTGGCATATGTTTATGTGTGTCGGGTTGATTTATTGTATTTCTTTATTGAATACTGACTAGCAGTTGAGCTGTTTAATTTCCGATTTTAGGTTTTGCTTGCTTGCATAGGTCGAATTTGGTTTGAATTTTAAATGAACATATTCTATTATTTGCTTGCCTACACAATTTTGGTTATTGAAGAGCGCAGTGAAAGTGGTATAACAATCCGAAATACAAATACATAACTTGCCAAAGAATAAAACGGTAGCATGCACTGCTTTTATTTTAAGACATATCCTTCCGGTAAACGAATAAGTACAGTTAATACAGGAAGCAAATTAGCTTCATTAGGGTATTTTAAGTGGCTGAATATGCGCAGTTGATCTTTACTGTCGCTGTAGTTGCGATTTCCTGCTACTTTCTCTGCAAGGTTCTTTGAGGAATCCTTGTGATCAGTTTCAGATTTCTCCCTTGTAGAGTTTTGCACAACTAAATGTGAACCTTAGCTGGATTTGGGACTTCTTTATAAACAATGTATATATACTTGATTTGGTTTTAATTTTAAATCTTTTTATTTATTTTACTACACTCTAAACATGTCTATTTTAAAACCATATTGGAAGTAGTTTATGAAACATTATATCCACATAAGTGTTTAGTTGATTTTTACTTAGTTTTTTTAAAGTTCCTCATTCTCCTACCATCCCTTATTCCTCGTTCACTTCATTCAAAGACAACTATTCAAAAAGAATATATGAACTTGTGGAACGCAACAGAATTTACGCCTTCTCCCCAGAAAATTTGTGCACAGAAATTTAACTATGATCTTAAAGGAAAATATTAAATTAAACATTTACCAATGAAGACGAAAATAGAACTAATCCGAGTATGTTATAGTTCACAGAACTTTAGCTAGAGCCCTAAAGCGACAATTCAAAACAAATTTGTACTACAAAAATGAGAGAACCACTACGGCAACAACAAGTTACTCGTCTGCTTCTTTCGATTTCCAATGAAAGATTTGAGCGCTTTTGAACCAGACGAATTATTAGTCAGCGTTAGGAAGGATGAAGGAAAACCTAATTGAAATAAATTAAAAATGAGGGCAGTTTAGTAATTATAGAAGTATCTTAAGTTCAAAGAGAAAATATGAACTTGTGAAACACACAATTTTAGAGAAGTAGCGCATTTACTCCAGAAGAAAAGTTTACACACGCTCAGCTCAGATCCTAAACAATAAATTTAAAGAAATTTTTCCATACGGTGATTAAAAAAAAACTTGACAGTGACAGAAAAAATAAAAAGTGAGAGTAGTTAGGTCATTCTAGGGTATTCTCAATCCTTAGCAGAAAATATGAACTTTTGGAACACAATTATATCCAAGCTAAGATAATATTATAAATAAGAAATTCAAAATAATTTTGTCCTACAGGGAGGAAAAAAAGCACTGCGTTAGTTTAGCCTGCTGATTCTTTCAGTCTAAAGGCCATTCTCGAATTTCGAGTTTTTTCGAGTATTTTTTTACAGTTACTTTGCTTATATTAAAAACATTTATTCATTCATTACTGATAATAGCTGCAATCATTATGCAATTACTTAATTTTATAATTTACACATTTATGCGAGCTTTGTAAACCCTCTTAACGCTGGAAAGCAGAGTATAGTAGACTCTATCGAATATTTTTTATACACATTGCCGGTCCTTATAGTCGAATTATAAAAACGAGCGCGATTGCTTAACGAAAATTTAATAGCCCCAACAACAGCAATAACAAGCTCAATAGCATAGCATTTGGTGCGAAAAAGGTCATTCAAAGCCATTTTCAGCAGCTTACTTACGAATAAAATACGCAACAGTTTGCCGAGATAACTTTTTTTGGTATTCTATTTTACAGCATTCTACTTCTTTCCCACGCCTTGTTTGTGTACTTTTTTCAGTTATCTCATTCTAATCCCATTTGCATCATTTTATACACGCAATTGAGTTACGCAGCTTCTATAGAATGCGTCGGCGACATTTTTATGCTAGTATATATACGTACATTCGCCTGAAAGTATGCAAAGTATTTCGAAAATCTTATTTTATATGCCACCCGAAGATATTTGCTTGGGCGGAAATGGAGATGTGTAACCTAGACATTGTCCGTTTGGATAGACGCTAGTTACAAATTTATTTAGGACGTGATACTTTGCGATGAGTTGGAAAATATTGTAGAAATCACGAATTTGGAAATTTTTTTGGTTAACAAGTTTAAAGGGTTGAAAGTACGCATACTCTTACAAGAAAGAAGTTTGCAGAATTTATCACCTGAAATCGCTTTTACGAGTCTCTTCTATTTTTTATATTCCATAAAATATTTTTTGCAACAGAAAATTTTCCAATAGATAGTGCTATAAGAGTTACACGTTTTCTCCACCTCATTATTCGTTGGACTGTTTGTATTATTTCGTTATGATTCGTCGAAAATAAAAAAATATAGATAGGATTCATATACATATATAACCGGTTTCGCGTCACAATACTATTTCCATCGAACCAATACTGAGTCACTTGAGATGATGAGTTTTGAGAGGTTTGTACATTTCAATGCTTTAAATCTGCGCTATACGGGAAAAATCTACGGGTCCTATGCTTTCAAATATCTTGATGAAAGATCTAAATCTTCCGGTTATACCACACGTTTTTATATTCTAAAATATCTGAATTTGAATGAGTTCTTAAATCGCGAATATCTGAAGTTGTAGAAATAAGAAATAGTGGAGCCTTTAGTGTGGCTCTCAAAAAATTTCTTCCACACTTCTTTTTTTCAAAACTGTGCGTCGAAGTCGTCGACGGAAAATGAAGGAATTTTGGAAATTTTAGTGTCCGTTCGACGAGTTTGGGCTTTGCGTGACTTGCGAAGATTTTATGAGCTATTAAAAGCTGTGTTCTGTAAAATTCTAGAAATATTTACGAGTGGCTTAGGTCGGGTTTACCGATGTCGTGAAACATTATGCTGTACCAAAAAAGCCTTAGCATTGATAAGTCGATTCAACATGAGACTTTTTTTGTGAGAAAATATCTTCCTGAATGCTTTTGCCGTTTTTACAAGAGTTTAAGTTGTATTGTGTTGTATGTGAGTCTCAGCTTTGACTGAGAGATACTTAGGTTGTCAAAAAGATGTGAATATATATATAAGTATATATGAAATAAAGGTTTCAAAATTTAATTCCTTAGTTGCTAAACCCTTTTACTTAGCTGTAAACGTGATCTAGTCATATTTCAGGCAATGAAGATAAATATTTTACTAGTATTCTAATAAATTAGCGTTGATGAGAAAACTGCTCCACAAAACTTATATAATATATTATATTTACAGGAGACTTTTATGAGTTAAAGTTACTGCCTGATTATCAAGAAGGCTCCGCTAAGGCCTGTTGGAATGAAAGTAAAACTTTTTGTCTATATAAAAAGAGGAATTAAAGAGCTGAAAATAAATTTAAAAATTTAGCATGAATCCGTTAGCTCCTTCCACACTTAGCTCTCATGGCTACTAAGCAGAACATTTGTTTCAATTAACGTGGTCTCTTCTACTCTTAAGACAAGAAATAAATAAAGAAATCCCTTTTCAATTTTTGGCAAGTAGCCACAGTGACAATTAATTTAATTAGCTTTGAACGTCTGCATAAAGGACTTAGAAACGCGCTGTTGACCCCAAAACGAAAAAAAAAGAATTAAAAATTAAACCACAAAACAAATGTTCGCCCATAAATAATGTAAAGCCGCAGAATCTTTTGAAATGTGCCGCATTTTGTTGACTTACAGCCCTAAGCGCTGGACCCACAAATCATTACGCCACTTTGGCAAGAAAAAAACGAAGCATAAAGGTACCCACAGCCACCCAGACAAAGGTCGTTTTGTGTGTCGGTATGCAAAACCAGCGCCATAAAAAAAGCCGCCTAACAATCAGCAACGGCAAATTAATCTTGCTGACAAATAAATCAGCAGCGACGGTAGTAAATTGCAAATGACACGAACATAGCTTGCAAGCAATTAATGGGCGCACCCGTAAGTATGCACACAGTTGGCATGAGTTAAAGAAACAAACCTGCAATAAAAAAAAATCGAAATTCAAAGCTTCACGCATAGCAAAACTACCGAAGCAGGCGAGCAGCCAGCCTAAATAAGAAATTAATCAACGAATGCTGACTATAATTTTACCGCAAATCACTGAGCTGTCAACGGAAAACGAGTGCACCGAACACCGTAGAGAGATTTGCGGGCAAAAATCAGCCCACTTGTAATTAGGCGCTTGATTGGTGCGATTGGTCAGCACTGGCGATAGTTGCCAACACGAATGTCTGGATGAAATATCAGCGCCTATTTGTTATGTATATAGCATAACATTATTAATTACATACACGCAAGTGTAAAACATGCAAACCAAAGCATGTGTAGCATACATTTAGGCGTTAATGCGTGAAGGCACTTGAAGGTAGGCACAGGGCAAGCATAAAAATGAGAGTTCGCAACAAGCGAGCATTACAAAACAAAATCCGCTGCTCAACTAGGCGTAACCATGCCGCTAAGCAGCTTAATTGCATGCTAATTCTCACATACTTTTAGGCGTAGGTAACCTCGGGCTATGATTAGCCATGCGATACACGACAGTTGAGTTAGGTTGCAAACGTCGGCAAGGAAAATATGTAATTTATGTTATAAACGATTTGGTCAAGTTTTCGTCAAACGATGTGCGCAGTCCGTAGGGAGTTAGTGCTCAGGGCAGAGCGTTCGCGCTTATTGGTTGTAAAACGTGCGTGTGGAAAGGCAAAACCTCTTAATTAGTTTCAAAACTGACGTTAATACAAGTCTGTCTATATATTTTTTCTCGAGTAAATTAATGAGCTGCAGCTAGCACTGAAGCCTACAATTAGGCGCTCAATTTTTTAGTCAACATTTTCTGCTTTTATTATAATTTCTTGGAAAATAGAAATGCTGAATAATATAAACAAAACATTTTTAAAATATGTACAACATATTTCAATTTGTTTAAGTAAGAAAAGCATTATTATTTAGTTTATATTTTCTTTAGAAAAATTATTAATTTTTTGATTGAATAATATTAGAAAAATTTTCTAAATCTTTTTTCATTTTTTTCTTTAGTAAAAAGCATTAATATTTTGTTTAGAATTTTTTTATGAAAAAGCTTAATAACAGAAATGAACACTAATAAAAATTTATTTTTACTGAATAATTTGAGAGCAAATATTACCAATAGGTTTTTTTTGCTGAGATTTTCTAAAGGATATATTTTTTGGTTAATATTGAATAAATTTTTTTTAACGCAGTGCAGGGATAAGAAAAAAATTTTTAACTTGAAAATAAAAAATTTTCGAAAAGAATTTTTCAAGTTACAAAAAATATTAATATTTTACATGACATTTTTTTTTATTATTTAATTAAAAAATTTAAAATATGAGCAACAGATTTTTTTCAAAGTGGATTTTTAAAACATACTTCTTTCCAATTAATATTCATTAAATAATTGTCAAACGAAGTACAGTGGGGAAAAAAAAAATATTTTGCTGAAAAGTAAATATTTTTCAATAGATTCTTATCAAAGGACTTTTATTAAGCTATTTAAATTTTTTTTAGTTAAAATATTGTTATTTTATTTAGAATTTATTATTCACTAGTTTAAAAAAAATATTAGGGATAAATTTTATCCACAGTGATTTTCCAAAACAGTTTTCTTTTAAATTTTGTTTCAAACGAAATAAAGTGAAAAGAAATAAATAAATATTCTTTCAAAAATTTTATGCCTTTTATTTGATACTAAATGATTTTGCAAATAATTTTTATATATCACAATTTATTAAGAAAACAAAATATCACAATGAAACTTTTTTTTAAATATTTTTTTCAAGGTTTTGAATAATTGAAAAAATTAAGTACCATATCTTCAAAAATATTTTCCAAAGTTTTTAATTCTGAAAAAATTTATTTAATTGGAAATTTTCCATAATTCGTTAAGCGAAAAGTGTTTATCTTCAATCATTTATATTTATTATATATATAAAAAATATTTTTTTTCATATAATATTTATATTAATTTTATGTGTCTTAATATAATAAGTAGTAAAAAAAATAAAGTATTTTTGTTTTAAAACTCAAATTTAATCGTTAAAAAATATTTGCTGTGGCAAACTTTGCTGTTTTGGTATAAACACATACATACATATGTATGTACCCACCTACACCTACCCGCCTTACTTTTCTTTATTTATACATATGTACTTGTATGTATATACATATGTAAATTTTTCAAATTATTTATAAAAGTAAATATTAAATTGAAAAAAATGTTTACTTGTAATAATTTTTTAAGCGAAAAATTTTATCTTTAAATATATTTTTTTATATATTTTTTTATATATTTTTGATTTAATATTTTTTTTAATATTTTTGTTTTGCAATTTTTTTTTTCTTTATTTCCTTTTTCTCAAAGTACAACAATATAATATCTATATGAACACTAAAATTAATAGTTAAAAATATATTTTCTGTACAGAATTTCGTTCTTGTTTGCACATTTACCTTAAATAATTCTTCATATGTAAACTCATTGACATATTGTAAATTTTCTTACTCCGTTATAAAATTAAAATGTTTTATTGCTCAAATGCCATAAACGACAAATTGCTCTAATTCATCTAAATGTACGCTAATAAATTTATATATTAGTATAAATGTACATAACTAAGCACATATGTATAACTACGCACACACACACTCTTTTATCTCCGTTATCGTCTGCTCACGGTTAAGCACACACTCGTCTCGGTAAATTTATTTGGTACGAATCTTATCGCAAAAGCATGTTGATATTCACAAAGCCTGAGTAGACATGCACACATACATTGCAAGTGCTCATCTTTCATATCGTGTCTACTAATCTCCTACCCACCTTACTTTATTATGTTTTCGTCCAGCGTCTTGACGCTTTTACTGTTCTTGCTAGCCAACGGTACTTTGCTTTGAATCATATGCAGTTACAAATCGCTGGCGCACACATAAAGATAAGCTTATATTTTTGTAAGTCGTTGTATACATAAATATATTATATCATAAATATGTGTGAGTGATTCCGAAATGTACTCATATGTAGTGGCCACTAATGCTCGGATTTGGCTGATGAGCTCTTTATATTTTGTTGAAGTATATGAAAGGCAAACATGCGAGTAACGCTTACAAATAGATAAGTAGATCATTTAACTGGATGTGAGGTTCAAAGAGAGTGCTAAGACATATTTTTTTCTCTAAAATGTCAAATGGAAAATTTAAAGAGGCTGCAAAACTGCTCGAACTGTTCGAAAAAGCAAATTTTTTTGCTTAACTTGTAAGGAATTTATTGCATTTGACATTTAAAAAAGTTTTGTAACTCTCCACAGATTTAAAAAATATTTTATGTAAGTGTAACAAATTCTAAAACCTTTGGAAACCCAAGCGCGCCTCATTCAGTCCTCTAATTGTTAAATAAAAATTATACTGTTTTTAACAGTCAGAGTCAAATTATTCGATGTCATAAATTTTTTAAGTCATATACTTGTATTCAACGATTTCATAGATTAAATCTTAAACCAGGAAGCTAACTTCAAAATTTAGCCATCTGTGGCTTAGAACTCTTGATAGCAGACAAATCAAAATTGCTTAGAATATTTTCAAGATTTCTATTTTCGAGCTCCATTTTTAGGTTGAACCTTACGAAACCCTTATACTATAAAACATAGTATTTCGAAATTCGGCTGCAATCTTTAACATCAGAAACTGTACCGCATTATCTTCTTCATATACCTAAGACCTCGAATCTTGTGACATATTTCGACATATAGAATAGCCACGTGCTTGAAATATCTCATTATTATGGTTAGAAATCTAGAGATTTGCATTGCCGTTAAGACTGCTAGAAATATTTCACTAACTATTCGGACAAACTATTCTGCGGTACAACTTGGGCTTTTGTGCAGTTTTAACTCATTGCATTATATAGTATCACAAAGTCTTCTCATCCTAACTGAATAGCTAAGCTCAAATTGTTGGAAAATAGTCTGAACTGACATTCTCTTATTTTTTTATTTTATTTTATTTTAAGTCTTGGACCAATCTACTATTGACACATTTACTACCCTGCTGGGTCTTTCGTCGTACTAGCTAAAACCAACAGCTCGTTTAAAGGTTGGTAAACGAGTATCTAGACTCTCCTAACTGGCAAGGTCCCGTCGTCCCACTAACAAAGACCACCAGGTCATTTGAAGGTCAGTATACCAATATTAAAGGCCTTGCATTGTAAAGCCAGTATATTCAAATAGCAGAATAAGTTTCCCCGCTTCCTGTGTCTCTTTTTTATGGTTTTTTTCTGTTATGCCATATCTACATATATAATCTTTTATCACTAATTCGACCCTTTTTATTGACTTTATGTACCTTTTATCGCTTGCTTGCTTCCTTTCTATAAACTCTTCCCAAATTGCTAATCTCTTATTCATTTTCCGGGTTTTCTAATCTATTATAAATATCAATTTTATGCATTACCTTCTTAACTACCAATTTGTCCCCCAATTCCTCCCCACGACAAGCCAAATTTCCACTTCACTTGCCATTCATTATAAGTTATAGCCACTTCCACATTGTACTCATCTTCATTAGTGCTATCAACAAAGATCACTTATCATTATGCATGACCGAAGGAATACGAAATATACGAACAATTGCATGCGTAAATATTTGTAGAATTCAACGTGAAGGCAACTTGTCAGAACTCGTCAGTGTCATTTCGCATATAATTGTCTAAATTTCGCTATGTTGGCATCTCTGTGCGCCACCGCTACAGTGTCTGCCGAGGCTTTCATCCTTCTAAAACTTCAAAATTCACACACCGTTGCACCGTGCTCATCTCATCTCATTCATACTCACCACACGCCCCGCACATTCACTCACTATGTAATTCACTCAAGCGTACGGCTTTTAACGTTTGTTTGCTTGACAGCATACCGTTAGCCATCGTCAGACAATGTGCGTGCGTAAACTCTCATTGAATTTGTGTTGTCAAGCGAAACTTTCCGCAACTCTTGTTCTTTACTCTCCGCTTTAAATCATTACTGTCATTTGGCCGTTTGCAATCTTCCGTTACAAGTTCGCTATGAAATTTCGCTTGTTGATTTTGTTCACTGTGCTCTTCCAACAACAAGCACATAAAATACACCTCTTCCAGGTGTTTCCACGACATTTTTGACTACTTGACCATCCAAAAAAGTCTGCCAACATATACCTGCATATTCAACCGGAAGTGCGTGCTCCGTCCTTCAAGCGCTCCACTTTATTCACTTTCACTTCAAGCGCTGCTTCTGCCCCTTTGTCGAGTCTCGTTCGTCGTGTTCGCTTGTCTCATGAATAATAAAAATGTACACAAATCGCGCTGTGTTTCTCCTATGGCTGTGCCTGCAGTAGAGACAACAGCTTTCCGAAAATCGTGACTTGGTCGCAAACATGCTGCTTTATGCTACGCCACTCAGCACACAAGAGACTAAAGGCGGTCCACTGCAAACTGCTATGAAATATTCAAATGTAGCATGTGTATACACCCACAGGCTTTCCAAAACATAAAAAAGAAACAGCAACAGACGTAGATATAAATAGTTGCTGTACTTCAAGCATTTACTCATAAAAATATTCATTATATTTTGCTGTTTGGTGTTTATACGCGTTTGACAACTTCTAGGCGCCAGTGTCGCATGCTAAAACTGTTTCCTGCTCAGTTTCATGCAACTTTTATTTTTATCTTTTATGCATGCATTAAAAAGGCGACTATTTATAATATGCAAATCGGTCAAAAAGTTTTGGCAAATATTGAAATGTGAACACTCTTCGCTTTAGGGCACAACTTTCATAGCAACACGTTACAATAAAAATTAGCTCTAGAGCATATTTCACGAAGTACTATTTGTTCAAAGTGTTTCTATATCGATTAACTAACTCCGATATCAAAATGTCGCAGTTTAGCGCTAATTGAGCTCGTTACTAACCCCGAAATTTAGGTAAAATTATTTGCTATATCTTCAAAAAATAAGCTATTGATCTTGTGGAACACTTGAACACTAGAAGAGACAAATTATCGATACATTGACATTTAGAATATTCAAACAGCTTCAGCGACCTTTGAGAGCCATACTCATGCACTCACAAGCGCTGGAAATCGGTATTCTTGAAACATTTTGAGGCTAAAACTTTATATATTGTACTACGACCAACCTTTGCGCCATACCAATTATTTTAGTTTTTGATTTTGACTATAGTTGCTGAAACTCGCAACTTAGTTATCTCGATTGTTTCTCTAAGTTTCTCTCTTTAGAGATCTTCGGTATAGAAATTAGCTTCGGTTGAGGCCAAAAAAAGAGAACACATACCTCTGATGCCACATTAAACATATTATATGCCACAAAAGAATTAAGTTCCGCAATACGTTGGCAAGTAGCGGTACTTTCAATAGTCACAAATTAATCTCTTCACGCACAGCACCAATACGTTTAGCTTATTGATGAACACAGTGACCTTCAACAAGTCATCAGTCATTCAATCAGTGTGAGTTTTCTAAATACTTGCGTAAATAAGTCAATATGCCAAAAAGCGTTGTGGATTTATTAGTTTCTTCCCATTGTTTCGTGCATTGAAAATAATCTTCAAAATCAATATTTAAATACCCATTAATATCTATACATGAAAATGTGTTTTATAACACACAAACTTTATAGCTCGCACCGAAAAAATACGCACAACCGCGTTTCTTTGAGTAAATAAACAAATCCAAAATACACTAGTGGCTTATCAAACCACTCCAAGTGAGCGATCGACTGAATATACTCTTATATATATATATAAAGTTCTTTTATGTATGAAGATATGATCAGCTAGTTGTTTATAGGATAGAACGTTAGGTTATATTGATAATGACATAACCTCAATTAGTGGGAGAGTTTAAGTTGTAGTGAGTTCTCCATAGAATATATGCTGGTACACGCTATTTCTTCGGCGACTAAAAATATGCTGAACAGAAAATGTAGATGAGATTCTACCTCAATGTTATTTATACAGTATCGATAGAGTGGGATATTAAAAATAATCTAGGCTCTCACTGATGATACCCAAAAGTACGACAATGTTTATTTTCGGCAATCCCGTAGAAACTTCAATATTTTACAATTAAACAGATGTCTGAATGACGTGGTGTTAAAAAAATTTCCAATTCTAATCCAACAATCGCTGATACAAGGCTAAACACTTACGCTGTAGGACTTTCCGCGCATTAGCTCGGCACAACCACAGTCTTCGAAGTGTCTATGAAAGCTAAGGCAGTTAAACCATGTAAAAGTTGACGCAACCAAGTCAAGATCCGAGACATTTCGACCACGCATACGGCTAAGCGGATTGAATATACTCTGATCGTGGATCACTGTTATTTGAAAATAACAAAAATAATAAAGTTCTCGAAAAGAGATCAATAAAATCGTAAAGTATTTGTGGGTTAGGTAGAATAGGTGGTAGGCGTCTAGAAAAACTTGTGTTAACGATCTAAGATCGCGCGGTCCCACAAATTCGATCATGTTGTCTATGGCTATGGAACACTCAAAAATCTGATACAGATTCCCTCTTTAATGTGTACTTTACAGAAAATATCTGTAACAAATTTTATGGCGGTTCCAAAGTCGTAGACAACATGAAAATATCTCTAACAACGCCTTGGAAGCTAATGCATAGTCAGATCCATGTATTTCACGAGATAAATGTCAACCAATGATCATCGTAAAAAATAGATGTGACCTTAATTTGTAACTATTATGATGTTTCCAAAGCTGCCAGTCACCATAACAGAGTAGGACAAGCGCAAGATATCATAAAGTGACGTGGGCTCAAAAATTATCGAAAAAATTTTTCGGTTACGTTGGCACTACCTCGGCAGCCATGTAACACTTCCTCGAGTATTTTGAATTTAAAAAGCCTTGCTACAACTTATCAGCAGTCTGGAGATGCCGTAAAACTTATAAGATCCTAAATTGTATTCATCAATATAAAGTGGATATAAAAATAGTACTTGAAGAGGAGATCACTGGAATAACTGTCTGTTTTGGATCTAAGACGATCTTGGAAAGATTTTATCTTTGAATCCATACAAAGAAAAATCTAAATTTTTTTTTTAAATAAAAAAGGTAGTGACGCATCAAATCACCCTCGTATTTGCAAAGACTTTTAATTTGATTTTTTCCACTTTCTTTGCACACACGCTAAAGACCTGCATGGCCACTTGTCGATCGCTACCAATGTCAGGCCGAATGCAGGCCGATTTTAAAAGCTTTTTGCGTAAATACGCAGCACACACGACTCACAAACACAAATGTGAATATTAGCCTGCGTACAATGCATTCGTTTATTTGAACTAATTTTTTTTTCATCTTTTCAAAACAAAACCCGCCTGTAGCAGCGTGCATTCATCTGTTTATGGGCTTTCATGTGCAAGTCAATTAACTTATCGGGCAGACTGGCAGACTGGGCATCAGCAGTGCCATACACACGAATGTACGCCAATGTCATTTTATTGTACGACAATAGTGATTTTCGAAAAAAAAAATTCACTTTGAATTTGTGCATTTCTAAGAAATTTTAATTTTCGAAATGGTTTCTGCTGATATCTGAGCTCTTTGCAGCTCGATAAGATTGCAAATGCATTGAGTTATTGCAAAGTGGAGAGAAATAGAAAATTGCAAAAAAAAAAAATTATACAAATTTGCAAAAGGCTTAAGGCCTGCTCTTAACTAGCGAATTCAAAAACAGAAACAACAAAAATAAAAAAAAACACACGTGCGTAAGCAAAGCGCTTGTTATTGTAGTTTTTGTAGCAGCTGAAAGTTTTTCAAATAGTTTTTGGCATACGTGCTGGAGGCCACATATTTTCAAAATACAAAAATTATGACTTCAACCCTTAAGTAGAATAAATCTGTTTTCGAATTAGTTTTTTCAAAATACTTCTCCATGCTACTTGGTACCAAATCGCTTAGGAATTTTAGAAAAAACAGCGCCTGAATCACCAAAAAACATTCAGCTATCAACCTTGTAGTTTAAGGTTGTGACAAAATCAAGAGTATAAAATAATTCGATTGTTTTCAATAATTTTTAACCAGATAGACAAAAACACATATTTTTGGAAGTTAAAAGTTTTCAGACACCGAATTTATCGAGGAAAATACTTCACCTGGCGAATAAGGAACTAAAGGACTAAAGCTTTCCGTAGCTAAAGAACTTAGGCTTCTGCATGTTTTGAATGTATAGATATACATAGTATTTTCTTCGGGTCTTTGTAATTTCAGAGAGCTGGAGATCCAAATCCCGGTAGCTATCTGCCTATTATATTATAACCTCGAGCCAAAAAGGTTATCAGAACTCTGTTGGATCTTGAAGAGAGTTGTTCGCCACTAAGGAAAAAATACAAAATGAACTAACTATGATCTTCCATTAAAAGTGGTCATTTAAGTCTATCCTTATATATAGAACCAGTCGATCGACTAAATCGCACATTCTTATTAATTATTGGACTCTCAGTCATAAATAGAGATAGCTGCAGAGCCATTTTTATGGTAACAAATATACACCGAAAAATCGGAAATTATCTAGAATCTAAATATCTTGATCTTATTATCGATTGGTCGAATTCTTTTGCCCAAGAAGATTGTATTGTTTTATTTCCTTTATATAGTTCACTGCTTTTTCACACTTTTCTTTTAGTTTTATTTTCAATTATTATTTTTATTGCTTTTTATACTCAAAATTTTTCTTTTTCATACTTCAATTCATTCATTTTTACTCTACAAAATTATATCCAAGCCCTGTTCATATTTTTATTTTTCATTCCTTTTCGCTTCCTTTGCACTACTCGTTCTACTTCTTCACAAAACCACAGCTACCTTTTCCTTGTGTACAGTTTAAGTACCACACCGCATTTTACCCTCCCTTATAACCCATTTAGTCGCCTATATTTCACACGTGACCCGTTATTCATCATTTCGTTGCGCCGTTTTGCTGCATTCACAGCTTTCCTTCGTTCGCCAGAAAGGCGTACCTTATTTTTAGCTTCTTCATCTCTTCCTTACTCCACCGAACCGCTGTACTACTCTTATTTTTATGCTCCTTTTTTGTTTTCATTTTGAAAAATGTTCTGTAATTTAGCATTCTACAAAGCTGTGCCCGGGCTACGCGGTTACAAATAGCGGCGTGGGAGCAAAAGGTGAGCTTCAGAGAAGTGCACGAAAACTCATTGGCCTTTTATTCCGATTTTTTTCGTCAGCGGTTTCTTTAGCAGCACGTCGTCTTCCCTGCACAACCACTAATTTTCAATTTCACCTTCAGTGTTTCCTATAAGCCTTCTTCTACTTTTTTCATCATTCACATTTCGATTTCCTTTTCTTTTCTTCTCGCTTTCTACATGTGAGCTTGGTTAATTCTGTTTTGGCAGTTGGCTTGATTGCATATTTTTTTTTGTCGGCCTGTTGCTACTTTTAAGCCGCATGTTACGCATAAATTTTTCGCTGCAACAACCTGAGCCCAGAGACATCTCGACACGGTGATAAATTGCAAACAGATTTGTATCATTCGTGAGAAAATATGAAAGTCATTTGTTCGTAAGAGAGTGAGTTAAAAGTTAATTGAAAACGGTTTTAAAGAGATTTATTCCCGGATTCGAACCATCAGACTAATTTTGACAAGTTTTTAAGCCTGATGTCTTCAAGATAACTTAATTTTCATATTTTCGATATACAAATATCCAAATTATATAATACTCCGCTTACCTATCGCTAGAAGTTATCGCTGGAAGTTATCGCTTACTGCCGTACCAGTGTTTGAAACTGAGAGTTTGAGCAGATTCTGTAAATAAAAAAAAAGAAATAACTCATAAATATTTTATAATCTAGATCTTTTTTTATGTTATTAGTAATCTTATATTCAAAGCTTTTTAGAAATGTTGGCTTGTAGAAAACTTAAAGTCTTAGATTCAAATTTAATTTATACAAAGTATCTAACGGTACTCTTAGAAAGTGTCGTCCCTCCAACAAATCGAACGGATGAAATAAGAGCTATTAAACGGTTACTTTGAAAGGAAGTTCTTTTGAAGCTCTGTATTTAATGTCTTCTGAAACCTCTATTACCAAACATGTAACAAGCTTAGCAGGCCGCCATTTGGATCCCGGTTAACCGGGTTCTTAAAGTAAGTCATCTTCTATAGAAAATATTTAAGGTATATATGTGTATGAGGATCTCACTTAACTAATAGGAGTTTAACCTATTACATAAGTACTTCCTGATCAATTCTCTTTAAAACGAATTTTTCGTGAAAATTGTCAAAACAGGCGTCTACCCGACAGTTAGAACCACATACTCACAAGGTGGTAGCTTCTCTGTGACGAAAGTTTTCTCAAGTAAGCGCCTTCGGTGAAATTCGATACTCCTGAGGTGAACAAGACAACTTTCGTTTTCATATATGGGAGGAAACATGTAGGCTAGCCGTCGCAGTGCTCTTCTGGCCATGTAAAACTTTATTAAAAACAAGATTTTTTCAGTTCTCGTTTATTAGCTCATTGTTCGTCGAAAACAGTTGAATACAGATATTTCTGAAATGTGATCTGGACCTGGATCAAGATACATATACTACATTTAAATTTAGAATAGAACTAACTTCGATTTTCCCCAAATCCCTTTCTGCTTTAGGATTCGAAACCGGCTGATGTATTCTTATTGTTGCTCTCTTTTTAACTATGTTTGTATATAAAATAAAATTATTCCAAAAGCTGAGATGAGTTAATGTTTCCGGTAAAACTCATACCTTAAACTTTTTAGAGATTTTAGTGGCTTTGGGGCAACTTTTAATGAGAGATCTTAAAATTCTGTTCTATATAAGATCTAAAATATTTATAATTCAAAAGTTGTAATATCTGTTAGCTGCCACCAAAAATTGTTCTTAGAAGAGCACGGTGAGATACCCAACTTTTGAAGTAATTGTTAGATGCTTCTCCTATCTCAACGTGCCACATGAATTGCCTACTCAGAAATATCCACCCATCTTTATTTCCACGCTTTGACAGCTGCACTGCAGTTATAAAACTTGCGTCATACTGACCACTACTTTCTCTAATCCCCGACAAGCTGTCATTTCAAAGTTTGTCTTCAATTCCGTTCGGTTTAAAGATATTATTTTAAGTTTCTCCCCTCACCTAAACGTCAACTTTTTGTCCGTGCCACGTACTGCACGCGCATGACGAATTTATTTTCATTAGCGCATTACCTCATTTCCATGAAGTCCGCTTTTTGGGTATTTCACCACTTACTAGACTTATGTAATGGACTCCTGTGCCTGCAAAAACGCCGTTATTGCTCATTTTCAACTGTCACTGCCATTTGCAATGCCATTTTGTTTCCCTTTCGCTGCACATTATTGTCACATTAAATGGCAATGGCACGACTAGGCGAGTTATCTTTTAGCTCGTTGAGACGCACACAAATCGAGTTAAGACGTTACTGAGCGCTGAGCTGTTGCTGCCTCAACCACAAACAACAAATACGCGTTCAAACCTGTTGGACGACGGTGGAGCGCGAGTTTATAAATAAATAAATGTGCTAACAAAATGCGACCGCTTGTCTATTCCAGCCACACAGTTCAGTCGGCTACGTGCCTGTGTAGCGCCGCTGTCTGTGTCCTTTTCTATTTGTGAGTTGATTTCCGGTGGAAGTAATCAGGCGATTTATCTCGTAGACAAGTTTTAGACGAGAGCTCGCGAGCTTGCAAAGTTGGCTATGCAACCGACAATAACAAGTGCTGCGGTGCGAACAAGCATACACTCGTGGGTTCCAAGAATAGCCGCGCTGATAGTTGCTTGTCTACTTGACAGTCTAAGGACGCACTTCAGCTTATGTGCGACATGATAGCAGCCAGTGTTCTCAGTGTTTCAAGTATTTCTTATGTCGTATATACACAATATGAAATCGGGACGACTAATTTTTGAAAAATATTGTATTGCAAAGTGCCTCTGATATATTCTAAATGGTAAGCTAAAAGATGTTAGATAATAATATTAAAATGCTAACAAGTACTATTGAATTCAAACTCTAGAGAGACGTGGGAGGACAAAATAATATGATAGACGAGCAATTATGACGAAGACTTACAATTCAAAATCCAAACTCAATTCTCTTATAGACGTTTACTATCGATATTATACTTTATCGATATCATAATCGCCATCTCTTATCGTCATCGTGTAATTATAAATTAATGTTATTCTCGTGGTTTATATTATTCCTATTTCTATCCTTATTAGACAAGTTTTATAAGTTTCCATGCGCCTCGTGCTTCTTTTCTGGTGTCATAATTCCAGTTAATTTTTTACTTAGTTCTCAGATTTCGTTTTTTTAATCAATTTTGTCTTCATTTAGTTTCAAACGTGTTTTTTATCAATAAAATAATCGATATGTTTTTTTAAATTATTTACCTTCATATCGATATCAATAAAATAAGCGATTTTTTTTTTATATGCAGTGTTAACAGAAGTTTTATTTTAGCATCAAAATAATCGATTGTTCTTCGATTCGATTAATAATCAATATTTTTTTGTTAATGGAGTAATCAATCTTTTTTATATCATTGTGGTATTTGTTAATCGATTAATGAATGGACCAATAAGAGTTTCATTTTCTGCATTGAAATAATCGATAAATTAATTTTTGACGTAATGTTATTGGTATCGTTAACAATATGTTATTTCGATAGCTTTTTATAATCGATAAATTTCGGCAATATTTTCCCAAACGATTAATTTATACTCGACTAAAATAGCGATTAATATAATAGCAAAAACTTAATTATTATTCATATATTCATTTATAAATTTTACAGTACACAGTTTTATTCAATCGATTGATGTATTTTTTTATTTGCGACTAATCGATTTTAGCTTCATTTTCGTACTAGTGGGGTAAGTTAAACAAAGTGAGTGCTTTAAAGTAAGTTTTGCAATTTGAATTTGAAATCTCTTCTACGAACTAGAAATCGCAAAACAAAATATTATAAAAAAAACACGGGGGGATGAAACTCAGCACAAGGGTACTTCTGTTTCAAACCGTCGCTTCTAGTATATAGTTAGAACTCTTTTTCAGCTGGAATTTAAGATACTTTTTTTAATTTTCTTACTAGTCTCTTATACCTTCCGCCACAGCTTTAACTCTTTTTATACTTTTCTCGCTATTTTTTTATCTCTACTTTAGCGCAGTGGAGTAAAAAAATCACTTTAAGCGCTCACTCATCTGTCAGATAAATGCTGGTAATACCCGGATTTTCTACTTCACACGCCACTAACAAGAACGTTACGAAGAAGGAGATTAAAGTTAGCGATGTGCTTTAAGAAAACTTTAGTCGATAAGAAATATGAAGCAAAAATAAAATTTTTAGCTATTTCACCTAGAGTAATATGCTGAGAGAAACTTAAGAGAACCGGAAAAATGTTAAAGTTTAGATATTTGATATTAGAAAAAAAAAGATTAAGTAAAATTTAGAAACTTAAATTCGCAAAATTGGCCAACAAACAAATTTCATAGTAAAAAATTATTTTTAAAAAATTTTGCTTTTATTTTTTTGGAAGAAATTAGATTTGATCAAATATAAAACAACACACCATACTATATATTTCGCCTAAGCACTCAAACACTCAAACAGTAGCCACGAATTATTTGTGGCCATTTGGCTGTTCGATTGATCAGTTAAACTACTCATTCCAGCACACCAAAGTGTGAGCCAAACAATGGAATTTTCGACAACGGTATTGTAAACAATCCGCAATTTCGAAAAAACATATAGCAGCAGTGTATATACAGGTATATATAAATTGTATACAATTATTTTGCTGGCCAAATGCGACTAATTGCAGGGCACAATGAGTCAATAAATCCATTTAATCGCACTTAATAAACAGCGCTGACTAGAGAGAAAAAATATTGCGTGGTGTACGAGTATATAGATATTATATGTGCTGTGCATATTTATGTACTCTTATATATATATATATATATATACGGATTTTGATGCAAATTCAAACAAAAAGCATATGGAGTTTGCCAGAAGGTACATATTTATCGATATATGATATATACCTATATATATATATATTTATAAACACATATGTGGATATATAATATATGCATGTATGTATAAATAATGACAAAGGAAATAGCATTGTATATACATATGTAAAATAGTTTGTCTTAATTTATTATTGGACATAAAAGTTAAATACATACATTTGCAAGAATTATTTTAAGGAAACGGCATTTATTTGGGAAAAAATATTCAGCAGACTAACTAAATTAACTATGGGATTTTTTTCTGTATTCTATTATTATTCTATATCAATCAACATCTTTTATTAGGAAAAAGGAGACGCGTTGTTGCAACTGAACAAAGTTTATGAAATAATTTGCAGGACAATGGCACAGTAGAGCCAACGAAATTGGAAAAAGAGAAATATTTGCAAGAAAATTGTGGAAAATTTTTGTTATACATTATTTTTTTTTATACAATACAAATAGAAATACGCAGCATTTATATATTTTTAAGTGATGGCGGATATGTGCATGCATTTAAATATGTATTTTTTTATTACCACCTACATACCTATGTATTTGCCGCACATCAAAGTGAAAATCGCTTGCCACGCAGCAATGTCCGCCAAAAGTATTTTAATTAAAACTCAAACCATTGCTCGCTCATCAAATTAAGTGTCGTGACAATTGCGCTATTAAAGCGGCTATGTGCCGTTTGAAGTGTTGACAAAACTGTCAACACACTCACCCATTTGTCAACTGACAAACAAATGACAAGAAAACGTGTAAAATATGAAATAAAAATAACAAGGAAATTGACAATATTCATTCGCATGCTCGTTTAACCATCTGGCGGCCGGCGCTTGACGCTCAAAAGCCATTTAACCAGCCGCGCGCTGCCTATAAACGACTATGGGCATATTTATGTACATATTTTTTTTTTGCTTTTACCACATTTTTGTGTTTTTTTTTTTGCGATTTTTTTACTTTCATGTAGCAATAATATTTTTTTAGTGTTACTGCGCCCACCCCACCAATTACATGTTGAGTGAATATTTGCATGTCTAGCGCACATTTGCAGGCATTCAAAATGAAAGTGATATTTTAATTGGTGTGTTTGAATGGCGGCAAGTGTGGGGAGTGAGTGTGGTGAGTTGAAATATGTAGATGAAATCGCGTGTGCCCTAAAAATTAATAGTACTTGTGGAGTAATGGCAATAATTAGATTTATTACGCTTTGAATCATAACACTACAGTGCAGTATGATCATAAATTGTTTGGGGTGCGATAAACAAAAAGAAAAAATATTATAAACAAGTAAGGAAGGGCTAAGTTCGGATGTAACCGAACATTTTATACTCTCGCAAAGTCAAATGGTATACTCGTTTGAGATTTCTTTGTGGATTGGTTGATATTTTCGGTAGAAGGTCAACTATAGGCACTGGGGTCCACATATTTAGTACCTAGGGGCTTGAACAGTTTTGGTTCGATTTAGAGAATTTTTGGTCACAAGGTGGCATACTTTAAACGTATTATTCACGCAAAGTTTTACGCCGATATAATCATTGTTGCTTGATTTGCATAGTGGAAAGTGAAAGAATCAAGTGGTATTTAAAATGGTGTCATATGGCGTGGTTGTAATCCGATTTCGCCCATTTTCACACTATGACATAGAAACATGAAAAGAACGTTATGCACTGAATTTTGTTGAAATCGGTTGAGCAGATCTCAAGATATGGGTTTTCACCTAAAAGTGGGCTGTGCCCCGCCCACTGTCTAATTTTGAACGCGGTTCCTATAAAGCCAATTTATACCATCTCAGAGATAAAATTTAATGTCTCTGGCGTGTTTAGTGCTTGATTTATCGCGCTTTTAGTAGTTTTTAACAGTACCGTTATATGGGGAGTGGGCGGAGTTGCCACCCGATTTCAACTATTTTCACACCGTCAATAGAAATGCTAAAAACATTTGCTACACATGGTACTAATCTCCACCGCTCAAATACCAACCTGCTTATTAATTTATTTTTCGATATAATTTTCGAACAAATTTTGTTCAGCGATGAGACCGGTTTCTGGCCTAATGGGTATGTAAACAAGCAAAATTGTCGCATTTGGGACGAAGAGCAATCTGAAAAGATTTAAGAGCTGCCATTTTATGCCAAAAAAAAAACAGTTTGGTGTGGTTTGTGGGCCAGCGAAATCATCATTTCATATTGCTTCAAAAATGATGCCGGTGAGAACGTAGCCGTCAATGGCAACCGTTATAGCGTCATGAGGTCTTGAAGCAAAACATCACGCGTGTCATTCGCTAGTTACCAGTCGAAATGCTCGAACGAGTCTTCAAAAATTGAACTCAACGAATGCACCATGTGAGACGTAGCTGAGACCAACATTTGAAAGAGATAATCTTTAAAAAGCAAGTGCCAAAGAATGTTCTTTTGAATGATATTAAACATTCCCCACGAAATTTGAATTTTCTGTGTATTTTTCTTATACAAAAGAAGGAAACCTTGAAATGGATCAACCTCTATTATAAAACAAAATTTATTTAAGGGATGAATATATTTACCTCGAACAGAGTACTAAAATCCATCGTTTCAAATATTAATCGATATATTATTATAAATCTAATATAGATATATTACTCACATTTCTAAGAGCCAGAATAAATACATTTTAAAATTCTTTCGAAGCTTGCTTTTTCCTAATATAACGTTAGAGGCGTTTCTCGGCTTAGGCTAAGAGCAAAAGAAAGTGTCAGTGTCCTTTCCTCGGAAAAAATAAAACTAGGAATAAGAGAGAACTCGTTACCGATTGCGTATCCTTATTCAAGTTGACTGCAAGCTAGAGATTCCCATTATATGGTAGACAACAAATCTTTAAAACTAATAATGCGGCATTCCAAAATTTATTTTCTAGAATTTTTTTGGTCAATATTTAATTTAATTAGTTTTGACTCATTAAAAGTGGCAACCTTGACACTAACTAACGGATGCGCCTTAAATAACTCATATTTGACCACACCAAAAAGCCAGTTGCACTTGGACTTGACTGTGACCCACAAACGCATGCTTCGCCCCACTTGAGTCTAACCTGACTTTTCCATAAATTAATTCTAAATTTACTTTGTAGCTGGCATTCCCTCAAGAGTGCATTTTTTACCTTAAATATTTCATTGCCATACAGACACACATATGCCATATGCCTAGTTAATGCCTATCTTAATTCTTCACTCCGTCGCTTTCTCTCCGTACCAACCTCCCCTCCCTGTTGGCATTTTTCATCAGCTTAGCGAGTGTGTGTTTGTGTGTGCGGTTAAGTGAACTTAAGTAGAGCAGCTAGTTGAAATATGCAAATCAAGTGGAAATGCGGCAAGTCAAAATGTCACAGAGTTGCATTTTAATTACGAGATGCAGAATGCTAAAGTGATTAAAGCGTAATAAAATTTCGAAAATATACTTCTACTATATATGTTAGATGCAACTGTGTGAAATTTTTTTGCTTTTCACTTAAATTTAAATTTCAATTTATTAAATTTTTTTTGTTGGCATGGCCAAGCAGGGAGTTTTACGTTAGAAGGCTTTAAAGAGTCGATGTGAATAAATCTTAGACCCCACTTCACACATAGGTTTCTCTATGAGAGATTGTTTAAACTTCTCCCAACTTTTAGGGCGCTAAAAAGATCGAAACACCGATCAGCTTATACAATCGATAACTACATACGCTATCGCACATATTTATAAATTATCAGAAACATTAATAATCACACAAATCGAATCACATAAGGACGCGAAGGAGCGCGAAACACCGTTTCTCGATTTTGAGACCCAAAGCAATAACTCATTATATTCCATAACTTTACCTTTCAGGTCTACAGAGTTCCTTGACTATACCGGTAGGAAACTTAGTCACCTGGTAGCCAGTCCCAAGTCGAACAAAAGTGTTCGCCGGTACACTGTCTAGCCAGAGATTATTTTTTTAAATGCTACATCTTTCTCTATCTATCTTCTATCACTTTCTCTCTCTCCCTCTTTACCGCTCTCTCTCTCTACTGTGTTTCGGACCTTATCAGGGTTGCGCTTTTGCTCAAGGTTCACGAAATTCCAATAATAATTTATGACCAAGCAAGAGCGCTCATTTTTGATCGGGATTTAAGTGCTCATAGTGTACCGCTTTTTTGTCATTACTTTGAATATTTCTACTGGTCTCGAGTGTGTGTTTCGGAATAAAGCGAACGACATTTATCAGCAGTTCTCAGTGATTTATAGATAGAGAGATTCATTAGAATAGAGAGTTTTTCATTAACGTTACCCTTAGTCCAACATTTCCAGGTATGTAGCTATTCTTTGGATCTAGTTCTGCTTCACGCTTAAAAGCTCTTAAAACCCAACTTGTAATACAATATCCCCGGTAAGAAAATAGAACACAGACAGAGACAGGTTTCTCACCCAATTCGCTTCCTCTACGCCTCCCAACCCATACTGATTGTCTCAAACTTTTTATTACAATTTCATTAACCTTATTTAATTATTTATTATGGCGTATGGAGACAATGATAATAATTAAAACTCAACAAAAGCGCTGTAAAAGCAAAATAGCAATAAAAGTCAATATGAAATGGCGCCAAGCAACTGTGCGGACTAAAACCAAGGCAACAAAAGGAAGGAAGTAAGGTAGATTAAACCACTTCGAAGCGCAAAGCGGAGAAGAGAGCAAACGCTGGGCGTGAGAGGGAGGCGAGCGAGTAGTTAAAAGACAGCCGCAGAGCAAACAATAAACTTAATGACTCAGCTATCAATAGTAGTAACAACAATATCAACAAAAACACTATTCTTGCAATAGTGGCATTAAATATCGTTAATTGGCGACAGTGCGTCGGTATATATGAGGCTTTTCGATATTTCAAGTTATTAGTTGAATTTTATTAGTCCACCTTTCGGACCATGTAATCGGATGGCAGTTGTCTGTTCAAAGTTTTATGCTCATAAATTCATTTTTTACTATGAATTTTAATGACGGTCAAAAATCTTATTGTTGCGGATCGTTGACGGGTCAAATCAATTCGCAACTTTTTATGACTTGAGTTTATTATTATTTTCGGTTTCGTTTATTATTAATTTTTCTCCTTCGTCTGTCTAAAGTAATTTTTCGTCTTATCTTAAATTAGTTTAGCATGCTGATAGTGCGCGTATCTATTTCAAGGACATTTTACCCTCACCACTACTGCATATTCTTGCCCACTTAGACTTTGCTTCGCCTCACTCATGCACCCTGCTCTCCTTCAGCTCACCTGTCTTGTACGGTTTCGCAGTTTCCACTACCAAAATTTTTTTCCTGTCACTTGTGTCCTTACTGTTGACCTTGCTACTTGCTTATCCTTATACTTGCTGCCTGCTGCCAGCTACGTTATCCTTGCGCTTGTCATGTCAGCTGTTTATTTTTGGCAAATCGCAAGCATTTGAATTATTTATTAACTCCTGTAAACTTTGTTGGCGGTTAAAAGTTGCTTGCTACATTTTTGAAAAGTTTCCTTTGCGTGGCAACTTCCTTCAGTGGTGTGAGCGGTTATTATATAATACAATCAGTTGATGGATTTTGTTTTACGAATATGTTAAGAATATGCACGCGTGCATTCTAACGGTATTTTATTATTTAATTTTGTAATAGAGTTGGCAACTCTGATAATCCTTGCGAAGAATAAAACGTCAAGGCTCCTGAACAGTCATGCAATTAGCTTATGACGTAATGTACTTACAAAGTTGAGACATCTTCCGCGAGATGCTCTTATATATATATATTTAACTTGAACTGCGGCCACTTTATGAACAGGCAAGAAAATATAGCAAATTTCACATGGAGATCTATGATAAACTGAAGTGCTTAGCGACTCATTCACAGGTCAATTCATAGCATTTATCTAAAACAGAAGAGACAGAAAATATCAGCGATCTTCAGATATGCTTAAAATTTGCTTGTAATTGATGAATGAGGCATGTATACAGAGATATCGGTCAATTCAGACGATACAGAATAACGAAGTTTGACCTTAAAGATTAAATTTATGGAGCTTAAGGTAAAGTTTGATCTGAAAAGCCTGAGTATATCTGGCAATACCAGCGACAAATTATAGTCCATAATAAACATACGAGTACATGGTACTTTCTAATGAGATGCTTTTTCGAATCTTATTTCTCTTTCTTTTCCAATCAACCAGTTTTTGTCCATAAAATGCATTCCAAAAGTTTAGATAACGCAGTGCTTAGCAAAGGCGGGCTTTTTGTATAAATAATTTAAGATCTAGATGAATGCGTCAAAACGGTTCACAAAATCTTTCTGACTTCATATAAGATCTCCGACCAACTGTAGATAATACCCACATATGGTATAGTCTTAATCCAGAAATACTAAAAAAATATGGATGTGTCTAAGATACAGGTGACAAAGAAACGAAAAAGTTGACGAGCTAATAAAATTTAAAAATAGTTTGGTAAATCCTAAACTGAAACTCGGATCAATTGTATAGCTAAGACAGCTATATTTCTTCCACCAAGGATAATGGTGGCAAAGAAACAAAAAAGCTGACGTACTAAGAACACATTCGAACATCCCATCTCCACAGCTCTGTTCTCTGGATATGACTTGAAAAAGAGTATCCACATTTTTCTCTACGGTCTTTGCTGACGTTTTTCACTTGTAAGATATCGTAATCGGTAAAATATATTTTTAACACCCACTCGACAACAACGTCTCGCTGCCATAGATTGCATCTGCTGCAAAAACCATTTAATTGAATTCAAAAATAATATACGATAAAAATAAATTGAAGGGTTTCGTCGAAAGATAAACAAACTGTGACGACAGTCACACGAAGACATGCAGTATTAAAATAGATTAATAAAATATCAAAGAAATTCGGAAGAAAAATAATTTCTTTTTATTTTATTTATTTATTTTTTTTATTTTTTGTTTGGCAAAAAGTAACAGAATTCTTGAAATTATTCAATTGAAATAATTTGGAAATTGAATTTGCAACGCATTTGCATTTTATTGGCATGCCAGTACGGAGGTTAGCAGCGCTGCCCAACGAACATCCGCTACGCCCTGCCGCTCCCTTACAAGCGTTACAGCCACAAGCCGCGCTGATTGCTGCAGTCAATTGAATGTCGCTGCCTGTCATACAAACATACACATAAATCTACAAACTAATAACCTCACAAATATTTGGATTTGGCAACAGTTGCCGATCCGTCTGAGCGCACCACCCATTACCCTCCCTGCGCTGTATTCCACTTCATTGGGTTATTGTGTTTAAATATTACTTTTCTCAATGCGCTCTGCTTAGCTAAATACAATTGCTTTGTTGTTGTTACTTTAGCAGTTATTGCTTTAATAACTACAATTCGTGCGTGTGCAAACGGATAAGAACGTTGGCAAGTGGTGTATGCACAATGCTGCTGTGCAAAAAATCAATTCAACTCAATTGCTGCTTTTCAATTGTTTGACTGAATTTTAATTTCAGTTTCCATTTTTGCTTAGAATTTTGAATTAAATTTTTCTTTTTCTGCTTTTTGTTCGCTGTTTTGTAAACGGAAATTTTGATTAGAAATTTTACTCGTCGTTGGTTGGCCTTTAGCCCGGGTGAATTTGTATGCACATACAAACATTTCTCTATATGTGCGCATTCACTGTTTATAAACATATTTACTGCAGAGGAAGTTGTGTATTTACCAAATTGTTGTTGTAAAAAAACATATTAAATGTAGCAATTTTCAATTGTCGAATTTTCGTAAAAGCGTTTCTGCTATGTTTACATGCATTTAGCATAATTTTAAAAGTAATAAATAGTCATACTAGTTTATACCAGTTTTTGATTACAGTTAGTTATGTTGTGTGCTATCAGTCGAATTTTCATAAAAGCGTTTACGCTATGTTTACATTCATTAAACACAATTTGATAACTAAAAATATTTTATACCAGTTTTTGATTACAGTTAGTTAGCGAAAAATATTTTATTTATCCACTCCTTTAATGCTTTTCATTGAACGCTTACAAAAACTGCCAAAATAATTTATACCAGTTTAAAAAATAAGTTGTTGCCATCGTTCGTTAAGCCAAATATTTCCTATTTGAATGCTCTTATACAACTTTACTTTACACGTTTCCCAAATAAGCTAAATTAATTTAGACCAATTTGTTTAAAACTGATATAAAATAAAAACAAGATTCAAAAACAGCTAATTCAAGAGTTTATGATTTATTTTCAGTTTTATAACGACTTTGTTTCGGTCCAGAAGACTTTCTTACAGGTTTCTTAATAGAACATAAGCCTAGTTGAAAAAACTAAATTTTAGTTTGTGTGCTCAATCCATCAGATTTTTTTAAGTTTTTTATAACATTATGTTTTAATACAAGTAATAAAAATATAAATAACAATTTTTCTACTTTTATACCAATTATTTAGTTTAACATAGTTTAAATTAAAATTGGAATCTGTTTTACGCCAAATTAACAATATTTTTTATATTAATTTTCTTTAACTTCATTAATAAACAGTTAGTTTTATAATTTCTAGAGCCCTGGACATTTGTTCCTAAAAAAGTATTGCGCTTCCATACAATTTTTTATATACAATATTTGTTTGAATGATCTTTGTTGCATTTGGCATATTTATGAAAAAAAAATGTAGCAATTTAAAAGTTTTGTGGCTAGCAGTGCTTTTAAATAATTGTTGGAATTTTTCATATCAGTTTATACCAGTTTTAATCGAAATTTTTTAAACAAATATGCGCTAATTTTCGACCTTAATTCACTTGTATATCAGTTTATTTCACGTTTTTACCATTTTATACCAATATTTTAAGCAAAAAAAAATTCAAAATATAAATTTCATACGCAGAAAATAACAAAAATTTTACTACTAAACCATTTACTAAAATGGCAAATACATTTCCAATAAAAGTTCCCACGCAACTTTGTCCCACATATGAGCATTTCAATAAACCAGCATAATTTTTAGTGAACTGAAAGCAAGCAATTTATAGTTTTCTTTACTTAAGTAATCACGTTTTCCTCTTTAACCACAAAACACACAGATTTATTACCTGTCTTAAAAATATTGAAAGCACACTTGGTATTATTTAGTAACGGCAGTTGCAGTAAGCTCACATACACGCGCCACAAATGACTCAGCGGAAAAAATTGCGGAAAAACCAGATGATAAGTGGAATATTTTTGGGAACGCCATAAAATGATTTTTGTTGCTGTTAAATGGAAGAAGAATAATAAATGACCGCAAAAATCGAAAACAAGCGGAAAATTATAATTTTATTTCGAGCTCAGTGAAAGGCGCATATAACGACATTACGTTGACGAGTGTTTCTTAAGAAATGCTGTTGATATACAATATAAATTTCAGAAATAAGAGCAACTGTGTTATATAAAAATAAAGATTTTCTTTAAATGTATAGTATTTTTAGAAAAAGCTGAATGAATGAAATGATTGTTTACTAAGAGAGCTATTTCACAAAATATTTTTTTTATGTTTATACTTAATCGTTTTTGTTGAAATTTTTCAAAATGCTCATATCATAATATAATATATAAATATATATACTTGTATGTACAAGTATATATTGTTGTACAAGTATATATGCATATTGAATTTAATGAAATATTTCGTAATTTTTTGCGCAAAATTATACTAGTTTTTGTAAAGCTATTTTCATCTTATACCATTGTAAAATCATACATCAGTGCTTTGAAATACACACATTTTTTGTGAAATTTACAGTTTATACCAGTTTCACACAAATCTTTTATTACGTTTCACAGTCTTTAAATCGCGCGTGTTTGCTTTAGAATAAATATCAGCAACTGGTAGTGTAGCTATTGCAGCTTACAATCAATTTCATGTTGTTAAGAGTTGTACTATCTATAACAGTTTTTATGTCAGTTTTATAAAATTTTTTCCACCTGTTTTGTAATATATTATATTAATTTTAGTGTAAATAATGCTCGTTGCTTTAGAATGTACTCACTTTCGATAGTTTTCTATTTTGCCATTAAAGATTTCAAATCAATACTATTTACTCTTAGACTTAGATAGATATTTGCAACAATTCAATGGTTTTACGATACCAAAATTTCATACCAGTTTTAAAATCAGTACTGTTTACTTAAGGACAGAAATTTGCACTGTTTCTAAACTTTTACGATACCGAAAACTTATACCAGTTTCTTATAAATTTTTAAATTTGCCATAAAAGCTTTTGAATTAGAACTGTATATTTCTTGGGAAGGTATTCGCACTGTTTTGAAAGTTTTTCATTAAGAAAATTGTATGCCAGTTACATATAAATTTCTTAATTTGCCATGAAAACTTTAAAAACAATATTAATGGTAGGTAGTTGCATAATATTAGTATACTTAAATTTTATACCAGTTTCATAAAAACTACCTAGTTTGCCACAAAATCTTTTAAATTGGTATTGTTTATTTTATTTTCACTGTTTTCGTATTTTTACGATACTAAAATGTTATACCAGTTTCGTAACAGTTGCCAATAAAAGCTTATATTTTAGTATTATTTGTTTTATAGATAGATGTTTTAAAATTTTCTATAATTTTAAGCCACTATATTACTATTTTATACCAGTTTCCCAAAAATGACCGATTTTACCATAAAAACTTTTATGTCAATATTGTTCATTTTAAGGTAGATATTAGACTAGCATTGTTGCTAACTTTCATATTTATAATTTTTGTTATAAAATTCGTATAGGATTAAGCGTAAAGTTTACACTAGCGCTATATTTATTACATATTTATTACACCTTGACTTATTTATTAATACTTGCACGATGTTTATTACATCTTCACTTATTTATAACAAATATATAAGTGAAACCTTTGCTTTTAGTATATTTTTCTTTAAAGAGCTATTTTTCTTCGCTTTATTTACTCATAAGTTTGGTTAACTTATTTATAGGCGTTAATTTTTTTCGCGAAATTTATTTCATTACTTAACTAATTATTCTAGAAATGTTTATGTAAATATAGCATGATTTCAAACCGCTGCAGCCGTAATTACATACAAAATATAACTCACGTGGCAACGCCAAACGAATTTATTGTATTTTAATAATTATTTTACTAGGAAAAGTATATACATATGTATGTTCATTTACATAAATGGCATTGTGGTGGTAATGAGCATCTGACCTATTCCTGTCAGTACGTGCTACTTTTGTAATTGACAGCCGCATATAAATAACGCCAACGAGTGCAGCTTTTAGCCATCAGGCCATCAATATTAAACACACACACATAACCATACACACACACACCACTTCAGACAAATATTTTATTCCACATAACATAAATATTTTTCCCAAGTACACAATGAAGATTACATTTCACTTAAATAAATTTTTAATTAACAATAAACACATAATAAAAGTGGGTTATGTGAATTTATGGGTTGGCCACGGCGTATACGCAACCAGCATTAATTGCGCGGCCACCTCTGATTTCCGCCGTTTAAAGCTACACCTTGCAGCACACACCAGCCAAACGTAATTAATATACACAATTTTAATTACTATCTCACATAAAAGTTTAAATAATATTCATAACAACAACAACAGCAATAACAATATTGCAATTACAATGCGAAAATATTTATTATATGTCAACATCATCATCATAATTATTATGTATTTATGAATTAATTTTCAATTTACGCTGCAAGCTGTCTGTCAATGTGTGTGCAAAGTGTGCGTTTTTATGCGTTTTTGTGCGAAATTTTCTCAGCTTGCACGCCTCGGCATTTTGCGCACATCATATATAAATGTGTGGTAGATATGTCCATTGTATTTATTGCTTTATTTTACGGCACGTTTGCAAGTGTGTGTGCGTGTACTTGTGCGATTGGTTTGCAGTCATAAGTATGAGCGCATTTGTTGCATTCGTCATTATTTAACAAGTTTGCTTGATGATTTTATGATTGCATTATTTTTTGCTGTTGTTGTTTGTGCTTTTCTTTTATAGCTATTAAAATTTAAAATAAATATGACTCAATGAATACACGAACGTATGTGAAATTAATGAGTGAGGTATTTGTGCATTAATAATATTAGCTTTTAAAGTAAATTTTACGATTAACAAAATATTAAATAGAATTTATACCAGTTGTTTTGATAGTGATATAAAGCATCCTACGCTTACGTTTTAGTTGTCCTATAGATATTTGTAAACATTTTCAGTAAATTTACTAACATTATGTTATACCAGTTTTAAAATTTAATCAAAATTTACAATATATAAGAAAGTAAATGTTTAACATTCAATAATAATCATGCATAATTAAGTAAGTTTTATTAAAATAAATTTGTGTCTTCCGTTAATTAAGCTGCAATTGCACAATTTTCTATTCTATTCCACAAGTTTTTTTTAAGCATTTCTACAAAGATTTTTGCAAAAATTTCATAAAACAATGTTATGACATTACTAACAAAAATAAAATTTTTTAATGCATATATGTATTATAATATATATATTTAAAAAAAAATTTAAT
Organism: Bactrocera oleae; assembly: GCF_042242935.1. NCBI lineage: Eukaryota > Metazoa > Arthropoda > Insecta > Diptera > Tephritidae > Bactrocera > Bactrocera oleae. Next base: position 5,561,195 of record NC_091539.1, read on the forward strand.
AATTTGTTAAAATATATGAGGAGAGAAATTTCGTAAAAGACTGCTTAGAATTAGTAAAAGTAGGAAATAATTTAACAATAATAATAATTAATTAATTTTATTTATATTAGTATCTTTTTTTTTAATTCATAAAAACTTCTTTAATGCTAAAAAATAATTGAACAAATTATATGACAGAGCGGTGAGGAATTTTGCAAAGAAAAATTTAATAAAAACAACGCAAAGTAATTATTTTTTTAAATAAAACAATTTCAAAAAACGAAATATTGTAGAACAATTTTAATTGATGAAGAAAAATCAAAAAAATTAGTTATTTCTTTCATTTTCATACATATTTCAACAAAGAGCAAAAATAATTTAAAAAATTCACTTTATAATCAAAAAAGTAGTTCTTAACTTTTTTTTCTATGTTGTTATATTTTTCCACTTAAAAATATTTTTTTTTTAATTCTAAACAATTATTAGTCTAAAAATATGACAGTGAGTAGTAAACATTTGTAAAAAAATAATTTTAAAAAATTAAAGTAATTATATTTTCAAATAAAACAATCTAAAAAATACCAATTTATACAAAAAGGAAGTTAAACAATTTTAATTTCTACTATATGTTTCAATAAATAGTTTTATAGTTATACAACATGTACTGTATTAAAAAACTATATTTTTTCTGAATTTTTTAAAATATTTTTTTTCTATTTCGTACTATTTACTCAAGCATAATAATTTCTGTAATTCTAAAAAATAATTAGACAAAAAATTTACAGTAAGGAGTAAGCTTTTGTAAAGAATAATTTAAAAAAATGTATATTATTATTTTTTCGCATAATACAAACCAAAATAAATAAATTTTCTAACCAAAAAATTTTATAATAAAAAATATAAATTATATAATTTTTTATAAATAATTTTATATTTTTTTATAAAATAATTTTATAATTTTTTATTAAATAATTTTATATATTATATATTATATTAAACAATTTTTACTATTTATGTTAAATATTTTTTTTATTGTTTCTTTAATTTCTGCAGATTTTATTCACAATTCCGAAGTTTTTTGAAATTATGATATATTTTAATTGAATATTCAAAATAAAATTCGAGCAAAGAAAAAGAAACAAAATTTTATACATTTGACATTTATGAATTTCAAAGCATTTCACATTAATTTTTTCACCCAAATACTGTTTTTTTATTACACAATTTTTTTTCGTCTTGTTTTAATTCTTTCCGAATTTCTGTTTAATTAAATTGAAACAACGCAAATTTTATTTAATTTTTTTTTAATATTTTAAAATTTTATAAATTATTTAAATTTCATTCTAAGAATATTGTTGCGCTTAATACTTTTGCTATCACTTGCATTTAATTATTTTTGTTTACTTTCTATTTTCGTTCAATATTTTTATTGAAAGTTGATTGAAAAGTAGAGGTCTGCGTAGCCACGCTGTAACAGCTACATAAGCATTGTCTAAATCTTGGCAACATTTCAATATGCAAGGCATTTTTGTTTTATTTTTATTTACAAAACCAATAAAGGATGTTTTTTTTGTTGCATTTTTTCGAATTATTGTCGTATATTGCCGTACAAGTCCCATACGCAGACATACATACAGGCGCGGCTGTTTGCAACAGCTGCGTGTATGAATTCTTATAGCAATTGGTATTTGCACACACACATACACATACATGTTTTCACATGTCAATCCACAGCGCTGACAACTCACTCACTCGTATCACTTGTTGTTGTTGTTGTTCTTGTTGCAGCCGCTTGTTCTTCAGATTATTGCTTGCGCCGTTCGCTGTCAGCGCTCGCATTGTCGTTTGCGCCATTTTGCCGGCAGCCAAATGGAAACAACTCAATCGCGCACAAACGATTTGATGAAATTAAAGTGTAGATATTTTCTTGTAGATATTTACTGTTTGCGCTCTTTCCACTTGTTCCTTTTGTTGTTTAGCGGATAAGCGCACTACTACAATGTGGCAGCGGAGCGGAAAATAAATAAATGCTATAAACAAGAAATGAATTGGAAAAATATAAAAAAAGATATAAAAAAACAACAAAAATTGTAGAAACAACTCTGGCGAAAAGTTGTAAATGCGCTGCTGTTGACTGAAGTTGGCTGCTAGCAACTCGGTTGATTTTATGCTCGTTTTCTTACTTTGCTTCCGTTTTGTTTTGCTTGCTTTGGTGTGTCTGAAAGTTCGACAAACAGTATCAGTGAAACGAATCAGTGCAGATTCCTGAGGCTAATTTCGGCTTGTAGGATAAAGCAAGGATGGCGCAAGGATATGCACAAACAGAGTTAATTCAGTCAATAATTTTTTTTTAACTGAGTATTCACTTTTGCTAGTGGGCGATGTCAGTTAAAGAGTGAACATCGAACTTTAAAAACTGGTATTAAAGTACTTTCTTTCTACAGGTTTCATAAGTGAATACTAAGCAGCTTACATAGTTGAACATAACTGGCATAATTAGTGGAGGAAGTCACTGATGGCAGCGCTGGCAGTTATAAAAGAATTGTCAAAAACTCGACGACATTATTACAGCATTTCTTGGTGTACAGTAACTGGTATAATATATTTTTAAAGAGCTGATATAAATTATAGTAATAGTTATACTTGTATAAAAAAGTAATTATACTTGTTAAAACATTTTCTTTTTGAGGTTATGAAAGAAACTAAATAGCAACTGGTATAATATTTTTTCAATGTGCTTATATAAATTATAATAATAACTATAATTATATAAAAAAAGTAATTATACTTGTTTAAACATTTTCTTTTTGAGGTGATGAAAGAAATTTCATAGCAACTGGTATAATATTTCACTAAACAACTGCCTTAAAGACAGATATCAATCTGTTTCTACAGTACCAAAAATCAAAGATTTCTAAAAGTATCAAAATATTTTCAAATTCGATTAGAAATTTGTGAAAATAAATTGATATAAAACTTACTGTAAAATAGTATATATGCTGCACTAGTTTTATGAAGTTTCCAAAGCATAATTGTAGGAAAGGGCGCCAGTGACTCTAAAAGGTATGTAAAATATGACAAGTCTGGTAAAAAACGCTACGTTTGAAAACAAAAATTGTCTACAGCATAGTACTTTGAAAGCAAATATCAGTATTATTAAATACGATAATTTGATGAATAGTAATTTAAACAAAAGTTATTAACCGTCTAAAATTTGGTTTGAACTGGTACAAATAGTACTACAGAATGCAAATACAATTCTGGTGATTTTAAAAGTTGACTCAAGATAAATTGTAGCTCAATAATATTTCGGAGAAAGGATATGTAAAATTTACAAAAAAAAAACACCTGGTATAAACACAATTTTTATTATATATTCTTATGAACCTTTTAATACAAACCCAATGCTAAGAAAGTCGTTTTTACGTTTACTTATTTATAGATTAAAATTCAGCTAACAAAATGTCAAAATTATTAATTATAAACGTTATCATTTATTGCATATTGTCATTATTTATAAATATTTTTGCCTGCATTTCAAGCATAACTGGTATAAAATTTCGTAGCAAACTTCCGAGAACTGTGATTTTCAATGTAATCGAAATAAAGTCAGCTCACGTCAAAAAATATAGTTCTTTAACGACACACAAATTGAAGATTTAGTACTGGTATTATATCTGGTATAATAATAATATAGTGTAAATTGAACTGATATATTATTTATCACTAAATATCACGCTGTGCAATTTGCATAAACATTCAAAAATTCATTTGCTATTAGCATTCACTTAGACATTCGACTTATATTTGTTTTATACCAATTTGATGATTTTTTGTCATATAAATATTTAAAATGTTGTTGTAAACATGCTGAGAAAACTATTTACAGTTTTTATTTTACTGTTTTGTTAGTATATAATATATTTCATTGATCTGGTATAAAAACTGATATAAAGTGTACTTATTTAATTTTTAACACATTTATAAATAATTAGGCGAATAATTTCATATTTTTTAAATTATTATTCTTTATAAATTTACAAACACAGGTGTAATACATATATACTGTCAGAATTTTGTACAGTTATATATTCTCCAGCGGCTGTATAGCACTGCAAATTACTTTGGCACCTGTCAGATATTTTGCGATTTTCCCAACATATGTAGCTCTTCCTGCTGTTTTCTTTGATTTACTTCACTTGTTTATTTATTTATATTTCATTTATATTTTTTTCGATTTCACTCTATTGTAGTTGCGTTTGTTTGTCCGCATAGTTGTGCTACTAGGCAGCTGTTTGCTGTCTGCTGTTATCTAAATATATTTGTTGCTACTTTGTAAACACAAACACAGTTCGTGAACACATGCGAATATATTTTCAGTGTATATATTTACACATATACAAGTTTATATGCATATACAAATACATTTGCAGCGGTTTTATAAACAAATGTAAAATTGAAAAAATCAAAACTGCAATGAATTTTTCGCTAACAAATATTTGCGATATTTTGCACTTTAGTTTTCTTTCATAATATATTCTAAGTAAATTCCTAAAATATAAAAATATCTTTGTCGTGCATTATGACTAACAATTAGTGCTTCATCACCGTTAAAAAATTCACTCCAGCAATAGCACACGTGCTTTTTTACGATGAACACATTTGTATATAAGCTCAACATCACAAGAGATCCGCGCAGCAAATAAAACTGGAACTTCCGCTGAAATTAAGCATTTTATTTGCGATACTCGATTTCTTTCAGCTGTTGTATATATTAAATACATTTATACAAATGTATATAGAAATATTTTTTTGCAAGATTAGAATTATATTTGTTATCTAACGGTCACTAATTGTAAATGGAACAAGCAAAATATTTTTAGAGGTTAAATAAGTCTCTCCCTAAAATATTTTTAGCTTTTTCAAGAGTCTTCGAAAAATTAAAAAAAAATTTTTTTGCTACAAAACATTTGAAAATAATTTTCTTTAAAATATATATTATATTAATTTCAATTACTCAAACAATTACTCTAACAAAAAATATCAAAGAATTAAGAATAAATAAATGATAGCCCTAAAAACGAGTTTTTCGTTTTCATAAAAAATTAAAAAAAATTAAAAACAAAATTATAATTTTTTTTTAATTATAAAAATCTTTTACAAAAATTCCAACACAAATATTTTTTTTTATTAATAGTAAATAATTTTAAAATTCAGTTTGGTGTTTTTTAGCCATTTTCAATAAAAAAAAAAAAGTGAAATATTTATAAATTGAAATTAGCTATGAATTTTTTTACAGACTTTTAAACCGGAATATCTGCAAACTATTTATAATTTTCTTTAAATTTTTAAATAAATGTTACTATTTTGCAATACATATTGAATATTTACATTTTCAGTTACCGTTTTCCAAAAAAATTCAGAATTTTACATTTTAAAATTATACTTTCCAAAATTTTTGGTAATTTACTTATATAAATTTTCCAATTTTTTTTTTACAAAAATTAGTTTTTTCATGTTTTTTTAACTTTTGACATTTTAAAGTTTACACTGATTTAATACTATAATATTTTTAAAATATATTGAATTATTTTAATAAAAAAAATTTCAATTTTAGTGTTCACGTTAGACATGATTAGAATAATACATTTTTAATAGTTTCTTCTCACAAAATGTAGAATTTTACATTAAAAAATTATAATTTTCAAAATTTTAAGAAAACTTATTTTTCGAAAATTTAGTTCTTTTTACAAAATGTAGAATTTTACATTAAAAAATTATACTTTTCAAAATTTTTAGAAACTTTATTTACCAAACTTTTTTTTCATGTTTTATTTACATCTATATTTTTTTTAATTTGAATTTATCTAATAATAGTAAATTAAAATTTCACAATTTAGTATAGCTAGATATGAATAGATTAGGATATGTATAGACACGATTTATTATTTTTATTTATAATTTGAAAACTTAATTTTATATTTGAAAGGTTATAATTTAAAATAAAATTTTTACAATTTTTCGAGAAAATTTTATTTGGGATTTGAAAATTTAGGGTTTAAAATAAAATTTTTCGATATATTTTAGAAATTTAAATTTTTTTATTTACAAAATTGTATTTAATTTTTATTGCTTTTATTAAATTTTCAACAAGTGAATGTTTAGTATAAAAATTAAATAAATTGAAATTAACTAAAATTAATACGAATAAATATTTTCGAAAAATCAAAATATGCATATGTTTTTTATACTTTAACTTTCTACGGTTGAAGTTAAAAAAAATATAGAAAATTTTAATTTTAAACATTTTTATTTAATTTTTAATGTTATATAAATTTTTCAACAAGTGAGCGTTTAGTAAATATTTTTAATTAATTTAAAATATTAATAACAAAAATTTCGGAATTATTTACAACTTGTTTTCATTATTAAATAAACTTTCTACGGTTGGAATTTTTTCACATATTTCGATAATAATATAATTTTTTTTACGTTATTTTTATTGTTTTTATAAAATTTCTATCATGTGAACGTTTAGCAAAAATTTTTAATTGATTAAAATTAATAAGAGCAGAATTTTCAACAACGTTTAAACCCTGAAATCGGAATGAATTATTTTTTGATCAAAAAGTTTCATTTAAATTTTTTTTTTTTTTAAGTTTTTATAAAATTTTCATATAATGAACGTTTATAAAAATTTTAAATAAATTTAAATTTAAATTAATACAACTAAAAATTTCTAAAACTTTTATAATTTTAATTCTTAATTTGTTTTATGAATTTCACTTACGACGGTTGGAATTTTTACACCAATTTCCAAAAATTAAAGTTAAACTTTTTTATTTGTTTCAATTTTTTATTTTTTTTCTAAAATCGTTAGCAGGTGAATACACGTTACAAAATAAAATTTTTTTAAATGTTCAAAGGTCAAACTCGCTAGTAAAAATATTTATGACTTCGAATTTAATTCGTTGAAATCGGGTGCACATTTTTTTTTTTTGCATATTTTGAAAGGCGTTGATAAAACATTTCGTTCTCCAACTTCAAGTCAAAATTATGGCCGGTCAACGGATATATTCAATTTGTATACATTTAAGCGCACATTACTGGTACCCATTTACTTAGTTGTGCATATACATAGGTACATAGTATATGCGTGTGCTTGTTTGTATGTACACTTGTGTGAGCTGGTGATTTCAACAATACTCGAATTCATTTCAATTCGCATTGATTTCAATATCATTTGGCGATTTTTGTTTACTTTTGCATTCACAATAAATTAAACGGACTTGTGTTCGTTGTGGGTTACTTTCAGTATATACAAAGACAGCAAAGCAACAAAAACAAATATTACCATTGGCTATATAGGTATGCAAAAAGAAATCAATACACAATTAAACAAATATGTGTGTGTATACTCTAAGTTTAATTAGTACATAGTAGAATTTGTGGAAAAACATTTTACCTATTTATACGCGCTTTTATTTTCACACACACACATATATAGTTGTATAGTATATAACAATGCATTACGCTACTCAGTTTTACTATTCACGACAGCAGCGAGCTAAATTCCATTGTTCGTTTATATAAAACACTGCCAGAATTTGTATATATAAACTGCCAGTGTACAATATTTTTGCATAAAATAATTGTTTAGCAATTTTAAAATATTTTCTTAGGTATTCAAACTGGCATAAATAGGCTTAGAATTTTACATAAAGCTGAAAAATAGCTAAATCTATCAAATATGCTTAACATGTAAACTGGTATAACCTGGTATAAAATATTTTTGTGTAAAATTTTCGCCATAATTGCGGAGTAAGTCAATATAGAACACCATTACAGCTCACACCAAAACACAAAAACCCAACTAAATCAAAACATAACACTCCTAGGCAAGTCCCTGAAGCCAAACTAATTTTGCTTTATACTTTTTGCATAGTAAAAATGTATTTTGTTTTACTATTTTTTACAAACTAAGCTTTGTCTGGAAATATAATACACAAATTTAATCTAATATAAAAATTTATTTACATACTTGAGTGCCTGTCTTTTTAAATTTTTAAATATACTTACTTTAATTTATACTTCTTTCACATTTATATATGTTTATTCTCTATCTTAATAGTAGAGCTCAACTGCTTCTTGGCTTCAATCAACTTCGTTTTTTTTTCCTTTACTTTTCTGCTTTCTGCATTCTGTGCAAATCTCACTTTAATTAGAGTGTCTATCAGTAAATGAGGGCATATGTGTGCTTGAGCTTCAAGTAGAGGAAATGAACTTTCCTAATATCAACTACCAGCATAACTAGAATGAGTTTCATGTAAAAAGCTGATGGGTAAGTAAACACATACATATATATGTATATTTGTATATATGTATGTAGGTAGGTAGTTTTTAGGTGCATATGAAGAGACATGTGACTTTCCATATGTTCATGTATATGCAGAGCTATGAAGATTGACTTTGGAATACAAATCTAAATTGACGAAATTTTTGTTGTAGTCAATATATTTTAAAATTTTTAAATTTAAGCATGAAATTAAACATTTGTGAATAGTAGAATAATAAGAATATAAATTGGCATTCAATTTTTTATATCTGATAGGTACAATAAAATGTAAATTTCGAAAAACTAAAAATTTTAAAATTTTTTTTTTTGTTTTTGTAGTAAGCTTTTTTAGTTTTATAAAAAACTTTTGTTAAAAAATCAACAGAGGCACAAAAAATTTAAATAAATTTATTGTATAAATTTTTTCTTAGTTATATATATAGTTTTAGTTTCAAAATTTTTGTTGAAAAAAGTTTTTAAAAAGAATTTATTTTGTTTTTACTTTTACTAACTCTTTTGAATGGGTTGTAAAATAAAGATTTCCAAATTTTCTAAATTATTTTTAAATTGTGAAAAATTATATATAATACTTTTGCCAGAATAAATTTCATTTCGCTGATTTTGGATAACATTTTTTTTTTATTTATATAATAGCCTGAGCAGCCACAATGTTTGTAATACCCAAAAAGAAACGCCGGCGACCCTATAAAATGTATAAATAAATTATCAGTCTAACAAGCTTAGCCTATTTAGCCATGTGCGTCTGTGTATACGCGGTTTATTCCCACAGGTTTTGAGATATTAGTTTGAAAATTTACACACGTCCTTTTCTTCTTCAAGACGCTGTAACCGTCGATATCGTACAACTGTAGCAAATATGTAGCTGAAACATTTTAACTGTTCCGTTATTGTCAGGAAATTTGGCATAACTTATTCAAAAAGCATTGATATAATCGCCGAAAAAATTGCTTGGAAACAATTGGACTACTATAGCATATAGCTGCCATACAAACGGACCAATCATCCTCAAGTCCTTGTACGGAAAACTCTTTTATTTGTAAAAATATCTTCACGAAATTTGGCATAGCTTGTTCTACAAATCATTGCTACAAACTCCAAACATATTGTTCAGATCGGAGCACTATAACTTATAGCTACCGTTCAAATTGACCGATCAGAATCAGAGTTAAGATAATTTTTTTATGCTATAAAAAATGTACCTGTGAAGGGTATTATACATTCAGTGCAGACGAAGTTTTTTCTTGTTTTAATTGTAATATAGCTAAAATAAGCGCTTTAAAGCTCGCAGAAACAAATTACAGTTTATTTTTTATTTATATATATTGCGCAATATTTCACACTCATTACGTATTTTTATAATTGTTTATTTTTTTTTATCTAGGCCACTCTCGGTACACAAATGCAATAAAACTTAATTAATCCTGAAATTTTGTTATTTTTGGAGTTTTTTGCTGAAAAATACACTATTTTCTAATTCATTTTGAAATATGAGATTAATATCATTAATAACACAGAACTTACAAATACCATTTTTTTACGTTAGCGTTGTATTTTTTTAATATATTTTCAAAATCAGAAACTTACTTGCCTAACTTGGTCAAAATCATGGGCACATGTTCATTCATAGTGTGTTTCTGGAATTTTTTATACAAATAAAATAGCTTTCAATAAAATTTTCACTTAGAAATTTTCTCTAATTTTTTTAAGAACTTTTTTAACATTTTTTGAAAAAAATCTTAAATACAAAGTTATTTGTTGTAACAAAAATATCCAAATCTAAATTAATAAAAAAAAAAATGTTAAGCGATTTTTTTTTAATTTATCATAATATTCGTACTTTATTTCAAAAGAATATATTGCTTATTTCATAAAACATTTTTTCTTTTTTACGTTTTTGAAACCAAAAAAGTTGGTTTGCAAAAATTCAGAGACGTTTGCGTTTTTTTTCTACTGCTTGCAAGAGGTTTCAATCAAAAAGAAAACTTCTTATTAAGAAAATTCAATAGTCCACATATTTGTTATTTATAAGAATTTTTACACGATGACATTTTTTTATTAAGAAACGTATTTTCAAACGACGGAAAAAAAAAATATAACATATAGCAAAAATATATCTTTATTATCTTGTTTAAAATTCAATGAAATTTTATTTGCGAAATTTGTTATTTATTCTCTATGAATACTTATAAATTAAAAAGGAAAAAACTTATCAAAAGCATTTTTTTTATCAAAGCTGAGTTTTTTATTAGAGAATTTTTTTTTAATTTGAAATTTCTTATGTGGATTTCAATGTTGCTTATTTTGAAGAAATCGCAGAGAAACATTTAAACAAAAATATATTTTAGAAAGGTTTTGTTTTTTATTTGAGGTTTGAAAAATTTGAAGAGTTGTGGCGATCTCAATTTTCTTTATCTTTTTCAAGACAACATGTTCTAAATAAACCTAAAAATTATATTTTAAAAAAGGTCCTTCTTTTATTTTTATATTTATTTGAGTTTTAAAAAGATATTATTAATTTTAAGTTAAGGTTGGGAAAAGTGGTGTTGTTTTTTCTTTTTGAAAAAATTACATAGAAAACACTTTTAAACAAACTTTAAATTTTATTTTATAAAAACTTTTTTTTTGAATTTTCAGAATTATTTGCATTTCAGAAACATATTTTTTAATTTTTAACATATGTTTAAAAGGAAGTGGCGATATCAGTTGTTTTTTTAGGTTTGAAGAAATTCCATGGAAAAATTAACTTGTAAAAGACATTCTGTATAATGTTCAGTTTTATGCTCATTTTAGAAAGGATTTTTTTTTTAATTTTATGCAAAAAAATAATTTTTTTTTTCGAAATTTCAGTTTTAGCAAAGATTTGAAAGCTGTTTAGCTCGTTAGCTAATGCAATAGCATTAAGTTGATCATACATTTTTTTTTATATATTGTATTTTTATATTAATACTTTCTAAACTCAATTTGTATTAGTTTATTTATTACTTTTATTTATATTCTACCTTTTTGCTGCAGATATTTCTCAAACTCACTGCTCCTTCGCCAACAAAATTTAGGTTTTTCTTGCAAACATCTTAACACTTCAGCACATATACTTCACTGGCTAAACTTTGACTCAGACATTTTTATACAATTTTAAATTTTAAAACAATTTTTTATTTTTGGTATTTTTTTTAGTATTTCTTTTTTAATTTTTCACAATTTTCATGTAGTTTTTCACTATTTCTATAATATATCAACTTTTTTAAATAATGATTTTTTAAAATTTAATTTTGTACAAGGTTCAAAGTTTTCTTTTCACCACCCCAACTATCTCCACCAGAATTTCCGCTCTAATTACAGAAAGGCTTTTCGCACGTAAAAATTTATTTTTTGTTTTGTAAATTTTCATATTTGCTTTTGCCACTGGCGCATTTTCCATTCACTGCACTTTAAATATTAACTGTATTTAATTTGCAAAATTTGTAATTTTTTTTTCAATATTTATCTATTTTTTTTTTTGCTGTGTTGTACACAAAGTATTTACTGCACGAGTTTATAGACTGAATTTTACACGCGCGAACACACTTACGCTTATATACAAACCGTATATTATATTATATATATTTGTGTATGTATATATGTCTGTGCGCACCTCAAACACTGCATGCATATATGTATGTACATGTGTCTGTCTAAACACCACATAGAAAAAAAATCTTAATTTTCACCGTACGCGCGCATCCCTTCGGAGGGAGGAATTTCGTGTTGCTGTCCGCTCGGAGGCTGAAAGCCTACTAGTCTTGGCCAGTCACATTGGAGAGCTGTTGCTCAGTCGCATGCCGAAATGTTAGGGAAAATTCCAAAAATTTCCCTGTCAACACATTCACACACACACACACGCGCACACCTATACAACTTAACATTCACATGCCTGCCAGCTCACTAGCCAGCGTATAACGAACAGCCGCACTCTCCCGGTTCGCCTGCTCGTCAGGGGCAACTCGGCCGCGCCGAAGCATGCTTTGGCGCCTGTTCGCCCGTCGACTAACTGGCTAGCCAACCATTCGGCACACGCACTCAACACACACACATATACACGCAGTGCGGGCACAGCGGCACATTGCGGTGGGTCGGCAACCAGTGAAGCGAGTTGAAAATACCTACACTGTTGAGCTATTCATTGAAGGGAAATTCTGTTGTGTTTTCGGTTTGAAGTTTGCACCTATAAGTCTCCAAATGCAGGTGGCCGCTGGCAAGGATAGTCTCCAAACAAACTTTCATTCATGCGGTCTTTATAAGAACTTTTATCTGCCGCGCTAGTTGGCGGGATCTTTGAGCATGTGACTTATTGGAAGTGTTGTGTGAGGGTGGGAGCAATGTGCAATGCTGTCGGGTTTAAGCAGAAATATGCCTGTTTTGGTTCTACACGGTATTGAAGTTATTTCAACTATAGCGAGATAACCTAAACAAGACTTTTTTTCTTTTACCATAAACAGCTAAAAGCGCCGGTTCGTTGTGATGCCCGAAACAGAGTAGATGAACCCACATAGTTCGATGTTTCGAAGAAAAATTCTCTCTATATTTTGATATTGAATATAGATCCTTGTTTCCAAAAGATCTAGTACCATTAAAACATCTCTCTGATATGAACTTATCCTCCAGCCGTGGTCCCATTAATATTTTATAACTTCAGGACATTGGAAATACTATAAAAAGAGCTCTGCACATAATCCACGTTACAGCAAACCGGACAAGACACTACCCAGTCTCGAATATAATTTGCTCGATGAGAAGAAACTCATCTCCCCTCATCGGTCTTTCCGCATAAAAGGGTTCGGACTTTTCATGAACTCATTTTGGAAGTACATATAGACGCGCTGCAGGAGGATTTCGAAAATTCGAGTTTCATGCCTTGCGGCATCTACCACAATGTGAAAGCCTTTCGTTTTAGTCGGTGGTTCCCCCTTTTTCAATTTATGAACATTTCTCAGCTATCTCAAAGTCTTCTAGGAACGTTGGAATCCATATTCAGTACTCTGCTGTGAGATTTAGTAAAATGTATTTAGACAAAAGCTTTGCGGGTCTCTACAGTCAAATCAAGACATTGCGACTCTACGTCGTATATAAAGGCCAGCTAAGAACACCATAGTAGAATGGGTTGAGTAGTTAAACATGTGTTCTTTCGGACATCGATAATCCAGTTGTTCATAAAAAGCTGGACAGTTTTTTGGATAGCCAAATCTTTTCCCACTTATTAAAGCACAGACAAATCCTGTAGTCAAATGGTATTCAGAAATGTATCCACGAGGTCTTTAACAAACATCTTCAGTTATTTATGCCTTCATTCATATTTCATTAAACCACTTAAATACAAAGCCTATGCTGCTTTAAATTTCAGGTACAAACTCTCCATGCTTTTAAATAATTTATTACATTTCTGTTTAAGGCTCTGCTACTAAATAACACCGTTTGAAGGTCTACAAACCACCAATTGCAGTATTTCCCTGCGTGCGCTCTTTTTCTATATTCCTTTCCCGGTATCACTCGCTCTCTTGTGGTCTTCCACTGGAAATTAACACACTCACGCGTTTCAGCGTCGCTCTCTCCCAGCGTCAATAACTTCTCCTTGAACTGCGCGCAAAATATCCATACCTATATATATTGTAAAGGTAGAGACTGTTGAATGCTAACAAGTGGAGCAACAGTTTGCGCCAACAACAAGCTTGCGAACGCTACACATACTTACACACACATTCATGTGTTTAGTGTGGTCTATGAAACAGGCAAAGTGTTTCATTGAACTGCATTCAATTCTGCAGTGTAGTTTAGGTTAGTGGTGTGAGGCTTGTAGCTATAAGCTATATTTCTTTTTCCTTTACACATATACTGTTAAATTCGCTTATCAGTGTGGTGCCGGAACCGCTGGATGAATGAACATTTGCTTATTTTCCGCTTGGTATCATTACCTAAACACATATATATACCTATAATATTACAAAGAACTTCAGTCGAAGTGACTAGTTTTTCAGGTCTTGCGAAGTTTTGTTCAGATTTCGAGAAAAAAATTGCGCTCGGAAGAGTAGACCAGACAGGAATATATATTATGAAAATATTTTGACTGCTGTCTTTTAAACTAATTTTGGAACTTAAGCCAAAATTAGCCTTCAGCCTCATAGAAGTGTCCAAAACGTTTAACTCATAGCCTGACCAGTAAACTTAAGTAATCTCTTGTGAAGATATTGCCAAGCGGACACACAAAATCTGTAAGGTCAGATAGTCACGGAGCCCAAGGTAACTCAATATTGTGGTATTGCTTCGAAAAAGCAAGTTCCTTGTAACTTTGGCTCTGACAAAGTTGGCAATGTTAGTGCGAACCGAGCTAGAAAACATTTTTCGACCGAAAATATTTATTCTAGTACCGGCCACATTCTTCTTCTTCATTTTAATCCCCAAATCTTCTTTAAAATATTATTTTGGACCTATCTGAACTGAGTTTTATTCTGGCAGACTACCATTTATTAAACAGTGGCTCTCATCAGCTGTACATAAAAGATCCGCTAGGAAGTGTCTCTCAAATCCAAAACTCTATCATAACTCTTTTATTGCAGATACCAATACGAGGTATGCCGCATACTCCGACGTGTTTTGGTATCTATATACTTAATAGTTTTTCGAGGTCTTCTATTACAGTCTATCCTTATGAGAGCGATATATTCTGTTTAAAAGTCGTTAATGTGGATTTTTGATCAGTTAATCAGGCTAGCATCGGGATTTTACTTTGATTAGAAATTGCCGAAACTACAGCGAAGTTTTAAGCAGGCAAATTCCCGTTTTCATGGTGTTACTATTATATGAATAAACATCGCGGTGCTTCAAATAGTTTGTGACTTCTTGTGACAACATGGTTTAAATTAAAGAATTATAAGACTCTGCTAATGGTGTGTGTCGCCTTTGAATTTTCTGTTAGTAATCATCCAAATTATACACAACTTAAGTCCACAAAACTTGCGCTAGTATTTTTTATATTTTTATCTCTTTAATATGATGTATTTAAGCAAAAACTTTTAGCAAACCGGCCAACGTCCAAATCAGAATGATTGGCTGTATTAAAATCGTAGCGCCACCGCCACCATTTGGTTCCGCCGTTGTGGGACTTTGCGTTGGCGGTGAGCTCGTGGACTCATTAATAAAACCGGTCCCACTATAAAAATTACCATAAATCGAGAAAGCCAAAAGATTGTCGGTTGTTGTGTTCAAAGTATAGCGCACATGACGCGTTACCTCCGCATCACTAAAATTAATACAAAAGCAATATTACTAAAGAGCCAGAAAGCCAAACTATTGTAATTATACTCACATCAACTGATCGTATTCCTCCCACTCAAATTCATTGACCGCCAACGGTTTGAGATCGTCACGCAAACTGTTCGGCATTAACAAATATGGATAACCCGTTTGGAAGTTGGACTCAATAGCTATGCGATCGAAAGCGACTTGCGGCTGCTGTACGACATCAGCGGGGAACATGCGTCCACAATCGGCTATATCATTACCGATGCATGTAAATACGGCACAATTGCGTAGCGCATTCGTAGTTTCAGCGCCCGGCTCATCGCGCATACCTTCGTAGGCACCTAAACGGTAGGTGTAATATTGTCCTGCCCCACCGGTAGTAAGTTGATGCCATTGTAGCTCAAAATGACAGCAGAACGTATTGTGGCATACATCATACTCAGCACGACTACTAGTATTCGTCAAATCGACTAAAATGCTCTCGTATTGATCCACATAGTCGCGTTTTAGTAAAATATCAGCTTGGCTTAGACGGTGCGTTGCTTTTGGTTCCACTACAGTCTCAGTTACTTGTGCCACAGCCGGTACGCTTCTATTGATTAGCGTCTTTTTTGGTACTCTCGCCACATATAAACGACGTTCGCCTTCACCGGTTTTCATTACGGAGAGTAATGGACCAGCGCGCCCAGCATAGATGCCTGTACCGGTTGAGCCAACAGCTGGAAGACTAGAACCAGCAGCAAGCACATTAACGTCGTTTGCGTAAGCCCACGACTCTTGGAATTGAACCGCTGGAAAAGATGTGGTATTAGATCAGTAAAGTATATCGGTATTAGGTTATTTAGAAAAGGGTTTCATAAGATCCCAAAGTTTTATTGAAATGACGTGACTTACAGTTCGAAACTGCTATGAACGTTGAAGAGGACTTAGTCACGCCAGCCAAATCGCGCTATACTGACTCCAAGCAATATTTTAACTCATTATACACTTACCCGTCAAAAATGGTAACTGTGAGAACCACATTGATGTAAAGATCACATCCGTTAGACCCAAACTAACCAACACCTGTGCGGGCTTATAAAACAATATATCAAAACAGACGATGTGCCCAAATACTACACCGAAGTCGGTGTCGAAAAACCGCAACTCAGCATCATAGGTGGTATTCTTTCGCTCGCCATATAGATTCCATTTGCGATAGCGCGAAATTACCTTGCCCTCACGATCGAACACAACATTAGTATTGAAAATATTTAGGCCATTCGATGCACATGGACGCGGGTCGGCTGTAAAAGCGACGCACTTTGAACGCTCTGTTAAATTGATAACAATATATTTACGCGCCGCGCGCGCAGCACACGATATCTGCACCAGAAAATCAGAATAATCGCTAGTGTTGCCCAGCAAGCAGGGTATGTTGCCATGGTCGCTTTCGGGCTCAGGTACAAATGTAGCTGTATCATCGCTATTTAATGTGCTCTCGGGGAATACAATAATATCTGTAGCCTGAGCAGCTTTCGAGCTTATTATCTCCAAATAACCGGCGAGATTGTCTGCTAAAGCAGCATTTGATTCATTTCTAGCGGGTCGAAATTCCACAACACCGGCGGTGTAATATAACGATTCCGTACTATTTGTATCATCGGCGGCGAGCGGCGTCAGCGGACTCTAAAAGTTGATAAAGTATAGCATTACTATGGACAAGCTGACAACTTTGTATGGACGCGATAAGACGCGCATTAATTGCCTTACCTTACCTTTACGTGGCTACTTAACTGGTTTCACTATTCAACTCACCTGTTTCGTCGACCGTAGCAGTAGCAACGCGCATGCCAGCCATAAAGTCAGCGTTTTGCTCTTTCCAGACCATATTCGGCTCATTTTTGCGATTCTTCTGCTGAACTGTGGAGTTTTAAGTGACGAAAACTTCTCCGGATTTTTAAATGTAGTCTACCGAGCGCACACCATAGGGCAAATGACCGTTGCTCGCTTAGCGTTTTGCCTTTATAAACATCAACAATTCGCAAATTCTAAGCTATCTGATTTGCCCATTTAATCTTATCTTTTAATTGAAGTATCGATAATTGGTTTAGCAACACTTTAATTTTCAAATGCTAATAATCAAATACTGATGTTATTTGTACTTTAAATTACATACTTTTAGGCGCCAAGCAGCAAATTCTTTGGCTTTGTGCTCCCCCAAAACTATTGTACAGTCTCAGTAGACTTTTGCTACGCCATGTGAATGACCACCACATTTTATACCTTAATTTGAAGCACGTGCTCAGCTGCAGTCTACAATCCACCATCTGTCCGCAGTTGAGCGAGTTTGTGCATGTCTGCGTGTGCGTTGGCTTGTGCAGAGGCGAAATTAAATTTATTATGGCTAAGGAATTGAATTAATAGCACACTGGCAGGCAATAAAAGGAGCACAATGCGTTGGCCTTTGGTTACTCAAGAGATAGTTGAAGATTGCTTGCAAGAGAGGATGAGTAGAGTTTAGGCGAAAATGATGGATACTGCACTCTGAGCACACGTGAAAACTGCAACATCATAAAGATGGTCAGTCGCTTAAGTTGAAGAACAAGTTAATTAAGGTAATTTAATGCACGAAGATGAGCGAATTTGGCTGCGTGACCACCCCTTAATATGATCAGGGTGCGTATACTTGCGGCTCCGTTTTCTCTCTCAAAGTACATTTCCTCCTTGTAACAGATTTGTAGAAATCAGTACTTCCGACCCGGGAGATACGTGATTGTGCCTCTACCATATATATGTATATATCTAGAGCTCCAAATACCAACCGTGTTAAACTCAAAGCAAATTAATTCTCCTTGGCTTTTTCGACCAAAGTAGATTTTCGCCTTTTAAGAGCTTTAGTAAACATGCCATTACTCCGTCCGGAAGGAGGTTCAGGCAGGAGTTTGGCAGTCTGCATTGTGAAAGTTGATTTGACTAATTACATACCATTAAGAAGATAGTTATGCGAAGATGACTAGAAAAAAAAACAGAGTAATAGCGAGTTTCTTGGCAGGCTGCCACATGTCATCGGCCTTCTGTTAGAATAACATACTTTTGGGCTAATCAGCGCCTTGATTTTTGATGAATTCGCTTTTCGAGAGGATCTTAACCATAAAAATATAGGGCATAAAAATTATCTCAAGCAAATTAAATTGTTTTAAAATCTAAGTATAAAAAGTAATATATAGTATATAAAATTTTAAGTAGCCCTACTACTACCTTTAATATAAATTGAAGACGAATCCTTGAAGTCTATATAAATCGGAAATAAAATGTATGTAGGAGAAAATACAGTGATCACCAAACAAATTCTTTAACCATTACTATTAAACGAAAAAAATTACCACTTAAAGGAAAATAAAAAAGTAAATATAAAATAAACCTAAAAAAATTATAAAATTAACTTTTCCCTAATTTTTAATTTTATATTTTTAAATTTTATTAACCCAAAACATACCCAAAAAATAGATATTATAAAATATATATTAACATAAAACATCAAAAATGCTTAACTTTAACATATATGGAAAAGTATATTTAAAAAAAAGATAGAGAAATTTTCTTAAAATTTGTATTAAACCAAAAGCCACTTTAATTATATATTAGAAATAAATATGAATTCAAAAATGTTTACTCTTAAAATATATGGAAAAAGAGAATTTAAATAAAATATTTAACTTTACTCACAAATTATATTAACCCAAAAACTACCCTAAATATAAACTATAAAAATAACATAAAACTTCAAAAATTTATAATCTTAAAATTTAGTTAAAACATGAAAATTAAAGTAAAATATTTTTCAAAATTTTAAATTTTAGATTTTCTCAAAAATTGTGTTAACTATTGGGTTCCCTAAACAAAAATAAAAATAGTTCTAAAATGTCTTTAATAATGCAAAAATATTAATAATACTGTAAAACTGCGCTAGATATTAGAAAAATATAAATTTTAATACTTCAACTACAAAAAATATATTTAAAAAAAGAACTGAAAATCTGTTTTGAATATAACAAATTTTTAAATTGTAAAAACGTTGAGTGTTATGACTGAATTTAGTATTAAGCCTTAACCTGCTGCGGTAAGGTAATTTTAAATATATGTATAATTAGTAGAGTGTACCAAAAAACAGTTTTATATCTTAATTAAGTGCTTAGTTATGGCAATTTATCGGTTTTAAATTAATGGCGTTTTGTGGACGTGGCAGTGCTTCGATTGCGCCCGTCTACGAACTCGTACTTTTTTTGACATAGAACACTTGTATAAACTCGGGATTCAATTCGTCTCGTCCTCCTGATCATTTATATATATATAACTCCATGTGTATCTAACTCGATTAGTTTTAAGTCATACAAACAACCGTTAGGTGAACAAAACTATTATACTCTGTGCCGACATGTGGCAAGAGCATAAAAATTGTGTTAATCCTGGAAAATTTTGTTCACTCTTTTTTGTATTTGATTCACATTTTATTAGTATTTTTTTCAGCCATAACGGTAATGTTTTTCACTGATTCATGCAATAAATTAAAATTTTCGTGTTCTACATGTCGTATGAGTAACCCATTGAGTTTGAATTATTGCGAACACTTGTTGGCAACAACAACAACAAACAGATTTATTCAATTGCAACAAAGTCACGTAATATGGCAATAAAATCACAGATTTTCACATACGAAATCACTATTGGCAGAGGCAAATGCAACAACAACAACAACAGCAATAATAATTGCGATAACAATAATTTTATTAATAGGCCTTTTTTGTGTATATAAATGTGAAATATTCCATAGAACAATAAAAATTAAGTACATATGTTAAAGTAATCAACTCAAGTGGGCAATGATAAAGGTAAAACATATGTATTAGTGATACTTTCCAACACACATATATACATATATAGATACACACACAAACATACATGCCTACATGTTTCGCATAATAAATTCTGCTGTGTCCTAGTCCAAGCGCAGCTGCCATTTGTCACACTGTTGGATTTAACAAGTTGTTAAGATAAATTGTTTATTAAAAGCGCGCCACAACAACAATGCAAACGAATGTAGTATCAGACTTAGTAGCTTTGCTCGTTGACTAGTCAACTGTTGTTAACTTACAGCCAACTAGCAGGTTAATTTTGTACAAGTGTGTCTGTATGCAGTTTATGGTTGATTCTTATCACCGTTACATACACTCAAGTATGGGGATTCGGCGTCAACTGTAACGCTTATCATTAAAAAGTATTTTATCATAGTGCATAGTTTGCTCTCTACTGCATTTATCAACGTCGTTTTGTAAAGTATGCACAGTTATATAATATTATGTGTAGCATACTTTCAGGCATTCTAAAAGTTAGTGTGTAATTTTACTGCATTAATTCAATATTTATTACCTCTAGCCTATAAATATCATTACTATTTTACACTTTACTTATTTGAAGCAGTTAATTACTTTACAGTTAACTACTTTTTTATGTCATATTTATAATTTAAATTTCCTTTCGCATTGCAATGTGCTTACAATTTTTCACGAGAAGCAATTCTTTACTGTACTGCTATAATTTTCATTCACTTGCAATTATATGCTTAGCTTATCATTTTTTCATAATGTAATGATTACTTTTCGTTAACTACTTTTTAATTACAATCACAGCTGAAAATGGAATACAGGCGGGGTTGCAAATAATACTTTAAAAAAATATTCGAATTAACATTTGAAATTAATTTTGTAAACCCAAACCTATTTTCGCGTTCATTCAAATCAAAAAATAATATTTAAAATTTTCAATATTTAATCCCAAACATCTTTCTTTAAAAAATTAAATAGAAAATGAAATTCTATTTTTAAAAACTAAAAGATTAAAAAATAAAATTTTTATTTTTAATTCAAATTTTTTAATTGGAAAATTCGCAACCCTGAATACAGGAACATACCAATATACCTTATCATTTTGTAATCATGTAATGATTAATTTTCATTAATTACTTTCTAATTACAGCTACAACTCTGTTAGCTTATTATTAATTTCAATTGATTTTTAAACATAGCATTCGTAATTACCACTGAATAGTAGTTAATTACTATATAGTTATTAAGTATGCCAGTTAATTTCCATTACAATTTGTGTCTGCTAAAAATTATTTTGTGCTTATTTACTTCGTAACAAAATCATTTATCAAATTCATGATTAATAAATAAATTTTCAAATTATTATACAAACTAATAATTAATACCTTATAGTTGATTATAAATGGATTACTTCAAATGAAATGTCTGACTTTTCCGGTAATAATTGTATACAGATATTGAATGGGCTACAGGAACTTATCAATTATTTCAACTTATTATTTTGTAATCAGCTAATGATTACTTTGTAATTGATTATTTTTGATTACATTAACAAATTGGAACAAAATACTAGAAGTTATCAATTATTTTAACTTATTATTTTGTAATCATGTAATGATTACTTTGTAATTAGTTATTTTTATATATTTTTAATTACATTCACTATTTTGTTATTTTTTTTATTAATTTTTATAAATTTTTTTTATCAATATATTCGTAATTACCACTAGATAGCTACTGATTACCGTTCAATATAATTACTTTATAAATCGTTATTTTTTTAATTACATCCACTATTTTGTTATTTTTTTATTAATTTCCATTAATTTTTTTATCAATATAATAGTATTAGATACCTAGTGATTACCGTACAATATTATTATTATTTATATATACATTTTAATCCAATTTAAAAAAAATTCAGAAACAGCACTATACACATCACCTTCTGCATTTAAATTATTTATTAAAGATTTTTAATTGAACCTACTCACATTTCTCAGCCAGACGCTTTCCTATTATTTTCTCTTACTCACTTAATTGCTCTGAATTTTTTATACTTTTTATCTCTCGATACTAAGTCATTCTGCATTTTTTTATTTTCAACGTCATCTGCAATCATCAAAGCTTGTTGGTGAGATTTACGCCCCCATCAGCTACCGAACGTGCGCTTCATCAATTTCGGCATTCATGCTGGCTGCCTTTAAGCAGCATTGGCATTGACGTGGCGCTGACATTGTGGGGCGCCGCCGTTGCTTTACATCACCACAATCGCTACTACCTTGCCCAGACTACTCCCTAAGCGCTCCCGCTTGCTACGCGCGCTGCCATTGGTGCACGGTAGTACCTACTTATATAGTAGTAGAAGCCTTCAGTTTGCTGGCGACGCCCTTGGGTTGAAGTTTTTTAATTGCACGACGCGCAGTAAAAGTTTACATACCTATGTGTGTGTGTGTGTGTGTATCTATAAATTTGTATGCATTTTGTTATACTAACCCAAGCACACATATCTCTTTGGGTTGGTGTTTATGTACTACACTATTACTTTTATTCATCGCATTTTTCGCAAGCATTCACGCTTTTAATTTAAACTAAATTTTCCATTAATATTTTTGCATCGTTGATTTATTTCAGTGCTAGACGGCTCTGCGTTCTTTGCTCTCTGCTTTTTGCTATGCTTTGGTGAGTGCACTTGAGCATACAGTTTACTTTTAGTCTTCCTTTTTCTTGACTGCTTCCACAGACTGCATTTTTTGTGCGTTTAAAAGCTTTACAAGGACACTTTAATATTTGTTCTAATTGTTGTTGTTGGTTTGAAGCATAAAAGATTTAAATTACAAAACTGTTGGCAATCGCGGTGGGAATCAATGTTGTGTTGAAAATTTTAACAGAATTTCATTTTATCTAGTACTTGAAC
Organism: Bactrocera oleae; assembly: GCF_042242935.1. Lineage (NCBI taxonomy): Eukaryota > Metazoa > Arthropoda > Insecta > Diptera > Tephritidae > Bactrocera > Bactrocera oleae. The sequence goes on from NC_091539.1 coordinate 5,584,584, forward strand.
TAGTTCACAGTGCTTAAAAATCAACAAACCCTATATTCAAAGGAGTACTTTCTAGTTTAACGTATTTGGTACTTATCCAGAATGGAATTTCTTCTAGCGTTTGAACCAAGCCAGTGCTTAGCCAATATCAAGTTTTTCGGTATAAGAAGCTTATTTTTGGGCAGTTACATTTAGTAAGTGCTATCTGGTCGCACTATTATATAGCACCCACCTTACCAGTATCACAATTAGAGCTACCTCCAACAACCTTAGACGCATACTCGTACAGAAGATACTCGGAAGAAGCCACTTCTGCTGAAAATTTAATTTTTAATATTTTCTCTATTCGTCTAGTCACAGTTCATTGATGCATCAGATTTTTAGTTATTTTCACCATCACAAGTGGATTTCCACAAATTCGTCCATCATGCTCACACTTCGGAATATTTTAGATTCATAATTCGTTACAGAACTTCTAAATAAGTCACTTTAAGGAAATCCCTTCTACTACCCCCTATCGCTCGTAATATGAACTGAGGTCTGTAAAAATTTTAATTTTTGCCAATTTCAAGTTTCAGTATAGAGGTTTATGGAATTTAAACCTGAGTTTCTCATACCATGAATTTCAAGCGAGCTTGTACCATTTATGGACATCAATACTTAATTCCAAATCAAACCAAGCTGAAGACCTTAAATGCTTAATTCAATTGATGTCTGGACGACGACTTATTTAATACACATTCAAACATAAATTTGTGTATATAATCATGACGAAGGTTATTTACAGCTCTCACCTCAAATATCCACCAAAATTGTTCAAGCAAATCGGCTGTAAAGCGACAGATAAGTCCATAAATAAATCAATTGTTTTACTACGCAGCTACGAGGGCAACAAATACTAAGCCAAGCACAGATGTGTAAGCAAAAGTTATAACAACAACAGCAATTCAATAATATTGCTTTATTTCTGATTTATTTCTTCGTATCCAGTCCTTCAAGTTACGCTCATCCTCCTGCTTTTCACCATCGTTGATGGTGTTCTGACTGACTATCTTTCGAGCTTATGCGTCATTGACTGTCTTACCTTCAATGGCAGTGAATATCCTTCACTACCACTCTACTTTCTATAATTCTCACACACTCTCGCCTCAGATTTTATTTACTTTATCAGCCTGCCTTTTGGACACATGCTTGTCTGCTGAGTTCGCAATCCGTTGTACAATTAATTGCTTTCGATTCATTTAATTCGTTGCAATTGTTACAGTCATGGTATTTCTAAATAAGGGTCGTCTATCTGCATAAGGGTATTAGCTATCCAGTTTACCTGCTTATATTGGCGAAAACAGCCTTGCGAAATTCACACAAGACTTCAGGAGGCCTTGAATCCAGCGGCTTAATCAAGCGTACAGTTATAGTAAGTCTGAGTTGCATTTGTGTGACTACATTGAGGGTAGAACGCTAAAATATAGATCGGATTGAAATTTGATTTGGGTTGTTTCATAAGGCATTTGTTAAATCGAGATCCAAAACAACGATCCAACGAGATTTGAACTGAAAATTAGAAGCCTGCGGATAAGGATAAATTCAATATAATAAAAATCCTTTCATTCCGAAACCGGCAGTGTATGAAAATCAGTATCTTACGAGTTTTGAGCTCAAAATTAGAGACCTTCATCAGCCGTTAGTTTATTCGTTCCAAAACCCAACGAAATCGGGTTCTTACTTATTTTAAATTTTAACCAAAAGCCTTGAGTCCAGAAATGATTAAAATGGGGTAGAAATTTAACGTCAGCTATTTCTTCATTATTTCTAAATCCCGTTTTAGGTTCCCGACACGTGATTTTACGGGCTTAAACTTAAAATTAGAAACAGTCTTCAGTCATGGTTTATCCGTTCCAAAAGCCATTTAAGTGCATCGAAATCGGCAACTTACGTGTTTTGAACTTATACAAAAACCCTTAAGGCCAGCAATGATTAGAATAGGGTGGGAATCCAACATCGGCTGTTTGTGCATCTATTCCAAAACTCGTCTCAGATGTCGGTCCTGTGATTTTATGAATTTTCAATTCAAAACTGGAAGACTGAGACCTGTAATGATTCTATCAGACTATTTTGTCAGCCATTTATTTATCTATTCCAAAACCCAACTTAAGATTCCCATACAGGGATCTTACAATTTTTGAACTTAAACCGGAAGCTTTTTATTTCTTCAGTGAGGTTTCAGTTGAAACATTTATAAGCGACCGAGGCTTGATTAGCTGGCACTTGGCATTCACATGATCATAGTTCTCTTCTAAGCTAATCTGGGCACAATTGTATAGGAACAAACTGCGATATATTAGAAGGGATTAGCCAATTTTTGAACGGATAAAGTTATTCAGGGAAGACAAGGGTGAATGCTAAGCTAAACAGCTTCTTGGAAGATTGTCGGCAACATTTAGTCATAGTATGAAAGTTAAGCTAAGAGAATGTTAGATGGAAATTACCTTCAGAATTTATGTGGCCTATAGGAGTTATGCGAGCTTCTGTGAGAGAAAAAAGTTATATTTAAGTTCAGTTTACTGCAGGATCGCTTCTAAACCATGCTAAAGACTAAATTGGAATATTTTCACTGCTTTAGATATTCCTCTCTCATACTACTATATTTCATAATCTCAACTCGACACACTTAAACAATTAATTCCATCAATTTCTCACTTTTCACACCACCAAATTCCGCAACAAATCAGCCTTGTCCTTCGGTTACGCTGCCCTACTTTCTTTTAAATCAGATTTCACTTGCAAAAGTGTATCTACTTCAACTTATTTGCAACAGATTTTTACCAAATAGTCATTAATTAGGCAAATTTGCACAACTTTGTTAAAGAAAACAATAACAGTATTACAACAATAACAAAAACCAAACACAACATAAATAAATCGCCGCTAACAATAGACAGTCTGGTCTCGTGGTCAAAGGTAGAAATTACAAGGCGAATGAGCGCTTAATTCATATGCTGCTTGGGTAGAGACGGAGAGGCTAATAAGCCGTTGGACGGTCGGGTAAAGATGGAAAGTAAATACGCAAGAGTACAAGTAAAGTAGAAGCAGTTAGTGTGGGCCTCAAAATATTTTAACAACGGCATCAGGCAGGATTTAGAATACGCAAGATTTGTTATTGCTTTGTGGCAAATTGGCAGGCCGACAGGCTCATTTTATTAGTTGAGACGCAGGTGTTTGGGTATAAACTGAAATATAAGGGATGGTGATAATATGTTAACAAAATCGGAAAATCAGTGCGGCATGACGACTGCTGAATTGTTTATCGCTGATTTATGTACGCGGTGGTTTTATGCTCCAAAAAACCTAAATTAATTAAAGGTACTTCAGAAAAAGCAAAATTATGAGAATAAAATTAAAAAGAAAATAAAGATCGAAATTAAGCAAAATATATGATAAAATTTCTTAAACTTTTCGTTTAAAAAAAGTAAGTCTATGGGAATAAGAATTAAGAAAAAGTTCAAAATTAAACAAAAGAAAAATATGTACTAAAATTTCTTAAATTTTTTTTAATGTAAAGTTATGTAAATAGAATTTAAATTGGAGTAAAAAGAAGTACACTTAAGAAAAATGAATACTTATATAAGCTATCAATTCTTTCCACACGTTATAAGAACTCACACACAACTTTCAAAGATGTAAAAACATCTCTGTTAACGATTTTTCTGTCAGAATCATCAAAGCTGAGCTTCAAAAAAAACGCAGCACTATTTCACAATTTTAACAGCCTGGTAATGCATCACTGCAATTGCCGTATTTCAATGCAACAATACTTCAATGCAGGTGGCAGTTGCGAATTTGTAAGCGTGACAGCTCAAGGTCAGCGTGCGGCGATAATTTTGATAGCAAGTGAAGGTTGCGCCCGCATCAGCAGCAGTGGCGACGGCGCTGAAATGCAGTCGGAAAGCGCAAAACGCTACATACACTCCAAACTGCCAGTCGACTAACAAGAGCTGTCAATTTGTGGGTAGTATTTGTGGCGATTCGGCAACCTTGATGCCAGAAGTGCAAACGGCTTTTAGAGACCGCGCTTACATGGTGGACGATGGCAGTAGTGGAGGTGAACTGGACTTTTTTCGTTGTAATGCAGAAATTGAAGTTTATTTGCGGGAAGTATAAAAATATATATTTTTAGTTTCCAGCAGTAAATTGATGATACAATTTCTTGCTAAATAATGTTACTCATACGTCGTGTAGTGCAAAAAAAATTATTTGTTCGGATAATGTTTATATTTGGAGGCACTAAAGCCACCAAAATAAAAAGAAATTTAAAAATAATAAAGGAAAATATTCGGAAAGTGGATATAAAAATTATTATTGTAATGTAATGATTTCCGCACTTGCGTTTAGTATTATTGCTTTTATACAATATATGAATAATAAAAGATATATTACTAAAATTTGAGAAGAATATTGCTTTTAGTATATTTTGCTCTGGGACCCAGAATGAATGAAATTTTGCTTAATATAAAAATAATATTTTATTAAATATGATGCTCACATTTCTAGTTTATATAATATTAAGCTGTGTATATCGATAAATATGGAAGGTATTTTAATGAAATTACGTGAGAAAGTTTATACTACAATAAAATTTCGTGCCTTAAAAGTATTAAATGTATAAGCTGATTCTGCCAGCTCCTATATACTGCTTAGGAAAACTTCTGTTCTTTCGGTTAATTTTATACCATAAATGTGGGTTATGTACAAGATATCGGAATGAAATTTGATGTGAATATTTCTCATAGTATAGTACAATTTCGTACCAAAAATAGATATAATCGACTTACAATATCTACTGGCCCCCATATAACGTATGTGAAGACTGACATCTTTCCGATTGAGTTTATAACGTGTATACCGGCACGTATGCAAGATATCTAAGCGAAATGTGGTAGGCTTGTACCCCTTAGTGATGCAGTACCAAAAAAAGACGACACCAAATCACAACTTCCCCTAACCCTTATATACGATGTATGTCCACTTCCACCCTTCAAATAAGTATTATACCGTATAAATCGGCCAATATATGAAATAACTTCATCAAATTTAGTGCGAATATTTTGTGTGGCATGAAATTGTTTGCCGCTATAAATTATTGATATCAGTGCATATCTTACGTTAATCCCCATACAACGGATATATTGCTTTCTATATCTTGGGTTTTCATTAAATAAATTTTCATCATAATATGCAAAATAGTTAAATGAAACTGTGCATGTTTCATGCGCTTTAAATAAGTAAAATGTATACAAAAAATGTGGACTGTCGACCAAAACTTTGCCTACTAACGAATAAAGAAGTCACTTTGTTTCAAATTTTTGCAAAAATTTCGAAATATTTAACTTTTTCTAAACTCCGATAGTTTGATACTGCTTTAAAGTAACTGCTCATGCTTACTCTTTATACCCTGAACCGGGAATATTAAGTTTGCCACGATGTTCGTAACACTCAAAAGGAAACGTGGAAGACGCTATAAAATATAGATATATATGATCTGCGTGACGAGCTGAGTCGATTTAGCTATGTCCATCTGTCTGCCCGTCCGTCCCAGTTTTTGAGATACCGGTCTGAAATATGCACACGTCCTTTTTACACCAAGAAACTCCTCATTAGTCGGAACCGCCGATATCATCATATTGTTCAGATCGGATCACTAAAGCTTAAATCTGCGATCCAAACTTAACGATCAAATCAGAATAGAGATACTTTTATATCTTTTTATGCTATAAAAAAATGCAGCTGTTTAGGGTATTATAACTTCAATGCAGCCAAAGTTAACATTTTTTCTTGTATTTTTAAATACTTTCAAACGCTTCTTCAAAAAATATAAAGTTACTTCATAGAATCTTCTTCTATTAAGCGCTTTTCTTATTAATTGACCTCAGCAAGCGCTATACAAGTAGTTAGCATTAAATGCTCTCAGCTCTCAAATATTCACCTTGTCAACACACTAGCAAATCTTCTCGTGCTCCTCTAACCGTAATTTAGCTTTAAGGCTAACTTAATTCTTTATGTAACTTGCGCCCGTTTATCATTTTAAAGGCACTGCATTATGCTTATTCTCTGCGTTATAAGAGTGTGTGTGTGTACTTCAATTGTGTCTGCCAAGCAACCTATATGAGTTGTAGACGCTCACGGCGGGCTTTTCAATTTAAACCCTTTTTATTAATAACACTTTTTTGCTGCTGCTACTCAACTTTCCTTTTCACGCGCGTCGATTAAATGACTTCTCGCGCAGACAAACTTGCGCAATATATTACAAAGTCAGTTGTCGTGTATGTGGGTTTGTGTGTGCGTGTGCTTACTGTATGTATCACACTTCACACAATATCTGTCTGTGCAACTCTGACGCGTTTATATGCAGGTTTTTGAGTGCAGATATAGCTTATGTTACACTTTGCAGGTATATAAATATATATATATATATAATAATATGTCTCTGTTTATTTCATATATTTTTCTTATTTATTTACGCTGGCTTATTCGCAAGCTATATTCATCTGCTTATCTCACTCCCCAACAGTTCAGCATTCAACACATAAAGCATAAGGAGCCGTCATAATATAGTATAAGTATATATAACACACGCACACACACACACGCAATTTTTGAATATTTCATACGCAATAACATACAAAAGCTTGCTTTGAATACCTTCACACAGATACCAGCGCGCACACTCACACATGCTCACATAACTAGAGTGGTACCTTTCTGACTACACTTATTTGTTAAGCAGATTTCAGCTAATTTCTCATGTACCACGTCTTTTTGTTCACACTTCAGCATACATAAATGCAGTAGTATGACATATAAACAACGAACTGCGTAAAAAATACCGTTGTATACAAATATATAACCGCTTTCGGTACCATCCACATTAGACAGGCTTGTTGAAAAGATCCGTTATTATTTTATATAAATTATGGCAAACGCATTACTTTTATATGGCTTTTATATCATTTGTGCGCTCTAAATGTAGTTCGATTTATTTTTACTGCAGGTAGAATGTTTAAGGTTGCGTATACGCCGTGGCGAGCCATTGCTTAAGGTTTAGTTGTTTTAGGTTTGCAGACTGTTATGATATGTAATATAATTATTATGTATGTATATAGTAAATAAATCACACAATTGAAAAGTAAGATAATAATTAATATACATATATCTGTGTACATACATAAGTAATGCATAAAAAATCATAACAATTTTAAATTTCAATTATGGTGAAATTTAAAAATCTATAATTTTGAGCAATTAAATATTAATAGCCAATCCTTGCATAAAATTAAGTGTAGTTCCTCATTTTTAAGTATGAAACGATTCAAGTAAACCGTCATTTCTTGTATATTTTTTTACCATAACCTAAAAATATGTATTAAAATCGATCACCGTACTTTTTCATGAAAATTATTAATTTTTTTTTTTTAAATAAGTTCAAATACTACCGAATATTTAGCAAAAAAAAATTAATCCGCAGATTATATCTTGCTCAAACTGTTTGCGACACATTTTAACAAATGATCCGCTAGGTGGCGCTGTGACATATATGTTTACAAATTACGTATTGTTAGCTCGATTTTGTTAATTTTTGAATATTTACTTATGTATAACTATTAACAAAATATCTTTCAGAAATTTTAACCTTTTGGTGACGCTGCCATCAATATTTTTATTATAAATTCTTTAGTTTTATGAGTGACTTGGTAAATTTAATTAACGTAGTCAAAAATAATTTTATTCCAATAAAAGCAATTCCGCAACATAGAGCAGCTAGGTGTCATTGAAGTCGATACTTTTCTAAACCTTGTATTTACAATATGATTTTGTAAATTTTTCGAAACTTTTTGTTTTTTGCTAAAAATTCAATTCTTTTAAATTATTTATAAAATTCCTAATTTACTTCAAGCTGAAAACGTTGGAGGCCCAAAAAAGTACAAATATTTCTATCTGTTCGTCCGTCCATCTGTATATACGCGAATTAGTCGCTCAGTTTTTAAGATAACGATCCAAAATTTTGCACACGCTCATTTCTCCCCTGCTTTTCGATTAAAAATAAGTTATAATATGAATAATTGCCCAAAATAACGCTACAATTTTTGCATATATTGTTTCGATCAGACCACTATAGCATATAGCTGTCATGCAAACTGACCGATCAAAATCAAGATAAACATCTTTTAGTACTCTTTAATGCTATAGGCAACGTACCTGATATAGAAAACGAACCTGATTATAGCTTCGGTGCAGCCAAAGTTAAAGTTTTTTCTTGATTGAAATAATTTTGGTTTTATAAGGTCGCTGAAGTCGAGATATTTGGAGATCTCGTTTTAGCTCGACTTTCAATTCCAGCTTCATTATTCTTAAATTTTTCATTTCACATCTGCATGTGAGCTAATATTCGCTTTAACTACATTTTATATCCAACCTTTTTGAAGAAAATCATTTTTTACGCACTGTACTTTGTCGCCTGGCAGCTGCACCGCCCTGCTATTCACCTTCCACGCCTCCACTTGCTGTTAGCACATGTTTAGCATATTTTCAGTACTTTGCCGCAGTTGTGACGACCCGCCTTGATTTATATATAGCCTTTAAAAAACTAATCATTACATCAACTCATCAACGTTGGCAATCAAATTGCATACTCAACTAAATGTTACGTATGCGCCTTGTTACACCATACTTGTATCACAGCAATGCCAAGTCCTCTGTCTGCTGTAAATATTTATCACCAATACAAGCGCATAACGATTACAAATTTTTCACAAGAGCTGGCAAAAAATATTTTTAATCTCAGCTTAAACCGGAAAAGGTGGGCGTAGCAGGCAGTAAACAACAACAACAAAGCGTGTGTATAAACGATTACATGGCGCTTAAACGACCTTGACTGTCAGTTATTGACTGCGTCAGGAATTGTTGTTATTTCTTTGTTTTTTAAATGCTGCATGCTAGATTTATAAGTCGCTGTGAGTGGTAGACAGCCTTTAAGGAGCGCGCGTTTATATGGATTTTTGCGAGACAGCAAATAATTTGTACGCTTTCATGTGCATATTAGTAAGAATTCTTATTCAATGTGCAAGTTGGCATAAACATAAATAACTAAACGCAAAAAATGTTATTCACAAGAAAAATAAAAAAAAAACGTTAACATCGGTTGCACCGTAGCTTTAATACCATTCACAAATAAAAAAGTTTTCAATATAAGAACTTGATTTGGATCGAACAGTTTGTATGGTGGCTATATGCTTTGGTAATCCGATCTGAAATATTTGGATATTGTAGCACTACTGTCAGCAATAATCAGTGTCAAATTTCGTGAAGATATCTTGTCATATCCAATGGAAATAGTTTTCCTTACAATAATTGAATTTTGATTGGTCAGTTTGCATGACAGCTATATGCTATAGTGGTCCAATCACAACAATTTCTTCAGATATTATAGCATTGTCTTAAGTTATAATATGTGTCAAATTTCGTAATGATAACTTGTCAAATACATAAGATTATCATGTCAGAACTTGATTTGGATCGGTCAATTTGTATGGCAGCTATATGCTGTAGCGATCCGATATCGATGGTTCCGACAAACGAGCATCTACTTGGAAGGAAAATAATGTGTGCAAAAGTTCAGTATAATATCTCAAAAACTGTGGAACTAGTAGGCGTTAATACAGACTTTAGTTACGCTGGTCGTTTTTGTACTATGTACTTTTGAGCGGTTACAACGCTTTTTTGTGTGTTACTAACTTAGTGGGAAACTTAAAATATGCTGTCGCGGGTATAATTAAGTGAAATTCTGTACAAAAGGGTATAATGCGTGTAGAGTTTGTGCCAAACTAAATAATAGTAATTGTAAAGATAACAGAGTGGCAGCATGGCTGAGTAGCGGAAATAAGCTGTAAATTGTAAATATGCGCAACTGAATATATATTGTACAAGTATATATGATTCTACACATTAGCAAACTCATATAGTCGCCTAGCTGCTGGATTTCCTGTCAGCATTACTCACACTCGCTTGGCCTTAAGCAGAAAAGCGCTCAAATAGAGGAAAAATAAACTGAAAAGGAAAAATATAACAAAATACGTGAAAGGCGCTTAGCTGGATTAAATTTGTTGTATGATTGCTTTGCCACAAAATGCTGCAAACAAATGCGCGCACAAGCATGCATATGCTCTATAACTACATATATGTATGTATATACGAGTATATCTTCATATATGCTATCATTTGTATAAATCTGTATTGAGCATAAGTTTGTGTTGCGGCCACATATTTTGCGCCCGATTTTTTCTACCCACACATATGTACGTAGTCCCTTTAATGCTGCGTTGTATTTGTGTATTTTCTACCTCTTTTTTTATATATACGCAAGCAAATAATCCGAAATAAATCAAAAGCAAACCAAACCAAGCAACCGAGCGTAAATGTTAAGAGTTCTTGCCATGCAGCCGGGTATAACAACAAAATACATTCATTTATGCAAATGTGTGTGTGTGTGTGTGTGTGTATATGTGTGTTATTAGAAAAATTGTTGATTGGAAAATCAAATCAAAAGAAAAATCGTTAAAGGAAATCCTGAAGTGGACATAAAATAAGCCAAAATTCAAGGCTATATACATATTAAGCTCGCCTAAAACTTTTGATTTCATGAAAGGCTGGCAACTAATGCCAGTCCGTAAATGCGAATTAATAATTTTTTAGTGAAAATGTCATATTTTGTAAATATTTCGGAGAACAATAAAGAGTTTAGTACTAAATTTCATAATACATAAATACATTTTAGTACTAAATTTCCAGTAAATAAATAATTTGACAATGATTTTGGTACAAAATACGTTCTAATTTTTATGCTTTTACTAAAATCTGTGCAGTGAGTACAAATTTAGCACTACTATATATTTTTGTACTAAATTTTAGTACTAAAACTTTGTAAATTTTTAGTACTAATTTTTAATAAAAATTTTAGTACAATTTTTTAGTTAATAATACTATTTCTTAGCTAAATTCAATACTTAAAGTCAGAGCAAAAATCATTATCAGTTTTCTAAACGTCCTAAATTAGAAACACTATGTAGGCAAGCGGAAGTATTTTAGTACACATTTTTTTGCACTTGCACATAGTTCGCTTTCGATTAATTTTTTACGAATTTTAGTTTTCTTAACTAATATAATATACTTTTTAAAGTTTTAAAACTTTTGCTCACAATTTTAAATTTTGAAAAAATTTAATTTTTTGCACTAAAAATAAAAGTGGTACTAAATAAATAATAAACAGTATATTTTATTTCAGCTGCAATAATATATTTAAAAATTTTCTATGAAAGCAGTCCAATTGTTTAAGGACACTTTTAGTACTAAATTTTGGAGCTTTTCTATGAAAGCAGCCATACTGTTTTAGTACATTTTTAGTAGTGAACTCATTCAGGTACTAAATTTGTTTACGCACTCTTTATTTTCTTTACAAAAATATTAAAGCAAATTTTTAAACATGAAAAAGTCATATACTACATACATTTGTATGTATTGGTACACTTTTAGTACAAAATTTTTGAAATTACTTTAGTACCAAATATAGTTAAGCACTTTTTCTTTTGTGCAATAAAGATCAGATTTTAAACATAAAAACAACTATGATATGTCAGTACACCTTTAGTACTAAATGTTACAACTAATTTTAGAGTTAATTAAAGGTGGCAACTTTAATTTATTTTGCAAAAAGATATCAAAACAAATCTTTCAAACACTTAAGTAAATGTTTAGTACATTGTAGTACTAAATTTTAGTACTAAATTTTAGAACTCATTTTAGTACTAAACTTAATTACTCAAAAATCAAAATTCTCGAACGCAAAAAAAATACTAACTGTTTTAGTACATTTTTATACCCTAAACAGGATATATTAAGTTTGCCTCGATGTTTGTAACACACAGAAGAAAATGTCAAAGACCCTATAAAACACATTTTTAAGTGATCCACATGACGTGTTGAGTCGATTTAGCCATGTCCGTCTGACCGTCTGTCTGTCTGTTTGTATATACGCCAACTAGTCCTTCTACATACATATTACCATTATAATTTTTTCTCTCCAAGGCGCTGCTCATTTATCGGAACCACCGACATCGAACCAGCATATAGCATGTAGTTACAAATTTACCGATCAAAATCAAGTTCTTGTATGGAAAACTATTTTATTTGACGAGATATCTTTAAAAAAATTTGGTGTGGATTATAGTTTAAAAAAACAGTTGAGTCTCCGAAAAAATTATAATATAGCTATACCATATAGCTGTCATACAAACTAAACGTTAAGAATCAAGTTCTTGTATGGAAAATTTATTGTCCAAGACAACTCTACAATATCCGAAAAAAATGCGTGTATCGGATTACTATAGTATATAGCTGCCATACAAACTGAACGATTAAAATCAAATTTTTGTATAGAAATATTTTTTATTTAACGAGCTACATAGATATATATCTTCATGAAATTTGGCGTACTAACGCTACAACATTTGAAGATTTTTTTGAATCGGAAGGTGTGAAGGGTATTCTATCTTCGACACAACCAAAGTTAACGTGTTTTCGTGCTTTTTTGTAAATTTCTCTTATGTAATTTTTTCGGAATTTAATCACCTTACGGACCTTTGTTGGTGGTCATAAAACCTGATGCTTTTATGAGTTAACAGCGACTGGTAACATTTATGAGCGAGCAATTTGAGTATATATAATTATGTGTCTATCTTTATGGGTGTAGATATGTTAATCTGTGAAGAAGTCATATCATGCTGCGAAAGTTTTATGAGCCATAAACCCGTGTCACTGCTTTATTGCTATCATTTAACGATGTAGGCATATCATTTATAAATTTTATTATTACACAAAGAGGTGTAAGATTATTTACAAATTTATTCACATTGAATTTGGATTGAATATATAATCTATAGGCCATTTTAAAACCAGATGATTTTGCAAAATTTGAAGATTTTTTTCACAAAATGTGTATCTAAGTGATGCCTATAGTTCTCCACAAAATATTCTCAAGCGGACGTTAAGTCGAAATTTATAGAAGCTTAGCTCTTGAACTACCTTGGTGCACGAAAACTCGAGACTTCAACCTTAATTTGGTCTCTGATATTCATGCATACACTTTTTCCTACTGGGCCAGCGACGCTATTTATAGTTTGCGACTTTTCCACTCCCGCAATGCGCTACACATTTTAAGCCTCTCACACCGTTGTTAAGCTAAATTGAGTTAAATCGCATGGAAAGTGTTTGACAGTGAACGGCAGGAATTTGATAACAACAATAAAAGCAAACAGCTTTACGGTTATAATAATAGTGCTAGCGGAGATAAGAACAAAAACGAAACAAAATGTAAAGAGCTTAGTGAATAAGTGAGAAAATAAACAGTTATTGTTTCAGGAACATTGATTAGGTAGAGTAAAGGCGAGGAGATTTAAAGAGAGAGAGCATGGAGGATGCATAAGCGTTAAAGTCACTGGAGGGCATAAAAATGGAATAAACACACAAAAAGTAATAATAAAATGTAAATATAAAAAATATGAGTAATCGCAAATGTTCTACGAAAAAAAATAATATCAATAATTATTCTTACGGGAATAAAAGTTCTGCACCTTCATCTATATTACTCACCTTTGAGTATTCACAACGACAAACTTTTTCTCAGCCACCCATACTCTATATTGGATACACACACACACAAACACAAATATGAGACCTATGTGTATTTATGTTATATCTAATTTCATGCGTTGACATGAAAAAATGGCTTTCCCCTCTCAAACATTATGCACACAAATCATCATCAGGCGCTTAACTGGTTGTTGGTCAATTGAAGAGGCCAACATTCGACACTCGACACAGGTAAAAAGGTCAAACAACAACCGGGGGTCAAAGCAACGCTTCAAATGTGTCAAGCAGTGTACAACTTGCACGTTAAAACTTGTTTTGTTGAGTGTAAAGGAGAGGCATAGAAAGTGGCGCAGACGCCGGGGGAATGGACGCGACGTGAAATTGAAATGAGTTACAAAGTGTTAACTTGAAATGGCACAGTGGGCAATATATGTAATATCAATAAAAATATGTAAAAATGTATCAATAAAAAATATAAAAGTAATCACTAAAAGTAATGATAAACTAAGACTAAAAGTAAGTAAAAGTAGTAGCTAAATTTTGCCAAACGTGTTTAACAATAAGAAATGTTTTAATGATGTAAATTTTGTAGTAAACTTTTATTCATATTTTTTTTTTTTAATTTTAGAACTCACTCAAATTAGTTTAGATTGGGTACTAAAATTTTAGTATTTAGTAAACAAGTAGTAGATATAAATATAATTAAAATATCAGGCATAAAATAACGAAATAAAAATATCTATGTTTTTTAGTACAAATATTTGTATATTTTGTTATTTGGTCACATTTTTAGCACGCACTTTTATCGCAACATTTTTATCACAATATTTTTAGTTAATTCTAAGTCATAATTTTGGATACCTAAAATGTAAGTTTTTAGTACAAAAACTTTTAAATATATAGTTTAGTAAATTTTAATATTTAGTACATATATTTAGTACACAATATTCTTTTAAGAGTTAATACATCGTTTTTGGTATTAAAATTGAATTTTTTGGATCTTTTAGTACTAAACTTATTACAAAATAAAGTGTACTAAAATTGAGAACAAATAAACAGACTTCTTTCTAAATTTTTAGAACAAATTTCTAGCACTCAGTTTTTACTAAAACACAATTAATATATTTTCCGATGAAAATCTATGATTTTTAGTGCCAAAATGATTAAAAACAATTTTATAAATTAATTGTACTAAAACTCAGAATAAAAAAATAAGCAGCATAATAAATAAATTAGCACAAATATTTGTAGAAATTAAATTTATATATATAATTGTTTTATCTAAATTAATGAGTGATATGTACTAAAAAATTTAAATTTTAAGTAGCAAAGATTATTACTTTATGTCTTTTAACTGCGAGTTTGTGAAAGCTAAATGTTTTCATGAAATTATTAAAGTTATTAGTATACTTTTTAGCACAAATTTAGTACTAAACTTTATATTTGTAATTTTAAAATTTTTTTATGTATTTTCAGCACAAATGTTCAATAGAGCTCTACTCTAAACAAATATATATGGTATAAATTAGTTCTAAAATTTAGTACATAAACCAAGTTTGAACCAAGTTAAACTACAAAAATTAGTACTATTATGAAACTCGAAGTAATACTTATTTTTGCTTGGTAATTTACAATAAAATTTTATGTAGCAAAATTTAGTATATAAATATTACTTTTATTATTTAAATTTTAGTACATATATTAATATTACAAAAGCGAGAAATTGTATACTTGAAATTTTAGTAACAAAGTTTTAACGATTTAGTTGTTGTATTGTGAAATTTATTTTTATTCAAAATTTTGTCACTTACATCAATATGATTTTTACGTCATTAATATGATTTTTGATACACTATGTTTCAAAATGACCTTTTTAGTATTATAAAATGTAAATTGACAGTTTTTGAACAATTTTTTCAGCATTCAGCTTTTAGAAAACTTGTTTAGATTTCAAAAAAATGGGTGTTCGTATATTTTATTTTTGTTATGCTAAAAGTTAATATTTCAGTACTAAAAGAACTTTATGATTTTTAAGTACTAAATTTATTATAATTAAATTAAATAGAATATAATTAAATTATTTTCATTAAATTTGAAGTAAAATTTACAAGATTTTTTTGAATATTTTCGTCCTGGAACATTTTTATGTACATTTTAGTACTACATTTATTACTGTAAAATTTTTTATTACACTAAAGTTTTATAAAATTTTTTTTATTATTTTAGTACTACATTATTTTTATGCACATTTAAATTTATTATATTTATTTTTGATTTACTGAAGTAAAGTTTATATGATTTATTTTTCACTTAATTTTGTACTACAATAGTTTTATATATGTTTAAGTACTAAATTTATAATAATACTATATATATATATTTTTTTTTATATTTTATTTATTATTACAAATAAAGCCACTGTGCCTGCGCCGGCAAATAACAAAGCCAACTAGCAAAGCAACACATATAAAACAAAAACAATATAACAACACTGCCCAAAAGGGCAAACGGACGACAAAGGAACTGCTAAAACAACAAATACCACTTAAAAGAGCGAACTCAAACAGCAAGCAAAGCAAACACACCGACGCTTACGCCAGAAAATATGCTAAGCAAACAAGCACACATACAAACACCTATACGCGTGAGCCACGCAAAAGAGAACATGTGGAAACATATGACAGATAGATATGTATATGTAACATATGCATACACATGTACACACATATGCGTGTGAATAAGTGTGCTTTGCCTGGCTACCTGTTGGAAATTCGCTATTTTCCCTCAAAGTAGCACAACAAACTGGGATTTCAATAGCGAAAAAAACAAAAATTACGGAAATGAGAACTAGTACATGTAGGCGACCGAACTACATATGTTTGAAGTCCGGCGTCCGCTAACACGATGTGTCGGCCAACACAAGATCAGGCCAGCCCAAACGTCGAACAACAATTGGCGCCAGCTAGTACGACAGTGCGGCTAAGTGACCAAACGGATAGCTAACGGCACAGTTTAACAGTGGCGTCGGTCGTCCATATGTCGATGCTGGAAAGTCTACAAAAAATAATGCTTCAGCATGAAGAGCGCAAAACTGTTGGCGTATGAGAGCGCAGAGAAAATAACCCTGTAGTAACGGAAAAACGCAATAGAAAGTATCGTTCACATGTCAAATGGTTGAGAAATTTGCGTAAATTTTATTGTATGTGTGCGAGTTACTCTGTTTTGCTACCTCGGGCATCCTTGTTGTCGCAACACTGTTGACTTGTGTGCTCTTTCACTCTCCTGCTCTGTAAAGATTTCATATGCATTTTTTATGAACTTGCGGGAAATTTCTACTCGTTTACTTTATTTTTAATATGTTTTTTGTTGTTTTTGACACTGTTGCTTGCCAATGATATATGTAGGTTTGTGGATCAACGCATATATATGTGTGTGTGTATCTACAATATATTTATGTTTTTATGTTGGTAGTTAGTGAAGTTCTACCTTCAATGTTTGTTTATATGCTGTTGGTCATTAATTATTTAAAAAGCAAAAACAAGGTAGCTCACACCGTCAAATGCTATGATAACAGTACACACTGGTAGGGTAATAATTAAGCAACCAGGTAGAGATCACACCACCTGAGTATTTAAGTGTACTCTTGAAGGCATCGGTTAGAACCTTGCTTATAAGCATTCAGCTTCGAATGATTTATAATCATGATATCAGGTACGCCATCGTGCTCCGAGGACCAATTTTAATACTCAATCAGTATAGATCTTTTACGAGTTAAAACTCAGCTCAAATCTCGAAGGTTCTTACCTGGCCACTTCGTAAAATTGATCAGTGTTTCCCCAAACTAAGTTTCTACGGTTAATAGTCACTTCTGAAAACTGACTTGCTTGCTATGAAAAATGGTCTGAGACGCTCTGTTTGTGTACAAAGTACACAATAATTACAGCGGCGATGCCAAAAGTCGAAAGGCTAAGTTTCTAAACACTTCTTAACCCACTTAAGCCACAACTTACTTCAACGCTGTTGGTTTAGCAGAATTGTATACTTTTTATATTCATGAGCTGCTTCTTGTCCATCTCCATGTGAATCCGAGTTAACTGTCTTAAATAGGACAGTTTCTCAGCAGCAATCTCAGTATAGACAGTCATAAGTCAAGTTCGCTTCCCTTAGAACTGTAAATTTCCACAGGTGATTTTACCAGGAAACCAGCTATTTCGAGGCCATCTCTATGCGAATCCGAGTTTACTATCTTAAAAATGGCTGATCTTGTCATTTTACTCTAACCTTCAACTGTAAAGATTATAGAGATTATGTTTGCATTTATTTGTATTTGGATATATTATATATTTCCACTTTTTTTCTTTTTGAGGTAAAAATAAAACCTAGCAAATAAGTAACAAAATTACGTTGTGGATTGCATTCATTCTAAATAATTGAACGCAATACCTACAAAGTAATTAAGTTGCTAAATGTACTTCAAATACATCGTTGGCATAATTTACTTCATTTGACGAAGGCAAATCCCATTGGTCTATTAAAAATGGCAATTAAAATTTTTGATAATAATCTTAATATTAAAATGCTTGCTGATAAGATTAACAAAGATTTTATGACGGTCTTACATCAAATTTGATTTATAAAGCGTAACGCTTGGAGAATTAGTATATAAACGAAAGAACCGTCGCGCAGCCACACCGGGATACCAAGCAGTATGCGTACAGTACAAAGTTTAGGCAGAGTATTGCTTTTCTTAGCAATCGTCATAGGACCGCAGCAAACCTGGCAGGTATTTATGGTTTATAAAACAAGAGGAGGAAACTAAGAGCGAACTATAGCTACTGTCAACTTTTCTGTTCACCATTCCACTTCTACATTTTGCAGCTCTCGCTACCCACCGATCCCACCTATCAGGCTGGTGTGGTCGAATATATACCGGGTGTGGGCAAAGGAAAAGCTAAGGCCCGGGAAAGCCTCAAGCGTATGAAAGAGGTCATCGAATCGGATGGCACACGCGATTTAGATATACTAGTATTTCCCGAGTTCGTACTGAATGACCCGACGTTCCGCACTTTTGTGCCCGATCCCAAGCTGCAGATAGCACCTTGTGAAATACCCAGTTATGATCACTTTCTAACGGAACTATCATGCGCCGCCCGTTCACGTCAACTCTATTTGGTCGTCAATTTGATGGAGAAAGTGTTTTGCGCCAACGACACCACAGCGGTTGGACGTTGCGACGCCAGTGGTTTAAACAGTTATAATACCAATGTGGTGTTCGATCGGCAGGGGCGTGTCATTTCGCGTTATCGCAAGACACACCTCTACCGCTACGAGTGGTACGATGTGAATGTATTGCCACAAGCGGAACTTGCCACATTCATCACCGATTTCGGCGTAACTTTTGGCCACTTTATATGCTTTGACATGCTTTACTGGGAACCCCCAGAGGTATTGGTGAAAGAGCATGGCATTACAGATATTATTTACACAACTTATTGGTTCAATGAGCTGCCCTTCCTCACAGCCGTGCAGCTGCAAGAGGGTTGGGCATTCGCTAACGATGTGAACTTGCTAGCCGCAGACGCTAGCAAGCCCAGTGGACAGAATTCCGGTTCGGGTATTTATGCTGGGCGCTTGGGACGCCTAGTAGCGGTCACTTATGAAGAACCCACCACACAGCTGCTCACTGCGAGCGTACCAAAACGCGGCTACCGTCAGAACTATCAAGCGCCACCAGTTATACAGCCCAACTTTGTGCCGCAAGTCAGCACATCGCGTTTTACCAAACTTGCCCTGCTTCGCGACTACAATGTGGACATTTTTAAAACTCAGTTGCTGCCCGCCGACTTCACGACAGTGAATGAAACTCTATGCTACGATAGTCAGTTCTGCTGTCATTTTCAGGCTTCGCGCACCATTGTCAGTAGCGTAAGTACTTACGCAGCGTACCGCTATCGGCTCGCAGCTTACAGCGGCTCACGCGTCACACACCAGCGCGTCGATCCGGCGGCTTTGAAAGTGTGCGCTGTAATCGCTTGCACCAATGCGAATTTGTACAGCTGTGGTCACATCTTTCCAGCTGGCGTTACAGTTGGTAATACTTACTATTTTAGTGCATTGAATGTAAGCGCTTCATTCCCACATGCGCCGCGACGCCTCATTATGCCGTCTAGTGTGGATGGCAGCATTATGCCACTGCCGGTGCACACTTATGAGTGGCAGGAATTTGAGAGGTAGGTTTTGTATATGCATTGAAGTACAATAATTTTTATAATTTCTCTAAATGCGCGTAGCAACAACACTACTGCGATCTCCATAAGCTTGACATATCCCAAACTGGATATACTGACCTTTGGCATTTGGGGTAATTACTATTCGACTGAGGTGAGCACGCATAATTTCGATCCGGTGTGGCAGCCTGTGCGAGTACCTAATTCTGGTGCTTCTAAACTTGGCGAAGTGAAGCTTTTAGTAGGTTTGGTATTAGTAGCGCTTAGCCAGTTGTTCTAGGTTAAGCGCTTTACACATTGTTCATTCAAGGGTTGGGGAAATATTTTGTCTAGGTTTTGTGGAACCGATGCCAAAAATGGGACCTATATTACATGTAGCAATGATTGATTAATAAAGACTTCTCTATAATATTATAAAATTTGTTTAAATATCTTTTTGTACTCTTTTGTATGTTGCTGTAATAATTTTAAAATTTTTAATACTTGGTATAAATGATAATGTCTATGTTAATCGTATTTTTATAGTTATGCAAATCGTTTTATTTTTTATCATACAGCGTCTACCAGTAGGGATGAGGTGATTTTGACAGCTCGTAGTGGCTATATTTGTTTACAGACTTGTGTCAAATTTTGTCCGTGTGTTTAGTAAGATTTGCCATTTCATCATTTCACGTTGCACTCTGGTATAACGCTTGGAAATTGTCCAAGATTATTACGTAAATTAACATGCTCTGTAAAATTCATAAATTCACGTTCATCAAAAAATCATCTTCTCAGTTGAAGTCCATTTCTGGCTTAATGGCTTCGTCAACAAACAAAATTGTCGCTATTGGGGTGAGTTAAATCCTCGTGTGCTGCAGTAAGCGTAATTTACCATTAATGGGGAGTGTTATAACACGATATTTACCGACTATTTTTCCGGAATTTGATTAAATCGATGGACAATCTTTATTTGCAAAAAGACAGCGCGCCGCCTCATGTTTTACACCTAAACATGGACACATCGCGTGCAAAGTTTGTCGACTCGTTGATTTCGATAAATCGCCCAGTCAATGGGCATTCAAGTTCGTTGTATTTAACGCCTCTAAATTGTTTGTTCTGCGGGCATGTTAAATTAAAGAAGCTCAAGCTCTTTTCTTACCAAAATACAAATAACAAAATGTTTTTTTTTTTTGTATTTAATTTATTACGTTTTATATTTTGTTTATTTATTACTAAATATTTTAGTGTTATAGCGATCACATGCTTTAAGTTATTTGAATAGAATTTTAATGATTTATTTTTTTAATATTATTTTTGTTTTTAATTTTTAATTGGAATTTTTTATTTAAATTTTTTTTTTTAATTTTTTAATTTCCATTTTTTTTTCTTATTTTTTTAAAATTTTTATATATTTTTATTTGCACTTTTTACCATCATTACCCTTTAACTTAAATTTTGTATTGTTTAATGTGTTTTTATTATTTCTTATTAACTTTGTAACTCATACATAAAGAAATCAACCAACCCACTTTCAATTAAAATAAATATCGTAAACATTTATACAAAATTTACTTTCCACCATAATTTAAGCGCATGCTTATCGCAATATTTTTTATTGTCAGTGAATATTTACCACGATTATAAACGATTATAAAATATATGACAGTGGAAGGAAACAAATACCACGGTCATGCTATATTCTATATTTGCCTAAGATAACACTAAGTAAGAAAATTCGGGACCGAAGTCTAGGTAACATAGCAAAAGCTGTGTTGGGAGAGGTTATGTGTGCGAAGACTGCTTTTAAGAATTATAACGCTCAAAAAAGAATATACTAAATCAACGTTTACTGCTCTAAAGCATTGAAGGAATACCAAACCTCTTTCGCTGGATCTCTCAATGGCCCTTAACTGTATACTTTCTTTTTGTTTGTTTGCAATTTTTTTTTCAGCGCGAAGTATGAAGAAATCGTATTTTTCTTTAATATAAGCACTTATAGCTGCATTTCGAGCACCAGAGACTAGTAACAGTCGCCTTTTAGAGTATATTAAATAAAGATGTGCATTCACGAGCTGCGCTTATGTTGCGTGTTACTCATACTAGTAATCGTAGGAACTCAGTCAAGCCTACAGGTAATTGTTTATACTATAGGAAAATAAAAATTTTGTAAGCCAAGTGAAAAGGCGTGCGGTATCTACCCAGTTTTATTGTAGATAATTATAAAAAAAATGCCTTAAGAATTGCGCATGCTTCTATGGCAAAAATGGATCGAAGTTCCCCTTTCACAAATGTTTAGAGCTGAAAGCATCATAGCCCGATGAATTTTATAAAATACCTATAAGAGACATCCACTTGTTGTTTATCAACAAAAAACTCTTTCTATGAACTGAAAAGCACACGATTCTTGAACTGAGAACTTTAGAGAATCGATTCTCAAACAGGATGGTAACAAACGAAAATGGCAAACCTTGTGTTAAAAGTGTCATATCTTAAAACACACGTCTTTACTTTAGATCAACTGCTCTTAAGGATGACGCTCAAAAGAAGAAGAGATCTTCTCATAATTGATAAAATATCTTTATATCTATAAAATAAGCTTAATATGAAAAACTAATACTACAACGAGAATGATTAAAATTGAAAACTTCGAGGAGTCGTAGAGGTATTAGGAATGTAGCGACAGAAATATCATTGAAAAAGATATAGTCTCCAATGATCTGTCTTCACGATAAGACTTCTTTGTAATAGCTGAGATACTTAAGAGCTTTCACTTGTAAGGAACCCACCACATATTACCATAGTGTTGTAAGTTAAACAGAGCTCATCATGGTACGACAATTATTGGAAAAGAACGCATAACTTCAGGCAACAAATCAGGCAAATCATGAGAGTCAGCGGACTGTCTAGAGAACGATCGAATCTAGAGCTTGTGTACAGAGAAACCTTCATCAGCAGTCTACAAATCTATTCAGAATAACAAGCTAGTGTAATCCAGTAAATTTCTCTAGTCAACGCATCAATCACATTTTACATCTTTGAATTCAATCCTGCCTAATTTATATTTGTCTTTACATCTCCCTCTACATGCTTTTCTCTTCTCTATTTCTTAGCACTCATTGCCTACAGATCCCACGTATAGTGCCGGTGTGGTTGAATTTATACCATCACCCGGTGAGGGACAACCGAAAGCCAAAGATGCGCTCAGACGCGTTAAAGGCATTATCGAATCGAATCTTACCAGCGGCTTGGACATACTCGTTTTTCCCGAATATGTGCTAAACGACTACTCCTTTCTGACTTATGTGCCGGATCCAGCGCTCAATATTACACCATGTGATGTGCCAGATTACGACTTCATTCTCACAAAATTGTCTTGTGCAGCGCGTTCGCGTCAATTATATTTGGTCATACATGTGAAGGAGAAAGTCTACTGTGCTAATGATCCGCTACCTGTTGGTCATTGCAATGTGAGCGGCATAAACACCTACAGCACAAATGTGGTGTTCGATCGACAGGGGCGCGTCATATCGCGTTACCGTAAGACCAATCTCTTTCGTTATGAATGGTATAGCGTGAATGTGCTGCCACAACCGCAGCTGGCGACATTTACTACCGATTTCGGTGTGACTTTCGGACATTTTATAGGTTCCGATTTTCTCTTCTGGCAACCGGCGCAAGCGTTGATCAAAGAGCTTGGAATAACAGATATAATCTATGCAACACACTGGTTTAACGAGCTGCCCTTCCTCACAGCCGTGCAGTTGCAGGAGGGTTGGGCGTTCGCAAACGACGTCAACTTACTTGCCGCAGACGCTAGCAATCCCAGCGGACAAACTAGCGGTTCAGGTATTTATGCCGGACGACTGGGACGTCTGAAAGCGGTAATTTATGAGCAACCCACCACACAACTGCTTACCGCGAGCGTGCTCAAACGCGCCTACCGCCAAAATTATCAAGCGTCGCCGGTGCCACAGTCCAATTTCATACCGCAGGTCACTACACCGCGTCTCACCAAACTCGATCTTCAACGCGATTACAATGTGGACATTTTTCAGACACAATTACTGGACATCGACTTCACAGCCGTAAATGCAACGCTGTGTTACGACAAACAGTTCTGCTGTAATTTTCAGATATCGCGCACACCGGTCAGCAGTTATCGTGTTTATGTAGCCTACCGTTATCGCCTTGCAGCCTACAGCGGCACACAGGCAACGGTTCAGCGCTTGGAAACTGCAGCATTGAAGGTGTGCGCCGTGATCGCTTGCACCAGTGCGGAGTTGTACAGTTGTGGACACATCTTTCCAGCTGGCAACACAGTTGTTAATACACACTATTTCAATGCGTTGAAAGTGCGCGCCTCATTTCCGCAGGCGCCGCGGCGACTCATTATGCCGACTAGTGTGGATGGCAGCATGTTGCCGTTGCCAGTGCATATGTATAAATGGCAGGAAGTGGAAAGGTAGTATGCCACAAAATTTTGTTAAGTAGAATGTGAAATACAACAACAAAACTTCTATTTTTAGACATAACCTCACTGATGTAACCATTAGTCTGTTATCGCCGAAACTGGATTTGCTCACTTTCGGCATTTGGAGCAATTATTTTCTGAACAAAGTGAATCAACACAATTTGGATCCTATATTGTTGCCAGCGCAGCAAACCAGCGGAGCGGCAACTGCTTTGAATGGCCTAAAGCTATTAACACTATTGTGTTTAGTCAAAGTGTTCTTTCAAAATCAGCTTTGAAACGAAATTTGAAAGAGAAATGTTTCGTCCGTTCTCATTTTCATTTTTGTCCTATTAAATGATTTTTATTTACACATTTTTTCGACTTCAATTACTTGATTCTGAAAGTTGGATATTTTTCATAAGCAAAAGTTGGATTTGCTTATATATTAGTGAAGTTTTTTTCTTTTAATAAGAAAATTCAAATTTAAAAAACAAAAAATTTTAAATAAATGACAAAAATGAATTGAATGTTTTTTTTTGTTTTACTTTTATTTTAATAAATTATAAATTTGAATTTTTTTAATAGAAATATCTTATTTAGAGAACTTTACTTTGAAAGTAAATTTAGAAAAAATATGTCAAAATAAATTTTGAAAAAATGTGTCAAAATAAATTTTGAAATACTAAACTAGAAAAAACGTTAATTTCAGCTGCACTGAAGCCTTGATCGATTAGTTTGTATGGCAGCTATATGCCATAGTGCTACAATCTGAACTATTTATTCGTAGATTGTGGTGTTGCTTTAGACAATAATCTATGCGAAATTTCTAGTAGATATTTTGTCAAATAAAAAAGTACACACAAGAACTTAATTTTGACCAATCTCTTTGTATGGCAGCTATTTTTTATAGAGGTACCTTTGTTTACACTTTAAGGGAAATTACCCTTTTGTTCACATTTGATGCGGTCAATGACCCTTTTGTTTACATTTAGCCAAGTCAACAACCCTTTGTTTACACTTTATGGAGTCAATGACCCCTTTGTTTACACTTAGCCAAGTCCACAATCTTTGTTTACGTTAAGGGGGGACTTGCCACTTCTTAAAGATCTTTATCTCAGAGGTGCCTTTTAATAATGCGATTCGTTGCACCAGACAGTTTTATACCTTAATTTGCGGCTTAGTTATTTCTAGGTTTTCCATTATTGGCGTTTTGTAGGCGGAGCAGTAGTTCGAATATGCCCATTTACAATACCGACTTTCTTATCGTGCCAGGTAACATGTATATCAAGTTTCATCAAGATATCTTAAGTTTTACTCAATATACAGCTTGCACGGACAGACAGTCACTCGGATTCAATTCGTCTCATCATCCTGATTTTTTATATATATTATACATAACCCTATATCTATCTCGATTCGTTTTAGGTGATACAAGCAACCGTTAGGTGAACAAAACTATTATACTCTGTGCCAACATGTTTTTAGTATAAAAATTATAAAAAAAATTAATAATTTGAAAAAAAATTATATATTGAAATCCTTTCCTGAGATGGTCCAGGTGTAAAACTCTGATCAAAAGACTTGCTCTCAGCAAGTTTGGTTAAAATAGCTTTAGTGGTTTGTGAGATATGCTCATTAATTATTAATTAAATTCAATTTTCTTAATAGATATAGCTTACTTTGAGATTTTTAGTTTGAAAGTAAAAATTTTTTTTTTAATAAATTTGTTTTGAATTATTATTTTTTTTTAATTTTTGTTCACAATCTTTTGTAAATTTTTTTACTGTACGAGTATATTCAAAATTTGTTTTCAAATTTTTTTTACAGCTTTTTTTAAATTACACTAATTTTTAAACTTTTTTCCAAACACAATTTTTAACATACAAATTTTCGTAATACTACTTTATTTATAAAAAATGTATTTAAATAAATTTTTGAAAGCAAATTTTTTTTAATAGTTATGTCTAAAGTTTCAAATTTTATTTTTCAATTTTTTATAGCTTATTTTAAAATTTTTTCGTAGTAAAATTTTTTACATAAAATTTTATTAACATAACTTTATTTACCAACCAATACTTAGATTGAATCAGCTCCCAAATATACCATATACTCTAAATTTTGTTCTAAAAAGCAAAAACTCATCACAATTGCATAAGCCAAGCAATTAGAAATAACTGTTCTCTTACTTGCAGTTTACACACATACAAACACACCTATGTAGCTGTACAAACGCATATTGCATTTTTACAGTTTCGCTGTTTCAGCAATTTTCGCAGCTCGTGTTATGTACTCTTCGCTACCCGCCTTGTAATCGTAAAAACTGCTACAAACCAGCGAAAAAATTTATTGGGTAATTAAAATTTTTTTAGTTAGCGTTTACCTGCACACACGCATGCACATACTCAACGCGGAAATTGCAGCATGCAACAGTTTCCTCTATGATTTACGCACATACATACCTACGAATGTAAATAGATCTTAATGATGACCAAACGACCACAAAATACTATGGTACAAAAACTGGTGATAATTGGACCATATCTGGTACGTCTTTCTTTTTCTTCTGATGTAACGTTATCCACTCTACGGTGCTACGTGAAGGTGAAATTATTTTAAGCTTATTGAAAAAAAATCATTATGAAATATATTCCACTTTTTGTTCGAAGTTCATACCATTTTTCAAGTTTTGTGTAAACTTCTTGTTTAATATAGATCAAAACCACCACAAGACTAATAAAGAAGTCAGTAGCGCTTGTTTAGGTACAATATAGTTGCCTAGGACTCCGTCATGAAAATTTGGCATTGTTCATTCTTATATAAACATCTTTTTACCTTGACACCGTATGTCCTTAAGGTTACTTTAGACATCCAACGTCACAAACTCAGCAGTAATTTCTTACTCTTACTCTCGACGGCTGATTGCAAATCGATTACGAGTTCTTACCCTAAGCCAAAAATGACCATCTTCCCAAACACATAAATAGTATGTCTATGTAACGGTACCTCTGGCGCTAAGATAATGAAGGCCCTTAGAGCTGAAACTCTCGAATCAACTGGTTTTACATTATTATGTACTCTAAAACTTTGAATTAAACCGACTTCCTTAAACACGATACACATTACATCCTTGTTATACAGTCTTCGAACTATTAGAAATAACAGTAATGCTTGTTAGTTACGTAAACGTAGGATTAAAAGCTTGCTTTCTAGTTGCTCTTAATATTTTTGTTCGTTTTTGGTCGGAACTGCTTGACACAGACTGTATTGCTTTGAACCTCGACGGAGTGTTAGAAACTACGTCTATTAGCTTTGAACCTCGACGGAGTGTTAGAAACTACGTCTATTAGCTCCGTTCCCACGACAGTCGGGTCTACGTAACCGGAACGGACCCGGATTTATTCCGGCCAAGGACTGTCAACTCGGCAGAATTCTGTCGCTACAACAACAACAACAACAACGTCTATTAGCTAAAGTTTCGTCGCTCACAATTACAAATTGATTTCAGAACTCATCATTGTTCAAAGGAGGGGTTTGAATTTATAAGCCACTGAGTGGTGCGAAAGTGAGACAGCTACTCGATAGCCAAGTAAGTATGAGAGAACTACTAGTTGTAGCCAGTTTCGAGTGTTTACTTCCTTTGCAGATAGACATTTAAGACTCCGAGAAATATTTCGAAGATAGGCCGATGCCATTTTAGACAGTTCTTGCAAAGAGTTCCTGAAGAGTAGTACAGAGATCTCACGGCAAGAATGTAGATATAGAGTAAAGAACACCTATTATACTTGGCGCCATTTCAGTCACCTTAGAAATACTTACAAAAGTAACCGTTAAATAGCTCGTGGTAGAGGAGTGCTTATACAGTGTTGATTTTTCTTAAGTCTTCACTTCTTTATCACTGGGTTTATGCACTCGTAAACAAATATATAGCGCATATACACTTGTGAGTAAATGGGTATGTGATTATTATTAAATGATTTCGTTGAAAATATGTCGGTCCGCAGCTTTACTACGCCTGCTCACTTAACAAGCTTACTTTTAGTATTTTTCTTCTTCTTGTAGTTCTAACGACTTGTGCTTTTTAGTCGACTAAATTTTGCTAAAATTTTAACTACATTTGTTGTTGCCGGATTTTATTTTGATTTTTTTATGACACTTAAGCGGAAATTGTCCACTGTAGAGGTGATTTAGAAACAGCTATGTGTGCGTGTGTGCGACAAAGTTGCCAGCTGTTAGGCCATTCAACATTTCAAGGTTAAATTTCGGGCATCTAATAAGATTAAAAGTGTATTTATTGGAGGATACGTGAAATATAGGATTTTTTTATGCAAAAAAATTTAAAATTCCTAAATTGTGTGTAATTGAGTATCTAATTGATTTGCTCGCTTCCAAATTTCCAATTTGACGAATTTTAGATTACAGAGTTATTCAGTTAGAATTCAAATTCGATTTTTTATTTTTCAAGGTTAAAACCAATATATTTATATAAGTACTTGAACTGAGGATAGTAGTATGATCATCTGATTTCCGCGAACTTCACTCAAGGTTGCCTGGCTTCTGGTGCTGCAAGCCTTTTTTTGTTTTTTGTTTGGTAATACTCTTGTATCACACAAACCACAAAATACTTCTAAACCTCCATTATTTATTTCGAGCAGCCAATGCAGGATTGTAACGGAGTCTCACCAAACTCCCAACGGCTTCTGAAGTAAAATCATCTGGAAGCCAAAAATAAGTTTAACACAGCTCGACCATTTTCTAAATAACTGTGTTTTAAGTCAAAAAGTTCAGCTGCGAACGTAAAAGATTTTCTTAATAATCTCGCAGTTGCTAAGAAATTGTATATGTAATATTCTAAACCGAACTAAAATCGCGGTTTATATTGTTCAGTCACACTAAACTAGTGACAGTGGTCCAAGCTCTGCATCTGTTTCTATAATATTTCTTGAAAGCCTCTTTGAATGTTTTAAGTCGCATCCGAACGGATAATGGGCTGTTATGAACCGTTTTTTGAGTTTAACAATTACTTCGGAATTTGCTGTAAACCAGCGAAGCAGCGGTCGCTGGAGGCTGTGTTTTCTTAAAAATTTTATTTGGGTTTCACCACAACCGGGCCTTGTCAGCCGGCTGAAGCATAGTTCTAATATCGTGTAGACTTTAATTATTACGCTTAACCAAATTTAGGTAGGCGATACTAATTTTTTGAAAAAAAAAACAGTTCCTTCGGTACTAAATAGGCGAAATACATTCACCATCAGTTCTATTCAAGCAAAAGCAGCTCTTTTCCAGAAGAATAATTTCTTTGGTATGCCTCACTATTTCTCTAAGAATTTTTACTCTCCAACTCACTCTTTAGGCGTGCCTTTGAAGTCCATTTGAAATACTCTGAATTTGGTCGCAAGACACAACTAAAATGATTGTAACAATTTAAGGAAGGCTTCAAGACGACTGGTGAACCCGTTGTTGAAAAAAAAGCTTACTTAGAGTGGACTTCAGCCAAAGACTCTTTCTGGTATCCCAGAGCTTCTTGTAAGGTTAAAACTACATCAAGAACTAATCAAATTCAAGCCCATGACAGTTAGAGATAATTTCAATTAAAGAAGAAGAACGAAAATCTGTGTGTTGTATAACAATCCAGCGAATCTCTTTGCGGTTCCACAGGCTATGGTGCTACAAATGCGCTAAACTTCGCTGTTCAGTAAAAAGACACCTCCAGCTTCGCTAAAACTTTTTTTTATTGCCAACAACTACATACACATACCATATATTCTATAAATTGACTTGCAAGTGTAATAAAATTAAAATCAGCAACAAAGTCGAACTCAATGTGGTCGCGTCGTTCTGATGATGATGATCGTATATAGTGTCATTCAAAAAATAATTGCCATAAATACCAAATGTCAAGAGATCCGAACGCGGTTGTAACAAAGTGAGGTTAGCCAGGGTAAAGTTGCTTCAAAAGCATAAATTAATATATAATAAATAACTGCAAACCAAAAACTCACCTGTGCGCCTGTAATTGCCACTCGAACTCATCTACTGGCAGCGGCATTAGCAGATTATCAACGCTCGTTGGCGCCAGTAAAGACGGACGCTGCCGTGTAAAATTGCCACTTATACGAATGATATCGAAAATATACCGCGGCACCACCTGCACGCCTTCCTCATAGATACGTCCACAAGTGTAGAGATGATCGCCAGTGCAAGCGAAGATCGCACAAACCGCCAACTCATCAGGTTCGGTATTTAGAAAAGTGCCCATGTCATGAAATGCTGCCAACCGGTAGTAATAGCTCACCGTGCTAGCCGTAGCCAGCGTATTCGCGTGCATTTCTATATGAAAATTGCAACACAAATCATTGTGGCAGAGTTGTTGCTGCAACGGCCCACTCGTTTGCGTCGCATCGACTAACGGCTGTGTCACATACAAATCAATATTATTGTCACGCGTTACAACTACGCCTGTGAAACGTTCGAGCACGCTTTGATTGTTATTATTAAGCTGCGCTTTAAGATTGCGCTGGCGCGGCTTGAATATCTTCAAAACCTTTTCGCTGCTGACATTATGCTTTGGTATCACGCTCAAGTGCAGTTTACTTTGCTTCTCAACGCTGGTCATGGTTGCGATGAGCACACCATATCTGCCCGCATAGATGCCTGTGCCGCTGCGTCCCCTGCTTGGATCATTTGTGCCGGCCACCAGCAGATTGACATTGTTGCTGAAAGCCCAGGACTGATGCAGTTGCACCGCTGTGGAGCAGACGTGAGCGATGTTTGAGGTTAGATAATATGATATGTTAATAGACCTGGTTATTAAAAATGCTTAGAATCTTCATATTGGTCAAAAGACACAGAATTTCTGAGCACAAATTAAGAGTAACCGCCTAGGCCGGAGAAAATGTAATTCCTAATTGAAGCTTAGTGTTTCTCCAAACTGAACACCTCATAAACACTCGATAGGTGGAAATTGTAGTAAACTGCAATTTAAGGTGCCTCAAGCTTCAAAAAGCAGTAGGTATTTTAAGCTCAATTTCTGGTCAACGTTTTGGCAGGAATCAGTCAGTCACACCATGGCTGCTAAACCGAGCTGTTACAAGGAATGTTACTGAAGTTGACAGCTTGACCACTGCCGATTTGCTAACACTGTGCCAACTTCTCTATGGACCACAACAACGCGTAAGCTTTAACTAGATAGATTTAACTAAGACTCAGCGTACCTAAAACTCCAGTTCATTGCTTGCATGACGAAATCTTAAAACCTCACAACTAACCTGTCAAGAATGGCAGCTCCGATTGCCATTTGCTCGGATGCAAAAAGTCCGTAATGCCACGTTGGACCAGCGTTTGCGCCGGACGCGCATACAGCAGATCCATGCGTGTAAAATGCCCGAAAGTGACATTGAAATCAGTGCGGAATATGGCCTCCTCCTCCGGTTGTGACGTATAATTAAAATACAACCACTCACTGCCAATCAAATTGTATTTCCGGTAACGCGAAATCACCACGCCGTGACGATCAAACACCACATTTGCATTGTAGATGGCGCAGTTGGCAACTAAATCGCTAACATTCTGCGATTGCGTGCAATTATGCACCTCCACCACATTGATGAGCACATATAAGCCCAGCGAACGCGCATAACAAGACATTCTACTAATAATATAATTGTAGTGAGCGTCGTCGGCATTGCAAGTTATCACATCATCGCTGGGCGCTGGTACCACTATGGGAGTGTCGTGGTCATTTAAAACATCCTCAGGAAAGACCACAATATCCGGACGTATGGCAGATGACTCGAGTAGTACGCCGAATTGACGCAGGCGCTGCTGTGTGCTGGCGGCTGCATTGACTGTGCGCGCGGGAAACTCAACCACAGCACCGATGTAGTAGTCGGCGTCCGGCGGTGTGGGCTGTGAATGTTAATTAGCAGCTGTTTGAAATAACATTCATTTAAATTTAGAAGTATTACCTCGCCGCTTACAGCCGCATAGTGAATACTGTTGCAAACCAAGTACAAGCAGAACAGAAATTTATAAAGCCACATTTTAGGTGTTGCGATCCGAAACACGTCTAGACGCTGTATATCAGTGTTTTGGAATGGAAATTCACCGGGAACGACACCGGTCATGGTCGTTATCAGCCGTAACTGTTTGTTGTTGTACCCTTTAATTGCCGTGTTGATAATATCGACAAGTTTTACGCTGCTCCAACGCTTATCAGTCAATTCTCTAAAAGTTTATCATGTTTATCAAACACCACAACAGTTATTTGCGGCTCAGACGAACGCTAGTTATGCGTCATAGCTTAGCAAAATGGTTATGATCATTGTTTATTCGGGTTAACCAAAAAAATACAACCAACTTTTAGGCGTTACAATAGCACAAATACTCATTTCAGCGTGCAGTTAGCGACGCGAAGCTTTATTTCCACGTCAGTCGTTGCTAAGTAAATGAAAAGCACCCTGTTTTAACTACTGCTTACAACATTCGCCATATTCTAATCGAAATTTCTTATATTTGCGATCACTTTATTGATTATTTGGTCTCTAGATTAGCCCAAAGGCAAAAAACGTCGAATGGATTCTATCGACCTACCTTTTTTATTGTTTTTGTACCGCTCGAAAACATCCCTGAAGTAATTTGGCGAAATGCGGTCAAGTTGACGATCTTTGGCGGGTTGGCGGGTTGGCGGGTTGGCGGGTTACGTATACCCGTTTGTCGTGGCAAGGATCTCACCTTTTTTCGTAGAGCTTGGTGTAAACCATTGAATAACATTTTTTAAATAGGTTGCAAGTCTTCTTACCGAAGTTGACTCGAAGTTATATCGCCCAACGACTGTCAACTCTGTTTATGACCGTTATAGAAGTGTTATGCGGCAGAGTCATTAAAACATACCAAAAAGGGGAAGCGAAGTCCGTCAAAACGAAGAACGAGTTGTTGTTGCCGTTGTTGTAGCATTTATCAAGACTCTGTCATCGAAATCATCTAACCGGAGACCAAGGAAACCTGCTGTTTCGGCAAGGTCGGACCATAGGGAGCGTTGTGTTAGATAAGTGCGATATATTGGGCTTGCAAAATGGTGGTTAGAGTCATGCGAAGACTCGTTGCAAGCAGAACAAATATTTAGTATGTCGGGCGCGATTTTCGATAGATAGGAATTTAAGCTGCTACAATATCCAGAACGAAGTTACGCAAGGGTTACACTAGATTGGCGAGGCAACTCGAAATTTTCGTCGGCAACTTCCACAACAATCGGTTTTACACAATTACCATAGTAGGCGGTGCTACGATACCGGAATTGATCCGGATTTTATTCGGCTGAGTATTGTTGCGATCGGTAAATTTTAAGTGAACTGGTGCTCTGAAGCGGGTTTGTATTGAAATGTTATGTCTGTACCCTTCCAGTATAAATACTAACCTCACTTTTTCAACAGTTCGCTCCTCCAAAGCTATTGTCGGCACTAGATATGTTACAGTAAATCAATTGACAGTAACTCAAAAACATCGATTTCTACAGAACAAACATTCATTATCGATTATTGTTTGACCGATTTTGCAATGATACAAAGCGAAGCAGTTTATATTCTACATACATATGTATGTATGTATACAGCATTTTTATAATTAAAAAATATATGTTAATATCATAACTAAAGCTTAACGTTAATAATGGAGTAATTGTGCGTTAGCTAATTAAATTATTCAGCGACTGGCGCCAGGTCTACAGCGCCATTAGCAGCCATAACCACAACGTCTTGATCTACGGCTGGTGTAGCTTTTGCTTCAGCAGCATTCGCTGCGGCCTCTGCCGCTGCAGCAGCCGCAGCTTCTTTCGCCTTCTCGTACTTGTTCACCTCTGCAATGAGAACACATAAATATTATTGTTGTTCCGTTAGTGATCCAATAAATGTATGACTCACCGAACTTGCTGATGTCAGCGCCCAATAAACGCAAAACATGCACTGTCTCATTACTGTCCACATAGGCACGCAGGCTGGAGGAACCGCGCCAGCCCACCAGGAAAAGCGTGAAACGCGCGTCTTCGTACTTTAAAATGCAGCTGCCAACGCCTGCACGACAAATATATTAATGTTTTAATAGGAAACAACCAGCTATCATAATATAAGTGTGTTACATACCTAATTCCTTGCAACGTTCTTGCGTTTCCGGCGCCAAATCTAGCGTTGACGGTGGCTTAGTTGGATCGGTGCAATTGAGCAGCAGTATTAAATCTTCTCTAGAGATCTGTATGCGCCGTATGGCGCCCATAAATGCATTTGTCGTCTGCAAACCTTCCTGCGCCAAGCGGAAGGGATGCATTGTATGACGATTCTCACAGCGCACAAATGTCTTCACACCGGTATTTATAATCTTAATGGCATCTTCATTCAACAAGACCATATTACGTATGGGCTCGGAGCAGTAATAGATGTTTTTTTTCTTATCGGTGACACAGCGTGTAAGCAGACAGCGCTTATTTAGCGTGTCGTCGAGCGCAAAAAAGGATTTCAACTCGTCCCAATCGACGTCCTCTTCCTCGAAGAATATATATGGATCTTCTTTGTAGCCATGCAGACGTCGGCGTTTGCGTTGTGGTCCCCATGGCACAGATTTCTCTTCGATAGGCTGGCCGTTTTCATCCAATTTAACTTCCAGTTTGGGCTTTTCAAGCAACGTCTGCAAGTCATTCTTCTCGAAGGGCAATTGACGACGCTTCTCAATAACAGCAACAAAGAAACCGCCAGAATTTTGTAAATGCGGCAAGACACGCAAGCATTTCTCTAAACCGATTTTCGTGATTTGCTGCGTCGGCAGTGGAAACATATTTGGTCGTATGACCGTATGATACTTCTCAGGCACCTCATCGAAACTTGTAAATATTTCGTCGACTTGCTTAGTGGCGAGCTTCCAACTCGTCATGCCAGGTTTAAACTTTAAGCCGGGTACCATATGTGCTGCGTCTACTATCTCCAGCGCGCCATCAGCGTCAGCAATAATGCGCTGAAGTACAGCTTCATTTTCAATGGGATTTAACGAGCATGTGGAGTAGACCAAGCGACCACCGACATTAAGCATTTCAGCGCCACGCCTTGTAATGCGATACTGTATGCTAGAAAAAAGTAGTATTTTAAAATTTTGTTTAGCGTTGTAAAAATATTATCTAAGCTTACCCGTGCAAGTTGTAAGCCTGCGCTAAATTCCATTTCGTCCAAATATCGGGATTCTTGCGTAGTGTGCCATCGCCCGAGCATGGCACATCACATAGAATCTTATCAAACTTCAAAATTGATTTGCTGCCATCTTCTTCTATTTGCTGTAAATATTGATATATTTATTTATTTATTTTCTTTTTGTACTTTATTTTCCACGTACCAATAAATTCGGATAGAAACTGCTGTCATGATTAGTCACTAGAAAACACGGCGAATTTAGCCTTTTCGCCTGATGCACCAACATATAACAACGATTGTTATCCACATCATTGGCTACAACAAAACCCGGTGGTATTTTATGCTTTTCCGGCGCACTATGTAGCGCTTCAATCAGTTGTGCCGTCTTTGAACCCGGCGCAGCGCACATATCCAGCACTTTATCGGTGGGTTGCACATCTAAAACAAGCGGTGGTATCATAGACACAGCTTCCTGACGACTTATGCTACCGGCATTTGTTTCAGTTATCAGAAAATTGTGCAAACGGAACAGTGGCTCCGAACGGCGTATATCTTTGCGCGTCAATTGCAGTTGGTACGCCAATCCATCTGGATACCATGGTAGCCGTTGTGGGCGTTCCACCTCTTCTTTCGCAATACTATGCAATTCAGCGACGCTGCTCACATAATCGGCAAACAAGTCGCTCTCGATTATGTCAAGCAATGCCTTTGCCTCACCACGAAAGCCGGTTACACGGAATGTAACAGGTAAATTATCGCGTATCTTAGCAAGAAACTCCTGCCATTCCGCTTCGTCCGCACATATATTTTGTAGTTGATAGTATTTGATGAAAGCTTCATTATCACGTTTGATATCCTCATAGGGCTCTTGACGTACTGGTCGTGGATCGACTCCCTGCTATTTAATGATTTTTAATTATATAGCGAGACCAAACTCAAAATCAACAGTTTACTTACGTTCTCGCGCTTTTGACGTTTTTTAGCAGCAAAAGGATTTGATTTTCTGTTACGACCCATTTTCTTTAATCAGAAATACTGTATTTTCTATTGATAAAATATTGTAATATTTAGATTATGTGTGTTTCAAATTGGCTTGGTTCAAAGCCAATGGATTAAATTGTGAGCGGAGAAAATGTAAACACGTGTCTACTAGATGAAGGCATCTCTGTCGTTACTCACAGCTGTTAACTAGGGTGATGCCAGAGGAGCTAATGGTGTTATAAAAATAAACAAAAATGGTTTTAATTATAAGTATTCATAGTTTTATTACAAAATTGCTGAATTATTCTTTTTGTGCTTGTGATGTAAAAATGTGTTAAAATATGTAAGTGTCTAAAATAAATGTTAAGAAGTCACTTGATAATTTTTATCGTATATCTGCTGGCCTCTTATTGTGAATGGTCAACTAAAAAATAAGAAGCATTGTAAAAACTAGAAAATTTGTAAACAATTTATCTTAAAACTCAGCGAATATTTCGATCCTACGTATTTAAAGGATGAAAATAACACAAAAAATAGAATTCGACGAAGATGTATCATCGATCTGTGAGTCCACGGTAAGTTAGCGTGGCAACAAAATAATAAGCACCTCAGCTAACGGCGGTGATGGATGCAGTTGCTCATGTTTTATGGCTTAATTTTAAATTTCAGGCCGCACTAACCGAAGGATGCCGATTACCCGTGCGTATGCACAAGACTGAAGATTGGCCACTTGCAGAAGTTGTTAGCATTAAAGACCATGATGGCAAGCGACAGTTCTATGTGCACTACGTCGATTGTAATGAGATAACGGAATAATGAATAACAAAGTGTGCATTTTGCTTAATAATACATATATATTTCAGTTAATAAACGTCTAGACGAATGGGTTACAGAGGAGGACGTTGATACACGCAAAGTACAATTCCCAAGACGTGATGGTACACAGACAGGTGCCAGCACAGGCGTAACCACACCAAAGAAACATCACTCGTCGGTGCCGGGTAGCGTTTCGAGACCAACTTCGCCACAACCAGCTGCAAGCAATGAAATGGTTAATGGCAACGCTGTGCTGGCCGCTGCACTACAGAAAAAAATTAACCGTAAAAGAAAGGTGCTTGCAAAAATGAGTTTGCTTAAAAGCATACAAATTAACGGCATGCAATTTATAATATAGCTCAATTCTGTACCTGCTCCACCGGCTGTTGTAGTGCCTGAAACACCACCGCCCGTAATAGTACCCGTACCAGTAATACCAGTAGCAGCAGTACCCACAACTCCGGCACCAGTAACAGTAGTTGAAGAAGCCTCACAAGATGGTAAAACCGCAACACCACGCCAGTCTGGTAGCATGGTCATACATCAGGATGATGTAGTGACGCGTATGAAAAATGTTGAAATGATAGAATTGGGTAAACATCGCATAAAACCCTGGTATTTCTCCCCGTATCCGCAGGTAATAAATTTGCTTAAATTTTGGTATAAAATAAAGTAAATAACTGTTTTCGGTTAGGAATTATGTCAAATGCCTTGTATCTACATTTGTGAGTTCTGCCTGAAATATCGCAAAAGTCGTAAATGCCTGGAGCGGCATTTAGTCAAATGTAACCTTCGACATCCTCCCGGTAATGAAATATATCGCAAACACACTATTTCCTTTTTCGAAATTGACGGCCGTAAAAACAAGGTGTATGCACAGAATTTATGTCTACTAGCTAAACTGTTTCTAGATCATAAAACACTTTACTATGACACGGATCCGTTCCTCTTTTATGTTATGACTGAATTCGATTCACGCGGTTTTCATATAGTTGGCTATTTCTCAAAAGAAAAAGAGAGTACGGAAGACTACAACGTAGCTTGTATACTGACTATGCCTCCATATCAGCGCAAGGGTTACGGCAAGCTGCTAATTGAGTTTAGCTACGAATTGTCGAAATTTGAGGGAAAAACTGGTTCTCCCGAAAAACCCTTATCAGATTTAGGTTTACTTTCATATCGTTCGTATTGGGCACAAACAATTTTGGAGATTTTTATTAGCCAAAAGCCTAACAGTGATGGCGAGAAGCCAACCATTACCATCAAGTATGTACACAGTTTCTTAGTATTTTACATAAATTATATTTATTTATCTCTCCCAGCGATATTTGTGAATGCACTTCCATCAAAAAGGAGGATGTTATATCTACATTACAAAATTTAAATCTTATTAACTATTACAAGGGCCAGTACATCGTATGTATAAGTCGCGACATTATTGATCAACATAAGAAAGCCATGGATAAACGTAAAATACGTATCGACTCCAAATGCCTACATTGGACGCCTAAAGATTGGTCTAAGCGCTCCAAGTGGTAAATCTTAAGCATATTACATTTCAAGTTGCAATTTTTTAACTTAGTACAAACATTACGATACATATATACACAAATAATTTTAAACAAAAATACTGTATTCAAACAATAGCGCTTTAGTTACCCTAATGCCAAATTATATGATGATTTTCCCCGCCTTTATTTATTCTCTTTTCCGCTCCACCGCTAAAAATGATAGAAACTATGATTGAAATGCGCGCGTTCTATGTCATCCTTCCATCAATCAATCATAAAATGCAAATCAGCACGCTATTAATAAAGTGCAGCCATTGAATTTATATTCGGTGGTTAAATAATGCAATTTTGTGTGTGTGTTTTATTTTACTTCAACTTCTATTGCCAACTTCTTCAACAAAGTAGTCAAGACTTTGCAGTGTAGCAGTCTCAATAGTGGCCTCGATTGTTTCGGTTGAGGATTGTACTGCACGCACTGTTGCTTTACTCTCGGCTAATTCATGGCTTAATTGTTTTAATTCATGTGCTTCACAAGCTTCCAATTTATCCTTGCACTCTTTGACTGCAGTTTCACTAATCATTTCCACTACATCACCGGTAGCCAGTTTTTGTGTAATGGCTAATATCTCCTTATCCGCGGAGGCTATTTTATCGGAAGGCAATTGGGTGTCTGTTAACAGCGCGCAACGTGTGGCTGCCAATGTCGTAAGTTTCACATATTTCGCGTACAATTGTAAATAATCCTCTTTAACTTCCAAATACTGTCGCGTTTTTTCGTCCACTTGGCGCTTAATATTAATCTCATCGTCTCGAAAGCGACGTAAAGTTTCTAAATAGAGTAAATATTGTATATCTTCTGTACCGCTGACAGAGCCGTTTGGCGATATGGAGCTCACATTGCTGGTGGATGTGGGCGTTGTAGTATTCGCAGACATTTTATTCAATGTTTATTTAAAACGTAAACGTATGATACAAATTTATACCATAAATTAGTGGCTGATTCAATTTACCGTTTGCTTCTTCTCATAAGTGCTGCTTCTTATTTCAGTTTTACATTCACCAGCACTGTTATCATATTTAAACTCTTTCATATGGCAAAATTATTCTAATTCTATGAACACAAAAAAAATTATACAAAAAACATTGAATTTTATTTCATTAAAAACAAAGACAAATCACAAATAAAATGTAATTTCATGAGCAATTATTTAACTCAATTATTAGACATTAATATTATGATTTGTGAATGTATTACCAGAGAGCGTATATGTATTTTACGTTCTCTGGTATTACCCAACACGGCGCTTTACACTTTCCATACGCCTCCCAAAATACGTTTGACAGCAAGTTTTGTCATTTTGTGTTGACGTTCCTTTTTCATATAATTCTCGCTGTTAAACTCGTGGCGTGTGTATTATCTGATTTTTCTTCTTAAATATTCGCAAATAAGGTGAAATTATTGATTCAATTGTATGATTCCACAATATCTATTCATTAATATCTACTATTGCCGATTTAGATGCCTGGTGTTGACACGATTAAATCCTCTTGGGCCGATGAGGTGGAGCTCGACTACGGCGGCCTGCCACCTACCGCAGAGACAGTTGAAAACGGCTACAAATACGTCACAGAATATAAGTACAATAAAGATGACAAAAAGACAAAAGTTGTGCGCACCTATAAAATTTCCAAGCAAGTCGTGCCTAAAACTGTAGCCAAACGACGCACTTGGCCGAAATTTGGTGACTCAAAGAACGACAAACCCGGTCCAAACTCACAGACTACCATGGTGTCCGAAGAAATTTTCATGCAGTTTCTCAACTCAAAGGAAGAAGAGAAGGCCAACGATCAACTACTCGATCCCACTAAGAACATTGCCAAGTGTCGTATATGTAATGGTGAGCATTGGTCAGTTAATTGCCCATACAAGGGTACCGCCATGGATACGAATTTAATGGAGAAGAAAGCGGCTGCCGCTGCAACAGCCGTGGTTGAAGCACCCAAAACTGGCAAGTATGTGCCACCATACCTTAAGGACAGTCAAAAAGGTGGTATGGGTATGCGTGGACGTGATGACACCGCCGCTATCCGCATTTCTAACTTGTCAGAATCGATGACTGAGGCCGATTTGGATGAGTTGGTAAAGAAAATTGGGCAACACAGTAAAATGTATTTGGCGCGCGATAAGAATACCGGTCTCTGCAAAGGTTTTGCGTATGTGCACTTCAAACAACGCAAGGATGCCGCCGCTGCTATTGAAATTCTCAATGGACACGGTTATGATCATTTGATTTTGAATGTGGAATGGTCAAAGCCGCAAAACAACTGATCGACGCTGTCGAAAAGTGCAAGGGCAACTTGAGAGTAGCAGCAGCAACATTAAAATAATTTTATATAATAAATGAAAAAATATGGCATATATATGCGAGTATATTTAAAATTTCATGCGCTCCTTTACAGTAGGCGTTAACTACAATATTTTAAAGGCATAAATGAATGATCAAATAAATAATCTTAAAATATGTAAAATCTAAATTAATTCGTAATTTAATGAAAATATTTATTGTTGTAGTGATTTAATAAGTCTGTTTAATGTGCGGGTTGACTTACATCGGCCAAAAAGGTTTGCAATTGATCCGCAAAATGTGTCGGCACTACAAAAGAACTATAGGCCGCACCGTTGGGCATAGGTGCCTTCAACACCCACTTATCTGCATCCACATTATATTCCTCTACGCTGTTTACTCCTTCGCCATTTTTTGTGCCACCCAAAGCCAGTAGATGATAATTGAATACGACCGCACTAATACGACTACGTGCCGTTGTCAGCGAACAAACCTTTAATAGCAAAGTGAATAGCTTATAATGTTGCAATAATTCTGCAAGTACAAACTTTAGTCCACTCATTTTTAACAGGATTAAATCGCTCGACTGTGTCCAGTGGTGAATCATTGTAACCACCCAAAACATAAATGTAGCCATGAGCGACGGCGGCCTGTAAGTTTTTACTATATAAATTAAAGCTGAGTCAATTAACTGTAAGTCACTTACACCGGGAGAAGCACGCGCTTCTATCATACAGGCGCGTGCTTCCCATGTATCCAACATCGGTTCGTAACACTCGACTGAGTTGAGCGCGCATTCGTTCTCTGAGCCGCCCATAACATAGATGCGCTCGTCGAGCACCACCGCCTTTGCACAGTATCGGCCTTCTAACATCGGTGCTACACGCAGCCAATCGCCTGTGCGCAAATCGAACCTTTTAAGATACAATAAAATTTAAAATTATATTTCATGTAACTATTTTTTTTATATTTCACTTACATTTCGACTGTGTTTTTGGTCATCTTGCAATATCCGCCAATTAAATATATATTATCTTGCAACACAGCCACACAAATCAATTCACGTCGCTTGCGTACCGGTTGTGGTGTCTCCCACTGTTGTTTTTCCAAATCGAAACGCACTATATATTTATTGCCGATGAAGACGAGCGAATTCTTCACGAATATTGTGCCGTAATCGGTTTTCTCGCCTAAAACTTGACCACAGCGCGCCCAAGAATCTGCTATAGGATCGTAACGCAGAAAGCGCTTCTGTTGTGGGGTGACCATAAATTATAAAATTACACTAGCACAGCAATCGTTGCCAACTTACGCTTTCATCCATGATATTAACCTCCACAGCCATGAGACAATTGCGTGAGTTGCGTGGCTTGGTGTACTTCAATTTAGTTTGCCAACGCGTTTCGGGCACATGAAACCAATCCAATGCATCTAATATTAAACGGTCACTACCCGGTATTGGTTTGATGTGCTTGAAAACAAAGGCTGGCTCTAATTGTGTGATGCGCAGCAATGAAAGCAAATTTATTAAGTAGGGGCGTCGATTTTCTTCATCATATTTATACCAACGCATGATGGCATCAAAAACATCTGATTCACTGTACACATTCAATTCATCGCTCTCCACCAACTCCTCCATGAGCGCGGGGCTAAAGCGCAACAGTTCTCCGTTTGTAAGTACCTGTTGTTGGGAATTTTTTTTATTAAAAAACACACGTTAACTTCGGCTGCAACGAAGCTGTAATACACTTGTTTATGTTATATATACTCTTGTCTCCCACCTCTTTGAAATGTTCCATCGCAAAGCCGAATGCCTTAGCACGCAAATCTTTACAACCGTGATCATCAGCGAAGGAAATGACATCCAGTAGGTTAGCATAACTCAATTTATTCACTATAAAACGGCTGCAATAGCGCACAACTTCATTGAATTGCAAAATTTTTGCCGCGACCACCAGTTTGCGTGCTGCGCGCTCATCGAGCGATAAGCTGCCGGTGTAACAATAATTTATTAAGGTTTCAAAGCTGTTGGCATCGATATGTTTCAACGAGATTTCACTGGTTTCCGCTTCCGTGGTAAAGAGCTCTTGAAAATAGCTACTTGACGCCGCTAGTATAAGACGATGCGCCGGTATGCTATGAAAATATTCAATATAAAATTAGATAATCACAAAAGGACATGCTTTCCAACCGCTTCTGGCGTTCGCCCACAGTGAAAACCACATCAATGTATTGATTGTTGTTGCGACATTCGCGTATTTGTGCCAAAACTCTATCTGAGAATTTGTACTCTAAATTGCTGGTTGAAGGCGCATTAGTCATTAAAGAAGCTTCGATGTTGTTGTCTGCCATTTTTGCTCATATATTTTACACAATTTTTTAATTTTTTTAGTTTAAACGAAATATCTTTGTATACAACTGATTTACCATTTAAATTTGTATGAAAATCAAAATTTAAATGTTCAAGCAAAATCGTAACGAATCGTGGTGAAATTGAAATGAATGCTTATGTAATCGATTACACAC
This sequence comes from Bactrocera oleae, assembly GCF_042242935.1. Lineage (NCBI taxonomy): Eukaryota > Metazoa > Arthropoda > Insecta > Diptera > Tephritidae > Bactrocera > Bactrocera oleae. The sequence goes on from NC_091539.1 coordinate 5,628,264, forward strand.
ATTTCCGATTATCGATTTAATAGCGAAGCAAATTAGTTCGTAACCGTTACTTAGCACAATAATCCATGCCAAATTAAATGTAGATATCTTGTCTAACAAAAAAGTTGCTCATACAAGGACCTGATTTTTGTCGATATGTCCTATAGCGGTCTGATATCGGCGGTTTCGGAAAATTAGCAACTTCTTATGGAGAAAAGGTTATGTGCAAATCTCAGATCGATATCTCAAAAAAAATAAAGTAGTTCGCGTATATACAAACGAACGGACAAACAGACGAACAAGGCTAAATCAACTCAGCTCTCACGCTGATCATTTATATTTATACTCTAGGGTCTCCAACGTTTCCTGCTGAGTGTTACAAACATCGTGGCAAAATTAATATATGGTAAATACATTGTTTAGGGTATAAAAAGACTCTATAAAAATCAATAAACTAGAATATGGTAACATATTTGTTGTAATCCTGGAGGTGTTAACGAAAACGCCATTTTATGTTTTTTCCTTCTCTACACCAATGCCTCCCTCTCTAATTATAAACAGCATCCCTTTTAAGTTGTTGTTGTATGAGACACAGCTGTTGCCTATTGGCTTGAGCGTATGCTTGTACAAAAAGCAACCCCATTTACACAGTGTTATAGCAACAACAACAACTGATTTTTTGGTGGTGTGTAGACAAGTTGCATATAAAAAGATGCTGTGCGAGCAAGGATATAGAACATTTTAATTTCGTCGCGAACAAGCGCGGAGTGTAGGAAGTAACGGAGAGGCGTATTTTGAAATAATTTAATGACAAGTGAAAAAATCTTATGTAGCGGGCAACATAGAGTGAATAAAATTAGAATTTATTTGAAGGTAATGAAAATAAAGCATGTGTATAATAATAACGGTTTAGTGAAAATATTTTTGAGAAAAAATATAATATTTTAGGCATGATTTGTAATATATTAACATTACATATACTGCAGACAGTAAAACTTACGGGAAAAAATAACCTACAAAAATTTTAAAATTCAAAAGTTTTTTTTATAAATATATACATTTTTGATAAATAAACAATATATATAATTCAAAATTCGAAGAAATAATTATTTATTTCAGTTGAAAAGAAATTTCCCAAGGCCTAAAACTATATTATTTTGGTAAATAACACAACAGAGCTACAATCTAGTATATTCTTGAAATTCAGATAAAAAATTAATTTTATTTCAGTTGAAAAGGTCTGAAATAATATATTTAAAAAACAAAAATTAACAACCGCGTTTTAATTTAAAATTGTGCTAAAATTCGAAAAAAAAGTTTTTTTATTTATTTCAGTTGAGAAGTAAACTCCAAAGTGTCTGAATCTATATATTCTAACAACAAAGTTATAACAGACATAATTTAAAAATACAAAAATTCTTATATTTACATATTTAAGTTGAAAAGATTATTAAAAAAGAAAATTCCAAAAATTGTAAATCTTTATATTTTTTTATAAATAAAGTAACAGATTTATAATCTAATATAATTTAAAATTCGACATTTTTCTTGGATTTTTATTTACACACTAAGAAAATGTTCAAAAATAATAATATATATGCTTTCGATAAATAAAACAAAATTCCTATATTTTTAATTTTCTTTTTATTATAGTTTTCTTTGTGTCAATAGGTCTGTATCTTAACTGCTAACTATCGCTAGCTGGCAATGTTTCTGCTGGAAAAGCGTTTCTTGACCCAAAAAACCAACAAAAATTAATAGAAGAGAGCATTTGCCTCATTAACTTTGATTTTGTTTATTTTAATCATTTTGAATTGTGCAAATAAGAATTGATTGATTTTCAAGTGTTAATATGAAGGGATTGTAAAAAACAATATTTTGATATTTGCTAGTTTCTGCTAGTTTTCCGTTTCTTTACTTTTTCTTTATTTCGCTGTTTGTGAAAGTAACTGTAAATTTTCTTCTCCGTAATAGCTAGCAGCTACTAGCAGTTAAGATACAGACCTAATTCTTTCTATCATAATTGTCTAAACATTTACTAATCAAACTATCAAACGATAACAAAAATAATGTTGCTCATACGCACTGTTGTTCGTTTTCGCTCAAAGTTGAGTTATTGCCTATTCAAGCTTTATATAAAACAACGAATTTTATCAATTGCGATCCATTTGTAATATAAATTGCGGATGTTTACTATAAGTCATTAAATGAGCTCCAAATAATTGTAATTAATTACCCGTAATATTTTTTCGAGAGATAAAAATTCCATAAGAGCAAGTACAATTAATCAGATGATGTCTGGTTGCAAGATGTGTGCAGAAAATAAATATTTTAGAAGATGCAGAATAAAAGTTGCTTTTAAAGTTATGTCGGCAAATCTGCCAGCGTTAAATGCAAGACAAATCTCATTTCGAGGTTCGTTTCTTGCAATAAAATATGCCAATACTGAAAATTTGTGAATCCAATATCTCTTTATGAGGCCTTCTTTCAGTCACATCATGCAATTTAATAAATATTAAATTTTTATTGCAAATTGCGAAACGTGCGTTGTAAAATAAATTCTTCTGTACCGTTATATCAACAACGCACACCCCATACGTTTTTCCTATTATTTGACTAGGTGTGAAAATATGTGCCGATAATAAAAGAATGCGGAAATATAATAACAATAACAAATATAATGTGGTTAGTTAGAGAATACTTAAGCACACGCCAAATAATCGAAAGGGGTGGAATGTTGACACACGCGCGAACAACAACAAAAAACATACAAAGCAAAATATAAATATAAGTTGTTAAATGCTAATGGGGTAAGGCGTAAACCCTTAAGCAAAAGAACTGGCGTAAATAACGCCTGTGGCATGCATATATTACAAACGTGTGGTGGGCGTTTATATGCTTGCTGTTTAAACACAAATTAAGTGGGTGTGTCAAGTTACTTTATAAAATATCTTTTTTTTCTCGTAAACATATTTTTTTAATCAACACCCATGTTACTCTTTCTCTAATGCAGTAATTAAACCCCGTTTGACGTCAACATGGTGTACGATATGACGCATATGATGCCCGCACAAAGCATCTCCCTGGGTCGCTATTATCTGCATGATCTCAATGGTAGCGCTGAAAATCCTGATTATGTTTTGGATATAGATCGACGTTTTCAGGCGCGTATGGCTTGTGAGACCATGCCACAGGCTTCGCCACCACCGCCGCCGACACCAGCACCACGACGCCGCACAACACCGATAGCGCACCTGGATCCGTCGGAATTGGTGGGTCTGTCGCGTGAAGAGCGCCGCCGTCGGCGACGTGCCACGCTAAAATATCGCACGGCGCATGCAACACGCGAACGCATACGCGTCGAAGCGTTTAATGTCAGTTTCGCGGAATTGCGTAAGCTACTGCCCACATTGCCGCCGGATAAGAAGTTGTCAAAAATCGAAATTCTCAAGTTGGCTATATGCTACATAGCGTACTTGAATCATGTGCTGGAAACGCCATAAAGTAAGCGACGATTTGTTGTAACGCTGCTTTAATGATCAATTAATTATTTGGAAAAATCAGTTGCAAACTCTACTTTCTTCTTGCCAATAATTTTAGCTGCATTGTGATACCATTTATTTTTAAATTTTCACTTTATACTTATAACATTAATGTATATACATAACTTTAATTTACTACATACGTTTAAGGTTTTCATAATAAATACTAATTACTTTATATGCCTTTGTTTACAAAATTAACGGCTGCTTTTGTGTAGGCAATGGTGGTGAAGTTTTAATCGCAAAATCGATAACTGAATATCGACGGGAAACTTACGTAAGGCGTATGTTAAGAATTAGTGTGATATTTTGTACAGAAAAAGATGCATATACGCAAAAACAATGTTTAACATATGCTAACAATTAGCAAAAACTCCTGTTTATGCAAAAAAAAACAAAAAGTATGTGCAGATAATTAGATAAATTCTGTAAACGCTATTTGGTGCTTAACAGCTTACTATAAGCGATTTGTGTTTTGCTTTTTTTTCGATTCAAAGTTAATAGATGTAAATTCACAATCGAAAGAACCTTCATTAAGTAAATTGCCACGTTTTTGGCGGCTGTTCGTATGAAAAATAGTAAAATAGCTACAATTAACTGTAAAGCCAGCTTTATTTTGCTTCAAAATATGTTTCAATAAAACCGTATGAAATAAAAAATCGTGCATGAAATATTGCTTACATCCTCAAAAGAAGCCGCAGCTGCTGCTTACAACAATCTGCATTTAATGCATACATTTGCCGCCATTGGCCACCTGCGGCCTGAATGCTAAACCCGCAGAGCGGGCAAGAACCAATATTTGAGCACAAGAAGCTATAGCAAAATAAGAAGAGCGGGTTGGGAAAAGGTTAAAGCATATTGCCAAAGCAGCAAAAACAAATACATAGGTACTAGAAAATGTAGAATGACAGCAATAAAAGCCATTTCGTGACTTTCTCCCTTGTTGCAAAGCGGTTGGAACAAATTTTTTATTTTTATTTTTTTTGCAATTAAATTGATTTCTGAAAATTTCAGAAAAATTTTTTTGAATCTAAATTTTATTGTATTTTTATTTTAAACTTTGATTTTTTATAGTTTTATTTTTTTTTAAATTTATTTTTTTTGTAACACATTTTATTTTTTATACCCTGTTTATATTAAGTTTGCCACGACGTTTGTAACACCTAAAAGGAAACCGAAATGACTCTAGAAAATATATACACTGCGCATCATCAGATTAGCGCCCCTTGGTCAGCTGCCATACAAACTGACCGATCACAATCAATTTCTTGTATGGAAAACTTTTTTATTTGACAATATATCTTTACAAAGTTTTGCGTGGATTATTATCCATAGCAATGCTACAATCTTCGAATATATTGTTCAGATCGGACCGCTATATCATATAGCTGCTATACAAACTGAACCTTAAAAAACAACTTGTATGGCATTTTTTTTTATTTGTGTAGAGTATTATAGATTCAGTGCCATCAACGTTAACGTTTGTTTTTTTTTGTTTTTTTCGAACTTTGAAATTTATTTTATTTATTTTTTCAACTCATTAACTGCTACTGCGAGCAAAATATGTCTTCTTATATACTACATACTTATATTAATAACAATGCACCGCAGTTTGGAAACATTCCAGCAAACATGCGTAAACAACTAGGTTCCTGGCAACCATAAATTCCTTGTCCAAAACCTTGATTACTTTACGTTGTCCTGGCATTTTCTATGTTGTTTTCCCTTTGCTATGCATTTTATAGTGAAAATTTATCGGCAATACAAACAAAATCTTCCAAATGTAAAGTAATTTTTCAGCAACTCTACGCAAAGCGAAAACTGAAACGTAAAAAATAAAAAATAACAATTACTTGACAGTAAAAAAATATTATTCAATAAAAAATTCTGAAGCGCATAACACAAAATAAAAGTTTTAGTTAAGAAATTATTTTAATTTTTCATTACCAATCCTTGTGGCGCACACTGTTAACGTGTAATGGCGTATCATTTTAGTGCTAACCAGGTATTTTCGAAAAAATACTAAAAACTAAATTGAAAGCAGTTGAAAAAGTGTTTTGGGAGCGGTTAAACAAAACTGCACACACATTTTTGTTAAAAAAAATAGCAGCGCGTCAAACTAGTACGCCGTTTCATAGCCGTCATTGCGTTGCAGTTACACACATGTCGTGCTAAAGTGTAGGTTGCTAACCATAAATAATGAATATAATGAAATTAGTCAGAAAAACTAAAAATACGATATTCAAATATGAAAAAAGGCAATACCAAGCTACACGTAATCGTTTTCAAGCAACAATCTAACGGTACCATTAGAAATAGCGAAAGTCGGCGGCGCGTGTTGCGCTAGTTCTGAAGCATACTTTCGTGTAATTTTCATAACTATAAGCTTAGATAATAATCAACTTGTGTGTTGTCTACCAGCAGCTCAGCTCAAACTGTGTTTATTATTTCTTTCAAACGGCGACATTTGACAGTAGTATACTTGTAGAACTGCAAATGTTAATATAATGCATGGTATTTCTATGATTTGCTGACAAAAGTGGGCCACGGCGCTTCTCTATAAATAACTGCTAATACAAACAGGGTTGGTGGACAATATTTTTGAAGTTTTGCAGAAAATAATTTGTTTTTTGATTTGTTTTGTACAGATGTACATTTGTCTATTTTGTAAATACTTACTTTAGTAATTATCGATAAATATTTCTTTTGTTATACATACGTATATTATTATTATTTTTTACCTTTTTAATATTCCTCTAATTATTATTTTTTAATATTTTTTTTTGATGAATCAGATATAATTTAATGTATTAATCGTTATATTTTATCATAGCATTTAATTTTTTTTTTTATACAAGGTTATTGTTTAAAAACATGTAAAATTATTTTTTTTGTAATTTTGATAACAAGCTTTTTGATCTAATTTGGTTGATTCTTATTTACACGTTTTAATTTTTTATGTACATATTTTTTTTAGTTCAAATTTTTTAATTTTAGCTTTTATTTTATTTATTTTTTCTGGTTTTGTTTGTTTTACCGATTATTTATTTTTTTATTTTATTATTTTATTAAATTGTATATTTTACTTTATTAAATTTTTTATTTAAATTAATTTTTTAGCAAAGTAAACATTTTTGTCTATCGTCTTAAGTTTTCTCGTTCATTTGTCGGGGCTTGCATGTCGCATTATACAATAACTTTATACATGTATGTATTTTTAGATTAATTTTGAGGTATGCACCGCGACCTATGGTCTATTGTGCCCTCATGTATGTATTTACAAATATCATTATATATGTTACATATATATGTACATACATTCGTATGTATCACCATATTATTCTATATTTTATTGATTTTTTTAAATTATTTATTTTGTTTTTTTTTTACTTTTTTCTATTTAATTTCATTCGATTTTTTTTATTTAAATCTGTATTTCTTTTATTTGCAAATCTTCTAATATCCTGTTTTTCACTTTACTGCAACTTATTTTATAATTTTTTGTAGAATTTTGTTATGTTATTTTTATTTATTTTTGTTTTTATTTCAACTAAATATTTATTAAATATATGTTTTTATTTTCCATTTTATTTTTAGTTTCATTCGTAAAAAGCTGTTTTTTGCTCTACCAATTTCAACCAAACTCGATTGGTTGCATTACTAGGACATTCGTATATTGCCATACCCGCTTCCCATATAATACAATTTTAAATTCCATCTGATTCTTTGCCTTTCCAGTACACAAATCAAGCACTAATAAATACAGGTTGGTTGAAAAGTGAGTAGTGTTCACAAAGAAATAGCACTACTAGCTCCAAATTTTTTTTTTCACAAGGTGGTACATCTGTCGTGAGAACACATGCAAAGTTAGAAGTCATTCTGTTAATTAATTCTTTGTTTACAAGCCATATGATATACGTTCTCTGTGTGTTTGAAGTTGACGTGTCAGACTATTTTTTTAATATGGAAAAAATTTAACAATTGTTAGAAGAGTATAAGCAGTCCTCACGCTCAAAACGCACCGTTGAATTTTGAGCTGGTGAATTTAAACGTGGTCGTACTAGGCTTGAAGTCGATCCACGCGAAGGACGATCAATACCCGCAGCCACACCAGAAATCATTAAGCAAGTTTATATTATTGTTAGTGCAGATCCAAGCTTCACTAAGCGTGAAATTGCTAGGCATCTCAGATGAATAAGTACTTTATATTTTCCATGCATAATTACATTTGAAAAAGCTGTTTGGAAAATTAGTACTGCACACGTTAACAATTCAACAAAAACTGGTTTTGAGCAGAATAAAACCGATTGCAGATTTGGCTCCCAGCGACTACAAACTCTTCAGAAACCTGAAACAATTCCTAAGTGGAATGCATTTTTCGTCGAATGAAGAAGCTTATACAGCCGTAGGCGGCTAATTTGCAGAACTTCCGGAAAGTCATTATAGTATGGCATAAAATTATTGGAGGATCATTGGAATAAGTGTATTGAAGTTAAGAGAGATTATATTGACTAAAAATATATATATCGTACCAAAAACAATATTTTTTCATATCGAGCATAGAAACTTTTCAACCAACCTGTAAATTCGCTTTTAAAGTGCCATCTCGTGTCTAAAAATGGTCAAACCGGCCCATAACTGTTCAAGCCCCCACATGCCGAAAATGTGAAGCCCAGTGCGTATAGCTGACTTTTAGTCGTAAGTATCGTACAATCTATGAGATATATCTGGAATTCGGAAAAAATATTTCTTTGATAATAATATACTCTTATGTCAAAAATGGGTTCAATCGGGTCAATACTTATGCGCCATATACCTGATATAAAGATTTTCCAACTTCCAGTTGACTTTATACTACATACCATATGTTCAATGTGGGATTTATTTTAATGAAATTAAGGCGTATTTAGCTAATGACAGTGTAACTTTGTGCCTAAAATAAATAAAATCGGTTGAAAACTTGCCTTAGCACTATACAACTGATATTCAGGATTTTGAAACGTTCGGCTGACTTGACTCCATATATTTATACATATTTTTAATTTAATGCAATCAGCCCTTTCATTTTTCTGCCCCCCCAAATATACCCTATATAATGATTTCCGACTTTCCATCGGATTTTAAACCGTTGAGGTTTGTCAAAATGTGTGATAGTTTAATAAAATCAAGTGGAAACGTTTTTTTTTTAAGTTGTAAAATTATATTCATACCAGAAAGTATTTTCCCGGTTACAACCAAACTTAGCGCTACCGTACTTGATATTATTATTGTTATTATTTTTTTGATATTTACTTATTTATTTAATTTTTTTTTGTATTTACTCATTTATTTTATTTTTAATAATAAATTATTTTTTGTTTTAGATTTTTGCTTAAAAGCTTTAATTTCAATTTTTTTTTCTAAATTTTTACCACACAAATATTTTATGCGCCCTGTTTCGCGTTTACATTTATTGCGGTTTCTAGCTCCACGAAAAAAATAAAAATTAATATTTGTACATAGTAACGAGTTTGCTTAACAACGACAAAGTTTTAATATAAATAGTTATAAATAGTATTTCTGCACATATACAAATGTACATATGTATATAGCTGCATGCATGTATTATCATGTCAAATACTTTCAGTTGAATGACACACAAGAAACTCCACAAATTTTGCACAAAGCAAAACCGCCTACGAGCTAACTGCAGGTTGTGCTACAATTCAGTGCGAATTGAGGCGTTTATAAGTTAACGGTATACCGCTGGGGAGCAGATAATTCGAAAGTGATAGTGATGTGCTGCCGATACCGATAGTGGCGGCAATTAATTGATTGGAAATTATACTAATTTACTTACAATTGATTGGACATCTGTTTTGTTTTCGTGTTCGATCGCTGGCGAAGTCATAAAATTTTAGGTGTGTGCGTGTTTTACGCAAAAGAAATTGTTAAAAAAGTAGTCAATGAAGGTCGATAATAAGCAGCAGTGCAGACTGCCGTGAAATTAGTTAAAGTAGCGGGTGAACCTGTAACAGCTAGTCTAATATTTACTTTCTTCAAACTTTTGTGTATGTATATGTGCTAGTTGCCTTATACACTACTCTTTCGCCACACGTGCATCCTACAACCGACTGTTAGCCTTTTATTCTCGCTTACAATCTTTAATTCTTGTTTGGGGTGTAATGATGCTGTCAAGGGGTGTGACACCCTTCGTCGTTGCTGCCTTGTGTGGTCATTGTTGCGACTTGCGTACAATACAAACAGACAGCGTGTAGCTTCTTGACTACATAATCCACGCATAAAACGTGATAAATGACACCCTCGGGTATGCGTATAAACATCATCTGTTGGTAGCTCAGGTTGTTCGCACTGCACAGTGGTTTGTATTGAAGAATTTTTATATATTGTATTTTTTTATTTTATTTTTACAGTGGTTTTTTTATAAAAAAGAAATATCTTTTATAATACCCATAATTTTCAACTTTTATTCTTGTGAAACCGATTTACTATATTGCAAATTCTTAAGTTTTCGAAGCTTACATCGCATAGAAATACAAATTCTGAATTAAAATATTTATTTACAATACTTTAGTTGCCATCGTAGTTCAAGGAACCATTGTAAATCTCTTTTTGGCTTGCAAAAATATCGATAACACAGCTGTAGTTTAATATTAAAACAGTTTGCGAGAATTATTATTTTTAAAACCACTACGTAACGGTAAAAATGTTAAAATTAATTGTAGCTTCTTAAGCTTCCTGTGCGAATAGAATATGCTCTGAGCCTTGTAGAACCCTTCATTTGTCAAAAAATATATAGTCGCGTATTGAAATTAGCAGTAAAAGCTTGTTTAGTCGTTAAGCAATGGTGTAAACGCTTCATTATGAAATTATTAATCATCTAATTTGCAGCCGTTACACTATTTTGCCACTTAATCAAATCAGCTGATCTATTAAAAAACATTTTACACAAAAAGACAACTGAATTTTGTCGCATAAATCAGCCCTGGTGTATAGGTTTTACTATTATTTATTAAAAATGAATGTCATTGAAAATATTTAATTTCAATATGCCAGCGTTTGTTGGCGCAATTGCTTCACAAATGTCGCTAAATTTGTCTCGCGGTTAATTCAAGCTAAGTTTTTATCACTTGTTTTGCACATTTCGTGCCACTGTTCACTCTCACATTGCACCGATATTTTGCTACACTTGTAAATATTGCAAAAAATCATCTCGTTGCTGTAGTAATCTTTTGTCTGCAACAAAACTTCGCTACCGTTAGAGCATAAATTCCTATTGTTGCATCTGCTAATTGAGTTTAAAATCAATTTGTACTTCACACTTGAACCAATGACACTTCTAACAAAATACAATCGATTTATGCGTGGAAGAGGAGCAAATATCTACAACAATAAAAAGAATTGTCGGTAATTTCACGCAGCTTAAAGCATTACAACAATATTCCGCACAAATCTTGAAAACGCTTGCAATGCTTGTTGTTGTTGTTGCTGCTTTGTTACATATGTATATAAGAGGATGTAATTGCCGTATAAATTTAATTACAATAACACCGTGTGTATGAAGTGTGTTTGTAGCAACGCTTTCGTTTGCCAATGGCGGATTTTTTTCTTGCGTCTGCACGTGCCGTTGCTTGCGGTTTCATGCCATTTACGCCATTTGCCACTGAACGCATCCTCCACGCGCGGCATTGCACGCGATGTGTTGGTCTTCAATCATTGCTGGTGTTGACAAGTGGCGACCACTGGCATAACGGCAATTCTCAGTGCATATGTTTGCATGTAATCAGTTGTGAAACATTAAAAATTTGTCAACGCGCCCACATTTGCATACGATAATTGAAAATATTTGCTGTTGGTGTTTATGGAGGTTAAGTTCCCGCTGGTTTTCTCACGGTACAGCGAAGAGTGGGCGGAGTAGCCATCAGTTCGCTTAGCCGATCTTTTCTCAATCTGCAAAATTTTTCATAAAAAATTATTTACAATATCTCTCAATTCGTACGGTCCTCAAACTTTTCTACGTGCCTCTGGAGTTTGTCTGCTTAATCTTACGAAAGAGTTATGAGAAATTCCGTACGCAGAAGCTACTTATGTACCATAGGCACTCACCTCAAACCAAAGGGAATTTGATTTTGAAAAAGTTACCAGCTATCAAAAAAGTAAATCAGTTGTGTATAAAAAGCAAAGCACTTAAAGACTTTTTGGAAAGTACTTAAACTATCCGCTTTCGTAGCCGTGATTCCATATAAAACACAAATTTTCTAGCAAACTCGTCGTTCAATATTTTTTCATGTTAAAAATCCAAACCAGACATGGAGATCAAACCTGACGTGAACGTTAAAAAAAGCTTGCAACAATCTGAAGAAAAGTATCGATTCGGTTTACGCATTTGACCAGTACGGGTCAAATTTGATCATATGGTATTTTGCGCAAAATTGCGCCAAAAGTAAAGCGTTTCACATGTTCATATAAACAGTTTGTCCGGTGTTTGTAAACTCAATTGGCAACGGTTGACCTCTTGTTACATTTCCTTTCTGGTTGTACCTATTTCCACTTTATCTGTGCAATTTAAATAATTTCTTCTTCATAAAAGACAAAAAAATTACGCTGATCCCCCGAGCAACAAATCCAGCAACAAATTCAGCAAACAACGTTCATGAATTCAATGCGCCAAAGTTATAAATTTTCCATTTGGATTTAGTTATGATAAATTACACAGCCGATTAATGATAGTTGTTGGCTCTTCCACTTGCTAAAAAATGTTGCAAATGTTAATAAATCGCCCAGTTTTTTTTTTGCTGCTGGTTTCAAAAAGTAAACAAGGATTATAAAGGTATTAGAAGCACTGCTCTTCTTAATCGCTGCATACATATGTCATTTAAAAAATTACACCATGTAATTGCAGCTCATGCCGATTGAGGGATGGTACAAACAACACAATCACAGAGCGACCGGAGTATAGGGTGAAGAATTTTTTTTTTAGTTTTATTAATAAACAGTTTTTTAGCGCAGGGATGTTTGGACAACTGCAACAAAACGCCCATTTTTTATATACATACATATGTATGAGTATCTATAACTTGTATGCGTTGGTATTTAAAGGCTTAAAATGATATAAATTAACGCATCAAAGTTAGCATGATATATAGTACGTCATGCACGGGAACAGGTTGTGTTGGATTTGTGGAAATATGTCGTGAAATATGAATGACTAGTGATTGTGCCAGCGCCGTCGAGTTTTTTTTTTTATTCATTGTTGTTGTTTTCTTTATTTCCCAGTTCGAGAAGGCTTACAGCGCAAAACGTCTATGCAATTGGGAGTTACCGAAGTGGTATCCACCAAAACCGCGCGCCCATAAGCAGCCGACGATAATAATTACTGACAATAACGGACATTTGCTGTGCAGCGCTGAACGGTAAGTACTTGCGTAAATACCTCCAACACCGCAGATCGTGTTACACCATTAGCTTCTACTGAAAAAATTCGAAATACCTACGGCACCCAAAAATTGTTGGGACAGTGTCGTCAGAAATCATTGCTGTAAGCAAATAATCTGTTCGTCTTTTCGCTTTATGCAGATATTTTGAAACCTTTACCGTTGGCTCGTAAAGAAGTTACAAAAGATCTATCGTCGTTGTTGCAGTTCGTGTTCCTGTAAATTTTTTTATAAGATCATAGCAAAGTTGTTAAAGAAATCCGCATATAAATAATTATCACACCGCTCCTTTATCGCACTGACCAAGAACTCATCCATTTTGGAATTTTAGAACTCAGCTTTTAGAGACTGTATTGTAAAAAACTATTTTTCGTGTATAGAGACAAGTCATCAGCAATTGTAGACGTTGTGAGATTTGAGAGTCCAACATTTACGGCTCTTCAAAATATGTACATATGTACGAGTATGTGACTTCAGAAACCTTCAAAAAGAAAATTATAGCACAGTCAAAGAAAATTATAGCACAGTCAAATTAAAGTATATTAAAGCCATCGGACTTCACTTCTACACGTATCTGACTAAAACTAAACGTTGATCCGGTTTAAATTGACCTTATGGGTATGCTTCGATTACCGCTTATTGTCTCTAGGTTAGGTTAGGAGATCGATCATAAGAATTATCACACTTGGACAGCTATATATTATATATGTCCTATAAGTTGAATCAAAGGATCCTTATGTGTCGACAAAGCGCCTTGTGCCTATAGAAACTTGTTGAGATGGTAAACATCCGTTTCGGTCGAGTCTTCTGTCCGCCGAAAGTGTGACTACCAAGATGTTTCAGTCTCAGCCTAGCAAAAGCAGAACAGTGGAGGAGAAAGTGCCGGGATGTTTCCCCCTCACCCTCTAGTAGAGCTCTAAGATTTCCTGAAAATTTAAGAAATAATTCATTTGAGTCAAAGTCAAAGATCTTGATGACATCACTTCCGCTTTGATACAGGTAAATCTTATCGGTAAGCTGAGTCAAGTTTTCGGCTTATTTAAAGAAAAAGTATATGAACGACATATTGTAAAATTTTGAAAGCTTACTGTATAATATTACTATTTTCTATATAATGCGCTGGCTACTTATCCGGTCCTATTGGAGCTTAGATTATGTGCGTTAAGGCTCGGTTGCGACTTGTTGGCTGAGATTTGTGAGACCACAAGCCACTAAGATTTGCTAGATACAGTTTAATCGGTGTTCTTTGGAGCTGTAGCGCTAGCTTTTAAACTTCTGCTAATCTGATTTTTTATAGAGACCGTCTTTTGTCTAGTCTCGTGGGGTTCTTTAAAGTTTTTTTCATTTTATTGTATCCCATGAGCAAGGAACCCTTTGGGATCTACTTTGTAAGCCTTTAATTTGAAGACTTTTTGGTAACAACTTTTACAAATTATTTTTAGTTCGGATAAGAATCCTTGGGGCTACTTTCGCAGCACTTACGAGCTACCACATAAAATAACTCGTAAATTTGCCGACGAATACAACGAATGTCTGATCAGAAAGCATAAATGGCGAAATTTTCCACGCAAAAAGAGTGTTTGCGGGAAAAAAGATGAGCCACCGAAATGTGAAGACAAATGCGAAACCGTCAGACGTATTTTCAGTCCAGGTGAGAAAGGCATTGGAAAGTGCGCTAAGGGTCAAGATAAAAAAGTGAGTATAGGTTCCTCGTTTTTTAATTTTGTCATGCTTTATACAAATTTTTGTTTAACACATCTTATTTATCATACTTTTTCGGTTGATTCGAAGAAACCAAAGAAGAAGAAGAAAGGTAATGAGAAGAAGCCTGAAGAGCCTTGCGAACCCATACAAATACCACCAGCATGCTAAAATATATTCGTTACTATCCCATATCTTTTTTGCGTATTTTATTTTGTCATCCACAAGAATAATAATATCTACCGAAAAATAATAAGAAAAGTCCTTGACTTGGCTTTTTTTTTTACAAGCGTTTCGATTTAGAATACGTGCCAGGTGATTTTACACCCTACGAACACCAACACGCCTCACGTGACCAGCTGTTGCAACAAAAGTACGAACGCGACAATAACATAGAACCGGAACTGCCACTGGATAAGCTCCTCCTTGGCGATCACCTTTGCCAATCGAATAAGCCGGACGTTACGCTTACGCGTCCACTGATACTACCGTTGACGCGTGTATCTTCACCAACAGCGAACGCTGCTCATACTTCTTTACTGGAACTCACTGCGCCAACGGAATCGCAAATTGATCCAATGCCACAAGTGCAGACGGAAACTTCGTTATTGCCACAAACCGCTGCTCTGACGGATTCCGTGGGACCTAGTTTGGAATATTTTAAACAGAAATTCGGTTATCAAAATCCCGATTCTCCAGCAGTACAGGATCTTGAGCAAAAAATGCCACTTAAATCAATTACAGCGAAACCCAACGAGCGTTCGCCGTCGCCCATCATTCCGCCCTATGCAAACTTTGAACTGGCTAAGCGCATGCATCATGACAATTTGGACCATCAACCGCTGCCGGATTGTGTGGTGGACATGGCGTTTCGCAAGCGCCAAATCACCGGTGAACATCCTGGCTTAGCGCTCGATATTGCGCCCTTTGCTACGGGTGTTGGCATAAGAACGCATAACGCTGGCCCCACACATTGTACGAAAATGAAAGTATTTCGACCACGTACTTGTGGCGTGATGCCTAAAGCTTATGCTGGAGACTTATCGCGACCGATTTCTTCAACGCAGCCAGATAAACCAATGACAGCAATGGATTTGGCCATCGGTTGGGATTATAGACCCGGAAATCCAGCGGACGAACCGCAACCGCCGCCACACATTGACGGTTCTGCCGATACCGCCGGTCCTGCTGTGTTCAATTATGTAAAGACACCGCGCGATGAGCCTACCACAGATCTAGGTCGCTCGGCAGGTGTCTTCAACAGTACACTCGGCGAAACAGGCTTCTTCGAAAAGGATATAATGCGCCGCAAATCGGATTTTAGCGGTCGCATAATTGAACGCGACACGGACTGTCCCTGCAGCACCGATGATTGTATGGTGCGTGCGGCACCGCCACGTGCCCATAGTGTAACGCGTGATTGTGCTATGCCTTCAAATCGGTTGAGCAAGCATTATCAATCTACACCTAACATCATGGCTGAGGGATACCGCGCATTGCGTCAAAAATATCTTGGCGGCAGCGGCGATAGGGTAGCAGCTTCATGTGAGGCTCTTGCACCCGAACATGGCTGTAGACGTTCGAAACAAAATATGGGCGCACCGGGCTTTCTTAGTCGTGCGCGTTCAAGACTATGCCACAAAGTTGCACCCGAGCCACCACTTTGTTACCATGCAGCGCCGCCGCGTGCCAACTGTAAAATACCATTTCGCGTTGGTGTGCCCAAATACAATGCAGCCGGTCATTTTATTAGCACGGACAGCGGCTGCAGTATGGCATCACATAATGCCAGTCGTGTTCTGGTGGTGCCGCGTCAACGTGATCCTTACGCAAAACGGAATTACGATATTGATACTTTGGTGCCACCGTTTCGTTGTTTTGGCGGCGGTGCTGGGGAAGGCGGCTACCCAGAGCATTGGCGTTTGGCCAGCGTATATCAACATGCTTATAAACCGCTCGAGCAACGACGTCGGCCACTACTGCAGACAGTTTACAAGTAATCAGTAATTAAAGAGTATTTCCAATATTAATTTCAAATATACATATTGTATAAAATTATAATAAAATATACTTTTTTCAATTTTGGGAATTCATCATGATTCAAAATAATATATAATATAATTGAATCATGGTTGAATCATGGTTGAATCATGGATTTCATTTACAGTTTGTTTATGAGTGAAGTAAAGCTGTCAAGTCATATCTTACCGTTATGCTTAAAAGTCTTAATCATGGGAAACAGTCATTCATTTATTTATTTATTTATACATATTTTATTGCTCTCTCCAGTTTTCGTGCGTATCCTTAATATTGTTACTTTGACTGCCAATCTGAGCATTGCCCATCTCCAAATGTTTACGTTGAATTTCCTCATATGTATTAAAGAATTGTTGTGTGTCCTGTGTCACTTTGGTGAGCAGTTCAAACCAAATAGCTTCAGTTAGTTCGCTAGCGCCTGCATACATATCATTGCGTGGGGTCATGAAGACAAGTGCACGAAAATCGTCAATGATTTCATGCAGCGGTTTGTGAAATGTTGAGTTGTTACGATTTTCTAAACAAAAACACGCAAAATGGTAATCAAATAATTAATTAGTACAAATCATATATTTTACCGTCTACTTCAGGCAATAAGAATGTGTTTATTTGCCGCTCTCCTTCCGTTGGGCGAGTTCTCTTTTGCTTTTGCTGCTCGGCCGTTTGTCCCTTATATATACGCAATTGTGAATCCCTGAACAAAGCGCGCAACATACGATCCATACGCTCTTTTTGGTTTGTTGTGAAATCCTGTCGTTTTGCGCGATTCTTTACAAATAGCACATTAGGGAAGTAATTGCTGACGAATGGTTTATTATCATGTGATGGCTTCATAATTTCGGCAAATTGCAGTAATCGTATAAAATTCATATTAAAGTAGTCGTCTTGCACCACAATCAACAAATGACACACTGAAAGAAAACTTATGACCTGGCGTAGATCATCCAATTCATTGGTGGTCATGTCCTTACGGTAAGAATTGCACATTACCGGCGGGCTGTCAAGCAATATCAAACGATCGCCGGTGATAAACATATGTGTGGATTCGGTACGTGAACGCGCCGAACACTTATGCGGCTTTAATTTGGTTGGAAAGAAACTATCCTCTTCCACAAACAGTTTGGTGTAGTAATCATAGTTTATATCATCGTTGGCTAAAAGATTCATAATTGTTGATTTGCCAACACCTTGTGTACCTACCACGCCAACTACTAAAAAGTCCGTATTTCCTTTCATAAGTAATTTGCGCGTACTTGCATTTATTGCACCAGTTGAAGATATGACAGTTGCAGGACGTGTCATTTGTGGCAGCGGCTCGATTATCTGCACATTCGTTGCTGAATTTACATCATTTACAGACACATTTGTTTGTTGTACTTGCTGGTGCAGCTGGTCTTTAGTTGTAACTGGACTCACGCCACTTAAACCCGGACTTTGCGCTACTTCACTACGTGTGACAATAATTGTTTTTAGTGGCGCTGTACTTGCATTTGCTGATGTCTCTGCCACCTCTACATCATCTCTGGCATCCCCGCGTGATTTAAGTAATATTTTTGGTTGCATTTCTGCGTCACCATTTCGACGTGCTGTTGAATCTTCTTCCACATTTCGTTTAGCCAATATTATAGGACGTTTATCTTCAGTTTGCTATTAAAAGTGATATTTAGTTATAATGATGTGCAAAATATTATAAAAGAACATACCCTAACTCTGCGATAGCGTCTGCGTTTTCCGTCCGACATTATGACCGGTTACTTTATTTATTGCAGCTTATTATATCTATAATCCCTTCGAAAAAGCCTAAACTCAGATGTGAAGTCAACTAAACAAATTTATTTGCAGTGTCGTAGGCATGGCAATATTAACTGAGGTTCAAACACATAAAAAATATTGCAATATTCCAAATATGCAACATATAGGAAATTATTTTGCAATAAAAAACAACTCAATAACTAAACGTTTACCTTTACATTTACAATTTACTTTATATAGGTAATATCTTGCACATTTGTATAAATACGGCGCCTATAAAAAGTGTTAAGACACTACGCCCTTGCTTTCATTATCAGCTGTTCAGTTTCCACACGCATGTAAACAATTGCGAACTCACCACGACTGGAAAACGCGGTGCAGGTTTTCCTCTTATTTTTAATAAATTTGCTATTTATTAGTGCATAAATATAAAGTTAGTTAATTTATTTAAATACGCTTAACTATGCCTATGATAGTCATATCCGGTTTACCGTCCAGTGGTAAAACAACTCGTGCAAAAGACCTGCAGAAATACTTTTCTGATAAAGGAAAGAAGGTGCACTTCATCTCGGAGAATATCTCTATAGCTAATGCAGGTTTTGCGAAAAATGATTATTTCGCTGATTCACAAAAGGAAAAACAAGTGCGTAGCGATATCAAGTCAGAAGCGCTACGACTACTTAATAAAGACGACGTAGTCATTGTGGATGCGGGCAATTACATTAAAGGTATACAAGCATGAATCTTGTACAAATATTTTATATATCTGAGCGTGTTTGTAGGCTATCGCTACGAGTTGTTCTGCGCGACAAAGGCTGCACGCAGTACGCAATGCACACTCTTCTGCGGCATACAAGAGGCACGCGCCTGGGAGTTCAATCAGCAACGAACAGGTGAAGATGTGGTGCCAAGTGCGTCGAACAATACAACAGATAACTCTAATGTGCCATATACGCGCGAGATATTCGATGCGCTCTGTATGCGCTTCGAAGAGCCACACGGCAATTGTCGTTGGGATAGTCCACTATTTGTAGTGTTCCCAGACGATACACTTGAATTTGAAGCCATCTATGGTGCGCTGTATGAATCAAAACCATTACCGCCGAATCAAAGCACGCAAAATGTAAGTTCGGCAAACAAAAAAATATATATTTTTAATTTGGTATTTAAAAACCTCTTAGCCGCCACTAAGTGCTACGAATTATCTCTTTGAGCTGGATAAGTTAACGCAACAAATTATAGCGGACGTGTTGGCTGCGCGCAAAATCGGCAATACAGGTCCCGTGCCGGTCAAAGGTAGTCTGGTAAAAGTGGAAGTGCCAGCGGGTGTAAACGCTATACAGCTTAATCGTTTGCGTAGACAATTTCTTAACTATACCAAATTGCACCATGCCACCACAAGCACTTTAGATAAAGTGCCGCAATTGTTCGTGCAATTCCTCAATTCTAATTGTAATGAATAGCGTATGATTTAAACAAATTAGAAAATCGAAAATTTGATTTATGTATACGGAGTGACATTTAGTAATTGACAGCGTGGCTATGCATAATTTTGGTGATGTTTAACTCAGTTGTCTCCAGTTTGACAAACAAACTTTGCAAATAAAACAAACAATTTATTTTTTGCTATGCCGAAATATTTTCAACAACTGTTCCATTTATTTTTAACGTTATAAGTATTTTTTTGTTTTTGATTTATACAAAGTTGTCTTAATACAGGCGTTTTATCTAATTTATTACTACCGTTGTTGGATGCAAAATTAATTACAAATAAAACGTTTTCCATTTAACTTTATCAAATATGTATACATATG
This sequence comes from Bactrocera oleae, assembly GCF_042242935.1. Taxonomy (NCBI): domain Eukaryota; kingdom Metazoa; phylum Arthropoda; class Insecta; order Diptera; family Tephritidae; genus Bactrocera; species Bactrocera oleae. The sequence continues at coordinate 5,648,523 of NC_091539.1, forward strand.
TATGTATGGTATATGCATAGCATAAGCAAAAAAAAACAGAAAATTACAAATCCTTTTCAATAGTTCGCAGTAAAAATGTTATCTTATCATTTTTCCAAAACTAGTATTATTAGTTTTTCGGCATCCGTCTGCCAAATAAAAATTGAAACGAAAATATATACTTCATATTGTTAATACTTTGCTTAAATAACTACAACTTTATTACGTTGGTGTGATAACTATGCATTTGTACCGTGTACAGTTTAAAAGAACTTAAAAACTTCATGTTCGAGAAATCAAATTTATTTGTTCAATCCGCCTAGAAGAGAGCCTACAAGTATTGGTAGTTATTTCCTCTAATTGGCAGTTGTAAGAACTCATAGCCATTCTAACATTTTGTTTAAATCTATTATATTGTCGGAAAATATGTTTCCGATTTATATGTATATAACTGTAAGTCTGTTTAAAAAGAAATTCTATAATTGCAAAATAACTAATAACTAATTATTAGGCAAGCTAGTACCCTGCATAATTTGTCGTCTCTGCTACTTAACAGCTGCAAAACAGTGCTATTGATGCTGGTAAGCATTTTTATAGCCATTGCTGTATATATCTACATAGTGATTATTTGTGTTGCTACTGCTATTACCGCCACAGCCGGACTCATCTATATCATCGTCGCGTTGCGACAAATCGTCGGTGTTGTCGATTGCATTTTCTGGTTTTCGACAAACCCAAAACAAGCTTTCGTATTCACTTTTTAGCATAGACTGTGGATTCTGTGCATATTTGGTGCGCATACCAGTCTGGCAACGCAGAAATTCAAAACCAACCATTTTTATGATTAACTCCAGGTTCTCGAAAGTTGGTTCAATACTATTTTCACCTTGTATATCGCTGAAATGGTAGAGTAGTGGACCCAAATTTACCCAAATACCGCCGGGTTTTAATATTCTGAAAATAAATAAATACCGCATACATACAACACATAAACATGCAAGAAACCGCTTAACAGGGCGAATTTCAGACGACAACAATTTCCTACCTAAAAATAGCTTCAATAAAGTCCACAATATTATTGCCACAGTCAATAAAGAAGCATGTCGCGACACAATCATAGCAGTTTGGCGTTTTGTAGACCTGCAAGTTATAAAAAAAAATATTTTAATAATTTATATACAACGTACATATGCACATAACAACTTGTAATTATATGTATACATATATAATTATATGTATAATTCTAAAGCGTTTCAGTGAAACTAATTATAAACTACTCACACGAGTATTACGCACGTATACGAGTATTTGCATACAAAATATGGTATTATTGAATTTAGCGTGTCTTTTTTTCAATTTCACTATTCTATATTATTGAAGTTCTGAGCTTCAAATAGCAATTTTACAGTTCAATCACATGTGATTAATATACCTCCAAGAAATCGCCCGCCGCTATCATTATATTGCCCTTCGGTGGATTTTTCGCCGGACAAATATCGGGAAAGCGTATAGGCGCCACCTGGTCGGCCATGCGCAAATTATTTACATATTGATGCACCCAGGGGTAGAGTGTGTATTTATTTTCCTCAGTGCAACTAGAAAAAAAATTCAAACGAGTTAGTACAAAAAAGTTAATTTCTGCTTGAAATATTGTACTTACAGATTTAAGACAAAATATGAGGCAATTAACATGAAATATGAAAATTCATTGCCTTCACATTCATAACCGCGGCAGGCAAGCTCGTAGGTTAGACGGCCAAGTCCGGCGCCAGGCACAAGAATTTTTATCTCGTTGAGTTCACTGAAAATGTGAAATAAAATGGCAAAAGCGTTGAGTATGATAATAATTGACATTTATATTAAGTTATATTTACAATTCGCCAGGCTTGAAGAATTCCTCAACCGCGTCGATGATTGGTTTGTATGACTGCTCACGTTCCTCTGCGCAGGCTGTACTCCAATCGCGCGCAATTAATTTTAATGTCGATTGGGCCTTTAAAATTTTAAAAGGTTCAACATCAGCTTGCTCTGTTGCCTGTGGCAAGTAAGTATTTGATATATACATAGTTTGCTATGGATGCAATTCACAAATTGCAATAAATGCTTTTCTGTGGTACTATTATATACCATTTCGAAACGCTAAACTACACGAAACTTAAATGACTTAGTTTAATTTAAAAAAAAAAATTGCTTAGGTATATACAGCACATGTAAACTCCATAAATAATTTCTTACGTGTTCCATATCTTGATGCCTTATTTTTGTAGTATGGCCATCACTGTCCTGCTGTATCAAATAATCAGATCCACCCATATCCATAAATCCAACATTGTCACGCAACATTTTCTTAATGACCTTTTGATTTTCATCAATGCAGTCTCTTATCACACGCAAATGATTGCGATATTTAACCAACATATCCTGATGACGTTTGGGAAGACTATTGAGGTAGCTTTCAGTCTTGTTTACGCGCGCATAGCAATATTTTCTACAAAAATAATACATATGTTAAACAAATTTTGTGAAATATTAGTATATTGAGCTAGCATTAATCAATAAGAATAACGGAATAGTAAGAAGCAGTTTATCTCTATCGCTGTTGCTGATATACGCTGGGCTAGAACTTATAATTGTTTGTACTTCCTGCTTATCGACTGCTTGCATTACTATTAGTAAGCATTTATGTAGTAGCGGCGTTTCTCCTAACTATATATCTATATATGCATACTAACGCTTATCACTTGACACATACGCTCATATAATGAAATCCAGACACATCATATTTTTTTTGTAGCAATTATGTTTTGTATATATGGTAGGGAAATGCTTCAAAGAACCAATGTGTATTGTTGTCATTATCATTAGCCGTTTTATACTCTTGGTTTTAACCTCGAAAATTCAATTATTTACATCATATCATAATTGGCACGCAACCCCAGCCAAATCATCACAGGGATTTATTAGGTGCATAGATGAACTAAAAATTCGTACATACATATATACTTACTGATAATAACGCAAGGCCGCTACAATTTTTTGCATATGCTTGCGATCTTCCTCCGCCTCTTCAAGATTGAGCATAGGCGGATCGGTAGCAAGTTTACTGCCGCTTGTATTTGTGGGAGAATGCTTTCTTGAGCTTGACGGCTGTTGAATATCACTCATGTTTGAACACGTTACTTGTAACACTTGAACTGCTCAAACTTTAAAGAAAACTGTTGATTTACGCAAAATGCTGACCCTACATATGCTAGGGAAGTAGTAAGTAATGTTGACAAAAATATATTATTCGTTAGGTGTTTATGGATATCAACTTTTTACAATACACTGGAACAAATCGAAAATTAAATACAAATTTGCCAATATACAAATATATAATTATTTTAATTAAGATAAACGCAAGAAAACTTAATACCGTTCAATATTACACCACACAATCAGCACCTGTAATTTCTCAACCCAAATAACTTCCAATGAAGAACAAAGACAGATGTGTTCTCGCACAATACAGAGTGCACACGTAAGAATATTTTCGTAATTGATTAATGTGAATATCCCCAATCATTATATTAAACAAGTTAAAGAGTTGTAATTTTTTTTAGTGTTTAATAAAAAGTGCTTATCTGAATTTTTACTAATCCGTTCGTTATAGTATTTTTACTTAATTTCACTAATCGAATGTTAATTGCAAATGTCTTCAATTATTTCAACCTTTTTATTATTTTTTTTTTTAACGGGACACCCTGTGTTTGTCGTAAATAAACAAAAACATTCCCCTCTCTACTTACCTGACCCGGTAAATCAGGTGTAAGGTTATTAAAAATAGATATATGTTCCATTTGTTTTTATTTTGAATTTTGATCTAGAATATTGTTTTTGAAGGAAAACATCTCTAAAATAGCTCAGGCTAATGCGTCAGCAGATTCCATGCAGACGTGCCCACTAAAAGATAGTGCACGAATGATTGACAAAACGGACAGCTTTTAAATAGAACATATTTTAAGTGGAATTTAATAAATTTTTATTTTTACTTACTTTCGAAATAAGATACTTTTTTTATAATACCGTGCTGAAATTGTGCTTAGTAGTGCAAGCCGAGTCTCTCGACATATCAGGTGAGTAACTATAACTCTCAAATACACTAATTCGGTATATCATTAAGTTAATTTAAATTGTATATAACTCATCATTAAGTTAATTTAAATTGTATATAACTCATATATCTTCAGTCGTCCGAAGACTCCTTGATTGCTAAGAACGTGAAAATCAATGCCAACTTTTTTACGCACGCAAGAGTGTGACAAGCTTTTAGTGGCTTTCCGCAGCGCAGAGCTACTGGCGTCAAACGCTTTAAAAGCTACTTCCGATATTAAATGCAGTGGGAGGTGCAATAAACAGGCGAATAGCAGTATGAAGTCCAATATAAGAAATGGCAAAGCCATTAAACGTGGCGATCGCCTGCTAACCGAAAAACCTTTTGTATTTGTGCTGCAATCCAGATATCGCAAAGAGCGTTGCGACAACTGCTTGCAATCGTAAGTGAGATGTCGTGCAATTGAAAGAGTAACAAGATCTCATAAATATTTTGTTTACAGTTGCAAAGTGCTGAAATGCGCCAACTGCCAATATGTGTATTACTGTAGTCGTGACTGCCAAATGCAAAGTTGGGTGCTGCATAAAATCGAATGTCCATTGCTGAAGCGCATTTATCCACGTAATGTGCCTGATGCCGCCCGCATGCTTTGTAAGCTAATCATAAAATTGGACAAAGGTGGCGATCTAGTGCGTGGTTATTACACAGAAACCTGCTCGCGACGCTTCCGTGATATGATGTCCCGTATGTTTCGAGTGTTTTGTTGTATGCAAAATATTCCAATAAATACATTATTTTTCACTCACGATACAGATTATGCCGAGATTAAGAATGATGAACGACGTCTAGAGCATTTGGAGTCTTTATATGGAGTGCTGCAGGAAATGATGGGTGACAGTGTTATCGTGCCAAATCTAACGGAATTGACAAGTCTCTATGGCAGGGTATGAATGAAATATAGTTGTCGTTAATTGCGCTTAAATACGTCAGGGATTTGTCTTTATAATTCATATAATTACTATGAGCAACTGTTGTTGTTGCTATTTTTACGTCATTACTGTTGCATTTCATCGTATTTGTAAATATTTATATATATATGTATAGATTTACTATATATTACTATACTATATTGAGTGAATGCCTCAACAAAGATTCATTTTGCTGGCAATTGGCCAAGAATTCGTAAAATGCGGAGCCATGCACTCGTCAAAAGTCACAAAAAGAAAAAATTGTAGCGGTAAAATTTGTCGAACACACAGCTGTGACGCTAATTAATTTACATGCTTGTTCATTAATAAACATTTTATTAGGGGGCCGAAACGAATACCAAAGATATTTGTGGAACACAAATGCACGCTTACAGCTTGGTTAAAATGATAAAAATTAGCGCTTAATTAATATATGTTTATTATAGTTAATCACAAATGGCTTCAGCATACTCGATCCCGAAATGAATTCAATTGCCACTGCAATTTATCTTGGTGTCTCAGTTACTGATCATAGTTGCAAACCAAATGCGGTTGCCACCTTTGAAGGTACTACGCTGCATATACATGCAATCGAAGATATCGAATGTTTGGATTGGTCCAAGGTTGAACAAATTGAACGGCTTTTTCAAAATGAATTTAGTTTTTAAATTATCAATTTACGCACTCTTCTTGCAGATCTTTATCAGCTATATAGATTTATTGAACACGCCGGCACAACGGCGGGCTGAACTGCAAGCAAATTACTATTTCTTCTGTATATGTGCAAAATGCACAAATACAGAAGAAACGCACGAAATGCTTGCAGCCGCTTGCGCCAATAAGAATTGTAATGAACTTTTGGATATAAATCTCAATAATTGCCCACGCTGTGACGCTGGCGTCAGCCCGAAACACCGCAATGCCTACAACGAAGCAATGACAATCACAAAAACACACTTGGAGAATATGAAGGATATTGCCTGTGAGTAGCGGCTATTGAATGTTGCATAAAATACAATATAAAAGTTAATTTTTTCAGATCTGGATGTGTGCAAATTATGCCTTGCTAAGCAAAAAGGGTTTCTGCATCCACTAAATGTTTGGCATTTAAAGACATTAGACGCGGCCTTTGAAGCCGCTATTGATGTTGCTAAGTGGGCAGAAGCTTTAGAGTTTGGCATGGAGCTCGTGCCAGGCTTTCGGTAAGAAGAATGTGGCATTATTTAAAATAATTCTCCATTTAATAACTATTGTTATATGCATAGCAAATATTATGGCGATTGGCATCCACTATTGGGTATGCTTCATTTGAAAATTGGAAAAATTCAATTGTATAAAAGTCAGCTAACAGCGGCAATAAACAATTTAAAGGAGGCGCAAAAAATATTACAAGTAACGCATGGTCTTGATCATAGCCTGATTCGTGATCAATTGCAACATATGCTAGCACAGGCCGTAACTGAAAGTGCATAACTTGTTACCATTTTTATGTAATTATGTACTTCATGTAATTTATTTCAAGTGTTTTGTAGCAAACGTAAAATAAAGAAATATTTTACAGTATTTTCTTCAGTGGTGGGTATTTAAACTATTTTCGTTGAGGAAAGAGAGCGCCGGTCTACGTATGATGTTTAATTTCTTCAGTTTTGTAATTAGCGGTTAATACGCTTGCACCTTCACCTTACCACAGCTCGCTGATTTATGCATCCGAGATATCTGAAGAAAAAATATTTGCGCGTACGATTTATTATTGATAAATGATATGTTGAAAAGATTTGAATTTATATAAAATAACCGAATTCTCCCAAGAATAGCGATTGACATTTGTAATTTCAAGAAATTTAGATGGTGAATTATTTAAATAGGCGAAAGCAGTGATGCATATCCTTATAAAATAAACAATAATTTTACATTCTCTGTTGAAACGACACGCTAAAAATTTAACGGGTCGGGTTTAGTATACCATCCCACGATTTCAGGGTTAAAAGGGGTATGGTTGGATAGAGGAGATTCTACAGATAAAGAATATATATAATTATAGCCGCCGGCAACTTATAGTTTTCGATTAAAATGCATTATATATATTATCATTGATCGTACATCGTCATCAATGAATGTACGGGTTTCTTGATTAATCGTCTACCTTGTAACTCACTCTTGAGTTCGGTCACAATTTATTGCTATACACTTATCTTTATTTCTAATTCGAACAACATAACACTTATTACTTTCCAACTTATTGTTTAAAGCTCAATTATTCGTTACACGGCAATATGCTAATTAGAACTGTGTTTTCTGCACAGTCCGGCAGCCCATAGATTGTTAACAAAATTTCGCTACTCGCACATTCTGGCAACTACGAATTTCGGTATCTAGTTGCTTCTAGCAGTTTAGCGTCGATTCTGATATTATCTGGCATTCGTGTTCGCCAAAATATTGTATTATGCGATGTGTATGTGGTGTAAGCTTTTGACACAGTGTGTGAATTAGTTTTTAGCCAACAAAGATCCCCAGTGTACATTTGAAGTCCGAATATTCATCAAAACCATACAGTTAAAAATTATTAATTTTTTTAAGACTTCACACTATAAATCAGATTATTATAGACTAAAGATAATGCATTTTTCACAAGTATTGTTTATATATTTATACGTTTTGGCTATAAGTTTTAAAGATGTTCACTGTTTCGTTGACCCGGTATCTTTGACCATTGGAGCCGGTGTTGGTCTCGGCGCACTAACTGGATTTGGGTTTTTAAAAGATCAAACCTATTGCCGATTAACCGAGTGTTGCAATGAGCGGAGTGTACCGGGGCATATTTACGGTAAGTTAATGAATCCATTTCGTGTATTCATTTGCGTAACTTTTCCGATATTTAAGAACTCAGAGAGATGATACGTAAGCGATTGTATGGTCAACACATTGTTAAGCAGCAATTGATATCAGCGTTAGAGGCGCATTTCAATCCTCAAATGTCGTCACGAAAACCATTGGTTATGAGTTTTCACGGCACACCGGGAACTGGTAAAAATTTTGTAGCTGATATGATTGCAGAGGCCTTATATGAGAAGGGATCAAAAAGTCGTTTTGTACATAAATATATGGGAAGATTAGAGTTTTCGGTGGAAAAAAATATTAAAAGCTATAATGTAAGTTAACGATAATTGTTGACAATAATTCAGCAAACTAATCTTTTTTAAACAGGAACGTATTTATAACGATGTGGTAATGGGCATTACAGATTGTCCCCGTTCATTATTTATTTTTGATGAAGTGGACAAAATGCCTGCCGGTGTTTTTGAATCGCTGGCATCCTTGGTGGACTATAATTCACTTCCTAACAAATTGGATGGCTCTAAAGCTATATTCATTTTTCTTTCAAATTTAGCTGGTGTACAAATATCTGATCAATTGGCAAAAATGTTAAAGAATGGTGAACTACGCGAAAATATTAAGTTAAGTTCATTCGAACAAATACTACAAAAAGCGTCTTACAACTTAGATGGTGGCTTTAAAAAAGCTGGTTTAATAGAGCAACATGTAATCGATCATTACATTCCATTTTTGCCACTTGAAAAGCATCATGTTCAGCAGTGCATATCAGCAGAATTTCTTAAATGGGGACGAACCCCCCAAAAGCAAGAGATAGAGTATGATTATATAAACATAAAGAAATAAAACAAATGTAATTTAACACTTCTTCTCGTTTTAGGAATATGCTTAAAGAAGTGATTACGTATGATCGCGGACATGGACTTTTTTCCACATCAGGTTGTAAAACCATAGAAAAGAAAGTAGCTACAGAAGTTTGGATTAAAAAACATCATAATGAAATTTGATTTAATTATTTATTTTTTAATAAAGTAATGGCATAACATGCTAATTTTTTTATTTTCTATTTACCACGGGTTCAGCCATTTCATGCGAGCATCACGTTTTAATAAATCTGTATCTAAACGTTTGGGGTCTGATTCAAATGCCTCAGCTGCTTCTAAACGTTCAACAACAGGACCTATCTCCTTCGTGACAATACATTCTCCATTTTCCTTGAGAACGGTGTGTTTAAGATCGTTCTCTGTTGGTTCACCATAAGGAAATTTGATGGGGGTAACTTTAATCAAATGCTTTATCTTCCACAACATAGCATTTACATCTGGTATATTTTTTACTACCGTGAAATCGCTCTGTTTCCCATCAAGCCCAAGATCCTTTAAAATGCGCTTCTCCCAAAAGGGGTTACCCTTAACGGGTTTCACACGTTGAACACGGAAAAGTTTTGCGGGTTCAATTGGTGGGTCTTCCTGTTCAGGGTTCCTATTAAAATACCCAAAAATCTTATTTCATATGCACACATATTGAAGAATGCATACTTACATTGGATAGTAAATGATTTTGCCGTATTTCTTGCCATCTTTATATAAGAATTTCTTATTGTGTTTGCCATAAGCTCGAAATGTTTGTTTTAATAAAGTAGCGTATTGTAAAAGTTTTTGTGCATCCATTATTATTTATTTAAAACAGAAAAATGCTCACAAAAATTCAATGCACAGCTGAAATGTGGTAAGGTTATGAAACCTGATGAGACAACAAAGATCAGCTGTTCGCAAAGTATGGTGTATTTTCTTCCAGCAGGGACAGTACGCAAAAGAATTCACTACTGAATGTACGGTTGAAAAAATGAATGGCGGCAGCTGAATTAAATTCAAAATGGCCGTTGTAAAAAGGAGTAATTGATTTCCTTCGACTACAAAATATTTTATGTGACTGTTTAATATTATTTATATATGCTGATATATAATTAAAAATAAAAGAATTTCGTCAAAATGTCCCAATCCATAGTGCAGAAAAGAGATGAAAATGTATTTCGTACACTAAAACGCAAACGAAAATCTGAGGAATGTTTGGAACACACTGCAGATGTTACTATAGACACAAATACTTGCTTTACCAATTCGGCTTTCAGCTCTACGCCAAAAAAAGTAGTGCTACGCAGGCGTACACAAAACCCAATAACGAATGTTGTTGTGCAAGATACTTGCTTGGAAGTGAAATCAATTTCAGATATAATTAAACGTCCAGTTGAAAAGACAGATTTGACTAAAATCGATGGTGACGCACTTTCGCAAAATCCCTACGAAGTTCAACGCAAACCACCCAAGAAGAAAAAACGAGAATCCGAAATAGTAGAAGCATGCTTTGAAAATCCAGCATTGAACTTAGAGCTGCCTGAAAAACAATTTAATCCATACGAAGTAACACTTTTTTATATCATTTCATTTAGAAATATTAAAATAACAATTTAATCTTGTGATTATTCAGGTCTTACGTGATGTGCCCACAAAACAAACTAATGTTGTTCAACCTAATTGCTTTGTAAATGCAGCCTTAAATCTACGAACGCAGGATGTAACTGCAACTAGAAACCCATTTGAGATCCAACGTTGCCAAAGCGTTGAAACAACTACTTCTGCTGTGGGCGTTGAAAACACTGGCTTGGAAGATGGCCAAGTAGTTTCAACCGATTTAAAAATATCTTTGCCTTTTAAGCCTACTGTGGGTTGTCGCATAGATTTCACTAATATACCTATAGAAGAGCTAACTCCTAGCAAGCTGCTGGCAGATAAACTCGTATTTTCTCCCGTCTTATTGTTGCCAAAACGTTCATTGGATTCCGCAAGTGAGGATAGTAGTATGGATATAGGCAAAGAGTTAGATCGCTATCAGCTCGAGCTAGAGAATAGTATTAATGAGGCAAAAATGCGCAAGGCAATTGGACCATGTACGAAATCGAAAACGGAAGATTTTTCTTTAAATGTGTACGTCGAACAAAAAATCACATTCAATCAAAGATTGGCCGAAATAGCCGAAGAAGATGAAGAAAATTATTTTAATGAAGAAGATGTGGAAATAAAGAATACTTTGCATGATTGTATTGAATGTGAATCTCATATTGAATTGATTGGTAAATTACAAAATGAACTAGTCGAAAGAGAAACATGCCTGGTCGAGGAATTAAAGGTCGAAGATGTTGCATATGCCTCTGACTCGGATGACGACGAAATCGACTTCAAGGCACCAGCACCATTTGTGCGTGCATATCAACGCGCAGCAACAACACATGTCGCTGGTAGCAAAGAGTCGTTGCACTCCACCGATTCAAACGGCTCAAGCGATCATAAGAAATCGCTGAATGTACGTAATTTAATACGTAAATCTTTACGAAAACTAATGCATCCAACTAAACATGATAATTTGTTTAAGAATAATACTGATAAGAACAAAATGCTGGACAATGAAATAGGTGAAAATGTAAAGCAACATGCCACCGCATATAAAATGATACGAAATAGTTTAAGACGCAAAACAACCGTCAAACCTTCCAATTCTGCTAAGGCAGCGCCAGCTGCAAAAGCGGAAACATCCATAATCGATAACAGCGAACGCACAATGAAACTAACTGCCGTGATTTCAACGAATACCGAAGGCGAGCGAAACCACACATTGCGTCACAGCTTGCGACGATCGACACGCGAAATTGGGCAACACTTGATGAAATCTGTGTTTCACAAAAATCACGAAGCCTATGAACTAGGCAAGTGATCAGTTTTAAGTTGATGTGGTTATTTTTTTCCATATTGTTTACTACCATACAGCACATTTTATTATTTAATTCTAAAACACAATGTTAAGCACCCAAAGATTATAGCTATGAATGCTAACTGAACTTTCTTTAATGCACCAATGTTGCACACTTAATTTTTATTATTATATTAAGTTAAAATATATGTTTTTTTTTTTGAATAAATTATTGATGCTTAAATAAACGATTACTATAAACATTTTTTTTTATACTGCACCCTTCGGTGGATAAGATGTGCAAACATACATACATCTGTGCAAACTGCCAAAGGACTGCTTACCACTTGCTTTCACTGGCAAGGAGGCACAGAGTGCCATTAACAAATTTAAGGCATCTAAATCCATCGGCTCAGACGGAATCTATTTGCTGATGTTAAAACGCCTATTTTTGATGGAAGTAAATTAAATTAAATTAGTTAAATAACTAAGGACCTCAATTTGTCTCTGACCAGCCTTCCCATACCCGATGTGTGGAAAATCGGAAGAGTGGTCCCACTACGGAAATAGGGGAGTCTTATCGCCCTGTAATGGCTATGACTTCGATGACAGTTAATTTATTGTTTTCCCCCAATACGGTCAATCGTCACAACAACAACAACAACTTTAAGTTCAAATATAAATCGACGTGAAAAACTCGATTTTTGCTGTATTTGTGCTGAAATAACGTTTCAAATTGAGAAAATACTTTTTTACCTGTTTAAACTTGCCTTGAAATTAAACAGTTTTTTTCTGTACATAATATTTAAACATTTTCCTATAAAAAAGTTAAAAAATATAAAAATATACTTAAAACTATTTTAAAAAAATTTCAATTAAAATTAGTTAAAATTAATTAAAATTTTTATGTACTACTACTCAAAATTTTGCTATGAAAGAATTAAAAAATATTATATAATACAAAAATTTAAAAAGTAAAAACTATAAAATTTTGTATTAAAAATTTTAAAACTGTAAATTTTAGATTTCTATTATATTTTATTTTTGTGTCAAATTGAGAAAATATTTTTTACCTGTTTCACCTTGCCTTGAAATGAGCAGTTTTGTTTTTATATTCATATTTGTGTATTTTTGGAAAATGTCCATTTATTTTTTTAATTGATTTTCATTTATTACACTCCTATCGTCACTAATCTGCGAAGCATTCAACGTTGTCGGTGTTAATTATTGTTATTATTATTTTTATGTTTTATTTTTTTGATTACAACATTAATTGTTTACAATTTATATTTTTGGTTTGAGTTTTAACTTTATACGAATTTGTAATCATTTATTTGAAATTTAATAATTTACTTATTTTGCTACTACGTTATCTATGAATTGCAATTGTTTGCTAACTTAGAACCTAATGATTTCTCAAACAATCTGTTGATTTTTGTTGTTTATCAAATTATTATTTTTAATTATTTTAGTTTTTCAAAGTACTTTCACTTATATTTAAGTATTTCAAGTTTCTACTTAAAGTAATTTCATTTAATTCAATTTGTTTAACATTATTTGATTTTGGTTTCATTTCAATGTTGCAATGGTTGGTTGACAACTATCGATAACTATATAATTATTACTACGAATGACGGTGTTTGTCGTTTGTCGTATGCGTTAACGTACATACACATTTAAATAACTAGCCTAATGCATTTTGCATGCTTTAAATTTATTTATCGAGTATGCAATAAGTTCTTTTTTCATTAGTACACTCGTAATATATGGATATATTTATTTATAATATTATCGCGCAATAATATATAATATTATGTAATAATAATTCCACTACATGTAAGTTTATGTATGTTAATGTGTATATTTATATAGCTTGGCTTTTTGTCGTTTTGTTTTTTTTTTTTGTTAAAGAAACTTTATTAACAAATTACAGACTCACAAAACGGCGAACCCTTAATTATTAATAAGTTTTGTTTTTGTTTCAATTGCCGCCATGACCCATAATTATAATTTTATACAAGCACTTCGTTATAAAAACAATTGTATGGAAAAAGTTAAACTTTTATGCTCATTGCCTATGCATTTGTGGGAATGCTGAAGGTGGTTTCTAACAAATGCAATTCTTCTACTTTTACGGTGGAAAATATAGTATAACCTTGAATGTTGTTGCTATTTGTTAAACTCATTAGGCGTGTGAATAGAACATAAACATGTTGTTTGCACATATTTACTATAAACAAGAAGAAAATTTTACTTTGCCTGTACCGCAGCTATAATACCTGTTCCCACGCCAGAAGGTCTAAGTAATCGGAACAACCCGGATCTTTTTTTTTTACTTCGCCTGCACCAAAGCTATAATACCTATTCTCACGACAGTCGGATTTAAGTAACCGCAACGAATCCGGATTTTTATCCGTCTGAGGACTGTTAACTCGGCACCAATTCACGTAATAAACTTCGGGAATGTTTTCTGCCGCTACAACAACAACAACCCTTCACAGTATCAAAGATCTTTATTTTGATTTTAATCGGACAATTCGTATGGCAGCTATATGCTATAGTGGTCCAATCTGAACAATTTCTTCGCAAATTATGTTACAAACTTCGTGGCAAAATGCTGATGTGAACGAGTTTTCAACAAGCAAACAAACAACAATGTATACATAAAACGAAAAAACTGCGCTTAACTAGCACATTAGTCTATAAAATAGTATTTACTCCAGTTTGTTGTTAATTGGTTTCTTTGATTTTACATATTCCTGTAATTTCTATTTTAACCACTTCTAATACGCTACACTAATTTACCTATTTACAGCTCAGCTTCAAGTACCTCATACATTTTATTAACGCTTTCGTTTTATACATTAAATAAATCATTAGTACTACAAGTTCTATGTATGGATGGCTACAATAGTTTTTTCTGCAATAATTGAAATAGTTCAGAGCGAATTTGAATCAATGCATGAATGCATCAGCTCGGTTGCATAGTAAAAAATATCGATATTGTTATCGATTAACACTTCACTAGTCTATGTGCATATTTGTTAGCTTTTTTATGCATGTTCAGTAAAGTTGAGCAAAAATCAACTGGAAAATTGGAAATCTGGATTTTATATAAAAAAAAAAATAAATAAAATAATAATAATAAAATAATTAATTGCAGTTAGCGCAATGTTTGTTGTTTATGAAAAAAATTAGTAAATTTTATGCGGTCGTTTTTGTTGCGCTAATTACTAATTCAATATGAAAAAATATGTTTTTAGTGGTTTATTATTTTTCTCGTTTGTTTAAACAATTTCTAAGCTTTTGTTGCTGGAATGTATATGCTAATGCTATTTAAAAATTGTAATTTGTTTTTTTGTTGCTGTGGTGATTAAGTTACTGTCGGCTTTTCTTTTTTTTAGTAAACCTGTGTGCATTTGTTGCGGTATATTTGTGTTTCTAAATATGCTTTTGTCCTACACTTAATTTATTTGCATCTGCACAGCAGAGAATTTTTTTAAATTCAATAATTTACTGGGGTAATTTCGAAAAATATGTTTGCTCTAAATTTGCGCTTACTTATGCTATATGTTTCATGTTACATACTTTGTATATTTAAATTTTGTTTTCGTTTAATGTTTTTTTCTATTTAAAGTATTTGCTCAGAGTCTACAAGTTAATAAGTCCACAATTTTACTTTTCAACATTTTATTTGCTTTGATTATATTTTCGCGACTTTTTTCGTATGACATTTTCTCAACTGCATGTAATTTAGTTTTTTATGTATGTTAACAGACAGCGCGTACATTTAGACACAGTGGGTGCGTAAAAGTGTGAGAGGGAAATAACTATGCTAATTGAGAAAGTGCGCAAAGCTTACGCATAATATATTTATTGGAGTTGTTTTTTTTTACATTTTTGCAAACAAATACACAGGTAAGCATGTTTTGGTTTGTGTTTTAGTGTGGGGAGTGTTGAAGGCTAACGGCATTGCAACTGTAGTTGACAAGTGGAAAGCGTCAGGTAAACTATGTGCTAGTAGTGAGTTATGCGGAGAGTTTGAAAATTTTCGATTTCATTATTTTTGTATTAAAGGGAATATGTGGTCAATTTCGGCACACATGCACCAATGTTTGCATATTTGTTGCGGTTTGCTGTGCGTTTTACATATGTACATTGTTTACTGTGTGAGTTATGTTATTTTTAAAACTAGTTTGATTTTTGAAACAGTTCTATATAGTCGTCAACCATTTATTTTTATAATTTGTGTTTTATTATACAGTTGGTTTAAATATTTTTCGTCACAACAAATATGAAACATAAAAACATAGTAGAACGAACAAAAAAGCTTTACATACATGCTTTGTCTGTCAAAGCAAATAATAATAACTGTAAATTATTATCAGTTTGTTGTTTTTATTCAAATTTGTGTGCAAATTCGCTTATTATACATTAATTATTAAAAAATATATAAATATTTACATATACACTTGGCGTTAAAACTTAAGTGCTTAAAGTTAAAAACAAATTTTGCATTAACTATATGAAAACGGGACTTTTAAACGGTGTGTATTGTTAAAAATTGTATTTATTTTGCTTCTTTGTTAGTCTAAATAGTCATAACTACTTTTATATGTTTTATGCTTTAACTATAGTATATCATTGTAATATATATAAATATTTGTTTTTTAAATGCAATTATAGACCTGAATACGGATTTTTGAGTTTAAAAAATTCACTACTCATTACATGTCTATTTAATGTAATGCTATTGCAATGCGAGCTTACTGTGTGTACTAATATACTTTTACACTTACACGCTGGCAACGCTTTACGGTTGTTGTTTATTATGTAAGAAACCCGTTACTCGCAACTGCTTTACAAGTTATAGTTTAACAGTTATTTGAAAATTATTTGGTTTTATTTTATTTGGAATTCTATTTTATTTGTGTCTATTTCATCAATTTACAGTGTATTTATTTTATAATAATTAATTTCATTTCGCACAACTTTGCCACCGTTAATTTTTACATGTTTAGTTCATTTTTCTCTCGGTTGTTTTTTTTTATTTATTGACGTCATAAAAATTTTATTTCGCTTACACACTTCGGAATTCATAATAATAATTTAAATAAAAATGTGGTTGAATAAAAAACTAGATTTTAGATAGTTATGTGGTATGAGGAAATTTCTGTATAAATGACAGTTTTATCAATATTTTGCCAGCATCAATTTAGTGCTAAAGAAAATCATAATTTTTTGCTACAACTGTGTACAATAATTAAGTTTTCGAACAAAAAAAAAATTTTGTAATTTCTGTATGAAAACTTGCCATTACAAAAAAAAAAATAATAAAATCTAAAATCAAAAAAATTTTAAAATTCCAAAATTTCTTTAAAAAATTGCCATAACAAAAAATTATAATAATCTTTAAAATAATAAATATTTTCAAATTTCAAAATTTCTTTAAAATTTTATCAATACAAAAAAATAATAATAACATCTTAAATCATAATATTTTCTGCGCCATATTTCAATTGTAGTAGCACTGCGTTAGTGTGAAATTCCATTTTGTTAGTGTGAAAAGTATTTATTTTTTTTAATTCATAAGCACAGTATGAAAGTATTTTGGTTTGGTTGGAAAATGTTTACTAATTCTTAAAATTATCCGTTACACAGTTTAATTACTTACAGCATAACTTAAATAAATATTTGACATTATCAGTGTTATAAATTTATAGTAAAAGTATTTTATAAGTATATTTTAACTAAAAATGCAAATTATAACTAATAAATTACAAATGCATACAATGGGCAACACTCAACAACTTATGGCAAATATAACGGTAATATATTAGACAATTCATTACCCTTCAATGCAACAACATATATTATGTATCAACTTAAGTATTTTAATGCAGATTTAATTAAAGAACTATCTTTGAAAGTCTTAAACGAAATTGTGTGAAATGTTGTGCATGTGTATTAGTATGTACTGTACGTGCGTAATTTGAGCGCGTCACAGTTTGTTGGCGAAAGCGCGTTTACTTTTGTACTTTTCTAAATAAAAAAAATTTTAAACTTATGCATAAATATTTATAAAAACTATTTCAAATAAAATTATAAAAAAAATTATAAAAGTATTTTTGAATAAAATTTTGAAAAATTTTTATATATATATTTTTCCTATTTAAAAAAATAAAAACTAAAATAAAATATTAATTTAAAATTAAATATTAAAATAACAGATTTAAATAAAATATTTTTTTTTGCAAATGAAAAAAAATGAAGTATTTACTTTAAATAATTAAAAAATTATTAACAACTAGTTTGTAATTAAAAATATTTGAGTTAAAATTAAAAAATTATATAATGTATTAAAATATAAAAAGAAAAATCGAATATTTTCTAAGTATTAATTAAAATAGTTTTTTTATGATTGAAAAATAAAATAAAATGTAAATATATAAAAATTTTAATTAAATAAATATTACTAACTGAAAAAAAATGAAGTATAACATTTACTTTAAATAATTTAAAAATATATGAACAACTAATTAGTAATTAAAAATGTTTGAGTTTAAAGAGTTTTTAAAAATATATGAATTAAAATTAAAATTTCTTTAAATTTAGCATAGAAGCAAAAAGAATAAAAAACTTAGTTAATTATATATATATTTTTAATTTTATCTTCAATGTTTTTAATTGCAAATTAGTTGTTAATATTTTTTTCTAAATGTTTAATATAAGTTTTTTTTTTCAATTATAGAACACATTATTAAGTTTTGTTTTTCAATTTAAAAAAACTGCTTTAATTTTTTTTTTATATTAAAAACTATTTTAATTAAACCAAAATTAAAGTATTTTTTATTTTAAATAAGCACATACATAATTAAAATTTTATTTTTTTTTTATAATTAAAATATTTGATTTTAATAATTTAATTAAATGTTTGCAACTAATTTGCAATTCAAAATATTTGATATTAAAAAAATATTAAAAAAAAAAATAAATAAATATAAATACAAAAAATGCAAAAATTGTAAGCAAATAGCTCAAGCTTCAAAATATTTATACCTTAATAATTTATTGGCAGCACTGTATTTGAAGTTGTTTGTCAATGCTGTTTATGGTAGAGTGAATAGAATGAATTTTTATTTTTAAAGTTTATGCATTAATTTTAATATTTTTTTTTTAATTTTCAAATGTAAAATATCAGAAGTAGAAATTCTAAATTATTAAATACCATAGACAGTTTAAAAAAATACCATCGAACATGTAAATTGTTTTTAAAAACAATGCTCCGCCTCCATTATCACCCGCGCTGTGGTACTTATTTGCGTCAAAAAATATATTTTTTTATTTGTGCTTTGCAGAATTGGTTTAAAAATTTAATATAACTGCATATATAAATGTAGAAAATATAAAATGAGTGATTTTGAGGTTAGGAACCACGAAAATATTTGCTGAAAACTCTTAAAAAAGCATTTTTTATAATCTAGTTGAAAAATTAATAAATTATTCGTAATTAAAAATGTAATGCTAAATTAATTTTTCAAGTACCTAATTTTTGCAACACACGTTTTCGCCAGCAAACAATTTTACATAAATGACGCGCTTCGGCTGCTTTTAATTTGTTGTTGTCTTTGCTTTTTAAAACTATTTTACATAAAATTTGTGCGCATTTTTGAACGTTAATAACTTCTCAAATAAGCACATACATACAAACATACTGCAGCGTCGCATACGCGCTGTTTACAAAAACATACTAAGCTAAACTACACAACAACAACGCTAGTGTTGAAACTAGTTACAGCATTACATACATACACTCGTACACATATTTTGGGTTTAGTGATTTGGTTGATGCCAATTTGTCGCTAATCGTTTACTAAAAGAGGCAACACAACAATAAAAACACGCGCGTGAAGCGTCGTGATAATTTTTTGCTTTTGTTTTTTAATTTTTTATTTGGTTGTTTGTTTGGTGTTGGAAAATTGTGGTGTGTTGCACACAATTATTATTATAAATCCGCCGCGCTGCTGCCGCACTGCCCTCCACTTAACGCACAAGTACACGCCCACATTGCGGTTGCTCAACACTGCCCGACGCTTGGCCGCCGGACTGTCATGCTGATTCATTGTCGCAACAATTTACCAACTGTAAGCCGCCGCCGCTGTCGCATGTTTACCGTACGCTTCCGTAGAGGGAGGGGAAAATTTTTATGACGTCTCTAAAAATCATACTTTGAACGTTTTTTCGCGCCGCTGCTGTCTGCTCGATTGTGTGAGGCCACCATTGGCGAGATGATTCTGATGGCCGCCGATGCTGCTGCCGCAAAGCGCTGTATCGTCGCAGGCGTAGGTGGAAATGCGGTGATCGCTACGCGAACGTTCACGATCGTGTGTACGTTCACCACGATGCTCGCTGCTGCGGTATTTGCTGCTGCTACCACCACCACCGCCAGTTGCTTGTTGCAACTGCTGTTGCAGCTGTTGTTGCTGTTGTGAGCGTCGATTGCCCAGTCGTTGCAGTTCGAAGTCGCGCGCATCGGCCACATCGAATGTGGCGGCACGTTGGTGTTTCAGTGCTGAGGCGGCAGCGCCGGCGCGCGATGTGCTGTGCCGATGATGTGCATCACGTTCGCGTTCTCGCTCACGCTCACGTTCACGTTCTCGGTCGCGCTCACACTGCGTCTGTGTTTGCGCCTGTGTCTGTGCAGAGCCGTGATGGTGATGATGATGCGCATCGTATTGCTCGGGACAGTACTCATCGTATTCGTGTTCGTCACAAGTCATTGTCGTCGCGGCAGTAGTCGTGACTTTGGCAGTGGTTTGACTGTCGCGCGTCGTCATCGTTGCAGTGCCTACGCTCGCTGAGGAGCGATGCTTTTTCGGCGGCAATGGTATGGGTGGCGGTGCGGCCGTTTGTGCGGCTGCAGCTGCTGCGGCTGGCGGCGCAACTGTTGTGGCACACGTTGTCGTACGCCGCACAACATCCACGCCGCCGCCGCAGCAGGCACACTCCTACAATTCTGTGACCGAGTAGAGATCGTTGTTGGCATGCGAGCCGCCGCGCTTCAGCGAGCGATAGTACAGCTGCTGCTGTTGTGCCTCAATTAAGTATTGTTGCTGCTGTTGTTGGTGTTTGCTGCCGATTGCTCCATGGTAGTTATTGTTGGGCGTGGTTGCAGTCGCATGCCGCTGGGCCTGCTGTTGCTGCAGCGTATACGAATCATAAGAGTGTTGCTTCTTCATGCCACCGCTGCTGAATTGTTGCTCAATAAAAGCCATACTGCCGCTGCTGGCAGTACGCGCATTATCGAGCGTTTCCGCGCGTCTTGGACGATCGTGGCGTTCTGCGCGCTCACGCTCACGTTCGCGCTCGCGCTCGTAGCTGTAAGCATTGGTGGCGTTTTGTTGCTGCCGCAAACTGGCCGATTTTGGTGGCAAAGTCTGCAAGTGATTGGCGTTTAAGGTGCCGCCCGCCGTCGATGTGCTAATCTCGCGCGACGCTTTCTTCTTTGGCGGCAACGAGGGTGGTTGCTGCTGTTGCGCCGGCATTGCGCTGCTGGGCAGTTGCATTTTCTGCGCTTGTGGTCGTTGTAATGAGCGATACTGATTGAGGTTAGCTGCGCATAGCGGTTGTGGTGAGATCTTCGACTGCTGCGCCTGCTGTGGTATCTCCGGCAGTGGTTGATTTACTATGGAAGCCGGATTTAGTGAACGCTGTGGCGGTGGTCGTGGTGGCTCACGTGGCGCGGCTGTAGGCGGTGGCTGCTGTTGTTGTTGTGCAACCACCATGTGTTGCTGTAAATGCTGTGGCTGTACCGAGGACTGCTGTTGTGGCTGTTGCTGAGCCTGCGGCTGATAGCCCGATGTCTCAATGCTGTAGACCGCCGTGGCTGGCAGTATGTGTGTCGTGGGCGGGTGGTGTTGGTGCAGCTGCTGATGTAGCGTCGGCTGCTGTTGCTGCAATTGTAGTTGTGTTTGTTGTTGCTGCTGTTGTTGGGCTGCTTGTAATGCGGCTAATTGCTGTTGCTGCTGCTGCTGCTGTAACTGCAGTTGGTGTTGTTGTTGATGCTGCTGCTGTTGTTGTTGGAATTGTTGTAGCTGCTGCTGCTGCATCAACATTTGTTGCTGTTCTTTGGCATAGGAGCTACCCACGCCCGTAGTGCCCGGTATTTCGGTGAATGTGTTAGTGGTACGCGGCTTTGGTGGTGGCAGCGGTGCCGGTGGTGGCGGCGGCTGTTGGTGCTGCGTTTGATGTGGCACAATTACTTCGGTCGTGTAGGTTTGCGGTATGCAGTCCGGTTGTTGGCAGTAATCCTTCGAAACGGTCGCAATGGAGGGTGTCTTGGCGCTGCGCAGATTCGGCGAGGGGCTGGCGCCCTTCAACGAGCCACCGTAGCGGCCGACATGCCGCAGCGTGGCACACTTATTTGCTGTGGCGGCGGCGACAATATTCAAATTGTTATTGCCACGCACCGCCTTCGGTCCAATACTAATATACTTCGGATCGAAACGATTGAAACTGTTATTAGTGACATCGCGTGGATCACGATCATCGTCACGATCCAAACCATTACCGGTGGAACGATGTACAGCTTGTGCGGAGAGTACGGAGCGTATGGAGGAGCCAGCCGAACGTGGTAATGTAGCCGAAGCGAAGATATTCTTCAATGAGTTGGTCTGCTGTTGTTGTTGCTTGATGTGATTGCTGATGTTGTTGCTGCCGAGAAGGTTGACGTTGTTGGTGTTGCTGATGCCTGCATTTGTGTTGCAGGCAAGCGATTCTCAGTAAAAATCGCTAGATTCGAGAGTCTTACACTGTTTGCTGAGTGTAGCATATTTGCCATTATTGGGACCGCTCAGATAGCCCGATGAGTTCTGCTGATGGTGCGAGGGTAGACGGCCGAGTGTGTGATGACCCGATCTGTGGGAAATGTGGAGGAAGAGTAACAGTTAGAGAGGAAGAGGTGAAAGCAATAGAGGAGATGAAGAGATGCGTAATAGTGTTAACTATGTGAAACAGTTTCAATATAAGTGTAATTGGTAGAATATCGGTCATATATTTATATACATCATATTGGTGTTATTTATATGGTGTATACATTTTTAGGAATGGGAGTATGTGTTTACGTATGTAAATGCATTTGCGGTTTTATGATTTAAGAAATATTAACAAATAATAGTGGTACTTAAATTGGTTTCCACGAACCGGATAATGTAATTGTGCAGAATTAATAATATAATATAATAACTACTTCAATATCAATTAAATATTTTCTAAATGCCAACTTGTGAGAATATTATGTATTCTATTACGAAAGATCGTAAAAAGGATGTGTTATCTGTTGGTCGGATAACTCGGATAAACTTCAAACGTGCTCATAGGAAATATGAATCAAATAAAATATTTAAAAAAATAATCAAAAATTCTATATCCATAGACTTCGGATAACTCGGATAAGCCTTAAAAGTTATTTTATTCAAAAGTAATTTGAATATAAATAAAAAAGTTATTTCTAATACTTTACAAAAAAAGATACAATTTTAAAATATAGAAATTTTCAAAAATAGAAATATTCTTTAAGGTATGAAATAATTAAAAAATTAATAAATTTTCAATATTATAAAATTATTTTAAATTAAAAAAAATTATTTAAATTAATAAAAATTTTATTTAAAACGATAAAAATTAAGAAAAAAAGAAATAAAATATTATTATAAGATTTAAAAAAATCCATAAATCTTAATTTGCAAATTCTAAAAAATATTTATAAAAAATGAATGAAATAAAAAAAATTGTAACAATAATTTTCCAAATTTCAAATCAATAAATAATAACGTATATATGAGTATTTAATATGTTAAATAGAATTAATTAAAAAATTAAAATTAAAATAACTTTATAATTAAAAAATTTGATTCTATAATTTATATAATATAAAAAAAAAACTTTTACGAAAGTTAAATTAATTTTCTAAAAATTTAATAACAAAGTAGTAAAAAAGTTATTTAAAAAAATAAAACCTTAACTCTTCAATAACGCAAAAAACTAAAATAAATATTAATTTATAAAACTCTAAAAAATATATAAAGAAAATTGAAAATTTAAAAAGAGTTTAATTTTAATTTTTAAAATTCAAATAAATGAACTCATTATTTAGAATAATAACTTAAGTATACAACATTTTTTCACAATTATTCGTAAATTTTTTTATTGGTATATCAATAACTAACAAAAACCTTTTACGCGAATTAAATTAAATTTTTAATAATGGAGTAGTAAAAATTATACGACTTTATAAAAAGCAATTTTCCCTATAATAACACAAAAAATTAAGGTAAATATAAATTAGAATTAATGTAGTAAAATCGAAAATTAGTTATCCGGATAACACTTAGATGCGAGCTAAAAAAATAATTACTACAAGTTAATACAGTACAATTTGTTTTAATTATGCCAGTTTAGCAGAGTTGTTTGTCTACCTATGTACATATACATATATAATATTCAAATGCATGTATTGTATTTAAGTTAAAAAAACAGTTATTCGCGTTTCTGAACAGTTAACGGTTAACTAAAATTTTTGGATAATATTAAACATTGAATACTGGTACTAATGTTTTATTAAAAAATAACGTATTCGCGTTATCCGAAGAGTTCGATAGCACAATTTTTAAGATAATATTAATCATTGCGTACTTTTATGAATGCTGTGTTAGAAAATAGCTTATACGCGTTATCCGAATGCTCTGAATATTAATGAATTTTTAGGATTTATGTTCATTTTTCTTTAACTCTCGTAATGCAAAATTATCCACGCAATTTAAACCATGCAAACATGCTTTTGTTGCCATTGTAATGATCTATGTTAGAATCGTCTCAATTTCCCCTCGCTTTCATTGAATATTAATTAATTACTAATTATCTACTGATATTATCATTAAGTATACTTAATTAGCAGTCTTTGCATGTTAAGCCACCTCAATTGGCTTTGGGCAGCAACAAGCTTAAAATAGGCAATATGCCAGCTGCCAAAATCTTACACCTAACTGCAGCTGGCTGATTATGCACCGAGCTATGGTTTGCTCAAGTCAAAGGGTACGAGCGCTTGTCTATTTAAATGCAAATATGTGTATCAGTGTGTGTATGTGCATAAAATTATGCAATTGTACACACGGTTTAAAGCATTATTTAAATATATGTGTGTGATGTGTGGTATGTATGTGTGGTTTGTGCATATGCTACATGCATCTGGCTCATATAGCTGTTTTGTTAATCTGCTTGTGAAATGATAATATTTTTACAAGTGTAAACTTTAAGTTACAACAACAAAAGTGTGTGTCTCTCGCTAGTGTATTAATATATATATGTACATATGTATATGCTTCACTATAAATGATTAATTTTTTCCAGTGCTTGTTTCGCATGTGTTTTTTATTTTTGTACGTGTAAACTATTAAGGATGAAACATACGATTTTTTATAAATTTTTTTTATGAAAGTAAATTTAGTTTTTTTGCCCAAAAATCAAAAATTTTAATTTAAAAAATTTATAAAATTAAAATTTTAAATTTGAAATATTTTAAATTTTAAATAATTTTTTTTTTTATTTTCTTTTACTAAAAATCAAAATTTGTATCAAAAATTAGTAAAATAATAATAATAAAAAGTTAGTCAAGAATCTTTCGGTATTCAAAAAAATTTGAATTTTTCACATTTAATATTTTAACGAGAGTATGCCTCTTTATTGCAAAAATTATAAATCAAACATAAAAGTATGATTCAATATAAAAAGTTTTGTTTTTGTTGTCCAACTTTTTGATTCTTCAGTTCAATTAATTTAATCAAAAGCACAACACAAGTGCTCCGGTGTGTATGAGTTACTTAAATGTTTTCTGCATATGACTGCGAAAAAGTTACGTATACGCCCAGCAGCATAGGACATGCAAAAGTGTGTTTAAGCTTAATGATGGTTTTAAAAATTAATCGTTGTATGCTCAAGCGCAGTTAAGCGCAAATGCTTGCTGTTTGTCGCTATATTTAAGTTAAAATAAACTGTATTTATTTGACTTATATAAAGGTGGGATTAAATTCATAAAAAAAATGCCAGCGCTTAATACACTTTAAGCTACGTGCGCTTACGCAAAATATTTCTCAATGATATAATATATCCAGTATGTGTGCATATCTATTGCATATTGCATGAGCTTACTATACCCTCTGCTTAGATTTTACTAATACGCAGTGGCAGCCTTTACAAAGTTCTATGCAAATTTAATTTATTGCAATTTTTATAGACAGCTGTTAATAGCACATGAAAATATATGTACATAAGTACGCGTAATGCACTTTTTACCGCAAATTGTAAATATTCTCAAATATTATTTGCGGTTGCAAAACAAAAACAAAAAACTTAGCGAAATTGCATTAATATGAAAAGTATTAATATGTTTTATGCAAAATTATGCTAATTATGCGGAAAATGTTGTGAAATGTTATAAAATAAAATTTTAATAAATAAAAATAAATATTTGTGTAACTGTGCTTGTTATATTTGCATATCAACTTATTACATATAAATAATAATTTGGTGCAATAAATAAAAATATAAATAAATCAGCAAATCTATTCTAATTTGAAATATGAAACATACATTTTAATTTTATAATAATAATATGATAAAAATTAATAGAATATAAATAAAAAAGTTATTTTCTAATACTTAACAAAAAAAAAAAGATAAAATTTTAACGAAATGCTTTTAAAATAATTAAAACGATAAAAAAAAATGTTGATAAATTTTAATATAAGAAATTTTAAGAAATATAAGTATTCTTTAAGGTATGAAATAATTAAAAAATTAATAAATTTTCAATATTATAAAATTATTTTAAATTAAAAAAAATTATTTAAATTAATAAAAATTTGATTTAAAACGATTAAAATTAAGAAAAAAAAATTTATTATTTTAAATTAAACATGTATTAATAAAATATTATTATAAGATTTAAAAAAATCCATAAATATTAATTTGCAAATTTTAAAAAATATTTAAAAAAATTAATGAAATAAAAAAAATTGTAACAATAATTTTCCAAATTTCAAGTCAATAAATAATAACGTATATATGAGTGTTTAATATGTTAAATAAAATTAATTAAAAAATAAAAATTAAAATAACTTTATAATTAAAAAATTTGATTCTATAATTTACCAAAAAAAAACTTTTACGAAAATTAAATTAATTTTCTAAAAATCTAATAACAAACTAGTAAAGAAGTTATTTAAAAAAATAAAACCTTAACTCTTCAATAACGCAAAAAACTAAAATAAATATTAATTTATAAAACTCTAAAAAATATATATAGAAAATTGAAATTATTAAAAAGAGTTTAATTTTAATTCTTAAAATTAAAATAAATGAACTTATTATTCAGAATAATAACTTAAGTATACAACATTTTTTTCACAATTATTCGTAAATTTTTTTTATTGGTATATCAATAACTAACAAAAAACTTTTTACGCGAATTAAATTTAATTTTTAATAATGGAGTAGTAAAAATTATACGACTTTATAAAAAGCAATTTTCCCTATAATAACACAAAAAATTAAGGTAAATATAAGTAAAACTTTTTTATAAAAAAGAATGTAATTAAAAAAAATTTAATTAACAAAAATTTAATTAACAAAAATTTAATTAACAAAAATATAAATAAATAAATTTCTACAAAAAAATTATTAATAGTAAAATTTTTTTATAAAAAGAAATTTGATCAACATAAATATAAATAAGTAAATTTTAACAAAAAGAAAATTAAAACACATTCGCTCATAAATATAAATAAATTATAGTACCAAGCAAAAAAACTTAATCGTAAAAATTATTCTTTTTTTTAAATAATTGTATTGACTACTAAAATTAATTTATATGAAACGAGTTCCCTCACAATAACAAAAAAAAAAATACTTTATATAAATTTATTTAAGTTCTTTATTAAAATAATTTTTTTCTCTTAATTAGTGATGATGGTGATGGTCAAATTTCATAAATTTGAATATCAATAGTTTTTAATTTAAATACAAATATTTTTGTATGAAAGTTGAGTTAATTAAATTTTGCGAAAATCGTGTTTGCTTTAATTAATTTAAAAATAAAATAAAATCATCTAAATTTAGTAATTGAACACTTTCAATATAAAAAATAATTTTTTATATATTTAAAATATTTTTATAATAAAAACAAATTTATATTTTGAATTAATTATATAAAATATTCTTTTTATTACAAAAAATTTATTTTGGATTAATTTTTTCAGCAGTTTATTAAATACATTTAGAACAAAAAATAATAATTTCTCAATAAATTATTTGACAGTTTAAGCTGAAATTTCCGTGCGAGGATTTATAACAAATAAACATAATTTGTGTGGTTAATAAAGTAGAAAAATGTATAAAAAAAAATCGCAAAATTTAATTATATTTTATGCAAATATAAATCAACTTTTTACGAAAAATATAGGCAATTGTAAAATACAAAAACTTTAAATGTCTAAAAAATTAAGTAAATGCTCCGATTCAAATAATTATAAATGCCATTAAAGTGTGATAATGGAAATAATGAAATCAAGCGCTAGTTAAGTGGACAAAAAGCCAAATAAAATGAAAATGGAAATGAAAAAAAAAATCAATAAAAACCATGCCTTGTGCCATGCACCACAACATCATAACCCGGCGGTGGCGATGGTGATGCCTTACCACCGGCACTGCCGCCAGCTGTGAGACGGCCGCCCAAAATGCCGGTGGCCGAGCCGACTAAGCCGATGGCAGTGCCAGTGTTGCCAACACCACCACCAATGCCAGCGCTAGCGTTAGTTCTATGTGGATGATTGTTGTATTGTAGTGTGGTTGTAGTTGTTGTAGGTGATGATGTAGCGACGAACCCTGTTCTCATTCCAGCGGTGCCATTGCGATGCGAGCCCAGCGTGCCGCTGCTGCCAATGCCGCCAATGCCACTGCCAGCGCCGATGCCGTGCGTTGCCGTTTGCTGATGGTGCGGTAGTGTGCGATTCATGGTGCCCGTATGCAGTGGTGCGGTGGGTGAAATGCTAGCGCTCGGTGCGTTCGATGGGAAAAGCGGCGTGGTTTCAGACTTATCAATATCCAGTGAGCTGGGTCTAAAGCGAGCGAGAGAGAGCGTGAAAAAAATAAACACACACACAAAGAGAGAAATTTCAAGGAGGGAGACAGTTAGAGAGAGAGAGAGTTTGTAAAAAATAGCAATAAAGTTA
This sequence comes from Bactrocera oleae, assembly GCF_042242935.1. NCBI lineage: Eukaryota > Metazoa > Arthropoda > Insecta > Diptera > Tephritidae > Bactrocera > Bactrocera oleae. The sequence goes on from NC_091539.1 coordinate 5,677,424, forward strand.
TTGCAAACAGTGTGTGAAGAGAGAAATCGAAAATGAGAGCAAAAATATTTCGAAAATGATCACGCAAAGCGTTCAAAACGAGTTAATGTTGAAGATATTTGTAAAACGTGTTGAAGAATTAAAAAAAACGTAGAACACGAAAGTAGAAAACCAAAATTATTTACATAAGCGTGCCAAATATTTGGTTACCAGCGCTCTTGGTACATTTTCGTACTTACCGTTTGCTCAAGTAGATCCAAGCATGCGAATCGGCATACACCAAAATGGTGAGCAAAAACGAAGTTAAAAGTCCGGCGACCATCATGAGGCTCAAACCGAGCAGACCGCCACTGCAGAGTCCGTGCAAGGCATCGGCATAATGCCGATCGATAGCACGACGATCAAGTGTGGCCGAGAGTACAGTAAGATTACGTTTTGTCTCCTCGAGATCATTCTCCATGGCTTCGAGCGTTTTGTGCACATCGATGCGGGGATACGTTTCTTGGCTCATGCTAAAGAGATTGAGGAGAGCGTAAAAATTAGGAGAGGAAGAAGGGTGTGTTAAAAATGTATATTATAAAGTTTTTTTTTTTATTGAATGACAAACTATTATTTTGCTTACCGCTGTATTAAATAAATAGAGTCACGCGCACGTTCCACTAAGTCACGTGACTCGTTCAAACGCAATATGAAGCGATTACGCAATGTACCGCAATTGAGGAAATATACATATGGGCTGCGCTGTAATGAGATAATGTAAAAAAGAGAGGTTTTTAGTAGTTTCTAAAGATATGTGTGGCGTTGAAAAGAGGGAAAGCAAAAAATTGTGAATAACTAAATATTTAATAATTATATAAGAGCGCACCAAATATAAAAGTTATTGTATAAAAATGAAGAAAAATCGAAATTCAACTGAAATTAATATTATTATACTCTAAAAATTTTAAAGAAGAATAATTTCTAAAACAAAAATAAAATACGAAGAAAAATAATTATCAAAAAAGATTAACGCAGTGTTCATAAAAATTTTTTCCAATAGAATTTGCGGAAAAGGTGCCTAAATTATTATTTCCCTTTCGAAAACAAATTTGCGCTACTTTTTATCAAGTTCTTATTGGCTTTAATCACTTTAAATCACAAATAAAAAAATGTTGCCTACATTTTGGCGCATTTATAATAAAATGCAAGTAATATAGAAAATAAAAATTACTTTTGTTAAAGCAAAAAAAAAAATAATATTATAATTTCCAACAACAGTTTAACGCAAATAAAATATAATTAATTAGCTATTTCCAAATTTTTTTTAGTAACAATTTTATATTTTTTATATTTGCTTTGTACAGTTTTTGTACAGAATACTGTAAAAGTACGTATACATATTTTATACTAAAAATTTATAGAACGTATGCAAAAATATTGCCTACATTTGGGCGCAAACATTTTTGAAATTCGTTATCTTAACCTATTGCAACAGTTTTAGTATTGTTTTTTAAGCTTTTTTTTTATAATAGTTTTATAATTTTGTTGTATTGTTGTACGATTTATAGAGAAAAAACATTATTTTCATAAACAAAAAACTTTAAAAATACTATACTTTCCAGTAATAGTTTTCCTCAAATTTAATATGATTGCAACTTGAATATTTAAAAAATATTTTTTTATAATTTTTAATATTCCTGTTTGGTAAAGAATATACCGTAAACAAATTTCACACATATTCTACGAAAAAAATGCTGCCTACATTGGGGCGCATAACTTAAACATTTAAATTTCTAATGCTAGAATTTTACACAAAATTTTTTTAATTTTTCCTCTTTTCAAATATTTAATGTCGACAAAAAACAACTTTAAATTTAATGCTCCCAACTTCCTGTCAATTCAATGAATTGCGCTGAAAAATATGCTTCAAAATCGCATTGTTAAACGCCACATACACAATGGCGCATTGCCAACCCTTAGTATTAGCGCCAATGCTAACATGGTTGCCGTCGAAAGCCTGGCGCAGCTGGATATTCACGCCGCGAAGACTCTATTTTTCCTACGCAGCAATGCATTTGCTCGTAAAATATACTTATGTGCAAATTTGTTGCTGTAAAAATGTCAACTGCAGGCGAATGCGGCACGTCGCACAATTTAGAGAATTACAACGAAAGAACAGAGAAAAGAGGGAGCCAAGTCGGCGGCAAGACAATCGGTGGTTGATGGTGTGAGTTGTTGGCGGAATAAGACAGCACGAAGCCGTTACAATGTTATAGAGGAGAAACCTTTAGGGCGCGGTGGCTCAGTTCAAACGATAAACATTTTAACGTACGCTGACGTGCCATAATGTACGTAGGTAGTTGCAACAAATTATAAATTTTACTTGCATCTCACCGCTCACTCTTCTAACGCTGTGTGCGGCATCTGGAATGCATACTTCAATTGCTGCGTTTACTTGCATTTCTCAATCTCCTTTCCAGTTTGTCTCCCACCCGACTTATGTGCGTACATTCGCCGCACAGTTCGCTTATCTGTGGACGTTTGCAATCAACAACAGCACGTTTTCGCGCTGATGAAGTTAATCAAAAGTGGCAAATTAAACGGTTGCTTTTGCGGCGCTGTTCAGCGAAGACACCATTCCGCCATTAACTGTGTGCGCGCGGCGTAAGATGTGGTATTGTGCTAATAGAGAGTGGTGTAAGAGAAGAAAAGCGGTTTCTAGCGCTCTACGAATGACCAGATAGGGCAATGAAACGTAGTTTTTTGGTGTACAAATATAAACGTTGATTACTGAGAGATAGTAACCTATTTTCTCCTCAAACAATACGTATCTCAATGAACCGATGAGCAGTGCTCGATACCTTTCGTCTATTTAATTATTTCAAGTGATCTGGATCTTTTAAAGCTTTCCCCGATCACTGAAGTCCATCAGACCAGGCCCATGATCTTGTTATTTACGGTAGATTCGGTCGCTATATTGGAAAATTGGGCAGTGCTCGGTACCTTTCGTCTACTTAACCATATTCTAGTTTATTTACTGAATATTTACTCATTTCAAGTCATCTAGATCTTTTAAAGCTTGCTTTGACAACATAGATTTGTCAGTCCAGAGGTTCAGTTATTACCTCGTTATTTTTCGTAAGATTTGGTCGCCTAAATTGGAAAATAGGTTCAGTTCAGCCGGTTTACGTGAGACTAGTTATGTATAATATCGTCGTGTTACAGCAGCGTTTTGTGTGTACTGTGATAACGGCCATGGAAGATGTGGACTTAGTCAAATCCAATATTTGAAAATATGGGTTAAAAGATTATGCTTCCAATAAGCCGTTCTATGAGATATTGCGTTATAACTTAGAGTGCCAGATACTCAGGTCTAATTATCTGTATTAAGAAAAGATCCGCTCCCAAGTTAGCTGAGTAAATCTATCATTAACTAACCAAGAACTAGGTTAATTAGGTTTTTTTAAACTATTTGGGTTGGGTGGTATTTATGCTCTTACAACAATAGTAATAAGAAGTACTTAAACTAGTTTTTATAATATAGTTTTGTATTGACACTTCTTCGATTTTTGCCTGGGTTTATGCGGACTCCGAACTGTTCAAAAGGTGAAAGCTCTCCAAAGATTGTGGATAACTCTTTTCTATTTCGAAATAATGTTCACATAAGCAGAGTTCTGCAGCTGCTGACACTTTCGCGATACTCAAAATTTTCCTTTTTTGAAGCTAAAAATTGCAAGGATCAACTTTGCAGACATTTTTCTTTAAATGAAACTGTGAATTATAATTGTTATTGCGCACGCTTATTTTCCGCTAAAGTCGTTTAATTTACATTCTGCTTTTGGCAGCTCGCCGGACACTCCTTGGCACCGCAGTGCTAAGTTTTCGTTATTTTTCTTTCTCGCTGCAATGTTTACAATGCTCCGGTTAAGCGGTATTTGCCGCGCTAGCTACCAAGAACCACAAAGGCTTCAAATTAATGTGCAAATTTGTTATTGTCTGCCACAAAAACAACAATAAAAGCAAAAAACAAAAAAAACGTGAGTTTCGGTATTTTAAAAAGTTATTATTTTCCGCTCCTCTTGGTTGTTCGCCATTACCGAGACACTTCCCGCGCTTTCAATTGTCTTTGTAAAGTTGTGCGAATTTTCACAAGTTTGTAAAATGCATCATTGCCGCCAACTTCACACTATAAAGTTTGCCGGTTGTCTGCATAAAATCGCTTACAGCCTTGCTGCGTACATATAGACAAATAGAAGTCTGTGGCTCTATGTGCATTTAGGCAGACTGGATATCTCTACTTTGTTTGTTGAGCCGTTGTGACTACATAAATGTCGAAAAAATTTTCAGAAATATAAAAAAAAAGTGAAATATTTTTATACACACATATGTACAAAAAATTCCTGTGGCAATTCCAGTTCAAGGCTGGCAAGCAGCCAACAATTTCAGTATAACGCTGTGGTTGAAAGTCTTACATGCGTTGCATGCTTTTAGGCGCTAAATTTGCATCTTGCTATAATATAATATGTATATACCTATCTGGCTAACTGTGTGCAACAATTTAATTTTATAAATTTAATTTTACATTCATTATAATCATTTTTTATTTGCCAAAAAAACAAAGTTTCTATGCTATATATAATATAAGCCTACTTGAAAGCTTTTGGTTATGTAATTATATGCCAGGAAAATTTTGTAGATTCGTTAGTAATTCAGCTAAAGTGAATGGCAATTTTATACAACAAAATGTTTGCAGAAAAAATTTAGTAATATATAAAACAGCTTTAAAGCTTTCGTATATAAGCTTTTACCAAAAATAAACTTTCGCAATTTAAACAAATGAAATTAAATATCGTAAATAAATATTTATGAGCTTACTAGCTTTTGAACTTAAGCTTTCACCAAAACTAACTATGCAAGCAAAATCGGAACGCAACATTTTCAAGTTAAGCTAAAGCCCAGAGCCTCAAGTGTGAAACAGAAGCGCGCTAATAATAAGAAAAAAGGTATTCTATGATTTCAAATACATTGTCTTCTGCTCTGAAGATAATATTAAGAGTTAAATTTGGTAAAAATAACGTTGCCTACATTTAGGTGTTATTTATCCAATTTTTTTTATTAAAAGTGTCAAAAAGAGAGGAATAATAATTAAAAAATACTTCCAAACTTGTTAATTTTGAAAAGAAAAAATAATATGTATCTGTATAACATATGCATATCAATATTTTTTGGCTGCCAACAAGTATGCTATTTTTATTAGGTGATATGAGAATTTATTTCTATAATATCTATAACATAAATTTGTTCTTGAATTATGTCTACCTATTACACTATGCGACAGCTTCATAATGTAAAAAACAAATTATTAAAAAATGTTGCCTACATTTAGGAACCTTACACATGTGTGGATGTCGAAATTAATCTTCTAATTATTTCAAGATAAATTTGCTCTTGAACTCTTTTTCTGTTCAACAACGTTCTAATTGTAAAAAGTTTTGAAAAATGTTGTCTACATTTAGGAACTTCATATATGTCTGGTCAATTTCTCAATATTTTTATTTTTGTGTAATCCAAAATACCTTATCCGTTTGTAATTTTACTTAATAAATTTATATAAGCAACCAAAAATATGGTGGATTTTATTAAGCTCAAAAGTGTTTCAGAAAATATTTACACACTTTAATAATTTTCCATATATTATATAATATTCATATATTTAAAGCTGCGTTGAAGTTATTTTAGTAACAAGCCTAACTGTATGCACTATTTTATGTATGGATTGCAAAATTAAAGAAAAACTAACAGTGTTGCCTACATTTTGGCGAATAACAACGAAGGCACACAGCTAATAAAAACAAATTTTTGATTCGTATATAATTACAATTAAATTCGAGTAAAGGTAAAATTATTATTACGATTTTCTAAAGACATTTCAAAAAAAAAAAAAACTTCTGAAGTAAAATTACTAGCATTATAGGGTGCTTCACCAACGAAATAATTTAAAAAAATTCCATGAAACTCAAAATGAAATTCTATGCAAGTAGAAACCTTTATTTTGTTCGGGATTAGGCTGAAAATAATTTTCCTCATATATTTGCGCCTAAAAGCGCACTATTTACTTAAAAAAATCGAATACAAATGCTCCCACATATTTGTTAACATTTTGCAAAGCAAACAGATTGCAAAAACAAATAAACACATAAAAATGAGCGGCCAAAATTGCACTTGAATTGGCAGAGGCTAAGCTAAAATACACGGATACTATATATTTTTTATGTATGAGTGAATCGTATGTGTTCTTTTTGCTCATTTGCGTGCCCCAATTGGGTTTATCAGAGCGCATTGCACACGAAATTGAATTGTATGCGAATATGAATGCACACAAGCAAATCCGAATTGGCACAATTGGCTGCCACGCCAACGCCAGCGACAAAAAGGCACACACCCACAAATATGCACACATACATGCAGACAGGCGTGCAATTGAATGTAGATATGAGGAGAAAATAAATAAAAAATTATTATGCATATAAAATGGCATTTGCACGCGAATAGTGAGCGCAAGCCTTTTTAGAGCGCAACTAAATACACACATATATACATATGTGTATGTATGCTGTAATAAAAGCACACTTGCATACAAACATTAATACGCATTCACTCACATACACTTACATATATTTTTGTTTATTTTTACACTTTCAAGCAAATACAACGCTGAAAAGCGCTTAGCGTGCGCACACATCAACACACGTTCATTTGCCACAAATGCAGCACTTAGCATAAGACAAAAGGTGTGGGGCGTTGTAGTGTCGGAAATACGTATATAAATATTTGTTTTGCTCTATTTCTAAAATTTATTTAAATGTTTACACATTTGTGTGTATGTATGTGTGTGTATGTGTGTTGACAAATACACAGTTAGCTTCATTCAATGCAGTAATAGTTGTAATAAAACGCTTTATCGCCAAACAATAGCATTGCCAACATTGAATTTTTGCCATTATTTAGTGCTAGAGCGAAATGCAGCGGTATTTTTATTTATATTATAGTTTATTTCCTACACTTTTTTCTAATTCAATTGTGCATTTGTATATTTTGCTAGATTTGCTCAATCCAATTTAACTGTAATGGCGCATAAAAATAAATTCTTTGTTTGTGTTTGTCAGAGGTAGACATATAGTGTCAATAAATGTTGTGTACTACACGGCGTATGAGTGTTGCATATGAAGGCTTGGTTGTTTAGATATTACTATTTACCAGTAGCTACGTATGCACATATGTATATGTATATATTGTCTGGCAATTTGTGGAATATGCGTGTTGCTCTGTAGTCTTTAGAGTAAATTAACTGGGCTTAGAACTTTTTAAATTTTAATTTTTTTAATTTTAATAGAAATAAGCTTATTTATTTTGTATAATTTAAAAAAAAATATTTTTAATTTAGTTTCTTAGAATTTTTAAGTAATTAAATTTTGTTCATTATTTAATGTTAATTTAAATTCCTTTTATTTCTAACTTTTTTTAAAAATTAATTTTTATACTTAAACTTTCATTACTGATTTTATTCCAATTTTAATTATTTTATTTGAATCTTGACTTTTTGTGAAATTAACTTTTTTCGATTAATATTATAATTTGTTTCTTAGTATTAATATTTCATTAATTTGTTTATATTTTATATTTCTTATTAAAAACTGTTTACTTTTTAAATATTTTTACTTAAAATTTTTTATTAATTTTTATTTTATTAAAATTAATTTATTTTGCAAAATTTAATTTTTTTCATTATATATAATTGTATTTATTAAATTTTAAATTGTTTAAATAAATAAACTTTGTATTTTCATTATTACCTTTATTTTGATTTTAATTATTTTATTTAAATTTTAAGTTTTTCAAATTAACTCTATTCATGTAGTTCTTTTTTAAATTCTTATTGTATCTCATATTTTTTTTAAATTAATTTATTTTACTTTTACGTTCTTATTTATATTGTTCAATATTTGTAAATAAACATATGTATGCACGTATATTTTTTTTAAATTTAATTTTTGAATATTTTTTAAATAAATAAACTTTAACTTATGTTTTTATTTTTAAAAATTATTATTATAAAATTTTTTTTTTTATTAAATTTAATTTAAATTTTTATTATGTGACTTAAATTTTAATTCTTTTTAAACCAACGCTTTTTATTTAATTTATATTTAAATATTAATATTTCATTAACATTTTCTTATATTAATTTTTTTATAATTTTTTATTTTTTTATATTTAATTTTTTGTAATTATTTTTCTGTAAATTGTTTTTGAATAAATTATTTAAAAATTTCCAATTGCTTTTAGTAGTTTTAATTTTTTGTAGATTATTTGACTGTTCCATGTATTACTTTTAGTGTTTAATCTTTTAAATTAATTAATTTTTTGTATTTGATTTTTTTAATTATTGTTTTGGAATTGGTTTATGTCATTAAAAAAAAATTGTATTTCAATATTTTTAAAAATGTGTGGTTTTGACAAAAATAATAACATATTTTATTCGAATTTATAAAGGCTTGATTTGAAAGCTTTTTTAAATAAAAAAAATGTTTTTTTTAATTTAATTTTTTTTTATACAAAATTTTTTAAATTTATTTTTTTGATATTTTTTTAATTTTTTTAAATTTATAACCATAAGAACTTTATAAGTCTAGTCCGAGTATATAGTACTATAGGCGATGACTATTTAATCTTTATTTAACTAACCCGGTTAGTTTTCAGTAACGAGACGCTTATTTAGTGATTATAATTTTATAAAATTTTGAACAAAAAATATTATAGTTTTAAGTTTTTGTCATCTTATATTGTTGTTGTAAATGTTGTTTTAAATATTATATTTTTAAAATTATTTTTTAACAATAAATTTGTCTTAATTTTTTTTTTTTAATTAGTTAACAAAATAAAATAAATTTTTTACTTTTCCGTTTTAATCTTTTTGGGTAACATTTTTGTTATTTATTTTTCGAAATTTTTTTAATACCAAAAATGTGTTATATATATTTTTTATTTTGCTATACAATTTTATAATATAACACAAATTTTTTTGTAAAAAATTGTCTGCGCTCAATTTGTCTCTTTTCACTTTTTATACGCGAACACACATATATATACACCATATATACTAGCGCAAACTGCAATAGACAACGCCGATTAACCGTTTGTCGTTTTTGTTTTTGCGCCAAGCACACTTGAATCTATTGCCTACATCTAGGCGCACAATGCATTGGCACAGAGGTTGTGTGCACATGAATTGATGTCAAGGGAAACTCGCGTTTTCACGCTGAGAGTCATAACTCGTGTATGTATGTACGCATACATATGCAAAGTTATCTATATGATTTTTTTCAAACGCCTTTCCAGCGCATATATGTCGTTGTGCGCCCTAAATGCAGCGTTTTCCGCGACAGATAGTCAGATTTGTAGAGCGATTTGTCAGTGTGCACGTATGTGCTCATTGACTTACACACACACACCCACATACATGTTCTCATTTGTATGCATTTCATTTGTTCGCCTGTGCGTGTATACATTTTTTCCATCGCGTGCACCCAACATTGTTATCCTTTTGAGCTCATCAATAGAAATTCCGCGCTTACACTCACGCTCACATTCGCAGCGCGGGCGCATAAAAAATGTGTGTCATTGTGTAGAAACGCTGAGAAAACATATAGCAACAGCAAACTGCCCTGACTGCTAGCGCTGCCATTGTTCTAATTAACGCCAAAAGGCATTTCGTTGTAATTTTTTTTGTTCAGCGTCATCCGCACACTGAGCTTCCGCTATGCTCACTTGCTCTTACCATTTGTCTTTTTATTGCTGTAGCTGTTGCTGCCGGACGCATTGCGTCGACATTGTGCTGGATTTGTTAGTTTTGAAAATTGGAGCAGTGCATGCCCTACGCTATGTGCATCACGGTACATATTTTTAACACACATATATGTACATGCGACTGCTTAGCATGCGCCCAGCGCCTGCAGGCCGACTTAACACTAATGGTTTGTGCGCGTTATTTGCATTTCGTATTTCATATTTTTTGTTTTTTTTCTCCAAAGAAGCTTATAAAGTTTTATCTGTGTCGACTGATTGCTTTTGCCTGACAACAAAACGAATTGATTTATTATTGGGGAATTATTACGGGATTTTGAAAGTGGGTAGATGAAGTCGGCTTGACGGCTTGTACATCCGAGAGTTTTACTTTCATCAGTATGAATAAATTTGCGTTTTAAATTTCAAACTCTTGCCTCATCGTCTCCTTGTCACCCAAAATGCAGGCAAAATATTTCCTTTTAAAGGTGTGCAAAAAAATGTAGTATACATTCTGGCTCAAGCATGTTATACTCAGCTTTAAGCGAAGTCGCCAAAAAACCAACTTAATTTTAAATCACTATTTTTTCTGAATTATTTTTTCATCAATTTTTTTTTGTCAGCGCCGTTGCCATATTAAGGGTTTTAAGCTCCAAAGTATGTCAACTGCCAACTGCAAGCGCTTTTCGTGGAAACTAATGCAGTGCCAACTAACTTCTAAACATTTATTCCTTAGTTTTATTTCATTAAATGTTAGTTTTGTATTTCCATCATCAAAATGAAAGTAAAAATTTGTGCAAAATATTATTATTGTTCTTATTTTGGTTTTTTGTTGTTATCGTTGCCGTTGGCATTATTAAGCTTTTTTGCAGAGTAGATTAGTGCATGCGCCAATAAAGGACACTTATCTGCTGGTAGTAAAATTTTATGACTGCGTAAATGAGTGGTTACAATGACGAAAGTGGGGCATTACGTTGAAGAGGGTGGAAGAAGTAGCAAAAAAAAGTTTGTTGTTGAGAGTTAAGAAACAAGAAGAAAAAAAAATGCTGCTGTGTTTAGTTAAAGCTTTAATGTTTGTGAGCTTAAGTTCAACAGTGCGAAATTAAGTACAAAAATGTAGCACACTTTTAGGTCGCTTTAACGCAGTAAATTCTTTCAAATACTGCTTTGCATTAGTTTTAAATTCATTTTAGTAAGCGTGTATAAATTCTTTAAATTGAATTAAGGAAAAAGAAGCAAACGTTTAAGCGCTAGCTCAAGGTGTAATAGCTTACTAACGGTTCAAACTCTAATGGCATAGAGGGATCATCAACTGCCATAACGCAGAAATATGGTATACTTTTAGGCGCTAACGGTTATATTCATTTATGTAACTTTATAATTTTTTGAACACTGCTTTTTTGTATTACTTTTCATTTAGAAAATACTAGAGAGGAATTATAATTGACATTACGAAAATTTGGGGTATACTTTGAGGCGCTAACTATGATTATATCATCATTTGTAACATTCTGATGATGTAACATTCTGATGAAGGCCCATGTTTCCACAGATCCATGTTTCCACACAGGGATTGTATCGCCTCACTAGCACCCAGCAGAATTTTAAATTTATCAACATGCTGGGTCTAGCTGATACGATATGACTTAGGGGAGGGCATAGGTCGCGGTGCATACCTCAAAATTAATCTCTTCTATTCTATTCTAACATTCTGATTGTGTGAACTTTACATTTTTAATATTGTTTTATTTAAAGCACATTAATGAGGAATATTAACTAATATGACGGAGAAATGAGGTATACTTAGAGGCGATAACTTTGACTCAATTTTATCATTTTTACTAAATTTTATTAATTTAACTACACCCTAAACTATACCGATATAATTTTTAGTATTTTTGTGACTACTAGTGTTGCCTTTTATATGACATTAAGAGAAAATATAGTCTACACTTGGGCGCTAACTCATTATGCATTATGGTAGGTTATTTCACTAACGCTTTAAATCGTTGTGACATATTTTCATGCGCTTTAATGTGTTTACTATTTCGTTGAAGGGTTGCTGAACTGCTGCAAAAGCAACAATAATAGTAGCCACAACCAAGAAAATTAACAAGACATTTTCGCCCAAATATGGGCCATTTTTACCCCAACGAAAATTTGTTGCTCACTTCATGCATGTTTTTGTATTTGCTTTTGTTTTTATTTTTATATTGAAAACTATCGTATCGTCGCGGTCTACCGCAAATGGCAAGGCAGTTCTTTATAATAAAGGCCAAACACAAGCAAATGACCTCATAAAAGCCACATTTATTTAATGGCGCTACAGCAGCAGTTGTTGATTGCTGGGGCGGGGTCGGAGGATTCGAAAGCCGGCAAAATAAATGCAAACAGCACAGAGTTGTTATACAAAAATAAATGCTTGTATAAGTATATGTACTCTACAAGCGGTAGCCGGCTCGGTTGTCAAAGTAGCAAGCCTCACATAAACACAGTTAGCATGCCTCACACATACATGCTTATACTTATATAAAATACCTCATATTTAAATCGTGCAAGTAGTGGCAATCTACTCAGCCCACACATTAAATAAGCCACGAAATACACTGTTGAGCGTTGTAGAAAAAATGCAGTAACTACAATAACAACAATTGCTGAATAAATATAAAATATCTAAATAAAAATAGAAACGATGAACAATGGCCAAGCAAAGCAAATGCGTCCGAAAAAAGACGAAAAATGAAAGAAACAAACAAACCACTGTTAAATGTGTTCGTTTTCGTTACACACAAGTGGCCGTTGTGTCGGTGCTAAAGTCGCAGGCTGTTGATAGCTCACCGGGGTGTGCTTTACGAAAGCTCCGACGCCGACACCGGCAAAGCACGCTAGTGGCAAGTTTGTGCTTCACGCACGGTGGGCGATAGACCAACGAACTGCGCTGATATTTGTGAAAATAGAACTTTGTTGGGTTATGTTAAGTTAAGTTGAGTGAGGTTAAGTTATGTTATGTTGTGACGTCGTTCATTCTTGAAATAACATTAAATCGTGGCGATAAGTTTGAAAAAATTGTACTTAGTAAATTGTAATCAGGTTTATAGCCTACTTTTGAATTCATGCTTACATAAAATTCTATTCATTTCATGAAAATACCGTTATAAAGCTCAATGTTATAAAATCTAGTGACTGTGAGGACAGTTTAGGGAATTAGTGGATCTTTTTTGGTTAAAAATATGTTAGTAAATGCAACCAATAATTTTTATTTATCAGTTGCGGCTAATTTAGGAATATCCCTTTGGGGAAATTTTAGCCATATTATTCAATTACCGCTAAATGTAGGCAAAATCGTATTTATATTAACTTTCTTATAGAAAATCCGTTCATAAAAAAATTTCCCTACAGGTTAATTTTGTAATTTGGTATATTTATGCAGATAATAACGCACACTTTTAAATTACTTCACACAGTTTCAAACATCTTGCTTGTTTTTGCATATTGTGCACCGAAAGAGTGTTGCCGAGCGCTTTGAAATTTTGTATCGAATTTTGAAATTTTTCTGAAACTCATATTTCAAAATCATCAAAGGACATGCACCCAAAATCACTGTGCGTGCATTGTACACTACAGTGAAGTCTACAATTAGGGTCATTTGATATGCATAACTCTCTAGCTACACATACTCAAAACATCGGCACCCACAAATATATGTATGTATGTATATATTGAAAACATGCAGCGTCATGTATGACCAACCATATGGACACACAAATGCAAGCACTAAGAGCGTGGCAGACATGAGTGGCGCAGTTTGTGCGCTCATCAAAATTTTAGCACACTTTCAGGCACAAAATGGTATTATGCTACCTTTGCGCTATAAATATTTTCACGGAAATCATTTTTCAAAGCGTTGCTTGTTGCTCCCTTTCACCGACTCGCGACTGCGAGTATAATAAATACCCGTTGCAGCGCTGTTATTTTATTTCGCTTTTGTTTTGTTCTGTTTATTTGGTTCTGGTTTTGAGGTTTTGGTGCTATCAACTTACCATGCCCACTTGACGGCACATAAATTCATGTGGACGCATACAGAAATCACCCGCCGCCACCGAGGATGCCAGGTAAATGCCCGCCAACAGCCAACAGATGATAATACAAAATAAACCGGATACGCTGAAGAAGATGAGCGCACAGCGCGACCGACGCGCCACACCAATCACCAATATAGTGCAGAGCAGCAGCAGTAATGTGAGGAAGCCGAGTGTTACGGGCCAACGGATTGATTCGTATAGTTCGCCGAGCTGAAAGTAAAGGCAGAGCAATTGGTTGTGTTAAGTGCTTAGGATTAGGTTTTGCCTGCTGCGGTATTTTTGGAGTTTAATTCAATTCTTAATTCATTATCTGCCGATTTTTCTATACTTACATATAATAATCCCATTAGTGATGTATCATTTTCGCTGCCTTTCGTTTTCATAAAATATAAAACCATATTATCGAGACTGGTAACGGCTCTGGAGGTGTTCTCGCGCACCAATTGACACGTGTCTATTAGCAGCATAACGGCTGTTTGATTGTATTGTACTTTTTCGATTTGTTGTTCGAGTTTGTGTTGGGACATTTTTATTTCGAGATCAAATTTGATTAATTCAGTCTGAAAGGAAATTGAAAAGTTGTAGAATATTAATAATAAAAGTATAAAAGGTGTGAAAAATAAATTGCACACAATTTTTAAAAATTCCTTTCAAAGGAAATTTATTAATATTATATTAAAAAAAAAATATTGTTTAAATACGCAAAAATTTATGTTGGTAAGGCAAACAACATATTTTTGGATTTTCCAAAATATCCATTCATAGATATCTTAATTCCAAATATTGTTTTTATAACAATGTTTTAACTAAGTACATAAACAGCCTCTTTTAGTAACTGTTAGGTTAAAATTGTATTATTTTGAGAATTACTCTATTTTTAAAGAAATTACCCTATGAGGGAAATTTTTAAAATGTTGTATAATCCTTATAGTTGGGCATATAATACAGATTGTATTCAAATTTTAACTGATCATGAAAATATCCCATAGGGAAATTTTAAATATTCCATTAATTATAATGCAATAAAACAAATTATCAAAAAATTTTTGTATTTCAAAGATTTTAAACTAAATTTCTTAAAAATACCATGTTGTTAACATTTGCTCATATACTTTACACACAGAAAAGTTTTAAATGCATTTAACTATAATTTGCCACGTCTTTTTCAATCCTTGATTTTCTTATGCACAGCTCTCAACGCTCCCTTTGAAATGCTTGTTAAATTTTGCGCTTATTTTGATTTCTGATAAATACGAAAGGCTAAATATTTGCCATATTTATGGGACTTGACGAGTTGGAAAATTTGCCACATCATCATCCAACTAACAGCGGAGTTATTTAGACATCGAAACTGGCGTACACATATGTATACAAATGCACTTTCATACAATACACTTCCTTTTAAAACTGGCAACCCCTTAAGTTGGCAAATACACACGCAAGCAGGCGACACAACATCAACCGTTATGGCAAAGCGATGCTGCGCTGGAAATCTTTGGAAAATCAACGCACGAAAGTAGTATAGTAGGGAAAAGTTGAAAGAAAACTTAGCGGTTGTGGCAAGTTGACAGCAACGTGGCACAAACTATTTTCATAAGTAATTTCTCAAAGGACACATACAAACAAATGCATATGCGGTTGGTATGTGTATGTGAAAGTGCGCACACATGCTCAGGCAGGCAAGCGTAGCACATATGAGTGTCCCAGGGCAGCATATGAATGCTGTGGCATATTTGTAAAGCTCTATGCATTTCTTTATTAAATAGACGGAAATATTTTCGCTTTATGTGTGTGTATATATACATACATATATATAATATATACCATAATCCTATACATATGTATATATAAATACATAAGAGTGCGCTCTGCGTATTTGTTATATGCAAGTAGATGACAATATTTGCGTAAAACTTTATAACAATTGCGTATCCTAAAGGGTATGCAGTGGTTCTCGTGAATAAATAGAAAACGGATAAGAAGTTGCCAAAGTATACAAAGCAACTGTAATAACAGCTGATGGATTTATTCGAAATTTTAATATTTTCCGCTCAAAACTTGTGTACGAGTGCTTTTCTTTACGTGGATCTGTACTAAAAATTGATAACAAAACTTAAATCTGTCAAATCTTTTGTTAAAAGTGCATTGCTAAAAATTTCCCAATTGCGAAATTTTAAGTGCCACCTTTGAAATGCAGTCAAATTTGTTTTTTTATTTAGAAACTAGTTCTAGATCATTAAACCACATATAAAAAAATTTCCCTTAAGTAATAAAAAATTTCAAATCCCATATATTGCTAAATTTAATATTAGAAATATTTTAGAAAATTATGTAGAAGCTTATTAGGAAAATTAAATGTAAAAAAAAAGAAAATACCTTAAGAGAAATTTTAGAAAAGCCAATATTTGCACAATAACCTTGTTTTTGTATTTAAGTAAAAGATATTTGAAAACTTTTTTTAGGATTTCCCCCAAGGGAAATTGAAAAAAACGGCAATATTTGCATAATCACCGCATTTATTTTTTTTTTAAGTAAATATTTTTGAATACATGTTTTATTGAACTAGGTTTTTTAAAATCAAACTGAAAATGTGTTTTTTTGAAACCAAATTCTCAAGTAACTGAAAAAAAATTTTAATAACTAAATTTTTTAATTTGTTAAAAATGTGCAAATTTCACATTTTTGAGGAGCGTACACAAGTGTCTGCACTTGAACGAGTTGCTACGAGTATATATACATATACTAAGAAAATAAAATTTAATAGTTCAAAAAGGTGACATATACAAGTTTAAGAAAATACCTAAAAACTATTTTTGGAAATATTTTTGCTTACTCTTATAATAAAAAAAAAAAAAATCACAAAGGGAAATTTTGGGGATATTTTTGAAAATTGGAATTATTTTTAATAGTTATTATCAATGTTGAAAAAAAACTTTTCTTTTGGAACAATTTAGGGATGTTTTTGAAAAAGGGAAATTTGTTGCGTAATATTTAAATATTTATTTTGAACGTTAAATACAGTAATTTACTATTTATCTGTGATATTTATAAAAGTATTTTATATATATATTATATATTTATTTACATATTATATTATTTATATAACACTAAAAACTTCTATAAGTTGTGTTCCGTTATTCATATATGTATCTACATATATCTAATCAACTTTGCGTCCTTTTTATTTCAGACTTCAACACTTCAAATACTAAATTCTACGACTAATGACAAACTGTGAAAAAGCAACGCAAGCACAAAAATTCACATGTGAGTGCACTTATATATTTACTTCTTACATCTACATACATATGTATACCACATACACATTTTAATTGCATATCCTTGCAAAAATACCCCTACACACCTGGAATTATATCTTCGTACATATAAACTCATTTAAGCAGTTTTTAGTTGACGGCAACGTTGATGCGCGTATAACCGTTTTTACCCAAACCTTTGTACGTATGTATGCATGTATGCATGACTCTGAGTATATACTCGTATGTATGTTTGTATGTAAATGGCCATCAACACCTCATTTCGGTACACTTCATTAAACTATAGACGGCTTGAGCCTACAACACGCTGTACGAGCATAGTTTGGCTACAGCTTAATGGCGTTTTTTATTTTGTTGCAATTAAAAGTGACGCGCTTTACATAAACACATGTAAGTATGAGTGTGTATGTAGTTTTGCACTACCTCCTCATACAGTTTTGCATACAAATTTATATTAAAAGCACACACACGTGCACCAATAAATACCGTACTCCCACTGCTACCGCTCATTAGTCTCTTGTGCCTTTTTCCTTGTTAACATATTGGTATAGGGGCACGTACAAAAAACCGTTTACTTGTCGTAAGCTGAGTCACTTGTCATGTTAACTAAAGATTAAAATATCCTTTCATTCGCCATGCCATGCCACGGCTGTTCGTAGCGTTGCCAGTCTCCTTTTTGTGTGCCAATCCAGCTTTTCTGTCATCACTGCAACCTTTTGCGCTATGTAAACAAGCTCATGCAGCGTCAGTGGTTGACTCTATATCTACTTGTATGTATGAGTGTGGCTTAATAAGTTTTGGCGCAACGCTGAATGCGGCATGGCGATCCCGCTTCGCATCATTGCGGAAGTGTAAAAGCGTAAATTGGAGCGGTAGCAGTGGCAACAACAAAAAGCGCAGACATACCTACGAATATAGCAGCGTAATGACAGCCGTGA
The DNA here is from genome assembly GCF_042242935.1 of Bactrocera oleae. NCBI lineage: Eukaryota > Metazoa > Arthropoda > Insecta > Diptera > Tephritidae > Bactrocera > Bactrocera oleae. The sequence goes on from NC_091539.1 coordinate 5,695,523, forward strand.
CAACAACACTAATAACAACAACTGACAGTATCGTAAAAATCATATTTCATATTAACACACTACTCCGGCGCGCAGATACAGGCAGCTGAATAAGCGCGAATACTTACTATACATATACAGATACTTACACTGCATGCATACATACATACATTCATCCACACATTCATACATATTCGAATACTTATGTAGTTGCCATGATAGCGTCTAACGAAAAGCTGTATTAATCCTGCCTGTATGCAGTCCTTTGGGATACGAAAAGCTTGCTTATCTACTTACTTAATCACGTACGACTGGCTAAGTAAATTTTCTACACGCCAACTTGCTTATGTAACTGTTAACCTATTTCTATGCCTTGCTACCTAAATTTTACGCCACTCCAATGTGCAAGTACGATTTTATACGGCATAGAGGCACATTTTAACTAGCGCCCCTTTCGGTAAACGAAATCAAATATTTCTAAAAAAAAAAAATTAATATATTAAAATAAATTTTAATAAAGCCAGGAAATTACAAAATGCAAATATTTTGTTAAAAAAGCATTTATGCTATTGAAATGCTGTCGATTAAACGTAAATCTCTTTTTAAAACATAGCGTAAAAAATTTCCCTTCATGGGAAATTCTCAAAAGGCAATTAAATTTGCTTTAAATACATGACAACGTCATAATGGTGGTTTTTCTTGTGAACAACAAAATTTCCTCTATAAGGAAATTTGTGAAAAGAACCAAATTGATTTTAAATGCATAACAGCTACGTAATGGTAGTTTTTCCTCTGAATAGAAAACCATAGAACGTAAATCTCTTTATAAAACATAGCGTAAAAAATTTCCCTTCATGGGAAATTCTCAAAATGCAATATAATTTACTTTAAATACATGACAACATCATAATTGTGGTTTTTCTTGTGAACAACAAAATTTCCTCTATAAGGAAATTTGTGAAAAGCAACTAAATTGATTTTAAATGCGTAACAACTACGTAAATATAGTTTTTCTTCTGAATAGAAAAATTTCCCTTAAAGAGTAATTGTCGAAAAGCGATAAATATGCTTTCTGAATAGCTAATTTATTTATATGATTTATTATAATTTATACAAATCTTAACATACTCAAGTAATAATATTATTTAATGTCGTTTAGTACAAATTTGTAAAGTTAAAAGTTTACGGTGATTAATGCAGATGCTTGTGCTTGTATAAATTTGCGTTTATGTGCGCATAGCTACTTTCATGAACATCGTTGCCGAGTCTGCTAATTAAGTGGTTGTCATTACCAATAATTAAATTACATTAGCGTGCAGGTGTAATTTATGAGGCAGCGGATTTCAGAAAACTATGAATCTGTAGAGTAATTACAGAACTCACTTCGTACAAATATATAAAAGTATATACTACATATACCATACGTGCATACATATTAATATGTACATATACATATGTATATATGTATGGATTTACATACATAAAGAGATTTGTAATTGCTTAGTTGCTTGTAATGGTAATTATGCTGTTTTAGTGAACTTAAGTGCTGTGCAGTGATTACAATGAATGGGTACATAATGTTACTTTCGTATGCTAATGCAAAGCTTATATTATAATAAAATATTATATAAGAGCGTTTCGAAAATCCTTCAAAATATTGATTTTGTTTCCGGAAATTAGGTTCTTGAAGCTTAAAATACTTAAAACAAAAATTTCCCTCGCGCGATTTATTTGGGGAAATTTTTAAAAACCCTTCTTATCATTTAAATTGGCTTACAGTCCGTGTTTTAATAGCGTTGTCGGCACTTGACGTCAATTTGCTAGCCAACATTTGCCATTTCTATTTATTTAAATTAAATTATATGCTTTCAAAACTGTTATATTACTGATTGTTTGCTAATTGAGTTAGTCAGTCAGAGCCAGTTTAAATATTCAAAAAGCGATATTATTATATGTATGTATGTATGTATGTATATGCGCATGTTGGCAGAAAATTGCAAATAAAATATAAGTCTGCATGTCTGAAATTCCTAAAAACTACTACTATTTATTCTAATCTGTCTCTGTGTGTGTACTTCTCGTATATGGTTTGTAATTGGGACGTTTCCAATCTGTTGACTATATTTGAATTTTAATTAAAACATATGTATGTATGTACATAAGTATACATATATACTTTTTATTAAATTATTTTTTATGTTTGCAAATGGTGGCAATCATTTTCGCTCCAATAAGAAATTTTGAAATTGACTATGACTAATGTTAACATCCATTAGCGATTGCATTGGTGTTGAACATAGAAATTTGAATTTTCGAATATGGGGTGGAAATTCAAGTTCCACATCAGATAAATTAATTAGTGAGGTCTGAATAAATATTTCAGTATTATATATACAAATTAAAATTTTAAATGGAGTTTAATTTACTGTTCAATACCTCAAGTACTGCTAGCTTATAGTAGTAGCTTAAATTATGTTAAGGGAAGGTAAATACGGTGCATATTAGTACTCTTTAGATGATTTGTTAGTTATTGAAACACTAATTCTTCCAAAAACTTATAAGAATTGAAATATTCTTTAAAAAACCTTATTTATAAAATTTCCCTTTGGAGAAGTATGAGCTATATTATACAATTATCTTCAAAAGCAGTTAAAAATTTATTTGTATTAACTCATTTATGGAAAATACGTTTTATTTTTAAATATTCCCAAAATAGTGATTTTGAAATTTAATATAATTATAGCTTGTTAACTGTATTTGCACTTACATTAAACCTTTCTAAAAACTTGTAAGTGTTTAAAAATGAATCCAAAAATTAATTTCGAAAATTATCTGAGCTATACTATTAAATTTTTTCCAAAAGCAGTTAAAATGTCTTTTAGTATTACATCACTCTTGAAAATTTCCCCGAAAGGGTATTTTTGAAAATTTAAATATTTATAGAAATTATAAAGCGCCGTTCAAAACACTGCATAATATTTGTATTTACACGTACATTCAATTCTTCTGAAAACTTATAAGTGTTTGAAAATTGTTCCAAAAACCAATTAAAAATGTATTTATTATAAGTTATGTATTGAAAATACGTTCATAAAAAAAATTCCCCTAAAGGGTAATTCTGAAATTTTACATAATCACATATATTATAGCCGTTTAAGGTCCTTCATACTGCACACAACTTTGTACTTGTCTTCGTATTTTTATTTCCATTTTTTATATTGCAAATACCTGTCATTTGCCGGTACTGCACGAACGAATATTTTTATCTCACATTTCCCCACTCACTGCATTTTATTTATTTTTAATCTCTAACTACAGTTGCCCTCTAATTTAAACAATTTGCATTTTCCCTCTGATGTCTTTCCGGCACAAGTCTTAATGTACTATTTCCCTTGCTCTACCAGCTTTCGCCCAAGCAAACTTTTGCTAGCTTCGAAGATGATTTCGGTAATGGAGGTAGTAAGAAATGCAGATGCATTGCTGAAGTATTTTCCAACTACACATTGTTGGCTGTCAACTTCAAAAGGTTTTCTTTGTGCTTCGAGCCGTCACTGTAAGCTGCTTTGTTAATTTTACGGGTCTTGAAGAGGGGGATACTACACGTCTCTTTGTTTGTATATGCTCTGCTCTGCACTTTCTCTTTGCCAACGTCAAATGCTCATTTGCATAAGGAATGCGAAAGAGTAAATTGTGAGCGTTCACAATGCCAGTTGGGGTTACCAAAAAAGTTGCCTCAGAAGACTCCTCAACACTTTTTCACGGGTTACAATCATACCTTAGAGTAAAGAATTAAGCGAAACGTTAGCAAAATTTTGCAGCAGCAAGCTAGTGAAATCAGTAGCAAATATTGTTTTGCAGCGCCATACATAACAGAAAAGAACAACAACAACAACATGCCCAGTATCAAAATAAAGATAAGAGAAAAAACGAATGCAGCGCCGAAACAAAAATGGCAAACTGGCGCTGAAGCAGTTGAAATGCTGCATGCAGCTATAGGGAATTTATGGTGATAGAGGGCAAATGAAATTTCAGGAAAAAAATCAAAAACACCTCTGAACAGCAAATATAAATACTCGTATTCTAAGGAGCCTGATACAATACTATGTGTTGAACTAAATTACAAAAAGTTGCGCGTTTTCGTAGCATACTTTTAGTTGCAAAAAGCAGTTACATCAGAGTTGCATATGCACAGGCGACATTCGGTAGAACAATTTAGTAAAAACCGTGTTAAAGTTCGGTAATATAGAACGAGTTGAAAAAAAGAGTGAGAGAGATAGAGGTGGAGGTGGAGAAGTAAGGTGGAAGTAAATGTTGGAAGAAATGACGGGGAAATAGAACTATAACATCAATATTTGTTGTGTTTCTAGTTGAGACTTTATAAATATCGAAAGTATTGTATTTGTAAAGTTTCTGTAAAATTAATTTATATTTTTGAGCAATAGATACAATTTTCCGTTGTCAATATTATTTATGCTAGTTTCAAAAGGTAAATTACAAGTTTAGCCAGAGAACATTTAGCGTTGAAAATTACTTTATAATTTTACTTCACTAATTTGTAACGAAAAAAAGATTTTTTGCTGATGTAAAATATATTTAGATATATTCCTAAAATATCCCTTTGTGTATATTAAGCACTCACGATAAGCGATTTTTTGTTTTTTAATTGCCTATATTTAATTCAATATTAGGGATATTTTTTTTTTACTTTAGTACACGCCTATTTTCTTTATTATTTAATTATTTGCACAAAACTAACTAGTTATAAAAATTAAAATAAAAACTACCCTAATTGTATATATTAACTAAATATGCTGGCAGTTGTTTCAAAAGTATGAAATTCCTTCTAAGAAAATTTTAAAGGAAATTTTAAGATTAACAAACTACTGGCACAAAATTGTTTACTCATCATCAGCAAAATTTCCTCGAGAGGGATATTTTTATTTTAGTGTGAATTTGTTTAATACCTTCATATTACTTTTATTACTATTGATATATAAAAACAAAACACAAAATTTAAGATAATAAAAACAAACCCTCGAACGGAAATTTACAAAATATGTATATGCTATTTTAGCCATAAAACATTTGAGTTTTAAAACGGATTTACGCCTAATTTACAAAAATTCCCAGGGATATATCACCAAATTTCCCTAAGAAATTTCAATTAATACCCAAGTTTTTACCCAATTCTAATAAATTTAAGTAAAAACCCAAATCACCAGTTTTATGGCCTTAAAGTTTAATATTAATAGCAAATATTAACACTACGCATTTCATTGCGAACAATCAAAGATAAAAAGTAATAACAGAAGAGCAGAAACTTTTTTAATAATCCCAATGTGCCATACATATATTGTGAAAAACTTCGCAATACCGGCGTCTAACGGAAAACCGACTACTTATACACACAGCCAACTGCTTGGCGGGTAAGACAGCTATATGCCTTTGACTTTCCAATCGCTGACTGTGAAAGCACACCAATCTGCCGATTATCGTTAAACAGTTCTCCCCACAGACTGCCACATCTCTGCTCTGCACGCAGTTCAAATGAGTTCAATACGCCGCCAATAACTCAGAGGCTGGTACAAGTGGTGGCTGCTCGGTTCAGCAGCAGTATCTACCTGTCCGTCGGTCTGTCGGTCTGTTGTCGCTTCACTACAACTTTTTCGATTGCTAATCTATACACTCGTTGTGCCACTCTGCTGACGCGTCGCTGTGGCACGTTTTTTTTTTTTTGTTATTGTTGACGCCGTCTAATAGGCATAGCGCACGAAGCGCCGAGATTTCTATCCAGCTATGACAACCAACTAATTCCTTTTCCTTTTAGCCTTCGGCTTTTCCTTGCACCATCAGACTTGTATTTATGTCCGCTTTCAATCAGCTTAATCAATGTTATTAATTGGATGCCTTCGCCTTGCGCCTGCTGCACTTTACGTTTAGATACAACTCCACGTCCTCTTGGCAGTGACTTCCGCTTGGTCGAGCTCCGTTCGATTAGTTATTGGTAGCCAGCGCAGCTAGACTGGTGTGGTGTTAGTGTTAGGCTTTAGTTAGGTGCAGTGGGCGGTGTGGCATAGCCAGTGGAGTTGTAGTGGTAGCAGTAAAGCGTACTGAAGTGGATTTTTAATTATGTTCATTAGTTTTTCAAATATTAACCAAGAATGAAATTTACTCTAATTAATAAAGTTGTGCGGGCTAATTAAAAGGGACTATGTTGCATGGCTTCCTGCTTACATGCGTACATAGTTGTTTTAGTGTGTTGCGATACGAGTGTTGCTTTTGTTAGCGTAGTAAATAAGTGCACAGAGCACACATATTCGATTTCTATGAATAGTAAAAGGTATATGCACATACTAGCATTTCAAAGTTAGAAATATGCTAGTTTTGTTGCATATGCTATAAATTGAACTTAACCTTTGCAAAGAACGCACTTTCTTAAAGCAATACAAGCTTTATTTTAAATTTACATTATAAAATAACAGTTTCATGTAGCATATTAAAAATAAAGTTGCGTTACTAAAACTAACCTCAAGGGTAATTTGCTTAAATTTTTAATTTTTGGAAAAATATAAATAACTGATAGTTAGTATTTCGTAAAGCTTGAAAAATTGTGAATTACTAAAATTTCCCTTAAGGGTAGTTTTTATAAAACTTGGATTACTGAAAAATACAAATAGCTGATAGTTAGTGTTTCGATAAATGTTCGAAATCAGGTATTATTAAAATTTCCCCGACATGGGTAATTTTATTTGTTTATTAGACAATATAAATAACTGATGGCATGTTGAAAAAACGTACAATAAAAAAGTAGGAATTCGTAAATTTAGTAAGTAATTTTTAAAAAAAGGTTTTATACTTTTAATTAAATAAAATTTAAATGATAATACGTGGTATTAAATTAAACGCAGAAACAAGATCCACAAACTTGAATATTTGCACATAATTGAAATCCGATTTATGTACATATATGTATGTATATATTATATATTATTCATTTACTTACATACTTATGTACTACTCATCTTGTGACCTTTCTTTCTTTCTTTCTTTAAAGTAACATAAAAAGTTATCAAATGGCATATTTAATTCCTCTGGAATTCACTGAGTAATGAACATTGTTCATAAACTTCATAACGTAATAATCTGGAATTTTTCTAAACTCTGTCCCCTCTAACACAATCGCTTATAGTATTTATCTTAATTTTCTTCTATTTTAATTTCGCATCAGTTGGTGCTTATCGCCCTTATTTATATTTTCTTACTTCTTATTTTGCCATTTGTACATACATAAATATGTATGTATATATACCCTACATTCATTCCTAATGCTGCTTATCATAACGACAAACAACTCAATTCATGTCAAAATGTCACTTTACATTATGTCAACAACAGTGCTGGAGATAAAAATATATTCTGCAACAACAAAAATAATAAGTAGACGACTTACAGACTCGCTTGCGATTTTTTATTGTCTTACATAAACACTAGTATCCATGCATACTTGTATTGATATTAGCTTTTCTCTTTCTTGATTCTCTTTCTACTCCTTCATTTTTCTTTTTCGCGCACCTTAAATGTTGAAATTACAACAAAAGCAACAAAAAGACGAACTGTTATTTCCGCTTAGTGCCACATTGCTGCTGTCAACTTTTTGAATGATTATTATTACTTCCGAAAGTGAACAATGTAACGGTCGTAATGAGAGCAGTTGAAATAACTATCTAAAATTGTAGTTCGCAGCTAAAGCATATATACATAACTATGACGTTTAAATTGTAGAGCAATCGTAGAATTTTTATTACCTTACATAGAATAAGTAAGTAAATGAAGCGTGCAGCATGAAACGCTATAGTAATTTTTGCGCTTGAAGTTATGTTGTTAAGAGAAGTAGTATAGGTTATAATGCCAGAAAGTAAAAAGAAAATAGCTTTAATTGAGCAAAGCTTTACGAAAAACTTCAACAAAATAATTTTTATAATTTTTCTAATCGCAATAAGCATACATTTAAAAATTTCCTTTCAACAGGATTTTTTTTTTTACCTAGCTTCCTTCCGAACTTTGCATAGCGAAAAACGTCAGAAATTTAATTAAACAAGTAAAATAAAATAATAAAAAAATATCCCTCAAAGGGAAATTTTATTTTATGCGCAGAAAATGTTTAATTGCATTTAAATTGCACGCCTATACACGTAAAAGTTTTGTAGTAGCTTACAAAAATATTCCTTGAAGGGATATTTCTACTATCCATTCTTTATAGCATTTGTTATATTAAAGAGCGCAAAATGGTTATAAATTTATAAATAACTGTAGCTTATACCACATTAATACACCATAAAATGTGGTTAATTAATATTTCATTGAATTGAATTCTTACATTTACTAACTTTGTCAGCCTGTTAATTGAGCGCTGTGTCTTCACCGAAAAATACCTATGGCACTAAAGTGAAAATGCTCTTTCATGCACCTAACACTCTAAGCTGAAAAGTGATGCCCACATTTAAAAATCCTTTTACACCTTTGCGGTGTGCCAACGCTATATCCTTGTTGATAGCAGGATTCCTCAGTTGCAGCAACTTTCTTCCACACGAATGCGCCGCTTATTATTTGTTTGTATGTACAATAACATATACATACACATATATCTATAACTAACTTCTGAGTAAATTTTTCACTGTACAACAGCAAAGTAATATATATTGCGGCGCTGATAGTAAGACGGAGTTATGTTATGAGAGAAAGAGATACAAGTTGCGTTTGTATGAGAGAGCGCAACTCAAATTGCCACGGTTCAAGTTTTCGACGATAAACACTGTTGGAGAAAAACAATAAATTTTCATGTTGCTGGCATTTGCGGAAAACTTTCACAGGAATGTTGCCAAAACCAAGTACAAAAGTGTCTTACTCTCTCGCGCCTCATCTGTGTGCCACAACTGCGAACGGAAATCAAGAAACATAACTCTGGTTACAAAAACTTCTACCAGTGTTATATATACATATATCGAGTGGTTAATAGGAAACAGCGTGCTGCTGATGACCAGTGGTGACCTTTTTTCATTCTTCTTTAACAATTTCTTTGCTTTGTGCGACAACAAAAAGTAGCAGCTGTGAGGTTTAGCTCATTGACCAACCACAGGTTTCCGAACGAACGTCTTGCTTCACTTCATACATATTGACTTGTCTAACTGGTCGGAAACTTTAAGGCGAGTTCAAGCGAAATGAGTGCTTTGATAAATTATGAAATCATTGTTGGTGTCCTTGTAACTGTATTAGATGTGTGTGTATTTGGAAAAGGATGTGTTGAAATGAAGTGATAAAACTGAGATGGATGATGTTAATACGCGTGTGAGCAGAATTATGAGTAGGAGTTGATATGAGTTAGGTAGAGATACAATGACGTGAATTAGAATACCTCTTACTAATGAATAGACTTAAACAAATAATTAAAATAATTTCTGAAAGCTGTATTAAAGTAATAGTTTCTTGCGACACTGATGAAAAATATCAGCCGGAAGACAAAAAAAAATTAAATTTCAAACTATTTCCGGCTTCTTAGGTACACTAATACTAATATGTCACAGTTTCCTTGTATTTTCTAACAATTTAATATTTTTAATTATTTCTGTAGTCCTCTAGTGTTCAAACAACATTTTAGCCTAGTTTCACACCACTATTGTGGTATGTGTCTTTAATATAATTAAGAAATTGCAGTTCACACAATATCTTAAACTACTTCTTTTTAGGAATAACCGCAGAGCTTCTACTTTGCGTATCAGTGCTCGATCGCTGCTGAAAAAATGCTTTTTCATTTGATTTTGAAGTCATCAACTTTCTAATAATAATCTCTACTATATTTGCGTACTGCTTCAAAATCATGCCCTTACTTTCTGCTCTTAATACTCGATTGAAAATGAGGATTTTTAAAGCTCCGTCTTGACTGTAGATGCCGAATTACAAAGTTTTTATCTTATATTTGTCGTGGCGGGAAAAAGGGAAGACAGTTCATCGTAATTCGAGGAACCGCTTGGCGTTTGGGTAACCGTTATTCCTCTCGTAAAATGTGGACCTCCCCATTTCAAGGCACCGTCGAGAGTTTTTCGATGAAAATTATAAACAATCTACCGAAAAACTTTGCGGTCTCCCGGTTACTGATAAAGTGCCAGATAAAACGATCTTGAAATTGACAGTAAAGCCTTGCAAAATCTGACCAGAATCGCTCTAATTCAGGCCAAACTATGCGGTTATATAGTCAACTGAGGCTGTAACCGACGGTGTTAAGGAAAGATTCGCAGTAATCGGTTTCCGAAAAGATCAGAACGGTGCCTCTCGACTTTTTTAACTGCGTGTGATATAAGAAGATCTAGTATCTTTGTCCTCCTAACATTTGGCTGGGCCTGCAGTGGTGGAGGGCCTAGCAATATTCCCCAAACTTCTGCAGTAGTGTAGTTCGCACGTTTTATTCAAATTCATGTCTAGTTATTGGAGAAAAGTGTTAGAAACAGCGAAGGAACTGAAACTCGGACTGACTGACCAGCTGCAGGCTTCAGGTTTATGATGAAAAGTCGAAAAAAAGGTTCTAAATGAACTCGAGTTGTTACGTGTCTTCATTTTCTCCGCTTTCGTAGAGAAGCTGCAAACGTAAGCACGTGCATACGGTTCCCCAATGCATTATTTTTTGCAACTAATCAAACCAGGTAAATTTGGCTCGGCGTTTGATATATATGTCGATACATAACTTCACTTATTTAACTATGTATATATTTTAGCTAAACTATAAGCTTTAAATAGCTTGTAGAACAAATCCCCCGTCACAAATATATTTCGTTCAATTACCGAGCATTGAATGAGGCAACCAGAAGACGCAACAAACGACTGACATACAAACGATGTGAACAGCAAAGGATGATTACTGTTTATGTACAATATATGCGAACACATTGATGGTAACAACTCGAATTACTATTATTACAACAAAGCCATAGAGATAAAGTCAACAGGCACAACAGCAGCTGCAACAACATCAACATGGATTTCACTTATGTCAACATTAATAAACTGGCAACCGCATGAAAATGGAAATGAAAGTGGAAAACGGCCTGACAACTCGGGCAAATCGAGCAACTCAAGCTCGGTATGACACCGATACTGTTGGGATGGCGGCGGTGTGAGGTATGCCGAGGCACGCGCGACTGACTCACTGACTAACCGACCCGGTGGATAGAGAATGTCGAAAGTGAAAAAGTGGAATTTCAAAGTGCAAGTGGGCAACGGCGGTGGAACGATGGGCGGCAAAGGATTGCGCACTGAATTGGAGTAGGGCAACAGGCCAAAGAACGACAGCGCCCCAAGCGCAAGGAATGAACCCGTGCAAGCAGCTGAGCATCAGCAATGAGATGAGTGATGTCACAGCGCACACACAAACAGGCATACTTAGAGAATGCGAGATACAAGCATACTTGGCTGCTGGCGGATTTCGTTTCGTTTTTGGGTCAGCTTATTATTATTGCAGCGATATTCCAGCATTAAAGCACAAACTGCAACTGCTTATGCAACTGCTGCTGCTGCTGCTAGTGGTGATGTTGCTGCTGTGGCAAATAAACCGCAAACAGCTTTTTACGCCAGCTTGCCAACAACTTAGCAGCTGTTGCAACGCCCAGAGCGCAGCCAGGCAAGGCAGGCGGTACAGGTTTAGCCGGGTGGGGTTGCGGAAAAGCAAGTGAACAAGGACACAAGCGTACAGTTGGATCCGGACGCACACGTGTGTGTGTGTATAAACGGTGCATGGCAAATAAAAGTGGATTATTGCTGACTGCGAAAGGGCGTATATACTGCAGTGGCAGTTGTTGGCGTACAGTCGGCGGTGGGATGGGGCATTTGCGAAAAAAAAAATCTCGCTAAATAAAGTGGATTTGCTGTTTGTTTGTTTGTTGTTGTGTATAGATTTTACTTGAATGTGTTTTTGAGTTTTTCTAAACCCATTCTTTCACCCCGCAATGCGCTCGCAAGTTAATATTGCGCTTGGCAAACTCGGTTTGTTAGTTTGTGTTTGGGTTGTTTATTTATTGTAAAATACGCTGCTCAATATGACCTCCATAAATGCGCTTGCTCATAAAACTGGGTTAAGTCTAATAGGATTAGCCTGAAAGTATATTAGAAACAAGTGGAATTTCATTTATCGAAAAAAGCGAGAATTAAAGGATAAAACAGGAAAATCTAAACGAGTTTTTTTGCAAGCAACCTAATAAAAAAGTTACACAACTAAGTTATTGAAAAATTTTGGTTAAGTTGAATCAAAAAAAAAAAAATTATAATTAAAAATATTTATGCTCAGCGAATATTTGGCGAAATTTTTGCAGCGCTAATCGCCAAAGTGCTTAAAAAGTCACGTTTTGTTAAAGTAAGTAGCTCTGGCAACTCTAAGATAACAGAGTTGTAGCTATATAGAAACTAATATCTTATGGTTGCCACTTTTCGGTAATTTTATTATTAAGAGAATTCTTTATTCTTTAGTTAAATCGTAAGCTGATATTCCTTTAGCTCCAACCGCAGGGTGTAGATCCAAAGCTTCAACTGTAGTCAACTTCAAACTAATTTGTGCTAAATAGCAGACGTTGAAATTTTTTAGAAATTGATTATATGATATTTTTGATTTCGAATTTATTTCAAGCCTAGATATTGGAAAGTCTTTAAGTAAGTATGTTTGTCTGGCATATAACAGAGCAAGAAAGTCGTATTTCGAACAATGTACTGGAAAATTAGATGTTGGAAACATAATACCCCATACTTGAGCTCTCCGCTACGAGAATTATAGAGAGCGGGAGATATATACAATATTATAGTTGTACGATTTTCAGTATTTTCACTGTCATAGTGAAGTATTAGAGGACAGCTCTGCAAAATTACGTTTAATTAAAGGCACGATACCGGAAGATAAAATATCTTAATAATCGGTTGAATGGGAGATATGTGACAAAGTTGTCCAATCTGGGCGATTCTGACAAATGATCAATAGAACATCAGAAAGCACTTTTGTATTAAATTGTATTCGGATATATCAAAAACTGACGAAGAAATTTTCATAATTCTTAAAAACTAAACTTGAACTTAAAACTCGCTGGCTCGAAACTAGTTTTAGACCCATAGTCTCTTATGCAAAGTTGCTCAGAATGATCTGTAGAACATTTCTCGCGTATGCGATTTTATAGAAGAAAAAAATCGAACCACTCTAATATACATGAATAGAGTATTATGTGTGTGCTCGGGAAAGGAAAACATTCAGCACCAGAGGCTGCTTGATCAATTTTGAATAGACTGACTCAAACTGACGATACTTGAAGCCTGAGGAGAGTTTAATGAGACTGAGTTATTTTCTGAGAAATATTGGATGAAAACATGCGCCTTGTAATAGGTTGAAAAAAAGTTTAGACGGATCTGTCAGCTGAGAAGCAAATAAATGTCTAACTGACTTGAATAATCAATAAAATAGATGTCTCGTTTCTCAGCTTACTGAATCCCTTAGAAAGCAGAGTAAAAGCATAAAATGTTAAGCAAGTTTTTTTTTGTCATATTTTTATACCCCGAACAGGGTATGTTAATTTAGCTACCAAATCTTTAACACTCAGAAGGAAACGTCGGATACCCTCTAAAATATATTTATATATGATAAGCGAGACGAGTTGAGTTAATTTAGCCATGTCCGTCTGCCCGACCACCAGAGTATATAGCTACCACACACATTGAACGATCAAAATCAAGTTCTTGTATGGAAAACTTCTTTAGGTGTGAAGGATATTTTAGTTTCGGTGCGTCAGAACATTGTTTTTTTGTTTTTTATTAATAATTTCATATCTTCTGTTATTGTTATTGTAAACTTCAGAACTTTGTAACCGCAAAACTGTTATGAAATATTTATTTAATAAATTAAAATAGCCGCATACCAACCATATGACAGAGATGCGTGGCAAAAGCAAAAGCAAAAACAATAACAACAACAAATTAATCAAATATTTATGAGTGCGAGTTAATATTCGCTCATTAAAAGTTTAGATGTAACCGAAACAAAAACAAAACAAAGTGCTATAGTAAAAGCAACAACAAACCAAACACCCAAAAAATAGAACGCACAAAAGCCAAAGAAGAAAATTAAACAGAAATTAACAACATAAATATAACATGTTAACATTTATAGGCATGCGTATGTGTGTGTGAGCGCCTCTCGTGTGCGTAAAACGGTAAAATAGTGTGCGAATGACAGGCGTGACATGCCATTGTGTGCGCGCACAAACACACGCAGCTCGCTGTGTATATTTTTGGGAGCGTTTTCAAATAAGTTATGTAGATCTGACGTTGTTTGTGTGTCTATATGTGTGCATATTCATTTATATACATATATATATATATATATATTAAACAGCAATAGAAAAGTGTTGCCAGTCAGCGTACGCCGTCAGAAAGGGTTGCGTGGAACGTGGCGGTGAGGCGCGGCGGTTTCAACCGAGATATTTGGCAATAAACTTGTTTCACATGCATACCCGGCAAGCACGTGTGTGAATTTGACGGTATTTGTGCGCCGTTGGTATAGGTTGTATAGCTGGTGCGCCGTAAAGCATGCAAATAATTTAAATTAATACTTTTGCAGCGCAAAAAAGCAGCAAGAATGAAAGTAAAACACTGCTGTGGTTTTTCGTTATGCACACACATACATACATATAGGCAGATAATACGCAGCTATTTCTTGCAAGTGTATATGTGTGCGTGCGAGAAAATGCGTAAATTACGCATCGTGGCGAGCGGTTAAAGTTGTTGTCATACATATACGCATTTATAACGGTGTAAGTGTATGCGTTAAAGCACATGTGATATATCACAGCAACACTTGCCATGCACGCCATTATAACACTGCTGCTGTAGTGTAAGTTATGAAAGTTTACACGCTTTATTTGTGGTCACTTTTCTTGTTGTTGTTATTCTTTTATATATATTATTTGGGGGGCTTTCTTGATGGCAAGCATCGTGCAGGACATTAATGAACAAAAATATACGCATACATATGCATATTGTAGATATTTAGTATAACACGCCTGTAGGTATGCAACAGAAAAGCATTGTTCGCTTATAAGTGAAAGTATCAAGCGTTAGATAACATGCCTGGGGCATTTGAGGTAAAGAAGGTCAAAGCACTTTTGTTTATATATGTACTTATATATATATGTATATTATATGCTGCAATTATATATATGTTCATATACTATGTTCTGCTGTAAGTGCGCCATTCTAACCCGTTGTGCACTTTCCGACACTTTTATTAAAGACAGCTTGTTTATTATGTATTGTGCAAAATTGCCTTGCAGCAATGCTTTTGGCTGATAATTAATTGTTGCCCGCAGCCAAAGGGCGATTGCTTAAATAAAAATGAGGGTCTTTAGTATATATGACAGATATGTGTGAGAAAATATATGCAAAAATCTGTAATTATATTTGAAAGCATCTATAAATACCACTAAAAGCTTCACGTGACTCTCCACCCTCGTGTATGTGTCCGAGGCGAAATTCTACGAACTCAAATAATATTGAAATCGCCAACGGCAACTGACACATGAACATATGCACACGTATGACGAAATCTGCCAATAACCACGAATCAATTGAGAAAACTTATTTATTTTTGGTAGAACAGAATTTTTTTTTTCAAATTTGAAATTTGTGCAAAAAAAATTATAGCAAAATATTCAAAAATAATTTTATGGATTACTTGTGAGCTCACAATTGAGCTGGCAGCATATTGAAGCAAACTTTTCAAAAGCATTTAGCACCCAAAACAAAAACAAAAAATTGGGATAAAATTGTCGAAATTTATGAGTTTTTGCATTTGACGCAATATCCAGCATTTCATTATCCAAAAAATACGAAATATGCAATTTATATGCAAGCACTGCGCTCACACATCAGTTTCTATTTATTTGATATTACTGCCGAATTCCTATAATCCAATAAAAGCTTTTAATAACATAGGCTAGAGAATTCTGTGTGAATTCAGTATGTGTGCTAAATATTTTTTGCCGTTTTTTTAATTCACAAATAAAGATATAGCTCAGTATTAAATTCGACAATGGAAATTTTAAAAATTATTTTAATAACATAACTCAAAATAAAATTTAAAATACAGAAATTAAATTTAAATTTTCTTAATTTTTTTTAACTATGACTTATAGTCTAAAAATTATAAAAAAGTTTTTTTCTTAACTGTTACATTAAAAAATTTGAATACACAATTTTTTCATAAAAAATAAAACTTTTGTCCAAAAATCATATAAAAGGTGTAAATTATGGCATTATGTAAACATTTTATAGTGTGATTTCCTTAACAAAAAACACGTAAACTATAAAATAAAATTTTTTTAATTAAAAAATTTTAAGAAAAAAATAATATAAAAACGATTTTTTTCAAATAGCTTACTTTCCAATTAATTTTATTAAGTCGCAAAAAAACTTATCTTAAAATCACAAAATCTTACATTTTTTTTGAAAAAATGTTCTAAAATTTATTTTAATAAATTTACAAAATAAATTCAATATATTCTTTTTTTTTTATAAAAATAGTGTCATCTTTATAAAGTTTTATCAATTTAAGTCCAAAGAAATCATATTAATATTCGCGAAGTTTTAATAATTTAAATAGTTAAAAAAAATAATTTATGACAACTTTCGTTAGTTTAAAAGCATTTAATATTTATTTAAAAAAAAAAACTTAAAATAAAAATAGTTATTTGAATATACATATTTATTTATTTTAAATTAACACGTATTTGAATAAAAATTTAATTTTTTTTTCAGATTTTTGAAAATTTTGTATTATTATTAAAATATTTGTATTATTTCATGAAACGTTTTTCAGTATTTTATTTAGGCTATTGGTTGAATAACAACTTTATACTAAAATTTTGGAATTCTAATTTTATCGAGTGTCTTAGATAGTAAACATTTTGTATTGAACTGTTTATCTGTTATTCTTCAACATGATTTTTTTTTCAAAAACTGGTTTTTGTTAAAGAAGAAGCTAGAAAAAAAATTAAAAATATATTATATAGAATTCATACATATTATTATAAAAAATTTTATATAAAAAAAAAAGTTTTTTTTCAAAAAAAATATATATATTAAAATAAAAAAATGTTTAGAAAAAATATTTTTTTCGTACAGCAAAATATATTGAAAAAGTGTTATAAAAAAATAAAATTATCAAAAAATATATTTAAAAAAAAAATAAGTTTTAAAAAATATTCCCAAAAAAAAAATAAGATTAAAAAAAAATATTTGTTTTGTAGTGTGAAATATATATTAAAAATATTTTTTTCGTATAGTAAATTATGTATACACAAATACATTTATGCCGTTATAAAAATTTAATGTGTATGTCTTTGTTTGACGAAGCGAAACAATTCTAAAAATTCAAACGCGAAATATTAAAAAAAATTTATGCACCTCTTAAAAAAAACATTTTATTTGTCTTCTGTATAATAAAAAATAAACTTTAGGAAAAAATTTAATATATTTGCAATTTCTGAAAACGAAAAAAATTTATACCGAGCGCCAAACTTGTTAAAATTTTCAAATGTTGAAAAATAATTTAAATAAAGCGGCGAAACACAAATGAATTTAGATGCTGAAATGTCAAAAAAAAATTACAATAAAATTGCTCACATAAAATTTTAAGTTTGCACTAAACGTGTATGTGCCATATGTGCATGGGTGGAAAAACAGCAAAATAAAAACAGTTAAAAATTCGTGTAAACTTACTGAAGTATGTGTTCAAATAAAATTTTTGCACGTCTATGGCCAACTTTTGTGACATGCAACGTGCCGCTGCCTACACCTTGGGCATTAACACACTTATGCACACACTAGTTCATGTGTATGTTTGTGTGTTTAAGAATGAATGTATCCATGTGTGTTTTTTTATACTTACAACAAATGTGCACATACAATATTTTGTGTCTATTCACAATGGTCTGCATGTTGTACAAATCTAATCAATTTGCGCTGTTGAGTTGTTGGTGTAAAATGTATTTTTCAAATTTTATTTTAAGCTTATTGCCACTTTTACTACTAAATTTTTTATTTAATTCATTTTTAAAAGTGTTAATATTTTTTTTAAGCTTAACTCTATTTCTGCTAAACTTTAATATTATTTTTTTTAAAATTATTTTACTTTTTCCATTTTAATTTTAATTTTTGTTTTTTATTTTTTTGATTTTGAAATATTTTTTTTTTTATTTCTTATTTTTTATGGCTTTTTTTATATTTTCCGAATTTTTTGTGTTTTTTTTTTCAAATTTTTCGTTGAGCGTATATTATAGTTTGTTGCAAACTTTGTTCATCAGCAAACTCTAATAAATTGACACACACACACAGACATGCATACAAGTACATATATATATATATAGCGACTCTGTTCACTCTTTTCCGAGTGTTTGTTTTTGTATTTTTGTGCACAGCCGCCTCCTTTGCTGCTGCTGATTGACTACATAAATTTATT
The DNA here is from genome assembly GCF_042242935.1 of Bactrocera oleae. Taxonomy (NCBI): domain Eukaryota; kingdom Metazoa; phylum Arthropoda; class Insecta; order Diptera; family Tephritidae; genus Bactrocera; species Bactrocera oleae. The sequence continues at coordinate 5,714,037 of NC_091539.1, forward strand.
TGCTTCACCGCCCTTACCACCGCGTCACTTCAAGAAAAGCAAACACCAACAATAACAACAAATATACATACATATATGCCGAAATAATTCGTTCGAAGCAAAATGTACAAACAGCAAGCGCTCTGGGATTGCTCATACGCCCTGTTGTGCCTTCGATTGTCAGTTTGCCTGCGCTTTGTTATGTCTTTGCTGGTCTGTGCGCGACCGTTTTTTTGCGCGCCTAAATTTTAATTTACAGCTTTCGACAAATATTTTTCAACGCTGTCGTTGATTGTATACGTATGTGTGCAAAGTTGCTGAAAAAGTGTGAGTTAGCGCGCATTAGTGAGACGGCGCGCTTTTCTCGTGTTAGTGAGCGCTCGTTGCTTGATTGTGTGCGCATTTTGCCATTTCTTATGCATTGTATTTGCCAACTGCTCTCATGTATGCGCGCTTTAATTGCCCTTTTCGTGGATTACAATGCACTTCCGTTGATTTCCGCTTCGTCTATGCGCGCTATTGCTGTCTTCGCCAGCGCTTTACTGTGTGGACTTGGCAAAAGTTGAAGTGACGTGTAGCTATGTGCGGTCTATTGATCTGTAATCGATTAAGTAGCGAGCAAAGTAATTGTAGTTTTTCAGGCCACTTTGACAGCAGGCGCTTAATATTGCCGGTGTCCTTTACACTTTTTATTTTAGTATTTTTTCATCACTTAAATTTCTGCCTTAAAGGATTTTATCTGCAGTTTATAAAAGTTTGATGCGCTCTTATTGGTGGATTTGCGAAGTGCACATTTTTCATGGCGTAAACTTTGGAGTAGAAAATGTGAGATAATGTTCCCATTGCAGACCGAGGGTTTTTTGTATTAAATTTAACGCGATTAAAAATGTTTGGGAAATTTTGAGCACTTTTTGAAGTTTTCCCTTTGCCAAATTGCAAAAAAATTCCAAATAGAAATAAAAATAAAAAACGTTAACTCGAAAAAATGGTATCTTGATATTGAACGGTCAGTTTGTATGGCATCTATATGCTATAGATGTCTGATCTGAAAAATTTCTTCAAATATTTTAGCGCTATCTTGGACAATTATTTATGCTAAATTTTAATAATATAAATATTGCCAAATAAAAAAGTTTCCTATACAAGAACTTGATTTGGATCGGTCAGTTTGTATGGCAGCCATGTGCTATAGTGTTTCGTTATGAACAATTTTTTCAGAGATTTTAGCGTTATCTTGTACAACAATCCGTACAAAATTTTGTGAAATTATCGTATCAAATAAAAAAGTTTCGCATACAAGAATTTGCTTACTTATTTAAAACTTTAGCATAAACCTCTAAAATTGGCTGAAATAATGACTCTCTAAAGCAGAATTTATAATTTCGTCACATTATTTTAGTACTCGATTGCTTGAGTCCGATATACAAATAAAAAATGCAACTCTATGTGTCGCATATTGCAACTGCCTGCCACATATTCCAATACATACATATGCCCATTTGTAGCGCCACTAATGCACACAATCTAACACGGCAGCTCGCTCAGGTTTGATATTTGTCGTTTGCCAAAAGAATTCTTAGCACTCGACTGGTTTGGCATATGCATACATTTAGGCGCAACCGCAAGCAACATATGCATGCATTTGGACCAATCTATGGCATGTAGTACATGGGTGTGAGAGTGTCTGTCGTGTAGCATGCGTTGACAATTCTTGTTGCTGGCACATGCTTGTTTGCCATATATATTTTTGTTGTTATTGCTTTTGTTTTTATTTTTTAATTTTGCATTTTCGCCGTTACTTCCCGCAGCCACTACGCTTCCTTGCTGCATGACTTTGCTTTCTCCTCTTCATGCATGCTGCTGTGTTCAGTGTTGTTGGCATACTTTTAGGCGTTGGCGCGCAAGCAGTGCACTTAGCACATGTGCGTGGCTGCCATATGTGCATGTGTGCGTATTTTGTGTATGACGCCGGTGTGCTTTGTGCGAGGCGACAGCCAGTTGCGCGCTTCTACCTTGTTATGCTGACATTTCTCCATTCTCTCTGGCATATTTTTGTTTTCGTCATTTTTTTTTATATTTCACATTTCACATTTTTTGTTTTGTATGTTATTGCTGCCTAACCGCAGGCGTTATGCAGCGCTAGATTTTGTGCCTTCTTACTGTTCGTTAGTGTGAAAATGCGACACATATTTTAGAGCACATACCAGCGATGGTGGAGATGCCTCCTCCGCATCCATATGAATTTATGTGCCTCGGATCTTTTAAGCGCTTTAAATTGTTCTCGGCACTTTGAAATTATGCAATATTTTTTATTTACACATTTATGGAAATTTTCACAAATGTTGCAAAATTTAACTAACGCACAACTTTTATATGCCGTTGACACGCTGCCGCACTCAAGCGTTTTGAAAAATTCAACCGTTAATAGCCTGCCATTAAGTCGCATTAATGTTGTAAAGCTTGCAAATTGCGCGCTAGCTGCTTGGCTGTGCGAGCAGCTAATCAACCAGTCAGCTGTTAAGAACTCCGCAGTTCCATTTCTTTAGTTTCACTGCTCACTTTACGCTTACACTAAACCGACTTTGCTTTACTACTTAACTTTTCATTGTTATTAGTATGACTTGCTCCCCAAATTTTGTAATTAGTTTGGCGTATATGCTTTCCTCCTGGCATTGTCATTACCTGTTTGCTTGCTTTTAGCTTTGTTGCTGTTGCGCTCCTAAAAGTATGTTTAGCCTAATTAGCTTTCCTCTTTTATTATCATTTTTATATGGCTTTTTGCCACTCTCATTTAAGCGCAAGAAAATTTACTTACGAAAATTAGCCGCTAGCTGCGCGAAAAACGATTTTACAAAACGTTCTCGGGGAAGCGTTTATAGTTTCAGCAAGCAAATAAAGCAGCAAAAAGTATACAACAAGAAGTAAAAAGCATGTGGAAAGCGAAAAAGTGACTGGGTTTTTACAGCTCAGCAATAATTATTTAAAAAACATAAGTAGTGCACGTAATATTTTTTGTTGTAGAGTTTATAGTTATTAAAAAAAAAACCAAAAGCTATTGAAAAGTTCTAAATTTTAAGTTCGGTTGCAGCATCCTCGAGACCTTTCAATATTCTCTAATGGATTAATATTTGATATTTAACAAACATAAATTGTAGGGTTTGTAACTGTTCAATAAAAAGCTCAAAAGCTTGCTAAAAGCTCTAATATTGAAAAAGTTATTATTTGATATTCAAACAGCGTGCGTATTTCACTGAGTATTTTTTATTGTAGAATTTATAATTAATAAAAAAAAGTCAAAGGCTCGTTAAAAGTTCTAAAATTGAAGTTCGGTTGCAGCACCTTGAGACTTTTCAATATTCTTTAGGGCATTAATAATTTATATTTAAAAAACATAAGTTGTAGAGTTTATAGTTATTCAAAAAAAGCTCAAAAGCTTGCTAAAAGCTCTAAAATTGAAAGGATCAATATTAGGCATTTCAAAAATATAAGTTGAATATAAGTTGCAAAGCGTGTAGTTGTTTAACATAAAGCTCAAAAGCTTGCTAAAAGCTCTAAAATGAAGTCCACGAGTTTGAAGAGGTTATATTCACTTGTGAATTTCAAAAAATCGATTTTTTGTTTTGCATATATATCGAATGTATGTATATACATATATTTGAGAACGTTCTTTAAAAATTTTAAGTTGATCCGGAAAATAATTTCGTAGATATGATCGTATTTGTAGGAATTTTATAACTCAGTGTAAACGGCTACCAAAACTTTGAACGGGTTTTTTCTTAAAAAAAATGTTTTCAAAATCGTTAAAGAAAATTTCTCTGAAGCGGCTGAAGCGACCGACTTTAAACTATCACACGACCGAAGGAACTAAATTTTTGTTGATTATTGAATTAACGAAGTGTAAATTTTTTAACAAAAAACTACTTTTTTTTTGGAAGCCACGATTTTGTGAAAAAGAAAAGATTCAACTAGTCTTTCGGTCATTATATGTATTAATTTAACGTAATGATAAATTTTGTTGCTTTTGGACCTGAGTTAATTTAAAGCAGAAAAATCCTGTTCCCTGCCACACACTTTTTTTCAGAGTTCCTACTGGAGATCGCTGATTATTAAAGCATATTAAATTCTTTAAATTTAAACTTAATTAATTAATCCCTTAAGTAAAATGAAATATTTAAAGAATTAAATTTTTGAAAAGATTGTCAAATTTATATTTTTATTTTTTTTACCTTTCGAATTTTTCTAATTTTTTTAAATTCAAAATATAAATATTTTTTGTTTACATAAAAATCGAATTAAAAGTGTTTTATGTAAAAAAAAAAATAAGTTATATTTTTTAAATGTTTTTGCTTCTCAAAGCTCCTTAATCAACCAATTTTTCGTGCCTTACCATTCGTTAATTCCGTGCGACGTCAGCAGTTAATATTTTTTTTCTTCTTCTTAATTTTCGCGTATTTTTTGCTGATTTGTTTCGTACACGCCTTGCAGCTAGCAGTTGCTGTTCATTGCGTTCTACATTTTGATTGTAATTACAGTTTTGACATATTCGGCGCGCTAGTTTCTTATATTTAATTTTTACTACGTCTACAACTTACAACGCGGCAGCTGTCAATAATGCTGCGAAAATTTTCATTCTCATAATGCTTTTTTTCGTGCCAACAATGGGCAGCATATAATTTCCAGCAGGTATTTCATGGTGCGCTTAATTTTCATATATATATAAGTTGAGCGCTGCCCTCCATATACACAGACATACACATATACACGATAAACCTGATATGATCTTATTCTTCAGTTGCATACTTTTAGGCGTTGCACATTACTTTGGGTCGCTATATATATATATATATATGCATTTAATATTTTCCAGTTGCATACTTTTAGGCGCTGCACCTTACTTTTTGTATATATAAATTTATATGTATATAATATTCTTCAGTTGCATACTTTTAGGCGTTGCACATTACTTTGGGTCGCTATATATATATATATATATGCATTTAATATTTTCCAGTTGCATACTTTTAGGCGCTGCACCTTACTTTGGGTCATTGGCACATACAGCACAAAAGGTGTGCATATGCATATGAGAAATAAAAGTTGTTTTTGTTCATTTTTAATATGCTGCGCGGGTGTGCGCGTGGCTTTGTATGCCATGCGCGTGAATTTATTTATTATATGTGCTTGTAACCAGCGGTTACCTGTTATTGTATACGCTTTTTCATTTTGGTTTTACTTGTGTGCCTGCTGCTCTTCATACAAAAAGCCACGCGAGAAAAAAAAACATAAATAAAGTCACATTTACTGTTTTCCATTCACAGCGCGCGTGTAAAGCATCAAAGCGTTAGTTGGGACGCGCCTGCTTTCACGAGAATCTGCTACTTTCGCTGCAGCTTTTATGCTATTTTAAAAGCAAGCGCTTGCAGAAAGAAGAAAGGTAGAGAAAAAGCAGACACGCACACACATGCAAAATGCGCGCAAAAGTGAAATAGAAACGCACAAAGGATCTGCAATACTTTGCCTGCCACTCTTCTTCAGGGCGCGCGCGCACATACGCACACACACATATATACGCATACATGTGTGTTAACTATCATTAAGACCTTACAACTTCAGCAAACGCGCTGCACGTCTCTCAGCCGCTGCTTAAACTAGTTTATCACAGCGCTGAGCTTGCTTTCTGTAATATATTTTTGTTGTTGTTATTATTATTGTTGCTGTTTTAGCAATAGCTTCTTTTAGCTCCTTGCAATGCGCTGTGTTAATGCATTTTTTAATGCTTCACTCTACACTCCACCGCCCTTTATCGCATCACACACCGCGCGGCGCACAGCTTCTTTTCGCTTTTAGAGTTTCAATCGCATTTTTTTTTTCAATTTATTTTTTCTGCTCTATAGCTTTACACTGCAATCGCACTTTAAGCGCGTGTGTACATTTGCTTTTCATTATTTTTCTAGTTTTTTTTTCTTTTTCTGTGCGCCACATATGCCATTAGTGCGTTCAACGTAAAGAATATATCCCGTTGCTCGTGACGTGTGATGGCTGGCAACGGCTCGGCAGTCACACATGACAAGTTGGTGGTTGTGCGAGGGGCGTTCGACGCAAATCACTGTTAGTTTAATGCTTATGTTACGGAAAGTGATCATTTCTCATGGCTTTCCGGCTGATTGCCTGCTGGGTCTTGGATACAGCACAACCCGCAGGTAAGGCGAAATTTACAGGGTATTACTACTCTTAGACTTAGTGTAAATGAAGTTTGTACTCGAGGATATTCAAACCAATAATTAACTAATTTAAAACTGCTATGAAAGTAGTAATCTGTAGTCGCTATATTGCTTTGTTAACTTTAATCGGAAAAAGCGCAAAATATCTACTAAAATACGTGAAAAACAAATTTCAGTCCGATTCAAATTTGATCGAATGGTAAAACGTTTGCTCCGACTATATACTCTATAAGCATAAAAACGCTTACATTAATTGAAATTTAATGTTTTAAAATTGTTTTATATAACTATTTTACATATATATTTTAAATATTTAAGTATTAAAATGTTTTTCTGTCAAACAATTATATATAAAAAAAAACAGTTTAACTACACGATTATAATTTTTGACTTTTATCAAAACATTTATTTAAACTTTTTTTTTTCGTTTTTTATCTAAAATTTTTCTTCAAAACGTCGTTATAAAAGAAATTCCACAACAATTCCATTCTTATAATTAAATAAAGGGGTAGTAAATAAGGCAACGTGTCCTACATATCTGTTTTGCTGCATATTTACTTGTATATATGCACCAACTTAAAAAGCAAGCAGTATGTGCAAATGTTACTTATACGCCATGGCTGTGTATGTACATAAATGGAACGGTTTGCTTAATGGGGTATGCATTTTGTTGGTATACTGGTATGCACAAAGTTAAATAAATAAATACACATATATATATATACATATATATATATTCAGCGGTATATGTATCCAACAGAGTTTGCGTTCTTTTTATTTTACTCGAAAGGAGTTAAGCGAGTTTAAATTTGTTCAAAAAAATAACAACAAAATGCATGAACTCAATGATTCCATAAGTCACACGCACATGCACTTGCTGAAAATCCGCACATATGCGTGCTTAAGACAAGATGTAGTACTTGCTTTTGGTGGAAAGCGCCAATAAGTATGCTATAGTGTATTGTATAAACGCAAAAGCCGTAAATTGAGGTCAAAAATTTAAAAGAGAATTCAGTGCAGTCAAATTTTAAACACTAAATGGTTGGAGATTTAATTTCCATATACAATGCGCCTAAAAGTGCACTACGCTATATACGAATATATTTATGTTTATATTAAAAGACTACACTAAAGCTTTACTCCACACCATTTTACCCCTTTGACTCTTTTGGTGATGACCAGTGAATAAGATTATGGTAGTGGCAAGCTGCATACAACGCCACCTATCGACTATAAACTGTATTTCCTTAATGCAATGAACGCCATTGGCATTACATGCTGTACTCAAATACAAGCTCAACTCTATTTACCAGTTTTTATGATATTTTTTATGCACACACACACATCTACTTAAATACAAGCTCAACTTTTTACAGCTTTTATGACATTTTTTATGCACACACACACACACATTTACTCATATACATTTTCTTATCCTACATCTGTGTTACGACATTTTCTTTACTCTTACATTTTGTGGTCACAAAGTAAATTGGGTTAATATGAAATTACGTATTAAATGACAAAATTACTGTCGCATCAGACGACTGTAGTATGTTGGGATCAGCTGCCAGCAACAGTGCGGTTTTCGCGAGTAATTTCATGTCTTACATGTCAATATACTTATCGCTAGACTTACCTGTCTTTTTAAATTGAGCACGAGTCCTTCGACTTGTTTGCCGGAACTAAAAGCCTGCAGCAGGCCATTGTGGAAATCATCGTTACCGTAGAGACCTGCAGAGGCAAGAGAGAGAAAGAAAAAATATTAAGAAATGAGTTGACACCAAATTGCATTAGATCCATAGTTGGTAATAAAAGAGAGTGCATGAAAAAGTACCGCAAAATAGCATACTTTTAAGCGCTATTATGTGCATTGAGTTGATTAGATTATGCAATGCATAGCTGTGGCATTGCCACAATCAATTGACAAGCTTTGTACTGCGATAAAGTAGCTTAGATTACTTAAAGCGAATATTGCATTGGATACTTTTAAGTGTCATTGATATTTATTGCCATATTTAAAAACTGAAAGAAATAAAACTTAATATTTTCAATAATAGTTGATATAAAGTTTTGTGTTATTAAATATATTATATATCAGGTTTTTTGTTTATTTCTGAACGCCTAAAACTGTGCATCATATTAGAGTATATGACCCAGGAAAACTTGACAACCTCGGTGGCAAATTGGAAAGTAAAGTTTTGATTTCAATTATACTAACAAAAAGATGAAGTACTCTTCACCGGCAGTAGTAAATAATACAGCTGTTATTTAAAAAAAAAGCATACCTTTGGGCAAAGCGAACTGTGCTCAGCTAAGCCGTGTTTTGTATATTTTTCTAATTTAAGCTTTCGTTGCATATTTTCAGGCGAAAAACTTTAAAAAATAGGTGTTTTGGAGGCAGTTAGAGAAGTTTTTTTTGGTATTTTTCTTATTTGGGCTACTCAAAATTATATCAGTTGGTTTTCGTAAATTTCGTTGCATATTTTCAGGCGAAAAGCTTTGAAAATTATGTGTGTTCGAAGGCAGTTGGAGAAGTTGGTTACGTTAATTTTCTATATTTCAAATTTGTTAAAGTTATTTTTTAGATAAAACTTTCCCCTAAAAGTATACTGCTATACTTCTAAAATTTAATGCTACGATTTGGGTTATTTAGGTATTCTTGAGTACACGTCTAAATGTATATACTAGCAAAAATTCTGATAATTACATATATGCATTACTACATAATTGACACTTAAATAAGTGCAGTTTGCGCATAATTTGCTGAGTGCTTTCAGTAAATACAGGCTTTTCAGATGCATATCTAGGCTTACCTCAGCGTTATGCTTGCATAGTTTGAGGCATACCGGTGTGTAAACCAAAAATTCACATATGTTCAGAAATGAACTAGCAAACTACAGCGCACCCCTTGCTGCACGCAAAATGTAGGTCAAGTAATATGCGTATGCAATATCAGGACGCATTTATCACTGATATGCATTAAGCGAAATCTGCTTTTAGGTCTAAAACCAATATTTATGTGGAGCTAGTAAGACGCAGATGCATTAGATGTGCTCTGATTTATAACTTTAAACTATTTACTAAACTAGTAACTCCCTAAGAGTAGCGGATTTTGTATGGCTTTACTTTAAGCGTTACTTGTATGCACTATGCATGCCTAAAAGTATGTTTAAAGCATGCATGTAACATAATTTCCAATCGTGGTAGTCAGGAAATGTAATGTTCACTTAAGTTAAACGAGCATTTTACAGTATTTACACTGGCTGCAACATTCTTCATTCGCTTTACGACTTCAACTGAAAACTTTAGTATACCTTTTGTGGCTTATGAAGTTCGTAATTTCTATACACTTAGTTTTAATTATCAATAAAATTTTGAGTGAACTTCAACGAACGACGAGTATATGCTGTGTAGGTAACAAAGTTTTGCAACATGCAACATAACTTTTCACAGCATTCGGTATGCAGAATAAGTATGGTATAGTATGGTGGAACGTATGCTGCCTGCAGATACGCAACATAATGCAATTCATGAGAGCTCTTACGTACTCATAACAAGCATTTAATAAATATATTTCTCTCTCTGTGTGTGTGCTAAATACTGTCCAATGTTTTTAATGCATGCAGTGGGCGGTTAGCATACATTTGTGCGCGCTAACATCTACATATACCATATAGTTTGCTGTAAACTTATACAGAAATTTCATTTTCATGTGTTAGTGCATGAAATATGCAATAGAATAGTGCGCGCGTCCGAGATTGTGCCTGGCAGACACACATACAGACCTGCGCATGCATGTTAACGTCAAATTTATGTTGCATATTTTTATGCGCAGCAGTGCTTGTGTACGAGCATAACCATATTTTAACTTAAAAATATTATAAATCATAACTTTTAGACACGAGTAGTTGTTAGTTTATGGGTGTCAAACGAGTTGATTGCGTTTCAAGCGCAGCCCCTTAAAACATGCAAAGATATTTTGCAAATATAAATAGCGTATGTGTAAAAGTATGCAGCTGTATGTGCGTGCAACGTTTTGCTGCAAGTGTTATGCAAAATTTAATGTCAAACATTTAGAGTTTTCATTAAATATTAGTTGACGTAACAGTTTAAAGAGGCTGGGCGAGGTACAAAGTATGCAGTTTGTGGTAACTAACACATTTTAGGTGTTAAGGGGTTGTTAAAAAGGCACGTAAGAGGTTTTCAAGCATTTTTCAAAGAACAACCTAAAAATATGCAAACTTTTTCTTATAACGTAAAACATTTTATAATAAATTATAAAGCTTTTGAGTCTATAAACAATTAATTATCAATGTTCTTCTATCAAAGAAGATTTTTGCACTTCACTCTACTAAAATATTTGAAATCTCCTAAGAGTATACAACGTTTTCTTTATGACGCAATAAATCTTATATTTAAACAGTAGTTTCTGATCATGAACTATTAGTTTTTTTCTAAAATAAGTTATTAACACTACACTGCATAAAAAAAAAATTCAGATATACGAAAGCTATGCAATGTTTTCTTTATAAACTATCTTTTATTTATAATCTTCCTTACAAAACTAGCAATTACTTATTTCTCGTTACAGAAATTACTCTACTCTTCTTAAAATAAAATTAACATAAATATATTCTACTAAACTCATAATTTCTTAGTTATGGAATTTTTAAATTGTTAAAAATATATCGCCTAAAAGTATGTAAAATTTAATGTTGCTCAATTTACAACTTAAACAACAAAATTTTACTAATTTCTCAATTCTACTAATAACTAATATTAGCTAGGTTTCTAAAAAAATCGACCTTGCTCCTAAAAGTATGCATTTCCGGACATCGATACCACATTGATTTGACAGATATATAAGCCATATGTATATATAGGAGAGAGTTAAATGAAAAAATGTTAGAAAAAATACACAAACAGTCTTCCGTCATCCATAAAATTTCACCATTTGAAAGCATTGAAGCCTGCTCTAGAGAGTCAGCCGAAATAAACTTGAGCAGTTATACTCTATTTTTTTATTTTTTTAATTGTACTTTCTCTTTTTCATTTTTGGCTTGTTAACTGTCACAATTAGTTTCAGCAGTTTCTCCCCACTTATTTAACCGAAAAGCTTCATCAGTCATGCTGTTCATTTACAGCACAGCTGGAATAGTTTATGGCAAGTCAAAAAAGTGAGCAAAAATAGTTGAACCACAAGCAGGTTAATCAAGTAACCGAGCTCGGAATGCGAAAAGGCTTCACAATCCTTGGTTTACACTAGAAAATAAAGAAAACACAGAAGTAAAAATAAATATATACTCGAGTATTTATATACTCTAAAATGGAGACACGCTTGAAAAGCAAAATATAACTAGCATGGCATATCTATTGTATCTTCGAAGTAGTCAGCTGCATATGTATGTACATATGTACAATCCTGTCACACTCACACATATTACTATAACGAGAATTTACTTGCTGTTAACGTATTAGCCGCAGCCAACACAAGTTTATACGAAAAGCAACAATAATAACAAACAGCAGCTGCCACTACTACTGCTGCTAGTGTTGTTTGACAAGCACAATAAAAGCTTTTAATTAATTTACACTCAAAAGTGAGATGAGCGACAGATCAACGGCAGCGGTAGGAGGAGAGTGGTGAGTATAGGCGTTAAAGCTCTTATATCTACAAGTGTCTATGTGTGTGAAGCTCTGTGTGTTTGTGAATTTTCTTGTTAGAAAATTTTAAGAAAAAGTAGTGCAAAGAACTAAAGTCAATAAGCGGCGTAAGAAGAAATATACAAAAAACTCGAATTGAGAGTACATACATAGCTTTTGTTGAAATAATGAAGAGCTGATATAGAGTGATGAGTTGATAAGAAATGAAATACAGTTGGACGTTGGAATTGAATTTTTTTTTGGAATATTTTTTATTTTATACTAAATAAACATAAAAAAATAAAAACTTACTGAATAAAAATAGTAATAAAAAAAAATTGGAATATATTGTAAAAAAAAGAAAATTGTAAAAATACTTATATATAAATATTTATATATAAAAAGTTAACGAAAAAAGTAGTAAAAATAAATGATCTAAAAATATTACAAAATAAATTTAAATTTTATTTATTATTATTTTGTTAAACTAATAAAAAAAAGTGTTTAACGTCCTTCGTTTAACGTTAGATCATTTATTTTGTAATATTTGTTTAGCTTGTAAAATTTTAATATTTTTCTAATTTTTTCTTAGTATTTATCCTAATATTTTAATTAAAATAAAATAATTATTTTAAATTAACTTAAACTTTGTATTTGATTTTTAATAAATTTAAATTTAGTTTGTAATATTTCTTTAGCTTTTTAAGTTTAAATATTTTTTATTCTTATTTTTTTTAAGTTTTTCTTTTTTGTGTTAAGTAAAATTGCGTCCAGACTTTTTAACATAGATAATTTTTAAAATACATTTGCAACTTTTTAATTAACATCATGAAATATTTTGCATATTTAAATTTATAAAATTTTCAAGTGTGAATAATTTATATTTTTTATTAAATTATACATTTTTTTATTATATTATTCATTTAAATGATTTAAATATATTTTTTATAAAATATCTTTTTTTTTACAAAATTAATACTTTTAAGTCAGGTTTTAATAAAAAAATTCTTTTTAAATACATTTTTTTTCTATTTTTATTATTATAACATTAGTAATTTTTTTTATTCTCTTATTAATTTAAATAATTTTTTTTTATTTTATATATATATATACATTTTTTTACAAAATCAATATTGGTTTTTAGTTGCATATTATATATTTTAAATTGTCGGATTTTCAAAAAATGTTAAGTTCAAAAATTTAGTTTCTAAATTTTAATTAAATATGAGATCTTAAAATGTTGCTTTAATATAACTTCTCAAATAAATAATTTTTAGTTTAAATAGATTTTTTTTATTTATTATAAAACATATTTTCTTTCACAATATTAATACTTTGAAGACGATTTTTAATTTTTTGTTGTTTTAAATAAAATAATTTTTTAAATTGAATATTATATAATTTAAATTGTCGATTTTTAAAAAAATTTGAAGCTCAACTAAGGGAGTTTCTATTTTTGAAGTTATGATGCTGTTTTATGTAATACATATTAAAATTTCTTTAATATAACTTTTATTTATTTTTAGTTTAAATTGTTAATTTTGCTTTAATTTAAATTTCATTTCATCAAAATTTAATTTAATTTTGATTTTTTTAAACGTTATTTATAATTATTTATATATAACAATATATTAAATTTTTTGAACTTCGGCTATTTTTAAATAAAAAATTTCGTTTCTAAATATTACATTAATTATTTTTTATCTAATTGACTATTTATGATTTTAAAATTTTTAATTGAAAAAAATTTATTTTATTATTATTATTTATTTTATTACTTTTTTAATAAATTTAAAATTTTTTATTTTTTCTGCAATTAAATTAAATTTGATTCAAATTCATTTTTAAATTTTACATATCTTGTTTTGTTAAGTTTTGAAATTTTTATTTTTTTATAATTTGTGGTATTAAATTTCTTAAATTGTTAACTGAAACCTATTTTTTTAGTTTAAGCTATTTTAGATTTAATTTTTTTTTGTAATTTCTTTAATTAAAATTAAAATTTTTCTTTATTCTAATAAATTATTTTTAACTGAACGTCTAAATTCTTTTGATTATTATATTATTGTTTTATTTTATTTAAAATTCAGTTTCTTTAAATTTTAAATGAAATTACTTTTGATTGCTTTTTTCATATTTAAGTTGTTGATTTTTTTTAATTTAATGTTTCTTTTCTTTTTTTAAATTTAAATTACTTTTTCTATTATTTTTATATTTCTTTAAGTAAAAGCACATTTTGTTAACATAAATTATGACGTACAGAATTAAATTTTTTTAGAATAAAATATATTTCACTTTTTTAAATTTAAAATTTTTAACTTATAAATTTAGAATACTAAATTGTTTAAAATTAATTTAAAACTTTTTAAACATTTCTTTTTATGCAAGAAATTTGTTATTTTTAAACAATTTATATTTTGCTTAAATTATTTTCTTCGTTTGCTTCCACCGTTTCTCCACATGGTATTGAATCTTCTCCAATTGAACGTTAAATACCGGATTGCTTGCAAATTCTACTACTTATTGCTGTTGTTGTCGCAATAATTGCACACCAATTATGCATGTCGGCGCAAGCAAATGTCAAAAGTTTAATTGCAAATAAAATGTCTGCTATTAATTATAGTCAATTAAATGCATTTGCTATGAGAAAAGTCAAAGAAAACCGCAAGAGTAATTATACAGCAATACAAACATAACGGCTTGACTAACGTTAGGTTTGTAAAATTGGAATTTTAAAGAATATAGTACAGCTATTGTTCTGCTAACAACTTTTGGTTAGGAATAAATTGAAATAAAAAAATATGTATATATAAATGCGCCTAAATGTAGGCAATGAAAAAAGTCACGCTCAATTGTCAAAGTACTTAATGTTTTCATAATATTACAATATTCTAAATTGAAGCATTAAATAATCAAATTAAGAAAATTAAATTTACTGAAGCGCCTAAAACTATGCAACTTTTCTGCGCCAACTTTAAGCACATATATTCAGAGTAGAGTTATTAATCTCACCAAAACAACAATAACAGCACTAAATCTTACCAACACAGGCGCACTAGTTGGCTGTGCGTCCTAAAGTATGCTACAAAAAACTCCTATTTTTATTTATCTGATAAAAATGCATGAGAAAACACAAAAAATAATGACTTCGCACACATACACTCACGCATGCACAAGATGTGGGAGTGACGATAAAATTGTCAAACTACAAACCGTAAAAAAGAGGAACTGAGGTAAATACTTGAAACGTGAAAGTAAAAGGTGCAAGAGAAGCGTAGAAAAAGGTTGTAAAGGAAAGCAAAACGCGGCAACAAAAACAACTAACAATGACAGCAAAACAGTCGTTAACCTCTATACTAAGTGCACGAGAGGCTGGTCTTACTTTGTGCGAATTTATGTGCGTTTTGGTTTTTTGTTTTCACTTTTTTCTGCAGCGCTAAATTGCAGCATTTGTTGTTGCGCACTGCTAACGCAGTTTTGTTTATGTCTAACCTGGTGCCGCTATTATTTTTTGGTGCTCTGGTTTTTATTTTTATCTTTTCAATTTATTTTTAAATTTTATCTTCGTTTTGCTTTCTTTTTTCACTCGCTTTTTTCACAATTGTCTTTTCGGTCACATGCAGAGTATACTTTTGTACACGAAATTGTTTTTCTGCGTTTATTTACAATGTTTTCGTGAAAATTGTTTTTGTTGTTGCTGCAATGCACCATCTACCAAATATTTACGCTGGCAATTATCCAATGAAAATCTTATCTTTTACATGACATATTTTATGTGTGTATGTGGTATGAAAATAAAATGGCAAAAGGTAAAAAAATGTTTTTCTTTCCAATAAGAATAATATGCACACTAATTCGAGATTAAGGTATGATAGTTTGAACTTTAAGATGTTATGTAACATATGTGAATTTAAGTCATTAATTTTTTACTATTTTTTGCTGCTTATTATTTGCTACGTATTAAATTTCTATAAAAATCTTTTTTAAAACTAGTTGAGAATTTCATATCAAAAATATCTGACGAATGAAATTGGTAGCAAATATCCAGGCACTTTGGTTAACTTTTACAACTTGATTGGTGTTCAAGTCGCACAGCGCCCTCTATATGTTAAAATTTACACAACTAAGTACTTCCTTATGTTCAAAGTCAAAGTTTAATTCTAATCTGCCAAGCTACATATCCATTAGGTTAACTGCACTCTTTTTCATTCTCATTAATTTTACGATCGTATTATTATTTTTTTAATTTTCGATATTTATCAATTTTTTTAATTTAACTACTTACCCAAACCAATAGCCGCGCATGTCATCAATGCAATTATGACTAATGTGCAACTCTGACAACGCTGTGCGCTCGGTTTGCGTGGCTTACGATCGCAACAACGTGTCAGCAGATATAA
Organism: Bactrocera oleae; assembly: GCF_042242935.1. Lineage (NCBI taxonomy): Eukaryota > Metazoa > Arthropoda > Insecta > Diptera > Tephritidae > Bactrocera > Bactrocera oleae. The sequence continues at coordinate 5,730,283 of NC_091539.1, forward strand.
TAGCAGACCGAAGAGCGATAATATGAGTAGACCGGCGGGTATGGAGGCGAGTATGCCCAAGCTCTGTAAAGAAAAAATATAAAATAAATAATTTGATATTGTTTTGAGAGAGACTCTGGCAATTGGAATATATACAAGTATATGAATGGAGGATAATGTTAAAGCTCGGGAGAGAAAAAGACATGCGCTGATGGAATTTTTTTTATAGTGATCGCTGAAGCAAAGAAAATTATATGGAGACAAAGATAGGAAAAGTGGAAAATGGTAGAAAATGATAAAGAGAAAGAGTATTAGAAAGATAAAGAGAGAGAGTTGCTCAAACTTCTTAATTTAGAAATTTCACTTTAGTAAAGTTTCACACTCTTTATTTATATCATAAAAAAAATAAACTGACTCTAAACCATCTCGATTCTGACGATCGAACTGGATCTTAGCAACAGCAAGGAAAAGGAAAAATATAGAATAAAAGCGAAAAAGAGTGTATAGTACTTAGAGAGAGTAGCACTGCTGAAGCTTCTTAAATTCGAACTTTTTCTTTTGTCAAATTTCACACCCTGAATTCATCGAAAAATAGACTGGTTCCACACCCTCTACATGCTAGCGGTCAAACTGTTGTAAGCAACAGGAAAAAATAGCAAATGAAAGAGAAAAAAAAAGTATAGTAGAAAACTGCAAATTTTCTTTAGTCAAGTTCCACACCCCTTTTTCTTAGAAGAATAAACAGGACCGGTAGAATTGGAAATTCGTTACAGTAAAATTTTCGAACATCTTGGGAGTTTTTTTGTAAATATATTTTTACTCAAAAAACATTTTCTTATGATCGAAATATAATATTCGATGCTTTCGAAATTGAGATTTTCTGTTTATGATTTTTAATGTTGTTGTTTTTTTTTTAGTTTTTTTGAAGCACTTGATAAAGATATTTTTGCAACAACTTGTTTATCTATTTCAAATGCTTTTTGTTGGAATTGCAACTACTACTGACAGTAGCTGCAAAAAGTCAAGTAACAGCTACGCAAAGGCGAGTTCTTTGCTAAAAGTTATTGTCGTACATTTTTTCTTCTACTTTTAATTTTACTTTATTTCCGTTTCTGATCATTGCTACAATTCAATACACTTTTCCACATCATTGATTGTAAGTCGCTAAGCGCGTATTCGTGTTGCTTTGCTCCTTTCGTGCACTATTGGCATGCCTGTCGTCGTCGATGCTCAAAAAGCGAAACGGCAAAAGCGCGAAAGCCAAGCAACTTTTTAATTAAACGCTGTTAAGCGGATTCAACTGCAAGTATCGGAAATTTAATTAAAAACAAAAGATATTCCCCTAACTTCCGATTTTTATTATATTTATGCTGCACTTATTGCCACCACCACACAATTGGGTTTTGTTTCTCTCTTTTATTTACTTCAGTTAAGTGTGGAGTGTTTCATGCTGCGCAGAGTTGGCGTGAAGTTGTCTATTTCCGCTTTGCGTGAGTAAGTCGTTAGTTACAATTTCGACGTTTTGCTGCATGGCGAGTTTTTGTGCACTGAGAATAGATGAAGCGAAAGTTCAAAAAGAGATAGTTATACCCTGAACAGGGTATATTAAATGCATTTATAAACGATCAATATCGATTTGAAATTTCGCATACGCCATTTTCTCCCCAAGAGACTGTTCATTTGTCGGAACCGCCGATATCAGACCACTATAGCATAAAGCTGGCGTACAAACTGTCCTATCAAAATCAAGCTTAAAATCTGTTTTTACACTTTAATGCTTTAAAAAATGCATCTGTTTAGGGTAGCTTTTGTGCAGTTGAGGTAAATTTTTTTTCTTCTTATATATTACCGCTGAACTCATAAAAAATTGTTTGTGGAGTTATTTGCTCTAATTATTTCATATAAAATCGATTGAAATTTAAAAGCCAACCATGCTCAAGATAAAGTCTTGAATGTACCTTTATGGAGGCGTTATACTAATTATAAGAGGTTTATACTGCTTTTTAGCATTTTCGAGTTTATTTTAACTTTTTCATGAATTTTTGAATAATAATTGTAGTTTTAATTTTACTTAAAAAAAACCATATTTATTTTTTTAAATTTTTTGCAATTTTTTATTTTTATTTGAAAATTTTATAAACTTTTTTTTTTAATTTATATTAAATTTTAAATTTTTTATATTTTATTTTAATTTTTATTATTATTACTTTTTTGTAAATGGAATTAAAAAAATTATGTATCACAATTATTATTAGAAAAACTAATTAGTTTTATTTTTTTCTTTATTAAGCCATGTTCTTTGGTATTTCTGCATCTTGCGCACTTTGATTAAATTTTTTTTGGGTTTTTTTTTATTTAATTAAATATTAATATTATTTTTATTTTTTTTTTTCATATTAAATATTTAATATTAATATTTATTATTATTTTAGAAATATATTTATATATATTATTATTTTAGAAATAAATATATAAGTTTAAAATTTTTTTTCAAAAATTTTCCTATAAATAATAAATAAAATATTGCAAAGCTAGATATTTATAAATAAATAACAATATTAAAGATCTAACTCTTAAGTATGTTTGGTTTAATGAAAAAATAAATAAATGTCAGTGTTTGTGTTGTCAAAATGAAAATTAAAATAGCTTTTTGCCCCAATTTTTAAATTCCAGTGAAATATTTATAATATTTACCAAAACAATTATTATAATACAAAAATTTTAAAAGTATTATAATAAAATTAAGGATCTAAATTTTAAAGTTTTTCCACACGAAAATTTTTTTTATTTGCAAAATAATTATTTATATAAAATTTTTTTTCTCTCACATTCTCAGCACCCTTCACAATTATTTTATTACAAGATAACTGCTGTTTGTGCAACTGCGAAAGTGCGAACGGAAGGAAATGTGGGACATAAAATTTATGCAATGCTTTGCTAAGCAATTTATTGGAAATTCAATCAGTGTTTTCACGCTATGAAAAGAGTGAGCTAAATAATTTAACTTTATTGAAGAGAGAAAATGGGTAAAAAAGAGTGAGCGGAATTTTGTGCCGGTGAATTTTAACTTATTTTAGTAAACCAAAACAAATTTTTTTTTTTTAATTAAATATTTTTAAAATTTATCAATTATTTTCATGTATTTGCTTTGTCATAACTGTTAATCTGGTTGAAAGCTCATACATACTCTTTCCATTTTGCCATTTAGTTTAAAAAATGTATGCAAAATAAAAAAAAACAGCGTGTCATCAATCAAATTTTATTGCCTACTAACCGCAGCGCCGCAAAAACAGCCACTTGGTGATATATCATATACATACTTGTATGTATTATACTTGTATATACATACACTCCACTCTTCCGCCAACCATAGTTTTGCAGCCATATAGTTTTATCTTTTATAGTTTGGCACTTGCAAATTTATCCCTTACTAGTTATCCCTTTTGCACCGGGCTTTGCGGTCAACGCACTGGCCTGTGCAACTCTGTATGTACGCATGTTAGTTTTGCTGTGACATAAAGCTTGACGCCCACATAGCCAAAAATACATATGGCGGTGTTGTAAGTGCGCCTTTAATGACCCAGTGGAATAAAAATGCTGGATTTATTTTATGTTAACCACAAATGTTGGGTTGTCGGACACTTTCTGTGGAGCTTTTGTTGGCGTTGGAGAAGCGTTGAATGTTGATGTTACTTCAAATATAATTTGCACGTAGAAGGCAAGCAATTTATTTAATCTGTTTAAAGCTCTTCAAATAAAGCGAATAAAATGAAAAGGGATTGATGACAATTGGTTTGTCTAATAAACTACTTATTTTCCAATTTATGGAACTCACTAATAGCTGCTTTATTATATGCTCTATTTTCAGTGCGAGCATTATGTTAGCAGCCGAGCATTATTAAAGAATAAGACCGGCCTTGCTTTAGTATCTAGAAAATGCCTTTTGAATCCTAAAAAATTAACCTATTCAATTAGATTAACTACAAAAAGCTATCTAATAGAACGGCTTTATCTTAACACTTTTGTCTTGACGTTTAAACTCGCTCAGAAAAGCAAATTTCCAAACTTTGAGAATAAAATTTTTATTTATCTTCTCCAAACACCCATAACTTTCTGGTTAACTGAATTTCGTAGAAGCTCAAAGCTTAAAGCGCTACTTTCCAAATGTTTATTATGCCTTCGTTTACATAGATATTCTTGACAAATTTTCGAAAAATTAGTGTCATAAGACCTTCATCCACAAAATTTTCTTCCGAAATATAAACCAGTTGGGCTAAGCTAACTAAACTAAACTCTCGAAACTTCGAAAAAATCGATACCAATTTGATTAACTCAACTCCAAGTAAGCGTAAAAAGTCTCTACTAAACTTTCTAGTTTACATATTTGGTAAATTTGTTAAAACTTTGAGGCTTGATCAAATTGTTTTACAGCTTAAAATTGGTAGTCAGATGACCTTCTTTAGTGTTCTTAAGTAGAGGAAAACAGTTTTGAGACGTCACACTTGAATAAATTCAGCAGCTTTTCAGCTAGTCAACAGTCTGTTGCAAAGAATATATAGCTTTTCATTGATATAAAGCCAAACTGATTGACCTGCGAGCAAATCTGCTTAGCTCGTTCGGTTTCTGGAATTGCCGTTTTGACTAAAATGGAGTCTAAATCCGAGAGGATTCTCCACACACACATGTGCTTGCCGTTTTGATCGTTTTATTCTCGATGTCTATAATCGAGACAAGTTGCTTGGAATAATTTTGGAACTGTTCTCAACTGTGGCGAAAAAAATCCTACACCGTCTGAAATCTTCGGCCCATGTGAAGTGTATTATAGTGTATTATTTATCTTGTTTTTTTTTGTAATTTTTGGTTTAACTTTTAAAAATTCTTGCATTTTTCAACCACAAATATTTTTCCTCCATTTTCTTGTTTAAATATTAACAACCGCACTCTAAACTACTATTTCCGTGCATTCGGTTTATTTACTTACAAATAGTATACATTTTAGTGCACACACACACACACGTATATGCACAGTTTACAATGCACTTTGTTGTTTTTGTTTGTATTTTCTCGACAATTATCATTTGCGTTTATTTATAGTTGCTTTTGCGGTTTTGCGGTCGTGGTCAAATTGTTTTAAATCAATTTTATTAATTTATATGCAATTGCCAGTGGCAAGAATGACTGCTTGACCAATAACAAACACACGCACACTCGTTTAACTGCAGCGACATATGATTGAACATAAATATATGTATGTATGAATATACATTGTACACATACACACTCACATATAGAGCAAAAACAATTTGATCCTTGTAAATTGAGCGCAATAATTTAATTTATGCCAAACAAACAATTGTACGCCAGCATCGCTGTCGCAACATCACACCTCAGCCGCCAATATCACTTTCACGTCATTATAAGCTTAACTATAGCCGCTCCCTGCACGCTTTTACTTTATCTCTATATCCTCTGCCTGTTTGGCCCATAATTTTCCCTACTCAACCTTAACACACATATAGCGTTTGTATCATGCTCATTTAACATTAATCAGTTAGTTGGCTCTGTACCGTCGGCAGCTGGCTGGTCAATTTGTTGTTGTGTCGCTCGGTCTGCCATTTGGTTAGTCATTGGGTAATTTTTAATTAACCGCCAGCGTGTATTCTACTATAATGAAAGTTTGCAAGGCAGAAAAAAGATGTGAGACAAAAGTTGGTCGTTGGATATGACTACAAGTCATTGCATACAAGTATAACTGTTGGTTGTAATAACTATCGCAATAACTGTTAAAAACGTTATAGCGACAAAGTTAACATTAATAACTGTAAATTACGTGGTTACGTGCATTCATAATTACTTTTATATGTATATATTAGCCTTACTTTGCATACAGTGTGTTTCGTGGGAGTAAAAGCTGCTGATTTTTAGTTTATTAAGGCCGATTCACATACAACTTTCCTCGCTTTGCGTGACAGTTCATACTAAAGCAACGAAGCGCAGAAAACAATGGGTATGCCACAATGAACGCTTTGCTTTCAGTGCTTCTCTCTATATAAAAATGGCGCCTGTTGCTTGACAAAGCGTAAAAAGATGAGAGTTGCCCAACATTTTGCTTGGTTTCGCGTCGAAAACTTTTTATGTGAACGTACTCATACAAAAGCGTACAACGAACTTTTCTGTCAACACAAATATCTGATGCAAAGCGAAGCAAAAGTTCTATGTGAATTGGCCTGTAGGCATAAGTAAAAGTATGATGTTGCCATATTGAAGCAATCTTGTATTTTCACAATTTGTTTTCGGTTCTAGTTGATTTTCGAGTTTTTTGAGACTTATTATTAGGTTAGGAAATTTTTAGAAAAACATTAGGTGCCATAAAAGCTAGAAAGTTGCCATATTGTTATATTTTCACATTTTATTTTCGGCTAGGAAGGAGTTTTGAGTTTCATTTTTACTTTAAAAAATTTTATTATGATGTAGTGAAAACAGTTTTTTGGGCGGATTTTGGTTTCGGACCCGTTCTAGATCCGAGGATTTTTGAGTTATTATATCTTTTTTGATTTCCTCAATTTTTAAACTATGTATTTTTCAGTTCCAAGTGTTAACATGTTAATGCCACGGTATTTTTAACTTAGATATACTAAGCTGACGCCGATTAGCAAGCTTTAATCGTAAAGTTTATCCAATCTGGCATCCTTTTGGAAACGCTTGATACCCCTGCGATTTTCGTAAGGTTTTGTAAATTTCTCACGTTTGACCGGTTTAGTCAAAGCTTCTTAGAATATTGCTGAAAATTGTAACACGACTTAAGCATCCTATATAATGTCAATGCATTTAGTAAAACTAAGAAGCGTCAGTGATAATAATTCTACAGAGATTTTTGTCTTTCTCAGTTACTTGGCATGTTTCCGAGATTCTATGGCTGTTAGCTGACTCAATATCATCATATAATTGTTTTAGATGATTTCAACTATCAGCACAATCAATCATCACCCAGCTAGAGACGATCCGTGAGATTTTGTTGTACTTAAAAAAAAAATCATAGCAAAATTCATAGCAGATTTGATACGCTGCGTCTATTAGCAGTACAATATTTTAAAAAAATATTTTATTTAATAAATTTTGGTACCAAAAAGTACAATTCTGCGTTATTCCGTAAGTAAAAAGAAAATGTAGTACATGTGTCACCCTGTAAAATTTGAAAACTGTTAATATGAGAATATTATATAATTATGAGAATTTTTCTACCTCAGAGCACAGTTTTGGTATCATATTATTAATAATAAAAAATTAATTTTGCACATGTGTCACCCTGTAAATTTATGAGAATGTTTCTACACTAGAGCACATTTTTACCATTAATTATTTATTAGAATTTATGTAACAAAAATTATATTCTACTCGAGAATATTTTATGCTTTTTGAAACACCCTGTCTGCAAGCGCTTACATCTGTATTTAAGCAATTAAACGCACAATGCAAAATCACTTTAAAGTGTCGCTAACGATCTGTAATAAATTATGCTGAATTTGTATAGTTTTTGTCAGAAATTTCTTGCCTCTCCTCAGCGATATGTTGCGAAAATAAAGCGGAGAGTAGCGCTTAAATTTACTTGCAACTGAATATTACATAAATAAAAAAAGCTTAAGTTGGATACGGTGATCATTTACTACCCCACACATGTATTTTATTTCAATTGAAGCTATAAACTCACTTTTGCAATTGGCATCAATTCGCACAACCTTAACCCGCATATGCCAATCAATCGTTTAGCGCTCATATTGAAGCAATGAAGCATATGCGCCAATATTCAATACTCTTCGCTGCACCGGCACTTGGCAAATCACAGCCGCTGTGCCACAAACACCGCACCCTCAACGATTTAAACATAAGCATGCATAAAATATAGGTTATACGCGCTCTATGACGTATGAGCGAAATTTATGTGATAAATGTGCAAAAAATGCAAAAGAATATTGCAAAAATAAAGTATAACGCGGAACTCCTTGCGATTGCTTGAGCTGTTGGCAGAAAATTGACGGCATAAGGATGTGACAGATACTTTTATGGATCTCAATTTATTATTTTTATGTGAGTTAGAGCATGGAAATATTACGGCACGTCGAGGAAATAATAGCAGCAAAAAGGAAAAAATAGCAATAGAAAGTGTAAAGGAAGTAAAATATTAGTTGAAATTATAAAATCAAGGCAAAAAGTATGGTATTTGCAAGAAGGTATGAAGGAAAAGACGAAAACGACTTAAAGATTAATTGGATATCAAGGAATATATTAACTTTACTAAGAGAATTTGCTTTGAAGCAATTAAAGAATGGCGATTGCTCAAAAAGAGAGAGAAAAATAATGAAAACCCGCAAAGCGAAGAAAGTAAAGGGAGAGCAAGCGAGCTTATAGACATCAGGTACTCGGAATACTTAACTATGGTCCATCGCAAAAACTTAAATACCTAAAACGAAGAACTTAGCTTCAAGCAGGTACTGAGGTGGAACAAATTTACGACATCACAAGAATCTTTCGGTTTCTTTAGAACAGTTTTTGTATAATATTCTTAACTAAAGATATAAATAATTTAGATTATCAACGTAAACTTAAGTAAAATGGGACTTAAGTGAAGCTTCGATGAAGAGAGAGAAATACTAAGAATGTAAAAGCTACTGGCACTCTGCGGCAGTCACAAGAAACGCAAAGAGGCGGTCTTTAGAACCACTTTGTCAGATATTCTGAATAAAAGATATTAATATTTAACTACACAAGTAAACTCAGAAACTATAATATCAGTAAAAGCGCGAGCAGGGTCTAAATTATAGGTTCTAACTAAAGCTTTAAGAATATTAAGCTTAAGATTTGCTTAAAGCACTGATCAGCAGTTCGTGCAGCTTTATTAACTCATTGAAGTGCAAGCACAGAGTTGCATTACAGCACTCATTTGATGTCTTTAAAATATTGCATTAACCACTTGAGAATTACAGACTGGTGCTGAACGTACGAAATGACAAGTATGCGTACAAGTGTATACTTGAACTTGATACTGTTAATAGAGGCTTTTTCAGCTTGACAAGTGAATGACCAGACGCGTGCTTTGTGACCAGAGGCGTGCTTTGTTCGTACGAATACTCAAGTGCCGTTGTGACTCATTGCGCATCTACGAAATTGTTGCGACGCGTAGAAGAGGAGCCGCCATAAAAAAAACTAAACTTTTGTGTGAGAAAAGCATTGCACTTAAGCCGCAAACCATACGCACTCAACGCGAACTGCAGGCGTCTGCCGCTAAATGCTTTGTTGACCGCGTGCAAATGCTGATCATAACAACTTAGCGGTGATTAAGCGACAAACGATGTAAATGAGCGACACAAGCGACAACACTAATAATAACAATAAATATGGAGAGGACAGTGGGCGCTCGTGGACTCTTACATTGCGTGCTATTTTACGCAAGGCAACCAGCTTAGTGGTAAGCAGCAGTTGACACCAACTGGCACGCCGCAAAAAAATTAAAAACACTAAGGCACTAAGAAAGAGGAAAATAATAACATAAACAACAGTAGAAAGAAAAAACAACAAAGTCATTGGAAAAAATGCAAATTCATGTTGCAGCAACGCGGCGCTGTTGGCGAGAGTAAAAATCAAAGCATGCAAAAAGATTGGCGTTGATTACTGCTGCGGTCGCGACGGCGACTGCTTTTGGTGGAGTTGCCATCCCGGTGCGCTTGGACTGCGTAAATAGCGGATGCATGACTGCACAAAATAGCGCAACAAAACAGCAACAACAAAAGGCATACAGCCTAGCGCTAACCGAAGGAGTAACAAAGAAATGCAATGCGGCCTGGTGACGGCAGCAATTGACGACGACGCCTGTGTGGCACAGTTGTGTGGCAATGTTGTGTACCCGGTGCGGCGCTGATGGCAACGCGAACGATAACAGCTCGAATGTGTACGCGTGGTTGCAATAACAATGCCAATGCTGAGCAAAAGCCGGCATTTGAGACATAGAGCTCCACAGCAGCAATGAAGTGTTGCCTGCGAGATAACGAACTCGTATGCCCCCAGTGCAGGCTGTCGAGCGAGCTGGTTGACTGATGCGAGTACAGTAGTCGAGCATATACTAAGTATAGTAGCCTTAGTAAAGTGGGAGCTGTGCCGCAATCAGCGCGCAGTAGCAACGCCCAGCAGCAATCGCGTCAAGCGTGGTGTAACGTGCTTTGCATGGTAATGCCTGATTGAAAACCGAGAGTCGCATACATGCATGTATACATGGTCGGTGGGATAAGACAGTAAATTGCTAAAAATGCAACTCTGCTACTTGCAACTGGCAGCTAAAAGATTAGCACTAAAATCAAGTTTCATCTTTTGGATCATTTTTCTCTTACACCAAAATAGATTCGAAGAGAGGAGAGCGTATGGGATATTCTGTATCCAAGTAGAGTCCATACTATGCCCATAGCCAAGGTTAGTCGTCGCGAAACTCTAATCGTTTAGAGCGACCGAGTTTGTCACTCCGCTGCAATAAAGAGGCAAATACTTTATTCGACCAGAAACTGTCGATTCGGTGATCTAACTTTGCGCAGCCCTTTAGCAATAAAAGATGGAGTCTTTTTTTAATTAAAGTATAATTAATTCATATTATTTCGGTGTGGCCACAACCCGAAAGTGTTTGATGATATCCTACCGCAATTCGAAGGAGTCTATTTGGCGTTCCAATATGACTTATATAAAATATGAGGCTTGTAGGGTACTATACACCATATATTACTGAACAATAAAAGTTCCGAACTCTATCACAATAGGTCAAAACAGTTCTTCAAACCCACGTTCGTGAAAAAAAGTAACCAAAAGTAGTGTCTCAAGGGTAGGTAATTTGGATTCGATTTTTTGCGGGTTTCCTTGATAAAGTCAATGAGCTTTTTTGATAGTAAAAACAACGCACTGACTTATCGTGTCCCCCTTGCGCGTGCATAAACCTATTTTGCTTTCTAGCAGACGCATAGCTTGACTATTACTGCTGCTGCGGTTGTCTTTGGTGTGGTATTAAGCTGTTTCGCATACACGACAGTGCCTCGACTAATCCTTTTTGTTGCTTTTCTTTCCACTCAAATGAAGTCTGCAAGGAGTGTTTAGTTGTGTGGGTTAATGTGCGCGTGTGCGAGAAATTTGCATCAGCTGAGGACTGTGCCACACACTCTCGCCATTTGCCATGCCAAGCGGCGTGCTGGATTTTATTTGCGGCGGTGTGAAGAACATGGGGACGAGATGGAAGAGCGATTAGTAGTAACGATGAAAAGTGAGTGCAAGTGTGTTGCTCAGCCGTGTGTTTTATGAGGGCTTTAGAGAATTCTATACAGAGGAGACTTTACTTGCTATATTTTGGTAAGAAAAATCGATGGAATCTCGAAGACGATTTTCAAGTCTTTAGCTCAGTTTTTGCACAACTGAGTTACCAACTAGTTTCAAAGAACTTATCAGAGAGCAGGCCAAATTTTATATTGAGGTTATGGTGGCTGAGGTATTCCGATGAACAAGCTGCCGTATAAACGAGGTTGCGGCCTATTGTAGTTAACCAGAGGTATTTAGATAGATCTTCGACTATTGAACTCAAAGAGAGATACTCTCTATATAAAGAACGATAAACCCGACAAAAAGACGAGAAATAAATTTTTTTTTTTGGTATTTTAATGGATCTCCCTTGAGGACCTCGCGGACTCGTCAAATGCAAAATAAAATTCGACTCGTAACGACTTTTAATTTGATCTTCTCCCCCCAGGCAATCATGAATTTGTATTTAGTACAACTTTTGACCTACTCTTTAGACGAGAGTAATGATGACTTCACTGATTACTTAGTGGGTGCCAGTCTCGGACTTGTAGTTTTTGCTCTATGGTCGAGAAAGTAATTTCTATCGACAACATATCGATTTGATTCTTCTGTTATGAATACGTGAGAGGTTATGTTTATAGATTATAACGAATTAAATCTTCAGTCATGAGCATTTGGTTTAAGGGTTCGTTATTTTTACGACGAAATATCGAATTACGTTCTTACTCACGAAGTTTTTGGGAAGGTTATGTTTAGAGTTATCGATTTTCATCGACAAAATATAGAGATTTTTCTTCTTTTATGAATATTTGAGAGGTTATGTTTACGACCATAGACAAAATAACGAATTAAATCTTCAGTCATGAATATTTTGGTAGTGTCTGTTAAGGACTCGTGGGGTTTATCGACAAAATCTCGAATTTATTCTTTATTTAAGAAGTTTTGGAAAGCTTATGTTTAGAGTTATCGATTTTTATCGTGCAAATATTGCATTGGTTCTTCTTTTATGAATATTTGAGGTCTCTAAGATTATCGACAAAAAAATGGAATAAATTATTTATTCATGTATATATTTTAATTTTATTATTGTGACTATCAACTTTCATCAATCATAAATATATTGTATGTTTATGATTGTGGTTATCGATTTTGAGCGAACAAATACGAAAAATCGAAATTTATTGTGTTTTACTGTTTCACAAGTTCTATCCCCTTCTTACATTACCAACAACAAAAATATTTACATCCCTTCCAACCCCTTCTCACACATTCATCAGCGCTCCCACTGATTACAATACACTGATATTCGATTTGCGATTGTTTCCAACGAAAGTAATGGCTGCACATAAATTTTTCCCGCTTTTTAATCCACCCACCGGCATTCCTTGTTCAACACGCTTGTAAGCACATTTTGTCTCTTTTACATAAATAATGTCATATTTTTCACACACAACTGCTGGATTTGTTATATTTCCTACATATTCTCTACATTTACGCGAGTGGACACAACGAAGCGCGTTGCCGACGTGCAGCAAACAACAAAAAAGTGAGAAGTCAATAACAAACGACGATGGTGCGCAAGGAGCGAAGCGCTGAAAATTAAAATGTCTGTACAAATAAAATAAAAATAAATTTTCTTACGACAAAAATAAAATAAAAATATATTTTCCGACGACAAAAATAAAATACAAGAAGTAAAAAGCTAAAATGTAAATTGCTAAAAATACTATAAAATGTCCATTTGCCTTAACTACGAATAGCCTGGCAGCACATATGCGCACACAAAAATGAAGTGCGAAGATTGGAGTAAAGGTTGCCAGAGTTTTGTTAGCCAAATTTATGGCAACTAAAGGTACAGGCGGGGTCAGGAGCCAGGTTTTGCCGCCAATATTTGGCTGCCGCTATACATATAGATATAGAGATATATATATATATGTATATTTATGTGTTTGTTGGTATTATTGTAGCGAAAAGTGATTTGTATGCTAACCGGAAATATACTGAGCTGCGAAGTTTTACCCAAGCACAAGTCGGTGAGCCAACGAAACGAGAAGTATAACAAAAAATTGTTTGCTCATTCCAATGGCTGCCTCTGTAATCCTTGCTGCGCTGGCGTTTGCAATGCGAAAAATTGTGAAAATGAAAACTACAAATAAGTTATGCAAAATGGTAATATTTATATATTTAAATAAGAAAAATTATAAATGGGCGCACACGAGGAAATTTATATCTGGCGGCGAGTATGCAGGGTTGTATTTTGGAGACAAACAGTAATATGCTTACACATAGTTACAGTTATATAAAATGTTTTAACAGATTTCTGTCTATTTGACTGTTACATGTTGCAACCACTTGAATTTTGAGAGGTTATTCCTCGAAAATATTTCAGCAAGCGGTAGCAATGTTGAGTTTGGGTGGGAGTGGTGCTATGTGAAGTGATAATCAACTGGCGCATTGGATAACTCAATGCATATATGGCTATGCTACGATCATCGCAAGAAGGCAGCGTAGCAGAAAATAGATACAAGGACCGACTGGCGTAAGCAAATTGAATAAAATATATTACACCATTAGTTGAAGGCACATGGCAGCTCTTTTTGCTCCGAAATACACGTCAAAAAGTTTAAAACCTCAGTTAGGTGGTTATGCCGAGTTTATTCTATATTACGACCCCGAAATTAAGTACACACTAAACAGTTAGGTTTAGAATGGAGTCTTGACAATTCTTCAATTTTTAATTCTAAGAAATCAAGGAAGGTAATATAAGCATCCAAATCGTTAAACCAATCTGTAATACACACTTATAAGTGTATATCATAGCGCAGGAGAATAGAAATGTATCGGTAGGATCATTTTGAAAGAACATTTGTTTTTATCAACAGCATTAAGGAAATGCGCGTTTATGAGAACTTCGCTGCTAACTATCAACACTAAGCTGCTCTTCGCATTGCTCTGATTTTTTAGCATTACTTCATAAATCGAAAAAGGCGTGTGTTCATCTATATTCTCAGCCTTATTTCTTAACTTGGCAGGACTTGTTTTTGATTTCTGAGTTTATGTGCTGAATATTCTGCTAGGGTTATAAAGGTATCGTCAATAAAAGCAAGTACCGGTCTCAATGTTTCAAGGCGTTTAAAAATATATGATTTATTGCTAGAAATATTCCTCACTAATCAGCCTTAACTTATTATTATTATAACTATCTATAGAAGGCAGTATTGATCACTAGCATCACCTCCGGAATAGAAAATGTTTGGCTTGGTATACTTAAAGCGAGTTAGAGTGCAACTTCACACCATGCTTTACAGCATTTGACATTTAGCTATGATTTACTTAAGCTGAAGTTAAGTGCAGAAAGACAAAATTCTGGCGAAAAGTTGCACGCTTATGTTTTTGGAATCAGAATAGCGAATAGTAGTTTTGTTAGTAACTTTTCTGTAGTGAGATTTGCTAAATCAGGAATGTGCTAATCATTATTATTTTAGTCATACTTTGGTGACTTTTGTCGACATACTTGTACTTGTGATACCAGCATGACGGAATGCCGTAGCGAGACTATATTTATAACAGACAAAAATGTCAGAGACCCTATTAAACTAGTTTCTAAGTATTTGAGATATCGAACTAAAATTTTGTACACATTCTTTTCTCACCAAGAAGCTGCTCATTTGTCGGAATTGCCGCGATCAGACCACTATAGCACATAGCTGCCATACAAACTGACCGATCAAAATTAAGTGCTTGTATGGAAACAGTTTTTAATTAACGGGATATCTCCATGAAATTTGGCATTAATTATTGCCGAAGCCAACGTCACAATCTCCGCAAATATGGGCTAGATCGAACCACTGAAACATATAGCTGACATACCAACTAGCGTATCAACATCAGCTAGCAAGACTGCAAATATTAATGCAAAACTTTCCCACACGCAAACACATTTATGTATATGCTGCGTACGAAGTTGATTAATGCGCACAATTGTAGCAATACTTTTCGAGTGTTGTATGTATTTTGTGAAATTTTATGTGCGAGAAGTTCGAGAGAGGCTTAATTGCACTACAATTTTCAATGGTCACAGTATGCAAATAAGAATCTGCAAATACACACACAAACCTACTTATGTTCGTATATAGAAATATGCACACGTAGGGGTAGACATACACACTCACATACACATATTTAAAATTCAATCAACAATTTTAAATGAGCATACAAGTGGTCGACGTCCTTTCTTGCATACAAAAACACATACACAGATACACACACGTACACACACAAACAAAGCCAGCTACAATCAAATACACTCGACCTACGCTACAAAGCCGCTTTTAGCTTTGTAGTGCGAATTTGGTTGGGAAAATTTATTTCATTTACATTTTTGGTCGACTTGATTGAGTTGAGTGGCAACGCCAGACAGGAGTGTGTGGTGTGGCCAAGTGCCAAGCGTGCAGCGTGTTGCTAATATTGCCTTTGCGCCAAAGGATATGTGACGTGTGCAGGCAGCAGTGTGTGCGGGCAGCAAAGCGCAGTTAGTTGGGCAAATGACAGGAAGTGGTGCTTTGAAATTGTATTTGCATAAAAGCGAAAATACACATATATATATATATTTTAACATGCGGTTGCAGAGGTTTTGTGGAGGGCGCCGACAATGGGCGACCACTGAAGTTCTGTGTTTAAAGAGCGGAAATTTATAGTTATGCTATTTTGCAATTTTATATGCATGTATGTACATATGCACATATGTATTGTTGCTTTTTAAATTTTTTTGATTTGGTTGGCATAACAATTTTGAACAAGAATTAACTTTTATATATTATTTTCTTAATTTATTATTTTTTAAATGCGCCATAAGACTAAAAAGCAATATTAACTTTAAAATACTCTTAAATGCGAGTAGCTATCATTTGATACCCACACTGTAGAGTTGTAATTTTTTGTGGCAGACAATGCTGATTTTTAGTTTAAATTGTTTTAATATTATATTTTGTTCGCTTATAATGCTGATTGCTTGAACATATATATTTTATAACATAGCTAAATAAAAAAGCTTTAAAAAATACATATTTTTTTAACCAATTAGTTTACAGATGCTGGATATACTATATTGCTAAAAAAAACAATATCAATTTTAAAGTACCTTTAAAGAGTTTACAATTGATACCCTCGCTGTAAGCTCATAATTTTTGTATAGCAAAGTTGCCATTAAACCTTAATAAAAATGTTAACTTAAATACTATTTGTTACTCTAAAATTGCTGAAAAAATATTTGGAGGCTGCATTTAATATTTTTTACTATAAACATAAATTTAAATAATAATCTAATAGTATTGACAATAAGAGAAGGTAAAAAAAATATGAGAAAAAATAATAATAATAATAAAAAATAATAAAAAATCATACATAAAATATATTGATTTATTTTTATTCTCACTGCTATTTTTTTAACAGCTGGCAACTGTACCATAAAATATTTCCTATCGTAAAAGTTTTATTTAAAATCTTCAAAAACGAAACGCTATGTTTAAATGTGTTACATTTTTTATTTTTGAAATAAAATATTGAGTAATCTTATAGTTGGTAACTCTTTTACGTAATAAGAGAAAATATTATATATATTTTTTTTACAACATCTAAATAGGGTTTTCAAAAGTAAAAAAAAAATATAATCTATGGCACTAAATATTACTTAAAAAATTTAAAATTTTTAATTGATTGGCAACACACTTTTCAATTTTTTATGCAACATTTAAATGGGATTTTGAATAGTAAAAAAAATTAAATCTATGACAATAAATATTTCTTATAAAATGTAAATTTTTTAAATAAGTGGCAACCCTTTAAAACACAACAATATTTTTGGAAACACTCATCTTTTAGCAAAGCACATGCTTTGTTTTAAAATGTGGAAAACTGCCATTTTTAACGAACAAATCTTTTGAACGAAAAAAACATTTTTGGAAAAAAAAGGTTTTTAATTTTTTTGTTAAGATGCAATTTATTAATGGCAATAATAAATTAATAATATATTTTGTTAATTTTTATATAGGAAAATTTTGTAATAATATGTATAAAAAATTTTGGTTTGATAGCAACTCTATTATTTTTTGAAAAAATGTAACAATAATTTTGAACATAATATTTTTATAAAAGAAATAAATTGCTTATTTTTTTAGCTTTGTTGGCAACCTTATTAAAAGAAATATTCTTAACTTTTTCCGAATTATAAGCATTCATTTGTGTTTAAGTGATCACATACAAATGCTTTCATTCAATTAAATTATTTTCCATTACACAGCCAACGAGGCTAGGCACAAATTGGTCAAAGCTCACATCAATTTTGATTGACAGTTGATTGAAACCGAAAAAATACAAAAAAAAATCCTAAAAATATTGTCATGATAAGTAACAAAAGCTACAACAACTAAACCGAATTGAAATAAAAATGTGTTTTTGTATTATGTGGCACTACTGGCTAGACTTTACATCGAAAATAAATTTTAAAAAAATTCTAAAAAATACCAATAAAAAAAACATTTAAAACTAATATGGAAAAAAGTATAATATTTAACAGAAATACTTCGTTAGCTTTGGTTATTATTAATTTTTTATATTTCTTAGTAACTGTCTCAATACTTTATTTCTACTAGAAAATTCCACCGTTCCGCCAACAAATGACCCTTTGTATGTGCTCTCTACTGACTTTATACTTTTTGGCTTGGCCTCTTCGTGCTTTACATTAACACTTTTGTGTGGAAAATTGCAATTTTCTTAAGAGCCTCCTCTTCATACTTGAGTGGCGCACTACTTGCTTTGCTCACCACACTCGCATAACCTTAGCTATAAAGCTCTTCCACTTGAAATTTATGGATTTCTGCAATGACTTGTAGTTTTGTTTGCTTTGTGTGTGCGTGTTTGGTTTAAAATAGAGATTTGAGTGCTTCGATAGACTGCCACTTCATATAAGAGATAAATGCATTTTTTATTATTAAATGCATTGTTAAGTGTGCTGAATTGTTGTTATTGTACGCAGTGAGTTGATTAATGTAATTAATTGAAGAAGGAAAAGATTTAAAAAGTAATTTAAAAAATTTGTGAAAAAAAATTTTAAAAGAAAACATTTTAAATTCCTAACAAAGCTATTTTAAAAAAATTTTATTAATAAAATTAAATTTTTCGAAAAATAAAATTTTAAATTTATACGAAAAATTTAAAAAAAAATTAGATTTACAAAAAAAATCATTAATTTTGGCATATAAAATTTTAAATCCATAAAAAAACTATTTATAAAAAATCTTAGCTTAAAAAATATATTGAAATTTTTCGAAAATTAAATTTTAAATTCATAAGAAAATTATTTTTAGAAAATTTTATTTAAAAATAATATATATTTAAATTTTTCGGTACAGAACTTTTAAACTTTTTCTATACTACATAAAAATATTAAAATAATTAAAAATATTTTGCAAGTCTGATATGACTTCAATAATTTTTTTTTTATTCTAAATAACTTTTTCTGAGCATATTATTTTTTACTAAAAATATTAAGTGATTATAATTTTATGTAAAAACTTTGAATTCTTAGACTGATAATAATATATATCCATGTGTATATAATTATGATTTACAAATTTAGCATAATTAGCAAAAGAATATTTAAAAAAAAATTTTTAATTAAAATTTAAATTAAAAAAAATTTAACTTTTTTAATTAAAATTTAATATGATTTAAAATTTAAGTTTTTTCCGCAAATAATATTTGAAAAAGTTTCTATAAAAAAATTTAAAAATTAAAAAAATACAAATATTTAAAAATATAAAAATAACAAGTAAGGAATTGTTAAGTTAGGGTGTAACCGAACATTCCATACCCTTGCAACTTGCAACTTGGACAGACGGAGGGACAGACGCTCACCCAGACAATTAACTCGTATAACCCTTTATCTAACTCGATTATTTTTAGGTGATACAAACAACCGTTAGGTGAACAAAACTATTATACTCTGTAGCAATATATTGGAAGTATACAATTAAAAACTATAAATTTTAAAATTTAAAAACTTTAAATTTTAAATTTGCCATTTTTTTTACAATCATGAACCACGAATTTCAATTATTTTTGTTTGTGATATAGCATATTATATTTTAAAAAACAATGGAGTTAAAAATTTAAATTTTTGAGGAAAACAAAAATTGTGAAAGCTTAAAGCATTTTAGATTTTTGCACACAAAACTTTCCAGCTCTTTTACCTCTTCACTCTAAAAAATTATCAGCGCTGAATGCTTGATTTATTATTTTTTAATGATTTTTTTTGTCATTTTCTTTTGTATATTACTTCCTTTCTCTCTGCATTCTTCAGACAACTAACAATGCCACATTGTATTGTAGTAAAAAAACTATGCTCGCATTGTAAGCTAGTGCGTCATAGAAGGGAGTATTGATGACTTCAGGGAGTTGCAGGGAAAATGTGGTCATTATAGTTCCCTAGATGTTTTTATTGTGCGTGAAATGGGTTTGGTTCGGTTGTTTTAATATCTATTTGTTTTGTGCTTTGTTACCTTGCGGCACTTTTTTTCGCCTGCATAATTGTATAGACAACGCCGTGATTTATGAATGTTTGTGTGTATGTATGTGCGCATAATGACTGAATATCGCATGTAAGTGTCACAAAAAAGTTTAACAACAAATATTTGTAGTTCAATGAAATTTGCAAAAACAACTAAAAATATTCAATGTTTCAATCACTACCGTTGTGAGAGTGCATTGAAGCGAAGTGAATAGTGGCGGCAATGTAAAAGTGCCATAGCAGATGGAGTGGATTTGTTCAAAGCTCAAATTAGTTTAAACAAAAAAATGTTGAAAAACCATTCAAATTTAAAAATTCACAATTCTTTAGATTTCAAAATTTTATATATATATAGTTATATATATATCTTTTGAATATTTTTTTCAACATTATTATTTTTTAATCCTTAATATTAATTTTACTTAAATTTTGTTTTAGTTAAATATTTATTTGGTATAAATAACTTTTTTTTTAATTAAGTTAAAATAAAATTAAAAATATTGAAACTTATGCATTTAATTTTTTTTTAATTTTATTTAAAAATGCCCAAATATATATTTGTTTAAAATCATTTTGAAATGTTTACATTTTTTAGAAAACATTTCAAAATTTTTTTAATATTTCTGAAATGATTTTTAAACACATAACATATATAATTTTTTTCGAATTAATTTTTAACGTGTTTTTTAATGTTAAATTTTCTAAACAAACTTATAAATATAACATAAAAAAATATATTCCAATTAGTGTGTTTTCAAATTTCGGTTATTTAAATTTTTTTTTATTTTCATCCAGTTTAAAATTTTTTTCCATCAAAAATTTCCAATTTTTTATGGTCAAAATTTTGTGGTTTTTTGTTTGAATTTTCGAGTTAGTTTTTTAATCTACAACCTTATTTTGAAATTTCGTCTACTATGTATACTAGATATGTTTCCATTAATCATATGATTGTATATTTTTCAATGATATTTTTTGCACTTCATTCACCTTGAACTGCCACACGGCTTAGTGAATCCTTAAATAACTTATTTTACATACATAAGTGCGCTCACCTTTACGGCTTGCAATGTGAAACTTTTAAATAATCGCAACAAGTATGCAAGCAGAGATGATAGTGTGCGCATTCATCATCATTTGTCTAGAAACAAAAAATCACGATAGTCATTGACCTCGTGCACACTGCGAAACAAACACCAAATAGTTCGTAGGGTTGCCATACATATATCTTATATATGTTTTTAGTTCGACGAACAAGCGTACGCTTGGTAATCCTACCTGCAAACTTTAAAAATCTACGGTAATTTGCAACATGTAGTGGCTAATACACTGTTGCCAATTTTGGCTGAATCGTATAGCAGAAATTCGGCTATCGGAAGCTCTCCATTGTTCTAAGCGATGAAGAGCACCACGTTAGCTTGACAGAGGGATTAAAAGTAGAGTAGATACAACTTCGAGCTATGGCAAAGCAGCCAAGTGGTCATAATCCTTAAATCTTTAAATAAAAATTAAACGGTTACAAAGGTCATGCGTATGAGCTATAATTAAAAATGTAGACAGTAGCTCTTTTGATAGCATATTTTGGATATCCCAGAGTACTTGACTTGACAGTACTCTCTTTAAATGTCGTAGAATATCGAATTAAAATGAAATCTTTGGATTTTTAAGGCCATATGAAAGCCGAAATTTGTGCGAATGAAATATGAGTGAAGAAATATCAAGTGTTATTGTAGTTACAACGCATTTGAATCGGCTTTGATTGCCTGCAGTGATGCGAATTAGGCAGCGCGCGTAGAAATAACCGTTTCCAATGTGGTAAATGAAGTGGAGATTTTATGTCAAGGACATATTGCACTGGGCCGCTGATAGTGCTGACATATGTTGTGTTTGCGAAAACAAGCTGCGCGCGCCTTGTTATAACTTAATGTGCCTTTAAATATGTGTGCGGGACGCATGTAAGACAAACTATAAATGAAATTCCAAAGAAAATTTTTGTGACACGTCGCGCATGAGTGAGCGTCGAAAATGTGACGTGAATTGCTCGGCGCCAACTAATATTAGCAGTGCTGTTGATATATATCAGCGAGCGCACTTTACATGATAACGCTGACAACTAGCAATTACAAAGAACTGTATTAATTAAATTTGCATGCGCTGCAAAGACAAGCGCGCACGCCGAAGCGCTAATAAATCAATTGAGCGCATTTATTATATTAATAAACAGCAATTAAATGTGCAAATATAGTGAAATGCATACACCGGGCATAAATTTTTAATGCAGTCAGTCTTTCGCTTGCAACCGTCCGCTTAGAGTACTTGAGCGCACCATGATAATTTCACACTTAACACGCGTTGGCATGGTCACGCTTATCGCCTTGGTATTGCGACAGTATTACTGTCACTGTCAGACGGGCCTAGAAGCGCAGAGTTTTAGCAGCGCTGACTGCAGCTTGATCACAATGAAAAGCTCGTGCAATTGCACATATGACGTAGGGTATGAATCCGCGAAAATTGATTGCCGCAGCGCGGATGAGCGCACTGATATACGGATATCTATTTATGAAAAAAGTGCTGTGGACATAACCTGCAGATACACAGGCGCTTCTTACGTTGTCATTGCTGAGGAATTACTAGCGCGTTTGCCGCGCTTAGGCAGCATACGGAAAGCCGATTTCTTGGACATACATGAGTGCATGCCGTTCACGGCGATACTAGCGCGTATGGCGTTAACGCAAAGTGAAATACTACATATTGATGGTCTCAGCAAATTAACGCGATTAACAGCGCAGAGCTTTGGACACAACACGAGCTATTTGCACAGCGTTGTCGATTTGGAGCTATCGGTGCAACCTGCTATAGCGCAAGCAGCGCAGCGCTTAAATGCTGACCTATTCACTGTCTTTCCAAATTTGCGTACACTAAAAATCGACTTAAACGTCACAAAATTAGACGCAGGCATATTTACGCCGCTCGCCGCTACGCTCAATGATTTTACGTTCTATGGCAGATTACGTGAGTTTCCTAGCGCCGCTTTGTCACCGCTGCGCCAGCTGAGTATGTTGTTTTTGATGCGCCATCAATTTGGTGATCGTTTACGTGAAGATGATTTAGCGTCGCTCAGTTTATTGGAACAACTTACGTTGAACAGCTGTAACATAACCAAGTTACCAGCGCGTATTTTTGCATCATTGCCCGCGCTTAGACAACTCAAATTGAACAGAAATGAGCTACGCGTGTTGCCGCCTTCGCTATTTGTGGCACAAATGCACCTACAAAGCTTAGATTTGGGCGATAATCAATTAGAGACGCTGTCGCGCACACTCTTTCACCACGCCACCAAACTAACAAGCTTAGCTTTATATCACAATCGTTTGACTATGTTGAGCGCGCAAATGTTGCCGCCACTAAACGCGCTCGTAGGACTAAGGCTGGACAATAACTTACTACATACAATCGCAGCTGACAGTTTTGCGGACGCTAAGCAATTGCAGTTTTTGGAACTCCACAACAATCGGTTGAATTGGTCTAGCGCTGAGTCGTGTGATCTGCTCGCTGGCATGTCTAGCCTAATGGCACTCGGTTTACAAAATAATACGTTGCAACATTTATGTGACCAGTCAATTGCGCCCAATTATACGACCAGCAAACTGTATACGCTCGATTTACGTTACAATAAATTCACACATTTGAGCGCGTCGCTGCTGCGCACGCTAAATAGCAGCAAGTTGCCGAAACAATTGTATCTGTCACATAATCCCTGGATGTGCGACTGTGGTGCGCAAACATTTCACAATTTCGTCAAGTCTAATCGTGAGCGAATGCCTGATATAATGGAGTTGCGTTGCGCCGATATGCAGCTGGCGCCGCTGATTGAGTTATCCTACAACGATATTTGCCTGCCTGACTTGGGCGTAAATGCAAGATTTGTGTTGGGTTTGATAAGCCTGTCGGCGCTCAGCTTAATGCTTATCATCACGGCGCTCTGCTATTACAAATATAAGCTGCAGCTACAAGTGTGGCTCTACGCGCATCAGCTGTGCCTTTGTTGCATCAGTGAAGCGGAGTTGGATCGTGAGCGTAAGTATGACGCGTTCATCTCATATGCGCATCAGGATGAGCATTTTGTCGAACATGAACTGCTGCCGGGCCTGGAGCAGGGCACGCCCGCCTTTAAGGTGTGCATACATGCGCGCGATTGGTTGGCAGGCGCGTTCATAACCGAGCAAATTATCGACTCAGTAGAGGATTCACGTCGCACAATCATTGTTTTATCGGAGAGTTTTATAGCGTCGCATTGGGCGCGCATGGAGTTTCGTATGGCGCATCAAAGCGCGCTCAATGAGGGACGCTCGCGCATTATTCTAGTGATCTATGGCGATTTAGTGAATATTGAGTTGTTGGATCAGGAGTTGCGCGCTTATTTGAAAATGAATACTTACCTGAAATGGGGAGAGCCGTGGTTTTGGGAGAAGTTACGTTATGCCATGCCACATCCAACGCGCGTTTGGACTAGATCAGCGCGTGTAAGGCAGGCTGACGAGATTCCTCTACACGATTTTCCGCCAAGCGCGTAAACAATGTGCACGCTTTGTTCTGTTATATTATATTTACAAAGATTTTTGTTAGGGGTTGATGTTCATTGACAGTTGAAACGTGTTATGTTATAATGAGTGTTTGGTAGTGTGGAAGAAAAATAAATTATTTAAAAATACAAAAATAAAAAGTTTTAAATTATATACATAAACAGCGTAGTAAACTTTTCACACAGTGTTGCCACATAATTAATTTTTTGCAAAAAAGTATATATATTCAACGTAATTTCTGGTAATATCGTTACCTAATAACTAAACGAACATATTAAGCGGCATTACATTTTTATTAAATTTTGATGAATTATATAATATATTCATAAAATATTTTTCATATTTCTCTCACCATTGCTATTTAGTTTGAAAATTTAGTAAGAAGGGCGTTTTTATAACGTGCGTTCAGCTATTTTTATTATAGAAGAGTCAAAGGGCTTTATTTTAGACATAGAATTTGAAAAAGAAATTTAGGGATGCCACCTAGTTTTTATAAAAAAAAACTATAATAAAAACAAATTAACTGCATTATCGCAATTGGACTCAAAACAGGGTTACTACATTTTTCCACATACAAAAAAATATTTAATAAAATACATTTTTTTTATAAAACTAAGGATAATATTTTGATATTTTTCAAGCCATTTCCAGAGACAACAAATTTTGTAAAGATTTTTTTTTATTTTAGTCATGAGATGGCAACACCATTTCACAATTTTTGTTTGATTGATTGAATGAACCAACAGCGATACACTGGTAGAAGAGAAAAACATTGTTGCCTTATTGTTTCTAAAATGACAAAAGTATATTTATTTAAACAAGATAACTTTCATATTTGATGCTATCGCAATATTTCAAGTTTTTAAGCATAAAAAACAACGTTTTTGACTAAAAATAAAAAAAAAACTTAAAATAATAATAAAAAATTATATACATCTGAACAAAAAAATCTTTACAAAAATTAACCTAAATTTTTTACTCTTTAAAATACATTATTTTTGTGCTAATAGTAAATATTTTAACAATTCTAAAATGCCCCTTATTTAATTTTCCTTTTAAAAATAAATTGCTTTGTACTAATTTAAAAATTTAAGCTATACAAAAATTTTGCTTTCTTAAACTTCACTTCTGCCGCTTTGACAAATTATGTTATTTGCTTTTAAACTATATTTTATTACTGCCAAATAAATTATACAAATTCTTTACTATAATTTACTTAAAATTTGACTTAGAACTTACCAAAATTCTTAATATTTTCCTTTAATTATAAATTTGGCAATTTTAAAAAACTCTATGACATTTCGGTTTCAAAAATTAAAAAACGAAATTATTTTTTTTAATAAAAATTAAATTTTTACCTAAAAAATTTAATTTTTACCTAAAAAATTGTTATTAGAAAAATTTAATTTTTATTTGAAAATTAGTATTATTTTTAAATTTTCTGTATTTTTTTAAATTTTAATTAAAACTTTTTTTTTTTAATTTTAATATTTTTTTCCAAAATTTTAATTTGCTTTATAGAAAAATATTGGTTTTTTAATTTTAATAGTTTTAAAATATTTTACTATTGATATACTTGCGTAAGCATCCAAAGTGCCCGCTTTTGTAATGTTATCATATTGATTTCTGCTTAAATTTATTTTTACTCCCTTGAATGGGTGACATAAGCTTTCTCACATTTCCCAATGATCGCAGCATTCGACTTAATTGCCAAGAAAACTGGCATAAGTGCACACATAGTATACAGATATGTAATATGCATGTAGTGCAATAACAAAAGCAATTATATAGAATGCATTCCAGCTTTACACACACACTCATATACTCGCTTGCATAACAATCCAACCAATGTACAGTTATTTATCCATATTTTTATGGTTCTTATCAGCAATGCATTTAAATGAACTTCGAGCCGGCATACCAAATGTTTTGAACTATATAAATACACATATGTTTTTCTGTATATACATATGTATATGTACAAGTATGTGTTGTGCCACTGCATTTCCGCGTGCGCCTTTTCGCTCTTCACTTTGCTGTAAACTCTGTTTTGCTACGTTCCCATGCCATTTTCATGCATCACTTCATTCCACTTCGCTACATATTCCACACCGAACGGCGCAAAGTTTTCATGCTCGTACAAGTAGTTTTTCAACACAGTGTTGTGTTTCAAAGCTTAACGGAAATTGTTTATACTTTTGTTTAATTTTTGCATAAAAAAGGCGCTTTGAAATAGTAGCTTTATATATTTTTAAATCGGTTTCAATATTCTTAATAAAAATTTAATAAATAATTAAACAAACATTACTGAATAAACATATAAAAAAATTAATAAAAAAAAGTACAAAAAAAAAATATAAAAAAATGTTTGAAAATGTAAACATTTAATTTAAACATTAAATTTAAGTTTTAAAAACTAAAATTTTGAAATTTAACGAATTTGTTAAAAAACATTTGATTATATAATAATTTTATATCAAAAAAACTATTAAATTAATAAAATTGTTAAATCAAAAACTAAAATTAAGAAATTTAAATAAAAGAAACAAATAAATATAATTACTACAATTAATTTTGAAAAATTTACAACTAAAATATTTAATAAAATTATTTGCACTTATGCATAAAAAAACAAAAATTGATAAATTTAAAGAATTGGTTGAAAATTTTTATAAAAATTTGTTTTAAAAAATTAAGTTATGCATAAGTGCAAATTTATAATAAAAAAAATTTTGAAAATATATAAAAATTTGAGAACTTTAAAGATTTTGTTAACAAATTTTTATAAATATTTTATAAAATTATTTATAATTTTATATAATTATACAAAACATTAAATTTTTTTAACAAATTAAAAGAAAATTAAATATATTAAATTTTAAAACTTAAAAAACTAAAATTTGGAAACTTTAAAAACTAAAAATTTGTTTAAAAAAAATTTTAAGAACTTGATAATAAATTATAAAAGAAAATTAAATTAAAAAATATTAAAACTCAAAATTAAGAACTAAATTTGGAAAATTAAATTTTGTATGTATTTTATTTACAAAATTTCGTGGACAAGTTTGCCACCTATCTTTTTATTAAAACTTTGTTACTGTGTTTTTTTTTTGTTAGTGCCTACATCTTCTCTCAATATTTCAATTTGCTTCTAATGCCATAAATATTTAAAACAAGCTTGAACAAAAATTATATATGGTTGCTAGATCCTTACAGTACATACACAATTTTATTTTTTTTTGCATATATAACAACATTTTTGTAGTGTTCAGCAGTTACATTTTTTTCTAATTGTTAAATAATTTTAAAAATTCAAAATGATGTTGCCACATAATTTTCTATAAATTTAATTTTTTGTTTCTAATATATACATTTTTTTTGGAACTAATGTAAGAAAATATTCAAATGAAATTGCCTATGATTTTCATTAAACCGTAATAATAGAGTTGCCACAGGTTTATTTCATTTATTTTTATAACTTAAATAATATATATGTCTAAATAGAATCATTTTCTAATATAAATTATTTTTGGTGAAAATGTAAAAAAATATTCTAAAACGGTTGCCACATAATTTCAATACATAATATTTAAGAAAATATTGTTAAGCTTGATTAATCTATCAAGTTTCCAGCCAATAATTTTATCGCTATCTTTCTCATCTTTTTTATTGCTGTTGTTGTTAAAAAAACATTATTTTCACTCATAACACGCACTTGTTTGCGAAAACTTCTCAGCAAATACTTAAAAAGTTAAGCATCTCTGCATTAGCACTTGTCTGCGCTTCGTCGCTTGTTTTTTTTCGTCATTCATGGGTGGTTGTAGGACATTCGTAATAGGAAATTTACACTTGACATCTGCCGATTGCAAGCAATTGAAGTTTTGTGTTTTGCGGTTTGGCAATTGAATTGAGTCGCCACTGCCAATGAAGTTGTGGTCAATGCAAACATGTGTAGCTTGTAAATATTATACATTGAAGGCTATTATTATTTGTTGATCAAAAGTTTAATTGCTTTGAAAATTCCGGAAATTCTACAATATCAGCTTCTATTTTTTATTTATAGTTAAAAGATCACTGATGTTTTTTTTAAACTTAAGAAAAATATATATTTTTAGATAAACAAATATTTTAGGTAAATTTTGTTTTTGTTTTTACTTTTTAAATAAATAAAAAATAATTTTAGCTAAAAAAGTAAAAACAATTTTTTTTGATACAAATTTTTGGATAAGCAAAATATTTTTACATAAAAGAAAATTTTTATAAATAAAATATTTTTCACATAAAAGATATATCTAGATTAAAAGAAAATATTCTTAGATAAAAAAATTGTATTTTTAGATAAAAGAAAATCTAGGAAGCAAAAAAATTATATTTTACGGTAAAAAATTTGATAAAAGTTATATATTTTTAGATAAAAAATAAATAAAAATATTTGAAAAATATATGTAAGTTTAGATAAAAAAATAAATAAAAATATTTCATAAGAAATTTTGAATAAAAAATTAATTTTTTTTTTGAGATAAAAAAATTTAGATTAAAAAATAAAATGTATTTTTAGGAAAAAAAAATTTAGATAATAAAAAAATATGTATTTTTAGATAAAAGAAAACTTTGGATAAAAATTTAAATTTTACGGTGAAAAGTATATATTTTTAGATAATATGTTTTAAGATAAAAGAAAATATTCGAAAAAAAATATTTTTTGTTTAAATATTTTTCTTTTGTCAGAATTAATTCAGCTTTAGTTTCACTTAAATAGCATAACTAGCCATTCAGAATGTGCATTACCATAATTTTAATTAAATTCCGGCCAATTTTACTTGATTTCGCGCATATCGTGCACCCACTAGGAAATGGTAGTCAAAAGTTTCAATGAAGCCGAAGCAAAGTTTGTGAGTCCAGTAGTCATAGCCGGCTTCGATCCGCCAAGGTTTGGAGAGTAGCAAATCGAACAAGTTATGCCAACAAAGATAGTACGCAGAAGAGTGGTGAATTGACGGCATCTAGTAGCTGCCAAAATTTTGCGCTGGCAACTCGTGTGCGCATCATTTTCACGCAGCTACATATTTGTCATTTTTATAAAGCTAGAATTTGATGCTAACGCCTCGACGAAAGGCTGACAAATTAACCCACTCATAAGTGAGTGGAAAATTGCCGAGCACAGCCGCATCGCGTACACGCATATTTACAAACACATACATTGCGTTGATTGTATAATTCGTGACATAGACAAACGCAGCTGCCAAACAATTCACAATCTAATTGAATCAAAACAATTTAGAACGGAATTTAATCCAATCAAAATGAATGAAATTTAAACAAAGCGCTACCAGTGTGGGCAATCGAAATAAAACAGTCAGCCAAATTCATATGTGGCATATGTATACACTACATATATACGTTTATAAATATGACATGCAGTACATATGAGTGAAGTAGTTGAAGTCTAGTTGAACTCGAGGTACAGAGGTCAACCGAACAAAATTCGTATGCGTTGTTTAATTCAATAAGCTTCAGAGAATGAATTACGGTTTAAAAAAATTTAATTAGTAGGCAGAAAATTAAGCAGCGAGCTTGCCAAGCTGAAGACGAGTCAAAAAGAATTTAACAAATTAACTACAAAATCCCTTTCCATTGGTGCTTTAACTTCAACCCAAAACAAAAAGAACTTTTTTGCGCTGCTGCCGAGTCACCAAATTCTTTTGGCAAACGACTCACCTACTTTTGACAGAGATAACAGTCTGAAGACCTCAACTAACAATATACTCTTCACTTCCCAAAAAATATTAGGTTCACGACAGCTTATTCAACAATTTACCAGACATTACCTTGCAATCAAACTACGTACAAGCACAGCTCTAACGTTTTCTACATCAGTTGTGAAACCAGAGTCAAGATTTTGTCCACTCTTTTGTTGCGAATTGAATTTATTTCTTTACACTTCTACCGGTAATGAGATTTTGACTATGCTATCTCCCGAGCTGAACTTTTCGACGACTTTTCAATATTTTGTGCGAGCTCCTTTTACTCTAGACTTCATTGCCAGATGGGTTCTAGACTAAGTTATAAAATTTCTTCGAAAAATTACGTTGAACTGCCATCCAGGTCACGAAAGGACTGACTAGCTCAATTGCAGACGAAGTTTCCTCAGAATCGATACATTAAGACACTTCTAACTGACCGACGAAATCAATTAGAGTATTAACGTCTTCACCGCGCTCAGTCAAATAAAGCTTTCAAACGGTACCACGGACTCCGGTAGCGCTTTTATGATAGTAGGCGGTCTTTTGAAGGGTTCAGTGAGAATATCCGTTTTGCCGAACACATTTTTGAAATTTTACAAATCGATCAATATTTTTAATAGATCATGGTTAACAAGTGGTTCCGATCGTTTATATCGGTCGGAGGGTCTAGTGAGAGTAGAAGTATGTTATAATAGTTCGTACTAGTATACTTCGTCAGTCTATCTGTGTATTGTCTAACTCGTTAATCGGTTCGACATCAAATTTCTCAGAAAATGGTACTTTTCGATTTTTTGCTCAATCCGTCCATCACTTAATCTTTCGAGCTCTCTATATGATATTAGCAACTCCTAACTCAAGCTGGCAAACACTAAGCTGTGCATAATAGATATTTTAGCAAGCTCCTCTCTATCATTTTTAAAAAGGCTTCGAAACAAGTTCGGTGAAATTTTGCACTAAAATTTTCGAAAAAATCTTTTTCGCTAAGTTTTGAGGTTATATTATACATACAATTTTAGCAATTTCTCTTTACCATACATACATATCGATTTTTCATTTGATTTCTGACAGCTCACTGTACTTTCCAGCGTAAAATAAAATTGGATTTTTTTTTATAAGCAAATTTCCTCAAAATGACACACACACAAATTACTTCTTCCTGTCATTAAGGGGACTCATAAAATTCCCTCTGCTTGGGCGATAACCAACGAACGTGACTGACGTATATACGTACGCTGAGCGGCTGTTTGTGTGTATGTCTGCTTCCTTCTGTGAGTGGCATAAAATTTCTGCATTTCTAGGCCAACGCCAACGGATTCTTGTTAGTTTAGATTTATTTATTCTTGCCAAGTTTTCTAAGTGCCAGAGTGCCTTACACTCATATATATATATACTTTAGACAGGCTATAAGTTCGTGCTCGCTTGCCGAATGCAACGCTGAGTGCAACTTTCTGTGTAAGCGACGAAGCTGTCCAACACGGCGTTGGGAAAGACAGGAAAGCGAAACGAAATGTAAAAAATTGCAATTTTCAATGTGCCAATTATGAATTGTGGAAATTAAAAATGAAAAATAAACAAAGAAATAAATTGAGTGAAATTGAAGAGCGAAGAGAGGGAAAGGGAAACGGAAAGAAAGGAAATAATAAATTTGTAGAAGGGAAAATCGGCGAGTCTTAGGAGTTTAGTGTAAATAAAATGTGCCACATAAAATGGGTAACGTGAGAAATTCATCTGATGATTAAAGTTGATAATTTTGTGCAACTCTGTATTTACTAATTTTACTTCATGACTATATACAGTAAATTCGCAGCAAATGTCAAGATGCAGAAAATGCCAATATGAGCAGAGGCACTTCAATGAATTTTGTAGAAAGACGAAGAACTAGTAGCTTTGCTCGTTGGACATTTTTCTGTACCAAATTTCGAAACATACCATTTTAACATATAGTTTTCGAAATTGATATTATAATTATAAGTAAGGAGTCAGATGTATTATAAAAATCCATATTTTTGCAGATATTCATACAAATAATTTAACATCAAATTAAAACAGCGGAAATAAATTTAAACTAAAAAAATTATTAATTTAAAATAAAAATGTAATATTTTTAGAAAGATATTTTTTAGAATATTTTTAAAAACTTATTGGTTCAAGAAAATATTGAAGTGAAGTAAAAAAATATAATAAACAAAATAATCTTAAAAACATTTTTCTAAAAAAAATTTTACAAAATGTCTGTTAAATTTTATAAAGTTTTTGGTTAAAAAAATTAAATAAATTAAAGAAAATAAGAAATGTGCTGAAAAACAGTTTTATTGAAAAATATTTTTCAAATATTTTTCCTAAATTTTAGAATATTTAAAGAAAAAATTATGTTTCAAAAAAATAAAATAGACTGAAAAAAAATTAAAATAAGCTAAAAGAATAATATAAGATAAAATATTTTTATAAAAATTTATGTTAAGTTTTGGAATATTTTTCAAATGTTTTTGGCAAAAAAAATTCAGGCAAAGTGAAAATAAAAAAAATATAAGATAACCTAATTTTCGAAAACTATAATTTACAATTTAAAAAAAATTTTGATAAACAATGATTTATAAACAAATAAAAATAAAAATTTTATTTTTCTAGAAGTATTTTCTTTTACAACATTTAAACCAAAATTAATTCATAAACATATTGAAATAAATTAAAATTATTATATAATAAAAAATAAACTTAAACACATTTTTCTAAATTCAAGTTTTTTTCCAAAAATTCCGGTTATGTTTATAAAATTTTTATAAAGTTTTCTGTTAAAAAAATAAAATAAATTAAAGAAAATTTTAAAAATTTAAAAAACAAACAATTTTTTTTTGTTTACAAAAAAAGTTATATCGAACATAAAAATAATAATTTTCTCAACATATTTTCCGAAAAATTTGTGTTAAATTTTTGAATATTTTAAGGCTTTTGGTGAAAAAGAGCAATATAAGTTGAAAATAAAACACAAAATAAAATATAAATTAATTAAGTTAATTTGCGAAAAAAATATTTTGCAATTTTAAAAATTTACACAATTTTGGCAAATAAAATTACTTTTCATTATTTTAAGTTTTATAAAAAAATTAAATTTACAAATATTTAATAAATCTGCTGCTTTTCGAAAAATTTTTTTTAATATAAAAACAAATTATATTTATTTTTAAATATGATAACAATAACTTATAAAGTGGTATACAAACTTAAAGTAGAAGTGGTAGGAAGTGTTGCCACATATACATTTATTTTCAACAAAATTTTTTAAAAATTAAATAATATTGTTAAAATAAAAAAAATAATTAAAAAGTTTAAAAATAAAAATTAAAACTCACATTCAAATATTATATATTGAAATAATGTTTCTAAATAATACAAATAAATTATTTTTTTAATCTAAAATTATTATACAATAAATTTATTTTTTTTAATAAAAATAAATGAATTCTTTTCTATATAAACGCTTTACTATATAATTATAAAATCAACAAATAATAAAATTAAAATAGAAAATAAGATTCCGTAAATTCGAAATTCGTTAAACAATTTTAAAAATCACATTATCTTCTATTTATTTTTTTTCAATTTATCATAATGTTTTTAATCAAAAACCTCTAAAACATACAAAAACTTAACTAAAATTTTTTGAAAAATGTTCTTCAAGCTAGTTTTTAATTTTTTTTGTAATCTATTTTATTTTTTTGAAACAAAACTTTTTGAAAATATTCTCATATTTCACAAAATATTTTGAAAACAATTTTTTTAAATTAAAATATTTAACAAAAATGTTTAACAAAAAATATTGAAAATATTTTTTTTTTATTTAAAATGTTTAACAAA
Organism: Bactrocera oleae; assembly: GCF_042242935.1. Classification (NCBI taxonomy): domain Eukaryota; kingdom Metazoa; phylum Arthropoda; class Insecta; order Diptera; family Tephritidae; genus Bactrocera; species Bactrocera oleae. The sequence continues at coordinate 5,764,329 of NC_091539.1, forward strand.
AAATTTTGAAAACAATTTTTTTATTTAAAATATTTGGCAAAATTTTGTTATTATTTTTTTTAAGTTTTCAAATGTTTTTAAATTTTCTTTTGATTGTTTTAAATATTATTTCCAGGAAAGATTTTTAACTCAAAAATATTAACGTTCGATTATATTTAATTTTTTCCGACATAAAAAAAATTTATTTACCTTTTTTTTCTTTTAATTTTTAAAATCAAAAGCAATAAAAATTTTGTTTTAAGCACTGCTTTCATATAAATACAAGTATGCATATGTATATATTTTCTATAACTCCGTTCAGATATGGACATAGATTGCTTTTCTAATTTTTTTTTTTAGAAATAATTTTTCTATTACTCCCCTCTACATTGCCAACTTTACTCCATCTTCAACATATAACGGTGCGCCGCTTAGACATATCATTTACAAAGAATCACTGAGAGCGCAGAAAAAGAGCGAAAAATACATTACTACCTGTAGTTGCAAGGCTACGTGCAAAAACCCAAAGGTGTGTGGCAAACAGTATGCATATGTAATTGAAACCGTAGCGCTTGTTAGCGTTTAAATATCAAATTAACGAAGATTAAGAAAAAATTGGCATAATAAAAAAGTATAACGCTAACAGTGCACAATAAAAGTATGCGAACTGTGCAAAATATATATATATATATATAAGTGGTAGATTGCTGCTGCTGTTGACTGACTTTGTGTGTCTAAGCAGCGGCAGTCATGATATTGGAGACAGCTAAGTGCTAGCGATGCTCTAGCAACTGCAACGAAGCTGGAGTTGCGCAAAAAAATGTGCTGACTGAGCGCTTTTATAGCAACAAAATGACTTGGAAGCGCTGCTCGACGCACAGGCATCCAGTTAAATAGTTATTAAAGTCCACAGCTATGCGATTAAAATATGCACTTTACACTCGCCACAAATAAATGCAACAAAAACGCCAATTCGATGCGCAACAAAGTCAGCTTTAGAGCTTGTTATAGAATAAAATGCATTAAAAAGGCATAAAGAAAAAAATTCTGTTTGTAACAAAAACTTGTCAATGCTATTAACAAGCAATCACGATAAAAGGAGTTGCCAAACCGGTTATATTTTTCATTAACTTTGATGACTAATTGACAGCTCTGGCACGTTCGCTGAAGATCTACCTCAATAGTGGCGCCGCGGCATAGTAAATTTCTATCAGCTTTTAGTACGAGCATAAATTGACTGCATATTTATCGGAAAAAAAGTCTAATAGCCGCAGAAAGAGATGTGAATGCAACCGTGAGTTTGTTATTTTTATGAGTTAGTAAATATGGCGCACTGGCGCTGAAAACAAAAAATATATTTTATAATATGTAATTCACAGAAAGTGTATAAGGGTAGGAACATAATGAAGTGCAATAAAATAATTTTAATATTCAAAATTCATGACTTCCTGTGTAAATGATATGATTCTCAGACAATATATGAGGCTAAAAACATAGTGGAGCTCAATAAAAAGATTTTAGTATTAAAAATTCATGATTTTTTGTGTGAATGATATAATTCACAGACAATGTATAAAGCTAGGAACATAGTGGAGCACAAACAATTTGTGAGTGTGGAGTGAGCTTGACTGATTACTTGATCTAAGAATAATAAAGATTAACATTTCCAAAATTTTTTTTGTACGTAAAAAAAAAAATAATTGATTTACTTTTGTTTATGTGAATTCAAAAGTGTCTTAGTATTGAGAAAAGGTTCAGAGAAACCCTGTTAGTTATTGCCGTTTTCGAAAATATTTAAAATTTGTAGTAAAAGCAAAGAATGTAAAATAAAAAAAAAACATTTCACGCGTGTTATTGGCTGTTAACAGTTAGAAATTATAACTAAGGGTCATAAAAAATAGTTATGCCGTCATGAATTATTATTTTTATGTGCATGTGCTCTAAGCGTGTCAACGTTTGCTAAAATTTTAAAACGGTAGCTGGAAAAATTTAACACCGCAGTAATATTGATATTGAATATAAAAATTGTGTGAGATTGCCCACGCTTAGGTGGCAAGTATGCAATAAAAGACGGTAATAATATACAAAAGAAAAACAGAATTAACGGAAAATCTGCTAAAACAGTGAAAGCACATTTTATTTATTTTTTATACTTTTATATTTTTTTTATTTCTTTTATTTTCAATTTTATTTAATTTATTTTTTAATTGTCTAACGTCCGCCAGTAATTATTACGCTCCTTTTATTTGTGCACACACGAAAATATGTTTGCGTTCACCTTTAACCCACCACCGCTGCACATTATACACATACACACCACACATGGCACACACAAGACATAAATGCCCAACAAATCTACACAACTTCCTTTTCAACTATTTCCGTATGCAGCAAATCTTTGACGCTGCCACACCTGGTACGCACGTGACCTCAAAGTGTAAAGAAAACAAGCGGAAGAATTAAATATAGCAGCCGGCAGCAGAGTGGAGAAAAGTCAAGCGTACAATAAAATCTATGCTAAAAATATATGTGGACACAAATAGGAAAGCGTGGACGGCGCATGTGTAGTTAGCGTATAGTGAGCGCTATGTGGCATGCTACATACATACATACAAGCTATTGTAACTGGCAGTCAAGGTAGGCAGGCAGTGTCTTGATGTTTGTACAGAATTTTCTTCGTACGCATTTTCTTAGCTGCTAGCTGCGTCCGGCTTTTTATTGCATGCCATATATACTGCTAATACAAACATACATAAATACATCTAATACTATATATAATATATTTGTAAGCCCATATTTGCTGCTATAAATGCGCATATATGCAAATCACGTGACAATTGTACTTTAATACTAAATTCAAATTGCGTTTCAATTACACGTAAATTCGCTTTTCTTATGGTGCCACCGCTCGCCGAACGCCCGACGCCTTACACTTCACTGCTTTTCTAAATAGTTACATAAATGTATGGACATTCAGTAGGCTTCCTTTTTGTGTCGCACGTACGGACTTTTTGCTTATAAATGCGTGTTCATAAAAAATCACTAATTTATGCATTGAAATGTGCAATGAAGCGGAAGTAATTTTCCACAATTTTTTAAAATAAAATTCACCAAGAACTCAAAGTGTGTGTTTGTAGAAATTTTATGTGCACAATTTCTGCAAAAGGTAGAAGCTATTTTCGCGAAGACGTGTCTAAAAATCAACAAATATATAAATTTTAATAATATTGTTGAAAAAAGTAGGCTTTCAGTAGTGTAAATGGAGCATTATGCGATTTTCATATCAACTTAAGGCGAGTTTACAAAGTTGCGTTTGATAAAAGTCTAAAGAGAATAATTTTTTTGTAACATTATTTAACACAAGACCAAAGTATATACGATACGAAAAGTAATAATTAAATCATTCAATTTCATGCAAAACTAATGTATTTCTTTTTACTACACCTAACATCATAAAAATAAGCAATATATTATGATTAGATTAACTAAGCGAGCATGTACACCGCCCAGAACGTGATTTGTCCGTCTTAAATATTTTTTAAATTTTATTATTTAAAGCTATGAGCAAGTTACTAGTTAATCAGAGCTTTGACAGCTGTAAAATTGCCTTAAAGAAAAATAAAAATTAATAGTAGTACATCATTTAAGACTGGCTACGTGTAAACTGGCCTTAAGGCCAAAGTTAATTTAGACAATAGCAGAAATATGTTGCATTTTTCAAGTATTTAATACTTAGCAAAAAATTGTATTGAAATGTGTAAACGCAGCCTAAAAATTACGCAGTGTAAACAGAGCTTAAACCTGAAACAAATTAAAAATATGAAAAGCAAGGAAAATAATATAAGAAATTGTATATAACACAGAAATAAACGTCTCTAACAACCGTCTAAATTACTTCCACTTTTCTTTCGAAAAAAATGTTGGTGTTATAGACCGTAAGGCCCACACAATTTTGTACCTAAACTGTGTTGAAAAAGTTTGTGCAACAAAAATGCAACAATGCATTTTAAATCTTCACGTCTTCACTGCATTCTCCAGCCTCTTGTAAAATCTCTCGCACAATTCGCACAAAGCACAACAGGAATTGAGCGCCTTTAGTCAAATAAAATTCGATTTTGCCACACATTTGCCAACGTTGTCTTGATTAATGAAATTATTATTATTTTTCGTTGTTATTGTGGGTTGGCCTGTAGGCAGTAAAAGCGTTGCTGCCTCAACCAGTAACACATTTTTAAACAAATAAGCAGACGGCGTAGTGGCGAACTAGTGTTGCCCACGCGATGTGCTATATGAGGCAAGAAATAAAAATATATATGTATAAATTCAAGCCGAAAAATCAGCAACTTTAGACATGCCAGCAAAAATTGAGCGCCACTAGCAATTTTAATTTCAAATGCAAATTTTATCCAGTTAAATATCATATATGGCGGGATAAAATTTGCAAATACGCTTGCTTATATTTTTTGTGATTTTTATCGAATAAATATTTAAAGTTTTAAATGCGGTAGATAACTAGAAATATATATTAGCTTAATTCGGAATTGGCGACACCGCAAGCCTACGCTTAATATTCAAGTAAATAATAATAAAGCTTGATTAATAACTTGATAAAGACTAGTGAGTATTTGGCTTAAAAAAGTTATTATCACCATTTCTGTAAGAGAAAAATTGGATAGGTTAAAAACACAATATAGAGCTCACTTTAAGCAGAGAAAACACTTTCTTGCGGCAGACACAAATTTATACTAATAGCATCAAAACAAACGCGTTTAAATAATTTCTGAACTTGTGAAACACTATTTTTATATATAACAAAAATAACTATTTTGAATGTTTTGTAGAGATAAAGTAACTTTATGAGGTAGATACAGTTTTTAAATATTTTGCACTTATGTAACACCATTCATTAAATGCTTTATTTGGATATGAAATAATTTTTTTTTCGTTCAATCGGAAGTTGAAGAGCTTAGTAGAATTTAGCAAAACTAAAATCTGTAGCACATGTTAAGCAGAAGAAAATACTATCTTACTTTGGACTCAAGTTAAGTTAGTAGCGCTGAAACAAAGGAGTTTAATTACGTTTTGAACTTGTGGAACACCACTTATAAAATAAAAAACATTACTATTCTTGGCTAGTTTGTGATCATAAGCTAAAAAGTTGGCTTAAGCAGATAAATTAAGTCATAAAAATTCGTGAACTTGTGGAACACCACTTATTAAATACTGAATTATTGTCAATTTACTGAATTGAAGTAATTCACTTTTTTTCATCGACTTTTAATCAAGCGGTGAAGAGCATATTATGCAGAAGAAATTTATTATTATATATCATTCATACTTTATACTCAGGTTAGGTTAGTAGTATTGCATCAAATGAGGTTAAAGAAGTTGTGAACTTGTGAAACACCTTATATAAAATGAAGAACATTTATTTTCTAGACTATTTTGAAAAGTTTGTGGTCATACGTCGAATAGATCAAGTCTTAAAAGGTATTGAACTTGTAGAACGCCACTTATTAATCACTCAAGTTTAGTTTGTGTACGGCATTGTAGTAATTTTGTATTTTCCTGACGTGAAATAGAGAGGTAAGCAACTCTTATATACTATCTTATGATTATTTCGTTTCGTGCGTTATAAAAAACGTTTTATAATAAATTTGAGTATCTACTTGATCACGTGGGTTTCTTTTACGAATATTAGCCGCTGATTAAAGGTTTGGTGATTTCATAAAATCACTTGCGCTATTCGCAGACCTCACAGAGTTTGTGTAAGCTAATATTTTTACCCCAGTTGGTTACACAAATTATAATGCAACTAAAGTCACTACAGTGACACGCCAACAACAACGATTATATTGCCACATTTATGCACATTCATTGCTATATTTGTGTGTATTTCAGATTTTTCGACATTTCCGCCCATGGCGCATCTGTTCAATACTAATCCCTTAGTTTTATTATTGGGATTTCGGTTGATATGCTTGTTATTGTTGTTGTTGTCATATGCTTGTTATCACTGCTTATTCTATTCCATTCATTCTATTTATTATTGCTACACATTTGCATTATTTGTTATTGTATCTAATACACGCATACATGCATACAATGTTGCATGCAACATGGGCCAACCAACAAGTCAGGCCAAGTCAAGTCAAGCCGCCAAAGCCGGTATAGTGCAGAAAATTGTTGTTGTCGTTGTTGTTGCATGGCATGAGACGCAGTCGGAATAGGCGTTAGCATATGGCGAAATGTTTATTGTTTCTAACAAAAACCGTATGTATGTAAGTAGATACGACTATGCGACGCCAGGCAGCAGTAACAATAACAGAAGAGTGGTTTGGAAGCGTAGCATGAGTCAGAAAGCCAATGATATGCGTTTATGTGCGAATGGCTGTGTTTATATGCATGTATGTGTGCATATACATATGTATATGTACTTTAATATGCGCTTATGTTTATGTGTTCAAAAGCTAGGTAGCAGCGTCTGGCGCAGTCAAAGTAAGGCAAACATTATACAGACATATAATGCCGGCAATTAAAATTATGTTTTCATAAACGAAGTTGCAGAACGAGAGATTTTGCATAGATGTGTTTGTATGTATGTATGTCTACACTTTTAATGTTTTGAAAATACCACAATTGCAGCAAGCTGCATGCCACATGCCAACATGCCATGCAGATGGCACATACATGCATACATATACACAGCAGAAATCTATAACTCCACCATGCATATGTTTGTATGCACCCTGTGCTGTTCAGCTGCGCTCACTCGGCAGATTCCTTAAATTCTCCCACAACAATAATCGTTATGTTTGCATTATTTCCTTTTTATTTGCTTGCGTCTCGTTGTTGTTGCAATATAAATAGTTTCTGCCTGATTTAAGGGGTTGCCACAAAACAAAAATACAAAAAGAGAAGCTGCTTGTTAATGCCCACATCAGAGCCCGTAGTATAGGCTTTGGTTGAGAATTAAAAATGTTTGCTAGTAATTTTCGATTGGAAATGCCGTATGTGGGCATAGTTATGCAGTTTACGCGTTCGGCTGGCACTCACATTCAGACGCTAATGAGATTACATTGTCATTGTGTGATTGATCTTGTTGCGATTTGCGTGTGTAATATGCGTTCTAGCAATATAGTGTGGAAAAATAACACTGAGTTTATGGTTTTTACCGTTTAAAAATATTTTTAAAAGATTTTGTTTTTGAAAAAATTTTCAAATACAAAATAAAAATTCTAATGTTTGTGAGGGCAATGTTGATAATATTATTTACACAATTTAATATTTGCAAGTAAAATCTCTCGAAATGCATTTTATAAACTAACCGTTAGGAGCCACCTGTCATAAATGACAATAATTAATCAAAGTTTCGCTTTAAATTAATATTATAAGCGAATTTTAACCCGTCAAAATCGAAACGCGTTATATAAGCACTGGTCGAATTTTGCACTCGACTAAGTTCAATTTCACACACTTTGCTTAGCTTAGAAAAATACTCGACAATATTAAATTTCAGCTTGTTACCTCATTATTTAAAGAAATTAACACACAAAAAAGAAAACTGTTACAAGAGGCTTAGCAGTAATTTTCGCTCATTCGTGTTTCTTAATCTTCTTAACCTTAATAAAGCTAAGCAGATGTGTATTTGCAGTATTTGAACTCTAAAGCACAATATTTACCCTTTTCAGCTATTAAAAAATAAAGCAATTATGCAAAATTTGGACTCACGGAATTCATAATTATACATATCGGCTGCTTTAAAAGCCAACCGTTATATGAGTATGAGTTTAAATTTCAAAATAGTTAGGGTTAGCTGCTGGCAATTTATTCACTTCTTAGCACCCTTTATCTTGGAATTTTGCATGCATGCTTATCTTGTGCTTGCAATTTCTCTCAAACACCAACCTTCTTTTGTCATAATCTCTCATTTTCTCTTCTTATAACCGTTATTTACTCATACCTCTCTATTATTCTTGCCATATAAATATGTTTTATAGATTTCAATGTCGTTCCAAATATCAGCTTTTTGAATCTCTCCCCACTGATTTAAACTTTTTGTCTCTCTCGTTCTCTTCACATTTTTCAGTTACATTACTCTTCCATTTTCTTAATTTGCTATAAGCCGCTGCCGATTTTCCTACAAGGCATGTGTTTAAATATTTTTTTGACTGCTTTTTTTGACTACCTTTTTAAATAATTACGATTTTTTCTTGGATATCACATTTCGTCGAATGTCACGCAGAGTTCACTGTACTCGACAATATAGAATAAGTGTGCTGTAAGCGAATTATTAAGCGCTCAAATGTTATTACTGACATAGCAATTAGTTTTGAATTTCATTTACGCTTGTCATTTCTGCGACACTGCGTTTTTTTCCAGCTCTTTTGCTCTATTTCAAGTATCCATTTCTTTCTAAATATTATGTAACAGTAGCGTTTTGACTTGAAGCGAAATATAAGAGTTTGTAATTTTACTTTTGACTCTTTTTTGCTGTGGTACTAGAAGCAATGACAGTACTTGCCTGTGATTTTGGGTTTAACTGTTCTTTTACAGAATGCAGTTGTCTTTTTGACAATGAGGTTGTTATACATTTTTTTATATTTATTCTTTTAGTTAACAAAAATTTAAGTAAATATATCTAAAAAAAAAATCGTAAAATAAAAATTTACAATATGTTATGAAAATAAAATTATTCTTTAAACATAAATAAAATTTTTAATTAAACAATTTTTTCAAAAAAACTTTTTTTTCCTAAAAATAAAGTATTAGAATTTTTGTTTAAGTTGAATAAAATTTTAGAATTTTTTTTTAAACTAAATAAAGTTTTAGAATTTTTTATATTAAATAAAATTTTATGAAAATAAAATTTTTCTTTAAAAATAAATAAAATTTTTTCATTAAACAATTTTTTCAAAAAAACTTTTTTTTTCTAATAATAAAATATAAGAAAATAAATTCTAAAATATTATTTAAATTTCAATTTATTTAATTTTATTTTAGAATTTATGATAATAAAATTTTTCTTTAAAAATAAATAAAAATTTTTCAAAAAAGTTTTTTTTCTAACTTTCCCACACAGTTTAAGTAACAAAATTATGTGGGCCTTACGGTCTATAACACCAAAAAAATTTTCTAAAGAAAAGTGGAAGTAATTTAGACAGTTGTTAGAGACTTTAAGTTAAACTTTTGCATTTATTTCTGTGTTATATACAATTTCTTACATTATTTTCCTTGCTTTTCATATTTTTAATTTGTTTCAGGCTTAAGCTCTGTGTAATTTTTAGGTTGCGCTTACACATTTCAATACAATTTTTTGCTAAGCATTAAATAGTTGAAAGAAGCAATTTATTTCTGCTATTGTCTAAATTAACTTTGGCATTAAGGTCAGTTTACACATAGTCTCTGAATAACTAATAACTTGGTGAAAGCTTTAAATAATAAAATTTAAAAAAAGATTAAGACTGACATGTCACTTTTTTTTAAATAAAATTTTAGAAATTTTTTTAAATTTAATAAGTTTCAAGTTTTTTCTTAAAGTTAAATAAAAAATAATAATTTATTTACGAGACGAGACATTTAAAAATAAAATATCATGTATACGGATTTTTTTTAATTGTTATTTATATTAATTTTTAAAAATTTACTTAATTTTTAAAACACATTTTCTTTTTATTAGAATAAATATAAAAAAATATATTTTTTTAATAATATTTTACGAAAAAAATAGTTTTCTTAAAAGTTATTTTTTCTAAAAACAAAAATCGTATATAATGCTATTGCTTTTTTCTTTTAATATAAATTGTTTTAAATTTAAAAGTTTACAATTTCGTAAAAATCTACAAATTTTCTTTAAGTGTCATACTACTAACTGCCTCTCTTCACATTTCCATAACTTTTTCCTATTTTTGTCAATACTCCTTCATGCATGAGTGCATACATAAATAACTCAAACAATGACAACTGTCGACATTGAAATGTCACCAACACATGTGAGACCTTTGACATATGACTTGTTTTTCACAGCATCTAGTGTTTACATCTTCAAAAGACAAAAGACATTTGATAAAATAGACATGTGTGTGTTTGTATGTAAATATAAATTAAACAAGTGTTACAAAACATTTGTAAATAAAAACACAGCTTACTTTCTTTCTACAGAAATTACTAGCAAGTACTTGAACTCAAGCGCTGACAAGGTTAAGTAAGAGAAATGATAGCTACTAGAGACAAAACAAAATGCTTAAAAATTTATAAATTAAAAAAAAAAAAAGACAATCGACGGCGCAAAAGTCTGCATTCGTTTCCAGTAAATGTCTTTCTCTTCTTGGTTTATGAAGTTTTCAAATATGTCTATCAAAACCCAAGCATTTCTATGAAAAACACAACACGGCTAATAAACCGTTGCTTACGCTATAAAATACTGTTAAACGCTAAGGTCAATATATATATATATATAAGGCAGAGAGCGCGCGTTCACAACCGCTTACCGCAGAGCCACATACTATAGACCACAACGCGTTTAAACGCGCCACAAGCCAGCATCAATTACCGACAGCAACAAAACTGTTTTGTGGCGTGAACTTTCATACCGCGTAAGTGATACTGCGTTTCGTGGCTTTGGCTGTAATGCGAGCAGTGAGTTGACTTACTTATATTACTAGTATTGTCGTCTCTGTAGTCGCGTAATATGTCTTTGTGGCGCTTAAGACATTAGAATCATATTTCTAATTGACCTACATTCATATTTTAGTTGACGCCCGCGTTGCACTGAGTGAGCGAGTGAGCGGCGCTAACACCACCTACACTCAATACGTTTGTTAGCTAAGACAAGCTATGCGCTGTTGCCAATTTTAACATATGCACTGATTGCAGCAGCACTTTGAGCGCAAACCGTTGTGAATGCGCGCTGAAGACGCACTTATGTGCGCACTAGATATTGCATCAACACCGGCATCAGCGTCGACAATCACAGTTGCTGACAGCATAAAACTCAGCAGTCGAATTGTGTGGATTTCTCTACCGTGGCAACTTACTGGAAGACCACCAGTATAACAGTCAGTTGTCGCTGTTGTTAGCCGCTGCGCTAATTCTGTCACCTATTGCACTTTGCCCCCCACATAGCGCTGCAATGACAGTCGCCGTCTGTCCTTTAACTGGCTTTCAGTTGTGAAGCTGGCTCAAAAGCAGCTTTATTTACTCGTTACTATTTGTGTCGTTGACTGCGTCTCTGCATCTACTATTTCTACCTACCAATAACCTGTCTCACGTCAACTGTCGCCGTTGTCCCGTAACTTATATTTTTCTCCACTTTTATTTGTCTGCCCTTTTCCTCAAAAGATTGTCTACCGTTTGACTTGTGCCCTGCTGTTTCGCTTGCTGTTCGTGGCGGCACACATGCGATGCTTCAAAGGCCAGCATACGGTACACACGTATGTACTTGTATATGTTGCTTTGCTAGCGCATTGTAAAGTGGCTGTATGGAGTTGTGCAAAACAAGCTGGAAAGCGCAGTGGAAGATTGAAAAGAATTTCTTTTTGATTTTATTTACTTTTTTTTTTGAAGTAGAATTACGTTTTTCTACGTAAATGGTTACCACCAGCAGTTGCCAGCGAGTTGATTCACTTTGTTTGCACAACTTGATGAGCTTGCCGTGCAGTTTGTTATTGCTATTCGTCAGTGCAGTTACGAGCTCAAAGTTGTCAAAGATTTGAATACTTGCTTTCGCTGTTTTTTGAAAGGAATATTAAGGAAAAAATTGTTTGTTGAAAGTCGCACAACTTTGTAGTTCTGTTACGATGAAAGGATGACTAAGAAGTGTGAGAGATAAATAAAGTTGTAAAATTGGTTTACGATTTTTTCAGGGGTTTTTGCAGAAAACGTAAGAAAATCGGAAATTTGGCCACCCTGAACATCTAAATGCAAATCTATTTGACTACGCAACTCGAGCAAGAGAAGGCCTCATATAATAAACCTCTTATCTAATTGACAAGTGCATAATATTTCAATAAACCTTATGAAAAGAAAATACGTTCTACTTTAACTGCCATTCAGGAATTCTCAATGTGTTTATGAAATAATTATTAACTACAAAAGAAGCTTTTTAGATGGAGGTAACGGGTATGCGCACCAAATATCTTGGACTAATACAGACTGAGCAGTTTTGTGTATATTTATTATTTCGTAGTCTGCCGATGGCCACAAATTAACGAAAATAATAGATTTTAATATAAGGGCTGCAATATCTGAGAGACTTGTGTTCTTACTATAAAAGCTACCGTTTAGACCTATTTGTAACTTAACTAGAATTATTTGCTCTAAAAATGTTTTCGAAGTTGGCGCAGACTGAAACTACTTCTGATTTTACCTAATTTAGACAAAACTATAGCAGATTTTTTTACACTTTTGCTTAGATAGTAGTATTTAGAGCCGAATGGGTATGGAAAATAATAAATACAGCAATATTATTTTAAAATTTCATAACTCTGAAAGGGTAAATGGGTTTCTCTTGCATCCACTGATGTAGCAACTTTGCAAACTTCGACTGAATACAGGTCCTTCTAATATATATACATATTTTTAAATCAAAACTGCTTTGTCTTGTCGAATATTCAGCGCTTTACATATTCGCAGTACTTATTTTCTTGTTCCGCTGAAATGTGGCAACATTGCATGCTGTGTATACATTATGGCATGTATTTATTGGTCGCCACTTCTTTTTTTTAAATTAGCATTAGTTCAATTGAAAACTATCTTACAGGCGCTATGACTTTGTTTTTAACGTTAACGAAATTCAAATATAATATGTTGCAGTCGCACCCGCAGACTGTATTTAATTAACGGCATTTATAAACGATAAAAAACTGCATTAATTTTCATAAACTTTTCAGCGGCAAGCTTTGACTGCGTGGAGCTCAAACACAAATAGGCTTCTTTATAAATGGTAATACAAATTCGGGCTAATTATATGCATTTTCAAAGATAAGAAATGTAAACAAAAATGTAATAAATAAGTGTGTGACTTAACGTGAAGTTTAGAAACTCGGGTTTGACATGTTAAGCTACGATTTTACGAGCTTTTATGTTGTATACAAACGTAGAATATGCTTAAGGTTGCATAAATTGCTTTAAATAGCGTCAAAGCACAAAAATGGTGCGTCCTTAGCGAGAGAGTTCGGAGCTGCGAGTTCTCGAGTTGTTTGGCCAACTGAATTGCTTCCAGACATAAATTTTTTTAGTCTATTTTAGCACAATCGTATGAAAATAAGCAAAAACCCGGCCTGTCAAATGCCCTTCGTCATAACCGCAATTTTAAAAACAAAATAGTTTTCTTTGAATTTGCGTCTGTTATTTATTGCACTACGTAGCCGTAAATAAACATCAAAATATATTCCCCGGTACGCATAAAAATCGAAATACAATTAGAACACTTATAGGCCACAAAAACGCTGTAATAATTTCTAAGAAAAGTCCACGAAATTTCTACACGAAATCACCAGTCACAACCCACACGAATTCCTGCGTTAATACGGAAATCTATGGCAAGTCTTAATTAATATATTCTCACAGTTCGTATATACAGATATGCACATAAAAAAGTTTTAAAATAAAAGCGGAAAAATAAAAGCAACGCAACGTAGTGGTGAAAAGACGTTGCGCCGCGCACAAGCTCCCATACTCAGAGCTGTAAATTTACGCGCAACAAAGTTCAAGTTCAGCAGCAATTAGTGTTCGTACGCTGACATTATCACGCTGTGTGCGTGCCGTCGCGTGTGACTTTTGCGGCGTAGACACAGTGCTTTCTTTATTTAAATTATTTATTTTTTTTGTGGACTTTTCGAATTTCTTTGCGTCACCGCTTGTGTACACTAGTGTGGTTTAGTGTTTTTCTATAATATTAGCTTTTTTAATATTAGTTTTTTCATACTCTATTAGTTGCCAACACTAAATATAGCGCAACGACAATGACAAAGAAAACTAAATAAATATGTTTTTTTAGTGTTTTTTAAAACAAATCTCTTCTGTGTTTTTGTGGCTTTTCGCTGTCAAGTGGTTGCACAGCCACCACTATATACTCTACACCATGCTTTAATTTTCCAACATATTGTTTTTCAATATTTGTTTTTGTGTGTTCGTTGTTTCGCTTTGTGGGCGTCATTCGCGGTTGGCCGCCATTGATTTCGTGTTTTGTTTACCAGTGTCATCCAGCTGTTTATAGCATTACTGGTGTGTTTCGGCTGGTTGTCTTTCTGTTTGTCTGTCTGTTGTTCTTGTTCACTTATCTGCTTTTTGCTGCCCGCTCAGCGCTCATTGTTTGTCTGTTGTCTACTTATAGCTTGTTATAATTTTACTTTAATTTTTTCATTTCATTTATGGTATATATATATTTTCGGAAAAATCGTAGAAAAAATATAACTTTTGTTCAAAGAACCCTTTTTGGTCGCCACCTACACTGCTGTGCGCCCACGCAGTCCGCCGGCTATCCACATACCATACATGCCTCATAGTTTTGTTGTCATCTAGTCGTTTTTCACTGCACCGCTTATCACACCCCTCTCGCTGTTGTCTGCGCTCTCGAGGCGTTGGCTTAATTAATTTTATGTGTTCGCCACGATAAAAAGAAACCGTTATATGTGTACTATCCGCCTCTGCTGGAAAAGCGCGTCAAATCACTCGCGCCAACAATGTAATTTCTACACTTTTCCGCTCAGCGATTTGTTGTTATACCGTTGGCATGCTTTCCTATACATTTTTACGTTACTTTTTTTGTGGTTTTTTCGGGTTTTCATCATCATGGCATTAGCGCGCGAACTTTTCATACAATTTTATTTTTAATTCAAATAAGCGTTTTTATTTTTATTTTGGCAGCCGCGTTTCATAGTTGCGGTCGCTTTGACGCTTCTCACTTGCTGCTCGCAATTTATCGCTCTGTTCTGTGGTAATTAATTGATTTGTGCAAGTGTGATTTTTGTCTGCTTTGTGCTATTGTTAATGTGTTTGTACTGTTTTTTGTTTCTTCTTTTTTTTTTTTTGTTTTTTTCATGTAAAACTACTTTGATTTGCACGCCCATTACATGCTTTCGATATCAGATTTCGTGCAACATTGTGAATGCCAATTGAGTTGGGGCGTTTGCCGGCCGGTTTCTAGGTTAGGCAGTAGATTGGCTTCGCTTACAAGCGTGGAATATAACTGGTACATATTGAGAGGAAGTTTAACAAGTAATTTATGTACATATTTATCATAGTGAAGCTTGCTAGTCGCAAACCCACTATTTCGACTTGTTTTCTTCAGCGCTTATTATTCGTTTGAAGCGAACTTAGAAACAACTTGTAAATGTTGTTGTCGTCAGCTGGCTTGAAGTGTATAAATATTTTGTACAAAATTAGGTTGCTTTAATTAAAATCGGGATTCAAAATTTGAATTTCAAATTAAATACGTGTATCGAATTTCGATAAATTATATGGGATTTACACTGCGCTTAGACTACACTAAAACTTTATATGGCGTTTGCAGTATCAATACATCAAACACTAAGACTTAGTAAAATAAAAGGTATACATACTTGTACATATATATTTAGTAAAAATATTATCCTGGGATTTATGCTTTTCTAAGTATAGTTATTCTTGCCTTTTTTGATTTTAAATAATTAACATCGGCTCTTTTGAAATGTTTTCTATTCAAAGCCTAGCTTTCCAAAGGTTTTAGTTAAAAAAATAATTGTTTGCTGAAATTTTAATTCCAGTATTTTAAAAAAAAAAAGTAGTGTGCTTTTTAAACACATAATAAAAACAATATTGACCAAAAATCTTAACGAACCGACAAAATTGATACAACATCAAAACCTAAATCACAACAGAAAATATTTTTATATACTGAATTGGGTATCTTAATGTTGCCACGAAGTCTATAACACACGGAGACCTTTTAAAATGATATACTATATAAACAATCAGCGTGACGTAAGTCGATTTAGCCCGTCCCTCATGCTCGTCTTTATATTATATATGCCAACTTTTGAGTTATCGATCTGAACTTTAGTACACGTTCTTTTCTCCCTAAGAAACTGCTCATTTGTCGAAACCGCCGATCTAAGTCAAGTCTTTGTATGTAAAACTTTTTCACTTGACAAGATACCTTCATGAAATTCGGCATGAATTATTTTGCAAGGCAATGCTACAATCTCTAAAGAAATTATGCAGATCGAACCACTATAGCATATGGCTGCCATACAAACTAACCGGTCAATATCAATATTATACGCTTTTATGCTGTAAAAATGTACCTCTGAAGGAAGAAGGCAACCGAAGTTCCTTTCGCTTTATAAACAAAAAAAAAACATAATTTTCGGTTGAGTAAATTTAAATTGACATGTCAGAGCTGTCAAAATGCATTTTAATTATAATTAAAAATGCAAAAGGTCTATTAATTAAGCACACTAAAATGACGGGAAAAAGTGTAAAATCTAAATGTGCAAACAAATAAACATAAATTAATGAAATGACAATTGTTTCATTTGACGGCGAAATATGACAATTCCACATTGAATAACGCGCTTACAGCTAAACCGTTAAACGCAATTAAACTCTAACTGCTACAATTATTTGAACTCAAATGCACTCAACTAACAAGTTTTTACAACACTTATTGTTGTTGTAACTGAAAATAAATGCGTTGCATTTGCTAATTGAGCTATTATGGGAAGGTATAAATAATGCGTATGACATATACAAACAGAGGCGCTTTCGCGCAACTTTATGTCTGCCCACAAGCTGTCAAACATGTCACTTTAAGTGCCAATTTCCATACATTCCGCATTTATTATATAATTCATGCGTGCGTTGTTGCCAATTTTCGCACAACGCGCACGCACAAACTGATGTTGCGCTCTCGTTGCTTTTTTTCACTGTCATCTATGTCCCTAGCATAACCTTGCATACAAATGAACGCGCTGTAATTGCATGCGTTAAATTTGCTGCATGTTTAAAATTTAACACTTCACCGCTGAGTGCATTTAAGCCGCTTACAGCAGCAACTACAACACTAACGGTAATGCCTTAAATATTATTTAAAACTGTTTCGGCTCGCTTTCACTGCCTCTAATGAAATGTCAAAAGGGCGTCGGTGTAAATTTTTCGTTGAGCCATACATTTCTATGGGTTCTTACTCTACCAATGCACATTTCTGTTATTTTTCTGTTCTTTCTCACTTTTTATTTTATTTTTTTATATATATATATATTTTTAAATGGCTTTCTTTGTGCCTTGGCGTCAAATTAGTTTTGACAGCTAAGCCGGTATTTGCTTACAATCGCAATTACGTGGCAAACTTCCGGCTAAAAGATATAGCAGTGTTGTTAGACACAGTGCGGACTGTGGGTGTCGGTTATGAGGAAGTTCCGTGTATTTTAGTGTCTAGCGAGGGTAGATAACGTGTATTCAATTTCATTGAAAATTTTACGTAAGTGCATACATACAGACACACTGCAATTAGAATATAGTAGAGTGTAGCGTACAACAAACTGTTGAAGAAATTAATGAGTCAGTCTAATTTATTTTTTTATTTTTTTTTTGATAGATTAGAATTTTAGTCGCATACATACATATATAAATAAGTATTTGAAGGTTCGTTGAAGAATTCTTAAATAATGACAGTTTTCTGCTGAAGTAGTTTCCAAAAATCGAAAAAACTTGCCACTTTCTAAAGAACTTCACTTAATATACCATTTATATACGTTTCATATAAACAACTTACTTATACGTGATTAGCTTCTTTTTTGATGCATCATTTAAGAGCTTAGTCGTAAAACATACCTGTAAAGAAGAAAAAGTATTTTCGTTTAATTTGTTGTATATATTTTTAAGTAACATAAAATCGGTTGTTTACGTATGTTTTTATTTCATTATAGAGTATAAGAGTATAAATATTAAAAACATAAAAACTAATAGTACTTACATTAAAGCTATTTACTGTAGTAAATATAAATTAAATTTTTTAGATTAAAAACAATACAATACAAATTTTAATCTAATTAACAACAGTAAACTACATTACATAACTCAAATATAAACACGCAATTAACTAAAAATAAACCGACAACACTCTGCTGTAATCGAACAGCTGTTATCGAGTAGCGCACATTTGACGTTTCGCTTTTGAAATAAAAATAAATAAACAAGAAACGATTTTTAGATCAAACTATCATTGCAACATAAATGGAAATTAGAGTTATAGTCGCAATGAAAAGAAATAATGAGCGAAATAAAAAGAAAAAAGATTTCAAAAACATCTGTGCTCTAGAGCTTTACAAGCAATGGATTAACTGATAAATTTATACTTTTGCTTTCTGACGCCTCAAGCCAATAACACAATTGTGTTTACAATACCAAAATACCAGCCGAAAAAACATATGGTGGACTGTAGTCCACTAGTTGCAGTTGTTCAGTCCTTCAATCAGCAATCAAGTGAAAGATAATTAAAAGAAAAATGCATGAAATTGTAAAGTGAAAAAAAATTGATATCTCATGCAAGCATTTAACGAAAAAATTTGGAGGCTAGAAGAAATTATCAAGAGAACTGCATATGAAATTATGAATATTTTTATTGATATACATATATATATACATATGTGGAAGAAGCATCATAATTGATGTAAAAAGCTAAGACGCGCAGGCAAATGACGCAGTTGGGGTGCTTGAGAGCTGTCATTGTAGCAATGACAGGCTGATATCTGCTTTGTTTTGAATTGCTGCCGATAAGTGTTATATATCTTTACAGAGATGTTAAAAATTTAGCAAAAGTTGTATAATTTCTGAAACTCTGCTGATGTTAATATAATACTCAGCTCTGATATTTTTGATAAAAAACAATGATATACTTTCTAATTAGTCTATACATGTATGTAAAGTGAGTATTTTTAATTAATTCATCAAAATGCAAGCCACAAAGCTTTCTCACAGCAGATGATTATATTAGTGCGGACACGCTAGCTGAAAGTAGTAACGTAGCAACTAAAATGTCAGCAGCACTTTCAAGTTATTTGTGTTTCTTTTTGACTTTCATTGTTAACTTTTTTCTACTTCTAATTTTCTTGACCTCTTTTCGGATTTCATTTTTCTCTTTTTGGGAAGTGAAAAGCAAGTTTTGTTATTAAAGATATTAAAAATGCAATAATTTACTGTTCATTTGGGTTTGAGCGGAAGTTGCCTGTTTTAAGTTTCGAAAACAGCTTCTTTACTTATTTTTTCCTCTGTTAAATCTAGATCTAGCAAGTTTTTAGCATTTTTTAAATATGATTTTGAAAGAATTTTATGCAGTCTTTCAATAACTGTTTAAGCGTTTTCAATACAACTTCAGATAACACATGCATATGAAGGTAAATCGATCATAAATTTTTCTAGATCGATCCTTGTAGATCTTTTTTACAGAGCATAACTTAGGCGCTGATAATTCCATGATTTTATCTGCCTTTTATAATATTTTTTCATAAATTAGAAAACTGATAAATTTACTGTCATTTTTTTATATTAAAATTTTATATTTAAGTTTTATATTATAATTTGTTTATATTAAATATAACAAAATATTTATATTTTATATCAAAAATGTATTAGTTAATTTTTTTTGCGTTAAAAATTTTATTTTTTTTTAATATGAAAATAGTAAAAGCAATATTTTTATAAACTAAAAGCAATAAAAAACAAATCACGGTAACACACAAACAAAAAAATTAATGAAAATAAAAGCGTCTTTGAAAATAAGTTACGCAAGTATTGATTTTAATGGTGAAATAATATTCATAATTATAAAAATGTAAACAAATATTTTAGTTTCTTCCTCTTTTAAAATCTTAAAACATAATTGTCCAAAATAAATAATATTGCTAGTTAAATATTTAATTTTTTTTTTAAATATTTTAAAACTAAATTTCATAATTACAAAAGTAAATTATACAAGAATTAAGAAAAAAAATATTTTTTTTTTAAATATTATTAATAAATTTCATAAAATTCTAAAAAATATCTATAATTATAAAAATAAATAATGCAAAAAAATTTAAAAATTTTATTCTATAAATTTCAACTTTTTTCTCTTAATATTTTCAAAGTGGAATGTCTTCAATAAATTTCATAAAATTTTAAGGTAAAAAAATATGCTTAATTACAAAAAATAATCAATAGAAAAATTTAAAAAATGTATTTTTTTACTATAAATATTTTTAAAAAATTATTATTATATTATATAACTTCTTCAAAAATTTTTATAAAACTTAAAAGTTAATAAAATATTTATAACTCAAAAATATTTAATATAATAAACTTAAAAATTTTAATTTTTTTTATTATTTTCTAAAATAATTGTCATCAAAAAAGTTCATAAAATTTTAAATCTAAAAAGGTATTCATAATTACATAAATAAATTAGGTAAAAGATTTAAAAATTTTAATTTTTTTCTTTTAAAATTTTTAAAAATAAATTTCTTCATTAAATTTAAAGGTAAAAATTATTTCTAATTACAAAAAAAAAAAATTATGTAAATTTTCAAAAAATTTCAATTAAAATCATAAAATTTGAACCAGACATATTCTTCATTACAAAAAGAAAATAGTATAAATATTAATTTTTTTTCTCTATTAACATTTTTAAAGAAGAATTTTTGCGAAAAATTTCATAAAGTTTAAGGGGTATTCAAAATTTTTTTCATTAATATTAAACGTAAAAAGACTGTCTTAATAGCAAAAAATAAACAATATAAGTAATTTTTTCGCTCAAACCTAAAAAATATGCTTCATTACAAAAAACCAACAATACAAACATTTTTTAAATTTAATTTTCTTCTATTAATATTTTTAAAAATAGTTTTCTTCATTACACATCTTAACATTTTTACTACATTAATTGTACGCGTTAACTTCCATTTGTCTTCATTAAAATCCAAGTGCCACAAAAATATGCATTAGTGCATCATTTACATCGCGCTTATCACCCCATTCTTATCGACTTTCTGCTGGAGCAACTACAAGCCGGCAAATGGACCCAGTAATTGCCATAACGGCGCATAAAGCAGTCAATTCATTTATTTTTATCTGTATTTCACGGTTCAACACATGGAAAATTGTGAAGTCGCCAGGCCTATCTATTTGTTATTGGCTTATCTTATCGCCAACACACACATACATAATGGCGATTGCAATGTCAGTATGCCAGTACATATTGTTTTTGTTGTTTTTGCTGCTTTTGTCGTCGCGCATTATTTGCAGTACCGCAACTAATTGAATGAATTGAAAAGTGAAGCAGCGCAAACGAAGTGAAAGAACAGCAAAGAATTCAGAAACAAACAAAAAATGTGACGCCGCGCAGCAGACGTGCAGATTTATGAAATTCTTTAATAGTTTTTAATTTTTTGTCGGCGCGCAGGCGCAGCGACAGCGCAAAGCAAGCCAGAGGTGTAACTAGGCAATGCTAGCCGCATGCGGCGTGGAGTGTCTGCTGTAATGACAACACTGCGTGTGTAAGACAATACATCCGTCTGACTAGCTGGCTTGTCGACGGGTTGGCTGTCTGTCTGCCCGTTCCAGCGCGCCGCAGCCCTTAGCTCAACAAGCGCAACAACGCTTTGTTCTCGTTTGCTGTACAGTATTGCCTTCGCATTGACTGCACTGCAGTTGCTTTTGTTCTGCAAAAAAAAACAAAAACAAAGACCAACAACAAACGCCGAGTGGCTCTTCGGCGCACAGCCTTCGACGTACTCGAGTGCAATATGCCTGCTTGAAGTTGAATTCTTTTTGGTTTTATTCTCATTTCTTCGTGTTATTACATTTAATTTCTTCCGCTTTTGTTCTACTCCACATTTTTATGTTTGTATGCAGCGCGTATGAAGCGCCCTTCCTTTGACCGCATACTCATAAGCTCTTCAGACTTACATATAAACGTACTTATTGTTGTTGTTGCGACAATTGATTGTGACCATACCGCCGTTATTTACCCACACATATACAACTCAAATACAATTTCATTTCTCTGCCACACAGCGTTCCACACGTTGTGTCGCGCCGCGGCAATATGCGCCCATCAGTTTCCCAAAAGCGCTCTGCTGCTTTATTAAATATTTGCATTGTTGATAATGTTGTGAGAGGAAACGGCAAATAAACTGAAAATTATCGATTTTTTTCGGTGCGTATTCATCCTTGCCTTGTTTGCTCGGTTGGCTTGGTTTGGCACTGTTTGCCTTTTGTTCTTTGATATTTACATGCAATTTCGCTGGTCTCCATCATATTTACGGACATCATATTTATCCATATGTGCTCCCAACAAATATTTGCTTTTTTTGCGTCGCTCAGCATAAATATTTTTTCGAGACAAATTTTTTTTGCTGTGGTCGATTTAACTGTCGGCTGTCTTTTCCTCTCACGGTGTGAATTCAATAAAGAATGACGTGCAGCACACAGGAAGTTATAAATGCCATAATTGTATGTACTTTTCCTATAAATTCTGCTCAGTAGAGTTAAAAGACACTGTAGTCTAACTTGTGTGTGTCATGTTTTACGCAGGAATTTACACGCCGGAACCCTGCAGAATTTACTTGACTTAGCTGACGATTGACCTCTAAGATATAAAGACCAGATAGTTTAGCTACATCTGTATCAAGTCTGACGGAAGGAAACAAGAGCTAAGCAGATTTTCTATTATCTTTACAATTTAGACATCATGTCTTAGGGAGTTCAAGCGCTCGAGCCGACGAAACCTTTATGTGGGGATCGGCTAAAAAACTATTAAGAGAGTAGATAAGTCTAGCAGATGTCAGTACCGAGCAAGCAAAAGAACCCAATAGCTTTAAAAACTCCGCCAAACATTAAAATACGTGACTTCTTTGGTCAGTCGGAAGACCAATGATCGCGAAAGATATTCCATTTCCAACGGGACCGCGAAACGGGCTTAAAGTCTGACGGAAGGAAAGAAGAGCTAAGTAGAACTTTCATTCTCTTTACAATTTAGACATTATGTCTGAGGGAGTTCAAGCGCTCGAGCCGACGAAACCTGTATGCTGAATTCGGCTAAAACACTATTAAGAGAGTACATAAATCTAGCCAGATGTCAGTTCCGCAGCGAGCAAATTTAACAGAATAGCTTTGAAAACTCCTTTAAACTTTAAAACTCATGATTTCGTTAATCAGTCGGCAGACCAATGAATGGGAAACTTATCCCCATGGTTATAACTTATAAATTTACAGGGGTCAGTAGATAAACGGAGCTGTAAGCAACGGCTTAAAGGCAATATCGCAACGGTTAAGATGTATAATTTCTTGGGTTTCGCTAAAATTTAATATTACTTTCCCGAAATTCTCAATAAGTGGTGTTAATAATAACGTATAAGCTCGCATATTCGCTGGAAGCAAGGAAGTACTGATTTATCTTCTTTCTTGGGAGCTGTTCAAAATAGCTTTGGTCACGAATTACATTTCACGAAGCTTATGAGCTCAAGATCTTCCTCGATATTTTCTAAACAAGTTTCGAACTCGAGATAATCGCGTTTTAATATCATGAACTGAAGTTGACTGCCTGTCAACTCAAACGAAAGTTGATTTTGGAAGCAAATAGCGGCGAAAAGGATAAGCTTTTAAGTATTGCTACGCACCGTCAACTCTTCAGTCACAAATTCGATGTAAATTTCTGTGATTAGGTAAAAAAGAGATACATTTTCGGTACGTGATACTCGAAGTGCTTGCATCTCAAAGGAATATTATATTTTCTTTTCTTTTTAAATTCGCAAACAATTGCACAAAAACGCATAAACTGATAGTGTAAAGATATACATACAGCAAAAAAGTATACCAGAGTTGTATCGTTTACAAGCAGCAGCAGGAATTGCCTGTCTTCAAATTGCAATGCTACAAAATGTTAGCGCTGTCTCAGCTTATTTACCGATATAAAATATTTTGCTGAAAAATGGTTTTTTATCACTACAAAAATGCAAAGCAGAGAGCAAAGATATGAATCAAGAAAAGAATAACAAAAAATCATTTCTTTTAACATATAAAAGCGGCTAAGTTTACAAAATAAAGTTTTCATTAAATTTATATGCGACTTAACAATTTCATAAATTCTAAAAACATATACGCTATATATGAAATAAACTAACTGATCATTAACCAGAGATTTAGAGTTTCCCAACTCGTCTCTCACTGGAAATGAGAGCGCAATTGCTAAACGTCAAAGCCTACTGAACTCAAGCAACTGTCAAAGTTCAGGAGGTCTGACGTTTAGCAATTGGCAAAAGAGGGACCGCCAGATTGCAAACCTACAGAAAAATATGTGAACAGAGAGATTTGTTGCAGCTGTTGGAGATCACTAACAGAAATTGGAAAAAAAACTAAAATGAAAGAAAACGCGTAATTGAAATGTATGTGATGAAATCTTTTGCGATGCCATGCTTAGTAGTATGAATTTTCAATTGAAAATTATAAAAATCATTTATTAATTGAGAGCTCTCAATGCTAATACATTTATTCTTTTGATTAAGTATTGAAAGTTCTAAGATCAATTATTTTAATATATTGCAAAATCACAAAAAGGGTTTAAATAGTAACTGCATATATTAAACAGATACAGTTATAACAATATTTAATCTTAAAAAAAGTCGGCTATATTCATTTAAATTCCCAAAAATTATTATATTATTTTGTTCGATCTGGCTACGATGAAAAATGTTACAAAAAACGCTAATTTTGAGGTGCTCTCACACTGAAAAGAGTTGGGCAACCCATTATCCCTATCATAAACGTTTAACTAGTTTCTACAGTAGTTTGTAAAGCCTCTTCACATTTACTCAACTTATCAGCTGTTAAGTCGCACCTAACCTTCGCCGTCAGCTGTTTTATAGAGCGGCGCGTGCTTACACGCCTAATTTCACTGTTATATTGTCAGCGATTTTGACAATAGATACCGTTATAATTACAAGTGAGTGCATGCGTTAGCTGTCATGCATACTGCAAGCATTGTTTTAGATATTTAAGTCATGTGCCTAATCACTTAATCTCGCTGCTAAGAATCAGCAACATTTAACTAATTTGTATGCAAACATTTCTCTTTTGTATAAACAGTTGAGATTTGTGGTGATTATTTGGATTATTTAACATATAATTTACTTTGTATTTATTTTCGTGTCACTTGGCCGCTATTGTGCTATTCAAGCAAAATAAGTGAAAGCAAGTCCCAATTTTTATGCACAGATGCAAAGGTTGCTTTTTTAAGACATGTGGTTTTCAAGCAGAAATAAAAGCAAGTGACCGTCGTGGCTGGCTTGAATAAATTCTAGCCGAGAGGACCAAGTTTCAACCACTTTTTGCAGCAATTGGGGCTCCCATTTCTTCATTAGCGTAGTTTGGTATAAAAAAATCAAGTTAATCGGCTAACTACTTCTCTCCTTGAGTTCAATTGAAAATTGATTTCCCGGTTTCTATATAAGATAATTTAATCATGCTAAGCCCTTAGTTCTTCATATAGCGAAATTAATATAATATAAGTATAACTTATTTTTTTAACCATGATCTAATATTATTCATTCATATATTATGGAATAACCGCTATTCAGTACTTCCGGTTAGCGGAATCGCGGTTATGGAGTCTTTGCAATTGTTGAAGAAATCTTTTTTGGGTAGTCCCTTTTATCACAAGTATTTGAGTGGTACAAAGCATTCAGTGAAGGTCGTGAAGTCAACAAAAAACTTGCCTTTTGCTAGTCATCCATGCACCACGTCTGTTAATGATGTTAACAACGAAAAAGTTAAAGAAACAGTGCTTGAAAATCGTTATGTTGGCATCACAGAGATTTAGGAGGATCACAACAACTCCTAATGAACGATTAAACATATTATGTTTAATGTTTTGGGTATCAAAAGACTTGAATCTTTTGCAAAAAAAGATGTCCAACAGAAATCAAAAAAATGCTTGACAAGGCAGCTGAGGACCCGACTTTGAACAAATATATCATTACTGTAGACGGAACGTGGGTTTATAAATATGATATCGAAACTATCAAACAATCTAGCGTATGGCGCGCAAAAATGAGCCGAAACTGAAAATAACGTAAAATTCGTTGAAGGCACGGAAGGACATCCTAACCAAGATTTGTTTTAAAATCACAGTCCGTGTCAATTTCGGATCGGATGTTATTGAGATTTCACTGCATAACTTTAATTTTAATTGGATATCGGGTATAATGAGAGAATATAGGCTAATTAACCTGGGCTTTTCCAAATTTCATTATATAATACATATTGTACATACATACCATATATAGTCATATATAATATAAATTTTATTTTTCTCTTCAATTCACTTAAATTAACTTTTCTTTTCTTGATTGATCTCTCAATTAGTGTTCCATTTGCTGTACACACTAAACAATTTACTCAACTTCGCCTACGTCATTCAGCCCGAGCTGTTCCATAAATAAGCATATACGAGTACATCATATATACCTACATATCTGTATGTATATGAGCTCTCATTCATTGCTGACGTCGCGCTCCAATTTTTTTTTCGTACTTCTCCCTATCGTGTTTCCAATGCTGCTAATATTGCATTCGGCAAAAGAAAAATCTTCCAACAGCCAATTCCGTCAAACTAACCGATTGTCGAGTCGAGTACAACAAATATTGCGGCTAGTTAATTTTGTTTGTTGTAGTCGAAAACTAGGGCAATGGCAAGGATGTTGCTGACGTTTGAACACAAAACGCACACACACACATACAAACATACATATACTTGTACAAATAGGTAGCGCATGCTGCTTGGCCAATATTGGTTGCTTGTTGCTGTTGTTGTTGTTGTTGTCGTTGCATACGTTCGGCAATTGTACATTTTGCGGTTATTGTACTCCAACCAACTTCATGCCGCCGCCACTTCTATTAGGTCAATCTTGCAGCTCGGTTTGTTATTGTACCATTTAGTGTAACTGTTGCTGTTGTTCTTGTAGTATTGCAATTTACGAACGTGCCTGCGTTCGGCTATTACCGTTAAGCGTGCATACTCATGCAGATATATGCATTATAGCTAGTATGCCGACATCCAATCAAGCTAACGCTCAATCATAACCCTTACCACGCATACACACACCGCCACATTCCTCTTTCGCCCACTTGCCGAAGCGAGCACTATCATTGTAAAATCGCGTTACCCACTGCACATATGTACTCATACCGTTAACTGTTACCAATTACCTGTTCAATTTATTTGGTCAGCCAGCTGACCGAACGACCGACTTAACGGTGCATTTACTCGACGACACCCTTTCGGTTATTGCGTCATTAATGCCATCCAGCGTCAAGGCTGGGCGGCAAGGCGTGTGCAGCGTGGCAAGCAGTATTTTATTAAGTTGTTCCTGTACGAGTGAGTCTGTGGATGCACTAGCTGTTTTCTGTGTGTGTGTGTGTGTTTTTGTGGATGTGTGCGTGCTCGTTTATTATTTTTATATTCGCTCACAAGTGCCTTTCACGCTTGAAGCGCCGCAAAAGTTGTGGGGCGTGGTTGTGTATGCACTTTATGTTACGGTTCAGCGAGCAGTTGTGGAAATTAAGGACAACTTCTTTGAGTTCGGAGTTCATGTGGAAGAAGTTAAATAATAAACACGTATACGATAGATGAATGGACGGCGCAAGGTGTGGCGAACTTACAGGCGGAACACGAGTACGGGGTTGTGTGGTACATTTGTATATCATTACAGATTTTCTTGCGGTGGTGACTAGGTGAGGTCGGTAACGTAATAATATTGCTATAAAAAGGGATTTTCAATATTTTGCTGAGCAAGATACGAGACCAGCGTTAGCTAACACATAGAAATTGAAACGTTTGCCCCCGCAAATAGGATTGAATCTTAATATCGATAAGTTCTCACCTCGCTGGAAGGTAATTTATAGGTTTCTGAAAAATTAGCTTTAACCGTTAGCGCCAAAAACCAGTATGATAACTTGGCTCTTTTTAGATTAATGGATTATAGAAACTTGAATACTGGATAATCGCAGAAATCGATACATATTAAAAGCCTCCATAACTTTAAGCTAGCTCTTAAAATCTCAATATATGATCTATACATAAAAGTATTATCTCTTAAGGGATTTTAAAGAAGGATATGTATGACAAGAAAAGCATTACTTTAACCTATAAAGGCGGCCTCAAAAGGATTGAACGGAAGAATACTCTTTCCAAAAGTTTATTTCTTCCATTGATTCGGAACCTTAGATGAGGAGTCTTGGTCATTAATAAAGATCATAGAAATCCAACGAACACTTTTTCGAAATTTTTCTGGTCCGAAATTTCTCTAATCTAGCAACTTGCCTGCAGTGCTAAATAAAAAAAAAAGTTAGCAGACGAATTGGCAAACTCAATAATACTATATAAATATGAAGTTCAGCTAATAACGTTGGGTATTCGATCTCGGCTGATATTTCACAGCTTGAAAGCTTAACAAGCCACCTAGAGCGTGTTCAATTCCGTATATACAATGTATATAATCGTACCTTGTTATTACATGTGTATAGTTTTAGGCGCTGAAACTCGAAGCGTACCGTAAAGCCGTATCTAACATAAGGTGTTTTGTGATTTTGTGTTAGGTATTAGTGCTTAATGCCCAATCAGTCAGCAATCCGCAAATTTCAGCTCAAAACTGCTTACGCATATATTGGATACGTAGTCTCTATCAGCACTCATGGAGGCAGCTAACTAAAGCGACTAATGAAATGGTCTTAGTCATTCAGTTTTGTATGAATAAAAAACTTGCGCTCAAAGCAAAATTGCTTTCCGAAGTCCTGTTGCTCAAGTCTTCGATTTATGCCAAAAAAACTTGCAAGGATAGCACGGCCATTTTACGAACTATAACAACCAGAGACTAAAGAACTGACTAAGGGCGCGTACAAATTGCTCAATCAATTCAATTGTGTGTATGCGAGCTGGATACGATTGCTTATCTGAAAGTATACAAGTCACAAGGTTATGTAAATTCCGATGTATGTTTGTGTCGCGACTTGCGCCAAATCTAGAACGCAACAATAGAAGTAACATTAGTTGCGCTAAATAGACGGAATACGCGTACGGCCCCCTGTGATGGTGCGAGGTCATACAGCATGAACATTACAAAATTTCAAGGACTTTGAATGACAAATTCACCAAACAATCGCCAAGCGTATTATTAATCATACCTACAAGGCCATAGACTATAGACTGTGTAGTGTAATAAATGCGAGAGTATGAGCAGAAGAGAGCATAAGAGGTTGAGAGAGCGCGGTAGCGTGAACATGAGCGGAATAGCAGGCAGTTAAAAAGAAGGTAGCACATAGTGTGAGTGAGAGGTAGCTGCCACCAATAAACATAGCCTTAGATGGGAGAATGAGACTTTCTGAGATATGAAATCTGTTGCAGTTAGTTGGGACGCATGTGCTGTACCAATGATAAATAAATAAATACATATGTATAGATAATCTGTAGCAGACATAAATTATTAATAAAACGTTTGACAGTAAAATTAATTTCAACGCTTATCTATCTATAGCGTGCCTTCCTGTTTCCTTACATTATTACATCATTAAGGTTTCGAAAGGAGGTTGGGTGGGCTATAATAAGGTAGGCGAAAAAGAAAAAAAAAAGCGTGAAATTAGCAAATGATTTAAATGAGCTGTAGAAAGGCGTTAATGCTTTCTATAATGTGCTTATCAATTTCTATACAATATTGCTGTTAAAATTTGAAAATGGTTTTAGAGTCGTAATTCGGTAAATAATCACTCGAAATATAACAAAAATAAGAAAAAACGTTGACCGAAGCTATAATACCCTTCACGGGTACATTTCTTAAAGCATAAAAGTGTATAAAAAAAGATGTTTATCTTGATTTTGATGGATTGGTCAATTATTCGTGCCAAATAACGTGAAGATATCTCGGCAAATAAAAAAGTTCTCCATACAAGGATATGATTTTGATCGTTCAGTTCGTATGGCAGCTATATGCTACAGAGGTCCCATATCG
The DNA here is from genome assembly GCF_042242935.1 of Bactrocera oleae. Taxonomy (NCBI): domain Eukaryota; kingdom Metazoa; phylum Arthropoda; class Insecta; order Diptera; family Tephritidae; genus Bactrocera; species Bactrocera oleae. The sequence goes on from NC_091539.1 coordinate 5,794,325, forward strand.
GCGTTACCAGCAAATGAGCAGCTTCTTAGAAAGAAAAGGACGTGTGCAAAATTTCAGATTGATATCTCAATGAGCGACTAGTTCGCGTATATACAGACAGACGGAGATGGCTAAAGCCAAATGCTATTTTATAGGGGTTCCGATGTTTCCTTCTGGGTGTTGCAAACCTCGTGGCAAACTTAATATACCCTTTTCAGCGTATACTTAACTAAAAATTCAGTAATAAAATCATAAACAACTTGAAGTTTTAAAAATATAATACAAAAGTTCTAGCGCTCTTCTCGCTATTAATTTTATAAACCAGTTGAGTAATAAATTCTAATTTTTTTTTTGGAATAGCGAAAGGAATACATATTATTGAAAGTTTTCGGGCGCTCCAGCCATTTATTATCACACCGGGTTGGTTATAACAGCTCTCAAGGCTTTTGAACGCTTTTTGGTTTATTATCGTCTTTTTAAAAACTAACTTCTCCCTGATTAGTAGAATGTAACTCAAAGTGTATCATCAGTACTATTACTTAGAAGATTGTGAGAAGAATTAACTAAATATCTCTTCAAGTCACTGTTTTGTAATGGCCATCACATATATTATTAACGGTTTTCATAGACCTTAAGCTAACTTTGTGACTTTATGTTGATACGCTATACATTTTTCTCCAACTACTGTCTGCCTTATGCTATGTAATCCCTTGGAAGTAGGGAAGTATAAAAACAGAGCAAATTCTATGTTCCTAAAAAAAATTCTGCAACTCGATACATTTTCGATATATTCTGAGTTTAAAGAAGCTTGTGACAGATTGAACAGAATTGGAAACGTGATTTTGCTAGCCGTTACTACGAGTTTTAATGCTTTCCGACATAGCTTAGATTTCATAACAATCATCCTATAATCATAAAATGTATTCATAAATAGGTGAAGAGGTAGTGCTGTGGTTTTTGAACCCATGCTTGCATCTACCTTTTTCCATCATATATAGAAAACTACATTCGATAGTAATCTAAGATGTAATGCGTACTCAATTAAAATTTTTTAATTATTTTTACATTTTTAACTTTAAAACTGCAGTGTCTACTTAATACAATTTTGTCATATAAATATATGTTTCGAATGGTATTTATGGTGAATACAAGTACTGTAGATATAATTACTTCAAAAATGCATTTTTATCTTTTGGCACTAAACAGTATAATACTTGTATTTTAGTAAAGATAACGTAATTATGCTTGGCATGATTCATAACTTAGGGTGTAACATAAGCAGAAATGCAAAATTTTGAGCAAATTTCGACTGAACTAAAACTTAAAATCATAAATAAATTATATTAGTAAAGAGTAAGTTATTATATAAATTTTTTTCAATAAAACTGTTGAGAATTGCAGTTTCATGCTAGTGATACGAATAAAATATTAAGTGTATTCGATATTTTTCGCGCTGATTTTGACATGACAGCAGCCTTACGCAATTTATTTGTGCTGAAAGTCTGCGTTAGAAGTACAAAATTATATATTGACTTGGAATTTGGAACTTGGGCAAATATTTAATTGAACTAGAAAACTATGGAACTCAGTGCTTCCAACCAACAGCTGCCACTCTATAAAGCATGCCATAAAATGCTTATGAGATTAGTTTACAGGCAAGTAAGTAATTACATATTGAGTCAAGCAGGAATATTTTTTCCCAAAAATATGCCTTTACGAGCTCTAAGATGTGCTCACTTCATGGGAAAATGAATATAGAACTTGAAACGAAGAAAAAACATAAAATGAAGCTAAAATTTAAATCAAGTAAGTGTTACAGAAAAATTAGTACTTTGCGGCAAAAAAAAAAGAAAAATTAACAGAAATGCTGATTATTCCTTAGACCAAGCAAATGTGTAGAAGACAATCAAAGCCAAATACAACAAAGCAAAAGCAAACGCTCGCCAAGATGGTGATGATGAAGATGACAAATACGCGTCTGCAAGACGTGCAAATAGAGCAATGAAAAACGTGGACGTGGTAGGAAAACACAAACGAACGTTGCAAAGGAGACACAAGAAAGAGAGAGATAAAACAGACTTTGAAAAACGGGCGCAACAAAAGTGTAAGCAAAGGATGTCAGGGAATCCACAGAGTGAAATTACTAGTTAGTGTGAGTCAAAATTTGCTTTGATAAAAGTGCAGGTATTGTAACAGCACAAGAAGTATAAAGGTGCAAAGAGTACGTAGCAACGAAAGGCAAGCGTAACGACACGCCAGCAAATGCTAGTGCGTGGCAAGGATGGTAAAACCCCTAAACGACGGGCCTCGCATAACATTTTACTGCAGCTTGAAGTAAAATGATATGCGAGGTGGATGGAGGTGAAATAAAAAAATGGTGGTGTTTTTTTTCGGGGGAGGTTAAGAAAAATGTTTTCTGCATGATCATTGTGTCCTCACAGCGTTGAGGTAAAGAGACGGCACAAAAGAAACAATTTGAAAAATAACAAAATTTTTAAATTAAATTTCAAAAATTAATTTAAAAAATTAATTAAATAATTTATAATTAAAAAACATTAATGATTAAAAATGAAATTAAATTACGCTTGCATTAAATTTAACAAAATTAAATTATGGAACATAAAATTTAAAAATTAAAAAAATATAAAATAATGGAATAAATAAAAATTATTTTAAAAAAATTGAGATGAGGAAATAAATAAAATTTAATTGGTTTTACTGAATTATTAATTATATCAAATGAAATATGAAATGAAATAAAAGTGGTAAAATAAAATGTAAATTTTTTTGGCAAAATATTTCAAAAAAATATAGTAATTATAAATTATATAAAAATAATTAAACTTAAATAATATAAAATAAAAATAAAATAATTATGAAAATATAATAAAAATTATTTGGAAAATATATAAACAAAAGTATAAATAAAATTTAATTACTTGAACTGATTTAATTAATTATATGTAATAAAATAAAAATAAATAAATGTGGTTATAAAAACTTTTAAGATATTTCATAACAAGTTATTTAACAAAAATTATAACAAAGATAAATTGAGTAAAATTAAATAAACTTAAATAATATAAAATAAAAATTAAATTAAAAAAAATCTCAAAAAAAAATTAAGTTAAATTTAATTTTTGAACTAAATTATTTAATTATGTAAAATAAAACACGAAATGAAATTAAAATATATGAAAATGGTAAAATTTAAATTTTTTCAAAAAAAATATTTAATGAGTATATATTAAATGTAACTAAACAAAATTAAATAATATAACATAAATATAAAAAATTATAATCACAAAAATTTAATTATTTTAACTTGATAAATATAAATTATAAAATAAAGTTTGAAATTACTAAATTAGTAAGATAAATTTTAATTTTTTCAAAAAATTTATAAAAGAGATAAATAAACCAAAAAAGGCAAAATAAAATTTATTTGCTTTATTAATTAAATATTTATTAAAAATCAAATAAATTTACAAAATAAAATAATTCTAATAAAAGTAATAATAAGCAAAAGATATTGAACAAAATATAAAATATAAAAAAAGAGTAAATAAAATTAATTAAAAATATTAAAATAATTATTATAAAAACGAAAATAACTAATTTTTTTCACAATTTTTGCAAAAAAAAAATTTAAATCAATTTACTTATATTTTTAAGAGTAAAAAACTACTTTTTGGAAAGATATAAACAAATGTTGATAAATAAAAATTTTATTATATTTAATCCTATAATATTCCTTACAATTTTCAAAAATTAGAAAAAAATTACGATATTTAAATTTATAAATTTTTACTTTTTTCACTTTCCATTTTTTCGTCTTTTTATTTAATTTAATAAAATGTAACGTTTTAATTCAAAGTAATGAGCTTAATTTGAAATCACTATACTCTGACAAATTTTTGCGTTTTTGTAAACAATAATCAAAAGCAGCAAACCTATGTGCACTCACCTCAAGATAAACATCACTGTCCGGATTGAAGGTGTCATTCACCCGCTGAAAAGTGTAATTCACATGTGGTATTGAGTGCAAAATGCGCACCAATATGCTGGGTTGCTCCATATTGCTGAACAATTTTCGCTACTTGCTTGCGTGTTGAAGATGTTGCGGCTATAGTTGTTGTATTTTAGCTAATCAGTATTTATTTGATGTTTATTTATGATTGCACTACAATTTATACCGCTTTTTAGCAAAGATTTGCACATTTCACGCACAACACTTGTCTAATTTTAGGCGCTTACACAAATCAAATTAAATGCAAAACTCATGCGTATATAAAAAAGGAATAAAACTTTTAATTTTGACTTTTGACGTCACAATAATTTACGCACTCAAGCAGCAAGGCGATGAGAGAGCGCGTTGCGAGAGCGCGCAAGCGATGTACATATGAACAGTGCGGTGAATTTTTTTTAAAGTTGATTTCCTATATGTATTTGTATGTGTTTGCGTGCATATGCACGAGTGCTGTAAAACGTGCTGCTGCGTTATTTATGACTTTTTTAATAGAATTTATTTTGGCAAGCCAAAATTACTGCCAGACGCTCTCTCGCTCTCCTAACAAATTTAGTTGATGTTCACTTAAAACGGAGCAGACTTTTGGGCGCTCAAACGTGTGCGTTGTATATAAGTATATGCAATGTTTTATTTTTTGCATCAAGCATTAGCACATTTACGACCTTTTGTAAAGTTACACGACAGCACAATTTACACTGCAGCGCTCAAAGTAGCACAGTTTTAGACGAAATCGTATTATAATTTCAAGCACTTAGTTTTCGCTGTTATATTATATATGAGCCACTTAAACGCTTTTGTTTCGCTGTATGTCATAAAAATGTTGCCGTTTTTTAGGCGCAGCGCAAACCTTTTTTTTTTGTATTTTAAAGCATTTATTATATGTTACACTCAGAAACTTTCCCTATTTTGTTTACTTTTTACACTTTTGCATATCTAACAAAAGTATAGCATACTTTTGAGCGCCTCAAACTTTTTCTAATTAATTTTTTTTCTTTTCTTTTCCAAAGTTTCACAACTTAAACTCTTGCTGTGTTTTAGCTTTGATTTGTCTCACAGCCTTCGCGTCGATTTTCTTTACTACCCGTTTTACATAATACGTTGCATACATTCGCCCGTTTACACGCGTACACGCACAAGCTGGCCGACTATTATTAAGCACACTTTTAGGCGTTAACCTGCCCTTGTCTAAAGCGCTCAGCTGTTTTGCACTCGACACTTTTTTTTTTGTTTTGTGCAAGCCAAATCGTTGACTATAGCATATTTGCAGGCGCTAGACGTCATTCGCTTATTGGAGATCTTCTTTGTTTCGTGAGCGCTACACAGCTCTATTCACGTGACGTACAAATCACAGCGCGAAGGGAATTCGCAGTACGGCGTAGTTGTAAACTTTCGCTGCATTTATTTGTCGATTTCAATATTTATATATGACTGAACCTGTATATTTGTGTAGTGTCGTGCCTCTAGTATGCTGTTTGGCTAGAATTATGCCCGTCTATCCTCGCTGCCACTACGCGCAAATGATTAAATCAACGGTTTTTGTTGTGTCTTTAGCAGTCACAGCGACGCACAGCATCCTTACTAGACTGGACTCAAATGCCGAAAGACTTAAACACTGCAACGACGACCTGATGTCTCGTTTTCCGTTGGGCACCCAACGCGTTCCACAATTTCTACGCACGTCGTACGATACACCGTTAACCGCGCGCGCCTCACTATTACCCACCGTCACTAGGGAGTGGAGGTGGTCTCTGCCGCCGCCGTCACTGTCGCCTCGTACGCGCGCACTCGTTTCTCGTTTATGTGCTAAATTTTCACTTTCGTTTTCACACCCAAAAATTCGGTGTGTGTGCACCTTGAAGCAGGTTTACACTATGCTTACTATTACCGTTTTGTGCGCGTTTTTTCGATTTTCTCTAATTATATTCTACAAATTCGTTTTAATTTCACAAATATATGCAATTTTATAAACAATTTCACATCAATTTTTATTTGCGTTCGCAGCACACGCAATGCTATCCGTTTTAATGCCCGTTGACAGCTTCCTTCGCTGTGCTGCTCTGTTCTGTCAGTGGCTGGCGTTTGGCAAGGCTTCACAGGCTGTTCAAGTCAGGCAGCAAGCCTTTGCTGTAGTCATTCGCTCTTGGCGCTCACACGCGCGCAGTCTATATGGTCTCGCTTGTCTACACTTACTCTCTTTTTCTTCTCAACCGCTCAGTTGTGAGATTTGCTTGCAGAAATCCACCACAGCTTATGGATTACTTGCAATCCTTCTGCCTGTCTCATGAAATAATTGCTGCCTGCCTTCGCATAGTTATTTGAGTTCTCTCTTTGTTTGTCAGTTTGACAGCTGGAGTGTTGACAATGCCGTGTGGTGAATAAAACGTAATGAGTGTTGTAAATATATTTTTGAAGGCGCTGCAAATAAAAAATAAGAACATAATTTTTAATATTTTCTACAGTAATGTATAAATATTAGTCAAGTGCTATACTACATAGGGAAAGCCGTAATGAGAGCAGGTGGACTTATTAACTGACTCTTCTTCTAAATATACAATAAATATTTGGTATGTGGTAATCCCTTCTTGTATTATTTTTTCGCTTTTTCTTTTATATTTTAATTTATATTTTTACATAATTTTTTAATAATTTTCTTTTATAAAAAGAAGAAATATATGAAATATATATAGGTAGGTAGGTAGAGTGGGTGTCTAACGACGCACCTAGGCCTTTAGGAGCCACCCTGATAAAGTTCATCAAATCAAAGCCAATTTTCTTCGTGAAAAATTCGGTTTAGATATGATTAACGATCGGAAAATCGCCACGACTAAATCAGGAACAACGATGAATCCTCTATTTTCCAGAAATCTACACTATTTAGAATCATGAACAAATATTTCATACTGCAGTTACCATAAAGCCATAATCTCCGCTATACCTACTGCGACTGAAGATAATGGTTACATTGAAGAAATAAATGAAATATTAAATTTGTATAACAGATCTTATTATTTTGATTATCCCTGTAATATGCACAATATTACTCTCTCGCTCTCACTTTCTCTCTTTCTTTCTCTTTCACTGACCCTCACTCTCAATTAATCGGTAACGAAGTATTTGCTTTTATCACATGTACTGTGCGGAACGCGATTTTTTTTATTAAGCAGTTCAAATATTAATATAAATATTGTAAAATAAACTTATTATAATTTATTTATGTAAATTTAATAAAGTAAATTAAATAAATATTTAGCTGGGTAGTAAAAAACAAAATTAAATTTATTTAAAGAAAATTAAATATGGTTGCAAAAAATAAAAATTAACTTTATAATTTATTTATGTACACACATTATTGTCATAGAAATTGTAAAAACAAATTATTTATTTTTTTGATCTAAATTTTTTACATTTTCCGTTTATTTGGTATTAAAATTTTATATATAAAAACATATCTGTTTATTATATTATATTATCTATTACTGTATTAATATGATTGTCGTAAAATTATAATAATAAATAATTCAAATTTTTTTTAAACTTTTTCTTATTTTTTTTTTTAATTTTAAAAATTTTTTTTACATATTTTTTCTGTTCTCTGTTTATTTGGATTTAAAAATTTTTTGTATGCATTTTTAATCAAGTGTTTTTACATATTTATTATTGTTTATTATTTTTTACAATGTGTGTGTGTACATTTTATTGTTACTATTTTTAAAATTATATTTGTCAAAAATCCAAATTTTGTTTAGCTTTTTTTAATGAATTAAATTTGTAATTAAAATTTTTTGTAATCAAAAAAAAATTTTTTTTTGTTTTTTATTATATTTAAAATTTCTTTTTTTTTGTTTTTTATTATTATATTTAATTTTTTTTTTTGTTTTTTATTATATTTAAAATTTCTTTTTTTTGTTTTTTATTATTATATTTAATTTTTTTTTGTTTTTTATTATATTTAAAATTTCTTAAACTTTTTTTCTAATTATTTCACTTTTCCGTCTATTTGGTTTTACTATATGAATAGGTTTTATTTAAGTGTTTTTTCTAACTAATTTTCAATAATAATATTTATGCAAGTAAGTGGAGTAAATTAAATGAAGTTCTCTAGTTTATTACAACATAGTCGAAAGCCATTGTTTAGTTTTTGCATAAATAAATAAAAACAACAACAAAGAATATTCGAAATACACTTATCATATATATAATATATGGTATATATTTAATACATCGTATGTATGTACATATGTTTTGCAGTGCATACTTGTATATGTATATTACTTAATGCATATACATATATATCTGTATTTCAAATATTTATTTGCATTTCTACAAAACATTATGATCTCATGCTTCGTCATTTGTTTATTCAGTTTCAAAGTGGAAATAATGAAATCAAAAACCGTAAGCGCAGTTATCTATATATGTATGTATATGTTAAACAAGGCGCATATATAAAATAAATACAGATTTTTTTATATAAATAAATATATGTATTTGTATATTAGGATGGGTAAAAACAAAACGAATATTCCTTTTCGCTTGCTACTCCGAAAAAGTAGGTTCTTAGACACCTCTACAAAATCTCTCCAAGTATCAGCTCTTAATTGTGACGGGAAGGTTCTTCCCCGTACAATTTTCTATTGTTTTCTAATTATAACATAGAAAAATTCATATCTCGCTTCCAACTACTTAAAAAAAGTTTACGTTTTATAGTAAATTGAATTTATTACGATAAACCTAAACGTTTACAAGATATTAATGGTTGAAGTTTGATTATTTTAAGGAAAATTTTTTCTCATTGCAAGAATCTTTTTAACTTGCAAAACTCATAGTTTTGTAGGAAATTTACTGCTCTGTAGCGTTTTTCGTAGAGGTGTCTAAGAACCTATTTTTCAGAGTAACAAGGGTCATTCTCAGCCGAATGTGTATAGTACATATAAAGAGTAAAGTATGGTGAATTATGTGTTTGAATTTTTTTTTTAAATAATTCAGAAAATACATACTTGTATATAAATTTATCTATGCATATATGAAGATATATATATATATATATATATGTATATATGACTCGTATAACTATTTATGTTTGTTGTTATATGTATTTATATATTTTTTCTATTCATTTGAGCATTAAAATCAGGCGGCATAATCTGTAATTACAGCCTAACCGGCATAACTGCATAATAATGCGTTAGAAAGGCATGTGAACATACGCTACATACATATGTACATACACTTGTGTATAATGAATATTTGCTAATTTGATTTGTTAGCAGCATTTTGCAATTTACAGCACAAAAATTCAGTAATTAGTGTTAAAAATGTTTAAATTTCAATAGAAAGGTCGAATGCTTCACACGAATACCGAAAAAAAAATAATAATTGAAAGAGTGCGTAATATAAAGCTAAAGTTAAAAATATTTAAAAACACAATTTAGCTGAAACAAATATAGAAAGTAATAGGGGTTAAACTGAAAATGTCTCAAATTTTAAACAAAAAACACCAATTATTTCATTAATATGAAAATCTATCTGCTCTACCACATTTATGCACATATTTCTCTGTGTGTGTGACTTCCAAATATTTTGAATGCCTTAGCATAACTCTTAAAAGGCAGTTGTTAGTATACATAATGCCACCATAAATGACTGATCACCTAATGCTTAGTTACTGAATGCCGCTATTGGTGTTCAAATATGTTTATATACATACATGCCTTTTATACATATGTATACATATATACCATATTCGTACATATACAATTTTATGTCTGCTTAGATAGTATATACAAGTTTTTATTGCTTTTTAAATCGTAACCGACGCAAATTAGACGCCAAGTAAGATTTTAAAAATAAATAAAAAATATTTTACGGCATCTGCCGTTGGCGTGTATGAAAATAAAGCTAGTGCTAGCTGCGTAATGAGCTATAAATTGTTTTAATTGATATAATATTATATATGATGATTATGGGTCAAATTTGTTGACATCGAAGGTTTATTTTAAATTGACAATGTTTTCATTATTTTCTTTCTTAATTTAAGGTTTAAAAAATATTTAAAAGCAATAAAATATTAATAAATATTTAATTTATTTTTAATATTATGTATTATGTTTAAAACATTTTGGGCATTTTTTTGTTTTTAACTTAATTTAAATAATTTATTTTTTAATTTTATTTAAGTAAAAATTGATATCGATATTTTTGGTTTTAATTCATATATTTGCTTGCTAGTTTTTTATAAAATTAACATTTTGTGGTTTAAAAGTACCTTTTATTTCATATTGGTTTTGGTTAATTAAATTTTATATTAGTGTTTATAAATATACATTTTTTATTTTAAATATTATTATAAACTATATTATATTATTTTTTTGTTTAAAATTTAATGTTAAATTATACATAACTTTTCTATAAAATTATTATATAAACTATTATTATAAATTTTTTGGCTTAAAAATTAATTTTTTTTATGTTTTTTTTATTTTAAATTACACATTACTTGCTCATTTTTATTATTTATGTATAAAATATTTTAATAAAAATTATTTTATAATTATTTTTAACATTCATATATATTAAAATATTTTTATAATTATTCTGTAATTTTTGGTTGAAAAATACAATTTTAATATGAATTTCCTTATTTTAATTTTTTTTATTTTATTTAAATTTTTATTTTATTGACAGCAGCTTATAAGCATTTTTTTGCTTATAATTTTATTTTCAATTAGTTTTCCATTTGCTTGCTCAGTTTTAATATAAATTTTTATGGTAAAAGTGTTTTGTTTCTCTTTTTTATTATAAAATATTCTTATAAAATTTTTTATAAAACTTTTTTTCGCACAGTTTTAATATAAATTATTTGCATAAAATTTTTTTTATAAAACCTTAAAAAAATTTCAGAAAAAAGATATTTAAATTTTTATTTTATATATTTTTTAAATAATTTAATGTTTGTTGGAGTTTGCTGGTGATTTTTAGTAATATTAAAATTTTTTAGTTCAAAAAATATATTTTTTAATGGAATCCTAAAATACTTAAAATAAGTGTAATTTATATATATTTTTTAAATTTTGTTTGTATTATATAGATATTTTTTTATAATTTAAAACTTTTTGGAATTTGCTTGAAATTTTTATTAACATTATAATTTTTAAATTTAAATTTAAATTTAATTTAAATTAAATAGAATCTTATTTATTATTAATATAATTGATTTATTTTTTTTATTTAAACGTAATTTTTTATAATTTTAATATTTAAATTTAATTTAACAAATGTTTTTACATGTCGTTGTTGGTTTTGTTGAGTTTACTTTTTTATTTGCTGTGGATTTTCTTGTAGTATTATAAAATTTTTAGTTCGAAAACTATATGTGTTTAATAAAACCTTAAAAAATCATGGAAAAAGTACGAATTAAAAAAATTTCATTTTTTTTGAAATTAAAGTTTTTATAATTTTTTGTTTTTAGTTTTTTAATTAAATTTTTTTATATAATAATCTTTTATATAATAACTATTATAACTTAGTTACTTAAGCAACAATTATTTTTATTGTTATTATAACGGGTAAAGAAATAGTTAAGTTAAAGCAAATTCATAAACTTTTTATATATTGTTTTTGATCATAAAGAAAAAGTTTTATTGATTAAAAAAGAGTGTATGCTTAATTTTTAGTTTAAATCACATTTTAAATATAATATAATGTAACTTACTTATTTTAAAATAATATTTTATTAATATTATAATATTGTTTATATAAAATTATTATTTTTTTTTATATTCGACTGATTCCACATAAATTTCAATTTGCTGTTTTTTTCTATATTTAATAAGTTTATATTTATTACATTAATTCTTTTACTTTTTAGTACCATCTCAGTATTTTACATCATCTTTCTTGTTCATATACATACATAAATGTAATTTTGTTTTTTTGTGTTATAAAACTTTATTTCACTAGCTTATTACTCATTTATCTAACTTGCACAGACAATGAACGATCAAGTTCGGTGCCTGCATACTAAGTTATTTATCTATTTTTTTTATTATCTTCTAGGTTTTCTCATAGTGAAAAAGTGAGCTGTTGCCGGCATAAAAATGTAGGAGCGGCGAGGCAAACAACTTGAACAACAATTGAAATACGATGAGTGCCTGCTTACACACACGACATACCTACATATATGTATATATGTATATTGGGATATACAGGTGCATACATATATACATATATGCATATACATATATATACTTTACATTTCATTTTATACAAGTACTTGTATATATATATAATATATACTCGTATATTAATACATATATGTATGTTTGTATATAACTAAAAGCTTCTAGTGCGTGTGCCAGCAGCCGTCGCTGCGCGATGCTAAGTGTCTTCGAAATCTGCTTAATTCTCTTTAATTTTTTTTGATCTATTTTCATAACGATCGCAATTGTGAACACTTGAGTAAACAATTGCCGGCTTACTTTGAAAGTAAACAAAAGCGTAAATGATTTCGTATTAAACATTTTTTTCGATGCAGATAAGAAGTTTTTTTTTTTGTTTTTATTTTAAATTGATCTTCCGATGATCCACTCAATTTGCTCGGTATTAAAGTTTTCGAGCTTAATGTACTTACATACATATATCTATGTAAAAAATGTCATATCTACAATATGATAGATATTTAATTCATGTATATACAATATATATGATATACTTTTTTCTTATTTTTATTTAAAATTTTGTGGAAATTGTATCATAAAAGTTAACTCAACTTAATAATTTTATTCTTTTAAACTGTAAACGGCATTACGCTTATAAAATTTTCAACCTATTGACTATGTATGCTAGTTCGTTCTTTAGGGTCTAAGGTTCCGTCTGCCTCAAAACTATTTTTAAATATTTCAATCTAGTATGTGTATGCTCTAATGTTATAAATTCACAGATTTGAATAAACATTTTTTCTTACCAATTAACTGTAATACAAACATTTAATTTTTTTATTTTAACATCTTAATAAATTTTTTTTCCTAATTTTTTTTTTACTTTTTTTTTGTTTTAATTTATTTTTTGTTTTAATTTATTTTTTGTTTTAATTATTTTTTTGTTTTTTTTCTGGTTTATTAATATTTTCTATTTACTACGGTTTTGAACAGCTAGCATTATTTTAACTTAAACAATTACCAAAAAAATTAAAAAACTTACAATTAACTAATGTAAAATAATAAAAATAATTTTTTTTAAATAAAATATTTATATTGTTTAAACAAAATTAAAAAAAAATAATAATAAAAACATCTTATTTTCATCATATTATGTTAATCAATTGTGTTATTTTAAATGATAATTTAAAATTATTATTTTAAAATTTCACTCTAAAACATTTCAAATTATGTAGACGAAGTTTAGCAGTTTCATTTTTTTAATACTTTTATATACGTATGTATATGTATTTAGAGTGCATTTTTCACAGCTAATTTGAAATTAATAATGTTTTGAAAATTATCGCAATTGTTTTAGTTGCAAATAAAAAAATATTATTGAATTTTTTTCTAAGCAATATTTTTTTAAACATTATTTAATTATTTATGAAAAATAAATTTTTTTATTAAAAATTTGTATTAAAAAAAATAAAATATATATATATATACATATATATAAAATTATATATACAATATATAAAAAAATTTTATTAAAAAAATTTTGTTTTTTAGGACTATTTATACAATAACTTTTTTTTTACTTTTTTAACTTTTTTTCTGATAAAAATGTTTTTAACCATGAAAAGCATTAAGTCTCAATACTTTAACGTAATTTATTACTTTTACCTCTTCAGCAATTTTAAATAAATTTTCGTATGCAACAATTTATTATTATATTTTACATTAATTTACTTATTTGATTACATAAACTTTTCACTATAAATTTGGTGTGGCATACGTTTCAAAGCAAACATTTTTCTCTTAACTTTATTTATATAAATTAAAGTCAACAATGGGGTACTTAACAAATTTAAGATAAGCATACTTTTTTGTAAGGTGTAAGTTTCAAATTTTCTCTTTTATAAAAAAAAATAGTTAAAGGTTTTGAATGCTTTATTTGCTTTTTTAGAATTTAATTATTTGATTTTATATTTGTTTTTTAATAAGATAAATGATATATTTTATTTGATTTGCCCATTAAAATTCTCATAAATTTTTTTTTTTTTAATGTTTTGAAAGCTTTGATGTTGCTGTTTTTAGAATTAAAATACATAACTTAACTTTTTTTTTCTTTTTCTAGTTTTTTCAGTATTTTAAATTATTTTTCTAATTTTCATGTATTATACCTAAACAATTAGTTTATCTAAAATATTTAATATTTCTTTAATGTTTGTTTTTTAATTTTTTGGATGAAACATTATTTCAAATTTGTATACATATTTTTATGTATATACAAAGTAGTATAAAAAGAATTTAGTAGTATTATGCACTCTTTGTTTTTAAAATATTTAGTATATTCGATTTATTACTATTTTTCTGTTTCTTTTTATTTATTAGTTTTCATACAAATACTGCCCGTGTTCATAATCCATCAATTTTTCTTTTGATTTACTAAATTAATTCCAATTCATGCTGCATTCAACCACTGACAGTCGCACAATTGCATTCCTCTCCCTTCTCAAACAACCCACACATTTTGCGCTTACACATACACATACGTATATACTTATATATTCACACAAATTGACTGCTGCAGCGCTGCCAGTTGGACAGCTGAAATGCACAAAGCAGCAAAAACAACAAACGCACCATACGTTTATAAATTATTTGTTATTATTATTGTTGTTGTGGGAAACTTACACTATTTTCGCTGCCGCTTACACAGTTTTTACTATAACTAAACGCATTCTGACATGATTTACTTTCATAAAAGTCGTTCGATTGCGTTAGAATAACTGCGACGCCAACGTTCTGCCGCACAAGCAAACGCTGCTGCTCCTTTTCGTTCACAAACTTGTTATTTGTTTTCCGAAAGCACAAACACACACTTTGTTGCAAACACTGCTTTATTTAAATTTATTTATTAACAAATATATTTATATTTGTCTTCAATATGCTTATTAGTATAATTATTCATTTTTTCGCTGACGCACTACGCTAAGCGAACACGCTCGTTTTACATTCGTACACGACGGCGACCGCTTCGAAACTCTTTTGCTCAGCCAGCGATTGCCTGAATTTTTCCCACATTTGTATATCCCGACAGCGCTTGCCGATAGTTTTCACTACTATTTACACACATACTTATGCACGCGCGTACATGTAATTTTGTATGTGCCTATCGCTGACCGTGGGCAACAGCAACACTGGAAAACTGGTTCCGCGTTTTTGTTTACACTGTGCGTGCGAGCGAGATGACCATAGTGGTAAACGGCCAATGCGGCGAATATGCAAGGCAGCGAAAATGTAATGCAGCGAGTGTCGTGTATTTGGTTTACTAGTTCGGTTATTTCCGGCGAATCAGCTGTTTCTAAAAATGATTGTCGTTTTTAATTGTGTGTTAAAATTGTGGTTTGAAATTGGTTGGTATTGACAAGAATTAAAAATTAAATAGATGTTCGAAGTTGTGAAAAGCGATATTTGGACAAAATTGAAATCTTTACAAGAAGGCTTTATCGAGCTTAGAAGCCAGGAGTGCTGTTTCAGTATTATAAAACAGAAAGTGGTGACAGCTTGCGTCCAAAAAACCGGAAACCAATTGCTGTCGGAATTTGGCACGGTTCTGAAACCAGATACAGCAACCCATCAAAAGTGTTAGTCTGTACTTAAACAGCTCAAAGGCATACTTTAAAAACTCACACGCACACTTTAAAAGCTCACAAGCACCTTTCTAAAAGCTTTTGTGGTCAGGAAAGTAAAGTAAACTTTCTAGTGAGACTGTCTGCTCAGGAAGTGGTCTTCTCTACTTAGTAAAGCTCGCAGGTATTCATCAGTCGTTGTCCGCAAGCAATACTATGGACAGAATTTCATCAACTTGGGATGCTTCCAGCTCGGTGAGTTGATCTTAATTTAAGTGTTAATGTGTTATAACTTTGTGAATATTGAACAAGTAATATACGAAAGCTAATCCAGCTTAACTTACAACACACAAAATATTTGACATTTATGTATGTATAACAACTTACAAAATAATAATATCTTTCTTCCTCTTTATTTCTCGTTTTAAATTAAGCTCGTAAGAACTCACTGGAAGGTCTTTGAGGTTATGTAAATTAACTCGCATAAATATTTGCAATTTCGTAGATATTCAAATTTAAGCTGTATGTTAAACTCTAAATTTTTTAGGTCGCACTGTACGTACTATACTAAAATTAAGCATAGACACACACCGCTGCCAAAAAATGGCGAATATTTCAGCCTGTAGATGGCCGTGAAGCTTCCTAATTGCATATAAACAAAATTCAACTGCAACAAATTTTTGAAAAAAAATTTTTTTTTGGTTTATTTTTTCTTTCTAATTAAACTACACTTTAAATCTAATTTTTCGCACAAATGTACTAAGTTTATAAATCTCATTATGCTTGAATGAACGTCACTATATCTCGGGGAAGGCGCTGCCAATCAGATGTTTGCCGCGATAACGCCAGGTGTAAGTGACAATGCCGAAGCGCTGATTGCCCAGTGATACCGGACATGTGCGATCGGGACGCAGCTGGAAACATACTGTGTACAGAGCCAATTCCAATTCGGGTGAGGTGCCAGCGAAGACGCCATTAACCGGTTTATTAACACCTTTATGGCTGAAGCGTACTTTCAGAACTTTCGCTTTCTGTAGAATAGAATAGAAGCAATATAAATACAATAGGTATATGTTAAGAGAGTGAGTATTTTTCGCCTGCACTCACATTGCCCAAATCGATTTGATGCAGATAACCCTTATAGTCCAAGCGACCAGCTTTCTCCTCGTCCGCGAAATAGACCCAGTTGTGCAGACCGATTAGTGTGCCATTTTTTACTTCGTGCACGAAGACATGTTCAAAGCCCGAACTGCCGATGCGTCCCTGCCCACGCGAGTACTGTGTAAACCAGAGCTCTTTAACGAGATCGCGATGGGTCTTCGGATCAGGTGTTACAATGCCTATGAGCAAGAAGAAGTTTGAGCTAATGTGAGAAATAAATACACGGCTTGAATTTTTTGACTTACCTTTGTTTTGCAAGAAGAGCATGGCCTGTCGCATGACCTGTGTACCCATTACTGCATCGACGAATTCATTCTCCTCACGACGCTCATTGACGGTCACATGTTCATTGGCCAAAGTATCCTCTTCGTAGTTATCGAAGAGCGCGCGCATTTTAGCGACTGTCGGTGAATCGAAAGCGCGAGGTTCGACTTCAAAGAGACTGAAAAGAATTCAAGCGGTATTGACTTGTGTTCAATGTTCAAAAACTAGCTTCTGTTAAATTGTTCATTAGCGTAGATAACTTACGGCTCGGGCGCCTCGTCCGTGCTATCAATTGACCTTGTCTTGCCCTGAGCATTGACATGCAACAAATTTAACAAGCTCTGCTCTTTAGCATATAGTTGCTCAGTGAGGGCGCGTATTTCGTCGTCGCTGGCAACTGAGCTACCGCTGGCACTACTATCAGTGCCAGGTTTAACCGTAGTTGAGGGACCGGGCACGTGTGGTACAAAGGAAACGCCAGTTCCACCAGCGCCGGGCGTACCTGGTCGCATGGGACTGCTTGGCGTTGGTGAAGTTGGAGTTATGGTACCACTACTTGGACGTGAAGGTGCCACTGGTGTGGGCGAACCCCAAGCAAATACTGGTGTGGGTTGTGCACCACCAGTAGGAGAGGAAGGTCGTAGAGGTGATACTGGGGTGGGGCTACCGGGGGTGCGTGGTGTTGGTAGCGGTGGGAAGTCTTCTTTGTTGCCCAGGGAAGAACGACGTGGTGGCGGTAAAGGTGGAAAATTATCTTTTGTTGTTGAAGGACGGTGTGTAGTGGTCGTGGATAGTACAGTGATTGTGTCAAAACCATTACGCATATCGAAACCTAAAGCACTGCCGGGAGGACTTGGTTTTGGTGTTGTCGTTGTCGTGGTTGTGGTACTAGTTGTGGTTGTTGTGCTGGTCAGTGGTGCCAAACCGAAACCGGGTCGTCCGGCTGGGCCACCTTGTGGACGTGCGCCACCGCCATAGCTTAGATCCAAGCCAGACGGCTGGGCTTTAGGTGGTTGATATGGGCCAAAACCAGGTGGTAAATTCGGTTGTGCTGTACCCGGACGACCAAAGTTATTCACATTACCAGCGCTGCCAAAAGTGCCAACACCGCCAAAGTTGTTTGCAGTCGATACCGCCTGCGGACGTTGTTGCTGCAATTGCGGGCTGCCGGCTGGTGGATGCAAACCGATAGGCGAGGTTGGAGTTTGCGCTGCTGACTGCGACGTGGGTTGAGGCCATTGTGGCGGCTGTTTGCCATTACCACCGAAGGGTGAAGATTCTGGTGTGTCGGGACGTGGTCCCAGTGGCATCAGTGGTGCATTTGGGTTAATGGAAAACGGTGGTGGCTTTTGTGCGCCAGCGGCATTAGGTTGTACACGTGGTGCATTTAGTTGTGGTTGGGGCGGAGTGGGGGCCGGCAAATTTCGTATTGGTAATGGTGTGGTGGTAGTGGTGGTCTTATCACCACCGCTATTAAACAAACGACTAAACCAGCCGGACTTCTTTGTTGTCTGCTCTTCCGGTGGCGCTGGAGTTATCTCGATCTCCGTTTTGTAGCTGGCTAGAAAAATTATTGAAATTCAAATATTTGTTTTACTGGAATTAGCACGCAACTGCTAGGGAGTAAAATAGGGAGATAAGCGTTAACACAAAAAAAATTTTTTATTAAACTGAGATAAGAAATTTTTTTAAATATTGTTTGAGTGAAATTTATGAAATTTAGTTCATCAAATAATAAATTTTGTTTGCCAATTTTCTGCAGAAATTTTGTTAGTTAGATCAAAATAATATTACGAAATAAGAATACTTTCTGATCCCCATTATAAATCTTCAAAATTACAATTTTTATTGTAATTTTTTAATTTTGTCCTGATTTTCATTCCAATTTTTATACCCTGAGAGGTGATAACAGTCGACGAAATTTGTAACAGAAGCAAACTTTGAAAACCCTATAAAATATATATATATAAATGATCAGTCTGGCGAGCTGCGTCGATTTAGCCATCTCCGTCTGTCCGTCTGTCTGTATATATGGAAACTAGTCGTACAATTTTTGATATAGAATTTGAAATTGCGTAAACGTCCTTTTAAAGCTGCTTATTTGTCGGAACTGGCGATATGGAAACACTGTAGCATATAGCTGCTATACAAACTGAACAATCAAATCATGATCTTGGATGAAAATTTTTTTTTATTTGGCAATATATCCTCACAAAATATA
Source organism: Bactrocera oleae (assembly GCF_042242935.1). NCBI lineage: Eukaryota > Metazoa > Arthropoda > Insecta > Diptera > Tephritidae > Bactrocera > Bactrocera oleae. Next base: position 5,813,753 of record NC_091539.1, read on the forward strand.
ACAAGGATTACTGTTCAAGCCAATGGCACAATCTTCGAAGAAATTGTTCAGATCGCACCACTGTAGCAAATAGCCGTCATATAAGCTGACTGATCAAAGTAAAGTGTTTTTATGGAGTATTTTGTATTAGTGAAGGGCTTCGAAGTTAACGTTTGTTTTTATTCATTTAATTTTTTCTGCTGAATTTTTATGTTTTATTCTAAAACTTATCATTTTTATTTTTTATCAATATATTTGTTTACTTTTTTAATTTAATAACTTGCTTTTAATCTTATCATTGAATATAGACATAAGTTTTGCTATTCATTTATTTATTATTTTACTAGAGTTTTATTTTTTTTATTAGTTATTTAAAATTTTATTTTATATATTTAATAAAAATTAAAAATAAATGTTTAAATATTTACTTATTAATTTTTTTAATTAGTTGCATTGTTATATATTTTAATTTTTTTTTTTTTTTTTAAATATTGTTATTTCATTAACACCTCACCCCACTGTATTTTCTTAATGAAGATAGTTTTTTGGAAACTTCACGGGCTTTGTGTAATGTTTTTTTGTTTTGTTTACCTGCAAATTCGCACTGCAGCACACACAACAACAGCACAGTACACACGAAAAGTGTGTGACTGATCTTGAAACCCATGGCTTCGCGACTTTTCTATTTGCTTAGCCCTCAATGCAGTGAATAATATTACTTATTTTATTTATTTTTTCAGTTTTTACACTTTTTTGGGTAAAAATTTAATTTCGCTCTTTTTCGAAATAGACTTTATATAAATTATTCACTAGCGACAATGTTGTACTGACACGTACGAATTCCGGCAACTGACTGAGTAGACATTGAAATAAGAATCGAACAGAAGCAACACAGAAACCTGTTAGGCTGAAATAACTACATATATTACGTGTACATACATAAATATGTATATGTAGGTATGCACGTATATGCTAGTTTGCCGCTGCTTTTGATGAAGCCGACGTTTGGTTGAGTGAGAGCGTTCGCTATAATAGGTAGTTATCGAACGTTTGGCTTTGTGAAAAAAATTTAGAGAAATCCTAAAGGGATAGTAAAAATACGCCATTTTCGTACTAAGAAAAATTAAAACTACTATCTTCGAAATTCCACTTGACATGCATGTAGGTTAAACTAGTTTTTAAAAATGTTAAAAATATAAACAAAGACAAAGTTTGAAACTAAATAAATATATAGCAAAGAAAATGTCCAACCAGATGATTTTTTAAAAAACAGTAATTTTCAATAATTAAATAAAAAATTTGAAAATTGTATCTATTTTCCGGATATAATTAAAATCAAAGAAAATTCCAAAACTAAATAAATATAAACCAAAAAAAGTTTCCAAACCAGATGCTTGTTTAAAAACAGTAATTTTTAATAACTAAAAAAATCTGAAAATTTAATATTTTTCCGGATACTACAATATTTAAAAATATTTTTTTTTTATTATGAAGATAGTAGTTTTGAATAATTTTTTTTTTTTTTTAATTTATAATTTATACTTTTTATAAAGTTATAGTATGTAATTTTTTAAAAAATTTTAATTTATAATTTAAAAAATTTAAATTATTATTATATTTCTGAGCACAATTTTTTTAAATATTTTGATTAAATATTTTTTAAAATATAAAATTTGTCCGGATACAATTTTCGCATACATAAAAAAAATAATAATAAACTATATATTATGAAGCTTATTTCATAAATATTATGAATTTTGTTTTCTGAAAATATAATATTTTTTCAAATATAAGTTTTCCAAAAAAAAATTATAATATAAAACTATACTTGTTTTTCTTAAAATTTCTATTTGCTTAAAAAAATGTTTAAGAAAATATATATAAAACTGTGAAGCTTCAATTTTTTTTAATAAGCAAAGTAGTAAAGTTAGATTAAATTTCATTTCTAAAGGTAAAAAATCTTTCCAAACACAATTTTTTGTAAATATTTTAAATATATTTTCTGAAAATGTAACATTTTTCCTGATATAATTTTTATAAATACAAATGAATATAATTTTTTTTTGTATTATCCTATATTTTTTTCAAAAATTTCTTATTGCGTAAAATAATTTTACAAAATATATAAAATTGTGAAGCTTAAAATTTTTGTTTGCATAGAATTTTTGTGATGAATTTTTGTAAATAAAAAAATTTCCCTTAAATTTTTTTCCTTTAAAATATAAAAACTTTCCGAAGACAATTCGCTGTACATAAAAAATATTCAATTATTATTTTTTAATAAATAAAATTCGGATCATTTGTAGTTTATTGTTAAAAGGAATCTAAAAAACAATATATGCATATATCAATATTAACTTATATGTTTTAATTTATTTTTTATTTTGCTAAGTGAGAAAGTAAATTTCAAGTATTAATGATCGTGTTGTATAAATTTTATAAGCTATTTTTTATACTTTTCTCTTAAATTTTTAATATTAAAATTGTACAAAATTTAATTGAAATTTTTTGTTTCTATTTTCTACGAAACATCAAGTTAAAATAATAAATCGTTTCGGTTACTTATACAATACTGCAAATTTTATATAAATATCTTAAACGATTAAAAAATTAAATAATCAATAATTAAAAAAAATTAGTAAATTTATTAATAAATAATAGTTCACAATATTAATTAATAATAGAACAAATTTCAAAAATTATAAAAAAAAATATTAAAAAAAATTCGATCTTTGAAATTCAAAATAAAAATTTTTTAAATTAATTTTAATTTAAGTAAATATTTTTCAATATTTGAGTACTTCGATTTCTTAAGAGAATGGTACTTATAGAAATGTAATCAAATATTTACATATATACATATACATATGAATAGTATGAGAGAATTAAAAATATTTATGAAGCAATATTTAAGAGGCCTATATATACCATATATATATATATATGTATCTATATAAATATATATTAATACATATGTAACAGAAAAAAGTAAAACAATTCAGTTCAATTGATTTATAAAACAAAACAACAACGCGCTCTGACCTCAATGGTCCCGCACTTATAGACCAACATGAGATAAGCGAGCGACAATTCAATTCTATTAGAAGTCAATTGAAGCTGCGAAATAAGAGCAAGATACTACTAATTTATATTAAAAATACAAGCACGTTAAAAAAAAAACTTTGGGGAAATAAATAAAGTCGGTTTATATATAGTAAACTACTACCTATATAAATAAGTGTTATGTGTACACATACTTATATAAGCGCACCGCTTTTCTTGCTTTATGAAAGTGACACCAATGACAATTGTATAATTAAATCACCGTTATAGCACCGAATATAGTGCGGCATACCGCCTCTCCTTGCTTTAGTATTGTTTTACGTATGTCAAAACGTAATTGAGTGGCTTAATTAAAACAAGTTCACCACCTAAAACGAAAGCTTTCATTGAGTATAGTTACACATATACACATACACATATACATATATACATATTAAAAAATATATATATGCTTGTATATGCTAATAAGCGTATAAATAAAACTAACTGATTCTTTTCACACATTTTTTTTTAAGTAATCGTGAGGGAAACTCTATGGAAACAAAGTCTTTTGTTGTTTTTGTTGGTTTGTAGCAATTTTTTTATGAATCATGATTCATGCAGTTTCATGAATGACGGCTCAGTATATCGATTGTTTGCTGAGATGGTTAGTATTATCACTCATATTTGAAAACTGCAAGTTTCCATTAATATCGCTTTCATATAAAGTCAATACGTCGTTTCTCACACAAAAGCAAATTTTAATTCAATTATTTTACCATATAATATACATATGTATATCCTCACATCATATGACTTACCTTTAAAGTGTTTTAATTCATATCAAAAGCTCATATGTTGTGTATTCAATTCCCGTTAGCTGTACAACTGCATTTCTGTATCATGTGATCTGCACATCATATCTTTTCAATATATGAGCTATATAAATTTCGAAATTTAATTTCGCTTCTTTTGAGATAGTTTTTTTTTATAGTTTTTAACCAATTCACATCACATTCAAATGTAAATATAATGGATGATCCACATTTTTTGACATCATATGACTTTATTGACATCACAGTGTTGTTTGATTTTCGTAAAATTATCATACAAACGCTGTGTAATTACATTTAAAGACATTTCCGTGTTGCTTCTGTGCTCGAAATTTATAAATTATTGCCAAAAATTCATACCGTGTAAACTACATCATGTGTGATAATTCAAGTTTTTAATATTTTTTCACTTACATCCACAGGTACGCATTTAATCTTTATTATAAATAATTATTAGTTAATTAAATCAAGGCATAGCATTATTTTAGAAGTATTACAGAGGTCATATGACATTGACTGGAATATTAGCAGGGAAGAGTTTTTTATGCTACTTTTCTATATACATATTTTAATGGTTTTTATATATATATTTGTATATATTTACCTATTAAATAGTCATGTTAGCCGTAAGAATTCACATACAAAGCCCTCCAACCATTACATCACATAATCTGCGGTTGACATGTTTGCTGTCTGTACAAACATTTATGTATAGTTCGAAATATAATACTTAATGCAGATATTTCCACTGTATATGCATATATTAAATCAGCTCAACTATAGCACATCACACTCCATAGTATCATCATATGACCGGCAAGTGTTGACATCATATGATTTTTTGACTTGCCATTGAAATTTTTTATTTCTAAATACGTTGAATGCATGATATTATATTTTCAGACAGAAAAAGAATCATATGATTGGCACATCGCCTTTGCATATGCTTTCAGTACAATCACATTGATGTTGACATGACGTGCCTGTACAGCTTGCTATACTTTTTTGCATACATATCTGTGTTTTTTCAATTTATAATTGTCCTTTAACACCAATCATTTACTTACCACTGCCATTGTGCATAAAGAAATTAAAAAAATATAGTTTATATTTATAATATATTTATTTATGTATTTATTTAATTAAATGCACACTGAATTCAGTTACTCTAAATACAATTGTCGATAGATATATTCTTTGTTTTATTATTTATTTTATTTTCTTTGTCCTTATTTCATTTTATATTTCATATGCAATTATTTCGTATTCATTTGTTGGATAGGTATGTGCAGGTGTATGTGTGTGCGTCGGTGTTTATTTGTCTGCTAGCATACATACCCATATATATATATGTATGTGTGTGTGTATACATATAGATTACAATAACGGTCAATTTGCATATCAATTGCACATTTAAAATGTGTTCATTTGTATTTACTTAATTTTTTTGTTTTCCAATTAATTTCAACTGCATAAAATCTGTTGCATTAAATGTACGCCTCATGCTGCAGTCACATCTTTGATGGAGAAAAAAAAATTTGAAATTTAAATTAAAATAATTTTTTTAAAATTCTAAAAAATATTTTTTTATGAAAAATTTTACTTCAAATATTTTATATTTAATGAAAATAAAATATTTTTAATGAAAATAAAATATTTTGGGGAATTTAAAATATTAGAACAGAAAAGCAAAAGTTTTAAAAAAAAGTTAATTTTTATTTGATTAAAAAATTTAATTTTCAAAAAAAACAAATTAAAAAATATATTAAACAAAAGTAATTTTTCCAAAAAAAGAAAAATAAAAATTCTAACAAAATTAAATTTTTTAAAACATTTAATTTTAAAATTTTTTTCATAATAATATTTTAATATAATATAAATATTTAATTTTCTTATTAAAATATTTTTTAACGGTCAATTTTAGTAATATTTTTCTTTTACAGAAAATTTTTTTCTAAAATACTTCAACATTTCTTTGGAAACTACTTCAGATCAATTAAATAATTTTCAGAATCAATTTAATGTATTTATTACATGTACATTTCTACATTTGCCATATTTTTTCGATATCAGTCTGCTCCAAATATTTTTTTGGTATCCTAAATATTTTTTTTATAATCATACAGTTAAAAAGCATATTTCGAAAATAGTTTCGAAATCTTAATAACCCATAAAGAAACATCGACGTTTGCAGGGCCAAAAAAAGTGTTTTTGTAAAGCCAAAAATTTTGCTTAATTTATATTTGGAAAATATTCATAAAAATTTTTTGTTTTGGGTTGAAAAATATATTTTTTAAAATGATTTCCAAACTTTTGTTAATAGTTAATAAAAGAAAGTTATCAAACAATTTAAAGCTAAAAAATTATTTTGGTGCAACTTAACATTTTCCTTTATTAATTTAATTTTATTTTTTGAAAAAATCATAAAATTATTTTTAATACAATATTTTCCGAAAAAAAAAATTAGTATTGCACACCTTAATTTTTTAACATCAAAATTAATTTTCATTATAATTCACATCTAATTGTTTTCTAATATTTTTAAGTTTTTCTTTCTACAGTCCACAGCTTTATAGACACAAATAATATTCTTAAATTTTCTAAAATCTCTTAACTACAGAATTTTACACCACTTATACACCTAATAATAGTAAATTTTTGCAGTGTACATTTTATGCTTTTCAAAATATAGATTTCAAACATTTTTCGAGTACTATTCTCTACAGTTTTTTTTTTTCATATACGCTTTTCTGTAATTTCTTACATTTTATAGTTTCATTTTGGCTTATGCGTAATTTAAATAATGTATATGCTGTTTTCTGCTTATTCTTATATTTTCATACATTTATATTTAGTTAGTTTTACAAATAGTTGTCTTCCTTACTACTTGTTTCCATATTTTTTATAGCTATAAATATTTTTATTGAAGTCTTTTTGAAAAGGAAAGGCTTTTGGTAGTTTATTCAGGAGGGTCCTTTTACGATTTTCTTATCAATTATTTTTTATAGTGTATAGAGTTTGTAGAGGGAAATTAAAATAAATATTTTTATAGTGTAAGATTAAAATGTCACTTGCAAGGTTGAGCAAAACACGTAAAACTTTAAAGTAGAGCACTTTCAAACAGTATATATTTTTAAATAAACAGTTATTTTCTTTAAAACCAGTGATTTAAATTTTTAAATTCATGTTTTTCTCAACTGTTATATAAATGGGTGTGTAACTTTGCTAAAAGTCTATCCAAGTTACATACCATAGTTGTGTGTAAAGTTGTATTGCATAAATTTAGCCTACAAAGCTTTGTAGGACAAATATTTTGTGAAACAAACAATTATGTTCTTTGAAGCCTGTTAATTGTTTTTTTCTATTCAAATTTTTCTCAACTCTTATAAAAAGGGGTGTGTAACTGTGCTAAACATCTATACAAGTTACATACCAAAAACTAAGTATACAGTTTTTAATAAAAGCAAATTATTATCAATATTTCAAAAAAAACAAAAACGTTAACCACTTTACATTAAATATTTATTATAATAGATTTGGTTAAAAATTTTGTTTTAAAAGTTTTGCTCAACCTGTTCGGCGTCTTTAAATTCGCAGTTAAATAATTGCCTGTGCATATTAATAGATAGTCTTGGTATTAAATTTAGGGAAACCGTTGGTAGAGTTCTGAGTTTGAATACTAAAACATTTGGTATAAAATATTATATTATATAGATTAGATTTTCATAAAATATAGTTTGAATTTGCTAGTTGATATGGTAAACTAACGGAAAGCCAGTTGTTCGTACCATCATAATATACCAAATAAAATGTTATTCGGTACTTTATACATATACTTATAATGTGATTTTTTACGGAAATAAATTAAAATTAAATTATATTAATTTATAAAATCATATAATTCAGGATAACGGAGTTGCTTCCTTTGTTTTACAACTTCGCAGTATGTAACGGCTTTATAGCTCCAAGCGATGTAAACGATTTATATTTATTATTTCTTCACTAGTTTTTCTTTTTTACGTGCACATTGCGTAAAATAAACTGCATGATATTAGAAATGAAATAAAGTATTATATTAAATAAGTGTTTAAATAATAAAAAGAAATTGAAAAACTTAGTTACAAAATTAAAGTTAATATTTTTCATTAAATCGCAATTAAATATAGTGCACATGTTAAATAGTTTTTGTTATATTTGCGTATAATGAAAGAAAGTGGTTGGCAATTGATATCGCGCAATAACTACAAACGAGTCACAACTCGAAAAATAGCAAATGTTCTGGTGGAGCAAGAAACAGTTCCAAATCGTCGTCTATAATGTATAATATCTTCTTTAAAGAGCGTCTTACTCAAATATTATTAATTTTTTTAGTTTAACAGAGAAATTAAGAGACATTTTCGAGTTAAGACATGGTTATAATCACAATTATTTCAGCGAAAATGACACATTTCAAGTAATACAGATGATTAAATTCACTTTTTTCAGATAAAGAGACGCAATTTCGCAGAATACAGCAGGAAATTTATGATTGATTTCAGCATAAGCGACACAACAACAAATATTACTCGTTAGTTGATACTGCACAAGCGAGACAAACGACGCAATTAACACAAAAGTAGACCTAACGGTGATTTCGCAGCTAGGTGATGACAATGAAATTTTTTGGGTAGCGAGATTATGAATTGATGTATTGGAAAAGAAATTTATTAAAAAAAATTTTGAGTTGTGCCTCTTTTTTAGTTAGTGTGCGATATATGCACATCGGGTGCAGTTGCAAAAGCGTTTTGTAAAAAATATTTACACAGTATTTGTAATAATACCAGAATATAGGCTTTAACTGAAAAATTGTTTTATAAAATATTATTAAAAATTTAAATTTTGTTATATAAATTAATAAAAAGTTGAAATTTGTTTTCATAAATAATAGATTAAAAACTAAAATTTTTTCTTCAAATATTTAAAATGATAATAAAAATTTTCCTTTATAAAATAGTATTTAAAAACTAAAAAGTGTTTTAAAAAAATTATATTTAAAAACCATAAATTGATAGTAAAAATTTGTGTTTAGAAAATAATATATAAAAATAAAATTTTTTATAAAATAATAATTACGTTATAAAATTTGTTAAAAATTAAAAAAAAAAATATATGTTTATATTTATAAATTAAATATTTGTCATAAAAATATATTTAAATATTAAAATTTATGATTTTTTTAAATTTAAATTTGCATTTTTTTCAAATAAGGTTTTAAAATTAAAATTTGTGTTTATAAATAAAATTTTAAAATTTATTGTAAAACTTAAAATTTGTTTTTTATAAAATAATATTTAAAAATTTATATTTGTTTCTACAAAATAATATTTTAAAATTTAAATTTTTTTTATGAAATAATATGTTAAAATTTAAATTTTTTTATGAAATAATAATTAAAAACTAAAATTTGTTTTTACAAAATAATAACTGAAACTTAAATTTTTTTTAAATAATATATAAAAAAATGTGGTTTATTATATCATTACTTTAACATTAATAATAATTAAAATATATTTTAAATAATAATTAATTAATCATTTAAAAGCAATTTTTTGATTATTGAAAATGCCTTCACGATATATTCTTACTTTTTTAATTTAACTTTTTCGTTTCTTTTATAACTAACTTGCGGCAATTACTTAAAATTTTTTGATTTTTAATGCGACAAATTTTTGTTAGCCTAAATTGTTTCATTTCGAATTCAAGCACAAGTCTTTTAATTGACTTTCATTTAAAGATATATTTGTAGTGTTGAGTAAAGTAAGATTTAAGGCGGTAAGAGAATTTAATGAAAAAAATTGATTACTATAATCAAAAAATTAATTATTAAAAAACTTCGTTATAAATTTGGCAAAAACTAAATTATAAATGCAATACTTTTAAGTTCATTCTTAAAAGTAAACTAAAAAACATCAACATAATACTGGAGAGTCAATAATCCTAAATTATGACTTCAAGAAAATTTCGGTATATTAGGTAAGTAGTTAAAAAATTACATTTTTTCATTTACCTTTTTAGTTCTATCATTTACATATAATATATGTTTTTAAATATTGTTTTTTTATTGGAAAAATTTGCACAATTTTTTATAGTAATTGTATGATATATATTTGTTTTTCAATTCTCTTGTATAGTTTGTATACATTTATGCGTGTACCGTTACTTTGCACCTATTAAATCTGTGTTAATTTTTTATATAACATTTACAATGCCACACAAAAGTTTACTAATTTTTTTAAGTTTTTTTCTTAATAGGAGTATATACTTTATACAATTAGTGCTGTGAATAATATAAACAATTACATATGTATACATATGCATCTTCCATTTATATAACTAGTATAGATTTTGTATTTATAAAAGGTTAGTGTGTAAAGTCCAGTTTTCAATTCCCATTGTACGTGGCATAGGTAGTAAATATATAGTAAATTTTTTTTAAATATTTTTTTTACAAATCAATACTTGTTTTCAATTTTGTGCTGTAGAAGCTATTGGAAACTTAGGGTTAAAAAATTAATTTGAAAAAAAAAAAATAAACTAGCAATTGACTCTAGCTTTAGTTAAAAATTTGTGAGCATATCCATCCCTATCAGAAGTAAACATCAAGTGAGTTAGATAGTCGCAGGGTTGCGAATTTTTTTTCTCAAAAATGTTCGATAAAAATTTGATTTTATTACGGCAAAACAGGTAAGCTTTACATATTTCTAACTGAAACACTCTAATTACTCTACTATACTATAAAGCAATTAAATATAAATAAGATAAAAAGAGCTAAGCTATGTTGATATTCTATTATAAATATGCTGTAATTTTCAAAAAATTACACAAAAAAAAATTTAGAAAACAAAGTGCGTAAACCTAAAAACACTTATATTAAAAAAATTTTCTTTTTTAATTTGTTATTATAAGCTTGTAATTATAAGTTGGAAAAACTAAATTTCTTTTTGTAACAAAAAATAAAATTTTCAGTATTAATTTTTATTTTTAACAAAAAATTTAATTTCCAATTTTTAATTCCGATTTTTGGTATGAAAATTTTTTTTATTCCAATTCTTAAGTTTAAAATTTTTATTTTTCTTTCTGGTATCTTGCAATAAGAATTAAAAAAATTATTTTTAATTAAGATTTTCGGAATTACAAAAAAAAACATAATTTATTGAAATGTTAAATCAAGTATTTTTCAATGCAATATTTGCAACCCTGGCTAGTCGTAACATTAAAAGGGTCTTAAAAGTTTTGCGTGATTAGCCCTCCGTTTTTTTTAATATTTTTTTATTGTGAGTTTTTGCGGGTGGAAATATTTTAATATGGTTTCCATGTCATTCAAATAAAAAAAAAATGTGTTTCGGTTGTTCAACAATTACCGTTAATTTTGTTCATACTCATTTTAGATATATATTTTTTTCTTTAAAATCTAATTTTATTGTGTCATAAGTTTGTTGCTGTTCTAGCTTTATTTTGCTGCTTAGAAATTTTTCTACTTCCTTCATAATATTTGCTAGTAGTGTCTTGAATAATTTCATAAGTGTACCATTTAGCAGTTAGTTTTAAAGTACTTCTTTAGATTTTGATACACCTAGTATCTGTTTATTTTTTTATACGGATAACAGCTTTTTTTGGAATTTTAATTTTTAAAAATTAAAAAAAAAAAATTTCAGAAAATTTTTTTATACTTAAGTTTTTAAATTTAAATTTTTTATTGTTAATAAAAAGATTTTTTCAGAAAATGCGGCAAGTTTTTGATCGTAAAATTTTCAAATTTTAACTTTTGAAAATTTGAAAAAAAAAACATTTTTCAGTAATTTTTTTTAATACTAAAATTTTCAAATTCAAATTTTTTTTTGCAAATTTGTCAATATTTCTTAGATTTGTTAGATTTTCATTCAAGCATTGTTTTTTTTCTAATATAAACACTAGTTATTGTGTTTTAAGTTTTGTTTTTTTATAATGTATAGAAGTCATAGATGCCAAGAGCCAGCTTGGCGTCGCGCTCAAAAGTATGCTTTAATTTATTTACGCTTTCGAGCTACATAAATATTAATTATTTTTCAGTTTAAGAAAGTTATTGACATTCACGAATGCATACACATATGTATAATAATATCTTTGTCTTATATAATAATTGTTTTTTTTTTTTTTTTGCATTAAAATTAGACCTGTATACATGTTAGACATTTAGAGAGTTATTCTATCAAACTTAAATTGAAGTATTTACATATACATACATACATATATATTAGCTGGCTTACTTACTCTCTAATAAAAGAAATGTATGTGTATACCATATATGTATGTGTATACCACATATTTTTTCTATTCTAATTTTTGTTTTATTACAATAATTTTATTTTTATTTTGATATTGTTTTTTTTTATTTTAATAATTTTTTTTTTAAATTTAATATTTTTTTATTTTAATCTTTTATTTAGTTTCGTTTTACCTTTTGCTAATAACAGCTTTGTCAAGAGTGTAGGATATGTTGAATTTGTGTTAGCTAGACGATAATGTTTTGCAGAAAGTGTGAAGTAAATCTTATTTCTTAACAATGTTTTACTTCGTAAATTTCCTTTTGGGGTTTTTTAAATACTGCATTATATATTTTTTTATTTTTATGGTCAGCGTTTTAATTTTTTCGTAGCGGCATAGGCTCTTCACGCTTAAAAGCATAAACTTAATTAAAAAAAAACAAATAACAAAAATTTTTATTAAAATTTTTTTTTTAAATATTTTTTGTCACTCAACAAATTGTATCATATTTTATTAATTTTTCACGTTTACTATTAATTTTTAATAAAAGAAAAAGCATAAGTAAAGTTGGCAATATTCTAGGTTTTTCGATTTTAAACATTTTCTAAAATATCAAACAATTAGTTCATTTTGCTAAGTATTTTGAATAAACTTTTTTTTTGAAAATTTTTCAGCAAAATAATTTTAAAAAATGGTATTAAAGCTTAATAACAAGTGTTGCCTTTTCTACGAGCCATCTATGCCCTGTCTTCTTCTTTTTTATTTGCACTTGTGTTTCTAAATTTTTAATGACCATAATTAAATGTTCTTACTCTTTGAAACTCAGTTCCATTGTTCTTCAACGCATTAATAATTTTCAGTATTTTTTCAAATGCACTACCTGCGTCATTGCGGTTTTCTAGCTATTTATTCAGTCAGCACATTTTAATTTTTACATTTTTGTTTTCAAATTTTTTTCGTGCTCTCAAATAATATATATATTTTTTTAAACTTTTTTGTTCCTTCCAAACTCTTCTTAATTGCATAAGTGCTTTTCACTTTTTTTTTAAATCTTACTTTCACTCTCTCCATTTGTCTGATTTTAAACTCTTTGCTTCAATTAACACTCGCTCTCACACTCCTTTTCGCGCTCGGCTGCATAGCCTGCGTCATTGCAACCTTTACGAAAATGTCAACCCGATCTGGTGTGTCATTCTGGATTAGTGATATCCTTATGTTTTTTTTTATCAAATCTAACTGAACTTGTCAATTTAAAACTGTTTTTTTTTGCTGCCGCTTGGCCAGCTATTTCGTGACTTTTGTTGCTTTCTTGTTTTCGTATATACATTTTCTTGTAATTCCCTTTGGGTCTATTACTCCCTTTGGTGCCTTAGACCTTTTTTTACGCCTACTTTCGCTCAGGCAAAAAATGGTTATTATATGGTTGGTCCGTTGGTTGTCCTTACAGCATATTTTCCCTTAATCAATATCTATTAATATAGTCATTAGTTAAAGCAAAATTTGCTAGCAGTCGGAAATTTATTTTTTTTATTTAGTTTTGTGAACATAATTTTTTGCCTTTAAGCGAAAAATACTTCAAAAACATAACTTTTTCGTTCGGCTGATGTACATGCTTTTGGAATTCTTAAACTTTTTATAAATTCAATTAAGCTTAAACAAGCTTTTTATGGTATGCTCATGTTCCTTAGATTTATCATACATCCTTTTTTAATTCTTTAAGAAAGTGATTATAATTTATTTGGTATTTACGTAAATGATATGAAAAAAAATTGTATATTAGTTGATGATTTTTTCCCCCAGAAATTGGGAAAGACATAGAAAGTTCTATATACTTCCCCGAAAAGGCAAAATGTGCCCAAGAACCCAAATTTGCTCAAGATTACTTTTGAAATGTTGCTATTCCTTTGCCTACATTTAGGCGCTAATAACTTTTATAGCTCAAATCGAGTATCCTATATTCTCCACATTTCATCAGCTGTATTATCGTTAGCTTCAAGTGCACTCTATTTATTGGCGATTCCTATAACGACAAACTAGCAAACATACCTCTATAGCACAACAAGTCATAAGCAATTAGTTAGTAGGCCACACAGTCAGTTATTGCTGCGTTGAGCTGTGCATTCGAATAAGCAACTGAGTTGCGAATATTTAGACACGACAAGCATGCAATCTGATACTCAATAAGGCATAATACCAGCGCAGCCGAATAGTATGCAACGACATGTGCGCGGTCTGCAGGTAGTACTGATGACCAATAACCTACACAGCGCTCAATTTTTGCTCGTCAGACCAACAAATACCGCGTTAACCACCTTCTATATCGACTCGTATTATCATCTGCGTATGTTTTAGCTTGTTGCCGGCGGCTATCGTGCTTTTATTCGTTTCTCTCCCTGATATATGATAGCATGTGAGGCGCTGAGCGACACACCAATCGATATGTGTAAGAGTGCGCGCGACTTTAATGGCACTTTCCGGCTAAGCACCTCCCCCACACACATGCCCTGCTACAGTTGTAGGGACTCTAACAATATACAACCCGCAAAGGAAACGCTTATAAAACATAGACAATTTTCGTTTGCTGCGTGTAGACATTAGCAAATTGATGCGAAAGGCAAATTTTTTTATTGTATTTTTTTTTACCTACCCTAACTGCAACAAAAAATAACGCTGCCAGCATACATGCCTGTAAAGGCGCAACAATAACAATGGAAAATAACATTGACAATGAAGACATATCCTTAAATTGACAGCATGATACCAAACATTTCGGCGCACAACGCAATCAGCCCGTAACAGAAAATATCGATGCGTGAGCTATGTATACATCTGGTGTGTTGCTCAAGATAAAGTGGTAAATTGATGACGAAAGCGGTGAACCCAATGAACGTAGTGAACTATACAAGCAGCAAAACCGCATCTTAAATGGTTTTCAATATGTCTCATGAAGATCTACCAAATTATGTACTTTTAACTGCTTTATGCTAGAGCACAAAATTTTACTAAAATGTGTTGTGTTTAGCGCTGTAAGAACTGCACAGAAGAAAAGGAAATGTTCTTCGACCAGCCTCAACTGTCCAAACCAATTCTACGAAACATGAAATATGAAATGTTTAGGCGTTATTTTGGTGATATTATTCTTGAGATGCTTTAGGAACGTTTGTTTTCATTCTATCTCTCTCTTTCTCTTTCTCTGCCTCTGCCTCTGTATTTTTCTCTGTCCATTGGAATCGAATGCTTTTCTCTATAGACCGAGTTCAAGGATATACATTTTAGTTTGAGCCTGGTCCTGACTAATATTTTCGATTATTTTTCTCTCATGGACACAAATCAAGCTCTTTTCGTTTTTCTATAGCACGAGTTCAAGGACTTAAATTTTAGTTCGAGCTCAGTGCTAACTAGTCCACCCGACTCTTCTACCATAGACTTCTTCTACGTAGTCAAGCTCAAGCTCTTCCCTTTTTCAAGCATACGCTATTTCCGTTTTTCTACAGATCGAGTTCAACGACGTTAATTTTAGTTCGAGCTCGCTCCCGACTAATCTTCCCGATTCTTTTTTTGCCATCGATGGACTTCAATCTCACGCTCTGTCTTAACTAATCTAAGTTGAGTTGTACTCGCCATTATTCAAGGATTTTCAAAAATATCGAAAGGGTCTGATAAAGCATCTGCTAAAGTTAGAAAAAAACGCCATGTTACACATGTATGTGTAGTCGCATAATAAGGCTCTGTAGTGCCACATCTCCTTGCTACTAGTGGTTTATAGATATAAGTTGCTTAGTTATGGTAACTGCATTTTTGTGTGTTCTTACAAACGAAGTGAATTCCTTGTAAAATTATTTACACATTTTCAAAATTCCATGCATTTTCCCAGCTGGGTTAACATTAACCGCTAATGTATGCATGTCTGTACATCTGTATTTATGTATATAAGAAACACATATGGTTTTCCATTGCCACTGCCTCGGCTGCCGTCTACAACGCCAAGTGAAAACGTATTGCATATTTTATGGCACTTATTGATAACTTGCGGTTGAGATTTCATTTGTATGTACATACATATGCGCTCATTTTTTACTTTTGTATTATTGCCGAGATTTATTAGCATAATTGTGGGGGTTTTGGGCTTTTGTTTGGGAAGCTTATTGTTAGGTGGCTTCGCTGTTTTGTGCGTAATTTGGTTTTTTAGTCTGATTGTAGCCGGCGTAAGCTGCATAATTGAATTATGGTGGTTTTAATAAAGTACGAAGACGGATTGTGTGCTTTAATTTTATGAGCATGAATTTAAGTGAAAAAATTTTAAGTAGCAAAAAAATACGGAATATATAAAAATTTTACAAAAATTTTAAAATTTTACAAATATTTAAAGAAATTTTTAAAAAAAAATTTTAAATAAATTTAAGTTATTAGAAAAAGGTATTAAAATTTTTTTAAAAATTTTAAGGAATTTTTTTTTTAATTAACAAAAATTTTTTTTAATAAGCAAAAAAATACGGAAAATATAAAAATTTTACAAAAATTTAAAAATTTTACAAATATTCAAAGAAATTAAAAAAAAAATTTTAAAATAAATTTAAGTTATTAGAAAAAGGTATTAAAATTTTTTTAAAAATTTTAAGGAATTTTTTTTTTAATTAACAAAAATTTTTTTTAATAAGCAAAAAAATACGGAATAATAAAAATTTTACAAAAATTTTAAAATTTTACAAATATTTAAAAAAAAATTTAAATAAATTTAAGTTATTAGAAAAAAGTATTAAAATATTTTAAAAATTTTAAGGAATTTTTTTTTAATTAACAAAAATTGTAAAAAAGTAAAAAAATGTACTTAATAATTATTATTTATAAACAAAAATTTACATAAAAAATTTGTGTAAATTTCAAATATTAAATTTTTTTAAGAAATTTAAAAAAAATTACATTGCTATTAGCTTTTATTATTTAAGAATTTTACAAAAGTTACATAAAAAAATATTTAACGAAATATATATTTCAGGCGCAAAAGCAAAAAGACTTCACTAGGTGTGTTAAATTATTTTAAATAAATGTAACACCCAACACAAGTACATACAAAAAAAACAAAAATCAAAAATTTAACTTAATTTTTTTCTCTTCTGTTTTATTTTGCTTTTATTTTCTGCAAATTATAATTATAAACTTAAAACTTTCAAAACTTAATGCTAGTTAATATATTTTAGTTGTTTAACCAATAGAAGTCTTACTCTTTGCAATTATATAACATAATTTGCTTCGTCAACAGTTTGCTAACTTATTGTAAATATAGTATTGAGCTATGCACAACTAAAATATCAAACAATATTAGTTAAAATGTCAGCTGGTCTACAGAATATCGTTTTTTAAAATAAAAAAGGTAATTAAAATATATTTATTTAAATTTAACTAATTTAAAATTAAAAAAAAAAATTGTTTTGGTCTTATAAATTTTGAATAATGAATCATATTTTATCAACAAATTTTAAATTTTCTAAACTTTTAGCATTGGTGTTGTAAAAATTTTAGATTTTTAAACGTTTTTTGGGGTTAATAAATTTTCAAATTTTAAATTTAGCATTTAACATATTTATATTTATATAACATATATTAAAATTTTTATCTGCAAAATTCAAAGTTTTAGAAATATTGGTATAGTAGTTTTAAATTTCAAAGTTAGTGACATTTTAGGCTTGCATATTTAGACCAAAAATTTTTTTGTTAATGTAATTTTATTTTTATGTTACTATTAATTCATTTTTTTTATGTTATTTTTATTTATTATATTAGATATATTTATTGTTAGTTAATTTTTTTATTTAAATTATTTGTAATTACTTTTTAGTTTTCATTTTCTTGATTATTTAATTCTTATAAATTTATAAAAATGCATTTTTTCTATTGAGTACCGGCTACATTTGCTGATTTTATACATTTTTATAATTTAAGTTCTCTTTTTTTGACACTAGTTATTTTTATGACTTTTACTTTTAGTTTATTTATATTTAAATATTTCGCAGATATTAAGTTTTATTTTGTTGATTTAACGTTATTCTTTGATAAATTTTTTTTTATTTTCATAAAATATTTTGTAAATTATTGTTTTTTGTTACCAATTTTAATTGTTTACCGCGCTACTTATGATTATTGGCATGACTATCTGTTTATAAACAAAATATTAATTATTAAAAAATACACATTAATAATATTATTGAATTTTGCTATTTACAAATAAAAGTTTTAAATTACAAATTTTAAAATATATAAACAATTAAAAAATAGTTCAAAATAACATTTGAAGTAATCATATTTTAAGCTTAAAATTTGTAAATAACAAATTATTTTTAATTAAAATTAATTTATTAAAATTTCTTCGCAATAAATATAAAATATTTAGGCACCGCTTAGACAGAAAATATTAAAAATTATGAATTATTTAAAAATTTTATCAAACAACATAAAATATTTTTTATTACAAATAACATATAATTTATATATAAAATAACACATACGCACAACACCTAGAATTGTTTACGGCAATCAAATGCACATGACGTGTGCATGGTTTGAACAAAGATGTAGGTGTAAAGGTTAATAAGTATGTATTTATTAATTCATTAATTTCTTTTTTTTGGGGGGTTTTTGAAACAAACATTTAAAATCAAAGTCAAAATGAATTTGCTAATATTCATACAATTAAAAAATTAATTTTTTTCTAAAATGTGGCTACCAAAAATTATTTTTTTGCATTAAAGATTTACTTGCTCATATTTGAGACACTAAAATTAAAAATAGAATAACTTCATTAGAACCTACTTAGGACTTAGTTTTCCCAGCTTTAGTCCGTATTTTCTAATTAAAAAATTTCGGAAAATTTTTTCGATACAAATTTTGCCAACAACATTTTCAAAAACTTTTTAAAAATTATTTAAGCTCCTAATACAATCAAAAATATACACGTAGACTTCTAACCAGATATTTTTGCGTTAAACTGTGTCTTAAATTACAAGATAACTGCCAGCAACATGTTGCTAGCAACATTTGATCTAAAACCATGTGAGATATATTTTGATTACTTGAAAATTATATTTGAAAAATGTAACAATTATCTGAAGCATTAATATACAATATATTTATTCCTGCAGTTCTTTTATGCTTAAACATTTCGACATTTTTTTAAAATATTTTTGGAATACCAAACTGTAGCATCATACTAAATATACCTGCAACATGTCGGTAACAACATCTACTAACTTTAAGTCATACGCCTCCATTTTTTTCCATTTTCTAAACCTTTTCAAGACCCAACAACATTTTTGGCACGACAATACGCTGTTCCTTTTAATTGTTTTGGTTGCTCCAACACATTTTTACACTACCTTATTTCGAGTTTCCATATGTCTTTCCCTATCTCACGCCCTACTGCGCGCTTCAGACATTTTCCGGTTCGGGTAACTTTCGTTCGCAGCAATGACACACCAATGCGCTGAGCCGTTGTCCCAGCGCCGACCAAACGGTCAACGACATTGAGGACATATTACAGCTGGAGCTGTGCCGCAGCGATGCCGCCTCCTTCTGCAGCTGTTGCTGTTGCTGTAGCAGTGCTGCAAATGCGCCGTTATTCGAGAGCGAGTTCGTTGTCGTCTCCGAGCTACCCCGTTGTCAAATTTTCGGCGGCTCATATGAGGACCCACTTGCCATACCCAAGTCAATGCTCAAACTAGGTTCGGTCTCGCCTAACTGAGCGGGCGTTATGACGCGCGGCAAGCCGGTCGTTATCAATATTGTGTCGCTGGCATCAACGCTGCCAATGCGTATGGGCGGCGGTAGGCAAGTGGGCATTTCACTGCCACCGCCACCGCTGCTATGTAGCGTATTGTTGCTATTGTTGTCGTCGCCGGTGCCGGTGGTGCCGCCATCATGACGCGAGGATTTGCGACTACTATCGCCGCCACCACCGCTACTACTGCTGTAGCGCGGATTGCTGGTGTTACTGCAGGGCACGTCCAAGCTGTAGGCGCGTAAACGACCGGCATTCACTAGCTCCGAATGCGTGGGCAGACCGGCGCCCGCGGCAAACGATTTGTGTCGCAGACTAGGCGACTGCAGATTATTCGAGATGGTGCAGCAAATACTTTGCGGCTTGCCACCACTGCCGCTGCCGCCGAGCAACGGATCAATAGTCTGGTTGACACCCGTCAACCCAGTGCCATTATTGTTACGCGCCGGGCACGGTGAACTGCGTGTGCTTCCGAAACGCTTGCCGCCCTTGTCGAAGGAGAAGCCAAAGTAGTCGGAGAACTGTTTTAGACGTGTTTTCCAGGTGGACTTGGAAATGGTAGCGCCGCCAACGCCATTGCCGCCGAGACCGTTGGACGTGTTGCCAGCCGCAGCGGCAGCAGCTGCTGCGGCGGCGGCGCAACAGTGTTGCTGTAATTTCGGTGGCAGCAACTGGGTGGGTGAAAGATTGCCGTTCGACGATGACTGTAAGTGCTGTAGTTGTTGCTGTATTTGCTGTTGCTGTAGCTGCTGTTGATGCTGGCTGATGTGATGTGTATGATGTACACGTTGATGCTGGCAAGACTGACTGGTGCACGCGCCGCTGACCTGCGCTGCCATGCCGGCGCTGTACTCCACATTTGGCACATTGTTCGGATTGAGCGGCTGCTGGGAAGACTGTGTAACACCCGCGATGCCGCCAGCGCCGCCTGTGGCATTCATATTTAGATCATCGCCCAGGCGAGTGGCGGCCGCTTCAAGACTGCCACGATTTTGACGATTATAGAAGACATTACTATCGGAAATGACTTGCTGTAGGCCATCCGAGAGACGTCGATTATTAGTGCTATACTGGTCCAGACTGACAGCGCGATTGGAGCTAAAGTGACAGCGATTGGTGTGATAGCCGTGTATGTTGCCGTAAGAGTTGCGTATGCGTTGACCACCGCCGCTACTGCACATTTCGCCGATCATGGAAGGGCGCTTCTCGCGTGATGACTTACGGGATGTAGAATGTGAGGATTTCGAACGATTGCTGCTGCCCTCGGTATCCACTTTGAATTTGGAAGTTTTCTCGGCGACCTGCAAGAGGAGCTGTGATGAGGGTTTGTGTCGAAAAAAGTTGCATTTAATTCTAAAGAGTGATCATATACCATTTGATCAGCTAGTAAACATTAGCGGCGCTTAGAAATCGAACTTTTATCATTTTCAAATCGGCTACACAGTAAAATTGCTAGTCGTTATTTAAAAGGTTTGCGTACGTCGAGGGGTTTAAAAATATTTCCTTTTTAATTTTTTTTTTTGAATTAATTACTGTATACCATATATAGAAAGGCATTTATAGATGCATTTTTTTATTTTCTGAAAATTTCAAAACCTTGCGTAAAATGAAGCATACTTTACGGACGGTTGCAGTTTTTCGTAATACCTTATGTGGATGAATATTCTCGCTATCTCTCTTCTCTTTAGTTGGATTTTACAACAGCTAGCGGCATTTTGGTATCTGTTCAAAATTTTAAATTTTTTAAAATAGTTATTTTTGAAACAATTTTTGAGATTCCTTACAGGTCGTTGGCTTTAAAAAGTATATAAAATTGTTCTTTTTTACCTCAAGCTGGGTTATTACAAGACTTGTTCGCAAAACGATATTTTTGAATTAAATTAATACATTTATTTTGATTTTTTCATAACACACCCAAGTAGAAAATTCATAAAAAAATGCAAAGTATAGCATAGTTGTCAGCGCGCTTACAGAAATTATTAATTTAAACTTTCTCACAAAAAGGTAGACATTAATTCCTTAAATTATACTACTATTTGGTACGTTACTGAGGCATACATTCATTAAATTTGTCCCAAGTACAAAATTACGTTTAGGTTATACATATACGCATAAGATATATATTCGCAATACACATGCACGTTTGTAAAACAACCCGCAATACAAAACTATAGAAATTATGTGCTGCAATAAGAGACTATAGCAGCAAATAGCATACTTTTAGGCCTTTTAAGCGCTGGGTATAGTATTTCACGCATCATTCCTATTTTTGCGTAACTGTTACGCCTCACATCAGCTAATAATGTGCGCCAATTATTTTCAAAACCCATTTACGCGCCTACCGTTGTGCCACACAAATTATGCTTACCCCTTTAAAGTAGGTGGAAACGACATATTAAAGCACACGTTTATGCTGCAACACTAACTTGCGGTTTACAATTACAGAATTTGTTACACACGACTGCCAGGTTCTTAATTTTAGCTGTCATAATGCTGAAATTAAGCGCTCCAAAGCGACTTAAGTGACCCCGAAATTATGCAATCATTTTTAATTATACAACGTAAAGAAAATTTTCAAAAGGCAAAACGTAAAATGCTCAACAACTAAGCACCGGAAGTACTTTCCGCTGGCTTTGCAGCAGTTTAGCGCTGTTGTTGCTTCAAGTGTGGCATACTTTTGTGCGCGCCGCAACCGCAATAATTGTAAAAATTGCTTCGCTAGTTACTGTTGCGGTACACTTGTGTGGCTTTTATTGGAAAAGGGATTGTCATAAAAATTAAAACCGTAACAAAACAAAAATATACATTATCAAATTTATATAGCGTAAAAAACGTAACATACAACAAGGCTGCCAACAGCATACACAACAACAACAACAACAATTAATTACGCTGCTACATAAAAATGTGCAACGCTATTTATCTCACGCCTTAACGCACATAAACGTACCTATATTGCGGCCGCTCTCTGGTTGTGCGCGCTTCATCCGCGCTCGTACGCGGCTTGCTCTCACTAAGTCACTACAGAGCGAGCGCGTCACTCAGCCAATCATACAGTGTACAGCGCGTGCTGTTATGCGTGTCTGCGCTTAACCGTTGTAAATTAAAATAAAAAGCTGTAAGTTGTAAGTATTTACAAGCCTCACGCCGACGGCTCAAAAAGGATTAGCGCGCGCGGTCCTGCCATATTTTTTCGCGTAACGTATAGCCTTGTTATTATTATTATTTATACACGGTGCTATGGTATATGTAAATGTATGTAATGCCATGCAAATTGTCAGAAAGATAAAGTCTTCGTTCGTGGCTGCTCGGCGCTCATAAGTAGGCAATACAAATGGAAATAGGTAATAAATAAGTTCTTATTGCTTTTGTTTTGCTCTTGTTGTGTTTGCTCTTCGCCGCTTTAAAATGCTGGTGCGTATACACGGTGGATAGCACAATAACGTAAAATTTAAACTTAAATTACTCTCAATAGTGAATTTTTAAAGGGAAGAGTTTTGCTAGCGCTCAGTATGCATAGTATAAGTAGCAGGAAGGAAGGTACTGGAGCTCATTTTACAAGAGATTTTAGGTATTTGAATACTAAAAAGTGGAAAAATTAAAAATTTTTAGATTTGCATTAATTTAATATTATTGTTGTGGTATGTACTAAAAAACTTTCCTGAAAAGACATTCCTAGACTAAAATTAGTCGTAACCTACATTTAAGCTCATTCGAGGTACATACAGATACGATTTTTCAAAAATATTACTAACAGATCTAAGTCAATCCTCATTTTTCTTACAGTATCTCAATAGCAGAAGACTTTAAAATACTTCTATATCTAGATTAAGTGTGAACCTTAATAACCGCAAAGCTAGTCGTTCAAAAAACGCAGATTTTTTTTCCTTTTGATACTCTAAGGCTCTAATATAGATTAAAGCGCCCCCTGCCGCTTACTATAGATGGAAATACATAATATTTACACGAATAGAAATACTAATTTATTGATACCTTCAAACTGAACTGCTACTTACATCGACTTCGGTTGCCGTCTCGGAATCACCACTCTCACTACCCTCGGGCAGATCGTGTAATTCGGCTGCCAAGCATTGCGGCTCATCGACAGAGGTGCGTGATGCCGATTTCTGTGATGGTATACTCCGGCGGGACTTCACACTAATGCCCGATTGTGAGCGTGGCATTTGTGGTGAAATACTGCCGCCAGAGTTGGTGCCACCACTGCCCGAGCCGCCGCCGCCGCCACTGCCACCACACGTACCGGTGGTTGTAGTGCCCGTAGATGCGGTACTGGTGCCGGTTATCTGTCCATTAGTACCAGCAGCTGGACTGTGTGCATGCCCACCACTTGTACATACAGCAGTCGTGCTGCCGCCACCATCCGAGGCGGCGCTGGTATTGTCCGATGCGACCATTGAGATGGTGTCGGCGACAGATTTGCGCGATTTATTCTGCGCATCATTTAAGCGTCTATAACAAAAAGAACGTTGTTTTAGTTGAGACTTTGAAAATAGTTATTATGTAACGGTTACTTACCTATAGTAATCGAGTGCTATGCGCACTGGTATTATGATGAGTTCAATCACTTCAGGCACTAAGTCACCCAGCGCCTCAAAGAGCGGTAATAGCACCAAGCCGATGAAACGTACCTGTGAACCGGGTTTACTAACTTTATCCGGATCCATGAAGGGTGTAACAGGCAAACCTTCAGATTTCTCAGCAGCGCTTTGTGCGAAAAATTCCTGTAATAGACGATCAAGCCAGGGTTCAGCGACATCCATGGGACGCGCCTCATTGGAGATGTCTGCCACTTTGATGAGCACCATGCACAGCTATAGAAGAGAGTGCAGAGTTTAAATGAATGCCTGGTTGATATATATTTAGCATACTGTTGGGAACATCTTTGCAATAGTGGATTTCAGCTAAAATGTATGCTAAAATGTTTCTAAATTGCATTGCGTCTTTTTTTTTTTTGTTTTTTGAAGGCTTGCTTGAAACTAAATATTACACAATTATTTTCTATGAATTTTTCATTAATTTTGAAATAAATTTAAAAAATATTTATATTTATTAAGGAATATATATTGTCTTTATAAAAAAAACTCTGAAAATTATGCTACAAATTTGTATTGAAATTCCTTTATTAATTTTTGATAGAGTTGAATTGAGCTGAAATTCCACAATTTCTGTAGTCAAAAAATCAAATATATTTTTTTTTGTATTCACTCAAATATTTCGATATAATTGCCTAGCTACTCACCAAATTGATGTGTGCGCGATTTGAGTAATCAAATATAGGTGTAATCTCTTTGAACTGTGTTAGTATTTCATTGTGGCGTGCCATATCCGTGGCCAATATGCAACGTATGATACCCTCACGTATTTCCCTGCAATGGAAAAATAACATAAATTGAAAATTACACGTTGCAGTAAGGGAAAGCTAGCATAAAAATCAGCATCGAAAAACAAATTGAATTCCAAGAAAAATTTTCGTGCATTCCACACGTCTATTGCGAGTGATGCTTTTAAGCTGGTAGACGTTTTAATTTATTGATTTTATTACATTTTTGATTTAAAAATGAACTAGAAGTATGAGTATAGCGAAAATATGAAGCTATATGTTCGAGAATCTCGAGCGAAAATTAACTCAACCTCGAATATAATTTTAGAGACTCGTTCTTTTCCATTTTCTTGCGATCTAGTACCTTTATCCTTCTAAGAATTATTAGTCAAGAAAATTTTCTCTACGTTTATAGAACGAATTATAGATAAAAAAAAATTCCATTATATAAAACTTCGAGCAAAAAGGTTTGTTTTCGCATAGAAAATTTTCTCGGTGCGTATAGTTTCCATTATGCGTAAAAATTGCGAGCAAAATGTATTGTTTGCGTCACTCATTTATAAGAATTATCCATATTCTTAACTCCACAGCTCTTAAAAGTATGCTATAGTCTTGAATTTTTCACATATTGAGCCCTCTAAGTCCAATTATTGAAATATTTTAAATTTTCTATTCAGCAAGTCTCATTATGGTAGAACCATGTCTAAAAAATTATGCTTTTAGCTCGTTTGTTAATCCAATGTTGGTGATATATAGAATGTTAAGTCGTTCAGTATATGGTAGGTTTGACATGTTATCGTTTCTTATAAAAATTCAACAGACGTTTGTAGGTCGTTTGGAACTAGCAGCAACCAGTACTCTTGTCCAGAACATCAGAATATATGTTACAACAATTAATAACGTATACTATCAGAGTTTATAGCATAGTTTTGGGCGTATTTTACGTGATATCTTAAATTGAAAGCGTATAAAATACAGCTTGTGCAAGAACTGAAGCAGCTCGACCATCTCAAGCGACATTACTTCGCTCTATGGCAAGCCAAAATTTTTTCAGCGATGAGGCCCATTTCTGGCTTAATGGGTATGTAAACAAGCAAAATTGCCGCATTTAGAACAAAGATAAACCTGAAAAAATTCAAAAGCTGCCATTTCATGCGGAAAACCACGGTTTGATGTGGTTTGTAGACCGGTGGAATCATCGGTCCTTATTTATTCAAAAATTATGTCGGTGAGGAACGACTATTTGATGCCTGAAACTGAATGCTTTCCTTTTTTGAAATTGAAGCTTGTGATCTTGGCGACATGTCATTTCAACAAGACGGCGCCACTTCCCACACATCGCAACAATCAATGGATTTATTCAGAGAGCGCTTGAGTGAGCAGTTAATTTCACGTTTTGGGCCGGTCGATTGGCCAACAAGATCGTGTGATATCACACCGTTAGACTTTTGCCTATGGGAATATGTAAAGTCTAAAGTCTATGTCGGCAATGCTAGAACAAGTCACTGAAAATTGGACTCAACGGATTGACCGTCTGAGACGTAGCCGCGGCTAATATTTGCAAGAGAGAATCATCAAAAAGCAAATGCCAAAAAATGCTCTCTCGAATGCTAATAAACATTTTCCATCAAATTTTTGTGTTTTTTTTTAAATTGAAACACCCAAAATGGATCACCCTATAGTATGATGAGAGCATTTTCACGCAAAAATTGGCTCCAGCGTAGATTATTTTAGAAGCTTTCATTTGGATACTATTATTTTATATAAATTATAGAATCATAGCATTAAAAGCTGAAGCTCTATATAAAAGAGCCGATAGATGTCGCTACGATCACTTTATTTGAAAATTATGAATATATAATAATATTTCGCTATAAACAAATAATTTTGAGTTAATTTGGCTGGAAATCGCCAAAATAAATTATTAATAACTTTCAAGGAATATCCGAGCTGCCTTTTCGTACGTAAGATAGCGCTGGAAATCAACTTCTAACTGTAAATTTTGCTTATCTCACGTTTTCTGCAATAATTATTGAAACATATTTTTCTTAAATTAAAATTATTTATTTTTGTGTTCTTAATTTTTAAATGTTGTATATTAAGTATAACAAGTATTAATTATTCTCGTATTAATGCCATTTTATTGCAAACAGAATTGATTCCTTGCTATTTATGCGCTCTAATATCTAATAAAAGGTTCCAGCTATATTGTTAATAGCATACAAAATTTTCTACAACAATACAAATACAGATACAGATAATACAATGTAAATATGCCCAAACGTACACATACATACAGACATATAATTGCGCACAAACTTGTACGCGTTCGGTATGCATAAAAGTTTTAATTACTTTTACTCAAACTGACCCACATCACATTGTTTTCCGGCAAAAGTTTTGCTGGCATTCAAATTTCTACAATGTTTTTAATTCCTTTTGTTTTCTGTTTGTTGTTTGTTTATTTTTGGTGTTTTCTTTCGCATGCTACAATTATATGTTTTTTGCTTAGTTTAATGTTGCCTTGTCTTCATTTAATTTTTTTTCTAATTTATTATACTCTAAACACGAAGTTTGCAACACTCAAAAGGAAATGTCGGAGACCATATAAATTACATACATATGTATTGTATATAAATGATCAGCGTGATGAGCTGAGCTTCTAAATTATCGCTAAAAAATTTTGCAAACGTTACTCCTGCTTAAAAAGCTAATTATACGAGTATGTATGTCAGAATTTTCGATATCACATCACTGTAGTATATAGCTGACATACAAACTGGACTATCAAAATCAAGTGCTTGTATGAAAAACTTTTGCATTTGTCGAGATATCTTCATGAAATTTGGCACGAGTTATAGTCCAAAACATTGGTGCAAACTCCGACGAAATTGTTCAGAGAGAATCACTATAGCATATAGCTGTCGTACAAACGGACCAATCAAAATCAAGTTCTTTTCATTTGTCGAGAGCATTTTTGCTTGGGTGCAAACGAAGTCAACGGTTTTTCTTGTTTTTGTATTTTTCGTTATTGCTTTTTGTATATTGCTTAGCATTCTACTTTATATACTCATATAATTTGTTGTCTGTATGCTTTCGCACAGACACGCACTCGTTTCCAGCAGCCATTGCTGCGCTTAATTGGCTTCATGCAAATTGTTTTTTAATCAAGTGTTATTTACATAGTAAAACCTTATAATTGACTAACAATTTGTTATATATGATGTTGTCAGATTTTTTTGTTTTTGTTTTGTAACTTTGCTGTTTTTGTTATTATTCCTTTCATTGTTTTTGTTGCTATACCTTTTACTGTTTTTGTTGTTATGTTTTGTTTTTGGTATTTTTTTTTAAATTTAACTAGCTTATTTCGCTGCACATTTGCTGAGGTGCTGTGTGTTAGGTCGTGCAGGGCGTATGAGTGATGTGAGTGTTGAGCTTGACAGGCGTCAAAAGCAGCAGGAGGTCAGTTTAAACGGTTAATGGTTA
The DNA here is from genome assembly GCF_042242935.1 of Bactrocera oleae. NCBI lineage: Eukaryota > Metazoa > Arthropoda > Insecta > Diptera > Tephritidae > Bactrocera > Bactrocera oleae. The sequence goes on from NC_091539.1 coordinate 5,842,488, forward strand.
TATGTTGGCATGTAAGCTAAGGCAATATGCATGTATATATGTATTATATTAAGTGCTCGCCAACTACAGCCTAAATGTGTGCTACAGTAATATGAAACAGCCTAAATGTGTGCTATAAAAATATAAAAACGCGTTTTTCAGTGCCAAAAACGGCGCGAAAGTCGGTGAACCGCTGTCAAGCGGTACCTTTTAAAAGCAGCACACAAAAAAATGCACAAACAAATAGTTTTTTCTGTACATGCTCACACATTTGTGCTCTATAAGCCAAAAATATGCATTGCAAGCACGCGCTGCCACGCTGAGGTGTTGGCTGTCTGCGAAAAAACACGAAAAAAAATGCATATCTATGACTGTGCTGTGCATACACACGCAGCATACGGCCTTGTAGTTGTTCTACACGCGGTATGTGTAACATTTAATTAAGTGTTCAGCCGCCGGGCAGGTAAATTGTAGATAGCAGCACCAATGCTACACTCGCAGCTGCCACAGCATGCCGCACATACGTGCCGCAATTTGTATGTGCTTGTATATGTGTGCGTGTTTTTATTAAAATTGTTACTGTGAAATATAAATCGTAGTGTTGCCATATATAATGCAGTGGAATTCGCTTGTTTGCGTATATATGCGCGCAAATTCATATATTTCCTTATGCATACATTGTCATTTTGTACGTAGACATGTGTGTGTGTGTATGTGCATGTGAGTTGTATATTTGTGCAAAAAAAATTTTTTTTTCTCACTCAACCGGGTTAAATGGCATTTCGACACGACCGTTTGGCGGTTGCTGCCCCACAGGCTAAGCGCGTGTTAGTCGCGTACAGTCAGTTGGGGACTGGCAAATAAAAGAAGTGAATTTAATGGAAATTGAGTGTATGAGGCATAAGCCAGTATGTGCCAATGGCTTAAAAATTCAATAGATTCTAAAAAAAAAAGTGTAACTGTTGCATATTTTGCAGTGAAAAATCGGAAAAATTTATTAACTCTCGCTATATATTATATGTTTATGTATATTAGGGTGAATCAAAAAAAAAAACTCATATATATTTCTTCGCTTGGTACTCTGATAAATGGGTTCTTAGGCACCTCTACGAAAATCTCTTTAAGTATGAGACCTTAATTGTAATCCTCTGCTTGACAGTTATTTATTTTTTTCTTATTATCGGGTAGAAAATTTCAAATCTCGCTTGCAACTACATGAAAAAATATCTCGTTTCATTGGTTTTATAAGAAATTGGTTGCTCTACAAAATGGTTCCCAACGATGTTTTCGTAAAACTAACGGTTTAAAAGATATGAACGGTAAAATTATTTTAGACAAAAATCTTATTACTTTTATAACTCAACGACAAAAAAATCATTGCTGTACAAAAACGGTCTGAGATTAAATTTTTTTATTATTATTATTATTTTTAGAGCATTTTATTTCCTACAAAATCTATGAAACGAGATATTTTTCAAATAATTGGAAATGAGATAATATGAAAAAAATCGAAAACTGTAAGTCGGCGGACTTTTCTGTTGCAATTAAGAAGCTTTTTTTTTTTTTGATACACCCTAATGTATATACATACATAAAGATGTATATTCGAATATAAGTCTGTTGTTTATTTCTTATATTTTAACATAATCCACTCCATCCGCTGCTAGTAGCAGATAAATTAGCGCTATCTTATACTAGTGCTACACGCCTTCTACAGACTCCGAGTTATTAACTAATGATTCCAAATAATTACCACATAAGAAAACAGGTTCGCTGCCGAAACGAACAAGCGCTAGTGGCATTGCCATGGCACAAAGCCGCAAAACGTGGCACCACCACTGCCAAGGCAGGCAACTGTGCGGCGCCACAGGCATAATTATCTTAAGATATCAACTCAAAACGCTAACGCGAGTAACGTTAAGTGGCCTTAAGGCGAATTTTCTGTTTTGCTTCTTGACTTAGCTGTTGGCAGGAAGAAGTATATGGCAAAAAATTGAGCACTATTTGTATGTGTTGAGTGATGAATTAAAGTTTTTTTTTATTAAAAATGTGTGGGTTGGCTTATTTTTAGTACCAAAAAAAAATTTTTTTTCAAGTAGTACATTTTTTTTTCTCAACAGTTTTTTTTTTTAAATTAAAAAAATTGTCTACTGGGACTTACAATTTCTTTATGATTATTGATTGTGCTATAAAGAATTGTATTTAAAAATCTGACAATTTTTTTAACAAAAGTCCGTGTCTGTTAAAAGCAGTTAAAAAATTACAACAGTTCTAAATAATGTTATAATGCAAAATATGCATCAGTGGCGTGGTTATAATTTTTAATAAAATAATATAAATATAATATAATAAATATAATTTTTTATTTCAGTTTTTTTTTGATCTACGAAAATTAAAAATTCTACCAATTTTGGAAAAAAAAAATTTTTTGTTGTAAATGTAGCAAACCTTAATTGTTTTATAAGAATTTTATTTAAAAAATTTTTTATTTCAGTTTTTTTTTTGATCTACGAAAATTAAAAATTCTACCAATTTTGGAAAAAAAAATTTTTTTGTTGTAAATGTAGCATAACTTAATTGTTTTATAAGAATTTTATTTAAAAAATTTTTGTATTTTTTTTTAAATTTCGTGAAAAAAATTGTATATTTTTAACAAACATTTTTTGAAAAAGATTAAAAAATACGAAAGTTTTGTATTATAATTCAATTTTTATTTTCAGGAAAAAAACTTTTACTATAGAAGTTTAGTTTAGAATTATATACTTTTAAAAAATTTGTAATTTTTATTTTGGAAAATAGTGTTTTTTAATAAGAAATTATTTCAGTATAAAGCAAAACAGATATGTAGATTGTCTTTTGTATTTACTAAAAATTTAAAAAGTTAAGAATGGAATAAAATTTTTGTCGTAAAAATATTTCAAATTCTTTATAGTACAAAAAAAACATTATTAATAATACATACTTCGCAAAAATAAATTTTTCGACAAATATTTCTTTGTAAAAATTAATAAATTAATTTATCGAAAAATCTTTTTGTAAAAATGAATACATTTTTAAGAACAATATGTTTCTTTTTTGAATATAAATGAATTTATCAAAAAAAAAAAGTGTCAAAATTTATAAATATTTTGAATAATTTGTTTTGTAAAAATAAATTAATTAAAAAAAAAAATATATATATATATTTTGTAGTAAAAATAAATAAATTTGTAAAAAATTCCTTTTGTTCAAAAACTCAAAATTTCATAAATTATTTTCAATTCAATTCATTTCATTTTCAAATTTTCAGAAGTATACATTTGAAAATAAAAATAAAAAAAAAAGTGCAGCGCCTTCAAGTATGCTAAGAATTTAATATGCACTCAAACAGTCAGCAACGCTCACGCAGCCTTGGTTGGCTTAGTAACCGCCATCAGAGTATTTAATCACTACGCGACGGATATTAATTAACAAAATCCACACCCAGTACGAACACACTTGCACACACACACACACATATACACAGTTACAAATCGAGACTGCACTTACTTTGTATGAATATTAAAGTTGCAAGTATTTGTATGCTTTGCCATACACTCAGCGCGCACACGCACACACTTATACTTACATTATTTTACACAGAGCTGTAACCGAAATTACAATTGTATTGTTAGAGGACTTATGTTCTTGTCTGTGTTCTTGCTTCGGCTAACTTATACTCGGGACTACAGACATACATATGTACGTATATTTTGTAAGATTGCTTCTATATGTAATGGTATTGTTGCTGCTGTAAAATATACTTTGCGCCTTTTCTTCCACCAATTGCTGCTCGTAACCACAAAATGAATTCACAAATTATAGTGATGATGGCGTTATATCAAGAAATTATTGAGCTTTAAGTTGAAGTTGATTGATTTTGTTATATTTTATACGCTTTTAATTAGTAAAATGATATTTTATACTTGTTACATTATATATAAGTGTGTAGGCTGGATTAATAACTGTTCTCTTACTTATATTTTCCGAAATATTCGTATAAAAACATTAACAAAAAAACTTTGTAAGTTAATTTTACTGAGTAATTTTTTTAATAAAAAAAAGAAAAAAACGTTAACTTCGGTTGGTCCAGGAGAAAGAAGAAGAACTTGATTTTGATCGGTCAGTTTGTATGGCAGCTATATGCTATAGTGATTCGATATGCCACTAATATTTTTAGTACTATTTAAAAGTAAAATTTACGCTATATTTTAGTCACTATTTTAGTCTTAATTCTATTTTTAGTACACATACGGAATTTGTTTTATATTTAAAATTATTAACTCTTTCCAATATATTTAACAAAATTTATTGATTTTAGTACTCTGGTACTAAAAAGTTTGCTAAATTTTTCAAAGTTATTAAATACACTATCCCCGAAGTTTGTAATTCTTTACTTTGTTTTAGGACAAGTTTTAGTACAAATTTAGCACGTGTCCTTTCGAAGGTTATCAAATGTACTATCTCCAAATTTTGTAATATTAACTTTTTTGCTAAAATTAATTTTAGCACAGTTTTAGTACGAATTCAGGACGTTTCTTCTTGTTGAAAACTATTATTGTTTCTTAACTTTATCTATAAGTGTATTACGTTGCAATTATCTTTAACATTTTGGTACTAAAAAGTAGAAATACTCTTGTACTAAGTTTTCTAATGTTTTCTTTAGAACAAGTTTTAGTTAGTACAAGTACGTGTTTTTTTATTGAAAATTATTGATATATTTCTTTTGCTTTTTTATCGAAAATAATTAAATTAAAAAGGTAATTAGCATTAAAATTTAAGTACTTAACTTATGTACTAAAAAAGTACTAAATTCCTAATTTTTTTTGGTTTTTTTTTTTGATAAATATATTCTTATTTGCTTTTTTCTTGAAGTTTATTTCAGCAAATTGTTTTTCTGGCTCTATTTTTTTCTACTAATAAGGCGAAGTAATAAGCGCTTGCACACTGTGACATTCAATGAAAGCCTTTTTGGCTTTATTGTCGCTCAAAGCATGTCAATTGTAAAAGTCAAGCACTAAACAAAAATCACATAATATTACATATACGAGTATGGTTGTGTATGTATATGTATATAAGGGTGGAGCGAAAAAATTTTTTTTTTTTTGCTTAGCCTGGGGGCGAAGTCTGTAGATTATAAAAAAAGAAAATTTTTGTACAAAAAAAATTTTTTTAACATCTAGAGCTGGCGTTTGAAAGTAAATTTCGAGTTAAAATTTTTGTTGCACAAGAAAAAATTATTTTTGGTTTAAACTCTTTACATTTATATAAAAAATACCGAATGTGGCGGTTTTTGACAAAAATTTATTTTAACGCTTAAGAAAAGCATGTTGTCGTTTAAGAATTTTTTTTAACTCCAATAATGAACACAAAATTTTTTTTTAAGTTGATTATTTTTAATTGGCTAGAAAGAGGACTGTCCACAGCTTCTAGAACACTTATCAACATTTTTTTACGAAAGAAAAAATTGTCTGTTTTTATAATCTACAGATTTTACCCTCAGGCTAAGCAAAAAAACTAATTTTTTTTCGCTCCACCCTAATGTATATATGCTTGTAGATGTATATAAATATTCAAATGAACGTCGAAAAGTGCATTATAAATACAGACACACCGTTGAGCACACATACTAAAGCCACAATGGCAAAAAGTGCACACAGGATAAAGTAAACTAAGCGACTTGTGTATGACTTGCTTGCGCTAGCAAGCAAACAAACTATATGCACGTGTGCTAAGTACATATATAATTTTTCAGCTTGATATATATACATATGTATATTGTCATACAAGTAGAAGGACGTAAATATGTGAGTTTCCATTTCTCAGAGGCGTTGCTTAAACAAAGCAAGTTGGCAACTGTATGTGTGTTTGTGTGTTAGTGTCGCTCTTGAAGTCAAGTGCGCCAGCTCCCTTTCACCTTTTGCATTCACTTTCTACTGCCTCATTTTACGTGCACCTTGAATGTTATACTGGCATGCATACTTATACACATACACACTAAAGTACTCACAGAGTGAATGGAGAAAAATAAAAATAAAAAATAATATTCTGCATTGACAGGTTATTGCACCAAAGCAGTTGACACACTAAAACCGCAACCAACTTTGTCATATTCAAATACTTTGACTTTGACTTCAAGTGGCGCTGGCATCTACTCAAATTCATTACTAACTGCAACCTGCTCATATGTAGACATATATATGTGTATATATGTGACTTATGCATTTGTGCACATGCTTAACATAAATTTGCATTGATTACACGCCACTCATATGTCAGACGGCAAACTGTAAAGCAGAGAGATGTAAAACACTGTAAAAGCCATAAAGGTTGCGTATACGCAGTGTATTTAGTGCTGACAAATCAGTGTAGTTGCTGGGAAAGTGAAAAAATTAATGTTGCTTTTAATAGGAAAGCATAAAAATAATATCCGATATATGTCATATGCATTTATTACTACAAAAAAATTTTTTTTAAGTGCAGATATAATAGGGCAATGCTTTAACAAAATTAATTTTTAATATCGTACTTAAAACGCCAAACTAAATATTTTTTAAAATAAATAAATTTGTCAAGAAATTTTTTTTTTTGGAAAACTTAATAAATTTGTACAAAAAAACTATAAATAATAAATAATTTCGTCAAAAACTTTTTTTTTTTTAAAAACAATTTTGTCAAAAACTTTTTTTTTTTTTTAAAGAATTTTGTCAAAAACTTTTTTTTTTCTTAAAAGAATTTTGTCCTACAATATTTGTTTTTATTAATAAATAAATTTGTCAACTATCTTTTTTATAAAAACAAATATCAAACGACATTTTTTGTAAAAATAAACTAATTTGTCAAAAAATATTTTCGCAAAATAATTTTAAAAGCAATAATAATTTTTAGCACTAAATATTAAATATTAAGTAGTTAATATCTCTTTATTTCTTAACAAAAAGTTTTGGTTTTTACAACGTCACAATTTTTTTTACTTTTTTTTCAAATTTAAGTACTTAATTATACTACCACATTTTTTAACACTTTAGTTTTCAGTACCATTGAATTTTAGTGCAACATTTCTAGTACCATATTATTAGTAGCCGCTTAATTTCTGTCTTTATGTTACAAAGGCAATTTAGTACAATCTTTTTAGTAAAATACTCTAGTACTAAATTTTAGTACTAATTTTGGTAACTCCTTTATAGTGGTTTTCGTATTATATTTTAAGTGTTTAATTTTATTGCCAAACTGCTTGTACTAAATTCTTTGCATCAACTTACTTTGAATTTTTTCTTTGTATTTTACTACTATAAACATTTTGTGTACTAAATTTTAGCAAAAAATTTATCGTAATAAATATTTTCTAAAACTACAAAAAAAAAATTATAATTTTTAAATAACATAAAATGCTTTGTTTAAGAAATTTGCTGTGCACACAATAAAAATTGCTAGTACATACCTTTAGTACACCAGAATTTTTCTACTAAAATTTTAGAGCATTCTTTTTTGATGCCCGCTCAATAAATATTTTACTTTTAGTACCAAACAATTTAGTACATTTTTAGTACTTTTTGTATATTTTTGTATTGTAGGCTTTAAGAAGCATAATCTTAATTTAAAGCAATAACTATATATATCGATTTAGTTTTTAGTACTCATTTTTTATTTAATTACTACTTATTTTAATTTTTTTGCGCAGAGAGTTATTGATTCAATTTTCTAGTACTAAATAAGAAGCTAGGGAAGCTACATTAGCATACTACCTTTATTTAGATACTTTCTTCCGCAGCAATTGTGTAGTAAACTTTTATTTTTGCTGTAAATATATACAAACGTTTGTATATATGGTATAAATGCAATTCTTTAGGCAATTAAGTTTTTGGCTTTATTAAACTGTGGTCTTCTCTAGCTAAACCTCGCTTTTATAGACACTCAAAACGAATTTGCTTTAAAGTTTTGCGCGTTAAATAAGCGGTATTAAAAAGCACTTCAGCTGAGTTGTTGAAAGTTTGCTTTTCTTTTATCTTTTATTTTCACTTAATCGCAGACAGACAAAAAAGAAATCCTATGACTTAAACTTTGCATGGATGCATTCCAAGTCCTAAAATAGTAAAAATAAAAACGCTCAAACTTGAAAGGCAACATAAAAACAATAATAAAAATCCGAATTGTAAAGCCTTTGCAACGTCAGTGTTGAAACGCAGCCGCATAAAAAAAATACACAGGCTACACAAGGACAATGAACGCAAATCAAAGTCAGGCAGCAATGCAAACAGAAAAAATAAAAATTTACATATATAGACAGAAGAAAGCGTGACGCAAGCAAGCGTACGAGATCGGAAAGTCAAATATAGGTAAAGCAACAGTCGGTTTTGCGGCCGGCGACAGTAAAAAAAGGACGTCACACACACTTCACTAAGAATGTATAGTCAACGGCTTGTGCGCCTGAAAGCTGTGCGCCAGCGTATTAGCGTGTGTGCATACAAGCTCATAGCTATATGTGTAAGCCAGTCAAAGTGCCGTCATATTCAAATACAGTCTTCACTGCTTTTACACACGCCTTTACGATTTTTCGCTCTTTTGCGCTATGCGACGCAGATTGGCTTATGGCACTTATTTATTAGCATGCGAATGGCAATGGTGCGTCGGCGAAAAGTGCTTTGTTCCGTTCACTAATTTTTTACACTTACAGACAGACGTCTGCTTCGGATTTTTCTATGATGTATGCAGATTTACACTAAACGGCGATGATGTTTTGATTTTTTGGCATTTAATTTAGTTGTAAGCTTTGCTTTGCTGCAAGCCTGAGATTTTGTGGCATAAGTGGTCGTTTTACTGTGGTTCGGCTAAGTTTTTAACATTGACTTTTTTTTTAGCAATAAAAACAGAATTATTGAAAATTTTAATTTTTTTTGCAGAAAAGCTAAGAATTGCTAGTAAAAAAATGTCGTTAAATTTTTTAGTAACCTCGCTTAATTGAGCATGTCAAAAGCATAACGAAAATGTTTACACTTGTACTAAAAATATTGTGTACTAAAAATTTAATATTTTTGACATGCGAATTTAGTACAATAATTTTTGTATTGATTATTCGCCGTAGTAAATTTTGTAGAACTTTTAGAATGTTTTTTGCACAATTCAGACTTTTTTGTACTTTTTAGTACAATCTTCGTTAAATTTATAGTACAATAATTTCTGATACTTATATGTTTACATTCTAAAAGCTAGCAAGTTTTTGCGCAGTTTTTTGTTATAGTTGTTAGTGTTAATGTTAGATATTTTAATATTTGATATTAACTTTAAAAAAAATTTTGGTAGTAACCACAAAAGGATTTCAGTATTTAGTACAATATGAATGAAGTACAATAATGTTTTTTATCGATTCTGTGTGGTACTATTTTTTTAATACTTTAAGAATTTTTTTTCATAATTAGAAATATTTTCAAATTTTTTAGTACTTTTTAGTACAATCTTCTCTAAAATGTTTAGTAAAATCATTTCTGATATTTTTTTGTTACTTATATTTTTTTTTAATTTTTGGGGTGTTTTTGAGCACTTTGAAGATTTAGCGTTTTTAATACTTTTTACCACATACGAATGTAGTAACATAATTTTTTATTGATTCTATGTGGTGCTAACTTTATTATGACTTTTAGAAGGCTTTAAAATGATTTATATTAAAATTAAAAAAAAAAAATATTTAGTACTTTTTAGAACAAACTTCTCTAAAATATTTGGTACAATAATTTCTGATACATTTTTTTATACTTAAATTTTTTTAGAATTTTTAGAAAATTTTTAAGCCACTTGAAGTTTTTTTTTAGTATATTTCACTACTTACGAAATTTGTACAATACTTTTTTTATTTACTCTATATGGTACTACATTTTTTAGGTAGGTTTTTGGCAATCTTCTTTTAAAAATATTTTAAAAGTTCTTTTATTACTTTTTAGTACAATCTTCTTTATAATATTTAGTACAATAATTTTGCATACCTTTTTTGATACTTATATTTTTATTAACGTTTTAAAATTATTAGTACATTCCCTTTAAAAGATTTGGTAGATAAAATTTTTGATACTCTGTGATACTAACTATTTTAAAAAGTTTAGTTCTTAATTTTGAGCATTTTTTTAGATTATTTTTTTTTTGTTGTGCAATATTTTTTATAACAATTTATTTTATTTATTCTCTGGAAAGTTCAAATTAAGATTTTTGAATACTTTTTTATTGGAAAAAAAAATCTACTTTTTCCTACTAGTTCTTTTCACATTATCTGCCTACTTTATTACCAAAGAATGCTTTGTAACTATTTTATTGACAATTTTCTTGTAGCTAGCCAAAGTTCACATAATTATAACTGACAAAAGCTGCTTTAGCTTTTTCGCAAATTAAACACACACACAGTGCAGTCAGAAGCTATAATTACTTTAATAACTTTTACAAAGTTTTTGTTTCATGTCAGCAAAAAAGCTATTAGTTTCTTGCTTTCGCATTTCGTGTGAATTTTGTTTTTATATACACAATTTTATAAATAAATCTTGCTTATGTATATATGTACATATATACCCACACAATTGCAATGAAATGCAGTGTATAAATGCGGCTATAAAAAGCCTAGACCCCAAAGTGGAGTTTAAAAATAAATGCATACAAATGGTGGGGCAAAAAACACATACATGCATATGCGAGTATATGTTCATTAGGGTATCCGTTATTTCACAAGTTGATGATGTTTTAGCAAACGCCGCTCGAAGGTTTAGTTATTGCTTAAAAGATCTAGCACAACAACATATCGCAATTAAAACCATGCCTAAATTATAACATGAGTTTTTTTTTTTTTTTTTGATTTTTCGCTTAATGGAGTAAACGTAAAACCTTAAAACAAGTATATTCTTGTATAAAACTGTTCACCCTAACGAAAGGATCTTAATGATTTCTTTCATAAAAACATTATTTTAAAAGTTTTTGGCAAATAAAGTTGTATATCAAATGACCTGAGCATTCAATCAAGTGATTTACACATTCTGTGTTGCTCATACGACATGGTGTACTATTGTATATGAAAGCAGTATATTTGCTGCATAATTTTGACTGCTTATAAATTTTAAAGCAATGTTTGTATAAAAAAATCATAAAGGTCTTTTCTATCGAGCGAAAAACATTGTATGCAAATATTACTTTTTCAAAGTTGCAGAGTTATTTACATTGGAGATATTATTGTAAAAGAACAAAAAACCAATATCAAATCTATGGTAAATGTAAAGTGCTTTAGACACGGTTTAAATAGAAACTAAAGAGCTTTTTTACGTTGGATCATTCTTTTTAGGGCAACAACTAAAACTGTAGGGGGCGTTTGCGAAAAACACTAACGAGTGAATAACGGATACCATAATGTACATAAATCTATATATATGTGGGTAGTTACAGCCATCCTGGGTCATGTCCCACGTGGAAAAGCAATTATTTTTAGCAGCACATATCTATGTCTCTAAGTGTGTGCGTGTGTGTTGCTGGCATTATGAGTGGGTAGACATAAAAGCGTCACGGCAATAAATGGTCAGCGATTCGGATTTATACAAAAAATGTATATTTTTTACGATTTATACAGCTGGCTAGGCCAAATTGCTGTAAGCGGCGAGCAAACAACCCATCGCAGGCATAAGGGGGTACAGTGTGTGTGCAACAATTTGTCGTTATGGCTGCGCGCTTGTGTGTGTGTGTGTCCAATTAAACCACCGTCAGACTGAGCACAGTTGGTCGCATTGTAAACTGTTGCATGTACTTGTATGTACCGTTACAACTGTCGCGCACAGCCTGTTCGGCTAACGGTAATACATTTTTCCATTACTGCTTTGGGTTAAATGTATTTGAGAGGGTGTGCATGCGTAGTTATACATTTATATAAAATTGTTTTCTCTCTATGTGTGTGTGTCTTTTTAATATCCTGCGCCGTATTGTCTGCGCCTGCTGACCGAAAATGGCGTGGCCGAAATGCTTTTCGCCTTGATAATTGACATTTATTGTTTTTCGACATGCTGCACCTGACAAGCATGTCGAATAAATAAATACACACATACTTACTTACTTATATGTATGTTACATGTATACGTTTTCACTGGAGTGATAATAAAAATGGTAAGCAACAATTGCCTAATATATGTGTGAAAGCGAATGCGAAAACTTTCATGCAACGCGAACTTTCGCTATAAATTAGTAGAGTATTAATGGTTAAACACACCAGATAGTTTTTCATTTGCGGTAATTATATTATTGAGTTCGTTATTGCATGTTAATTTTATGCGTAAAAAAATATTGCTCAAACTTATGGTACAATAATGCATTTAACTATACTTTTGAAAGCAAAAAAGAATACACAATTTTGAGAAATTTCGAAAAAAATTTTAAGTTACAAAAAATTGCTTTATTATTTAGAGACACAAATTTTTAATGAAGATATTTTTTAAACTTTTTTGTTGATTTAGAAAATAAGCATGTTTCAACGTCTGAACTTGTTTTCCGTCACAATTTTAAATTATTAAATTTAGACAAAAATGAGTGTAGTAAAATCATAAAATATCCATAATTTGATATAATATTTTATTTTTGATTTTTTTATAGAATATTTTTATACCAAATTTTTTTTTTATATAAATAAATTAATTAAATATTTTATTTCATTATTTATTTTTTTATTGAATATTTTTCTTCGAAATAGCTCCTTTATTGAAAGATATATATGCATATAAAATACTCTCAATTAAATATTTTATTTCATTTTCTATTTTTTTATATATTCATATAAAATACTCTCAATTAAATATTATATTATATTTTCTATTTTCTATAGAATATTTCTATTTTAAATAGGTCTTTTGTTGAAAATAAATAACTTTTTCAGCAGTTTTTATTTTTGATATATATTTTCTATTGTACAAAATGTATTTTCTTTCGCTGAAACTGAAATGACTGTATCGACTAAAACTATCACTGATATAAATTTAAGAAAAATATCTCATATTACAATTTTTTTCAAAAAAATTCGAAAAACTTATATTTTCGAATATTTGTTATACAGCAAAAGTGTTTTTGCTACCAAATTAAAGAACTATTTAAAAATTTTGTGAAAAATATCAAATAAGCATTTACTGTAATAAAAAATTTCAATATACTTTTTCAGCCAATTATTATACCCTGAACAGGATACATATATTCAATTTGCCATGAAGTTTGTAACACCAAAAAGAAAATGTCGAAGACTCTCTAAAATATATGTATATGTTTATAAATGATCAGCGTGACTAGCCGTTGATTTTACGCTGTCCGTCTGTATATTTGCGAACTAATCACGGTGTTTGCGATATCGACCAGAAATTTTGCACACGTCCAATTGACGCTGCTCATTTGTCGGAACCGCCAATATCGAAGGCGAAACACTACAGCATATAGCCATCATACAAACTGAACGATCGGAATCAAGTGCTTGCAAGCAAAAGTTTTTCATTTGAAGAGGTATCTTAAGGAAATTAGGCATAGATTATTGTCTAAGGCATTAAGTCAATAAAGCAATAACCGAAGAAATTTTTCAGATCGGATGACTAAAGCATTTAGCTGCTATATAAACTATCCATTAAAGCTAACTTTCTTTCTTGTTCTGAATAACTTAATAACAATGCACAACTGTAATACTCGTACATAAAAACTATTTATAGAGTCTATAGACACCGATCCATATAAATTTTAAATTAAATTCAAGAGCGCGGCATTTCCGATGAGAAAGCATTAAATATAAGTATTCACATAAAAGCATATAGCTGACTATATGTCGGCTTGATTATGTTTACAGTATAAAATTGTGAAGCTTAGCAGCTGAAAGTGATCTGTGTATTCTCACGAACCACGGTCAAGCGATAAGCTTCTTGCTTTGATGTGTCAGCATCATACAAAACAAAACAATTCGCGAAAGTACGCCGCGCTCAAAAGAATCAACAAGAGCGGTAGAAATCGCTTATCAGTGGCTCAGTGACGCGTTAGAGCGCTTTTAATTCGTTTTTTTTTTTTTCAAAAAGCGCACTGTGAATTCAGTGTGAAAGTGTACGCAAAACTAAGCAGTTCGATTAAAATGCGAAATATTTGTAGGCGCGCAGAGCAGCAGATCCTTTGGCGCTTAAGATTGATTTTAGACTACAAAAATCTATCAGCACTATGTACTGAAAACCAGCACCATTGATTAAGTTTCTCAACAAAATTATCGTTTCCAAAACAGGATATGAGTATTAGATCCTAAAAAGCGTATTAAATAAGGGTTTGCTTCACAAAAATTTCAAAGAAAATTACCAAAATATTGGTCGCCAAACAAAAAACTATAAAAATCAGTTGTAAATGACTACCAATAATCACCGACTGTAAAATATACGGGCATTCGTTACTATGCCTAAGCGCTCATCTGTTTTCGTAACCAGTTCGAGCGCAATATTTTGAGGCTACACTTTCCAGAAGAATCACAGTCGCAACGGGTGCATCGCAAGGCTTGCAGCCCCACTACCAAGCTATCGAAACAAATCGTTCTGTTGCAAATGTTCCATGCGCAGCTTTATTGAAATTTACAAATAACGGTATATACAATTCAATACAGTAACTATACACTTAATATATAGGTTGCTTGTCTCACATCCCGCTACTACTCGGTCCATATGCCGCATTTGTAGGGCGGATTCATGGGGCTCTGCTTACCACAACCGTATGCTGACGTGAAGTCCTCGAAATTGCTCACCACATTATTGACACGCACGCTATGCATATCATGCAAATTATTGGTGCGCGATGCAGTCGTGCCGCACCACGTTTGCGCGAAGCTCAGGAAAAAGAGCTTAAGCTGTTCCGTCGTTAAGGTGCTATTTTTGCCTGCAGTACGTTTGTAGGTCTCCAGAGCGAGGCGCAGTCCCTCCGTATCGGCGATATTCTCATTCAACGTCACCTCTCCTTCGTCGTAACGCTCGCTCAGATAGCAACGTGATTTAGTGCCAAATCGTATTATGGCTTTAGCGCCCCAGTTACCCGCCATATTCCCTGCCTGATCATAATTAAGGCCATCATAATCGAATCCATGCATCAACTCGTGTGCAATGATGTAGACGAAGCTGCCGTATATTTTCGCTGGATCCAGGCAACTGTGGTAGAAGGGCGCGCGCAATATACCTATTGGCAGTTCGATAGCGTTCTTCTTCAACCGATAGTAGGCATTCACATCCAGTGGTCCGTAGTTGTTGTAGGTAGGCGGCGCGCTGCGTCCTGTCAACAGCGATTCTAGTACTTCGTGCAGTTGGTTATGCGTGCGCCAACGCCACAATTTCAGCAAATTGGCATCGTGGTTGTCGCTCAGCTCGATAGTGGTAGGCAAATGAGCTTTGCTGGCGTTTGCCGCTTGTGGCAGCAGCAGACGCATCGCGTGCAGCTTCTCCATACCTAGTGATTTGGTGAGCGCGTCGCGTTCAAATACATTCGTAGCGTTAAGCGAGCGTTCAAATTGCATTTTCAACTCTGTGAAAATGTCGTTCAAAGCGCTCTGCGTATGCGCCATATAACTAGCTGCATCACTTGTGTCACCGTACTGCAAACGCATGAAAATTCCCGTTAGTTCCGCTGGCAGAAATGCGTGCAGTTGTTGTAAGCAGTAATCGCGCTGCTCTTGGTAACTCTCCTCATCGTGTAGGCGCACCTCGAAGTGTGCTAAAAATTGAACCAGCAGATATTTAGCAAGTAGCTCCGGTTTAGTGCGTTTCAAAAAATCGCGCAGCTTGCGTAGATACGGTATATCTGCCACAATCAGCAGACGTTCCGCGTAATCGTAGGGCAATTCAACGGTTATATCGCGCATAACCACCGCGAAATATTCGCGCAAATTCAATTCAGGCAGTTCTGCCGCCAACGACGCCAAATTCTGTGGCTCGCGCAGCAACACCAAGCTCTCGCTGGTCACCAGCTCAAATAGCTGTTTCTCAAACTCTACAACCTCGCTGGCAATTGTTAGCGCGCGTCGTACGCGCATGCCCAAATCCAGCATCAAATATTTCACATACCGTTTGTATATATACTCCGAGTCGCTGTCATATTGTGCCGCGTTGCGCGTCGGTTTGAGCAAATCGAACGCCGGCGCCGAAATGTAGAAGATCTGCTGCTCTGCTTGTTGCCAATTGCTGGTGACTAATAAACGCCACAGGGTTTGCACGCCATAGCGGCGCAACTCCGCGCTCAAATATATACCCCAGTTTAGAGTGTCGTTCGCGTCAATCGCCTGCCAATTGTGGTTCAGCACTGGCCAGTCGCTTATGCGACACAGCTCCTCGGTGTATGTGCGTAACGTGGCTGTTTCTACATTCAAATGCGAGCGTCCGGTGAAGCTATCCTCGCCTGTTACGCGCTCGACACATGCATTAAAGAAACGAACAGCCACCATTTCACTGCGCTGCAACGTTGTGCGCGTGCCTTTATCAAGCGTCTCTTGCTTTTCTAATAGATAAGCCATTAATTGTTGTTTGTTATCTGCTTTGACGGCGCTCAGTGTATCGTGTGCACCGCGCGCGCGCAATTGATATGGCGCACGCCAATTACCGCAAGCATACTCATAGAAATCGTCGCAAGGCCACATCACTTCGTCGACATAACTGTACATGGTGTCCAGTTGACGGGGCCAATAATCTGCAGCACAGGCAGCCGGCGTACTCTTACCGCTGCAGTGCGCGCTTGTGGGTGCTGTTGTTGCATCGCTATGATCCACATTCGCGTACGTTGAGGTGCGTTCCTCCGTTGTCGTAGCGGTCGCGCTATTGACGTCACAATTTATATACCCCAGCAAGAGCAAGGTTAACAGCATATGGGTAAACAACACGCGCCAACAAATATTTCGCATTTTAATGGAACTGCTTAGTTTTGCGTACACTTTCACACTGAATTCACTTTGCGCTTTTTGGAAAAAAAAACAACGAATTAAAGCGCTCTAACGCATTGTTGAGCCACTGATAAGCGATTTCTACCGCTCTCATTGATTTTTTTGAGCGCGGCGTACTATCGCGAATTGTTTGTTTTGTTTTTTATGATGCTGACACATCAAAGCAAGAAGCTTATCGCTTGACCGTGGCTCATGAGAATACACAGATCACTTACAGCTGATAAGCTGCACAATTTTATATTGTAAACATAATCAAGCCGACATATAGTCAGCTATATGCTTTTATATGAATACTTATATTTAATGCTTTCTCATCGGAAATGCCGCGCTCTTGGATTTAATTTAAAATTGATTTGGATCACTATCTATACACTTTAGAAAAAGTTTTTATGTACGCAGATTACAGAACTATAATGTTATTGAGAAAAAACATGTCCATTTCAGACGTAATAAAGATGATTGGAATTTCAAAAAATATTTGCTGTTGTAGTGAGATAATTCTAACATGTTAGCAAATTTTCAAATTTTGTTGAGAAACTTCAAAGTTTTAAATATTTTTTTTAAAATAAAATCTTACTAAGAAGTAAAAAAGAATAATAAATGTTTTTAAGCACATTATTACTTTTCTTTTCAGGGGAAGGTGTAATAAAAATAAAGCAAATAGCAAAACTAATAATTTTCACAGTAAAAATATAAAAATTTTATGAAATAAAATTTAAAAAAAATATGTGCAAAAAAATTGTTTAAAGTGTCTGTTTGTAGTTGAAGTGAAGAAGTATGGTAAGAATTTCAGAATTTAAGAAGTCTTATCAATTCATTTTAAATAGTTCTTTAAATATTAATCTAGACAATGCTCAGGAAATAATTAATAACTTTGTTAACATTTTTAGAGCAGCTTTTTAAAATAATAAATTTTTGACCGATTGTGTTTTCAATAAATTGTTAGTAATAAATAATAAAAAAATTTAAATAAAAATTTTGAATGAAATAAAGTTGAGAAAAAACATAATTTTGTAAAAAAATGGCGAAATATTAGTTAAAAAAATTGCTATTTCTTCTGCTAAATTTCGTAGCAATATTTTAAGTCAGTTGTTTAAAATAATACATTTTATCAATTTTTTTCTCAAGTTTAGAAATAGAAAAAATTATTATGAAAATTTTAAAACATTTCAAAATTGAAGTAACTATTGTATAAAAAAAGTTGAGAGAAAAACCAAATCTTTGGCATAATTTCGAAATTTAAACATTAAAAAATTATTAAAAAAGATATTAAGAAAACGTAAAAATAAAAAAATTTAAAAAAAATAATAATAATAAAGAGTTAAAAGATAAAAAAAACAATAATAACATAATAAAAAACACCAAAAAACATTATTATAAAAATAAAAACTAATAACGAACTAATGAACGTAATAAAACAAAAATTTTAAGAAAGTCATAAAAAAATAAAATTAAATATTTGATAAATTGAATGAAAAATTGATAAATAACAGAATTGAAAAAAATTGAGTTTAAAAAATATCATAAAAGGAATGAAATGGAAATAAAATATAAGAAAAAATAAAAAATAAGCGAAACGTATGAATAATATTTATGTTTTTACTAAAAACATCAAATTATATGTAAAAAAAAAATTATTTTAAGCAAAAAATTTAATTTTATCTATAAAAAACTGCCAAAATAGTAGTACAGATTAAACTTTCTCTCATTTAATTTTGTGCAGTTAGTTACTAGGCAAACGGTGAGAATATTTTTAATATATTTGTACTGCTATTATTTGGTAAATTGTGAAAAACGATATTTTTTCATATTTATTTTTATTTATTTGATTTTTTATTTTATTTTATTTTTTTTACTGTCGGTTTTTCATTTCCAAACTAAATATACATATATACTACTAGCGCCCATTAGTTAAAGGAAAAATCAAATAAATTCAAATAAAACACACACGTATGGACTATTCAGCCGAGACGGCATTGTAAATTAATATAGCATACATTTAGGTTGCATCATTAAAAGCAAATGCCACAGCATCAAAATGGTTTACATATTATATGTTACATATATACGTATACAAACTAGGTATTTATTTGCGCACACACTTTGAAACACCGATGGCCATATACAGTTAGGTATTACTGTTATATGAGCATATAAATATTAATTAAGTCGCACTTTTAACGCTTGCATTATTAAAATAAATGAATTTCGGTCTGCCAGACATTTTTAGGTTGCTCATATATATTCATTATTATTATTATTGTAAATTTTTGGCTGCATTTTGACAAATTTGATTTCAATTGCTAATTGCTACGAAATTGTTGGATTATTGAAATTCCATAAGAGCATGACAGCCATATGACTATAATTAAGTGTTTGTGTATATGTGTGTGTATATTTGTGATTGGGTTGCCATTTAATTTTATAGCCTAGCATATTTAGTTAATTAAATTACTGTTATTTGTTCTGGCATTATTTTTGCATGCGCTTTTAATGCGCTAAATTCTCGCTGCTTAAATGTCTAGCATTTGCAGTAAATAGTTACATTTAATTAATTGCTTTGAAAGTGCCTAAAAAATGTATGAAATGTGTATGTGTGGCAACTTTCAGGTTGGCAAATGCTATTTGTTGGGTTGTGTGGTTATTAAAAATGTTTGTTTTATAATTAGTGGCAATATATACAGGTATTATATCTTATGTATATTTAAAACAAAGTGTGATTTCCTTCATTTTCAATAATTTAATAACTTCAGCTACCACTTTGAATTAAAATTTAAACAAATTTTGTTAATTATCATTAGTTAATTTTGGATTAAAAAATTAAATTAAAAATGTATAAAAAAAATAAAAAATTAAATTAAATTAAAAATAAATAAAATATTTTATAATAACTTATTAAACTATTGTTGTATCAAAAAATTTAAAAAATCAGCACACATAATTTTATATTGCCAAATATGTCTTCAATAACAATTAAAATTTTTAAACAGTAATTAATTATTGCACCTCCATTCATTTATATAGGTTTTAATCGTAAAAAAAGTAAGAAAATTAAAAAAAAACAGTATTTGCAATAAATATTTAGTGAGCAAAAGAAAAACTAAAAGAAAAACGCGACTGATATAAAAACCATATTAATAAAAAACTAAAATAATTAAGGAAAAATGTTATAAGACACGGACTTGCAAATTTAACAGTAAATAAATTAATTAGAAGTACTGAGTAAAATAAGAAATTAAATAGAAACAAAGCAACTAAAAAACAAAAACAAAGAACTTAAATAACACAAAATTGAATAAACAATATTAAAAAAATAATCTATTAAAAAAGGTATAAAAAAAACAAAAAAAAAATTAAAAAAAAATTAATAAACAAAAAATATTAAAAAACAAGAAAAGACGTTCTCTTCGGTTACCCCGAAACTATAATACCCTGCACAAATACAAAGGTTCCTTACAATAACTCGAGTTTGCATTATTGCCTTAGACAATGCGAATTTTCTTGAAGATATCTCGTCAAATGAAAGAGTTCTCCATACACGCACTTGATTACAATTGTTCAGTTTGTATGGCAGCTGTATGCTATAGTGGCCCGATATCGGCCGTTCTGAAAAATAAGCAGCTTCTTAGTGAGGAAAATATGCGTACAAAATTCAACAAACAATAGCTTGAAAACTGAGAGACTAGTTCACGTATATACAGACGTCTGTCGGACCGAAAGACAGACGGACATGGCTAAATCAACTCAGCTCATCGCTCATTTATATATATACACTTGTATGTAGTAAGCACGCATCTTGTATACGCGTTTCTAAATGTGCACAAACTTTATTCCAATCATGCTTATGCATTTCGCGACCTTCGAGCAAAAACAATGTTTCTTGATCGCGTCATACTAGCTGCTATACGATTCTTCTTTGCCGTTTCCTTCTGTTACAACTTCGTGGCAAACTTAATATGCCCTGTTCAGTGTATAATGAATAAACGATAAAACATATTAACTAACAAAAAACTAAATAGTAAAACATTAACAAAAAAATTAAAAACATAGAAAGAAAATAATTACTTGTAATACTATTTATTTCAACGAAAACCTTTAATTCATGAATATATTTACCATATCGAAATTATTTGCAACAGAAAATTCGAAATATTAATTATAAATTAAAATACAAAAAGGTAAAAAATTAAAAATTCTAAATAGAAATAAAAAATTACAAAAAAAATATAAGGAAAATAAAAACATAAAAATCGAAAAATCAAAATGTATAACTATAATAAAAAATTAAACAAAATAAAAAACATCAAAAAAAATAAGAATAAGAACATAAAACCAAAAAAAAATAGTATTATTAATAAATGGTTTAATTAGTTTATTAATTTCTAAAAAAATAAAAATTAATGACGTATAATTAAATTTATTTTCAAAAAATTACAATAAAAAAGCTAAAAAAATAAAGACATAATTACAAGAACTTAGAAGAAAAAAACTGGCAAAAAATCATTCCTTTAGCAAGTATTAGCAAGTTACGCTAAAAACGATTATTAAAAATACAATTAAAAGTAAATAGGATAACTTAATTTATGAAAAAAAAATTTAAAAAAATTTATAAAATAAAAAAAGTCTAATTCTTATACAAAACTTGAAGCGAGTAGCGCTATACATTACTATACCTGAGCGGTAAAATTTTCGCCTTCAAAATCCCTAGAGAAAGAACACACCACTGTAACTCTTTATTGTAGTACTGATCAAATTTTCCATTAAAAGTATGCATGTCGATACGAGGTGCATATTTTTAGGCGCCATAGCAGATATTGTAACAGTGAGAATTAAATACATAATTCACATATTTACATAAATTCATATATTTGTAATATAATGCATACACACACAACTGCATATGAGATTTGTTAAAAATGTAAGCCCAAACTGCGGTTTAGGCCACCCCTCAAACTCGCCCACATACGTATCGTATACATATAGCTGTATATATGACACACAATAATATATGTACATGTCTGTGCCCAAAAATTTCATTATACACTACCACTGCTGCACGATTTGTGGTGAGCGCGCAGATAACTGCTGCAGGCCTAAATAAAATGCATTTACACACATATACTTGCATTTGCTTTATAGGTATGTATTTGTAAATGTCTACAAATATGTATGCATCTGACAGCTGCAAATTAGTAGCTGTCACAGTGGCAACATAAAACTTTGCTTTATGCCAATATGGCATACAAGTCTCTATGGCAATTGCATTTTTATCAGTTGAGCATTAAATGCGCCTGAAGATATGCTACGGACGGATGGACGCGGCGTCAAAGTACATTTGTACGGAGCATATATACATATAAAGCCATATGTGTGCTATTATTTTCAAAATAGGTATTTATGTATATAGAAATATGCAAAATTATTACATATATATGTATGTATATACACTAGGGTGAAGCGAAACAAAAATTTTTTTGGCTTAGCCTGGGAGTAATATATGTAGATTTAAAAAAAAAAATTTTGCCAAAAAAAAAATTTTTTTTAACACCTAGAGACGGCGAACTCAGTTTTAAAGTAAATTTTCGAGTTAAAATTTTTATTTCGTAAAAAATTTTTGATAAGTGTTCTAGAAACTGAATCCTCTTTTTAGCCAATTAAAAGTTATCAACTTAAACAAATTTTTTCTGTTCATTATTGGAGTTTTAAAAAAATGTCCTAAACAACAACATGCTTCCTTAAGCGTTAAAATAAATTTTGAGTCAAAAACCGTCATATTCGGTAATTTTTATATAAATGTAAAAATAATATTTTCTTGTCCAAAAAAAAATGTTAACCAGAAATTTACTTTCAAACTGAGTGCGCCGCCTCTAGATGTTAAAAAAATTTTTCTTTGTACAAAAATTTTCTTTTTTTATAATCTACAGATTTTACCCCCAGGCCAAAAAATTTTTTTTTCGCTACACCCTAATGTACATTACTACATATACATATATGCATAACCATCTGATTATTTTCTTTCCTGCAGCAAGCAAATTAACTACGTTTAAATATGTTTTTGTGTATATGTTTACAATATATGTACATATGTATGTATTTGCTTTTCAGCACTGTCAACTTCAATATAACAGCCATAGTGTACATTTAGGCGCCGTTGGTTTGCACCAAGTAAATAGAGTTATAAAATTTTGCCATAATTTGTACGAAATTTGATTAGATAGCTAATTTATGACAAGCGCATTGCTGGTGTCCAAGCGCAGCGCGATGACAGCGTGTGGCAGCCACATGGCAAGGCATAAATATTGGCTTTATTTGTGGATATATTTTTGGTAAATCACCAACGCAACAATCACACAGTTATATACACACACACATACATATAAACGTTGGAGTTGTAATTTTTTGTTGTGACAGAGACAATATCCTCTCAGATAGCTGTTATTTTAATGCAACATTAAAGGCAAGTTAGTAAAAAATTGAGGTTATGAGTTTGCATTTCGGCTAAATTTTTGGGTATGGCTACCAGATTTGGGAGCTTTTAGGGCTAAACAAAATCCCTTACCACTAATAAGTTGTATATATGCTAAAATAGATATTTACATATACATATGTATATATATGCCATATATATTTTTTTCTTGTTTTAAAGCTCAGAGTAATCTCTGGTTGCTCTACTAGTAATCACATTGAATTACCAGCACGACACTTAAGTACAATAGGTTCCTGAACCACAAAGGTATTATGTTCAAAGTGTTTTTGGTAAGGTCTATCAAGTACCTATTTTAATTTGATCGATTTAATTTTGTAGAAACACGATCCCCAAAGATAACAGATACTTTAAGAAGCTCAATTAAAATTGAATTCGCTTTCTATTTCTTCTCACACCAACAACTATAACACGCCACCTTTACACTCCTATCTTACACAAATAGTAAACCTTTTAAACAAAAGCTTGGTTTTCATCGTTCAGTTTGCATGGCAGCTATATGCTATAGTGGCCCAATCCAAACATTTTCTTCAGATATTTTAGCGCTGTTTTGGGCAATAAACCAAGATATATTTCGTGAAGCTATACCGTCAATTAAAGAAGTTTTACGTACAAGAAATTAATTTTGAGCATTTAGTTTGTATAGCAGCTATATTCTATAGTGTGCCGAAATCGCACCACTAGTAATGGTTGTTCTAATTACAAGGAATGAGGAGAGAGCAAACGTTTCCAGTTTTAATTGCTAAAACACCACTCCTTCATTACGAGCTCTCATGGCCAGTTGCATATATAGCTTACCCATCCTTAAATCTCGACTACCATCCGAGAAAATAAGGCTACCTACAGAAGAACACTCACCGACTACCTATAAAATACGAGTTATTTTTCTAAGCTCAATTAGAGGTAACTACGACAGCCAGTTAGAAGTGCAAGAGCGTAGAGGAAGCATATAAAACGGTCAATTTCACGACTATTCATTGACTAGAAAAAGCACATCTTAGTTGAAATTATAAGCTATCAGATCATATCACCTGTTTATTGCTATATTATTGTATATACATATATATATATTTTTTTTAAGCTCTGCTTCCATAGAGCTCATTCAACAAGGAGATGACCTACTGATTACTTATAAAAGACAAGTTCTTTTTCCTTTTCCAAATGGCAAGCATTACATTATACGAGTTATAGAAGAGAGAGATATAGAGATATAGATCGAACAAAACTATATATACTTGTAGTCGTATTATATTTTCTTCCGAGCTCTGGTTTCATAGAGTACATTAATTTTTCCAATTATTCGGATCCGCTGCAGTCATTTTGCTAACCACCTAACAAGCTCTTGGTTTTTTTTTTATTCAAAAAAACTGAAGCTTGGAGGTTATGGACTCTTTATATCAAACAAATATCAATATATGGAGTCTCAATCCTTTGCCATCTATTTAAGAGATTTGTTAGGCTGCATTTATATTCATATATATTCAAATTTTGAAGGTCTAGTAATGTTACGTATTTGGCAAACAACATTTATGCTGTCGACGATTAACGAAGAAATAATTTTTAGGCCTGTTAGCAAGTAAACAATTCTTAGATGGATTAAATTTCGGAGTCATTCTGGTTCGTCGTCACCACTTTTGTGGAAACAGAGAAGTTTCGTGCAGTTAAATGTGATGCTAAATTTTGATTAAAACATAGAAAGCATCACTTCAAAAATATTAAAAAGAAAACTACGAATAAATAACAGACATGGCTTCATATAAGAATTTCTATGTAATTTTTGGTGTGGAAATCTGACGAACACTACACGCTTTGATGGAAAGTTGTGATTGTTGGAGGGTTGAGTTTTCTGTCTTGGGAGATACAAACATTTTGGATTAGTTCTTGCCGAACGTACCGATGTCTACTTAGTTAAGAAATGAAACTGTTTGGGGCCTAACTTTAAAAATTATGCTAATTTATAACTTGGTTTGGATATAGTAAGCTCGAGTCTTAAAAGAAGAATTCAAAATAAATTCTGTGAAAGAAGAAGCCATGAGACGAGGTGTGGGCTATCGGGCTTGCTTTTGTTAAAAATAGGCGATTAAGAACAGGGATGTTATAAATGCAAATATAGACTGGCTATATGTGAACTAAAAACCGGAATACTCTTAATGTGAAACCCTGTGAATACAGCATACGAGTATTTGAATACGTTACTACGCTCTTCACAGTTTGGGCAATATAACCAAATTTGCGTAAATGAAACTTTACACCTCAACTGCAACGCTTCGCACTGACTACACGCAACAAGAGTGCA
Source organism: Bactrocera oleae (assembly GCF_042242935.1). Taxonomy (NCBI): domain Eukaryota; kingdom Metazoa; phylum Arthropoda; class Insecta; order Diptera; family Tephritidae; genus Bactrocera; species Bactrocera oleae. Next base: position 5,868,195 of record NC_091539.1, read on the forward strand.
CTGAAAATGATAACCCAAAAATAAATTTCAACTTTTGCAAAATTCATGACCGGGAAAATAAATGATAAACTTTTGCATACACACACGTATGCACATAAACTGGAACAAAACGTGGACTTGTCATATTCAATTTTGGCTTTGAAACTAAAATATTCGCTCTTAAGTTTGCCTTTGAGTTGTACGAGTTGTGTGAAATCGAGTTTAATATTTTCGTTCACTTTTTTTTCACTCAAAAATTAATATTTTGCAATTTCGTACTCACTTGAATGTGTCGCTACTGAAATTTTTGAAGATATTACACTCAGGATGCTCCAGCAGGCGGAATGCTATTGAACAATGATGATTCTCCAGCGGTGAAATGTCATTATATCTGCAAGCAAAAATAAACAGTGTGGTAGAAAATAAATGGATTAAGCCATAAAGTGCTGAGTGGAGGCGGTAGAGCAACAGCGTGACGCAATGCCAGCCACATTCAGCGCTAGTTGCAAATCAAATGCAAAACTCTAGTAGCCAAAAAAAAAAAAGCAAAAAATTCAAATATACACACATACGCATACATATTTATTGGTTTTAATGCAGCTGCCAATCACTGCGAACGCGACAAGGAATGAATTAAAGTTGAATGCGCCACAAGGTATGCTATAAGTATGAAGGAATACACTGCTGGCTGATTGCCAGATTGTGTATATTTGTGTATATATATTATGTATATAAGCTACATACAAACTTATGTACATACAATTTAAAGATTAGTTTTTTCATTATTTTTTTAGTATGAATTTTTTTAAATTTTTATTTAAAAATTTTTCTTTTAATTTTTATTTTAATATATTTTTTTTTTATTTTAATTTCTTAAATATAATAATTTTAGTAAATTTAAGTTTATCTAAGTTTTCTTTATAACTTTTTTTTAAATATTTTATGTAATATTATTATTTTTATTTAATTTTAAATTATTTTATTATTATTTTTTCATAAAATTTTAAAATTAGTTTTTGTCATTAATTTCACATAATATTAGTTTTGTTCTATAATTTTCTTTTTTAATATTATTATTTTTAGTTTAATTTTAAATTATTTATAATTTTTTATTTAAATTTTTATTTTTTCATATAATTTTAAAATTAGTTTTTGTCATTGATTTCAAATAATATTAGTTTTGTTCTATAATTTTTTAGATTTATTAGAATTTAGTTTATTTTTTAATTTTAATTTGAAATTTTTATTTTCTTTTTTAAAAAAATATTTTTTTTTGTTTTAATATAAGTTTTGTTTTCTTTTAATTTACAAATTTTTTTATTTTTCGCACTTAACTTTTATATAACAAAAAAAAAAAGAAAACAGTGTGCTATTTATAATTACTCACCTGAGCGCCAATTCAGTGCGCGCATTTATCTGATAGATATTATTATAGCCGGGATGATCGAGATCATGACAAATGCAGGACACTAGCAGTATTAAACATTCAAGGTCGCCTAGACGTTGCAACAAATTGGCTTGTCTGGTTATAGCATACATCTGTAATGTAATAAAATAAGATCAATTATGTAGGTAAGGTTTATAATAAAAGTATATGTCAATGATAATAACTAACTATTCAAAAATTAAAAAAAACAATTGTTTTAAGAATTAAGGAAAAACATTAATTTATAATTTAAAAAAAAAAAGTATTTAAAAATTAAAAAAAAATTAACCAACAGCTAGTTATAAAAAACAATAAAAAAGATTCAAATATATATAAAAAATAATAATAAAAACATGTTCAAAAATATTTCAAAAAATTAAATTTAAAAAAAATTCATTTTGTATTTTCTAAAGAGCTTTGGAGTTTTTATGAGTACTCAGTATTCATGCTTTTAAAAAATCAGGCTCATTAGATCCATTTGAGGAGTGAGCTCTGTATGCTTTCGGTAGCGATTAGGCCCCGAAAATAGCGAACTTCTCATCTCTTTCTGAAAATTTTGTTATTATATGATATATACGTAACTTTATATCTATCTCTACAACTTTAAAAGCTCACAAGCAATCGTTAGGTTAACAAATTAGTTATTGTTTGTTGCAAATGTTTAAAAATTTTAAATTTTTTTAGCACAAAAAAAAATTTCAATGAACAATTAATTGCCTTTTAAGCAAAGGCATGTAAGCAAGTTGCCGAAATTCTTGGCCACCTCAGTCTTGCCACTTAAAAATATACGAAAATTAAATTAATTTTTTGCAAAAGGAAGACAAAGCAAGACAACAACAACTGCCCAAAAACATGTATACACTTCAACTGGCGCTTTTTAAAACTTCCTCAGTCAAGTGCCAGCAATCTAAATGCAAATCTAGTTAAACTATTCGCCAACACAACGAAAAACGACCCATTTTACATACACATATGTGTGCATGTCCTCAACTCTATACACAGTATTATGTATAGTTGTGTGTCACGGCTTGCGTGCGAAGAAAGTTGTTTGAATATTGAATAGTTGAGGCAAGCAACAAAGCTTTGCACACATAAAAGGCGGCCGTGCGAAATTTGGGTGCTGTCAATTGCCAAGGGCTTATCTATGTTTGAGCGTATATGTAGCTTTGTGTAAGGAAGAATTTATAAGTTAGCGCCTGGAAGTGCTGATTTTTGTTTTTAAACTAATTTAAAAGTAACTGGTTAAACACTGGTTCAAAATTGGTTAAAAATTAATAGGGAAACTAGTTCAAAAGTGGTTAAAAAGTAATGAATGAACTAGTCCAAAAGGGTTGTAACATAAGTTTCTTAACACCTTTGTTTTATTGTCTCTAACTCTATGTGAATGCCATTTCAATCATACGAACCAAATCAAAGTATAGGCGATTAAATTTTTCCACAAAACCAACAAATAACTCATTCGTAACTACTTCAGAAGTAGCTTTTATACAATATAGTGAGTTACGCGGCGCTTTAGGAAGAAAACTTGTTTAGAGCAGGTACTTAGGAGAGCTCTCAGATATCTAGGATCTCTAAATACTTAGGAAGTCAAAAGCAGGCCACAAACGACTACTTTTCGAAATTTCTCTCTCAGTCAGAATTTCTAATGTTTTAGAGAGCACAATAAAGGAATAAGGCCAATCTATTCAGAAGTCTAAGTTACATCTAGCTTAGATTATAATCATAAAAAATGCTAATAGCCAACAAAGATGATTGAAAACTCCTGAAGACTTCCAAGAGCAAGCCGGTGAAGTAAATATTCCATAAATCTGTACCTTATACTGCAAAGCTCTACGAAACTTTGTTCATAAAAAACTTAGCTAATAAAAAAAACAAGAGAAATGTTATACCTCACCATATTGTCGCTTGACTATCGACAAGACCACTACTCAAATTAAGTTGGACATTTTTTGCTCTGTTAAATAAATAAATAAAAGTTCTATCAACTTAACCCGGAAATTTTGTGCGACACTAACGAAAGACTAACTTTTGACAGTTAACTCTTTTTGTTTTTTGGTTTTTTTTTTTTGTTTAGTTTTCAGGTTTATTATTCATACTCAGTATTCGCTTATGCATGTGAGAATTTATTTTAAAGACTTCGTGATATAGAAATAAGTCTACACATAGCTTGGCGTATTGCGAATGATGTAAAATTTAAATTGTGCCGAACTAAAAAAGGCGAAATAAAAAGGGCCAAAATTTTTTCAACACTTCTTGAAATGTGTATGGAAATGCTATTTGTGTATATTTTGTGTTGAAATCGAAAAACTACGGCAACTTTAAACTAAAAAATTGAGTTTTCACAATATATTGAAGTTTTAAACATTAGTAACTGGGTTATAAATACACTGCACGATATGCACTCTCAATGCTAAGCAAATGGTGTAATCCCGAAATTTCGGGATCCCGAGAACTTGGTTTCGGGATTAGTCAAAATATGATTCTTTTTGATTAAACTTTGTTGATCCCGTAAATTCGGGATTGATATTAAATTGTGGGGAAAAGTTAAAATATAAGCATTTTGAAAAATAATGTTAAAAAAATCGTACCATTCGCTTATTAGTATCACGAACATTAATATTTTTTAATATTTTTGCAATCAGATCACAGCTACTTAGAAAATATGCTAGGGATCGCAAAGAGAGCTGCTGGAAAACATGTTTGGAAAAAAAACTTTCTTGATAATCTATACTCTGTAGTCGACGGAATGTCATAAGACTACTAGATGGATTCACCAAAAACCATATTCAAACTGATGCGCAACCTGTCAACTACAACGCCTGCTATTATAGCAAGTAATCAGTTTACACTGTTTTGTCTTTCATTCACACACCTGCTTACATGCTTACAGTTTTTCAGCGCTAGCTTCCCAATCAACTGTGTGCGGTCAGCACAATAAACACTTTGTGTGGCTTTTATTAAAAGCTGTGTGGGCAAAAACTGCCAAACGTCTTCTTTTTTTTTTATTGAGAGAAACAAGTGCTTTGTAGCACACTTTCAGGCTGTTGTGAGTCAGTCAATCATATGTGTGACTAGGTAAGTTCGCTCGGTCAGCGTCAACAACAATATTGTTGCAACATGTTGCGGTTGTGGTTGCATGTCAATATGTGTTTTTTTTACTTAGTTATTGTTGTTGTAGCTTTGTAACTTTATGGTGTGGGCCGCGGTGCATGTTGACCTTAATAATTTTGCGCGGGTGTTTATGAAAAGATTTTGGTTCCCAACTTATTTATTTATATTTTATTTTGCGAAATTCAGCCTTTTTGTGAAAGGTTATATCAATTTTTGTGAGCAAATATTTTTCGGCTAAGTTAAAAACTTCAATAATTTATTGACGTTTGTTGAAATTAATGCTTAAAATTTTACTTAAACTGGAGATTTAAAATAATATAAAATATATATATAAACGATTCAAAAAAATGTGGCACGTAATCAAATATTTGCTTTAAGATTAAAAAAAATGTATTTCTTCACAACTTTTTCAAATAATAAAAATGGATTTTCAGAAAAAAGTTATATAATTCATTTTTGTCAAAAATTAACTGAGGATAAAAACTTTAAAAATTATAATAAAAAAAATGTAAATAACGCTACAAAAATTCTCAAGAAAAGTTTTACTAAGTAATATGTAGTTATGGACTTAATTTACCAGCTTTTTATAGACACGAAAATTCTAAAATTTTGCATTGTATTGTAAAAAATTTTTTTAAATCTAATACACAGTTACTAAATTCGCAATTGAACCAAAAGTGAAAATACTTTTAGCTTGAACTCATCATTTTTTTTTACTTTAATTTTAGTAAAATGAAGTTTTATTAAAATTAATTAAAATTTTGGTAAAAGTTACACAGGATTATGTTTAAAATATGAATTAATTTGAGAAATTCAAAAACTTCGCGTTATTGTGGTATTTTATATTTGCCTCATATTAGACTACTTACAAGTAATGAAAACGTAAGTATTAAAAATATAAAAGCAATTAGTTATTTGTTGTTCTTATGCATAGCAAATAAAAAATTTCTAAATTTTTTCTTAAAAAAATTATTATATAAAAAAAATAAAATAAAATAAAGTAAAATTGTTTTTGCTATAAAAATAACTTTATGTTTATCGAAATAGCATAAATTTAATTTTTTTTTTAAAAAGTCAGGAAAAAAGTATATACATTTATTTACACATTCGTTTATACGCATACCGCTTTTTGCCAAAATTTATAGAAAAAAAAAATTTTTTTTTTGTTAATTTTGAAAATAGAGTATCAAGTATTTTTAACTTAAAAAGGCACACTAGTTTATTAAAAATAGCTGCATTTTTTTTTCATCGAAAAGTGTGTTTTATGGTGGACATTTGTTTGCACGCATTTAATAAAAAGTAACAAGTCAGTAAAAATTAAGATTTATATTTTATATTTTTATTTGCATTTCAATATATTTAGTATTTCATGTGGCCTATTTTGAATCACGCAAAAAAATCGATTTGGCATAAAATCAGCTAGCCTTTGTAAGGTTTCTGACCCGATCTCATTCCAAGATTGACGAATCGCGTTTGTGATTTCGAAAACACTGTTGTATTCTTTAACTTTTGAGTAAGCTTTACCAGCAGGTATACCCCAAAGACACTCGATAGGGTTACAATCAAGACTACATGCAGGTCATTGCAGCAACTTAATGTTTTTTGAAGAAAACCACGCACTCAATTGTCTCGAAACATGTGTGAATGCATTATCTTGCTGGGAAATGCACACTTTCTCAGGATAATTTTCATAATAAGTCACCAACACAGCTTCTAATAACATTGTGTAGATGCAGAGTTCATTTTTGTTGTAATAAAGCAAATCGGCGTTGCTCTAAAATACAAAAAGGCTGCCCAAAGCAGTACAGTTACTTCTACTCTCCGCTTCGCACGAACTACGCCCTGTTTGCTTAGATTAAGTCAGTAGCAGCTGTAACAGTGCGGTCCATTCATATTAAATTTTTTTCCATCCGAAAAAATAACATTACGTCATTCTTCACTCCAGAACATGTACCTTCGGGCAAATTCCAAACGTTTTGTCCTATGACTTAAGTTCACTTTACTTTACTTGTGTTGTGGATATGTAGCTCAAAACTCGTGCAACATTTCTAAGAGTAACGGGAAGATCTAATTTGTCCTTGATTTGTCGTGAAGATAGCATATTCGGAGTGGCTTTATAACGAGTTTGTCCGCTTTGGCGCAATGTTAGCTTCGCCTTTTCTCTAGTTGGCGCTTTTTTAATAGTTAGTTACAAAAAAAAAAAAAAAAAATTTAATAATAGCTGACAATTTCCTAACAAAACAAACTTTTTTTTACAAAATAGAGTTTTTCAAATTTTTATTATTAATTTTTACTAAGTAAACTTTCATATGCTTCTTGAAAAATTATAATAATCAATAGTTGGCTAGATACAATTTTTTAAAATTTTTAAAAAATCTTAATAATTGTATATAAACTTTGTGAATAATTAAAAAAAAAAAAATACTAATGTCGCATAAAAATTAAAATTAAATAATTAGATAAAATTTTTAAACTTTTTATTTAATTTTAAAATTGAGTGCAATTTAAAAACTAATTTATGAATATTGCCTACACTTAGGCGCTATAATCAGCACACATATATATAGAGAAAGCAAGGCAATAGGGAGGAGTATACAGGTGATTTGCTAGCTGAACAGCCGCCATTTATAATGTTAAATCATATTTTGAGTATAAAATTTAATTCTTATTTTAGAATGTTTTAATTCATGCGAAATGTAGTCTATAAAATTAATTTTGGAAAATAATTGAAGTTGCTGCTGTTGTAAAGCATACACTAGATAGTTTTGGAACATGCTGTCGAGTTCATAATACTTGTGCGAAGCAAAATGCCAGTCCGTTCCAGTTAATGCCTTAATGCGCTCACCAGCAGCAGAGTTGGACTTATATATTGTGCTATAAAATGCATAGAATGCAAGTAGAGACAATTTGCATTTCCACGCACGCCTATATGCACATATGTATATGTATGTGTGCAAGCAAGTGGATGCACTCAATTGTGCATACAATGCTGTCAATACGATTAAATGCATTGCCACCAGTGCTGCCACTGTTGTCAGCGCTCGCTCGGTTATGCAACCGGTAACGCAGCAACGAAATATTTGCATGTATTTTCAGTCTATATATGCTACACAGCTATATACAGTTATGCACTCAATCCCATTTTGCATTTTTGTATAATTTTTTTTTTCGCTTTTTTGTTGTTGTGCTCAGCTTTAGTGATCAACCACAATACCACGCCATTGCTTTAGGGTCATGTTGGTATTACATAAAATATTTGTGTTATTTATTTCCACTTTATTAAATGGTATTTTATATTGGCATGCACTGGCTGCATAACATGGTTGGTAAATATGCACATGCACATACGTATTGTGTTTGTGAACGTGGAACATATGTATACATGTCTAGTATAAATAGAAAATAGCTGCGGGGCAATTGCATGGGAAAGCATAAGTGACTTGTGCATATACAGTGATCGACACACACACACACAGATGTACATACATATATTTTGTATGAAAATAGCTATTTAAAGGTAACTGCAATAAAAAAATGCATAAATTACTTATGAATACACAAAAAAATCCACATACACGCATACAATACTTGCATACATATGTATAGGTCATTTTTAGAATTCCTAATTGCAGTTAAAACTTTCGGATTTAGTATGCTATTGAATAATTACTTCGATATAGGTTGAAGTATTGCTAGTATTACTGGTATTGGTAACTGTAATGGAGCGAAGAGTGACAAAATTTTAGAATGCTTTAGTAAGAGCAAGTGTAATTCTAAATGATTGGAGTACTGACACAGTACAATGCAGAAAAATGTAATGGTAATGGTCTAACATTATTGGTAATGGTACTGGCAAGGGGTAATGTTGTTGACTAGAAAAACTCTTATTAAATATTAAAAACAAGTAAATGCAATGGTAATGCTACTGTCAGAGTTAATGAGACTGACAAATGTAATGGTAATGCTGTAACATTATTTGTAATGGCGCTCACAGGGATAATGTTTGCTTTATATTATTACTATAATATTATATAATATAATAGTAAAGCTAGTAGTAGCGATAAATATTGTGGTAATGCAAGTTTTCGTTAAGATACTAGGAAATGTAATGCTAAATAATTTACATTATTGTAAATGATACTGACAAGAAAAAAAAATAATAATAATAAAAAATTAAGTAATTATAACTATACAAACTATTCAAGTTTTATTGCAGAAATATTATAGTTTAGTCCTTGGCATTTCAAATACGCCAAGAATAAAAGTAATAGCGCAAACAATTAATTTATATGGTTATATGTGACGTCAGCAATTCGAAAATTTAATATCAATAAAATAATAATTGAAAGCACGACTAGGTGCAAATCTATTAGGTTTTTATGATGCTTGTAGCTGGTGTTTTACTATTTTGGCAAGTAAAAACTGAAATAGCATTAAAATGTTATATGTGAAATTTAATTTATTTCTTTATTAGCTGCGGCAAACATTTATTTACCCGCAACCACAATAAATCAGTCAGGTACTTTCCGCTGCCAAACCGCCTTTATACTATTGTATGTAAGCCACAATGCATTGCTAATTTGCATTTACACTTGCAATTTTTACTCTTACAACATTTCTTATTTGCTTTTTCAATTTTTATTTTTTTGTGTTCTTTTTAATTTTTTTTTTGGGAAAATATTTTTTTTTTTTTTTAATTTGCTTTTTTATCGTTTTGTTCGTTTGTTTTTCTCTGAATTTTTATTTATTTAATTTTTTTTTTGTGCTTTTACTGCATTTTTATTTTTGTTAATTCAAAGCGAGCTAAAATCACTAAATGACTATTTGCCTTGCGCTATTGTTGTTGTAGTTGCTGCTGCTGCTGATATGCCAAAATGAAATACTTAAGCAGGAAATAGAATACTTCACAATTAGAGCAACAAACTCACGAAGGTTTCGCTTGTGGTTTACTGCTAGCCGCTTTACCAGAGCGCTTTTGTGTGTGTGCATGGCATGGCATACTTTAAGGCGCTAAACAGCAAGCACCTACAAGATTTTATAATATTTCATGCAATGCTGCTCAAGCAAATGCAGTCACGGGCATAAGTTGCGAACGAAAAGCTATTGCGTTAGTGCAAAAGCAAGTGCATTTTTATGCTGGCTACTATGCGCGAGTGTTTGTATGTGCTACAGCATACACTAAGTACGTTGTAAGACATTGTTGCCAATGAAACTGGGTTAAAAACTGCGACTAGGTGCTTAAACGTTGCACTCAGCTCGTTAAGCACCGTCAGCCAGCTGTGGCGCTTAATGTATATAAACAGTATATATGCCTGTGTGTGTGTTGCATACATACAGACAATCAAACAAGCATAGCTGCTTTTCATATTTACTTAATTATTTACTCAGCTGCCTGTAGCAAAAATGTTGTATTTTTGTTGTTGTACAAGTATGTAATGCAAGTAAACGTTATAATCAGAAAAGCAAATAAAACTGGTAAATATACTGGCTGACAGTGAAGGAAATGTAAAAAAGCAAAAGCATAGCACTTGTATGTATGTCTGTGCGTGTGTGTGTGCGCGCTTACATATAAACACACATATACTTTTTTACGATATATGTGTATATTTCGCTGTTTTGGTTTGGAAGCCAAAAGTCAAAACCAAAGCAAAAATAATATTATTCGAAATAAAAAAATACAACATTTGGTTGAGATAAAAATTTTAAATTATAAACAGCAAGCTAAATAATAAATAAATTTTAAGCAGCTGAGTCATGCAAAATAAGCAGTATGCTGTGCGTCATTAGCAATAATAAAAATTCAAATTTCATCGGCACCGTGTGCGCGCTTTCAGTGAACACGTGCGCACGTGTGACGTGGCGTATGAGTGACGCATGACAATTTTTCGTAACTGTATATGAGAAAAGTGTGGAAAAACCCACCGTGTCAAAAGAAAGTATTGTGTCATGCTATAAGTTACGAATTTTTTTTGGGTTTTCCTTAATGCTCAATATTTTATTAAGCGCTTGCAAATATATGGACAACAGTGCGTATGAGTGACATGCCGCATATAAACTCACTGGAACACTAGAAATGCGAATATAAATGCAGGTGTTTGACTTTTGTGAAAATTTATTTACTTTAAATTACTTGCTAAATATATTTTATGTGTATAACTGTAAGTAATTTTCATAAATTTCACGCTTATAATAAATTTGAAAGGGCAAAGCGTTATGTATTTATGGAATTTATTAATATTTAAAAAAAATATGACATGCAAAAACGATGGTGGCGGTTCATCAAAATGTCAACGTATAAGCATTTTAAGAGCTTGGACTAATTTAGACGTTTCAATCAGCCGGAAATAGTTTTTTTCAACTTAAAGTACACTAAACGATTCCACTTCCCACAAATCGCATCAATCAATGGATTTATGGAGAGAACACTTCGTTGAGCAGATAATTGCACCTTTTTGGCCTTTCGTTTGGCCAACAACATCGTGTGATATCACACTGTTCCTTGTGGCGATATGTAAAGTCTAAATATCTATTGTATTGTCACGAAAAGTTAAGATCAGTCAGCTTCAGCACGAAAAACTTAAACGAAATTTTTCTCATTTTTCGGTAATTTAAATATATATTCAAAAATATTACCCAACAAAGATTTTATTAATTATTTTTTTAGCCATTTTAATTTTTGAAAAAGTTGATTACGAAGATTGACTCAGTAGCTGCCATTTTTTTTTTAACAAAATGTCAATATATAACATACTTATACGCTCAAATACATATCTAATAAAGCCTATAAGAGAGCAATTAGATTAATTTTTCTTTACTCGCTGTATAAATTGTCAAAGTTAGGTTGATTTTGAGCGCTCTGGTCTAGCTTTCCCTATAAAACAAGTAGCGGCTGTGTAGAGGCTATAATATTTATATATTATACAAGTACCTTAACAGTTTGTATATATTCTAACATATATTCCAAATTTCAATAATTAATAAGTGAAATGTAAAACTTGCAAAAATTATATGCGCCTGGCTATATACTTCAATATCGTAGCTTCTGGATAGCTATATTGGTCATATAGCGCGTATGAGCAACATTTGCGCGTTATGAGACGAATCGAAATTTCAAGTGTTATTATATGACTATAGCGAACATAGTGATACAGTACGTATGAGTAACATTTAAAAACGATATGTGCGACGAATTAAATTAATTTGAGCAAATTACTTGCAAACAGAAAAGTTTCTGGCATTTGATATGAAAAGCACAAATATTTCAGATCCATGTCAAATATATATTAACAACTGCTCTATAAAAATTAAATGAATTGAAAGTGAAAATATGTCGGTGCACATAATAGGCCGCCCACAGACTTGAAAATATGAATGTAGCAACAACAGCTCACGCTAGCGCTAGAAATCGCCACCAAGGAGTATTTAACAATAAAATGACAAATATTTACTAACATTTATCCATTGGCAAACTACAGCTAAACAGCGAACTTAATGCCTATATACGGTCACCCACACATCCTTGCGCCTACTTGGCCCACCATTTCTTTTCAACGGCAAGAAGTTTTAAAACTTTTAGCCATGCTTAACCTTATGCTCCGACATTCGCAATTCGTCTGCCCAAAAAGCACACAAATTTATACATTTTTTATGAGCCAACTTTGGGTGGGGAATACAGCGCTGTAGACGCAGCTCGCGCGAGTTCGTGTGTGTGCACATTTGCTTGTGTGCGAACGCTCGCTCGCTTGAGTCGCATGAAATTTTAATACGGCGCGCTGACGAAAAACAAAATACACACAAAAATAACAGAAAATAAAATGAAAAGCAAAGTAAACAAGCGCGCTTAAGGCTGAAATAAATATAAAATAAAATTGCAACAAAAACAAAATGGCTGAAAATAAAAAAATGGAAATAAGCAAAAATTTGGTAAACCTATTTTGCAGTATATGCTTTGCAGCTTTTCGCTTTATATTTGCGCTATGCTGTATGCAGTGGAAATAAATAAATGAATTTACAATTTTTACTACGCCAAGCAGATACAGTTGTTCATTTCTTATATTATTCGTAGTTTTATGCCGCAAACATTCAGCGATTGCCAAATGACTGTGGTCAATGCTATTTTGGGGTCTTTTCCACGGTGTTGGCTGCTTTCGCAGAGCGTAGAAAGAAATCACTCTCACTCATTAAAGAGAATTTTGATGATATGCGAATGCCAAAAACAACAACATAGAATAAAATTCGTTTTTAATGCCCAAAACATAAAACTTACAATATTTCTTTGAACAAAGTGTTGCCACCTATTTCGCACTTCTAAATACCATAAATAATACAAAAATACATACAAAGGCATTAGTTCAAGAAATGTTAAAGAAAAAAATTAAAACGATTTTAGTAAAAGTTGCCATACTTTCAATAACGGAAATTAATATTATTAAAAATTTATGGAATATATGGAAATGTCAAAGAAATATTTAATAAAAGAGGTTTTTGGTACCCAAATAATGAAATTTAGAATAAATATTTAATTGCGTTGCCACTTATTTCTGATTTCTAAAGAAGTTTTACAAAAAACAATAAACACAAGAATTATAAAATCAGTTAAAAAAGGTCAATAAAATGATATAAAATTGTAGTTCAAAGTTACCGGCTTTAAAAAAAAAAAAACAAGGAATAATAAAAAACGCGGTTCTCAAGATATTGATATATACATTTGATTTGAACGAGATTAAATGCTGGTCTGCCAGATTTTGAATAATAATGACATGGTAATATATGAATGCTCAGTTCATTTGATGAATAACTTTAACTCCGTTTAACTTTAAAAGGATTAGCTCTATGAAAAAATTATTAATACCTTTTTTGTAGAGGGTGAATTTGTGAACTAGAATATTCTACTTTCAAAGTTGTAGGTTTATATCGCACAAGCACGAAAAGAGAAGGAAAAAAGTTAACTTTTAATAGATCTAAAATCAGAAAAGTTAGTTAAATAAACGACTCCATTGAAGACGATGCTGAAAATTGAATGTGAGAAACAGAAAATAACGGCATTCACTGTGGAAGGAAGTATTGTTGACTAACCTCAAAACGAGTGGTAAAAAAAAAAATACACCCGAAGAAAGTAGAGTCAAAGTAATTGTAATTTAATGCTGAGTACATGAAAACGAACGTGTCAGCTTAAGGTCGACTCAAGATGAAAAATAGGTAACTGTAGTATCAGAAGTTTGAAAGCTGACATTATATGGCATAGCTAGGTTCAAATACAACGTAATCATATTTTCAAAAATTTTAGCTTATACACAAACCTAATTATGTAGTCGGGTACCACACCAGACCAATAACTGTATAATTATTCCATGAACAGGCTTTATTAAGTTTGCCACGAAGTTTGTGCGACCCAGGTGGAAATGTTGGAGACCCTATAAAGTATATACATATAAATGATCAGCGTTACGAGTTGAGTCTGTCAGTTTGTATAAACGTGAATTAGCCCTGCAGTTCTTGAGATAACAATCTGAAATTTTGCACACGTCATTTTCTCCCCAAGAAGCTGCTCATTTGTCGGAATCGTCGTTATCTGACCACTATAGCATATAGCTGCCATACAAATTGACCGATCAAAATCAAGTGAAAAATCTTTTTATGCCCTTTCATGCTATTAGAAATGCACCTGTGAGGCGTACTATAGCTTCTGTGCTGACGAAGTTAACGTTGTTTTCTTGTTTTTCTTTGCGCCGATTAAGATCCATGTCACAACTATTATTTTAGATAAAACATATTGATCAATTCATTTTATGAATTCACAACAAATTATCTCAATTAGCCTGCGCGTGTCGCATAAGCGCTATCCTATTGCTCCGAAGCCTCACCTATATATATACATTCATATATTGACTAAGGTAACAGCACATAAAATTCGGCAACCGGAAACCAAGAAAATACAACAAATGACCCGAAAGCAATAACATACGTGCCATGAAATAATAAAAAGTAAATAAATTATCAGCAGTTTGTTGTATTTCAGCAGCAATATGCTTCTTTCACTTTCTTTCGCATAAATTATGACAACAACAACATGCATGAAGTACGCTTTCCGAAGTATTTCTTTTTTTCGCTTCGTGCGAGTTTAAGGCAAATAGCAAACAATTTCATTTTCGCATTAAATTATTGGCGCAGGACTTGCTGTTTGGCAGAGTTGTTTTTATTATTTTTGACGTTTTTCTGCTTTCTTTTTTTTCAGTGTTTGTCTTGCAAAAGTTCGGGCCACAAGTAAAGTTACGAAGGTTTGACAAAATCGGCAGGCGTGTAAGCGGAGATGACAAACAGTCAGTGCAAATTGTATGCGTACAAGCAAAAGTAAAAGTGACAAAGCGACTCAGAGGGTAAAGTATGCTGCGCAAGTGTGTCGCGAAAGTTTGTGCGGAGACAAACACACACACACATACATACACACTCACTCAAATACTTGCAATATATTTATTGTTGAAGATTACTTGGCTTATTTACATTTGCCTCCGTTGTTGGTAATTATTTCAGGCAATAATATTGTTTGCGCTAAGTTGAGAAGTTATTTAGGAGCGCTATAATTGTATTTGATAAAAAAGTTAGGTTAGCAGTTAGTTAGAGTGAAAGTGATATTGGCATTGTGATATACAGTGCTGATGAATTCATATGAATAGCGATGGGAATGACGAAGCTAACGAAGCATGTAAGCATTCAAATCAATTGACGACAGTTAATATTAGACCGTTCACTAAGTATTTGCTTTTTATTGAAGCCAAGTTCACACTTAAGCGCTTTACCGTTATATATTTCAACAGCTGATATATTGAAGTAAGGCTTGGTTGTGAAAAAGTTTACTAAATTTTTTTAGAATAGCTTTTGGTTGGTGCTCTATCGAAGACAGAAAGTCGAAAAAAGTCAAAAAGGCATATTTTACTGTTTTACTATCAAAAGAATAAAAATGCAGTTGAAGCTAGGTGAAAATTATGAGATGTGTTGACCAATGCCAAAATTGATTTGCAAATTTTCGTTCCAGCAATTTCGATCTTGAACATGCACTACCTGCTGCAAGGACTCTTAAAGTCGATGCGCATAAAATAAAGTCGTTGGTCTTTGCAAGTTGTCGAACAATAACTTTAGAGATTGCTAGAAGCTTAAGTCGGTCTAATGCGACCGTTCACAAGCACGTGAAATTTCTAGCATTAATTGCGATGCTTGACATATGTGCTCCTCATGTGCTTGCAGTAACGAAATTAGCTTCTTCGCATTAACGACTATGATTTGCCTATCAAACGTTAAAGAAATTAACCATTTTTGAAGCGCTTTGCTATTGGCGACGAAAAGTGGATTATTTATAAGAATGTAAAGCACAAGAGAACATGGTCTGAGAGGTATGAACCAGCTCAAGCCACTTCGAAGAACAATAGTCACCAAAAAAAAGTTATGTTGTCTGTTTGCTGGCATTTCAAAGTGATCGTGTATTTTGAGTCTTTTGCTCGAAAATACTACGTTTAATTGTGTAATAAAAGTGTATTGTGATCAGCTGGACAAACAGAATGATGCTTTCCCACAGAAGAGACCAGAACTCATCAATAGAAAAAGTAGCAAAAGTAGTGTTTCAACAGGATAATGCGAGACCGCATACAAGTTTGATGATTCAACAAAAGCTATTGCAGCTTGAATTGTTTACGCTACCACACCCACTATATTCTTCAGACTTAACACCTTCGGACTATTACTTGTTCCGGACTCTATAACATTTTTTGGATGCGAGAACCAGCACCTCAAGTCAAGGCGTTAAAAACCAATGATGATTTTTTGAGTGCCTAAAAGATGGCATGAGGTATTGTATCAAAATAGAAATTATATAATTCCATAAAATGTTTTACACAATAAAAAAATGGTTGTCAAATTGCACTAAAAAAAAAGAAATTTCTTAAATAATATACGACACAATACTAAGTAAGAAGCGGATAGACCAAAAAACTGAAAGACTGTATGCAGATATCTGCTTTCCTATGTATGTGTAAGTGTTACACTCAAAAGTAAAGAGGCGACAACAAGCAATAATAAAATTAAAAGATTCTCTAAAATATGAAATAAAGTAATTTTAAAATATACAAATATGTAAGTTGAAAAGAATAAAATTAATTAATACATTAAAAAATGTATTTCCCAACTTTTATTTATAGCTGTGTGGCAATATCACAAAAAAAAAACTATTTCGTTTTCTCATAAAACAAAGCTAGCCAAAGAAAACAATGGAATAATTTATGGTATACTTAATTTTCTTTCTATATTCTTTGTAAGCTGGCAGCGTCTTATATTATATTTGTTTCTTTCATAATTATAACCTTTTTACCAAAAGCTAATACGAGGTTTGTTAAAAAGGTGTTGTGAATTTTATATTTCTTAAGAAAGTGTTTATTTATGCATGAATATCTAGTTCGTCCCCTTCAAAGTTAGCAGCAATTTGAAAACAGAGTTGCCAAACCATGAATATTACATTTTTAAATTACATTATTTTTATTAAAAAACTAAACTTATTCACTACAAATAAGCGAAATTTGTTAAAATATTATAACTATAAATTCTTTTTATAGGGTTGCCATGCGTTTATGCAATTATGTGTAGCGTAGAACAATAGATAAGGCCAACAGTCAAGCGAATTCGACATTTTTTTCTGCTTTGTTTACAATTGCCAATATAGAATTCGATATTCGAAACTCTAACAATTTTCGAAAAGTGTTGCCATATATGTATGCAGAAGGCGTTGAAATTTTAAGAAAAAATTATTATAGAAATTTAAATATAATTATACACAATTTATTTGCTAAACAACTAGAAATGTTTTGAAAGGCAAAACTATTATATGCGATATATTTTTGACAAGGTTGCCAACTGTGTGTGTGTTGAAAATTTTTTCAAAAATTTTAAGCATGAAATATTTCTACACAAAAAGCTATGATGCGGTATTTCAAGAAATTAAAAAAAAAAAAACATTGCTATGAGTGCTGCCACCAAAATAAAATTTATAAAATAGATTATAAACTACTGAAATTAAACAAATCTCAAAAAACGTTTTGTTCTATATAATATAAATAAATTTTTTTTATAAGTGTTGCCAGCTAAAAAAATTAGTTAAAAATGATTTATTGAAATTCATCTAAGATTCGAAAGAAGTCTGTTTGTTCAATATAACTGCAGTTTAATTGAACTCGAAATAATGGTTGAGAACTTTTTGTGAAATATCGTTTGAAAAACTAGTAACGGCCACTTTTTGGGATTTCGGTAAAAGTTATTTTAATTGTTTGCTCATAAAAAATTGATTTGAAAAAAAATTTATTTTATTCCATAAATACTATTACATGTCACTTACCATTTGCGCCACACAGAAGCAATGCCGGAAATTGTGAAATGGCACCTCGTTATAGTGCTTGTAGACCTCATAGAGCCACTCACGCAACGTCTCAACCGGTATATTGAATTTATCTATGAAGCCCAATTCGAGGAACATCGTTTGCATCAAATGTATAACATCGGCATCACACCACTCATATGAATCGAATGCGGGCAGGCGAAGTGCTGCCTTCACCTCATCCGAGAAGTTGGTATCACAAAGTTCCAGGAAACGCTTTTTCACTTCCTGATGCTTTGGTAGACTGCTTTTGCGATGCGGCGGACCCATTGGACGTTTAGAGAGGCCTGCAACGAAAGCAAAAAAAAACAGAGCAGAGCGACTATGTGAGTATGTTGTGAGTACAGTTTATGAGATTATTTATTTATAAACATGTGTGTGTAAATAAATCCAATAAAAATTTTAGCAAGTTGTATAATGAAACCTTGCAAGTCAGAAAAGTAAAATTTGCCAGCATAATGGAAAAAATTGCAAAAAATCATAAACAGGAAACACAATTTGTGAGCAAATGTCGGCTTGGCACGCTGCCCAACTGTCCGGCTGATTAATGGCGTGCTTCGGTTGCAAAAATAAAATATGTGAATAAATAAATAAAAAGTCAAAAAGTAAAAAATGCATTAAACGTAAAATCAAATACAAACAACTGAGGCCAGCAAAAGGCGCGCGTAAAAAAAAAGTTAACGCCCTCGGTGCAATTGACAAAGTGCCAACAATACCGGAAGTAGCATATGCTGCTATTAGTGGTGACAGCAAGGCCGGAAATTTAATTTAAATGTACCATAAAGCATAGTGGATTCGGAGTCATAACAGAGAAAAATGCGAGCGTAAAAAAGAGCGAGCTAAATATCGCAGACACTAAGCAGCGCTTAGTTGGTTGGCAAGAGGAAAACAGAAATCATATATCGAACACTAAGGCAGGATTTTACAACATAAAGACTAAACTCGTATATGACTAATGAGCATAAGCAGGATGTTATCAACCTAGAGCTTATTATTATATATGTAAATGTTCAGGACAACAAATGTTATGAAGAAGGAGTTCTGTGTTTTTTAAATCATAGCAGTTTTGAGTGATCAAAAACTTTGACAAATCTTTTATAAATTTCCTAAAATTTTGTTTTAATTTTTATTTTTATTTAATATCTTTTAAATTTTGTTTTAAATTGCTTAGAATTTGTTTCTGGTTTTTGAAATGTTTTTTTTCAATTTTCTGTTAAAATTTTTGTTTTCAATTTTTTAATTTTTCGTTTTAATATTTCACTTTTAATTTTTTTTTTTAATATTTCATTTTTAAATTTAAATATTTTTTTTTTATTTTTTTGTAAATTTTTTGTTAAAGCTGTGTTTTTAATTTGTGTTTTGTTTTTCTTTTGATTTTTTGTTGTTTTAACTTAAAGTGAATATTGCTTATGACTTCAGTTAGTTGTTTGTGTTTGTAAACTCCGTCTTATAGCAACCCCTTAAAAACCCAACAAAATGCTTGCATTCGCTTATTTTCAGTACACTACGATGATATTGCCAACTCAACGCTTATACAACTGCAAAGATCCAAGCCACTACTGCAAAACAACAAGTGATGCCTCAGTTACCCGTTTAAGCCACACCCACAGCTTTTGAGACCTTTTCGATATGATTGAAACTATCATACCTTACGCTGCCTACTTCTAGGCGCTAAAAACTTGGACACTTCAGTAAATTCGAAGTAACTTCGCAAAGCAAAGAAAGTAAAGTAACGCTCATTATGTCCTGAAAGCCGCCCTCCACAAAAAAGTTCCAACGTAACAGCTACTCGAAAACATTACAAATCTCCATAAACCCACACTGATTTGCTTAAACTCACATTGCTGGTTGACTTATTTAGTGCTTTTTGTGTTCATTTAGTAGCATTATAAATTTTAAAGTGCTAAGCGCCTGCATGTATGCTAATTTTTTATGAAAGATAGTATGTGCAACATACAGTCCATAAGCTGAGTTCACAAGTGCCAGCTACTACAAGTTTTATAAGCGATTTCCTAAGCATGTGTAACAAAGCTACTTAATGTGTATGTATAGGTGTAGGTGTGTACCATGTGCATTTATGTGTGTTGATGTGCTCGTTCGCTAATAGCAGTGGGTACTGCGCGTATTTTTGTTGCTGCTGTTGTTGTTGTTGAGCGTGTTGCAGATTTTAAAGATTAAGCTTATTGCTGCTAATTGAAGAACTAAAAGCTTTATAAGCTGCTTAAACGGTACTAAAGCAGGAAGCAGAGATGCTTGTAACTATCACCTATTACATTTGTAAAAAATTGTAATTTTATGCAAAAAAAATATGTCAAACCTAATGCTTGTGCATTAACTAAAGTATGTATACAAATTATTTTTATTATAATAATTTTTTTTAAGCTTCTTTCTCCTTTTTTATTTCATTTATAATTTTTTTTACATTTTTTTATTTTATTTAAATTTTTTTTTTAAATTTTTTTATTTAATTTTATATTTCATTTATAAATTTTTTTATTTCTTACTGTTTTTTTATTATAAATGCATCACTCACTTTATGCATTTCTGTTTTTGTATGACTTTGCTTTCAATTTTAATGATTGATAGTCAGAGAACTTTCCATAAACCTAAGTTTTTTCCTTTCACTGCTATAGTTGATATAAATATACCGCTGAGTTTGGGTGTATTCATCTCTATTCATAGTCTCTGCTACACAAATATATATGTAGGTATAATATATATATAATATGAATATATGGTGCATGTTAACTGAAAGCTTTAAATTTATTTTCCGCAAACGAAGCGTATTTTTAATTAATTAATAATTTTTACTTATTCAAATTGAACTTTAGTTCCTGATATAAATTTTTTTTAGTTCGCTATTAAATTGTAGCTATTCCCACACAAATAGAAAATTTAAAAAAAGTTTTCTTTAAGTTTTTTTTTATATATACCTATGTATTTTATTATAGTTAACTTTTTTTAATTTTGTTTCTCGTTGTTTCTAAATATCTCTTAAATTTTTTTAAATTTCTTTTTATTTACTTTTATTTTTTGTTTAATTTTATTCTTAATTCTTTAAATTTAATGCTTAATTTTATTTTTAATTTTTTTTTTAATTTTCCTAATTTTTTAATTTTTAAACATTTTTTTTTTAGTTTTATTAAAGACTTTTTTATTCTTTTTTTTAATTTTGCCCAAATGTATTTTTAATTTTTTAAAAATATTTTATAATTTTTTTGTATATTTTTGCAATTTTTGTTTATTTAAAAAATTATTATTTTTTAAATTTTTTTAAATGTTTTATTTTGAATATTTTTAATGTTTATATAATAATAAAAAGCTTTAAATCTACTACTTTTTGTTTAGATAGATTTATATCAGACAAAAAACCACATCAAAGTTTCTACATATTTTTTTTGCATTAGTAACCCACGGCCATATCAATTTCGGCTTGTCATCAATAGAAGCTTGGTAAACAGCGTATACGCCATATAAAACGAAAATGCTCTCAAAGAACAACTTAAGACTAAACAATGTTCAGTCATTATGTCGCTTAACCAGTGATTTCTTTCAGCTAGTATTCAAAATCAATATTAAAGCTGCCGGATTTTACTGAATATCTACAATTTTTTAGAAACACCTAAAAATCCTATCTGACATTCATTACTGCAAGTATACAAAGAATTGCACTGTTAGTTACAAGTTCAGGCGACTAGAAAGAAAGATGCGACGAAAAGGCTATTAAAAACAATTCCAACAAAAATATTTTTAAGAAATTATATTATTATGGATTATTAAGGTAGCAATGCTGAAGTTGCTCGCTGAAAAAACATAAAAAATATGTTATTTGACCTAAAGCATTTTTGGTCTAAAATATTAGTCAAATACACTAAAACCCGGTAGAAGCTAATAACTGAAGCAAAAGCTCACAGATTGCTTTAGTGTCCTTGGAGCAAACGTTCGACCTTAGTGCATTAAAATAGCGTTATGAGAGCAACTATACAGTTTAAGGAAGAAACATTTCTTAATCGAAGTGACTACACGTCCGAATTAGCCACCAATATGGAACGGTTTTAATGTTTGGCTCAATTAAAGGCAACAAAATGAATGTGGTATAGCCTGAATACCACCGCAGAAAACCGAAATAAGGCAGTTAACCTTTAAACTAGAGAAGCTATTGCTTTGGAATTAAACTGAAAACAAATGAGAGCATTACTCAGTTGAGTTTTCGTTGAAGAACCAGAAGTGTAGAGATTGCTGCACTTAATAGGTATATGGGGCAGAATAACAACTAGCTGTTAACTGAGACTATAGTAACCTTTATAATCAGTTTCGCGGTTTACAAGTATTAAACTCTAAAGAAAATGCTCAAAGAGTCAAACGCTTCTGGTGCGCAACTAAGTTCTCACTGTTTTTTTTTTAATGAAATGCAGTTTTAATGTAAGAAAATGGTTACAAATGAATTGTTCGCAGTATTACCCATCGCTAGCAACAACTTTTTTCCATCTTTCTGCCAAAGCTCACCAGTACCATGACGCTAAAACCATTCATCTTGTGCTGCTAACCAATAATCAAACCATTTTTCGATGTCGTCTTGTGAGTGGAACTGCTTCTGAGCCCGACCATGTGCCATCGAACGAAAGAATTAATAATCGGATGGTGCAATATCTGCGGGATATGGCAGGTGGGGTAGGGCTTCTCATTTAAGCGTTTCCAGCTAGGTTTTAACGGGTTTGGCAATGTAAGACCAATATATCATATGTACAATATGTATGCATGTGTGTACATTTGTATGTATATATGTATGTGTGTATATATTATAACTACCATATATATTTAAATAGATGAATGCGTTCAAGCGATCACAAATTGCATTTTGCGGCAACTGATTGAGTTGATATTACAACAGCAGCTGAGCAGAGCAAACACAGAGTTGTTGCGGGTGTGAGTGTGAATGCTGAGAACATATGTATGTGTGAAAATCTTGAAGAAACTTAAAAATATATTTTCATAGCAACGTAAACTACTTTGAAATAGCAACGACAGTAAAAATAATAACAACAACAACAACAACAACAAAATAATAACAACAACAACAACAATTATAATAACAACAACAAAATAATAACAAAAACTACAACTAAAACTGTAAGAACCAGCGCATACCTACACAAATACTAAAAGCGCATCACGTGCAATATGAAACTTCAGACAACTGTTGTACGTGGCGTATGAGTGATGTGTATGCGCGCTAAGTATGCATTTTGAGCCATTTTTCAATGGCAGCTGGCGAAAACCGAGCTGCAACTCTCAAAGTGACACAAGTGCAACGAAAATAAATTTAAAAAATGTACACACACATAAAAACCATATATACATACACACAAAAAACAAAAATACTATAAAATCAAGTAATATATAAATCGTTTACAAAAGTTATAAGCGCCGTAGATTGCTTGCAGCTGAAAAGTATGCTTTAAAAAAGTTTCTTTGCGCAATGCAATGATGATCGCTAACTTTGAAAGCTTTGCGGCAGCAAGCAATGCCAGTTGACAGGCAAGCGGAAAATGAAATATCAAATACAAACTGTGCTGCACAGTGTACAGATACTAACGGAAATTGGCATTTCATCGATTAAAAAGTTTACACAGCTTTCTGCCATGTATACAAATGCTTGCGATTTATTTGCATACAATTTGTTAGATTTCTTTGAACTAACTACCTCATCCAGGTGTGCACGGCGCTTGCAGTTATGCTAAGTAAAATAGTTCTATATACAAATATCATATATAAAGAATATGCTGTATTTTTGTGCAAATATACATATGTACGTTATATTTAGTTGCTTGTATTCTTTTTTGAGTTTTTCTTACGCAAAGCCATCGATAATTTGAAATGTTTGCGCAATTTGTAAAGTAGGCGCCTGCAAGTATGCTACAGTTATTGTAAAAGCAGTCCAGTTGCGTTTCCATTTTATCTTATTCATTTGCCAACTATTGTGTTTGCAATGTGAAGTAGTGCGTATTACTTCGAAAGTTCATAATTGTTATGCGCTTTGAGAAAGTAGATATTTTTAATTAGATTTGCGCATTTGGGCAGGTTTAATAGTGTCATGAAACATTTTTTCTGTATAATTAGTTGGTTTTTTTTTCTGTATCTCAAAAACTATTCACGGTGTAACTAAATAATTATAAAAAAAACATTTTTAATATTTTCGAATTATTTTGAAAAGAAATTATGAAGTTTTTCTTTAATTAAAGTTATTTCTTTTAATTTAAACTCTTTTAATTGAAAATTAATTTTATAACTTAAAACGTATATTGAAACTTGAAAATTTCTGCAAGCATAATTTTGAAAAATACATATTTTTGTATTATTTGGATAATTGATTTGCAATATTTTTATTTGAAGACAATATTTTTATCTGAATTGCAAATTGAATTTTGAAAAATTTCAGAAACAAATTATGAAAAGTATTTCCGAACTATTTTGAAATTTTTTTTAAGTTTTTAAAATAAAAAAATTAAAAGCTCAATCGTTAATTGAAATTTAAAAAAATTCTAAAAATATCATAATGTTCATGCTCTTCGAATGTAAAGAAGTAAATTTTAGCTAACGGTAAAAAGTAAACAAATATTTAATTATTTTTGCTGAGTATTATTTTTTTTTGCTGTATAGACTTTACGCCCGACAAAGATTATTTTGAATCCTAAATGTAGGCATTTTTTTACAAATACCATACAAATAAAATATTTGTTTTTATTTTTTTTGGAATACGCAACACCTTTATTTAGTGATAAAAGTATTTAATATCTTAAAAATATATTATCAAAATATTATATTTTTTATTTCTATGGCATATTTAATTTTGCAAAATTTCGTTATGTTATGGATCATGAATGCACCTAAATGTATGCAATTATTTGTTTGTTTCAGTGGAAATTTCTAAAAATGAGAGTTAGAATTCAATTTCATTAAACAATTTAATTAATTTATTAATTATTTGTAATATTTTAGAGCAGTTAAACAATTTTTATCTTTATTATTTGATATAGCTTAGTAAAATTTTTATAAAATATAGAAAAAATATTTCTGCTAATTATTAAAATAAATAAATAAAATATTTATTGTATAAAAATAAAATAAAAAATTATATAAAAAAAAAATTTCTATAAAAAAAAATTAAAAAGACAACAAAAAAAAATTAAAAAATCACAAATGTAATATAAAAAGTTCATAAGAATCCAAAAAACAAAATAGCATAATAAATAAAACTTATATAATATATAAAATTTAGTTTAAGTTCCTAATTTGCTTGCTTAACAAAATCTTGGTTTGTTTATTGGTGTAAATTTGGACACTAAATTTATATATTTAAAGCATATATATATATATTTCTTTAATTTAAAAACTAAGATATTTATTTAAAAATAATTTTTTTTTAAATAATAAAGGAATGTTTATAAGCTCTTAAAAAGCAGAATCTTTTTTTTTACAACAATATAGCAAAGCACATATAATAATAAATAGAAATTGCATTTCAATTAAATATTTCTTAGAAAGAAAAAAAATTAGATACAAAACATGAGTCTAAAAAATACTTCTAAGCAAATTAAGAAGAAGGTCTGTCTAAAAAATGAATATTATTAAAAATCATTAAAAAAAAATTCGTCACTATTTTTTCATGATTTTCTCTTAACATTACATTTTTAAAATACTTTCTTTCGAACTCATAACGTCATCAAAAGGATAAAAATTTATTCAACAGACAGAAACATCCAGGAGTCATGGTTAGGCAATTCAAATTAGCCATTTATTTATATTAAAAAATTCCTGTTGTGCCAACGAGATGCCATTCCAAACCACTGAATACCAACTGATTTAGAAAGCAGCGATGCCGCAGCAACAAGAAGCAAACACAATTTATTTTTTACACTCATTGCCACCGTGCAAGCCATTGCATACTTCTGGCAATAAAATCCAACATACAATTTGTTTATTGAAATTCCGTGCTGCTGATGTTAGCTGAAACAAAACGGAGCGCACCATAAATACGAAAGCCACAAAAATATAGCAGTTGAAGTTACAAAAAAAAAAAGAAGGAAAAAATAAAAAAAACCAAAGTGATAGTTTTACAAAAAACAGCACGCAATGAAAAACGACACGCCAGTGCGTGCGCAGAAAAGTATGCAACGCAAAAAGCGCATAACGGTCATGGTGTAAGAAAAAGCAAGCGCCGCGTTCGCTGACGAGTATGTGTGCATTTGTATGTGACTGTGTGTCTGTATGCGAGGGTGACGTAAATTGTGTCACATCTCTAAGAAATTTCCAGCTTTTAGCGTTGCGCAAAATGCTAGTTTGAACTCGAACAGCAGCAACAAAAGTCGTTGGCATTTGACGCTATTGTTGTTGCTTTGCTTTTCGTTTTTTCCTCGTTACTATTTTTTTTTTTTTTTGTTTTTTGCGCTTATTGCACTGAATTTGCTTGGACTACGGTTGACAACCTGCAATGCCAACCGCTGATAAGGATAATTGCTAGGCGTTGGCATGTGAGCGCTGCCACCCTCTAGCTAAAGGATATGTACTCGCTTATATGAGGATGGGTATAAAATGGCTGAACTTTTTTTATGACTTTAATGGCAAACATGCAGTGCTTGATATTAAGGAGCACAAGCATCTCAACTCATTTCATTCTCAAAATGGCTCATTTAAAGGAATAAAATTTATATCTTTGCAGATCAAAATATTTCTTCAAATTTAATTTGGAAATTAAAATTTTAATAGCGTGTTTAGAAGATTTTAATTTTGTTAGTAGTGAAATGGTGTTAATAAACTAAAGAAGTTTTAATTTAATTTTACTTAAAATATGATTACGATTAATAAATGAATTTATTAAAACTTGCAAATAAAAAATTATGTTATTTATAGAAGCTATAAATGACTAAAAAAATTAATAAAATCTAAAACAAGTTGAAAATGTATAGTTTATAAATTAGAATTAATAACAAAGATATGAAAATATAAAAAAGATAACACTATATAAATATATATAAAAACATAAATTTACATAAAAAATAAATAAATTAAAATTAAAAAATGCATAAATAAATAAAATTTTTAAAAATTTTAATTTCGAAAACTTTGCAAAATAGAAGTTTGAAGTATTTAAAAAACCTTAAAAAACTTAATAAAAGAAACTTATTTGAGAAACATGTTATAGATGATAAAAAATTTTAATTTTTTTAAATAATTAAAATATATTGAAAAATTATACATAGCTAAACAACTTAATTTCTACCAATTCTTATATACATTTACATGCATATATATAACAAAACATTTAAATAAAAATAAATTAAGTAAATAAAATAAAAAAAAATTAATTAAAAAAATAATTAAATAAATTTAAAAAAAAATGACATTTAAATAAATTAATTGAAAAAACGAATACTAAAAATATAATTTAAATATTTTAATTAATATGTATTTAAAACATTTGTATTAAGGAGCACAACTAGTGAGAAATATGAAACTGTTTTTAAATTTAGTATAAAAAATTTGATAAAATGAAAAAATTATATAAAGATAAAATATCTTAGTTTCAAACAATTCGTTTAGGTATAGATTATAAAATAAATTATTTAAATAGAAAAATATCAAGTAAGTACAATAAAAATAAAAAATAAAGTAAAAAAACAATATTCAAACAAAATAAACTAATTAATAACAAATAAAACAAAATAAATTAATTAATTTAAAAAAATACGAAAATAATAATTAAATTATTTTAGTTAATAAAAATAACAAAAATGTACAAACCTAATGTGAAATTTTGAAAAAATCGTTTTTTGTTTCATATTTTTATAGTTTTTATCTTTAAAAATAACAAATCGATATATTTTTAGTTAGTTACAGCCATTTAAAAAGTAAACCCTCTGCTCAATCAGCTGAAACAGTTTATCTTTAAACGCGTTTTCTCGCAGTGATAACTCGTAAACAAATGATCCGATCAGCAGGAGATTTTTATATTATCCTGTTCTGTATATAATTCTACATAGAGCGATCTGTCGGTTTTTGGATCTGATCAAAATTTTGGGAAAATTCAAAACAAAAATTTTAAATTTAAAACGCCGCCATTTTGACAATTTTGAACCTTTTTTCATAGCTCTTTTTTTTTTTGTGCGGAGAATATCTGCTAGATGAACGAGAATTTTCTATTTTTAGGTTTCGTCCACGGAAAATGCCGGAATCACTGCAACTTTGGAGGATATTTTCTATTTAGCGCCGTCGTTTCGTATAACTGAAAAAATATTTAATTTTTTTTCTCAAAAATTTCACTGTGTATTCTTGTAACTTGTATAAGAATATACAAAGCCAACAGCAAGTTTAAAATTCTTATATTCGGTATATGGGTAGTATTACCCGATTTTATTAGGTTTTAGCCATACCAAAAAAATATGCTCTCTGAGTTTTATTAATGCAAATTTTGGGTATTTTGACAAATCATTAATTAGACATATAGTTATCGTTAATTCTAGGCACAAGGAAATAGTGTTATCAGAATAAGGCGCTTACTGAGCTTCATTAAGAAAACTCACATATTGACCGATTTATATGGTGTAGAGTTAACCGAAACTTTGAAAATCTGTATGTTAGTACATGAGGGCTATGGGAACTAATGACTCGAGTTTACCCATTTCTAGCACCAGAACATATTATCTTCAGACCACAGATGCCCTTTTCCACTGCAGTATTTTCTAACAAATAACGATAAAATATTGACATAAAAAAATATTTTCGAAATAACTATACACTTGGTAAAAAAAATAAATTTTTTAAATAAAAAGTTAGAAACATTAGTTTAAAAAAAAAATAATATTTATTAATAAAAATATATTATAAAATTTAAAATCTTAAAAAATAACAAATAACGTAAAATATTGACATAAAAAAATATTTTATAAATAACTGTAATTTTGGCAAAAAAAATTAAATTATTTATATAAAAAGATATAAACATTAGTTTAAAAAAAAAATATTTTTAAATAAAATATAAAATTGTATGAAATTTAAAATTTTTAAAAATCATCTCAGCTGCAAAAGATTTAACAAAATGCATTTTGATTTGCAAAACAACAAAAAATTCAAAAGTTATAAACTTTGAGCAATTTTGTTTAATAATTACAAAATAAACACTGAATTATCACAAACCCATTGAAACTCAAACGTTTGTAAATATATGTAAATAAACATACTGCAATATATTCCCAGATAGGAAGACTCTTCACTTGCTATAAGTACTGCTTATTCTCAACATATAATATTATATATTTAACTGTCAGTCTTTATTTACATAGCAATATAGACTACAAACAATAGCAATAACAACACACTTCAAGTGCCTGCCTAACAACATTTTATCGCTTACTGCCGCAATTCTCTTTATTGATAGCCATTATGGACTTGCTTTTATTGACAATGAAATTTATTTCACTTAACACACTTAACAATTGACTTATTTTCGTTAAATTAATATACCCAATTAACTGCTAATTATCAGTGGAGCGACGGCGGAGGCGGCGGCGGCGACAGTGTCTGGTGAATGGAAGAAGTGGGAGATAAATAACAGAAAAAAAATGTTCAACAAAAAATGAAATATAACAACAAAAACATATAAGCAATAAAATGGGAAAAATACAACAAAAAAATGTATCAAAAAATACAACTACTACTACTAATATACCAAAAATACAACAACAAAAGAAGGACGGAAAAAAGTTCAGCAATAAAAATAAAACAACAAAAAAAACAGCAAAAAAAACGATATCAAATATACAAAAACAAAATTAGAAAAAAAAAATTTACAAGAACAAGGGGAGAAAAAAAATATCAGCAAAAAAAAATACAATAACGCACAAACAACAGAAAAAAACAATAACAACAACAAAAAAATTACAACAACGAAATTAGAAAAAAGATAACAAGAAATGAAGAAAGAAAAAATTTCAGCAACAAAAATATAACAGAAAAAGAAAATAACAACATTTAAAAAAACTTACTACCATAAAAGTTCTGTTTTAGCAAAAAATTACAACAAAAACCAAAAATATAACAACAGAAAAATAACAACAACAAAAAAATTACAACAACAAAAGTACAAAAAAATATAACAACAGAGAAGAAAGAAAAGGATTTTCGCAAAAAAATTACAATAACGCAAATATAACAGCAAAAAAAATAACAACAACAATGAAATCCAAAAATATATAACAACAAATGAAGGAAGAAAAAAAACTCAGCAAACAAAATTCAACAACAAAAATTTAACAGCAACCAAAACAAAAAAATAACAAAAAAAAGTTACAACAACAATATTAAAAAAATACAAAAAAAATTTAAAAAATGTATATAAGGAGAACATTTAAAAAAAATTACAACCATAAAAGTTCTTACTTATTTCAACAAAAAGTTAAAACAACAATATAAAAATTAGAAAAAAACAACAAACTAAGCATTAAAAGCATTAAATTGTCTAATAAAATGAGCAATTATTTGAAAGTAAACATATAAGCAAAACAAAACTAAACTAATAAATATGCATCAAAAAGAGTTGGCAACTTTATACATGCACACACATACACACTTTAATTTTGTTTGTTTATGCTTAGACGCTTAGTGTTAATTGCTTAGATTAAGCAAAGTCAAGTCTTGATTTGGTTGCTTTGACAATTAGTTGTTGCTGCTGTTGTTGCAATGAGTAAGCCGCTGACTGTGCGCGCAATTAATTTCCCCATTTATTAATGATTTATAATCAATAATTTGACCTATTGCCTTCAATTATGCAGCCAGCTGCGTGCACACAGAGACGCATAAACACACGTATGTATGGGTGTGTGTGTGTGTGTGTGTGTACGCAGGACATATTACAGTACAAAAACATATGTATGTGTGCGTGCGACTGAGACTTATTGACTGATTGAATTCATGGGATTGACGTCACAACGCGAAAACAACAACAACAGCTTTTCCAACAACAAAACCATTTACAACAACACGCAGCAAAAACAACACTTGCAAGCACATTTTGAAGTGTAGCGACACTCTTCAGCTGTCCATTTCGCTACAAGCACTCACACGCACATACACACATATACTCACATGCAAAAGCCAAACTATCTAAATAACTGTAGTGGTTATTTCGTTGAGAATCGTCGGAAATTTACTGCCCACTTGAAGCCTATTGGCTGCTGCTTGTTTTTTTGTTTATGTTGTTATTGCTGTAGTTGTTCTTGGTGGCAGTTAATTATGTATTATTGCAAGTATTGCGCTGTTTAAGTGATAAGATTAAATTGGTTTTTTTTTTATTTATTTTTATGCTCACTTACTTTTTATTTGCCCCGGGCATGTCGTGTTCAATGTGTTTTAATTATTTTTGTTGTTGTTGTTACACATTTATTAAGTAGTTAGCGGTTAATTGCTATTTATGCACTGTTACTGTAATTAATGATTTAACCATACGATAACTAATCAATCTATTTGACGTAAAATTATGATATAGTTGTTAGTGTGACATAAATACTCGTAACTAAACACGATGTGCGCACACACATACATACAACACATAATATATATATTGACATAAAAATTAATCTGAATGTTGCTATTAAAGTATGAATATCAATGTGTTTTAATTAGCTGCTAAAGTATATGAAAAAGAAAATAAAATAAAAGATTTTAAATTCAAAAGAAATAAGTAAAAACTAACTAAAATTGAATAGAAAAAAATTACAAAAAAACTATAATTTGCATTAACTACCAAAAATTAGAAATAAAAATTGCAAAATTCGGTTTCATCGTTGCTAAAATACCCTTTACAAATAACAAAGTTTTCATACAAAAATTTGATTGTCATCGTTCAATTTGTATGGCAACTATATGCTATACTGACGACGATCTGAACAATTTCTTCGGTGAATACATCATTGCCTTAGGCAATAATCCATGGCAAATTTCGTTAAGATATCTCGTCAAATGAGTAAGTTCTCCATACAAGTACTTGATTTTGATCGTTGAGTTTGTATGGCAGCTATATGCTATAGTGGTACGATATCGACGGTTCTCACACATGAACAGCTTCTTGGAGAGGAAAGGATGTGTACAAAGTCTCAGAGTGCTATCTCAAAAACTGAAAGATCTATTTGGCATTTATACAGCTGGCTAAGTCCGCGCTTCTTTTATGGGTATTACAAACCAACCATGTGATAAACTTAATAAACCGCGTTCAGGGTATGTTAATGTTTTTTGTGGGAAGCTTTACAATTAAAAGGGTCGAAATTGAAAAACACTTTGTAACAAAATACAAAATTTGTAGATAAAAAGCAATAGAAATTTATTAAAAAAAAAAATCTTACATGAAAAAAATGAACCGAAATACAAATTCAAATAAAAAAACTTTAAATTTTACATTAAATAATTTAAATAAAAATTATTATATAGAAGTTGCAAAATAAAAACTTTTACAAAAGGTACAATGTTTTCATTTTTAATTTCTTTAAATACAAAATGAAATTTAATGAAGCAAAAAACATAAATGTAACACTTTGTTATAACAAAAATTAAATTAAATTTTTTTTTTTTGATATTCGAAAACAAAAAGACAATTTTATGAAATTTTTTTTTGGTTTAAAATTTTATGGCAAGAAATTAAAAATTTTAAATTTTTGTGGTCTTCAAAAATATTTTTTTTTTTGCAAAAAAAAACAAGGGTCTGTAGCCCCTATTTTCTAATATATTCTACTATATAAATAACTTTCAAACCAACTTAACATTTTTTTAGAAATTTTTTTTTTTTTTTTATTGAAAAATTTTAAATTTCAAAAAAAATACCGTCTGAAACCTTGAAGTTTATTAAGCAGACACGAAACCCGTTTTTTCTTTTTTGTAATATTTCATAACAATTTTTTATAAAAAAATTTTAAAACTCAAAAATTTGTAATTTTTGCAAATTAAATTTAAACTTAAAATTGAAAATATTTTAATTTTCTAACATATAACTTAACTTTAACTTTCAAACCAACTTAACACATTTTTTGAATTATATTGAAAAATATTAAATTTCAAAAAAGTACCGTCTGAAACCTTGAAGTTTATTAAGCTGACAAGAAAACCGTTTTTTTTGTAATATTTCATAGCAACTGTTTTTATAAAAAAATTTTATAACTCCAAAATTTATAATTTTTGCAAATTGAAAATATTTTAGTTTAAAAATTGAAAATATATACTATATATATATATTATATATATTTCGTTTATTATATAAAAAACTTTCAACTCAACTTAAAAAAAAATTTTTTATTGTCAAAATGATTTTGTTTTGGAAGCATTTTAAATTTCAAGCAAGATTACATTTTTTTTGTATTCAGATAAAAAATATTTAATGTTTGCAAATTTTAGTTTAAAAAACTTAATTTATACAAATTTGTATTTCTTATTATAAAAGTAACTTTCCACACAATTTAAAATTTTGTTTAGAAAAGTTTAAAAATTCTTATATTTGTTAGTAATAAAAAAATTTTTTTTTTATTAATTTGCATTTTTTTTTATTAAATAAATAACTTCCTAACCAATTTGACCTGAAGCAATATTTAAATGAAAATTTAAAATTGGTTTAATTTAGAACAAAAAAAATTTTGACTATAAGCTACCTTTTGCATCAGAAAATTAAAATAAGTTCACAACTTTGCTGCAACTACATTTTATTGATTGTCAGAACATATCTAAACATGTAAAATTTTTTTATTTATTTCAAGTTTTTTTGGTTATTTTAATATTTTTTATTTAAAATATTAATAGGTGCTCTCCAGGTTTAAGCAGAAATTTAAGAAGATTAAAATATTTCTTAACGAATACTGGAGGTGACGTGGACTGCGTATGAACTTCACATGGAAAAAGGTAAAGCGATGAGAGTTAAGTAAGAATAAAGGATAAAACGAGTTGAACGCTAAGTGCTGAGGGATTAACAATTAGCCTCTCACTCAAAAGAGACTTTAGTGAGTACAATGGACGAAGCAGCCTCTACTTCTGTGGGTACCTAAGAATAGCTAATTGATGAAGCTCAGAAAATATAGTCATACTTCATAATTTATTTTAAGCACACACACATATACATGTGTATGTATGTGTACGTAAAATATTTTATTTCATATTATATATAATCTACTTAATATATGAATACACACTGACACACTAATGTTGCCATAATTTACTATCATTTGTACATACATACAAGTATATGCTTTTAGTAATAAATGAACGTGATTTGCATTATTTCCAATCTATTCAAAATTAAGATAAATGTAGACTTAACTGTATATATATATGCATACGAGTATATAGAATATATATCCATTGGGTTATTGCTAACTTATAAATAAATACACACATACACATACACATTAATGCACAGTGATTTTAATGGCACACACTCATATAAAAATGTATTGGGTTTTGTGCTAAGGCCAACCATTATATGTTACACACGCAACGCAAATAAACACACGCATTTATATGTATAAAAAATAGTGAGTAGCCAACATTTAGCACATTTTTTAAACGCAAATGACTTGTGCTGGAGCAGAAAAAAGTGCAAAGTAATGGTGCTGATGTTATTGCTGTTTTCAGAGTAAGTCTCGTATTCATTCATGTATTTTTTTATGGCAGGCATATTTATATTTATATAAATATTTGCACAAAGATAGACATGGGTATGTATGCATATATAAATATATTTACTCTGTATTCAACCCATTTGCGTGCATTAATGCACTTACGCCTATGACCTAACAGCTGGAAATGAATATACAATATTTTTATTGCCTGCTTTTAGGCGCATAATATAGTTTTTAGATACATAGTGTTCAGTAATACCATTTGAACATTATAACAGACGCTCTAGGAATATAGTTAGTACTTGCGTGTTGTATTTTACACATATGTAAGTAATATCTAGTTTAAAATTTCGGGATTGCGTTGATGAGTACATATATAGAGAACATGAATTTAAAAAAAATCGCTTCATCAAATATTGCCGGAATGCGTGTAATACAGAGTTGGAAATGTTTAGAAATTAGAGCAAACGTAGTAATTAACAAAAGTGATACACAAAATTTCGGGATTCCGATTAAATATTCTTATTTTGAAATTTTATGACTTACACTGTTAGTGTTTAAGCGTTAACAAGTCGCAAAAAAAGTTCGAGATCCGGATTCTACCATTTACCAATCCCGAATTTTCGGGATTGAGAATTTTATAAAGAATTTAGTGTTTGGACACATATTTAGAAAGAGTTAGATTTTGTGAAGCTAATATAAACAGTATTAAATCAAATGCTACAGCAAGTACGGTTGGACGGACAGTAGATATTTGGCTGCAACACGATTTTGATATCGACGCTTACTAAGTTAGAGCTTTGTTACTGTACTGCCATTGAAGAAAAGTAGGCACATAGATTTCTACTGTGAAGACACAAGCTACATACACACAAGTTCGCAATCGAATACTACTCCCCCATATCTTCAATTGTATCACACCACACGCACTCAATGGCTTTCTTAGCAAACACAACGTAACAGCGCTGCTGTCACTGACTACTCAAGTCAACACTCGCTAATGCACACCAAGTATAGTATTCACACAAGTCACTGCTACTCAAGCGACGGGATTACCAAGTCTTCACGCTGCATATTTACATAAATGCTGTTTGCATACTTTACAGGCTACTCTCGCACACTTGCCAATGACAAATACAATGAGCCGTGTGAGAATTTTTATGCAAACATGCTAAATATTTCAAATAGTAGAAAAATATTTTCGCGCACGCAGATTGAGCTGTTGTGTAAGAAGCGTTGAAATGGTGCGAAAGCATAGCTTATATTATGGCCATGAGATGCAGCTATTGGCTTTACAGTTGGTAAGACTGTATTGATGAATTTATTAAAAAAAAAAAAATAGTTCTTACGATAAGCAATGGAAAATATTTAAAAAAAAAATTAAAAATGATGGTGATGCAAAGCTTTTGACATTAAGATTTATGAAGAATTTCTCGTTAGAAAAGCTTGCAGTAACAAGAGCAGCAAAGAGCGTAACCTATACCGTTAATTAAAAATTATTTTATTAAATCCGCGTAGTCGACGAGGTCATCATCCGAGCCCTTCGTCTTTAGTGATCGATAAAGCATAACTTAGAAGCTAGCACTTTTTTCATATCACACTTTTATGCGCCGAAAAGCTTAATTATTTTTTAATACATAAAAAAAACCATTTTTGATATATTTTAGAGAAACAAAAATTGTTTCTTTGCTTCTTTGCTGCACATTTTTGTTTCACTTTAATTGCTACACAAGTAGCGGCAGTAGAAAGTTGTTGCAGCCTAAATGTATGCTTTATATTTTATACTAAGAATTGAGTAACAAACAATTAATCTGGTATATTTTTTCTTTCTTGAGCATTTCAACAAATCAGGAAAAGTACAATGTGCAAAAAACTTTTGCTTTTTTTGTTTCAAAACGTGGTTAAATTTAGTGTTGATGTTAGTACGTTTAGTTTATTAACATATTCAAATATTAAGTTTTAAACACATATACCTACAATAAGTAACTCAACTGTATATTAATGCTCATAATAAATACTAATGGTGTATATAATGTATATTTTTAAAAAAATTGCATATCTTTAGGCGCTATACCCATTTTTTCAGGCTTTGATTTATTTCTTGTGCACAAACTTATGTGGTAAGCCACTTATTGCTAATCTTAATTTTATGTAAATTTTCCAAGTAATAGTCAAAAAGAAAATTTCAATTTTCGCTTAAGACATTTTTGCGCATAACAATTTCTTGTTTAGCAATTTTATAAATTAAAATCAAGTTACCACAAAATGTAAGCATACTCTCGCAATAAACACTATTAATTTTTTCTTGCAAAATAAATATATTTTGAATATATTCTTAGCCATAACTATAGCAACTGCGCCAAAGCCTACAGCGAACGCCACGGGCAGCCTCGTATAACCAATGAGTATTAGATATCTCAACATTCTAATTTGTGTAATTCAATATTTTACAACAGCAGCTAAACTTAATTAGAGAGACAGTGCTTGTTAAGTACTGAGAAAGCGAGGCTAAATGTAGGCGAACTAATACAATTGAAGACATAGTCAAATTTGCTTTGCTTCTAATGACTATTTAGACATTTCACGATAAACAGCTGCCATTCATATGGTTTAAGAAAATTCACAGTAATTTGCAAAC
Source organism: Bactrocera oleae (assembly GCF_042242935.1). Taxonomy (NCBI): domain Eukaryota; kingdom Metazoa; phylum Arthropoda; class Insecta; order Diptera; family Tephritidae; genus Bactrocera; species Bactrocera oleae. The sequence continues at coordinate 5,905,412 of NC_091539.1, forward strand.
AAACAAATCAATTACAATGCGCATGAAAACGTGTAACAAACATCGTAAATAAAGCTAAATAATAATTGGTGGATAAAAGTAATGAATAATAGCGTAGAAGCATAATATTTCTACGTACATATATATTATATGTATGTATGTGTGTGCGTATGCGCAATAGTCTTTAAATAAAGCAGATTATATTACTTGATTTCTCGACAACTTCGGTAGTTGTGTTTTCATTTTTGCACAAAATTTCCATTTAACAAATTGGATGTTAATTTAGAACATTTATTTGATCTTCTAAATTAATTGCTTGCCAAATGTTACGCATACGCCAGGGTAGCTATTGGATTGAATAGCTGTTATACTAACAAAATATTTTTAATAATGCTAATAACAGTGTGATTGAAGTGGAATTGAAAGTTATTTAAGCTAAATTCCTTAACTTGTTGGCAAAAAAAACATAAAGCATTCGGAGTCTACCGAAAGCTGTTACGACACTGTATGCATGCTAACAAAGGGAACATTTTTTCTTGTGTATCAAATTAACACTAAAGTGAATTTTTAATTAATTTTTTATAGCATTAAATTTTACGCAAAAACTCTTTTTTTAATCTCGTTACTTTGCGGTAGAAGTATACAGTAATAGTATCGAGATGGCGTTAATTTTTACGGACTGTTTACTAATATTAAAATTACAGTATGCAAGTATCGGGATCCCGATAATTTTTCGGGACTGTTTGCTAATATTGAAATTGACGCCAAAACTATTTTTGTAATGTTATAGCATTTCGGGATTGAAATATGTGAGCATCGAGTTACAGATATTGTTGCGGGACTGATTGATAGTATTACGTTTGACGCTAAAGTGACATTTTAAATCTGAAAATTGCGGAATTACAGTATGCTCGTATCAGGATCCCGATCATTTTTCGGTATTGTTTGCTAATATTGGAATTGACGCCAAATGTATTTTTGAAATATTATAGCATTTCGGGATTGAAATATCATCGGTGGTTATTGATTAATATATAGGGAATGTTTGCTAATATTGAAACTGACGCCAAAATTAATTTATAAATCCCGGAATTACTGGATGAAAAAATTATCACGATATTTTTTGAGACTGTTAGGTATATAAAAATTATTTTTCAATAACAATAACTTTTATAAAAGTTTAAGAGGTTTATTACACATTTTTCGACATCTGCGTAAATTTTCCTAGACACTTGAATGCTATCACTACCAATGATCAAACAAAATTTATTTCTGTCAAAACGTTTTTAAAAAATCAATAAGCAAACAATTTTTCCAGCAGACAGTTTTTTGTTGCGTATACAATTTTTCAGAAAAATGTTTCTGCCAAACCATTTATTGGCAGTTAATTAAAATTTCACAGTATGCAATTTTTTTTTTTTGTTTGTTCGAATTTCACACCAACATATAATATAATACATATGTATGGTATGTGCATATGCACATAGGCTAGGACCAGCATGATTTGCATGTCTCGGTTGGCAATCGAGTATATTTGTGGATCTGCATAGTAAATTTTGCGCGCACGAAAATATGCTAAGTATTTTTGCAAACTAATTTTATTTTATTTTATTTCATTTCGTTTTTTTTTTTACAAATTGCTTTTTACCACACAAATTCCGCACAGTAATCACACAAGCATATACGTATTAATAGCAATGTGTGCTTATTATATTTGAAAATAATCCACTCAGTAAATTTTCAGCTCATTGTCGAAAAAGCTGAAGTAGATACAAGTGTGCGTGCGGTTCTGTGTGTGCACACTTTTTTTTTTTGCAGTTGTGTCTACCCATACGTTGGCTACTGCCAGCATGACTAGTTGATTGAATGAATTTATAAAAGCAAGCGCACTGGCTTGACGCCGTTGTCATGGTGTGTGTTGCCAATGCTGACGTTGTGAATTGAGAAAAGCAGCAGCAACAAATAAATAAATAACAATAAGTAAGAAACATGATAAACGTTTTACGTGCGTACATGACGAACAACAACAAGCAATAGTGGCTGCACAGTTGCTAAAACTATTGAAGTGAAGCATACATATAGGCGCGGTATATGGAATTTATAGACAGAAGTATATATTTGAAGTAAAATTATTGCAATTTTGGAGAGAATTTTCATTAGAAAGATTGGTAAATTCTGGAAAGTCATTATCACAGGCCACCAAATACTGAGTACACCTGCTTGTTTTAAGTCTTAGCACACAGATTTAACTATTTTAAGTCAATTTTTTATATTTTATAAATCCCTCACAACTGATTAGATAAGACTGACATACAGACAGAGAGATCGCCATAATATTATTATATCAATATAAGCTTCACGAAGTTCTTACTCTAAGTTTGCGTTAACTAAAATTTTTGCTTGAACTTTTCCTGCTGGTTATTAGCCTAAACTCATACAATGCCTTTCTTTCAGCGATACAATTTTATTTTCATTGTTACTGTCAAAGGATACGTGTGAGAAAATCGCTGTATACACGCAGACACAAAAAAAATATACACATAAATATTAAAAATACAAAAGACGTGGCATTTATAGTAATATATAACACCAATATATTTCTCACGCTAAGAAAGTACCTACTTAGTACTCACCACAACTAACACATTGAAACTAATATAATGAAAATGAATTTGACATATAGTTACTATGTACTATAAGTGTTAACAAATAAAATAATAAAAGGCCAGATGAAAAATTGAAGTCAAAATAAATCAAGAGATTACGAACGAACAAAATTAAGAACAAGAAATATTTCAGGTTTCTACAAAATAGTTGAAAAAGTCAAAATATATAAATATTAATGACAATATGTAGTTATTTGTATGACAGGATATAATAAATAAAATAGTTTTGCTTAGAAACAAATATGTGGTCTAGCGCAAAAATCTTTGGGAAGTAGTCTCAACGATATAGATAATGCTTTAATTTTCAGTAATAGTAACCAAAATGTTATTTATTATAAGTCTTTAAAAGGATGTAACAACATAAAACCATTTACATAATAATTGAAAATATCTGACGGTAGCGACATAATCTATGTTCTGTACAACTTCAGTTCCCAAGGATAGACTAGCGTACGAAGTAGCATTTTTTTTATAAAGAAAATTGTTGAAATTTGTAGCAAGCGTGTTTTAGTACATCGATGCTCCCAGTCCTATTTGATTACTGTACGCTTACCATGCACATAGAGCTTTTAATTACAGGTGATGCATTATTCCGGTAGTGGATACTTTCCAAACTGAAACTTAGCTCCAGACATAAGAAAAACTCTATGGCGCATAAAATTTTTATCTAAGAAAATAAAAACTGTACAATTTCTCATCCTCATTCATAGAAAAAAACATAGACAAAATTTAGGAAACTTTAAAACTTTTATATAACAGGGTCATTATGTCAAATCGTCAAATAGTTGGACGCGACGTAAAAAGTAACCATCGCAGGAATATTTGGGGTTCAAAATTTTTTATATTATACTTCTAACATAGCTAAAGCAATTCTGAAATTTTCAGAAGGGTGTTCTTTTTCGTTTCAAAGATATGAATTTTTGAAGTTTGCAAAATAGATTTTTCCAATTTTTCCAATTTTTTTTGGAGAATCTCATTATTTTCTCACACATTATCGAAATTGGAGGTCTAAAATATTTTTCTTGAGTTAATTATTTTTTTTTTGGTTTTTTTATTATTATTATGCTTACATCCCATTCCATTCCAAAATTAATTGGAATCGGTGGTTTATAAGGTTTAATTTAAGTTAAAAATTTAATATAGGTAAAATTACCGACTTCTTCTTCCTGAGGTCTGCTTATTTATTATTGACGTTTCTTCAAACATATGCTACTCTTTAACAGTTTATGCCCCAAGAGGAATTTTTCTTTGGAAAATTATAACCAAGTAAATATATGGGATTTCAGTGAGCCTAGGTACATAATACATATTAAAAGTGAGGTTAACATATGACCTAAATGCCACATTTGAACGCACCCACTAAAAACGCAATCAACAGGATAATAGCTATGCGTTGTTATTACTAGCTGACTTTTCTTCCTCTTTAACTTAGTTTTGACGGAGCTCAAAGCCAAATGGCACGTGTAGTCAGCATGGTGGCCACGATGACTGCATGACTGCAACTGTGATAAGCTATCCGACTGGCTGTCAGCCAAACCATATTACAAATAAATTAATATCCTTTCTGAAATGTTTACGTAGTGTAATATTTAGCTTGACAGCGTTAAGGCAGGCAGGCAAATGTCAAACTGTCAAATATGGTACACTCATCAACAGGAGATATTTTAATTAAAAAACACTGCAACAACAGCAAGAGCAACAGGTGATTTTTTTTAAACATGCTAAAAGTAAACTAAAATATGTTAAGCGCTTAAGAAGAACAGGAGAAATAACTAATAAACTAGAGCAGACCTGTAAAGTCATAAGAATTAAAAACAAGCAGAAACGTTAACTTTGGGGCAACCCTTCACAAATAAAAAAGTGTACATACAAGAACTTGACTTTGATCGTTCAGTTTCTATGGCAGCTATATGCTATAGTGGTCCGATCTGAAGAATTTCTTCAGCTATTGTAGCGTTGCTTAGGACAAGATTCCAATTCAAATTTCTTGAAGATATCTAGCCAAATAAATAAGTTTTCCATGCAAGCGCTTGATTCCGATCGTTCGGTTTGTATGACAACTATATGTTATAGTGGTCCGATCTGAACAGTTTCTTCGGAGGTTGCATTATTGCCTAAGACAACATTTCGTGCTGAATTTCTTGAAGATATCGCATCAACTAAAAAAGTTTTTCATACAAGAACTTAATTTTGATCGGTTATTTGTATGGCAGCAATATGATATAGGGGTGCAACACCGGCGGTTCCAACCAAAAAGCAGCTTCTTTGCGAGAAAAGGTCACGTACAAAACTTCAGAGCGATATCGCATAAACTGAAGCACTAGTTCGCATATAAACAGACAGACGGACATGGCTTAATCAACTTAGCTCCTCACACTGATCATACATATACATATATATATAAATATTCATATATATATATTATAGGGTCTCAGACGTTTCTTCCTGGGAGTAACAAACTCCGTGGCTTAAAAAAAGGCTTTAAGCGCGCAGCTACCTGACCAACTAAAGCAAAATACAGCCTGGAAGAAACGTAAGCAAAACAAGCCAGCGCCGCTGACTATTGCCACGAGCGCTTGTCGAGTGGCGATGCGCGACGTCGAACGTCGTAACCATGTATATGACATGACAACGCGCGCCACGTGCACAAAGGTCCATCCTGAGCAGATTACGTATACGCCATGCGGCACCTTGAAATTTTACAGCAGGCAGCTGCCGCAGCGGCAACAAGCAAAAGGTAGCGCATGAAGCAACAACAACAGCTTGTAATTTTCAACACCTGCCAGCTGTCTGCCAGCATGGCAGGCAGTGGCAGCCTGACGGCACAGTTTTTGTGCGATTGCCTTTACCTACTACTTTGCGGAGGCTGTGTGAGGCTTTGCGCCCGCCAGTAAGCAAAAGTGTTTATTTAACATTTTAATTAACAAAAGCGAGTGCGAGCGCGCAAGACAACTTAAAATAGTAAGAACAACAGCAACAATAACTGCTGCAACAGCAATAGGCAGGACACAGCCGCCGACTGAAACTGAGGCCAGCTGTCAACGGAAATATATCGTTCATACAACTGAGTGCGCTTTGGTTAAAAACAATTATGCCAGCCGCCACATAAACGTATGAATCTTAAAAAGTAGTACTTTTAGGCCAGCAGCGGCTGCACGTGAAGCCCTTGATGTCCTGCTGACATTTAATGTTCGGTCGATTTGGAGTACGAGTGTCAACTTGAGACGGTCGGCGACTCACATTGTGTTGGAAACGACAAATGAAAAGTAATAATAAAATATAACTGCAGCTGTAAAGAAAGTTTAAAGGTGCTTCTCTCTTCAAGTATTTTTTATGCGAGTGCAGCCATCTCAATAAAACAAGCTCAAGTTAGCGAAAGCGTGAATCAAATTGTCCGAAAAATGGTTAATTTATAATGAGAGAAGCAAAAACAATATTCTTACTTCTCCCAGACTTATATTTAACATAATCAGGTTGAGGTTTTGAGAGTGGCTCGTGAAGAGACTTGAATCGTTTACAAGAAAAAATTGTTTTGTAGGCCATTAGGACAACGAATCACAATCAAAAATCATGGCTAAGCCATCTTTCTGCCAGATTTTGCTTTCTAGGACTTTTGCTTGTTCCCAAAATTTTAATATTTTAAAAGTTGAGTTAGGCCATTTTCAAAATTTCTGTAAGAATTAAATGTAGTTTTTGTGTTTTAAATGTTCAAAGATTATTTTTGTATTCTTTACTTTTAAATCAATATTTCATTTAATTTTTATTTTATCTTTTGACTTTAGCCCAATTCATTTTGAAACCTTTTAAATTAAAAATTACAAAATTTAGTTTAGTCGTATAAAAATCTTAATTTTATATACCAAAAAAAAATTCTGATAAACAAAATTTGTTTTTAATTTTAATATTAAAGTGAAAAAATTTAATTTCATTTGGTTGAAAAAATGTGTATTTAATTTATTTTACATAAATAAATATAATTAATTAGAAAATTAAAAAAAAAATTAAATATTAAAAAAAAATTAAGATATTAAAAAAAAATAATTTGAAAAGAAATGTATTTGGAAATTAAAAATATTTAATTTCAATCGAAATTTTTTTTAAATTAATTTTTTTTGAGTTTTTAAATTAAACATTTTTTTTTATCTATTTATCTATTTTGTTATCTTTTTTATCTATTTATTTTTTTCATCCGAATGAAATTAAAAAATCTATATAATTTTTTTTTATCGGAATTAAACTAATTAATAAAAAGTAATAAAAAATTTTAAATATAATTTTTTTTAATCAGATTATCGATGATTGTGTTTGTTTTTTGTTCTCATTTATTTAAAACAAATTTTATTTTTTTTTGTCTTACTGTTTTTAATTAACATTTTCTAATGATTATTCAAAAATTTCATATAATTTTTTGAAATTTTTTTTTTTGCGCGATAAAATTTTTTAATATATATTTTTTGCATTTGAATAGTTTTCAATTACATAGAAAATTTATACAAATTAGTTTTCATACTTTTTCTGCATTTTTTAAGTTTTTTTATAAGTAATATAAATATTAATATTTAATTGAAGGTTTTTCTATTTTCATTTTCAGTAGTAGTTTTAGTTAAGCTTTGTTTAATTTTTTGTGCGAATTTTTGTTTTGTATTAAAAATAATTTATTTATTTTTACTTTTACTTTTATATTCATATTTCCTGATACTTTTTACTTTTTTTTATTTGGATATATGTGTTTTTGATTTTGGTTGACTTTATTTATAATTTACATCTATTTAATTTATATTTTTATTTTTTTCCACATTACTTTGTTTCACTATATCATTTATTTTATTTTATTATTTAATTTAATTTTTTTATGTATATATGCTTTAAATTTTTTATTACACTTTATATTTCATTATTACTACATAACCATTTATTTTATATTCAGCCATAATATAAACCACTTAAGCTTACAATAACTACGTGCGTGCTTTATTTAGTCAGCCCTTGTTACGGGTTTTTCAGCTATTTAAACGCTTGTGCGCTCAAAAGTATACCACACCCACGCAACGCACATATGCACCCATACACACACTGCATTTCAGCTGTGTTTGTATGCCAGTCCGCAACCATTTCTTCTTGCGGCTTTGCGGCAATTACGCCAAACAATAAAAAAAATTGCTATCGAATTACCGAAAGCAAACGCCAGGGCGTCAGAAAAGAAAGCCTGCCACTCTTTCATAATGTTTTCTTTTTTTTTTTTTGGTTCTTGCGAAATTTGCAACAAATTGGAGTGTCGTGCGCTTGTCTGCCAAAGCCAAATGCCGGTTGCGCTCCGTTGTCAACCCTTTTATGCTTGTGCTTTTTGCAGACTTTTGCACTTCTCCCACTTACACTTGTGCGCCAGACTTTTGATTCGTATGTGTGAGGGTGAGTTGATTGCCTGCTATTCTTAACTGGCGTTTAACAACTTCATGTTAGACGTTGTATGTGCACCACCGTGCTTAAAGGCTTGTAGACATTTATGCGACAATTGTGTGTAATGCCGCTTGCGCTTTCAGATAATCTACTCTTTACCACACATACAAATTTTTGCTTGCATTTTTTTGTAATCCAAGCAATTTTCATTGAACACAAATGCACATTCTTTAGCAAATTACTTACTTTATGCTTTTTAATATCAAAATTGTGGTAGCGAAAATAGAAAAAAATTTGATTTAGCATAATTCAATAGAAATACTAGATTCATTGTTTAAGTTGCTCTGTGCAGCTGTTATAAAAAAAGTAATAATAAAATCAATGTGTAATGTTTGTAATAAAATTTTATGTGTAATGTTTTGCATTCATACCAAAAACAAAATTTCGGTATTAGAAATTTAAAATACCGAAATCTCGGGACTTCGAATTTCAGAACGAATTTTTGTTCGAAAAATTTATGGTTTGCAATTTTCAACATGTGATATTTTGCATTGCATACTGAAAATTTTCGGGATTACAATTTTAGGTCCCGAAATTTCGGGATTTTGAAACTTAGAATGAGTTTTTGGTGAAGTATATGTTTATTTTGGATTTCTCTACAAACAATATTTTTTATAGGGTACCGAAAATTTTTTGGAGTTAGAAATTTAAATCCCGAAATGCAGCGATTTTGAATTTGAATAGGAATATTTCTCGTACGAATTTACTTCAATATATGTTTTGTAATTTCAATGCAATTTTTGGCATTGCAAATAATATATCTAATATGCTACAATAAAACACCGTTCCTAATTCTTATAGATAATATTTCTATAAAATAATATATTTCAAATTTTACAGTTTTATAGTACAATAAATAAAGCTTTTATTTAAAAATGAAAGTTGTTATTAATGCAATGTACAATTTTTAAAAATTTGCAAAAATGTTTATGTTATAATCCCGAAATGTCGGAATTCATAAAAAATATGTAACAAATAACACAAATAAGCTTATATAAACTTTAACAGATTTTCTAACCAACATCAAAATAATAAAAATCACTTTGTTTCAAATGTTTAGCAGTAACTAAACGCGCAAAATAAGCACAATCAAACCCATCACAGGCGTAACTGTATGCTTATACATTTATATTTCACATACAAAAACTCTTAAAAAATTTCAAAAAAGAAATTGCTGCTTATGAATTTTTCTATGAACTAACTTCTTTATAAATTCAGCATAAACTTGTATTTATACATTTGTATTCGAAGAAAAGGCAGAAAAAATGTGTGCTAAAACAAGAGTAATTCCTGTTAGCTCGACAAAAAGAGCGGCAAAAATGTCTTCTCACTTCGCTCAACAACAATCAAATGTATTAGTAATTGTAAGCATTTGTTTACCAAGCAACTAAAGCTGTACATTTTAATCAAAAAATTCTGAACTTTTTACTTTACTTCAACCACGTTGATTGACGGCATATAATATTTAAAGAAATTAACGCTAACACGGTGGCTCTCAAATTATGCTGCCGATTGCTTTGTGTGTGGATTTTATGATTGTTTTTTTTTCTTTACACTTTCCTGCTGTGAGGGAAATAAAAATATAATCTGTATGATTGCTAACGCCACAAAATAGAATTTATTTAGGTTTATTTAAAGTTGCCTTCCATTCGGAGATAAAATTTATAAAAAGCAAAAGTGAGCGGCGCCGAAAGACCTTAAATATGCAGAGGTGTGTTGTTTACTCATGTAAAATATATTGAATTTGTTTTGCAGCTAGCGAATAAATTTGAGAAATTGTAAAAATCAGAAACAAATTATAAAAAAGAAATAAGAAATAAATAAAAAAAAAAACTTAAAATAAAAATATATATTTATAAAAAGAATACAATAAAAACTTATTTAACCAAATTAAAACCCAAAAACTGTGAAAACATGACAAGTAATTTTTATATTGTATATATAGATATATTGCATGAAAAACATGGAAAGACGTTAACTTTAACTGCACCGACGCAGGTGCGATTTTTATAGCATAATGAAATATAAAAAAATATTTATCTTACTTTTTAATCGGTCAGTTTGTAAAACAGCTATATATTATAGTGATCCGCTCTGAAGAATTTCTTTAAAAATTATACCGCTGTTTTGGACAATAATCCATACCAATAGACCATATCTCGTCAAATGAAAAAAGTTTTCATGCAAGCGCTTGATTTCGATCGTTCAGTTTCTATGATAGCTATATGCTTTAGTGATCTGATATCGGCGGTTCCGACAAATGAACAGCGTCATAGTGAGCAAATACGTCTGATCGATATCTTAAAAACTGAGGGACTTGTGTGCGTATATACCGACGGACAGCGCTAAGTCAGCTCAGTTCGTCATGCTGATCATTTATACACTTATATATTGAATAGAGTCTGCGACACTACCTTCTGGGTGTCACAAATTTCATGGTAAACTTTATATACCCTGTTAAGGGTATAATAAAATATAACAACAATTTTGAGTAAATTAAAAATGTTTTTATTTATATATATTTTTTTTTTAAAATTTTGGAGTTTTTAAAACTTTTAAGAAGTGGAGTGAGAGCTACTTCAAAATTCTTTTTCAGTTGTTATTTTAGAGTAATAAAAAAAAATTAAGTATGTAAAAATACTTGCAACACAGATAAGCACAAACAGCAAATCCTTAGCGCAGCAGCTTGCCTCGAACTACTAAGCCAACACCAACATATACACTTTCAAGTGCACAAACACAGATGGAAATACACATGCATATAGCTTATAAATCTGTATACAAATGTGAAAGTACAAATATTTTAATGTATATTGCATACTTTCGAGCGCCAACATTGTTACTAAGGAAATGCATTTACACACACACAGCTATTTGCTATATACATATATATATATAAGTGTGTGCACTTATACAAAAGTAAGGTAGGTCTGTATGCTTGCATGTGTGTATTGCCACAATGTTGCAAGCGACGATTAACTTTCACCACAGCTGGTGTTATTGTGTAAAAGCCACTCCCTCGATAGCAACATTGCAATAAGAGCACTAGCAACAACAACAACAACGGCAGCTTCAACTTGTGCACTCTAAATAATTAAACGAAGATTACTAAACTAAATACGCGTACACAATCGTGCGCACACCTACGCAAATATACACCGCCATACAAATATAACATATGTATGTATATATATGTATGTGCGAAAATATGCATTAGACATATGTATTCATAAGTATGTGCGTCAGCATAAGAATGTTTGCATATTTCTTCAAGTTCGCTATGAAAATGTTTGAGTGAAATGCTGAAAGTAATGGCTAACGGTAATACTAAACCTAATGCCAACACTAAAGCTTAAACTATAGTTCAAGCTAACGCCGACATAAATTCTTCGAATGGTGGCAAGTTTTTATGCCGGTAATAAGACTGAGGCTTAAGAAAATTTTACATTTCGAGTGGAAGATATTCTGCAGAAATGTGAATAAACTCTAAAAAAAAATTCATTCTATTCATGTGTCTGCCAAAATATTTACAATACTATATAAATTAAATTTAAGTTCATCAAAATGTGTAACTAACAAATATGCTACATGATGATTTCATTAGAATTAATATTAACAACACCAAACTCAACGTTGCAAATAATGCATAAAAAAGACAAGAAAAAAAGTTAACTTCGTTAAAAATAAAAAAGTTTTCATACAAGAATTCGATTTTGATCAGTCAGTTTCTAGGGCAGCTATATGCTATAGCGGTCTGATGTAAACAGTTACTTCGGTGATTACACCATTGCCTTAGGACAGAACCCATGCCAAATTTCGTGAAGATATCTCGTTTTTCACACAAGTACTTGATTTTGATCGTAGAATTTGTATGGTAGATATGTACTGTGGGCCGATATCGGCAGTTCCGACAAATGAGCAGCTTCTTATGGAGAAAAAGAGGTGGAGAAAATTTCAAAAAAATATCTCGAAATCTGAGGGATTTTAGCTCCCTCACGCTGATCAATTATATACACATTTCATAGGAACGTTTTCTTCCGAGTGTTACAAATTTCAGGGCAAATTTTTGTATACCCTATTGAGGGTATAATAATTGAACTAACATTTGAATTTTTTTTTTTTTTTTTGTAATCCAAACTATCGAAAAGAAAACATAAAAAGAATTGTAATTCCAAATACCAGATCAAAAAAATACCCGACGGTTAAATATTAACTTAAAAATTCAAAACAAAGGTATTATATTAAAACTAAAAATTTTTTCGCCTTTGCATACTTCTAGTTCGGCCACTTCGGTTATATTTTGAAAAGGAAAGCTTATTTTTATAAAATATTTCTTTCCAGGTTTTCGAATATTTAAAACTTAATTTTTTGTTTTGTTATTCCAATTTTTAAATTTAAAAATATTTGCTCAGTCTCAAAAAGAAATGAAAATTAAAGGTTCAATCAATTTAAATTCAACTTTAATTTCAAATTCTGATTTCTGAATTAATTTATTGTAATATAAATTTAATTTTTAATCGCAAAATCGGAAGTAAAAATTGTTAATTTACTTTTCAAACCAAAATTTCAGCATAATTCTGTTCAAAATAAGTAAAAAATTAAATCAAAAATGTAATTAATATATAGTGTAAAAAAAATTATGTAAAAACCTTAGTTAAAATATAAATTTCTGTTTGTTTTAATTTTCAGTAATAAGAGCTTTAAGATTTTAAATTTTTTTAAAAATTATAAATTATAGTTCCTAATGGAAGGCAATATGTACATAAGCCTTAATAAATTCTCTTTTGTGGCATTAGCAATTGTTTCTGTTTCCCTCACAGCAGGAAAGTGTAAAGAAAAAAAAACAATCATAAAATCCCCACACAAAGCAATCGTCAGCATCATTTGAAAGCCATCGTGTTAGCGTTAATTTCTTTAAATATCATATGCCGTCAATCAACGTGGTTGAAGTGAAGTAAAAAGTTCAGAATTTTTTGATTAAAATGTACAGCTTTAGTTGCTTGGTAAACAAGTGCTTACAATTACTAATTCATTTGAATGTTGTTGAGTGAAGAGAGAAGAAATTTTTCCGCTCTTTTTGTCGAGCTAACAGGAATTACTCTTGTTTTAGCACACATTTTTTCTGCCTTTTCTTCGAATACAAATGTATAAATACAAGTTTATGCTGAATTTATAAAGAAGTTAGTTCACAGAAAAATTCATTTGCAGCATTTTTTTTAGAATTTTTTAAAAAGTTTTGGTCTAAAACATAAATGGATAGGCATTCAGTTACGCCTGTGACGGTTTTGATTATACTTTTTGTGCTTATTTTGCTGGTTAGTAACTAGTAAAGATTTAAAAAAAGTGTTTTCAGTAGTGGCAGCTTTAAGATTTAAAAATGTTTAAACTTTTACCTATATATCCTCAAAATGAAAACTAATCAAAGCATTAAGCAAATATTCAGTTTTAAGACCTTAAATTTTGGAATTTTAAAAATTTGTAATTTTTGTTTATATTACCGTAAAAATTATTCCTAAAAAAACTTTCAAATTTTTGTTAATATTTTCTAAAATTAATAAAAACTAAAATTCTTAATTTTCAAATTACTACATTTTTTACTTTTGATAGTTACGAGCTTCTACATATCTACGCTTGACTTGATATACATATGTAAAGCAAAAATAAATAATAATCAAAATATAAAACGTTTAGCAGGAAAATTTCCAAAAAATTTATATTAAGTCAAAAATTAAACTATATATATAATTTTAAAAAATTTAAATTTTGAATATCTAGTCAGTCGACAGCATTTTCAAATTTTAAGCATAATCCAACAAATTAAAAATTTAATATTTTAAAAGACTTAAAATTAATTAATTGCGCTTCTCTTCAATACTTTTTGCATTGTTCCTAATTATTACTTATTATTTCAATCCACTTTTATTGCAAGTGAAAATATCGGAATTTCTCCTCCACACTCACACGCCGCAAACGAATTTTCTTGCTATTTTTGCTTTTTACATCTCAATTGCCTTTGTGGCTGTTGGCTTGGTTAAGAGTTTGCAATTAATTTATTTTATTTCTCTCGTTAGTGTGCGTGGTTCACACACCTACATAAATAAATATTTGTTGGTATGTATTTATATCTGGGTATACACACACATATACACTTGCTCACCTAAGTTTAATTGGACAATTTTCTACGCATTTCTCTACGTTTTGCTTTCTTACTGCAATGAAATTGTGACAAAGTAAGTTAGTATGCAGTGCTACTATTGTGTGGCTTGAACACCGCTGGCGAAATCGAAATTATTATACTAGAGGTGAGAGAGAGAGGCTTACTTTGAGGTTATGACAAATGCATTTTCAAGTAATTCGCTTAAAGGTGTGACCTGATGGTGATTATTATTGAAAGAACTGGGTGTGTATATACAACCCTTGTAAATGACGCCAGATTGTTTTTTTTTTTAATTTACAGAAACTTTTCCGAAATATTTATTAAAAAACTGAAAATTAGAATCAAGAAAAATATACAACAAAATTTTAAAAATTTAAAAAGAACAAATAAAAAAATAATAATATTAAAATATATATATATTTACTTTTAACAAGCCAATATTACCAAAAATCTCTTCACTCCTTTAACAGCTTCTATAATTTATGAAAAAATTACCCTCCCGAAACAGCAAATACAACCCTGTTTCCAGGAAAAGCCATAGATTTCTAGGTAAAAGCTACAAAATGTACCACAAATGCACTTTTGAGCAAAAAATTTACACACCACTAAATTGATGACCTTCAAAATAAAATCTATAAATATAAAATAAAAATAAAACTAAAAACTTTTAATTAAAAAATTAAAAGATTAAAGTACAACTAAAAAATGTTAACTAAAGAAATAAACAACTTTAATGCAATTAAAAACATATATTTTAAAAATAAGAAGGTTAAAATTAAATAAATTTAACTTAAGCATCAATTGGTTTTTAAAATCAAGAAAAAAAGCAATCTAAAAAAACAACACTAGTTAGAACTAAAAAAAAATCAACAAATCTTGAATTAAAAATGATTAAAAATTAACTAATTAATTACAAAATCTCAAAAAAAATCCCCGCGCTTTAATATCTTCTATAGTATAGGTATAAGAAAGTTGCAGTATTAATATTTCCAAAAACAAAATTTGATAATTCATAAAACAAAAATTTAACGCATAATAATAAAAAAAATTTAATTAAAAATAATAAGAAAAACTTTCAAATTTTTTTTTAAAATGTTGAAAAAACACATTTAAATTAAAAATTAATTTGTTTTTAAAGTCAAGAAAAAATAAACAACAAAATAATGTTAAAAAATAAATTAATTAAAATTGAAAGAAAAGTAACAAATTTTAAATTACAAATTAACTAATTATTTAAAAACAAAGCCTCTTGCCTCAATTATATAGTATGTAAGATTTTTGACACATTGAAATATGCAACAAAAAAAAAATAATAATAAAAACACATTTTTATTAAAATATATAAAAAAAAAAAATTTATTATTAAATATTATAGTTTAAATAAAAACTAATTAATTTGAAAAATAACGAAGAAAAATGCATATTAAAAAAAAATAACTTATTAAATTTTAAATTACAAATTAATAAATTATTGAAAATCTAAACACCTCCGCTTAGATATCTACCATAGTAGTATATAAAAAAATTGCGATTTTGAAATTTCCAAAGCAAACCTGTTTCCCAAAATAGCCATACATTTCCAGCTAAAAGGTAGAAAATTTGCCACAAACACGCATTTGATCGATGAGACAATGTTAGACGACGGTAGCAAGTGCCAAACAAATTCTGTAATACAATGCAAACAATGCAACAAAGAGTGCAATGCTACTTTGTGCTTGCCAGTGGCACGTCAGGGCGTATGCGTAACCAAAACAAATGATGTGTTGCACAAACTGCAACTTCTACTTACGAACTTTTCCCGTCACTTACAACAATAGCAATGATTGAATGCTTGCAGCATTTTGTGGCGCAACTGTTGTTTTTGCATTTACTTATTGTTTTTGTAGTTATACTTATTATTGCTTTAGTTGTTCTTATTATTGCTTTGCACTCCGGCCGTCGGTAGAATAAAGTTGTGTGCAGTCTGCTTTTGCAAACTTAAATATTTTGTCTTTATGGCGAGCAGCACGTCGGCTAAGCGCTGTATGAAAAGTTTCAACTTACACTCTCACAAGCAAACATACTTATATGTATGTGAGTAGCAACAATGTAATCACTCAATGCCTCCGTCAGTCAGTCAGTCAGTGACAGACACAGCGACAAACAGGCAATGCGTGCAGGCACTAACTACTATAGTAAGCAATCAACTTTGCTGTTGGCATTTACTCAGCACAAAAGTTGGCAATGTTGCTGTGCTACTCTTTACCGGCACTGGCTTGTATTTTTAACTTTTGTCTCAAATCTGCAATTTACTTATTACACTTGCTGTTTTGTCGGGTGCTTCTTTGTAGCCATTGGTGTTGCTACATTCTATACACTTTTCATTTTATCACAATTTTTATTTGATTTTTTCCAGTTGAAAATTTTTACCCTCGACTTTGTCAACGCCAAAGTTATAAACCGTTTGGAATTGCTTTGAAAAATTACCAAACTTTATTCGCACAAAGCGTGCGTTTGGCAAAGTCAAGCGGTGATGAGGCACGTAGAAATTTTCATACATTGCACACATCCAAACAAACATAGATGCACACATGTGCAAACACACACATCTCCAAGCATGTAAACATTGTACGCGCTCATTGTTAAACATGAGTATCAAAGTATCAAGAAGTTTGAGTAATGAGTCTTAAAATGTATTTGCGTTTACTTTTAACTGTTCAATTGTGCTTTTGTTTGAAACTTTTTGCACAGAAAATAGTTTATGCAACATGTTGCTAAGCGAGTTTGGCTTAAAAATGTGTATATTTTCAACTATTTTGTGGTGCTGTATGGATAAATTGGTATTTAGTTAAAAAAAAATATACATATACATATATAATATAATATCTATATTTTAATATCGAGAACAAGAAAAAACGTTCAATTTAGCTTGCACCGAAGCCACAATACCCTTCAGAAATACAAACAAAAAAAATAAAGAACTTGATTTTGTACGAACAGTTTGTATGACTGCTGTATGCCATAGTGCTCCGATCTGAAACATTTTTTCGAAGATTATACCGTTGCTTTGGATAATAATGTATACCAAATTTCGTGCAGATATCTTGCCAAATAAAAAAGTTTTACGTACAAGGCTTGAGTTTGATTAGTCAGTTTGCATGGCAGCTATATGCTAAAGCAGTGCGATATCAACGATTTCGACGTATGAGCAGCTTCTTGAAGAGAAAAGAACGTGTGCGAAATTTCAGAGCGATATATCAAAAAACTACCCCTGTTCAGCATATATATAAAAAGCATATCCGAGCAACATGTTGCTAAGTTAATTAAATATTGAATTATATACCTAAACCTAAAAATTTCGAAGCATTTGCAATTATTCTTAAAAAACTACCCATATAGAAAATAATATAATATTGCACAACACTTTTTGTTTACTTACCATGGCAAGGGTATATGTTGCTAACTTAATGCATTAATTAAAGGAGTAAAGTTTTAATTGCGTGATTGCGTTTAGGATATAAAAGCCGTGCAGTGTATATCGCAACACTCTAATTAAATTTTTTATAGATCAGCTTATAGTTTGTTGCTATATTAATTAAATAATTAATTAGTTAAATTAAATTACTAATTTGGGTTTATATATACATGTAAATTGACTACAAATTATAATATAGCATTCGGCATCCCATGAATTTCTTAACAACATGCTGCTTAGTTCATTAAGCGATTATAAATATATAAAACAAACATTCTTAATAATCTGTGGCCGAATTGTGAACGAATTTGTAACTATCGATTTCCATCCATTCGTATTATTTTTAGTGCACTTAGTAAGTCTTTGCAACATGTTGCTAACAAGCAAGAGTAATCAAACGTGATTTCTCTTACTAATTGGTCCCAAGAAGATTTTACTTTTTTGATGTAATTTATGTTTTATATATGTTATATATATTCGAGTACAATCTTTTTTCTTAAATATTGTACTATTTTACGACTTAGTGACTTGTTGATGTGCATATTTAGTAGGAAAAGAGCTATAATTATTACACTCGGACGTTGGTATATTTATAATTTTATTATATTTGAAATTTAGAGTTAGCAATATGTTGTTAAACAAAATTGCATGGAAAAAATTTATAGTATATATTTTATATAATTGTAATATAATATATGTATTATTTTCAATATTTGCCTGAGTCATGTGTTACCAATAATAATATAATAATAATAATATAGAGCGGCAAAATGTTGCGCAACATGTTTTTAAGTAAATCGTCAACGTTTTCCCATAATTTTTCATTATTTTATAAAAACAAAAATACATTACAACTAAAAGAAATTAATTACTTGCTTCAAATATTATTTATTGATAAATAAATTATCATCTCGCAACATGTTGCGCTACATATAGCAGGCTTCTAAACTGTAAAAACAAAATTTAATGCTACAAAAACACAAAAATTCAACTTTTTTTATTGCAAAACTTCATTAATCTTTTCCTAAGTAATAAAAAGTGAATATAAATCATACGGCAGCATGTTGCTGGCAAATTCTGTTAGTTTATAAGCATTTTAAAGACGGTTATATATGGCTTGATCAATCTTTTAATTTTGCAAAAACTTTGCCTTGCGAAGCAACCTGGATTCTTTTTAACTACAATTTACCATACATTGACAACATGTTGCTAGCGACAAAAATATAGCTAACATGTTTCTGCAGCCATTTCACGATGTCTAAGTTTTAACAGGGTAATAAAATCTAAATTTTTGACATTTTACTACACACTGTAGCAACATGTTGCCAGCGCCAAACCTATTGTAAAAAAGTTACTGAGGCTATTTTACGGTACATAAGCGTTTACTGGGTAATAAAATCTAAACTTTTGACACCTAACCCCACACTGTAGCAACATGTTACTAGTGTCAAGCATATAAAACCTAAATTTTTGGTCCATAATATCAAACTGTAGCAATATGTTGCTAGTGTCAAATATAGCTATTTTACGATGCCTAAGTTTCTACAGAGCTACCTAAAATTTTGACATTTTACCGCACACTGCAGCAACATGTTGCTAGCGTCAAACCTATAGCTTACATTTTGCTGAGGCTATTTTACGATACATAAGTTTTTACTGGATAATAAAACTTAAATTTTTGACACCTAACCTCACATAAGTATTTAACAGCCAACAGTGCAACCCTAAATTCAACTTGCTGTAGCTTAATAGTCTTAAAGGAATAAGACATAATATAAGCAAGTAAGAACTATAAAGTGTGCAAATGCATATTCGTCATTTCCATTTGTACAGCGAATAATAGCGAACGAAAATGTGAAAATGTAGACATACGAAATCACTTACTCACCCATACATATAAGAAGCTAAATGCACGAGAATTTCGTATATGTGCCTGTGTGTTGCCTTGAATATCGATTAGTTGAAACGACAACATCCTGCACTAGTTTAATGGCACAATTGCAGGCAATGAACTGAAAAATGATGTAAGCATATTGAAATTGTATTGCTTGCATGCGCATGAAATGGGCCAAAAAATGAGGGGAGGAGTGCAGTGCGAAGGCGGACATGGACGCGGAGTGGCGTGCCAACCAATAAAGGGTGCGCTTTAATGGGTAAGAACGTGAAGAGCTGCAAGCTAGCAACGCCACCAGCTGCAACAATGTGTTGCATATGCGATTTTAAATAGCACATTGCAAGAATGTATGTGTGGGTGTGTACGTGTGCGTCAGTGTGTGTGTATGTGAAGGAATGTCGTAAGGCATGCACGCATTTTATTACAAGTGCAAGCATTCAGGCGTTGACTGTGTGCTAAAAAAATGCACTAAGATATAGCATACATGTATGCAAGGATATGCGGGTGTCTGCGTGCAAGGATAACTGTTACAATGACAAAGTGGCAAACGCGCTGGCTAGGTGTTAATACAGCCATTTCGCTGCGAGCATATAAATTGCAAGGATTTAAATGATATTCTCCCTGCAGCAATGGTGTACAACATATGGTTGCAAAATGGCACGAATAAAAGAAAGCTTAGTAGCAGCTATGGCGTGTAATTAATGGCGGAGACCCTGCGCAGAATACTTTTTTTTCATTTCTTCTTCTGCTGTTATCTGTTTCTAGATAGTACTGCCTGTGCCAGAGATAATTTTTCGATGGAACTGGACAGTCTCGCGTCCTTCCGTCACTTAATTGATCTAACAGCATGTTAATATCTGTACTATTCAACCCTAAATGTAGGCAACAGTTTTTCATAAGTATTTAAATTAACAAAATAATGATACAAATGTGTTGCCTACATTTAGGATTATATATAATATATACCAGTAGTATTTTCTTACATAAATCAAAAACCTGGTAAACCGAGGGTTCAACTGGGGAAACCTCAGCGGCAGATAGTTGCCCAAAAGTATCATGAAGAGACATATGTATGTCTCATCCATTATCTTATATGTTTTAGTGGAGTTGAAGGTGAAAATAAAAAAGATAACTTCGAGAAACATTTCAACTGAGATCTTTAAACCACTACAGATAAGAGCCAGGGTACCAAAATGTGGACCAAAGGAGGTCAAAAATGTGAAAAGACAGTGAAAATATTATCTACATTTGACAGCTTGTACCGAAAGTACTGCGTCCAGTAACTCAGAAACGAGATGAAAAGCAAAACCAAAGCAGGAGGAAGAAGCATTATACAGTTACCCATCTTGAAGGCAAACTTCTTCCGTGAAATTATTATGTTGCTCTATTACGTTATTTAGAACACGGTTTTAATTCTCATATCCTATTTCCAAACTTGGCATGAAATTTTATATTAAACGACTTCGACAAGAGAGTTTTTACGGTTACCCTAACTGATTTTTATACCCACTTTTCTATGGTTTTCGATTATGAAATCGATTGGAGACTTATCCTTCGATAACCATATAAGTTTGATCAACTGATCTAAGGACTTGGTGATCGCCAGAAATTTATTAAATGCAGTGAGACCCAACTGATATTATATGACTGCACTGTTGGTACGTAAACCAAATATATATTTTTTTATTTTTAATACAAAACAACTGAACGTAACACTAGACTTATTTGCTTTTGCGCGCATTACATTTTTTTCTTCAAGAACTGTAAACTATAATTAAAAATGCGAAATTTAAGGTTGTCCATGACCGCCTTCGCTAATAATATTTTTAATACCGAAAAAACTGCTCGTAAAAATCAGTAAATATGCGCAAGACTTTAGCTGCATCGTAAACTCTTTTTAAATGACGCACGTTCAATAAGTTTCCAATTTTTTTTTGTTCTACCTTGGGTCAAGTCTGCTCTAGGCTATCAAATTAGCACGTATAGTAGTTAGTAAAACGTTGAAAGGAATTATCGAGTTGCCTAGCAGCAAAGTAGAGTAAAGTGCACAGTTACAATCAAAGTGAATTGGAAATGGAAGCGAAAGCAAAGCGCTGGCGTAAGAGAATCTCATCAAAACGTGTAAGGGATTAGAGGCAACGCCAACGGGAAAAGTATTTGTTTAGCTGGCAATTGGATATGCCAAGCCATAAATATCTATTTTTTGTAGGCATGCGCTGCTAGTAAGCAGCGAGCAAATAAAGACCTTATCAACGGGTTGCAATGCTCCAACACCAATGAGCAATGTCGCAATGTCGCAAGGTCGCTGTTAAGCACAGTTACGTCTATATTTGTATGTGCGTATGTTAAACCTTGTCATTGGGGCTAAGGCAAGACACAACAATTTATAACTGGCGAGCTGAGCGCACACAGCAAGCGGGTTTTGATTATTTTTTATAGCAACCTATGCCAGCATTTATGCATGTGTATGTGTGTCTGTCATCTGTGTGTATTTATACCTTATGAGATTACTTTCAAAGCATATAAGCACAGCTCTCAAGTCTAAAATCATGATTTCTTTCATTATTTTTCTGCTTTATAGCGCATACACATGTTGTGGTGTAATTTCAATGCGTATATATGTATGTATGTAGGTATATGTATTTGCGTGTTTGTAAGTAAAAGTTGCACTTCTTTTACTTTCATATACCAAACGTTAACATTAAATAATTTATGTGACTCTTAGGATAAATCGCTGTAGTGGGTGAATAAAAACGGAAATTTTTGCACTCGCCATAACAATGAAACTATTACGAGCACGCGTACACGCACACACAAATATGCTGCCACATACAAAGTATCTGCATAGATTTATAGGAAAAAAGTTTAGCGTATTATACGCCAACACCGCATATCCTTGAGTGTTGGCGTCTTTGTATGCATGTAGTTGTATGCTATGTGTACTTGACAGCAACGATTATCAGTATCTGCGCAACTTCACGCTCTCGGGCATTATCTATGTGCCACACACACATATACATATATACATACGTATACGCATAAACGCATAACGAATGTGTGCGTATGCAAATCCTTAATGGAAATTTACGACATGAAAACGTGGCTAACTAAATATTACATATATGTATATTGCTTACAGTTGGCATATGTTTATGTATTCAAACATATGTAAGCTAAATCTCATACGTGATTTATGACTGGAAGTTGTAAAAAAATTTATTTAAAAAAAATATGTTTCATACTAAAATCGCATTTTGTTACATTTACTTAGGTGCTCAAGCTGAAATCACCAAAATGTATCTGTACATATGTACATAAATATACGCATATGTATAAGACTGTATATAATAAGTAGAAATCATTCAAACTTTATAAACGAACGCAGTTAATATTGAGCTTACTACATACTAAGTTTGAGTGCTATCGGAGCCATATTACAGGTGGAGTATGAATGTCCTTTTTTAATAAATTCTGCAATTATGTTCAGAAATCACTCAAACTTTGCGTATGAACGTAATTGAGAAACTTCTTAGTGTATATCAAATTTGATTGAACTCGCAACTGTATTAAGTGATGTACACGAATGTCCTTTCTTAATAAAGAAAAGTCAATATTTGGCTTAAAAATGTTTTAAATATTGTGTGCTGCTGGAATCATATAAAAATGCTCGAATGTATGTACATATGTATGTACATACATATAAGACTGTATTAATATATACACAATTACAGTGCAATAGAAATCCTTCAAACTTTACAAACGAACGCAGTTAACACTGTGCTTACTACATACCAAGTTTGAGTGTAATTGGAGCCATATAACAGTTGGAGTATGAATGTCCTTTTTTTAATAAATTCTGCAATTATGTTCAGAAATCACTCAAACTTTGCAAATGAAAGTAATAGGCAATCTGCTTAGTATATACCAAATTTAAACTCGCAGTTATAGAACGATTTATGCTCGAATGTCCTTCCGTAATAAATAATTAATATTTTATTTAAAGATGTTTTAAATATTGTGTGCCATTAAATAAAAAGGCTGTCATATAAAAAACCTGTAATTTGAACTCGTAATATTGTATGTGTATTAGATTCATTTTTAAGTAATCGGAATATGTAAAAATCACTAAAAACATCTGTATGAACGCAGTTGATAGCAAACTACAAGCTTGCCCAGTTTGAATGCTACTAATGCACTATTACAACTATCACACAAACGTATTTTTTTTTTTCATTAAATAAATGACTATAATGACAAAGTATAAACTTTGCCGTCAACAGAGCGTACACTTTCTAAAGCCAGTTTAGTTTGAGTAACGGTTTTTTTCAGTTTTTATACAAACCTAACGTACTCTGCACAAATTTGCTGGATTAGTACATTTAATTATAAAATTTAGTTTGTTGCGCGAACTTTAATTAACACCATCATTAACTGTTACCTGAGTTTTGCTTTGATTAACTGTACTACATCATTAGGGCACCAATATCCTGTTTAGCTAAAATAGTTATTCTTAAATTTGTAGTTGCCGTGCGGCAATTGATACGCTTCTTTATATATGAATTTAGTTTACATACTTTAATACAATCTTTTATTGAGCATATAATGGGTTTTAAAGGATACATGTAAGTTGAATTGATAACTTTAATTTGAAAACAAAAAAATGCAATTTTCCACTCAAAATTGTTGTAGAAACGTATGAAAGTGCCCACTATCTGTAGAACAAATTGTTGTTTATTTAGCGAAATATCTCGACTTCTGCCCATATATCCTTTTTTTATTATTTTCCGAACATTGCAAAAATACACAAGCTAAGCATTGTATTTTATCGAAATGAAGCCTACGAATGCAATTCAACGGTCGCTAAGCGCGGTCGCGGCTTTTATGTCGCAACTACCTAAGCGCTGCATTGTATTGCTATATACTTTTTTCAAATGCGCACAAACTTTGCTAAAATCAACATAAAATGCTGTTGTTTACGCAGGAAACAGAACTTTTCTGTTTACAACAATGTAAAAAGTTAAATTTGCTGCAGTTGCAAGTAAAAAAAAAATGTTCATTTCACTACAAGTGCGCAACCATAATGAAGGCAGTAAAACTCTAACTGCGTACACGTAAATTTATGGCGTAGTCAAATCATTGTTGTGGGTTTTTTCGCAAGTACGATTTTTTATGATTGCCTACTTTTTATGTTTAGTCCAACAAGCTGTTGGTGTTGCTTATATGGCAAACAAGAATTTTTAATTAAACGCAGGTTTTTAGTAGCAATCAATTTTAGACTTGCTATAAGGCTGTAGAAAGCTGATGTGTAAACGCATAAAAAATTTCAGCTAGCTCGAAGCAATATTGCTGTTAAGCTGCTAATATTCTTTTTTGCGAAATAAAGAAAAATTATGTTTGCTTTGCTAACAGAACAGAAATTTACGAGTTTTTGCTTCAAATACAAAATTTAAATATTTAAGGATATTCCAGCAAGTATTTTACAAATTCTTTGTAAATCAGTAGATTTGTTTAGTGACAGCGACATTATAAGTATTAATTAGTGCGGAAATACCAAGAAGCTACGACCGCCTAATTCACAGTTGGCAACATTCACTTCAGGTCAAGACATAATTAGCGTTCAACACAATTTGGTGATAATTCATTATATTATCATTAGCTTCGAAAAGTTATAATCCTATTACAACTTTTACAAAAGCAATTCAGCCTAAATTAATGTAGAATTTGCATATAAATGCTACAACATTTTCGTATATGGTACATATAGTAACGGAGAGTAATGGCATACAAAATATCAAATCACTCAAACAAATTTAATTCCAAATATACACACAAAAGAAAATGGATTGTCATTAATATATGTAAGCATTCACACAGAACGTCAAATTACCCAACAAACAATTTGTAGAAGGTTTATCAAAAATTGAGAGACGGATTAGAGAGATGTAAAAGAGAAGAGAAGGGAGAAGAGCGAATATTCATAAAAACGAAACGGGGAGAAAAAGAGAGGATATTTTCTAAACAAAGTTAGACAGAGAATTTTGTCTCTCTCTCTTTCTCTCTTGTTGCATTCTCTCACTCAGAGCAGAGGAAGAGACAAGTGTCTAAAAAAATAACTATACGTCAGAGTTCGAACCTATCAGTTCCCCACTCCTCTGAAAACCATATTTAAAGTATCATGCTTTACTGAATCTATGAGAAATCTAAATAGAACTATTTATTTAACATGAACGAGAGAGTGTGAGTTCTCAATATTTATATACTACATATACCATATAATATTTTTAATAACTAAATACCATTTCTGTATGCTAATCCATATGCTTAAATGATCTGTGCCGAAAATCTACACTGAAGCTGAATTTTTACGCAACGTGAAAAAGAGCTATTGTAAAAAATGCACTAGCTTGGCGGCTTCATTAAGAGCTTTTTGTAATCCAAAAACTGAAATATTCACAGAGTTAACAGCTCTGAAAGAAGAAAAGGAGAGCTTATCGCTACTCCTATTATAAATACATATAAGTAAACCCGAACAGAGTATTATGGCTACTCGAAGCTCAAAGTGTTTGTAGAGCAAAATATATAGACAGTTACTCAGTTCGCTGTACGGCTCAAATTAAATTGCAGTTTATCAGATTTAGTAGTATAGAATTTTCACATTTGTCAACTTCGTTTCAGTTAGCCCTTAAAGTCCTTCCTTCAGACCTATGGAAGTTCTTCTAACCGAGTTATGCTTCGACGAAGTTAAGTCAACGTTTGAAATACCTAAATAACATGAACAATGTATATAGCTGAGTAAAGTCGCTGTGACCATAATTCAAAGACTGAAACCAAATAGAAGGGTGTTTTGTTCCTACTCCGAGTTGAGTAAGACGCTCGGGGCTGCGATCGAACTTTGAATTACTGATTATTAAGCAAAAACGAAACTTTATACGAAATGCTACTGGAAGCTTTTCAGATAATTCCAAATGAACTGTAATTTATATACTAGATTTTGGTACCTTGAGAATTTAAAGTTAAGTAATGATTAATCAGATTTATCTAAGAAATACTATTTGTGAAGATTGGACTTCGACTCTACTAGCTTCAAGTATTTTCTAAAGTTATGAGGCTGCATAAAGAGATTTCGACACTGATGTTCGGAGTAAATTTTTCAAATGCCATAATTACAAGGGAACTCATAGATCTAATAAGAGGCCTACATATTCTGTAAGTAGATGGCTATAGGTCAACAGGCGAAAAATTTTCACAATCGGAGAAAGGATCTAAGACAATATTACGCAAATCGGCATAGGTACAGATCAATCAGATTTATCAAAGGAATAATATTTGTTGAGCCTGAGTTTCAACTTTACTGATTTCAAGTAATATCTAAGGTGCTAAGAACTCCTTTAAAAGATTTCGAAACTGATGTTCGAGATAAATTTTCGAGAAAACTTTCAAATTTCATGATCAAAAGTGGACTCTTAGATCTAATAAGGGTTCTAGATGGATGAAGGTCAATTGAAAAGCGATTTTCCCAAGTGGAGAGAGAAGTTAAGTTTATTTTATGGTATAACAAGACCTTCAACGAAATTATTATTACAAAATAGCTACGACAGGACATTTAGACATTTATTTTTGCTACGACTGGTCTACATTGCTGTACGGTGTACGCATATAGCATGTGCCAAGTAGAAAGTATTAAGTGAACGGGTATTGTGAATAATACAATCTGACAGCAGACGGGTGGACAACGGAGGTAACTAGGTGAGTATGACATGCAGCCGCAAGCGATAATAAAAATAAATAAATATGAATATAGAAAGGGATAAGAATAAATAAAGTCATATTATATTAAAAAAGGATATGTAGCGGGACGGGTGCGATGCAGACGAGTGATAATATAGCTGGCAACAAAACGATATGTTACGATACGAAAAAGAACGCAAAAATATATTGTAGAAGAATGCTACAAATGAAAAAATAATAAAGACAACAATAAAAGCAGCAGCAATAAAGCCAGCACTATAAGTAGACAGGCATGTGGTTTGACCTGCTTCTGTCAGAGCGTAAAATAAAAGCACAGTAGTATGATATGAAATAAAAATGCAGAAGTAGATGTGAAAAATCATATTACAACGACACACAACTGAGTAGCGGGTAAAGGGATAAAGTCAGTATATCAGTTTAGCAGGAAAAAATTAGTTACGAATGCCAACAAACAACAAAAGCTAGCAACAAGGATACATATATGCGTGTGTTCCGTATGCAAAAAAAATAAATAAATATAAATAAAAATAAAGTGGCATAAAAGAAATGCTAATAATAAGTAAATAATAAATAAAATAAAAAAATGCGAATGATAAGAATGGAAAAGTACAAGTTGCTAGCCATATTTACAAGCAAGTGGACTGGTGAGGGTACATCCTTGTTAGCTTACAGTGCTATTTATAGCAATAATGCTGATAAAATACATTAGGCATAAACAAACAAACCTGTAGACAAGAAATATATGTAAATGTAAGCGTGGTGTGAGTGTAATGCAGGACTAAATTTGCATATACTATCACAAAATCTAACACTTTTAAGCCCACATATGTGCGGTAGCATATTTAAATTTTATGGGAGACTTCAAGTGTATATGTGCTTGCCCATAAATGTGTATGATATGGCTGCATACGAAAGCAATTCATTAAATGACAAGTGCTGTAGATATTTGCGTCCCTGCTGGATGTGAGCGCAAAGCAAACCAGACTGTCAAAAATTGATCAAAAGCTTAAGGTCAATAGCGTTGGTATGCGACAAGGTAGTGTGTAATGGATAAAAGCAAGTATGCAGAAGACAAGGTAAGCCGAGCACTTAATTGAAATTGCTATATATATAAATATAAACATACATATGTATGTATGCCAGTAACTCCAGTAACTAGCGAGGTAACCAAGTGCATGTCTATTTGACATATCTACGTTAACCGCAGCGGTCAAGTGATAGTGCTTTGGAGATGAAATTTTGCGGTGCAGCCAATTCAAGCAAACGCCCAATTGTATTTATTGTTGGTTTAATCTCAATTAATTTCAACTGATTTGCATGCGTATCCAATTCATCTAGTGCCGTATGCAATGCTTCTAATTTTAGATAACAAATATTGAAATGCTGCAAAGTAGACACAGCAATGCAGTTTTGATGTCAAACTTCGGTGACGAATGTCAAAGACAACGTACTTTAAGCATACAAAATTTCGTACGTATAGCTTACCAATTGCAGCAGCTGCCGGAATGTCCTTTTTTTTTGAAGTAAACAAAAGCTTATTCCATGTGCGCCATATTAATTAAATCAAGTGTTTTTAGTGACAATAATTTAAATTTTAGTTCTAACAAATTGAACTACACAAACTAATGACTTTGGTGGCATAATATAATATAAGCAGTTTACTAATGTTCTTTTTTAAAAAAAAAATTAAAAATAAATTTAATTTTCGTCATTTAGGTGAAAAATATGTGTACTAACGGTACTTAACGATTTTGGAAACTTGAATGCACATTTTTCAATTATTTAATAGACTTGCAGCCTACAAAGCTTTTAAACTACAACTCATTATATGCAAGTTGAAATTCATATGCTGTTTATCAACTAAAATTTGGTTGCTATTTTGTACGATTTTATGAATATTCTGTTTTGTGTGTTAGTCCATATGATTCTTTAAAATAACTTAAAAATTTGTATTTCACAAGTATTGAAATGCTGCAAAATAGACACAACGCAGCAATATGGTTCTTTAACTTTGGTTATGAACGCCAAAATCACTCCAGCTTATACATACCGAATTTCACGCTTACTCAGCTTACTATTTGCAGCTGCTGTTGGCCTGTCCTTTTTGGGAAGTATACAAAAAATTATGGAATATGCGCCTTATTCATTTACATGAAGTGTGTTTAAGTAATTCATTGATACATGACAGCTATATATGTATGTATGTATGTACAACATAATTTCCAAACCATCATTTATTTTATCGCACATCACTTGGCATACTGATTTGCACTGGCAACTCCAGCTGTCTGGAACATTTTTTCACACTTAAATACTTGTATGTAATATTTGTACATAAATATGTCTTTACATGTACGAGGGCTGCTATATAGCTGGCTGGCCTAGGCAACACTAAGTGTTGCCAGGTGCAATCTGACATTTCCATTGGAAAGTTTGACATTTTTTAGCATAACATCACTCAGAACGTTTTGTCATTTAATTGTGAATTGTTTTATTTACAGGGAATTAAAAAATTCATCTCGGCCAAAAAATGGAATTAACTCGTGAACATTTTCGTGCGATCATTTGAACTGCTAATGCAAGACCGTCATGTAACATACCTTCAGATAGAGGCATGCCTATGCATTTCTTCCACCAGCATACATTCGATATTGCATGAACACCTGGCCGTAAAAAAGGTTTGTTCTCGTTGGATCCCGCACAATTTGACAATCGCTCAAAAAAAGGCTCGTGTGGATTGGTGTAAAGAAATGCTGAAAAAATATGATCGCGGTGCTTCAAAAGACGTTTATAAGATCGTCACAGGTGACGAATCATGGATCTATGCGTATGAGCCCGAAACAAAACAGCAATCGACCGAAACAAAATAAAAAAAAATTAAAATAAAAAATAACAATTTTCGTTGATAAATATTCGTATTTTTATTATTAAGTCAGAAATATATATAGCAGCCCTCGTATATATATAATATATTTTCCTACCAAGTGTTTTCCATATATGCCTTACAAGTGAAATTCATTTGTGCCATCACTCAATTGAACTACGACGGCTTCATTTACCAACGAGTGTTGCTTAAATTAAACGTTTTTTTTCATATTTTTTCTTATTTTTGTTGCACGGCATACAACAAACGACCATGCTGTGATTCGCTTTGTTCCATTATGCGAGCGTATTTTGTATGGCGTGTAATAAAACAAAGTGCACAAAAGCAAAAGTAAGAAACAGCAAGCAAACGTAAAAATCAAGACTAAACTGAAAGCATGAATATGTGCAGAACTTGTTACTATACGACAAAGTGTTTGTGTTTTGCCAGTTGCTTTTTGGCATACAATGCTGCTAATATACTTATATTATATGCTTACATTAACAGGTACGAATCATTGTATGTATGTACATACATACACATGTACATTTATAGTTTCAGTACTCATTAATAATATTTGTGTGAACGCAAGGAAGAAAGCAAATATCAGCAAGTTGCGGTAATGAACAACATAATAGATGATTTTTGCGTTGTTATAAATATGTTTATTTCACATATAGAAAAAGGACATTCGTCAGGAGTTGTTAAGGAGCAAGTGATTTATATGAAATTTGGCACAAGATTAGTGCATTAATTAATAGCTACGTTCATTTGGTAAAGTAGCATGCGATAGCGATAATCAGTCAAAAATTATGAAATTGAGGGCTGGTTAGATTTTTTTTTTTAACATTTTAATTAGCTTGCTTAAATGTAATATAATTATTAACAAACTTATGTTAACATATGAAAAAAGGACATTCGTATGTGGTGTTAAAGGAAACATGTAATTTGCTTGTTATAAGACATATGCTTAGTAGAACGATAGTTACGTTAATTTTGAAAAGTATAGTTAAATAGAACTGATTTAAAATATGATAAGTTAAAATGTATAATGTGTTACGAAAATAAGGGCGTTTTGGAATTTTTTTGCAAACGCCAACATAAATAAAGCCAAATGAAAAAACTTTTTTTTTTTTTCAAAAAACAAAAATGCACGTTATTTTTTGAACACACGTATGCGGCTAACCTCGCCCATGTAATACAGCAGCAAAATTTCTATAAATTTATTTCGTAAATCCCACCTTTGATTTAAAATTTTAAGTTTTTAAGCCTAAATTTGATCAATAATGACGTTGACATAAAAAGGATATTCTTGGTGTGACAGTAAAATTTAAGCCAGTTATTTTAAACTTTGCACGAACTTCGTACAATAAATGCCACGTTCATTTACGAAATATAAACTTGAAATCCTAAGCCATTTGGACGTCATAAAATTTTTTTGTAAATTCCTTAGAACTATTTGCTGTCAGCAATTTCGTATTGCAAACATTGCTCGTTTACGCTTGACTTTCGCAATTTAATTGAAATGTATACAATGCATTTGACAGCTTAACTACAAAGCAGGATGAGTAGAAAGCTGTAAACGTACCAAAGTGACCACATACACAAATATGTACCAGCAGCATACAGTAATATAAACTGAATAAGGCAATTACATACAAAATATATAACTGAAATTAAATACCGACAGTCAAACGCAAAGGAAAAACAGGATGAAAAAAATGTTTTGTGACACATAACGGATGTCGTGAATATTTCAACTATGTAACAAAAAAGGACAATGAAAACGAAAAGGAATTGAAACAAAGCCAATAGCTGCTTTTAACAGAAGTAAATAGTGGTTTTTGTTGGAAATTGCAGCGACGAAAAACTTTTGTCGATTTTTCTTTAAGATAAATAAATGCAGCGATTGCACTTTTGGAAAGGATGTGGGCGTACATATCGGAAAAGTAACGAAATTAAGTTGTGAAAAAGTTATGCGAGAAAAATGTGCAAGTCAAATTAGTGTAGGAGTAAGTATGAAAGAAAGAAATTACTTGCAATTGAGTAAAATCTGAATGCGACGGCAGCAATAAGAAAATTGAAAGTCATTAAAAGGGCAAGCAAGAAGTATGAAAGTATGCAGAAAATAGCGAGCATTTAGAAGCTGTGAACAGCTGTGCGGAGAATTACAAATATTATACTTAAGTGGACAATTGTGGATATAAAGCAGCAAGGGATAATGTCTCCGATTGCAGTAATTTACAATGAGTGGAAAATTTTATACTCTCACTTATGCAGACAATGGTGATGCGCTTGACCTACTTCTGCTGCTAAATGCATGTGAAATAGCAGGAGAAATTTCAAGAAGGTTAGAAGTGCGCAAGATGATTAAGTAGACATTTTATACATAGGTATATAGAAACTCTCTCTTTATACGAACGTCAAATACACAGCACGCTGCTTTCTTTAATTTTACAGAGATTGGTTGATAGTTTAGTCCTTTTTTGTATAAAACAAAATGTTTTTTTTTGTATAATACAAACAAGTTTAAAAATAAAATCCAATATGTAAATAATTGCAGCGGCAAACCAAGTTTTTCAACAAAGTTCATTGCAGTAATCGCGAATTCTAAACAAAAATTATGCAAATAAAATAAATATATATTTTTTCCGAACCTACAAATTAAATAACACACAAACTGGCTTTTAGATCCATTATTCACGCACACAACATTTAAAATTACATTTCACATTAATTGGTCACAAAATATATATTTCATAATAAAGGATATTCCCACAAGTTTTACAGCCTGCATGTAACTCAGCTGAAACTCGCCATCAGCTTCACCACAGCAACGCTACGTTCACACACCAATTTGCAACGCAAATATGCAACAATGTGATGTGGTATGTAGAATGTGGCGAGCATGAACGCCGCAGGCATGAAGCTATTAAACTTTACAGGTACTTTATATGCTATTAACTCATAGTTATGAGTATGCTATACATATATTTGTATGTACTTAAACAATCACATTTTTCACGTTAAGCAATGACATTTTTTGTTTCAATGTAAATGTGTGTAGTTTTTATATGCTACATTACATTGAGCTGAAACTCATTATACGAGTGTATATTGCCAGCAGCTAAGCCATATGTAAAGTTCAATTGCAGTGCACACATATAGCAGATATCGCACGAATATCGTTTTTCTCAAGCGCAACAAAAATTTTTTTTAAAGTATAAATTTACATGTTTAATTTGTATATGTTGAAATGCTCTACGCTGAAACTTTTCATAAGAACGCCTACAGACTTTGGCTTTGCTTTGAGCGCTGATATTTTTATATATTGTACATATACTATGCATAATTATTATGTATGCAAGCTATTGCAAAAGGTTTTGTTTAAGTGCTTGTAAATTCTGCATGCTTCATTTTAGCATGTTGAAACTCATTATACGAACGAAGACTGCTTGTAGATATGCTATCGGCGAATTTCAGCCAAATCAGAGGTCTATATCAAAAGCCTCTCATATATCCTTTTTTCAGTTGTGTAAAAATAAAAAAATAAAAAAAAACCCATATAGCGGTTTGGGAAACGTAATGCGAATGAGTAAATAGTAAATGTATGCTAATTAAAATGGAAATAAAGTTTTTCCGCCCTTTTTCAAGAGCTTCTCTAAGATAAATAAAATTTTACAGTAATAGTTTATTTTCTTTGGTACTCACATAGCCAATTCATGCGCTCGGTGTACTCCACTTTCCGTTTCAGATCTTTGACGAGCGCACGAAAATCCTCATCGTTGAAATGACACTGTATGATTGTATTATTTAGCTGCACAATGTTGTATTCATTATTGCCATTGCTGCCCGGGCCGCCAGCGGTGGGTTGTTGTTGCTGTTGTGATTGTGCTTGTGGTGATGTAGTGTGAGTTGCAGCCAATTGCGGCTGCTTTGCGGTCGGTGAGGGTGTCAACGCAGCAGGCGACACCAGATTGCCGTTATTGGCAGCGTCCACTTGACCGCCCAAACTTAATTTGCGGCTGACATTAGCATTGCCGCCGCTACCAACACCACCAACAACGCCAGTATGCGCCGTCGGTGCACCTTCCACATTGCTGCATGATTTGCTCAATATTATAGTCGAACGATTGGCTATGGAATTGGCAGCTAACAAATGTTCACCCGCGCCGCCGCAACTACCGCGATGATAGGGAAATTTACCACCACCAATAGTGTAGTTGTTGTTCTTCAGCGTTACTTGCAATTGATTGCTCAACAACTGCTGCTGCAATAATTGCTGACTACTGGGATGCGTTGAGCAATCGCTGGCGCGCCGTCGCCGGTCCATACAGCCGCCTCCAATGCTGAATGGTTGTAGGAAAGCATTGCTATAGCTGCGCTGCTGCTGTGCTTGCGGCGGCTTTTGTTTGGCTTGACTAGATGCAGTGTTAGCGATGTTTACGGATACACCAGCGGTGGCGCTGCTCTGTAGTTGTGCCGCGGACGCACTTGCTGACACTACGCTACTGTTATCGGCGGCAATATCGCTACTATTGTATAAGTTATTGGCATTGCGTAAATTCGTTTGCTGCTCGATATCGACGGCGTCTGCCCGCAGTAGCTGTTGTCCGACGTTGCTTTCCGTCCCCACAGCGCTGCCGCCGCTCATAATGATTAACTGTTGTGGCTGCGGCGCGGACTGTTGCTTGCAGTTGGCTGCAATTTTGCCGTTACCACGCTTGCTGCCGCGTCGACTTTGTTGTCGGCGCCGTATTACAGTGATGCGATGCTGCCGCTGTTCATAGAGCTGCACCAAAAGCTCCTCCAGCACAGCAAGAGAGTGCTGGGCCGTGAGGTTCTCGTCGCCGCCTGTTACCAGCACAGATGACTTACGGCGCACCGTAGCCGCAGTAAATGTGGCAGATGTCTCCTCCTCGTCGTCGTCTTCCAGAGAGCTGAGCGCAGTTTCTTCTTCTGCGCGCGGCACTTGCGTTTCCTGCACGCACGCGCTGACTACTGCTTGCGCACTACTTGTTAGCGCGCTATCAGGCGTTGTGTTCCGTTGGCTGGCTAAATCAGTTGCTGCTGCTGTATGCGTTGTGTGCGCTGCGGCTGCTGTTGCCGCTCCCACTGTCGCGCTGTCGTAAGCCGTCGTTGCGTTCTTTGTGCGATAACCTGACGCTGCTGCTGCACCTTTACGGTCCGTATCAGGTATGGAATGACGCAGCAGTATATCTTGCAGTTGTTTGCGCTGTTTTGCGGGACTATATGGGTTTATCAATTTGAAATCACCATGGATTTTAGCCAAAAATCGCACTCGCGACGCAATATAACCGATTTTACGCAACACGCGCACATCAGCGCTAATGCTAGTGTGATGTTTTTGTCTGTGCCGTCGACTACTGCTGCCGCCGCTAACGCCAGTAGCGTTACTCAACCCACTTACAGCGCTGCCGCGTCGACTATCGGCGTCAAGCGCCGACGCTATATGACACTCACCGGGCGCGTGTTCGCGACGCAATTTGGCGCGTCGTTTGGATGCGCTATATAAGAGGTGCGCGGGGAATGCGGGACGCGCACGAAATGTATACACTTCACTGTTTTCGTCGCTGTCGTCACTGCCGCTGCATGATGTATTCGCGCCCGAGGAGGATGTTGACGAAACCGAACAATCTGAGGCGCAGCTGAGCTGATAATACTCCGCCTCCAAATGTTCGGCCGCGAGGCTAAGTGTGATGGGCGTGTTGCTGTTGCTACTTAGACTGTTGTGTGTCGTGCTGGCTGCAGCTGATGCTGTGTTTATGGTTGTGGGTTCACTGCTCGCGGAGCGCTCACTTACCGCTGCTGCTGCTGTTGTGTGGTCGTCAACTGATTTGGACGCATGACCTTTGAGAGAAGCGTTGCGCTCAGCTTTACTATGCTGCGCGCTCGCTGTAGGCTCAGCGCTTGTTGCTGTTGTTGTTGTTGTACTTGTTGTTGTTACAACTGTATTGGCATCGGTGTCTGACGCTGTTGTTGTTGTGTTTATTGCTGTTTCTGGCGTTGCTTTTGGCGGTGTTGGCTGCGTACTGCTGCGGCAGCTGCTGTCCTTGTACATTTATAAGCCAAAAAGCCACAAGATCGTTCACGCAATCAAATGAATGTGTATGGAGATGAGTGCACGCGCGCTATTATGAGAGTGGATGCGCAAATTTGTGCGGGTTAGCTATAAACGCTATTGTGCGTAGTTGTTGAATGCGTTGGTGCGCGCGCGCGTTGCCCTAATAACAGCTGCGAGGCACAAGGTAAGTGAAACTAACGAATTACCGGCGGCGTCACTAAATATTTATATATATATTTATTTTTAATTTTTTTTTAAAGTAATATTTTTTAGTGTGCTTCAAATAACTATCACTTTTGTGTTTTTTGGTTTACTTTTATTTTTTTTTTTACCCGCTTTTTTCACACCGATTTTTTGCCCCCTCACTTAATTTTCGCTAAGCTTTTAACACTTATTTTGCCTTTGGCATACTTACACACTTGTAGCGCGCTCGAATTTCCGTACATATTAACACGCTACCTACTCCTTATGCACTTAGCCGCGCATTTATGCAATTATCCTTGCATTTGCTTTGTGCGCTTGCATTACAATTGTGCGCTTATAATGACAATGCCAACTCACAGCTGTGGCATATAGTATTTATATGCAAATTTTATAGTAACATTTAAGTTTCAAAATCACACACACACGCGCGCACTTCCTTTTAGTTTGATATCCTCTTTTTACATAGTTTTCATTCAATTTCTCTTGAACACAATGCAGTCGCTATGGCTCGCAGCATTTCCATTTCGCCTTTACATATTGCCGTCGACTCCACTCGCATTTACTACACTGCATATATGCGTGTGTGTTTGTGTTGGCTTTCCATATCCTTACCGCTGGCAATTTCGTTTATGCGCTCGACTTCCGTCTTCGTCGTCGTGTGGCTTATGTTAATACTGTAAGCTTCGTCCACGCCATGTCCCGCCTTAACGTGGCGAGGTCAGTGTTTAGCGTTAGTTCTCAAATTTACACACTTCAGCAGCAAGAATTTTGTCCTTCGTAGACGCGATGTGAAATCTGTAAGTATAAAAACGTGTTGTACAATAATTATTGCTCAAAATAACTGCTTCTACTACTCTCTTAAAGTTATATAGTAAAAATTTTTTGTATATGAACTTTCTATTTCCTTTCTAGCGACAAAAATATGCATGAAATTATGCAGATTTATATATTCCTACCCTTGGTGACCGTATTTGCATAAGTTTGAAATTATCCAGTAAGCACCAAATCGCTTGAGAGCACTCATACATTATAAAAAGAATAAAAAGTAGTTGACAATGGTGTCCCTAGTGTCGACAAAAGTAACTTGAAGACAGATGTGGTGTGGTGTACGGCCGGAAAGGACAATAAAGGATACAAAATCTTTCTGCTTGAAAACAGTAATAAGGCCGCTCTGCTAAATGTGGAAAGTCCAGCATATAACTGTAAAATATTGGTATAAGAATAAGTCTGATCAATAATTTGCCAATCTTGAGCATCTACAGATTAATGCTGCCACCAAAAAGGTATTGAATATGCGAGTTATATCATAATTTTTTTGAAGACGACGATAAAAGAATTTTTGTCATAGCCGAGTTTCGAATCAACGACCAAAAATGTATTAGCCATGACACAAACCAGAACGGCTACCCAGATCAAAACATCGACCACTGATCAGTCCTTCTTTACGTTTATAGGTATTTGACTTGTTAATGAACATTACAAAGGAGTTTGGCATATAATTTCAAGCATAGAAGAAAGTTTTTAGAGGAAGTGAGATGCTGATAGTCAGGTGTGACTGCATTCTGATTATGCTCGAATATAATATAGAGGTCGGTTCCGCTGATCCTTCAAAGTATATCTTATTACACTATTTAGTTGTTTCCACTTGCGCGGAGAGTGACGCTTTGAAAAACTTGTATGAGTTTATACTGAAATTGAACTTCCTTAGCGCAGGATTCTAAGCTCTGGATTGAATTTATAACTCGGTGAGGCCTGAGACAGTCAGAAGGATTCAGCTAGACTTCTCAGTTAAATATCGAAGATTAGAAAGACTACATATTATCTATAGAAACTGTGAAATATTAATTTTATTTCAAGCGATTATAGAGAGTAAATATTTTGAAATTTAAAAAAAAAAAATGTAAATGGTGTTCTCAATCCGCTTGTAATACACTGCAATTAAGCTCTCGGGTATAAAATTCTTTTAAAAACTATAGTTTCGACAAACAAAGTTTCGAAGTAGTCTAACATATGTTAACACATGCACATACATATGTATGAACCAGCAAGCAGACGCCTACTTGAAAACTTCTGATAGCTCAATTGCTCTAACATTATTGTTGTTATTGTGCGGTTGCCTGTCATGGTTGGTCGGCACTAAAAATTTCGTATGGTTGCATGCAGAAAACCGCAAGTGCAAACCATTCAAGCGTACGAAAGCAGGAAGCAACAACAATAAACCAACTGGCAACAGAAACAATAGACGACGGCAGCAAGAACAACAACAAAACATACTCCAACAACAATAGCTAGTAGTTGAAGCAATGAAACAAAAACGAATAGAAAACAAAAGCAACAACAATCCACAAAAGTCAACAACCAAATAGTAACTGATAAGAATGTGTACGAAGGATATTTTCACAAAATCGAAACAACAGGAGGTCCTGGCAATAGCAGCAATAGAAATAACCACATAACATGTACATGTCAGCAGCATAAATGTGTTAGTCGTTGAAAAGGCGCATAGATCTACATGCATACAGTGACGCATATATACCCATACAAGTAGAAAATACAAACCCATGCATTTGCACACACACATATGTATATATGAAAGAAGTAGTCAGCCTCAATGAGGAAAGCATAGCAACCAGGCAAGTAATACAAGTTGGCGTCTAGAGGGAGGGAAAGTGAATGAGAGATGAAGCGATAGATTAAATGAATGATAATATATGTGAGTGTGCAAGTTTGAGCGTTAATGTCTACATTTCGTAAGTTAGGCCATCAAATGAAATGAATAGAAGCAAAATCAAAAAAAAAAAAAAACAACAACGAAAGCAGGAACTGCCAAATTCAACAAGCAAACTTATAATAGCTAAATGTGCAAATCGTAAGACATTTGAGACACACACACACATACAAATACATGTCCAAGGATAAACACACTCACACTCGCACTGGCGTACACTCATACAACACACAAACACACATATAGATACAGTAACGACATCGGCATGCATGCGGTTGTGCTGAACAACACCGTAGATCGTAATGTAATGGCTTGTGTAGATAAGCAGTTGACAATGGCAGTGCGGTTCTATTGTTGTTGTTGTAGACTTACTAAAGCAAAAATCGCAAAAGCAATAGAAAATGTGGAAATTTTTGTCTACAGCTGGTAACGTTTGATAATGAAAATTGTGTAGCTGATTGTTGATTTCGTTATTTATAGCGGCTGTTGTTGTTGTTGCTACTGTTGTTGCTGAGCTCAAACAAGAATAACTTAATTGCTGCAATAGCTGTGGTTAGGGTGGATAATGTCAGGAATAATTGCGTGCTTAAAAATTGTGCGAACTATTTGTGGTTGTATGGAAGTGGGAGGCTTTTGCGGTTAAAAAACTGATAATTTGTGGAAAGTGCACACAAGCATAAAAAAATTTATAAATAAAAATAAAAAATTTATAAAATGTATTGTTGAATAAATCATAGCACTAAACATAAAATAAAAATATATGAAATAAAAAATATAAAAAACATTGATAAACATATATAAAAATTATAAAAAAAGAAATAGCAAAAAAACTTTTTAAAATATTAAGTAATTAATTAATTACAATATCAATACCAAAAATAAACACAATTAATAAGAGGAAAAAACTAATAAACAAATATACAAAAAAATGTTAAAAATAATAATAATAAAATATGTTAAAAATATATAAAAATAAAATAAAAAGTAATTAAAAGATTAATTAATCCTTTAAATCAAAATAAACCTAATTTAATAAACTTCTTTTTATTTTCAAGTCCTAATAATATTTTAAGTAAAAAAATTTTAATAAAATATAAAAAATTAATAAAATCTTTAAATCAAAATAAACCTAATTTAATAAACTTCTTTTTAATTTTAAGTCTTGATAAAAATTTAAGTAAATATAATTAAAATATAATACAATATTAATACTTAAAATTAAAAGAAAAATATCAAAAAATAGTTCTTTAGTCAGCAATAAAAATACGAAAGAAATTACATAATAATAAATTATAAAAAAATATAAAACTGTAAAAAATATATAACAAATTAAAAAATAGATATGTAATTAATACCTTAAATTAAAATAAATTTAATTTAATTATTTTCTTTTTTCTTAATTTCAAGTGTTAATTCCAGTGTTAACAACAACAAATAATTTAAAAAATATAGATACTTGAACTTTCAAAATTTAGAAAAATAAACAAATATCAATAAAAATAAATTTGTAAAAAAAAGTGTGAAATTTTTCAAAAAAAACATTTTCTCGATCTAATCAAAAAAATATACAAAGTTTTTCGAATATGCAGAAATGAAAAACCAAAGGTAAAAAATTTGGAAAAAAGTTTTTTTTTCTAAATTTGCAATTGCAAATTGTTCAATTATTGTCACGATATTCTTTAATCAGCTAAGCAACAGCTGCTTTAAAAATATTTTCTAGAATTTTTATTATAATTAAAATAATTATAATCGAATTAGTTTTAAAAAAGAAAAAAGCACAGTAAAATTTATCACCAAAATTTGCAATTCAAGGCATTTTTAAAAGACAAATGAAGAAACTTACAATAAAACAATAAAATTAAATCTTTTTGGAAAAATTGCATCAGAATGCATTTGAAAACATTTTATACTCGTGTGAAAATTGCATACTTTCTAAACTAAAAATTTCTTTAAATATATTTAAACACGCAATTTATAAAAATTGTATCAACAAGCAAAAAAAAATTAAAAAGTAAATAGAACAACAAATTTTTTTAAGACAACAAAACTTTTGAAACAATTTTTATATTTTAATAAATCGCATATTTTTATAATAATATTTTATAAGTTAAAAATTAAAATACTGATAGTCACAGTAAAAATTATGATTATAAAAACGGCTCAAATAATTTAAAAATTGTTATTTTCATATTAAAGACGAAAAATAATTTTCAAATATTTTAAAAATGTTTTTTTCCCCATTGAAAACGAAACATAATTTTAATTTTTAAATATTTTAAGCAACTCATGATAAAATTGCATACTTTCTCAACAAAAAAATTTTTTCGTAATAAATTTTTTAGCACTGAAATGCAAATTTCTGATTCCTCAATCGCACTTGACAGCATTCTCACTGATGATTTTCACCCACACAGCTGCAGACCACAACAATCGCCTACATAGAGTCCCACACCATTAGCGGTGATATAAAAATTTAATGCACATAGCAGCGCTTGAGTATTCAGTGAAGCTTAAAATCTTATTCTCTCAGTTGTCCTTGTGCAGCAGCTGCTGCTTCTACAACGCATTTGCATAATCACACCTCACTAGGCGGAATTTTCGCCAATAAAATGATGGAAGAGGGGGATAGGTAGGCGCTAGGCAGGTATATAAAGTATTTATATAAACAATATGTATATTTTCATATGTATGTGTATGCATCTGTGCTTGAATTAAATTAAAGACACAGCTGGGCGAAGTGTTAATTGATTTATTTACCTGCAAATGATGCCAATGCAAAAGCCAACACAACTGCACTGTCATTCAAATAATTGCACACATATATATGCAAGCCACATGTGCATTTGTGTAAATGTGTATGGGAGTAGCGCTTGCATATGCATATTTGTTACTTAAGCACTTCAGCGTAAGGCAATAAAAACGTTTGCGCTGCCGAAAATTGAGAGGCGCCAAAAATAAATAAAACCATTGGAAATTGCGGATAAATATTTTTCTTGGCCACATGACTATTGGGAAAATCTCAATTGAGTTGATTGAATGCAAATGGGTGAAATTCGTGCATATATGAACATATATGTATATGTATATGTATATGGTATATAGTATTATCTTTTTTCAATAAGCATACATTTATGGAATTTTCCAGTTGAATAATTAGAGTAATTGGAGGAAGCTGATTTTTTATATTTTTTTCACAGAAATAAATGTTTACCATTTTCTTGTTGTTGTTGTTATAACGATTATCTAATCCCCGTTTGGGTGATAAATTCTAGATTCGTTGTCGTCGAGGTCATCTAACGGAAGGCCCAGGAAACGAGCTGTTTC
Source organism: Bactrocera oleae (assembly GCF_042242935.1). Classification (NCBI taxonomy): domain Eukaryota; kingdom Metazoa; phylum Arthropoda; class Insecta; order Diptera; family Tephritidae; genus Bactrocera; species Bactrocera oleae. The sequence goes on from NC_091539.1 coordinate 5,947,972, forward strand.
GACGGGGTCGGACCATAGGGAGAGGGGTGTTAGATGAGTGGGGTTTGTTGGGCATGCAAAGAGGTTGTTAGTGTCATGCGGAGACTCATTGCATGCAGCACATGTGTTTGGTATGTCAGGGTCTATTCTGGATAGGTAGGAGTTTAACCTGCTACAGTATCCAGAACGAAGTTGCGCGAGGGTCACTCTAGATTCGCGAGGCAACTCGAGCTCTGTGTCTGCAATGGGTGGTGGTTTGACTCGTATTACGCCATTCACTGAAAGGGAGTCGGTGAAGGTGTTAATGGCTCCACTGTGAATGGCGGTCAGTGCTTGTCTGAAGTTAGTTGCGTCCGAAGGTCTGGTCGGCGTGCTGTCTGATGTCGTCGACGTAGTCAAAGAAGGACCTCTTGATGTTCCTAGGAGGCTGCTCCGCTGCAAGCAGGCGTCTGCAGGGGTAGTTTCTGCGAAAACATCCCAGCAGAAACTGCTTGGAGAGGAGCTCGTTATGTTCCTTAACCGGAAGCATACGGGCCTCGCTATGTAGGTGTTCGATTGGGGACATCAAGAGGCACCCCGTGATAGTCCGGAGTGCAGTGTTCTGACAAGTCTGAAGCTTCTTATTCTGCGTGTCACTGCATCCAGGCGACCATATTGCGGCTGCATAATTGAGGACCGGCCGGCCGATTGCCTTGTATGTTGCCAACAACGTTTCTTTGTCCTTTCCCCATGAGCTGCCGGCAAGCGACTTGAGGATTTTGTTGCGGCTCTGTACTTTGGCAGTTATCGCGGTCGTATGAGGAGTGAAAGAGCACAGACTGTCCAAAGTGACGCCTAAAATTTTAGGGTTATTTACTGTCGGAATTTTTGTGCCATCGACTGAAATGTTCAGGTCCAGTCTGTACTCCTTCGTCCAATTGGTGAAGATGGTCGCTATGGATTTAGTGGGGGAGAGTGTTAAGTTCCTTGCAGAAAAGAAGCGAGAAAGATCGGAGAGGTAGCCGTTTACTTTTGAACACATGCCATCGATTCCATTGCCCGACGTCAATATCGTACAGCTCAGGTAGTTCATGGTCCACCGCTTCAGCCCTGGAGGGAGCGTTGATTGTTCCAGGTCCTCAAGTAGCGTTGCGTGATTGACTGTGTCAAAAGCTTTTGACAAGTCCAACGCTACGAGGATCGTCCTCTCGCAGGGTGGCTTCTGGTTCAGGCCATGAACTATCTGGGCGTTTATGACGCTAAGTGCTGTGGTGGTACTGTGCACTTTACGGAAGCCATGCTGATGGTCTGCTAGGCTCAGGTGGTGGGTGAATGACGGGAGTAACAAGGCCTCAAGTGTCTTCACTACTGGGGAAAGGAGAGTTATCGGGCGATAAGACTCCCCTTTGTTGGCGGGTTTCCCAGGTTTCAGCAGTGGGACCACTCTTCCGACTTTCCACACATCGGGTATTTGAAGAGTGGATATCGACAGGTTGAGGACCTTGGTGAGGTAGTTTACTCCCATTGGGCCTAGATGTTTTAACATCAGCATGCTTATTCCGTCAGGGCCGATGGATTTAGACGATTTCGCCTTTTTTATGACACTCTGAACCTCCCCATCGGTGAAAGTAAGTGGTGCGCAGTCTTTTGGCATTTTGCGCAGCCGTCGGGTAACACATCGTTTGGCCTTGTCGGTCGAAGGGTGCAGTATAAACTGCCGGCTAAAGTAGCTCGCGCACTTCTTCGGGTCCGAGGAGGCATGGCCATCGAATTGAATTTCAACCCGATCGTCATGTTGCCTCGGATTTGACAGGGCCTTGACAGTAGTCCAAAGCTTACTCACACCGGTGGAGAGGTTGCAGGACTTCAGGTACTCTATCCATTTTGTCCGCTTATGATGGTTTACCATTTGCCGAATCTCCAAATTGAGATCCCTTATTCGGGGATCCCAGGGATCGGCATGGCGTAAGGTGTCGCGCTCATTTGCTAATACAGCTGCTTCGGCTGGGAAATTAGGGCGGAGTTCCGCTATTCTTCCAGCCGGTATGAAGCGAGCTGTAGCAGCAGCGGAATTGACGCTCGCCAACGATGACGTCCGTAGGAATGGATAGTGCGTTGAAGGTGCTCTCAGTAAATTCTGTGAAGCCGACCCAGTTAGCTTTGTTAAAGTTAACATAGGTGCGGTTATCCACAGAAATAAAGTCAGGAGGTTTCTCGATCGAGATAATTATGGGCAGATGGTCTGATGCAAGAGTTAGCATAGGTCGCCAGGTTATACTATTTATCAGACCACCGCTAGCGATGGTAATATCTGGCGAGCTATTACAGGTGCCCATAATTCTGGTGGGGGCTTCGTCGTTCATTGTGCAGAATGTCGAATCGTCTATCTGTTCCGCCAGCTCCATCCCCCTACGATCGTTTGACAGGCAGGAATGCCAAAGATCGTGATGCGCGTTAAAGTCGCCTAGCACCAGACGGTTTTCACCACGAAGTAGCGCATCTATATTCGGGTGATATCCTGTTGGGCAACATGTAACTGGGGGGATGTATATATTAAATATTTCGAGCTCGACATCGCCTGACCGGACAGCTATACCCTGACATTCTAGGGTGGTGTCCCTGCGGTCGATGTCAACATCGATTAGACGATATTTCACGGTGTTGTGCAATATGAAGGCTAGGCCTCCACCATTATCCCGCTCGCGATCCTTACGTAAAACGTTGAAACCTGCACAACTCAGAAGATCTGAGCGGCTGTTTAACTTGGTTTCTTGGACCGCAGCTATCGTTACGCGCTCCCGGCTCATAAATGCAACTATCTCCTCGATCTTGCTCTGGAGTCCGTTGCAGTTAAATTGTAAGAGTCGCGTTTGTCGCGGGTGTCCAGTCGTGATCCTAGGGGTGAGTGGGGTGCGTGTAGGTGGTGGTTGTTGCAGCTGTGCTATCCGCATGGGCGGTTGTCGCACTATGGTGTTGGTTGGCGACGCCCCTATTTGTGATTGCGGGGGCAGACTCCCACAGCATGGGGCAACATACGACGCACTCCACTCTCGTGTGGTGCGCAGGCCAGAACACGACAGAAAGTGACACCAGCCAGTGCAAGAGTTGCACTTGACTGGGAGTTATGCTGTCTATGTGAGCTCCTTAGGACCGTGGAGGTCCTATCTTGGCCACTCGTCTGGAGTGGCAGCGCAGTGCGCGAACATGGTGCAGGTTGCACGGCCGTTGAGGCAGATGTCGCATTATTGCGTTGACAGCATGGGGCCACGTAACTCGTGGTCCACTCCCTGTGTGTCTTAAGGCCCGAGCAGGTCTTAAGATGGCTCCATCCATTGCATGTATTGCACCTAACCGAGGGGGAATTTGGATGGAGCCTTTTTGCGCATACGCAGCAGTAGAATACCTCGGGGCCCGGGTTGGACTCGATGCCAGCACGGGTCAGGAGGATACGGAGCAACCCTGCTGCTAGGCGTTGCTCCAGTGACGACAAACTTAATCTAAAACTTACCGATCCAAACAGGGTTAGATCGTCGAAATAACAGCCCTTGGCCGGATAAAATCCGGGTCAATTCCAGTATCGCAGAACCGGCTGTTGTGGGAATTGTCAGAACCGGCTGTTGTGGGAATTGTACCATTTTCCATTTTTACCATTTTCTATTTTTCTATGCTATTATTATTTTTTTTATGTAGGTGTTAACTTTGAGATATTGTGATATTAATTTTTTGTATTAAATTTATTAATATTAAATTTTTTTATGATGGCAACACTACTTAAAGGTAGCCTTCAATAACCTACACATTTTGATGCACTGATTAAAATATCTTATTTTATTAATTCAATTTAAACAAAATGTAAAACAGCTGGTAACTCTTTTCAATACTATTTTTAACTGTAAACCTTCTTTCAGTTTATCATACATGCTATATTAAAAATTTGCATAACTTATCGATTGAATAAGAATTAAGAACATATCATAATCATATTTTAAACGATTCGCTTTCTAAAGCTTCTGCAGTTTTATACCCATATTATAATTAGTCACCCCTGCAATTTTATTAATTTAAATTTTTTAAAAAGGTGGCAGCCTTTACGGAAAATAAATTTAGCTACATATAAGCTGCTTCTATTTTATGCTAATTTTATAATAGTTCAGTCATCGTTTAAATTTTATTAATTTAAAAATCAAAACAGGTGGCAACTGCGCTCAAAAAATATTCTCTTCTCAAAAATTGGCTTTCTTTCATTTTTTATTAAATTAAAATAAAAATATTGGTTTCGTTAAATTCCTAGATATGAAATTTTTTGAAAAAAGTGGCAGCTCTACAACTCCAATTTTTTTATTAAATTAAATTAAAAATCTTATAAGAAATAATTTTATTAATATTATATTTTTGAAAAAGTTGTCAATTCTCTACCTTTTTTTTGTAGGCCATAATAATACAAACACCATTAAATCATCTGAAAATTTATTCCATATATACATATATAATATAAGATAGCTAAAGGCTACATTAAAAACTGAGAATTGATACTTTCAAAAAGTCAGAAGCCCTATTGGTTGAGGAATTGATCAAGAAAAATCGTCTAAAAGCATTAACGGTCAATGTTTGAAGAGCCTTCTTAAGTACAAGACGGAATGAAAAGTTCTCTATCGGTGTGATTTTCTATATAATGTAGCGAACTGGATCAATCGAAATTCTAGTGTATAGTTTTAGCCCATTTAATTTTTCAAGTTTGGAGAAAACCAATCTCTTAAAAATGTGAAAATATACAGATAATTTCTAAGCTAAACTCACAGAAACGCGCTACAGTATACCTTGCCGTATGAGCAACGCAGAAATTATAAGGCGCTTGTCTGAATACTCAATACAATTGATGTCTAATTTCAATTGCGTATAACTTTTTAATGAGTAGTTTTATAGAAAAACTTATTACGAACTTTTTTGTAGAGCGAAAAATTTTCTATTAGAACATTCGCTTTTCAACGTGGTAGGCATGATTTAAATTGAAATTTAAGAGCTAGTTTACGTTGGATACTTTTTTAAGGTAAAAAATTAAACTTTAAGGCGCGTTTGCAAGCAAAATCAATATATTGACACCTTTCGTTTTCGTATGAATCTATACAAGCGAGATATGAATATTTCTATCCGATCATAAGAAAACGATAGGTAACGGTTAAGTGAAGGGCCTACCCGTTGCCATTAAGAGCTGATACTTGGAGTGCATTTCTGTCTACTCACCAATTTTTCGGAATACCAAGTTAACGTTTTGTCTTGTTTTTTTTTTTCATAATGCATATGTGGAACATAGTGCCTTTGTAGTATTTAAAATCCATTTATTTTAAAATGCGGTCTCAATTTTATGTGAAATCATTTATTTTAAAATTTAATTATATTTACTATTAGCCAGATAAGCGCAGATTAACGGCGAAAATAAAGCAACGCATTTTATGCTGTTTTAAGTAATTAAATGCTCGTTTATTTATTTTCGCCGACAAAGGGATATATGTTTACCAAGAAACGCCTGCACAACCGTTGACATGTCCATGCACAAATATATACGCTCATAAAGACACTAAAGTAAATTTTACACGCACGTAGAACGTTATAAAACCAATATACATATAATATATAAGAGTAAACACAGCGCTAGGGAATTCGCAGGTGATTGCGAGCGTATTAGTGTGCTGGTGCAAGTGTACTAAGCGCTTAATTAATTAACGCGGCATTCGATTAATACGCAACAGAGCAGAGTTCACGCGCTTTTGCAGTTGTTGTGTATATTGTTATCTTGGCCTGATTTAGTTTTTTCCAATATTCAAAAAGAAAGTTGTCAACAAAATCATCTCAGTGGTAGTCAACAATGTAGGGTTGTATACATATACAAATACATACATACATACTTGTATATTGCTGCCATTATATATATGTATATGAAATGTGAAAATAACACTATATTATGTGTTAATATAGTACGTATAAAAATGCATATATACGCAGCCTTATTAAACACAAGCTTCTGTTCATGACTGCGTATGAGTGATATTTTGTGTTATGCCCAATAATATTATAATTACATGCGCGGTGAAATATTATGATTTTAATAAGTTGAAATGTTCTTCGCGTTTACATAACATTGCCTACCGCCTATTATGTTAAAGAAAGTTCAATCAATTTTAATTATAAAAACATAGCCTATCCTCAGGCGCAGTTTCCATATGTGTACGAGCTCATGCGAAAAATGAAAGGATTTTATAGAAAAACACTTATTGGGGTGGATATATAAGAGCAGAAAGGCATTCTGTGAACTTCCAGTTTAAGCAATACACTAAATATTGTGCAAAATTTACTAAAAAATATGTGAATATGGAAAAAAAGTTATTCAAAAGCATTCGACTTTAAATACATGGCTTTCTCACCTTTTTTAGGGGAAAAATAATTATTTTTCTAAAAGAAAATCAATAAAAACATATTATATTATACATAAATATAAATATTTAAATAAAAAAGTTTTTAAGACAAAATTTAAAAAACAAATAAAAACTAAAAATATATATAAAAAATATTTAAAATATATTTAAAAAATTTAACATATACATAAAAAAACTTTATAAAAAAAACTGTAAACAAAAATATACAATAAAAAAATATAAAAAGAAACCCAAATTATGAAATAAAATTAAATTATAAAAAAAACTGTATTTAAAAAAAATATATTTAAAAAAAAATATTAATTAAAAAAAATACTAATTAAAAAAATGTTAATAGAATAAAATAATAAAAGCATAAATTCAAAATAATGGTATCATCTAAAACTTATACTAAATAAAGAACACTAAAATATTTTAATATATTTATTATATATAATATATAATTTATTAAATATAAGTTCAAAAAATTTGAGAAACGATTTGTAGCAGTAACAACTTTCGGAAATAAAAATATATTTTTAACAAAATTATATACAATTTAACAGAAATATCAAATAGATAAAAGGAATAATAAAACAACAATTAAATAACAAAAGTGAGTTTAAAAATCAAAAAACCCAGTAATAAAAAACGAAAAACAAAAATATTGAATAAAAAGTATTTAAAAAACATTGGCAAAAAATGTTTATATATATTATATAAAAATTTAACTAGATATAAAAAATAAAAAATTAACCAAAACTAAAATATTGTAATAAACCAAAACAAAAAACCAAAGCAATCAAAAAAGAGATATAAAGAAATATCAAATCGTTGGAAAAATAGTATTTTATATAAAAATTTTACAATTTTAATAATTTATAAAAGAGCATAGATGTTAGAATTTTAGAAAAACAATTTACCATGCATGCCAAAAACATTACAGTTACATTAATAATTTTGAGAATAAATATATATTTTCTAAATTATAAAGTCTTAAAAATATTTAACAATAATTAAAATAAACAAAAAATATAAAATAAAAAGCAGAAATAAATAAAAATAAACCAAATTTAACAATAAAATTTATTTAAAAAGATAAGTAAAAAAAAAAGGAAAAACAATAAAAAAATTTAATAAAACAGAAATATAAAATATCATAGCAAAATAAGAAAAATAAATAAAAAAATAATAATTTTCTAAATTATAAAGTACTTAAAATGTAGGAAAATAAATTTAAGAAGATTTACAGTTACATTAAGGTTAAAAAAAAAAATTGTGTATAACGGCAACAAAATTTTAAAAACAAAGAGAAATAAAAAAGTAAAGAAAATAAAAGAAATAAACAAAACAAACTATGACAAAATATAATTAAACAAAATAAAATTATGGAAGCAAAATTAAAAACAGATAGAGAAAATTAAATAAAAATTTAAATATTTATAAAAGAGTATCAAAAATTTTAGAAAAAACTTATTAAAATACGGGCAAAAACATTACCGTTACTATAATCATTTTCAGCAAAAATTCATATTTATGTATTGTAATATATTTTACTAATAATACAATAAATAAAACAAAAATAAACAGTCAAGAATTACAAAACTAGTTTTAAAAATGTCAATAATTATAAAAATAAATATAACAAGAAAATATATTTAAAAAAAGTTACAAAAATAATAATAACAAAAAATAAATAAAAATAATAATAATAAGAGTAATAAAATAAAGTAAAAAGTAATAACAATTAACAATAAAACAAAATAAAAAAATTAATTAAATCATTACATAAAATAAATATATACATACATAAAAATATACAAAAAAAATGTTAATACAAAAAACAACAGAAATAAAAAAATAAATAAGAGTACAAGGAAAAATAAAAATACAAAGAAAAATAAATATAAAAATACAAAAAAAAAGTCCAAAAAAAAAAACCAAAAATAAAAAATTAAAGTTACAAAACCAAAAATTAAAAATAAGTACAAGAAATTTGAGAAAATACACAATAAATAAATTTCTGCAAAAATACTACATACCAATGAAATGTATACATTTATAATATTTAGAGCAAAATACGAAAAAAAAACTCATAAGCACCCTATATATTAGAAACCAAACCAGTAATAAATATCAGTACAAGTTGCAAAAAGCAATCACAGATCTACCTTACTTATCCTCAATACCACGGCGTTCTTCTAAAATATATAATTAATAATATTACAGCAGCGAATAAGACACTATGCCACACACTCTTACATACTTAAGCATCAAAATCGGCAACCGTTCAACTATTTGCACATTCACATATAGCCTAGCGCCATCATTACAGCATCACACTTATAATATTGCCTGTATCAGCACACGTAGAGCTGCCGAACGATTTTATGTTGGCTGTAACGCACTGCGCCTACTAGTGTCCTTGCCGCCAAGAACATGCAAGCAAACGCTACTCAATTCACTATTTATAAACGCAATTGAATTTTCATGCAGCCATATATGGATGTACGCATACAAATACAGCAGACTGCCGTAGTAGCAAGCCCACGCAACTAATACTCGCCTAAGCGCACGCAAAGAAAATGGCAGTCAGTTTATGTGTCAATGCGCGTTAGTGTCATGTCGCTTCGATGATGTTGTTGTGTTATTGTCATGTTTCGCGCGTTGGTATTGCTATGAGGCCTATTTGTTGTTGGTGGTTTTGTTCATGTATGCATATGATATACGATATTATTGCAGTATTATGACGCGACAACTCAGTCATTGAAGGCAAGCACACACGCATGGAGAGAAAGATGTTAGAACATCATCTAACGGCACTGTTTCGCCCTTCATTACGTTTATCACAGTCACTTTGCATTTATTTTCGATTTCCCATGCCGCTCACCTTCCGCTACCATCCGCATTTGCTGCCTAGACAGCACATCTTCTGCTTGTTTGTCATATTTCACCAATGCTTGTTTAACAAGAATTGCGGCAACTCATCGACATGGCTGTGCCACAATCTAATTAAGTGATTTTTATTCTTCTTACAGGCTTCGCAAACTCTGCCTTTTCCTCGTGAAATTCAAGTGCGTGCTCTACCCTCGTCGATCCTTTCATCTACCTAACTTCACTAACACTCATACGCATATTTATGTATGTGCGTATGCAGCCATATGTGGCAGCGAATATAACTTATAAGCGTGGCATTCATAGCTAAATATAGCCGCAATTCAAATTCAATTCTCACGAACATTAAGCTTAAAGACTGTAAAAAATGACAACCACATTTATACGTGATAGTTATTACTAGCATATGCATGTGAGTATATTAAAAAAAAATTACTTCGGGTTTGAACTGACTAGTAAATACTTATGTTAAACAATATGCGAAAAAATAGGCACACTAGAAATGAATTTGCGCAAAAAAATTAATTCCCAATAACGTTTAATTGTTTCTGGAAGCATTTTGCAACAATTTGATGGAAAATATTCATAACTTTTGTCAGTGAAGTAAAAATTATTGAAATTAAAAAATTTCCCTTTTGCAGAATATTTTCACTTTTCTAATAGAATCTTAATTTTTATAAAGTATTGCAGACGTATGAAAAATATTCAGCACTACTTGGATTTTCCTTTAGGGAAATTTTTATATAAAAGAGGTTTTGTAGATTTTGAAAGAAATTTTAATTTGTATGCCATAATTTCAATCTCTGTCTCCTAAAACAATCTTTTACATACATGAAACTTTGAATTTTGTTTAATTCATTCTTTGAAAATGATTTTTATATCCACATATATTACATATTAGCACACTTAAACTTGCCATAAAGACGATAGAAAACTGTTGTTTAAATATTTTTGAGAAAAGAAATTTTTAATAAAATAACTTTTCAAATAAAGAAATTTCCAAGAAAATCAATTAACATTGCAAAATGGCCAGCACAGTTTCTCTTTGCAATTTTAATAGAAAATGTGTTAACTTGTACCAGGAAATTTAAAAAATAATCAAAAGTGTCACTGCTACCACCTTGACTACCAGTTTTCGAACTATTTTACTTGAATGCTATTATATATTCGCAATATACATTTTTTCGCCCCTCAGCTGCCAATTTTTATCGTTAGAACAAAATTCCCTTTTTGGGAAATTTTTGTTCTCTTGAAAAAATGCGAATAATTGCGATTTCTGTTACTTAGATGTAATTGTACGCTCATTTTAGCATGTTTGGTAATTTTTACAGCTTTTGTACAAAATATTTTTGGAAAAATTTTAACAAAAGTAGGTAGTAGTAGGTTCTTCTTTTAATTAAACAAAAAATATTTATTATATGATAATAAATATTACACAGAATAAAATTATTATATGATAATAAATATTACAACAAATATTTGCATCAAATTTACTTGTATATTTATTATAATTAGTTGTCTATTAGACCTCGGGCTTTGGTTGAATGGAGATTAATTGCAAATATTTGTTAGTAAGTGCTTTTAAACACGCGTAGAAACAAGGAAAAGGAGTCACGTACATCTTTATTAATAATTTCTCGTACTATGAGTAAAGCCTATAGTAAAGCTTAATTTTTTACCCGCTCGTTTTCGCACTTCGGTTTCACCTTCTTTCTACCTCCAGTAAATCCAAGTATCCTTTCATGTACTTATTATATTGCAATTATCACCAAAGTAGTTAAAATTTTGTTATAACCTCAGCCCATATACTTTTTGAATGGCGATAACCTGTCATTAACTCATCATCAATGCCCGGCTACGTGCGCTGTAAGCGTAAACACTTAAATTAATAACGAATGCGAAAATGATTTCTAATTTTCGAAACAACAGCAGACATCAAAGTGTTAAAGATACTCGCACAAACTTTGCGTTTTACTTCGGTGCCATGCAATAACAACAAATCAGCGTAAAGTACAGTAAGTGGGACACGGCAAATGTCATGTCACAGCGGCGTTGAACTGAAACAAAAGGAAAACATTATCAGCGTGCTCTACTTTGGCGGGGCACAATTTGGCAGCCGCGCTGCTGGGAACTTCACTTTCATTTGCATTCAGCGGCCACCATTATGCCAACTGCTAGAAGCCACTTTACGCCAACTTTGGTAAAGTTTATCTTGTGCTATTGGTTCAGCTCGACATTGAGTTATCTACTTATTCCAATTCAAATTAATTCTTTTTCTTAGCTTCAGTTTTTTGACCCGCGGGAAATTGCTGAGCTGGTTTTGCGTTCAAACTAAAGTAAATAATACATTAAGGAACTTGAGTGGCTGCCTACAATGTTCTAAACTTTTGTAGTTAAGTCACATAATGAAGAGAGATTTTTGCGGCATTAATTGTAGTGGGTTATTGAATGCTTAATTAGGTGTTGTAAGGTATTATTTGTAAAAGCTTTGGCAAAAAACAAATTTAAGAAAATTTTAAGCAGCTACTCTGTTGTAAAAAATTGAATTAAAAGTAAAAATTCTGCGGAGAAACTTTGGTAAATGGAAAATTACCCCTTAGGGAAATTTTTTAAAACCAAGTAAATATTACATATTTTAACTCCAAATATTATTTTGCGCATTTTCGAACACTTTCAGTTGGAAATATAAAAACTCCCACAGGGAAATTTTAATATTGTACATTAATGAAATTCTAGGTATATATTTATTGTATAATATCACAAAAAACCGATATATCTAAAAATAAACTGTATTTTAACCGAAGGGATATTTTCTAATTCGAAAAATTTAATGAATTCCAAATATGAATGGTAAAAATAATGAAATTTGTACCACTTTTAACCTATTGGCTTATCAAAATGTTCGTAAAATTATACGAAGCAGATAGAAAAAAAATGTCATTAGGAAAACTTTAAACTTTTTGAGAAAAAACGAGTGCATATTAAAACTAAAATAGTTGGCGAATCCATTTTCCATTGTCGCTTGGTTAAGTTGGATTGGGAGACCTTGTCTTTGAGTATACTTGTGCAGCATCAACTTCAAATTTTATGAAAACCTCGCAAGTTAATTAGCTATTCTAATTTCAGTTGCTGCTGCAAGCAGAGAACTTTCATGCCACTGTGAGTTTACAATTAAAATTGCATATACCTACACACATGCATTTCGCTAAAATTCAATCAAACATTCGTACAAAGTTCATGTAGTCTTTTGTGTATCTGGCAGTCAAGCCACATTGAGGGCAACCAACAATCGGTATTGTGGTTCGTGGTATTTTCGTCCTAACAAGCCTACTTATTGGCGCATGGTTGCCGTCATTTGCAAAATTCACACGAATAAAAGCAAAAACAATAACGCGCAATGCATGTGTTAAAACAATAAAACTATCTTGAGGCTAATTATAACATGCAATTAAACGATGATTAGTAATATCAAATCACTCATACGCCCGCTGGTGCATATGTAGTAAAAGCATTTGAATGAAAATCAGAATATACATAATTAGTAAGGAAATAAAAGCATATGTGAATATGTTTATATGAAATCGACGTAAATAAATGTACAATGAAAACTTTAAAAGTCAAAATACAACAAAATCAAAATCCATATGATAGAAAAAAGTACTTTTAAAAAATTACCCAAAAAGGGAAATTTTTTAAACCTCATTTTGCCTTAAATTTTTATATTTAACATTTAATTACAGCCTAGGGAATCATTATTTCAAATTACCCCGAAAGGGAAGTTTTTAAAAAAACATATAATTGATTTTTTTTTTATTTGTTACATGCATTATTTTGCATTAAATCATTATATTTAACATTTAATTACAGTTTATGTTTACTTAAAATTACCCCGAAAGGAAAATTTTTTACAGATTGATCGTTATTTTCGCTTTCTTAAGTACAACTACAATGTTATAGCACATATTCTGGTTGACCTAAAATGCTTTTTAAGGGGCTTAAAATATACAAAAAGAACAATTTTAGGGAAATTCTTTATAAAAGGGTTTTTGATACGAAATTTCAGTTTGATTAAGATGTCTATGTAATGCATAAACAATCACAAAAAGTTTAATTTCAACAAAAGAACTATTTTAGCAAAATTTTTTATTTGAAGGTTTTTGTTATAAAAGTGTCAGTATGATTGAAATGCTTCTATTATGTATGAAAAATCACAATTATTAAAATTTCCCCAAAAGTATTTTTTAGACAAATTTTTATTTCAGTCGGTTTGATACAAATTCTACAACTATATATCTATTAACAAAGCTTATTTTTCGAGAAATTCAAGAATATTTTTTTTTACTAGTCTTCATCAAACTAGTGCATATAATAAAACAGAATTTAAAGCTTTATAAATCAAACCTTTATGTGGCGATACACATGTGCAGAAAAGTTTATGAACGCTTACGCAAATAAATATACTTGTCTGTAGATACTATGGTATATGTTTACATATATGAACATATGTATGTCTATGCATTGTATACATTTTGTAATCGCTCAATAATATGACCTCCTGCTTGCCAGCACACACATACACACACATGCTTGACAGCTTAGGCATTCACTGCAAGGAAATTTAATTTTGTAATAATTTAGTGCCTTTGCTGTCTTAATTGAGCGGATTATGGGCGCGCATGTGTTATCATTGTTGTTGTTGTATATGTTTATAAACAAGCTTATAACAGTATTTTTATGCACTTTATATTTAACTTAATTTAATATTTTTGATGACTTTTAAAATGCACGAAAGTGTCCATAAGACACCAGCAGCAAGTGTTGGAAGGAAGTAAAAGAAGGTGAAGATATAGAAAAGTTGTGATTGGCAAGTTGTGTATCTATAGATAAGTGTGTATGAGTTAAAAATTGTGAAAGCTTGCGCATATTGAGCACTACACGGCGTATACGTAATATGCAATTCATGCCGAAAGAAATGAGATGCATCTCTGATAAGAGCACTTTAATGTCACGTTAATTAAAATTAAGACAACATTTACTTTTCTAATTGATAAAATTTTCAATTTCACAGAAACCTTTGCCTTTCAATCTGTTTTCAGAAATCTTTGAATGGCCGTGCAGCAAAGCAGCCGAAGGCTATGGTTCGATGACCATCAATCAGAAAATTGACTCAAACGACACTCTAAGCTAGGCAGTGCTACACATTTTCAATTAACTAAAATTTCATCTGCACTTTACTTTGATTACGAAAAAATGGAAAACATTTTTGTTGAGTAAGTGAGTAAGCCTTCGGATGCAAAAGGATGCAGAGCAGAGGCTGCAGCGAACAAAAGCGAGTGCAAGGCTTGTAGTTTGGAATTGCATGAATGTGAACAAAAATCTACAACTGAAAATTAAGCCATTTATGGCGTGCACAAACACACACACACACATGCATATACATATGTAGGACAGTAGGCAGGCCTCTCACATATCCTTCGGCTGCTTAACAAGATAAATTAGCGTAATGTTGTAATGACACTTCAGTGTCATGTCAGAGCGGAGAGCTGACAACACACTGCCTGTCCACCAATACAACTACACTACCCTATAACAACAACAAAACCAAAAATTCATTAAAAAAAATGTACGCATAAAATCAAGTGATGAAAAGCAATGCCGTAAGTTCGCAACTGTGTCGCAAATACGTCGACTGTTATGTGTGTGTGTGAATGTGTATGTATGCTGGCAAAACAATAGTAGTATATGTACGTGGCCAGCACTGGCACACCGTTGACCAAGTGGTTGTTGCTGTTTGTGCAAGGATAAAAGCGGTTGAGGCCAAAGTGTGCATGAAGTATGCTTTTAGGAACATCAAACCAGCGCATGGATAGCTTTAGCACAAACACATACTCATACATACTCCTAAATAACCATTTATAAAGGAACATGTGCAGTTGTGTGAACAATTTGATGGCTCATGCAGGAAGTCTCATATATAAGGCAGTTAATTTATTACGTACGCTGGGAATATGTACATATGTACAATGTATGTGTATATACTTGCTTTGAGCAACTAGAAGAATGAGTATTAAGCCGAAAGAATGGTGTACTTACATCGGGAAGCATGAAAAGACATGCGGGAAAACGTGAGCGATTATTTACAGTGAATTATGGCGATTTGTGTGATATTCTTTGTGCATCAAAATTACTTTAAATATAACAATGTTAAAGCAAAACTAGTTGTAGGAGGACGCAGATATGAATATACATACAATATAATATGTATACGTGTGCTATGAAAGTAAAAAAATATACTGGTAATTTTAGCAAAATCAGTCAATATAAACTCTTGCCACTGAAACACGCATTAAGTCATGTGGGCAAACAATTTGCTTCAAAAACCAAAAAAAAATTCTTAAAGCATATTTTAAGAGGAAATTTTTAATTATGTATATTTAACAATTACAAGTAATTATTAGAATTATTATGGATAAAATGGAATTTAAAAAAAAAATCTTTTAAAAAAAATTTCCCCAAGGGACATTTGTTTCAAACAAAAATTAACGACTTTATATAGCACAATTACATATATTCTATAATACAGCAACTAATATTTCTCAAATAATTTGCTTAAAAATTACCTTAAAAAGTTTAAGAAAAAATTGTTAAACAAATTCACACGATAGCACTTAGGTTTGGTTTAATTCAGCAGAAATGTAAAAATATGTGTTTTAAAGTTTAAGTAGTGAGCTATGTATCTTTGACTGAGAAGAAAACCCTGTTTGAAAAAATTACCACGGTAGGGAAATTTTTAAGAAAATGTTTTAGCTTTGAAATTGCATGATACTATAATGCAAATTTAAGCGGCTTAAAGTGTTTGCTAATACAATCAACAATTTTCCATAAAGCAAATTTTCATTTTTGTTAATTCCGACATAGTTATTATTTTATATTTAATGAAAACTGCTATAAACTCGGAAAATAATCGTTTAAAACAGTTGCCTGTATTTTTACATTATTTTTCAAATTTTAACCCTTGAGTCATGAATTCATGACAGAATTATTATGAGAATTTTATTAGTGGCAATACACATATACACATGTAAAAAATTTATTGCAAGCAACCTTTAAAGCTGTGGTAATGCGAATGTACATACATACATATGTACAGACATATATATATATATATGTATGTCTATGTGCTTATATAAATAGACTATATATTTGCAGCTTCACTTTGAGTGAAAATATTTTACGGTCCTTCATATTGTACAATGAGTACAGAGTAAAATATTTATTTTATTGTGCACATTGAATATGTATGTGTATGTATATGTGGTCCTAACTGATTATTATTAGTTGCATATTTGTGTTTGTGGTATTAGCATCATTCATCATTTTATGATACGAATGATATTTGATATTTGTATCGTATTTATTTTGGTTTATATTTATTTGCACAAGTAAATAATACAAGGTGCTATAAAGTGGGGTTACAAGTTTATTAAATTTTCAAATAATATCAAATCTGTCAAAAATATCAGATATTAGTGACATATTTTTGCGAAAGCTATTCGTACTCTCAATCTCGCCAAAAGCATTTAATTTAAATTTAAAATTTTTGCTGAAATCTCTTGTTGGAACACCCTATATAATAGAGCTATATATTTTTGTGCAATAAATCAAATGCATGACATGGTAACTACACACATATCAAGGGCAAGCTTGTTTACAAATATACATAAAATAAGATTTCAAGAATGTAAAGAAAGCAATTATTTTATTTTTTATAATTTAAAACAACAAAATTAAAAATATTTTGAGCCATGAAATATTAAGTGCTTGCGATGTGCTTTCTTCATATAACATATACATATAGCTTTTAACTAAACAAGCAATGAAGTATTTTAAATTAAATTTGAGTTGAAAAAAAATTTTATTTCTCAAAAATAATAGTTTTTTTTTTTTTAATTTTTATGTCTGAAAACAAATAGCAAACTCTGTGGAATTTCGAATTACAAAAGAAATTCAGGAAATTCAGAAATAATTGTTTTTTTTTAATATTTATGTCTGAAAACAAATAGCAAACTCGGTGGAATTTCGTATTTCAAAGGAAAAGCTTAATATCCCTAATGGGAAATTTTTGACAATTAAGTACTGTCCACTGAAAAAACCTAAATTTAAGCATTTTAAGTTGATGAAGTACAAAAATGAAAGAAACACTAAATGTCCCATGTAGGAAATTTTTAAATATCATGCATAGTCCCTTCAAGTAGTCGAAATACAGGTATTTGACGTTTATAAAGCGCAGTCATGTCATAGCACAAGACTTTAGTCTTTGCTAATTGCATTCCTAGTATGCTGACTTTTCGTTTTCTTCCAGCTACTACCTGGTTTAAAATTGTTTTCCAATTTATCTTAAAATCTATCTATTTTTATCACAAATAAAAAAACGAAATGAAAATATCAGCAACATTAATCTCTCATTTTCTATACGATTTTACTTATTTACATCTGTGCGATTTTCCTGACATCAGTGTTTGCCTTGGCTTCCATGTCTGTAACTTGGCACTGCTGCATAAGCCATTGCATACGAAAATGCTTGACTGCTTACTTGATTGTCCCCGCCAAAGCACCACCGCACGACGTAGCATGCTAGCTTAGCATCCAATCTCGTTTGTGTGCTTTGGTGCATACATGCATACATATAAACCCTCATTCTTATTCCAATTTTATTTTAACTTTTTATTGCTGCTTCTCTATTTATGCCGCACACTGTATTCCCCTTTCTTGTGCGCTTTAATCCTTTCGCTGTACTCGAGACCGCATAGCAAATATTTGCTGGATTGTAATTTTTTGTATTTCGGTTTCTTCGCTCTCTTCTCGTCTAAATGAGGTTGTCAGCAATTTTTAGGGGGTTTCGCGATTAGATTTTTAAATTTTCCATTTTGCAAGCAGCATTGGTATGCGGTGAAAAATTCAAAGTGCATAAGAAATGATTTTGCTCTGCCATGGCATTCCACGATAGACCAGCAGCAAATATTTGAAGCAAGAAATTTCAGTTTTTTATTTTTTTTGAATTTAATATTGATTTATTTTTCACTTTTTTTGCTTGAATATTTATTGTTATAATTGCTAAATAGTTTTTAGCATAAAATCTTTAATTAATTAAGCACATTTTATGAATACGCAAGTACGGTGCAACGTAGCGTATGACGAACTAAGCACGAAGAGAAATTTGTTGTATTTCAACGGATGCAAGAAGTAGAATGATATGTACGTATATGAGGAGAATAATTTTTAATATGAAATTTAAACTACTTCTCTTAGCTTTAAATTGTATCCTTAAATATCAAATTATCCAGGTGGGAATTTTTAGGGATATTTTTTATTTCAACATTACTCTCTTAATATTTCTTCAGAAGAATAAATTATATACGCATTTCTTCAGTAAACAATTATTCAAATGGGAAATTTTAAAGGATATTTTTAATTTATACATTATGCTTTTATTTTTTAACTAAATGGGAAATAGCAAACGATAGTATTTATGCTCTACTTTCACTTTTTCTTCAGGAAAGAAAATTAACCATAACTTCCTTTAATATAAAATTACCCAAATGGCAAATTTTAAGTGATATTATTTATTTCAGCAAAATTATTTTATTTTATATCGGGAAAGTAAATTACATATGCCTACCGGAAATATATATATAATTTTTTTTTTTTAAGCATGCAACGTGTTTAATTTAATTTTGAGATTTTGCTTGATACTTGTATAACTTCCACAACATCTTTACTTTTATTTAATTTAATACTAATTCATTCCACTTTTAAATCAAAAATCAACAAGGAAACATAATAATATGCACTAGTTACTTTAGTCCGCCAGTTATAGTTGTACTTTCAAATGAAACCACTCAGAAATTAAGGTGAAGTAAGAAGTTTGGATACGTTTTCATTTGATCAAAGTAAATTTTAAGTTTTCAGGGCTCAAATATACTTCAAAGAAATAATAATAGAAGTATGCTAAAATATCAAAAGTATAAAACGATTGAAAAAGGTATTAGGCACTCGACTTCTCTATCTAGCGTTTAACTACTGCAACTAATTCTCAAAACGCTTGGGTGTTAACGAAAGGACGAAAGGTTAAAGAGAAGTGGAAAAAGGTTTATTTCAGACAATGTCATACAAGGCTATGTATACAAAGTAAAACTAATATAGTTATACAACAGAAAGGATACGTTTACATATGAGGTATGTTGTGAAGTGATAGAATGCCTTTTCAAGTATTTTGCGTTTTTATTTAAATTTGGTAAACATAGACAACTTGTGTAAAGCATGTTTGCACATGCATATGGAAAGAAGAAATATCTATGCTAATAAACTCATGAAATAAAGTTCAGCAAATGAATATGTAACGTATTTAATGATTGACTTGCGGGTAAATATAGTTAAAATAAATATTTGCGTAAACCGGAGAGATATTTGCTCTAGCAGCTACACTTCGCCATTTGAACAAACTGAAATTACTTCTGTTACCTTTTTAAATATTTTTTGTTGAAATTTCCTAGTGGGATATATTCGGGATTTTTTTTTATTCTTTTGATTTTCGAAGTACAAAAATAAGTTTCCCAAAAAGTAAGTGAGAAAACGACGAAGTTTCCCAGAAGGGATATTTGAAAGAACTTTTTATTATGGCTATTTTTAACCTAAATAATTAATATTTTTTAACATTTCGATGCAACATTGTAGTTATAGACTATAAATAACAAATGTCATAGAAATGAAATTTTTTGAGATTTGAAAACAGCAAATTTTGTTTTCTTATTTATGTTTTTATTATTTACACTCAAAGCATATTAGAAGGGAACGAGCGAAGAAGCAAAATAAAAATTTCCCTAAACAGAATTTTTAGGATTTTTTTTTTATTTCTGAGTAAAAATAAAAATTTCCCCAAAAGGGAATTTTCAGGGAAATTTTTATATTCGAGTATATTGTTATAAAAAATATTTAATGTTGCATTTCTAGTCGTTTTTTAGACTTCTCATTGTCTTAAACAATCAATGCAGAAAACACTATAAAGCGATGAATATTAATACTTAAATATTTTTAAATTAATTGAACATTTTTCTTTCCCTCACAGCACCACAGATATGTACATATTATATATTACAATCAGTGTGGTCAAAAATGTAATCACACTATAAAATAAAAATTTCCCCAAAAGGGAATTTTCAGGGAAATTTTTATATTCGAGTATATTGTTATAAAAAATATTTAATGTTGCATTTCTAGTCGTTTTTTAGACTTCTAATTGTCTTAAACAATCAATGCAGAAAACACTATAAAGCGATGAATATTAATACTTAAATATTTTTAAATTAATTGAACATTTTTCTTTCCCTCACAGCACCACAGATATGTACATATTATATATTACAATCAGTGTGGTCAAAAATGTAATCACACTATAAAATAAAAATTTCCCCAAAAGGGAATTTTCAGGGAAATTTTTATATTCGAGTATATTGTTATAAAAAATATTTAATGTTGCATTTCTAGTCGTTTTTTAGACTTCTAATTGTCTTAAACAATCAATGCAGAAAACACTATAAAGCGATGAATATTAATACTTAAATATTTTTAAATTAATTGAACATTTTTCTTTCCCTCACAGCACCACAGATATGTACATATTATATATTACAATCAGTGTGGTCAAAAATGTAATCACACTATAAATTCATTTATTCGATTTACTGTATAAACTGAAGAAA
Source organism: Bactrocera oleae (assembly GCF_042242935.1). Lineage (NCBI taxonomy): Eukaryota > Metazoa > Arthropoda > Insecta > Diptera > Tephritidae > Bactrocera > Bactrocera oleae. The sequence continues at coordinate 5,968,994 of NC_091539.1, forward strand.
AATTGCACAATTACAATTTTATAATCATTCATAAATTTCAATTATTATTTATCTGCGTAAGCTAAAAATGAATTGCATTATACATTATACACATAACTGAATTTATTTATGACATGGAGGTAATGCTATATATGAGTACAATACACCAAACATAATTTTCCACTTGCACACCCACAAGCCAGCAAGCGCTTACTTGCATTCATACAAACACTAACACATGCACATAAGTTCGAGTATGTGAGCACAACTTTGCGCTTAAAAGTGCAACACTGACTGACGTCATTCGCTTTAATGCAGAATGTTTTATAGCTTTTGAGATATATTCAATTTATATATATTTATACACACATGCTTTCTATGTGTGTGTATGTGTTTACACCAATTTTGTTTACTTTGTAGCATTTTCAGTTTGGCAACGAAAAGTTTACAATCGCTTGCAATGTGGCGTCATTAATGTGCTGCGAAAACCATTTGGGATGGCAGTAAAGTGTTGAAATGATGACTGAATTATTTTCAGGATAAAATTTTCGAAAATTGAAAACTTAATGCGCTTTTTCTTGAATTCTGGTTAGCACATAGTAATGAAAATTAAAAAATTTAGAATTTTGGCTGAAGTTAGAAAATTTTATTAAAAAAAAGTCGAAAAGTTAGAAAAATAAAACAATTAAGAAAACCTTTTGTTGAAATTACGAAAAAAAAAGTTTTTAAATATATTAAAATTCAAAACAGTTGAATGCTTAAAAATTTTGCTGAAATTTTGCTGAAATTTTTAAGCATTGACCAACGTTTCGAATTTTCAGAATAATTTTCAAAATTAAAAAAAAAATCAAAAATACTTTTTCGTCAAAAATACACAAAAAAAAATAAAATATATTAAAATAAAAAAAGTTAGCATTTTACTTAAAATTATATAGTATATGTACTAAAAAAAAATTTGTTTAAATATGTATATAAAGCAGTTGCTGAAATACAAAAAAAGAATAAAAAATATAAATTAAACAAAAAAAAATTATAAAAGAAAGCATAAAAAATAGGTAAAATATATTTTAAAGTTATAAAAAATTAAAAAAAAATACGTTAAAAAAATGGTTAAAAAAATTTAAAAACTAATCAAAAATTAAAAAAAAAATTCAACTATAATAAAATTTTAAAAAATGTATTAATTAATAAATTAATAAAAAAACAACAACAAAAATTAATGAAAAAAAAAAATTACAAAAAAATATGTAATGTAAAATAAAATTGAATAATAAGAAAACATTAAAAAAACTTAAGAAAATAAGAAATATAAAATTACAAATATTAAAAAAATGTCAACAATTTTCATTAATTTAATAAACTTTCTTTCAATAAATTAGAGTATTCAAAGGTATTTTTTCTTATTAATCAGTTTTCTTTCTAATTTTATTTGTTTAAAACTCGTATATTTTTATATACAAAATATAATAAAAAAAAAACAAATAACAATAACGGTAATAGCTAATTTTATCTACCTCTCAAGTTCTTACACTATTGCTTTTTAAAATTTTATTGTTATTTCTCTGCCTTATAAGCAACAGATGCAGCATTTTCCACAACATAAATCTGTAAATATGTATTTATGATGACCTGTGAGCATAATGCAGCGCCAACACACAGCAGCGTGCGCGCGCTTTTCATACACATTTGCCTTCTTTTCACATTATTGTATTGAAGCTCTCCTACTAGTAGCACCAGAGTTGCAGGCATTGTGAAGGAGCCGTAACACTCGTCGGGCCCTTGAATGCCCCTAATTGAGATTGGAGCGCTTTCAACTTTCCACATTGCCAAGTGATTGCAATTGCACAGCGCTCATTGCAAGTAATTTCATATACTACACACATATATATATATATATATAAAAGACATACATATGTATATTGGTGGATATTTCACGTGCACTGCAAGGATAATAGAGTCACACAAATGTGCCACATACAAATACACAGTTTTCAATCTACAACCACAAGATCGAGGCAGCGAAAAATTACTAAACCGCCGTCATACGAATGTGCAAAGGCGCCAGTGCATGAGTACTTCCAATACACAGCCAGTTATGGCGGTGTAGCGCGTAGCCGCAAGGAGTAGCTCCGAAGAAATAGCCACAGGATTACCGTAAAACTGCGACGTTTCCGTTGCGGGTTTGATGAAGGAAATTGCTTTTTGAATTTTCACAAAGCAATGTATATGTAACTGTATTAATACATGTATGTACATAGGAGTGTAAAGCTGACAATGCAAAGCTTGCCACAGTGAGTGGCACTCATTGTTGTTTGCTGTTTGCAATTTGCTTAACCCCCCACTTGCGTGCAGCTTTCATAATTTCAAAAGAAATGAAAATTCATATATAAAAAATTTAGAAGATGAGCAGCAACTTAAAGACACAAATATTTTTCTGAAGCAACAACGGTACTTTTGCGCCAGTTGACTAGTTTACATTGGCACTCATGATTTTGAGCGACTAACACGAAATTACTTTCTTATATTACAAAAGCGATTTATTTTGCTAGTTATTTATATGCCGACAGTAGAAATAAAAAAAAAAACGAAAAATAACTTTTTTTAAATTATGTTGCCGCAACATGTTTATCAACAATGTTGCTAAACTATTTTCAAGCAATAAATGTTTCAGATATTAAAATAAAAATATAAAAATTTTAATTTTTGTTTTTACTAATGTGACTTATTCGTGAGCAAAAAAGTTTACGCAAAAAAGTTGTAGAAAAATACATAGCGACAATAAATTCTTAGAATATACTCTTAGTAAATCTAAATAACCGAGAAAAAACAATAATTTCCAAGCTAGATCTTAGAAAAGTTGCTGCAACATGTTTCTAACATATATTTTAATTGATTGGATTAAAGGAATGCTATTTTTTAATTCAAGTCACAAACGAAATTTGCTTAAATGTTCTGCAACAATGTTGCTAACTTTATGTTTTTAAAAATTTTAAATTGAAGATATACAATGTTAATTTCTATTTTTGTTTAAGAAACTAGAATAAAAAGTTATTGCAAAATTATTTTTCCACAAGTCCACCAATTTCATTAAGAAACTGCTTGAACGAAAAGCATTTAATTTTTTTAAATAAAATAAAATTGGCTCAAAAACTCACAACCTACGTCAATATTCAATACAAACTACACATGTACAAATACATACATACACATATAGTTATAAATGCATACATACGTTTGCATATATGTTTGCATATGCATATATACATATACATATTTTTTTTTTATTTTATTTTAGCAACCACTCAATCAAATTGTATACACAATTTACAACATTGACATGCTAATTTGACCCAACACAGACATCTCTCTTCAGCCATAGCATACTTTTGAGGGCGCAACGTTGTGAATTTCCAGCGTCGATCAAGCGCCACACACACATTTGTGATGCGAAGGTGTTTAATTGGCAAATTGTCTACAAGGAATCAAAATATCAGCGCCGCTCGAGGAGCCGCACGTGCGTTAAGGATAAAAATAAAGTGTTTGTGTCTGTATGTGTGTGTGCGTGTAAATTTGCATTTCGCCAAAAGTGTGTTGATTACATTTGGAGTATGTGATGCCTTTCCATGCAATCGTAAAGGTTAAGAAAACAGCAAATAAAACGGAAAAAAAACAGGCAGCGCTTCCAAGAAACTGATAATAAGTGTACATGTGAATGTGAAAGGACACCTGTGAGATCCTTTTCGCATGCAAATTTTCAGTAATATAAATAAGCATATTAACATACATCTGTGTATTAGTGCGCAGAGAGATTGGTGTAAAAACATAAGGTCATAAAATTTTAGTGATAGCTATCAACGCCTACTTAACATTGCTCTAATGACTGCAACCAAAATCGACATTAAGGGAGTAAAGTATTATTGAACAAGTTTATCACAGTGGGTTCGGAGAAAATAATTTAAGCAAGGCTTAACAAAAAGAGTGAACTAGAGAGTTTGTCTTAAGAGAGCCTATATAGAATCGTGCCAGTAATTAGCCGAAATCCGGTTCGTAAAATCGAGTTCACTTCGAGAGAACTCATACAGAAACACAGCTTCTCTAAACAATCTAAAACGAACGTGGGACAAGAGGAGACTCAGAGCCAAATGAGTACATTAGAATTCTCCATGCAGCCTTAACAAAGAGCACACAATAATCTGAAAATGTCAGTCAGAACCTTATGTTTCTACGGACCAAAAATTTCCTTCGACCTTCTTGATATTTCCGACGATCCTAGAGTTGCAAGCATAAAAAAAACAGGTCAAGTCGCGGTTATGTCGGAATTCAGATTAGTTTGGACTTAAATTTGTTGTTGTCAAAGTGGTAAAGCTTGATTCAGACAACTATAGCTGCAGTTCGCAAATTCTGAAAATCAAGTTTTCAGAGCAGCAATATTAGTTTTAGTCGTCGCGAATTGTGACAGATTTCATCTTATGCAACTCCGAAAACTTGGTGCTCAAATTCCAATAAAACCTAGCTGACAAAAAGCATTGTATTGTTTCTGAGTAGCACGGACAGAACTTCGGGACGCAATGACACCAATCAAATGTGCTGCTATGAAGGTGCCGTCAGCTGCGAAACTTCCACTTACGTTCCTCAGATAGTGCGGTCTACAAAAAGATATGATCCGTTTCAATATCCGGACAGAAGTTAAACCGAAGCAGACTTCACACGAAATATTTGAGGGATATAACAACAACCTCAACAAGATATCAATTTGTAACTTTTACTCTCTATGTAAAATATTCCCTTCGTTCTCAGATGACTATCTCCAAGTTCTAACCTGACCTCTTCTCAACTAAGTATAATCATCGGAATTTCGGGTACGAAGAGATTGTAGTTCGTATGAGATAAAGTCGCTGGAGAAGAGATATAGTGAGCATTTTCATGGATAGGGTGACGATCTTTAAGCAGATCTCCGTCAAACTTAGGTTAAGGCTACCGGACTACGTAATGTGTTTTTGGCAAGAGTGGCTGTTATTAAGGTAGCAGTAGGCTTACTGCTCCGAAGTGCAGCTACTTTCAGGAAGGTGAGCATTCACTCTGACTGCAGAGCAACAATACTAACATTGAGCTGACACACTGTGCGCTCATAGATAGTCAAGGAGTGTCTATCCTCACTATATATAGCATCAAGTTACTCCATTATCAGACTCATTTGGGCACCTGGTAAATGCGGAATTACTGGAAACTGCAAAGCCGATGAGCTAGCAGAGAGAGCCGCCCTTACCGCGCTCACATCGGTATGGGAATAAGTAGGATCTTCAATGGCATGTTGCGTTCTAACACTGGACCTATGCACCTCGCGTGTACTTAGCAGGCGTTGGTCAACGACCAGCTTCTGTGCGACTGCGAACTTAGTAAAATTCACCATACCGTAATCGTAAGAGTTCAATAGGTATTCATGCTAAAAATTCAGTCGGACGAAAATTGTCAAAGTTGTATGGAAGTAGATAGGTTGGAAACTTCCAGGTACTTCCTCCTCCATAGTCAAGCTTTTGCAAGACCGAGATTGAAACATCTCGGCAGTCACGCCTGAACCAGAAGACATAGCTAAAACTGACATTAGCCGTCTTAGCAAAAATGTTATCAGCACAGAGCTTCATCGTTTCACGAGGCTCCTTATGATCAATCATATTTAAGTTCTAGGTAGCACAACGGATCGGCGCCATAAGGAATCCAAGTTTGGATCTAAATAGTCGACTTACCCTAATTTAACCACACATTGAACTCCGGTCTCACATCAGTCTGACAGAACCTCAAAAATAGTCAATTCATTGAACATCGTCGTTTGATTTTGAACCTTAAGATGTATGTTCACAAACTGAAATCCTTCCTTTTATGAGGTCGGTATGCCATCAGCACTGAATACCTTAAGAGAGCTGGAAAGGATGTTGATATGTGATATTTGGACATATTGAAAATTTTATGTTCTTGGATATATTCAGGACTGATTTGAACTCAAAGAGATTCCATCTAGCGCAGAAAAAATTATAGTTCCATTAAGACAGTAGAGGGAGTTGTATACACTACCTAACTAATCAACCGACTTTCGCCACTCTTTTCTTAATATTTTTTTTTTTTACTTTTAACAACAAAAAATTTTTACATTTCTTTAATACCAAATTTTCAACAAAGTATGACAACTATTTAAACAACACTTAAAAAGTTAAATAATTATATAAAATTTCATGCAACAAAACTCTGAGCAATTATTTTAAACCACTTGTATGCTATTGTATTTTGAAAAACAAAAATCTATAACTTTTTCTAGCACTTAAGAAAAACTTAACCTGCAAACGTTATACAAAGCAAAAACTCTTCACTTTTACAAGCAAAGTGAGAAAGTAAATAAATATAAATGATTTTATTGATATATTATTCAAATAAAGCAGTTTATTTGCGAATACAAAGGGCTCTTCAAAACTCAATATATATGTATAAACACATGCATGCACACAAAATATACATATACCATATACATATATATGTGCATATAAAAAACGATGAAAAATTAATAATAAATATTGCAGAGTGGCATGACTTAAATGACACTTGTGTAAGACTTGAGACAACAAAGAAAAGATTTGGAAAATTTACAAAAATGAAATTTAAAAAGTAAAAAAATTTGAATTAACAAAAAATTTAAATTAAAAACATAAAAATGGATGAGTTAGCATCAGTAGCTTAGCAGATATGTGCATGTAACAAATTTAAAGGGCGGAGCCACTTTAAAAAAACGTTAGCCCACAAATGCTTTCCCCACAGCGATCCCCTGTACCAAGCCACAATTTTGTATCATATTTTATTGCTTAGTTATGACACTTTATAGATTATCGTTTAATGGCGATTTTTATGCTTTTCAATGGTCCGATTATCTGCAATATCAACCCTCCTTAGGTGCCAAGAAACATACATATGTACCAAGTTTCATCAAGATATCTCCATTTCTACTCAAGTTATTACTTGCATAGACAGACGGAGGGACCCGGATTCCAACTCGTCTAGTCACCCTGATCATTTATATATATAATATATAACCCTATATCTTAGTTTTAGGTAATAAAAACAACCGTTAGGTGAACAAAACTCTGTGCAACATGTTGCGAGAGTATCAAAATTGGAAAATATATTATATAATATAATAGATATAAATAAGCAAAAATAAAAACAAAATACAAAATAACGCAAAAAATAAAGTAATTAAAATTGCTATATTTTTTTACTTTACACAAAGTTTATCAACTCTACTATGCTACAAATAACGCATGCCATTAACAACAGCGAGGTACCCGAGCGTGCAGTGGCTTAATAATTTTACAAAGCCATTACACTAACACAACAACGTCAACGCACTTTAAAATTATCGATTTTTATATGGAATATTTATATGACTAAAGTCCATGAATTTTTTGTTTCACGATTGCTGACCAAAATATATAAAAATAGCACAACAAATTACTAATAATCGATCGACTTGAGTTGGCTTGGGGTACACCATGACGTATACTACTTGTTGCGCTCACAGCAGCAATGGCAACAAATGCCTGAAGATATGTGTGAATGTTTTTAGATGGCATTATTATATATTATTTATTATATAATTAAAATATAATTGGAGACACTTAACACACACATATATTTATGGTTTATGTTTGTCTTCATAAATTATAAAATTTAAAAGATATTTTAAAATATTTATAAAAAACTATAATTTCAAAGTACTTACATACCTATGGAGACAGTTTTTCTTCAATGTAATATTTTTCTGCAAAGGAAACCAGAAAAAGATATTTAATTCAATTAAATTAGCCACAATATAAAAATAAGCGGAAATAAATATCAATTTTAAAAATGTACTTTTATACACTCAATGCAAATTCATTCATTATTCTCATTTCCTTTGCACCACCCATGTTTATATCTGTCAGGACATTAGGAAATCCCTAGCACTCAAATCCTGCTGTGTGAAAAATTGATTTCTCTTTTGTAGGAAAATGTGCTGAAAGCAAAAAATGATTGAGACATTTTGAAGCAGATCAACTATGAAAGCGTAAAACGGGCGCATGCAGCGCGCGAATGGATGCTACAAAAATAAAAATAAATATGAAAATTTGCAAAAAAAAAAAAAAAACAAAACACAGAAAGAGTTAAAGAATTAAAAATTCCATTAAAAAAATTTTAAATCAAATTAATACAAAAATAATTTATAAAAATTTAAAAAAAATGTTGATAAAAAAATTTAAAAAAAAAATTTAAAAAAAAATAATAAATCAAAACTGTAATAAAATTAGAATTAAATATAAATAGCAAACAAAAAATAAAAATAAGTCCAAACTATGCGAACAAGGCTGTAATATCAAAAAGTTTATTATATCTTTTTTTTTGCTTTAACGCTGACTTGAGAAAACAAATAAAATAAGTGAAAAATAAAAAGGGAGTAATTGAAAATTTTTTAAAAATCTGTTTTAAAATAAAAACTTTGATTGAAAATTTAAAAATCAAATTTAACTGAAATTAAAGAAAAAAAGTAAATAACAGCTATTTTTAACAAAAATTAGAAAAATAGTTAAACAAAACAAAAATTCAATTACTATTAAAATAAAATTTATTTAAATTAAAAAAATTAAACATAATTTATATAAATTAAAAAATTAATAATTTTGTATTTTGTATATTGTATTGCAAATGCATTGTAAATAAATAGTAAATTAACTCAAATTCGAGTAAATTGTATAAAATTTTTAATTGAAGAAATATAAAGCAATTAAAATTAAATAATTTAAAATTAATGAAAAAATTTTTATACTTAAAAATAAGTTATATCAAATTATAAAATTATTGTTAGAATTATAAAATAAGTAATTAAATTTAATTAAACGAATTAAATTTAACTAAATTATCTTGGGTTATAAGTTAGTTATATTAAAACCCAATAATTCAATCTTACCTAAATTATAAAAGATCTTAAATTAAACAAATTACGAAATTTTAAATGAATTAAATCAAGTTATTTAAATTTAACCAAATTATATGATATTAAAGACTAATTAAATTACATGAAATTTAAATTAATTTATTCAATTTAAATTTAACCTGATTATATGAAATTTTAAACTGATTAAATTAAGCAGTTTAAATTTAATTTAATTATATAAAATATCATATTAATTAAATTTTTTTTTGCGGGTGAGTGAGTGGAAAATGCCATCCACATCATCAATGCTGTCGTCACAGCAACGGTATGTGCCGCTTGCAGGTCCCACCCTGGGACCGCGTTTGTATTACTGAATGTTTGAATAATGAATTTAACCATATAATATTAATTTTTAAATTAATTAAATTATACAAAATTTTAATTTAAATTACATTGCTTTAAGTTAAAAATTAAGCTATATTAACTAAGTTTTAGCAAACAAAACAATTTTACTTAAAACGAAGAAAACATTATTAAAATATAGGAAACATTAAAAATATATAAAACAAAATGAGACTAAATCAATAATTCTACAACAATTTTACTGAAATTAATTCAACATAAAATAAAACTAATAAAAACTTTGCTGAAAATCAAAGCAATTTATAAAAATATGTTTATTATATACATTATTAATTATTAATACAATAATACATTTGTTAAATTTAATTTATACTAATTAAAAAAAATTATTTATGTAATTATAATTAATTATATAATTATATATATCAATTACAATAATAATAATAATAATATAATAATAGTTATTATAATTATAATTATATAATTATTTATAATTTAAAAATTATATTAAATTATTATAATTATAATTATATAAAAGTTTACTTTAACTAATTGTTTTAAATTTTAAAATAAATTTTCATTGCAACTAAAAAGTTAAGCTTAATTAAGTCGAGTTTTTATTAAGTAAAAAAAGAAAGTGCTTTAAAATATATTACAAAATTAATTTAAGTCAGCGATTCTCAAATGATCAATAAGCATGTAAATCATGACTTCATTTAGCAAGCAGCGCTTCATTAACGCCAAAATTAATACCAAATTGTTGCAGGCAAAAATCGCGGTTAACATTTTGATAGTTGTTTTTTTTTTCAATTTAATGATGCAGAAAATTCAATTACAATGCACAATCACAATTTGCAAAAATTACGCTGATGCACAGCGACAACGGCAGCGCAACCACAAATCATAAACTAGTCTTATTATTATTGTTGTCACATTTTATTGACAGCGCATATCTACCATATATACGTACATATGTATATGTATGTAGGTATATAAGCAAGTGTGGTCATGTGATTTTCCCTCAATTCTAAGCTGCTATAACAGCTAGGCGTATAAAATATAAAATGCCTTGCAGAGAATGAAAAAATCAGCACACAACTCTATCGCTCAATAATTCATTATCTGTGTCGCTCGCTGGGTAGCTTTGTCATAATTTCAATAACTGACACTGTCACTCGCGGACAAGTCACTCTCCGATCGCTTAAACACCTGGAAGTCCCAGTCGATTAGTGCACAATACGAATTTCGCGAACTTTTAGCGAAAGCAATTAAAATTTACGATAGTAGCAAATGGTTATGGCGTTTGTCGCGGACCACCGGCAGTGGGAGAGCGCTGCGAAACAGCTAAGCACCTACAAGTGACCAAATGCCGTAATAAGCGCTTTATTTCACAGTTTCGATGCTTTTTTAATGGTTGTTTGGAAATGAAAATATGCATATGCTTAAAAGCACCCAGAAGCAGCTGAGTATTTTGCGTAGGATGCTATGCACGGTTAAATGCAAAAACTGCAAAAATAATTTCAAGTAATGAACTAATAAAGCTTCGTGATTACACTTCTGTGAGTACTTTGGAGCAAAGAAAGAATTCACTTTGCTGACCATGGTGAGCGCATTTTCAAAGCTAAAGCAATTACTGAAGCAATATATTTACTAGTCTAATAATTTTTTAATTGGTCAAATATCTTTGTTCCCTGCTTTTTGTGTTATGTTGGCATTTAGCTCGAAGTTGTTTGGTACTTTATGAACTTATGAAACACACTTTTCACGAAGTTTTTTGGAACTTTATGCGCCCGTGGAACACACTGCTCACCTGGTTTATGCTCAGCGAAGCAATATTATGAACTGCTAGTCGAGGTTGCGAATTGTTTTATACAAAATGTATAATTGGATTTCGAATTCAAATTTATATGTAAAATTTTTAATTCCGATGTTGAGATTAAACATTTAAAATCTAAATTTTAATTTATTTTTAGTTATAAAATTTTATTTTTAATCGAAAAATCGGTCCAAGGCGTAAAAATTTAATTTTCAAATTTTAATTCCATTTAATTGAAAATCTAACATAATTTTTAATTTAATTTAAAAATTGAAATTTTGATTTTATAATTTAAAAGTAGAAAATTTCAAACCAGTATTTGGGATTAAAAATTAAAAATAAAATTTTAATTCGGTTTTTGGGCTTAATTTTTTTTATTTCATAAACCGGTTTTTGAGAATACATTTATTTATATTTTTTTCTATTTTTAGAACTAAAAATTTAAAAATTTGTTAATTCAAATTTTAGTTCAATTTTTAATTCTTTGCAACTCTGCTGCTGGTACAACACTACAATTGTTTACAATTCCCTATCGTAAGTTATAAACAAAGTAGTACTTAATGAGCTTATATAATGCAATTCACAAGTAATAAATAAATTAGTAATATTGATTTATGAACTTGTGAAACATTATAAATGTAAAAATTACGCCAAAAGAAAACAAGTCTTTAGACTTTAAAAGCAACACTGTGACTTGCTATATATTCATTTGATATCGGATCGAACAACAATTCTTATTTGATACATTTTGATCTGCTGATAAATTTATGAACATATGGTTCAGTACTATAGTTGAGCGCAAATTCGAAGACATTAATTACTGTTGTGTTTTTGAACTTGTGGAACACAATTTATATTTAGAAAATTATGAACTTGCGGAATAAAACCAATTTATAACACAACAACAAAAAATCTGGTAGCCAACTTTGAACTTATGAAACACGGTTCATAGAACTCTTGCAAATAAGAGATCGAGAGCAACAGTATTGAAAATTTTCGTGGTAAAAAAGTTTAAAAAGTTAATGAAGTAAATCAAGTGAATCGGTGATGAGCTAAGACTATTATTACAGAGGTATGTGATTCTACATAAACACTTCAATACGGCTATCACAATAGCACCTATTTCTTTTATGCACATGTGGAAGACAAGGCGATTTTGAAAATTTTTTGAACTTGTGGAACACAATGCATATTTGAAAACTTTTACAACTTATGGAACACAATTCAAATTTCATACAATACTAAATTCTTTTTGCAATTATTTTTGTTATACTAAATATATTTTTATATACTTATCGAAGAAATAAATTAACTAATGCCGTCATATAACTATATCATTTTGTTATACTTTAAAGCATGCCTTTGCTGCAAAATAAATTCTTTGACCTTTCAACCTTTTATTGCAGAAAATTCGCACTAAAACTTTTCCAACACTCTCCCATTTATTTCTTTAATATCTTAGCATACCAATCTAAGTACCAACGGCACCTGTTAAGTCCTAAAAGTGAAAAAAAAGTAAAGCATGCTTTGCTAAGAGAAAAAAACCATTACTTTGAGCTCTCAGCAAATTGGTTAGCCTTGCGCAAACTTGCACAAAGTAAAAGGTGATCGAATGTACACATAAAGTCCAGACAGACCAATCAGCCAATTCGTACCTTGACCTTTATTTTGAGGTGGGCACATAATAATAATAGTAACACAAAATAAACGACGGTAACTTGCCTTTGTCAATTTAATAGCACCCTAAAACGCCTTTGTTTGTCGTTGGCGTACGTCTGGTTTACGGCTGTGGCTAATGTATGAATTAACTATGGTAGAAATACAAGTGTGCACTCATGTTTACTTCCTTACTTTTCAGCATGAGTGAAGGTGAAAAAACTATTTTTTTATTCTTTTAATCAGCATATGACTGGAAATTTATTGAGAGAGATCAAAGAACTTGTAAGAAGCTTTTTTCCGGAGAAGTTGAAAAGACAATAATGGTGTGTACTTTCGTCTACAGCGATAAAGATATAAAAGTGGAAGACAGCTAAAGATAAGTTTATACACGGATCGTTCCTTGAAACAGGATATTTGCAAATAATAGCATAAACTGTTGAAATTTTGGGGCGAGTGCGGATTTTATAGAGCATTTCGATATTTCGGAAGAGCGTTCAGATCAACCAATTATTGTGACAACAAGTGGACAAAACCTAAATTGAACACACTAGCAGTACTTTCGAGCAATTAGTTTTATTCACTTAGAGACATTTTCTAAAGTCCATTGAAATTTCCAGCATGCGAAGTATTTTAAATAAACAGAAATTTATTGCACAGCGGGCGTATAGGTGATTGTATGTATGTATTGGTTTGTTTACAAATGAACATACGCATAAATATATCAAATATTTAACTAAACCCGATTGTTTACGACATTACGTATCATTTGATTTATGAAATGCTGCCATTGAGCTTTTCACTGCTCAAATAACCGACCGTAAACAAACAACGGAAACTGCGGACAAACGTGAGCACGAGCGAACACGCGAGGATGAAGGCGAAAGCGGGCATGTGTTTGCATTTATTGAATATTTATTTGCTTTAGAATATAACCAAATAAAGTGGCGCGATATAAGGAGGACGCCGCCGAAGCTAAGAATCTGAGGGGCATTAATTTAATACAAACAATATTATTACAAAAAAATTTATAAAAACATCTAATTGAATAAAATTATATAAAAAATTAAAACTTAGAATAAAAATTTAAATAGAAAAATTAGAGTGCAAAATAAATTAGATAAACAAATTTAAACTGCAAAATAAAATTAGTAAAAAAAATTAAATATACAAAAAAATAGTATAATAATAAAAGCGCATTTAAGAAAGATTTTAAATTTCAAAAAAACAATTATTATAAGAATTAAAAAATTTAATTTATTTAAAATTCAAACAAATTAAATAAAAAAATTTGAATTTGAAAAATAAAAATAAATAAAAAAATTAATAAAAATTAAAGCGAAATTTAAAATTATAAAAAAGTTTAATTCAAAATAATTTTAATTTTTATTTATTAACATTAATAAAATTTTTTTATTTTTATAAACTTTAAAGTAAACTAAATTTAAAACTATAACATTAAAATAAAACTAAGATATAAAAAAAATTAAATAAAAATTACAAAAAATTAAATTTAGTTTAATAATAATTTAAAAAAAACTGTATTTTATTTAATTAAAGTTGAAAAAAATAGAAATACCAAAATTTAGAATATAAAAAGTTTTTTTCGAATTTGCAATTTCAAAATTCAAAGCATTTCTTGCAGCAAAAGCATGCTTCAAAGTATAACAAAGAAATAGATCTACATACATATATGATGGCATGAGGTAATTATTAAAAATAAAAATGCAAAAAACATTTCAATTTTTATTTATTAAGATAAATAAATTGTTTGATTTTGAAAAACTTTAAAATAAATTTAATTTAAAAAACTATAAAACTAATACCCAGAAAAAATTATGTTTAAATTAGAAGATATTAAAATAAAATATAAATAATAATAATAAATTAATTTAAAGTTAAAAAACATAAATTTAAAATTTAAAACAATTTAGTTTACAAAATAATTTTAATTAAGCATTAAAAAATAAATTTAAAAAAAATTAAATTTAATTAAAAAATATTAGAAAAAATAATACCAAAGAAATTAAAAATTTATTAAAAAGTTTTATTCAAGAAATTTTAAATTTTTATTTATTAAAGCTTAATAAAATTTTTTGCTTTCCATCTATTTTTAAATACATTTTTAAATGTTTTTAGAAAAAAAGTCCAAAAAAAATATCCATTAAAGAGGCTTATTTAAATTTAAACTATTAATTGGTAGCAGAAGAACTCTTTCAGCGCGTTTTGTGAACATTCCATCATAAAATCAAATCAGATAATACAATTTCTATGGGAATAAAAGCTATGTAAATATAATTGCCTCTAATTATTGAACAAAGCGTTTGCGCCAGTAATCAAATCAATTGTGGCAACAGCAAGCAGCAGCAGTGGTTGCGCATAATAATAGCAAAAGCTAATTAAGTTTTCTAGTAAAAAACAACAAACAACTAGCGACAACATCTATCGCATTTGAATGCAAAGAAAAAACTGACATTAAAAAAATATAATTTATATAAAAGAAATATAACCATATAAGCATATTTTCACACAAACATGTGTACACATGTACTTGTACATGTACTTGTACACATAAAATCTCAAAAATAAGTAAAAACAATATATTTATTATAGGATTTTAAAATAAAGGAAGAGATTTAAAATAAAAAATAATCAATCGAGAGCCTGTGTGTGGTACACTGAAAGACACTCTGGGAAAATATATATACAATAAATTATATATTTTATTTTATCGAAATGCTTTTTTGTTTTTTATCACTTCAACTTGAAAATAAAAAACTCACAAAAAATATAAAATAAATTGATAAAAAAACATGTTGTACTTTTTTTAATTTTTAAATAATTTTTTTTTTTATAATAGTTGAAAATTTTGAAGTGTAATAAATTAAAGTTATATTAACGCAAATTTATAGTTTTTAAATTTTTTAAAAACATATTTTTTTTCATTTTCATTTAGTGTTATATTGGTGAAAAAATACTGCTACTTATTTTTTAACAATTATACTTATTTACGTATAATAGAATTATAAAAAGTTGCTTTTCAAAATTAAGAAAAAAAATTTAGCAAACAAATTTAAAAATTGTTTTAAAATTAATTTATAATATATACTTATATTACTTTTAATACAAAACTCTAAAAAGAAAACTTCAGCTTTTCTAAAATTATGGACATTTATTATAAAAATAATTACGTGTAACATAAATAAAAAATGTAAATATATATAATTTTCTAAATAAAATTTTAATTTTTTTTTTTTTGTAAATTATGTATAAAAAAAATTATTTTTTATTAACTATAAGCTCTTTTTCAAAACTTTTCAAAACTGATAAAAAAAAATTTTTTATTCATTTGTCCGATCGGTGAAATTAGTTTAGAAATCATTAAAAATATTTTTAAAAACTTTAATTTTTTAAATTTAATTTATTTTTTAATTATAATTTAATTATTTTAAATTTTAATATTATTAAATATCATTTTTTTATTGTAACTTTTTTTAAATTTTATTTATTTTTTATTTATTTTTATATACATATATATATATATTATAACGGTATATCATATTTTGTTATCATTTAGTGGTCACGTTGAATGACGATCTCTATATGGTCCTCAGAAATTTAAAATACCATATATTTTAAAAAACTATTTAATGTTTAACTTTTACTTTCTTTTTTAATTTTACTCTTTAAATTAACTTTAATATTACTTCCTAATGACGCTGGAGCTCTGAAAAGTTATATAATATATATCTTTAATTAAATAATTAAAATTGAATATAAAAAAAAATATTATTTATAATTTGCTTTCAAAAATTTTTAAAACATTTTAAAAATGATTTGAACTTTTTTATTAAAATAGTGTGTAAAAAAAATTTTTTCTATACGCTTCTCTCTATCTGCCTTCAAATATGTTTTCTAATTATTACTTGATTTTCATTTTTTTTAGAAAATGAAATGGAATAGTTAAATTTGTTAGAAGTTACACAAATTATTTAAAAATTATTTAAATTACAAAAAAAAAAAAATTGTGGCAAAAAAAATTTTTTATTTCTAACTTCAAAGTTGTCTCCTAAAAGTTATTTGCTGTTTTTTAAGGTATGTTTAAATTTGGTCAGAAATTACTCAAATTATTGAAAAATATGTATTGTCTTAAAAGTGCTTTTTTATCTATATAATATATTGCGTATGCGCGACGTGAATTTTTTATGCTGCATTTCCCTAGCACGCTCCAGCAGCATAAGTGATTTGCCTGCAACCCTGAAAATCGATATATAGTATACTTTTTTTTTATGGTAAATATATGTATAGAACTGAAGCAGCTCTTGCATATCCTGTGCGATATGTGCAAAATGCCACGCATGCACATGTTAATTGAATAAAACCTAGCTGGAAGGGAGGCTTTCTGCATTGTCTGCTGTTCCCTGTACTTTAATAATGCATTTTTATTTTCTTATTTTTAATTTTTTAATTCGTGTTTTTTGTTTCCTCGTCGCTTCTTTTATTATTTGCAAACCACTCCAAGCATATTGAGTTACACTGATTTGATATTGGCAGCAGCGCAGAAAAATCGGATTTTCCATAAAATGCATACACATATGCAAGCGGAGGTAACAAGGATATATATAGGAAAATATGCAGAAACACACACATTATCATGTCTGCAACTCTCACATGTCAACCGTTATGCTATGATATGCTGCCACATACGCGCATTTAATTGCATTGTTTGTATGACTACCTAAAAGATAGCGTATGTATGTGTATGTAGTTGAATGCGCGTTCGATACGCTCAGCACTAATTGAACACTCATACGCCCCGGCGGCAAGAATATTGCACCGCATTGCTATATCAAATTATTGACAGTAATTCAATATGTTGCCATTGGCCGTTGAAAGCATAGCGCGATAGGTAATGACAATAAAAACAATACACACAATAAGAATACACATCAACATAGAGTAAAAGCCAAATGCAAAAAAAAAAAAAAACAATAAAAAACCTTAACTTCGGTTGTGCTGAATGTAGCATACCTTTCACAAATACAAAAGATGCTATACAATAATTTTGATCGGTCAGTTTGTATGGCAGCTATATACTATTGTATAATAACTGATCTGTACAATTTCTTCGGCGCTTGCACCATTGCCTTAGGCAATAATCCATCGCAAATTTCGTGAAGATATCTCGTTAAATACAAAAGTTTTCCATACATGGACTAGATTTTGATCGACCAGTTTTTATGAGAGATATAAGCTATAGTGGTTCGATATCGACGGTTCCGAAAAATGAGCAGATTCTCGTGGACAAAAGGAAGTGCTAAAAATTTCAAAACGATATCTCAATAACTGAGGGACTAGTTGCCATATATATAGAGACAGACGGGCTTTAAAAGGAGAACCAACCTCTCTATCGAAAGAACGACTTATCAAGAGAGCTTTTGTAAAATACTGACAAATGATAAAAAAAAAACATTTTGAAACTAAACAAATAAACAAATAAACATCAAGAAACACATCACAAAGAACTACACAACTTACTATTCATTGTTATTATTTTTTCTTCAACTCTGCAAACTTAACTCAGTATACGTCAGCTGTAATGCTACAAATCATGTTTACACAATATATGTATGTACATATGTATTATATAAATACTACGCCACAGTATTACACTTATTCCAGCACTTAAGCCTAAATAAACGCAGCACTCTTTGCGAACTAAGGACGTAATCAATTAAACACACTTACGTCACTGAGTATCCCATAGTAGGTCTAAATACGCGTATGTATATATGTAAGTACATACCTACAATATCAATATAAGTAAGTGCAGCCGAGAAGCTACTCGCACCACTTGCCGACATATACCCGATTATTTACTTTCTAATTGAAGCTGCTAACTAAAGCGAAGCTGAAAATCAAATAAAACACTTATTGAAAACGAAGCTAAGTGATGCGTGGTGCGGTTGAGGGGTGACAGTAGAGAAATCTGATATAATTGAAAATTTAAATTGTCATAAGAACATATGAATTCAAATACAAAATATTAATAATAATAAAACTTTAAAAATGCTATGAAAACAATAAAATAAAACCAGTAACGAAGAACAAAAAATGTTTGCAAACAAAATAATATGTATAAACTATAAAAAAAAATTAAAAATAAATTAAATTAAAAAAGGCAAGCAAAAATCCATTTTTTTTTTTAATAAAAATATTAAACAAATAAAAAGTTTCAAGAAAAAAAAGAAAATAAAATAATTAAATAAAAACGTAAATAGAAGTAAACAATTAAAAACCAAAAATTTGATAGAAACCAAAACCGTATGAATTAAAAACAAAATATGTGCTATAAAAAAATTTAAAAAAAAAAAAAAAAAAAAAAAATAAAAATATAAAAAAAATATATAAAAATAATAATTTAAAAAAATAATGAAATGTTAAGAAAAAATAAATAAAATATAAATACACAAAAAACAAAAAAAAAACACGTTACATTCGGTTGCACCGAAGCTATATTACCCTACACATATACAAATGTTCCATACAAGAACCTGAGTTTCATCGGTCGGTTTGTATAGCAGCTATACGCTACAGTGATCCAATCTAAATAGTTTCTTCAGACATTATATCGTTGGTTTAAACAATAATACGCGCCGAATTTCGTGAAGATATCTCGCCAAATAAAAACGTTTTTCACACAAGAACGCAATTTTGAGCGTGCAATTTGTATGGCAGTTGTATGCTATATTAGTCCGATCTGAATAATTTCTTCAGAGATTGTACCGTTGACTTGGACAATAATTCATATCAAATTTCGCGATGTTATCTTATCAACTAAAAGAGTTTCCAGCAAGGCCTTGACATTGATCGTTCAGTTTGCATGGCAGCTATATGCTAGAGCGGTTCGCTATCAACGCTTCCGACAAATGAGCAGCTGCTTAGTGAGAGAGGAACGTGTGCGAAATTTCAGATTGATATTTCAAAAACTGAGGGACTAGTTTGTGTTGGCCGGCAAACGGACGTGGCTAAATCGACTCAGTTCGTCATGATATGTATATATATTATAGAGTCTCCGACGTTTATTTCTGGATGTTAAAAAGTGCGTGTCAAACTTAATATACCACGTTTAGGGTATAAAAATAATAATAAAATAATAATAAAACAATCAAAATTATATAATATTATTAAAAATAATATAAGTAACAATTATAAAATATTATTATTGAAGAATAATGTTCAATAATTATATAGATAACAAAAAATTTTAAAAATAACAAAAAAATTTATTTAAAAAATTCAAAAAAAAAATAAACATAAGTGACCAAAAATAATCAGTAAAACTATAAAGAAAAAAAGAGAAACCAAAATAATAAACAAAAAAAATTAAATAAATCAAAATAAATGATCTTCTAAATCTTTAAAACAACGGCAAACCAGAAATTTTTCAATAAAACCACTAATAGCTCAACGAGACACACCAATAACGCCGATAAAAATATAAAAATTTCCAAAACTGCTTTCATAAAATATGCACACAGTACGAATATGTCCCGTAAGAACTAACCAAACAAAAAAGCGAAATAAAATAAAAGTAAATAAGCACAATGGCAGAAAAATTAAGCAAACAATTGGTTGGGTAGGAAGAGCAAATAATTACTTGCGCTTTGTGGACGTCATCCATTTCTCATGCCACAAAAAATCAAACGGCTAACTACTACAACTCACTTACACATTGGATTGTTTACAAAACAATTTTTCTTAGTGAATTGTGAGAACAAGCAATTTTTTTATCATTATTATTATATATTTTTTTATTTTTATTTCTTTTATAATATTTTGATATTTTTTTTCTGATATTTTCTTTCCGCTAAGCACTGCGGAAAGGTTAATTGGGCGACTTGCGCGGCGCTTTTCGTGCTGCCAGACTATAGCAGGCGTGCCGTAAAGCCAATGAACCATACTAAAGTCCCACCAACCAAATTGAAACATCTCATTTCTTTCGCGTTATAGGTTTGCTTAACGCATTCTTATATTTGGCTACAATAATTATAGTATGTGTTTTTGCTGTTGCTTTACTCATGCTCATTTATATTGGTAATAGGAAGCATAAAAATTGTGCCAATATATTCTTGAGTTGAGTTGTAAGAAATGTGGTGCGTTTTTTATGAGTCAGGCGCGTCGTATGATGAACCAAGTATAGTGAATAACCATTATGGGATGGTTATGAGAAGCGGGATTTGACTTTATTTTGATAAAACTTAGGCAGCTGATATTCTGCAGATTTTAGTACATAATTCAAAGCCAAAATTACTTACTATTTTTATTAGCAAAAATTTATAAAAAATTAGTAAAAAATTAATAAAAAATTAATAAAAATTAGGAAAAAATTAATAAAAATTTTAAATTTTTAATCTTTTTTTATTTTAATATTGTAAAAAAAATTTATCTTAAATTTGATATGATTACACTTTTCTGATTTAAGGATTTTTTTTAATTTCAATTTTTCAAATATACTGAATTGCTCAACTGTATTAAATTATTGCTGTAATTTGTTTATCTGAAATTTGGTTATTTTAGATTTTTTTTTTTGATTAATGGATTTTTTCATTAAATTAAACTTTTAATTTTTTTTAATTTTTTGTTTAAGTATACCGAATGAGCTAAACTTATGTGCAAACTTTAATATGAAATTAAATAAAGAAAGTGTAATTGTGAATTTAAATTCATTAATTAAAAAATATTTAATTAAATAAAAAATTTATTTTTGAAAATTTTTTTCTTATACGAATATTTTAGTTTATTGCTAAATTTTATATTTGCACGTTTAGTCGAAATTTAATTTTATAAATTTAAATTTTTTTTCAGTTTCATTAATTAATTTTTATAATTATTTTTTTTTTAATATTTTTTTATTTCTTTTTTTTAAATTTGTTTAAATTATTATCACCTAATTTTTTTATATGTTTTAAAATTTTTTTAAGTATTAAAACTTAAAAAATTTAAATTAATTTTTATTATTTTTCTTAGTTTTTTTTTTAATGTTTTTAACTAACTAACAACTTCTGAAAATTAATCATTTTATTTTGGCTGTTCAAATTTTATATTTTCGCAATTATTGTAAATTAACATTTATAAATATTATTACATTTTTCTAAAACCGTGCGAGAAAAATAACAGATATAAAATTAATTCAACACTGACACAATTGCATAAATTTTCGCAAATGCCATGGCAAAAGAGCGATAGCAGAAGTACAAAAACAAAACACCATCAAAAATAACCTTCTTTTGTCAACCAACAGTTGACTTTTGAGCGCTTACGCTTTTTAATTATTTTTTTATCAGTCATGAGTTGGGCGGCCCGCATGGTGTGCGCAAAAAATTTACGATAAAATGTTTACAACATTTTTCCCCATTTGCATATAATTTGCAGGGCTACACTTGCGCATCGAGGCGATGAGAACGTAGGCTCAAAAGCAGGGGCGGGTAAGAATAAAAAGGCGAGTTGAATAAAATCGAAAATATACATACATACCATATATTTATGCAAATATTTTAAATAATGAATTTTTTTATATTTTCTACTTACATTTTCGTATGACTGGTTGCTATAAAATTTTCATAATTCATATTACTTCTGCTTGAAATTTTCACATTAAATATTTATGACGTAAAATGTGCATTTTGATGTTTTGTTTTTGTAACTTTAAATCACGAAAAATTGTAGAGAAAACATTGCCACACCGATTAATTTCGCTTTACTTATTGAAGCATTCATGTATGTATGTATATTAGAGGAAGGTAAAGTAATGAACTGTAAACAAAAAGTAGCAATAGTTAAAAAATGTGGGCACTTGCTAATTCAAAATTTTTACTTTTGTACTTAAGTTTTTTAATCGCGTTTTTGTTATTTTTTAAAAAACATTCTTAAATGAAAAAAAAAATTTTTTTTTAATATTATATTTTAAAATTTTTATAAATTATTTTTAAATTATATTAAAATTTTTATTTCAATGTTTGGATGATATATTTATTTTTAATTATAAGAGACAAAAATAATAAGTATGCCACATTTTCCTGTATCATCTATGCGCCTTAATGTAGGCAACAATTTTTCATTATATTGCACAGAGCTTTTCTAAAATTATCAACACAAATAATTATTTCTAAAAAACAAGGAAAATATATTTTTTTTATTTAATATTGCATATGAAGCTTACTTTCAGGTCAACACTTATTTTTAAACTGTATAAATTTCTCCTGAGAAAGGCTACGATATCTACAAAATTAAAAACAGCGCCTAAAACGCCACTAAGTCCAAAGTAAAGTTCTGCTATATCTTATAAATGTTGTCAATTACAAGGGATTTGCTAAGAGAAAACGCGTTTGTAAAAAGTCACCACAGAGCTGATCCATTCAATTACGATACATTTTTCTGATGTGACGCAGTGCTTAACCTTGCTCATCCCCGACTCAATTAAGTTAATAGCCATAAAAATTTGCAGCGCGCATAAATGACTTTATCCTTTGCAAACGATTGACATCAGAAAAGGCGAATAAGCAAAAACACACACATAAAAAAGGGCAATGAAAATAAAGCAAGCTTTCAGGCGACCAATGGCGTTAATGACGTTAATGTGCGCCAAGTTGTTGGACATTAGGTATCGATATATATATATATACATATGTTCACACACGTACGTACGTAAGTACATGCAAAAATAAGCTTGCGTTGCGAGTACATTAAAATTAATTGAAGTAACATTATAGTAAATATGAGGCATAATTTCAGGTGCTTTTGGCTTCTATACTATGAGAATTAAGTAAAAATTACTTCAAGTCGTTTTATACGTAAGCACAAAAAATAAAAAAAGCGCGAGCTATATTAAAATAACTCTAATCTAATTTAAAATTATGCACATATGTTAGTATTGGGAATTTCTACTAACCCTAAATGTAGGCAGCACCATTAAGAAAGTTTTGAAATGACAACAGTTTTAGACATTTTTTTCACACTCTTTTACAATTTCGCAACATAATTTCAAAAATTCCCACCCAGAGCTAAATTCGGATAAATTTTAAATAAAAATATTGCCTAAAAGTATGCAACAATCATAACATCTGTTGAAAACTAATTATGCAAAATATGAAAACAAATTTTACTGCATTAAAGCTGCCGCGGAAAGCATGCCAAAAACCATGCTACAACTAAATTCAATAATTAATTATTAAAAAATTATATATAAGATATTTCATCTCCACAAATTCTATTATTTTCACGTGAAATTCACTTCAGTGATAATTTAAAATGTGGATTAGGCAGCTTAAATTATTTTATTGGCACACTCGTGTGTGAATAACCATGGAGCCTATACACATACATACAAATGTGCAGACTTCAAAAGAATCAAAGTAACAACAACAGTTTAATTAAAAGTTATTGGTATTTTCAAGAAATTTAATTAACCAAATAAGCAGTGATGAATTTTAAGAACAGCTTTTACTGGATAATCATATGAAGAAAATATTTGAGAGGAGGAAAAAAATTTTTTCGCTTAGCTAATCATATTTGGAAGATTGTAAGATTAAAGGATGTTAATTGGCAATTAAAATATTAATCATATAATGTATTGCTTTTAAAAGCGAATATTTAACAATGTGTGTATTTAAAAACGAGCGTTTTAAAACACAAAATTAAACTCAGCTGCACTAGAGTGACTAAAAATACTATGACGCTCTGAGCCCATCAGCAATACTTGTTTAAAAATATAACGCTGCAAATTGTATATATATAACTACAGCATATTTTTAGCAACACGATGCAAATTTCACAAAAGACAAGGACACAGATGAGTCTGTAAGAAATTTTATGGACATTAAAAGGCACAAAGACAATCATTGCTATAAAACGTTGCCTACATTTAAGCGCAAATGCGCATAAGTTAAGTGATACCCATGTAAAAGCGATTTACACACATGCACCCGCTTTGTGTCGACTAGTAACTGTAAAAGAAACCCTTTCTACCAACCTAGCTGAACAACAGGCGTTCACCAACTTTTTTTTGCTTTGTTTGCTTTTGTTAAAACTTGTGTTCGTGCTTTTCGTTTTCAACCCTCACACACGTGTGCAGCTATTTAGGCACAATAAATGTCTACCCGCAACAGCACAAAGTGGAGCACGCTCATATTGTGGAGTATATGCGTTTCTATTTAAATATGTTAATAACGGTGTATGTTGGCAATATTCTAACCTACATATTTTGCGCCGGTATACCGAATCACAAAAACAATAAAGACGAGTTAGTGCATGTTCAACAATCAACAACAGGTCTATACAAATGTAGATAAGAGTAAAAGAAATAAAAAATAAAGCATGTTGCATATTTTTAGGTGTAGTGCATTGCACTTATTTAGATGAACTGGGTAAACGGCGTTTGGAGTGAACAAATATTATATTATATACACTTATATATATATATATTGCATATTTCAGTTTTTACGATTTTTTTAAAAGCTTTTCATTCATTCTGAAGTCTATAAAAGTGCATACTTTTGGGAAAACTGTATTATTAAAAGCTTGAGTGCATAAATTTAAAAAAATATAATATTTTTTCTGCTTACACTGATTTAAATTTGAATCGAATAACGAAAAAATACCTAACGCTAGTCTACTTTTAGGAATTTTTACCAATTCTTGTTTACCAAAGAACCTTTTACCTTTTATAGCGGCATACTTTTAGGGACGCTTTACTGAAAATCGAAAGCCTAGTCTACATACAGGCATCAGACGCATTACTAATAATTTTTATTTGGTTTTTAAACAAAGAATGTGCTAATAAAATGCATAGAGGACAGAATATTTAATTATTTTAACATTATTCTATAAGAAATCGCAAAAATATCAAGAAATTATTTAATTCACATTAGTTTTCTGTAGCAACTGTAGCTAGTCTACTTTCAGACGGTTAACAGATTTTTGCAAACTTTTGTTACATAGAAAACGTTTACGCATTATAGAAGCCTAATTTTAGGGACGCATTTCTTTTTAATTTTTTAGCTATTATTTACCATTAAAATTTAAAACTATTCGTTATTCAAAAAATTTTTAATCAAAAATTTCAATTTGACGATTTCCAGCAATTTCTGGTCGGGATTATAGTATTATTAAGGGCATAAGTTAAAGAAGGTGATCGCAAGTTCTTACTTTACATACATTTCCTTTATTTAACTATGTTTTTTTAAATTAATTTAAATTTAATATAATTTTTTATATTTTTTTTATATATTTAAATTTAAATTTATAATACTTTTTTATAATAGTTTTTTTTTAATTTTTAAATTTAAATTTATTATAATTTTTTTTTCTTGAGTTACTAAGACATTTTTTATTTTTTTATATTTTTTATATATACATATTTTCTTATTTTATATTTAAAAATTTTATAATATTTGTTATTGTATTATTAAAAAAAAAATTGAGTTTCTTTATATTTTGTTAGAAATTTTACATTTTTCAATTTATTAAGAACGTTTAAACTATATAAATTTGTATTATTTTATTACTAAAAACTGCGAATTTCTTCAATTTTTTTATACTCTTTTATTTTTTATTTTATTGGAACTTTTTATTAAAATACGGTGTTAGTATTTTCATTTTTATGATTTGCACCTCACCAAATACGCTACCTGTATTCGCACGTATTGAAGTTTCAATTGCTTTAGCCTACTTACGGGCGCGTACACTATCACTTAGATCTTCTACAGTTTTTAGAGTTGCAATCGATTTTTTTCCACATACTTTGTGTACAGTATATATAATTTTATTCGTAACTTTGTTTTTATAATTTTTTCCGATCAAAAAAATTAAATTTTCTTTTTAACTTTGAGGCAAATGCATTTGCAAATGCAGAATTCACATAGCTCTGTAACACAGTCGTACGCACATACACAGCTGCATTTTATATTTTGCCATTGTCTGGAATTAACGGTACTTATATGTTGTATGAAGAAATGCGTTTCTTGCACTTGCACAGCACAAACATATGTGTTTTGTTTTACTACTCTTGTACATATGTATGCATATATTTGTAGTTGCACATATTTTCACTTTTTTCTAACCGTTATTGAGCGTTTTTGTGCGTTGCGGTTTGCGCCTTCCAAATCGCTTTGTTAACCGTACAATACCGTTGTTGAAATCGAACTGAAAACCTGCGCGGCAGCAAAAGCTGTATCGACTATCGACTCGTCGTCAATGAAACGACTCATCGCATACACTCGCCACCAACTCTATTTGCATCGTCTGGCGTTAGCGCCGACAAAAGCGCCCAGCTTTGCAATCGGCTTTCTTAGTTAAACATTGCAGCCCCGGCGCAACCCCGAAAAACGCATATCGTGTGAAAGCGAAATGCGGCGAGCGCACGTGCTGAATGTGCTAAAGTTTAGAGAGTATGGTGAGCGCAATATATGAGCTGCTCATTGGTAGTTAAAGTATAGCGACTTCCGGTAACGAAAACTTCTCAGTGAGAAATTTTGCATTTTTTATTATTCTTTAAACTCCCATTCGCTACAGCTGATTTCGCAAAGCAAATATAGAATATTCTATGGGCAAAGTGAAAGCAAATTAATTTTGTAGAGAACTAGAGTGCTGATTAAATACTCGCGGAGCTTTTGAATGGTTTTTGAGATAAAGAGCGCAATGCAAAAAAAACAGAGCGTTATAGCTGGGGAAACATTGGGGTAAATATGAAGCAAGAAGCGACAATATTGTTTTTTTTTTTTTTTTGCAGAGACAACAATGAATTTTTATATAATTTATATATAAACAACTTTCAATAGGTATATGTTAAAAGCGAAATGTTAGCAAATATATTATTTAAAATTAATTTTTAAAATACAATTTATTTATTTCCCTTTCATTTTATTTTAATTTTTATTAAATTTACTATTTTTATTTCATGTAATGTTTGTAAAATAAATTGAATATTTTCTATGCAATCTACTTTTCTAATTTAATTTTATTTATTTTATTATTTTTATTTTTAAATATATTTTTTAATTTTTTTTCTAATTTTAAAATTTCATTTTTTATATTTAATTTATTATTATTTAAAATTTTATTTCTTTTAATCAATTTTTTTTAATAATTTTTAATTTTTACATTTAATTTTATAAATCTTTTTATATTATTTTTGAATTTTTTAATTCTAAATTTTTTAAATTACTTAATTAAGTTCTTTAATATACTTTTTGAATAATTTTTAAATTTAATATATATTATTTTTAATTTCAAAACATAACTTATTTTTAATTTTTGAATTTGATTTACTTTTTTATTATTTTTAATTTCAAATCTAATTAATTTTTGATATTAATTTTAATTTGAATTATTTTTTACTTTTTTTTTAAATTAGTATTTTTTATATTTATTTTTTTATATTTATTTTTTAATTTATTTATTTACTTAATATACAATATTTTAACTTATCTTTAATTTTTAAATTTATTTTATAAAATTTCTTAGTTTAATTTATTTTTTATACCATTTTTAATCATTAAATTTCATTTATATTATTTTTAATTTTAAAATTTGATTTATTTGTTTTTTTTTATTATTTTAAGTTAATTAACTAATTACTTTAATAATATTTTAAGACTGATTATTATTTAGTGACATTTTTTTATAAAACTTTTTTCTTTTTAGTTAATTACTAAATTTTATTATTTTTTAATTCTTTTAAGGTCACTTTATTGTTCGTCCATTTTTTAATTTTTTTAAATTTGTTTTTCTCTTAATTGAAATAATGTATTTATTTTTTGTTCTGTTTTGTTATTTTAAATTTCAAGTTCTAATTAATATAATAATATTAATTTATTATTTTTTAACTTTCCTTTCTGAATTTTTATCTTGAAATTTCACTTCATAGGAACCAATTATTTATAAAATAATATATTTAAATTTTTGTTTTAATTTCTCCTTTTCTTAAATTGAAATATGTTTTTTAATTTCCATTTTTATTATTGATTCTTTTTATAATAATCAAGTGCTCAAAGGATATTTAATATGAATTTTTTTTTCGAATTCTGCTCCTAAAATGACACCCCATATCTAATTTCTTTTCACTCGTCTTAGCAAACACACACACAGTCAGCTGGTTCCTTCGGTGCATTCAGCACAATTCAGCATCATTTGTCTTAGTTGGCATTCGTTATACATATACATACATAAGTATGTAAATAATATATACCATATGTATGCCATAGAATAAACCGAAGCTTTATAGCAATCAAGGCATTCATAAAGTTTATGAGTTAAAATTTTTTAAATTGGACCAATTTTTTTTTTTTTATTATTAATTTGAATTTTAACCTTTACTTAATTTCTGTCATTTTTAATTTTATTTTGTTGAATTTTTTTTTATATATTTCTTTTATTTTTATTTTTTAATTATTTCTCTTATTTAATTAATTTTTAATCTTTTTTTTTTTAATTTTTAAAAATTATTTTATCTCTACTTTTTAAAGGTCTTTCCTATCCGGTAGCGCTCGCTTGTATTGAGAAACGCTACCTTCAGTTATTTATTACTGCCTCTCATCCTCTCTTCTACCCTTTCCATTTAGCTTTTTATTGCTCTCTCTCTCATCTCTGTCTCTCACTTCTTTTCACATACTTTGCGTTCTATCTGTTGCTTAATTGGCATCGTTGCTTGTCAAAGCTTTTTTTGAATTAGAATTCTGATTTTTGTTTTATTTGTATTTTTTATTTTATAGCTTTCAAATTAGGCACTTGTTGTGTGCTAACTTGATTGTCCAAAAAACTCACGAGATTTTTGGTTTTCTCACATATTGCAGATTTACACTGTTCTCTTTCTAGTTTTTGGTTTTGGATTTGTTATTGTTTCACATTTTCATTATCTGTTGTTGTTGTTGCGGTAATAGTTTTTTATTCGATCTGATTTTCAATGGAAAATATAAAGAATTACTTAACGCAGCAAAGCATTTTTTAAAGCATTTTCATGAATAAACGCCCTAAGATATGCAATGCTTTTCAGTAGGTGCTTTTGAAGAGGCTTTAGTAAACAATAAATATTGTAACAAATAAAACAAATAAAATTTTTTTTTTAAATTAATTTAGATTTTAAAATTAAACTAATATAAAAAATTTTAGAAATAAATATATTAAATTTTAATGAATTATTACATTAAAAGAAAAAATAAATTAAGAGTGTTAAATATTTTAAGAACAAAAAATTAAAGAATCAAAAGCAAAATAAAAAGTCCAAAAGAATAGAAACAAATCATAAATTTGAAAATCAAATTAATAAATAAAACAAAAAAAAAACAAAACTATATAAATTATAATTAAAATTAATGAATACTTAAATATAAAAAATTAATTCATAATTAATATATTTTCTTAATAAAAAAATAAAATAAAAAATTTTTTAATCTTAAAGTTACCCGCAGGACAGTAAAAGAACGCACAACTAATAATTCAACTGAAATTAAAAAAAACTGTTGCATACATTTAGGAGTGTAACGCATAGTTTCTGATTACTACGAATAAACACTGTCCGTCACTGGAAAAAAATATAAAAAAGCAAATTACAGAAAAAGTAAGTCCAAGTGTTGACACGAATATGACAGGACAAAGAGAAAAGAAATAAAAGAGTAATACAAGAACACTTGTAAGAAAAGAATATTAACTGGCCACTCAATCAACAGTTGGTAGTGACTAACATAAAGAAATGAGTGAGAAACAGACGCAAAAAAAAAACAGGCGCAAAGCAATTTTGCTTCGCTTGTGATAAGAAAATATACTTTTTTTTTTGGTAGGCACTACGCCTGAAACTAAACTTTCATTATTTGAAATTAATTTTTGTAGAATTTAGCAGATTTTATATTTAATATTATTCAGTTTTTAATTTGGGAAATATTTAAGGGAAAAACACCAATTATATTTAAAAGCGCCTCAATGTATGCTTCAATGTGCGTTTTAAAAAAACTTTTCAAAAATCTAATCTGCTAAATAATATTTAAAAAAATCGAACCTTTATGGTTAAATACTAAAGCGAGAACTTAAGCCTATGCCGAATTACTCTGGTGGTGAATTTATTCTACTCGCCTAAAGTTATGCAAATCAAAACAAAAGAGACCCTTGAGATAGAAAATTTTAGCAAAACCTCTTTAGAAGCTCCCATATCATGAATTATTTATATTTTCCTTGCGAAATGAAATCGATGTTAAATGAACAAATGACTTTACGCCTAAAAGTATGCTTTTAAAAATGAAAAATTTTAAAATACGTTCTGGGTTGCAAATAATGCATTAAAAAATATAAGATCCTAAATTTTTTAATTAAAAAATTCGCAGCCGTGCTCGTGATTACAAAGACGCTTCAGAAAAGAGTAATCACCATTGCCTCCGACTACTCTGGCATATTTTCTAACAAAACCTCGTTTGAACGGTCAATAGAACTCTATAAAAGAGATAAGGTTTCTCAATATCAAAAAACTGAGAGAAATTTCACAGTCTCTAACGCCTATAAATATACTTATTTAACACTACCATGTTTAATTTTTATATTCACACTTTTTGTCACGCAAATAAATTGGAATATATTTTTTTGGTGAAAAAATATTTCGACTTCACTTTCATTGCAGCAAAAATCAGACATGTAAATAAAAGAGATAATGATGATTGAAGCGCTGACAATAGAACTTTTCAACAGACAACATAATTGACGGCTTAACTGAGTGTAAATAAGTTGGCGACTACTTAGTGGACTGAAAGCGAAAAACCGTAGACACGTCCAGCCTACAAGGCCGGCATTTGCCAGACACACAATGAAATTTATGCGGTTTTTAAATGCGTTTTAGAAAGTGAAGGCGCATGGTAGCAGATCGAATAACGGCCATCGTTTTGAGGACCCGCAATAGAGGGTAAGTGGGCGTTTACACTGCAATTAAACTTGTCTTTTACATAGGTAGTTTTTAGCAACAAACAAATTATTTAGAGGAAAATGGCAGTTCTAAACCTAAATATAATGTAACCGATAGTCGATAATTGTTGAATATTATGGCAATTGCTAAAAAATAATAAAGTAGCAAAAGATTGTTTAAAAACCAAACAGGAGAATGTTATCGATACTCGAAAAATTGTGTCATCAGGAAATCATGGGTGTAAAAAAATGTATGTGAATTGCTAACATAAACAAATAATATTATTGTTGCTATATACAAACGTTTACAAAAAAAGTTATCGATAATCGATAAATTTTATTGAGATGCATATTAGTTTTAAGAGATTAATGAGTCCTGGCAAAACATTCATAAAGTAAGTAAAAATAAAATGAGCTGAAAGCACAACATTATTGATAATCGATAAATTTAACATCAGGCATTTTGGGTAAAAAAAATGTATCGGCATTTGCTGAAATAATAAAGCAACAAAATATTTTTAGAGAAGCTGATGGAAGAATGTTATCGATAGTCGATAAATTTTAATCGAGATGCATATTGGTTATTAGAAATTATTGAGTCTTGGCAATAAAGTAAAATTAAAAGGAGCTATAAGCACAATGTTATTGATAAATCCAGTCACACAAAAAAGATCGCACATTACTGTTAGAAAATGGAACGACTCTAAATTTAATGGCGATACACTAATCTCAGAAATTGATGAGCAAAACCGCACAAAAAACGAAACAGGGGATGTAAAGAAAAACAGAAAGAAGACAATGTGGTATGCAATAAAGGAATGCCTCGAACCCAAAACAAGTGACAAAAATACGTACGTTGACGTACGGAACTCCTTCAACAGGACCCGATTGAAAAACATGGTTGAAGCATTAGAGGAAAATTTTAAAATACCCCCATATCTCCGTCTAATGGTGAGGAGCAATTTGATAGATAGAATCTTTCTGTATAAAACATCTGAGGGACCACAATTCTTTAAGGGCTGCGCAGTGATCAATTCTCGGCCCAGATCTCTGGAACGTCAATTACGACAGCTGCGAACGCTGCGAAAAAGGCGTCCAAAATAACTTTCCAACTTAGCAAGTTAATGGCCAATATCGGAGGACCGAGACAGAAAACACGGTAGCTTTTGAAGTGAATGTCTTGCTCTACGGAGCAGAGGTATGGGCAAACTCTTTAAGCAAAAACAACCAACGCAACACCCTAGAAAAATTGTAGCTCACATTTGCTCTAAGCATACTAACGTTACATCATATCGTCTCAGCACCACAAAAGAGGAAATAAAGGAAGAGGGAGCAGGTACGTCACGATAGATGGACAGCCAGGCTAATCAGATCATAAAAGAGTGGCCAACAGTAAAAATGATGAGGTGGATTTTCATAATGCACAGATGTTACACTTATTTTAGAAAATATCTACATAAAAAGGGAAAAGTCGAAGAGCTGTATTGTATTATATGTACAATGATGCAAACGAGTATAACGCCGAACACACATTTTTCAAATGCATACGCTAGCAAATACAGCGAAATAGTCCCCACATTTTGGTCGGCACCCTGAATGCGACAACAACATAACTGTCTTGGTTCAAAACGACGAAAATTGGAAGAACATAAAAAATTACATAGAAAACGTACTACGTGTAAGAAAAACGGGACTTGGACGCAGGCAAGGACATGCAAATCTTAAAACGGTAAATATGGAACGCCAGCCTGAAGTAATGCGAAAGCGATCCCGCGGTGGGCGATGGTTCCCTAGTGGAGAGTTTCGTATAAATAGATGTTAACGAGGTGTTTATATCTTAAAATCGATAGTTTCTCATATCTTAATTTTTTTGTTGATATTTTAGTTTATACTATACACTATAAAATATATAAATTTTCGAAGAAACTTTTCAGATCAAGTCACTATAGCATATGCCATACAAACTGCTTGATCAAAGATCTTGTAAGAAATTTTGTATTTGTGAAGGGTATTATAGCTTTGGTCAGCTGAAGTTAACATTGTTTCTTATTTTATTATCTTTTTTTTTAATATTTTCATACATTAGTGTTGATTTTTATTTTTTTTTATCTATGTTTTCATTTAATTATTAATCGTTTTTCAACTATGTATGCCTTTAACAAAATATCAAATTGTATATCAATTGGCATGCAATAAAGCGATTTATAAGATGAAATCAGCAAATAATATTTAAATAAGAATAATTGAAGGCAAAGTTTACTCACCTCACACCTTGCAGCAGCAATTGATTTATAATTAACAATTATTATTGTGTAAATTCAATAGCACTAATGAGTTGTTTGTTGACGTAATAACACTGGCAACACTATTTTTTTTTTCATTAACCGATAGCCTGGCTTATCCTACCGAGACCTAGAAAAAAGGAGGAAATATTATATATAAATTTGCATGCTTGCGTATAATTTTCTAAATTTTATACAAAAATTATATATACTCAAGTACATTCTACATATATAATATATAAAGCTACACGCGCCTTGCCACTTGTAAACATTTATTTAATTCGCTTTTATCATTATTAACCGCCTGGCAATTAAAAACTAATTAATCTTGTTCTACATACAATTATACATACAAACATTAGGTGCAGAGCCAAAGTGCATATTTAGATATGTTTATATGTAGATATGTATTTTTGAGCAGCGCTACGCAGAAATTGGTAACACTTAGTGAAAAATTTAACAAGAACACTATCATACATTCGTACGCCTCAGCGCACTATCTAGCACTTCACACAAACACACACGCACACAGTTGCATATAAAAATGTACATATGTATGTAGGTATTTGGCTGTCAACTGGCACTTGTCAGCAACAAGCGTCTCCAGCTATCAACCACAAATAACACTATCAATTATAGCCATCTCAGGTAAATGCATAAGTATGTGTGCATATATAATATATGTATGTATGTACACATTCACCACCAAACAGCTGTGCTACCGGAATTATTTTGGCAGTACGCACGTGCTACCAATATTTCACACGCCAACACATACATACATACATATGAAAATGGTAACCACACGCCCTTATTGTGCAAAACAACGCTCTCGATTACCGTTAGTTGGCAAATACTGTCAAATATTGAGTTGTAAGCAAATGAATTAACTATTTTTTGGCCTAACGGTGACAGTGACAGATTTTTTTGTTATTGTTGAACAAACAAATTCAGTTCATGCCATGCCAAAATTCTTGACAGATGTTGGTTGATAAGTAGTTACAAGTATTCTTGATTTTAAAACATATCATAACTTTCAAAGCAGGTAATAAACAACATTAACAACACATTACAGCTGCGTCACAACTGACTACTTATAATGTTGAAAAGGCAAGAAAAAATAATAAAAATTTGACATTTATATAATTATAAGTAGTATAATTGAAACAGTAATTATAATAATTTTTCAAAACTTGTTATTCGAAAAAAAATTTTTGGTGCAAAAATAAATTTAAAAAACACAAATATAATAATAAAAAAAAATTTTTTTTAATTATATATTAAATAGTTAAAGTATTTTAAAATATTTAAATTAAATTCATTATTTAAAAAAAATTTTAATTGATTAAAAAAATTTTTTTTTTGATTTAAAAAAATTTTTTATTCATTTAAAATTTTTTTTGATTTAAAAAAATTTTTTATTCATTTAAAATTTTTTTTGATTTAAAAAAATTTTAATAAAAATGTAAAGAAATAACAAAAATTTTTTTTTGATTTAAAAAAATTTTAATAAAAATGTAAAGAAATAACAAAAAATTTAATATAACAAAAACTTAATAGACTTCAAAAATTTTTAAATAAAATTAAAGCACTCTATAATTCATATAAAATATAAATATTTAAAAAAAATTAAACATAATTTTATTTTCGAAAATTAATTTTCGAATCGCAAAAACGAATTTGGTCTGAAAGTCAAAAAGAAATAAAAACTTTACAATCGAATATTTATATAACGTAATAATTAAAAACATAAACAAATAAAAATTAAAAAAATATATATATAATAAACAATTAACACAAAAAACTTTATTAAAAAAAACTTTTATATCTTTTTATTTGTTTTTAAACCTTAAATTATATATTAACAAACTTTAAAAATAAATTTCGATGAAAAAAAATGTATAAAACATTTAAAAAATATTACAAAAATATTTAAAAAAGAATTTAAAAAAAACATTAATAGTAAAATCAAAATTTAATTTTTAATAAATTTAATTTTTTTATTTAATAAAAATTAAAAAAAATATATATATAATAAACAATTAACACAAAAATTTTATTAAAAAAAACTTCAAAATCTTTTCGTTTGTTTTTAAGTCTTAAATTATAAAAAATTTAAAAATATTACAAAAAATAAAATAATACAAAAAAATGTAAAAGAGAATTTAAAAACAATATATAGTACTAAAAATTTATTTTTAATACAATAAAATTATAAAACAATATATACATATAAAACATTAAAACAAAAATTTTATTTAAAAAAAAACTAACTAAACATCTTTAAGAATAAACCAACTTAATTTTCGAATCGTGTAAGCGAATTCCGTAAAGCGACACACAAAAAATATTTTATTTTAAAATTACATGGAAAAAAACTATTAAATTTACAAAAATCATTAAATTGTTTTAATTTAATTTTTTTATTTCAAAAATGTTTTTGTTTCGTTCAAAATATATTTTTTTTAATCAACATTATTTTGCTTTTAAAATATTTTTCTGTTTAATATTAAATAACACTAAAAAACCACTTTAATTTAAAACTTAATTATAATATTCTTTGTAATTTTTTTTTTTTTTAATTTTGTTTATATACAATAAGAAATGTGAGAAAAATTTTAAATTTCTGTATATAATATAAATTAATATAATTTTTGACCAATGAAGGAACATTTTTTTTTGAAAAGTGAAAACTTTTTTGCTGTTGCTTTCAATATTTGAATTTCATTTTATTTAATGTAGTCAATTTTTAAATTTGTTAAATGTTCATGAGAAAAAAAAATTATTTGAATTACAAAAAAATTTACAAATTTTTTATATGTACAAGTATGTAAGTAAATTCGAAAATTTTATAATTTTATCAATTTAGAAATCAAATATTGCAGCTTTTTACAAGAATAACAGCATTTTTACTTTCGAAAAGTTTCGGGGAGATACACTAAAGCTCGTCTCTGTTTATTTTCATTGGCTCTTAAAATTAAAAAAAATGTCAAAATTTTTAAAGCTATAAATTTTTCTATAAAATTTTTGATTAAATATTTTTTGTATTTTTTTTTTTATTTTATAATTTTCAAAAATTCCTCAGTAAAATTTTATTTTTTTATTTAATGTATATTACACATTATTATTTTCGGTATTTAAATCGAATTTTTTTGATTCCGATTCCGTCAACAAAAATCATTCATAATAGTAATATTACTAAAATATATATTTTTAAGTTAATTAACTTTTTTTTATTTTTTTTTTTGTTTTTTTTTTGAGAGTTTATTATGAGCTAAGAATTTACATATAATTTTATTGAAATTATTTTAATTTTTTTTTTAAAGAGACTAAGTAAAATTTTGAAATGTTTATATTTATTTCTTGAAATTTATTAAATGTATAATTTTTTATATTTTGATTATATATTTTTACTCTTTCTTACAAATTTTGACTTTGTGCCAAAGTTATAATAGTCAACCGTGCCTGCGCGGTATAGTTTTCACTGCGCGTTTATTGCATATGAAGGTTAAGGGTATAACTGTATTAGAAGGCTAACCGTGATGGTAATAGCAAAGCTAAATATTTGCAAGCACATAAAAAATGAAGTAGCACAAAACCCAAAAAAGCAAAACAAAAAAAGTAACATCAACACCAATTACCAGCGCAAATCGAGATATATAACACTTATATGCGCGTGTGTATATATGTAAGTACAAACGATTATAAACCCATTGTTTTTGGCTATATCTACAGTCTATAGTTCACTTAGATCTTATGTACTACTGTTGCTTTTTTATTTCGTGGATTTCAACTTCAAATGCACGACACGTCGCGCAGCGCGTCAATGGCCAATAACTGAGTGCGTGTCGCAGTGCTCAATAAAAAATTAAATAAAATTAAAATGAGTTAAAGTACCACAAGTAGTAAATGACCAGAGAAGGGTTTGCAACAAGAGAAAAAAACTTAAAAGAAAAAAATGTAAAAATAATAATTTTAATTCAATACAAAATTTTAACTAAAAAAAATTTTTAAAAGCTAATAAAATTTACTAAAAAAATCAGAAAAAACTTCAAAATATTTAAAAAAGAATAGATAAAATATGAACATAAAAAAATTAATACGCACAATTTAATAATAATTATAATAAAAAAATAAGAAAATTATAATAGAAAATCTTAAAAAATTATGAAAAATATATTATAAAAAAAATTATAAAAAAGTTTATTTAAAATTTAATAATTTTCACATTAAAATATTCTGATTGTTCTCTATTTTTTTAATTTTCTCTAACATTGTCAACGCAAATTATTATACTTTTTAAAAA
This sequence comes from Bactrocera oleae, assembly GCF_042242935.1. Classification (NCBI taxonomy): domain Eukaryota; kingdom Metazoa; phylum Arthropoda; class Insecta; order Diptera; family Tephritidae; genus Bactrocera; species Bactrocera oleae. The sequence continues at coordinate 6,007,288 of NC_091539.1, forward strand.
AAAATTTAGCGCACACCAGACAGCTCTGCCGCTTGTGATAGGAATGCAACGCACATGCACAAGCGTACATAGTCACATACATGCAATTACATACATATATATATGTATATGTACATAGCATATGCCCATATACGATTTTTAATTGCCAAATGCGCAGCCTGTTCGACCAGTTTTACCGCCTTGCTTGTTTGCTTGCCTATTCTTGATGCAACAATTGTTGTTTTTTATTTTGCTGCATTTAATTCTTGTTGTGTTGCAAAACGTTCAGGCCCCTCCCTAAGGTCGTCTGCTGCTGCCACCCAACCACAACCAGTTTGCGATCAGGAGACGCCATTCGGCCGGCACTAGCATGCACTTAGGCAAGTCAAAGAAGTTAAATGCATTCTATATGCTCTTAATAGTGTCGTTATTGTTATTGTTGCTCTTGCACTTTGTGTTCCTACATTGTTGGTGCATTACATATAAAGCGTTTTGCGATTTCAATTATAATACATTCTGTCCAAAGTTTATAATATAGATAACTGCCTGTTGTTGTATTTATTATTGTACCATAAATATTATTATTGTTGTCGATATGTTATTAATTTTTATTACTACCACTTTTATTAATTTCTGCATTGATTTTAATGTTTCAATTTTTAATTTTACAACGTATTACATAATTTGTTGTTGTAATTTGTTTATATTTAATTTAATTTATAGTTTCTATTTTAATTTTAAAAATCGACTTTAATACTATACTCTCTTCTTCTTCTATCGTCTATCTTTGTCCTCTCTCTTTCTCTGTCGCACATATTTTCAACTATGGCTCCGTTTTCTCACTATCTCTCTCGCTGTACCCACTGTTTTCAACTAATTTTTTTCAAAATTACAGCAGTTTGAATATATTTTTTATATTTGTTTTTATTAGAATTTTTCTCTCTTTTAACCATTTTTTTATACTCTCAACCTGTTGCTACAGAGTATAATAGTTTTGTTCACCTAACGGTTGTTTGTATCAGCTGAAACAAATCGAGTTAGATATAGGGTTATGTATAATATATATAAATGATCAGGATGAAGAGACGAGTTGAAATCCTGTTGACTGTCTGTCCGTCCGTCTGTGCGTCCGCGCAAGCTGTAACTTGAGTAAAAATTGAGATATCTTCATGAAACTTGGTACACATGTTTCTTGGCACCGTAAAACGGTTGGTATTATAGATATAGATGGGCGTAATTGGACCACTGCCACGCCCACAAAACGTCATTAATCAAAAACAAATAAATTGCCATAACTAAGCTCCACAATAAGATATAATACACAGGATCAAATTAGAGAGGGGCATCTGCAGTTAAAATTTTTTTTAAAAAGTGGGTGTGGTCCCGCCCCCTTATAGGTTTAACGTGCATATTTCCTAAACCGCTAAAGCTATAATAACAAAATTCGCTGAGAACAAATGCCTTTAGCACTTCTATCGGGTGACAACCCCGCCCACTCCCCATATAACGGTACTGTTAAAAACTAAACACGTTCAAAACAAACAAAGTTCAATATTAGACAGTGGGCGTGGCACCATCCACTTTTAAGGGAAAACCCATATCTTGTCATCTGCTTAACCGAATTCGGTACATAACATTCTTTTCATATCTATTAAAACTCAGATTATTTAACTTTAAACTTTTTTTTATTTTTTTTATTTTTTGTAATTTTAATTTTCCTCTCTTTTACACTTCCTTTTTTCTATAGCTTACTTAAAACACCTTAACTATTTTTATCAAAATTACAAAATTAATTATTTTGAAATAAATACATTTTTTTTTGCCAATTCACACGAACTTCTCAGATATACATATGTGACTATGTATTTGTCAGGTACTCATCGAAGAAATAATGTTCGGCAAAGAAAATGTATCCGAAATGACTAGACTGATTAACAAATTTCATACCGTCTACTTGGTATATCAGTCAGTTAATGATTGCATGAATCTGTTTCTTAATAATAATTTTAATATTTTATGCCACTCTAAAGGCTTCCACACAAAAAGAGTTTTTTCCTACTACAACAATGCTTTTGGTTATTCGGATTGGAGATAGTTTTGAGCAGAAAAAACTTTCTCACCGCCAACCACCATTTATCGGAGGTTCTCCTTGCGATGGGCTACGGGATCAAGGTGAGCCAAAATTTTTCAAAAAGAATCACCAATTATTAAAACACATTAAATTCTGTACATTCACATTATTTTTACTTATTCATTAAACAAAATCGCATTTAAAAAAAAATTACGAAAGTTCGTTTAAAAAATCCTCTTAAAAATTCGCAACACAGGCTTCAAATCACTTTTGGAGAAGGGTCGAAGAAGGGTGTTATGACTCTACAAGTCCAAAGTCTTTAATAAGTCTATATCTACATAGGTAGACCATAGAAACCTACGGTTCAAGAGATCAACTCGAGAAAATAACTATATTGAGAAATAGTTTGGATTGAGAGATCAATCAAGTTTTATTTAATCACAAATATTTTCCTCAAAACAAGTTCATGACGTTGGCAACCCTAAACGACAACCGGTATATAATTTCCTGCATATTTCTCCATATTCGAACAAAATCACTAACCAAAGCCTAACACAAAGATAATGAGCGAGCTATGTGCAATAGCAGTGCAGCTGAGAGCGTCTATGGGTGAGTAGTATAGGGAGAGCGCGCGAAACAACACAATATATGTATGTATAGTAGTGGGTGAAGTGAGTGTGCAAGCAAGAGATGGGTGGGTAGAAATGCACATATGCCTCGCTAAGGTCAAGATCGTTCATTGACCAAAAGTTGGTCCAGCACTGCTGCTGCTGCTTGTGTGCTATTGCAAAGAGAAGTTAGTCTTATTGCTGTTATTTTTGTTGTTGTAATCTGCTTCACGCTACGGCAGCGCATTGGAGACACAACAACACAAACCCTCACAAAACTGCGGATTCTTCCTTTTCGGTGAAGTGATAAGTTTCTGTTAGCTTTAGAGCGCTACTCACGTTGTTGTAATTGTTTTTGTTGTTTGCGCTCGCGTTTCTTTTCACTGAATTTTGTTTATTTTTTTCTTGATTATTTTATAACATATACTCGTTGGATTTTGCTGGAATGTCTTGAGCAACAACACTCGCGCGCTTGCATTTGACTATCAGCACGCGCATATATACAACAACATATTTGCAGCAACAACAATAACAAGCAGTAAGTGTTAGCACAAAAATGTGCAGTAATAACAAAACAAGCGCCATGAACGCTGAGAATATGCTCGGAAACAGCGAAACACAAAAAAAAAATTATTTTAAATATACTTACATACATATCGTATATGTATATTTATGTATATGTAAATATGTACATGTATGTATATATGTAATCACATGTGATCGTGTTGTCTTTGCTGTTTGTGGTCATTAATCTCTGGTTTGTGGAGCAGTAAACACATGGTATTGCCACGAGACTGTAGTATATACTGTTTGTATGTATATATGTGAGTGAAAAAATTATTGTTGTTGTATATTATGTACACATATTTTAATTTCCGCAACTTCTCAATTCACGAAATTGAACTTTGACTGCTCTAGAGTCACTCAAGAGTTATTTTTGTGCGTTGTGGTGTGAAACCCGGGACGGAATTCAAACCTAGCTGAAATGGTGAAGACACCTAGATAAAAGCAAATTACTCATAAATAAGTATATATCAACTGCATTCACTTTACCGAAAAGTTGACATGAAATATCCGACATCTCGAGATGACCAGAAACGAATAGGAGCACTCCACTACTTTGCAGGAATGATTGGTAACAACACATTACATACAGTTCCTACACACGCTGAGTTTTAGAGCCGCCAAATCAGTAATTTAAGCAAACCAAGAAGGTATGTAAAATTGCGAGTAAAAGGCTCCCGAGCGTAAACTTAAAAATTCAACCGTACATAGTTTTCGGAGAATCTCGACCACCAACAACTTAGGTGTAAATTTACAAAATCATAAAAAACCTATTAGTGAAGTCTAAAGCTTGAAGCTTCCCATATAAGAACTTCCAGCTGCGGCCTACTAAAAAAGATCATGATCTTACAGAAAATTAGTACTGATGGCTTAACTCGAAAAACCAGCTTTTAAGTCAAAAGCACCCAAGTCAAAAGTTTCCTAATCAAAAGCTTTTACCCACTCAGTAATCAGCCGTCAGAGACAATCGTACGCTAAGAACTTATTTTCCACCTTTTGAGCGGCTTATTAGACTGCTTGCATAACTAACCACTAACCGAACGCTGTAAGGTCTAAAAGTCCTATCCAGACAACTCCAGTTACGTTCGTCAAAACCCATTCAGGCCTTTTTTCGCGCTAGACGAATAGTTGGCAGCATATTGACTTTCTTAATTGAATTTGTCAACATTGATGTCAAAAAACTCCCAAATCAAAGCGCTTACTCACTCAGAAAATTGTTGAAGAAAAAACTTATTTCCCACCTTTTGAGATCGTAGTTAGAAGGCTTACACAATTCACCATTAAGCGAACTTTAGCAAGTCTGGAAGTTCTCTCCACAGTTCTGCAATTACGATCTTCAAAACCGACTCTGGATGGTTTTGCGCAGAACACTGAGAAGCCCACTTAAGATTTTCAAAGGCGTTTCAAAATTTTTGAATTTCCTAACTTAACAACTGCAGTCGCCAAGACAAGCTAACGCACCAAAGAGCAAAGTTGGTAGTGGAATCCCAAAAAACTCATGTAAGAGTGAGTATTGCATTTAGACTATATTTATTAACTATTTCAGGTCAAAAAGTCGCCAATGGTTATGCCGCACTAATTAGTGGGTAGTTCAACCGAAAAACGTGAAAAGATAACGACAGTATATTCAAGAAATAAAGTAGGTAACAGAGAAATCTGATGTTAGATTAGATAGATAGGAGATTATTAAAGATCAAAGGTCAAACGACTATTACTGATTCGAACTGAATAGATATTCGTATGACTTACCAGCGCTGAGAGATCAGGTATACCATAGTTGGACTTGAGCTAGAACTTGAGGCTCCATCGCCACACTAAGACAAAAACTAGAATAAAAAGACATTTTATTGTAATTTGTTCATAGAGCACACAGAGTACAGCAAGGGGGTCAAAAGAAGACAGTTGCCACGACAGTCGAGTCTACAGTATCGGAATTCATCCGGATGCAATGCGGTAGCATACCTCCAAATTAGTTGGAGAATATTTTGTGCCTAAACAACAACAATAGCAGTACAAAGGAAACGTAGATATCTAAGCATATAAATATCGGAAAAAATACAAGTAATTGAAGAGGAAGAATGAAGGTCAAAAATTTTGGTTTATGTTGAGAGCACTGAAGACTTCAACGAAGACGCTGGAACAAGCTGAAACCTCAAGTAGTGGACATACAGCAGGTGGCAGGTGGCATGTGGAAAAGTTCTTTTCAGGCGATTACTCAACTTTGGACACAAAGGCATGCAAATATGTATATAATGTACATATGTATGCATGTACGAGTATGTACGAGTATGTAATTCACGACCCGCGAAGCTTAAATAAATAATCTACAAGCATTGTGACTTCAATTTGTACAGAAATCTCGTTTAAGAGCAAATATACGCACAAAAAGCATCCGGTCATTCAATTTAAATTATACAGTTATTACCTACAACTGGCAATTGTTGCTGCTGCTGTTGCATGAGCAAGAGATTTGTTGCATGCACTTAGATATGTATTATGTAGGGTATATACATACATATGTATGTATGTAGTAAATAATATAGTAGAATTATTAATAATTATGCAATGTTGCATGTTAGTATACAAGAGTCTTGTATATACATATCTACATATTTATATAGAGTAAGTAACATATATTTATGTATGTACGAGTATGTATGTATGTTGTGCCGCACACATCATGTCAACACACTCCAAAGTGGCTGATATCTAGTGTGATAAGCTAAAATTGTTTTACAAATAAAACTATTTACTTAAGTACATACATATATGCGCAATTTTTTTCTTAGTGATGTTGTAGATATGGTTTAGGCGTATACTTATTTAACTATGAGTACTTAATGATAGGCGTAATGATAAAGTGAGCGATATATGGTATACATATGTAAGTACACACATTCACCTAATGTTGACGTTAGAGCTGACAGTCCCGAATATGAAAATGTAAGAAAATCGGTATCCCGAAATAAATATATTGCAGTCCCGAAATTTCGGGATTGCAAGTTAAAACAAAGCTGATTTTATAGATAGTAGTTAAATTAACATTACTTAAGAAAACATCAAAATTAATTTTCTGTTATATATACATACTACATACATATGTACATATATGTATACTCATAAAATTATTGTTGAACCAGAGTTGACAGTGCCGAAAATGAAAATGTTGAAAAAAGTTCTGATGCAATTGTATATTTCAATCATTTTTATATACATTAGAGCAAATCGAGATCCCGAAATAAATATATGGTAGTCCCGAAATTTCGGGATTGAAAATTTAGGTATTAGTGATAAAAACTGAAGTAGTTAAATTAACAATACTCAAGAAAATATCAAAATTAATTAAATTTTATTTTATTTATACTCATAAAATAAATAAATAAATGTTGAACCAGGGTTGACAGTGCCGAAAATGAAAATGTTCAAAAAAGTAGTATTACAATTTTACATTTCATAACTTTTTAAATACATGTGAGATAGTCGAAGTGCCAAAATAAAAATCTGAAAAGCATAGCAACAACAAAAAATCGTCAAGCTCAAGGCTTTGGATAGCTTGGAGATTTGCTGTCAATAAAACCATGCTATAAATAATTTTTTTTTTTTTGCAAATGTTGATAATTAGCGACATAGTATTTGCACACCCCGTTATATATATAGTACATGTTGATAATTTTTTAATTTTATTTTTCATGCGTAGCGAAGATTTCCATAAAGTTAATTGCTCTCAGAGCACACACATACGAACACACCAACCTCTTAATGTTTCTTTAATTTGATATTTCTTATTATATCTGTGATTAATAAGTTCTACACCTGAGGCTGATAGTCAGTTTCGCGGCGATAGTACGAGTTGCGCTGATAAGATCAACATATGAGCAAATACGATATTTTCAAGTTTTTTTGGTTTTTTTTTGCTTGGCAGTATTGTCGCTTGCGTACGATAAGCGAACCAGATATCTGCTAAGTCGCCATGTGCTTAGTGTTTTAGCACTCTACCCCGATCTGAAGCGAGCCCTAAAGGTGATCCAGCTACAGCGTGATATACACGAGCGAACTGCGTTAAATGATATGATTATGGTTTATGTCTGTAAGAGACTGACTGACTACAGCGTCGATAAGTAAGTAGATTGATAACAGCGCTAGAAATAAACTTAAGAAAACCATTGAAAGTTGCTTTCAAATACTTTAAATACATATTCCCGAAGCTAAAAAGTAGAACATATGTACGATCTTCGACTTTAGGAAGATGATGGCAAGAGTTATTTTTAAAAACGAACACACATAGATGGAAGATAAATCCTACCCCCTCGCCTTCGAATCCTTTCTTGCCAACTGAGACTAAAACACAATATATAGACCGGTATAATGTCCGAAGAAATGGTTTAGATCGGACTAATATAGCATATAGCTACCATAGGAACTGATCGGTCAAAATACAGTCGTTGTATGAAACAATTGTTTAGTTGACGGTATATCTTGACGAAATTTTGGCATGTAGTATGATTTAAGGCAACCTTACAATATCTAAAGAATTGTTCAGTTTGGAGTACTATAGCGTATAGCTGCCATACAAACTGACCGCTCCACCTTTAAAGGGTATTAAAGCTTCGATGTAGCCGAAGCTAACGTATTTTTTCATGTTTCTATTTATTTTTATTTTTTATTACATATTTTATTTATTTTCATATTTATTTATTTATTTTTATAATTATTTAGTTTTTTATATTTATTTTTTTATATTTATTTTTTATATTTGAATTTTTTATTTATTTATTTTTTTTTTGATATATAATTTTTTGTTGTTTATTTGTTTTATTATTATTTTTGTTTTTTTTTATTGTTTATTAATTTTATTTTTTATTCATAAAGCTTTTATATTTATTAATTTTTTTATTATTTAATTTCTTAAAACAATTTCATCTAACATTATTTATTTGATTTTAAAATATTTAATTTTTTGTCTTTTTATTTACTTTTATTAATTTTTTTTGACGTTTATTTATTTTGTTAATTATTTCTTATTCACTGCTTTATTTTTTTTTTTATATATATTAATTTTTTTAATATGTTATTTCTTAAAACAATTTCTACTAACTTTATTTATTTTATTTTAAATTATTTCATTTTTGTCTTTTTATTTACTTTTATTAATTTTCTGTCGTTTATTTATTTATTATTTACTAATTTTTTTTTATTTCTAATTAATTTTTTTTTATTATTTATTTATTTTGGAGTTTTTTTATTTTTTATTTATGTTTATTATTCTTATTTTTTATTTTAAATATTTTTTATTGTTCATTAATGTTATTCTTTATTCATTAAGCTTTTACATTTTTTATTTCTTATACAATTTCATTTAACTTTATTTAATTTTATTTATATTATTTTAAATTATTTCATTTTTGTCTTTTTATTTACTTTTATCAATTTTCCTGTCGTTTATGAATTTGATTACTAATTTTTGATTTACTGATTTATTTTTCTGTATTCTAATTTATTAATTTTTTTAATTTATAAATTTTTTTTTTCTTTATTTTTTTTTATATGATTTCATTTTTTCATTGTTTATTATTTTAATTTTTTTATTCATTATTAATTTTATTTTTTATTTTTGTTTTGAATTTTTTTTGTTTTTTGCATTTTTATGTTTTTATTGTTTTATACAATTGCATTAACCTTTATTAAATTGTTTTATATTATTTTAAATTGTTTAATTTTTGTGTTTTTATTTACTTTTATTAATTTTCCTGTGGTTTATTAATTTGATTACATATTTTTTATTTACTTATTACTTTTATTTATTTATTTTTTTTTATATGTTTTTATTTTTTCATTGTTTATTATTTTAATTTTTGTATCATTTTTTTATTCATTATTAATTTTTTATTTTTATTTTTTTTTTAATTAAATTTTTTTTTTTTTTTGGTTTTTTATTTTTTCATAAAATTCCATTTAACTTACTCTAATTTCATTTATATTTTTTAGTACATATTTCCTGGCACAAATACTCTGCTTTTACACACTTATATCACACATTGACATTTGCAAATTTTTTAATTTAGATTTCCACGTTTTATTCATTACTCTGCCTCCTTTTTGCGGCTAACACTTGTTCTTCATAATTCATTGATAAGGTGGCGGCGATCTCTCAACCGCAACAATTGCTTTTGAATACGTAAATACATACATATGTAAGTATGTGCACATGCATATATGTATGGTATGTATGTATTTATATGCTTATGCTCTTTGTTGTACTCTCATTGATTTCGTATTAAGCAGCGACTTTACAGAGCAACACCCGCGGTCGGTGCGGTTGGGTATGGCATTTTTAACAAATTTACATATTTACACATGCAAATGTATATACATATGTATGTACATATATGCATATATTTACATTTTTACAGCAGACTAGTCGCTAGTGCTGCTAAGGTAGCTGAGCTGAGATGTCATACGCGTTGCAAATCAGCATTACAGCTATACAAAAATACATACATACATACATACATATGTATGTATGTACATAAGTGCATACGTGCATGCATTTATGTAGTATATAATATATGTATGTATATTAACAATATAAAAATGCATGTGTATGCATAGTGCATCTGCGGCTATCTATGCGATACATGCGCGCTTACACGCAAACATACAGACATGTATATGCACATTAATACATGTTTGTATGTATGCATGCGTGCGTTTGTATGTATCTATGTTAAAGTGCATGTGCATGCAATTGTTTGCTTGTATATAGTCGTATGTACATACCATATATTTATGGCATATATGTATATCGCTTTTTATGTACATATGTATGCACCGCACTTGCACATTTGTTTGTCTTTTTCCTTCTTTTTTTTATTTATGTACATTTCATTTGATTAACATGAGTATTTTTATTAATTTTTATAAATCATTGTTGTTTTTGGTCGCCTATCATCGTTGTCGTCGTCTTGAGTCGCTGATTGTTTGTTTGTTCTTATTGTATGCGCTGCTGTTGTTGTTGTTGTTGCTGTTGTACGTGTTATCGCAACACCCCGTCTATGTACAATCCGATTCATTCTTCGTCCATTAAATCCAATTAATCCCTGATGTGGTATCCCTCATAAATGTGCTCCATGCGAAATCCAAACACACACATATACACACATAGAGTTATGTATATGATCATGTATGTACAAAGCCAAATCCCGGCTTATCAAAAGTCATACGGTACTACGTACAGCAACAAACAAATACATAAACACATGCACATATATTTACATATGTATAAACAAAACGATCTCTATTAAGTAAAACCAAAAAAAATGTATATATGTTTACAGTAGTATATATGCAAAATAGTAGTTATTTACTTTTTATATAAACGCACTTAATTCCCACAACACAATTTTGTTTATTTATTTAATTATATACGTATATATGTATATGAAAAAATTAAATATATTTTTGTTTTTGTTTCTGTTTAATTGCACACAACTTCTTCGACACCGTACGGTTTTTATTAAAATAAAAATTTAATTGTAATTTTTTACATTAAATTCTTTTTGTAATTTTCTTTAGCACTCATATTATAGAGCTGTACATATATATTAACATACACAAAAGCACAAATATATTCTAACTAGATGTATATATATGAACGAACAACCGCCTTCGATAACACCAACTCATTCGAAATGCAAAAACGCACTAATTCCACCCATTCGTTGGACCGCCTTTCGCACTGAAAACCGAATGAAAACTTATTCGAACTTTCGTACATAAAAACACACATACAAACATACATACATATACATATAGTAGCAGAGCAAAGATCGTAACACGAACAATGTGATGCAAAATGTGCTTGAGCTCGTAAACGCAGAGCGAACTTTCAAAGAGCGTGAAGATCACTGAGTACAAAGAACGTTAAATGCATAAAGAGAGCGATCCAAGCAAGAGCGTAAAGCGCATAATACAGAACCGTAGATACCCGCCAGTTCGATTCATCACTAATAACACTAGTGAGTTCACTGGCTACTGTTAACCCACACTGGTTACCCATCAGATTACTGGCAATGGAGTTCACCCATGTATTTAACATACGATGTCATTGACGATATCCAGTTAACACTATTCACTAGCTACTTCACCACTTATCACTTATTCCTAGCTATCTCACTACCTTTGCTATATTACACTTCTTACTTCAATACCTACCACTCGCCATATTTTACCACTTACTTCATTACTTACTACTTGCCATATGTCACCACCGACTTTATTACCTACCACTTGCCATATTTCACCACCGACTTTATTACCTACCACTTGCCATATTTCACCACCTACTTCACTCTCTACCACTTGCCATATTTCACCACCAATTTCACTACCTACCACTTGCCATATTTCACCACCTGCTTTATTACCTACCATTTGTCATATTTCACCACTTACTTTACTACCTACCATCGTAAAAATTGTGACAGAAGTGGAAGACAACACTTTCCCACGGAACCCCTTTCCATTTCGTGAATATGGTCGCTGTTGATTTAATGGGAGAGAGTGTTAGGCACCTCGCAGAGAAAAGCGAGAAAGATCGGTGAAAAAGCTGTTTACCTTTATGTGCTTTGTTGGTATTGTATACTCTATGGAACCCATACTGAGAGGAAAAAATAGTAGCAATAGTAAGAAAAATTGTACTAGTAGAAAAAGTAGTAGTAGTAGTAAAAAGTAGTAGTAGTAGTAAAAAGTAGTAGTGGTAAAAAAAGTAGTAGTGGTAAAAAAAGTAATAGTAGTAGTAAAATGTAGTGGTAGTAGTAAAAAGTAGTGGTGGTAATAAAAAGTAGTGGTAGTAGTAAAAAGTAGTGGTAGTAGTAAAAATTAGTAGAATAGTAGTAAAAATTCGTAGAAGTAGTATTAGTAAAAAGTAGTGGTAGTAGTAAAACGTAGTAATAGCAATAGTAGAAATTAGTAATAGTGGTAGTAAAAATTAGTATTAGTAAAAATTTGTGATAGTAGTAGTAGGTACTTCGTATAATAGTAGTAAATAATTTGAGTAGCACGAGTACGTAGTAGGGATAGTATTGTAGTAGTATGTAAAGGTGGTAATAGTACTAGTAGCTGTTTAGTGGTCAGTAATAGTAATGTTTTTTTTCCAATAGGGGATCATCAAAGAGATTTTCTTACTCTGTTTTACTTTTATTTCTTTAATTATTTCGAATTAACTCTAAACTTAAAGTAAATAAGTTTGAAAATACAAAAAAATATGTACGATTTTAGAAATGGAAGGCCAATCAACAAACAATGAAAAAGATGTGAAAGACGCAACAATGAAAAGATGTGTGAAAACTTAAAATTTGGAACAAATTTTCACAACCTTCAATAAGTAAATATTTCAATAATTTCATTCCTTAAATTTCTTAATCACAATCTCTTCGTAGTAGGGCCGACAATTTAGGCGTACATTAAGGCGAGCGCACAACAAAAATATGCCCGACAATTTGCGATGTATCGAATAGATTTCCTCTGGTGGTGGACATAGGCGATGGGCGACCATTGTTGGTACTAAATGGGCGATACGTTCAGTGGTATTCTATTGGTGACACGTATAAAGTAAACAAAAAAATACGTTTCATATATACGATTTCAAAAAGGTTAAAAGAAAACTAATAGCACTTACTTGTTTACCAAAATCGAATTCGCCGTCAAAACAAAACATTTCGCCCAAAATCATTACGGCATCAACATGCGCCTCCTCCATTTGTTTGGTTTCATAGCCAGTGAGGAAGCCCATTTCACGTGACATGAGCAAAACACCCTCACGGTTGCCTTCCACGGCGTTTATAATTATCTGCAAAAAGTAATATATATAGTATTGAGAAGTAAAGTGTAAGCCAACTTTTGACAGACATACCTGTCGATAGTTTTGTATGAATTTCTTTTGATAAAAACGTGTGGAACCAAAATCAATCAACATTAAGCGTTTGGTATCAACGTCATAAAGAAAGTTCGACCAATTGGGATCTGTTTGCATGCACTCGATCTCGAATAGTTCGCGCAAACATAACTTGAGTACCGAGGAACCAATGTGATGGCGATGCTCATAGCTGAAAAATATTTAAGAATTCATATTCAATAATTTTGGCGTTAATAATAAATATTATTATATAAATGTATGCTCTGCTATAGGCAACATTCAAGCCAGTTTCAATATAAAAGTGGCAAATAAATTGATACTATTGTATGTTGTGCACATATTCACCTTAAATCAAAACACTTGTCCAGTGGCACACCGGGCACCAATTCTGTTGTGAGCACACTACCCGTAGTCAAATCTTTAATAACTGTAGGCACATAGTACTCGGTATAGGCCGCAATCATTTGCTTAAATTTTTCCGTATACTCAGCTTCGCGAGTATAATCTACTTCCCAATTTAGTTCACGCTTGGCTACCTACAATCCAAAGCAATATATTACATATATATAAATTCAAATTTTTGTTATAAGTTATTCGCAGGCACCTTAACCACATTGTCGATGAAAAAGCCGTGCGGGAAGACATCCCAAACTTTTAGCATGCCTACTAAATTATCAATATCACTCTCGATACTTTGTGCTACGCCAGGGTACTGAATTTTTATAGCCACTTGCATGCCGTTTTTCAATGTTGCACGATGCACCTGTACAATTAGAAATAACAATTTTGAAAATGTTTTTACAATAATGCTTTACAAACATTACCTGACCGATAGAAGCAGCAGCAAATGGTTTATTGTCAAAATTTTCCAATAGATCACGCCAGTCGGCACCTAATTGTGTGTTCATCACACGCTCCACCTGCCAATCTGGCATATAGTCGGCCGCTTGGCGTACACGTTCAAAAGCTTTTGCCAATTGCGGTGACACCACATTCGAATCTTGTATACTAAGTATTTGACCGATTTTTAACGCTGCACCACGCACCTTGCAAAGTGTGTCGACTATGCGTTCAGCATTGGCTGGACTAAGTAAGGCCTCTTTTAAATTTTTGGAACCGCCAAGTCCCAGTGCACCTTTGGTTAGTTCATTTATGGTGCCGACACCTAAACCAGCAAAAAGTCCACCAAAGGAAGCCATGCGACCTAGTCGACTAGATGGTACACGTCGTTGCTTAGCAACTTTGCTTAAAGTTGGTAGTTCGATTGCTGGCGTTTGTTGAGCAGCATCTGTCGTTGTATCCCTTTGTCCGGCAATAACTTTAAGTATATTCTCCACGTAAACTGTATCAGCTTTTATAGCGCTAGTTACAGGTTTTGTGACGCCAGTTGTAGGTGTAACTATGGTGCCCGCTGTTGCTGCTTCGGCGTTAGCAGCTGCAATCCCTTCAGTTTTTCGCACATTTTCATCTTTAACTTGCTTATGCTCTGTTGTTGGCATACGCAAACTTATATCACGATTTTTATTACGTTTGGATAGAATCTCTTCCAGTTCATTTAATGTTATCGAAGATATATCCAAGTGTGCAGCATCTAATTGGCCGGCCGCCTTACTGGTATCCACATTACTAACATTTATATTAACGCTACCACTGTTTTTCACGCCAGCTGTCTGCTGCTTGCCACCAACATTGCTGCCATCAAAAGCATCACCCATTGCACGCTGCAATTGTTGCTGACTCATACGCAAATCACCAGGCACTTTCGCAACAGCTAATTGACGTAAACCTTCAATTACAACACAAGTACGCTCACTGGTCTCCTGTAGCAATTGTTGTAATTTTTTCAATTCTTCGGCTGGTTGTTCACCAACTTTTTGAAAATAATTTGCGCTCTGTTGTAGATTACCTTGCAAAAGTTCACGTACACTCGACTGATTCCAACGGTTTTTACATAGTGCGCTCTGCTCGCGACATAACGCCTCTGCTACTAATTGTATGCCCCGCAAAACGGCAAGAGCATCTTGTGCCGAACGGGCCATACTTGTTTTCTACAGCGATGATTCACACGTAAAGAATTAAAATTGTTTTCGATTTGTTTGCACACAGAACATTTGTTTTGCTTAATTATTTTTGGAATTTATAGTTTTTTACATAATATTCTATATTAATGCGTGCTATTTTTTCATAACAGTTGCGAAACAAATGCAAATTTACACAAATGGCGCACAGCAGGTAAAATGAGGTTATGCCGTCAGTTTGACGAACAGCTGAGCGTTGATTACATATGAATGACAACGGTGTGGCAAGAATATTCGACCAACAAATGAAATGTAATTTTTTATAGCTTACGCTGAAATTTGTAAAAATAGAAAAAATTATTATAAAAATAAATATTAAAAACAAAAAATAGGGAAAACAAACATTAAAAAATATATAAAAGAAATTATAAGAAAAGTATTATTAAAAAAAATATATAAAAGAAATTATAAAAAAGTATTATTAAAAAAATATATAAAAGAAATTATAAAAAAGTATTATAAAAAAAATATATAAAAGAAATTATAAAAAAAGTATTATAAAAAAAAAAATATAATATTATAAACAAAATCTTATAAGAACAATTATTATAAACAAAATATTATAAACAAAATAAAAATTAAAAATTTTTAAAACGAACAATTTTTAATAATTCAAAAAAAATATTAAAAACAAATTTTTAATATTCAAAAATATATTTTTAAAAATTTATAAAGATATATAAAAAAATTATAAAAAGAAATATTATAAAAAAGGAGCGAAAAACGGATGTAAAGAAATATTATGAAAAATAAATATTAAAAAAAATATATTATATTAAGAAAACAAATATTAAAAAATATTGTATATATAAAATATTATAGAAAAATTTAGAAAAAAGAGCATTGCAAAAAAGAGTTGTAAAACTAAATAAAAATAAAAATTATTTTAGCAAAAATAAACATTGCAAATAAAAATACTAGGAATTACATATATAACAATATAAAGAAAAGGAAAAGTACAAAATAAATGAATTTCCATACACATATAAATTTTGTAGAATTGTTTTATTTTATTTTACAATATGTTTTAAGATATGCAAAACACTGTTTTAAACTTAACGTTCCCTTTTATTATTTGTATTTAGCACCGAATTTTACTTAATGAATATAGGTGACAATTAAGTAAATAAAATTTATTTAAGTATGTACAATAAAATTTCATTATAATAGGTCTTAAATTCTAACTATCGCTAGTTAGCAAAGTTTCTGCTGGAAAAGCGTTTCTTAACCCAAAAAACTAGCTGAAGAGAGTATAAGTTGAGAGTGTAAAAAATTGCGAGCAGCCAGTTTCTGCTAGTGAAATTGCTACTAGCAGAAAATATCTGCTGCCAAATGAAAGATTTGCTTTGATTTTGTTTATTTTCATTGTATTAAATTGTAAAAATTAAAATTCTTTGGATTGATTTTCAAGTGTTGATATGAAATGATTGTAAAAAATAACATTTTGAGATTTTCTTGCCAGTTTCTGCTGGTTTTCCGTTTCTTTACTTTTTCATTATTTCGGTCTTTGAGAGAGTAACTGTCAATTTTTTTTTCCTGATAGCTAGCAGCTACTAACAGTTAAGATACAAAGCTAATATTTTATGTAAATATTTTCAGTGATATAATTATTCGGTAGTGTGCTAATAAAATTTCAATATATGTAAGTACAGTAGAAATATGCTTAAAATTCCCAAATTATAAGCGCAACCGATTTTATTATTCATAAGTTAAACTAATAAAAAAAAGTTTAAATAATAATAAAGTTTTATGTAACTTTTACAAAAAAATCGCTTTTTTGTTTGTTAAATAGCGAATGTTACTATATGCAGACATATTTTATATCATATTTAATTTTTTATTTTTTTTAGCTACAATCGAGGCTTATATTGAATTTCCAAAAATATATGATAAACACTATGTTGTATAGTGTATTTCTTATATCACTTTGCATTAAAATTTTATATAAATTTAATTTACCGAATTTATCACGATGTTTACAATTTAGCTATTGTTTCAATACTAAATTATTTATTGTTATTCTAGTTTTCTATCACTGCGTCTTCGTTTTTATTCTCTTGGTCTTTATCACAACTCTCCACGTAATCTTTTTTAGTGCGGCCAGCGCGTTCAAACTCAGCATCCATTAGTTCAGCGGCATGTTTATACGTGACAGCTCTAGTAACCGGATCAAATATGCGTAAATGGGGATTTGGTAGTGTATTATGCTTTTGACCCAATGATGTATAACCCTCCTCATACAGGCGGCAGTAGGGCACTTGTCGCACGAATGTGTAATACCAAATATCACTATAGCTCCAATCGAGCAGTGGATTTATACGCATTACACTTGGCCAACCCACATCGGTAACCTAAAAAATGTTTTATATAAATACATAGTAATACAATGTAATCCAACAACAGGTATTTATAAATATTTTTGTAAACATACCTGCATAGCATTCAAATTCTCACAATATGGATCCGTGCGTCTAGTGCCCATAAATATAGCACGTATTTCAGGCTTCTCTTCGAGTATCTGCGTCAATACATCCTTTATACAACCTTTGCGCCTTATCAACTCGATATTATAGCGTCTTTCGCAATCTAGCACCACAGCTTCGACTTCTTCGAAACTGTTTTCCGTTTCAATATACAATACTGGAACGCGTATATGACTGATGCATTTGTTGCGTTTGAAGAAGGCTTGCAATAAATCCAGCAAAACAGTGCAATCTTTGCCGCCGTTAAACGATATCATCCATTCATCAGCTTGATACAAGTGCAGAGCTTGAGCAAAAAACTGGTGGAGCATACATTAACAATAGTTCTTGTTTAAACGTGTATATTACTTACAAAAAAGATATACAACTTACCGCAAAGGCTTCCTTTTCCAATCTTTCAACACGCCCTATAGCACAGTGATCCGGTTTAATATTTTCTGTCTCCGTTGTTTTGGCAAGGAAGGAACTGATAAGAGCATCGCGTTCAGAGCGTTTAATTTGTTTGGACACACAGTGCAGCAAATTACCGATATTCGTCATTTTTTTAAACTATTTTATAGCGTACGCTATAGCTTAACTATTGTTTTCTATAAAATATCTGAAAGTTAAATAAATTGTAAATGCAACTTTATTGCTACGACACCACTGATATGAAAATGCCAGTTGGATGCTATAAAAAAATTCACCCTAGTTTAAGATTGAATAACAACCGAATAAGCAGGTATATACAATAAATATGGTGGTTTAACAAACGATTTTTAAAACCACTTTATATTTCAAGTATTTTCTTTGTACGTGCGACGTGCAACTATAGATAATGTGTGAACGAAAAAATTTTGTCACATCTGGGTACTTTAGTATAGCTCGGAATCAACAAAACTTTTCTATAATGAGCACTGATTTAATTATGCCACTAAAGTTAATTAAAATGGAGTGTAAAAATAAGCATGCCCATCTGTATAAATATCACAATGACACTTAATAAACATGCTGATTCAGTTGAGAATTCAAGCACAGTATCGGATACATTACAGATTAACCCCAGCATGGTGCTGCTGTACGCAACTTCATTTATTAATTTTATATTTTATAAAAAACAAGATGATTTTGTAGAAAACGTTCATATTTCTTGATAGTAAAGTTACATCACATTAAAATGCTCTCAAATAATGACATCTCTTTATCAGTTCGTTCTAATCAAGCGCTATATGTATGAAAATTGGACTCACCACAACTTCAGCACCATAGATTGAAAGCGCCGCAAGTTTTTTAATGAAATTTATGTAATTTTAACAACTTTCTACTTCATCGCTTTCTTTTTTTGCACTACTCTTCGAGAATTTTTCAACAACAAAGCATGTTTCTAACCGACGGTACTTGCTGCACGAAATAAATATTTTTGTAACACAGAAAGTAGCAGTTGCGCGTAAGTAAAATCGGCAGTTGAATCGAAATAAAATTTAATCTAAAAGCTCTGTAGAATATATATTTTTTTATATCTTTTCACGTTTTGACAGCAAACATTTAGCCAACACAGCTGATTGGATTTGTGTACAGCAGATATTTGACATTGAATATATGTAGTCTCGATGCATACCTGTCTTAGTGTTGTAGCTATTTGAAGTACCGAGTACGGGTATTGGACCTTCTTTATTAAGTTAAATTACAGCGTATAATATAGCTTAAGATAATATGAATCACTTTACCATATAAATAAATAGTAATATATATACAAAAATATGAAAAATATTTTTAATACAATTAAAAAAAGTTGAAAATGAACGATAAAATAAATTCCGAGCGATTCAATTAAAAATAATAACCGAATGAGTGCGTCGATTTTTTTTAAATAAGTTAAATTAATAATAATTAAATTAAATTAACTAAAAATAAGCATTTAATGTCCAGCGCTAGATGGACGTACATGATCGACGCTCTCGTAAAAAGTTTTAGAAATCCAGACTACCCCAGAGCAAAAAAAAAAAAAAAAAAAAAACAACAAAAAACGTATAATTTGAAAAAAAATATAACACATAAATTTTAGCAAAAAAAAAACTTTTAAATATTCAAAAAAAGCTAATTTTATTAAATATAATTTTATTTACTTTTTACATTAACACCCTTGTATATATGTATGTATGAATACAGTTAAAGCTCAATTGCTCACCCTCAAATATTATATGTGCTTAATTTGAATTTCGATATGAAAATTGTATTTTTTAAGTTATCACGTTCAACAGCGCAACACCGTCATTATTCATGTTAAGACCGAGTATGTATGTATGTGTATTTGTGCACGCTTTATGGTTTAGTCACAACGAAGATGTTTAAGATCGCCTGATTTGAAATGGCACACGCTTAGCATTTTAAATATGTGGGAGACGGGTTTTTTCGTCAACTTAAATCTTGTATACAGATGTGTGTGTGTGTGTATGTGTTTATGCATGTAGGCCAAACAATAGTAATAAATCAAAAAAAAATAATAATAAAACTAAAAAAAAACAAATAACAATTAAAAATATTAAAAAATATAATTAAATAAAAAATAAAATAATTAAAAAATAAAATTAATTAAAAATAAAATTAATTAAAATAAAAGCAAAAAAATAAAAAAATTTCTATTAAAAAAATATATTAATTAAAAAATTATTTAATTAATTAAACATCTGAGTTTCCCAAAAAAATTTTAATTTGAAAAAAATTTATTTTTTATATTAATTTTAGTTAATTTTTTTTTTATCTATTTTTCATTTATTCACGCTTTATGCCGTTGTAGCGCAACCGCACCACAATTATCTTATCATTTAACTGCTAACTATTTGATTAGATTTTGGTCAGAGAATACGAAATGATAAGAGCTTGGAAGTTGTTGTCTCATTTGTCATGCCTAATCAAAATTGTACTCTCAACCAAACTTAGATATGCATGTATATAAGTAAGTATATATATACTTATATATAGAAATGCTATTTTTAAATGTCACGCATTAACTGAAATTAATAACTATTTTGTTGGTCCATATCTTAGAACTGAGTTGGCCCGCTTACCAAGTGCTACGGCGTTTTTGTCTATTGGAAAACAGCTTGTATGGTATTCGAGTCACCTTAAGTTCAACGCCTGACGCCGTCTTTATCTAAATGAGCTTCGAGGACGTGTTGGTGTATCATTTTTTTTTTTTGGCAGTAGTTTGCCTACTATATGTGTGTATATATGTACATATGTATATACACTTATAAGCTAATATATCGGATGTAACCTCAAAATGTGAGCTTACATTGTTGACAATAGCGTCTTAGGATCTCATTGTTATTGTTGTTATTATTATACAATATTTTGGTCATATGGAAATTCGGGTCCATTGCAGTTTCGCGATTCCGGCTGTGTTGAGAACCGACTTAAATCTCTTACCCCCTGACCATTTCGTAAAGCTTAGAGAGCAGAAATAGTCGCAAGCTGCTAAATGCGTAAAATTTGCTGGAAGACGTGACTTCTCTTTGCGATAAGCTCAGTGTTTGATGTCTCTCTTAACATATTACCGCAAAAACCTTTTGCAGAGAGAACGCTTTTAGCATTACTCGGGCCATATTCTCGTGAAAACCACATATTTCCGTTATTCCTTGTCGATTGTGATTTGTGTATTGAGTTTCAGCTAATTCTTGGCACTTTCGCAAAGAAGCAGCTTCAAGAGCTATCAGCTCGCATACAAACATTTGCATAGCAAGCCAAGAATGTACAAAGGTTTCTACTTTCACGATACGCAATGCTTGTTACCGCAATCTTGAGCTTCTGTGACTTATATAAGCTCTTGTCAGCCAATTTAGTCCATACATACTCGTGTTAATACATAGGTGCCTTACGTCTCGGTGCCAATTTTGTAAAAAACATTCTCGTAGTACTACGAAACAGAGCAGCCAGTGTCGCATGCATGGTTGTTGAAATCAGGAACTCCACTCAACTAACTTTTAATCAAGATCTGCTTATTTGCTATTTACACCAAGCCTAAATTGAATAACCTTATTTACTACATAAGATCACAAGAAAAACCATTAGGCATAAAATTCTCTTATTATAAGAAATGTCAGTTATGTGAGTGCCACTTAGCAAAAATTCGAAATTTCTGATGAACTTGAATTTTTTGCTTAATTTTTTTTTTAACTTCTGTTTCGTTATAAACATTTCCTGCAACATTTTAATTGACACTAATCTGACATTTTATTTAAACGCCATTGTCAATTTGAAAATTATAACCAGCTGCGTGCTTGTCAGCTGAAAAATTACAACTTTTAGCTCCGCTAAATTGTGCTTCATTATTAATTATTTATAAATAGATGTTCACTGTTCTCACCCATTCTCCAATTCCGCCTTAATGCGAATTTAACGATGATAATGCCAATTATTTCACCACGTTTTTCTCAACAGACAATACACGTGAAAGGAAGAATAACAAAATTTTGTGGTAAACTAACAACACCGACCACTTTTATAAGCGAGTTGACATTGAAATGTTGTTAAGAAATTGTAAGAAAAGTTATTCTTCCTGCGTGCTGGTAGATTGAAGTTTATTTTTGCAAATATAACTCCGAAGATTAACATAACCTCAAATCGTTTACGTAGAATATTTGTTATCCGTCCTTCTGCTTTTGAAAGAAATTTGTTATAACCGTATCTTAACGTTAGCTGTTGATTTCTCTAAAGCTGCAATTTTGGTAACCTTTCAAGTATTTTATGGGGCATCAGATTGAGCTCTGACACATCGGCAGGTAATAGCGAGTGTATTTTTACTTCTTCAAAACTTGTAGAGCCAGCGAGGTGTGAATTATGTAGAATGTAGCAAAGTTCGTAAGCGGTTCCTTTCAAGTACATGCCTTTCGCCTCTGAGTTTTTGCCCTTAAGAACTCGACTTTAAGTGATGTCTAGCATTCAATGCCAGGATCGATAGTACTAAGATGACTGTTCGATCTGAATCTAAAGTACTAAGAGGATTGGAAAGTATTTATATATGTCTCTCTCTGCCATACCAGAATCACTGAACTTATACAAATATGTAGCTATCGTGACATCAGTTTTATCAAGATCACAAAGTTCAATATTTTTATATAGTAAACTTATAGGCAATACATAAGCTTTGTCTGATGTCTTATGTCGTATTTTAATAGTCTTAAAAAATATGACACTTGTGAGCACCCCTTAATCGTTGTATGTCATATTGTGTAAAATTTCTATGTTTCACCAGCTGTTAGTATAATTAACAATGCCATGAGAAAATGACAAAAAAAAAATTAAAGCTTCTTAATGTGAAAACTTTCTTTATGTTGAAACGGCGGATTTTTGATTTACACTGCATTAAAATCATTTCCAACCACAAAAACAACAAAATATTTTTATACAAGTATGTCACTTTTCTTCAACTTTATTTAGCTGAATAGCGTGGCTTCCTTCCATATTATTAAAGAAATTGAAGAAATTTGTGCAATGTATTAATTTTAGACACTTAAACGTCAACAATAAAAAAAGTAAACAGATACAGCTGATAGAATTACACACTCAAAAAACATACCTCACCGTGTTGTATTTGTCGTATTTCAATTTTACATGGGACACAACAACAATGTTGATATGACAGTCATAAAAAAATAAGACAATATGACGATATGACACAATATAACATCTTGTGAATACCCTATTTGTTTTATATTTTTGAGATGTGAGAGCTAACTACAAGTATAGCGAAGTTGCTGAAGGTAAACGCGTCAAAATAGCTAGAAAATTTTATAACAGCATATTTTTGAACGCTTTGTGTGTGAATACCAACATTTTTGATGTCTTCAACTTTGACCTTGTCGAAATCATTATGGCTTATTGAAAAAGCAGCTCAATCTTTATCAAGCAATATCTTATGTGAAGAGCACTTTTTCTTTCACTTTCAAGGTCACAGCGAATTTCGTTTACGTAATACAGTGTTACACACCAAACGCATAAAAAAACAACAATAGAAGCAAAGTAAGCGCTTCAATAAAAAAATCGGTCACGTGTGGGAGTACACGATTACATAAAATGCAAATTGCTTTCAAGTGATAATTGCTAAAATTTTAAAGTGACAATTGAAAGTGGAAAGCAATAAATAGCAAAAAAGAAAAATATTTTATAAAATATATAAGTTAAAAAAAGTACAAAAATTAACAAAAAAAATATATAAAACTTAAAAAAAAATTAAATGAATGGAGCGTGAGCTTGCAGTTTCTAAATAAAATTTATGAAAATTTAAAAAAAAACAACCACGCAAGCGAAGCAGTAGCATTTTGACAGTGATTGAATATTTTTATAAATATGCTATCATATAAAAGCATATATGAGCATACATATGACTATGTATATAGGTATGCATATTTATATTTATTGATCACACTGCGCAGGCGTCGCAGCAATAAATTTTGTCGCATAAATTTATTAGAGCAATTTTTTTTTGTAAACAATAATTTTTTATAACTGTTTACCTATAATTTTGTGTTACTTTATTGTTTTAATAAAAAAATAATAATAATTGGGAAATTTAAATGGTTAAAAGCAAACTCGTCTTGTACAATGTATATAAAAATGTTAGCTCGAAGCTTTGTAGACAACATTCACGAGCTGTCTTTAAGTCACAGTAGTACGGAGTTTAATATTTAAAAAGGATTTTTTAGTGTTAAAATTTGCTGCAATGAATTGCGCGGTAAGTGTGGAAATGAAAAAGGAAAAATTTTATAAAAAGCATAAAAATTGCGAATTGGTGGCAAAGAGTGTAAAAATTGTATAAATAATGGAGAAAATTTAAATTTATTTAAATTAAAAAGTTTACATTTAAAAAAAAAATTAAAAATTAAAAATTTATTTAAAATAACTATACTTGCAACATTTTACAAAAGTGTAACAAATATGCAAAAATTTTTGCTAAGCATAAAATAAAGCAAAATTTTATATAAAAAACGTATTAAAAAAAACAAGAGAAAACGTTAACTTCGGTTGCACCCAAGCTATAATACGCTTCACAAATGCAGAATATTCGTTACTAACATAACTTTGATCAGTCACTTTGTATGGCAACTTATTGCTAAAGCGACTCGAACTGAACAATTCCTTTGGATATTGCATTATTGTCTTAGGCAATAACCCTTGTGAAATTTCGTGAAGCTACCTCCACAAATGAAAAAGTTTTCTATACAAGCACTTGACTCCGATCGTTCAGTTTATATGGCAGGTATAAGCTATAGTGGTCCAATAACGTCAACTCAGACAGATGAGCAGTTTATTGCAGAGAAAAAGACGTGTGCAAAATGTCAGAACGATATCTCAAAAACTAGTTCGCGTATATACAGACAAACGGACAAACGACGGACATGGCTAAATCGACTCAGCTCGTCATGCTGATCATTTACATATATATATTTTATAGATTATTATTACAACAAATTAAGAAAATACTATATTTTAAACCTGATTCTACCTAACGTCATCCTATTTATTTATTTATTTATTTAACTATATATTTATCCGAAACCGATTACATACAACATAATAAAAGATATTTGTCAAATTTTTCTACTCTTCTGTCTCACAGTATATTTGCTATTTATCGCTCTGCATTGGCACAGCTTTAGCTGTGCTCTATAATGGTGAAGCGCCTAAGCCGAATGCCGAAACTGTTGTCAGTGGGCTTCAACAACAACATACGCTGCAACAACAAGAACGTCTGCAACCACTAACACTTCCTGGTTATCATTACAGTGGACCAGCCGCAACAGCGCAGCAAGCATTCAACGGCTATCGCTACAGTGCGCCAGCAGCGACAGCAACTGAAACTACAACAACCACAACTACAGTCAGGCCATCAACCACAGCAGCGCCTACGCAACCTGCAGCTATTGGTTATATTTATAACAAGCCATTGGCCGAAAGCTATAACGGACACACCTATTTCGACGCTCCCCACTATCAGCAGAGTCAGCAAACGCTCGCTTTGGCGGTCAGCAGTGATGCCGATGTACGACAACAATTACCTTTGAGTGCCGCGCACAGTTATTATGTGCCACAATCGGAAGTTGTCAACAGCGGGCATTTTGAAGCGATGAAACCCAAATTCTTTGTGCAGCGCATTGTGGCAGCTGCCACCGAAGCGCCACAAACGTTGACGCAAACCGCGCAGGTCGCAAAGGAACAACGCAATGACGATGCTATTATGGCTTTGGGTTATAACTATGCGCACCCGACGAGTGACGCTGAAATGACAGCTGGTGCGCCAGCCTCCTATCAGCAAGCATTTCAACAGTTCGCTGACTATTTGATATGGCAAAGAGCGCAGAGCAAGCAGCAGGAGCAAACGCAAACGGAAGAGAAGCAGCAACAACACACAATACCGCACACGACACAAGCTTACGATGGTGCTGCGCTGCAAGAATTTAATTTCCCCTCCGCTCAGAGGCAATACGAGTCCGCAATAGCGTCAAGCCTTATTCAAGCAACGCCACAAGCTGCGTCAGTGACTTTCGCTAGAGAAAGTTACGCGCCAGCTGCGGCAGTGCCAGCAAATACGGTTGCAGCGCCGCAAGCCACAAATCTATTAGCTTCAGCGCCAGCGCCAACGCTAGTTTTGGTCGAAAGACGTCCGTTGAGCAACGGCGTACTGCTGAGTGGTGACCGTTTCACATCGAAGCATAACACTGCCGAGTACTATATAGAAAGGCCGTCCGAATCATTCGAGTTGCCAACTTACAGTACCATGGAGATGGCATCAACTCTGGAATTGAGCTCAAATCACGACCAAAGCGCTAGCCAGAGCTATGCACAAATCAATGCTGAAAAGCTTGCGCAACAGTCGTCGGATAAGCAAGTGTACCACAATAATGTAGCGCAGGCAAATGCACCGTATTTCTATGAGCCAGCCAAGCAGTTTGCGCAAACTGCGCAACATCCCTTGCAGCTCCAACAACAACGGGACAGGCCAACGCAGCAAGCGTACGTGATGCAAGAGCAAAGCCTCGCTGCAGCGGCGCAGCAGAAAGAGTCGTTGGCAAAAGCACAACAACAAAGCCAACAATTAGTTAGTGCCAAAAAGCTTGCGCAAACATTTGCACAACTAGCAACAGATGCAACGAAAACTCAAAAGCCTCAACCAAATGACGCGTGGTTTGCAAAAATACCACAGTGGCCGCAGAACGTGGCATTGCAGGTACAGCAACAACAGCAACTATCACAGCAACGGCAGCAACCATTACAACAACATTTGATACAACAACAACAGCCATTGTATAGTCGTTTTGTTAAGCCGTTAGGGCAAACAGCACATGAACTGGGACAGTTGCAGTCAATCGCACAGCAACAATATCGCTTGCAACAACAACATCAATTGCAGCAACAACAGCAGTCGAAAAAGCAAAATAATTACCCAGAAGCGCAGTCACAGCCACGCCCTCAATCACAAAGTGAGCCGTCGACCTCAGCAGCCGCAGACACAGCAACCATATTGGAACATAGCTCTCAGCGCTTCACACAGTCCACACAACCCTCGCAAGTCAACACGCCCACAGCCGATTCCAACGATTTCTTCAATTTTGATTCGACTCATTTCAGACATCCCCATAGCACTTATGGTGTACCGTCAGAAAATACTAAGGCAGGCGGTTACAACTATCAACGACCAGTGGGTCATTGAAAGTGAAGCGATGATTTCTAAATTATAGTGCCTTCTTTAGTTAGCTGCGTTTTCATAAGTACCGTTATAATTCTTTATACTTTTACAAAAAAAATATATTAATTTTTACGAGTAAAAACCGTTATTTTGTCTGAGAACACTACCACGAGTATATAGCTGCAGTAAGTTAAAATATTTGGAGAAGTCTTGAAGTATAGTCTACAATTTTAAGCTTTCAAGTATTTTTCACTCAATCGGGTGGCTAAATGAATAAGAACACTCATTTGTCGATGCTAAACACTCAACTTCCCGAGTTTGTTATACAATTCCTAAATTTTCTCAAACTAAAAAGTTTTTAGTTTGCCGTAATTACGTTGTAGGTCACTTTGAGATGAAGCTAAAGGTCTTCTTTGGACAACGCAAATTATAGGTAGTTGATTCCAGTAAAATGGATCCGACTTGTTCCAGTTGCATCCCTCTGTCATATAGTTATGTTGAATCCGAACACATCTATTTGGTATGACAAAATCAAACGCCATAATTCCAGGCCACCCCCAAAGCTATCACCTCCAAGCAGGCGCTACGAGGCATTCATTGCACTTACGTATAGCTGTTTGATAGATCCACAAGCCTTACACATTTATATAATCCAATTGTGATCCACATCTTACAGTCGTTGGTATGAACGAGCCAAATTTCGAAATGTTTCAGATTCAAGTTTATAAAAACACAGGGTTTTGTAAAAGTCAAGTCAACACCATCGCATATGTCGTAATACACAAATTTCCACAACTGTGCTACTAGAGATTGCCAGCCATAATGATTACCAATGCAAAAACTCTATGCACATATGGAACGAGAGTGTCTTCAGCCGCACGCAATATATCCACCGTACAGTCTGATATCGGATTTCATTGCATCACTTAGCCATGACCATGAAACGTCAGCGCGCAGCAACTGCGTCAGCGCAGCAAAAGCTAATGTTGAGCTCTATATTATGTCACATAACTTTCACTGTCTACGTTTAGAATTACACTTCCTCCGGAACCGTAAGCGATGCCAAAGTCGGCAGGGCGTAATAAGAGACGGCGTGCTGGTGCTGTACAGCCACTTTTTGTCTCATATTTTCGCTACGGTTTTCCATCAAAACATTTACTTATGAATATGAAGTGTGGCATTTTGCAATAAAAAGAGACATGGCCATTGAGATGTGGTATAGTCAACGAATGTTGAGCACAACGAGCGGTTGCCAAGTAAATTTGACTAATAATACCACCTGCAGGACATCAATTCACATAATCTAAGGTAAGCAATAGGTACTAAAAAAATAAAACAAGGCATACAAATTGAAAATTGAGTCGAATTATGTGATAAATCTAGTTGTTTTGGAAACACGAAGTGATTCATGCTGAGAGACTCTCTCTATAAATTTTAAGAAAGTAAGAAGTCCGTTGTCGCAATATACCCGCTTTGCTTAGAGCAAGATCTTGAAGTTCGTTTATACCGAAGACCGCAGGTCGGAGAACTTTCCTTATAATGATGGCGTTGCGGTTCGAGGGCTTGTGGAGTCGCGACCTCTTCAATTTTTACTACATTTTAGACTGAAAATTTTTCTGTCATACAAGTGGAACGGCTCAAAGACTATACACACGGACACATGTGATTTTTAGAGATTTTATAGAGTAAAAGAACGACAAAAATAATCTCTACAATTTTTACTTCACAGTTCGGCAACATAAAACCGCTATTTAAGAAGCTGGTATTACTTGAACCAACATATAATTCGCGAAGAAAGAGATTAAGTCGTCGAAGAAAGGTTTAAACATATATGAACATGCAACTGATGATTTTGCTACTGCTGTGGCGCTGTTTGCTTTGCTTCGGCGAATCCACCATTACGCACGCCACCAATGTCAGCAAACGCCAATTGCAGTATGGTGGCAACTATCCACCGCCGAGTTACCAAGCGCATGGCAATCAGCAAGCCAACTACTTACTGCAAACACCACCATTGCTCTATGACCCCGGCTACAATGCACAGCATCTACACGAAATCGGCGCTGAGACTGACCACACAACGGACGCGGCAGAGCTGAGCACACCGAATGCAACGCAACCACTACAACAACGAACACCAACAAATCATGGTTTGGGCGCACAATTCGAAGCACCCCAAACATTTTCGCAAATTTACTTACCACACGGGTACGCAACAGGCGCACAGCTTACCTTGAGTCGTACAGCGCCGCATACCTTCCCTGGCGAAACGACAGTTGCATTGGCCGCGCGCAACAGCGGTCGCTCATACAGCACCAGTTCCACCTACTTTGTGCCAATGAGCTTGCTTTACCATCCAAATGTGGATTCACAACTACAACCGAGCATCTATGCTCAGCGTCTTGCACAGCAACCGCAACAAATGCAGGCATATAATCCACTATCCCCGCCGCCGCCGCTGCCACCAGCGCTCTATCAGCAATATGCGTTACAAGCAGCGCTGCCACCAACACAACCCACAGCAACGCCGTCAATTGCAGCACAGTCAACACAACTGTCACAACAGCAGCAACAACCAGCGCAGCAACAGACAATTTCACAACAACAAACATCGCTTGAACCACACGCCTTACCGCCGTTGCCACGTTTACCGCACTTGCTGCCGCCGTCAACCCCACCTTCCTCCTCACCGCTACCGCTCAATTTCCAGGCGCCTTTTCATCCCTCACAATTTCTCGGCTATATGCATGAACGCGATGCGCGTAATAGCGTCGCGTCTTCCACAGGGAGCACTGATGCACGCACGTCGCACCACACAAAAGCCTATACGGGTTATCCACAACCACAAGTTGAGAAGCCGATTTATGAGCATATGGCGAGCGGCGCAAAGCAGCAAAATTATCCAGCCGCCGTGGCGCGCTATGGCCGCTACATTTATATGGCACCGAATAGTGGCTACGCACTCTTCAAAGCGACGTAAAGCGCAAAAGGATGCAGAGCAGAGAAATATCAGGTGGAAGAAGGAGGTGAAGATAGTGAAAGTATTTACGCGAGTGGAAAATTAGTTGTGAGCGGTGACGGTAGCCAAGCGTCACAAAATAGGCGATGTCCGGATCCAGTATAGTCCTATAGTCCTTTATAAATCTAACATATAGTTTTAAAAGCAATTAACAGCTTACAACCACATGATATTTACAGTTATTGATGCACAAGGAATTAATAAAATAAGAAAATATTTTTTTTTAATTAGTGCTACGAACTTTACTGTATCACAAGGAGGTCTAATGACCCAAATGAACATCAGCTACACCATCCCTCCCCTTAAAAAAAAAAAAATAAGACTTTGCATCAGCATTCTAAATTATTAAATAATCGCTTGGATAGCATAGAATTTTCTGTCTTAATTCTGCTTGCAGTGTTTGCTATTTTGCTTGGATTTTACCCAACCCTTGCACTGAATTATTTGAAGCCATCCTATCAATGATATTTTACTAGCATTACTCATCGTCTACTGCCATATGCCCTGGACCATTATTGATATAGATACAGTTTGATACCAGAAAAGATTAATCGAACTGTAGATTACGAAGATTATCCGGACGTACAATGCACAACGGAGGAATCATAAACTGAGCTTGAGCTTCTGTCACTCACCTTAAAGCTTTGTTCTATCCCTTGACTTAAGAGCGTAGTCATGCCTAAGACCAAAACATGTCGATTATCTGTATGGCAAAACTAGACAAGATTCTAAGAATTATTTTCAACGGCAACTCACTATAGTCACCGGGAATTTGTAGAACATAGTTAAAGAAGTACCTACTAGTACTAGAAGAAACCGCAACAACTAAGCCTTATGCTCGCACTAAATGAACAGAGCGAAGGAGTTCTTCAATAATACTCGTCTGAGTACTGTTCTGCGGACCGAATATTGTTAATGTAGATTTCGCTTCCTAAAATCTGTGCTAAGAACATGAAATTATTAAGTTTTTTGTACTGCCATACAGTTGAGACCAAAGCAAAATGGATGCTGTTTTAGCAACAAGGTAGAAACCTCGTTTGGAACCTGACATTAAAACGATTGTATGGTTCCGAAGCGCTTAAGCGTATGTAGATCTAGACGATAGCTCGTCAAAACACACGCAGAATCCAAATCCCGACGGTTTCAATGTTGAATGCCACTTTAAACCATGTTCCTTTCATAGCTGATTTTTGTTTTGTAGTTGACAGTTCTTGAGTGGATGTAGGTGTTGATATCCAGGATTGTGCCGAAACGTAGACTCGACTGGGTTGAGAACCACACAAAGAGACGGGGATATCATCTAGTGAGATTTCCTTCCGCGAATTTATCGTTTAGAGGCGCTCATACTGAACTTATAACCGGCTTCTGAAGCAACATGGTAAACGGGCAGCACTTGCGTTGCCACAACAGTTGGGTCTACGTAACAAAAGTGTACCTGGTTTTTTATCCGGTCAAGGACTATGAACTCGGCAACATTCCTTTAAAGCTCTGACGTTTAGGCATAAAAGCAAATTCATCAAATCAATTCACTTTCAAACACTTTAACATTAGACGGCTGCTGTATATTAGACGGAGTTTAAAATACCTTACGTTTGTATGAAAAAAAATGTTAAATGGGTTTTAACAAACCGCAAAAACGCTATTACCTCAGTCGTTAACTCATGATTAATTCAAGTAGGCCCTCTAAACAAATTTCTTTTGCTGCGGTGGCGCACAAAGAGAAAGAAATACACTCACGCGTGATCTTAAGTTTACCATTTTTATACCATGCACGTGATATACCAATTAAGTTTGCAACGAAGTTTGTAACACCCAGAAAAAAATGTCAGATACTCTATAAAATATGTATATAAATGATCAGCTGAGTCGGTTTAGCAATGTCCGTTCGCCCGTCTATCCATCCATCCATCTGTCCGTCTGTCTGTATATATGCAAACTAGTCCGTCAGTTTTTGTGTTATCGATCTGTAATTTTGTATACGTCCTTTTATAGGCAAAAAGTTGCTCATTTATTTGAACCGCCGATATCGGATCACTATAGCATATAGCTGCCATACAAACTGAACGATCAAAATCTATTTTATTTAAAAAAAAAATTTTTATTTAACAAAATATCTTAATCAGATTTCGCATGGATTATTGTCCAAAGAAACGCTATAATCGCCGTATAAATTTTTCAAATCGGACCACTATAGCATATAGCTGCCATACAAACTGTACGCTCAAAATAAAGATAAAGATCTTTTTATACCCTTTCGTGCCATAAAAATGCACTTGTGAAGGGTATTATAGCTTCAGTGCAATCGAAGTTAACGTTTTTTTTCTTACCATTTTATTTAAATATTTTTCTTCGCTTTATGTACTCCTCTATTATTACTTTGCCATTTGCTGCTAACACACACATATAAACATATGTACGCGTGTGCCTACATCCTCTTTAATTGTGTTGTTGCTATTGTTTGACGGCTAACTTATACAATGTAATCATTTACATGCCGGCCGCATGCGGCTTACTTGGGCGAGTTTGTGGCTTGAGTCTTTCAGGCAGCATGTGTTTTTTTTTCTTTTTTCTTTTCTATTTTTTTGTTTGCGGCAAGCTGGCGTTTAACTGTAAGCCGTCTGTAGTTATTAACTGTACTTATTACCGCTGATTGTTATTACTCAACTGTGATTGTCGGTTGTAATGTGTAGCATGCGTCGTCTTTTGCAGCATTAATTTTCCTTCATTACTAAATAAAGACTTTTTAATTAATTTTCGCCGAAAATTTCCACAATGCGTATTTTTCTGGTAAACTTATATGTGGCTTTGCGTGTGTGCACCTTTGTGTATGTGTTGCCTATATGTGTATGTATGCGTTTACGCTTGTGACGGTATTTTTCTATGACATTAAGACAAATTAGTTTTAATGTACTGTTATTCGGCAATTAATTGGCTGATACGTCATTGGTTGTTTACCAATGCGCTGCCTACAAAGTGAGTTTTAACAGGGGAACAATTAAAACAACAAATATTTGTAAAAAATTGAAACCATAGAGTAAAATATAAAAAAGTCATAAATAAAAAATAAAAAAGGTAAAAATTAAAAATAAGTAAAACTATTTACGAAAATTAAAAAAAACAACGAAATTTATTTAAACTAAAAAAATAGATTTTTATCAATTAAAAACAAGACGCTAACTTCGGTTGCACCAAAGCTATAATACCCTTCACAATTACAAGGGTTCCTTACCTTCCTTCTGGGTGTTACAAAGTTCGTGGCAAACTTAATATAACCTGTTCAGGGTATAAAAATATAGTTTCATTTCAATTTCATTAAAAAAAAAATAATTGCTTTTAAATTTTAATATTTTAAAATACAATAATATAAATAAATTAAATTTTATTTTTACATTTTTTCTTATAATTGTTAATTCAACTAAATTTAAAATATTTGGGGAAAAGTGATTTTAAGAAATTATTAATAAAATTATTTTAGCAGAAACTAATTAAATAAAAATAGAGTAAAGTAAAAAATTTATTATAAATAAAAAAACACAAATTTTTATACAATTTAAAAAAAAAAGTTAGTATTATTAAATATAATAATAATAAATATTTCATAATTTTTTATTACACATACAGAATTTTTGTAATATTTTTGCTAAATAAAAAATATGTAATGAAATAAAAAATTTTACAAAAATATGAATTTTATAAAAATTTTAATTTTTATAAATTTTCAATAAACTATTTTAGCAAGAAATAAAAAATAATAAAATAAAAATATAATGAATTATAAAATTATTGTATATAAAAAAAATATAAAATTTATAAAAGAACGAATAAAAGAAGTTATAAAACTTACTTAAGAAAGCTGAAAAAACACAATAAACAACATTTCCGAAATTTAAATAAAATTAAAGTAATTGTATAGTTATATGAATAGAATAAATGATTTTAAAATTAACAAATATAATTAAGAATTAATAGTAAAAGTCTTTTATAAATAGAAAAAAAACTTAATAGAATAAAAAAAAAATTAAATAAAAAAATTTTTTTTGACAAAATTTATTTAAGAAAAATTTAAAAAAAAATAAAAAAAGAAATATTAAAAAAAATGTATTTTTTATAGCAAAAGTCTTTTAAAAGATGAATAGAATAAAAACAAGTAATTATAAAATAAAAACATGTATTTTGAAATAATTTATTTAAGATAAATTAAAAAAAACATTAAAAAAAGCAAAAATTACAAATTTTTATAGTAAAAGTCTTTTATAAATTGAATAAAAAATTATTAGAATAAAAAAAATGACAAAACAAAAAAATTACTTTAAAAACAAAATTGATTTAAGAAAAATTAAGCATTCCAAAGAGGAAAATTGAAAAAAAAAATTATTTTTATAATAAAAGTATTTTTTAAATTGTATTAAAATTACTAGAATAAAAAAAAATTATTAAATAAAAGCATGTGTTTTAAACATAATTAATTTAAAAAAATTAAAAAAAAATAAATATTAAATAAAGAGAAAAGTTTATTTGTTATAGTAAAAGTATTTTATAAGTTGAATAAAAATTAATAGAATAAAAGGAATTACAAAATAAAAAAATCAGTTTTTAATAAAATTGATTTAAGAAAAATTAAAAATTCCAAAGAAAAAAAATTAAAAAAAAGAAAGATTTTTTTTTTATAGTAAAAGTCTTTTATAAATTGAATAAAAATTAACGAAATAATTAATTAAATAATTATGAAACAATATAAGTGTTTTTAATAAAATTTATTTAAGAAAAATTAAAAAAGAAAAAAATTTTGTTTTTCGCATATTAAAATTAAAAAAGAAATACTCAGAATTAAATAATATTAAAAATATATAATAAAAACTTTTATAAATTTATAAAAATATATTTTAGCGAAACGCAAGTAAGTAATATTAAAAAGCTTAATAAATTTGTAAAAAAAAAATATTTTGGGAAAAAGTAATTGAACAATATTAGTAATAGAACTTAAAATAATAATTATCAAATAACAATTAAAAATTTAATAAAATTTATTTAACAAAAATAAAAAAAAAATTAAACAATGAACAATTCAGCCAAAAAACAAGGAAAAACCTTTATCTTCGGCTGCACTGAAACTTCACAGGTGCACAGGAACTAGTGCGCATATATACAAACACACAGATGGAAATGGCTAAATCGACTCCGCTCGTCATAATAATCATTTATACATACATATATTTTATAGGGTCTCCAACCCTATTTTAGTAAAATAAAAATACACAAAAACTTAAAATGCATTTTTTTGCGAGCCAAAACTTAAAAAATATAAAACTAATGTAGGTCAATAAGGAGTTTAAAACAATATGTGGGCTGACATCACCAAGGGTCAGCTGCCAATATTTGATTTGGCTTCATCAAAAGCAAGCGCTCAACATAAAGATAAATGAAATAAATATAAAAAAAGATTTAGATCAAACTATGCCACAATATAAAACGAGAGAGCGAAGTAGAGAGATAGCGTAACTGAGCAAACGATAGGGAGCGCCACTACTTATTCCCAACTAAAAGATGACACACACAAAAATCTGTCGCACGGCATGCGGTTGCTCATACAACGTGGCGGCCAGGTCGTAGCACACCAAAGTTTCGTGTATAAAAACTAACGGCATAGTTGTATTAGGCATTAGTCGTGCAATTGTCGAAGCGGCGAACGGTTTATAGTGACGCGTATTGTTTACGATTAGTTAACGTTTAAATATACGCGCTGTAACTGGTAAAAGGATAACAAAGGATTTATGTAACGTTACAATTAGCGCAAAGCTATAGTACAGTAAAGAGTAAAATATTTCTATTATAAACGCGCAGTTATGAAATTCTTTGTAAGTGGAAAGCATTAATTAAGACTACAGTTAAAGAGAGTAAATTCATTTACATAAAAAATAGTGCAGAAAAATATAGAAAAAGTGCCGCAAATTACAAAACCGTTATTTATGAACTAAAAAAGGAGTTACTGCAAATAAGATGCATTAAATGAAAAAAAAATTTTATATAAAAATATTAAAAATCCATAAAAAAATATAATGCATTAGATTTCAGCAAATATTGTGCAGTTAAAATTAAAAAACAAAAAAAAATATTTATAAAAAATAATAACTCACCGCTTTTGACTATCTCCAGGTTTTCTACGGCGCCGCCGTAGTGCTGTTGGTGGTCAACGCCTGCGCGTCCGCTTCATCAAAAGCTGAACCGCGTATCAGCGTTGCAGTGAAGCCGAAACGTGAAGCATCACTTTCCAGCGGCTATCATGGACCATCCTATAAGTACTTACCGCCAGCACCTGCTTCGGTCGGCATCAACGCCGGCGGCTACAATACTTACAGCAGTCATGGCAGCAGCTCTGCTGGTTTCGGTGCAAGCGGTAGCTCTGGCTTAGGTTATGACTTTGGGCACTCAAGCGCGCCTAAAGTTGAAACATATATTGTGCAAACAGAGCCCACGCATAGCGTACACAGCAGCGGCAGCACAGGATACAGCAGTGGCAGCAGCAGCAGTCATCACTATAATGCTCATGGTAGCGCGAGCGTCGGTGGTGGATATCGTTACAGCAACAGCGCGCCACACTTCGCTGCTGGTGGCGCATCCTTGCTGGGTTATAGTGGTGTTAGCGGCGGCGGCAACTACAAGTATCACACCAGAGCGCGTCCACACGTGCAAACATTGATAATACCGGCCAATACATTAACGCATGGCGCAAGTGGCGGCAGCAGCGCCAGTCATGGAATTGGTTTTGGCGGTGCGCACGTATTACATTCCAGCAGCGGCAGTTTTGGCAACGGCGGTTATCAGTACGCACCTACATTTGGCAGCTCATTGCATTCATCAGCGGGTAGTGGTTTTGGTGGTGCGCATGGTTCCGCTTTTGCTGGCAGTCACGGCAGTGGTGGCGCAACTTTTGGCGGTCACTCGAGCGGTAGTCTTGGCGCACATGGCGGCAACTCAGTTACTTATAATTCACAGCAAGGTTACAGTTACAATAGTAATGATGCTATTAGCGGCGCCGCAGTTGCTTTGGGCCATAGTGCTCATGGCGGTCAACTTGGTCATGGTGGTAGTGGTGGCGCAACGGTTTCGTTCAACAATCAGGATGGTTATAGCAATCAAGAATATGCGCATAGCGCGCCCAGCATACCATCGACAAATTATGGCGTACCAGCTGGTCCGGCGGTATCGTCATATCACGGCGCTGCCGATGCAGGTAACTCATATCATAGCAGCGCTGACGAAACACCCGCCTATGCGGTAGGCCATAAGGGATTGGGATATTTTAGCTTTAGCGCCAGCAAACCACATGCTTTGAATACCAATTTTAATTCTGCCGGCAGTTCCGGTCACAGCGAACACAGCGGCAGAGCACCATTTAAGCCATCCACTCTTTTGGGCACCACTTATGAGGTCTCCGGTCCGGCCGCGCAATATTTGCCACCTACATCACCTGGTTACGAGTATCAGTCGCATACTGTATTGCAGGGTGGCGCAGCTGGCGCTGCAGCTGGGCATATAAATGAGCCGAATTCTGCATACTTGCCACCGGTTTCAACACCTGGCGGTAGCTATTTGTCGCCTCATCATTAAAGAGCGCGTCCATCCCCATCAGGAAAGTTTAGCTCACGGTGTTCGAGAACTACATCACTACTCACTTTTTATCGCTGCTTCTTATTTATTGACAGCTTACCGAAATTTCTATGTAAATAGTTTTAAATGTCTTTTTTTATTTTTCACGGATAAATATAATATATAAATAAACATATAAAATATAAAAAATTAGGCCAAAGCTTATATTGACAGTAACTCAGGCTTATTTTCATATGATACTCAGCTGAATATGAGCTGAATTCGAATGAAACTAGAAATGATGATAAATAGCACTAAGGTGGTATAATAAACTTGATCATTTTATTTTATTTGCAGCTGAATACGCGCTGAATTGCATATTTTACGAGCTTAAATGCTAACTAAAATTATAATCTTAGTAGTTCTCGTTATTAGCACAAACCTTTTGCTGTATATGCGCTGAATTGCATGTGAGGTACAAATAATTAGAAAACACTTCAAAATTAGTTTAATGTGCTCATAACTGTATTTATCTATTAGCATAGTAGCGCTGAATTTCATTTTTTCAATAAACTATCTAATGAAATACGCCAGTATTTATTTATAAGTATTTTTCATGCATGGCAAATACGCTGAATCGCAGAAGAAGTAACTTAAGTGTTGAAATAAATACTTTGCTGAATATATGGTGAAAGAAACGAAAATTTAGCACCATTTAAACACCTTATAATTTGCTAATAACTGCAATTAATAGCGCTGAATTGCTTTTTTGCAATAAACTATTTAATAAAATATGTCAAGATTTATTTATAAGTATTTCTCATTCACAAAAAAGGGGTTGAGTTGCTGAATAACTAACTCAAATTTTAAATAAATACTTTGCTGAATGTGTGCTGAAGGAAACGAAAATTTAGCACCAATTAAATACATTTAACGCAAGTAAAAACTATAT
Organism: Bactrocera oleae; assembly: GCF_042242935.1. Classification (NCBI taxonomy): domain Eukaryota; kingdom Metazoa; phylum Arthropoda; class Insecta; order Diptera; family Tephritidae; genus Bactrocera; species Bactrocera oleae. The sequence goes on from NC_091539.1 coordinate 6,046,206, forward strand.
TGGTTTGCTGAGATGAGTAGCTACGTGGCTGATTGTGCGCTTATTTCGATCAAATTCATTAAAGCATTTTTTTTAACATAATTAAAGTTCGAAAATTCGCTTATATTTTCTCTTTTTAAGGGCTGTAGCTAAGCTTATATATAGCATGCATGTTATAAATGAAATAAAAGTTATAGTATATTTTTGCTGAAGCTCTTTTCTGTTAAAATTCATATTTTTTTTATAAACTGCTAATAATCATGACAAAACGGCAAGCTGAATATGCGCTGAATTCATAAGATTCATTATAGTAGGCGCAAACATTGTACGTATTACTTTTTTATATAATTGAAATAACGCAGTTATTGCGCTGAATTGCATTAACTCTTTGCAGCAGTGTTTACATAAAGTTTTTTTCAAAAATTATTTTATTTCAAGCAAATTAGAGCTTGTTTTAAACTTTCTGCGTTGCTGTCATTTTAATATATTAATCAATGTAAGTGTTGTAAATAATATTGAGCTGAATAATAGCTGCAAACTACAAATAATATTCAGCGTAGATTTATTCCTGCGCTAACGTATTAAATTTATTTAAAATATATTTTACACACAAAATGTTGCGCTGAATAAAACAAAGCGCTGAATTGAAATTTTTAGCAACTCACCACCGATAAACTTTTTGCATTATCGTTTGCTAAAAATATTTAAAGTTGCGCTGAATAAACTTTTAAGTTTAAATGGAATATTTTTTATATCTATTTGTTTTTTTTTTTTTATTGATTAATTTTATTTCACTTTTTTTTTATTTCATTTATTTTTTACAAAATCTGCTACAATTTGCTTATAATTTTAATGCTGCACATCACTCGACCCAAATCTGCGAAACTCTTAAACCATATATGTACAAGCATACCAAGTAAAGCTTTCAAAAATTGCCCCCAATTTGGGTTCACAACACAAATTACCCGTTAATATGCAATTACACAAGCATACTTATCTAATTATTTTAATTTTATTGCTTTTCTTCAAACCCATATCAGCCCAAATCCCACCGCGCATGCTTGCAAGAATTTTAAAATTTTCACCAAACACGCGCTTTGTAATTTTTTAATCAAATTTCGAAATTCAAAATCTACCAACGCCCCAACGACAGCATTGACATTTTAATGATGAGCTCGAATGAAATTGAAAGTTCAGTTGCGAGCCAAATTTTGCATACGCAATTGCGCGGTTGTCAGTGATGTGTCAGCTGCCAAATTGGCAAGCATCACCAAAAACACACACACATATACAAATGTACATTAGAGTGATTGGGAGAAACAAAGCAGCGAAATTTATTGCCGAAAAATATATTAAAGTATTATAAAAGTGTATTAGCGTGCATGTGACACTTAAAAAGTTGAAAATTTTCAAAACTTAACCATCATTACATACACAAATGAATACTTTTCAAACAAGTAATTTTCCAAGGCAGTGATTTGCGTATCTGTCAACAAATTTTAAAGTCAGCAACCTTCGTGGTGTTAATGTTTTTCCTCTTGGATGTGCGTGGTATTGGTGATAACTTTCTGGCCTTGCAAATAATTGTTGTTGGTTGCCGTTGCTGCCAAGGCATGTGCACTGGAAGATCGTACGTGCGAAAAAATGCAGCAGATGTTCATGTGGCATTAGCCACATTAAGCAATACGCTTAATAGAAGTTATTTTAGCGTTAAAAAATGTAAAAGTGTGCGCTGAGTCATATTCAGCGCTGCTTTAGCAGACATACTGCGATTATTTCAATTGATTTTGCATTATTAAGTACGTATACAACTAACAGGCATGTGCTGAATTGTATTCAGCGGGGATTTAGCACACATATTGCTGTTATTTTAATTTATTTAGCGTATATAATGCACAGACATCAGCTGAATTGCATTCAGCAGTAATTTTAGCACAAATATTGCATTAGTTTTTGCATTTATTAACCTTTTATAACCATCAAAACCTCGTACAATGTGCTGAATTGGATTAACTATTAGTTAAGTGGTTTTCCAAAACAAATATCAACAGGTTTTATAAACTTTCTTCATATATATTTTAAGAAATCAACTGCAAAAGTGCTATGCTGATTTTTTATAATGAAAGACTGTGTAATATTAATTTAACATTACTATATTAATATTAAATATTATTCCTTATTAATGCAGCAAATAAATTGTAAATTATATTAGATAAAGCAAAATTTTTTTTTTCTTTTATACAGCGTTAATTAGATAAACTTCAGCTTATTCAGCTCAATTCAGCACGCTTTATAACTTAATTTTTCATTTTGTTTTTCCTTGTACACAGCGACAGCTTATTCAGTTCAATTCAGTACGCTTTACAACTTAATTTTAAGTTTAATGCTTTCAAAATATACAATTCACAACAAATTTTGTCCACAAACTATGCATATATATAATATATTAAACAAAAATGGATGTAAAAGAAATTCAGCTCAATTCAGCGCTTAGAAGGTGCACATTTTCTTGCATTATTTCATTATGGTGAATTTCATCTCTTATTTGTTATATAGCATATATTTTTTTAGACCTTCTTTGTATTCAGCGCCATTTAGCTAAGTAATAACAAATTCAGCACAATTCAGCACAGTTTACAAACTAAATGTTTGATTTAACTATGCTACAACATGTGCTTCAAGGCAACTTTTTTGAGTAGAATGTCTATTTTTTGGTTCATTTTCTTTTGGTTTAGATATAACAGGCACCTAATTGTATAATATAATATCTATGAATGAAAAAATTTATACTGCTTAATACATTTTTACTAATTACATTTTATTGTTGCTATTTTACATTAAGTGTTCAACTTACATAGTTACATATTTATGTATGTACATCAATTTGATATATGTTACTAAAAAATTTCCTTGCGGCTTTCGCTGCCAAGCTTTTCACTGCCATTGGCACCTGCCGCAAAATCAGTTGTTCAGCATTTTATTCATGTTTTGTTGGTGCAATAAAGTTTAGCGTATATACCATAATTACAAAAGCAATAAAAGACAGAGTACGCTGCAAATGATAGCACAGGCTACAAAAGAAGTTTTTCAGCAAAAAAAAAATATTACCTCAATTTGTTGCAAATACCATTACGGCTTGGCGAAAACTGTGATGGAAAAGTGACATAATGTGCGAAATTCGCGAATATGCCATGTAGCGAAGCGTATAAAAAATTTTTTGGTATCATTCAACTTAATGTAGATCTGTAGCTGGATTATTGAGCTCTGATTTTCTAACTTTAGCTTACGAGTTCAAATATAAATAGCAAAGCGGCGCTGCTTAAGATTCGATCGTCTTTGTTACGAAGCTCTAATAATATGTTACCTGTTCTATAACCAAAAAACTGAATCGATCTTATCGACACTAGCTCCAACTTCCTAGTTGTGAAACAGCCCGAAAACACGACATCGAAATTGAGGATAAAAACTTTCGAGTCCACCCTCACTGACAATCTTTAACTCTATGACAATCGTCCTTACACGTTTAGCCTCAGCAGTTAAGATCTCGTCTTCTACCCTTTCCGTAAGACAAAGTCTAGAAATATAAAGATTTCACAGTAAGACTGGCTGCAACCCCCGCTGGAGGGTATATCTCAAACGTGCTAGGATGAAAGATAATGAAGATATGGTGATTAATAGCCGTGTACTTCGGCTCATTGAAAAAAGAGTGCGCCTCAACAGAGTCTGAAGTAATTTCTAATCTCTAAGATATCTTGTCTAAAAGAACAGCAGGGACCATGGTTTTTACAGCAGCCAGAGTAACGGTATTGCCGCAGCATTAAAACATTAACTGCTACGACGAAAAATAATCTTGAAATAATTGGATGAGACACACATTGAAACACAAATGGCCAAAATATTCGGACGCACTGCTGAAATGTTAAGAATCAAAGTCTGACAACCCGAATCTGTTTTTTCAATAGAGCGAATCTTTACACAGAGTTCGCTCAACACTCATACCTGTTATTTAGGAATACTTTTCAAAAATGGCACAACAATATTAAGATCATCTGCGCTTAACGCACACAAACTAAAAAAGAAGTGCTTGAAATGTTGAGCGATAAGAAAAGTACCAATAGAAATGTAGAAAAAATGTACGAAGAGATTTAACGACACAAATCCAATATTCAATATGCTTAATTGATAACGGCATCAATTCATCAGTGCGCTGAATGCTTCAGACAACGAAATGTTAAGTGAAGACGGCAAAACCAAACCCAAATAGCGCACTAGCAATTCACGAGAAAGTACGGGCACTAACCATGCCGTTAGAGCTGTGAGGCTGCCGCGCTTAAAGGGAGCTAGGTGAGCTTATATTATTAGATGCGGTTGCGTCAATGGACACGGCATTAACATTCCATTACGAACCATTAGTTGGGTTGGCAACTAAGTAATTGCGGATTTCACTCATAGATGGCTTCAGTTGAATTTTTAGGTTGCATTACAGAGTAAAGTTATATAGTTCCATGAAAAAATTGTCTTTGATTTAAAAAAAAAAATCCGTAATTACTTAGTTACCAACCCAAGTTACACGATAAGCCTCGGCTAGGCACTCGCTAGCAAATTACTAGCATTCAAAGTGTTAAATTTAATGCAGATGAATGACGTCATGCACAGCTGATCACTTCCGCCGTCTGTTGTGTACAGTTCCAAACACAACTAAGCATAGTAACCCGCTTCCTCAACTTAACGCGCGTAAAAGCTATGAAGAGACGATCTTACTACGCTGCTGCTTTGCATCATATCACTATAACGGCACTCAATTGCTTTCGAAAGTGAATGTCGGCATTGTGGCATAAAATTTTTAAGGAGAATAACAAAACGAAATACAAAAAAATCATAATAAAACAAAACAAGTGGATTACAAAGACACAAAAAGCTTAAATAATAATCAAAACAAAAAAATAAATTAAAAATATACGCGAGTAAAATTGATAATATAAAAGCAGCAACACAAGTGAGGCATAAGCCAATGCAGCGATAATCAAGCGACTTAAACCTAACAAAAGCCAACTTTACATTGGCAGCTACAAATTACCATTTCAACAACCAAAAAAAATACAAAAATAAATCAAAACTCCAAAAATTACTTTTAATGAAAGTAGTTAAGCGTTTTTATTAGAGACAGTTTAATCTCATGCATCACCTAGCTGTGTTCACTTTTATAAACCATTTGGTGTACCTACAGCAAAATCAGCAAATTGCCGCTTGTACTTAGATAAATTGATTAAAAGCTTGTTCGATGCAGTCAAGCGAGCGCTGTTGCATGACAGTTAGCGCATAACGTTATACGGCAATAGTTACCGGCTTATTCAGCACATTTAGCAGCGGTATTTGAAAAGCTTGAAATCTTTGCTGCATATATAGAAGTAAAAGATATATCTAAAAGCCAGTAATCAGTTGCTAATACACATTCAGCACTTTCAGCGTGAAATTGTATGTGCGCAAATTATATTCAGCACACAAACGGTTACATTAGTATCCATTGTAGCATATTCAGCGCATTTATTTCGTTAAACTTGTTTTTCAACATTGATATTGGTTATTTTTCATAAGTGAAAGTAACGGCAAAATCAAAAATTCTTTTTTACAGCATATTTAAAGGTATAAAGTATATTTAGAAGCCAGTAATCAGTTGCTAATATAAATTCAGCACATTCAGCCTGAAACTCTACGTAACCAAATTATATTCAGCACACAAACGGTTACATTAGTATCCATTGTAGCATATTCAGCGCATTTATTTCGTTAAACTTGTTTTTCAACATTGATATTGGTTATTTTTCATAAGTGAAAGTAACGGCAAAATCAAAAATTCTTTTTTACAGCATATTTGAAGGTATAAAGTATATTTAGAAGCCAGTAATCAGTTCCTAATATAAATTCAGCACATTCAGCGTGATACCCTACGTAACCAAATTATATTCAGCACACAAACGGTTACATTAATATCAACTGTAGCTTATTCAGCGCATATATTTCGTTAAAAATTGTTTTTCAACATTGATATTGGTTATTTTTCATAAGTGAAAGTAACGGCAAAATCAAAAATTATTTTTTACAGCATATTTATAGCTATAAAGTATATTTAGAAGCCAGTAATTAAATTCTAGAATGAATTCATAACATTCAGCGCGAAATTCAGCGTGCCCAAAATACATTCAGTGTACATATTATTTCAATCAGAGTAGTCTTAACTTATTAAGCTCATAACTAATATACATATTTGTAGATTTATGATTTTTTCATACTTCAGTAAATTCAAAAAGACACTTTTTCAGCTAAATTGCTGCAATATTTTCGTTATTCAATGCAGCTGTACGCTGAAATTCAAATTCAGCTTACTACTTTGTAAAATTAAAAATATTTTTGAACATATATTGTAATGTTGACCACATAAACGTAGTTAGTTTGCACGTTCAGCGCGCTTGCATATAGCAAAAACTTATTCAGCGCTTACTTTGAGCTCAAATATGTGATTTCTTTAATGATTTTTAAGATTTGCGACGAATTCAGCGCTTTTACTTGCTCTAAACACTAGCTCAACACACTTATTACATAACCAGTATATCAAATTTCTTTATAGCAATAATACGCTTCCTTTTTTAGCTATCAGGAAATTATCATTTCGAAATGTAGCAACATACATCAAAAGCTTGTTGTTTGGCTGTGTGCTTTAAGCTTTCTATCTACGTCTACTTTTAGGCGATTTTTTAATTTACCAAAAAATATTTTCAAGTTTTCACACAGTTGTTTATCAAAGTGGCAGCGATGTGACACACATTCAAGCTAATGTACACTTGCGTGCAAAAATACACAGTTGTGTAAACAAACAAAAGCAACAGCAAAAGTCGTCACCATTGAACCAGTTGGACGACTTCAAACAAAACAGTTATTAAATAGTAATGCGACAAACAGCACGGTTATCATTAGTAAAATGCCACAATACAAGCAGTGATGGCTTGGATAAGCAAGTTAACTGTATATGCCGCTCGTCACAGCCGATTTACGTAGCATTGCATGACGAACGTTGAACTCATGGTATCTACGAAAATTAAGCGGTCGCCGATCGGAAAACAGGTAACGTTTTATGTTTGTTTTATATAGGTATGTATATATTAGCTTGGCTTGAAAAATAATAGAATTTGGTTAATAAAAATTATGTGCGCACCGAACAGCATTAATGAAAAGAGATAGCTATATCATATGCTACAAGTATATGCAAATCACATTTTTCGAACTGCAGCCATGTCTAGTGTACATGTTTTCGTAAACAAAATTTGACTTTTCGAGAACCCAGAAGCCAAATACATACAGGTTGGTTGTAAAGTCTTAGCGCTCGATATGAAAGAATACTGTTTTTGATACGAAATAAATTTTTTTATTCAAAATAATCTCCCTTAACCTCAATACACTTATGCCAATGATCCTGCAATAATTTTATGCCATCACTATAATGACTTCCCGGAAGCTCTGCTATAACCTTCTTTGCTGATCGTTGTGACTTCACCCGTTTTGGAGCTGAACAACCGGCTTCAGTCCGCTGTAAACGTTCTTGTTTCAATTTAGGATCATGTTGGTAGAAACAATTCTCATCCATTGTTATAAAATGACGCAAGAAATCGGTTTTATTCCGCTTAAAACGCTACAAATTATGCTGAGAAATTTGTTTTCGTTGCAGTTTTTGTTGAATTGTTAACGTGTGCGGCACCAACTTTCCAAACAGCTTTTTCATATGTAATTCTCCATGTAAAATATGAAATACTCGTTCGTCTGAGATGCCTATAGCATTAGCAATTTCACGCTTAGTCAAACTTGTTGCTTCACCAACAATATTATGCATTTGCTCAATAATTTCTGGCGTGGCCGCGGTTTTTGATCGTCCTTTGCGTGGATCATCTTCAAGCATAGTACGGCCACGTTTAAATTCACCAGCTCAAAATTCAACCGTGCGTTTTGAGGGTGAGGACTCCTTATGCACTTCTAACAATTGTTCATAAATTTCCTTTGCTTTTAAACCTTTCAAGGCAAACCATCTAATCACTGCGCGATATTCAATTTTTTCCATATTAAAAAAATACTCTATAACTACTTTTTAAACAAAAAATTAATTGACAGAACGACTTGTAACTTTGCATGTGAAAAGAAAAAAAAATTTGGAGCTAGTAGTGCTATTTCTTGGTGAGACCAACCGACTTTTCAACCAAACTGTATGTTGACGCCAGTGCGTATGGCTGACTTTCTTAGATATTTTATTGAAATTCAGCGAAAATGTTTTTTTTTTTTTGATAATAATAAACGCTTGTGTCAAAAATGGGTTAATTCAGATCAATACTTCGCCATATATGGTACATATCTATAATAAAGATTTTCGAAGTTCCAGTTCGAAGTTCCAGTCCAACTTTATACCATATCTAACGGCCAATATGTAGTATGTGAATCATTTTAATGAAATTGAGAGAGCGTATTTTCTAATGACAGCATATCTTTGTGCCTAAAATGTATAAAATCGGACGAAAACTTGCCTTAGCTACCATACAACGGATATTCAGAATTTTCAAACGTTTGACTAACTTTACTCCCTATACTTGATTATGTTTATATTTATGGTATATATTTAGAAAATTGCTTGAAAACAAGTACTCAAATATAACGGAACAATGTCAAAAATTAATGCAATCAGCGCTTCTATTTCTCTCCCACCCAATATAGCTCATATAATGATTTCCGACTTTCCACCAGATATATATTATAAATTTCGTTTAGTTTTTTAGACACAGCACCAATTAAAAGACTTCCGGAAATATTATATTTGGCTGACATTGGCCATGAAATAAAGTCATTTGGTACACGCACAAACAAACATACAACTTGTTATGCATTTTTTACCGGCTTTTGTTGCGAACAGCGCACACTCCACCAGTTCCAGTTGGCTTCTGCCCGAACGGGAAATGAAGAAAAGTGTGAAAATTGGTGAAAATATAATATATGAGGAATGGTTGTTGTAATCAACATATTACAGCACAACTTGAACATAAACACAGCAGTTTGACTAAATTTATGTTTGGCTTATAAAAGCGGCACGGCTAAAGACTTGCGCTGTTAAATAAGCGATGAAGGCCGTCAGGAGCGTTATTAAGCGAGTGTCAGTCAAGAAAGTGCAGTGATATAAAGACGCATAACGGTTACGCAAAAATAAAAAATAAATAAGAAGTATATGTGTATAAACCAGAGCAGATAATTTATCAAAACTACGATTGATAGTGAAAAATCCGAAACGTAAGCCAAGACAATGCACACTGTAAAGACCTTTGTTTGAGCAGTAATCGCAAAATTAATGTGAAAATAATTGAAAAATAAGTAAAAACGTCAACTGCTGTTGCACCGAAGCTAGAATACCCTCCACAAATATAGAAGTATACATACAAGAACTTGATTTTGATATGTCAGTTTGTATGACAGCTATATGCTATAGTGGTCCGATCTGTAGCATTTGTATGGAGATTATAGCGTTGTTTTGGATAATAATCTATGACAAATGTCGTAAAGATAACTTTTCAAATAAAAAAGTTTTTCATATAAGGACTTGAGTTTGATCGTTCAATTTGTATGACAGCTATATGCTATAGTGATCCGATATTGGCGGTTGCTGCGAATAATCAGCTTCTTTGCGGGAAAAAAAGAACGTGTGCAAAATTCTAGGTTGATATCTCAAAACTAAGTTCGCGTATCTACACACAGACGGACGGACAGACTCAGCTCATCACGCTGATCATTTATATATGTATATATTTTATAGGGTCTCCGACGTTTCCTTCTGTGTGTTACAAACTTCGTGGCTAACTTAACATATACTGTTCAGGCTCGAATTGACAGACTCAAATAAATATCTCAGCAGCAGTGCGCTCTTGTGTCTCTCAAATTTCAATATTTTGGTAAGGAACAGGCAAGGGTCCGACTAAAAAAAAAACATCCGTAATAAATTATAAAAATCGAATACTGTGTATAACCCTATATCAGTCACCGTTGGACCAGACTGTTCAAAGAGATGTCTATATTTGTATTACAATGAAGAATTAATCCCATGGGAGTGTATGTAAGCTGCGGGGATAATTTTTTTTTTGCAGCTTTCCATAACCATAAAATAAATTTGGAAAAAATGTTGGTCCACCGAATAAGCAGTTAGTTACTTAAAATTTTTCTAAGTGTCATTTTTAATAACGGTTCGTAAGCTGGTTGAAGGACTATCGTCTCCTGCTCTGAAACCGGTTATCTTACGTGTTGAAAACGTACTTGACAAGTCTTCAATAACTATAATTGACAATTTCAGATCCATTTTAGGGTATTACAATCTATATAAGAATTTCTCACGAAGCAGCTCAATAGCTTTGAAGCCTCTTGTGAAGACAGGTAGTAAATATTCAACTACAGATGCATGAATTCAAATGCCGCAATTATTAAGACACAAACGGTACTTGTAAAGCGTGTTTGAAGTGCTCACACATATTTGGAAAACTGCTAGCACACATTTTATAATTATTTCTAAAAACCATAAACTAATTGAATTTAAGTAACCACTCAATTTCTCAATTAGATGCAACGTGGCGTGCTCACCTTGGGTAGATCCACACAGATCGCACATAAAACACAGGCGCTACTATTCACGCTCTTAATTTTCTACACCACAACACGATCAGATGCCAATCCTGTCTCCATACCCGAAATAAATGGCAAATCTAGTAAAAATATTGCCGGTTCATCTTCAAACGCCGCATTGCTGATCAAGCCGAGCCCACAAGACGCCCAATTGAACTCGCTGAATGCCTATGCTACCAACTACGGACACTTTGCCGCACAATTCTCTAATAATCCAGCACAAGGTGGCAACACTAACCCCCATGCAGATAGCAGCACGAGCAGTCACACAAATAGCAACCACTTTAAGGCATCTTTTAAATTGCCCGATGTCGAGAATAATTTTACACCATTACAAACATATAATAACGGTAATAGCATGCCGCGGCATGCGGCGCCTTCAACCACAATTGCCGGCACGCCGAATGCCAATAGCATTGCCAGCAATAACATACCACAGCCCACACCAGTTCTAATGCAATACCTGCCACACGTAATGCCGGAAGCTGGCGTACAATATCTGCAATTGATACCGACGCGTCCGCTTATTGTGCCCATAAGTCCGTACTTGAATGGCAATGCACCACCGGCTGTAGCACAAAATGCCGCCAATGCTGCAGCGCATGCGCTACACCCACCATTGGCGGCCGCCATCAATGCTGCACCAGTGGATTATGGCGCCCGTTCACCGCCTATGCTAGCAGCGGAGCCCATTAATAGTCAACAACATGCTGCCGCGACTGCCGCTATGATAGACATGTCGAATGCAGCGCCACCGCCGCCATACGGTATACACACATACGCGAATGCCTTACAACCGTATCGCAGCAGCTATCGCATAAATCGTGAGGCGAAGGGTAAGAATTTTCCCGGCACACTGACACTCAATATGAACGAATATATACCGGGCCCCAATGAGACTCTGCGACCGCTATATATGCGCGGCAGACCGTGAGTTTATTTTTGTAAATTAGATAAGCATTACCATACATATGATGGTTAGTAATAAAAAATATACGGTTTTGAAATGATTTTTTAATCTTTATATAACGGCGCTTCTGAATACAGTGTGGTTTAGTTTTCGAGCTATCTGCGTTATATGACGATTATTTGTTTGATAGCTGTGAAGCAGAACTGTCAGCTGACACATATTACAAGTATATTATATTTATAGCGCTTGTATTGATGACATCCAACGCCTCGGAACGACGAAAGGACACAACTTAAACTCAGACACACCGAGCACGGTCATTCAAATAAGCTACCGTATATCAAGGTTTTGTATCTGGATAAACTTGTGTACTTAGTGTTGAGTAAGAGTGAGACGCACAATGAGGCTCTTTAGATTCGGTTTTCTCCAAATAAGAACACCCTACTATATTAGAAAAGCTGGTAGTAACTTGGAAAAAAAAATATCGCACCTAAAATTTAGCACTTTCAGAAGTTCTGTCGATGGAAAAATGCTTTGACGTATGGAAGTCATAAGTTGTTTATTGTCTTGGAGTTCCCCAACATATTTTCAAAGGTTGATACTAACTTTTTACTATAAAAATTTGCCAATCCATAAAATAATCAAGGATATGTGTATTATAATGAAATGTTCGAAGAAAACTATGTTAAAAGTAGACTGTTATTGCTATTGGATACATCGTTTCAAATTCCAGTTCTGACAGCCAAAAAGGACATACTCAAAGTCTGCTGTTTTGTTAAAAACAAACTGAATATTAAGTCTAGTAAAAAGATTTACATTATTTTTGAAGTAAATTGAAGGTTTTGTTTAACATAAATGAAATGATCCTATGATTTTGTACGATAACTTGTTGCCATTTTAAAGGTAATTTCATAATGCTACACTCATAAAACCTTCGCCACTATTGAGCTTCTCTTGAGGCGAATTTCTCATAAGCAAAATCACTCACCACATACAGTAGTACGCAGTAATTACTTGGTGCCAGGCCCAGACTACAAGGTGGATACATAAGAATCTCCCAACCCTCCCGCAGTTTCTATTGTATTGGTGGAGCACAATTCTTCTCCTATTAGCTAAAGCTGGTGAACTGTCTGAGAAGCTTTTTTAGCACTAAATCTTGTCTTTCTAGCGCCACATATGGTAAGCCGGTCGCACTTATACAACGTGAGATACATATTACAAAGCCATCTATTGAAAAAATAATGGATTTCTTTTTACCAGACATACATATGTAAGTATATATGTTTTGAAAAATTGTATAGGTCAGTTTGTATGACAGCTACAGTGGTTCGATCTGATTGATATGTTCGGAAATGTTAACATTACCTTGGACAATAATCTATGCCTTATTTCGAAAAGATATCTTGTCTAATAAAGAAAAGTTTTCCATGAAAGAACTTGATTTGGATCGGAAAGTTTATACGGCATAAATATGCTATAGTGGTATAGAGGTATCGATATCGGCGATCAGCGAGAACGTGTGTACAATTTTAGACCGATATCTCAAAAACTGGAAGACTAGCTCGACTCTGATCGTCACGCTGATCTTTTACATGTACTGCAATAGAAATCCTCATAAATCTGCAATCGGTATAATATATTTACAATCGATTTATACTTGAAACGAAAACCAACCGTATATTGATATACGTTCTCTGGTAAATAAACCAATCTGTAAGTCAGCTTTTACACACAGATTCTTTTGACCCTCGTTTTCGGCAAATTCTCTTTTGGTGTCGCTCTGTGCATTCACCCAGTCGAAAAGAGTCCAGCAACTCGAGTCTAGTTTTCTGCATTCCTTTTCACAAAATTTTCGTAAATATTTGTGCGGTTCGACTGCGCAACACTTAGAGCGTGCTGCATATTTCATTTGTATGTTGAGATGATGGTCACACATTTTGCTTGTAATGAATTGCCATGAATATGGTAGAACAATATGTATATTTATATTTTTTTGAATTCCCTAATCCACCAGAATGTATTGAATATTCGCTACTAATATGTTCAAGGCCAAATTTATAACAGGAATTTCCTAATCTTTAAGTATTAAAAATTCATAATTTCTTTACTCCGTATTAAATATTCATCATTTCTTTACTCCATAATCTATATCTTAATTTTCTCCTTATTTACAATTTTTCAAAATATTTCTAATATTATATGCATACATATTTGCATATCACATACAAAAAATAGATAGCAGAATTCAAATTTGTGAACGAATTGATTTGAAACCGAGCGCTCTTGCAACCATTCAAAGAATTTGAACGTGAAAAGGAATGCTGAAAAGGGTAGCAGCGAGCTGTTACGAACAAGAACACAAAGCGTGCCACCCGAACACGAGTGGCACGGTCCCTTCGTCTTTCCTCGTCGTCCCCTTGCCTACAATAAACCGGTTTGGATTACAAAAGAATCTGTGTGTAAAAGCCGACTAGGCGTCCATTTCTAAACATTGTAATGAGCATTATTTTTCTCATTTTACACTCAAAATGCTCTATTCCACTATTTTTGAGTTCCCTGATGTTAATTGTGGCGAAACACGCTCATCGTTTTCAACATCGTAAAGGGGAGTAGAGCATGAATCAGCTGATCGATGTAAGCAAATGCACAGCTGAGAGGGGTTCATGGAGAAACATCAAGTCCGCCTAGGGGTTGAGTTTCTATTGACAGCCAAGATGGACGACTTTTAACCGGAAAATGGTTGCATCTTGCTATTTTCTCTTAATGTATGAAAAAGTTGTCCAAAAAATATTGGTTATGTGTAAAACTTTAATATGTTTTCAAAATAAAATCAGTTTATTTTAATATATGTTCTTAAAGGAGCGGCTATTATTGGCAAATTTCAGAATAATTACGATATATATTTATGACTTTTTTTAACTGTGGTACCTTAATAAATAATCACCACAGAAAAATGTAAGTGCAATTAAGCAACCATGTCAAATAACGGGATGCGGAAAATGCTTATTCAACGAAACTGAGGGCAATGTTTATAAATTTGCAATACAATCTTCGTAAAATAATGAATATTTCATATTGTTCCTGATAAAACTGTTCACACGAGAATTTTTATCAATAAGCAGGTGTGTATTAATGCGTTTGACTAAAAGTTGTTAATAAATTCAAATGCCAGTATTGCTATTGAGCATTGCGTAACAGTGTTGCGCAAGCTAATTTTATAATACTTTTTAAAAAATAAATATATCTACCGTATTTTACACCCTTATAAAATGTTTTATACTATAAAGATATTGCAACTTCAACAAATAATTTATTTTAGGAGTCTATATATTTGAAAACTAAATTTAGAACTATATAACAATATGGTAATTGATTTATGTAAAGAGTTATATGTAAAATATTGTACATATTATAATGGCTACATGCTGAAATACAGAGACAACTACCTGATATGCCTACCGTATTTCATACTGTAAAGATATTGCAACATCAAAAAATAATTTATTTTAGAAGTCTATATATTTAAAAACTAAACTAAGAACTATATAATAATATGGTAATTTTGTATGTCAAAAGTTGTAATAAACTATTTTACATATATCCACCATTAATTGCTGATATATAAAACGTAAATAAAATTTGTGATTAAATAAATCTATACTTAAATTAGAGCACTAGTAAAGTTTCTTGATATAAGCACAATGATAAATTTTGCTTTATTGTTTAAATGAATTATTATCACTTGTATGGCAATGATAAGTTTTGCTTTTTTGATTATATACATTATTATTACTTATAGTATTAAATTTTATTACAATAGTTATTTCTTCCCGTCCACTCATAGTTAAATTGAATTTTCAGTTTGCCCATTAATAAGTTATTTAAAATGCTTAAAAATATGCCGCATATTTACCTATATCAACATGGTATGATATTATATATTGTTAGCATTAAACATCAATTAATAACCAATATTTAAAATATTTATAAATAATTATTTAGGCGTTTTCTGCTATGCGCAACCCGTTTTAAAACCTCGCCATCCTAACTCACCATGGCCGCCATGTTGGTTTTATTGTGAACGAACGCCTCAGAGGTGGCGAAACTACTGTGAATGGGACTTTCCCTACTCCCTTATACCATAGTATTGCGTGAGTAGCAAAGCGAATAAGTTCGGTTTTATTAAACTTGTTGTGTTGTAACGAGTATACTTATATATAATATATCCGTAAGTATGTATATACAAAAATATATAACTTAAATATTAAATTATCAGAAAGCATAAGTTTTACTCATTTCGATTATTGTTTCTACACTTTATTGCGTATTTGTAGAACAAAAAAGAACAGTTCTTATGAACATACAAGTACTATGCATTCTGTGCCGAGACCTCATCCGGTCTGACGCAAAGTATGCGTCAATATTTAGGAGTGCTTATAGCTCAAACAGTCACCGACATTCCTCCCTTCCGTACCTCAACTGATGAGACCTATATTATGAGAGTGCAATATAAATGAACACTCACCACCATGGATAAAATGATCTGAAACTCTTTGATTTGCGAGAGCACTGCCAAAGTCTACATTTTTTTATAACATTTGACAATGCTGCCACTAGTGAAAGAAATACGTTTTGGAATTTTTTAATGTATTTCTTGGGTATTTATCGGTTTCCATTTTAGAGAAAAATATACATAATTAAAATTAGTTTAACAAGCTAGATATCCTATATGACGTCTAAATATATGTACATGGATATTTTAATCACAAAAGTTTTTCAAAATTAACGTTTAAAACTAAATTTAACAAAATATTCTATTATTTCAAAACACTTACAACCTAAACATGAACCTTATTTCTTTTTTATATACTCAATAAACAAATATCTTTTGATAATTTATTCGGAAGTCAAATTTTACATAATATATGCTGGGAATTCTAACCAAAATATGTATATACGTTGACAATTGGTACTGCTAAGCAAACCAATATTCTGCGACAAAATACCCGTTCTTTCTCAAAAACGAAACTATATTAAAACTCTTTACATAAAGATTAGAAATATACGTAAAAGTCACCAAAAAATCTGATATCACAAATTACCCACTGATTTCGCATTTTATTTCTGCGGGATTTTTAGTGGTAGTTCATTGTTTTGGTTGTCATCTGTTCAGTAGCTCATGAACTCGTGGTTTTTCTTGGCAGCACTGAAAGTTCATGAGCTCTCTCAGAAGGCAAAGAGAGGAGTTTTGCATTATTTTATCTATGTTGCATACTATGCATTTGGGAGCGCTTAATAATTATAGCGCTCAGTGTGTTTAGTTTCCACTTTTTAATTTGGTAAATCCCCGAATTCGAAGTGACAGTGAAATTTCGGTAAATGTACAGTTTAAGTCCCCCAACGAAGGAGGCCTCAAAAATGTATTTTTTTTAAATCGTCTTATTTTGACGCGAAGATTACAAATCCGTAAGAGGGACGTATATTTTTTTCAATATTTCATGTAAATGTACATACATATATAAAGGTATATATAACACAATACTTACAAATAAATTAGTTGTTGCTGGGCGACAAAATTCTGCAAAATTCAGATCACGTAGCTGTAATTACAAATTCAACAAAACAGGAATTTTCTTGTGAAAAGAAATACTGCAATTGTAATGTAACAGGCACGATTACGGTTTCTTTTGCGCTGTGATCTGATGGTATGGACAAATAGAGGAGATCGTCCAACTCTTTTCCGCACTGGTTACTCTTTGGAGCGCGGCAGAAAGAAGTTCGAGACGAATGAATTATGCTCACCCCAGTTTTGGACCGACCAGGGTTAGGTGTAGAAAGGAGCTACGAAAGAACATATGCAAAGTGTGTTAAGTTTCTAATTTTTTTTAATTCCAAAAAAATTGAAGTATTAAAGAAATCGACTTTCCGCTCTTGTATTTGTAATCTTCGCGTCAAAATAAGACGATTTAAAATAAAAAATTTTAGTTTTTGTGGCCTCCTTCGTTGGGGCAGCCTTCCGAGCTAGCTGAGGTGAAATCCACACATCGTGGTTCACTAGATTTTGACAATTCACACGATTGTCCGCAATTGAACCTTTTCTATACATCTACGTTCTCTGATCAAATTCGGTAAAAACAGGGAATGAGAAAGACAGTGACGATGAAATAATAACCAACACAATTAAACCAATCCATACGCCTTTCTCCAGCTTTTGTTTTTTTTTTATTTTTTTTTGTTCGAAAATCTTTATTTTAGTATTATATGTGGCTAAGTGAAGTAATGACCCGCTTTACCCATTTTTAACACAAGGACACATTATTATAATGACGGTTGCGGTTTGAAATTCAATACTATATCTCACAGATTGACCGATCTTTTCGCTTAAAAGTCAGCTATAGGATATGAATTTGATAAATTATTGTCCGATTTCGATAATTTTAAGAAAAATTTGTTTTGATATCTAGAAACTATATTTCGTCGTTTCCAGTGGCCTTGCCATTTCAAATACCCGCATACCTACACAAGATGAATTTACTTATTTAACATACTTTATATAATATTTGTTTCTTTACAAAAGGAAAGTTTAATAACTAATAATGGCCACAAGTTCTGCGCAAACACCTGCTCTAGAGAGTAATTCGAGTGAGCTGAACCATTCCATCGAGAAATTAATGAAGAAAATATGTGTCTTCTACGACGAACAGTCTCTCATTGATGTGTCATTTAAAGTTTCAAACCCAACGGCTGTGTAAGTATTACTTTGACTTCAGCTTATAAAAAATAATACGATTTATAATATAATTATAATTTTTGCACAGTATACCCGCGCATCGTTTGATACTCGCAGCAGCGAGCCCTTACTTCGAGAACCTTTTCAACGGTCATCAGGGCATTAATCCTGTAATCGAAATAACAGATATTGATAGCGATATTTTTGAGCGTATTATAGCCTGTTGCTATACCGGCCGCCAGGCTCTGTTTACCGTCGCAATGTCGGTGCGATGCTAAAGGCGGCAATCGTTTTACAATTAGACGATATCATAACCAGTTATGTGGACTACCTAATGACACATATCAATGAATACACATTACAGGCTGCTTATACGCTAGCGCGCGAAACGCAATGTGAATGTTTAAAAAAAAGAATAAACGAACATGAAAGAGAGAATTTCATGGAGGTGAGTCTAAATATAAGTACACGCAATGTCTAACAATGGCGGTACTTTGTAATTGAAATTTTGTTTCTGATAATACTAGATCAGTCGAAGCGATGAGTTTCTGAATTTTGATGTGGAAAAATTACAATGCATTCTGGAATCGGACAAATTGAATATAAATCGTGAGGAAGATGCCTATGATGCCATAAATCGCTGGTTTAGTTATGATGTTCCCGCGCGTCAGGAACAACTACCACTTTTAATAGCTTGTCTGCGGCTTACGCAATGCGATGCCGACTTTCTGTTGACACACATACAGCCATTACCTGGTTGTGAGCTACTGGCTTTCAAGGCGTCATTATGGAGCAGTGACCCTGCATCACGGCCAAAGATAAATATCCGATTTACAGAACCACGTGGGGTCAATGCTGGAAATTGTGGGGAGAAAACATTGTTGGCAGTTTGCATTGATTGGGTAAGCACAAACGGCTTTTGTTCCAAATTTAAAAGCTTTATTTAATGTACGTACACTATTATTTTGAAATAGCCGTCGAACAATGTAAACTTGCTGCAATATAACAAAGCTAAGAATGAGTGGCAAGAATATGCGATTATAAAAAACGATTACAGTTCTTATAGAACTATTATAAAGGATGATAATATATTATTTATTGGCGGTTTTAAAAGTGATGCATCAAACATCGCCCGCAGCTGGAATATACGAAATAAAACATTGCGAAATTTGCCCAACATGAAGGTAGCAAGATGGCTACACTGCGTTGTCGAATTAGATGGTAACATCTACGCGATTGGTGGTGCTGATGGTAATAATGCTCTGTCGTCGGTAGAAAGGTATATATGTATAAATCTGTAACGATGACGATTGGGAGCATTGACAATTAAAGGTTAACTTTAAGCTTAACGTTGAAAGCACTTTAGACTAGATGCTTTAGGGTAGTGTGGATTGTGGACAAAACAAAGTGCTTCTACATTTAAGAAGGAGGGAATTGAATACTATATTATGGGTCAGAACAGGGCACTAGCCTCTCAGATCTAAATTTCGGAAACTAAATTCAGGGAAATCGACAGGATACAGAGCATGCACAGTGCGCAGAGGACATTGAAACATTAGAATATTACCTCGACATTTTAATGCCTCTATAGGTATACTCTATTTCTTTGACATCACCAGCGACGACTTTAGAATAATTCTAAGTTTTTATTAGACAATTTCATCGTTGACGCGCTTTAACGTAACAAACACAATACTTTACATTTCAATTTAGATAGTTGCACTCATTTTTTTTTTATTATTGTTTTTTTCCAGATATACGACATCCGGTGGTTGGGAGTTCATGAAAAGTTTGAATGTTGGACGATACGACGCCAGTGCAGTGATTTTGAATGGTAAAATTTACGTAGTGGGCGGTACAAATAATAATGGGAGTTACTCAAAATCCGTCGAATGCTACAACCCGGATTCGAATACTTGGACTTCTTGTGCGGATATGAGAAATGATTACCAACGGCCACCTGGTGTAAGTTAGATTCAAAATAATTGTTAATATTGGGAGGATGTTCACCATGCCTAAATTTGGAAGAATGGCGAAGAGTCAAAGAAGAGCATATAACAAATTTACTTAAGTTTTGAAATTTGTAAGAGCTAAAACCATGTTTCAGAGGCTAATGCTATACCCAAAGCATTTCGACTTCTTGGATTTTTTCTTTTACTGCGGATGCATCTAAGTATGCGGATTCATATCCGGTCTAGAGTTTTCAAATTTTCTTGTGAACTACATTCTGCCGCTGGAATAACTGATTCAACTTGAATTCACCTTTGTAAGCCTTCGCTAGAAGCAAAAGTAGCTCCGCTTCAAAAGGAGTGATCAAAAAATTGTCTGACTAAAAATAGTTACTGATTTACCCCATTAAAATTACATACAATATTTATTGCTACTTTTTATATTACAGGTAGCTGTACATAACGGTCACATTTATGTTTCACGCGGTAAAAGTGTTGAACGTTACGATCCTCAGCGAAACATGTGGTCTCAGGTATATTAAGTTGATTTTTGCCAACCGCTTGGTATAAAACTAAATATTTTTAAAAACATTTCGCAGATTTGCTCTTTGGAAGGTTACAATAAATCTTTAGTATCGCTGGACAATAAACTATGGGCTATTTGGGAGCACTCAGCATGTTCTTCGGAGGCATGTGTATCAGTCTATGACGAGCAAAATAATCGTTGGCAACAAAAATGCTCATGTCCCAGAACAGACGTGCGTGAATGTTTTGTTGTGCCAGAATCCTTACTGTCGTCGAAATGATTAAAAATTGTCCCTTTTTTTATTTAATAAATTCTTATCAAATAAATTCTCTTATGAGAAATAATAAAAACAAAATCTTCACTAATTATTTTGAAAGCAGAGATGGTGCTAAACGCACTTGAACTGAAAGTGGGGAATCAGTAATATGTACCTCATTCTAAAACCGTATGAATGCGCAAGTTTGCCGACTACTGGTATAAATATATACATACACAGGTAATATGAACATATATTTATACTAGATCTATAATAGAACTTCTATTAATGGCGCTTTGATTTTAGAACAAAAATATGAGAGAGTAAAAGAAGAACGGCACACTTGAGAGTGTGATCGCTAACAGTGGTGGACCAAAAAATTAACAGTTCTCTTATAACCACAGTTACGATATTCATAGAAAGGTTAAAAAATAACATTAAATAAATATGGCAAGTAATCGATGATGGGTCAATTTAGCCACGTCCGTCTGTCTATCTGACTGTATATACTAGAACTAGTCTCTCAGTTTTTGAGATATCGTTCTGAAATTTTGCACACGTCCTTTTCTCCCTAAGAAGCTGTTCATTTTCCGGAACCGCCGATATCGGACCACTATAGCATATACTGCCATACGGTACAATCTCCGAAATTATTGCTTCATACAAACTGAACGATCAAAATCCAGTCTTTGTATGGAAAAATTTTGTATATGACGAGATATCTTCGCTGAATTCTGCATGAATTATTACCCAAGGCAACGGTGAAATCTCCAAACTGATCAATCAAAATTCGGTCCTTGTATGGATTGTATAATTTTTAGCCCACCACTGTAGTTTGTATGTGTTTGTTTTACTAATCCATCACATAGTGAGAACGGCATATGATTGTGAACAAAATCTACAAGCAATCACCACGACAAAAATGCTTGTATAAAATGGTAAGTTGCTGTCTTTGAAGCTCAGAGTTTTAAGAAGCGTCTGCGCGGCTTAACGCAATAATTATATTCTGTATTTGGCAAACTAAAAAGTAATACAGTAAAACGGTGTTTGAAAAGAGAGAAGAAACGATAAATAAAATTTAATTGAGTTAATACTAATATATATATGGTTGTGTATGTATTGTTATCCCGCAAAGTTCTGAAAGAGGTCCAAACCCAAAAACAATAGGATGGTTAAAAAAAAAAACAATTTAATGAAATTAGTGCTTAAAAAGCCTAAATGAAGTTCATATCATAAATTTTCTAAATTAAATTTAAACAGTACTGCAGTTATTTTGTTATACAAACTATTTTTTAAACAAAAAATTATTTTAGTCAACAAAAAAATTAAATTAAAAATTTGTGAAACTTTTTTTTATTACTTAACTCTTTGTTGATATTTTTTTAATAGAAGTAAAATTGAATAATTGTAATAAACCTTAATATTGAAAATATTTAAAAAGAATATTATTTACATAGGAGAAAGTAAAACTGTAATAATTAGAAAATCGGATAGATTCACTAAATTCGTACACTAATAAAAATTAGCATTACTTAAAGAAATTGAATTATTGAATTGAAAATTAAAACTTTTTTATTTTATTTACCGAATTTTTAGGGCATTAATAAAACAAATTAGAATTAGGAAATGGAATTTCATAAAAGAAATTTATTTTTATTAAGAAATCCACTTAATATTTTTTTGTTTCATGAACTTTAAAAAACACAATTTTTAAAAAAAAACAATCAAGAAAATTAAAATAAATTGTTTAGTTTCTTTTTTAAGAAAAAATTATCAAAAAGTTAAACCGAAGATTAAAAATAATTTTGTGCAAAAATATGATTTTTAAAAATTTGTTTTTTTTTATTTTTTTAAACAAATTATTTATTTTTATTTAGTTTTGTTAGTTTTTTTTTATTTGTATTTTATTAATTTTTTATTAGTTATTTTTTATTTTTATTTTTTTTTATAAAACTTATTGAGAATTAAAAAACGGAAGTTTACAAAAGAAAGTTAAGCGTTAATAGATTTATTGAGAAATTGGCCTAATTTTTCAGTTTCATTAACTTATAAAAACCATGATTTTTAAGGAACCATTTTTGAATTTAAATAAAAAATTTAATTTTTAAATTACAATTTTTTTATTCTTATTATGACTACTTTTTTATTTGAGTTTTTGTTTGTTTTGAATAATATCTGTGTCATTGTTTTGAATTTAATTTTTGAAAATTTTATTTAAATTTAGTAAATTTTTTTTTCTTTTTTTAGTTTTAATTTTTTTTTAACTTTTTAAGTATTTTTTTACTATTACTAATTTTTTTTTAATTTTTGTAAATGTTTAAACCAACAATTTTTATTAAGTTTTTTGGTTTTTTTTATTCATAAGCATATTTGTACCTACATACTTACATATAGAGCAGTGCGCGCACATGTACTTATTGATAAGTGATATATCATTATATTATATTATATAATATAACATATTGATGTACATATGTATATACATAAATTATTAATTCTGTAACAATTGAAATTAGAAAATTATTAAAAAAGTAAAATATATATTTTTTGCATAATCTTTCACATTTTATCATGCCTCATTTGTGCAAAAAAAATCATATTTTATCAATTTTTTATCATAAAAATCGTTTATATGGCAAAAAATAATCATGCATATGTGAAGTGGCATTTGTATTTTTTGTTTTCTCATTCATTTCATTTCATTTTTCTCTTTATGTTGGGAGATACGTAATTTGTCAGGGAACGTTGTTATAAATTCTCATTTCTTTTAAATAACAGCAAATACTACAGAAATTGGTGAACTCCTTGATCTCAATTTTTCAGCCAACAAATCGAGCATCATACAAAATTCAATTTGCACCTTCTCGTTGTTCTAAGTTCTCTGGATCAACACAGAGCCATAGAAAAATGTTTTAACTGCAGTATAGCGTGAGTAGCGAAGCGAATGAGTTCAGTTTTCTTAAATTTGTTGTGTTGTGACGACTGCACTTTTATACCTACAATATATCCGTAAGAATGTATATACAAAAATATATAACTTAAATGTTGATTTATCGGAAAGGATAAGTGTTACTCATTTCGATTATTGTTTCTACACTTTATTGCATATTTGTAGAACAAAAAAGAACAGTTCTTATGAACATACAAGTACTATGCATTCTGTGCCGAGACCTCATCCGGTCTGACGCAAAGTATGAGTCAACATTTAGGAGTGCTTATAGCTCAAACAGTCACCGACATTCCTCCCTTCCGTACTTCAGCTGATAAGACCTATCTTATGAAAGTGCAATGTAAATAAACACTCACCACCATGGATAAAATGATCCGAAACTCTTTGATTTGAGAGAGCACTGCCAAAGTCTACATTTTTTATAACATTTGACAATGCTGCCACTAGTGAAAGAAATACGTTTTGGAATTTTTTAATGTGTTTCTTGGGTATTTTTCGGTTTCCATTTTAGAGAAAAATATACATAATTAAAATAAGTTTAACAAGCTAGATATCCTATATGACGTCTAAATATATGTACATGGATATTTTAATCACAAAAGTTTTTCACAATTATTGTTTAAAACTAAATTTAACAAAATATTCTATTATTTCAAAACACTTACAACCTAAACATGAACCTTATTTCTTTTTTATATACTCAATAAACTAATATCTTTTGATAATTTATTCGGAAGTCAAATTTTACATAACATATGCTGGGAATTCTAACCAAAATATGTATATACGTTGACAATTGGTACTGCTAAGCAAACCAATGCTCTGCGACAAAATACCCGTTCTTTCTTAAAAACGAAACTATGTTAAAACTCTTTAAATAAAGATTATAAATATACGTAAAAGTCACCAAAAAAATCTGATCTCACAAATTACCCACTGATTTCGCATTTTATTTTTGCGGGATTTTTAGTGGTAGTTCATTGTTTTGGTTGTCATCTGTTCAGTAGCTCATGAACTCGTGGTTTTTCTTGGCAGCACTGAAAGTTCATGAGCTCTCTCAGAAGGCAAAGAGAGGAGTTTTGCATCATTTTATCTATGTTGCATACTATGCATTTGGGAGCGCTTAATAATGGGTTTAGTTTCCACTTTTTAATTTGGTAAATCCCCGAATTCGAAGTGACAGTGAAATTTCGGTAAATGTACAGTTTAAGTCCCCCAACGAAGGAGGCCTCAAAAATGTATATTTTATTTTAAATCGTCTTATTTTGACGCGAAGATTACAAATCCGTAAGAGGGACGTATATTTTTTTCAATATTTCATGTAAATGTACATACATATATAAAGGTATATATAACACAATACTTACAAATAAATTAGTTGTTGTTGAGCGACAATATTCTGCAGAATTCAGATCACGTAGCTGTAATTACAAATTCAACAAAACAGGCATTTTCTTGTGAAAAGAAATACTGCAGAAATGTAACAGGCACGATTACGATTTCTTTTGCGCTGCGATCTGATGGTATGGACAAATAGAGGAGATCGTCCAACTCTTTTCCGCACTGGTTACTCTTTGGAGCGCGGCAGAAAGAAGTTCGAGACGAATGAATTATGCTCACCCCAGTTTTGGACCGACCAGGGTTAGGTGTAGAAAGGAGCTACGAAAGAACATATGCAAAGTGTATTAAGTTTCAATTTTTTTTTTGTTTTTTAATTCCAAAAAAATTTAAGTATTAAAGAAATCGACTTTCCGCTCTTGTATTTGTAATCTTCGCGTTAAAATAAGACGATTTAAAATAAAAAATTTTAGTTTTTGTGGCCTCCTTCGTTGGGGCATCCTTCCGAGCTAGCTGAGGTGAAATCCACACATCGTGGTTCACTAGATTTTGACAATTCACACGATTGTCCGCAATTGAACCTTTTCGATATATCTACGTTCTCTGATCAAATTCGGTAAAAACAGGGAATGAGAAAGACAGTGACGATGAAATAATAACCAACACAATTAAACCAATCCATACGCCTTTCCCCAGCTTTTTTTTTATTTATTTTTTTTGTTCGAAAATCTTTATTTTAGTATTATATGTGGCTAAGTGAAGTAATGACCCGCCTTTACCCATTTTTAACACAAGGACACATTATTATAACGACGGTTGCGGTTTGAAATTCAATACTATATCTCACAGATTGACCGATCTTTTCGCTTAAAAGTCAGCTATAGGATATGAATTTGATAAATTATTGTCCGATTTCGATAATTTTAAGAAAAATTTGTTTTGATATCTAGAAACTATATTTCGTCGTTTCCAGTGGCCTTGCCATTTCAAACACCCGCATACCTACACAAGATGAATTTACTTATTTAAAATATTTTATACAATATTTGTTTCTTTTTTCAAAAGGAAAGTTTAATAACTAATAATGGCCACAAGTTCTTCACAAACACCTGCTCTAGAGAGTAATTCGAGTGAACTGAACCATTTCATCGATAAATTAATGAAGAAAATATGTGTCTTCTACGACGAACAGTCTCTCATTGATGTGTCATTTAAAGTTTCAAACCCAACGGCTATGTAAGTATTACTTTGACTTCAGCTTATAAAAAATAATACGATTTATAATATAATAATAATTTTTGCACAGTATACCCGCGCATCGTTTGATACTCGCAGCAGCGAGCCCTTACTTCGAGAACCTTTTCAATGGCCATCAGGGCATTAATCCTGTAATCGAAATAACAGATATTGATAGCGATGTTTTTGAGCGTATTGCGCCTTTTGCTATACCGGCCACCAGGCTCTGTTTACCGTCGCAATGTCGGTGCGATGCTAAAGGCGGCAATCGTTTTACAATTAGACGATATCATAACCAGTTATGTGGACTACCTAATGACACATATCAATGAATACACATTACAGGCTGCTTATACGCTAGCGCGCGAAACGCAATGTGAATGTTTAAAAAAAAGAATAAACGAACATGAAAGAGAGAATTTCATGGAGGTGAGTCTAAATATAAGTACACGCAATGTCTAACAATGGCGGTACTTTGTAATTGAAATTTTGTTTCTGATAATACTAGATCAGTCGAAGCGATGAGTTTCTGAATTTTGATGTGGAAAAATTACAATGCATTCTGGAATCGGACAAATTGAATATAAATCGTGAGGAAGATGCCTATGATGCCATAAATCGCTGGTTTAGTTATGATGTTCCCGCGCGTCAGGAACAACTACCACTTTTAATAGCTTGTCTGCGGCTTACGCAATGCGATGCCGACTTTCTGTTGACACACATACAGCCATTACCTGGTTGTGAGCTACTGGCTTTCAAGGCGTCATTATGGAGCAATGACCCTGCATCACGGCCAAAGATAAATATCCGATTTACAGAACCACGTGGGGTCAATGCTGGAAATTGTGGGGAGAAAACATTGTTGGCAGTTTGCATTGATTGGGTAAGCACAAACGGCTTTTGTTCCAAATTTAAAAGCTTTATTTAATGTACGTACACTATTATTTTGAAATAGCCGTCGAACAATGTAAACTTGCTGCAATATAACAAAGCTAAGAATGAGTGGCAAGAATATGCGATTATAAAAAACGATTACAGTTCTTATAGAACTATTATAAAGGATGATAATATATTATTTATTGGCGGTTTTAAAAGTGATGCATCAAACATCGCCCGCAGCTGGAATATACGAAATAAAACATTGCGAAATTTGCCCAACATGAAGGTAGCAAGATGGCTACACTGCGTTGTCGAATTAGATGGTAACATCTACGCGATTGGTGGTGCTGATGGTAATAATGCTCTGTCGTCGGTAGAAAGGTATATATGTATAAATCTGTAACGATGACGATTGGGAGCATTGACAATTAAAGGTTAACTTTAAGCTTAACGTTGAAAGCACTTTAGACTAGATGCTTTAGGGTAGTGTGGATTGTGGACAAAACAAAGTGCTTCTACATTTAAGAAGGAGGGAATTGAATACTATATTATGGGTCAGAACAGGGCACTAGCCTCTCAGATCTAAATTTCGGAAACTAAATTCAGGGAAATCGACAGGATACAGAGCATGCACAGTGCGCAGAGGACATTGAAACATTAGAATATTACCTCGACATTTTAATGCCTCTATAGGTATACTCTATCTCTCTGACATCACAGCGACTACTTTAGAATAATTCTAAGTTTTTATTAGACAATTTCATCGTCGACGCGCTTTAACGTAACAAACACAATACTTTATATTTCAATTTAGATAGTTGCACTAATTTTTTTTTATTGTTTATTTCCAGATATACGACATCCGGTGGTTGGGAGTTCGTGAAAAATTTGATGGTTGGACGACCCAACGCCAGTGCAGTGACTTTGAATGGTAAAATTTACATAGTGGGCGGTATTGAAAAGACTTGCTCAAAATCCGTTAAATGCTACAACCCGGATTCGAATACTTGGAATTCTTGTACGGACATGAGAAATGATTACCAACAGCCACCTGGTGTAAGTTAGATTCAAAATAATTGTTAATATTAGGAGGATGTTCACTATGTCTAAACTTGGAAGAGTCAAAGAAGAGCATATAACAAATTTACTTAAGTTTTGAAATTTGTAAGAGCTAAAACCATGTTTCAGAGGCTAATGCTATACCCAAAGCTTTTTTCTTTTACTGCGGATGCATCTAAGTATGCGGATTCATATCCGGTCTAGAGTTTTCAAATTTTCTTGTGAACTACATTCTGCCGCTGGAATAACTGATTCAACTTGAATTCACCTTTGTAAGCCTTCGCTAGAAGCAAAAGTAGCTCCGCTTCAAAAGGAGTGATCAAAAAATTGTCTAACTAAAAATAGTTACTGATTTACCCCATTAAAATTACATACAATATTTATTGCTACTTCTTATATTACAGGTAGCTGTACATAACGGTCACATTTATGTTGCAGGCGATAAAAGTGTTGAACGTTACGATCCTCAGCGAAACATGTGGTCTCAGGTATATTAAGTTGATTTTTGCCAATCGCTTGGTATAAAACTAAATAATTTTAAAAACATTTCGCAGATTTGCTCTTTGGATGGTAACAATAGGTCTTTAGTATCGCTAGACAATAAACTATGGGCTATTTGGAACCACTCAGAATGTTCTTCGGAGGCATGTGTATCAGTCTATGACGAGCATAATAATCGTTGGCAACAAAAATGCTCATGTCCCAAAACATACGTGGAGAACTGTTTTGTTGTGCCAGAATCCTTACTGTCGTCGAAATGATTCAAAATTGTACCTTTTTTATTTAATAAATTCTTTTCAAATAAATTCTCTTATGAGAAATAATAAATAATAAAAACAAAATCTTCATAATTATTTTGAAAGCAGAGATGGTGCTTAACGCACTTGAACTGAAAGTCAGGGATCAGTAATATGTACCTCATTCTAAAACCGTATGAATGCGCAAGTTTGCCGACTACTGGTATAAATATATACATACATGGGTAATATGTACATATATATGTACTAGATCTATAATAGAACTTCTTTAATGGCGCTTTGATTTTAGATAAAAAATATAAGAGAGTAAAAGAAGAACGGCACACTTGAGAGTGTGATCGCTAACAGTGGTGGACACAAAAATTAACAGTACTCTTATTACAACCACAGTTACGAAAATAATAGAAAGGTTAAGAAAATAACGTTAAATAAAAACAAGTAAGGAAGAGCTAAGTTCGGATGTAACCGAACATTTTATACTCTCGCAAAGTCAAATGGTATACTCGTTTGAGATTTCTTTGTGGATTGGCTGACATTTTCAGTAGAAGGTCAACTATAGGCACTGGGGTCCACATATTTAGTACTTAGGGGCTTGAACCAGAGAACTTAAAACAATGAGAAGGTGCAAATTGAATTTTGTATGATGCTCGATTGGTTGGCTGAAAAATTGAGATCAAGGAGTTCACCATTTTCTGTAGTATTTGCTGTTATTTAAAAGAAATGAGAATTTATAACAACGTTCTCTGACAAAATACGTATCTCCCAACATAAAGAGAAAAATGAAATGAAATGAATGAGAAAACAAGAAATACAAATGCCACTTCACATAAGTATGCATGAATTTTTTTTTGCCATATAAACGATTTTTATGATAAAAAATTGATAAAATATGATTTTTTGCACAAATGCTACATTGATAAAATGTGAAAAATTATGCAAAAAATGATATTTTACTATTTTCATAATTTTCTAATTTCAATTTTTACAGAACTAATAATTTATGTATGTACATCAATATGTTATATTATATAATATAATAATATATTATCAATTATCAATAAATACATGTGAGCGCACTGCTCTATATGTAAGTATGTATGTACAAATATGCATATGACCGCGCAAAATAAGTAATGCATACACAAATCTACATACATTTAAGCGTACAAATGTAAGTACGTCAGCCAATAGGAAAAATACAAACATTGTTGTACAAAAACAACAATTGTCTCAAATAGCATCAGCACCAGAAATCAATATGGCAGCCAAATTGACAAATCCTAAATTTGTAGTAAATCACACACCAACAACATTTTCATTCATGAACGCTGGCGCACAAGCAATAAGCTAAGTCGTTTCATTCATAAAAGCAAACGCCTTACACATCTCCCCGAGCATGCGTTTGCCTACAAGCGTCTTTTCGCGACGATGGCAAAAGCTAAAAATCATAAATTGAACAAATTTCTGATATTCCCTCTAGAAGGGAAAAGTGACAACCCCGCAAATATGAGTATTAAAATATTTTAGAATAAAAGTGACAACATAGTAAATTTGTCGATTTACAATTCAAGAAACTTTTTAAAGAAAATATTCAATATTCCTCTGATTTATGTATACAGTAAACCCCGGTTAAGTATTACTCCTCCAATCCCTCTTATCTGCCGGTGTCTTGCTGCATCTCACTTTTTTTTTCTTAATTTTTTAAAGAAAACGGTAATTTTTTTTTAAATACATAGAAATAATTTTTTTTGGTACCACTCGCTTAAGTACCACAACCGCTTATGTACTACAAAGCACAAAAAATCTGCATCTTTGGTTTTGGCACTTAACCGGGATTGACTGTATTTGTCAAAGAATTTATGTAAGTACGTTCGATTTTTTTTGTACACACATTGACTTTGCACTTGCCCATATGCGATGTATGTTTGTAAGAGTGTGTATGGCACATCTCGGATTTTCTACCAACAACACAATGTTGTGACGCTTTGTCGTCGCGTCAGTTCTTCGACAGATTGACTCTTTGACATAAAAGCAAAAAATGTGTCAACGGAGATTTCACATGAAGTAATGAGTGTACATATCTACATAAAAATACATACAAATGTGTAAACGACATAATATATGTATGTATGTCCTGTTGCACATTTGCTTCTACGCCAGTCAAATTTCTATAGGAAAATCAACTGAAATTAGTATTGAAATAAAATAGACTTTTGTAATAAAAATAAAAATAAAAATAAAATAAAATTAATAATCATTTATGTTCTCTAATTTCACCACTAAAAAATTATAAGTGGATTTCACCAGTTTTTAACCTCTGCGGACTCGAAAATAACAGAATTGAGCATTTTGAGTGTTAAATGAGAAAAATAATGCTAATTTCAATGTTAAGAAATGTACGCTTACATATTCGTTTATTTACAATGCGCAAACGACTTTGTATATAATTTAAAGATATTCTGCATATATAGGGTTTTCCAATACGCATGGTATGGTTTCTAAGTGTCGTTTCGGCCATTGTTAATATGTCCTGATCTGTATTTTTTTTTCATTATATTCAGTAATGCTTACAATTTCATCATGGAAAGATATAGATAAGAACAACGTTTACAAATTATTCAAATTTATTACCAAAATAACCGTTCTCCAATGGCGCTTTTGCCATTTTATGGTCGCTATGGTTATGGTGAGTGGTGCGGTTAATAAACAGAACTGTCGATTCTGGTGCGAAGAATATCCATAAATTATTCATGAATAACAGTTTGGTGTGGTTTTTGGTCTGGTGGAATCATCGGCCCGTACTTCTTTCCAAATGAAGCTGGGAACACCGTTACTGACAATGAAGAGCGGTATAGATCGATGATAACCAACTTTTTATGGCCGCAATTGGAAGTAGTTGATCTTGAGAACATCTACCAACAAGACGTGGCTACATCCTGCACAGAATTATTGCGAGAAAAGTTAGGAGATTCGATAATTTCAAGAAATTGCGACATTGAATGGTCACCAAGAAGTTATGATTTAACATAAAACATTTTATGTTTTTGATGAATTTACCGTTATGAAAGCTACATTGAAGGTTTTTTTTTTTTTAATTTCAATGCAAGTAAATAATTTACTATAAATAAACTTCCTACTTACATTTTTTGTTAAAATAGTTTTTTTCAATAAAAAGTTAAATTTTATTGGTGCATTTAAACTTTTGTCTTTGACTGTATATAATTATGTGTGCATGTAAATAAATATGAAAGAACGCATAATGTTTGTAAATTTGTCTACACACAACTTTGTATGTAAATATGTACACTAATGGCTTCATGCGAAATTTCCGTTGTCCCGAACAACCAGTGGCAGATACAGAATTTCTTTCTGGATGGAATAATCCAACATATTTTCAATATTAATATTACTTCGTATATTCTTCTGAATTTGAATTAGAATTATTTTCCGCGCTCTGATTTTATGACAGTAGCGGACTCTGTGAATCGATCTGTTAACTATATAAATTTTGTCTTCAATATTTTATTATTACCGAACTATAATTCAAGCCCCTCGTGGATCCGCCACTACGGACAACCAATGGCCGAAGCTCATGTTTTTGTTTTTATGTCAAAGAGTCGAAGTATTGACGAGTGTTTGTGTGACGACAAAGCGTCATAACATTTTGTTGGTAGAAAATTCGAGCTGAGCCGAAAAAACAATAACGAACGGCTGCCGATTTTCACCGCTTCCCTTGCCGCTCTAACAGCTTTGCCGACAAACCATCGTAAATATGTTTGTTTACATAATATATGAGCATGGAAATTAACTTCCCTACATACTAAACGCTTTATTTACAACTTACTCTTACTTATACATTTTTCTTATTTACTTAAAGCTCTTTCACAATAATGATTTATTCTTACAATAAGAGAGTGTCAATTACAATATTAGCTTATACGGCATATTTCAGCAGAACGTTAAGCGTTCTGTTTAGTTTACAGTTATCTTCGTGTGAGGGCCACCAGCTATATAAGAATGTATTATTCCATTCAGAAAGGAAAAAGCATGCGACTGCATTATTACAAAGCTTAAGTAATATTTTGTATACAGTTACCGTAAAGCTGTTGTGTGGAGCCTGCCGTTAACTTGAATATGAATTACATACATGTGTTCAAATTGATTTATGTATTTCATGAATCACGATAAATTCCATAAAATCTTCCGAAATAGAAATACATACATAAGTATGTACCTATCAAAGTAAGGATTACATTATTACCTAAATATTTAATTTATATACTTACCTAGATTTTATAAATAAAATATTTATGTATACATATGTATTTATTTCCTTTGGTCATTAAAAGTTTTGATAACATCTGAAAAGCCGAAGCGGTCGCACATACATACATATGTACTTATGCTCATACATATGTACATCAGTATATAATTATGTGTGCATATCAACAAATAAATATGAAAGAACCATACCCATGTTTGTAAATTTGTCTACACACAACTTTGTATGTAAATATGTACACTCTTTACTTCATTTAAAATCTCCGTTGACACGGACAACCAATGACCGAAGCTCACGTTTTCTGCTTTCACGTCAAAGCGTCAATGTGCCGCAGGACTGACGCGACGAGAAAGCATCGCAACATTGTGTTGTTGGTAGAAAATCCGAGCTGTGCCGAAAAAATATACGAACGCTCGCCGAGTGCCATCGCTTCCCTTGACGCTCTAACAGCTTTGCCGGTTAATCAT
Source organism: Bactrocera oleae (assembly GCF_042242935.1). NCBI lineage: Eukaryota > Metazoa > Arthropoda > Insecta > Diptera > Tephritidae > Bactrocera > Bactrocera oleae. Next base: position 6,080,220 of record NC_091539.1, read on the forward strand.
TGTAAATATGTATGTTTATATATGAACATGCATAAATAATGGCGCAGATTTTTGCGAGCCACGGAAAAATATTTAAAAATTGCGGTGTTGTCACTGTTACCCTCTAGAAGGAACTTCAGAAAATTCTTCGAAAAGACGCTTGTGGGCAAAGACATGTTCGGGGAGAAGTGATGTGTCTGCAGAGAACTTAAAAGAACTTTCTTTTAACGTTTTTTTAAACTCCTCTGTCTTCTCTATATTTCTATGCGAACTCATTATTGTCGCTCCGCGCGTTCACACGAGCAAAAGAGTCCAGCAAATCGAATCGAGTTTTTCTGTCATTCCTTTTCATAAAAATGTTCGCAAATGTTTGTACGATTCTGCTACGCGACACGTAGAGTGTATTGCATATTTCATTTGTATGTTAGGATGGTGGTCTCACACTTTAGTTGCAATGAATTTCCATGAATGTGGTAGAACAATATGCATAATACCCACATAATAGTTCAAAGAAATACGTAAGTCGGGAATTTCCTAATCCACCAGAATGTATTGAATACCCGCTACTAATATTTTCAAGGCCAAATTTGTGACAGGAATTTCCCAATCTTTCGTGAAGTATTAAAAACCCATAATTTTTTGCTCCATATTTTTTTCTCTTTTTTTTTAAAACATTCATAAATTAATTACAATTCTTCTTTTAAATAAAATGATATTCGAACTAAAATTTGCGGTTAAAAGAAATAAATATGGAAGCGTCTTAATATTTTATGTAAATATACAAAAAATAGATAACAACATTCAAATTTCCTAACATGTCGTATATATTCATTCGAAACCAAGCGCTATTGCAACCATGAAAATAATTTCAAAATGAAAAGGAATGCTGAATTGCGTAGCGTTGCTGTTACGAACTAGATCACAAAGCGTGCCACCCGAGCATGAGTGGCACGGTCTCTTGGTCTTTTCTCGTCGTCCCCTCGCCCACAATAAACCGACTTGGGTTACAAAAGAGTGCGTGTGTGAACTGGCACTTAGCGGCCGCCAAATTCAATTATCAAAAATTTCATCTAGCAGGGCCGACAACAGGTCAGTTTATGTACGTGTAACCGACAAAAGCCGACGACACCAACACACTTAAGCGTTGATGGAATTATTTAACAGTCTCCAAAGCTGATCAAAACAAAGGCTTCCCTACAAGAACAGTGACGGTCATCTAAAAGGTAATATGACAGTCATAGCTGAAAAAATTTTGTCATCGCGCAGAACAAAGTTTCTATCATTTTCTTAAGATCCTTGTGCAAAAACTGATGTAAACAAACGCATGTGTGTGATTCGCTATATATCTATACTGCTCACTCTCATGTCTTTTTCTGAGTCATTGCTCACCATAAATCCATCATAGCTGAAAATTGTCAGTTATGACTGTAAATCTATCACAAATGAAAAATTATTTTGCGCAGTAGACAATATAATTTTTATTTCTTTAATAAATTCAAAACTTTTCATTAAAATTAGCTATAATAATATACATATATATAAAAAAAAGAGTGTAACAAAAATATATATTTAAATAATAAGTTATGAAAAGAAATTTTCACAATTCCATGCTTGCTACTCTCAAAAGCTCTGCTGTACGCATTTCTCCAGTTCATGAATATCGGAATTTAAAAATGCCTTAATAAAAATGAAAATTAACTAAAAATATAATTTTATTTTAAACTTAATAATAACTTACGTATATTATATTTTAAAACTCCTTTGTTATTTATTTATTTTTAATAAAACCAAAATTGTTATTGCACAGAAGCACGCAACACTTTTGGTTTATCGCACCAAATAACAGCTACACAAGTATTTCACAACTTCTCGAAACTTCTATGTATGCTGCCTCCTTTCGACGTCTATAGAACTTGCTTTTGGAAAAATCGTAAACATTGATGGTCATTTTACTGTTCATTTGACTGTCAGTACTGACCTAATAAATGTGAGTGCATTGGTGAACCCATCAGCAGTTTCTTGTAGGGTTGTATGTAATTTTGACGCAAGTACAAAGTGCCGTTTCACACAGGGATTCAAAAGAGTCTCATACCAGTTTATTGTGGGCGAGGGGACGACGAGGAAAGACGAAGGGACCGTGCCACTCGTGTTCGGGTGGCACGCTTTGTGTTCTTGTTCGTAACAGCTCGCTGCTACCCTTTTCAGCATTCCTTTTCACTTTCAAATCCTTTGAATGGTTGCAAGAGCGCTCGGTTTCAAATGAATTCGATCGCAAATTTGAGTTCTGTTATCTATTTTTGTATGTAATATGCAAATACGTATGCATAGAATAATAGAAATATTATGACAAATTGTAAATAAGGAGAAAATTAAGATATAGATTATGGAGTAAAGAAATTATGAATTTTTAATACGGAGTAAAGAAATTATGAGTTTTTAATACTTAAAGATTAGGAAATTCCTATTATAAATTTGGCCTTGAAAATATTAGTAGCGGATATTCAATACATTCTTGTGGATTAGGGAATTCCCGTCTTTAGTATTTCTTTGAAACTATTTAGCGGGTAGGTACTTGTATTATGCATATTGTTCTACCATATTCATGGTAATTCATTGCAAGCAAAATGTGTGACCATCATCTCAACATACAAATGAAATACGCAGCACGCAGTGTTGCGCGGTGTTGCACAGTCGAACCGCACAAATATTTACGAAAATTTTGTGAAAAGGAATGCAGAAAAACTAGACTCGAGTTGCTGGACTCTTTTTGACCGTGTGAATGCCCAGAGCGACACCAAAAGAAAATTTGAAAAAACTCAGACTCTTTTGAATCCCTGTGTGAAACGGCACAAAGCGATCTCTTCTCTAAGTTATCGTTGTTCTTAATAACTCGGATATAGCATAATTTTATAGCGGCAGTATAGCGTGAGTAGCTAAGCGAATAAGTTCAGTTTTCTTAAAGTTGTTGTGTTGTGACGAGTGTACTTATATACAATATATCCGTAAGTATGTATATACAAAAATATATAACTTAAATGTTGATTTATCAGAAAGCATAAGTTTTACTCATTTCGATTATTATTTCTACACTCTATTATTACATGTGGGAGCGCTGAATAATTATAGCGCTCAGTGTGTTTAATTTCCACTATTTAATTTGGTAAATCCCCGAATTCAAAGTGACAGTGTAATTTCGGTAAATGTACAGTTTAAGTCCCCCAACGAAGGAGGCCTCAAAAATGTATTTTTTTTTTAAATCGTCTTATTTTTACGCGTAGATTACAAATCCGTGAGCGGAAAGTGAATTTTTTCAATATTTCTGCTTTTTTTTTTTTTTTTCTAAATTTTTTCAAAAAAAGCTTTTTTTATTTAGTTTTATAAATATGCATTACAAATAAAAAATTGTGATACATTCAAATTAATTGTTTTATTTTTTCTTTGAAAAAATCACATATTGTTCAAGTTTTTTGGTTTATTTACGCCTCTTTTATTACATACTCTGCATCGTGATGAAAATCATCATTGAGCTTGAGAGCAGCGAAAAGGAGTTTGACGCGATTGAATTATGAACACCCCGGTTTTGGACCGACCAGGGTTGTTTTTTGAAGCGCGGCCGAAGGCCGCCAGTACGAAAAGGAGTTCGACGATCTCCGATATTCGTCCATACCATCAGATCGCGGGGCAAACGAAATTGTGACTGTTACATTTCTTCAATATATTTTTTTCATAAGAAAATGAACTGGTAATTACAGATAATTGATCTGAATTCTACAGAATTTTGCCGCTACAACAACAACAATTAAGTGACTTGAATATGTGATATGTGCATAGTGTGTTAAATAAATTTTGAAAAATATACATAAATTATTGAAAAAATTTCCGTTCCTAAAAGTAAGACGATTTAAGAAAATAAATTTAATTTTTGAGGCCTCCTTAGTTGGGGGACCTAAACAATACATTTAGCATATTTTTTTCAATATTTCATGTAAATGTACATACATATGTACATATATAAAGGTATATATAATATATATAACACAATACTTACAAATAAATTAGTTGTTGTTGAGGGACAAAATTCTGCAGAATTCAGATCACATAGCTGTAATTACAAATTCAACAAAACAGGCATTTTCTTGTGAAAAGAAATACTGCAGAAATGTAACAGGCACGATTACGATTTCTTTTGCGCTGCGATCTGATGGTATGGACAAATAGAGGATATCGTCCAACTCTTCCGCACTGGGCCGCTGGGGCAAAAAGAAGTTTGAGACGAATTATGCTCACCCCAGTTTCGGACCGACCAGGGTTAGGTGTAGAAAGGAGCTACGAAAGAACATATGCAAAGTGTGTTAAGTTTCTAATTTTTTTTTTTTATTCCAAAAAAATTTAAGTATTAAAGAAATAGACTTTTCGCTCTTGTATTTGTAATCTTCGCGTCAAAATAAGACGATTAAAAAAAAGAATTTTAATTTTTGTGGCCTCCTTTGTTGGGGCATCCTTCCGAGCTAGCTGAGGTGAAATCCACACATCGTTGTTCACTAGATTTTGACAATTCACACGATTTTTGTTCGAAAATCTTTATTTTAGTATTATATGTGGCTAAGTGAAGTAATGACCCGCTTTACCCATTTTTTACACAAGGACACATTATTATAACGACGGTTGCGGTTTGAAATTCAATACTATATCTCACAGATTGACCGATCTTTTCGTTTAAAAGTCAGCTATAGGATATGAATTTGATAAATTATTGTCCGATTTCGATAATTTTAAGAAAAATTTGTTTTGATATCTAGAAACTATATTTCGTCGTTTCCAGTGGTCTTGCCATTTCAAACACCCGCATACCTACACAAGATGAATTTACTTATTTAAAATACTTTATATAATATTTGTTTCTTTACAAAAGGAAAGTTTAATAACTAATAATGGCCACAAGTTCTGCGCAAACACCTGCTCTAGAGAGTAATTCGAGTGAGCTGAACCATTTCATCGATAAATTAATGAAGAAAATATGTGTCTTCTACGACGAACAGTCTCTCGTTGATGTGTCATTTAAAGTTTCAAACCCAACGGCTATGTAAGTATTACTTTGACTTCAGCTTATAAAAAATAATACGATTTATAATATAATTATAATTTTTGCACAGTATACCCGCGCATCGTTTGATACTCGCAGCAGCGAGTCCTTACTTCGAGAACCTTTTCAATGGCCATCAGGGCATTAATCCTGTAATCGAAATAACAGATATTGATAGCGATGTTTTTGAGCGTATAATAACTTTTTGCTACACCGGCCAGGCGCTGATTACCGTTAACAATGTCGGTGCGATGCTAAAGGCGGCAATCGTTTTACAATTAGACGATATCATAACCAGTTGTGTGGACTACCTAATGACGCATATCAATGAATTCACATTACAGGCTGCTCATACGCTAGCGCGCGAAACGCAATGTGAATGTTTAAAAAAAAGAATAAACGAACATGAAATACAGAATTTCATGGAGGTGAGTCTAAATATAAGTACACGCAATGTCTAACAATGGCGGTACTTTTGTAATTGAAATTTTGTTTCTGATAATACTAGATCAGTCGAAGCGATGAGTTTCTGAATTTTGATGTGGAAAAATTACAATGCATTCTGGAATCGGAAAAATTGAATATAAATCGTGAGAAAGATGCCTATGATGCCATACATCGCTGGTTTAGTTATGATGTTCCCGCGCGTCAGGAACAACTACCACTTTTAATAGCTTGTCTGCGGCTTACGCAATTTGATGCCGACTTTCTGTTGACACACATACAGCCATTACCTGGTTGTGAGCTACTGGCTTTCAAGGCGTTATCGTGGAGCAGTGACCCTGCAGCACGGCCAAAGATAAATATCCGATTTACAAAACCACGTGAGGGCAATGCTGGAAATTGTGGTGAGAAAACATTGTTGGCATCTTGCTATGATTGGGTAAGCACAAACGGCTTTTGTTCCAAATTTAAAAGCTTTATTTAATGTACGTACACTATTATTTTGAAATAGTCGTCGAAGAATGTAAACTTGCTGCAATATAACAAAGCTGAGGATAAGTGGCAAGAATATGCGATTATAAAAAGCGATTACAGTTCTAATAGAACTATTATAATGGATGATAATATATTATTTATTGGCGGTGGTAATGGTGGTGCATCAAACATCGCCCGCAGCTGGAATATACGAAATAAAACATGGCTACATTTGGCCAACATGAAGGTAGCAAGATGGCTACACTGCGTTGTCGAATTAGATGGTAACATCTACGCGATTGGTGGTCGTAATAGTGATAGTACTCTGTCGTCCGTAGAAAGGTATATATGTATGAATCTGTAACGATGACAATTGGGAGCAATGACAACTAAACTTTAAGCTTAATGGTGAAAGCACTTTACGACAAGATGTTTTAGGGTAGTGTGGATTGTGGACAAAACAAAGTGCTTCTACATTTAAGAAGGAGGGAATTGAATACTATATTATGGGTCAGAACAGGGCACTAGCCTCTCAGATCTAAATTTCGGAAACTTGATTTAGGGAAATCGACAGGATACAGAGAATGCGCAGTGCGCAGAGGACAATGAAACATTAGAATATTACCTCGACATTTTAATGCCTCTGGCTTTAGAGAGATAGAGTATACTCTCTGACATCACCAGCGACTACTTTAGAATAATTCTAAGTTTTTATTAGACAATTTCATCGTCGACGCGCTTTAACGTAACAAACACAATACTTTACATTTCAATTTAGATAGTTGCACTAATTTTTTTTTATTGTTTATTTCCAGATATACGACATCCGGTGGTTGGGAGTACGTGAAAAGTTTGAATGTTGGACGATGCAGCGCCAGTGCAGTGACTTTTAATGGTAAAATTTACGTAGTGGGCGGTATAAATGATCGTAGGACTGAATCAAAATCCGTCGAATGCTACAACCCGGATTCGAATACTTGGACTTCTTGTGCGGATATGAGAAATGATTACCAATGGTCACCTGGTGTAAGTTAGATTCAAAATAATTGTTAATATTAGGAGGATGTTCACTATGTCTAAACTTGGAAGAGTCAAAGAAGAGCATATAACAAATTTACTTAAGTTTTGAAATTTGTAAGAGCTAAAACCATGTTTCAGAGGCTAATGCTATACACAAAGCATTTCGACTTCTTGGATTTGTTTTACTGCAGATGTATTTAAGTATGTGGAATAAAGTCGAAGTCATATCTGGTCTAGCGTTTTCAAATTTTCTTGTGAACTACATACTGCCGCTGCAATAACTGATTCCACTTGAATTCACCTTTGTAAGCCTTCGCTAGAAGGAAAAGTAGCTCCGCTTCAAAAGGAGTGATCAAAACATTGTCTAACTAAAAATAGTTACTGATTTACCCCATTAAAATTACATACAATATTTATTGCTACTTTTTATATTACAGGTAGCTGCATATAACGGTCACATTTATGTTGCAGGCGATAAAAGTGTTGAACGTTACGATCCTCAGCGAAACATGTGGTCTCAGGTATATTAAGTTGATTTTTGCCAATCGCTTGGTATAAAACTAAATATTTTAAAAAACATTTCGCAGATTTGCTCTTTGGAAGATTTCCATAGCTCTTTAGTATCGCTAGACAATAAACTATGGGCTATTGGTGGCACCTTTCATTTAGTCTATGACGAGAATAACAACCGTTGGCAACAAAAATGCTCAATTCCCAAATCTAACGTACTTAACTGTTTTGTTGTGCCAGAATCCTTACTGTCGTCGAAATGATTAAAAATTGTACCTTTTTTTATTTAATAAATTCTTATCAAATAAATTCTCTTAAAAGAAATTATAAAAACAAAATATTCACTAATTATTTTGAAAGCAGAGATGGTGCTAAACGCACTTGAACTGAAAGTGGGGAATCAGTAATATGTACCTCATTCTAAAACCGTATGAATGCGCAAGTTTGCCGACTACTGGTATAAATATATACATACATGGGTAATATGTACATATATTTGTACTAGATCTATAATAGAACTTCTATTAATGGCGCTTTGATTTTAGATAAAAAATATAAGAGAGTAAAAGAAGAACGGCACACTTGAGAGTGTGATCGCTAACAGTGGTGGACACAAAAATTAACAGTACTCTTATTACAACCACAGTTACGAAAATAATAGAAAGGTTAAGAAAATAACGTTAAATAAAAACAAGTAAGGAAGAGCTAAGTTCGGATGTAACCGAACATTTTATACTCTCGCAAAGTCAAATGGTATACTCGTTTGAGATTTCTTTGTGGATTGGCTGACATTTTCAGTACAAGGTCAACTATAGGCACTGGGGTCCACATATTTAGTACTTAGGGGCTTGAACAGTTTTGGTTCGATTTAGACGATTTTTGGTCACAAGGTGGCATACTTTAAACGTATTATTCACGCAAAGTTTTACCCCGATATAATCATTGTTGCTTGATATGCATAGTGGAAAGTGAAAGAATCAGATGGAATTGAAAATGGTGTTAATAACATAGAAATATGAAAATAACGTTATGCACCGAATTTGGTTGAAATCGGTTAAGCAGATCCCAAGATATGGGTTTTCACATAAAAGTGGGCGGTGCCACGCCCACTGTCTAATTTTGAACGCGGTTCCTATAAAGTCATCTCATACCATCCCAGAGATAAAATTTAATGTCTCTGACGTGTTTAGTGCTTGATTTATCGCGCTTTTAGTAGTTTTTAACAGTACTGTTATATGGGGAGTGGGCGGAGTTGCCACCCGATTTCAACTATTTTCACACCGTCAATAGAAGTGCTATAAACATTTGCTTCCAGTGAATTTTGTTATTATAGCATTAGCGGTTTAGGAGATATGCACATTAAACCTATTAGGGGCGGGACCACGCCCACTTAAAAAAATTTTAACTGCAGATGCCCCTCCCTAATGTGATCCTGTGTACCAACTAACAGTCTTGCATCTTATTGCGGAGCTCAGTTATGGCAATTTATTTGTTTTTGATTAATGGCGTTTTGTGGGCGTGGCAGCCCATCTGCAATACCAACCGTCTTACGGTACCAAGAAACATGTCTACCAAGTTTCATAAAGATATCTCAATTTTTACTCAAGTTAGAGCTTGCACGGACGGACAGACGGACGGACGGATAGACAGTCACCCGGATTTCAACTCGTCTCTTCATCCTGATCATTTATATATATATAACTCGATTAGTCTTAGGTGATACAAACAACCGTTAGGTGAACAAAACTATTATACTCTGTAGCAACAGGTTGCGAGAGTACAAAAATTATAGTGATTGGAACCTTGCTTTACTTTCTATATTTAGGTTGTATAAAGTTTCTATTGTAAGCTTTATAGCTAACGCTCTTGAATCTTCAGTATTCCGCTGAACTCTGAGCTTTGTTTTATACTTTTTGTGTAAGTCCAAGTCACTGCATTCAATGCTATTTAAAATTTAAAATTATTTCGATTACTTTTCATTTTTATACTCTCGTCATAATGTTACTAATATTATGACTCCGAATATTGAATAATTTATTATAATTTCATTAATTAAATTTTTATTAAATTCCACATTTTTATATGCCATTAAAAAAATAGTCTCTTAAATATTATTATTTTTGAATCACCCTGCTGTCGCTTCAATAGACTTGTTCCGCTTGAGATATGCGAAATACGATACGCCTAAAAGTATGCAAACACTGAGCGCATAAGCATCATTTCCGTTACGGAATTTCTTGATTTAGTCCCCGAGCTGAAAGCCTGCGATATAAGCTATGCAATAGCTTAAAAAATATTAATTACAAACAATTTTCAATTAATTAAAATGTTTTCAGTTAAAAAATATGATGAAGTTTGATTGAAATAAATTTATTTAAAATATTTTTTGGAAAAACACATTGCTTATATTATTTGAGTGAAGAACATTCGATTTAATCCTGTGTTAAACATTTTTTTGATTTATTTTCTTTTTGTGTTATGTCTCCAGTAACAAATTCATATATTTTATACAAATTTTATTTAAAAAAATTTTAACAAAATTATATTTTAAAAAATGTTCCGATATTATATTAAAAAAATTAAAATACTTTTTTTAATTTTTAACTTCCCGCTAAGAAAATTGAAAATTTTCTAAAAATCGGGAAGATATTGGTTTCACCCCATTTTGCAAAAATCGAGTTCTCAACAGACCTCGACGTTCTGAGGGTCGAGGAAGCTTCCTCGAACATTTCTACGATGATGTCCGTATGTCTGTATGTATGTGTGTGTGTGTGGATGTATGTGAACCTCTTATAACTTTTAAACGCATGCGCTACACCCACCATTGGCGGCCGCCATCAATGCTGCACCAATGGATTATGGCGCCCGTTCACCGCCTATGCTAGCAGCGGAGCCCATTAATAGTCAACAACATGCTGCCGCGACTGCCGCTTGGATAGACATGTCGAATGTTGCGCCATCGCCGCCATACGGTATACACACATACGCGAATGCCTTACAACCGTATCGCAGCAGCTATCGCATAAATCGTGAGGCGAAGGCTAAGAATTTTCCCGGCACACTGACACTCAATATGAACGAATATATACCGGGCCCCAATGAGACTCTGCGACCGCTATATATGCGCGGCAGACCGTGAGTTTATTTTTGTAAATTAGATAAGCATTACCATTCATATGATGGTTAGTAATAAAAAATATACGGTTTTGAAATGATTTTTTAATCTTTATATAACGGCGCTTCTGAATACAGTGTGGTTTAGTTTTCGAGCTTTCTGCGTTATAAGACGATTATTTGTTTGATAGCTGTGAAGCAGAACTGTCAGCTGACACATATTACAAGTATATTATATTTATAGCGCTTGTATTGATGACATCCAACGCCTCAAAACGACGAAAGGACACAACTTAAACTCAGACACACCGAGCACGGTCATTCAAATAAGCTACCGTATATCAAGGTTTTGTATCTGGATAAACTTGGGTACTTAGTGTTGAGTAAGAGTGAGACGCACGATGAGGCTCTTTAGATTCGGTTTTCTCCAAATAAGAAGACCCTACTATATTAGAGAAGCTGGTAGTAACTTGGAAAAAAAATATCGCACCTAAAATTTAGCACTTTCAGAAGTTCTATCGATGGAAAAATGCTTTGACTAAGAGCTTTTTTACTCCATGTTGTTAATATCTAAGATATGGAGATATGGAAGTCATAAGTTGTTTATTGTCTTGGAGTTCCCCAACATATTTTCAAAGGTTGATACTAACTTTTTACTATAAAAATTTGCCAATCCATAAAATAATCAAGGATATGTGTATTATAATGAAATGTTCGAAGAAAACTATGTTAAAAGTAGACTGTTATTGCTGCTTTCAAAAGTATTGGGTACATCGTTTCAAATTCCAGTTCTGACAGCCTAAAAGGACATACTCAAAGTCTGCTGTTTTGTTAAAAACAAACTGAATATTAAGTCTAGTAAAAAGATTTACATTATTTTTGAAGTAAATTGAAGGTTTTGTTTAACATAAATGAAATGATCCTATGATTTTTGTACGATAACTTGTTGCCATTTTAAAGGTAATTTCATAATGCTACACTCATAAAACCTTCGCCACTATTGAGCTTCTCTTGAGGCGAATTTCTCATAAGCAAAATCACTCACCACATACAGTAGTACGCAGTAATTACTTGGTGCCAGGCCCAGACCAAGGTGGATACATAAGAATCTCCCAACCCTCCCGCAGTTGCTATTGTATTGGTGGAGCACAATTCTTCTCCTATTAGCTAAAGCTGGTGAACTGTCTGAGAAGCTTTTTTAGCACTAAATCTTGTCTTTCTAGCGCCACATATCGTAAGCCGGTCGCACTTATACAACGTGAGATACATATTATAAGCCATCTATTGAAAAAATAATGGATTTCTTTTTACCAGACATACATACATATGTAAGTATATAAGTTTTGAAAAATTGTATAGGTCAGTTTGTATGACAGCTACAGTGGTTCGATCTGATTGATAAGTTCGGAAATGTTAACATTACCTTGGACAATAATCTATGCCTTATTTCGAAAAGATATCTTGTCCAATAAAGAAAAGTTTTCCATGAAAGAACTGGATTTGGATCGGAAAGTTTATACGGCATCAATATGCTATAGTGGTATAGAGGTATCGATATCGGCGATCAGCGAGAACGTGTGTACAATTTTAGACCGATATCTCTAAAACTGGAAGACTAGTTTACGTATATTCGGACAGTCAGAAAAACAGACTAAGCTAAATCGACTCAGCTCGTCACGCTGATCTTTTACATGTACTGCAATAGAAATCCTCATAAATCTGCAATCGGTATAAAATATTTACAATGGATTTATACTTAGCTTGAAACGAAAACCAAATAAAATCTACATAAGTGGAAAATCTTTCACTACATTCTATTTCTACTAATATCCACCTAAGTACGCTTCAAAATAGTCGGCTAAATCAAAAGTCAAGTAATTATGTAGAAAATTGTCCATTGCAAATAATTTAGCCATGAGTTTACAAAAGTTTCTATTGTGAATGGTTGACTGAACAGCTGTTAGTTTAGTTTTTGTTTCGGATTTCAGAGAACGTATATTATAGAGAAAGCAGAGAACGTATATTGATATATTGATATACGTTCTCTGGTAAATAAACCAATCTGTAAGTCGGCTTTTACACAGATTCTTTTGACCCTCGTTTTCGGCAAATTCTCTTTTGGTGTCGCTCTGTGCATTCACCCAGTCAAAAAGAGTCCAGCAACTCGAGTCTAGTTTTTTTGCATTCCTTTTCACAAAATTTTCGTAAATATTTGTGCGGTTCGACTGCGCAACACTTAGAGCGTGCTGCATATTTCATTTGTATGTTGAGATGATGGTCACACATTTTGCTTGCAATGAATTGCCATGAATATGGTAGAACAATATGTATAATACCTACCCGCTTAATAGTTTCAAAGAAATACTTAAGACGGGAATTCCCTAATCCACCAGAATGTATTGAATATTCGCTACTAATATATTCAAGGCCAAATTTATAACAGGAATTTCCTAATCTTTAAGTATTAAAAATTCATAATTGCTTTACTCCATAATCTATATCTTAATTTTCTCCTTATTTACAATTTTTCAAAATATTTCTATTATTCTATGTATTCTATTCATACATATTTGCATATCACATACAAAAAATAGATAACAGAATTCAAATTTGTGAACGAATTCATTTGAAACCGAGCGCTCTTGCAACCATTCAAAGAATTTGAACGTGAAAAGGAATGCTGAAAAGGGTAGCAGCGAGCTGTTACGAACAAGAACACAAAGCGTGCCACCGGAACACGAGTGGCACGGTCCCTTCGTCTTTCCTCGTCGTCCCCTTGCCCACAATAAACCGGTTTGGGTTACAAAAGAATCTGTGTGTAAAAGCCGACTCAGCGTCCATTTCTTAACATTGTAATGAGCATTACTCATTTTACACTCAAAATGCTCTATTCAACTATTTTTGAGTTCCCTGATGTTAATTGTGGCGAAACACGCTCATCGTTTTCAGCATCGTAAAGGGGGAGTAGAGCATGAATCAGCTGATCGATGTAAGCAACTGCACAGCTGAGAGGGGTCCATGGAGAAACGTCAAGTCCGCCTAGGGGTTGAGTTTCTATTGATATCCAAGATGGCCGACTTTTAACCGGAAAATGGTTGCATCTTGCTATTTTCTCTTAATGTATGAAAAAGTTGTCCAAAAAATATTGATTATATGTAAAACTTTAATATGTTTTCAAAATAAAATAAGTTTATTTTAATATATGTTCTTAAAAAAGCGGCTATTATTGGCAAATTTCAGAATAATTACGATATATATTTATGACTTTTTTTAACTGTGGTACCTTAATAAATAATCACCACAGAAAAATGTAAGTGCAATTAAGCAACCATGTCAAATAACGGGATGCGGAAAATGCTTATTCAACGAAACTTAGAGCAATGTTTATAAATTTGCAATACAATCTTCGTAAAATAATAAATATTTCATATTGTTCCTGATAAAACTGCTCACACAAGAATTTCTATCAATAAGCAGGTGTGTATTAATGCGTTTGACTAAAAGTTGTTAATAAATTCAAATGCCAGTATTGCTATTGAGCATTGCGTAACAGTGTTGCGCAAGCTAATTTTATAATACTTTTTAAAAAATAAATATATCTACCGTATTTTACACCCTTATAAAATGTTTTATACTATAAAGATATTGCAACTTCAACAAATAATTTATTTTAGGAGTCTATATATTTGAAAACTAAATTTAGAACTATATAACAATATGGTAATTGATTTATGTAAAGAGTTATATGTAAAATATTGTACATATTATAATGGCTACATGCTGAAATACAGAGACAACTACCTGATATGCCTACCGTATTTCATACTGTAAAGATATTGCAACTTCAAAAAATAATTTATTTTAGAAGTCTATATATTTAAAAACTAAACTAAGAACTATATAATAATATGGTAATTTTGTATGTCAAAAGTTGTAATAAACTATTGTACATATATCCACCATTAATTGCTGATATATAAAACGTAAATAAAATTTGTGATTAAATAAATCTATACTTAAATTAGAGCACTAGTAAAGTTTCTTGATATAAGCACAATGATAAATTTTGCTTTATTGTTTAAATGAATTATTATCACTTGTATGGCAATGATAAGTTTTGCTTTTTTGATTATATAAATTATTATTACTTATAGTATTAAATTTTATTACAATAGTTATTTCTTCCCGTCCACTCATAGTTAAATTGAATTTTCAGTTTGCCCATTAATAAGTTATTTAAAATGCTTAAAAATATGCCGCATATTTACCTATATCAACATGGTATGATATTATATATTGTTAGCATTAAACATCAATTAATAACCAATATTTAAAATATTTATAAATAATTATTTAGGCGTTTTCTGCTATGCGCAACCCGTTTTAAAACCTCGCCATCCTAACTCACCATGGCCGCCATGTTGGTTTTATTGTGAACGAACGCCTCAGAGGTGGCGAAACTACTGTGAATGGGACTTTCCCTACTCCCTTATACCATAGTATAGCGTGAGTAGCAAAGCGAATAAGTTCAGTTTTATTAAACTTGTTGTGTTGTAACGAGTATACTTATATATAATATATCGGTAAGTATGTATATACAAAAATATATAACTTAAATATTAAATTATCAGAAAGCATAAGTTTTACTCATTTCGATTATTGTTTCTACACTTTATTGCATATTTGTAGAACAAAAAAGAACAGTTCTTATGAACATACAAGTACTATGCATTCTGTGCCGAGACCTCATCCGGTCTGACGCAAAGTATGCGTCAACATTTAGGAGTGCTTATAGCTCAAACAGTCACCGACATTCCTCCCTTCCGTACCTCAACTGATAAGACCTATATTATGAGAGTGCAATATAAATGAACACTCACCACCATGGATAAAATGATCTGAAACTCTTTGATTTGAGAGAGTACTGCCAAAGTCTACATTTTTTTATAACATTTGACAATGCTGCCACTAGTGAAAGAAATACGTTTTGGAATTTTTTAATGTATTTCTTGGGTATTTATCGGTTTCCATTTTAGAGAAAAATATACATAATTAAAATTAGTTTAACAAGCTAGATATCCTATATGACGTCAAAATATATGTACATGGATATTATAATCACAAAAGTTTTTCAAAATTAACGTTTAAAACTAAATTTAACAAAATATTCTATTATTTTAAAACACTTACAACCTAAACATGAACCTTATTTCTTTTTTATATACTCAATAAACAAATATCTTTTGATAATTTATTCGGAAGTCAAATTTTACATAACATATGCTGGGAATTCTAACCAAAATATGTATATACGTTGACAATTGGTACTGCTAAGCAAACCAATGCTCTGCGACAAAATACCCGTTCTTTCTTAAAAACGAAACTATATTAAAACTCTTTACATAAAGATTAGAAATATACGTAAAAGTCACCAAAAAATCTGATATCACAAATTACCCACTGATTTCGCATTTTATTTCTGCGGGATTTTTAGTGGTAGTTCATTGTTTTGGTTGTCATCTGTTCAGTAGCTCATGAACTCGTGGTTTTTCTTGGCAGCACTGAAAGTTCATGAGCTCTCTCAGAAGGCAAAGAGAGGAGTTTTGCATTATTTTATCTATGTTGCATACTATGCATTTGGGAGCGCTTAATAATTATAGCGCTCAGTGTGTTTAGTTTCCACTTTTTAATTTGGTAAATCCCCGAATTCGAAGTGACAGTGAAATTTCGGTAAATGTACAGTTTAAGTCCCCCAACGAAGGAGGCCTCAAAAATGTATTTTTTTTAAATCGTCTTATTTTGACGCGAAGATTACAAATCCGTAAGAGGGACGTATATTTTTTTCAATATTTCATGTAAATGTACATACATATATAAAGGTATATATAACACAATACTTACAAATAAATTAGTTGTTGTTGAGCGACAATATTCTGCAGAATTCAGATCACGTAGCTGTAATTACAAATTCAACAAAACAGGAATTTTCTTGTGAAAAGAAATACTGCAATTGTAATGTAACAGGCACGATTACGGTTTCTTTTGCGCTGCGATCTGATGGTATGGACAAATAGAGGAGATCGCCCAACTCTTTTCCGCACTGGTTACTCTTTGGAGCGCGGCAGAAAGAAGTTCGAGACGAATGAATTATGCTCACCCCAGTTTTGGACCGACCAGGGTTAGGTGTAGAAAGGAGCTACGAAAGAACATATGCAAAGTGTGTTAAGTTTCTAATTTTTTTTTAATTCCAAAAAAATTGAAGTATTAAAGAAATCGACTTTCCGCTCTTGTATTTGTAATCTTCGCATCAAAATAAGACGATTTAAAATAAAGAATTTTAGTTTTTGTGGCCTCCTTCGTTGGGGAGAAAGACAGGGACGATGAAATAATAACCAACACAATTAAACCAATCCATACGCCTTTCCCCAGCTTTTGTTTTTTATACTCTCGCAACCTGTTGCTACAGAGTATAATAGTTTTGTTCACCTAACGGTTGTTTGTATCACCTAAAACTAATCGAGTTAGATATAGGGTTATATATATATAAATGATCAGGATGAAGAGACGAGTTGAAATCCGGGTGACTGTCTGTCCGTCCGTCCGTCTGTCCGTCCGTGCAAGCTCTAACTTGAGTAAAAATTGAGATATCTTTATGAAACTTTATAGACATGTTTCTTGGTACCGTGAGACGGTTGGTATTGCAGATGGGCGTAATCGGACCAGTGCCACGCCCACAAAACGCCATTAATCAAAAACAAATAACTTGCCATAACTAAGCTCCGCAATAAGATACAAGACTGTTATTTGGTACACAGGATCACATTAGGTGGGGGCATCTGCAGTTAAAATTTTTTTTTAAAAAGTGGGCGTGGTCCCGCCTCTAATAGGTTTAATGTGCATATCTCCTATACCGCTAATGCTATAATAACAAAATTCACTAGAAGCAAATGTTTTTAGCACTTTGACGGTGTGAAAATAGTTGAAATCGGGTGGCAACTCCGCCCACTCCCCATATAACGGTACTGTTAAAAACTACTAAAAGCGCGATAAATCAAGCACTAAACACGCCAGAGACATTAAATTTTATCTCTGAGATGGTATAAATTGGCTCTATAGGAACCGCGTTCAAAATTAGTCAGTGGGCGTGGCACAGCCCACTTTTAGGTGAAAACCCATATCTTGAGATCTGCTCAACCGATTTCAACCAAATTCTGTGCATAACGTTCTTTTCATGTTTCTATGTCATAGTGCGAAAATGGGCGAAATCGGACTACAACCACGCTTACTTCCCATGTAACACCATTTTCAATTCCATCTGATTCTTTCACTTTCCACTATGCAAATCAGGTAACAATGATTATATCGGGGTAAAACTTTGCGTGAATAATGCAATTAAAGTATGCCACCTTGCGGCCAAAAATTGTCTAAATCGAACCAAAACTGTTCAAACCCCTAAGTACTAAATATGTGGACCCCAGTGCCTATAGTTGACCTTCTACCGAAAATATCAGTCAATCCACAAAGAAATCTCAAACGAGTATACCATTTGACTTTGCGAGAGTATAAAATGTTCGGTTACATCCGAACTTAGCCCTTCCTTACTTTTATTTCTTTTTGTTCGAAAATCTTTATTTTAGTATTATATGTGGCTAAGTGAAGTAATGACCCGCTTTACCCATTTTTAACACAAGGTCACATTATTATAATGACGGTTGCGGTTTGAAATTCAATACTATATCTCACAGATTGACCGATCTTTTCGCTTAAAAGTCAGCTATAGGATATGAATTTGATAAATTATTGTCCGATATCGATAATTTTAAGAAAAATTTGTTTTGATATCTAGAAACTATATTTCGTCGTTTCCAGTGGTCTTGCCATTTCAAACAACCGCATACCTACACAAGATGAATTTACTTATTTAAAATACTTTATATAATATTTGTTTCTTTACAAAAGGAAAGTTTAATAACTAATAATGGCCACAAGTTCTGCGCAAACACCTGCTCTAGAGAGTAATTCGAGTGAGCTGAACTATTCCATCGAGAAATTAATGAAGAAAATATGTGTCTTCTACGACGAACAGTCTCTCATTGATGTGTCATTTAAAGTTTCAAACCCAACGGCTGTGTAAGTATTACTTTGACTTCAGCTTATAAAAAATAATACGATTTATAATATAATTATAATTTTTGCACAGTATACCCGCGCATCGTTTGATACTCGCAGCAGCGAGCCCTTACTTCGAGAACCTTTTCAACGGTCATCAGGGCATTAATCCTGTAATCGAAATAACAGATATTGATAGCGATATTTTTGAGCGTATTATAGCCTTTTGCTATACCGGCCGCCAGGCTCTGTTTACCGTTAGCAATGTCGGTGCGATGCTAAAGGCGGCAATCGTTTTACAATTAGACGATATCATAACCAGTTGTGTGGACTACCTAATGACGCATATCAATGAATTCACATTACAGGCTGCTTATACGCTAGCGCGCGAAACGCAATGTGAATGTTTAAAAAAAAGAATAAACGAACATGAAAGAGAGAATTTCATGGAGGTGAGTCTAAATATAAGTACACGCAATGTCTAACAATGGCGGTACTTTGTAATTGAAATTTTGTTTCTGATAATACTAGATCAGTCGAAGCGATGAGTTTCTGAATTTTGATGTGGAAAAATTACAATGCATTCTGGAATCGGACAAATTGAATATAAATCGTGAGGAAGATGCCTATGATGCCATAAATCGCTGGTTTAGTTATGATGTTCCCGCGCGTCAGGAACAACTACCACTTTTAATAGCTTGTCTGCGGCTTACGCAATGCGATGCCGACTTTCTGTTGACACACATACAGCCATTACCTGGTTGTGAGCTACTGGCTTTCAAGGCGTCATTATGGAGCAGTGACCCTGCATCACGGCCAAAGATAAATATCCGATTTACAGAACCACGTGGGGTCAATGCTGGAAATTGTGGGGAGAAAACATTGTTGGCAGTTTGCATTGATTGGGTAAGCACAAACGGCTTTTGTTCCAAATTTAAAAGCTTTATTTAATGTACGTACACTATTATTTTGAAATAGCCGTCGAACAATGTAAACTTGCTGCAATATAACAAAGCTGAGGATAAGTGGCAAGAATATGCGTGTTTAAAAATCGATTCCAGTTATTATAGTACTATTATAAAGGATGACAATATATTATTTATTGGCGGTCGGAAAAGTCGTGCTTCATTAAACATCGCCCTCAGCTGAAATATACCAAATAAAACATGGCTACATTTGGCCAACATGAAGGTAGCAAGATATCAGCACTGCGTTGTCGAATTAGATGGTAACATCTACGCGATTGGTGGTGCTGATGGTAAAAATGTTCTGTCGTCCGTAGAAAGGTATATATATATGAATCTGTAACGATGACGATTGGGAGCAATGACAATTAAAGGTTAACTTTAAGCTTAACGTTGAAAGCACTTTAGACTAGATGCTTTAGGGTAGTGTGGATTGTGGACAAAACAAAGTGCTTCTACATTTAAGAAGGAGGGAATTGAATACTATATTATGGGTCAGAACAGGGCACTAGCCTCTCAGATCTAAATTTCGGAAACTAAATTCAGGGAAATCGACAGGATACAGAGAATGCGCAGTGCGCAGAGGACAATGAAACATTAGAATATTACCTCGACATTTTAATGCCTCTGGCTTTAGAGAGATAGAGTATACTCTCTGACATCACCAGCGACTACTTTAGAATAATTCTAAGTTTTTATTAGACAATTTCATCGTCGACGCGCTTTAACGTAACAAACACAATACTTTACATTTCAATTTAGATAGTTGCACTCATTTTTTTTTTTTTATTGTTTATTTCCAGATATACGACATCCGGTGGTTGGGAGTTAGTGAAAAGTTTGAATGTTGGACGATACGACGCCAGTGCAGTGACTTTGAATGGTGAAATTTACGTAGTGGGCGGGGTAAATGAAGATAGGACTAAATCAAAATCCGTCAAATGCTACAACCCGGATTCGAATACTTGGACTTCTTGTGCGGATATAAGAAATTATTACCAGCAACCTGGTGTAAGTTAGATTCAAAATAATTGTTAATATTGGGAGGATGTTCACCATGCCTAAATTTGGAAGAATGGCGAAGAGTCAAAGAAGAGCATATAACAAATTTACTTAAGTTTTGAAATTTGTAAGAGCTAAAACCATGTTTCAGAGGCTAATGCTATACCCAAAGCCTTTCGACTTCTTGGATTTTTTTTTACTGCAGATGTATTTAAGTATGTGGAATAAAGTCGAAGTCATATCTGGTCTAGCGTTTTCAAATTTTCTTGTGAACTACATACTGCCGCTGCAATAACTGATTCCACTTGAATTCACCTTTGTAAGCCTTCGCTAGAAGCAAAAGTAGCTCCGCTTCAAAAGGAGTGATCAAAAAATTGTCTAACTAAAAATAGTTACTGATTTACCCCATTAAAATTACATACAATATTTATTGCTACTTTTTATATTACAGGTAGCTGCATATAACGCTCAGATTTATGTTGCAGGCAATAAAAGTGTTGAACTTTACGATCATCAGCGAAACATGTGGTATCAGGTATATTAAGTTGATTTTTGCCAATCGCTTGGTATAAAACTAAATAATTTTAAAAACATTTCGCAGATTTGCTCTTTGGATGGTAACAATAGGTCTTTAGTATCGCTAGACAATAAACTATGGGCTATTTGGAACCAATCAAGCAGTTCTTCGGAGGCATGTGTATCAGTCTATGACGAGCAAAATAATCGTTGGCAACAAAAATGCTCATGTCCCAGAACAGACGTGCGTGAATGTTTTGTTGTGCCAGAATCCTTACTGTCGTCGAAATGATTCAAAATTGTACCTTTTTTTATTTAATAAATTCTTTTCAAATAAATTCTCTTATGAGAAATAATAAAAACAAAATCTTCACTAATTATTTTGAAAGCAGAGATGGTGCTAAACGCACTTGAACTGAAAGTTGGGAATCAGTAATATGTACCTCATTCTAAAATGAATGCGCAAGTTTGACGACTATTGGTATAAATATATACATACACGGGTAATACGTACATATATTTGTATTAGATCTATAATAGAACTTCTATTAATGGCGCTTTGATTTTAGGAAAATACTATAAGAGAGTAAGAGAAGAACGGCACACTTGAGAGTGTGATCGCTAACAGTGATGGGCACCAAAATTAACAGTGCTCTTATTACAACCACAGTTACGATAATCATAGAAAGGTTAAAAAAAATAACATTCAATAAAAATGGCAAGTAATCGATGATGAGTCGATTTAGCCATGTCCGTCTGTCTAACTGTCTATATATACGCGAACTAGTCTCTCAGTTTTTGAGATATCGTTCTGAAATTTTGCACACGTCCTTGTCTCCCTAAGAAGCTGTTCATTTTCCGGAACCGCCGATATCGGACCACTATAGCATATACTGCCATACGGTACAATCTCCGAAAATATTGCTTCATACAAACTGAACGACCAAAATCTAGTCCTTGTATGGAAAAATTTTGTATATGACGAGATATCTTCGCTGAAGTCTGCATGAATTATTACCCAAGGCAACGGTGAAATCTCCAAACTGATCAATCAAAATTCAGTCCTTGTATGAATTGTATAATTTTTAACTCACCACTGTAGTTTGTATGTGTTAGTTTTACTAATCCATCACATAGTGAGAACGGCATATGATTGTGGACAAAATCTACAAGCAATCACCACGACAAAAATGCTTGTATAAAATGGTAAGTTGCTGTCTTTGAAGCTCAGAGATTTAAGAAGCGTCTGCGCGGCTTAACGCAATAATTATACTCTGTATTTGGCAAACTAAAAAGTAGTGCAAAAGTAATACAGTAAAACGGTGTTTGAAAAGAGAGAGAAACGATAAATAAAATTTAATTGAGTTAATACTAATATATATACATACATATATGGTTGTGTATGTATTGTTATCCCGCAAAGTTCTGAAAGCGGTTCAAATCCAAAAACAATAATTATGAAGGTGCCAAAATTGTATAAAATTCAAAATAATAAAATCTAACGGAGAATAATTAAATTAAAAATATGAACATGGTTCTTAAAATATGCCACGTTGAGACAGTTTTAGTAAAAATTCGTTGGGACCCGAAAAATTAAAAAAAAAATTAGGATGATTAAAAAAAGACAATTTAATGAAAATGAAGTTCATATCATAAATTTTCTAAATTAAATTTAAACAGAACTGCAGTTATTTTGTTATACAAACTATTTTTTAAACAAAAAATTAATTTTAGTTAACAAAAAAATTAAATTAAAAATTTGTGAAACTTTTTTTTATTACTTAACTCTTTGTTGATATTGAATAATTGTAATAAACCTTAATATTGAAAATATTTAAAAAGAATTTTATTCACATAGGGTAAAGTAAAACTGTAATAATTAAAGAATCGGATAGAATCACTAAATTGGTACACTCATAAAAATTAGCATTACTCAAAGAAATTGAATTATTGAATTGAAAATTAAAACTTGTTTATTTTATTTAACGAATTTATAAGGCATTAATAAAACAAATTAGAATTAGGAAATGGAATTTCATAAAAGAAATTTATTTTTAATAAGAAATTCACTTAATTTTTGCATTTTTGTTTTACACAATTTTTTAAAAAACCACCAAAACATTTAAAAAAAGGGTTTTTTTTTACAAAAAAATTATCAAAAAATTTTACCGAATATTAAAAATAATTTTGTGCAAAAATATGATTTTTAAATTTTTTTTATTTGTTTAAACAAATTATTAATTTTTATTCAGCTTTTTGTTTATTATTTTATTGTTAGTTGTTTTTTTTTATTATTTTTTTTAGTTATTTTATATTACTTCTTTTTTTATTATTTTTTTATAAAACTTATTATAAGAATTAAAAAGTGGAAGTTTACACAAGAAAATGAAGCGTTATTATTTTCATTGAGAAATTGGCTTAGTTTTTCAGTTTCATTAATTTCATGTTTGCATTTTTAATTAACCATTTTTGCATTTAAATAAAAAAAAAATACAAATCTAAACATTTAATTTTTAAATTACAATTTTTTAATTCTTATTATGTTTAAACAACTCCTTTTTTTTTGATTTTTTGTCCATTACTTTATTATATTTGTGTCATTGTTTTTAATTCAATTTTCGAAAGTTTTATTTTTAATTTTTAAATTCTACCTTTTTAAGTTTTGGAAATTTTATTTAAGTTTAGTAAATTTTATTTACTTTTTTACATTTCTTAGTTTTATTTTAATTTTTGTTATTTAAAAATTTCTCATTTTTTTATATTTTTAAACCAACAACTTATTTTATTAAATTTTTTTATTATTATTATAATTATTATTATTATATTATAATTATTATTAATATTTTATTATTATTTTTCTTATTTTTTATTAATATTTTTTTATTATTATCTTTAATTTTTATTCCTTTTTTAAATATTTTTTAATTTAAAAAGTTTCGTATTTTTAATTTTTTGAATTTTTATTAACTTTACATTTGTTTGTACATATTTTCTTTTTATTTCATGGCTTTGACACTTGTCTGCTAAACATGTTTATTTTACCGTATGTATGTGCACACATAGCTTGCTTTTAAGCTTCTTCTGTCACAAAAAGTGAATGTACATTGCGGATAGTAATTGTTAGAATAACAACAACAATAACTAGTAATTTTCTGCCCAATCGCAAGAGACTGCCATCAATTCCATTTGCACGCCATCAGATGCGCTTTGCCTTAAGCACACACGCACATATACGTATATACATATGTATATGTATACGAAACACTTAACAATTTTTTTTATTTATTATTTTTACTCCGAGTTGACCACGTGATCTTTATGAGTTTCGTTGGTGACTGGCCAAATGTATTCAGTGCATTAATGGTAACAGCTGCACTAACATAAACACACATACATACATATACATAAATATGTCAATACGAGTTATCACTGAGCTTGACTTGTTAAAATCACATTTGGGCTTTATTTCAGAAAAAAGACAAAACGCAGTCAAATTTTGTAGAAAAATTCGCAAAACTTTTAGATTTTGGACTTTCTGTATTCGAAAAATGCAGTTGATCAATGGCAAGCGATTCGCGTAGATTCCATAATTTGCAGGCAATCTCGTTACATGTTTTGCGAAAAGTCTATTTTTTGTTGTAAAAGATTTGGGAAAAACAAAGCTTAAACTATATTGGTGCGAGATGGTCACTGAGCAGGTTTTTCACATCACACGAAATTATTATGCTTATTAGTGATGATGTGATTAGCGTAAAAATATGTTTTTTCTGACATTAGTATGAATAATTTTAGAACACAGAATAAATAATTAGTTGAATAAAAAATATCATAGGAAGGAAAAATCATATGACGAGACATCACATGATGTATAATCAGATATGAAATCACAAAGGATTGATAGTTGAATCAAACAAACCAAAAGCAATTAAAAATATATCACATGAAGAAAAAATCACATGATGAAACATCAAATAATGTATAGTCAGATATAAAATCAAAATATTGATACATATGATTTAGATAAAGCAAGCAATAAAATTTTCAATAAAAACATGTTATATGATGAAGCATCTCACGATGCACAATCAGATATGATAGCACACTTGATAAATGAAGCATACAAACAAAAGAATTAAATGTAGAAAAGTTATGTGAAAACAATAAAATAGCGATAGAAAAAGTCAGACAACGGATCATATGGTGGGATCACATGATCATGTGATAAAAGATCACATCATAACAGGAAGCTAACAGGAAAAATTTAGAAAACGTTGTTGTATAGAAGATATGGTATTGGTCACAACTAATCGCGCGGATGGACATAATGTGAGAAAAGATAACATTAGAGACATAAAAATAAAAATATAAAAACATTGAAAAAGAAACAGTGAAAGTCGTAAGAAGTACTGGAAATAAATCACGATGTAGCCTATGTAAGTGCAGTGTGTGATAAAAGATCATGTGATATTAAAAACTTAAAACAAGAAGTAAGGCAATCCTTTGCTGAAAAATTAATTGAATGCATTCAAACGTTATTCAAATTAATGACAGAGCGCAAAAGCCAGTGAAAAATATCATGCGATAAAAAATATCTGTTTATATAAAAAATAAGTCAAGCGATACATAGATCCGAACTACAAACGGTTATTGGATAGTTAAATGAGTTCTAAACTAGAAAAATTCATAACAGACACAAAAAATACCAACACTAATATTTTAATTTAATTTTTTTTTAATTTGTTCTATTTTTTGATATATGGATGACTTTTGTTTTTGAAATTAAAAAAAAAATGCTATATCGAAAAAACCAAATTGTTGTTTATAGGCGTTTTTTTAACTAGCCTCTTTTTGATTAACTTTTTTGACAATTAAAAAAAAAATTTAAAATATTTTAAAAAATTGCAATATTAAAATATTAAAATTTATAACGTGCTTTCACTTACTTTTAAGATTTATTTGGACTTCAAACGTTTTTTCTCTTCTGCTAAATAAAATGTTTTGCAAAAATTAGTGGTAAAAAATTTCTATAAATATTTCTTTTAGTTAAAAAATTGTTTATATGAAAATATATATATTTTTGTGCATTGAATGGAAGTCATTTGTTTTACAAAAAAAAAAAAAATTTAACAAAAAACTATTCTTTTAACCAAAAAAAAAAAACAAATATTTAAAAAAAAAAAAAAAATTTTAACCAAAAATACTATTAACACCTAAATTTTCTTAAACAAATAAAAAAATATTCAAAATTATTTACAAAAAAACTTTTTGTATGCAAATATGTATTTATTTGCGTTTTGTATACAGAAAAAGATAGTTTTTAACAAAAACAAATTCGAAAAAATCAGGTTTTTTAACTAAAATAGTACATATTATTAAATTTTCATTTTAACTCGATAAATTACAAAATTATGTTTTTGTGTATTGAAAAAAAATATATTTCAGCTTTATACCGTTTGAAAACTTTTTTAGGGAAAATTAACATTTCGTGTAAGATTTAGATAATACTATTTTGAAAAAATCGTAAAATTTAAAATATCAGAAATTTATGTATATTCTTCTTAATTTCATTTCGAATACTCGTTCAAATTTTTGACTAATCTCAAAGCTGAAACCCAAGAAAATTTAATTTAAAAATTTCAATGCCTTAAATAATTAGATGACTCTATATGGACGTGTGTGTTTGTATGTTTGTTTATAGCTATAGCTAAAGCTCTCGAGCGTATTTTAAGTACGTCAACGTACTCCTAAAGCGGCTGAAATGTACCAGCAAGTGGCCAATCAAGTTTTGTATTTAAAAAAGTTACTGCTTTTATTGTAGTTTTTTGACTGCTGCTATTTCCATTCACTTCAAACATGTGCCCCTTTCTTTAATTGTAAACCGTTGCAGGTTAGTTTTGAACATTTTTGGTGAGAATGAAGAGCCCACATCTATTTGTATGTCTGAATTCTGAACCAATTTTAATTTGCAAAAAAAGAACTATAGCCAAAATTTAAGTTGAGGAAAATTTAGAAAAACAATTTTTTTTTAGGAAGATATTTAAATTTTGTTATTTTTATTTCCAAATTTAATTTTTAAAAATTTATTATTAAAGAACAACAAAAAAATTTTAATAAAAAATTTATTAAATTATTATTATTTTTTTCAATTTAAATTATTTTTTGAATTTTTAATTATTGGTTATTAATTAAAATTTATTTAAATAGTTTTTTCTTTTCTTTTCATTTAATTTTTTTTCAATTTAATTAATTTAGTTTTTTTTATTTTTTTTTTGTTTTGTTTTTCAAGTATTTTTAATATCTGTATATTTTTTTTTTGAAATTTGGTACTTTAACTTTCATTTTCCATGAATATGTATGCACATACATACATACATATATAAAAATATGACATTGTCAAAATTTGGTTCAAGTGTTTTTATGTAATTTTGGTTTTATTGTGCATTCTCCACAACCTAATTTTCTGCTTGTTATTTTTTTTTTTTTTTTATCTTTCACCGCACATAATTAAGCTCTTGTACACACTTTGTTGAATGCCGCAAAAACAATTGCTGATGACCCTTAAATATTTGTAGTAAGTGAATTTACGGCTTTATTAAAAATAAGGCAGAGCTACATTTGGACGGAACCAAATCTCAGTCTCTCTTCATACTCTTTTAGCGTAGTGTTTTTTTTTTTAATTTTTGAAATTTTTTGTGATCTCATTCTAATTTTATAGGCTCCAGCAACAGCTTACTCTCATATTATGCAAGTCGTGTTACATTTCTCTCTCATTTTGCTCTGGCAAACCGCTTACAGCGCTACACCAGAGCGGCAGCGTTTGAAAACGCTGGACCACGCTTATCAATACAAGTCACCGTCTATGTCAAACACACTTTATGCACAGCGCGAAGAGCCCGTCAGATTGCTTAAAGTGCAACAACAACAAAAATATCAACCAACAAATTTCAATGGCATCGAGCCGTATACCCAAAATTATAGAAACGCAGACTATGAGCGACCGTTATATGCCGTTGATAAGCAGCTGCATGATGACCAACAAACACAGCAGCAAGATATTGATGATATCTACCACGTGGCAAAGCAGAAATATATGTAGTAAGTACATACATATTTATTACATATATCTATACAGATAGATAGACATATACCTATATAAAAATTTTTTTGTTGCAAAAACAAAATTATTTAATTTTTTTTTTTTTATATATGATTTTTTTATTAAAGAAATTACTAACCCAAATTTCATAAAAATCAGAGAAAAATGTTTAAGATTATTTTATTTTTATTGTTTCATTATTATTATTTTTTCAAGAAATTTAATTTAGGTTTATTATTTCATTATATTATTTTTTTTTTATAAAAAGAACTTTAAACTAAATTGAATTTAGATTTTTTAGCAACAAAAATTAAAAACATTTCTTTAAATAATTAGATTTTAGATATTTAATTTTTTTTACATTTTTTTAACCTTTTGAGATTAAAGAAAATACATTATTGGTTAATTTTAGTTTTTTTTTTTGGTTTAAAAATGTAATGTAATAATTCTTAAACAATATTTTTTGGAAATAATAAATTTAATTATTTAAAAGAATTATTTAAATTAAATTTATATATAATTATTTAAATTCAATTTATTAAAAACCAAATTAATTAAACTTAAATTCATAAATTTTTATCAAATGATTTAAAAAAAAAAAATTAATTTTTCATTGTAAAAATAATTATAATTAAGTAGTGTAAATATTTACTTTATTTAATTAATTAATTACTTTTATTAGATTTTTCAAAGTTCAGTTTGTTATGTACTTTGTTATATATATTATAAATTTATTATTTTTTATTACTAACCATGAAAACAATTTTTAACTAAAAAGGCGTTAAAACCAATTTTAAATACAAAAAGCTTTGCTATTTTTAGTCGAAAAATATATTATTTTTTCAAAGAAAAAAATATTAGTTAAAAACAATTTCATAAAATTTTTTAGTTAAAAAATATGATCAAGTTTGATTGAAATAAATTGATTTAAAATATTTTTGGAAAAAACACATTGTTGATATTATTTGAGTGAAGAACTTTCGATTTATGCCTAGCTTAAAAATTTTTTTAATTTTTTGTTTGTGTTATGTCTCCAGTAACATATTTATATATTTTATACAAATTTTATTAAAAAGAGGTTAACAAGTGTATATTAAAAAAAAATTTACCAATATTGTGTTAAAAAAATTAAATACTTCTTTTTTTGATTTTTCAATTTTATATAGTTTCATTATTTATTATATTTGTCATATAATAAAATTTTTAAACAGTTTTACTTGATGTTTTATAACATTATTTATAATTAAATTTTTGATATATAATATAATAAAAAAACGAACACCCCTAATAAAACGCTTTTCATAGAAATAGTTACATTCCACATTTGAGCTGTGCTAAAAGCCAGAAAATGAGCTTTTCATACAACAAACTCTGACCGTTAGTTGTTCGCGTCTTCGCTCAGTAAACGAAAGAGTTAAGCAACGAACTGCTTTGAACAAAACAAATGAAAAGTTGTCATTGACCAATATCCAGCTATTGTACAAAAACACCGAAAATTTCAATAGCAAAATATTTTCCTACAGATATGTATTAAGCTATATATGTATATGCATGTGTGTGTGTACACATATTTTATGCAAATAACTGTGTTCATCTGCTGTCGCTTCCTTGTTGGCATTGCAGGTTTTACAGGTAATTTTTAACACATTTGCTTCCTTTTTCGAAGCAAAGGCTATCAACAGCAAAAACAAAATGTTGAAAAATGTTGTACAGTTCGGGAACAGGCTTTGTTAACTGGGTTTGACACGGAAACATACTTACCCATACACGTGCACACACATATACTTCTCTTCAAATAAACATTTGCACTAGAAGCCATGTGACCTACAGAGTTAATTGCAGATGGTTTATGCGAAATTTTCAAATTTTTCAAGAAAAGAAACTTTAAATAAAATATTGGGAAGCTAAATTTGTTTAACCAAATATATTAAATTTTAAAAAATTTGCGATTTTGGTGTTAAAAAAAAATTTCTGTAAATATTTTTTGAAAAATTATTATTATATTGTTTCATTTGGAAAATTTTATTTACAATTTTTGTTTTGTAATTGATATTTTGCTTAACTTTTAATAAACTTTTTTGAACTAACTAAAATAAAAATTTTAATAAAACAAAGCGATTTAATAAAATTCCATTCAAAAACTTAACAAAAATCCTGATATTAAAAAATTTCAAAAATATTAACAAAGAAGTATTTTAAAATTTTTGTTGAAAACTTAATATTTGTTATAGAAATTTGCCTAAAATCGAAACTCAACTAAATTAAATTAAAATTTGAAAACAGTGATTTTTATGAGAAAAAATTTCATTAATTTAAAAAATTATAAACTTAAACTATACTAATACAACATAATTTATTAATGCTCAAAATTATTAATTATAAATTTAAAAATAAAAAAAAATCATTAATGCCGAAAAATTATTTTTTATAAGAAATATAATTTATAAAAAATTAATTTGTATAAAAATAATTCTGATAATTAGTAGATATCATAAAATATTAAAAATTTAAATTTTTTTAAAGTCGTGAAAATATCGCAGTTTTGATAAGCGCTGAAATTAAAAGAAAAATTTTTGGTTTTATTCAAAAATTAAATTAAAATATAAAATTTTTTTTCGTAGAAATTGCACTTTGCACGCGCATGCGCAAGCATTTCAATATTTCTACTATTGACAGCGAAGCGTAATAATTGCCGCAATTGGCATTTGTCAATGCATTGACGACACCGCTGGCCAGCTGTCAGCTGATGCGTTACAACGCATGCGCGCCGAGTCAAGAGGCGCATTTAGACACACACACATATATATATTTATTTCATTCAGTCTAACAGCGCAGTGTGCTAGTGCCTGTTATATTAGATAATTGTATTGTTAGTAATACATATTTGTAATGAATGTTGTTGTTCTTAAAGTTATAATTGTTTCGAATGCATTCAAATGCGCTGTGTCACTGCATGTGGTACGCGTTCAAACAACCAAATGACTGACTGGCTGACTGAGTGATGGAGTGATTGTTAGTCATGCACATACAGCAGCCGTAATGCGAATAAAAATGCCAACATACCGTTACAAAATATTTCGGTTAGCCACTTATTAGCAGCACGCGGCGGGCGGCATTAATAATAAAAGCATTATAAAGAAGAAAAATTATTTAAGCGCACAAAAAATGTGTAATAAGACTGTGCTTTTTTTTAGTAAAAAAAAGTAGAAATGATGAAAGGCGCTCCGAGTAGGAAAATCGCAATAAACAGATTAAGTGATTTACAATGTTGAACAGTTGGAGAGCGCACAGTGTTCATAAATAGAATTTAAAATATATTAATAATTATTACTCAATAATAAAGTTTTAAATTAAAATGTTTGGTTAGTTAAAAATAGTTCCATAAATCTTACAAAAGCAATTTAATATAATTTAAAAATTTGTAAAAAAAAAACTTAAATTAAAATTTTTATTTGGGAAGTTGATAAAAATTATTTATTATTATAATGAAAAAAATTAAATTTTGAAATTGAAATGTTCGATTAGCTAAAAAAAATAATTCAAAAAAATTAAAAAAAAAATAATTAATTTAAATTTCCAAAAAAAAAAAATAAAATAAAAATTTACAAGTAAAAAATAAAAATAATAATAATATTTACCACAGAAAAAAATTTTTAAAATTAAAATGAAAGTTATAATTTAGTATATGCATATATTTCTCTATTTTAATTTTTATTAAAAAAAAAATGACAACAATATTTAAATAATTATTAATTAATATTGGAACAATAATATTTCGCTATTAAAAGGTTTAGTAAGTTAAAAAAAATTCCACAAAACAAGCACAACTTAAAAAAAAAAACAAAAAAATTAAAAGAATGTATAATTTTTTTTTATTAAATTTGGAAATTAAAAAAAATAAATTTTTATTATTATTATTTAATAAATTATTGACATTTCTACAAATTAAGAGAAATTTATCTAGAAAGTTCATAACAACTATTACTGTTTATTGCTTGATAATAAGCTAATAATATTTTGCTATTGATATGAGCGGTTATTTAAAAAACAACTCAACAAAATAAGTGCAACTTTATAAAAACAAAAATAATACATGTATGTATCCATATACTACTTATACATATATATTATTTTAAATGTAAGGTTTTAAAATTTTTTATAACATTTCAATAATATTATTTTATTATTGAAAAATAAGGTGAACATTTTGCAAAAGAAAAGATATTATATAAAATAAAAATTCTGTAGCTACAAATATATCTACTTGTATTTCATTCATTATTCATAATTTTTAATTATTTTTTAAAATTAGGTAAATTAATTAATTATAACTTATTAACATTTAATAATTTTTTTTTTAATTTTAAATAATAATTTAAAAAATTACAGTAAATTAATTAAGTAATACAGTAATTAATTAAATTTAATTCTTTAAATTTTTTTTCTTTCTGATATTTATCAAACTATTAAATTCGAATTTATGTTTAATTACTTCATAAAATATAAAAGCTTTTTAGTTTACTTATAAATGTAACTATTTTGTAAAGTTTTAAAATTTTTGAATTTTAAATTTTAAAATTTTTTGTTGAGGAAAATTTATAAAATTTATTAATAATTTAATTAAATAATTATTCAAATTTAATTAAAAAACCATTACAATTATTAATGAATTATTTTAATTTTTTTTCTATTTAATTTTTATCAAACTATTAAATTGGAATTTATTTTATTTATGCATTTTTTACTAAAATATTAAAAACATTTAATTATTGACTTAATTAAAAAATTATTTAAATCTATTTCAAAAATTATTTTAATTACTATTTAACATTAAGTAATTTTATGAATTAAAATTCATTAAAAGTAATTAATAATTAAAAAACTAAAGTAAATTAATAATTATTTTTTTTTAATTATTATGTTTTTCTTTTGATTTGTATCAGTCTATTAAATTCGATTTTGTGTTGAATCATTTATTTTTTTTAAATAAATTTTTCATAATTTTTGCTTTTTGAAAAAAATATTAAACACATTTTTTTTGTTAATTTTTTTATATTATAAGATACATTTGTTTTATTTTAATTAATTTGGTTTAACAATTTTTTATTATTCAGAATATTTCCATTCATATTCGTAGAGATAGGATAATATATATAATTTACCGCTTTTTTAACTGTTTTATCTGCACGAAGGCTTCGAAGTTCAGATTTTAGAGAAACTTACTTTGTAATAATCATATTTTGCTTAATCCAGCATACTGCTTGTATACAAACTTAGGCGACGTCGATTTAAAAGCAGTATTTTATACGAACATTAACTCATTTGCACTTCTCATGTGGGTTATATATAAAGTTCATATAACACATTTGGATAATGGAAGGATAGACAACATGTATGCATCGAGTTATATAATTTAAAGATATGTAATTTTTAAGAAGCTAGTGCTCGACAAATAATATACATAAATTTTTAATAATGAAATAATATATTTTATTTTCAATTAATTTTAGTTTTAGCGTATACCTTAAATCCAAAGAGATGTGTGGCTTAAATAACGCTCCAAAAGAGCTGTTGTTAGTCGTGCCGAAAGTATTTATAGCCGCAACATTAAATTTTACACAACCTAGATATATTTTTATTTAAGAGTTAATTCTGATAGAGCTTCCGCTAAGCTTTATTTTCTCCCTTTTATTTTTTTCAATTTACCAAAAGACTTTTTAATTTTTTTTTACTACATCTTCTAGCCAATATAGTTTACCAACAAGCATCTATCAACTGCCTCAACCGGTAATCAGTCAAGCGTCACTTCCACCCTTGGCTTCAGAAATTTTATATGCCAGAGACCCGTTACTTCAGTACCAATTGGGAGTCGCAGCGAGCACTGCACACGCAGCTAATAAACATAAAAGTCATTCGAATCAGCTACTTCATGCGCCGAAACGACAATCTGAAAAGGACACTCGACTAGGTTATACCAACCAACTACCCTATCCACCGTCCTTTATCAGCATCACCAGCACAACTACAACGCAATCACCAACCTACAATGCACGGCTGAGAAGTGTGGATACCAACCCAAATAAGATCAATCAATTTCCAGATATTTTCGCCAAACGTCAACATATTTCATTATTGGATTCGTATATACCCAGTTGGGTGATGTTGCGTATGCAACAACAACATAAGCGACAACAACAAAAGCAATTCCATAAATTTGTTGCTACACATACTTTAGCGTATCCAATTGCAAAAACGTATGCCCAAAAGTAGGCAATAGGTTATGCTATGCGCGCGTAGTCTACCTTTAGGCGGAATTTATTTCGTATTTCTTCAGTTGTTGTATATCTGAATTTGTAGTCATTACTGAGTTATTCATATTATTATATATTAAATACATTTTAACAAACAACATTACAACCGTCTTTATTATTTATACATATTACATATACATACCTATATCTAAAATCTCTTCATAGTAAAGTTTTTATTTGCGACTTAAAGAATACGATATTTTAAAAACTATACAGTATGACAGCACATACAAAATTTTTAACTTCGTGAAAAGGATAGAAAAAATGAGTTGACAAATAGTAAAGCGACAAGTGCGTATCTTTAGCATATCTACAATACACGTATTATTTTTAGACGCTTTTAACATGTTGCTACAGAGTACCACGCCACGCCAACTATATACTATAGCTTTATGCCAAAAATATGTGATGTTGGTCGACGAATCACCCCAACTACCATATACTACAAATAGTGAAAAAACTTTATGCCGAATATTTCGGTCAACGTGTGAGTTATATATTTATGAAATTGCTAGAAAATATGTTCTCAAGTATATTTGAGTAATGTCAAAAGCTACTGTAATCAGCTCAGACCTTTTCTGCCCTCAATATACTCTCTATAGTGATTTCCGACTTACCACCTATCTTTAACTTTTTTTTAGATTAGTGAAAATAGCTGATATTTTTAAGAAATTTAAGGGGACAAGCTTTCTTAAAAATTATGCGATTTAGCGTTGAATATGAATGTATTGGTTTAGACCTTGGTCCAAACCTCATATCCTTATTTTAATCAATTCTGATACTCTGGTTGACGTTTTGCACATGAATGATGAATAATTGAGTTTACATCAGATATATCTCATTTGTAGATGATTTTAATATAATTTTCGCTGACGGAAAGTAAAATATATTGTAGCTATAAAACTAATTGAGTTTATAACCTATTATATAAGTTAATCAGATACAAATTTGATTGTAATTCATTCACGATTTCCGCGAACAATGACTATTGAATTCATTCGGAACATTTTTATACTATTGCAGCATGTAAATAGAGTACAGAGTATAAGAGTTTTGTTTAAAATAAGTTTTTCGTCAACACTTGAATGTATTTCCCCGCTTGGCTACGGATAACTGCCTTCAAGAACTGCAATCCAGCTTAGCGATTTTCCTTGCTACCTCAGATTTTTACAACTAAATATACACATATTTAAACTACAAAACTTTCTTCACAAAATTTCTTCTTTATAGTTTCTCAGCATATCCGCCATGGTTCAAGAAAATTTTGTACATTCGTGTTTCCAACATTTAAACTGCTTCCTGCATGCATAAATTAAAAGTGACTATCTAGTTTTTTTTTTTAATTTTTATTTTTTGCAATAATAAATTCAATTGAAGCACGATTGTGATGAGCTGCGATGCAGCTATGGCTGATCGCTAAAAATATCATCAACATATTTATTGTCATTTCTTCTATAGCCGGCATTGAATTAGTTGTTGGTAATGTAATCACGCGCTGACAGCTCTGGCGCCATCAATTACACACCAACAATTTCTGAAAGAGCAGAAATAATAGAAGTGAAATGAAATGTCTCGGCATGACAGTGTGAAAATCGCTAGTTATTGAGTTGCCAAAAAGTAAAGCCGAAAATACTATAAGTTGCGAAGGTATTGCTTCAATAGTTAGTTAGAAAATCGATAAGCAAAAAAACAAAACAAAAAAAAAACAAAAGAAAAAAACCAAAATGTAAAAGGAAATTAAAAATATTGATTTATTTGAGAAAATTTTATTAGTTTGGTTTTCAGGAAGCTAGCTAAACGCTTTTAAACAAAGTATATTACAAGGTAACGATATTTTGTGCTGTAAAGAGTATGATAAAAATCAGAGATGGGGTTGGGTAAAGAAAACTAGTAGTCTTAACCCAAAAACATGGACCAAGGTAGAAAGTAGCATAGAAAACGAAAAAGAAACCAAGATTGAAGCTAAGAATAACGCTAACGTCATGATAAAAATTAAGAACACAATCAAGTTCTAAATCAAGATAGCACTTAAGATTAAGATCAAAACAACGTAACCAAAAATGAGATAAGAAATTAGCGAAATCAAAGTCAAAGTCCAAGATCGAAATTATGACTAAGATCACGATGAAAATCTACTTGAAGCCGTTAATATAAGTGGCAAGTTTAATATCAAAGTAAGACCATATTATTGGAAGAGCATCAAAATCAGTATAGTTTCTCAACAGAAATCAAAGAACGTAACATAAGAAAACTTAATATACTTAGGCCACTACAAGAATCAAGAAAACATTAAAGATTTATGTATAACAAAATCTTGAGCAACAGCGAATGGAGAGTAAATTCAAGAACAAAATGGAAGTGATGAGGTTAAAATCTAAATTGAGCACAACAAAATTTAATATAACGATGAAGATCAAAATCATTATTACAATGAGCTCGAGATCATAATAAAGACGAAGATTATAAAACTCAAAACCAAAACAAAAACAAAAAGCAGCTTAAGATCTAGTTTATTTATAAAACGACAACATTAAAAACACGATCGCGATCATGATCGTAATTAAAACGAAGTTTAATACTTCGATTTTAAATTCATAAACTTTCAAAGAAGAAGCTCAAGATCAACACTTTATGTGAAAAAAGTTGAGATTATCGAAACCAAGTCCAATATTAAGGAAAAAAGGGAGAAAAATTATTTATACATATGAAGATCATGCTCTGAAGAGTTGATCAAAATCAATCAGGTAAGTGATTGATGAAAAATATGAAAAAAAAATCAAGAAACTAATGGCAAATAAGTTAAAGGTAACAAGCAAAAACCTTAACTTCGGCTGCACCGATGCTATAATAACCTTCCCAGATGCAGTTGTAATAGCTTAAAAGGGTATCTTGATTTTGATTGGTCAGTTTGTATATGCTATAGTAGTTCGATATGAATAATTTTTCGATATCTCAGCCCATCATACAGATCATTTGAATAGGGTCTTCAGATAATGGTTCTACAGTTATGGATAACATATAAAATCTACGTTTCGTCGAATTTTTCAGAAGTAGGGCAAGTTCATGTATGATTTTTTTCTGTTACCAAAAATTGCCAAATAATATCGAGTCTGAAAAGTTAAGCTATCAGTACCATTTACGAATTGCTTGCCTGACCCATTTTTTTTTTTTTTGTGGCTGAGGGTGTGGAAAATGCCTTCCGCATCATCAATGCTGTCGACACAGCAACAGTATGTGCCACTTGCAGGACACTAAAAATCTTCCCCTGTAAGGAAGTGTCGCCCACCCCGAAACCACGTTTGCATTACGTCAGGATGGCGTTCCATTTTTCTAATTGAGAGTTTTACATCTGCGCAGCTGCGTCGAGGTCCCGCAAAATTGCTGCGAATTTCTGAATAGTCCCCCAGTTGACTTTGCTCCCTAGCATCACGCTTATTAAATTTATCCGCGTTTATTGGATTAACCAGGTCTTCAACGGCGCTGTGTTCTCGTTGCCATCTGTCGCGTCGTTGTATGGGCATGACGGCTCTGCGACTTTTCTCATTTTGTGGAGGTGCTTTTTGAAGTATTCGTGATCGGATAGCAGCTGTGTCGTGTAGAAGTGAGTTTCTCCAAATTTTTGACTCGTCCATAAGTTTGCAGCTCTTACAAGTAAGTATAAGTCCGGCCGCCCATCTGCCGCAACTTTCATTCTCCCTCTCCTGACTCTATAGTCAATACAGATTTAGGCGTTTATTACACCGCATTACAACAACTATGCAACAAAGCGAAAGGCACGAAATTTGAAAAACAAAAAGTGACAATAAAAGCGAATACATTTTAATAGCGCTGTTGAAGGCGGCGACAGTGCAGAGACGTTGTAGGTAGCGTCCAAAGAGGTTATGTTCGAAAAATACAGCTAAAATACCCGGTAACAGCAACAGTATTTACTACAAAAACTTTTTCAAAAACTTAAAATAAGGTGTGAGGAGCAAAAAGGTCTATTGAAAAAACTAAGCATAATATTTCAGGGCTAGGTGGCACTGAGTTCAAATATTGTAATTATTGCTGAAATAATTATTCAAATAAGATTTTAAGATTGCAAACTACAAATGTTATTAGTCCGTTAAACTACACACTATTGTTAATGATTTTAGAGAAATTCTCACTAATTTGCTATTAAATCAATGCGCCTAAATGTAGGCAACAGAGATGCAATTTTTATCGTTAGTTATTTCTGACACAAATTCTCAAGCATTCAATAATGAAGCATTAATAAATAACCGATTTTCAATTACAACGGTATATAGTTAGCAGAAATTTAACCATGTATCAACAGGTACAACAATTTCGGTTACATAGAATTTATTTCTAAATTGTTATAACGTATTTTACTTGCTAGAAGTGACAACAAAGTCAAATTAAATAAAAAATAATAATTAAAATTTTAAAAAGCATTAATTTATGGTAAATTTTGAGAGAGTCTTATTTATTTATAAATATTATTTTTTATTTGAATATACAATAGTAAATACTATGTTTTACGAAGAAATTACATAGGAGTCCAAGTAGCTAACTGTATAGGCGATAGAGGCTCAAGTGGCGAATTTTGAACAAAAATAATTTTTTGCCAAGAAAAATTATTATTAGTCTCTTTCGATACCTTTTGGAAACATCAATACTCTTTTATATAATTTTAAAGCTTTTTACATCATTCCAAAAACACAATTTTTCAAAATTGATTAAAAATATATTTTCTATAATAAATTAGTATTCCAAATTCTTTGTTTTGTGTTTAATTTTCACAGCTTGCAAAAGAAAATTTCAAATAAAAATCACAGGTGAAAAAACACAACGCCTTTGATAAATATTTGCTAATCTAGGCTATATCTGAGACATTGCATAACTTTTTTAGCACTACGCCCTCCCCGCTGTTCGGTCAGTGCATGTGTAATGCAAGATCAACGAGGTATTTTGATTCCGCACATTTGATCAGTTATATACACACTCAGAAATATATATGGTATACAGAAAGTTTGAACTAATTTTGAACAAAAGCCCAAAAATATCTAAGAAGTAGAGATACAAAGCCAACAAAAGGCAATAATGATTAGCTGAGCGCTTAGGTAACTTTAGAGAGATGAAAGAAATCTTTTTGACGCTTGCATTAAATGATTTGCTGTTGAGTAATGCAAAATTATTATTTTTTATTGTTTTTTTTTTTTAATATCTGTAAACATATATATATATATATATATATATGCATAACGTATTGGAGAATGTATTGCAGTTAAGCATTTCGGAGTGATCTTCAATTGAACAGCTGATCGACATCATTAATCACATGTGGTGCACACAATCACTTAAAAACTTATGTAATTTAGTAAAATTGAATATTATACGATAATAAAAAAAATTTTACAGCTAATAAACGCAATTTAAACTCTTACAAGCATTTATTTTAACGATGTATGTACATACCATACATATATACTCGTACATAAGGGAAGCAAACACTCAAGCATTCCTAACTAATTACTCATGCATTGCTAATCAAGTTGTATATTTTTGATAAATTAGTGCTGCACAAAATTTAATTTGAAATTTTTAAGCATATATTTTGAAAAATTTATTGCTAAAAAATTGGAGAATTTTTATAAAAAAAAATATAAAATATAAAAATAAAAATATAATAACAAAATAATAAACATATCAAAAATTAAAAATAAAAATAGGTAAAAAAATAAAATAAATATTTGAAACAGAAAATAATTAAAAAAATTGTAAATACAAGTTTTTAAATATAGAACTTTTAATATTATATATATTATAAAAAAAAATATTTTATAATAAAAAGTTACTTTAAAAATATTTTATAAAATATTTAAAAAAAAATTAGTTAAAAAACAATTAAAAAAAATTGTAAATACAAGTTTTTAAAAGTTGTATATATTTTATATATATTATATAATAAAAAAATATTTTTTAATAAAAAATGATTTGAAAAATATTTTATAATTTGTTCTCTTATAAAAATTAAAAAAAAAAAAACAAGTTAGTTAGAAAAGAATTAAAATTGTAAATATAAGTTTTTAAAGTTGTATATATTATAACATTTTAAAAAAATATTTTATAATGCAAAGGTATTTTAAAAATATTTTATTTACTAATTTTTTTTTATAATATATTTTTAAAAAACAAGTTAAAATAGTTAGAAAAGAATTAAAAACATTGTAAATACAAGTTTTTAAAGTTGTATATATGTTATATATATTTTTAAAAAAATATTTGATAATACAAATATTTTAAAAATATTTTATTTACTAATTTTTTTTTATAATATATTTTTAAAAAACAAGTTATAAAAAAAAATTTAATAAAAAGAATATTGAATAAAATTTTTTTACAAGAATATATAAAAAATAGTAAAAATTCTTTTGTTTGGAAATTAAATTCATTATAACTTAAATTTTGTGCTTTTTAAATCAAAAGAGACAAAATG
The DNA here is from genome assembly GCF_042242935.1 of Bactrocera oleae. Lineage (NCBI taxonomy): Eukaryota > Metazoa > Arthropoda > Insecta > Diptera > Tephritidae > Bactrocera > Bactrocera oleae. Next base: position 6,121,324 of record NC_091539.1, read on the forward strand.
TGCCTATTTTGCTTTGAAATTCATTATTCTTACTTTAATAAAATTCAATAAACTATAATAAAAACGCCTCACCTACTGACCGCAGCGCCTACAGTGTGTCTTTAGGCTTGCCAACGCCGCAATCAATCTGAAAGAAGAGCAGTTGATGTGGCTTTTGAAATAAATTTGACATATTGCTTGCCACCAACAAATATTTTAACAAAAAATCATTTTGATGCAAATCTCTGCCATTTTGGGTATTTTTATTTCATACAAAACGTATGTAAATTTATGACTTTACACACACATACATACATACACTAATTTCATAAATTTTTTATTGTTTTTTTTACACTTTACAAAAACATTTCAAACAATGGACAGACATTCACTTAACACCTTACCTGCCGTACAACAAAAAACAAACAAAAACGCCAGCAGACCAAGTCAAATTGGCAAATATCTGTTATGTTTATATGCATCGATATTGTTTATTAAAAAAATTTCAATAAAATTATTTTGTATAAAAAATTGTAATCAACATTTTTAGTTATAAATTTAGCTTTAATTTTATCTTTTAGTTAAGGCTAAACTAACTTAAATTGCAGAGGCGGCAGTTAATATTTAGTGGCATACATGTAGGTGTGTGCGTATGTGCGTGTTTGTATGCTTTATTGTGCATTTATGAATTTTTCAGTCGTTAATTTGTATATATGCATGCCTTTGTTATGCATATTTCATCGTTTCTTTTTCTTCTTTATTTCTAGCGAGGATTATAATGCCTTTTTTGGACACAGTTTTGCCTACATATCAACAAATGAATATATATATGTATATATGTATACATGCTTTTTAACTCAACGATATACGGCGGATAGGAGCTCTATACCTCAAGAGAGGTTTAACTCAGCATATACCTCGACAAAGCATCTCCGGCTGCGATACGTTTAGTGTCTTTAAGCAAAAGATATCATTTAAAGATAGTTCCAACCGCCATTCCTCGACAAAGCAATTACTGAGCTTTGACACACTTAATGGTGTCAAATAGCTAACAGAGCTCTAACTGAACAAACAAAGGTCAGCTTGGAGCGCTCGTACAAATATTTGAGTTCTAAGATCTGCTCTCTCTCTCTCTCTCTCTTGTTATTCTTCCTAGGAGCATTTTTCATGGTAAAAATCAAAGTAGGGAACACATATTTTGAAAATATTTAGCACTATTTGCCCTTGAAACAAAACTTTTTTCTCCCAGAGATAGGTTCTGAAAACGGTCAAGCGCTCATTAACAGGTTGCGATTGGATCGATTTAAAATTTGGCCCAAATTGTCTTTGGCTTGAGAAAATATGTGTGAGTAAAGGATAGCGTAGGAGCTATTCAAATAGAGTTTTGCCGATACCTGGTGGACATTGTCAGCACAAACAACTGATCTCCGATGATAAGGACAATCTTATTATGTAAATTCGAAGACCGGGTTTTCAGACTATGGCTAGGACTATCCACTTCTGAAAGCAATCGCCGGGATATTGTCCGTGCTAGTATGCACTAAAACCCTTGTCATTCTGCAGTTCAGCAAGTAGATCTGCAAGCTTCTATATCTTTGTTTCGGACCTCCGGGAGTCCAGTTTTAAGATTATGGACATTCGCTTCGAGGACCTGAAGTATTGTAGTAGGGTTTTACGTTCCCAGCTTGCTCTATAGGTCGCAGGCAATAAGTTAGTCTCCGACCGCTACGTATGTCAGTTGAATGTACATTTAGCGAACAGCGTTAAATGCTTGAAGGATGAAAATTCGGCAAAACATTTGTTGAGCCTAAGTTGGCGTAAAACCAAGCTTTTTCTTATGAAGATCGAAGATTTGTTTACTTCTTGCTGCTATCTAACGAACTATCGTTCGTTCACGTTCAATACCTCTCAGGGGCAGGCAGCTATGAAATTATTATGGAATGCTCCAAATATTAGCAGACTAGTTATAATAAAGATTCGGCTAAAAGCCACTAGTTGTTGTAAAATTTGTTGTGTTTTTTCATAAAGGTAAAACCATTTAACGCCATCATCTAATGCACACATTTCCACATTATTGAAAGTCGAAAAAAACGAAAGGTACCCTGTCAAGGCAGATCTACAGAATTGACAAACCCTTTTGTATTAGTTTTTTTATCGTTTTGAACTTGAACCGACCGTTATTGTTACAATTTCCACAAATACGCATGCGCTGGTGCTATGACCGCAACAACAAGTGATTACAACATTTCAATCGCCACCACGCTGCAACACTTCGAAATCAGAGTTGCTCATCTGCTTCCCCCTCACTTGAGCGGATAACCTCACCACACAAGTTGTTTTGCTGCTATGGTGAATATGCAGACTTTAATTACCGGCTGCCGGTATAACTGAGTATTTACATGCACACACATACATACATACATACTTATAGGAATACACACGACCACCGTTAGCTCTTGCCCATGGAATTCACCACTTTGCTCAACGCTCAGCTGCACAAATAAGTTGGCTTCGTCTTTGAAGTTTGCCACGATCAGCTGGTTATCTGATTGCCCATCTCACTTGTGGTATAAAAACGAATTGCAGTGCCAGCGCCAGCCACAGTGAGTGACCCGTTAGTGCAACGTTTGGTAGTACGCAGACACCAAAGGCAAAAGGCAATTGTTGGCAATTAAATGTGACTTATTAAGGCAGTTGGAGTTCAGTGTTGAAGAAAATAAGAAAAGCAAACAAAGTGAACGTTAAACCACAACAACACTAGTGTGTGTTGGGTGCAACTGACTAGCTGTAAAAGCAAAACGTTTTTTTTTGTAAAGAAATTTAGTGAAATTAACGACCAACAATATTTCGAGTGCAACGAAATTTTTTTTAAAAATTAATTTCGAAATTTTTGTTTAACCTAAAAGCAACAAAAACTTATTTTTTTTTGTGACACAAACTTTTCGCTTACAAGGATTTCCCAGCGCCTAAGAATTGTGGAAACAATTTGAAAAAATGAATTTTCACCTATTTGTGGTAAGAAAAAATAAAGATATAATTTTAAAGTAAAAATTATTTTAAAAATCTTTGTAGGAAAAATTTTCAACTATTTGTAGTAAGAAAAATTATAGATAAAATTTAAAATTTTTAAAAATTATTTTAGAAACATTTGTAGAATGAATTTTCAAATTGATAGATTTTATTTAAAATTTTTCTAAAAATATTTTGAAAACATTTTATAGCTTATTGTAGAGAATTTTATTGCCAAAATCAAAAAAAAAAAATTAAAAATCGTAATTTCAAAAAAATTAAAGAAGAAAATTTACAGTTAATAAAAATGAAAAGTTAAAAACCAAAATAGTTTGGAAAATTTGTACAAAAAACATTTGCGTTAAGTAAGTATATAATAATAAACAGAATTTTCGAAAGTTCTAAAATAAATTTATATATTTTTTTTAAATTTTGTATTACGAATTTACTAAAATAAACGGAGAAGGCGACCAAAAAACTATTCAAAAATATTTTCTAATAAAAATAATAAATAAACATTAATAAATAAAAAAATGTAAAAATACGTTAATTTAAATTTTTTTTTTAATATTTGGTTTATTTCAACCGTTGTTTTTATTTTCAAACACAATTTATTGATATGGCAACCATGCTACCTATGGCGACCAAAATTTTTTTCCTATAAAATAATTTTCAAAAAAATATTAAAAAAAAAATAATAATAAAAATAATAAAAAAAAGAATAAAAAAAAATTTAAAAACAAATATCTTTGAAAGAAAGTAACATTTTTAAATTATTTTGATTAATAGAAAAATTTATTTACTGAGAAAATGCACAGTAAGCACAAATAAAGCATTTTCATGATTTTGGTGCATTTTGGTAACCCTATGTTTTTAAACTAAACTTAGCTAAAAACCAAAAAAAAAACTAAAGAAAAAAATTTGTATAATATGTTTACAAAAATGTGGGGTAAAAGTTGCTAAGGTTTGTGCTGCCAGTTATTTTTATTTAATTTTCTTTCACTTAAGAAAAGAGTAAGTCGAGTTGTAGCATTGTGCTTATTTATCTGCAATGGAATAACAATATAAATTTTTAATATTTTTGTAGCACTTTATGTCTAGAGTTGCCAAGTATTTTCATATAAATTATTTTATGCCAAGAAAATTAAAAAAAAACAATACCTATTTTTTGTTTTGAATTTATTTTGTTTTTACGCATTAAATATTGAAAGTTCTATAATTTTCTTTTACCAAGCTTAACCCATTAAAGTGAAGTTTATTAAATTATTATTTTTTATTTTAATTATGAATGTTGGCGACGTAGCACTGTAACATTTTATGGAATTTTTTTAGTGTTAAGAGCTGCCCAATTAACTTTTTAAAAATAATAATTTTTTTCTTAACATTTTTTTTATGAATTTTTTCAAATTTATTTTTTAACCTTTTTAAGCTTTGAAATATACATTTTTTTTGTTTAATTTTGTGTGGTATAAAATATTATTTTTAAAACATTTTTAATTTTTTTATATTTATATCATACTTATCAATATCATACTTGGAAAGTTTATTGTGTTTTTATTACTTTTTTGATATTTATCATTTTAAATATTGCAAAATTTGCATCATTTTGGGTTTATTTCAATTTTCAAAAATTTTTTTTTTTTGCACTAATTTTTGCAAAACTCTTCACCTCACCCATTGCGTCAGCACGTGGGTCACATAAAAACTTTCTTATTGTTTCAATTGTCTTTAAGTTTTGCATATACCCTGTTGCGGGCTGCACGCCATCAAGATATGCAAATTAGGACGAAAAATCAAGAAGAAAAGTAAAAAAGATAAATTAGGAAAATTAAAATTTGGGTTGAAATACATTGGGCGCAGTAGTTATTAGTTTAAAAGTGGAAAATTTGCATTCAATCAAACCAGAAGATGCCGGTAATTGGCGCATGCGCCGAAAACTGGCAAGCGGGCGGTGCCTGGAGGGGCAGAGCGCAGCGCTGTACCAGTGCCAGTTTTAATTGCTCACAAATGTTGCAAGCAATACATCATAATGGATGTGCGGTGGGTGTGCAGGCAACACCAACAACACATATGAAATGTATGTATATATGTTTGAAAGTTTGTTTGTACAATATGTAATTTATGTCTGCGCGCACGCCTCCGTTATGCGACGAAAATGCTGCTCGACCGGCTGTGCATCAATAAAAGTAAAAGTCAGCGTGAAAAATTGTGCAAATCTAAGCAACAACAACAGCAAGCAGGCCACAGTGGAGCCAAAACAAAGCAAAACTAAAAATAAAATTAAGTCAACGCTGAACTCCAGCAGCCAGTTCAGTGCTCCTCGTGTGTAGGAGACACATACAAACATACAAATATTATATATACGTATGTATGAGCGTGTTTGTGCGCTTCATAGCAAACATTGCAGCCAAATTACATGCTGCAAGTAGCGGTGAAAAGTAGTCGTAATAAATAAGAAGAAAGTTAAAGCAAAATAAATAAATAAAAACAAACATACAATTATACTTAAATAATCAGAAAAAAAAATTACAGAGAAAAAATCTTTGACTAAGCACCATCTACGAAATTAATTGCGCTGCGCTCAGTGTGCACGTACACTTCCGGCAAGCGCACACATCAACAACATGAGCAAGTCGCAACAAATCTGCTGGCTGTTTTTTCACTCTCTCTCACACCTCAAGGCTTTGCTAGCGGGTGTTACTGTTATAAAACTAACTGCGGTAGTTATAGCCAGTTTAAGTTGCTTCAAAAAAAAAATTAACAAAAAAAAGTTTAATAAAAATTTTTTTTATTAAATTTTAAATTTTTTTATAAATTTAAAAGCTTAAAATAAAAAAATATAGTTGGACCAAGAAATGTTTTCTTATGAAAAATTTAGTTAAATGTGTCAATTTGAAGAAAAAATCCAAAATTTTGTATAATATTTACGTAAAAACTATATTTACGGCAATATTGAAATTGTATAAAAAAATATTAATTGTAAAATTAACGAAAAGAATACAAATTTGAGTAAATTTAAGAAAAGTTCAAAGTTCGAATTTTAAGTTTTTAAATAAAAAAAAATTAATAATAAAAAAATATTTAGCAAGAAAACGTTTATTTATGAAAAATTTATTTTATTGCGACACAAATCGAGAAAAAGGCTAAATTGTATAGTATTTAAGTAAATAATATTTTTCTGAAAAATGATTGTAAAATTTTAAGTTTTCTATTAATTTTGAAATAAATAATTTTTTTACAATTTCAAAATTTGATTTTTTAATAATTACATAAAAATCTAATTTTGAAATTGTAAAAAAAGTATTTAGTTTATATTTATGTAAAAAATTAAAATTTGAAATTGTAAAACGATTATTTAAATAACCAATTTGTATAAAATTAATAGAAAACTTAAAAATTGTAGTAAATTTTAGGGAAAAATTTGATTATATGATTTTTGTATGTATTAAATTTTTTCATTCCTAATTTATTAATCTTACAGCATCAAAGTTTTTCAAACTTTATTTCAAACAATAATTCAACAAAAACAAAAAAGCACTTTCTATTGTTGAAATCGAAATATCTCAGAAATTAAAGAAAAATTTAGTATTTAAAAAAAATCAGAAAAAAAAATCATTTTCTAACGGTGTAATATAAATATTTAAGAAATTCTTGATTTTATAATTTAAAAAAATTAAAATTTTTAAAAATATAAGAGTTATGTAAAGTTCTAATATTCAATTTTTTCATTCCAAATTTATTAGTCTTACAAAAACCAAATTTTTTAAGTCTTATTGCAAGCAAAAATTAAAAAATTCTCTATTCGTAATTTCGTAATCGTAATATTTAAGAAATTATTTATTTTAAAACAAAAAAAATATAAACTTAAGAAAAGTTCAAAGTTCAAGCTTAGAATTTTTTTAGAAAAATTTATTAAAAAAAATTTAATTTTATTAAAATCAAGAAGAAATATAAGTCCTAGCTCAAACTTTTAATTTTTTTATTACAATTTTATTAATCTTACAAAACCAGAATTTTAAAATATTGTATTTTAAAAAAATGACAACAATATATTTTTAATGGGCAAAAATATATAAGAAAATTACTTGCAACAGCAAAATAAATTTTTATTAAAAAAAATCTTTTTAAATATTTTTCTGTTAAAATTTGAATTGAAGTTGCTTGATTTTTAATTAGATTTCAAATTATTGTATAAATTTATCAAAATTTGCATAAAAAAATTGACACACATGTTTAGTTCTTCAAAAAAAAATTAATCAAATATTTTTCAGAAAAATAATTAACTAAGAAAAAAAAATTTTTTTTGGAAATTTTCAATACTTATTAATTTTGAGTATGTATATTGTGTAGAGATTAAAAGTCTATACATTTAAGATTTTTTTGATATCACAGATAATTTTTTTTATTTTTTCTATATTATAAGAAAATATCGAAATTTTTTTTGCTTTTGTAAAAATATATGTAGATGTATTTTTTGATTCCAGTCATAAAAAAATCAATGTTAAATTTGATTAAAGGAAAAAGAAAATGAATTTCCAGAATTATAGCAAAGCTTTCGCCATAAAATTTGCAGTAATTTAGGTAAAAACAAGAAAAACGTTAACTTCGGTAGCAACCAAGTTATAATACCCTTCACAAATACAAAAATTCCTTACACAAATTATTTCCGATCGTTGAGTTTATATGAAAGCTATATGCTGTAGTGAACCGATATGAATAACTTCTTCGGAGATTACATTATTGCCTTAGATAATGATCCAAATTTCGCGAAGATATCTCTACAAATGAAAAAAGTTTTCCATGCAAGCACTTGCTTCCGATCGTTCAGTTTGTATGGCAACTATTTGCAATAGTGGTCGGATATCGGCGTTTCCAACAAATGAGCAGTTTCTTGATGGCAAAAGGACGTATGCAAAATTCCTGGTCGATATCTCAAAGCCTGAGGGACAAGTTCGCGTATATACAGACAGTCAAACTTAATGTAGCCTGTTCAAGGTCTAAAGAAAAAGCTAAAAATTGTATAACAAAAAATTAATTAGAAAATTATTTGTTACAAGAATTGTTTAAAATGAAAACACTTTAACTCTTTAATCATTTTTTTAATTAAATTTATTATGTTCATTACTTTTTATTACTTTATAGTGCAAGTTCAATTACTCTGAAAAATTACAAAACGCTTTGCATTTCACACTTGCAATGCCCTCGACCAAGTAAATTAATTACACGAAAAACCAAGCGAGCAAGTAAACAGCAGCCACACGCACAATTGACCAATGCAGACGGCTTTCTTGGCTGGGTCAGTGTGCTCATTTCACACACACACACACAAACAAAGAGCACATTAGCACAGTTTACACTTGACATTGAGCTCATCGCTGTTTGCCTGATTGCGACAATAAAATTTTAAATGCTATAAATAGTACAACAATTATAGCAAAAACAACAAAAACAATGGCAAGGTAATAATAATAACTATTGTTTGCTATTTTAGTGCAAAAAGTAGCACAACTGCAACGGTTTAAAAAAAAAAAAAATAAAAATAAAAAATAATTGAAAAATAACGAAAAAAATCTATAAAAAAAATAAATAAAAACAAAATTTTAAATAATAATACCTCATCACAAATAAACTGAAGAAAACAGTTGTTGTTGTTTGTCAAGTATCTACTTCTGACGCGCATTGTCCAAATAAAGCCAAGACAAGTTCAAAGCACAATACGCACAGATCACGCAGATCAGCAGCAAAAGCGGGCAAAGTAACAACAATAAACAAAAAAAGTTTGCTGAAAAGCGGCATAAGCTTATGCGCATATTTATGCGTAAATACATACAAACACGTAGCGATTTCATGCCGCATAGTGCTAATGGGGCGCAACTAATGAGGGCGTTTGACTTTCATTACTTTATTGAGTGACCACAATTTGCGATTTTAAAGAAGCTATAACGTGCTTTTAGTTAGCTGCTATTTTTAGCTTAGTGTTGGATACATTTTTTAAATAATATGATAAAAAAATAATTCTTTATAACTTGAACATTTTGTTTAACATTTTTTTAAATATTTTTAATTTTCGAAATTTAATTTTTTTATTTTATATAAATCACGATATGCATTTAAAATGTAAATTTCAAAACAAATTCTATTCAAATTTAAAAGTTTAATTTCAAAATAAAATAAAATGTTATTTTTTGCAAGAAAAATATATATATTTTAAAAAAACTTTTTATTCTTTTTTAAATTTTAATAAAAATATATTTAATAGAATTTAAAGATTTTTTAAACTTAAATTTCTACAATTTTCTAAAATGATGATTTGTGGCTTCATAGCTAGTTTTAATATTTTTATTGATTTTTCATACTCAAATTTATTAAATTTTTCAAATTTTTTTTATTTAATTTTTTTTATACAATATGTAGCCATTTTTTAATTTTTGAAAACATTTAATTTTTATATCAAACATTCCTTTATTTTTATATTTTTTTAGTTCAATATAATATCTTTTCTACTAAAAATTTTTCCAAATATTAAATAAAAATTATAAATACTTTATTACTAAGTTTTAAAATATTTTATAGTTATTTATTATCAAAATTTCATTATTAATTAAAAACTCTAAATTTTTCTAAAGAAACATCAAAATTTTATCATACCACTTTACCACTAATTACAGTCTAGCCATAATTATGGCTTTACGTTTTTTACTGTGGCAATGTGTTGGTGCGTACTTGTTTGCGCAGCATTGCATCACACTAAAATTTCGCATTTTTCCGTAAATTTCATGTTGAACAACTTGCACTTGTCTAATGAAAGACGCCTCGCACACTTTCGCCAAATGTGTTTTTGAAAAAAATCAAAAAAAAAAATTAAATTAAAAATGAAATAAAAACTGAGTGATGGCAAAAGAAGTAAAACAAAAGACTTAAGCAACAAACTTGCTGCGATACTAGCTTTTGCCGTCGTAGTAACTGCTGTTGAAATGCATTGCGAGATGGTCGTGAGCAATAAATTCAATTAACAAAAACAAAGAGCAGACTATTTTGACATGAAAATTGCGATAAATATTTTTTTGTTTAATGTTTTCACTATTTACAATTTTTTTTTATAATTAAAAAAAAATGCTTACAAATTTGCACGATTTTTTGATTTAAAAAAATATTTTGGACGCAAATTATTAAAATATATGAAAGCTTAAACCAAAATATAAAAATTTTCAAGTTGTTAAATATTTTAATTTAAAAAATTAGACAACAAAAGTTTACCATGAAAATTATGTCAACTAATTTTTTGAATTGCAACTAATTAGTTTGTTTATTTGTTTAATTTTAAGGCTTATTAAAAATTAAAACACAGTTCTTCAAAGAAAACTTATAAAATAAATTTAAAGTTAAAATAATTGATAAAATCTGAATTTTAGAATCGTTATAAAAACTTAAATCAAAACACTAATTAAATCAAAGTAATAAAAAAAAAATTTTGAAAAATTAAATATCTTCAAATTAAAAAATTTTAAATTCTATAATTAATTTTTCAATTCAAATTTACAAATTATGCAACAAGTATTTCAAATTTTTTATTATTTATAATTTTTTTTTTTTATTGCAAAAATTAAGAAAATGTAATTTTAAAATATATTTTTATTTAATAGTAATAAAATAATATTATTTTTTATCAAATCGGAAAAATTAAGAAATTTTTAAAAAATTTTAAAAAAATTTAAAACAAAAGTTGAAATAAATTTTTTTTTTAATTTAATAATTTTGATTTTAAAAATTAAAAAAAAAATTGAAAAAGTTATGAAAACAAAAATTGATATTATTAAAAATTTTAAAAATTAAAAACCAAACTTTCAAATTTTGAAAACTATGTATAAATATTTGTAACAAAATTTTCAAACATTTTTTTACTAAAATGTAGAAATTAAGAAAATATTTTTTTATTATATTAAATATATAATATTTGTTTATTAAATTGTAACAATTAAGAAACAGTTATTTCAAAATAATTTTTTTTTATCAATTATTAAAAATATAATATTTTTAAATAATATTAAATAATTTTGTAATTTTAGGTTTTTAAAAATTATAGAAGTTTGTAGAAAAATAGCTTAAGGTAAATCGGAATATATTTTTGCTAATTTTTAAAACATTTTTTTTTCACATATAAAAATAAAATCAAAACTTGCTGAACTTTTCAACTGCATTTTCGTTACGTTTTTCCGTTATAAAGTTGTATTATATACTTTCCATTAAATTATTTTTTTCCTAAAAAGTTTAAAAATAAATAGCTAAAAGTTATTACAATTGCTTACGATATATTTTTTTATTATTTTTTGATATAAAAGTTTATTATAAATATTTTGAAAAATGTTTTAAAAAATATATTTGGTATATATGTAAGTATATTTGCAAAAAAACAATAGCTAAAGGTTATTCTGATTGCATATTTTATGTGTTTGTTGTGTGTTCCTATTATTTTTACGATATACGACTAAATTACAGTTTTTTGTAATTTTTAAAACATTGTTTTCAAAATTAAAAAAATAAATCAATTCAAAAATAGCTGAAGGTCATTTAAATTGCACATTTAATGTTTTTTATGATAATATTTTCTTAGCTGCTGTATTACTTTGTACACAAGATATATTATACATACATATGTATTTTCAGTGAGACCTTTCAAGTTCGTTGCTTAAGTCTTTTGTTTGCTGAACTAGAGCAGCAAAAACATATGAACTGGCGGCTGCTGTGCGACAAAGGTGACAATGCTGTCAGACATACAAATTCATTTAAATATGTATTAATATTTAGTTAGATTATCAACAACAAGAGCAACAACAACAACATAAAACTTTGCTTTGTAGCGCTTGTTGACTTTGTTTGGCATATTTTAATATAATTTTTTGTATTTTCCTGTTGTTTTTATCTATCATCGTTGCCACTTTGTTGCTGACGCATTGTTTTTGCAACGCATTTGTGTTTATATGATACAAGGGCTTTCAACACTGCAGCTAGTTTGCATATGAATGCCGATGAATGGTAAATGTCTGTATATATTTCTTAATATATTGCTCCATTTGTTGTTGTTTATGCGACTTGTTTTTCCACACTTCTACAAAACATTGCGCTTATTATTTTTAATTTGTTGGCATTTTTTTTGTTTTTTGCAATCACGCTTTCAATTGCAAATCTCATATTCATCTTTCACACGCTCCAACAATTGCTTACTCACCGGCGCTGCGTACGTTTCGCTTGCCACAAGCGTGGCATAGAAAAATACTTGAACATACATAGAGACAAACACACAGACGTGTACGACAAGTCTGCAATCTTAAAGAATGCGCTTGGCGTTGGCACATGTGCCGTTAGATAAACGCGTCTGTGTGTGTGTGTCTAACAGCATCTGACGAGTGGGAAGCCATTTATTGTAACAATTTATTTATGCTAATATGCATTTATTGCTATTATTGTTTAAAAAATTTGTTGCGGTTTTAATGATTGACATATTTCTTTGCTTATTATTGCATATAATTTGAATGAATGTCCATTTGAGTCACATTTCTCGACAACAAAAGTAAAAGTTGCAAAGCGGTATTGTGGGAAAATAAGCTTGCAAGTATTTAAAAGAGGTGTTGTTGTGGCATAAAGAACCAATTAATTGCAATAATAGTAATGAATTAGTTGATGCAAGAAGAAGAGTGGCTAATAAATGTGAGAACTAAGGTACAAAGTGAAGAATGTATCTTCGAATCAAGCGGCCGACAAGCTGGTTTAGAAAAAATTTAAATAATATTACCGCTAAGTGGTAGCAAAAGTATCGTTAGCGAGTAACAGTCGACACTGTTATGGTTAACTTCTGCGCCCGTGATAATTGATTTTAATAAAAAAAATTTTTTAAAAACATTTTATATTAAAATACAAACAATTTGTATTAAAATACAAACTAAAACAAAACTATTATACTCTGTGGAAACATGTTGAAAGAGTATAAAAAAGATTACATTAATTAAAAAACGCATTAATAAAATAAAAACAATTAGTAAAACTTTTTTAATAAATTTCCAAAAATAGATTAAATTATTTCCAATCACACTAGTAAAGATTTTTAATAAAACAAAATTATTAAAAATTTTTAATAAAAAATAGATTTAATAAAAGATTTTAATACAAATTTTCAATAAAAAAATTAAATTTAAAAAAATTAAATAAAAATAAAAAAATGTGACACTTTTGTATTAAATTTTAATATATAAATTAATTATTTCCTTTTAAACTAATTACATATAATTTCTAATCACACTAATAATTATTTTGTAAAAAAAATTAATAAAAAATTTTAATAAAAAATAAATTCAATAAATGATTTTAATACAAAGTTTTAATAAAACAAAAATTAAGTAAAATTAAAAAAAAAATAGTGGCACTTTTGTATTAAATTTTAAAATATAAATTAATTATTTACTTTTAAACTAATTATATTGTATATAATTTCTTATCGCCCTAATAATTTTTTTTTACAAAAAAATTAGTTAAAGTTTTAATAAAAAATAAATTTAATAAAATATTTTAACACAAATTTTTAATAAAAAAAAATTAAAAAAAAGAATTAAATAAAATTAAAAAAATAGTGACACTTTTTATTAATTTTTAAAATATAAATTAATTATTTATTTCTAAACTTATTATATATAACTTCTAATCACACTAATAAACATTTTTGTAAACAAAATTAATAAAAGGTTTTAATACAATAAAAAATTTTAAATAAAATTAAAAAGAAATTGAATAAAGTAAAAAAAATATATAGTTTAGTTTAACTTTTTAAGTAAATTTCCAATTACTTACTTGTAAATTTATTTTAAATTATTTCTAATCACACTAATAAAATTAAAAAAAAAAAACTAATAATAAAACAAATTATTACAAAATTTCAATACAAAATTTTAAATAAAGAAATTGTATTAAAAAATTTTAATAACAATTTTTTTTTATAAAATTAAATGCATTTTTTAAGTAAATTTCCAATTATAAATTAATTGCTTACTTGTAAATTTATTATAAATTATTTATAAGCAAACTAATAAAATTAAAAAATAATAATAATAAAACAAATTAGTACAAAATTTCAATAAAAAATTTTAAATAAAGAAATTGTATTAAAGATTTTTAATAACAATTTTTTTTTATAAAATTAAATGCAAATTTTTAAGTAAATTTCCAATTATAAATTAATTGCTTACTTGTAAATTTATTATAAATTATTTATAAGCACACTAATAAAATTAAAAAAAAAAAATAATAATAAAACAAATTAGTACAAAATTTGAATGAAAAATTTTAAATAAAAAAATTGAGTTAAAAATTTTTAATAACAATTTTTTTTTTATAAAATTAAAAAAAAATTATATGCAATTTTTTAAGTAAATTTCCAATTATAAATTATTTGTAATCACATTAGAGCGGATGCAGACTGCAGCTTTGAATTGACAAGTGGTTTGTTTGATCTTCGCCAAAATTAAATATCTCGTTCTAAGCAAAACAATGCAGACTTCGGCCTTGGCCGCAATTCTAAGCTGACAGTTACTAATAATATCTGACTAAACATAACATAAATGTGCAGATATACATAACTATATTGAATTGCGTGGTAGTATGTACAAGAGCTCAAAAAGATTTTTTGGAAATTAATTTGTTAATAATTTTATCAAATTTAAGAGCCAGAAATGAAAGAAATTGAAGAAAAAAATAACTAGTTGAGAGTAATTAAAAAAAAGCTGGAATAATGATGCTAACTAAAATAATCGAAAAATAAAAAAAAAGTAATAAAAAACAAAAAAAAACGTTAACTTCGTTTGCACAGAAGCTATAATACCTTTCGCAAATACAAAGGCTCCTTACAAGAACTTAATTTCGATCGTTCAATTTGTATAGTGATTTGATCTGAACAATTTCTGCTAAGAATACATTGTTGCCTTAAATAATAATCTATGCCAAATTTCGTGAAGACACCTCGTCAAATGAAAGAGTTTTCCATACAAGTACTTGATTCCGATTGTTCAGTTTGTATGGCAGCAGTCCGATATCAGCCATTCCGACAAATGAGCAACTTCTTAGTGAGAAAAGTAGAGCTGCAAAATTTCAGATCGATAGCTTAAAAACTGAGAGATTAGTTTGTATAATATATACACTGACAGACTGACATGGCTAAATCAACTTAGCTCATCATGCTGATCATTTATGTATATATTTCATAGGGTATCCGACGTTTCCTTCTGGGTGTTACAAACTTCGTGGCAAACTTAATATAGCCTGTTCAGGGTATAAAAAATGTATAGAATTCCCGAAAATATCGGTAACTTTTGACATACATTTTTTTATTATTTCTGAGAAAGTTAACATTACGCAGTTGGAAATGAAATAAATCCAAGATAGTAAAAATATTCCACCGTCTGTCAGAATTTCTGGTATAACGGTCGATAACTTTTAAAATATTTGAAAAAAATATACAAAAAAAATTTATTCAAAACCGAAAATTACAGAATCCCGAAACACTGATCTCGAATTTTTTTGCATTATATGTATAAGGAGTATAAAACTATACTATACCTTAATAAACCAAACAATGTAGAAGATAACACACAATTTTACACGTATCCCGAAATTACGGAGTCCCGAACTGTCTCGCTCTACCTGGTCAGTTCTTAATTGATAATTAAAGAAAAAGGTTGACTTCGATTTTTTCCTTTTTAA
This sequence comes from Bactrocera oleae, assembly GCF_042242935.1. NCBI lineage: Eukaryota > Metazoa > Arthropoda > Insecta > Diptera > Tephritidae > Bactrocera > Bactrocera oleae. The sequence continues at coordinate 6,137,056 of NC_091539.1, forward strand.
ATACTTGAAAAATATGGCAGAGTGTGTCATCATTAAAAATAGATTTAAATTGCTTGAAATTTTCACTTGCAACATTATACCCGCTTAAATAAACATATGCGCAGTGTAATGACTAATTTAAAGTGGCATTCGCATCTTCAACTCAAAGCAGGAAGTCATTTGGCTGACAAAACAAACAAAACCCACACATACATGCCAACTATATCTATTTATATGTGTGTATACTGTATGTGTTTGTATGCGGATATATGCAGAAATGTTTGCTCTTAGCCAGTTAGCCAAAATTGTTACAACATTATTGGTTGTTGCATCTTTTGGGTGGCAGGTAGTTTATAAGCCAGGCGGCTGGTGGCAGCAGCAGCAACATTTTGTTTGTTTTTTGTTATTGGAGTCGCGGCATGCTTAACAAGTGATCTTTGGCTTTTATGGCACTTTTCCTGTTTGCCATTCAAATCTCATAGTGTGATGTATGTTTTGTATGTATGCTATGGTATTTTAAACTACTGCCACTCGCTATGATTGCCGATAATATTTTTTTTATTGTATTATTATTATGCGATTTTTTTCTTTTGCTTTTTAATCTGTGGTCCGCTGCCACTTATGTAAAAAAGATTGTCAATTGTGAGCGAAGAATTCCAAGTAATGCAACGAAGCGTGATTTGTTGCAAATTTTGAGGGGAGTATAGTAACGGGAACAAAATAAAAAACGCTAAAAGCAAAAAAAAAAAATTAAAAATTGGTTTTCAAAATTAAAAAAAAGCTTCGGACACATACTTTCTTAAGAGTTTTAATAAGTCATCTAACTTCACTTTCTTTTTGTGCCGATTATTAGGCAAACCGAGGAATGCTTATATATGTATATGCCGGGTCAGAGATCAGAGTCTAATGATTACGAAACCAAAAACTGTAGTGTATAGATACAATATAAAAGCCTTTTGGTACGAAGATCAGTAAACATTAGATACAAAACAAATGAGCGCGGAACAGAATATATAATGCAAAAATAAAATACGTCTCTAAAGATAGAGATCAGGGACTAAAGTGCAAAAAAGCGACCTGCAGAAATCAGATGCTATACAAAAAAAAAACGGTGAGGAAGACGAAGGGGAAGATTAGACTGCCGAAATTACAGATCTAGTAAAAACAGTCAAGTCCATTTAGGTCAGCAAAGACCGTGGATGTAGACCTGATACTAGAGGTGAGAGATAAAAGGTTATACAATAAACAAACGGCGATCGGAGATAAGAGAGTGAGAACCAAATGCCAGTAACAGAGTTAAGAGATATAGATTCATAAGAGCAAAATCAGAAGAAATAACAGAAGCATGGTAAAGCATACCAGTCAGCGAAAACTCAAAATCTCTCAAATCACTAAAATCCAGAGATCAAATATTTCAGTACCAAACACTGAGCATAAAACAAGTCAGATAGTCAACGAAGGCGCGAGACAATTGAGATTAAAAAACTCTTAGACGTAATTCAAATGAACATAGGCTTGTGAATAAAGACCACTTTTGCCTAGATGGTTTAATAGTAGCACGCAGTGTTTGCATTTCTTACCTCCTAAGTTATACGATTTCTTCAAAGGAAACTTAGACTCGCCCAAGCAATCTTTTCACGACTCATACAATTTTTGTCGCACTAATTTCCTTCACTCTATTTCAGATAATGCTACTCGTAGCATTGCTGTTTGCAAGCTCGCCAATAGATGGCGCTAAGAATGGAAAATCGAAGGGCACAAATACGACACTAACAACCACAACTGGGGATGTTGAGAGCAAGACGGTGTTGACGGATAACGTGAGCAGCGACCGCATAATCAACAACGCAACAAAAATCAACGAGAAGGCAAGCTATCCGAAGAAAGTACACTCGCTGAAGAAGCGCCCTACGAAAACGCCGACAAGTTATGTTACCGCGTCGGCAACGCAGAACTCGAAAAATAAACGCAAGAAGGTGACCGATGTGACGGCCGCTTTCAAGGATCTGCCGGCGGACGATCTTGAATTCATTAATGAGCTGGATAAACAATTTCAGTTGCATGGTGAGAAGATCAAAATTAAAGTGGAACACGATAACAGTACTGAGTCGGAAAAACAGAATAGCAAGCGCACCATTGACGGCGAGTTGGGGTAAGCAGAAGCGGTAATAAATTATATATTGCAACTATGCTTAAAACATTTACTTACTTACAGCTATGGCGCATACCACGCGCACAATGGCTACCAGTATGAGCGCCCCAAATTCATGTTCTATCCCTACTCTCAGCAAAACATACCAGTCGACGCGCCTGGCTATTATCCACCCAAGACTGATGTCAGCATCGAACCCTCCTACTCCTACGAATTACAATCGCAAAGCTATGTGCAGAAACATGGCGCACAGCAGCCACCAGAGGTGCTTGACGTGCCAAAGCATGGCGCACAGGGCGGCTATGAGGAGCCGGTAATTGTTTTGCGTATACCCGGACCTACGAAGTATGCCTCACACTTGCAAACGCTGCTGCAGCAATATTTGGAGATACGCGCCGCGCAATATCTGCGTATATTACAGGAAAATGAGCTGCACAAGCAACATCAGCAACATACGCACCAACATTTGGAACAGCAGCAGCAGCAGCAGCAGCAAGAACATCTACTGCAACAAGAGCATATACTGCAGCAACAACAACAGCAGCACGCGCAACAACAGCAGCACGAGCAACAGGCGCAGCTTTATGAACAGCAAGCGCTGATACAACATGGCGGCGTACCAGCGCAGCAATACGCGGAACCCACACTTCAACTGCAACCACCAGCGCATAAACAGCATGTCGCACAGCATGCACCAGCTGTTAATGAGGAACACGGTTACTCGCCGGAAGTGACGTACGCGCATCAAATAGCGCCCACGCCACAAGCGGTTGTCTACTCGGATGTCGATGAGATCTATCAAGGCTACAAGGGTAAACTGCACGCGCCGCAGGCAGCGCTGCAACAACAACAACACCACGAGCAGCAACAGCAAGTGGAGTATGTGCAACAGCAGCACGAAGAAGCGCTAGAGCCACAACAGCTGCAACATGGTCAACAATATTTCTTAAAAGCCGCGCCACCATCAGCCATTCAGCAATACTATTATACACCAGGCACGCAATTTGGCCCGCATGGCAGTCATCACTATCAGAATGTCTACTTCATGGCAATCGCACCACAAAGTGATTATACGACGCATGCCGCACACGCTGCTGCGCTACAACACCAGCCCATCTATGTACAGGAGGAGGAGCAAGAACAGGAATTGCAACAGCAACACCATCAACACCAACAAGCGCAGCATGAGCTAGCTGCCACAGCGCATGGTGAAAATAATCCACGTCAAACGCACACCAAAGTGATTTACACGCAAAACAGCGAGAAAGGCGCTGCGGACTACACCGGCAGTTATGCGTTGCCGTCAGTGCGTCCATACGAGCGTCACGCCGCCGCTTCCGCGCCCGCTTACCAACACCAGCAGCAACTGCAAGAACAATTGTTGCATGAACACCAACAACAACAGCAACATGAACAATTGGAGCAGCAGCAACAATTTGACTATGATGCGCCACTGCCGCTTGCCGCCTCAGAGCAAGAGCATGCGCATCAGCGTTCGGCCGCTATTAAACCGGAGCCATTCAATTACCACGCGCATGGCGCCAAAGCGTTGCGACGCGTAAATCGTAAACGCGGTGCGCCAGCGTTGAAGAGCACCACCGCGGTCACAACCGATGTGCAGGTAGATGAGCATTTGCAGAAAATACGCAAATTTGTGCGCGAAAATTTGGGCGCTCAAATGAGCACAGCGGTGGAGTTTAAAACCACAGCATTGGTGAAGAGCTAAGTGGTGTTTCGAAGACGCTAGTACTATGCTTAGCAAACGCAAGTGAACAAGTGAAACACTTGCAATGATTTTTCAAATGCATCTAACGTGTTGAGCTTCTTTTAACTCCGAAATGTTCTACTTTCTTACTTACAAACTGGCGAATGTTGGAACAAACGCTAAATACATTGATGTTTTGAAAAAATGAGTTGCATGACAACATTAAAATACCCGACCGAATTTGGAACGTAATCAGCAACATTTCGGGGCAAATGTTTTCTCTAAAACAATTTCAAAAGAAAAAAGAATTTTTCTTAATATTTTCTACATCTATATCTATCTACATCTTTGTGTACTTTCTAAAAATCTTTTATTTTAGTCTAAGTAAAAATGTTCAACTTTGCAAAATTCAAATCGTATCTACATTTGCTTTTGCAAATCAGTTTAATTTCATTTATATACAAGATTTTATACGATTCAAAATGTTTTCTCATAAAATTTCTATTTTTTATATATAAAAAATTATGGCCTCCAAAATGTTGCTAAATTTTTGTATTAAATTAAAAAAAAAACATTTATTTTTTTATATATTTTTTTTACTTTATTTAAATTCAATTTATGTTTTTCATTTTTTTTTTATTATTCACACTAACTACATAAAGACTAAAAAAAATAATTTTTATAACAAATTGTATTAGATTTGTGCAATATTTAGCATTTAAGTTATATAAAAACTACTTTTTCACATTGTGCTTAATAAAATTACTTATATACACATTAATGAAAAATCGTTATTATATTTTCATGATACATTTATTTGTAGGTAAGTAAAAATTAACGTCAAAATTAAAAACGTTCCACTAGTTCACTTTTTCCTTAGGCTTAATGACTATTAAGAAATTATGGTCTACTTTTAGGCGGATTATACCACAAATACTATTCTTTAATTCGTTCAGTAGCGGAGGCCGGCACCAGAGAATGTTAATGAATGAATTATTATGAATTCTGGGGTTTTTACCGGTAATACAGCTTTTAAATTAAGAAGGCTTTTCATAATTATAAATTTGTCATATCATAGGAATTGAAAACATAAATCTAAATAGGTATGCGCAACGATTTTTCATTTAGGAATATTCGTTGTGTCTATTTATAGCATTTCGCACATTGCGTGGTGTATTTTTCTTTTTCGAAGTTATATTTTTCGATGTTACCTCATCTGGAATTACAAATTAGTACTCAAAAAGATTTCATTTAACATTTGCAACTTCTCTATTCATTAACATTCTCTGGTTGAGTCCACAGCCAACTCAAGCCGACGAATTAAGCACTGTAATCATTTCTATGAAGCCTAAAAGTAGGCTAAGCAATTGTAGGACACAATAGCGTTGCCATATATATGATATATTGTGTTGTACATTTCATTTCATAATTTATTATTTATTGTTTTATGTTTACTATTCGCAGTGAGTTACATTTGCAAAAAATAAATGCAATCAGAAAATGCGAGCGCAACTCACAGCTTGGCATATCGCCACACGTCGCACTTTCACGCGCAACGCAGCAGATCTTTATCATTTATCTGACGATTTGTTTACCGTTGTTTTAATGTGCAATCTTTTCAGCAATCTTTCTTATACCCTGAACAGGCTATATTAAGTTTGCCAAAATACCCAGAAGGAAGCGGCGGAGACCCTGTCGGAGCACTATAGCATATAGCTGTCATACATACATACTGTACTATTTTATTTGATGTAGTATCTTCACAATCTCCGACGAAATTGTTCCGATCGAATCACTATAGCATATAGCTGTCCTACAAACTGACCGATCAAAATCATATTGTTGTATGGATTCTTTTGATTTTGTGAAGGGTGTTATAGCTTCGGTGCAACCGAATTCTATTTTTTATCTAATTTTTACCGTTATACCATTGGTAATTATTTTAGTCATTTACACACACACATATACATAGATTTAGTTGTAGGCATTCACCGCAGCGCGCATGTCTATATCAAGCTATACATACATACACACAATCATATATGTACACAAATGCTTTTATATTATGGCAACTGCCTGCACAGTGCCAAAATGTCTACACTCATTGACCATTTGTTCATTTAAAATGCCAATGGTGAAGTTGGCGATCAATTATGTGCGCTTGCGTGTTGGCATTTATAGCGGTATTTATTATTTGCTGCATCAACATAATGCATATCACATTTGATTTCAATCGATTTGAATGGTTTTTGGTTTTTCTTCATCAGCTAATCTATATGTATGTACATATCTACAGGTGGCTATGCAGTTATATACGAATTGCATACATAGAAAAGTTGCGCAGCTGCAAAGGCGTTTCCTTAAAAACTGCGACGCCGCATTATATAATCTCTAGCGATTATTGCATGCGCATGGCGTATGAGTTATATCGATTTCCGCTTCGAATGTTTAACGGCACAGTAAAGATAATGGCACAAATGCGGTCAGACACACACACAAAACAAAGTTGTTTAGATTTTTTGCAAAAACAAATAGAAAATCTATATTAATTCGGACACAGAAAGACTGCATGCATAAACTGCCATAACCCAAATATAATACGAATGAAGCACATTTGTTAACAAATGTGAAAAAAAAATATTGGTGAACTCATAGCTTTTTCTGAAAATAATTTTAACTTAGTTTTACCAATTGAAAAAAATTTTTTTAAAATATTTTTACTATAAAAATAAAAAAAAAAATATAGCCTTTTTGAAAGACTTGTTATACATAAAGTTGCATTCTTACATTAAGCTTCAAGGACTCCCTAGTAAAATGTAGTAAAAAAATAATTCAATGGAGCTTAATTAATTAAATTAATTTTTCATTAATTCCCCGAAAACAGTACTTCTAATGAGATTTATAGAAAAGAAAAAACATTAGAAAACTGCTGATGGAACACTCGTTATGCACAAAGTTGCAATCTTTTATAAGACTTTAAAATATATAAAAGGAAAGAATTTTAAAAAATCAATATATTTAGCCTTTAAATGGTTTTTTCGTTCGATACTTGTTAAATATTGTAATTCTCCTAAGGTTTATAGAAAATAATTTACTTATAAGCCAGACATTTGTGAGCACTAAAAATGCTTTAACCCCGATTTTTTACATAAACTGCTCCGATTTTGGGATTGGACTCTAAATATGCGTTTGTAGTTCTCAACAGGTTTATAAACATATCAGGTAACTTTTTCTTGTGTGAAAAAGGGAAATAAATTCTGTGCTGTTATTTAATTTGTGCATAGTTCATAAGCCTTTAAGAAAATTTTTGAAATGTATTTATTTATATGCTTTTTTATTTTAAAAATTTTCAGTTATTATTAAAATACTATGCTTTTAAAATAAATTTATATTTATTAAATAAAATTACAATTCGAAACTTCAAAAAAAAAAAATTATTATTATAATAGTAATTTAAGTAATTAAAAAGAATTTTTTTTCAATTAAAGAAACATATTTAAAAAAAAAGACTTACCTATAAAAGAAAATTAAAAATTATGCTGCTGTGCACTAAACAACAAAAAAACAATTACAGCAAAAAATATTTAAAAAGTTTAAACTAACTAGAAATTTTAAATTAATAATATTATTATTGAATTAAGGTATTTAAAAATTTTTAACATATAAAAATAAAAACGTGTATAGTCATTTACAAAAATTCAAGTTTTTTTGAAAATATTTTCATGTACTAAAATAATATCTAAAACAACAAAATAATAATAAAATATATATACTTTTGAAAGAAAAAATATATTTATTTCAATTAAAAATAATTTTTTGAAAATTTTTAAATGAAGTTTTTTAAAAATTATTTTTTGAAAATTATTTTCATGTACTTAAATAGCATGCTAAAAACTAAAAGTACAAAATAATAATACATTTTATACAAATTTGAAAAAAAATATATTTATTTCATTCAAAAAATTTTAAAATGAAGTTTTTAAAAATTATTTTCATGAACTTAAATATAATAAGCCATAAGAAAAAAATCGTACAATACATAAGCTATTAAAACATATAAAAAAAATTTAAATAACAATATTTTGTAATAATATTAAAAATAAAATTTTTATAATGATAATATTTTGTAATAATAACAAAAAAAATTTTTGTTTAATAAAATAAAATAAAAATATTTCGTCAATTAAAAAATTTTTGAATTAATTCTATTGAAAATTACTTTCAAGTACATACTTAAATATCACACTAAAAGAAAAAATAACGAAATCTTACATAACATTTACATTTTTTTTATTACGCTGCAAAAGAAGTTTTAATTAGAAAAATCTGGCGTACTGTGTAAAAAAATAAGTTGTAGTATTATGTTAAGAAAAATTTAGTTTAAAAATTAAAAATTAGTCATAATACTAAGTAATGTATCCAACACATTTCTTAATATTCTAAATATAAAATTTGAAACATATAAATATTTAAAAAAATGACATCCTAAAATATAATAAATAAATCGTAATCTGCTTAAAAATCTCTTTCTACTTTCGAAAAAATTACCTTTTTCATACATAAAATGTTTTCAAATTATATAATATTTTAATATATAATATAAATAACCAAAAAATAATACTGTATTGATCACATTTATTTTTTGTTTTAAATATTAATATTCTTAAAAGTTTCTATGTAAATAAATATTTAATTAAAAAAAAAAAATTTAATTAGACAGTATTTTAATATGAAAAATACAAAATTATTAATTATATTGATTAAATATTTTATGCAATTTCATTTTATTTAATAAAATTTGAATATTGTTAATATAACAACAGGTGTTCCATAAGCATATATATGCAATATATATATATATATATATATCTTAAAGTTTGTAAAATTTAGTATAAAAAAATACTTATAAAACAAATTTTTTTCACTTTCAACCTTCTTAAAAATTATTCTTAATTTCCATGCAAAAAAAAAGATTTAATTTTCAAAAAAAAAAATTTAATTTTCAAAAAAAAAATTTTTAGTTATATAATATAAAATAAAAATATAAGAAACACAAAACTTATTAAATACATATCTTGACACAATTTTGTATTCAATATTTAACTAATAAAATATTTTTGAAATAAGTAAAATAAATAAAAATTGAACTAACAATATTAATATTATATAATATTATTTATAAAATGATATAAAAAAAAATAATGAAAATAATTTTTTTCTAGATATTCCGAAATTGTGGATATAGTCCTTAAAAAATACAATTTTCAAAATTACTAGGCGTTAGCGATTTCCACGAAAAATAGAAATTATAAAAAATCTACAGCAGAAAGTGTTACATGTCTAAATTACAAAAAATGCTCATCAGCCACACAGCAAAAGGAAAACTACATCGTGTCTTATTAATGAATGCTAGCTGTTGCTAGTAGCGCTTGTGTTGCTAGCGCAGACTACAGCAACTTTTCATGGTCGCTGATTCGATGCATTGTAATTAGCGTACGCGCAGCTTACGTAGCCGCGTCGCCACCTTACAGCACAGCTTGCAGCTGGAGAGGCGACCGCTTCTAACAGCTAGCGAACAGTAAATCTAACTTGCATGTTTACTCGTCGCTTACTTTATGGCGTTAGCTTCAGCTATCTGGTGCTGGTGAAGGCAGAAACAGTTTCGTTTACGTTTTGTTTTCCTGTTCACCGCTGTTTTGTATTTATAATTACCTTTGCTAAATTTTTGAATTTATTTGCTTTGCAGCGCATAAAGGCTCACTGCACAGCTGAATTATATAATATATGCGCATTTTTGTAGAGTATTTACTTTTGTTTGATTGCTTTGCAACAGGACACAAACATTGCGAAATGGTTTCTATTAATTCAGATTAATTTAAAATAAATTTAATTTTATACTTATATATAATTTGAAGTTGGTGCATGTTTACATACAACTTGAAAATAAGCGTCTGAATCGAAATTAATGACTTTGGTGTAGCGCGGTGGTCAGTGCGTATGCGTGACCTATGGGGATGCCACGGCGTATGACGAATGCGTGTGAACGTTAACCCTTATGTTAGCGCGAGGTCATTCGTCAATTCTAATATAAGACATGCTTCTAATATAAGAAACTCGAGCGATACACAGGTTGATGTGATATAATAGACAAATAACGGTGGCCATATCTATCTACACCGAAATACCCAACAGCGATTATTCACTCTCTGTACACTAAACTAGCTACAACAAAATATGTATTTTTTCTAGAAAAATTATGCGAAAAAGTAAGGTTCTAAGCGTTGCTAATAAAAAAAGGCTTAGTGGTCTGAATACTTTTCGCTTGCAGATGATTCCGATATGGGGACTAGAGTAGAGAGGAAAGCGGAGAAGGAGAAGCAAAGATTTGGACCGAGACCGAGATTTGTAGCTTGTGATCGAAACTGGAACTAGATTTGTTTGAGATAGTAACCACAATGGCACTGTATATAAAATACGAAAGCAGACTCTGAGAGTCAAAAAGAGGTACAAGACTGCGATAAAAACTGGAGCTTATGTAGACTGTGACTAAAGTTGTAACTGAGAGAGAAAAACTAGAAATTTCACTATAACTAAAACAGGAATTGAGCCTCGGACTGACACGGAGAGCAATAAAACAATTTACTCTGTTGAATTTTCAATAAGCACAATAAACACTAAACTTTAAACACGAGTTTATGAAATCCGAATTTCAAATTTTAACTAAATGAAAAGTGCAATAGAGCTTAGGCTTAAAAAAGAACAATTTGGCGGCACTAAATCTATTTTTACTGTAAATTAGCTCTAATAAATATGAGAGTTTCAAAAACACTTAAATTAAACATCATTATTATAAATAAAATTAAACACACAATTTTTAGGCGCTCAAAGAAAAAACTTTAGTGCTTTCAGTAAACAATAAACACAAAACCTTAAACTCGAGTTTATGACAGCTAAATTTTAGATTGAGAGTAGCTGAAAATATATGTAATGTGTTAGGAAAAAAAGTTTGGCTGGTGTTAGGACTGAGATCAAATATTGATAACGGGTCTGAGTCAAGAAGCATACGGTATGAAATGAGCATTTTTTTGTGCAAATGAATTACTAATTTTGAATGGGAAAGTAAAAAAAAATGTATTCAAAGTATTGACCATTGCTTTTTACACTTTTTGACTACCTTTCTGGCAATTTGTAGATACCATGCCAATTGAAATGTTCGTCCTTTCAAGCAAACCGAACTGACAACCAAGTTTCGACTTCGGTTGAGGATTATTAAAATAAATCCATTTTTCATCGTCAGTGACAATACAATGCAAAACTTTTCTTTTCTTTCATGTTTTGTTTCGGTTTTGCGGTTTTCCATTTGTCTTTCGTACAATTCATGTGGCACGCATTTTCCATACTTTTGGATCTTTCCCATAGCTTTCAAACGGTCTGAAATTGTTTGTTGTGCAACATTTAACATGACTGCCATTTGCTTTTGACACAAAGTATCAACTTCATGCAATATTGCTTGTAGTTCGGCGTCTACAAACCTTTTTGGTGATCTTCCACGTTCTACATTTCTCACATCAATATCATTTTCTCTGCACCGTTGAAACCAACTTTTGCATATTGCTTCTGACAGAGCATAATCACCGTGTGCCTCGACAAGCATTTGATGCGACTCTGCAGCACTTTCCGGTACAAAATTTTACATTTGCAACACAATGAAAAAATGTGACGTTGTTTGTTCAATGACCGTAAGGTTATTGAATATGTTTGACAGCTGTCGTGCCAACCAAACAGAAAACAAGGAAAACACTGTCCTATTATTGTAGTTGTACAAAAGAAAAGAATGTAACTGAAACGAATTCAAGTTGATGAAGTGTTTGACACGCGCCCAATTTACCAACATCCTCAAAGTACGTACATAGCTTGATCACTTTTAATTGCAACTACTATATGTACATAGGTGAATGTAATAGCTAATAGCAAAGCCGGTCGCGCAGTCTTAATCATTCAGGTTATTGCGAGATTTTCTTTCAACCAACAGCAATCAGGCACCAAAGTCAGAGTCAAGGCGCCAAGTCGTGCGACTGTCCATTCCGACGTCGTATTAAGTCAAAATAATTACGACAAATGCATAATATAGATTATTTAATTACCGGTAGTGATGAGTGCAACAACAATACGAAATTTTTCAAAAGCAAAAACAAAAAAACAGCAAAACAAACATGTAATATAAAAACCAAAAAAAAAATAAATAAACGCAAAAATAAAAATGGCAGAAAAAATAAAAATAAACGAAAATGAAAAAGCAAAAGCAAAAAAAGTGAGAAAACTTTATTGGATAATCCAGTAATAAATAGTTACAAGAGAGCAAAAGCAAGCAAAAAAGCAGTGTGTGAGAGTGGCGTTTATATATGTTTCAGTTGCACTTTAAACATTGCCACAAATGCTGCCACAAACACAATTCTTTATATTGTTCGTTGCGCGCAGGCAGAAAAAAAAGAAAAAAAAAATTGCATTTTCTGGCATTACATGTGCGCATATTTATATACATACATACACATATACTCCCATATGTTTCACTGCAATTGTTACCACGTAACAGTGATTACACAAATATAACGCTGGACTTGCCACCATAGCACTTTGGCAAAGCGGCCACCGGTAAAGAGGTTGTTGCACCTGAAAGTGCCGTGGCAAAAAGTATTGCTCAATGTAGCATTGAATGTAATGAAAGGAAAAATTGTAAAACAACGGTATTATTACCTATGAGGATGCCAGTTATTAAGCGAGCGATTAAAATCAGCAAGAAGCGAATATATAATACAAATAAAAAAAGTAACGCAAAATATGCGCTTTTTCTGGCTAATTTGCTACGCTTGGCGTTTTTTGTTTTTTTGTTGTACAATAATTCAATTTTCCTTGCACTTTTTGCGGCACAAATTTGCATAAATTGTGTTATACGCGCGAATTGTATGGTAAATGTGGCAAGTGGCATGCCGCATGTTCCACTTACATAAATACTATAAGCGCGCAATTGCTAAAAAACTAGGTTTTGGTATGTATATAGACCTGCCTAACAAATAGAAAAGTATTTTCATATATTTGTGTGTGTGGGTGTTTGTGCCCCTCTTTGCGATCTTGAAAATCTAGGAAATATTGTTGCAGCTATGATTTGCCCTTCGCGGAAATGTGTCATTACAATGGGGAAATGGCAAGACTGGAAATGAAATAATTATTTTCGACTAATGAGTGGTGATTGCAGCCAGCGATGTTAAATTAATAATAACAAGAAAAATATTTTTTCCAAGTCATAATTTTGTGTGAAAATTTTATTTGTTAAAGATATGATATTCATAGTGAAATATATATATTTAAGCCAGATAATTTATTTATTTTCTAAACAAAAAATTTAATAACATTTAACATTTAATTACATTTTTTTTTCATTACAAATTTTTTTAAAAATATTTTTGCTCTAAGAGCAATTTTTAGTTTAATTTTAGGTAAATACTATTATTATTGTTATTCAGCCAAACTTGAGGTATTTTTATAATGAAAAATATTTTTTTGTTAAATTTTTGCTACTAAAACAATTTTTAGTTCAATTATAATAATTATTATTTATGAGCATTCGAATTGCGCCTAATTGCAGGCAATATTATTATTAGTTCAATTTGGCCTTAGAATTTTAAGATTTTTCTAAGCATTTGTTTATTATTATTACCTTTTATTGCAGATCCTAGCTAAAGTACTTTTTTGAAAACAATTTTTAGTTTAGTTTTTATTTCATAATTATAATTGAGCCTAAATGTAGGCAACTATTATTATTAGTTCAACTTAGCTTCAATATTTGAAGTTTTTGTACAAAATAATTTATTATTATAATCTTTGAATGCAGATACTAACTAAAGCACTTTTTTAGTTTAAATATTATTTTTCATAATACGAATTGAGCCTAAATGTAGGCAATTATTGTTATTAGTTTAATTTAGCCTTATAAGAGGACATATTTTTTCATATAATTTTATACTATGAGCGCAATTTTTAAAACTTGAAATTACGCCTTAATGTAGGCAAATAAAAATATTGGTGTGACTCAGCCTTATTAGAGACATTTTTATAACTTTTTTGTAACTTTTTTTTTATTTTAATGTTGTTACTTTTCAATTCAGGTTTGAGCTAGATGTCATTTTTTACTACTTTTTTTAAATTTTGTTTCTTTTAGCACAATTTTTAGTTTCATTATTTATAAGAGTTCAAATCGCGTCTAATTGTAGGCAACCACATCAGTTTAGTTTTATTTTTTTATCTCTTACAGTAATATTATTGTTATTTTCTGAAAATAAAAATATATTTAGTATTCGAAATTTGTAATAATATTCTGTTTTCTATGTTGAACTACGCCTGATTAGAGGCGTTGGTTTTTTTTTTAATTTCAGTAAATTACAATTAGTTTTCGAATTTTGACTGCTAATAAATTTTTAGAAATTATATTAAAGAAAAAAACCAAAATGTCAATAATGTACTGTTATATTTAATACAAAGCCTATTTTGGCAATTTTTGATTTCAATAAATTTTCAAGTTCTAACCGTTTTAATAAACTTGTTGAAATAAATTTCAGAAAAAAATAAAATAAAATGTCAAAATTTATAATTTTAATTTTCATATTTAAAATTACGCCTAAATGTAGACAATATATTTAATTTTATAATTTTTAATAAATATATATATTTTAATAAAAATATTTTTTTTTATATATTTAAAAAAAAAAATTTATGAACTTATTAATTGTATTACTTTCCTCAAAAAAAATTTTACCTTTTTTTAATTTTATACTTCGAAAACACATTACAATATCGGCAATTTTTTTCATACTGCCTACATTTAGGCTGATACTATAGTGCGCATTTCAAATCATACAGGACTCTGTAAATTTATTACCTTCTGACTTTGTGCTTTGATGTAAAACTGCGAAGAAGAAAAATAAGTAATGCATAATAAAAATAATTTTAAAAATAACACCTGCAATTTTTCAAAAACAATTTAAAATGCATTAAAACTGTCACATATATTTTCTACAAAAGAAAATATTTGCCAAAAAATAAATTAAAAACCTTTCGTCAATGAAATGCAGTCACGTAGAAACACCTCGTAAATCAGTAAGAGTCAAAATAAAACATTTCGCCAAATTTCAAAACAAAAAAAATCACAAACTCAACATGGCATTGATAACGGTAAGTGATTAAGTATGCAAAGAAATCTAACCCCGCATGCTACGACATTTGACGTTTATCGGCTGTCATGAGCGTGATGACCGTTGCCATGACACTAACGTTCAAGCGCTTAATATTGCTTACAAATGCAACAGCTTTTTGCATGCTAATCAACAGTTGAGTGCAACATAACAGTTATATAGTGGCGGTGGCGTCATTTAAAAGAGAGCGAAATGCTTACGGAATATTTATTTTAAATTTTTTGATAAAGAAAAAAATAACTTTCGAAAAGTAACGGACATTATTTAACAATATTTGATTTATGTTTGTTGAAATTTGACATATTGCAACAAGTTATTGGCAACTAGTGTTGACAAGCGATACTGCGAAAAAATACATTGAACTCTAAGCGAGCTTATAGCATTTATTCGTTTTTATTGTTTTATAAACAAATTAAATGTTTCATTATATACAGAATAATATTGCAGTTTGCAACCATACGAATTTCAATAGTGATCAACATACTAAACGACTATCGATAATACTAGTTCACGCAATATTTTCCATATTCTTTCATGCGAATTTTTTCATGCCAAACAAAGTGCGTTTGCGCGCACAGCAGTCCCGGTGAACTCAAGACTCAAGAGCACACAATAAATGAATAACTTAACGCAACATAACAAAACGTAACACAACATAACGTTACATAACACAACACAACGCAAAAGTCTCATACTAACAGCAGAAGATAACACAACGTTACTAAGGTAGAACTTAATATTGTTAGGCAAAAATGAACTTAGCTACGCATACTAAATGGCTAACATAGCATAAGACAAAACTCCATAAATATTTCAAGGAACTGTGAATGAGTTTTCTTATGTCGCTTCAGCTGGTTTAAGAAACATAGCGTGAGATCTATACATATAAACCCTAGATAAGCTTTATGAAGACTCCAATTTTTAACATTCATCATATGCTCTCCGCTGAAGATAACCGAAATGTGTACTTGACCCTTCGAACTTGATATTTGCCTTGGAAACGCAATATTTGAAGGCAATGCACAAGTTCAATCAAACCGACATATTGTATTTTCTCGTAACAATGTAACATTACATTTCTTTCATTTCGATTTTGCAGCCTACTTTTTCATAAACTATCACAGCCAAGTTGTTGTTTTTCTTTTACGTTATTTTTTATTCTGCCCTCCTGCTTTTCATTGCTCATTACGAAAACGTCTATCTATCTATCTATCTTGCCGACATTACTGTTTGCACACATACATTCAACTCGATCAAGTCGATCAAGCCGTCAGTCCTGCCAAGCAACGCTACAACGCTTGAAAAGCTGCCAAATGACCAGCTAAGCATGCGCTCTGTAGCCATGTAACAACAAGCAGCCAATCGGCCACACACCGCCGAATGTGGGTGCACACACGAAGAGCGACGAAACATTTTCATATAAAAGCTAATGGACGGACCGACATCGACACCAATTCATTTTGTACTGTTAGACCGTAAAATCGTAAAAATGTGCGCGCAAAATATGAAATATTATTATTTAGTAACGCTGTTGGTTGTAAGTAAAAAGTAGAGCAAGAGCGGCAGCAGCAGCTGTTTCTCCAGTCCGCTGGACTTAAATGTATATAGCGGCGGCAGTGACAGTGGAAGTGTGGTGTATAAGTGGTGTTGGTGTTGTTGTTGTTGTAGGCATGAAATTTTGCTGTGATTTTGCAGAAAAAAGTGTAAATTTGTTGCAAAATTCAAGAAGTCTTGCATTCTAAATGCAATATTTCAACATACAGTGCTTGCAAAAAATTTGTTACAACAGCGAAATCAACGCAAACACAGCTAATTAAATAAGGATAACAGCACAAAGCAAAAGAATACTTAGAAAAGCAATGAAGCAAACAGTGCAAAGAACTTTACAAAAATATAACAAAAAAAAGCAATTTTAAAATTTTCAAAAAATATATAAACAGAAAATTTCCATTTGTTTATTATTATTAATTTTTTTTATTTTGGATTTTTTAATAAAATATTTATATTTTTATTTCGCATTTGAAATACTTTTTTTTTTAATTTAAGAAAAAATTTTCACTTCATGTTTTTTTTTTAATTTTGAATAAGTTTTTTAATTTTGAATATTAAAAAAATATTTTTTTTTTAATTTTGAAATAAAATTTTAAATTAAAAAAACGTTGAAATTTTAAATATTAATTGCAGTAACAGATTACCAAATTAAAATTTTTAATTAAAAAATTTAAAAGAAATTTGAAATTTTTTTTTGGATTTTAATTGAAGTAACAAATTACTAAAATACAAAAAAAATATATATACACATGTACATATTTATAGACACAGATCTACGAGGACAAAAAATATTTGAAAAGAAAAAAATTGTTTGAAAAAAACAGGAAGGTTAAACAAAACTTATCCAGATTTTTTTTCTAACTGAAAATCAAATTGGAAAAAAATATTTACATCATAAAAAAATAATTGAAAAAAATAAATCGTTTGCAAAAAACACTTCCTGTGTTTTCCAATTTTGGATTTACTAATATAATTAATTTTATTTTTGATGTAAAAATATTTTTTTTATCTTTTTTAGAGATTCATGTTTAATCTTATAATATATTTTTTGAACTTGGAATTAGGAAATATTTTTTTCTTTTTGTTTTTAAATTTTAAAATAAAATTTTTAGTTAAAACAATGAAAAACTTAAAAAGTTTTGAAAAGTTCAAGCATAAAAAAATTAAAAAAAAAATTGTTTACTCAAAAATTTAATTGAATATACATATATGGATTTTTAAGAGAAAAGGTATAATGATTTGGTTTATAGATATTAAATTTAAAAAGTCAATTATAAAAGCTGAAATAAGTATGCAGAAATTTTGTCAGACAAATTGTCAAAGCACAAGTTTAAAAAAAATTTATAATATATAAACTATAATAAACATAACAAAACTAAAAACAGAAATATATACATATGTACATACCAAGATAAAAATTTATCCACTCGATTTTTAATTTTTAAATACATTTTTTTTAAATTAAAAAGTTTAGAAAATTTTGTATTATATATAAAAAATTGCTTACTCAAATACTTTAAAAAATATCGATTGTTTTAGAAAATAAACTTTAAAATCATTTTCGATTTTTATTTTTTAATTAATTTCTTTTTAAATCAAAAAGTTTTGAAAATGTATACATAAAAAATTGCTTACTCAAAAAACTTATTTTTAAAAATATCGATTGTTTCAGAAAATAAATTTTAAAAATCATTTAAAAAAATTCAAATTTGAAATTTTGCTTAACTAAGTTTCACAAAAAACAATTAAAATATCTTATTATATAAAAAAATATTGGAAAATTAAAATGAATATATTTATATACAGAAAAAATTATTGAATTTAAAATGATAAAATTACAAAAAAAAACGAATAATGAAAACAAGAAATTTATGAAAAAAAAGAAACAAATAATCATAACAAGAAAGTTATAAAAGTAAAAAATATATACAATAAATATAATAAAAAAACTTGAATTTTTAACTAAATATTAAAAGAGACAGTTAACTTAAAAAAAAAATTGTATAAACTTGCACTCTGATTTGTCAGCTGATATCAACACTGGTGCTTGCCACTTAAACGAAGTGAATGAACGGCGCAGCGCCTGTAACTGCATATTACGTACGCGCATTCGCCTGCGCCTTGCACTGTTGCATATGCGATGCCAAAAAAGAAAGCGAAAGTACGAGTAGCAGCGCTGCAATTGCTTGCCAACTTTTGCAGTATTTAAAACTAGTATATATGTATATGTGTGTGCAGTAGCTGCAATTTTAGTTGCTTTTCGATTTCTTTTAATCTTTCTCCGCTATTTGTATAATTGTTTTTGTATTGGGACTATTGCCAACAACTTTTGCTGCGTGCTGCCTGCAACTGCTGCACGTTTCTACTACGTAATTACCGTTAATAGTCATTTAGATAAATCATTGGAAGATAAACACACTGCAACAAGTCAATAACATTGTGGCACGCACGTCTGGGGCGTGTGGCTCTATCATACATAATAATATTTATATATGTACATCCACAAATACATTTGTTTTTGGTTGCATGGCACAAATGATTTGAACTTAGCGGAATCGGGGTGAGCTTATGTCCATATATGGCGTATGATGCAACTGACGATGAAACTTGTTACATGCAACTATTGTTGCGTTGATGAGCTCAAAAACTAGCTGCGTTTCGTACTGGTTTGACAGCTGTGCGCTTGTTGCAGGATGCGTTATTCCTGCTTTGGTTTGAGGAGGAAATGATTTTTTTTATAATTTACAGGATGGAAGAAAGAAAGTAACTCGTGACGTAGAAACGTTCTTCTTTACCTTAATGATTTATTCGCGATAAGTTTTAGATTAATTGGTTCCATAATAATTTTCGTCGGCGCTCACTGAACTCACTGAACTCTGATATCGGCCGTTTCGAAAAAAGAGCAGCTTCTTGGTGAGAAAAGAACCGGTGCAAAATTTCAGATCGATATCTCAAAACTTGGGAGACTAGTTCCCAACGCCCAACGCGCTGAGCATTTATATTTGTATATACTTTGTAGGGTCTCTAACGTTTCCTTTTGGGCTCTAAAAAATTAGTGGCAAACTTAGGATATAAAAAGGCATTAATTAGTAGAGTGGAGCGAAAAAAAAAATTTTTTTTTGCTTAGTCTGAGGGTAAAATTTGTAGATTTAAAAAAAAGAAAATTTTTGGGAAAAAAAAAGATTTTTACCATCTAGAGGCGGCCCACTCAGTTTTCAAGTAAATTTCGAGTTAAAATTTTTTTTGGACAAGAAAAAATTAGTTTTGCTTTAAACTCTTTACATTTATATAAAAATTACCGAATGTGACGGTTTTTGACTCAAAATTTATTTTAACGCTTAAGGAAAGCATGTTGTCGTTTAAGACTTTTTTTAAAACTCCAATAATGACCACAAACAAATTGTTTAAGTTGATAACTTTTAATTGGTTAGAAAGAGGACTCTCCACAGCTTCTAGAACACTATACAGATTCCAAATTATTAGCTTATAAAAAGAACTAGTCGATAATAAACTTAGTTGGTAGTTAAAAGAACTGCACTTATTTGAATTCACTTCGTAATAGGACAATCTGTCTTCGTTGATCAGCGATCGCGGCTTGCGATCGTAAGCTGGTAGTTCAAGCTAATTCGTTGCTATAAAAGTTCGCCTAGATAAGCAGTTACAAATTACGGAATTCAATCCTGTTGCTGGATAATCACTACAAAATTTAAGAAACATTATTAAGCTAGAACAAAATAAGATGATCAGCCTTCAAAGATCGGTATTCATGATTTTTAGCCTTAGATCATTTTTGTATGAAGATTGTCATACCAGAAATTATGGTACGGCAAACTAAAAGCAACACCGAAAGCCAAAACGAAATAAAAACCCAGATATCAGATTTGTTCGTCTACCGATAATTTTGGGTTTATAACTACATTCGTGCGTTTTGTATTTTCAAAGTTGAGCATATATTTAAGAAAAACTTGTACAATAGTATTATTCAAAACATTGCTCATCGGAAGCTATAACCTTTTTGCATATTTCTGGCAATTTGTGGTTTCCAACCCAAAAGAACTGCGCCAATATTTGATATCCTATTCTGATGTGAACTGTTTTCCAGTGAGGGTGTCCTGCGTTGACCGAAACAAAAGGTAGTCAGAAGGGGCAGGAACAGGGAAGCAAAACTCGCAACGACTGTTTTCTCAAATAGTTTTTAAACGGTCTTAAAACATGAGACCGACTTTTGTCTTTATGGAAAACTATTGCCTTGTGCTTGGTTGTTTATTCTCCGTGTTTTTCAGCACTCGTTCGCTACAATTTGATGATTTGTTATATGTAGCGTTCGCCATTAATGGTTTCACCTAGTTCTGATCCCCTAAATACCGAGCATTACATTGGCGTTATAGATATTTGGCCACTTTTAAATCGTGCAAACCACGTCTGTGACGTTCGTTCAGCTAGAGCATGTCCACCATAGACTTTTGGCTGATATTTTCTTCATATCATCTAAGTTGATACTGAAAGTTACACATGTTTCTCAACAGATCATAACTTAACAATCTGAGTCAATCCACAACACTTATTATATAATACAATTTCCACAGTATTTTATGAATTCATAAAAATCGTATACTAATTTTTTTTGCTTTTCTTTTACAGCTCTTAGCTTTGTTTCACTCAGTCGAGTCGCAAAGTAATGCACGTTACAGTCGGCGCAGACCAGCATTAGGTAATGCTAAAGAAACCGTCGAAGATGCAACGGAAAAGTCTGAGGGTGCTGCTGATCAACTAGCACTCGCCGCTAGGCATGTAGATAAAAATCCACAAAGACGCAGTGGCACCTATGCTAGAGATGGAGATGGTAAGTCCAAAGAAAACTGGTAGTTTCTAATTGCGAAGCTCGCATAAACTTATTCTGTTCCACAGAATATCCTTATGGTAATTTGGAAATGAATCTTATACGTCCAGAGAGCGAACCGGTACACACACAGATCACAGCCAAGTATACGAGCACATTAAGTGCATCACGTCCCTACGAATCAGGTTCATTGGAAGACGCCGAAACTGCTGAGGAATATGTAGCTAATGCCATGAAGATGCAACGTTATGGTACACGTTTGCGCGAGCCCATACGCATACTGTCCACTGAAGATGCGTTACAAGCGGGACCAAAGACGCCGTCACCACAATCTAACGACGAGTCAGCCGACGAGAGAAATGCTCCACCGCCGAGCAATATCAAATTTGAGTATTACCATACTGCATCACAACAACAACAGTTACAGCAACAGCAGTTACAACAACAAACGCCCCAACATTTGGATAATAACCATCAGACACTTTTGGAAGCACAAATGCGTGCACAATTGCAGGCGCAAATCCAACAGGCCCAACAAGCGCAGCAGCAAGCGGAGAGTCAGCAACAACAGCTCGAGGCACAAACGGAACGTGGTCAGGCAATTGCTGTGGGGACTGTCAATGATGGCGTGCCGCAACAGGTAGCATCTGCTTATAATCGAGACCAGGTAACGCGCTCTTACGAGGTTTATGATGACAGCAATGCTTACGAAGCCAGTGTTGAAGCTGGTGCAAGTGGTGGTAGTGTTGTCACTGACGGTGATGGCGTCGATCGCCACTATCGCACAAAATATCTCTTTCAACCAGCCTATCAAGGAGTCAGCGTTGCGCCGGCAAAGCCCGAGCCAGAGCAGCTGCGCGGCTCTGCATCAACGGAAATACCCAAAGCGGAAATAATGAAGCAGATCGAAAAATCAGTGATGAAATATATGAAAGAGCTTGAAGCTGAAGGCAAGATCGTCACTTCGCCGCAAGAGCCGAAAACATATTACAAAATGGTGTCTGTACCAGTCGAAGAGAAGCATATTACAACGACAACAACACGTCCGAAACATTCCGGCGCTACACCCGCGCTCAATGCTGTGTATACGAGTGGCAGTGAAAGTGGCAATCCTTCATTAGCGCCAGCAACTGGATCATCGCACCGTACGTCCACGCATGACAGCATTTCCGGTTACTCCAGTTCACGCCATCACGCGCCCAAACATCAGCTAAAGTCAACTCAACGCTATCAATCAGAAGCCGAGACTGCTTATCGCGCACAAGCTGGCACACATCAGCCACATGAGGTCGCCGAGGCACTGGCGCCAAATGTTGAATTTGTTTACAAAATCAAGACACGCGCACCACTGCAAACGGCCACCGTCAAAACAATTTCGAAACCATATACGTTGCCACTTAAAGGTACCTATGACCATTTCGATCACGGCGCAGCGCTGAAACATATCGAGGACTTTGATCTTTCGCATGTGGTCACCACGCAAGAGCCCGATGAGCGTCCATCTTCGTTGAGTGCGAGTGTGACAAGCAAGCCAAATAAGCTTTACTTTAACTCGGAAATCTATCACGATATTAACTCTTTGCCATTCAAGCACGAAAAATCACGCACTCTGTCCACGGCTGGCGCTGGCACAGCAGCTGCCGAATATAGCAAACTAAAAGCTAGTAATGGTGAATTAAGCGTCGATTACAAGGGTTACTCCGGTTATTTTGCCGAACCTGGTGTACAAGCGGACACCTCCGATGAGAAAGACACAAGCGCTGGATCTAGCGCGCAGGTGTCAGAAGATGGTTACCCCGTCATGAATCCCTATCAGTACGTGCTGAAGAAGGAACCACTGCCGCAAAAGTATGAAGAGCCCAGCTCCAGTTGGGTTGAAGCGCGTGCTAAGCCTTCATACGCGGCATTGAGCGCCTCACAGAAGGGCCTAGAATATGATAGCTACAGTCCGAAATTTAACAATAATCCTGAAGGCTATGGCTATCAGCACACATACAAAGCGGAACGTGAACGCGAACGGGAACGTGAACCACAGCATAGCGGGCACAAGTATGCCGTTAGTCGCTTGCCTACCAGTGGTAACAGTAAGCGAGGTAAGCGCGGCGGTGGCTTACCATATCCGAATGTAAATAAGAAGGCGCTACGTAATGCGGCCGTGAAAGATATTGAGGCGAACTTGGCGCTACGTCCGCCACCGAAAAATTAACGGTATAGGGTTGATTTTTATACATGCAATAATTTTGAGTTTTTCGTTTATTTATTAATTTATCTTTTCATTTTATATAACTGTCATGGCACTGTTGTATGCCCGTCTGCAGTTATGCAACGATATTTCTACAAATTACGTATTACATTTTAAAATATATGCCAATTTTCAAGTGCAATGTTAGCTTAAGTATACCATATATTTATAATAAAATAATAACGGTATTTAATTGTGTTTCTATTATAGTGAATATTATTATTTATATCTAAACCGTTTTGTATTTATTTATATAATAAACCATTTAAAATGTAAAATTTTCGTAATTTAGTTTAATATAAACGCCTAAATGTAGATTATAGAGAGAATTAGTGTTGCCAACTTTGGATTTCAGACCAAAATAATTTGATTCCCTTAAAATTTGAAAGAATTTGTACGAGCTTTTATATAAGAGCATTCTGAAGATCTGATTTGTCTGAAGTAGGATGCTTGATAATAAATAAATTCTAATGCGAAAAGAGTGAAGGTTTTCCATCATGTGTTTACTTCACATTTTAAATTATTACGGAAAAACTTCTTTCCGAAATTATATTCTCCACAATAAAATTTGCAAATATCAGCTATACCGTTTGAACTTCCAACCACCGCACTTGCTTTTCTTATTATCAAATACAACCATAAAGTTCCCACGTTCCTTATATCAAAACCACAATTTGCGTTGATATATTATATATGGTATTTATACATAGCAGGAGGGCGCTACTAAACGTACTCAACTCAACCAGTAAACTACGATCGAAATAATTGAAATCTAATGGATTACAAAACTGAGTTGTTTCAATAAGCTGTTCACAGGCCTATTTTTATTAGGAATAATTTTGTAATTGCGTAGGAGAGTTATGTGAGCATCGCTTCCCACAGAGCAATTCTATTTTTCCAGAAAACTCGAAAACTTAATCGCACAAAACCTATAATCTCGAACTGTGTTTGAGAGTGATTTTTCGATATTACAAAAATAAAGTGCTTTGTATTACATGTTCAACGAAAAGTTCTACATCAGAGAGCTTTCCAGTTACTTGATGCTGGCTTTCATTTTTCCATCCCATTTATCTTCATAAACTTTAAGCATAAAAAAGTATCTTTATGTTATCTGGTGAGACACTTCTGCGACCACCCTTATGCATATATTCCGCTTATCTCTTTCAAAGAAAAAATAATAATTCGAAATTGATAGCAATATATATTATAAATTTCCATGAAGATAGTTTAAAATAGAACTTTGCAACTGCGGTTGCACGCACAAGCTTCACGAAAGCTTTAAGTATAAAATGGAATTTCCACTGTGGCGTCGAGTCAGTACATTGCAGTGCCACAAGAGCAGGAGTTGTATTTTTTAATTTTGATTTTATTGTTATTTCTAGCAGAAAAATGTCACTTAGCGTATCTGGACTACTGAAACCCGTTAATGTACGCAATGATGTCAGCCACAATTGGCAGATCATGCAAATTGTATATAAATTCTACAACGAACAGAAGTTCACGGATATTTTATTCGAGTTTCCCTACACGAAATATAAGTAAATTTTTGTTTTGAATTGTTGTTGTTGAAATTCTCAACTCAGAATATTACATATATTTGAGTTGAGAATAAAACCGTTTTATTAGATTTACAGCACATCGCCTGATTCTCGCAGCGGCAAGCCCATATTTTCTAGAACTCTTCGACAATGCCGACGACGATTGCAACTCGCTAACGGTAACGAAAATGGAAAGTGATACTTTTGAACAATTGGTAATCTACTGCTACAACGGACAGACGAATATTACGACTGGTAATGCGGAGCGTATGGCCAAAGGCGCTATGCTGTTACGTTTATACGATGTTGTTGACATTTGTGTAAATTACATGATGGATCATATAAATGATTTCATAGTACGCAAGCTGATTACATTGGCAACGGAAATGGAGTACAAAAAATTTGAAACGCGTTTACTCGCTTATATTGTGAAGAATTTCGAGCAGGTGAGTGAAAATTCCTGCGGAAATTCCTCTACCAAAGAAATAAAACAGAACAATATTTTATAAGTTCTTTTTCCGATTTTAGTTAGGCTTTTCTTCGAGTTGATAGATGAAGGGTGATTGAAATTATCTGACATTAAGATGATTTTAAAAGCTTTAACCCGCCTCTTAACTACGTTGAATCAAACGTACTCTTAGAAAACGCTCATACTCTAACTATAGATATACTCGAAGTCTGGGTGTGAACTCAGAAACATTCGAATTGCCATCAAGTACTCAATACAGAAGTCCAAGGCATTCAAAGATCACATAAGAAGCGGATAAGCTTTTGAACCAAAAATGTCTAGGTAAAAGAAGGAGAGAACCGCTTACAAAACCTTTTTATTGTACAATAGATTATGGCAACTTGGGACATCTATTGTAGAGCTTATATACAGAACTTGTTTTTAGTCTAACGTAAGTGAAACTCGTTATCACGCTGTACTTTCATAAAATTTCGTAGAGAGTATCCTTAAAAGATCGAACTGGTATAAAAGCTCAGATATGATAATATAACTTGCACTTGCACAAACTGAAATAGGAAGCAATTAGATTGCTGGGTGTATATAAGCGAAAGGGTCAAGGAAAGTTGAGGTGCTCACTAGACAAATAGTCACATATAGCTATTTTCACACCATTTGAAAAAACGCTGTTACTAAAAATTCCTTTTATTTATAAAGCACTGGGTCTTTCACATAAAAATCCCCTTTTAGTTGAACCAAAATGGCGAAATATTTGATCTTAATGTGGCACAGTGGAAATTTATCATAAAAGAATTGGACGTCAATGTAGGTGCGCAAGCGGATATATTTCGGGCCATCAAAGGCTGGTATGAGTACAAAGCCACCGAGCGTCAGCAATATTTACCCGATTTGATCGGTTCGCTTGCACTTAACGAATTCGATAGCGACTTTCTTCGACAGCAAATTAAACCATTACCCGGTTGTGAAGCTTTAGCAACAGAAGCGCTAACGAAACGTGGCGAACTGCCTTCGTGGGTGGCGGTACAGACTAGGGGTGAAGTAAGTCGGTAGTTATATAATATTTATATACTTGTGTACGAACATATTGATTTTGAAGGATCGTTTTGGTTATAAGGACATATTACTTTACAATCAGGCTAAAGAGGAATGGGTAAAAGTTATAAGTTTGGAAATTGAAAAATTTTATTTCAGCACAGCATTTATGGAGAATAGTCTCTTCTTCATTGGTGGAATTAAAACGAATGGCGCAAGCGCGACTGTGCTCAGATACAATTTGCTAACAAACAAATTTTCAGAAATACCATCATTGAAAACTGATCGTTTTAGCAGTAGTGTTGCAGTAGTGAATAATTCTATATATGTTATTGGTGGTACGAATGATAGTATGGATCCGCTGCTTAGTATGGAATGGTAAGATTTTTGGTAAACAGCAGGTACGAGTGCTGTTCTAATACCATGTTATGATTTATTACAGTTACAGTACGTCAACTGGGCGTTGGGAGTATACGTCTCACCTTTTTATGTATCGCACTTTAGCCGGTGTTGCTATCTTGAATGATGATATCTACTTAATAGGTGGTAAGGATTTTCACGTCGTAAATAGTGTAGAGCGTTATAATATTGTCACAAAACGATGGTATTATTGCGAAGGAATGGCTGAAGCACGTGAAAATCCAGGTGTAAGTATGAATTTGGCTAAAGAGTGATATTTTAGCCCATTCCCGGTTATATTTTGTAAATTGAGGCATAATTAATACGATAATTAGTTGTTTATATTTAGATATAAGCATTAAGTACCGTTCATATGATTATTCACTATTTATGAATATACCGACATCTAGCGGACATACTTGTTTTACCAGCAAAAGAGTTTTTATAGTTTTTCTCATTTTCGTATTATTTATATTTACGTCTATGATCTGATCGCTCTCATTACTTTTAGATTTATTCCTAATTTTTTAGAATCTTTCCAAAATAACAGAATAATGTAAGGAAAATATTTTCATCTCAGGTGGTTGCGCATAAAGGTTATATTTACGCAATAGGTGGATGTCCTAAAGATTTGAAAACTGTGGAACGTTATGATCCAAAGCAAGACAAATGGACTAAGGTTGGGTCCTATACGAAATTCTCAGATTTTCGATTTTTTTTTATTCAAACTGCTTATACATATTTCATTCCAGATAGCTTCGTTGAATGTGGCACGTAGACATATATGCGCCGCCGCAATAGGTGATCAATTGTGGGCATTTGGTGGTGTGATTGGTCCTGCGCAGAGAGACGATACTGTCGAGGTTTACAATGTGACCAGCGATAAGTGGCTGGTAAAGAAAAAATTGCCGGTAACTGGAGAGTTTGATTGTGTTACACTGCCAACAAGCTTGGCCGATAATCTTAAATGAGATTTTCGAAAAAATATAATAGCCTATAAAATATTGAAATACAAACAAATATTATATTATATAAAATAAATTTCATTAACTATGTATAAATATTCTGTTTGGTTCGATTTCAATTTATTCAAGTTTGAAAAGCATCATATGAGCTCCAAAAGATATATAAGTTTGTTGTTTGGCCTAAGTGTTCCTTTACAAGAATAAATTTATAAAATGACGAATCTCAGAATTTCCAACAACTCTGTTAAACTCTATTTCTAAAGGAGAAGGAGTTAAGCAATTTTTATGAATCTCAAAGTGACGTAGAAGCTGACCCGTTAGGGGGAATGAAAATGCATAAAAATAAAATTTGGAAACTTTTTGGGAAAGTCGTAGCTATAATCAGTATATAAATCTACGGTGTTGGTCTATATTTAGCGAGGTCTACATCAATTTCTAATAACTATAAAAGTGACGCAAGCTTTTTGCCTTACCAGAACGATTGAAAACCCTAACGTTTAAACAAAGCTAAAGGATGTTACGATATTAATCTTCGATTTGTATGTCTATTAAAGTCAAGAAAAGTGTTACATAATGCCTGGATTAAGATTTTCGGTTCATCCTTTTTGATCGTGATAAGTCTAGGCCATTCCAAGGCCTATCGATAGCTCGATTCACTACTGCAAACGCTTTAGTAAATATAAAAACTTCCGACTTCAACAAAAAAAGATGCATATGGTTTAGAATATCTAGACCTGGTTGATATCGATGATTAGTAACGAGATTTTTAGTTATATTTACATGGAATAACAAGAAAATCTGGTATCGAAACATTAGAAACCTTACTAAGAGCAAATAGTAAATGTTGGTCCAAACTGAAAGGGTTGCTTAATTCCTTATAGAGCTTGTAAAAAAGCTTCCGTCATAATTATAAATATCGCTGAGATCCTGTAATGAACCAAACGCACGCAAAGTCGGCTTGACTACAACATTCATAAACCAGTAATATCTTTCTTGAGACACTATTTAAATTTAATCTACAACGAGTAAATGCAAATTTATTTATCTATAATAATTAGTAAATGTGCACTGCTATGAAAAACGGAGTCAAACTACCAAATTTAGATCACTAAAAGCAATTCGCTTCTCTATCTATCTCTTCATCGTTTGTTATTCCGTTCACTTATTCGTGGTGATACTGTTCGTAGGGCTCCAGATGCTCGTGGAAATGTGACACGCTCTCTTCTTCCAAGACCAAACCGTAATTGTGGCAAAAATTCGGGACAAAAATTTTCAATTTCTGCTTTATACTGCCAATTTCGATTGGATTCTTGAGCAAGTGTTTGTCCTTGATATAGACCGGTACCGGATAGAAATAATGAAATTGAACACTTTGATGTGATTTATCATTTTTGTGTATTATCACATAATGCTGTTTCGATTCCTAAGGTTCCCTGTGTTGGTCTTACTCTCTCCCGCTTATTTTTCTGATTTGTAATTACAATTATAAAGTTCCCACGCTCCATATATACCAATAATATCACTACAAATTCTGTCGATATATATTTATACATAGTAGGGTGATACTAAAGTACCCAACCCAACTTGTAAACTTTGATAGCAATGGTCGAATGATAACGGATTACAAATCCGGGTTGTTTTATATAACATATGCTGTTCAAGGGACTATTTTTTCTTAACAATGATTTATTTATTGCTTAGTAGAGCGCTGGCATTGCAATAGCCGAAAAGTGAAGAGAAGAGCATTTCTATCTTACGTGAAAACTCGGAATCATAACTTAACAAAAACCGTAATCTCAAACATTTTTTAAGAATATTATTTTTTGGAAAATATCAATGAGGTGAGGTAAATTACAGAGAAATATAGGGACCACAAGTTGGAATGAGCGGCGCCGGAAAGTTCTCAAGACAGTTGAAATTAAACGAAATTCGCGAATATGCTTTGTATAACATGTTCAACCAAAAGTTGTACATCAGAGAGCTTTCCAGTTACTTGATGCTGGCTTTCATTTTTCCATCCCATTTATCTTCATAAACTTTAAGCATAAAAGAGTATCTTTATGTTATCTAGTAAGACACTTCTGCGACCACCCTTATGCATATATTCCGCTTATCTCTTTCAAAGAAAAAATAATAATTCGAAATTGATAGCAATATATATTATAAATTTCCATGAGAATAGTTTAAAATAGAACTTTGCAACTGCGGTTGCACGCACAAGCTTCACGAAAGCTTTCAGTATAAAATGGAATTTCCACTGTGGCGTCGAGTCAGTACATTGCAGTGCCACAAGAGCAGGAGTTGTATTTTTTAATTTTGTTTTTATTGTTATTTCTAGCAGAAAAATGTCACTTAGCGTATCTGGACTACCGAAACCCGTTAATGTACGCAATGATGTCCGCCACAATTGGGAAGTCATGCAAATTGTATATAAACTCTACAACAAACAGAAGTACACGGACATTTTATTCGAGTTTCCCTACTCGAAATATAAGTAAATTGTTGTTTTGAATTGTTGTTGTTGAAATTCTCAACTCAGATTATTACATATATCTGAGTTGAGAATAAACCCGTTTAATTAGATTTACAGCACATCGCCTGATTCTCGCAGCGGCAAGCCCATATTTTCTAGAACTCTTCGAAAATGCCGACGACGATTGCAACTCGCTAACGGTAACGACAATGGAAAGTGATACTTTTGAACAATTGGTAATCTACTGTTACAACGGACAGACGGATATTACGACTGGTAATGCGGAGCGTATGGCCAAAGGCGCTATGCTGTTACGTTTATACGATGTTGTTGACATTTGTGTAAATTACATGATGGATCATATAAATGATTTCTTAGTACGCAAGCTGATTACATTGGCAACGGAAATGGAGTACAAAAAATTTGAAACGCGTTTACTCGCTCATATTGTGAAGAACTTTAAGGAGGTGAGTTAAAATTTTTGCGAGAATTCTCTGTGGGTTATAAGTTAGTCACTTCACATGAATAGGGAAAACAAAAACAACAACAAAGAAAAACAAAATAGATCTGGGTGGAAATATGTCGGACCTTGAAATTGGACAGTGTCCCGATTGGGAATCGTTCTCCATGAAAGTGAGTGAAAAACATTACATTTTAAAGGATTTGGCTGGAAACGAAGGTAGGGCTGATGTGCGAGGCGGATTCGCCAGCACAAGCAGAGTTTACTCGTGGGGTTCGGAGACCTCAGGCAATATTTAATGCTCCGGTGGAAATCAGGCGACGGCAGCAAAGTAGTAGCAGTCCGACAGCCGCATGGCAGCAAAGATAATTGCTCGGTAAGGTGGTAGGAAGACTGTTGAGGAATCTGAGCAACATGCCAGTACACTTGAGTGGGCTAGAAGGGTGCTTAATGGCGACGAAAATTGCTGAACATAGAGTTCGAGTGAGTCCCAACCGATGGCGGATAGCATGATAGGGAATACTCCTTCGATAAGAAAACTCGCAGGGAGCAGCACCAACCTTCGGCGAAATCGCTACACGGACTGACTCAATAGAACTGAGAGTGTGTGATCGCAAGTGGGTCACGGCGGCTATATCCACGGCCTTCGTAAAGGTGATCAAAGCAAACGCCGCGTCAGATCCTAGGTGTGAGAGTGCGGGTTGGAACTACGATATCAACAAGCTGTATAATGAAGCGTTAGGCTGAGTTGAAAAGGTATGGAAGGGAGCTAGACTGGAGGCTTTCGCCAAACTGATTGCAAAGTTAGAGTGTGAACTCAGACATATTTCAATTGTCATCTAGTACTTAATTCAGAAGTCTAATGCGTTCAGAGCTCACGCAATAATGGGTTAAGCTTTTAACTCTAAATTGTTGAAAGAGAAGGGGGAGAGAAGTTCGAACCTCTTATGAAACATGCCTACAATATAGGGATAATTGAATTTTCCATCATCTTTCGTAGAGCTATTATACACAACTTGTTTTTAGTCAAGCTTCTTATCACTGTTTACTTTCATAAAATTTTGGAGGGTATTATTGATTACCCGTGAAAGATCGAGTTAGTTTAAGAGTTAATTGGGATAAGAACTAATAAGTTTGTTCGCTTCTCTATAAGTGAAAGAGTCAAGGAGGACCTCACTAGACAAATAGTCAGGTATAGCTAATTTGGCACCATTTATGAAACGTTGTTTTTTCTTTTATTATAAAGCCCTGATTTATTCAAGTCTTTTACACAAAAATCCCCTTTTAGTTGAAACAAAATGGCGAAATATTTGATCTCAATGTGGCACAGTGGAAATTTATCATAAAAGAATTGGACGTCAATGTAGTTTCCCAAGCGGATATATTTTGGGCCATCAAAAGCTGGTATGAGCACAAAGCAACCGAGCGTCAGCAATATCTGCCCGATTTGATCGGTACGCTTACACTTACCGAATTTGACAACGATTTTCTAAGACAGCAAATTAAACCATTACCCGGTTGTGAAGGTTTAGCAACAGAAGCGCTTAAAAGACGTGGCGACTTGGCTACGTGGGTGGCGGTACAGAACTGGGGTGAAGTAAGTGGGGATTTTTATTTACATATATATTTAATAACGAACCAATTGGTTTTTAAGAATTGGTTAGGTTATAAGGATATATTACTTTACAATCAGGCTAAAGAGGAATGGATAAAAGCTACAGGCTTGGAAATTAAAAGATATTATTTCAGCACAGCATTTATGGAGAATAGTCTCTTCTTCATCGGCGGCCGCAGCATGGATGGTATAAGCAAGGCTGTGCTCGGCTACAATTTGCTAACAAAAAAATTTACAGAAATGCCGTCATTGCAAGATAAGCGTACTAGCACTAGTGTTGCAGTAGTGAATAATGCTATATATGTTTTTGGTGGTAAGGCTGGCAATGACTCGCTGATTAGTGTGGAATGGTAAGACGTCTGGTAAACAGTAGATATTAGTGCTATTCTAATATCATATTATATTTATGTAATATTATATATTACAGTTACAGTACGTCAATTGGGCGTTGGGAGTATAGATCTGCCATTCCTACACGTCGGGCTTCAGCCGGCGTTGCCATCTTGAATGATGACATATACTTAATAGGTGGTAAGGATTTGCGCGCCTTAAACAAAGTAGACCGTTATAATGTTGCCACTAATAGCTGGCATTATTGTAACCCAATGACTGAAGCACGAGAAAGTCCAGCTGTAAGTACAAATTTGGCTAAAGATTGATAATTTGGCCGATTGCCGATTATATTTTGTAAATTGAGACATAATTAATACGATAATTAGTTGTTAATGTTTAGGTATAAGCATTAAGTTGTACCACTATTTGTACACCAAATGAACATAATTGTTTTACATGAAAAATATTTTTCGATCCAGTATTAATTTTTAAGCAACTTTACCAAATCACAATACAATATATTTCCATCTCAGGTGGTTGCGCATCAAGGTTATATTTACGCAATGAGTGGAGGTTTTAGTGACTTGAAAACCGTCGAACGTTACGATCCAAAGCAAGACAAATGGACTAAGGTTGGGTCGTATACGATATTTTTTGATTTTTTTTTTGAAACATTAAATATTTTTATTACAGATAGCTTCGTTGAATGTCGCGCGTAGATACATCTGCGCCGCCTCGATAGGTAATCAATTGTGGGCATTTGGTGGCGTGATCGGTCCTGCACAGTGGGACGATACTGTCGAGGTTTACAATGTGACCAGCGATAAATGGCTGGTAAAGAAAAAATTACCGGTTACTGGAAAGTTTGATTGTGTAGCAATGCCTACAAGCTTGGCCGATAATCTTAAATGAGATTTTCGAAAATCTATAATAGCTTGTCATATATTTAACCACAAGCAAATAAATGAAATAAATTTCATTAACTATAAACAAACTGTTTGGTTCGATCTTAATTTATTGAAGTTTGAAGAGCATCATATGAGCTCCAAAAGATATATAAGTTTGTTGTTTGGCCTATGTGTTGCTTTACAAGAATAAATTTATAAAATGACGAATCTCAGAATTTCCAACAACTCTGTTAAACTCTATTTCTAAAGGAGAAGGAGTTAAGAAATTATTATGGGTGTCAAAGTGACGTAGAAGCTGACCCGTTAGGGGGAACGAAAATGCATAAAAATAAAATTTGGAAACTTTTTGGGAAAGTCGTAGCTATAATCAGTATATAAATCTACGGTGTTGGTTTATATTTAGCGAGGTCTACATCAATTTCTAATAACTATACAAGTGAAGCAAGCTTTCTGCCTTACCATTCCAAGGCCTATCGATAGCTTGATTCACTACTGCAAACGCTTTAGTAAGTTTATATACTCTCCACTTGGTCAAAAAAGGATGCATATGGTTTAGAATATCTAGACCTGGTTGATATCGATGATTAGTAACGAGATTTTTAGTTATATTTACATGGACTAGCTAGAAAACCTGGTATCGAAACATTAGAAACCTTACTAGGAGCAAATATTAAATGTTGGTCCAAATTATTGGAAGTGTTGCTTAAGTCCTTATAGAGCTTGTAAAAAAGCTTGCGTTATAATTATAAATACCGCCGAGATCTTTTAACGTAGCAAATTCACGCCGAGTCGACTGAACTAATAATATTTTCCTTATGAAACACTCTTTTTATTTAATTTACAATTGACGAGCATTCGAATGCTCAGTCTTCTATTTAAACAATATACACATTTAAAAATACGAGTTAATTGTTCTATAATAATTAGTGAATGCGCTCCATTTGCAACAAGTGTGACCATTGTATAAAAAGTTTCAAAATTAACCACAACATTTACTAAAAATTTGGCGGCACTGCTATGAAAACCAAGGTCAAACTACCAATTTTAGATCACTAAAAGCAAACGATTGCGGCTTTCAGTGCTTTTCTTAAGCTTTACTCAACTCGTTTCTTTCTCTCTCTCTCTCCCTCTCTCTCTCTCTCTCTTCGTCTTATTCGTGATGATAGTGTTCGTAGTGTTCCAGATGTGGTTCATGATGTTCGATTTCGTGATGTCCGTGCTCGTGGATATGTGACTCGCTCTCTTCTTCCAAAACCAAACCGTAATTGTGGCTGTGCTCAGTTTTGGGATGTAAAATTTTTAATTTCTGCTTAGTACCGCCAATTTCGATGGGATTCTTGAGCAAGTGTTTGTCCTTGATATAGACCGGTACCGGATGGAAATGATGGAATTTGACACTTTGATGTGAAGTGGCATGTTTGTGTTCCACTTCATGATGGTGCTCCGATTCCTCAGGTTCCTTGTGATGCTCGTACTCGTGATGCTCGAAGTCGTGTATTTTCAAAGCTGTTGCCAAGGTTAGCAAACAAGCAAAAGAAAGTAACTGTAAGGAAATTTTATCATGAGAATTTAAGTGGCAAGTAGAAGGGGAATGAGTATGTGAGCTTTTTATTAATAATAAAAATCCCAAATATATAAATGTCGTAATAAAAATATTTTAATAAAGTGGTGAAATTGCTGGCGTGAATTTTTTTTAGAAAAAGCATTCATAATTAAAAATAATAATTTCTAAAGCATTTTCAAATAATAAAATATTTACATTGTTTATAATAATTATTTTTTTCTAAACTATTTTTTTTAGACTTATAATAAAAATTCATGTAGCTAAATATTTACATTATTCAATTTAATTATTATGATTATTATTATATTATTGTATTTAAAATTTTTTTAAAGTAATTTTTCCTTTCAAAATTTATATTAAAAATTGCTATATTTGACAAACAAATAATAATAGCAAATATTGAATATTTATTGTAGGTTTTCAAATTAAAAGAATTACAAAAAAACTAATAAGTCAAAGAATAAAATATTTACATTACTGATTTCAGTTATTATTGGTATTATTATTTATTATTTTTATAATTTTTTATCGATTTAATAAAAAATTTTATAAGAAATAATTTACATTATTGAATTTCATTATTATTTTTTTTACTAATAGTTTTTAAGATTTATATTAAAAATTCTCATATTTGTGTTTGTTTGTATGTATGTTTATCATGTTTTTGTGTGTTATCGAATCAAAAAAATAGTTTTTAAAGGCATTTTCAGAAATTAAAATATTTATTAAATAAAAATATTATTATTATTATTTATATTTTTCTTTATTAATTTTTTTTTTAGATTTATTGAATTTAGTTATTATTCTTTATATTTTTAAATTGTTTCTTAATTATTTATTTAAAATTTTGATTACTATTTTTCAAAATTTGTCATAAAAATCCATATACTTGGGAAAAAAAAACAATAGAATATATTCAAAACATTTTTTTTGTAATTTCGAATTAAAAAAACATTTTCCAATAATAAAATATTTACATAATATATTTTAATCACTATTATTTCTATATCTTTTATCTGAAATTCATATTCATAGCAAAACTTAATATAAGCACATGTTGTTAATATATTTTTTTACGTTTTCGAATTAAAAAATTGAATTCCAAAGCATTATCAAAAAAAAATTTTTTTCATTACTTATTTTATTCATTAATATTTTTTATTTTTTCGTTTTTGTCAAGATTTATTAAAAAACTTTAATAAACTAAACAAAATATTTACTTTATTGATTTTAATCAATTATATTATGATTCTTCTTTTATAAATTCTGTTTTTGAATTATTGAAAATAAAATAATTGTGTGACTTAAGTTTTTAAGTATATGTTTTATTGCTTTTTTTTCAAATAATTTTCACTTCAATTCTTACGATAAATTTCAGCATTTTGCAGAACACTTCTCGAAATTAACAGCTAACAGCAGCCACGTGAGCGCACACCCACACAAATGCACGGTATTAAGCGAACGTCCGTCAAGGACTTTTGTTTACATATATTTTATTTTTTTTCTATTTGCCTGCACTTTGCTTGTTTACACACACACTTTCGTCGCAACACTCGAACTCGAAGAGACGTTGTTAACCGTGGCAGCTTAGCGTACTGAATGTGGCCAATGTGCGCTTACCAGATACGATTTATACCATTTGGCATGCGCCGCTGAGCCACAGCTAAACAACAAAAACAACAACAACATTTCAAAATTTAAAGGAAAATCGTGCGCGTACTGGCGAACTGGTGAAGCGATCGGCACCCGGTTTTGTATTTAACGGTGGCGTTAACAACAAATAACAGGCTGGAAAAAAATGTAAAAGAGTAGTATCAGCAACAAAATAAAAACAACAAATTGAATATGAACAACAATAGCAGTATGCGGGGTTAGCGTAAAGCTAACGAACTCGCTGCATTCAATTTTCCCAGCCAATTTCCTTTTCTATTATTTAGTTTTAAACGCTTAAGCGCTTATGTTGTTGTTAAACAGTTATTTATGACAGCTACTTTCTTAAGCTTTTCACTAGTTAATATCCAACAAGTCGCAATTGGTAAATTACAAACTAAATTCGTTTAAATAATCTTTTAAAATATTTCCAAGCTCCTCAAAGTACTCCTTTTTTTTGCAACACGTGCAAGAAATCGCAACGCTTAAACAACGCGAGCAGCTTCGTTACACGGTTAGTTAAAAACGGGGGCGGAGAAGAGCATACCGTTATTGCATTTAATGTCAAATGGCTCGGCAAAGTATTCATTTTATAGCATATCATCGAAAAAAAATCACAAGAACAACAAAAAAAACCGTTAAACAAAAAAATTATCTATAAAAGAGTAAGCAGGGTTCTTATAGAAAAAAAACTGTCAAGGGTACCAAAACCATTGAAAAAAAAAACCAAAAAAAAAGCCACTTGCTCGAAAGGAATGACGTTACAGAAGAAAAAACTGGAAAACATGTCAACGAAAGTAAGTAAGGCTGAAAAAAAATCACGTTTACTCTCTGCAGGCGCTTACGAAACACTGTAGATCAAGGGAGCTAGAGGAGAGGGGAGAGAGAGAGAGGAATATTAAGAAAAAATTACCGTATGATGGCCAAATAGGCTGATTTAACTGTATGCAATAGAAAAATATACCCCAAAAGCACAAAAGCTCTACTTCATTATAAAGCAGAGAGGAATAATAATAAATGTAAAAAGATTCCCAAAGCAAATAAAATCAAATGAAATATAACAGATCGGAGAAAACTCTAAATAACCTATCCTTGCTAAAAAGCTTTAAAGCTCACTCGCGGTAATAAAATCACAAAGTAACTAGGATATAATTAAACCAAATAAATCCCATACTATCTTGGAGATATATAAAAGCTTCACCAAAAAACGGATTAAAGTGATACAACCAATAAAAAAATAAAAAATTTAACCTCATACGTTGACTGATGGAGCTAAAAAGCTTTAATCATCACAAATCTCAAAGCGTCAGAAACGAATTAATAAAATAATTATAAAAAAATATAAATAAAAGTGACTAGTTGAGCTTTAGTGCTTTTAATTGGTGGCGTAAGACCACTCAGAAGGAATGAAAAAATTAAGTTTAAATGCTTAACTCTTCATACAACACTACGCGCTAATTAAGAGCAACCTCAAAAGCATCAAAATGGAAAGCTGTAAGAAAAAGCTCAGCCGTTTGGCAGCGTTTATTGGTGAAGCTTTCTGTATTGTAAATATTATATAGGTGTGTATTATGAAAACAAAAATGTAAAAGGGTATTTCGCCACCGGCATCATCGGAATCTGAAGCTCTCAAATGTAATGCCTCTTAAAACTCTAAATTTTACCGTAAATGTTACGCATACGCACCGTACCAGCCCAACAATGACAGCAATAATAATGACCAAAAACAGCAGTGACCATTTGAAAAATGTTGATAATGAAACAATACAAAAACTTTATGAGCTATGACAGGTGGTAATGACAATTTAATGAACAGTTATCAGAAAACCTCAACAGATTACTGAGAAAAACATAAAAAATGCAAGATGAAGCGAACTTGATGAGAAGCAAATGAAAATAGAAACTAAAAATCAAGAAATTCAAGTTTAATTATCACAACTAAATATTTTTGCAATTAAATATATGCGCATGCGTCGTTAACTGACACGCACCACAAGTGCAAGGTAACAAATTGTGCGCATGCGTGGTCTACGCAATATATATAATACTATGTGTGCATATATTCGGTCATTGGAATTTGTCAACTGGTCCATGGATGTATGGACACATTACAAAGTAAATAAAAAATTTCATAGATTTTTAATATAGACATTTACATATTTTATGCACTATATACCTAAGATTTACATAGATTGCTACCGTTATATAACGGCGTGGCTCACTTTCTACTTTTCCCAACAGTTTTTAATAATCCAACCAATTTTCCAGTCTCAGTCTAGTATTATAGAATTCTAAATTACATATCAATTTGCATACGTACGTTTATCCATGATGTTATTAAATCTTACATAATATTTTTGCGACGCGGCATTAGCACTCATTTAACGGTACAAGTGTTGCTGCCAATTAAGTGTCGTTTGAGAGTAAAAAGTGTGTATTTTTTAGTGTAAATTCGATCTTAAAAAAATATTCATATTTAAAAAAATTTAATTTTTTTAATTTTTTTGAGGAAAAAATTTCTGGGTTTTTAATTTTTTTTTAAATTATTTTCAATTTTGAATTTTTTTTAAAATTTCAAATTCATTACTTTTGTAAATTTGTCGTTTAAGAAAAAAATATTTTTTTAACTAGTTTTTTAGGAAAATAAAAAAAATTAAAATTTAGAAAATGTAAAATAAATATTTTTTCTGACATTTTTCTAAAAAAAAACAAAAAAAATTTTTTTTTTGAACAAATAGTTTTTACTCTTAAAAAAGTTTTTACTTTTAACATGGATATTTTTTCATAATTTTTTTTTACAAATTTATAATTTTTGTAAATGTCTCGTTAAATTGCCATGAAGGTGCATCAAATCGCATATAAAAAACCATTAAAAAGCTTAAATACATTTACAAGATTTTTTAATTTTAAGTTCATTTATAAAGACATAAATGTACAATAAGTATGTACGAAAATTTTAGTTAATAATTTTTTTCAAAAAATTAAAACTTTAAGAACTCTTATTTATTTATAAATTTTTTTTTAAATGCTTACGCTTCGTTTGCGTTAAATTTAAAATGAGCAAAAATAACAAAAAAATTTATTATTTATATTTTATTATTTCTTTATCTTTTTTTTCTTTTTGATTTTTGGTATTATTTATTGAAATTTTTTTAATATTTACATTCACCAATTTTTAATATAATTTTTTGACAATTTAAAAAAAGTAAGCAACTCCGCAATAAATTAACAATGCGCCAATTAAACTAGCTTGGTTTAACTTTAATTATCATTTGTATAGCTTTCCTGCTCTTTAACTCAACAACGCTGTAAAAGCGCGCCGTTACCATTCATCTATTGGCAGTGGTCCAGATTTGCACACTATCTTTATATGTGTTTTATTATCTTGTCATTATAATTTTCCAACCAACCAACTTGCTTTGACACATTCTCCATTCACTTGTTGACGCAA
Organism: Bactrocera oleae; assembly: GCF_042242935.1. Classification (NCBI taxonomy): domain Eukaryota; kingdom Metazoa; phylum Arthropoda; class Insecta; order Diptera; family Tephritidae; genus Bactrocera; species Bactrocera oleae. The sequence continues at coordinate 6,177,625 of NC_091539.1, forward strand.
AATACATTTGTACATATTATGCATCTATGTTTTCGTACTACTTGCGCAACTGTCAAAAATTGCACATTGTTGCTCTTAATAACCCTTCATAAAAAATGGAGCGCTCCACAATATATGGGCCTTATTTGTGGGTATCACTTAGTGCAGATTTATGTCCATTCATGTCGAAATGTTCAAAAGTAAAGTAATCTAAAGCTTACACCACGTTCACACCATACGATTTTGTAAAATATATAAGTTTTTATAAAAAAAGAAAAAAAACCGAAGTTTTTACAAAAGTAGTGCAACAAAATAAATCAGCAAAACTTTTCAAAAACAATATTGATTTTTTTAATTTCAGGAAATTTTTTCAAATTCGATTGAGTGGTATAATGTCAAAATGCTAATACTCTCAAATAACTGATGCTATCATGACGACTTATAAAGCATGTAGGTGCTAAAGCCATGGGGAGACATACATAGTTCAAATGCAAGAATTATACAATGACAACCGTTTCAGTGACGTCACTTTAGCAAAAGCATACAAATTGCTTACACTATTTATTGGTAGTATGGCCTGTATATACTTTATTAATATATTTACACCCTGAACAATATATATTAAGTTTGACAAAAAGTTTGTAACACCCAGAAGGAAACGTGGGAGACCCTGGGAAGTACCATATACTTACACATAGGTATAAATATTCGGTGTGACGAGTTTAGTCGACTTAGCCATGTCCGTTTGTACGCCCATCTGTCTTGCAGTCAGTTTTTGAGGTATGGTACCGAAATCTTCTCTCCAATATGTCTCACATTTATCAGAACAGCTGATGTCGAACCGATATAACATATAGTTGCCATACAAATTGACCGTTCAAAATCAAGTCTTCGTAAAGCATATAGTTGTCATACAAATTAACCGTTCAAAAAGAAACTCTTTTATGGAAAACTTTTTCATTTGATAAGTTATCTGCATGAAATTTGGCATAGATTATTGTGCAAGGCAGCGCTAAAAACTGTAAAGAGTGCTATAGCTTCGGTGCAGTCGAAATTAATGTATTGTTTTGTTTATTTTGCAAGCTGTTTGTTTTTGACTTCATTTACATTGAAGCAAACTTCCGCATGTGCTGTTATGTTGTCGATAAGTTTGCATCTGTCAAGCGGCCAATTTAAATTGACATATTTGTTTTTTCGATTTTTGCAATTTATTTTCATGCGCGAAAACATCAATTTTTACTTCATTTTATTTTTTCTATTTATGCAAAGACAAAATTGCTATTGCTCTAAATTGTTGCGCATAGCTGCATATGTGCTGCCACTGCTTGTGCTAGAGATTTATGCGTGCATAGCAATTTATAGGAAAGTAAGCATCTGACAGAAAGAAGTGAGGCATTTAACAGCGTTGTTATGAGATCACTTAGAAAGATAGCAAAGCTTACAAGCATGCCGCCAGAGCCTTTGCTGAACTGTTTTAGCTGAAATAATAGGCTTTGAAAGCTGGCTAACTTGCATGTAGTTGGTGGAAGAGAAGTAGAAAGGACGCGCACAGTAAAGTTTAGGTGCGCTAAAGGGAATTAAAAAAAATGTTTAACAAACTACAAAAATGCTGGTTCCTCTACACATATTTGAAGGCGAATCAGCGCGTTTTCCACTATTTTCGGTTGAGAAAAAACTTTGATAGCTTTTATTTTATGACTTTACACCGAATTTTGTAAAAAAAATACACTACATAAAAAATTTTACGAAATTTCCATAAAAACACACACCATACTTCTTTTTTTGTAGTCAGCAGCTCCGAGTGGCAAGACGTACACAATAAACCAATCAGCTGGAAAATGCATGTTCATATGTACATTTATGGGTCTGCCATTTGTTTTACGTTTTTGACGGCGGAAAAAATGTTTCCCACTCAAAGGCATAAGTGAGTGCAAATTTTTAAGTTTTAACGTCACATTTCACCATTTCACAACGGACAACCAACAAACCGGCAGTCAGCTGTCAGTGGCGAGTAGTCAACAACCATCCTTTTGTTCAAGTTTCATAACTCAGTTATAGTAATTAAAATGTTTGCATGTTATGCCCACAATTATTCAAGCGATTTGGCTACGTAATAGGTAAATTGGGCAGCGGTTAAATGAATGTTTTAGTTTTTGTTATATTTTATTTTAATGACCAATTAAAAAAATAAGTTCGCGCCTATACTAAATATGAGAAACTATATACATACAAACAATCAGGATAAAATTGAGTTTATATTGTACTTGTCTATGTGAAAACTTGTCATTATGTTTATTCATACTTTCTAAAAATTGGTACGGCTCTATATATGTCAAAATTTGTAAGCTGATTAAGTTTTTGAATTTCAAATTTTTAATTTTTTTATTTATATTTTTGTTTGTATTTTTTTTTTAAATAAAAAAATATGTTTGTTACTTTTGAACATATCACAATTATTTCAAGCTTTTGATTTATATTCCTTATTTTTTATTATTATTATTTTTTTTGATTGTTTACAAAAAAACATTTTTGTTACGATTGAGCAAATCACAAACATTTTTTTTGCTTGCCATAACAATTTCGCACAAAGAAATTCCAATAGGCCATCGCGTGAGTTCATATACCATATAAGTATATATTTTACGCTATCACACTCGATTTACTTTAGCCAGTGGGATAATACAATAATTTAAAATAATAGCGCAAATATTTACGAATTAGCAAAAAACGCAATATGTAAAGACATTTTCCTATATACAAAAACAATATACACAGCAGCTATTGCGCCATGCACTAACCATTGTAATGTGTGTAATCAACATAAAAATGCCGAATATGCACAGCTGTAGAATAGACACTGTATTCTCTCATTTCAATTGATACGTAAAATTGAACACAGCGACTTAAATTAGGTTTAATACTATAAAACTTTTTAGCTGTTAAATTAAATTTAAATTAGTTTTACAGAGATTGCCAAATCTATCGAGTTCCCGATAAAAAGAATGCGCTTAGACAGTTTTATTTATTGCGAAACATAAATATAACATAAGTAGTTACATTACGTGCATACGTAACTAGCAAATAAGAGATCTACATTTGCTATCAAAATATACCAGCTTCAACTTTTAAAATACAATTTTGCAATAAAATCAATCGGGAAATCAAATATGGCACATATTTGCGCAGACACTGGGGTTATACGTACGATTAAACGAATCACCTGCATATATAAATATATGATGCGTATGTACATATTAGTATGTATTTGTATTGATGAGCTGATTGTTTGAGCAGGCACGTACAGCTACCATTGCTGGGTAGGAAGTATTGATACCGTATGGATTTAATTGTATGTAGGCTCATGTATCGCATGTTTTTTGCATTTTTGTTTAAATTTGATATGAAATTCAAATTCAGGTCAGTGGCATAATGAAAATGAAAAGCGCGATTTTTCATGCATAAACTTCCGCTATAAATCATAAAAATACCAATACGAGTGATTTTTTAGTTGTAGAAAACGATATGAAAAATTAGCCTATAACAAAAAAAAACTTGTAGAAATAATATATATTTTTTATTAATATTATTTTTATTTTATTTTTTTTTTAATGCATTGTAATAAAAATTATATGTAAATTTATTAATGAATTACAATATTTCTTTTAATTGTTATTATTATTATATTATTTTTATTATAAAAAAAATGCATACGTTTCAATTCAATTAATCATACGTATTTAAACGTAACGCCGGCAAATATGTAAAAGAAGATCCGCAACAGCTTTCGTATGCTGTTTCCTGTTTAAAAATATATTGATAATTGTTTTAGTTTCGCTTTTTATGAATTCTGGTAACATTGCTAAATTTGTTTGCAAATAATTAAATATGCACTAGCGAATAATGTACAAACTTTCGTGTTGTTTATGGGCGGTCAAATTAAAAAATTCGATAATTTTAAATAAAATGTTTGCTAATGCGTAAGTGTATAATTGTTGTCATTTAAGTATTGAATTAAATAGCTTCTTGTAAGAAAACTTATCGATAGCAACGATAAATTAATGGCATTATTTACAACAGCTGTTTTTGTTTATATTGTTATGGGCTTCCTTTGTGGAATAAGAAATTTAGTTTATTTTGCAAATATGCTGTTCAAATACAATACAAATGAAAACAAAAGGATACGCTTAAATATTTTTCGTTTCAGTATATGACCTCATCGTTGATTTCAGGCATAAACAATAGCGAGATACGTAACACATTCTAAGCTAGACTAATTTTGTTTTAAGCAAAATATTTTAAATAGTTATAAATATATAAAAAATAAAGAGAAAGCATTTTTTCAAGTATATTACCATTAGCAAAACTCAACCCTTTACAGTGGACAATAGCAAAAGGATGATATGTTTTTGTGTTGGGTGGTTCAAAAAGTGCTGGTAGTGTTCGTGTACAATGCTATAACCCATTCAAAAATTTCTAGACAAAGGTATGTTTGAATGAACATTCTCTGGTATTAAGTGTTTATATCAGTATACTTTCAGTTTTATCCATTTAATGTTGAACGAAGCAATATATAATATGTGGCTTATAACTGAATGGACGTATTCTTACCATTGGCGAAAAAAATTCAAACGGCAAGATGAATGAATGACGTGTGATATTATAAGAAATAATTATAAGTATCACATTTTTTTGTTTCAATTCAGCTTTCCTGCTTGTTTGCAATTGGTGATTTAATTAACTATGATGAAATATGATTTTGAGCATGACATACTCAAGTGCAAATAATTATACCGCCAATACTTCATTGAATAAGTAGACCTTTGAATAAAATGTTTTCAAATTCATTTTTAAAATGGTTTAAAAAAAAAATGTTCTAAATTTTTAATATGTAATTTATTGCAGTTTTTTATAACCAAATGTATTCTATTTTTCAATGAAATAATTGTGAATTCATATAAATAAAAATATTCTAAAAATAGTTCAATTTAACTAATGAAGCTTTACTTTACTTACTAAATACACACATATTTTAAAACAGAAAAATTTGAAAATAGCTCAACTACATTGTTTGAAATGTAAAAAATATAATACAAAAACAAAAAACTTAAATAAAAAATATTTATTATTATTAACAAAACGTGTAACTCACCTGATTGTAACTTAAACGGCATTAAGCTATCAATATTTGTAATCATTGCTTAATTTATTATCATTATCAACACTTCTTTTCTTTTCTTACACTTATTGCATTAAATATTTAGCGCACTTTTTAGTAGGGGTGTATATATGCACATTTATCTTATTACATCTTGGTACATACACATGATACTATATATTTGCGTTTATTTTATTTTTTCAATATGCACAATTATTTCCTAATGCCAACTAATTTTACATTGCTATAAAAGATTGAACTTACATATTAATTGTTTGCTAAATAAATATATATATATTTTTTTTCGTTTGATTCACTTATATAAAGAGTTTTCTTCACTTTTATGCTTTTCATATTATTACATTTTATACCAATTAATAATTTTTCTTATTTGATTACACTTAACCTTACTATTACCAGAGAATATTAATAAATAATAAATAAATAAATTTCTGTTTCAGGTGTCTCAGCTTAAGGCTCTTTGGAATAAAGTGCCCAATGCTCGCAAAAGCTTTTTATTTTTTAATTAGCAATAAAAATATATAAAATGTACTTAATAAGTTAAATTTATATAGCAATAAAATTTTATTAGCAGTTGTGTAACTTTACTCCATCACAAGTCATTATAAAAATAACTGGGTCAGCGTTCTTGTGTATTGTTGCAAATTGCCAACATTTACTGTTTAATATTTGCTTATTAAATTCTCTTTATGTATTTCAAAGCACTGTTATGCCGCGATAAACTGTACAAAAAATTAATAAAATAAAACTTAAAAATTAATAAACTAATAAGAATTTTCAACAAATGGATACGCTTCAACTGCCGCCTTGACAAATTTACTTCCTTCAAAATGGCGGTTTAAATAGGGATATGCAATATTTTGTGCCGATAAGTGGCTATCGATAAAATTTTAGAAAATAACCATAAATTTGATGCAACTATGTATTTTAATTTAAATTTAAACGATTTTTTAATGAAAATTAATGTTTTTTTTTGTTTTTGTTTTTTGATTGTGTTAACATGCATTTATGTGATAATCTTGACTACATGTGTATCAGAAATTTAAACGCAAGAGAGCATGTTTATGTATGGTATGGGTATTTGTGTAAAACAAAATTATTAAATTTTATAAACTACTTAATTCGGCTTAGTTATTATTATTAATCAAGCATATGTATATACAAAGTCTTTGCAGAAGGCGTATTTTAGATATGATTTTGCGTGTTATTTTACATTTCTTATTTACAATGTTGTGTGCAATTTCTACAATGCGCAAAATGTCGCTATGAAACAATTTTTTTTAATTATATATAGTATGTATGTATACACACACAATTTCTTTCTTTGTCATACATCGAAACTAATCAAATTCTGCTTGTGTAACATCTCTGCTTTTATTTAATTTATAAAGTATATTTTAGTTATACTTATTTTTTATGTAGTATCTCTGTTTTCCAACCAAATAATTTTAAGTGTTCGCAGTTATATTTTATTTGTTTTTATTAATATTGTTTTTTTTTCATTTTTGATTTACATTTTTTTACTTAATTTTGTTTTTATTTCATGCAAATAAATAATTGCTTAAGTCAGTGGCGGATCCAATATTTCTTTCTGGTGGAACTTTTCCTTCCAACTTTTTTTTAATATTGATGTTACTTCATAAATTCTTCTGAATTTGAATTAAAATCACCGATTATGGGGGAGTTTTGACACCCTCACGTATGCGTCGATATTATTACAAAATAAACGCCTAAAAGTATGCAACATGTAACTGTTTTTTATATTAGAAATAAAAATTAATTATAAAAAACTTATTTATAAAATGAAAGAATATTAATGAAGTAATAAAATATGTCTCACGTTTGTTATTTTTTTATTTATTTACAAAGCTTTCTTTTTAAGTAGCACTAGACATTTTTTTGCGTATGCAAATGAAAATAGAACTTAAAATGCAAAATAATAATTTTTAATAGAAAAATAAATAAAAACCATAACAGAAACTCAGTCAACTTGAGTGACTTATAAATGAAAAGTAAATTATATGTAATAATAAAATCAAATTTTAAAGATCAGCTGCAAAAGACCTTAATATAAATTAATTTAATTAAATAAAGTCACTTAACAAATAAACACTTTCCGTGAATAACTCAATTCGTTTTATATGTTGAATGTGTCAACTGATAATCATACAACAGAAACTAGCATTATATTGACTTAAAAATAGCTTCCCTTTTACTTCAACCGCTTAAAAGACTTTAAGACTGAATATAAAAGCTCCACTGCGCATGTCATTCCAAAAGGAAAAAAAAAATTTTTTTTTAGAAATAACAACACGCATAAATTCGGTAAATTTGACATTCTGCTCAAATATTTATAGTGCTTACAGCAATTGTTTATAAGTTCGGTTAAAAAAAAAAATTATAACAGAAACCAATTATTTGCAGGTTATATTTCATATAATTTTTCTGATTTTCATAATATTTACGTTTGTTTGCTTTTTTTGTTGTTTTGCCTTTTTTTAATTAAACATGAACATTTGTATGTATGTAAAAGTGAAAGAGAATGTCTCAACCGAATTTGCTTCGCATACAAATTATTATGTTATAATTCAATATATATGCATTTATATTGTGTGCATGCAATGTGGTAATGAAATTCAACTAAACACAATCTCATCTAAACCATAATTTTAAACGCAACGCATCGACGCCATTTAAGTAATAGCGAAACAAGCGTTTATCACGAACAAACCCCAAGTTCTCATACAAGCGCAAAGCGGGCACGTTACGCATTTCGGTTTCGAGCACAACTTCATCAGCATTGTCGGCAAGCATAGCCTGAAAATTGCAATGCAGAAATTAGCATAAAAATATGTCAATTATATTAAAAGTAAAAGTAATAATGAAAAAAAAAACGCTTGTTCCAATTTACCTCAATTGCTTTTTGCACCAATGTTGTGCCAATCTTAAGTTTCCTATATTCCTTACGCACTGCCAACATTGCTATGTAGCCACGCCTCACGTTTCTGTGCATATCAAGCTTACATACTATGGCACCAATATATTCATTGCCATGCGCTGCCAGAAAACACAATTTCGGCCAATTGTATATGAAATAACGATACGTATAAATAGAGTAAGGCTCCGATAATTCGGCTTGTATTAGACGCATTATATCCTGCAGCAAAAGAAAACAATTAAATACATTTCTGTTTTACACAAAATATCAATAAATTGTTAATATATATATACAACAAACCGCTCACTCACATGCATTTGCAACTCAGATTCATATTCCTTATACTCAATATGCACATTACTCAAATCCAATTCGGTTGTCGCAGCCAGTGCGGGCATTGTTGATACGCTTAGCGGCGCTTCCTTAGGGTTACTTTGATCAGTTTGCTGCGCATCGTCTGTGTGCTGCTTGGCAGTGTTGTTCGTATTGTGTATTGCAGTAGGAGGGTTAGCATATATAGTATTTTGTTGTACCACTATTGGTGTGGACAATTGTTTGTGTTGTAAGCTGGTGTCAGACATTGATACCGCTGCAGTTGCCGCAACTCCTCTCGCCGTTGCTGCATTTAATATATTCGGTTCAGTATTGTTGGTTGTGGGTTTAGTTATTTCAACACTGACTGCGCATTTTTGTTGCGTTTCTTTACTATGCAACGTTTCGTCTTGTTCATTAACGAAATCATGGAAACCATTTTTCAATTGCACCATTTCTGCTTCCGTTGGTTTGAGCGTTGCTTCCGTCGGACTTGTGTACATTAATTCAGATGACTCGCCATTGCTATTATGACTCGTCTGTGGTGACTTATTATTTTCAGTTTCTAAATTAGTTTCTTTGTTCTTTTGCTTGTTGTTTTTACTTTTTGATTTTTTCAAAGCACCAGACGTTGATATTTCTTGCAAGGCTGACCGTTGATGTTGTGTTTGTACATTGGCCGTCCTCGTGCTGTTCTTTGCAATATTAGTTGCGGGTGTATGATGCCCATTCTGTGCAGTATGACTGCTGCACTTCCCAACAGTACCGTTTATTTGTAGACCATCTCCTGTTATGTGTAAATGTTGTTCTAATATTTTTGAAATCCCATTCGCTGTGACTTCTGCTTCACCACTAACATTCGTAACTTTTTTAACGTCCTTAGCAACATCCGGCAAGTTGTCATTTGAGGGACCGTTGGCAGGCACCTTCCCATTTGCCCTTTTACTCTTCGGCCTTTTCTTTGATTTCTGTGTTGTTGCTAACTTCTGCTGTTCAACAATGGCACTTGCGGAATTATCCATTGCTTTTTGTTTGTGAACAAGCACGCAAATTTTGTATGAAACAAAAATTAAGCGCTTAAAATGACAATATTCTTTGTCCTGGCCTTATTTGGTATTTGTTGTAACTCTATCGCTTAGCACTTCTTCGTGTCGTTAACCGCACAGCACTTGTTTGACACTTCCTGCCTTGATCACTTGTACTTTGTCTTGCTTAAATATGCTATAAATTCATACAGTTAAAACATTTTTCTATATTTCGTTTGCTTTTAAGTTTAGTTTTACCTCGAAATATTAAATTTGTCGTCTATAAGTTAAAATTATTTTTGAAAACTAACTTCATGTATGCCACTGGTTAAAATCTTCTTTTAGTTCGGCCCAGTACTTACTTCGCGAAGTCACCCGTCTTTGACAATATCTTCTTCACCGTATAATACTAATGTCTGTCCCCTGCCTTGCCCTGCTTTCTGTCAATCACATCCAGCACCTTCCTTGATCTAACCGACGCTCTCAAATTTTACTCTCGCATTCCAATTAGGTTACAAATATATTCTTAATAAGCCCCTAAAACTATTATGTAAAATTTCTTGATAAAAATTACTATCAATTTGGGTTTTTCGTAAGTTCTTTAAAATTTTCACTTTCCTCGCGAGTTGAACGTGAAAGACAACTTCTACGTTGCCAGATAACAAATAACTTAATCCATCAAAATTCTGATACGAAATATATAATTTATAAATAACAATTGGTTAGAAAACTTTGTAAAACATACAATAAAATAAATCATTCAAATTTACATTATATGTTTTAGCTAGTAAATTGCAGCAATAATAAACTATGCAATATATTAAGTGTATGATACGAGCACCTTTTTGGTAAAGTATTTAACATAAGTATGGCAAGGTGCTCTTTCAATATCAGCAGTTGTAGCTTGACAGCTGCGAATGATGAAACAGAGCTGTTAATTGCTGCTAAGTTAAAGCTTGTTTGATACAAAATCAATAACCTGTTACATGTCTGCAAAATTTTCATATAACATACATATTAAATAATTACGTGAAAATGCATTATTTAAAAATCTATTTTAAAGTCAATGACAGTTCTTAATTTAGAATTAACAACTCTTTTTTTAAAAAAGACCACCCTGTGCCAAACTAGCGCCAGCTTGGTGACAAGAATAACAACAATGGTGACAGCATTTGTTATCATTTGAGAAGTTCATAAAATTGCTGTCAAGTTCGATAAAAAAAGGCGCTAAATATTTTTATTTTCATTTTCAATTATTGTAAATATACTTAAGAAAAAATGCCAAAATCTAAGAAGTCTCGAAAGAATAGACGTAGCCAAGATGAGGAGCAATCCGATAGCAGTGATAATGAATCATGTAACTCTAAATCAGAAACCCGACATCATAAGCAAAAGAGTTCAAAACATTCAAACAAGAAAAATCGATCATCTAAGAATTTGGACACAGAAGATTCAAATAGCACTACTTCCAGCTCTACACCGGCAAGGGATTTATCAGACTCTGCAACGCGTAAAACAGGCAAGCATTCTAAAAGACGTGAAAAAAATAATCCAAAACGTGTGCATAATGATGATGAACCAGAGGAACGTAGGCAACGTCGACGCACGCATAGTCGTGAGCGTGAAGAAATAAGTAGCGGCGGTGAACCACATGTTTCCAAATGGGACAGTCCTGAGAGGCGAAATCGCCAACGGAGCAGAAGTAGAAGCCGCCAGCGGCAAAGGCAAAGTAGAGAGCGTGAAAGAAGTGCACAACGTGATGCAGTACGGTCACACGGAGATCGAAACGACCGCGGAAATCGTTCACATAATGAGTATGCAGGAAGAGAGCGTTTGCCAGACAGACATGACTACAGGGATCGTTATGTAAATAGAAATAGAGAGGAACGTTGGAGAGATGATCGTGGACATCAAAACGAACGAAAAGGGTAAGTCAAGTACTGCTGAACATCGGTAGCATATTATATTTAATAATGTTTTAATTTAGGCGAAGTCGCAGTCCTCGTACTGATAAACAACAGAATAGATCACAAGGCCATGAACGTTTTAAACGGGAACCCAGAGAACACTCTAGACAACAAAACTCACCCGCTCGACGTGGCCGTACAAATCGCAGGCACTCACGCGACGATGACAGTAAAAACTATGAGTGGGGTGGTAGACGTGCTGATGATAAAAATGATGCGTCACAAATAAAAGAGGAACCCGTCGAAAAAGAGAAACCCAATTTCGGTCTAAGTGGAGCGTTATTAGAAGATACGAATAAAGTTAATGGCGTAGTTGTAAAATATGCTGAGCCGCCAGAAGCCCGAAAACCTAAACGTCGTTGGCGTCTATACCCATTCAAAGGTGAAACTGCGCTACCTACATTGCATATACATAGACAAAGCTGCTTCTTGGTTGGAAGAGATCGAAAAGTAGCCGATTTAGCTGTAGACCATCCGAGTTGTTCAAAACAACATGCCGCGCTACAATATCGGCTTGTACCATTCGAACGCGAAGATGGCACGCAGGGTAAACGTGTCCGGCTATATCTGATTGATTTGGAATCTGCGAATGGCACTTTTTTAAATAACAAGAAAATTGAGCCGCGGAAATATTATGAATTAATTGAAAAGGATGTTATAAAATTTGGCTTTAGTACACGAGAATATGTATTATTGCATGAGAACAGCAAAGAAGATCAAGAGGATGATGACGTATTTGTTAAACCAGAACCGGAAGATGTACCAGACGGACCAAACCCTTGATATTAATCTATATGCCAATAAGGGCCTGTGCCGTCACAAAGAACACAATTATCATTATCATTGGATTCGTAATAAATACATGTTTTAAGGCGTTGAAAATATCTGAGAACAAATCACGTAACGTAAATCTTTGATTTGTTATACAGATGCGCTAATTCTGCTTAAAATAAATTTTAAACAATTTATTTGATTTCATCATTTAAGAATAATACAGTTTTGGATTTAAAGATTGATAAGCACACTTTCCAGGGGTATATTAATAACAAATTGTAGATATTTTTTTTATAAATATATGCTCGGTATCATTTTCATAATTTTGATTTATGTGATTTTCTCGTAAACACGATAAAGTCCATCGTCATACACAGTTTTAAGAACAGTTAAGTTTTATGATAATTTGTTTAAATACCGAAAAGTATGGCAGCCCGCTGCTGTCTTTCAACGATTTCCAACTGTCAACCAATTGGAATTACTTGCGGTATGTTACAGCGTCTGCTATTGTGTTTTATTTTTTAAAGTGTGATTAAAGATAGCAATAATTAAATACTATATAACGCGAAATAAGTTAAGTTAATGTATATATACAGACAAAACACTTGCTGTTATTGCTAAATAAAGCATTATTAAAAAGTGTACACAAGTGTTTACTGTAGCTGAGAGGATTACTTCAATTATACATTGGTTGAAAGTTACTATCAGTTCTATATTTTTAGAAAGCTTTTGTCTGCCGCGTAAGAATATTAAGAAAATGCCGAAAAAACAATCAAGAAATGGTTTTATGATTTTTACCATGGATTGGAAGTCTAAGTATGGTAAACACTTAACATTGTCCGAAGCTACAACAGAATCTGGCCGAATATGGGGGGTAAGTTAAATTTAATAATTTGAGCGAAATTATGGCTCTTTGGTAAACTCCACCTTTAAACGCTTCTGAGCTTTTATAACCATAAAATTTATATATACTGCATACAGTCAATGTCGGTGCAGGAGCGTGCTCCATATAATGAGCGCGCAAAGCAGGAAAAAATGGGCTTAAAATCTAGCGCAGGACCAAAACTTACATGTACGGGTAAGGCCATTTCAGAAGTAGAAAGGGAGCGACAGGATGCCGAGGAGCGTGAACGGCGCATTAAACGGACTATCGAGATGATTGTGCGAAACAGCGTTAAGAATTACCGTAAGCTAACTGTATTTGCGAAAATATTTTTGTTGTAATACAATTTGATTGATTTTTTTTTTATAGAATTGAAAACACAACCGTACTACTTTGTGATGGTTAATTATTTCACACGGTCACTCGGAAGCGGTTGTTATGTGCCAGCCGAAATTTCTGTTGCTAAATATTCATTACAAGAAGGTGTTTGCCGCACATATCATAGTTTTATAAATCCTGGTACGCACCTCTAACTACAACTTTCGAATTCTAACAAAAAAAAAATACTAATTTTTATTCGAATATTTAGGACCTGAAATGTACGGTTTACAATATGAGGCACAGCATCATTCGGAAAATACACATAAGCTACCGTTACCGCCAAATGCTAAAGGCGAAACCGATTTAGGTTTAGTTTATAATAATATATTAGATTTTATACGTGATCCAGAAACTGGCGAGTATCCGCCAATTTATACTCACCGTGATTTCATACCAGTTGTTAAATCTGTTTTTGAATTTCTCAAATCCGATGTATCCGCTAGAGATATCGTATTTGACACATATTCTATACAATATCTCTTGTATATACTCAAAGAATCTGCTATGAAAATAAATGGATCGGATAAACAAATTTCCAGCTACATTACTGATGCTGATTTTGAAAGGGACTTTTTTGAATATCAAACTGGCATAGCTTGCGCTGTAAGTTTAAACTATTAATTAAAAAAATCCTATAAACATTTTGTATTGATGCCACGTGCAAATAATTATATAAATATAATTTCTACCAACAGTATCATGAAGAAATTGATAAAAGTAAATATTGTACACAATCATGTGTAGTCCGCTGGGGATACATGTTTTCTGATTCACTTTGTGGCGAAGTTGCTGTTGATTTGATACCTGGTCGTCATGTGCCCGCCACAACTAATTTAGACGCCATTATAAATCCAGCTCCAAGCACACATGCTGACACTGAATCGCAAATTTCAGTAAATAGTGAAAGCACTTTCGCTACCAAAGCCGTATCCGAGAGAACAATTTACTATGATTATCAAAAGGCATATACACCAGCGCGTGTAAATAACACCGATCGTTCTTCGTGGCCGTACGATGGTGATGATTTTCCAACGCTTGGAGCTGGTTCGTCGCGTAAGAAGCCCGGATTCATGGTTTCCTCTGCACCAGCTAAAAATAGCCGCATACACACTGCACAACAGCAGTTAATGGATAGTAGCTCACCAGATTCTACCATTGATATAAATCCGTGGACATTGCGTTCGCGTAATGTACCACGAAAACCGGATACTTCATACTTCGATATAAACTATACACGCGATGAGACCACTGACTCTGAGTCGTCCGCACCAGTCGGTTATGGGCGTGGCAGAATGCGCAATAACGTATCTTCGACTAGCGATCTAACTGCAGTATCAGGACGTGGCAAGCTATTCCAACGTTTGAATAAATAGTGTTAAAATATATTGACACGAAAATAAAACACATAAAAAATAAAAACAAAATATACATATAATATATAAAAATCAAAATGGAACGTATATACAAGAAATGCATACATATATCAAACAACTGTAGAAATATAGGAGTTGCGTGAAAAGTGCATATTAATGACTTATCAATACTTATATAATACTTATCAATTTTTTTTTTATGTATTTGGGAAATACTTTAATCTATGTTTTTCAAACGATTTAAATTTTTTTATGTTAAAGCGTTTTTTTTTTAATTACTTGACTAAAAAATAATTTAAGCGAATACGTGATAATCATTTTTTAATAAAAAGCACCCAAGCGTCCATATGCAATTTAATGTGTACAATCATTACTATTATTTTGGTGGGTTCGCATAGTGTATACGTATGTATTTACCTACCTGGACTGATTACCAAACCAGGTCTGTTTCGATCGTATGGAGTTATTTAGTACCAGTGGCTGCAATTTTTAAACAAACAACAACATTTATATATAATTATATTAATTTCATTCTAACGTTTTTTTTTTTTAATTTTCACTGCAGAAGTTTTGAAATTTTGTCATGTTTTTCTTTTTATTTTAATTGATTGAAAGTACAAAAATACATGTTGGGTTAATTAAAAATAATTGTTTAGAATTGTTGAAATAAATGAATGTGAATACCCAGTAGTTTAAAAACTATTATTCAATTCAACAAAAATGTTATAATTACAGCATTATTTTTTCTAAATTAAATTCTATTTATACGCCTTTGCACCTTTAAATAATTTAAAATTCACTTAAATTGTTTTACAAAAATTAAACAAAAATCACGGAATGCAACAGTGAACGCGTATGCGAGGTAATTACTTCAAATATTTTTGTTACGCCTTTTCTAATGAAATATATTATTTATTACCATAATCTTTGGTATCAAAGTAAGCTTGTAGCTTGTATTTAGCTAGAACACTCAACTTGATTGAACATAACCTAACCTGCAAACTGTAAACGTATAATAAAGCAAGGAAATAAAACAAAAATATTTTGTAAAAAACTACATTTTTTGATTAATATGAAGAATTTTTATAAAGAATTTCAAATTTTTTAATCTGAAAGTGTTTAATAAAAAAATGAATACAGAAATAAAAAAAAAAAACAAAAAAAGTACAAAAGAACTACAAAAAACAAAACAAAAAAAATTAAAAAAATAAATTAAAAATTGTTATTAAAAGTTAATAAAAAAAATTTATTTTACTATAGTAAACTAATCTTAACATTTATTAAATATGTACATATGTATTTAAGCACGTAAGTGTGCAAGAAAAATGGCATAAAAAATTCAATATACTTTAATTTCCAAAAATGTAATGTTTAAATAAAAAACACAAAAAAAAAAAATTTTATACGTATTTAAAAAAGTATTTAATTTTTATGTAAATTTGTATTTAACAAAACACATAAATTTTATATTTTTTTAAGCAGGAGACGTGATAAAAGGTAAGATAACCGTTACAACAACAACATAAAAAGCATAAGAAAAATTTCGTAGTTCTATATAAAAAATAATTTGAAAAATAAATAAATAAAATAATTCTAATATAAATTTAAAAAATTCAAAAGCAGAAAACGTGTTGAAAGAATTCTAACAAAAAATTATATACAAAAAAAAATTTTTAATATTTATTCAAGCAGAAAAATTTAAAAATTTGCAAAATATTTGATGTTTAAGTAATATAAACTCAAAAATTGAAAAAAATAATAATGTTTAAATAAAAAGAATTCTAATATTAATTTAAAAAAATTCAAAAGCAGAAAACGTGTTGAAAGAATTCTAACAAAAAATTAAATACAAACAAAAAAAATTTATTTAAGCAGAAAAAAATTGAAAAAACTGACTAACATATTTTAATTTGCAAAATTTTTGATGTTTAAATAAAACAAACTTAAAAATTGAATAAATTAATAGTATTTAAATAAAATGAATTCTAATATTAATTTAAAAAAATTCCTATTTAAATCAAAAAAAAAAAAACTATTTTTATATTAACTTTCAGCACGCATATGATGAATCATGCCGTTTACTGAAAAACAATTAAATTATTATAAATATATTAATTCGTTGCGCATATAAATATACATAAATGTTAATTATATACATATATGCTTTTTGTATAACGAAAAAAAAAATTGAAAATTTTGTAAATCATTAATTTACTTATATAGTGCCAAATGAGCTATATATGTTTGTAGGTTTGTAAGCATACATATGTATATAAAATTTCTTACAAATGTTAATGAAATTAAATATTTAATTAGAAAAATTTAATACTTTTCACTTGTCAACCATGCCATAGACATGTACAGTTGTGTGCGTAAAAATTTCGTTTGCTTAATTAAATTTACAAATTTTTGTATGTATGTATATGTTTAAGACTATGAAAAAATAACGTTTGCAATAAAATTGCTATGCGCAGCCGTTACATTTTTAGTTTTAGTTAACAATTTCCAACCGATAGTTAAATTGCAAATAGCAATTAAGTGAGAAATGTACCATAAATTGATATTATATTGTACGTATGTATGTGTCGTCAGTTAGTAAAATATGTATGAAAATGTGATAACGCACAAGTATCTTAAGCAATATATATTTTTTTATACATACATAATACCTAAATGTATTGGAAAGCTATGCAACTTTATTAGTGTTACAGTTAAGAAGTCTGCAAAATAGTCTCTTTATGCGTTGACCCACTAACACGCGCCGCCTTATGTGTTCGCGGTTGTTGGCGCAGGCACACCAAGCTTAGTACTACGTTTACACTTCTCGGTTGCCAGCGCGCTGCCGCGCGTCACATGCTCGACAACAGTTGCCGGCGCTACATGCGTTATTGTGCGCTTTAGTGTCGCGCTGTCAGATGCAGCACGCAAACTGGTGCCACTGCCAGCGCCGCTCATAGTATTGCGACCACTACTGGCGCTTATATTATTGCTACCGCCGCTGTTGGTTGCCACTGTGATTGGCGGCGTTTTGACTGTTTTGTAACGTGACAGCACTTCAGCTGATGTTTGCTTCAGTGTTAACGCCATTTGTCGATGTACGCGCTCCATCAGTTCGGGTAGATCATCTTTGGTTAGATTTGTTGTGCTAATTGGCGGCATAGCGGTTATGATTATATTGCCTGCATTCAATATTTTCATTTTGTCATTCAGAAAACTGCAATACGAGCTAAAGACTACCGGCAGTATGGGTATTTGTTCGTCGATTGCCATGTGAAAAGCACCTTTTTTGAAGGCGTGCAGTTCGCCGGTGTTGCGACGTGTACCCTCGGGAAATACCCACAATTTGATATTATCCAGTTTTACGCGACTATTAACAGCGTTCAGTGTATTGCGCGCTTTCTCGCCACGCACACGATCGATGAAGGTAAGACCGGCCAACCAGGCAGCCAAACCGAAGGGCCAAGCATAGAAGAGTTCACGTTTTGCCACCACTGTACACTTGTTCATTACATGCCAGATTGCGAACATGCCTTGAGAAAGCAGTATAAATTAGCGCGCAATTAGGAAATTCTATTCAAGCTATTTACCAAGCACATCCAATGAGCTCTGATGATTCGCCACAATTATGCATGCCTGATCCTTTTCGAGATGTTCCCGGCCGCGCAGCTCCCAGCGTAGACCGATTAAAGTCGAGACGCGATGACAAAATGTACTCGCCCAACTATAAAGAGAGTAAGCAGTTATATATTTCACAAATTATATTTGCAAATTTTTAGAAAAAAGTGATTAAAATACAAAAAAGTGCAGAATCAAGCTGTTATGGAACCCATGCCGCGGAACAGCCTGGCTGGGTGCCCACAAATAGCCTAGTCACGAACGGAGCTTACGAATACCTGGCGCCCTCTGTAATAAGATAGCCTCACTTGCGTAGCGGTGGCTATGCAAAAGCGTACTTACTTGCCTCTACACTCGTAAGTCCAAAATATGAACCAGAATAATAAAAACAACAATAAAGGTTTAAATGAGTCCGGATTTCTTGGAAAAAAGCCGGAGGGAACTAGTTGTTTCGAGAAGAGGGCAGCGTTTGCAATGAGCTAGAAAGTAGCCAGCACAAAGACTGTAGCTAAGCTTGGTCTAGGTGCAAAGGCAACAACACCAGCAGCAGCAGCTGGAACCAAACTCAGTAGCCAAAGTATGGTTACAAAAAAGGGTGGGGAAGGAGTATGCGGAGAAGCGTCGAGCTGCCTACCTACTCAGAAGGGTACAGCTGCAACCGCCAATCAATGAGAAGCTTCGAATACCCAATTTAAATTTGAATCGCAGCCAAGAGACAGAGGTCAGCTGAAGAGGCCGTCAGCTAAAAGGCCGAAGACAAAGGATGTGAAATAAAATAATCTAATTTATTTGCATATGTGGTCCTGAACCGCATTATGATTGGTGTGCTGAATGAGAGAGATCTCGAAGGAAAAATTCACAGACTCTGACAAACGAGCTGTTGGAAGTGCTATTATGCAATCCGGATCCGCCACAGTCATGCACGGTTGCCGGGTGGTACCAGTGCCAAACGCAAATGATTGCGTTCGACGACGACAGATCGGTCGAACTTTAAAATACAAGAAAGACACCCCATTCAGGCCACGGACAAGTGTTGTGCAGCTCATTAGAGCCTCTAATCCTAATCTGGCTGTAAAATCGCCGATTTCGGGTGGTTTTGAGTGTCAAATCCGCCACTGGTTTAGAGGTTTCAGTGAACTGTGTTCTTTGTTGGGTATTTACTTTTAATGCCAATGGGTACAACATTATTTTTTTATGCCGGACAAAAAAAAATTTTATAAGTATATGGTTAACAAAAAAATTTCATAAATACTACTCTTATATGCTATGGACCCAGCTATATTTTAAGGAAAGTAAGACAAATGTTTTTTGGTTAGGTTATGCTAGATTGGAAAAGGCTGCTATTCCGGGAATATGGTAGTTCTTCTAATTAGATTCAAGGTTTGGTGACCCTTTAGATACAACCGGAAATCAAAGAGCCAAAGAGGAGTAAAGTGTATTCGGCATTCAATTTTTTTTTTGGTTTAATATTTTTCAATTATATTTAGAAAAAATTATTCTCTGACAGTAAATTGAAACTTTATAAATATTGTTATTGTGTGTTATGTCTATTACTGCATGGTATACAATTCAATCTTTCCAAACTAAATTGTTTATGTTTTTGATTTCAATAATTGCCAACTTTCAATTCAATTAGCGTTAATTAATCTTTAGTAAGCAATGGAGCATATTCTAAAATATATTATATTTGTATAACTTTGTAGCGGCCTTGTAGGAATGTCAACTAAGCAGCTGCTATTTAAATATTGGAATTGAGTGTAAACTTTTTTTGGGACTGCATATGCATTGCATTTTCTCAAACTTTTATTTGATTGATTTTAATTTTCTCCTTTTACATAATTTAAATTTCACAATTCTACCTACTATCTTGAAAGTCATTGATTTTGATATCGATAACTTTCTACTACAGGGTATGCACTAACACATTGGTGAATACAGTTGTCCTCTATCTACAAATGAAGTTTGTACATATTTGTTGTGCGATAATATAAAATGTTTTGACATGTTGTAAGGCTACAAAATTTGAATTTTGGACGACTTCTGAAACTTTTAATTTCAAACTATAAAATATTCAAAATATATTGACTACAAATAATACAAATTAATATTAATATGAAAGAAGAATTGATAAAAGACTCCAGTCGCACAATTTAAGCGAGAAACTTTATTTTTTAAGCTTTCCGTTATTTTTAACAAATTAATAAGAACATAGCAAAATACTTAGAAACGCGTATAAGCAAACATAAAAATAATACCACCCATTCCAGGCACTTCAATAAATTTATTGACATTGCCATAATTTAAGTTGATATTTGTGGAATATTAGAGGAAACGCATAATACCCACAATAATAGCAAATAATACAAATACATAAAAATGTATTCGAGCTTCAAAGCTCAGAGTTAAGAGTTCAGATAAACTGAATGCATTGGGTATACTTATATTTACATTTTAATAGAAAAATACACTTAATGAATATGAAAAGGGGCTGTCATATTCACTTCAACCTAGAAATAATTCTGATATCTGAAGTTTGACAATTTTTTTTCAAAAAAAAAGCAGCTCTAAAATTATCAATCAATCATTCAATAATATTGGCTGTCATATTCATCAGCTATAATAGTAAATGCATTACTTATTTTTCATGGTTTTTTGCAATAAACTCGGAAGATTTTATTTATAAAAAAAACTATGGACATCGCGTTCCCAATAATAAACTGCTTGCAATTAGATTAGAACTTTATTGCAAACATACTTTACAATATCATAACAAATGTTTTACTATCTTAAAAAGCTTTTACACAAACTAATAAATAATAAATCTTATCATTGACAAACATTAACTACAATCGTCATAAGAATTTTAATAAATAATAAAGCATGTATATATATAGCTTAGTATGAGTTAGTACAATCGATTTACGATAAGTTGCCTGAAGCGTGTGATTAGCGATGGCTAAGTAAATAAAAAATAAAAGCTAAACCACTCAAGTGTAACCTTGGCGATTGAATTACAGCCAATAATAATAAATGCAACAAAACACAACAACGACTAAGCACCCACCACACGTTAGTTATAAACATAACGGCTTTGACATTGAGTATCGGTCATAAGCGTAGCATATAATGCCTTAAGCAATATAGACTAGTTAATATAAATTTTCGTCTCATAAAAAATGTCGAAAAATATAAATATTATATCGAGTACGCAAGTAAATTTTTTGGAAGAGCAATTTTATTTAATAATGAAACCAAAATAATGTACATTTACAGAATTTAACTTATTTTAATAATCGGTGGTTCGTTTTGAAAAAATGTTGATACACTTGATTCCGTAGCCGATCTCCAGGAGAATCTCTGAAAAAAGTGTCAGGCGTTGAGAAACATTTTTCTGCTTAAAATTATCTTAAATCCAAAAATCAAAAAAAAAAGTTATTATTATTGTAAATTAGATAATGATGAGGGAAGTAAGGAAATTTCCTTCACCGACTTTGAAAAGAGCGCTTCGAGAAAAACACTTAATATTTGCCGTAATAAGAAGCTAATATAGATATTCCACATATTTTATTTATGCAGCACTTTAAATATTTATTCCGCCTGTCATACATAAGTACAAAATTCCTAACGGTATAAAGTTTTACAAATGCCAGCCAATCATTTTATTATAATTATCGATTTTCTTTTACGACATGCTTATACTACTTTAGTGATGAACAACAAGTTAAAATAAATATTAGATAAAAAAAAGCAAAAAGAAAAAATATTACAACCAAAAAACTAACAAAAATAAAAATTAAAAAATTTTGAAAGAAAAACTTCAAAACCAACCCATATCTTGAATTAAACCAAATATAGAAGGAAAAAAGTAGAAAAAATTATTAAAAACAAAAATTTAAAAATACCTAAAAAAATGCATAAAGGAGACTCCAAAAAAAAATTATTATAACAAAATAAAAAAAAAAAACTGTATAGAAATCAAAATAAATACACAATTTTAACTGTATTTTCTACAAGTAAAAAAAATGTTGTTGTTCTTTATACAAAAATACTTACAAAATATATAAAAATAAAAAAAACAATAAATTGAATTAAAAAAAGTATAAAAATGCAAAAACAAAATTAAAACAACAACAAAATTTTTAGAAATTGCAAAAAAAATTATTATTATTAAAAAAAACAAAAAATTAAATAAAACAAATACTAATAAAATATTAAAAAAAAATAATAATAATTTGAAAAAAAGTTCTGCGAATCAAAAAATTGTTGTTTTTTATAATTAATATATGTAATAATTCAAAAATTAGAAAAAACTATCAATTTTTTTAAAATAATAATAAAAATATTAAAACAAAAAGAAAGAAACAATTAAAAAAACAAAAATAACAAAAAACTTGAACTGCATTTTCTATACATAAAAAATTGTTGTTCTTTATACATACTTAGAAAATATATAAAAATTAAAAAAACAACAAATTTAATAAAAAAAATATAAAGAAGCAAAAACCAAATTAGAACAACAATAAACCATCAACAAAATTTTTAAAATTCCAAAAAACATTTATTAAAATTAAAAAATACAAAAAAAAACTAATAAATTATTTAAAAAAATTATATTAATTTGAAATTCTGCGAATCAACAAATTGTTGTTGTTTTTTACAACTAATATATGTAATGATATGTAAAAAAATAAAACAAAAAATATAATAATAATTTGAAAAAAGTCAAAAAAAATGCATGCATTTTCTGCAAATCAAACAAATTTTGTTGTGTTTTTGAATTTATTAAATGTAATAATTCAAAAACTAGAAAAAACTATAATTTATTTTTAATACTAATAAAAATATTAAAACTAAAAAAACTAAAAAAAAACACACAGTTTTAACTGCATTTTCTGCGAAACAAAAATATGTTGTTGTTTTTTATACTTACAGCAAATTTCGCACATCAAACGGTCGTAACAAAAATGCCGGTATAAGGATCAGTGCATTGAATGATACAATGCCGTAGTAAATGAAAAATTTCAGATAATAGCGAAACATATGGCTGTTTTCGTAGAAGAACGGGAAGGGCAGCATCAAGAGCAGGAACAAAACAAACAACTCCACGTAAGAGGTCATGGTGGAAATGCGAGCTGGAATATGTGTATAACGGTTTACAGGTGAAGACTTAGCAATTGTTTACGTACGACAGTTACGTTTTGTGCGTTTTTCTTTTATTATTTACTTCAATTAGTTATTTTAATTATTTGTGTACTTTAGCGTTTAACGTTGTGTAAAATACATTTGTTTTGAAGGAAAATGCAAATAGTTACTCGTTTTTCAAATAAGTGTTGATTTTTTTATGAAATGTGAAGCAGCGGTTTGCACAGTTTTGTGCGCTAATCACCATTTGTGTTGGATTTTTATTTTCAATTTGTGCTTTCACTTAATGTGTTATATTTCACTTTAGTTTCGTTATTTATTTTCGTGGTTTTTTTGCCGCCACTTATATATTTTATGCTGTGACCAGGCAATTTCGTTGTTTTTTAAGTAAATTGTGCACACCAGATGTAAATAAATACCGACATAAGTACGTTTAAGAAACAATTGAAAAATTTGTCATGTAGATTTGTGCTATTCCACAGATTCGTTTGACTATTAATTATAAAATTTTGCATTTCTTAGAATTTTTTTACTTTTTTCTTATTATTAATACGGTTTTATGTCTGCTCTCGATTTTACTATATGCCGTACGTCATCGAAATACTTTACTGCTCTTAACACATTTTATCGATTTTTATGCAACGCTCTTATATTTTTATATTTATGTTGTTGCTGCATTGCACTTACAAGATTTTTTTTTTGTATGTAAATTTCACAAATAAATTTATTGCTGAAAAATATTTAAAAAAAATTATAAGCGAATTTGCTGTTATAAAGTGCGCTTGAGGCCTTTCATATAGGAATAAGCATCTGTGAATTATGTATTGCTAGTGGTGACTGGTTGAAATCAATTATGCAGGTGAGTAGTTCTGACACTACCCAGCTTATATGCAATGAATACAGATTACAAAATGTTAAAAATAGTTGGTCCAAACAGAGCTCAAAATGTTTAGATACGGTAAAGGGGCACACATAGTGGGACCACATTACCCAGCGATTTTTGGTAATAAAAAATAATCCATCAATCTAAAAATTTTAAGGGTACACTATACCTATTTATATATATTTTGAGAATACACAGTAAAATTTTTTAAGGGAAAAATTTAATATTTTTCGAGTTATATACGTTACTCGACGGAATTAAAATAGGTGAAATAAAATTTAAAAAATCTCTACTAGAAGATATTGCCCATACAACGACCGCAGGTCTAAAAAAAAATTAAAAATTGACGGCATTATAAAAAAAAATTGAGATCAAAAGACCGATAAGTCACTGCATGAAGAACTATACACAGAAGATGTAGAAAAAATTTAATACCGATCGGACCATTTGACCTTGAGTAATCATTGCAGCAAAATCAAAAATGCTGTTTCGAGAAAAAGTAAGAACTGATAGAGCTAATTGCACTCAGCGGCTACATTTTAAAAAGCTGTAACACAAAAACTATTTAAGATATCGTTTTTAAAGCTATAAGCTATTAAAATATGAGAGAAATAATTTTCCAATTAGGTGTGACCTTTAAAGGTCTGGTCAATAAAGCGGTTGAGACAAAATTTTCCAGCCGCTGTTTTACAAATATTTTTCAAACTGTCTTATAATGAGGCCGACTGTTGTCATGATGGACGTTTTTTGACTAACGCTAGCTTCAATTTCTTGAGTTTATTGTCGGTAGCATTCCCCATCATTTCACCCGGTATTAGAAGCTTATAATACAGCACGCTCTTCTGATCCTACTAAATATAGAGCATTACCTTTACATCATGGATATTCGGCTGGTCGGCCAGGTTTCACATATGATTTGGTTTTTGCATTTAGTTTGCGTTGTCGTTCAATTCATATGGCACCCAATTATCTTGCTTTGGATGGTATCCGGTTAAATGTTTTGAAATGGCTGCGTGAGCGACTTCCAAAATTTCTGCGAACGCTTTTTGTCTTTGGAAATAATTTTTATCGAGTAATGCTTCCAGTTCCTCCTCTTCAAACTTCTTTGGTCACTAAGGACCTTCTTCGTCTTCCAAGCCAAAATCAGCACTTTGAAATCGTTTAAACCGCTTTTGGTACGTTCGCTCAGCTAGAGCATGTTCACCATAAACTTCCACCAAAATACGATGACTTTCGGCTCAGCGTTTTTTTGTACTAAAGTAATAAAAAAGTTCTTTCGTAAAGCACTGTTTCATGTACAAAGCTCGACATATTTGAGTAAAAAACAAGAAAAAAATGCCTAACTTCGGTTGAACCGAAGCTATAATACCCTTCACAAATACAAAGGCTACTTACAAGAACTTGATTCCGAACGTTCAATTCGTATGGCAGCTATATGATATAGTGATCTGATCTGAACAATTTTTACGGAGATTATAGGGATGCTTTCGATTGAATTCTATGCAAATTTAATGACGATATCTTGCAAACTAAAAAATTTTTCCATACAAGCACTTGAGTTTGATCAGTCAGTTTGTATGGCAGGTATATGCAATAATTTTCCGATATCGGCGGTTCCGACAAATGAGCAGCTTCTTGGGGAGAAAAGGAGGTGTACAAAATTCCAGTTTGATCTAAATCGACTCAGCTTGTCACGGTGATCATTTTCATATATACATATTTAATTTGTAGGGCCTCCGACTTTTCCTTTTGGGTGTTACAAGCTTTGCAACTGCATGTTTAGAATATTAGAACAATGTAAATATTAACAAGTTATGCCAAATCTTTGCAAACCGCACGAAAGTAGCTGTAAACCCAATATATTTTGCATTTCTACACAATTTAAACCAGTTTTCAATCTTAGTTGTTGTGTTTAGTTGTGAGAAAATATAACTTCTAGAAAACATAAGTAGTAAACGTAACACAATATGTGCTTACGTATAATACACAGTATTACGAAAATGATGCAAGATAAATAGAACTTTTATAATTTATTCATTTTAATTGTTTATGGTACGTGATATTTACAAAAATGCTTTCGATATATAGTTGTTTAATTTTTTTCCGCACTATCGTGCATATAACGCAACTAATATTGACATGCTTAGCACATGACTATGATTTATTAACTTATCAATAACCGAAAGTGCTACCTACATAACTATAACAACCGTTCTAGAGCAAAAATTGTTCAATTGTGGTGGAGAACGAGAAAAATAAATTATATTATGAAAGCTTTAGCATTTTGCTACAGCATAATACATCTTGAAATTATGTATATAATTTTAACAAATACACAACATACATACATACAAATGTATGTAATATTGTAATGTTGTTGCTTTGAAAATGAAAACAAACTCACACCAGCATATAGCAATTATCGACAATGGAGGAGCGTAACTAAAAAGGAAACGACCGGTAAGCAATCGCGGCGCTAGAAGGGATGCATAATACGAGTATGTACATGTATATGGCGGGTTGTAACGTACAGGGGACAAAGCTGAAAGCAGAAAATAGTGGCACAACAATAAATGCCGCCAAATCGAAGGGTGCAGCATCGCACAAGCACAAACACAGGCATATTCATAAATGGAATGCATGAAAGCACAACAAAAATAATTTAGGTACACAATTAACTGTGGCATTTCTCAATTGTATACAGTTATTTACATACATACATATGTAGGCTAATACATGTACATACATATGTACTTAAGTCACAAATAATAAGAAAATTGACACACACTTTTCCGCTGCGACAATTGTTTTGTGTTTATTTAGTTGATATTTTTTGAAAGCCGGCTTGTTTGCATTGCACTTTCCAGCGCTTTTTTAACACACACACACATACGCGTTAGTTGCATCGATTTTTCGTGCAGCTCAATTTTCAAATTTTACACACTTATGAGCGTAGTATATTTATGATAAGCAGTAAACGTATTAACGTTGCACTAAAATATTATACATTTCTCTCTTGTACATAAATAAATTAAGTTATTTATAATCAGCTATTTAGAAAATTTCAATAATACTGCACACATAAACAGCACTTTAAAAATACAGCTGCTAAATTACTAGCATCGCTTCCGACTGTTTGTGTTCGACTGATTAGCGCACGAATGCGTTCCACATGCGGTGTTGCCATTTTATTGTCTATTCTATTAACTGCTGTTAATTATGTAAGCTTTCTAACGCGCTTTGTCTTTAATGTTATTGCTTTCATTGTACAAATTTTGCAATAAAAGTAAATCTTGGCAACTATTGTGATAATTGCAATAAATAACTGATTTAACATTTTATTTCAAGTTGTAATATAAAAATATTACAACTGTGCTAAAATGCAACCATGTGCTGCAAAAGCTATTTCCTGCTTGCTGCTATTTAAAATAGTGCCGGATATCCTTCATGTTTTTTGAAATTAAAAAATTCAAATGCGATTAACGCTAGTGCGATTAATGTAAAAATTATAACAAAAATGTGCTATTACGCTCTAATTTCATAATGTTTGCTTTAAAATTCGTAAAAAGTACCATTTATTAACAAACTTTTAATCGATAACAGCAATCAATCAAATTTTTAGTGTGCTTGCGCTACCCATACCATTACTGACGTTCAAATTTTTAGCTGTAGTTGTTAGCAGTGATTTATGTTTTAAAAGTGTTCTCCGGCTAATAACACATTTAAATGTATTGCTTATTCAAAATTATATAAACGAAAGTGTGTGCAAGTGTGCATGTGTACAACTTCATTGAGTTGATTTGTAGCATAAATAGTGCAAATTTATGACAGTGTACGGGCGCAAATCATGTCATAACCTGCAATTTGTTACAGTTACTTTTTGTTAGTGCTGCGCTAGGGGTAACAGGTGAGTGCATATGATGGCGTTTTACATTTTACGAACGGTGCTGCCACAAGTCCATGTGTATATGTATTTTCATACAAACATAATAGATGTATACTTACCTAAGTATGTGTGTATCACAATTATGCTGTTAAAGTTATGCAAAACAATATTAATATTAATATTTTTTTAATAAAACACGCGTGTGTAATTTTCTTATGTATTTTATTAAATAAATTTTTTGCAAATACAATCCAATTTCCATACATATATTTTACTGTTCCTTTGTAAACATACAAGTAGTTTTTGCTTGCATTACTGTAAGAGAGTTTTTAAATATATGCTCATATTGTGGTTAATATAGTTTGCTGCAGACATTGATAAATGACACAAAATCTAATTACAATTAAGACCCTTGCTATGTTTTTGACAATTTTTAATGACACCTTTAATTTTGTTGTTGCGCTTTGCTAAAAAACAATTAGCCATAATACGTATAATGATAATTTTTATTTTTATCTTTTTAAGTATGTAATGCTTTTTGCTATGTTTTGAGTATGTGTTTATTCACTATATATGTATGTATGTACGATTTTAGAGTTTTTGCTATGCTTTCATTAAATATTGTTTGATTTTCACGGGAGACATATGATTTAGTGAATATGCGACTAAACAGTAGTATAGTTGACTAAACATGCAATAATATTTTGTTTGTTAAACGTTAATACATTTGTATGTAAATGATTCAGTACAGTTTGGCATTTTAGTAAGTACTTAATTATTTGTTGCACAAATTTTATTGTTTTTCCATTTTTATTGTTATACATTGTTTATTAAATCTGCTGTATTGGCGTTTCAGTTGCTTCGTTGACACCTGCAAATTATTTTTATATACTTTCTATTTTTTGTATTTGTGTGGTATTTTTTTTATTGTGCTCTAGGTTTGGCTATGTTGTTTTGCTATTATAAACTTCATGCTAATGGTTCGTGTATGTTATGAAATACAACTATATTTTTACTATATGTAAAAAATACAATAGTTTTGATTCCACAATTATTGAGTTGTTTATGAGTTTTCAATAGCATTTTTTCTATTATTTAATTATAGCAACACTACGAAATTTGCCTGCTATTTTTCGTGCACTGTGTAGTTTACGGTATATTTTTGTCCTATTTGGCTGCTGTTTTGGTGAATATATGTATATATGTAGTTATTACTAATACGATTGTTCAAAATTATTTAATGCTCACGCATATATTTGGACGTAGAAATTTTATAGTTTATCTTCAGTATATTTTAGTAATTTTATTGTTTAGCAATTTTTATTGCGTTTAATTTCTTGTTGCTTTCTGGGAGAACTGGCAAATTTGGATGGAGTTAAGTTTGCCCGTGTATATATTTTTTGAAATTAGCTGTCTTTTTCTACTACATAATTGCTAATAGAAATACAAAGAACAAATTTTGCTATTTTTGTTTCAGTGGCAACTCAATGTAATACGTTCTATTACATTTAGCGCAAAACAAAATAAATACATAAAATATTTCTGTTTTTTTTAATTTTTATAATTTTAGTTGCATATAAGTAGTTATATATTGGGGCTATTTGACATAAATATTTGTCAAATACATACATATAAATGTAGTTGTCTCTTTTGTATATGTATATAGTTTCATGTAAATAACACTATAAATGCAGCTCAAAGACATTTATTGTTGGGTTTGTTTGATTTAGGTGTACCTTTAATATTTTATATAGTATGAATATTTTTTTTTCGTAAATAGTTATCCACTGTATAATTCTTTGTTTTACTATATCAATTTTATTTTAATACATATGACCTTGAGGTAGTTAATTTTTTTCATTCTCATTTACTTTTTAAAAGCCCATATTTGGTTTTTCGACGTTACACACATTTATATTAGTTATATTTAGCATATTCTGTTTGGTTTTTTGCATATCTTCCATTAAAACTTTTTTTCAGTTTTGATTTTTTTTAAACAAGAAACTTTTCATTTTTAATTTGTTTGCTTGTTTAAATATATTCTTATATTATGTTTTATTATAATAAATTTCTATTATTTTTCGCTTTTGCTTTGTTTATTTTCTATTTGTTTAAAAAGTACCAACGGCTGCTAATGCGTTTATCGATAACAGCGTGTCATCAATATTTTAGTTTGGCATGCCATAACTGACAGTTAAATTCTGTGCTACAGCTGCTAGAAGTGGTAGTTGTGTCAAAAACCGTTTTTACCCGGATATACGTATTGTATATTTGAAATAATGACAACAAAATGTTTGAAAGTGTTTGTTATTATGACTGTGCATTAACGCATATCTTAAAAGTGTTGTTGCATAAAGAAAAGCAAGTGAGTTGCATTTGCTCCCTTCATTGTATATAAACACTGCCATGGTAGAGCAACGCCGTTTTAATATCTTTTGCTGCAAATTGTACTTTTTGCGTGTGCATTGCAAAGCATTTCTTACAGCAAGTCAAAATGGCCGCGATGTCAAACTGTTGTTAAAACTACAGTTTATAGAAGTATTGTAATGTGGCGGTTGCACTGCTGTTATTATTTGTTTTAATCGAAATTATTGTGTGCTAAGTAAAAGAAGCTTAATGTAAAAGATTGGGTTAGCTAAACTAATGTAAATTAAATCATAATATACGTGTATGTGTGTGCAGTAGTAAAAAAAAAACAAATATTAAATAAATAATACTTGCTCGTAAAGAATCAGTATTTAATGTGCTAAAAATCCAACAATAAATAAATAGTACTTGCCTTCGAAAAAAATCAGCATTCAATGTGCAAAAAATCCGGCAATAAATAAATAATACTTGCCTTCGAAAAAAATCAGTATTCAATGTAATAACTGAAATAAATATTAAAATAAAAAGTCAGAGTTTTTCGTTTTTTTCTTATATTTTTTTTAGCCACAAAAAATATATAAGATTTTTACACAAAAACAAATCTTTTAATTCTGCAGTTTTTTGAGTTTTACGATTTTTTTGTATTTTTTTGTTTTTTAATATGTTTGCCTTTAGTTAGCATTACTTAATTAGCGTAAATTTAGTTTTCATCGTTTCTTTTATATTATAATCTTCATAAAAAATAATAATAATATAATCTTTTCATAAACATACATTTTCTCCCCCACTACAATTGCATTTAATACAATTTACAACTACTTTACTTTCAATTACATTGTACGTTGCTTAATAATTTAAACTTTTCCGACTCACAAATAATTTTCGCACAAAACAAGTAAAATAAAAACATTTTAGAGCAATAAAAATTACATATTAAATTGTTTACGCTAAATTTTTGCATTTCGTAGTTTTGTATATAAAAATAAAAACAAAAAAAAATACAATTTGAAAAAGCAAATACTTATTAAAAAGTAAAACATAGCTAATTTTTTTAAGAAGAAAAGAAAATGCGCAAGTATTGTTTATAAATACAAATGAAAAACCAAATATTTTATTTCATACATAAGTAATCATGGATGCTTATGCTGCGGTAAGTAAATTAAAAAAAAAAGCTTGGTAATATTTATATTATAATAGTAAGTAAAGTATATAGTAAATAAGTTTTATTTATTATTATAAAAAAAAAATGTATAAACATAATATTATATAAACTTGATACATTTTCAATTAAAATTAATGCAGCGCGTTGTACGCATGCGCAGGCCCGCAAACGGCTTTAATTATAAACTACTATCACACAGAGAAACCGTTAGCCGGCGCTACGTCGCCGTACAACGCGCCGGTGGAGTTGCGTAAAACCGAAACTTAAACAAGGCACGCATGCCAAGTTGCAGCGGCAAACGCCAGCAAGGTCGTATATGTTGCAAACTAATGAAAATATACGAATGTACAAACGCATGCGCGTTGCACACGAACACAAATGTGTGTGTATGTATGTATGTATGTGCAATTTGTACAACATTACTTATGAGTTTTGATTTTAACCAGCTCCACTTCCACCCGCTGCTTTAACTATTATTAGTTTCATTATAGTTGCAATGCTTGTTTATATAGTTACATACACATCTTTGAATATTATTTTTTTTTTCATAACTTTGTTGTTTTTGTGTGTTTTTTTTTTTTTGATAGACATAAAGGGTTTACAATATTATAGTTATTTATTATTGTATTTTTGTATATATATTTTTGTTTGTATGTTTGAACGTTATTTGTAAATGCAAAATACGTTTTTGTTTTGAAAGATTAAAACAGAACAAATATATATATAGTGTTTACATTAAAGAAGTTAACATGCGAATTATAAAAATCGTTGATAATCGTATGTTTCAGTTGATTATTATTTAAATTTAATTTCCAAGAGTGTTATTTGCAACAGCGAAATTTTACATTTTAACAGTTTTTGTCTATTTTCTTTAACCGCTGGCTTTGACAAAATGCCGTTAATTACTGCTTGTTGTTAAACAACACTATTTGCTTTAACCTCTTTTTTTCAAATTTTTGCTGACATTATGCGTTTTTTTTTTTTAAATTAAATAGCAAATTATTATTAAAAAATGCGCTTTTTATATATGTGTTTAGTATATATGACAATTTATGTTTGCATTATAGAAAAACTAGCTCATTTCCATTTTACGTGTATATAAATTCTATGTTTTAATTACGTAATATTTAATTAATTAAAGTAAACATACAAAATATAGGAGAATTTGTATAAACATATTTTAATATGTCTGTTTTGTTTATATGCATAACACTAATTTGTTATTATTATTTTATTATTTTGTTTTTGTTTTTCTTGTATGCTTGCTTTTATATATAATTGTTTTATTATGTAAAATTATTATTTTCTTCAATTATTACATTTATATAGTATGTGGTAATATGTATATAGTATATATATATTTTATTTTATATTATTATTTTTTGTATGTATTTAACTGTATATGTATATATAATTTTTTGTTGTTGTTGTTGTTGTGGTTTGATGTGTGCATGAATGTATGTGCAAAATATTGTCGGCACCAATTAAAAAAAATGTAGTTCAGTCTCCAGGCAATTAGCGCGTCAACATTTTACACGCATTTTCATGCATTACGTGGCTATTACAAGTCATACAAATAATAACTAAAATAAAGTTGCAAAAAATTTTCGAAAAAAACTATCGTTGTTTGTAAAATGTAGTTTTTGTTAGTATATGCATACATTAAAATTGACAAAAATACAATAATTAAAATTTTAGCGCAGATAATGTTAAGAAAATATTTACGCAATCTTATGTATGTGTAACTGTTGTTTGTTATACTTATTTTTTTTTTGTTTTTGTTTTTGTTTTTTGGTTGGTGTATTTTTTCATTAATCTTTATATTGTAGCTTATATATAGTACATATATATTTTTAATGTGCTCAGCAGCATTTTGTTTATTGCAAAATGTGGTAATAAACTCTTTGCAGCGCAAATTACAATTTGCCGTTGCATTTCGCCAGCTGTCACTAATTGTAATGCATTATGACGCGTTTACACCACAAACCTGCTGTAAATACCGCTGTGTTTAGTGTTGTAAAGCGTTTAATTTCGATTTTTGCTTGCTGCAATTTGTAAACTAATAATTTGTTTGTTAAGCGCTAATAAATATTTATTTTTTATATTTAAATTTCTTTTGTTTTTTATTAGCAAATTTTACAGAGTTACGTTGTTTGCTGATTTTCTTTTTTATAACTGCTTTATTTACTTACATTTTGCAATTTTGCACTTACGTTTACAAGTTATTTCTGCTGCTAGCTCTATTATTATATAGTGTTTAGTAGTTATTACAAACCAAAACTGTAAATATATATTTTATAAATTTTTTTTTTTTTTCACATGCGTTTTTTTATATGTCTGTGTTGTTGTTACATAATTTACTGCTGTTTCCTGACTTTACTTTTCATTTCATTTCAATTATACTTTTTATTACTATTATTAGATTTTTTTTTTGATATTTTATTTTTGTTATTTATATTATTGTTTTGTGTTGCTTTGTTTTTGTTTACTAGTACAACGGTGCTATCGGTGTTGCTGTGTCAATTCTTATGTTTCTGTTTAAGTTATATGCTTTATGTATGCTTTTTAACTTATTAGCTAAATATTAAAGTTTAAATTTTATTTTGTTTAATTAATATGTTTCATTTTTGTATATTTTATGTTGTATTTTTTTTATAACAAATCTGTTGGTACAGCATTTAAGTGTTTTATAAGTGTTCTTACATCAAACATTTATTGTATTTTTGTATGTTTTTGGTTGTTTAATATTTTTTAGCAACTTTTCTGGTTTTCTTAAGCTTTTATCTTTGAAATGCCATCATTTATGTATTTAATTTTCAAAAAAAATAAAAATTTCCTGATTTGGGCAGTGTAGAAAACACGTTTCTTTTAGTTGTTTGTTTGCTTTTTTACAAACTATTTTTGTAAAACTAAAACTGCAAATATGCATATACAGTTTAGTCGTGTTTTTTGCCTTTATTGGTTTACTACTTTATTTAGTATTTGTTATTATACAATTATTTTTACTTTTTTTTTATTACTCTGTATGTGTATTTTTATGTTTTTGCTTTTAGAGCGTGCTTTTTTAATATCTCGCTGCTTTTATTTGCAACGCGTTTTTTATTTCAAGCGTCTTATGCTTTGTTGTTCTATACGCATTGCATAAAACATTGGCTATATTACGCTCAGCACACTCAAAAAGCAGCAAGTGCTGTTTTGTCAATTTTGGTATAGTTACATTACTGTCGCTGCTGTTTTAGTAATTAGCGTTTTGTCTGGTTGGGCTTAGATTGGTTGGTTTGTTCTAGCTTATAGATATATTTTTCTTTAACGTTTTTGTGTGTTTTTGTTTTTTTTTTCTTAACTGTCGCATACTCTATGTTGTCCTGCTTGATGCTATACTTTGCGTTTTTGCGGCCGGTTCCTTTAAATTCCTCTTGCTTTTAAATTTTTATTAGTATTTATGCAGTAAATGTCTGATTTTTGTTTGTTGTTGCCGTTGTTGTTGCTATATTGATACGTTTTTCATTATTTGCATTCATCTTGCTTAACAAGTACAGTTATATGTATGTACTGTTCTACATCAACCAAATATACTAAAAAGTGTATACGCTTTCTGCTTTCCTACTTACTATAAACTAACTGTTATTATATATAGTTTTTTTTTTCATTTAAAAAAAATTCAAATTTCGTTATTTTTTAAATAATTATATTTTGTACTCGTTTTTGTACGATTCTATAATTGAAAATTCATAAAATTCTACACGAATCTGCATGATGGCGTGAAGTAAAAGTAAAGAATTTTTTAGTTTTAGTTTTTATTTGCCTGTAGAAATTACATAAAAAACCTATTCGCAAGAAAATAATGTTGCATGACGGCTGTAGCTGCAGTAAGAAAATGTGCAAAAATTGCATAAAACTGTCATTAAAACGACAACAAATTCGTAAACTGTCAGCAAACGCTATTTGAATTGTTAGATGTAGAAGTTATGGTAAAAAGTAGTGTAAAGTAGCGGAATTCGTAATAAAAAATTTTCAAATGTATATTTTTCCAAAGCTGCGCTAAATAATAATAAAATATCGCAAGTAAAAGTTTTTTTAAGTTTTCAATTTAAAATATAAATTCTGTTAGACAAACATTTTTCTATTAATTAGCATAGCACAAGTAAAATTTAGACTTTACTGTTTAGAGTATTTAAGTGCTTAAAATTTGTAATGTTTTATTAAAATTGCATGGGAATTGAATTCTTTTTTTTTTAAATTAAAATTTTTAACATATTGTTTTTAAAATCAGTGAAGATTTCAAAGAAATTTTATGAAACTTACATTTTATCAGTACTTGGCACCGCTAAATAACAAATTTAAACCATCTTTAACTCGCTGATTTTACAAAACACATACGTTCGCTTATTTTTGTTAATTTTTTGGGCATTCCATGTCTTAAGTCAACTTTTATTTGCCGGGTCGCTATATTAGCGCATATCTCACTGCAGTTTTTTAGTCAACACAAGCGTTTGCGCAAATCTCACTCACTTTCGCTTGCTTGCACAACTTGCTTCGTAACTGATACGTCTGTGTTCCACTTGTGCAAAGCTTAAGCTAGAAACATATTTAAAGCATAGTTTTTTATGTTTCGTTTACTGAAAAAGTACGTTGTTGTATAGAAAATAATTTTTGAAAATATTTTTCGTGCTCTTATTAGTGAAAAGTAAGTATTATTAGTCATTTTCTAAATTTCAAAAAAAAAAAATTGTTTTTCTTAAAAAGCAGTTTAAGTTTTGTATACGTTTTTAGCTTACTGTGAAGTTGTTTTTGAAAATGTTCACGCATTGTGCCATTACCACTCTCCTCTCTTTGCAGAAAAACGATATAAATATAGCCTCTAAATACTAATAAATAAATCTTGGTTTCACCACCTATAAATGCCAGCAAACGCGTACTACGTAGTATTATTATTAATTTTTATTTCATAATTTAATATTTACGTGCGCTTTACGCTCTCACAACATAACTTTTCACTTCTTTCATTTTTTTTGCAATAATATCTATAAGTTGCCTTTTAACAAAAAAAAAAAAATGTTTTCAAAATATATGTATGATTTTTTTTGTTTTTTTTATACCCCAAGTTACTTTGTATACTCGTATAAGTTTGTAAAATATACTTTCGATTTCTATGAAATCTACGCAGTATTTTTAAATTTCTTTTTCGAAATGCAAATATTTGTAAAATTTTGCCTTACATATTTTTTTATCTCTAACGCAGTCGTAAAGTTTGGACAAAATCGTGTCGGACATGTTTTTGTTGGCGTTACTAGCTGGGTTTGTTGTCACTGTTGGTTGGTTATAAGCGCGCATGTCGTTGTCGTTTTAATGTTTTACAGCTTAACAGCTGTTTATTTTGACATTGCGCCTAGCTATTTGACAGTTATTAATTTTTGTTTGTTTTGCATGTAGGATTTTTTCATATGTATTTTTTTTTAATTGTATAGTTCTTCTCAAATTTAGTTGCATTTTGGTTGAAACTCTTGTTGAAGTTTTGTTCGAACTTTGTCCACGCTTTGACTTGTTTTTCCTTGAACTCTCTGCCTAATTCTTTTTGTTTTCTTAATATATATAATATATTAAAGAAAATATAGCCTACAATATATATATTACCCGTACATTTTCCGCATAAAAACAGTTTAGTTTCGATTTACTCAAATTTCTCAGCTCATTCGTTTTGTTCTTGTAAGAATGTTTGTATGTTTTTTTTTTTTTTGGTTTCTTAGTTATAATGAGCGAGAAAAAACAATTTCAACAAAATCTTATATATTTATCGTAAATTTTATAAATATATATTTTTTAAAAATATATATATAAAAGGTATACCTACAAAATATTATATACACACTTTATTCAATTTGAATCGCTTCGAAATTGGCGTAGTCATGGTGCACCATGCAATTTTTGTTGTAGTTCGCTTGCTGTTGTTGTTATTTCACTACATACACGCTTCTTGCATTTTTTTATTTTTAAGATTCGTTTGCTTACAGCGTTTACACTCGTTTGCTTGCAATCGCTCTACCCATTAAACAATACTATATTAGTAAAAATAAACTGATTTCTAACTTCACGCGAAAATATTTTTCACAATTCATATTCTTCAAACTTTTAAAATCTTTAGTATTAGAACTTTTTGTTTTTTGGTATTTGAATCGGCTTTCGTTTTGTTATTTCAATCGGTACAATAGCGGGTAAACGCTTTTTTTTCGAGTAAATGACAGTGCAACGGCTTGTACAACGACTAATTGCAATCGCCAAACAGAATTGCGTTTTTACACATTTCGACATGCAACATGCGACATGCCGCTAATGCGCGCACAAACAAGCTATGCTAGCGAAAAGTGCAAAGAGCGTAACTTAAAAAAGCAGCTGCTTCAGTGACAGCGAAATATGCTACTGAAAAATTTTCATAAGCGTAAAAATTTCAGCTGAAAATATCTGTATAATCTAGTGTAAATATAGCTTCGATTGCTTTGTTGTTGTTTCCGATACGTTTAAGCTACCAAGTTCGCTAGTTTTTACTTTATTTTTTTTCTTTGCGTTTACTCAACTTTGCCGCCACTTATTTAAATAACGCTCGCCTCTCTTTTCATTTGCGCAATTTCGTTGCAGCGCCGTTCCACAACTCTCTGCATTAATGCTGTGTTTTACTGTGTTTGTGTCAATTATTTTTTGCTTAAATTGACATTTATCGTTTGAGCGTCAATTGTGTGGTGATCTTTTCACATTATGTTTTGATCTATGTCCTGGCTATTTGTGACGTGCGCTGTTTGTGATCTACACTGTTTTTTGTTGTATGTTTAAAATATTTTGCTTAAATTTCATACGTTTAAATTTTTATTGATATGCGCATTTGTTGTTAATAGTTACCGTTACCGTTGACTATGCCTTTGAATTAGCTTTGCAGTTGCTAAACTTGTATCGATAACTTTAAAGTCGTGCAGTGTATTTCCGGTCATTGTTTTGTTGTAATGCTGTTGTTGTTTTTGTTTTTATTTTTTATTTTTAATTTGCCTGTTGTCCAATTTGGTGCATTCCTTAGCAAATAATGTTTATATACACTAATTGTCGGTATATATGTAATTGTTTTCTTTGCAACAATTATGCTTGATAACGGTTTTGTTTTCTTATTTTTACTACTTTTCATGTTTTATTTCGGGCAATATATGTATGTTTATGTTTTAAATTGGTTTGTTATTCATTATTAGTTTTAATTTTTTTAATTAAATTTTATTGTTTTATCATCGAATTTTCGTGGTATTTTAAATTTTATTAATTTTTTTTGTTTACTTTTAATTTTCCTTTATAATAAGAAGATAATGCACTTATATTGAGGTAATTATTTGCGTTAATTCAATCATTCTTTTTCGCTTTTATTCAACATTAACATCTTTTGCTTTCACAACAACAATTTTTCAGCATTTTTAGTTCGTACAATTTTTAGTTTAAGAAAACACCCTTTATTAGAAACTAAAATTAGTAGTACTTTCTTGTTGCCTACAATTGTCTGCTATTTGTTGTAATGTTTTTATTTTTTTTTTTTTATCGTTAAATTTGCCTGCTATTTGCTGTAATGTTTTATTATTATCGATAATTTTGAGATTTTTTTTTGCTTATGCGTTTTGCCGAAAGGTTTCTTTTTAATTTTATTAATGAATTTTGCATGGCGTCGGTTGCTGTGGCAGTAACATTAATATTATATAACATAAAAATATGAAAGTAATGTAAAAATGCGTTTGAAATAATGATACAGTTTGCAGGCTATAATTACATTAATGTTAAAAAAAAAAAATTAAAATAATATTATAACAGAAAAGTCTATGAAAAATAACGATAAAGTTTACAAGATCTAATAACATTGGTATTATATAAACAATTATAATAATATGCAAATATTTGAAAACTCGCTAAAATATCGTTAGAGCTTACAGGTTATATTGTGTCGCTGGCATAATGCTAGTAACATACTAAATGATTTAATTAGTTAATTATTTTGATTTTTATAGATTTTTCAAAATTTTAATTGCTCGTCTGCCACTGCAACCGTCGGCACCAATGCAAATGCAATATTTTTTGTTTGAAACATTTTGAAAGTTTTTTTTTGTCGAAAAAAGTTGTTTTAGTGTTTTGACAGTATGTTTTCGTGTTTGTGATTCAGTGAAAAAAATTAAGTTACATCCTATTAATGTTTCATTGCAAGCTTTTACCAAAAATTAATATTTTTTAAAAATTGTATAGAGTATTTTTTTTTTTTGCAAAATATTAACCCCCGCATGCAAATAGTTGCAATTACCGTACATCAATGAAATTTTTCATAGCAAAAAATTCGAAACTATTTGTACTTAAAAAGTAGTTAATGCATTAGCTACACTGAATAACAGTAATTAATTATATATGATGATTTATTTTGTTTGTATTTTGTATTTATGTATTGAATATGTTAATATTATGTAGAAAACGATTACAACAATAGAAAATATATGTCGTTAAAATATTGTTATTGTGTAAATTATGTTATATTGTGTAATTTCAAGTAATTAAATATAGTAATTTGCTGCAGTATACTATTGTATTGGTATATTTATTAATTATGTGTGTATAACTTGCAATAAATTTATTTTATTTTTTTGTTTATTTAGTTTTTTTTTTTTTTTGTTTCATTAATATACTCTGGGTTTTATGTATGTATGTATGTAAAATTGCGGCTATGTATATGTATTTATTGTATGTATGTACAAATATATGCGTATGTAGGTAAATGTGTCTTTAGACGGCGCTATTTTGTTTATACATTTCTTTAATAAACTATTTATGCATAAATGTAAGTATGTATATGGTATTGTTATATATTTATTAAAAAAAAAAACAATAAGTTCAGCTTGGCTATTTAGGTAGTTTAAGGACTATTATAGGCTACTTTATTTTGCATTAACTCGGGCTATTGTCTGCACACTACTGTGGTTACTAGTAAAAATTGCGGTAAAAATATTTTTTTTTGTTTTTGCTTTGCAAAATCTGTTAATATTTCTGCTATTGTTTACAAAAAAAAAACTATTTTATTTCTATTTTTTCACATTAAACTATTGGTTTGTTGGCATGCAAGTTGATTGTTTTGTTTGTTTGATTGTTTGCTGCTCATTAA
This sequence comes from Bactrocera oleae, assembly GCF_042242935.1. Classification (NCBI taxonomy): domain Eukaryota; kingdom Metazoa; phylum Arthropoda; class Insecta; order Diptera; family Tephritidae; genus Bactrocera; species Bactrocera oleae. The sequence continues at coordinate 6,218,651 of NC_091539.1, forward strand.
TAAATTTACTAAGTGTAAGTGTCTTGTTTGGTTTAACTATTTTTTCTTCTTCGTTTTTTTAACGACTAATTGCCACCACTTGCTACAGCGTATACTATGTTTTACAGTTACTTTTCATATGACAGTTATATGTATGCATGTATAATATATAAATATTTATTGTAAATAATGCTGAAACTAATTTAAAAAGTGAATAAAAAAAATGCTTAGGGCAAGGCGGAAAACATATTTAACATGTAACAAAATTATTATAATTCTAAAATATTATTTTTATTAATTAATTATTATATTTTTCGCATTTTAGCGCTCTAACTGTTTTGGGTAAGCAATTAGCGTAGCTTATTTATTGTAACTGTCAATTGCATTAAAAACAAAAAAAAAAAAACAATATATTTATATATGTATATATGTATATGTAAAATTAATTTAAAATTTAAGTGTGTTTTATAAAAAAAAGGAATTATTTACTTTACTTTAATCATTATACTCATATTAAACAACATTTTTCATACTAGTCTGTATGCAATTAAAACATTTCAGCACCGTTTCAAGGCAAACGCAATTAACATTTCTCACTAGACGCAAAAAAAAAATTAAATATGTAGAAACTTTTTCAATGGAACTAGTTGTTCAAGTAGTTACTTTCGGTTAATTTAGTGTAATATACCTGCTAGGCTGACGCTAGTAACACAAAGTTACAGCAATTTACTGCCAACCTTGTTATTGTTTTGTTTTTATTCTTTTATACCACTAAATTTTGTAGGAACACATTTGCTCTTTGTTCGCTGACTTTTCGCGTGTCTCTCAAAATTACGACGGAATATATGTAGTTGATTTTTGCAGTAAGTTAGTTTGCTAATAAAAAATTAAGTGACTGCAAAAAAAAAGTGTGGCAGCGCTTGCTTGATAATGTTGCAGTTTGTGTAAGCCTTTTAAAATATTGAAGAAATTTTTATTTTTAGTAGTGGTAATACAAATTTAAAAAAATTATTGCTATGCTACACTTGAAAAAAAAAATTTTTTTGTTAGTGGTAACACAAATAAAAAAATTTTAAAATGCTAAACTTACACAATTTACGTTTTTGCAAGTTGTAATACAAATAAAAAAAAAAATAATTAAAAAAATTTTTAAAGTACTAAATTTGTAACAATTTTTGTGTTTGCAGTTTGTAATACAATTAAAAAAAATATAAATATTGAAAAAAAACTAAAAAATTAAATAAGAAAATAAATTTTTTTATAATTTTTATTTTAAACAAAAATATTTTTTCGAAGTCGAGTATTGTATACCACATGCGACTGCACTTTTTATGTAGTGTTCTCAATTTTTTATTAGCATTCTTACTTCCAGCTTAATTTTTTATTTTTGCTCTAAAGAAAGATTTGCTACCGCGTGCAGCTCATTATTGTATTGCCATTTTTGGTTGATTTTTGCACACACATTTTTCAATTTCGCCAAACTATATTTATGTTAAATATTTTATTTATAATGTCTTTAATTTATCTGCTTTGCTTGCAAAAATAGAAAATTGTTATTGTACATTTTGCAATAATTAACTTTTTTGCATTATTGTTTTTTATTTTTAATGCTGCCAAATTTTTATTGTTCAATTTTGGTTTTTTTATGAATTGATGCGCAACGTACACTGCATATGTTTAAACAAGAATAGTTTGATTTTTGGTCATTTTGTTTTTGTCGCTATTTTCTGTAAGCGATTTCTCACTTCCACGTAAATTTTATAAAATTTTGTATTTTTTTTTATTTTGTGAAACCGTATATTTTTCGTTATTTAGTTTAGAACAGTTATGTGGTTTGACTTTTGCAATTTTTCTCTATTTATTTTGCGCTTAAAAGCGCGTTTATAACGGTAATCAAATTATTTTAATTTTTTTTACCAAAAAACGATATTTTATATTTATTTATATAATATCTTTAAACTTTGATTTCAGTGTGTTCACTTGACATAAAATTACGTTAATAATTTAAGGTTTTTATTTTGCTGTTTTAGTATGTGTTTGCATTTATTTTTGAAAAACCAAATTTTTGAAAAAAAAAATTTATGTAAAAGATTAAATTTTTTTATTTTGCTGTTTTAGTCTGTTTCAATCATGTGTTTGCATATATTTTTGAAATCATAAATTACACTGAAATTGTAATTTTTGAAATATACTAATTTTTGCAGTTTAAATATTTTTGTTTTGTTTTTCAAAAATTATTAAAACTTTTTTAATCGCTTTTCGAAAATGTTACTTTTGTATTATTTTTAAATATGCTTTAATGCAACCGTTACATATATATATATTTTTTAATGTTTGTTTTGTTCTGCAAATTCATATTGTTTCGCTAAATGGAACTTTTCACGCCGGTTTATTATTTTATTTATTTTTTTTTTGGTTTTTTCCTTTAATTTTTGCAGTTTTGCATTCACTATATTTATTTTTTCAATCTTTATCATATGCAGCGTTGACGTTTCTAATTTTTTTGTTGTCGCACTGTATTCTTTTCAGTGTTGGTGGGCTCCAGCTGTTTTAACAGTGTCTGCGCATGAAATTTTTGTTTTTGAATTTTGGTTACAGCTACTATTTTATAGATTTTGTTTTTAATATTGCAAATGTGTGTATCTGCTGACATTTGGGTCTAAATTATTTTTTTTTTTAACAATTTATTATGTGGAATTTACACGCGATTTTTATTATACAATTTGGTTACTATACAAAATTAGTTTTTATTCAAAATTGATTTTTATTTTTTGTTGGCGTTTAAAAAAGCGACACTGCGTGCTTTCCATTTGCTATAAAAGCGAACAAATGTGTTGTTGTTGTTTTTACAAGTATGTTTATTTGCTGTTAGTGTTGCTAAATATTTTCCTCAGTGTGTTGTGTATTTTCCATTTTTTGCATCAATTTAATTTTTTTTTTTGTAATTCATTGGACTTCAAATTTTGTTTATATATGTTTTGTTTGTTGTTATTTTAGGTTTTGTTGTAAATTACTATTATTTTCGTTTGCTTTTTCTGCTGCTCCTATGGAAATTTACCACTCTTTACTATTTCTGTGCTCATCATCATTTCTGTCATCAGCATTTACTCAGCAATATGGTTTATATATTAACAACCACAACGTTGACTCATCAGCGTTGTTGTTTAAAAAAGCAATATATATTTAATAATTATGTTAATAGTATATTAGAAAACCTAAATACATCATCATCATACACATTTCTCTGCATTTAATTTAATAAAAAAAAATAATAATAATAAAAATAAAAAATATTAGTAGTTTCAACAAAACGTTTGAAACGCATTTATAATTTTTAATTGTGTTTTTTTTTCTACTACTTTGCTTACTGACTTGACGCAGGTGGCTGTTGTTGTTGCTGCGGCGGCGACTGCTGCTGCTGTTGTTGTTGTTGTTGCGGCGGCTGCTGCTGCAGTTGATGTTGTTGTTGTTGCTGCTGCTGCTGTTGTGTTACTTGCTGCTGCTGCAGCTGCTGAGTCCCACTGCCGGCAGCGGCAGCAGCTGCTGCAGCGGCGGCGGCGGCGGTTTGCTCCTTGGCGGCTTTCTGTTTTTTGGTGACCGGTGGCGGATTCGTCGACATCATCATCGCGCGTATGCGTCGCTGTGCCGACTACAAAAACAAACACAATATTTTTATGCAATTAAATTCGTAAATAAAAACATATGCATTTTTTTTTTTTTGTTTTTTGCCTGCTTACCTGTACGCTGTAGAACTGCCCGATTATATGGACGGGAGTCTCTTCATCGCCACCCGATGCTGGCGCCACCGCATGCTCTGGTAGCTTGATAACACTGCCAGTAACGCGTTGCAAGTCGCGCACATTTTGGCCGCCCTTGCCGATTATTCGACCGACCTATAGTGTTCACAAAAATGCATTATTAAATACAGCATGTTAAGTTTTTGTGGTTTAGTTATTTTGCTACGCACCTGTGAACTGGCTACCATAATTTCGACTGTTAGTCGTACATCTTCGGTGCCGCACATGAAGCCCTCTTCCCGCATTTTTTCGAAAATCATATATTGGGCTTTCCATTGGCCTTCGGGTGTGCCGACGATTGTCACTTTGCGTTCGGTTTGCTGCTCGGCCGGCTTATCGTTGTCGATTGGTGCGATCTTTAGCGAGGCATTGGAGAAACGCATGACACTGCGTATGTAGGAGCCTTTGGTGCCGATAATCGCGCCCACCGCATTGTTCGGTATGTAGAGGTATGTGGTCTCCTGCATATCGTTGGGGAAGACGGGCGGTACCACACTAGCCGGTGTCTTGGACATCGGGAAGCCCGGGCACGATTGATATGGCATGCTTGGATTGAAGACCATACCATTGCCGGGTGTCGACATCATGGCCATCGGATGGAGGCCAGGGAACATTAGGCTTTGTGGCGCCATTGCTTGCAAATCATTCTCATAGCTTTGACGTAGTTTTGAACTAATTTGCGCTTCGGCACGTGACATATTATCGATTACGCCCTTAACCGTAATGATACGTTCCAAATTGAAGCTATTGATATCGTTTATGGAGCTAACGGTAATCTTCGTATCCGTATCCTGCATAATACGTTTGATCGTATTACCGTTTTTACCAATAATGCGACCGATTAGATTGTTATGGGCCAAAATCTTCAAGCATATGTCACTGTTGGAGAATTAGAGAGAAAGAGCAAGAGAAAAAAAGAGGTTGGACAAATCATTTTTGATATGCTCATAAAACTATGCTACAAGTTTTCAATTAATTTCAAAATTCGTTGTGAAGCTCGAACCAACTACTTTTATGGCATGCGATCTTCATATTAATGTCATTACTCACCCCTTATTCGTTGAGATGGCCTCCTGTTGCATCACCTCCAAAATGCGTTTGCACGCGTTCGTGCAATTTTCCGGATTACCATAAATGGTGATCGCCTTTTCCAGCGAGCCGACATTCTCCTTTCGATGCACATCGACACGCGCATGGCTCTGTTGTGTAATCGTGCGTATGGTTATACCTTGACGGCCAATAATGGCGCCGACCATTTCACTTTGCACAAGAATGCGCAGCGGAAAATCAGCTTGACGTCCGGGTCCTGGCATACCGGGATATGGATTGCGCTGATTACGATTCGTGCGACGTTGATTCTTATCCAATGGCTCGGCGTGCAATTTGTTGCCCTCAAATTCGACACCGTTCAATCCGCCAGCAGCTCTGTAATTAGCGAGAGAAAATTAAAAGTTGGATTAGCTCTTTCGTAGACTTGGCATTTTTGTCGTGCTGATGAAAAACAATGCGAAAATATATATGTTTCATTACACATTCGAAAATGTTCGAAAGTCGAAGAGTACTCGGACTCAACGACTCACATTATACATATATCTTTGCTTTTATCCAAATCAAATATTACAAATCTTGCGGCTCTTTAATAGAGACCAAGTACCTGATATATGTTTTATATTTTGATAATACGCAGATTTTGGAACACATCAAGAGAAAAAGTTTCGGTCAAAAACTTATGAACACGAAAAATTTGTAGAATTTTGTTAAAAAAAAAAATACCCAAAATAACCAATATTTTGAATTTCAAAGATATATAAACTTAGTTAGACAAGCCTATCGGTCGGTAAAGTTTTAACTGCAACATTCAAAGCTCCGTTTCAACACTCGTATTACATTTTTTCGAAGGGTTAAGAAAGAAAATGCGTATGGCAAATGCAAATGCGAAAAAATTATAAACATAATAAAAAATAAAAATTACAAAACAAAAATATATTTGAAATATGTAATTAACAAAGTGCAACTCTAATCATAAATGTAACAAAAATATTGAGGCAACATAAAAAAATAATAAACAACAAAAAAAAAAAAAGTGCCAAATAATAAAATGAAGAAAAGAAAAGAAAAGAAAAAATTGCATAATGTAATACCTTTGAGCCTGATCGGGATTTTCGAATGTTATATGTACAGTCTGAGTATTGGGGTCCTTACTAGACACAGCCTCACACTGTTTGACGATGCCATATGGCTTCAGTAGAGGTTCGATGTCTTCGAAACGCGTTTGCAGCGGTATGCCGCTAATAAGAATTTTCGATGTCGAAACGCTGTGAACAAAGAAGAGATAAAAGTTGAAGTATAAAACAACAACAACAACAACAATGCATAACAACAACAACAACAACAACAACGCATAAGTGAAGTAAATTTGTGGAGGTGTGACAATATAGCGAAAAATATACAATGCGTATGTATGTATGTGTAGAATGACCAAACAAAACAAAAAATATACAATACAAAGTGGAACTGCATAGGAGAGTACGAGTGTAAGCGATTGCTAAAATGTCTATTGCTCTAAAAGTTTGCCAATTTTTACACTTACTAAATTTAAATTGCCGAATCTTAAAAGTATACGCCTGTAAGTAGGCAATATGTGAAAATTGTCAATGTATTTAAACATATTTACTAGACTACAGCAACAATACAGTCAAAGCAACACGCGAGAGTATGTTTTGTGTTGTTTAGCGCCTAAAAGTGTGTTGAATTAAAAAAAAATAAATACGCCTAAAAGTAGGCAATGTAAGCAATTTGCCAACGCATTAAACATATTTTCTAAACAACAACAACAACAACAGTAAAGCCAAAAGCGCGCACAAGTCTGCTCGTGCTGTATAGCGCCTTAAAGTATGTTATATATAATTTTATTAAAAATTGTTAAGAGTACGCTGAATGTGTGCCAATAAACCCTAGCTATGTGTATGTAGCGTTGTTTGCGAAAATAATTACGCCTACATAAATGTTTGCGTGCTAATTACATTTTTAAAGCATACTCTAAGGCGTAAAAACATAAAACCACTAAGTGACCAATAAATAGCGCACTAATGTGCATGAGAGTATGCACGCATCCACATGCACACATACACATGACAAAACTCTACGTTTTGCACACACATACCTCAACATGATCTTAACCAGGTTTTCACAATAAAATTTAATTTAAAATTTTCCAATTATTGCTTGCTACTTCACTTATTTTACGTTTAATTTTACCGAAATATTGCTGTCTGCGTTGACGATTTTAGGCTGACGGCACAAATTGTCAATGTAAAATTTCGCAAGAAAGTCAGTTACTTTTAAATTATGCAGAAAGTTTGTATAAAAATTGTAAAACAACAATAAATTTTCTTGCTCACAACACACGTACGCCTTAAATACCGCAACACGCATACTAAACGCACGACACAGAAAAGTGCGTTTGAAAGCGTATTTGTTGTCTCAACAGGATATTGGTTAAAGCGTTGGCGAAATTTGTTTAGCTCCGGTTCACTGCACGAATTTTCGAAAGTAAATTTTGTTTTGTGTTTGATTTTTCAAAATGACGGAAAACTAAGACGAAATGTGTGACGACGAAGGCGGAACGAGAAAACTAAGCTATTGCGAAATCCACAACATAATATTTAAAAAATATCTACAGGAAATTTTTGAAATTGTTGACTGGCTGAAAACTATAATAAATTTCTATTTTGAAAACAACGGAAAATTTTTGAAGTTTAATTTTTCATTTTTTTTAGAAATGTAAAATTTAACAGAAAATGCGGTTCAAAGCGTCACATGATTTTTTTTATAAGAGTGGAGTGGAAAGTGCAACGCGCGATCATATGCATTTGTATGTGTATATGTATGTATGCGTGTACGTGTTAAAATACAAAATCAAATTATATTATAATAAAAAAATAGTACGAATTTAAAAATAATAAAAAAGTTTAGTAAGAATAATACAAAAAAAGGTTAAAAATATGAAAAAATTTAAGAAGTAATAAAAAAGATTTAAAAGTAATAAAAAAAATTTAAGACAAATAAAAAAATTTGAGACATTATGGGTAATAGTACAAAAAAAAATTTAAAAATAATAAAAAAAATTTTAGCAAACAAAAATATTTTAAAAATAAAGAAAAATTAAGAAAAAAAAAACAATTAAGAAATAATAACAAAATAAAAATTATGAAAACGAAAAAAAATTTGTAACTAAATAAAACCATTTAAATTGAAATAGAAAAACAAATTATAATTCAAAGCTGAGAAAAATAACTTAAATATGGTAAGGCAAGTTAAGCTAAATAGAATAAGCGAAAATTATAAAACGAAATCAGGATTGCAAATAATGCATGAAACATACACTTTATTTCATATTTAAAATATTTTTTTTTTACTTTGTAACCCCAAAAAACTTTTCAAGTAATTTTCAAATTTTTAATCTCAAATAATGCATTGAAAAACTAAAAATTATTGTTAATCCCGAAAATCGGATTAAAACTTGAAAATGAAAATTTTAATGCTATGTAAATATCGTATTGAAAGAAAAAATGTTAATACCAATTTAATAATTAAAAATTAAAAAAAATTGTTTAACAAAATTTTAAAAATTATTTTTGAATTTTAAATTATTTCGCGCTGACGTACTTCCTTCGTGTGCCACCATATTGGTTATTATTGAAAAACAGTAAAAAAAAATTTTAATAAAACTGAAACGAAGTTTAACTCCTTTTTCCCTTCTCAATACAGCTTTAGATTTGAAAAATATACTTTTTTAATTTTTTACTTTAATTTTTGATTAAAAAATATTTTATCAATTTTTTTTACGATTTTGAATTTAAATAAAATTTTAAATTTTTAATTCCGCTTTGACAATAAAAATCAATTTTAATTGAAAATTAGTTTTTCAAATTAAATTTTAAATATAAAATTTTAAGTATTAATTTTAAATTTTTTTTTAATTAAATTTGTAAATTTTAATTCTAAATTTTTAACTAAAATTTTCAATTTTTAACCCCAAATTTTGAAAATTTAATTATTAATCGAACTTTTTTTTTTCAATTAGAAAACTCGCAACTCTGAACGAAGTAAACTAAAATATTACCAATAACGAAAGTTAAATAAAATAAAAATACAAAAATATAATTAATTAAAAATCTTAACTATAGCAATAAAAAAATAACGCAGTAGCACGTTAGCAACACTAGCGAATATCGCGGTCCTTTAAAACTCAAAATATTTCAAGCAAATAAATAACTCAGTTGCGCACCTTGGCAACACCATGCGGTATCACGACTTCAAACAGCAATAGCGGCTAATTCCAAACGTTTGAGAAACAAAATTTCAATCTTGCTTGGAAAAAAAAAATTTTATTTCAAAAATATGTTTGTAGTATTTTGATAATATTTTTTAAAAATAGTACTTAAATATTTTAAAAAATATTATAAAAATACTTAAAATAATAGTACTTAAATATTTAAAAAAAATATTATCAAAATACTACAAACATATTTTTGAAGGAATTCTTTTTTTTTAAATATTACTTAAATATTTTTTAAAAATATTACTAAAATATTTAAATAAATGTTAGCAAAATATTACTAAATATTTTTGACAGAAAACATATTTTTTTTAAATATTACTAAAATATTTTCTACAGAAGAAATTATGAAAATTATTTTTAAAAACTTTACAAAGAAATTTTTCAAAAAAAAAAAAACTTGGAAAATTCGAAATTTAAAAAGAACTCATTGCCCTCAACATTCTTAAAAAATATGCAGACGTGGGAAAAGCTCCGTTAAACACGACTTGATTGCTACAACAATAACCGACAAGCTTTAAGCATCAATTCGATTAACCAAAAATCAAAATGGTGGATCAAAGCAAGCGCGCACTGCAAAAATGCAGCTAAAACATAAATTAGCTGCAACGCTAAAGCGTCTTAAAAAATCACCGCAAATTTCTTGGAAGTCATTTATTTCATTATTATTATTTTCGTTGGTATTTGTTGTTGTTGCTTTCGTTACTGCTACTAGCTTTTAACTGCTGCTGCTTTTATTTGGCGCTTTTTTCATTAAGCATGTTGCAAAGGCAGGCAGGCAGTCGGACCGTCATTGCTTAGCGCATACATATATATATGTATATACATAGGCTTGTGTGTGTGCCACTTTCTGTCAGCAACGCAGCATTAATTGCCGCTACGCTGTTAATGCCGCTGCTGTGTCCGTTGTCAAATTGGTGCAATACATTATTAGTTGCAGTTGTTGCTTTTCTTTCTTGTTATTGTTGTTTTTTGTATGCCACAACATTTATTATTTTTGCTTCCTGTGCGTCTGCGCAAAATTCCATGGAAAAGCTTTAAAGTTCAATTTGGTATTTTATAGTTTTTCTTTTTGTTTTGTCTTCTCTTTTTCGCTGCTTCTTTTTTGTTTTTGTTTTTTTGCTTACTTTTGCAGTATTTTGTTGTTATAGCGCATACCACTGTCGGCGTCGCAACGCGGGTCGTCAGCCGAGTCCATTCACATTGTCGCTGCAACTAGTTGTTGCGGTTGTTGTTGGTCTAAATGTTGTTGGTTGCTGGCTATTTTAGCTGCTGCTTCTATGCTTGCTAACTGCTTGTTGCTGCTGTTTTGTTTTCAACTTGATTTTCTTGTTGTTGTTGTCTAGTCTGGGAATGCTGTCGCTGTATCAATACGATCATATTCGCTGTGTTGTTGTTTTGGTTTTGGCATTGGCATGCGGCCAGTACCAGTCAGTGCGCCTGCTGACCGCGCTTCTACCTCGTCTCGCGTTTTGCCTCTTCGTTTTCTTTTTCTCATTCTTGTTCTAGTTCTTCTTCTTGGCCAACTATGCAGCGTCCGGTTAGTCAGTTAGCCAAGCAACCGGTTGGCATTCCTGAGTGACTGTGTCTTTTCGAGCAGCCAAGTTGCTGGCATTTGGTGTGCGTGTGCGTATGTGTGCGCGCACACGCCGCGCATCCAGTTACATTTTGCCATAACGTCATCATCGCAGTGGCGATGGCATGAAAAAACAACTGCAAAAATAAAACTGAAATGCCACAGGAATGCGCCACAGCCTGACACGGTGCATGCAACAGCATGCGGTGCGCGTTCGTCCCGCCGCTTTGCCGCAGCAATCAGCAAGCGGGCGTCCAAGTCATGGGAAGCAATCAACATTTTTCAAGTTGTTATTGTGTTTTTTGACTGATCGCATGCCATTACACGCACACCTTTACATACATAATATACATATATGTTGTTGTTGTTATTATTATTTTTGTTTGGGTTTCCATTGGAACGCAACGCATGCCATTATTGCGCTTGGCTTTGCAGCACACTCTACGACCCACTTGGGCCCCGACATGTACATTGCACTTCCTATGTGCTGCGGCGTTTGTTGTCTTTGTTGCAACACTGCGTTTAGTTTTGTTTTTGATTTTTGTTTTATTTTTCGCTCGGTCACTAAGTTAGCAGCGACTTTTATACGCCTAATGCACTCGGCAAAGCGGAACTGTCTGCCAGTGTTGCCATATGCGCACAACAACAAATTTAGGTTATATTACATACAAAGTAGCAAGATCACACTGCTGTGAGAACTGAAAAGTCAAGCGAGTACGACGTACGACAAATTGTGAAATTAGACGAAAAAAATCTATATGTTATACCTTTACTAACTCGGTTCCTCCTCGACAGAAAATTTTCAAACTTCTAGCATATTTTTTATGTGAAAAATGTGGTTAAAAAACTAAGGTTGTAGTTTGTAGTTGCCTTAAAAGCAAGAGAAACCGAAGCTCACGAACACGTATATCGGAGCAGCTGTTTCAATTTTTTTTATTTTTAGCAACTAATGTGCACAGACTATGTTTCATGTAAGCACTACAATAAGCGCGTCATCGATTATCATGCACACTTTGCTACGAATTGTTTGATATCTTTACTAACTCGGTTCAACCCCGAGCATATTTTTGATGTGGTAAATCTTGGTATAAAACTAACGCTGTAATTTGTATGCAGCTGCCTTACAAGCAAGATAAACCGTAGCTGGAACATGCGCCAGGTAGTTTTTTATTTTTCCAAAAATATGCTAGTTTGATAGTGATTTTCCGCTGCTAGAATTTTTCAATTATAATGAGTCTATTTATTTTATATTTTTTTTTAATAAGTAGGCGCTTGGATCTACGTATAATCTAATTTAAGTCATATGCACTAAACCGCCGCAATTTCTGCTCGGATCATTAGAAAATCTCCGGCAACGCCAAAGCGCGCTCATTTTATATTCTAACGCAAATTCGCTGGCCTACTTTACAGCGCGCTGCCGCACTCTCCACATAATCTCTTTTATTATGAGCGACTCTTTGCTGCAACTCTTTACCGAACGCGCTCTAAACAAGTTTATTGCTTATTTTGTTATTGATAATATGTATCTGTTTTGAAAAAAGTCGAAAAAAGAAATACTTGTTGACCGCATTTGTGGCATGTAGAAAACGCAACAGCGTCGCCGCGTTCAACATTAGTCGTCCGTGTTCGTGTCGCAGCGACGAGTGTGTTGAACCTGCAGTTCTCAACACTGACTTAGGCGCAGCGAAAACTGTAAGCATTTTTTGCCTTAGCACATTTTGTTGTTGTTATTATTTGCACTTTTTGCACTGCGCCAAACAATAACAACGCACACATATAGAGTTGTGCATACACACATGCATACGAAATAGTTAATGAAAACAACAAGTCGAACGCCTGCGTAGACGGCTATGCTACTTGCCGGCTCCATGTGGACGGTCGCCAATGGCTGTGCCGTCGTATTTTGTTGTTGTTGCTGTTGCTGTTGCTTTTGGTGTTTTTGCTGATGCGCGCGCCGCACTTCCAGGAATTGTTTATCGAAAAAATGAGTTATTTTTCGGTTACTGTTGCAGTATTTGCATTTTCGTGTCGGCTTTCTTCCACTCTATATGCCGCTGGCGCGCGTTTTAGCATCAGCATAAATTTAATAACAACAACAATAGCAAAAGCGGCAGCGACAGCAATTATACAAACGCTTTATGCGGCAGTAGAAGTGTGTAAATAAAAGCAAAATAAAAATGCGCGAAAATATTTGCACTTCTTGGTATTGTCGGCCAAGGCTTTGTGGCTGCGCATACCTTTGCAACTCTGTGCTACCTTCGTCGAAAGCGCAGCAATGCTTTTGCACTGCTGAAATTGCAATTTTTTGTTTTAGGATTTGCTTAGTATTTTTTGCCATTTCAGCCGTTTTCATGTTAATGAGAATGGGAATTTATTTGATCGGAGCCAACGTTTATTAAGAAATTAACTGAAACGACACCGCAAGGTATAAGTGGACAACACAGAAATTTGTTGTGTGCTGAAAACAGCTATTATGACGTTGCAAATAAAATTTAAAAAAAATTTTTTTTTGCATATAAAAAACTAAAAAAAAAATTGAATATAAAAAATTAAAGAAAAAAAACTAAAGAGAAAAATAAAAATTTTATTAAAAAAAAAAATTACAAATCCAAGCTACACAACGCTCAGTCTGTTATAAAAATCATACTTGTGTAGTTGTTTTATTTTTTATTTTATTTGTTTTGCATATCAGCTTTATAAATCCGCACGGTTGCATTTATGTTAATTTTGTTTTTTTCGTAATTTTTTTGAGTAGGCGTCGTTGATGAGTCAACGTCATGGCGCAGCTTAATGATTTTTAAGGCGCAGAGACTAGTAGTTAGCGGCTTATGCGCTACATGCATTAGCATTACATATGTATGTATGTATGTAAGTAAGCGCATACTCCTGCTTGCCTTCTAAGAATTCAAGAGTTGCTTTTATTTTTTTTTTTCATGTTTTGCATTTGCGCGTTCATAAAGTGCCATGATATATTGAAAACCGTTAAAAGGTGGATACTTGAGTGACGTGCTTATTTATGCTGAGCAGCGCAATAACGCTGATGAGTTAATATACAATTTTTTGTTGACGTAGAAGTTTCAGAAAAGTACAGCCACAAGCGTTTTGACAAAGAAATCAGCATAAATACAATTATATGTGCAATAAAAAGTAGTAGCAGGCTCTAAAAGACTGCTTACAAATGAAAATTTATTTATATTAATACTTGTAATACATTTACAATTATAGAAGTTAAATTAAAAAAAAATATTATTTCACTGAACTACGTTTTCTATATGCACACTACTTTCAGCTGCACACAACCTATTTATTGCACTACATTAACTGCAACTGTTATCGACTTTCGATAATTTCACGCTATAAGGTGCACTTACGCTACTATTTTTATTTGTTTTATTAATTTTGTGTACTGAATTCGTTAAATTTTAACTTGGTAAGCAAGTGTATAAGTGTTTGACTTCATTTAGTATTTCGTATCGGTATCAAGCTGTAAGTCAATAATACGAAGAGTAATTGCCAAGCATTTAAGCAACATAATTCTTATTAGAATAACTCATTTGTGTGAGCTTTTGAAATTACAGCTATTTTTCTATAAATTATTTTTTAAACTTTTTAAATTATTTCTTAAGTTTTGGCAACGAAATTTCATGTAAACTTTTTATCATAACAGTTAGTTGTTCGGTCCTTCGACAAAAATGTTCGCATATTATAAAATGTAATGGAAATAACAGATAGACATTAAATTATTTTAAAACACCCACTATATACTTGTTATATGCGTCGGAATTTTCTAACAACCAAAAATATTTTGCACAGTACTGTATGCTATATTGCTATCAGTATTATTTTTCACTTTAATAAAATTTAAAAACATATATTCTTTAGCTGCAATAAACTTTAAGAATCTCATTAAAAAAAATCTCCTTTTAGATATAATGAACTTAAGAGATCAAGTAACAACTTAATGTGCATAAAAATACAAATAATAATTCATAATATTTATATATTTATAACCCTAAAACATAATAATAGCAATTATAGCTAATTATATTCTTCATGATTTCTGTCAATTCTAAGCAGTATTCATGCAATCATATTAAGCTGCGCGTTTTTTTTTTTTTCAAATATACATTTTTTTTTCAATTGTCTTATGACATTGCTTTCTTTTTTAATAAATTAAAAATTTTTTTTTAGTTGCAATAAACTTGAAAATTTTTATTAAGTAACACCCTAATATTGCTACAAACACAAATCATATTTTTTAATATAATATTTGTAGCGCCAAAATTATATTTTTCAAAATTGCTTGCAGATTCTACAAAGCATACAGAAATGTATTCATATTAGGGTGTGCGTATTTTTTTTACAAACTAATTTTTTAGCGATTGTCATATGACTATTTGTCCTTTCTATAAAATTAAAAAATATATGCACATATATATTTTTATAGATTTTATATATTTTTAAATTTCAATTAAGTGACACCCTAATGTGCTTAAAAATACAACTAAAAATTCACAATATTATTTGTAGCGCCAAAATTAATTTCTACAAAGATTTCTTGCAAAATCTACACAGCATACAGAAATGTAATCATATTAGGGTGTGCGTCTTTTTTCAAATATTTATTCAGCAATTGTCATATGCCATATTGCTTTCTTTTTTCTTTAAAATTAAAAAATATATAGTTTTAGCTGCAAGTTAAATTTTTCATTAAGTAACACCCTAATTTACATAAAAGTACAAAAACGAATGCATAAATATGCCAACAAAATTGCAACGCAATTCCAAAACAACACGTTCACTCGCATATATACATACGTATATATATACATAAATGCCAAGCAAATATGATTGTTTACAATTTTCACCCTGTTTGTTGTTATTGCTTTCGCTATATTCCGCACTCGAGCATCGGCTGGTGCCGACTGCAGCCGAGAGTGTAGCATACTACATGCACATGCATTTATGGAGGGCGGGTCATAAACCGTCTGCAGCGGTGGGAAAGTATATGCCAGAAATGTGTGTGTGTGTGTGTGTGTATGTTGGGCGGTCGAACGTACGTGTGTGTAACACACACATACACTTGCAAACTCGTGTACGTATATTTGTGGTGTTTACGACGGGGCGGGCTGCCTGGGGCTTTTTGGCGTCACCAATTGCCTTCTTGCTGCGCGCCACTCATTCACAAAAGACGCAAATTGTTGTGTGTACTGCGCGCGCCGGCCAACAACAAAAACAACTACATACGAGTATATTGTTGTGTGAATATTTTTTTTCTTAAGTTACAACAAACATGTGAAAGTACAAAGTGCAAACAGTACATACATACTTTTGCACTTTTACACTGCTTGCATATTGGTGAGAATGCAAGAGGCGAAAACGAAAACAAACGCAACAACAAATAATAATAACACTGAAACGGCAGTGCAGACAAGTGCAAATCGTGCAAGATGGTGGTGGCGATGTCGCTCACGTTGTTGTTGTTGTTGTTGCAGTGCACATATTGGCTTTTATTGCGTACGCTTTGTTTATTTGTATGTTGCTTTGCTGGTTGATTTGTGGCAATACACGCCTACTGTTGATTGTTAAGGGGCAATAACGGTGGTTGTGCGAGAATGCAGCTAATACAAAAACAATATTACTAAAAAATGTTTACTAATTTGCTGACTGTTCAAATTTGATGCCATACAAACTGTCCGATCAAAATCAAGTTCTTGTATGAAATAATTTTTTATTTGACGAGATATCTTCACGAAATTCTGCATAAAATATTGCTCAAGCCAACGCTACAATCTCCGAACATATTGTTAAGGTCGGACAACTATAGCATAAACTGTGCAAACAAAATCAAGTCAAAGATCTTTTTATAACCTTTTATGCTATAAGAAATACACCTGTTAAGGGCAATTTAGCAGCGCTGTAGCTGAAGTTGTATTTTTTATATGTATTTTATCAACGCCTAAAAATATTTAATTTATGCTCTTAAACCTCAAGCTACTGTTGATTTGTAATGTCGATAACAACTCATCTATCGATATTTTAAAACATTAATAAGAGGTTTAGTCTAAAGAAAATCCACTTACAGCACTAATATTGTTTTAGCACATTTTATTGTATATACCATAAATAATCATTATTGTTTTATTAAATCAATTTTTGCAACTTTTGTAAAAAAAAAAAACAAATATAAAAAAGGCTCAACTTTAGTGTGAATTCAAAAATAAATAAAAATGCTGCGCTCTTCTCTGCATTTTTGCAACGCATAGAGACACTCCCGCATGTCAGCAATGGTAGCGGGGTGTGAAAATAGTTGTAACGGCATTAACCAAGTCAAGCCAAGTCATTATTGCGGACAGCGTCAACGTCTACGTGCGCAGCGCAGCTGCTTGACTAGTGGAATGCATTTTAACGCGAAAATTCGCAATAAAAACAAAAACAAAAACACACACAAATAAATGCATATACATACATTTGGATTTGTGTATATATACATACATATACATTGGTATATACAATTATATTGCAAGCCGCCGCAATGATGGAATGCAGACAACGCTGACTGGGTGGCTTAACCGGCGCCCACAGGCACGGGAGAGCGCAATACATACACATGCACACATACATAGATATTCGTGTTTATGTGGTTGTTGTTTGCCTGACCAAATGTCGGCAGCGCAGAAGCAAATATTGACTGGCGTGTTGTCCGATTGACTGACAACAGCAGCGCCGCAACCAATGCAACCAAAAGGTGTGCACATTGAGAGGGGAGCAATGAAAAACTGCAAATAACGGCGTCTAATTGACAGATACATATGCATGTATGTAGCACGTGGAGTACGTGGAGCGCGTTGTGTGGTGCAAAGAGAGCACAAGAGCGCAAAAAAGAGCGAGCGCAATAAAATGCTAGTGAGAATGCAAAGCAGTAGGGTGGCAAGTAGTGACTCAGGAGGGGCGGAGTAATGGCAAGTGCATTGACTAAAACAAAACAAAAAGGTACACAACAACATACATACATGCATACACCGGCAACGTAAGCGCTTGCCGCCTTGCGTGATTCCTGCTGCCGTACAGCAGCAATTTTTGCAATTGCTAGTGATGGTGGTGGTATGCGTGTTGTTGGTTATGTCGGTATGGTGCGTAGACGTTCGGTTCGGCATTCATTCGTTCGTTCGTTCGTTGTTGCAGCCAACACAAAATTTTCATTCATAAAAATTTACACAAAAAACAAAAACAACAATAGCAATAAAAACAAGTACTGACTGCAGCGAAAGCAATCACAACATCATTGTGCCACAAAAAACAGCAAAAATGCGCCGACTACAGCGCATGTCAGTTCAATGCGCTGGCATTCGGGTCGCCTGCTCGGCTTTCACACACACACGTGCGCGCAGTCGCATACAAGTACAAAAAGTGTTATTTCTGCAAAAGCTGGAAATGCTCGCAATTTTTTGTTTCTTCCGTCTTTACCATCCGTTGTGCATTGCTGTTGTTATTTTGTGGCCGCTTGGTGCTTTTGTTGCTGTTTTGTTGCATTTTGGCGCAGTTTGTAAATTCACGCTTACTTACTTATGGGCACAGCGTTTACAAAAAAATATAGCCGAGATTTCTCATGAGTGTAAAAAACACAAACAAGTGATATTGCTATGTGGGAAAATTACAACAAATCAAAACAAAATAGATATTCGCCAGTAAAGTAACAGCCAGCATATGCTTACCAGAGCAAGTAATTTAATTTTTAAATACATTTGAAATTTGAAAATAGAACTTTAAAAGAAAATTTAATATTATTATTATACATATTAAGGTGTGTGATTATAGCCAATTTTTTGCCAGCTAGAAAGCAGACTAAAAAGGTTTATGATGGCAAACTAAAAAGCCTCTTAAATTTTATTGGTGTCTTTTCCTCAATTTTCCATTTAAATTTGTTGGCTTACTTTTGTAGCTTGACAGTTTAACGTTGAAAAAATGAACTGAACCTTTTGGCAGAAAATTGAACCCTCTGCAAAAAAGCTTTGCTACATATGTACATATTTTCATACAGTGAAGTGTACTAAGGATATCTCGACTTGAAGTTCCAAATGTATGAAATTATGACTTTTATTTTTATTATTTATTCCTTTTTTTATTATCATATTTTATTTTATAATTTTAATACAATTTATTTGTTCATAATTTATTATTATACTTCTCCATTGTTTTTAATTTTTAATTTAATTTAATTTTTTATTTATTTATTTTTTATATATTTGTTAATTTTTTTGTGTAAAAATTACACACTCTAATAAATATGTTTTTTATTATTTATAAATAAAATTTTTCTGCCACATAATTTCTTTTATATGTTTTCGCAAGTCTCAAGAGTGTGAACAACGCATAATCTTTAATCATATGCATATAACAGCGCTGATGGTTATCGATTTTCGATATCAATAAAGCTTTTTGAATAAAGTAAAAAAAAAATAATAAATATTTTAGTGATAAATATGATATTGAAATTAAATTAATTATTAAAAGTCATATAAAGCAGTCAATCTGTCTTCTATCGCTAAATGTGTGTTTAGTTAATAAAATCGCTGAGTTTTGGTACATTTTACCAATTTCCTGCCACAAATAATTAACGATATACCATTGTTTCCATAATATTTTGGAGCATTTTCAATGCAAATATTTAGCAATTTTTAAAATATAATTTTCCGAAACTTTTGAAACATAATTTTTTCGTAATTTTCAATTTATGTATGTATGTATGTACAACTTTTTCGAAATTTCAAAAACTAAAGTTTTTTGTAATTTGGTTTGTTCGCAAGTTTTAAAACAAAACTTTTTTTTCGAAATTCTCATTTTCCTATTTTTCGATTTTAAAACAAATTCAAATTTTTTAAAACAAATTTTTTTTAAATTTTATATTTTTGCTTTAAGTTTTACACACGCAATTTTTTTACAATTCTTTGGAAACACAAAATTTTAAAAAATTTTAAGACAACTTTTTTACGAAATTCTGAAACAAAAACTTTTTGAAACTTATAAAACATTTTTTTTTTTTTAAATTAAAAATATTAAAACTTTTTAAAACACTCATTTCAACACTGATTTCAACCCATTTGGTCTAGCTGAGCAGGGAGAACACTTTATATACATATTTAATTTTAGAATATATATTTATTTAAAATTGTATTAAATATTTAAAAAAACAACCGATGTGATGTGTTTATGAAATTATAAAATTTTTCTTATTTTCCCCAATATTTTTAAACAATAAAACTAAAATTCCCTTTGTAAACTCACCTGTGGTGATAATAAGCCATGTTGCGTTTGTAGTGTATTTTGACTTTTAGTAATTACTGTTTTTTTGTATATTTTTTGTTGGATTCCTACTGCTGTTTATTATTTTTGCAGCCCTTGTTGTTGATTATGTATTTGCGTACAAATTCAAAGCACAGCTTTGATAAATTAATTTCTTTAGAAATATTTTTAAAGCACGGCTTTGTTTTAATTTTTTTGTTTTTAATTTTCAAAGCACTGCTTTGGTTAGGTTTTTGGTAATTAAAATATGTGTACGAGCACTTTTATGCTAATATTTTCGTAGCTTTGGATATAAAGAAGATAGTAAGTTACTGATTTTTTCCAGTGTATTGACTGTTTTTGCTAATTCAAAGCTTATAACAAATAGAAATTTTATTTATTTTTTTTTTTTAATTTTGTGCATATGTGTATTACGTGTTTGGAATTTTTTTGCTACAAATTGTTTGGTGTGTCATACAAATTTTTGATTTTTTTATAATAATAATAATATTTTCTTATTTTCTATTAATTTTTCAAAAACAATAAACAATTCGATTTTTTTTTTTAATTTTTAATTGAAGTACTGTTTGCTTAATCAATTAGCAATTAAAATAAAAAAATGTCAGCACCGAAAAAATATTTTTTCATTTATTATTTCAAAAATAATATTTCGGTTAAATTATAATTTTAAGATAATAATATATACATACATGGCCTTCTCTACCATATACTAAGTATTTAATCCGACTGTATACGATCGTAAGCTAAAAACTCAAATATAAATACTTTATGCATGGCAATATTGCATGAGAGCATCAACGTCTATTTGAGCACACCATACACTCAATTGTGCGCCATGGCGTATGAGTAACCGCGTAACCGTACACAATCAATTTGCGAATGAATGTGTGAACCGCTTAATGCAGCACGCCATTCAATAGCACAAATGCGTTAAATGTATAATTAAAGAGCAAAAAAAATTTTTTTAAGAGCAAGTACGTTGTTCGAAGAGCGCTCGTGAGAAAAAAAACACAGTTTTGTAAAGCTTTTTGCTACGCTATACTACAGTATGTGTGTACCATATGTAACTGCAATACACACGCATAAACAAGCGCCTATGTGTACCGTTAATGCCGGCGATGTCTCCAATATTCTGCTGTTTTTATTCTCTAATACAAATAATTGAAAAGTGCAAGATGAAGTATATTTGTACTCATACATTCTGTGCTTAAGTTAAAGGGAATTTTTTCGACGCGCCGCATTTGCCGTATGAGTCATTGGAGACTCATATGTTGAAGCAATACACTCATATGTTGAAGCAATAAAGTGCAGCAAAATGACAACTAATAGTAGATAAATGAAAGTCCGTAAAAAAATATACGGACAGTAGAACTTTTGAAACACATACGGTGTAAAGCTTCATTTTTTGTGCAAGTAAGATCTCGAAACAGCTCAAACCTACTTTTTTCTGGCAAATGTTGGTGTGAAAGAGTCGTAAACCTGTCTTTTAATGGCAACTGAACTTTCGAAACACTTTTCAACGACTTTGAACTTGTGAAACAGTCTTTAATAGCTGTACGCAGCCTTATAAGCTTAATTTTTTGTGCAAGTAAGTTCTTGAACCTGCTTAAACCTACTATTTTCTGGAAAATGTAAGTGTTTAAGCATTATTATCGGTCTTTTAGTGACAATTGAACTTTTGAAACGCTTTTCTACCATGAAAACTTGGGAAACAGTTCGAAAATGGACTTGGGAATAATACTCCTACATTTTTAACGAAATCCAAACAGTTTTAAGATTATTGTATCTATAGACTTGAAAGAACTAAAAGCTTGTTTTTTAATGACAAGTGAACTTCTAAAACACTTTGCCGTGTCTCTTTTCTCTTGTGAAAACGTACTACGAACTTGCGGAAAAGTCGAAGAAATACACTTGTGAATAATACCCTCGCAATAAAACCTATTTTTAGCGAGTCAAATATTTTGCGCACAATGAAACAAGTGCAACACTTGATTTGCTCATATTTGATGAAACACATTTTAATATACAATTATTTTATTGTTAGAGTATATGACTTCAGTGTCAGACTCTGCTATATTTTTATTTTTTATTTTTGTTTTCTGTTTTTAAACAAACTCGATAGTTTTACCAGAAAATCAGAAACCGCTATTTATACTACTCGCCACAACGCCTACACACATTCAGTTAACAAAAACAAAAATATTGTTTGTCTAGCAATGGTCATTGAGTTATCGCCTATCGCATTGACAGCGATAAGGCGCTACAGCTACCGATAACTTTACGTCTACATGCATAAATATACATATATGTATGTAAATCGGTGTGCTATGTTATATCTACTGTTGTTGTATTTTTTGCCTGCCCCTTTAACAATACCGTCATTTGGATTTAAAATCAATGCATTTCATTTTGAATTTTCTTATCGAATTATGCTACGCTGCACGCATTTGTTTGCCTATGATTTATATTGCGATAATGTGGTGTCAATGTTGACAACTATTTTAATTAAAATTAATAATTGGCAACCCTCACAACTGCCCAGATATGAAAGAACAGTTAAAATAGTGAAAATATGCGTGGTAAACTTGTACAAGAGGGCTAAGAAGACTTTATTTTCCAGCAAAATTGGATTACAAGCGGTTTCAACGCATCGATTGCCGATAACCGATTGTCATTGTTGACTATTATAATGAGCATTTTGGATAGTACAAGGGACTAAAATGGGAACCTTTTATCATCAATACGGGACTGAAAGTGATTTCAAACGCACCGATTACGGATTACCGACTACCGTTAACCGATCAATAAAACGATCATAGTTGAGTATTATACTCATCATGTTGAACAGATCGGCGGGGTTTTCTAAAAAAAATAAAAAATTGCACTTTTTCCGAGCCAATGTACGATTAGCACACTGAATCGCATATGTACATATTCCTGAAATAATATGTACAACGGGTTTTTCCGAACGAGTAAGCGCGCCATTTTTAAATAGCTGATGGAAATATTTCGGAAATGAAAGCCAATATTTGAAAAAAATTCCTGCGAACATTGCAAGTAATACGCCTTTATGCTTTTTATCGGGAAAATAACCTCTAAATCGGGGTTTTATTTTCAAAAATAAATTTCCTCGACTTAATTCCTCTTTTTTAACTTTGCTATTTTATATTTTTAAAAATAATTTCCAATGGAAAAATACGCGTGAATCGGGATTTTGTTTTCAAAAACATTTTTCAAAACTTTGCGATTGTATTTTTTCTATTATAGAAAAATTTATTTTTAAAAATATTTTCGCTCGACTGTTTTGCATTTTTTGTTGTAAAATTTGGCAAACTATATTGTTTCAAAATAAAGCGAAGAAAAAATGACGCTTTTAGCGAGGCAATGCACGATTTGCACACTGAATCGTCATATTCCTGAAATAACGGAGTTTTCCGAAGTTAAGACGAGTGATGGCACAACTTAGAAAATGGTACGAAATTCATTACAGTAAACGCCAATAAAAGTATCGCGCATATTGCAAATAATACGCCTACGTGGCAACACTGTCACTAACTAGCAACATTAACGCTACAACCTGGCAATATTGCAAAAAAAGTAGGTCAACTGCTAGTCGGTGGTGGATTTTGTCGTCGGTTATGGTGGCTGAGTGCAGTAGGTGCGGCTAGACAGGTAGACAGTTATGCACACATACACATACTTATGCATTTTATTTATTATGTGCGTGTATATGTTTATGGTTGTGAAGTCGTTGCTGAAGGTGTACAGACGACTTAATGGCCGAGCAAATAAATATATACATTTGCAATTCAATTGAATTTTATGCTGCTAACTGTTGCACATCGCATACATATGTACCTAAATATGTGAGTGTGCGCGCAAGCAATGACGACGGCGTTAGACAACGCGCAAGGGAGTTGGTGGATTTTTCCGCGTCATTTTAGCAAACGTGTGTGGGCAGTTAGCCGGTTGCTGGTGAGCGCTGATGGCTGCCAATACTGTTATGTGCTTTTATATGTATGTGTTTGTGCTGAATTATGGGTTAGAGTTCCAAGAAAATGCAATTAGGTACGTGGCATTTTGCACATTTTGCAGCTGATTACCGCTTTTAAAGCGGGTTGTTGCTATTGAAGGCAGGCGCTGGGGAATCCTGTGCTGATAAGCGCGCCTGAATAATTGCGCCACTATACCTACATACATATATACACAACTATTTGGAAAATTATATATCAATGCACTCGAGCATTGAACGCATTGCGTATAGTATAAACAAGCGTTGAAAAAACAGCAACAACAAACGCGCCAAAAACGCACGCTTGCAGCGGCTGATCAGCAACTGCAAATAAGTCAAAATAAATAAAATTTATGACACGCATACAATGCTCGCAAGCCGACTGCAGTTACACGACGCATACGCACACACACGCATAAGCAAAACATATTACGCTCATTGCTACGTAAGAGTAAATAAATTTTCGCGAAAATATCGCATAAAAAAATATTTTTTTTTTAATTTTGCACTAGTAACCAAAGCGTATGACAGCGCGTACAGCCATAGGCAGCGCGGCAGTAGCAGCGCGTCCATACATAGCGCCAGCGTAAGTGCCTGTGTATGCAAGTGGCGTTGCGCTGCGTACAACTGTAGGTGGTATGTGTGGTGCCGCTTTGTGCCGAAGTCTTGGCGCCGACACGATAATGACAATGACGTTGGACCGACCGCACAGACAGCCGTCCCAGTAGGCAAAACGCTAGCCGTTAGCAGCTATAAAAACATGTAATTAAACTTTGATAATGACGCGGATGTGCAGCGCAGCAGCGTTCGGCTGTTGCGGCGCTCGCTTATGACGCGCCGTTTGCTAAACGTCATAGCTTTATCTACATTTGTGTGTATAAATGTTATCACTGCTTTGCGCTTGCTTTAGTAGCGGAATAATTTTGCTTGAATTTATTTTATCATTTAGTTGTTGTTTTGTTACAATGCAAAAAAAAAAAATAATAATAATAACAGTAAACATATGTACAGTGCGGTTTCCGGCTGTTTAAATTATTTTTTCTAAGTTTTTTGCAAATAAGAAAAATTTGATGGCTTTTGTTTGTGCTTTTAAGCGCATCAAGAGCCGAGTAAATTTGCCAGTCAGCTAAAGATCGCCGCTCAAATGCTTACACATACATACACACACACACTAATATGTGAACATCTACATACATCTGTACATATGCATAAGTATGTATATTTTAACGCAACCGTGTGTTGTTATTTTCGCTGCAATTTGATGCGTTGCTTTATTGACGGCGGCAGTGCTGATCGCTGCTATTACGTTTGCGCCGACGTCAATTTAATCATTTAATTTGAAATTTTTAAATGATTCACAATTCGTAGAACATGAATATTTCTCATGTTGGCAATTTGGCTGCCTCAGACGACCACCAAATGCATATTGATTTATTTTCAATTTTAAAAATTTAATATATTTACTTTCAAAAAATATTTTTTGTTCATTATATTATTTTCAAAACTATTTTTTTTTTCACAAAATTTGTATTGATTTATTTTTAATTTTAAGAATGTAGTATTTTTACTTTCAAAAAATTGTTTTTTCATTGTAAATAAATATTTTTATTTTCAAAACATTTTTTTTTTCTATTTCCAAAAACATGTATTTTGTTTTTCAAAGGAAGTTTTGTTTCTTAATATCTATTCTCGACTTTTTGTTTCAAAACAAACATAAATAGAGGTTTTATATTCAAAAATATTTTTCCTCGGCTTAATTGTATTTTTTTCAAAACTTTGAACTTTTGTATGATTTTATTTTTTTATCGGGAAAACTAGCATAAATCGGTAGAGAGAATAGAGGTTTTATATTCAGAAATATTTTTCCTCGACTTAATTGTATTTTTTTCAAAACTTTTTTTTTATCGGGGAAACTAACATAAATCGTTGATTTATTTTCAGAAATATATGTATTTTCTAGAATTTAATGCGTTTTTTTTTTTCTTTTAAAACTTTGAAATTTTACTTTTTCTACAACTTTTATTTTTTAACGGAGAGACAATCAAGTTGTCTCAAAACTTTTCAATCGCATATTTTTTATAATATTTTAAATAAAGATTTTATTTTCAAAAATTATTTTCCGCAACTTTGTCGCAGTTTTCATTGCAAAACTTTGTAATTGCATATTTGCTATAATTTTTTTTTAATCAGGAAAACTTGTTTTCATAAATATTTTTGCTCGACTTTTTTTCTATTTTTTGTTTAAAAATTGTGTAAATTGTAATTTTTTTCGAAAATATGTATTCTCTTTTTATCAGTAATTCAAGCAATTTTAAATAACATTTCGCATTTAAACCAAACCGCTGGCGTAACGTTAGCCGATTTGCCTTACTTTCTTTGCTTAATTAATTTCATTTAATTCTTTGCACTTGCGCTGCTTTTTTTCCAAAGCAAAAACAATTATCTCTATTATTTTCTCACTATGCCGCCGCTGTCGTGCACCGCATTATTGCTGCTTTGACGCTAATGTCGGCGTTACCGCTGCTAACTTTGCTAGCGCCACTTCCTCCTGCTACTTTTTATACGCTTTCAGCGCTGACTGTGTAATGTTGTATTTGCATGTGTGTGCATGTGAGTGTATTTTTTTTTTTACTTTACTATCTTTTATCTACTTTGTCTGCACTCTGCTTTACTAATGCGCGGCATCCACACCAAAAAAAAAAATTTGTAGCAAAAATTCAAAAAATCGCCGAACACGTAATAAATGCATTTTAAGCACTTTTTCAAACAAAATATAAAAAATTAAATTAATTAATGTAATTTAGCACATAAAAATTATATACCAACACACCTTTTATGCAATATGTTTTACTCAATTGCAATTAGATTTTTAAAAAATTTCGCTCTTCGCACAATTCAGCACAGCGAAAATATCAACAACAAGACTTTTTGTATTTAAAAGCTAAAGAAAAAACTATTTTTTTTTAATATACTTTTTTATTACACTCTTCTTTGTTGCTAAATTTGCACTCGCGCTTTGTTGTTGTAACACTTTAAGTATTATGCTATTTTTTGCACTGCTTATGTTTCTTATATTTGTTTTATTGGTATAGCTGTTTTTGCTGTAGTTGTTGCTAGTGCTGTTTTAATTTAACGCGCACTTGTTGTTGTATGCTAGATTTTCTTCTTCTTCTTTTTTTAAAATTTCTGTGACTGCTCAATATTGTTTACTTGCTTCTTTATTTTTGCTGTTGTTATTTTCAACACCACTAATATAAAGATTTCTTGTTGTTGTTATTATTGTATAGGCACTTTTTTCCTTTGATACGAAATGAGAAGTTTGCGTTCTTCCGCGTAGACACACCGCAAAACGTGACGTACTAAACTAAACTGAAAGTCGCCTAGCTCGTCCGGTATTCGTACAATACGCGCCGCTCTTAGTCGCTGGCATTGCTGTTATTGCTGGCATTGTGGTCTCAATGTTTGACGGCGCCTGCACAAATGTACAGCTAACACACAAACATACAGTCGCCTAGCGTACTACATTCGCTCATACCAGTGGCGGCGGTGGCAGCGGCGTTGCCGACAGTAGCAGCAGCCGTACAGGTTACACTAACAAAAACACACGTACATTCTACGCTCTTCTCGGACAAGTACGAAATGTATGTGGAAAAAAAAAACCAAAAAGTGAAAAACGCCACGACAGACCACCAGTTAGTGACTCGTCGTCACTAGCCGACGTCAGCGCACAGTGTAGCGTCGCTTATAAGGGAACTGTTTAAAAACAGAAGAAAGTGCGAGGCATAGCAGCAAAAATGGGTCATTGGTCGGTGTAGCAATTTTGTGCTATTTGTATGACGCCGACTCTAACACAAGTTTTCCGTATTTTATTTTATTTTTTTTTTGGTTTTGTTTTTGTTGTTTTGCAATGAAATAATTACGTATGTGTGCGCAATGGGCGCACTAGTATATTTATTTATCTACAAAACGTTTCGGTCACGTGTGGTAGTCATTGTGCGCTGAACTTTTTCACTTTGCTGTTGAAGCGCTATGACTTTCAGCGTGTTGTGGAAGTAATCGATGCAGTTATAATATATAGTCATACTAACTATTGAACCCTTTATGACTTTACGATGTATATTTTGCGGAAGAGTTGCAAGGAACTAAAATTTCTACAAAAGTAGTGACATGAAATAACACAGAAATTAAAATAAAAATATATTTATAAAATACCATTTTTAATTAGTATTGGTATTTATTAGACATTGTTAACTAATTCGCTCTGTTTAGTTAAAATTGTATTTGTTGTAATATTTTTGAAATAGTTGCCAAATTTACCGCATTTTTCAAAATATTTTTTTTGAAATAACTCGCAATTTGGCAAATTTCCCTGCATGTGTTCAAATCACTACTAGCTTGGTGAATTTTCTCGAATATTTCTGTCGTTTCAAATTTTTAAAATATTATATCTCCCCACTAAGTGATTTTTCTAAAATAATGCTTCTCCTCTTGATCTATAGCTTCACTTAAGTTACAGGTTTTTCGATAAATTTATCAATTTGCAAAGAAAATAAATTTGAAATGAGCAATATTGCATACGAAAATTGCAAATTTTTATATAAGAACATGTTTTCACTTGACAAGAATGCATAAGTCACTCAACTTCTCTTCACTATATATTAAAGGCTTTGAAGAATTTGATTTTTAATGCAATGAAAGCTTATAATGCTTTGCATAATATTAATTTTTTCGCTGAATTTAATTATTGAACGCAGTGAGTATGTATTATGAACTCAATATTTGTAAATTTTGCACATATTTGAATTAATGTTTTCTATAATATATGTAATTTGTTTTAAATATTATAAATATTTATATTAAAAAAATTTTATTAAACAAAAAAACTAAAAATTTACTTAAAAAATGAGCATCTTTGTTGTAAATATGTATTTCAACAGCCAAATTTTATAGCGTTACTTTTCAAAGACTGTGAATATTTTTTCGAAAGCTCATAAATTTTAAGAAAATTGGAGTTTACAATAAAATTCACACTTTTATTAAATATTTGCTGTAAAATCTAGAGTCGTGGGCAAAATTATTTTTATAGTCCACATTGTTTTTTTGGCCACATATTCAATCTCAAATGTAAATTTTTTGAAAATAAGAAAAGAAAATTGTTACTTTGACTTCTGAAGAGAAGGTAATGTGTAAATGTTGAGATCGAGGTACATAAAAAAGCAACAATTGAAAAAGAGAATGACAATAATTGAAAGAATTTGTGTAGCCAAAAATCGGAACTACTAAACACGCTAATTTATATTATATAAAAACAAAACACATCAAGTAAGTATTAACCCAATAAACGTTAAAATTTACCATATGCAACTAAAATACACTTTTTTTCAGCCACCGCTAGTGCATAGCGCACCACTGTGCGTTCTCCTCCCCAACCCACAACAACCAATCCGTCCAAGCCAACGCGGTAGCAATGATAAAAATTCGCAAATCGGCCAATGCGCTGTCGACGTACGGTGTCGCCAACGCTGTTGTGGCGCAATGTAGTTTTAGCTGCCGTACGCCACCGCCGCCGTTAGCTGCACTTGCTCACCAATACCAGCGGTAGAAGCGCATGCAAGCGCTCTGCTATACCATACCATACTCTCTTTAGCTTACGCTCGCGCCTACCGCAGAGTCACATTGTATATGGTTAAGTGTTTTGCTCTTGTCACTTGCGCCATATCATTTGCTGCATTTTGTTATTGCATTAGCGCGTTAGAGACAAAGTGCGCTAGCGGTACAAGCGGTATACGCTCTTTATAAAGCGACGTGTTTTGCCCCTCGCTTACAATGTCAGCGCGCGCGCTTACAAACTCTTATACGTTAAGGGGCATTGTCAACTCTTTACACAGCTATTCAGCACGCTGATCGCTAGCGCTATTTCCCCTGTTGTGTGTATGGAGCATATGTCTCTTGCACTTTTTGCTCTCTTTACGTGTAGCTTGCATTACTTGCTTTAATAGATTTTTGTTGTTAACGTGTTTTTTTTTGTTTTTCTTTATTTGTATTTGCAAATTTACGCTCGCACAGCTGGCTGGCTGGCCGCTGGCTGCCGGCCGGTATTTTGGTTTGCATGTGAGCGTCTGTCAGGCATGTAGATTAGCTAAAAGTGTAAAGCATATAGCGGAGCTTTTGATTTTATTCATATTATTATATTGTTTTATTTTTTTTCTGACTTTTTTTCTCAAATAAATGTCGTCTTTTTTTAGGTTGTATGACAAATTTCGCTGAAGCTTAAATTATTTCATGTATAATGCGCGGTACATATAGCTAATGCTTGTTGTTGCTGGCTAAGTACATGTATAGATATTCCTAAATATGCATGTATAATATACATATGTACATAAAAATATATACATTCATAGTATATGGTATTATATATGATATGTATGTGCAAATGTAAGTATGTTGTAATAGTTTTTAAGTGTTTAGCGATAAAAATTCAGTAATTATAATATATATATGTAATTACAAATATACATACAAATTACATATACATATGCACCATATATCCATATAGGCAAAGCACTTCCGCAGCTGCCTTTTTAGAAGGCGTTTAAATTTAGCAACTATTTATTGTTGATTTAATTTCTTTCATAGACTTTTCTATAATTGATTGCGGTTGATATATGCATATAATTGCGTACAATACAATTGTATGTATATACACATGTTTATGTGTATGCATTTATATACATATGTATTTTCAAAAAACATATACTATGACTTTTCCTTTATAATTTTACTCCAACTCTTCTAAGTTTTGTCTACTTGCCGTTTAAGACGTGTACCTTATGCTTGAAATGCTTACGTTATGTCAGCTGTTTCGTTGCAATTTTTATCAGCAATATTTAAGGTTTACAACTCCCACCCACTTTGCTAATATGGCGGCAGCATTAGACACAAAGCTATTGCCAACCAAGAGCTTTTAGCAAGGCAAAAAATTTTTTATACATACATATATAAATATTCATTTATATACATACATAATATATATATATGTATATATAGATAGTATATATTAGAGTGGAGTGAAACATTTTTTTGTTTGTTTTGCTTAGCCTGAGGGTAAAATTTTGTAGATTATAAGGAAAGAAGATTTTTGGAAGAAATTTTTTTTTTAACTTTTAAAGTAAATTTCGAGTTAAAACTTATATTTCGTGAAAATTGTTTGATAAGTGTTCTAGAAGCTGTGGAGAGTCCTCTTTCTGACCAATTAAAAGTTATCAACTTAAAAAAAAAATTTTGTGGTCATTATTGGAGTTTTAAAGTTTTCCTTAAGCGTTAAAATAAATTTTGAGTCAAAAACAGTCAAATGCGTTAATTTTTATATAAATGTAAAGAGTTTAAACCAAAAAAAAAAAATTTTTTCCCAAAAATTTTCTTTTTTTATAATCTACAAATTTTAACCTCAGGCTAAGCTCCACCCTAATATATATATTGTATATATATGTATGCACATATATATACATATATATATACATATATTGTATACACATATAAACATACATATACTTTTATGTTTGCTGTGTCAGTCAGCCACACGCAGTTATCGGTTCAACAGCGTTACGAGTGTTTGGGGTAGATAAGCAGTTGTCAGCGCTGCCAAATAGACGCTTAATTATCAGATTATCTCATCTATTTGCTGCCGTTTTAGTTGTAACATATTTCATAATTTTTATTGACAGTTGCGACAATTGTTGTGTTGCAGATTTTCTATATATGCTTTTTTGTTGTAGTTGCGGTTTTGTCCACTTTTTATAGTAATGACCGAACCATTATTTTGGTAATAAACTTGTACGATTTTCAAATTTCTTTTTCTGGTGTAAGTCTGTTTATGTTGAAATGGCTAACCAAACTGAGTATAAATCAACTAATAGCTGTCAAAAAGACTAACTGTGAACAAGTAATGCCTCATTGAAAACCGCACGTCTACAAAAAAGTAACCGTTATATTTTTGCTTTTCACAATTTTTGCTGTTGTCTCTTTGGCGTCATTTTCTGATTTTTGGTTTAATTTTGCATTTTCCAATTAATTTTTTTCATAATTTTTTTACAAATTTTGTTATATATTTTTATATTTGGTGGTAAATCACATTTTGCTCTCCCTTATTCATTTCTATACTTTTCTCATGCATCCTCATACTTATAATAAAATAATTTACATGCACATATTTATTGCTAAATTTATTCGCATCATTACTCGTTACATCTTCATTCTCATTTTGACAATCGTCTGTATGCCGTTCCTCAAACCCAGCGCTCTACTATTTATCTTGGATTTAATCTCAAAAGTATTTTAAGCACACATTTGCCATACTATTTCTCACACCTATGGTTAGTCCAAACTTCAGCCATATACAAACTCCCATTCGTATACCGATCTATATATATCTATATATCCAACTTCTTACTCGCGCAGTAATTTTTATACTAAAATCTTCATTGTCCTTCTTTTCTTTATCATTGAGGCGGTAATTCCTCATTTTATAACTCCTCATTTCATATTTTTTTATGCTACTGATCTTAAGTGATCGTGAGATTAAGCCCTTGTCCAGTCGAAACACCAGTGATATTGAAGAAAGCGCTCATCAATTATGTACGCATTCGACTACAATGTATGTATTTTCATTTTTCAAAGAACACTCGCTATTTTTGGTCTAAAAGTCAGGTTTTTGAGTTTAAGTACGACTTTGTATCTCAAACTTAGAACCACTCAAAGTCGTCATCCTCATTTCATATGCTGTTATGCTGAGTTGTTTTGTAAAGCATGGCTACCGCTCTTAAGTAAACGCGCGACCTTGCTCCAATCAAGTCGAAACAACAGTGATCATACTGGGGTTTAAACTTCTAAATTTTAGTTCTAATTCCTTTTATTTATTACTTTTTGATCTTCAAGTAGTATTATGAAAAAAGCCCTATCATCTATTTAGCACGGAATCGACCACAATGTAAGAATATACAGCTCTCATTCTTAATACCATTCGAAGTTCTTTTTGATCTTTAAGTAAATAATAATTTAGAACTGATTAAAGATTGCGCTATCAAATTCAAAGTAATGGAAGCGCATGATTTAGATGCTATGTCAAAGAACTTTCGATATTTTCGACATAATACCATTTTGGTATATCGAACTTGCGGGTTCTCAAAAGTACGAGAGTTTAATTTTGATCTAGAAGTCGACTTTTTGAGATTAAGTACCCTTTTTGTATGTCAAATTTAGATATTGTTTCAGAGAACACTCGCCATTTTTGATCTTCAAGTGGGTTTTTTGAGTTTAAGAACGATTTTTGTATCTCGAATTTGAAGCTCTTCAAAGCACACCTTCAACTTTTGGTCTTCAGGTGGACTTTTTGCGTTTAAGGATCTTTGTATCTCAAACATAGCAGCTCTCAAAGTACGTGGCATTTTTGGAAAAGCGCGACTGTTGCTAAAAATTTTATTTTCTTACTTGCTGGCAACGAAAAGTACAGTCAGCTGCAAGGATACATCAGCACTCGCATCTTATGTGTTGGCAACGGAAAGAAAGTTACGTACGCAAGCAAAAAAAAAAAAAAAATTGAAAACAAAACAATAAATACGAGTAAATAAATAAATGGGAAAGTAATGCAACAGCGACAGATGCGCGGAAAGCCAGAAATGGGAACACCTAAATAAGCTGATGACCGTCTGACGCAACAAACTGCATACGACGGCTGATTGCATTTGGCAATTTGGCAACAACCCCAAAATGCGGCGTTAAAGAAAGCAAGAAAGGGCTGCGCGCGCTGCAAAGAAAGCAGACCGCCACAAAAGCCGTGTACGCCGGCACGCAGGAAAAGGGAGAGAAAGCATTTCGCTGATAAAATTACAATTTGCAACAGCAGGACCAAACCACGCCACGAATTGTGTGGATTAAGCACAAATGAAACGAAGCGAACGGCGCGCTGCAAATGCACTTTGGCAGACCGATCGGCTGATTAAGCTATGTTGCCAGTTGTTGCTGTTGTTATTAGCTGACGGTGGTTAGAAATGTATGTAGAATGGATAAAACCGATATGCATGCAATTGCGGCAAAAAACATTAGCGCTGCAAGCGGCTGTTACGCTCAAGTGCCGACGCGGTGTAAATAACGTAAGCGCTTACATTAGCTTGTTGGCGCACGCAGTTGGCCGAAATTTACGAAATTGTCTAAATATTGCTATTTATGCGTACACAAAGTGTCGAACCGACAGCCGACTACCAACAGCGACCACGCTGAAGCTGATGACGCTGCGAACGCTATCAAAACAGCCAAATCGCCACTTTATCGAGGCCAATGAACCGCGCCGTCTCAAAACAAGGTGGAAAAAGTAAAGAAAGCATACACACTAATGTACGTATATACGACGAAAGCAGTACAAAATATTGTGGCGGCCGTTTGTGTGGCTGGCTGGGCTTACTGTGCTCGGATTCGAACGCAAACTCGGCCG
The DNA here is from genome assembly GCF_042242935.1 of Bactrocera oleae. Taxonomy (NCBI): domain Eukaryota; kingdom Metazoa; phylum Arthropoda; class Insecta; order Diptera; family Tephritidae; genus Bactrocera; species Bactrocera oleae. The sequence continues at coordinate 6,253,145 of NC_091539.1, forward strand.
CGTACTCGATTCAGTTTGCCACTGTTGCTATTGCCGCTTGGCCATGACAGTTGCGTTTTCGGTTGTCGGCCAGTCCGACAGCATACGCGTATGCTATGTATGTATGTATATTTGTTTGGATTCGCATTCGCATTCCCTTTTCATTTTTGTGAACGAGTTTGCACAATATTTTCTTTAACATTTTTGTAACTTGTCTGTTACTGTTTTACTACTACCGGCATCTGCATCGCAGCCCCCGCCATACAAATGTACATAGTTGCTTATGTATGTAAGTAGCTTAAACCGTAATGCGTATTGTGCGACTCTGGCTCCATTATTGAGCTGCGTTTGTGCATTGGTTAGCCAGTGCCGGCTGTTGACGCACATGATGTTGTTGTTATAAGCCGCCAGCTGCACAAATACACAGCTACATACTTATGTACATATCTGCATCTGTGCTGGATTAAGTGCCTGCGCTGGTTTATTTGTAAAGGCTAATACTAAGTGTTTAAGTGTCACCAAATTGAGCGCATACTTCCATGCGGATTAAGAAATAGAAATGTAATCATATTAAGGTATGCAATGTGACTTGAGGTCTATTGTGCCCGCCACTCTTTCACAAGGACTCATATAGGCTAAGCATTCTTATTAATTTTCGGCTCTTGCTGCGCGCCGTTGAGATCAATGTGCTCTCTACTCGGATATATGGATTTAAAGGCATTATTTAAGCATTTCGCTACGCAAACTACATGCAGGTGCTTCGCAGTTTCCGGCGCCATGTCGCAGAATCGATAAATTGTAAAATAGGCTATACCCATGCTGAATAAATACTTCTTGAGTCTGCAGTGACCAATAGACCATAACTCTAGTAGCTGCGGCGTAAGTATTGCACTCGCTAAGAAACCTGTATTTTCTTATGCTATCATTCGAAGTGATCAAGGTCTCTTTTGGAAAGCGCTCTAGTGCAAACGCATGCACAGTTCCATTCTATTTTCCGGCGGTGCCATAAAACGTAACCTTCAAATATGCGAGCCCACATCTATGCGCACAAGTCCTGTTCAAGGTCTGCACGGCGCAGTCGTACCTACAAAAACATATGCATGTTAGAGCACAATCCGGCGTTGTGTGTCGCGCACAGTACAGTAACTTGGTGCAATCAAGTCCCGTTTGGAGCGCGTATAACAAATAAGCAGCTGGATGGACTGAAGCGCATGACTAATTTACACACATACAAATAAATAAACGCTTGCGTACCTTTTCTCTGTGTATTTAGGTCGTTTGTTTTGCCTGTGCCTGTGTGTGTATGTATGTATTTAGGACATGCCGAATTCTCGGAAATTTCTAATGAACTAACGAATAACATAACCTATAAAAGGTGGGCAAAGCACAGCGACAAAGGTAAGGGTACGGTGTGACAGCAATCAGTGCATACCAAGCGCCGTAAAAATGGACTAATACGTGTATAAGTTGAGTGGAAAAAAATGTACATTAGCACACGCATACATATGTATATACATAAATATGTGCGAATGCGTTTACAGCGAAAAATGCATAACGACAAATGTATAAATATATATACTATATATCAATATATGCACGTTTGACCGTAAAACAAAACTCGCATCACGACAACAATAACAATAACGCTAAACGCACATAGCAGCAAAGGTGTCCAAACAGCAGTCAAATAAGCGATGACGGTGGCGGCGCTCAAATTCATAACCTAAAACAGCGTAAGGTATGCTTGGCGGCAAAGGATCACATTGCCTACAACAATAACAACAACAAGAAAAAAACATATAAATGCACATACATATACATATATTTATATATATATACATATATATATATATACATACATATATATATGTATACCTTTCTCAGCATATTCGCATTTGGGACGACTGGATGCTGCTGGTAGCCGCTCGGTGTGTGTGTGCAGCAGCAATAATTCAAGGTTAAATTTTTATACCTTTCGCTTTGTATTGCTGCTTATAACTCGACTATACATGTGTGCATGTATTTTTAATGCTTTTATTTTCTTTTATCTCGGTCTTAATAATATTTCGGCAATAGAAGCTATGCTTGTAGAAACAAAAGACCATGTGAATGCGTGCATACTATATATAATATATATACGTTTATTGAAAACAGAGTTGCTTATGCGGGAATTACACACGCTACTACATACAAATGTTTTTATTTATACATACATACATGTAAATATGTATGCATATTTTGAGTATAATGAAGGCGTGTTAGCGAATGCTGCCGAATTTTGTTGCTCAGGTAGCGAGGATATACTAAGTTGCAGCACAGTGACGCTGTCGTGCTTACTTTGTAAAGGGGTCATACAAAATTTAACACGCTAATTTCGTATATCAATCAAAGAAAGCAATTTATGCGGTAGTCTGTACGTCTTGTAATTGATTTCGATAAAAAAAAAAACTTCGTTTGCACTTTTCAAGCCATGTGTATACTGTATGCTGAGTTGGTTATAAAAAGCCAACTTAAATAGCTAGCATAAGTCACTTATCAGTCTGTTTAATACAATATATATATACAAATAAACGATAGTTGTAGATTTTCGCTTAAAACTAAAATTAAGTGAAGTTAATTAGTTAATATAACTTCTAGTAAAATAATGCATACTTTTTTGTATATAACAGCTTTAGTAACCTATAACTCGCGTTGTATAAGTAGGACCGGCTTATGCTATGTGGCGCTAAAAAGACCACACTTCTTACTAAAAAAGTTTCTCAGACAGTTTTCTGTTTGCATAATTCAGTATTGTTTGAACACAAATCAAAGCTGCGACACCAGTATGAAGCAAATACGCCATATTTTACAGTTTTTCTTAGATAAAGTATTGAACTCTTTATTTGGATCTGCACTGCCAACTAAATGAACCGATGTGGAAAGCAAACGCTAAGAAGCTGCCAGTTTTAGTCACTAAGAGAGGAATTGTGTTCCTTAAGGATTACGCAAGGCCACACACATCGATAAGAACTCGCCAGAAGCTCTGGCAGCATAGTTGCGAAGTTCGAATGCATACACCTTTTAGTCCGTACGTGGTTCAACATGATTGCTATTTGATCCTGACTATGGCGCATGATTTTGGTGGTGAAAAATTCGCCACAAGAGAAGCTTATGAAATTCGTATGTCCCAATTTAATGAAAATCTAGACGAATTTTTTATGGTATGAAAACCATACACGAGACTTCTCGCTAAAAAAAATTTTTTCTATCTGAATTTAAATTCACCTGCGCCGGTGTATGTAGTTCCACTGAACTTGTCTGATTACCCCCAGACAGCCCACTGAACGCGCCGCCACTGCGCACAAGGTAGTGTTGTTTAAAGTGGTACGAACTTGGTGTTGCTAAGTGAAGGTAGCAGATGTAGCGTTTATAGTCAAAAGGCAGGAGCTGTAAGTACATTGCAAATCCGTGAATTGGACGCTAAGTGTGAGCGACCAGAGCGCCGAATGAAATGCGGATTTTTAAGTTGACGAAGCGAATACTCACAAAAAAGGAAAAAAAATAAAAAAATTAAAATAACAAATATGCAAACGAAAACAACTGAACGGCAAAGTTTTATTAGTTTTGTAGCGTGTACAGGACGCTATAGCGTAGCGCAGACAAATTCAAGCGCAATAAATGAATGAAAACGTCAAAGCAAAGGCAAAGAAGCCGCGCTGCGACGATTATGTGGTTTTTTGTTTTTTGCCCGTGCGCATAGCAGACGCATGCGCAAAAGAGTGCCATAACCAGCGAGCCGACAACAACAACAACGCAAGTAACATGTATTTTTGCCATGTTATTGCTGCCAATAGCTGGGAAAGGTCACGTACAGTACGTATGCGCATACAAATTCATAACGTGTATGCGACCAGTAAAAAAAAGAAAAACACAATAACAGCGTCTACAATAAATCATTTCTAAGCACTTTTCTAACTGAAATACACAGCATAAAAGCGGTGATTTGCGAAACGGAAATTGTTTTGTCTCGCTGAGTGGGTGTTTACGCGCGCGCTTCCTGCGGAGATTTGCACACGGCGCAGCGGCAGCAACAGCTACCTGCTGATTGAAAACACCGGCATCCCGCCAAAATATGTTGCATCCTGTAGCTGGCTGCAGAGTACTGCGCCGACTAGCTTGCTTTTTAACGGCGACAACAAAACTAAATGCATACAATATACTAGCAAAGCTGAATTGTTGTTGCCTCAATTAGTGCGCACTTTGTTAGCATGCCATTCAATGCTAGCAAACCCGTTTCAGTTAGCCGCTAACCGCTAGCGCTCTAAGCGTTATATGCGCCTTTCCAGCGGCTACTGCTGACGTCTTTTGTGCTTTTGTATTGCCTCCGCAGCATTTGCATTCCAAACTTGGCCAAAAATTAATTGATTTTCTAACACAAAAAAATTACAAACAACAGCAAAAACAATGCGGCTGACGTTTACGCATATTTTATGCGCTAGTAGCGGCAGCTTTGAGCCACTTTTGGCCGTTCATGTTGCTAGTGCTGCTGCTGGTTTTGACCGCAACAACGCTTGGTATGCGCTCAGCAGCGCATCGAATTTCTCACAATTCCACAGAACTCAGCTAATCTCGTATTTTATTATTAATAGCAATGCTAATTGTGTGCTGCATCGTTTATTGCCATCAGCGGAGCAGCCGATTGCCAAATCGCACGTATTTGTATTAGTTTTAGCGTCGATTGGCCGAACAGCTGTAGCGAAACAAGCTTAATGCGATGCGTTTTTTCCAGCGCGGCGACTTGTTTATTGCGCGTTTATAATTTTGTTAAAAAAGTAGAAGAAATAAACGTTAAGGCGTAATTAAATTCAATTTATTACTTATAAATTATTGTTTTGTGAGATATTTGGTGTGGACCCTGTGTATGGTGGTGAAAAAGCGCGTTGACAGATGTCAAAATTACTGTTGGTAGGGCTGCTACCATTGATACTGGTAGGCTGTTCGGCAAGGCGCTGAGGAGCAAGTGAGGAGCTCGCACACCAATTTAGCCAAATTTTCTTTGAGCTTAGAGTTAAGTTAGGTTAACTCATGAGATGTCTGTCCGTTGTGATGCCCAGAACTTTTAGGTATGGATCAAAAAGAGCGTCGCATATCGACAAAACGGGTAGAGCCTGCTACAAAATTATTGTGGCGGCTAGTATCAATTCCAGCCAATTCGCCGGCTTCGTTGAAAGTATGACCACCGAGTTGCTTCAACCTTAGTCTGGCGAAAGCTGGACAGTGGAGGAGAAAGTGTTAAAATATTTCTACGTCGTCTTCCTCCTTGCAGCTTTCACAAGTTGCGTTCTCCAAAATCTTCAGCCTCGCCGCGTGAGTGCCAATGTGACGATGTGAGTCTTGCTAGCTAGCAGCTGCTAGCTGACCAACGCTTGTTTAGCGCGCGCGAGGCCCATATCCTGATAGAATTTGGCTAAGGGTGGCCTTTCTTGTAAGCTCATCAGCTTTACAGTTGCCGACGATACCGCCAGATACCCAGACATGTTTAATATGGTAGCTTGAAGCTAGTGCTAGTGAGGTCATGCACTCCTTGACTACTTTAACAAATGTGAGATTTTATTGCTGGTAACTACACACTATTCGTTAGAGCAAAGAAGTATAGCTTAACGCTTTCTCTCAGAGAAGTCTTAAATACCTAACAAATGCGAGACTTGATTGCTACTACACGCTCTCTATTCGTTAGAGCGAAGAAGCGTAAAGGAACGCTTTCTGTGCTGAGAGAGTTACTAAACTGAGCTTTCAATAAGACTTTTGTGGCATGGTCTTTTGAGATTTTTATCGGGACTCTGTAAATAAAGCTTATCATTAGTGATCGCCGATTCACAACTGGCTGCATAGTCCACAACGTTAAACCTTCTTTTGTGTATATCTATTGTAATATGTGATTCTGGCACACGCTTAAAAGCAGCTTTTAGTGCGATGACTTTATAGCGTGGATCATATAAGGATACGGAATCTATAAAACGACTTAAATTTTTTGAGATATCTCGTTGTGGAAGGAATATTGAAAGTGAAAACGTGTTTCATGGAGAGGCTTAAAAAAAGTCAATCGAGTTTAGACTAGAGAAAGGAAAACTCTCTTCATAGAGCAGTCGAGAGAGAGATTGAAAGAGAGCGATCGAGAGTGTTTTGACAAACGTATAACAAATTACATAAGGCGGCGTTAACAGCTAATTTTATGAAATATTTTTATTTGATTATGTATCCCAATCAGTCAATTAAGTGTGAATGCAACCGTGTATGCAGCGAGCGCTGACTTTTGAATGAAATGAATAATGCTGAAGCGCAAATGATAAGTGCGCCTGAAGAATGATGAATTATGCAGCAGGCGCCAGGCGAGCAGTGCAAAAAAGGAAGCAAAAACAACAAGCGCAAGTCGATAACTGTTGTTTGACGGAATATGAAATGTTATTAGCACCTCATCAGTAGATGCAAGAAAGAGGTCGCAGTTGAAAAAAAAGAATAATAATAAAAATAAAAAAATGCACCGAAAGGAGGTTTGTTTTTTTGTAAGTGTTTTTTAGTAGTTTCTGAGTTTTTTTTTTATTTCTGTTTTTATAACTTTTTTGCTTTGCGCTTCAACTAATTTGACTGTCAATCAAAAGTGCAATGCATACAGCTAATTTTTTAACATTACATAATCGATGGGAATCAAATGATGCGCTGCAGTATAGGGGCGCATGCAAGGCGCAGGGGAAAAATTCTGCAGATAAAAGAAATAACAAGAAAAAAATGTTTTAGAAGAAAAGTTTGCAAGCATAATAACCCTTGCTAACAAGGCGAGTGAAGAATGCGAACCAATTTTTTTTTTGTTATGTTTTGTGTTTATTATTGCTTTTGTTGCTTTTTAGCACAAAAGCAAAGGCTACAAAGTAACAGTATGCCGAAATTTTTTCGCATGCGCTTGCATACATATGTACATAGCATGTGACATGTGAAGCGCAACTGTAACTCATTTGCACAAAATAAACGCACAACATGGCTGGTGTCAAAGGAGCAAATAAGCGCAACAACAATAAGGACGCAGCAAAAAAAAAAAAAACAGTTTAGAAAAAAACAGAAATCGGGGAAAAAGATAAACGCAGAGATACAACTATTTGAGGGAAACGCAGTCAACCAGTCTATTTGCTGGCTTGACATGTCGCTATGCTTGAAACTGCCAGGCGGCAGTTGAAGAGCTGGTTACGCAAGCGCACAGGCGCACATGTGTAAAAAAGGTAAAGCAAAAAGCGAAGAATGCCTGCGCGCAAGTTACCTAGCAAAAGTTCTAAGTGAATTTAGAAGCGCGTTGTGCTTAGAGCGGCGTTGTGTATAATGCGCAGGCACAAAGGATATACATTCACGCGCATGCTTGTTTATATGTAAGACAACCACTGGCATGGCTAATGTTGGCCAAACTATGAGAGACAAATTGCCGGTAAAAAGACATAAGCGCGCGCATACCTTATACATTTATGTGAAAGGAAGCGCTGCGCAGCGTTATGAGTAGCAGGAGTGTTGCAGCAATGTGATACGCTTAGTGAACTGCTTTGAAGTGCTGCAAGCAGAGGCGTTTGGTTAGAAGAGGCGTGCGGTGGGATGACAGGAAGCGCCACAGGAAGAAGGTTTTGAGAATTTTGGTTATGCAGATCATGTTGGCGATTGTTGTAGCGCGAGTTGACGCTGATGTATGCGTGCGTGTGTGTATACATATATGTTTGTTGTGTGTTTTTAAGGAAAAAGAGTTGCGCGCTTTAGGGAAGGTGCGCGGCATGACAGTTAAATGTGTTATATGCATGCGCGCGCGTGTATGTATGCATGTTAGCTTAGATACTTGTGTGCGCGCGCTCATTTCTTTGGCGCACCAAGTGGAAAAGATAGCAACAACAACAAAATGCCACCGACAAAAATTAGTAGAAAATTTTTGCGCATTCAAAAGGTGGCTTTATAAACACACATATAAATATATTTGGCATGAAAAAATATGTGCTTTGCAGCAACAGCAACAAATACGAAAAGGGTTAACATGGGAAACTAGTTCGCAGGCGCACACACAGCTTTGTGTGCAGCTCTACATAAAAAGTATTGCAGCGTCTTAGAAATGCACTCATAAAGCCGCGCGCACTTCCCCCTAAAGCGCTGTCAAAATTTTCAGCATACGAAATTCAAACTCATACAGAAAATTAAACAATTAAAAAAAAAAAATGAAATAAAATTGAAAAAATACACAAACATATGTATACACGCATATTGGCGTTTTCTAATCAAGCAAGGTACGCCGCGCAAAGATAGCGTGGCCGCAATTTATTTTTCTTAACTTTTTTCAAGTCACATTTTTCGCGCTTGACGCATTATATGCGCATTTGTGGTTGTATTGGAAAAAAAGGTTTCAAATCTATTTTAGTTTACCGTTTGATGAAATGCCAACACAATTACAATACACTGCCCCAACCCCAATTGAGTGATTTGCTAAGCAGCAAACATTTGCTAACATGGCTTTTGTGTACAATTTTGCCTCGCCTGTGGGCAGAAAGGACATGTGCGTATATGAAGTGTAATTGTATACTTTTCTGCAAAAAAAAATTCAATTTAGTATTTCTATTTGTTGTTTTTTATTACGACTTTTTGGCCTGCAGCACTTGAATAAAAAAAAAAACGGAAAAAGGTAGTTGAAAACTGAAAAACATTAACAAGAAATGCCGTAAAATTTCACAGCGATACATAAACGTAAGTTTTAGTAAAAAACTATGTTATCCGTATTGTCAATCTGTTATCCGTGTATGTGGGTTAACTTGATTTAGTTTTTCATATGTGAAGAAGACTGAAAAAACATTTACTGTCTAAAAAAATTAACAAGAAATGCCGTAAAATTTCACAGCAATGCACAAATGAGTGTTTGGGTAAGAAGTGTTGTTATCCGTATTATTAATCTGTTATCCGTGTATGTGGGATAACTTGATATAGCATTCCCTAAGTTAAGAAGTCTCAAAAAACATTAACTGTCTAAAAAAAATAACAAGAAATGCCGTAAAGTTTCACAGCAATGCACAAATGAGTGTTTGGGTAAGAAATGTTGTTATCCGTGTTATTAATCTGTTATCCGTGTATGTGGGATAACTTGATATAGCATTCCTTAAGTTAAGAAGTCTCAAAAAACATTAACTAGCTGGAAAAATCATTATCCGAGCAGTCAAAAACGTCGATAAAGCAAGCAAATCATTGATTTTAGTACTAAATTAATTAGTAACAACTGCCCAAAAAACACATTAAAATAAAGCTTATTTAGAGCGTTAAATTAAAGTGTAAATGTTCTCAGAACCACGCAAATATGTTATATCGTGCAAAACTGTTATCCACATGACAATTCAGCATATCGCAAGGATATAAAAGAAATTTAACAAAATGTAAATTTTAAAAATGGCGCTATTTAAATTTTGATACATTATTTGTTAATAAAAGGCACAATTGTTTCCAATAACGATAAGATGCACATTCAAAGTTTAAAAATCTGTTATCCGACTCAGTAAATTTAAATAATTTAAAAAGTGCCATTTTATACGTTTTACATATATAATATATGTAGCTTGGCTATTAGTTAAAACGTATCCGAGCATGCGAATAATCATTAAAGTAGTTATTTTCGACTACCAAAATTTACTAAAAATAGTAAAAGATCTGAGGAAGCATGGAATGCCTTATCCGCTCACATATCATATTGAATGCATGCGCATAAACGTTAAAACAGATAATTGCTTTACTTCAGTTGCTTTGTATACAATTTCACTGAAAAGTAGCTTAACCGTTGTGATAAAACCTTACGAAATTGCAAAAATTTGCTTAAAATAGCTGTAGATGTCTGTAAAGAAGCAAAAAAAATAGTAACAGTTGTGCCTGCGGATGCTTAAAATGAGTTATCCGTTCACATATAAAATTGGAATGCGAACATTTGCGCACTATTTACATATTGCTTAGCGGTGTTGTGTCAGTTTTCATGCCACACAACTTATCTATACTTTTCAAACGCATTGTTTTTGTTTTTCAATAAAAGCAAAAAATATGGCTTTTTTTTTAGTATTGCAACTGTACTTTCTGAGTATTTGGCGTATTGAATTCTCGTACATCTGTGTCTATGCTGGTTTTCGACGAAGAGGGGTGCATTTTTTATTAGTTTTCCCCCATCTGTTTTTCTCCCCACACGAAAGGATCGCCCATTATGTGCGTATGTAGGCATATATGTGTGGGCATGTCATTGTGTATTTTGATATGCCTAATTTATTTGTGGCAAAAATTAGCCGGTATTTAATAGACTTTGGTCTGTCTTTCATTTGCTGAAGAGCAGTTATTTGTTTCAATTGATTTTGTTTTTGGAGTGCCAATTTTTATGCTACATTCCCATTATATACATCAGCAATCCTTTTAACGAATAGAAAAAATGTTTGCTTTGTTCGTCACATCCGTTTCCGCCGCCTGAATGCGTTAGAAAGGGTTTGAGAGTGTACAGCACATGCAGTATAGCATTTTCAAAAAAATAATTCAATAACTATAAGTATTTTTTTAAGCTTGCAAACACTTGTATGCAAATTTGAAAATTTTTAATTCATAAATTTCTGCAAAGAATAATTGTTTTTTACCTTGAGGGCATTTTGTAATTTCTAATAGCAGCAGTAGTTAGCCGCTATATTCATGTAAGCTATTTTTGCGTGATTTAATGCAGAATTCTACAAGCGCATATAAGTTATAAGCCTTTTCGTATAAAATAAAAGTAATTAAAATAATTAGCAGAAAATTAGTTTTGGTTAGTGGCAACTACTTTTCATTTTTATGTTTCGATTGTTAGTAAAATGTATGAAATTGTTTTATATTTTAAGTTTTTTGCATGTGTTTTAAATACCTTGAGGTGCCAGCACCTTCCAACGGTTGTCGATCCAAAGGTGGATCAAAAATCTGTTCGCGATCTTCCTTTGACAATTCCAAGTCAGCGAACTGGTCCAATTCAGAAGCCATTTTGTATGCTTTTGCGTTGCTTATTTACTTTTGAATTTATAAAATTTAAAAACTGTAATTTATTTTTGTGCGTTAGCGGAAATTTTTGGAATGTTTTCTTGTAGACTTTTAAGCTTTTCTTTTCGAAAACAAAAAAAAAAAAACAACCAAATACTAAAATCGGTTTTAGTATTTAAATGCAAAATATAAAATTTTCAAATATTTTTTATTGTTATAATTTAGAACTGCTTGCTTTCAAATTTTGCTTTTGTATTTTCTTTTTTTTTTTTTTGTTTTGTATCCAATTGTTTTGTTCAAATTCAATGTTAAATGTCAATAATTTGCCAAAAACCTACAACGAAAAAAAGAAAAGAAAAAATTAACACAAATATTTAATAAAAATGTATAAAAAGCTTGTAGCTAGCTACATATGTACATACATAGTTAAACAATTTTCAAATATAAATTTATTTTAAATATTTTTTTAGTATTCTTTTTTCTAAAGCCACAAAAGCGTGTAGAGCAGTTTTGTGAAGAAGCGCGTCAGTAACGACAGACAAGTATGTGTAGCTTGTTGTGGCGGAGTTAACGGTGTGCTTGTGTTCATACGTTGATAGCCATGAAGTCTGGCAGCGCTCGCTCATTCGGCGCGTTGACAATGGCAGTTTGCTAAATCACGTTTATTGTGTGTGTTTCTTTTTATTTTCTTGCTTTGTCGCGCTAATTAATTATCGATCAAAACAGGTTGACAGCTAAACAAAGATAATAATTAAATTTGTAAAATCTTCGGAATTCGCTCACCCTAATTATCAATGGAGTGTATGTGTGTATGTAAGAGTAGGTGTGTTGAGAAAATGCAAATGGGAAATTACTCTTTAAATGCAATGTTAAGGTTTATCCGATGCATTATAGCACAAAAGCCGTGCACAGAAACAAGTGAAAACGCGATTCGAGGGCGCGATCAAGCTATAAACTTTTATCCGATATCAAAAAACCTTCTAAAATTTATATAGAACGATTTTTCAAAATAAAAATTTATAAATTTATATAAAAAAAACTTTTTAAAACTTATCCGGAAGCTTGCTATACAATATTTATTGTTATTCACGTTATCCATGTGCGGTAAAAAGTTGTTAAGCTTATTAAACTGTTGATGCCTAGTATTATGTATTATATGCCGCAACAAAATAGCGCTTGAAACCTCATAAAAACAGTCACAACTAACAAAAACAATTATCCGTCTTTACCAATTGCAAATAAAAACTTCTTCTGAAACTTTTTTTGATTTGTAGAGTATTCCATATTTATATATATGAATATAAAAAACATTTTCATAGTTTAACCAAAATTTGCATACGATCCACTCGCGGATAATTTCATATCTATGTTTTTAGGTACCTTTCAAGATGACAACATCATTAGCATGGATTTTGAATACATGCTAACGCCATAATGGCGTTATCCGTAGTTTTAAAAGCGTAACTGCAACTAAATTGTTTTATAAAAGTTAATTTTATTTATGTATTTAATTCAGTACAAATTTCCCTGCATGCTTATTTTTATTAATTAGTTAACATTAATGGCGTGATGATTTTTGAAAGTACGCCTTCAATAACGGTTATCCGGCCATGTAAAACTTTATCCACAGCTTCATAAAGTCTTTCAAATTATTTTATTGGATTTATTGATGCCTCTTGGTATACTTTAACGTAGTATTTGGGTTATCCGGAGCTGACGTAAAGCATATAACCTACATTTAACGCATTTTTTGTACATAATCTTCATTTATGTACTTTCGGATAAGTTGAATTTAACTTAAAATCTGCAGTAGCGTTATCCGTTTCTTGCTATTATTGTTTTTTCAGTGTCTTTAAGCGAGTTCATGCGGAAAATATCCACACATTGCTTTAATTTTCTTAACTAACCTCAAAAAATTGTGCTTGAAAGCCTTCAAAAAGCTAGAAAAAAACTACTTTATATATATCAGTTAACCTAACGGTTACTTTGCAACAAGCGTAAAGATCAAAGCAAACGATTGGAATTTAAAAATGAATGAATTAATGCAATCGAAAAATGCAAATTAGGAGCGAAAAAGAATTCAGAAAATATAACAAAACAAATATATGACAAGATATTAGTATGCAAAAAGTTAAATTGCATAGCGAATGAAATTCGTGCAAACTGCGAAAGACATACAGGTTGTAGAAATGTTTTTTTTTTGGTCATTCTTTTATTTTAATTTTTTCCATCTATAAAATAACTTTCTCTTCAATTGTAAAGCAACAGCGCTTTTCCACGCACAAATGACATCATATGTACATGTATTTATATATATATATGTAAATATTTTCACAGTTTAAGTGTAATACAACATTATGCCCAAACCAGGACCTGCATTCGACAGCAAATCATTGTCCTGCGCCATAAACATAAACAATCGATAATTTGCCTTGACTACATAGGTACATACAACGTAATATTCACCAAACAATTGATTGAGGTTAGAATATGTGGTTAGGATGCGTGCGTATTTTATGTGGTCATTAGCATAATCGATGAGCATTTAAAAAACTTTTTTTTATTATGAATTGATTTTTATGTGACGTTCGTGGTTTATAAAATTATGAAGTTGTGACTGGTGAAGTGATAAAAACTAGTCTAATGCATTTCTAGTGTGGATACTTGGCACGGAAGCTAATAACTACATTTTTGTGATTTGTTTTTTCTCAAGTGCCTTTTCAAGGAATACCTGGAACGTTCCTAAAATACTGTGCACTCCATAAAGGCAGCTGTGTATGCGCGGCTTATGTAAATCTCGATTTAAAAGTTCCAGCAGTTGCTTTATCCAGCCGATAAATAAAGTATTTCGCTTAGTCGATGTTAACGGTATTGGAATATCGTTTAAGAATTATAAAATGTTTTGTCAATATGAAAAACCTTACGCACTATTTACGATTTCAACCGAAATCTCATTGAGATTCAAGAAGATGTTTCCCAAAGTAGCAAAACACAAATTATCATGCTTGTGGAAGTACTTTGCGATAATTGTTGTAAAATCTTGGTACAATGGATCATCATACCTTTTGCACTAATGAGCTCAAGAAATCAAGAAAATGATTAAAGAATACGCTACGTTTAGCGGCAAAATTGTTATTTTTATGATCTGATTTTGTATACCGAACTCCGATTGCGTTCAGTAATCTTGATTGGGCCATAAGAGCAGGATTTGAGATTCGAAATATTAAAATAAACTATTATTCTCAAAAACCAAGACTCTAAATCTCCAATAAAGTATATGAGAAATAATGCAGTAGAACTGATAACGGCAAGATCGGCAACTTGAACAGATGCTTGGGAGGGTCTACGTTATGCGCATGGGAAAGACTTAACTATTACACTTACACAACAACAAAATATCTAATATAATACATATATGTACGTAGCAGGAGCAAACACACGGAGTACGTTTCCCAAAAAGTGCACCTCTACATTTATAAAAGCGCATGAAAGCGAAAAGAAAAAGAAAAAATTTAAAAAAATGGCAAGCAAGAGAACGAGTGAGCGCGCCTGAGAGCTCATGAGCGCTGGAGAGTTGTTAGAGTACCGCAATTTAACAAATTAATGGCTGGCCAAAGGAGCGGTTGGGCGGACAGACAGGCTGATGAACTAATGCCAATCAGCAGGCTATAGCGGTTGTGTGCGACGGAAGTGATATGGTTGGCGCGGAGAGTGGATTAGGAGGGCGCTAAGCATAGCAGCGAATGCCAAACTTTGGGAGGGTAGTGAAAATTAGTGCAAAAAGTTAATAAAAGCGAAATTTTTGGGCGATGCGGTGTTGGAAAATGTCGCTGCTAAACACAAACACACGCGCGCACGCAATCAAGCACACATGCAAACAAACTTAAATTCATACACGCACCACAGTAATGCCAAACAAATTTTTGGCAGTTGTATACACACACGCACAGGTTTGCTGCTGCTGCTGTTTGCTACTTGTTGTTGCTGCCGCGGCGTCGACTACTGCTTTTGATTGCTCTCAGATCTCGGGCGTTTGTCGCTTGTCATACGCTTTTGTTGCTTGACAATCGCGCCTAGCGGTTGTTGTTGTTGCTTCGATTTTAGCTTTGCATTTACCTTTAGCTATGCGTGGCGCAGTTGTTGTTGCTGCTGTTGCTTGCGTTGTTTTTGCACTGCAGTTGGTAACTTTCCGTCGAATCAGAAAAAAAATTTCAATTTCTTGCGAACTTTTGGGCACTTGACACTTTTGGTACTTTTGTAAAACAATTTCTTTTTTTTGCTTTGTTGCGTTTGTATTTGTGTATGTTTTCTCACACAATATTCGTTTTGAGCATAAAAATGGTCCGAAAAATTTGCACAAATTTCTTGCTACGATTTGTTATAATTTTTCCGCACAAAAGATGTCACAGCAGTTTCTTTTTTGTTGTAGAATTTTTTTTTTTTTTTTGTTTTCCAAATTTAGCGAAATTGAGAAATTATGAAAATTTTTTTATTGGAATTTTTGCGTCGTTTTGGAACATTTGACATTTACGTTGACTTGAATTTGACTTTGTCCAAAGACCAAAAAAAAAATTTCAAGGGAAAAATGATGATAAAAATGCGGCTGTGACAAAACAAAGTGAAAAATGTATAAATTTATATAAAAAAGCAACGTTTTTAATTTTTTGTGTTTTTGATTTTTATTGCTTTTGTTTTTGCTTTTTTGGTTCAACTTGTTAGGTTGCTAATTTTTTCAAATGATGTCAGCCGACTGAGTTGGTCTTTTCGTTCATTTTTTTTATGTCTTTGTGTTTGTACGTGTCTTTTGCTTGATAAAATGAACTGGCTTGTTTAAACGCGTGCAATTTTTACGTTATTACGATAGGGGTTTTTTGATTAAATTTTATTTATTATTTCATTTTAGTGTTAAATTTTAGGTTAGTCATCCATAACTTTTAATTATATACATGATGATTTTAAATAATTTTCTGATTATTTAATAAGTTTTCAGTGTTGCCAGATCAAATTTAATAATACAATTTTTTATATTCAAACTTTTAGTATTTTTTTAATAATAAATTATGATATTTTTTTTTTATTAATTATACTTTTATTCACTTTTTTCTTGTCAAAATTAATATTATTAAATTAAATAAAGTTATCAAATTAAATTTAGTGTTGCCAAATTATTTTCATTTAAACTAATATGTTTATTTTTATTTTATGAATTTAGATTCAACTAAATTACCTCAATATTTTTATAAATATTTTAATTTAAATAAAATTTTATTTGCCAATTATATTTCAATAAAGTTAAAGTACTAAAATTTCTATATTTAAGCTATAATTATAATATAGTTTTAATATTTTTTTGTAGTTTAAAAATCCAGCTTAATTATTATAATTTTGGAATTACAAAAAAAAGTTTATTTTAGTTTATTTTTTATTTATGTTTTATTTATTTTTTTAATTTTTAATTTTTTTTTATAAAGTAATTTGATTACTTCTAAATAATATTAACTAATTACAATTTTGGACTTACAAAAAAGTTTTTTTTTATTTACTTTAATTTTTCTATATTTTTCTGTTTTTTTTATATATCTTTTATTTTTTAATATAATTATTATTGTATAATTTTCTTGCGTTTATAGTTTTAGTTATTAAAATTTCAAAACTGTTTGTTTATATTTTTAGTTATTAAATTTTTAAATTTCATGTTTAAGTTAAATTAAAATTTTTTCAGAGATTTTTATTTATTTTATTTTTTAATGCAGTAAATTATTTATGCAATTTAGACCAATTTGTAGGCGTTTTAATATTTTTTGGTTTAATGTTATTCGTTTTATTAGCAATCATTTCAGTATGATTTAAGTAGTTAAGGCGAAATATACTTGTAGCTTTTTTCATAATTAAATTTGACATCTTTACAATTTTAATTTCATATCATATATAATGACATTTTAATTTTAAACATAAATATTATGTCTTTAGTTTAATTTGGTTGCAAGTTTTGTTTATTTTCTTGCTATTTGTTTGTTTTTATTTTTCTTTTATTTTGTCATATGAATATTATTTTAAATATAAAATTTATATAATTTATATAAATTTTTTGTAATAAATATTTTTATATAGGTATTTATTTATAATTTAAAAAAAATATTATTTAGTTTTTTATTTTTATTTTTAATTATATTCTTTTCTTTTTTTTCGCAATTTTTAATTTATATTTTTTATTGAAATATTTTTATTTATTTATTTTATCTCTCTCATTACTTATAATTTTCAAACGCCATATTAAATGTTAACATTTTCTAAATTTGTTATATTTTTAAAATATTTTTTGGTTTTTTTGCACATAAAATAAATGCAATAAAAATTCATATAAAACAAATTGTTTATTTGCACTCTTTGCTGCTCGAAATTGTTTATTTATCGCAATACATATAGTTTACAGTGTCTTAGTTGCACGAAAATGCGCTTAAAATATTTCCAATTTTCCAAACACTTTACACTTGTCTTTCTAGCAATAGCTTGGCGTCTTTCCGCAATTCATTACTTTATTTGCATTTTTTTGCTAAATTATTTATTAATTTTCCAACAATTTTTTCAGTCTTTTCTTTTTTGTTAATTTTTTATAGGAACATATGAGTGTGTGTGTGTATTTATTTGTTAACAACAAACGAATTAAAAATAGCGAGACGCGCGGCACATAGTCGTCGTTCTTGTCGTTGGCGTTCGTTAAAAAAAGCAAACAATCGTGTCGGCGGTGGAAAGTGTGTTTAGTATATTTAAGTAACTAAAGTAAAAATAGCAAAAAAAAAGCACAAAAAGTTTTTTGCACTTTTTTACTTGTCTCAGCTAGATGAGCTGCCAGCGGTGTCTTTAGCGGTCATTTGACAGTCTGTCCGTCGGTCGATTAATAGGTCGGTCTAATTTGCTCTTCGTCTGCGTCGTGTTCTTGGTCTAGGTCTTGATTACGGTTTTGACTTTGCTTTTTTTCGGTCTTTATGTCTTGTATTTGTACTGACTTGCGCACTCCGGCTCGTCGTCTACTCCGTTGCTTACGGTTAGGAACGTTTTCAGACACTGACTGGACGGTCGGCGCTTGGCTGTCACTTGGCCAGGCGATTGCCGAAAATATGCCAACAACAGCAGCAACAACAAGCAGCCTAAAGCTCAAGTATGCTTTTGAATTGGTATGCGTAAGCACTCAAACCAACTGTTATATGCGTGTGTATTGGTGTCGAAAATATTTCATTTTCACTTTATTTAGCAAAGTTTTGTATAGGCGCATATGTGTGACTGAAATTCCAACAAACTGCAACCAAAAACACGCTGGCTGCGCTCGCTCAATGGAGCTCAAACAAATATGCCACACATACACAGGCGCATACTAACATACTACATTGTTGAGCGCGCTGAGCAGCTGCTTGTAAAAGGCAAAAAATCAACAAAAGCAAAGCAACCAAATAAAATACACGCGCATACATACATACATATATATTGCCAAAAAAGTTTGAGTGTAATTGGTGTTCGTGAGTTTGGTTTATTTTTGCGAATATTGCACTCAAAAAACCGTTTCGCGTTTTGGAGCCAAGTGTGAGCTTACATGTGTTCATGCCATATTCGGTCGTTCGCCTAAAATATTGTCGCATGTGTCAAGTAATGTCATCCACGCAGGCAGCGTAATTGGTTTTTGTGTCCTTTTTTGTTGTCGTTGTAAGGATATTTTTACGCTTTCTTTGTTGTAACTGGCTAGTTACATTAAATTTTTAATATTTTTAATTAGTTGCCCACGTGTCACGTTGCGTGTGGCGTTTACAGGAAGAGCAGAAAGCGAAAGTATATATTATATTTTTAAGAAAAACCAATATCAAGTCATATCCTCAATAGATTTTACAAATTATTTCCTCAAATGGATTTCGAGTGCTTCTCGTTTTCTTTACCGAAGTTAAGAAATACGGAAATGGTTGCACCTAACCTTACATTCATTCCAGACAAACTTCCTCAGCCACCCAAATTTTGTATCTTTATAAAACCTTAACTTAAAAACCTAAATAACCATATATAACGGTTTTCTATAGTGTTCACTTTTGTTATCCTCAAAGTCCTATAAGAGTCCATAGCTTAGCAGTGATCCATGGTGATCGCCAAAGCTTGCTTTTTTTGTGTAAGGATCCATAACTTGGCAGTGGTCCATGGTGTTCACTTATGGTATACCCAAAGCTTACTATTTTTATAAGTAACTATAAGTAACGGTTTTCTATGGGGATCACTTCTGATATCTTCAAAGCTTGCTATTCTTGTATAAGGATCCATGAATTATTTCAAATTGTCCGTTAGAATCACTTTTTGAGCAGAAGAAGTTCCGCAAATGGGATTGGTACAATATAGTTGATTGGGAAGTTTTTTTGGTCTTATAGCCAGATGCGTCTTCTTTGCAAGCTCTTCGTGGCAAAAAAAAAAAAAACTCTTACCTCTTTAGCGAGAAGTCACTTGACTAATTTGATTTGCAGTTTTATGGCTCAGAAGATCTTATCTGCCTTAGGCAGGGTCCTGTGGTTATGGTGATAAAAACTTCTTTGACTAAAGAAACGATAGCACTTTTTAGTCGAATTGTTTTTCCAACTATGGGATTCAAGATTGTAAAAGGGAAGAAGGCCTTTGACTAACTTAATGCCTAACAGTATCATTCTAGCAGCTTTGTGATTATAGTCTGCACTCCGACAAGTTGGAATCAACTCGATATTTTTTAGTATTAGCAGTGGTAGCGGGTTTTGGGACGACCTCAAACGCAGTATCTTTATTGAATTCTGAAGTTTCTACTTCGGTTTGAGTTTAATACTTCAATACTAATTCTTATTTTCACGTCATTTTCATCTTCGAAATGCTAACTGATCCTTTCCCCAGGCTGTTCACATGTGGAAGATTCCTTCGAGCACAACTCTCAGCTCGATTTAATTTTTTTTTCGAGACTTTTCATGCTTCGGTACACTATTTCTAATCCAACGGGTCAGAGAAAGATTGCGATCGTACTATATATCTGGTACATTCTCGATATGCGCTTTAGTCAAGGTTTCTTGTATTGATCAAAAGAGTGAATGCAGTTCTATAAGTAGCCTCGATGCCACTATTGTCAAACGTTTTGTAGTGTAGTACATTCTCATAGGACTACTGCCGTCCAATTTTCAGCCGAATGGGACAACTAGTTTTGTTTTGACCGTATGAATGTTGTGTTTGTGGATTTTGGTAAATGGAAATCGGTCGGCGGTTCGATTATTTTCATTACAGGAAAACCATGCAGTGAATTGAAAGTGCGCTTGGTTTCTCTTACGATGGCGACTGTCAAAAATTGTTTTAACGAGCTTTAATGTGGTGCCACGTGTATTTTTGGTGAGCCACGCGCAAGTTGGACAAAGCGGATAAAATGTGATATTTTTTATGCAGAGGTTAACCTAGAAAGCTCGTTCACTTCATAAAGCTCAATTATTGGGCAACAGAATATTTTGATCTTGGTTCTACTGACATTGTACTTTAGGTTATGTGTACATCTTTAGATGCTGAACAATAATCGAGCGCGTTCTATGTGCGATTGCCTCAGTGCGTTATTAGGTGTTCATGGCCTCAAGGAGCTTTGTAGAGTTTTACTTTCAGCAAACAAGGTCAAAACTCCAATTGAGCAGCTACTTTAGTAAATTTTTATTAATTATTATTTAAATTTTTAAATACACTTTCTTAAATTGGAGACGTGTCACCACAAAGCTCGAAGTAACATCTAGTAGAGGTATACATTTTTATGCACAGTGGTTCTTTTTGCTTTTCAGTAATATCTTTTAAAAGGGCTATATTACAAGGCGTTTGAGAAGTTGCGATGGCTTTGGTGATAATGCATGATTTGCTCTGGTGTTCTTTTCGGTTTTGGGTAGTTTGTTTTGGATTTTTATACCTAGAACAGGGTATTTTAAGTTTTGCCACGTATTTTGTAACACCCAGTAGGAAACGTCGGCGACCCTATTAAATATATACATACAAGTATATAAGTGTTTATTATGCTGAGTTTTGTCGATTTAACCATGTCCGTCTGTCCCTCAGTTTTTAAGATATCAAACTGAAATTTTGCACACGTCACTTTCTCCCCAAGAAGCTACTCATTTGTCGAAACCGCCAATATCGGACCACAATAGCATATAGCTTCCATACAAATTGTACGATCCAATTCTTGTACTTGTATGGAAATTGTTTTATTTGACGAGATATCTGCACAAAATTCGGTATGGATTATTGTTTATAGCAACGGCACAATCTCTGAAGAAATTTTTCCGATCAGTCAACTATAGCATATAGCTAACATACAAAGTGAGCGAACAAAATCAAGATAAATATATGGTATTTTTATAGACTTTTATGCTATAAGAAATGCAGCTGTGAAGGGTATTATAGCTTTGGTGCAGCCGCAGTTAACTATTTTGCTTGTTTTTAAATTCCAAAGAAGCAGTTTTAGTGCTCTAAAGAGAGCTTGAGAAATTTCTAATTTTAATAGTATATAATTTTATTATTATAATTGTAATATTATAATATCAAATGAGCTGAAATTTGAGTCTTAGCTAATTAATATTCTCTAAAGTCTATCAAAATATATTAATATACAAGTATGTAGGTATATATATATATGTAGTAAATATAACGGGTTTTCCTATGAGAGTGATATGAGTTTTTTTTTGTAAAATTTAAGAAATTTAAATGTTTTTTATTTAGTGTGCAGTATAATCGTTACAATTAAGTACTGAATATAACATCATTCAAATGGTCGCCACGACTACTTTTGCAGAACTTTTCCTACTAAATCAAGTTGTATGTCATGATTAGCACGTTCAATATTGACTTGTAAAGCTTGAAGACAGTCTGGTTTATTGCTAAAGACCAATGACTTCAAATAGCCCCACAAGACGTAGTCTAATGGTGTTAAATCACAATTTCTTGGAGGCCATTCAATGTCACAATTTCTTGACAGCTTCGAATTTCCAAACTTTTCTTGCAATAATTCGGTTGTTGCACGTGCTGTGTGGCACGTAGCCACGTCTTGTTGGTACCAGATGTTGTCAAGATCAATTTCTTCCAACTGCGGTCATAAAAAGTTGGTTGGTTGTTATCGATCTTCACCACTCTCCATTGTCAATAACGGTGTGACCAGCTTCATTTTGAAAGAAGTACGGACCGATAATGCCACCAAACCAAAAAACACACCAAACTGTCAATTTAGGTGAATGTGAGGGGTTGTTCATGAATTTGTGGATTTGCTTCGCACCAGAATCGACAGTTTTGTTTTTTTATTCGACGAATAGCGAGCAGAGTTGGACAATTATTACGGCCATAAAATGGCCAGCGAAAAGTTGCTAATAAAATTGAATAATTTGTAAACACTGCTTTTGTGTATAACTTGCTATGATCAAATTGTAAACATTACTGATTACAATGGAAAAATAAATACAGTACTTGGCATATTAGAAATGGCGGAAACAACACTTAGAAAACATATCATCGCTATTGGAAAACCCACTATAAAGTTCTGCTTACTTAGCATATATAACCGGCTTTTTTTGCTCATATACCAGCATATAAATATAAAATGCTTAAGAAAATGTTTTAACGCTTCAATGCACATACATGCATACATATGTACATACATACAAACACACATATGCGTACATTGAGCTCAAACAAACACACACAGAAACTGAAATATCGAACAAAAAAGTTCGCTCAACAAAAAGTTGTTGTAGGGAGACGCCGAAAAAAAATTGAGAAAAGTGCGGCTAATTTTTGTTTAGATGCATACAAGCGCAATGCCACATATACACGCATTTATATACACACATATATACATATGCATATACAGTTACGTGTGTATACATATAATATGTGTATACATGTAGATGTATAGATTTATATAAACACGTGAGTTGAGCGTATTTTTTGTGCATGTGTGTGCCGTGTGTTTGTATATAATTTCATAGCACATAGCATTGCTTCAACTCGCATGCCGTTAGCGCATTCGCTCGACCAAGCATTGCACAAAACAATACAAATTTTACTTTCACCTTCGTCGTTGGCGCTAAAAAATTCGCAAAAAATTGTGTTTTACTATTTTCACATCCGTTTCCGATTTATGCGCTCTAACCGCACTCGCTTTACCTATTGTCTATTTGCAGTTTTTTTTTTACTATTTTGTTGCTGCTTTTCCGCCTCTCCCACTACGTATACAAGCGTACAAACGCCAAACGCTCTTTCGCACACATACATGCGCGCTTACAACTTTATACTAAAATATTAGCCACTCATTTGTTTGCGGTTGTGCACCGCTCAGCGCGTTATTAGTTCGAATGGTTTTGTTGTTTGTGCAATTTTGCGGTTTGCACGCCCGCAATGTGATTAGCAACAGTACACGCTCGCGCTCTCTCACACGCTCTCTACTCTATTTATTAATTTAATTGTTGTTTATTTGTTTGTTATTTATTATTATTTTGTATTGTTTATGGTTTTTGCAATTTTAGCGCCGTCGTCTTTGCACTAACTCAACGCTAATGCCGCTTGCGTGTGTAGTGGCGCTCTTCGTGTCACCTACAATTGTTATTTTTTGCGCCCAACTGCATATGCACATATGTATGTGTGTGTGTCCCTTGTAGCGCATAAATTTGCCAGCCATTTGCCTTTTGGCATTGACTCATCTAAATATCGATAAGTTTGCATTGCCTTATTGGGTTTGATTTTTGCGAAGATTTTTTGCAAAGTTTTGATTTTGCAATCGTTTTTTACTTTGCAAAATTTAAAAAATATAAAAAAAAAATTTTATTTCACTTATTTTCATACAGCAAACGCTTGTGATCGCGCTTGATGATCTCATTTGGCCGCAATTTTTGAAAGCGCCCTCGAAATATTAAAGCGCACTTTCTTCAATTTTGCAATTTGTATATTTTCTAAACTATAACAATAAGCTATATAACAAAATTTATTAAAAAATATATATATCCCAAAAATCCTTGAGCGAATATTAACACCCATTCATAACGATTGTAATATCATTCACAAATTTTGTTTCGTTTGCTCGAAAGCTTCGTTTCAACAGTTCTATAAAGAACGCATAAAATATATAACTATTAACTACCCATGCGCATATATTTTTCTGGGCTCCAATTTACTACGATTTCGAGCGATCTTTGTTCAAGTTCTTAAAATTTGGAGCCATCTCCAAACCGCTGCAAGAAGTTTATGAACAGAGGATTCATCTGTAATCTTACGACACTCATTTCGCACACAAAACATTTTGCACAATATCGCAGCAGTTCTACAACAACCCCTCTCCAAGAGATCGTTTGTACTTCTCCGCGGTAGCTCATGGAATAACTTGAAGCGTTAGGCTGAACCTGATGGAATATTACACTAAAATCACATGGAAGTCCTAAACCGGCTTCCGTTTATACCAAACGTTTTTTTTTATGAGTTCTGCGTTTAGACCAGAACGTCAAGATACAAATGTTGGTCGCAAAAACGTCTGAGTCTGCAAATAAATAAGTCAACTTCATGGCTGATCGGTTTATGAGAAAGCTAAGCGCTTCTATGAGACTGCAACGCATTCGTAGGATCCGCAAGATTTAATCCGCATTTTTCACTGCTTTAAGCGCGTGTAGTCGTCCAATAAGAAGCAATAGCCCAATTAAGTAGTATGCTATATGAAATATGTGTAACTGCCGCAGAAGGTAGATGATTAACCGTCTGAATTCTTTGATATTTTCGAGCAAGTGTAACTGACGAAGCATAAATATTGGTGCTGTCTTGTCTGCAGGCTGGGATGAACTCTCTCCAGTCGCATAGATTTGTTCAGCTTAGAAGATTTATTTCGCTCAAAAAGTAGGAAATTAAACAGATTTTTCGTGTGAGCTGTATTCAGTCTACATTTGCGGTGTATATGTATATCTATTTTTAGGCTTACTTCTACAGAAGCTATATGAAATTTAAGCAGCTACCATTGGTGTTTGTTTGATATTGTAGTATTCAGAATTAGAGGCCGCTTAGAGCTTTTGTTACTCATTAAAAAGACTGGCGTATCAATCGCATATAGACAATAAGTCTCTAAGCATAACGAAGTTGTTTGAAATTTCTGAATACTAGTGATCTTGAGAATGAATGTACTTCAAGAAAAACGTTCATACTTATGTTAGTTAGTTCTAGAGATGTCAGCTATATTCAAGGTAATATCCGAAGAACATTTTCTAAGCGAATTTCGAGTTAATAAACGTTATTTAAAGTGCGTTGCTAAAAAATTCGCAAGATTCATACTTAAGAAAAAACGTTCATACGATTTTTGTTACTAGAGACATTAGAAGAACATTTTCTAAGCGGTTTTTAAGTCCCAAAACGTCATTTAAAGAGCGTCGCTTCAAAATTCGAACGCGCCATTACAGCTCACTTTATAAACGATCTTGTAATCCAGCATGTTCAGTAAAAATTTATATAAACTAATAAATTTTTGCTAATTACACATATGTTTGACCGTCAAGTAGCCAATTTTGAACCTTCAACCTTAAGTTGTGTAACTCAAAGCAAAAGCAGATGCGACGATCAATCAACGATCAACACGATCGCCAAAGTTGTAGAGAAAACACCATTTTCTAAATTTATCTTTTTGACGAAATCATTCAATTGTCTGTTAATAAGCTTTTAAGCGCTCAAACTCAAGTGTTGCTCCTTTCAAAGCAACCCTTAAGAGTTGCGTAGCCAACTTACTTGCCGATCTAGAAACTAATCACACAAACATATGAACAGCTAGCGATAAAATCGAAAATCTACTGAATAGAAAATTTGCATAAATATATAGCGATATTATCTAGGAATCTAATAAATCTAGGAATGCATAGAGCACACGAAATGATGTAAGCTTCGTGTGTAGTGGAAGTTAAACGGGTTTTAAGGAGGCGAAAAGTTGCTCCAAGAAAATTTGAGTGTTTCTTTGCGCGTCTTGAGTGTGTGCTCAGCGTTTTTGAGTGAGTTTTTACAAACCTACATATGTATATATGTATATGTAAGTATGCATGGGTACGAGTGAGAGCGCGCGTAATTCTTATCCTGCGCATATACACACATACACATGCAGTGACATTTTTTTCGCGACGACGCCGGCGTTGCCAAAAATGCTGCCGTCAGCGAACGCTGAGAGGAAACGAAACAAAGGAGCTAAGAAATACAACAATAACAACAACATAGCGAGTAATTATAAAGGAAGTGTATTTGCATGTGTATGCGTTGTAAGCAGCGCAGAGCAGCAGCGCGGCAGCATAAACGCACGCAGCCACACAACCGTACATGTACTAAAGGGCACTAGGAGCCACACCAGCATTGCCGACGAAAACGAAATTTCATAAACCCTTGGCCTTCGCCTGCGCATGTGTTCGACTTCGGCTACAATGCGCGCTATAAGTAGTTGGGTTTGTGTGTGTTTTCGGCTTCGCCTTCGCCTTGGACTTGAATTTGAATTTGAATTTGCTTAGCATTGCTTGCTGCCTTGCCACCACCACCACCAGCTCAGCAGAGCAACCAACACTTTTTCGGCACAAATCGGTTTTGTATCCTTCTTGGAATGTTTTCGTGCGCCAGCATGCACACATACGCACATATATATGTGCATGTGTAATTTATGTATGCGCTCATGTGCATGAGAATGTTTGCTTTTGTTGTTTTTGCTTTTGTATTGTGTTGCTTCCTGTCGCTCGGCACTTCGTCACTTCAGTTCGTTTGAGGCATTTTTACCAATATCTTTGCATTTGTATCTTCCTAATTTCTTTAATGAGTACACATTTGTGTTTATTTGCAATAAATTTTTTGTTGTGGAAATATGCCCTAAAAAATATGTTTTTTTTTCAATTTTCAAAATAGAAATCAAAATTATTCGAAATTTCCCAAAATCGGCTCTCATATATCACTGACCATCCTGGTAATAAACCAGAAGGAACATTTTACGAAAATTTTAAATATTAGATCACGAGTATCGAAGGTCATTGTACAAAAATGGAACCAGCTCTCTTTATAAAGAGTCAGTTCATTTCAAGGCAATCGAATCATCATCGATTTTAGAAGATTATAACCTCAAAAATATGTTTTCAACTTTCAAAATTAAAACAAAATATTCGAAATTTCTCAATATTTGGTTAAAATGATTCGAAACTACTTGGGTAG
Source organism: Bactrocera oleae (assembly GCF_042242935.1). Taxonomy (NCBI): domain Eukaryota; kingdom Metazoa; phylum Arthropoda; class Insecta; order Diptera; family Tephritidae; genus Bactrocera; species Bactrocera oleae. Next base: position 6,280,343 of record NC_091539.1, read on the forward strand.
TCAACCAGATGCAACCTTTTGTTTTTTATAGTTAGCCAGTATAGCCAGTTCATTTCGAGACAATCAACTTATCATTGATTTTAGAAGAATATACTTGTAACCTCAAAAATATGTTTTCAACTTTCAAAATTAAAACAAAATATTCGAAATTACTACAGATTCGATTAAGCAAGTAACCTACGCTCTTTATACCATACAATCAGAACTCATAGCCACAATAGTCATCTGAGCAGCTATACCTGTTCTCCTTCTATAGATTTAGCTGTCTTGAGAGGATTATCCATGAACTTTGCCTGTTAGCTTAGGTAATACGATCATTTGGGATGCCGTTCTCCTTATATAGATCCCATTGCTGTCTAGGTCACTTCATAAGCGACAGGTCACATAACAGCTACGCAGTGACCTACATCACTCCAACACTGCCCGGTTACATCTTCTACACTTCTTATATAAAGCTATCTGCCGCCTGTGTCACCAGTAGTCACATCACATCACATTCATATGTAGGACAGATCACATCACATTGGCTGGTCAGAGTCGCTTGAGCAGAGCCCAGGCGTGAGGCGTGGTCTTCTTACATATCTAGATCAAACTGCCAGTTAGATCCTCCATAACCATCAAATGTCATTAACTAGGCTCGGTACCTGGTCTATATATATATTATATAGAGCTACGGAAATATCTTACTCTTCATACTCTCAGTAATTTTTAATAAATTCCCAATTGTGTTTGATAGTTTCATAGATTTGACATATGGTGGGAGCTACGAATCGAAACGTGACTGAGAGAAGGACTAGATTAATTGTTTGTAAAAGAAAAGCGATAAGTTAGCGAAGAGATAAAGCGAGTCAAAGCCAGTCTTTTTGCGTTATTTTTTATAAATGATTGAAAAAGCACATTTGGTTAGAAGTTAATTTAAAGCAATTTATCAAAAAATTGCGAAGAATGTATATTTATTAAATAATGTTATTTACTATAAAATTTGATTTATTTTACTTTACTATTTTATTTTATTTTACCTTATTTTAGTCAAATGTTTTTTTTTAATTTTTTTCGGATATTTTGTTTTTGATTATTTTAAAAAATTTTTTGGTTTTTTAATTTTTATTTTTTTTTTAGATTTAATTTTTTTAATTTTTATTTTTTTGGAAAATTTATTTGTTTTTAATATTAATTTTATTTTTTGTGTTTTTTTGTAATTTCTTACCAATTCAACCCACTGATAAACATTTCTACACTTATTCCCATTCCAAAGTCAATTAAAAAAATTCGCAAACAAAAATTAATGCACAGAAGGTGTCGAAGTAGGCGTCCGAGTGCACTTTAATTGGCGCAAAGGGCCAATTACAAAACGAAAAGCGAGTTGCAAGTGCAACAATTGCAACATAATTAGCCACACCCAGTTGGCGAGTGCGTGCAGCAAAAAGCCGCAAAAGATAACAGTCAAAGGAAAGGGTTGGGTAACTGGGCTCTAGACGACTGCAGAAGTAAAGCGTGAATAAATTGCTGTGAATTGGTTAGGCGCAGTACATACATATGTACATGCATGCATAGTACAAGTCTTAGCACTTGTTGCCACACATTAAGCGCCACTACGAAATGCTAACGAAATACATAACAGAAACCGCAATGGTCAATGTTAAAAAAAAAAAAAACGAATAAAAGAGTTGGCTTCTGAAAACTATAAAGACATGCATGTATACATATGTATATGTAGTATATTTCTGGGATACGGCGCAACAAGATGGAAAAAGGAAAGTGTTTAAAATTTAAGTGAACGTTTTATTCATCACGATCTGAAAGCTTTTAAAGCAAAAATATACGTCTTGCTATTAAATTTTTTCTTCTAACAGCTTTCATTGTCAGTTTTCAACCAAAGAGCTTTCAAGAAATTATGTTAAAAACTGTTGAAAGCTCAAATAAAAGAATTTTTGTCACAGGCTGAAAACTAAAATTTGAAACCACTAACACTAGATTTTCCAACACTTTTCTGATGTGATAATTGACAAAGCTTTTAATATTTAAGAATGCGTATGCTTAGACAGCTTGAACGTTCAATTGCGCTTGAAATCTTGCAATTCGACATTTTTTGATCTAAAGTTTAAAAGCTCAAAAAATTAAAAAAAAAATATGATTAAGTTTTCAAGATTTCGATAAAGAATCGGTGTTTTATTACTACAAGTTTTAAAATTAGCCCCACAGAACTTTGATAAAAAACACCAGCAGAGCTTTCATTTAAAACTTGGCTTTCCTTAAAGCTTAAAACTGTAAAGCTCAAAAAACCGGCATTATTGGTTTTCATTAAGTCAGTGCTGACCTAAATTACCAGTCAAGAGCACATGCAACAGCGTTGCACTTTGCTCCCTTAAAAGAAGGTTGTTTCCGCTGCGAGTACATACGCACATGTGCAATGAATGTGCAACAGCAACAACAAAAATCATATGTGCACAAAACTGCACAGTTAATAGGATATTCATATATATACAGCAACAACTATATATAAATGCATGTTTTTTTTATGTTGTGATGCAACAACGGCACCTTCAGCAACTCGAATGCAATATAATCGGAACTGCGTCGGCAAAAAACGCACCAGCACACACACACGCATTGCAGCAATAACAGTTAGCAAATCAAAATAATGAAAAGGGCAAAGAAATGCCAACACAAAAGGTGCAACAACACCGCGCCGCTCTAGGTTTTGCGCATGCATCCACCATAGACGGACGTACGCACCGCGAACAACAAGTTGCATATGAAACTTTTGCAAAAAAAAAAATAATAAACAACAACAATAATAATAACTGCATTGCCTGGCGAAAAATCGAGAATAACAACAACGTTAGCATGCATGCGCACTAGCGACAGGGTTGCATAGGCATATGGTGGATTTAGCAAACCACACACGTGCCACTTGCACTAAATGCACACACACACACACGCAAATGCACTAGGTAAGCAGTATATAATACTGCCATAAAAGCAAGTGCCTGCGTCGAGTTCGTTGGCTGACCAGTACACAATTGGAGTTTTTTGCATTTTATTTGTTTGTGTATTGACAGCTTTGGTGGCACTCCTGCAAGTGTAGTTATGCTGAGGGCTGAAACAAAGTTGCGATTTCGAATCATTTATATTTTTTTTCAATAAAGTTAAATTTTAATTAATTTAGTTTTTTTTATCAAAAAATTGAAATAGAAGAAATCGGTTTATATCTTCTTATAGCTCATTATGTGAGATATTCCGATAATAAATCGATTTTAGAGTGGCAAAAATGGGCGCAATCGATGTGCAAATGTTTTTAATTTAATTTAATCTTAATTGGCTTCAACAATTTTAGTGTAAAATATTTTGTTTTAAATTAATTTAATTTGCTTTATTTTTTAATTTTTAATTTAATTTAAACTTAATTTTATATGCATTTTTCTATTTTTTTGTCTAAATTTTAAGTTATTCTGAACTCACCAAATTTGGCATGGATTATTATTTGAGGCAATAATGCAATCTTCGCAGAAATTGTATAGATCGGATGACTATACCATATAGCTGCAATATTAACTGAACGATCGGAGTAAAGTGCTTGCATGGAAAACTTTTTTATTTGACGATTTTTTGATTGACTATTTTAATTTTAATTATTTTTTTTTAATACATTAATATTTAACTTATTATTTGTTTTAATTAAAATTTTATTTAATATAATTAAATTTAATTCAATATATAATAAAGTTAAATTCATGCTGTATTAATTAGTTAAAACATAAATGTTTTGTTACTTTTGTGGTTTTAAAAATGTTTGTACCACTTTTTAATTTAATTTATTTTAATTAAAGACTAATTTTAATTATTGTTAAATATAATTAAATTTAATTTAATATTAAATAAAATTATATTGATGCTGTATTAATTAGTTAAAAAGTAATTGTTTTGTAAGTTTTGTTATTTTAAAAATGTTTGTACTATTTTATTATTTAATTTATTTTAATTAAATATTAATTTTAATTTATTTTAATTAAATATTAAATTTAATATTTAAATTTTTTAAAATAAATTTATGCTATATAAATAAATTTTTTCTAACTGTTATTGTTTCAAAAATGTTTGTACTATTAAATTATTTAATATTTATAAAAATGTTTGTACTATTTTTCAATTTAATTTATTTTAATTAAAGATTAATTTTAATTATAATTATTTTTTTTTGTATTACATTAGTTTTAAATATTTATCAATTATTATTTGTTTTAATTAAAGCTTTATTTAATATGAAATACATATAGCACACTCTATTAATTTAGTTATTTTTTAGTTGTTTCTAACTTTGGTTGTGTTTTAACATTTTTTGTATTTAATTTTTAATTTTTATGCTTTGTATTTTAATTAATTTTAATGTTTTATAAATTTTTATTTGTTTTCACAACAATTTAATTATTAAATTTTATATTATTTTTAGTTTTATTTAAGTTATAATTATCATTTAATGCTTCTTTAATTTAGTTATTTTTAGATTTTTATAATTTTTTTAACTATTTATTTTTTCTAATAGTATACATGTATTATATACATATATTAACTACTTTAAATTTTATCTCAATTAAATAAATATATATTTTTTTAAATGTATTTAAAATTGTATTAATTTAATTAGTTTGATATTATTTTATTAATTGGAATATTTAATTTTTTTTTATTGTGTTTTAATTATTTATTTTTATTTTTTAAAATTTAATTTGATGCTATATTGCGTTCTTATGATATTTTATATATATAAATTTAATTAAGTATAATTCAACACAAATTCTTCTTTTTTCAATGCCTTCGCTATCGGTGAAGCGTGAAATTCTCTACATACATATACGCCAATGCAATAAAAATTCCCACACAGACAGCTATGATGACAGCTATACGCTCGCGAAAACACGTCAATCATAAGTCAAAAGCAGCAATAAATGTCCGCAATAGCGCTGTGAATTGCGTTTGCAATAATAACAACAACAACAGCAAAAGCGATTGCACACCAACAGCATCTGTCACGTTGAAAGCAATAAAAGCAGTGGCAAGGGGATGAGCAGCAGCAGCAGCAGAAGAAAAAAATTAAGCAAAGCAAAAATAAATGACTGCTAAAAATTGATGCAAAAAGAGCCGCAAATTGCGCAAATCAGCGCTAGCAACACGTAAGCGCACAACTACAGCCAACAAGCAGCAAGCAGCGAAGGCAAGGATAGTACGTGGCACCTTGGGCAGCTGGGAGGTCGTATAACAGCAAACAACAAAAACAATAAAAAGTAGTAAAACAAAAAACAACAAAAATGCGCAGGCTGGCAGGCCGCAATCTGCAGTCATGCAACGCACGCGCGCCACAATCACAATCGCAGAATTTTGACTTGAACGCCCGAGTTAGTGCAACGAGAGTTGGGTGAAGCCGACGACGGCTTCAAGTGAATGACAAGCAAATATACGAATAACAAAGCAAAAAGGAAGATTGCATGCAACGTCAAAAAGGACACTGGGGTGCAGCAGTGTTGAGTGTGTGCGTATGTGTGTGTGTGATGCGCACGTTGCAAGAGCAAAGTGGCCACTTGATGCAACCCTTTCGATTGCATGTCAACGCAATACATATTGCTTTTGTTATTTTTGCTATGGCTTTTGCTTTTGCTGTTTTTTTACATAACACGAGTGCTTGGCTGCGCCTCGGGGCCGGTGCAATATTGCAATGCTGCATTGGAAGCGGCTATGTATGCGCATAAACGACGTGTTGCTGAGCGGCAGAGCGCGAGTGAGCAAGAGAGCGCGAGCTTGCGCGCATGCATGCAATTGTACGTGTATGTGCGGCAATGCAACAAGAACTGCAATAAGTGTGCAAAGAAATGTATAGGTGCAAAAACAAAAACAAGAAACTTCAAACTTGCGTGTATGTATATGTGTGCTTGCAGGTTTGATGGCTGACTGCCAACGCCGACAATTTGCCATAGAAGCGCCGCGCGCTTGACTTTTTGCACCTTTTTTTCGCAGGCATGGCCTGTGAGTGTGTGTGGGGTTAGCTGGGCATGCGGCATGATTGGCGTGGGCCAGCACACAAGTGCAGCAACAACAATAGATACACAGCGTGTCTAAAAATAGCCACCACTTGCATGCGTTACGAATGTGGGAAAGTGCAAGCAGTAGACTACTAACAAGTTGTTGCATATCGCCAGGGTGCACGCCTACAAGGCCGGCTCGTTGTTATTGTGGTAATTTGTTGTTGCTATTCTAATACATTTTTTTTTGTTGAATTTCTTTTTTGGCTTTCAGCATGTTGTGCCTTTCATGGCAACTCTTGTGCTCTGTGCATACAATACAAGTATGTGCAAGCTCACACATACGCACATACACTTGCAATTTGCTGGTGTCGAACGTCATTTTATACGTTTCGTATATATAGTGTACATACATATGTATGTATATGTGTGCGTATTTGCATATGTTTGTCTATATATATTTATAGACAATTTGCTTTTGCTATTATTATTGTTCTTGCTTTTGTTGTGCAACCATTGCAGCCAATGCAAGTGCTGCATGCAAGCACACATATTCACATATATACATACATATATACGTATATGAATATGTTTGTTTTGTAAATATTTCAAGCACACATATTCACATATATACACACATACATACATATATACGTATATGAATATGTTTGGTTTGTAAATATTTCTGTACATATACATATATATAGTACATGCAATGAACTGAATTTGCATGGGCGCTTTTATACATTTGCATATATGTGTTTGGATTGTACACATGTATGTATTACATATGTATGCTTATTTCAGCGCATTGCCCCTTTCTATGGTTTTTCATTCTCTAGTGCAATCGAAAGGCTTTTATTTACTCGTTAGGCCTTTTGGTTGGTTGATTGAGTGCAGCACTTTGCTATATACTATATACATGTGTATGTATATAGTCATACTATATATTTCTTAGTATTACACACATGAGTATTGCATATACCATACATAATAAATATATAAATGCTTATATTGATAAGTGCTTTATGAACGAGTTGATAATTTAGCAATGGAGAAGCATTATAGACACATATACACAACCGTTTTATGTTTATAACTATGTACATATCTATTTATAAAAACTTTCTTTCATATTTTAACATACATTATTGCTATATATACTAAATTATATATTACATATGTATGTATATATGTATATGTGCGTTCATATTTATTTTGCAATGTGACTTGCGGAATAAATATATATGAGCTACTTGTATTTAGTGCCATTGGCTTTACGTTGACATCATTTGCTTACATGTATATATATATATATAATGAATATATAAATATGTACTTAAAAAATAATAATTCAACTTTTTAGCAGCTTTTCTTAAACAACTTGTTGACATACTGAACCACTAAAATGCCAATGAAATAAAATATATTTGCTATAACTTGTTGCATCGAAATCATGAAATTCGACGGTTTGAAAGTATAAATATATATATAAATTAACAAGAAAAAACGTTAACTTTGATTGCTACGAAGCAATAATACACGCCACGGAAGCTTTTCTTATAACACAGTAGAGTATAAAAAGAGTAAAAGAGTAGCTTGATTTGAAGCGGAGAGTTTGTATGGCAGCTTGATGCTATAGTGGTACGATCTTAACAATATATATGTAGATTATAGCGCTGGCTTGTATAATAATCTAACCCAAATTTCGTGAAGATATCTTGTCAAATAAAAAAGTTTTCCATACAAGAGCTTGATTTGGATCGTTCAGTTTGTATGGCAGCTACATGCTGTAGTGATCCGATATCGGCGATTCCGACAAATGAGCAACTTTATATGATGATAAGTAAATGTGTAAAATTTCAGAAAGTTAACTCAAAAACTGAGCAACTAGTTTGCGTATACACAGCACATTTTTTCCAGGTGTTACAAACGTATACATTTAAGAAAGCGTTCACAACTCAGTAGATAGTATCATACAAAAAGAGTAGAGTTTGCTTTAAAAGTGCAGAGAATCAGTTTGGTAGACGCTTATAGCCTTAAGCCACTTAATGATGGTAAACTAAGCGAACGTGCTTATATAATATATAAAGCGCGACCACGCAATGGTTTCCCAAATAGAGCCTTAAACGGTAGTGACCTTGTTCCTTGATTGTGTCGCTCAGAGGACATGAAAAAGCTGTCGAAGAGATATCCAGTCTAAACTTGTTTCTTTCTTTACCGCAAATTTAAAGAGAGTTTCACGAAATATAATTATGCTTAGATTCAAAAACCCTGGATTCTTGTAAATTTTGAGTTTACATGCAAACGAAAAAATGTTTAAGCACTACGTTATTATGTAAGTTTATCATTATAAATAATGCAAACTATTCGCTACTTGCAAATTTTTATTCATCTAAAACTTTTAATTGCCAACTGTAGAGCTTATGAATGTAAACGCTTACCTAACACTCAATACAATGACAGTAGTTTTATTTTTACTGTACCTTTCTTGAAGTTTGCCTGCATAGAAGTAGTCTCAGCCTGTTGCTATGCCCCAAAACACATACGCACTGTACATAAGACACGCGTTATGGCACTCTATAGTACAATTTTTGTCAGCTAAACTCCCCAAAGGGGGTTATACGAGAGCTGTTCGATAAGTAAAAAACATTATTGTAGTAACATAGTTAAGCGAAATGAAATTCAGGGATGTTAGACCGTACGTATGAAGTCATCAACAGCAAGCTTACCGTTATCCAATGCGGTATTTTAAGGAAACACGGAAGCGCTTGGTTTCACAATTGCTCTAACTTGTGAAAGCAATAAGTGTTCTCATTTAAGTTTGCTTAAATAGTTAAATGTCGAAAGGAGGTTAAGTCAAAATATTTTTAGTGCTATTGAATAGTGCGAAAAGGAAAGAGTACTAGCGATGTTGATAGCAAAATAAATCTGGTAACATGAAAGAAAAAGCAACCGTTTTTGACATAGTCATGTCTATGTAACTGAAAGGAACACGAACTTGTATCTAATCAAGGAATATCAACATATCCGGATATAGCAAAACATAAAACCGAATTCAATTTAATGTTTCTCTATGCGTTACTATGTGAGAATATTTAAGAATGGGGGAAAATAGAATAGTCCAACAGCTTTTATATGACCGTTTAGGCTCCTAAGGAAACTTATTCTTCGTCAGGGACTCGACTTATTTAAACAACCAAATATCAGTCTCTATGAAAGAATTTAAAAAGAGTGTGAAAAATAGTATAATCCAACAGCTTTTATGGGAACGTAAAAGTTCCCAGGAAACTCATTCTTCAACTTATTTAAAGGTATAATAGAATAATACAACCAAATATCAGTTTCTATAAGAGAATTTTATCCTAATGGCTGGTAAAGTACAATGGTTTGACAGTTTTTATGGGACCAGAATGGTTCTTGAGGAAACTCATACTTTGTTAAGGGCTCAACTCATCTAAAGGTCCAATAATACAACCAAATATCAGTTTCTATGAGAGAATTTTATCCAAAGTTTGAAAAGTAGAATTTTTTCACATGCTTTATGGATAAGTTAAGATATTTAAGAAAATTTGTTCTTCATTAGCGTGCATTGATACTGCAAAACCATTATTATAGAATAAAAAAAAAAATGATTCATAACTACACGGACTCATCACTCTGCGCTCGTTTATGCTTATCGACCCATCCAACTAGCTTCACACACCACGTGAATAGAACACATCCATTTACTACACGAAACAACTGAAATAAGAGCAAACGGCAAACCAACTTTCAAATATCCAGTTGCAGCAGTGCTCATTGAAAGCTTTTGCCAACAACTTTGCCATTCCCTTTTCCAGCTGTTTGAATCATCCATTTGCGTATGTTTTCCATTACAAATTCTTTTCTTTTTCTATTTTAATTCAAATTCAATTGTTTGGCACGTTACCTTTTGGGCGCCGTCGCAATAACTACGTCAAGTTTTTACGTAAGTCTGTGCATGTGCGTCTCCTGTGCGTATCGTTGTACAAGTTTTGGCGTTAGTTAGTTCGTTAGTTGGCTGTTTGACTGGTTTCTGCGTACACTTCTATTGTTCTCTCTACTACCATACAACCCCAACTTGTTTAGTTCTGTTACACATAAAATGCTCGCTTATGTCACTTGCACAATAGGCCGTATCGGCATATCCTGCGTATGCTTTTCGGATCATACAGCCACTATAAGTTCAAAAGGGTACCCGTTTTCTTTTTTCATTCTTTTTTCATAAACTATAAGATTTGTTGGCTGTTGCAATGATACGTGCTGTTGTTGTTGTTGTTTTTTTTGTAGTGTTATCTTGTTGCTCGCAAATAGACAATGAGTTGTGTGCAGTTTGTGCGATTTTAGTGTCGAGATTTTCTATACCCACAAAGGTTTTACTTATAGTTTACTAGTTTTCTGTTTAAATTAATGCATTGTTCGCACTTCCTTCTGTTGCAGTGTCGCGCTCTTAATGCTTTTGAGAAAATTTGTCTTTTGTATTTTAGTTCAAAAAGAACTTTTGGTAGGAACCAAACTGGAATTTCGTTTTATATTGTTTTTGATCAAGTCGTTAAATTTTAATTAATTTTTAATATGTTGATTTTATTGTTACTATTTTACATATTTGTTTACTTTTATATCAAGCCCTCTTAGCAAGCAGTTTGTCTAAATTGTACCAAGGGTGGCACTTCGTTGAAACATGACCACGTCAGTCCATGTGAAATCGATATTAGAAAATCATGTTTATATAAATTCTTTACTTTTTTGATTGCCATATGTTTCAACGAGTTCCTCCAGAGAATGCACTCTGCCCGGCTTAGTCGTCTGAATAGTATTAATGAGTGCCTTAGCCCAATTATCTGAGGATTTGTATTATGCAAAATGAGCAAATGCGGAGGCAGAGCTTTTCAAGCGAAAATCTTAAAGGAAGGACGTAAGAAACCCAATGCCAGCCAAGTAAGCTATTGAAATAACTAAAATCTCTAAATATTTCCGAAGAAATTGCTAATCTATAGATTGTACTTATTTCCATTACCTACTTGTATATGTTTATGTTTACTTGTAGAAGTACATATTTTCCCAGTATATAAAATACCACAACTGGTCAATAATCTGTAGAGCCTACTTACTTGTCGATAGAATGCGCGGTGCAAAATTTGAGAATCGATATCTTCTAAGCTGATGTCTCTGATATATATATATATATATATATATATGTAGGAGGAATTAAAACAGTGTTTTCCCAGTATATATATTAGAATACCAGAAATGGTCGCTAATCTGTAGATCCTACTTGCAGAGAGAAGGGTTGAGAATTTTGCAGAATCTTAACTCTATATCTGATATTCAAGGATTCTTTTCCAGTATATAGAAAAGCATGTTGCATTGCTCTACAAAGAAAATGAGAAATTTTTGTTATGTTTCTTCATCATATATCATATATAAGTATATTCCAGGAGCAAACCCGCAGTCTCTTGATCTAGCGAAAAATTCACAAGTCGGGCAATACCGCTTGAGTTAAACAAAGTACCGTTCTTACGACAGTCTGGGTTTTAATTCAGTCAAATACTGTTTGGTTGTTAGAGAAATGAAGCTTTGCTGGTTCTCTGTGTGTTTTTTCAGTGCAATAAGATTTACAAATTTTTAAATTATTGTAGATTCAAGAAGAACTTTGGAGAAAGAAGTGTGCTAGTCAAAGCACCAAATGATTTGAAAGTGTATTTATTGCATTCTAAGCGAAGCTCAGCTCATATGCTTTAGAGGCGTGAACTCTGCGGTGCATACGACTAAATACAAATTAAGAGCATCACTCATCAAATTTATTGGGTTCACAAGACAATGCGGTCAGTTCTAACTCTTGTGTAGTACTGTCAGTACTGTCAGGACAGTAAAACTCGTTCAAGAGTTCAAAACATACACTAAATGATCATATGCTTGGATCCCATAATTGGATCCCATAATTGTATGTGTTTTTAACCGAGAAAGATTTCAATGTTAATCATTGAAGATCAGTAGAAAGAGAATTGAGCTTAAGGTAGGTCTTTGAAGGTGTTGGTACGCGAACAAAATTTGAAAATTGTTCGCTGAAGATCATTAGAAAGAACTAGAAGGACAACTTACTGCAGGACCACAGCAAAATCAATCTAGTCATTTACATGTAGTCTGTCTTAGCAGCTCAACAATCTAGTAATGCGAAAGTGATGTAATAGTTGGTTGATCTTTTGACACTCATCAATGCTTGCTGCTCTAAAAACAAAAAAATGCGCTAAAAAAATATTAATAAGTAAAGTCACTGTAGTATAGCCATTCACAGAACAACCACAGAAACGAGCGAGTACGAAGAGCGACGAAAAATTTCAATGAACACCTAAGCGTTGATTAACGCTGCAGTCAGTCGTCACTGTCTAGTATTTTTATGCATTTGTCACAGCGTTTCGTCAGATTGTGGCGCACGAGGCCACACGAAACGGAAGAAACGAGAAGTGTGTGATCGTGCTAAATTTAGCGTCACAGCATCCGCAGTCAGAATATATGCGGCGCAGAGTCATACGCGCGCACGCTAACTATTTTCATGATGTTTATGTTTTTGTTGTTATAGAATTTTAAAGTTCAACAGCCGTTGTGTGGTGCAGACAGACAGACAAAACAGCGCATTGCTAAGTTACTTTGGGCGCTGAAAAAACTGTTTGCGGTAAACTTAGCATTGACGCTGGGTGGGATGTGTGATGTTGGCGGGGCGTTAGACGCTAGCTTGTGGGGAAGCTACCACGTCTGCTAGTCAGACACGGAAGTGGGAAAATTCTTGCCTGTCTGTGATGCAATAGCGTGTTTTTTCAACGTATGCTTATTTTTGTATTTAAGTAGTTGGATGGGGTATTTCGATTTTCCACGAACGTGTGTCGTAAGTGAGTGAGTAAGCGTACGCATACAAAGTGCTAAACAAGAACCGTTCTAATGCATGGCACTTTTCATGTAACATGTTGATCGTTTTTCCGCGTTGTAAATCGGAAATGAATGCGGAAACGTCTAGCGTTGGTGTATTTTTGGAATAACGAAAATGCGTATTTTCGAGTTTGTGTAGCAGGGTGTTAGGAATTTAGAGCCGATCACGTGAGAACTAAGCCAAATCGGCAAGTAAGCAATTCCTTGACCTAGAGCTCAAGACTGACTGGCACATAACTGCTTTTTGAATTATACAACGAAATGTTAGCGTTTTCAAAATTTTTGAAAAGTTCGCTACTGCGGCAAATTTCGAGGTTATTATTTCAAAATTAGCAAGCTAATGCTGGAAATGATGCAATCAATTCACTAACTCATCTAGGATAAGACACTTATCGCCTGTAACAGTAAAAACTGTAGTAAACATGTTCACTCGCGCTGTCTCTGCTCGAATTTTCAATGCGCTATAACCAGACAGCAACGAATGGGTGTCTCAACGGTTTTGCACCTTTTGCAGAGTGTTGATTGGTAGCCAAAACTGATTTTTTAGTGAAAAATAAGTAGAAATGAAATACTTTTTCTGAACGCCGAAGCTTTGGAGTAGTTATGTAGTTGCCTTGGTCAATTTCTTGCTCGTAGATAAATGTATGATTGGTTCGATTACTTACTATAAACCCGATTCCCTTCGGGGCCATATGTTTAAAAAAGCATGGCTTGATCTGCTATACTTATATCAAATAACTTGAAATTTTCATTATCAAATTAGGTATGAATTGCTTGCGGTAGAAAATAAAATACGACTTTCTGATCGCCTTAAAACTAAATCTCAATATTTCGCATAGGTCAGAGTGTTCATATTTGGCATGCATTTGAAGATTTTCATAGATTCCCAAGTTGGGTGTATGAAATTCGTTCAAATATATATCATGCCGAGTAAGGTTTTCGAAAAGATTGCAAAAGCTCTACAAAAATATATCTCGAAAAAAAGTTTTTCTAACTTATCCGGCATGCAAATTAAGATAAACGAAAGTAATACAAAAATTCCAAAGAAGTTTTTCCGAGAAGAAAGCTGCTCACTCTCTTCTGACATCAAAATCATAGTTAGAATTAGACGATCAACCAGCAATTAAAACAGTATAAACTCCTAAACAAGTACAATACAGAATAAATGATAATCCTAAATTAAAAGAAAATAACTTAATAAATAAAGGAATACACAACCAAGCAACTAAAGACAAAAATAAAGAAAAATTAGGAGAAAAATAGAAAGGAATAAGATTAAAAAAAAGAGGATAGGTTTATTTGTTAGTAAATAACTTAATTGCATCACAAAATGGTTGGGGATTTTCTATCAACGCAACCTTATTGGGACTCTTACGAATTTGTATATATCCTAAAACCTTACGTTCCAAAAGAGTTAAAAAGCTACTCTTACTAAAACACAAATTACTAAAATTAAACTCCCAATAAGTGATAAAATAAATTCGATTAAAACCAAGTACTATTTGTAATATAAATTACATAAATAAATTCTAAATTTATTGCACTAATCAAAGTTAAGCGAAAGTACTATAAATGCGCTATCAAAGTATATCACGGAAAAGAGGTTTTCTCACTTAGTCGACATGCAAAACATCGATAAACGAAAGTATTACAGAAGTGCTAAGAAACTTTTTGCCAGTTTGAAGAAATTTTTTGCCAGAAAAAAGCTATTCCCTTTCTACGAATGGTACGAACTACGCCATGGCAGCGCACAGTCATGCTTTAATATACGATTCTTAGAATTTTCTTTCCTGATTAATATTAAAACTTTGTTGTGTCAATGCTCGATAACTGACAGTTGAGAACCCAGCTTCACAGCTGTTGTACGCCTAAAAATAGGTGAGTTTTGTATATAATTAACAGTAAAAACTTGCTAATGCAGACATTGTAGGCGTCAAAGTGGGAGTGTGGGTTGTTATGTGGATGCGGCTTGTGTCAAGTTCGGCGCTATTTTTAGTTGCAATGCGTAGGCATAACCTTCTGTTGCAATATGAGAAGCAGCTATTTATATTGATACAAACAACATAACAGAAAATCCAAAATGAGAATGTAAAAATAATTTATAAAAAAATACATATGTATATAATAAAAATATTTTTTCCTAATAAAATTTTTAATTTTTTCGATAAAAATAAACAACAATAAAAAAACTTAAAAATATGCAAAAAAATTTCAAAAGTTTTTGATTGCAAGTTTCAAAATAATTAAGTTACTTTCTTTTTTCAATTATTTCATTTGCTCTATTTTCCAAATATTGCTGCAATTTTTTCGATTTTTATTTTCATTTCATTTTTCAAAAAATTTTTTCTCAGCGCATAATTTTACTATTTTTTATTGTTTTGTAATAGAAAACATATTTAAATTTCTTTATAAAAATTAGTTTTCGCTGCACTTACGTGTTATAATCCAAATTGCTGCCGTTGGCCGTATGTGAATTAGCCTGTTGCTGTTGTTGCTGTAACTGCTGTTGATTGCTCTTGCAAGTGGTTGGCATACTTTGCATATGCCAGTGATTTTTATGAAAATTTTATAAAATTTTTATATGAAGAATTTTTAACGCTATTTTTCACAACGTTTTATTCACTTTTTTTTATTTCAAAAATTTTCTGTTTGCTAAAATTTTTTTTTTCAAAATTTTTAACACACTACAAATTTTTTGTATATTTTCTAACCAATGTTCACTCACACTTTATTAAATGCCTGCAAAGAAAAATATTATTTATTGATTTTTTGTATTTTCTTTTTAGCGCTCAGCCGCCATAAGGCATTGTATTTACATATTTTATTAATTTTTGTGTCCTTTTTTATGCGTCTTCCAGCTGTTTGCTGGTGAAAATAGAGAAAATATTGAAAATTACGCACGTTTGAGTGAGTGTGTGTATGTGTATGTGAAAGGCGATAAAAGAACGTCAGCGAAACTTTGCTCAAAAGTTGCGTAGGTGCCACTTGAACCCAGCCAGGAATTTTTTAAATTTTTTTCTACTTGTTGGCATATTTTCAAAAGTTTTATTGAAAATTACCAGATAATTTTTCGAAATAATAAGGTTTCAGCAAGGTTCCCATTTTCTTAATTATCGACACGTAATGGTTTGAACTTGGGGACCATTGTGATCTCAGCACTTTAAGAGCACAAGTTTACTAATCTTCGAAAAAACTGCAGAGAAAAATTGTTTTATCGGCAGAAAAATCTCGTGAAATAATTTTTAAAAAGCTTGCGAGCTCAATATTTTAAAAGCAGTCCAAAGCTGCACTTATTTAACTAAGATGTTATGGCAGCTTCTCGTAAACTTTGACGACGATGTTTACGTTAAGTCATGTCCACTACCGGACTTATATATAAGATATGTAATATCTAGATTAATTTCAATTAAAAATTTCTTTTATTTTATACCGTCAAAATTTTCCAATTATTCCTTAATTCTGCATATTAATCAAGATGTAGACTCTCTAACTCTAAAAGCATTTGATATGATATCCGCCAGTGGTATCAGTAGGAAAAAAGACAACTACAAAAACTATTGATATCATTATAGTTGCGAACTTTATGATTAAGAAAAAAAAATATATTGGTTTGAACCATAGGTTTTTTCGGCAGATACTGGAAATAAACAATTAGATTAAACTCTTGGCACTCTAGTTTAGGTGGAAATCTGATGCAGAAACGCTAAGCTAGTTTTTTTTTCGGCAGGCACTGGAAATACTGTAGATTATCGAATATCTGAGACTTTTGGCATCCTACTTAAGGTGGAAATTCGATGAAGGATCGCTGAGCAAGCAAAAAAGTTCGCTGTGCTGAGCTTGTAACTAATTGTTTAGAACCGTATCATGTTAGGAATACTGTAGTATTCCAGCGAGATCTCAAGAGCACAAGTTTTTTGGCTCTACGGACATCCGCGTTTATAGAGTTTAAAGATCGATCTAAGACACATTCTCAAAACGCTACCGGCTTGTAAGTGGGACTTTAGTGCTTCCACGCCTGCTAACCTTATATAGCTACTATAGCTGTGCGTATGTTGCAATATTTGCGCTTGCTTCTTTTGCAACTCGGAACACATGCTGTAAGAATTTCCAATAAGAAGGCATAAATATATGAGGAGCCACTGTGGGCTTTTGTGAAAGCAAATCCACCGCTTGTGGGGTTAGCGCGGCTCAATGGTTGCCGACGCTGTATACCGACTGGAAAGCGCCGACAACAAAAATAGAAACAAAACGAATGAATGTGTAAAGAGAATAGCGGTAATGGAAGTATATACAATATGTTTGATAGAGCATGAGTAGGGCGATGAAAACTCCAGTGAGAGCGAAGAAAAGCCATAGCACATACAAGTACCTATATACAGTATATGGAAACAAGGGGGTGGCAGTGAAAAACTTGTAGGCGAACGAAAGAAAGTAAAAGGAAGCAATTAAACAGCGGAAAATGTGAAAAAGTGCAGAAAAAAAAAATGAAGTAGTGAATAAATGTTTGGCATTTTTGATGGATGTTGGTGATGAAAATTGTCTTGTAGGGATTCACGCTGCGCTGCGCCGCTACCATATTCGTGTTTTCATTCGTTTTTCGTACGCTTTTTTCGTTTTTTGTTGAAAATTTTTGCTGCCAGCTAATTGTTGGCATTTTTTAAAGCATTTCTTTGTTTTTAGCGGCTCTGTTTTTTAAGCAAATTGGAAGGAAAACTGTGGCAGAGGCAGCAAACGCAAGCAGTAGTAAACGAAAAAAAATTGGCAAAAAATTTACTATAAAGGATTGTGAGTGGAAATTTGACGTAGCGTAGTAAAACTAGTAGTAAAAGTGTAGTAGTAAGAAGTGTGTATATTTTCTTTTTTTCAGCATAGTTTCGTGTTGTTTAAGGGCTGTTGTCGCTAACGAAATATTTTTTGTGTGTTAGGGAAGGCACAAATATGCGAGTACTAGTATATTTGGTTGTAATTTTGTTTTTTGTGTATAATTTTTTTTTTTTTGTGCACTATCTTTTGTTTAAATTACATAATTTTTTAATTTATTTCCAATATGTTTTGCATAAATGAAAAAACATGTGAAGAATAATGTGGGGTTTTTTTTTTTGGTAGCATTTAGTTAGTAAATGGTTTTTGGTCTTTCAAAATGTGTCGAAAATCACTTCAATAAAATTGGGAACATTTGTTTTATGCATTTTTTGAGAACTTAATGACATAAATTGAATAAAAAAGATTAGTGTTTTATGAAAATGAGCGCTAAAATATATTTAGGGGGTTTTTATGAGTATTTTTAATAAAAAAAATTATAAAAAATAAAAATATATTAATTTTTTTTAATAAAAATATATTTATTTATGAAAATTAAATTAATAATTTTTTGGAAAAAATTAAATTTATAACCTTTGCTCAGATATATGTATATGCCTAAATGCGAGACCCAGTGACTTCAACTTCACTGTCGCTAAAATATCAAATATATGATATATAAATATCACACACAAGTCGTATGAAACCACTGATTGATGCCTAGAACACTTTTCGGCTTTTGAAGCGTACTTAGCACTGATGTGATAAATAGACTTCCCGTGTTCAAAAACGGTGCTATGTTCTATAAAATTTCGCTTTGTGGCTATCCCAACGGAAGATCTGAGCAAGATGCGTTTTCTAGAAACGAATAATTATTCCATAAAGATCCATTACACAGATATTAAGCTCAGTTTAAAACCATATCACCATAATTCAAGACATTGGCAGCATCTTCCACGTAATTGAAAATTAGATCGTAATAGACTCTCTTAAATTGGTAGAAAATTTGCTGCAGGCATTTTTGAAATCGAAAATAATTTCGAATTGAAAGCGCTTATTTCAAAATCCAATTGGCACAGTAAACATGTATGATTTTGAAACCACTTGGATTATTTCTAGATGATATTTGGCTCAATATTGTCAACTGCTTGATGTTGTAAGCCTTTACAGACTATAAACAGTGCTTACGAGTATTGATATAAAATATGAATACTATGCGTCTAATACTTTTCTAATACACTCGAAAATACTTCGAAAACTTAGTCTGTATAGAAAAAGTCAGCCAAAATGTGTTGATGGTCGAATTCGGAATTTGAATTGGTTCAAATTTCATCAAATCTCGCCGAGTAGGCAAGCAATATCCAAACTTCGTGTATAATGCTGGCATAAAAAAGTTTTTGTTTGAAAATATAGCCGTCGTACATTGGCTAGAACCCGTTTGGTCTGAAATGTTTGGTCAGTTGTCAAAATCGAAAAGTGTCAAAACTGTTAGGAGAATCGGTATGAATAATATTTAGCCATAGTTCAGACGTTGCATTTTTTAATTTCTTGTGCAATATTAGTGAGAAATATTGAAAATTTTTAAATGAAAATTTTGTTACTTTTTGTAACTCTACGCAAAAGTTTAAGCATCTCTTTTATGCGCAATATTTCTATGAGAGAATTATTAAATTCTTGTTTTATTTATTATTATTTTTAAATAATTAGCAAATCTTTACACTTCATATTATTGCCATTTTTTGTGCGTTGTTTTTACTAAGAAAATATTTGAAAATTATTGATTTTTTTTTTTGTATTTCTAAGACAATGCTTAAGCTTTGTTGTGCGAAAGATTTCTATAGAAAATTTTAAAAATTTAGATTTGGTTTATAACATTAACCCGTTTTATATGCCGTTTTGCAAATGTTGTTTGACTTTTTTTACTTAAAGGTTATCACGAGTAATGTTTGCACTCTGTATTTATATATGCAATATGCATTAATAAATTTAGCGCTTCAAATTTTTTTTCATATCAACGTTTACACGCAAATTTCTGCTGACTGCGTATGCTTTACAACACTTTTTAGAAAATATTTATTTATATAAAAAGATTTACTAAAACAAATTTTTGTGTTATTTTTTGTATTTTCTCAATTTCTTTTCACACCGCTTCACTTATTGAGATTATGTATCCAGTATGTAGTATACACCGCTGCGCTCAATAAAATTTTTTCTCACATATTCTCAGCTCGATCGGAGCACAGCCCTTAAAACACGCACTGTACGCTTGAAATTTGTACACGAAAAAATATTGTATTGTATTTTGCTGCAGTTAAATGCCACTTTTAGACGCCTAATTTTACTGCTAAAAATTTCACGTTGTTTTATTTTGTGAATTAAAAAAAAAAATATTTTTTATTTAAATTTTCACCTTCTTTTTAAGAAATTTTGAGAATTTTTCTCGCCAGGAAAATGATTCGTTCAAACACCGCCGTGAAAAACGCCGTAAAACTGAGTTTCTGCCTGCCTGTGTGCCACAGTTGCTGCCGATTCGACGCTACAATGTCGCTTAGCTGTTATGCTGCGCTGCTGCTAATGGGCTAACAGACCTGGAAAAGCGCATTGCAAACGCAAAATGTTTTGCAGCGACAGCGCAGTCAACGTCACTGACTGCTGGCTATACGTTGCTTGCTGCTTTACCTTTGATTCGGTTACATGCCGGAAAAACGAAAATCAAAATGGCCGCTGCCGGTCGTATGCTCGTACGCTTGCTCGCCATTAATACATCGGACATGTGTATATTGTGTGTGTGCGCATGTTTTCGTATGTGTTCGAGCGTATAGCGTATACAGCTATATGGCATAGCAGCGCTTTAGCGTCGTTGACGCTCATCTAGCATTTGATTTCTTCTGTACGCTATAAGCGCAGTCGACGGCGGCCGGTAAGCGAATTGGAAAATTCATTAGCTGTGTGTGGCGTCTTCAACAGCCAATTTTCCGAACTGTACATATATTCGCAAACATACAAACAACCCAACAGCACCTATGTTAATACGTACGCATGTACGTATGTATGTAGTTTTACATATGCTGTTTAAATTGCTTGCCGACACTCTCAAAAATACGCTGTCGCTTTACAGTGGTACATAATAATTTATAGCAATTCTTGCGCAAAAATTAAGTAAATTTTCTTACGTACTGTGGAATAAAATAATTTTTTTTTTGAAAAATTAAACCAATTTTTTGACATACAGTGGAACAAAACAATTTTTTTTGGGGAAATTAATTAATTTTGTGGCGTACGTTGGAGCAAAATAACAAAAATTTAAATTAAAAATTTTAATTAAATTTAAATAAAAAATTTTTTTTTGATAAAAAACATTAACAAAATATTACCGCCTTTTTGGAAAAATAATCTATATTTTTTAACATCATTTTTATAGAGAAATTTATGTAAAAAAAAATGTAATAATTTTTTTGACGTACAGTGAAACAACAAAAAATTTTTTTTTATGGAGAATTGAACAAAAATGTTCACTTGTAATGGGGCAAAATTTAAATTAAATTCGTTAAAAAAAAAAAAACATTGAAAGAAATTACTGAGTTATATTGCTATGAAAATGTAAAAATTGGCTTAAATTTTTTACATACATCTTTTACGAACTTTTTATAGTAATAATAAAATTAAATAAAACTTGCAGTGGGACAAAATAACAAAAATTAAAAACTTTGAAAAATTCACATTGTTTTATTTTGTGAAATTTTTTAAAAAAGTATTTGTTATCTAAATTTTCACCCTCTTTTTGAAAAATTTGGGAGTTTTTCGGTAAAAAACATTAACAAAAAATTATTGACTTACATTGCTGTAAAAAATTAAAAAATTAACTACAAGCTGTATGAAAGCATAAGATAAATTTGCTTGACTTACAGTCGAGCAAAACGTTGTAGAATAAGTACCATAATTGTATATAATAAAACAGTCGACCAAATGTAGAACAAAAAATTTAAATAATTACACCGAAAATATTTTTTTTTAATATTTTTAAAAAATATGTAACTTTACAGCGGGCTGTAGGAAAACCACCCGTAATATGCTTTTTTTGACACCAATTCTACAAAAAAAAAATCGAAATATTATTTCCAGAGCACTACATAACATTTACTCTATATTAATGTGCGCATAATCTAAACTTTTTTGAGCCCAATAATAATCGTACTTTTTACCACAAAGCCATTATAAATTATTTCTAACCTAACGCACCACTGTGCCAATACATTTTTAGGTCGCGCGCTTTAACATTTCCTGTCTGCTTACAGCGACTTAACAGACACACACTAGAGCGAACGTTGTGGCTCGACGGCGGAAAATTCGCTTTGGAAAATTTGACTGGAAATGCTACAAATACAAAGAAAAAACCTAGATACATACACAAATTGTATTTTTACAAGTAGGCGCTACATATACATACTTACACTTACAAACATACACATGTGCGCATGTAAAGAAAAAGCAAACTGCGCGTGGATGAGAGTGGGTGTGCTCTATATTTCGAAAGTGGGAGCGCAAATAAAGGGAGTGAGAGAGTGACATGCATACATATGTACACATCTACATACATTTTTAGATTTACCTATATATGTAAGTGTGTATTAAGGCGCTTCGAATAGTAGCGCATGCACTCAAGCATTTTCTTAACTGTATAAAGTGAAGCATATATGTATATGTGTATTTAATGCATTCACACACACACACACACACACACATGTCCACATATGACGGCTTCATTGTGTTTGAAGCGTCATGTACCGGCAAGCATTTGCCTAATTTCCAATTCACTCACAAAGCGTGCGTATTGGAAATTATTTGTTTGCACACAGGTACACAGGCATACATACTTACACGCTCACACTTACCTCTGCACATATAAAATAGCACAAACACAACTTTTTTTTTACTATTATTATTATTTTTTTTTAATTTTGCTTGTCGTACTTTTGTATTTTTGTCTTGTCTTTCATCTACTTTCTTTTTTCTATTTTCTATGTTAGCATTTTCTTTGCTTTACTATGCCATGCTTCGTTGGCGGCATTGCACCAAATTTTTGATATTTTGATGTTTATAGTTTCATTACATTTAATTATGTTTCGTCCGTCTAATCTTCGTTTGCTCTTTTCCTCTTCTCTTTCAGTAATTATCATATTTAGAGATTTTTTCTTTAAAATTCAATGGAAGGAGTATTAATACGAATACTTCTATTATGAAAATAGACCTGTGACTTTCTGTAAACGTCCACTTAGTGAGCGAGAGAATTGGGAAAGATCGGGCACAAATCCTCCCAGGCGCGTAGTTCTCAGGCCTTCCGGTGCTTTGCAACAATTTTTTGCACATATAACAATTTACTGCAATCATCCCCGGCTTCCGGTTTTCTCACAGCATAAACTATAGTATGTACCTACCTTGACTTTGTATGAAGGTTGTATGACGTCGAATTTTACCACTGTTTTCGAAGATAGTTTTAACTTATTCGATTATTATTCTATTTTGAGTTACCTCGATTTTCTACTTACATTGATCTCGATGCTACTATTTCATATCACTTCCAATATATTTAGTGGCCAACATCGGTATCAAGTGTCTTTTAACTTTTACTTTCATAAGATGCTATCTTTACACAAACTCTTTAGCAACAGAAGCTTTGTGATATATATTATAACATTATGTTAACTCCAACAATCGTCTCCGAATTGTCGTCTTTCAGAACACTGATAAAATAAACCGTGCTCGTTTTCTAAATTCGTGACCACTTTTGAACTACCATTATTTGAACTTGACTTCTACCCGTAAATCATAAAGATTTACGGAAGTAAGCAGCTTTACCACCAGAACAATATACCATACTTTGCTTTGTCTTGAGATCTACTGCTGCTAAAAACCAGGAAAACCATACCAACCTTTACCTGGTTTTGGAATCTACTGTTGCTGAGTCGTCAATATTCTCAAGGTATATTCAAATATCTTTGAAAGCTTTCAAATCTTTCACAGCTTTTTAACTGGATTTAGTCTTTGTATGGAGTCAGCAATATGTAGTAGTATAAAAACAAAATCGACTCAGAAAGCTGTAGTTACAAAGCTTTGAAAAGTTTCAAGCTAAGGTGATTAGAATTTCAATCAAATAATTTATTAAGGAGCAGCACAAAACGACGGATATATTCGCGCGGCTCAAGCATGGTGTTATTATGGGATATAATTTTGTAAAGGCCTTATGAAGCAGGTTAGTAACATTTTAAGTTCTTCTTACTTAATAACAACCGCAGCAGCTGTCTTATCAACGGTTATGGTGTCCACATTTGTTTTTTTAGTCCATATCTACTTATGTTGGATAGACTCTGCTAATCCACCCATAAGTCGGGAACATGGCACAAAACTCCCTTCACTTCACTTTTTTACATTTGAAAAAACTTAGATAATGGTGCTGGTGGTGTAGACTAGGAGTCCGCAATAGTACAGAGATTGAGTTCATGTCGAACATTGTCTATAATAAACAGCTTTTAATGGTACGACGTACAACAAAGAACGCCAAGTTAGATCACTCCGTCAAGAACACCTCAGAGTCAGTTTTCAAAATTCTTGTTATTTACAATGTTAATGAAACAAATTGTTCACATCGGTTTAGGATTCTGAGCTCAAAACTCCGTCGAAAGCAAATCTAAAATTATAGAAGGTTCTTTTTACTTTTCGCAATTAATGTCAAATCTCCAAGTATATGAATTTGTAGCGTAAATTCCAAAAAGAAATATGAAAGCTTGGAAAAATGCTTTAAAGTTTAGTTTTAAAATCCATAATTTTTTGGATTTGCAGCTAAATTGATGCGCACAGAGATTTTTTGTTATAATTGACATGGGTGCCTAACAGAATATTTCAGAAATAAAGCACTGTCAAAGCGCTACCAATTGTAGCAACTTAGTGTGACAGACGCAAACGAGGTAAGGCTTTTGTGATATAGTCGATAATTAGTCGATAATTACTTAATACTTTGGGGATTGTGCTGCTGAGTTTTTGAGAAGATTTGAAACAGATTTACTGCAGCAACTAGAAATAACGCTGTTCCCACCAGAGAAAGTTTTGTATGTATTAGTACGCGAATTGTTTGCTCATATTCTTCCGAAACTATTTTTTGTCACTATTTAACTCTTTTAAGTATGATCTTTTAACCGTTTTTTAAAGCTTTGAAAAAATATTATTGAAAAATATTAAAAAGCTGATTTATCTAAACTTTACGCGAATTTACAAACGAAAAATTATAAAAAAAAATCACAATATTATTTTTTCTTTGCAATCTTTTCTACTAAATAGTGCAATTTGTAAATAAGTTCGCAATTTTTCTAGCTTCTAATATTTTACTATAATTTTTTCAATGTCAACACCCTGATCTTTGCGCAAAGTACCAACTCAAAGGGGGAAATTGCAACCCCTATTTCTCAGATAATAAATCAGTAGTCATAAAGTGCGTACAGAAACTGCTGTCCCACACGCAGACCGGTGGCGTTTACTGCTAGGAACTACGCACACACATACAAACACATATGTTATACGCATCAAGCAGTACGCACATTTCTAAATATCCGATACGCAGAACAGACGAACAGGCGCACAGGGCGCAAACAGGAAAACGCGCCGCAAAACTAGAAAATAGCAAAAGTAAATGTATTTGAAGTGCAAAAGAAATGCAAGCATTGACAGAAATCAGAAAATCACATAGCACCAACAGTAGCAGCAACAGCCACAACAACAACCACAACAAAGTGGGCGAACAGCAATAAATTTAAAGAATATACGCACAGCGTCTATTTTCATGGCCAAACCCCTGGCCACCACACCACACTATCCCATTGTTAAATACAGGGCACACGCATACAAATGCAAAGAAAAAATCAAATCTACTCGAAAGGACTCTTAACATAGGGTGGATGCGCGCAGTTGCAGAAAGCCAAACTGTAGCTGCGATTGTGTGCAAAAATGAAATAAGGCAGGAAGCCAGCATGGATATCCATATACATGTATGTGTGTGTGTGTGTTTTTGCGCGTGTATTGCGTTGCATGTGCCACCATTGTAGCGGTGGTTGTTGGACTCTGCGTAATGCGTACATATACCGCTGCCGGATAGGCCCAAAACAGGGTGCGTGCACGCACAACTACACACATGCACACTGTTGCACGAGAACGCATACGGTGCGTACGGTGGATGTTCGGTTGTTTACGTTGTGGCATGGTTATGCCATTACGCGGATTTTCTTGCCGTTAGCAACTGGCACTTCGCTAGACCGCTTATGGCATAGTAAAAGTTTGTGCAAATAAATAGACGCTTAAATTCCATTCCCAAAGAAGAAAAAATGGTAGATTCGGTTGCAGTTCGAACATAGTATAACCTTCATAAATAAAAAAGTTGTACATACGAGCAGTTGATTTTGAGTTTTCAGCTTGTATTGCAGCTATATGCTATAGTGGGCCGATTCGAACACTTTGTTCGGCGATTGTAGCTTAGCCTTGGGCAATTATACATGCCAAATTTCGTAAAGATAGGTTAGGTTAGGTTAGGAGGTCGATCCCAAGAAGGATCACACCTGGACAGCTTAAGACGCTGGTCCGTTATGGTACCTAAAAATTACTATAGATTGGATCAAAAGACACTTGCAAGTCGACAAAGCGCTTGTGCCTATAACAAACTGGTTGAGACGGCCAATATCCATTTCGGCTAAGTATTCAGGTTCGCCGAAAGTGTGATTGCCGAGATGTTTAAATCTTAGCCTAGCAAAAGCTGGAGAGTGAAGGAGAAAGTGCAGTGATGTTTCCACCTCACTTTCCTCCATGCAACTTTGGCAACTCGGATAGTATCTAAGCTGTACCGCATGAGTGCCACTTGGACAGTGTCCAGTGAGAACTCCTACCATAGCGGCGAGATGCACTTTGCTCAAGGCGAGAAGTTTCGCCGATCTCCTGCGATCCACTCTTGACCAGAATAAACTCGCTGGTCGCATAGAAGTTGGTCGTTGACCAACGTCTGCTGAGTGCACGCGAGGTCCATTGATCCAGAGCTAGAACGCAAGACGTTAATGGAGATCCAACTAGATCCTATTCCGATATGAGCGGGGCAAGGTTGCCCCCCCTGGCCAGCTCATTTTTAGTGAGCACAGACACCCCTTGACTAGCTTTGATTGCATGGGATCGCGCGCTCAGTTCAAGTATTAATGTCCGCTCTGAACAATTTCTTCGGAGATTATGGCATGGCTTTGCAAAATAATCTATCTCAAACTCTGTGAAGTTATCTTATCAAATAAAAATGATTTCCTTAGAAGAGCATGATTTTGATCTAAACTCAGCTCGTCGCGCCTTCATACATATATACAAATATATTTTATTCGCGGCAAACTTAATAACCTTGTTCAGGGTATAAATAGACGCGTTGAAATGCGTAAATCGCGTTACGTAGCATAGTTTAGAGTCTAGTCCACTACGCTAGCAGTGTCTAAGCGGTTTAGGGTGGTTAACTTTTGGTATCATGTTGTTGTTATTGGCAGTTTGGTGTTAGAAGCGCCGCTTTTTACTTTTTATAAACTTACAGCGCTGCTCTCGTTGGCTAAAAACCCGCACATGAGCGCGTTTATGCCCACAAATACATATGTTAGGTTCACACCAGGCGGTAAAGTTAATTTCAGTTGACATTCAATTTTAATTTTTTACAAAAATTTGCGTGCATTTCATTACGCAAGTGTTAAAATTTGCAACCTTTTCACTTCTTTAAAATATGTTTTGATTTCATGCAATGGGAGTTCGATAAAAGTAGCCCCTTAGTATGAATTTTCATTCAATAAATGAATGCAACAAACTATATAAAAACTAAAAAGAATTTAAGGTACCAATTTTTCGAAAGACCTTGCCATAAGTTTCATGTTCCGAAGCATTGCGAGTTTTCAATGTCTTTTAAATTGCCTCGCATTTCAAAATATAAGGTCTAGCAGAACACTCATTCATTATTCATCATTTTTGCATTAAATTGAAGGGTTTATTTAGCATAGTTAAAATGCTTCGGCTTAGACGAAATATGTAATATTTTTTTTTCAATATTTTGAGCTATTGCAGTTAATTTCATAATCTCATTCTCATATAAACACATATGTTCCTATTGGCAAAAAACTGAGGCACTCGAGTTTCAAAAGTTTCTCTTGGGACGAGTTTCTCACGGGCAAAACCATTCGGCATAGACAGAAACAGTTGGTAATCACTTGGTGCCAGCATCGGACTGTAAAGTGTATGCATAAGAAACAACCTACCAAGCTACCGGAGCTTCTGCCTATGTACGTGTCCTGTTGGAATACAATTCCTCTTCTATTGCTCAAAGCTCGTCGCCGCTTATCGACGATTGCTTACTACAGACAGTGCAATTGTCAACAGTATAACTTCGAATTGGGTTTTCGGCCGTAGAGGAGCAGCACATAGTAGTTGATTCCCTAAGAATCTGACCAAACACTTAGCAAAGCCTTTCCGACCGTCAATTCTGATTTGGCCAACGTTTGCGTCAGTTCACCGTAATTCGTGATCAATTGATGTTGTCATAAGTAACGGAAATGGCTTCCGCTTTATTATCAGTAATCATACATTGCAGCGCTGGATCGATTTTGTTGCGTTTCAGCAGCAATTCGCAGTTGGAAACTGAGTCCATGCTTAAGTCCTGCTTAAGTATCACCAAGAGACCATAAGAGAGTTTCTGCTTTAGTTTTGGAAGCAAAAAATAATTGCTCAATAGTTTTGGCGAGGATCAAAATATTTTGTGAAGCACTATGTCTGAACATTTTTTGGACTTATGTATATAAATCCGTGTGCTTTTGGTTTGGTCGGATGGCACTTTTGGCAATCTCATTAGCTATTTCGTTTCCTGGAATATCTTTGTGGCCTGAAACCCAGTACTTATGCAGCCGTTTTCTGACAGCCACTATAGCTACTACCTGCTTGCTTCTAAGGACATGCTCTGACGTAATACGATGTGAGATTATTGCCTTGTTGCCCGACTGTCTATCGACGTTTATATTTATC
This sequence comes from Bactrocera oleae, assembly GCF_042242935.1. NCBI lineage: Eukaryota > Metazoa > Arthropoda > Insecta > Diptera > Tephritidae > Bactrocera > Bactrocera oleae. The sequence continues at coordinate 6,309,169 of NC_091539.1, forward strand.
CTATGTATATGTTTTGTTCCTGCATTGTTAGCTATCTCAGCCACTTTCATGACTGCAAAACCTTCTACCTGGAAGATACTGCGGTGATCCGAAACTTTGAAGTGTCGCCTGAGATCCAACTACAAGCGAAAGATTACGACTCTCACTCCAAGTATAGAAAGACTAACAACAACTAAAAATTATTGCAGTATTTTGTATATTCACTTAGCAGCGCTTAATCGCCAAAGCAGAAGAATAAACAGACTTTTATGCGACTTACACAAAATTCTACAATTCTCATGCGATTTATAGATTAATTTCAATGGCTTCACATAGTTTCAGACTGTGCTATGTTTTTCAGTTCTCATCTAGGTCAAGGAGTATATTATAAATATAGTTGTTGAAACCGTCACCACTTGTGCACTTTTCCCAACGCGAAGCTTTATTCTTTAACCATCTAACACCATCACCAAGCTTAGGTAGTCCTCAACTAGGATCTGTTTTGCCGTTAAGCGCCTCAAATTGCATTAAACCTTAATTTCTCCTTGCGAAAATAAAAATGCATTTGTAATTTCACCAATTAGCTTAAGCCCCACCGGTGTTCAAATCATAAGTGTAATCCAGTGTAAACAATTCTTTTCCAATTAAATGTTTGCGAATTAATTCAAGAAAAGGGGGAAAAAAACGAAAAGGACTCTAAGCCACATTGCCGCCTTTCGAAAATGAAAGGTGTGCGCGCAAATATATCATAAGGACAATTTGAAGAAGATTGCAGCTGTTTGTGCAAAAGACAACCAAGCAACAACAACAGCAAGAAAGCAAGTTAATAAAAATTTCAACTGCCGTAAAGGTATCCCAAATACGGACATTAAACCCGAAATTAAGTGCACATTTTTGTTTTCTTTTTTGCTTCGTTGTGAGAAAATTGAAATGAGACTTTTAAGTACAAAAACAACAGTTCGTAATAAATTGTAATAAATTAAAAATTTGCAGCTACACTTTTTAATTACTTTCGGCAATAGCAAGCGCGGCATAAAAATGCAAATGTAAATGCAATATTTTGGCATAATTTTATTAAGTTTTCGTGTGGGGCGTATAATATAAAAAGGCATATGGGAAATATAACACAACAAAAGCTTATTTACGAGAGGATAATAAAATTCGGCTAATAATGGCGTTTGGGTGCATAAATGCAAGGATGCATGTTTTCGGCGTCATAAAATGCTTGTATGTGTGCAAGTATATATGTACGTGTCTATGCAAATGTTTGTCTGCATGTATGCGCAAAAACGACGGCTTAGTCGGTTTGCGAAAGGAGTGTGTGTATGTCGAAAAAATCGCTAAATGAAAAGGCGCATGCGCCAAGGATTAAAAGTTGTAGGTGAGGGTAATAATTACTAAAAAAACAACACACAAAAAAATGGGAACGTATGCAACATTTTTAGTTGAATAATTTTCGCGTTTCATGACCAACAATTTTGTTTGTTGCTGCAAAAAAACTGTGCACTTTTGACGGTTACGCTGTTTATTTTGAAATAAAACTTCATGTGGCGCGGCGAAGTGTGGCGTATATAATAATATAAATATCCAAGAACTGCACTAAAAAATCAAAAAATATATTCAAATGTTAAAAATTGACGAAGGGTAAATGGGTAGAATAGAACAGCGTCATCTATTGGGGTATCATAAATTTACTATTCTCTTTAAGTTCAAACCTATTGGTGGGTTTCAATAACAAGCAAAGAAAAAACTTTTAGAAAAACAAGAACAAAACGTTAACTTTATAGCTAAAAAATGCACCAGTAATAATACCCCTTACGGGTAAAAAAAAACCTCTTACTCATGCATTTTTTAGAACAAAAGGTTATGAAAAGATTTTTTCTTGATTTTGATCGCTCAGTTTATATGGCAGCTATGTGCTATAATGGTGTTCTCTGTATAATATGTTCGTTAATTATAGTGTTGCTTGAGATAATAATCTGTGCCAATTTTCGTGAAGCTGTCTGTTCAAATATAAAAGTCTTTCACACAAAAACCTGAGTTGGATCGGTTAATTTGTATGGCAGCTATATGCTATAGTTGTGCGATCTGAACAATTTTTTCGGATGTTATAACATAGCTTTGAATAGTAATCTGTGCCAATTTTCGTTATGATACCTTGTCATTCCATAGAAGGACTTGAGTTGGATCGGTTAATTTGTATGGCAGCTATATGCTATAGTTGGCTTATAACGAAGGTTTCGACAAATGAGCAGCTTATTAGTGAGAAAAAGACGAGCGGACATGGCTAAATCGTTTCAGTTTGTCACGCTATATACCATAATCATATGTAGACTTTATAGGGCCTTCGACGTTTCCTTGGGGTGTTATAAACTTCGTGGCAAACTTAATATTCCCTATTCAGGGTATAATAAAGGATAACTTGATAATGGATTCATAGTGCCGAAACTTTATATTGGTTTCAATTTTCGTTACGAAATTCATAAGAAATAAAGCATATAAGTGAGAAATATTGGTGGCGCCATCCATTGAACCAACAGAATTTTATTCTTAAAGCTTGAAACAAAAATTCACATACGCGTACATATACAAAAAGTCTAGAAAAAGATATTCCAGTGCTTCGACATTGAATTGACAGTTTCCAGTTCTTCAGCACTTCCATATTCAGAATTATCATCAATAGATCATGCAAGGTAGTAAGTTAGTAAAAAATTTAGTAGCGAAGAACGCTCGAGCGATAGAGGCTGAAGATCCACTCGGTACTTCTGGAAAGAAACGATTTCAAATTTTCTTATTTCCACTTTTCGTATTCTAAGCCTAAATATTTTTAGTCATACCGACAAGAAGCTCCAACAACTCTAACTATATTTGTTGGTTGGCTGAAAGGCGAGGTAGTAAAGTATTCTTACTTCAAAAGAAAGTTTTTTCATTAATTTTTTTTTTCCAATTATGTCTTTTAAATTTCGCTCACATAACGCTGTTTAGTAAGTTCCACTTGATTTCGTTATCTATTTGGTGTGATGAATCATCAAGTAAAAGTTCTTCAAGGCAAACAGAAATACCAATCTGCTTGCCGATGTTTTCTTTTTCGATTATTGTGGATAGTCCAACTGGCGTTTAGTTTAACACAAAAACTTTTTACACTTCGCAAAATCGTTGGGCCGAACTTACTTGCCCAGTTAGAAAGTTCCGGGCCTCCTGGAATTCAGAAGAGGCGAGTTCGTTGGACTTTACTAAGCTCTGCAAAGAGATCAGTGCTTTAAAGTCAATGACGATCAAAAAATACTGCAGTAGTAGTATATGAATTTATACGATTTTGAGAATACGTTCGTGTAGATACATTTTTAAGGGGTTAGGGGTAGACAGAGGCACGAAAAAATTAGAATCTTCGGTAATTTTTTTTTTTGCTATTAAGTCAAGTTATTTTACAAAAGTAGTAATTTGGCATTATTACACAATGTTTTGCTTGAAGTCCCGAAAATTTCAAAAAAAAAAAAAAATTCATTTCCAAAATTATAGCTGTCTGTGTTGACCGAGTTCCAAAAAAAGGTGCTTGCGGTCACAATCATAAGTACTTGGAAATTCATCTAAAATTTGAAGTGCCCGAGCGCTATTTGTTATTTGTCGAAAGTAGTCAGAAAGGATTGCTCTTCTAGGGTATGGCAGTGATGAGCTGTAAGTGCTTTTTTTATAAAAAAAATGCTATACATTCGTATACTTAACTCCTCCAAGCATCCTCCGGCACTAAAAAAAAATGGTGGATCTCAAGTTGAAGCCATCTTTCCAATAATGCTTGCCTAGAATATTTAGCCGCAAATCAAGTATAAAGTTATGTCAGATCATGTAAGTTAGTATATACTTTCACAGCGCTGCCTTGGCGACAGGAAGATTTAGAAGTCACTTCATTAAGATACATATGTACATATATTTGTGAACAGCTGCCTCACTTAATTTGTCGTTAGATTCTGCGGCATGACCTCAAACCAAAAAGTGTTGGCTTCGTTCAATATTACTCCACGCCAACGCAAAAAAACTCTACAAAAAATATTAACCCACAACGTACAAAATTGTACACCCATAAAAAGGTGTGCCGTAAATTTCGGCATGCATGTCTACGTATGCGCATTTTTGCCCGTTTTCTGACAGTTTGCCAAACAATGTTTGCTTGATCCTGCGCCTTTGCGTTGAATCCTTTGCAGTTCTGCTGATCCGCGACGCATATGCTGCGGCATGCAGCGCTAAGCCGTGCGCAGGCGCATAGCATGTAGCCAGCCGAAATTATAAATTTTCCAACAAAACGAAAAACAAACAATGCAACAACAACAATTACAATACAAAAATGCGGCAAAAAAAAACTAAAGGACAGGTGCAAAATTTCGCATTGCAAAATATACATTGCAGGCGGTTCAATGTAGGCATAATGAAAGTAATAAAAAATTAAGCAAATTTATGTGCGCAGTACATGTAGCATATATAAATATATATAAATGTCTGCGACCACAAAAAATCGCAAATATTTTAGGCACATGCCAACAGCAGCGCGTCCGAAGCTTTAAAATTTATATATAAACTAAAATACTGTTGCTTTATACCTTAAAGATTCATATAACAAAGAAAAAAAGCTAAAGAATCCTAAGCCAGCACTGCGCTACGCCTTTCCGCACTTTCTTGTTTTATTAAATACGTTAACATTTTTGATTCGCGTTAGCTCGTCCCGATCACCGCTACATATGTCCCTTATCACCTACCCAAACTCAATTCGAAAACTTTACAGGTTGGTTGCAAAGTTTCTGCGCTCGAAATGAAAAAAATACTATTTTTTAATATATTTTTTTATTCAATATAATCTCTCTTGACTACAATACACTTATGCCAATGATCCTACAATAATTTTATGTCATTCCTATAATAACTTACCGAAAGCTCTGCAAAATACCCGTCTACGGCTGTAATAGCTTCTTCATTTGACGAAAAACGCTTTCCACGCAGCAAACGTTTCAAATTTCTGAAGAGCTAATAGTAGCATTGTCTTGCTGAAAAATGAGTGTTCTGTGCTGCAAACCAGGTCTTTTCTCACGAAATTTTTTTATTCAATCAATCAATAAAATTTTTTTGCATCCCAAAAAACTGATGCCATAACCTTCTTTGCTGATCGTTGTGACTTCACCTGCTTTGGAGCTGAGCAACCAGCTTCAGTCTTGTTTCAATTAAGGATCATGTTGGTAGACCCAAATCTCATCTATAGTTATAAAACGATGCAAGAAAACGGTAATGTAAAATATGAAGTACTCGTTCGTCTGAGATGCCTATGGCATTAACTATTTCACGCTTAGTCAAACTAGGATCTTCACTCACAATATTATGAACTTGCTCAATGATTTGTGGTGTGGTTTTTGGTCGTCCTTCACGTAGATCGTCTTCAAGCCTTGTACGACATACGTTTAAATTCATCAGCCCAAAATTCAACGATGCGTTTTGAAAGTGAGCACTTCTTATACACTTTTGACAATTTTTCATAAATTTCCTTTGCTTTTAAACCTTTTAAAACAAAGAATCTATTATTAAATTTCTTCCATATAAAAAAAAATACTGTGTCACGTCAACTTTAAATGGTTTGTAAACAAAGAAATAATTGACAGATTGACTTGTAACTTTGCATGTGCTCTCACGATAGATGTATCAACTTGAGAGTAAAAAAATTTGTAGCTAGTAGTGCTATTTCTTGCTGAGACCAACCAACTTTTCAACCAACCTGTAGAAAAGCGGTATTCATGTTTTGCTAACTGTATATGCTTGTGTGTATGTGTAGCTATGCTTGTATATATAATATATTTATATATACAATTTTCGGTCAAATTTAGTTTGCGTGTTCGGCAATTCTTTGGCACAAGTCACTGATCCTACGCGATCTGTTGATCCTGCCGCTTTATTGCTGATTATCCCTTCGTCAGACAGCCGATTGTTGTGGACGCGTATAAAGGCTGTGCGTGTCAAAACTTCATTCTATATGACTACAAACGAGTATACAATCACAATATGTGTAGATACGCAGACACAGATGTGCGTCTTTTTCGGTTCGATTCGACGGAACCCAGTAGGAATGTGTGCTGTCAGTCAGTATGCCGTAAACTCAAAAGAACGTCTCACGCTTTATTTATAGTCGAACTGTTAATTTAATTGTTTCTTGTTTACAAAATCACCATTTAGAATCTCAGTTCATATAACCGCTTAACGCGTGCCCGTCTTTCCCATCCAACAATTTCAGATTTTCGGTACAAGAATCGACTTACGTGCTGAAATTGCCTTAGCGAAGCATGCGCCTAAGCTCGTTTTTTTATGTTAGAGAAGCGCTAATAACCTTTCAATTTCGATTTCATATTCAAAAATTCGAGCTTCGACCACCAAAGTTGATATATTTCCTCGAAAGTTTATTGAAAATATTTGGTCTTTATAGTGTCAAGTTTCAAGTCAAAAAATTGCTACAGTAGCTAATGGAGAGTTAATTTTATAAAGCTGAGGCTGGAATTTCTGTAAGGTACATTCAGATATCAATACAAGAAACTCCAATTTTAACTAAAGTTTATAACATAAAATCTTGCATCATTTCTATTCCGTAAAAAAAGGATACTCAGTTGTCTAATAAGGCCTACACCTTTAACCAGTTATAATCGCTGCCAGATATCAGAGTTTGTTCGGCTTCTGGTATGGATATATTTTATATAGAAGAAAGGCAAATTTTTCCGAAAGACAAAATCCTCAAGGCTTGCTTCTCAAATATCTCTCATTCTTGTTCTGCAACTGCAAAATATTGGAAGAAATAACAGTAGCTTTCTTGAATAAACATTAGCTGCAGAGGCGTAAAGATTCGTTCTATTGCAAAAGTGGCCGTCACAGACAAATTTTTTTAGCGCCTATAAGGTTAATACTCCAGCTATTAAAACTATATCAGATTTATAGTAACTAATAGAGGTCAAATTAGTCGTACGCAGTCTTAAAAATGGAGGCTATGAAACAGCGCTGTCTATGGCTGTCTGTTCTATGTTTGGAGATCAGCAACTACCTTGACTTTTATCAAAATAACTTATCGAGTGAAGCAATTTGAGCCTTCAAAATATCACAGAATGTTTTTTTTTTATCAAAATTTGATCATTTGATGGATCACATACTATAAGAGAGCGCTTATGTATAACGAACCTAACCTAGACTACACCAAAAGCAGTAGTCTTCGAACTGGTGCTAAAATACACATTGCGCCTCATATTTTCATACTTTTTTAGTCACCTACTAGTTTCTACTGTACTTCACTGATAAATACACCTGAAATGTGTTATTTTGTTTTGCGCAAGCGCGTGCGATCATTGACTTTTGTCAGGCAATCGCTCCCCTCTTATTTTTTGGGCACTCAACAACGACGCAACTGGCGCGTATCACCACAAAGACGAACCTACAATAGTCAGCTTACGAATATAGCAGCTCTTATTAAATGCGCAATTGCATAAGCCAGTCTCACTTCGTCGACTAAATCGCACTATATTGTGGCGAGCGTAAAATGCGTATAAATATGAGTATTTTAAATACTATTTCCTAATTGCTCTGAATAGTTGGCAACACAGTCTTGTCGGAGGGGTTAGTTGTAGATGCCTTAAGCAATTGCTTAATTCATACCTTTAACGCTGTTAATTACGAAAATTATTGTTTAAAAATTTAAAACTTTATTGTCAATTAGAGTAAACTACAATTGCTAGTTTACTAGCCGATTAAAAGATCAAAGCGTGCACTCAACTACCAAATAGGCCACACAGCGTTTTGTATGGAGCTCACAAAACTTGTACTTAATCGGCGAGTATAATGACTAGTACTGATGAGTTGTTGGAATATATTTTAAAGACTTTAAGAACATATACAATTAAATATGTATAACTATTTAAAAGATCACCAGATCATCCGTAACGCGACTGCGCATGACCATAAATTTAAATGATAACGGCGTTGGTGGGCTCCGTTAACCGACATACATACAGATAGAACCGATATAGCCAGTTAGACGATATTTGATGGCAGCTGGTTTTATGAGAGCAGTGAGCTTCCAAAGAATACAGTCTTGGAAACCAATAGTCGTAAATGTATCAAACTCTAAATTTCTCTACACCATCCAACACGGAACTCTTAAATAAAAGACTAACTTACGGTTTTGAGTTCATTAAGGAGTTACACGTTAGTTACAGTTACCGGCTTCAAAAAAAAAATTTTTTTTATTGTCTTATTTAATGCTATAACATCTCTAGAATATTATCCTAAATTGTCAAGTTGTTACCGGTAATAGTTTTGGAGATACAGCTTTGAAAAGTTACGCGCTCGATCTCAGCTATATAATCACTTGAAACTTTAAACGCGTTTTTCTTGAAATTGTGTTTACAAAGTCGGTTGTCAAGATTGCTCACGTGATACTCAACCGTTTTTAATGAACTTTTACAGAGGTCTTTGCGATATAATTTACAAGGTCTTGCTGTGGTAGTTATTTTTTTTTTGTTCAATTGCAACGATTTAAAAAACCAAAACCGTCGAGAAATGTACACCAAAATTTGCATGTTTTTGTAAAAACGTCTGCCAAACATATTACAATTTGCATACCTAGTTCAAACACGTATTTTTTTATTTTTACTTTTGCTGATGCTGTCAGAAGTTCTGCTGTCAACGCGGTAGCACCTTTTTTCCGAGGAACTGTCGGAAATAATTAATTTTACTTAATTAATATTTTCCTTTGAAAACTTCACAAAGTCTTTATCAAATACGTATCTTTTGAATAATAAAAAGTTTGAATAAAATATTTAGTTTTTTATATGAAAAAAAAAAATTATTGAAAATAGGACCCAATGAACCCCTTAAAGAGTCAAAGATCTTAACTTTGATAGTAAACAGCTTTCAGAAAATATACCCACAATATCTGTCTGTAAAAATTCGAATTCATTGTTGGGTTCTGGTATCATCAATTGGCAGAGCGGTAGAACAGTTGTATTCGGTTAGGTGAGATGGTATGGCAGTTAGATTGACAAAGGGTGAGGTGAGCTTCCAAAAACTAAATTTACTTTAAAGTTTCTTGCCACCAATAGCCATTAATGTAGCAATATTTCAATTTATCTATACCATACACCCTGCAGTTCTTAATTAAAACACCAAATTACAGTTTTGAGTTCATTAAAGCGCCGAAGTTACTAACTTTCAAGTTAAAACCGTTTTCGAAACATGCTAGAATTAACAAAAAATATATCTGTAAAAATTCGAAATTCCTTGAGGAACTACTGCTTAATGGTTTTCGGTACATTGATCACACTAAAGCAGTAAATCTGCTTTGCAGTCTTTGAAAATATAAAAATGTAGGCTGCTAGAAAGCTTTTGATCGCTAGAGTAAACTATTTTGAAACTGCTGTGCGATGAGTCTAAAAACTTAATTTTAAGTTAGATCGCTGTTAAACACAAGATGCGACGTTATTACTAGCAAACATTGCGAATTCGATCAATCGTTGAGATCTCCAAGCGAATTTAATATAATATGATATATCGGTCTTAAAGAGACATAACCACACTGGTTTCTGGCAGCAGATTTGTTCAGTTGTTTATTATGAATGCGCACATAGCTTGTTGATTACGTTAAGCTACGTGCATCAACCAGCAAATCCAGCAGTAGAGTTGTCCAGTTAACCACTACTATCAAATTATGATATTGATTGGTTTGTGGAACCTACTTCGTGCTTACAGCACAACTACTCAAAACATTTGGTACGCTCAATATAATTTGTGAACACAGACATTTGTGTGCCATAACCTAATAAAGGCAGCTCTCCGTCGCAGCTCTCCGTCGCAGACTAACTAACTAATAATATTTTCATTATGGAGTTCCAAGATGGGTTTTTCATAATAGTATTTATGGACCACAAGACCAACCGAAAACCAATTCGAATTCGGTAGACGGTTGGTACGACTAATCTCAATAATTCACAAATAAATATTGAGCTCAATTCCAAGGCGTGGTTATTTTAGCAGTTAGAAATTTATGGACCACAGCATTGTCTGAACAGCAATTCGAATTCGGCAGACGGTTGGTATGACTAATCTCAACTATTCACAATTAGATATTTAATCTCTGCTTTGACCGATTCCAAGGCGCAGTTGGGAAGGTGTGGAAAGAAAACATGGAAGCATTATTGAAGGACCTTATTGATTCTAACGAAAGCTTACTAGATAAGCGCTTTAAAAAAATTCGATTTTCTTTAAAAATATTTATAATATATATGGTAATAGTGGTTCTTAAGTGCCACTCAAAAGCTTTTTCGTACCACTGTATTTAAACCACATTCCCTTCTAAGTTCAATCATTTAACCTAACACAATTTTATGAGATCTTTTTGATTTTGGTGCTTGGAAAGACATAGTAAAATAGAAATTAAAATCGAGTAGCAACATTCAACAGTTGTCATTTGGTTGCGTCATGCAAGTGGGCGTAACACAAAGCAGCTCCACTTGCTAAAAAGTCCGCTAAGCAAAGGTACGAAAGTAATTATGTAAATAAGATGGCAGTTAAGAAAGTAATCAGCCGCATGGAGCTGTGCAGCAATGTGACAAGCACGTAAAGCGCTCAAAACAACAACAAAAATTACAACAAAACCTTTCAAAACTGGGCGTGTCCAACAAATGAGGTGGGCGTGAACCGTTGTGTGCTGCCGTTGCATGTGCCAAGCGCTTTGTCAAAGCAAACGCCATACACACACACATACGCTACATATATGTAGACAGTTATTTCGTTGTCTCAGCGCTGCGTGGAGCGATACCTATACTTAAATATTTGCACATGCAAAAAAAGTTGCCGCATGGAAATTAATTAGCAGATGCAACACACAATCGCTGACGCAATCAGACGCTGCACGACAAGCGTATAGCGCTTTCTTTTCAACTCTATTGCTGTTGTTGCCGTTTGACGAATGTGCAGCAAGAAGCGCAGGCGAAATGTGCATTTTTTGATTGTTAGATCAAGGCTATGCCCGAACCGAAAGGAGTGCAGCTATCAAAAGCAGCAAGGGACCCTCAGCTAGCCAGCCAACAAGTCAGCAATAAGCAAAGCGTCGAGTTCATTAGCTGTACGCTGCGCATGCGCGATTGCTGCCATTATAAAGGTCATAAACGAAAAACACGAATTTTTTTCCATTCGCCTGCACATACGTTGTGTGCCACTTCAAATACTTACAGCAATTTTAATGATATAATAATAATGAAAAAGACGTACAACAACAACAATAACAGAAACAGCGATAAAAACGCAATAACATTCAAATGTACGGCGCTCCTGTCGTGCAACATTCTTCTTCAGCTTCGCTGCAATCGACCGGCCAGCCATTTGGCGTCTGCCAATCCAACTGCACCTGCGCACATTAGTCCATTGCCGCTTTCTGGCTGGCTGGCTGGCTTGCTTGGTTGGCCGATTTGTTTACCAGCTTACCTCGTGTGTATCCTGCGATTGCTTAAATTCAACTACGGTTGCATTGCGTTTACCTTTTTGCTTTTTTTTTTGATGTTGTGTTTTTATTTTTTCCATTGCGGTAACAATTTTGCTACGCATACCGTTATCACTGCCGCTGTTGCCACAGATATACGTATGCACTTACACATTTCAGCCTGCGGCCAGGACAAAAGCGTAAAATTAAACAAACACAACAAATGATAAACAAGCTTGTGGTTAATATCGATATCATGACTGCGTAGAGAGCAGGGGCTGACAAGAAATTGTACAGTTGGGTTCAGCTGACATGCAGGACATGCACGGCATGCTACGAACAGTTCTGAATGTGTTAGTAAGTATGAAAAACAATTGCCACAAAGCCATAGTTTAGTAAAAATTAGTTATAGACAATGAGTGGATCTAAAATTCCAAGGCATCTTTAATAAATTTCAAAGAAGTCAATAGAAGCCGCTGCAAAAGCGTTACAGAGCTGCTTTCTGTACCCGCACCAACTTCAGGCCGTAGAAAATAAAAAAGAAAAGCTCATAAGATCGACCAACCAACCTGACAACGTGTTAAGTTCTACAGACATCTTTCATCAGTCAATCACATTACATCATTGCACTTCCAGACACAGACTTCGCTTCGAACAGAGCTCAGATCTCAGCCAGTAGTAATCAAAGAAGTCTGTTTGTATCGACAGAGACTCCGTGGCTGTCATCAAATAGCTATCAGACCTGCCCTGTTAAACCACGCACAGGAGTTTAGTTCTACAGAAATCTTTCATTAGTCCAACGCGCTACACCACTGTACTTCCAAACGTTGACTTCTTTTAAGGCTGAAATAATCAGCATGCGAAATCCAAGCTGAAATTCTCGGAGCTACGATCGTAAGGTTGCCATTTCAGTTGTGTGCCTTAAAATCCACACAGCAGCGATTTTCATAGAGCACCGAAACTAAAATGGCTCTTATAAGCTTTGTTGAGCTAAAGTCTTACTCCAATATCTGATAACAGTATGTAGCTCATTTAACCATATGTTATAGTAGCCACATAGCTTAATGAATTCTTTTCGAAATGCCGTTAATTTTAGCAAAATATTTATGAGATCAGCGTTCTTCGAAAGGCTGCGTTGATCAGGAATTTCCACTCTTACTTCTGTGATATATTGAATTTAGGCAACTTTCTCAAAGGGGCTTAAGCTGGGAGCTCAGATACTGAATAATTTCAGTTTACAATGACTTCGAATAAGTGTTATGGACTTAAAGCACATACCGGTCCAGTATAAAAGTGAAAGAGTATAGACTTCATAAGTCAAGGTCTGCATATATGATACCTTCGGTATATTTCTGTCAAATAACCTCTAAATTATATTTCAGCTCAGTGAGAATGAGCACAGATATTGGACTTCCTGCCCGTGGCAAGGTATCCACTACCAACAACACAGAATTGAGTTTTCAAGTGTCTTTGACCCAACCAGCGTATTGCAGTATTAGCTCTGCATACAAAACGTCAGTAAAACCCATTTGCCTGTGATCTCTACAGTATGCTCCAAATTCGTAAACGACCTATTGTCCCAGCTGTAGCGCTCAACTACGCACATGTTAACTCACACGCGCCGCATACGAAGTGAAATCGCAAATGTATCCTTGACGCGTGCCGCCGATAGCCAAGTGGCATGATAGCCAACAGATATGTAAGCAGACAGATTCGCAGAAGTGTATACTCATACCTGTGTATGTGTGTATGTATATTCCTGTATATATGTATGTGCTATAGTCCGACGCAATTAAGTCGATATCCTTAAGAGGCTGCATTACAGCCTGCGTAGCTGCTGTCTTTCTGCGCGCACGTATATATGCATATAGTTGTGTATGTATGTCTGCTGTCGGTTGCCGACACAAAAACAGGTGCATGCAATTCACCAAAAACCTACAACAACAAAAACGAAGCAATAAAAATCAGCAACTCAGCCGTTGGCATGGCATGCATTAAGTGGTCGTCGCTCGTGCCACACAATATCGCCAACAACAAGCACAACAGAAAACGGCAAAGTAGAAAATGAAATAAAATAAAATAAATAAGAGTAGCGCAATAAAAGAAAACAACAACAAAAATAGGCGCTGCACAATTTCGGTATTAATTTAGCGTACTTTACACTCGTTTTTGTGGCACTTTTTAGCGAACTTTTTTTTTTTTAAATTTTTAAAAAAATTTAGTTTTTGTGTAAGTTACAAGTAACTTGTTTTTGTGGCAATTTTACAGCAATATTTTTTTTTTTTAATTATTTAAACTAAAAAAATTTTTTTTTTTACTTTTTGTGTAAGTTACAAGTTACTCGTTTTTGTGGCACTTTTTTAGCTATTAAATTTAAAAAAAAATGTATATTTTTTTTAATTTTTTGGCAAATTTTTTTTTGTATTTTTTATATTCTTTTTTTTGTTGTTTTTTGAATTTGTAACAATCAATTTTTTTCTTACAGCCTCCTCATGCTCTTTTTGTCACAAATTAATTACCGCAAATTGATTACGCTTGTCGTTTACATTCGCAGCAACAACAGTAAGTACGCCAACAGCCTTAGCGGGTATTTTAGTATACGCGCATGCGCCGTTGATAATTCCAATAATTTTGCCTGCTGGCAGTTATTGACAGTTTGACATTTTATATGCTCACGCACACATGCACATATGTAAGTATGCGCAGGCATTTTTGTGTCGCAGCTATGTTGTTGTCTGCCTGCGGTTGTTTGTATTAAATATTAAATAATAAGCGATTTTTTCTCTCGCCATCGCTTGCGTTTTTGCGGTGTGTGGCATTGTTTGTTGGTGTTGTTGCAACAGCTGTGAAAAGCGCATGTACGGCGGCGGCCGGCGATTGTGTCGATTGAGGTTAATGTGTTGTAACTGATACAAGTTAGTGTTGAACCGTTATTTTTTTTTTACTCTCGTGAAATTAATAATTTATTTATGTTTGATTTTCCTTTACTTTTAATATATTGTATTTATGTTTAATAATTAAAATATTTAATAATTAATTATTTGTGTATTTTATGCAGGGTTGCTAATTTTCTAATTGCAAATTTTGGATTAAAAATTTAATTTTCCATTAAAAAAAAATGGTGTTTATATTTGCTAACCAACCGTCTTACGGTACCAAGCAAAATGTGTACCAAATTTCATAAAGATATCTCAATTTTTACTCAAGTTACAGCTTGCACAGACGGACGGACGTACAGACAGTCACCCGGATTGCAACACGTCTCTTCATGCTGATCATTTATATATATGTATATAACGCTATATCTAACTCGATTAGTTTGAGGTGATACAAACAACCGTTAGTGAACAAAACTACTGTACTCTATAGCAACAGGTTGAGTATAAAAAAATTGTATCAAAAAAAAATTCGAAAGCATTAAAAAAAATTGCAAATTTTCGCATACCTTGCTAACTTACAACTGTGTTTAAAATTTATTGATTTTTATATATGTACATATGTACAGCATATATTGAAAAAAAAGTAAGAAATTTAGAACATTGCAATATTTTGCATTATTTGTAAATTTTCATTTGTGCTTACAAATTTTATAAATTACTGATTTATATGCATAGGTATTTTTAAAAAAATGTTGTGAAAAAAAATCGCAAACATACTTAAACATTTTTGCATTCCTTGCAAATTTTACTTGTGTTTAACAATTTTACAACTTTAATGATCTTTATATAATTTTTTAAAAAAACTTTATGAAAAAAAAAATTTTTTAAGTTTAAAAAAAGTGAATTGCAAATTTTTGCATTCCATGCCAATTTTCTTTTGTGTTTAAAAATTTCTGCAAATTTATTAATTTTTAATGTATATATTAAAATAAAACATTTATGAAAAAAAGTTTTAGAAATTTAAAAAAAAAATAAATTGCAAATTTTTGCATTTATGTCAAACTTACATTTGTGTTTAAAAATTTCCTCAAATTTACCGATTTTTAATTAAATTATTTAAAAAAATTTATGAAAAAAAATTATTTACAAATTTTAGCATTCCATGCAATTTGCAATGCATCTTTGCAAATTTACTGATTTTTATATAAATTATTCAAAACATTTTAAGAAAAAACTTGCAAATTTTTGCATTTGTGGCATTTATTTTTTCCATTTGTGTTAAAATTTTTTTGCAAATTTATAAATTTTATGTTTCGTTTTACTTTTTTTGTGTGTTTACTTTCGACTTGTTTCATTTACGTGCTTAACCCCAAGTTTTTTATTGCTATTTTTGGACTAAATACTTCCGTTATCTGTTCAGGAAATAACGTGACTTTCGCGGGACTTCAATTGCCTTGGTCTGACGGGAAAGCTGAGAAGTGTGCATACATACAGTGCCGCCAAAAATAATAGCACTTTGATGATCTAAACAAGTCCAGGGCAAGCTTTATTCGAGTTCCCTTTATTTAATCCAAGAATAGCACAGCAGCTCTTCAACATCTGGAAAAAAAAACATTTTCATTTTTAATGGCTAACAAATTTTTATTTTTAGTGCTTTTGTTTTGTAAAAATAAAACAAAATTGAGGTTCTTCTGTAAAGAAAAATATTATTTTGTACAATATTTGGTTATTTTGTAAAGAAAAATAAAATAAAAATTAACTGAAATAAATAAATAATTTGCTTTTTGATTCAATATTTAGTTGCATTTAATATTTAGCTCAGTTTTATTTAAAAATAACGGTCGACCAACGTCTTGACTTAGAGTCCTGGCACCTTTTGAGAGATTATGTTTCATGAATCTTCCACTTTTATTAAGATTACATCATTGCTGGTGGGTCTAGCAGTTTACCCCATTCGCTTGACTTCGGTCTACAGTTCATTGGTGTTCTTGAGATCGCACGCGCTAATGAACTATTCGAAGCTGTCAGAGAGGGTACTGCTCAGAACTTACAAGATTCTTACCGCGCCGCAGTCGGTATTTTGACGTCAGTGGAACCACTTGCCGAGTATTTTGAAGCTTTATTTGATTTTTTACCACATAAAGTATCGTTAAGAAAAAGTATATTGTCAAGCGGACAATGACAGGTCACTAATATCTCCAGATTTGACTCGGCCTGACTTCTTTTTGAAAAGTTATTCGAGAAGCAAAGCTACCAGACCATTATAGAAGCTGACTATTATAAAAGCTGTCAGGAGGTAGAAGAAGAAGAGACTTTAAAATATATTATAAGCGAATACAAGGCTTGGTATAGTAAAAGAATTGCAACTATGGCCGACGGTTTCTTTATGATGTTTCGGAGGTTGCACAAATAAAACTTTTTGTAATGATGAACTTTATCAGGAGCACAGGTTGGTTCAGAGAGGACATAATGGAATGAGTGGATTTTAGTCGCTGTGCGTTCACAATGGGCTCCCAAAGGCATAGGTGCGTTCTTAGATACCCACTCTACCTATGTATTTAGCTATACTGTATGTACATACATACTTATGCATTAACTAAAAAAATTTTGTGAAAAAAATTGAAATTTTTTTTTAAATGGAAACAATCTTTTAAAAAATAAATTTAAAAAAAAATTTTTTTGCGAAAACTTTAAAAAATAGTTCAAAAAAAAATAATTATAATCTTTAAAAATCTTAAAAAAATAGTTTTAAAAAAATTCTCAAAATTTTTTTTTTAATATTTTGTTACAATTTAAAATAAAATTTTTTTTAAAATAATTTAATACAAAATTTTTAAGAAAGAAAAGTTTTAAAAATAGTTTTTAAGTATTTTGTTATTTATAATTGAATTTTTTTTTGAATATCAAAATATATAATTGCAAATTTTCATTTGTGTTTACAAATTTAATTGCATGTGTTGTATTTATTATAATGGCGGCATTTGACGCATTTTTGTTTTTGCAAAAACGCCACCATAGCTGGTAGAAAGAAGACAGCAAATGTGCGCGCCGCTATGCAAAACCAAAGCAACAACTAATTTAAACAATAACAACAAACACAAGCAAAAATGCACAAAACAAATTAGCAATAGAAAAATTGAATGGAGCGGCATACACACACACACACAAAGAAAAAAATACGAATGGCCGAGATGAGAACACGGCGTGAGAGCATGCTTAAGCGGAAAGAGCACACTAATACAAATGAACAGTTAACGAACTCACACAAACACAAGCACAAGAAAATGTCTGCACTTGTGGGCGGCAGAAGGCGCACGCACACGCACGCAGTAAGCTTAGAAGTGTGGGTGAGCGTGACAATGAGAGAGAAAATAAGAGCGTGAGTTTGTTAGCGCACACATGCAAAGTTAATTATTTTTGCACAGCAAAGTGTAGGTGAGTGATCTTAACGCTGAAGCAGAGAAAGAGAGAAAGAGCAAGAGTGTGAGTGAGTGAGTGTGTGTGAAAATATGAGCGCAAAAGCACAACAAAACACATCGCAAGAACACTTTTTTTTACCGAAAGCTCTACGCTCACCATTTTGTTGATTGCCGTGTGGGTATAACTTGAGCTTTCTTGGCGATCACGCTGAAAAAAAGCTGCAAAATGGCGGTGGAGCGGCAAGGCGTGCACAAGTTTGGTGGAATTCAAGAGAACGCTTGTATATATATATATATATATTATGAAAAGAAAGCTTTTAGAGAGAACACTGCATAGTATGTGGCAGCTTTTGCGCTAATCAACGTGTGGGACAGTTGATGGGGCGAATGCGTTGCTGCTGAAATGGCTGGCAAACAAAGGCGGTTAGGGAAAGCTTTTAAAGCTACATAAGCACATATAAACATGCTGGAAGTTTATATGTAAGTATTGTTGTGTCTGTTTTTTTATATTTTATATATTGGTGTGTTGGTGAACTAGCAGCGCTGAGGTATTAAAATTATGCGTTTAATGGCCTACGCGTTGGAAAGCTTTCAAAATGTACGAATGCGATTTTGAACTTCATAAAAGTGTTAATGATCTCTCGAGGCGAAGAAAGCAAATGTTTTACATTTGAAGTTATATAGAATGTCAATATGATAAAACGTAAACTGAACATTTTTTAGCAATATATAAGTTTGTAAAAGAGCTTTTCATGCAGCTAACAGATAGAGCTAGTAGCAAATGGATACACAGTTAAACAGAAAATGCATAAGTTTTCAGACTGAGTTCTTTAAAAAAATCATAAATATAAAGAGCTCAAATTGAAAAAATTTTAATTTTATAGCTTTGCGCTTACGGTATTTGGAGAGCACAAAAAATGTCGAGAGATTATGAAGCTTCAGTTGGGGAAATCTTCTTTACGAGCAAACGTATTTGAAAAGAAACAATAAAAACTATTTTGGGGCATAGATTATGTGGGGAAGGCTATGCGAAAAAATTTGGTTGCTAACAGAAAATGTTGTGGAATTTCATGGAACACTAGATTCTAGAGTGCGCAGCGTTAAATATATGAAAATGACGCATACTCAATTAGAAATTAGCAAACTAGAGCATGCTCTTCGATGCGCAGAGGCATTTCGAACAAAGAGCTTAAGCATGAAATGCTAGACAAAGAAATGAACTGAATGCCTTGAAGGTTTGAAAAACGACTAATTGATTTTGTATGAGCAAAGAGTGTACGCTAAACACAAAAAAGAGAGATAGACAGCCAGAAAGAGCGCCAGCGAATGGGTGTGGGAGTTGTATAATAGAAAGTGGAATGTATGAGAGCTTTGTGGCGCGCTGAAATTGGAACTGTTGGGGTACGAAAGCTGGGGCAATTGTGTTGGGGCAAGTGCAGTAATATATTAGGGGGGCCAAAAGCGCTGAACGCAACAACGAGTAGTGCTCCTATAAGCGCTAAAGAAGAGTAGTGAAAAATGTGAGAAGCGCTGACTAAGAGAGCGCTAAATCGTAGGAGTGATAACTAAGAAGAGCGCCAGCTCAGAGGTACGATAAATCAGCGGAGTGTTACTAAGAGAAGCGCTGACTACAGCCGCGTGTGTCTCTGCGCTGCTTAATTATTAGCAGAGCGCGCTGTAGGCGAGTAAAGCACGGCAAATTAAATAAATTTTATAGTTAAACGGCATATGAAAGAGTTTGCAGAAATTTTCTGCGACACACAATCATGTGTTGCACTCTTACAACGCCTACTCACCGCTAGTCAGTGAGTTTGAGCGTAAATTGTACAGAGAAAACACTCTTGCTCAGCACTTTTGAGAGCCGCAACGCAGCGCTCACTCTAATGCTGCTGACTAAGCTTCAATTTTGCAAATGCAAAAGCAAAAAAAAAGCACGTAAAAAAAATTAGAATAAAACACATATAATAAAATACTTATAAAAAATATTTTGCATGAAAAATATATATAAATACATATATATATGTACATATATATTGTATATGTATATGTATGCATAGATGAGATCGCGTAAGCTTTTTTGCCAACGCGTACAGAGCAACACACCACGCTTGGCAACAAAAAATGTTTAAAAAAATAGCGCAAATAAAAACAAGAAAAAAAATTTTAATTTATATATACAACTGAAATTAGCAAAAAATGAAGAAAAATATACGCAGCGTTTAGTGAAAAGCATAGCAAAATGTTTGTGTGCGCGTTCAACTCAAGTGTACCTATGAGCACACATGGTAATTTTTGCAAATAATATTTATGCATGTAGATAGTAAGTATGTACGCATGTACCAAAATTTATTTCGCAGTGTGCACACGTTTGAAGGTTGTTTTATTAAGTAGAGCTGGCGAAAAAGCACATGGCGTTTCGCAATTTCTGTAAAAAAAATTTCAAAATTCAAAATTACATATATTATAACAATTTTAATATTGTAAAAAAATTGGATTTAAAAAAAAAATATTTATTTAAATTCAATGTTTGAGTTTGAACAAAACTCAAAATAAACTCAAAAATTAAATGTTTTATATATTCAATCAAATTAATTAAGTAAAACCTAACATTCTTTTTAACTCACATTTTTTATACAAATTTAAAATATTTTTAAACTCAAAAATTTTATTTTAAAAATTAATTAATAAAATTTTCATAAACTAAATTCTTTATAAAAATTTCACATTTTTTTAAACTCAAAAATTCATGTGTTATAATAATTTTAAAACATTTTTTTAACTCAAAAAACAATATTTTTTTACTAAAAAATTAATATATTTTTATAAAAAAATAAAAAAATAATTTTAACTCAAAAATTAAATTTACTATAAAAATTTTTAAATTTTTTTAAACTCAATTGAAAAATGTTTTATAAAAATTTAAAAATTTAAAAGAATTTGATTCAGTGCAAAGAAATTAAATGTTTGAAAACTCAAAAATATTTAAAAAATTTTTATAAATTCGGAAATTAAATATTTTATAAGATTGAACTAAATTGAAATGCAAACTATTTAAACTATTTTATAAAAAAATTAAATTTTTTTTCAAAAATTAAATTTTATATAAAACTTTAAAAAATTTTTTTAACTCAAAATAAAATTTTTATAAATTTTAAAATTTTCAGATATTAAAAAATTAGAATAAAATAACAATTTTAAAATTAAGAGAATTCTTTTTAAACTCAAAACTCAAAAACTAAATTTTGTATAAAAATTTTAAAATTTTTTTAAATTCTAGAATGAAATTTTTTATAAAAATTTTAAAATTTATTTAAATTCTGAAAGTAAATTTTTTACAAAAATTTTAATATTTTTAGGTATTAAAAAATTACATTTAAATAAAAAAATTTTAAAGTATGCAATTCGGTGCAAAAAAATAAAAAAAATTTAAAAACTCAAAATTTAATATTTGAGAAATTTTTATAAATTTTAAAATTAAATGCTTTATAAAAGTAAACTAAATTTAAATGCATACGCCAACAGTTTAAGAATATAACATTTAAAACGTCTTAATTTGGTAAAAATTAGTTGTCAACTAAAGCGCTTAGGCAAAGCACCGTTGTAATCCAAAAACTTTCATTCATTCATAATTTCGCAAATTCAAAATTTTTTTAGCGTCTGTAACTGCTGAGGCAAGCTGCCTGCATACAAAAACATATGCATGTACATACATACATAAATATGTATACGCGTTCATATGCATTTACATATTTACTAATTTTTTATTAGCTCCACCGCCTTTGTTCAGATGCCGCAATTCCTCTTCTTCACTACTTCTTTATGCTGCTTCCAAATTCGTTAATTTTTGCCAAACGCTTTTTTTTCTAAATCGCTTTGGCTTATCTGTGCGATGTTTTGTACGTGCCTCAAGTGCCTGCTTACATATTTATATAATTTTAAAAAATATATACATATGTACTAATATTGTACATATATATATACATATATAAGGCACCTAAATACATAAGTTTGTGTTGTGTACGTTTGTGTGCGCTGCGCGTGTTGTTTGCTTGCCTCTGCCGCTGGGACCGCTGCCGCGCCGCTTTCGATCAGCGATCGTCACCGTTCTTCACTCGCCGCTGCCAACTTCATCCGCCGCCTAAACAGCAAAACTTTGCGTATATTTTTTTTCTGTTGTTTGCTTTTTTTATTGCTGCTTTGATATGATTTTTTGCAGTTTTTGTGAAACAACAACAACAGCAAGCGGCACATTCACATATACTTATGTACGTGTGTATATATGTTTATATAGCTGGCAGAGCTTTTGTACTTTGCCGTGTTCCGTTTTCGCCAATATTGTTTCTAATTTTTCGGCTTTGCTGCTATGCGCTAATTGCTGCCTTTTGTGGTGTATGGACGAGCGTATTTTTTGCTTCTATTTAATTTTCGGATGTGGGGCCAGGGAATTTCTTATGCGCTTGCGAAAAAGCGCTGATTAATATTTTAGTTAAATTTAAAAAAAAATTAATTTAACTAATTTTACAATTAAATTAATAAAAAAATTCAATTAAATCAGATACATTTTTAATAAATAAATTTAAAAAAAAAACAATTAATTGAAAAATTAATTGATTTTTTTTTATTGCAAAATAGTTATTAAAAATTGTAAATTTAATTGCAATCTTTTGGGATTAAAAATTTAAAATTTAATTAAATTAAAAGTTAATAATATAATATTACTTTTTAGTCAAAAATTGGTGTAACAAATAAAAAAAATATTTTTTTCAAAATCAAAAGCTGAAATGAAAAGCAATAAAAAACATACATATTTCTAATTAACTAATTTTCACGGACGGACGAAAATATTATTGTTGTTCTTGTGGTGTCATCTCTCAAATATGTATATTGTTTTGAAGACTCCTGCCGCTTTAACAGTGTGCCGAGTGTTAGCCAAATAAAAATCGGAGACCGTTTCGGACGAAGGAAGCCGCCGCGATTTTTGCTGCTCTGAAAGACAGTTATGACACTGCTGTGTTGAATTGATGAATCAATACATCAATACTAGTCTGAAACTCGAGACTACTATAAATCCGAACCGATTTACTGGTGATATTATATGAAAAATGTTTAATAAGAAGACATGCCCGGAAGTGAGTCACGCTCTGCAGACTGTAAGACCGAGTTTATGCGTCATTTAGTTTGTATGCTTTCAGTAAGCGAGTGAATAGAGTGTTTTTTCCCTACACGGAGCATCCTTATTTCAATTTCCAAACGTGCAGAAGCTAAAAATTTTAGATTCTACAAATGTTTGTCCTTCGAGAAAACAATGACAGAGCCTACAAGTATTTCGGACATCAAAAATTGCCGCATAAACTTAACGGCTACTCGAGGGACGAAAACTTGCGATAAACAACATTTATTGAAAATTATTTAAAGGTACAACAGTGTGCAGTGGCCACTCACTTCTTTCTAAAGTCTAAAATAATTACATTTTTAAAGCTTGAAAAGGTATAAAAAGAGCTTTATCTTAAGTCTGATCGGCCAGTTTGTATGACAGCTATGTGCTATAGTGATCCAATCTGAACAATTTGTTCGGAAAATATAACGATGCTTTAGATAACAAGCTATGCCAAATTTCGTGAAGATTTCTTTGTCAAATAAAAAAGTTTTCCATGCAAGGACTTGAGTTGGAACGGTCAGTTTATATGGCATATATATGCTATATTAATCGTATCACAAAACAAAAAATTATGTTACACGCATAATGTGATAAACTAAATAAATATACTCGTATATGGCGTCAGGTGCATTTGCGCTTATTACTCTACTTCCTACACTTTATCACATTTCCAGCATTCTTCGAATTCCACTGCAAGCTACTAGAATATATATAGACACACACACATGAATTGAGTGCATAAAACTTCACTCGCTTTTCACTTTTGTCATATCTCTTCGTACTCGTAAAGTAATTTTCCATTTCTTTAATTTTAATCGTATTCTATTTTCTCTTTTATCGCATTCGTATCGCCAGTCATCGTTCTGTTTGCCTACAATGACACATAGCAAATTGTTGGGGCCCTTCTAATCGTCTGATCGTCTGGCTTCAACTCTCTCGCGCGTAGTTCTCACACTTTATCATTTCAAATTTGTGCGCAACACTCTTACGAAATATTACAACACTTTTCCTTCTCTTTTTCCTTATCTGTGCTTTCGCATTTTTTACATTTATTGTTGCTTGTTTTTTTCGTTTGTTAATTTTTACTTGTAAGCGCTTATCTTGCGAGTCATGTAATTCTTGTCGCCTTATGCCACTCATATTCCCGCAGTTCATTGAATAATTTGACTTTCTCGTCTGTATCTACGTATATTTGTGTGTGTATTTGTTTACAAGTACATTCCATTACAATGACGTAATGTTGTACTTTGGGCAGTACATTCATTCATCGTCCAATAATATAATTTTTTGTATTAAACAAAGATCTCTTGGAGTGATGAAATGAACAGATGTGCGATTTGTAACTAAAATGTGATTAATTAGCGATCTGCTCTACTAAGTACAATGACTTATAGTTCCTTAATATTTTAATTCATTACGAAGTAGACGAAGCTCATAAAACCAAGGTTTCCAAATATACCACTACTGTAACCAACATATCCAAGGACAGTAGAATAAGAGATCTGCAATTTTCTCTCTACTAAAAAAGCTTTTGTTTAATTAAACGCTGCGATATTCTACTATCATCCTATCCCATTATAGAGCTTAGATCTACAAATGATCAAAAAAAGTTATGACAAAGACGCCTGTTCAGTGTCCTTTACTGATTAGAAACTTTCGCTCTCTTAGTGTTTAAATGACTATAAACTCCCCTTCCAACTACACCGCTTCTTCAGGGTAAATAATGTCACACCCTAATACAACACACCACACCTTGGAACACAACACGCACTCACAACATAAACGACCACACTGCACACGATGTCAGCACAGAAGTTACCACCATACACGATGACACCCCACACAATCAACAAAAAGAGGGATTGGATCTTCAATTCACCTCATTCGAAATAATTCCGACCTCTTTGCGCAACGTAAATGTATGAAATCGCTATCTCCGCTACCAACCGTCAAAACTTTCTGAGTTTAAAATCGTAGTATTAATTTTTATCACAAAAGTGTTAAACCAATAAAAAACTTGTGAAACATTCAATAAAAAAATAAAGAATATTTCAATTTAAACCTTAAAAAGGCGTTTGTGAAAGAAAGTAATAATGTCAATGTTGAGTGCTAACATTATAGCATAATTATTCATCATCATTGCTTTCGTTGATTTTACCATACAATTCCACAATATATATCATAACGTTAATCCTTAAACAATGTTCTAAACTAGCGGAGCGTTGACATCGTTGAACAATAACTTCAACTTTCTCACATTAACTGTAGTGGTCAACTGTTATCCTAACTACCACAATCGTGAAAGAAAGAAAAGCTGAGTTGTGCGTCCAACAAAAGTACGAAGCTTAAGATTTGAATGTCACAGATTTTTGATCTTTTAAGATTTACTCAATATTAAGAGGCATTCCTGCAGTAAGGCTAAAATCCAGTCGGACGCAAATTGTCAAAGTTGTATGGAAGAAGATGAGGTGCAAAAATCCAGGCACTTTCTCCTCCATTGTTCAGTTTGAAATATCTCTGCAGTCATACCTTTGGCGTACCAGCAGACATAGCCGAAACTGACATTGCAACTGCACCTTGGAAGATTTAGGCCTCAGCCGCTTGAGACTATTAGAAAGCTACCGGCTTCCACGAATCTCAATCTACCAATTTAGGCTGGAAGATACTTAAAAATTACATAAAATCCACTGAGTTGTTAAAGGTGGCATTGTTGGGTCTTTCTTCGGAGTACATTATTCCTAAGATCTTAAGTGCCGTTACACTTTCAACTAACCAATACAGAGTGAATCGTAGTTCAATGAGAGCTCGAGAAAATTGGTTTACACTACTAAAAACTTTCTCCAATTATATGAAACAACTAATGAAATTTTTAGAACCGTCCCAAAAATGATCTCGGCTGCGAAACAACGCAACTAAAGAGTTCAGATATCCCAAATACACACCAAACTTTTTCAGTCATGGTTGGCAAAGTTCACAGCGAACTTTTGCACATCGCACGAAGAAGCATATCGTCTGTGCCATTTGACAAAATTCTCACATACTTCAGTCTGGTTGAAATAAAATGCTTTAGTCCTTCTGAGGATACAAAGGGATGCTTCTTTTTCGTAAAAACTCAGAAAATACAATGAAACCATATTTTAAGGCATTGCCGTTAAAATGCTAATTAAATTTTAGGCAGCTTAATAAAAAAGAAGACAATAGTGTCAAAGCTGATCACAGCTTCCAGCAATCGAGAACAAACCCCTACACAAAAATGTAGTCGAACCAGTAGCTTGTGCTTCAAAGGCATACTGGACGCGCATGTCCTTCAAAAATTCACAGAAAGTTGCTATTCACATGGTTCTCATGACTCCAGCGTGTCTTATAACAAAAGGACGATCTTGTCCGAACTTCTGAAAAATAAAATGCAGAAAATACCGGACAATAGGATGCCCCACAAAATTTTATATCATCCGAAAGCCAAACAAAAGCCGAAAAGCTGTCACACAATGATTTCAACTATGATTTAAATAATGAAAAGGGGTGCAAACTATTAGCCTAGTATCCGCTCCATTTCATTGCGAAGGCCAACGGTCACTCTGGGGAGAGAACTAGTTTCGACCACAATTGTAACGTTATGCTAACGCTATACATTCTAAGATGTTTGCCGAACAAGTAAGACAGCATAACGGTATTAGCATAGTTGCTTTACGACAAAGAATAATAGAAATTATGCGTGCCTATGCGAGTCGACGTTGCGGACTGTCCACTAACAGAAAAAGTGGAGTGACCATGCGGTGGAAGAAACGATACTTGCGAAACAGGTCGGTTAGCGAAGGTTGGGAAGTATAAAATATCCAGCAATTCTCAGCTTTTGTAAGATCTTGACAAGTACGCTGGACATTTGAGATTTTCAATTAAAATTGTATGCTTTGAAAACTGGTCTAGATTAGGTTGCGTCGGCTGTCACTGATTAAAGGAAGCTGTGTGGTCAGCTGCCGGACAAATATAGCAGATCTTCACACAACTGCTCGTGCAGCTGCTAAATTTTGTGCAATGAATTTGGCAGTTTTCGATAAGGTTGCTTTTCCAGTTACCAAGAAAGCTGTCTTCAGCTCACGAAAGGAAGCGCATACGTATATAATTAGCTTATAATTTTCTATTTTAATGCAAATTTACGCAGGCAGCTGTGGAAAGTCGAAAGGTAATATAAAAACGGTATAAATATCCAAAGAGTTCGGATCATGCGAATGTCGTATTGGTTTTTTATATTCGTATTGTAACCTCCACTATATTGTAGATAACTTTCAGAAACGGTGCTGTTGGCTGACCGAAGTAGTGCTGAAAATTTTACACCGTGAGAGTATAAAGAAAGTGAAATCGTCTGATAATCACTGTTGCATAACTGATCTGCGTTGAGTTGTTCGAGCTAATACGGTCGCATTGTAGATGAGATCTCTCCAAACCATATAGCGAGCTAGCGATACTACAGATTGATCAGCGATAGCAGCAAAGCCTTGCTCAAAGCAGGAGAATATAATCAACTGACTTAAATTGTATAAATATCAATCAGAATAGTAGAATATATACAACTTAAAATAACTTATTATAAATTAATTTATAATAAACTTACCTTAAAAAATCGGATACAGACCACCTCACAAAGACTTGCATTCGCAAAAGCTGGCATGCAGTAATCATCGCCAATCTCGAGGAATGTGGACTTGTTGATCGATGTGAAGACATTCCTTCCAGTGTATTGAAGAGCTCCAAAATAACGGTATTTTATATTAAGTAATTAAGAGCATATTGAGTAATTAAATCGCAGCAGAAACAAATTAACGTAAGAACTACCTCAGACGCACAACGATGTAAGCTTCGAGAAAAAGCTTAATGACGGCGGAGGTCCGTAAACCATTTTTGGTAATATAATGCGCTTAAAGCTCCAAGCTCCAATTGTAGTGTAGCGATCATACAACGACTTTCTGCGATTTCTGTCCAGTGCAACTAAACGGTGGTGAGTCTGCGGTATACTGCAAAAGTAGTCACCCTGTAATTAAATGTTATATTGATATAAGTAAGTTTTCGTTTAAGACAAAAACATGAAACTTGATTCTGCAAAATAATTACAAATTAGAAAAAAAACAATTTAAGTTTTTTCAAAATACAATACTTTAAAATACTTTTTTTCAATATTAATTAATAATAATAATTTTTGATATTGAAAACAAGTTTTTTTTATTTCTTTTTTTTTATCTATAATATTTGAAATTTTTATTTTTTTATATACGATTTTTATTATAATTTTAATGTTTTTTAAATATGTTCTTTAATTTCTTTTTTATTTTTGTTTGTCTCTTTTGATATATAATATGTTATTAATATAATTTATTGTAATATTATTAATATTTCCAATTTTTTTTTGTATCGTTTTCAGTAGAATAAATGCTACTACAATAATTTTTTTTTGTTTTATTTTTTTATATGTTGTATATGTTTTATTTGTTGTATTTTTATTATTATTTTATCTCTTTAGGTAAATTATCTTCTTATTTTTGTAATTTTTCCTTTTTTTTTGTTCGGATTTATAAATATTTTTCGGTAAATTAAATGTTATTAATATTTTTTTGTTTTAATTTTTTTAATATTTTTTATATGTATGTATGTATATGTTTTATTTTTTGTATTTTTATTATTATTTTTTATATCTTTAGGGAAATTAAGTGTTACTAATATTTTTAATTCTTATTTCTTTAATTTTTCTTTATTTTTTGTTTGGATTTATAAATATTTTTCGGTAAATTAAAAGTTATTAATATATATTTTTTTAATTTTTTATATTTTTTATATGTTTTGTATTCTTTATATGTTATGTTAAATTTTTTTATTTTTCTAATTATTTTTTATTTATCTTATTTTTTAATATTATATTTCTTTTGGATTATTAAACATTTAAATAAATTAAATGCTATTAATATTTTTTAAACATTTTTTATACTTTCTATATGTATACATGTTTCATTTTTTGAAATTTTGAATTATTTTTTATCTCTTTCGGTAAATTAAAAGTTATTAATATGTTATTTTATATTTTATTAATTTTTTTTTTTGGAATTTTGAATATTTTTCATATTTTTCGGTAAATTAAATGCTATTTATATTTCTTTTATATTTTCTTTATAAGTACATATTTGTTCTATCTTTGAATTTTTTATTATTTATTATTTATTATATTAATATTAAGGAGATAACTTTTTGAATATTTTTAATATTAGTTTTTTTTCGAATTATATTATGAGTTGGGTATTTTTTCTTTTTCGGTAAATTAAATGTTATTAATATTTTTTGGTTCGAATTTTTTTATAATTTTTGTATGTATATGTTCTTTTTTTTAGATTTTTATATTATTTTTTATATTTGTCGGTAAATTATATACTATTGATATTTTTTTTTTAATATAATTTTTTTTATATTGTATATGTGCTATTTAAAATTTTTTTTTATTATTTCTTATCGTTTTCGGTAAATTAAATATTATTATTAAGTTTTTTTTTTGATTTTTCTTGTTATTTTTTATCTCTTTCAGTTATTAATAATTTTTTTATATATATTTTTATCACTTATTACACTCTGTATGAATACCGCCAATGTTACTACAAGTCTACTAGCCTGAAAGTATGCAATATTTGCCATAGCATACTGTTATCAGCCAAAGCGCTTAACCCAGCTGTAATTTGGTACCGGAAAAAACTTGAAAATTTATTATTCTTATTTCTTTGTGTTTAGTAATTAAAACTTACAAAAATTAAGAAAAAGTAAATATGTACAGCAAAATGTTTAAGGAATATTTAATTTATATAAAACAATTTGGCAGCTGGCAAAGCAGTAACAAGCACTACTCTGCCTTGCCGACAACGAAACCAATCGGAAATTCCTCCAACGCGCACATGCTGCCACAGTATTAACTAACAACAGCGCCGACAATGTGGCAACACTGTCGCTACTTGTCATTAAAACTAATCAATTCCCGCTCACTTGCACACCCCTGCACGCCCACATACGGCACATTAGCGTGACATTAGCCAGCGCAGCGAACGGTATCAGCGAAAATAGCTGAAGCCACAACCAGCAGTTTGTTCTTTTTCCTAGTCAGTTGACGTTTGGTCGAACCGTGTGGTCGCTCCGGTCTAACAGTTCCAATACTAGGCAGTAAGTTTAGTTAGTCAATCAGTCAGTCCGTTTGGTAAACTCATCAAGTGCGATTGCTGTGCTTGTGCTGTGTGCGGTTGAGTGGCAGTGCAAAATCCGCTTCCTTACATACATACAAAATATACATAATACATATATACAAACTGCTATAGCGTGAGCGCACACAATTTGTAAGCATTGTGTTAAAAAATACATATAATCAAGCACAAAAAAATAAAAATTTGGAAATTTTGTGAATATAAGCGCGTGTGCGGCATAAACTTCTTTCTTTTAAATAATTTTGAGCGATTAGCAAGTATTAATAAGAAAATTAAGAATTAGCAGACATTTTACTGTAGCAATTTTTGTTGTTGTTAGTTACGTTTGCAAGGATTTTTTTTTACTGATTTTCTGTTTTACTTTCTTCTTTTAACAAAAGAGTTAAGATTTACACGCCGCTGCTGACACATTTCAATTAAACGTGAAAAATGTCGATTTATCGTATTTCAACGCGTAAGCTGCCCGAAGCGCAGGTGAGTAACAAATATATAAGAATAAAACTACAATTACGGTATAATTAAATATGTGTAAGAAGAGAAAAATGCTTAAACTTTGTTAAAATTATTTTTAAAAAAAATTTAAATTATTGTAGAAAAATAGTAAAAATGCCAAATTAAAGCGAAGTCAAAAGCGCAGCGGCAGCAGTCAATGTCGACGCCAGCAACATGGCAGCGGTAAAACCTATTTGCTAGGTGGCACATGGACGCAAAAGTTATTTTTTATATAGACCGTGCGTGTGTACGTGACTGCTGGTCTTTGTAATGCTGCACTTACCTGTATTAAGAAAATTAGAAAATATGTAAAAGAATTAAAGAAATTAATTTTTAATTTTAAAGGTAGTGAATGTAGTGAATTTAGTACACGCGGTAAGCAGCGCGATTTACATAACACGTTGTAAGGAAAATTTTCATTGCTGAAGCAGCAGCAGCAGACTGAGAAACAGACAGACAAACTGCGCTAACAGCTAGAAAATCCGCTTTTCACAAATGGCAGAAGAATTGCAATATATTTTTATTTCATTTTAAATTGGAAATGTTGTGTTGTATGATTTGTTAAATCTATGCGCGAGCGTTAGCGCTAATGAACATGGCCACATGACGTAAGGCTGCAGGCAAGGTGCTGGCAGCGCGGTTTAGCAGCGCTAAGCATAACGTTGGCATACATACATTGCTTTTCGTTCTCGAACATTTTTGCATGTTATATATTTTTTAACGGTGAATATGAAAAAACGGACGGTAAAAATTAGAAAAAAACAAAACCAAAAAAATTAAATAAATAAAATAGAATTAGAGGACAAGGCCAAATAATAGCATAAATAGCTGTAGTACTCAAAAATGACAAAATAATACGGTGTCTTAAGTCACAAGACATTTGACGAATTATTTTACAGTTTCCTTTCACTATTTACGTTTTGCTTTTGAGCTCGTTTTATTCACTAAATTTTATTGATTTTTTAATACATATATGTTAATACTTTAACTTTTTAATAATTATTATTTATTTATTTTGTAATATTTATTATTTTTTATTTCTGTTTAAAATCATTTATTTAAATAATTTAATTTATATTTTCTTAATATACTTAAAGTAACAAATTTTTAATTTTATTTATGTAATTTATTTAAACCTTTATTTTAGAATCTTCATGTTATTTTTTTTTAATATATATGTATATACATATATTGAATTAAAAATATTTTATTAATTATTTATTAAATTCGTATGTTATTGCATACTTTTACCACATATTAGTTACATAAAATTTTATAATCTGTTTTCTTTTTTGTTATTAAATAATATTTATGCCAACCATTCAATTTCAACCCCACAAAGCGCTAACGTCGGCGTCTGCGCCAGCAACCTTTGCGCTGATATATTATTCTTCATGTCAAGAGCTTACAATCAATACAGTCACATGGTTGTTGTTCAAATAAATGAATTTGTATTGGCATACTTTTGCTTTTGCAGAATTTAGCACAAAAGTAAAAATCTTTCATAATTTTCTTTTTGCATTTTTGCTTTTGTGCAAAAAAAATATGAGTAGTTTGCGCTCCGTCTTAAGCGAAATTTTCCCACGTAAATACGAGTACAAAACGCTGCCTCTGTCGTTGTCGCAGTCGCTGCTACTATGGCTGTAATCGGAAGCAGCGCGCTCTAATCGAATTATTTACGCCTGCTATACCAGCACTCTATTTGCTTAAATTTTATTAATTTTCTTACTTTATTTATGCTTTATTTCGTTCTTCGCATTTTAATTAATCAATTTTAATTTTTCTTAATTCAAAATTCACAAAAAACTTTGATAACTGCAAATCGCAAAGAAACGCTACGCCGCTCGTACGCACTTCCACTGGCGCTCAATTGCGCTCTCCAACCACTTTACAACAAATATTGTATTGCAGGCGCGAGTAGAACTTCCGCTTTCGAGAGTATCTACTTCAGCGCTCTCGCTTGTTTACAAGTGCAACAAAAAACATTGCAAAATAATAATGCAAAAAAACTCCGTGGGAAAATAATATTTACAGCACACAACAACAACAAATGGCAAGTGCTCTGCTTACATTAGTGAAAAACCGATACTATTGCGCGAACTCGTGATTAAGCAGCATACAAACAAAATTTATAAAATAATAAACGTATATAAAAAGCAAACAAAAAGCCAGAAACCGAGTGCGCTCGTCATTGTTGGTTGTCTGGCTGGCGCGATATCGCTGTGCTGGTCGTGGACAGCGACGCAATGGCTGCGTAAAAAGCAAGCAAGAAATTTTCTTGACATTACATAATGCTGCTTGTGTGAAAGCAGCATTCTATTATGCAAAGACGATTGCTAGTGGAAAAATTTTATGTTTATAATTAAATTTATTATTTTTTTGGCAATAGTATACTCGTAGAGTAGAAATGATTGTTATCGATAAAAAATCACACCACTTTATTACGTCAAAATGATTAGCAGACCGAAACGTTTATGCAAGTGTAGGTATTATATGTTATATATACATACATATTATTAATAAAATAGCATAATTAATTAAAATTAATTTTAAATTATATATTATAACTTTTTTCGTGCAAATATTATTTAGGCCATTAAATAATAGAAATAACATAATTATTGCTTGACAATTGCCGAATTAAATATTGCCACGCCACACTTCGACGTTTTTTTTATCATTCTACTTATTTAACTTAACGGCCGCGCCTACACAGTATTGCCGTATATTATTGCCTGCATAAAAACTTTCAAGCTCATTGCGGTCGATTATGAGTAGAATGAAGTGATAAGATTATATACTATTATTATTAAACAAGTATGTTACAAAGGTGTGCGTATTTATACACATTTATGTACATATGTGTGTATGTATGTATGTATGTCTGAGTATGTACATAGAAAAAATTTACGTTACATAACCGCCGTCGTACTAGGTGCGATTTTTCCCCAAAGCACTCACTCTGGGCTATTGGCTCGTGCGCAATGCTAATACGAGTGCTAATTTTCAAAGAAAAATACGTACATACGTATGTATCTCTGTTTATATTTGTTGCTAATGGGAAGTTCTATAGTATTATTTGTTTTGTTTTGTGCATTAAATGACTGCGTATATCTTTTATCTTTGTATGCATTCTTATCTACCAAAACTGATAGGTGGCTGCCTTTCTTGAGTCTATTGACATTTGTTTTTGTTGCAATATTATTTTAAGTATTAAATATTAAAAAATCCGACATAAACTCGTGTCACATGCCAATTTTACACGAAACTCATTTTTTAATACTTTTTAATCGGTTTTCGATAAGTGGCATAAACACCGGGCTATACTCTGTTTAGAGCTTAAATTTTTTTATTCAAAAGTCTATGGTACTAGAAATTGTTTAATTAAGGATGTTTTAATAAATATTTTTACGCAATAAATTTAATTCGAAATGTTAAGAACCGCTTTTATTAACAATTCATTAACAACTTTAACGCTTTATGACTTTTTTTTCTTACTTTTTCCCAAACCTTGTTTAATCTTTTAGTTGAATTACATTTTTATTTACTTATTGTTTGTTTTACAACAACAAGTTCATTGTCTTCTATTAGCATCGGTCACCGCCACGCAGTGAAATCCTACAGCGCACGAGTCGTTAAACTCTATACACGTGCTTTACCCAATTTTCTACTCCTACTACGTTTAATAGCGAATAAATGCGTAGCATGCTGGAGGCTCGTCCTTTGGAACGCAGCTCAAATATTTCCAGCACCAGACATGAGTGTGAGCACACTGCTCTTATTTATCTTTCATCGGCTTTTCGACTCGGTTTTTTTTTGTTTTAGTTTTCGCATGCTATTTTTGTTCGCTGCGTGACCTTTCCCTCTCCTTTGTGGGCGTATACGCGTTATATGCCATGAAAGTAGAGTAACATTATTTTATGACGTTTGTATTGATAACGCTGACGTTTGGGTGTAGTTATAATAAAAAATATATAAATAAATATCTATAAACGGATAATGCTTTCGTTTTATCAAAAATTCGTTATGCATTAAATTTTTTTTCTAATATTTATTATACGATTTTTTTCTAATATAAATTATTTTAAGTATATTTTATGTTTTGAAAAAATATTTATATTTTGCTCTTTCGTAATGGGGTTTCCAGCATTTTTCGAAATTTTCCAAACACATTTAGTTTATTCCATTTTGTATTAATATTTATCATTTCGACACCGCATATGAGCTTGCATTTCATCGTGCTACAAGTCGATAATTAGTCGCGTATTTTCACCGACATTTATTATGGCAAAAGTAAATAATTATCGAAAAATTTAAAAACAAATGCAATTACACTTGTGTAAATACTTGACGTTGCGATTAATGACACTGACAATGCGAGAAGCAATAAAAAAAAAAAACACCGCGCACTCATAAAAAATGTGATTGGGGCTGCGCTCACAATAAAAATAAAAAAAGTTATTAACCTTCGAAAATTTATTGCTTACAGCAATAAATAAATACTTCCCATTTATTTACATTTCTTGATTACAAAATTATATATGTTTAATACATATATAATTTGCGAATTTCCCAAAAAAAACAAGAAAATAAAAAAAGAAAATATGTATGCTTTTTTATACTGCGGAGTTCAATAAAGTATTAAAAGTGTAACCTTGAAAGGCGCAGGCATAATATGACATCTTTGGAAAGAAAATTACACAAATACATTTCGAATTGTATGCTAAAAATATAACTCAAATTAAAATAAATAACAGCAACAACAAATTTGGGCAACTGCCAAATGCGTAAATGTAAGAACACGTATGTGTTGCTTTACATATTTTATTAAAAAAAAAATGTATTGCTTTTTGTTATGCAAATAATTCACCGCTGCGAATGCTGCAAAAAGGCTGCAATTGCTAAAAAAAAATATTTTTAGCTAAAAAGAATTATTGGTTACAAAATTTAATTGTTTATTAGTTGTTAAAAAATATTTTTTGGTTAAAATTAAATTTTTTAGTTAAAGAAATAAATAAAATTTTTTAATATTATTATTTTATTCAAAAAATTAATTTAATAAATTAAACATTTCTGCTAAAGTTGCGAACAACTATTCTATAACTACATTCATATAGTCAATACAATTAATGTAAAGCTCTGTTATCGATGTTATCGATTTTTGATACTGTAAACAAAATAAAGTCGCAAACTGAAACAAATATTTGCTTTTAAGCATAGTTAAATTAATGCAAAAACACATATTTGCACACATATTTACATACTCACAACTGCATCTAGTTAATTTGAGCAACAAACACTTTTGAATTAAATGATTTATGAGTAAAAATGCGCAATGTCAATTATTCTATTAAAGTGACAGCAAAAAAGTGCAGATTAAAATCAACTGGCGTAAGGCGTAATACTTTATTTTTCTACATATTTGTTTGCAAAAAGTCATTACATTAAGTGCTTGTACAACAGACGGCAGCAAGCAGCCGGAAATGTAGAAAGAAACGACTACGCGTGCATTTTTGCTTATATTTGGCTTATACTCGTACTTAACCGATTTGCAACGTTAAGTCATACTCCTTTCATTTGTTTATTGCTTTTTAGTTAGCTTATTGGTAATTATAATGTCATTTATTATAAAATATTTTTAATTATATGCAATATGCATATGTTTGACTGATTAAACTGGTTTTATATACACATACGAGATTTAAAAAAAATTTTGTGTGTGCGGTTTATTCAACTGTTATTTCATTGAGCTGAGCATTGAATTTTTAAATATTTTTTTTGGTTTATGCAAAAATTTAAGGAAATATAATCTAAAAAAAAAAAACTTATTTTAATTTAAATGATTAACTACAATGTGAATTGTGTGGTTTTGTAAAAAAAAAAAAATTTTATAATTTAGTTTTTAATATTGAAAATCTACCATATCAACTATAAATTCTACAAAAATATTATTAAATTTTTTATAAGTAGCCACTGTTCAAAAATGCAAATTAATATGCAAAAAAAATGTAAACACAGTAAAGTTAATAATAAAACCTGGAATTTTGCACAATTTGTAATTTTTGCACAAATATTAGAAAAAAATAGAATAATTAAGTGTATAAACAAAGAGTAAAAAAAATATTGAATAAATTTGAAAATGCATTTGCCGGCAAGTTATATGTACATATATGGTATGTGCATACATATATTGATACATACATATGTAGACACAAAATTGAGCACTTTTAAAATCATCCCCTTTAAATTTTGCTTTGCTCTCTCGCAGCATTTCAGTGATTTATCGATTTTTCACAAAATACGCCTATACGAAAGATAACAACAACAATAGCCAGCTGAAATATTTAGCACGGCCGCAACGTCTGTTACGTAAACATGACGTACACATTTAGAAGTGCAAAACATTTTCCTTCTGTTAATTCGCAATTTCTTTGTATTTTTTCTTTGCAACGCTTGGAAAATTTTTAAAATCTCTAAATTGATTGTGTTATTATTAATTTCGCTGACGCGTTAAAGGGTGAATAGTGTATTTGACTAACACAGCGCTGCCACTTTGCATCAAGAAGTGATGCGGGTTTATAAGTTTTAACGGAAGTT
Organism: Bactrocera oleae; assembly: GCF_042242935.1. Lineage (NCBI taxonomy): Eukaryota > Metazoa > Arthropoda > Insecta > Diptera > Tephritidae > Bactrocera > Bactrocera oleae. The sequence continues at coordinate 6,346,404 of NC_091539.1, forward strand.
TCGAGCGAGAGTAAGAGAAGAGCGAGATTTGTGAGATATCTGATTATTATAATAATTTTTTTTTTTTATGAGAGAATTAATGGAATCTCTTAAATATTTTATTACAAGTTTTTGACTTTCTTTTTGCTTTTGCAGTTGCATTTGCATCTTGTGACTTTAGAGTAATATGTTTATAAATTAATTTTTGATTGAAATTTATTTTTTGTTGTAATTATATGCATATTGTTAATTTTGTATATTTTTAATTTTTTATATATTTATATTTTTTTTATATTTATATTTTTTTTTATATTTTTTTATATTTTTATATATTCTTTTTTATATGTTTATTATGTTTATATTTTTAAAATTTTTTATGTTGTTATTTTTTATATTTTTATCAATTTTTTTATTTTTTATTTTTTTGTTTTAAATAAATCTTTTTTCCTGCATAAATCGCCTCGCCTGACTGATGCCACCAGCATTCTCATGACAAAATAGATAAACTGCAATTATATAGTCACGCATGCCATATTAACTAATTTATTTTACTTGTATGCCACAGAAACCTGCATATAATTTACAGTTGCATGCACAGACTTAACTAAAAATTTACTAAGTTGACGTCAATTTAACAAAATATATAATTTGTTAAGTCGTTGAGTACCGCAAAAAAAAATTACAAAAACCACACATGCAGTCATAAAACAAAATAAGCATCTCAACTCGAGCACATCTGTCGCACAATTTGCGCTTAGCAGCTGTGCAATGGCGCTCCTATTGAGCCCATAAAAAGCACCAAATGCATAGTGTGTAAAAAACTAACGGCCCACTCAGCCGTATTTATTCAATTTTGAACTCTATGTTTTACGATAAGATAAAATATTTTAGCGCGTGCAGCGTAATTTGTGCTGTCAACTTTTCAGTAACGACAATATGCAGTAAATACCGTTATTTCGCTAATAAGCTATCAAGTTACTAGCTTCCGAGTGTTTTAAGACAGCTTTGCATTATTTTATGTTTGACAGTTGGTCAGCTGGTTTAGTGACGTTAGTTAACACATTCAATCAAGGCGACTTAAGGCGGGTACTTAGTTGGTGCTTAAGTTTATAAATAGTTCGTGTGGTAATATATTATATATGTATATACTTATGAATATTTGTTGACTTGCTGATTTGATAATGAATTGTTTGTTTACTTTTGCGTGATTTCTTTTTTTTTTTAAACAGCGTTTTATTAGTCATACCTATGTGTTTTTTTATTGTCTTTATTTTCCTTTTTGTACAACATTAATGTGAGCTAAAAGTTCGCTTTTTAATACTTTTATATATACGACTTTTTGAATTGAAAAATAGTACTGAGGTAGATTTTTTAGAAAATTGTATGTATGTATGCTCTTCAAAAATATGTGATGTAAAAAAATGTATGGAAAAGGCTTAAAAAAAATTATAAAAAATTGTATTTATATATATAATTTTTTTTTTTAATTTCTTTTATATTATTATATTTTCTTTTGTATATGTTTATTTTTTTATATATAATTTATTTTTTACTTTTTTTTATATTTATATTTTATGAGCAAAAAAAGAAGAAATTTATACATTTAAAGTTTATCATAAAAGGTTCAAAAGTTATGATAAATTATTATTATAGAAACATAAAATAGCTCTGATGTATCATTTATACTTGTAATAACAATTGATAATTGAAAGCCAGTGAATCGACTTATTACAATAATTTATTTTTGCACAAAAAATTTCACTTCGAGCAAAATATTTAAATTTCATTGAAGTGACAGGTTTCAGTACGGCAACAACTAAATTGCATACATCAGCTGTTTCATATGTCACTATCGTCTTCAAAGCTGACTTCAAGACGACATTTGCCGACAAAAAAATTTTGCTGTCGCGCAGTCGTCTTTGTGCTCAAAACATGATTTTAAACCACCAATTCATTTAGTTAGTTTTTGCCACATCGAAATGTACGTATAAATTGTAAAATCAGTAAAAATGAGTTAGTAACAGGCTACATTTCAACATTCTATTTACAAATGTTGCACAATGCAGCAGAAAAGTATTTGCGCTGAGATGCGTACATTAATCTACAGTTGTATAGAAAACTTAAGTATGTAAATGCGTATTTTATATGTCAATTAGTTGCTTGGATATCTTTGCCTTATAATTTTGTAAACTTGTAAGGCAAATTAAAATATGCAACATTTTGCTGTCATATGGGCAACCATTTTGTGTTACAATCATATTTATTGCTAAATGAAAACAACTAAATGCATAATTATCGATGCATTAGTAAATAATCGATAATTCATTGTTTATGTATACTTTAAATTCTCTAGACACAAAATGCTAATTGCTATAAAAATGCAACAGCTAAGACATAAATTCACATAATTTAGTGTGCTATGCACTTAAGTTAGCAAGAAATGCGTTAAAATGTGCTTATGGCTTGTGTTTCAAAGAAAATGTTGGTATTCCGTAGTTACAAGCGAAACCATGGAGTAATTTAACAAATGAAATAGAATGCCGAGTAACATAGCAGCAAACTGTTACGTACAAGCACACAAAGCAAGTCGGTGCTCTACGTCTTTGCTCGTCGTCCCTTTGTCTAAAAACTACTAGTTAGTTATTAGTAGCAACAAAAGTTTTTGCGTCTGAGCCAGCATTATAATATAGCGCACCTGCAGGTTATAAAGCTACAACTGTGCCGTATTGGTTAGGAAATAGAATGCAATTTTTAGCAATGATAAACAAATAATAAAATAAAGAAAGGGGCAGGTTTGCAACATATACATATATGCGTGTATGTCTGTACCACACACAGCAAACGTATCTAATTAGTTAGACCCACCTTCAAAAATGGCTATATGTATGCCACATTCACCTGATTTATCAGTTAGCACTCGTGTTTGCGAATGCCACAATGTAAATATAAATGAAAACGCAAACGTAGGTATCGTCCCAAAATCACATGATGTTGATAATAAGAATGATCTACAAGCATTAGACAGCGTTTTATTGTACAAGTATTTGTGCGAACATTCAAATTTTTTTTTTTTGCGTTAATGCATAACCAACTACACTCGTCCATATGTACTTGTATATGTATATTTATGTATACAAACATATGTATGTGTATATACAATCATACTCGTATCTACAAATTTGTTGTAATTTTTCCTGCTGCTATCAGATCCGATAAGATTACGCAATATTTCTATATGATTAATTATATTTGCCAAACTATTATGATTTTATCTGAGTTTTCAAGCTTATCAGTTCGCGTTGACAATTTTTATTCACACATTTTCAAGGTCTCCATATTCATATACCTCATAAATATATAATGTAATACATATGTATATGTAGACAAGTATATTGCAAGAAATTTATAATCCATATGAAATTGATTAGCTCAAATTATTTTATGATACTTTAATCTGTAGTGGATTTAAAGAATTGAACACTTGTTAGGAATTATGCGCAGTTTGCAACCTGTTTGCAGCGCATTTTGACAATTTACGCTTAAGCTGTGACAAACAGCTGTTTGATTGTCAGCGCTTGTAAGATTCATATTTGATCCTTTGTCAGTTTTATTTAACCCCATGAGTGCAAATGACGAGTGTCGCACGCCAACATTTTCTGTGCCAAATTCGACAATGACCGGCAATGCATATTTAAATGCTTTAAAAGTAGTAGTAATAAATTTATGAAACTTAAAAACAACTGTTATTATATCTATACATTATCTTGGCTCTCTTTTTATCTCGAATTCTTGCATTCTAGATAACGGTACTAGGCATTTTTTAAAAGAAAACAATTGTAATTTTTTCCTTTTCCACTTATTCTGCGGGTTTAGAGTACTGTAGTTTCAAAGGAACCGCCTTTCCATATATGTTTTACTAAAAATGAAATAATATCCATATTTTTATAAATATATTCATTAAAATTACAATATTTTATTTTTATATACTGATAACACCAGCACAGAGTTGCATTCAAATTAAATGGTCGCCACAACCATGTTTCTTTGAAATTAACAGTTGTAATTGGAAATGGGCGATAACACGATTTTTTAATCGGCAATCTCAGAAATCTATAATTGTGTTATATATATATATATATATATATATATATATGTTTTTAGTTATAAATAAATAATTGATATGTAACCATTTTGTCACAGAAGCTTGTTTCTGGTTTTGTCAATTACACGCTTCAATTGCGCGCTATTAGAAAAAGTAAAACCACAACGAGTATCAGTGCATCTTGTCTATCTTACTATATATGTAGTAAGCTATGCGATTTTTTTCTATTTATTACATACTGACATATGTACGTACATAACTACACGAATTTGGTAGCTACAACTTGGCTAAGCGTTAGATTCAATTTCTGCTCATTATTTTTGGTTATAAGCTAGTTTTTAATTGTCTTTGAAAGGTTAAAACGCCGGCTTTTTATGACTGAAGCACAAAACTCTACTTTAGACGCAATTTTTTTTATTAAGGGGGTATTCTGGTTTAGAAGTAAAAAAAAAATCGATTTTTTTTGTTTTGCATATTATTGTAGTATAGCCCTTTAAGAATATGTCGCAAAAATTGTCAATTATTTTCGGAATTACAGCTCATTTTGTGATGCGCCGACAAAGTCGACTGGCAGCTCGGCGCGAGCTTTAAAGTCGTTTTTCTCTTAACTACTTATTTTAGAAACATGATGCATGATATCTCAAGTTCTACTCACTCGATTTACTTGAAATTTTATACAGAGCTTCTTTTTACATTATACTATCGCACTACGAGAGGATTTTTGGAAACAATTTTTTTTTTGTATTTTTAAAAAATTCCGAACTGCAAAATAATAGGGAAAAAATGGAACACATTTTTCAAAAAGCCGCCATTTTGTGTAAAAAAAATTTCCAAAATCCTCTCGTAGTGCTATAACTACACTTTTTCTCTTCAAGGATCACTCAACAATTTCCAGTTCGGGTTACTGGGAGTTATCCTACACACCAGAACACGCCATTTTTCACCAATACCCCCTTAATAAACAATATTAACCTAATACATATGTACTTTCAACACACAAAATCGACCTATTTAATAATGACAATTAAACAAAAACAAAAAAAAATGCAACAAAAGTGTATTCTTGAATTATATAATTCAAAGCTGTGTGTAAATACGGTGTAATGTTAAACTGACTAGCTTTTAACGTATTCATGATTGTTGATTTTGTTTACGCCGCACTTATTTAGCAAAACAAAAAGTAACTAATTAAACTTTGTCACCTGAGCGCCGACAAACGCGCTCACCTTACACCAGCCGTATTTGTAGTTTTTTGTTACAGCTAAGCTTTCTTAACACCATATCATATAATATTTTCCGCTTCAATGCCTCGTATACATACAGCAAATACTGTTAGGCTTATGACGTGCTAAGCGCTGCTCAATGAAGCAAAGTTGGTGCAAAACTATTATGCAATTGCTGCAGCATTTTGTTCTGCTCAAAAATAGCAGCTGAAGCTGAAGTTCAAGCGACAGCAGTTTTTGCCATTCAGGCCTTTCACCTTACCATACGCTTAGCACTTGCTTTGATTTGCGTTTATTGAGTATGATTTATGCGGTTGCAAAAGATTTGCGGAAATGCAAGAAAATTGCGATTTTTTCTACAAACAATTTATGTAAATTGTGATAAAAGTGTGGATTGTAGCTGCCTGAACTGGAGGAACTTAAATTTTTGTTTATTTGTATTTATGCAAATTTATGTGCATGAATATATTCGTTTCAGCGCAGCACTTATTTACATGCAGTGCACAGCGTATCGCTTGCAGCCGCTACCGTTTTATGCCAATCAAAAAAAATTTAGTTTTTTTTCGCTGCACGAAATTATTATTTTAGCGGCGTTGTCTTTTCGCTTGCTAACAATTGACAGCAGCCAACACGTGTTCGCAAATATCAATTAATCTAGTAGTCATTTTGATGTCGTGCGATCAGCTGATTTTAGCAAGTGATACGCGCGTGCTTTGTACCAAATAGAAATATGAAATATTTGACAAAAAAAAAAAATTTTTTAATTGTGAATGAAGCTGAACATGTTTTAACGTGGGGTATTACTGCGGAATATTCATGAAATTTGTGCTAATTATGCTTTTGAAAATAAACTACGCCGAATTTCGGGAAATATCTTAACAAATACAAACAGTTTGCCATATGAGGTCTTGAGTTTGAGCACAAAATGTTCACAGCAACGGCGTCAATGATTTAAAAAAAAATTATATATGTCGTTGCCGTTCATGACAACAGTTTATATAAGCACATATCAGCTTTAATTCAAATCACATGTGCAATTTGTCAGTCATTTAATTGCCAAATGCATGCCAAGCGAAAAAAAAAAATAAATATTAATCGCAGTCAGCGCTAGCAAATGACGCCATAAATAAACCGCAAACAAAAGCGCAACTTTATCAAAAGCATAACATCTCAAGGCGCCTAACTGCTTAGTGCGCTATTAATGCTAACGGTTGTAAAAACTAAAGTTCCAGCATGCTATCTCTTTCTCAAACATCTTTATATGCGTATTCGTGTGCTACATATAAGCTTACTATTTAATTGCTAATTATCGGCAATTTCCGCTGCACTCGTTAGTCGCTGCCGCTGAAGTGCAAGTTCATGTATTTTATATTCATTAATTTAGTAAGTAAATAGGCACGAAGTTTATAGACAATATTATTATTGTTACACGCTTATTTTCCAATTGCATTCTGAAGCTTGAAGGCAAACTGGTTTATTTTTTGCTGAAACATCACTGGCATTATTCGTGAAATTTCCTGTGAAAAATCAGCAAATTCATTAGCGCTGTAGAGCTAGCTATCGATAGCGTGATCAGCAGCTATTATTTTGAGCGTTTTTTTTTTAAATTTAATTTTTTGCGCGCGGCACGCATGTTTGCGTTTTCCCCCATCCTACCACTAAAGCCAGTTTTTAACCGCACACCTGTTTATAATGCTCAATAAAAAATTAAAAAAAACTGCAAAATGTTTGCGAACACAAATCGTGTAAATTTCCATTGCATTCACGGCCAGGGTCGATATGCGCGCAGCAAGTTCAACAGTCAATCGAATTCATTGACCCACTGCCGCACTCTGGTGACAACAAACCCATTTAGCGAGCACATGCTTGTTTATGCATGTTTCTGTAGCAATATGCATCTATACGCTTGGCATATTTAAATTAAATCGCTGTCATCATCGCACAAATTGGTTGTATGTTGATAGATTTAGCGATGTAGGCAAGCGCTATATTGCCATCAACGGCAGAAAAAGGGCTGCTTGCTTTTTATTATATTTATTATATTTTTCGCACACACAAGCTACGCTCCACAAACGAGCATTGCCGCCAAAGCCTTTCTAAAACTGTGTTTATACGCGGTAAGTTTCTCGCTAATTTTAAGGAAATTCTCTTATGTTATTGCCTATTGCGTTCACACGTGTGACACGAGTGCGGCAACTAGAGTCGAACAATTTTCTGCATTCTCTTTCTTATTATATACTCAAATCCTTGTACGCTGCATGTACGCGGTGCACAAAACTATTTTTGATTATGTAGTTTTTATTCTCATACAGCCCCGAATTTCCGAACATAATGTAAATATTAATTTCCAACCGAGCGCGATTACAGCCATGAAAATAATTTCAAAATAGAAAGGCATGCCGTATTACGTAGCAGCGAACTGTTACGAACAAGAACACAAAGCGTGCCACCCAAACTCGTGCCACGTCTATTCTTGACGTCCTCTCGCCTACAAAAAACCGGGTTGTGCAACAAAATTGTCCTCTTGTGAACAAAGTCTAAGCATGCGCTCATAGTTTCGTATTCATTTTGACTTATCGCTGCTTGGTCATAAGATTTCGCGCCGTTTGTCATTTTTCCAATCATTATATGTATATTATTAATTTTCATATTTTGCAAATTAAATGAAATTGTGCCGATTGCATTATCAGCATAATGGCGGAATGTGTACGCTTGAAGTCGTTTAAAATACAAATTTTTATACTCTCGCAACCTGTTGCTACAGAGTATAATAGTTTTATTCACCTAACGGTTGTTTGTATCACCTAAAACTAATCGAGTTAGATATAGGGTTATATATATATAAATGATCAGGATGAAGAGACGAGTTGAAATCCGGGTGACTGTCTGTCCGTCCATCCGTCCGTGCAAGCTCTAACTTGAGTAAAAATTGAGATATCTTTATGAAACTTGGTAGACATGTTTCTTGGTACCGTGAGACGGTTGGTATTGCAGATTGGCGTAATCGGACCACTGCCACGCCCACAAAACGCCATTAATCAAAAACAAATAACTTGCCATAACTAAGCTCCGCAATAAGATACAAGACTGTTATTTGGTACATAGAATCACATTAGGGAGGGGCATTTGCAGTTAAAACTTTTTTTTTAAAGTGGGCGTGGTCCCGCCTCTAATAGGTTTAATGTTCATATCTCCTAAACCGCTAATGCTATAATAACAAAATTCACTAGAAGCAAATGCTTTTAGCACTTCTATTGACGGTGTGAAAATAGTTGAAATCGGGTGGCAACTCCGCCCACTCCCCATATAACGGTACTGTTAAAAACTACTAAAACCGCGATAAATCAAGCACTAAACACGCCAGAGACATTAAATTTTATCTCTGAGATGGTATAAATTGGCTTTATAGGAGCCGCGTTCAAAATTAGTCAGTGGGCGTGGCACAGCCCACTTTTAGGAAAAAACCCATATCTTGAGATCTGCTCAACCGATTTCAACCAAATTCGGTGCATAACGTTCTTTTCATGTTTCTATGCCATAGTGCGAAAATGGGAAAATCGGACTACAACCACGCTTACTTCCCATGTAACACCATTTTCAATTCCATCTGATTCTTTCACTTTCCACTATGCAAATCAGGTAACAATGATTATATCCGGGTAAAACTTTGCGTGAATAATGCAATTAAAGTATGCCACCTTGCGGCCAAAAATTGTCTAAATCGAACCAAAACTGTTCAAACCCCTAAGTACTAAATATGTGGACCCCAGTGCCTATAGTTGACCTTCTACCGAAAATATCAGTCAATCCACAAAGAAATCTCAAACGAGTATACCATTTGACTTTGCGAGAGTATAAAATGTTAGGTTACATCCGAACTTAGCCCTTCCTTACTTGTTTATAAATATATTACATAGTAAAATTGCTGCAAATGCAGCGCGTAAAGTCTACGGAGTTTGAATGCTTGCAACGTATTAAAGCAAAAAAAAAACGCAAAAAAAATATTGCAAAGATCACATATGTATGTATGTACATATGTATAAAATATTACACAAAACTGTTTTCCTCGGTATCACCCAGACATTTATTCAACACTTATGTATGTATATTACCCAACCTATTCCATACATTAAGCTTTTTACGTTAGCGCGACTATTAACCAAAGTTTTATTGTATTACACGAATAACGGTTTCACTGGACTTTAAAAATCATTTTTATGACATTTTTTATAACAATGTTTTTATAGTGGGACATTTAAAATGTAAACAAAGCATTTACATTGTACTGGCCATTTGTTGATAATTATCGATTTTCGATAAATTCAAAATTGGTAAGCCCACTGTTTACATGTATAAAATGCTTAAATCGCGGAGATCACCTATAAAGTGAGCCACTTGATGTATGTACTTGCTAGAAATATGTAGTTTATATGTATTAGTTTGAAAGAAGAGCACTAAAAATTTTGATAACTACATATTTAATTGTTTTTATCACTTTTTATTCCAGTTTTTGATTTGAAAAATAAGATTTTTAACTTTTGCTGGAATTTTTAAAATAAAAAAATATTTTGTCACATTTTAAAACTGATTTTTGGTATGAAAATTAAATTTCCAATTTTTAATTTCGATTTTGCAATTAATAATTTCATTTACGATTTTTTAACATTTTCGCTGCACTTCAATTCACTAAATATAAATTTAATTATAAGCTTAAATATAAATTAAATTGAAAATAAAAATTTTAATACAAAAATTTTTAATTAGAAAATTTGCAAGCCTGAAGTTGGAAAATTTTGATTTTAGGCCTAAAAATAAAATTTAAAAATTTGTGCTTCAGAATTGGCAATTTTTATTTGTATTTTTTATTTTAAATTTTTTAACAGTTGCCAAAATTATTTTTAAAAAATTCGCAACCCTGAAATGTCAAAAGTGAATTAAAATTTAAATTAATTATTAATTATTTTTAAAATAAAATGTTCATATTTAACTTTTAAAAAATTTTCAAACTTAATTTTTAATTAAAGTTTTTTTTTTTAGAATTCAAAATTTTTTGAATGAATTTGAGAATTCAAATTTTTTTAATTAGAAAATTCACTACCTATAAATAGCGTTGTGAAAAAAAATTTTTTTGATAGTGTGCTGCAGATCCATTAGACCTTTGCACATGCTTAAATGTCAAATTTTATATTTTTATACCGAAATATGTATGTGACACGCCGTAAGGAACACGTTTAAATCACTACTTTTTAAAATTTTTGCTATCAGCGCATGTTGTATGTTTGTATGTAGGTCTATATTGACATTGAATTTTCATAAATATGTATGGAAAGTCACACTATTTAAAAATGAAAATATTCCACAAGTAATTTGTTCGTGTATATGTATATAGTGTAGTGCAGTGTGCGTATCAGCCCATCTAGCGCCGCCACAAGTCCACGCTTTACGATCATTTGAATACTACAAGTATTTTTTATATTATCACAGAGTAGCGGCTGGAGTAGTTAGTATACGCAGCAAGCTGCTTATCACTTGCAAAGATTTATGACTGCCAGACATTTTACGCTCACTTGCACAACTGAGGTGCTAGACGGACAGACAGACAGGCAGTCGCAACATGTGGTGAAATTTCGCAACGTTTAAGCGCTATCAAAACTGTTGGGTACAATTCAATGACAATGACATATTACACAACAATGCAGCGCGCTAGCACACGTTGTTGCTTTTGTCAAGCCGCGCTTCGGCTTCGGCTGCCAAGCGGCCAAGTGATAATGTGCAATGGCTTGGCGCACGCAATTCGCTTGTTGGTTTGACCCTTGAAATGGAATTGTGTAGCGGATCGTTTGATTAAAGGCGCGCGCTGCGTACGTAGCGGTTAGCGACTGCTGGTTAATGAAATGTCGATTTTATTATGAAGTTTTTGCAATTGGCGTTTCAAATTGTAGCGTTTAGTATTGGAAAGCATTTTTCTTTTACAATATACATACATATTTAAATTAATTGAATTGTTTTTTTTATGTAGTTTATTTAATTTTTTTTTTTTTGCTTTTTTGCATTTATAGAAACTGAATGGCCTTTTGGTGCGTTTCATCTCTGCCGATTCGAGCTTGCGTGATGTGCTCGCTGCTAAAATTCCAGCCGAACAGGAGCGTGTAAAGAACTTCAGGAAGCAATATGGTGCCACCAAAATGGGTGAAACCACCATTGATATGGTAAGTAGGGGGGTACAAAAAAAATTATTGTGGGCACAAAAAAAAATTATTGATTTGTAATACAAAAAAGATTTTAATATATTCTAAAACACGTGATAACTAAAATTAGCAGTTAGTTGCATAGCGTAAATGCGCCTAAGTCCATAGCGAAAAACGCCACATAGTAAAGTTTTAGAAAAACAGCGCACTTAGTACGCTAAAAACGCGCGAGTTGAAGTTCAAACAATTTTTTATACGAAAATATATATAATATTAAGTATTTTATACACATTTTAGCAATATTTGTCTTTTCGAAACGACTGTTTTAGAAAGTTAGTGCAAAGCGAAATAGCCGCAAGCGGCGCTGTGGTGTGAAATTAATTTTAAACAATGCATATATATATATAAATTCTAATTTCACATGATTTGTTATTTAAATACGATGACTTGGCAATAAATAATAATGTATTAGCAATAAAATTTCTATACAAATGAATTTCATATGGCAAGCATAAATAGTTTTGAGGTTATAAAATTTAGAGCTTTGAAATGTGTATACGAAAATTAAAAAAAAGCAGTGGTAAAATTTACGCATGCCATTTTTAATCAAAATATTGCTAATTATGATATAATTATTAAGTAACTAAGTTTTCCTTATCAAAATTTTTTAGTTATTTTTTTAAACGCCATTATCAAATAAAAAATGCTGATAGCAAAAATTAAACCGCTAGACGACAACCATATTTTTTGTTTTCTTATACAGTAGCACTATCGCTATATAAATTAGACTCATTTACATTGCTGGTATAATCAACACAAAAAAATCATAAATTTGGTACACCTAACTTTTACTGATAAGGCGTTAACATTTATACTGCTATAAATATGTAGCATAGCTGTTTTAGCCAAATATTCTTTGAATGAGTAAACTGTTATTTTACATATAATGCAAGCAATTGTTTATATGTATAATAACAAATTTTTAATCGAGACAAAATAAGAAATGTAACTTAATTTAAATAGCTAATTAAACGGTTGTAGCCCATTGTGAATTTCAAAAATCTATTTATTATTTTTTTTGTGTAAATATTGAATGTATATATTTGAGAATATTCTGCGAAAACTTGAAATTGTTCAGGCAAATAGCTTCGGTGATATGAGCGTATTTGTAATAATTTTTTAATTTAAACTGGTAGCCGATTACCCAAAACTTTAAACGCATTTTTTTCGCAACGTTGTTTTCATAGTCCGTGAGGAAATTATTTGCGAATGGCTAGACCAAACGAATTGAAATTTTAACACGACCTTCTCAGCTATATTTGTCATGTAGTAATCGAAGAAATAAGATTTTCGATAACAATATCGATTTTTTAAGCCAGTGGCATACCTTTTTTCACAAAAAACAAATTTTTTTAGGCATTTGTCAAAAATCAAAATTCCTTAAAATTTGTCCTTCGAACATTACTTTCATTCATCTATAGTAATAGTTATTTTTTTTCACTTAAACCCACCCTAAAATATTTGCAACTCAAGTATACAATAATTTTCAAGAAAAAAATTAGCAAAAAAATATGTGAAAGCGTATAAATACAAGAATTTGAGGAAATGAGAGAAAAGTGAAATGAAAATTTGTGCCAAAATAACAATACATACATGCATACATACATACATATATGTGTTTAGAAATGTTTGCATATAAGTACATACTACATACGCAAATATAACCCTATATATGACCCTTAAAAATATATGTGAAAGCATATACAATATATTTGTATACTTATTTCTCTGACTTGCAAATGGTGATTATGTAATCAAAAAACAGCAGTTGCAAGCAGAACAAGAAAATATATTAAAAAACTGCCATTGCAACTAAAAAATTTTCTATTAGATAATTGCTGGCATTTGGCCATTTCAATAGGAATATACATAAAAACATACTATACGTATGTATCGGTATATATATATATATATATACTATGTAGTTTTTAAATATACATACATAGCACATACTGGCATATATTTAAAAAATACTATAAATAAAATGCTGCTTGTTTAATAAAAAAACAAAACATAACAATAGCGAAAGAATGCAATCTCGTTCTTTTGAGCAAAAGCTACGCCAATTCGTCACGCAATGCTATTGCCATTGTTATTGCTTTAGATAAAACAGCGTGGGTGTGGTCAATTCAATCAAATATATGTATGTACTTATATTAAATATATTATATGTAACTGCGAATTTTACATGTCGTTTACACTTAGCAATAACATTTGCGCTGCTGGCATCTTTCGCGAAGGTCAAAGGGTCAAAATGCAAAGAAAATTTTAAAATGGCAAGTATTCTTGTGCTATAAATTCACACTGCTTTATAAGTCACATTTGCAATTCAATGCAATATTTATATAAAATATTAATAATAAAATATAATAAAAAATTATGAAAATAAAAATTATTATAAAAAAAAAATTAAAACATTTTATTAAATAAAAAATATATATATAAATAAAATTAAATAAAAAATATAAAATTAAAAATTATTATAAGAAAATTATTAAAATATAATAATAATAAAAAAATATAAAAAAAACCAATCTTATAAGAAAAATATAAAAAAAATAACAATAATAATAAAATATATAAAAATAAAAATTATTATATAAAAAATATTAAAAAAAAAATAATAATATAACAAAAAGTATAAAAATAAAAATTATTATAAAATATAATAAAAAATATTTAAAAAAACTATAAAAAAAATTAAAAATAATAATAATAATAAAAATTTATAAAAAAAAATTATTATAAAATAATACAATGAAAATATAATAAAAAAAAAATAAAATTATTATAAAAAATAACAATAATAATATATAAAAAAAATAAAAATTATAAAAAAATACAAAAAAAAAAATTATAAAAAAATTAAAAAAAATAATAATAAAAATTAATAAAATTTAAAAAAAAGAAAAATTTATTACAATAAAAAAAATATTAAAAAATAATAATATGAAAATATAATAAAAAATAAAAAAATTAAAATTATTATAAAAAAAATATTTTAATAATAAAATATGATAAAAAAAATAAAAGTTAAAATTATTAAAAAAATATTCGTAAATAAATAATACTAATAATAAAAAATATAATTAAAAATATAAAAATAAAAATTATTATAAAATGTAATAAAAAATATCAAAATAAAAATTATTATAAAATATAATAAAAAATAATAGTAAAAATTAACAAAATTTAAAAAAAGCAAACTTTATTATAAAAAAAATATTAAAAAATAATAATATGAAAGTATAATAAAAAATAAAAAAATTAAAATTGTTATAAAAAAATATATTGAAAAAATTATTAAAATAATAAAAAATATAAAAGTTAAAATTATTATTGTATAAAAAAAATTATTTAAAAAAATAATAATAATAACAAAATATATAAAAATAAAAATTATTATAAAACAAATAATAATAGTAATAAAATATAAAAAAATAAAAATTATTATAAAAACGTATTAAAAAAATTATAATAATAATAAAATATAATAATAAAATAATATAAAATATATAAAACATGTTTAAAAAATAATTTTGTATATATTTTATAGAGTCTCCGACGTTTCCTTCTGCGTGTAACAAACTTCGTGGCAAATTTAAGATACCCTGTTTAGGATATAAAAAGTAACGGAACGAAACTGGCATAATTTCTAGTTCTATTTTCAGCATTCTAGATAAATTTATAACTTTTCTGCAATATATTATTCATTATACAATAACTACAATTAGTAAACCCCTTAACCTGCTTGACTGAGAAGCAAAATCAATTCAAAGCTTAACACGTTGTTTACGCTCTATTTCTTTGCAGATGTATGGTGGTATGCGTGGCATTAAGGGTCTCGTTTGCGAAACCTCCGTGTTGGACGCCGATGAGGGTATCCGTTTCCGCGGTCTTTCCATTCCCGAATGCCAAAAGGTCTTGCCCAAGGCCGAAGGCGGTGAAGAGCCATTGCCCGAAGGTCTCTTCTGGTTGTTGCTTACCGGTGATGTGCCAACCAAGGGACAAGTCAAACAATTGTCGAAGGAATGGGCCGAACGCGCTGCACTGCCACAACATGTAGTCACCATGTTGAATAACATGCCCACCACTTTGCATCCAATGTCGCAATTCGCATGCGCCGTCACCGCATTGAATCACGACAGCAAATACGCTAAGGCCTACTCAGAGGTAAGTAGAGAAGTCTGCAGACTTTTCTCGCTTCTTGTAAACTATTTTACACTTAATTTGAACTAATGCAAATTATATGTTTTTTTTATTTGGTTCCATAAAGGGTGTACACAAGACCAAGTACTGGGAGTACGTGTACGAGGACAGCATGGACTTGATTGCCAAATTGCCTGTCGTTGCGGCAACCATCTACTGCAATACCTATCGTGGTGGCAAAGGCTCCAAATCGATCGATTCCAGTCAGGATTGGTCTGCCAACTTTGTCAAAATGCTGGGCTATGACAATCCCAAATTCACCGAATTGATGCGTCTCTACCTGACCATTCACAGCGATCACGAGGGTGGCAATGTTTCTGCACACACTGTGCACTTGGTTGGCTCCGCTTTGAGCGATCCCTACCTATCGTTCGCTGCTGGCATGAACGGTTTGGCTGGTCCATTGCACGGTTTGGCCAATCAAGAAGTGTTGGTGTGGTTGCGCAAATTGCAAAAGGAATTGGGTGCCAACCCAACTGAGGATGCGTTGAAGGATTACGTTTGGAAGACCTTAAAATCGGGACAGGTTGTGCCCGGCTATGGTCATGCTGTGCTACGTAAGACCGATCCACGCTACACCTGCCAACGTGAGTTCGCGCTCAAACACCTGCCTAACGATGATCTCTTCCAACTGGTGTCGAAGATCTACAAGATTGTGCCACCAATTCTAACCGAAACCGGCAAGGTCAAGAACCCATGGCCCAATGTAGATGCTCACTCCGGTGTATTGCTGCAATACTACGGCATGAAAGAAATGAATTACTACACCGTATTGTTCGGTGTTTCGCGTGCGCTTGGTGTCTTGGCTTCATTGATCTGGGATCGTGCCTTGGGTCTGCCCATTGAGCGACCAAAATCCTTGTCGACCGATATGTTGATGAAAATGGTGCAAAAGTAAATGAAAGTGAAAATGAAAAGTGTTCAATAACGAAGGCGCCGATTTGTTGTTGGATAGAAGACGTGAATCAAATGTGGAAATAACCAAAAACCTATAACTATAAATTGCGAAATAGTTTTATTTGAAAAGCAAAAATAAATAAATTAGCCAACAGCGAAATTCGTAAATGATGAAGCAAATGCGTTTAGTTGAATACAAAATGAAAATATTTATTGTTATGCACCGATAACAACAACAACGACAAAAACAACAATTTTACCAACAACGGCAGAGACAACAAGGCAAACAAAAACAAAAAACAAAAACACTACACCGCAAAACAACTTGAAACGCTTCTAATTTTAACTTAATTATTATTACATTTAAGCGTATTGCGTGCATAAGCGCCACAGCCACTAAATGAGAACTTAACGAGCAGAAACAGCTAGCGCTAAACACAGCTAAGAATATCCCCATTTCAAAACTTATTTTATTTTAAGTAGAAAAAAGTTTAATAATCTAAGCAAAATGTGGATTTCTTTCAACAACAACAACAACAATAAAAACAAAAACGAAAAACAACAACAAAAATTTCGAGCAACAGCTGAGCTAAAAAGTATGATATTAAATTACTTTAAAGTAAATAAATTGTTTTAATTAAATAAGTACATGGTAATAACGATTCCCAAAAAATTTCACCTGCATCAAAAGTGATGCATTAATTATATACATATATACCTACATACATACATACATAGTTATGTATATATAAATATATTATGACGTATATAACATACATATGTATATGTATACAAAATATACAAACAAGTATCTTGTGAAACGGCATTATTACTTTGTGAGTTGTTGCAATTCAATGAAATAAAAACAAATATTAAAACATGTATTCGAGAATAAGTGAGAAAGCTACAAACAATAAAGAAAAACTAAAAACATTAAAACATAAACAAAAAAATGTATTTGAGTTTATTGTTAAGAGCCGGGTTGTGATTTTTTTGCTTCAAAACTTTTGAATTGAAATTTAGATTAAAAACGAAATTAAAATCTGAAAATTAAATTATATTTATTATTGTAATTCTTTGTAAATTTTTTAATTTTGAAATTAAAATTTCAATTGAAGTTTTGTTTTTCCTTGCATTTTTTTTAATTTTTAATACAAGAATTTTGCTAATTTTTTTTCTTTAAAATTTCAATATTAGATTTCTACTTTTTAACTCAAAATCGGAATTAAAAATTTAATTTTTAATTTTTCTTCATTTTAATATTTTTATTTATGTTTTTAACTAAAATTTCAATCGAAATTTATTTTTTTTTAATTTTTTAATCCAAGAAATTTGCGAATTTTTTTCTTAAAAATTTCAATACTAATTGCTTTATTTTTCATTTAATTTTAACTTTTTTATTTTTTAATTTTGAAATTAAAATTTCAATTGTAGTTTTATTTTTATTTCAATCTCTTTTTAGTTTTTGATTCAAGAAATTTGCGATGTTTTTCTTTTTTTAAATTCCAATATTAGAATTTTAATTTTTATTCCCAAAATCGAAATTAAAAATTTTAAATATCACTGTTTTATTTTTTTTTGTAACTTACGTTTTTTTATTTTTTAAGTTTGAAATTAAAATTTCAATCGAAATGTAATTTTTAAAATTTGTTTTTTATTTTTTTAATTCAAGAATTTTGCGAATTTTTTTTCTTTAAAATTTTAATATTAGATGTTTACTTTTTAACCCAAAATCGGAATTAAAAATTTAAAATTTAATTGATTTTTTTTTATTTTTAATATTTTTTAATTTTGAAATTAAAATTTCAATTGATTTTATTTTTCATTTAATTTTTTTTTAGTTTTCTTGAATGTTTTGTTTTTAAATTTAAGAATCTAAAAATTAGAAATTTCAATTGAAATTTAATTTAATTTTTTGTTTACTTCAAGAAATCAAAATTTTAACTCCAATTTGAAATCTAATTTTTTGTTCAAATTTTTTGAATCAAATTTTTAATCCACGAAATTAAATTTTTAATCCGAACTAAAAATCAGTATTTCAAATTGAAATTCAATTTTATATTTTGAAAAATTTAATTTTTAAGCCAAAATGTAGGCATTAAAAATGTAAAATCTAATTGAAAATTTAGTTTTTAATTGCAAAATCAGAACTAAAATTTAAAATTTTTATTTTTAATCCAAAATGTTTGGAATTAATATTTGATTTTTTTTTTTAATTTAATAGTAAAATTTGAAAAATTATTTTTTAAATCCGAACAGCGTGGATCATAAATTGAAACATTATCCAAGCAATAAGATATTTAAGTTTGCCGACCACGGTTCTAAAGCATAGAAGATGAGGACTGTGTGCGAGCTCTAGTTAAAAATGGTAGAACACGATGTACGCAAACGCGCAAAAATGTAAATTCTAAAACAATTAAGTTTTTTAATCAAAAGCTTATTTTTTATTTTTATTTAAACAAAAATATAAATTATAAAAACCGGATTAAAAATTAAAAATAAATTTAAAATTAAATTCAATAAACCTAAAAAGCGGTTTAAAAATTAATGAATGAATCTCAAAAACCGTTTTAAAAATTTATTAAATTTAATTTTAAATTTTTAATTAACCAACGGAATAAAAATTAAAAATAAATTCAATAAATCTGGTTTTGGAATAATTTTTTTTTCAATCCGATGTTTGGGAAATTTATTTTTAATTAAGATTTTCGGGACGAAAAAATAAATTTTTTTTAATGCATTATTTGCAACCCTGCTAAGAGTTTGCACTTGAAAACTGTTCAATAAAGACAACATAATAAAACTTCATATATGATAAAGGAAGTACATGGCAATTACAAAAAACACACAAAGTCAAAAATGTTTAGGAAAAATAAAAATTGAAAACAAACAAAAGCATATATTAATTTTTAGGGAGTAGCATGGATAAGAACAAGAGTGTTCAAAGTAATGCTAAATAAATTATTTAAATTTTATCAACATAGGTTTCTGTTAGCAGTAGGTTCTTAAAGGTTTAGAATATTAGTTTTAAAATATACTAGGTCCTCAATAGTTTTGCGTTGTTTATTTTAAAATATTTTCTATAATACAATATTTTAAATTTTGGTTGGTTTATTTTAAACCCTTTTCCGTAATTTTCCATACTTTTTCTACTTTATTTGTATTGCACATTTCCACTACCAAGCAATGCCACTCTTTTATTACCCTACCCACCTTTCCTACGAGCTTTAATTTCCAACTTAAAAACTTTCGAACATTGGAATATAAAAAAAACACACACTCAAACGTGTTGTTAAGCGTACAATAACTATTTATAAGCGCATTTTAATATATATTAATGCATTACATACAAATTTATTAAACAATAATATAACAAAGTACTTATTTATTTAGACGCATAACCGCACGTAGTGGATAAAGTGCTAGTTAATAGACAAATAAATATGTGTTGAAAATATTGCTGAATAATGAAAATGTGCATGTAAGCATTATAAATAATTGGAAACTTAATAAACAAACATTTTTTGCTGTCCTATTAAATTGTTTTGTGGAAATTAAGACATAGTGGATTTGTTTAAAATTAGCAAACTAGCTCGTTATGAGAAAAGGATTTCGCAAGGACTCTTAAAAATAAATGCTTGCTGATTGGCGAAAAAGTTAAAGATAAAACCCACCATTTTGGCATACTTTTTTAACTGCTTTCGTGTTAGTAGCAACTGAGTGAGTATGAGATTGCAGCTTCGCTTCA
The DNA here is from genome assembly GCF_042242935.1 of Bactrocera oleae. Classification (NCBI taxonomy): domain Eukaryota; kingdom Metazoa; phylum Arthropoda; class Insecta; order Diptera; family Tephritidae; genus Bactrocera; species Bactrocera oleae. The sequence continues at coordinate 6,366,810 of NC_091539.1, forward strand.
GCAGAGATATTGTTGTAAGCTCTTTCTTATGTCGTTAATATATTTATTGCTGTTTGAAGATAATTCTTGGCAACTGCATATTGCTCCCGTAATATAAATTCAAGGCTTTAAACAACTTTACACATTATTTGGTCGCGCATACACACTATAATTACGAATCAACACTTTGCGTATTCATTAAATTTAATGCACAATAACAAATTTTACAACACAAGTGTATACATATTAGAAAACAAGTATTGTTTGTGCTTCTGCTCATGATTTTCAATCAAAGAGCAGCTCAGTACAGCCCTTGTGGCTGCTAAGCGCTTTGCAATTGCACTTAAATCACTTTTTCTAATTACTTTACGATTTGTACTACTTATTTACACTACACCGCCTTCACTAGTTTTACTACGCTTTAAATGAAAACTATTCACACTATTATTAAATACATTTGAATTATTAAAGAACAAAATATACTTTGATTTAACGCGCTCTATGACACGACAAATTTAATATCCGTTAACTGTCAGTTTGCTCATGGAGGGGCGACATCTAGATGTGAAATTTTCAGAGCTCCTGTGTTGCTAATAATGTGATAAAAAATATTTAATTAACTAATTTTGTTTCATGGTAAAAATGTTGTATATTTGTAATTTCTAAATTAATATTTTAATTTTGCAACTGTATTTAATATAAGACAGCACAATGTTCTTTCAAACTTTTTTTATAAATCGCAAGATTAAGTAATTTTGGCAATCTTGTTCTACAAGTGATTTTGACAGTTCACCAGATTTCGGCAAATTTTACTTTATTACGGCAAATTTCTACTTCTGCAGACGTCGCTAGCAATAAAAGTGTTAAATATCTAAGAAAAAACTATAAACAATGGCTTACGATTTAAAGAAAGAATCAGATGTTAAGGAGTACTTAGATAAATTGGGCGTCGAATATCGTTTTGGCTGTTATTCGGAGAAGAAACCAGAGGGTAAATCGCTAATTCCTTGCAAAGCAAAATACAACAGCCGCATATGCAATCGCTGAGGTCTACGCATGTAACTTCCAGGGTGTCGAGGGGGTACCTAACCTCCCCATTGTATTAGCGCCTGTTTCGCAAGCGTTTGCTTTGTATATTTGTTGCTTTTATCAATTATACAAATTGCACGTACACACTTTTTTGTTTAATACAACTAACTTATGTACATATATATTATAGTTTGTCATCTTTTGGGCGATTATTTGGAGGGCATAAAGAAGGACTTTGAAAAGGCGGCTAAAGTTTACAAATCCACATGTGACGATTACGGTTATGCGAAGTCCTGCTTCAAATTTGGTAATTACAGTTTCTTAGGTAAAGGCAAAAGCGGGAGCAAGGGTGATCCGCGTAGTGCGTATACATATTATGAGAAAGGTTGTCAACTCAACGATCCCGATGCATGTTTGCATACAGGCTTGCTATTGGTGTCGCGTTCCATGCACAAGGAAATTGATCGTAATGTGCCCAAGGTATAAATTGATGGTGTACATAAGAAAATATGCTAATTTTGGAGTGTTGACGAGCTTATTTGTTAATTAGTGAACTTCGCAGTAAAATATTGCTGTTTATGTGTATATAAGTATGTGATGTGCTAGTGACATAACACTTGAGATAGCGCTTAGTATTAAGAGTGTATTTATGCCGCTGCTGTAACAAACAACAGTGTATTTATGCCTGTATACTATTTAAAACACTTTCATATTTTAAGAAAATTTTGGCTTTTTACATTCGACAAAAGCTACTCATTACACTATACCGTCGATATAGGACCACTAGCATTTAATACAAACTGAACAATCAAAATCAAGTCTTTTGTGAAAAACTTTTTTATGTGTGAAGTTTGTTATAGTTGCGGCGTAACGAAGTTAATTAATGTTTGTGCTTGTAATATTTTCAGAAAATGTTTGCTTTTTATTTATTTGTATTATTTTTTTTTTTATTATATTAATTATTTCTTGAATATATTTCAGGGCATCGAATGCTTGTCGAAGAGCTGCGACATGAATAACGCCACCGCCTGTTTCTACCTCTCTGGCATGCATATTTCCGGCGTGCAAAAGAAACCGGAAACGTCCACACAAGTTAGCACTACGGATATCAAAAAAGCCTCACCAAAAGATAGCGATTACATTTTGCACAAGGATATGAAGAAGGCATTCGAATTTGCTTATAAAGCTTGTGAACTACGCAATATGTACGCATGCGCAAATCTGAGTCAGATGTATGCGCGTGGCGATGGTATTGAAAAGAATGAAAAGGAAGCGGAGAAATATAAGAAAATGGCTTTGGACATGCAGGATGAAGTGAAAAAACAACAACAAACGCTAGAATTTCAACAAGGCATAAAAATGCCGAACTGAGCATGAACGAACCGTAGTATGTAGTGGTTGGCGCTAGCATAAATTGTAACAATTTCAAGCGCAACTTCGGTCTCCAAAATATATACAGACGTAAGCGGCTGCAATAGTAAAACACAAAATTTATTTTTATTAAAAAAAATAAAATATTTTTTGTATGCATAAGAAGTTGACTTAGTAAGGAAAATAATTTTCGTTAAATTTGAGAAATTGCTTGTAAAGTAGCCAGTAAAATAGTTAGAAGCCATGGCAGAAAATATATATATATTCAAGAAAGACTAACTGCTTGCTTTTTGTTATTTTCTTTGTTGCTTTTGAAGCAAAATTAATTATATAAGTTAAAGTTAATTTAATGTTCTTGTGCGTGTTTATATTGAAAAAGAAGGAATATGAAACGAACAAGCAAAATAAAACAATTTAATGACGGATGTAGAAAGAAGAGAGAATATGCATGAAAAGGATTGATTAATTTTTAGGTAGTAGTAAATGAGTACAGTTAACTTAATTAAATTTTAAAAAAAATTTATAAATGTGGGATATTTAGTTAATAAAAATTCAATAAAAAAAATAAAAATAAAAATGTCCATAGTTATTAAATAATAAAGAGATATTTTGGAATTTATAAGCGGAGAATGGAAGAACGGGATATTTACTGAATTTTTGGCGTAAAATTCACTATTAAAAGTTAAAAAGCAGTTGAATATTAATTTTAATTATAAAAAAAAAAACATATGTACAAATATTTGTATGTATTTAGGTATATATATATGTGTGTGTGTGTGCGCACTAGTAGGCATAACTGCAAGCTACACCTCCATATCAATTGCTGCGGCGGCGCGCGTACGCTTGCACTTAAAGCCATTGGCGCATTCCACAATAGCGGGTCACGCACCAGCAATTTGTTGTTATTGTACTTAAGTATTAATTTCACTTAAAAATATTTTTTCTACTGATGTTGCAACATATCCGCGCCGACAACACAATTTGTTCTATCAAAAGGAAGCAGCAATATGCCATACATATACACAGGCATACATACATGCATAAATACAATATATGCATATACATACATTTACGCTGATATACACCACACTGCTGGTACGAGTATAATACCTTAATTGTAACTTGATTAAATTATAATAAAAAATATGTCGTTAAGCAACGCGAAGTCGAATGTCGTGGCGTTGTTTGTTGTAGCGAACTCTGAGTCAGCTAATATTTTTTGTAGAAGGCAATAGGAAGTCAGCTGACAGTTCATGACTGCAGCTACATTTAGTTGCTGATCTTTGTTGTTGTTGTTGTTATATCAACAGAAAATATTTCTGAAGTAATTTGGCGGTATGGTGCCGGTTTGACAGTCCTTGGTCGGATAAAAACTCGGGTCCGTTTCGGTTACATTGACCCGACTGTCCTGGGAACGGATTGCTGACCTTTCTTAATTGACGCTGAAAACTTCTTCTGCGTGAAGTAAAGTTGGCAGAGTGAGCGCTAGCAGGACCCGGCATTTCGGTAACAATATCGACTTACAGTATGGAGAGACTTGGTTGGGGTTGGGAAAAGACCCTTAATATCACTGAGTAAGGCGAAGAATGTTTTATATATAACCCGTAAGGAGTACAGACTGGAACTAAACATTACAGTCGATGGCGTTACAATTCCGACGGTCAATAACCCTAAAATTTTAGGTGTTACATTTGACAGCTTGTGCTCCTTCACTCCCCAGATGACCGCGATAACTGCCAAAGTACAGAGCCGCAACAAAATCCTTGCCGGCAGCTTTTGGGGAAAAGACAAAGAAACGTTGCTGGATACTACAAGGCAATCGGCCGGCTGGTCTTAATGGATGTAGGGCAACGCAGACGAAGAAACTCCAGACATGTCAAAACAGTGCACTCCGGACTATCACGGAATGCCTCTTGATGTCCCCAATCGAACACCTACACAGTGAGGCCCGTATGCTTCTGGTTAAGGAACATAACGAGCTCCTATCCAAGCAGTTTCTGCTGGGCGAAATCGCCTCCTTGCAACAGGAGGAGAGGTCCTTCCTTAATTACGTCGACGACAATAGACACTACACCGACTAGACTTCCGACGCAACGAACTTTTGACATGCACTGACCGCCAAACACAGTGGAGCCATCAGCAACTTCACCGACTCCCTTTCAATGAATGGTGGTTTGACTCCTAAACCACCACCCATCGCAGAGGAAGAGCTCGAATTGCCACGAGAATCTAGAGTGACCCTTGCGCAACTTCGTTCTGGCTCCTGTAGCAGGTTAAACTCCCACTTATCCAGAATCGATCCCGACATACTAAATATATGTTCTGCATGCAATGAGTCTCCGCATCACACGAACCACCTCTTTGCATGCCCTGCGAATCCCACTCATCTAACATTCCTCGCACTATAGTCGAAAACCGTCGAAACTGCACGTTTGCTGCGCATACCGTTAGATAATTTCGATGAAAACCAACTTGAATCTTACCACCATCTTTTTTCTTTTTTTTTTGTTAAACATTTAACCTTCAAGAGCTTGTACCATTTTTACATTCTAGTAATAGTTTACTAACACAGAACGTAACGCGAAGAACGGCGGGTTCAAACCTCTTTCGAAGCAAAACAAACTGCGTTTTTTTTTAATATTGCTCACTCCGTGGAAGTTAATGTCCAGTCGGAGGTTTCAACTTAGGAAATGGTGTGGTAAAAAGCGCCCGGAATAAAACTAAATATTTTTTGTATGGCGACCTCTGGGCCGAAACTTGGAGCTGGTATTTCTGACAAAAAAATGCTACTCATAAAAGTGTAACATCTCGTATGTGGTCTAAAAATGGTAGGGCTTACATTTATTAGACTTTTATAAGCATTTTGCGTTTGAGATGAACGGTTCTGTCATATTACGAACTCTACTCGGACTACTAGCTCTACATGGAAGCAAGTGTCTTTATGCACGACAGAGAAAGAGATTTGCTACTACTATTTGGACTGAATGGCATTTATTTACAGTGATTGTAGAGAAAAGGAAGTTTTCGGTACACAAAATTATGCGTGCTTTTTTGCAAGAACGAAAAATCCAAGAGATAAGAGAAAGCTGATGCAATGCTTGAAACTTTTCAGGAAAGTCTACTGTGAAAAATTTTAGAGTCTCGGAACGAAACTTCCATTTTTCTCAATGAAAGTGGTTTGATTTCAGTACATTTTGAGGGAGTGAAGAAAATACAAACGCTATGTTATATATACTTATACATATGCATATGGTAAGCATATAAGTTTGAATAACTTGCAACACACGTTGTTGATTAAGTGTGCCTCACTCTGTTGCTTAGGCGAACGACTACGTTGAGCGTTTGCTCACTAACTTTGCTTGATTATTTCATGAAGCGATCGGTGCTAGAGCACCCACTTAGGTATTTGAGTAGACTATAGACTATACCTATAGTGTATATGGGTTTCAATATGCTCATTTGTGTATGTACATATGTATATAAATGTATATACACACATATATACATATTTGTGCGAGTATATGAATAAATTACTTTTAATGGGTGCGATATCAACGTCTAAATTAATACAGCAGCACACTGGAACATACAAATACTTAAGTCGAAAAATGTTATTTTATATAAAGAGAACAAACACTTTATATATATATTGTATATATATCTATACATAAACATTTTGTTTATATACAAGTATTTTTAAGTCTCCAGCGACTAATAATTCTACCAAAAGTTCAGTTTAGCTTATATATTCGTGCATACATATATAGTATATAATATATAACTATATACAAGTATTTACTGGCTTGTGTACGTGTAAATCTGATCTTTGCGTTCATTTGAGATATCTAATTTTAGTCGCCATTAACGATTTGAGAGAGCACACGTCACAATTTAAAGCTTGGCAAACACCAACAAAATAATCATGTAATTTAAATATTTTTCAATTGCATAAAAATGTGCGAATTTTCGCATAACAATATTAGTTAACATAATCTTGGCAAAGCTGCTTAGATGACGTATAGGTATGCTAATATTTTCTAGCACTCTGCTCAGCAAAACGAGTGCTAAGGTTGGTCAAATTAAATTTGACTGAGCGTCGTAAGAATTTGTTTTAGATCGCAGCATCTGTATGTAAACCTATAACAAATTCAATAGCGTTATAGCCGCGATCTATTACCGCCAGCTTTAGTGGGTGCTTAGTTAAGCTTCTACACTACTTTATACTCTACATAATTCAAATTGAGGATTCCAGCGGAAGATAGTAATGGTTAAAGAAGCGAAGCGTATGGATCTGGTTGTTAACGAGCACAAGTCGAAAAATATTTCGAAGATACAATAGTATCTTCTGTCATCAAACAAATAGTCAGCGCATTCGCGACTTGGCTTCCCCAACACTGTTGACAGTCATAAAAGTTACATTCAGACATAAGTCGAATGCTAGACGACTTGTAGTCCAACGTAGAAACGTTCTTGCCAATAGGTGCTACTTTGGTACCTAGTTAGTGGTAATCGAAAAGTAAAGTCCTCTCGCGACGAATAAAGACTAAACTCTACAAGTCACTCATCATTCTCGCGTTGGCATGGATAATGACAGCAACCGTTGATTCGACGTCAGGAGTTCTGAAGAAGAAGGTTTTGCATTAAATTTATGGTGCTTTGTATATTGTCAATGTTGTATACCGCAGACGATGGAACGGAGGAGCTATACTAAAGAGATATACGACGATAGATATAGTTCAGCGAAACAAAAGACCTGGCTAGGTCATATTGTCCGAATGTATGAAAATACTCCAGCTTTGAAAGTACTTGATGCAGTACCCGCCGTTGTAAGCAAAAGTAGAGGAAGACCTCCACGCCGTTGGAAAGTTCAGGTGGAGAAGGAACTGGCTGCACTCGCTGTAGAAACTAACTAGCCCCATATATAATATATTTATATCTTTAATCTTTGCTGATTCGTCGTTTTAATTACTGATTTTCGATTCGTTCTATTTGACGGACCTTTTTGATACGATATGCTCACGAGTGATTCAACAACTAATGAAGCGACCCGACTATCTTTTTGGTAGAAAACCTGCACCACAGGCTAGTTTTCCGTTAGTAAGAGCGGTTCAAGTCAGCTTTATCATAGACTTTCTATAGACTGCTCATCATGGTGTCGACAAAAGTCATCTGGCATTACTTGTAAGGTACGTTAACAACGTATATACCCTCCCTCATGTTACTACAATATTTTCGCCTGAATGAAGCGAGCTTAAACGAGCACGCAGAACAGTCTGTAATACTCTGCCGTATTCGCTGTTGTTTCTAATCGGATGTACAATGTAATACATTCGTATCTCATAGCAAAGAGCATAAATTCTTGAGGAAAGTCTTAAGCAAAAACTTTCAAACTCTCAATTTTCAATTCTTGAAATCACAACTTGGCTAACTTTCAAAAACAGCCCTGCAATACCACACACTATTTTTCATAAATAACTGAACTGTCTACAAACTTCCTATATAAATAATACAAATGTATATATGTACATATGACAGCTGATTTAACTGTTTATGCTTTACTTTTTCTCACTGCTTTCAGTCTAACTTTTATCCCCGTCCATTGTATGAGCATTAATTTGTTGAAAGCTAACAAAAAACACATTGTAGTCTTTTAAATATAATAATAATATAAAGTATAATGTAAGTGTGTGTTTGTTTATTTGTATATGCAGTAATCATGAACCGTTGCTTTTATGACCACCACTCTCCTTAATAGTTATTGTCACTTAATAATGGCAGAGGTAACGGAGCAAGAAAGACAATTTTTAAATTATTGCTTGTCAACTCGTGTTCGGTTATTTACTTGCATGGCATTCGCACAGTTGGGTGCCTGTAGCTTGCGCGCTCAGTTGACAGTTTCTACAGAATCATCTCTTTTGGTATTTTTCCTTCAAAAGATTATCTCTTTTGATTCCACAGTACGAGTATAATCGGTTTGTGTATGTAAGGAGAAGAAGGAAGCGGGAGGGCTAAAGAGGCTGTGATTATACAGTTATTTACAATAAGTCGATGCAACTCTACGTCTGTAAAAAGTTGTAAATGACGCTTACATAGGACTTTTTAGACGCTTAATCAAATATATTTTTCAATTTGACAGCAAAATAAGAGTTCGCACAAGCGGAAGATAGATATAGAGGGAGAGAAATAAAAGGACGGATTGTGGTGTGCGAAAGAGAGAGAGAAAGATGAAAAGAAAGAGTGAGTGTGTGCGAGAGAGAGAGAGAAAGATGAAAAGAAAGATGAAAAGAAAGAGTGAGTGTGTGCGAGAGAGAGGGAGAGAGAAAGAGTGAGTGTGTGAAAGAGAGAGAAGGAAGTTAGGCCAAACTAGAATTCCCAAAAAAGTCGAACTTTGCCAATTTATGCTGAGAGTAAGAAAAAAGGAAACTTATTTCTCGCTGTCAGTGTAATTTTAGTCAAAAAAATTAATTTTTCAAATACACTGGATAGATCTAATCAATAAAACAATATTTTTTAGTTCCGTGTTGGTTTTGACAACCGAGAAAAAATCTCATTGCTGCGACTCTGCTAGGATTCGACCGCTGAAAAAGTCAGTGAAACATTTGCAGGTGACTCAAAATTGCAAGCGGCTTTTTTTAGTGTACATAATTTAAGGGGCAGATACTGTATATACATGGTATGAGTAACATACGCACTGTTTTCAGACAAAGCAACTCAATTAACAACATAAAACAAAAATTTGTCATTCAAAATGGCTGAATGCCGTGGCGCGTGTGCATAACGCGTAGCAAGTCCAAAATTAATCGGTGGCCAAGCCTCTTAACTTATAAAAAATATATAAAGATTAAATCAAATGACTGTGTTTACAGCAGAAAAAAATAATGGACATTTAAATGAAATGTTGTAAACAATTAAAAAAACAAAAATAAATCAAAAATGCTAAACTCGAACAAACATCAACTGGTTTTATTTTAATTTTTTTTTATTATTATGTTTTTTACTTTTTAATTTAATTTTAATCGACCAAAAGTTGTAAACAAAAAAAATTTTTTGTAGAACAAAAAATCGCAAAGAACTAAACTCAAACAAGATTCATCTGCTTTAATTTTGTTAATTTCCATAGAATTTGTTTTTTGACTCTCACAAAATTTTTTATTTAATTCTCACAATTTTTTTAATATATTTTTTATTATTTTTTAATTGTTTATAATTTTTTAATATTTTTTTTATTGTTACTGCACCTGTTTAAATCTCAGTTTAGATCAGATTCTTTTAATTTTCAAATAATTTAATTTTTGTATAATTTTTTTTAAATTTTTATACATATATTTTTTCAATTTTTATAACAATTTTTTTTAATTTTTATAACCTTTTTTTTAATTTTTTAATATGTTTTTTTTTATTCTTTTCTTTGTTCACCTATTCTATTGAGCAATTCTGGCCACTTCGTTAGAGTGCATCACTCAATTTCTCCAGTTAACCACAATACACTTCAGCATTAAATGCGGTGTTGTCGGGCAAAGCTCAAAATAAACGACCTCTTTAAAGTCCCACCAAACATACAAAATAAACTTTTTTGCATGACTATCGGCCTTTGAAGTGAAGTCGGCTTCAAGTTGCCTTTCAGGATGTGCCACATTCTCAAGATCGAAATTGCCGGAACGAAATTTTGCAAACCAATTTTGGCATTGGCTTTCGGTCAACACAACTTCTCCGTACATATCACATAATTTTCGCCTTGCTTGAATAGCATTTTTATCCTTTTGTTAATAAAACTGTAAAATATGCCGAAAATGCTATTTTCGATCTTTGACAGGGCACCAAACTAAATCTATTCTAAAAAAATTAAAATAAATTTTCAAACAAGCCTTACTATATCAGCAATTCAAATATATAACGGTAAAGCGGTTAAGTGTGAAGTTGGCTGCGAATAAATTCAATATGACCAGCTGTTGTCATCAAACGAAATTTTTTAGTAAATTACCCAATATTTTTATACATACATATTTAATTTTCCAGAATTTTTTTGTTTTTATTTTATAATTTTTATGTTTTTGTTTATTGTTAAAAAACTTATTTGTATTCAGATTCTGTAAAAGTTGTAAAAAACCAAAAAAACACCGCTTAAAACTAACCTCAAACAAGAGTTACCTGCTATAATTTTTTATTTTTTTTATTTTTAAAATTTTTATTATTTCCTTTTTAATTTTTTTATTTGTTTTATAAGTTTTATATATTTATTTTGTTATTTTTTTAAATTTATTTTTGATATATTTATTCATTTAGTACTTATTTGTTTTTATACTTTTTTTTTTTATTAAATTGATTTATTGAATTTTAATTTATTTTTTGTTTACAACACTTTTATATTTATTTATTCAAATTTTGCAATTTGTTTATATTTTAAATTAATCGTTATTTTTTTACTTGCTTTATTTTTTTGTTTTTATTATTTCTTTTTTAATTTGTTTTCATGTTTTAATTTATTTTTATATATATTTGTGATAAGTTTTTTTATTTCATTTTATTTCCATATATGTAATATATATTTATTTCTTGAAAATTTTTTTTAAATTTATTTATAAAATTTTTGAATCGAACATTTTTCATACCTTTTTTTGGAAATTTTCTTTTTCTTAATTCTAATGATTTTCATAGTTCATTAATACACGAGCAATTCAAGCGAATGAAATCCACCTGTATTACAGCGCTGTCGTGCGCCGCGTTTGCTGTATATGTAAAATACTTATATACATACAAATAAAAATGTATATATACATATGTATATATATATATATGTATGTATGTCTAAAAAACGCGTCAGACATACGCGCATTCAAAAAACTTACATTACTACAAAAAAAAACAAAAATGTACTTTAAAAAAAGACATACTACCGCGCTGGGTGGGTGGGTGCACAATCAAGTCGTACCTTGCCGCGACCCGTCAACGTTGGCGTTGCTGATTGCGCGTCAGTCAAACGCGACGCGTTGAACTAGCTGATTGAGCAGCCGCCGGCGGCAGGCACAATACACATACACACGCAAACACACACACACACAACGACAATCAACTGCTGCAGCTTATATGCTTTATACAAGCGCAACGCGTCAACAAATAGCGCTTTCCGTTTGCCACGCTTTTCATGCGACCTGCCGCAGCGCGTTAAATACATAAATACACAATGCCTACAAACGTACAGCAGCGACAATTGTTGCCATCACTGTCAATTGTCATGGATTACGCTTGCGTCGGTGCTGTATTTTTGCTGAATCGGAGTCGTAGTCGTTGGCACTCGGCACGGTGCATCACGTTGACCCGCCGTTCAGTATGCTATTCGACGACACTGGCAATGGCGGCTTACGTTTAGTACGCGCGGCAAATTTTTCAAGTCACTTAGTAAAATTCCTTTGACTAAGCACCGAAAATTAAATTATTACAACAACAATTGTAGCAGTAGCAGTAGCAACAAAAACAATTTACGGCAACAATAGGATGTTGAAAATCGAATGATTGGTACTCGGCAACGCGCAACATTGCAGCAAAGACAACGTCTAAGGCGGTGCACGACGTCGAACAAAAAGCCGACAACGTGAGCGGCGCAAACGAAGACGGAAAGGCGCAAACGATTATCATTGACGGCATTCATATGTGCTATATAGATATATACATAACAACATACATGTGTACATATTGTATGTAGTATATACTTGTGTTGCACGGTTGCTTAAGCTGTGTGGCTGCCGTTAGTTAGTCTCAGAAGATTTGCCGAAAGCTGTAATACGAACTTAAACGGTATCCGGTCGCGTTTAGTAGCGAGTGGCGTACACTCGATCCGGGTGACGACGGTGGCGACGACAACGACTAAGACGCGCATGGCGTTGGTACAGCGCGTGAATTAGTAAACGTTTGCGGGCAGTGCGAGCACTTCGTTTGCGGTGGCTGGATTATCTGTCGATTAGTGCGCGAATGTGCAACGCAAAACAACCGTTTTTGTCAGTCAGTGTACCAAAGTAAAAAAAAAAACACAGAAAAAAGTTATGCGAAAATACTGAAGAATACTTATTAATTTTCCAAATCATTAATCAATTTTTGAAGTTTTGTTAATAAGAAATTTATGTGAAATCGCGCGTATGTGTTGAAATTGCGTGAAAAAAGCGTATTTTTGAATTTGCATTTGCACCACAAGCTGACAAAAATCGCTGAGTACACGCGCACTGAACTCGACTCAGTGTCAGCGTCGGTTAAAGTGCAGAATTAACGCTTTGCGGTTGTCAAGAAGTAAAGTAAATTTAGCAGCAACATGGAAGATCATTGGGGCCTCAGCAGCACAACCGGTACATATGGATTTACTGTGTAGTGTTATCTAACCTTATAAGCAAACTCGCTGAATGAGTAGTCCTGCCAACAAATCGATATATCGATATACATGCATAATATATAATATTTTGTGCTTTCAAGACTTTTTGAAAAAATATTTTCTCTAAATAAAATGTCAATATGGAATATTCTCCATTCACATATACTCAGCTACGCGTTGGCGGCATCTGCTAAGTTAACTGCTCTTAGCTATTAGGAAATCCTGTTATTTCCAAATACATAGATCATAGATTATCGAAAAAATTCGCAAAACCATGTTCTCCATGCTCCACCCTTCGCCAGAACTTTGCAAATTTATAGCTAAGGCTTCTAAAAGGATTCCACACCAAACGTGACCTCTACAACTCGTCATTGGCCTCCATATCAGCTCGAAAGAGCTGTATAAACCGCAGTAGCGCACTGGCTTACAAGTCCTGTTCAACGTATCGAGCTAAGTCCCTCAGTTATCGATATATCTATCTGAAATTTATCACTGTTATTTATCGCGTAAGCGCCGATATCGAATCATTATAGATTAAAGCTGCTCAAAATTAAGTTCTTGTATGATAAACTTTTATATTTCACAAGATCTCTGCACGAGATTTGGCACAGAATATTCTCCAAGACAATACTAAATCTTCGAAAATATTTTTTAAATTTTTTAAATAAATTTCCTATAGCATATAGCGGTCATACAAATTCCGATCACAAACAAGTCCGTGTATCGAAAATTATTTTATTTGGACGAGATATTTTCACGAAATTTGGCGAAACGGGTAATTTTCAAGGCAACACTGCAGTCTCCAAACATATTGTTTAGTTTGGACCACTATAGCACATAGCTGCTATACAAACTGAAGGATCAAAATCAATACAAATATCTTTTTATACCTTATATATGCTATAATAAATGCACTTGTGAAGGGTATTATAACTTTGGTGTCTTCTTGCTCAAATTATCTGAAATAACACTGCTATAGGTTTTATATAAGACTCGAAACCATCTAGTGCCATTGACTTCATAGTCCCATTGGTAATTGTTTTAAAGTTTTTTTGTTTCGAATTCCGTTCTTCGGGTATGTTGAACTTATCCTGGTTCTTTAGTCTGGTGTATCAAATAAGTCCTCCATCTCTTACTCTTTGTAGTGGTAGCAGTTGTTAACTTTCCCCCAAAATTATTTCACTTTACTGTGTGCTCTTTGTCTTCCAAGAACGGCATATTTAGAGAACTATCTCACTCACAAATTATAGTTTAGGTTTTGTATATCTTTACCAAAACTACAATATAATAATTTTAAATAATTTAACTCATATATTTAATTATTTAAATTTTTGGTAACTTTTTTATAATAGTTCAATAACTTTTCTTAAAAAGTTTAAAATAAACTCTATTAAGTGAGGTTAGCAATATTGTTTCATATAGAAAAACAGCTTCTATTGGATCAGGCTAAATCTGCAGATAATCAGAATAATTTGGTATAATTAATGCAAGATGTAGGTAAATATTATAAAATAAAACAACAACGAATACATATTTACGAATGCAATGCAAAACAAATGGAGCGAAATAATATTAATTAACAAAATAATGTTTGCCATTGAAAAACTAAACGCACACACACGAAAACATGAATGGTTAAAGTAAATAAATAAAAAACACCAAAAGCCAAGCTCTATTGAAATAAATCTATAAACAATTGTGTCTAGCTTACTTCAGTTGCAGCCGTGGCTTCTATGAAATTGAAACAAATTAAACAAAGAGTATATGTACAGCATGGCGTATGCGTAACAAATATTCAATAGACACTGAGCATGAAACAATAAGCAGCCGATGTAATGATGCGGAACCGCAACGGAAAAATATAGTGAATAGCAAGAAGCAGAGAAATACGAAACATGAATTTACAAGCGAATATTTAATAAAATAGAATTAATGAAAACTATAAACTTGAAACGGAAAATCAAAAATGAAATGAAAATGCGCTTAAAAATATAAAGCATAACATTTTAGGTTATAAAATTAAAAACTTAGAAAAAAATAAAAAATAAATAAAATGTCATAAATAAAAAATTATGTCAAATTGTGTAAAAGAAATATTAACAATATAAAATATAAATTAAATATAATTTAAAAAAAATTAAAATTGCAAAAAATAAAAAAATTATAATCCAAAATAAAAGATAAATATTAGTATTATTGTAAAAATACATAAAAACTGATGAAAAATGGAAAGAAATAATAAAAAAGGAAAATAAAATAACATATATTAAAATAAATAAAAAATAAGAAATTAAAAACCAAATATAGCATGCAAATAAGTTTAAAAATATAAAAGCATAACATTTTAATAAATATAATTAAAAAAAGACAAATTAAAATTAAACCAAGTAAAAATAAAAACAAAAAATAAAATAAATATAAAGAAAGCAAAAAAAAAATATATTAAATTAAATAACAAAATAAAAATTTTAAGTTTACAAAATAAAAGACAAATTTTAAATATAAAATAGAATTTTAAAACTCAAAAAAAAAAGTAAATATTAGCAATCTTACAAAAATAAAATTAATTTTTTTATTATTAAGTGAAACCAAAATATTAAAAAAAAACGGAAAATAACATATATTACAAATTAACAAAACAAAATTGTTAATAAATTTGATGAAATATAATTTTTTAATATATATGAAAAAATTTATTTATTTTAAAATAAATATTATTATATTATATATAAAATTATAATAAAAAAGCCAATATAACAATAAACAATATTTAAAACATATAAGTTCATATTAATAGTGACAGAAAACCTACACATAAAAATAAACAATAATAAAAACAAAAAAAAAACGTTAACTTCGGCTGCACCTACATTATACACTTCACAGATGCATTTCTTATAACATACAATAAAAGGTTTTAAAAATCTGTATCTTGATTTTGAACGATCAGCTGCCATATAAAGCTATATGTTTCTGGCATTGCCTTGGACAATAATACATGCCAAATTTCGTGCAGATATCTGCTGAAATAAGATAGCTTTCCGGATGGGAACTTGAGTTTGACAAAAATATAGTCAAAACTTTGATCTGGACAGCCGATAGATGACAATTATTACAAAAAATATTGCTTATGTTCCGAAGCTTGGCGCAGAAAAATTGGTTGATACATTTTAGTCTTATTTGTTTAATCTTAGAACTACCTAGTTATGTTTTAAACCATAAAGAGGTTATTGAAACGACTATTAATCAAGAACGCAATAAGTAAGGGTATTATATTCACGTAAATACTTGTACCAATAGATTTCTGTAAGCTCTTAGCATAAAGCAACCTAAAACTTTTATCAAGCAACCGACTCGCCAGATCTCAACGCGAGAAGTTTTAGAGCTACTGGAATCTGCGAGTTTCGAATTTTAAATCAAAATAATAACGCAAGCTATTATTTGGTTTCTTAACTAGATCTATTATTTGAGCATTTTTTCGCTTGCATAAGTACAAATCCATGTTTTTAAAGCGGATATACATATTTTTCAAAAATCATGACTCAGTCGCGGCCTGCATATTTGAAAGAATTTGGAGGCCTTAGGGACCGTCAAATAACGGTTTTAATATTCCGTATTAGTTAGTAAAACTTATGTATGCTTGTACTTTCTGTAGAGACCACACTTCTGCTGATAGTAATGCACATTCAAATAAATCTTCTGCTACTTCTTCGAATGTTATTTTAAACTGTAAAGCTCCGACAGCACAGTTATGATTATATTATACATATGTACGTATACAATTTTCAAATAATTTTAGTTACTTCTTTGACTTTCTTATTCTATATTCTGTATTTGTATACTCAACGATCAAATCAACGTAAATTGTCACACAAAAGGCGAACAATTTAGAAATGAAATTAAAGCGTTGCCAAATGATGACAGACCGCATAAGTTGAACACAGAGCATGTTTGCTAAGTAAAGATAATACACAAAAGCAAACGATGAACGGACAAATACTTGTGGCTAAACATATAAGTATATACATATGTGGGTTTACTTAAAATAAATATATCCACAAACATATGTATATAACAAGAAATATTGAGCTAAAGGACAGTTACAGGTCGCGATGCGAGCGAAGCAACGGCGAAATATATGCAGCAAAGTGTGTGCCGAAAGCTAAGCGAAATGCAAAAAGGAAATCTACGCTGAATGCGTAGCAAGCGAACAGTTGAAATTGAATATTTACAAGCGCTGAGCGCTTAACAGCTGAGCAGTGCTCACGTATTACATATTGGACACACGCTCGTGCGCCTGAAAGGATGCTTGAAAATAAGCGCAACAAAGTAGTTGAAAAACGTTCAAATGTGAGCGAAGACAAGTATGCGAGCGCAAGCGTGTGCGCTGAGAGTTTTCAGCGCAAAGTTGCTTACTTATGCACTATGTATATATGCATGAAGATAGCATTATTATATATATATTTATTTTGTGCACTTACTTACTAGCAGCTTAATAAAGTGTCGCTGCCTTCACACTTTCTGCTTATTGCTCAACTCAAGCTCTGCTTGCTTATGTGTCGAAGTAAATAATTGAAATGAAAAAAAAAAAAAAACAAGCGGAGAGAGTATTAACACATACATACATATATACAAGTAGTTTAACAGCCACATGCATATATCTATGGCTACAGATGTGCATTCATAAGCGACTGATTAAATTAAAGTGAACTTAATTTAGCGTGATTGATATCGTTTTCTTTTCATGACTTTATTTTCATACATATTACAGCAATGTATACAAATTTATACATGTAGTTGTGTGTGTGTGATTTAATACACTGCTAGTATGCATGCTAGTTAAGCAGCATTAAAGAAGATTCTTGTAGATTTTCTAGCGCTAGCTTATAGTAATCTGTATATATATATATTAACATATACATATGTAGATGTCGCTGTAAAAACAGCAGCATAGAAAAATTTTAATCTTTAGCTTTATTTTAAATCTTTAGCTGGTTTGTCTCAAAAACGAAAAAAAAGTTTGCGCTTGACTTAAATATTATGGTATTAAACTATTTCGTAATAAATATTTGATAACTAAAACAAGGAAAAACGTGAAATTCGTTTGCACCGAAACTATAATACCCTTTACAAATACAAAGGTTCCTTACAAGCACTTAGTTCCGATTTAATTTTGTGAATATACCTCGTGATATAAAAAAAATGTCCATGCAAGCACTATATGCTGATCGGTTAGCTAATATGGCAGCAATATGCTATAGTCATTCGATCTATAAAATTTTTTGCAGATTGCATTATTGCCTTAGATAATGACCGGTTTAAAATTTCGTGAAGTTATTACGTCAAATGAAAGAGTTTTCCATGCAAGCACTTGATTCGGATTGTTCAGTTTGTATGGCAGCCATATGCTAGAGTGATCTGATATCGGCCGTTCCGACAAATGAGCAGTTTCTTAGTGAGGAAAAGACAGGTGCAAAATTTCAGATCGATGGCTTAAAAACTGAGGGACTAGTTTGTATATATACAGACAGACGAACATGGCTAAATCAACGCAGCTCATCATGCTGATTATTTATGTATATATTTTCAAATTTTCAAATGAAAAAAATATTTAGTAATACCCGAAACACACTCGAAGATTTGGCGTGGTCCGGCGAGAACAGTTTGTATTATAAATATAGATGTTCTTAAATTGAAACTTGAACCCAAGACTAACTAATTCTCATTCTCTTCACTACATTTATCATTGATAACCTATAAATACAGTTGAGCGAAAGGCAGAAATCATCGATTTCTATTAATGATTGTAAAGTAAAGTGAGTTTAGCATCAAAATTGTATATGCAAAGTACTATCGAAACTTCTTGCATTGGAATTGAGAAGATGAGACTGATGAGAGGCGACTTTTACGTTCATCTAATTTGGAGAGCACTGAATCGAACACACAACTGTATAAATTACAAAAATTTGCATAATCGTATATATATAAAATATCAAACGCTTATGTAACTTTTAAACGAAAACGTTTTTCATAAACACTGTCTAATCGATATAAATATATAGAGTGTATAGAACAACACATCACATATATAATATTTAGTTTTAAACCTTATAAATGTAATCTAGCAAAACTTTTAGAACTAACTGTTTTCACTGGTTTTTCTCTCGCTCGCTTTTTAAATGTGCTACGAGCATTAATTTACCAAATTCAATCTCATTTAGTTGGTGTATGCACACTCGGTATACAACACAATAACAGGAAAATCACAAAGTTTTCCTAAACGTAAGCTTGCTGGTAGTAAAAATACGTTAATCTTACCCCAAACTTCTCTCTTATAATGAATAATGAATTTCGATATCAATAATATTGTACTTTCTTAAATATTTAGGAAAATATCGCTAGGCGCATTTACTGTTAGAATTGGTTATACAAGTAGTTTGTGCACCTTCTTAGCCTCTCTTACAACTAGTTTCTCCGTTTTCTAAGGTACTCGAATCAAATTGATATTTTCTTTATTTTTCTTGTACAACACATGTCCACATACTAAGTACGTGCATTCAATTCGCCACACTCTAGTTTAATCCGTCCACGTAAATAAATTAACATTGTCATTAAATATTGCGCACATCAAAAATATCATCAATTAAACAATTGCTTGACCGCTTTGATTTCGTGTCATGCCGACGTCAACTCTTCATTTGACTTTACAGCTAAATTTCTTAAATTAATTAATTGATCTCAATTTAATGCACAAAAGCTAAAATAAGACACGATAGATGTGAAAATGTGACAGCTTAAGATGAAGGTATAATACCCTTCACAGGTGCATTTTTCATAGCCGAAAAGGGTATAAAAAGATCTTTATCTCGATTTTGATTGATTAGTTTGTACGGCAGCTATATGCTATAGTCGTTAGGTTAGGTTAGGTTAGGTTAGGTTAGAGGGTCGATCCTAAAAAGGATCCAACTTGGACAGCTTAAACGCCGGTCCGTTGTGGTACCCGAAACTCCTATGAGCCGGATCAATAGACCCTTTTTTTAATGAATGAATTTTGAATGCTATAGTCGTACGATCTGCAAATTTCTTACAGAAATTGTAGCGCTGCTTTGATTAATATTATATGCCAAATTTCGTGAAGATACCTTTTCAAATTAAAAAGTTTTCCATACAAGAGCTTAGGTTTTATTGGTCAGTTGGTATGTTAGCTATATGCTATAATAGTCCGATATCGGCAGTGCCGATGAGCAGTTTCTTGTGAGAAAAGAACGTGTAGAAAATTTCAGATCGATATCTCATCTCTTATATAATATTTACAGAATTTTCTTTTGAATATATATTATAGAACCAGCGTTGTTTAATTATAAGTAGCCTCTTCTTTACTGAAATTAATTGAAATGTAAAAAATGTTTAATGGAACTTTGAGACTTACAATTTGCTAAGATAGTCGTGTCCATTGCAAGTTAGAGATTCCTTTCCTATTGACACATATTTCTTTTTATACTATATTTTCTGTATCTTATATAAATAAATGTGCAAGAAAAACATTTTTGACCATTTCAACATAAGCGCCATTTATCGCTTCAGCATCACAACTAACGGTTATCTATTAGGTATATTTTCTATTATCAAGCAACGTGCCAAGTATGCTTACGATATTAAGTATTTTATTTTAATTTAAGCTAAAAATATCAGGAATATCATATAAGTCTTCTGAAATAAGTGTTCAGTCAACACATATCCTCTAAATGTTAATATGAAATCGCTCAAAAATCAAGTCATAATGCACTTTTGACAGTCAAACCTGTGGTATATCGAAAAATCTTGTGGTATAACGATTTTATTTTGAAGTGAAAATTATATATTTAGTATATTGAAACAGACAATGAAAGCTCACTTCAAATAATCAATATAAAAACATTTCTAAAATCTCAACTGTCTAATAAAAATCACAAAATAAATCAGAGAATTTTAACTTTTCAACTTCAGAACTATTATCATTGAGTTTAGTCTGACAAATGTAAATCATGCCTCACAATGTACGCACATTTTAAAAATCTGTCTCAATTTTCAGATATAATTGTCATAGTTGATAATATTTAAGTTTGTCATATGAATATTACAAAACATACATAGAATCACTCACATGCATCGATATTTACAAATATCACAAGTGATTTGATGAAGTAAAATGAAAATCACAAAATATGGAACAGTGAAAAAATTACAAAAATGTACAATATTTAAACTGTTCATTAGATATGTGAAATGTGCTTTCGTATCTGTCAAGTCAAAATCACAATGAATAGAAACAAACAAAAATTATTAACAAAATCTCACATAAATTGATATTTATAAATAACATAAGTGATTTTATGTTGGTCAGATGAAAATCTCAATACTTCAAAAGAAATAACAAACTTTCATTTAAATTGATAATGATCTGATATGTGAAATGTGCTTTCGTATCCGTCAAGTCAAAATCACAATGAATAGAAACAAAAATTATTAACTAAATCTCAAATTAATTGATATTTATAAATAGCACGAGTGATTTTAGGTTAGTCAGATGAAAATCTCAATACTTCAAAAGAAATAACAAACTTTCATTTAAATTGATAATGATCTGATATGTGAAATGTGCTTTCGTATCCGTCAAGTCAAAATCACAATGAATAGAAACAAAAACAAGTAAGGAAGGGCTAAGTTCGGATGTAACCGTAATGTAATTTTAAAAAAAAAGTTTTAACTGCAGATGCCCCTCCCTAATGTGATCCTGTGTACCAAATAACAGTCTTGTATCTTATTGCGGAGCTTAGTTATGGCAAGTTATTTGTTTTTGATTAATGGCGTTTTGTGGGCGTGGCAGTGGTCCGATTACGCCCATCTGCAATACCAACCGTCTCACGGTACCAAGAAACATGTCTACCAAGTTTCATAAAGATATCTCAATTTTTACTCAAGTTAGAGCTTGCACGGACGGACAGACGGACGGACGGACGGACGGACGGAAAGACAGTCACCCGGATTTCAACTCGTCTCTTCATCCTGATCATTTATATATATATAACCCTATATCTAACTCGATTAGTTTTAGGTGATACAAACAACCGTTAGGTGAACAAAACTATTATACTCTGTAGCAACAGGTTGCGAGAGTATAATTATTAACAAAATCTCAAATTAATTGATATTTATAAATAACATAAGTGATTTTATGTTGGTCAGATGAAAATCTCAATACTTCAAAAGAAATAACAAACTTTCATTTAAATTGATAATGATCTGATATGTGAAATGTGCTTTCGTATCTGTCAAGTCACTTATCGATAAGTATAAATTACACATGTGATTTGAAGCAGTGCTATCAAAATCACAAACTACTAAGAAGAAAAAAAAATTTCAAAAATTAATTTAAACTGCTTATTAGTATGTGAAATATGATTTTGCGACTGTCAACTCAAAATCACAATGTATAGCATCCAACAATAGCTACAAAATTTCACATTAAACGATATTTAGAAATAGCACAAAAGATTCTATGTAAGTGCAATAAAAAGTACAAAGTATTTAACAGAAAAAAATCAAATATGCATTTAAATTCAAATGTATGTATATAATATTTCACGTATGATTTTACAACTGTCAAAGTAAAAATCACAGCATAAATAATGTCAGAGTAAACCTAGTATTAATGGTGATTGATCATTTACGACGTCATAACCGATTGTAGCACTCAAACAATAAAATCACATATATCAGAAATCGCATATTATTTCCACAGACGAAATGTATTTGCATATGCAAATGTCACGTGTGATTTTACAACTGTCAAACGAAAAGCACACTGTATGATTTAACTAAAAAATTCGAGAATCCCACATTAATTGATAATTATAAATGTCACAAGTGATTATACAGCTGTCAAATGGATATGGCATGCTATAGAATAACAGTTTGCGAACAAATCTCACAAACAATTTATGAATGCGGAAACAAATCAATCAGTTAGCTCAAATTCGACGAAAGTCGCTAACGTTTTTACTCAAATTTAAATATGTAAACAGCTAAGAAATGACATTTAAAAGCAAAATTAATGATAAAAGCGCGGCTAGTAAGCGCCAGTTACGACTAAAGTACGAAAACAAAAACAAATTAATTGCTTTGAGGAAACATAAGCCAAATCGGCAACAATGCTGCCGTGGAAATGAAAACAATGAACGCCGTAAAGTATACATACATATATATGTATATGCAGCTTTAGAATGAATAATATATATATCTATATATGTATATAAATGTTTTTGCATTGTTTCGCCGCCGCGCTGTCGAAATTTTACTACTAATTTAGTAATTTAGTGATGTGATTAGCAGTAAATGCCTGCGCCGCCCCTTTTTTTACACACTGTAAGCGTCATGCTACGCTCGTACAGTGTGCACAAAATGCCGAAAAATAGACATAAATTGTTTATATGTACATATGTAAATTGAACAAGCCGCGAACGCCTGCAGCAACGCTGTTGCTGTATAAACGCGCGCGCAACGCAAACGTTTTGCCACCGCACACAACTAATGAGCGCAATTACCGTTATATGTGTAAATTAGTGTTTGTGTGCCAGTACTTTGTAACCACATGGCTATAGCGCCTATTAAATGTCGAATGAAATGCAAATAGCGTTCAACTCATTAGCGTCGATGTGGCATGCCACCAAGTGTTGTTTAAGCGCGCTGCAATGCAAAATTATTAAATAATTAAAAAAATTCAAATGACAGCGAAATGTAGCGCAGTTCTATAGTTGTATGTGCGTGGGTGTTTGTCGACCAGAAATGACATTTGCATACAAGTAATGTAAGCTTTGCAGTAGTTGGCGCGCGTTTCTGACGTCCCTCAGCGTGTTTTAGACATTTCCGTTGCGCTTTGCCAGTTGTTTGTTTGTAAATATAAAGCTTTTTAATTATTTATAAATTCGTTGAGTATTTATAGTTCATTGCTTTTAGTCAACAAAGCAGCGCAATCAATAAAAAAACAAGAAAAAATGTCAACTTCGGTTGCACCACAGCTGGAATACGCTTCACCACTAAAGAAATTTCCATACAAGCACTAGATTTTGATCGGTCAGTTTATATGGCCGCTATATGCTATAGTGTCGCAATCGAAACAATTTCTTTGGTTGTTGTACTGTTGCTATGGAAAATAATGCACGGCAAATTTCATGTAGATATCTCGTCCAATAAAAAAGTTTTCCATACAAACACCGTATTTTGGTCGATCAGTTTGTATGGCAGCTAAATGCTATAATGTTGCGTTAACATCGGTTCCAACAAATGAGCAGCTACTTGTGGTAAGAAGGACGTGTGAAAAGTTTCTGATAGGTATCTCAAAAACTAAGGGACTAGTTCACGTTTATATAGACAGACAGACGGTTGGACGACATGACTAAATCGACTCAGCCCGTCACGCTGATCATTTATATATACATTCTTTCAAGGTGTTACAAATTCACCCAATGTACCTTGTTTGCCGTATAAAAATTAATAATGCGTTTAACGCGTGGACAGTAAGCGCTGGGAGGTGCTAAAGGGCGTAGGTAGACGGGTGGGTTACTATTACACGGTGGATGATTCTAATTTATAAATAAAATAAATTTTTTTAGCGGCGGTCATTTGCAAACAGACAATGTCAAATGAAGTTTGTGTTTATTCTTACCCTTTAAAAAAAAATTAGTGGTTCGGCGTAGCCACTCCGATTACAATTCGACAAAATTAAAAATGAATTATAAATGTAATTTGATATTTTTATTTGTGAATCAGCGGTGGTTGTAGTACCCTGTGTCAACAAAATTAACACCGTCACGCTTACTTCGTAAAGTAATCAACTTTATATGCTCCACGCCAATTATTCAAGACCTCAATCGAAGTTTTAATAGAGCTTATCCTCCAAACAACTTAAGTTTAAGATCGAATTCCGCTATCTTCTATACTAAATTTAGGCCAAGCTGGTAGCATTACAAGAGTCGCAGTTTCTCACGAGCTCTAGCTCTGTATTTCGAGAAAACTTGACTAAACTTATGAAATTGAAAAACGACTTCCATGATGATTCATCTTATATACCTAAAGCTAAATTCAAGTTGCTTACTTTTCAAATGATATTGACTCAATATGAATAGATTTATGCTTTAGAGAATATATCTATAAGGGGGTACATAGTTAGAGCAATATGCAGGCATTTCGCAAATAACGCACATACTATATACACACCCAAAAAATGTGGATAAAGATGAGATCAATCTAATAAAAGGCTTGAAATTTTGTCAAAGTTCGGCGGATTTAGAGGGGTAACTCTAGTTCGCTATTTATAACAACGACCGACTGTACGACCGAAGTTTCGCCAGAGTTTTACGGGTAAGGCAGAGCAGTTCGAAACTTATACGACAGTTTAAAGGATACTGGCATTCCTAGGCCTACTACTACTACAATAATATTTGCTTTTTTGATACAAACGCACCAAAGTTTTATCAGATTTTGGCAGCTAAGCTACTAAGTACTTCGAGACCTATGTGTGTGAATAAAGCGGACTAGTCTGAGCCTAATAGTATTACTACAAGAACAGTTCACTTTTGTCACAAAAACTGTGGTGGCGAAAGATTTACAAATCGTTATTAAGCAAAGGTGAAGGTCACTATATAACTCATCTTCTCATTTGGTTCTATCACCATAGTTTTAAAAATATTTACGAGAGAGCTAATGTGTTCGTAAAGAACGGCAAAATCTATGGTTTATTATAACGTAGCACAGAATGCTCTATATACTCATATATTTAGGTAGAGAAACTCACTGTTATTTCATAGGCCATATAAGTTTACTTTGCTTCTAATGATTAACTGATGTTATTTAGTGTTTCGAAGACCCAGACCAATTAACCTTTACTGTGTTAGCACTGTGACAGTTTTAATGTTATTGTAAATATTTTAAATTAATACAGTATAGCTAATTAAATAAATATATATTAGATTACCCACACCATATGCACGCATACACAATCATGCGCTCAGCCGCGCGCCAAGCTAAGTTCAGCTACGCAAGCGGCAAACGATCAACACAATTAAAACGATCAGTCAGGGCAAAATAAGTGAAAAAATTAGAAAAAATGCGAAACAAATTGAAAATTAACTTAAAACATAAACAAGCGCAAAATAAACTACAACAACAATAACAATAATACTAAAACAAGCGGCATTATAAATAGTAATAAAAATAGTGACAAAATGACGACACAAGCAATTAGTAGAGGAAATGCTATTTGATGCTCACTTAAAGTTAGGAAAGCGTTTGCTTGCTTGTAATTATATGCAAGTGGTATTTACTTATGTATATGTATATACATACACTTGCGGTCAATGAAAACGCACCACCAAATCTAATTGAAATAAGAGCACATGAGCAATTTGTTTATAAAGTTTACTTTATTTTTTTGGCTACATAGTAGGGTGGGACAAAAAAAAATTTTTCTTTGCCTGAGTGTAAAATTTGTAGATTATAAAAAAAGAAAATTTTTGAAAAAAAAAATATAAAAATTTTTAATATCTAGTAAATTTCGAGTTAAAATTTTTTTTGGTTTAAACTCTTCACATTTATATATAAATTACCGAATTTGACGGTTTTTGACTCAAAATTTATTTTAACGCTTAAGGAAAGCATTTTGTCGTTTAAGACTTTTATTTAAAACTCCAATAATGACCACAAAAAAATTTTTTTTATGTTGATAACTTTTAATTGGCTTGAAAGAGAACTCTCCAAAGTTTCTAGAACACTTACCAAAAATTTTTTACGAAATAAAAGTGGCTTCTAGATGTTTTTTTCCAATTTTTTTTTTAATCTACAAATTTTACCCTCAGCTAAGCAAAAAAAAAAATAATAATATTTTTTCGCTCCACCCTACTACATAGTGTAAAATAGTTATACACAAAATTTTTTTTCGGGAATGGTTTTTATAAGAATAGCCAATTAATTTAAGAAAATTTACTCTTCTAATAACGCGTCGTTCCTCCTTTAGCCTCGAAATCTTTCTTAATTTTGAAGGCATGTCATTCACTAGGCCCGCAATTGATTTTCTTATAACGGCACCATACCAAACCATTTCTAAAATATTAATCAATTGATTTTTATTTGTTGTCTGCTAATCTAGCAACTTCACACTTTATTATATGCCATAAGTGCTCAATAGGGTTTAAATCGGGCGAGTTTCCAGGTCATTCCAAGCATTGTATCCTTAGATCGTACTAGAAGCTGTCAGGAGGTAGAAGAAGACTAGACTGTAAAACATCTTCTATGTCAATGTAAGGTTCTATACAGGAAAAGAATCGCAACTATTGTCGATGGTTCCTTGTAGACGTATCGAAAGTCGCTCACATAAAACTATTTATACAGATGAACTTCATCAGAAGCACAGGTTGGTTCAGAGAGGAGACAATAGAGTGAGGGAACATTAGTACCGGTGGTAACACAATAGGCCTCCTATAGGCCTAGGTGCGTCGTCAGACAGCCACTCTTTCTACCTACCTAAGTACCTACCTACCATCCCCCAGATCGTTAAATGTATTGGCCACCTAAAAATAAGAATTCGAGCTGAATAGCATCAAACACGCCAATATTGAGTAAATGTTTTATACAAGATTTGTTTCCAATCAAAATTTACCTATTTTGTACGTTGGCATAGCGCTGAGTCGACTTGTACGATTAGGCGATTCGTATATGAATAATGCTCTTCAATTGCGCGTACTTAAAAATTCTTAAACATTGTTGCATATTTTTATGCATTCCTTACTCCATCAACCAGGTGTAGAGGCACCAAAATTTGGTATGAAAAGCAGCACCAAATCATTTGACTTAGAGAAAACTTAACTTTCTGTACTACACAATTACCCTAAAACGTACGTAAAGCAAATTTTGTGAGCTTAGTAAATTAAATTTGCTTTCGTCAGACCACATCATCTGTTGCCAATCATTTTGATCGCAAATTTTGTAGTTTTTAGCCCAAGAAAGTCATGCAGCCTTCATTTTTTGTGTTAACAGTTGTTTTGACAGCGCGTCTTACATATAAACACACATCTCTAAGCCGTCGGCGTATGATTTCGACACTTAAATTCACTTTGCGAAAATTTTGCATCTCCGCTCTTATAGAAACTGCTTTTTTGAAGCGATCGCTTAAACTCATACGTTGCAGTAAGTTGTCTTTTCTCTCAGTTGACTTTCGAGGACGACCTGATACCTTTTTACGCTCCAACACATAACTTTTCTCTTTTTTTTCCAAAAGATGAACAATAATTGAATGGCTACAACCAATACTAGCTGCTATTTGCCGAGAAGATAACTTTTCTGCGTCTAACGCCAATATGCGAATTTTTTGTTCACCCGTTAATTTCTTCTGATTATTTGATATTTTGCAGAATTTTTCAAATATACAACCAAAACACGACTATAATTGAACAGTGTGCAACCAATTTTATAAAAAATAATTTATTTCGTATTGGCTACCAGATCTAGTAGATTTTTTTTATTTAATTTAGAGTTATATAGCTGAAGATAGTCTACAAAGGTGGCATTGCGTTTTTATTGACCGCAAGTGTATGTATATTTGAGGTATTTAAACAGACTATACTAGTATATAGAACACTGACGGCAAAATCACTGGAAAACATATGATATTTGTTTACATCTTTCCAGTGGAGAAGTGTAGAAATGTTTGGGAATGATTGGTTATATAATCAGTTATACCTTCTGCTCAAATATAAACGAGACTGGCTCAAACAACAAAAACGGTTAATTATTCTTCAATATTTATTTTATCCCCTTCAAAATAGTCACCATTAGAGGCGATACACATATGCCACCTTTTTTTCCAATCTTCCTAACACTTCTTGTAGGCCGCTTTAGGTATGGCTTTCAGTTCCTTCTTCGAATTCTCTTTTATGACTTCAATCGACTGAAAATGCTTTCCACGAAGCGGCAATGTGAGTTTAGGGAAAAGAAAAAAGTCACACGGTGCCATGTCGGGTGAATACGGTGCTTGCGGAACAATATTTACGTTGTTTTTGGTCAAATAATCGCGTACAAGACGAGACGTATGAGCTGGATTTTGGAACAAGTCGAGCAGACACACGTCTCATGCCCAAAACATCGTGAATAATGCTATGAGCGAATCCATTTGATATGTTGAGCTCACTAGCTATCTCTCTTTCAGTCACACGACGATTTTCCAACACAATTTTCTTTACTTTTTCGACGTTTTCTTCGTTTATTGACGTTGCTGGACGACGATCATGGGGCAAGTTCTCCAGCGATGTACGGCCGTCCTTGAACGACTTATACCAATCAAAAATACGTGCACGTGATAGGCAAGACTCCCCATATGCCTTCTGCAACATTTTCATTGCGTCCGTCGCACTTATTCCATTGGAATAACAAAATTTCAAACAAACACTTTTTGCTCAACGTTAATTTCCATAGTAAAATTCGAAAAATACACTCGAGGAATTTGACATGTAAACATATAACAGTCCTGCCAACCTAAGCAAAAAAAAGTATGGCCATATGTCATGTCCTTGTCGAGTTATGGATAAAGTCTCGTTTTGCGTTGAGCATTTATAAATGTGAACATTATATCGATCATAGTCGATATAAGTGCATGCAAAAACAAGTTTATTTTGATTATTTTCTGCAGTAATCGACCTAAAATTGAAAAACAAAAAACAACTCTGCGCTTCAGAGTACTAAAAATTGCTAAGTTCTTCCATAAATTAACTGTAAAAGGCTATAACGATATTTTTTTGCTTGATGCCCAATAGACGATTTCTACTTCACATTTTTCATTGATACATATTTTGAAATTTGGGTAAATTTGGTTTTGGAGTACTCTTGACCATAAATATATGCACTTATGGCAACGCTTTAACAACAAAAAAGTTACTAAGAGCAACGTACATATGTAATTTGTTTTTATATCAATAAATTTATTTAAGCAAATCACTTTTATAGTCGTTATGTAGGCATATACCATATGTAGAGCAGTGCGCGCATTTTAATGTCACTGGCCGCATTTGTCACATACTATTTATTTATTTATAAAAATTTCAACGCTGTAATGAGTAGTCGTTGTTATTCGTGCAGTAATATGGATTATCTTGCGTTTGTCAACAATCAATATTATGTCAGATATTATGCATTTTAAAAAATATTTTAATTAATTAATTTCAAAATTAAAAAAATAATACTAACATTTTTTGGTCGTAATAGTAACAACAGTTTCTGTCTTTTAAAAAATACGTATACAGCGACAAATTAAAATTAAAAGACATATTTTAAGACAAAATATATATGTTTTTTATAAAGGTTTTAAAAATTATATGTTTTTTTTAAATTTTTTAATTTTTTAATAAAAAAATCCTTATAGCTACAAAATAATATTTTGTTAATGAATATGTACATCATAAAAAAAAATGAAAAATATATTTCATGTAAATCAATTTTTTTGTAGTATTAAAATATATATATGTATGTATTAGGGTGGAGTGAAAAAAAAAATTTTTTTGTTTAGTCTGGGCGTAAAATCTGTAGATTATAAAAAAAGAAAATTTTTGGACAAAAAAATATTTTTTTTAATACCTAGAGGTGGCGCACTCAGTTTTAAAGTAAATTTCGAGTTTATTTTTATACACCCTAACATATATATATTTAACAACGTCACATACATACATACATACATATGCGCGTATTTGTTCGCGAGTGTTTGGGGTCCTCACTGCTTCATCTAGCAGGTCTCGGATCTCTATTGCGGCTTACTGCTTTAGCTCACTTACGAAAGCTAAACCACCTAGGTTGCTCCGCGTTTATTGGACCAACCAGGTCTTCTGCGGCACTGCGTTCCCGTTGCCAGTATACGCATTCAAGGAATGCGTCGTTGTTTGGGCATGACGGTTGCTCGACTTTTCCCATTCTGTGT
This sequence comes from Bactrocera oleae, assembly GCF_042242935.1. NCBI lineage: Eukaryota > Metazoa > Arthropoda > Insecta > Diptera > Tephritidae > Bactrocera > Bactrocera oleae. Next base: position 6,397,541 of record NC_091539.1, read on the forward strand.
AGATAAGCTGCTGGAACAGCTGTGTCGTGTAGAATTCGACTTCTCCAAATTTTTGGTTGTCCTTAATTTTACATCTCTCATAAGTCTGGCCGTCCATCTGCCACGACTCTCATTCTCCCATCCATGCTGATATCGTATATTTCTTTATTTGCTCGATTGCCCTCTTGTTATTCTCAGATGTTTTCTTTAGCTCCCACAGCTTTTTCCTTTCGTATGCCAGAAGGTGAATTGGGTATTACCGCTTATAAGTAATATTGCATCGTCTGACACCTTTCGGTAAGCTGATGACATTAGAAGTACTACCGGTCACTCTCCAGCGATTATTTTAAGAATTTCTCAAAAACTCAAAACTGCTGCATTTAAAAAAAAATTATCAAAAAATTTTTCGAAGTTTTTTAAATCAAATGCATTTTTGAAACAAATTATTTGTTCCTTATTATTTTCTAAAACTTTTTAGTTTTTTTGGATTTTGTTTAGTATACAGTAAAAATGTTTTTAATTCATTAAAAAAAATATTTTTTTGAACAAATTGTTTAAAATCGAAAATAACAAAGGAAATTTAATAATATTATAAATTTATTGATATGACTTTATTTTATAACAACAGCGTTGCATCCAAAAATCAAACAATTCGAAAACCTTACAAATTATTACTTTTGTTTATACAAAAAATTATGAAAAAATCCGAAACATTGCAAATTGTATTATTTTTTTATTTTTACAAAATATTATCTAAAAAACTCGAAAATATTTCTTTTCAAATTGTTTTCTTTTTTTTGTTCAATTTACTTTCATTTAGATATAAATTGTACACAACCCGCCATCGACGACTTCCCAAAGGATCTATTCACCGAGGCGCAAAGACAGTCGGGTGCTGTTGTACTTCATGTGATAGCCAGTTTATATTTATTTCTAGCATTAGCGGTAGTATGTGATGAGTACTTTGTGCCTGCAGTCGAAAAGATATGCGCAGGTGAGTGATCCGATATTGTGATCACAAAAAATATTGTTTTATTTTTTTAATTATAACATTTCTTTAATTTAATTTTTTTTAAATTTATTTATTTTTTTTTTAATTTAATGTGCGTTTTTTAGTCTTTATTTATTTTTTAATATTCTACTCTTTATTTAATAATTTTTAATAAAATATAGCTAATATTTTATTTTAATAATTACATATATTTTGTTAATTTTAATATGTTTTTTTCATTTTGTTAATTTTTTATATTTTTTTTTATTATAATTTTTTTATTTTTTTTTATATTTTTTTATATTTTTTTTATATTAATTTAATTTAATTTTTAATTTTATGTTACTATTTTGACATTTATTTATTAATTGGCCTTTCTGCAATCTCACTACAGCGTTAAATATGTCAAATGATGTGGCTGGCGCCACTTTCATGGCTGCGGCCACCTCAGCGCCCGAACTCTTCGTCAATGTGATAGGTACATTCATCACAGAGGGTGACATTGGCGTGGGCACCATTGTCGGTTCGGCGGTATTCAATATTTTAGCGGTTGCCGCGTGCTGTGGGATTGGCGCGGGCATGGTGAGTAGCTAAAACCCAGTTAGAAGCTCTCACATAACGTTTTTAGTAATGTATATTAATTTTAAATATCTACTTCTAAATTCTATTAGACCATCCCACTTGATTGGTGGCCCTTGACGCGCGATAGCATAGCTTATGGCGTCACAGTCGCCATATTGATTTGCGTTATGCACGACGAACGCGTCGAGTGGTATGAGGCGCTGATATTAGTCTCTCTCTATGCCGTTTACTTGGCAGTGATGTATTTTGATAAAACATTTCAGAAGTGCGCAAAAGGTACGTGCGCTGATTTTAAGCGATAAATTTGCAATAAAACATACGAAGATAACTATCTGAAAACATAATACTGCTTACATAGCTAGAAAATATTCAAAACTTTTACACACAGATACATGACAATTGATTTAATTGACATTTTTACACTTTCATACTACTCCAACACAAACAAATACACACACACAAACACGCATTTAGGTGGCGTTAAGCAGGCTCGCTCTCGCAGTCGCTCCTCCAATTGCAGCATACAAACGAAAAACAGCAATGAAAAAGAACCAGGTTGATGAACAGAATGCATTTTGTATACAAAATACATAATATACTAACACAAATGTACATAAATACACTGATTGTACTTATAAAATTATTTACATATAGATATATAATATAATACTTTGTAACGCTTAAAAATATATACATAAGCATATACAAACAAAATAATTTTTGCATATAATAAATTTTAAAAATATAGCACACCCAATTTCAATAACATGCTAAAAAAAAATATTTTTTACTAAACACAATTCCAAAACAAATTCCCAATATATTTTATTTTTACCAAATTAAACTTAGTTAAATAAATTTTCATTTCAAAAAAACAAAACTAATAGCAACAAGTAAGGAAGGGCTAAGTTCGGATGTAACCGAACATTTTATACTCTCGCAAAGTCAAATGGTATACTCGTTTGAGATTTCTTTGTGGATTGGCTGATATTTTCGGTAGAAGGTCAACTATAGGCACCTGGGTCCACATATTTAGCACTTAGGGGCTTAAACAGTTTTGGTTCGATTTAGATAATTTTTGGCCGCAAGGTGGCATACTTTAATCGCATTATTCACGCAAAGTTTTACCCCGATATAATCATTGTTGCTTGATATGCATAGTGGAAAGTGAAAGAATCAGATGGAATTGAAAATGGTGTTATATGGGAAGTAGGCGTGGTTGTAGTCTGATTTCGCCCATTTTCGCACTATGACATAGAAACATGAAAAGAACATTATGCACCGAATTTGGTTGAAATCGGTTGAGCAGATCCCAAGATATGGGTTTTCACCTAAAAGTGGGCGGTGCCACGCCCACTGCCTAATTTTCAACGCGATTCCTATAAAGTCATCTCATACCATCCCAGAGATAAAATTTAATATCTTTGGCGTGTTTAGTGATTGATTTATCGCGCTTTTAGTAGTTTTTAACAGTAACGGTTTAGGAGATATGCACATTAAACCTATTAGAGGCGGAACCACGCCCACTTTAAAAAAAAAACATCTAACTGCAGATGCCCCTCCCTAATGTGATCCTGTGTACCAAATAACAGTCTTGTCTCTTATTGCGGAGCTTAGTTATGGCAAGTTATTTTTTTTTGATTAATGGCGTTTTGTGGGCGTGGCAGTGGTCCGATTACGCCCATCTGCAATACCAACCGTCTCACGGTACCAAGAAACATGTCTACCAAGTTTCATAAAGATATCTCAATTTTTACTCAAGTTAGAGCTTGCACGGACGGACAGACGGACGGACGGACGGACAGACAGTCACCCGGATTTCAACTCGTCTCTTCATCCTGATCATTTATATATATATAACCCTATATCTAACTCGATTAGTTTTAGGTGATACAAACAACCGTTAGGTGAACAAAACTATTATACTCTGTAGCAACAGGTTGCGAGAGTATAAAAATTCTCTTTCAGAAACTCTTGAAACTTATTTCGTAATAACTGTGACAAATTTCGTCACGATACCCTGACAAATAAAAAAGTTTTCTATACCAGAACTTGAGTTAGATCGATCAGTTTGTATGGCTGCTATATGCTATAGTTGTCAGATATAGGCGGTTCCGACAAATGAGCAGCTTCTTAGCGAGTCAAGGATATGTGCAAAATTTCAGAAAGTTAACTCAAAAACTAAGGAACTAGTTCGCGTATATACAGACAAGTGATCTAGTTGTGCTGGTTGTCTTATTATTAGGTGAAAACATGGAGGGTCTTTCAAGTTTTAACCCACCAACAAACGACTGGTGGATTTTATGAGACTAATTTTTATGTCTTAAAAAGCCACGAAAACGAGAATGAAAAATTACTTTGGGCCCATATATATTAAGTTTTTGACAGATCTTTATAGCTGACAGAGTTTTATATAAAAAAAAATTACATGAATGGCCATTTTTCGTGGCAGAGAAAAGCATCTTCACACTATTGAAAATATCCTGATGTGATGTTTAAATACCGTAAGAGTTTTTTATGCAACCACTCCGATAGATAGTTCACAAAAAACAATTAGTTGAAGAAACACGTTATAATGGAATATACGAGTATCCACACATATCCAAATCGAGAAGATGCTGGAGTAAGATTGTAGAGCGACAATATAAAGCCTAATATAGTCAAATGGATAGCCAGTAAAAGCTAGATTATACAGAATTAACAAAAAAAAATTAATGAGTTGTATTTGAAATTTTATCTATATCCAATTTATGGAAAGTTCCATAGGAAGACAAATAATATAGAACCTATAAGCTTTTAGTTACACAATCGAATAGTCAATAATTTAAGTTTTTTATAACACTAAAAGCTTCGAAGTTGAGGACCTCTGAATTACTATTACAAACTATATCAAAGCATGGCATCTTTCCCGATTTCTGCCATTACAACACCGTATCTACAACATCAAAGCAATTCTTACAGAACATATGAAAAACATAGGTCGGGTTTAGCCTATCTTTCACTGTAGTTTATGGAGCTCAGTGGACAGATGTAGGTATTTAACGGAAATCAAAAATCTGGCATTGTCTTGTTTGTTCTAATCTAGTGCACGTTTAAACAATACCCGATGAGGCATGAAAACCGTTTAAGCTTATAAGATAAATAATTATGAAATAACAGATATTAACATACTTCTCACTAACCGACCTGCAGTAGAGTTCCCAAAGCATCACAAATACTCATAAAAGCATAAACTTACAGATCTTGTGGAGAATCGCATCTGTCACAAGCTCTCCACAATACAACTAAATGGGGGTGTTAATAATGAGCCGCCAAAGCTGCAGCCTACGGCATCACCGCCTCCTACGCAATCTGCCGCCGCAAATTCCAACACCAATTCGAACTCCAATACAACAACAACAGCGACAGCAGCTATACTACAAACACCAGCCGAAGCCAAATTCATATCCAGCACCCTTGCCATGGAGAAAGGCGCAGTGGAATTGCAACCAACTGGCGCCATTTCCATAGCCGTGCCCGCCTCAGTCGCAGCCGCCGCATCTACAGCGAGTGACGAGGAGGTGGAGGAAGAGCACTATTCATTGCTGCATTATCCCAAGGAAAAGAGCTGTTTCGCACAGTTCACTTGGATCATTATTTGGCCCATACACTTGCTCTTTCGTATAGCGATACCAGATTGTAAGAAGACAAAGAATAATAAAATATTCCCTTTGACTTTTATTATGTGCATCGTGTGGATTGGTTCGTTGTCGTATGTGGTCGCTTGGATGATTACGATCATAGGTGAGTAAATACTGTATGGATATTTGCGTAAACTTTCGGTAATGCTTTTCTTTTTCTTTAAAGGTGATACGCTGAAAATTCCGGACTCAGTGATGGGTATTACATTTCTGGCAGCGGGTACAAGTGTGCCCGAGGCGGTTTCCAGTGTTATTGTGGCCAAAAGAGGTAATTGAAAACTATCAGAGCTCGTAAAACGTTAGAGCACTACTGTAGCCTTAACAATACTGGACGCTCAACCGACTGTTTTGAAACATTCCGCGGATCACAACCGCATCTTTTTCGAAAATTATATTTATTTGGCGACTTTGCATTGCTTCCTCTGGTTTAAAGATAGTGTTGAAAAATTATTCATTCTGTCTTGCCTTCCATGGGGTCAGCACATAAGTCACTACTAGCATCATCTACAAAAGTTCTGAGTGCAACAAACTTTTTTACGCATTTCTACTGATCCTTTGTGAAAATATTGGAATCGCCAATACCTTATAACCTTAATAATCTTATTTATATTAATTACTTTTAACCTCCATATTTACAGCAGTTATTAATCTCACAACACACTCACTTACTACTTTATCTACCTTCTAGGTCACGGTTCAATGGGCATCTGTAATTCGATCGGCTCGAATACGTTCGATATACTTTTATGCTTGGGCGTACCATGGCTCATCAAAGCTGTCTTCTTTCCCATACAGCAGGGACAAAATTATGTCGGCATCAATTCGGCCGGGCTCGAGTATTCCGCTATAACGTTACTCTCCACACTATTTTTGCTCTACATCACATTCTCGTTCAACAAATTCAAATTGGATCGTAAAGTGGGCATGGCCTGTTTGGTTATGTATTTGGTTTTCATGATATTCGCATCGCTGATAGAATTGAATGTATTCTTTCGGGTCAATTTGCCAACCTGTGGACGTTCGTGAAGCGTGGAAAAGTGTTGAGCGCAAAAGTGAGTGCGGCAGACAGTGTGGCGAAGAAGAGAAAGAAGAAGCGGCGGCGGCGTGTGCGCGCGTTTTATATACATACATACGTACAAATTTTAATATGCGAAAAAAGAAGCGAATATAAATGTGGCGTCACTGCGAGAAAAGGGTGTTGATTAAACTTTACAACAGCAACAATAAACCAGCGACATATTTGATAGTTTCACTCGTGGAGTTGTTTGTCTAACTCTGCTACTTGCAAAATATTTTTCTTCATTTTATTGTTGTACAAGGGTATTATAAGTTTAAGTTGTATTTACTTTTCTTCGTTTTTTGTTTTTATTAATATTTTATTTTATTTTGCGCTTGAGAAGCGCATCTTCTTCAGCGCGTTGATTTGTGCGAGAAATGTATTCAATAATTTAATGTAAATAAAATCAAGAAAATACTTCTTATAATCGCTTTCTCTATTTAAATAAATAACAAATTGGAGTTCACATATAAAACACGTGAAAAACTTGCAAACATTTATAGTTTTATATATAACATATAAATAAAAATCCTAATGCTTAATTATGTAAAAATAAGCTGAGTATTTTATAAGTTTTATGCATAATATTTTAAATGCACCAGAAGAACAGCAAAGTAACATATGTAGACACATAAAGATTATTGGAAAAAATTAATTTTTTTGTTGTTTTTTTTTATTTTAATTTAAAAAAATACTTTTTTTATTTTCATTAAAAATAATATTAATAATTTACAGAAATTATATTTTATTATTTCGAAAATTTCAAATTGCTAATTACATTAAAATTACTTTTTTTATTTTAATTTAAAAAAATACTTTTTTTATTTTTATTAAAAATATTAATTAATTTTACAAAAATTATATTTTATTATTTCGAAAATTTCAAATTGATGATTATATTTAAATTATTTACATTTTTTCTTTTAATTTAATGAATAGAAATTAAAATTTTTTTATTTAAAAACTTGCATACATATTTTTGTTCCTTAAATTTTAATTTAAAAAAATCAGTTTTAGTTTTTTTTTAATTAAAAACTTTTTTTTTCTGAAATCAGCTAAAGTTTTCCTTTTTTCATCAAAAACTTTGACATACATTTTTTGTTTATTTTTTCATTAAATAAAAAGACAAGACGATTTTTGATTTAATAGTTTTTAGTTTTTTGATTTAAAAACTTTTTTTATATTATTATTTTTTCGTTAAATTTTTATTTAAGAAAATCCCATTTTTTACTTAATATTATTCCTTTTTTAATATAAAAACTTTTATACGTTATTTTTTTTATATTTTTTTGTTAAATTTTAATTTAGGATCATCAGATTTTTTATTCGTTCTTTTTTTTGTTACTTTTTTGTATATTATTAAACAGGAGTTTTAATTTGTTTTAATTTTTGGTTTATTAATTTTTATATAAATATTTTCTTATAATTTTTTTTTTAATTACGTTAAATATTACCTAATATTAATATTTGTAATATATAAATTTTGAAATGTATGTAATTTTTTTAATTTCTTACATTAAATATATTTTATTAAAAAAATTTAATTCATACATTTCATTATGTAAAATGTATACATATTTGTATTTAATTTTTTTTTATTTTTTCTTAAAAAATTTATTTTATATTTAATTAATTTTTAAAATTTCTTAAAGTGATTTTTTAAATTATTTTATGTTAAATTATATTAAATAAAATTAAAATTTTTTATTTCTTAATGTAAAATTTGCAAATTTTTTTATTAACATTTTTTTTAATTTTTGCAAATTAAATTTTTTTTTTAATCACGTTAAGCTTTATTGAAAAGAAAGTTGTATTATGAAAATTTTTCATTTAAAAATTAATTTTTCTATAAAATTTAAATGTTTTTATTTTATATTCTTTTTTTTAATTAAAATTTTTTTATTTTATATTTTTTTTATAAAAATTTATTAATTTTTTTGATTTTATTTTTTTTTATAAAATTTTACTTTTTTTATTCAATTTTTAAGTTTTTTATTAATTAAATATTTTTAAATTTAATCAATTTTTTTTTTTTTAAACAAACTCCTCAAAAATAAAACTCCTTCGCTACTAAAAATTTTATTTTTAAATTTTTTTCTTTGTTGTCATGTATGTTTATATGTATGCAAACCCTAATTGTTTATTGTGCAGTGCATCATATACAATTTTTATATATAAATATAAAAAATAAAACTATTATAATAATGAGCGCAGTTTCTAGACCGTTAGTCGTTAAGGTTTGTAATTTTAAATATTGAATAAAAATTTAAATTAAACTTAATTCACTTTCCAAGATTTTATTTTGTTCTCTAGAAATGCCTCTATAGAATATTCTATCTACTACAGTTAGAAAAGTGCCATTTCTAAAATTTGAGACCTTAACTCGGCAGAGACCGAACGAGTTGTACGACTTTTTCTATGTTAACATTTATTAATTATTTGTGTCGGCAATAAATATTGCCACGTCTTATAAGATAGTTATGTTGCGAAAAAGTTTGAATGACAAGTACGAAAGAGTCATAATAAAATTAATTTTCCTGTCATAATATCGAAAATTTCTACAATTTGCTTCTAAAGATCGGTTATTATCGGTAGAATGGAGCAGGGTATGCCGGAGCGCAGCATTTTATTGGTTTCCTCGGCTTAGTCAAAGTTGACCGTCACTTTTCGTATTTTCAGAGAATTGCACGTTAACTGGCATTGAACACTTCCCACAAATATTTACCTATTCAACGACGAGCTATGAACTCATCATTGTCAGCTTTGCTATCACTTTGTATGCATTTTTAGGTCTCGCCATTGTCTGCGAAGAGTATTTGATATTCGCCATGATTAAGATATGTCATCGTAAGTATAATAATAAAACATAACAATACAAGAAACTCTTCTGTTCTAATTTAGAACTGGATATGAGGATTGTTATGGCTGATGCCACATTGCTAGCGTTCGGCACGTCACTACCCGAACTGTGTATTTGCATAATATGCATTAATGTGGCTAAAACGAACGCGGGCTATTGCCTGATGCTTGGCTCGGTGGCGTTCGACAGCTTCGCTGTGGTCGGCTTATGCGGTTTAATCGCCAGAGAGGTGTGCGCTAAAACACATGCAAGTACAAAAGAGCGCTACTAATCGTTCTTAAAATTTTCAGCGTCTCACACTGGATTGGTGGACAACTAGCAGAGATTGCGGCGCTGTCTGCTTCGGTGTTATTTGCTTCGTGTTTTTTACGCTATTAGGCATCAGTTGGTTCATCAAATCGGTAATGCTGATAACTTTCTATGTTATCTTTTTAATTTACTTAAACTGTGACAAGTTCTTGCAAGAAAAGTTACGTGGTGAGTTGGGGAAACCATATCATATGCGCTCACGAATATTTCATTACATTTCTCACACACTTTTAGATATGAATGAGGAGACAACGCGTACAGGCGCTAAGTGTTTTCGTACGAATCCTAGCAATGTGCCAGTTATGCGTGAGAAATTCGCTAAATATGTCGTGGAGGAGGGTTTGGAAATCACATTACATCCCTGCCGTTGGCCTACATCTAATGCGGGTTTAAAAATGCTCTGGCTTATCTCTTGGCCTTTACAAGTATTATTCATAATGACAATACCGGATTGTAGGCGTAAAAGTTTACGTTCGTGCTACGGACTGACAGTGTTGATGTGCATCGTATGGGTCATGTTTTTATCCTACATAGTCACTTGGTGTGCTGCAATACTTAGTAAGTGCAAGCCAATGGAATTACTATGAGGCGTATCTCAGGTTGATAGGTTAGAGAAAAATTGCCATCAAATAAAAGGAACAGACTTTTTTATAGCCTTACAATTCTGGCTAACCTGTTGTTTCCAATACAGTCGGTTTTGCGTAACTGAAACTAATCCGTACTAGTATTCAACTAAAAATCGTACTTTCACCTGAAATCAGAAATCAGCTTTTGTTTCGTCGTTTCGTCGACTTTCAAAGCTTAACATTTATGAAGGTGCAGAAACTCGGCATTTTTTATTTTCACTAATAATCATACAGCGCATCTATGCTGCTGACGTGATCTCCGATATTCAAAAATAAGCAGGCGATCTCAGGAATCATTGTGAAAGCAATAGAAACCCATCAGAGCTCTTGAATTTTTGTTCAGATCTTTACGCTCTCGTTTTCCTAACCATATTCCTACTATTGGACCGTTATACTGGAGTTCTTTTCTAATGTGACCTACTACCGTCGACTCTTTAAATTGCTGCAACGCTCGGTTAGTTGTATGGTGTAGTTAAGCTGCTCTTAGAAGATGAAGATCCAAAGAAAACGCTTCATTGGATTTCTATTATTTAGGAAAAAAGCGGGGAAAGCTAATTCTTCTATATTGCTGATATTCAAACCAACAAAAAAAACAAACCGAGCTGATCTTATAACTCACTCAAACGAATTCTGCTTATAAATTTGTTTACGATTCTCGATTTTATGTTTCGAAACTTTCTGAAAACCATCTTTTTTATAACGGTGATATAAAAAAAGCCTTAAACTATAAATATCGCTAAACAAGCCGCTTTATTTCTAACTAATATTTTTCAAATACTTCCAGGTCACCAACTTCGCATACCTCTATCAATAGTAGGTCTCACGTTGTTAGCAATCGGTGCTGCTGCGCCTGATATACTCAGTTTTATATTAATGGTGCATCATGGTAATTACCCATAAAAACATAAATTCATAAATTATTGATGCTATATTAATTATAATTTGGCTTACTCGCAGCTAATAGCGCTAGAGGAATATATTATGCGTGGACAATAAATAATATAAAGATGTTTTTCTATATCGGCATTGCCTATGCGTTTGAGATTACATTGGATCTGCTGTGGCCAACGAAATTCTATATAATCCCTCTATCTACGCAACTGATCACCATGACCGTTTTGCTTTGTTTTTGTTTCATCATAATGTATATTTTATTGTTGTGCACACAATTCGTTATAAACCGCTGGTTTGGTGGTATTTTCATATTGCTTTATTTTTTGTATATAATTATTTGTTGCCTTATACAATTTGAATGGCTGAAAACGTGTAATAAGCCGTTTTGTGAACCTTTCAAAGTGTGATAAAGACAATTGAAATGTTTTTCTAGAACCAGAGCGCTGCCGATCTGTAAAGTCTGTGTTTGAAAAGATCTTAAAGAGTTAATATTTATCGGAAACAAATTCTTTTGTAGGTTAAGTCCAACCTGGTGGTAAATCCTTGTGGCAACCCTTAGCATAACCACCTACGTGTCAAGTTTAAAAGAGATTCATTTACCACGCTATACTTTTGATTACTTTTGACTAGTTTCACTGTTGTGTTCTTCTTCTTGAGTACCCGTCCATGAAACTTGCAAAATCGACATACCTCACATCAATCACGATCTTATGTACAGCTCGTCTGTGAAGCGAACTAACAACTCCTTCTGTCGATTTTTATTAAGTCATATTAAACCGAACAAATTTGATCTACTACGTGTTCGAATAGTCAGTATAAAAGGTCTGTTCCAAATCGCAACTGTTCTTATAACTTATATATCTCGCAATAATTTGCGATTATTTTAACGCGAAAGTACTTCCTAAATGTCCACACTTCCTAACAACAGCCTCGGCTTTCGCGAAAGTTTCTTCTGAATCTGGCGTGTTCTAATGAATACATATTCGGCCTAAATTTTTCGCTATTTGGTTCGGAAACTCGACCAATTAACGGTAGATCATAGCCTTGTGCCCACAAAGTTATCAGATAGTAAAAACTGTCTAACATAAATAACATTACCTTAGTTTTGACCACATATTTAAATGTATATATATGTATACTTATATATTTACCATAAATCACTATATACTCTAGAAAGCTCTAAGCCAAGGCTATCTCGAAAGTTTCTTCGAAAGTTTTTATTGACTCTAGAATGTTCTATTGAATACATATTAACGATAAATCATGATCTCATGTCCACCGAGTTAACAGCTAGTGAAAACTGTCTATCATAAATAATATTTATTTACTTATAAATCCTTAATTTATATAATTGTTTACATTAACTATATTAACAGTGTTATCGATATTTTGAAATTTACTGTCAAATTGAAATAAAAGTAAAATAATCATAATATACATTATATATGTAAAAAAAAATCATTAATTATAAACAAAGTACAATGCGCCAATTATGACGTCGTTTCCGCGCCTTTGTTTCTACTTTTGATGGACACTTTACATGTCCAAAAGTGTCCAAAAGTAGTAACTGTTATCGATAATTTTTGACAAATTAACACCGTCATATATAAGGGCATAAATATTAAATAAACTGCTCAATTATCTTAGGCAAGTAATCAATACTAACTGCAGCGTTCATAAGTGCCAACGACGGCATAAATATCCGATTTTTATTACTGTGTTTTAATTCGTATCGTCGATATTGAACGCAAGTGCGTAAAGTTTTGATTTCAACAAGTTGCCAACAAGAGTGATAAAGTAATCAAAACAAATTCACAAAATTAAATTAGTAATTTGATTTCATGTATTTTTAACTTGAGGGTTTTTAATTAGAACTTCCTATCGAAGCGAAAGTTCGATGTACTATTTTATGCGCTGAGCATTCTAAACAATGCTATCCGCGAATATTCGAAACTATGATAGATTTAATTATATATAAATTTAAGAACATAACCAGCCTTTCTCACCTTTGCGAGTAGTTCAATTGGGATGACGCCGCTTATCACTAGCACCTACGTTTATAGGTTTCGTACGGGTGCAAGTTACAGTGAAAGCTTTTGTAAAAACTTACTCGATATAGCTGAAAAGCATTTAACGTGTGTAAGCTTCATTGAATGCTTTTGCGAAAGCATTTAAGTTCGGAGCTTCAGCAATGTTATAGATCAAAAATAGAATAACGCAAAGTTCTTTACAAGAGTGTATGAAAGATTGAGCGAAGCTCTTTTGCATTTAAAACTTGAAAGTAGATATTAGAGGAAACGAAATAAAGAGCTAAATAAAGAGCTGAATTTTAGCCTGCCTATCGTTCCTTAAAAAAGTTGTACAAAGAGTTGAAAGAACTTATAGAATCAAGTTCTTACTTTATATTACGCAGTCAACGAACATAAGTTTGTATTTCAATACAGGATAGCCCATCATTTGCATAATACGCCGTCGGTAAAGCGCAAATATCTATAAAAAAAACAATTACGCTCATAATTATACAAGATCATAATTTTTTAAATTCAGAATTTCCATCGATCATTTCGTGCAAAACTACCTGTCAAACACATACATATAACATAAATAGTCTGGCAAAAAAACTATCGCTCTGATCCCGCTATTGATACGCGCCACTGGAGTGACAGCCCAAAATTTTCCACAAACAAATGTGATTATATATACATACCTGATTTTGTACATATGTATGTATGTATGTCATATATACATACAATCGCATAAATAAATGCATACATACATATACTACATATACATATGTATGTATAGTATGTACATATTTATAATAGTTATATGCTTATGTTTTTAACCCAAAATTAGGCTTATCACCAAGTGCATTGTTTCGCCTGTAAACAAGTCTACACACAAACACTTGCACATATTTATGCCTAAACTTAATTTATGCTGCAGCGCGGTATTACTATAAATGCGGTGTTTATCCCTAAGACGCGCTTTAGAAGGCCGATAAGCGGCGAGGCGAACACATAATCTAAAAGAACAAAAGTGTCGTAAAGTGCAACAAAATTAGTGATTTCATTTCAAATAAAACAAAAAATTTTGAAAATAAAACAAATTTATTAAAAAAAAAAATTTTTCAAACATAAAAATTATAAAAAAAATTGTTATTAAAGACAAAAATAAAAAAATATTATTTTCAAACATAAAAATCATAAAAAAATTGTGTTCAAACATACAAATAGATTCATTGCAAAACAATAGTTTCAAACATTTGCCGCCTGTGTTTCAAAAGGCAAACAATTTTCAAGTTGCCAACACTCTCGCATACGTGAAACGGCATTTTTGCACAGTTATTTGCATTGCAAATGATGGACGAAAATTTAACGGAAACAAGTGAAAGTCGAACTTTCGTAAAGAATTCATATGTGAAATCGAAAAATATTCGAATTAAGTCGAAATTGTGTCTCCAATTACGTTGTTGTATTTATGTTGGTGTAATTTTATTATTTTACACCAATTATCTATGGTTTGACAGCGGCTGGCGTAGACGCGCGGAGAAAGGTGAGTAAAAAGTGTGTATTTAGTTATAACAGAGATTTATCGAACATTCTCGGCACAACTGAAGTAAGTAAAGAGTTATATTCAGCTAAGTCCAAATGTAAAGAAAATCATAGCCCTTTTAGCGGCTTTCAAATTTTCCGATTTTTAGTATCGTATATATATATAAGTCGAAGACAAAGGGATTTTACTGTATTACGCATATATTTCCGTTAGTCTCAAAATTATGCAAATTCTAGAAAAGTCATATATAATTGCAAACAGCTTTAAAGCTCTTTCATCATAAATTTCAAATTATTTGAAGCGCTTAAACTAAGCTCACACCATATGCGCAGCACTTCCGAACACATACTAACTAACAAACATTTTAAAATAGCTACCCCAACAGTGCCTCCCAAACAATTCCAGTCAACTAGACAGCTACTGAGTCTCGTGAGCACCAGCGCTATTGACTTGGAGCATTCACAAGAAAACGTGAGCATAACAGAAATACATTACAACAACAGACATCAATCAAATCGCAAAAAACTCAATGAGCATAAGCTAATAACAACAGAGAAAGTAAGAGCAATCGCCTCTTATAACGCTTCCCGCGCGAACTTGCCGTGGGCCGTTAACAGCCCAAGCACAGCCACAGCGAATTGCACTGCACCGGCGATCTTGGAATTTCCCACAGACGGACTGACGCGTACACAACGCCAACACGGCTGGATTACAGTGCATATTTTATTGGCGCTCTATTGCTTTTGGTTGTTGGCGGTAATTTGTGATGATTACTTTCTGCCAGCCATCGAGTTAATATGTCAAGGTAAGTTAAAACGGAAATGCTACATATAACGTTAAAATTTAACGTGTCTTCCTCTTATCAGCGCTACAGATGCGTGCCGATGTAGTCGGTGCCACTTTTATGGCAGTCGCAACATCAAGTCCGGAACTCTTTATGAATTGCGTTGGTACATTCGTGACAAAGGGTGATATCGGCATTGGCACAATTGTGGGCTCGTCTGTATTTAATTTGCTGGCTGTACCGGCATGTTGTGGTCTCTTTGTGGGCCAATGCGTTCCTTTGGACTGGTGGCCGGTAAGTCGAGATTGTCTAATGTATTGCCTGGCTGTGATTGCGCTGATCTGCACGCTCTGGGACGGCAAGGTGATGTGGTACGAATCGATGATGCTCTTCTTGGCATACTTTTTCTATATGGCAGGTAAGTGTTGAGTGCAAAAACGTTGAGTGCTTTTATTAACCCAAGAGACTGAGAGCTCTGGGCTCCTGAATTTAGAAACAGATATGTACTATGTTTCAGTGAGCGTCGATTTGTGTCATCTCCGATTGGAAAAACCAAGTTCTGTAAGCTCTTGATTCCATCTGATCGATTAAATCGCGAACAGATTAACTCTGCTTCTGATTAAGTCAAACTAATTTCTTTTTTGTTCTACCTCCCTCACTCACTCTGGCAGTGATGTACTACAACGATAAGGTCGCTCGCTCAGCACGTCGTCTGATCTCTCGTTATCGCCGTAAACTGCGTTTGGTATTTTCCTATCGTAAAGTTAGTGAGCTAACGCCACTCCTTGGACGTCAGCGTACCTTCAACGGCATTGCCAACAACTTAGCAACAACTTTTAATAGCATTATTAACTGTTCTTCAAGCAATAATCTGGCAACATTTTATACACCTGAATCCTCTATACAACTTTGTGCTAGTTTGGAGGATATCGAAAGTTGTCGCACGTCTACGACACAAAATGACAGTTATAGTTGGACGGTAGATGCCGAAGCAAATTGTGTTAATGAAACTGGTGAGTGGCATACAAATTGATGATACAAGTATTTGAATAAAATCTCTCTTTCGCATACAACCGCTAACTATCTCTCTCTCTCTCTCGCTCTCTCTTCATTATAGACTATAACACAACAGATTACACTGATCTACCTTGGCAACGCGGTGATGCTTCGTGGCTCTATTTCTTACTCCGTTGGCCCATCACTTTTTTGTTGTACATAACGGTACCGGATAGTCGCAGACATCCTCAAGCTAAATATATAGCATTTGCGGCATCGATTATGTGGATTGCAGTGATCTCCTATGTAGTGGCCTACGCGATAACCGTAATAGGTAAGTTGTAAACCAAAACTAAAACTATATTTAACTCCTTCATAAGCTGCCTACTTCTAGTTTTATGTATGTTTGCTGTTGGGCAACACAATTAAGTACTTAAGACTAATCAGAAATTGAATTCATTTTTAGCAACAGAAGCAACAGAAGCAATAAAATGTTTAAAATATCGTAAATAGCCTATTAAATCGACATACCATATATATAGCTGAAAATCTGTAAAATAGCTAAGAACTTTGGTGAATAGCTGAAAATTATAATATGGTACATTTAAAAGCAATTGGATGAATTGATAACAATATTTTAGTTTTCCTTCCAAACCTCTCTTCTTTCTTTAAGTGGTTTCCATATTACTCTCCTTCTATCATTTATGCTTTCTTGTTTTTTTTTAATCTTACTTGTTTTAGTTTCTTTTTTGCTCTCTTAATTTTTTTGCTCTACATAACTTGGATTTCCATTACCTGTATTTTCAATTGAATGACGTTTTTCTTCGTTCTAGATACTTTACTTTACTTTACCCGCCATTTTTCTATATTCTCATTCCTTTATAGTTTTCCGTTCCCGTTTTTGTTTTTTTGTATTTAATTGTCTCACCCTCCAGCATCTATTATAATTATAAAATTTTTCCTTGGTTTCTCCTAAATTCGTATTGTTTTGTTATTTCTTAGTAATTAATTTTTATACCCTTAACAGAGTATATTAAGTTTGCCACGAAGTTTGTAACAACCAGAAGGAAACATACATAAATGATCAGCATGATGAGCTGAGTTGATTTAGCCATGTCCGTCTATCTGTATATATACAAACTAGTCCCTCAGTTTTTATGCTATCGATCTGAAATTTTGCACCTGTCCTTTTCTAACAAAGAAGCTGCTCATTTGTCGGAACGGCCGATATCGGACCACTATAGCATATAGCTGCCATACAAACTGAACAATCGGAATAAAGTGCTTGTATGGACAACTCTTTAATTTGACGAGGTATCTTCACGAAATTTGGCATGTATTATTATTTAAAGCATTAATCTAATCTCCGAAGAAATTGTATAGATCGGATGACTATAGCATATAGCTGCCATATTAACTGAACGATCTATTATTTAAAGCATTAATCTAATCTCCGAAGAAATTGTATAGATTGGATGACTATAGCATATAGCTGTCATATTAACTGAACGATCGGAGTAAAGTGCTTGCATGGACATTTTTTTTAATTGACGAGGTATCTTCACGAAATTAGGCACGAGTTATTGCTTAAGGCAACAAATTATTCTCCACAGAAATTGGTCAGATCAGATCACTATATCATATAGCTGCCATACAAAGAAGAACGTTCGGAATCAAGTTCTTGTAAGGGGCCGAGGTATCTTCACGAAATTAGGCACGAGTTATTACTTAAGGCAACAAATTATTCTCCACAGAAATTGGTCAGATCAGATCACTATATCATATAGCTGCCATACAAATTGAACGTTCGGAATCAAGTTCTTGTAAGGGGCCTTTGTATTTGCGAAGGATATTATAGCTTCGGCGCAACCGAAGTTAACGTTTTTTCTTGTTTTTATGTAGAACTCTCCCAATTTCATCGCTTCATAGCATATGACTTTAAACAAATCTCTCTCACTTTCTTTACAGGCGATACGCTCAACATACCCGACTCTGTTATGGGTCTCACAATACTCTCCGCCGGCATGAGTGTACCGGAAGCCGTATCCAGCATTATTGTCACGAAACAGGGACTTGGCGCTATGGGCATCAGTAATGCAATTGGATCGAATACATTCGACATTTTACTTTGTCTCAGTGTGCCTTGGTTTATTAAAGCTTATTATTTGCCAAACCATCCCGATGAAATGTGGGTTGTGCCCAATTCTAATGGACTCACATATTCCGTCACCTTTCTGCTTGCGTCTGTTATTTGTCTCTTTCTAACATTGCTATTAAATCGTTTTAAATTGGATCGTAAAGTGGGTTTAATATGCGCCATTTTATATGTCTGTTTCATTGTTTGTGCAGCACTCATCGAGCTCAATGTATTCTTTGCTGTTAATGTACCTATATGTGAGCACTGAGGGAAACGAAAGAGGATGACATTTTGATTGGATGATCAAGTTGCCCGATCTAGCCAACCTTGTTTTGTGAACTTTAGATTTTGCACAATTAATTTTATTAATATTTACCCAACAATAAATGATAATAATTCGAAGCAGTAAAAGAGCTGGTTTTATTTAAGTCAGCGTTTCCACAAATGTGTGATTCGATCCCCTGGTTGTTACTATCCGAAGTGAGATTGGAATTGTTATCAAATGCATATATTTTTATTATACTCTCGCAACCTGTTGTTACAGAGTATAATAGTTTTGTTCACCTAACGGTTGTTTGTATCACCTAAAACTAATCGAGTTAGATATAGGGTTATATATATATAAATGATCAGGATGAAGAGACGAGTTGAAGCAAATTTTTTAGAACCTCTACCCACAGTGTGAAAATAGTTGAAATCGGGTGCCAACTCCGCCCACTCCCCATATAACGGTACTGTTAAAAACTACTAAAAGCGCGATAAATCAAGCACTAAACACGCCAGAGACATTAAATTTTATCTCTGGGATGGTATGAGATGACTTTATAGGAACCGCGTTCAAAATTAGACAGTGGGCGTGACACCGCCCACTTTTAGGTGAAAACCCATATCCTGGGATCTGCTTAACCGATTTCAACCAAATTCGGTGCATAACGTTCTTTTGATATTTCTATGTCATAGTGCGAAAATGGACTACAACCACGCCTATTTCCCATATAACACCATTTTCAATTCCATCTGATTCTCTCACTTTCCACTATGCATATCAAGCAACAATGATTATATCGGGGTAAAACTTTGCGTGAATAATGCGATTAAAGTATGCCACCTTGTGACCAAAAATTGTCTAAATCGAACCAAAACTTTTCAAGCCCCTAAGTGCTAAATATGTGGACCCAGGTGCCTATAGTTGACCTTCTACCGAAAATATCAGTCAATCCACAAAGAAATCTCAAACGAGTATACCATTTGGCTTTGCGAGCGCATAAAATGTTCGGTTATATCCGAACTTAGCGCTTCCTTACTTGTTTTATTATATTTTTAATATGGTGCTTTTCTAACCTAATCTCAATTTTTATGTCATTTGTTTATTTCTTCGCGTTATCATCATCTGATATGTCACTCTCACCTTTACTTTTTAGACGATTATTGATTTGTTGTTAGGCAATTAGTATGCATTAAGGTTGAATTGCTTTATTTTTCTCAATTTTATTGCATTTATTACTTATTAAAATTCCACTTTATCGAATCAGGTGCAACAAACAGTTGAAAATGGAGTATTTTATTACTACTACTTTAAAGTTTAAACCCTAATTGAAAATTCGAACAAAGCAAGGCGAAGGTCAAGTAATAAAACTTCAGATTGTAAAGAAATAGAGATTGGGATTGCAAAAAACGATTAGACGTGATTTGTTGTTGCGGTTTCGCCTGATTATATGAGAGCTCGCATAAAATGGGATTCACCGTCTGTTCCTAACAAGATAACAGTTAAGATATCTAATATATAGGAGGATATAGGAGAGACCTTTCGCTATTTCGAAAGATGCAATCAAGAAACCTACGTTCTAAAAAGCTATTGTCATCGGACGAATGTAGCTATAACGTAGGTAGGTTATACGTAGGCATTATTTACATTTATGGCAACCGATTTGCAAAGACAGAATGAAGAAACTTAGGTTCATAAGCGCTCATGCCAGCCACTTAGCGCAGTTTTTGTTATATGTATTAACTTTATAAACCGCTAAATATTTATGAGGAATCCTTAACTATTATAACGAGTTTAAAGGGATCTAATTTAGTAATACGCACTTAAGTTTGTAGAAAATCTCGAAATACACGTAATAGCTGTTATAACGACTTGTACAAGTATAGATAAGATAGTTAATCCTACTGCCTCCTTCTGTCGGGTTTGGGGAAAGAATATGCCCGCGGCAAGGCATGCCTGTCGTAAAAGGCGACTAAAAGCCAATATGCACTATGACTGTTATTATATTCTTTGCCCAGTAATATCAGCATAGTATATGGAGTGATAGTGCTATAATACTCAGCTTGAACTGATATTAGAAACACTTTAAATGAAAAAGCAAATAAAAAGACATTTGAAGTTCAAGCGACAAATGTCACCAGTCATTTGAGTAATGGGTAGCTCAACTGGCAGTAGTTTAGGCTACGCAGTCTGACCGGAGACTTTCCGGTACCACGGGGAGCAGAAAGCCCTTGGACTTCTGTTCAATCTGCTCATTGGGTTCGGCCCTTTGGGGAGTATCGTGGTGGCTGTGGTTTAAACCTAAATGCTGGAAGAACTGAATTTTCAGTTCGAAAAAAGAAGTTACACAAGTAACTGGGTGCCGTACCCGAAAACGGAAGAGGTTTTAGGTCGGCCTCGAATCATACCAAGATGGTAGTGTGGACCCAGACACACTGCCACTGGTATCCAAATAAATACTTGCATAAGCTCGTTTTGTTTGGGGCGCTGATCAACGCATTGTATTGATCCGTTGTGTTTTGAACACCGTGAGGTAAGGCCGTCGCCGGCAGGTACTCACGTAAATCTACAACGAAAGTTGCCTCCTTCTGTGTCAAAAGAATAAATGCTTTAATTTTTTAGACATATGTAACATTTTTTTTCACGCGTCTGTAGGAGAACTAATAAATTTAACGTAAGCGGCATCTTGAGCTTAAGGGCTTAAGAATGTAAATCCATATTTATAATATTTATAAAAGGGAACTGACGACCAATTCTGAGATTTGAACAATCATCTTTTGTCCCTGACAATTCATACAATCATACCCAATGTAAGAACAGTTCGAAAAATCAATGATTCTTATTCTCTCGTGTTATCCAAATAAATACTTGCAAATAGCTCGTATTGTTTGGGGCGCTTATCAACGCATTGTATTGATACGTTGTGTTTTGAAACACCGTGAGGCAAGGCCGTCGCCGGCAGGTACTCACGTAAATCTACAACGAAAGTTGCCTCCTTCTGTGCTCCGAACTTCGGTATCTGGCAATGACGATGCTTAATTCGACCCATTTTTATCGCTCTAATCTTCATGTCCACCTACGAAGCGATAAATTGAAATATAAGTATAATCTGAATACGATGGTCACGACGGACCATAGGTAAACACAAAACTTCTACAGTAATCAACTTCACAATTACTACGCTCCGCACAGACTACCGTATACAAACTATCAACTTGGTATTGTATACTCATATACTCGTATTCGGGGTTCAGAAAAACTTTATCCTTCGACGATTGCAAGACCTCTCTACTATTAATTAGCTTCGAGTCCCTACAACTGAATACCCGATTACCGAAGACCAGTACCGTCACGAAGAATTTTGTTTCGCGAAAAAATAGTTAAGAATGAGGGCATACATCTTAGATCAAGCAAAATAAATACCTATTCTACGACGATCGCAAGTCCTCTCTAGTATTTGCTGTGACTACAAAGTACCGCACTCAAAGAATTTAGTCTCGCGCACATTTTGCACGAGTTGGATTTATAACTGGTTTTGGGTGCAGTCTTATAGGACTATACTATACAAAAAAAGTGGAGTACATAATGTGAGCAAATACAGCGACGTAGGCAATGAGTCCTTCTACTCGAAGTGCCATTGAATTTTGAAGTGATTTAAGATCATAGAATATGCAATTTTTTATCTGTGTTATCGATAACAAACTAGTTTCGACTAGTGTTTAGACAATTTAATAAATTTCTGTTGCTTACCGTACTAATTTTCTTATTGTCGGTTTATATATTTTTTCTGATATTTTCATTGACTTTTCGCAATCTCACGCCCACTTAGCGTTCACTCGGTGCTATTTAAGACCTGTGACAAGTCAAACCAATCAATTTACAGCTATGCGATAATAATAATGTGCGAATTACTTGCGCAAATAACTACTAATAGTTTTTATAATAATAATAATATAACACGGTAGTGTGATAAAGACCAGCTTGTTGATTTGCAATCGAGCTCATTCAACATTTTACTGTGAGATTGACTTCGTTGATACTAGACGACAAAAAAGAACACACGCAGTAGTGAACCAGCTCACCAGATCTATTACGCACGCTCTCATTGTGTGCATGACAGTCAGCCGTCTTGTGTGTACTGTGTGGAGAACTTGATTTGTTGATATTATATAATGCTTTGGCATTATTTACACACTGAGTATAACGGCGGACCTATTTGCAAGACTTACATAGTTGACAACTGAAATGACGAATATTGTCTATTTTTAATCAAAGTTGGCGCTGTGGTGCGGTTACTTAAAAAAAAACTTTTTTTTGTAGGCGAATGCTCTCTCCAAAAGCACTTTGGTTGGCAGAACTAAGAGAGAAACTCACTCACTACACTTATGTTTTTAGCAGAGCAGGTCTATGTCTGTGTTCAATATTAACGAGAAGTTTTTTCAGTTGATACATGGCTTGAATTTTGAGATTATAAATTTGTGCAACGAATTTCGAGATTCTCTGATCAATTTTGCCTTTTGAAATCATACAGATTTCTTTATAATACAATAGTTTGCAACGTTTTATTCAATAAATCACTGGACTTAACGGAAAATATGAAAATACTTCAGCAATTTGTTAATTTTAATTTTATAAAAAACAACTATTAAACCTGCTCAAAAAAGTTGTGACGCACGACTCGTGAAACTTGTAATAAAAATATCATATAACTGGTTTTACTATTTACATATTCATTTTATGAATGAAAATTTTGCTAATGACAATATTTAAGAACCGCATCCAAATAAATATTCCAAGCTTTGTAAGTAACTAATATTTTTTACACTTTATTAGGCATTTCCCGTGATTAGAGATAATGGTTTAAGTGAAAACGTCATGTCTATTAAGAGTGTGCAGTCGTAATGAATATTTTTTTCGCATTTTTATTTTTTAAAATAACAGGATATTGGTTTATAGCTGATTTCTAGAAATTTGAGTCTGAAAGATGCTTATTGTAGAGTTTTATGTATAAACTCAAAATTAGAGCTGTACGTCTGTAGCTGAGAGAAAGCTAATGGAGCTATTAGAAAGTCGCAAGGATTGCGGTACTCTCAAAAAATTTTAAAATTACGGCAAACTCTCTGTTTCTTCTATTCGCAGGAGAGGCTAAAGGCTCTGGTGTATTAAATATTTACACTGTTCCAGATTTAACGCTAGATTCTGACGCTGAAGAATCTATTACCGATTGCTACGAATACCTTACAAAGGATACACAAATAGCTTTCAATGCATAACTCTCCTGTATGTAGAGCACGACCGCCTTCCACGTCGTGGGTAAGGTAAGGCTTTTTAGACAAAATTTCGGGGAATAGGTTTGTCGTGGACTTTTCTATGAGCAGGGTATACTAAGTTGGTCACGAAATTTGTAGCAGCCAGAAGGACAAGTCGCGTAGGTTTTGAGATATAGATCTGAAATGATCATGAGGTTGTTCATTTGTTGGAACCGCGAATATCGGATGACTATTGAATATAGTGGCGTCGACGTAAAACACGGAGCAGCGCGGCTGAAGGAGCTTTGGGATATCAAAGGGACTGGGTGATGTCAGAGAATAAATCGCTGCCTATAGTTGAAACTAACCGATTACAATACTCCCAGACCACAACATCCAAACGACACGCCAGCAGTGCTGCAGAAACAAGCACCGCTACACGTCCTCGAAGAAGCCAAGGAAACCCGACGAGCGTCAAAAATCGACAAAGGGCTCCAAAAAAACTGACGGAAAGCCAAAAAGACAATCGAAAGCTGTCATTATTAAGCCAACAAAAGGAAACAGCTACTGCGGACACGGTCCTCATTTAAATGACAACGGAGCGTCATTACGAAATGTGTTGTCTTCACGCCGCGAAGAAAGAACTAAAGCGGGCTTTCGAAATAGGAACAGCTTCGAAACGACCTAAACATAAACCCGTGGGGTCTAGGGTACAAAGTCGTTATGAAAAAATTAGGTGGTCGGGCCCCACCTCTCCAACTGAACGCATATAAAATTGTTAATGCCGTATTTACACATGAAATATATATCGCACAGCTGCTCTAAGGATAGTAGCGGCATATCGTACAGTCACGGGCAAAGCTGTATATGTAGTAAGCGGAAACATAGCCAACGACTTATTAGCATTTGACCGAAAGAAAATGTGGACTTTAAAGAAAAAAGCAACGGTAGATAAACGGCCAGACTAATCCGAAACATAAAAGAATGGTCCAACAGGAAACATGGTGAGGTGGATTTTTACACTACTCAGATGCTATCCGGGAACGGATATTTTAGGAATTATCTACATAAAATGGCAAAAGTCGAAGAGCTGTCCTGTATATACAACGACGCGTTCGAGGACGACGCTGAACACACATTTTTCAAATGTACACGCTGGCAAACGCGGCGAAATAGGCTCCACACTTTGATCGGCCCCCTGAATGCGGAAAACATCATAACTGTCATGCTTCAAAATGAGGAAAACCAGAAGAACGTGAAAAATTATATGGAAAATGTACTACGGATTTAAAAACGCAGGTAATGACATATAAGTCTTAAGACGAGATATATGGAACGCCATGTGAAGTAATGCGAAAGCGGTCCCCGGATTGACGACTGTTCCCTAAAGGAGAGTTTTTTAGTGACCTGCAAGTGACATATACCATTGCTGTGACGACACAATGACTATGCGTAAGGCATTTTATCAACCTCCCCCGCAAAAACAAAAAAAAATACTCATAATTATCTACGTAATCAACTAATAACTCGCATACACATACGCACATATATAACTCTATGAATATCTTACAGAATTTACGATTCATTATAACAGTAATGATAACGACAATAGCAACAAGAAGAAAGCAACAACTTCAATATCGCTGTAGCCCTCTTAGTGAAGTGTTTATGAGTGTAAATAAATTACAACAAATAAAAAAAATATACACCCACAACAACAACAACAAGCAGCCAGTTAGCTACAATATCAGCGTTAAGAACCGCACTTCAATCGGACAATGCTAGAGATAAATAATTGCAAGACCCACACACAAATACATTAAAAAACCAACAACAACCATCAACAGCAACAATAATAACAACCATAATAAATATGATGAAAACAATCAGTACTTGAAATTGTTGAATATTTGTTTGACAAACCGTCTTTTTAAGACGGCAACGCTGCGCATACATTTAATTAGTTGAACGCCATAATTCCAGCCGTGCGGATGAGTTGCGCCTCATATGTGTGCCTGAGTACTGTCAAAACGAAATCATACCACAGTTAACGGGCTAAATAGCGGGCAAGTAGAATTATCGCGTTTTCTAAAAAAAGTAAAATATAGAAACAAGAAATCAGCATACGAAAAGTGCTTTTGATTTGGCGAAAGTTAAGCCTGACGCGTTGGCTGCTAGCGTCGCGACTTATAAGCGGAATCGAAAAAGAAAATATATATTTAAATATTTTCGAATATGTCGGTTTTGTTTTAAAGGGCTAACTCGTTAGCGCGGAATTAAAAAATATACTTAGCGTGAAGTGGTGGGAATAGTGAAGGTAATTGAAAGAGGTCAATATAATAAAATATTCATAAAATATACAAAAAGGAAAATAAGCTTGAAAAACTTGAAACTAAGAAACTTAAAATTAACAAAACTAAATTAATAATAAATAAAATTTCGTAAATATAAAAAAATATTCATAAAAATTTGAACTTGAAAAAAAATGTTCAAATTTGCAAAAAATAAATAAGTAAATAAATAAAATTTCAAAAAAATAATTATATATAAAAACGAAAAAAATCATAATAACAGCAACAAAGAATAAGTTTTCAAAACAACACAAAAAAAAATCTGAAATTGAAAAACTTAAACTTTACAAATTAAAGAAATGTTCATAAAATATACAATAATATTCATTAAATTTTGAACTCTAAAAAAAATTTTCTATTTTACAAAAAGCAAATAACTCAATAAATTTTCAAAAAAAAAAAAAATATTATCTATAACAATGACAAATAGCTTAACAATAATTAAACTTTTTAAAAACTTGAAATAAAAATACATCTATTCATAAAAACAACTAAAAGCAAATTTATGCAAAGAAGCACAAAAAAATTCTGATATTATAAAACTAAAAATTTACAAAAATAAATAAATATATAAATGTTCATAAAATATACAATAATATTCACAAAAGTTTCAGCTTAAAAAAAATTTTTTTTGCACAAAAAATTAATAAATAAATAAAATTAAAGAAAAAAATACTATAAACTCACATGAAAGAAATAAAAAAAATTTAATAAAAAAGTATAATAAACAGCAAAAACCATTAGAAAATATTGAAACTGTGGCATAAGACATTAAAATAAATGCGAAAAAAAAATAAATATATAATTAATTGATTTATTTTTCTTAATTCTATGTATATACACAAGTAATATTTAAAAATTTATAATAAAAAAAGCAAAAACTATTTTTAAAAATTTAAACTGTGGAATATGAAATTAAAAAATATTTATATATCTAAATAAAATATGTTTATAAAGTAAAAAAAACAAGTATTATTAATAAAAATCATTATTTTTCTATAAAATATTAATAAGCCTGAGATCAATACTTAAAAATCTAAAAAAGAGCAGAAAATACCATTCTACAATAAAAAATTTAAACTGTAGCAAAAAAATTTAAAATTTTGGAAAAAAAATATATACATAAAAATACATAAAAAAATTAATGAATAAATTCTCGAAAATATGCTTACAAGAATATGCAACAAAAAAATTATACAAAAGTTTAAAAAAGTAGGTAAATGATGAAGAAAATCTTTTTACACCGACGGCAAAGACTATATTATCTTAAAAGGAGGAAAAATGTTTAATTCGGTTGCTATACAATTCACATATACTAAACTTTCTTACAAGAACTTTGATCAGTTAGTTTGTATGCCAGCTATATGCTTTAGTGATCCGATTTGAACAATTTCTTCGGAGATTACACCATTTTTTAATTTCTTGAAGAGATCTCGTCAAATGAAAAAGTTTTCCATACAAGCACTTTATTCCGATCGCTCAGTTTGTGGAGTAACTATATGCTATAGTGGTCCGGTATCGGCCGTTCTCACAAATGAGCAGCTATTTTGTGAGTAAAGGACGGGTGCAAAATTTCGGATTGATATCTCAAAAACTGTGTAAACTAGTTCGTATATATAAAATCAATGTAAAAAATAAAAGACTTAAAATATAATTAACAAAATACTTTAAAATTTCTAAACTCATATAAAACTAATACCGAAAAAATTTCACAATAAATTTAAGCAAAAAAAATCATAAAGTACCAAAATGCATAACATTGCTCACAATTTTGTTTATAATAGTTTTCTATTCTAGTTTCAGTAGTTTTAACATATTGTATTAACTTTATATTGTAGAAAAAAGTATAAGCTTAACAATAATAATAAAATATTTTAAATAATAGAGAATAATTAAGCAATTAATATTAATAATTTATCGTTTAATTTATTTTATTTATTAAAATAATTATTTAATTTTTATTTTCAGATAAATTTAAGCAAGCTTAATGCTTAGTGGCGCGTTTATTTGGTTATACAAGTAAAAAAATATTAAATTCGATACGATTCGTTATTTGCAAAATAAAAAAAAAACTTTTGAAATAACAGTGCTAAAAGCGTTCAGCGAAAAATTCATACAACAGCAATGGCGAAGGGATTACATTTGCTGTTAAGCGCATTGCTCGTGCTGGCCACTGGCATTGAGCAGATACAGTGCAACGGTACGTATGAGTAACAATTAATAAACAAACAATTTTGGTGCTATGTTAATATAACATACATAGTATGCCGACATTAAACATTCATATATTTGGCGAACGATGCTACTAGGCGTATGAGTAACATTGCGTGGGTGCCAGCATTTGAATGTTGTTTTAATTAAATATTTAAGAATGAAATGTAAAAAATTCAAATCTTAACAATTAATAAAAAAAATATATATACATATATAGAAAATAAACGTAAAATGAAAATATGAAATAAAAAAACAAATAAAATATATGTGTAAAAAAAGGATAAAACCTTAAAATAAAATAATTAAAACGTGTACTGCGAATATGGTTTTATTTACGCATATAAAAGAATTTATATCACACTATGTGAAATTCTGAGAATTATCTAAAATTATGTCTACTATAGCCGACAATTTTCAACTCGTAAAATTATTAACTGCATGAAAATAGCTTTATAAATATACAAACCCACATACATATGTATGTATTGTACATATGTACATATGCTTCTTCTCGGCGTTAATCGCTTTAAATTGCCACTTAAATCAATAATTAGTAAGTGCGCAGAATAAAATAGAACTGATAGCAAACGATTACGACTAGTTTTATTACATGAAAGGTTACAAGCAAAAATACAGAAAATAATT
This sequence comes from Bactrocera oleae, assembly GCF_042242935.1. Taxonomy (NCBI): domain Eukaryota; kingdom Metazoa; phylum Arthropoda; class Insecta; order Diptera; family Tephritidae; genus Bactrocera; species Bactrocera oleae. The sequence continues at coordinate 6,426,715 of NC_091539.1, forward strand.
GAAAGTAAAATAATAAAAAATAAAAATTGGAAACAAAAGGTAAAATTAAATAAAAATATTTAAAAATTTAAAAATTAAAATTTAAAAAACTGAAATAAAATTTTTTATTTAAAAAAATGTATATATAAAAACACACAAAAATTTGTAATTAAAAAATAATAATTTCAAACTATAAAATATAAAACGGTTTACTTTTTAATACAAATTAAAACAATTTTTTAAATTTTTATGATCATCATTTAATTAAATTTTCAATTTTTAAACTCAATATTTTTATTTAATTTTTGTTGTTTTCTCATAATTTTATACATTTTAGGCACATACGAGGTTGACATAAAATATATTTACGGCAGTTTTCGCTTCAAATCTGTTATAACATTTTTAATTTTTTTTTATTATTTTTTTTTTTTTATTATTATTTTTTATTATTATTTATTATTTATTTTTTTATTATTTTTTTTTATAATTATTTTTTTTAATTTTTCTTTTATTTTTTTTTTGTTATGTTTTTTTTATTTTTTTTTGTTATGTTTTATTTTCGTTTTTAACTATGAATGTTATATTAAGTGATATTTTTCTTAATATTTATTTGTTTATGTATTTATTGATTTTATGCATTAACAACAGTTTAAAAAAAAAACTATTAAAAATTTTCGAGATCGAAATCTCGAGCCAGGTTTTCCGATCGTTCAATATTACATCGAGGCATATTTCACTACAAAAGAATTAATTTTCACAACAAAATATTTTGCAAAAATGTAACATAAAATTAAATTATTGCTAATAGTGCACTAAACAATTGTTAATATTTTTAAATGCTAGTTTCAAATGGACTCTAACTCAACAAATTTACATTGTTGTTGTAATTATGTGCAAATAATGCAAGTTTTCTTAACGTGTGCTCAGAGTAGCTGTGATGCCACTTAAGCATATATCACAATACATACATGCATACATTTACACATACAAATGCATAGATAATTGCTCGCTTGGGTTGTGAAATATTTTTAATTTAATTCCGATTATTTCATAATTCAAGTTAATACAAAGTATAAACAGTAAGACAGTAAATTTTTTCTTATGAAAACTTCAGCGGCACTGTGGGTTTTCCACTCGCGCCGTGTGGTTTACCCACTGTAGGCGATTTCGAAAAAATAATATTTTTATCAAATGATTATGTTAAGAAGTCAGAAAAATACATTTTTTTATCACGTGTGCAATCAGTTTATTGATAACCATTATCGATTGTCTGTCATTGACTGTTTATCATATGTTCAATACTTAACATTTGAAAATTGACTCATGAACGTATTTAATTAAGAATTTATTAAATTCTCGAAATCTAAAATATTTTTTTCAAATGATAAACGCTACGCTTTTGCGTCATGTTTTCAATCGTGGCTAATATATAATACTACAATCTTAGATGAGAACAAGAGAAAACGTTAACTTCAGTTGCACAGTTTTTTTTAGTTTTTTTTTAATTGTAAAAACCATAAAATTATTATATATATATTATACTTAAATTAAAATGTTTGCCATACAAAATTATTTAAAAATTATTTTCTAAAAATTTTTCTTTTGGAAAATATTTTTTTTAAATATATTTATTTTTTTGGAAAACATTTATTTTGCTAAACAAATTATTTGTATGAAATATGTGAATTTCAGAAAAAAATTTATTTAATCTTAACCGGATTTTAGTGGCTATGGTTGTATGAGTACATGTACTTGTATAAGAAATTAATATAATATTTCCATCACTTTCGTTTACTATATACTGCGTATTATTGTAAATTTATAAAATTTGTATACATAACAAATAATGTTTGACATTAAAAATTATTAAACTAAATCGAAGTAGTTTCTTTAAATATTTTGTTTTTTTTTGACAAATAATGTTTGTTCGAAAATAATTTTTTAAAACATTTTTTTCATGTATTTCATATAAATAATTTGTTAAGCGAAAAAAATTGGTTTCGGAAAATAAAATTTTAAATAGTTTAATAGAAAAAAAAAATTTTTTAAACATTTTTTTTTTTGGAAAAAAAAATTTAAAGTTTTTTTTTTTTAAACAATTTTTTCGCTTAACAAATTATTTATATGAAATACATGAATTTCAAACATTTTTTTCTTAACCGGATTTTAGTCGTATATGGATGTATGGTTATACATATATACCAAGAAAAATTAATATTTCGCATTTCATCACTTTCGTTTACTATTCTGCGAATAATTGTAAATTGTTTTGTAAATTTCTTGTGGGTTTCTAGCGGCCCATCAATTTCCATTTGTGGTTGATAGGCAATTATTTCTCAGTTATAAAACTTAGGTGCATAGTTTTCTGCTAACAAATTCTAAGAATTTGAATAAATCAAATAACTCGAAATAATTAGTTTATGCCGAGGATAATTTATACAATATATAAGTATAAAAAATATATACAAAGTCAAAGCAAAGTAAAAAAAAAGCATAAAAAATCCCAACACACCCCCTATTTTGGAAAAAGGGGATTCTCGACCTCACCTACTCACATGTGCTTGCAAGTAGACACACACACACATAGCCACATGCGCATATGTCGCTTGCACTGTTTCAAAAACGTGACCGGCAATCGGTTAATCGCCTATAGCGCGACGTTTAAGTCGCTGCGGTGGAAAATAAATGCATAAAAAACAAATAAAACAAATTGAAACACATTAATTGCCTACGATAACGTGTGCGAGTGATTTAAAGGCAAACAGGTGTTAAATGGGATTCCTGTAGAATTAAACGTTTTCTGATTTTTGCGGGCGGTATTTTTTTTTTTGTTTTAATTAACACATTCCTGGCAACAATGCAAAAACCCGCAAAGCGTCTGACAGGGAAAATAATAATGATTTTTCTTATATAAATAGATATCGGCGGCTGCGCCACAGTAAAAAACATTTTAAACAATGTAATTATTTTTATGATAAATAAACGGCAGCTGTTGTAAACCGAAATTGCGTTTTATTAAGGCGCATGTGCTGTGATTTCAATCAGGGATTTGTTTCTCAAAAATAACAAAGTAAAAAAGTGTTTATTCTAAAAACTTTCTAAAATTCTAACTTAATGTTTTTTTTTAATATTTCTATTTTTTTTTTTTAATTCATAATTTTTGGTTATCTTTCGATTTTTAGTTTCTAGGGTGTTCAATCAATCGTTACGCTATTTTATGCCATAAAAATTTTCCTAAACTAAAGAATTTTATAAGCGAAATTTCTTTACATACTTTACAAGATAAAAAAGTTTATTGTTTAAATGTTTATTTATTTGATATTTTTTCTTAATTATTTTCTTAGTTTCATTACACTTTGTTACATATTTATTATGTTTCTTACCGAAAATTTTAATTTTTGTGTTATATATTAAGTATGAGATAATAGTTAAAACCCCAATTTCGATTTTTTTTAAATTAATAAAAGTATAAAATAAAAAAAAAATCTAAATTGTTTTATTTTGTTGTAATTTGCTTACCTTTTCAATTTTTTTTAATATTTTGTTATTTTTATAAAATTTATACGCTTGTTCCCGTTTATGTGTTCATTTATTATTACTTTTTTTTTCAAAAAGTATTTCAAATCTAAAATTATAAGTCAAAAATTTATTTCGATTCTTTTGCAGTTCAGCAAAAAATATAATATTATAATATAAAATAGCAGAGCATATTTTAGAAAAAAAAAAATGTATGCTCAATTTTTTGAATTTGAAAATTTCAAAAATTTGTATTTTTATATTTTAATATTTTTTCAACTTTATTACTAAAATTTGTATTTTTAATAAAATTTTTTTTTAAAAATTTTTTTTTAAATATTTCTTTTTTTTAATAATTTTTTATTTTTATATATATTTATTTTTATAATTTTATGAGTTGATAACTAAAAATAAATGTTTTGTCTGAAAATAATTTAATTATTAAAATGAAATAAAAAAAATAACTAAAAATAATAGCTAAAAAATAAATAAAAAATTTTATGTATTAAAAAAAATAATAATAATATATAAAATAAAATAATTCTAAATGATACATAAAATAAAATAATTCTGAATAAAAGATTAAGTTTAATAATTTTAATTAAGTTTAATTAATTTTTTTCTTTTTAATATTTTTTATTTCGTAATTTTGGTTTTAATTAATTTAATGTTTAATTGATTAAATTAATTATTTTCTTTTTTCAAATTATTCTACCTTCATAATTTTTTTTTTTTAATACATTACAATTTTTTTTTTAATATGTAATATTAATATACATATATATTTTAAATTGTTTTTATAATTTTTTATTTCGAAATCTTGATTTAATTATTTTTTTTTTGTAATGTATTATTTAAATATTTTAATTTTTATAAATTCTACTACTTTCATAAATTTATTTTTTACTACATTACAGTTTTTTCAAAAGTTATAATTATTATTAAAATTAAAATCAAAATAATAAAAAAAATATTATATATAAATGGCATTAAGTATAAAATTTTTTGATAATATTTTTTTTGTATTTTTTCTTTTTAATTTTTAGTTTTGACATATACCATTAGAAGTTTAATTTTTGAGAATTTAAATCTTTTCTGTTTGGAATTCAAAGGAAAAAACAGTTAAAAGTAATTTCATAAAATTCTAAATAAAAATTTTAAGTCTATATTTTTCTTAAATATATTTCTTCCTTCAGAAGTTTGATTTCTAAGAATTTAAAATCTTTTCTGCAACAATTATATATATATATTAAAATTAATATGCTATAGAAATGGCAATTGAAAAATCAAAAAAAATTTTTGGGAATTTAATAAAAAAACAGTAATATCATTTAAATATTTTCATAATCGATTTTATATATCTTTTATTTCAAAATTTTTGTTTTAATTATTTTTTTTATTTAACATTTTTTTTTAATTTTTTGTTTTTCTCTTAAGTTTATTTTTTAATAATTTAAGTTTTTTTATTTTTATTGTTATTACTTATTTACTAAAAAAAGTAATTAAAAAGATTGATTTTTGTTGTCATTATTCAGGTAATTTTTTTTTTAGAAATAATTAAAGTACAAAAAAATATGTAAGCTTTAATTTATAACTAATTATAGTTAGCTTTGCTTTTTAAGTCATCTTGCATCTTAAATGAAATAATTAAAAAAACTGTAATCAAATAAATAGTAAATAAATATTACTTAATACTAAAATAAATAGACACAAATAAAATAAATTAATTTTTTAAAACAGTTTTATTTTATATGCCATATTTTCCGGAAATTACTTGAAAATCATAAAAAAAAATTTTTTAAATATATATGTATATAAATTTATTTATTTTTTTTTTAATTTTAATTTAGAAAAAAATAAAAAAAAAATTATTAGATCAAGTAAAAGTTATAGCTACTGTCATAACATATTATTCTTATTGTGTATTTGTTTTTAAAGTGCCTTTTCCAACGAAAAAAGTTAACAAAATGTCAACACCATTTTTTAACGAACTTGAACCAGTTTAAGCGCAGCTAACCTTTGTACTCGAATTCGTCGCAATTATTTATTGAAATTGCCAAAAAGCAAAAAATTAAATTGAACATGCGCTGATCAAAGGCAATAAAATTCTAACGAAAACCAGGCAGAAATCGCACTAAATAAACTACAACAACAACAAAATACATGAAACTAAGCAAAAAATAAAATTCGTGAAATAAAAAATTAAATAAAAATTTCATGCAAAAACAGCGTACATTGAACACAGTCGTGATTTATTGAACACAACAAACGACAGCATCAATGTATACACTGTAAACACACACACACACACACACGCACAACACTACTGTAAGATGACTTATTGTTCTAGCTACTGTTGTTGTCATTGTTTTTGTTGTTATAAGCGTTGGCGCTGGGCCAAAATTTCCCAGTCAACTGGAATTGGCACAACGCCAAGCAAGTTCAACAAACTTGTTTGCAGTTGCTCAGTGTGAGAGAGCGCAAACACAACTACAAAAACAACTACAGCAATTAAAGTTTGTTCATAAGAAGCTGAACTACGATAGACGTAGTGGCAAGCAATACAAAACCAGTAGACGCCCATTTAATTGCAATAAAAACTGCAGCGGAAAAAATGTTTGCAATTGCCGACTGCGCATCGCGCACGCGCAACACGTCAAAGCGCGCGCAATACACAGCGAGTAATTGATACATAAATGGTTGTAATAGCAGAAATATATAATGTTAGTAATGGCAAAGTGATGGATATTAAGCTAGTAAAAATAAATAATAATAAAAATGTGAATAAAATTATATAAAACAATTTTTTATTAAATTAATATTAAAGATAATTTGAAAGTATATGAAAAATAATGAATTATCTCTTATACAAAACCAAAAAAAAAAATAAAATAAATTTATTAAAATAAAAAAAACATGAAAAAAGGAACAAAAAGAGAAAATACATTTATTTAAAACAATTTAGTTTTATTTGACACAAAAAGTAATAAATTATAACTAAAAAAAAAAATGAAAATAAAATAGAACTATACGTTACTTAAAGTTTTTCACACTTAATAAAACCAATGAAATAAATTAACATAAATCAAATATTTAAAAAATAAAATTGTATTATAATGAATTCAGATTTTTAAAACTAAAATAAACAATACTTTTAAAAGAAAAAATTACAATAAACATAAAATAAATTTAATAAATAATAAAATGAAATTAATTAAATAAATTGAAATGTAATAAATAAAAATAAAACATAGGACAAAACAAAAAAAAAGGGACAAAAAATATATATTTTTAATATACTACATTTGTTACATTGTTATTTAAAAAAAGTATTTATTTAATAATTATTTAATTACAAAATAAATTTTTTAAGTAATTTATTTAATTCTATTACAAATTTGTCTCTTTTTGACTAACAAAATAATTATAATCAACAAAATTAATAAAAAATAAAATTTGTATCAAATCTATCAAAAATATCAATTAACAAAAAAACATTTTAAAATAAAAAACAAAATAAAATAATTAGAATAAAACAATAAAATAACATAGACAAATAAAACTTATTTATTTTTTAATAAAATGTATTATTAAAAAACAAAATTCATTTGTTTTGTTTACTAAAAATGCTGAAATTGTTATTAATTAAAAATTTTAGTTAAAAAAAAATAATAACTTAAAACAATAAAAAAAATAAAAATATTAATTTGAAAATAAATTTTATTTTTAATATTAAAAGAAAACAAAAAAAAATTTAAAATGTTTATATTGTATTTTTATACAAGTATTTATTCAAAAAAACCAAAAATGCTGAAATGTTTTAAACATTTTAATTTAAATAAAAAAAAAAATAATGAAAAACAATTAGAAAACTAAAAAGAAATTTTATTTAAAAATAAACTTAATTTTTAATATAATAAAATAAAATAAACTTATAATGTTTATATTGTATTTTTATACAAATATTAATGCAAAAAATAATTTAAAAAAAAATAAATATTCAATATATATAATTTATATAATATAATATATATTTAATACAATATATATATATATATAATGTATATAATATGTATATAAATATTTAATGTTTTTTAGTGTTTTCACTTTTACTCACCTCATAACACGCATATTCTCTATTTAGCGCTAATTTTAACAGAAAAAAATGCGCGTATTTTCCCAACACGCCGGCGCGATTGAAATGTACGCAACAAAAACAACTATCAATGACAGCAACAACAGAAATAGCATATAACAACAGAACAAAGCTATGCTTTATTAGCAGTTGTTGACTTAGTAAATTCTTCTAAAAAATCTGTGCTGTTGTTGTGATGTAATTAGAAAATGTAAAGTACAATTTAGCATTATTTAACTCATTAGACGCAAAAAAAAAACATTAATTGCATACCCGCAAGCAAAGTTCAATTGCTGAGATTGATTTACCAAACGTTTGTGGAGATGTGGGTGAAGCAAAGAGCGCGATTTAAAAGCTGGGAGCTGTGTTGGGGAATTTCTGAGCCAAATATAGCATAACTTAATACAAGCGACGGTAGTTAAGACACCACGAAGCGCTACGTTTTATATGGAAGATATTTTTTGTATTTGTCAAAGATATATACAATAATTTTGGTAAAATTAGAGAGATAATAAGCTAATATTATTTTAGTTAACAACGATTTAGTGTAGATAGGTTTTTAAGTGCTATAGCAGTAGGAGTAGTGAGTTACTCAAAACTTTAGGACAGGTATTCCTTTTTCCTAAAAAATTTCTTAGTATACTTTTAGGCAAAAACAAGCAATATTTTCTGTTGTTTTTATTTCATCTGCTGAACAACTATACTATGCCAATGATTTATATTATAAAATTTTGCCAGTCTGTTGCTTTTCTTCTATCATTTTTTTCCCCCCCCAAATTGTATAGAAATATAAAAGTAAGTTGTTATTTAAAGCATACATTCAGGCGGCCACACTTTTTCGTAGTTTCTTACGATTTATCAACACATCGACACTTCTCAAACGCTTAATAAAAAATAAAATTTTGCAAAACTGACGCTTCTTCTATAAGCTTCGTTCCCGACATATACAGAAATATGAAAGTAAGTTGTAATTAAAACAAACTTTCAAGCGAAACTTTCAAGTACAAAGAAGAATCAAATTGGAAGTTTCTTGAGACGTAATACACAAACTTTCTTGCATTACCCCGAAACAAACTTTATATGATACATATAGCAAGCTTGCTGCTTTGTAAGACATTCGGCTGAGCGCACTGCAAATTTTTAACAGCCACCAAATGACGCACACATTTTTATAAGAAGCCTTTTCAAGCCCGAAATGAACTCAGAGCGTTAAAGAGCCTATAGTGCTAGTGATATCAACTTTTCCCCTTTTCACAAAATTATTTTGCCACTCAAAAGTAATTTATGTGGTACCTGCCAGTGCCGAATATAGCTCAGATTTAAGCAGCTTAATTTGAGCGGAAAATACAACAACCAGAAATATCCCCTAATGCCATGCCTGAGCGCTGGTTACACAGAAGAATACATATAAAAACAAAATTTGAAATAAAATACGTAAAGTAAACAATTCAAGCGCTTAAGCTTTGGAACTTTTAAAAGCTTTTTTATATTTTTACTTTTTACAACAAAAAAACTAATAAAAATGAAATTAAGCCGAATTAAATGCGCGCTAATGACACTAAAATCGATCACTATAAGTAAATCAAAGCGTTTAAGCATGAAAACCGACCGATCGACGCTACTTATGATAATTGCACAGCTGGTAGGCAAGTTCTCAGCTTAGTAGAAGGCGCGACGTTATGTGGAGATGTGGCGGCGGTAAATAAAGCTATAAAGCAGCTGTCTGTTTAGCCAAAAAATAAAGCGAACTTGAGAAAATACCAAAATCGCGCGACTAAGCTGAGCAACAAGTTTTGACTTCTCAGTATTAAAGAGTGGAGAGCACGTGGCGTGCTGAGAACATATACCTAGTAGCGAGTTTGTATGAGCGCGCATGCAACAGCAGTTAACTCGCATTTCCTTACAACACTTTACAATGTCAATATAATTGTTTTTATGCACCACACTGTTGTTGTTATTGTTGCACTACCGCATAATTATATCGGTGTTGCCATGGTATCGGTTCTCTGTTATGCTACTCACATAAAATATATTTATTATTTCTCTGTTTTATCCACTATATTGGCGCTCCAATGCCCACATCACATATACAATATGTATGTTTGTGATGGCAACGTCGCAACATTTACCGCTTATAAACGTCGATAAAACTAGACAACACTCTTATTTGCTTGTGAAACGCTTAACCGCCAACAACTACGCGCACTACAAATACTATTGTGCTTGGAGTATACGCTGTTCGCTCATTAGCCGGTGTAAATTGACAAAAGTGGCTTTTGTGTTGCGCCGCGCGTTATTGACACCGCCAGCAGTGAATTGAAGAAGTATACGCCACGGTTAACCACAAAGTGTGTAAACAATAAATAAGCAAAAAGTGACAAAAAGAAGCAAAAATACTATTAAAATGTATTTTAAAATTTTTTTTTTTCTTTATCAATGAAACCACAAAATACGTTACCGCAGAGTGAAAAAATTGTGCAAAAGACTTGCGAAAAAAGTGAACTAATTAAAGCTACTCAAATTACTTGGCAGTAATTTACTATTATGATATAATTGAAGTCGCTTATTCTATTACAAATGGCGAAAGGTAATAAATAGTAATAAATAAATAAGCAATTACAAAATTGTATGGTGAATATTTGTATGAAATGGCAAAAAACTGCAATGAAATGTACAGTAAAAAAAATATATACTATAAATATAAAAAAATATGCTAAAAAATATTTATTTTAATTATTAAATAAAAAAAAAATTACAAAAAAATAAAAATCACAAAATAAATAAAAATAAAAAATAATATAAAAAATAAAAATGGCAATACCCGCATAACTACAATAAAATGTATAGTTCAGTTTTCTCATCAACTGCATTAAGGTTATGTGACGCGGTATAAATTCTCCTTTACTACTGTATGTGCTACATTTCAATAGTTCCCCATAAATCGTTGGCGCACTACAATTCTGCAGCTTGCTGAATTTTGAAGCCAATTTTCCAGCTACATACTTTCACGCACGTGCTTTACAAACTTTCACTTTTATTATACTATTCTAAACATTTTAATTCATTATGCACTACAAATCATATTCACAACACAACATTAACGCAAAATCAATTAAATTTTCAATTATTTGTAACTAGTTTCTTATTGTTTTTTTTTTTGTTGTTAACATCGTAGTTTTAAATTTACGTTATTCGATGTTATTGTTTTGCTTTAGCACTAGTTCGTACGCACGTAAAAGTATGGTAAGGTGTCTGCACGTAAATCGCTGCAATAAATGTAAACAAAAATGTTATCGATACATTATAATTTGAATTAACACTTTGAAATAATAATATTAATTTAAGAATAATTTATTGCAATTGAGTATTATCAAAAATAGTTTTATTATAGAAATAATAAATGTGGAACACTATAAATATATATTTTTTTGTTTGAAATTATTAAAATAATAAAAAATGTAAATCATCCTGCGAAATTTATAGAATAAACAACCTTTATGACTATGTGTTAGTTGGCAATAAATTTGTAAATCCACCACGCAGCACTTATTTATATTTTTGATAGGTTTGTTAAAGTGTAAATTTAATTTGTTAAAGCTTTTAAGCGCATAAAGGTCAAATATGACGCTCTAACTTTACCTAAAATTCATTTTAATGGAACATTTTATAATATTATATACATATATTTTTTATATACGTATATTAGGGTGCTCCAAAAATATTTTTCAATATTATCCTCTCGAAAATGATTAAACTTTGAATTTAAAGAAATTGTGTAAGTTATCAAAAATTATTAGTCACTAAATTTTTGTAATTTGGAAAATTTTTTGAAATTTCGAATTTTTTTTTGAAATTTCGAAAAATTTTGTAAATTATCAAAAATAATCAAGTTTCGAAATTTGGAGAAGTTATAAATTTTTGAAATTTTGAAGATTTGAAATTTTTGAAAATTAGAAAAATTTGGAAACCTTAAGAACTTTTTAAATTTTTTGAAATTTGGAGAAATTTTGTCATTTTTAAACAGTTGTAACTACTTTTCTTATACAGATGTCTTAGAGTTGAGTAAAGCTCAGAGACTCCACTTTAAGAATATAAAATGTTTTTTCGTAAAAAAGAATGCGTAAATTATGTATAAAATTAATTTTATTTATAAAAACATTTCCCATGTTAGTTATACGAGTATGAGAATAATGATCACATATATTTTTGTATAATATTGGAAAACAATAGAGTTAACGCTTTTATGTTTGGTGAGGACTTTTATTGCAACAAATAGAAGCACTTAAGAGTGTGAGAGTTGAAAAAAAAGTATAATTTTTTCAGCAACCAAATTCTAATATAAAATTTGTGGTAAACTTAAAACGCCATGTTGATCTATGAGGATCTGATGATCCATTTTTAGGGGTTTATGGGTAACATAACAGATGAACAGTTGTCTAAGTGAGATCCATCGATCAGGATCAATTCTGCAATCTAATTTAACCTCACCAAACCCTAATATAAATAAGTACATCCATATATATACAGAATATCACAATTTCAATTTTCTCTAAATTATTTCCGGAAACAATGCCTTTGCGCTTAAACACATATTTTACTACAAAAATTATCGATATTTTAAATAAAATTTGAAACTCACCAATTTATCGCTTCTGTACAAAATTCACTGCATTTATAAAATAACAATATTTTTATGAATGGCAATTTGTGCAATTAGCTTGCAATCTCAATTTGCAAATGCTGCGCATAATTCTTAGCGCAAAAATCCGCGTGAATATTGTAATAAAGTAAATAAACATTTTATAACTTGTATGTGTCAGAAAATTATTGTTTATATGAGCGCAAAAAGTGTATGTAATTTTTGCAAGCAGCAACACATGAAGAAAGCAGTACAAAATTAAAAAAATAAAAATTACAAAGAAAAATAAAAATAAAAACCCAAAACAGAAAAATATAATGGAGAAAAAACCGAAACAAAAAAAATACCTTTAATGATCAAAACAAAAACATTATATTGTGTTGTGCAAACTTGTTTTGGACACTTAAGAAATGTGTGCCACACTTGTGCTATGTTACGAGGAGCAGCAATTAAGCCCTGCAGACAGCAAAAATCAAAAATAGCAACAAATATGCAAAGCAGCGCAGATAAAAGCCTGTCTGCAGCGCAAGAAAATGAGTAATACATAATTTCTCCTTTTTCGCGCCACACTTCTCGAATGCCATGCATGTAAAACGCATTAATTGCGTTTTAAAAAAAAAATTTCATTAAAACCAATTGTTTATTAAACGTTTAAAAATAATTGACAAGTTTAACATATAGTGGGTGAAGCGCGCTGGTAAAAGTTAAGGGCGCAGCGCGCACAATGTATAATAAAAATTAAAATAAACTAAAGTGCATTGATTACATGTAAAATTACTTGAAGCTGTAAAATGTGTATATATGTATGTTTGCAGACAATTTAATAGTTATTATTGTTGCATTTTTTCCAAGCTGTGAATTTTGCAAATATCATTTGAATATTTGATTAAATTGTAAACAAAAGCAATAACACGCACACATTTCAACAATTAAATTTTATTTATTTGCGCATGAGAATTATGGCAGCTGCTTAAACCACCTTCGTGCATATAAACAAACATATTCTGCGCCTACAAATACAAATGGGCATTATATTTAGTAAGCTTGGCCTTAATTGCGGCCAGTCATTTTGGCTGTACTTCTGTGAAAAAAAAATTATATTGAAATGTATTGTAAATAAATGTTTATAATAGTCAGGCGTTAATAATTGAAGATAACCAATTGTTTGTGCAAATCAAATGTAGTTAGCCGCTTTGGCACTGTGACAAGAATGTAAAAAATTTCAAAGTCAACGCATCCGCCAGCGCGCATGTTGTATTGTTTGGCTACTAGTTGTTGGCGTATGTTAACAATTCAATTATGTTGTTGTTGCAAAGCGAGGAAGGGCAATTCTTTATGAATTTTGTTCAATTTTGCTGGGTCAGTCAACTAAATGCTTTTTATTGGCGTGAAGCACCACTGTAATTACATGCAAACTAGTTACAGCCGTGTGCCAAAAATTAGCAGCATTTATATTTTTAATAACTGCAATAATAATAATTGTAAAAATTTAATTTTTTTTTGTTATTAATTTTGCTATTTTAAATATTTTGCAATTTCATGCCAAAGATTGTACAAAAATTCAAACATTTTAATTTGTTATGTATAATAAATCATATTCTCATAACAACATTAACACAGTAACAATCAAATTTTCAATTATTTGTAACAAATTTCTTATTCATTTATTGTTTACAGCAAAGTTTTAATGTTATTGTTTTGATTTACCACTAGTTGGCACACTTGTAAAAGTATTATAAGGTGTCTGCACGCAAATTTTTAACTAAAAAAAATTATTTCACTCGCCAAAACGTAACAAAATTTGTAACTTAAAAAAATTAAAAACTAAAATAATTTGAGTTCTCAGGCGTTAGTGCTGTTAAATTATATAGATAGTTGAATTATTTATAATTACATTTGCTTATTTTAAATTTTGTATTCAAATTTTAATTTAAAATTGCTATTAAAGTTTAAATTAAAATCATTATTAAAATTATTATTTTGATACTAAAATTTAAATTTCAAATTATTAAAAAAGCTTAGATTTAAAACTAGCATAAAACTGATTATTTTAACATTAAAATTTAAAATTATTAAAATTTTAAGATGATATCAAGATAATTATTATTAATAATTTTAATTTTATGACTTAAATTACATATTTTTTCTTTTAAAACCACATTTAAACTTTTTTAAACTGCCTTGCACACATTTTCATTAATTTACTTATTTAAACCCAAAACTACCTTTAATTGATTGCTATTCCCCTACACATCACTGCTACAGCTCATATACTCACGCTCTCACTCGTTGCACTCAGTAGTTATTTATGAGCAATAGGGACACTGCTGCACTATCAAATAAAGGGCTTAACTCAGTAACATAAATATGTATGTATTGTGCACGACCGGTTTGGCGAGTGAGTAGTGAAGATTTTTTTTACTATTTTCATTGTAAATGCATACTCATAATAAAAACGAAATGAATTAAGGCAATAAAAGCGCACAAAAATTACTTGTAAAAAGTTTTCAAAGTGTATATAATCATTTTTAGCGTTTTTAATGCACAAATATTGTAAGAATATCTTCACAAAATTTATAACTAATTGATATATTAAAAAAATTAAATTAATATTGCCATAAAATTTCTTTTTGTTATGAAAAACCAAATTTGTCACTAAAAGCTTTAATATTTTAGCTTTTTATTCAAATAATTTCTTTTATAATGAAAACTTTTGGCCGTGAAGGCTTTATATTAATTAACTATTTTAAATTAAAATTTAAAGTTAACAAAAATCTTATAATAAAAACTCAAATTTATGGTTACAAGCTTTAATTTGGTAGACTTTTTTGATCCTAAAAAATTTACTTATGCTCACCAACTATTTTTAAACATTTCTTTTGTCTTAAAAAATAACATAATAATTAAAATTTTATTTAGAAACTCTTTTTTGAACAAAATAAAGTTCTCGGATTTCACTAAGCGATAACTTTTATCTGCATGACAGCGTTCAATAAGTTTACTACACGCTTGGAACGTGCACACAGCTTTCACCATGCTAAAGTTTCATATGCACAAAAGCTTTAGTAAGTTCTGCATTTTTGAGACATACATGTATGTAATACAGATGGAAAACTTTTTATTTTCGCACAAAAAGAAAACTCCGCAGCTTTCACTATGCTAAAGGTTTCATATACATAAAAGCTTTAGTAAGTTTAATGCATTTTTGAGTCTTGCATGTATGTAATACAGATAAAAAATGTTCTTTTCGCAAAAGCAGAAAGCTTCGCAGCTGTCACTAAGCTAGAACTCTCATGTGCATGAAAGCTTCAGTGAATTCAATGCATGTAACATGTACGTATGCAATAATGATTTTTCTTTTGTACAGTGAAATTAAGCTCTGAGGCTTTCACTAGAATATGCTTGAAAGCTTCAGTAGGTTTAATGAATTTTTGAACATATAAGTATGTAATACGGATAAAAAAACTTGTTCTCACAATAGAAAAAAGCTCTGTAGCTTTTATAGACTAAATCATGATTTTTTTGTAACACTTCTTGCTTTTCTCCACAAAATTTGAAATTTCAAACATTTATATCGATAGCAATATTCATATTGGCAAGAAAACTTAAACAACTAACAATATAACACAAGGTTAATATGCCGCTAAAAATCACGCTAAGTGCATGTCAATTGTGTGATAAGAAAACTAAAAAGTAAACAAACAATTGCAAACCGAGCAACACACACACATTCACATATACATGCTATGCAATAAATATGAATGCATAATTAATAAAGTTGAAATCACGATAAATTTTGTGATAATTTCATTGTGCTGTTTTCTTTTTATTGTTTTTGTTGTAATAATTTTGTTTACCTATTCACTTTTTTATCTTTATTTATATGCCATTTTTCCTGTTCCTAAGTATTTACAATGGCACTTTTATTTGTTTGCCGGAAATACATGCGAGTTTATTTTTTTTATTAACATGAGTTAATAGATTTAGAATTAACTCAATGAGTAATAGAACTATTTGACTGCTTGTCTGATAGTTGTGCTCACTGTTGATACTTCTGATAAACGAAATAAGTACTTGGCTGTTTTCTGACTAATTAATTACTCTACTGACTGACTGTCCGGCGTTTTCGCGCAATGCTGCTACAAAGTAGCGGTACTTATCTAAATATTCGCAGTCCAAAAGGGTTTCGTTTACACTCATAACCGAATTAAATAAACATTGAGCACTTAGCTCATAAATTCGGCAAACAAGAGAATAGTAATAGTAAAAAACCGCAAAAAAAAGAGCGGTAAATAGCAGCAATACAGTAAAATAAAAATATTTTATGACAGTTTTCTTTCGGGAAGGGATAAAATTTATTCAAACAGAGCCTTGACGTATGCCCACTATTTTTGACAGATGACAGCTGTTTACAGAAATAGACATCAGCTCATATTAGTTTAGGTAAAAACATCCTCATGCGTTGATAATTAGGAAATGGAAAAACAAATAAACATATGTTTACGGCTACAGTTTAACACTAGAACTACGAACCGGTCAAAATGACTGGTTGTATCTTTTATTAATACCATTTTCTCTTTATTCCTATTTAATATTTTACGATAATGTTATAATTTTTATTAAATTTGTGTATAGAATATTATTATAGATTATTTTGTTCTTACGCTTCTAATTTTCAGAGAGAGAGAGACCTATTTGAAATAGGTATAGGGTAAATCTTCGTAGTTCTAAAGTATTTATAACTTGATAATTAAGAAGTCAGACTTTTAAATAGTATTTGCATTTTCTTAAGTGCTTGACTACTTGACTGCAATTATTATTATGCATAGTGCTTTAATACTGATTTTTAGGGATTCTAAATAAAAATAGTAAAAATCGATTGATGAAAAATAACATCTGCTTTTTTATAGCATAAAAGGGTATGAAAAAAATGTTATCTTGATTTTTAACGTTCAGTTTGTATGACAGCTATACTCTACGGTTTCTGAGCAATATGCTCGGAGATTGTAGCGATGTCAAATAAAAATGTTTTGCATGCAAAGATGTGAGCTTAATCGCTCAGTTTGTATGGCAGCTATATGCTGTAGTGGTCCGATATCGGCGACAAATCAGCAGCTTCTTGGGCGTACGCAAAATTTCAGCTACTTATATAGATATCTCAAGAAGTGAGGGACTAGATCGCGTATATACAGACAAACTAAATCGACTCAGCTTGTCAAGCTAATCAGTTATACATATATATATTTTATAGTGCTTTTGCAGTTTCCTTCTGGGTGCTAAAAACTGCGTGGCAAACTTAATATACCCTGTTCAGAGTATAAAAATAGAAAAAAAAATTGAAAATTGAATAGTACTCTTCTTGTTTGAAACTACAAAATTATCGAGAATCGATTAATCTTTCGAATATATTATATAATATTAAGCTCATTGACGCTTATAAGGTGTTCGCACCTTTAGTTGATCATATAGGAAACACACAGTATTGAAGAAAGGATATGCTGAGCACGTGACTAGCATTGTGGTTTAAAACACAGACCAATACAAAATCTATAAAAAATAATCGATACGTATATACTTAAACATAACAGTGACAATCTTTATTGCTAATTAGTGCACTAAATACTTTCACATAAAAAATGATTTTCCTGATTCATCTGCTAATTAACTAACAGCAAGTACATATTGCTTGACAACCCTTAACACACTGCTAATGAAATATTCACGTGCAATTATCACGGGTCTAAAATATGCCTAGAATCGCAAATTCAATTAACTTTTGCTATAATTATAACAATTTTCTAAACAAATACAACACAAAGATTTGAGCAGCCGTCATTGACACATTGCAATTCTCACAATCGATTATTTTACGTATTGATAATGCATACTTAACCAATGAAGGCGCGCAATTTGGTGTTATGCAGCAAAGTTTGCTTTAATTGTTAAACTTTATTTATTGACAGGCTAATGACCAAATGCCAACTGCTCGCAAAGTTTAATAAGCGTAATTAATTATTAAACATTTATGCGTATTTGAAATTTTTTGTTGTGATTATGACTGTTGTGGCTATCTAGGAAGAGTTAAGTGGACAATTTAGATAATTTTATAATTTTTAAGAGTCAGGAATTAATATAATTTTAAATTCAGTGTTTTATATCAAATTATTGAAATTGACTTATTTGCGGCAAAAGTTTTTGCAGCTACATTTATAAGTAATCACAAGCAACAAATGCCAATCAGCTGAGTTGTGACAGCAAAAAATTACGCATACGCCGTGTCAGCTGTGGTTGATATTTGCAATTTAAAAAAACGCGTTGGAATTGATTTAAAGCTTTAAAAAATAATAATAGTATAACAAAAATATAAATTTAAATTTGCACAAAACAATTTAAATTTGCAAAAAATTTAATTAAAATTAGCAAAAAAAATTTTAAATTGCAAAAAATTTAATTAAAATTTGCCAACCAAATTAATTTAAATTTGAAAAACAAATAAGTTTAAATCTGCAAAAAATTAAATTCAAATTTGGAAAAAAAAAATCTAATTTAAATTTGCAAAAATAAATTAAAATTTGCAAAAAAATATTAAATTCAAATTTGATAAGTATGAAAGATTAATATTTTAATTTTATAAGTAAACCGAAACCCCCACTTACATTTGATAAGATAATGTTAAAAAAGTTATGAACGAGTTTAAGTAAAATTTTGAAGATAAAATTTCTTAGTGAAATACTGGAAATTTTCTGCCTAAAGTGGTTTGCTTATCAGCAGACAGTCATTATAAATAGTTATAAATATAATTAAACACAAATGTTAGTCATAGTTGTTTAAAAAATAATATCGAAATGATGATATCGATAACAATTATGACATAATTATAAATTGAGTTAAGTGTAAACGATTTATAATAAGCTTGATCGCGATTCACATGCAACAAATCCATCACTTGACGTGGACTACAGTAACACAATGAGAGGGTTTTAAAATGAGTGATAACACTGCTAAATACTTATATCTGGTTTTATATTTGATAAATGTCAAGTTCCACTAAGCAAGTTACCATAAGTTTTGATAAGGATTATTCAAGCAGTCAATCACAACCGCAACCAAAATCATTGACATACAATAAATTGAAAATCAGAATTATGATATATAAGTAGAAAATAAATGATTGTTGGCTGATAACGGCGCTTGCATGATTAATCACGAAAATGCATTACTTTTGGCAGCAATTTGATATACGCACACGCGCGTTCAAACATAAATATAAATAAATAAACAAAAATTAAAAGTTATATTTTTTATTTGTAATGCACGTGTTGTTGATTTTAGTTGCCTTTGAGTGCCGCGTGTTTTAATCTGATCTATAATTAATTACATATATACGATAGCATGATTTCGATATATTTATATATAATATTTGGTTATTTGCAAATTAATTTATATTTTTATTTTTTTTTCGTTTACTGATAAGAAAAAGCGTAAATTATTTTGGTGACTTATAATTATCACTGTTGGATATGTAAATAGTAATGCAAAAAGTGATTAATCACAAAACAAATAATTTACTCAGCAATGATAGAAATATCGAGGAATTGGTAATTAATATATTTTTTTCATAAACATTTATAGTTATTTTATAGATTTTTCGATAAAAATTGTATTTAATTTATTTGGTAAACATACCATAACATAAAGTTTACTTTTTATTGATATTTATGCTATAATAGCCGAATTATATATATATAACTTTTTGTGTTAATGAGGTTTATTTTATTAATGGTTTTACTTTTTTATTAGTTTTTTATATTTTTTTTTTACTTATTAATAATTTAAACTTTTTATTTTATTACTATTTAATTTTGACGATTTTTCAATAAATGTTTTATTTAATTTGTTTTTTAGTATTATATGTAAAATTTACTTTTTTATTCTTATTTATGCTAATATAAATACAATATATATAAAATTTTTTTAAATTGATGTTTTATAATTCGATTTATTATATTATTTTTAATTTTTTCTTATACTTTTTCAATTTGATTCTTTAAAATATTTTTAGTTTTTTCTTATATATTTTTAATTTGATTCATTAAAATATTTTTAATTTTTTCTTATTAGCATTTGTAGTAACTTTATAATATTTTCAATATATTTAATTTTTTTTTTTCTTTTTTTTTGCATTTTTGAATGCTTTTGTTTATTTTTTAAAATACATGTTTATATTGTGTTTAATATTTACTTATTAGCCTTTATAGGTATTTTGTAAATTTTTCTAAGAGTATTTTATTTAATGATTTATTTTCTTAAAATCTTTTTTTTAATTACTTTTAAATTTTTTTCTTGCTTTATTAAATTGTTTTGGATTTTTTTTCTATTCGTTTTTTAATTGTTTGTTTTACATGCTTTTAAGTTTTATTTTAATTTAAATTAATTTTTTTTTTTAATTTTTGCGTATTAAATTTTATAGTTATTTTATTAATTTTTCTGTGAGTATTTTATTTAATTTTTATATTCATTAATTTTTCTATCAGTATTTTATATAATTTTTATATTTAATAATTTTTTATTAGTATTTTATTTAAGTTTTATAGTAATATTTTATATTAACTTGTTTTATTTAACTTCATTTACGTATGTATTTTTTAATTTCTTTCAATTATTCTTTGAATGTTTTTAGTTTATTTTAATTTTTTTAATTGTTTTTTAATTTTCATTTATTAATTTTTTTTATTTTTTTTTTCTACATTCTTTTAAATTTTTTTATTTAAACATATTTTTTTTATTATATTTTTAATAAAAGTTTTTTAATTTTA
Source organism: Bactrocera oleae (assembly GCF_042242935.1). NCBI lineage: Eukaryota > Metazoa > Arthropoda > Insecta > Diptera > Tephritidae > Bactrocera > Bactrocera oleae. The sequence goes on from NC_091539.1 coordinate 6,447,800, forward strand.
TTTGAATTTTTTATTATAATATATTTTAGGTTTTATATAAACAATATTTTTGTTAAGCTTATTTCATTAATTGCGGAAAAATTTCCTACTTAATTAAACTAATATCGCGCGTCGCTAAACTAATCAAAATCTACTATGTAATATTATATAATTTTCAATTTGTTACCATTGATATTAACAGTCTATCAAACCGGCGTGACTGAGTTGTTAAGAGCTTTTTAAATTATTATTTTGCATTTTTTTTTCGTTTTTCGTCAACAACACTTAAGGTGTTGACAAGAACGCACGCCAAAAGGCAAATTAATAATGATATAAGAATATACATTTTTTTTAAGTACATATAAATTGATAAACAAATGTGTACATATATGTATGTATGTTTAAGGCGCATAAATGGCATTGAGCGAAGAGACTTTTTTATAAAATGATCATGAATTATTAAATACAGCTATAACTGCTGTAGGCTCACGTAGTACCCACACTCATTTGCGCGTTGTATAAAGTTACGCGTCAACAGCACTGGCACTAACCCCACTCACGCCAAACAGCTGTTTTAAGCGATACCCATACGTTATTTATGACATACAATGAGCACACACTGCTAAACAATTAGCGCACTGCACCACTGCCAGCAGCGTGTTAATAAATCATTCCACTCAAAAACCGTTACTCTTGCCGCTACTGCCATTCTACATAGTGCAACAATCAGTACACTCATCATTCATCACACAGCACTCATCAAGCTTCATACTTAGTGTAAATAAACAATACTAATGTTAGCTGTTAGTTAGTGATTCTTTTTTGTTTTTGTTGTTGTAATTTAGCTGTTATACTGTTAGCTGTTTATTGTTGTTCTTCAATGTAATGCATAGTAATCACACTGATAAGTAAATAATGAATAAATGCGCGCATTAATAATAATAATAATTTATTGACACTTTTTGTTGTCGTTACTAGTATATTTTAGTTGTTAGCATTGTTGTTGTAGGCGCTCGTTCAATATGCAATTTGTGTTCCCTGTTACGTACATATTTGAATTGAAACCTTTGTTTTTGTTGTTTTCATATTTGTTGTGTTATTTTCATGCGATAAATAAGTGCCAGCAGAATAATGAACGCATAAAAAGAATTTTTAAAAGTTATTAGTGGCAACCTTATATTTTAAAAATGCACTTTGAGTGATTTTTTTTTGTTGTCATAGTGGAAAAGTAATACTAATTTCTTCACAAATAATTTTTATACACCATAAAACCGTTATATATGCTGAAAAATCAAATATACGCAAACATTTACTGCCTGCAATATTTTTACACTCAATAATTTACCGTTAGGCGTATTTTTGGTTTTGGTTTAAAGAACAGAAATCAGTTTTATTTAGTACAAATTGCTCAATTTTACACCCATTAATGTATTTTCAACTCAAATTATTTGCTCATTATGTTGAACAACTAAACACTTAGCTCAAAGTGATTGAGTGATTTGATATTTGTGCGATTTCAAGCTTCTGTAAGAGTATAGCTCAATTTAAGATCTCTCTGTCAGCCTTTTGAAAATTTCGTAAATAATATAAAAACTACTTAAGAATTCCAACTCCATCAATTTTTAGTCTTCATTGAATTTTAATAAGCGGCGTTTCATTTTGAAAAATTTTGTATTCTCTTGTTTACGTAGCCGATCGCCAGGAGGACCTCCGAAAAATTATGTTGGACTCTGAGAAAGATTTTTTGTCTAAAATTACCCTCGGTCTAGTATCCAAAAAAAACAAATATTATTACTATAGATCAAAACAGTTAAGAATCGAAGGATCATTAAAAATTTAGATTTTTCAAACAGGTTGGCTCTACAAAAAACAATCTTTTTTGTGAAAAATTTTACACTTTTCTCTACATTTTACATTCTAGATTTGCTTAAAAAATCGAAATTATCAAAAATCTTATTCCTTCGGTCACTGTTTGTCAAATACAACTGAGAATGTCGCATGAAAATTTCAAGCCGATTCTAGCCGTTTCAAAAAAATATTCCGCAACGATTCTGGCAACAGCGTTTCGAGAAGAACGCGTTAAAAGTTTTAGGCGCCAATTACACCACTTTCAAACATTCTTGCAATTACGCGCCTACTTCCGAAACTATTTTCCGCATCAACGTCAAATTTTCGTTGAACAATCTCAAATACATGTACGTTCGATATGTGAGCATGATGCAAAATCGAAAAAAATCGATTTTTTGAGAACAACAAAACAATAATATGGTCCCTAATGCAATCTTCAACTCATTTAAACCTGAAACTAGTTACTTCTAAAGTATCACATCTAATGTTTTTCAAATATCCAAACAAAAACAATTGTCATTGAGCAGCAGAACCAGACCGCTGTATAAATAGCACTTGCTGCATTTTGTTAGTAACTTGAAAATTATTTGCCCAATATATCATAGAATTAGAATGCTTGAAAATAAGAGTTACTAAATTTTCCTCTGCCGAATATTAATTACTCCTGCACGTCGGAGATTTTTTTCTGGAATAGATAAGCAGATTTGTTTTACAACTTCTATAGTGTGTACAATGCTAATGGCGATAATTAAGCTCGTAAAGATTTGCATATTGGCATATTTACTGAAAGTTAATGAGCCAATTGAGATATTAGAATAAATACATTTCTCTTTAGAATACGTGATTTAAGTGTTCCGTTATTCAAGCATACATATAATCACGCTCTACTCTCTCTCAAACACACTGTTCGCATTTAACAGGTGTTAGTGAATTTTCCACGAAATTAAATTTCTTCCGAATATTTAATAAAAGTAAGCTGGCACCTTATAAAAGTTAATTATAGTTATGCCAATAAAAAATATTTGAGGTTTAAGGCGAGCGTATAAATTATGACTACACTAAAAGAGACAAGTTGATAAATATTTTTCAAACTCATAAATTTAGATTAGTAACTAAAAATTTAATACAGAATACTACTAAAACTAATAAAGCAAACAAATTCAAAAATAAAAAATAAAAAAAGCTTAAAAGCACATAAAAAATTTGTAAAAAATGTAAATTCGCACACGCAAATAAAAAAATTATTAAAAGACAGAATACTAAAAGTATTATATCAACAAAATTTAAAAAATTAAAGTTTAAAAAAACAAAAACGCACATTGAAAGGCTTATAGAACAAAAAAAAAACATTAGAAAAACCTTTAAATTTTTATAAAAAAAATTTTTAAGAAAACTTTATTTTTTCTATATATGTATATAAATAAAACTGAAACGCTTTAAAAAAAAAAAATTTAGTAAAAAGTTAATAGTTAATATATAATTTTAGTAAAAAACTTTTTATACAAAAAAGCGGAATACTAAAAATAATAAATTAACAAAATTTATTAAACCAAAATTAAAAAAAAAATTTATATAAACAAAAACCGAAACGCTTATAAAACAAAAAAATTGAGTCAAAAATTAAAATTTTTTTAGCAAATTTTTTTTAAATATTTTTGTTTTCAATATCAATTTTTTTAACTCATCTCTTTCAGAATATAATGAAACGTTTCTGGAACAAACCTTCCATTATATTGAATATGTACTGCATCAGCCATTGGCACGTGAGGACCAGCTTTGTGAAGAGGATACTACCGGTACACCGTTAGATGAGTTTCCTGAATTTTTCACAGGTATGTTTATTATGTCAAATACAACAATATAAAAGTAAACATGTAAAAAAAAGTAAATTTTACAAAAACACAAAGCAAACTTACAAACCATAATTCACATACCCAGAGCGCACATGCTTCAAGCTTGCGAGTAGAAACAAAAACGGCGAATAGCTTACAGCTTTAAAAACTAATATACATAAATTGCAAGTTCGAAAATAGAAATACACAATTATTCAAAATTGAACTGCTAATTTTTTACTCAGAAAATTGTAAATAATTCAAAGAAATGTATTAAAAAAAAAGGTCAAAAGCTCTTTTGTAATTTTTTTTAAGTATTTTAATAAGTCACAGAAATGTATAAAAAAAAAGCTCAAAAGCTCTTCTGTTAAAAAAAAGCCCAAAAGCTTTTACGTTATTTTTTAATGCTTATTTTTATATAAGATAAAAATTAGCTGGAATACTATTTTGTTATATTTGAAAATACTAAACGACAAAACGTTGCTAGTTAAACTTTCGAAGCTTAAAAGCTCAATTTTTCGTACGCAGAATTATTTAAAAAGAAAAAAGTACGAGAAAGAACTAATTAAATAAAATTTAGCTGCTTTATTTTCTAGCAGTTAAAAGCTTCAAAGTCGTAAACAATTCAAACTCAAAAGCTCTTTCGTTATATTTGAATATTTGTTTGTATAAAAAGCGAGAAAATATAAATGGATAGGTATTTAAAATTTAGCTCGGAAAGTTGACAAAAGCTAAAAAGCTCTTTTTTACTTTGAAATTAAGATACAAATTTGTTGGAATACTATTTTGAAAACGAAATGAAAACGTTGCCTATTAAACTTTCAAAGTTTAAACGCTACATTTTTCTTATGCCGAATTTTATTTAAAGAAGTTTATAAACTTTAGAATTTAGAACTGCATTTTTTTTTATATGGACTACAAAATTTTAAAAACTCTTAAAATTTTAAAAAAAATCGTAATTACACTGAAATTTTTAGTAAAACCTGGAAAAAGCTCAAGTTTTGCATTTGCTTAAAAAGCTGTGAAAGCTCCAAACTGTTCTAACATGTATGTATTTTGTTAATGTACAATGCTATATAATTCACTATAAAAAGCATTCTCATGGCGTAAATTTTAAAAGCTTCAAAGTTCAATAAAAGTTTTAAAGTAGATGTGTAAAACTTTTTAAAGCTCAACGTTATGAGCTTTTACAACTTTTTATTTTTATGAGTTTAACAAATTTTATATTAAATGCTTCGGTGAAAAATTCCCGCCGAGTTTTTCGTGAAACCAGTGTTAATATATATGTATATGTATATGTATATATAAATATCAGCACGTGAGCTATATATTATATATAGCTATAGCTTATCTCATTAACATTTTGCACTACGCTTATCGAAACTAACACATGTTGGATTTATAAGTACCGCGCAGAGTGAGTCAATTTTTTTAATCGGCGGTCATTAGCGAATTATCTACATTGCAAGTCCTGAGTTCAATGGAATGCAATTTGAAAGTAGGGAAAACCCAGCTAATTAGAAGATAATTTGGTAGCAATTTGAAGGAGGCGATTTCTGAGATTATTTAAAAGAGGCCGGAAATTGACCGATTAAAAAATATTTACTATTTGTATAGTGTTTGCTTTTGTTGTTGTTTAATTTAAAAATATATTAAAATTATGAACAAATTTTGAAAAAAAAAATTTATAAAATATATTAAATAAATATTACATTAAAGTATCACTTTTTTGAAAAAAAAATTAACAATTTAGAAGACAAAATATAATAATTAAAAAAAAATTAAGAATGTATTACTTTTTTTCAAAATTAACAATTTTGATTATTAAAATTTATAATTTGAATGAGCAAAAGTTTTTTATAAAAAAATTTATTTAAATATCGCAATTAAAAAAAAATATTTTGTTTATAATAAATTAATAATTAAAAAGAGTAAAAAATTAAAAAAAAAAAATTAATACAGTAACGCCTTAAAAAAAAATTATTTTGATAATTTTTAATAATTTGAAAGAGTAAAAAATAATTATTTAAAAAAAAATATTTTTAAATATAAAATAAAATAATTATATTATTATAATAAATAAAAATAAAGAGTAAACATTAATAAAGTTTGCGTTAAAATAAAATAATTTCAAAAAAATAATTTATAAAAAATTACAAAAAAAAGTAATTATTTTGATTATAATAAATTAATAATTTGAAAGAGTAAACATTTTTTATAAAAAATGAATAAAATATTGCCTTAAAAAAAAATTAATATTTTGATAATTTTTAGTAATTTAAAGGAGTAAAAATTTTTTTTTTTTAAATTAATAGCGTATCACTTCACGATAATAATTAATAATTTTGAATATAATAAATTAATATTTTGAAAAGCAAAGTTTTTTAATAAAAAAAAATTAGTATCACTTTTTTGATAAAAGTTAATAAATTAATAATTTGGAAAAGTAAACATTTTTTATTATAAAAATTAAAAAATTTTAACAACAAACATTTTTTATAAAAAAAAATTATATAGTATCGAATTTTTGACAAACATTTTTTATAACAAAAACTTTTAATAAACAAAACTTTATAATACTTACCAAATATTTTCCCTGCACAGTGGAGCAATTACGTCAAGGCTGGGTCGTGTTGCATGTCATTGCCGCCGTCTATTTCTTCATATTGCTCGCCATTATTTGCAATGACTTTTTCCTGCCCACCGTTGAATGTATATGTGAAGATTTGAATTTATCCAAAGATGTCGCTGCGGCGACTTTTATGGCCACCGCCACCTCAATGCCCGAATTCTTTACGAATACGATAAGTACGCTCATAACGGATTCGGATATGGGCTTGGGCACGATTATCGGTTCGCTGATGTTCAATACATTGGGCGTGGCTGCGCTGGGGGCGTTATGCATAAAAAAGGTAAGGCGTATATGTAAACAGTTTATATTTCTTTGATTTTAATTTCTCTCTCGTTTTTAAACGCTCTTTTACAGCCTGTCCAACTCGATTGGTGGCCTATAGCGCGTGACTGTGTCATATATAGTTTTAATACAATTATACTCATTATACTCGCCTGGGGTGGCTATGTCAGCTTCGCCGAATCATGCATCATGATGGGTTTCCTCATTTTCTATTATTTTCTTACATTTAACAACAACAAATTTATGCCAGCCATACGTGTTTTCGTAGAGGATAAGATGAATTGCTGCATATCGAAGCGATATGGTGAGTAAATTGGAGAAACCAATAGCGGGAATAGAAAATAAAATACTAAAATGCAATAATAAATAAAAAAAACAAAAAACTAAAAAATTATTAAAAACAAAAATAGAAATATTATTTATAATTTAACAAAATAAAAAATTCTATGAAAACTAGAAAATTTTTTTTTGATAAAAATTGGTTTTCGACAGAAAATTATTGTCATAAGTAAATTTAAATTGAATAAAAAATAAATTGATAAATTTTTGCTTATATTTTTCGTAACTGTTAACTTTTCCACTTAAAAAAATATTTTTATTTTATTAAATTTAATTATATTTTGTGCATTTAATGGATTTTGTAAATTACCTAGTTAAATATAATTTTTTTCGCAAATATTTCATTTTTTTGTTTGCTTCATTTCATTAAAATTATTCTATAGAATTATTAAAAATATATTTTTATGAGAATATTTAATTCAAATTTAATGAAACAAAAAAAATAATAGCTTCATGAAAATTGGATTTCTCAGAAAATGTGTGCCTTAAAAAATTTCAACTTAATGATGACGCTGAAAATGAACCGTTAAATTTTAGTTGTCGATATATGAATAGTAATAGTTAATAAATGAATAGTAAAAATGAAATTCGAACAAAATTAGTTTCTTAACAAATTTAAATTTTATATATTTATATATATATTTATTATTTTATTTCATTTTTTATCTATTATATATTATTTTGAATAAACTTTTTTTTTTGCAAATATTTGAATTTTTTTACTTTTATTTTATGCAGTTATTATTTTTATAATATTTTAATACATACTTATTATTGTGTTTTATTTATTATTTTTATATTTATTTTTAATATTTTTATTTTTGCAAATATTTGAAATTTTTTATTTTTATTGTATTTTTGCAAATATTTGAAATATTTTATTTTTATTTTATGCATTTTATTGTATATAAATATTCATTATTATATTTTATTTATTATTATTATATTGTATGTTTTTTTTTGCAAATATTTGCATTTTTTTATATATTTTGTAATTACTAGTTTTTTTTTTTTAATTATATATTTACTATTATATTTTATTTTTTATCATTATATTTTATTTTCAATCTTTAATTTTTTTTACAGATTTTACTGAACCACCAGAGAATAGTGCCAAGGCGCGTCTGCCACTCAAAAAGGATCATCTGGGCGGTGATGGACTGTTTGTGATAAATTTACCCGATAATACCTCGACAGTGAATTTGACGCATTCCAAAAGTTGTAAGTTCATAAAAAAAATTAAAAATGAATAAATAAAAAACTGCTGAATATGAGACATGTGATTACAATTTTGAAAATTTTATGTAATAAAAATATTAAAAAAAAAACTAAAAAAAATATTCCTTACAAATTTTAGTATGTTTAAAATTTAAACTATTTTGTGATATATGATGATTAAAAAAATTTAAATAATAATATTGAAATTTTTTAAAAATGTTTATGTTCTTATAATTGAAAAAATACTATTGAAAAATTAAAAAAAAAGTTTTGTTTTTTATAATTGAAAAAATAATTAAAAAAAACAAATAGTTATAAAAAAAAATTATATATATTTTTAGAATGTTTAAAATTTAAAAGAAAAATTTTTATTTAAATAATTTTTTCTCTGCAGTTAATAGCGACGAAAGCGATGACGTGCCACCGCAACCGCAAAAACTCTTCTCTCTACCACATGGTGAGACGGCATTTAGAAAATTCTGGTGGGCCTTCATATTTCCCATTAAATTTACACTCACATTTGTGATACCCAATCCCGCACATCATCGTCGCCTCTATCCACTCTCATTTGTGATGTGCATCATTGCGATTGGTCTCAATGCTTATATGATTGTTTGGATGTTGACAGCATTTGGTGAGTAAAAATTATAAAAAATACTAATACAATTCAAATTAATTCGATAGCTTGATTTAAGTAATCAATTAAAATTACTGATACAGTACATTATAAAACAAGCGATATCTTTTCCGTTGACTTTCGTAATTTTATGTTAATTAAATTTGTAGTGAATAAAGGTAGCTCAAGTTCGCAATTTAATTAGTCTCAAAGTCAATCTAACTGACAGCAAATTCGTCATAAGAACAATTTACATTTGTTAATTAAATATTAATTAGCCGCTTGTTTAATATAAATTCTGTTCTGGTGGTTTACAAACTAGATCACACAATGCGTTTAGAATGATCATTATATCAGGTAAAATGTTAGCGTCTTTAAGCAGTTTACTATTAGAAGGTTTGCGTCTGTACTAAATTAATTTTTATTGATGTGACTTGAAAAATATCATATGCTGAATGATCATGTGATTTTGCTGATCGATCATATGATCACAAAGACAGTTTAAGAACGACAATTCAGAAAAGAAATGAATACCAACTTAAAAATACATTACTAAAATATATTGTTTAGAAGCTAAATTATTAAAAATATATTTTTTAAATATATGTATAATATATATTATATAGTAAATCTTTTTGCAATCTGTATTTATAAAACTTTTTTGTAACTATTACAGGTGTTGCGGTAAATGTACCTGAAATAATTATGGGACTCACCTTTTTGGCGGCCGGTTCAACTATGCCCGAAGCGGTTTCCAGTTGTATTTCACTGCGTAATGGTGAGTAAAACAATTAGACAACTCTTTCTCTCTATCTCACTCTCTCTTTCTTACAAATTGAATTTGTCAATATCAGCTACTTTGCTGATGTCACAGTAGCTATCTATTAAAACTAACGGTTTTCACGCCACTTTTACTTTTTCAAAAATTAGTACACTCTCCATTCTCTCTCCTTTTTTATTTTCTGTCACTTCACGTCTTCTCTTTCACTCTCTCTCTCTGTATATTCTCTTTCACTTCTCGTCTTCTCTCTTTCTCTTTTTAAATTTTTTAAAAAGTAACTGTAAACTCATTTAACAACACTCAATCTCTCTTTTATTTTACGTCCTTTCTCCGTTTTTCGCTTTTCTCTTCCAATCACTCAAACGATATTATATTTACTATCTCTCTCTCGCTCTCACTCTTATTTAGGTGAAAACGGCATTGGCGTCTCCAACTCGCTGGGCGCTAACTCACTTGCCATCCTACTCTCGCTGGGCGTGCCATGGTTTATTAAAAACTGCATGAATTATGGCAAAACAGATGGCAGCGCTATGATTCAAATTGCCGCGCAAGGTATTGAGTTCAACATTATCATTCTGCTGTTCTGCACATTAGCGCTCTTCCTCATATTGAGTTTTAGCGGTTATCGTCTAACGAAACGCGCGGGCGTAGCATTGATCGGCATCTATTTAGTTTTTATTGTGCTGCAGATTTTGATTGAGATGAACGTGTTCTTCCCAAAGCAATGCTAGTGAGCAAAATCGAAAATAGTAAAAATGGATGTTTGAAAAGTTAGAACGTTGTGAAACTAATAATAGTATTTTCTTGTATATTTTTTGTAAAAAAAAAAATTAATAATTTTATTACGTGAGCTAATTAAGACTGTTTAGTACTGTAAGTGCGATGTATAAAAACACCAAATCTATTTAATTACACAATGCGAAGCCAAATTTTAGCTGTTGAATTTTTAGGTAATATCAGTTTTAAGTTTGCCTATATTCTTGTACACCGACTTTAACACTAAAGTTATATTATTTTAAGTAGATTTATATATAAATATATATATTTAATTACAACTCAGCCGAAAAATTGTGCTATAGCAAATTAATTAGTGCCAAAAGTAGAAATAGGCGGTTGTGAAATTGTACGTAGGTACACTGTGTAAAACCGCTTTCAATGCAATAAGGCTATGTAAACTTGTACTTAATGAATTTATACTCAGCTGAGTAATAATGTACATATATTACTTTATTTATTATTATTAAATTTTTTTAATTTTGTTGAGTTGAAGATAATGTGCATGTAATTAAAATTGCAATTTAAATTAAACTTAAGACGTTGATTATTGTAAAACAATTAGATTTGTCGAAAAATGTATGGAGGCAGACATATTAAAATTGGCTTTCATAATTATAATTCATGTCTAGACTCTTTTAATTGAGATTTTTTTAAACGAAAAAATTTATGTAACTTCATCTAACCTCCTAATTTTCCTATAGTTCAATTTTCCTAAGTGCTTACAATAACATTAACCTTGAAACTGCTTTCACCAAATGCACACACAAAAGACGACAAACAAATTCATACTAAAAATATAAAAAATATAAACAACGAATTAGCATATAAGCAAATGATGTAATGAAAACGAAAAAATAAATAATTTTGAAACAGTTATAAAACGACTTTTATTAATACGTACATAAAAAAATATATAGAAAAATTAAAAATCTAAAAGAATAAAAAGTACATATGAAAATATATTAAATATTTAAAAAATAATTTTTATGACTTTTATTAAAACGGATATAGAGAGTAATAAAAAAATTAAAAATTTAAAACAATTAAAAGTTCATATGAAACTAAAGTACTTCCTAAATAATTTAAAAATCACTTTTATATATAATATATAATAAAAAATATATATATATATAATAAAAAGTAAAATAAAATATATATAATATACCATATAATATATAATATATATATAAATTTTACATATTTTTTTTATATGGTTGTTGCAGTATTTTATGGCAATTTTTCTTTAACTTTTTCCACTAAAGTAAAAATTCTATTTTTTTATATTTTCTCAATTCGTACTTTTATTTTTAGTTGGCGTTATTTCTTTCTTTAGCAGGTATAATTATTGTAAAGATTTTTATTTTATTTATGGAGTAAATGTTTTTAGCACTAAGAAAAAATATATACAATTATGTATTTGTTTATATATTTTTGTTTATTTTGAATTATATAATGATTAAATACTAGTTTTTGGGTCTTACAAAATGACTCGAAATAATGTTTATGAAATAATATTTTAGTAGACAAAATTAATTAAAATTTAAAATCGTCTAAACCAAATTTTATACTTTTACAAAATGGCTTAATTCACTGTTTATAAAAAAAACTAAAAACGAATAACTAAAATTTTTTTTTCAAAAATTATCTAGTAAATTCTTAACCTAAAAATATTTTTATAAAAACTTATTAACAAAAAAGCAACAATTCAAAGGCAAGTCTATATAAACAAAATATAATCTCAACAAGAAGAAAATTTGCGTTTATTTACAGTGTAATAAATACCAGATTCCACGAAATTTGGAAAATACTGAGGTTATGCCACTTTGTTTTCGAATATAAGATCATAAAATAAATATAAAAATTGTCATTAATATAAAAAATGTTTGTTTTCGCTTAAAATATTGGTACAACTTATGCCACATTTTGTTCGAATAATTAGATCATAAAATAAATATAAAAATTATTATATGAAAATTGTCATTAATATAAAAAAATTTTGTTTTCGCTTAAAAAATTAGCTTTTAAATAAATAATAATAATAATAATCAAAATAAAGCGGAAAAGCACCTTCAGCAAATAATTCCTTACTTTTAAGACATATTTAGTTTTCTAATGTTATTTCTTGCATTTGGTATCATGTATATGTATATGTATTCAATTTAGTAAATATGTACTGTATATATATTTATGTGTCATTCATTAATTAATGCGTTTATTACAATTAAATTATTTTATTTACACGCGATTTCAATTGCAGCGAAAAGGCATGTCAAAATATTTAAATTATTCATGCTTTGTCATTTAAAGTTCATTTTACATTACGAACGTCGCTTTAGCGAGGCGCAGCCTTTTTTTCATCTAAGTTAGAACTTAACATATTATTTTTATTATTCCATACTACAACTATACTAAATAAATAAATAAATTTTATATTAATAATGTATAGGCAATATATTTGACTTTCACTGCTTTACCTTTTTTAAATTTAATTAAAAATAACTATATAATAAATATGTTTTTATAGAAGTCCTTTAGCACTTGCTTCTTACTTATTCGATTTTAAGTTTTTTTACCTACATTTTGGGTAGTTGGCTCACTCTTTTAATGAAATTCATTTTGTTTTACTATGCAAAATACGTTAGCGTGTTTTTTTTCAGGATTTTCGCTTCGCTACGACTACCGCATAAATTGAAATGTATTAATTTGTATTAATTCTTCAATTATTACGCACGCACGTGGACTACGTCGTCGCTTCTTAATTAAGTACAACAATGATAGACATGTCCGCCACTTTTCATTGTGTATTCGTTATACGCCAATTTACTGTAACTGCTATGCACCTGTGCAGACTCAAGTGAATTTTGTAGGGATTTGCAAGAGAACTGCCGATGATTAGTACCATCCTACGGAAGAGAATTCGCAAGAAAATAATAGCTAACAACTAAACAAATTTACTTCTTAAAGATTTGCACAAAAAGACTTACCTTCGGTTGTATGGGAAAACAACACCACAATATAAACGCTATAAACGCCACCAGCGTGCCCACCAGGAGTATAAAATCCTCAATCGTCTATTGAATCATGTAACCAAAATTTAAATTTTTAAAATTCAACTGTTTAACTGTAAATTTTTAATTTACCAACTTTGATTGCACTTACCGGTTCATCGCCCAACAATACATGATTAATCAGATATGCGAAATCATCGAAGGGCGTCATGTCTGTTACGAAAACCCTTTACGCTTCTTCTATTCCTTTTATGTTATCGCTATAGGGTTTTGTGTTCGCCCTTAGTTGCAAATAATTAATATATATTTTAAACTTCACGCCCCCAGTTGCGTGTATAAAAAAACTGTTTCGTTTTTTTATATTTTTGTTGCTAGCCGGTAATTTGTACTCACCAAAATAAGTACCAACGACTTATTATGTCCTTTATATTTTTACCACAAGAAGTTATAATAATATTGGTGTTGACTTTAAACTATTTCATATCCATGTAAAAGCGTTTAAAACTATTATTTTCAATGTTTGCCTTTGTAATAGTTCTTAATGGCGGATGTATTAAAATGCAATTCACTTTGTTTTGTGTTTTTGATAGAATTGCTAGCTAGTGTTTGTCAAAGAGAAGGGCTATGGTCGATCGCGTTGCCAACGCGCATATATATGTTAAATGTTATTACCAACTATATTTACTTTTTTGACATAAATATTTTGTGTTTTGAAATAATTGGTTCAATTTACATAGAAAGTCACAGAAACCGAGCTCGGAAACATCCAAAGAAGTAACGCGGAAATTAACACATACCTTCTTTAAGAAAATGATAAACGATTAAACATACACAAAACTTCTGGTTAGAATTGTCAATTGGGTTTAAGAAACTTATAGAAATTAGAACAGAAGTTTCTGGTAGCTCTGTTGGGTAATAAACCGATGACTTAAACGATAGGTGGCTTGCAGGGTAAGTATTAAAATTATTTAAGCCATCGAATTACATAAACTTAATACATAATATAGTTGCAGACATTTATTGAAAATTAATATGAGTTTACCTTTGTTGCTGTTGTTTATCCATATCATGTTGGCTGATAGTGACATGCATAATAGCTTAGTTGCAAGTGAAACACCCTTTACTCGTATCCTCTTTCTGCAATTCTCTATATACGATCGACATCTCTTTTTCTCATTACTAATTGAAATAAATAAAATATATTACAGCCTAGTGCTCTTTTCCTTTTCCGCAAATTGGAACGTATTCCTATAGGGTTGCTGTTGCTTTATTTTTTTAACGAATTTACTAAGGGAAATGATTTGTAATGAAGTAAATTATAACAAAAACACCTCAAATTGTCTTTATAATCTAAAAATATAATTTAAAAAAGCTTTTAAATGTTATATTAACTAAGCTAGCTTGCCACAAATGTACAATTAGTTGTTATCCATTCAAATAATGTACACCCTATAAGCAACCCTGTCATTTGGATTTTCTTATCCATTGTCCTATTGCCAAACAGCAAAAGGGGAATCAGTTCGTTTCGTTCGCTCACTCGTTCGCCGCGTTGCTTTTTCGCCATTGTCGTCGTCGTTCTTTAGTAGAAGTAGCAAAGGAAGAAGCAGAGCTGTGTGGAAGAAGAAAAAGGCAGCAGCAAGCAAAGGAGAATCTTCTTTCTTTTGTGTGTGTTGTATGTGAATTTCAATACAAAAAATTTTCACTAACCCAAGCTAAAAAAGATTTGGGGTTTTGTGTGTTGAAAATTGTTTAAAAAAATGCGGAATAAACCAACACAAGTACGGTTATTGAATGTGAGTGAGACGCGCGTGTAATATTGCAGATATTGTTGGTGAAAAGAAAAATATTTTGTGTGGCCATTTGCAAGTGCGGTTTACGTCGTTGTCGTTGTCCCGCAAAGCACCGCCCGCGCCCAGTGTCTGTGTTTGTGCGTGCGTGTGTTTGCGGTAGCCGTTGGTGCGTCGTCTTTGTCGTCATTGTCGCCGCCGCCGCCTATATAAAATTGAACAGGCGGACGGACTGTTTTCCGTTTTGATCATATACTTTGATCAATTATTTATATATGTGCAGCTCAGTACTTCATGAATTTGATGACGACGATGTAATTTGCATGAAATATAAATTGTGAAATATTACAAAAACAGTGTCTGTGGCCGCTAAATTTTTGAGCGCCAACCGCCAATTGGATATGGATATTTTAACGCCAGCTTTGAACGATACAAAATCGCTGTACCGATGAATGAACGACACCAGTGACGCGGGCCAATACCCAGCCAACAGCGAGTCGGCAACAACGAAACAAATGCCCTGTGGCCGGGGGAAAAAAGGTGCGCTAAATAATCTAATAAATATTGTAATAAGTTTAATTACGATATCTGAAAAACAGTTATTACTTAAATTTAAGCTTAGGATATTGCAAAATATTGAAAGAATTGACATAAATTAGTTTTTCTGGGTGTAGCGACTGCGACTGTGACTGTAGCAGAATGCTGCTGCTGTCGACGTCGTCGTCGCTGCCACAACCTGAGCCATTTAAAACAGACAGAAAAGGTAGGAAAAGTAGAAGACAGAACCAGCAAACATCATAAAAACTATGAAGAAACATTGCATAAAACGAAAATGAAAAGTGTAGCAGTAAGAAAGCAGTAATATAAGCTATTGGCATTAAAAGCGGACGAAAAGTGTAATGAAATAGAAGTGATTAAAAAGGAAATTTGGAGAAAAATTGTGCAGACGCGTTAAGCAGAGCGAAAGAAATACTGACGCTGCCGCCGTCGGTTTTGCTGCGCATTCTCGCATTGCCGACGTCATAAGATATGAGTATTAAAGAGCATAAATGGGAGCACAAAGAGCGAATGGCCATGAGCAGTATAAAAGTACAATAACAGTAGCGACAGAAACAAAAAAAAAAATTAAACACAGCAACGTCAGTGGGAGCTTTAGCAACAGCAATACCAACAAAAGCCAATAGGAAAATTTTATGTGAAGAGGGAAGAAATTCAGTGACGCGCTGCCTCGCTGCCTACTTGCTGTATGCGTAGTTGTATAAAGCCATCGAAAAAATAACAATATAAAGCGGTCGAGCTGAATTCGAGTTTTGGCGTTGTTGCTGTGGCAAACAAATGCATAGCGCGGCGGCGGTGGTGGCGGCGTTATTATTGTTAGTTTTATTTGCTGTTCACTTGGTTGGCCTTTGTTGTTGCTACCGCCCTGCTGCTAGCTTCTTATTAGTATTTTTTGTGCTGCCGCATTCGTCTGCTAATTATAATGGTGGTTGCTCTCTGCGTTTTTTCTTACTGCTTTGCGCGTATGCGTGTGTGTGTACGATTTGGTATTGTTTGTGTGTTTGTTTTACGCAGTGTTGCATTTTAATTTTTACTTTGATTGTGGAGTTTGGCGTGAGTTTAGAATTAAGCTGCCGTCTGACTGTTGGCGTTGAAGTTGCTCGGCAACATACAGCGCGCTACACAAAACATAAGCAAATTTGTTAGATTAAGTAACAAAAACGTACGCAGGAACGTCTAGCAGGTTTCTTGTTTACTTTTAAACCCGACAGGTGGAAGGATACACCGAACTTTACTTTAATTGGATTCTGGAATAATTTTATGTTTACGAGGATGGTTGATAGTTTAAAATTTGGACATATGGTAACAATATAAAAAAGCAATAGCAAATTTGTATTAAAAGTTTTGACGAAAAACTGGCGTGGCATATTTTTACCGCGCTCAGCATTTGGGTTTCTGAGAAGAAACGTCTAAAATTATGCAGACGAAAAAGTTTCTTATAAGAGTAATGTATACTGAAAAAGGAGCCTATCGAAAACGGAGTAACCCATCGCAGACAGTGATCTCGAGTTGCCACATGAAAAAAAAGTGAGCCCAACACAAATTTCGTGTTGAATACTGTAACACCTAAACTCCAGAAAAGATTCCGGCATACGGATTTATGTTCTACAAAGAGTCACCCTCCTCGCATGCCCCGCTAAAACTACTCACTTAACAACCTTCCCTGTTTGGTCCAAACTCGTTGCAGTTGTTTTTGTTGTTGTTGTAGAGCGGCAGAATTCTGCCGAGTTGACAGTCCTTGACAGGATAAAATCTGGGTTCGTTCCGGTTACGTAGACCCGACTGTCGTGGGAACGGTCAACTTCGTCGAAACAGATCGTTTTTTTGGACCTACACCTGCTTTGTGCATTCTATGACATCTGATTTTTTTTTTGACTTTACACAAACAGGATTTAGGCACTCGCTACAACAACAACAAGAAGTCACTAAATTATTTATAACCTATTTTTATTTAGTATAAAATAAATTCTCTCGGTTCCAAACCTGTCGAAACAGTGAAGTGACGATCTCTTAAAAAAAAATCGAGATAATCAAGTCTTATAAAAATTTTGCGCCTAATTGCATTGTACACAACATGCGAACATTTTACAATTGAAAAAGAGATTTCTATAGCGACAACAACAAAAGACACGATACCGCTTTTTATCAGTAATTCTTTATGTTGTTGTGCTTATTTATTTTTCTATAAATTTGCATTGCATTACGTTGACAACGAATCTATTGCAAGCACCGAGCGGATGTGCTACTTGAGCGCTTTATCTTCTCCATGTGTTCTGCTTTTCTTGTGCGCATACTTCCGTTAATGTCAATGGCGTGCGAAAATATCGGCGCCGATATATCACTTTATGTTTACTAAAACCAAAACTTTATGAAATAATGTAGATTTGATAATAACGCATTGACGCAATTTCGTTGTTAAAAGCAGTTGATCGCTTACCTTGTGCTATTCAGCGCGCAAGCTTTGATCTTTGCTGCGATTTTATCAGCATTCTGGTTTTATGTGCGATATTCATATTTTTTATGGCTTATACCTTTGCTTAATTTCGAGATTTGCACTAGTTTGTTTTTGTTTTTATTTTTAATTTTTTGTGTGTGTGTGTTAATATTCGCCACACGCGCAATTCGTTGTACGCTTTCGCCGCGCTTTTGCGTTGCTAATTTGCGATCTCTACGCTTTTGAGTTATTTTTAACATTTTATTTTTTTAAGTTTTTTTTTCGATTTTTGCAAAAGCATTCACTTTTGGTGGGTCGTTGTACCTGACGTTCGATTTTGGACTTTTGTATGTTATACATTTGCTTTTGAATACTTTTTTTTTTATTAATTTTTTGGAATATTGTTGAAATAGGGAAATCATATATTTCTTATTTTTAGCGGAATCTAGTATGATACCCATTTTTACATATTTTGATTTAGAAATCGTGAAAATTATGACTTTTTAACTGACAGCACAACTCAGACAGTCAGTTAGATTTAAAAAAAAAATGACAGTCGGCACGCCATTCACATATTTTCATTAAACATAACGTGGTTTCCCGGTGGCTTCATATATTGTATCGCGTTAAGATCGATAACAATTACACAAGCTTCGGATTACTTCCAAGTTTCACTTACCATCTGAGCCAAGCCGATCACCAATATGGTTTCTGTAAATTGTGCAGCATCACCACAGCACTTGGCGTTGAAGTAGTCCAAAAAACCCGTGGCCTTAATCAAAAAACACCCTCTGAGCGAAAGATCTAAGTTGCGTTGGACCTGTTCAAAGCTTTTGACACAGTCAATCATACAATGCTTCTTGAAGCCAACGACCAATTTTTGCTCCCTCCAGTTTTGAAAAGGCGCACCATGAATTATCTGACCGATCCTCAATCATCAGTATTCCTTCTAGGTCTGATTTCGCCGCTACTGTACTGTACAACTCGAAACTCGTCCAACCACCAAAACCTAAAATTCCTTCGCTAGCCGGAAGCAGAAACGACAAAGAAACGTTAGCAACTTAGCATGTAAACGGTTGTCCGGTTATAAACTACGCAGCGCCGGTATCGTTGACTGGATACAAACCAAGAAACTACAGACTTATTAGAATATTGTAAAATATCCGGGTGTTTTCTATCGAACACTTATGCAGTGTGGACCGTTAGCACGACAGTTAGTCGGATCTACGTAACCGGAACCAACCCGGATTTTTATACGTAAGAATAGTCAACACAGCAGAATACCCCCTAATTACTTCGGGGAGGTTTTCTGAGGCCTACTAGTAGCACTAAGCGAACATTTTTAGACTACATCGACGATATTGAACGCTACCGAACAGACTACGGACGCAACTGACTTCAGACAAGCAATGTACGTCATTTGCAGTGAAGCTAATAACACCTTTACAGAATCCCTACGATTGTATAATATCCAGTGAGGAGTTCAAATACCACCAATGTCATAAGCAGAAGTTGAGTTGTCTCGCGGATCTAGAGTGACCCTTATAAAACTTCGTTCTAGATGCTGTAGCAGTTTAAATTCCGATATATGTATATACCGAACCTATGTCTTGCCTGCAATGAGAGCCCCATGAAATCAACTCACCTAACAACCCTTTTCCTATGCTCCGGACCCTACAGCGCATTTCTCGGATCTCCCGTTAGATGACTTCGCTGAGAAATAACTTATGCTTTGCCACCCAAACATCACGAACTACGCTATCAGTTCAAGTGTAAAAACTGCATTGTTTCCATTTGCGCCATTATTGCCACATGATTTTTAATTTAAATAGCATATCCCAAAAGCAAAGCAACCGCTTAGAGTTTGCCCTAATTTTTTTAAATTTAATATGCGCAATCTTACATTTTCATCCACTTCATCAGCTTGTTTACCGCTTTCTACGCATTGACTTTCTACCGTCATCCCACCAGTCAATTTATCACTATTGTGTGAACGCAAACAATCAACATTCTTCTTCATTTTTTTAACATTCATTCATTAATACCGTTGCTTGGTCGCCAATTGTGTCTACGTAGCTATGTAAGATGTAGTATGCCTGCATTCCTTCAAACGTTTAAATCTCCAAAACGTGCCAAGTTATTTAACAATGAAATGAATGGCAAACAGCGTCGCGTTATACACTGTCTTTTGCGCTGTTAACTTCTTTCACCATTTTCCCGCCGAGTCACTCTTACCAAAGACAGTCAACGACGAATATGTGGCAGCGCTGTACATTTATTGAATTCCTTGTGTTTTTTTTTTAACGGTCCGCTCTCGTCATTTTTCTAATGCGGCTAATTTTGTTTGCAACCGCATGGTTTCCAACAAATTACGCCAGTTGCGAAGCCGCATCTGTTTGTCACCGTGGTGATTGTAGTTATGCGTTTTAATAGTTCACCTTTTATCGCTTAATAAAAATTATAACGACTGCTCGTTGCTCTTGTTGGCAGCTATCCACTTTGCTGCCTGCTAAAATTTGCCATAACGGCGCCGTGCCGTTAAAAGTGGTACTCAATACTGTTTTATTTCAAGTACAAGGCCTTCGCAGCAGTTAATGGTGTCGGTTTTATTAAACGCTTGTTTTTAATAGATGGATCTCATGCTGTGTGCTGAAGTATGTGCATGGTTTTTGGGGTTTCCGAACAATATTTTCATTTCCAAGCTGGTCCGAAAAGATTTTTAATGGTTTGATTTCCAACGATTTTTGTCGTTTTGCGGTGAATACTATATTTCTGTACTGGATCATCTGAAATTAAAAACCCAAACAGATTTCGTTAAGTTATGTTAAATGTAGTAATTAATCGAAGGAATAAACAAAATAAAAGCTCGTGTTAACTATTAATCGGCTTAGCCGTTTTCTAATAATGTTGCTCACCGACTTTAAAAACACTATTCTGAGAAAAACGCATTGCCGCTCCGGCCTTGTACTTCCAAGCGCTCAAAAACGCCTTTTTATATTTGCATGTAACTTCGAAAATATTCATCGGAACGGTATGCAATTTTCTGTGTGTATTCTTAAATATATGTAAATTAAGAAAAAAAAAATTTGATTTTTTGAAAATTCTAACTGTATGTTACCCCTCAACAAAACCATAGTTGCGCGAGGTTGACTGTTACAGTAACAAGATCATAGACACTATACACTTTTTCAGCCGCCTGGCTTGCGTTATGGCCTTTATCGAAGAAAAACTATTAAATATAGCGTATTTTATCTGTATAAATAATAGATTTGTTTTTACTGAACCTTATATTTATAATATTTCAGCGTTGCCAACCCTTTACTAGTTTAAAAAAAATTTAACCAAGTTCTTTAGAAATTGAAATCGATATTATGCCTCCGCTAATTTATTTGCTTGTTTCATGGTCTACACATTTACAGACTCTCGCTATGCTTTAGCAGCTCTCTTTCATCCTGCGGCATTTATTGCACATTAGAGTCTTTATTGCTTGCTCGATAATATATTGGCATTTTCAAATGAAAACTTCTATTCAAAAAGTATACGCAATAAATCAGCAGTGTCAAACTGAGTAATCGCCTTTCGCACTAAATTAAATTTTAGTTAAGCGATTCAAATCGCAGAAGCGCACTCACTTTCTATGATAAAAATAGTGGTAAGCATTACAATACACATATATTGTTTGATTTGTAGAATATTATAGTTAGCGAAAGGCAAATGCTCTATTTGCATGATGCTTTCACTAACTCCCGTTGACGTCAAGTTTCCGGTAAATAAACTGCGAAATTTCTATTAATAACTGCATTGTCATGTGGCGCTTGCTGGTATGTACATAGTCATGTAAACAAATAAATAATTGCAAAGGCGCAATAGTTTTCCCGCAAAGCCGCACTGCGAATGCACTTGTGCGCGCACTTCTAAATTGTTTTATTTATTTATTTTTTTATTAGATATACCCCAAGTTTGCGTTCATAAACGGAAACTTTTGTTGCTTATTTTCTGGCTTATTCTGTTCGCACGCGTGTCTACAGTCGGACAATCGCACCATTTTCCGGCTCTTAAATCATATTTTCAAATAAATATAGTGTGTTGCCCTAGCAAGAGTCACTTGATGCTTGTCATCTGTTCTCGTCGTCGCTTCACCTACAAACTACGAGTTGCGACAACAAAGGTCTTCGCGTGTGAACAGGCACTTACATATATAATAATTGTTTACTTCGTGCACTCTGTCTCTCTCTCGACGACATTGCCACCCTGTTATAAAATTAACGTACATACATACATATGTGTGTGTATGGTAAAAGCACTTGACGCATTTCCGTTTAACTTAGCCTGCCGTCGATCAGCATTCCAGTTGTCTAAGGTTTCTGCATTTTTCGCGCTGTTTCGTACCTGGTTATGCTCATATTTCAAAATATACGCTAATGACAGCAGGTTTTGTTCTGTTACGAGTTCAGTGTGTTTACAAAGTGCAACGTCTGTTTAATTTATTTTCGTATTTTCTTTTTATTGTTTTATTCTTATTGTTATTATTTTTTTCAATTAAAATTTGTTTTTAATTTTTTTAAATTTTAATTAATAAATTTTTTTTATTCATATTTTTTTTAATTCAATTGTTTTTTTTTTAATTTTTATATATTTTTTTTTAATATTATTTTTTTTTTTCAATTTTTTTTTTTTTAATATTATTTTTTTTTTCAATTTTTTTTAAATTTTATTGTTTTTTATTTGCAATTTTTAATTGTAGGTTTTTTTTTTTTTTTACATATACATACATACATATCTTTTACAATGACTTTTGCAAATTTTTCCTGTATTTGCACAAGCGTTTTTTTCGTACTGTAGTGTCAATGCCTCTCCGAAATCAAACTTTCGCGCTCTCTTTTATATACACTCATTTAAAACGCGTGCTGCTCATGATCTCTGCACTTATTCTGTGCAATCTTATTACGCAAATTATTTTTTCTGTTATTAAATTTGTTTTTGTAATATTTGTTGTCCTCACGCTTGTCAACCGCCTGTGTAAGTTTTATTGTTGGCGCTCTGCTCGTATCAACATCCTTCTCCTTGTAGTTGCTCTCGCCACTTGTAACTTCCGGCACTGTGCCCGTTGATTGGCTGGAATTTTTCACTTTCTCGCGCGTCATGCTGCGATCGTTGTGTCGTACTTCCGTTTCACTCCGCCGCTAGCGCTCTTGTGTGCTTGTATGCGTGTGCATAATTATGTGTATAACTTGTCAGCACAATTGGAGCATTGCATTTAGTTGGTATTGGTGTTGTTGTTGCGGTTGTTGTACGACTGTGTCATGAAATGCGCACATTGCAATTAATTACTGCCTGTATTGCTCTGTTTTTTTTTTTGTTTTTTTTTTTGCACATTTGTTCGTTTTTGTATTGTTTATTTTGTTTTTGTTTTTGCTTTGTCTTGTTTTCGCCTCTTTCATTTTGCACGCGCGAAATATAAGTATACAATATTTAAATTTTTTCGTGTAATAAATCAAAGCGCGCAACTCACTGCATCCAATCGTTGATTGCCTTGTAACTGCTATTTTGCCGCTGTCATTGTAAATTGTTGGCAGTTTTGTTTTCTTTTTATGTCAATCTTTTTGATTTTCCACAGAAACTTCAGTGCAAAAGTAATGAGTCAGCAGCTAAAAAGGTCATCACGTTTAAAGCTTGTGCACTGCATGCGT
Source organism: Bactrocera oleae (assembly GCF_042242935.1). Taxonomy (NCBI): domain Eukaryota; kingdom Metazoa; phylum Arthropoda; class Insecta; order Diptera; family Tephritidae; genus Bactrocera; species Bactrocera oleae. Next base: position 6,471,581 of record NC_091539.1, read on the forward strand.
TAGCAGTTATAAAGAAAAAGTATAATAAAAAATGTCTACACAATCTTGAAGTATGCCTTTTTAAAATTATATTTTCTTAGTATTTCTGTTTTTGTTTTTGCAATTTTATGCGTCAAATTTCAGTCGTAAATTCCTTTGTTGTTTGTTGTCGTATACATTCACAACTTTTCTGTTACTCTTTGTAGTTGTTGTGTGCATGTTGTTGCTTTTTTGTTGCACCCACAACTATGTCTCTTTAGGTAGAATAATACATTCTGCACCCAGTGCCGTCCCCCACATGACAGCGCTTTCTATTTCCCCCCCCCATATACATAGCCATATGTACATATATACATACGTATGTATGTGCAACACATACACACCAATCTGATGCGGTTAATTTTATTAGTTTGCATTGTTTTTATCGCCATTCGCCGCTGATCGTCATCTGCGCAGCTAACAGCGCTGTTTTCTTTGTTGTCTACCTTTGCTCACTGTATTGCCGCGGCTTGATGAGCAGCTTTGTATTTTGCCGTCATTTTATTTACCTTGCTTAATTAATTTTTTTTTTATTGTGTGTGCTGTTGCCATACGTATCTGCTACCACATATATGACTCCAGAGCCGCCACTTTATTATTTCTTTTATTAGTGTAAATTTAGAGATCCCAGGTTCATCTTTCAGTGGGAAATTGGCATTACATTCGTTCCATTGTAATTATCTAGCATCAATTTTGTCATTTCTAGCATTATGATTTTGACACATTTATAATTTGTATTACTGCTTCATAGCTTCTTTTCGAAATTTTGCAAATTTTTCATATAAATAAACAGGCATTTGAGCAAAAAAGAACTACAACTATCGATTATAGCAATTATCGTTTTGATTAATGTTAGTCAATTTGAGCGGGTGTGCATACGTTCAACTTTTCGACTGTAGCCAATCAATAGTCAACACATTATCTCATTGAAATAATGAGTTCTTGGAAATCTAATGGAAAAAATTGTACTTATTTATTTCAAAGTGATTTTTAGCAATAAAAATTCTGCAACCAGAATACGTATATAAATAAATATGTACATATGTATTAGCTCGATAGATTAAGCACGTTTCTACTAATTTCGTATTTACATATAACATTTTAATTTTTTTTTATTGTATATTTTTTTTTACAACGCTTATTCGTTTAACTTATTGTTTTTCTATTTCTTTGCTACCGCAATCACTTCTAAGTCTGAGTTCATACACGGAACTTTTGGTTTGTTACTCAATATTGGCAACTTTTTTTACAACAACTCGAGTCGTGCAATTTTCTGCATTTTCTCAAATTTTTGTACGCTTCATTTACGTGGTACACAAAAATTATTATCATTCTTATCCCCATTCAACATTTACCAACATATTTCTGTTAAATATATAAAATATTAATCAATTAATTTTAAATTAAATATACCTATGTTTACATACCTATTACAGATCAGGGCGGAAGCCTTTGAAAATGATAAAAAGTGAAGAAAAATTATAGTAGGATGAAAACCATTGAAAATGACAGAGAGTATAACAAAAATTAATGGCAAAATAAAGTACAGGCGACCTGTGGTCGGGAAGTAGAAGGTAGGGGTGGTTGAGTTTTTAAGGGTATCTCGATTTCCAGGAAAAAACCTACAAGTTCTATGTAAGAAAGTTAAATGGTAAAGTTGTAGGTAATAAAAAGACCTGTAACGTTTGTTAGTTAGTTAGAAGTCTCCACTAAACGCTTCAAAGCTGCTAGCAAGTTTCCAAACACATTTTAAATAATCATTTGAAACCGAGCGCAGTTGCAATCATGAAAAGATTTTCAAAATGAACAATAACACAAAGCATGTTGCCTGAGCACGAGCAACTTCTTTCCTCCTTCGGCTTTCCTCGTCGACCCCACGCTCATTCGCCAACAGCAAAAATATTCACCATGTGTGAACTGACACTAATACAGTTGGCTTCATATGCGCATTTTTTACTTTCTCCTGTTTACGTCTTTTATTGCATATTCCATCTCTGAGTTAACATTCTAATGCACTTGCTGTGTGTTTGTTGAGGTGTGCTTTGTGACGGCGTCATTTGTTATTCGTCATTTGAGCTTGAGTCTGCTCACCTTCATCGCTGATTCTCGATTATTTTTATGGCCTATGTCGTTGTTGTTTTCCTTTTATTGTTGTTATTAGATTTTTTCATTTGTTTATTACAGTTGTTATTTATTATAATGAGTACCGACGACGCTTCTTCGATTCGCTTTTTTTTGTTTTGCATGTTTTATTTTTGTTTTGGTTACTGATATTGTTTTTGTGGTTGTTTACAACGCATTTTAAATATATTTTTTCCATATTGAAATGCTACCACCTTCTTTGTTTTTTGTTTTTATCGTGCATTTGTTATTATACTTTGTCCATATAACTTTTCTTTTGTACTTGTTTAGGGTCTTAAATTAATCAAAAGCCAGACGCGGCCGCGTAGACATTCTGCTCCATTTGCAGTTAGATGCAAAGTCGCATATAATTCGTTTGGTGCGGGCATTGTATGGCCTTGGTGGCTAACGAACTGCGCCATCAAGGTTGAATAACCAAGCGAATTCGTCTATTCGTTTTATGTCAGTTATTTATGTTGTTTTCTTTAATGCAGGCAAATGTGTTTCTTCTGTCAAGTCATTCTGGAATTTTTATTATTTCTAAATTTTTTAGTAACTCATTCATCGCTTTACACGCTCGCACGCGCAGCGTTAGTTTACGAGTGTGTTAACTTTAGTTTTCTGACGTGTCGTTGTGCGCTTTTTATTTTATTTACCAGCAATTAATATTGCTGTAACTTTAGTTTTCTGACGTGTCGTTGTGCGCTTTTTATTTTATTTACCAGCAATTAATATTGCTGTGGAATACAATTGACCTAGTGTCGTGTGTGCACCTTTAAGCAGCAATATCTGTATCTACGAGCGTGTATTTGTGTCTGTATTTTATGATTTCGAGTTTTTATTAAATGAGTTTTTGTCATTGTGATAAGAAATATCACTTCATTGCATGTGTTGATTGCAACATTGTGCCTGACAGGTGCAATCATAACGGTGTTCATTTGTTTACGTTTAAATTCACCTTAATGGCTGCTGGCGCCATGCACTTGAGCTCACTTCAGACCTTAATTATAGTAGCTATTCTGACAGAGATAAAAGCAATAATGAATATGTGGTTAAGACATTAAATTTGAAGTTTTCCCTCGAAAAGAGCCTTCATTTAATATCATATAAGGAAATTTCTCGAAAATATCGTGGCAATAAGGGAGCGCAAGCTTAAGTTGATTTCAAGTATCGCAGCTAACTGTGCGAAATATAATATATAGTTGGGAAGCCTTGCAAGTAGCTTATTGCAATAACTAGAAGAACTAGGTTGATATTATGAACCTAGGCTTAGGGGACATAGATTGTAACTCTATTAAGCGCTTTAAATAACAATAAACATGCTCCTTTTGATTTAACTTAATTAAAAGAGAGAGAAAAGATAATAATAAGAGAAACTTAAAGCTTTTTTTCGTTTAGTAAATGCAAAAATTTTGCACAGTCCGCGTCAAGGTGAAAAGGTTATTTGTCAAATGCTGAGGGCGCAAACTTCTATCAAAATTCCTATCTGTTAAATTCGCAAACGTAGAAACGCATTCATAGTAAAAAAAATTCCAAAAAACGCGCAATAGAGATAGGCGCATGTGAAATTCGATGTTGTCTGACGTCATAACTTTTGATAAGCGTTTCCAGCTTCATATAATTGCAATAATTTGGAAAGAAATTAGTAAAAAGAATAGGAAAGATAAGAAAGTGAGAGGGGATGTACATATATATATAAATAGGTGAATCGTGCACCGTGTGAACAGGTATGTATGTATGTCTCATAGTCTGAAAATGATGACAAGCATTTCTATTGAAAAGATAAGGAAGATATGGCTTATTCAAGTTTGAAAATGAAAAAATTAAAAAGAAAAAATTTACGCGCGAACCCAGCACTCCTTTTGTGAAAAGCTACGGGGGTATTGTTGCTGACGTAACTAAATTGGATACTGTATTTTGCTTTGCGTTTGGCTACTGAAGCCAGTATACTTGAAAAAGTCGCAAACAGTCTAGAGTTTACATTTTTATGGAAGCAATGCTCAAATTTTTACCAAAAAACGTAAAATGAAACTTAAAGCAATGACATTTAAATACGTTCGTGAAAAAATAAAAGTAATGTATACATATGTACATATTATATTTTCTTTAAAGATATTCAATGTGCACAAACAAATAGTGTAGACAATTACACAAAATCAGTTTACTGATTTTGATATTTTTGTATGCTATAATAAGCGTTGATAGTAATTGATAACATACATTTAAGTTTTGGCTAACGGAGAACAAATGGATAAATACACTTAAAATATTAATTACATATTTATAAAAAGGCAAAAGCAATTTGCTAAATTTATACTAAAGCTAATAGAAGTAAGTAGTAAGAAGTTGAAATGTCAAAAATACAACCAGTTTAAACTGCAGTCTTTTGAACAGCGCCTTAGTTATGCAATATTTCGACTTTGTACCTTTGCACGAGCTCTCCCCAATGAGCAGTAAGCTTTGATTCATGCGATTATTTTCCGAAACAAATAAAGCAAACACAAAACATGCCGTTAAATCTTAAGCTATCATCTGCTTTTTGCGCTTAGACTGCGTTCACATGAGCACGCTTTTGTCGCTAATTATCGTTAAATTCTCTTTTGGTGTCGCTCATGTGAACACAATGAGCTTGACAACTTGAGTCGCACAATTTTCTGCATTTTTTTTCATATGACATTCACACATTCTTGTACGCTTCATGCAAATAGTTTTAATTAGCTAATTTTTATTCTGCTGCAGCTGTTTCTAAAATATTTCTATTCATTATTATATATTATTCCAAATGCAAATTGTCGAACATATTGTAAATATTCATTTGAAACCAAGCGCTATTGTAACAATGAAAAGAACTTGAAAATTAAAGAAATGCTGAGTTGCGTAATAGCGAACTGTTACGAACAAGAACGCAAAGCGTGCATCCCGAGCACGCGCAACACGTTGCCTTGGTATTTACTTGTCTTCCCCTCGTCTAAATAAAAAACAAAAAACAGTTTGGGTGACGAAAGATTTCTTGTGTGAACACAGTCTAACTTTGCGCTTGGCGTCATAAAGCTGCTGCGTACATACTTTTACAATTTCTTTTTCTTCACAAACATCATGATATTTGCTTAGATACCATTTCACATTTGCGTCTAATAAGTCTACATAATTCATTTTCATTTTACTAGCGACGCGATAATATAATCAAGAAAATAAAATTTAACCAAATCAACAGCAAACACACAAAAAAAAGCCACCAAAAAGATATAAAAAGTTGAAACTAAAAATAAAAAAATCATAAGAATTCAGGCAGATGCTAGCGAGCATAAGCGAGAAAAAGTAACAACACAAAGAGCGGCAACGAATAATTGAAATGGAAAGAAAATGTCCAACGAATAGCAAGCAAACTTAATGTGCGTGTGTGTGTGTGTGTCTAGGTAGTGATTGTTAGCGACGGTGGCAAGAGCAGCAAATTTAATAAAATTTAGGTCACACATGACGACGACAGCGCCAAGCAACTGTGCTATGATGACGAACGAGTGGCCGGGCCGACTATATGCTGTCGGCTTTTATGCATGTGCCAATATACAAACGTACAACCGATTCGCACACACGCTGGCTACATGTTTGAATACATACATACCATATCTACAAAATATATGTATGTTTGGCGCTTCCAGCCGTTTGACCGTACACGGAGCTAGACGCCAATACGTTCGTCACGCCAACTTGCCTGTCGTCTGACTAACCCTTTGTGTGTGCGCTTATGTGTCCAACTGTCTGTATGTTGGTTCAATCAGCCGACCGACGCATTGTCTATGTCTTCGACATGTGCAGCACTGTTGCTGCATAGTTTTATAAAACGTTTTAACGCGCTGTTGCTGTGCGCTAAAAACTCATACGTCAAGTTGGTTTGTGGGTGGAGGCATTTGTTGTGCGCTCGGTGGAGGTGTTTGGTGGCAATTCTACAATATATAGATTTGTTGTATATAACGTAGGTAGCGGCACACTTGGAAATAGCATTGGTCGTTAAGAGCGTGATTTCGTTTCTATGTTCGACTATTTTTTTCCTGCCGGGCGATTTCTTGCCTGCCACAAAACAATTTCTTTCTTATACATTAAAAGGTAAAAAGCATTTTCGTGTTTATCAACAGTTTTATGCGCAATAATTTACATATGTATGTATATTATTTAAGTATCTGTTATGACGATATGTTTAGTCGACCTTAATTTCGCGCTGTAATTAAATAACTCTGTTCCCAAGCTGTGTTTCTCAAGTTTTTTCACCTAAATATTGTATGTCAAAAAATATATTTTTATTTTTTGCTGTATAATCGCTTGAGCTGAAGCGAACAGGCTGTCAGGCGCGTCAAGTAACCGAAACTATCCGGAATTATATCCAGCGACTGCCATTACAACAGTGATCTTCAAAACGCTTCACTCCTAACCTCAATTCTTAAACATATCTACGATTGTAGTTCCGGCTCGTTGAGGTCTCCATATCAACCTACTCTCACTTTACTTATGTATATATTCAAGGAACATTGAGTGAGTTTTATGTTGGTTCAATCTCTGGCTAATTTCGAGGTCATGAGATTCTGCTGTACATCTAAGGTGTAGTAAACTGAAATGTACGATCGGATTACGCTTTGAAAAGTTAGAGCGGTAAGATTTCGTACTAAAAAACTTCTCAGACCGTTTATGATTGCATGACTTAGTATTGTTTGAGCACGCGTCAAAGAGAAAATAAGCCATATTTTTCTTCGATGGAGGCGAAAATGCAAGACAGGCGACTGAAAATGTGAATAGTATCTATGGTCCTGATACTGTAACAGCCAATCACCCGCAATTTTGGTTTCGTCGATTTCACGTTCAGGTAATTTTGATGTCAAAAATGGACCACGCTTTGGATGCGTGTCAGAAATATTGTAAAAATAGTGGAAATCGGCGAGTCATTTAAGAACTGGAACGATTGTCTAGCGGATAAACCTTGCACAAAAAAAAAACATGGATACAAAAAGAAACTCGATGTATGGGTTAACGCTAAAAAAACAAACACATGGACCTAAATTCGAACTGCGAAACTCAGCCATATCGCAACAAAATCGATAATTTTCTGAAGCGAGTGATTATTGGTGATGAAAAGTGTCAAAGGTCACTTACGATAACAACAAGCGAAAACGGTCGTGGTTGCGCAAATGTTAGTAAGCCAGGTTTGACTGTCAGAACGGTTTGTTATGTGTTTAGTGGGATTCGCAGGAAATCATCTACTATCAGCTGTTCCTCACGGCCAAATTTTTACTTCGAACCCGTATTATCAACAATTGAGTCGTCTGAAGAAAGCAATCGGCCGAAAGCGTTCAGTTTTGGCGAATAGGAAAGGAATTGTGTACCATGAAGACGACGCCACGCCACACAAATTGATCGTGACTCGCCAGTTGCTCGGGTAGCTTGGTTGGATGGTTCTTATGCATCCAACTTATAGTCCGGATCAACAGGTGATTGCTAACTGTTCCTGACTATGGCGAATGATTTTTGTTGCTAAAAAATTCGACTCAAGAGATACTTATGAAAAACGGCTGTGCCACTTATTTGCCAATGGGGATGACAACAAGTTATCGGAAAAAATGTGCATATTTGACCTAAATCTGTTCATTATAACTATGCTAAACTCTAATCTAATGCAGAAATGAAGTATTTGTTTTTACTAAACTTTATATGAGGTAGAAAAGTATATTCGTTGTCGCTCAGTATGCAAATTTCTTCAATCTATGAACAGACACTATTTACTTTTAAACAGAAAACATACAAAAGTGCATTGAACTCTCTTTAATGTTATTGATATAACTGCCGGCTGCAGTTGTTTCACGGCACACATTGATTTATAGCTTTTTAATAATGAAGTGCAGATGCTGAGTTCATACTCGGCGCTGTCACCCTCGAATTGCGCCCCTCACATCTACATATTGATCATCTGCCAGCGTCACACGGCGCGCTGCGCAAGCGCGCTACTGCCAACTGCATACACACGGTAGAAATGTGCAACTGTACGCGCTCACAACAGCAACACAACAACAGATATACCTTGTATACAGACAGGCAGAAAGGCAAGCAATTGAAGAGTACCTAAGCATACAAAAATATTCTAAAAATAGCCAGAAGCAGCGGTAAAGCATACTGCTATGAATGCACCTGAGCAAGAAAGTCGAAGTCGACAGTGGTTACCACAACAACGCTTACTGTGTCTCTATATATTTATTATATATATATATGTACATATTATTGTTTGTAAATATGTTGGCCTACAGTTGCATAGTCGCAGCGTCTTCAAATTAAACTGTCATAGACAGGATGAGGCAAAGAAACCGCAGACATGGACGCAGGCGCAACACCGGCTGCTATTTGAAGTGAAACAGCCGTAATAAAATTGAGGCAAATATAAAGGGGAGATCAAAACTAAGCGTGACGAGACGGCAAAGGAAGTCAACAACCAGACAAATGACACAACGACAATAACAACAAATAGCAACCAATACGTAAGCGTGCACGCAAAGTCGAGAGTTGATTTCAAGTTTCTATAAGCTTACACTCAGCGCTATTGCAATGCATGCGTTGCTAAGCAAGCAGCTGCAAGTATATTGGTTATTTCAATTGCCATGCCGGCAGTGCGGATGATTAAGCGAAAAAGTGCAACAAATATACGCTGCTACAATACAAACATATGTATGAGTGCAGGAATGTTCAAATGAAATAAAGTAAATTAATTGAAAATCATGCAGAGTGTGTACACAGCCTTATGTACGACGTTAACAAACAGCTGCATGTTGAAATTCATATAACTTTGTTTTGCTTTTGTTACATTGATCAGAACACCTTGTTCGCAAAGCAACAGCCGAAAAAGTACCCAAACGCAAAACAAAAGGAAATATTTTCACAAATCGACTTAATAATAAAAAAAAAAGCTCAACTTCATTCAGTGGCAACGTCGACACCAGCAGCGCTTTCAAGCACTAATACATATACACAAAAACAACACTAAAGCACCAGCAGATCGAACATTTTAGCTAGCACCGGACGCTTGCATGAAACGGCTTCGACCGACCCGGCCCGGCAACGCGGTACACCGCCTGGCGGTAAATACTAAAAACAGTGCAAACAAATGTTGTTTGTATTGTGCAGTGGCCAAACCGATAATGAAGTGGCAATGCCGGACAAACAAATAAATGAGGTAGGAAATGGCGCTGTTGCTATTGTATGGTATCGGACCGATTATATGCGAGCAAACCGTATCTTGCCACACCATAACACGCCATGCTGCCACAAAATCAACCGATCTCATAGTTGTTGTTAGCATTGTTGCTGTTGTGCTGCAGCTAACGATACAGGCGCTTAATCCAGTCAGCCGGCCGGGCAGCAACCAGTTCGTCGCTGTCAGCGTCTGCTATTTGTCAGCAAGAAAGGCAGCCAGCCGGCCAAAAAACTGGTTTATGTGCATTTGGACCTACCAACCACGATTTTTGTTATTGCTCTTACTCGTATATGTTTGTTTGCATCGCCATATTGCCGGCTTGTGTTGGTATATGCATGTAGTCTCTTTTGTTTTGGCCTTTTCGTTCCTTCGTTGTTGCTGCATTAAACTTATTGCGCCGCGTCTTCAGTACTTTTGTCAACGTTGTGGTTCCACAGTTAGTTGGCGGTGTTATAAACACGTTTCCTGCACGTTGTCTGTCACTTTCGTGTAATTGAATGCTGTATATGTTCTTTTAATAACCGCTTTTGTTTTTGGATTTTTGTTTTTGCAAAGGTTTGCCCTAGAACATGTTTCGTACTATCTGTGAGGATTCGTTTCAGGTTCAAAATACACGATTTTCAGCATACTCGTAGATGCCAAAACTCGTTATAAATGAAAATAGTGTGCTTGGCGCACGGAGCTCGAACAATCAACTCCAATTCATTCAGTTGACAGGTTTTATATTGGAAAGAAATAATGCTACTACTATCTATTTGCACTCCAGATAATTAAGGCATTTTGCATAACCGAGGCTAAATCTAGCTGAACCGCTCACTTAAACTTCCACTTCACAAGAAATTATACCACCGTTACCGCGAAATTCGTAAGCTCACTCAAATATGTACTAGTTAATAAGACTCTACCTTGCACGAACTGTTTTGATATACTCTCAATTTTTCCCTTACGCTCTCAGCGTTTAAGCGCGCTAGCTAACTAATTTGTATTTGATCTCAAAAGCTTGATAAAAATATGCTATTGACTTGTGTTATTAGTCCAGAGTATTAGGACAAAGTAAGGTCATATGATGGTATTTGGCTGAACATCCAGCTATATCATATATATCATATCGGTTTATTTCTCTCGTTGCTACTAAGATTCGCTAGAACATGACTTTAACCATTTTGGCGGTGACCACCGTAGCACGCCGAACGCTTCTGCGTATATGATGGAGAGTCGGCTTAGTAGTTGTCGTCAACGTTCAAGCTTGTAAGTATTTATTTTGGGAATTTTATGCTGGAATTCTTAAAAACCGTTGACAACAACCTTAGCTCGTATTTCTAAGCCGTTCAACGTATAAAAACTCGCGAAACGTTATGGTGGCTTAGCAACTGTAGTACTTTATTTGTTTCTGCGATCTCTATGCGGTCAACTAAGCGTTACGCGAGTCTCACATTGAAAAACCGAAGAATACATTAGCAGTCCGGTTGAACGACTACACTACACAAATTTTTCGGCTAGAATTTTTTGTTAGTTTCGAAATTCGCAAACTTTTGCGTAACCCAAAAGCTTTATATTGCCTTCTATTCTAAATCCTAAAAAAATATAACACAAAAACCGCTTGATAAATTTAAAATAAATACACGCGGCATTAACAAAGTAAAACATCTAAAAAAAAAGCCAACAAGTAAAAAACAAAAAACAGCAAGTAGGGAATTATTCCACGAAACGGTATTAGAACCGCACCGAAAACAACAGGTCGTATTGTGAAGCTAAAGCCAATATACGTAAATAACCAAAGCAAAGCAAACGATAGCACGCAGCACAGCATGGCATGGCGTGAAAAGCACGCGAAGCAATGAAAAAGTGTGTGACGAAGATGAATGAACCGAACGAACTGCAACGAACGGTGCGAAACAGCGAACAAATGCGCCGAGTAGCCGCAAGCTATGGGTAGGAGTCATGATGCTTAAATATTGAATAAAAATAGATGAATTTGTTAAAAAATATTAAAAAAATTTCAAATACAGATTTTGTGAGAAAAATTAAAACAGCAAAAAATGGTGTTGTGGAAAGACAGAAGAAGAAAGATCAAAAGTATTAGCCGAAAAGCAAAGTAGAAAGACTAAAACGGCAGTAGTACGTTTGCACTGACAGGTTAATAGCATATGGTAGACCAGAAAACGATGAGATCAATACAATCTAACCGCTGATGTGGATGCTTCTTTTAGTTATTTATTGTATCTAGCTTGCTGCTAGCAAAGAAATTATTGTCATCAGCAAGCAACCACGTCAATTAAGAAAAAAATATTCAAGTAAAATGAATTCGTGTTGTTGTCTAGAAATTTGCAAAACCTCCAAAGTTTTTTCTCTTTCTGTTTCGTTAGTTTAGAGTTTTAAAATTATTTCCATAGAAGCATTTTTTTTTTTTAAATTCGAAATCCTGTCTCAAAGTTATAGCAGTTTTGGTGTCGTGGCGATAACTCAAAACATACATAAAATTTGGCATTAATATGTATTTCCAAACTAACAAAAGCTGAATATTTCTTATTTCTAATATTAAAAAAATCGTGAAATTGAAATATAGTAAAAAATTGTTTTTTTTTTGAGTAGCCCACATTTTACGAAAAAAAAAATTGAGTTTTGTTTGTTGATACGATAATGATGTAATCAAGAAACATATATACAATATACAATATTTCGGGTAGTACTCGGGTAGTTTTATTCATGTAACCCCAAGTGAAATCTTGTCTGTATATACGCGTACTAGTCTCTCAGAGTTTGAGATATCGATCTGAAATTTTGCAAACCTCCGTTTCTACGCAAATGCTGCTCATTTCATTCAAAACCACTGTTATCGGATCAGCATGTCATATAGCTGTCACGCGAACTGAAAGATCAAAACCAGAGAAGTCCTTCTGTGGAAAAATTTATTTGACAAGTTAACTTCATAAAATTTGGCGTAGACTATTGTCCAAGACAACTCTGCAATTTCCAAAGTTATTTTTCAGATCGGACCACTATAGCATATAGCTGAGATACAAATTGACCGATCAAAATTAAGTTATTATATGGAAGCTTTTTATATTTGCGAAGCGTATTTCAGACTCGGTACAACCGAAGTTAACGGGTTTTTTTTTGTTTTTTTTTTTTTTTTGCAAACTCACTGTTTAAGAATTGTTAAATATAAAAAGTCAAAAGTTGTACAATTGCTAAATTTTTCTTATTCGTATGGCCAACACTGTATTTTTGATTTTCGTCGCATATTTGTCATTTATTTTATTATTGTGTTTATTGCAGTTAAAAATTTCTGTGCGGCTTACCAACAAATACATTTTTATAATCCCAAATTTTTTTGCGCATCCCCATTCTTATGAACACTACTGTATTTTTTTTATATGCTTCTATTTTATTGATATTTTACTGCAACGTTTGCAGTCTAATAATTTGCTGTGTATTTTTATATTATTTCCTACCTTTGTGACGCTTCTTCTTGTGACTTTTCTTTCTGTTTTCATTTCCATATTCGCATTTAAAACTGCTGATGAGCTGACAACTCGCATTTGCGTCTCTTATATGAACTTGACGAACGTCTTTAGCGATCATTAACCTCTTTACTGTTGCTTTAGCATAACACCAAAAACAATAACAGCAATAACATGGCTAACAATTGAAAAAAAAATAAGAGAAAAACCTGCTCCCTTCACACTGCTCTCTGCCCGCTTGCTTTTCCATCCATATTATCGATACAAATGGAGCATTTCCAGCAAACAACTGAATATCTCTCCACTCTCTGATCGTGCCAACAGTTTATTAAAAGCAACAACAACAGCAATGACAATAATAAAAAAGAAACTTGTCATAACAATAATAACACCGAAAGTGGCGGAGACACCACATAAACGCAAGACTAGCTGTTGCTGCTGCTGCTGTTGTTGCTGTTGCTACCGCGCGTGTTGCTGAAAACATTAGGCGTTTGACTCACGTACGCATTTGTTCTTATTTGTACAGACATTTTTTCTTTTTGGCGTTGGATGGATGCGCGTGTGCGCGCTGGCGTAGGCCGCCAAGTGAGAATCACTTTAAGCGTTCATACGCCAAACATGCGCGCACAAGTACATATGTTTTATTTTTATAGCACGACAGTTGTTCGTTTGCTCGCTTGTTCGTTGGTGGTAAGTTCGATTGTCGCGCGTGCGCGTTGCAGCTGTTCGCTTTGCTTACATGCTAACCATAATTTGATTTGATTTATATATTTTAGCTGCCGTCTGGCATCAGCGCTTCACATGTGTGGGAGCTTACATGAGATAAAGCAGGCAATAAACTCGCAACGCTTGCGAAACTGCAATCTTAATGGTGTTGCGCCGCCTGCGCTACATGCTTGTAGGTGTTCTGCGTTTGCGTGTACTTCGCTTATAACTTTCTCCTATTTGTTTTCTTATCGCATCTTCGTTGCTTCTATCAGTTGCAGTAATCTCATGCTCTCCTTTGCTTAGACCACAATATTATGTGGTGGAGCGTGTTAGTCTGGTTTCTAAATTACATCTATTTGTTGGTCTATACGTGCAATAAATCTGTGTGGCAACAATTTTGTCAGCAAATAACGTCACGGCTTGCTTTTCGTTCCAATAATTTGCTTGATATCAACCGGAAATCTACTTTGTAGCTAGTTGTTGCTCCATAAATGTTTACGCAGCTGTTCGAGAGCATTTTGGGCGGCGTGCGGAATTGAAAATAACAGCGTCTTGTGTGCTATATAACGTAAGTTGAGGAGGATGTGGACCTGGTGAATTGAAGTCACAGCCGCTAGAAAAAAGCGGCATCTATAAATTGCTAAAGAGATTGTGAGCTTTTTGGGGACTATAAATGCAAGCATGTTCCGATTCCGATTCCAACTGACTGATAGATGTTGATTGTTTATAAATTCGGTTGGCACCAGTACCTAGCATCGATTACTATAAAAATCACTCGGAACTACTGTAGTTGTGCATCAGTGATTTTTAGATATCGCATTGCGTTATATTGCTAGCAAGACCGTGAATCTTTGGCCGATCGGATTTATAGCTGATGCCGTTTACGCAAAAATGACTGATATATCTTGATCGATTATTAATTCAGTGGGTTTTCCTACGCGGGAGAACGCCAATTAGTTGTCTTACTTGTATTTATTGTGTAACAGTTAATGCTGACGTATTTTATAAAGTGTTTGAGAAGTGTAAAATGCTGCTAGTTTAATGAAATGCAATTTCGCCTGGAAGTAAGCTATTATTTACAAAATCCTGGAGTTACTGTCAAATACAAATTTTGTATAACCGGAACAGTGTAAGTACAGTTGCTGTCTCCAAAGAAAATTTTCTTGCTAATATTATATTTTTCATAAGATTTAGTTAATTAATTTAAATAACTACAGTTATATAACCAATAAGTATGTTTTGTATTAATTTTTTAAACTTTTCGTTCTTCTCTTTACAGCCAATTCCAAGCTCAAATGGCCGCGGGTTCTTGAGTATTCAAATTTTCTGAATTGTTGTCGTTTTGCTCTACAAAATCTCCACTAGTTGTAACTAATTACAACGTTAAAAAAAATCTCGAAATTATTGAAAAAAAAAAGTTGACAAAAAGTACTGAAATATAAATCAGTAAATTAAATAAAGTTACAATACAAAATAATACAAATAATTAAAAGTAATGCAGACTAAAGTGTTCAGAGGCATGTTTTTGTAAATCTGTTTTGTGCAGCATCAATAAAAAGTGTGTCCATCTAAATGTAAAAATATAAGTCTAAAATAATCGATGTTTGAATGTTAACAATTAAAATGAAGAAAATTGCATAAAAACAAAGTGCACAGTGCAAACATAAAAGCACATAAGAAAGAGAACACCGTGTAAAAATGTCACCGTTATTTTTAAATGTTAAAAAGCGTCCAAGTACTTTGCGGCAGCGCAAACAAACATCGTTTTTGTACCACAGTGCAATGGTGTGCATGTGAAGCAACTAAAAATGTGTGCAAATATCAGTGCAGAGTACACGCCGTTTAAAAGTAACAACATAAAACAACAGTGAAACTATATTTAGTGTAAGATTTAAGCGTCGTGCAAGCCAGAAATTGTGAAATTTCCATATACTAAAAATATTTAAATTCAACTTAAAAATAAAATAAGAAAATCTTGCGGCAAAAAGTTAGTAAAAAGCGCGTTAAAGTGAAAAGTAAAAATATTTGATTTATTTCTCTACAACAAAGTGTCAACATTAGTTGTTTTGTAGTTGTCGAAACACATTACATCCCAAATATCCTACTTTCTCGCTTCTCTCTCTCGCTATCACACCCAGCGTGCGCACTGTTATATGTGCGTCCGTGTGAATTTATAGAATTTCTTCGTTAAGCAGCTGTTATAAAGAAATTTACATCTATGTACAGAATAGAGGATACCAGCGGTGCCGCAATGGATAAAACCAAGCAGAAATGTAAGTAAAATTTATGTACATTAGTCTGCTATGTATGTATGCATATATTTACATATATTTTTAACAAATCATATAAATGTAAGCTGATATAACATATGCAAGTCTATATCTATAATAATAAATTACATTTTATTAATTTAAAAATCTGGCAACACTGCCTGCTTGAATATAACTGAAAAGTAATAAATAAAAAAAAATTAGTTTCTTCAGCCAAGAAAAATGCTCACCAGTTTTATATATTTATTTAAAAATCTGGCTACACTGCCTGCTTAAAAATAAATGAAAAGTTATAAATAAATAAAACTTAGTTATTTCAGCCAAGAAAAATGTTCAGCATTTACAACTTTTCCGTTAAACAGCTGATTTCAGCTTTACTTTTTTGTATTGTAGCCACTCTGTGTTTCCTTTGCTTCTGAATTATTCGTTATTTTGAAAAATATTTTTTGCATCGTTATTTTACTAACTCTTGCGTAATTTTGCCACATCAAAACTCCTCTTTTTTTTTTGACAGCTTTGAAATTTTTGACAATTTGAGTCACCCTGTGAATCGCAATAAGTTGCTTATTAAGTTTTCTAATCAAGCGTGCTTTCGACAGATGATGGTAGAGCATAATGCCTTGAAACAGCACAGAACAGTCAGAGTTGAGCTGTGTTTTTAGAGATCGATTAAACTTTCGTGTTTGTCTTGGCATCAACATTAGCCAGCGCTAGACTGTGATTGTACCAAGCTGTTACGAAGTTTAAGCAAAAACTCGTTCAGACAGCTCTTACTTCTCTCCTTTTCCGTAAACTCTCGAAAACTGTTTGTCTGATATTTTTTTTTTTTTTTTTTTAATAGTATTTGATGATGTACAAATTATGTCCTAACTGTTGTTGCAGGATATTTCTATAAAATTGCAAGGTGCGTCCTAAGCTCTCCGCAGAGAACCCACAACAGGAAGCTCCTAGTTCTAAAAAGTGCGTGTGTAGAAATAGTTACTAAGTTGCTCTAAGGATTTTGCCTTGTGATTTTACCAATCGAAACAATGATGCTAGAACTCTTAAACTGCCTTCCAGCAGAAACTAAGAGAACGAGTTTCGAACCCATGACTACTTGATTGTTAGCGCTATGTATGCTCTAGTAGCTTGAGTACTTCTGCTACTAAACTAATTTTATATATATTATATAAAGAGCTCTAAAAACTGTGAAGTTTCTTGGTCTCACGTCATTCTCATTTAATATATACATACATATGTATATTCATCTGTATATTCCATATTATTGCCGTAGCGTGCGAAACAAATTTTCTACTTCACTCGTCAACGGCAATTCAATTTGTGTATCTTTTTTTTATTGTTGTCAACAACAACCATCTGTGCCTGTAAATATAGTCGCACATTTGTGGGGTTTCCCCCTCGTACAATTTAGCTTTTTTATGACTCTGACTCACAAAAAGGCTGTGCATACAGTTTTCTTTTATAGCTTTTAGTGTGGCCACCTACGGCATCGAACCCTGCTGACAATGGTACTGGTTGTTGTTATTTGGTTTGCCTACCTGTGAAATTTGAATTTAAAATGTTTTCTGCGTCGCACCAAAGTACACACCAAAAGTTGTTGAAGTTTTCCTTTAATTCAAAAAAAAACTTATTTTTTTACTTATTAGTTTTGCTTTTGAGTTTTAACAACTGTTTTTGTATTCAACTTCAAAGTTTCCCAACAAGCCGTTTTGACCTTTTTCCAAATACATTCACCTCAGCTAATTATCTCGCAACTGGCAAAACCTTGGTTTTTTGTACTAATTTGAGTTTTTTTTTTAATGTTTTTTGGGGTGATTCATTAAGCTTCAGTTATAGCGGCGCCCACAAGCTTTCCATAAATATATACATTCCTATAAATAATGTGTGTGTGTCTCTGTGTTTGTGTCCTTCCATATAAGTAAATAATAAAAAGCATATATTGTGCTCCGTCCACCGAAAATGTGTATATAATTGTTTTTTCCTTCAAACAGATCGGCTTTTAATGACACGAATAGTTGCGTGGAAATCCACAGGTGTCTGCTGTTTTAGACCATTAAATATAAACGCAAATAATTGAGGGTTTCTTCTACTATCGCCGATGAACTGTTTCGTATTTTGAAAGCAAATACAGTACAAGAAAAAAAAAATGCTGAACGACTACTTGCGAGATCATGTATCTCTTTCCGAATTCATTCGCAACAGAATCTGCAAACCGATACTGTTGGGCTTTGGTACCCGATTATTAATCTATTAATATTTTGTTTCTGATGTAGCAAAGACCAGAACCCGAATTACCTCTCATTATCCAATAACAAAACCCTTTCATCTCAGTCATATGCTCAGCTCAACTTGGAGAAACAGTCGGTATATGAGGTAACGACTAAACTTTCCTCTGTTACATATGAAAATGCAACAAAAGGATATTAAATGTGCTGAAGAGCATTTGGTCTGTACAAGAGATTCAGCTTGTGATACCATATTGAAAACTGCAGGAATTATGCTGTGAACTTGTCCCCCATCCACCGAATTTTCCAGATTTTATCCCCAGCAACAATTTGTTCTTTCCCCAGACTGGAAAGCTGGCTCACTGGAAGAATATTTCACTCAAATTAGAATGTCTAGATGAAACAAACTGCTAAAGGCCACACTATCGACCGCATTGAAATGTTGTGTCACTCAAGATGAACATTAGCTACCGTATAAAACCATCAACAATGCGTAAAATATTGAAGTCTTAGCTCTTATAATTTATGTCTGTAAACCTTACAATCCATTTCTTGGAATCTAAAGTTGATATTACAGTTGGTTTTTAAGTATTAAATCGGTTTGCAATATTTAGAATTTTCCTACTACAAGTATGTCATGATAGTTCTGGCTTCTCTGGCGAATTTGTTACTCGGTTCCATAAAACATGCTTAGATCAATAATTAACCTTGTTGGATCATAAGGATCCGTAACTGCCATAAACTTTAAAATTACCAACTTTCATACCAAAATTATCAACAAGGCGTGGATTCACCTTTGCTGAGTGTTTCTTCAAACTGACAGCGCTTATTTTAACCTAAGCTCAAGCTGTGACCAAAATATGATTGACAATATTAAACTCGCTCGTTATTTTCACTACAAAATTGCGCGGAATAAGGTCAAAACCTTATCATCATATTTTCCGGCAAATAAGAGTTTCAGTTGGGTAGATACTACGGATTTCAAAAGATTGCATATACTCGTACATTTATATATATTTATTAGCTGATTACCATCATGAGTCAAGCTTAGTTACTAACCCAGAAATAGGTTATCGGAGTCATACACAAAACAACTCACATCTATGACACCGACGTGACTCAGACAGTGAGCATTTTCAATTGTCGCGTTTTCGCTAATAACTCGCTAATAAAAAATAGCGTGTCGTCATGCTGCTGAGTTTTTTTTTTTTATAAAAATAGAATTTTCATATAAAAAATCGCACGCCAATTAATTAGCTCATTAGACATAGTATCCAAGCCCAACATATACGCCCACACCTCAGCAAAAATTTCCCAATTGACTCACTTAAGACTAAGCAAAACCGCTAGATTTTCTTTTGTGGACGTTCAATGCTATCGAATGAGTTTAAAGCTATTTGATGACCTTCGTGTTGTGCATACGAGGGTGTATAATGGTTATAGCGAAACCGTAGTGGCATAAGAACAACAAAAGCTCATCACTTTTGGTTTAACTATGATTAGCGGCTGTCACAGAGCATTGACAAGCGCTTAAGAAACAGGGTTGTATTTTCAATATCGAAAATCAACAAAAACACACATGCAATGTTGATGACATCTTGACGCCAACAACAAAGGCAACGCAGCAATGGACAGATGGTCAAACAAAATGTAAAAATAGAAGAAAAACATGTCAGAGATTCAACGAAAGCTTAAGTGCTTGGTGGTAGTTTTTTTGTCTATTTGCAGCTGATTGCTAGCCAAAAAATGCTCGCACGTATGCATTGCTAAATGAGGGGGAAAATAGCAAAAACACAGCACATCCAAAAGAGCAGCGGACCGGTGGCGTTGATAGGTATGACCAAACATTCTAAGTTTAGCTGTCGAAAAATAATAACAATAAATTTAATAAAAAAAAGTTGGAAAAACTAACAACTGCAAGTAACGGTATCAAATTAAGTACGACAAGTCACAGTCCGTCAGAGCGTACGGAATGTCTTGTTTTCAGTAAAAATAAAAACGAGTCATCTGAAAATACGAAAATAAGCAAGCATTTTATTTTCGTTGGAAATACAAAAAACAAAAGCAGAAAATGTCAAAGCAACGGTTGAATAAACGATAATGCAACATTTTCAAGTAAACGACGAAGCGTGTAAGGAGGAAACACACACGCATGGACGTAGAGGTGGCAGGAAGTGCGCACAGTCGTACACGAAGCAACAAAGCGAGTGATCGACCGACGAAGGGTTCAATGTGCAACACGCCACGCTCCCCAATACTAAAATTAAGAATCATTTCTCACAAAAAATTTAAAAAAAAAGTGAACAGTTGGGTATGGGTATGGGAAGGCATGCTCATGGCAGGCAGGGTTCTTCGACTGCGTAAGGAACGGCTGTTTGGCTGGCTGGTGGGCTGTCGTTGAACTCTTTACGCGCCACAGCTGTTTAAAATTAGGCAAGCAGCTAGTTAAAGAGTAAAAGAATAAACATTAAAATAAAAGTAAAGCAAAAGCGCACATTCATTCATTCGCCGGTTTATTGAACTCGAGTGGAAAAAATTGAAAGCCTCAAATTAGGGGGAAAAATAATAAAATGTTGCCGAAAATAGAAAGTGCCGAAGTGTGGGAATATTTTTCTGTTTCGAAAAGCGTAAAACATGGCTTTTGACGTAAGCTATTCGATTTTCGAACTTTCTAATTTTAATTAAGGCAACAGTTTTATTTTGGCATTTCTTTTGTTTAAATACAATATACATACATATATATATACATATATATATTTTGTTTTTAACAATATTTTATTTTAAGGCATACTTTATTTCTTGTCAAATTTTTGGCTTTTATTTATTTTTGTTTCCAAATATGTAGTTTATAATTTCACATTATTTATTTTATGAAATTTTATGATTTTTGCTACTAAAAAATTTTTTTTATTATTTATAATTTTTTTTATTTATTTTATATTATAGCTTCTTAATTCATTTTTTTCAATCAATTTGTTTGTGGATTTGAAAATTTCATTACGTAAAGTGTTTTTTTTTAGTTTTCTTTATGTCCAAATAGTTTTAAAGTTCAAAATATTAATTTTATGAATTTTTGTTTGTTTTAAAAATTTGTTTTTAAACAATTTTAATTCTTAATTTTTATAATTTATTGCTGCATATTTTTGAATTATTAGTTATGTATACACTATACTTTTTGGTTTTGTAATCTTTGTGTTTTTTTTTGTTTTTAAAACAATTTTTTTTGTTTGGTATTTGGAATAAATTTTTCTTGAATATTTCATACATTTTATATTATTGCTACAATAAATGTATTTCCTTAAATAATTTTTTTTCTTGTGTTTCAATTTCCACATGTTAAATATTTATTATAAGCATTTTTTTAAATAATTTTCATATATATAATAAATATTTAAATATTTCATTAATTTATTTTATTTTTGTTTTCAATTATTATTATTTTTTTTTAATTTGCAGTTTGCATTAGTTATTTTCTTTTTTAATTTACTGAAATTTTTTCTCTTTTAATTATGCAGCATGTTGCATGTATATACATATACATATATAGACATACATATGTATGTATGTCGCTCTTTAATTCGACCTTCCACCGCTCTTTGCCGCTCTCTTCCTCCTCACTCGTCTCTTTCAACTTGTGATTGAATTTTGTTTTACCACGGCGAGGAATGACTAAATGAATTGTACAGCTATTTATTTTTTTTTTGTTTCTTATTCAACATTGCAACGCGTCGCCATATTGTCACCAACATTTACTTGACACTTGACGTTTTGACAGTTCTGCACTACACTTAAGAAACGTCTCTGGTTTCTTTTTCCCCGCTGTTCTTATTTTACACACGTATGTACATATGTGGTATTTTTAGCTGTATTGATAGATGGTTGCGCACAAGTGCTGCGATGGCTTGATTATTAGGATGGGTCGTAAAATTAATTTTTTTACTAAAAACCCGAAAAACATTGAAAGTTACTTTTTTGCAATTTTTTATGTATTAATGTTAAATTATTTTTTTTTTGTACAATTTTTTATTCTCGCAACCTGTTGCTACAAAGTATAATAGTTTTGTTCACCTAACGGTTGTTTGTATCACCTAAAACTAATCGAGTTAGATATAGGATTATATACATATAATTGATCAAGATGAAGAGACGAGTTGAAATCCGGGTGACTGTCTATCCGTCCGTCCGTCCGTCCGTGCAAGCTCTAACTTGAGTAAAAATTGAGATATCTTTATGAGACATGTTTCTTGGTACCGTCAGACGATTGGTTTTGCAGATGGGCGTAATCGGACCACTGCCACGCCCACAAAACGCCATTAATCAAAAACAAATAACTTGCCATAACTAAGCTCCGAAATAAGATACAAGACTGTTATTTGGTACACAGGATCACATTAGGGAGGGGCATCTGCAGTTAAAACTTTTTTTTTTAAAGTAGGCGTGGTCCCGCCTCTAATAGGTTTAATGTGCATATCTCCTAAACCGCTAATGCTATAATAACAAAATTCACTAGAAGCAAATGTTTTTAGCACATCTATTGACGGTGTGAAAATAGTTGAAATCGGGTGGCAACTCCGCCCACTCCCCATATAACGGTACTGTTAAAAACTACTAAAAGCGGCCAAAAATTGTCTAAATCGAACCAAAACTGTTCAAACCCCTAAGTACTAAATATGTGGACCCCAGTGCCTATAGTTGACCTTCTACCGAAAATATCAGTCAATCCACAAAGAAATCTCAAACGAGTATAAAATGTTCGGTTACATCCGAACTTAGCCCTTCCTTACTTGTTTTATATACAACTTTTTTTTAATTTCTATTAAGTTTATGTATATTTTTATTTTAACTTAATTTGTTTTATTTATTTTTTTAAATTTTTTATTAAATACATTTTTTTTATTATAATAATATTTAAATTTTATTATTCTTTTTTTTATATATTAATTTTTTTTATATATTAATTTTTTTTATTTTATTTTTTTATTATTTTTGTATTATTATTATTATTTTTTGTAACATTTTTGTATATTAATTGTTTTTTGTATTAAATTTGATTTTTAAATTTTTTGGGTTTTCTGTTATATATATTTTTTAAATTTATTTTAGATTACATATTTTATATGTACTTATATATTTTATTAAAATTTGTTTTCTATTTAATCCAAAATTGTTTTGCAGCTACCCTGAAATATGAGTTTCACTGACGGTGAACCCTGTGGCTGTGCTACATTTTTACGCTTTTCACTTTAAACATGCTTTTAAGAAACACCACTGCGCTCTAATTCGTTAATAACGTGTACAACTATGTTGCTAACATATAATTAAGTTGCTGAACTGAAATTAAACAACATATTGCTCTTATTTCGTGCTACCAACTCCATATACTGTACTTATTTTTGTAATACTTGAAATATTTTTTTTTTTTTACAAAATTCACAAATAGTGAGCTTGAAATATAAAATGGAAAATAAAAAAATATCCAGTCCAACTTGCCGTGCCTGGTCTCGCTTTGTTTATACCTTTACATCTTTGCTTGCCTTTTAGTTTTTTTGCTTAGAAAATTTACTTATAGTATACGCTCGTATGTACATACATACAAATGTAAATATGTATATAGTCAAAATGCAATATTGATACCATTTCGATTTATGTTTTCAACAGCTATTCGCTAGCTGTCTTTGTAAAAAAGTTATGATGCAGCCAAGCCGCTAACGTCCTGTTAGTATTTTCTAATTGTTAATCTATGTGTAAATGTGTGTGTATTTGTCAAAAATACTCGCGATGATCGCTGGTAACAGAAATATTAGGCCGTCAGTGGTGGTTACCGCAAAACCAAAAATATTCGCGCCTATTCAATTCGAGGTACATACATACATATGTGTGCAAACGCCATTGAATGATCGATTATATATTTATGTATGTACATAGAAACAGCAATAATTAAAAACTTAGATCTGGGAAAAAAATTACATAATTGCAAAAAAGCAGAAACCAGTAATAATAAAATAAAATCCTTAAAAAAATTCAGAAATATACCGATATGTTTTTATTAAAATTTTTTTTTTTTTTAATATTTCCTACGCTAAACATTTTGAAACAATCAGTTTACATGTACATACATTTTTAAGATTTTTTGTTTTTAATATTTAAAAAAAAAAATTTTAATTTTTTTTCAAATATTTTTAATATTGTTTTTTTTTTTAATTTTTTTTCAAATATTTTTAATATTTGTTTTTTTTTTTTAATTTATTTAAATATCTTTATTTTAATTTTTATTTTTAATTTTTTCAAATATTATTTTCTAAATATTTTTTCTTTTTGAAAATATTTTTTATACAAATATTTTTTCCATATTTTCTACGTCAAACATGTTTAAACATCGCGAAACCGACCTTTTTACAGACTGCTCTATTTCACTTTCGAAATTGTCAATAAAAACTGCCGCCCGTTGTCAAGCACTGTTATGCCGCATTTTTTACGATTTGCACAAACATTCTGAATGAATGTCGCTAGTTAAACTCAGTGTGTGTATAGATGGCTTTTTGTTCGCATTTTATTGCTTGTGCTCATAATTATGCATTCTTCTCTGTTTATATTTTTTTTTTTTTTGTTTGCTTTGAATCAGCTGGTGTTAAGGCATTTTAAATAATAAAAAAAAGCAATTTGTTGGTTTCTATTCTTTTACTAGAATTCTGCGCTTAACCCAAATGAGATAAACTTTGACATATCTATGCAGTTTATTTATTTGGTTGGTGGACTGAAAATATTTATACTAACAATTTAGTTTCTGAATCCCTACTCAAATATCTCAAACTTTAATAAGCTTGAAGGCAAGTGCAGCAGAAAAGCTTTTTTGGTAGAGCTTTTATGTTAGCTTCAAACTTTTATTATTTTTGTTCGAAGTATAACTCAAAAACTTTCGCTAATTAACCCTGAATAAATTATAAAATTTTTTTAGAGTATTTTTTTTTTTTTGTAACAACTAATATTTATTCACATGGAAATTAATATTCATCAAACCAAAAAAAAAAGATTAGTTTGTACAATTTTTGACTATATTTTGATGAAAACATGACCAAATACGACCACACAACTTAATTCTTTGTTCAGAGATAATTTTGTACTTAGGCCATAGTATATAGCCATTTGAATTTTTTCCAAATAACGGTAGCGCCATCTATCGAATAAAATATTGCAACTGCTGTAAGTTTTATATACTATAGTATAAATGAAAATATTTCTACAGCATGCTGGTGCTTTTTTTTTTAAAATAATAAAAAATAAAAAAAAAAAATAAAAATAAAAAAAATTAATATATAATATTAAAAATAAATAAAAAATATATAAAATAATAAAAAAGTAAAACAAAAATTTTTCTCAAACAAATTTTAGTGTTTTGTTTAATTTTAACATCACATCGTTCTTGTTGCTAGACGCTGTATAGACAATCCACAGTCATATGTAATAATTGTCTGTATATAATGACCGTAAGCGTTGTGATGAAAACACCTTTCAATTTCAATTTTATTTCTTTTCTATTTACTTGATAGTATAAATGAGACATGCGACAGTTAATATTGATTCTTTGTTCGACTTTACATCAATGAATAAGTATATATACTTTTGTATATAGTTTATTTCCATATTACATATATGTTATGTACGCTCTTTATTCCCACTCACTTTCACTCCAATTTTTCACATATTAAAAAACATCCTATAAATCCATATGGCTTCTGAGAAGGGATCACGCAAATTTAAATTTTTCGAAGGTCACTTTATTGTAATAAAGAAATGCACTGCACACACCCACATTTTCACGTTCCGCTTATGCAAAACAGGACGCGTATTTCACAAAAGGAAAACAAAGCCGAACAAAAGATCGCGTAGAACGCAATTAAGAATATTTGCACGGTGCAACTATCTGTGCTGCCTAGCGCTATAGCAGGTATACGCGCTGGATTTGTCTGAAATATAAAAGATCATTTATGAAGGTTTGCGACCTGCAGTGTTTAAAATAAAAAAGTGACACTTGTGACATACTCTTTCCAGTCGTTTGCGGTACATACGCGTGTGCGGTTCATTTACGGTTATTAATAGTTTTTTTTTTTTTGTAAAACGTACTTACAAATAATAACACGCGCTTCTACAATATTAATGTCGGGACTACAATTTCGTTACCCCTATTTCAATAGGGGTTCGATTCGTATCTCACCAACTGATCCGGTCTTCTTTAACGCGCTCATGAATGCAAGAAATAATGCTATAAGAGTGATTATGCTTGATAATCACGAGTTGTGCGTACGCAATTTGACAACAGCTGTAGCGTTGGGCGCAGCAAACGATACCACTACTCTCATCAATGTGGCCGATAACGTTCAATCGCCAGCACCAAACATGGATAATAGCGAAGATTCAACAACAGCTGTAGCGTGCAGCGCAGATTCTACTGTAACAGCTGACCACACAGCGTTAAATACAGCTACACGACAACTAAATTCGCTAACGCTACGCAAATCGGCTTTTCAATTAACTGGTGCTAGAGATTTTGCGCCGAAAAGCTCACCTTTACCACAACGTCCTTCGCGCAGTGCTCCTATAGATATCGAACGTCGTAAATATTTGCCAGTGCCAACGGACGCTCTACCCATGCCGAATTTCGACAACCCACAGCCGCGTAAAAACGTGCGGCCTTACTTGCCGGTGCCGCCGCATGCGCTGCCGTTGCCGAGTTTTCCACCCAGACGTAATAATTAAAATCAATATTTTATGTTAAATTTAATTTAATCTTTTTGTTTCTTGAATTAATTAATTTATTTATTGTATGTCTTAAAAATGCTAATTTGACTGAAATGCTTTAATAAAAGGCTGTCGAGTGTCGCTTAAGTACTCTAGAAATTCTAAATTGTACTAATTTTATTAAAATGCATTCAGCTAATGATTGTGATTCGCAAGCAACACAGAGTTGCTAATTTTAGTGCTGAATTGGTGTGAGTGCTAAATAAAAATGGTTATTTGTGGCTGTTTAGTAGTTTATCGCTTTAAAAAAATTTAAAAAAAAAAATTAGTGAATTGATTTTTAAATACTTATGATATATAAATATTTGCAAACGCAAACGAATGTGCTCTAAAACGGTAAACTTTGACTGCCATTCGCTGTGAATATTCTTTCTTGGTTCCTAACGGGATCGCCCTGAATGAAGTGAGACTTATATGATGTGTTCAATACAAAAATGTGCAATTACCGTGTGTCTCGATAAGCGATATTTAGAAAGCATATATTTATAAAAATATATAAATTAAAATTTCAATATAACTCAGTTAATTTAATATTAAATAATTAATTAAATGAAAAAAAATAATTAGCAATGCAACAAAAGTCAAACATACATAAATTAAACGCAATTAAGTGAGTAAATTTTGAAAAATGATTTTTTATTTTATAATGCGACATACATTTAGAAAACAGCATGTTGAGGAAATGCATTTTTCATAAACTGTTTACAGAATTTTTATTTTTTAATATATTTACAATTAAAATATTTAATTTGAGAATTTCCTAAAAATGTATTAAATTTTAAATTACTTTGATTAACAATTTTGTTTATTTCACCAGAATAATTCATTAAAAAGATAATTGCATTGACATTTAAATTTTTTAATTTTGTAATATTCTAAAAAAATTATTTCAAAATTTCTAAACCCAAAATTTTATTCGCTAGTTTATAATTAAAAATTAAAAATTTTTTTTTTATAATTTAATTTAAAAATTGAAAATACAAATTTTAATACTAAGTACTATTCGAAAAAAAAAAGAAATCTATATATGTATATACATAATGTGTTCTTGAATTTTAAATTATTGTTTGCGTATTTCGTGTTTCACCATTTTAGCTATCTTTGTAAGAGCAAAGTTTATTTATCATAGAATTTCAACATAGTTAAAACTCTTTGTTTTATTTACATTTAACTACTTTTATTTATAGATCAATTAAAAATATGCAAATTCTTCTTCTTCTTCATCGCTTTACATTCCTGTCTTTGATTTTAGAAGGTATTTTCTTTTTTTGATTTGTTACTCCCATTTTTAAATTAAAAAATATTCTATATTGTTTGAAATTACAAATTAAATTTTAAATTAAAATTAAAATTTTTATTTTAAATTTAACTTCTTTTTAAATTTAAATTTTTATTTTAAACTTTCAATTTAGGAATAAAATTTTCAATTTAAAAGTCAAATTTTTAATTTAAAGTTTCGCCAAATTTTTGTCATAAAAAATTCAAAATTTAAATGCGAAAAAGAATTAAAAATTTGGAAATTTTATTTAAATGCCACTTTTTTAATTAGAAAATTCGTACACTGTATTTCGTATGAGAAACCTCAACTTAATTGCAAGCATGTGAAATAAAAAATGTAAGTGCTTTTAAACTTTGCAATTTTTAAAAAAGAAAATATGCAACACAGTTTGCATTTTGCAGCCCAATGCATTTATTTTAATACTGATCACTGATCATCTAAAAAATTTACACTATGGTATATGCTTAGGATAATCATATTAATAACACTAAAAAATTGATACTCTATGCTTAGGGTAATTATTTCAATAACACTAAAAAATTGAATTTGAATATTTTGATTTATTTCTACCCATTTCAAATGTTAAACTTATTTCCCCGATTAATTTTAATTAATTTATTTAATCATGTCCCACTGAATATTAAAGACACACATCGCCTAACAACCATACTATGACAATAAAAAGTGGAAGATAGCAACTTAACAAACTGGTTCTCTACCAAACTAAAATATATTTATCGCCAGCGCTGTCAAAGTTCCTTCAACGATTAAGTATAAAAACACATTCCATGCAAAGATCAACAACTACACACACATACACAAAATTCCAAAGAACAATCGAAAAGTTTGTGACGCGGAATATTTTGACTTTTTTAAAAATACACACTTGCAATTTCACGTTGTCGTTCGTCACACATCGCACTCAGTGCACATGCGCTGTATACAGCAGCAGCAGCAACAACAATAGCAATAAGGCATTGAAAGCATTTGAAAAAAGTCAGGGATAACAAGTGATTGCGTTAATTTATGCTCACGATCAGCATTTCTTTGTAGCAGTGTTAGCGTTAGCACTTGCTGTGATTTATGTATGGACACATATTGTTTTAACTTTTATCAATTGCTTTTTTGAAAGTATGCCTTGGCTTTTTGAAAGACTTTAAAAAATCATAGCATGTGTTTTATGTGCTATATACTATATAGCATTTTTTTCATGCAGTTAACCCTGTAAGACTCTGATTGGTTTCTGTAGATTTTGTTTTTATTATGCCTATATTGTATTAAAAATTCATATTTTATTTTTTTTGTACTTTTATACCCTAAACAAGCTGTTTTAAGTTTGCCACGATGTTTGTAACACCCAAAAGGCAACGTCGTAGGGCCTATAAAGTATATATATATAAACGATCAGCGTGACGTGCTGACACGATTTAGCCATGACCGTCTGTCCGTGCTTGAACTGGTCCCACAGTTTTTAAGATATCGATCGGAAGTTTTGCACGCGTCCTTTTTCTCCCGAGCGCCTGCTTATTTGTCGGCAGCGTCGATGTCAGACCACTATAGCAAAAAGCTGTCATATAATCTTAACGTTCAAAATCCAGTCCTCATAAAGAACACTTTTGCATTTGGTGAGATATCTACACGAAATTTGTTATGGGTTATTGTACCGGGCTCTCCGAAGAAATTGTTCCGGTCGGACTACTATAGCATATAGCTGTCATACACACTGACCGATCAAAATCTAGTTAAAGGCTATAAAATGCCTTTTAGGCTATGAAAAATGCACTTGTGCAGCCGAATTTGACCTTTTTTTCTGTTTTTTAAAAAAAAATTTTTTTTTAAAATAAATAAATAAATTTTTAATAATAAATATTTTTTATTTAATAAATATTTTTATTTTATTTGAAAAACTTCTGATTTCTCGTTTTTAATTGCATATTTTTAGATTTAATATCTTTAAATAATTTAAAAATGTTATTATATTTGTTTTTGTATTTTTATTCAAAAATTTTTTCTATTTCTTAATTTTTTTATTAATTTTATTTTTGTATTTTTTTATTCTTTTATTATTATTATTTTTATATTTTTGTGTTCCTTATTTAGACGCATCACAAAATTTGTTTTAAATTCTTTATTGATTTTTTTCAACTTTTCACTTCGCTTCACTTTAAATTTATTTTCACATCTAAAAAAAGATATACACAAACATATTCTTATTTTCTTTTAAACGAAATGCAAAAAGCGCAAATACATACATACCTACAGATATTATTCTGCTATTTTTGAAAACGAAAACAGACGGACAGAGGAATAGCGTTGAAACTTGTCGAGTCTTGTGAAAAATTGCAGTGCTCAGTGGAAATTTGTGCGGCGCGCTAGACAAAAGTGCGAAAGAATAAATATTTTGTAGCTTGTCGGGGGCTCGCTGATTTTGTTTCTTAGTGCTAAGGCAGAAGAAATTTAAAAAAATTGAGTGAAAAGTTTTTTGTTTTTTTTTTAACCTAGAAGAAATAATTTTTATTTTATTTTTAATAATACACACGTACGTACAAATGTACTTGACATAGTTTTTAGTAGAAAATAAAATAAAAAAATTAAAATTATTAAAAAATTAAGTAATTATATATAAAAAGTGAAAACGATAAACAAACAAAGCACGAAATAATTTAAAATAAATAAATAAATACTAAAACGAACCGTGGCACCTTACTCTGCACATTATATACTTTAGCTGCTTACTTAAAAAACAAATTTTTTTTTCGCACAAAAAGTAAGAAAACAAACTTTGTTGAAAAAATTTGTATAAAAACAACAAAAAAGTTACCCACCTAATTAAATCTGTCGAATCGCGCGTTTTCAATTGAAATAAGTGATTAAACAAACTCAGCCTAACTGACCGTCCTACGCCACCGCCAGCATGTCCGCCGCCGCTTTGGGTTATTGGCCAACGCTGGCCACCACCACAAGACTTAATAACGATTGGGAAATGTTGGATGGCACCAACACAGCCACCAGCAGCTCCAGCACCAACAACAATCGCCGCGTTTTTAATCATTGCGATAGCAACAACAAGAATGTAAATGTTTACAATGGTTTTGTCACAAATGGCCAGCAACTGTTGAGAAATTGTAGGTCTATTTGCAGCAATATTAACTTTATGTTTTTCTACCTCCTGCAAAATTATGCTTTTGTTAAATTTCTAACTACTAGAGATATTAAAAGTTTGAATTATTAAATTTTTCCTGTTACTTTACAATTTATTTTAAATATTTTTTTAATAGTTAGTTTATTTTTGATAAAATTTTGAATTAATAATTTTTATTTTTATTTTAACTTTATTTAATTTTTTTATTTTAATTATTTTTGTAGCTACTTAATTTTCGCAAAAATTTTAATCAATATAATTTTTTAGTGGTACTTTTTATTATAAATATTTTTTAGTTATTTTATTTGTGCTTTTGCAATATTTTTGTGTATCTAATTTTATTGTTGTAATATCTTACATTTTTTTAAATTATATTTCAGTTTGGTTATTTTGTTTTTATTAATTTTTTAATAAACTTTCATTTTCTAAACATTATTATTATTTTTTAAGTATTATTTTAAGTATTGTTTTTAATTTGAATATTTATTTTGCATATTTTTGTGACATTACAATTTGGTTATTTTGTTATAATTTTTTTTTATAATATCATTATTGTAATATTTATATTTTTGGGGATATTATTTAATTTTTTTATTTTGTATTTATTATTATTTTTAACTAATTTTTGTTTTACCTATTTGGTTTTTTTGATGCATTTTGTTTTATTTATTATTTTTTTAATATTTTCTCATAATCTTCTTTCACTTGTGATTTTAAGTTTGAAAAAGTATTTTTCGTATTGATTAAATTTGAAAATTTTTTTCCTGCAATAAAGTGAGCATATATTGTATTAAAACTAATTAAATTGGTTTTAATAACTAAATATTTTTTAAATTCAAATTTTTTCAAAATTTTTTATTCCATATAAAAAAAAACTTAACTATGTTTTTTAATATCTTTTATTTCATATAGCGTACTTTTTTATAATTAGAGTCTCTTGATTTGAATTTCAATTCTTAATACCATTTTTTAACTAATTATGTCTATTTTTTTTTATTTGGGTAATTTTTTAAATTTTGTTTTTGTTCTTGGTTTTAATTTCATTTTTTTGTAATTTTTTTTATATATATTAATAAGACTACCTAAATTATATTTAATTTGACTAATTTTATAAATTATATTTATTTTTATTTATATTTTTTATTTTTATTTATTTTTTATTTTTATTAATTTTTTAATTTATATAACATTTAATTAAAATTTTGAATTATTAAATATGTGAATTATTTTTTAAATTACATAAATTATAAAAAATCAATTGGTTTTATATTGTTATTTTTTTAAATCTATAAATAATTTTATAAATTTATCTCTTAGTTTTTAATTTTTTTGATGTGTATGAAATTTAATTAAAATTTTGAGTTATTTAATAATAATAATTCAATTTGTTTTAAGATTTTAATTTTATAAATTAAATTACTCTCTAAGTTTTTAACTTTTTTGATGGGTACAAAGATTAATTAAAATTTTCAGTTATTTAATATTTTAATTAATTTTTAAATTATATAAAGAATAATTTAATTTAATAATTTTTTTTTGTTTTTTGTGTAATTTTTATTTTTAGAAAATTTTTATAATTAAAGGTTTTTGTATAATTCTTTTAATTTTTTTTTCTGTTTTTTGTTTATACGTTTTTTTTTAATTTTTCGGTGGTTCATTAAAAGAAAAATGTTTGATATTTCACTTACGACACACTTCCGAACACTTATTTAAAATAAAAATTAAAATTTTATATATTTTCGTTATTTCGAATTTTTGTAATCTCTTAATCACTAATTTCCGCTGTCACCTAATGAATTTAAATATATTTAAATTTACATGTCAATTCACAAAAATTATGTACATGTGTGGGTACATATGCACGATTCTCACAAAACCAACAAAAAAATACGCTATCGGTAACGAACTCTCTACAAATCATATAAAATGCTATGTAAATTTAACACAATTACCCACACAGTCGCCATAAGCGCAGCTGTAACGCATTATTTTGCCAAATGTGCAACGAAAAATTGCGAAATGACTATTAAAAATGCGCCAAAAGTGAGACGAAAGAAACTATAGATAAAAGCAAAATCCACTAACTGACCCGCCCACCCGGATGCACGGCGCAAGCAAACAAGCACTGAGTTGGTTAATTTGACGGTTGACAATTCGCAGCGCAGCTGAGTGGGTGGCCGTCACAGCAAAGCAAAAGCAGCCATAAATGCTCAGCTGCAAATTACGCGTGTGTATGTGTATTGTGTGTGTGTGTGCATATGAGAAAGTCATGTGTGTGCGATAACGGCATAACTAAGCGCAAAGAAATTCTTGTCTTTATATAAATATGGTATATATGTATGTATTTATGTACATACATACGAGTATATACTATATGCACACAAATGTTCGCGGCTACCTTTTTTGGCTGTGCGTTTGCTTGTTTGTGCCAAAAGTATATTCGAATTTTTGGTGAAAATTGTGTAATATTCTTACAGATTAAATAATCTAGCTCTCGTGCTTATGCATATTTATACACATTTGCACCTATAGAAAGTCATCACCATCATAATATGCGTTTATACTAGTTGATTTCAGGTTATATTTCAGAATACCGTATATACATACTTACATTATATGTATATTTTTTAATGTGTTTTAATGTTGTTGTTGTAGCGGCAGAATTCTGCTGAGTTGATAGTCCTTAGTGGATAAAATCCGAGTCCGTCCCGGTTATGTAGACCCGACTGTCGCGGGATCGGATTGAGTAAATTAATAATTGTTAATAAAAATTTAGTAAATAATTTTTAATAAATAAATTTAAAAAATTTTAATGTTTTTGTTTCTTTAAATTATATTTTATTTATTTTGTATTATATTTTAATTTCTTTTTCAATTTAGAATTTAGAAACATTCATCCTTTTAAATTGTTTTTATTATACATTTTGATATATTTATTTAACGTATGTTAGTTTTTATATAGTTTATTTCTTTTTTTCCCTCATTTTGAAGAAGTGAACACTTCTCAATTTCTGCATTCCTTTTTTTTGTTTTTATATATTATATTTATATATGTATGTATATTGTGTTTTTTTTAAATTATATATTAAGTTTTTTTGTTTTGATTATTAGTTTTTTTTTATATTTTTGTAAATATATTTGACTTTTTTAAAATATTTTTGTAGTTTTTAATTTTTTTAAAATTTTTCTTTATAATTTTTTTTTTTATTTTTTTTCTTAATTTTTTTTTTTAATTTTTGTAATATTTTATTTTTTATAAATTTTGTAATTTGTAATTTTTTTTTATAAATTTTGCAATTTGTAATTTTTTTATATTATATTTTAGCTTTTTGTTTTATTAATTTCATTGATTTTTTTTGTCATATCAGTTTGCTAATATTTAAGTAGGTCGCCCCTGGTCGTAAACTGCACACACTTCCATATGTACATATATAATCACCTTTTTATTAAGTATTTAGTTTTTTTCCGCTGTAATTTATACACAGATAAATGCACATGCACTAGTGTTTGTGTTGGCGCTCACGCGACTATTTCACTTTTTGGCAGCGCCCGGTATTTAGGTGATGCTCACAATTATCTGACGTCTCGCTATTTGCGGCGTAGGCAGCACCTGCGCCTATGCACATATGTACATATATATGTATGTCTAACGGTTTGCCACAGTTTGACAATCATCATTTCCGTGCGCTCGATGTTATTATGATTATTTTTGGCCACTTCATAAATAATTTTGCATTATTTCGGTGCAATGCACTTTTGACTTTTTGTTTTACAGCTGGAAATATTATTAGATAGGTCTATTGATTCTCTGTCTTCTGATTCTCACTTTCTACTTAGTCGTCAAAAAAATTGTTTTATAATCGAACCAAAGGCTTGGATTCTTAAAATTTTGTAATTACAAAACCTTTAATATCTCATTTAACTTGTCCTTATACCATGTTCACACTTTAATTGAAGACAAGAAGTTTACCTGTTTTATATTTTCGTAAATTTTTAACATTGATAATCAAATAATTTCCAAAAGTCTAGTGTTCTCCTTACATCCTTACACCTGTTCACACTAAAAAAATCAAAATTAAAGCTGATTAATTATAATTTTTTCCTGGAAAAAGTAATTTGGTAGTCAAATATTCGGTAACAATTTGGAGCAATCTAGGGATTTCTTTTAATTTCTACTCATTCTTACATCACGTTCACACTTTAGTTTTTAAAATAAGATTTAACGTTTTGAAGAAGTTTTAAAAGCATATTCTTAGCGAAATATTAAATAAGGAAAGTCGCCATTCTTAGAATGTATACTTTATCCAGGTGTCAAAACAACTTTAGTCTCAAATTATCTACTACATAGTACATAAAATTATTTTAAATTTGAATTTTGATTTTAATTTATAAATAATTTTTTAATTGTTTTGTCTCTATTTCTTCATCGAAAAATTCTTGCCATGTATCTTCAATCCAGATGTCAAAACAAGTTTAACTTCAAACATAAAATATCTGATGCTTAAAAGTATTTTTAATTTGAATTTTGATTTTAATTTTAAAAATACTCTACTCAATTAAACTTGTCTCTATTTAAGTACGACGAAATTTAAGAATAAAAAATTTAAAAATCTTATCTCATCTCAGTCTAATTAAGTTTGATTTTTTTTTATAAGTAAGTTATGTTTAACCATAAACATGTTTTGACTGCAATGTGTACACGTTGTAAAGAAAATATCTATTATAAAATCGATTACATACCGATAAGAAATAAAAAATCTTAATCATCATAATTTTTATATGATTTAACGATTACGAATGATATCTTCTTAACGTCTAATAAGGCTTATAAAAATTTCACATAAATGCAGAAATACATTTTTTTTTGGATTTAAAAAAAATGTTTACTTCAACCATAAAGTTAAATTAGTTTATTTACTAATAATAAAATATCTGTTAAGTACTTTACCGCTTAGTATTTAAGTAAATATTTGAATTTTTCCAAAGTATAAATTAAAACTTAATTTTGGTTTTCTTTTGCAGTATCCGCAGTTTATGTATCCAGCGCGGCAGTGAGCGGCGAGTCAGGACGTCAACGTCATGCGCCGCTCTACGGACGATTTGTGGACGAAGAAGAGCTTCCTGCAACACATCGAGATGTTATGCATCATGTAAGTGAATATAATTTAAAAATCAAAACAAATTATTTATGAAAAATATATAAGAAAAGCCAAATTTCATAAATTATCTGTTTTTGCAAAAATAAATATCACCTCAGCCTATGGGTTTGCTATCAATTTAATTGCTTTAATTTTCACTTTTTTTTTTGCAATTTACTAATTGCTTATTTATTATTACTTTATGACTTTCTTTATTTTTGATTTGATAGCCACCTTTACTCTGTAGCTAACATACATGCAATACTTTTCCACATTGTTATAAATTTTATAACATACATTTCTTTGCTTTGTTTATTTCCTTTTTTTAGCGATCTAGTCCGACGTCATCGTCTGAAGTGCGTGCCATGCAGGCACGAATTCCATCACATTTTCGTGATCCAGCTACGGCGCCGTTGCGAAAATTAAGTGTGGATTTAATTAAGACCTACAAGCATATAAATGAGGTAAGTACGAACATATTTTTTATTTGAATTAATAACCGAAGCGATGGCGAGTTATAAAGTTACACAGTTTCTTAACAGTTATACAGTTCGTATCTAGGATCAGATATGTTCTGCCTTGGCAGCGCACTTAAGCATTCGTATATATAATGCCATTAATTAATTGTATATAAGATAGCCATTCTATGTTTTCGATATTTGTAATTGTTTAAAATTCTGAGTTTTGAGCGGTATTTTTTAGATAGCTTTATTTTTACACTATAAATAAATGAAATTAAAGCTTTTTTGTATTTATATTTTGAGTATCGGCATCCTTAAACAACCGTTATTTTATTTTTGCTTTTTACTACTGAAACTCATGTTCCAAAACATTTTTTGTTTTCGATGTTGCATCGATGATTCGCAATCCTTAAACAGCCGTTGTTATAATATTTTTGCTTTTGCTACTG
The DNA here is from genome assembly GCF_042242935.1 of Bactrocera oleae. Taxonomy (NCBI): domain Eukaryota; kingdom Metazoa; phylum Arthropoda; class Insecta; order Diptera; family Tephritidae; genus Bactrocera; species Bactrocera oleae. The sequence continues at coordinate 6,508,880 of NC_091539.1, forward strand.
AAACTCATATTTTAAAATATGTTTGTACATTTTATGTTTGCAATGTTTTTCATATAGGCGCAAATATCATAACTCGTAAGTCATCATTCACAATTCTTTAATCGAATTATATGCTTTTTGACTGTTTTCAGTATTCTATGTTTTCTATGTTTTTTCCTGACATTAATCTGTTAAGGTATTGTACAATATTAAGCTATTACATCTCTTTCATTCTATTTTTTTACTTTTTACCGTTATACAAAGTCATCACTAGCAATAGCAATAACACATTTTGGAATAGCAACTTGTCCATATAACCAACAGTTTTTTTTCTTGTTGCTCCTTTTTTATTTTCACATTATGTGCGGTTGCGTCTTCTTCAACTTTTATCATTGCTATAATTGTTGCTGCCGCTGACAGTTACGAGTACAACAAAAAATATTAGCAACATACATATGTACATTATACATAGTTAGTCGCTTTAGCAATGGCAACCCCTAAACCGAAACGATGCACCATTAGTAGTTGTATGTCACCGCCCTTGACCCAAGCACTCGTCAGCGATGACTTTTCATCATCAGCTGCCTTAAACAGCAATAAGAACAACAACGGTGGTGAAATTTCGCATTTGCAACATTGTTGCCACCTGCGTCAGTGCACACAAATACACATACAAAGCCTCACATTTGAACACATACGCAATCAAAGTCATTGAGTTGCCTTTTAGTTGCTGGCGTTTGGCGGAATACACAACGCGCGCGCCGAGCCTGTGAAATTCTAAACTACTGCGGTTGGCCGTAATACATACATACATACACACATATATGTACCATAAGTACATATAGATTATATATGTATATGTGCACTTTGCTCTTGCAGCTCTCTTCAGTGCTTGAATTTATTTGTACATTTTCAGCCCTTCGTCCCGCACACTCACTGTCCGCAAAGTCTCTTTCTTGGCAGTTTTTGTTACTTTCGGCGCACGTACGCTTGTATGCATGCATATGTGTGTGTTTGCGTTTGTAAAAATAGCCAACAATGATAGTTGCAAATAACAATTGACGACATCGAGTAAAATATCTGATTTGCAAATTGATTTTAAATCATTTAACATGTGCCCTGGCATTGATTTTGTAGCAGTAACAATGTGCAAGCCAATGTAAAAATGTTCCCCTATAAATATTTGCGTGTGATTCATGCCCTATTGAATATTTATAAAAACATAGAATTTTTTTTCTACTATTACTTAAAATTTGTATGCTTTGCTACTATTTATAATTCGTATGGTTTTCCAAAAAAAACATCAAAAACATAGAATATTTTGAAAGTGTGTTTAAAACCCTTACACACTAAATAAACTCTAATTTTGTTGTTTCTGCATATGTATTATAATAAAAATGCGGCATTATGATTAAAATAACTAATTTTTATATAAACAAAGAAAACATGTAACACGCAAGATAATAGTTTTTAGCAAATTTATCTTTTTAAATTTCAAAAAACATCGAAAAACATAGAATACTTTTGAAGTGCCTTTAACGCTCTTGCACGCTACATAAAGTCAATTTTATCTGTGAAGTAAAATCGATTCGATGTGGCCTCCACAACTTCTTTTGCAGGAACGTTTGCGATGAACCTAATTTTCGAGTACTTTTTCCACTAAATCAAGTCGTATGTGATGATTAGCACGTTCAATATTGACTTCTAATGCTTGAAGAGAGTCTGGTTTATTGCTTAAGACCAATGACTTCAAATAGCCCCACAAGACGTAGTCTAATGGTGTTAAATCACAACTTCTAGGAGGCCATTTAATGTCACAATTTTTTGTAATTATCGAATCCCCAAACTTTTCTCGCAATAATTCGGTTGTTGCACGTGCTGTGTGGCACGTAGCCTCGTCTTGTTGGTACCAGATGTTGTCAAGATCAACTTTTTTCAACTGCGGCCATAAAAAGTTGGTCATAATCGATCTATACCGCTCTCCATTGACAGTAATAGTGTGACCAGCTTCATTTCGAAAAAAGTATGGAACATTAATGATTCCATCAGACCAAAAACCACACCAAACTGTCAATTTTGGTGAATGGTTGTTAATTAATAATTTGTGGATTTTTTTTGCACCAGAATCGACGGTTTTGTTTATTTACCGCAGCACTCAGATGAGTGAGCCTCATCGGAGAAGATGATTTTCTTAAATTAATTGCGATTGAAAAACGATTATTTTGATAATAAAATTGAACAAATTGTAAACGTTGTTCTTGCGTATATCTTTTCACGATGAAATTGTAAACATTAAAGAATACGATGAAGAAAAAAATTACGGCTCATGACATATTAAAAACGCTAGGTTATAGGTAAAAAGAACTTTCAACATATTTCCGTACATTTTCTTCTAATCTTCATACAAGCAAATTCTTGATTTATATTTAAAAACATAGAATACATGCAATTTCAAATTCGCTGTGTTTTAAAGGATATTAAGTGTCACATTTGTTCTTTTGAACCTAAATTATCAGTTTTAATCGAATTTATAGCTTATTACAAAAACATAGAAAACATAGAATATTTTATAACTGTTAAAACATGTTTAAATACGTTTGAATTTATTTTGCTGGTTTTATTTCAATGTTAACGCCAAAAATTATTGTTTTTTAAATCGCAATTTATTTTTTTAGGGGTCGCATTTGTTCTTTTGAACCTATATTATCAGTTTTCATTGAATTTATAGCTTATTTCAAAAACATAGAAAACATAGAATATTTTATAACTGTTAATACATGTTTAAATACGATTGAATTTATTTTGCTGGTTTTATTTCAATGTTAACGCCAAAAATTATTGTTTTTTAAATCGCAATTTATTTTTTTTTTGTTTGCAAAATTTTTAAATTTTACTCAAAAATAAATATATACATATGTAAATATTTTAATCCTTATTTTCCTTTTTTTAAACAAGTCAATTCAATTTATCTTAAGTTTAATAAAAATATGAAGTACCTATATCCGTTATACTATATACAATATTTAGCAGTACATATGTAAGTATATATATGTATATTTTTTTATATTCATATGTACATATGTACATGCCCAGTAATAACATCCTGTAAGTCTTACATACCCTTTCAATTTCTTATTGTAACCGATTTACACACCGCCTCAGTGTTGGCCGAAAACAGGCTGTTTGGGTTTCCTATTTCAAACGTCAATTGATTTTGCCCGTCTTAACATGGCCTCCAACATCTGCTTCACTAGTTTCCTGCATCATTTTTTTTGTACACAAACGCTTTGGTTTTTTCTTATTATTATTGTACTCTTATTATTGTTGTGCCGCTACGGAAATTTTATACCGCCGAAGGACGACGCTTCACTATGCAGAGCACAGCAAACATCTTCAATTTCAGTGGCTGCTGCTGGCTGACACCATCACCACACCACACCACCACAGCCAACTTCACACCGCGGCGCACGACAGCCGACAATCAGCTTGGATGTCTGTCGCCATAGACCCACTACGCGGCGCATTCAGTGGTGCTGTCTGGTCGGCTGACGTGTTGCAGCGCGTCAACAGCCACTGCGCGGCTAGCGTCTACGCGTCGGCATACACCCATTTTTAAGCGTTTCATTTCTATTTCTCTATATTTTTCTACAATTTCCCTACATTGTTTCGGCTTGTTTGTATTGCGGCCGCAGCTGGCTGGCTGGCTGGCTGGCTTGCTGGTTTGCTGCCTGCCGCGCACATACTTTCATACACACACATATGCTAATGCTAGATGTTGGCTTGCCTTGCAGCTTTTTAGGCGCACACGAAACAGTTTGCCTTTGGTTCGCACGCGCTCAGCTGCAAGCCATTACGCGCGCTCTCTCTGTCGCTCAGCGCCTTGACTTGGGCTGTTGATTTTTGAATGTCTGCAAATCTCTCCAAAATGTTGCAGCATCATTCTTCTCATATCCTTCTCGTTCATTCATCATATGTATAGAGACATAGTCGACTCATGTCCTTACATTTACACGCGCAGTATACATACACTGCGCGCGCTTGCGTATCCGTGCGCTTACATACATTCTACATATGTATGTACATACAGTTAGTTCGTTTTTGTGTGTGTAAATGTTGACACTACGACAATCACACATACGAACAGGCGCGCGCATTTTCTGACCATTATCGACGTTTTGACTTTCCCTGCTAATGTTTGTGGCGTTAGCAACAACTTTTCCGCTTTGCCATTCTTCCAATTCGCTTTTTCATTCCGTTTCGACTGTGTAGGTATATTTCTTATGGCATGGTTGTATGAGAGTTCGCTTAGGTTTATCACTGTTGCTACCCCCGTGTGAAGCGCGCCCCTACCCATGCATGCAGTAACTTCTGCCATATGCTCTGCTTCCCTGACTTTGTTCGCCCCTTTTCTATGAAAATTACTTTCTGTCTAACCGCCTGCTTGGCTAGCTTTGACTGACTGCCTGTCGTTTTACCGGTTTACTGTTTACATTTCTCTTTTCCTAGTTGCCCTTTCTGTTCACCAATCTCCTTCTCTATTAGTTTTTGCACTTTGTTGCCACTACTCTTATTTCGTTGCTTGTTACACCTCCTTCCTCTGCAATTTCTTTTAATTTGTTATTTACAGACTGGTTTTTTGTTTTTTTTATCAACTGGTTTTCAACGTGAGTTTTTTTTTTTTATATTCTGTGCAACCTTTTGGTAAGGTAACTTAACTTTTGTATTACTATTTATGCTCTATAATGTTTTGCATACCATTTGGCGTGCAATTAAAACACCTTACATATAAAAATATTGAACTCACTAGCTATAGACAATTGTGTGCTGTAAATAGCCAAAACAATTGCTATTAGTTCACATATTTTGCATACATTTAGGCGCTTAAAAATGTTGTCAACTTTTCGTTTATAAACGTTTTAATTTTGCATACTTGGAGGCGCTCATTTTGCAGGGTCAGGAAGATAATTAATCACAACGCCTTCACTTTCTTTTTTTATACATTCACTTGCAGTATTGAAACATTGTGTATTCTCTTGAAGTGTTACATACCTTTAGGCGTCACTATAAAAGCGAAATCATGGTCATTTCATAGTTTAAACAAATTTGTATAGCGAGATTCATCTCATTTGCTATCATATCAACGACAACAGTTTTAAAATTAGCATTGGTTATGTAACAGATGCATACTTTTGGGCGTTAATTAGTACATAACTATTTCAAAGAAGTATATAACTAATTTTTCTTGTCCTTTGTTCATTAACCCAACTCATATATTTTTTGAAAGCCTTCTAACTTCACGAAACCTCATTAATATTTTGAAAGCTCAACTTACACTTGGGCTTATATGAGTGACGTAAGTCAAACAGTTTTTTGAAAGCTCAGTAATATTTTGCAAACACAATTTAGATTCGATTTCTATCAATTTCTTTTTCTTTAATATTGTAATGAAAGTTAAAAGCTGCAAAAAATATGAAAGCCTTTTTTTAAACTTCATAAAAGCTCGCTATGTTTTTATTTTGAGCTTTTTATATCGTTTCAAATTTGAAACTGCTTATGCGCTTAATGTGAACAAAACTACCTACAAGTTTTATATCAAAAAGCTTTCTCATAAGCAATGGATAAATAAAACCGTGCTGGAAAGCTCTAATTTTTAGGATATTAAAAGCTAAAAGCATTAGTTGTATCACACAAATTTAAGAAAGCTTTTTAGGTAGCTCTATTTTTACTAAGTATTTAAAAGCTTCTTGTAAGTGTAGTAATTAAAAAATGGAAAAACATTTTTTTCGCATAACTTAAAGCTTTTAATTAACTTTAAAACTCAAAGAAAAGAGCTTTCCTTAAGTTAAAAATTGCTTTTAGGCTAAAGAAATATGAAATCTCGCGCGAAAGCTTCGGCCACAGTGTGACAATAAGGCTTATGTCCTAATAAATGTCAAAGCTATTAAGTGAGCTTTTGGTATAAGCTTTAACTTTTTAAATATTGCATATTTTAAAAATGAATGCTTTTTTTTTATTTAATTTATTTTTTATATTTGATTTTTTTTACATAAAATTTTTTTTTATACATATAATTTTCTTATATATAATTTTTTTGTATTAAAATTTTTTGTATATGATTTTTTTTTTTACATATTTCAAACATTTGAACTAATTGATTTAAAAAGGAAGGATAAAATTTTTCCTATTAGCCTTTAAGAATAAAATTTCAAATTCAAATTTGACAATTCTGTGTTTTGTCGTAGTTTTTTTCTTCAAATTTTTAGTAGTAAATTTTAGTTTTTATTTTGCTATGGGATTTGATAATCGTCAAAATAAAGTTGTAAGTGTTCATAAGACTCGCGCAGCACTTTTCCTACATTTTTTTTTAACAACATACCAATAAAAAACATATATTTTAATAATTTTCGAATTAAAAATGCTAACATTATTTCTACATATTCGCAGGTTTACTATGCGAAAAAGAAGCGACGCGCTCAACAAACCCAAGGCGAGGATGACTCGTCGAATAAGAAGGAGCGAAAATTATATAACGACGGTTACGATGATGATAATCACGATTATATAATTAAAAATGGTGAAAAATTCTTGGATCGCTACGAAATTGATTCGCTCATTGGTGAGTCGCGCAGTTTCTTTTAATACCATATATGACGCTTACTAATTTATTTTCAAATTTTCTTCAATCGTATAGGAAAAGGCAGTTTTGGACAAGTGGTCAAAGCTTACGATCACGAAGAACAGTGTCACGTAGCGATAAAAATTATTAAAAATAAGAAACCGTTCCTAAATCAGGCACAAATCGAAGTGAAATTATTGGAAATGATGAATCGTGCAGATGCCGAGAACAAATACTATATTGGTACGTTGTTGTTGGTTACTTTAAATATTCTTTGTAATTTTTACATAACCTGAATTGTATTTGTTTTCCATTGCAGTTAAATTGAAACGGCATTTTATGTGGCGCAATCATTTATGTTTAGTGTTCGAATTGCTCTCCTACAATTTATACGATCTACTACGGAATACGAATTTCCGCGGTGTTTCATTGAATCTAACACGTAAATTTGCCCAACAGCTTTGCACTGCACTGCTCTTTTTGAGTACACCAGAACTGAATATAATCCACTGTGATCTAAAGCCCGAGAATATATTGCTTTGCAATCCAAAGCGTTCAGCAATAAAGATTGTAGACTTTGGCAGTTCATGTCAGCTGGGACAAAGAGTGAGTACCAATGCAAATAAGTGATTTGTGTGACTAACAAATGGTGAATAATTATATAAATACAAGAAATTTTTAATTGAAAACAGAAATTTTGAAGACTTTTTTGAAATGAGCGCTAACTAAATTCAGCAAATTAAAGAAGTTTACAAAAATTAAAATATTTTGAATTTTTGCACTGAATAGGGTATATTAAGTATGCCAAGAAGTTTGCATAACTCAACAGGAAACGTTGGAGACCCCATAAAATTAGACCCCAAATAAAAAAGGATCAGCAGAACGCGTTGAGTCGATTTAGCTATGACCACCTGTAACTTGTTCCACAGCTTTTGAGTTGTCGATGTGAAAACGTGCTGACATCCTTTTCTCTCGAAGGAGCTGCGCATTGGTCGGAATCGCTAATATCGGACTGCTATAGATTATAGCTGCCATACAAACTGATCGATCAAAATACAGTTTTTGTATAGAAAACTTTCGTATTTGTCGAGATATCTTCACGGAATTTGACACAAAGTATTTTGCAACACAACGGTACAATCTCGAAACATATTAATCAGATCGGTGTATTATAGCATATAACTGTCATACAAACTGATGGATCAAAATCCAGTTATTGTATGAAAATCTTTTTGTATTTTTCGAGATATCTTCACGAAAATCTGCATAAATTTGTGTCCAAGACAACGGTATAATCTCCGAACAAATTGTACAGATCGGACCACTATAGCATATACATATACAGATCTTTTTATACCCTTTATTTTTACACCATTTTATGCTATAAAAAATACAGCTGTGAAGCGTATTAAAGTTACGGTCCAGCAGAATTTGACGTTCTTTCTTGTTGTGGCATTTGCTCTATCTAATAACGGTACAAAAATGCACTAAATCCACTTATTATTATTACATTTTTGTAACACATTCGAAATAACTTGACTTTATTTTTTCTCCTTAGATATATCAATATATTCAGTCACGTTTCTATCGTTCGCCGGAAGTGCTACTCGGCATACCCTACGATTTGGCGATTGACATGTGGTCACTCGGCTGCATTCTAGTTGAGATGCATACCGGTGAGCCGCTCTTTTCCGGCTGCAACGAAGCCGATCAAATGAACAAAATCGTCGAGGTGCTCGGCATGCCGCCGAAATATTTACTCGATCAAGCGCATAAGACGCGTAAATTTTTCGATAAAGTCGTTACGGACGGTTCATATGTGTTGAAGAAGAGTCAAAATGGACGTAAATATAAACCGCCAGGTTCACGTAAACTACACGATATACTTGGCGTTGAAACGGGTGGACCAGGTGGCCGGCGCCTAGATGAGCCGGGTCATTCGGTGGCGGATTATTTGAAATTCAAAGACTTAATATTGCGAATGTTGGATTTCGATCCGAAGACACGTGTAACACCGTACTATGCCTTGCAACATAATTTCTTTAAACGTACAACCGATGAGGGTACGAATACAGCAGCGAGCATAGCAATATCATCACCGTCGGTGAGTTCAACATCATCGTCTGTAGCGATGGTAGTGGGTAATCAACAACAGCAGCAGCAACAACAAAGCCAGCAGCAACAATTGGTGTCGGCCGCCGCGTTGCAACATCCAGAGCCACAAGCGCATGGTGAGTCGATTAAACGCTTCAAATATTTCTAAAGTAAAAACAAACAATTACACAAACTTACAAAACACATGCAGACATACAAACATACATACATAAAAATGCATTCCCTTAACATATTAAAAAAATAGTGGAAAGAATAAGACGATTTGCTTTGATTATTATTTTTTTTTTGTTCATCATTTATGTTTTCGATTATACATTTAATTACAAATGTAGATTTTATTTATTGAACATTTATTTTTAAGTATTTACATAGCAAAACGTGCTAAAAAAATTTAAAAAAAAAATAAAAAATCTTTTTGTGTTCTTAGCCATAGTTTTCTGAAGTTAGGCGCTTGGGACGCACGCTTGCATATAGCGACATGCAGTTTTGCACACGAATGTACATTTGTACATATATTTTTTCCACAATATAACGGTTTAAACAGCCAGTAATTTAAAATTTTTACGAAAATTATTAGCTTTCACTCTTACGCACGCGTGTGTCGCCAGCGCAAAACTGCAATAGTTGTGTATGTTTTTCATTTACATACGTACTACACAAATATTTATATATTTATACATATTATATTTTTCATATATACATACGAACTTGTACTTACAGCTGTAATTTATTATAAATGACATGCACTTATTTATTATGATTTACTTATTTACAAACAAGCATATATTTAATTTATTAACATTTTTACAAGATTCATACACCTATGAGTTAAAATAATAATTTTTGTAAACCTTACGAAAGTACAAATAAAAAAATAACTGTAGCTTCCAAGCACAGTGGCATACAAAATGAGCTCAGACAAAACTTTTTTCAATGCTAAAAAGCAGCAGCGCTGACATGTTTTTGTTGCTGTGGGGGTTTTAGTTTTATATTAGAAACACTAATAGTAGTTTTAGTTATTTGTTGTAGTATTGTGTTTATGTTATGTGTTCAGTTTCATTAAAAAAAATCAAAATTTTTATTTTTTTGTACATGCCGGTAGAATTTTGGCATGAGTAAAAGTTTTGGCACAACCTTAGTACAACTGTTGATAATTTGTATCTGAAAATTCACCAGGTATTTTTAAATTTTTTATTTTTTGTGCTTTGAGATTAAATTTTGCGTTACACAAATTTTTTTTGGGACATCCCTAATACAATTTTGCATTAATTGTGTTTGAAAATTCGCTGCATATTTTAAAACTTGTGGTATTTTATTTATTGAAATTAAATTTTGAGACACTAAAAAAAGTTTAGAACGCTAATTTTTTTTGGTACATCCCTAGTTAAACTTTAAAAGCTATAAAACTGGTTTTCGATTTTTTCATATATTAAAATATTATTTTGGGATACAAGAATTTTTGGGAAAGTCATAGTACAAGGTTATAAATTTTTGAGCTAAGCTAGCTTCTAATTAAATACTCATATGATTTTTTTTACAAAAAATTGTTTTTAAAACCGTACTTTTGGGTTTACCATATTTGCAAGTCAAAATATTTTGTGCATTTCTGTATTAGCATATTTTTTTCGCAGCAAAGCTCGTGTATAAAACACAATTATTTTCACACTGTTTCGTACAAAAATTAAAATATTTTTTTTAACATAATTCAGTACTTTTTCCAAGACAAAATTAGTTTGAAATATTTTTAATTCAAAATAACATACTTTATTAAAAATTGTGCAACGTAGAAAAATTTTAAATGTTTTTTTTTTTAATTCATACTTTTTTGTAATAAAAAGTTGTTTTGAGTTATTAACCAATATTTTTTTAATCAAAAAATAATTGTAAAATATTTTAATTGAAATTTCAATTTTAATTTTGGCGCAATTTTTAATAAAGCTTCATAATGTTCATATGACATGCAATTACATTTATTTCATAATTTTTTTTTTAAATATAAATTTTTTTAATGAAAATTTGTTTAATTTAAATTTTTTTACAATTTAAATTTTTGAATAAATCTATTAAAAAAATTTTTTTTTTTATTAACTTTATTCATAATTAAATTTTTTAATAATTAATTTGTTTTACAATAAAATTTTTTTTATAATTAAATTTTTTTTATAATTACATTTTTTTATAATCATATTTTTTTTTAACTAAATTTGTTTTATATTTAAAATTGTTTTTTATAATTCAAATTTTTAATAATGAAATTTTTATATAATTCAAATTTTTAATACTTAAATTTTTTTTAAATCACCTATTTTTATAATTAAACTTTTTTATAATGAAATTATTTTTTATAATTCAAATTTTTTATAATGAAATTATTTTTTATATTTCAAATTTTTTATAATGAATTTTTTATAAAATGAAATTTTTTTATAATTAATTTTTTATAAAATGAAATTTTTTTATAATTAATTTTTTTTTTATAATTCAAAATTTTTTCAGTCTCTTTGCATTTGCATGAAAAGTAGTGAAGATAAACTTCAAAAATCCACTGCAGATATTATTTACTAACTTTTGCATAATTTTTCTCTTTTTCCTTAACCATAAAATGCAACACTGAACAATAAATATGTTTATACTGTTTTTATAAATAAAAATATCCAAATGAATTTTATGTGAATAAACAAATGAAATCCACTAACTCTCATCTACTAACTCACTCACACGGAAACTGACGCGCACGCAGACGATCGGCGATGACCGGCATTGCCTCGGGAGCAAGGCAGCTTAGCATCATCTTCATCTTCAACAGCTTCCTCAGGTTCAACAACAGCAGCCATGTCAGGTGCATATGGCGGTGGAGGCAGTGGCGTTGGCGGCGGTACCGGACAGACACAACACTACGTCTAAGCGCATACACAAATGAAACACACAGATACACAGCGATTAGGAGCACACGACAACCAAAGCAGCAAAAACTTGAAGCTGTGTACAAAAGCGAAGTCTGCTGATAAATCGGAAAACAATGTCAAGTGGACATTAAGTTAGAGACGAGGCTGTTAAGACGAAAAATTCCAGTTAGTCAGTCGTTAGAAAAAAATCATTGTGCTAAACCTAACCGCAACGGTTCGTCATCAGTTACACCAACCATTATTGTCATCATCAACATAACGCAAGTGCATAATAAGCATTGGTGGTATTTTGTAGATAACATCGCAACAAACACTTCATTGCATACAAAAAAAAATTACGATTAACTTATACATACATACTTACATTTACGTACATATAATATATATATATATACAAATATATATATATATAAATAAATATATATTTAATAATATTTATGCGAAAGTGAAATTAATTAAGTGAAAAAAGCACTTTAATTTAAATTGATGAAAAAGAAAATGTCAGCATTAAGCCGCAATCTGGTTGATAAGAGCACTTAAGTGGAAGAAAGGGATGGCGGTGAAGAAGAAAATTTACTAAAAATGTAGTTTTATACACAAGCAAACACCCAAACAGCCAACCAAAAACAAAAACTTACTTACATCCATACAACCATACCCATATTACACCAAGCGATCTCTACAAAAGCACACGTATATAAAGAAAAAGTAAAAAAGAAATACAAAATTATTGAAAAACACACTACACAAATAAACCGTTAATAATTTCTTTGTTTTTTATATTGTTTCTTTTTATATTGCATATTTTAAGGCGCTTAAGCTGTGGAAAAATATACGGTTACTTCAAAAAAGCAAATTTTGTTCCGCAGTAAAGATGGGAAATGTTTTTTTAAGCATTAGAAAGCTTTTTGTAGACTTCTTGCTTAGCTTACTACACACTTTTGGAAAAAAGTGACGTAATAACGTTTGTACAATAAATCACAGCTATGTATGTTAGAATTCCTAAAATTAATTCATTAATTTCCTTAAAGCTTTTGAGCTTTTATTTTTTCTTTTAGCACTTTTAAGCGTGCTGCTCAGCGAAAGCTCTTGAAATTGTAAGGCTTCAACTGTCTAATAATCTTTTAAGTAATTTTATGTCCTATATATGTAATATAAATTGGAAATACATACTTCAAAGCACATATTTTACTTTTTTAAATAAGCACTCGAACCAAATTTAAGCTTAAAATCTTAAAAAAAAATATTTTACTCTAAACTCCGAACTCTTCGAAAACTTAACCAATTCCTAAATATTCAGTTATTTGTGCCTTCATATGAAAACATGAGCTGACGCAAGTTTAAGCTTGCAAGTAAAATTGGCTCATAATTTGCTTTCAAAGCTCTTTTGAAGTTTTTAAGCTTAAATTTTGTGTTATTTTGCACATACCCAAAGATCGGCAACGAACACTTTCAGAAAGCTTTAAAAAAGCTAACTAACTAGAAATACTATGGTTGCAGTTTTTAATGCAACGCAAATTTTATCTTAATCACAATCACTTTCAAGCTGTTCGCTTCTACAGCGCTTTCAACCAAACTGTAGTTGATATTCCCTGCTTTATTAAAATTTTAGTTTTTTTTGTTTTAGTTTTGGTAAGAAGTTTTTGAGACAAAATGTCGAATTGATTGGTAGCAATTATTTTTTACTGTAACTTTATGCTTCAACTTAATTTACATATTTTGAGCTTTCTTGAGCAGTTCTCAGTTATTTCGCAAAAAGCTTTCAAAAGCCACTAATGTAAAATTTTATTATTTTGGCAACATTTTAGACTTGTGAGCATTTCTGCTCTAAATAGTTTTGCGCTTTTTTGATCGACCATATTTTTTTCAACAGCGTTTACTGTTAATTATCATTATTAAAAAAAAAGCATCTAAGTACTTAAGTTATCACTTCGTACTAATAATGAAAAAAATAAACAACTTACTACTATTTATACATATACTACTACATACTACGAAATATTTCATACGAAAATAAAAATTTGCTCGTTTGACTGCCAACAAATAAAAAAAACTGAAATTTATTAAAAAAAAAAAAATTGTATGAGAGCTTTCTTCATTTGAACACAATTTGTATTTACAAATACTGTGGCGAAAATAAAAATAAAAATGCAGCGTTGCCGCAGTGTGAAAAAAAATACAGTTACCTAAATAATGCAAACTAATAGACCAGCAGTAAAGTTTAGAGATTAGTTGGGTACAACATTGTCGTAATCGAAATTTAATTAAACAATTGTAAGTTTAGAAATATATGAAACAAAACAAAAAGAAATAAATGCGTAATAAAACAGCAAAAAGGCATATGTGCAATGTGGAATTTATTACGAACACAGACAAAAGTTACTATTTGGTAGAAACGAAACTAAAAGAAAAGCGCAGACAGAACTTCAAGCAAAAAAAAATTAGAATTAGAAATTAAAAATAATTTAGTACTTTGGTAAAGAAACTAAAAAAAAATACTTAAGAATATACATGTTTGGCAAAAAACAAAAAACGCAATAGAAAAACAAAAAAAATATTAAAATTAATTAAATGAAAAATTTAACTTTTCGGCATATATGTTCGTAAAAGTTGCGGAAAACAAACAAAAAAAAAACTTCCGTAAAACTAAATTTATGCAACTAACGTCTTTATATGAGAGAAAAAGCTTTGCATAAGAAAACTCAAAACTCACTTACTAAACTCAGTTGCTTTTGGCTATAAAATAGAAATTGAAAACCTAATAAAAGAAAAATATTACGGCGCGTTTGAAAACTCATAAAAACTTTAGAAGGAAAAAAATTAATGCTGCATAATTTTATGGGCTAACAAAAAAATACCTAATGTCAAGATAAAATTATACACAAAACCAAACTTTCGGCTCGAATAAAATTTACTACCGCAAAATTTAAATAAATTAAAAATAATAATTTTGACAAGCTAAGAAAAAGTAATATTAAATGCATTTTAGGCACTCTATGGCAATGTTTAACCAATTAATCGTGCAGTTAAATACGTAGCGCAATTGAAGGCGTACGAAATGGCTAGCGAGCATGCAGCTAGAGCGTTGAAATGTGCTGAAGTATGTTTTTTAATATTTTGAAATATTTAAACGAAAAAAGTAGGCTTTTTGTAAGCACTGCTACACCCTAAAAGTATGCAATTTTTTATTTTGCATATATTTTAAATTAAATCTCACTGCTGCTTATGCACAAAAAGCATTTTCAAGCACTTCGATGAAAATTTTTGGTGTTATTGTAGTTTTCTTAAAAGCGGTACATACAACATGCATTGCATACCTTGAGGCGTTTCAACAAGCTACTGAAATGCTTGTCGCCTGGTGTGTGAGTAATATTTGTACACAAAACTTTGTCTAAACTAATGAGCGAATTATTACACAAATAGTATTGCATACCTTTCGGCTGTGCGCAGTAAAACAAAGTTTAAACTGCATTAAATTGTTTAAAAATAATTTCCATTGGCATTGCAGTGTTTAAATTTGCTAATAATTAGAAAAAAAAAATTATATTATGGGCGTAAAAGTGTAACCTTTTTTAAAGCCTAAATCAGTTGATGAACAAAAATCTAATATTGCATACTTTCAGGCTGTTCTTTTAAATGCAATTTTATTGCCACCTTTACAACTGCGTAATATTGAAGTTCGAAACCATTTTAATATATGTTTTCGAATGAGAATAGTAACACTTCTGCGTACTTTTAGACCGTAACACTAATCAGCCGCTTGAATTTCGACGCTTTTAACTGCGCTTGAAAAAATTATAAATAATATAAAGTTCAAGTGTGTTAAAACTATTTTTTTTTTCATCCCAAAACAAATCTTTCTTTATTGTTTAAAACACTTACAATATTATGTTCAATTATTTTTTTTTTATGTACAATAAAACCACAATTACACACACATACATACAGTTCTTGTTATTAACTCAAAACCAAATTCAAATAACCATAAACAATATACATACATACCTACATACAAACATTGATGAAAACAAGCAAAGAACCAAAAACCAACCAACCAAAACAAACCAGTACTTCCAAATATACTCCTCCAAAACCGGTTACAGAGTAGTACCTTCAAACATTAAATTAAAATAAGGAAACAAAAATTAAGCTAAAATTATTTAAATAAAATTTAAACAAAGCGAAATCAACACAACTTACCTTAAAATCCGTAATTTCCGTTCTCCGTACTAAAAGAAAAAGGCAAACAAAGAATACAAATTAAAAAAGTAACAAAAATATTTTAAGTACACACACATACAAAACTACGAAATAGCCAAAATAATGCGGCGTGTGGGCAATGAGTGGTACGTTTTTGATTAAATAAAAAAATAATTATATTAACAAATATTTTTATTTATTTTATTACAAAAAAAATGTAAACTTATGTATATTTAATTTTAAAAAATTATTAAATTTTTTCTAATATTTTTTTTTTAGTAGTATTTATGTATGTTAGTATTTTTATAAAAAACATTTAATATTACTTAAATTTTAACTTTTTATTTTTAAATAAATTTCATTATTAAAGATTTTTCAAATAATTTTTTTTTGCTGATTTTATAAATTATTTGCAATATATATTTTTTAATTATTGTTATTATATATATTTTTAAATTATTATTATATATTTTAAATATTTTTATGTAATTTAATATACATTGGGGTGGAGCAAAAAAAAATATGTTTATTTATATATTTTTTTATATTTTTATTATTTTTTTTGCTTAGCCTGAGGGTAAAATCTGTGGATTATAAAAAAAGAAAATTTTTAGACAAAAAAAATTTTTTTTAACATCTAGAGACGGCGCACTCAGTTTAAAAGTAAATTTCGAGTTAAAATTTTTTGGGACAAGAAAAAATTATTTTTGGTTTAAACTTTTTACATTTATATAAAAATTACCGCATTTGACTGTTTTTGACTCAAAATTTATTTTAACGCTTAAGGAAAGCATGTTGTTTAAGACTTTTTTTTAAAACTCCAATAATGACCACAAAAAATTTTGTTAAGTTGATAACTTTTAATTGGTTAGAAAGAGGACTCTCCACAGCTTCTAGAACACTAATTAAAATTGTTTACGAAATAAAAATTCCTCTAGTTGTCCAAAAATTTGTCCACGAATTTTCTTTTTTTTTTATAATCTACAGATTTTACCCTCAGACTAAGCAAAAAAAATTATTTTTTTCTTTCGCTCTACCCTAATATACATAAATACATTGGTAGAACATATGGTATGTATATACATATGTACATACATATAATTTTATTAATTTTACTTTTGTGTTTTTAAATAAATTTTGGTTTTCAAGGTTATCAAAATAAATAATCATAATAAAAAAATTTTAAATCATGCTTTCTAATGTATGTATATGTTTTTTAAGTAATATATTATTTATTTATATACATACTTATATATATCTTGTTCTTATTAATTTAACCTTTTTTTTATTTTTATTAATAATTATTATTGTATGTGTATTTATTTTGAAATTTGAAAAATTACCACTTATTGCCCTGCATTGCAGCTCTGTAGATAAATTAATTTAATTTAGGTAAACTGATTTTAAAATGAAAAGCAAGTTAATTTATTTGAACAAAAGAACAATTTGTTGCTTATACATTTTTAATTTAATAAATGAAATATAATTGAAAATTTAAAAATTCATTTGGCTACTGACTACTTGATTGCTTCAAGCAACGGGAAATGAGAGCCTAAAAGTAGAGGTTTGAAATATTACAAAAAGCTAATAAATGAAAATATTGAGGGTTTAAAAAATAAATTAAAACATTAATAAAATTTGCTTATTTTCGATTTTAAAATTTTTCATTTTAAAATTTTTTTTTTACAAAGTACTGTCATATTTGTGCAGTGTAAATTTGTAAAAAAAGCATTTCATTTTTAGCCTACTTTTAGAATTTGATTTTTTATATTTTTTTGGATATTGCATATAATTTTTTCTTTTTAATTCTATATAATATTTTTTTTATTCAGTCATATTGGTGTAAAGAAAATTTGTCGAAAAATATTTGAATTTGTAGCCTACTTTTAGGCTTTCTCTCACAAGTCAATATTTAGAAATTTGTTTACAAATTATGATATAAAAAAATTAAGAAAAATAAAAAAATGTTGAAGCTTTAAACATATATGAGTTTAATTATTTAAATTTTTTCAAATAAATTTCTATTTAAAACTTTTTTAATTTATTGCTTTACTTTATTTTCGAAAATCTGTTTCTTTTGAATTTTTCACCAACTTCCAGTTAAATTTCAAATAAACAAAAATGAAATGTACTTTCAGCAATAGTAATGTAAATTAATCTACGCGATAACCTGTAAAAAGTGCATAAGTTCATATTTTGAAAAAAACAAAAACTAAAACAAAATAAAAACAAACTTACAATGCAAAAATAAGCAAATAGACATGCATGAGTGAATATAAAAACAATTGATTTATGAAACAGAAATGAAATGAATTAGGCATAACGAAATGAATTGCATTTATAGGTGAATTTTCCACCATAGAATTTACAATTTACTCACTAAACACACATTTAGGCTACATACATAACATATAGACATGCATATACAATACATACATACATACATAGTAGTTATGAGTAAAAATAAATGAAACGTAAAAAAAAAGTACAGAAACCCACAAACAAGTTAAACAACAACAAATAAGCTAATTGAAATACATACAGACATAAATATGAAAAAGTTGCAGCATTTTCCATAACACCAACAAAGTAATAATTATAAGAAAGAAAAACCACTACAAAAGGAATTCATGCAAAAGCCGCTGAAATAATTAACAAAAAAAGTAATAATTACAAAATATATATATATTTGCAAATAATAATTTATAAAAAGCAAAAATAATTTATAAAAGAAATAATAATAATTGATTTAAAAAAAAATTATTTATAAAAAAAATATGAAACTATAAAAAAATTAAAATTTGTAAAAAAAAATATTAAACTATAAAAAAAAATTAACAAAAAAAAAACAATAATTAATACAAAAACAGAATAAAAAATAGAACTCTACCAAACAGCAAAATCAGAAAGAAACTAAAAAATACAATTGTAAAAAACTAAATAAGTAAAAATAATATATAATTGAAATAATGAAATAAAATTGTACTGCAAACGAAAATGTTACTTCAGCGCTACACTGTAAAAAATAACCCGCAAACGAAACGTATGCCCGCGTTGAACTACAAAACTTTATATTATAAATATTAACAGTAAATATTTAAGTCTAGCAAAAAAGGCGAAAAACAAAAAAGTTAATATATTTAGTATACCAACTAAACTAAACATAAAGTAAGCATAATAATTATGTGCAAAAAAAGTAATTTAAATTTATCTCTAATTCATTGAGAAAACACAAATCATAGTATTTAATTTTAGTAAGCATAAAATTAAACTACCAAACCAAAAGCATACATTTAAAACAAACTAGCTCTACTACATACATACATACCAGGTAACTAATATAATTTAAACATGAAGCAGCACATGTAAAAAGTTTACAATAACATTATTTTAGGCGATGAGTATGTTAAAAACTAAATACCTACATACATAATAAAAAGCAAAAAAAAAATAATTATAATTATAAAAATTAAAAAACAAAAATAATTCTAATAAAAATTAAAAAACAAAAATAATTCTAATAAAAATTAAAAAAAAAATAATTATAATAAAAATTAAAAAATAATAAAAATTGAAAACAAAAAAATAAAGTACAATAAAAATAAAAAAAACCATAATAATTATAAAAATATAACAATTAAAAAAAAAATTATACTATTTAAAATTAAAATAAAATAAAATTAACAGCATTTACGCGTACACAAGAGCAAGCAAATAAAACACAGAAAGTAAATAAAAATATATTTGCATTACACATACTACATACATATATAATTACGGAAATTGCGTGCAGACAAAATTTGATACAATAACAAATAAATAAATGTGTGCAAACACACAGGCAGACAGACAATGACCCAAACAGTTTACGGAATATATCAAAAATATTAATTTGAAATTTAGAGGAAAAAAAAATCTGTAAAAAAATTTCTTATAATTTTTTTTAAATATTCAAAAGAATTTTTTTATTTAATTTTCTAAAATATTTTTTTTTCATTTTCAAAAACATTTTTTTTGTTAATTTTCTAAAATATTTTTTTTTCAATTTTCTCAAAAATAGTTTTTTTTTAATTACACAAAATTGTCATAATTTTTTTAATTAATATTTTTTACAACCGAGTGCTATTAAAGACAGCATCTTTTTTATTTTAAAATAAGTATTTGCGTACTTTTTTCCAAGTTTATATAAATTTTAATTAAAATAATTAAATTTTTTTATTTTTGCTACTTTCTACAATTAACCTTGTTCATACATATATAATATATTCTGAAAAAAAGGTTTTGATTTCTTAATTAATTTTGTTCATATGTATATCTTTGAACAAAATTATATTTTTAATTATGATTTTCAATTTTTATTTTCACATATGAAAAATGAAAACAAATTTTCTAACTTTCAAATTTACATTTAAACATATTTTTATATTATTTTACTAATATTTCATTTATTTTTTAAGATTTTAATAAATTTTAGAATTAGGTATTGCTAAAATATTTTTTGTTTAATTTTATAATAAGAATTTTCATAGTGTTTTTTTAATTTTCGGTCGTAAATTTTTTTAGCTGTATACGATTTTTTTGTTTTATTTGTTATTTATTTCTTTCTTATTATCACAACTATTAAATATCTTTAAAAAAATTTTTTCACTATAAGAATTATGATAATATTCTTCGCTTTTTAAAACTTTTTTACAATTGTATATATGTTAATATATTATTATATAAAATTTATGATTTGTTTAGTTATTGTTATTTTTTACTTTTTTTACATTTGAAAATTAAAAAAAAAATGACTTATTTCCAAATTAGTATTTAAAAATATTTTTATAAATATTATATTTGTTTGCTTACGATTTTTAAATTGTATGTTTACAAAATATTTTGACAATAAGTTCAAAAAATTTTTTTTTTTTGAATTTATAATAATTTTTTTTTTTAATTTTTGAGACATTTTTATTCTTATATATGTTTTTTTTAGACTTTTTCAACAATTTAATTATTAAGTATATATTTTCCATACATGTACATGTTTTAATAAAGATTTTCTAAAATATTCACAACTTAAAAATTTAGAAACTTATTAACAATTCAAAAAATTTTTATTATTTTTTTTTATATGAAACAATTTGTAGAAGAATTTAATTTATTTCAGTTTTGTTTATTTTAATTATTTTATTTAATATTGGTTTATTATTATTATTTTATTTCATTTTTGTTTATTCTCATTATTATTATTGTTTTTAATAGAAAATAGTTTTTAGACGAATTAAATATTATTTAAAATTGAATTATTATTATTATTTTTTTTTTTAATTAAAGAAAGTTAAATTTTTAATTTCTTACAAATTTTATTTAATTTTTGTTTATTATTATTTTTAATATGCAGCAATTTTTAGAAGAATTTAATACTATTATAATTTAATATTATTTAATTTTCATTATTATTATTTTTAATAGGAAATTTTTTTACATGAACCAAAGGTACATAAAATTTTTATAACATTTAAAAAAAAATTTTTTTAATTAAAAAGTTTAATATTTCATTCTTTACGAATTTTTGTTTTTAAATACTATTTTTTTGTTTTTGATAAAAAAAAATTTTTTTGTAGAATTAAATATTTTTTTAAAAAATTTGTATTGTTTAAAATTAAAAAAAAAATGTTAATTAAAAAGTTTAATTTTCATTCTTTACAAATTTAATTTAATTTTTTTTTATTACTATGTTTTTGTTTTTGACAAAAATTATTTTTTTAGCAAAATTAAATATTATTTTTAAAAAATTGTAATTTTTTTTGTGTTAATACTCTTTTATTTTTAATCTTTCACGAATTTGATTTAATATTTTTCAATTAAAAATTATCGATATCTGCCGCAGATGTAAGTGCATACCAACAACAAGCAACACAAAAACAAATATAAATATTCGTTTGCATATTTTTCGAAAACACAAAGGAAAATAAAGCAAATGCAAATAGTAATATTAAAGAAATGGGCGAACGAGCGTAATTTAAGCAAACACACACACACACAAATGCATGTATGTATTTATAAAAAACAAACTTAAGCATAAAACTTGATGAGTTTAAGTTTATAATTATAAAAAACCAAACACTTATTACCAACAACAAAAAAGTAATTGAAAACGGAAAACCAGCAGCAACAGCATTAAGAACTCATAAACAAATAATAATATTAATAAAAGTAACAATGCAAATAATAAAAATAATAAATAAAAAACTTAAGTATGTAAACCTAACAAAATAATAATAATTAAAGCAACTGCAAGCTGAAAATTTGCAACAGTTAAGAGTGGAAATCGAGAATAAGCATTATAAGTTGAAAAAAAAAATTATTAACAAAAAAATTGCAAAATCTTTAATAAAAATATTATGATATAATCAACCAAAAAATGTTGTTGATTTATTGCGCAATTTTTGTGCGCATTTTTATTCAATTATTTTTACGTAAAAACTTGCTTTTTCTCATTCACATGCAGCTATTGACGGAAGCTGAGTATGTAAGGTGTTTTATATACATATGTATTAACAAGTGTATTAATAATATATTTCATATAAGAGTATAATACTTATCATTAAAAATATTTTTTTTTATTAAGTATTTATAAAAATAATAAGAAAAATAAAAATATTTATTTATAATATTTCATTGAAATAATTATTATTTCATATCGAGAATAATAAATTTTTTCTATTGAGAATAATTATTTTTTATAAATTTTAATAATTATATTTCTTTTATAATTATGTGTTTAAATTGCTTGCTAAAATAATAATTAATATTTTATTGAAAAAAATATTAATTTATATACAGAATAATTATTTTTATATATGTATGTATATGTATTTTTATAATTATTTAAATAAATAATAATTATTATTTTATATTGAGAATAATTATTTAGTATAAATTTTAATAATTATATTTAATTTATAATTATATTTTTAAATTTTTATAAAGAATTACTTGCTAAAATAATAATTATTAATTTTTTATTGAAAAAAAAAAATTAATTTATGTACAGAAAAATTATTTATATATATATATAAGTATTGTTAATTTTTTTTCATAAATAATAATTTTTAATTTTTTCATTGAATAATATTTTTTTTTGTAATATTTTTTAATATAGAAGATGTAAGTTACAAAATCATATTTTTTGATAAAAAAAATATACTAATTTTATTGCTTTCAATTCAATTCATTGCCATCATCTGTACAACAACTTATTACTCTCTTTATTGCGCAAATTTTCCACTATTTTAAATACCCCGCTCTCTCTCGCTCTCTCTTACAGGCATGCTTCTGCATCTCGGCACGCACTCCTCCTCCTCGAACTTAGCCGCGTCCAATTCTTCCGCGCACAGCAACAGCAACAACAGCGGCAGCCAACAGCAGCAACCGAACAGCCTCGGCAGTTTGAGCGCCAGCAACAGTTTAACAGGTCTCCATCATCCCAACAGCTTGCTGCACGCGCGCAGCGGTTTGCGCGGCAATGCCGCACACGCCGCTGCGTACTCCATGCCCAAGTCGATGTATAAGAATCAACAGCAGCAACAGCAAACACAAGCTGCGGCGCTGCTGGCAGCGCAACAGGGTCTGCAGGCGTTACTATCGCCTTCGGCGTCGAGTCACAATAGCATTGGCAGCAGCGGCAGCAATAGTAATTGCAATCAGAGCAACAACAACAACAATAATAGTAACAGCTATCCGCATGCCATGGACTGTGATCCGCCGCAGATGCCACCGCCGACGCGCTTCATCAGCACCATGTCCAATTCCGCCTCTGCCTCGTCGTCCTCAAATAGCAGTAACAGTGGTGTCGGCGGCGGCAGCGTCAGCGGCAATAGTAGCGCCGGTCGCATGCGTGCAGCGCATCACACATTTATTGCACCGCCACAGAAGCCGCCACATGCTGCACAACAAACACAACAGCAACACCTCGCTTCCGCACAACAGCAACAACAAGCGCCCACGCAACACAACAGCTATGCACCCACCTCACTGCCCGCCGATTTGGTGCATCATCCGCTGTCGTCGGCTGCCTCCCATCTTATGATGACCGATTCGAGCGTCATAACAGCCAGCGCGGCTGGGAATGCTTCTGGACCGCTCTCCTACACATCGCTGTTGTTTCAACAACAACAACAACAGCAGCAACAAGCACAACAGCAACATCAACAGTCGCAAGCGTCCGCTCATATGTACAGCTCAATGCCGATACAGCATATGATGTCCGTCGGTGACATGTCGCTACAGCATCACCACCTGCAGCAGCAACAGCAACAACTCGCACAACATCAGCGGCGTGGTGGCAGCGTGGGTGGCGGCTTTGGCGGCAGCAACAGTAGTTTGATAGGCGTTGGTGGCGGCAGCAGCCTCATGAGCGCCAGCATGTCAGGCAGTGCCGGCGGTGGCATGAGTAACGTCAGCGGCAATGTTGGCGCTGGCGGCGGTAGTGGTGGTGTTGTCAGTGGCACCAGCGGTTCCAGTGCTGGCGGTGCTGATGCCTCGTCGCCTATGGTAGGCGTTTGTGTTCAGCAGAGTCCTGTAGTTATTCATTAATTAGTTGATAATGATATATACTACATACATACATACTATGTATATTTATGTGCATAGGCATACAGACTATGTGTACGAGTATATGCATATTATAAATATATTTGTATTTAGTTTTAAAAGCGCGTTAAACAATAGCGAAATTCACCACAAGCACCATACCAGGCACACAGCGCATTTACCTGGAACGCAAATGCGAGCAATTGTCAAAGCAATCAAAGTTCGATGTGTAAAAAGTGTGGACTTGGCAGTTCGTTGCGCCAGTGATGGTGATTGCTGGTATTTCATTTCTAGCAGGCATGATGAAATGCAAAAAATGCAAAATTTTGAAATTCGTATGAAATCCACATACGTTCCACACACAAAAAAAGTTTTGTGTTGTTATTAATTGTACAAACGCTAAGCACTATTTGAAACACACAAAAGTTGGCATACACATATGTGCCACACGAAAAGCCTAAACTTGCAAGTTTTGCAAACTATTTGATTTTTACCCATAACCATTGGAGTGTATACATATTTTGTGCAGGGAAGTTTATAGCCATGAATTATTCAGAAACGTTAATGAACATACAGTTAGTTCGAGTGAAGCACAAAAGTTTCAGCAGTTGCGGTCAAGCTTCGACAAAATAAGGTATGCATTTTCTGTTTTGTTTTACGTTAAATCAGTCTAGTTACCATTGCAAATTTAACAAGTATACATAATTGGAAGTTGTGGAGAGTAAAGCAAAGGATAGTATGCATTAAATTCAAATCTCTCACGAAACTGCGCTCTACATTAGATATTTGGAAACATTGCCAAAAACAAACAATATCACAAAACAATTAATTGCAATTTGAATTATGATCCACTTACTTTTGTATGCAATTTTACAAAGTTTAATGCTTTAAAATTAAGTTTCTATAGCGTTTTAAAACATACAAAACATTTGCGCGCGATTTGTAATGCAATCCACATGCGTTCCACTACAAATTTCACTCTGCTTTGCAAAACAGCGTGTATAAAAAGGTGTCCACAATATTGCATACACATTTTTAACGATACACACATGCAATCCACATAAAAATGCTTTGATAAGTGTGCTATTTCACTTGGTGGTTTTACAGTCCACAAACAACTCATATATACAGTTGTATCTAATGAGTTTACAATATGCATAAAACTAAACACAGCGAAATCAAGAAATCCAACCAGGCGCATATTTAGAAGAATCACATGCACTTTTCCCTCCCAGATATATACATACATATGTATATATGTACATATTTATATACAAAATATTCTTTGGTGCACTTATGAAATTGTGCTAACAACTGCCGGCAGCAAACATTTCTATACAGATTGTGAAAGAAATTTGATTTCGTTCCAATTTCTCTACCTTTAATTAGTTGTAATTTAAAACTATAATAATACAGTTATTTTGTTGCCTGCCTGCCTTCAATGGTTATTAACGTTAACGTAAAACAGCACGTATACGATTATATTCGTAACGTCAAACTTAATTTGTTGACAACAGAAACAGATTAACTAAATAATAAATATATAGTAATAATTCTATTTAGACTATTTGTATTTCTTATTATTATTATTTTGTTTTTGCGCTGTAAAATTGTAAATGCAACAACGTACATACTATTTTTTCCTTTTTTTTTGTTGTTTCATATTTTTTGCTCAGCCAATCGACACTACCTTACTTTGTATTTTAGTGTAGTCACTTACATACATACATACTTGCATATGCATATAAATATTATTTTTCTCGCAATTTATTAATAAATAAATTATTAGTTTAAGACAGTCTAGGAAAAATGCCCGCATGGCATAACAATAACAACAGCAAGCAATGCTTAAGAAAAAAAATAAATAAAAATTACAAAAAAAACTACGTTTACGTGCGCAAAAATCTCTACACACATAAATACTAAATATTTAATTACAATGCCTATATTACACATATAGTATATATACATACATATATTTCATAAGGAATATACAAATATGATATATGATAAGTCAAAAAAAAATTTAATCTACTTTGCAGTTTTATTTTCTACTACAAAAAAGAGAGTACCGCTAATTTACGGTAAACTAAAGGAAACTACACATGCGTAGTAAAAGAAAATACAGTTAAAAATTGTTTTAGCACAACCGCCGCAACGTCATTTATTTACTACTTTGAGCTATGTTATATTTCACGTTATATGCTAAAAGACAATGTTGTACACATATATATACATAGGTATGTATTTACGAGTATAGGTATAAAAGTGGCTTTAGAGTTTTGGCGCATAACTTTTAGCTACCACAATCAAAATCAAATTGTTTTATGCTAAATTTCTTCACTTGAAAATTACAGTTTTAACATAAAAGCACTTAAAAGCATAACCAGCAAGTTTTAAGAAGGCTTCCCAACAGTTTAGAACATGACTTGCGCGCGATAATGCTTCTGAAATTTGTTGGCTTTGCAGCCAAGTTTCATTTGCCATTTCGCTTGTACGCGCTTCATGACGTGTAAGTCGCGCGCTTTACGCGCAGCCGCTTGCTGTTGCATATTACTCCAGCCCAAAGCGCGATATTCGCTAAGCACCTTATGCAGGCGACGATCCGATTTCTTCGGCACAAGCGCGTGACTTGGATTGAGTCGCTGTTTGTAGTAGCGCAACAGTGAGCGATGTCCGATGACAGCGCCGGAGGGTAAAACCAATTGATATTCATCGCCATCAAGCAGATCGGGCACCACTTCCTCATCGACATTCATGCCTTCTTGCTATTAGGTTATATAGCATATTAATTTAAGTTAAATACTTTATTATTTTATTCACACTTACGTGATCTGGATAACTGGAACTGTAATCGTAGTAATCTGCATATTCGGCTAATGCTACACCTTCGTGCAACATTTGGCAGTGCCCTTTGTCTAACATGTGTTTACGTACCGCATCTAGCGTATAGAATGTTTTGCCGCGATCGTTGCACCAGAGACATATGAAGTAATTTGCGACTTTTTCGCCCAAGTAATTTAGCAGTCCTTCTAAGTCAGTGCAGAATTCTGTATCGGGTATGAAGAATGAGTGCGCAATGGACATGTGTTTTAAATTCTCAACCATATCTTCGCTGACGTGTGGGCAGAAGAGACAGTCCTTTTCGCTCAACGGATTTACAGGCAGTTTCTCCCACTCATCTGAATCAATTTGCTCAGTCTATATAAAAATAATAATAATCAAACATATGTAAATATTTTTTTTTGTAAATTAAATTTGTTAATACCTCCTCCTCTTCCACAACCTCATAGTCTTCGTCATCATCGTCATCCATATCTTCGTATTCATCCTCTTCATCTTCTTTCTGTTGTTGTTTCTGTAATGCAAATTTGCCCTTGCCTTGTGCTGCTGCAACTAACGCTGGATGTGGTTTCTGTGGCACTACACTCTTTTTCGTTATCTCTGCACTTTCGCCTTTATGTTCTTTTTCGAAACGCAATAGATTTTCTTTATGTTTTTTGCTATTTAGGTGATTATCATGGGCTTTCTGATTGCCAAATTGCTTGCGGCAGGCATTGCAATAGAAGCTCATTTGACTCTCTTCCTCCTCGATCGCCTTTTCTTGCCGCATACGCAGCACACGCTCTTGGAATTGTTCGGCACTTATTGCTGGCAGTTCAGCAACGCGACGTTTTAGATTAAACCGATGCCAATCAGTTTTGTAATGGTCCCGCTGTATATCCGCCGAGGCAAATTTTACACAGCAATTTATGCATGTAAACGCTGACATATTGATTCTGATAGTCTCTTACAAGTGTCCAATTCCTAAGTAATATGAAATTTAGCTGCGAATTACTAATAAATAACAAATTTCACAATTAGTCTCAACTGAAAAGGGCACGAAAATAGTAAAAATTAAAACAAAGACACGTTCTGCAAAACAATGACAGTTCTATCGCGTTGCCACATACACTAAAATTTTTATAATATTAATTTTTAAGTATTTTTTGTTTGTGTCTCTAGCATAAATTTTTTAAAATAAAATTAGCTAAAATATTTTTTATGTGAAAATAGAAAATATGGTTTTCAATTATAAATAAACAAAAAAATTTAAAGTTACATATTGGAAAAAAGCTGCGAAACAAAATCAGAGGAATTTCGCAGCAGGGTATTGCATGTAAAACGAAAGACGGGTATTTTTGACGTTAGCTAACTGTGATTTACTTTAAAGGCGAACGATTTATTTGTTAAAAAATCAAAATTAAACTTTTAACAACGTTAATTTACCTGTTTGATAATTGTTAAATTAAAAAAGTCAAACTTTTCACAAGAAAATGGGTATGTTTATATGTATAGTTTGATTTGTGATAAGCAAGTGAGTTTCTATGTATCGTTAAATATTTTTCACACCTGCCGGAAGTGCACGCTTTAAGTAAATTTGAGATGCAGACAAAAAATTTATAATTAAGGTAAGTATAATTTCATTTATATACCTTAACCGCGTATATATTAAAACAATCATCCATACTAAATACTGTATGTATATATGCGAATGTATTTTGTATTTATATTGCAAAAACATCTCGACATAGTCCTCACTTCAACCAGAGAACGTAAAATATACAAATATAATGATATACGTTCTCTGCTTCAACTATTCCTCCAACACATTATCTAACCACTCCTGTATGTCATCCTTGTTTGCGGCAGCGTTCTCATTTGCATTATGTATAGGCGCCGCTTCATTCTCAGCGCCAGCACCACTGCCACCACTGATGTCCACTTTTGTAACAGCAGCTGTCGCTAAGTTCAGCAGCTCATCTAATTCATCGGGTGCATTAGTTTCACTTTGTTCCACATTTGCGGGCTTAACACTATTCTGTGAACGCCCGGAGCCACTTTTTCGACTACCACTATTAATTTTAATGCGTGGATTTGTCTTGTGCTCATGCAGTACATTTTGGTAGTTCTTCTCTGCCACCTCGGCAGCTTTTTCCATCGTCTGCAATTGTTCGCGCGTAAACATGGAAGCCGCATAATCCATGCGCTTATAGAACGGTATCGTTTGCAAGCCAACATTTAATAATTTCAAATTTAATGTAAAATACTGACTAGCTTCAGTGCTGTCCAACAATTGTTC
This sequence comes from Bactrocera oleae, assembly GCF_042242935.1. NCBI lineage: Eukaryota > Metazoa > Arthropoda > Insecta > Diptera > Tephritidae > Bactrocera > Bactrocera oleae. The sequence goes on from NC_091539.1 coordinate 6,538,398, forward strand.
ACCCTCCACTGTGTCCCAGTTTTTCTCAGATGAGAACTGGAAATATCCACCCACAGATGTCGGCAATTGTGCCATTAAACCGAAATCACCCGCATGCATTTGTGCCGATTCTGCTTCATTCAAATCATTATCTTCATCATCTAGCGAATAGCGTCGTGTTTGTGGCTGTGGACGTGAAGTAGCCCAACCGCGTCGTGAAAAAAAACGTTCATCACTTGAATCGGCCACATCGACTACACCACGTACTATCTCCACCTGTGAGCTGGACGAGGTGTTATTATTCTGTTGTGTTGGCGGTTTTTTGCGATATTTTTTCATGTTGCCGCGTTTACTGCAATTCAGAAAAAGTTATTTAATTGATGACTTCATAAGCGCTAAGCTGTAACTACACTACACTACACTTACTCTTTCGATCGATTGTCCTTGCTTTCCATATTTATATCCTTATTTAGATGGCTGTTCAGCTATTTGTTTATGTTACTAAGGTGATCCGCCTGTTTAATGTGGAAAAGCACACAATGGTGTGCGCGGGGTATGTTCACTACATTGGTTAAACAGCTGATTGCTAGCAATGCGCTTAAGCAAAAAAGTTAGTAGTTTATTTGTGTTTATTATCAAAATTCAAATAAAAATATACAAATATTGGAAAATAATTTAATTTTTTTAATTACTCATTGTTTAAGTTTATTATATTAGAAATATATGTTTTTTCTTTTCTTTATATAATTATAATATACTATAAATTATATAATTTTTTATTTTACTATATATACAAATATTGAAAAAGATATTAAAATTTTTTTAAAGTTAGTTTATTATAAAAAAATATATATATTTGTATTTTTTTCACTAATTTTTCCATTAAAAATTAATCAAACCGTTCTATTCTATCTATTCTATATCTATTGTTCCATCTGCATAATAAATTCCCATACATGCATTCCAGCTTCGGGTGTATAAATCCGAGTTATTTCTATTTAACTATGTAGACCTGCGAGGCGTTGGAAAGAAATACTTGGCCGCATAAAAATCAGTAGACCCAACTGTCGTGGAAACGACAACCCTAAGTACATTAACTTCTTACTAATAATGCCAATTATTTTGCACCTCAGCTTCAACCAAAATCTTCATCAACACACTCAAACATATTATAGGTATAAGCAACGTCATATAAGTTTACAAGTTGATAATTTTTTCATGTGCATGCATAATTAAAATGAATAAATAAATGGCAAAGAAATTCAGCATTTTTAGCACGAAAAATTCACTCAAGAATTGGGTACAGCAAAGTTGTTGCAACATACAAAAACAGCAATCTCCCCCCAGAGTCACCGCTATGTACAACACACATACATATGTGCCTGTGTACCTATGTATGTATATGTATATGTAAATATGCATGTGCATCACCTTAACGGCAGTAAGTAGGAAATAAGTGAATGTTTTTGCTCGTTAGGCAGTTGCTGCTGCGCTTTTTAAATTGACAAAAACAAGAAAAAAATACAAGCAAAAGGTATGTGCACTTAGCGCACACCAATTCATATAAATATGCGTGTAAATGTATGCAAAAATATTACTTGCTATAAAAATACTGTTGAAAGAAAGCAGTCTTGCACTCCGCTGCAACCGAAAAAAGCTACAGCAAGTATGTAAATAACGAAGTGTGCGAATAAGTGAACAAAATGGCAGTTGCAGCGGCAGCAAATAAAAAATAATTGCAAAATATGAATTTATAATGAGATATTTATACAAATGCACAGCGACTCACATTTCTGCTTGCATAAATATGCATACGTCGCTGCTCATAAACTTTACCATAATTGTCCATACAGTTTTTTGCGCGGCTAGCGAAGCAAGCTCTTGCTTTTTGAAGCGACTGCAAAAGTTGTACAAGGACATTTCTTTGCATAAATTTAAACAGATTTTTTTCTTGCATACTACTTGTATATGTGTTGCACATTTTAACGTTTGTACGCTACACTGTATACTCCTGTTTTTTAAGTTATGTTTAAAAAATAATATTATAGAACAAAAGTTGTTAGAAATCAGTGTTATTATTTCGTACTCATGAGCAATAAATATCTATCGTTCGATATTAATTAGTTCGATTTTCGATTTTTTAGTACATGGAGACTAAAATTAAAAATGTTTATAGCCTGAACAGCGTATATTGAGTTTGCCACGTAGTTTGTAACACCCAAAAGTAACATCGGAGACCCTATAAAATATGTAGGTACATATACATATGTATATAAATGATCAGAGTGACGAGCTGAGTCGATTTTGCCATGTCTGTCTCTACGTTTGTCTGTATATAGCGAAATATCGATCTAAACTTTTGTTTTTTTTTCCTTTTCTCTCAAAAAATAAAAAAAAAGAATCGGCGATATCGGACAACTTTAGCTTTAGCTGCCATACAAACTAACCCATCAAAATCAAGTTCTTGTATGGAAAATCATTTTATTTGGCAAGATTTCTTTACGAGATTTGGCAAAAATTATTGCTCACGTTAACGCTACAAACTCCGAAGCTATTGTTCGGATCGGACTACTATAGCAAATAGCTGCAATGCAAACTGACCAATCAAAATCAAGATAAAGATCTTTTTATAACCTTTTATAGTATAAGAAATACACCTGTGAAGAGTATTACAGCAAACAAAGTTAAAGTTCTTTATTATTTTTACACAATTCTTAGCTATAAAATTGAATTGCGAAGTGTAGCTCAACAAGCGAGTCGCTTTAAACGTATAAGAAATGTGTTAAGAGCCTTAATTGCAATTTACAAGAAAAATCGCTGGAGCGGTTTGTTATAATTACTGTGTAAAATAAATTTTAAGTACATAGTTGCATTGCTCACTTCAGTAATAAAGCACAAAGATGCGGCCGGAAAACTTTCTTGCAATTTGTATGCAAATTAAAAAGAAATATGTCAGATTTACACATATGTAATGTAAAGTTCCAGTTATGTAGTATATACACAAGTAACAGTAATTAAAATAGTGCAGCGAACCTACATATATATTTTATTCTTCTGTTTGCATATTTTCTTCTTATAAAATAATTACATTTTCCCATATTCCTACAATTCACACGCTCTTGTGCACTGCTGCCTTTCATATTTCTTATTTGCCAATTTTAAGTATGCACTTGTTATGCAATTAAAGTGATATTCACTAAAAAAAAAATAAGAAAATACAATTGTCAAACAGCTGTAATCAAAGCATTAACACTATCTAGTGGCGTGATCTTCTTTCACACACAAACAACAAACAACCTCAACTGCAGCTCAGCTGTGTGCACCGCATTTTTGTTTACAAATAAGTGGCTGCCATTTGATTATTTTTGCGCTGCAACACACCCACCGCATTGTAGTTTGAAAGCATAGTAATTGCGCTTAAGCAAACAATAAAGCTGATTAATAAAGCCAAAAAAGCCTGGAAACGTAAGGGTGCATAAGTATATATTCGTTATTTATACGGTGCAGACAAGTGGCAAGTGACAAATGTGCTTGCGGTGGCAAGTGTCCTTTCATTAAATATATTTGCCAAATATTTTTGATGTGCTAAACCAACACAGTATTTTCTACACTACCTCAGGCGCTTTGCAACAACAGTTAACGCTAGTGAATGGCACAAAAAGCATTGCAGGCCTATTAACTCTACTTTGTGTTGAACTTCATCAATTCGTACATCAATTCGCATTAAATTAAGCGTAAAATATACAAAAGCAGTGATTTGTTACAACAAGTGCCCTTTCATTAGCATAAGCATAGAAAATAAAAGCAACAACACGTCTAATAAAGGACTTCCATACATACATACATATATGCACATACGGAGTTCACTCTCGATATTTCGGCAGTCCGCTACCTCAAACAACAATAACGAAAATTCGTGCAATATTTGTTAAAATAACAACAAAAACAAGTTAATAATACCTTTTACAAATAAAAAAATTTCAATACAAGAACTTGATTTTGAACGTTCAGGTAATATGGCAGCTATTTGCTAAAGTGATTAGATTTGCACTATTTCTTCACAGATTATACCTCTATCTTAAACAATAATTCGTGCAAAATTTCGTAAGATATCTCGTCAAATAAAAAATATTTTCATACAACAACCTCATTTTGATCGTTCAGTTTGTATGGCAGCTATATGATTTAGTGGTCCGATATTGCCGGTTCTGACGAATAAGCAGCTTTTTGGGGAAAAAAGAGCGTGTGCACAATTTCAGAACGATATCTCAAAAACTGAGGCTGTGCATGCCTAAATCGACTCAGCTCGTCAAACTTAATATACTCTGTTTAGGGTATAACAAGCATTTGCAAATTGAACCCTTAATAGTTATACTACTTGTAATTCATGTGCTATTGATAGCAATTGCAATTGTTGTGGTTGCCTTTTATAAATAATGCTTTATAGCTTTTTATATAATCACACATTTGTGTTTGTGCGCGTATTCAAGCATTTTCAACCCACTTTCTATTATACAAAAAAGGGCGTGTGTTTAACATATTGTCGTCATGGGTGTGTTTAGCGACTCTTTGACACTCACTACTCACCACTTGCGCATATTGCTTGCGATACTCTTGACTTTTGGTGAGCTGCAATTATGCGCGGCTTATTTTAGTTTCACATGCCTATTTTTCCAACAAAGCTATTAGTTGATAACGTTAAAGATAATCTTGCTAATTTATCGTATTATGTAAACAATGCCACAAATATAGAAAAGTGCAGAGAGCATCTTTATTACCACATATCGGCTGTCGCGTGAGAACATTGGACGGAAAATAGAACTTATCGTTACAGTGAGATTATAATCTTCTACCGTCGAATAGTTCTTTTTAGACGCGTTCGGTGCGGCAATGGACCGGTATTTTCGCTATAGAGTCATTCATAGACTCAAATGTCCTCTTAATGGGTATCTATGGTCTTAAAAATGTGTAGTCCGATTTCGACAATTTTTAAATGTTTTCCTGAGGCCAACCTTAGTCCAACCCTTTTGTTTACCTTTACCGAAGTTAAATATTCGAGGTCGATTACCCGTTTCTTTACCTTTAGAGAAATTCATAATTCTTCGTTTTCTCTTCACACCAGTTGGTTTTTTTAAGAACTCCTATTTCTTTTACAACTCACTCGTAGTTAAACAGTCACACGTTACAGATGTCATAGAGCGCAACACTACGTAGTAATACAAACTTTTAAATTTTGAGTTAAGTTTTTAGTTTCAGTTTTATTTATAAGAAAGTTTTGTAACAAAATTTAATTAAATGAAAATACCTATGTAGAAACGTAAGTGCCCACAAGCTCATAAATTGCAAACAAAGAGGTCATTGACCCCAAATGTAAACAAAGGTTATTGCCTTAGCTAAATGTAAACAAAGGTTGTTGCCTTCGGTAAATGTAAACAAGAGGCTCAGTAAACTCGTAAAATGTAAACAAAAAAATCATTGATCCAATCTAATGTAAACAAAAATGTCAGCGACCCCAAATGTAAACAAATGTTCTTGACTTGGTTAAATTTAAACAAAGGTTGTTGCTTTGGCTAAATGTAAAAAAAGGTTCATTGACTTCGTAAAATGTAAACAAAGAGGTCATTGACTTCGAAATGCAATCAAAAGGTTCATTGAACTCGTCAAATGTAAACCAGAAGATCGTTGACCGAATATAACGTAAACAAAAAGGTCAGTGACCCCAAATGTAAGCAAAGGTTGTCGACTTGGCTAAATGTAAACAAAGGGTGTTAACTTGGCTAAACGTAAGGGTCATTGATCTAATAAAATCTCAAGAACAAGATTAATTAAAAAAATCGGTTCAATAAGTAGAAATATATAGTATAAATTATTATATATAAAAACAAGATTAAAATTTATATGGAGAATACGGTGGATGGGGCAATAGTTTGACAAATTTGGTGGGGGTCGTGTAAGACCCCACCCTGTGAATGCCTCTCTGGGTCACCTTTCCGACCCGTAGGAGAGTATTCGCCTTCTTTAGTGCTACTTTGCCGTGTAAAGTCCGTTTGTGTCCAAAAATTGTAACTACTTGGACTACTTTCTATTAGAAAATCCTATTTAAATCAAGTATTGTGGAGACATACAACATAGCGCTAGATCTCTCAACATACATATACTCCACTAAATTTTTCCCTTCTTCAATTTTATGAATGAATGAATAAATAAAAGATATTTGGTAACAGCAATCGCCAAAATGCTATATGCTATAGGGGTCCGATATCTACGGTTCTCACGAATGAAGAGCTTTTTGGGCAGAAAAAAACGTAAATAGGCACACAAACATTACTTAATTGTCTTAGCTTGTCAGGCTCATTCATTCATCATTTATATAAGTAAATAAATATGTATAGCATATACACTCTTCAGCGTATAAAAACTTTAGAGTTCGACTAAATATACCGAAATAAGGTAATATTGAGCGCCGGATTTCCCAAAAAATAGTTCCGCATGAATACTAGGTCGTTTTGTAATCACAAAGTCTAATTTAAAGGCCTGACGAATATAAGGTTCTTTCTTCGAGCTCCGCACCTTAAATCGTTCTGTTATTCCTCAAACTACGACTACCTTAAATATTTTATTAATTCTGTCACACCCTCTACACCAAACAAAACTCGCCTACAAAAACAAATGCTATAAATGACAACAAAAAAAAAAGAAAAATGGTAAAGAAGTTGCCAACTGCCGCAAACAGTAAATAATACGAATATAATTTTCCTTTTTCTTCTTTCTAACCTGCGGCACTTGATTTTAATGATTTTTAAACTTTTCTACTTTTAAAATCAAGCAAAATCAACCAAGCACAGCAGTTGGTCTCATCAGCGCGCGCAACAACACGGCGTGTAACAAAAAAGCAATAACAATTACATTGCCCACGTATAACAATAACAGCAACAAAATCACAAACCCACACAATAATAACAAAAACAAACAAGCACGTCAAATGCCAAGCTATTATGTCATCATTAGTGAGCACCGCACTTGACTTCCGGCTGAAGGGCTCGCCATATTGCGTAAAAATTGTATAGACACCACCAATTTGCGGTGGTCGCATGTGCTACACTGTGTTTGTGTGTGTGTGTAAAGGAGTTTGCGCCTGTGCGTATGTTTCTACCGCTGTATACATTTATATATCTACCGTCTTTTGTTGCTTTTCAAACAAATTCTGGTGCATTGTTGCTTGTGCTTGATTTTTGTTGTTGTTGGTTTTGCCTGTTACTCGTTTGCGTTCTCGCTCTGCGCCTTTTTGTCGCTAATATTTGCTTGACTGTGCGGCGCAACTTCGTTTTGCGGTTCCATTTTACTTGCCACTCAAGTGCTGGCTTCTATTTATGTATGTATGTATGCATGTATGTATGTATGCATGTATGTGTGTGTGTTTGAATGACTATTAAAATGTTTGCTACAATATTATCCGTTTGGAAAATTGTTACAAATTGTATTTGCGCTTTGAGGCATGTAGATCAAAATAATTTGCGTGTCAATGTGAGAAGTAGCATTCCTCATATCCTTATAATTGCGGCAGTTTTTGTTGCTATTAGCGCGTCGCAGCAAGTTCTATGGTGAATTTGTTAATTTACATGTTTTTTCAGAGCTTTCCAAACATCATTTGAAAAGAAGTTACTCCTACACAGGGTTGATTTTTGTTGCTTCTAGTTGTTAGACAGAAATGCAAACTATCTAAGAATCTAACTATGCCAGACTGCCTAGCAAAAGATACAGTCTCAAGACGGAATGAATTCCTGTAAGACTTTTATAGAAGGAAACTTCTACACCGAAGCCTAGTGTATTCAAGACCTTCAAAGGCTAAAAATATCTTTATAAACAATCAATGTAAACGTCATGAATCCGTCAATCAATGTTCTTATGACGTGAAGTGATGTTTAATATCATCTCATGTTTAAAAATTGAGAGTGCTCCGTTTAATCCACAAAAAGTTTCCTCTGCGCCAAATGACGGACATTTTAATATAGCGCATTCTTCTACCAAACATATTGTCTGAAGAATTGATGATTAGATTCATCAATAGAAATTTAGATACTGTATATTTGCCAGTTATTTTATTGTACCTTAGCAATGTTCTTAAAAGAGAAGGCCAACTGAAAACCATTTTTAATGCTGTATCGGAATATGAAACACAAAAAAAATCAAATGGCTTTTTAATATGAAGTTAAGTTATACCACTTAAAATGCCGAAGCTCGGGACGGACTGTGCCAAGGAGGAGCTTATATCAACCACAACAGTTGTCGAAGAGTTCGAGCATTTAATCTTTCAGGAACAAACTGTGGTAATAATTCAAAAGTGCTTATAAGTTCGAAAGAGATAACCGTGCGATATATTTCGCATCTCAATATTACCAAATATAAAGAAGGAGTATGTTTAAGTCGTGTGGTGAACAAGGACAGAGCTAAATAGCTGCGGACATCAACTAAAAAATCAAGAAACCCCTGAAATAACGGCGCGATGAGGCTATGCTGGCTACAACGTGTCATGTTAAATGCACCAATTCCGAAAGCTCGTCCTAAACGTTATAGAGTTCGATCTTCAAGATCATAGCTGTTCAGTTCGTTCAACTTTCGTTGTGATTTACGTGAGTACCTGCCGTCGACGATCTTACCTCACGGTGCTCAAAAGCACAGCGTATCAATACAATGTGTTGATCAGCGCCCCAAACAATACGAGCTATTTGCAAGTATTTATTTGAATACCAGTGGCCAGTGTATATGGGCACACTTACCATCTTGGTAGGATTCGAGGCCGACCTAAAACCTCTTCCGTTTTCGGGTACGTAACCCAGTTGCTTCAACAACTTTTTCTTTTGAACTGAATTTTCAGTTCTCCTAGCATTTAGGTTTAAACCACAGCCACCACGTATCTCCACAATGGGCCAAAACCAATGAGTAGGTTGGACCGAAGTCCAAGGGCATTCTGCTACCCGTGGTAACAGGGTTGAGTCTCCGGTAAGACTGTGTAGCCGAAGCTACTGCCAGTTGAGCTACCTATCAACTCAATGACTGTTGACATTGGTCGCTTGAACTTCAAATGTCTGTTTATTTGGAATCTCATTTAAAGTCTATAATATCAGTTCGAGCTGCGTATTATAGCACTATTGCTGACGTAACTATGCTCATATTTCGTGCCATAGCTTAATAACAGTCATAGTGCATTTGGATTTTAGTCGCCTCTTACGACAGGCATACCTTACCGCGGGCAAATTCTTAGGGAGAGTTCAGTTCGTTCAATAGGAATCTTTCCAATTAAGTGGTATATTTTCGAAATAAAAGGAAACAGAAAGTAGATAGCTGGCGCGAGAAAGTTCTCTCAGCTGAAATTTTCGTCAAATTTTTTGTCATAAATGTTGGATCTTTTGAAACACCAACCATTTCCAACGGCTTATCAATATAAAGATAGTTCTCCGATAGACGCTGATTTCAACTACTTTGCGCCACTTGTCTATTGAGTGCATCTAATGAAGAAAATAATCGAAATAGTTACTTCCATAGAGCAAGCTTTCCTTTTCAATTTAAAATAACCAAAAAATGCGTCAGTTTAAGAACCGCTTCTCAAATAAGTTACGATTTTTCTTATCGAGAATGCAATTAGCCATAAAAGTTCGAGATCTTTTAGTGAGTTCGGTGTTCCAATTTTTTGATTTATCGTTAGTTAGCTGTCATTATTCATTAAATTACGTAAAGCCAGCTACTTCTTCTATTTGAAATAACAAAAAAATTCTTAAGTCTAAGGCAGAGCGCTAAGGTAAGCACCAGCTTTCGCTTAAGAAACGATCTTTCTTCGAACTTTCTTGTTAAGAACGCAGTTCGAGACTACAGTTTGAGTTTTCTTTTTGTAATCGGATTTCGATTTTTTGTGTTATCGTTTGTTAGCTGTCATTTCTCCTAAACTAAGGCTTTCTTAATAAGCTTTTATATGCAAATGCTGTTCTTCTATATTTTACAAATTTAGCTTAAGCATTCGATATTTTATCTCCCTCAATTTGTATAATTCGAATATTTAAGTAGCGCTGCCGTATTTTGACTTTTGTGCGCATTTAAAACCCTTCACTTTGTTATATTTTCCACAATATTATTCAATATATTAACTTTGAGTGAATTTTCCAATTTCATTGTACATTTTCTAGCCATAATCGATGGCGGCCAACGCATAAAAGGCGAATAAAGATGCTACAAACAGCGCTGATGTTGCAAAGTTTACAGCTTAACCGTTTGAATTATGTTGCAAGTATCGCAGCCACACAGCTTATGAATGCATTTCTGCGCGCATATTTTTTAACATTTCCACTACGCAAATTTTATTGCGCGTTATTATTGTTTTTTTTTTTTTGTTTTTATCAGCCAACTGCAGATAATTTGCAACATTAAGCGCTGATTTATTCGCCACATTTCTTTCTGCTTAACAACTATTTTGCGCGCTGCTGTATATATATATGTATATATATTATGTATGTATATACAATCCGCCGTTATATTTTGTTGCTGCACTCATTACAATTTATTTCCAATTCACCTGCAGTTGATTTTCACTGATTTTCCTGGAGCATCCTTCAGTTGTGCTGCTTTTAATTAGCGCTTGGCGTAGCCTAGCATTGCATTCATTCGGCTCCCCCGCGCAATTTCTATTTCAGAACTTTTTTCATATACATGCATACATACATATGTACATGCTGGCACCCCACCGCGCGCACCAATTCACGCTTTTCAGCGCTGCAGTCGACAGTCGGCAGTCAGCACTCGACATTCGCCATTCAATTTGCCTCGTTTAAATGTGAAAAGTAGTAAGAAAATATCTGCCAAACCATGCAATTTTTCTACACCATTTTATTTTTACGTTTGACAGCTATACATATGCGCACATACACATATAAAGGTGCCTAGTATACATTCGATTTTATTTACAAGTGGCTTTCACTATGTTGCAACCCTGCGTTTTGCAATTGCATTCACTTTGCCGACGTTCCCATTCCATTGAAGCGCACAAGCATCGCATTGCGGTGTAAATATGCATGAAAATGTATCACTGTGATGCTATTTGTTGTTGTTGTTGGTATTATTATTGTATACTGTTGCATTTTTTATTGTGCTGCACATATAATTGCATGCTTGTTGGTTGTTTTCCAGTTGGCTACATTTTGTATCTTTTCCATTTTAGAAGTGCATTTTTACAAAAACATTTTTTTTTCAAAAGAAATATATTCATATATACAGCTATTCAACAATTTCATGTACAATTATGTATAATCTACATAGAAGTAAAAATTACACACATAAGACTCATAGAAACTCGAAGCGTGTTGCAGAAATGGCAGCACGGCTGATGGATATTGTAAATTTTTCTTCATCAGTAGTATAGTATGCACTGATTACATAACCGCATTCTTTGGTTGACTTTAAAGTTACTTACACAAAGAGTAACTACTACTCGGGCTCTACTATGGTGTTATTAAGTCTTCACGAATGAATAACAGAAGAAACCCATCGATACTGGATAACTCTCCACCGTTAACATATTAAGACTTTGCGAATAAGTAACAGTAAATAACCGTAGCTAATGGTTTACCTAACGTACCAACATACTATCGACCGTGGTAAACCTGGAACGCCTTGAAAACCAAACACAATGAAAGCTTGCTTGAATACCATGCTTGGAAAAGAATAACAAGAGAGTTTGAAAAATTTGACTTTATCCATGAAAACAAAGCTAAAGGGATCCTCTTGCTCGCAAAGTCGCGTTTATTAAGGCTTTAGACTTCCGTATAACGAGTATTTTATTTGAGACGTGTGTTTTTCAATGATACCTTACTTTTTCCGAGTTGGTCTCTTTTACAGCTTTTACTTGATTAATACTCTGTTTGGTTTGCCGTTTCATAATACATAAACCTATTTATTTATTTATTTATTTATTAAAGGAAATACAAATATAAATAATTATAATATTTATAAAATATAACAGCACTAGCGACAAGGCATTCAGCTGCGAATAGACATAAATAATTGTTTCGCACCTTGTTTACTCCAGTGGACAAGGCGCATTCTCAGATATGCCGTACAGTGGTAGATTTAACGGAAGGATCGTGGTTTGTGGGCTTACAAAATCCAACTCGTGGAAGAATTAAAGCCGAACAATTGTTCAGAGTTGAAGTTCACTTTTAAATGGGCACCTTAATATGTTAAGCAAAATTATCGCATTTGAAGTGATGACAATCAACAAGCCATTCTTCATACGACGTTACATCCTCAAAGAGTTACTATTTGTTGTGCTCTATGGGCAGAGGGAGTCTTTGGTTGCACATTTCTGCAAAAATTAAGCCAACCAACAACATAATGTTACAGTCAATGGGGAACGGTAGAGCCATGATTGGCGTCTGAATTTAAAGAATTTGAGTGAAGGACTCAGACGGCGCTACATACAGCCAACGAAACAATCAATTTATTGAAGTAAACTTTTGGTGAGCGCATTATCTTGCGTCGTACCCTCCAAAAGCATGTGATTTAGCCTCATTATATTTAGCTCAGATAAACCTGAGATGATTGACGCTTTGGAAGAGAATATTCGGTGCATTACTGCACTCTCCCCAATTGCTGCAAAAAGTGGTTGAAAATTGGGTTTCTCGCCTGGAATTTATTAGGGCCAGCCGCGGCGGTCACCAATAAAGCTAAATTCTTGACCAAAACATTAAATTATATGCTTAAGAATGATAAAGAAACCAACATACACTAGTCGCTTTTAATATTCTTTGGAATTCTTTATAAGAAATAGTTTGTCTAGTGTAAAACGGCGTGTTTCTTTATATCCTTAGAAAGTCTAAGAATGTTACCATGGTATTGCAATATTTACTTCATAACCAAGATCAGTGTTCAATCTACGACAAACCTTTCAAAGACGTAAAAAATTTTATTCCAAGGGTTACCACCGAGTTGCTGTAATGATTCGGTGTAGTCACCTGTAAAGGCGTTACACCTCTTCCATTTTGTGAAAAAGCGGTTAAAACTGACGCAAAAATATACCAGCAGAATATTTTAGAAGGTCTGGTAAAGCAATTAAGCAATAATCTCTTCGATGGAGAGGTTCTGCTCCAGCACACAAGGCAAACCCCACACAGCAGTGGCTTAAACGAAATATGCCTGGCTTCCTGCAGATGTTTGGCCATCTGGAAACCCATATTCGAATCCATTGACTACAGGTTGTAATCAAACTTGGAGAATTTGACCTGTCGAATACTTCACAGAATAACGGCCTAACCTTGTAACAGAACTTATGGCATGACTGCGTATTTGAATACCACCGTATATTCTCATCAATCTCTAACTCGCGCGTATTTAAAAATCACTTTTTCCACCTACACACACAAGTGTCAGAAGACTGTAAGGTATATTTCACTGTTCAACACTCAACTCAGACCAACGCCGTCTCACTTGAGTGCCACAACCTCTCAAGCTATGAAACTTTTAATGAAAAACGTAAAACCGCAAATAACCAACTGAAAACGCTTTTGTTTTTGTAATCCTTTGTGGTGTATGTAACAACTTTTTATGGTTGAAATAATTTTTTAATCGGAATAAAGTGTATACAAAAGAATCAGCGAGAAGTGTGTCTGCTAGTAAGTGTGAGGAGAAAAATTTTAACTTTTGCATTTACCAATCAAATGGTAACACCCAATAATTTTATAGTAGGAAAGCAAAATTTCTAGAACATCGGTGTGCTTATTTGGTGCAATGGATAACGGAAAAGGGCATAACTTGTACTATAAAGGTTTCTTTTTTTTTGGTTACAGAGCATGTTATAATTAATGATAATTACTTATTTTACTCACTTTGTAGAAGTCTTTCATGTTTAATGAACTTAAGGCTTAAACGAAAGACATTGACGCTTGATTAAAGTCGAAAATAAAGTATACCATAGCCACCTTTTTGCCAGATAAGTCTGCATTCTTCTTCGAGTTATTAAATGATGTTAAAAAAACTTAAAGTTTCATCCATTCTAAGCACAAAATCGATCAGATTTCGAGTAATCTAAGCTTAAAAAATATTGAAATTTCTTCTAATAATTTTTAAACCAAATTTTAAAAGTCAGTCAACTGTCAAAATATAAGTTTGCTGCAACGACACATGCGTTTCAGCTAAGTTCCACACCATTAATGCTATAGTGAAACTAAACTCTTCAAATAACCTAACAATATCCATACCACTAATAAAAACAATATTTATTTCGTTTACGTGACGTTTTTATTACTTTTTATTCTATCCATAACAGCAATTAAGTTTATTTTTTCTTATGCTAATTTTTATTACTTTCACATTACATCAACTTCTAATCGAACCTATTTTTTTTTTTTTTTTTTTGAACTAAGCTTTGTTGCCGTTTTTTTTATAATTAATTTCGCACAAATATTTTGGTTCATTGCAAAGCAACTTAAAGTTTTATTTACAATAAAATTAAAGCAAAAACACAAACATACTAAAAATTCGCTTAGCTAAATTAGAATTTCACTAATTGCGCCGCCTGCCTTACAGCGGACAGCCATGCACGTAACTCACATTACGAAAGATCGCCGCCGCTGCGGCGGAAGTAAGAAAATTGCATGGATTCGTTGGACTAAACGTCGATAAGCCCGTTGGGCAACAGCCCAGCGTTGCGCCAGTAGTGCCATCGCTAACGAACTCTTTCTCTAACGTCGCCTGGTGACGCAGCTGTTCGAGACGCAACTGATTTTGGCGCTTCCACTTCGTGCTGTTGGTAAATTGGTTAAATGACAAAAAAGGTGAGTTACTAAAGTTAGTAAATAAATAAAAGCCATAAAAAGAAAAGAAAAGAAAAAAACGCGTTGCCGGCGACTTACCGTCTATTCTGATACCAAGTTTTCACTTGCGTTTCCGACAAGTTGAGCGTCTCTGCCACATCGCTGCGATCGGCCACAGATAAATATTTCTGACAACGAAATTTGCGTTCGAGATAGGCGAGTTGCGCATGTGTGAAGGCCGTGCGTCTTCGACGCGGCTTGCGTCCACTCTTATTCAAATTTAAGCCCAGCTTGCTGTGATGCATATGATCACTGCCGCCAATACCACTTCCGCCAAAACCATGTGTTTGCATGTGTGCTGCTTGCATATCCAACTGATTGTTAGTGTTTGATGTCGCATTGCTGTTCGTGTTATTGTTCGTATTGCGATTAGCGCCGCGCTCATCGCCATTTGGAGAATGCTGATTCGACTCTACGCTGGACTCGTTGACCATAAAGTGTAGTTGCGTTGTGCTGCCACCGGCCGCTGTCCCATAGTGATGACTGTGCAGCATATCCGAATCAGGTGAGGAACGATCCTCGATGTCGATTTCTGAGTTCTCATCGGACAAATCGGAATCTGCAAGGAAAAACAAAGATATTTGCTGATATTTTAAACATTCTATTGTAGTGTCCTAATGGTATCACGTAAGTTTGCAAAAGGGAACATTATAACTAGAGAATCGTAAGATTTGAATTTATTAGTTTTTAAATTAAATTATCAGCCCTATAGCGAGCTTGACCCGTCATATGCTAGGCGGATGAAATATTTGAGAATTTGAAGAAAAGGGTTATTAAGCGCCTTTAATTTGGTCAATCGTAAGTAGCCCTCGCAGCATGCATCTGTCATTTAACAACATATGAAAGACTGTGAACTCTAATCAAATGACTCTCCAGGCGAAATGATGGCTTGGGCTATCCAACGCCATCAAGTGTCACAAATTTGTACGTCGTAGTGAAGAAATAAGTGATAAAAAGAAAACCGGACAGACACAATAATCTTAGCTGTTATGCACCGCCAACAAGCAGTAGTTGTTCCGACCCGAAACCGCCGAAAATATATTCCGAATTTATACGTACATCTAATGCTTAATTTATCGTCAAAGTGATTGCTTTCATGCATTCAAAGAAGCTGCAGCGAATTTTTGTTAGAGATATGAAAAGTTCTTGGCAAACTAAGCCAGCGAAATGCGTGAACTGCACATATTTGCGGCATTTTAAGACGTGAACTTTAGGAAAACGATTTTTACATAAGCCACTACTTTTTGTTGTTATAAAATCCACAGAAAAATTGTAGACATTTTATAAATTTAAATAGAGAATCAATTACGAACCGAAAGGAAGTCAAATTTCGTGTGCAAACACAGCAGTTGCAACCGACAACGCTGGTGCCAGGCAGCGCTGTGACGGCAACCGCTACTTGGCTCATTAGTATCCCGTTGTGTTGCTCGTGTAAACGCTTAACCGCCCAAGCAGAATGCAGCAACGTTTGAAAGTTTAAAAATAGCGCACATGTGGATAGTCATCTGGATGTGCTTGTGCTTAGACAGACGACCACGCAAATGAAGTCAACATATAAACATATGTATTATATTATATATATATACAAGTATATATAATATAATATTGCATATTAAAGTCTAGTAAAAAGAAATCCATTATTTTTTCAGTATAGTTGTATAAGTGAAATGCCGTTAAGCTATACGGTATTACAAACATCGTTTCATACCGTTTCAACACTTGTAAAAGAAGGATATCAGCAAAGAGAAAATGCACCATATTTTACTTTAATTTCATGCACCGAACTTCCATCTCTAAATCATAACAAAATCGATACATTTCAGCAGCAGACTGTTACCGATTATGATAAGTGAAACATTAACGACAAGGTCAAGCGAAGGCGGTGTTGGTCGAATCGCGGTGAGCCGGCGCATATGCGGCCAAGCACGGACCATGTGTGGTTAGTGGTATTGACAGAGAATCCTCTACTATGAGCTGATTTCCAAAGGCCAAACTCCTCATTATGGAAATTATGTTCAGGACAACACGAGGCCACCACATATCGATAGTTATTTGGCAGAAGCTCCGGGAGCTTGACTTGGGGGCTCGCATACATTCACACTTCCTGTCTACGCTTCAAGAGAAGCTTGCGAAAATCAACTGCCTCAGTTTTTGGCCAATAGTGACAAGGATTTCTATGAGAGTGGCATTACGAAATTACCTTTAAAATGGCAACAAGTTTTCGAGCAAACTGTATTTCTTTTTTAAGGCATAATTTTGGTTATTACTTAGTTACATACATACATATGTGCATTCAAATATTTTTCAAGTGCGCGAACGCACAAAAACTGCTACATCAAACCTGACAACGCCTTCACAGTTAGCTTTGCGCACTTTAGCCGACAAAACAATGCGAAAAGCAATAAAAAATAAAATCGAATAATCCATTAGGCAACACTTGAAGTACCTAGACGAACTCGTGTTCTACCACTTATGTCTACATGCATTGTAGTTATGTACAAATAAATTGGTACATCTCAGCCTTTTAACCTCTTCACATTGACTTTGACTTTTTCAAATCAGCCTCAATTTGTGCATAAAAAAACAAAATCTAACAAAAACTGCAAAAAAAGTTATACGTGTATAAAAAGCAGCAGCGGTTTATTTATATCCGCCGGAGATATGCGTATATCCTGTGGATGTAACCCTAATACCTAAACATAGACACTCATTCATGCACTCGCATGCAGATATACTTGTACTATATAAGTATATATAAGTATAGTATATCATAAGTGGACATGTGTACACGTACTCGTCATCGATGTACATATATCTACTGCGCCACTCACTGCACCGCAGGCTGATTATATTCACGTGCCGTCGTGATAGTCAATTCAATTGTTGCTTCCTGCTGGAATTTTTTAGCTAAAAGCGTTTTTCGTTTGAAGCCACTCGTACGTATTCATTCTAATTTTACCAAAGTGAAGCAGCCAGCAAGTGAAGGCAAGCAACTTGCGCTGGCAAAAAAATGCGTAGGCTATCACGTGTGTCTGCCGCGCAGCAGGACAGCAAAGTTATATGTGTTCATTGCTGAAAAGCTTGCGTACTCATATGTAGTTAAATGTAAGAGTATAAGCATATTGCTATAGATGCGATAAATTTCATTTTAACCCCTATTTACAAGTTATATTTGACTGTTTTTTCTTGCCTTATCGCACCTTTGATTTTTTGTGAAATTTGTATGACATGTTGATGTGTAGAATATATCTGTGTTTTTATTACTATGTAGACCTCATCGGACACTAAAGCATGTTTTAAAAAATCTTTAAACTTTTTTATACATTTTATTGCAGTTTATGCTATGCTATGCGTTCCAGAACATAGTGATATTCCTGGTAACTGTGTAGCAGATGAACTAGCCAGAGTAGGCACCACCCTACAATAAAATCGCGAAAAAGTGGAAATTTATACGCATCTGGCTACTTGTAGATATTTAATCGACAAACATGTTTAAATATAGCTGAGTCCCGATGGAGTTAATAACTATTTTGCTTAACAAGCAGGCAAATATGGCATGAATGGAATATGGGCCGCACATGCCGACTATTAAAATTCAAAAGGAATGACATAAGAACTCTAGTAGAAATGCTAACAGCTCACTGTCTAATTGGCAGACATGCCGGCCGACTCAATCACTCAAAAAAAACTGGTTTGGTCCGTTACCCAGCCGAGTCTTCTGCAGAGCCATAACCGAACCAACATACAACAAATAATATTTTAGTCGGTAGCTACATCATGAAAAAAAGTTCCAAAGTCGAGTATGATTTTTACATTTGTTGCTTTTCCTTTAAGCGTTTAGGTACTTAATACCGGTAAATGGCACCGAATTTACTAGATATGGCCGACATACCGCCGTAAGAAAATCGGCTACCTAAATCTTTTATTAATATACAAAATATTGCGGTTATAGGAGTTATGGAATTTTTATATTTTATGCACGTTTGTAATATTCCTACAGGGTATTTATGGAATTTTTTGTATATCCTTATTTTATTACCTATAAGCTTTTCTGTTTGTTAACATGTCTTCAATTGAACATACTTCAGGTTATTCGATTTTGATTGTCATCATTCGAACAAAAAGTCACGTTACAGTACTAAACAAGCAATTACTTATCAATAATAAGAAAACACATGAACTTCTGTCGCGCCGAAACTATAATACCCTTCACCAATAAAAAAAGTTTTCCATACAAGCACTTGAGTTTGATCAGTCAGTTTGTATGACAGCTACATATAAGCTAAAGACGGCCGATCTGAATAATTTTTCGCAGATCGTAATCTCTGTGCCAAAATTTTAAGATACCACGAAAAATAAAAAAGTTTTTCATGCAAGCACTTGAGTTGGATCGGTTAGTTTGTATGGCAGCTATAGCCTATAGTGATCCGTTATCGACGGATGACAACAAACAACAAATGAGCAGCTTCTCAGGGAGACACAGACGAATGTTTCGAAAAAATTTCAGTAGGATATCTCAACAACTTAGAGACTAGTTCGCTTGTATACAGATGAACATGTTTAAATCGACTCAGCTCGTCACGCTTATCATTTATATAGATTTTATACGGTCTCCGACGTTTCACTCTGTGTGTTACAAACTTCGTGTGAAACTTAAACCCTATTCAGGGTATAAAAAGCATATAACTTCACACCAAACTAAATTTTTAGCTTCATAAAACCAGCTATCGGCTATGAGGGCATACCGATAAGTA
Source organism: Bactrocera oleae (assembly GCF_042242935.1). NCBI lineage: Eukaryota > Metazoa > Arthropoda > Insecta > Diptera > Tephritidae > Bactrocera > Bactrocera oleae. Next base: position 6,557,986 of record NC_091539.1, read on the forward strand.
CCTAACCTCAACGCTCGATCACGCCACTATCGCAAGATAAATTCATCTAGTAGATGCCTGTAGATTACTACTGTCAAAATTCCAAACGAATACTTTTGCTTTTGTCGCGTGTGGAAGAGGAGGAGTAAGAGTATTTTAGAAAAACGTAAAAAGAGCCATATCTGTCAGGATGCATTGTTGGAAGAACGCATAATGAACATACCGCCAACTAAAGGTGCATGAGATAGCTGATAGCTGCCTACTATCAGCTCAAACTATCATTCCGCAATATTTGGCATGAGACATTTGCTCCCTTCGGACAACAAACAGACAGAAAAAGTTTAGTTTTTTTTTTATTTATATAATTATTTTACATATTCGACGCAGATTCTAACATAAAATTGTTATTATTTTTTATTGTGAATTTCACTGTAAATACAACTATATTCTTTCATATAAAGAATTTGCGCTTTTGACAACTTTTCACACTGAACATTACGCAAAGAGATGCCGCGCGCATTCATTGCACGGCACTTTCAAGTGCTCATTTTTGTAGGAAAACAAATTTATAATCGTAATAAAAGCATGCACTCGTCAACGGTTATATATAATTCGCAGTTAAACTTGCAATTAACTCATAAATAGTTTTTTAATTGTTTGAACAATAGGCAGCGTTGTCACTCTGCTTGCGAAAAGCAGCGCATTCAACTTGGCCTGATATCAGTCATGTGTGTTACTCATAATTACCGTCATGGCACTTCCAAAACACACACAAATACATACACAGTTTGAACGTACAAGGATATTTCAATTACCACAGGCGCATATACAGTTAGAAATTTGCATGGCAGCAGGCCGAGCGCATTTGAAAGTGTTGGTTTAACATTTTAATTGCCTACAAAATAGTAGTGACACACATACAGCCATATAAGCGTATAAAAATGCAGCTGTGACTGCATAAGTTGCACTCATTTAAAAATTGCATGCGACTCTCTGAGCTTGCAAAATGTCCCGTCACCGCATGCATTACGCAAATCCACAACGACGTGTTGGTTTTTGGCATCCTTTTTCTAGATGCTTGCTGCAAAGTATAGCTGCAACCGTGTATGCGTATATGACATGCATATGTTTTGCTGTTTGTTGTTGTTGTTGCTTTGTTATTGCCAGCATGGCAAAGTGGTTGTACGTGACAAATTGCTTATGAACACGTTAACATTCTCAATTCGACAAATTAAATTATTACCTCGAGCGTTTCGCATTTCTATGCACTTATGTATGTATGTGTGTATGTACTTAAATCTAGCATATGTATATGCATGTAGACTAATATTTTTGCACAACATTTGCGCCAAAAAGATTTTGGGCCTATTAGCATGTTTTTTTTTTTTTTTTTTTGTAAGCGGTTGTTTGCAAACAATGCACCGGTAATTGGCTGTGAACTATGGAGTTAGAGATAATGTGAAGAAAACTAGCCGAAATAATTGCATTTGATCTTACTTCGGCACTAGAGGTTACAAAATTTAATACAACCACAGGTTTTAGCAGGTATATTAGAGAGTATATTAGGGGGTTTTAGGGAGAAGCTCAGTGTATTTGTACGAGTAGTCATGAACATAACAAATAATTTAATAAATTAAAGGTTTTATTTAGAATTGTTAGAATGAACCGATTTAGATCAAAAATACAGCATTTAGCTCGAGAAGTTTTTGCCACTTTGAGCGAAATTTCATAATACCACTCACATAAAAACCCTTATACCTAATGGCGAAAAACTGTGACAGTCGATTTTTGCAAGTATCTCTTGAGGCGAATTTTTCACAGCAAAGCTTCTGGCGAGTCACTATCGGTTTATGTGGCCTGCCGTTGTTCTGGTGGGTCACAATTCCTCTGGTATTAGACAAAAGCTGGCTGCTTCTAGGCAATTGTAGCCTAACGACGGTCTAATTGTAACTAGTATAGGTGCAAATTAAGAGTACGGCCGTAGGGGAGGTGCTCATAGTAGACAAAATCTTTTTGACCGTCAATTCTGGCTTGGCTACTGTTTGCGCTGGCTGCACGCGATTTGACCACGACTGTTTTCGCTTGACGTTGCCGTAAGTAACCCACTTTTCATCACGATTTTGTTTTGCAATTCAGATTTTTTTTTGCAATTCAGCAGCGATTGGTTAATGGAAATTCGGTTCATGAGGTTTCTGTTAGCTCGTGTACATCGAGATATTTTTGGTATCCAGTCTTTTTAAATGGTTCCAAATGGTTTTTTGGAAAATCGAAACAGTGCTTCTACGACGCTCGTACTCAACGATTTTCACTATTTTACCGTTATTCTCGTCAATTGTACTCCCAGAGCGTGTTGCATCTTGGACAACAAAATTACCAGAATGAATTTGTGCGTGTTCGGCTGTTACAGTATCAGGCCCAATAAACACAAAGTGCATATTCGGCTGTCTGACTTGCATTTTCGCCTTTATCTAAGAAAATTTAGAAAATATGACATGTTTTCTCTTTGTTGATATTCATCCTTGCGAGTGCTCAAACAATATTAAGTCAAGCAATCACAAAACTGTCTGAGAAGTTTTTTTAGTACGAAATTTTATCTTTCTAACGCCTCGTAGCGGAACCCGATCGTACTTATACAATGCGAGATATATATTACTAAAGCCATATGTTGGCAAAATTATGGATTTCTTTTTACTAGACCGTAAAAATTGGGTGATAAGTTTTTTTTTTGTTCATGTAGAAATACAGTATTTTTACTAGACCAAAATATTGGGTGATAAGTTCTTTTTTGTTAATGTAGAAACACAGTTCCGAATGCAACTCTTGGCAGTTGGTAAGTTTAAAGCAAGAATCAAGCAGTATAAAACTAGTTGTACTAGTATGTAACCACTAAGGTTGGAAAACAGTGTCTTCGGCATCACTATTTTTATTCGTGTCGACTCTGTTAGCAGTTAACAATCTCTGAGGAAATTTTTTTTCATAAAATCCCCTTTAAAATGTAGAGGCTTGTGCGAAATCCCTGTTAGCAAACCAAGCTCGTATTTTAGAAAAATTTAAAAAGAGCCATATCTGTCAGGATTCATTGTTGGAAGACCGCATAATGGCATACTGCCGATTAAAGGTGCATGAGATAGACTTTTGTAATTTTTATAAGACTATGGCTTAAACTAGAATATGTACAGTGCTTGGATTTGTGGAAGATGGTCATTCGAAATGCATAAAGTCCAAGGATTAGGATTATAGAATATGAAATAAAACCATTATCAATTACTGAACTTAAAACTTTTAATTTTTCTGACATTTCCGCCGAAACTGTGAGTTAATAGCACGGGGTATTATTCCATAGGTTGCTAAAAATAACACTTCGAACTATGCTACATAATGTGAAGCGGTTAAAGCTCAATCTCAGCGTTTTTGGCAGCAATTATGACCCAAAGATTGTACAAGCATGTTTTCTTATTATTTTAACGTTTAAAGCCAGTTTTTTTTTCATATTCAATAATTTCAATATTTTTTGAAATTATAACGTGTTTACACATAAAAGTCTTAGTAACTACGCATATGTAAGTTTATGGTAGTAAACATCTTAGTCACTTTTTTGTGACCGACGGCAATTAAAGTTCGTTTTTATTACATTAAAAATAGTAAATGCAAATTGTAAATGCTATTTTCTGTTTTAATCAATATTCAAAAAACTTAAAATAAACACATTTCTAGCATTCATTGTGACAAATTTGTTATACTAAAAATTGAAGTTCTTCTTACCGCTGTCCGGCGGCGGTCGGTTTATTAAATCTCCCAACAGATCTCGTATTAAAAACGATTTAGAGCTCGGGTGATGCATTTTGTAGTCTAAATGCGGTTAAACAATTTTTATATACCAAATTTAATTTGAAAAAAAATTTTTTTTTTCAGTTTTTATATTTAAATATAAATTGTTTTCACTTGAGCTAATTTTGAAATATTTCACAGCGTTTATTAAAAGTGTGTTTATTGTAACACTTTAAATTATGAACACATTTAAATTTGTGTATTTTAGTTTTTTTAAAAAACCATTTGTCTATACATTTTTTTCTTGTCAATATTTTTTTATATATTTTTTATTTAAAATCTTTACGTTAGTTTTTTGCTAACAAGTATTTAATTTCATATTTATTAAATTTTTTATTTATTAAATTTTTGAACTTCCTCTCGTTAACGCGTTACCGTTGCAAATGAAGTCAAATGGCCAACTGATTGTGCCGTTTAATCCGTTTAACGGTTAAAACACTAATGTTACATGCGCAGGATAACGGCAGTGCGAATATGATAGCGCTGCTGCTGATAAAATGAATTAACGCAAATTGTCGGCTGCTTAGAGCGTGTAAACAAGTAAAATATGAAAAACAAATCTTTCAGTATGTGTGTAAAGCAGAACCCGCTGCTGCATTACATTTAACCGTTATTTAATAAAATAGCATATTAATAGCACATATTTGTTACAAACACATGTACGCGCTTTCTACGCTATACTAAGCGCTTGCTGTCATCCTGCCACGCGCACACTGACAACTGCCATCTGCTTATCGCAATCGCATCCTTATGCGTTTACTCTCACACACTAACACACTTTTACTCTTGGGCAGACACCCAACCCACCCACATCGGGCATATGTTGGCCATTTTGTTTTTGAAAAAAATACCGTTACGTACTCGCTTGCACTAATGCGCTTTTTCTAGTACGCTTAATGCAATCTCTCGCTCTCTCTCTCTCTCGCGTAAGCTTCTTTACTATATACACTTGTTCTCAATCCGCCACCCACTCACTCGCCGTTACTGCATGTCCTGCGGAGAACATTACCTTACATTGCCTTGCGCTGATTGGTCTCACATTTAGCAACCCCCTGTAGATTTTATAAATGTTTCCACTTTTTTCTATCCGCGCCGCTTTGTAAGCTTGTGTAGTGTGGGCGCGTTTAGCATAATTTCTTGACATTTTAGGCAAATCGCATCAAAGTTTTGGTTTGCTAATGTCTTCGTACATATGTATGGTATATTTGCGTTTTGGCTTCGAATGGCTAACGCTTGCCGCTTAATTAGGCAACAATTTTGTGCTGAGGATAACACTTGAAAAATTTTTATTGTTGAAGCCATTTTTTGTGTTTGTTTTCTTAAAGTCAGATAATGCGTAGACTTCTTTTCAATAATTCGGGAAATGGAAACTTCCTTAGTTAAACCGTTAAATTTAATATCGAATGACAGCAGATAAATCATTTCTTAATCTTGCGTCTAAATAAACATTTGCTTACTAGAAGGCAACGTAACTCTTTCAATTTTGAATTCTTTGACGCTTAAAACTGTTAAGTAGACCTTTAGAAGAAGTATGCTCTATGAGCGTAGAAAGCGTCTCAACTTGAGCATCAGGTGAAGAAAGATTTATATGGAGGGGAAATACTCTTCTGAGCAGAAGAACTGGCTTAATCTTCATCGGACGATTTACGCCTAAGGGTAGGCTCAGAAGAATCATTTATGGACCAGGGTAGCTAACTTTTGAAAGCAAAAAAAACTCATAATAGGATGAAACCCATTTCGTCGTAAATCGAGTTGAACCGTTTTTAATCCTAAGAATCCAATCACGCCACTCTACTTGCTCTTCCCGACGTACATATATCTCAAAAATTAAGAATATTTTCACAAAAATCCATTAACTACTCGAAGGTTCGCTTAAACCTTAAAGAGAGGCTGAGAAGGCTTATGATAGAAAACGACGAAGTTTAAGTGCTCACTCCCTCAGTTGGCTTCTTGTGCTACCACAACCTTTTCTTTGTAAAAAGCGGAATCGCGGATGGTGTGCTCAGAGTTCTCGCGCAGTAGTGGTTCAGTGTAGAACTCAACGAAAATCTTCTCTTTAGTTACACAACCCTTTCATCGCTTACTTTTTGGCTTCAAATAAATCAATTTTTGCAATTCGTAAGCTTCTTTACAAGAGATGCTGACTTAAATATTTTCTCTTCCTTCCCTAATATGTATCTGTTATCTACTGGAGCCCTGCTTTTATTTAAGTGTCCGTATTGGGACAAAATTTATTTCTTTTACAATACTTGTATATTATATATTATATACATAAATAAGATTACAATATGGTATATGTAAATTTTTCTAAAGACACTTTGTCACCGATTTCATTTATAAATATTTGAATGCTGCCATTGTGGCACCAATCAGATGTAAGGAACCGGTAACTAGCACATCAACCGGTTGTTCCAGGCCGTAAACGATGCGCACGTCTTGAAAACAATCATGTATCGAACCGAACGTTTTCGACGTATCCTTTTCGTCCGACTCAAGGCATAGCTGACACCAAATGCTCGCATGCAGACGAGCACGTTTCAACTGTTCCGTTATGCCAAAGACAGTAGTATTGTCATTGTGATTTGAGGCACCCGAAGCAATGTTTGGCGCAAAGTAAACCGTATCGAAGTCGATAGTGCTGTATAGAACCTCAAGCAGGCGCCGCGAATCACGTTCGCCGGTGGTATTGAAGATGAGCACACGTGGGTTTGTGCTAAAAATAAATTGAGAATTTTTGATACTCATTTTTGAAAGTTACTTAATAGTTGACCAACCTCTTTTCCGTTACGCGCTTAAACCAATCGCTGCAAACGCGCATGCTCTCGACAGTGTGCGCACCATCGATGTGGAAACTAAAGAAGGCATGGTAAAATTTAGTAGCTGTTGTTTGTAATAGTGTTTGTTAAACAAAAGAAAACTTACTTCAGTTTATCAATGCCCAATATTTGGCAACGTCCCGGCCAATTACACTGCTGCAAACCCTTTTCCACTTCACTGGTTAGCGCCGTAGGCATAATTTGTTTGTACTGTGCGTACCCATTCTTGCGCAACCAGTCGTAGGATAGTTGTATGGCCAAAGAGCCATTAAGACGTATCACTTCATTGAGATTGGAGAGTGGCTCTGCATTTTCGTGCGTACGGAAGTATTCCCGATATTCAGGCACTATGTGTAGTGAGGCCTGGAAGTTTATTAAAAAATGTTATATAAAGTTATTACTTTCTACAACTCACTATGCCCTTAGTCTTACCTTATGTTCCGCGGCACGCTTTTTGATCACATCGAGGCATTCTTTTTGTGTTACAGATGTGTAAACATCTGCGTTGTCTTTAATTATGCCCGACTTTTGCCAAGCGATTTCAGTAAGTGTATCGCCTAGCAATTGTGTATGTTCTAGTCCAAGTGAGGTTATGCCCACGGTTTGTGTATTGCTGCAAGTAATAAATAAAACTTTTCAGTATTAAATATTTTTTAATTTCATGCCCAACAAATACGAATTGAGTAGCTCGTCGTTTAACCATTGAGTGAAGATGTAAGCACCATATTATACTGTATTGTCAGTCAGCTCTAAACACCATGTTATTTCAAAATGAATATTCGTCACATTATTCCGAAGTGGAATTTAAATATTCAAAAGTTTTTGGCAAACAAGCAATTTTATAAAAATTTTTATAAAGGTGGCGCTTCATTGGGATTCTTGTTGACACATGAATCGTACGCGATTTTATCTTCACTATATTTTATCAAAAATGTTGTCTTTTGTCAATTACCTTATCACATTTGTGCAATCCAACTCGCCACCAATGCCCACCTCCAATATGATAACCTGCACTTTCTCTTCGAGGAACAAATGAAAACTTAGTATCGTTAGGAACTTAAAATATGCCGGCATATCACCCTCATATTGCTGCTGTTTACGCAGGCGATTGTATACACGTCTGAAGGTGCGTACAAATTTCTGTTTCGATATGGGTTGACCGTTTAGGCGTAGTCTTTCAGTTACTGACAGCAAATGTGGTGAACTAAAGAAGCCGGTTTTGATGCCATGTGCACGAAGTATAGACTCGGTCAGGGCACAAGTTGAACCCTAAAAGGCAAAGATAAGATATAGTGCACACAAGTAAAAGTCTGAAGTTTTCAATTCGATTGAAATAAGTAATTAGTTACGGTTCTATTGTTATTACTGTTATTTTTGATTGATTAGTAGGCTCACGGACAACTTGTAGACAAATAAAAGGATTGAATATTGAAATATTTAACTAGTCATTTTTCGTTCTCATTACGAGGTTTTATTCACCTGTGAATTTAAAAATAATTTTTTTTTGCTCATATATCGAATGTACATACATAAGTATGTATACATATTTACCAAAGTTTTGTGTCGAAACGCTGTTTTCAGAGTCGGTGAGGAAAATTTCTCCGAAACGGCTGTACCGATCGGTTTGAAATTTTCACTTTTAGATATATTTGTCAGGTAATAATCAAAACAATAAGATTTTTATAAAAATTTCGATTTTTTAATCCACTCAGAAGTGTAAATTTTTTCACAAAACAGACTTTTTTTTGGGAAGTTGCCATTTTTTCAAAAAAAAAAAAAACTAACTGGTCCTTCAATCATTACCTTTATTCAGCTATTATAGTAATATAATTTTTTGGTTTTAGGATCTGAGATAGTTTTAAGCTGCAAAATCTTCCTCAACCTCAGACAACTTTTTTACCACAAGTTCTCCAAGAAATCGACTTCGGGAGTCCATAAATTTTCTAAATGAATCATTTAATTGCACATTATTTTAATTTATTTATTAAATAATGTGCCTCTTTAAAAAAAAAAAACAATCACGAAAAACGCTTTTTTAAAAAAGCTTAGACTGTGTAAAATTGAAAAGGTTGGAGGTTGAACATTTATTTTTGGGTTTCTTTATGAGTAATATTTTTCTTTTTCCAATTAGCTAGAGTTACAAACATACAAATGTACATACATATATAATTGCGCATATTTGCTTCGAAAACCTCACCCATTTAAATTGAATGAAATAGTAATTGTGAACTGGTTTGTACCGAAATAAATAAGGGTGTTATCAAGTTCAATATTTCATGAGCAAGATAAGATTAGAAATGTTTCTATTTTAAATTATGAAATTCAAACAAAAATATGCAATGAATTTTGTGGGTCTACTTGATTTTTTGTTTAGTTTTAAGTCATAAAAGCTTACTATATAAACAATTTTTTAATTTTCTGTATACATTTTTTTCACATTGAATAAAATGATTTAATACTTAGAAATATGTATTCTTTAGCTTTCTTTTTGATACGAATATTCAAATGCTTGATTTTGATAAATTATCTGTAAAAATATATGCACTGCGGAATTAGCTTAAATGGAATGGTTTGTGGAGCTGGTGGCTATGATATCGATAACTTTAGAGCAGCTGATAACATAAATTTTAAATTCATATTTAAAACGATTTAACATATTAAAATTGCAAAGTGCTACCATTAAGTTTTTGTTCAAATTGCATGTCAGTGCAAACTTAAAAGAAACTTATCTAATGTTTACAAAGTAATTTCAAGTAAAAAAATACTTTTCGCAGGTATTAACAAATGTTTATACTTTAATCCCGGCGACATTTAAAACGGGACATTTCTATACTGGTATGTAAGTACTCATTAGGGCACTTATTTGTTACAATTCGCGTAGATAACGTATTAGTTTAATACGCGTGTTAGCTACGCAATGAAATTTACAAATACATGTAATAAATATGAGTGTTTGGCTATTGGCAGACCTTTCATAATCGCTATTTAAGTTTTTTTTCTGATTGATGCACTTGATCTATTTCACTATACATATACAAATATTTTTTTCTGTTGATAGCAAAATTTGGCTAAAACAAAAAAGTATTTGAAAGCTTTACTGAATATTTGTAGATTTAATATTTTAATATGAAATATGTTGCAAAAGGTTTCAAATGCCAAACATATGAACATTTTTTTAGCTATTTCTACTTATTGCTACTGCTTACCTTTCCCTTTGTGCCAGACACGTGTATAAAAGGTATCTTCTCCAATTCTTCCAAACTCAGGCCACTTCGCTCCATATACTTATACATATCACTTAATGGCAATTGTTTATTATTCAGTAAAATTGAACGGCGTAACGTTATCGCATTTGATTGCAGGGTATTCAAATCACTAATACATTCCTAATACCAGATGGAAAAAATAAATAACATTAACAACAACAAATACATATGAGTCTCTAAACAACACGTGTATAATATTTCGCTGGCGATGGCAGCACATGCAGTGACGTTACTAGCTAGAAACTAAACTATAAATAAAAGTGTTGTATAGCATAAAATAAACGTGCAGCAGCGCCTTGCAGCAATCCAACGCATTTATTATTGTATATCAGTGCAAGTGGAAAAAACGCATGCGTGCATGCACTCCATGCACTTTGGCTCACCTCATATTGTTGTTCAATACTGGATTCAGGCTGTTTCTGTTGTTTCTGTGTGGCAAAATTACATGTCAGCGATGGCGTTGTTAATCCTTGTGGAATAGCTCCAATTGGTGCTGGCTTTTCAGTACTCAACATGTTGGTGGCAGCACGCCGCGGCAATAGAAATGTACGTGTAGTATGCGAAAAATAAGCTCGATGCTCAATAACCGACAAGCGACTGAATAGCACTCGTCGAGCCATATTGCGCGAGCACAAACTGGAAATATGAATAAATAAAAAATAGCAAACTTTTACACTCAGTAGGGGCAAACACATGTATTGTCTTGTGGCTAACAAATAATTGAGCGCAAAAATGGCAAATACTTAAAACAAAGCGGTTCTGCGTAAACTTATCTTACGAACCTATGTATATAATTATAAGGCCAAAATTTAGTTTTACAAAGCTCTGGGCTTTTAACAAAATTATTATCGTACTCAACTGTAGCGAAAATTGTTATTTTTAATATATAGTTAACGTTACGGCAACGTAAGTAATTGAATAGCGGATAATTTATCGTCAATAATGATAGAATACAGCATTACGACAATGATTATTTCTGATTAAGATTTAATCAACCGTTAAACAAGTTATTGCATGACTTTTTATTATTGAAGAATTATTTTAAATTAGTTACGGAATATTAAGCCTTTTCAAGAGAATAAATTAATTAAATTAATTGTGTAGCGTCATGCTGGCCAATTATAGAAAGTTTTAATAGAATACATACTTATATACATGTAGGTACTTTACCTTATACTCATCATTTGTACACATGTACATCTTAGGACTGTTAAAAGTTAAATGTGCATAAACATGTAAAATATGCGTCAGTTCGAGGTTTGAATACGTCAGAGCACGTTTATGTGTACGATTTTTGCAATTTTCATGGAAACGAAAACAATATCTACAAATATACATATACATACGTACATATGTATGTAGCATAGTTATATGACAAATGTTTTTGTTATTAGAATAATAAACCTTACACCAAAATGCACCTTTGGCAAGACAAGCATTTGTCAGTTCTTATAAACTTAAATTAGTTATATTTGGAGTAAATTTTAGTGCACACTTGCTTAAACACAACTTTTTTCTCATACTCGCTAGATGCATTATAAATTATTCTTTGTATCCAAAAACACTTGGAAACATTTTACAGACTTTGCGGAGCTTTTTTCCTTTCTTACCATTACTAAGTAATAATTATAATAATAGTTCTCTGATGCTGTATGGTAACTTACTGTTTTTTATAATAAATAGATTTTGAAACAATGAACAATCGTGGCAAAATTCGTTATCTCTTAGGAGCTACAATAATAATAATTTACTTATATTGTACATATACATGTCAGTATATATACTATATGTACACATATACCATACATATATATGTATTTATTTAAAAACTTCACGCAAAAACATTTATTTTTTTGACTATATGAATGTATTTCGTTCACAATCGCTGATAAGAAAATATGTAAAAGTTATCGATATCTTCTGCATATAAAGTTCGAAGTACAAGTATCGGATTTCTTATGTTTGTATACAATTTGATAAAAAAAAACCTACTGAAAAAATTAATAGCCATTTATTTATAATATTGGGCTCTGCCGTCTAAGATTATCAAACTCTGTACAATATGACTATCAACTCTGACATTTAAACAATATTGAGTGAATGTTCTCTTTAGACACATATGCAGAATAGAATTGTCTTTATTCCGTATATACATACATATGTAAACACTAGATGAAGCAATGCATAAATAATAGAAATTTTTAATATCGACTTTAAAGAAGTTATTGGAGACGATGTCCATGTTCCCAATGCGTATCAATACTATTTAATGTATGCAAAAAAGTTGCTACTGGGTTAATGTTTTTTATTTGTATGTTCTTTATTGGGCTATAGTTGAACCAGAGAACTTAGAAGTCCATTTATGTTCTCTGGTTGAACACTTGCTTTTGTGATAACAACAGAATATAATTGTTTACGAAAAGAGAACAAAGCACACTTTCAAGATTTGACAACACACGTGGTTTGCAAACAACTCTGACATTAGAAAACTTTTGTCAACATATTGTATGATTTTAAATTATAAAAAGTGCACTCAATTGGGTTTTTAAACGTGTCTGTAAATGAAATTTTGACAAAAGGAAAAGCACCATATCTTTTTGCTTGTAAAAATCATTACATAAATATTAAAACACAATACCACGCTTGAGTTTGAGCACAAACAACTTGGGAACAAAACCACCATAAAGTAACTACACAGCAACACTTCGTTTGGATAGCTTTTCTTATTTAAACACAGAATTAATAATTTTAATACTTACGATTTATTGTGATGTAGTGAAAAGTTCAGGTGATTTTCAGCGACTTAATTGATTTGCTTTTAAGTTGACATTAACAGCTGATGCTTTGAAGACAGTAGAGAAGCACAGCAAAAAGAGAACAAAATAAAAAGTGGACACTGTCAAAAACGTACGGAAGCCGTCGATATAATTAATATACTAGCCTATTGAATATAAATTTGAATTGAAATAAGTTCAGCTCTATTAAATATGAAGCGTTTACATGAAACAGTGGCGACTACGAAGTTGCGGGTACCGTCTGATGTTGATAAGGAGAAACAAGTGAAGATAGATAAGTCTGGCACATCAGAGGAAGATGCTGATTGTGAAGAAGATGAGGGTAGCAGCAGCGATAGTGATAATGAAGATTTCAATAGTAGGTAAAGTGAAATGAAATTTTCGATAGGGTGTTGATAGTACAAAATCTTTCTTGTGCGGTTCGCATGAGATTCTCAGTGGCTATATAGTAATCAAGACTATTTAAAATAATAAATATATATTTATTTATTTCTAAGACGTCACTTACCACGCCTTGGTAAATGCGAAGTTTGCGCCGCTGTTAATGCACGCTATTGCTGCCCTAAATGTGAGGTGAAAACTTGCTGCTTGCGTTGCGTACAAATACATAAAAAGGAGCTCGACTGTGATGGCAAACGCGAACGTACCAAATTCATACCACTGAGGAAAATGACCAAGATGGATTTTATGAGCGATTATTACTTTTTGGAAGAGTGCACACGTTATGTCAGTGATCGCAAGATGGATACAATAAAACGTTTTACACGTTACAATAAAACATTGCCAACACATTTGTTTCGTTTACGCGGTGCTGCTGCAGAACGCCGTACGGTGCTACGATTTTTGTTGCCTAATTTTACGCGCCACAAAAATAATACCACCTACTTTGATTGGAATTTACGTAAAATTTTTTGGCGCATCGAGTGGGTGTTCGTCAATGCGGGTGGCTTGCAGTATGTGGATGAGCGTTGCGATGAGGATTTGAGGTTGGGACTGCTGTTGGACAAATATGTGAATTTAAAAAGCGCAGAAGTCGTTCCAAAAAGGAAGGCATTGGAATACTATGAAAGTGCAGGATTTAATAAACTGAAGGTAAGTAGATTAATATTCATGCGTTTACTTAATAATTTGAATTTTTTTGCAAATTAAATAGTTGCTACTAAAGGCGGAAGGTATTAAATCTTCGCGTACGCGATATTATGCTTTAGATGTGCGTAAAACATTAAAAGCCAATTTAACAGGCAAAACATTAGTAGAGTTCCCATGCATCTACGTCAGTTATGAAGAAAATCCGGCGGGTTGTGATATTATTGATAGCGGTATTTTTTTTTGCTATTAAACCATTGCTTCATATGTTTCATACTATATTTTTTAACAGATGAAGATGTCGAAGCGGAGACCAAAAGTCACGAAGCCACCATAGAAGCCTTACACAAACATCGTTTGGTGGAGAATTCAACAAAAAGCGAAAATGGTGACACCGGTGATATAAAAGTGGCGCGTGATGCTGAAAAACTGTCCAATGTTCTAGCAGAGAAACGTCGTGAGACACGTGCGCGCAAACGTGAGGAGTTCGAAAAAGCACACAGCAATTTCCTTTTCACTGACGAGCAATTGTGGGAAATGTTATCGTCTTCAGGTGAAGAAACAGAGAAAGAGAACAGCAAAAGCTAAGTAATAAGTTATATCCAAAAAATTAGTGAAAATTCACATATGTATATACATACAAACGTGAATAAGTACGTAAGTAGGTTTAACCCATTTCTAATTGTAATAGACACGTATTGATATTTTACAAACTCAAATATATTTTGTTTTTATCGAGTGAATTAATACATTGTTTCATGCAAAATATTTATTACAGGAAATTTTTTATAATTCTGATAAATATTGTTTGATAAATTACCTAGAAAACAAATTTAAAAATAAACAATTTGTCATTCAGTTGTCCCAAAAAAATATACCTATGTTATGCACTTTTATATTGGTATGTCATGCATACAATATTTCGATATACAAATAGTAGTTAGTTTTTTTTTATCATTATTCTTTTTAATAAACATTTAACAATTATTACAAAACCCAAAAGTACAAAATAAATACTACTATAGCAACACCGGCGGCGCCCAGTTTCAAATACATTGATTTTCGATTTAAGTATGTCGCATCCTTTTTATATTTCTGAGACATCATCGACAGATTTTGCGTTTTTGTGTCCAATTCTGTAAAAACAAAAAGCAAAACGCATCTGTGGAATATTAAATTAATGAAAATGATATAAATATGACCAACCTGACAACACTGTGCCGCGCTGCAGTACATCATCAATATTTTGTACCTTAAAAAAGATATAAACAAAATTTTAATTTGGCAATCACATTATGCTTCTTACCACTTTTTCTTACCATAATTCGCTGCACGTCCTGCAATTGTGTATTAATCGCATTTATATTTCGTCTCCGATCCGTCAATTGTTTTTTGGCTTTCTGTATGTAAACATCGAATTCGATAAATGCATAGGGGCGAGTCACAGAATTGACACGCCGTCCATAGTTGGCATGGAATTCTTGTGCTAAATCCTCTAAATAGTTAAAGGCCAAACGTTTGGAGTACATTTTATCACACATCACCAGATAGCAAACATCATTTTCAATTAGATAGCTAAAATAAAAATTGTGTAGTGAAAATTTATCGTATAAAATGTGAAATAGCTCTAACAACAATGATAAGAAACCAAGCAAAAACAAAACATACCACATAAGCAAAAGATTTGAATAATACTACATAAATTTTTGCACTTTGTACTAATTTTTTTGCATACAACTTACTGGAATAAGTATGGTCCTGTTTCGATACTGCATCGTGCCGGTGAATGTGATCCTAATTTTCTGAAAAGCATTTTCGCTTGATTCTGATACTCCAATATACTGCGCCCGGACTGGTGATGATAAACACGATAGATATTGTATTAGCGTGTGCGAAACACAATTAGAAATAATTAAAACTTGACCCTTGACATTGTCGAAACATGCATTTATTTGTCAGTTATTATACATACCTGTTCGTCATCTTGCATGGTACCAACCAATGGAAGTCCATCAATTACACGCGCAATCATAGTTAGCAGTGCCATCTTTGTGTTTCGTGTGCTACGATAGAGCACTTACTACTTCTTAGATCCCTGGGAATATGTTTCACAACTTGCTGTAATTTGCAAACACTGCACTCATTACAACCTCTTGTGGTTTTTAGAAACCTTTTACGTTTATTTATCTTCTGTATAAATCCACTTGTTCTTTTTAGTTACAGTCTAAAAAATGAGCAAAAAACGCAACAAAACAACTAATATATTCGTTTCGCTGCAAATTGGTGAAATTTATAAGTTTAAGCGACCGAACACGTCAGCTAAATGTCAAAATCAGTGGGCAATTGGATTGTTGTTGTATTGCAGGGTTACGAAGTCATCGCAATTCTTAAATATGCTATAATTTATTTTATATAAAATTAAATTTTTTCTAAATATATATTTTTGACTCATATTTTCAAACTGCAAAAATACTGAAAATTTGTCTTTCATTTAAACAAAAAATATATTGCAAAAATAATTAATTTCTTTTTCTCCTATTCACTCTGTTGCGGAAAACCCATAAACAGGTGAGAAACGTCAGATAATAAATTCGTTTTGAGTTGGCAGTGAAATTTTTCTTTTGTATTGTATGAAATTTTCAACCTAGTGAAAATATTGTAAATTTGTCAAAAATTCGCAAGCCAAACGAAGTAATATCGAATACAAACGAAAACGAATTAATTGGCGTGTACTATATAATTGAAATTATGCATTTAATTGTTTGTGTAAACACAAAAACTTTAATTGAAAGTGCTTAATTGAACAACAAAGACGTAAGTTGAAAACCAAAAGCTTTGAAGGAAAAAAATTTACATTTACTGCATTACGCATTCATCATATGTGAAAGTGTTGCTAGTGTTTTACAAATGAAATGGCGTACTACCAAAAGGGTAGTGTTGAATAAATATACATAGTTAAATCCTATATAAGGGCACACGAAAACTTTACACAACGACAAACTTAGGTTATTGAACTGGCGTTCTGAAGAACATTTGTTTATTTCTGTGTTTTTAGTTACATAATTTTCATTACCAATGCTTGCAGTAAATACTATGAATAAATATTATATATGCGACGTAAAGTGTACAATTCGCTATGCATGCAACCTTGCTAATTTTGTGTTACCTTTGATCATTAGTTTCGCTACTTGTCAACATAAACTGCATTTTGACATCGCGTTTTTTCAAATGTCACCAATTTGTTCATTGTGGTCTTTCTTTCGCACTGTGTAGATTTTTCTCTGAAAAATTTATAACTTCTACAAAAATCACCTGTAAATTTATATTTCGATTAAACGGAGCGATAATTATACACTATAGTTTAAATTAGAAATATGCTATAAAACTTAAAAAGTGCAAGTGTTATTGATTGTGTATTGCAAGCAAGCAAAAGGTAAAACTTCATTGGTGTTGGTGGTGGTTGGTGAAACCATGAAAACTTCCACGTAAACTTTTTCGTTTATGCTTATTTGCCGCACCACCAGTCGTACAAACGCAATAACAACAACCATGACTCGAGTATGGGAGTAGTGCCAACAACAAACCGACAACTAAACCATACAATATAGTGTTTTCTTATTCTTGTATGGTCCGTGGACTAAATGGGGCTAGATAGTTGGCATCCATATATACATATGTATTTATTCGAATCATATCCATAATTTATATATACGTCTGGTGCGTTTTGTACGGTTGTTGGTCGTAAAGCATACGGCATGAAAAACAGCGAACATTATGCAGCATTTTTATATAAATATTGTTAGCGAAGCGTTTATTACTTTCAAATTGGCATAAAATGTGATAACTGTGTAATATATTTACTGGCATATAACTCGTGCAACTATGATTGCAACGTGAAATAAGTCTTACATATAATGATTACAATTTGAATTTATCGGGTTACAATACCTTTATTTCGACTCCTTTCCTTTCACTTTATATAATATTTAATGATGTTTTCAGTTTGCATTATTGATAACAAATCATTTTCACTTCATGTACATATTAACCTAACTACATACCCATTTCATTTAGACAATTGGTTTCATTTGAACACGGTCAATCACCTTAAATTTACTTGCATATCACCAACATTCATATATTTGTACATTTCTCATCAACATTATTTCATGGGCTTTGTTTTATTCCAATCTTTCGCATACAGCTTCAATTTCGGTGCGTAAATTGTTAAAATGTCTTGGGTGCAAAGTAATGTACCACCGCCTACGCTGCCACAGCAGCAGTCGCAACACTCGTATACACAACAGCAGAAACATCTAATTCCACCGGTGGCTCAGCAGCAACAGCCACCGCTAAATTTACAACAACAGCAACAGTATTTAGCAACACAAACGCATGCACAAGCAAACACCGTTGCTGCAACTAATGCTTACACGAATCCGGCACCACCCCTTGCATCCAATTTGGCTTCCACCACTGGCGCTTATATGAGCAAACCGATAAACGTTAACAATAACATACATCAGTCGCAACAGCCTAACTCTATGCGCTCACAAATGCATGCCAACGGCGGTACACACCAACAACCGCAGCAGCCTGGCCACTTTGGCATACAACAGGTAACTTGATTTGCATTAACTGGGTCTCGTATGTGTGAAAGTGTTCAAATATGTTGTTTGGTCCTGTCACTGGTGCAATGCTTGTTAGTATACATACAAACATATCTACGGATTTTCGTAGAGAATATAGAAAATTTATTGAAGCGTTTTGCCAGTTTCGGTCATTACATTTCCGGGCTGTAATTTTTTCTTGCAATTGGGTTTATATATAAATAATACTTTATTTATTTCAACTTTTCATGTTTGCATATAGTAGATTTTATATATTTATTTGGTGCATTTAAATTCTCTCAAATACGACGTGTATTGTATTGAAAATGCCAGTTCACGACCTCATTATCATATGCATTTGCACTGCGATACAAGTATGTGTGAGTGCGTGAATAGCGCTTACATACCATATACATACATTTATATACATATATGCAGACGTATGCATGTAAGTAGATCGAGTATATAAAAGGTGATTTTAATAATATTTGCATTTATTGATATTAACAGCTGGTTTCACTAGCAATTCTTTCCAATTTTTTTCTGCTTGTCAGCTAAACAGTATTGCCAGTACTTGCATGTTTATATATCATAATAAATAATTTGGTTTCGGCTTTAAGATTTCAGTAGTGTTATTTCTTATCTGCAAGTAAGTACAATTTGCAAGTATACACGTATGCAAATTGTATTGTTTTTTTTTTATAACAAGCCTGACCAATGAGCGTCATCGGTTTCTACAATGTGTCAATTCTTATACTTTTGTGTTGAGTTTAGCTTTAAATTCTAAAATATTTTGTTATAACTTTTTATTATCGTTTATTCTATTTTTTGTTTTTATTTTTATTTATTTATTTTATTTATTTTTTTGAATACCTTTGTACGTTTTTTTTTAACATCAATAAAATCACAAAAATCATTTAAAAAATTTGAAAATCAATATAAATATAATACAATTTATAATAATAAAAATATTAAATTTTAAACTTAAAAGCAATAATTGGACGAAAATAAAATCTGACAAATATTTTCTAAAAATAAGTAAAATTTAGGGTTTCCTTTACAAGAATGAAAAATGAATTCTTTAAAAATATTTTTAAAACAAAATAATTCATAAAGAAAAAAATATTTCATAACAAATTAATATACAAAATTGATATAAATTAAGAAAAAGTTAGTTAAAAAATCTTCTCTAAGAAAACGATATAAAAATCGGAAAAATATAGCTAATTTTCAATAGTAACACATCTAAATATACTAAGACATTAAAGAAACAAAAAAATAATAATAGAATTTAGACAAACCCAACTAGCATAATATTGCAATTCCTGTGTACATACATATGTACCATAGGTATGTAAATATGTAAAGTGAAAGATAAACACCACCAAGAGTGACTGCAATATTTCTGCACAAACATTGCGAGTTGTAAACCAGTTTTTCCTTCAAATAACCATTAGTTTTATTTTTGCAGCAGCAGCAGCCATCAGCCGCAGCGAACGCCTGGCAGCAACAGACTTACGCGCCACCAAACAAAATAATGCAATCGAATGCTGCCGCCGCGAACAATAATTGGCCGCAACAACAACAGCAGCCACAACAAAATGCCAACAATTTATATCCACAGTCGCAGCAACAACAAACAACTGCACCGCATAACATCTGGCAACCACCAGATCTGCCAAGTGCGAATAACGTGCCAACACAGCAGCAGCAGCAACAAGCATATCCACATCCAACCACATACGACAATTATTTCACAGCAAACCAAAATCAAACGACACAGCAGCAACCAACAACAGCACAGCCAGCTGCACAAACGCCACAATATCAACAGCAGCCGCAACAAGTAGCGCCTGACGCGGCCAACTATTTTCACTATCAGCAGCAGCAGCTGCCGCAAATGCCACAGCAGCAGCCGGCACAACAACCAGCCGCCGCTGAGCTGTTCGATAATAGCAATGCGAACAACAGAAGCGATGGTTGGGGCGACTGGGACTGGAATGATAATGGCAATGTGGTGGGCGGTGAAGTGGAGCAAACGCCAGCTGGGCAGCAGGCGCCACCCTCTACGCAAATGCCCATACATAAACCGCCGCACAACGCACTTGAACCACAATCAACGAATTACAACGTGCCGAATGTAATCGAGGAGAGTTTTGGTGCACACTCTAACGACAATTGGAGCTGGAATATTGGCGATGATGTTAATGCGAATGTGCACAACACAGGCGTCGACAACGAAGCAACAACGCTAACACCACAAGTGCCAACTACAAATAATCGTCAAGCGACACAAGTGCCGCGACAAGTTGCGAGCAGCGTTCAAGTGCCTCAGCAGAAAGCCGCTGAATATGCAGTGACTGACGCGAATGATGTGAGGGCTGCCGCGGTAGCAGCAGCAAATGTGGGTGAGTACCGTAAAAAGCAGTAGTAATAAAATAATATGTTTCTGACCTGCGGCAGCAGACACTTTGTATATTAACATATTAATTTTTCCACCTATTTTCATAACGTTTTTACATTTACAGGCAAGTCCGCCACACTAACACTCTCCGAAGCGACCAATGAAAACTACAACACCACGGCGCCAACCCCCGCGCCGCCACCTAGTGCTGCACCCCTACCCGCAGTTGGTGTTGCACCAACCAGCATTCCAAACTCCGTTTATGTGTCACAAGCAAAACCGGTTTCGCGACCTTCACGTCAATATGCTTCGCCACCTGGCGTTGCCAGCCCTACCAATGAGCCATTGGAAAACGCTTTAACACCGCCGCAGGCATTCCAAAATGAGGTAGGCGCAATACAGTCCGAAGCTATGCCGCCCGCAGCACCACCTGTCGGCGTCGCCACTATCGGTCTACCACAGCACACTCCACCACCGCCTGCTTTGTCACCGCCAAGTAATTTGCCGCCACCACCCGGCGCTACCGCCGCTGCGGGTAATCCTTTCAAACGCGCAGTTGCGGCGCAGCATCATCGCGCTGTCAATATCGCAGCGCCACCTACAGCCACGCAGTCGATTACAGCTGCCGCCGTAGCTAACGCCTTTGCTGTGCCACCGCCGCCTGCAGATTTTGCCAATCCACTACTCAATCATTTGGAACCAGATAATTCGGAAATCTTACATGAAAATCAAGAAGTGTTGGGCACGACTTTACCAACACCGCCAACATCGTTGTTGCTTCCTAACACACAAACTATTACTTTGCCTGGTGCGTCAGCAGCAGCGGCACAGGCACAACTACCGCCTCCGCCTAATGATGAGCGCAATCAGTACTTGCAGACGAGTCCACTTTCGGAGAATCCCGATGAGGAGTTTAATTTGGAGGCCGATAGTCTACCGCCGCCCGGTCTGTCGCGGCTCGTGTTAGGACAGCCTGAGCTGCTGGAAGCTACACAGCGCATGGTAACCGGTACGGAGGAGCCGGCCAATATGCATATGGACGAACGGCACGCCGACGGTGAGGACACATCTTTGGAGCAGTTGCCAGCAGTACCGCTGCTGAATGCATCGCAGCGTGGCGCTTTGAGCAATGCCGCCAATTTGGCAGGTAAGACGGCCGTTGTGGTCTATTTCGTCAGCTTTCATTTTTATGATCTTAAAATACAATAACTAATTTTTGTATTTAATATAGCAACTAATACGCCAAACAACAATGGCACCACCATAGATATAACAACAGACCGCAATTTGTACTTGGTACCTGGTGAGAGCAATATAAGCAACGAGCAACGTGTCGTTACCGGTGTCGAACGCTCGCCGGAAAGTAATGCGCCGGCACCACCGCCACAAATCGCTAGTGGTCAACGTGAGATCGAGCTGGACGGCGAGAATTTAGAGGACCAACAACAGGAGCAACAGCACCAGCAACAACAACAGTTGCAACAACCACCGCTACTCACGGTGAACAGTCGCGATGAGCCGCCTTTAGAGGGCGCTGCCGCTAGCAACGAGCCTTCACCGCCAACAGTTGATGAGAGTCAGGACGTACATCATCATCACCATGTGCAACATCACCATCATCATCATCATTCGTCTAAATCAAAGGAGCTATCCAATGCCTCGACGGGTAATGATGAAAGTGATCCGTTGCCAGAGCATCAGCATCATCGTCACACCGCACGTTACACTGGCGCCGGCAGCAACAAGTCACGCAAACATTCAACCAGCGAGTTGGAGCGCAAAGTGCCCGATCGTCAACAGCGCCGCGACAAACAACGTAGCTCCGCCGATCGCTATGAGAGCGATGATCTCGAGGGTTCTGAGCCCTACTCAAGTGACCGTGAGCGCGAACGCGAGCGTGACCGTCGCCGCGGCTACCGTGAGGGTAGTGTGCGCAGTGATCGCGAACGTGAAGACCACGACTATGTCAAGGATAAAAGGCGTCGCGCTGGCGAACGTGCTGATAAACGCGATGAACGTGATAAGTTACGCGATAAGTATTATACACGTGATAACGGCAAATCGGATACATTGCGGCGCAGTGGTCGTCACAATCGTCAATATGAGGACGATGTGGAAGATGTGAGCGGACGACGTAAAGAGCAATCGCGTCGCAGCGGTGCGCGTCATCACAATGATGAACGTGCCGGACGCAGCGACCGTAGCGAACGCGACTACGACGACTATAATCGTCGTCCACGTGGCGCGCCTAAACGCACCGACAAAATCCATGACGATGGACGCGATGGACGCCGCAGCAACTATGTGGATGATGAGCGTCGTGAGCAGCGGCGCACACGTCGCGATCGTGGCAGTGATTACGATACAATTGAGCGTCGTCATCGCGGCGCCGGTGGTGACAAATCAATGCGTGGCGAACGCACCGATTTGCGCGAATACGAAGAGTATCGCAAGCAAAGCTCGCGCAATGCACGTGAGAGTGATTTGGAGAAAGAGCGCGCACGCTACGATCCACGTCATGCCGCAATGTATGGCTATCCGTCAGGCGCGTATGGTTACGATCCCTACACTTCGTATTACTATGAGCAAATGGCGCGCACCAATCCTCAGGCATACTCGGAGTGGTATAAGAAATATTATGGACATGCAGTCGCTACAACCGCATCAAGTTTGAGCGCACATGCCGCTGCAGGTGGAGATCACGCCAGCTTGAATAGCAGCTCGTTGGCGGCTGCCACTGCCGATGGACGTGAGTCGGTGCACTCGGGACGCAGTTCGGTGCAAAACGAAAATGATCGGTAAGTTGGCTGCAAATTATCTTTAACAATTTTGTTTTTATTATTTGAATTTTTTCGAATCTTTAGTTTTTCATTTAATTTATAATTTTATATTTAAGATTGCATTTATTTAGAAATTTCTTTACGTTAAATTTTTTGTTATGCTTTGCCTTGAAAATGTATATAAGTAGCTTAACTCGAGTATGAATTGCGTATGAGAACCATCAACGTAGACTTTACTTCACTAAAACCCTTTAATATGTTTCTTACAATTTGCTTTTCTTTGTTCTGAAACCCGCTTTTTGTTTTTAGTTCGTACTAACCTCTAAAATATTTGTGTTAATGCAAACTGTGTTTTGAAAAAACACTAAGTTAATAAATTATTAATTAAATTTAAAAAAATATTAAAACCAAAAATATTAATTTTTTTTTAAACAGACAAACAAAAAAAATTAAAAAAAAAATTTAAAAAAAAAATTTAAAAAAAAAATTTAAAAAAATTTAAAAAAAAAATTAAAAAAAAAATAATTAAAAAAGAAAATAAAAACATATTTTTGTCTATGGCCAATTCAAAAATATGTTTTTAATATAAAAAATTTTTTTTTTTTTTTAATTTTAGCTTTTCTTGTTTTACGAAATAAATATTTTTTATTTACATATCACTTATATCTACATTATATTTATACCTAAAAATTAAAAGAATTTAATAATGAAGCAATAAAAAACTAAAAGTAAAAATAAATGAAATTAAAAACAAAATAGAATTCTAGTGATACCTTTTAAATAAAGATAAATAAAGCAAGACATATAAAATTTTAAATTTAAAATACATTAATCAATAAAAATAAGCCATTGAAAATGTCCAATAATACAAATAAAATAAGTATTATATTACAAATAAAGCAAAAATAATTAAAATTATAAGTTTAAAACTAATACAAAACGTAAAAATATTGAAAAAAATAAGATAAAATAATAAAACACTAAGAAAATTAAATTAAATTAATTAAATTAAATTAAATTTTTTTATTACAAATAATAATAATTTATTATTATAAAAAAAAAAATTAAAAAAGAAACCTTAAAAAATGGTTTTTAAAAAAAAAATTAAAAAATCAGTTTCACCAAAACTGCTAAGTCATTTGCTTCTACTTTTGCTCAAGCGTTAACGCTCTGAGGGCGCTATATAAATATTAATTTACTTGTGGCTATTTATTTAACTGTTGTTAAGCATTTATTTGTTATTATTTATTTTAGTTTTTGTTATTTCTTTATTTGTTGTTATTTATTTTTTGTATGCACTAACTCTTTATTTATTTATGTAGATAACAATATAAAATGTTGTCATTAGTGATAGTAGATTAGGAAAATATTTTTTTACTTATTAGCTAAGAAGCCGTCTTGACGTTCTTATTGTATGAGGATCATATTTACATCTGAAGATAATTTTTTTAAATACTAATTTTCTAGTGCTTTAGGCACAAAATTATTTAATTAGCTTGCAATTAATTACATTTGACATTTACAATTGAAGTTAATTTAATAGTTGTATCTGTTTTATTAATTATGTTTTATTAATTTTTTTGTTATTAATTTATTTTTGTTGTTTTTATAAATTTTTTATAAAAATGTAAATTTGTTTTTTTTAAATTTTTCTGGATATTTATATATTATTTTTTTAGTTATTTTTTTATAATATTTTTCGATTTGTTTATATAGATTTTTTTTATTTATATTTTTATTTATAATTTTATTTTATTTTTAATATATTTTTTTATTTAAAAATTTTTGTATTTTTAATTTTTTTTAAATTTAAATTTACATTTTTTTTTGATTTTGGTTTTTTTTTTTATTTTTTTTTTAGTTTTTATTTTGGTTATTGTTTGATATATACATTAAGTTTAGTTTTCTAAAAAATTTGAAAAGTATTGTGCTTAAAGTACCTCTTTAAGCGAGTTCCATAAAAACGCTTACATACTTATAAACCAAGCTAACTTTTAAACTAAATAATACTACTTATCCAAATACAATTTATTAAGTGCATTTTAATTAGCATAGTGCCCATAGTTGTATATAATAAATACCGTTATAGAATCTTAATCATAATAAACCTGAAATCTCGCTTCGATAAACAGAAGTATTCCTAAAATTATAAAATTCTAGCTTAGAACAATTAACCCTTCAACCCTTCCACTTCACTATGTGTTTCAAACAGTGCCTACACGTTGCTGCCTACTGTTAACTAATATTGCTTGATTTTCGTTTGCAACATATGAAAGATTTCGTGAAAAATTTCTAAACACAAGATTTAAAAAGATATTTTAAAGATATTTTACGAGTAAAAATTTGTTTACCGCGCAAATTTATGTACCTAATTGCAAAATAATTGTTTACAACAAATTTAAGCGTTCATATTTAATGAATATGTATGTATGTATATCGACTTGCTGATACAATTTAAAAATTTGTAATTCGATTTTTAATTAAAATTTTCTTTAAAGAAATTTATAATTGCTTGTCGAGAAACATTTTCTAAATTACTATTTTGTTAGATAGGCGTTTGTTTAATCGAATGTTTAAGTTATCGATAACAATATATTAATTATACATATATAGGATGTTATTGATAATATTTATAGATTTGAGTAACTATTAAACATTTGCGAACATAAATATTGTATTTCTTTCGAATATTTCAAAGAACAACGAAACCGAAGTTCAGGAAGTCGAGTGATTGTTGCAGTTAAGTTTTGAGGCGTTTTCAATGTTGGTTGAACAAAAAAATTGGGTCAAAATTTTTTTTTTTTGAATATGTAGCTACCTAAAAAATATTATATTTTGTAAGATACTTATATTCGATAGTGGTCGATAACTTTTAGTGATTAGGGTTGCAACTATAAAACTAATGTTATCGATGTAATATGTTTAATTTAAAAAAAGTTTTTCGTTTTGAAAAACATTCTTAGCTGAATCTATCGGAATTTTAAATGCAATATGCATATATACAGTTAATTTCTGGGCGGCTTTTATTTTGCAAATTAAAATTTTTTAATTTTCTGACAAATATTTATTGAAAAATATTTTTTTACTATTAAAAAGTAATGGGACCTAGTTAAAATACATAAATATTTTACAGAGTTGTATTTCTTAAATTAAAAATGATTAAATATTTTCATATGTCAGAAACGAAAATCAAAAAGTCTCCGTTTCTTACGTATTTTCCCCGTCAATAACGTAGCGTTGTATGTATGTATGTGTGTGTGGCTAATATCTTAAACCTATTTGATGTCCTTAAGTATTACTAAAAAATATTATTAGTAAAGTGAATGTGATTGTCTTACAAAATTTAGCATAATTAGCATTTCTAAAACGACAAAAAAAATTCTAAAATATGAAAAAGTGCAAAAAAAGATTGGAACAAATTACATTGAAAAAAATTGAAAATTTTAGAACAAAAATATATGGAAATTTTTACAAAATTAAAAAAAATTTTAAATATAACAAAAAGCAAATATATGGAAATTTTTACATTAAAAGAAAACTTGAAAATTTTACAACAAATAAAAAAAAATTTTGTAAAATTTTACAAAATAAAAATGAAAAGTAATTATGTATACAAACATAAAATCCAAAACAAAAATAAAAATGTTTTAACTTAACCAAAACCTAATGGAATTTAAAATTAATAACTTTTGTAAAATTTTTAAAATCTAGCAGTCATTTTGTACAAATCCAATATGCAATCATCATCAATCACTTCCTCAACTTTAGGTATACACATGCATACATTTCACAAGCCAATGAATACCATCGTCATTTGCAACAGCGACAACTGCATTCGCAACAACAACAACAACAACAGCAACATCATATGATTTATAGTCAACAGCATACAAATATGTCACTCAACTCTACAACGTTAGACGACGGTACGGGCCACATGTATGGAGTCGTTGGCGAGGCGTTACGCGCCGCGCGCTCCACAAGCAATCTGTCGCAAATTGGCAGCGGCATTAGTGCCATAACGGGCGGCGTCGTCGGTGGCGGTAGTTTAACAGCATACTACGCTGGTGTTGGCGGTGTTGGCGCGGCCTATTATGCGCGTTCCGATTACGCGGAGTCCAGGTGCTGCCAAGCAACAAAAGCTACTACTTTTTATCATTTATTTTCGTTTTGCTAGTAAAAAATCTATCTACAAGTTACAAATTACTCTATATACGTAGACATATGCTAGTCCGCCGGCAGGCGTTAGGGGTATTCACAGTCTGTGCGAAAATTAGTTGAATTCTTTTGTATCACGCATCGAATGTGTGAAAATTTTGCAGCAAAATGACGGATAACGCGTTTCAAAACCTAAATTTTCCAGTTGAGACCAACTTTTCGTTATATATTCTATATGCTATATAAATTAAGTTAACAGATATTTTAAAACAATTTGTGCGCTTAAACGATTTTAATAGTATTCAATATTC
This sequence comes from Bactrocera oleae, assembly GCF_042242935.1. Lineage (NCBI taxonomy): Eukaryota > Metazoa > Arthropoda > Insecta > Diptera > Tephritidae > Bactrocera > Bactrocera oleae. The sequence continues at coordinate 6,586,019 of NC_091539.1, forward strand.
TAGCAATCGTGCTTAGAAATATTGTTTGTTACTCTTTTCCTGTCACAGAACATATTACACGCATTACTCATATATATAAATTGCTTTTAATCGATTGTGCCCTACAGTGCCTTTCAAACTTAACACTCAATTATCACTTTTCTAAATTTTTTCTTTGTAAATAGCGTAAAATTCATAAGTTCACATTATCAATTTTTATATAAATCACGCTGAGAATACCCCTAATCACGTGTCTGCGCATTCTGTTTGACCTACATTGGCTTACATTAACAATTTTCGGCTTAAGTAAATTTTTCAAACTAGTTTTAGTCTCATTACATAAGTGCATTTTTGATATCTGATATACATATATCATAGTTTCATACATCTGGCACATATACACATACATACTCGTATATGACTATTGGCTGCATTAACTCTTACTTCGATTTCGACATATTCACATCTATATTGTTGTATGTATGTATAACTCTATCGGTATATGTTTCTCTAATGTTATCGGAAGTATTATATGGGGTCTACACTTTTATTCATGTATGGTATATTAATGCATTTTAAACATATATTATTAATATATATACATGTATGTTCATATTTATACACATAGATTTATATATATATATATATATATTATATTATATTATATTATATTATATTATATTATATTATATTATATTATTCTGTAGATTAGGTACTTGTTCTTTGGAAACTTATATAATTAATTTTATATGGGTGCTCTCTAATCATTATAATTAACATATTTTATGAACTTATGGAACATACTTTCAATTTTCTGCTTGCCTTACATATTTTATTATTCAGATCTATTTTACGATTTTCTCCAACGTTTGGTGTGCGATATTGTCTATATACACAATCATACATATCACAATTACTGCTTAAAGTCCTTCTAAGCTGCGTACAGAGAAATACTTACAAGAGGTTTAAGCAAAAATTAATTGAGCTTTCTGTCTTGTTAGTGTGTTTTTTATATTATTCAATAATGCCCTACAGTGCCTTTCAAACTTAACACTCAATTATCATTTTTCTAACTTTTTTCTTTGTAAATAGCGTAAAGTTCATAAGTTCGCATTATTAACTTAAATTTCTCAAATTTGTTTGAAATATTTTCTAGATATATTAAAAAAAAACAATATTTTTTGTCCACAAAAAATGATATTTTCGAGTAAATGTAAGTTCCTTCTTTATTTAAGTTTTTTTTTCAAATATTTGAAATTTGAATTCGCAGCCAATAATTCAGTAATTTTCTTTTCAACCAAATATCAAAATAATTTGAACTAACTCGTAAGTTTTTTATACATTGATAATTATTAAAATTCACATTTTTAGCGCTTAAGTCATGCCCGTCTGTGCCTCAGTTTTTGAGATATCGATCTGAAATTTTCCACACATCTTTTTTTTTCAAGAAGCTAGTCATATGTCGATACCGCCGATATCGGAGCACTATAGCATATACGAGTACCATAGCTGCTATGCAAACTGAACGATCCAAATTAAGTCTTTGTATGGAAAACTTTTTTAATTGACAAGATATCTTTTCGTAACTTGGCATGGATTATTGTCCAAGTCAACGGTACAATCATCGTAAAAATTGTTCATGTCAGATACTATAGCATATAGCTGCCCAACAAACTGATCTGTCAAAATCAAGTTCTTGTATAGAAAAACTTTTTTATTAGTTAAGGATATATTAAATATAGCATCGGTGCTACCGAAGATAACGTCTAATTTCATTTAAGCAATAATTTTTTTGATCCAGTTTAAATTTAGAAAAAAAATTATAATGCAGCAATTTTTTCAAGAATTTTTTGTTATTTTTTCATTAAAATATAAATGTAATTTTTTTTAAATAATTTATTCTTGAATTTTATTATTTTATATATTTTCTATTTTTTTATTTTTTACTTTATTATTATGTATATCTACATTAGAGTGAAGCGAAAAAAATGTGTTTTTTGCTTAGCCTGAGGGTAAAATCTGTAGATTATAAAAAAAGAAAAATTTTGGACAAAAAAATTTTTTTTACTGTAAACTTCGAGTTAAAATTTCTTTTGGACATTTATATGAAAATTACCGAATGTGACGGTTTTTGGTTCAAAATTTATTTTAACGCTTAAGGAAAGCATGTTGTCGTTTAAGACTTTTTTTTAAAACTCCAATAATGACCACAAAATTTTTTTTAGGTTGATAACTTTTAATTGGTCAGAAAGAGGACTCTCCCTAGCTTCTAGACCACTTATCAAAAAAATTTTACGAAATAAAAATTTTAACTCGAAAATTTACTTAAAAACTGAGAAACCTGTAGATGTTAAAAAAAATTTTTTTGTCCAAAAATTTTCTTTTTTTATATTCTACAGATTTTACCCTCAGGCTAAGCAAACAAAAAAATTTTTTTCGCTCCACCCTAATCTACATATATAAATCTTCTTTCTTAAACTTCTTTTTTTAAAGAAATTTATGTAATTAGTTAAAAATGTATGTATGTACGTGTGTCTTTCTCTTCGCATGTCCTTATTTACATATGTATATACATACATACATATAAATATACATATATAGATATATAGTATAGATCAAACTTTTGTATATTTTAACCCTCAAAATTTATATAATTTTTTTTAAATGCATTTTCTCGTACTAATTTTCATTGCAACTGTACATACAAAACATATGTCTAATTTTTTGGGTTTTCAAAAAAAAAAATTGTTTTGAAAAATATTTTTAAAAATTTGCTATTTTTTTTCAAAGACTTTTTGTTGAAATGCTATTTTAATTTTAAGCTTCTTGAAGCAAGCGTTCTTTGGCAATAGGGGTATTACCTCCTATACAAGGTATCACAGCAAAGCCGAGGGTTTTATTCAAAACCGCTTCTTTCAAATAGTGCAGTTAAAAAAAGTTAATATTAAAAATATATATACATATATATGTATATATAAAAGTATTAGCAACACTGACTATGTATGAATTGAAAAAAGGTTTTTTTTGCCACTACTTATATCGATTTTTTTCTTAATTATTTACCAGATAAACAAATATGCATATGTATGTATATAAATTTATCACAAAAAATTTTCACTTAAATATACATATACTCTATTTAAAAATATAATTTTATTAAATTTTATCAAGAAATGCATGTCTTCGGAGCAATTAATAAGGTTTTATTTTGCGCATGCGCAGTACTACAATTATTAAATTTGCAGCTGTACATTTAAATAAATATTTTTTTTTTATGTATGTCTGCTTAAGATATTTTTTTCTTATTTTATTATATATTCTATTACTTCAAAACATATGATCGCTTCATTTTGAGTATATTATTTAGTTCGTTTTATTTTTCAAAATTTTTTTTAAATATTTTACTAACTCTACCTCTCGTTTCACTTCTAGATCGGGTCATTTGTCATTACGCGATGCCGAAGTCATCGCCGAACCCGATCCACAACGACTCACACCACGTAAATTCGTTAATGAGCACTCAATCGTTTCGCTGTCGGCCGGCATACTCGTTACCGTTAAACCGAAGTACACTTCACATGGCGCCATTAGTAATATTGTGAAGTTGCAGCGCTTAGGTGTCAACGATGCAACGCGTCAACTCTTCCAGGCCTATCCAGGTCCGTTGGTGCGTGGTCTCACACACAAGAAGACAATTATTGAATTCTGCGAAGAGCAAATACGTTTGGGTCCCATGGAGACCACCATCTACGCCAAGCAGCTGTTGTCCAATAATATTGAGAAATATCGTGGCTCCTATACGTTGATGTGGAACCTGCTGATTTTGTTGTTGCGTCAAAATGGCGTAAGTAGAGAAAGAAATTGTATATATATTTTTTTTAAATATTTCGTATATTAATAACTAAATTCAAACACAGATGGTTGTTGGCACGGATATTGCGGAATTACTTTTGAAAAATCAACAACAATTCCCCTATCAAATAGAGCACACCGACGGTGGCGACTCATCAGCTTTGAGTGGCGATGAGGAAGATGAACAGCTGGCGCCAGCCACTGATCCTGCTGTCGCCGTACATAATGATATCGAACGTGACTCGGGTAACGAAGCTGAAGCCGTCAATAACACGTCCAAGCAAGCCGCCAAATCAACTACAACCATCAGCAATACACCAGTGCTCACCGATGATGAGATAACCGAAAAGTTCCGTAACTATTTGCTGTATGGCAATGTGAATGAGGCGCTCGACTGGGCCACCGATAACAATTTGTGGGGTCATGCGCTCTTCCTAGCCTCCAAAGTGGATCGTCGTTCACACGCCAATGTCATGATGAAGTTCGCGAACAAGCTGTCGCTTAACGATCCACTACAGACCCTATACCAGCTGATGAGCGGCCGTCAACCATCTAGTGTGACTAGTGTGCAGGATGAGAAATGGGGTGATTGGCGTCCACATCTTTCGATGATACTTTCAAATACGTCACAAAAGCCCGAATTAGATCGCAAATCGATTACAACGCTTGGTGATTCGTTGCTCAATCGTGGTGACTTATTCGCGGCGCACTTCTGCTATCTAATGGCGCAAGTGGGTTTCGGGCGCTACCAAGAGAGTGCCACACAGGAGACCACCTTGCAACAGCATTTGCCAAAGTAAGTTGTTTTTATTTTTATGACATTGTGATGTAATTTTTTGTTTTATAATTTTTTTTTTAATTTTTAATATAGGTATTCATATATTTTTTTATCTTTTTGTAATTCCCTATTAAAATATTTAAAAAAAATTGTTTTTCTATATTAAATTTGGAAAAAAAAAACAATTTAAAAAATTTAAATAATAATAATTATTTTTTAGAAATATAATTTTTTTATTAATATTATTTTTTTATTAATATTATTTCTTTTATTAATATTATTTTTTTATTAATATAATTTTTTTTATTAATTATTATATTTTATTACTTTTAAAATGAAAATATTTTTTTAACTTTTAAAAAATTATAATTTGTATATTAAATTTTTTATTATTATTGAAATTAAAATTTTTTACTTTTAAAATAAGTATTTCAAAATATAATTTATATTTTAAATGTTATAATAACTTTTTTTTCTCAATTATGATGTTTTACGTTCTTGTAAATGTTTTAGGAATCACTTTTTCTCTGATTCATTTATTTTTTTTTTAATATTATTATTTTTATTTTTAATTAAAGTCTTATGAAATTTGGTTTAATTTATTTTTATAAAATATGCATAATTTTTATTGTATAAGTTCTAGTACTAAAATGCCCATTTTTTATACTTTTCTTTTAATGTGTTTTTAAATATTTTTTTATTTATTAAAATTTAAAAAGTTTTTTGAAATAATGAATTAATATTTTTTTAAATTTTAAAATTTTATTTATATTAACTTTTAATTTTTTAATATTTAAAATTATTATTAATATTTTGGTTTACATATTTTTCAAATATTTTTTTTAAACTGTATTTCAATGTTTTTTTTAAAAAACTGTATTTTAATGTTTTTTTGAAAATTAATTAATTTTAATTACTTTTATGAAATTTGGTTAAAATTTTTTTTTTTTAAATACGTATTATGTATGTATATGTATAATTTTATCAACTTATCTTTTTTTATATTTTTTCAATGTATTTTAAATATTTTTTTTATTTTTTTTTAATTTCAAAAGTTTTTTTAAAACAATATTTATACTCTCGCAACCTGTTGCTACAGAGTATAATAGTTTTGTTCACCTAACGGTTGTTTGTATCACCTAAAACTAATCGAGTTAGATATAGGGTTATATATATATAAATGATCAGGATGAAGAGACGAGTTGAAATCCGGGTGACTGTCTGTCCGTCCGTCCGTCTGTCCGTCCGTCCGTGCAAGCTCTAACTTGAGTAAAAATTGAGATATCTTTATGAAACTTGGTAGACATGTTTCATGGTACCGTGAGACGGTTGGTATTGCAGATGGGCGTAATCGGACCACTGCCACGCCCACAAAACGCCATTAATCAAAAACAAATAACTTGCCATAACTAAGCTCCGCAATAAGATACAAGACTGTTATTTAGTACACAGGATCACATTAGGGAGGGGCATCTGCAGTTAAATTTTTTTTTAAAAAAGTGAGCGTGGTCCCGCCTCTAATAGGTTTAATGTGCATATCTCCTAAACCGCTAATGCTATAATAACAAAATTCACTAGAAGCAAATGTTTTTAGCACTTCTATTGACGGTGTGAAAATAGTTGAAATCGGGTGGCAACTCCGCCCACTCCCCATATAACGGTACTGTTAAAAACTACTAAAAGCGCGATAAATCAAGCACTAAACACGCCAGAGACATTAAATTTTATCTCTGAGATGGTATAAATTGGCTTTATAGGAACCGCGTTCAAAATTAGTCAGTGGGCGTGGCACAGCCCACTTTTAGGTGAAAACCCATATCTTGAGATCTGCTTAACCAATTTCAACAGAATTCGGTACATAGCGCTATTTTCATATTTCTATGTTATAGTGCGAAAATGGGCGAAATCGGACTACAACCACGCTTACTTCCCATGTAACACCATTTTCAATTCCATCTGATTCTTTCACTTTCCACTATGCAAATCAGGTAACAATGATTATATCGGGGTAAAACTTTGCGTGAATAATGCAATTAAATTATGCCACCTTGCGGCCAAAAATTGTCTAAATCGAATCGAAACTGTTCAAACCCCTAAGTACTAAATATGTGGACCCCAGTGCCTATAGTTGACCTTCTACCGAAAATATCAGTCAATCCACAAAGAAATCTCAAACGAGTATACCATTTGACTTTGCGAGAGTATAAAATGTTCGGTTACATCCGAACTTAGCCCTTCCTTACTGGTTTATATTATATTTTTACATATGTATGTAGTTTTTTATATATCGAATTTTTATATAATTTTTTACATTTCTGTTTTTAATTTAATTTATGTATGGTATTTTTATATATCAAAAATTTTTTTTATATATATTTTAAATATTTTTTATATATATTTATTATATAATTTTTTAAATTTTTTATATATATACATTTGATTTATTGATTTAATTTACTCTCTCTTTCATATCTTTTAAACATTTTTTTACTACGTTTAATGAACAAATTTTTAAAATATTTTTTACAAGTATCGCTGTATTTTTTATATCCTTTATTAATATTTTTTTACAAAATTGCTTAAAATTATTTATTGTATTATTATTATGGCAACTTTTCAACTTCTCTTTTATTATTTTTAAGTATTTTATTTTACAACCCATTGTATGGTCTCTCCTTTTATATTTGCAGACTTGTTTTGCTTGGCTCATCGCATTATAAATTCTTCAACGACTTCGCCGCCAACGAAGCCATCATGATGACCGAGATATATGAGTATGCCTGCTCATTGAATGATGATAAATTCTCGCTAGTCGAGTTTCAGGTAAGCTGGAGACTTTTACTCAATCCTTGTCATGCCTATAATATATTTTTCTGTGTTTATCTAGCCTTATAAATATTTGCTGGCCACACGCCTGCTAGATTATGGCTATAATTTACGCAGTCTAATGTATTTTGAACAAATAGCTTTGCATATACAACGCGATCCGAACAAATACGAGCCAAGCTTCATTAATAAGGTGAGTCAATATGTGATTTTTTGACTTAAATGCAAATGTTATTAAAATAACATACAAAAAAAAACCCTTTTTCTTCGTAGATCTACGAATTCGCCGATCGTCTTAAATACTACGACCCAGTGTTGGAACGCTCCTTGGACGATCAACAACCCCATGCTGACGGTGGTTTGAATAATCAGTTACCGAACTTCGAGGAGCAAAAGTGGTTGCAAGACTTGCGCGCCCTTGCAGTGCAACATAAGGTGAGTGTGTCATGACGTAGCGTTGTCATAAATATTCTAGAATATAATTCCATTCAACTAATGAATATTCTAAAATAAAATATAAAAAATAATATATAATCAATTTATAATGGATATAACTAGCTCAATGATGCAATCAAGCAATCAATGTTATTAAGTCATTATTAATTCAGCGAGCAATTGGATGTCATAATGTCATATACACTTAATTTTTTAGTGGTATTATGGCATCTTAAATTAGAATTCTCCAATTCAGCTTGCGTTTTTTTTAAGTTAAAGTTGATTCCAAAACTTTTTCTAAGCCCTTGAGAGACGTGCAGAAAGATCTACGCTAAAAGTTTTAATACAATTTTAATTTTACCTAATAAATATTTGTTTTATAAAATAAATACATATTCAGCGGTATTTAAAACTTTATTATGTACTATTAGTGCATAAGCCAGTGTTAAGGCGTATTTAATAAGCAAAGGTATATATTTTCAGCTATTCAGCGAGTTTGTAATAAACGTTACATATTTAATTTTCATTGTACTTTACTTTAGCTAAGAAAATAAATAAAATAAAACAACTCTGAATAATTCTTAAATCTTAAAAGTTATCATAAGCGTGTTTTTCAAGGATATTATACAATTTTAAGCCACAAGTGGTTAAAATCGTATTCAGCTTTTTTAAAGCATAGCAGATTATGTTTTATAATTGCATAAGCAAGTTCTATGGCATATTAAGATTATTTTTTATGTGTATTCAGCACAGCTATTCCGCGCGATTGTAGTGAATGCTAAGTTTTCAATTTATCTTATACCAAATTTATGTTGGTAAATCTTTTGCTCAACGTTTACTCAGCTATTCAACGCAAATTATTAAACGTACTGACTATTTCTCAACTCGTAAAAGTTACTATAAATATTATTCAGCGCGTTTTTGAAGAGCTATAAATTAATATTTATGCCATAAGTGGCTATAAAGTATATTCAACTTTATTAAATAATATTTTGTTATGTATTTTTATTGTTTAATATAAATTATTATTTGCGTGTCTACATCACAGCTAATTTATTTATTATTTAGCTATTCAGCGCGGTTATAGCGAAAGCACATTTTTTCAATTACCTTATACCATATTTAAGTTCAGAAATAATTTGTTTAACGTTTGCTCAGCTATTCAGCGTACTTTCTTAAATGCACAAACTGTTCTTCAATGCATAAAGGTACTCATAATAGTTATTCAGCGCATTGCAAAGCGAATTATAATGTGTGTTTAGTATTTTTAGTAACTGAGTATCTTTTATTAGATATTCAGCGCGTTTCAACTGCAAAATTGTTGCTTATAAAGTATACAGCGCTATGAAAGAGAAAGTTCGACGAAATCTTTTATGCTATAGTACATATTTATACTTTAATGTGTTCTATAATTTACGATTTCAAACTGATTTTTTTTTAGGGCGAATATACTAGCTCTGCTACAGCAGTGCATGGACAAATTGCCGATGCACAGAGTCAAATCGATCAACAATTTGTCGAGATAAACAAACAATTTAATGAGCTGAATTTGCAATATCAAGTTCCCGGCAATGCCGAACAGGCGCCTACCTTTTATAATCCAGACGCAATGCAGCAGCAGCAACAACAACAAAACGATATTGCTGCTGAACAATACAATCAACAACAACAGCAACAAATAGCATTGTCTGGCGACTATAATAGTCAGCAACCGAGCGTAGTTCCACAAGCTCCAAGCCACTCAGCTGCTGTTGTACAAGATGTTAACGATGCATCATATGCATATTACAAACAGCAGCAACAGGATATGCAGCCAATAGATACACAGCAACGGCAACAACAACAACAGGAACCTCACTCAATTCCGTACTATGATCCCACACAACAACAGCAACCTTATCAAGGTTATGGTGCAGAAGCTGTGGATGCGCAACATAATGCTGCCACTTATGATTACTGGGCACAACAAAATCAACAGCAACAGCAACCACAACATGCCGGTTATGGCGACGAGGTAAGTGGTGTGAATTTGCACGCTTGCCCTTAAATGAGTATGAATTGTATAAAAATTTTTATACGAAAGTGAAATAAGACAAGGAGATCCCTGCAGAGTCCGTATAATTTTTATGAGAAACATGTCCCTCGCACTACCCAATATACGCACGGTTGCACTGTCATTAAAAGTTTACGCACATGGTGTTTTTGTTGAAAAGCTTTGCTTTGATGCTGAATGCAAAGCATTCAAAGGTGGTCAAATAAAATAATAGAATAGAAGCCGTCGCCTTATTTTCATATCCATAATTGTGGTTTTACTGCTTATTACTGTTAAATGTGTTAACAATTGTTAAAAACAAAAAACTGTGCAATTGAAAAGTTTTTACAATTTTTGGAGACTTGTGTAGACATTGAAATTTCAGCTTAAAAAAGGAATTTAGTAACTTGCGACTTCGCTGTAGTGTATTAATTGGAAAAAATGCACTTCCTAGGTTTTGTAGACTTTGGAGACTTTTGACATTTGGGTATAGACTCTTACAAATTTTTAATTGCACGCGTTTTTTGTTTTTTTTTTTTAATAATTATACACTTTGGTTACCTTTATAATAGTTGTGTAGAGTTTCCTTAACTCGTATCTTGCATTTTTGAAAGGTTTTTGTAGTTTCTGTATAAATGTTGTACAAGGTTTATAGTGTATCCTCCAATTGTTGAACCTTTAATCGCCCGAACATATGAGTATAACACCCACTCTCCAATTAATCACTTTTATTTGGCCACCAGCATTTAATAATGTTTACATGCCTTTTATCATAAATTGACCACAAATCCTACAAATTTGTACGCATGCTTACCTTGATTGGAATAATGCTGCTGCAGCACGCCACAAATGATGATGAGCGCGTTGTTGGAATAACAAAAAAAACATTGAAAAATGCAACAAAAAACGTCGAAGCCTACTTGAATAACGATGATATGCTGGCATTGAAGCAAATGCCACTTAAAGCAAAGTCACAAACAACTACAGCGTATAAAACTGCTTTGGAGAGTATACGAAAACTACAACAACAAGACAAACCAGTGGAAATCACCGCTGCAGCAGCCAAATTATATAATAGTTATGATGGGCCACAAACGCGTGTCGCCAAAAAGTCAAATACCAATCACAACAACAACAACAACAATGAGAAGCAACAACAACACGCAGCTAATTTGACCACATCGTTTCTCAGTGCGCCGCCAGATGTAAGTAAACATAATAATGGTGTGCTACCACAACAACTACAAAAAATGCAGCAACAACAAAAGCAGAATATGCCACAACAACAACAAAAGCTTGCACAAAACATTAATGCATGCAATGATAAGTTAACTAGAAATTTAAGTTCGAATTCGAACACAACTTCGAATGCCAATGCGAATGTCATAGTAAAGCGCGTTAATTTCGATTTGCCACAAAAAGTAGACAGCATGGCGGCAGCGGCGCGAGTTGAGTCCGTAAACAGGAATTGCCCGCCACCGCCGCCACCCGCCAGTGTTGCCACTTTTAGTACACCAGCTAGCAGCAATAGCTGTAGTATTAGTAGTAGTGATAGTAGATGTAGTAGTAGCAGCCATTTAAATAGTAGGGCAGCGGCACTCGGCAGCGAAAGTGTTAGCGGTGAAGTGTGCTTTAACTCCGCAAGCGCTTCTAACTCCACAACCACACCGTTAGCTGGCAGCGTTCAAGCGACTAAAACGCTTGCCGCCTATCAACGAAGCGCCAGCGCCTCGGCTAATTACACTTCCAAGCCACTTACACTGCCGCATTACGCACGCAAAGCTTCCAATCGCGCCGAATTGGCTAGAATACACCTTTCGCCCTACAAGCAAATCGTCTATAACGGCACCTATCCCATCGACTTGCCACTACAATCGCGCTTCGAAGCGCTGGGACGCGACTATGACCCCGAAGCGAATGCACAAACGACACGCCTCAAATACACACACATACTGAACGATTACGACCTGGATGAGCACGACTTGCTTGACGATGTGGCCGAGGAAGATGAGGATGACGACGACGAAGACGAAGACGATGACGACTTTGTGGTTGATGACGATGATGCTAACGCTTACGATTATAACGAAGCGGATGAGCTCGAGTTCAATAAAGTGGATGAGCACATGCCGTATGACATGGCTGCCTTTCTAGCGGACCAAGGCCGGCCTGAGCGCGGCACATTGCTCAACAGACTTGGCGTTATACGCGAGGTAAGCACTTCCAACAGCGTGTCGCTAGCCGGCGATGAGCCTGCTGACGCTGCCGGCACTGTGACGACCAGCAATCATCACGCTGTCTGGTCGATGCAAGAGCTCATTGCGAACCCGGCAATACCGCTCAACTATCAAAAGATGTGTCATGAAGTTGAGCAGAGTTTGACGTCGTTCGAGAAGTACTTGGATTCGAAAACTTTCGAGCAGCGCAAGTCGCAACAGCAGCCAGTGCGCACATATGATATTGATGGGCCGATTGGCGAGCCGCAGGACAAGAAGCATATTTAAATTGGCGGTTGATAAAAGCGGTAGATATTTAGTGGGACTTTTAGTAGAGTATGAGTTAGTTTGGTAGACTTTCGAGAGTAAAATATGGCATGTTAAATAATGGTTAATGTTGAAGTGCTCTGCCAATCTTTACTTGCCTAACGAAAATATCGACTTTTCTCCAATATATTAAAATAGTTTCTAAAAGCGATTTAAATTACAAAATGCGATATGGTTATATAAAACTGTTATGTGTTATGCTATGTTCTGTGTTAATTTGAGTTACGTACATATATATTATATATAATATATCTATGTATTTAACCGTATTTTTGTTGTAATTTTATTATAAAAAATTAATCTCATAATAGGTAGACCTTTTTGTGTATACAGTTGTATTAAAAAATCAAACTTTAAAGCCACAAAATTGTTTCTTAACATTTCAGAATCTCAAAGCGAATAATGAAATGGTTTTATTTTTAATATCGAGTTCAAACCTCAGCAAAAAATCACATTCACGAATTGTTATCGATAATTAGCTTTACCATATGTGTGTCTAATTTTTTATTTGCAACCTTACGTACATATGTATGTTTGTATATAATTGTCAATAGTCAAAAAATATTACAAAATTTCAGATTTTGTTTGATTGTCAATATATCAATATGTTTTGACACTACGATATTTCAGATTTTGTTTCTAATATTGCAATGAATTTTCGTTAAATACTACGTATTTTCATTATTTCTGCTTAAAATTCGAACTTTTACAATTTCTACCAAATTTTTAGATTTTGTAGACTTTTGAGACTTTTGACAAAAGCTTGTAAATTGCTGCGCGCTTTTGCTTGGCAGTTTTTAGGAACTTTTTAATACTTCAATACACTTTGGAGACTTCAAAAGCATTGTGTAGACTTTTTGTGCGCTGTTTGTTTTGCATTTTAATGCCATTTAAGTACATTCAGTACTGTTTTACAACATTTTAGAATATCACAAGCGTCAAAAGTGACATAATTTGAAAATTTTGCGTAAATTAGCGCTGCCAAGTGCATAATTTTGCAACTCGTTGCTTGTAGACATTTTTTTACGTAATTTAAAAAAATGTGTATCAAAACTTTTACTATTTTTATTATTTTTTATATTTCGAATTTTTTCGTTAAAGAAATTTAATGCTCTAAATCTTAGAGTTATATATTAAATGTTTTATTTAATTTTTTTTTATTTAATTTTTTTCTATTTTTATTAATTAATTTTTTTATTTAATTCAATTTGCTTATGATAACAATTCGTGTGAATGTAAATATTTTATTGCACACAATATTATTGTGCAAATTGACATTTTTTTTTAAATTTATTCTAAATAAAATTTTGTAAATCTACTAACTTTTAAATTGTATTTATGCATTTGTAGTATAATATTTGTAAATGCATTTGAACTGACCTCATTCTGTTAAATTGGTTTTTGAATATTACGAAAAAAATTTTCTCAATTTTAAATGTTTTTGAAATATTAAAAATTTTTTTCTTACATAATATATAATATTATATAATTTTAATTTATAATAATTATTATTTTTTAAGTTTAAAATTTTATTTATTGTTAATTATTTTTATTTTAATTATTTTTTTTTAAATTATTTTTATTTTAATTATTTTAATTTTAATTATTATTTTTTAATTATTATTTTTTCAGTTTATATTTATTAAATTTTTTTTATTTTTATTTTTTTGTATTGTTTGTATTTTTATTTACCTCTTTTATTTCTATTTATTATTTTATTTTTATTAATATGTTTTATATATTTATTGATTTTTTTATTTCTATTGATTTTTTTTTATATTTTTACTAATAAATTTTTTTTTTAATTTTGTAAATGTTTAAAATTTTTTTATATTTCAATTTTTTTTACATAAAATTTTTTTTATTTTTATACATTTTTTTATTTTATTATTTTTAATTTCTAATATTTTTTGTTTTATTAAATAATATATACAATATAGGTTTTTTTCTGAGTAATTTTTATTCTCATTTTCTTTAAAAATTTGTAACACCCAAGCACATTACAACTATAAGTACACTTGAAGCAGAATTTTTATTTAAGTACATATATTTTTTTTTTAAATCAGCAAACTGAATAAAAAAAAGTTTCGCTTGCAAAAAGTATTTGTTTTGTCTCTAAGAAGTCTTATTCCTTAGTTAAAAATATCAATAATTAAAATTGAAAAATGGAATTGTAACTGTTTGTGCTCATTGTAAAAATACGAAAATAAAATTAAAAATTAAAAATATAAAAAATGTGCTTAATTAAGTAGTTACGCCGATATAAACTGTATGAAAGCTTACGAGCATAAAAATAACTGTATTAATATAAATTATATTACAGCCAAAGCATATTTATAGACTAACAGCAAATAATTTAAGGGGTAAATTAGTTTGATACACACGAACAAAGCATTTTGTCTTACTAATTTCGCCTTCTAAGCTTTTTTCGCCTATAGTAAAACAAGCTTTAAACTTGTTTCGGTTAAAGTGATAAATTTAAAGTAGTCACTTATAAACACAGAAGTAATTAAAATTAAGAAAAGCTGCGCAGTTCTATATGAAAGCGTCTGATTTTCAGCGAAATCTGCTGACTATAGATGAAAGCTGAGTGCGGAAGCTTCAAAAAACTTCGCTTCAACATGTGGAATACACTTACTTGCTCGCTGCGTTAAAAGTTGCGCGCAACTTTCAGTTGACTATGAAAGCTTTTAAGCGTTTAAAGCCTGCTTTTTATTAATTTCATTTAATTTCTCTTATATAAGCTACTAACGTCGGCTGACTTATCGATAGCTGCTGAAATTTTAACTAAACACAGTTATCTTTTAGTACTTTTACAGCTATAATATAAAAAGCTATTATTATTTTTTATTTTAATTCTAATTTCCTTAACAATGCATTGCAAATGTAACATTAAAACTTCGTCAATAACCTTTAGAATGCGCGGCCCACCATATCCTTGCCGAAATCGAAAATTTATGATTCGGGAGATGAAAAGCAGCAGGCGCAACAAAAATCTAACGATGCCGGCAATAAATTGAGTGAGCAGAAGGGCGGTAAAAATGATGCTGGCAGGGAGACGCAGAAGAGGTGAGTGAACGTAAAAAGTGTATATATATAGCTTTTGCTGAAGGTTTTGCTGTTGTGATGAAAGCTTTTAAGGATACAGAAACTTTAAAGTCTCTATAAAAGCTTTGTAATTTGTTGTTGTTAGCTTCACTTGGACCTTAGAATGTAGAGATTTAATAATTTTTATTTACAGCCTAAACGTTCCGAAACCAAAATTTTGTAATTTTCTTATTATTTTCTTTAAAGCTTTCATGACACTTGAGAGTATTTTTTTCTCCAACGAAAGCTTTCACAAAGCTCTCGAGCTTTTTACATCACATTTCTATTTCTAATTGAATTTAATGTACTTTCTTGCTACTTGAAAGCTTTATTTACTCGCCTTAAAGCTTTCACAAAGCTCTTACCCTTTACCAACATATTTTTATATGTAATGGAATTGATGTTCTTATCTGGAAATTAAGAGCTTTATTTACTTCCACTAAAGCTTTCACAAAGCTTTAAAATTTTTATTACCTAATTTTTATTTCAAATTGAAACTAATTTACTTTGCAGCTCTCAGCAAGGCAATCAAAACTCCGGCTGGTTCGGCGGCATTTGGAACAAGCTTTCACTCAAGCCCAAAAATCAAATGATATTGCCTGATGACAAGAATCCCAGTATCGTTTGGGATCCGGAGAAGAAAAAATGGGTAAATACAGATGGTGACGAAGCGGCCGAAGAAAGCTTCAAGCCGCCACCAAAGATGAGCGATATAATGGCACAAGCGCCACCAGCAATGGGTGCGTTCAATGTGCCACCTGCGTCTCAGCCGTATTCACAACCACAACAACAGCAACTGCAACCTCAGCTACCACAGCAACAGCCCTCACCATTGCTCGACACGCAACAATATGCTGCTCCCACACAATCAGCAGCCCCTGCCGCCTCCCTAGCACCCGTCTCTGGCTACAGTGCACATGCGGTGACCAGCGCCGAAGCGGCAGGTGCAACTAAAACACCCAGTTTGCAGTCAAATATGTTCAAAATGCAACGCAATCGAAGTGAGTCGATTATTTTAAGTATAAAATGATTAAAAACAAATATATATAATTATTTTTTAATCAATTTCCTAAATTTTCAATTTCAGCCTTGAAGAATTCCTACGTCGATGTGTTCAATCCCTCAGGTGCCCCTATGAAGGCGGTGGAAAATGTGCTGGCTCCGGCCTTGCCACCGGCTGCAGTGCCGCAAAGTGGCTTCTTTATACCAGGTCCAGCGCCAGTTGCCGCTACGGGCGATAATAATGATGCTGGCGCATATCAGCAGCAGCAACAACAACAAATGCCGCAACAAGATGTGAGTATGAAGTTTTAAGGATTTCTTGATTATAAATTGTGAATTACTTTATTTCAATCTAAAATTCTGTATAATATAGAAATTTTACTTTTAACAAAAATGATGGAAAAATAAATTTTGCTTTGTAAAATAAATTCATAATAATGTATGTGTTATTAGAATATTTATTTGTTGTTGTTGTAGCGGCAGAATTCTGCCGAGTTCACAATCCTTGGTCGAATAAAATCCGGGTTCGTTCCGGTTACGTAGGCCCGAGTGTCGCGGGAACGAATATTTATTTGTTGCATATTTTGCTTAAAAATATCAAATATTCAACTTTTTTTCTGTAATGAAATTTCAAATTTGCTTATTTGTTGTTTATGTTGTTATTGTCTATTTAAATTTTTTTCGCATTCATATTTTCTTAAAAATTGTATATTCAAATCTTTTTATTTAAATTTTTTCTCAATTCTCAAAAAATTTGCCTTTCCAAAATTATGAAAAATTTTAAAATTTAAGAATTCAAAATTTGTATTCAAAATTTTTCTTAATAAATTCGTGTACAAATGTTTTTATTTAAATTGTTTATTTAATTTTTTTTTCAAGTTTAAAAATAATCTAAAAAATTTACTTTTTGAATAATTAATTAATAATATTCACACATTTTTCAAAACAGATTAAGAAATTTATTTTTAAATGTAATTCAAAATCCAAAATTAGTTTTTTAATTTTGTAAAAGATATTTAATGTTTCATAATTTATTTATTACATTAAAAAATTTTTTTTTGTAATGTAAAAAATTTTAAGTTCTATACAAATTAGTAGGCCGCAGCGTTTGGAATTTCAATTAAATTGTTTTCGAAAACTATTGTTATTAAAAAACATACTACGAAATATTATTTTTTTAAATTTTTTTTTAACAATTTATGTTTATTTGAAAAAAAAGTTTGTATTGTAGTATTTTAAAAATTATAGTTATACTATAAATGATTGCATATGTTTTTTTGTTTAAAATATCTTAAATATAACAGATATAAAATCAAAAAAAAATTTATTACAACTACAATATTTTATTTATTTGAAATAGTTTATTAATCTATTTGAATATTTAAAAAAATTATTTTCAAATTTAAAAACTTATTATTTTTTAATTGCAAAAATTTTTTCAACGATATTTTATTTATTTATTTTAGAATATGCTATGAAAAATTTAAATTTTATTTATTTTAGAATATGTTTGTTAAATAATTTCAAATATTTTTGTGTTCAAATATTTAGTTGTATTATTAACTTTCAAAAATATTTAATTTTTTGAACCATACCATAAAAATATATATTACAAAAATACAAATATATATACATATATTTCGAAAATTAAATTATATATATTAAAAAAATTAAAAAAAAAACATAATAATATGTAAAAGTTTAAAATCAGTAAAATTTTTATTTACATATATTAAAATAATAGTAATAAAAATAAATATAAATAATAAATAATAAAAGTAATTAATTTAAATATTATTCACATAACATTGTTTATTTTTTTAACAAATTTTTAAAATAATTTTTTTAGATTATTCTAAATTAGTTCAAATATTACATAAACTTTTAATAATAATTATTTTTACCAATTATTTTTAAGGCTTGCGAATATTTATAACAAAATTTTTTCTTTATTTTCTTATAATTCTAGGTGCCACAATTCTACAATCCAAATCAATTTAGCGGTGGTGCTTATTAGATAAGACAGTCAAACCTTCATTCACATACACATGTACACATACAAACTAAATAACAGTGGGAATAAAATAGTCATACTCTTATACAGATAATTAAATAGTTAAATTTTAATAAAAAAGTTATTCAATTGCAAAAAAAAATAAAATCAATAGTATTATACAAAAACAACAACAAAATTAGAAAACGACATAAATCAATAGGGAAATGTATAGACTGCTTGGCGTGAGGCACGTGCGATCAGTCTGAAGCTGTGTGTGTAGCAGTAGCGTTGTAGTACATTAGGCAAACGTAATAATGACGAAAATGAATTTCAATAAAAAAATTATAATAAATGTATGTGTTTGAAAACAACTGTAAATCTTAAGATAAAACAAACGTAACGGGAAACTGGTAATTTGTCTTAAATTAAATAAATAAATAAATAAATAAAAATATATATGTATATGTCTGTAGCTGTAGCTGTAAATTACAAAGTAAAAGTCTTAACTAGAACATGGAATGCAAACGACGAATACTATGCGACTTATAACTGTACTGCTGCTTGTAATCATTTGTAATTAATTAAAAGTAAAATATTAAAATTAAATAAAAAGATCCGAAATAAAAAAAAGAAAAGCAAAAAAAAAACAATTCAATTGCTTAAGCTACAAACACATATATACATACAAACATACAGACATATATACATATAAAAATAAATAAATGTTTACTTGCAATTTATGTGTTTATGTTTAAATTACCTTTTTAAATTTATATAATTAAAAATGATCTAAATATGCTTATCACTACTATTATTATTATTATGATAATTATTAATCTAAATATAATTATACATATATATTAATATGTTTATTATGAATATTGTAATTGTTTGTGAACAGCATTGCTTAAAGAAATTGTTAAATAGTTTTAGTTCTTAAAGACAAAACAAATACAAAAAAGGCGAAACGATAACTAAATAAAACCTATAAATATCTGCTACAACAACAAAAACTGTGGAAAGTGACTTCTCTTAAAAGCAGTAGCAATTATTATACAGAAATGCGAATCATGTACATAAAAACATAAATTTTTAATACTTTTTATTTTTTTATTTGTTTATATTTCATATTTTTTTTATTATTTTTTAATTATTTAATACGTCTAATCTTTTGCCCAGCTTTTTTTTCCAATTTTCGTCTAAATTTTTGTTAAGCCTTTCTTTAATTTTCTCCTTTATTTTTTGTTCAATTTTTTTGTTTTAATTTTTGTTTAACTTTTTTATTTTTGTGAATTTTTTTAAAATTATATTTTCTTATTCATATTTTTTTTAAATTATTTAATACGTTTAATCTTTTGTCCAGTTTCGTTTGTTTTTAATATTCTCTTTTAATTTTTGTTTAGTTGTTATTTTTTATTTTTTTTTTCATTACTGTTAAATATTTTTTCATTATGTGTTAATTTCCTATTTCCTTTATTTTTTTAGATATTTAATACTTTTAATCTTTTGCCCAGTTAAATTTTTTGTTTAATATTCTCTTTTAATTTTTGTTTAGTTCTTATTTTTTAATTTTTTTTTAATTTCTGTTACATTATTACATATTTTTTTGTTAATTTTTGAAATTATATTTGTTATTCCCTTTAATTTTTTAAATTATTTAATAGTTCTAGTATATTGTGCAGTTAAAATTTTTATGTAATTTCTAAAAATGTTTTTCAAACTGTCAATTTTTTTTATTTTTTAAGTTTTTGTCTAACTTTTTGTTTAATTCTCTTGCATTTTTTTAAACATTTGTTTTATTAAATTCTTTTTCTACTTCTTTGTTTCTATTTTATGTTTGTATGTTGGTTTTTAGTTATATTATTTTTTTAATATATTTTTTTGTTTGTTATTATTTATTTCTGTTTTGTATTTGGTTCACATTTTTTAATTTTTCTTTTTCAATATTTTTCCGAATTTTTACATACCATATGCATGTTCTATTTATTTAGGTGCTTTTCTTCACTTTCGGAGAAAAATGCTAATTTTTTTAATTTCTTTTGTTTATATTTTTTTTGTTAAATTAAATTTTTATTGAAATTAATATTATATTTTACAGTATTGTAACAATTATGTTTACTATTTTTTGTATTGCGTATTTAATTTCTTCTTATATTTTAAAATTTAAAATTTTGAAATTTGAAATATTATTTTATTGTTTTTTTATATAAGTTTTCTGGTATCTTTTTAAATTTTGTTCGACACTTTTTTTAACTGTTAAAAATTTTTGTTTTCTTTTTTTATATATTTTTTAATTTTTTATATAGTATTTATTTTTTAATTTTATATATTTTTTTTAGTTTTTAACATTCTATTATTTATATTGAAATCTTAAAATTTTTTTTATTTTATTAATTATTATTTTTATTAATTTTGTATTTTTTATTTATTTGTTAATTAAATTGCTTTTGTTTCAAGTTGTTATACTTTTTTAATTTTGATGATAATTGCATGAAAAAAATTAAAAATAGTATTTTGAAAGTTAATTTGAATTTTGAATCACGTTAATTAATTTTTAATTTTCTTTTTTGTTTTTAATTAGATTATAACATCATCTTACATAATAAATATTTTCTTTACTACTTTAAATAATTTTTAGTTATTCGATTAATTTTTTTTATACAGTTATATTTTTGTAATTTCCACTAATTTTCAAATTGTTTAACATTATATATATATAATATATTAATAATGTCAAATTATTTAAAAATTAGTAAAAAGTTAAAGAAGTGCACATTAAAACAAAATATAAATATTTTTTAAAGTATTTTTTTAAGGAGCCGCAAATTTGAAAATATGCTTCAGCTTTTTCGTGCTCTCTTTATTTGATGAAAAAGAGAGAATAACAACTAGTCCCTAAGAACTAGCTGCTTTGGTCACCGCAACAAACGACAGTGGAGAAGATCTTCGGCTAAATAAAGTTAAAAAATGGTCACCAATATTAAAACTTATTATTTTTTTTTTAAATTTTATTTTAAGAAAGTTTTTTTTTTGTGTTTTTTAATACAACCTAAAAGGTTTTTTTAAATTATTGTTGATTTGTTTTATTTGTTTAAACTAATTTACATTTAAAAAATATGCAAACATTTATAAATTGAGGAATTGAATTTTTAAAATACTTTTGGTTTTTTTTAACATTTTTTATAAAAATTCGTTAAGCCTTTTCTATAAAAATAAATTTTTGTGAACATTTATCATTAGTTTACTATTTTTTACCAATTAAAAAAAATCGAAAGTTTTCAGTATAAAATTATTTAAAAAAAATATAATTTTTTAACATTAAAGAATTCTAAAATATTAAATTAAAGCTTAAAATATATTGATTCTGATGCTATATTAAACTATGATATATATAACATATTTATAAAATATAATATGAAAATTGCATTTAATAAGAATTTAACAAAAAATAATTAGTAAAATAACAAATTATAAATATATATATGCGTATACATATACATAGACCTATTAACAAATTAATAAAAAACATGAATTGAAAATAAACATTTCATGTCATTTTAATATTTTTATTTTAAAATTTTTATTTTAAAATTTTTCACAAATTTCAAATTGAACTACATATAGAAGAAATAATATGAAGGGAAATAAAATGTGTTAGCGTGAATTAATTAAATAAAATCAATAAAAAATATATACACATACGCTTGTATAAGCTGTTTTAATTTATTATTATTTTATAAAATTTGGTTTTCAATCATAAAAAAATATTTTAATAAAAAGATATAAGTATCGTAAAAAAATTTTTTTTTCTGTTATTAAAGTTATATATAATGGCGCTAATAGTACTAAAATAATTTAAAGAAATACATAAATTAAAAATTATGCATAAAAATACACACATTGTTTTATTAAAAAAATAGTTTTTAATAACTAAAGTAAGTGCTAATAAATAAATTTTTACATAAGTGTGACCGTCGACATATTTTTAAAACATAAAAAACCCAAAGCTGCCTTAACAATTGCGTCCAACATACGCTTTAAAAAATTTGCAGCAATGCATCATTACCACACGATTTTATCGTCCATTCACTTTATAGAACTCTTTTAAAAATCATTACCACTTTGTCTATCACTATACTAGACGTGATGTAGCATAGCCCATCAGCTGCGTCAAGCGTTAAGCTTTCATATGACAGCTCATTCTTTAAGATCGGTCTATTATTAACGAAGTTATATGCGAAAAAGCTTTCGGCAGCTACCTACTGTACAGTTCTGTTGGCCTGGTAGCTGGTAGCCAGAAACAGGCAAATATCGCATGCTGACAAATTTGCTTGCATGCATGCGAGTGTGTGTAGGTGTGAGTATTCTTGAAGCAGCTGAGTGCTCGCTTATAACTTCGCGGTTACTGCACCGATTTGCATGATTGAGGTGTCAAATGAAAGCTTAAATCATGGGGCTGATTTTGAAAGCAGGTTTACTAAATTTTATTATATGAGTATGTTATTTTAAAAAGAAAAATTAAAGCGTAAGTTTATGCAGATAGTGGTAAGAAGAATCAAGTTAATGGTAATTACTTATAAGTAATAAATTGGCTGCATCAATTTTGCAAATTTTGCGTCGCTGAAGATCTGTGCTACTTCTTCTTCTCTGCCACAAGCGCGTATTGTATAGTTATTCAAGCTGTAAAGGCTTATAAATTCATAACTACGGATCTGATTTGGACGATTGAGGTGTCATATGAAAGGTTATGATTTTGCGCAACTACTTAAAGACTAATAAGACGGAAACTTAACAGCGGAAAAGGTAGTTAATTTGTATATTATAGCAGTACCTGTGACCTGTGATTAAGTATTAATATTTATTTCCATTAATAGTGTTTCCGTGCTGCCTTATACTTCGAAACAAATTACTAACCTTTAGATATGCCGCTTAGTAATAATAAAAATGACTGTTTTTTATGTAATATATTTTTTATTAATTTTTTGGTTTTATTTTGGTTTATTGCCCTGCTACTTACATACAAAAAATTATAATTGTCATTATAATAAATACATAATATTAATTGCGAGTAGAGTACGCGTTCATTGTTCGTGTATTTTTTAATATTTTTTTTATAACTACAAACATACATACATATATAGCAAATATAATATACATATGTATGTATATGTACTTATACAGTGGCGTTATACAATGTTTGTTTATATATAAGTGTATATAATATATTGGTACAATATTTTGTGAAAATAATTGTTTTAACAGATAATTTTTAAAATATTTGTTTTTTGAAAAATTCAAACTTTTTGTTTTTCCGAAAAAATATTTGAAAAATATTAAATAACTTTTCAAATTCAATTTGTTATATATATTGGTACAATATTTTTTGAAAATAGTTTTTAAAGGTATATTTTTCTTAATTAAAAAAAAATTTTTTTTAAGAAAAAAAATTGTTAAGTATAAGAGTACAAATCTCGTTTGCAAAATACATACAAACATATGCATATGTATACTTAAGTGTATACATTAGTACAATATTTTCTGTAAATAATTTTTTAACAAGCAATTTTTAGAATACATATTGAAAACAAATAAAAAAAAATTTTTTTTTAAATTAATTTTTTTTGAATATTGAAAAAAGAAAAATTTTAAGAAAAAAAAATTAAAATTTTTTCAATAAAATTAAAAAGAAAAATTCAAAAACATGACGAAAAAAATTTTCTTTTACAATATACATATATAAGTTTCTTTATTCGTACAATATTTTTTGAAAACCATTTTTTTGTACAAATAATTTTTTTTTTAAATTTTTGGTTTTTGAAAAAAAAACTCAAAAAAATAAAATAAGTTAACAATTTTTTTTCAAATGAGTATGCATTTATAAATATGTTTGTTTATAATTGAAAAATCAATTATAAATATTTTTAATCTTCGGTGAACGAGCTTAAAATATTTAAGAGCGTTGAGGTGCCCTTTTTTATTTAGTTTTCGCCAAATATTTATATGTTCGTATGCTTGGCTGTATTAATATGCCGAAATTCGCACGCTTTCTAATGCAAATATGATTTATTTCTGCATATGCAGTTTCTATAGAACTTTTATGGTATGTAGAGAAAAATTCGTGTTTGAATTTTTTTTCAAAGTTTTTTTTTGTTTTTTTTTGTGTTTACTATAAATTATTTACATTGCTAAAATGCTATGCTAGTTTTAAATTTTTTTGTATATATATATATATACATATATAATTTTTTTGGAGTATGTTATGTAAGCCAGTTAGCTAAATATATCTCCACGTCACGCAGCGGGACAAAATATGTCATACAAATAGTTACACATACAATAATAATAATAATAATTACTTATTTTATATTAGGCTAATACTATTTTTTCTAAAATTTAATTGCTATTTTTTCTTAACCTTTTCAGCAATTCAATATTTTGTTTTTTTTTTTGCGTGTAGTATAATTTTTTTTTCTTTAATTTACAATACATTTAGTGTATACGTTCAAATATATATAAATATTATATAATAAATTTGTAGTGAAAATTTCCATTTCCGTAATAAGCAAAAATACTATTTGTGACTTTCAGCATAACAATGAGTGCAACTAAGCTATACATAAAATATACATTTATGTTATAAGTGTATTTGCTTGTATTTATACGCTCATTTGTTTTGATTTCATATTTCGTATGCTTTTGTAACGGTATTTTGGTGCTAACTAAAACCAGAACATTAAATTACACATTCAGCAACAACCAACTTAGCTCAAACACACAAAAATGTTTGTCCAAGCTTTCAAAACCTGCGACACAAGCTTGAAAGCTTTGAAAAGCTTACTAAATTTATGCAATTTCTAAAAAACAACTGTTAAATTATTCAAATGATTACATTTGCCTAACACGCAAAGCTTTTTGTGCAAACTTATTCAGCAACGACACAAAATCGAAAGCTTTAAAAATGCTTACTAAAATTATGTTCTCTTCCAAATAATTACATTTACGTAAAAATTGCGCATTTACAGCATACGCAATTAAAGCTCTGAAACTCCGATTGCTTTTTAAAGTTGCCATTCACTTTCTAATATTAACTATATAACTTTCTTTTGTAAAATTGTGCAGATTTTCAGGCACGCATACAATAAATAAATTATTATATATTATATATAAAAGCTTTAAAGCTATGTGAGCTTTTATGGCAGAGTTTTTGTTTAGAAGGTGATATTCTCCATACAAAAACATTGAAAAATAATTAGTTTCATAACAATTCTCAACTATTAAGTGAGCACTGAAGTGGTATAAAAACCAATGAAAGCTTTATTGAGCTTTCAGTAAGTTGCTAAGATTGCTGGCTTTTTGTAACATGTGAGAGATATAAGCTTTTACAAAAAGTTAAACGTTCAAAAACTGAAAAAACTTAATATTAATCGCTTTAACTTGTGCTTTAGTAGCACCAAAATACCGTTATTAAGCTTTTATTTTTATACTTTTTTTCAACTATACTTTTTTCAACATTAATTTTTGTTATTGTTTTTTTAAATAGGAAACATAGCAGTTCGACTTTCGATTCTTGATATTTCTTTCTTAAAGAACCTAAGATATATCTTAATATCATCGTCGTTGATTAAAAAAGAAAGTTTCTAGTATAATGTACAGTTAGAGACGACCGAAAACGTTTAAGGTTGTAGTTATAGTTTTACGGTGTAGTTGAATATTTCATAGGCATTGGAAGACTTCCGAGCCCAGGAATGAAAATCTCATAAGCTTTACAGACCCTTCATAAAGCTTTTCAAGCTTGCTGAATGTAAACAAATTTTTTACTTAGGAGAAAAATTTGTATTATTGTAAGCAAAATCTCTCGGCAACAATGTGTATTGTTTAACGGAAGGTCGGCTTTTTTATTTACCACGGAAACCTGGTTCGAGCTAAGTCCGTTTTGGTAGCTCGAAAGAGATGGTGTAGCATGTTAGCTATAAATTACTTCAGCTCGATAAAAATAGTTGAACTAAATGATTTATTTTGGGTCATCTGGTCGCTAAATTGTAAACTTAACATACTTTTTGGCGCGCAATTATAATAAATAACCAGCTAGTATATGCCTATACTAATTTATTTACAATTACGTTCACTCTACTTGATGCGCTGATGATCGGGCGTACTCTTCAATATATCCGGTTGATGATGATGAGCGTGCCCATGTGATGAGCTCATGGTGCCCTGATGACTACCGACATGCGTACCACCGATGCCACCACCGCCGCCACTGTAGTGCGACGAGCTCAGCGTATGCGAATGTGTCGAGTTTAGTGTATGAGTGGCATGTGAGTTGAGCGTGTTGTGCGCCGTTGTGGTCGCATTGGTGGACATGCCAGCTGTGGTGGTGCCGCAACCACCGAGACCGGTGCCCGTGCCGGTGCCGGTACCAGTGCCACCGCCAGCGGGACGTGAACGCAGCGAACGATGTGAGCCATTGCGGGTGAGCGTATTCATTTGCGGCGTGCCGGGCACGGTGTGGCCAAGCGCATTCATATAGTCGGCGATTAAAAGCGTTATTTCGAGTATCTTTGGTTTGCTCATAGCGAAGAGCAGTTTTTGCTCTTGTGTGCCACATGTAGCCAGCGTATCCTCGTTGGAGACGACCAGCATGAAATCATCCTGACAGCCGCCAAAAGTCATCACCGAGGTGTAGGGATAACGTGCCATTGGCGTCATCGAGCTAAGCTCGAGCACATTAAGCGCATCCTCGGAGACGGCCAACCAGGCCATGGCTTGATCAGAGTGACGTGGTTTGGCTTGGAAGAGACTGGCGCCGAAGTAGGGCCACTTGCGGCAACATGTCAAGTAGATGCGCACACAGTCGAGCGTTGAGCGTCCTTTGAGCAGCATCCACTTCGAGATGAGCAGCTCTTGCACCTCTTTCAGCTGCTCGGCGTTGAGCGCATCACGATAACGGTAGGGATAGAATTTATCCAGCGCTTTGATGCCGACATTGCTACCCGTGCCGCGTGATTTTTCGTGCGAGTAGTCGCCCATGTCGATTTGTGACATCAGCGAAGCCAACTCGAGCGCTAGATCGCGCGACAACGGAAAGCGTCCCTGCACAATCTGTGCATTGGTTTGATAGCAAAATAGCAGACGTTCCTTGTCCGTTTCGAATTTGACTGTGTGCCGCCAGTAGAGACGATTCTTGTAGGTCAACTGTATGACGCGTGTATTTTCGAATTTACCGGAACCTTTTTCGCGCAAGGCGGTCTCCCACTTTGAGATGACGTCACAGAGTTTAGCGAGCGGGTCGAGATAGTGTTCGAGATCCTTTTCGATTGGATCGTCGCTGAAGAGACAGAAACCGTTGGTGGCGTCACGTGTGCCAATCTCCTGCGCGAGCGTAGTTTGGAACTCTTCGATTGTAGTCGAGCCGTCGAATGAGACGACCTGAAAAATAGGTTGAAAAATGTGTCGAACATTAAAAAAATATTTTGATGGAATATTTTGCTTTCATGCAAACAGCTACAAAGCTTTTCGAGTCTGTTCTGATAGATCAAGAAAGCCGCAGTCGTATAGTGTCTGTATTGAAAATAATTAAAGGATGAATGGGAGATCAAATGAAGTCTAAAGAAAATAAGTAGTTTTGAAAGTAGCTTACAAAGAGATTTGACAGAGTTCATTAAAGTTTTAGACACTCTGCAAAATGGTCACTTACCTGATAAGTGGTATTCATCATGTGTACTGGTATAGCATGTGGCAGTGAGTGATGATATGGATTCTTCAGCAATATAGACAGGACTTCCATGCGTGAGGGTTTCGTCTCGCGACCGCCATTCTTCAATGTACGCTCCAATGCGCGCTCACAATAGGCGGCATATTTACCCGTCTCAGTTTTCGTGTCCGCATTACGTGAGAGATGTAGTTTCAGATACCATAGAAGACGACTCGATTTGGGTACAAACAGCGAGACGGCGAGCGAGAGCAATTGCCAGCCTTGGACGAACGAGTAGGCGGGTGGATTTGATTTGCAATCGATGATAGGTGGCGGAGCGGGAGCCTAGGTTTTAAAATGAGAAGAGAAAGAGCGAAAAAATATTAGTTTACAAAAGTTTAGCGTTTTTTGTGTGTGCAAATTGAGCGGAAATGCTGAGCGCTCGGAAATTACTGTTTGAAAATCGCATGCGTTTTTAAAAAGAGTAAATTTATGCAAAATCAAAAATTGTTTATTTAGTTAATGTAGTTTGTTAGTAAATTAATTTCCACCCATACCTGTATGGATGTTGGTGAACTGCCGTTGGCCTGTGCGGCGCCACCTTGTTGTGTATCACAAGTAAAGAGGCTCTGCGTGGCGCACAGAAGTAGTTGCTGTAAATTTCGATTAACAAATTCGAATACCGTTTTTGTGTTTTTTTTTTTGTTTTGATTTGGTTTTTAATTTCACACATTCGTTATACATAAACGAGCGAGTGGCGTGTGGCGGGCGCGGGTTATAGTTAGTTTGTTAGCCATTTTGGGTTGGGGCGCGTCACCAAATTTGGTTTTGGAGTTTTGGATTGAGCACATACGTATACCAAAGAAACAACAAAAACAAAAAGAGCGGAGAGAGCGAGAGAAAAAGGTATTGAGTTTGGTTGGTGCGTTAAAAATTTTGATTAAAATTTCGTAGATATTTTCTAAACATATAATTACGCATGTAAATATGTATGTGTGTATATTTGGAAATACGAGTTGTGCTAATGTGAGGAATGTGTTTAGTTTGTTGTTGTAAAATCTTTTTTTCAGCATGCTTATTCTAAAATAAGCGGAAAGTTTGGGTAAAAATGTTGTTGTGTTTACTAAATGAGCTATGAATTTGATAATTTCACTAAAATTTCTATGGAAAAAAATATAAGTATATATAATTTTCAGATCGTGGTTTTTTTGCTTTCGCAAAAAAATTTCCTAATAAGAAAAATAGTTTTACTAAAACTTAATATTGAAATTTTTTAGAACTAGTTAATTAAGTGCCTGCTATTGCCATTTTAAACAAATCTTTAAATATATACATTTTTCTTTTTTAATTTTGAACTAAATTCGATTTTTGTTTTAATTTTTTATAGTTTAGACAACTCTAGTTGCTTTTTGTTTGTTATACATTTTCAATATCCAAATTCGCTAAATAAAATAAATCCAAAAAGGATTAAAATTAAAAAAAAAAACAATACTAAATTTTTTATTTCAAAAATTCAACTAAATTTTGTCAGCTTTGAGAAAAAATTCAATTCCATTTGAGCAGCTTCAAACTCATTTGTGGTTGAAAATTTTTCGGATATTAACTTTTTTATACTCTCGCAACCTGTTGCTACAGAGTATAATAGTTTTGTTCACCTAACGGTTGTTTGTATCACCTAAAACTAATCGAGTTAGATATAGGGTTATGTATATATAAATGATCAGGATGAAGAGACGAGTTGAAATCCGGGTGACTGTCTGTCCGTCCGTCCGTCCGTCCGTGCAAGCTCTAACTTGAGTAAAAATTGAGATATCTTTATGAAACTTGGTAGACATGTTTCTTGGTACCGTGAGACGGTTGGTATTGCAGATGGGCGTAATCGGACCACTGCCACGCCCACAAAATGCCATTAATCAAAAACAAATAACTTGCCATAACTAAGCTCCGCAATAAGATACAAGACTGTTATTTAGTACACAGGATCACATTACGGAGGGGCATCTGCAGTTAAAACTTTTTTTTAAAAAGTGGGCGTGGTCCCGCCTCTAATAGGTTTAATGTGCATATCTGGTGTGAAAATAGTTGAAATCGGGTGGCAACTCCGCCCACTCCCCATATAACGGTACTGTTAAAAACTACTAAAAGCGCGATAAATCAAGCACTAAACACGCCAGAGACATTAAATCTTATCTCTGAGATGGTATAAATTGGCTTTATAGGAACCGCGTTCAAAATTAGTCAGTGGGCGTGGCACAGCCTACTTTTAGGTGAAAACCCATATCTTGAGATCTGCTCAACCGATTTCAACCAAATTCGGTGCATATCGTTCTTTTCATGTTTCTATATCATAGTGCGAAAATGGGCGAAATCGGATTACAACCACGCCTATTTTCCATATGACACCATTTTAAATACCACTTGATTCTTTCACATTCCACTATGCAAATCAGGTAACAATGATTATATCGGGGTAAAACTTTGCGTGAATAATGCAATTAAATTATGCCACCTTGCGGCCAAAATTGTCTAAATCGAACCGAAACTGTTCAAACGCCTAAGTACTAAATATGTGGACCCCAGTGCCTATAGTTGACCTTCTACCGAAAATATCAGTCAATCCACAAAGAAATCTCAAACGAGTATACCATTTGACTTTGCGAGAGTATAAAATGTTCGGTTACATCCGAACTTAGCCCTTCCTTACTTGTTTATATTTATTTTTAATAAAATTTGGAAACAGTTTTTTTTAATATTCTAATAAAAATTGGAAGAAATTAAAGCTCTCTGCTGATAAATTTTATAACAAAATAATAACATTTTTTTTTTTTAAATTCCCTTTTTTCTATTTTGAGGCTTCTAGTTTAAAATTGGCAAATTTTTTCTTAGCTGTAAAATTGCAAGAAACGATAAATAAAACAATATTTCAAAAAAATTAAAAAAAGTGTTAAATTAAAAAAAACCTCAAATTCCGAATTTAAAAATAAAATTATTTTTTTTATTTTCAATACATTCATTTCATTACAATAAAAATCATGAATTATTCGCTAAAAAAATATTTTACAAAAGGCATTTTAAATATTAGTGAAAGAATAATTTACACTGAGAGAATAGTATGATTCTTTAAATAGAGTTGTGATATAAATAATAACGCTATGAGAGCACAATAATTATTTTAGAGATTTTTTAACAGACATTGAGTGTAATAACTCAAGAGAGCATAAACACGCATTGAGTAAATTTGGGTACGAATAGTAAGATAGACAATAAACAAGAAAATATATATTAAGTAAGCGTAAAATTGAGTTGAGTTTTTTAAATTTATGTTGAGTGAAGTAAATGGCTGTGTTTAAGTTTAACTCATTTTATAAAATAGCACTTTGGTACACGATGTTATTGAGTATGAAAAAGTATTAACAACCGATCGTGTGTGTGTGTAATTTGGGTAAAAAATGTTGGAGTGAAATAATTTAAGGAAAGAAAATATTATAAAACGAATTTTTATAAAGAAAAACTGTTAAAAGAGCATTTACAAAATTTACAAATCCAAATTAAAAAAAAAAAATTGAGTGAAAGAGTATAGGATGAGTGATTTAAAAAAAAAATATGCATATTGAGCAACATACATATGTATGTGGTATGCAGTTTTCTTTTGTAAATTTTCTAAGTGTACAATATGTGTAGTAGACGAAAATGTAATAAAAATTTACAGCAAGTACATGTAAGTATATATGTAACTATTTAGACATTTATGAGATTTTTTCGAGTTCTAATGCAGTTGCTGAGTGAGACGCTATTATTTTTACAAATAATAAAATATTCTTTTTTGAAAAATTTCTGTTAAATACAATATATAGTAGTTATATGCTCTATATGAATAGTTATAGCTACGAGGTTGGGTTAGACTGTAATTGGTCGTGGGCAAAAGCCACGCGAATTAATTACTTTTTAATGCACCCACGTATATAAATATAAGCATTTAAAGAGGGTCTGCGACTTAGTGGTGTGAAAAATAATTTTTTTAATAATAAAAAGTTTTCAAAAATATTTCAAACTTTTTTTTTTATTTTCATTATGAAAACACTTTTTGCTATTATAGTGGCTAGTTCATGTTCGAAAGACAGTTATGAGGGGAAATTGTTAAATATGTTAGTAATAAGTAGCTTTATTCATAAAAATTATATTAATAGAAAATTTATTTTTTAATTCGTATTTTTTTTTATGAATAAGGCTTTAATGAGTTTTATATATAAGTATGTGTTTCATATTGACAAGCACAAGCTACTATTTATATAATGCTAAATGCTAAATATTTTAAAATTATTATGAATTGACTACTGGGCATGCACTCTAAAGCAAATAAATTATTAGTAAATAATAATCAGTTTCAGAAAAATAAAAAAAAGAACTTAGTGCAGACTAACTTAGCAAGAAACTAAAATAAAAATATATTTAATTAATCTGTTTTTTTAACTTTTATAAATTTCAAAAAAAAAAAATTTAACGAATTTATGGGATTAGCGGAAAAAAATATTTTTTCAAAATTTAAGAAGATAGAAAATTTCGAAACTTTTTACTTTAGAAACAAAAAAATATTATTATTTATAATTTTAATAATATTTTATTTTGTAATTTTGCAATAATAACAATATTTTGCAACAAATAATAATATTTATAAAATATGTTATTTTGTAATTTTGCCATAAAAAAATTATTTTAAAAATATTTTATTTTGTAATTTTTTTAATAAACACATTTATATTTGCTTATTATTTATTGCTTTTAACTATCTAACAAATTAATTTAAATATTTTTTTTTTTCACAAGATTAGCCAAGCTGAAGATTTTTTGAGATACAAAATTTTCCAAAATAAAAAAAATATTTAGATACATTCTTTTTTATTATCAGATAATTTGCTATTAATTTAAGCTTAAAAATTTTTTTTGTTTTATTCCAAACCTCAAAAAGTTTGAAACAGATTTTTAAACATTTTTCGAATGATTTTTGAATAAATTTATACGCATAATTTTGAGCACTTTCATGCTTTCCAAAGGAGCATAACCTCATCTATAGAAATCTTAAAGAATTGTTTTTTTTCAAAAATAAAATTGACATTTAGAAAAATTTCAAAAAAAAAATGTATTTGACGAGACGTCATCTGAATTATGAACCCTATCTTATAAAATGCTTATGATATGTTTATTGCTTATGATATGTTTTTAATGTAAGTGATGTTTTTTGTGTACCGTTATGTGTACTTGAACCGTTATAATACACGTCAAAAACACTCACAAATTGTATTACATTTCACTTTTTACGCAGGCGATCGCAAGCTCTTTAAAAGCGCATTGAAAAATTAATTTACAAGTGACGAGATCTATTCAATTTTTTTTTACAGTGTTAAATAAAAATTTTTAAGTAGCAAAATGCAAACTATAAAAATAAAATAAATTATGAAAATAAAAACTATCAAAAAATAACCTATGAAAAATTTAATCGAAAATTGTTAACTAAACGCTGTGGGGATGATTTTGTTCACAAATTTCCCCATTTTATGAAGGAAGGATATGCCAAGAGTTTTCGCGTATAGATAGCTTCATAAATTAGAAGAAATTGTGGTGGATAGTTTAATACTTCCATAGCTTAAAGACTTGCCAAAGTGCTTCTCAATCTATTAAGGCTTGATCGGCAATGTCGCTTATTTGGTCCGAAAGAGGGCTCTTCTGAAAACTTGCTAACGTTTACCAACGTTAGTTAGTATTAAAAGATAATCCAACTTCCTTTAAAATTCTATAGAATTTGTGGACTCATAAACCAAATGCATTCCACTAAGAAGATGAGAGAGTTGTTATCGCTAGCAGCCGATAGTTCAGATGGGTGCACAAAATTGGAATTTCGGCAGATTAGGCAGAAACTGAAGGCTGTTTTTTGAAGATGGGCAGTAGGACTAATAGCAGACTTTTGTTTAAAGAAGTGTTTATTTAAAAAATGTTAAATTAAACCAGTACCAACTACAGAAGTTCTTATGGTTGTTGGCCTCGCAGAAACTCCAAAATAGATTTCAGATTTTAAAGAAAAAAAGAACAAAATGCTTTTTTCGGTAGTGAAATTGGTTTCTAGATCGCATAACAGATCTAT
The DNA here is from genome assembly GCF_042242935.1 of Bactrocera oleae. Lineage (NCBI taxonomy): Eukaryota > Metazoa > Arthropoda > Insecta > Diptera > Tephritidae > Bactrocera > Bactrocera oleae. The sequence continues at coordinate 6,620,379 of NC_091539.1, forward strand.
GCTTGAATGTATTTAAATGTCATGAGACAAAATAACATACGGATGGTTTACCAAGACTTTCGGATGTAAGGAACTAGAACGAATATGGATTTATGTCTGCCCAAGCACTGTCGTTTAGGAGGAATTCTACACAAATATATGCATAATAGAGCTCGAGTGTTAAGTATATAAATTAGTCGTCCTATAGTTAAGGCAAATCTATAAGGAAGGAGTTTGGAGTTTTGAAAACACAGAAATGTATAGATTTATAGGATTCGTGAAATTTTGAAGATTAATGTATGTTTTTCTGCAAGGAGCTGAAAGAAGACAACGGTCAACTGATACAAATTTAAGTTAAAAAAAAATTCTTAAAAATCTGGAGCTGTGATATTCATTAAATTTCAAGGGTCGCGATTTCTTGTTTAAATTTAGCTATGAACTTTAAAATGTATGAAAATATAAGTACACTAAAATATTAACTTAAATAACTACCCATCTAGTTAACTAATTTGGTGCTTTGTTTTAGTTCAATTTGGGTTAGTAATATCGACACTAATGCTCTAAGTGGAACTACTAACGCAACATGAACCGAATTGAAAACTAAAGGAACAAAGTAAAACAACTAAAGTAAAAATCGACAAGGGAACTAAACATGAAAAGCTTTTGCAACTTAAAAAACTTACGCGCGTTTGCTTGCCCAGTTTCTTGTTTACCTGGACGCCGACACTAAGCTTCTGGCCCGTGTGCCGTGATGTCTGCTTCACCAATATGCCGATCATTTCCGTTTGCAATTCGGGCATATCCAGGCAGTGTTGTAAAGCATTTTGTGCCAAGACGACGTGGTAATCGATGCCGGGTTGATTGACAGCTACTGACATGAAGAGTTGAATGCTCTGCGAATGAGTAAGAAAGAATATATTATGGATTGCAGGAAATGTGTATTTTTTTATTAAAAGCTGAAGTCTTATATATAAGTTGAAGATAAATGGACGTGGAGCTTACCTTAAACAATTTAATAGCTTCGGGCTGCATGGCTTCTGAGTGTAGCGAGGTAAGCGGTGAAGTGATGGCGTCTTTGGTATGCAATAAAATTGGATGGCGCCATAGAACACAATCTGGAAGACAAAAGAAAGTGTGGTTATGAAATAACAAGCAAAATCTAGATGAGCTTTATACAACGGTCTTCACTTTCGATCGAAGAATTCATGGACTTTAGGGGAAGCGCAAGTCATATGGCACGTAGTCTTAGTTTTAAGTTTAGTAGTTAGTCGAATCGAGTTTCACTTGTGGTACAACTTCGAGCTGTTCCACTTCTTATAAGAGAAGGAATTATAGCCTAATTTTTACTTGTGAAATTATTAGCAAACTAGTCAGAGGTTTAACGGCTCTAAATTTCTGTTAACATGATACACATCTAAGCGTGATATAAACCATTCTCGAATGTCTGTTGCATTTTACTAGTCGAACTGCCAGTCTCCGTTGGAGAATCTGAGCTATCCGACCGCTTTATATTGAAATCGAGTTAATAATAACAATAAAATACTCACTGGGATCTCCATCAGTCTCCATAAGTTTTTGTACGAGTTGTTCGTATTGTGTGCCCGCATTTGGGCCACCACCCGACACCACAGTTAAATGGTATAGCCAATTATCACGTTCCTGCTTGCCGGGTAGTATAAGGTATGTGGGACCTTGATGTGCTGGATAAATGGCGACGGTAAGACGTGCCTGACTCTGTGTCGGATCTTCACGCTCCTCCGAATCAGAGTCGGAAACATGTTCCACCTCTTCGACGCGTGCATCGCGCATATTTATCTGACCAAGCGGATTCTAGTGAAAATCAAAGAGTAAGTTGGGGTTAAACTAGTAAGTGGGAAGTGCAAAATTAGCTTACCGTCTCGCCTGGCGCCTTAAAGTAGAGGAACATTTTACCCAAAAGCACACACCAACACTTCTTCGCATGTCCATTCTTCACTTTTGTGACCCAACCCTGTATGGTGGGCTTCTGATCGTCACGACTCAACAGCAGCTTGGTCGCATTGCGACGCTGCACATTTTGCAGCACGCGTATCCAATCATCCATTGTTGCATTTGAATCAGCGGTGAGATAGTAGACCTTCTTGCCGGTATCAATCTCAAAAGTGGAAGCACCTTCGGCACGATTTATGCGACACGCCTCATCCAACATGATCTGACCTTGTGGTTTACGGTTGACATCGTGTTGGCTCTTCCAATAGGTGAGTGTGCCATTCTTTAAGACAAACCAACGTTTACGCCACGTCTTCAGTTTGCCTCCGAGTTTGGCAAGATGACCCATCTAAGCGAAAGACAGGAAAAAAAGTGATACGGTTAGAACGTCAGCATGAGTTTGAGTTAGAGAGGAAGTGAGCTGCAAGTCAAATTTTGTGTTTTTGTAGCGGTACTTCGCATAAGTACTCACCTTTTCGAGCGATTCGAGCTTCTTGCTTGGCGAGTCCACATACGATTGTCGCATTAGCAGCGACGGCATGGAGGCGTCCATGCACGTGGACTCTGATACCGCATCCGGTGGTAAGGCGTAATCATCCGACAGGCCTGATTCAAAGGAAATATCTGAAATTACTGTTCCACGCATGTGGGGGAGACGTAGATGATTGTTGGTAGTCGCGTGATTGTTGGCATTGTTGTTGTGATTTGGTAATGGTAATGTATGTGTATTGGTGTAAGGACCTAAATGTTGTGTATTGTTGTATGTGTGCATTGTGTTGTAATGATTGTTGTGTTTGATATTGGCGTTGGTGTAATGTGTGCTGGATATGTGCATTTGGTGAGCTTCGAAAGAGAATTTTTTTAGTTGTTACAAGGTAATTGGAAATGAGAGCCAAATATTTTGAAATTGTGATTTAAATTATTATTTTTGTTGGTTTTAGTAAGGTTAATGAGGCCAGGACATTTAATGGGTGCATATAGAAAGTAAATTATTAGAAAATTTATTTAATTTGCAAAAAATATTTATTTTTTTTATTTATTTAAGAAAATTACTTATTAAGGGGAAAGTTGCGGAAGGATTGACTAAAGGTTACTAGACTACTAACTACTACGGGACGAATGAGAATCGGAGCACACAGCTACTATGAATAGGTTTGTAGGACTGTCCCAGCTTAGTCGTCCCCAGCATTTATTAAAGATGGATTGATGGTTCATCGGTCGACTAAGGCGCTAGGACTGATGGAGCTACAAATTAGAGAATTCGATTTGTTATGACATCGCTCCAGCGATACGCCGAGAATAAGTTATCAAGCAGATTTGTAGTACATTGAACTTAGTATCTATAAGGAGGAGGATCACAGGATGACTTGTAGAAGAAATCTTTAAGTTCATAAATCTAGCACTCTAAAAAAGTTCCTAGGCTTGGCTACCAACTTGTATAAGATCTCAGCGGCTCTATCTGTAGACAGCTATAGAAAAGCTAACCTGTAAGGTACAACTCTATTCGGAAATGAGTGGAATTATTTTCTCCGAAAACTGAAGCTACAGTGAAACCGTTATCGGCTACAGCGCTGTAGAAAAAGTGTATAAAAACTATTTCTTTACACGAGCGGCTGGGCCATAGTCAAAAGGTATATATAAGACAAGCCTCAGAACTGTCTCACTATTACGGAATATTCTAAAAAGAGCTTAAAGGCATAAAGTAATCGCAAGGTTTTCAGGATGAAGTGCTAAAGACGTGCGGATGCTAAAAACTTATACAGAGATGTCGTTTAAAGAGGGTAGATGGTCTATACAGGCTTTCATTATTTGGTTGTTCGAATGATAGAATCCCCTAAAAGTCAATCTCCCCAGGTAGAGAAAAGAGCTCCATTGTTGGCTACAAAGTCAATGTTGGAAGCTTTTAATTGCGGTTGAAGCGACTTTAAGTATTAAAATCAGGAGTTTTACTGGTTCTAAAAGGTTTTAGGCTACTTAGTGGTTCGAAAAAAATATAGACAAACGAAAACTGAGAGTTTTATAATTATAAAGAAAGATTCGAGCCACTAGTTGGCTGCAGAAACGGGAATTACCGAGTTACTGTTTGTACTTTATCAAAACAAAACATAAATATAATAATTAAAATAGTGCATTCAGATTCCGTTATAGAGGTAGTTTTAACATAGTTAGTATTGGAGTATAGGTGTTAAGTTGTTGTTGGTTAGGTGTTTCGATTAGAAGGTCTGCAAGCACAATCAACTACGTTGTTTTCCCAAAACCATTTCATGCTTTCATACATACCACGAGCTTTCGTATTCTTTGGACTCTCCGAACCACTACGCTTAGCTGGACTCAAACTCGAGGATGTCTTTAGGCTCTTCGAAGGACTCGATGCGCTACCCGAAGTTGATGTTTCCGTGTTGTCGGTGCTTGATGAGTTATGTGAATTGTGCGTTAGCATAACGGCATTATCTTCGCCATCGCTCGAGTCATCACTGGAGTCGCCCGTGAAGGGCATGGAACGTATTTGTGAGGCGCGCTGAAGGTTAAACGAAATAATTTAACTTTGATAACTATATGTCAGAGTGTTTACACTCACCCCTTTGACGGTCGCATAAACGGGCACCGATATATCACAGAAACCTCCGCTTGCAGTCTGCTGTTGACGTGTGGGCAGCTGTGGTGTTCCAGGTACGCCATTACCGCCAGCGCCACTCTCACCGCGCGTGCTACCCAATGTACCGTTGTTTGAAGGCGTAGCACGTCCATGGCCGCCGCCGTTTGCTAGCGTATTGCACGCGCTATTGCTGCCTCCCGACGCCGCGCCACTTGTGGACTCCTGTATGTCGGGTGGCGGTTGTGACTGCGTCTGCGTTGCGTGCACATCTTGTTGATGCTGCACAAGGTTCTCTTCACTCACGCCACTCAGCCCATCGTTGGCTACTTGATAAATCTTCGCCTCCCAGCTGGGGAAACGATGTAATGGTGGCGTTGGTGGACGTGGTACGCCCAAATCACTGGTAGTGGTTGTCGTGCTCGAATTACCGCCGCTCGCCATTAACGCTGGATTGTTTTTCATCCAGGCTGGCAGCTTTTCACACGATGGAGTATAGATTTCAGCATAATCATGTGCAGTATCTGTATCTGAACTATCTGGTCGCGTTGTGGACGCTTTCGAGATGCTGGCGAGTGGTGTGAGCGTTAAACCATCTACGGCCGCAACCAAATTACGTTCGAGCTCTTGCGGTTCCATACTGAGATTGCGTCGATGCTGATGATGCGGATATGAAGCGGTTAATGGGCGATTGATGATCTCTTGCGGATCTAAACTTTCGCTACGTCGTCGTCCCTCTGCTGAGTCGGCGAACTCTTGCACATCCAAACTCAGACTATTGCGCACTGGATGTGGTCCGACGATACTGTGTCGGTTCGATTGATTGGCGATATGATTCTTTAATAGCTCCAATTGTTGATTACATTTAACATTCTGTTCGCGCAACAATTGATTTTGCTCTTCGAGTTCACGTAGTTTATTGGTGACCCATTCTTTGATTTTTGCCGCTTTTGCTTCGACTTGTCGAGCGTCGTGTAGACGCAATTGACGTTGCTCCTCAACTTGTATTTCCAATGAGGTGATGGTTTTTTCAGCCTCTTGAGTAGGAAGACTACCTGATTGCTGTGCGGTTAGTGTCGATTGTTGTTGTTGCTGCTGTTGGCTTTGATGGATCGGCGAGGCAGTGGCTGACTGTGGTGGTTTGGGCCATTCACTCAGCCGCTGTTCCATAGCCCGCACCTGAAATGGAGAAAAAGACGAAATTAATAATTAGTATGCATACAGAGAAGATAATGTAAGATAATAGAAAAGTCAGAGATATTGAAAAAGAGTAATGTAAAGAATTATAGATATGGCAGGTCTTTCGGCTCGAGCTAAAGTAGCCGCGAGTTTTTTATGTTGAACATTTCTTTCCAAATATCACATAGATGCCTCTGGTATCCCTTCTCATCCTACATAAGCTTTCATAAATCTTTGAATTTCAAAGTTTTGTGGAGAAATTCGAATTTCAATATATTTCCGCCCATATTTGCCTTTCATGAACATTTGCTACCCTGCTGTGGTTGTCTGCAAAGTTTTCTGTCCACACAACCCTTTCACTCCCACAAAAGTGCAAAAATATTTGAATATCGTCTAACGTCAATTAATAGTTAACGACCCAAAACCAGTTGGCGATAAAGTTAATTTAATTTAAAACTTTGAGCATTTCTTTACACAACGCCGAGCGCATCAATTTGGTTTGCGTTAAAGAAACGCCCAGTTCGAATTACGCGAAAAGGGGTTGCAGGCGCTCATTGTGACGCGCACTTGAGTCACGCAAGCAGCGGGTGGGCTGGCGCTACCATTAGTCGCAAGTACTTACTTGTAGTCGACAACGTATGTAAGTATAAAACGTAAAAGACATCACCACACAATTTTATGGCATGACAAAGACGAGAAAATAGTCTTCGCCGCATAGTAGCGTGTCTAAGACGCGCAGCAAAGCCGCCAACACGCGTGTAGACAAAGAGTTTATAAAACTTGGCGTGAAACTTAGATATTTAAGTGCTAGTGTTGTTGGGTTTCTGCTATTTATTACACCAATAGCGAGCAGCATGTGTAGATGAGGTAGGAAGGTAGCAGCTTATCCGGCACTGCAGTCTCCACAGCCTCCGTTTAGCGCATGAAATCACGATACGCGGTTCACGCATGCGACAAATTAAGTTATTGTGTTCGACCGTAATATTAACAAGCTGTTAGGTGAGTGCAAGAGACTGCAGTAAGAATGAGTCTGAACAAAGTTGCTTACATTTTAAAGATGTAAAGAAGCGCGAGAGACCCCAGTTGAACTTAGGGCGTAGCACAAAGTTAAGGTAGATATTGAAACTACAAAGTGGTTTTTAATTTGAGGTTATCTACGTAAGCTAAGTAACTATAATGCGGATTATAGACTTGTCGAGAGAGATTAAAGTATTAAAGAGAAGAATTAATTAGTAGACAACAGCTATAGCATTAAAATCGATCTCTGTGACCGGTCCTCTGTCTTAGATCAGCTGCTCTGACTCAACGTTGGCACTTTCTACGTACGATTACTCATAACACTTCGAGATATAAAAGCAGAATGCATCACTTTAAATAACCTTATTATTTGTGGTCCTTGCTCTATGTATAAATCCTTTTTTTTATTGGAATTTTCCCAAATGAGCTCGACAAAGTGAGGAGCGCACCCTATTATGATGATTTAATTCCCAGTCGTTTTTACAAAAAATTATATTATTACTACAAGTACTTGTACTTTTCTTGAAAGGTTCTCTCACATTATATTCATGATTTAAGTTCCAATTCATTACTTCGTCGAAGTGTGGAAAGTAAGAGAAAACTTCTCAAAGTTTGAAATTCCTTAGAGTGAATAGTTATGTTAAGCTATCGAAAGTTTTTGGAAATGAGCGCGTTCATGGGCAATATAAAATAAATTACGCAGGTCTAGACCCATCTCAGAAATCTAGGAAACAGCTATCTAAAGCTCGGTGGTGAGAGAGATGAACACACTTTGTGTCAGGAATTGTAAAGCAATCTTGATTAACGCTCCGAGCTATGATTTCAAGAATTCGAAAGAAGGTTCCTCATCCAAAAAGCAATCATCCTAAAGCTCTGTGAAGAGAAAGATGACCTTAAAATGCCTCAGAAACTGCAAACGTATATTGAGCAAGGTTCCGACTTATGACTTCAAGGCTCAGACTTTAGCAGTTTCTTTCGTTTATTCTCAAAAAATAATTGGAGAGTGTTGAGAATTATTTCACGATCAAAATGGGTCACGTTTTGGTCGCTTTTTCGATCCAGCATAGCCAATTTTATTTTTGCCTGACTACCACTATGCAATTAATTGCACTAAAATGCATTCCTGGCCGTTCTACGCTGTCAAACGTAAGACAAAAGCAATTAAGTTGTGTAAGAAAAAGTTTCTACAAAATTATTGGTGCAATACTGAGAGTGATAGAAGGGTGAAGAACAAGTTGATTAAATTTCCAAAGCGTGTACGAAGTCCTACTATAGTTTCTTGTAAAGAAAAGAAGGAGCTGAAAATAAGTGATAAAGGTCAGGTGACTTTGAGGCGTTAAGAAGAACTTTAAAAGTTTTAGAATCAGTGTAGTTAGTAAGTTGTAAGGCGTTTACGAGTGTATTGGCATTAACGGTAACATTAAACCTTAGTATTTTTTTTTTCAAATTTACTCCGGTATGTAGTTAACGATGCTTAGTTGTATGGTATGTATAAAAGTGTATGTATGTGTGTGCTGTTGTAAAGGATTACCTGTGCACATTAATTATGCTGCAGAGTGAAGATAACGGCACGCTGTCAAAGCATAAGTGCAATTAAGTGCAGGCATACATACATAGTAAAAGCAATCAGTGCCCTCAGGCACAAAAGTTGTGCTTAGTTATTGAGCTGCAGAAAGATTTAAGTATTTAAGTGGCAATATCGTATGGAGACAATAGCTTTTGTGTATTTCAAGTCGGAAGATAGCAGGCCGGTTAGTTAATTTTAAGCTGGTATTGTTATATTGGCTGTTAAGTAGCTTGATTAAAGTTAAAATCAACTCTGCTAAGCAGATGAAGGTGGCGGAGCTGCGAAAAATAGTTTTCATAGTAAATTATAGACACATTTCGTAGCTTAAAGCGGTTGTACGTATGGCATATAGGTAGCACATTATGAGCAGTTGTTTAGTTATGCCATTCGATGCTATGTCATTCTATGTTACGCGGTGTTATATTATGATTTTTATGCTGCGTTATGTTAAGTAGTTAATTATTCATTTTGCTATTTTGGCGTTATAGCATGCTGTTAAGTTATTTTGTTAGCTGCTATGTCATTCTATAATTTGCGGTGTTAAGTTTATTTACTTTTTATTTATATTATAAATACATAAAAAATAATTTAACTAATACATTATTTTTTCAAATTTTTACTATGCGTTGCTATGTTTTTATGCTACGTTATGTTCATACTATTATATATTTTGCTATTTACCGCAGTACGAGTTGCTTTTAAGTTATTTCCTACGATGCTATGTTATTCTATGTTTTGCGATGTTATGCTAATTTAATTTAATAGCTAACTCTATATTATTTTTTACACGTTCAATGCATTTTTTAAGAGTTTATTGCAGAAATTGGTGAGCAAATTTAATATAACTGACTTTAGTCTGACTTTAGATTTCAGACTCAGTTAATTAATATTTTATTAAAATTTTTATTATGCAATGTTATGTTTCTTATGGAGTCTAATGTTAAGTTAACTTATTTTTTCTATTTTATACACTAACCTAACAAGGTTATGCATTTGGATCTTATGCTATTCTATGTTATATATATATGTATTTTATTGATGTTAAATTAATTTAACTTTATGACTAATTCTATGTTCTTTTTTACATGTTGAACGCATTTGTTAAGAGTTTATTGCAGAAGTTGAACAGAAAATTTAATGTAGCTGCATGTTATTCGATGTTATGTTAATTTAGTTGTATAATTAATTCTATGTTATTTTTTGTACTTCTGGTGGGTTCGTTAAGAATTCGTTATATAAGTTACTCATACAATTTTAGTTCTCTGATTAAAATTTTTTTTCAAGTTGTATTGTTCCATGCTATGTTTTTCATATTGTATTATATTATGTTCAGTTAGCTTATTGAATTATTTGTCTATGCTTTGCTTATGCTTTGTGAGCTATTGTTAAGTTATGTGACTCTCTGCTATGCCATTCTATGTTATGCGTTGTTATGTTAATTTACTTTTATAATTGATTCTATATTATTTTTTAGACTTTTAATGTATTTGTTGGGAATTTCTTTTAGAGCTTCTCATGAAAGTTTATTCAACTTTGTTCAACTATTTAATATTTTATTTAAATTTTTATTATGCGATGCTATGTTTTTTGTGGAGTCTTGCGTTAAGTTAACTTATCGTTTAATGTTTTTTTTTGCAATTTTATGCACAAAGTGGTGTCAATGTGGTGTTGTTAAGCAATGCAATTCAATGCTATGTTGTTATTTAAATTTCATTTTGTAATTAATTCTGTGTTATTTTTTTAAATTTTTTTAAACGTTTCATGCGTTTGTTTAGAGTTGTGCCATTCTGTGTTGTTGGTTTATGTTATAGGATTATGTTTTGCGATGTTTTATTAATTTTATGTCAATTTATATAACTATACTTTATAGTTCTTTGCCGAAATAACTGCCTTGGCACAACTTGCAAGTTGACAGTTATTAGCAATAAATTTGCATCTCACTGCTGCCAAAAGTGGAAATGCCTTGACATGATTTACAACAATACTCATTTCCGCAGGTAACAGCCAAATTTGCAAGGCAATGGAAGGAGGTACTTTTTGTTGCCAAAAAAAAAAAAAAATAGAAAAAATATCAATAAAATGCAGCAAAATATTATATTGAAGAAAATTTTTGCAGCCTAACCACTTTTTTGTCTTCTTTAATTTTGTTGTTGTAATAAACATAGCGGTACTTGGGTCTGCTGTTGTTCCAAATTTTTTGATATAAGTCTTTTTTTTGGTTTTAAGAAAGCACAGAAATGCAATTTTCGTTTGACACAAACAAACTTTCTGCTATTTCTGGCGGATATAAAATGCAGCTGTCAGTTGCGCTAGTAATTCCCAGGCAAATAAATTTTTGGAGTGGTGCTCGTAAAAAATGAAGAATAGAAATGAAAAATTCTATGTAAATGTTTTACATTGGATACCTAAGGAATGTAGAATACATATCTTTTTTGAACAGAAATATGTTATATAAATAAAATGAGGGACAGAGAGAGAGAGAGAGAGAGGAAGAGAGAATAGCCACTTAAAATCTTTGTCTTGATATAAGAATCTTTTCTAGAACTGAAAGCGGTCGAATGAACTGTGTGAGATCATTGTTACTAGACGGAATGGTGTAAGAATTTATTATTATTTGTTTGACACTCTGTGAAATATTTTATGACTTCATCCTTGAGATCTTATATATTATATAAGACATTTCTAGGGAAAAAATAAACCAGAGCTTCGCGAAATTAGTAAAAGGTTACACCTATTTAATCCGAATTCTAATGATACGACTTAAATTTGACACATCACCTCATTTGAGTTACGTACAGCATCTGTGCTCTGGTGTTTTAAGTCAGTTTACCGAAAGTGAGTGTATACCTTTTAAAACAAAACTCATAAACTCTTAACTAGGTTACACTAACTTAAAAAAGCAATGTAAAGAGAATACAGATGATATGTACTTGATTTGCAAGACAATTCTCAAAAGTTTATCGAGATCAATTGCTCCTGATATATGCTAATTTTCTTATATACAATGTGTCTCCAGAAATTTATTTTAGCTCAGAGTAAAAAATATATTATGATAAGCAGGTTTATCAACATGCCTCATAGTTTAAGAGAGACATTTATTTTTTGGAAATGTCGATTTCGGAAGCTTCTTCTTTGGATATGGCACACTTACAAGATGCTAAAAAGCTGGAACGACAGAGAGTGAGAGAGCGAGCTTTAAAGAAACAATGCTTTATTTCAGCGGCTGAAATAAATATTTTTAAAATAATTTTTTTCCAAGAACTTAAGTTAATTATTAAGTTTGATTTATTGCAACCAAAAATATTTTTTTAGGCCATTTCTGAATAAATGCTTAAAAATGACAATTACGTAAGTACTTATGAATATTCAGAGTCTGAACTCGGAAAATAAATATTTGCACTGCCAATCCGGCAAATGTGCCGAAAATAAAGACGAATAAATTGTATTGAGCTCGAAAGAGAAGTTACACGCAAAGCTAAATAAAGGGACAGAGAGAGAAAGAGAGAGAGTCGGCAGGGAAATTCGCAAGGCATATGATCTAACATCCTGCGAACACAGCATTAAAGCCGTGGATGGAGTTATGGCAGACAGTAAGATAAGTTGCTTTGCTGCCCGACGGCGAATTTGGCTAACAGTAAAGGATATTAAATTAAATGTCAATATGCGCAGATAGCGTTAAATATGCAAATATACATAAGGAAAATATTTATAGACATGGCGGTTGTGTGTGGGTGTACTTATTTATGCGAGAACATGCGACATTTTAGTTATACAAAAAATTATTGCATATATTTGGGGGCAGCAACTGATCTTTTTTACGCGTATGAGGCGAAAATAGAAAATTTATTTGATAGTTGCACAAATAATTAATGGCGCTATTGAAGGGCAAAGCTAAAAATGCTGGCGCCTGCGGTGTGCACAAAAGTATGCAATGGGTTTTGGAGACATAAAAATCGCTAACGGCATAAGTCAAAAGCGATAAAGCATGCCAGCAAATAAAAAAGGGGGAAAGGCAGTCAGCAGGAATGTAGAAATGCAACGCAAAACGCTGGCGACGACAAGCGTGCGGTTAAGAGTGAGAAATGCGCCTTCGTAGAAATGCAGAAGTGTCGCAGTGAAAATATTTTACCATTTTACGAGCAATACAATTGTGCAAAACTTCAACTTTGCCAATAAGCATGCACATAATAAAATAGCAAGCGCTATAGCACCAAAAAGTATGCAATAAAAGTCATGTACTCGCTGAAATGGGCAAAAACATGCATGTTATTACACAGACATGCCCATATGCATTAGCGGCGCCAGCGTGACAGTCGCGTGAGATTTCGCCCGACGACAATACTTGGCGATAAGCATGCTTCACACAAACATGCTTGGCAGGAAGTCTTTATATATTATATACATATGTATATATAATGCATATTCAGCGCAGCTGCTTAGTTCTTAGTGACATTTTAGGCGCCGCCAGCGGCTATATGCGCCTAGGTCTACCATATACGCATTGTATAATTATATGCACAAAAGTATACAACAAACACTTTCAATGGCAAGGACCAACTTGAGTACGCTTTTTGCTTTCAGCGTGCAAGAGGGAGAGAGAAAGATCAAGGCGGTTGTATAGCGCACTTGGCGGCTTTGCTTGAATGCCACTTTGGTACCAAAGCGCTTAGCTAGCTTTCTTTAGTAAAGTTTTGCTTTATTTTTAGGGTATGCAAGAAGTTTGTACAAAGTGTAAAAAAACATAAAGTGTGAAAAAAATTATCGAGTGCATGCAAAAATAAAGTGCAACGCTAGCACTAACTTTGCACATTTCGATAAGCGAACAGCAGCCGACAGCCGTGCGACGCTAAAAAGCCATTTTAAGATTTCTTTTGCCGGCGCTCCAAATGAATAGCCTATTTTTAGGCATAGCAGGTGGCGAACTACGATAGTTTGCTGGTTTATAGCTTAGCTAAGGGATTTGAAAATCGTAAAAATGTATGCGAACGTGTATAAAAAGTCACAAGGGCAGCAAGTAGAATATTTTTATATTTATACACTTGCGTCAGGCATGTGAGCGTACTTTATAGTTGGCACTTTAAAAATAAGTAGGCATTTGTAGCCAGATTTACTCTGGTGTCTCATTAAGTTGAAATATATTGAAGCAAGACTTTTTGTGTTGAAGGAATTTCTAGTTGAACGCTCTTCAATTTTTCTTAGCATACTTTTTGGGGACATTAGATATTTAAAAATATTTTTTATGTGTTTACTGTCGAATATAGGTTTTTTAATTTTGTAACAAGAATGCTTAAACAGTTATCTAAATAGAGTCTTTATACAAGCTGCCCCAAAAATAAATTAAAATACAGCTTTTCTATTTTTTAAAGGTTATAGCATACTTCTAGGCAGCTTATAATTATTTTTCAAGTTTAAATAATTGCATACCTTTAAGATCGTTATGTTTAATGCTTACAAGAGAAATATATTAACTGTTTTTATGAATTAACGGGTGAGCCAAGTAGAGGTAATCTTTTCAATAGCTATTTATGACAAATCACGCGTGATTTGTGTCTAGCTGTCATGTTACTTTTGTTTGGTATTGTATGGCATTTCATCATGGAAAGACTTAAGCCTGAACAACGTTTAAAAATTGTTCAACTTTATGACGAATATTCACGTTCTGAGCGTATTATTCGCAACACCATCAGTCATCTTGAGACCCAGCATCCATTATTGGATAATATTCGACCGAATAGACCACGTCTAGCACGCAGTGAAGAAAATATAGCGGACGTAGCTGAGAGTGTTCACAAAGACCGTGGAGAATCGATTCGGTGCGATTCGGACTGACGTATGGAACGACTTGGCGTATTTTACGTCGAGATCTTAAATTGAAAACATACAAAATACAGCTTCTGCAAGAACTGAAGCCGCTTGACCTTCCCAAGCGACATCACTTCGCTCTATGCGCTCTTGAAAAGTTCCAAGAAGATCAGACGTTTTCGAGCCAAATATTGTTGAGGCCCATTCCTGACTCAATGGGTATGTAAACAAGCTAAATTGCCGCATTTGCGATGAAGAGCAACCTGAAGAGACTCAAGAGCTGCCATTTAATGCAGAAAAAACAACGGTTTGGTGTGGTTTATGAGCCGGTGGAATCATCGGTCCTTTAAAGTCTATGACGACAAACCCGCTTCAAATCAGGCCTTGGCGCAAAACATCACGCGTGTCATTCGCCAGTTACCAGTCGAAATGCTCGAACAAGTCATTGCTAATTTGAATTTTCTCTGTGGGAACCTCGAAATGGATCACACTTTATATTAATATAGAAAAGAAAACAGTTTCAGAATTAAAAAAAAAAATAATGATAATTATTGTTGAAAATTTGAAATATCTTATACTTTGTGTTAAGTGTAAAATTAAGAATATTTCTTGGCTTGTTTGCTCAGTATTGAGAGTTTGGAAAATATTTTTTGGCATAAAAACAATATAGAGAATAAAATTCTGAGCTTTGTGAAAAATAAATAAGTGTTTTCCTTCCCACTCCCCTCCACATGTATTTACATTACATACTGCCTTCAATTATTAATACGAATGCCACCCTAGAGACCCACTGCCTGTTGGTTTGTGGTGTAAATCAGTTTCTCGCGTGCAAAGTAACAGAAAAAAAAGAAATAGAAAATCTTGCAAAAAGCTTCAGTACAACAAATTGCCATGAATTTGGTATTTGTTTTAAGCACTCGCTCAAGGTGATATATGAGGTTGTTGTATATTTCTTACGATATTTTTTGCTATATACGTCTAAGCTAAAATTTATTTTAGCGAACCCTACACTCTACCATATACCATAAAATGGTCGAATACGTCGCACATACGAGTGCACATATATTTCTTCCATTTTTTGTTTTTGTAGTCACACTCTCAACAAGATGGATGAATGACTTGTGTGCTGCTAAATAAATAATATATGAGTTATCTGATTATTACTCTACTGATGTAGCATGACTTGAAATAATATACCTATATATGTATACCATATATAAATAGACGAATGTTTGTATATTTATTTTTTATATACTACTATATGCATTGACTACACGTGATTAATGTGAGAAAAATCACTTAGAAATGTCAATTGAATTTACTAAGCAACTGCTCTTAAAAATGTCCTCACACGAGGTAATCATCTGATTGCTTATTTAACGTAATATTTTGATTGATTGATTTGATTGTTCAAATTTGGCAATGGCACATCACAGAGGCAGTCTGATTTTGGCTTAACAATTAAAATATACCTAAGCAAAGATTAGCACTGAGTTAATTAAATTTCTGCATTCACAATTTGAGTTTACGTTTAACTAAATTCGCTGGCTTAGGGCAATAACACATTTGACATAACTTCATTACTGTCTCACCGAGAACTCTAATAACCCAAAACATTATACCAAACTCTCGTAAAAAGAGAGTTCAAAGCAATTTCAGTACTCAGATATAAAAAACTAAGTCAGACACTGACCGTATTAGTAAAATATTCGAAAGCAAAAGTAAACTGAACTTCGCTATAAGTTCTATGTGAGATTTAGAGAGCACATCAGAGCTTTAGAGCGCCGAGAAGCTTAAGGGAATAACTTGCATGATTTTACTTAACTCGGTACACAGACGTGCTTTTTTGCGGTATTTACACAGAACATCTTTAATATTATATTATATTATAGTTATATCCAGTCTCTGGCTACATGAGAACAGATGGAAATAATAGGAAGGATAAATCTATATTTATTGTCTCTATTCTGGTATGATGCAGTTAGAAAGACTTAAATGTCTGTAAATCGCGACTCTAGTTTTTGAAGATATACTCAAAAAGATATATAATATTAGATTATATTGTTTTCGGAAAGCGAAAAAGCGGTTATAATCTCAATTATGTTGTCAGAATAAGTCCAACTATGATATTTCTATTATTCAGTTTATAACAGTTCGCTCTTGCTACCCTTTTTGGTGTGCTTTCGAGAGTAAAATATTTAAGTTTGTGCCGTACTGAAGCGAAGAAGAACGCCTGGTTTATAATTACTGTGAAAGTTTGATAGTTCGTTTTTTTTATGAAGAAGCAATTCGAGATCTTGTCGCCAACGTTCTAGAAGTAAGCCTGTCGGTTCTCA
Organism: Bactrocera oleae; assembly: GCF_042242935.1. Taxonomy (NCBI): domain Eukaryota; kingdom Metazoa; phylum Arthropoda; class Insecta; order Diptera; family Tephritidae; genus Bactrocera; species Bactrocera oleae. The sequence goes on from NC_091539.1 coordinate 6,636,820, forward strand.
ATACACTTTTTTTCTTTCGAAAAATGAAACACAAAGTGTTGTACTAACCGAAGATATATGAAAATCTTGAAGCATTATTGCTAAAATAAATCGATTTTTTCAATTTTTTATTGAAAATACCGTTATATGAAAGCTGGAAGTGGTTGTATAATGATTTATTATATTCTACAAAAAGTAATTTGATCACAGACCACTCTGTGTTTACTTTTTTCCAATATAAAACACATAGGAACAGAAAAAAGGATGCAGAAGCAGATAAAAACCGATTAATTCTTTCTCTCTGGCCATTAAAGCATCAAATTTATGTTTGGATACACACAATTAATTGCCACTTAATGTAGAAAAAAACATAACGCCAAAAAGTATGCTAAATATTCCTATTGAAAAAGCCATAAAGTGAATATGTGCTTTGTAGACGTGGCAATAAATATTGCCAAAATGAGAATTATAAACGACATTTACTCCCACTAAATATTTGCACTTACAAACATAAGCACATAAATATACAAAAAATATATATATAATTGTCTACTTAAGAAGAAGCCATAAAGTCATACAGAAAGATTTGCTAAAAATATATGTATGTTTATAATATATGTATAATATAACTGTAAATATGTAACTATATATACAGAACATACATGCATATATATATATATACATATGTACATATATCCAAATGGAGATATTTTTAAAAGCACTGAAGGATTTCGCTCCACTCAATACTCATGCACTCACACATATGTACGTCAGATGCATGTTGACTAATCTCAAGCCATTACTGACAACTTCTCGATTTCTTTCTTCTTCGAGTGTCACACTCACTAACTCGCAACTGGCGTCACATACATATGTACATACGCTTCTCGTCTTAACAGTTCATTGAACTGTTTTTTTTTTTTTCATAAATTGCGAGTGGGTTGTGTATGCTTGCGATTTAGCGTTCCTTTTTGTTTGCTGTTAATATCAATACAAAAAGAATGACAGTTTCGGTAATATTCAACGAATGGTAAGCCACAATAGCTCTGCATGCTCTCAGAAAACCATTTTTCATTTTTTGTTTGGTTTTCGGAATCTAAAATAGTCCAGAAAGAGCTAAGGAAGAGGTTTAACTATTGGACGTGAAAATATTCTATTAGAAGCTCAAGAGCTAGAGTTGTGACCTCAATCAAGAAGAATGCATATAAAAAGAAATAATATTAGAAGATGAAAGACTAGAAAAAAAGAAAGAAGTCGCTGAGTAATCCTAATTATGACGCTTAAATTACTATTCTGAGTTTTTATTACAGTGACTTACATAGTAGAAAGCGAAATTCTCAATTGCAAGTTCCTTCTGATATCCAAAGTATTGTGAGAAGCAGGGGTTCAAAAATATTTATCTTAGTAGAGTTACATAAATTTTCAGTACTATGGATAAGTAGGAATATGTTATATATTTAAGTATATTATATTCAGAAATTAATTAGCATTACAAATTTTTTTAATTCGAAAATTTTAAAATTTAATTATTTAAGAAAATTATTTTATTTGTGTAGAAACAAATTGATATTAGATTAAAAAAAATTGCTTTATTATAAAAAAAACCTCTTATTTCTTAAATTAAACTTAATTTTTTTTCTATTAAATTTAATTTAATGTAATTTCTTATATTGCTTAAATACAATTTTTAATTTTTATTTGTTACAAACATTTAAAAATATTTTTAATAAATTTTTCAAAATATATTTTATTGAAAAATTCAAATTTGCATTGCATAGTGCAATATTTTTTAAATTAATTAAATTGAATTAAATTAATTTGTTTATGTTGTTGTCAAATTTTATTTTATTGCCAAATTATGAAATATTATTTTAAAAATTTTTTTTTAAAAATTCAAATAAATGAAACAAAAAATTTTGTTTTTAAATTTATTTTAACAAAAATTGTAAAATACAAATATATGCAATGTTATTTAAATTAATTTATTTCTAATATTGTTTAAAGATTTCAGCATATTACAATTTTTTTAAAATTTGTTTTATTACAAAAACTTTAAAATACTTTTCATAAATTTTTTAAAATTTATTTGATAGAAAAATTCAAATAAATGAAACAAAATTTTGTTATAAAATTTATTTTAACAAAAATTGAAATATTCAAATAAATGCAATGCTTTTTAAGTTTATTTAAATAAATTAATATATTTTTTATATTGTTTAAAAATTTTAGCTTATTACAATTTTTTTTTTATATTTCTTTTATTACGAAAATTTTAAAATACTTTGAATAAATTTTTTAAAATTTATTTGATCGAAAAATTCAAGTAAATGAAAAAAAAAATTTCTTAAAACTTATTTTTACATAAATTGTAAAATTCGAATAAATGCAGTGTTTTTTAAGTTAATCAAATTAAATTAATTTATTTTTATTCTGTTATATATTATTTATATGTTTTCAAAATTTTAGTTTATTACAATTTTTTTTAAAATTTATTTTATTACAAAAAATTTAAAATATATTTTTTAAAATTTATTTAAACGAAAAAACTCAAATAAAAAAAACTTTTTTTTAATATTGTGTTCCCAAGCATATTGTATATATGTTTTATTAAGAAACATTAAAATTTCAATACATTTTTAAACATATAAACTTTTTTTTTAACAAAAAGCGTAAGCATATTGAAAAAAAAAATTTAATTTTAAAAATATATTTTATTTATATAATTTTATACATTTTTTATTATGTTAATTTTTCGCAAGAATTTAGGTATTTTATATTGTATTTGATAGATACTTTGTATTGAATTTAAAATATTTGTTTGTTTTTTAGTTTAGATTATTTTTTGAAATGTTTTATGTATTTTTGTTTTATTTAATTAATAGATTATTAAATTTATAAAAGTGTAAAATTAGAAATACATTTTTTTTTTTATTTTATATAAATTTTTTTTAAATAGAAATTAATCACAGTGTAAACATTTAATTAAATGTTTCATTTAAAAAAGTGATATATAAAATGTATTTGACTAAAAAATTCAAATAATTGCAATATGTTTTTAAAATGTAAATTAAAATTTTAATGTATAGATATTTATTCAAAACCAATCAATTTAATTTTTTCCAAATTTGGCGAATTTAGTTCCCTAAACGTGAAGCATGCTAAGAATAAAATCCCTAAATACATACGAGTATATACATATAAGGATGCGTTACATGTAGAAGATACACACACAGCCAAATACTGACTACTGATACAAATTGTCATTTCACTGCAATTAAAATTCTAGACTCCAACTGAAATGCCAGCCACACCAACAATTTACATTGATTTTTTTTCGCGTTAAACCGAATGAAAAAAAAAACAAAAGAAAGAGCATAAATATATATATAAAAAAAAATACTAAAGGGAGGAAATTAAAAAGTGAAATAAAAGGCGATGTAACGAAAGCTTAATATTACAGGCAGCATATGATTTTCCGCTGAAATCTAGTGAATTGAAAAGGCTTTCAAATGCCTTCTGTTGCTTTTGCGGACGCCCCTTTTCAAATTTCCATTTTATTTTAAATTAAAAAAAAATGTTTCAACTTTTTTTTTGTATTTTCCACTTATTTTTCTTGTCATTATCCACAATACTTAAAATAAATAAGCTGCCACCGCTTATAGCCAGCTACTTGATTTTCCAAAAACAGCAGGAAAACATATGAAAATATCTACATACCTATTAATACATGTATATATGTAGTACATATGTGTGTGTGTAAAAATTAGTGCATATTTGTTGCTTGACGTTCTTAGAACTCTTTCTAGCGTTTAGTCAGCGCTGTGCGTTGGTTATTTATAGCCTACAAAACACACACACATACAAAGACGAGATATACACACACACTCAAGCATATTTGGTTGCATTAACACACACACACACATATATATATATATATATAAGCGCTTATGTATATACATATGTAGCTTGTGTTATTAATGCCACGCGTCCACACGCGCTTCATCATGTCAACGCAGCCACCGTTGACTCTACTCTATGCCACCTCCTCTGTTCTACTCCCCTTTGCAACGAACTGGAATTTTATTTTCTTTACTTTCCAGCGGCACTTCAAATGCTTTAAATGCACTTATTGCTATGATGTACTTGTAGTTGAAATGGTATGTGTGTGTGTGATTCCTTTTCAAAAATTTTATTTATAATTTTTATGCTTCTCACTTGAAGTGGCTGAGTGGGAAACGGAAGGAAAGAATGAATGATAGCGTTTAGCCAAAAAAACTTTTTGAGTGCTTCATATTCATAACTTTTTTTAATATTAAAAAACTTAAAACTTTTATTTTTGCTGTCTGTGTATTTTAACCTTTAATCAAGTTATTAATTATACGAATTTTACTTTATAAAACTATTTTGAATTTTTGGCAGTAATATTAAAAATAAAAATAATAAAAAAATTTTTAAAAATATTTTAACTATAACTTTATACAAAAAATTAATTATAGTTAAAAAACAATAAATTTAAATTTTTTTTGATAAATTTTTTTATTTATATATAATTTTTAATCACAGCAAAATTCCTTTTAAAAATTAAAACAAAACACAAAAATTAATTATAATTAAACAAAAAACTAGTTTTCAAATATTTTTTCTAAATTTAATTAATTGAATTTAATGTTTTTAACACAAGAGTGTTTGACTTAAAAATTTCAATACATTATATTTTATTATACAAATTTATCATAGGCGCAATTAAAAATAGTTCAAAAATAATTTTTTTTTTAACTAAAGATTTTAACACGATAAAATAAATAATTCTATACTGTGAATATTCGAAAAAATATCAAAATTAAATTTCAATTACATTTTAAAAATAAAATTTTTAATTAGAATAACATCCAAAAATTAATTATATTAAAATAAAAAATAAAATTTCAATGCCATTTTGTCTATTCTAATTTTATTTTAAGTTTTAATTTTTCGAATTAATTAAATTTATTAAATTAAATTTTCACAACCCGAAAGTTAAAGTCTCAACTTTCGTGTATTTATGGCATATTTTTCGAAAGAAAAATATATTATTTCCACAAATTGATAACTTAGATTAAATGTCCTTTGTTATATATAGTAGTAGCTGCTTTTTCTTAGAGTCTCATTCGAAGTCGAAAGAGAAGTACACAACAAGACAATCTTATAAATATCAAAGATAAAAAATACATTTATTTTAATTGTCCGATTTTCTGCTTTCACATTATTCTCAATTGCATGAGAGCTCCCTTAAATGTTCATATTTTTGTTGCAAATGTCATATGAACGCTTTGCGAATAAGCCGCTCATAACTCAGCGTAAGCTTCTATAAAATGGTATCATGCTGCCAGCTTTAAATTTTATTGCTATTCGAAATCGCTATTTAGCTGGGAATTTCAAGGATAAGCAATGCAGAGCAAAAGCCAAAAGATATATTATATATAATATATAAGAATAGTCGCGTACTACAAAGCACTGCAATACATACATACATGTATGTGATTGAAGCAATTTTTCGATTAAAAATTAAAAAAATTAAGCATTAAATTTTTTGTTGGGAGATATAAAGTTTATCGTAAAAAATGTAAAAAAAAAGTTTTGAAAAAATATTTTAAAAAAGAAAAATATGAAAACATTTTTGAAACAACTTGAAATATATGTATTATGGAAAATATTGGAAAACTATTTTGGAAAAAAATTTAAATAATTTTCAAAAATCAATTTTTTTCAAAATATATTAAAAAAAGTAACTGCTATTTGAACATAATTTCATATAAAAAATCCTTCATATACGTAAAGACTAAAAACAAAATTTAAAAAATTCAAATAAAAATTTTTGGAAAAAACTTGAAAAATATTTTGCAAATTATTTTAATATAATTCAATTTCAAAAGCACAATTTTTAAAAATTTTCCTAAAATATGTATACCTATTAAAAAATTAACTGTTATTATTATTTCATATATATAGTATCAAAATTCCTCAGTATACATCTGAATTAATAAATACTTATTGCGTAATTTTATATTTTGAAGCACATTTAAATTTAATAGTAAATTTTAAAATTTTTTTTTGCTTCTGCGAAAAAATGTCGATTAAAGAAATATGTACCTTCCTTCAACTTCCCATTATTCCATAATAACAAATCAAATTTCCTGTCAATGTCATTTCAACCAATTGACAGTTTACCGCACAGAACAGCTGATGCGTCTCCGCACACGGCATTCGCATGCACATAAATTTGCTCTTATGGTTGCATTTCGCTGTCATTTGCACGAACGTAATTTCCTGTTAAGTATTATACGTTCGATATAAAATGAAATTGCAACATTTCCGTTAGCTGTCATCTAATACAGACGCATTTGTGGGCATGTGTCCCCCTTATAGCTATTTTTGTGTTGTGTGACAATTCAATTCAATTCCTGTTTACCCAAGTAAGCACGAAATAGAGAAATGTGGTATGTATGTATGTATGTGCGCCAAAGACCGGCAGTCGAGTCGGTACACATGCCGGGTCTCAGGCATACAAATTGCTAATGGCAGTGTGGTGGAGTATTTGTGCTTTGGCAATTTGACAAATGGTGCTTGTTTAAGTTGACAGTACAAATACTCAAAGCAAAGAGCTGGAGTTGTGGGTGTTGAGTAAAAAGAACGAGAAATGTATTGACGCTGGTTAAACTATTGTAAGGATAAACAAAAATTATGTTCAAATAATAGTAAAATGATAAATCAGTGATTTTCTTAAGTTTTTTGTTAAGGCTTCTTGGAAGACTGTGAAAGAAGTTACGAAATATTGCAAACCATTTGGGAGTGGTTTCTGTTGAATCTGGCAAAGAGCTCAATTATGTCTTTAAAGCTGCTTCATGGAGTATTCGAAGCTCTGCTGCCAATAACTTCATATCCAATCAAAGACTCATCTCATTCCACTTACCATAATCTTTTAGTGGTACAGCAACAAAGCTAGAGTTTTAATTAGATTTTCATTGTCTTGAGGGCATACTTAAATAGTATCATCAAACTTATCCTATATTTTTAGCTAAGAGTCTAGTCTCTAGTCTATAACAATGTGTTTGTGCTATTTTACGGCACTCCGGCACAATTGAATAGGTTAAAAATATACCTAGTGGACCATTCCGGATTCAACAAAAATTTGCTGACAGAGCCTTAGAAACCGCAGACCACAAGAAATAATTATAAGGTCGATCACTTTCTTGGATTCCAATCTCATGTGGGTGTGGAGAAATCCTCCCAAAGTTGTACCAGTATATTTCGACCAAATTTTTCTTTACGAGTCTTTCGACATAAACCTGTTGTATATTTATCGATTCAACATTCGCCAAAATGTAATGAAAAAGTATTTTAAGCGCTTGAACCAACATAATCTTCCCCTATCAGGATTTCTAATAAAAAGCTCTTTCAAAGCTCGAACTAATAGAATTTTCGCCTGTCAGGTTATTGATTTCTAGTTGTTTGGTTTTTCGACACCTTCTGAACAGAGTTTCTTCTCATTCGAATATTTTGACAATATAAGATATATATTATTCTATTTTCCCGGGTTGAATTGTTCTATTTTGGGGTAATTTTTGTTTTTTTCTTTAAATAGCGTCGATTAATGAATCCACAGTTCACAAAGGCTATTTAACATATTATCTGGTGACGCTTTCTGAATTGAAGATTTACAGGCTTCTTTTGAAAATCGAAGTTTTCAGCTGAAGCTTAAAAATGTTTGGAAAAGCTTTATGTTTTCCAAAAATATTAAATTTCAAAGGAAATCATTCAATAATATATGTATAGCCAGCGATTTCATTAAGAAATAGCGTTTGTAGCAACTATTAAAGAATCTTAACGACAACGTACATACTTTGAGTAAATTGCTTTAGAGCTCCCACGCTAATTTGCTTTGCTCCAAAGCAACTTTTTCTTCTTCTCAAAACAAAAAAAAAAAAAGTAATCGACGCAATAACTAAAGCTTTAGCTTAAAAAGAATGACCTAAAAGCCAATAATGGGTATCTTTATTTAATTCAGCTAAGTCCCATCGCCACTTCATTGGCAATAAAGGAACATTTCATGCCTTGTAGGTACATTTCCAAAACAAAGGGGACGGATCGAGCAGCTGCTTGCCCAATAATACTTAAATGTTTGTCGCTAATTAAAAGCGGAGCTTTTAACTGTCACAAAAACATTATCCAATATTGAAGAACACAAAACAAAAACAGATAATAACAATGCACATAAGTAAGAAGAGGCTATAAAAATGAGTAAGACAATAAAAATACTAAAAATTAAGTTGGCACGATAATATCTGTATGGACTAGAAATACGAAAAGCGAACGCACGGAGTGTGTGCGGCGGCAAGTGAAAAGTGTGAGAATCTCAATAGATATACACAATATAGAGTGCGACCAAGTCGAGCGTGCGCCCATTGAGTATGCGACCCTGCTTTTATGAATATGACACTTCAGGCACACTCCAACCGCCAACATGTGATGTACGTCAACTTAAATGTCAAGGCGAGTAGACAAGCGGGCAGCAGAGACGAGCTCACCATCCGAGCAGAGAGGAACCCTTGTATACTTGTAGAAAAACCCAAGCAATTTGTGAAATGCACGCGTGGGCGGCTTTGCGACTAAGTGCGGAAGCGCAATGTCGGTTTTGAAGCAGCCGCCTCTAAGTTGGCAGCTCGTCGTGCGCTGACAGATGGTCAGACACAAATGGCAAACAGTATGACAGTTGAAAGCAGTTGCTGTACGAGAGTGCTACTCAAATGGACTGGTGGGTGGTGAGCGCGTATGTAAGGTGGCGGTGTGTGCGTGTACGTCAAGTATTTTTTAATTAAAATGCGTTTGGAGGAAAGAATGCTGGAAATTAATTGTGTGTGGCTGTTGTTTAAGAAAAATGCAAACAATCAAAAAAACATAGAAATATTAAAAATGTTGGGAGCGGTTTTGAAAGGTACAAACTTATTAAAGTCGTAAAAATAAATTCATATAAAACTTCATTAATTTTAAATTAATAAAATTTCTCAAAAAATTAAATAAAAAATGGTTTCAAAAATTTAAATATATTTTTCACTCTTTCTGCACATAACTATTATTATAAAAATTAATAATTAATTATATTTTCAAGAAATATTAAAATTTTTTGTGCTATAAAATTTCAGAAAAAATTTTAACACATTTAAATTTATTGTATAGAAAAACAAAAAAAAAATTTTAAAATGAAAAAAAAAAATTAAAAATATTTGGAAACTTTCTGGACAACTTCCTTAGTATAAATATAATAAATAAATTATATTTTTAGGAATTATTTTAACTTTTCAATTTTAATTTTTAAAATGTTTAACCACTTTCAGGACAAAATTAAACGATTTCCTTGTCATAACAAATAACAATTAAATTATATTAAAAAAAAATTAGGAATTTTAAATTTATACTAATTTAAAAATTTAGAAACATTTTCCAAAATTTCTCAGCATAAAAAGAGATTGAATAAATTATATTTTATAAAATATTAATAAATTAGTATTTTAAAATTATATTTAAAAATTTTTTTTTTAATTAAAAATATTTTTCACTTTCTCTGGACAAAAGAAACCTCGTTATCGTTATAAAAAAGCTAATTGAATTGAATTTTCAAGAAATATTTAAATTATTTTAAATATTATTTTAAAATCAATATTTAAATGTGTTTTTAGCAACTTTATGTTCCTACTATTGTACTATGTGGCATTTTTTCGCAATTTCCTTCACATTTAAACTATCTATATTATACAATATAATATAAATTTTGGCAACACTTTACATATTTTCCATTGCCAATTACATTGGTAATAAATATTTGTTGTGAAAATATTTTTCTAAAAATTTATTTCATTTAGGCTTTGTGGCAATCTTGCTTGAATTTTTTTTAACAAATATAAAATAAGCAAAATTATAGCATACCTTGGAGTAAAATAAATAACTATCAACTATATGTTATATAAGTCAGAAATAGAAGGCAACGGAATCACAAAATATAGAGATATATAATAATGACTTTCTATTTGGCAACTCTGGTTTACTATAAATGAGTTTAAGTTTAGTTTTTAAATGCTTTTTACTTGCATCAAAGTGAAGAAATTAAGAAAAAAAATAGGCTGGCAACCACGTTTCAAATATTTACGTAAAATATGCCTCCGATGGAAAGCAAAAAAATATTAGCGTCACTTTTTAGTATATTTAAATTCCTTCGATAAAATGTAGATGGCAGCCCTTTTGTAAATTTTTAGTTGTTCAAACATTTTTTAGCTTAAATTTAAAATTTCTAAACATTTTCAGTATATCTTATATTTCTTTTATTTATTTGTTTTTCTTTGTTTTCAGCGACTTCCGAAATTTCGTGTAAATATCACGTATCAATAATTCCATTATAGGCTGTCAAGTGACAGGCCATTCTACAACACCGCTAACTCATATAATGCACAGTGCTACCACACTCTCTTACTCTATATTGCGTTTGCTCTACCACCCTGCATAACGGTAGTGAGGTGAACATTTTCAATTTCGTAAATGTCACAATATGTAACATTTGTAATATTTGCTTAAGAAATATTGACACTCAACGTTAATGGAAAATTTACAGTAAACATTGCATTGTATGATGTAAACAGAGAAGACCAGCTGAGTGCTGGAATGACAGAGACACAACATACTACTATAAAGGGAATTAAAAATTGGGTGTAAAAAAATTGGAGAAGAAGAAAAAAGAAAGGATTTGAGAAAGCATAAGGAAATATTTTAGAGATATGCTGTGACAAGCACACAACTGTAAAGGGCAATGGTAACTCTCTTCGTGACTTAAAATTAATGAAGAGAACAGCTTTGAAAATTTAAGGTAGTTAGGGTATATGCTGGGCTGAAAATAACACTTTCAAATACAATCATATTACAGAATGCCGAAACTGCCGCCTCCAGCTTGAAGCTCAGTTAAGAACACAACAAAGCTTTAAGTGTCAGCGTAGCTAAGTTTTCTGAGTTTGCTGAAACTTTTCTAAATCAGCACGCTTCACTATATTCCTATCAAAGCTATCGTGGGCAACGCTCCGATACTCACCCACTATAATAGTGCACACGAGTTTAAAGTATCTTTCCTTGTTTTTGACAGCTAATGGCAGCTAAATATAGTGTAAATGACGGCAATATGAGCAAGGGCTTCCACACAATGCTACGCTTGAATAAACAAACGCGTTGCAAGCGGAGCGCAAGTAGTAGAAAACAGAGTTGTAAATTGGGAAGCAAAGGCGTAACCGGTCTACAAGAAATACAGAATAAAATGCGCTGCAAAAAAGTGACGTGAAAGGGTGCTAAAAGTTATTTGAGTAAACAGTTATGGGACAAGACTTCAGTTTGCAAGAAATAATTTTGGTGAATGCAATGCTATTTGTAGAGATTTTGTAATGATAATAGACAAGCTGACAGCTGGATTGTGTTCGAGAAGATGAGAGTAATATATCTGATATGGAATACATTTATTTGGATAAGTGGGGGCAATTTCTAGAAGACGCTGTTTAAATCCATGGAACGATATTAAGTGAAACGATATGGAATAAGTAAGAGTTTGAAGAAATTTACTTAAGAAGGGTACGATAGTTAGAGACTGACAGTTGGGTGGGTGTACAAAAATGTCAATAATATTGAAGCAAAAGTAACCAGTAGCGAGACTGTTGATGAGTTGCTTTAATTTAGTACTCAAGAAAACAGCAGACTCCACCCACAAGAATTATCATAAAAACGCTATCTTCTCTCAATTTTTTATTTGACAAGGGCATAGATGTAAGTGAAATCTCTGTAGCTTCCAAACGCAGCTGCTCTGATGACGATCTTTGAAGTACTTCCGCTTCAGTGATTTAGTCTTCAGATACGTGGTGAACAATAAATTGACTAGAAAACCCTTAATTCAAGATATCTTAGTAAAATTACGCATGAAAACCATGAAAACTTATCAATAGTAGAAATTTATATGTGGTTGCCAGTTGCTGGAAAGATTTTGAAAGAATCCTGAATCTATGGGTTAATCCGGACCACGTGTCTTAAGACTAGTATTATTAGTTTTGGAAATCTTTTTTCGTATAAGCTAACGAAATATGACAAGAATCCAAGAAAATGATCCGGCAAGCTTATAAAATGAACAGATTAAAACTCTAAATCATATGTTTGGGTTTTGAATGATAAGGAAGAGTATTGGTGGAGAAATTTAAAGTTAAAACTCAGTACTACCTTGCCAACGAGGCTTAAGGCTATACTAGCTCTAGTTTTTCGTTATCAAAATAATTGAAGAAAGGTACTGGTTTTAACTCGATGGAACATAATCGAAAGTAGCTTCGTTTATGCTTAGCATATTAGCCAAATCAATAGCGCTTCTAAAATGTTTCTAAAAGTGATTTTTTTTATATAAGGTTCTATTCCTGTATGCGTAATAATTTTTCTCCAAATATAAAATTTAGGTTAATTTGAAAGAAGAATACAAACATTTAAATGACTCTTTACGCTTATAAACTGTAATTGATCTATTACAGTTTTATAATGGTTATTAAATTTAGTTACGAAGAACTCTAGAAAAAAAGAAACTGAAAACTAGAAAAAAAGTTATATCTTCGTCTAGTAAAGCTTAGAAGACACATAAATTATACGAAAAGCACTTTTTTCTTTCTTCGACTAGAAGATCCATAACATTTCCAAACAAAATCTGCTTAAAAAGTTTCCACACAATGGCATACTTTATTCCCCCACCCATACACTGTGATTGCAAGCGAGAAGAGCATAAATAAAAAATACAGTTATGTTTTTCAAATAAGCTGTCATAAAAATGCAACGCTACGTGCGTAAACTTTTCGCTGCTCATGCTAGCGCGGACGTGTTGGGCATTTGCGGCATTATTTTTCACGTACAGAATACCAGCATAGAGAGAGATAGAGAGTGAGAGGGGGCGAGTGGAGTAAGGATAGTGAGCAGGCGGCAGCACATGCTGCGCATCGTTTTCAGATTATGCAGCAGCTATGCAAAAAATTTCGCACGCTGCAAGTGTGAGCGCAAGTTAAAAATAAAAAATAATCTAGCCGTAAAAAGGAGATGAAAAGCGAAAAATGGGCATTAGCTATGGCAAAGCAAAATTATGATAGACGAGCGCAGTCGAGTGTAATTAAAATGGCAATGCGCGCCGCGGTGGTCGGACGCACGAAGTAGCAGACATAGTAGTGGCTAACAAAGCAGCGCAATAAAAGTTGCGATTTGTAACGAGCGTTGCGGAATTTTGCACTGAGCAGCTAGCGGATGTAAGTGACAAACGAAGAAACGCAAGGAATTTGCATATAACGGTTCTTTTATAGGTGTGCGTTGATAAGTATGTGGCACTTTGCGTGGCGTGTGCGTAAAAGTTAATTACGGAGCGTTAAAAATATCGCAAATAAATATGGGAAATTATTTGAAAGCGGCGAAAAAGATAATAACGTAAATGACAGAATGCTTTAGAGGTAAAACAATATACAAAAAATAAAATAAAAATGTTTAATTTATAAGATTTAAAGTTGATAGTTTTAGAAAAACTATTTGAAAGCGGCGAAAAAAATTATGCCGTAAATTACAGAGTGCTTTCGAAGAAAAAAAACTAAAAACAAGACAAAACTTAAGCTTTGGTTGCACCGAAGCTATAATACCCTTCACACATGCATTTTTTATATAGCATATAAGGATATAAAAAGATATTTATCTCGATTAATTGTTAAGTTCGAATGGCAGCTACGTTATAGAAGCCTAATATGAATAATTTCTTCGGAGATTCTACCGTTGCCTCGGACTAGAATCCATGACAAATTTAAAGAAGATCTCTCATCAAAAACCAAAGTTTTCCATACAAGTACTTGAGTTTGATCGGTAAGTTTATATGGCTATAAGCTATAGTAGTCAGATCAGAACAATTTGTTCGGAGATTGTAGCGATGGCTTGGATAATAAGCAGTGCCAAATTTCGTGAAGAAAACTTGTCAAAAAAAAAAAATTTCCATACAATGATTTGAGATGGATCGGATGGAGAAAAGGATGTGTGAAAAATTCAGGACGATATCTTAAAGACACTAGTTTGCATATTATATTTTTATATAGACGGACAGAGACGGGTAGACAGATGAAGATGGCTAAATCGCTTGAGCTCGCCACGCTGATAATTTATATATATAATATATATTGTACTTTAGAGGGCCTTCGACGTTTCCTTTTGCGTGTTAGAAACATCGTGGCAAACTTAATATAGAACATAGAGATACCAAAAAATATTGAATAAATAAAAACCTCTGACAACTTTGATACCTACACTCAAAATAAAATAGTTCAAAGCAAAATGTTTCCATAACAAAACACACAAAGATTCTCCATACCAATTTTAAAACTACTTTAACTACCGACTGTGCCAGCCAATGCGCTTTTGTAACAGCTTTCTGCTTCAATGAAGTTTAGATTTTTTTGGGGGTGCGCCAACGGGCCAGCATGATTGACTGTCTGTCTGTCGTCTGTCTTTATGTCTAGGTACTCCACCAATACCACTGTTTTATAAGTTGTTGTCTACTATTTTCTTTGTAATATTTTTTTCCCCTCGACGCGTTAGTTTGTCTGCTAGTGGATTGGTTTTAGTTGGGGGAGTCGTGACTTACTGCATTGTATTGTCACTGTGTCTAATTAAGCGTGAAAAAGTCGTTGAAGAGTGACAAAGTTTTCTGCTGGTGTGGTTGCTACTTGTATTTTATTACTTTGTTTCTTTGTAGAGTTTCGATTTAAAGTTTTTACTTTAGCATGCAAAGAACCCCAAGTGAGGGCGTTGAGAGAGTTGCTTTATGTTTTTTTTAAGTATAAGGAGTGATTTTTTTGAGATTAGATTTGGCTTGGATTACTTGAAATTCACTAAGAAAGCTTTGAGTTGGAAATTTATATCGCGAAAAATAATGTTAGATAAAAGCTGCCAAGCTCTTAGTAAATTTTAGGGTAACATAGATTGAAAATTTAATGAAATTAAAAATTTTGTACTAGTTGACCTACCGGGAATGGGTTAAATTTTTTGTGATCTCAGTGGACATCTGGTTTTGGCCAGAAACGGAGACTTATATAATCATAATACGTACAGTTGGTTAAAGATTCTTTGAATTTATATCATCTCCTAAAGCCACTTAATTGTAGATTACAGACACATATTTATAATATTTTAACTCTAAACTGAATATACTGTTTAATAAAAAGAAATGCTATTTTTTATATTATACATACATTTTGCCATGAATAGAGAATTTTTCTGACATATCAGTCCAGTTGTTGAATATTGAGCACGTTGCATTGTGTTTTTCAGTTATTTATATAAAGTTTAAGCACTTTCAAAGCACTAATAATATTGAAAATTTAACTTGTGAAACGACACTCTTTAATTATTCATACTGTTTGAATGAACTTGTGGAACGGCTTTGCTCACTAGCTCAAATGTTAAAATGAACTTGTGAAACGGTTTTGCTCACTAGCTCAAATGTTAAAATGAACTTGTGAAACGGCGCTTTTGATTAAATTTAATTCAATGTAGAACATCTAGTACACTTATCTTTAAACCAAATGTATATTGAACTTGTGAAACAGCACTTTTCATTAATTTCAATGATATATTCATTTATGAAATTTTAAACACTATGTAAACGTAGTAAAATTGAACTTGTGAAACGCGTTAAATATGATTTCGTTTTGAGTAACACAAAAATATGCTTAATTAAACTTGTGGAACATTTCAAGAGTTTTTGGGGGATACGATTATGTTAATCGAATATTACTTTTTACAAGTTTTTCAGCGACGCGACATTTTAGATTTCGAAATTCAAACTAAAATGATAGACATTTCATAACAAAAAATCGAGAAAAAGCGGAAGCAAATAATAATAAAATAATCACAAAATTTCCAAAAAAAAATTATAATAACAGTTAGTATGTTCGTTAACTCAATTTATTAAAGATATTTAAAAGATTTTGCAAATTTAATACTCTCATTTAAAATCGTAAAAAATAACACCAGGTTTAACTTGAATTACCGCAAATGTTTAATACAAAAAACCGAGAAGGATACAACTCACATATATTTCTGAAGGGACAATGGGAAAAATGTGTGAAACACACATAAAGGGTGACAACAAGCCACATGTGACAGCAAACAAGACCGAGCACCCCTGAGTACCAAGTGGAAAAACACGCTTCCAACTCGAAGCTTGCAAACAATGCGAAAAAAGTCGAGTAAACAAAAAATAGCGAAAAGGCGGAAGCAAACAGGACTGTAGAGCTTGAAAAAGTAAGCAGAATGAGTTGAATGTGTAAATAAGAAAATTTATACAACTAGGAAAAAGCATAAAAATAATTATGAGCACAGGGATGTTAGTTAAACACAATGGTAAATGCTGATTAAGCGCCCTAACAATCACCGTTCCTAAGTGGTTGGGGGTAGGTTACGCAAAATGCCGCGCTTCCAGCAAGCGGCACGTATGCTAGCGAGGGTGGCCACATATATACTCATATACGCAGTGTTGAGTGGTTTTTTGGTTTGGGAGAAACCCAGATATGAGGTGACTAATAGAAAAATTCGCCCAAACAGCATATGAGGTGTCACTTATGACTCGCTTAAAGAGTGGTACAACGAAATGTTGACTGTCTGAGGGTGCGTGTGTACGCTTAGGCTGCCGACAGAAATTGAAAGTGTGCACAAGGCTAAATTTTGGACTAAAAGCAGGCTAAACTTGTGTCAAAACTGATTTCTGCTAAGGATAAGCGTATATACATACATATTTATATACAAGTTAGTATTCATCTATGTTTGTTTAAGCAGTAAGTCAGCTTGGAAAAAGGGGGTGGGCCACTTTGAACACATGTCAGTGGGGTGGCACGGTAATATTTTGGAAGCTTGTCTTGCTTTTTGGTTATTTTTATTGAACAGTTGTTTATGAGGATATTTATTTTTACTAACAGACATAAATATATACGAATTTGCTACTAGAAATGCGAAAAACTTTTATGTTAAGAAAACGAAAATTGTTAAATTTCCAAAACTTAAAATTTAAATTTTTGAAGATTTCATTTATATCTACCATGAAAAAATAAAATTGAAAAATGGTATAAGAAAAGTTATTCAAATTTTAAGATTATTATTAGTATTTGAAAATTTTAAATATTAGCTATTATTATGCGTATAGCTTTCAAAAACTATTTATTAGGTTCTAACTTTTTTAGGTTTATTAGGTTTTAACTTTTTATTTGCTGGAACTAAAAAGAATTGAAGCTTAGAATTAATTAAAAATAATAATTTTTATTAAAAATTTTGCTGCTAATTTTCATATACAGAGAGAAATTAAGAGGAGCTTGATTTATAACTAAAATAAGCTAAAAATTAAATTAAAAAAAAATACGAAAATATATAAAAATTTTGAAGTCAAAAAAAAAAACAGAAATAAAAACATAAAAATTTACGAAAAATATAAAATTTTTGATATCAGAAAAAAAACAAATAAAATATAAAAACACAAAAAAAATTTCCTTATACAAATTATTGTTTAAATGTACACAGTAGGGTGGAGCAATTTAAAAGAAACATGTAAATGAAAGAATTAATTTTAAAAAAATAGTTGTATTTAAAATTTAGTATAAAAAATTACTCAATTATTCAAATTTTCATAAATTTATTCGATTAAAAAACTAATTTAAAAAAAATATTTTAACTCGATTACAATTATTCAAATTTGCATTAGATTATTCCACAAAAAAAAAATTTCTTTAAGTCTAAAGAATTAATTTAGTTTTTATTACATTTATAACTGAAAGCAGTTTATTTTACAAATACTTTTCAGTTAATTTTTGTTTCACCGAAATATTGCTATATTAGTTTATTAAACACAAATTTTCTGGCACAATACAAAATTTTTTATAATTTAAATTTCTTTTCCAAGTATTTTATTGACAGAAGACATCTAGGAGTACCCTTTTCAAAATGTCTTTAACACTCAATTTTCAAAAGTAAAAATAATTTTCATATTTTCAAAGTATTTTCAACACGTGTTCGAATTCGAATTTCAGTTGCGACCGAGGCAACCAAACGCGACGACTAACAACTTTAGACTGTTGTGCTGAAGTTCCAATTGGATTGGTGTACCTTAGCGGGATAGCAGCAACGGCGGTTGGGACATACACACGCACCTTCGTGCAATGGGCAAGCGAGTGCAATTTTATATGTAGAGATCTTTTGCACCGAAGGGATATTTTGTTGGGAAGTTTTTGATTTTCCAGAGAGTCAGCAAAGTGGGAATCAGCGTTGCGTATGAAAAGAGCGACAAAGAATTTGAATAACAATGTGGATGAGAGCGAGCGGTTGTGGGAGTTATGTTCCTTTTTTCCTATATAGACATATACGTATGTTTATGTATGAGCATATTTCGTGGATTTCGTTAGGTTTTAAGGAAGACCGCACGAAACTCTTAAATATGCCAGAAAAGTTTCTACGGAAAAGATTTAATTTAGATATAATTTGAATTGGACATACTTACTGAGATTTTAAAGAGATATTTTCAAAACTCGACTTCAAGCCTACGACAACAGTGGAATGAACCTTCAGATCTTTTGACAATCATAGCCACTCATTCTATGCTTTATTCAAAGAGTATCATCGCAGCTGAGGAGACCAGCAGCAACTTTTTAATCTTTCATTGGTTCGAGGGCTCGAAATCTACACTTAACCAGAACGGAAGGTAATCAACAACAGGGTTTTTAGTCACCAAGAACTCAATAATATGTCAATTCTTCCCGCAATATCTATTCTGTTAAACTCCTTTGGGATATCTGAAAATGCTGAAAGATTTGGAGCGTTCAATGATGTCATGATGCCGGTAATTATGAGTACTTTAAAGAAAGTCTGAATTCACATATTTGAAAGAAAGACAATATTCTCACAAGCTATATGACCAAGAGAACAGTCCCACAATCTGAAAAAATCAAAATCAAACAATAAATCGCGAAGAAAACTCCATAGTTAGCAATCCTTGCAGAAAAATTCCGCTTTCTGTTATATAGAGAATGTATGGATTAAATGCAGCTTCTCTATGGCAAGATATTTAGATTGAAATTGTAGTATACTGCGATTGTCAGAACTGGCGTGGTTTCGGCGGTCCACTTCAGGTATTTCAAACCAAGAAATTATAATTTCGGTTAGTATTATCAAGTAGAATTTGATAGCTAACATTAGCGAAACGGAAACCGTAAGTTTGAACAATTCTACAGACACTTTCCTAACAAAAAATTATCCTTTTATGCAGTAAACATGGAGTATATAGACTAAGCTTGCTTTTAGCTTTTCCTTCACTCTCAAGCTCATTTTTTTTTGTTTGCCACTTTAATCCTTAAGCTCCAGCTGCGCTTCCAGCGTGCTTCTAACAATTTCTCAATTTCTTTCACATTCTTCAATAAATGTCTCATCTTTCCCTTTCTATCGCTATAACGATCTCTATAGCAACCATTTATTTTTTATAACTGTATGTAGTTCTGGCTGCTGTGCGCCAAGTTCAAAAATCGCCACTTGGCTGCCACCGAGTCGCGACGTCTGGCTTTGTTGCATCACAACGCATGCTTTAGTTGATGACACATACCATAATAAGAGGCGTAAAAATAACAAGCGACAATGTAATGACAAGTTAAGTGGCAAAAAAGTGGCAAAAAAAGTGCGAAAAATATAAAGGGATAGTAACTGTAAATTAAGTTTTAAACACGACAAACCCGTTATATGGTAACTCATGCCGAGCTTAAGCGATTACTTATAATTGAGCCGTGGATGAGGTTCGCAGCTTGGAATGAACTTTAAAACCACACAATTTTAGAAGTTCAGTATATGAACTGGTTCTCGATTTATCTGAAACACCAGCGGTCTTCGGAAAGCACTCCCATCTTGTTGAAAGTTGATTCTTATAAACGCGAGTTTTCGGAAGATTTTAGCTTAGCTGGGTCAAATTACAGACTGCTTATTGGCGATAATATTTGGGATATGGAAATAATGTTTAAGTTTCTCTAAGGTTCCTCTTCGGTATCCACCTCCGTTCCTTCAAAGATATAAGAAGCGTATTTTTGTATAACCATGATGAAGTTGTAACACTTCTCCAGATAAACTTTAAATGCATATAGACATCAGAATAGAGTTAATAAGTTTCTTCAGTTTGGATTTAACGAAAAATAGAAACCACGAGCGGAACACAGGTACAGAAGAGAGCCACTTGTACAGTCATAACACATATTGTAGATTACAAACAGTCCTAATTAAGACAATGGAACTAAACAAAAGTTGACAAGAAGTAGCCAGTGACTGTCAGACGGATGAATCCAACGGCTTAATAAGTAGTTTAAGAGATCCTTAGATGCTTTTTTATGCCGAACTATTCGAATCTAAAAGGTAGCTATATGAATTTCAAGAAAACACCACTAATGGTCGTAGTCAGGATAAAAGAACTCAAAAGCTGGCCGAAAATAGCTAGGAATGGTTGGACGGATAGATCTTTTTATCTTATACCATCTGATATGTACTTTTCGGGATCTTTTGGCGCTATTTTGTAAGCTGAACTCTTCGAAAGAATCTTAGAATCTTTAGAATGTCTAGAAATCTAATAATGGAGTTAATGGAATAGAGAATGCTTCATGTTACGAGCTTGTGTGCGCTCCACCACCCCAAAAAATTCAGCTTTGCGCCTTATTGTATTTAAAAGGAGCTCACTCCGCATAAGTAGTCGCGTTTTAGACGCCATTCATGTCATATGACTCATCAAATATGAGCAAAAAGTCTCTAACGACTATAAAAGTATAAAAAATTAACAGCTTTTGTAAGTTTTGTCTGTCTATGGAAGTTGGTTTCTTTCGTGAGCAGTTTTTCCTATTTTTATTTTGCGAGTGGACGAAAGGTTTAAGCGCAAAACAAATATCTGGACCGCCCAGCGAGCAAAGTCAATAGCACTTCCGACTGCCAAGCGTATAAATAATACAAATGCATATGTCAAAAAACTGAAAATCTACTGAAAAACATTAAAGCAAGTGAAGCCATATGAAAAAGTACCATAAACTGACTAACAACTTCATTGGCTGCCACAAAAGCGAGCGAAATAAAAGGATGTGCATGAAATAATGAAAAACTTTCGAATGGAAAATTTGTCTGCGATGTTGTCTTAATACCAATACGCAGCATGTTGCATGTATGTACCGTTGTGTGAGCAGCGTGCGCTTTGGGCTTGGAATAGCTCTGCCCAGCTGAGTCGCCTGCCAGTTTGTTTGCTACATGTCGGATTACTCGTCAGCTCGTACGTATCGAAAACATTCATCTTCTCAGCCATTCTGCAATTGTACGCCGATATAGGTGGTTTTAGTTTGTAAGTTTGTATAGAGAATTGAAGATGCGTGCATATTTATTTAAAGGCAAGCACGCAAAGCGTGTTATCTTTCATTTATAGTTGTGTTCTTTTTATTAAAAATTAATTGATTTGGTAGCGCGCTGCGGGTTGTTTGGCATGCACTGAGGCACAGCTAGTGGTAATGTGGATTTGTATTTGGTAGCGGGTAAGACCATTACGCTTGGTCTGATGGTAGTCTGAATTAGTTGGCTGAAGGACCAACTGAGCTATGGTCGACCGCAGCTACTTTGAGTTTGGTCTCGTAGCTTCACATTGGCTGAAAAGCTGTGGCCTTATTTCAACCCACATTCATAAGGTTGGAGTCAAGGTTTTTTTATTAGACATACATATATCTATCATGTGACCATACTATTATGCAAAATAGCCATCACAATATTCAAAAATCGCCTGCCCAGAAAAGACCCGAAAGTTTCTTCTAAAAAAGTGGAAAATCATGCAAGAAACAGACAACTCCTAGTAGCTTGCAGCTCAAACTTGAACCGAAGAGCACGTCCGCATGAATAGCTAACCGATGCAGTCTAGTCTTTCATATAAACTCTTAATTGAATTTTTTTTTTCAATTGATATCCCCGAAACGCCATATATTTTTTTTTGCAGAGTCTTCAAGTCTCACAATTATTCGAACTCAGCGTTGGATTTTGAGTTTTCGCGAGCTCTTGGGATGACAGGTCTTCGGAAAGAAAACTAACCAAGAGGCAAGGGTACAAAAGGAGAGCCCAGTTGTATGAATATCTGATACGTGCTGACTAGTCTTTCATATGACCACTTTCTTTGTATTGCTATCTTTGGTACCACATACATATATTTCTTTCTAGAATCTTCAAGTTTAACAATTTTTCGAGCCCAACATTAGGTTTTGAGGTTTCGCGAGCTCGAAGGAGGTCGTCGGAAAAAAATTAACATAAAAGCAAGGGCACAATGCAGCGATGAATTTTTTTATCTGAGCTGTCGTTTGGAACATTAAAGGTTTTTTAGACAATGTTAATCCAACTTAACAAAAGCTCAGTTGAGACTACGAGATCGGCTGTATTGAAGAACTCGAAAATAATACTTTGGTATACTTAGAGAAGCAAATCATCACTGTATAGTCGGTATTGTACATGAGAGAGAGCTGACAGCTTAAGAAATTGGTCTAAATATATTGGCTTTTATGGATAGTGTGTCAAAACTTCCACAGACAAAAATAGCAAGAAATACAAGTGTTGCTGTCGTCTCAGTCAGCGCTTGAAATGAAGTTTAGCGCTGATCAAAAGGAGATTAAGTGGTACAGATCGCTCACTGTCTCAAAAAATATGGAGAAGTTTTGATACCGAGCGAGTTTGAGACGAATTGCATTAGTCAGATGATTGTCGAGATATAATGGCCATTAAGATAGCACATGTCTCATAACTTTAATGTAATATATTTTAAAATGAAACCTAAGATTCACTGTGCATGCTGGATTTCAGCTAAGGGTGCTTCTTCTGCTTTCAAATTGAATTTATAAGCTTTTATAGACTTGGACTAAAGTTTTACTGATCTTTATACAACGCAGTCGTTGTTAGTTCGAAAACTTGTAGACGACGAGAATGCAAGGCCTGTTGGCTTTACTAGATCGACACTCTGGGAGCAGCTGTTCTCTTCTTCTTCTTCTTCTTCTAAGGAAAAGGAAGATGAACTCATGGTGACCTCTGAAGCTAAAAAAATCTCTTATTGAGTTTTATTAATTCTTTAGTTATATCTCATGATTTTAAGAGCACATTCAAAGAAGCTGAAATATAATATGTAGCTTCTACGTCAATGCGAATGAACCGATTCGAGTGAACTTTTAAATTAAATTTTCATCGATATTCAATTTAGTTTTCAAAAGGATAGCGAAATTAATTTGTTCCCTCTGGTCGTGTATATTTTTCTATGCAGTATGCGCATCTTCCTCAGACACACTCACATACATACATTCATACATATGTAGATAAGCACACATGTCTCCCGATGTGATATATGATTGATCCAAGCGCTTACAACCAATTCTTCACTAAATAAAAATAAACAAACAAATAAAGGGAATAGACAATCAAACAACAAAATCAATTAACGCCAGCAAAATGAAATGCAGTGGATTATTTTTCAAAAGGCAAACAACACAAATAAACTACAATAAATGCGACGAAAAGTAGGACAGCAGCAGGAATGAGAAAATTATATACAGACATATTGTAGCTATATTGGTATGCATATATGTGAGAAACATTTGTTGGTATGTTTGTAGACGGCGGCAAATGCTTTGCGTGGGCATTTTTGCGGATTAAATGCTAAAGTGAGGCAAATTATAGTGGCATCGGGTTACAAACACGCATATACTCACATGCATATGTATGTACTCGTACACATAGTAAAACATGTCGTAATTCACACTTGCAGATACATATAAATCTAGTTAGCAGCTTTATTAACAATAATGTCTTCTAGAAAAATTTATATTAGTGTTCATATAAACTAATAAATTTTTCATTAAAATCGAGATCAACAGCATGTAACTAGTTCGTAACTATTTGAGAAAACAAATTTTCATATATAATGAAATAATATAGTAAAATAATGTTTTTACGAATTTTTATAAGCTTTATAGCATCTCTTTTATAAAATCACACCAAATATAACTGGTTTGTAACTAGTTGAGAAGCAGTTTATAAAAGAATTGATTTCAATAAAAATTACTTCATTACGAGTTTTTTTGCGTATTCAAGCACTTCCTTTATCAGATATGAGTTGGACTAAATGCAACTAGTTTGTAACTAGTTGAGGCGGTTTTACAAAATTATTGTTTTTTATTAAAAAATTGTTTGATTATGAACTTTTTGGAGTTTTCTAGTATTTATTTTTCCAAATGTGACTTGTATCAAATGTCACTAGTTGGTAACTAGTTGTGGTTGAGTTGCAAAATTATTGTTCTTATTAAGAGAATTGTTTTATTACTCATTTTTTGAGTTTTCTAGCATTTCTTTTATGAAATATGTGTTGACCAAATGTAGCTAGCTTGTAACTAATTGTGAAGCTATTACAAAAAATACTTTTTATAAAAGCAAATTAGAGCACAATATTTTTTGTGAAGTTTGAAACTATTTGTGATTTAATCAGCAATTGCTCTAACGAACTCGAAATGGGCCGAAAGTGACTAGGTTGTAACTAGTTGAGTGGCTGTGACAAAATCTTTTTATTTATACAAAAATAGCTTTCCTACAACTTTATGAGTGTTTTACAAGTAGTTTTCTTAACAAATGAGAAATGTACGTGCCGTAACTAGTTTATTACTAGTTACAATATTTCACAAAATATATTATTTTATAACTATTACAAAGTTTTAAAATTCTAATTAGTTAATCATCACACATTATGGTACATTTTGTTCTTCCAAAAAACTTCACCGAGCGCACCGCAACTTTGCTCTACTTTTCTTACTCTTCTCTCTTTTCTCAGAGTCTTCGCTAATTTTTCCTAGGTGCTTACTCACGTTACCGCTATGTGACTGACTCTTTGGCATGTGGCAGGAAAATACAATACACTAGTCATACACACACATACGTATGTACATATTTAGGTGTTGCCGTGTTTCTGTTACCAGAGGGGAGAGATAGTAGTGTATCGCTGATTGATTGCCATCTGCAAGCATATAACAAACGCCGAACGCTTCTTGGCGAGTGGGTGCTCTTAGATGTGTCGCTGTGCTTGGTCAAACAGTCGACAGACTGACAGACAGAGCGCCAGTGTGTCAGTCCCTCCATTTGTGTTGCTCAGTCTATGTGGCTGTCGTCAGTCACTCTGCTATTTGTGCCGGCAATCAGCAGGATCATCGCGCCTTCACTTGGCAAGTTGGCGCGGTGGAGCGTTTGCAAGTGAGATATGTTTTGATTTTCATTCAATAAATAGACATACATACATACGACACATTACGTGTGGGGCGCTTAAGTGATATATTAGTTTTCATTTTACAATTCTATATGATTTTTTTCTAGACATTTTTTATATATGGTTCAGGGTATGTATGTAGTTTGGCGCCTATGGTTCGAAATTGATTTGTTGCTTGTCACTTTTTGAACGCAAAAGTGTGGCAAGGTGGCAGCAGTGTTGATTGCTATGCGTACATTATTACATATCTATGTAAATATGTATGTATGTATCATTTATAAATTCTCTTCATTGTGCTTTTGATATTAAGATCTCTAATTTTGCGTAGGAAACTTTAAAACTTTTTAAATCGATTTCAAATTTAGTTAGAGACGAAAAGAAACTTGAAATATTTGAAAAAAATTACGAAAAATTCTTGTATATATATATGATATGTATCTGTAGTGGGTAGTATATGTAGCTGGATACGGGATCAAAAGGTAAAGATACATAGCTGATTTCGTCAAAAATTAAAACTCAAAGCATACTCTTAGGCTTGTTCCGTAAATTGTAAGTTAATTTAAACCATTTTTGAAATATTGCATACCGATTATTAAACAAACTTCTGAACCAAAAAGCTTCAATCGGTTCGAAAGTCGAAATTGTTTGTATACTTTTAGGCGTATTATCAATTTTATAAAACAATTATTAAGCGTTACTAAGTAAACCAATTTTTCTAGCACAAATGTTTTATTAGAAGCAGGGACAAGAGTTATTTAGTTAAAAAACTAAAAGTTATTGCATACTTTTCGGCTTGTAACTTTTATAACCATCAATTTTTACTCCTATTACAACAGCAACCTTTCCAAGGCTTTATGAGCAGAAAAAAATAGTATCTGATTATAAATTAAAAGTGGTTGCATATTTTTTGGCGAATATATTCAGAACATTTACATTTTAATGTTATTGACTTTACCAATTATTGTATTTTAGCGGACAATTTGCTTTTAGTATATTTCTTTCTTAATACTTTTTCTAGTAAAATTTATTTTAAACAATACTGTGCCTACTTTCAGGAGGAAATTTCAATTTCGGTAAATTGAACACTGCTTAAGAAAAACAAGAAATACAGTTCGTTAGAAGCGCATATATTTCTTTAAAATTGTTGTAAAGGCCGTACAAATATGCCAATTTTATTATATCTCAAACTGCACGGCCTATTTTTAGGCGCCACCGGCAATTAAAAATAAACCCAAGCAGCTATTAAAGCAAACACCCACCTTCTTCCTGTAGTTGTCCATTCATAAAATGTTTTTTTGCTCTTTTGCCTCTAGTTCATATCCAGCACAATTGTTGTTGTGGAACGTAATTATGAGCGAGCGTGCCTGTGTGTGGATGCTATTGAGCGCGTTGACTGCTTGCCTCGTATTACGTTACTTTGCTGTTGTTGTGTTTGCCTCTTGCTCGTGCCACAGCGGCCACGGCTTTACTATCTTCGTTGTTTTTGTTGTTGCTATTGCTATTGCTTTTTCTTGAGTGGGGCGGTGGAATGCGCCTAACTGTAGGGCTTCATTATGCACAGCCAAGTGTTGCACGCATTTTTTCGCACGCGTGTTTTTCCATAATTTTTACACAACTCGGCGAAATGTTAACAAATATTCTTTGCACGCGTGGCGTGTAGCGCATTTTCAGGCGCTCATTTGGCGTTTTTTTCGTAGCGAAAAATGTAATTTTTTTCAATAATTTTCACTAGCGCACTTTTGAGTACTCATACTTAATCACTTTGACGTTTCGTCTACACTTTTTTCTATTTCTCTCTTCTTCTACCTCTTCTTGCATTCATTTATCGGCTTTTGACGTTTGTATTGACTTTCTGGCTGGCAATGCTTCGTAGCTTTGTTGTTCAAGCGCGTGCGCGATGCTTTCACATATTTTGTTATCTACTTTTTGGCGTGCGAGCCAAACATAATCGAAAAATTAATTTATGCTTAGTTATTTGTATTTTTTTTTTGAATTATCATTTGGATGGCATAAAATGTATGACCGCTCGTAGTTTGGCAGCTGTGCAGCTGACTGTGACAGTAGAACAAGGCTGATATGTTATGACTGATATATGTATGTATGTATATGTATCTTGTTACACGAGTGATTGTCAATAATTTTTGGTTTTTTATGGTGATATGATTTCGATTTCGAAAATCCGTTGTGTTTGTTTTTAATTTTAATTACCTTGATAATTATAATATTAATCGGCATTCATCAATAATTTAGTATTTTATAAGATTCGAAAAAGAATAGAACTTACTTCAAAATTTTGTATAAAAGTGGAAGAGTAAAAATTTAATTGTAAAATATTTAACTGTAAAATATTAAAAAAAAATATATATTTTTTTAAATTTACTGAATTTGTATAAGAATTTGAAGCTAAAATCCAAATTGACAAAAACAAAAAACAATAAATTTAAAATTACAGGAAAAAAATGTTATTTAAAAAATCATGTAAAAAATTAAGATAAGACAAATTTACCTCAAGGTATTAATAGAATTTTTTTACTTTTTTGTAAATTTTTTTTACATCAAAGTATTTAATTAAATTTTTTAAATTTTTTTTATTTTGGGAAAATTTACTGCAAAAAAATTTAATAAACTTTTAATAAATAAAATTTAATAAAAATTTAAAAAAATTATTTAAATATATAGAAAAAATTATTATCTACAAATTTACTTCAAAGTATGTATTACATTTTTTTACTTCAAAATGTTTTAATTTTTTTACTGCAGTAAAGTTTAAGGCAAAAAAATTTGGTACAATTAAAAAAAAAATTTATAAAAATTTAAAAAGTATTTAAATATGCAGGAAAAATTTTACCTACATACAAATTTAGCTTAAAGTATGTAATTAAAGTTCTTACTTATAAAGTTAAAGTGTTTTTTACTTTAGAAAAGTTTACTGCAAAAATATTTAATAAACTTTTAAAAAATATAATTTAATAAAAATTTAAATTTTTTTTAAATATTATAATAAAAATTATTATAAAATTTACATCAAAATAAGTAAATATATGTTTTTTCTCAAATAAGTTTTAATTTTTTTTACTTATAAAAAAGTACTCTAAAACATTTTAATTAATTTAAAATAAGTTTAATTAATTAAAATTTTTTTTTTTTTGTATTAATTTGTTAAATTAGACTTTGAACGTGTAATAACAGTGGAAAAATACATATTATGAAAAACATTCAGCTGATGAAAAAAATTGCGAACCTCAAATTTCTAATAATATTCATAATTTTGTATTTAAAATTTGTTTTTATTTTTTAAATTATTATTTTTATATTTTAAAAGTTATTTGAAAAGTTTTATTTGCCACAAAAACCCCTAAAAAGCAGTTAATAAATAGTTTTTTTTAGAAAAAGTTTTTTAGCCGAAAAAAGTGGTGTGTGAAAATAATTTCAATTAAAAGCAGTTTAAATTACAATAATAAAATTTTTAGGGGGAAAAATGGAAAAAATAAAACTTTTTTTTTAAATTTTATCTGAAATTTAATATAAATTTTTTATGTTTATTACAGTAGGTTTTATTTTTTTATTATTTATTGATTATTATTTTATTGATTTATTTCTTTTTTTTGAATTTTATCTCAAATTTAATTTAAACTTTTTGTTATACTTAAATTAATTTTAAATATATAGTTTTTTAAATTTTGGCAAACATTTTTATTATATTAGTTTTTTATCTTTTTATAACAATTTGACTTGGCATTTTAATATTGATTGAATTCATTTTAAGTACTTTTTTATGATATTTTAAATTAACATATATTTTTTGTTTTATAATTTTTAATAAAAGTTGTTTTTAGTCACTTTTCGCTAATTTTTTCGATAATTTATTTTTTTTTGAGCGTCGTTTTGTTTGTAGCGTTTGTATTGATTTCGAATTTTTCATTTATTATATTGTTTTTTTTTTTTAATTAAATTTTGAATTTACTAATTTTTTAATATTTTTTTTAATATAGGTTGGTTTTACGCACTTTACATTTATTTTGTCTTATTATTTTTGTTTTAAATAAAATTTTTAATTTACCATTTCTTAAAGTTTTGTTAAAATACAAATTATTTTAATGCACTTTTCTTATTTCACTTATTTTTTTGAGTACAGTAGAGGCGTGTTGAGACTATTCAAAATTTTTATAATTTATTTTATTTTATTTGAATTTTATAATTTTTTTATTTTATTTTAGTTTACATATATCTTATTCTACATTATTTTATATTTATCAATTGTTTTATTTTTATTAATAGAGTAAAATAAAAGTTAAAAGTAAGTTCTAATTTAGTATTTTTTTTATATTTTAATTTATTTCATTATTTATCTTTTATTAAATTTTATATTGTTAGTAATTTTTTTTATTTTATATATTTTTTATTTTATTCTATAATATTTGTTTATTTTAATATTTAAAATTACTTTGTTTTATTGAACGTTGTTATGAGGTTTAGAATAACTTTTTTTATACAATTTTTCGCTTTAATTTCTAAAATTGTTTTTAAAAATTTCTGAGTTACCCAAAATTTTTCCGAAAATTCCAGCAGCAAACTGACACAATTACCAGCCAACGCAGCCAGAAAGTCAATAGAGCCATGGCAAACTAAAAAGCTACAATAATAATAACAATAGCGCAAACGAAAGGGGAAAGATAACATAAGCAACAAAAACACAAACACTACAAGCACGAAATGTGTCAGCTGTCAATGACATGTGTCAGTGCGGTCAGTGCATTGCTGCCTGGCAAATTGATGTGTGATTTGCTTTCATTAGTTTGGTATTTATTTTTTCTTTGCAGCAGAAGCGCATAATACGTAAATTTGTCAAATTTCAAATTGAAGTTAAAAAATTAAAAAAAAAATTAAATTTCATAATTCTTTTTTGTTTGTTGCAATTGCAGCGCATGAAAGGGTTGCAATTTCTGTTTTATGCTTATAACTGCCTGCCTGCATTTGCTGGCTCTCGCGGTGGCACGCTCTTCTTCTTCTTCTTTGTTTTCCCCCTCATAAGTTTGCTCTCAGCCATTGCATTGCGTATGCTTTATTTGTTTGTGTGTGCGTATATTTTTTATTTCTTTTCGCAATGCTTTGTGGCCCCTCTGGCCAGGCTGTGGCAGCCTAACTGTCAGTCTTGGCATTGTTTGTTGTTATTATTGCGTTTGTCTGAAATTCTTGTGGTGTCAGTTGTTTGTTTGCTGGCTTTCTAGCGCTCAACTGTATGTGTGTGTTTGTTTGTGCGCTCACTTTGAGGGGTTGAAAGTGGGTTGGCGCTGGCAGGAGTGTGTGTGTCTGTTGAGTACGTTAAAGTTTTAGCAGAATTCCTTTTCAATTCGATAAGTTTAGGGAATTTTGTTGTGTTATTTATTCAAACTTTAAGTGATTTACAATTTTTTATACGCTAAATCACACTGTTATACAAAAAAGTTTTATTTGGGAAATGTAAAAAAAATAAAAAAAATTTGTATATTAAATATATTTTTATAAATTTTTTTTTTTGCACGACTTTAGAATATGCCTTTTTTACAACTCAAAATGCCAACACAAAGTTTTTTCATGCAAACTTTTTAACTTTTTTAACCACTATTTTGCTCTTGTTCTGCTTCAGCCAAAATTCACTATTGTTATTTGTAGACATTTTTTCACTTATACAAATTCCACACTTCCATTCACAAGTTCACTTCGATTTTTTTCCATTTTTTGCCATACCTTCACACATTTTTTCTTCTTATTTGCGCATTTCATGTAATTTTAGCACATTTTACGTTTACCGTTATAATTATTTCCACTTTTTTAATACAAAAAAATATTAAACGAAAAATTATAAAACACAGCACAAACAGTTTTTCACGTTCACGTCTTTGCAATTTAGTATTTTATAGTTATTTGTCGCTGTCGCTGTCGCTGCCTTCCATCGCCCCGATAAAGTACGAGCCTTCGGCGTCTATTGCAAGCAAAAAATAACGAGCGTCAATGCTTTTGCTTGTGGTAGTTACTCATTGCGTGTATTTCACCTTTGCTTTCTTTCAAGCTTCTTTCATATTGTTGTTGTTGTTTATTGTTTAAATACACATGCCACATATGAGCGTAAAAAGCGTAACGACGGAGCGCAAGTGAGCGGAGAGCACAGTGTGTCAATTGAGATTAAATGTAGCTTAACATTTTTGGTGAAAAAAAACATTTTTTTGAAGTTTCTCCATAAATTAACAGGAAACCTTAAATTTATTAACACCGAGTTCTTTTGCAGAAACATGGTTCCAGTTAAATTTGTAATTTGATGTCACACAGAGTAGATATTTCAAACTACTGTGTACCATTAAACATTTGAAAGCCGATTTCCTAACTAAAAAGCTTCTTTGAGTGCCCGAACCAATCTTCCTAATGTTGTAAGTTGAATTTAGAGGGACTGGAAAGCAGGGTTGATTTTGTAGCACTTTTCAATACTACATATTTTAGGACTTATTATTTCAACTGTTTTCTTAAATAAAACTATTTAGAAACAAAGTATAAAAAATTAAGTTTTTAAATTTATTTTTTCACAGGGAAAAGTCTCTATAAAATGAAATTTGTATAAATATATTCTTGAAATTTTTATTCCAAATTTAAGCGAAAATTTCTGATTAACAAAGTTTTTTTACTTTATACATATTTAAAGATTTTTATTTAAAATTTCTAATATAATTTTTTTTGAAAGTTTTAGATTACTGAACATTTTTCTTCAAAATTTGCAATTTGAATTCTTTGTATAAAAAAAACATATTTTATTTTTTAAAGGACCTAAGAAAAAAAACTTTGGAATTCAGAAGAGTATAAGTCTAACAAGATCACTTTATTCATCTCAAGTGGAATACTACATTTGAAGAGTTAGTTCTGCAGCAGCTGAGTAGTTTCAAAACAAAACACCCTGAATTAATAAAATCGCGGTAGATTCAGAATTATTACTCTGCATTACTAAGAGGTTTGTCAAACAAGCGATGGGCTTTTGAACGGTTTGTAAACATCGAACACATAATCGACTAAAGCTGTTAGGAAACTGGTACAAAATGGCGCGAAATAAAGGAGACAGGCATGATTTCTAAAAGTAATTACTAATTTGTTTAAGGTCTTTCACCACTAGTTGCGCAAAAAATCGGCTCTAATACAATTTTTATTGACTTTAGTAATATTGCATTTTGTAGGCTTGATAAATATATATTTTTGCCAAATAAAATATTTTTTAAAATATATTATACCATATAACATATTTTTTTTAGGCATAACAATTTTGATAAATATATTTGGTTGCAAAATAAGGTATTTTTTAAATATGTCATACCATATTTAATGGTATACCATTTTTATTTTTATATATATATATTTTGTTTTAGACACAACAGTTTTGATGGCATAACATATCTTTTAAACATATCTTTTGTTTTTAGGCAGAATTGGTAGCTAGTTTTTCAATGTCTACCATTTTTAATGGCTTTACTTAAATAGCATTTCTCAGGCTTGATAAATATGTACATAACAAAATAAGAATTTGGTTTTTTAAATATGTCATAGCATTTTATAGGTCATACCATTTCTTATGGTATACCACGTAACGGCATAACATACTCTCTTTACATGAATGTAAACATATTTTTTGATGTATCTTTTATTTTTAACAACATTTAATAATTTAATTGTCATACCCTTTTTTATTGCTTAGTTTTTTTATATGCAACACTCTTTCTTTTCAGCGATACAAAAATAATAATTGTTATTTATATAAATAATTTTTTTTAGTGCATATGCCATCACCTCTCAACCACTGTCTGCTACTCAGCAGTGTTGTTATAGTTACGTACACAAGCCAATTGCTCTGCTTTGAGTCTACGACCATCACATCCTTGCAAGCAGACAAGTAGTCACTACACTTCTTCCGCTCTGCTTGCTTTTCGTGTCAATTGCAATTGATATTACGCTTTTTACTCTCCACTTTCTTCACACTACTTTCTACAGCGCGTACATTTTATTCACCTCTACCATGATTTTTCAACACAGCTGTTTCACATGTTCATATGATGGCTTGAACTTTATTCAAATAATCGCATATTCTTGCATCCACTGTTCTTAACTGTTTTTGTCCGCAGTTCTTAGGTAAATTTTCAATATTATAATTTCAATTTGCTTGTCCCTCATTATTATGGTAATTCTTACGCTACAGTTATACTCATACATCGGCAGTTTGTGTGGAATTCAACCCTAAAAGTCGCTAATTGCTACTGACATTTGCGTGTATGAATTGAGATTGTGTGTGAGAATTCCGCATGTTGTGCGCTCTTTTGGATTGAAAGTTGGAAAATAATAAAGAAAGGAGTTGAGTGTCACCCTTAACCTATAAGGAGCTAGTCCATGCAACAAAAAGGGAAATTTGCTCACGCAACTGGATGTGTGTTAGGCAGGCATTGCCAATGTGAATAATATTTGACAGAAAATTGTATGTTTAGAGGTTATGTGTACACAACTCTTTAAAGTAACATCTTAATGAATCCAGAACCGTATTATAGCTATTTACAATACATGAGGATTAAAATATATCGGTGAATACTTTCAGTTTTTAATTTGTTAATGTTTCTGAGCTTGATGAAGTTTTAAGTCACAGAAGAAACTTTACTGATCTCTGGGTTCGAGACGTACGTCTTAAAAATATCTACTTGACATCAAAAAACGAAGCGATCCAACTAATTTGCAGGAGCCTTCTTAATTTGAGCCTCATACAGAAGAAGACAGATTTAGATTGTACTTATTAAACAAGTTGTTCTAAAGAGGAAGTTCCCAGCGTTTCTGAAACTATTTCGAAATATCTACTTCTATTTAGCAGTCTAGCTATCATAACATAGTTTGAAATCTACTGTCAGTTTAGGTATCCCAACTTCGTTGATAGAAAAGAGTTTGAAGAAAACCAATAAGAAAAATCAGAATCCTTCTATAACTTTGGGACGTATTTTGAAATATCTACTTCCACAGCAGTCTAGCTAGCATTATCTAACATGAAATCTACTATTAAGTTATGTATCCCGACTTCATTGAAGCACAAGAGTTTGAGAAAAACAGAATCTTTCTAGAACTCAAGACAAACTTGCCTGTTGTGGTAAAAATGTTTAGCTTATCGTCTGCGAGCTTTCAACGTTTCGTAGCCTTCCTGACAATATTTAAAATCTCTGGTGACCCTGAATATTTAATATAATATGCAATTAAATAAAAAATTTAAGTTACTATTTCGAACTCCACCTCCTTAAGTCCTCTTCCACTGCCCTCATGCCTTCACCGCCACCCACACAGAGACTCATCACTTGAGACAACAAAGTATCAGCTGCTAATGCCAGAAACTTTGCCGCGTCGCACATTTTAGTGAAGTTCGCTATTTTGTAAAATGTTGCAGTCATCGAGAGTTGTAATGACTTGAGGCGCTTTCTAAAGTGGCTCACAAAAGCTGTCAGAAGTTTCGAAAACACTTACGAACACAAATCGACCATGCAAATGCATAGAAAATGACGAGGAAAGTTGTAATCGTGTGATATTTGCTTCGGCAATGCAGCGCTAACGTCGGTGAAAGCGAAAACGAAATGCATTGGAAAAGTTTGTAAAGTACGGTGAATCGATTTGGTAGGGAGATGAGGGTATAATGGAAAGCGAATCATTTGATGCATTAGAGAGTTTAGTTAGATATTCCTTTCAGTGTGGCTAAAGGCATTACCAAGAGTAAAAATGTGCCAACATTTTGAACTAAGCGGAGAGTTTCTCGGATCATGATAGACAGAAAACTCCTTTCAATGTTGTATTCTTGGATCACGGTAGATCGAACGCTCGTTTTTGGATTGTGGACTAACTGAATACTAATTATTTTAAGGTAATTATGCAATAAGAGTAGAAACTTTCAAAAAAAATCCGCTAAAATCCATCTAGGTGTTAAGGAAACCGTGGAAATTCTTGCATTTTTAGTAAATATCAGATGTTCCACTGCGTGGGTCTGGGACCTTCAAAAACTTTTTACCGCTGAATTCTATCAAGTTTTAGCGGTAATACATTCAAGACCATAGGAAACTTGGTTCGATCTGGTTTGCATAAGGTTTTCTTCTTTTCACCGCATGAGCTTCTAGTTGGCTCGTAAAACGGTTTCTTTGGGCGTTGATCCTTATTGATTGGTTGGAAACTTAAGGCCATCTCAATAAAAGTCACTCTGAGCTGCTTTCGATTTAATCTCTAGGTTCAAATAACTCAAAAACATGTATGAATATTCAACCGCCGATTGAGTTACCAGAAGCCTTGAAGTAAGATGCGGCTATATATTCGAAATCGTATCAAAAATAATATTTATTAAAGTAATGATTACGTAGAGCAAAAAATCATTACCTACTTATCTTACCCTCATACTTATTTATTAACTGAGGCTTATCTTAGATTTTAACTTATAAATGGCTCTAAATTTTGCAATTTAATAAATATGACGCCATGATGTTAACGGTAACTTTTATCTAACGGTACTTTTTAATTTTTCTTTCAAGTCATCAAATTGTGGAGATCGTTTAAATTACTCGCTTAATTACCGGTCTCAGAGTAAAGAAATGTATTGCGATGGATAATGATGCTCAGCAGTGGAGAGAGCAAAAACAGCACATTTAAAATATGAACAAAAGAAACAAAGAGAATCAAAATTCAAGGGACTCCTTTATAGAAATGTAGGGAGTGCAAATAAAGTCTAAGAACTTTAATGACTTCAGGAAATGTATAGAATGAGAGACAATAAAAGAAAAGCAATTACGAAGGATTAAAAGCGAAAACTATTGGAAATGGGAAGGTGAAGTTGAAAGAACAAATAAGTAAAAAGAAAACACTGTTGCTAGCGGAAATAAAGCGAGTAATCCTAATAGAGAAAAAGGTTTTTGTAGAAAAAATGTCGAAGAAAATCGTAAGAATTCTTGGCTAACAAGAAAATGGCATAATTAGACAAAAAAACATGTAGAAACTGAAATAAAAAGCAAGAGAGATGAAAGGAAAATAACATCTTTCCATAAAAACATACAACGAAGGTGGCAGCGAAAACATGATGCGCAATTATAGACAAGCAAAAGATAGAATTGCCCGACAGGTAACGGTTATTTACTTACGGACAACACAAATACCTCGAAGCAATTGTGAAGCAAGTTAAAAGTGTGAGTGCAACAGGCAATTATGAAAATGGGCCCTTAACAGCACAATGACTTTATGCGGTATTTTTGTTTGTTACGAAGAAAAAGACGTGAAACAAGCAAAATTTAATAAACCGTCGAACTAATTAAAAAGACGCGATATGCCAAAGAGTCTTATATACTTATATACATACAATATATACATATACGAGTATACAATATCTACCTTTATGCTATTATAATATATTATATAAACATAAGCAGTGTAAGAGTACAACCGTTATTCTAGCATATACACACAAATATTGAAACCGTTTGATCAAAGAGACATCGCTCAGAGCTTACAGCAATAAATTAATTTCGGTTCACTCCGAAAAGTATGCAACAATTTAGACAGTCAGTCAATCAAGTGGGAGAGTAACCAAGGCGACAGTAGAAAATGCAAATAATTAATTATGGATGTATTTTTGGATATGTCAAAGCAGAATTTGCAATTTAATGAATCTTTAAAAGAAGATTCAAATGAGGGGAAAGAAAAGTAAATGGTGATGGGAGGATACAAAAACATTATATTTCCTTTTTTAATTTCGACAAGTTAAAAAATACTTTGTTTTCTTAAAAAAACTAGTTTAGAATTTAACAGCTATATGAGAAAATTACAAGGAAAACTAAAATAGCGTTGCCAGTTTGTATTTAAACTGTAAAAGTTAAACATATGAATTATTAAAAAGAAAAAAACAAAACTTGAGTGATTTAATATTTGGTTTAAGTCTTTGAATAATGGAAGTAACAGTTATAGGGTTGCCAACTAGCAGGTAAATTAAAAAAATGAAAATAAAATTGTGTTTCGAAATTGAAGAAAGCATCTCCTGTGTAAAGAACAGAGTTACCATGCAGTGAAAAATATGAAAAAATTAAAAAAATAAAAACAAAAAATTTAATAAAAAAATTAAAAAATATATACTTCTGGCAACTTCATAAGTAATGAAAATATTAATTGTGTTTTGAAATTGAAGATAGCATCTCCTGTGAAAAGAACAGAGTTACCATGCAGTAAAAAATACGAAAAAATTAAAAAAATAAAAACAAAAAATTCAATAAAAAAATTAAAAATATATACTTCTGGCAACTTCATAAGTAATGAAAATAAAAACTAAAATACGGCCATCACTTATACCAAAAAATAAAACAAGTTCATAAAAATAAAAGTTAAAAATACATACTTCTGGCAACATCATATGTAATAAATATAAAAATTTTATTAAAACCATCACTTTGTAAAGAATTGCGTTAAAACAAAATAAAAAATAAATGTACTTTTGGCAACTCCATAATTTCATTTTAATAAAATTTCTTACCGTTTTTCGTGGATTTTGACATTATTTAGCAGAGCTGCCATATACTTTGTATTTTTGTAAATTGTATTTTTTTATTTCACTGCAGTATGTATATAATTAGTTTTAGCTTGCAAAAGAACTTTTTGCCATTTATAGAAAAAAAAATTAATCTGGGCTTGCCATATATACAGAAAGTTGCATTTGATTGTAATAATAATAGTTATTTATTTTTATTAGAAAAATTATTAATCGATTAACATTATTAAAATTTTTTTTAGTATTCTAGCCACTTTTATGAACGGGTTGCCATATGAATTCAAAAAGCGAAATAAAATTTAAGAGTTTTTCATAGCTTTGCTACATATAATTCGACCAAAAATGCGAATATTGCGTACTAAACTTAAGAAAATATTCAGCAGAGTTGCTTGTTGATTGTAATTTTTTTAAGGATTTGTTAGCGTTCGAAAATTAAAAAAATATTTAGCAGTGTTGCCATGGATTATAATTTTATTAAATTTTTTTTAAACTTTGCTACTAAAATGTTTGCTAGAAAAGCGAATTTAGCGTACTAAAGTTAACAAAATATTCAGCAGTGTTGCCATGGATTATAATTTTTTGAATTTTTTTTAAGACGTTGCTACCTTAATTTTTGCAAGAAATGCGAATATAATGTAGCAAAATTAAAAAATATATATATTCAGCAGGGTTGCCATTTATTATTAATTTTTCTATTTTTTAATATACTTGTTTTAATGCCTGCCTGTAATGAAATTCATAATATATATTCGTTCTACAAAACTGTTACACCCGTCACGCCAATTATTTATGTATTGTTATACCGTCTATTTAAAAAAATATGCTGGATTGCCATGTATTTTTTTTTGGTATTTAATATATAAATATATCA
Organism: Bactrocera oleae; assembly: GCF_042242935.1. Taxonomy (NCBI): domain Eukaryota; kingdom Metazoa; phylum Arthropoda; class Insecta; order Diptera; family Tephritidae; genus Bactrocera; species Bactrocera oleae. The sequence goes on from NC_091539.1 coordinate 6,675,595, forward strand.
ATTTTTCTATCGATGTCTATGAGGTCAGTCTGTTACATAATTCATAGTATTATTTTTCGCTCCAAAAATTTTTCACTCGATACGCATATTCTTTCTTCATTTTAATGCTGTTTATCCTAAGTCTCAGGGGAGCATTTTACTGCATATCATGCTGACTGAGATTAGTGTTTAAACAGTGAGTGAGCGACCTGACTGCATATAATGTGCGCTCGATAAGGGTATATATGTGCAGTTACTTCCGTTAGGTGAGGGGAGTATGGCGCGTTCACGTAACTACTGTAAATTGCAAAATGCTTCGAGGCAATAAGAGATTATGCTGTCTTTGTTTATTCCCTTGTGGCGTCAAGAGTATTTGCATTTAATTCTTAAATACTTTAATGAATGCAATAAGGTAAATTCAATTTGTTGCACAACCCAGCAGGGATGCTGAAGTTACTATAAGAAATTAGTGAGGGAAGAGAGCGCATCGGTTTGGGAGAGAGTGAAGGCATAAGTCAGCCGGTCGCTGCATGTGGGCGCCCATAGAATAGCAACTCGGAAGTATTAGAGGAAGAGAGGGAAGTATTTGAGGGAAAGTGAGGTGTGCTTTTGTGAGTGCGGCGTGGCTGGTTTGTGAGCGCAGTGCGGCAGAGCGTGCGTTGGGTCACCATCTGCGTTATAAGGCGCATATGATAAATGAAGGGCAGCCAATAAATAAGTGAATGACCGTTCCTGTGACTGCACATTGCAAACAGTACTCACATATATACCGTTACATATATATAAATCTACATATAACTACATATTTGTATGATTTAAGATACCGCCAGCACGACAACACACAAAGTTTATGGTTTTGTTGTTATTCTTTGTTGTTGTTGTGCTGCTGTGAGATGCGCCTGTAAACGGTGTTTGTTTGCATAATGAAAAATACCCTGAGGACGTGTTAATACGGCAGCATTGTTGCTACTGTTGGCCACTGTCTATGTGTTACTCCACGCGCTGCGCACACACATATACCCCGCCCACCTGCCTGGCGTGCTTGTGGCATTAGCAGGCAAACAAAGAGCATTGTCGCTAATGGTTTGTACGATTTTGTGACGCGAGGGGCGGGTTGGTAGGCGTGTGTGGCAAGGATATGTTGGTGGTTATGCTTGGTTGGCTGGTTGAGTTCTCCAGAGGGGGATGCTGACATTACAAGGTTACAACGGCTACAGCAACAGTCATAACAGTAACAAAGACAATAGCAACAACAACAAAAATAATACTCTAAGCCAACAAACTCCAGTAAATCTCTGTATATTATGCAGCAGCATAACCGTAGCGTTGGTAATGCCAGCTACAAGAACCCCTCACCTCCTCCCGTTTAAAGCTTCCGGGAAGGTCTTTCCGCAGTCACTTTCCACAGCAGCGCGTTCCCACACACAAACACAAGCACATACAGGCAGTCATTTTGCATTTAATGCGTATTTCCGGTTTGCTGCTGGGCTGATAGCGCCGAAGCGAAAGGAGAGAAGCGAGGTGCGACGAGCTCTACAACTGTGTTACAGCTTCGCCCAGCGCAGGGAACCCAGCCCGCTTCGGCATGCAAAATGCTGTTGTTATTTATAATATTTTTGCTTTTGTTTGTTGCCCCGCGTTGTGTAGCCGAGAAAACGAAGAGGAAGTAGAGAGAGTGAAAACGGTTGAAATGAAAACGGAAATATAAGCTAGCGCTGACGCTGCCTTGGTCAGGTTTGCTAGCAAGAGCTTCTCTGCTTTTGATTGTTGCTTGTAAATTTTACTCTTGTTGTTGTTGCTGTTCGTGCGGTTGCTTAATGACAAAACGGGGAACAGTAGGTAGAGCTGTTGTTCATGGCAATGATGACTATGCTGTTTGTTATTGCTATGGTTGCAACGCTGTTTGCTGGCTTGCGGGTGCAAAACGGGTGCGAAGTGTGCGGTAGCAGGGTTATTAACGCAACTTCATCATTATTTCGCATTATGGTTTAAAGTAGCATGTAGTTGCTAGGTAATGCAGGTAGTGAATGATAGTGACTCTGACATTGGTGGGTAGTTTTCGATGAGTAAACTGTGTGGAAGGTCTTCAAAGTTGTGGAGAAGAAGGTAATTGAAAATTAAATGGCGGCAGGACGGATCAAACAGAGACAAAGAAACATTTTGCATTTTAAAGCGAGGTAATAAAAATAAGTCTGTACGCCTTTAATAAGAAACATTTAAGTAAAAAAAAATTATTAAAGAAAAATTATCAAAATTAAAAATCATCAAAAAAAATATATTTAAAAAAAATTATCACAAAAAATAAAAAAAAAATTATCAAAAAAAAAATTTAATTTAATGGCGCCAAGATGTAACAAAAAAGAACAATTTGGCAAATCTTTTTGTGTAGTGTATAAGTCCGTATATTTTTAATAAATAAAAAGAATTAAAAATTAAAAAATTTGTAATAATTTAGTTTAAAAAAAAGAAATTAAAATGGCAATAAACGTCTTTAAAGTGAAATTTGTATATATTCTGCTGTTCTGCTGTAGTAGAAACATTGTGAGTTTTTTTTTACTAAAACCAATTCAAAATTAGAAAATTAAAATTAAGAAAATATACATATAAAATATAATTACAAAATGGAAAATTTAAAACACTGTCAGTTTGCTTTTAATAAAAAAAAATAAAAATAAAAGTATTAAAAAAGTAAAAAAAAAAATGTATATACGTACATATTTATTTATAAAATATATAAATATTTAAAAATGGAAAATTTGATTTCTGTTTTAGTATGTTTCTGAAAAAAAATTTACTTGAATAAAATTTGGTAAATTTGATTTTTATACTCTCGCACCCTGTTGCTACAGAGTATAATACTTTTTTTTTAAATAATTACAAAATGTAAAATTTAAAACACTGTGAGTTTGCTTTATTTATTAAATGGTTTCATTTCAAATTCAAATTTTCAAAAATATTTAAATAAATATTACATTTTTACATAAATCTATAAAGCGACTGTAAATATTTTTTTGAAACTTTTTATTAAATAAATTTAAAATTTTTACTATTTAGTTTTTAATTCGTTCATAAAAGTTTTTGAAAATTATAAAAAAATATTTTTGTTGCTCAAATTCAAAAATTACAAAATTTTGTAAATTTTTAATTTTTTTTAATTTATATGTAATTTCCAATTTCTTTTAGTAGGATTTAAAATTTTTTATTTTTTATTATTTTTATTTTTAAATTATTTTAATGTCAACGTGAAAATTTGACAGATTTTTTAATTAATTTAATTATTAACAAAATTCTAAATTTGTAACGAATATTAAACTATAATTTTTGATTTATTTTTCTCAAAATGTATTTCTAGTGCTACCCAATTTCGAAATTTGCTTCGTACATTTCATGTAATGCTCTTTCAAACACTCCAACCCCTTCACGTTGTTGTGATCGCTTGAAAGCTACAAGTATTTACTAATGACAAGGTACAAATCCGTAGCATACACTCAGGCACGTGGCTGCGTATTTGTTTTGGCGGCTTACCCCCCAGAGTGAAAGTGAAAACTGTATTAAAATATGTACAAATTTATGTAAAACTCGGCAAATGCTTAAAGTGATTTATATTGCTGCGGTTTCAGTACAGAATATTGCAAGATTTAGAAATCCATAGTCACCCTTAAAGTGGATTAATATCATGTAGACGCTGATGCCACAACAATTGTTAAGTATTTGATACAAATAGATTGTACTGAAGTGGCTTGTTTTCAAGTACAAATTATAGTGAGGCATACCTTTAGGTGCTGACAAAACGTGGTGGATGAAATTTTGTGTAAAGAAAATTTCTGATTTTTTTTTTAAGTCAAAATATTTCATTAAAGTAACTGCTTCACTTTTCACTTACCTTATCTTCCGCTTCTTCAGCACGCTCTTCCGCCTCTACAACGCGCTGTTCCAACTCGGATAACTGCAAATATAATAAAAAGCATAAAGTTGGGTTAGCAAAAGTTTCCATAATAAAAGTCAAATGATGTGGAATTAGATAAGTGGCATTTGATTTTTTCCTTATTCGCGCAAGGGGCTTTACACAATTTAGGGTTGTTGCTGTTTGCACATAAGAATATGTGAGTGTACTACGCATATAATAAAGTGGCGCTGAAAAGTATGCAATAAAGATTGTTGAAAAATGCTTTACATATGAATGGATTTATGAAGAATTCTTTTTGGTAATATGTGAAGTTAATTTATTGCTTTTTGTGCAAAATTACAAAAAATAAAAAAAAAGTATTAGTATCACAAAAAATTTTTTTTATTTTATTTTATTTAAAAATATTGAAATTAAAGAGAAATAAAAACGATTAAAATAAGAAAATTAAAAAAAAAAAATTAAAATTTGAAAAAAATTTTTAAACATAAAAATTGTTCATTTCAATAATTTAAAATTAAACTTTATAATTTTATAATTTTTTTCTTAATTAAATTTCTTTTAATTTTTTTTAGGTTATGTAAATATAATAAAAGTTTGTGTTTTTCAATAAAATTTTTTTTAAAGAAATATATTTTGTTATTAAATTAGAATTTAATTTATGCATAAAGTGAAAAATATCCCCAAACAACAAACAATATACAATTTTCTAATTACGATATTAAAAAAAATATTTTTTACGATTATTTAATATGTTAATTATTTTTTTAGGAAATTAGAAATGGTTATTGCTTTTTAAAAATTTTTTGAACATACATATATATATTTGTAAAACGAAAACCTTATGCATATTACTAGCAGAAAACACGGGAACTATATTTTGGGAAATTTAGCAAATGCAGCAACCTTAATAAATACTTAAGGCGGGATATTTGTATTGTACAAAGGAAATTCCCTTTGAAGTAGCAAAACATACTTCGTATTGAATAAGCGAGATATTATTGCAGCTCTCGGCCGATAGATGGAGCGAACAAACAGGTGATGGTATTTTTCTGGGATATTTTGATTAAGGATTTCATAAGAATGTCTGTATAGTGTTAAGCATATCTTAAGGCGTCATACATTGATCCGAAACTTAACCTTTTATTTAAAAAATATGAAAAATGTTGCGCGTTTTCAAGTTATATTTTGAGTATTATTGGAATTAAGGAAATATTTTTATGATAACATTACTATTTTAAATATGTATATATTAAGTAAAAATTTTAAAAGTAACTTGTTATTTATTTGTTATTATTTTAAACACATTTTTTGACTCTTTAGAGCAAAATAGCTTGATGCTGGCTACAAAATCGTAGGTATATCTGAGCGCAAGGAGAATAAAAATTCACGTGCAATTGGTCCATAGTGGAAACTTTGCACTGAAGAAATGCGTATGCGGTCAGAGCTAGGGAAAAATGCATGATAAAAGGCGGCAGTATTTTAGTGGTATCACCACTCACGGAGGATGACGATCCTTATATGTTGCGAAGGGATTTTATATACCATATACAGTAAATTTTTTTTATGATTATATTTATGATTTCGTATACATTATTTTTATATTTATGAAATATAATACAAAAAATGAATTTCCAAAATATCTGGTGTTGTATTCAAAAAATGTAAATAAGTGCATGAATATATGCAATAATGGGTTTAACATGTGTTTTAAAATTTTGAAGTTTAATTTTAGGCGCTTTGATTAATAAATCAAGTTAAAGACTTGACAGGACTAAGTGTAATTGTAGACTATTGGAAATTTACTTAACCTCAAAATTTTTGATTTTTTAACTTTCAAAAATGTTTTCTATTTTAATAATTTTTTATTATTATAATATATTATTTATTCTTAAAAATATGGTATTGAATGCATAAATTTAAAATAATGACATTTATATCCATATATTTGGGTGGAGCGAAAAATTTTTTTTCTCTTTTGTTTAGCCTGAGGGTAAAATTTGTAGATTATAAAAAACGAAAATTTTTGAAAAAAAAAAATATTATTAACATCTAGGGGCGGCCCATTTACTTTTAAAGTAAATTCCGAGTTAACATTCTTTTTGGACAAAAAAATGTTTGATAAGTGTTCTAGATCTGTGAAGAGTCTTATTTTTGGTCAAATAAAAGTTAGGCCCGGCTGCCTCTAGATGTTAAAAAAAATTGTATTTTTTCCAAAAATGTCTTTTTTTTTATAATCTACAAATTTTATCTTCAGGCTAATTTTTTTCGCTCCAACCTTCTATATATGAAGTAACGATTAACACGTATTTCAAAATTTTGAAGTCTACTTTTTGGCGCTTTGTAAATATTAATTCTGATGACTAAATATTGTTGTAGACCCTTTGAAATTTACTTAAATTCAAGTAAAAGACGAAAAACAGAAAACGTTTAAAGTTAATATGCATATGCATGTATTCTATATATGTCTGTATGTATGTAAATGCCATATGCTATATGGCGTGCGTCACAGCCATTGACAGCCAAATGCACTTAAAAACATTGAGATGACACACCTACAAAGGGCACTGCAGTAACAACAACGATAGACATGTCAGAGACAGCAGAAAATAGCACATACACACTAACACACCTGCATGGCGAAGTTAGAATAACGGTGTGTAGGCTAAACTAGAAAGAAAACCGTATTTAGGACGGAGTTGAGAGAAATAGCAGACTAGAGGTGGTCGTGCACTTGAAAGCACATACAGTCAGCCACTTAAGGCGTTTTTTTTTTTTTTGGTAGAAGAAAACTCAAGTGGAGCTGGGTGTGGGTGAGCCGATACGGCAACGAGTCGCAGCAAGCGATTAAAAGGTAGAAACAGCGTAAAATGATTGCACATATTGAGTGGTTGTGAGCTTTAAAACGACAAACAGCGAAATAGCTAAATAGGCTAACGACTGGCTGGACAACAAAGCGTAGTCGAGACAAGTGTTTTCATGCGCGCTAGCGGAGCCAAGCTGGCTGCAAATGTTACTGGGAGTGGCCTCAAAGAATATTAGAATACTGCTAGTAAGTAGACTGTTATGGCTGTTGGGCGGACGCCGCAGCAGGCAGACGTTTAATAGTGGAACGCTAGCTGGCTAGTGCGCGAGTCAGCGATTTCGAAAGACTGGTAAAAGCAGACGCCCAGCGCAGACGAAACACGACTGTGATTAATTGACGGAATTTGAGGAGAACAGAAAAAATGCGGACCGAAAAAAAAAATCTGAAAAAGGCAGCAAAAGACATTTCCTTTATGAGCAGGTTAATGGCGCTTTAGCGCGCTAACACAAACAGCGGACAATATACAAGTGCCGGAAATGCCATTGAAGTTCATTGAGTAGCTCACGATTTCAATGCTATTAGAATTTTGAAAACGAAGTGTATTAGCATTTTCGTATATGTCTAGCAACGAATTTTGTTTTGTTGGCGACACAAGCTGGAAAGCGTTGCGTTTCATGCTTTGAGGCTCAATTTCTGATTTTCTGTCAACGCCCATCCGCCCCACACTTGACGTTTGCTGCTTGAATATGCCACTTAAAATGTTGTCCCCAATATCTTGTTTGTGTGTGTATCTATGCACTCACAACATAGATTTCTTCGTTTCACCTTTCAGCGTCTCCATTCTGTTTGTGAGGTTAGAGTTGTTTACTTGTGTGCCAGTTTTTTGGCTCACTTTTGATAGCAATTATTTTTTATTGTTTGTCGCATGAGTTGTAGTTTCCTCTTGGAAATCTAATTTACATATTAACTGGGTTACTGCGTCACAAACTCAGCTGTTTACAGTTTAGATGAGAGCGGCGTATCGGAAAGTTAGCACAGTTAAGGTCTTTATATAGATGGACGCACTGCTGAAAATCGTTGGAGTTCGTTGGACGCTTTAGTAATGTCTATACAAGAGTTAGACCGCAAGAGTTCAGACACATCTTGTGGGACTCAAAGTTGACATTTTTTCAAGTATTGTAGCTCGGGAATTTAGTATAACCAAGCGTGAAAGATAAGCGTACTACTGAAAGTTTAACTCATTATGGTAGTAGAGTTGATTCGTAATAAAATAAGTTCGACAGTATAAAGTCAAAAGAAAAGCAGCTGAGCTCGAAACTCGGTGAAATGAATTCCGTCAATTAACGGTGGAGGGTTTTATGCTTTTTTTGCACTTGCAACGCACACTGTCAATATAGTAACCGCTTTTTATAAACGCGATCATTCTTTTTTTCCAACTAGCTATCGAATGGAACCCGGAAGATTTGCAGGTAGCTCATATGCGACTTTGGATCTAAAGAAAAGCAGCCTATAAATGTGTAACCATAAACATTCTTATGGAGCTTTGGAGCAGGCTTGCCAATGAACCACGGGTTTTATCCAAACAAATGTCATCTATTGGACCATCTAAGTTCAGTTCAGCAGTGAATATAATAATGCATCAAGTCGTTGACCTTTTAGATGTTGTACTACAAGTAGAACTGATTTCAAGAGATCCATTGCGGTCTTACACTTACTACAGATACTGTAGTGGTTCGATGTAATTTTCGGTAGGCGCTCTAACCATTTCAAAAGCTTTATTTGGACGACTTCACTGGAGACCTCAAAAGTTATAAACAAAATTCTCTTCCAAAACCGTGAACTGTTCATATCCGAACATGCGTTAAGCCACTGTCGAGTGTTACAAACAATGTTCTATATACTTTTATCATAACCCTAACATACCCTCTTGCTTTCTCTTGCTCACCGTTTTCGGTTTCATCTACACGTTCTGTTCTATGTACTCCTTCCTTCCATTCTTAACAAAATAGTACCCATTTCATTTCGCAACCAAACATTTTTGCTTTTTTAAGCCTCTTATCAATGCCACTGCAATAAGCTTTGCATATTTTTGGGTGCACCTGTTTCTGCTTAGTACATATTTACTCATCAATGTGAGATGTCTGTCTACTTTTAGAGTGTGAAAATATAGGTTTATTATGATTTGCTTGAGTGTTTGTAAATATTTAATGAGCTTTTTCGACATTCATCTTCTATTCTACCATATGCCGTTTTATTTTAGGTTAGTAGTAGCTGTTGAAGCTCTTTTGTTTAGTGCTCAATATATGATGAACAGGTATGAAGTTAGACAGTAAAATGAATGGTTTCTTCCAACAAATTTTTAATATCGATGTTACTTGTAAATTCTTCTGAATTTGAATTATCGTAAAATCTTTAATTTTGGTTGGTTTCGTTATCTCTTCTCCCGGATCCGCTACTAGTAAGACCCATTGCGTTCATAACGTTCAATTTGGAAGTTCCAAAAGAAGATGTTTGTTTACCATATTTTGAAGCCTCGTGTCTCAGAGTTTAAGACATTAAACTTTAACTCTAATTATTATTTTTGACTTAAAAAATCCGAACTTAAGAGCTAAGGACTTACACTAACTACAGATACATATAACTGGCAACCTTTCAAAAGGCTCAGACTCACCAAGGTGAGAGTCCCGGAAAAATCTGTAACTATAAGCTATAAGATCATCTAAAAACTATTTGGCTATTATAAACACCAGATGGCGTCTGTCCCAAAACTGATATCAACGAGAAGGCAATAAGGATGTCCCACAACAGTCGGTTCTACGACACTATAATTGTCCTGGGTTATATCCAATCAAGGGCTGTCATTTCGGCAGTTTAAAAAGAAGTCGATAAATGGTAATTTCCCTAGGCATATAGCTGTCATTCAAAGTGACCGTTCAAAATCAAGAAAAATATCAATTTATATCATTTTATGCTATAAAAAATGGAACTGTGAAGGGTGTTTAACGTCTTCCAAAAGCTAAACTGACGGTATACATATAAAAAGTGACGAGTTATGTCTCTGCACTTTATCATATAGAAATTCCCACCGCATCCACCAGATGTCATTTATATATATTCACTCAATATACTCTGTTTCTATCTCTCTCTCTCTCTCTTCGCTTTCTCCTTACTCAATTTGTTTACTGTGATGCAATTATTGATGATTTTCTCAATTTTTTACATACATATTTATAAATTAAATTATGCATTACATTGTAACGGTCTGTAAATATAATTTCCACATACACTGTAATTGAATATTTATTGACATTTAATTATGTAAGCCATAATGGATTAGTGTAAGCAATAAAAGCGTGGAAATGCGAGATAAAAACAATAACAATAATAACAAAGTAATGCGAAATTTGCGCGTTAATTCTTAATTACATTTGGCATTGTTTGTTGTTATTGTAGTCCTTTTTTTCTATCCAAATGGTCTTTGTTTGTGACTAACGGTTTATTGTGCGCACAATTGCTCTTTTGTTGCACTGGCAAACTTGTTAATTATTTAATTACTATATTATTGTTATTGTAATAAATGGCGAGTGCATAAATTTTGCAAAAAAAAATATATAAAAAAATTCAAATAAAAATAAAAGACAACAAAAATAAATTAAAAAATAAAATCTAATATACAAAAAAAAAAAATTTCGTACCAAAATAAAAATTATATATCATTATGAAATAAATGCAATTTGAAATGTGCAATGCATAATTTAATTAAAATTTATTCTAAAAATCGAGTGACAAAATTTTAACTGTAAAAAAATTACATTTGCACATTCGCAAAAAAGTTCATAGGAAATACACTGCATAACCAATATATTATGAATACTATTTGTTTTTTGCTGCTTTTAGGCGCTTGGTCTAGCCTGTGCTTATATGTAGTATTTGACTAAGCTTAATTTTTAAATTTATGCATTTTTTCTGGTATTTTTTCGCTACACACTCTGTCATTAATTTAATATCCGTATTACTATGCAACCGCAGAGCTTTATTGGAATTTTAACCAAAATATTTGACACTATTGGCATGATTGCATATTTCTCTTTGCATTTTATTTGTGAAAAAATTATTATTATTTAAGTAATTATAATTGGATAGCATCTAACTTTAAGGATTTAAAACTTTTCGATATACAAAATTTAATAATTTTTAATTCGACGTTAAATTTGGCAAAAAAGAAAAAAAAAATCAGGAAAAATAGTTTTACAGCGCTTTGTGCGAAATGCATTGCCGTGAATTATTTTTCTTTTTATATTTTTGTTATTAAAATTTTTTTTTTGGAATAGTTTTAAACCCAGAATATTTTGAAGAAAAAACTAAGCAAATTATTTTAAAATACACTTATTACATTGAATTGATAAATAATGGCCTAAAAAACCTTTGTTTTTGAAAACGTTTTGAAAAAATAACGATTTTAAGTTAAAAATTTTTGAAAAAATTATGTCTTTAATATTTTTTTTTTAAGTTTTGAAAAAATAATATTTTGAAAAACATTTTTTTAAATTGGATTTTGAATTGAAAACTATAAATCGAGAACTGAGTTTTTGTAAAAAGATTTTTTGATAAAATTAAAAAAATTTGTTTTTTGAAATGGATATTGAATTAAAAAAGATAAAAATATAACTATTTGTAAATATTTCTTTGAACAGGTTTTGAAATGAAATACATTGTTTAGAAAAGTGCTGAAAAAAACTTATATCTTTTGAAAAAAATTAAAACTTTTTAAGATACTTTTAGAAATGTTTTGTAAAAATTAAAAAACTTTGTTTTTTAAATCGGATATTAACACGACCTTTTGAAAATATTTTTTAGAAAAAATCTTCAAACGAAAAATATATTTTTTAGAAAAGTTCTGAAAAAATACTGTTTTGAAAAAATTCAAAGTATATATTTTTAAATATTTTCCTAATTTAAAAGTGTTTGGCTGAAATTTTTCGTTATTTCCTTATATAGTTTTTTGAAAACTTAAAAAATTTTTTTTTTTATTATAAAATGCTATTTTCGGAAAAATTTTGAAAAAAAATTTTTAGCACAAATTAAAATAAAATTCGTTTTTGGAATAATATATTAAATTGCAAAATATAACAATATTTAAAAATGCCTTTTAGAAAAGGTTTTGAAATAAAAATTTTTGTTTAGAAACGTTCTGACCAACTAAATTTATTATAGAAATTCAAAGTATATATTTTTTCAACATTAGCATTATCCCTCAATTTTCGTGAGAAAACAGGCATTAAATGCCTTTTAATTGCAACACTCTGCACGCAACAGGAAATTTGATATTATTTTCATTCAATTTACTTCAATGTATTCAGTTCCACTGTTTATTTATTTTACTGATGCATATGTGTATTTGTATATACTCTAATAAGAATATAATTATATATTTAAGAACGCCGCAATAAGCGGTTTAATGGCAAACTGTGTCAATTGTGCGCAGTTGTTGCAGATCCGGCGTACTCGAAATGCGGTCAACTGTCAGTCATTGAAACTTTAAACGACACGACAAACTCGAAATTGCGACCCTTAATGCCAACTCAGGCACTCAACATACTTTTAGGCTGAGCAAGCACTACGAGCCACTGACAACAATAATAATTACAACAACTTATTTATGTTCATATGTAATTTACATACATCCGTTGATATGCTATACAGCAAACTAAAAATAAATGCGAAAAAAGCGAAAGTGTAGCACAGTTTTGGGGGCATACCCACAGGTTGCGCGCAAACAAATACAAAAATGTCACTTTGCGTTCGCTCAAGACAAAGTGGTAGTGGCAGCGTGGTAACTAGAAAAAGTATACTCATATGAACTCACTTACTCACACGCTTGTCAGCCATTTTTTTAATGTTTTTGCTTGTTAGTTGCGCCTTAAAGTAGACTATTTGTAGCGTGCACGTTGTATTTTCTACTTTTCATTTCTCTTTTGCGCTTTGTAGACAAACGTTTGCGCGCAAAAGTTGCTTTGAACATAAAATAGTTGTACAAAGATGTACACTGAAGACAGTCATAAAGTATGCAACGGTAAAGAGAACAACGGTATATTAAAAATAGTAATCAAAATCAGCGCTGTTGTGCAAAACAAAAGCGGGTTAATGACTACAACAGCGGTTTGTAGTTGGAGTGCTATCTACAAAGTTATATGCGTGTGCCTAAAAATATGCAACGCGGTCGCTGTACGTTGTGAACGCTCACATACATGCAGCCGTTTGCGTGAATTGTGAAGAATGTAACTGGTATTGCCTGTTAGCTGTGCTTGAACTACTTTTAAGGCAGCAGTTAGACAGAGAAATAAAATATGAGCAAATTGCTTTAGTGTTCCTAAATGTATGCCACAGGTATTGACTTTCTTCTAAGCACAAAAAAAACTACTGTTGGTTGCTGCTGAATACCGTACTGATATATAGAATCATATTATTTCAACAATTTCAGTATTTGAGACACATTACTCCTATATGTATGCTACATGTATAATTATTTCAAAGGAGTTTATCTTTTGAATTTTGCCTAGTTCTGCCAAGTTGAAAAGTAAGCGTTTTTTATAAAACGCATACTACTGAAAAATATATTATATTGCCCTAAAAAGTATGCTAACACAACTCAAATAGCCGTAATACAGTACTTTTTTATTTTACCTCGCATTAGAAGGGCACACAAATTATTCATTGCGCAATATAATTAGTTGATTATTATAAATTCACTTTATTTATTTAGCGTGAAGGCACCTTAGGGTATGATTTATAAATTTCTACATAAATTTTAGTTCTTTTCAAGCAGGTAAACAAAAATATTGCATAACATTAAAGGGTTTTTATCTTTTTAATATTTTTGTGAACCCTTTCAACATTGAGTCAAGCGTAAAAGTAGGCTTGCTTTACATAAGTTTTCCTTTAGCACTAGGTCATGAACAACTCATCAGCAACTCGATAGTTAGGCACCGCTTTTAATCGTGCAGCAATTGGGTTATTTGATATGGGAACTTTACCAAATTCAGCCTAAAAGCAGCTTACAAGAAGAAGAGAAATTGTAGATGGAGTGAAATCGAGTAACTGATCCTTAACGCACTTTCATGCAGACTTACATAATTCACAAGCATGTGTACTGCTTTGTCGATGCCTTGTATATTACCCAAATTAATCTCTTTATGTTAATTTCGTTCGATGCGCCTAAAGTTCATTAATAATTCATGAGTATAGCGCAGGACGTAAATTAATATAAGAAAACTTGTTCTGGCTAATATCCTGTATAGCGCTCAATTCGTAATTTAGCATGTGTACCTAAGTGTGGTAGATATTTTCAAAATATTTGCTTTTATATGGTTTAATATAAGAAAATGGCATACTTTTAGGCGCACTAAGGCATTTGGTGTATTTGAGGTAGTCAAGTTTACGCATAGCTAACCTAGAAGAGTTATGGCAATGCATAATTAAGTCGGTGGTAAAAGCGAAAAACGGAATTGACATAGCCTACATTTAGGCGCTATAGTTTAGAATTACATATTAAACGAATTTTTTTACTTGTACAAGTTTATGTAAACTATAGAGGGAGTGGTGAAAGTGCACTTGAACATTTTCATATATTTTTTTGCATAATTTTAGGCGTACGGACCGTTTAAATACCTTTGTAGTTAGTTTGAGGCAAATAAAACATGTACAGCTAATGCGTGCAATTATAATTTTTCATTTTATGAAAATGAATAGTAAAATTTTGAAAGTAAGGAACATAAGGGTTGCCATATTGCTAAATAATAGTATTATTAAAGTTTCGCATATCAAAGGTATAAATAGATGTATAATCGAATCAAAAAAATATTGAAATAATATTTAAGTTGTAATACTTCTAGAAAATGTTACCAGCTTTTCAAAATTTTTTGAAAAAAATAATATGCGTATATCTGGTATTAAGTTTAATCGCATTTTTGTGTGTGATGCTGTATCAATAAGCATTTGGAAAAATTTTTGCTACAGAAGGTTTGTGGGATAGGGTTGCCAATAATTGAAAATGTTTATTAAAAGTCTCAAGTTAATTGCTTTAAATTTTAAAACATAATAAAAAACCTAGTTGTGTAGTAGCACAAATGTTGGAAATAGCCTTTATACTTTATTTTTATCTAGGGTTGCCATTAATTAAGACCTGTTTAGTTCAAAAATTTAAATTTCATTATACATACATACAATGCACTATAAAATAACATGTTTTCTAAGCAAACATAGTGTGGCCACATATTTCTTAATTATATTAACTTTCACTAATTTCAATACAAAAGTCTAGGTATCTTTAACCGTGAGAAGATGAATACGTAACAAGAAAAAAAATTAAATAAAGCCGAGGTTTTGAAAGCGGAAGACTTTAGAAAAAAATTGAAAAGAGAATTGCCACTTGTGAAAAATTTAGCTAACTATTATTTTATGAATCCTCTAAAAACTACAAGAAATACAACAACCGAAGTCAGAGTTGCCACCTGAAAAAAAATTAGTAGCGAAAAAAATAATTAGAAAATGTTCTTAAATTAATATTTTTTTGTTGATCCATTTTTGTAAATATATAAATCAATAAAAATTATACAAATACATTTTTAATTTGTATTTTTTTAATCTAGAATTTAATTATGTAAAAGAAAGCGCATTTATTTGGTTTGCAACGGATAGCGCGTTTAATTTTGCAATATATCTTCATTCAAGTGGCGTCACAACACCTTGTCTTAACACATAATTGCATACATTCAGGCGTCGCTCCAAAGCAAAGTGTTAAAAGTACAGTATTTTGAATGCTTAAGTATGCGTAAATAAATACAAAAAAAAGAAATAAAATAATAAATTTAAAATGACGTTTGAGTGCAGTTAGCAAGACATTAAGACAAGGCACACACACACATACCCACATGTGCTTTACGCCTTTGAGCCAACACAAAAGACTCTTGAGTTCATACGCTCATTTAGGCACAACCGACGCCCGACCAAAAGGCCGACCGACCGCTTTGCAGCGACATTTCGTGGAGTTTTAAAACACGTTAAAACACACACACACACATAAACACAAAGGCAGTTACAAACATAGACGAATTGAAAAAAATCCAGCTAACATTTAGCGCTGCTGCCGTCGCTTCTTGCTGGCTTGCTATCAAAGAAGGCACCTCGAAATTAACCGCAGTCAATAGCAGTTGAATGAAAGAGGGGGTGGCGATAAACGACGCTATGCTCAGTTGCTACACGAGCTGCATGAGTGTGAGTGCTGTCGGCTCACAAGCATACACTGAAAATCCATTCAATTCACATTAAAGGCTCCTTAACTCAGAAAGCCACCTTTGCGGCAAAGCGCATGTATGTGTGTGTGTGTGTAATGCTGCTTGATGATGAGGAAATTGACATGGCACTCTGAGTATAATCTTTCCCTTAGTGCCTTTTGCATATTACCCCATCGAGAGGGACTTGAAAGCTAGCTCAACGTTTGGCAGCTGCAGCAAGCCAGCTGCATTGATAGCTGCAAAAGCATATTTTGCAAACAGCCACAAAGGCAGTTTAGGCGCGCTCATGCGGCTTACAGTTTTCAATTTTCACTCGTCTCTGTCTCCTTCGCTCTTCTTGTCATTTATTGGCTTGACTAGCTTGCTTGCTTTGCGATTTCAAGTCCCCTTCAAGTACATGAAAGTCAAGTGATTTTGACTCTTACTTCTGCCTTGTTGTTTTTGTAGCATTTTTCACTTTTGTTGTTTGTTGTTGTTCGCTGCTTATCACTCTGTGTTGCGAAGGGCTTCAAGCCTACCGCTGTTGAGTGTCAAAGACAAAGGCAGAAGTTGCTAAGAGCGGCATTTTGCAGATATTTTTAAAAACTGTAGCCTATCCATAGGCGCTTATGCTTTTGCAAATGCTGCAGTTATTCTATTTTTGTAGACATTTGTTGAAAACTTTACATGTATCTGTACAATGAGTTTACTATGACAACTAAGTTGTTTTTGGTGAAAGTTGCGAGTACTAAAGCTTTCATCATATTATAGTGGAGCCTTTTCCACAACCGATTGGTGGTTCTATAAGTAGTCTTAAAAATTAAAAGCTTGTACGTTTTCTCGCGATTGAAAAACTTTGAAGCTCTAGAAGCTCATTATACATAATTGAGGATGTTTTATGTGTTATGCAGGAAGGTTATTTTATATGTCTAAAATATGCAAAGTCGAAAAAAAATACTGAAAGCTATGAGAAACTAGTGAAAGCTCTAACAACATAATAAAACAAAAACGCAAAGTTTAAAACTCTAGCTTTAAAAATACGAATGTTTAAGTTTTTTTTTATATAACGGGAATACAGATAGTTTATTTATGACCAAAAGCTCCAGAACCTTTGATGAAAGTATTTTTGTTTATGCAATTCCGTATTATTATTTTTTTAGGAAAATACTTTCTATTTCAACATGTTTGAAGCAAAATTTTAAGTAATAATGGGTTTGAAAGCTTTATTTTATTTTATTTTAAGTGCAAGCACAAGAAAGCTTGCAGGTAGGAACTTTAGCAAAGATTATTACACCTAACTTTAATCTTAAAAAACAACAAAAAGTTTTAAGATTTCTAAAAATATAACGGAATTCTTGAAATCTTAACTGATGACCAAAAGCTCTAGAAAGTTTAATGAAATATATTTATCTGCATACTGAATTTTTTGGTAATAGGTTTAGTTTAGAAATATGAAAGCTTTATTATACCACTTAATATGAAAGCTTTATTATACCACTTAGTAAAACTTAGTAAACCATTTAAAGCTTTTATAGATATTGAAAGCTTTCTTTAAGTGAAAGCACATAAAAGCTCAGGTAGAAACTTTAGCAGAGATATTTTCAGCGACACGTTATTAAGCTTATTCCTTAACTTTTATAAATTTATTAATGAAATGAGTGTATATGTGCTTTCAAGCAAGCGGAAGCTGCGCACACCACTGACTACAGCTATTATCATTATGCGTTAATTAAAAAATGCAATGCAAAACGAGCAAAGCACGAAACAACTGAAGAAAATAAAGACGCAGAGAACAAAATAAAGAAAATCAGCAGGGAAAAAGAATGCAGGGCAAACCACAGTGCTACAAAAAAAAAGTACAATAACAAAAGCAAACAGTCATAATACAATAATGACTGTAGACTAATTGTTATGCCACTTGTTTGTCTCTCATAAATGGCGGTGCGCACTAATGAACTCATTGGCGTTCAACCAATGTGCAGTGCGGGCCAGTGCCCAGTACGTACCCCCTAGAGGCCGGTGGCGTAGTTGGCGCGTTGGCCACAAAAGTGCAACAAAGGAAGCAAATGTATAGAAGAAGAATGCTTTGTCGACCGGACGAAATGCATTTTTATTGTTCGCCACTCGTTGAATGTGCTGTGTGGGCGGTCAAAGCACGCTTACTGCCGAGCGTCGTACGCGGATCGTAACCGCCTTTTAATGGCAGGCCATTTCAAATATGCAGCAGTTGAGTTCTGTTTTTTTTTGTGGTGTGTGTGAAATATATTATAATAAAAATATACAATACATTAATTAAATGTACATATGTAACGAGTAAATGGATTTGCGGGCGAGTGGACAAACGAGAAGGCGGAAGAAGCAAAACAATGTGACTGTGGGGTATCAGCTTTAATGACCCTGGTGTGTTGCTTTTGTAATTGTAAGCCATTAAAAGTATACATATTGTATTTGCACTCGTTGGTTTGTATTTGAACAATGAAATAAATATTAATGTACACGCGCGATGAATATCGAGTTGTTGAAATTGCATTTCAATTAAATTTATTGACAAGCTTGTATGCGAAATTAAAAATTGTGCAGCAAGCCCGTTTGACAGTGAAGGGATATGACATAAGTATCAATAAAAGAACATGAAGGCTAACAGCCTTTGTGGCGAGTGATTAATTCGTTGTACTTTTTATTTTGCATGAGTATATAATGAAATTATATTTATATGCTATAAACGACATTCAAAAGTAAAGCAAATATAGCATTGTAAAAGGTATGTGCATAACTAGCGAGTGGCGAGTAAATATACAATTATCATAATGCTGTAAAAAATATGTTTGATACCAATATATGTATAGTATGAGTTAAAAAACTTTTGAATAAAAATTATTGAAAAATCAGCGAGTAAATATTAACGAGTAAACAGTTGTAATGTAGTGAGCACAATGTAGTTTTTTGTGGTGCAGAGTATGATTTTTGACAAAATTATTTTAAGTTTTCGCAATTTCAATGTAGCGAGTAATAATTAAACGATCTTCTATGTCAGTTAACTGTAAATTTCATGAGTTTAACAAAAAATATGAACGCATAAAGTAAAATAATAACGCACGCGTCAGAATTCCGTTTACGCAGCAATAACGAGTAACTAGTAGAAATCATAAAAGTGTCAATTTGTATAAAAAATGTTGTTGGACAGCACACTGAGTATCTATGATCGTTATAGTAGACGATTTGCATAAAAGCGTCACAGAAAATAATTGCTATGTCTGTTCAAATGTATAACGAGTAGCAAGGTGTAGAGGAGATTCAGTGAGTATTTTGCAATTTGACGACTAAAGCAAACCGACAAATTTCAATCAAATTTCCATCAAATCAACGCCACATTCAATTTTGGTTTCGACTTTGATGTGGCTAAAGGATGAAATTATAGTCGGTGGTACTACACTTCTGGCGAATAAAGCAACAAATGCACTATATGTGAGCAGACAACATTGTGTGTGCCAATATATTGTGCGGTATAACCGAGCACCTAACCAATGCCTGCAATCGCTCCATCCAGCTATGCGCCACACTTGCATTTCATTATGTGACAAATGTGGTAGGGCGCCTGTTGGTATGCAGCAATTTACATGCGAGTTAAATATGCGTATGTGTAAGGGTGTGTGTTGACTGCATTTGTATTGTGTAAAATTTCGCTCGACTTGCAATTTACAACAAAGCGAAATTCTAAATGACATGGAAAAAGGTGCAATGCTGACACTAAATTACGTTTGTCAACCACAAATGCCAGTACAAACGAGTAACGAGTAAATTTGTGTGCGCTTGTATGCGTGTTAACTTAACACCAGCTCATTAATTCTCCAACCACTAACAAACATCAGCCAGCTTTGTAGCAACTACTTACGTTAAACTGTCGTTATAAGCTAGCCGTTGACAGTACTCGCTGCTATGACGTTGTGTGTTTTGTAGCGAGTTAATTTAATTCGTAATTACTGGTCAACATGGCAGCTGGTATGCCAACTACTCAGACAAATGAATGACTTAATTGCGAGTCGGTTTTATATTTATTTGTTACTATAGAAAATGTGTACAGGCAAATAGTTTCAATTCGTTAGTGGTTAATGTGGTAGAGCGAGTTATTCTTCCGGAAGGAGTTATTTGCAATTGCATTCAAATAAGATGTGAAACTGCAGCTTTAAGGCATGCAATTAACTTTTATGCATTAATATAATTTTTAAAATAACGAGTAACGAACTTACTCTTCATAAAAAATGAAAAATATGCACTTTTGGTGGATTATTATGAGAATTTATGTTAAGTAAATTTGCAACGAGTATCGAGTAAAGTACCTTTCATGTAGAAAAATGATCGGATGTTATATATTGCAAGAATATAATTACTTTTATTGCAGTTCTCAAAAGCCGTAAAATCAAAAATTAAATAAATAGTAGCAAACACTTGTAACGAGTACTAATAATTTGTTTGCTATTAGTTTACACAACTCGTTTATATATGCTAAACAATTTAAAATACAGAGAAGCTGAACCGACGACACAAGGTTTGTATACATTAAAAATTAATAGTACTTAATATACATACATATGTACATAAGTTATTTCTAACGAGCAGCGAGTTTGAAGCTACAAGAAAACAGTTGCGCATATTTTATTAAATTATAGACATGTGTTAAATATAGAGTAAAATCATTAGCTTAGAAATCATATAAACTCAAACTTGTCAGTTAAAAAAAAAACGAGTAACGAGTAGTACATCAAATGAAACTAAACAAGAAATTTTGAGCAATATAAAATCCAGATGTCTAATATAGAAATAGAAAAAATAGAGGCTTGAATAAAATTTTTGTAGTTGAACGTTTGAAAAGAAATTTTAATAGCAACGAGTAATGAAATATGCTCAGTTTTAAAGTTTTTCAAGGCTAAAAAAAATTTAAGACTCTAATAAATTAACAACTAAAAACAATTTTTTTCTGTCATATCAAGGTTAAAAATATATAATTTTTTTAAGTTAAATGATGCAAAAAATTACAACTGGCAGTCGAGTAACGAGTAAGCCTTTTGTTAAAATGTTTTCATAGCTTAAGAAACTCTAGAAACAGACTAAACTAACTTATATTAGTCATATGCGCGTGAAAAAAATTTCAACGAGTAACGAGTAAAAATATAGTTTTGTTGTAAAAACCTATTTTTCTATTTAAAACTGTGTTACTAGGAATACGTATCTTACCTATAAGTTTTTTTTTCAATTTGTACACTTTTCATATATGTATATAAGTAAATAAACGAGTAACTAGTAACAAATACCAAACATTTTAGTTTTTGTTATTTTTCTGTATTTTTTAAAGCTTAGTTCCTTTTAAATAGTCATATTTGACGAGAAGCCCCACTCCAAACACTTCAAATGTGTCAAAATCACTTGGACAAAGATTGTGACAAGCCGAGCGCAAGCATATGTCTGAGTGAGCACATACAAGTATATATTTCTGCTAACAAAGTGCTCATGTGTCCACTATATAATCATTTGCCACGCTACTCTACATTTCGGCACATTGTACTACCCCGTGAAGTGGCCTTAAATGTCAGTGAGTAACGAGTAGCGACAGCGGTAACCAGACTTAAGTGGACTTGCTGCAGATGCAGCTATGCTGCACACATACATATGTACTTCAGTCTGAAAAGTACACTTCACACCATCAAATGCAATCCAGTGTCCATTGCACTTGGACACAACAAAATATGAGCAAATACAATGGCGGACAAGCACTTTGGCGGTCGGTTGACGACGGCCGCTGCATGCAGCAAACACGTTAGCGGTGTAAGTGTGTGTGTATGTTGGTGTGCTGGGCGTTTGTTGCCACACAACCGGAATTGCTAAGCCGCAATGAAAATATTTGCACAGGCAATGTTGTTTGGCGTCGCAGACACTTCATGCGCTCGCAAGTAAGCTGACATACTGCTGTTTTTGTTGTTGTTTTAGGAGATGTCTTTCAGCAGCTGCACTTTATATCAACACCGCAATAGCGCAGGAAACGGATATGCGTAACGCTTCAGATGTCATTGTTGTTAAGCAGCCGCAGCGGCAGCGGCAACAGCTGACACCAAACATATGTCACCATTCACATGTTACTCATACGCCGTGTAGGCCAACGCCATTCCGCACTGCATTAGAAGCAAGCTACCGCAGTTGTAACTCAATTTTGTTGTTGTCTATTTGATGCTGCAGCCGATGGTTTTTGTAAATTTGTTGGTGCTAAAATTTGGTGTCATTGTAATTGTCAATGTTGTTGTTGCTACAAGCTCTGATGTTTATTTTGTTTGGCCATTGAAGCAAACTGTGATTAACATTGGTATTGTTCGGGTATTTGCATAATATATCCATTAACGGTTGACATATATGTGTGGGTGTGGCAAAATGCATTTGTATAAAATATTATATAGTTTATATAAATAGTTAATGCCATTTTTTGCATTATTTTTTTTTGTTTGTAACAGCCTAAAATTTTTGCTTATAAAAATTACCCAGTCTTGTATTTAAAAAAATTATTAAATATTATTTATATATAATTTTTAAAACTGTAAAATTAAGTTTTTTCAAAATTAATGGCAATCCTATGGAGTATATTTTCCAAATATTGTTTTTATATGTGTAGTTTCTATACATGGCATGCATTTTCAGCTCAATTTTTTTTAGTATTATGTATGTACAATATATAAAAAAAATGTAGTTTTAAAGTTGGCAACTCTGCTACATATAACTTTCAGTTGTTATAGAAAAACATTTAAGTATACTTTAGATTCACCAAAAATTGTACTCAATACTTTTTTTTAACTTTCTAAATATTTTTATTAATATTTATTTTTGTAGATGGCAACTCAGCTCGACAAAATATTGCATTTAAAATCAGTCGTTATGACGGCAGCTCTAAAAAATACTCGTACATAACAGAGAAATAAAAAAGTGTGTTCAACACTTTTAAGTATATTAATTTTTGATAATATTTATTTTTGTGGTTGGCAATCCTGTTACAAATAATATTGCTTTTAAAATATATTGCACTGCCTTTCGATTAATGTGCAAAATAATATGTATACAATACAATTAACAAAACAAACTATACAGTTAACTGATTGTAGGTGGCAACGCTTAAATATGTAGCAAAATTGTGTTAATAATTTTTTATCTATTATCATAAAAATAAATTTTCATGAAAATAAACAATACAGTAATTTCTTAACCACAATGTTGTAACACATTTTTAGTTGGGTGGCAACTCTATGTAATAATATTTTCAATATATCACTTTAAAACACGTTTAAGGTGATACCGAGACTTAAATAATGTCTACTCAATTGATTTTATATAACAAAACAGATGGCAACACTACTCACAAAAATTTAGAATTTTATTCACATGTTTTAAAATAATGCCGCTAAAGAACTGATTGACAGCTGACAGGTTTACAAACGGTTGCTGGTACTGGCAGAAGTGTGATGGAATGGAGTCGAAACATTTTCTAGAAATCACCTTGGTCAGTGGAACTATTTAGTAGCATACTATATAGCTGTTAACTGATTTGCCGAAGAACTTGGTTACTAGTCATATTTTTAGGTTACACACATAGAAGAGTTTAAATTGTAGAGAGCGGCGTTTTTCTTACATCATGTCGTTGTCAGTCGAGTGCTTTGACAGCAAGTCAAACCAAAGCTAACTGTCATTAATTCAATTAATAATATATTGCAAGTGAATTCAGACACAAATTTCTCAAAAATTTGTCTCACTCTAACGAGTAGCGAGTGACCTAGAAATGAATACATGAATTCTGGAAAATCTAAACAGTTTCCAATGTTTTCCTTCTATATACTTAAAGCCAAAATGTTGTGTTTGACTTTACAGTACAGGCAGCAATACGTATTCTATCGAGTAGCGAGTGACCTATAGATAGTATACTTGATCTTGAAAACATAAAAATATTACTTTTACAACATTTTGTTTTCATTTAAAGCCAACATTTTTTACCTCGCTTTAAGGGAGAGCCAACATTACTCACCCCAACGAGTAGCGAGTGCCCTACAAATGTAATACAAATACCAAAATAGCAAATACAGCTTCCAGCATTAGCTTAAGTCATCAATTGCGGTAAGCTTTCGACAAATAGATATATCATGTTGGCTTTCAACTGCGCATTAGTTATCAAAACAAAAGTAACGAGTATTACAACATGTTGAAATACAAAGTTACACAGCGAAAGCCAAACAAATAGACGTAGTAATTGAACCAAGGACTATTACAACAATTACAAACAACAAGCACCTTCAAAAGGACAAAAAAAAAACGCAACTCAGCAATTAAAAGCTTTATGGGTCATGAGCTAGCGAGTGATGAAGGGGTTGCCAGAAAAGTAATCGTAGCTTGAATTACAACGCATATGGTGGAAGACAACGTATGTGGAAGGGCATGTGGTGAAGTAAATAATGAAAGTAATGCAGACGAGAGTGTGTACACCATATTTGTGGGGGTGGGGAGGGCTGCGGTATGAGGTCTGGAGGCTTTAATACTCATATTATGATTGTAACAGTCAACAGTCAATGCGCGCATTGTAACATTTGACATTTTCGGCAAAACATTTAAAAGGTTAACGAGTAGGTTGGAAACAGGGCGGAGTGGAGGGCAGAGCTGAGAGCGTGCGCTCATTCAGGTCAGAGATGAAGGCGACGGTTAATACAGTTTATTTGAAATAGGCAAGTGGTTTATACGGAAGTTTAAATATATGCACAAGCTAATTGAAGTTTGTTGGATAATCACAATTAAAAAGGTGGAGAAGCATGCAAGGGGAGCGAGTGAGAGAGAGATAGGATAGAGATAGTGTTAATGCTGGTACAACGGAAAGCTCGTTTTACTATTATAAAATCTAAGCGCGAGTGAGTAGGTGACAAGCAGGCAATGATTGAGTGATGGAGCGAGTAGTGTTACCGTTAGCTTATTAAGTAACAAATGTCAGTGGATAATTTTTCAAACCAAATGCGACGAAAATGGCACGAGAGGAAAAGGAAATGACAAAAGGAAAGCGAAATGAAAGAGTTTAATTGTTATTTGGAAATGTTAATTAGGTAAGAGAGAGCAGAGGGTTGAGTTAGTAAATAGTTGGAGCTTTTAAAATAGTAAAGCTCTCATGAAGTGAATTCGTAGACCAATTCGGTGCATACAATTTACACCGGAATGTGAGACATTTGAAGAATATCTAAAAACAACTGTGGTTTAGATGGAAATTTCTGTATAAATAGTTAGATAAATTGCAGAGTATGCTAACTAAGCGACTAATGAGTAGCAATTAAGCACAAACTGCTGAGTTAAAAATAAATAAATACACGCGCTTAGAAACAGAATTGGCAGTAAAACTCAGCTTGCTCATTTTAAAACTTGTGAACAGTGAAAAATAACAGCTACTCGTTACTTGCAACTCGCAATTAATTTATCAGTTTTCAGTGAAGATGCTTACAAATCACGAAATTTCTGAAAAATGTGATTTTTATTACAACACTCGCTGAAAAAAGTAACGAGTAAAAACGTAAATACCAAGTAAGCAACATTGTATGATTTCATTGAAATCTATATCCTGAAGTAACATTAAAATAAACTTTAAAGGGTTAATTTATAATTACTCGCTCAAAAAAGCAACGAACAGTCATGTATATAACAATATAACTCAAAACAAACTCTGATTAATCGTTATATTACTAATGAGTGACTTTTTTATATATAAAAATTTACACACTAAGCAGAAAATAAAAAAGTACTACTTTTAGAATGGTCGCGATGAAAGTAACGAGTGAATGTATAAATTGCTCAAAACTCATACAGACTAGTCTGAGTGTATTAAATAAAAATAAATTGTTTTATTATATGTATAAACAAATTTCATATTTGTGAAATACTCGTTCCAAAAAGTAACGAGTAACATTACATGTACAATAAATACTACACATATTTATTACATCGACCTATAAATGACACTTTTTTTATAAAGAAAAGAAAATGCTGCTACGGAATAATATGGCGAAAAGATTAAGAACAACAAATACCGTGTTTGAAATATAACGAGTTACTTTAAACGTGTATCAAACCAAATGCGTATTAAACAAAATATACATAATTTTAAGAGCTCTTTGGCGTATAAATATTTATACTTTTAATCTTTATATAAATACTCGCACTAATTGTTTCTAAGCGAGTGGCCAAAGTGGATTCGGTGGAACAAATAACGACTGCTATACGAAACAACGTTTTGATGCAAATTTTAATAAACATCATACCATTGAACGAAATATAAATTTAATTTATAGCTTCTTGAATAACAAAAACTATCGTTATAAAATAACGAATATTACCTACTTGTTGGTTGCACTCGTTGGTTTTTCCTCAAGAGAAAATACTTATTTATATTTTCATAGTATTCAAGTTCAATAAAAAGTTGGAATAAAATATATTTTTATAAAATTGAGTCAACTCGTTGAAATAAAAGTAACGAGTCGTTTCAAAAATGATAACAAACTAGCACTAGTTGCGAAAATAAATAGTTGCAACACTTCTCTAGCTTAACTATTAGTCGAAAAACCAGCGAGTACCTAATTTTCAAAAAATTGTTTTTGCATTTATGTATATCTATACATATGTGCCATTATATATGTATGTGCCATTATATAGCGTTTTTCACAAAACATTGAAATAAATTTCTCACAGCTACATACATTTTGTCACCAACCAAGCGATAAATCGCCACTGTGCTCGCTTAGTACTGGTATGTGTCCGCAATGCTCACTCGTCCGTACTGTCTAGCCAGTAACGAGTAATTTCACAATGCCACAGCAACAATAATAGCAATAATAACCAATGCCAATAAATTGCCATGTTATGGAGGAAAAAGTGTGAAATATACGGCAAGTGTATAACCGACAACAACAACAGGCATATTCATATCAAATTCACTCGGTGCTTAATCAATGTCAGGTGACAGAGAATGTTGCTGCTGTTGTTGAGATTGAGTTTGGTTATAGCTGTTGTTAGGAAGATTATAAACAACGTCATTATAGGCCGGCAAGAACGTGTTAGCAATTGTTGCATAATATTGCATACTTTCAGGCGTATAAACTTTTGGATCACTTTGAAAATAAATTAAATAAGAAAACTTTTTTGCTACTTTCATATAAACTATAAAAATATAATTTAAAAAATATTTTGTAATTTCTCTAAAACCAGCGAGTACATTTTTTCGGAAATTGGCGAGCTTGTCTAAATATGCCATGACTGTAAGTATATAAAAATATTAGTCGAATACGCCAATTACTCGTTGTTTATGGCAGCGACAGCGAGAAAAATTTTACTCGTTCGTAAAATGCGAGTTACCCATACTTTCCACTTGTTTACTTAATTTTATAAATATTAAACATATTGAGACGTCCGAGTCAGTTTTTTTTTGTTTATAGGTTTATAATTGAGTCAATTGTGTCGGTTTGAAGCTACTCGTTGGTATGCTACGAGTGATAAGTTCGGTTTTTCGCAGCATGAATGCTTAGTTTATCATTGAATTGCAAGACGATAGCAAGTCAAAAGGGATTCGTGTATTAACTTTACTCGTCAACAATTTTGCCAATCTAACTACTCGCTACTTCAAAGCAAGTGCTCAAAATTGCTTTAATATTGCAAATTTTGTTATATTTCGATATTTAATTTCTTACATATATTCGCTTTAAGTGAAAATTTTTAATTTTTTGCACGGCCGAACTACTCGCTACTTCAAAGCGAGTGCTCAAAATTACTATAATATTGAAATTTAGCTTTATTTCAATATCAATTTAATATTCGCTTTAAGTGCAAATTTTACATTTTTTGCACGACCAAATTGCTCGTCACTTCTTAACGAGTGCTCCAAATTGCTATAGTTTTGATAATTTTGTTATATTTCAGTATCAATTTATTATACGCTTTAAGCGCAAATTTTAAATTGTTTGCATTTAAAAACTCGTTACTTTACATAACTAGTATTTCTAAAGAGTTACTGCTTGACTTTTTTGTGTACGTAATCGTTGCAAATGCATTTAATACACTTTAAACGACACTTAACCTCGTTTATGACTGCGCTGCAGCAACAAATAGGCGCACGAACGGTGAAAGGACACAAACGAGTTGCCGCAAATTCACACAAAGTGTCATTGCAAACGCGCTAAGCGCTGGTTTAATTGCGCTGCCAGTAGTTTGTTTGTATGCGTGCTTGGGTGTGTGTATTTGTAATTAATTATGACAAAATTAAACGACACACAAAATGATTTATAATTTACAAGCCAAACTCACTTAAATTGTAGCGTATTTGTTGCATGTGGCATTTAATGGCAATGTTGTTGTTGTTGTTGTTGTTGTGCAGTTTATTGCATAGCATACTTTTATCGCATTAAATTGCAATACAATGCGATAATTATGCGCATATGAAATGAGTTTTAGCTACAAAGCTACAAAGGCCGGCGTGTTTCTATGCAAAGGGGCGTCAAAACGAGCGAGTAGCGCGCTACTAGTTATTAAAAGGAAAATGGCACATAAGCAGTGGTGGTAAATGTCGCAAGCATAAAAATTAACATAATCCATTGGGATCAAAAGCAGACAGATAGTCAGATAAAATGGCGTATTTGCATGGCAAATCCAACGAGTGTGTAGGCAACGTGTGTGTGCGTGCGTGTAGTTGCAATATTTTGCATAATAATGTGCGCTACTAGATATACCGTTAATGCACAGTTAGTGTTGCTGGCTGCAGCGAATGTTAGCATAATTAAATGTGTCGTTTTGTTGGCGTTATTGGAGAAAACAAAAAACGGTTGAGTGCTTTGCGTACTCGTTACGAACAATTAAAAATGTGCATTTAAAAATGATGTGCTCATTGGAAAAAATTGCATGCAAACTGTTTCATTTGTTCAGTTATGCTTAATTAATATTTAGAGATTTGCGCTTTGCCATTTCGAAAGTTCAACTGTGTGATTTCAAGTTTTTACACTCGCCGTACAGTGTCGTTTCACATATTCAGTTGTCTGTTTTCACAACTTTAAGATATCTGAAGTTTCGAGTTTCACAAGATCAGTTGTGTGATTTAAGTTTTTCTCCTTATTTATGAAATGTTTAAACTATTAAATGAAACATTATTAAGACTAAAACTCATATTTTTTAGCCGTTTCACAAGTTCAGTTTTTTCTGAACTGAAATGCTCATACCCTAAAGCTTTGCTTTTTATAAGAGCAGTTGCATACTTTTTTTATCAATAAAATTTTATTGCAGTTTGCTTTAGAAATGGAAAGTCTTTGACAATTTATTTTGATAGTTGTGTTATTTAAGAGATTTTAGCACATAAATATTAATAAAAAGAAAATTTATCTAAATTTATCAACAAATTAATTTTTGAAAATAAAAACGATGGCAGTTTTTTTTTAACCAAGTACTGTTAAAAGTTTCTTATAACCACTATCATAGCTCTCGTTTAGTTTGGCGTTTCACGCGTTCAGTTGAATGAATGCAATTATAAATAAACTTCGCAGATTTGAGTTAGCTTGTCACTAAGCATTTTTACTTTAATTTAGTGTTTCACAAGTTCAATGTTAGCAAAATTGGCAAAATAGCGGCTTTTCAAAAAAATGTTGTTTTGTGAAAAAAAAGTTACAACTAACAGTTAGTTGAAATTATTAACAAAAGTCGTATTTCTTCGATCTACCCCTGAAAAATATAACTAAGATAATCTCGTGTCGATCGATTGAGCCGTTTCGGAATAATTTTTCTCACCACTCTGTAAACAGCGCTTCGAGAAAAACGCGTTGAAAGTTTTTGAAAAAAATGTTTACAATTCATATCTCCGAAGCTATTTGCCGGATCAACTTCAAATTTTCGCAGAATTATTTCCAATAAATGTACATGCGATATATATGCAAATAAAAAAATATCGATTTCAGAAATTCATATGTTTGATTTTATTATATTATGTTATATAAGGCATTTGCGAACTAAAAATTATGAAATGCATAGTTTTAAAGGATTCAAGATACGAATTGAAAAATAAATTTTATGCGGCTTTAAATCTTTTAGAAAATTTAATAACTTTTTAAAATTCAAGTTTTCACTATCATTACTTACTTTCCAGATTTCAGGTTTCTTCGCAAAAACGATTATTTCTTCGCACTAACTCTAACAAAAACAGAAACTGTAATATTATCACTTTAACCTGATTAATGCCTAATTATGTATCATGTTGTGCGAAATATAAATATTTGCACAGCTGCTTTGTTTTTAATTAATTTCAGCTCATGTGCGCAATTGGTAATCTGAGCTGTAATTGTAATTAAAAGTGGCAAAATGGGCAGTAGTACTATGGTAAAGTTTACTTTATCAATTTGTGGAAATAAATTAATTTTTTTCGGGTATACCATATAAAATTTAGGTAAATTCCTTAATATTAAATTTTACAATTCAAATAAGCCTTAAGTTTTGCTAATGTGAATTAAAATATCAATTTGCCTGAAAGTATGCATATATAAATGAAAAGATGTGGATACGTGAAGGCTATTGGTATTAGGTTCATAGATCGAAGGCAAGAGGTTATTAGCGAAGTTAACAAGCGAAAAATGCATTTTAAAATATTAGCGCATAAAAGTATGCTTATAGTACGGCTGTAAATAACGTTTCGTAGTCATAATTTAATTAAATATTCTAAATCTGTTTTCAGTTCGAATAAATCAATTTAAGATTTGGCGTTAAATTACTAGCTTTAATGTTTGACTAAGACGCCTAAAAATATGTTACACATTTTATAAAACAAAAATTTCAAGAATATTTTGCTTTAATAGGATCACTTTATACCAGAAAGACATATTAAGTAGGAAATGTTTTGAATGATGAGTCAAATAGCCTCTAAAAGCCTAAAAATTAAAATAAAATGAGAAAAGGAAAATTTGTTTAAACTTAAAATTGTTGCACTCTTTAGAATGCAAGATAGCTTATTACTGAACTAAATACTATATTTTTCAATTGACATTATATTGCACCTAAAATTATGCAACACATTTCGAAAATTTTCACTGCGTTTATGGTACATAATTGTACAGGATAAAATGTTTGAAAGGTATATAATAAGAGTAGGAAAAAATTAATTTCCAATTTTAAAAGCCTAAAAGTGGTCTCGACTTTTCATAAATGTTTTTTTCCACTCAGAAACACCAAAAAATATGCGCTTAGCCAAAAAGACCTTGTGTGCTGCGTAAAATAGAGATGTCAAGCGTCTAAAGAGCTGCAGCACAAATGTATGCTAAAACCTAAGCTGACAACTAGCTGCTTAGTGACAAGCTGCGTTGGGCAAAGGTAGTTTCTTATGAGCGAATATATATTTACAAGGGCAATTACTTATACACTAGTAAATATCAATGCCTGCACACACACAAAACGCACATACATATGTAAGAACCTTTAAGCGCCTATATGTATGCTTCAGACAAATGTAAGTCAGCATTAATATCACACATGTGATAGCAATTTGTAGAGCCGCCAGGGATTGACATGGAAAAATAGAATGGCAAATAACAAGAAAAGGTTCTACAAGAGAAGGAAAGTCATGTATTAGTGTGTGTGTGAGGCTTGTCGAGCATGCGGGCGTCTTTATTTGTCGCTTCAAATTACCTACAACTTGGCAATAAATGCCAAACGCTGTGAAATTGAGCATGGTTTAGAGAAAATCGATAAATTGTGACTTATAACGAGTGTGAGAATGAAAGAACACAAAAAAAAGAAATGGAAAAATGCAATTGATATAAAAAAGTTAAGAAGACTTTGACAATACAAGGAAATAAAAGTGAAAGCAAGGTTAAATCAATATCAGCAATATTGAATAATTGACAAGGTGAAGTAAATAAAAAAATTTCTAACTTTTTCTTATCGAAATAGCAAATATTATCAAAAAAAAAATATATATATATAAAAATTTAAAAATTGACGAACGAAAATGTTTACTGTCAAATCGATAAAATAATTCTTAATATATAAAAAAATATTAAAAAATATTTAAATTTGTAAAAAATAATCATAAAAAATTTCTAAAAATTAGGAAAATAATTAGTAACTATTTTGGTTGCCCACAAAATTTCTAAACTTGTAAAAAAATTATAAAACACTCTAAAAAATAAATCTAAAAATTATTTTTGTTTGCGTAAAATAGTCTAGATTTGTAAAATAATTATAAAAAAATTTTAAAACTATTTTAAAAATATATAAAAACAGTTTTAATTGCTGTAAAAATTCTTAAATGAAAAAAAAACATTATAAAAATTTCGAAAAAACAAATAAAATCTAAAAGTAATTTTTTTTGGCGTCAAAATTGCTGAGATTTGTAAAAAAAAAAATCATAATAAATGCTAAAAAAATTAAAAAAAAAGTTTAAAACAAGTTTAGTTAAATTTTTGTCTAAATTTGTAAAAAAAAATTAATAAACAAAAGATATTTTATAAATAAAATTTTTTGTAAATATATCTTAAATATATCGAAAAAAAATATGAAATTCTAAAATAAATATTTCAATTTTTCAATATGAAAATCAAAATCATAAATCAGAATCAAGCAAGTAACAAAGTGAAAAATAAATTATCAATTTTATTTATTCTATTTTTGTGCAAAATATTATTATTTAAATTTTTTATTTATTTAGTTTATTTATCTTCACGTACCTTCTAAAAATAATATTATCCTTGTGTAAAATATTATTAAATAAATGTTAATAAAAAATATTTCGCTCTTTTAAGAAAACTAACTAAAATTTTTTGGAAAGTATTGTATAAAATAATTAATTAAAATTAAATTTTATTCTTTTAATAAAATAATTAAAGAAAGAATTTAAAAATTTTAAATTTTTATATGAAAAAAATTAATTTCAAATTTAAATTTTAAGAAATGTATTATTTAAATATATATATTTTTCTTATTAAAATAAATAATGTTTTTAAATTTTCGGGTTTCTATCTATTTTACAGAAAAATTAAACATAAAAATTTTGTTTATTATAATTTTGTGAAAAATTTTTTATTTAAATATCTTAAAATATTATTCTTTTGTAAAATATTATTTAAATTTTTAAAAACACAATTTAACACATATGAACATTTTGTGAAAAATATTATTTAAAAAGTTTAAAAATTAACAAAAAAAAAACAATTATTAATTTTCTTTATTTTATTTTTGTGAAAAATATCATTATTTAAAGTTTTTTATATTTATTTTATTTAACTTCACGTACACTCGAAAAATATTATTATGCTTGTGTCAAATATTATTATATAAATGTTAATAAAAAAATTTTTAAGTGTAATTTATTTCGTTCTTTTAAGAAAAATAACTAAAATATTGCGGAAAATATTATTATATAAATGTTAGAAATGAAACTATTTAAAATTAGAAAACAAAATTACAAAATAAATATTTGAATTAAATTTTATCTTTTAATAAAATAAACAATTTAAAAATTTAAAATTTTTATATAAAAAAAAAATATTTTTAAATTAAAATTTTACGAAATGTACATTTTAAAAAGTTAATTTTTATCTTATTAAAATAAATTATGTTTTCAACTTTTCGGTTTTCTGAACCATTGTATTTTACTGGAAATTAAAATAAAATAAATATTTAAAAAATTTTAAATTTTAAGTATATAATTTAATAAAAAATTATAATTTTAAAACTAAGAAAAATCAAAGCTTTTTCTTGTAAATTAAATATATTTTTTACAATTTTTTAAACATTTTTTTTGAATAAAATCAATTTAAAAAAAAAATTGAAACTTATATACTAAATTTGAAACATTTTTGCCTCGTCTGGCTTATACTCGTTAGCACACATAGGATTTTTGACTAAGATTTCCTCTCACACCCGCTAATTCACTCTCTCTCCTTCACAACCTTGCCCTGACTCCCCAACCACAACAATTTCTCTCTCCGACTCCGCGCAGCAACACATAATAAATAGCTGCGTAATTTTTTCTGCCACCTAGTTCTTATATTTATTTGCTCACGTTCACGCCGATAATGTCTATGCAAAGATTAACGAGCAACATAACAAATAGAAATGCACAACAGCAACAACAAAAGACACAAAAGACAATACAGCTAAAATCCACACGTAAATTGTGTGCTGATTTAAATCTTAAGAAGAAGACGATGCAAAAAAAAACTGGAGGCAAAAGCTTGTGGCAGCAGCGAGTAATCTGAAATTACCAAAAGTTGCACTATAATGGCCAAATAATACCGTTAACGAGCCGCAGTGAGTTTGGATAATTTTAAGTCGCGTTCGAACGCACGTGTGCCACGCACTACGCATGGAGAGTTGCTCGACCTTGCTGGTAGCTGGGCTGAGGGTGAAAAATAAATTGTGCAGCGAACCGAGAAAAGCAGCAAAGAGCGCCGTTATTACTAACGTGCCGATTTGTTCGAAATTACATTAATTAACGCCTTCTGATCTTTAAGAAATCTTCTAAACTTGTAACTGAAACAGTTCTAGGAGCAGTCCTTATAAAACTGAAAGTCCCAGCTCTCGATACTTCCAAGGAAGTCCTGTCTCTAAGGAAACTTAGAAACCTTTAGATACAGGCAATTCCTGTAAGTCAAAGCTCTCGATATTTCCAGTCGCGAGTAGTAGTCGGAAACAAAAACAATTCAGTTAAAATGAGGTGTGAGGATCCACTCGAATTATTGAATATTGTAATTGGAATCTGTAAGATATGTTTCAGCGAACTAAAACTCTCGAGCTTTTTAAGGCTGCCCGCAGATGTCGCTCGAAACCTCTGCACCATAAGTTGGTTTGTTGGAAAGAAATTTCATAGAATTGCTTAACACCAAATCCAGAATATGTGATGTCTACCAACAGCAAGAGAAAAAAATTACAACAAAGAAGTCGCAAGTTCGTGAAACAATTTTGTATTGTATGCCGTTCGAGCTTTCAAGTTGCGACGCAATATTTATTAACAAAAAAGTTTCTAAGTATTCAACTCTTAGGCTCAATAAAAAACTCATCTAAAATGGATTTTCGGTTGGACCATTACGTATATTTGTGAGCTTTAAAAGAGACGAAGTTGAAAAGATAAGATACATAGTTTTCGAAGTGGATTTTTACACTTTAATACGAATTCCGACGAGGAAAAAAAGCACCCATAACGGAAATTAAATCAAATGGCTCCAGGATTTAAAAGCTGCTAACCATTTGAGAATTTAAAAAAATCCTGAGAATATACAAGTTCTATATCGAAATTTGTCGATACCATTAGGTAATAATACCGAGCTTTTATGAATAAATCTACTTACATTTAACTCGAAAAGTCGATTCTTTTCAGAAAAGAGGTGTTCTGGTAGAACCTTAAGGAACCTCCTCACCCTGTGTCAGCACTGATTGACGAAAAAACCTTCACAGCAGTCAGATTTTTTACAAAGACACCAGTCCTCTTTTTGTTTATGCAGAGTCCAAAAGAAATTTCTACGTTTCGGCGTCAAAAAAATGTACACAAATAAAAAATTTTAACACATTAATTTCAGTCACGTGCAAAACGTAGAATTTTACTCTTTCAGCCAGTCAAATTTCTATTTCATTATTTTTAGAACATATTTTCTTGTTCTCCTTTTATCCCTTTCGCTTAGATGTCAAGGTCACATGCATGCCAAAATCGTATTCTAACTGTACTCCGCAGATTTAACAAATTTGACAATAAAGATATATATGTGTATGTATGTACGTATATAAATCTTATTGTCGCCATAGAAAGTTGGCAATGAGTAGAAGGAGAAGAAATTGAAAAGCAAAAAAAAGGTAATGAAAATGTAAAATGCAGCTGGCGAAGAACAAAATCCGCTCGCATGCGTTGTACATTTTAATTTTACATAGGCATTTGACCTTGTGCAGCCCTTTCGTTGGCATACTTTTAGGCGCTGCAAATTCAAACATTGCCATTACGAGATAACGCTTACACATGTATTTCAGCTATCAAACAAAAAATACATATAAAAGCAAACATTTCGCAAAGCACTTAACGCTAATGAAATGCTAGCTAATTACACATACTACATACTTTTAGGCGTGCGCGCGAAATAGCTGTAAAAGAAGAAAATCCATGTTTGTTTTAATACCTGGCACCTTTAGTGTGAAAAGGTTGACGTTATTAGGGCTTAGCGCGCAATTAGTGCCACTAGGCTGTTTGTTGGTGCGCCTAAAAGTATGCACAAAATGTGGACGTTAGTAAAACGTAAGCATTACTAAAGTAATAAGGAGGAAATTCGTGTAAGAAAAGAAAGGTGAGCAATTTTACAACAGCAAAGCAATAATCACTGCTAATGGTAGCATATTTATAGGCTCAATCAAGTTAATAGCCATGCATAAGCACTCAACACTGTGCAGCAAATAAATCTAACGGGCGGGTGGACTCAGCAAAAGAATTATATGAATGCTGGCGAGTAGAATGCAGATAAATAAATATGCTTACTGTAAGTGTAAGCAGCTTTTAGGCGCTTTACATTAATTAACTTAATTGCCTAACATTTAAGTTGGAATTTGTGAGATTTTTAAACAGCAGACGGCTTGAGGCCCTTAAACAGATTAAGTTGCAATCGTGCCTAAACTGCTTTGCATACTTTTAGGCCAATAAACAAGCGCGTAATTTATGAGCATAAGATGGCGCGAATGCGGACAATTTTTTAGCGTTGCTACAGTACCATTAACGGCACTTATGCGCAAGTAATTATGTCGCATTATTTATTTGTTTTTGTCTAAATAATTTTGAAATTCTATTTGGAAAACAGTTAGTCGTTTGTGCGCACATTTCACGCATTTCTTTCTTCAAGTATTTAATGAGCTAATTCTTCATTTAGTTTAAAACGTAACAAAAGCCTGCTTGTTGTCAGCCTTCTGAAGTTCAGTTAGTTGCCTGTCGCAGGCGCCTTATTGTATGCACTTCATTGGCTTTGTTCACTAAAAGCTTGGCCGGTTTAAATTGTTATTATAACTGCATAAGAGAACTAGCAACATATATAAATACACATATTATACATATATTATATAATAGGCCACTAAGCGATTCCGGGAATCTCCATTGTGCATACTTGTTTCATTGCATACTTTTGTGCGTCATTAAAATCACATAAGCGTGCATTATTATGTCTTAGAATGTATGGAATATAACAAAAACTGCGTTTAGCAAATGGTGATAACTAAAAGTTTATTCGCACTGTTGTCAGACTATTTTATACAAGTTTAAGAAAATTTATAAAGGGAGAAGTACTTATTTGCGCTATTAAGACTTCTAAAAATGTTCCGATGTTAGAACCAGAGTATATGGTATATGTTTTAATCGTGCAGTTATAAAAAAAAAAAATGTTCCGGCTTAATTTAATAGAAATGATGATAATTTTTACCTAAAAAAATGTTCAAAAAATGAAAATTCCTGAACGCGTTGTCGAGTTTCTTTAGTCAGTTGAACTATAGAATCAGAATATATGTTGAGACCGTGCAGTTATAAATAAAAAGAAAATGTTTCCGCGTACTCTAATATAAGTTGTAATAACTTTGACTTAACGAAATTTCTAAAAAAATCAAGATTCTTGGAGCGGAAGTCCAGTTTCTTCGGTTAGTTAAACTACAGAATCAAAATATATGTTAAGACCGAAGTGATAATTCCAAGCGCTGATGAGTTTCTTGTTTTTTTCTACATTACATATTCATAAATGTCAGTTCTAGACTCTACTTCGGCAAATGGTTTAAAGAATTACTCAAACGATATCTTCGATTAGTAAGATTAAACTGAATCTTCAGATTTATTGAGCTTAAATGCCTTTGAGTTTTATCTTCGATAAAACTATGTAATGAAACTCATGAAACTTGGAACTCAAGGACTTTTGATGAGTTCAATGGTTGCAAAATTTTTACATCCCCATTGTGAAGTTAGACAAGACGGATTATTTGTAATATATATATTACAAGATTAGTATCTGGCATCAAGTTTGGTTCTAAGATTAGATGACATATTTCAAAAAAATTCTGACTGTTTTTGAACTTTCGTACTTATGATGAACGAACAAATTATGATTGGTGGTTCTGAAAATTGGAATAATATGAGAGTTCGAAAGCAACAAACTAGTTTGGACGCAGAAACAAAGTGTGAGGAACAAATACCACCGTTATGTGTTTTAAGCTGTTATCAAGCTTGAATATATAATTTCCGATTAATCAAAATTTAAATCGATTTAGGTAAACTCTAATCCCAGCACATTTATCTGTAGTTATAAAAGTAGTGAGAAGCTAAATAGTCTTTGCTATAAAAATTGAGTAATAAAAAATTGAAATCTTTGAGAAGAGTAGAATTGGTGAGCTGTACACAAATTGCACTGAGAATGGTAAGCAAGTTAATTGAGAAATTTGCGGCAGCTTATGAGCTACCTTATTATCCTTATTGGTATTTTTATGTAAGCGAAAAAGTAATGCCTAGAATTTCAAAATATGGGAAATATACTAAATGAGTATTATGTTTAAGTCAAAATAGAAAAATTTAAATTTATAGCTAATTAAAATACCATAAACACTACTCGGAACTTCCTCCTTCTATATGCCGGTTTGGTTGTTGCCATTGGTGCACAATTTTTATTAAAACTTTAAGTGAACTCACCTGCAAGTAAAAAAAGGTACGACAAAATTAGTTCATATGTAAGTATTGAGTTTGTATGAATTTCTATAGGATATATTATATAATATTCAAAACCGAAACCAGCTGACTTAAAGAGAACACTGGCTTTTTCATATTTGACTTACCTTAATGATATTCAGAATTTGTCAATATTCAAAAAAAAGATGAACGTGATTTTTAGAGAAATCGAACAGTATAGTTTTTGATCTAAAGGTATATAACATACACTAATTATATTTAGAAACTTTGGCGAGTTGAAATTTGGGCGTACAGAAGTATGGATAAATTTCAGATATCTAGAGGCAACTCTCTTAAAACGGGCTCTTTTTAGTCACTTATAATCGGCAGCACGACGTTAGCGTACGCTAGCAGCGTACAAATCTTATAGCTGCAGATAAATACGGAATTCCTCAAATAATTTCCCCTTTTATTCTCCAGGAGCGCCAGAGCTCCGGAGAGGTTTAAGAAGTATAAAGCCAAGGTAGCTCATTTCCGAAAATTTATCTCCCACGACACTCTGGTCTTATATTTAACTTTGTGTGAAATTCCTATACGAAGAAATAACATAATTAAATCTGCTGAAACGACCAAAATATCTAGAAAACTGAGTTCCAAGCTAACTTCTGAACAATTTCTTGTTCTGCTGTTCACTGCCAATCACTATTAAAAAAAAATTGACATTCAGGGACTCTGCTTGACCCACAGTAGACCAGGCTTTAAGATTAATTTGCAGATCAGTCAGCTATTTAGAGTAGAATCCGAACTCAAAGCGGATCGTTGCATAGATGTAACAAGAGTGTTTGTGGAAAACAGAAATGTCGTACGAATATTCTCTAATAAGTCTATAGAGTCTCTAATAATACTATATCCGATTCGAAAAACTGACTTCGAACAAACATAGATACTTATTCGAGGTTTTCTGAATGGTTTTCGTAAGATGTTATATGTACTTGCCTGATGATATACAAATATGGTAGTATTTAATAGATTAATAGTGGTAGAATTTTCAATCTTCTAGGAATATTGACCTAATTTAATCTAACTAAAGCTCTCTACTAAACCCCACATATAAGTATACAAAGTAATACCTGACAAACCTTTTGTCAAAACATGTTACACCCTGCATACGTATACAATTTTATTGTTAACTCTACTTCGTGTTACCCCTTGCAGTCGGGGCAGAGGTTCGTAGACGCGCTTGTGTTGTGGCTTGAGCGTGTATAACATGACAATATTTAATTAAATGCGAAAAGAAAAAACGTAAATCCAATTAAACTTTTAATTTCATTCAATTTGAAAGTGAACATTCAACAACAACAACACCAACAAAAGCCAAATAATATTTTGAGCTGAGAAAGATGCAGAGAGCGTGTATGTTTGGTAAGGGCAGACAGCGAAGCGTGCGACATAGGAGACACTGTAACAATAATATTGCGTCAATGACGCAGCAGCGCCCTTATAAGGCCGGATAAGGGAAGATTGCAGGAAAAATTGTTAAGTTGGATAATATTAAAATTTAAAAGAAGTGAGTGTGGTACAAATTGTGATTTGAGGTTGGTTAAAATTTTTTTTGAAGAATACAAATTTTCAGAAGTTAAACTTTTTTGTTTTAAATTAAAGTTTAATTAAGTAAATATGTCAGTTAAAATTAATAATGGAGAAATAATAGGGTGATTAAATTTAATAAAAATTTAAAATTTGTATGAAAAAATTTAAAAAAAATTTAAAGAATAATATAAGTATATATATGGAATTTTAAAAATTTTTATTGATAAATAAATTTTATAATAGTAAATTATATAATAGACAAAATTAATTAAATAATTATATTAAAATAATGAAAAAATTTTAATCTTATTTAATTAAAAAATATATTAATTATATATATATATATATATGTATATATTAAAAATAATTATTTACGTCTCTATTAAAAAAATTTAATTTAAAAATACAATAAAAAAAATATTTTTAATTTAAAGTAAATTAAAAATAAATATTGAAAATAAAATAACTTTAAATCTGTGTGAAAAACATTTGATGTTGTGTGAAAAAATAAATAACTTAAAAAAATATTTCAAAAATAAATTCCATATTTAAACCAAAAAATTTTTTTAAATAACTTCTTCCTTTTCTACAAAATATTCTAAATTATTATTATATATATATTTTAATATAGAAGAATTTTAAAACATAATATTAATTTTTTTTACAAATTTAAAAACAATTTTCAAAACAGGAATTATGTTTATATCTCATAATCGAATACAAAAAAAAAACATTTTTAAAAAATTTGCAGAATTTGCAAAATTCACTAAAATCCACTATTTTAAATATTTATTCTACAATAAGTTTCACTTTCAACCGTTCTACCAGCCGCTGCAGCTCCAAGTGGAGTGGCTTTATATACACGTTTAACTTTTAACTTGAAACTTTATTCGAACTCTAACTTGTAATTTTGCCTGAAAGTCATGTTGCAAGTTTTGGCTGCCGCCAGTTACATTAACGCCACGAAAAAGTCTTAATTAAAAGTTCTTTGGAGGGCGAAAAAATACTTAAACTCATACATAGATAGTTACATATGTTGCCATGTGTGCGTGTATTGGTGAAAGAGTTGCGAGTTTTGTTGAAAAAGTTTGAAGTGGGAGTGATCAGGCAACAGAAAAGGGAAATAAAATTTTCAGAAAGAGATGTAAGAGAAATCTGGAATATAATGGGAATAAATATAATAATAAATAAAATATAATATTTAGTAAAAACATATTAAAAGAAAATGTAATAAAAAATAAAAAAATAAAACTCAATAAAATAAAATAAAACAAAATAAATTAAAATTAAATTAACTTAATTAACAAAATTATAATAAAGTAATTAAAAAAGCACAGAAAATAAAAAAATTTATTTGCTTACTGTTAACAGAAAGAAAAAAAATGAATTGAAAAATTATAACTAATTAAAAAAACTTTAATTTTCAGAGTAGTTTTGTAATGAAATAAAATAAAATTAAATCAATAAAATTTAGTTAAAAAAGCACAAAAAAAAAAATTTGTTTGTCAACTGTTAATAGAAGGAAACAAAATTAATTAAAAAATTGTAATTATTTTAAAACAAGTAAGGAAGGGCTAAGTTCGGATGTAACCGAACATTTTATACTCTCGCAAAGTCAAATAGTATACTCGTTTGAGATTTCTTTGTGGATTGGCTGATATTTTTGGTAGAAGGTCAACTATAGGCACTGGGGTCCACATATTTAGTACTTAGGGGCTTAAACAGTTTTGGTTCGATTTAGACAATTTTTGGCCACAAGGTGGCATACTTTAATCGCATTATTCACGCAAAGTTTTATCCCGATACAGTCATTGTTGCCTGATTTGCATAGTGGAAAGTGAAATAATCAGATGGAATTTAAAATGGTGTTATATGGAAAGTAGGCGTGGTTGTAGTCCGATTTCGCCCATTTTTGCACTGTAAAGTATAGAAACATGAAAAGAACGTTATGCACCGAAATCGGTTAAGCAGATCTCAAGATATGGGTTTTCACCTAAAAGTGGGCTGTGCCACGCCCACTGTCTAATTTTGAACGCGGTTCCTATAAAGTCATCTCATACCATCCCAGAGATAGAATTTAATGACTCTGGCGTGTTTAGTGCTTGATTTATCGCGCTTTTAGTAGTTTTTAACAGTACCGTTATATGGGGAGTGGGCGGAGTTGCCACCCGATTTCAACTATTTTCACACCGTCAATAGAAGTGCTAAAAATATTTGCTTCCAGTGAATTTTGTTATTATAGCATTAGCGGTTTAGGAGATATGCACATTAAACCTATTAGAGGCGGGACCACGCCCACTTTTTTAAAAAAAATTTTAACTGCAGATGCCCCTCCCTAATGTGATCCTGTGTACCAAATAACAGTCTTGTATCTTATTGCGGAGCTTAGTTATGGCAAGTTATTTGTTTTTGATTAATGGCGTTTTGTGGGCGTGGCAGTGGTCCGATTACGCCCATCTGCAATACCAACCGTCTCACGGTACCATGAAACATGTCTACCAAGTTTCATAAAGATATCTCAATATCTGCACGGACGGACGGACAGACGGACAGACGGACGGACAGACGGACGGACGGACAGACAGTCACCCGGATTTCAACTCGTCTCTTCATCCTGATCATTTATATATATATAACCCTATATCTAACTCGATTAGTTTTAGGTGATACAAACAACCGTTAGGTGAACAAAACTATTATACTCTGTAGCAACAGGTTGCGAGAGTATAAAAAGTTTAATTTTAAGAGTAGTTTCGTCTAGCACAACGACCTTCAACACACAGATAAGCATACACCATAAAGTTAACTGTATATATATTTATGAATGTATTCATGCATTCATTTATTTATGTAGCCATGTATGTATTTATATATACATACATACATTGGTATCATCATCATACAAATGCCCGTCATAACAATGTAATCAACGAACAATGGATAGGTTACGTATACGCCAACGCGCTCCTACGAATAATAAGGCGTACATGAGTTCTGCGTATTTATAAGTATGTATGTATTATGAACGTTACTATTACTTTTGATGCAAAAAGTAATTAAGTATGTGACAGCATACAAAAACTTATTGATACAAATATTAGTTCACTAGTTAAAACCTACACCTGTTGTAACTAGTTGGTGTGGAGTGTAAGAGAGATTGCTAAAAAGTAACGAAAAATATTTTTTCGCAAACTTAGATTAATAAAACCTAAAACAATTCATTAAATATATTCATGAGCTGGTTAAAAAACTAGTTCAGAAGTAATTAGTGTCGGTGTGGTTAACAAAAAACCAGTATAAAAGTACAGCTTTGAGATTAAGATCATAATTAAGGGGAATTGTGTTACTTAGACACTGAGTCATACGTAACTAGTTAGGAATTGGTGTATAAAGGATTGGCTTAACTTACTTATTTTATGACCAAATAGTTAAATTGTGTTAATTAAACACTGGCTCATTTGTAATTAGGTATGAATTAGTTTATATATAACTAGTTTAAAACTACTTCTTTTACAACTAAATTACAACTAGTTACTACTCTACATAAGTCGCACGAAGTTAGTAGTGTGTTTTTTTTTTAAGTTTTTTCAACTTACAATTTTGTTGTCTTAGTTGCTTTCATCTACACAACTCTCCAATCAAGTTGTGGTCATCGTCACAGCTTATCGAAACCCAGAAGACACATCTACATCTATCTATGTAGTATGGAAATCTTATACAATTTCAACGCAACTGCCCGCTGCACGATATCCTGCAATTTGCGGTGCACTAATGTTCATAGCTCCGGGTTTTGCAAAAGCAATTCGTTTGCTATTCGCCTGTTTGTATGTATGTACAATATAGAAATTCTCTTTTATATTTTTGTTTTATTTTCTGCTTTCATGCTTTCACTTTTTTCACATTGCTTACACATTCAATCATTCGTTAGTTCATTCATTCGTTCATTTACGCTCGCATTCATGTAGATTGCTAGGCCAGCGTAGCTGGAGCTTTGTGGTATGTTTGGCAACTTTAATCTCGGACCTTTAATGGTTTTATTTTTTTTTTTTTCGAAATTTACTCGAGCAATGCCTGGCTGGTTAACTTGAAATACATACCTATGTATTTATTATATATATACAGATATATTATATACATCCCACTATATATTTCTATTACTTTTTCAAGTTGGTAATTTCTCCTTTCTATTTGCCTTTTTTGCCTTACTTCTGTTGATTGCTTGCGTAAAAGTGTAATTTCGAAAGATGAATGGCAAGTAATTGCACAGAAGTGTGAGTTTGGCGCAGTGTGCTGGTGTGAGTGCTTGAGGAAAATGATTGATATGCTTGTAT
The DNA here is from genome assembly GCF_042242935.1 of Bactrocera oleae. NCBI lineage: Eukaryota > Metazoa > Arthropoda > Insecta > Diptera > Tephritidae > Bactrocera > Bactrocera oleae. The sequence goes on from NC_091539.1 coordinate 6,720,161, forward strand.
ATGTTAAAATACAATGTAAATAATTATGCGCTGGTATGTGTGTAGGTTCTATGATGTTGCGCCATTAGAAAAAACTGCTAAAAAGGTATACTGAAATGTTATCTTTTGCTCAGGGCTGCTAGTTAAGCTTGTTGCAGGCTCATTTGAGAGTTATATGTATGATTGCAACAACAATTTTCGGTCAACTGTTATTATTTTTATGTCGGTTTTTGTCTGTTTTTTTAAGATTCCAGCATAGATAATAAGTTTGTTGAGTGACCCCAAAATAACTAGTTTAGTTCTAGTTGAGGAAGTAATTGTTCAAAAGTATGATTTTTCAAACACTTTTTAAAATTTTTGAGTTTTTGCTTCTAAATTAATTTTTTTAATAAAACGATTGACTATTCCGAAATGTACTAGTTATGAAATAGTTTCTGCGCAAAATACTTTCAAAACACATTTTAACAATCAAATTGAAATTTATATGAAGTAAAACATAATTTCAAAATAAATTTATAATATTTTTGAGGAAACTAAGCGCAAAACAACTGGTTTGTAACTAGTCGTGTGACTAGATTTCTAATAAATTGTGTTTACTTTTAACCTGTTAAAATTTTGTACTGTTTTGTTTTCTTATATTTCGTGATAAATGCAATTAAGAACTCAACCTTAAGTCACTACTTCGAAACTAGTCCATGGTTGTTTACTTTTCAAATGCATTTTGGTAAGAAATTCTTAATCAGTTGCTACATATATGCTTAAGTGTGTTCAAAAGTATATCTATTTGACTTTATAAGCCACATTTATTTGTAAGACAAGTCAGTCAAATTTAATTAATTACGTAGAAACTAGTTTGTAAGTAACTAGTCCATAAGTGACATTTTGTAGCAAATATTTAACTAACTGTCCGAAATATCAAATAAATCAAAATTAACTGAAACTAGTTTGTAAGTAACTAGTTTGTAAGTAAATAGTTTGTAAGTAACTAGGCCAGTATGGACTTGTGTAATAAAATTTTAACTAGCTGTAAGTAAATAAATTTGTTTCCGTATTTTTAAGACAACTCAACCAAAATTATCTAGTTCGAAACTAGTTTCCAAATAACTAGTCCATAAGTGATTTTTTGTAGTAAATTTTTAATTAGCTTGCAGGATATGTAACGTTTGAGGAATTTTTTATATTTGAGATTGCAACCATATATATAAACAAAGTAAAAGCAAACAATAAACTACTCTTCATGTTTCTCCATTCGCTCAATTATACACTCGCTCTTTGTCTAAAGCACCAACATTATTTTTTTCCGACGCTATTCACTTTAATTAGGGTAATTTCGTCTAAGCTATAGAGTGAACGGCACAGAAAACCTCAAAAAAAAAAAACTACCGAAACAAAAAGTCATTAGTTGAGTATAGTCAGCTCAGTTGAATAATGAGCTCTTGCAAAATTTATACACAAAATTGTGAGCATAAATGAAAATACACATTTTTGGTTATGAACCATTTGCCTTTGATACACAAGTTTTGCACAAAATAAGTAGAAAACAGCAGATGAAAAACCAAGCTCAAAAGGGTCAACTCACAATTTATGACACAAGATCTTTAATTTAGATGACTTTCTACACACAGCTGCCCTGTATTTATGTGTACTTATGCGCGCTAGCCATCGACTAGCTGACCCTTACACTCCACATATATGCATGTATTTGTGATTGGTTTAGTGCTCATATCCTCTACTGACACGGTGTCATATGCAAGCTTTTATATCCTTCCTGCCAGCTGTGCGCTCAACTTTATTGCTTTTATTACACACAAACGCACACATGCACATAAGTGAGGGCAGTGCATATATGATGTACTTGTATATATGTTAGTGAAAATACCTGCTGGCATTTGTTATTTTAGCTGGTCGATGATAGAGTGTTTCGCTTGAACTGCCATGATGATTGAGTGGTCAGTGGGTGTGTGGGTGAACACATGGATGAAAACCGTTAGTTACAAAAAAAAAAACAGTCGCAAATACATATGTACATACATATATACATATATGCATGTGTATACCTACAACAATGTAAAATAATATGGATTGCATGAAAGCTTGCGCGTGTAACATATTTGCCTTTCATTTGATAGGCCAACTTGAAGCAAAATATTAAAAATATTACAAGGGCCTTTGTTAAATTCAGGCAGTTTTGTTGCTTTGTTGAAATATTTACACATATTTTTGTAGAAATTATGGTTTACTGCTGCGTAAAACTACTTTTAATTGAATAAAAATAACTGGTCTCAAAACAACTACTTAAGAACTAGTTTGTACAAATCTAACTAAAACGAAATTTAGCGTAAATTAGCCTAATATGTATATATTTGTGGAAATAAAATAACCACTCTCAAAACAACTAGTTGTGAACTAGTTTAGCAAAATTCAAGCGGCCTTTTTAATAATAATAAATAAAATAAAAAATATCAATTCGTGGCTTAAGGTCTTTTACTTAAACAAAATTGCTTGAGCTGTATGTTTTATAAATATTATATAATGAAAATTAAAGCACAATTACTGCTTCGTCTTGGTTTACTCATCTGTTCCATAGAGACTGGTTCAAAGTCCAATACGAGCTTCGATGAAGCAAGTACAAAGCTTTGAGCTTATAAGCACGTTAAGAAAGCAGAAAAACTGATGTCTAAGACCTCAGATGTACGTCTATGTATATGACGGACTAAGGTTAGGTTTGGACAGTTAGAGACGCCTGTTCGTTGTGATGCCCAGAACTTCTAGGTGTGTATCAAAAAGACTGTCGCACTTCGACAAAAAGCCTAGAGCCTGCCACAATTTTATTGAGGCGACTAAAATCAACTTCAGCTAATTCGCGGGGTTGGTAACAAGTATGGTAACCAATACGCTTTAATCTGAGTCTGGCGAAAGCTGGACAGTGGAGGAGAAGGTGTCAAAATCTATAGACTCAACGCGTGTGTGCCAAGGGACAGTGTTCAGTGAGAACATGTATCATTCCGGCGATGTAAGCTTTTCTAAAAGGTAGCAGTTCAATGTACCTTTTACGTTCGACTTTGGGACAGACAATTTTCGTAACTCTACAAGCTTTGGTTGCTGATCAACACTTGCTGAGCTCGAGCGAGATCCATTGATCCAGCCCCCAGTATATAAGGTTAGATAAATTTGGGACAGAATTATGGTCGCACTTGTGTAGATTAATAAGTGAGATTACATTAACATTGTCTTGTATAAGCAATATTATTTAAGCTTAAAAAAAAAGCTCGATACTCATGGCACAAACTCAGCAGAGAGTGAGAAAGAGGCACAGGCTCAACGTTTGCTTTCAACGCATTAATTTAAATTGAATTTTAAAATACACTCACTAAAGCGACCGCGTAGAGCTCATCAAGGCAAGCAGCTGAGTTTGTCTATCAGTAATTGCTCGGAAAGCGCACACATCAAAACTTTACGATTAAGAAATAAATGCCGCTATATATTTAAGTATAACTGAGACTGTGCGAGTGCGTACGTGTGTGTTTGTGAGGGCATATAACTTCCCATAACTTTTACAGCGCTGATGCATTAGCAATAAAATATTTATTTTCAATGGATAATAAACAAGCTTTTTCACGCACCTGCGATATTACGAATATAATCGCAGAGTAGCAAAGAACAAAATTGTGTAGGAAGATGAAAAGAGAGTTGATGCTATCTTAAATCTGTAGAAATATGAGTTATAGGTATGCCATGAGTGAAGTGCAAACATTTTGAGTGGAAATAGAGAGTGTGAGTTAACCCTACGTGAGCAGTATAAGGGTGCAGTCAATGGCGTTGCCAGATAACATACTTAAAACAGCCATTTTCATAAACTCACAAACGAGTGCGCAACATCAAGCCGCTGGCAGGGAAAATCAGCAGTAAGTAGCTACCCGCGCGTAAAAGCGTAAGCAGCTAGTAGTAGCTGAAATGCGCAGTGTTCTTAATTTTTATGTTGTTTGGCATTATTATTGTTTTGATGGTGCTGTTGATGGCGGTGATGAAATTGCTGTCGTTAAAGCAGTTGTTACAAGCGTTGCGAAAGCTTAAGAGCGCCAGCTAAGCTGCTCTAATGACAGCTGAGTCCGTGTCTGCAGCGCATGGCTGCTGGTTTGGATGCGTTGTGATAAGCATGCCAGCAGAAATGATGGATGTGTTAATAATATAGCCGGTTGCTGTTGTTCAACATAATAAAGGTAATTTTAATAATATTGTTCTTGCGCACGGCGCTGCCAGCACAAATAGTTTATTTAAATTAAACTTAAACTTCGGCTGCACTGCAGCTGTAATACCATTCACAAAGACAAAGGATACCTTACAATTACTTGATTTTGATCGTTCAGTTTGCATGACAGCTATATGCTATAGTGGTTCGATATCCACAGCTGCGACAAATGAGCAACTTCTTAATGTGTGCAAAATTTCGGATCGATATCTCAAAACTGAGAGACTAGATCGCGTATATACAAACAGACAGACAGACGAACATGGCTAAATGGACACAGCTTGTCTTTCTTTGCTTTTGTATTATCCCTATCTCTATTTCTGTCTCTATTTCTATTTCTATTTCTATCTCTATCTTTATCCCTATATCTATTTCTAGCACTATTTCTATCTTTATATCTATCTCTATCTCTCAACATCATCATCCTCATCCTCATCCTCATCTCCATCTCTATCTCTATCTTTATCTTTTATCTATAGCTTTACCTTTCTTTTTATCTCAATCTTAATCGTAATTCATATTTATCCTCATCCTCATCGTCAGCCTCATCCTTCTCTTCATCTTCATCTTTATTTTTATTTGCATTTTCATCTTCATCATCCTCATCCTCATCCTCATCCTCATCCTCATCCTCATCCTCATCCTCATCCTCATCCTCATCCTCATCCTCATCCTCATCCTCATCCTCATCCTCATCCTCATCCTCATCCTCATCCTCATCCTCATCCTCATCCTCATCCTTAACCTCATCCTCATTCTCATCCCGTTGTTCGACCATATATCTTCATCTCTGCCTGAGAAGCTCTAATACTAGTACAGTTCACAAATTAATTACCCTGATTTATAAACGACTCTAAAACAAGTTTGGAATAAAAGCTTCGAACCAAACTCACATAACGCTGCAGAGCCGTTTTCTAGTTCGAAGTATATAAGCTCTGTAAATATTTTTCGCTGAAACTAAGTACGATATTGACAATCTTCTTGCAAAAGTTACTCAGTTAGTCTGAATTATTCCTGATATCTTCGAAACACTGCAAACCAAATGCCGCTGCTTTCAACATATTATGTATATGTATAAGGCAGAATGCTTTTAAGACCGTTTCCGACTGTCAACATCCTAAATTATTGTTAAAATCGTCCATAGAAAGACTACACATTTGATCTACTTCGTTGTCTTCAATGTCGAAATGTAATAGATATACTGTTGTAGGGCAAAATTATGCATATATCCCCAGCAAGTAAAGACATCCCTCAGCGTAAAGAACATTCAATTATCCTAAATTAAATTGTTTGAATGATTTGAGCAGCATATGGCTTGAGCTTGGCTCCAGCATTTCCATCTTCAACCTTCTCACATTTTATTATCGCTGAACTTTGCAGCAGCTCTTTCCCTACTTGAGTCACCTACACTTATATTTACCAATTTCAACTCTGTATGGAAATATCAATTTGCCGTAACCATTAGTAGTGCGAATGCAACCCTGCATTACATATATGCATTATCGTGCGCAATTTTGCGCACTGCACTCATATTCGTTAGCGACTTTGTAAATAAAATGAAAATTTCACAAAATTTAATTACTTTTCGAATACCAAGCGTTTGAGTGCATCGTTAGACGTTGCCGACTTGGCTCCGCGGGCGGTACGAAAGTACTCATTCATATGCTCATGCCAATTATATGATGATTGCACAAGTGGGAGCTACATAAATGCAACGCTGTTGCTGCGCGTGTAATGGATAAAGTTTCTTTGGAGCCTTTGATGGCGCGCGCTACGCATAGTTTTGACTTAGCGACGCTGTATTTTCTGACAGATACAGCGCTGCTACCGCGCTCGTCAACTACTCACAAGTCAGCATTCATCAATTGTTTGCGCAAAATTTCAAAAGTTAATGAAAATATGGAAACTTTGGCAGCTAAGTGACGCCGCGTACTCCTGCTCGTTGTGCCGAAGTCACATGCTCGCCTTACAAACTGTTTACTCTCATACTCGCAATCAGTTCCTTTGCAATTCTTTAAGTCAATACGTAGCCTTTCGTATACAGCTACTTTTTTCGTTGAGTTTTTGTTTCTGCTGTTTGCTTTCTGCTTTCATAATGAAATTTTCAATTTTCAATTTGATTGCCTTTTCGCGTTTCCGTTACAGCTTCGCTTTGTTTATTTCCACATCAGCGATTCCCCACGGTCTGGCATCGATAGCTCGGCGCATACCTTTGTCGTTTACCTTTCAGCTGCTGAATTTTTGGCGTCCAGGTTTGAGTATATTCAGCGCAGAAGGCAGTAGGTAAACAATGCCTTTCGGCATAATGAAATTAGTTAGTTTTTCGCTTTGTTTCTAATCAAATTTTTTCACGTCTTCCCAGGAGTTGTAATTACGCTTATGCTTGGATTAGCCGAAAGCAAAAGCGAGAAAACATTTTCGCGCCGAAGATATGATGCATTTTAATTTAAAAGCTGAAAAACTAGTACGCAATGAGAGCTCTATTTTGCAATCCCTCATTGAGTAGAAAATCTTTTGTTTTTTAAAAGGCTTGTTAATCTAGTGCACCAGCGAAAGACAGGTACAATAACCGAAAGATTGGTTGGTTTTCATTCGAAAATAATTTTTTTATTATTTAAATGTGTTACCTCCCGTGTGTGTAAGGAGGAACGTCTGCGACAATAACAGATGAGTTGGTGTAATATTCTCGATCGGCAGGTTCGCGTCAACCGTCGGTTCCTAAAGGTGACGCCGGTTGACACGGAGGCTCAATTTTATTAAGCGTCCCCAACAAGTAGTATAATTTTGCGATGAGTCTATGAGTCTACTCTGTGGGTTCTTCTGGCAATAGAGGATTGATAGAATGAGTCGATAATTAGCTTTGCTTTCATGCAGAGTTAAGCTTTGTATGGCTCAAAGTTACTGAACTTAAATGTCAGAAAAAGAAGCAAGATCGAAAATGTCCACTACAAAAAAGCATTGAGATCGAAAGTATTAATAAGATTTCATTTCTGTACGAAGACACTAATCTAAACGGATTAGTTTTTAAAATCTCTAATTTTTTTTCGGGCACTAAATATAGCTGTCATGATTTCTAAGAAGCGCTCTTCAGAAACTTACTATTTTTTGTTAAAGTGTGCTTTGGAACCATAAACTTAAGGAGAACTATGCTTCATCGAGGAAGTACGAAGCTCGAATATATTTTAGGACGAAAGAAGAACTATATATCGTAAGGGAACTACCTCCCTAAGCAAGTACCGAGCTCGGTTTTGAAGTTTGTTATCCATGACAGATCATATCCATGTGCAGTTGTTGGTGTAGCGGCAGAATTCTGCCGAGTTGACATTCCTTGGCCGGAACGAAATCCGGATCCTTGCTGATTACGCAGACCCTACTGTCGCAGATGGTACTTAGAGTTTTACTACGTAAACTATAGAGCACATATTAGGCCAGAAAACTCAAAATTCTATGAATTTCATAAAAAAATAAGCGAACTCCCAAATGTAGGCAACAGAAAAGTTAAAGACTTGTAAAATTTTATAAACCTCGCAGCTGGAAGTAATAATAGAAAGTACCAGCAAAACTATTATAACAAAAGATAAATGTATAAACTTGAAGCAATAAAGGAGACATTTTATTTTAATGTGCCTAAAATTATGTTAAACTTTACTTAACACAAATCCCAAGTATTTCCTTTGCATTGTATAGATTTAATTTAAATAAAATGGCAAACATTTGCCAAAAGCCTACAAGGGCGCACACATATAAAAGACAGAGAAGGCGAGAGAGAGAGAGAGGAAGTGTGTCAGCGAGGGCGAGAGTAGCGATATATTAAATACAGACATATTTGTTTGGTAAACACACACACATTGTGTTACAACTAACAACTCAACACTGACGTTTGCTGTTTAATAAACTGTTGCAGTCTTTAAGGCGTTTCAGCTTTTTGTTTGTTTTGTTGCTGGCACACCGCTTTGGCCGAACCAAATGCCCGGCTACTTACTTGCGTCGGCAGTTCATTTACTCCACCTACGCTGAAGCAACTTTACACATCAACCCCTCCCCCTTCACTCTCTCTCACTTTGCTTGCTGTTCCTTAGCTTGTCGGTGCTCAACACCGCCAGCATTGCCGCTAACAACAATCAAAAGCAATGATTGTCGACAATAAAATGTAACGGTTATGTTTATCTTTTCTTACTTGCATTGTAAATATTTAATGGCATCATTGCCGAAAAGCGCCCACTGTGACTACAGACCAACTCGAATGTATATAGTCGCATATGAATATGTGATGAGGATATCTCTTTTAGCTTTCTTGTAGCTACTGTGGCCACTTGGCAGTCCTTGTGTATTATGTCGGTAACTTTCGTAGTAATAACAACATTGTAATGAGCTCATAAGCTGTCAAGAGAAAGCGTAAGAATGGAAAAAAATACCAAGAACTCAACAAAAATAAAAATAAAAAAAAACTAAGGTTAGGGAAAGAAACATCAAAAACAATGTTTGCGAACTGTTGAAAAATCATTACTTTGGATTTTTATTTAATTCAATGGAATTTGAAGTTCTCCCCTTACCATTGAAGTGTTGAGTTGGTGAATGGTGCGGACGCAAGGGGAGAAGTAAGCGAAAGCTGTGCGTATGAATTACTAAGTTGAATGAGCGTAGGCGGACAGGTACGGAAAACAATAAATTCAATTAATAATGGCTGTAGCCACATCGACTCTTGTAGGGAGTAGGTCAATTACTGAGATAACCCTTAGGAATTGCGATAAAGGAAGTCTTATCAGTTGCTACAAAGCTTCAAATACTTCAAAGCTTTGAAATTAGTTCCGAGTTTATGATAATTGGCTCTACTGCACTTCTAAGGATACGAGCTAATGGCTGGAGATAGAGATTACATGCGGTAGAAGTGTAAAAAAAGTCTCCTTTTTTGATTTAGACTCTGTGTATTCCAGGCTACTTTAGATAGTTTGGTTAACTCTTCAACTAATGTAGTATATTTGAACTGCACGCACTCGAGGTTTTTCGATATAAATGGACGTGAGGCCTCCGTAGTGGGATCTAGGTGCTCCAAATTGGAAGCGTCAGCTCTGCGATTACTTAGATAAACTCTTACTAAAGAGATAAAATTCTGTTATATGAAAGTACTTCCAAAACAATCTACTGGTCAAGTACGCAGTCAGAGCTTAAATGGACTTTTCAGATGGTTATGGTAAAAAAATGTTTTGTTAGTCTGATCGAGTTCAGCTGACGTCAATGGCAGACTGTTGGTTTAGTTAAGTAAATACCGGTATTTTTGCTTTTCTAGAATTTAGATGATTACTGACTCTTGAAAGAAGCAAAAAAGAAGTTTTTTGCAAAAAGACCGTCGCAATATATCCGTTTTGCTATTGAGAGTGCAGGATTGGTTAAATAAAAGGTGTTTCATAAAGTTTGGTTTGGGCGGATCTTATGAAAAGAGTAGCTTTTGCTTCATTCAACTCGACAATTGAAGTCTAGTCTTGATATCGTAAAAGGCTAACGTTATCCGTTTTGTCAAACGTCAATAAAAGCTAATACGAAGCTTCGTTTAAATAACGCTAGGAGCTCAGCCTCTATTGTATTGTGAATTAAGAGAGCTGAGCAGAGATTTAGCTAACAGTAAGTAGCCACTAAGCGGCCTAGAGTCTATCGAAAACATTTTCGCTAATAGATATCTTTAATCCCTTGAAATCCGTCACGAAATGAAAATAGAAGACGGCCCTCTCTGCTTTTCAACATCGGTCTTTTGGTCCAATAAATCCACCACCATGTGAAAACTGTCCAACAAAGCGAAATTTATTTAAATTTGCAATTAAATTTTTATAACCGTTTTTGTGCAATATAACGGGCCAAACTCGCTCGCTCGCACGTGATGTAGACCTTTCTCGGTTAACTTCCCCTTCTCATTGACATTGTTTGGTTTATACAATGAGCATTTTTGCGTTGTTTATTTCTTGCGCTTACCCCACAGGCGCACACAGGGTCGTATTGACCAGTTTCACTGCCATTAATATGTATGTGTATGTTGTTACAGCAATTTTTTTTATCCTCTCTGCTGTCGCTTGGTAAATGGGCTGCGGTGCAATGTCAATGCAAGTTCGCGTCTCAAATTGCCCTTTTTTCGAAAGGTAGTTAACAACGCGCGCCCATCAATAAAAGAGATAGATGACCTTGTACCGGGAGTGGGGCAAACGTTTGGTTGACAAAAGCTGAGGAAGAATGAAAAAGCCCGAAGCTCAACCCGCACGGTCCCATAACGCGTTAGCTTCCACATGAAAATCCAATCAAGCGTTTTATTTTCCCCAAACAAGTAAGCAGCAACGCGTTAAAGAAGAACGAACGGGGGTAGCGTAGCTCAGCAGACGAGTAGCATTCAGTTGAGGTGGCGCTGGATTGAGTTGGAGTCCACCGATACGGCAGTAGCCGTATTTGAACTCATCCAGGCTCCTACCTTGCAACTCCACTGCAATGTGGGCTCTCGGGGGGTCGGCTGCCCTTACGTAGTGCACGTCTCCTTTCGAGCGAATTGTTTTTCCAGTAATGCTTCAATTTCAGTTTTTAATTTGCATTTTTTTGCTTTCTGTTGCCTTTTTGTATTTGTTCAAGTGTGTCTTTCGTGCATCTTTTATTTGTCTATCGGTTTTATGTTTTCTTTTTGCCAGCCACACACTGGCCATTCGAAAAAGTCGAACTCGAGCTCATGGGTCAGGTTACAGCTATCGGTGACAGAAGCGTATGGCAAATATTTCAAGAGTCACACATCGGCAACGCGAGATCTGACTATAGAAGATGGAGTGTCATTAAGTGGCGGTCAATGTGCGCACCGCTGGGGAGCTGGCGCAGCGGTCAGGACATTGGTGCGGGAATATTTTTGTGGTCAGTCGTGCCGGCAACGGTAATTGCAATTGTTCATTGCTGATTTTTCACTTTGCATACGTTTTCGTTTAAAGTTTTTCATTTGTCTCTGAAATATATTGGACCATTTTTGTTGTTACTGCGCAAGAAGCATTTTTTTATATCTTTATTTCTTCAAAAGTCGTTGGCGGGTAGTTATATTCGAAAGCAAAGTGTGTGTGGAGATAATTAAAAAGTTTAACGATAATAGAGAGGATCTCACAACAGAGTCAAGCGGGCCATTGTTTGGCATTTTCATCATTTAAAGGGACCTTTTATATATTCGACGAGATAACAGGGATGCAATGAGATTTTAGAATTATTCAATGAAAGACCAGCTGACGTAGGCAATCTTCTGACTCCATTACATGAAACTTAATACCCAAAAGAACCTGTTTATAACAGTAAGCTGTTCTATGTTCTCGTGGAGTTCATATAATATAGTCTTTAAAATTCCTGGCTCATAATTGCTGTAGTACCTACTTGTTAATGAAGCTCGCAAATCCTGAGGTTTTATCTTGCGAAAATTGAAATTTTTGATATCGAAGATCGAAGAAAATATTTCTAAAATATTATTACAATAACCTTTTTATCGCTGCAGAGATGTCTTGAAGCATGAACGAAGTATTGGAAGACAATAGTTCGGAATTTTTAAATTTTAGCAATTTTTAGACAACACAAAAATGTTCTCAAGTTTTACCAATAAGGTAAACCTTCGACCACTTTAAGATGGTGACTCAAGTTGATGAAGCTTCAAACTCCAAATTATCTAACTTAGAACACTAAATTATACTATCCAGCTGGTAGAATTAGTACACTGCTGAAATCGAAAGCTTACAGGAATCTTCCAAGGGACTCTTTTATACAGTTATCACTGATAGACTGACTAAAATTTGCTTAAAACTTTCCGAGAAATAGCTAACCAAAGAACTGCTAAAAATTTGAGAGAAAGCTGAAGTGGAAGTGTTTTTACTCATTCACCGAAGCTTCGGAACTTTCGGATTACTATTTGTTCGAAATCTGATTTTCTGTCTGTGACTCATAACACGAACAGACTTTACGTAAAAGTTCCGCTTGAATTGTGTAGCAGCAACTGTCTTTAAGAAAGGAGCTCAGTCCACACTGAGTTACAAGAAATTCTAACCTCCAATTTGGACAACTCTCTGAATTTATTCATACACTTATTTATTTTGAACTAATTTCCGGTGAGCTGCATTGACACTTCCGCTGTGCTGACGCGAAAATGAAGAAATGCCACCAAGAGGTAAGCGCAACATGACTTCCTTTTTAATTTCCTTGCTGGCAGTGTAAAAAGAACGCAGCGTGTAGCATACAAGCTGAAGGTGACACGAAAAATATGCGTAGAACTATGCAGAATGAAAAAAAAAAACACGTAATAGAATGAAATAAAAAGCGAAAACTGCGTGATATCTGCGAAAATATGAAAAGCCAATGAAATGAATGCTGATGTTGCAAATTATTAGCAGTCGTTATACTAATAAAGTTATGCGAGCGCGCAGCAGAGCGGAAATGGAAGGAAGTAGAAGAAGTATGAGCAACAGGAAAATGGAAGATGAAGTGTAAAGGATAGCGAAAAAAGATGAAACACCGACGCTCAAGTCATATTTGCAACGCTTTTGCATTACTAGCACTCATTTCACGCACAAAATCTTAACAAAGCTGGAACTTATGCAGCAAGACTTGTAGCTAGCACTTTAAAGAACATTGCCGTGCAGATATAGACAGCGAATAGTAGGGGCATATAAATGAAAATGCGTAATCAAAATTTTAATTAAGATTTACGCCTGCTTCTCGGCAAGCTTTACCATCATACCTTTAGTCAGCGCCGACCGTAAGTGTGAAAAGCACCTGCCAGCTTTCGCTAGTCAGCACGGCAAGCAAGCGGTGTGGCACTTATAATCGATACGTTAGTGGGCGCGTAGGTGTGCCTCAGCGGCAGCTGGTGTCTAGCGCTTTGTAGTTCGCAACAATGACAACGCTGCTAAAGCAAGTCTGTAGGTTACAGCAACTTATAAGTAATTTCTACATTAATCTATCTCTCTATCTCTCTTCAATTACCTACTCCGTCTTTCTCAACCATTTATGCTTATTTATAAAGAAATATGCAAATCACATTGGTCCACGTGCTCTCACACTACTCATACAAACTCCGCTCGCCGCTCTCTGCTCCCTCGTATCCCGTTTTCCATTTATTATTATTGTGTTGAGTAGGAGATGGCTTGCTGCGTTCATTTTATCTATTATGATAATATTGAAATAGTGTCATCATCATCAGCAACGCGAACCCCGTCATGTAATACGTCCTTTTATGTACATAGCTCCTTCGCAGGCGGCGAGTAGCTGCTGCCCTTTAGCGTCTTTCGTCATCACTTTCAACGCATTCAATGCTATTTGCTGTCCGTTGCAGCGCTGAAACGCGCTTCTCTGTTAAAACTCTCGATACCGTATAGACCGGCAGCGTTGTTTGGTTTTGTTTTTGTTATGTTACTGATAGAAATTCACCGATAAAATATTTAAAATGTAATTTAGCACAAGGATTTTGGCATTAAGCGGGTATTATAAATAGGCTACCGGGGATTGCGTTGTACCTAATTTGGTTAAATAAAGGTTTTTAGTTGGCGCAGAGTTGATTACGGTGGAGTATGGTGGCACTAGCGACCTATTAGTAAGCTCTAAGGAGTTGGGGTTTAGTTGAGTGAATTTGTATCTAGCTATACCATATTAAAGGAAATAAATAATTTATTTTTGAGTTTAAGACATGGATTTCCTAAATATAGAAGACTAGACTAGAAGAAAATCTCTTTAATTTTTGTGGTTCTATAAAGCCGTTGAGAATTATTAGAAGACTGAATAGTTTACGAAAATTGAAAAAATTTAACTTTACTATTGTTTTTTTCCATAAAAAATTGTACGCTAGAAAAGTTGTGATGGCGCAAAAGTATAAATATTTTTAGAACAGAAATTTTAGAACTAAAATATTAAATTGAAATATTTAAAACATTTGACACCTAACTTTTTTGTAAATTGCTGTTTTTACTGAAACTTTTGATGAGAAATATTTTTAGAACTCAAATGTTGTTTTAGTACTACAACTGTTTATCAAATTTTTTTTTGGCAAACAAATAAATAAAATATGAATATATTATATAGGTATAACAACAAAACTTTTAAAAATAACATGAATTTTTTTTAAAATTGTGATTTTCAGCATTTGAATTTTTGTGCAAAATTTATACTTTTTAGAACAACTGATTTTAGTGCTATAATAATAAATTTAAAAATCTGGCACATAATATTTTTGTACTTCTGCAATTTTTACTGAAACTTTTTGTGTGAAATATTTTTAGTACTGATTTGTTGTTTTAGTACTAAAATTGTTAACCTATTTTTCTTTGTAAAAAAAATATATTAAATATGAATATTTACCGAAAGAACAGTCAGTATTAAAAATTTTGTACTAAAAATATATATAGCAAATTCATTAAATACCAGATTTTTGTATATTTAGTACACAATTTTGTATCAGCAAAATTAAACACTTAAGTATACATAGGTTGCAAATAAGAAACTTATAATATTTGAGCCACTGAAAGTGTGCAATTTATAGTCAACATATGTATACTTGTCTAACTATTTAAAGTATTATCGAGAATGTTTAGTACTTCAAAATTTTTAGTAGATCTTTATTAATTTAAAAATATATAATTTATAGTCAGTAAATACTTGTAGATATTTTGAAAGCATGATTATTAAAACAAGTTTAGTACACTTTTAGTACAAAAAAATTTTAGTTACTATTGAATTTGAAAATATAAAATTTATAGTCAATAAATGTAAATCTGTTTAAAGTACTATCTAAACATATTTAGTACAAAAAAAATTTTAATTAACTTTCTTTCGTCTCAATTTAATTTTAAATTAAAGTGTTTAGCTTTATTTATTAAATAACTGTATCTACCTCTATGCAACTCTATTTCGTAAAGCAGCAGCATATATCGAAATGCAACCATATTCATTTATAAATTTAAAAGTTATACGCCACTTTATCATTTATTTGAGAATCAGGCGCCTGCTATGAACAAATTCATGAAAAATGTCTCTGTTTTGAACTTTTTATTTTATTTTCGATTATTTATTTTTTTCTATCGAAAAATTGCCATAAATTCCAATATGAACATAATTCTTGCATCTATAAATTGTCAGACATTTTAAGACCATTTGTTTTACAACAAAATTTACATGACATTGCGACTGCAGCAGATGCACGCAAAGAACAAGCACACTTTTAGGAGCCTTACAAAACGCAAATGGATATTTTATAGACGGAAAAATATTTGCATAAACTGAATAAAGTAAAAGTTCGGCCGACAAGCAGCGAGAAAATGGGAGAGAGAGGGAGAGAGCAAGTTATATTAGAAGCAATAGACGCTAACGAGTATTTGAGCAGAAAGTGAGTGTGAGCGCGAAGCAGCAGAAGGATTTCATGCACTGCTTTTACAACCATGTAATGCCAAATAGACTATGTATTGCCTAGACAAGTTAAGGTAAAATGGCAGACTCGCCTCTATTAGGCAAACTAACGCAGGCGGGCGTAAGTAATGATCCATTGGCGAGGCGCGTGTGTGGTGCTTGGGTGTCTAGTACGCTGCTAAGTATATGTAGTTATATATACAACACAGTCAGGCGCTTGGCGGATACGAGTCTATACTATACTAGATAACTAAAGTTAGGATGACACACAGCAGGCTGCAAGCAACTACGCCTACGCTTAGGCAACACTCACGCACAAACGCTCAAACATTTACCCCTATTGCTGGCGCATAGTTTTGTTATTTCTAGCAAATAGTTAGATATCGAATAGCTCCACCGCCTGCTGTGTCAATTGCAGTTTGCTGCACTGTCTGACCATGCAGCATCCGCCTGCAAGTGGCGGCGTCTCGTCTTTCAACCAACAATTTGCTTGTCTGCATAGCTAGGTCGAACTAGCACAGCAGTGGTATATATGTATATTGCTTCTACACCCACTTCACGCTCACCCTGTGACTTCCTTCTCACACGCCGCGCGCTGAAATCACTTCGCATGCTTTGCACGTGTGCGCACATGTGGCACGCGTGGCAAGCAATTGAACTGTGCTAAAACAAATTTCCATTTCGATTTCATGTATATACATATATATAGATATATGTATATGTATCGTTCATATGCAGCGCGCATTGCATATCAGTCGTTTGGAAAAATTTCTAGAGAATTGTTAGTGATTTTTTGTCGGCAATTTCAATATGTCGTGTTCGGGCTATGAAGTTGCCATTTTGGGTTTGCGTGCAACGGTTGTTTTAAGCGCAAAATAAAGAAATAACACAATGTATAGTGGAAAACTTGCACCTGCGTCCACCTTTAGCTTTGCACATATTATGAATTTGCACTTTTAAAATAATATTTTGTTTTGATTTTTTAACTTTCCTTTTTTTTACTCCTTACTGCGTCTGCTCTCGTACACTCTTTGTGTATATTTTTTGCAATTTTTTTTACCGTTATTGTCGTTTTACACAGTCGCGTTGTTGTACTAATTTTACATACTTGACTCTAATGCTGGTTGCTTGCTCTGTATAAGCTTGCTATTGGCAATTTTTGGTTGCACTTTGTGCAAAAATGGCCCCAAAAAGAGTAAAGTAGAGAAGATTACGGAATTTTTCCTTGCGCTCAGCTTTCCGCATTATGATAATGAAAGAAAGTATGTTCTATAAGGATTATTGCTAATATTGATCAGATAAAATATTGTCATATGTACTAAAATTTGTCCTAAAAAGTATACTACTGAAAATATGTACTAAAATGTGTACTAAAAGTTCGATTTTGATAAATTCTAGTAATTTTTAATACTTACGCTGAAAGTTTTAAGAATGTATAAATTGAACTCAAATATGAACTAATAATAAGTACTAAATTTTGTACTAAAAAGTGTACTAGCGGTTAATTTTTGATAAATTTTTGAACAGTGATTAGATTTGCTTGCAAAACCTTAAAAATATTTACTAAAAATATAGTACTAAAGTTTGTACTAAAGTGTACTAAAAGTTCCCTCTTTGATAAACTCATATTTAAAACATACTAAAGTATCCTTTTTAATAAATTGTGATCAATATTAATACTAATGCAAAAAATTTTCAAAAATTTTGAATTGTGCTAAAATATTACTAAAACCTGTAATAAAATTTGTACTAAAAATAGTATTATAAACATACTACAGTGTCCTTTTTGGTAAATTGTAATGTGCATTAGTATCTATGCGGGTGATTTTCAAAATATAATATTTCAATTGTACTAAAATGTGGACTAAACAAAAATATAGTACGAAAAACATTTGTTTTTTGTTTGTATAGACAATTTGTTCAGACGCACTTTTTGTACTAAAATTTATGAAGTACCAAAAGTGTTAGGCATAAATTTACTAAAAAATTTAGTTCTGATAATCTTTGACTATGATTTTTCGTTCAAAAATTGTGCTCTTTTCATAAAGATTTATAAAAGCAAACTTGTTTTGCAACAAAAAATTTAAGTACTAAAAATATTTACAAAATGTTAGTGATAAAAATGTACGAAATAGTTTGGTTCAAGCTAAATCATAGCTCCAGCGAAAAAAATTGAACAAAACCAGATCGATTTTAGACATTAAAAATTATGTACTAAAAATTTTTACAAAAAGTTAGTGCTAAAAAAGTACTACTACAGTGGCTTAAAATTCAGCGTAAAAAATCTGTGACTTAAAGTGGTTTCGAAACATTTCGAAAATATTCAATTTTCAATATAAATAATAATTTTTATTATTTTTTTTTTCAAAATACATTTTTTAATGTAGTTTTTGCATATACCTTAACAGAATTCATATTAAAATCAGCAAAAACACTCGCTTCACTGCCTAATGAAATATGCAAAGATGCATGCCAACATGTAGCATACTTTCAGGCGCACAACAAGCAAGCTGGCGAAAATAAGCAAAATAACAGCAACAAAACGAAATGAAAAGTATTATTTTGTGTGAGTGAGCACTGGACTGTGCACGAAATATTTTAATGCAACCAAGAGTGACTGTTGAATGTTAAATGTCACAACAACAACAAAGTGAAAACAAAGCGAAATACACACACAAACAAACAGAGAAATATAACTGGACATATAAAAAATTAGACGAGAACTTGCAGCTGTTAAATGGAGTGGAAAAATAATAGTAACGAATACGAAATTTCATTAGTTGGCAAATAGAATGAGGCGGACAACACAGCCAACGAAGCAAACGAATCACGGCGAAATGTAACGGGAGAAAGTGGACGGAGCGACATTGAGGAAATAAGTGTACTAATGTTGAGCTTGAGCCCATTGTTGTTGCGGTTGTTGTTGGCTACGCTTTCGTTAAGTCCATTTAAGTCGAATTTGCATGCGGATTTGCCTGAGTGTTTACGCAGCAAATTAGCGCACTTTTAGGCGCGAAACCCCAAACAACAAGTGAAAGTGTAGGTGTGAGTTGTTGGTGTGCGCGAAGTTAGTGAACCAAATGTGGGCACTTAAGCGTCGAAAAGGCATTAGCTGAAATTTATTTTAATTGTTTTCTTTATCGTAGTGGAGTTGGGTGGTTGGGACGAGGGAGTGAATACAAAATTTATGCTGCTACAACAATGTGGAGCGAGTACAGCTCATTGGCTTTGAAGTGGTCACTGCTGGTGGAGTTTATTAGTTAATGTTTTGCTGTTTGTGCAAGTATTTCAGCGCCATATTTTTTAACGCTTTCAAGTGCACGTGTGCTCAGCGAATTCAAAAGAGTGTACAGCAAAATTAGAAAAAGAATGGTTTCTGACAAAATTTAATTATTTTTAAGTACAATTTAACGATAGAATTAATAATATATATTTATTTATGAAATAAATACTAAAAATTTTTAGTACTAACATTTTAGTACTAAAGCGTATTAAAACTGAAACCGGGAGAGAATACTTATCCTTCCTAAAATCTTATAAACCGATCAGTCTAACATTCTTTCTACTAAGAAAAAACGGTCACGGCCTAACTGCCAATCCGGAGAAAAAAAATCGGTCTTTCACAAGATGGGCAAATATATCAAAATTCAATCTCCCTTTTTTAAGGTGTAGAACTCAACAATTTAGTACACAATATTTGTCATCATTGTATTCGCATGTATTTGTAATAGTCAAAGACAATATAAGTACATATTAACTACTATTAGCAGCTATTACAAGGTGTGACTGTATTACTACTATTGTGTGCGACACGTCTTTATGTGCCTTTTGTAGCCGCTATTCTTGACCTTTTCGCTAACGTCATTTTTACCTAATAATCATTACTTTTAAGTTCACTCAGACAGTTTTAAGGGCAACGCCTACAGAGACCTGGTAATAAGTGGTTGCGAAGGCAGGAGTGAGAGGAAAATGCAGCAATTAAATTTCGCTCAGAACAGACTTAAGCTAATACAGAATACGATCTGTTATTGCCTTTATTTTGCAATGTTCGCGTTTAACTTAAATTAACTTAAATTATTTATAAATCAGTTGAGAATTACAAAAGAATGCTCGATAATGAATGAAACGTTCAATTTGCAGCTTACTACGCGATTCGAATTGGACTTCTGACGTGGTTTGTCGTATATTTTTGATTAACTTTATTTCAACTCTAAAGTACAGTAAATTTTGGTCAGGTTAATTAGGGAAAATTAAAGCTAAGGTGCGATTAAAGATTCAGTCCTTTTGCCGAAATTTCAGTGATTAAAAAATTTAAGAAACTTTAAAACAAATCCTTGAAGAACTCCTTAAAACTACACAACATTCGTCTTTAACGCTCGATTTCGATACCACTCGAATGATATACACGGGAAAAATATTATGGCATATTATACAGTTACAATAAAAGCAAACAGCAAGCTAGCTACGCTAAATCAACATCACTCAACGCCATGAATAGGTGTGTTGCATTTGGCGCAGCTGTCACACTGACAGCTAAACATTCCAACATCACTCACGTGCCACAGCTCAGCTCAGCGCACGCTGCTGCATTTGTACTTCATTCACCATTTACGGCGATTCAACTCAGCCGCCGCTTCAGTGACTACGACAGCGGCGGGTGTGAATATCAATTGAGAGTGTTCGGCAGGTAGCCAGCTAACATAACGGTTGTAAGCGCTAGTATGTAGTAGAATCACGTTCGTTACACGCTATCAAATACGCGCTTCACTTGCCACACTAACTCACTACTGGCAAATAGCTGGCGCAGTTGCACCTGGCGCTAGCGCAATAACAGTGCGGAGCTAACGGTGCAAGGAAGTAACTTGAGTGTTTTTTGTTTTCTTCCTACTTTTTTCTGGGTTGTCGAAAATTTATGCGCGCCCATTTGAAGTCAATAAGTACATTTGTCTTCTGGGCATGGCTGACGTGTTTGCACAAGCTGCTGGCAGCCGGCAGTCAGCACATTTAGTGGAAAAAATTGCTTCAGATTTTTGGTGTTATTTCAGTGAAATTTTTTAGTGACAATTCGCATTCTTTATAGTAAAAATTTTATATTTTTAATAATACTACTTTTTCTACTGCTATTTTTCACTGCGTGTTTAATATTTGTCCTACTTACTTTTCATTAATTTTCAATGAAAATTTGTTACTAAATTTTGCAATATCTTTCGTAAAATTTTTTACTTCCTTTGAAAATCCAAATAATACTACTTTTTCTGCTACTGTTTTCCACTACCTTTTTACTATTTCAATAAATTTTTAGCTACTTTCTGTATTATTTGTTGTTAACTTTTCCACTTGTTCGTTTTTTTTAATACTACTACTTTTTATATTTCTTACTATTTTTTATTACACTTTCCACTATTTCAGTAAACTTCTTTCTACTGTTTTTTGCATTATTTTTGGTAAAAATTTTAAATATTTTTTGTAGTTTATAGTATTACTACTTTTTCTACTACTATCTTTCAATAACTTTTTACTATTTCAAGAAAAAATTTTGACACTTTCTGCATTATTTTTTAGTAAAATTGTCCACATTTTCGCTCTTACTATATTTTCTACTACATTTTTTTACTAACTTTCCACTGTTTCAATAAACTTTTTCCACTGTTGTTTTTGCATTATTTTTAGTAAACATGTAATTATTTTTGCCGATTTTAGTACTACTACATTTTCTACTACTATTTTTTCTACTACTATTTTGAATTACGTTTTCGCTATTTCAGTGAATTCTTTAAAACTTACAGCATTGTTTGTCGTTGAATTTTTGCACTTTTTCACTTTTTCCGTGTTAGTACTTATTACTTTTTATAGTACTATTTGCTTCTAACTTTTCACTATTTCCGTAAACTGCTTGGTTTGTTTTTTTATCCTCTTATTTATAAAATTAGTCAACTTTTTCTGGTTTTTTAATACTACTACTTTTCCCACTATGGTTTCTACTACAATTTTCCAACACCTTTCTACTACTCTTTGCTTTCGTTAATACTTTTTTACTTAATACTTTATATTTTATTTGTAATTACTACTTTTCCTGCTTTTATTTCGTTTTTATTTCTACCACTTGACTTTGCTATCTCTTTCTCATTCCGCCACGCATTTCCAGCTTACCCTCCTCACCTCCCTGGATTGCATAACTTGGCAGAAAATTTATTTAATTCACTTACAGCACATTGCAACCTTTGGTTGCAGGTACTAAGCTTCCACACATGCAGTTAATATGTAAGAGCAGCAAAAAAATAAAAGCGTAGTGGAGCAGCAGTTGGTCCAAATGTAACGTTACTTGATGAAGAGTGGAAAATCAATTCTTTTGCTATTTCACTATGAACTTGCAACGTGAGGGTGTGAGAAGAAAGAAAAAAAAATCGAAGCGAAAGTGTTGCAAATACAAAGTAGCAGCTGGAAAAATACGCAATTTGAGTAAGTGGAAGAGTGTGGGTGGGAAGTACGGAGGATAATAACGCCAAATAATGCAAGTGGTAAAAATACGTTCTGCCGGTGTTCTTACACACTCTTAGACACTTTCTCCCAGACATTAAACCACCACACACATCTGCGAAGATTCTTGATAGAGATTACCTTATAAAGACGGAGTTCTTGAAAAGAAAAACCTAGACTAGTTAAAAAGGGTAGTGGTGATCTAGAAGAATAAACTGTGGAATAAAAAACTGAAGGAAGTTAACAAGGGACGAGCTCTTTTTCATACAACTCACAGACAGCAAGTAAGTGGTCTCGAGAAAGAGGAACTTACTAACATTCGCGAAGATAGCCCGGAAAGTCTGAAAGTGTTCAATCAAGTCAGTGTCTGCTTCTTAGTAAAGCTGAGAATGGACCTAGGCCAACTTAAACCCTTTTAAAACTTCAGTGACTTTGGGAAACCGTCGAAGTGCAACCAATTCAGACTAATAGTAGCTTTCGGTAGATTGAATCCTTGAACTACTGAAGATACTTTAGTTTAAAATGGAAAAAAGTGGAGATGCTACATTGCTGAGTATTAACGCAGAAGAAAGCTTTCATGAAAGTATAAATAACTGCTAAGGAGAGTAGAAAATAATGTCGGTAGTCCCACAAAGTCCCAAACAAATTTTATAACAAAAAGAATCGCAATAATTAAAGTGTCACCAGTGAAGGAATCGGGTTGTGCAGTTTCTTCCTCTATGTTAGACATGCAGTTGCAAATATCGCAATTATTATATTTTAGCAACTAAAAATTCAATTATGAATTTCACAACATCGGTATTAATTTCTATCACATCCCAAAATTTTGGGATTTTTTCGAGTTAACGCACTTTAAATGATTTTACGTATAAGCATTATTATCCCGAGATCCCGAAAAAATTTTCCAAAAATTATTACATTTCAAATGATTTTACGTAAATTGCAGCATTATTTGGAAAATCCCGAAATGTCGGGACTGTCACTACATAATTCCGAAATCGCGAAAGCTGTTTCCAAAAATTACTAAATTTTAAGATAAATATGTATATTGAATAATCCCGAATGACCTTTTCAATAATTATCACATTCTAAATGATTTCACGTAGCATTTTTTTGGAAAATCCCGAAATTCGAGACTGTCACTAAATATACCCGAAATCCCGTAATGGCTTTTCAATTAATCCATAATGGCTAAATACACCAACATGATACTAAATATTTGCCATAACCTCGTCTCTGCAAATTTTTAATCCATAAACTTTCCAAAAGTTTGGCAAACAGCAACCAGCTTGAATTTGCATAAACTCCTTAAATAATTTGCGAACAAACAAGTTAGGGCATTCATTACGGCAAACATTGTTTTGGCTGGTTTGCAAATTCAATAAAAGCCGGAATATGTGCAAAATGTATAATTTACACATATACAAATGGAAGAAGGACCGCTAATGAATGAGAGAGGCGAGAGCAGTGGCCGAAAAATTCGAGCAAACAATTGCAATAATTAAAAATTTCAATTCCCCAAGCTTAACTAGGTTGCGGTAGACCGGCTGAAATGCAACTCTATATGAGCGGCCGATAAGGGTGTACAGGTGGTATACGTAACATACAGAGAAACGCGCAGTTTTCACCAAAGTGCGCTTATACATATATGCATGTGTGCGATTGCAAATGTGTGTGTGTGTGTTTGTATGAGTTATAGTTGCAAAGGTGTCACGCACGTACCGAAATTGCATCGGCTAACAACTGCATACTACGCTACGATTTCCACGCTTCCTCCCTGCCCTCTTCACTGTTGGTTTTTCTAATTAAAAAGCTCCGCTACAACAACAACGAAAAGGTGGCAAACAAAAAATTCAAAAATCACCTGAAAACAAAGTGAAAAGTATTTTGCAAGTATGCGACAAAAATTGTGCGGCGCAAAATCTGTTGACCACAATGCCATGCTATGTTGCCTAAAAGTATGCTATAAATAATTTTTTAATCTCATACTCTTATTTGTAATAAGTATAAGCCATTAAGTCGGCATGTTTGCCACGACCACGACTTTTTGTTCGCATAAATTTTATTATATATACGCTTCAGTGTAATGCTGAAAACGTGTTTATTCTTGGCGTAAAAAAATTAATATGATTTTTACATACAAACTTTTATGTAAATACTTTTTCTGTGCTCAGTGACCCTACTCGCGCTTGCACTTTGAAAATTTAATAATTTTTACTCTTTTGCTTCTTTTGTTGGCAGTAAAAGCGAAAAGGTTTGAGAACATATTGTTTTGCGCACAAAAAGCGCAGTCGCCTAAAAGTGTGCAACATTAATGTAGGTATGTTCCATATTGTTTGCTAGAGATCTTTGTTTGTATAAAATGTGGTCAACTGATGTTTAAAATAAGGGAATAATGTTGAATATCCGGTATTATGCTGTTGCCAGATATATTGTTATATAGTTTTTTGGAAATTTAAATTTGTATAATTTTAGTTAGTTGGTGGGCTCCATAGAATTCGGAGAAAGTTTAGGGGTGTTAAGTGTGCGCCTGATTGTTAAATTTTTTTTGGAAATTAAATTTTATACCATTTTAGTTAATTTATGAGTTCCATAGGGGCAGCAAGGTTACTTTTAGGAATTGTGGAGTTGCCAGGTTATTATATTTTTTTCGGAACTTATTTTTATAATTTTCCGATTAATGAGCGGAAAAGTATGTTAAAGCTTTGATTCATATATCACTGAATATTCAATTGGACGTGTAAGCGCCAGTTTGGGAAAGAGATCGATACAAAACATCGTTGAAAGGCTTTGGTTTCAAATACACCGACCACAGAAAGACTTTTAATCGGAAATTCGACCTATGATTCAATAAGCAGCTCCATCCAGACTTAGTCGAATTTATATTCAAGCATAGCTTGTTTTTCAAAAAGTTGACGTCTTTGAACTGTGACTGTTTGGACTTCTTAAAACGAAAGATATTTCAATGTGAACTATATTAACCACAGCGAAATTCTCTATCGGAAATTTTTGGGCTCATAAGCAACAAGTAACTATTACCGGATAAAATATAAGTCAGTTTTTAGTCTCTGCTGGAATTCGGATAATGAATTTAAAGCTGAGCTTTTTAGAAATCAAATCGTTCCGCCCGTCTGTTACTGGAGGGTTTTATTAAAAGGAAAAATTTGTTTTCCCTAGTGGCTTTGGTTCTTTCCTTTACACCTTTTGATATGTCGAACCCTGTTTGACTGCTATAGCTTTTAACTGAAGTTTCCAGAAGGATTTTCCCTAAAAGGGTCTACGACCATAGCAGTGGTAGAAGTTATATTTTTATGAAACCAGAAAGCAAGCAATAGTCAGTACCCAACGAGCTATCACAACCCTAAACTACGTCCAAAAGCTTTCACAATCCCTTTCTCTGTCCGATTGTCCACCAGAAGGACTCTTTTAGTTCAAAGCGTCCGAGCCGCTGCACTAAATTGTTTGTTGAGGCGTGTGCCTGTTAGGTATTTGTGGCAATAAACTGCACGAGTGTACAAAGACCAAATATTATTACAAGTATTCAAAGAAATGAGTGAAAAAGGGACGCAAAGAATGATTCAGTGAAAATAATTCATAAATCCTCGTAGACTAAAACAATAAAAATAACAAGAAGCCACAACAAAGACACCTCAGCTGCTGTTGTTCAAATTTGAACGCCACGCTGTAACTGAGCTTTTAACGCCTTACGCTATGCTACACAAAGTTAATATAATTTTGTTGGAGTTTGGTGCTTGGCTGGAGCGGAGTACATAAAGTAGTGTTTCTAGCATGCACACATAAGATAGTCTACTTTCTATTACTTCTACTAATATAGTAGTTGTTTAGTAGCATACATTTTGGCGCAGCATTTGTACAGCATACATTTTAGCTGTATTGTGAAATTTTCTATCTTTAACTAAACTGTTGGAAAGGCAAGGAGATGAGCCAGCCAAGCCAGTGCATTTTCCACATCTATTCTCCTCTTCCATCTTTCATTTTCCCCATTTTATAAGAATAAAATAAATAAATTTTCATTTCGTCGCATTGTTTCTATATAATATTCTTTCGCCGCCCTCCCGAATTCTTTGCAATTTATTGTTGCATTCTGTTTTTTATTGTCCGTCGTTGTCGCGCTGGTACGCAATTGTTGCCAGCTTTTCGGCGTATTTTATGTGACTACGTTGCCACTATTTACTGTGCGTTGCTTTTGTTGCCGCGTTTGTAAATTGTTTCTATTGTCTACGTTTAGCCACTGTCTCTGAACCCGCTGCTCTTTTAGCTTCACCCTTTCTGCTTTGAATTATTTACTTGCGCTTGAAAATTAAATTGTTGGCGTCACCTGTAAATATGCAACAGTTAGTGTGGGCTAAATGCAACCTTGGTTGGGAAAATGCGGATATTCAGAAAATAATCGCTTATGACACCGAGTGGATTTTATAGTGAATTACATGAAATACTTCCACATATTTTTCAGCGTAGGAGAAGAGACAATAGTAGAGCTGTGAGATATTTAAAGTGCTTGAAGGGTTAAAAGAAAGAGTTCAAGCCGCGTTGGACATAAGCTAAAATATCTGAGAAGCGCAAGTTTAGATTACAGAGACAATAACAGTGAGTTAGTGAAAGGACCTGTTGAGTTTGGTCGAGGTTTTATAATCCTCTTTTTCCATCCATAAAGCTCACGAATTTAAAATTTCAGTTGAATTTTACAGCTCTGAGGGTTTTCTAACTTTTTGACCAGCCATTTTATTATTTTTTAACTGGCTTGGTTAACATTTTAAGCATAAAATTTAAGTTACTTGTAGCAACAAGTCGAACAGTCTTATAAACTTGAAACAAAAAATTGTATATCTAAAAAAATATATTGTATATATTTACGTACATATGTGTAAGTTTTTTTCATACCGTTTTATTAATACTCATCGTTGTAAGATTTAAAACACACTTACCTGAAAAGAAAAAACGTAAAATATTTGTGAGTGAAAAATAAATTTGTTTCAATAAAACCTTTATGTATATATATACATACATATAATAAAAAAAAATTTTTTTAAAAAATATAATATTAATTGAAAAATCATAGTTGGATAAAACTTAAGTTGAAAAAATTTTTAAAAGGTATAAAATATTTTTACTAAAAAAATTATCAAAATAAAGGCTGGACATTTTTTAATTACAAATTTAATGAAATTTTAATTAATATGTTAATTTTAATAAATAATTTTAAAATTATTATTCCCAATACCGGATTAAATTAATTCCGATTAACAAAAGTAAATTTTTTTAAAAGTTAATTTTAGTAACTTTATATTTATTAATTTCTTAATTAACCAAAATTAATTATTTTTGTAGGAATTTTTTCTGACTTTAGGAAGAAATTTTTTTTCAACACGGTATTTTTCGAGTTGGTTTTACTAATATAATTTATTTTAAAAAGAAAGTTTATTAATTTTATTTAATTAGTTAGTTTTATTAATTTTAACTAATTTAAAATTATTTTATTACTTGAATTTATTTAAAAAATTAATTTAGTTAATTGTTTAGTTTTATTATATTTAATTAATTTAAAAATGATTTAAGTTAAATTTAATTAATTACTAATTAAACTAACTCCAAACACCGGGTGGGAAAAAAAAATAGTTCCAAAAATCGGATTGAAATAACTCCGATAAATTCAGTTAATTAATTAAAAGACAAATTTTATTAATTTACTAATTTTTTATTAATTCAATTTAAATTTTTAAAATTTATTTAATAGACTTTTTAAAAAAATTAGCTTTTTAATTAATTAATATGTGGGAATTATTTCAATACAACTTTTTTATTTTTTCATTTTTCAATCTGGCATTTGGGATAAAAAATTTGAAAAATATTTGTTAACTAAATTTAATTAAAATTAATTAAATTAATTCATTTTTAAATTTAAAGCAATATCGATTAAAAATAAAAGAATTTAATGAGTAATACTTCAAATTACAGGAATTAAATTAAAGGTTTAAAACTAAATTAACAAAAATTATAAAAAAAATTTACCCTGATTTTTTATTATAAAACATAAATTTTCTTCAAAAAATTTTTTAATTAAAATTCTTAAAAAAGTTAAATAAAAACTTATTTATTAGTAATTAAAATTACTAAATTACTAAATTTTATTAAAATTAATTATTTTTAAAGTTTAAAACAATTTCTATTTAAAAAAAATGAAAGAATTTAATGAGTAATACTTCAAATTACAGTAGGTTAATTAAAATTATTAAAAAAATTTACCCATATTTTTTCTTATAAAACATATAAAATTTTCTGCAAACAAATTTTTTATTAAAATTGTTTTAAATTAATTAACTTAATTTTTTCAAAAATTAAAGGAATTCATTCTTAAAAACTTTAAAAAAAAAAACTTAATTATTAGTAATTAAAATTACAATAATTAATTTAGAATATTATATTAATTAATATATATTTTTTTGAATATAATTTTATTTTATACTAAAAATAATTTAAGTAAAAATAAAATTTAGAAGAATGAAATTTTTAAATTTCTTTTGCTCATAATGGATAACCGAGCTAATGGGTTATGTCTCACAACCTAAGCAAATAAACTAATAAAATAAGCAAAAAATAATTTTTACTGAAGAAAAGAAAAAGGATTTAAAAAAATTTTCGCACAAGTAATGAAATTGGATTGCAATACCCCAACAACTGTATAAACAAAACATCCATTAATTTTCAAAAAAAAAATAAAAAATAAAATGAATGAAATGAAAAAGTTTTAGTACGCACGAAATTGTGTATCGAATTCAAATCAAATATAAAGAAATTTTATACATTCGATAAGCCTGACAGGCTTTTAGTTAAAACCAAAAAGAAAGCATAAAATTTCAAACTAAACACGAACGCATAAATGAAATGCATGTGTGAACATATACGATACATGAAAGTAAGTGTGTGTGACTAATAATATGACTGCGTGTGAGTTTGTGGCTTTTTATCAGTGTTTGTGATATGCTAAGGATTACGAGGACGAGCTCAGCAAATGCCAAAAGCTACCAGCAGCAACGAACATGGCTTAGTTTATATTTACAAGAGAGCGCGTATGTGTGAATTTGTGTGTGTGCGTGTATATGAATGTTTGATTGGCAATATACATATGTATGTGCTTGTGTGCGTGTGCGTGCGTAGGTAATTGGCATTTCAAATATGCTGCTAACAATCGAATGCCCACAAAACAATTACTGGCACGTACATACACATTTACAACGGTATATGTATGCATATCTATATGTACGTTCACATGTATATATGTGTGTGTGTGAATTTATACTCAAAATAGTCGCACACCACCGTCCAAATGCTTTGGCTCACATTGCAAGCCAACAGCAAATTGCTTTATTTTGGATTGTGTGTGTGTTGTTGTTGTTGCTGGCATTCACATTTTCATTTTTGATGGATTTGTTTTATTCCACTAGCAGCATTTATTTCATTTGTTGTTTCCGTTACAATTCGTTTTTTTTCGGGTCGGCGCTTAGCATTTATGTATTTACGCTTGTAATCACAGATGCAACACCCGGATAACCGGTTGGCTATTGGCAGCAGTCGACAATGGCAGACAATGTGTGGTGGTAAGAAAATTAAGCGAAAACAATGGAAATCACATGGCACACACACACATACATACATCCAAGCTTGTACAAGCACAGATAAATGTATAACCTTACAGTCGGAATTCTACATTTTTTCAGTTGTGTTGACGCAAAAAAACCGCCATGTACAGTTAGCTTGTGTAGATGCTGCTGATTATCCCAAAGGATTTCCGTCATTTTAAGGATTATTGTTTCGTTTTACTGCAATTTGGCTGTGGTTTCTGGTTGTTGTTGTTTTAGTAGCGAACAAAAAATGCGAAAATAAAATTGTTTACGCTTGATAATTTAGAAGAAACTAACTTAAAAGGAAACGAAGTGGAATGGCACATAGGGGAACAAAGCGGAATGGAACATATGTATATAAAAATAGAAACTAAATTTAAGAAAATATGCTAGCAAAGTGCCAAAAAATTGAAGGTAATTAAACTAAAAAAATTTTGGTAGGTGAAATGAAATGGAATGAAACTTTACAACGAAAAATATTTTATATTAAAATACTATAATAATTATATATTACTAAAATTAATATATTAAATGGAACATATGGACAAATAGTATTAATAAATTTAATAGAAAATACTATCAAAATAGAAACGAAGTGGAATGGAACATATGTAAGAATAGAAAATAAATTTAAAAACATATGATACTAAAGTAGAATAAAATTTAAAGTAATTAAACTAAAAAATTTTGGTACATGAAACGAAATGGAATGAAACTTCAAAACGAATAAAATATTACATTAAAAGACTATAATAATTACATATTAATAATATTAATGTATTAAATGGATCACTAGTATTAATAAATTAAATAGAAAATAATAACAAAATTGAAACGAAGTGGAATGGAACATTGAAGAACAAAATGGAATGGAACATATGTAAGAAAAGGAACTAAATTTAAAAAAAATATTTTAGTAAAGTGGAATAGAATTAAGGCAATTAATTATAAAAAATTTTGTAAGTACGAAATTAAAAGGTATGAAACTTAATAAGAAAATAATATTACATTAAAAGTCTATAATAATTATGTATTAATATTATACAAACAATTGAGAGAAAAAAAGAGATATTAAAAACTACAGAATATTATTTTTTAGAAACAATTTTACGAAATGAAAGTGAATGTGTGGAAACAGTAAACATGAATTTATTGGCTTGAAATAGTGTATGTTCAAATTAGTGGATTTTGCCACCTTTAAAAGAGTAAAACTCATGACTAACTTAATAAAACGTAATAAAATAATGAGAATGAACAAGTTGAAAAGTAGCTGTACGAAGCATAGTTAAGAGTAGTAAATAGAAATAATATAGAAAAAATTTAACTACCATTTGTGTTGGCGTTGAAATGTAAAAAATTATAGAAAAATTGTAAAGAAATGGATAAAAATGAAAAAATGAAATAAATTGGAAAGAAATGAAATGGAATGAAACGAAAGAATATTTTTTAGCGGAAAACAATTAAAATGGATATATAAAAAATGTATGTATAGCTAATGTGAAAAGAAATGAAAAAACTAAGCACTGGAACAAAGTGGAATTAAACATTTGGAATAACGGAACAGAGGAGTATTTTAAAATTCATCAAAGACGTTTTTCGCAAAAAGCAAATAAAATTTTACTTATATATAAGTCGAATTAATGGAGTTAACACAGTGGAACAGTTGGAAATGGAACATTGAGCTGATTAGATTATTAAATTGCAACACTATGTCCCAACTTTGTACAATTAGGTATTAATTAAGATGTTTCAGTTAGAGATATGTGGACGGGAAAAGGAACATTTTAAAGCTTCTAACATTTTAGGGTGTACACGTAGGAGGAGGAATTCCAGAAACTATATTCTTTCGTTATATTAACAATCTATCTTTTATTCAGCATAAGTATTGAGCAGTGCTTAAGAGTTATAAACATTTTAAACGCCAACTGGAAAGAAAATTTAGCTTTACTTGGCTATTTAGCTTGATACCTGTTTGAAAGAAAGACCCCAGAGGATTACATTTTCAGAATCTCTGGTGGAGAGTACATGTTCGCATTTTTATATGAGAGTACCATTGGCTTGTAAAAAAATATACATTAAATTTGACATAAACCTTTGATTTGAAGGTTATAGGAAATCCTAAGACTTTTGCGCAGGCCCTGACTGATGTCAAAGCAACCCTGTTTTTAAGGTATCTGCTTATCTCGAGAAAATGTTTGCGACTATTGCCAAATTCCTTTATTCAAATTAAAATTTAAATAAAAAATAAAAAATCAATAAATTCTAAAATCGTCTCTAGCTCCTTTTTGTATGAAAAAAATTTATAACGGTGTAAAAATTTTTTATTTATTTTCTTTCCGATTCCAGAATTTTGAGATTATTCAAACACCCGCAACAAAAATGTCACGCTACACGCACATGCTTTTAAAGCAATTTGATATCCGTCACGAGCAAAAACATATTTTCCACACTTCCCACGCATACATACAGGCGCTAGTTTATATGACCCCTTTGAGAAAAAGCACAACAACAATTTCACACGCATTTACAACAACATTTCATAGTCATGTGTATTTCCACATGGATTATTTTATATGCGCTGCGTCGCTTGTTATGACAAATTGCAGACTTTTGCATTTCGACTTTGATTAGCTGTGAAATGACGAGTGAAAATGCGGCCCGAAGAGTGTCAGAAAAAGCCACAACATCAAAACCAAGAAAAAGGCGTTACGCTACGCAGTCAAACAGACTGAGTGATTTGTGATGCTACAAATGAATAGCTGTCTATTGGCCATATGGCAGCTAATAGAAGAGTCGTTTTTGTTTTTTAATGGAGAGTTTCGAAAGTAAGGCGCGAGGCGCTCAAGTGCGTATCAGCGCTGAAATTTTTTTACGATTGTTTTATCATACTCATTTTATTTGCTACGCAACTTTTCGATACCATTTTATAGCTTTTTTTGCTGTAAATTTTTATGTGCGCCTAAAAGCAGATTACGTTACAGTTATTATGTGTTGATGGTGGTAGCCTACTCTTGCTGCTGGCTGGCGGACTTCAAGTGTTTTTTATGTGCCCGACCTGAAGCGAAAATCAAACATATTGCATGCAGTAAAAGTATGCAATAAAAATTATGTTCGACGAAAATTTTATTACGGCAAAGCAAACTTTTTATGCGCCAAAGTTTCGTGTTTCTAATTAAATAAAAATAGCATATTTTTAGGCGCCTATAATAAAATAGTAGAAATCAGCTTACAACGGTACTTATGTGTATTTTCATATAATGCTGTAATGAAATTGTTACAAAATTAATGTTTTGGAAATTTTTACTAGCTCGCTGCGCCTGCTGTAATACATTTTTTAGTAAGGCGAAATTTTATTTTTCGTTTTCGTGCATAAAGAAAGCTCATATTCCCGTTGCATGTATACTTTTCGGCAGAGCTGCCAATGCCTTAATGGCATTTTAATGAAAAATGCGTGTGGAAAACTTTTCTTTTTCTCAATAAAACATACAAGTTTATATAGGTTATAAAGAAAAACAACAACAATAAAAAACCAAAACAACAACAATGAAAAACCAAAGCAACAACAATAAAATTATTATTTTGCTGGTTTCACGCAATTCTAATGGAAATGCAATGCCGTTAAGCGCACAAAGCGCATAAAGTATGAAATATCAGCAGCAGCCGTGGCGTATACGTAACCTGGATTTACATGAATTTCAATGAATTTTAATTAAATAGAATTTGTTTGATGCCCTTTATAACGTTTTATTTTTGCACGGAGCACCAGTAAGCACACCTGCACACATACACACATATATTCATATATAATAGCCTTACAACGAGCTTTACGCCAAGGTTACACACCTACATGCAGTCCACCTCAAACTTGCTCGCTTTTTCCACCACATTCGCCTTAATCCACTCACAATTAATTTGAATGCATTTGCGCAACGCTTATGCTAATTACTGGCTGCTGCCCATTTGGACGCGCCAAACCAGCCTCGTTGGCAGCACACAAATTACAACAAATTACAAAAACAATAACACAACTAACGAGTTAATCCGATTATGTAATTAATTATTTTTGCTTGTGGCATCCAATGGCTTGCGGCTAATGCTAGCAGCATAAATACTAACTATATAGTACTATATATAGATTTTTCTATGTATTAGTGCTGGATATAATGTAAGTTTAGCTGTTTTTGAGACGCTTATTGATATGCCGTTATGGCTCGGGACTAACGCTTAATTCTTATTTGTGGTCAGCTATAATCAGCAGCGGCAGCAGCTACTTTGCATCGCACGCATATTTAAGCTCAAATTGCTTTATTTTTTACGGTCAGCTGCTGCTGCTGAACCTTTCTTTTTAGTTTCTCCCTACTCTCTCTTCCCTTTCTATACACATTTTTAGCATAGCAGCTTAGCTGACGACTGCCTGGCCGGTTCAAACTCTCGTTAATGCTTTTTCTTGTCATTCTATTAATGAATTTCGTAATTAGTGTTACATACCAGCAGGCGCTGTGGTGAATAGAAAATTAGCATAATTAACGCGAAGAGATAACGAAACAGAAAGCGTAAACAAAATTCAATAAAAATGTGTTACTGACAAGCAGAGAAGATAATTATTTGAAATTTAAAGTTGAATACTTAAAAAAAAATTAGATTAATATATTAATTAAGAAATTTTAATTTATTAAATAAATGTGATATGTAGTTAAAATACAATTTTTTGAAAATAGTCCTATCTAATTTTATACTGTTTATTTGTATAATATGTACTTTAAATAAAGTCTAAAAATTTCAAGAGAATTTGGAAAAAAAAATTTTTAATTGATTGAAATAAAGAAAAATATATATTTTGCTAAAAAAAGTTTTAAAAAATTGTTAGATAAAAATATACTAAACAATCTAAATTTATTATATAAATGTGATATGAAGATAAAATAAACCAAATTACAATTACTAACTCGGTAGGTATTTTACGATTTTTAAAATAAATTTTGGATAATATGTTTTATAAAATTTGAAAATTATTTAAAAACATTTATGTAAGAATCATATAAAATTTAAAGAAAATTTGGAAAACATATTTTTTTAATTAATTAATTTTTATAATTTAAATTTTTTAATTAAAATAAAGTAATACTTTAAAGCGGTAACTACTCCGATTTCGTTTACCCAAAAAATAGTTTATAAGTTGCAAAAAAATTTCTTTAATTTCAATTTCAAAAAAAAAATAAAAATTAATATAAAAGTCAAGAATGTCGAAACTAAAATTTTTTTCTAATAAAATACTGTTTTTAATTCATAAGTTTTTTTTTTTTTAATTTTTATCTATTACCCTTTTTTATATTTTTAATTTATTTGTTTTTTCTTAATTTTTTTAAATAATTTTTTTTTTAATTCTCTGTTTTAATTATATGTTGTTGTAAGAATCAACTAATTGTCGTATTTATTTGAAACTGATGTAAAAAATAATCTTACAAAAAAAAATTCAAAGCGTTAATTACTTCGATTTTGTCGTTTGAAAAAATTTTTAAGTTGCAAAAAAATTTCTACATTAGATTTAACAAAAAAATATGCTAACTTTATATTAAAATCGAGGAATGGCGCAAGAAAAAAAATTTGGCTCAATATAATTATTTTGATATAAAATAGTGTTTCGCCTTTTATCAAATTTATTTTAAAAAAAAAATTTTTTATATATTTTTAAGCTTAAAAATTTTAAATTTTTTCTATTTTTGTCAAGTTATTTTTTTTGTGTTTTTTTTTTTTAAATTGTTAAAACTTTTTTTTTTAGTTTTAATTTTTAAAATTTTAATTTTTTTATTATTTTTTCAAATTTTTTTACATATATTTTTTTTTGATTGTGTGCGTACAGCTAAGTCCTTTCGTATTTATTTCAACTAATATAAATTGTCCGATTTGAACTGATGTTTAAAATTAAATTTTTCGAAAAAATATTATAAATTTGAAATTTTGAAACAGGAAATCGAGATACCTCTACAATTTGTCAATTGCTGACAGCCAACACGTAAACACAATTATTTACGCTATGCTTTTCAGCACCACCTTTACAGCTGGCGAAATGTATTTTATGGTGACCTGTCAAAGGACCGTTGAAAAGAACGATGTGCCAAAAAAATAAGAAAAAATGCTGCCATTGATTTCATACGTTTAAATAAAACTCGACTGAATGCGTTTAATAAATAATTGAATTGCGCGCGTTTAGGGAGCGCAAGCAAACAACAGCAATAAGAGAAATGGGAAATGACAACTGAAAGGACATGCAGCGAGCGACGAATTACCAAAGGTGTACACATATGCGTTTATTTATGCTTATATGTGTAAGTGTGTGTGTGTGTGAAGCAACGAATAAACGCAAGTGCAATGTAATTTCGGGAATACACACACGTACATGCAGCATTTCCAGCAAAGCATTGGATGCTTTTGGGCGCATCAAAAGCACGCGCA
The DNA here is from genome assembly GCF_042242935.1 of Bactrocera oleae. Classification (NCBI taxonomy): domain Eukaryota; kingdom Metazoa; phylum Arthropoda; class Insecta; order Diptera; family Tephritidae; genus Bactrocera; species Bactrocera oleae. The sequence goes on from NC_091539.1 coordinate 6,756,344, forward strand.
CAAACAGCAATGCGAAATTATACATTTTTTCGCAGCAGCAGTGAGCTTTCACAGCAAATAGCGCAAAATTACTCAAATAATCTTTTTCTTTTTTTTTGATGTTGTGCATGTATGTGTATGTGTGTTTAGGTGCGCTTGTGAAAAGGTCCTGACAGCTTTAGCGCAGCTGGCGCATACCTAAATGCCATTGCTCGTTGCACTTTTCATTCAACCATCCATCTCTCTAATCTCTATCTGCAGCTGTCTGTCCGCTGTCTGTCAGCTTGTTTGTCCCTTAGTCCGTCTGCTTTGGCTTTACTAGAATTTTAGGACTGGCTGCTGCAGTTCCAATTTGCTATGTCGCGTCTGCTCAACTATTTGTGCACAAATATTTCCCTGTTGCGTCGGTCTGCCCTTTCAGGTGCGTTTGCAGTGCAAAGGATAGCAATTTTATGGCATTTGAAATATTTTCGCTTGTCATTTTATTTCTATGTTTTTGTACTTTTTTCGTTTACTGTTCTATATTTTGTTTAAACAGAATAGGGTTTTCGAAAAATTAGTAGCTCGAAATACTTTTTCTGGAAAAAAATTTATAAATTTTAATTCAAAACACTAATTTTTCTTTTTCAAAAAAAAAAAATCAACGTTTAAGCGGCTTTAGGTTCATTAGATACTAATTCGCTATAAAGCGCAACTCAAAAGTGGCTGAAAATGTCAAATCCGCAAGAGCGCCTGCAAGTATGCACTATATCGTAAAATGCGAAATACAGCTTTTTCATCAAACGTATACTTACATGCAACGAATTCTTTGAGAAGAAAACATATTTTTGGCATTTCGTCAAATTTATCAACACAAAAAAAATGTTGGGCCCAAATATATGCAAAAGTATTGTTTCAATCTTCCAGTGCTATCAAAAAAATTTTTTTTGGCGCCTGAATGTAGGCCATATTATTTATTTATTTTTTATTACATTATATTACATTCTGTTAAAATACAGCTAAGTTAAAGGAATAGGAAAAACGGGTACCATTTATGCTTTAATTTGCTGGTGCTATTAGAACAGAAATGAAATTTCTACGCCTAAATATATGCCAGATTTAATATTATTTATTATGTTCAATATAATAATAATATATTGCGATGACGTATAATTGAGATAAAGGAAAAAGAGAGCTATAAACATGTTTTTGCCCATCTAGCAGTGCTATCAGAGCAGAAAAAAAATTTCTGCGCCTAAATATATCCATAATTTCGATTTTTTTATTATATAAAATTATATTAAAACGAACTGTTTTAGGATAAATGAAAAGTAATGTTGCAAATAAGAAAAGCACAAACGTTAATTTTTTCGAATAAAAAAGAGCCTTAGAGTATACAACACATCTATACATATTTAACAATACATAGATTGCCCGTATATAACTAGCTGATTATTATAATTATAAAAGCATATACTATAAACATATTAGAACCATATATGTTTATATCGGTAATAAATAGAGAATTGCGCCTAAAAGTAGACAACATTTTATATTTCAACAAAAAATGTATGAAAATTATTTATGGCAAAGAAAGAATTATGTTATAGCAACAAAGGATGAAACATTTATTTATAGAATAAAGCGCGCTAGAGTATGCAGTAATACTTAGAAAACAGCTAACATTGAAATAAAATTATATTTACATATAAAATACTAAGAAATTATATTGTGTTGCAGATAAAACCGGGAATTGAAAATTTGTTTATATCTAAAGGTATGCTATAAAAATATACTCGAAATCTTATTTTCTCTGGAATTATCTCTATACGTAGCCCACAAACTATGAACTATATAGCGTACATTATTTTTCACTACAAAAATAGAAAAATTTTACAAAATTTGCCTTGCCCCTACAAATATGCTACACAAAAATGTTTTACCACAACAAAATTCAGCAACTTATATGACTTTTCGTACTAAAGACAGCACTAACATTCTTGCTAAGTGTCAACTAGTCAACATATAGGTACATTTTGCACGTTAGCAAGTAAAAGTATGCAACAAAAAGTAATTAAAAGTCATAAGCAAGCAATGGTCACCTATTGCGCTTGACATTTCAATCACAGTTACCAAGTGCAGTAAATAACAGCTGGTCACAAAAAATCAATTAACATGTTGAGAAGTTCAGAAGCAGGCAGCGGTGATATTGAAAAAAAAAAGAAATAAATTGGAGTTTCTATACTTTGGGTCATTTGGTGTTGGCACTTAATCTTTGGTCCATTAAGCAATGACGACACTTTTATGTTACTTTAATAAACTGTTGGAAACTTTTTGGGGAGAAAGTAGTTTTCTTCAATGTCATTGTGTTTAGTATGTATGCATGTATTTTTGTAGAGAAACATATTTGAAGTTTCAACACATTTGCAGAGCAGTTGGATAATTTTTTTCGGAAACAAATAATAAAGGTTTTAAGAGAACTAGAGTTAAGTCTATGCATGCTTAAATGGTAGCATACCTTACAGCGTTTATTTTTGCTACCTGCTAGAGCCCTGGCTACTTATGTCTAAGTTTAACACCTTAACAACTGAAACATTCTATTGCACTCATATTATATGCGCAAATATAATCCCACGCATACGAAATATTACAAACAAGAATGTGTCAGAAAAAGTTTGCAACCACAAAGTGTCCCGCAGCACCGTCAACCACAGTATTTATGCCATGACAAACTCTTAGGGCTTAAGAATGAGTTTCTTCAAAACAAAGCAGCATATAATTTCAAACTTACTTTGCCAACAATTCATAAATAATCATATATTTAAGCAAACAATCAAACTAAAAGCATTGCAACAACAACAAAGCTATACTATATAAACAAAATGACTAAACGAAAACTGTAGCATACTTCAAGGGCTGCTTGTTACTTTAGTCCTGCCAAGTGTTTTCCAATTGATACAAATTGTTCAATAATCACCCCATTGCAATTTCTTTTTATGTACTGTTAACATATACGTACATATGAGACATATACTTTCAGGCGTGTAAGCAATATACACATATTTTTGTAAGCGCAAGTGTAAAAGCCAATGTTGGTAATGCTGCAGGAGTGTGACAAGCAAATGCTGCTTAGTCAAAATTACTCCCGATAGAGCAGTGTCGGTAAGATGTGTGTAATTTTACTTTGTCTTTGCTTCGGCGACAGGTGGCAACGCGCAAATAGCGCAATAACAGTTATTACCTCAGCGACAAGTTATGGAATGAAAGTAAGTATGAGTGTACTTTTTTTTTTGATTTATTCAGTTATTTTTTAAACAGGTGGCAACACTGAGAGTAAAAATTGTTATTTATTTTTACAATTGAAATTTAAGAAAAGGAAATACGTTAAAAATATGTATAATTGCTTAAAAATTTGTACCAACTTTAAAATTTTATTTGTCAGAAAACGTTGGCAGCACGGTGAGAAGTAATAAAACCGGTTGAGGTATGTAATACTAATCGCATGAAATGCGTTTTGTTAATAATTTCTCTTTACACAATATATAGTAGCGAAAAACCGTCTGATACTCCTAAAAGTATACAATGCAATTTAAACTGAAAGAAAATTGTAGCTAAAAATAATAAAAAGTGGCAATTTTGAACAGTTTCGGTGTTGTTTTTAACTGTATATCAATTATATAGCAATATAAAATAGAGCCTTTTAATGTATACTACTGGTTTACTGTAAATAATAAATGAAAATTAAAATTGTGTTAACTAAGCATGAAACGCCTTAATGTATGCTAAAATTTTTTCTTAATATTCAGAAATTTATAAGACAACTTTCCTTTGCAAACTCTACACTCCATTCATTCTTCTGCATTTAACGTTGTGTCAACCACTTTTAAAGTTAGGTTTTAGTTTTTAAGCCTAAAGTTATGCTACGTTTTTAAATTTGCAGTAATTTATAAAACAACTGCTCTTTGCAAGCCCCAAACTATTTAAACTCATTCGCTAACGTTGTTTCAAACAATGTTAAAGTCAATTTATACCAACAGAGCCTATAGGTATGCTACTTAAGTGCCATAGAAACCTTGAAAATGCTTAGCGACTTATCAAGTAATTAGGGTTATGTCTTCAAAGTCATAATATATACTAAGCAGCTTAGAATTTGCTTCAAGAAAGAAATATATAATTTCAAACAAGTCACATTTATGAATTTGCGGAATTTCTAGTTTGCCAGCGCCGCAAAATATGCTTGCAAACTAGAAAAATATCAGTTACTGCATAACTCCACGCAAAGCAGAAAAGGGAAATGTACTTTACTTATTTTCTAATATTTAAATACATCGTAAACGAGCGCAAAATACGAGCTTGCATAACCTCAGGCGCAAAAACATAATAATGCTTGGTTTTCTAGCGTAAGGGATACACTGAGTGCCAAAGCTGGTAGAAAAAAGACTAAAATGTAAAAAAGAATAATGCTGGTGTAGAGTTTCATATATAAAATGAGGAAAATTCACAAAACTGAAATGCAAAAAATTTCTTACTTTCCTCACAAAAACTGTTGGGTAGTACTTGTAGCGCGCCTTTTATGTTTGTTAAAGTTTTGCTTCGCAGAAAATATCAGATTTCAAAGCCAACAACTTTTTGAACCTTTGCGCTTATTAATTTTAAATATCTCCACATCCGAGAAAATTCTATAGTAAAGAAAGAAGATTGACGAAATGATATGCAAATAATGATGTATATGAAGTGCTGTCACACTGAATGAAGTGACGGTTTTGTTAAAACAAAGCAATAAAGATAGTGCAAGCTCATTCAGAGGACTTAGAATACCGCTGAAGGGGAGTGGACACCTCTCACATACAAAAATTTCAAAGATTGCTGAAAACAACCCTTTCATGCGTGTGAAAATAATTTAATGTGATTTAAAAATGTATTTAAAGCATACTTTTAAGCGTGGAATACTGGTGTTGAACTTAAAAAGTAATACTAACTTTAATTTTAAGGTGGTGCATCTACCTTATAAAATATAATAGATAGATACTAAAAGATAACATTTGCTCAGCATACCTTTAGAAGTCGTAGGCACCAGTATTGCACAAGGAAGTATTGAAACGCGAATTGATTAAAACATTTCTACTTTCTTACTTCATCTCTTAACGCTTTTAATTATTTTCAGGCAATAAACTAGGTTAGCTTAGCTAAATTAATACAATTGATTTATTTAGCATGCTTTTTGGAGCTTTCAGTGAAAAAATTACCTTGATGATGAACTGCGTAAAATAAGCGAAGTATTTTCCGCATAATTGCTATAGCCTATGGTATATACTTAACATTAGCTTAAGCACGATAAGGAAACATTTGTTTTTGTAGTATACATTCAGGTGTTCTCACATATAAATCCTTAATTTAATAATACAATGACGTCAGAATATAAGAAATCTGTATTCTCGAACTAAGCAATTCGGTAAAATGCTTCAAAATAGCAATCCAATTTTTTAAACTATACTTATAGGCAGAATAAGGTATGTAAGTAATTATGTTATTTATTAATGATGAGCTGCCATAGAATTTCGCGAATATATAATAATATAACTTAAATATTATTCAACTATAATCAAGTAAATTAAAGCATAATTTTTAATTGCTTACTTATAGGCGCTTTGTAAAAGTAAACTTGTGGGTTAAAGAATTTGTTTTGTATAATTGATATTAATAAGGAAATGACTGTCATAAATAAGTATGTATGTACCAATCAATCTAAATGTTCAACTTTTCCTTAACATATTTTTAGGCGCTCAATCAAAATAAGTATTGATCAGCTAAATTTATGCAATTTGATTCTATGCCATTTAATGCCACTTCTATTTTACTAATTTGTAAGATATATGCTTACTCAATAGTGCACCGCCTTAAGTTATGCTTTGATATGTAAAAGCTTTTGTAGAACTTAGCACATACCATTTGTAAAATTAAAAATCCCGTTATTTTCGCACAATTTATACTTATCTCTTCAATTACATTTTAATTCCAATGCTAGTTTAAGACCGCAACTCATTCATATTGCCTGCACATAGGCGCGCAACGACTATAAGTCGTAAATCAAATGCAATTAACGTTAATTAAATACACATCAAGTGGCCGTGACCACAAAGCATTCAGCAGCTTTTATTATTTCACATTTTCCAGTTAGCATTTAACAATTATCATTTATAAACGCACACATACACTACTCTCCCTGCTATTTTCGACTGCAAAGCAAACAAATTCAATGAGAAAATCTGATTTTGCGCTACAGCAATAACAAATAAGGAAACTTATGCCCGCAGGCAGACAACAAAATTTTCTAGTAAAGATACAAAACATTGTTGCGCCGTAAAATATGCTACGAATTCTCGAGCATCGGTAATTTGTTAAAATCGCAATGGCTACACAAACAAATCAGCAGACAAACCACAACTGGACCTCCTGCTGTGCTGCATGCGCAGCCCGAGCTGCTTCGTGCCTGAGCAATTTTGAGGCTTTCGCAAATTGCCACACGCCTCAGGACGTTTTGTAGCATATTTATGGGGGTGTATTTGCCCAAAAATTTCCATTATAAGTTTTTGTGTTTAACAAATCGAAGATGAGCAATGGAGTTGCACTGCAGACTTTGAAGTTACGCAACCCTCAGCACTTGCTGGTGTATCTTACCACTTGTTTATATCAAGTGTAGCATACATTTTGGGGCGCTGTACCACAACTGTGTAACTTCGGAGCACAGCTGTAGTGTAAGGGGGTTTCATGTTCATGAAAAGGGGTTCTTATGATGATTATATTCGTCCCTGATTTCGTTAATTTTTATTTCAAGCGCTCTCCAATACATTAGAATTATTGGAATTTGCTGCCTGCGCTTATGCAATACATTAATCATACTTGTTGTCATTCTTGGGGTTGTGTAAATAGTCGTTATAGGGTTTGAGTAAAGGTGGAAAGATTCTTTTGTAGATACAATTTTTAATTTAATGAAGTATACATTTGGGCGCCACCCTTATTTGAAGTGGATTATTTTACAATGAAATTCCGAATATGTTAAATGATTTTTCATGCAAATTTTCATTTTGACAAATATGTATAGTAATAATAGAATTAGGTCTTTGAGAAAAGGTTTCGAGATTCCAAGAAAAAATACCGCGGCATAAATTATGTCCACCGGTGTTTTTAAGTCCAATTTCTTAAACACTCTATCTTACCTCGTCAAACATGGATCATGGATTACAGTTTGGACTTAACTTTAATCTCTTTAAAACAATATTTTTCTTAAGAGTTTAAAATGAGGCCAAATTATTTATATACTGTAGTGCCAGCAACACAGCCTAACTCCATTTTTCTGCTCAATACTCTCTTTCGTAGATATAATTATTTATAAATAGCTTCTCAGTCTTGACAATCTTCATTTCTTCAGAAACTTATTCATGAAGACATTGCTGTCGATCAAATTGGGATCTCAGACATTCCGAACTACGATCTGATGGCAGTGCTTTGGTGGCTATTCGAAACTCTTGCTTAGAATATATTGAAGAATAGTTTTTGAGGCACGTTACTGTCATCAAGCAGGCATATATAACTGATCAGGAGTCTGATTTGAAATCGAACTAGCTCACGGAGGTACCACAGTTTTCAAAGAGGCCAACTTTTAGAAAAAGTACCTTCTAAGGCTTACGAGGTGACCATTCTTCACCTACAGTCAACAGATTGGCGAATGGTTTCACAGGGGGACTGTGATGTTAAGTGCCACAAAATGAAATTCGATAATTTCATTTCAAGATCAATCCGAGTATTTTACGGGATTCTACGCGCATTTGGATCTCGTTATGATTATCAGGGCTATACTTTTTTTTTCTTTATACTCTTAATATTTAAACGGTCAATATGGCGAGTTGAGTCGATTTAGCCATGCCCATTTGTCTGTATATACATGTCCCTCAGCTTTGAGATATCGATATGAAATTTTGCATACGCCTTTTGCTCCTCAAGTAGCTGCTCATTTGTCGGAACCGCCGATAACGAATCACTATAGCATATAGCTGCCTACAAACGATCGAAATTGAATGCTTGCATGGAAAACTTTTTCATTTCATGAGATATCTTCACGAAATTTTGCATGGATTATTGTTCAACGTATTTGTACAATGTTCAAAGAAATTTTTCAAATCAGATCACTATAACATATAGCTGACATACACACTGACGGGTCAAAATCAAGTTATTTAAGTAATTTTTTGTATTTGTGAAGGCTATTATGCATGCAAGGTGCAACCGAGGATAACGATTTAACGATTTTTCTCGTAAACATTTTTTTTGGACATATTGCTAGTCTATCACGTTTTTTGGGTCTAGAGTAAGTCAGCAATGTTTATGATTTTTCCTAAAGCTATATTTTATGAGCGTGGACTGACCGAATTCATGAAAATATTATAAAAACAAGAACAAAAGCGCTAATAAAGCTCAAAAATTATGCCCCAACGAAACTCTTCCTATCAAAAATAGCAAATCTGTTGCGCTTTAGGCGCCAGCTGTGAAGCCACTCATACGTTATGTGTCTATGTATGCGTGTATATATACAATAATGCTTATTATATATAGTATATATTGTATATATATTGTATGTGTATATATTAGCTTAGCATTGTGTCTGTGAGCCTGTTTGGCTCCTAAATTGAGCAGCACTACGTGATGCCACACTTAACCCGTCGAACGTGTTTGAAATATTTACACAGCGGATACCAAAAATATACAAAAATAAATAATAAAAAAATGGGTGAAGAAGAAAAGCAACAAATTGCAAATAAAAAAAAACTTGCTCCAAAAACTATTGCTACAACAACAACAGCAAACAGTGTTTCAATAATTTTTGTATGTATTTCATATCTAACAGTTTCCCTGTGGCTGGGTGTATGTATGTATGTGCATGTGTTTGAGCTTGTATGCGTGCGCCTTACTCGCTTGAAATATGAATTGCAAATATAAATATGAGTAAAATTTTTAGTAACAAATATCCAGCCATAAATAGATTCAGCAAATAAATAAATAAAGGAGAGGAGGGGAAAGATGTAGAAGAACAGTGGTGGGTTACTGAGTTGGAGTGACATTAGTATTGGTGCGCTGCTAAGGGCTTGAACTAAGGCACTTTATAATGTACAAAAATATCTATGAATAGCTGTAAATTTATATACATAAATATATATGTTTATATGAGTGTGTTTGTGTTTGTATGCGTATTTCTATATACATTTGTATTTTCACTTCCATTGTCAAAACATTTGCGGCTTTCAGTTGATGAATTTCTGTAGCGAATTTAGTTCAGTTGAGTGCCACAAATACACAGTTACTCATATTTATGCCACTTGTTTGTGTGTGTATGTGTGTGTGGTGTAGTTGAGTGGCTTATGAATGACCAAATGGGACATGAATAAATTTGTGTGCATTTAACTAAGTGCAATTGAATAAAAGCACTGAATTTTTATCAAAATAATTTATGAAAAGTAATCAATATTTATGGTAGTCTTTAAGGAAATGAAAATGTAGATATACATAGGTATACATATACTGTTAATTTTTTTGGTTTGAAATCAAGTTTAACGTTAAAATTTTGGTTATTCAAAACAATATTAAATATTGTTGGATAATAAAAAAAAATTAAAAAAATTAAAAAAAAATTAAAATAAAAATAAATATATATATAAGAATATAAAATAAATGAAAATCAAAATAAAAAAATTTATTTTACTAAAATAAAAAAATTAATAAATAACAAATACATTATTCTACGCAAACCAAAACAAAACATATTTCAAATTTATTTTTTATAAAAAACTTAATTTATTTAAAAATATATCAAAAATTTTTTTTAATTTTAATTTAGTTACTTTCTAAGAAAAAAAAAATAATTTTTATACTTAATTAAACCTAAATTTATGGTTATAACTCAAATGTATGTGTATATGTATTTTTTTTTAAATGTAAAACTACAAAATATGTTAAAAAAATACTTCCATAAAAGTTAAAGTAAAAGAAAACTTATAAAAGGCCTATTATTAAACCAAAAATATTAAAAAAATAAAAAAATTACTTCTATAAATATAAATATACATATAAAATTAATTACAAAAATATATATAAAAAAAAATATTTTTTATAAAAAACTTAATTTATTAAATTAAATATATAAAATAATCAAAAGTATTTAATTAATTTGATTTTATTTTAATTACGCAAAATATATATTTTTAAATAATTAATTTTAAATTTAGCAATAAAATTATAAAAGGTTAATAATATTTAAAATTTATTTGAAATTGTTAAACCATAAATAAAAATAATTTTTTTTTCTATAAAATAAAAAAAAAAACGAGAACCTACTGTTATACAAATACAATAATATCAAAAAAAAAAATATATAAATGCATATATAAAAATATTTATAAAAAAATCCAAACATATTTTTTTTTAAATTTAATTACTTTGTAAGAAAATTTAATTTTTTAAATAACTAAATTTAACGCATGTTTAAATTTTTTTTAGGTTAATAATACATATGTATGTAGATATTTTTCTTTTATTTTAAAACCAAAAAAATACAATAAAAATTACTTCGATAGAAGTCAAAAAAAAAAAAAATTTTAAATGCCGTTATGCATATGTATAAACACTATAAAAACAAAAAAACATGTACACAGAATATTTACAAAAAAAATCCAAAAATATATATTTGTTAATTTAATTACTTTGTAAGGAAAAAATATATATTTGTTAATAACAAAACGATAAAAAAAAACCAATTATAACAAGTAAGGAAGATCTAAGCTCGGGTGTAACCGCAACCTTTGCAGCTTGCCAGGATCAAAGCCGGAGAAATAACTTCAGGTGTTAGCATAACTTTATTTAACTCACATATTTGCCGATATATGGGGTATAAAGTCAGCCAGACTACGAATATCTTTATAATAGATATATGGCGGCTATGAGAGTTATTGATCAGATTCAACCCATTTTTGACAAAAAGACATACTACTTGTATTATCAAAAAATAATTTTCTCCGAATTTCTGCAATATATCTCACAGATTGATCGGTATTTACAATAAAAAGTTTGCAATAGAAACTAGGGTCTACATATTCAGTATCTGGGGGCTTGAATAGTTTTGGTCCGATTTGGAAAGTTTTTGGTCATAAGGTGACACACCTCAAAGGTGCTATTTATGCAAACTTTTATCCATATGCATTGACAGACAGACACGCGGATTTCACCTCGTCTCGTTATTCTGATCATATATATTGTATATATATGTATAACTCTATGTATCTCGATTGGTTTCAGGCACTACAAATCGTTAGGTGAAAAAAACTATTATACTCTGCAGCAACATGTTGCTAGAGTATAAAAATAATTTATTTGATTTAAATAAAATGCACACCCTTTTTTGTTAGAATTCAGACCCTTTAATTTTTTTAATAATTAATTAATTTTTTTTAGACTAAATCAATTTAAATTTGAATTAAATAAACTATTAAAAAAAATATCCCATTCACCGCTTTTATCTAATAATTACTCATCTAAACATAATTTTTTGCGACCGCACAATTTGCTAGTTATTAACGATTAAATTGCATGCTTGATTTATAGCATATTTGCAGGCGCATAGTGTTGTAAAATATCGAAATTGAAATTAAATTACTTCCTGCTGAAGTGCAGCCACAAATCAAACCACAAAATGCACAAATATTTGTGAATTAGATGCAAATAGAAGATAAAGTGGCGAGTGGCCAATAGGATGTAGCCACAGTTATGCTTAAGTCAAGTAGATGTATACACATACATTTAGGAGCACTGACGAGTAATAATATGTGTGCTCTTTAGTCAAGAATATATATATTTATGGGTATATATATATACTTGTTAAATAAATTAAATAGAAAATAAAAGATCAGCATCTGGGCGAGGTAAAATAACATTTATGTTCCTTTTTTAGGTGTAGCATACATTTGGGTGCTTTAGGTATTTATTACTGATAAATAATGTTATTTATATATTTATTAATTTTGCTTACCACATTTTTGATATTATAATTGACTTTTGAACTAAATAACCATCGCATTGCTTACCTGAAAGTATAATGGGATAAAGTAAAATAATATATTAGTAAACTATTAAAAATTTAAAAGTCCAAGAAAACTATAATTTTTTTCCTCAAACTTCGTGTATAATTAACTTGGCTGTTTAATTGTCAAATATCATCTCAAAGATATACTATATCTTTCACTTATGAGATATAAAGCAAAAGCAAAACTATTGCCTACATTCAGGCATATTTAAGCAAAGTCATTGTATATTATTTCCATTACTTGTCAGGACTACAGCACCAAAAGTTTTCATCTTCGCTCACACATGCTCACGAAAATCGTTTAGTAGCATAGCTGCGCTTCTCTCAGCGACCATCCATCACTCTTTCAAATTTCGCTTTTCGCTTCAAACAGCCCAACCGTCAGTCACTCAGTCAGTCAGCCAGCCAGGCACGCTGTGTCCCAAAAAGCTTCCGGTTTGATTGCGTTAAGCGTTTGCAAAATTGAAAATGTCAAAAGTCATTGTCGTTGCTGTCAAAATTTATGCGAGGATTTTCGCATGATAAAAGCAGAAAATTAAAAACCGAAAAAAGACTTCACAACAGCTGACAAAAATCGCTACACAGTTTTGCCGTGCGCTCTTACACAAAGGAAATGTATGTGCGCCGTTCCTTCTCGCTCAGCCCTTGTTGGCAATTTTCCTTGTATACTTCGTCTTTTTCTGTAAGCTTCAAATTTTGTGTCACACATCAGTTGTCTTTTTGCGTAAGAAAGGATGAGTGAGCTTCAGCTGCTTGCTTTTAGGCGCACGCTAATAGAATTCTGCAACAACAAAGACTATTACGAGAAGGATGCGTAAAATCAATGGAAACTATATTTGAACAATATGCTGTAAAGGGGAAAGGCGGCGCTTGGAGTGATAAGACGCGGCTTCACTCTTTGGCTTTTAATGCCATAAGCATCCCATTTTTTCTTCAAATAGTTTGATGAAATACGAGTTATAATTACCTTCAGTTAGTCACCTAGCTTCAGTTTTGGAGCAGAGAAAAGCAGGCATGCTCTCAATTAGTTCTTTAAAAGATTCAAAGATCGTCGATGGTTCTAAGAAACCATGCAAGTTATATTACGATTTTTCAAATACAAAAAACTTAATTGAAAATACAAAATATCTGTATTCAAAAACATTTTCTTTTCTTTAGCAAGCTTTGAAAATATCTGCTAAGCACAAATTCTAAAACAAAAATTTACAGATTTCATTTCTTTTACTTTGAAGTCAAAACAGCCGAAATGTCTGCTACGTTTTGAACGTTTGTAAATTTCGCTAGATTTTTCTGTCACTTTCTTTGTTGCTTCAGCGTTTTATTTATACCACTGACCAGCAGGTTCACGTCACGTGTATCAAAATCGCGACGTCGCGCGTCAACATACGGCAACGGACATTATGGCTGAGCAGTATGTGGCAAAACAAGTGTCTATAAATAAAAAGTGGAAACTGAAATTTATTCCACTTACGAACCGCATGAATTTCAAATTACTGTGGAAAACAAATACAGCGCAAAGCAAGTGACTGAAAGAGAGCAACGAGAGCTCAGCTTTAGGCGATATAGTAAAGAAAAATGTTGGGCCACGGCATATAGAACGGTAGCAGACACAAGCCATTGCCATAGACTATTTGTTAAAGTGGCAAAATTCAGTTAGGTGGCTAGTTAAAATGCGAGCAAGCGTATGTTGGAGCCACAAAAAGCTGATGCAAGCTTGGTGCTTAAAAAGAAAGTGTTGAAACACGTAAGCGATAGTATACTTTTAGGAGTTGTTGACATTGCCGCCGATTTACTTGTCGAAAGTTAAAATTTTTTGGTTCTTAAATGCAGTAAGGTTATTTTAAAAAAAAACTAAACATGTGAATACGAAAATTTTTCGAAGAAAAATTTTTTCAAAGAATTTTAACTAAGTCAAACTTTTTTTTGGCTTCAAATTTGCATTCGAAAATATTTCCTTTAAGCATTTCATATGTGTTTGGCTACTCATTGGCTGCATAAACCAATCAAAGCTACCACAAAAACACGCTTATACCCTCAGTCACACACACGAACACACCCACGAGCCGAGTTTACGTATGTGCACCTTTATAAGCTGGCTTTGCTTTGCCTTGCCGGCGTTAGGCACTTTATACACGCTACGTGTGCGCTTAAATAATAAATGCAGCAACACGGCATTGCCGCTGCAAGATTGCCTGCTTTACGGCGTTGTGGCAGGAGCTTTGATAAAAAAAAAGAAAGTGACGGCATAGAAAAAGGTTGAAATTAATGTGATAAAGCTTTTTCATTGCTCGCTTCGTCACATCGTAATTTAACTCATTTCATTTTATTTACTTGACCGGATTTTCTCTACGATTTAACGGTTGCCAACCTATGCGTGCACGTCTTAAAGTAGGCAAAGCGAAAAGAGCAAAGCTGAGTAGAAAATAAAGAAGATATTTAAATATTTTCTTAAATTTGAAATAGAATATGCTTTGAAAGAAATTAAATTTAAAACTTGATTTTAAACAGCTGTCGAGTGTTAAGTATATGAGGCGCAGTATATATTTAGGAACAGTTCACAATTTTATTACAATATTTTATATTTCTTGTTTGCTTCCAATTATCTGACTGCTTTGAAATTATTTCTGATATAGTTACACCTACTCATTTCATTTTAAACTTAGCACTCTTGAAGAAAACTTAATAGTTTACACACTAGTTAGGTGCTGCTTAAGGGTTTTGTGCATAATATTGACTCGTATACACTGACTTATTATCTTAGTTATTCCTTATACACAAATTTTTTTTGGTATCGAAAAAAGTTCACGTACTTGTAGGCGTTGGTAAGGACTTCTAAGCTTTATTTAAATTTTTGTTCACTTCAGAATCATTCTTCACAGATCTGGACCTAATTTATTGCATTAAATTTTTTAAATATTTATTTTATACAAGTATAGTTTTAGGCAGTGTTGAATATTGAAATCATATATTAAATATGTTTTCAAGTAGCGTTTCAATTTCAAGTTAATTTCAAAACTTTTAAATGCATAATCAAAGCAATCGTATTTGACATGAAATCGCCAAATGTTTAGCACAGTATTATGCGTTAAATCTAAATTCTTCATTTGCTTTTTAGTTAGATATTACATCCTAAAAGTCTGCAATAACCTTCAAAAATTAGTTCATGGAAAATTTAATTAACCCCAGTTTAAAATTTAGAAAACTTCATGCCAGTTAATATCAAAATATGTTGAATTACAGCATATACTTTAATTTAGCTCCCAAAAGTAGGCAACATTTCACCAAAAAATTTCACGAAATCAATCAGCATACACAATAGTTCACGCACACACATACTTTATTCGCTTTATTTGTGTTATGTCGCCTCTAAACTAGCCCGCATACCGAAAACTTAAGCAAGCACGCCTAAAAGCAAACTTTTATACACTTTAATACCAACTCAAACTGAATTTACGTGTCTACCAACTACTTTTGCAGTATTTACTCAACTATGATGTTGCTGCTTGGCGCCGATAGTAACTCAATATTCCCAATGCGGTTTAACGAAACTACTGACACACATACAGATACACAACTTGGATACATAGAATATATGATTGAAACTATTGCTTGCTGCTCGAGCATCGAAGATGAAAATACAGGCTCAACAACTGATTGGTCACGTGCTACCTCTGATTGCTTTGTATCCATTTCGACAGACAGACAAACAAACACACTCACACACACACAGCTACCAAGCCACTAGCTGAGCGTGCAAACAAACTAAGTGCGGGCATGAATCGAATGCAATTGGCACATGATAAATTCGTTTAAGTGCAATATACTTGTATGGCTGTACGAATATAATGGTGTTTGCTGGCAGCATGCAATCAACCCCTTTGCCACGTTCGTTTATATATAGCAAGCATGAGGTAGCATATCTTCACCTCAGATTTTTTTGTGTTTTTTTTTTTGGTTACTTTCTTTTTGAAATATTGCCCTGAAAGTTTTTCGTCTCAAGTATTGCAAAATAAAACTGTAATTGCTTGCACTTTAATACAAAATTAATGTGGCTGGCATACTTTTGGGCGCAAGTCACAATATATTGCATTGAGTGGTGCAGGTTGGTTGTGTGGTGAAGGTAATTTATGTGGCCGGGTCACGTGACGGTGCGGTAAAAGTGATTTTTTGCGGTTTCCATTGCCTTTGACTACAGTTGCCTGCTGCTGTACTTTGGTGGAAAGTGAAATCGTTTTTTTTTTTTAATTTTTCTTTGTCGAACATACAAGTTCTTATAAAATTGTTGCATGTTATAGAATAATTTAAACTTTTTCATAATTATATTATAGTTTCGCTTCACCAATTTTTTGATTTTTCGCAAACAAAAATATTTGAAGCATACTTTTTGGCGCCCACAATTTAAGAGAGCTGTTATGTAGTTGATTTACTGCAATATTAACGTTGCCTAAGCTAATTTATAGGAGAATAGTATGAATACACATTTTTGTAGACACTTTTTAATAGTTTATAAAATTATTAACTAAAACTGACTGCGGTTTTGGAACTGTTTCCTAAAAAATTTAAAATGAAGCAAATAGTATAGTTCATAATTAAATAAAACCAATGGATGTTTCTTCGATTTAAGTATACATTTAGGCACTAAACATTATTTCAAACGCAAAGACCAGCTTAATAAATATTTAGAGGCGTATAACTGTTATTAAATACGACTAAACAGATGAATATTATGTTTTGAATATTAAACCAAACCTTTCAGACGCAACGATTTTCTAAATAAAGTTTTGAGAAACTTTTGAAAAAGCTAATAAATTCATAAAATATGTAAAAAAAATTAAATATTTTGTATAATATATGCCAAAAAATATCACTAATCATTCATTTCCTGTTAAGAAACAATTTACCTTAACATAAACTCAGGCGGTTTACCAAAAATATAAAAGCTAGCAACATTTTTATATTTTTCAACAATTTTGTATTATTTTTCCTACACTTAAATATTACGCCATCCGTATTTTAAATTACTTTATAGCCTACTTCTAAGCGTTTGACCTACAAAGTCAACACTGTACGCATATTATTCTTGTCTTTATTCAGCTAGCAAATCAAACGGCGCATATTTCGCATTCAAATTGCCATATCAAATATTGTGAAATCGTAAAATTATATATTCTCCACAATACGCCTACAAATATGCTACACTTTCGCGCATAACCGAAACGAAAATCAATAAATGGCAATCATAAATTTGATTTCTCTTCAACACTTAACAGATTTCACTTTTATTATTTGTATATTTGTACATTTTACATCTCTCAGTGTAGGAACCCAATGTCAGCGGTGTAAAGTAGGGAGAAATTTTACGATAGGCTTGCCGAAAACGAAAATCCTCGACAAAAATTGGCAATTGGCAAACAAGTTTGGCTGTCTATTCGATTGTTGACAAAATGTTTATATCGACACGCCCGCCAATTTATTGCGCGCTGCCTTTGTACGGCCATGATTTTTGGCAGCAACTTCGCAGGCTCTAAAATAAGGTCGATAGCTAAGCGCATGAACCGACAACCCACACATCGCCGAAAATCTGCGCTGCCAACAAAGCAAAGACAATTGCAGAAATTGTCAATTCTACACAATTTTCTAAGAACCATTTGTTTTATATATAACGCACAGCGGAAAACATGCTGGTGTGTGTGTGTGTGCTTTTAGGCGCATACATTTATATGGCCTGTGGTGGTGTTACCTTAAAATCGATATAGGCATGTAGCCAGTTGGAGAATTTTGAAGTTGTTTAGAGTATACTTTTTGCTTTTACGTTGTTATGTGCAAAATTGCCTGTGTGCGCTCGAAAGTATGTTAGTATGTACGCAAATCCTTTTTCGTTTGAACACAAGGTATTCAAGTAGATTAGATAAGCGAATGAAATGTAGAGGGATTTTGTGGTGTCACTTTATGTTTGGAATACTTGAGTAAAGAGACGCGGTATTATTGGGTTTAAGTGAACGCGCCTGCATGTAGACTTTAAAATCAAACGTATGTGAAACTTATACTCTTAGCGTTTCAAAGGAAAATGTTTAATTTTCTGGCATATAATCTTGGAGCGAAAAAAAATTGTATTTGCCGTCGTTATAGAATTTATAGGGTTCGTGAGATCCATTTCGACAACTTACGCTGAACTCATTCGCCTTATCTTTATTTATAAACCTTTAAAATTCTGGGAAAAATTTGGCAAGAAATATAATCTATCGAAAGGAGCTCCGTTTAAAACGATTTCGAGCTTCCTGAAGGAGCTCTGGATCAGTGGTATTTAAAACTTTACCATAGTAGTTTAGTAAGTTCGGCTTAACTACCAAAACAGCTGGCATTAAGTTTTGAGATAAATTTAGATGAAGCTATAGGCTGAATCTATACAAAAGATCATTTTTTGAGGTGGTGACATTCATAAGATGGTCTCGGCTGTGGTTTGTGCTAAGCTCGAACTGATTTTTCTCCTTTCACAGTGTCTGAATTCTGAAACCAGAAATCTCTGAACTCAGAGCTCAAATTGCTAGCTAATTAGATATGTACATTCCATCTTCATGTTCCTGAGGCAAAATTTAGAATTATCCAAGGACTTGGGCAATGAAACAACTTGACTGATTGATTCCCCAGTTTCACAGTATTCAAGGCTGGGCTAGAGTGTTCTAGAATACCAGTGGTTTTGATGTCTCGAGCTCTCTCAAGGACCCAGGCAAATTGAGCTGTTAAGGATTCGGTTAACTTTACCTCTTACCACCGGTACTTTTAGAAATGTTTATGCTAAGATACTGAGCTAGAGAATTCTAAAATACTGCACTTAATTCTATAACTGTTCCTTGCGACGTAGAATCCTATTTGGTAAACTTTTAGCTGTTTTAAAATTTTAAAAGCGCTTTAAGTTAAACAAGACAATTCCACCATTCACCACCGCCTGCTAACCAGGCAACCGAAGTAAGTTATTGATTTCAATTTCATTACCGAAAACTCGCCGCTAACGGCGCCACTAGCAGCCAGCGCGTACTTCATTTATTTGCTACAACTTATACGCGTTCAATCACACCACTACTTACTCACTTATTCCGCTTCACTTGAAGACAATAAAAAGCAGACCAAAGTTAGCAAGTAAGAATATACGAAATATAAAATCGAAAATACGAGGAAGTAGTATTTTCGCGGCAGGACATTCGCATATTTCCCAAGTCTCCTTCATATATCCTGAAAAGTTTATTGACTTGCCCACCCACTAGTTAAGCGTGCGATCCGCAAGAAATTTCCTGCAAGTGTCCTGCGGTGTAACGAACGTTCTGCCTCACAGGCTCTATACTCAACCCGCAACCTCTATCTCCCTCTCTCAACTTTCGTTCAACCACACATCCACGCGTTATCTGCTCACTGAAGTATGCCGAAGTGCTGGTGTCTTGTTGGACATCTTGAAAAGTTTTCGAGTTCATGCTGTGTTTTCGGTGCCCTGTGTGCTGGAAGTTTTCGCCCAGCGTGTGCTTAGACACTTTAAAACTTTCGATTCCTGTAGCGGACATGCAATGTCCTGCTTCTTTTCGGCATGATGAGCCAGCGAGTAAGTCAAGTCGAGTGTTGTTTGGTGAGTATTGAACTGCAAACTTGAGGCGCTCATCACTAGATTGGGTGTAGTGGTAAAGCGGGTGCTGTGTTGATAGCAGTGGAGTTGTTGTAATATTTGGTTAATAGGTATGAGAATATAGAAGTTAACAAGCTAGAAGTTCAGCACAAAGTTTTACTACAATTTCTTTAATTGTCAATTCATATTTTGCACAATAAATAGCACAAGGGAATAGGACATAAAATGTTTTTAAATTATGACAAAGATTATTGTTAAAGTAATACGAATTATATTGGTAATGATAATTGTTAGGGTAATGGTAATTCTAATGGTAATGACAATGTTGTTCGTAATGGTATTTGTAATACTTTAAAATTATTGCAAAAGTAATATGAATTTTATGGGTAATTGTAATTGTAATGGTAATGATAATGTTATTCGTAATGGTAAAGATAAATGACTAGGCAGTGGTAATACAACTGTAATGGTAATGATATTTGTAATGGTAATTGTAACGGTAATGTTATTTGTAATGATACTAATAGTAGTTAGGGTTACGGTAATTGTATTGGTAACGGCAATTATAATGGTATTGGAAATCGTAATTTAACAGAGTCTTATAATAATAAAGCAATGCTTTTAAACAAATAATAGCAGTAACAGTAGCAATACCTTATCAAATATCCAAACCATACCATTTTAATTATCACTGTGAATATAAAAAATATATTTAGTATTCGAATTATTATTAGTAATAGATTTATTGCTGACAGTAGTATTGGTATTGGCGTTGATATTAGTATTGATACTTGTATTGGTATATTGTTGATTTAGATATTTGCACTGGCATTGATATTTATATTAATCTGCTTTGGTAATGGTACATTTAATGATGTTGGTTTTGGTATTAGTCTGCGCTAAATGTATGGTAATCAAAATGTAATGGTAATGTATAAGTAATGGTAATGATAAAATGTAATCAAATACAATAATTTTATATATTTTTTCTATTATAATTAAAATATAATGGTAATGTAAGATCTAATGGTAATGGTAACATGTAATTAAATGCAAGAATTTGATATATTTTTTTCAACGCACTTGTTTTTATTTATTAAATCTTGGTCAAAAATATTGAATCAATTTACTCTGGCAACAGTTTCTAATCAAGCTCTTTACTTCTCAATACGATTTACAATATTCTCAAATAAAACGAAGTAATCAGAACTTTACAACATTGCACTTCATTGCACTTTACACTTTCAGCAACATTTCTGCTAGTTAATATCTTGTTTTACACTGTTACATTGCATACTTGCGGGCGCATGTAAGAGCGAATTCATTTATAAAAGTCGAGTTAAGAAAAGTTTTAGCGAATTGTAGCAAACGAGCGTGTACTAATTGGACGAAAAGTGTGGTCGAAGGGATTTTTGCAAGAGGAATTGAATATTTTTTGATAAAATTTTAATAATTTTTATTAACAATTGTAGTGGCTATAAATAACTCACAAGTGTAATTAAAGCAAATGAAAGTTATCAACAACTACAAATAACCAAAAATGTACTAAATTTAAAAGTAAGAAAGTAGTTTAATACAAATATCTGCATACTTTAAGGCGTACATTTAAAAATTATTGATAAAACTACGCAAATAAACTTTATATACTATCGTAAATTGAAATTTTTGCACAACTTATTGTGATTTTTAATTTTAAATTAAATTAAAATTTTTTGCATATAAACGCCTAAAGATATACCCAAAATATAGACATACGAGTATATCAGAAACATTAATTGTGTAATTTTTGTAACAGAATTTATATACTACCTCAAAACTGCTAATGTTTGAGTTGCACAACATGAAAAAGTGTTTAATAATTAAAACTTATATTATTGTTTACTTGAACTATGACCTTGCATCATTTAGAATCCAAACATTAATGAACTCAATTTCACAAATTAACAAATGAAAGAAATAGTCACGCTACAAATACTGACTTCCATGCCTACATACCCCTCTCTTCAGCATTATTGGCTGACTTCTATTATCTTTGTATACTTTTCGGCGTATTGGAAAAAGCACTTAATGCACTTCTGCAGCAATCAATATGTCTTCGTCACTTGTCACAATGAAATTAAGTAAGTGAAATGCAATCGACAGTGGAATTACTAAACGGCAAAAGGTTGATGGAAGGGTTTCTCAAGCGTCGGATACTTAAATGTATGCAGCAAATATAAGGAAAAATCTCTTATTGCGTATATATTATTCTTATTAATTTGATATTTATACTGCTCTATAGCATATAGCTGTCATATAAACTGAACGACCGAAATTAAGTTCTTGTATGGAAAAGCTATTTATTTGAAAATATATCTTTACGATACGGTGGATTATTGTCCATAGCATTACTTGGGTTTCCGAACAAAAATTCTTGTATGGCAAGCTTTTGTGATTGTAAAGGAAATTCCAGCTTCGGTGTAACCGAGATTAATTCACTTTAAGCACCAATCAAAGTAATACAACAATTAAGCTTTTAAATATTTCAAGTCCTCTAAATATGCCAGTTTTGTTAAATCTACCGTTATGCAGCTTAGCTGGCGCGCAAATACATGGCATTTATGCAATGACAGCAAGTCAATCAGTGGCGATTAGCCTGCGCATCTATTGAAAATTCACAGAAACAAACAGTGTTGCATACACTCAGGCGCTTTGTTTGCTCAACGTGCGTTTATTTGTTTACTATTGTAATGTTATTAATAATTGCTTATTTGTTTGCATGTGTTTGTATGTGCAGCTGTGTGCTGCTGCATATTAATTAATGCATACGTGCTGTTTAACCACAACAAACAAGCAAACAAAGCCTACTTGTAGGCGCTCACATGCACTAGTTGCCTCAATTGATAGGTTGTTAGCATTAAATATTATTTTTGACAGGTTGAATGACAGCGCATGTAATCCGTAATGCTTGACTTAAGTGAGAGGGAGTTTGAGGTGCATGAAAATTGCATACTTTAGGCATTATGTGAAAAGACAGTCTTTAATTAATTATGAATTGATAGAATTATGCTGACTGAGCAAATAGTATTAAATATGCGTTTTAAAAAATGTTTATAAGACCAAAAAATTTTTTTTTGATATATTAAAAATTTTTTTTTGAACTTTTCTCAACGTTCTTTAATAATTTTTTATAAAATGCTTACCTAATGCTTAAAATAAGACCCAATATATTGAAATTTTCACTAAGAATTGCTAAGAAAAAACTCGCTTTATATAAACATTCTAAAAAAAATTTAAAATTTTTTCCAATTTTTTTTTTGGAAATATTTTTTGTAAAAATTTTTTACAACAATTTTCTCACATACAAAACTGTTCCAAACCAATTTTTTATGTCGTGTACTACTTTGCACTTTAGGGACTGGCTATAAAAGGTTGTCTCATACTTATTCATATATGAAAAAGACAGCATGCTTACAGGCGCATATAGGCTATATGCGCTTACGTTATTACCTTGTACAAGTGGAGAGTTTTTGGTATAGTTCTGTATTGGAAATTTGTATTAAACATTGGAAACGTGAAAAAGAATGAATAACGGTAAAATATGAAACTACATTTAATGCCTTAAAATTGTAAGAAAATTAATAAGTTTAGAATATAACTTAAAATAAATAAAAAGAATTTTAATCAAAACGCTTCGTTGTTAAAACAAATAAAAAATCGTAGTATACATGTAGGGGTATTAAAAGATGAGACGATTACTCTTAATAATTTTACTGAATAACTTTTTATCAAAAAATTAATAAAAGAACACTTTACTGAAAAAACATCAGTATGAAAACAAATAAAAAATTGTAGTCTACATTTAGCGGGCAATGAAAGAGGGGAAGATTGCTTTTAGTAATTTTACTGAATAACTTTTTATCAAAAAATTAATAAAAGAACACTTTACTGAAAGAACATCAGTATGAAAACAAATAAAAAATTGTAGTCTACATTTAGCGGCAATGAAAGATGGGACGATTGCTTTTAATAATTTACTGAATAACTTGCTATCAAAAAATTAATAAAAGAACACATTACTGAAAGAAAAGACTTCGTAATAAGAATAAATAAAAAATCTTAGTATACATTTTGGGGCAATAAAAGATTAGACTTACATAGAATAACTTTCTGTCAAAAAATTATAAAAGAAAAATTGGCTGAAAGAACTGAGTTATAAGAACAAATAAAAAATCGCTGTATAAATTTAGGGGCAATAAAATATTTCACGTACTCAGAGTTAATTATATTATTAAATAGCTTTATTTTTTTACCCCACAGCCATAAAATTCATTCGGGAGCGCTAATTTTGACAAAAACTTAAGTTGCGCCTAAAAGCAGATTAGGTAGACAGTTATTAGCAATATAATTACACATATTATTCTATTTACTTATGGAGATAAATTTTCCCAATTAAAGCAATAATCATTGTTCAAAAGCGCATGCTAAAAATAAGCGTTGCCTAAAAGTATGCACATTTAACGTTTTTCTTAGCAATTATATTTTCTAATTTGCGCCAATTTCGTTGTTATACATATTACTGCTTTGTGTCTGCACAATAGCAAGGTCCAGAAGGTATACCCTGTACTTTATTTGCATACAAGATTTCACTTTATTATGTATTTCACAACGCTTCAGCGCCTAAAAGCACAATAGCGATTTACAGCAATTTGCGAGTTCCCTTAAGTGTAGTGCGAGGCAAACAAAGCTATGTATAAGGCTTATAAGATAACGCGCTAACATATACAACTTAAACGCAGGTAGTGTGAACACGCCAAAAAGCAAGCTGTATTAGTGGTGTAAAAAGCATATATTTCGTCGCATAGTTTATTTTTACATTTATTTCTTCTAGTGGCCGCATCTTCTGCGCACATTTTTCTCTTAAGCCATCTTTGCTTTTTTTCAGCACTTTTGACACCTGCTTGCCAGCTAAAAGTATGCAATACATTTGCTGTTAGTGCTGGTGTGTCGGCAGTGTCAATGACTTTTAGAGTAAAGCGGAAACGCATAAAGATAAGCGTTGACAGGCGCTTCCGAACGCGTGATATTTTTTGCGCCGCGCTACTTTGAAGTATGCTGTTGTTGTACACCAACATTTACATAAAGCTGTGTGAGTATGTGTGTGCTTGAAAATACTTGACTTGGCTTATGGCTGCCAGTGAATTTGTGCGTGTTTAAAACGTTTTGCCACAAGCAAACGCACACAACAATAAACGCTTGTTATAGAGTCAAATGTGAGTGTGTTTAGTTGCCGCGCCTGTATCTATGTTATGTATTTTTACATAAACAAATATATAAGTATTGGTAGGTAGAGTACATATGTGCCCACGATGCAGCGGGCGATAATAAAACGATGTCACACTTTGTGATTGTCAAATAAAAATTCAAACACATATGACAACCGTGCGAAATGTGACGGGAAAAACTGAAAATGGAAGAAAGTTTGCGAAGAAGGTGTCGTGCGGCAAAACAAAGTGTAGTCGTGTCAATGAGTTTAATGGAGTTGGATGTCAACGCGAATGTACTGCAAAATATACCTATATAAGCAGTCAAAGCTGTGAGCTTAGCAACTAAACATTCGTGAATATAAAAAATAACTAAAAATTTAGAAAAGCAAAATTCTGCAACTGGATGAAATTTAAGGATTTCAGTATTTATTATGGAATTTTAAAATGAAATCAGCTTTACTGCTTTTTAGAACGTAGATATAACATATTAATTTGAAAAGCTAGCGCATACATTTAGCTATAGGCAGACTAGAAATATTGCCTACTCTAAGCCGCCAAATAAAAATCTACATGGATTGGAAATACTTAGATATATTTATATTAAATATGCTCTTTTTCAAATATACCTGTATTATAAAAATTTCAAAATATTTTAGTGTAGTAATATTATATATTATATCAACAATGCGTTCTTTAAAAGCCAAAATTTTCTTAGTATTGAAAGACTATCCACGTAAAGACACCAATATAGCACACCCTAACAATTTTAGCCTTCTTTTAGGCACCACTAACCCTAGATTTTTACACAAAAAGTAGAGGAATTTTAAAATTTTGCTTACAAAAAAATATTTAAATTATTTTTCAAAACAATAAAAATATAGTACAAAAAAAATAAATAAATATATAAAATATTTATCGGTATGTATACATATGTATTTATATGCATAGTACCAAAAAAAAAGTTTAAAGAAAAAACATTTTACAAGTAAAATTTCAAATTTAAATGAATGCGGCAAAAAATGTTTTTTAAAAGTAGTAACACAAAAATTAGATCGCCAAAAATTAAAAAAATTAATTTTACGTGGGAAGAAAATGAAATTTAATGAACTGTTTCAAAATTTTAATTTAATAAAATATTTGATTATTGAGTTGTAGAGATAAATATCAGATTTATTAAATAAATAAAATTTTCTAAAAAACATTTTTTGATGGAATTTTTTTTAAACTTTTCTAAAGAATTTTATTTTAAAATTTTATTTTTCTTAAAAGCATTATTGCCATTTTTTTAAATTTAATAAAATATTTGATTATTGAGTTGAAGAGATAAATATCAGATTTATTAAATAAATCAAATTTTCTAAAAAAGCATTTTTTGATGGAATTTTTTTTGAACTTTTCTAAAAAATATTATTTTAAAATTTTATTTTTCTTAAAAGCTTTATTGCCATTTAAAATTTTGTCTTCTTTACAAATTTTATTGTCCTTTAAGACTTTCTTTTATTCTAAAATTATTTTAAATTATTTTATTTTATTTATTTTGAAAATTTTAATCAAAATTGCACAAACAAATTACTATATTAATCTTTTTACGAAGACCATTTGTTTTCTATATAAAAAAATATTTGAAAATTAATTTTAAAGAAAATTTAAAAAGATGTGTGTAGCAATAAAAAAATTATTTAATTTTGGAAGGCAAGGTCGTAATCAGCAATATCGGAATTCACGAACTATTTTCCAAAGCAACGCTAAGGTATCCGGAAATATTTTCCAGATCGGACTATTATAGCTTATAGCTGCCATACAAACTGAACGATCAAAATCAAATTCTTGTATGAAAAACTTGCTTATTTGTGGAGGGTATTGGCATTGGTAGCTTTGGTACAACTGAAGTTAACTTGCTTTAATTTTATTTTTAGCTTTCCTCTTCTTTTTATAAAATTTGTTTACTGCTGTTGTATTTTATTTTATTATATGATTTTTCAATACGTAACATTTTAATCCCAATTTCATGTAACTGAAATCGCACCAAACGAATTTATTTACGCTCAAATTAACTTTTTATTTCTCAGTAATTACCAACAAAAGTTGGCTCGTTGAAAAATATCGCCAGCTTCGACCGGAACTCATACAAACATGCCTGAATGTAGTTGAAAATAAATGGTCAGTGCCTAGATTGAGGCGCTTAAGGCCAATGCCACAGATAATTTGTTTACATGTGCATGCTGTTTGTAATCGAAAGTCTTTATACTTATAAATGTATATATTCGTATATACACACATTCCCATGTAGCAATTTACAACCACTCTCACACACACACATATACATACAAACACATGCAGTAATTGCTTTCATAAGTATTCATTTCCATATGTCAATGCAATTAACAACAATAAATACACAATTATCGATAAATTACGAACGGACAGATAGTACTAAATATGTAGTTGAAGTGAAGGCCAAAGGACACAGCACTACAAGGCAGTGGAATTTGAGCGGCGAGAATGAAGTGAGGGTAGAAGTGCTGGCGCTGACATTTGACGTTGTGTTTATAGCAGCCGCGAGCGCGTGAAAGACTACAAGTCAGCTGAAGACGTTTGCTGCTGTATATATTTGTATATGTATATACAATAATATACATATACATATCCAAACGTATACATATATGTAAACAGTTTTATGACCAACAAAAGACACTGCCTAATAGGAAATGTAAAAATAGTTAAAGCTGAACTATGAGCTTCTCCCAATTAGAAAGTGCAATTGGCAATAAAACGACTAATGCCACATTTCAAACATAAGCCAACAATTTTTAAAAAATTAAAAAAAAAAATTAACAAATAAAAATAAATTAAGAAATTAAAAAAAGTAATATTTAAAAAAAAATTATAAATTAACAAATAATAAAAAATATTATAAAAAATGATAAAAATTATAAAAAAATGTAAAAAATTTATTAGAAAAAAAATTAAATAAAATTTATATAATTTATTTGTAGTTGAGCCTTATTTAGGTCTAAAGCTTTGAACTGCTCCGCTAAAATAATTAAGTTTATAGGGTTGCCACATAAAATGTATTTTTGTTCTTTATTAAAAGCAAGCAAGTTATTTGTTTTTCTAGATTAATGTGAAAAATTTTAGCAGAAAATATATACTTTTTAAATTAATAAACAAATTTATATTATACATTGTGCATATGTATATGTAAATTTTTGAAAGATCTGCCATGTAGTTTATTTATCTATTGTTATATTGACTTAAAACTTATGATTATATTAATTAAAATAGCTAAACATTCGAAACCACTACAAATTTGTTAATGTATTTTTAAATATTTCTAAAAATAGAGCTGCCATATTTAAATAAAAAAAATTAAAGAATTTAATTATGTTATAAAAGAATTTATCGAAACTTGCATGAGTGTAAAAACTCAATTTCCATAATTTTTAAAAAGAAAAGTATTAAGAAAATTTAATTGCCATATAATTTTTTCTTTGTAAGATATTTAAAAAATATATTTTGTGCATATGTATGTATGACATTTCCAATTACTAGTTTATGAAAGCTTTCAAAAAATTAGAATTGCCATGTAATTTTAATTTGTATGATATTTGCAGTAAAATATTTCGTACATATTTGCTTTCTGCATGCAGATTTAGAATAAGCGTTGCCACTAATTTTTCAAATAAAAAGTATGAATTATGAAATATATTTTTTAACTGAAATTTACTTATATTCTAAGCGAGATTTTAAAATTTCAGCGGGTTTAGTTTTATATTTCATGTATATATAGGGTTGCCAGATAACATTTTTATACACAAAAATTAATTAAATGAGATTTACAATGTATATCAAAGAATTTTTTTCTAAGAGAATCATATTGAGTTAATTAAAGGTTGATTGTGAACAAAAATTGTATACACAGAGTTGCCATTTGGTATATAGAAGTAAAGCGAAATGTTATTTTCATTAATGCCCGTTTTTTATTGTTGACAATAATTTTAATAAAGGTTGCCACATAATATGTGATATGCAAAAATATTAAAAAAAGGTATATATATTATTAAATATTTTTTATGTATGTGCTAGAAATTAATGTTTTTTTTCACATGAATGGTTGCCATATGTTTTGCCGGCGTACTCGAATTTGAATTTTAAATATGAAATTAAGTATAAAAATATGGTTATAAGTAAAAATATTTGCTTATACAGCTACTAAAAATTAGATTTCTATACATCAGGTTGCCATATCAGATCGTAAACATTAAAATTGGAAACCGAAATTGACCTCTGAACTACCCCGAAAAGAGTATAAACTATGTTGGTAAGACATACATATATGATAAGCGTGACTAGCTGCTTTAGCCATGTCCGTCTGTCTGTATATAGTAACTAGTACCCAGTGGGAACAAGTCCCTCAGTTTTTGAGATATCGTTCTGAAATTTTGCACACGTCCCTTTTTTCGCCAAAATTTGCACATTTGTCGAAATCGCTGATATCGGATCACTATAGCATATAGCTGTCATACAAACTGAACGAGCGGAATCAAGTGCTTGTATGGACAACTTTTTCATTTGAAGAGATATCTTTACGAAATTTGGGACGGAATATTGGCCAAGACAACGATGCAATCTCCGAAAAAATTAAGTCACATCGAGTCAGTATAGCCCATAGCTGCCGTACAAACTGAACGATCACAGCAAAACCGCTTCAAAATGACCATCGTCCTACAGAAGCTTGATTGTATACATTATTTTATGAGCATTATTTTAATTAAATATATGCGCTTACATCTCTATAAGCTTTAAACACGCCTTAAGCATAGAATGAATGTTGGAATGCGCTCATTTAAAGCATACACAGAGGAACGCACAAGCAAACGTTTATACACATAACACACACAAGCGTAATATGTGTGTCTGATAACTGTTTACTAGTATGCCCGTGGCAAAATGTTTGCGTTGGCAACAACAATGACGGCTGCATGGCTGAACTTTGCGCTTGAAATAATGACAATGAGCTCGCCGACTTTTTTATGACGAACTATAACTGGAGTGATTTGTGTTGTTGTTGCTTTTTTAGTGGAGTTCAGACAGTAATAGTTGTTGCTTTGTTAACAAAAACATAAATGGTATCAGCAACAACATTCGGGCAGTCAACTGCTGCACCTTAACAAACATATACAGCACGCAGACGCCTGTGCATATGCAAACAACATTTTTATAGTTGTAAATTGCAAGCACTTAAAGCGTTGGAGAACATTTTTTTTATTTTGTTACAAACATATAACATATGTACGCTTAGTTGCTGTTATGAGAATTGTATGGCGAAATAACAACAACAACTGCGCTTTGCAGCAGTTAGAATCAACTGACAGACTGACAGCGCTGCCGCTACTGAAAGCGCTTGAGGTAAACAGTGAACAGCTGTTGCTGAACTTGCACTAAATGGTTTTTGTTGCAAGTGTTTGTTGTTATTGCATTCATTGTCATTACTGTTATCAGCTATAGACTGCCTTTAAATACACACACACATATATATACTAAACACTTGACAAGTGCCGTCAACACATACCCTCAAAGCAGCTTCATCCGCAGCAGCCACAGTGCCATAGTGCAGTAGATTTACATATGCATATATGTGTAAATGTATGTGTAGTTATATGCGGCTGCTGCTTGGCGATCATCATTTCATATTCCCCTATGTTTAAGTAATGTTAATGTCAGCGTTGTACAGCTGCTGAAGCGATTATGGGCGCATCAGCAATACACATTTGCGTACTCGCCATAAGTTCGGCTAGTCTACAGGAATTTGCTGTTGTAGTTGTGCAACGGAAGTAGCATATACGCGATATAACAAAGCAAAAAATATACGGGTGATTATTTAGCTAGGAAAAATATCTTATTAGAAGTTATATGTTATGCGCGTGTAAAACTCAATTCAGTTATGTTAATTTAAGTTAAGTTAGGTTAATTTAAGCAAAAATATGTTCGATTAAGATTTTACTTTAAGTTGAGTTGAGTTGAGTTACGTTATGTTAAGCTTCTTTAAGTTAAGTTACCTTGTCTTGTTAATTTAAATTAAGTCAAGTTAAGCTAAGTTAGGTTAAGTTAAACTGAGTGAAATCAAGTTAAAAAATAAAACGAATATAAGTGTGAAAAGGTTTAACATATGTAGGTATGTTTGTACTACCTTTGTTAAGTTAAGGCGGAAGAGTAAAGCGTAGCAATAGCATGCTGACTTTATTTAAATAATATGCTAAACTAACAATCTTAAATTGATTTTTTAAGTTAAGTTTTCTTAAGATAACTTACGATACATTTAATTACTTTAAGTAAAGTTTTCTCAAGATAAGCTATGTTAAATAAAATATGTTAGGTTAAGCTATGTTAAGTTAAGTTACGTTAATTTAAACTACGTTAAGTTATGTTAAATTAAACGACGTTAAGTTAAGTTAAATTACGTTAAGTTATTTTACATTATATAAAGTTACGTTGAATTATATCAAGTTAAGTTAAGTTACGCTAAATTAATTTAAGTTTGACAAAATAAAGCTTACGCACTGTGGAAAACTGGGCAACATTACGGCGAGATTTAAGAAAGTAAGAAATGTTACTTAAGTAACCACTTGCAATTCAGAAAAATTGCCACTTTTGTGATTATTTTTTTAAAAGACCTTTTATTTCTTATAAACGAGTGAGCTGAGAGTGAGAGAGCAATGCACTTTAATAATTGGCGATTTTTAGTGACCCTTGATCCCGTGGCCGATTTAGAGGAAGACTTACGAAAACAGGTACCTGCCGATAAGCAGTTTTTTCTGCTTTAAATTAGCCAAAAACCAAAATATCTATTATTACAATATCAAAATTCAGATAATGATTAGGCGATTAGTCAAAATTTTGGCTTTTGATGAAATGGCGGGTTCTCCGATTCCCTCGATCATTATCTGATAAGCATATCTTAGAAGAAGTCGATCGCTCCAATCATTTCGAAGAAATTTTCCTTACCGACTCTAAAAGAAACGTTTCACGACAAACAAGTTTAAAGTTTTGGTAGCCAATTACACAAGTTAAAAAATAAGCTCATGCTCGTATCTACTATTATTAACAATTTGCCGAATCAATTTCAAATTTTGGCAGAATATTTTTAAATAAATGTACAATCGATAAACATACATATGTATATGAAAAAAAATCGATTATTTGAAGTTCACAAGTGGCCCTTAAGCTATTAAGAGCAAAAGTTCAGTAGCTTTTATTTATATGCGAGACGAAAATAGCTCTTTAAAGAAAATATTATATAATCTTTATATAATCGATATTTATGCTAGTCCACTTTTAGGCATTAAATACAATGTGTTCTAACCTCTGCTGCGCAATACCTCGCCTTCACGCCATACGCAGATCTGGCTCCACTACCTATTCGCACATGTCCATACCGGTGAGCCTGATTTATTTCTACGCAAGCAATATGTCAAGCGGCTGCTTTGCCTTCAGCCGCTGACTGTCCGATTGTTCGCCTACGGACATCCTGTTATATACACGTGATTTCACAAATCATTTATCTATACACCGCCCATACCCCGCTGGTTGTGCCCACCTTGAACGTGCCATTGTACGCTTAACCGTTATTAACATTTGTCTCGTAAATTAAATAATACTAAAATCCCATGTTCAAGCGTGGCAGTAGTGGTGAGCGCGCCTTAAAGCAGACTAAGGCAAGGGCGGTGACGTTAGAAAAGTGTGAGAGCCAGTGCGCAGAGCGATAATCTATTAATGTTATTGCTGTGTTGTTGTTATTATTAGATTGTTGTTGTCTTATAAACGGTATTGTTGTTGTTGTGTGCTGTGCGGTAATAAAATTTATCGATAACAATTGCCAAATGATGCATGCGAAGTGATAACATTAATTAGCCGAACCCGGTTGGCTTTGCTTCGCCTACAGTGTGGACATTGGCTGGACACAGACTGCTACCACACATACGAAAGTATATACGTTGGCAGCTCACGCGACATTAACATTCACTTAAACTTCTGTTACAAATATGGGTGGCTACGTACACGAAATTCATAATAGCATAGTCGCATTTTAGGCGCACTAAAACGTGCCATTTCACAATAGTAGCAATACCCAAACTCTGAACACAACATCGGCGGCCAATTAATGTGGGCGTGTATTTTTGTAATAGTTAGTCTGCGTTATAGCTAACGAGCAAGGCGTTTCGAATGTCGGTGCGCCTAAAAATATGCCACATTTTCATTTGGAAATTCATTTTGTGAGCGCACCGCTGTCGTTTGTTCATAATTTTTTGCCCAATATTTGCACTGAGCAATTATCACACAATCAATTTGGGTCGGACGTGTTTTGGAGGTTTCAGAATGGTCGAAATCACATAACTGCAATATATTTGGTGTTTATTTGGCATCATTAGCAGTTTTGGATGAAACGATTTATTGTTCTGGCAATCAAATTTATGAGGATTTATAATATATACACGTTGTGAGTCACATGAGAGGAGAAAAGGAGAAAAGAAGACGAATCCTTTTAAAGAAAACATATGCGACAGGATTTCATGACGCTGCCACTAACCATTTTGAATACTCAACTAATGGAAAATCGGCTTAAAGAAATTAAACACAAAACACAAAAAGTGCATGAGACGAAGACTTTTGTCAAAAAGTAGCGGTCCATCTTCCACAGGTTTCAGTGGGATAGCTGAATTTATAATGACTCCATAAGTCCAAGATAGCTGAAGTCAGAAAAGTAGTGGTCCAGTCTTTCGCACGATTCGGTAGGATAGCTGGAGTAAAAAATGTAACGATTTCATTACTCCAAGACAGCTGAAGTCACAAGGCTAGTTGTTTCACCAGTCTAATCTTCCACAGGATTCAATAGCAAGGCTGTAGTCAAAAAAAGAAATGATTCCAACAGTCCAGTCTTCTACAGAAACTCAGTGGGCTAGTTGAAGGGAACCTAACTGTTCACGATCAACCGAAGAAGGCATGCAACGAAGGTAGCAGAACTTTCTAAAGTTTATGTTTTTGCCAGTTGTTAAGCTTAAGTCTCTGCTCACGAAATATACATCTTCTTAACTTTTGTTCAAAATGCTATTTTTCTCTTGGACTGGACTGGATGGGAACTCCGTAGAAGCTGCGGGGACCATCCCACTTGAGGAATCTGAATATCTATAAAAAAGCGTTTGTCTCCCCTCTAGGTCGGTGCAACGAAAGCGACTAACTTATATTTATAGGTTATTGCTTGAAAGATGTTAATATTGTCTGTTAGAATGTGATATTGGTAGTATTCAACACTAAAGTCTTAGCATTGCAACGTACATAAAGTACTCTGTAAGTCCGAGAGATGGAAAACCACATCTATCACTCCAATGCCTCGATTTTTGTCAACTCTTATTATGTGGACGAGCACATTATTGAAACAGCTACTTGTGTCGGGTAGCTTAAGCAAGAATAGCCTGGGAAATACTTTTTTCACTATGGAAGTAGGGTCAGAACTCGTTAGTTTACGAGAATAAGTTATGTAAGAAGGGTTAGATAACGGCTCAAAGTTTGCAACGTGTGAAAGAGAAGCCTTCAGCTGATTCATCAGGGTATATTATGCAAGAAAGGTATGAGAGGTTGTGTTTTCAGTAACCAATTAGATGAAAAATTACTAGATTACCGCCTAGTAAAGAATAGGCCATGCAAAAAAGGTTTCTACATGGCTCAGGATGAGCTCCGATTGAAGAGGATTTACAACGAATCACAAAACTACTTGCTATTGCTATAAACCGACTTGGAAACCGGGCGAACTATTTTCTTTAGTTATCTCCTGCGTTACCTGGATGATTCTAAAAACAAAGCTCTATTGGAATTATAACAACCCCTTTTATAAGCGATTTTTTCACGACAACTCAGTAAAAGCTAGCCTTTTTAAGCCACTAGACACAATAAACTGTCTTCCGTTAACTGCCCCCAGCGACGCGTTACGTACCTTTTGCTTTGTCCACGGACAGCACACATATGCGCAGCCATAAATCTAACGTCAGTTGCGTTTCACTTGCTTTGTTTGTGAAACCTTTAATTACTCTGTAATTCATACTACTTTACAAAGATAGTCTACTTGCAGGCGTTCATCGTTTTAAATCCCAGCAAAGGGCTAATAATTTCACTCGAACAACAACTAATGCAACAATAACAACGAAGCTTTCGGCACTAGCCGCTCTCTGTGTTGCGATAGCCTCAAGGACAAAGTGGCAAAAATTACCAGCTGTGCGCCTAAAAGACGGCTGTGATTTAATACAACAAGCGGCAAAGCCAAAGTCGCCGCGCAACGATGCCGTATTTATGGCGTAACAAAGATTTATGCGTACGGCTCGACTTGGCGCAACTCGAAATTGTTTTCACCCGTACCCGAGTGAAAGGCGTGTACGCCTGAAAATATGCTGCACAAATATATATAAAGCAGGTTTACGTGTTTATCTGCAGCGGCAGAGTGAAAGTATAATCGGCCAACAGCGCGGCGCTGCACAACAACAAGGCAGGAAAGTTTGCGCAAGCAGCATCAGACTCGAGTGCGGGTGGAGGGAGACACAGGCAACTTTAAACCAGACTTAGCGCTGGCGAAGCGTTGGCCGTCAAATGACTTTGTTTGTTTCAGTTTGCGCCAAGCGGCAGCTTTTGCTGTGTGTACATGTCTGCGCGCCTTTAAGTATGCTTAAATGAGTGTGTATGTATGCTGCCGACCGCGTAGGCGTATGAATAATATCAGCAGTCGCTTGTAGGTAAACTTCAAATGACGGCAACTTTTACTACTTCACTTTTTTGTTATTTTGTTTTGGAAAACTTTGCTTGGCTCCTAGTGCCTGTTTGTTGTTTCTGTTATAACTGTACCGGCAAAGCGGCTTCATGTTACTATTTAGCCTTAAGTGCTAATGATTACGTTTTGCGGTAGCCGCACGTTAAATACAAACTTCGCACGTTAATCCGGGAGAAAAAGGATGAATACGTAAAATGTAGCATAGTTTTATGCGCAGCCTTTTATTTTCGTTATTGTGTGTGCGGTGTAAAAGTTTGCTTGCTGGTGTTATTTACTGCTTGTGTGCACAGCATAAGTTAATTAAGTTTAATTGGATTAAAATTAAACATACACAGGCAAGTTTGATGAGAAAAACGCCGAAATTTATGCTACATATTTAAGTATAGATTCGAAGATTTTTGTGGAAAAGTCACCATCAAAACCGAAACTGGTAAGCAATTTTAACGGTTGCCTTATTAGAATTCTAAGACTTTTTCTAAATTATTTTTATCCTATTAATTTTTTTTAGTTTTATAAAGAATCAAATATATTATTATTACTAAAATGTAAAAACACGCTTGGTAAAAAATATATTGTAATCTCTAAAAAATCTTATTTTTTAGTAGTATTTTGTTAATATTGTACAACTTGTTTATTTTGTTTAATTAATGACATAATAAAAAATAAATAAAAAAGATCATTAAAAAACAATATATATATATAAAATAAAAAAAAGGTTTTACAAAACACGCCTTAGTTTTATAAGCAATGAAATATATTATATATATAAACATTATTTAATAAAAGTTAAAAAAAAACACGAAAAAAATGTAAAAATTAAAATATAATTTTAAAAAGAAATTTTAAGCTAACCAATAGTGAGTTTTATAAGCAAAATTTTTTTTAAATCCCAGAAAAATTTTATTATAAAATATAAAAATTTTTAACTAAAAATTGTGAGTTTAAAATTTTTAAATTTTTTTAAATAATACAACAGCTACTAAATTTTTTTTTGAATTATTTTATAAATATAAATATATTAATTTATTTTTTAGACAATTCGTAATTTTTCTAAACCAGATTTTAGAAACATATTTAATATTTTTCAATAATAACAATGAAAAGCTTAAACATTTTCAACACATAAAAAAAAATAAGAAAAATTAAAAAAATAAAAGTTGAAAAGAAATTTTAAGCTAAAAAATTTTGAATAACTTCAATCTTTTTTTATAAACAAACATTTTTTAAAATTGAAAAATTATTTTAATTTTAAAAAATTAAAAATAGTGAGTTTTAATACTTCTTAAATTTTTTTAAATAATACAACAACTACTATAATTGTTTTTTCGAATTATTTTTTATATATAAATATATTAATTTATTTTTTATAGAATTCGTTATTTTTCGAAACAATATTTTGCAATAATCACAATAAAAATTTTCAACACACAAGAAAAAAAAATTGTAAAATTAAAAAAAAAAAAGTTGAAAAGAAATTTTAGGCTAAAAAATTTTTTTTTATAAACAAAAATATTTTAAAATTGAATTTCGCAAAAACTAATTAAGAAAAAAATGTAAAAAGTAATCAATATAAAAATTTTGCAAAAAAAATATTGACAGAAGAAAGTGTTTGGTTACTTTTTTTATTGGATCAGATATTATAAATACAATAATTTATTAAAATAATTGAAAAAAAAGTATTTACTTAATTTGATACAAATTTTTTTTAAATTTTCTGTTTTGTAAAATTTTTTATAACTTAATCTGAATATATAAATAATTTACTAAAAATATTGAAAAAAGTTTTTAATTTTCGTTTTGCAAAATTTATTATTATTTTTTGAATTTATCAAAAATTATAAATAATTAAATAAATTGTAAAATTTCTTTAAGAGGATAGATTCACTGTTTCCTAAAAAATTTCGGATTTATCAGAAATTAGATACAATTGATTAAAAATATTAAAAAAATATATATTCTAAAAATTAAATTTTTTTTTTTTTAATGATTAATGCGCTGTTTCGAAAAAAATTCTGCCACAGAAAATTTTTACTGATATTCGCTTTGCAATATTCTTTGTAATTTATTCGAAATTATATATGTTATTAATTTAATTTAAAAAAAATATGTCTATATTTTGACAGAGAAAATTTTTGTCAAGAGATTTTGTTTATTTTTTGTAAGTTATCAGATATTATAAACATTTTAAACTAACTTTTTGCATTTTTTTACTAAAACTGAGGAAATTTTTTTGTTTGAAATTGAAATCATTATATGTATTTATATGAAATTTTTTCAAAATTTAAGATACTTTTTTTTAAGCAACAATTTTTTTTCTGTGAGGATACAATTAATGAAAAATATTCATAAAATTTAAATATTTTAAATTAACATTTAAAAATTGTTTGTCAAATATAAAAATTTTGAAGGAAACAATTTTTTTTTAAATTTAAAATTTTTGAGAAAAAAAATATTTAAATGAATTATTAAAGCAATACATATATTAAAAAAAATAATAACTTAATAAAGTTTACCCTCAGAACGCTGCGATACAATTCCATTCCATTAATTTACTTAAAAACACGCTCAGCTTAAGCGTTCCAAACAAGCACCTACATGTATGCCTATTCCCCAGCGCACAGTTGCAGCGTAGATAAGAACGCCTAGAAAGTGCCTAAAAGTGTGCTGTAATTTTACGACACATTCCAACAAGCACACCCAGCATCTCCAGCATATTCAATTGAAATATTATGCAAGCAAAAGTTGATGAATTTTTCTAATAGTCGTAACTCAAATGCGCCCTAAAATGTATACTATAGCAGATAAGTGGCTTAATCCGGCAATGGCGATGAAGGTGGAAGCGCGTGAGAGCAAGAACGTCAGATGAGTGCTCAGGTGTGTCATAGACAGCTAAGTACCGCTAGTTATAGGCGAGCGAATAGCACGCGAGTAGTCAAAATCCCATCACAATCACCAAAGTGCCGCACGGCTGTCACTCACAGGCACTCAAATGCACACACACATACACTCACACAGCACAAAAGCGGGAAATTATAATAGCAATTGAGAATTGCTGATGAGTTTAGAGCTTGCAGACGAACTACCAAACATTGTTGTGCCTTTTGCTGCCGCCGTTGCCGCACTTCCTGTTTGTCAACCTTGCTTGTCAACTGCAACAGTCAACAGGGGAGCATTTTAATTATTCAAACGTGTTGACAAAACTTTTTGAAATGTTGTTGTGCATAGCATACTTTTAGGCGAAAATGATTTAGCTGAATACTTGCCTGCTTGACGAGCTGAGTCGAGAAAGTTTTAACGGCATCTTTGGCAACTGAAATGGTCGGCTGCTGAGTGTGACTTAAGCGCGGTCATGGCATAAGGTCAGTTGTTCGGGGGTGGGAATACATAATAAATGGCATATTTTTATGTAATGACAATTTGTGGTGATTTATTTTTAGAGCAATAAAGTTTGGAAGTTCGAAACATTTTGTAGGTTCCACCTTAGTTTAAAACAGTTTTTCAAATGAAACTTTTACAATATTTTATGCGCTGAAGTCAAAAAGGCGAGTAAGGTAGAGAAGTAAATCTACTTATAATGTTTTTTTACTTCCCATTTCTGGCAAAAATTCCTCAAAAGCCTCCCACCAAAGATTTATACTTTCTCAGAATAAACAGACAGCTCTCTGGATTCTCTCTTCATTAGAAGTCCTCAAATCACCAAAGTTGATTCACAGGGCTCCCAAAAAAAATATCCGTCAACTACTAAGACATTAGATTCTTCAGCTGAATTCGATTGATCTACTACTAACCGCTGTATTGGCAGATGGGTAGCTCTGGGCAAGCTCCAGCATGAAACGTACTTGTAAACCTTAAAGGCTGGCAAGCCTCCAGATAAAGACGCATAGAAGAAGATTTGCTGGAATTTTTTAAGAAGCTATTGATATGGGATTCGCCATTATATTTTATAAATGTGCGACATTGATAAAAAATTGCATGCTTTAAGGCGGAAAATAATTACAAATAATTTACAAAGAAACATAAGTACTTAAACTCTCAGCAACTATTAAAGCAAAGCTAGCCAAATCCCAATATGGAAGACAAAAGCGTACCGCAAAACATAACATACTTTTGGGGTCATACGCCTTCATTAGGAATTCAGGCAACCAATTGCATATGCATTGCATATTTTTAGCCGCAAATACCATGCATTCCACTCAACTGTTTTCTATTGTGCCACCAAATCGTATGCGGGTATTTGCCAAAAACGAAATGCCTGCACTTATGCATACAGTACTGACGCCTAAAAGCATACACCGCACAACTTTGCCACATATGAAAAGCAGCTGATGGTCGGTTAGTTGGTCGACCGTTTGACCGGGTGGTCAGCTGCTAGTTTGTTGTGGTCTTTCTGGCGCAGCAATTTTTAATACCACAACCATTAATGCAGTAGACCACGCGGTGTTGGCGATGGCTGCAGTGACACTGTAGTTACATACATTTAAGCGCATTTATGTTGCAATACGCGCATTTTTTGTATGTATACTTTTGCGTAGAAGCTGCGGATACGCCTTGCTTGCTATGAAGTTTTTTGTCAGCGCAAATATTGCACAGAGTTTGAAGTGACATTCTAAATATGGGCTTCTTTCAGATCTTCAGACAAATTAATACTTTAATGCCTAATGAAAGTATTGGTTCATTACTAGTCTGGGGTCTTCTCGTTCGTTTGATTTTTTGGAAGAACTGCGTAAGGAACGAGATCATCTTGTTGTTTGAAGGATACGAGTTCGAGGAAAAAAGTTCGAAAAAAAGTCTGAAAAAAGGAAAGAATAAACGTATCGTGGTTCTCCTGAAAAATCAAGCTATATTACTGAACATAAATATATAAATAAAATAAAATGCGAACTCACACATTATTCATTTGCTAAAAGCCACGAAATGGAAACATTAATTTATATTCTGAATTTTACCTTCCTGATCCTGCCTCGCTAAAGGAATTTGCAATCATCAGCAATTCTTTACCTTCCATAACTTATTAAACGCATATTGACAGTGCATTAAAAAAGTGTACGTACTTTTACATACATGTAATTATAGGAAATGTAAAGAGAGGAAAACACGACGACCGCAAATGCTGGCGTTTTCATTCCGCGCAGTCATTCTTTGTACAGCGAATGGTTAAAAAAAGTATATACTTAAAAAGTAAAGGTGGCAGACAAAAGCTAAAGGTTGCAAGGTTGCGGTGAAGAAAAGTCAGAAATGCTTTTCGAGCGCTGACTTCTGAATTTTGCGGTCTTTACAAGCAACTGGCCTGCGTGGCGGCAACAAAGGAGCACCCCAAAAAAAAAAACGGTGTCGAAAGCAAACAGTGTCAAAGAAAAATTGCGGAAAAGAATTATACGACCATTGGGAGAATGTCAGCGAAAAAAGTAGCTGAAAGAAATCGAGGCAAGCGCTAACATAGCGATGGCAGGGCGTAGTGACAATCTGCAAAGGGACTGCATGCGTTGAAAGGCGTGCGGAAACACACAAAGGACTCGGTTAATAAGCAAACGACTCGTGTGCCGCAGACAAATTTGCAATTTGGGCATGTGCAAATGTGTACAAAGAAATAATTGTGTGGGTTTTATAGGAGAAGCAGTGCATATGTGGGCGATTGGAGGAAATATTTTAAAAGTAAACTAAATGCAGGCTTTAAACACATAGCGGCAAGGTGATATAAGATTTTCTTTAATGTATACCTTAAGCAATAAAGAAAATGTAAGTATTTGAAGAAAATTTTATTACATGGGGCCTTAAAGTGTGCAGCACTTAATTTTAATTTTATAGATTTATTATATAATACAAAAAGGATCGAGATTCTCTTCACAATAGCTAAAAGTTATTACCTAAACTGTTGCAAGTTCTTACGAAATTTTTAAAATATGCTTAAAAAATCGTTTGCGCCAGAAACCATATATCTCTATGTCAAATATCTTATAGAGTTAACTTTTTAGTCAAATTTGCAGCAAAATAAAGCCATTCTAGGAAAGAATTCCAAAATACAACAAGTCAAAAAATCAAAGTGTACACATAAGGCTGAAATGTTAGCCTAAAAGCATACTACAGTTTTAGTAATAGACCAGTTTGATTTGAGCTGGAAGTTAGAAGGTATGAGTATTCAAAATAAACGATTTTTTTGAAAACAATTAAAAATAAAGCGTAGACATACGGCTCCAAAGCAATCATACAAGCCTAAAGGTATACCTTTCCTCTAAAAATGTGTAGCATATCAAAAGAAAAGTATGCAAACAATATTTTTGGCTTAAGAACTTCTCGAACAGTTGAATTGAAATATGTAGATAGTTATATTATATTATTAGTGATCAAAAATCGCCCAAAAAATGCAATTGCAAAGAATTAATGAGCAACTGTTAGAACCCTCCTCACGCCTAGAAGTATGCAAATATATATTTTCGTTTCACTTGACAAACGTACAATTACTAAATAGAATTAAATATTTTCATATTTTTTAAGAATATCATGCAGCCATACTACTTTTTAATAAAAAAAAAAATTACAGTGCGCTTAGAGGTATGCCTTACTATTAAATATTATTTTTACTATGCAAAATTTGTATATATTTTTAACTGCAATTAAATTTTTTTTAAATATCTTCATACTTATTAAGAATATTATTCAGAAATATTACCATTTTATAAATAAAATTACAGTGCGCCTAAAGGTATGCGTTGTTATACTGAAATATCATTTTTATTATGCAAAATATGTATACATTTTTAACTGCAATTAAATTTTTTTTAAATATCTTCATACTTATTAAAAATATTATTCAGAAATATTACCATTTAATAAATAAAATTACAGTGCGTCTAAAGGTATGCTTTAATATACTTAAATATCATTTTATTAAGCAAAATATGTATACGTTTTTAACTACAATTGATATATTTAAATTTGGGCATCTATTTGTTTCACAGTTGCTTACAGCAAATGAAAACACTCAGCCGAAAAGTGGGCTGCTAAATAATTCAAAGACAGTTCCGACACCAAACGGCATACGCCGCCTAGAGTCATAGCTTTTTAACAATTAATAGAACAAAATGTAAACACAATTTTCATCTACAATGCCACTTACACACACCCGGTTCTCCGCCTACCG
This sequence comes from Bactrocera oleae, assembly GCF_042242935.1. Lineage (NCBI taxonomy): Eukaryota > Metazoa > Arthropoda > Insecta > Diptera > Tephritidae > Bactrocera > Bactrocera oleae. The sequence continues at coordinate 6,799,238 of NC_091539.1, forward strand.
CCCACACACGAACACAAATACCTACATACCTGCACTAGGTCTCTGGGTAAACAAGAAATGCCGGCACTGGCGCATGCAAGCACACGTTTTATATTGCATACAATTAGGCAGTGCACGAGGGTTGACACAAACACAAAGTAAACATACGCCAAAGCAAACTATCGAAGCGAAATGAACTGCAGCAATGAAGTGAAAATCGTCAGAGGCATGTGAAAGACGTAGGAGGTGGGTGAAGAAAGCGGAAGAAAATGAAAGAAAAAGCACACAGTGGTTCAGTATTAGGCGCATGCGAGCAATACAAGCGCGAATGCAAGCTTATTGCCTAAAAGTATGCTATGAAAATGACAGCATAGCGACTGCTGTCGTCTAAATGCGAAAAACGCCACCAAAAATTGCTGTTTGCTTACCAAACAGCGCGTAAAGCCCGTGCAATTTTCATGCAATGAAGGGAGCAATACACACCGACCAATATAGAGCGCTACCAAAGGGCACAAGCTTTAGAATCTTTCGAAGGTGTGTGTGTGTGTGTGTCCGCACACGTTCTCTAACAACACGTTCACATTGCGGTTGAATTGCGCCTTTTGACTGTTGGCAGTCGAAAAATAGAGCGAGAAAATTAACAAAAAAAAATCTAAAAGTAAAATGAGAAACTGGTTTAATATGTGTAGAAACAAACCTTATGTAACAACCGTTGGCATTTCTTTCATTCCACATTCGCTATAGAGTCTTTGCTTGCAAGCGGACTGCATGCAGCCAGCGGCAGGACATGTGGCTGTTATGTTGCCAACAAATTTGTTAGACTGACCCCGAACGAAAATTTGGTGAGAAAAGCTCTTTGAAGCTTCTACTGAGATCTTTATAACCTCAGAACGTAACTTAAGTATCGTCAAATTGGCTTTCTATGCGCCTCCTTATAGCTATCGTCTGAACTCGACTTCTGCCTTACATTGAAACCTTACTTACTCGAAAAAAATTGTTCCATTCCACGAGGTTTCTGTTAGCTTTTATAGTATATTAAACAAAACTCAAGTAACTTTATACCGTTCAGTCCGAAAACTATTCTAAAGACGCATTTCAGCTCCAAATATCTCATCGAATAACTCCTAATTTTATACAGGTCCATAATAATTAGACTTGAGCCCAACTACGTTAGCAAGCTCTGTTCTAAGTTTTCATCTAGTGGAACTTCAGTCCTGCTTTTCGCAGAGTGTCAACCGCAAAGGCCTTACAGAACTCTGGTTGATTCTCATAACATCACTCAAAGCCGAAGCAAGAAAATTTGGTCTCTACTTCAACTTCTTTAACGAGCTACTTTCCAAATTACTACATTCCAATTTTCAACAACTTGTATTAAGGTCTACGGTGATGACAACGAACTCTACCCAGTTATCGTCAGTTGGATCAACCCAAAGGGTGACTATTGGCATAGTCGTAATCCATGAACTCTGCTCACTGGTCGTCATTCATTTAAATCCAAAGCTATAAGTCAGGATTACTTTTCTTCTCAGTTTCGAAATTATACCGCATACCATGCGGTCTTTTCATGATCAAACCTTCGATCTTTTCATGATCAAGCTCATGAAAGACTCCATTTTCACTTAGGCTTCTTTCACTATCTTCTCCTCAGCAATCCGTTCAGATCGAGCTCACCTTATATCACGTGCTACACCTCGATATCTGTTGGAAGCCTGGGTCCGCACATCATGCTCCGGTTCCTGCAAGTTCCCTGCTCTTTGTTCTCTACATCGATTGGGAACCTGGTACTGTAGCCGCCTTTTTGCCCGTTAGTACCGTACCTAACACTTCCCTTCACCTCAATGAGCTTTGAGCTCTTGTTAGCTGTTGAATATATTGTTCTACATTTTTCAATGTTTTTTCAACGCTCACAATTCCTACATGGAACAGCTTATATGGTCTAACTTAGTCTTTTATTCCTTCACCACAAGACTTATTAGGAAAGCACTGTTTTATTTCATTTTTTCTCTTTCACGACAATTTGTTACCAAAAAAGCGAACAAACCACAAAAGCAGCTCAGTATAATATCTGCCGGCTTGTTGACTTTTTCGTGGTTTCTTAGTAAAATGTACTTTTAAGCGCGCTTCTCTATGAGTTTGGAAGTACGCATTGCAATCTCTGAGGCGCTGATGTGTGTGAATGCTACTTAATTTGGTAAAAGCCACAGAAAAAAAATATTGGCCAAAAGGGATGAGAGCAAAGACACTCGATCGAATACGTGTACTAAGGCGCTGAACGTATTGAAAGTAGTCAGGCAGAAGATTACACAGAATGGCAAAGGAGTTGATTAGATTTACGCCAAGGTTATTTAAAAGAAACTGTTTGCTCTTGTGGCGCAACCACCAAGGTGACTGCGGGTATACCGCTGTAGCACAGAGGCATGAGGAGTCGTTTTAAAAATGTCATATGTGGTATGGTCGGAATATTTTTAGTAGGTGGGGAAGGAAAGTTTATCGCGAACAAACTTTAAACTTTTCGGCAGTTTCATAAGAATAAATGAAGTTTTAGCATTTTATGGGAAGTCAAGGCAAAAATCATAACAAAATAAATATACTTGGATAAATATGTTAGAGGGTTATGAGCTGTGAGACTTGTAATTTGATGAGGAAATACTGAAGACAGGCTCTATAACTTCTAAGTACCTCTTATCGAGCTGAAAGAAGGTATATGAAGAAAGGAAAAGGGGGAGGGCCTCGCTATAGATCACTGGACTCAAGTTTTTAACCTCGATTAAGGTAAACAAAGGGTTGCTGTTTTGTATATAGGTAAACACAAAGTCAGTGAATTCCTAAAGATAATTGCTCATAAAAAAAAACGGGTCACCTTACCAGTTCACTTCGGTAAATAGCTTACCGACCGCGGGTTGTTGACCCCGCTAAAGGAAAATAAAGAGTCATTGACCTTACTAAAGGTTAGTGGTCTTGGGTTGTTGACCCCGCTAATGGTTGACAAAGCGTTATGATCACCCCAGAGTTCATTGATCTCGAGTGGTTGTCCTCACTAAAGGTAAACAGAAAGAGCTAAAGATAAGTTTTTTTTTCAGTCAAAAGCGGCTCTTACCCGCTAATAGTCTTCGCATATCGAACCAGTCCCAAAAGAGGTTTTACGAATCCCAATTGCCTCACATTAAATCAGTTGAAGCCGTCTTAGAAAAATTTTCAAGCAACATACATTGAGAGATCGTCTCAATCGTGTTAAGTTCACCCTATACAAAGTTTAATTTGGTCAAATTTGGCTTCGAAAAGTCTATTGGATCAAGTATAAAGAAACGTCGAATTCAAACGTCTGAATAGTTTTAGTCAATCTCGTCGTACTTATGTTATTATCTGAGGACACTATCGCAGTCGGCTTCAGATCAGTCTTGGTATTCACTATACACTTAAAGCCTAAAAATTGAAGCACTTTGACCTTAATGTTACAATACTTTTCTGTGCACATACCTGATGCTTTCTCGTAAATTTTACACGATTCACGTTAAATTTATACTTCGATAGAAACAAGAAGATTCACTCACCTGAAAAAGAAAACAGAAAGAAATGAATTTTAGGAAAATCAAAATCTTTGTGGAGTTTATATTATGAATCAATGCGTCCCAGTAACCCCTTAAACTTTATCCTTTTAAAATTTTCCACCTTTACCACCCTTTTCCACCTTCATTTACACACTTTCTACTCATTTACCAACCAACAATTCACTTGAATAATCTTCCGCCTTTTAAGTGAAAAATTTCTCTCTAGCAATTTACATACGAATATATATGCTATATTATCTCGTGCCACTTTGCATTTGCATAATGAATTCATATGTTTCGAGTTCATAAAGGACTCAACCAAAGTACTGTTAGACGCTCATATACAAATCACCACCATCTTTGGTCCATTTGCGCACAATGAATGAACGTGTATGAATGGATAAATGAAGAATTGTGCTGTGGAGTGTGCAGACAAAGCGCAGGCACTTCGGTAATGCTCGCAGCCAAATTAAAATCGCATTAAATTTGCATACATTCAGGCGCATAAGCATACGCAGTTTAATATATAAACAGCTAGGCATGAAGGCAGTCGCTGAGTGCAGCCAAAAAGTATTTATGAATTTCTGATTCAATTTTGAATTTTGTTTAGAAAATGTTTGTTCAAAATTGTGTGCACAATGCGGTGGAGGCGAGGGGGGAAAGTGTTGCCTAACAATGGGTGCCAACACGCAGGCAAACTAAAGCAGGGCGAAAAGTGCTTGTAAATATGAGCACGCAAAGTATGAATATTCGTAAGTGTGTGCGCATGAAATAAATGCCAAGAGAAGTAAATCCTTACATACTTTTGGGCGAATAGTGAAGTTTTTGCCAAATAAATGGCACGCATACGGCGCGGCGGCAGTGCAGCATTTTGAAAGTGCCGGAAATTGCATGCTAAGCGGAAATTGTGGTGGCATTAGAATGCAAATAGTAATAAAGAGAGTTTTTCAATATTTGCCATGACAAAATGTGACATAATTTTGGACAAACGGCATGTAATGGAAAAAACAAAACATTATTAAAGTGGAGTGGAAAGCTGATGCAGCAAATCTATAAAGGTTAGAAACAACAATTGCCTGCTAAAGTGCATAAATTGGGAACTTCCTAAACAATATTGCATACTTTTAGATGCATTTGCTGACAAGTACATCAGTTTAAAGCAATATATAAAGTGTACCATGAAAACTAAGCATGTTATGTATGAACAGCATCATATTGCGAAATATTTAATTTAAAAAATTTATTGCATACTTTTCAATTCGCAATTGGACATAAACTAGTATATAAGCAAATAGTGAGCATACTAATATATTTTATAAGAAAAATGAACCTACATAATTTTCTATAAAATTCTACAATTTTGAATGTGTTGTGTTGTATTAAATAAATTTAATTGTATAAAATCAAAGCATACATTTAAGAGCGGAAATTTTCTTTATACAATTTCTTTAGTTCTCTTAATCGGAATTTCCTTACATGTTTCATATTCAAATTTTTAAAATATTATATTTATTAACCAATGTTATCACCCCAAAATTGGAGATCTAAACAAAATTTTGCAAGTTTTTGCATCGGCAAACAAAAGCTCATATAAACGGTTTAGTCAAAAGAACGACCAAATTTAACTGTTTAGTTATTGCTTCCTTGATCTGAGATACTAAATTTTTTCAGCAAATTCATTCATTTCGTCCTTCAAGCCACCAGTGTGAACTATCCGACTTATTTTGTATTTATAAAGATATGTGAAGCCATGGTTCAAAGCTACTGACATTTCAAGTAGATTCCTGAAATGTTTTATATTTTACAATTCTGAAAATATCTAAGCTGAGGTACAAGTTGTTGTAAAACAACTCCTCAAACGTATACCTTGTTCTTGAATATAGATATGGGTAGTCAAGGAGTTTAAAAGAGATTATATTTTTCAAAACTTAATTTTTTACCGGAGACTACGGTATATAGCAGTGTACTTTTCTACTTACTATATGAAGGCATCACGTTAAGTTTGAGCTAAGAAACCAATTTTTCGAAGGGTCTTTTTAACTTAAAAGCAAATAAATCTAATAAAATCTATGACAAATTTAAAAAAGAAATAAGTATACTTTTTGGTGCGATGATTAATATTTATACTTTTTGTGTAATTTAACCAAAATAATATACTCGTATACTAAAGCCAATTGTATGAAGTTTATGCAATACGAATTGTTTACTGTATCTCAGTTTTAAAAGCACAGTTTTAGGCAACTGTAGAATTTTAAGCAAAATTTCCAATAATGTTTTTTATAGTATTTATTATGGTTATAAACACTATAGATGAATTTTTAAGCAGCTTGGGAGCAAATAAGCTATAGATTCCTAATATTTTTACAAATTTAGTATACTTTTAAGAGCGAATAAATTATATTAAACGTTTTTTTTAAATTATTTTTTAATATTCAATATCAACTAAAACAAATGGGTTGCCCTTTCCACAATAACAAATTTAGTGTATTTCACTTCAAACAGCATAGTTTTAGGTTCCAATTGAAATTTATGAAAGAATGTCCATAATTTAGTTTTTTATATATATTTATTATTTTTTGTTATAAAGTAGGTTAATTCGTTTATTTATTAACATCTTTAGAATCCCAGACATCACATAAAAGACATTAGCGCCTAAATGTATGTTTTTTTTTCTTGACATATCCATTAATTCACCACAACTTGACGATACTAATAATTTCTATGACTTATAAGAGGCCAGGGTAATTATTTACTTCAAATTTAATAAATACAATTTGACATATACACATATGAATACATATATTGTATAAACAAATACAAGCACAGTTAAAACATTGTTTGGTTTAACTATGCTGTAGCATAACTTTGCGAGCAAACAATCAATTGTATGCCTGCATACTAATATGTGTAAGCTATGTAGAAGTTTAGGCGCAAATTAAAAGAATACAGCCCACGACTAAAATTATACCACCAGAGCACTATTGCACACAAAAGGCAGGGGCAAGGATGGAAAGCTGGCTGGCTGGTAGACAAGTGTCGCATGACTTAAATAATGACCGTTATTGGGCAACAGCTACAACAACAACAACTATTAAGACTAAAATACTAATACTCACAACCATACATGCATGTCTATACAAGCATGTTTACTGCCGTAATACAAACGCTAACTATAGGATTTTGTTGCTGTTGTAATGACGTGGCATGTAAGTTCATTGAATGTTGTTGTAGTTTTTGTTGTCGTAAAAGACAATTGACATTTTATATGGTCATACTAACGAGCACTTTGGGCATTCAATGAATACGCCATAGAAATATTTAATGGTCGGAGGCGTGGCACACACATACATACACATAGAGCAACATGCACATACACACAGATATTAGTATAGTGGAAACGGTGATACATATAAATGCAGCAGCACACACACAAAATACTAACAAAAATACAAAAACACATACACATGTGCAATTATGTAGCATACTTTTAGGCAGCAAATTAATCGTGGTATAGTTGGTCAGCCATGGCGATCATAAAACCAGCAACGGTAATAAAATTTATGAGCTAGTTACTACGTAGACATAATGAATGCAGCTGTTTGGTATTATGCGCCTAAAAATAGGCAATGCAATTTTCATATTGTTAATTTCCGCAAATTCGTCCGCATACATTTTATGAGATTTATCACAATCGCGACATGCAGGTATGTATGCCATGTGCTGTGGTTGTTTATTTTATGCTTATTCGTGCATAATTTCAGGCGCATAATTATAAAAATAATAGCAGAGCTTTTCCGATTAGGTGCTGATATTTAATGCATACAAATAATAATTAGCTCACACAAATAAATAACTAGGCTTTATTATAGCGTAGGCGCTGTATTATATTTAAATAAAATTGCATACTTTTAGGCACTAAAGTTATTAAGACTGGATTAAGTATCACTGTAGCACGAAACAAATCGTTTTTGGAGCGTAAATATGTCGAAGCATTAGTTAAATATGCATTATACTTTAAAATTTAGGCATACCTTTAGGCGCTATATTGCTTTAGAAACAGCTGTGACAATATTCTTGTAATTTTTTTGTGTCTAAATAATATAAAATATACCCACAAAATGGGTATTTAACATATTCCAATAGTATAACCGTAGCGCCAAAAAGTATGCACATTTTATGTAACACAAATAACTTTTCTTCATACTTGTATATATGTACATATGTATGTGTTCCAATAACTTTATTTTCTCTAAGTAGTCATTTCAATTGCCATCAACACTCACTTTACAACCAAGTTAGCTATGGAGCCCGAAAGTATGCAACGCCGAAAAATTTATTACACCATAAAAATAAGTACTTTACATTGAAAAGACATGGGGGGAAACGCTGAACGCTACTAAAAAGTGTATTTAATTTCAAACGACTTCGTTGGCTGCCGCCACAGCGGACCACATGGTTAGTAAGTTGTAGGGATTTGTGGCCTGACGACAGGCAGTCTAAGCCAATACTGGCAGACAGGTGTGTGGCCTCTAAAAATACATAAAAAATATACATTTTAGCTGGAGAAAGTAACAGTTGCATAAATTGTAGTTTCCCCTGACTTACCAGACAAATTCGAATTTCAGCAAAAGTCAGTTATTTCTATACGTTGCGCTAGAAAGCATGCTACACGTCTGCAAAACACCTGCTAGATGCTACAAAAATATTATTGCACTAAAAACTTTGAAATATCATCGTAGAGGGAATTCTAAGCCGCAATGCTGCCTGCCATCAGCCCAAAGTAAGCAATGCTGAATGAAAATGTAAATTTTCCCACAGCATATATTTAGGCTGAGAAAGCTTAAAAACTAACGAGTGAAGTGAAGACAGGCGCGCAGACATCGAGCTTTTCAATATTCAGCTATATTCGGGAATATATACGTTTCTGCGCCAAAATTTTTATTTTAAAATATTGTTTTGGCTTATCATTTTTTGCTTTCAGCTTTTTTATTTTATATTTTGGGCGATTGTGTGTACGAGTATGTGTTCACAATGTATTTTAGCATACCCCGCATACGATTTATTACCTGCCACATAGAAAGTATGCTTTTTAAGTGTTTACAACAGAGGCTTTATTTTTCTTTGACTATTTTTATTTATGCAACATTATTTATTGATGTATACTTTATGGCGCATGTGAACGAAAATTTTGTATTTTTGCACTTATTTTCCTAGGTTTAAATAACACTTAAATTATTACTGGCCACATATGGCTTTCCTTTATGCAATTATATCAGCTTTTCAAAAATTTCCCTACATAGCTTTTTGGATTCTAACTCATTTTAAACACTACTGAAGAATGTAATGATTTAGTATCAGATATATTTTTATAAACAAATTTTTCACAAATTTCCCTCAAGGGAGATTTTTATTTTACAAGGGGAAATTTTATTTTTGTAAGTTTTAAAGACTCAGGACTCAAACAAGTGTCCAAAAGACATATTAAACTTATCATTTGTGTTAACTAAAAAAATATCTTAATCATTAAAATTTCAACGCATGTCCTTTAAAAGAAAACGCATGTCCTTTAAGAAAATTTGAAATTTCTTTTAAGGGATATTTTTTCAAATTAAAAAAAATAACTCAAAAACTTTAATTACCTTCTTGTGTGTTATTTTAAAATATTTTTCAGTTTCATAACCAATGCTAAGGCAAGTTTACAGTGTTTAAAAGCATACTTTTAGGCGCATATATACATTTCACATTAAGCAAAACAAAGAACTTGAAGAGAAGGAAACCAAACATTGAAATTTAAACCTCTAACAGCGAATGAAAGGAGGTGGCACGCACAACCGTCAGCTACGAGACCATCAGCACCCGCAGTAGGGTCAAAGCGCTCAGCATGTGGCATGTCATTTAGAACTTTTCATTCCCGCGGTGATTTATTTCAAATGATTATACGCAGCAGCAGGAAAATTGCAATGCATGAGAATAGCGAGCACAGAGAAAGAAAGCAAAACTTGTTTTTAGAAAAATAATAATATATTTGTTTGTTGTTGCAACGCCCGACATTAGTAGCCTTACTCACAAACAACCACACTTGGTGAGAGTAGGGGTTTAAGGACGCCTGGCATATGCATATGTAGCTGTAAGGCGTAAGCACTTTTCAAGGTTATCTAACGGCGCCATAAAGCGCTGTTTAAAGAGTACGAAAGCTACTTTCAGGCGTTTGGCACACTCAGCTCTTCCGTAACCGACTTTCGCTGCCCGCTGGGAATTACAATACATACAAAGGACGAAGGAAAGTTTTAGTTGATATTCACTGAGCTGAAAAGAGGCAAAGCGCGAAAGCTTGCTTTTATGGAGGTTAGGTGAACGTAAGGTAATTTCGCGCTTAAAAGTAGGCAATACGGTGTCACGACAGCGAAAAGGTCAAAGATTGGCATTTATCAAAACATTAGCCAGTTAAGAGTGTTGTATACTGATATCTGCGATAAGGTGTTTGCTTAAAGTTAAATAACCCTTTATGGCAAAAGGATAATTGCGCCTAAAACTACGCTTTAGTCAAATTGAAACTACATTTTGCCAGTAATGCACGTCTCACGAGCATGTGTGCGAAAAAGCAAAATATCGTTACAAAAATGGATAAACGCCTAAACATACGCAGCAAATTGCAATAATAGTGCTGCCGGGCAGAAGTTTGACGACAAAACCGCAGTTGTGTTGCGCAAAACAATGCAGCAAAATTGAGGTGCACGCACAAAACTATGCAATGCATAATGGCGTCGCAATTAATACGCTATTATGTGTGCTTTTTGGAAGCTTCATTTATGCTAATAAAATGCGAATATGCGCACTTTTACGAATATAGCCCACAACTGCGAGGTTTCGCCCATATTAGCCACGTTTTAGGCGCAAACCATCATTGTCCTGGTTTTCGTTGTACTCGAGTACTGCTGTGTACCACCTTGTGCAGTTTTTTTGTGCCAGACAGCTTGGTGCCACCTGCGGTCGGCAGTATTTGCTGTGCTGCTCAGGCAAATTTCGTAACCACTTGTGTAGAAATGTATGGCACATATCGTATTACACCTGACGAGTGGCGAGTATTAATGTGGTAATGACATGCAAGCCGCGTATAGGATTTTAACTTGCCATGTGCCACGCGCTACAGAGTCTGGTAGGAATGTGTGGATATATGCGAAGGTGGGAGCATAATGCTTGAAAATAGCAAAGCTAAACTTAGAAAACAATAGCAAAAATCAGACTTAAAAAAATTACCCTTTGGGAAATTTTATTTTTCCTTAAAATTTTTCGAGCTACACACAAAACGATAGAAAGTACAACTGATACATTTTTACTTAGAAGCAAAAAAAATTTCACTAAATAATATTTTTTCAATTCTAATTAATTTATAGTTCATTAGAATTCAGTGCTTTAGCCTGTTTCTCTGGCAGTGTTTACTGACTGAAAAATCAGTTTTGAAATTGTACTTCAAGTATTCCTTAAGTTTAATTTTGATTCAAAATATTTCAGGCAAGGAATCCTGACATCTGATAGTCTGCGCAATTTTAAAATCAAATTCCATCCTAATGTCGTTTTCCTAAAAATTTACCTTGAGGGTAATTTTAGTGTTAGTGAATTATATGTAAAATTGTTGCATAGTTTCAAATTTTTATTAAAACGTAAACCATTACTATAATATATTAAAAATTACCAAGAACAAATACTGTTCAAAGTTTAAGTACAAACTGCTGAAACATGTTTTAAAACGATTAATTTTTACTAAAAAATACCAGAAATTTCGATTTTAGTTATCTTAATTGATAAGTAAGATATATGCGAAAATTACCTTACAGGGAAATTTTTTACTTAACTTATTTTTTAACTACCAAGTGGTAAGCATTAGCGTAATTATTCTCTTATTAACATAGTAGCTGCCATAAAAATTTCGCAAAAAGGAAATTTTGCATACACAATTTTTTTGCAAAAAAAATATAATTTACTTTTGATCTGCAATATAAGTTTTTATGTTTTTATTTTATTTTCCTTCTTCGCTAATACAACCTTCCATTGTGTTTGTAATTCAATAATTATAATTTAAATAATAACATTTCCCTTATTTGGAAAAGTTTATAATCTGACTTAGCAAATTTGCATACTTTTAGGCGCAACAAATATATTTTTCCACACGTTTCAGCCTGTTGTTGACAACAAACTTTTGCCGCTATTAAATTTTGAAATAAATGCGTACAAATTTAATTTGACAGCAAATACAATAAAGAAGAGAAATTTGCAAAACACACGAAAAAAGTTTGTGAAAGAGAATGTAAATGGAAGTGTTTACAAAGCAAGAACAATGGTCAGAATATCAAAAGTTATAAGTAAAAACTTGGTGTGGGCCTATTTTCAGCAAAAACAAACGCTTGCAAACTATGTAAGCGCAAAATTTTTTAAGGACCTCAGCTAAATCCCACAACTTATTAGTTAAAGCACAATAAATTTTAAGCTGACCAACAACGCCACACGCAAGCGGAAGTGAAAAAGTTTTTGGGGAAATTGAGAAAAACACTGCTGCGACGCATCGCAATGCCGCAAAAGTGTCAAAAAGTTTAAATGACCTCGAAGTTATTTGTGCGCCAGAGGGGGAGGCGGATGAATGGCTGTGGCTGAATGCAAAGAAATAGAAATTTGTATAAATGCGTTGCAAAAAAAGATAACAAAAGCATTATTTTCATTGTGTGACTATTAGAAAAAAAAAACGTTCGACAAAATTTACATTGCCTACTTTCCTGCGCCAAGCAAGATTTTCATAACAATTCCTCGAGCAATGTCGCAAAAAGTAGGACAATTTATTTTGTGTAGTTTGTCGATATTTTTTTTTTTTGTTTTCTGGTATTGTTGTCATTTATTTTTCATTCTTCGAACAAATTTGTAACAGAAAATAGTACAAAAACAAACGGATACAACTACTTTGCTAATAATACCACAATTGTGTGCAATTCACGCCGAAAAGTCAAAACAATTGGAAAAGAAAAAATTTCCCTCACACAAGTACACATATAAACACAGCTTATCATATACCGTTGCGCTGACTTCGAGGCAGCTTTTGCTTTGGGGCACAGCAGTAACACATTACCCTAGTTAGTTGCGGCTGCAGGCATTTATGGGCGATACTTCTGCGGCAGCGCAGCTACTTGGTAGCCTCTGTTACTTTTCTACTCTCTTCTTGTGCATTTTTTCAGCATTTTTTTAAGTTTTGTTCCTTAGCCACATTTCTTTTGTGTTATTTTGCACTTTTTTCCAAACGCTATCGCACAAACTTGAACCTAATTGAAGCATAGACGCTTACTTAGTGCTAAAGATATGCGCGCACACACACTCACGCACACATATGGGTATTTGTGTGTGTGTAGTAGTGCAGAAGTTTAAATAAATGTCTATTTATATGTAAGTCAGCACATAGCATGCCCCGTTAACGCCACAAACATTTTTTACACCCTTTAGCTGCTCCAGCTACTACTTATCGCTTCGCCCTTAAGGGGCTCCCTGATGTATGCAACCCTTTTTTAGTTCGTTAGTTTGGTATTTTATGTTTTTGAATTCTTCTGCGTTTTGGGGTTTCATCACTAGCCATTTGCGCCAGCGTTCTGATTTCTAACTAGACTCCTTTCTTCAGCTTCGTTTTTTTCTTTATTATTTTGCTAGATATTTTTATATTCACTTGCTTGTTGGCCGCATTGATTGCCGACATGTGGCCTGGTTGATAGGATTTCCCCGGCAGAGTGTGTGGCGTTGAAATACGGCGAAATTGCTTTGGCTTGGCGCACATAAACTAGGGAGTTCAAGTGAATCGTCGGTTAGTTTGTTTTAGCATTCCAAAAGATTTTCTTCAACAACTATTTCAGTTATATTTTTTTGTTGTTAAAGGATTGCAAATCTTAGTTTTGTTTTATTAAACTTAGAGAATTTTTTGTAGATTACTTCGGCTTAAATGCAGTGGAATGTAACTTACAAGCACAGCAGTTAACTTTCTCAAGTAAATAGTGTTCAGAAAGAACTGTGTGAATAGCTAGTGATCTTGGAAAACTTGAACATTGCTACAATAGTACATATTACTTTTACAAAAAAAGCACGTCAAGCAGGAAGTGTAATTAATTTTAACAAATACTATTTTAATTAAAAATGTGAAAATATGTATGTACTTAGGTTTCAATACACACAATAATCTAGTAAATACCTAATCAGAAATAGACAAAATAGTTTACTTTAGCACAACGTAACAAAAAATAAAAATTTCCCACAAATTTCCCTAATGGGAAATTTTAAAAAAGCTTAAAACTGAAGCAAAAAAACATTACTAAGTTATAGCAAACAATTTTAAGAGCATTTTTGAGAAATTTCCTCTCTGGGAAATTTTGTAAAAACTTCGTTTAAACGTTAAAACGCTTATGGCACATATTAAAAAAAAATGTAAAGCGAATTATTTTACTTATGAAGTATATGTCTTTCCAACTTTTATTTTTGACATACTCATATACAATGGAAATATATTTTCTAACTGAAACTACTACTACTTATTACTCAAATTTATAACCTAAAGGACACTCCAAAAACATTAAAAAAATATTCACCTTTCTCAGCATATCCTCCAGTGATTCCATGTCGAGTCCTGCATAATTGTTATTAAATTGACTGGAACAATTCGATGAAGTGCTCGTGTAACGCTTACGCCTACCCATTGCTGGCGAGTTGACCAAGGAACTGGGTCCACTCGAGCCGACACCGCTCACCAGCAGCGGATAGAGTGTGTGATGTAGCGTCTGTTGCGGTGGCGTTGGCGTGCTACTGCCGCTCAAGCTGCAGCCACTTAAATTGCAACACACACCAACGCCATTGCCGCCACCAGCCGCACATTGTTTCAAATTAACAATGGCTGGATGCTGATGCAGCGTATGTAATGTATGCGCATGACCGTTGTTGTGATGGTGATGATGATGATGCTGTTGGTGCTGATGCTGATGCTGCAGATGTTGATTGTTGTGATGGTGAAAAAGTGCTGAGCTGACACCGCCGGCGACGCCGCCAACAAGCATCATCTTTGATGGTGAAGCGCTGGTCGAAGAGCAATTTGAATTGGGCGTTTGACCGCTATTGGCGGTCGTGGAAGCAGCGCTGTTGGTGTGCAGCTGCTGTTTATGGTTGTTGGTTGTTGTGGTGTCGACGTCTAGCATGGCGTGTGGGCCAGAGCCACTTGGCATTGGTGGTGACATACTGTTTTTGCGTAAGTGCTGCTGTTGCACCTCCAATTGAGCGGGTGTGGCATCAACAAGCATTACAGTGGCATCCATTTTTGGGTATTTAATTTTTGGTAATTGTATTATTTGCACTATATAAGCACTTTTTAATAAGTTTTATTCGCGATAACAAAATTTCACTTTAAAATCATGGCATACGTTTAGGCGCTATTGCTGCTTTTTTTTATCTAAGTTTTATTTGACGCGTGTTTTAACTTTTTTATCACCTTAATATCGCCACAGCATACATATATATGTTTTTATTGTAGTATTCATACTACATAAAAAAAATTAGCATACTTTTCGGCTTCAATTGTTGTTTCATATCGTATTGTACACAATATTTAAATTGTTTTTTCAACTTATTGCTATATTTTAATTCAACTTTTTTTCAGTAAAATAACCTGCGAAATAAAATTTTATTGCATACCTTTTGGCGCATATTTTTGATTGTGGTTCGCAGGCTAGTTAGTTGTCCACTTGACTGAGTCGATAAAAAGTTTTAACCATGTTTGTATATATTTGATATTAATATTAAAAAAAAAATAAGTTTGTACATTTTATTTGCCTTAAAGTATACAATTTTTAATAAACTAAGTTTTGATTTGAAATGGTAGTTGCCAAAATTGAGGGTCAGTGTCAAGTACATTTATACAAACATAAATATTTATGGATGTCCGCATTATATTATTATAAAAATATAAAGAAAAATTGCATTATTTTAGGCGTAATGCTATTTTTTGGAATGTTAGTCGTCAAAATTCAGATTTAGTGTCTAGTAAATTTATACTGAGACATGCACATACTACTACTTTGCATATAAATATAAAGTAACGTAAAAAAATTGCATACTTTTCGGGGAGTGGGGCTTTGTTTCTATCGAGAAACACTTTTAAAATGAAGCACATTTAACTTCTATATTTTTATTTTTATTTCATTTTTTTATTTCTATATTCAGTTTAAAATTTACGAAAATTTATGCTGTAATAGCAAACTAAAGATATTAATGCATATTTTCAGGCGCTTAAAAATTTTTCAATACCGCGAATACTAGAATAGACTATTTCCAAACCGGAGGTTAATAGTGTTAATAAAACTTAAAAGTTGTTATATTTTGAGGCAGCTTAACGCAGTTATTGCATGCTTTTAGTAGCTAAAATTTAGTATTAAATAAATATTATGTGAAATATTAAATGATTAATGGCAGTTGAATTAAGCATCAGACAAAAAAAGTAATTTATTTTAATTTACTTTTATTTTTAATTTACTTTTTTAATAATATTTTCTTTGCATACTTTAAGGCTTTCCAAAATATTTTAAAGAAGTTAACCAAATGTTAAGGGATTAACAGTTCGTTAGTATTGTATTGGTATAAAAAAAAATATTATAAAATATACTAAAAATAAGCATTTTTTTAAATTAGTTGCATATATTTAGGCATTTAATAGTGATATCATCAAATTTGAGAAATTTTAGATTATAATTTAAGTAAATGGTTTGTGACTTTTTCGATTTTGTGCTTTAATTTAAAATATTTATTTAACATATTTTAATGCGTTGCATACATTTGGGCAGCAAATATTAATTTATTTTAATTTATTTAATTTTCCGATTAAAATTTCTGCAAGTTGTAACTGAAAAATTGCTTTGTGGTATTCTTGATTTTGTCCTATGATTCAAGTTTTTAAAATTTTTTATTAACATTTTTTTTGGCATTAATACTAGCATATTTTAATCACAAAAAAAAAGCTCTTCATAAAATGTGGCATATATTAAGGCGTTAGGAAGTGCTTTTTAAAATAAAATATTTATTTATTTAAATTTTCTGCTGACGTGTTACTAAATAATTTTTCGTGTTGTCTTTTGTCGAATTTTGGCTTTAAATCATTTTAATTATGTTGGGAAAAATTATTTTCTAACTTTTTTTTTTAATTTATTGCATATGTAAACAAAAATATTTTATGTATATATTAGTTTTATTTAAATGTCAAAATTTATTATTTATTGTAATTAGTGATTTTAATAATAATTTAAATTTTTGAAAAACATTGTTGCATATATTTAGGAATAGGTAGTATTTTTAATTAAGCTAATTTATTGCTGGATTTCAAAGCATTAATCAAGCAAAGAAGTATAAAAGATAATATATTTAGATATTTAGTAAAGGGTTATGAACATAAAAAGGAATAAAAAATATGCGATAAAAAAAAACTAAAAAATATGTCATGAAATACATTTTTACTATGTGAAGAAATTTTATTTAAAAAAATAATATGTAGTGTAGTGAGGTTCCATTGTTTAATACGGCTTTTGTGAATTTTTTATTTACTTATTTAATTATTATATTAAATGCCTTATACATTTTTATTATTCATTTATTGGTTGTTTTTTTTTTGTCTAGGTATTCTATATTAACTTTTTGAGGTTATGTGTCGCACTATTTTTGCGCCTTTCAAAAAAAAAGTAGGAAATTTTAAACGCACAAAAAACTGCAACTGACCGAGGTGAAGCGGTCTGCTAACGTACACCAGAAAGCAGTAACGGTATAATGAGAAGACTGCGGCGACATTTCTGAAAGTGTATGTTTGTGCGTATGTGTGCATAAAAACTGCAGTGCCAGCTGAACTATCTAAAGCTCACTGTATTTTATAACGCTAGTGAATTATGGTTGGATAAACAACGCATACAAGTACATATATGGCCAGACACACACATGCACAGACATATTATTCTGCCACCGAATGAGCCAACACTGGTTACGTCGGATCGGTTGGTGACCCGAGTTTGCCAGCGTCAGCAAAACCACAACCCGCACTCGAGTCACATGGGTTCAGCGTACTCAGACTACACGCCGGTCAGTGAGGGCCAGTTGTTGGACAACAAACAATGCGAGTGTAACACTAAAACACGCACACAAATATATAAGCACGTACATATACATATGTGTGTGTGAAAAGCCAAAAGGTGTGGGTGGCGTGAAGCCTAACCGGTGCGGGCATTCTCTAGACCACAAACAAGTGGCTGCTGCCTTGAAACTATAGCATAACTGTGTAGAAAATTGTGTAACGGCATATGAGTGTATACACATACAAGTACATACACAAGCAGAGAATTTATTTAAGCCAGTTCTTAAGCGGCATGAAATATTTATGAATACTTTTTTCATACTTCTTCTTCAATGTTATTTCCTTTAATTTTTTTTTTTTAAAATTATTTCCTTTTAATTTTTTGTAATATTTTCAATTTTTCAATACTTTTTTAACTTTTTTTAGTTCTTTTATTTTAATTTATTTTTTAATCTTTTTTTTTAATTTTTTAATTTTTGTTCAACTTTTTTTTAATTTTCACGCTCTCTACCTTTTCCTCACATGCTTTACGCTCTCTTTCGCTTTTAAATCTGATTTTGAAGCAATTTTATTATTTTATTTATTTATTTATTTTATTTTTTTTTTTTGCTCTTGCTCCACTTTTTGTTCAGCTGTTTGTTGCACTTTTTGTTTCGCTTGGCCTCCACCATAATCGAATTTATTTGTTATTGCACTTGCTTGCGCTTGTTCGCTTACAAAAGTCTTCTCAGCGCTTTTACGCCTCACTAGCGACACTGACATTGACACGTTTGCACGCCTATAAGTATGCAACAATGCCGTAGTTTGCGTGTGTTTGCTATTTAGTTTTGCTGTTTTTGTTTTCGCTACTTTGTTGCTTGCAATTGGGTTATTTATGTGCAGCAATTGAATTTATTGTGGTTTATGGTGTGAAAACAAAAATATTGTATAAGTAAATTTATTTATTTGCCGCAGACGGCGACCAAACAGGCTTAATAATTGTAGCCATGCTTTTGGGATTATAACACACATGAGTGTAGTAGAGTTTCGATTTAATGTTACACTAGAGATATATTTAATAGTTTTACTAATATAGCTCAAATGTACAAAATAAATATTTTTTTTTAATTATTAAAGAAAGAAATTAAGTTTTAAATAAAATTTTTTACTACTGTTTTTTAAATAAGTTCAATATTATAATTTCTGAAATTACTAGGAATTGGTAATTTTTTGACATGTAAAAACATTATAAGCAAAATTTGAAAAATTAGAAATTTTATATATAATATCTTAATATTTCAGGAAAACTATATATTTTAAAATTCGATATAATTTGATTTCTTTAATTCTACAATTTTAACTAAATTTCAAAAACCTTAAAATAACTTTTCTTTTTGAAATTTTTTTTTACATTTTTGTGTTTTTCAAAAAATTTGTTGCTTTAAAAAACTTAAGATGAAGAACAAATTGTACATTTTTCATATAAAAATTTAAAAATTACAATTTTTACAACACAAAATGTGAGCAATTTTTAAAAATCAGTTCAAATCAAATATTTTCGTTAAAGCTTTGCGGGGAATTTTAAAATTTTTTAGTTAAAAAATATATTATTTTTCAGTATTTCAAATATTTAACATATCACTTAAAACAATTGAAAAATAATTAAAAATAAATAAATTATATTCGTTAAACCTTTTCTGGAAAATTGAACACTTTTTGATCAAAAAAAAAATACTTCTTTCAAAATTTTGGCAAATTTCATATATTTACCAAAACAGTTCTTTAAATATTCTAGTAAAATAAATTTACTCCTTTTCAAAAGTGAAAAAGTACGTGTAAAAATTTTACTTTTTTAGTTATTAAAATTTAAATTTTACACAAAATTTCCAAAAAAACTTTAATCAGACAAAAATTTTGATAGAAATAGATAAAAATTTTGTGAACATAAATTCAACAATTTGCAAAACAATTTTCACCAAGTTCTAATTATGTTTTTAACAAAAAAAATTATGTTTTCAATAGCTGAGTTATTGTTATACATAGTTTTCTAAGTTTTTTACAACATATTCAAAATTTATTTTACAAAAAAAAAATTTATTTTCAAGTTCAAAAATTTTACAAAATCTTTTGCTCTTATTTATATTGTTATTTAAGTAAAAGCTTCACTTTGTGCGAATTGTGTAAAAAAATTTACAAAAGTTCAACGTGAAAATATTTGCATACTTTTGAGCGCGTAACAAATTTCTGCATTTGCACATAAGGCCTTTTTCAATGCACTTCTAACTATTTCTAAAAAATTTCATAACACGTGCAAACTTAAACTATTTCTGAATTACTAATTACTTATATGTTGCATACTTTCAGGAGTTTTCACTTAAATCACCGCCGTCTGATAATTTCAGTTGCTTTTATTTCTCACATAAGCAAAAAAAAATTTGTTTTATAATATTTCATTAATTTTCTTTTTTCATTTTTAGAAAAATTATTTACTAAAAAAATTTGTGAAAACTTCCAAAGAATTTGTCACTTACTCAAATATGCATTCTTACACTTAAAAAGTCTTTAAAATAAATCTGTTCATGCAGCCTTCACTGGAAACTAGTATACAATTTTAAATTCATAGCATATTTGCCGGCGTACTCAGTATATTCCACTGCTCTAACTCGACATCTGCAATCAAAAATGCTTAGTAACGTCTCGCTTTGCTTACTTTGGTTAATCCGCCAAGCATATGCCTAGCAAAAAGTGCTTATAACTTCATCGCTGCCATTAGATGCCTAAAAGTATGCCTTATGCTTTAACTCAAGCGCAACCAAATAGAAGACAGCAAAGCTGTAGCAGCAGGGAAAAGCGGAAGACACTTGAAACGAAAACGCAGGATAGCATAAACGAACACAACAGCACTTCTTGTGGGTTTATTTTAAATTTAAAATTCTATGCATAAATTAAGGCGCAGTTAAACGCTCAACATTACAAAAGTCTGCCAAGCGAAAATCAAAAGACAATGCAACCAACGAACCAGCCAAGCACTACCAAAAATTATGCGGACAAACATAAAGTATATTAAAGAACAAAGAGTTGACAATTTACTTATATTGTTTTTTCGCAAGCCTATATGTAGGCAATAATTTCGTTTGCTCACTATTTTCACCACAATTTCACTAGGTAATATTTTAATAATATATATTACAGAAAGATATTTTATAGCGAGAGCAAAACGCGCACGAAAAAAACGCTACGCCACTGCAAAGCGTGCACACGAACGCGCTAGTACGCCTGAAGACACGCAACGCGTTTCACAGCAAAAATTCAACTGGCAGACTAGCGACACCAGCAACACATTCGTGGTTGTGATTTAGCAAATCCGAGCTGTATTGCGTGGAATGTCGTAGACAAAAACGTCATCCCTCAAACAGATGTTGCGAAAGAAAAACGGGGAATTTTTTGCAGAGAATTTACGAAGCAGCGATGAAAAGATAAAAAGAAAATGAGAGAACACGTAGTGAGAGAGTGCAGATATACACTGCTTTTGCAATATTCAATGTTGTGGCTAGTTTTGTTGTGACCGCAAAATTCTTTGCATGCCTTTAGGCGCTGAAATTGTTGTGAGGCGTGTGATGGAGTAGTGATATAAGGAAGGTAGCACTGAACAGTTAAAGGTAAATTATAAGGTCCCTGCAGTTTGGAGGATAGAAAAATTCAAGTTCAAATGC
Source organism: Bactrocera oleae (assembly GCF_042242935.1). Taxonomy (NCBI): domain Eukaryota; kingdom Metazoa; phylum Arthropoda; class Insecta; order Diptera; family Tephritidae; genus Bactrocera; species Bactrocera oleae. The sequence continues at coordinate 6,820,576 of NC_091539.1, forward strand.
GGTCAAAGGTTTAAAAAAGTTTAATTGCAGCTGAAAAGTATGCTATAATAATTGTTATGGAAAAGTTGCCTACATTTCAGCGCTTCAATAAAGCCAATAATAAGTAGCAACATATATACAATTTCAATTTTTAATAGAACTTTAATGCACTATGTATAAATCTAGGTAATTTCAGACTCCCAGCTAATTCAAAGCATACTTTTGTGCGCTATGATTACTGGCTTACAAGCATATAAATATTTGATTTTTTTTACTTAACTAAATTTCTTTTATACTGCCATTTTTTCATAAAATGTTAATAAACAAATGCAAAAACATATCCAAATGCAGGCACATAACCAGAATTAAAGCATACTTTAAGGCGCCATTGAGTACCTGTGACAATAATGTCCCAGTATATTCGTGTAGTAATCTCTGCAGCGCTCTTTCTCTCTGTGTTATGCTCTCACGCTCAACAAATAATTTCCCTTTTATTAGTTACAGCAAAATAGAACTGAAAATAGAGCACGAATATATCCCCAAACAACCGTCAATCAAAACCCAAACGTCAAATTTAATAAATTCCTATAGTGTCCTTCGCACAACAGCAGACGACACGAAGCGCACGACAAATTATGTACATATGTATAGTATACAAGCATATATCAAGACACAGCGACAAGTTAACAACGGAAGTAATCGACAACAGCTGTAGCATACTTTTGGGCTGTGACGTTGACGTTCGCCAAATGATTGCTCATTTCATTTGCTTTCTCCATTTAATGTTTCTTTATTTTTTCATTTTTTTTTAGACACAGAAGTTAGCGGTGCTAACACAGCGTGTGCACATTAATTTAGTTGAAGCTACTGGAAATTTGAAGTCTTCAAATATTGTGCGCGCACAAAGGGAGGCAATGTTTAACGAACTTTACGCTTGAAGTTTGTAGGAAACTGTATTTGAAGTAAATTTTCATAGACTGGTCGGATGAAAATTTAATAAGTAGCGATTCGCTTAGAGAAGCAGTCCCTTCAGACAATATGCTTGGCTATGCTTATACCTTTGGTGTTTCTAATGTATACGTCGAAACAAAAATATGATCAGTCAATGCATTAAATGCGGTGAAAGTGTAATTTTCATAAATTTCACCACAAATACAATCCGCTTATTATCATTACTTGTAGTATTAGAACCAAGTGAAAAGAAGAATTGAATAGTGGCAAGTGTTATGTGTACTTACAAGTGGTAAGACTCGCGTACTTAGAGGTTAAGGGCACATACACACATTAATATGCTGACCACGCTTAAAGAGTAAGAAAGTTCCACACATAAAAGGATTAAATGTATTAAAACCGCTTAAAGTGGGATTAAGATGGCTGCCGTTACTTTTGGAAGTATTTGCCTTTTTCCACGCACTTCATTACAGATTTTTGCAGTTCCCATATTTATGCATATTGATATTCAACGAGGCAATGTCAGCGGACTTAATCCTTGAAGAACTCTGTATTTTTAGAAAAACCGAAAATCTTACGCGATAATTTCAAAAATCGAGACAGTAGTTCCCAACTGCTGCGGCCGCAGTGTACAAGTTCAAAAGTTTCTGATGGGAGAACTTATTTTTTCGATGGCTCCAACCAACTCAGTGCAATATTTAATGGATTTATAAACGTTTCAGTCAGATTGAATGTAGAAACTCCATTAGATTTAGCTTCATTGGTCGGAAGAAGGAATACGAATGCTTTAAATGAGACGGTGTTCTGAGTTGACTTCAGGTGACGCAATGAATTTATATGAAATAAACAAGGGAGTGTAAAAAGGTTAAGAAAATAAAGGGATCAACAGTGAATGAGATCTTAACTGACAATGATCAAAACTATGTATAAGAAGCGGTTTTAAATCCGTGCTATGTCGATAAGGCATATGAGAAGGGAACTCATCTAATTAGGATAAACTATAATAAGATAAAAATAGAGAACAGAAGAAGACAGACTCAGTCGCTGGTCTCAGTCGAACCTTCTACCAAGATATGAGATAGGTGAAGACATTGGCGACACACAAGAAAACTTGAAAATGAAAGCATTTGGAAGTGAGCTTATTGAACTAGAACAGTTGCAGAAAGAAGAAGTCTCTTGCTATACTAAGTCTCAAATAAAAACGGTGCGGTGTGTTATTATGACCGAAGTTAAAATTTGCTACAACGAGACATCGCTACAAAATTTAAGAAATTTGAAAGAAAGAAGACATTTGAAAGCAGAAAACCAATCTCCAGACTCAGGAAAGCTAAAAGAGGTCGTAAAGCAGTTCGTAGGTCAGGCTAACCAAACTAAAGAAATTTTTTTAAAATAAATTAAGCTTACTTTCGGCTTAGTAAGCCGATGCAGTTTATTTATTACCAAAACTATTGAAAATTACTTTTGTAAGCATACTTTCGGGCAGTCACAACATAATTTACAGATTTTAATAAATATATTCGCACCTACAAACATATTTTTAAATAGGAAATCTAATTTGAAAGACTTTGAAGACATCCTACTTACTGTTTTAACAACTGAAACAGAATAATATCTGCTTAAAAATGTGTTTAATAATTTTTTTTTTTTAATTGTTTGTAATTAATTGGTTCTAATTAATGTCGCTCAATATTAATATAATATCTTTTTGTTTTCACTAAGTTCTGCTTTTAGAAAGATCTAGGCGAGTTTTCAATATGACGTCTGTAGGTAGGCTATAATTTCTAATGTCATGCGTTTGTGGCACATGTTTTTAATTTTGTATTTCATAATTTGAATTGAAATTATTGTACACATTTTTCTTAATAGTTAATTTAAGGTTTTGATAGAAGAGCGTTGATTTGTGTAAAGCGTAGACAAATTAAAAAGAAAGCAATATATTTTTTTTTTCGTTTTCTTTGACATTTTACAACAATTTGTGAACCAGCTCACCGAAGGCAACCTGCAATTATGCTGAGAAAACGTGCATACAGCGTACATATTACTTTAAAGCTTCTGCATTTCACAACAACAAATATTTTGCCATTACTTCATCCACTACTCTGAATTCTTATTTTTCACATTCATCATCGTCTCTTTGACTGCCTGCCTACCCAGCGTCAGCCAAAGTCCACGCTGACATGCCTTAAGCAAATGTCAAATTTTTTGCATTCCACAACACATACACCATAAACATTGTTTTACTGTGCTGAATTGCGAATGCTGTGGCGTAGACAATTTTCTAGCTGCCATAAAAATATTTCGGTATACATGTGTATAACTGTAAGTGCGCTCACAAAAGTAGGCAATGCGGAAGTGAAAGGCAATCTGCGGTTGGCACTTTCACTTGGCATACACCGACGGTTATGTTGCATATAGGTTTATATTCAGTATATGTAGTTGTATGTGTGTGTATTTTCGGTTACACGTTACGTTGTTTGCGCTCAAATGCATGCAAACATATTTTCTGTGTCAAAATGTGCTCATAACAGTACATTGACAGCCGACGCAAGCTCATGCCACACACACCACACATCTTACTTGCACGCCAACTACATGCTTTCCTCAGCGGCTCGCTACCTCTACAAGCTAACGCACTTAGCATGCTAGTTTCGTGCTTCCTTTTTGAGTTCCACTCAGCTTTACTTCCTCATTTTGCATGTACGTGGGGTAAATAACCCTTTTCATCTAAGATAGCCTCTTTACTTGGTTGCCACTTCATCATTTAGTCTTTCTTTTTTGAAGGTGAATCTTATAATCTTGTATAAAGCATGTTTATAAAATGTGTTGCCTACTTTGAGGCGCTTCAGTGTGTGTTAAGCACTAGAATTATTGACTATAATTATAGCAGTTGAGTGTGTTGCTGCTGGCTTTAGTTAAATTGGTTCTTCACAACCAAATACCTTATTCCATAGCTACTGTGAACTTTAACTTCCCTAAGTCTTGAGCGTGGTTTTCTGCTTTCAAATTTCTTAAATTTGATAGCGATGTCGAATCCTCGTTGTGGCAAATTTACACTTCGGTCATAATAACACAGCAGTCGGTTTTTCTTGGTGAGCTAGTATACTTTAAAATTACAGCTACATTAGTTGTAGACGCAAAAGCATAATTTAAAAGTCAAAAAACAATAAGGCAGCAGTAAAGCCGAGATTGTAATTTAATTTGAAAGAAACCGCCTAAAAGTATGCTTCGGTTATTCATACAAATATTTTGTGATGCAAAAGTTTATATATATTTTTATTGTATATTTTATCAGTCATTTACTCTAAACTCTGTTCAGGAAAACATAAATGTGCTGTATACATCTCATCATTAACCATTTTTATGTGCGAAATTTGCATAAATTCGTATAAAGCACCTAAATGTATGCTTCATCATTTTGCATTTCACTCTTTCTACAATATTTAACGATTTATTTGTGTCGTCTTTTCTATACAATATGCACAACTAGAACTATCTTTAGCAAAATATATTTCTAATGCGCTCAGAAGTATGCTTTAACAAAAATTCACTCATACAAATTGCGTTTTAGCAACACTGCTCAACTATCGCCACCTAAGCCATCACACTAGCTGCGAAACTTAAACCAATTGCTGTATTAAAACTGCAAATGACTGGCACTTTGTCAAGCGATCCTATCATAAACCATAAGAAAATACTGCCAGCGTCAGATAATATGCAAAACAAAGATGCCAGCGAAAAAAGCGGCATACAAGAAAATCAAGTCACAAAAAGCAGCCAGCATAACTTCCTTCATCAGCACAAAATGACAATAAGTTATTTTGTGGTCGAAATATATTTCGAGTGGTTTAACGAATACAGCATAGCGAACGAAAATATTTTTAGTAAACAAAATTTTGCGGTGACATTCCACAGAAATTACTTCCTCAATGTATTTGGCAGGCCGGCAATGGAGGAGGAGCGTGCTCATTTCCCGCTTTGTTGAGTTGGGGGGTAATTGTGCCGCTTGAGTACTTCGTTGGCATTTTTCGTTTTAGAAACGTGGCTCCGTAGTCTGCACGCGCTGTCTGAGTGCATTGACTGGCTGTCGACTGGCTGCCTACTTAAATATATTAAATCGTAGAATGGCAAGGCTTTTCAGCTTGCGGTTTTCATTCGGAAAGTTAGTTGCCACATTTTCTCAACAATTGCAGCTAGTCAATGGAGAGCAGCAAAGAAAATAAATTTGTACAAAATGCTGTACTATTTAAGCAATGTGGGTGCTTGTGTCTGAAAAATGTGGCATACTATGCTGCTGAAGGTGGAGAGGTGAAGCATATGGAGTGGTTACTTGAAAGATGATTTTTTTTTTGTAAAAACAAAGCTTTTTGGCAAGATTTTTTAGTAAAATACTTAAATTAGAGTTGCTGACGTCAGAAATAGTATAATAATTTATAATAATAATAATAAAATGCAAAAAAGAAAAAAAAATTTTATATAAATATTTTTACTTAATTTAAATGGTTTTTATTAATTTAAATGGCTTATCTTATCAGCAATATTTTTTTTCAAAAATTCATCAATTTTCCCGACGAAAAACTAATTTTTCGCTTTAATATACATACATATATTAATTTAGATCAATCTGTACGCCCATGTACATATATACTATAATAATTATATACAATTAATTATATACAACAACAGCTTTGTTAACAACAAATATTGTTACGTAAGCAAAAGATTTCAATTTTGATTTTACAATACCTAAAAAACGTTTAGTATAAATAATATCAGCCTATGGGTAGGCAATAACTTTTAAGTAATTAAAAATGTTGATGTATTTATAAACATTAAGCTCCAATATATTAAAAAAGTAAGCTTTACGAGCAAAAACAATTAAATGAAATATAATTTTTAAAAACAAAAATTTTAATTTTTTTAGAAATTTTTTAGAATTTTTTTTTATTTTATTTTAGTTTATTTTTTTAAATTTTTTCCTTTTGTACAATTTTTAAACAATGGATTTGTCATTTCATTTATATTTTTTTTTTAAATAAATTATGTACAAATTCTACTTCTGTTTTAATGCCGTAAGTTGAATTAGGGCACTGAACGTACTATATAATTAACTTTTAAAATTTTCAGTAGTGTAAAAGGAAGTTTTTATACAAAATTTAAGCTTAAGACAACATTAATATAGTAAATGAGGGTACTTATAAGCTTTATTTAACCTGAACCGCTAATTTATTGAGACATTAACATACATTTAGGCACCTACTTTTTATTAAAAAAATAATTATTATTATTATAAAATAAAACAAATAAGTTTCACCTCTTAAACCTATTGATTTTTGCTCCAAAAAAATTGCACACTAAATTATCATTGCATACCCAGAGGCGTTTGAAATATTTATTACGTCAGAATTAACAAAGTTTTTGTGTATCGAGCAGAAACTTTATACATTAAAATAAAAAATATCAAAAATTTTCATTTTATATTTGCAGAAGCACTTAGTGCTTAAATTGGCATCATCACTTAACAATATTTTCGCTTAAATAAACAATTTCAATCAATTTAAGTCACTTTCGAAGATTCAAACAGCGTTAATAACATATTTTACATAAATTTTTAAAACATAGTTTTAGGATATGTGAGATAGCACTTCTTAAATTTTCATATCAGTTTAAGCATATTTGCACAAAAATAAGATAAGACTAAGTTCAGTCACTTTCGAAGGTTTAAATACCGTTATTATAAAATATTATTTATATGATTTAAATGCCGTTAGGGACATTGCTTACATAAATTTGAAGCATAGTTTCAGGATATGTAAGACAGCAATTCTCAAATTGCCATATTTATTTATGTATATTTTCGCATAAATAAAACAGGACTAAGTTCAGTCACCATCGAATGTTTAAATACCGTTATTATTACTTTTTATATAAATTTGAAGCATACTTTTAGGTCAAAAAACAGCAATTCTTACATGCGCGCTTATTTACGCGTAAATAAATAAATCGACAAAATTAAGCCACTTTCGAAGGTTCAAATGCCGTTATTAATACTATTTATATAATTTTAACTACTACTTTTGGGTATGAAATCAGCAATTCTTATATTTATTGATTTTTTAAGTAAATAATTTCGACAATGTTAAGCCACTTTTAAAGACTCTACTAGCGCCACTAAACAATTTTATGTAAATTTGAAGCCTACTTTTAGGTAATACAACATTTTTGGGGCCGAAAATTGCGCCTTAAAGCCTATTTGCCATTGAAATGACAACGCTGCTGCTTTATGTCTACATATTTGCGGGTTGGCCATTTACTAACGTAATTATAACTCATGCGGAAGCATTTATATGCACACACACACACGTACACTGAAAGCTTTTTGGCATTTTTCTTCTTCTTCTGCGTGTTTTATTTTGTGTGGTGTTAATTATTTTTTGATGTTAAACATTTGCTCATTGCTGTGTCTTATAAACAAACGTGCACACACCGCCGAAATGATAAGCTAATATAGTTACATAAACAAAAATGTATATGTGTGTGTGTGTGTATATATATGAAGAACTGTCGCTAGCTATGTTATGATAACATTAATTACGCTTATATAAATAGAGTATATGAATTTCTTGCTGTTTTGTATTCCTCATTACTGTAAATATATTTGTGTGTAATTAGTGCGCCCGAGAGTATGCAGCATATATAATATAAGCACAGTTTTGTCTACCGCTGGCCTACTTATTAACTCATTTTCACTATTAATGCTGTTAAATAAACATATATGCGTTAATATATGACCACACACACATATACACTCTATATATTTGTGTGTGCGTTTACTCATTAATGCGCATTCATTCGTCAGTCAGTTGGCCGACGCATTAGTTGTGCGTCGCTGAGGGAATACTAAAACACATTTGCGCCTTTACCGCCCTACACGCACGCACATACACAGCACAGCAGCACCGGTTATATGTATGGGTGTGAGTGCGTAACACTGCGTATACGCAATTGCCGATCATTTAGTGCGTCCATCAAAACACACTCCACAATAATTAAAGCGACTTCAAGTATGAATGTGTTGGTAATTTTGCCACCAAAATTTTGCTGTTGTTGTTGTTGGTTAGCAATGTGCGGCCATAAAGAGTTCCCATGGGGTAAGTAATCTGTGATATGAGGTGGCGTTGTAGTTTTGCGAATGGAAAGGTTGTACCGAACGTCAAACAAAAGCGTATTTCATATGTATCATTTGTTAATGCGTAGGAAAACTATTTAAATATGCTTTGAAACTGGCGTTATGCTTTAAAATACTTTAATCTCTATAAGGCGCCTAAAAGTATGTGGATTGTGAGACGTTGAGCCAAAGTAAAATTAGATGCAAATAACGTAAGAGCGTTTTGTAGCTCTCAGTAGTTGAAAATTACGTGTTGCACTCAGCCTTTAAACATCATAATGCGCCTAAAAGTATATGTTTTAAGCTGCCAAAGCATTAAAACCCACATAAAATATTTAAAATATATATTAAAAATACTAAAGTATACAAAAACTACGATAAATTGCAAACTAACTCTAATATACACCTATAACGATATGCTAGCGCCCGTATGTATGTTAAAAATTGCGATTATAAACATGCAGAGTGAACATTTTTTTGAAATATGTGCTATACTTAGTGTGTGACACTCTTAAATAACACACTTTAGTGAAGCATTTCAGGATTCTGAAAAATCAAGCGCCTTAAAGTATACTTCTGAAACTTTTAATAATAAATTTAAATAGTATGCCAGTGCAACCGAACGCCATTATAATTTTATCACATTACTCGATTTCGTTTCAGTCTTATGATCAAAGCCATAAAAATAGTTATTCTTAAATCTTTTGATAATAGCGCCTAATTATATGTTAAACTGCATAAAAATAAGTATTAAATAGCATACCGAAATATGCTGCATAACGTGAATGAATTAAGAATTCTTTAAAGAACTGTAAAATTGTCTTTAAACCCCTTTGCCTTTACTGTGTCATTTTGAACCAAACGCCCTAAGATATGCAAACATTCATGAATACATATTTGGCATTAAAAATAATTCTACAAAGCAAATATATTTTAACTAAATATTTCTGAATTTAAAGGGCTTAAACATTTTTGTGAAAACATACCTATTTCAACGCCTAAAAGTCGATTAATGCACTTCAACTCCTCAAATACATAAGCAGAGACACTAACTTCCTGCAATGCATTTCAAAAACTTTAACTTTTCAGTTGAAAAAGGAAATGAAAGCAAAATGTAGCGCATTGAAGTTAACATAAAATGCAACGCCTACATGTAGGCAATAATAAAGCACAGCAGCCATCAGCTACTATTATCACGAATGACATACATATGTTGGTGAAATATGGCAATTTTTATGCAAGCATATATATTTATAGCATCCGTATTACAAGGCTGCATATGTGTGTGATTTAATGTTTTACAGATTTTGCATGGATAGGAAAAATGTGTGCTTCAACGCCCATTTTATTCGAGCCGCCACTTCGTGTCTCCACTTCACTTTGCCTACACCGATTTTCCATTGCCTTCATTTCACTTCATTTGATCGCTTACGCGTATCCTTCCGTGTAACTGTCATTCGCAGCATGCCCGTATGCTGCAAGTTGATACTATTGAAGCATACATCTAGGCAAATACATATGTATGTAAGTCAAACATAGAACATTGCAACAAAGCCATGCAAATACTAACACACTTTCCATAGCTGCGCTTTGTGTATATACTGCGCCCTGCGCACCACCCACCTTATTGCTCATCTCAATATAATGCATTGCCTACATCGAGGCGCAATGACTTGTACGCCATTCATTGTGTCTATTTAAATAGAACAAGTCATGATAAACACGAAGCAAATATTCGACATACAATATAACTACTTATATATGGTTGTTAAGCGTATGGCGTGTTGAAAATATGAATACACCGGTAACTGTTGCATATGCATAGGCGCTGAGTGTTGGTTGTAGTGTGAATGTATGCGAGAGTGACTGCATATATTTGCATATCTATGTATGCAAGTGGAACATTAAAAATTCGTCGTGATAGTGATGTAGAAAAATATATGGTTACATGGAATGGGTAACCGGTAATCGGTTTAATAACATTTTAGTGCAGTGTTTATATAATTTTATGCTGCCAAACACTTTTTAAAAGCCATTTTGATAACTGGCGTAATATTTGAAAGTGAATACCAAGTACCCGTGATTGGTAATATGTAAATGATTACCAAATAATTGTTATAATTACATTTGAAATATGAATTTTTATATATTGATCAACTAAATATGCACTAAAAATATTAAAAATATGTGCGGGTAAAAAGTAAGCGGGTTTTTTCCTACTTTAGGTTTTACAACTTTCGTCATTTTTTTAAATGCATTGAACTCTTTTTTATTAAAATTTTACACTTCTATTAAATTTACCTTGAAAAAGATTTTCTCATATTAGAAATGGTATAAAAACGATATTAAGTAACCGGGTTTATTTAGATTTTAAAGTGAAATAAATAATGTTTGTAAAGTTGAGAAACAGGTTTTTATAAAACTGAAGCGAAAGAAAAAGTACCCACGTAGTTAAGTAACCGGTTTTTTGTTATTATCTGATATTTCCAACACTTCGGAAATTTATTTTACTACACTCATTATTAAAAACGTCAAATGGTTACTTAGTGAATATTAAGTAACCGATTCTGATATGTTTTAATGTTATAGACATTCAGTAACCGGTTTTATTTTTTGCATTCTAAAGCGATATATATAATGTTAATAGAGTCAAAAACTGAGCATTGATTAAACTGATAGGAAATAAAAAGTACCCATATAGTACAGTAACCGGTGTTTTGCTATTATCTGTAATTTTCTAAATCTCAAAATATTGTTTAGTATAGAAAAAGGCGAAAATTTTAAATGGTTAGTAACCTCAGTAACCGGTTTTAGGTATAAAATAATATTTAAAAATTTTTGAAAGGTTTCAAGCATTTAATTGCAAAATAATAACACAAATCAAAATGAAATATATTTTGCAACTTTCATTACTTTCGAAAGTCATCGATAACACTATTCGTTATTTTTGGCTCCAACGCTTAACGATGACGACAGTTCCAACCGCAGCAAATCATGTCAAACCGACATAGGTTGCCATTCAGCATATATGCAATCATACGCATTATAATCAATAACAATAAAATATTTAAATAAATAAAGCAAAACAACAACAATGACTGTTAATAATAAATGCGCTTTTCAGCAGCGGAAATGCACGGGCGGAAGCGTGATAAAGTTCTTGTGCGAATATAACGACAATGTTGATAAGAGTTTTCTGCGCATTATAAAATTTTATATCCAAAAAATTGGTTTTAAAAACAAAATTTAAGAATATGTTTTTTTTCTTAAAATAAAGTATATTTCTTTTCAAAATAAATATTTTCATAAAAAATTTCGAAATTAAATTTTTTCCAAAATAAAAATTTTTCTTTACCTTGGTTGCGAAAGCTTTTAAAAATTTAGCAATATATATGATATTTACGCCCAAAAGTATGCTATACCGCTTTGATTTCCGTACCATATTTTCCAATATACACAACTTTTATTTTTCATTTGCGCGCATACAGATTGGAAATGGACATGAATTTATTAACAGCCTATAAGTATGCAAACTGAAAGTGGAATTCGTTAACAGCTTAAAAGTATGCACACTGTGAGTGGAGTTTTGTTTCAACACTGCGAATGCGCGCAAAAGTTTTATGGAATTTTGAAGTAGCAAACTCATAAAACAATTAAATTTGAATGTAAATAGCGTTTTTATTTTTTGCAATTGGAAAGTTTCTAGTTACATAGTTCAATCTAAGTGTGCAATGAATTCGGTATGCAAAGTATCATTAAATTAGTTGCATAGTTTTGTGCGCAAAATGTAGACTATAAGAGGCCTGTGGAATGCAGTGGAAAATTTTAAAATTCAAAGAAAAAGCGAGGATAGCTTCGATAGGCGTTTGTACTCCCTATACTACACTGTCGCTCTTAAAATGCTTTAGCCGCCAGTCTTAATCCATCATCTCACTCGATATACTAACTTCATTGACAATATTGTCGCAATTCTCCACTGATTTATAAATAATTTGATAAGCTAAATGTTTTGAACTTGCGTTCAAGTTCAACATAATTGACCTAAAGGGGAACATAACTATCTGTGTTTGTCATCTTAAGTGTTATATATGTACATATATATATATATATATATACATTTCATTAGCTCCATGGAATCAAATCCATAATTCTCAACCTGTTTATAAAATTCTTCAAATGTTTTTGCGAGTTCTTTAGGAAACGTGATCTACCTACAACCCCAACAATGGCACTCAATGCCATTCAACATTTAGCACTCGTGAACACAGCCGGCAAATGCATTTCTGCGAAGGTTGCTATGAGACTTCGGGAAAGTAGACATATTAAGGGTTCCGGATGGATCGAAACTCATGAGGAAGAAAGACTTCCCCTCCATCTTCTATCAGGAGCTCTCACTGAACTCTTGTTTCAGACTGCCAGACCACTGTAGTGCCTTACAAGCAGAAGTAGCAGCCACCAAGTTAGCAACAGACGTACCTCTCCGAAGTGCGGCTTCTCTTAGGGAAGTATGCCACCATTCCAATAGCATATAAATAATGCTTTACAGGCCTTGAACTCGCTGACATCGAGCTCAAAATAGTCAAGGAGTTTATGTAGCATCAAGCCACTTCCAGATTAAACTTGCCTGGGTGCCTGGCCACAGCGGAATCATTCGTGCATTCAGGCGCTGGATCTATGGGCTTCGCGCGACGCAAGTGTTGCTCAGCAACCAGTCCTAACTGGACACTGCCTCATTGGCACTCACACGGTGAGGCTAAAAGTTATGGAAGACGCAACTTATCCATCTACTCTCCTCCACGATATCATGGTTTGAATAAAATAAATCACAATTCTTACCATAAATATAGGTCCGAGTGCATAAATTCCCACAAATTATGTGGGTAAAATATTTGGCACATAAAAAATTTTTTAATCTCCGTAAAAATCCCGCATCAATAACAGTACAACTTAACCGCAAAACACGCCAATATTTCATGCTCACGTTGCAAGCAATTTGTGTGGCAATAAATAGTGATGTTAAAACAACAATACAAACACAATAATAATAAAAGTGAAAATACATACAAGAAAACATCAGTAAAGTGCATGCATTGCAGCAACACTGTAAAAGCTGGCAAAAGCGAATGGTTTTGGGCAACAATGTTGCGCCTGAAAATATGCAGTAAAATGTCAAATAATACAAAAAGGACAATTGGCAAGATGCCCAACTAACTAATAACAAATGTAGTGCTAAAAAGAAGGTAAAATAGGGGAAGTGGAGAAGTAGATAAAGGTGAGTAGGAAAAAAGTGAAGAAAGGTGGTTAATATGGTACAGTAAGGCTAAGATCTAAGGGGAGAAAACAGTTGCAAGGGGAGCTGTAATATGAAGAATTAAAAAAGAGCGGGGAAGAAGCAGGTTAAAAAATAGTTTAGGGGGAGAAAAGTACATCCGTAAGCGTAGCATAGAGAATAAAAAATATATCAGCCTATATTTGACCTTCACTTGACTTCTTATTATTTTTTTTAACCAAAAGTTATTAGACCCAAAAAATATTTTTTCCACCAAATATAACACAAAAGTATAAACGCTTGCCAAAAAAAAAATACAAAAACAAGAAATCTGCACACAAAAACAACTGAGCTATAAACTCAGTAAGTTTTGTGTTGCAGCAGTTAAGGCGAATTGACCGCTGAAAACCAAAATTGTTCCAAAAAAACACACCAATAGTTAACTGCATAACGGTATTTCGCAACAAAATTATGGGCAAACATATTGCAACATTCTTGTAAAGTAATAAAATACAAGTTTAGTACCGTTAAGGAAAAAATTGCGCATAAAATGCCGCACAAATACCACAGCAGAAGAAATCGTGAGAGGCAGAGGGCAGCCAAGTTCCTACGAAAACCGAAGCAAATCGCAAACTGACAATAAAATTTTAATGGCAATAAAAATTTGGCAACACATGCTTAAATGTTAGAAAATTGGAAGCTAAAAGCGTTAAGTTTATTTTTTGGTAGAGGAGGTAAGGGGATAGTTAATTTGAAAATCAACTAATGTTGAAAAATCAAAGTTGGCTTTTGATGAACACAATAAAAGGGTGCTGAATTTCCGCCTGAAAGCTTCAATTTTACCAAACGATTAGCGTTTAAAGCTTAAACCGTTATTTTCGAAGATGGTTTGACTCATCAAATATATTTTTCAATATACGAAGTTTGTGTTCAAAAGCGACGTTAGTACCGACTTTTATTTTGTTATCTGCTATTTTGGCAGAACTAGTGAGTAAAGTAGAATACCGTTATATGAAAGTATGCGTGGCCTTCAAACGTTTTTTTTTTTGCCTATTTTTGACTCTATACCGGTTAGGTTAGGTTAGGTCATAGCGCTGATCCTAGCGCGTAGCGGTGGATCTCACTTGGATAGCTGTGAACGTTGGTACTTTGTGATACCCAAAAACTCAACAAAAATTAACTCACTTCCAATCGGATAAAGAATTTGGGGTAAGAATGTCCTCCCTAGCAAGCTCATCGGCTTTGCAGTTTCCGGCGATTGCACTGTGACCCGGTACCCTAGCAAATCTAATACGGCAGAAGTTTGACGCTATTACTAATGAAGTCATGCACTCTTTGACTAGCTTTAAGTGCACGGTCGGCGAATTCAAAGCCAATATAACTGTTCTGCTGGCGGAATGAATGCACATCTCTCTGCAGGAAGCTGAAGTTCGGAGCAGTACATCAACTGCTAAATTGCCATCAGCCACGTTCATTTGGAAGACACTGCAGTGATCTGGTAGCCTGAAGCTAGAGTTGATGTAGAGAGATGCAGTTTGACTCTCTATGCTTCTTCTTGATAAATTTCGGTCTAAGTGAGTTATTACCAGGAACTTTTCTGTTACTACTATCATAAAAAGAGGGGGATCGACGCTTAGATGAAGAAATACGACCAACCTAAGAACAAAATTCACTTCAATACTAAGTAAGACCGTTTATACTTCGTTATCGTATTTATCAAGAAAAAATATATATTTGATCGAAGTATCATCTATCTAGAGAATACTACTGTTATAAAACGGATGTGTTCATACACGGCTAATCTTACAACAAGCCGAATGCCTACAAATATTTATTATTTTAATCGTTTCAGTACCAGTGCCTGATAGACTAGGATCTTCCTCCCTTACAATGACTGTATAAGGCTTTCGAGAGATCGTGCGAGAGCTTCCTACGTTTTGATTCGCTTGGTTATCCATCTAATATTCGGGTAGACAATGTATCGTACTTAGAAAGC
Source organism: Bactrocera oleae (assembly GCF_042242935.1). Classification (NCBI taxonomy): domain Eukaryota; kingdom Metazoa; phylum Arthropoda; class Insecta; order Diptera; family Tephritidae; genus Bactrocera; species Bactrocera oleae. The sequence goes on from NC_091539.1 coordinate 6,835,936, forward strand.
CTTACCACGCGGTGCTTTCTTTCGGATGTAGATTATAAGTATAAATCGAAAGGTACAGCTTTTGGAAACTTGAGACAAGAAATGATGTTGTGACGATTTTTTTAGCGGACACATAACATTTAATGGAAGGGAATATCTGCACCTATGACTTTAACTGGTCCCCTTGTGATCTGAGACAGACTATGAGATACGTCAATACGTTCTTAATAAAAAAATGAAACTCACTTCGATTGAGTAAAAAGCTGCCTTTCAACCTCTCACGCACGATAATTTTACAAGTCACGCATAATCACACACACGATGCAAAAGGAGTGGTGTGAAGCTCAAATCCCTCAATTCGATCACGCTTTACACGCTCGTTAGCATTCATTAAGCATAACGAGTGGATGGCTTAATTGATTATTTTCTTCTTCAAATATTTACGAAGCATGTTTGGTAATGAAATTTACCTATTAAAAAAGGCTTAACTATGTCTAAGCAATTGAAAAACCCATAAACTTCGTTCCACAAAAAAAGTATTGAACAAAATTGCGGGTGCGCCGCTGCATGGACTGATTCAAGGAAAGCTTTATTAGGGTTAAATTATTTGGTGGTGAATTAATATGCGCAGAACGTACGACATTTTGACAATAAATGCGTGCGTATGCGGCAGGACTAAAGGGTTTTTGAGAATGTGGTGATGTAAGGCGCAGTAATATGACAAGTTGTGGTTAAAATTATGCTTGTAGAAATGTAATTAGAAAGTTGATGATTAGAAAGAAAGGAAGTAAGGTGGTGCCAGAGAATGGAGATCCAATGTTTTCGAACTTTTAACAAAATTTTAAAGTTCAATTTGTGAAACGCTATGTAAGACTCATAATAATCACACCAAAATTTAGCCGGTTAAAGGCAAAGCAACACGAGTCTCGGAATATATAATATTTGGTCTAAAAATCTGACTTAATCCCACTTTCTTATATACCAGAAAATAATTTTTTTAAAACGATGAGCTTCCAGTACCAATTTGCAGCGAACAACATCATCAAAGCGTAGAACTTTATATAGATGATTATAAATATGGATAAAAACCGAAACAATAGCAAGGAATTCTGTTGCAAAATCGCAACCCCAAAGGCAGACAGTCTCAAGTTACAGCAGGTAAAGAGCTCCGGATTGTTTATAAAACATCTTATAGCTAGTCGGCGGCAATTAAAACTTAAAAGGCGTTACGTTGGACGAATACCAACAAGGTACCGACAACAAAAATATAGAGCAACTCTAGCAAGAAACTGAAAAAATTATATCTGTCAAGAAGTAATCAAAGACAAATCGGACTTATTAGTTATGGACCTGCTGGATTTACTAAAATTCTTTGAGATTGTTCAGAATATAAAATCTTAACAAACCAAAGGACCTTTTATCACCGCTTAACATGAACTTAAGACTCTAAACTCTAAACAATCAACAACAAGACTCTAAACAGTTCAAAAAAGCGATTTCAAGCAATGTTTCCATGACAATTAGTTCTAGGAAACCGTAAAAGATCCGCAGGAACTCTCAACTCGGCAGGATTCGCCAAATTGCGGAAAATTCTATTTTGAAGTTCTAGCAGCTCTTTGGGCTTACAAAAAATACTAGTCGTTACAACAACACAGCTAATAATACATATTGCTTTCAAGGCCGATTCAAAAAAATTGATAGATAGCCAGACTTTGGAATGTCGCTGTTCTTTCACCACGTTTTCACTTCAATTTTAATACATATTTTCCCGGACACCCTGAAGGTAGCGAGCTAATGTGCTTTGAGTGGCCTAAACAAGAGTTCGCGAGTGGGTAGGCGGCTGCTGAATGTGCGTATGATTCTATGACGAGGATTAAAGTCTCCTTGACAGCTGCCGCATGAGCCACCCCACGCACACACATATGTATACACAATTGCATGTCATACGTGCACGCCAAATTAATGACGAAAATAATAAATGAAGCGCCTATGCGCGCCAAAGTATAAAAAAACACTCACTCATACTCTCACACACACACACACACAAAGAGTGGGCTGCGTCAAACCAAACTAAGAATGCCAAAATTCAACTACAGCAAACTGGCTTCCAAACTCTCAAAACATTCTTTTTCATTTCGCTCTATTAATTTCAACGGCTGAGTGTCGCCAATGGGATAATCTTTCGTGCCACACACACTTTTTTGTTCTTAATTTTTCAATGTCCTCTCGCCTATGCCGCTGCTCATACACACATTTGAATTATTCCCAAAAGCGCATTTAATTTTCATTCTACGTGACAGCATACAAGCTGCCCTCAGTCGAGACATGTTAAGCCGTAAAATGTGTCTAGTCTACTTTTAGGCACATAATTTACAATATTCAAATAAAAGAGATTTGAAAAAACAGGAAAACCATTACGAACTCACCTTTTCACGTAGCATATCACGTATGCGGCCGGCTTGATTCTTGGAGCGATGCAGCTCGAGTTGAAGTTCTACACAACGTTCTTGCCAGTTAATCTGAAAACCGAGAATTTAGAGAATTAAATAAAAAGAAAGCAGCTTTAAAAATGGCATTAGTAGAACATATTCCTAATTATAATTTAAATCTGATCCAATATAATCAAGCTTCGAAATTTATTAACTCCACAAAGTCAGTTCATAAAGTTAAGTCTACAGAAATCCACAAGAATGAATTGTAGCTGAAAACCTCTTAGCACCTTAGATTAGGTAAGTTTATGACTCGAGGTCCATTAGTCCAGTACTAGAACGCAAGATGCCAATAGAGATCCAACTCGGTCTCATTCTTATGCGAGCGGGGCAAGGATGCCCACCCGCCTCCCCCTGGCAATTATCAGCGATTCCGCTATGACCATGCCTGATGATGAAGTAACTAGATGCTATTTCTAGTAATGACAGACACTCCTTGACTAGCTTTGAGCACACAGTTAGCGAGCTCAGATCTAATATTACCGCTGTGCTCTTGTTATAGAGTTCGAACCAGAAAGGTTGTTTCATCATCGAACGAAAGAACATCCTTGAGTTCAGGAGGAAAAAATTAAGGATTTCTCTAGTTTATAGTAGATAGATACCGTTGCAGATGGGTAAGGAGTAGGTCATAAAGTCGAGAAGTTCTCTAGTCTAAAATCTAAAGGTAGCTTTCCTGGCAGACCTGGAGAAGCTGTTGAAGCCGAGGAAGGAAAAAACTAGGTCCTACTCTAGTCTATGGTCTATATATAGTTTCCAGACAGAAAGAGGGAAGCTGATGAAGTCAAGAACGGAAAAAATTAAGGTTTTCCTAGTCCTAATTCTACAGATGTCTTTGCAGGCAAAGTGAGGAAAGCTGATGAAGTCAACAAAGTGTATTTCCTTTCGAAAATTTGTTGATCCACAAATGTGTCTGTCTTCTAGGCTAAACCATAGAAGGTAACTAAAATTAAAGTATTCCTTAGGTTAAAAACTTACCTCCGGCACTGGTTGCGCGTAGTTATTCACCTGATGCACATCCAAATGTTCGGTGAGCGTGGAGAAATGCGGCCAAGGCGCATCGGTATCTAATGCGGCCAAACCCGGATTAATCGTCGCACCAGTAACCGACTGCGTCGCGCCCGAATCTGACTTTTCTGCTGCATCACTGCCGGACGCTGACACGTGCTTCTTAGCCATAGCAACATTACCGCTCCCACTAGCGCTTTGCAGCGACGCCGCGCTTGGCTTAGCTGGTATGGGCGGTGGACGCTGCACACGTCGTGGCATTAAACGCGGACTATTTGGCGTTGATTGCGAGACGCCATTGCCACTCGCGCCCGATGTGGCCACAGAGATGCGCATTGCGGCGATATTTTCACAGTGCGGACGCGTTAAGGGCATGTTACCGCTAAAGGATGTGGCGCGTTTGGTGAGCATAGGCGATGAGTTCAACGACTGTGAGGCATACATGGGTGGTAAGGACATTTGCTGTTGCTGCGCGCCGCAGTACAATTGCTGCTGCTGCTGTTGTGCGTTTTGTTGATGCGCATAGTAGTGCGCCGATTGCATGTGATGCAAGTGATGATGATGATGCGCTTGCGTCGCCGCCGCCGCTGGAAAGGTATGCATATACGCGTTGCCATCCTGCGCCCGCATATAATACGCATGCGCATGATTGCTGAAGTGCTGATGGTGAAAGGCAAACGGTTGTTGACCAGCGCTGGCAGTGGATGGCGTGGCGCGGCCAGAATTAGCTGGCGAAGGTGAAGATGAAGACGCAGAACGGCGGCGCGCATGTAACACTTGTTGCTGTTGTAGATTGGTAAGCGAATCGAAGATTTGCGATAAGCGCCCCGAAGGCACTTCGTCAGACATTTGTGGGCGCGTCGCTGTTGAGCAAAGCAAAGTGCGTGTTTAAAGTATTCGAGGGGTAGGCGCTTGGTTAAATGTTTGGCGCGCGCAAAGTAAACATAGCGTAACTGTGAAGAAAGAGAAAGAGAGAGAGAGAGAGAAAGGTAAAAAAATGTGTTGTGGTATATATTTGAAATAAAAGTTAATGACAATATACAATATATAAAAAATACTTTTTAGCATCAAAAAACCAAAATTTTGGGTAGAGTTGCCACCATTAAAAAATTCAGAAACGATAAAAAGTTTCAAGATTTTTAAATATCTTATTTTATGAAAGACGGTTACAAAAAATATTCTGATTTTAGGGTAGAGTTGCCAGCATTAAGAAATTCAAAAACCGTAAAAGGTTTTCACAAATTACATAAAGTATTCTGTAAAATTGAGGATATCGTTGCCACCATTACACAATTCAAAAATTATAAAAATTTTTAAGTTTAATAAAAACTTAGTTTTCTGAAAGACGGTTTCACAAATTACATAAAGTATTCTGTAAAATTGAGGATATCGTTGCCACCATTACACACTTCATAAACTATAAAAAATTTTAAGTTTAATAAAAACTATATTTTATGAAAGACGGAAAAGAATTTTAAAAATTTTGGGATAGGGTTGCCACTAAAAAAAAATTCAAAGCCATAAAAAATTTTAAGTTTAATAAGAAATGTTATTGTATGAGAGATGGTCTCACAAAATTATTATCCCGATCTGTTCCGAAATTTAACGGGATCCTGAATTTTTCGGGATGTCCAATAGAAGTTAAATTAAAAAAAAAAATACGAAATTAATAATAGTATTTGTAATTGTTTCTTTCGTCTTTGTACGCAAATATATATATTTGAAATTTAACAATAGAAAAAAGTTGCGCAGTGGCATTTGAATATATCCACCCACTTGCATCCACATTTTTATATAGAGTACACATCACCATAAAACTTTGAAGGTAACATATATTGACAACCGCCAATAATTTCCTGTACATGTTGCGTGCCACACTGACGGAAATTTCAAAAAACACTGACAGTTATTGAAATACGGGACAATAGAATATATGAAAAGGGAAGGCACGCTTTTCATAAACAATACAGTTGTCGAACCTGTTGACGCTGTATACAGCTTGTCATTGAGGTAGGTAACGGAAATTACTTGAAATGCGTCATGAAAGTATTCACGAAAGTTGGAACATGCTTTCTTTGTAGGTTTTTGCAAAATCGGTAAGCAATGCAAATAAAGTGCAATTCTATTTATAGTCGCGAATTCATAATGTGTGAAGGAGTGGTTTGTTACTGCATTGCAAATCTTTCGCAGCGCATGGATGGACAGTGACGTACTTTGCTGCATTTAAAATGCTCATTTTGCAAGCAATGCATGTGACTTCCTTCTACGCAGACGCAAGCGACGCTGTTTCAGAGACCGGAAGACATGTGTACGCAGTAAGAATTCTAATTTGACATAAGATTTTGTGAGAACCGAAGTGGATATTCGCAATGCCGCTATGCTACTCACATTTACAGGAGATTTCAAAACAAGTAGCCACAAAAAATGTTCTGGTTAGACTTCTATTGCGAGATATGCAATAATCTAGGTATACGTCAATATACGTTTTATGTTTCTATCTAAAAAGAACAATCTATCAAGAATCCTAAAAGGTCGCCAGGTCAATGATCAATTTAACGAGTATCGACTTAACTCACTACTCTTTCTCACACACTTTCTCCCCCTCTCTGGGTTATTTAGCTGCAATGTTTTTATACCTATTCGAAGTTTACCGTTAGTTTTATTTAAATTTTTCACAATTTCTGGCGCTTGTGCAAAAAAGCTATGCATTTATTTTGCTTCTCCGCTATTTTATAACCAAACTCAAGCTTCAATATGAACAGATCCTCTACCTGACCCACACTGAAGCGCATAGCACACGTGTATAAAAATGCGACAGCTTTTATTAAAAATTGCTGCGCAACTCAAAGGCATTTTGTTTTAGGCTTTTTTAGGTGCTGGCAAAGCCAAAGGCGAAACTGTGAGTGAGACAGGGTGCACGATATGCAAGAAAATTGCAGCCATAAAAGCGGTTCGGGAATATTGCATCATATGTGTATATGTTCGTTTATGAGAATATATGTATGTTTGTATACTTGTGTGCAAATTTTAAAAATTATTAATATGCGCGCAGGAACTTTTCTCACAACTCCACACAAATTCTGCACCAGAGAGAAAAGAGCTGAGACACAAGAGCTCGAATAATATAAATATCGCCTACATCATTTAACCCGAAAGTTTCAAATTTCTTATATCAATTATTTGGAAATAAAAATTTTTCAAGTAAACTGTTTTAATTTTCATAAAATATACGCAATCCCGAAAAAACCGGAATCCCGAAAATTTTACTCAAAATTGGTTTTCTCATATAATTTTATTTTTTATTTGCTACAAAAAATATAGTGATAACGCCAACCAATCCCGAAAATTTTCGGGATTCCGCAACAATAAAATTCTTAATTTAATTTCATTAAATGTCCATAAAATAAAACTAAAAAAAATCCCGAAAAGTTCAGTCATTCAAAATTGTTTTTAATTCAAACAGTTTTTCATATAGTTAAAAAATAATAACGCTAACCAGTCCCGAAAATTTTCGGTATCCCGAAATTTTGTATCCCGAAACTTAAAAGACAAATTTTAGAATTTGTTATATAAAATTTATGTAACTTTATGTAATGACTAGCTGAATAATTTTTAAGTCCCGAAAATTTTCGGTTTCACGAAACGATAAAATTCTTAATTTAATATACTCCGAAACGAGTTTTTTTCTAGTTAAAAAATAATAAAGCCAACCGAAAATCTCGAAACTTAAACGAAAAATTCTAAAACTTATTATATAGCGTTTATGCAATTTTATGTAATGTCCAGATGCATTGTTTTTAAAGTTCTGAAATATAAAATATACTTCCAAGCTATTTGCTTAACACTGTAGTACATGCATTTACTTGTTGCTCAGCTGTATCACAGCATTTTGCTACTTCATATTTGCCAGCTAGCACTAGCTTTCTGTATCATACACATCTTTAAGCTAGTTTCACATACTTTTTATGTAGCTTCTTCTGTTTCCTTTGCATGCACCCACATGCCTTTATAAAATACGCGCGCTCATGTGTCGCGCATTTTAATTTAAGCTGCAGCAACTACTGCACGCTGCGCGACACACTATTCCTGCATATGTGTGGCAAGCACAGCAAATAGTCAATAATAACAACAGCAACGCCAACTATAATAATATACGAAAATTATTTAAACAAAGCGAGTCGTGGCGTGCGTTTTAATGGTTCGCCGAGTGTGCTACATAGTGTTTTATGTCACATAACTATGGATAAATGTGATATATGAGTTTGTGTGTGTGTGCGTGCAAATTTAAATGCAAATGCATGTAAGCGTACATATATGCATGCCACAAAGTGCGTGCCACATTACTATTTTATTAATATGTTGCATTGCTGCTTGCATGTAAATACTCTCCTGAATGTGCGAGTGTGTGGCTGTTGTGACTTACGTGACTGCGTCGCGCGCCATGGCATTTATGTGCTCTTTGCCTTTGCATGCGAAATGGCAAACAACGCGTCTTGCTACGTTCCCTTCTTGCCCCCGGAAAGTCTTCGCGACAACTCAATAGTGCGAAACTAAAAATGGAAACGCGAAGAAAATCGCGTATTGAAGTAAGCTTAAATTGATTTAACCTCACGCTATTTGCATAGTACATACATACATATTATATATACTAATACATACTTATACAAATATCTTATGCAACGAAACTACCAAAATATATATATAATTATGGTCTGCACTAATAAGTTTTAAAGAGCGGTGGGGCTTTCTAGAGCTTTTAAAAGCTTCTGAAGCTCTTAAGCATTAAAGAATCTACAAAACCTGCATTTATGGTGATTTTTCTGAGCTCTACGGTGCTGTTAGGAACTATATCTATAGGTATTTGGTATGAGCTTCAAAGATTTTTCAGGAGCTTTTAAGGTTCTTCAGCACTAAAATATCAATTAAATCTGTACTGTGGAGGGTTTTATGAGCTTTACAGAGCATTCAAGAACCACTCTCTACCTATAGATGGTTTTTATGAGCTTCACAAAGCTTTCAGGAATTTTTGAGGTATTTAAATACTTACAGCCCACAAAACTACTAACCAAGTTTGCTTTTCATTATTTGTATAAAGCTTTAAAGAGCTTTTGAAATACTGATCAACACATTTCACTTCAAAAGAGATGACAACCAAAAGGAGAGACTGAGTGGAGAGTGGAAATGAGTAAAACAGAGCTACTGATCACCTTTTAAACTTTCTGGCAAAACTCACTGGATCAACGAAGACCATTTTTAAGTTTTTTAGTCAATTGAATAATTGATTTAAGCATTACAACTTGGCAAATACAACTTCGAAACCAATCCGGCTTCTAAAGTCTGCTCCTACTTGATAGTAAAATCATTAGTTAAGCTAAAGAAGCCACGATGATGTGAAATCTGCTGGACTGAAAACGCTAAACTCCCAATGGGTATACTCGATTTCAGCAAATCAACGAGATTCGCTGAAAAAATTAAGCGGTTTGAATAGAACCAAACCCAGAAGACGCGACTTTCCTTTTTTGCTTTGAAAATATCTTGTGGAGAACTTATACTCTCTTTGTTTTTGGAATCCGCAAAAGAAACAATGCTACACATTTATGGGCTCAGCAATACCTGCTGAAACTTTATAACATCAATTAAGTTGCAGATTATTTCTTAAAGCTTCAGCGCTTCACAAACTTTCGAAACTACTCAAACTTTCCGAACCATCCAGCCTCATGACGCAACACAAATTTATTGTGATTTGAAGTGCTTGCCTATGGGAAACCATATTTATTAAATGCGGCAGACATAAATCGGCTAAAAGTGATTTGCAATTCACTTAAATGCACTTAAGTTCATAATTCATTAAGTAAGAAAATTGCGCAATTCCTGGCGGACGAGCTTTTGTGGCAAAGAAACGACTACGAAAAGCGCAAGAAAATGCTGCAAGTGTTGCAAGTGAATAAAGCAGTTGGAATGTAGGGCTACAATATATATCTACAGGCATGCATACATGCATACTTAGTTGAATACTAAAGTACATATGCGAGACATTAATAAACTTATTGAAGCGCCATTGCGCTCATGGCAAAGCTGGAAGTACAAGACAAACATAAGCTAGTCGGAAAAACTTTACACTTAGAATATGTGTTGTTGTAAAATCAATTAGAATTTTTCATTAAGTACACTTAAAGCATATGCTTAAGTGGCAGACACATGGACACTTGATGGTTAGCTGGACCTTGTTAAGATGCTCGATAGAGGGTTCTTATAAGTTTCCGAGTCTTTTTGGAGTAAAAGTGAAGTGTAACGGGTGTTTTTTTTTTTAACGTGTGGGTTTCAGTGTGGCAATGCTTTTTACAGAGTTGGTCTTTCTGAAAGCTGTTACTTGATTTATACTCAGTTTGGTTGGCCATTTCATAATGAGAGGAAATCATTGGTCCATATTTAATCAAAAACTAAACCGGCCATAACGTTAGAATGCTATAAAGCCATGATTAATGACTTTTTCGTGCCTGCATTGAATAATGTTGATGTGGACGATCTTTGGTTCCAACAAGGCGGCGCCACAGGCAACGAAACAATCAATTTATTGAAAGAAACTTTTAGGGAGCGTAATATATCGAATGGTTGGCCTATGGTCTGGCCTACGAGATCGTGTGATTTAACACCGCTGGTAATTGTGAATGGTATTGCAACTACGGTGCAACCGAAGTTTACGTTTCTTTTTTTTTTTGTTTGTTTCTGATACATATTGGCAAAGCTTTTTCTATATAATATAGCCGAGTTCTTGACTATGACATTAAATTATATACATTTTATATCTACTTGAAAACTACATGTCTCAAAAAAACACCCTTTATTTGTTTATGAATGTGTATGGGTGTGTGTGTCTTAAGCCAGCTGCTCAATTACAATTGCTTAAGTGTGCACTAGCGCAATGTGGCAGCACTAATAAATTAAATTATTTTAACAATTTATCAAGAAGGTAAAAGGAGTTTATGAGGGAGGGCAAAAATGGGTGAGGAAAAGTAAAATCTTAAGGAAAAAATGTCATATACATACACATTTTAACACATTTTAGCGCCTAAAAGTATAGCAATGCTTAAATAACACACACATATGCATATAAAATGCATGTATGTATGCCTTTCAGTAGGCGTGTGTGTGGCGCCGACACAGCACTGCTAGCTATTTTTGTCGTTAGTGAACTTGCCTTTCATTAACTACTCATATTTGCGCAACAATATGCACATTTGCCTTGGTAGGCGTTGCTTTTTATTGTTATTGTTGCTGTTGTTGTGATTGTCACACAGCAGTAGCGCAGCAGCAGCAGCTATTTGTTGCTGCTTTTGTTATTGTGCTTGCACACTGTTAAGCAGCTTGCAAAAATTTTCCAAAAGCAATGGCGAATAAAACTGTAGCAGCATCTTAGGCGCAAGCGACGAGAGATCAAAAGGCATATATGAAAAAGATTTCAAGTAAATTACAAAATTGCAGATGTCTTAAACGTAGATGGAAATGTAAGCATAAATAACGGCATGAGTGTTTGCATATGTATATATAATATATATATTGTACAAACACATATACATACACATACAATGATGCATATAGATCTACGCTCATATAACACTTATTACACATGTCAAGTTGATTGCCGAAAATTGTCAGCTCAACGGCACTAGTAATTTGGAAAATTTTAACTCACTTCCGCTCGCCTGCTTTCCCCTTCCTCTAATAATATTTGCTCATCTTGAATTTCTTACTTTATTTGCACTTTGCTGTTTGTTGCTCTTGTTGTTGTTGTTGCTGTTGTTGTTGTTGTTATGCGTCAAATTATACTTTAGAGAATTTATGGCAATGTCGAAAGTTGACTATCTGTTTGCTAAATCTTTGAGAAAATCTTGTCATGTGTGTGAGTAACATTCAGACTACGCTTGAAAGAACAACGAAAATTCGCATGTGCTTGAAACTGTAAATCTTAGGAGTGCCAAAATCAAAAGAAGAAAAAACGTACACGTCACAAATAAAAAAGTTTTCATACACGGTCATGATTTTGATCGGTAATTTTGTATGGCAGCTATATGCTATACTGGTCCGATCTGAAAATTTTGTTCGGAAATTGCAGCGCTGTCTTAGACAATTATCTATACTAAATTTCGTAAAGATATCTTATTTTCCATACACGGTCATGATTTTGATCGTACAGTTGTATGGCAGCCATACGCTATAGTGATCCGATCTAGAAAATTTCTTCGTAGATTATAGCGTTGCCTCGGATAATAAACTATGCCGAATTGCATGAAGATACTCTGACAAATAAAAGAGTTCTTCATACGACTGGACTGAACTGGAGTTTTATCAGTCAGTATGTATGGCAACTATATGCTATAGTGTTCCGGTATAGACAGTTCCGACAAATGAGCAGCTGCTTAGAGAGAAAAGCACTCTATAAAGTAGTCCCTAAAGAGACCCGTTCTTACTGGAATAGTTCTATGAATAAGTCTAAACCAATGCAAAAACTGAATCAAACAAATTATTTTCCCTCAACAGTTCACTAAACAAAACAGCACCTAGTTCTTTTTCAAAGTTTATAAACGTAGTTTTGGTCCAACTTAAGGTCGAGAGAGCATCGTTGCGATGACATAGCCTTACTAAAACAGTCGAGTTAAATATGTTTTACTTGCTTATAATTAGCCCTGCTTAAAACTGGAATAACTCAAATGCAATATTTCGATGGCATATGCTCTCTAAAATCATCGAAAAGTAGATCTTATAAATACATCATATAAGGAACTAGTGAACGAACGATAGTAATGAATTATTTATGAAAAGTGAATAATTATAAGCGATGATTGCTGATTTATAACGGATGAATGATTAATCATGATTGATGATTTTTGATTAAAGATCGATAATTGACAATTGATGATTGAAGATTGAAGATCAATGATTTATGAATCATGATTGATGATTTATGATTTACAACTGATAATTAACAATTGCTGATTAAAGTAAATTGATTGGTGTATAATTAAAGATTGATGAATAATGATTGATGATTTATGATTGATGACTAATAATTGACATTTGATGACTGAAGTTTAATGATTAATAAATGATTGATATCTTATGATTGATGGCTGATAATGACCAATTGATGAATGATTTAAAATTGATGACTCTTAATTGATGACTCATTATTGATGACTGATGATTGATGGCTGATAGTTGACAATTGATGATTAAAGGTTAAAGATTTAAGATTGATGAATTAAGGTTGATGATTGAGAAAAAATAATGACTTATGAAAATAATAAGTGATACGGCAATGAATGAAGAAGATGGTTGATAAATGAGGAATAAAGAACCAAGGGTAAATCTTTATGAATGAAGCTAGATTTATGAGCGCGAGTTCTTAAAAACAAAAATTTAATTATTTGTTTCTACATTGTTTTTGACCAAATAATGTTTGATCCATTTGTACTGAGACCGCCCTTGTGCTTAAAATTTTACATTGTGCTCAAAAATTCACAAAAATGCTGGGCCACAGCATAATTGTATACAGATTTGCTGTTGAAATAAAGAAACCAAAGCGACAAGCCGCCAACACACGCTATTCAGATACTCAGTCAACCAGTCAGTCAGATAAACCGTCAGTTACCCCCGCCAACCTTTAGTCTGCCAACCAGTCAGCAATTCATTCGTTCATTTGTTGGGGATTTGCCATTCTTCTCGCATTCGCTATTGTTATTTTTGTTGCTGCATTATTGGACGGCTGCATTTTTTGTCGCCAACATATTTAAGCTGCAGCAATTTGCATAATGCAACAGCATCAGCAACAATAACAACAAATGTTAAGTAATAATACTTCAGCAAACAACAAACAATGGGGTTAAGGTAAAACATTGTTGTTGCAACGCTCGAAGGACTCACTTGCGCTGAAAAGGCGCTTGGTGAAGGATTGAAGGTTGTGTTGAAGGTGTTTCGCTCTTGGCAGCTCGGTCAATACGCCATTTTTATTACGCATAGTCACATGTATATATGTATGTATGGGCTGTTTGCCAACCACAAAAGCCTGGCGTATTGATTGTTCGGTTGGTGTGCTTGTAGGCGCGTTGCTTGACAGTGATTAAGGCGCGTTGTAGGTGCAGAAAAATTACGCGAATAAAAGCAAGGCGAAAGCGTGAAAGGAGGAAAACTGAGAGTCAGCTTGTGCAATGGATTAAGTAAATATTTTGTGATACATACCATGTATATACAATAATATATATATGTATCGATGGAATTTAAATGAACGCAAATTGGCGGCGAATAAAAACGAATATGCCTTACATAAAGATGAAAGTTGAGAAACTGCTCTGGTTAAAGATCGTACATATAAAATGTTTCACTATTCTTTTTTCAAGAATTACAAAATCGCTTTTAAATTGAAATGTGAAAAAAAAAGAAATTTTCGAAGTTCGCTTTATTTAACAGCGCCTGAATGAGTTATGACGTCACTCTAGCCGGACTGGAACAGAAACGAGTTGTTATTAGCGCATAATAACAGAAAAAGATTAGAACTCTACAAAGCACGTTGAAGTTGAAAATAGGTGTGTTCTTATGAGCACCGTAGATTAAGGTTTTCAACTAACTTCATTACCAAAATGGACCAGTATATGTATGGTATAACAGACTCAAACCAATTACATATCATCGAAACAATAGTCGAGCAGATATTTTATTCGACAGTTCACAGATAAGATTCGCACAATGTTCGAAAAACCATTACAGACAAAGGTCTCAGAATCAAGTGAAATACCAAAGATGAATGAAAAGTGGTTGAATCAGTAGTAAGAGTTATTTGTCGCGCTATTCTGTGTGGAAGAACCGATACCGACTACACTACTTTTGAATCAAAGATAGGTTACATATTTGATGTATATTTCAGTGCAATGAGCTCAAACTATGCGTCCATTAAAAGCTATTCCTCTTATCCCCTGTAGATCACTTTCATCTGCTATGACCTTCAGACCTTCAATGAACAAAGTTTAAAAAGAAATCTCTACTATCTATCTTCTATCGCTACAATAGTCTCACTAGGTATGATATATTTTTCTAATACTAAATTTATAAAGATATTTGTACACTTTTGTTATCTACAAGCTGAAGTTTTAGTCTAACTGGCTACTAGAAGCCACAACTCAATGATAGACATAGTTAGGATAGAGCCAGAGTTTGCAACCTTGGAAGAAATCGAATCTATCAGCTTTTCTCAAAGTTTTACATAATTAGGATATAGCTAGAATTTTAGAAGAATTTGCAAACCATGGAAGAAATCTAATTTGTCAGATTTTCTAAAAGTTTTACATAGTTGTAATAAGAGTCTGTATTTTTACCGACATGATCTAGAGATTTGGATACATGTTTAAGGCTTCCAAGAAATATAGTAGCGCTTTAGGTAGCACCTTCCAAGCACTTCCCATTTAATATCTAGATTTATTGTTGCAAAAATTAATTGACTTTGTGCTACAACCTATAACAACAACAAGAATGCGGTCTAAACCTACTACCTTCAAGGTCATCTAACCAAACTTGCCAAGGGCATACTTCTCTTTAGTCGGTTGGTGAATTATTATATGTCAGTCTGCATACATTCTCAGTTTAGGCCTTCAGAGCTTTTATAATAACGATTAGCCGAAGAAAGGTAAAGTAATTAAAAACCCATTCTATTTAATTATGGGAATTTCGTTGATTTCTGCGCTAGATTTTTTTATTTTGGTTGCTTTTATTCTCATATCTGATACGATTCAGCGCTCTTGCTTTTCCAAAATCAACTTCACATACCGTAAATTGGCTAAATGAACTTTCTAGACTACGAAAGTTAAATACAAATAAATGATTTGTTTGTATTAAATCAGCGTTTGCTTCACAACAATCAATCGTTATATTTCGTAACACGGCAATTATTGTTGAACCGCTAAGGCGGCACAACACTAACTCGACATGAGAACGCCCTCAAGGCAGCACAATGCTATTACCTAATTATACGCGGCTACCAACTTATCTGATTTACAAAACGGCTCACTGTTTCACTGTTTACGTTTTAGGCGCGCCTCCGCCGCCACAGTCTCCAACCACTATGCTGTGCCTGCTGGTCTACACCACTGCTGGCTGCTCCTCACTATGTTGTTTCGTGTTGTTTTTTGCTACAGTTGAAATTATTTTCAGCGCCTCTCGCCTGCGCGCCTATACCCTACGCTGTCAAGCAGTCTGACGAGCGCACTTCAATTTCAAATTCAACTTACTTACCGACAGCCCGACAGCCCGACAGCTAATATAAACAATAACACAAATAATAAAACACAAAAAGAAAATCACAAAACAAAATAAAACGTGTTTGGGCTAAACAACAAAAAATTGTAGGTATGTTTGAGCATCACCTGTCCCAGCTGACGAAATGTGCCGTTGCAACATAACGAACGTCAGACGAGGCATTGTTTTTGCGCCATGCTTACGCTTGCATGCTAGCAGTCAGTATTATTATTATTTTTTTTTGTGCTTTTTCGACGTGTTTCGACGTTATTCAGGCGTGCGCCGTTGAATCAGTCACTCGCACACACAAATTTCGCGCTCCACTTTGGTTTTATTTGATCGTCAAAGATTTTGAAAGAATTTATAATTTACATTTTTTTCTTCATAAATTTGTTGGTAATTGCTCGTGCTAAGTAAGAACAAAAAAAACGTAAACTTTCGGTTGCACCGAAGCTATAATATCCTTCACAAATTAAAAAGATTCTTTTCAAAAACTTGATATTGACCGGTCAGTTTATATGGCCGTTATATACAATAGCGATCCCTTCTGAACAATTTTTCGGATATTACAATATTGCTTAGGATTATAATTCATGCCAAATTTCGTGAAGATTTCTCGTCAAATGAAAAAGTTTTCCATTAGGCAACCGATGCCTTCTTTACGTTCTCCTCAATATTTGGTCTCCATGAAAGCCTTTTATGTAGAAATTCCAGGTATTCGCAGTAGAATAAGTGGAGCGGATCGTCCGTTCAACCGAAAAGTTCAAGAAGCCAGTGCCCTCACAAAACTCCCCTAGTGGCACATCTTCAGCGGAATGGTTCAAACGAGAATGAGCATACAGGAGTAGTTTCAACGACACCTCGCTGCTCACGGTCCAATCACCATCAACGTTTCTTAGATACCCCAGTGGAATAGAATTTGTCACTTGAATGTGCCTAAACCGTGAGAACTAGTGACAGCCACCTACACTTCCGCATAAGGCACTCCATGAGACTCTCTTGGCTTTCTTTAACTCAGGCTTATATATAGCCAATCCCACCTTTTGCAACGCCAAATTGTCACTAGAACTTTTCTACAAACAAACAAAGTGAAAAATGTTTACTATATAAGAAATTTGAGATATTTCTTAAACCAATTGAGAAGTACAAAGCAAACGAACGTAAACGAAAGTCAAGCTATTTAATTAAAATACTTTCGTAAAGATTGCAACAGCGTCTAAAATCACTCAAATTCTATTAAGATTTCCGCCTCATCGTTGTAAATTGACAACAGTGAGCCTTCGAAATGAAGCCGCCAAAAGCCACTCTTTGCTAACTACCTAATCGAATTTCGTATGAAATCGCCGCACATTGCAATGCATTCGAGTTTTCCACCAACAAAAATGTACAATTTTACACACCCAAACCTCATTACAAAAACACATACATATGTACGAACAATAACATTTCAATGACCCCTTTCCCGATAAATATTTAATTTCATGCCTATTTGTTGCTTCGACGCTGACTTTTGCTGCCCCGTTACTACTGCTGACCACTCGCCACAGTCACGAATTATCACGAAAGTGGTGGTATTTTATTATTTCCTTTGTTGTTGTTGTGGTTAGTGGTTATGTTTCTTTTTTGTGTTGTTTTGAGCTTTTCGGCTCACAAGCTTTAAACACCTGTTGTTCGTCGGCTGGCAGCCAAATGTGCATGAGCGGCGTCGTCAACGTTTGGTCAGCCACAAGTTTCACCCCCATTTGGTTGTTCGATTGTTAACTTGTTTGCCATGTTTTGTAAGCGGGGTACATGCTGTCTAAATTACATTTAAATTAGTTGAATTTTTTTTTTGGTATAAATTTATGGGTTCTGCGGCATCAATTAATAATTATGTAGTATGTGTCTGGAGGAAATTTAATAAATATGATAGCTACTTGCGGTCGTAAACTTAAAAGCGGAAGGGATTTTGTAAAAAAAAATTAATTAAGCGTTGGAGGTATACTTTGATCTACCTTTGGCTTCAAGCTTGTGGGAATATTAAAGCGCACTTGGGTACTTTGTAATTGTACATAATGTAGTACTTCGACTTTTTTGGTGTTTAAAAATTAGTCACTCAATCTACATATCAGCCGAAGAATTAATTATTTGGGAAATTAGTCAGAAGATCTAAATTAGTTACAGTGTTAAACTAAGTAAGTTTTAGTCAATTAGATTCTTCATTCAATAATAATTAAATAGTCATCTACTGTATGTAAGTTTACATAAGTCAAGAAACTTGGCTTACTTTTCCCAAAAACATTTGAATTAACCTCATCCAATCATTAATCAAAAATTAAATCAAATTAATATTAGCAAAAATCTTTGACTTAGTCTTACACAAGCTGTAAATAAGCTCAAATTTATTCCGCAACTATAAGTTAATTTTAGTCATATTCAATGAAATATTCATAGTCGCTAGTTTGCAGTCAAAGTCTTTAAACAAATATTATTTTAACGACAGCAAAAAGTATCAGTTTTGGAACAAAGTCTCCACTATAAATTTATTCCTAAATTATATCTAAGTTTACAGTCAAATGTTTGGTACATGATTATGCAATGATCATGACTCAGTTTCAGTCTACTAATTGATATAATTATTAATCAAAATCCAAAGTATTTGGCAACTAAAGTCATTGAAATAATTTTATAGTTAGTTTTAGTCAAAGTACAAGTTAGTTGTAGTCACAGTCTATAATTTGAGTAAATTTTTTTATAAATTGTGAAATAATCTTTGATTTTAATTGCTTTTTTAGTTAAGAATAGTTCAAACATTATTATCAATAAATCTCCAGGTATTAATCTTAGTCGTTACATGCTCTTATGTCAACTTTTGAGTAGATCGAAAAATCTCATATATAGAGTATATGGACAATAATAGAGCCTTATCCCAACTGATAAATCTAATACCGTAGGGTGGTATCAAAAAAACCTAACGGAATGCACATAAGTGAACGACCTTCCCCACAACTACTTAAATTTTGATACCACAACCAAGTAGTCTAATATACATGCTTTTTAATTCAACTCTCAGCAACAATCACTCACTGCCATTTTTGTCTCTTTTTTTGGCAGCAACATGCAAAAAGCGCTCTTACAACTCGCTTACTTTATTGTTAGTATTGATACTCTTAGAGAACGACAAGAGCCTGCTCTTGCAAACAAGTCGCTAAGTGTACATATATTTTCGCTGATAACGCACTCACTCTTGATTTTTCTCTCTTCCTGCTTTTAACTTCAACTTCCAAGCTCTTTCGTCAGCTGCCATAGCGAACAGCTGTTTTTGACAGCGGGTAAACGCCTAAACTTGACATTAGCAGAGTGTGCGTGCTCTCGCGGGAATTGACAATCCTGTGGGACATAACTCGATATGTTTGTGAGAATGCTGTGAGACTTTGACGTTTAGATTTTCTTAGGCAAAGGCTCTAGCTGCTATTTGGTCTGCGTAAATATGTCAGTGAGGGCTGTACTAATTTACACCGATGTAAATGTTAACTATTTGATTGTTGTTATTTGGTGGTAAACGTTTTCGAAAGATAGGTTAGTTTAATTACAGACCGTCTATATTTGGAACCTGATTTGTACTCGTAATCTTATCGCAATCTTATTTGTACCAAGACCTTGCCTACGTATTTTACGGAATTTCTTCTACTTTTTGTCATCACCATATCTTTAATGGATGATCCTACATCCTACATGTTTTAGACACACCTGAAAGTCTGGTAAGTTTTAAACAGCGAATTTCCGAATGATCCTAACCGATTTGGATTGCCACCAGAGAATCACACAAATACGTATGTGCCGAGTTTACGATTCTCTAAATACAAATGGTTCTTCAAATATCCTTAATACTTTTTTATAAAAGGCGCTTGATGCGCTCTCAAAGCCTGTCTGTTTCAGTTCAAAAATATATCAGAAAATCGCTACGACGGTTCATAAAAGCTTTTCTCTACTAGCAATGGCAAGTCTCAACTTCATAATCTTTCCATAAAAATACTGTTTCCCTATCCACATCTTTACAATTTTTCTTAGTGAAACTTCAGTTCTTCCTTTTGTCTCTCACAAGTTACTTATATAGTTTGCCACGCTTGTCATTCGCTGTCCATTTCGCTATTCATGACATAATCCATAATCATCTCATTTCAGTACAATGCTTCACTCCCTCTCCCAGCTTGGCTCCAATTTTCATGCGCCATACCGTTATAGTCATCAGCCAGCCCGCATTTCTGACAGCCACTGTCACTTCT
Organism: Bactrocera oleae; assembly: GCF_042242935.1. Classification (NCBI taxonomy): domain Eukaryota; kingdom Metazoa; phylum Arthropoda; class Insecta; order Diptera; family Tephritidae; genus Bactrocera; species Bactrocera oleae. Next base: position 6,855,956 of record NC_091539.1, read on the forward strand.
GCGCTCTGCAAAAGGTTTCAATTAATAGTTGTTTGTAGATTCCTCTTTTCTGTCGCTTATTACTTCGTCTCAGCTTTTGCGATTGTGTGCATGCCCATTAAGTTGTAGGGATTTTTTTCTTTCGATTACTTTTATTTTCATGCCAGCCACTCACTTTCTTGAGTACATTTGTGGTTTTAAATGTGCTGCATTCTAATTAGTCTCATTTACTTAACGCACTACTCTATTCATATTTTTTTCAATAAGATGTCTTTTTGGTTTTCTTAATTTAATTATATAGCAAACGAGCGCGGTTCGATAAGTCAGCGAAGTTGTGACAGTCCCGATTCTTAGCCTTCAATGTCACCCTGCAGCTGTCAAACATTTTGATAGCTGATCACTTAAACCCTTTTGAGTTAACATCGAAGATAAACTTGTCCATCCCCGATTAGAGAAGCCTATACACTTGTAGAAAACGCCTCCGATATCGAGGTACTGAAGTTTACGAAGCTTCATGACCAAGTTCAATAAAAGTTTTATAAACACAGTCACTGTTGTACCAACACTATAAGGTCTCAGCAAAAATTTTAACACGTAAGTTAAATCCCACCTTAGTGACAATAAACATTCATTCAGGCCTTCCAAAAGAGTTCACACTGCAAGAAAATTACAAAATTATATAGAATTGGGTAGAACTATCCGAAATGTAAGATCTACAAGGTTCCTCAGGCTGCAAATGTCTTAACTAGGTCAAGTTAAGCTAGAGTTTCCAGTGCTTACATAACCTGTCTGTCGATGTAATATCGTTATCCAAATGATATTTTGCGACTTATTTTAAACGTAGACAGAATACGGCTCGTCAACAATACACCATGGTTCAAACTCAGGAGAAAAGTTGAAGGGTTATCCGCGAAGCACAGGAGACAATAGAGTGAGGGAACATTAGTCCCGGTGGTATCACAATGGGCCTCCTATAGGCTAAGAGCTCAAAAAACAGTTAATGAACTGAAAGCCACATTAATTTACTCAAACCGTACTCTTCCTACAATAATACTCTGTATAGTTGAACAACTAAAACAACCCAGACCCATTATAGGCCGTCGTTACCTAAGACTACCCAGAAATGAATTTGGAGCTTCATATTTGCTTGGAATATGTTGAAAATTGGTGCCACACCCTTAAAATACATTACAGGTCTGGACACCGCAGGGAGTTCGAGTTCTCAAATGTCTGAATAGAGTTCAGTGGTTGAAGTTTCACGCTAAAAAAAGTATGCAGCATATTTTCAGGAAATATACTTCTCAAAACGCTTTAGAAAGTTGAAAAAAACGTGGACTCAACACCGACAAGCTCACTATGAAATTTTTTTCTCGAGCTTATATTTTTAAATATCAAACCACCCTCGTATAGTTTTTGTGCAATAATTTTTCATTTATTGTAGTTTTTCATTTACTGTTATTCCCATTCGACACACTCACATATTCACGCATGTAAATGATTCCTGAAGTGACCATCGCTTTTACGGTCAATTAAAATTCCTCAAATGTGTGCAATTAAATTTTTATTTACATATGTTTTATGTCAGTGAATAAGGTCAGGGTCACTTTGAGCTTTAATTTACTCAAACAAATTCTAACGAGAAATGGAAAATTGCTATAAAAATAGATGTACTCTATTATATTGACTCTTTCCACTATTTCTTGTGTTTACATTAACGATTGTTTAATCGATATTTCAAGATTCTCCATATCTTACTCATACAAACACTTGTTGTTATTTGTTTGTTATGAGCTATTTTTGTGCGCAAAAGAAATATTTTTACTCAACACAAGTGTGGGGATATACGGAAAGCGGCCACACGCGTCTAAGAGTTATAACAAAAGTTGTGGCAAAACAAAAGATATGCTGGCGTCAGAGTTTCAATTGTTGTTATTATTGGTGGAAAGCAATAAATAAGTAGATACGATTGGTAAATGCATATTTTCCATGAGGAAAGTATTTGCGAAGAAATCAAGTAATAGGAAATAAGTGTTTGATTAGGAAGAGTGGTAGAAGCAGGTCGGGTGTTCGGAACCACCAAACTATCACTCAGCGCTAATGTTTAACTCAAAGTATGCTTTGGAAGAGTTCACCGTGTTTTCTTGCATCCAACGGACGTTGCAGATTGGATTCTGTCGTTATAATTTGACAATTTATTTACTCTATATCTGACACAGACTTCAATGGAAAATTTGGTAAGCCCACAAACTGAATAAAAGTGACATAAACTACACTCAGCGCTTATGCAAGCCAACAGTTGGATGCTTATATTTTGTCTGTAAGACATAATTAAGTTCTTACCTTACTGAACAAGCTATATAATTCTTAAAATACAGATCAGCGTCTATAAAATAATTTGGAAGCGCTACAAACCTTAAAGAGTCTAAGAAATTACAAGCAAAAAGCTTGAACTATGCTGGTATATTTTCGAGCAAAAGCGTATGCCTTTTTCCTTCCACAAAATCACCCGACTCTGACGCTTTTAACTAAGATTTCCAGTATAATTGCTTGCCAAAAAGCTTACTGCATTCTTAATTCCAGTCACATTACTGGATTTGGAGCCCTAAGGTGTTGGTCAAATTTATTCCCTAAGCTCCATTCTTTAGCAATTGGGTATAGCTGAATATGTGCTCGCCTCACTAACCCAATCTTTTTTATTTTCCATTTGCTGTCCCATGTATTTTGAGTGAAATATTAATGGTCCTAGGCTATAGTGAGGTCTTATCATAATAACAGTTAATCCATCGATAATTTGGTATTGAGATATTTAGGTCGCGCTGGTAAAAACTGGCATCGGTAAATCCTGCATCGATTATATCGATTATGGTATCGGGAGTCCAATAAAAGCTCCTCGACCAACGTTTTATATCCTACCGACGAATTGGTCCGCCTTATTTCGGTTCCACTCGAATTCAATACGTTTTGAGAGCTGGTGGACCATCCAAAAAATTTTCATACGTTTCTATGTATTTATTAGTTCTCTGCTACATACAAAAATATATAATTGTTCATAAGCAACACCTTTCCTGATCCCTTCCAGTCCCTTCCATCGAACGTGCGTCAGCACAAAGTAAATGCATTATTTTCAAATAATACCGTTTATAGGCTTGCTGATGAAATACGAACTCAGTTTCAAATCGTTTCTATTATATTTTCACCTTTTGGCACACTAATTTGCATTTCAAAAGAACCGTACGAGTTTTAACAACGCTGATAGTTTTTATATGCAGTGAAACGTGTGTATATAAGTGCCGTTAGTTACTACAGCAACGCACAGCTGCAGTGTTTTCAATTTCTTTAGTCAAAAAATTCAACCCCTACATCCAAGTATTACTAAGGAGGATTTAGGTTTACAAGTATTGCGATGACAATGGGGAGAGAGTTTAGAAATATACATATATTAGATATGAGTGAAAATCATCAGTAATAGTATACTGAAGTAGGGTCGTTCGCCAAAATCTATTAATGTGGCTTGTCGGTAAGAAATTTTAGTCGAAAGAAGAGCTCAGCTTTCCCCAATTGAAAAGTTATTAGCAATCTTATCACTTTTGCATTATCGAATTAAGCTGGATGCACCAAGCTCAAAGCTATAAAAAAAATTATTTCATAAACTGGTTGAGAATTTCAAAATATAAAGTTAATTAAACGAAAACTAAAGTTTATTGGACTTAAGCCTAACATTTTAAAACCAAATTAACAGAAATAAATACTGAATTCAATATTTGGCTGCTTAATAATATTTAAAACTCCAAAAAAAATTTGGAAAAATTTACAAAGAAACTAAAAGCATTTAAGAAAATTAAAATAAATATTATTATTCAATATTGGATTACTTAAAATATTCAAAACTCAAATATATTACAATAAAATTAACAAATTACTAAACATTTGAGATATTAAAATAATTTTAAAAATAAACAAAAAAATTATTTCTTGTTTCAATATTTATATATCCACTCAAAAATATTAAAAGCCTAAAAAATATTAAAATATTAAAAAATAAAATTTTTTAAATTAAAAAAAAATTAATTCTTATTATTCAATACTTACTTCCAAACTTTTAAATTTAAAAAATCACAAATAATTTAAAACTAAAACTTATTATTATTCAATTTTTGGCTAATTACAAATATTTAAAGCTTCAGAATTTTTTTAAAACATAACAAAGATATTACAACAATAATAAAAAAATTTAAGAAATGGGTAAAAAATTTAAGAAATGGGTAAAAAAATTAAGAAATGGATAAAAAATTTAAGAAATGGTTAAAAAATTTATTAGTATATGTCAAATACTTAAAATATATAAAGCTACAAAAAGTTAAGAAAATTATAAAAAAAATAAAAAGTTACATAAAAACTCAAAAATTAAAAAATTCTTATTTCTATTTAATATTTGTTTATTTCAAATAATTATAGCTACAAACAATTAAGAAAATTATAAAAAATTAAAAAAATTTCAAAGAATTTAAAACTTAATTTAAAAAATACTTTAAAAAAAATTATTATTATCCAATTTTTAGCTACAACAAAATATTTAAAACTTCAAAAATTTTTTTTCAAAATTACAAATAAAATAAAGATATTAAAAAAAATTAAGAATTTAACAATAAAAAATATTTATTATAATTCAATTATTCTACTTAAAAATAAAATAATAAAACTACAAATAATTAAGAAAATTATAAAAACGTTAAAGTATCACAAAATAAATTAAGAAATAAAAAACAAATTATTGTTATCCAATTTTTGGCTACTTAAAAATATTTAAGACATCAAACCAAAATTTAAAAATTTCCAAAAAAGTTTTAAAATTACAATTAAAATAAAGATATTAAGAAAAATAAGGGTTTAACAAAACGAATTAATTATTATTATTCAATATTTGACTACCCAAAACTATTTAAAACTGCAAATTATTTAAATAAAATTTAAAATATTTAAGAAATTACAAAAACTTTAAAAAATAAAAATTAATAATTAAATTAATTTTTTTGTTTCAATTTTTCGCCAAGTATTTTCTATAGTTGCTCTCCAAGCGCCACTTTTCTCATAACAGCATCACTCACTTGTCATATCAACGCCCACACGCTGACAACACTAATTACTGCCCTACTGAGCATCACACACACACCCACATGTAGATCCGCAATACGCTGCTCATTAGCGTGCAATAGACAACAACAAACAATATATAGCAACAAGGAAAAAAGATAATAAAGATAATGAAACTAATACTACTAGGTTTTACTTTTAGGTGTCATGCCCCATGCAGTCATGTACAAACAAGTAAATACATATATACTTACATACATATGTACATACTTAGCTATAGTAAATATATGCTAATAATATTTTTATTTGTGGCTTGAACTTTACACCTTTTCGCCTTTACTTTTGCCATTCACAGCTGTGTGTAAAAAAATAGTTAAGTATATAATATTAGTTAGCAAGAAAAACAACAAAGACTATATATAAGTACACGCTTACTTATATACACATATACATACGAGTACATACATATGTATATGTATGTGTACACTACTTAGCTTAGAAAAAGCTGCAAATGACGCAAGTAGCTCAAGTGAGTATATATATGTATGTGTGCATGTGTAACTATGTGCCAGCGTATGTATGAGTGCGAAATAGCTAAATGCAACATGCAACATTGTAAACATGCAACGCCAACAGCAGACTATGACACACAGCAACGCGTCAATGCCACACAGATGTTCGTTTTAACGTTGTCTTTGACGCTGTTGTTGTTGCTACTATTGTTTTTGTTGTTGTTACTATTGTTATGTGTGGTTGTTGCTAATGTTGTATTATTATTATTGTTGTTGCCATTGGCTGTCGTGCTATTAACATAGTATGTAAAATAGCGCACGACTTGACTTCTCTAACTATCGCAAAAACGGCTACTAAAAGCAACAGCAACAGCAACAATCACAGTGACAACAAAATGTCGTCTAATAAGCTTCAGTAACTTGTTATGTCGCCACTGACACCGAGTAAAAGTGTGCAGTAAGCCAGCAGCAGCGCTTTGCCCCACCGAACTAAGAGGCAACAACAGAACGAGGCACACCAAGAGCGCCACCATAGTAACTGCTCATTCGCCCAGTCTCACAACATCAGTGAAGCTCTTACTAATTTGTATACCCTATTTTTGTCAGTACTAAAGCTAGATAGAGTTTGCTGCCTCGAGTGAAATACGCAGTGCATGGATAGTTAAGACTCTGTGTAGGTTTGTGGTAGACCGTCGATCCTCTAGTCCACATTTGTAACGCGAACGTGTCCAAATTTGGCACGAGTTTTTCTTTTTAACCAGTAATTCAATTATTCGGAGATCTATAAGATCGTATGGAAACCACACCGACTTGTCATATAACGGTTTATTAATTCCTAAGCTAGAACATATAAATATGAAGCGATGAAGTTGAAATTTAGTAAACATGCTTAATGGAGCGCCTAAAATGGTAGAGCAAGAACTACAAGCTGATAGTGCTGGAACCAGATCCACCTACCATAAATAGGTTTTACGAATACCGCGCAGACTTCCGGTATAGGCGGCTAAAAAACTTAAAAAAAAAAAAAAATCAACATGTAGGTACAAGCATCAAGTTCATTTCCAATATCATGGTTTACATCTTAATAGACTGGTACAGTCGCTCGAGCCATTAAGCAATCAGAATAATTGGAAATGGTTATCGTCAGTTGAAAATCAGGACTACCTTTTATTTTCTTTACCTCCCAACTTTCTTTTTACCCCAAGCGAGCAGCTTCTTTACTGCACATTTTTCTGCATTTCACTATATACCACCCGAGCACCGTTATCTTGCTACTTACTACCTCTCGTCTTATCTTCGACTAACATCCACACTATCTATTGCAACACCCCGGATTCAACTACTTGTCTCAACCACTGCTTCTTTTCCTTTGCACTCAAGTATCTTCTACAACTTTTTACTTGCGTTTGCCGCTTCGTCTTCACTTTGACGCTCGGCGTCATTGAGGTCGCACACTTTCCATCGACTGCACGTGACATGTGACCGCCGCCGTCACAACAACAGCAATAACAATAAGTTTAACGCCTTTGAGTTTGCCTCGTCGTCGTCGTCTCGCATGCACTCGAGTGCCCCCAACAGCTCGAGCAGTTTGCATGTTTTGATTTAACTACGACTTCGCGTCTTGGCTTTGTGGTATTTCCATTATTTCTAACTTCGCATGCTTTGCCGTTTTTGCACAATCATTGCTTTGTGGTTCTCATAGTTTGTATGCACTTATGCATTAATATTGTTATTGCTATTGTTGTTGACCTGTTCCGCTCTGTGACCTCATACACGTTAGCTGTTCACTGCTTTGTTTCGCCCGCCCGCCACTTCAGCAGCGAAATAACTTTTTAATGATTTTATCTATTTCCCGACTGCATTTACGAACACTTGCTCGCCTTCCTTTGGCGTGTTCCACTTTTTGTCTCTTTTGCTTGGTGTCGACATTTGTTGTTTCTACTTGAAAAAGTTATTTTCGCAAACTTTAATGTTCTTAGTTGTTTGCCGCACTGAGTTCTTCCAAAAAGACTAGGACTCAGGTGGCAAAACTATTGAGAGCTGCCGGATACGCTGGATTTTCATATACCAAAGAAATATGTAGAACTTTGACGCTTTATTTGACGTTTCGATTAAAAAATTTTGCCGTCTCTCTAAAAGAAAATTTGTCCCAGATTTCGACAGGATCTGATAATCATCCATTTCCTTACAATTTCAGGTATATAGGAGGAAAAAACCTATATTTTCTAGTCTTCTATCCTAAAAAAATCTCATGTCTTAAGTAATTCTTGGGTTTCTGGTTTCGCTGAACTTGATATATCCGCCTCCAAAGTAAATGATACGAATAGAAGGTGAGCTCATAACTCCACACTTTAAGTGCCTCAGTTACAAAAGAAACCCGGATAAAACATCGCAGAAGTAGGCTTTGGTAAAGCTGAATGTAGTTTGGTTCTTCGTCATTTCGTGGACCTGGCGCTAAAAAGAGGACTTTTCTATTATATATCCTCAGATTCTGTCGATGTGCGTGTTCTATGAAGCACGTGTTATATAATATATTTTTAGTGCCTGGTGTTAACTATCTACATATATATACGTTAATATCTTGCTTGCTTTTTCTTAATTGTGTTCTTTAGTTAGCCTCATAGAAACCCACTAAACATTAAAAGGCCTTCTCTCTCTAGGTTCAGAAATCTGCCAGTTCGGCATTCAACAATTTCCTAGAAGATCTTCGAAGTCCACTTTCCAAGTTTAAAATTTGGGATCGTGATTTTTCCACGTAAGTGGATGACCAGTACAGCGGCAAGACTAGAAGATAAGACATGTAGGTTTGTATTAGATGACGGGATATAACTGTACCTCTTTCAGCGCAGTCTGGACTGACACCAGTGGATGCTAGACTTATCGAAAACGAACCGGTCGAGTTAAATTGTCGACTTTTGTACAATAGTCAATTGGCAGTATACTAGGACCTTAAATATCTAGGCTATCAGATTCAACAACTACGCCTCGAAAAATACAACACTACCCCTTTTCGTCTCAACAGTTCCCTATGGGAACCCCTCAGCAAACTGAACCGCAGCATGAATGCAACGCCCATGCAGTACATTTAATTAATTATTAATGCAAGACGCCGATACGTGCTGCAACATCTGAAGACCGTAACAACAACCGAAAGGCAGCAAAATGAAAAGAAAGCGACCAAGCCAAGGAAAAATTTTCATTCACAAAACAGCGAAAGGAAAAAAAATAAGTCAATACAGCAACAAACATAATAACGGCGCACATATACGACAGACACGACATGCGACGATTTACGACATAACAACACAAACAACAAGCAGCCTCTGTAGTGAATGTAAACTGACGTCTCGCATAGAGCGACGCGGTGCCGTTACATTATATGTGAGGTGATGATGAGTGCAGCAGCCCGCGCGCTCCCGCACTCATAGCACAAACTGCGGCAACCGGCAACGTCTTTTATTGTTGGCACTTAGTATTCGTGTGGCCCCATCAAGTGACGGCGCTGATACGTTTTAAAGGTGTTCATTTTTATTGTGAATCATTTTTTGCATAATTGATTAAATGACCGCCTATAACGGTTGTAACGGTAAATTGGTTAACTTTGGTTTAGACGCTGTAGGCGAAAGATGTGATGCATACGTGGCAAAGGCGCTTGATAGGGTGGAGAATATGTGGGTGGTAGAGAGAGGGAGCTTGAAGAAAGGTTAAAAATAAGGGAAACAGACATAAGTATAACGGCAACTCGTAGTGGTGAGTAGCAAAAGGTCTTCGTGCTTTATTTTAAGTAAACAATGTTGGCTGATTACGAGCTCGGTAATTGACTTTATAAAATATGCAAGTGTGTGGGGTTCTTTCTTTTGCAAAATGCGGTTGTGACATATTTTATTGTTACGCAGAAAATGACAGATTTAAAGGGGCTGCCGCCACTGAAGCTGACATGCCGAACACAAGCTTAGTTGCGGTTGGAGAATTATGTCTGCCAGAACGGATAGATTTCCGTATGATAGGTAATCGACATTTGAAGTTATAACGAAGAGTTTCTAATTGGCCAGTCTTCAAAGCTGCCGTCTTGTCAAAAGCATCGTAGTTACCATATACACTCCAAGTTATATAGAGCTCGTCACTTTGATTAAATGAGCTGCGGCATAGTTTTTTCGAAGCAGTAAAGTCAAACTAAGTGTGCAGGTGCAATGGCGTCCGCTTAGAGTTTTCCAGATGTTTTGGACGTGTTTCTTTTCCAATGCCGTTAGTGAGGTACTGTTGTTCGGCAAATAGCTCTAAAAGCTTTGAACCACCTCCGAACGGCTAATAGAAACCTTTTGCAAGAATGGAACTCAGCCGAAATAATTATTAGTGCTTACCGATGAGCACATGGCCAATATTGGAAAAGTTCAATAATCCAGTGCACTCTTGAGTAAACTTAACTACGAATTCTATGGCTAAAAAAGCTTTTAAACTAGAGTTTTTCATAGGTGCGTCCAACTTACTAAAATTATAAGATTTTCTTATATAATGGGTTATGCGAACACGTATTTCTGGATGCTACCTGCTTTAAAGGCTTTGGTCTGGATCAGTTCAGTTTGCAGAACCGACTGTCAAGGGAATGACTGGAGGGGCACATGCAAGTATATTTCCATTTATCCACATTCTGACGACCTTTTGGGAGTGAAAAGCCTACCTATCTGCGGACATACCATGAAAATATTTCGTTAGTTCGTTCAGCTCGTAACAAAAAGTTAAAGCATTCTATTGATGATCGGGTGCTAAGATTTTAGGATAGTACAAGGGTATTCCTATAGTGAAAGAACAGCATAAGACTAGACCTATTGAGCATTTAGACCAATTTTTTTTTTTTGTGGAAGGCTTCAGTTTTTGGAAATACTGGTCGCAGCTCTAAAACTATTTACCTTACTACCTGCCTTATAAACTCAATATCACTCCCAACTAAGTCAGTGCAATGATTTTAGGCACGATATCGAAACCACTATTTCTTAATTTCATACACAGTTTCCATTTCTTTCCAGCTTTTAATTGTCCTTAAATTCTCAACACACTTATTAAAATGGTTTTCTGCATTTTTCTCAAACTCAATCGTGTTTTATTTGGCTAACAAAGTTAAACAAATGGAACCACTTACATAAATTTCAAGCTCCATTGCATACTTCTTCGACAACAAGAAAACAAGAATAAACGTTGTCTATATTTATTGTGTTGCCACACCATTTGTATGCAAAATACGTATGAAATAAAATACGATACTAGAAATGTTCAGTATTACAATGTTGTAAGTCCACAAAACTATTATATTAGATATGCAGAAAGTAGCATTACATTTAAATAAATACTTGTATCCACATGCATACAGTGTGTGCGAATAGTGTGTATGTATATATTTGAAGCAACATCCTGTCAAGAGTAAATTTAAATTTATGCCATGACAAAAACTGTATGCGAAGAAAAACTAAATATATCCACAGTCGAGCAATGAAGTACGGTGCTGCGCGGCTGTGAGCGGGTAAGCCAGTACATTTTCAGGGGTCTATGAAAGAGTTGTGTTGTTTGTTTTTGTTTTTAAATTTTTTGCAAGTAAACATTTGAAATTGTTATGCTGAAATGAGGCTGTCTGTCCATCGGTCTATATATAGATGATATGTAAATGGCAAGCAGCAACAGTGGTGGGAAATTAGAATTAGTCAATTTACGTCAAGCCAAAAATACATTAGGATATGTTACGCTAAGTTAAATTAAGTGAAAAATACACGGGGCTAAGTTACGTTAAGTTAAGTAAATTTTGGTTATGTTACTCAAAATTTAGAAAAATATATGGTCACGTTATAGAAAACATAATTGCAATTAATTAAAATTATAGTAAATTGAGTCAATTTACGTCAAGCCAAAAATACATTGTGCTAAGTTGTATTAAGTTAAGTTAAGTCAATTAAGTTAAGTAATACAAAATTGAGAAATATTTATAGTCACGTTATAGACAAATTGCAGTTCAATTAATTTAAATTATACTAAGATCGCGTTAAGTTTAAGTTTTACTAAGTTAAGTCACTTAAAGTTGAGGAGAATTTATAGTAAAAGCATTGTACAAAAACTCTACCGCAGTAAGTAAATTTAATTTACACTAAGTTCACGTTAAGTTAAGTATTGTTAAGTTAAGTTGTGTTAAGTTTTTACATTATAAAAATTAAATTTAAGAATTTTCAATGAAACTTAATTTAAATTTTACTAAGTTCACGTTATGTTAAGTCAAGCTAAGTTAAGTTAAGCAACATTTAAAAATTAAAGTATTTCAATTTGTTTTATAAAAAAATAAAATAGAAGTATTTTCAATACAGCTAAATTTAAATTTTACTAAGTTTATGTTAAGTTAAATTACGTTAAGTTAAGTTACGGTATTAAAATATATTGTAAGCCAATGGAGCCAAATTTACATTAAGTTAGTTTAAGTTATGTTAAGTTAAGGTATGTATGTAACATAATGCAAGGTCATGTTAAGTTTGGATGTGTTAGTTTTTTGGGTTATAAAAATAAAATTTATTTATTTTCAATGAAGTTAAAATTAAATTATACGAAGTTCACGTCAAGTTAAAATACGTAAATATTAGGTATGTTAAGTTAAGTTACTTTATTAATATAATGTATAAGTATTTTGAGTGGAGCTAAATTTAAATGTTTTTAAGTTTACGTTAAGTTTACTTACATTAATTTAATTTATGTTAAGTTATGTTACGTCACGTAAAGCTATGTTAAGTTACGTTACGTTAAGTTTTTATGCTCAAAAATTACTTAAGTGAAGCTAAACTGTTTGCGCTAATAATTTTAAGTAAGTTAAGTTATACATATACATTTCACTAGCCACCACTGTATTTCAACATAAATATTTATGCATTATACAGACAGTGTGAATGTACATGTGCATTGCTGAGTGGGTGTTTATTTTGGTTTTTAGCATTTCGGCCAAGTTTATTGCCTGCCACATGCAATTGCAATATATTTTAACAACGGCTGCAACAAAAGCAACAACAAGAACGACACGCCAACAAACTAAGCGCCTGGAATGTGGGTGCAGCAAAGAGCAAACAAGCAAAAATGCTACATACATATTTGCCAACCAATGCACTAAAGAGATTACCAAAGTCCGTTAGTTTAGACGGCAAAGCAGCAGTATTTGAATGTCTGCTGGTGGTGAAGCAACGCACACGATGTCTTGGCAAATAATGGCAATAATGAAAAACAGTTAAAATGGGTGTTGACATTCGATGTGGCGAAGCGAAAAAGCAAAGCAGCAAAGAAGAAGAAGAGGCAGCTGCAGCGGAAGGAGGCCGTCGGCCGCATACGCCGCAAACTTTCTAAGAACGAAGTTTTGTAGGAGTCTTGAAATGGTAAAAATAAAATAAAATAAAATCACAACGCAGCGATAAATAAGCAACAAAAAGCGGCTAAGCGACGCGACCGGAAGTGCCGGCAAATTCACCAACGCGGGTATTTATATAAAAGTGGCGATAAGCGTTGGAGTCTTGTTATGCCAAATGCAAATAATTGCAACGGCAACAACAACAATGAAATGCGAGTGTGGAAAAGTGGCAATATCAGAAATGCTAAAGAAATACTAAACGTAGTTAGAAGCCGCGAGCGATTTCAAGGTTGATTCTGGCTGGATATGAAAATGCGCAGACATTGTAATTGCAGTTGTTGTGGCAATATTAAAGAGTGGTAAACGTAGAGTCCTTATAAAGGATAAATTATAATTTTCAATATATTTCTGTTGCAAAAACTTATTTTTAGCACAAAAATGTAGTAAAAAAATTTTTAATATTTTTTTTACTAAAATAAATTTTTTTTTCTCATTGACAAGAAATTTAAAGAATAAGTTTAGTTACTAAAAAATTCTTTAATTTTTAATAAGTGTTTTGAGATTTCTTATTAATGTAAAAATACTTGAAAAACTGCATTAGCTATTAAAAAACTAATTGGCAACCCTAAACGTAAAAATATATTTATACCATATGCTTTTGAAGTGTTGAAAAGAAATTAATTGTTATAAATTTTCATTTATATTTTAAAAGATTATTAGTAACAAATTGCCACGGCAACCCTATCCTTTAATTTTGTAGAAATAATTATTTTAATAGAAGGTGAAAATTCATCAGAAACATTTTTTAAGCATATTCTAAAAGATTTGCAAAATAATGTAGATGGCAACCCTAGCATACTTATAGCAAACTTATATGGCAATCCTATGTGGCGGAGTCTGTTTTAATTTTATAGAAATCATAATTTGATTAGAGCCTCAAAATTTATCAGCAAAAAATATAATTTGTTGCAAATTGAAAATACTCGTATATAAATATTGAAAGTTAAATATTTTAATTTTAGTTGGCAATGCGGTTTTTTAGTATTTTGTTAAAACAAAACTTTCCCTCTCCACTCAATTTGTTTTACTGAATATATAAGTAAATTGTTTTAACATTACCACGGTTGGCAAAAAATTTATATGGCAACCCTATGCAGCACAATTTTTGTTAATTTTATAGAAAAAACTTTTGATTATTACTTAAAAATTCATAAGATTAAATTGTATTTATTGAAAAATAAATATCTAAATTTTAGTTGGCAACTCTATTTTATAGTATTTTGTTTAAAACAAAGTTTTCTCTCTCTCGCTCTCACCGCTCAATTTTTTATAGTTAATATTAATACATTGCTTAAACATTTTTTATGAAGTTGATAATTCTAGTTAGTTTTCTTTTTTTTATTTAATATTTTTTAACCAATTTGTTTTTGAACAAACTTGCTATTTCCTCCTTAAATAGTAGATTTTCTAACACAACTAATTAAAACCACAATTGTATCAACACTTCTTACGCCGACTAATCCCTAGAGAGCGCAACTGTGGAGTTGGCAACTCTGATATTAACAAAATTATTATTCAAATTGCCGCTGAAAACTGCAAAACGCCGCCAAAGCAGAAAAAACAGAAACAAACACATTTTACTCACAACAACATAAAGCCAACACAAAAAGGGTGGCAACATTCGCACTATAGCCAGTCAATGGCGAAGTAAAGCCTCAACGCCAACAAAAAACAACGAGCTGCCAGTCAGCATTAGCATAAATTCCAGTTGTAACGGTGAAAAAGTAAAACAAAACGCGTAAATGCACAAGGAGTGTACAAAAAAGGCGACATGCCAAGTTACCAACCCAACCAACGGTACATGGCTGGCAAAGGCTGCAACAGACACGGAGTCAACTAGGCAATCGCTGAGGACAACACGTCGCACAGGCAAAGCAATAAAGTGACAACAGCAGCTACAAGTCCATTTGAAGTTGCCATAGACACTGCCAATTCCCGTAAGAAAAATCAATGGCGGCGACAGCGTTGAATGGACTACTGACGACGCCTGCTGCCGGCAGTGCCCAGCAGACAGGCAGCTGGTGACTCGTATTTACTTATTTGGTACTGACTTTTTTACTCTCCAACCATTTCGCGTGATTTTTTCTTCTCTTACGTTTATTTTGCTTTTATTAATTTTTTATTTCGTGTTTTTCTCATTTTCCATTTTTGCACTCACTTCTCTTTTGCAACCGTCACACTTGTCTACATTTTGCCATCATTTGTTTCTATTATGCCATTGTTCAAGCCATTTCATTGAGATTGTAATGCAAGTGACACAGTTTTTGCTTCCTCTTCTTCGCTTGAAATTTATTAGTGAATGCCCTGAATGCTGTTGAAAATGGGCAAAATAATGAGAACACTCACAGATAGTTTTGTTGTTTCCCCTAATGAAAAAGAGCTAACGAAAAATGTGTGCCAAAAATAATATAAATCAGCCGTAAGGTGGTTGTAGTTGATGCGAAAAAATCGATAATCGATAGACATATAGAGTTCAGGTTAGATTGAAGATTTCTACGCATATTTTTTATTCTATCAAGGCTATTGAAGTACAATAGTATGGCAGGCCACTTAAGGAAAAGAACTACCAAATCGTCAAAGTTGGATGGAGAAAGGCGAGGTAGCAACCTCTAGGTACTTTTCTATCAGTTGTTCAGCTTTTGCAAGAATGAGTTTGAAACAACTTGGCAGTCATACTTCCAGCGAGCCAATAGAGCTATTGAACGAAATTAATATTATAGCCGTCTCAACAAATTTGTGATACACTCAAAGTGTTTTGTTGTTTTATGTGGATTTTTATCGCGGAAACTTCAAAAACACTCTACTTGAATACAACCAGAGATGGAAGCGTCAGTTCTCTATATCTTTATCAGACATCAGATTCAGCTCTCAGCTGAAATTCTTAAAAATTAAAGGCGTGGAAATATTTTCATAAATATGACAATATCCTCCACATTAGCCAATTCGATGAACAGAAAATCAACTAGAGAATATTTTTTATACGATTGCGGAGGCTAGAGCAAGATCTAAACCGATTTCATCTACTTTAGGCATAAAACTAAAAAAAAATTGATCACACAGAACTCTAATATTGGATTGAAAAGGGACAACATGAAGTACAAGGTTGTATAGCACGCTCATAATACAACTCTGGACTAATTCGGCCAAAGCAAGAATAAGCCTTTCTGTTTAAGAATAATAATCCATTTTTGGTAAATCCAGAAATACATATCTCAACAATGGCTAGATAAAAGTTCAAACCTAGTAGTTCTCAAAACCTGTCTGGTCCAAATGCGTTAAGTGTAAAGCACAAATCCTTTATGACGAAACTTAAATATCAGCGCTCATGATTGTTGTAGGCTGAGACTGGTCAGGGACCTTAACGCGTCGTTTTTGTGATAAGTTTGGAAGTAAATGTTTGATTCTTACGTTTTCGGCGAAACTCGACACTTAAGTCTAAGTTACCTCAACACTTTTCAACCTTATTTAACTAGGAGCTCCAAAATCGGAGAGTACCAACTTTTCAGGCCTTCACGCGGATTGTAGCTTTTTGTTAGTTTCTAAATTGATTTATTACAAAAATTGTTTAAAAAAAATGTATTTTCGAGCACTTTAAGCGAAGACTTCATGGCATACATCACTTGAAATACAGAAAACTCAAAGATCTAAAGATCTAACTCACCGTTCACTGAAAATATCCGCTGAAAGAGGGCACTCCTTCACTGACTCAACTTGCGGTTTTATTCTTAAATACTGCAACACAGCAAAACCGGAAACTTTGAGATTTACCAGCAATGCACAGACGCCGGCTACAGCATAACCGCACAAGCACGAACTAGTAACTTCCGCTTATTTATATGCATTTATGCATATGCTTATGAGGCAAAGTAAATTATCCACTTAAAAGTACCGCTTTCGCGGCATAGTAAGCGCTAAAGACGCAGGTGGGTTGGTAGCGCTGTTTGAGACCGAAGCCTTTGTGAGCTCAAATATGGCAGATTGAGGCTTGCCGCAGCTTGACAGCTGATTTGCTGAGGTAAAATCTAAATATGTGACATTTTGAGATGCTACGCTACACATATGTACAACACTGTTGTTGTTTCTTCTGCGCCCCCTTCTTGCATTTGCTCAGTGCTCCTTGTCACAGTTGAAGCACCTTTAATCCTTAAGCCTTAATCCCGGCTGATAACGACGAAAACGTGCAGACTGAATGGCGTCGCTGTGGTTCTCATTTAAATGCAACAGCAGCAGCGTCAGCGTTTAGCAGACGCCAGCCATGTAACACGGTTTTGCGGGACAGGGAGCGCAAGTTGGCCCAGCAGCTGAGTTCGATAGATAGCAGAAAGTGGAAAAACATAAAACGAATTATTAGCGTCAGTTGCTGTGTGACTTATAAAGAGCATAAGAGAGCGAGAGAGAGACCGAAAGCAGAGAGCGTTGCGAATTGGTGCGTGTAACGTCAAAATGCCGAGTCTTGTACAAAAAGAGAGAGCGCACGAGAGTGGGTGCAATGCACCGCCGCTTGGCGCTACGTGGGAATTTCACTTATCACTATGCCAATTGTTGCTTGTTGTTGTTTTCCGCTTGTGTTGTTATTGTCTTGTTACTTGTTTTTAAAATAAACATTACTAATTGCAGATAATGCACTTTCTTCTGAGCGTAAAAATAGTTACAACAACAATGATGACTAACACATGTAAATTTGTTGTTGTTTTGGTCCATATGTTGTTAATCTGACGCTTAGTCAGAGGCCTATAACTCTGTACGCTGATAACAGTGTTGCAAATAACGGTGCCATGCATGCCGTTGTTGTTATGATATACATAAATATTTATTCATAACGGTTTGTTATAATGAGCTTTTACTTTACTAGTAACATACACCAATTAGACTACTTTAATCCCAAAGATCCTTCATTGCAAATTTCATAAACCTTTATTTGTGTTTCTCGGTAAACTTTGTAAATATCGTAAGCTTTCATGACACTATGAGCGTTCCCTACATCTGACCTTTAACCACAATAAAATCTATCTTGTCCTCCTCCGGTTTGTTTCTTTATATTTTGTTATCTTCCGTTAAAACACTATATGAATTTGAATACCTATGTTCATATATAACCTTAGAGAACTTGATTGCAATAGCAATATTTTTGTATAGCTAAAAACTTAAGGATGACAGGTTCACAATAGAAATTTGCTTAAAAGAGCTTTTGTTAATTCGAAGCTTTCACTAAACAAGGCATAGACTCTGAAAGTAGCTTTAAGTCACACAAAAGGTTTTGTTAAACAAGGACTACTCTATCATACATCATTGACCTCAGGATCAGTTTATCAGGATCAGCATTAAGTCAGAGAGAGTTCCAATTAATCTATATACAAGTATATAATATGTATATATATCTAGCCTGAATATTGAAATTAGGCTCTTTAGAAAAAATATGGAAGTTTAGCTAATCCGTTATAACAGTTCAATCCGCTGGTACTTCTTTTATGCAGCTAAAAGCTTTCTATATAAAAAATGTATCGATGATTTTTTAAGTTTTTTATATTTTATTTCTTTATTGTAATTTTTAAATTAATTTTTTTGTTGTAATTGTTTATTAAATTTTATAACTTTTTATATCTAATTTTTAATATTATTGTAATATTTTATTAAATTTTATAACTTAATTATCGATTATTCTTTTCATTTAATTTTTATTTTTATTGTAATTTTTAATTTATGTTTTACTGAATTTTTTTTTTTGATCTTATAAATTATTTATCGATAATTTTATAAAGCATATTTTAATTTTTATTGCATTATTTTATCAAATTTTATAACTTAATTATCGATAGTTCTTTCACTTTAATTTTTCAATGTAACTTTTTATTTTAGTTTTTATGGTTTTTTTAATTTATAACTCATTTATTGATAATTCTTTTAATGAAATTTTATATTTTAATTTTTATAGTATTTTTTTTTTATTATTTTAAAATCATTTATTGATAATTCGTTTAATTTTGTTTTAATTTTTTTTTTTAAATAAATTTTTTATAACATTTTTTTAAATTTTTAAACTTTTTTATCTATAATTTATTTAACTAATTTTATTTTTTATAGTATCTTTTTATCAAAATTTATAACTTAATTATCGATAACTCTTTTACTTTAAATTGTTAATATAATTTTTTATTTTAATTTTTATTGTTTTTTTTTAAATTTATAACTTATTTATTGCTAATTCTTATAATTTTTAATTTTTTTTAATTGTAATTTTTGATTATATTTTTTTAGTGCATAACTTACTTAGCAATATTTTTTTATAATCAACTTTTAATTTTTTTTTCTTAATTTTCCAACTTATATTTAAATATTCAAAGATTTTTTTATCAACCAAACTTATAAATTTAATTTGTTACTTAAATTTTTTTCGTCACTGTTTACACGGTTTTTTATTATAATGAAAACACTGCTAGCAAATTAATGTTTTAAAATGGTTCTTAATATTTTTTATTCTTCCCAACTTTTTGTTTAGAAATAATTTAAAAAATTATTAATTTTTTCTTAAAAAATTTTCGGAGTTATAAAATTTTAGTTATTTCTTATTATTAAACTATCATTATTAATTTGTAAATTTCCATAATATTTAAATAAATTTCTTTTTAAATTTATTTTCTTGTTAATTATTTATACTTTTATTTATTTAATTTTTTTGATATTTTTAACAAATCAATTTTTAAAAATTTGGCTTAAAAAAAATTTTTTTTTTTACTATTGTACTTTAAGAATATCTTAAAAAGAATATACATATATATATTTCTTAATTTTAAATAATTAATTTAATTTTGAAAAAAATTTTCCAATTCATTTATTTTTATATTTTTTTTTGTTTTGTTAAATTTCAACTTGAATCCTATAACATATTTTATCATTACATTTTTATTTTATAAATTTTTTATTTTTGAATTTTTTTTTTTTTTAAATAGATAGAATATGTATTTTTATTATTTTTTATTTTATTATTGCAGTTGTCTTCAGTTTAAGACTTTTTTATTTTGTTATTCCCTTTCTAACTTCCTGATCATTGCACTTTCGCTTCAAATACTCCACCCTAACATGCAACTGCATCAATTGCTATCTTCTCGTTGTCACTTCGGCTTTGTTTTTATTATTATTTGCATAAAAATACGCACTTTCTCAGCATATCTACTGCATATGCACACGCTCTCGCGCACTTTAAATCTCTCTCTCTCTCTCTTCTCCATTTGCTATGCTCTTTTGTGGGCGGTTGGCTGCGCCAATGTTTTGGGCTGTGCCAGCAGGTGGCCATATGTAAGTAGTTGCTATTACTTGTCTATTGTTGTTGCTATTGCTATGCTGTTGTTGTGATTTTTTTTAATGTTGTTTGTTGGCGTAAACGTCAAAGGAAGTTTGGGAGTTGGTTTTTCGTTGACATTCGTTTTTTGCTTATTTTTCTTGTTTTGTTTTGCAAACGCAAAGGCTCAATTCGATTTTTCGCACAAAACGGTAAAATAAAATATTAATTTGGAGTAAATTTTTAATGGCATGCATATTTATTTTTGATAATATTTAATAATTTATTGTAGTTTTTTATATATTACAATAACTCAGTGCAGATTTTTGCACAAACGCCAGCTAGCAGCTGTCAAAATAGCACGCTTTCCAGCGACACGAGCGTTTTGCCTCTTCACTGCACGCATGCCGCTCTATATATGTATATAGTATGTACATACATATGTATGTATGCACATGCAATTACATGGCGCTGCTTGCAGCGATTTTCGCACGCCAATTCACATATGTCGGCATATAGCTTGGCCTATTGGCAGTTGTCATAGGCCTGCAGCTGTCACAGCCCCACATTTGTACGCTTATGTATACATAAATATATGTACGTATATATTTTTCATGTAAAATTGCACTTTTGCATGTGTATAGGTACGTATGTATTTATGTATGCATGTAAGCAATTGCCACACTATACGTCAATGCACTTTACAAAATTCAGCACTTGCGACACCCTCACATGCACTTACTTTGCTTATTTGCTGTTGTTGCGCGAGCACTACAATTTTTTGTTGTTTTTCTTACGCGAATGCCGCTACACACACGCTGCTATATTTATTTGATAAACGCTTACACTTATTTCGCACTTAAAACACACAAAATTACGCGTCAAGAAATTCGAGTGCGAGTTTTATATATTTATATAAATTTTTAAAAATATTCTATTTTCTTCTATTTTACCTTTACTGAAAACACCGCAACGATAAAAGTATCGAGGAAAACACACACAGAAATAAAACGGCAAACCAAACCCAAACGCATGGGCTAAGGCAACGAACAACTAACTAACTGACAATGGACCGCGCGACGGCTACGACGGCTACAACGGCAACGACAACACAACTTCACTGATGAATGCCAGCAGAAAAACTGCTCTTCCCCAACGAGTTTCGTCGACGGCTATGCAAGCCGAAGCAACAGCGAGCAGCTGAGTTGGGCCATGCCCATTAGTGTCGGTGAGTTTGTGGCAACAACAGTGAGTAACAGTGGCAAGCATGAAGGCGATACACACACACACACACATACAACTACATGAATCTATACATAAATACAGTATTGTGGCATGCGAATTTCTCATGCTCAGTTGAGTGTGTGTGTTGGTGGCGCACAATTGGAATTTACGCTCTTTGAGGTCATCAGCAACAGCCGCAGGGCAATATACACGCAGTTACAGGCATACAAGAAAATTATTTGGAAACCTATTGTGAAGTCAGACTACGTAATGTCACTACTTGTACGCTTGTTTACTGTGCCAAACTATTGAGTAGTGGTGCTAGTTGGAGCGGTCTCCTACTTGTATATAGTAATGGCGCTCTTTAGTATGCGCTCAACTAACTGCATATGTGGAAATGGATACTCTTCACCTGAGCGAGCATGAATTTGGTGTTATTTTTGTTAAAGAGAAAATTGCATGTGCTTTTAGCTGGCGTTTATTGTATGCACACAGGGTGTGTCAGAGGACAGAGAAATATTGCAAATGTTTTCTTCAACTGAAATATTTTCCAACTGCCATGAACAAACATTTCAACATGTTCTAGCTCAGCTATTTTTAAGAAGCTTTGATATAATCTCTAAACATAATCACTGATGAAGGTACCGTTAGTTAAACGGTCAATGTTTCTAGAGTAGAGAAGTCCGCCTTAATTATAAAAAAATTTTCTTCTGTTTGAAATGCTAATCAATTTAGCGACTTCTCCCCTCAACAGTTGCTCATACGCTTCAAAATAGCACAACAATTGAAAGTAGATGTAAACAAGTACACCTACTACTTAATTTCCACAACCCAAAACATTCCCTTTCTTTTCATCTTCTTTTGAGTTTTTTTTTTCCAAAAAGTTGCTCTCCATTAGTCTTTTTGGGTCCAACCACCTGCTGATATGACTATGAAAATGTTCTGTAACTTCAGACCGGTAAGAAGACATAAAACTGTGAGGAGCCGTATGCAAATTCATTGAACCCAGCAAGGCTGCTACTCTCAAAACTAGTTATCTAACAAGTTGATATGTCTTGGATTTCTGAGTGGTAGACTTGCCTTGATATGAAGCCCTGAACATACAAATGAGGTTATGAAGTCAACCCGATCACAGGTAATTGCAAACGGTGATCATAGGAGCACATGACGTACAACACTACAAGTATCGCCTCCACTGAGAAGTATAAGTTTGAGTTGAACTGTATAAGATGTTTCGGTTAGGCAGGGAAGAACCATCATTAGCTACTTCTGTGTAGCAATAGTTTAAATACTTATTAGTTCGCCGAGAACGTATTCCGAAGTAAATATAAATAAAGGAATGACATCATTGTAGATCTGTAGTAAATTATACTCTTCTGTTGTTCATTTTAGCTCCCTAAGTCGTTGCATGCTCTGAACTTTTATCACATATCACAGAAATGCATTTAAAATCGCACATTATTTCGTGCTTCCTAAGTGTGGTCTTTAAATCACTCGCGAGTATTTTTTATTGTCGAACATCATCACTCTGAAACGCTTCCTTTGACTTGAAAACTGCTTTTCATCAGCTGTGATATGTTCATTTGCTGCGAGCTGTAATTCTTACACGCTCGCTCACACTCTCTTACTTGTGAAGGTCTACGCTACACAGCTCCTTGCCAAGTTACGAGCGCAAATCTGAGTTCACACGCTGATGCACTGTTGCATCACCTGCAACTTTATGTAACTTTAAATGCCATTAAATTCACTTAGAAGGCAGATAAACTGGCGTACAGGAGCAGCAGCTACACACACAGTCGAACTCTGTATCTCACTTGGTTTTCTGGAGATGACCATTTCATCGACAGACCGACCAAGTACTTTGCTGTTTTACAAGTCTTTTATTTTTGCCCAGACGCTGCAAGAGTTGTGGGAGCGCTAGGCTGTGGGTTTTTGTATTGAGGGTTAAGGGCTACGTATGTTATTTATGGCCAAGAATTTCGCCTGCAGACGGCAAGTGAAAAACGTTTTGGAATTTTTACTAAGTGTTCGCCTAAAAAAACAGGATAACTTATTTCCCAGCGAGCGTGAAATGTGTTTTTCTTAAGCGTTTGAGAAATTTGAACATGAGATATGTATGTTCTTTAGAGCCGTTGGAGAAAATTAAAATTCTCGAGTTGAAAACTCACATATTTATCAAGCTAAGCGCTTATCCTTACAGCTACTTGGGTGTACTTTCAAAATTAAGAAAACTATTGAGAAAGTGTATTGAGAAACTGTTGAGAAAACTATAACTGACAAATATATGGTAGCAAAGTTACGATATATTAAAGCTGTAACTATGGACTTATTACTTCTTGAGCTACTGTTAAGAAAACGGTAAAATATTTTTTGAGAAAATTATAACTAACAAACTAAAGGCCAACATAGGGGGCCCAGCCAAGAAAAGAGACAGCTCCTAATATCCATGACTATCAGCATCCTGTTATACGAAGCAGCGATTTGAGCAGATGTGCTAAAACAGAAAACCGCCGTAAGGTATTTGTCAGAGTGCACCCCAAGGCAGCCCAGAGTTGCAACAGCTTACCTAACGGTGTCAGGCGATGCAATATTAGTAATAAGCGGTAATATTCCAATTGACATTCTGGCATACGAAAGGAAAAAGCTATGGGAAAAGAAAACATCTCTGAACAACAAGAAAGCAATCGAACAAATAAAGAAAGACACGATATCAGCATAGCAAGTAAGATGGGAGAATGAGTGTCGCAGCAGATGGACGGCCAGACTTGTAAGAGATGTAAAATTATGGAAAAGCCGAAAATTTGGAGAAGTCGACTTCTACACGACACAGCTGCTATCCGATCACGGTTACTTCCATAAGTACCTTCAGAGAATGGGAAAAGTCGAGGAGCCGTCATGCCCATACAAGGACGCAAACGACGCAACAGAAGACGACGCTGAAAATACGTTCTTTGAAGGGGTTCTTTGAATGTGCGCGATGACAATGGGAAGGCCCTGTTTGATCCAATAAACGCGAACAATTTAATCAACGCTTTGCTGGAGAGCAAAGCAAACTGGGGGATTATCCATAAATATTATGCAATTATGCTACGCAGCAAAAAGTGGGACCAGGAGGTGAGGTGCGCAGATGTAAATCTCTCAATGAGAAAAATGGAACGCCACCCTGAAGTAATGCAAATGTGGGTCCAGGATGGGCGACGGTTTCTTAGAGGGGGAGTTTTTAATGATCTACAAGCGGCACATACCGTTGCTGTGACGACAGCGTTGATGATGCGGAAGGCATTCGCCCACAAAACCAAAAAAAAAAGATTGTTACATGGGACTCAAGTACTATAAAACAGTTTAAACTCACTAAGGATGCTATAATTATATATGTTTAGTCATTTACAATTAAACGTTGAATGCAAGCATTGTTGATACGGTTATTGAGATTCTATTTAGAATGTATACAATGCTTGTTGAGATGCGTTTGAGACTGATATTTTTCTTATTCAAACACTATAAACGACAATAAAAGCTTGCTGAAATACTGTACAATATATGACGCTATATATTGTATTTATTGGAGAACTAGATAGAATAATTTAAGCTCACTAAGGAGGTAACTAGCTTGTTGAGAGACCTGTGATAAGAAATTAAATTTCAGTTGTCACCAAAAGAGAAAGCTTGTTGGGTTGCTACCAATTCTAGTTGCATACTTGGCTCACAACTTACAGACAACGCGTAAATCGCCAAACGCTACACAACAGCCGCTTCAACTAATACACATTTGCAACGAAATCGTTTTTGGTATTGAAATTTTATTGTTTCGTACTAAAACAATTGCAAACCTGTGTAGCACCATTCAACTATACAGTCAAGACAACAACTCAATAGGGGCAATTGTCAATTGCACGCAATGGACACCACTCGATGGTACAAAACAAAGAGAGAATTCAACAAAAATACCTTTTGTAGGTAACCGATTTCGTACAATAACTAGCATTTCCGTTAAGCATTTGTCAGTGCTGCAATACGCATAAATCCAATTTCACATCAATCTCGGTTGCCTCGCAAGCAAAAACAGCAACAGCTATAGTGAACGCTAACAGCTTTAGCATCAACACCAGAACCAGAACCACCACCATCAACATCGTCATCAGTTGGCACATCAACGGCATCAGTATATTCATCAGTGGCGTCTCAACATGATTTCCACTGACTGCAAGCGGCAGATAGCTTCTCACTTCTTGACTTTCTCATTTAGCACGTACGTTGGACACATAAAATTCCCGACAACCGTTGTATGCGTGTGTCTTCATTGCCAAGCTCATGAGCTCGTGTGTTGCAAGCACTTTCTTTTGCAATGTCTGCTCACTTCACTGCACTTCGCTGATTTGTGCCGTTATACAGGTGTACGCTAAAGCTGGGTATATGCTTTTGCCAACTTCCGACAAGCCAAGTCAACATTACACAACACTACACAGCATAGCACTACAAACACTAACGACCAACTTCAACTTCAACTGCAACTTCAATATGCTTTACCGCTTTTAGGTTAGTGTGAGTGTTGGGGTGTGTGTCTGTTGGCATTTATTTGCCTCTTCAGTATGTCAACGGTATTTTGTTCAACGTCCTGTGCGCCTTTCCATGTCCTTCTGCTGTGTCTGAGCATTGTTTAATGGTTTATATGTGCACATATGTGATGACGTTATGGCATGTGGAAGAGATTTCACTGCAAATGGCAGGTTGGGTGCGGAAAATCATGCAGTCATAGCGCAAATGTGCAAAGATTTAAATTATTACCGACAAACCTGCAATGTGTAGGTAGCTATGAAAGCTGAAGGGGTTTGAGAACGCATCCCTATTATAACATACCTTCAGGATTTGAAGGCTGCTCAGCGCAGGCTACTAGTGGACGAGCTACATCGAAGGCCCATTTACAATTGGAGTATAAAACTAGCGGATACTAATATGAAAATCTAAAATCTCTAACCATCATGGAAGAAAAAGCATTGGTCCCTTTATATCGGTACAGTTATTAATCTTTAAGAAACTTTGCATTAGAACTTAGATTCGACTTTTTCGTTGTCACATAACGTTAAACTCATTAAAAGAACAGCAAATTTAAACGACATCAGCGGATAAATAAAACCGCGCCTCCACAAACAGATTTCCGTACTTGGATCCGCACACTATTCTAAAAGTGACGAACCATAAAAAGACTGAAGAAAAATGCATCCTTTTGAAGAGGTTAGACCTTTGTGTCATAATGATAAATCCTAAATGCTTATAAATTCTCAGAAACACTCTTATTTATTTAGAAAGTTTCTGCTGTCACGCTCAAGTGATAAGGCATTCAATAACTCATCTCGTCTGATAGATACTTGTAGTTAGATTTGAGTAGAGGTATACACCGTTGTGCATTTCGTCTGATTCTTCGATCTAAGTTCTGACAACTTTTTAAACTGGAAACGCATTCCAGAGTCCACAAGCCCCTACTCGACGGAAAGTATGATTGGTAAGGCCTTGCTTATATTAAACTTAATCCAAAGTCCGGAAAAAGAGCAAACTCAAAATACTAAAGGTGATGAATAACGTCTAACAAGACTCTAACTAATTTATGCTCTTTCTCGCTCCTAAGGCTCTTACGACACAGAAATACTAAGTCTTTAGCATAACTTACTTTATAAGATTTCAGTCTGGAGCAGTATCAGCAATAGTGTGTTTGCTAGAGTACTATATCTTAAAGCTTCGCAAAGTCCAATTGCGGTTTTAGAATTTTTTTCCTTTCGACACTATTGAAGCCTTCAGTCTGGATATTTTCATTCTTTCAGGGCGGTCAGTCCAAAGAAGGTACTGATGGTCTTTAAAGTTAATTTTTTTTGGAAGGGGTCACCTAAGCAATTTATAATTTGGCCACCGAAGAACCTTGGAAGTCTGACTACTTGACGGTGAAACTTAACCTCGTGTAGTAAGTTGCTTAGTTCGAAGTAGCTTTTGTGTTAACTGAAGAATTTGATTCCCAAAGATTTCTAGAAAAATATTTTTAACTATCGGATACTAAGAGACTCGCCACATACACTGTTTCTTCAGTTAGAGGTTTTGCTGCCTGCTGAGCGGTAAATGAATGTCTTCAACCATGGACCATGACAATTAACCAAGGTAGTCAGAAAAAGTCACTGAACGGCACTACTTCAAAGCAAATCTTCGCTTCAGGTGGTCACTTTCCTAGCGCTCTACCACTTTCCGGTCCGCTTCATGATTGCGTGGGGTATAAAGCTCCGACACAATAATTATTTTGTCTAGTAGACCATTGTCATTGTGAGACCCCTACATCTGCTTATTTCCTGTGCCGCTGTGATTATATTTGATTGAAATTCTCAGATTAATTCTGCATGACATTTACGGCCAAACGTGACGCTGGCACAATCAACAGCGGCACGAGTATTAAGGTCCTTACAAGAGTTTGTGTGGGAAAATGAGCGCCAGAAGTGGCCAGCCTGCCATTTATACAAATTACTACATTTACGCTCGCACGCATTTAGCCATATGAGTATCCGAACGGACGGACTTCACACAGCATACTCATTTACCTGGCACTTCGCATGTCATGAAGCTGTTGACGGCACGACAACACGGCGACTCTGTTGCACGCAAGTGTTTATGATGAGTGTTTCCTATTTATACCTGTACAATAAAACATAGCTACAACGGAACCGTGAACGTCGCCCCAACTGCTACTTATACGTGCCGGTACTCGTCCAATGACGCCGTTCGGCACTGACATTAATGCGCGCTCGCATATTTCGCACCAACGACTCGCAGTCATCACAAATGTGAAATGACGAAATGCTATTTTAAATGTAACTGCAACAATAGCAAATGGCATGTTATAATATTTTCAGCATGTGTGTAGTCAACCGGCACTTGTGCGCCATTTCAGTTGCTTTTCATCCGCTTTCGCCCGACCACAGGTTCCGTTTCTGCACGCACGCAGGTGTTTTTGGGTTTGTAATGAGTTTTGCTGAGCTCCCCTGTCGCATACACCTCTTATATATTGTTGCTGCCGCAATCTGTCATAAGAGCTTCCACCTTCCGCCAGCTCTATACGTCATGCTGTCGACGCTTTTCTTATTATTGTTTTATTTTCGTTATTTGCCTTTCGCTGCTCGCACATTCACTCATTCATTCAATTTTATGCTTCACAACAATGCCGCATTCAACGCAACATTGTACTGGTGCGTCGAGCTTTTACTCACATTCAAAGTTGTTTATGTCTTTTGCGTGATCGCACATGCCCAATGCAGAAGTAGATGAGCAGACGAGTGACCTGAAAGAAAAACTGACCGACAGAGTGTTCCATACAGTGCTCGATGAATCAAGCTCATGGTCGGAGCTTCTATAGATATGCTGTAAGAGCGCTTTAAAATATTTGCCCTGCGAAGTGTACTGATATCACAGTAGGATTCCTGCTAGGATCGACGTTTTAACCTAACCTAAGCCGATTGAACTTATCTGGAACATCAACATTACTTACGGTCATCTAGACAACTCTTCTAATCAAAAGCAATCCATACTCGGCATTTTCATAATGCACAGACTACAGACTGACCAACGAACTTCGGACTTCTATCTGATAACATTTCTTTGTCACCTTTTCCCGGTCGGCCAAACCTCTAAATGTTCCCAGCTTTTAAGATAGCAGCTAATCTCGAAATTCACAAATTACTTGAAATAAAAACTTTGAGAACATCGAATTCAGATTTTTGGTTGATGCGAATATCTAATGAACCAAAACTCAGCGATTATAATAAATATATTCTTAAGGACCACAACTACCCTTCAGTGAAATGGTTTAAATGACTCAGTCGAGAATCAACAATCTCCGTGGTACAACAAATTGTGCGTACTTTTTAGAAAAGCGCCTTAAAAACGCAAGTCCGGTTGAAGCGACTATGAGAAATGGATCTTAATAACTTGAAAATAAACAAATATTCGTATAGCTCATCTTCAAAGTCCTTCCAGATTGGAAAGATGTATATGAATCCAAATGATTTCGGAGGCTGGGAACTTTTATAAACTTCGCACCACATTTGCTCTCACATTTCCTCCAGGGCAGCTGGGCTTCTGCTCTAACTACCAAACTCTCAAACTCCTCATCACTTTGTGGGGAAAATTAATTTCCCTCCCAAAACACATAACGACAAAGTGGTGCGGAAATCTCATTCAAATATAATACAATGTTGAATTTTAAATAGAATAAGTCGTAAAAAACGTGACGCTCACATTGCTTTTATTCATATGTGTCTTTGAGTTAAATATTTTTACAGTTATGCATTTGTATATGGTCACAAGTGTGTCTAATTGAATGTGTCTCAGCTAAAGCGTTATGCATATAAATTAAGAAATTACCTAGGAATTTGAAAAGTAAAATTTAAATTTTTTAAAAATTTCTTGCAATAAAGTGCTTTTTGTTAGTGTGAGTGCGGAAGATTTCGCTACATTGTTAACAGTGTTGAGAAACTGGTATTTTTGAGAAGGAATTGTCATTGCATGCACTACCTTTCACCTTTTGGAGTAATTAAATGAAACACTTTACAAGGGAGTCCGGAAAATACAGCAATTAAAGCTTAAAACTAAGGAATATTATTTCTATGCTTTTTTTCTAAACCACACTCTTCATCGTCTAGCTTAATATTGGTTACGAACTGACCGTTGCTCTTGAAGACACAACAGACTTGCACAAGATTGTTTGGTTTTAATCCGAAAACAAAGGATAAATAGCCGAAAGAAATTTCTTTTTTAGACGCAGTAGAAAATGTAATTCTGAACAATATTTTTTATAGACAAGCTCTTCCTCGTTTGCTGGACACATTTGCATTTTACTAAAGTTTAGAGTTCACTCAAGTTTGATTGTGAGATTGAGTCAGTAAGTGGATGTTTAGCGAATGGTTTTGGCAATGCCGAATACCGAAAAGCTCGGAATTTTTAGCTAAGGTAATGTTGTCAATCCGGTGTAAAAGAGAGACTTTTATACTTTTTAATACATCTACCGGCAACTAGCCGCGAAGCTAAGCACAAAGGGTGCAATCCTCGTAAAATCTAATCTCACTGCAATTTCAGTTACAACCTTGATAAGCTGTGTGTTGCAGCGCTGACATTTTCATTGTCCCTTGTTGGTTACTTAAGTTGTCAGTACGTACATTTCTTATGCGTTTATATTTCTTTAAGCATTTTAACTTCACGCCCTTTTATTAGTTTCTTGTAAAGTTGTAGCCGGATTAGACTTCCCACTATTAATGCAGCTGACAATGCTTTTAATTATAATAAACCCACACATTTAATTGACAAAAGTATTGTAGAATTGTACAGCTGTCACATCGGATTCGTAGTTTGAGCCCCAATTTTGTACTCTTCGTTTTGTCTGACTTCGCGCTGTGGCAACACTTTCGGCGGGGGGGGGAGTACGTGGTTGTTAATTTGATGGCTTAGGGGTTATGCTTACTGTTTCAATAGTATTAGCAGGGAAAAAGAGGAGGCATGCCAGTTCCAAGGACCCTTTTACTATCAAATAACTTACGAAATAACTGGTAGTTAGAGTTAGAAGCTCTCAGATTAAAGTGAATATGACAAGTATTATCGGGCACTTAATAATCTTAGAAAAGAGTTGATTGAAGAAATGTTTGAGACATCAGCTTTAATGTTGAAAAATATACCAAAGTTATCTTAGCTAGAGCAGAGGCACTGTGAAACTTTTACTACTTTCCAAAATCGTGAGCTTTTGATAGATAAAATGTGTTTCTCAAATTATTGGCTTATCAAGGTAATCGGATTTCAACGGTCTCTGGAGCTTATTTTGGATAAACCAAAGCTCAAACAATTATGATAAATAATTTATCATTAAACATTTCTTTGTTGCCTATGGCTCATCATTACCACCGCAAATGTACTCAGCATTTAAAATAGCAACTAATCTCGAAATTCACAAATCAAAGAGGCAATTTTGTTAAGGGTAATTTTCTACTAATTGTCAGTAAGTTCCTTAGTTCGATCTACAAAATAGCTAAATTTAAAACTGAATCTAGTAGGTTGGGGGACTTGAGACAGAGAATACCTTACACCCTCTCAGAGCTGTACACAACGGAAAAAAAATTACCAACTTAGTCTCACGAGAAGTAAACTCATGCGGTTTCATTACTCAAATAAGATTGACGGGTTACACGTATTCCGAGCGACTTTTGGCTTTTTCCTGTCTTCAAAACCCATAAATTATCTTAGAATGAGAACTTAAACTTGCCAATAACGGAAAATATCTGAATAAAAAAGATAGTTCAACCAAGTAAGCAAGCTTATGAAGCTATACTCTTTGAACCTCACATGGTTGAAAAATATAATCTACCATTTTAAAAATGAAACCTCTCCACAATACCGCTCAATGAAAACAATTTTTAAACAACTAAATAAACTACTCGATAAACCACTGATTAAATTGCTCATTCACATAGCAATAAATTGTTTGCATTAATCACAATTGGTAACAAATTCCGAACAAACTCATTTATGTTATCAGTTTAAAGTAAGTTTTCACGAACAACTAAAAGTATGCAATGCAAATAATTGCGCTGCTGCTGGCGGCAATAAAAGCGGAAAAGCGCACTTGAGAAATTTCGCAACAAGCATGCAACCCTATTGCTCGTAAATTCATGGCAAAAACCGTTGTGGCGGGTTAAGGTGAAGGAGTAGAGTTAGAAGGAGTGAAAAGCAGGGGGTATGTCTACAATATCTATCTCTATAAAGCCAGCTATATAGGTATTTGCTCTCACATATAAAATGTATGATGGTTTGTGGTTTGCGATTGGGTACAAAATTTTTTTTGACAGAAATCACAGGGTGTGAAAAAAATTGCGTTACAAAAAAATTGTGTTACAAAAACATTTAAATATACGTGAGCTTTAATTACAAATAATTGAGGAATTCATTCGTGTTATATTGAAAAATAAGGTTGCCATATATATTTTTTTTTATCATATTTAAATATTTACAAAAAAAAGTTCTATTTTTACTATTACTAAAGTTCATTGAAGACTAATATAACAGTTTAAAAGAGGTTACAAATATTTATATTATATATACAATATATAATATTAAACATATTTATTTAATTCTAAATAGTTGAAAATCATTTAATTCTAAAAAAAATGTTATTGCAAAAGAATGGAAAAAATAAAGTGCTCAAACTGTTAACAGAAAATATATTTTTAGAATATACTTGGACGCTATTTCTAAATAAATTTTCAATAAAAAATAACTTTAGTCTCTGGAGAGAGAAAAAAATCATTTGAAGAATTTTTTTTTAACTTTTAAAACTTGAAATCTAATAATATTTTATACGAATTTATTTTTTTCATTTTTTTATTTATAAGATATTCCAATTTAAAATTTAAAAAAAAAATCTAAGATAAAAAAATATATTTGTTAATATAAGCTATTTAATTTAATCCACTTTTATATAAAAATATTTTTTTATATTCTACTTTTATAAACAAAAAAAATATTTTTGTCATTTTCTTTAAAAATGGTTTAACGTTTACAAAAAACTATTTTTTTTTAAATTCCTTTAAAAATCTTTTCATATATACTTTTTTACAAATGAAAAAATACTTTTTAAAAAATATTTATTATGTTAAAAACAGGGCTGTAGTTGTAAACTACTAGCAGACCGTAGCGCAGAGGACAAAAATAGATCAAAAATTGTTCATTAGAGTTGCCACATATCTAGGTGCTTATATTTTAAAATTTTGATTTTTACTACTTGTATACTATAAAAAGTATAGTGTTCAGTAGCAATATGTTGCACTACTTAGTAGAAAAAAAATTGTTTACAAAAAATTAGAAAAGAATAAAAAAGTAAAAAATAATTTCTAAAAATCACTATTGTATTATAATGAAAATGATGTACTGTTAAAAAAAAATTAAGAAATTCTTAGTGTATTATAATGAATAACGTCTTATATTATATGTAAAAATTAGTTTTCTATATATTTTACGAATTCACTTGTTTCTATTAAGTTCTCTACCAAAAATTTAAAAAAATTATAGATGTATTTTTTTTTTCTTAACATTTTTGTTAACAAACTTGTTTTACAAATTTTTTTTTTATTTTTTTTTACAAATTATTTTTTAAAAAAGTTTTTTTTTTACAAAATGCTTTTCACAAAATTTTTTTATAATATTTAAAAAGTTTTTTTTAATATTATTGTAAAAACAAGAGATAGTCATACAATAACAAAAACTAGAACACTATACAAAAATTTTGTTTTTGAAAAGTATTAGAAAATATCTGAGAACTTAATTTCTGTTCCTTCCTTAACTCGTGTGTAACAAAAAACTAAAAAAATATTAAAAATTATTTTTCCATATTTTTTTCGAATTTATTTGTTTCTAGAAATTTTCTTTTGTATTGAAAAAATTTGTTTACAAAAATATTGTAACAAAAAACTAAAAAAATATTAAAAACTATTTTTCCATATTTTTTTCGAATTTATTTGTTTCTAGAAATTTTCTTTTGTATTGAAAAAATTTGTTTACAAAAATATTTTTTTTTCAAATTTGTGTTTTTTTTGACTGCACATTCTTCTCATATTTTTATTAACAAATTTTCTTATAACTGTTTTTGATACATTTTTTTACGCAATATTAATTATTTTTAATATCTTTTACAAATATTATTGTAACAATAAAAAATATTTTTCTTTGTAATTTTTTTTTATTATGTTCTTTTTATCTTTTTATTAAAAAATTTTCTTATAAATTTTTATTGATACATTTTTTAACACAATATTATTTATTTTGAATAATTTTTACATGTATTATTGTAACAAAATAATAATAAAAAACAAAATTATAAAAAAGAAACTAAAAATTGTTGTCTTTAGAAAAATTATATATAATTTGAGAACCACCTTAACTGATGTGTAAAAAAACTAAAAAAAATAAAAAAATGTATAGTTCTGCGGAAACCCCAAAAAAAGGCAAACATATGCACGCATTGGTATAATTTACAATATTAACTAGTTGTCATTGCAGCCACCTATGTAGATATGTATGTATGTACATGTGTGTGTGACCATGCGCCACTCGCAGTTCAAGTGCACTTGCACTCCACGAAAACAGTCGGCAGCCGGCAACCAGCAAAAGCCAAAGTCAAGTAGTTAAATTATGGTTTGGCCCCAAAAGGCGACAAATTTTACGCGAACACTTTTTCATTTGCAAAAGGGGGATAACTACAAGTGCTCGCATATGAATTTACGAGTATCGTTCGCAATCTCACGTGTGTGTGTTAATGTGCGCTGCGAATTTCACGCCATAAATTTACACATTACACGATAAGTTAACGCGAATTACCTTTGTAAGCAGCGAGAAATTACAATTGCATGCCCTCCGTGGGGGGTGAATAGCAAGCAAACGGGGGGTACATGCGATGGCGACATACATACATACATAAGAGTTTATATTACCTACACCTCATTGAGAAATTCAACTGACTTAAGCAAACGAATGGTATTCCCCTCTCTACAAGCGAGCGTGTGTGAGTTGTATGCATGTGTGTGCTTGTATGTATGAAGGACAATAAATTTCGCAATTCGAAGTGCGAATTATTTGCCACGGCAGTAAAGAAAAGTGGGCATGCATGTGACAATAAACTGAAAGTAGTTACAACAACATAGTGCCAAATACTCACCTAACTCTCTCCCTTCTCTCCTTATCTCCCCATGTGTGACAATAACTACTACCTTTCTATGTGGTTGTGCTTAATTGTGCTTTGATAAATTTTCGTATCAACTTTCGTGTGCTTAAAGTTTGAAATAGTGCTGTAATTTTTATTGCTGCTTTTATTACATCATTTTCATCTTCTTATTTTATTGTAATTTTGTAGAAAATTTAATCAAAAAATTATTTTCGTATATAAATTCGAATAAATTCGTTAAAATTATCACAGTTATGCGAATATGTTTGATTAGATAGAAAACTCAAAAAATGCAAGAATAATTTATTTATTTGCAATATTATTTCCTTAAAAGTTCAAAAAATCTACAAAGTTTACAAAAGTTGTACAAATATAAAATTTTTAATTACTAAACCATGAACAATTTCAATAAACATTTATTTTAGAATTTTTTGTTTGAACATAAAAAATTATTTACTAAACCTAATATTTTATCTATAAAAATATTTCACACAAAATAATTAATATTAAAAAAAATTTGCGTGTGCAAAAATTTTTCAACTTCAAAAATTCTTAAAACATTCAATTTTCAAAAATTTCAATAAGACACAATAAAACTTCAAACACCAATTTTATTTATATTTTAACATTTTCATAAATTTTTGGAAAATCCCTACCAGCGCATTACATTTTTTAAACACAAATCAATAAATAAAAATGAAAAAATTTGGTTATGTTTAAAATATAAATAACAAAATTTATTTTTGTTTAAAATAAAAATAAAAAAATTTATTTATGTTTAAAATAAAAAAAAAAATTTATTTTTGTTTATTGAAAAAAAAAACAATAATATATAATTGTTTTTTTTTTTTTTAACTTAAAACTGTAAGTTCTATCAATATTTTAGACTTTTTTAAGCGCTAAAATAAATTTTGAGTCAAAAACCGTGACATTCGGTAATTTTGATATAAATGTAAAGAATTTAAGCCAAAAATAAGTTTTTCTAGTCCAAAAGAAATTTGTATTCGAAATTTACTTTAAAACTGAGAGCTTCTAGAGGCGATGTTAAAAAAAAATTTATTTTTTGTCCAAAAATTTTCTTTTTTTATAATCTACAGAGGCTAAGCAAAAAAATAATATTAAAAAAATTTTCGCTCCCCCCTAATGTATATATGGTTATAATTTTTTTCCAATTTCAAATACAAATTATAACTAATTACAATATTTTAGACTTTTCTACAAAAAAAGTTGTTTAATAATTTAAAATTCAGAAATTTAAATAAAATTAATTTTTATTTATTTAAAAAAGAAACAAATATTAATATTAAAATAACTTTTGTTTTAATTGTTTATACAATACAAAACTTGAAAACAATTAAAAAAATGTGAAACAAAAAAACTATACAACAGAATCTTTTCCAAATTTAAAACACAAATTTTAATTATTTTGAAGTACCTTAATAAATTGTGTTTCCAAAATAAATTTTTTACTTATTTAAAAAACGAAGAATTATTAATATTAAAAATTATTTTTTTTTGTAGATTTGTAGATTGTACAAATATATTGTATTTGAAATTAATTTTTTCCATTATAAAATATTTATTTTTAAAAAAACTTAAGAGAACAAACGAATGGCAGCTCTTTAAATGAAATTACTTCAAAATAATTTCTAAAAACGCCCAGTAGTATGCTACAGCCAAGGAACTAAGAATCGCACAAACACGCACACAGAATCTTGTAAGCGAATAATGCAGCGCTACACAATTCACGACAGCAACAATTGCTTATGACAAACGTGTACGCTGATGGACAGACGACAGCAACAACAGCAACAGCAATAACAACAATCTGGTCAATGGCTGTAAAATCACAGCCAGAGGAAGATTGCACGCCACTAAACAATAACGGCGAAAACAGCAACAACAACAACAAAGCAGAATTTTTTATTTAAATTAAATCAAAACGCCGACGCGCTCAACCAACACTCGCTGACATCGTAAAACAAACGCAATGCCGCCGGCAGCATTTGACCTCTAGCATTTGGTGGCCAACAGGAGCAGCCGTCAACGCGCGAGAGCGAAAAATGCACCGTTTTTTGCTTGGTTTCATTTTTATTTTATTATCTTTTTCATTTTATCTCGCCGCGCGCAGCACGTACAACAACTCAATCTAATTTGATTAAAGTCAGAAATGTCCGAAAATTTCAAATGGTGATGGGTATAGGGAAGGCGGGCAGCATTATATAATATAGCAATATAGCGCGAAATAAATAAAAGGGAGAGTTAAAATTCGGTTCGGTTTAATTTAATTTTAAATTTGAGTTTTAAGCGCACGCCTTAAAGGCGGCTGTAAAAATAAGCGCATATTCAACGAATAAGTGTAAAAATTTGTTGGCTGATAAGGCCTGTACGTTGCTATTGTTGTTATTTGCTGTATTTTCTGTTTTATACGCCTCTTTCATCTTTTCAACAGCCACACATCTTCAACGCTCTTCTCTATTCTATACAACTGAGAAATTAATCGCATTTCTTTAATACTAGCCGGGCATTTAATTTCCAATAACTCCCGTTGAGTATTAACGGTAATTATTTTTTGCTTGCTAGTTGCAAAATTATAATATGTATTTAATTTTCAAAAATATTTTGCAGTAAAAAAAATATTAAAAACAAAAAAAACTTAGATAAAAGACTAAAAAAATAAATTTTTGTAATCTCTTTTTTATATGCCCGCTACAAAAATTAAAAATTTTGTGACTTTTTTAGAAATAACTGACATTTAACATAGATCAGCAATGAGCCAAATTTATAAAAGGCTTCAAAAGTTTCTATTTTGAAGCTTTCTTGGGGTTAACGGCGAAGAGAAATGGTCATATTCTATGCAAGTATAAGAGTATATTTTCCCTATATGAAGTAGAGGCGGACTCATTGCAGAAGCAGAACTTGCGAATCTAAAGTGACCGTTGAGCAAATTCACTACTGGATACTGTAACAGGTTAAACTCCTTCCTATCCAGAATCGACTTAGACATACCTAATATATATTATGTAGTATGTTCTACATGAGCAATGAGTCCCCGCTTAACTATAAGCAACTAACCTCTATGCAGGCCCTTTGAAACCAACTCATCTAACAGCTCTCTCCCTGTGGTCCGAACCGATCGAAACCGCAGGTTTTCTGGGCGGCCTTCCGTTAGATGGTTTTGATGACAATTAGCTTGCGTCTTGGCAGCCAAACTTAGTCTGTATAACATCTACTACAACAACAAGGACCAACAAGAGACCCGATGTTTTTAATTCAAAACTCTGCGAAGATTTTGGAATTATTACAATAAAAATGTCAAATGATTTACTGAGACCCATTGAGGTCGACTATGCAATCAATTTGAATTACTATAAAAGCTCGTTTTTAAAGAGAATTCGAAGAATCTTATACAGATATATGTATTACGAATGATCGTACTCGACCTAAATACCGGAGTAGCCGCAAACTATTGATTCCAAAGTGTAATAACTAACTTAAACTAAACAATCATGATTGGGTGACTTTTCAAATAGACTACTAAGGAAGAAAACATGACTAAAATCTTAAAATTTACATTTTCCTATCACTTAAGACCTATTTTTTGCTACCCTTTGGTATTGTGGCTAGCTTAGCACACCACGCTTGGTTCATTTTGACAGATATTTTAAACGAGAGAGTAGTGTGTGTTCTTACAGAAATCACATGAACTCACACATCTACACGAAATGAATATTAACAGCACTTCTTTACTGTAAGAAATATGATTTGGATTTAATTGTAAACCACAAAACAGCTCTTAGGTTCTCAGCCACACTCCACACTCCATACTCCATATTCTCTCTCTCTACCCTTCAACAACAGCTGCTCATACTATACGCGGCTAATTGACAAGCGTTGTTATTGTAGGAAACTATGTGTGCGCCGTCATAAATTCGTAGATTTGCCACCACAACTGACACGACAAACGAAAGTTTCTGGTTGGAAAACTGTCTTCGCTTTCCGCCAGCAACAAACGAAGCGGAAGAAAATTCTAGAGACTCAGCGCCGCATAGCCTCCAAGCTGAAAGAAAACAGTGTAGCGCCAAAGTATTTCTAATAACAATAAAGCTTAAGTGTTTTTGATTTTTCACCACCCCCGTCAAAGCCACGCACGCCTGCAAGTATGCTATGATTTCTAGATATATTTTTATTTTTGAATTATCGCCGCTGTCGTTGCATGGCAATGAAGCCAATAAATTCCACGCACATATGCGAGCGCAACACATGCGTGTGCCGTTAATGGCGGGGGCACAACCCTCTGTTGCAGTATGTTAAGGGTTAATGTGGTTAAGTAGTTGCGCGTGTGAGTAGTGGCTTTGCTTAATAGAGTGCAATCGCGCCCCTTTTCGCGAAGCTGGCGTGCAGTTAAGTGAATTTCAAGTGACTCGCAGTCACTTGTGCTGGGAAAAAGTTTTTTTACCAGTGTGCGTTTGGGGCTAAGTTTTAAATAAATTTTACTAATCAATCAATTTGAAAGTTTTTGTTATTTATCTCCGGAGCAACTTAGGAAGAGTGTTTGTAGGAAAGCAATTTTCTTAATAGTGGTTAGATACGTCGAAAGCAGTTGTTGAAAAATAGAGCGCTTGTGATGCCACCTGCAAACTAAAGACTACAGCAGCGCGGAATTTATGATAATTTTTATTTCCTTCTCATTCTCCAACAATACAAAAGCTCTATCGGACCCCATACCAATCAATTTTATAGATAATCAGAATACTAGCGTCTTCTGATTAGCGACGCATCACGGTTTCGATTTTCTGGAAGTTGGAAGCTAACCGTCTAAAAACTATTAACAAATAGAAAGTAAGCTTACTCGTTTAATCTCGAAACCGATATTTCGGGATCCCGAAAGTTTTTTTATACATAATACACATTCGGTAAATGGCATATTTGAGAGCTAATTCTTTGAATCCCGAAACAGTTGACAAACCCCGATATTTGGAGATCCCGAAAGTTTTGGTATACATACATATCTGAAAGCTAGTTCTTTGAGTACCGAAACATTTAACGAATGCCGAAATTTTTTAGTATACATACATACCATGTACATACGTATGTGTACAGAAATTCTCAAAATTACTTATCTGAGAGCTATTTCTTTTAATCCCGAAACGGATATTTCGGGATCCCGGAATTTTTTGGTATACATAGACATTGTCACATTGACGTAACTGAGAGTTATGGCTTTGAATCCCGAAACGGTTTTTGAATCCCGATATTTCGGGATTCTGAAATTTTTCGTTATATATAGAAACTCAATACAATATTTAATTAAAATTATTATTAAATTAAAATTAAATTAAATTTTATCGTTTTAAAGCAAACAACCAACCTTTTTGACTATTGTTCATTTGAAGTAAAAAATTATTCACCATTTCAAGCAATAAATAATCTAACAAGCATATTTTCCATTACTTATGGGAAAAATCTAAAAAAATATTAATCAAACTTGAAATATAAAAGCATAAATTATAGAAAAAAGCGCATAAAAGTAAACAACAAAATATTTCTGCAATACGAGTATGTACAACACTGTTATATTGTAAGTTGCTTTACTGGGCAGTAGCGTGGAAGCTGTGGACGTCAAATCAACGGTTACGCATTCAACTAGCCATAAATTACCAGCACTTGAAAGTTATGATGCAGCAAAGTGGTCTTGGCAGAGCAAATGTTACGCAACAAATAGCAGATAGAGCTTACTAATAATAAAATTATAAGAATAGCTGAAGTAAGGTTGCCAGATTTACCACTTACTTATAGAATAGTTAGTGGAAATATTTAAGGTCACAAATTTGCGCATATAGCAAATTAATTTTTAAAATATGCCTTCAGTGATTACTGACTGACTGATTTTTGGCAAACAAATTTAGTGACAAAGGTTTTGACTCTTGTGTTGCCGTTAATTGGTAATTAATACATTCACATATAATCAATTAATTTAAAAATTGTAACATAAAATCTAATTTTTAATATAGAAACTGAAAAATTTAAAATACATAAACATACATTGACTTTTCTTGATACGAAAAAACATGTATAGACTTTTGTGTTATCGATAACTAATTATTCATAGCCAGCTACATTAAAAACCGTAAACTGAAAGTATTGATGAAATAAATTAAAATTAAAATAAATATCGATTTTTGTGTTATCGATAACCGATTATTGTTATAACCAACTATTTACAAAACGCTAAAATTGCAAGGAAACTTGAATTATCGATATAGAAACCGAAAAATGTTGACACTAAATTATATGTATCGATTTTTAAGTTATCGATAACTGATTATTGGTATGAACGATTTATTTAAAAAACGTGAAATTCGTTAAGCTCAATATATTGTAAAAATGAAAAAACTGAAAAATATTGAAGAAACGTATAAAAATATCGACTTTTATGCTGACTTTTTCTTCAGATAAACACATACTGCTATTTGTCTAAAACCTTTTTGAACTCCAATTGTCAGAGAAATTTTTGTTATTGATATAAAAATATATGATAATAAAAATATCGAAGCAGTATACGAAAATTCGACTTTTGTGTCATCGATAAAAATGCACAACAATTCGACGCTAAAGCTCTAAAAAAGCCCCAACTAAGCACTCTACAGTGTCACTTTTTTAGCCACCATCCCCTTTTCACACACAACTCATTATTATTGCTTCTGCATATAAGCCACTTGACCGCAAAAAGACGAACACAGCACTAATACAAGTAGCTAGTCGAGTAGAAATCATTGTAAGAAGTTGCGGCAAATAAGGATTAGGATACACACATGTATGTATATAAGTAGACAAAGCAATATTTATGTGTGTGTGTGTGTGAATTTTCTCCAGTGCCGTTTCAACTAGCCAATTTCCATTATATTAAATCAAAAACAAGGAGCATAACAGCAAACACAACAACAACACATGCTGTCTGTTATAATTTAACAACCTACAGCCAAGGAGAACAACAATACACAATACATAACGGTAAAGGCAAACATAATAATAGAGCGAAAAACAAACTCAAGAACTGACAAACAGATTTGCACCCAAAAATGTGCTGCAAATAATTTATTGTTGCCAGTGTGTTTGTGTTGGCCTAAATTACGCGTGTAGGTGTGTATTATACACTATGTGAGTATGTGTGTGTTGTTGTGACAAACACATTTTATGCGCTTGTGTGCTCTGCTTTAGTCACAAGCGCAAATATATTTCATAAACTGCCGCAGTTATTTATTTGCTGACAACGCAAAATTCACTAGTCTGGCAGCGCTTGGCATGAAGTATTTGTTTATATGTATATTTTTTGAGGTTAGGAATGTTTTTTTCGTTTTTTAATATGTTTCGCAATGCGGTAAAAGTAAACAATTTTGGTGTATTTATTTTTTTTAATCTTATAAAATGCAGACAAGTAAATGGTTCTCGTATAAAATAGTTAATATTTATGACAAGTGAGTACAATTTTTTTAATAATTGTATAGAAAACTATAATATATATTTTTTTGGACTTATCATGCAAGCACTACAGCGCCACAAAGTCGCAATTGGACCAGAAAAGATTTGCAACAAACTGAAATTAAATTTTTTCGACAGCGTTGACTTATTGTTGGCAAGTCCAGGAACACTTTGTTTGTTACTAAAGTCAAAATTAATTTTAATTTAGTTGAAATCACTAATAGGTTATTTTTACATAAGAAAAAATATTATTTTTTTTTTTTTTTTGGATATGGTTGTATAATTTTGAAGAACAAGAAATAACGTTAACCATA
Organism: Bactrocera oleae; assembly: GCF_042242935.1. Lineage (NCBI taxonomy): Eukaryota > Metazoa > Arthropoda > Insecta > Diptera > Tephritidae > Bactrocera > Bactrocera oleae. The sequence continues at coordinate 6,898,986 of NC_091539.1, forward strand.
TCCATGTATCCATACAAGAACTTTATTTTAATCGTTACTATATGCTATGGTTGTCCGATCTAAAAAATTCACAGACTGTTCCCTTGGATAATAATTTCTTCCAAATTTCGTAAAGATATATTATCAAATAAAAAAGTTTTTCATACTAAAACTGGATTTTGAACGAACAGTTTGTATGGCAGCTGTATGCTATAGTGGTCTGATCTGAGTTATTTCTTCGGAGTTTTCATCATTGCCCTAAATGTTAAACCATGCCAAATTTCGTGAAGATATCTTTTCAACTAAAAAAGTTTTTCATACGCTAGTAGCCTGATGTGAGCAATTTCTCTAGAAATTATAGGCCTGCCTTGGCCAATAATTCATGCCAAATTTCTTGAATATATATTGTTAAATTAAAAAGGTTCCATACAAGAACAGTAGTTTGTTCGGTCAGCTTGTATGGCAGCTGAGTACTATAGTCAACCGATCTCGGCGGTTCCGTCAAACAAAAAGCCTTTTGGTGAGAAAAAGAAGTGTGCAAAATTTCAGATCGATATCTTTTCAGATTGAGGGACTAGTTTGTGTTTATACAGGCGGACCGGCAGACATCGATTTAAATCATTATTAAAATATAATATTTTTTTATCCCAGATTTCAGATACTTAAAACTAAATCCCAGACCGCGGTGTATTGACCTCGTTTCCAAAAGAAAAGTTCTCGGCGTAACCTCCATCCACTATTACAATAATTTCACAGTCGATCTGACACTATCTGCGAAAGCTATTAATTCGGTTACGCTCTCCATAAAATTCTTTAACTGTACTGCATATTTTATTTAACCTCGAATTCTATACTAACTGGAAACGTAAGCCTTGTAGGACTTCATCCACTTAAAAATTGGTCTCATATGTTAATGATCGTTCAAATCCTTGTGTTCACTGAATAGTAATCCACAAAGTCTACAGCTATTTTATAGTTTTCTAACTTATCCACTCAGAAAATGAGCTCGGCTGGGTTCTCTACTTTGGCTCGAAGTTACCTCCATCCAGTTCCTCAGTTATACGTGCTATTAATCCACAAAAACCATAGTCGGTAAACATGATTCACATAGTCAATAAGTTCGGTTGGAATTACTCCCTGATTCTCTACATATATAGAGTCTTTATACACTAAGTCTAGTCTTTATAGGCTAGCGTTGCATCGTCTGCGTGAACAAATGATTTTGGTTTCAGGTATACTTAGCAATATTCCACAAAACCCACAGTCGGTTGGATTATTTGCATAGCAATAAGTACTGTTGGGTCTCGCTTCTGATTCTTTACCGAATTGGTCTAAATACAGCCTAAGACAAGGGCAGCGTTGCGTCGCTCGCGTAAGGAATATATGTAGGCTTCATCGACGTCTCACTTCACTAGATCTTACCTAATATTAAAACACAAAGTCTCAAAGCCCAAAATGAGTTGGTAGACGAAGGGCAGAGTGGGTTCGGAGTTCGCAACAGCCGCAGCAATGATGACAAGCAATGAGTTCAGATCAATGTGTCTGAGACAGGAACGAAAATGCTATAATATATACTATGACTCCACACCACGTCGACCTTATACGCTCCATTGTATGAATACTCATTCATATTCCATTTCTGAGAATAGAATCCACACAATTCCTTCAACTTAAGAGTGCCAATCTACGCCAAAGTTAGCCACTTGACAGTCTTCTGCCCAAATTAATATTCATATTTACCCAAACCTCACTTTCTTTTTCACTTCATGCAGGAATGTGTCTCAACTCGCGACAATTGTCAGCAATTTGCAGACATCAAAGTGTCTGACAAGCTACCTTGCAACTTAACAATAATCCACAGCTTTTGTAGTAACGGTTAAGTGGTTCGAAAGTAAAAGTTACCAAGGCAATGAAAAATGTGAAAGAAACCCCTAGGCAGCAACATTAGTTATCCACCCAATATTACCAGTAAGCACACGACTCAGTCAGCTCTCTATCAACAGCGAGTATACTAACAACTGAAGTGAATTCACACTCGTGTCAGCTGCCATCGAGACACCTATCCAACAGCTAACAAGAAACTCAAATGAAGAATAGTCCAACGAGCTCACCGGTTCAACAACACACAGGTTCTAACTAACAGCCCATATCGTCACCATCAAGCTCACCGGTGGAACAACAGTGAGATGTTGAGCAGCTCAAGTGAACTCGCAGCTCATACCGACCCAAACGAGCTCACCCACTGTCGTCGCATGCACCACTTTGAGTGCCTGTAAGTGGCACAACGTCGCAAATATAAGTAGCGGTCCGTCTTACTACGATTGTTGCCACTTTGATTTGAGTGTATGGCCGCCGTGGGCTATTACCATTGCTGTTGGAACTTCTTCACGACAACTGCTGAGCTGACAACATTTGACTATCTCTTCTTTACTTTACACATTTTGATTATTATTATCATTTTTATTGTTATTATTATTGTTTCAGTTGTTACATTAGTTTTTCCCCCATACCTTGGTTTAGTTTGTGTCGGTTTTGTGTAAGCCTTGCGGTCTTGTTTGTTCTAAAAACAATTGCTGACTAGTAGTTTTGCTTAGTGGTTACTCTTTTTTGTTTTTTTTTTCAGGGTTATGTTTAGCCGCAGTTCGCTTTTGGTTGCCATAAACCCACCCTTCACCTGAAAATCACACGTTCTAGCACTCCAGCTCAAGAAAAGTGCAGCGTATTACTTCCTCCATGCCAAATCTTTACTTAACTTTATGAGTACTTGCGCCCTCCGGCTTTTGCTTTCCTTCATGTCCATATTTTCATATTATTTTTCCTTGAAAAGTCTGGACATACAGAAATAATTTGAATGTCCGCTGGCTACAGCCGTCTCAAACATGATAACCCGGCTGAGCTGCAACGGAAGTGCAGCAACTGCCCTCTTGCCGCTTGAAGTGGCAGCATTTGGTTGAAAGCAGTTCAATAACTTTGTTCATAAATTGATGATAAATTTCAGAGCTCGACAACTCGCTCCCCTGCTTGGAGGAAGCCAGAGAAACAATTTCGAACGAATTTTTCAGAAGTTTCATAATACTTGAAGCACTCTAGTTTAAAAAGTTGGTTCGTCAGCATTTCCTAATTTTTCATAAACCACCATAGTTAGCTCCAACCTTCTCCTGATCAAAATGAAACACTGGTTCGTTAATTTTAACCCAGTTGACAGACCGAAGTGCTACACACTTAATCACAATGATTTCTGGGCTCAATTTTCAGATATTCCTGCATCAATTTTCTACCTAAATATTCACTGATAAGACGGTTAATACCACTTTAAGTACAGATCCCGATTTAATCTAGTTTCTGGGTCATTTTATATATATACTCGTATCATTCCAGAATTAGGTACACTGTGACGGAAAGGTGGTTTAATGCTCTTTTTGAAGCAAAGAGTCGATAAGATAATGTCTCCATATAAACGCTTAAACTTATAGCTTCATTAATTTAATTCATTCTGTTACTTTTAGACACTAAATTTTAACGCATTTGTGTCTTGCTGTTGCACACCAACAACATTGTAATACAACTCAGTGATAAAATATAAAATTGTACAAATAAATCTAAAGTGATTTGTATTTGTCAGAGATTTTGGAAAGAGCGACACATTTGGTTGGATAAATAAACAACGTAGTAAAGTGAAGAGCAAAAACAAAAACACATGTGCTTAAACCAATACAAATGCGAGACTTAAAGCAAGTTTACACTGAAAAAAATAACGTTTTTAAATCTTAAATAGAAAAAAGTTTAAAAAAAAGTTGTGAAAAAGTTTGAAAAAAATTAAAAATATGAAAAAAACCGAAAACTTAAAATCCACCTTCGTTTGGTACAAATTCCTAGATTTTTAAACACAACTTGAACAATAATTTTGAAGATTGGTCATACCAGATCGTTATATTGTATAACAATTCACTTTTGGCGGCAGCGTTGCTTAAATATAACACTATGCAGCGAAAATAACTTCAAAGTAGTAGAAATAAAATTATATTTTTTTCATTAAGAAATTTATGATTATTTATCGTTTTGGAAGAATTTTTACTAGGTAGGTAGGTAGAGTGGCTGTCTGACGATGCACCTAGACCTATAGGAGGCCCATTGTGATAAGACTTTACTAAAAATCAAAAAAAATGTCAAACTTTTTTTTCAATTTTTTTTCTAAAATTTTCAAAATTATTTCAAATTTTCCAATTTTTTTTCTAGCTTGCTTTCAAAATTTTTTCCAAAATTGAATTTTTTTTTCAAAAACATTTTTTTGGCAACTACACATTTATTCCAAATTTTTCTAAAAGTTTTCAAAATTTCAAAAAGTTTTCAGAATATCAAACTTTTTTTTAAAACTTTATCTAAAATTGGTTTTTGTTAACAAAAACGCTTCTATAAAAATTTTTCAAAATTCTAAAAAGTTTTCAAAATGTCTAAACTTTTTTCTAAAACTTTTTCTAAAAATAGTTTTTTATGCATAAGTAATGCTTTTGTTAAAATTTTTCGAATATTCCTTTTCAAAAATATTTTCTAAAAATAAAGTATTTGCCAAGAATATTTTTTCTACAAAATCCAATTTTTTCTAGTTCGTAGCACATTTTCCAAGCATTTTTAAACTTTTACTGTTTTTCAAAACTTATTTTCTAAAAATTCTGTTTTATTCGTTTTTTTTGTTCATTAGTAAGTTCTACCAATTTTTGCTCTCAGTGCAGCTAACAAGCGACGAAACAGCAACTCTTAAAAGTGTCAAATGCCAAACAAACAACAATAAAAACAGCAACGCGTTAGAAGAAATAAAATGGCAAGCTCACAAAGGCAAGAACAACAGCAATATTTAGTGCAACAACAGCAAATAAAAATGATAGTTGGCAACTTCTGTGAACGAACGATTTATTTGCAACACTTTTACTGACAGTAGCCACCACCGCTAGTCAGCGGCAGCAGCGACTCTAAAACAACCTTACAAATGCAGTTAGCAACATTGAAAGCAACGGCAACAAAATATTGGTTGCTGTCACAGCGAGTTGCGACTATTATACGATATTTTAAAGCATTTGTTTCTATGCGCTTTTCTTGTTAAAATGTTTTCTAATATTTTTTTGCAATTGTCATTTCAATTTTTTTATTTTTTATTAATTAAAAAAAAAAATTACATTTATATATTTTTGTTTTTTTTTTGTTCAATTTTATTTAGCGTTATTTTGCCAAACTTGTTTTTATTTCATGTGTTGCTTTATGCACTGCTCCACTATTTATATTTTTTCGGAGACCCATCTGTGTGCAACATTAAACATTTGTTGCAACAACTGATGTCCTTACATAGTGATATTCTAGCGCCGCCATTGTCCTTATTGTGGTATGTGCTTTGAAAAATGTCATTCACTTTTATATCCTGGCATTGTTTGTCGCACATATTTATTTGTGTCCGCATTTTTGCACACGAACATTCTAAATTTTCATTTGTTTTGCAGTGATGAAGCGGAAATGAGTGCTAATTCATTACTCAAAGAGCAAATATGTCAGTGTAAGTGCATCCTACTGTCTTATATATTTATGTCTATGCATATGAGTATATATTTTTCGAAATAATTTTCAAAATGAACCCAGCTGCAACGTATATTCTCCGTCATTGTCCGGCGTTAAGAATTATTTGCTAAAATCCAAGAATAAATCATATGCATAGAATGAGGAAAAGGCATGATAAATGGAAGCGAAATGAAATGCAATGTAGTGGCAAGTAGTGTGCAGTGTAAAGAAAACAAATTTGAACAGTGAGACGTTGCCAAATATTACATACATTTTCGATGTTACTCATACGCCATGTAGCCTTCGAATTTAGCGTATTATTAAATAACCACACTGCATCTCATAAGCCAGTACATTGAAAACGTTTTAGAGCTCTTGCAAGCTTGAAGATATTTTTTAAGCTCTTTAATCGCCCAACCTTCAAAAAATCGGTTCTAACCTCGAAATTTCGATTTGTAGAATGGATTGCTTAGCAGTTTTTTGTTTGAGTAGCGCTCAAACTAATTGAAATATGAGCTCAATAACCTTTTAGCCTTCGATTCAGACAACTTTCGACCTTACGACATGTTTAGCTAATGTAGTACGGGCCACATAAGGAAACGGCTCAGAATACCCAACCATTATAAACTATGACTATCATTATTTCTTTATTCGTGTTCCATATAAGGAAGAAGCTTGGATAAATTAGGTCCAGTTACGGGAGTTCAAGCGAGGTGCAGCTAATGATCAATCGGCGTCAAATTAGAGGTCAAGCGAGACTAAGCAATAAATCAAGCGAGGTCAACTTAGAAATCAAGAGCGACCAAGCTATAACTTAAACCAGGTCATATTAGAGATCAAACGATAACAAGTTAGGGGTCGGGCAAGGTAAAGCTACAGGCCAAGGTTATTCAAGCATGTAGACAAGCGCAGTCAATCTAAGCGTCAAGCACGGCCAACCTTATGATAACGCAAAATAAAGGGGTCAAGCGATGTCAAGCTATAAATCAAGCGAAATCTACTTAGAGGTCAAGCTCAAGTATAAAATGTGCTCAAGCTAGGTGACAAATGAGGTAAAGCTAGAGGCTTAGGTAAATCAAGCTTAGAGACAAGTGAAGTCTATCTAAGGGACAAGTACGGTCAACCTAGGGATAGCGCAAAGTCAAGTTAAGGGTCAAATTGATGATTTTTCATTATTTTTACTAAACCCACACAAAATGCGTTGAAGCATTTCAAATTCATGAATGTTGTACCCAGAAATTTGCATGCGCGCTAAAAAGTATACTTTACTTTAAGAACACTCACATGGCATACAACATTTAGCGGCAAAATCTCCAAAATTATCGTACAAACATATTACAAAGGAAATTGCCAAACAACTCAAAAGCCGCTAAATCCTGTTTTCCATAGATGCCAATTCGAAGCGCCAGGAAACTATTGTAAAGGTTTAAAGGAGTAACAGCAAACACAAAAAGCGACTGACAGCGAAATGTGCGCAAAATTTATGATTACTTTGCCGCTATATATGTATATACCGTTACTATTGCACTATTGCTTAGATTGCTGTTGCTATTTTTATTGCTTTCTTTACTATTGTTGTTATTATACCCTGAACCGGGTATATTAAGTTTGCCACGAAATTTTGGAGATATCGATTGGAAATTTTTCACACGTCGCTGCCGTGCCTAGTGGCTGTTTATTTAACAGAATCGTCTGCTATAACATATGGCCGTCAAACAAACTGAACAATCGGGATCCAGTGCATGTATGGAAAACTTTTTCGTTTGAAGAGATATCTTCACGAAATTTAGGATGGATTATTTTCCAAGGCAACGATATAATCTCAGATAAAAATTTTTTAGATCGGACTACTATAACATATAGCTGCCATACAAACTGAACGGTCAAAATTAAGTTCTTGTATGAAAAACTTTTTATTTGACAAAATATCTTCACGAAATTTGGTGTAACTACTTTTCAAGGACAGCGATATGATCTCTAAAAATTTTTTTTAGATCGGACCACTATAACATATAGCTGCCATACAAACTGACCGATCAACATCTCATGTGCTCTATGGAAAAATGCAATATATGAAGGTTATTATAGTTACGATGCAACCGAAGCTAACGTTTTTACTTGTTTCTTGTTATTGTTGTTTTTGTAGACGGGTATTACCGCGTAAACGCATCCGTCCGCTCAACAAAATCCGGACATGTGGCGAAAGAATAACACCAGCCGAAGAAAAATAACAATAGAAGAATTGTTGCCATGCAAATGTGCAATATAGTTTTATGTGTTGTTGTTATTGCTGTAGCGCAAATCACTTTGCTGCTATTGCCGGCGCTGTAGCGCTTGTTAAATCGCGCATGAGTGTATATAGGTGCGTATATGTGTTAGTGTTGCACGTTAATGCCAAAGCTACACATTGTTGCCAAAGCAATAAAAGTAGTAAGCTACAACAAAAACAACAAATACACTACACACAGCAACAACAACGAAACAGCGCTTGCCTTACACCGGCGCCAATGCAAAAATTGCCTTAAGCTGCGTGTGTGGCAGTTGAAATTGCAGCAGGTGCACGCATGACCCAACGTTGTGCAAATACCATAACAACAATAACTACAACAATTATGCATTGTCGGTGTAGAAAGATTGCTGTGGCGTTGTTTCTTTTTTTTTTTGTGATCCCCTACTTTATTGCATACTTCTAGGGGCACCAACTGTAGCAATTGCAGCAATATTTGCTTTTCGTCCCACGAATAACAGCTATAATAACAACAACAATAACAACGACAATAAAAACAAATGCATATGTGTGTGGATGCGCACAAATTGCAAACGCAATCGCAACGCAGGTGGCCTCGCCAGCACATTCGTTTGCCCATGGCAGGTTACGCATACGCCACGTACCCACTGCCGCTGTCTAAGCAAGCATGTACTGGAGCAGCGCGTATGCGGTGAGATTAATGTTCTAGCTGCAGCTGCCACTTAAAAGGCTAAAAACTCGCTGAAACATGTTTATAAATGTTCGCATGTTGCTGGTTTTTTTTCTCCGGTTTTTGTTGCTGATTTGCAGTGCTTTCAGCGCGGCATAAAGTAATAAAAGGAAATGTGGGCTCAGCTGCTGATTTTCTAAGCGCAATGCGTATGTGAAGAACTGAGGTATTCGCAAATATATTTAAAGCGCTAACAATTTAAGACTAGCTACTAAATTTTAATGTTTTTGTAATTAAATATTTATTTAAGTATTGACAAATAAAAAGTGATAGTTTACAGAGGAAACTTCAAATTTATTGCATTTTTTTATATTACCTATTTTAGTAAAAAGACTACCTCATACTTTTTGAAGAAAGCAATATTTTAGTTATAGATTTTAAATTTCGTTTTGAATTATATATGACAGCAGACAGCTGACAGCAGAAAATGTAACCACATTTCCAATTTAAGTATTAGCACTTAATATCAAAGTACAAAAAATGCATTTGATTAACCAAAAATTCAATATTTTTGTAAATAGCGCATGACAGTTGACAGCTGACGGCATAAAATACAATTCAATTTTAACTATAAACGCAATTTTGGCTTGACTACAAGAAAAAAATAAATTCAGCACCAATTAGCTTAGTTTCAACGCAAAATAACGCTGGTTATACAATACTAGATAACATATAGTATGTATGGCATGACAGCTGACAGTAAAAATTATAGCATAAAATATTTAAAAATTTTAAAGACGAATATCTTTTGGTGGTAAGAAAACTAAAATTAAAAAAAAAAATTGTGTCGAAATTTCATAGCTTCAATCCAACAACAAATATGTTTTTGTGCAACCATTACCTGAATTTCAACGAAAAATATAGCTGTATAATATTAAATCGCATATGATATGCATGACATGACAGTTGAGTAATGACGCTAAAAATTATAGCAAAAAATAATATATATTTTTTAATGTTTAATACGTTTTGGTAGTAAGAATACCAAAATTTGAAAAATTAGTGTCAAAATCAACATTTTTGACTTCATCCATACAAAGGCATACAAAACAAAAAAAAAAATGTTTCAGAAGTAATACATGTTGAATGACAATTATTGACAGGCTGACAACTGATAAAGATAATAACTGTTAGTTAATGCATACGGATACATTTCTTTGTCTTTAAAAACTACTCTAGTTGACAGCTGTCAACTGACAGCAGGCAGTTGTATTGTATTTTTTTACCTAAATTTTATTTTTTAAACATTTTATAATATTTTTATATTATATTGTTAAATTGCAATTATTATTTTTTTTTTTGAAAAAATATTAAAAATTCGTAAAAAAATGTATCACAATACTATATTTGATAACAAGGCTTTATTTGACAAAATCATACTAGTAAAAGTTGTACATACATATGCATAGCAAAATACCCTTTACAGACTTCCTTTGTTTATTGTGCTTTTTTCTAAGCTTTATTGGTTTATTTTTCCTTTCAGGCGATTTTGTAGCAAAAATGAGCCGAAGAGTGAGAAGAATGAAATGCAAATTGGAAACGAAAAGCGTAAATAGGAAAACACCGAAAATTTTGTTGTATAAAATTTTAAGGCGTTTTAATCAAAAAATTTTTTATTGAAAAAATTTGACTTAAGACACTAGAGTATAAAAAAAAGGTTTGAAAATTCCAATTTAAAATTTATTTTATTCCAAAAAAAGCTTTTAATTAGGTTTCTAATTTTTTATTATTTTTTTCTTAAGAAAAAGCTTTTAATTAGGTTTTTAATTTTTTATTATTTTTTTCTTAAGAAAACAATAGAACAATAATTTTGAATTTAAACAATTTTAAAAAATAATAATGAAATTTTTAACAATGATACTTTTCTAAAATGAATTTTTTTTAATGTTTAGAATTTTTTTTAATCTAAAAAAAACAGCTTTTTATATAAAACATATTTATGAAGAAAATTTTTATGTATAATTCATTTTTATATATATTTCTTCATATAAATATTTTTGTTTACTTTTTTATAAAAGTATAAAAATATTTTATATTTTCAATTTAATCATTTTTTGTAACAGTAGTAAAATTATAATTAAATACTTTAACAACTAACCTTAATGCAGCACCCTGTATAACACCATAAAATTGCATTCATGCGTGTATTATCCACAGAATCCGCACGAATGCGAACGTAAACCAACAAAACGAACGTAACAAAATCAAAACAATAAACAATCAGCTACAATAACAAACAAAGTCTGCCAAAGTCTCCTTTAGCAGCAACAAAAAACAGGCAACAGCAACAATGGTATAGCATATAAATCGCAATATGCTCTTGTTGCCAGCTGCTAAAGTAAAATTGCACCTAAATACCAGCATAGCTTAGACAATAGCCATGAAACTAACAATAACAACAACTATAAAATTTACAATAACAACTGCATGTGAAAATTGTAAACATTGAAACGGTCTCTCACATCACTCGTGATCGCTTACAATTTGCTTACAGCAATTTTGCAGCGCAATTGTAAGACTGCAAATGTAACGGTTTGCCAAAAACACAAAAAAAACAGCAAATAGCAAACAATAAGCCGTTTCTATGTAGTGGTAGTGTGTTGTCACATTTGCATTGAACGCAAGCGGTGAAAAATTGCCAACAAAAAAGCTTTGCGCTTATAATCTATTTTCTTTTTCACAGCGGCGTTGCCAACTACGCTTATTCGATGACATTGTCAATATTTGCTGGTGTAGCAGCAAAAACGCATAGTGCAAAAAATACAAAACCGTTAAAAAAAACGGTCAAAAATAACAGAAAAAAAATATAAACAAAAAAAAGTCGTGTTGAAAGCGAATTTTCGCCGAAACTTTCAGGTGAGTCTGAAAATGGCAGTTTATTTAAGCTGCGTTGTGTGGGAATGTTGCAGTTTTCTGTTTTTTATAACAATTTCGTTATCAATTTTTTTCATTGACTAGCTGTGAGCGTTTTTAAGCTGTTATTTATTATTAATTAAATTATTTGTTTCAGTTTTTTTTTTATATTTTTTTGCACAGCTACTTTTGCCAGTTTTATCATTGCAACTGTCTGCAACCAATTTTAATTTAGAATAATATTTTTATATGATCAAATTGCAAAAAAAAAAAATGCTGTCACTAAAATTGACAATAATTAAATTTACCACAGTGCTTTGTGATTTTAACAGAATTTATAAAAAAGTACTTCCGTGCAAATATTGAGATAGTATTTAAGTACAAAAGGTTTAGATTTTATACTGAATTTATTTGCTGCATTTTATTACTTTTTTGCTATATTTAAATAATAATAAATTACCTTTAATATTAGTAAATTTATTACGCAGATATTTATTTTAAACGAATTTTTAGGTGCTGTGTATGCAGAGACCACAACTTTAGCAAATTTCCCCAACGGGGTATTTTTGTGATTGTGTTTATGCTGTCGTATTTTACTTAGTTTTTAAACCTAAACACAAAACAATGTTGTTTACTCAATTCCTAACAAATTACCCTAAAGGGAAATTTTGTGTTCTTTCAAAAAACAGTGTGTTATTGAAAAACATTGTTCGAAAATATGATATTGCTTAAAAAAACGGCTATTTAAATAAACTTTCCGTAGGGAAATTTTTTAATTTCTGCTGCAAATTAGTGTTTATATTATATAATATATTCTATAGTTCTTTTTAAACATTATAAATTTAATATAATTATATAAATTTTGTAAAATTTTGCAATCAACAAATTGTGTAGCTTTAGCAGTGATTTCTATTTTTAAACTTTGGCTGTGGTTTTGGCTGTTTCAAATAAAAATTCTGAACGTATATTCAGCTAAAAATTTTATTTCCTCCACTTTTTTTAATTTTAAGTCAAATATGCTTTCCACCTTTATTCATCAACTTTAATTACGCTCTTTATTGCAACTTTTCACATCATTGCTTCTTCTGTGTTCTTTTTTAGTACCTCACCGTAAGCCATGCAACGCTGATTGCATACATTTTATGTATAATTTTCAATTTGCTCGCTTCAATTTTATGCTGTGTAATAAAAGTTGCTGAAAGTTGAATTATTTCCATTTTTATTGCATGTAGTTTCAATTAAAAAGTGAAATGAATTTCTGCGTGAAAGGCCATAACGACAATGTTGCAGACAATCGAAAAAACAGGATTCTACTGAATATTTAATTTTTCAACAATTTTAATATTTGTAAAAAAGTTTTCCATTATTGGACAATAGCTGTTTTTTAAGCAATTTCTGGCTGTGCATGTTCAAGCAAGTGAAAAATAGATAAATCTCCTTTAAGCTTTGTTTAGTGGAATGTGAAGAGGAAGAATAAATATTTAGAACAGAGCGCAAGAAAGTATGACTGTGGGGGCACTGCCTTACAGCTACATAGACACTGAATGTACCTTAAATCGACTTACTTTATATTTACATACTCCGGATTTATCCTCTTGTATGTAAACATAGACTAACATACTCAAGCGATGAGCAATTGTTTCAAGGTATTAAGAGATTTACTCAGAGTGCTGAAAAATATGGGTCTGCAGATTTGTATGGTTACAAAAATTAAATAAAGCGTGCAATAAATCTGCATATGTACATTTATGGGTGCAGACAACCAAGGAACCGGTCTTAAAAAAAAATACCTCAAAAGGGAAATATTATTATTGCTCCAAAAAAGCATTTGACTGAAAATATGTGCAATTTTTTACATTTCCGAAATACTTTAACATTAAACAGCACCCCCATTAGAAATATCCCTCAAAGATATTTTTCGAAACCTTTACATATTTCTATTCTACATAATAACTGTATGTTTAGCGTTGAAATACAATCACATGAAAAAAATAGTTTAGAAAAATTTCCCAAAAAGGAAATTTTTTTTCTACAAAACAAAGTTGTGTAAAAATATAAATGCGCGGCTTCTCTGTTTGTCAGCTAAACTCAATTTAAAAGTGAAAAATTGTACAAAAAATTAGTTGCAAAAAGATGCCTATAAGGGAAATTTTCTTTTGCTTTAAGAAATGTCCAAGGTGCTTATAATTATGTGCTGCTAAATGTAATTTTGTGGAAAAAAGCGGTTAAAAAAAATTCCCCAAAAGGGAAATTTTATTTTGTTATCTAAACAAAGTTGTTGAGATGTAGGAATGCAAATGCACATGTTTCTCTATTTTTTTTAATGATGTCAGAATTAGTTTAATGACATTTAAATGAAGAAGTTTAAATAAATGTATACATAAGTATTGTAGATAATAAATACCGGATGCCGGATGTTAAATTACAGTAAGCTGAATACGCAATAATGTAGTAAAACCTTGTTATATAAATATATTAGGCATCACAATGAGAGTGTGTATGTATGTCTACAAACATATGTATGTATGCATAACTCTCTCATAAGCATAATATTCCAGAAACTATCAAATATAGCTTACGCGTCGACTTAACCGCCAGCAGCTGCTTACGCCGTAAATTAGGCTAACTTTATGGACTTTGCATGAATATCGGCATACATATGTATGTACAGCTATACATATTTAAATATGCATTTGTAGATGGCAACAACAACAATAAGCGCTTAAATTTAGTAACAAAATATTTGTAGGTGCCTAATCCTGCGCTACTTACGACGGTATGTTGTAGCAATGCGCTTCAGCTACACCAGATATGCATGTACTCCACTTGCACTCACACACACACATACACACACGCAGGCACTCTCTTCACGTCCTTCGTATGGCGTCGAGGCTGCTTACTATGCGAAATCTACCATTATTACGGCTAATTGCAGTTGACATAGCATAGCTTTAGGGGTAAATTGCACTTACAACAGCAACAACTTGCAATTTCGGGTAGTAGCTATTTAAGTGTTTCCGCTACGCCTAATTGTATGCTATAAATAATTACATGCAGTGAGCTAAGACATTGCAGCTGCTACACGACGATGCTATGCGACACTCATAGCCGTGCTGATTGCCTTATAAGCCGCTTGGGTGATTGACATGTGGGAAATATCTCGACGAAGCTTAAGCGCCTAAAAGCAACAACCAGCAAATGTTTGTGGGGTCGCTGCAAAGTGCATGGCTATGGCAGGCGTTTGTATTATGACGAAATATTTGTAAAAAAAATCAAAATAAATTTGAAAATCAAATTTGTAGCAAATATTTCAATGACAGCGGCAAAATTGAATTTTACAACGTAATATAATGTCTGTCTGTGCGTATTAATTAGATTGCTGTTGGCGCGCATTCAACGTTTTTAGCGTAAAATGACAAATGTTGACAGTTCAAATGTCATTACGCGCAAGTTATGTCAGCGAACATGTCTTTCTGTTCGCTTGGCGGGGGAGAAGCGACTGCCGCGCAATGCCGTTAGCTTGCTACTCCGTTTTTGATATGCCCAACAGCTGTGGGTTTCGACATAAAAATGTTGTAAAATTGTTTGAAAATTTTTCATTGACTTTTTGTTGTGCATAAAAGCGCATAAATCGCATAGCATATTTATGGGCGTAAAAGCATTGAGCTAATGCTACAATTGAAAATTATAGAGTAGCGCGTATTTCTTTATGGCAAAGCAACAGCTGTAAATTGTGACATCACTTACGTAGCTAATGAATTTAAAAATGTTTTGGTAACGAAATTTTGTTGCCTACATATTGGCGCAGTATAAATATATAACCAACAAAGCTGTAAGCTCCAAACTGAGTGTCGCTCAGCGTAACGATACGGCAGTTTAACGAAATGGGGCGTTAGACCCAAGTAAAAAGTTATACGTCAAGTGCAGCGCGCGCACAAAATGAAAAATTACCGTTACAAAGTAACGCTCACAACCAAATACACGTCAAGTTATAAAAGCTGTAAATGTGTAGCACAGCAAGCACAACCGCCGCAGCGCAAAATACTTCACAATAGTAAAACCACAGTACACAATTCGAATTTTCTTGTAGTAAACGCCAAAAAGTGTGCATTTAAAAACGCAAACCAACACATACAAGCTATATTCACGTCGAAGTTGTTGTTATAATAGCACAGTTTGCCTTCAATTTCATTTAAGCTTGTTATTTTTCGACGCATAAACACTCCTCGCCACTACACGCTGCTCGCCACACCGTTTCCTCTCCACCCACCCGGACACACAGAGGAGAGAAGACCGCTGGAGTTACACACACACATCAGTTCCGCCGCCAATATTTTGCCTGCGCCTGGTAATTGTTGTGGACAAGCAAGTTACACTTGATTTGCTTTGAATTGCTGTGCATTCACATACGCTATCAGGCATACCACATTGTGTTGCATACTTTTGTGCGCCAAACAGTTTTCATTCAATTTTTTGTATTTTTCATATTAATTTTTACATTGCTATGCGAAATAAATCAATATTTCTGCATGATTGCTATTGAATAGTCGTAAAAAATCTGTCAACCGCAGTGCTTTGTCGCTTATAAGCCGGGAAGGAGGGACAAAAAGAGTGCCTTATTTTAAGTGTTTGGTACACCAATTGAAACATGGCTAAGTACTCCTATGGAATCATCATTCTTTCATTAACTTTTGCTGCTTAAGCACTTTAAGTTTGAAATTTCATTAATAAGGTATACACGTTTCGAAATTCTTACACTATTTATGTAATTAAACATATAAGAGTATGTAACTTTGGTTCAGTATTTTTATACGATAAAAGTTTTGTTGCACCTTGGCATTAATTTAAACTTGCTACTGACAGTTTTTGTTGTACTTTCGAATAGAGTCTTAGGTTTGTTAGCTTTACGGACCGCTTCTAGATTCAGCCGAACTATCTGTCTATTTGTATAGTTCTTCTTTAACTTTGACTCTCCTTTTTGCCATACTATACAATTATAACTTACAAAATCTAAGCGTATTAACCCGGCTAACCCGCAATAACCTAAGCCTACATATTTAAGCAATTCAATTGTATTATTTCGTGTAGACCGCGAAGTGTATCCGAGCGATTACAAAATCAACCTATTTCTTAGGAAGCAACTTATTCAACAAGCTGCCACCAGCCACTGCCATGTGTAGCCCTAAAACATGCCATAGACCACATATGCTCTTGATTTTAGCGGAACTTCTCCCGTCCGTTCGAAACCGGGGAAGTCTAAGAGCCCTACAAAGCTCACATAAATAAACATTAAATTATTGTAAAAACAGAGAGCCTATGTTGGATGAAAGAGATCTTGAATCAGAAAGACCACATCGGAAAGGATTTTAAATCTTACTATTATAATTCTTTCAATTCGGTCATCCGCTGCACAGAAACTAACTGAATCTGATCAGAACAAGACGGTTCTTCAGTTTAAAGAGATATCAATATGTTCTGTTGTAGCATTAACAAAGCAACGAGTTACCTATTTTCAGACATTCGTGAAGCTTTTAAGAGATGTCTCTGCTTACAGTGTGGTTCAAGGGTAGTCCAAACGTTCTGGTTGATGTTTATAAACAATACTGTGGAAGAATATCAACGAACCAATGTCTCTGATATTGATATCGAAAGCAGCCACTACAATAGATGTAAGAGATAAAAAATCAATTCTAGCCGAAGGAGATGTGCTTTTCTCAAAGAATGTCTGAGCAAGACCGAAGTAATTGAGAGAACTTAAAAATTTTAAATTCTAAAGAGCTTAGACTAGCTGATATAAAATTTTGAGAAGTTCAAAAACCTTCATCAAAGCCAGAAAAGATAATCCTAATATCTCGAATAATTCGCTTCCGTGGATGATTCCTAGCAACAAGAAAACATCTGGCTTGTTTAAGGGATGGTGCATGTGAATAAATAGTTCTTACAATTCCTGGATACATGTAGCTGGTCAGAAACTGAGAAGGAAACCAAGCAAGCACACCAAAACCGAGTTTGGAAGCTTAAAAAGGACGGTAACTATGGATGATTAGTATATCTGAAAAATGGAAAAGGGTGGTTAGACGGAAGCTTGGACATACAACAACCACTTACCAACAAAACTTCATACAGAAGCAACGACAATTAACTGATATTAGCAACCGCAATAGACGAGTGAAGTACTTGTAACTAACGAAGCCTTAACGATCCAAGATTCAATTGACGAATGGCTAAAGCACCATAGAGCAAGACGACCATCGGAAAAATAGTAAAATAAATGTGTATAAATATTTTTCACGCCAACTCCATATTACCGATAACAACACATTTATTTTTCTGCACTTAATAGCAAATCCACAGCAAGCTTAACGATTGCGCTGCTGCGCTAAAGCACTTAAAATGTATTTGCTCAAGCAAGTGCTCAGCTTTTACAGCGCTTACTTTACAACAAAATGGTAGAAAGGTCCAGTAAATATATTTGCTACGAGTTAGCTGTAAGTAAGTACTATATTCGTATGTGTTGCTCGTATGTAGTGACACGCGTCTCTGTTTACATGCCACACTTAATGCTCAACACTCAGTGTTTGATAATGAATTGCACGACATTCATAATTTATAGTTGTTGTCATATTGGTTTTCGTCTGCGCCAAGCGAGCAACCGCTCGACAATAACGGAAACACTTAGGTACAAGTGTTTAATAGCCTTTGGGCTCTAGGAAAGGGCTCCGAAGAGTGTATGCAAGCGGCTAAGCTTCGTCGTAGCGTTGCCTGTGGGTGTTTGCTCAGTACGTTCTTGTTTGGGAAAGGTAAATTTGTAATCGTATTCTTCTAGTTTAACTGCAAACAATAGAAGGGTGTAAGCATATATGCTCGTAGATAGTTATGCACAGCTGTGGTCAAGTGCCCACTCTAGTGTGGCGGTTGAGCTGATGAGAGATGGCACAGTCACTTGTTATTTTTACACTCTTCACTCAACTAATTGCCTTTATTAATGGTCACTTCTACGGTTAGTCTACAAAGTCACAAAGTACTAACGAAAGATGTTGCAAACCGTTGGTAGAGCTGAGATTTTGTTCTAAGAAGCGAGATTCGGAGCTTCAACAGTTTTAAGAGTTGGTGGTTTTAAATTGTCCCATTTCATAAATCAAGGGAAAAATAGTCCAGTTGGAAAGCTCAAACTTGGGATACCGAGTACCTGAGCTATATCTCCACTTATCAATGAGCAAGTTTCGTAGGACCTCAGAAGCTACGTAATTCTTTCTATGGGTTATTTAGTTGGCAAAGTAAGATAGGAAAATACCGAAAACGGAGCGGTATAGCGAAAGCTACTGCGTACTCACTCTTAGCAGTTGTAAAAGCCGTATACGAGCACTATTTATTGCTGTAAGAGCCGAGTACGACAATATTTTGTCAGAGAATTAGAATGATGTTGTAATATGTATTGAACGTAAAGGATGTTCTAAGGGTCTTTTACTTTATGTGAACTTAAATAATATATCCGGCACATATCTGGCTTCATTTAATCTAAGTCAGGAGGATTATAATTATGTGATAGATTTTTAATTAAAAGTGGACTAAAATCAGTTGATCTCGCCTGATTTTGATTTCAAAAATCGAGCATTTGACAGTAGTCCTTTAAATAATAGTATTTCACAGTAGCCACATGGTCATTTAATAGAATGCAATGTGGACTTTCTCAAAATGAGAGTCAAAGTTTAGGGTATCCTTCGGTCCATTGATAACCGGTGGTGGAAATAATGTGGTCAAAGTATGTAGACTAGCAAAAGAAATGCCAGCTTGCCCAAAAATAAAAAAGGTACGAGTTAGCAAAAGAATTTTGCATTATATGTTTGCCATTTACACGGAAATAAAAATTTGAAAAATTATGTAAAAAAAAAGTTTATTATTACATATTTTTTAGTATAGTGTTGCCATACGTAAAAAAAGTGTATAAAATAAAATAATTAAAAAATGTTGTATGAAGGGAAATGTTTTACTAAAAAAGACTTTATTACATATTTTTGTGTAGTAGTGTTGCCATATGTTAAAAATGGTATAAAACAAAAACAATTAAAAAATGATTATGAAGAGAAATCTGTTACTAAAAAAAGACTTTATTAAATATTTTTGAGTATAGTGTTGCCATATGGACTAGGACTTTATTAGATATTTTGGAGCATAGGGTTACCATATGTAAAAAAAAGTATAAAACAAAAAAATTATTATTAACAGAAATCTTTTACTAAAAAATACCTTGTTACATATTTTTGAGTATTGGGTTGCCATATGTAAAAAAGGGTGTATAAAATAAAAAGGTCAAAAATTTTGTATGAAAGAAAATATTTTACTAAAAAAGGACTTCCTTACATATTTTGGAGTATAGGGTTGCCATATGTAAAAAAAGTTATAAAATAAAATTGGTATTAAGGCAAATTTGTTTACTACAAAAAGACTTTATTTAAGGGTTGCCATTGTAAAAAAAGGCATACAACAAAAAATTTATTATGAAGAGAAATCTTTTACTAAAAAATACTATTACACAGTTTTAAGTATAGTGTTGCTGTATGTTTTTGAAACAGAGTAATCATATCAGAAAAAACTAACACCATAATAAGTAATATTGAATTAAACCAAAATTGATATTAGACGAAATGCATTACAGATAGGTTTACTAAATACAGATATATTTAGTTTAGAGTTGCCATATTTTTAGAAATTGCAGTTAGCTTGAAAAAATATGGATTAACTTAATAAGGGCTATTACATTGTAAAAAAATATTTCAGATCGGAATTGGCATCGTTCAATCATTTTTTTTACTCGTATAAATTATATTTCGCTTTATTAACGATAAAAATATGCAAATATCGTTATCGTTATTAACTTTCCTATGCATCCCATTCGAAATATTGCTCGAGAACAAACCTCTGAAGCTACTTCACTTTTTAACCGAATTGTAATTATAAATCATTCGACAAGGAAAACAACTTTGATTACTACTCCGACATTAATGAAGCGACATAAGGCACAAGCGCAGCAAAATAAGACATATGTCTAACGGTTGAATAATTTTATCAGTTCGTGATGTTAAGTGACAAACGCGCAAGCAAGCAGATAAAATAGTTTGTTATTTCGTTAAGATAAAAATGGCAATTGTGAAAAGTAGAAATAATTGATGATGGAAAACTGATGAAATTTCAGTGAGTACTAACTGAATGGAGCTGCTGGATGTATTTATTCAAGACAGAAAAATTATATTGAAAATTTTATAAAACAAGTAAAAACGCTATAGGAAAGAGGTGGAAAGAGGAAACACTAGCAGTATACTAAAAGTGTGAAAAATAAACAGTTTAAACAATTTTAAATAAATAAAAAAAAAACTTATACAAAAATCGAAATTATAAAAAATATAATATCTAAATTTAAATAAAAAAATAATACGATTTCATTAAATTTTGGTTTAATAAATTACTAAATTCTTATAAAAAAAAACAACAACTGTTTAAATTGCCAAGTGTTAAAAAATTTTAAATTTCAAAACTCTAATAAAACAATTTTATTAAAAAAAAGTCTGCGCAACGTGTTTTAACTCATAAAAATTAACTGTTCCAGAATTTTTTGGCAAAGCGCATGAAATTGCAAAATGAAATTTCATATATATTTTGTTGTTCTACTATTTTTCATGAAAAAAGGTGAGTCAGAAAATATAGCTAGAAACTTCGAAGTCGCATTTTTGTATTGGCAATCGATAGCTGATTGAGATCTTTAAAAATAATTGTAAAATATTTTAGTTTCATAACTGATAACAGTTATCTTTTCAAAAGATAAAACAGTGCGGTTAAGTACAAGAAAAGAAATTCTTTACGTTCATTAAATAAATTGCCTCGACTACTTATATAAAGCGAGTATTTAATTTTTAATTATGCAAATTATTGAGAGCTAACTGCCAAGGCGACATTGGGAACAGTCTAGAAGCATTTTTATCTTTTTTCTACTTAGTTTTTCTTTAGAAAAGACTCAGGCCCCGATAAATAGCTCATTACCAACATATACACCTTTACATTCCCAAGCCATGTTCATTAAGATCGGTTCTTCTAGGCTTGACGACATCGTACAGCCAACGTATGTTAAAAAATGTGCTCCGAAATAAAAGCTTCCGCGCCTTTTCTGTATCCTAGTTCATGTAAAATTATCTTTACGAGTACCGTCCACACAAGAGAGCGAAACTTTCATACCGCATGACGCATCACGCACTACTCACTAATACGGGCCCGTTCGCTAATCATAAGTACCCATTATTCAAAACTATTTTGCAAAACCTTAACATCTATGCAGACGAACCAGGTCATCATCATTCCTTTAAGTACTTTAAAACTTGTCTTTATAGTCCAGCCACACTTCTCCTAAAAGTTAATATTCACTCACGAACCAGAAAAAACCTTACAAAATACTGGTTTCAAGATGATACCTCTTTTCTTTACAGGCAATGCTGACTACATTCAATGCTACGTATGTGAAGATTGCGAGGAAAATGAAGGCGAACTAGTGTCCTGTGCACTTCTTGGAGAGTTACAACTAATAGACACAATAGTAGAGACCACAGCAGAGACCGCTGTGATCATCAGCACCACTCAGACGACAACCACAGCAAATGAAATCAATTATACCACATCAGCTAATTTTGAGAATCCGACGTCAACGACTGCAGCAGTCACAACCGCCAATTTTGAGAATCCGACGTCGACGACTGCTGCAGTCCAACGAAATCTAACTACAGTTAGTATACCCAATGCTATTGAATCCATAGAATCTTATGAGGACATGGAGTGGGAGCGAGAAAGCGCAGAATCGCCAATACCACCTCATATAGAAACGACGAATGGAACGAATGCGGAAATGGAAACTTTGTTAGTCAACGCAACTGTGATTTCGGCCAATGAGACCGTCAAGCCAACTGATGAAGAAAGCACAATGCTGTTAGCAGAAACTGCGCCAAACTTGTTGATTAATTTGACCAACACTCTACAACAAAATATTACCACGAACACTACAGAAGTGCTTGGACTGAATGCAACTACAAGTGATAATTTCTTGAACTTAACTACAGTTGCCACAGCACCCAATGCCACCTCGGCAACAATACCATGGAGTGAAAGTTCTGAGAACAACACTGCTACGATCGAAACTACAGTTGCAGATTCCCTAAATAATTCGTTAAACGTAAATTCTACAACTACAATTACAGAGGTATTGGAACTAAATGGTACAGAGTCCACGATTTTCGAAGCAGTAAATGGAGCAACAGTATTTAACACAATTGCCGTAAGTTCTGCAGGTGAAACCACATCAGTTAATAATACGAACGTTAGTTCTAGCAACGAAATGTCTACAGGGTTTTCGATATTGGGAAATGAGTCCACAAGCTCATTGGAGCTTAACGAAAATACAACAGGCGTTAGTTCTAGCAACCCAACAACTGCGGGGATGTCGATATTGCAAAATGAAAGCATAAGTTCTGTGGAGCTTAGTGGCACAACACAAGTCAATACAACAGCTCTGAATGCTGGCAATCTAACAAGTACAGAGATTTCAATATTAGGAAATGAGTTCACGAACTCTGTAGGACTTAATGGTACAATACAAGTCAATACAACAACCATTAATTCTTCGAATGGTACAATTACAGCCATGCCGGTATTAGTAAATGAGAACTCGAGTTCTTTGGGGCTTAATGGTACAATAGAAAACATTACAACAACCGAAAGTTTCGGAAATGTAATAACTACCGGGATATCGTTATTAGAAAACGGAAACGCGAATTCTGTCGAACTTAATGGTACAACAGCCCTAACTGCTGGGAATGTAACAACTACCGAGATTGCGCCATTGGAATCCACAAGTTTCGTGGGTCTTAATGGCACAACACAAGTCAATACAATGGCTATAAGTTCAGGTAACCTGATCACCGAGATGCCAATATTGGAAACTACTATGGGAGCAAGTGAAACAACACTAGGCAGTGATCTAGCTCTAAATTCTGGTAACGTGATAACAAAAGGCGACTCGACATTAGAAATTGGGTTCATGAATTCCACATTCACATTAGAATCAGGTAATTCTACAGTTCCTGGAATAATGGAACTAACCAATACCAACAGTGGAAATGTTTCTAGTGCAATATTAACTGCAAACACTAATGGTATGCTACAAAATGTGAACGGTATGCTGCAAAATATAACCACAACAGCACTTTTGCCAAATTTAATAGCCAATGAAACAGGCGATGTTACAAGTGAGACAGAGTCTCAAACCAATGCGCCAACAATATTATCAAATGTCAACATTACAACAGTTGCAACAACTGTAAATAATACACAAACTGGAGCTGGATGGACTATTTCCGAAGAATATACGAACGAAGATGAGAATGATAACTTTTTGGATTCTGAAGACGACGTTCGCAAACGCTCGAAGAATTTAGGAAAGCTGCGCGCTGAAAGGAATACTATAAATGCTGGGGTATCAACAGTCAACGCCATTCAGGAGTCTACGAAGTTCCTGGTTAAGCAAAACCCTACAGACTTCTTGCTCAACAAATATAGTAAACTGAGGTACATAGCAGGACTGAAGCAAGTGAACATAACCTACAAATGTTACACTGTGCGCGTTAAAGGTAAGACTAGTCCACGAATGAGCTCTAATCGTAGAAGTATTGCTTATTTGATATTTAAAGTAAAGAAAACTTTAACAACACTTTTTAAAGTAATTTCAAATTTGAGAAGTTTGGGAGTTTTCGAAGTTGTAAAGTATTTTTTGCAAATCTAAGAAATTTATTTTGTTAAAAGACTGCACGTCGAAATTATCTACGTAATATTTTTCGTAGATCATTTCAAAATTTTAATAATTCTTGCCTGTTGAAAGGACTACATGACTTCAATCTGCATTTGCTCCATCAAAGAAAGGGCTTGGCATAACTTGCTTTTCAAAGAAATCTTAGATTTTGAACTTAGAACTTAAATTAAAATAACTGTAACTT
The DNA here is from genome assembly GCF_042242935.1 of Bactrocera oleae. NCBI lineage: Eukaryota > Metazoa > Arthropoda > Insecta > Diptera > Tephritidae > Bactrocera > Bactrocera oleae. Next base: position 6,923,368 of record NC_091539.1, read on the forward strand.
GTAAATGCTGTTGAAATGAATCGAACATGTTTCTATTTCGATGCCGTAGTTTGGGTTTGTGTTAGTACTTTGCACATCAAAGAGATATCGCTAGATTTTCTTGCGGTTGCCACGTTTTTAAATGGTTCATCATTTTTCTCCGAAATTACACATCTTTTCATAATATTTTTCATATTTTTTAATATTCAAATTTTTTTCCCCAAATATTTCAGGTGAAAATAAAGTGCAAATTAACAAAGGCTGCATCGCAGTACCTGCAAATCGGACCGCCTGCGAGTTGCTAGCAACGAAGTATGGCGAGGGTGCGTTGCAGGATTGCAAAGTGTGTTTGGAGAGCAAATGTAATAATCGCAGCAGCAGCAATGATTTGAAAATTTCTTTTGCAAGTATTATCTTAACGGTTTTAGGCGCTTGGCTACTAAGTTAAGATTTCAATGTCTGCACAACATTTTCTTCAATTTATTGCAAACAATTCATATTTAACAGTTTCAGCTGTATAACCGAAAAATAACCGATAACCGATTTTTGCTTTCTCATTTCAAATAAATTAACAAATGAACTTTTTTGACACTTTCTTTTCATTTTCACTTGCATCCACTCGCTACTTTAGCTTTGCCACTTATCATTACTTCATCTGTTATCTGATTTATAATAAAAGCGCTAATGACACGGTTGCACTCATAAATATTTAGCACCTTCTGACTACGACTGTCAAGCAGGAATACTTAAAGGGAAGGAAGTGTTTTCACTTGGAAAAGACGCTTGCCGTTAATAGATACAAAAGTAAACAAACAATAAGGCAACAAGCAAAATAAAAGGTAAAAACTTTAAAGGTCAGTAGGTATAAAGATATCAGCTGAAAAGGTAAAGTAATAGCGAGCATGTGAAACAGCGATAAGCGTTAAGCGAAAGCAGCTAATGAGCCTAAGAACACAAAATGTGGTGGCATAAGCCAAAAGAATGAGAAGGGCAGAAATAGATAGCATCAAAAGGCAACCCTCGAAAGTTTGTCGTAAAAATAACTGTATCATGACAACTTAATGTCAACCAATGTGATTGCAACGTTGTGTGGGAACTTTTGAGCATACTTATTTTAGACAATTATGCTTCTCAACTGCGTTGGGTGTGTGTGCGGCAATTTGACGATAATGAATTTTGATGATGGGCGGACAGTGGACTATAAACGAAAAAATGTAAATTGCAAGCAAAAGAAGATTTACATATACATATGTAAAACAAGAAAAAACGTTAACGAAACTATAACACCCTACACAAATACAAAAGATTACTTAAAAAATTTTGCTTTTGTTCGATCAGTTTGTATGGCAGCTTTATGCTATAGTGATTCGATCTGAGCAATTTCTTCGGAGTTCACACTGTGGCCCTGTACAATAACCCATACCAAAAATCGTGAAAATATCTCGTCAAATGAAAAAAATTTCCATACAAGCACTTGATTCCGATCCTACAGTTTGTATGGCAGCTATATGCTATATTCATCCGATCTGAATAATTTCTTTGGAGATTGAAACATTATCTTAGACAAAAATCCATATGAAATTTCATTAAGATATCTCATCAAATTAAAAAGCTCTTCATACAAGCACTTGAATCCGATCGTTCAGTTTGTATGAGAGCTATATGATATAGTGGTCAGAAATCGACGGTTCCGACAATTGAGTAGCTATTTGGGAAGCAAAGAACGAGAGCAAAGTTTCAGATCGATATCTCAAAAACTGAGTTACTAGTTCTCAAATATACAGACAGACGAGCGCGGTTAAATAGATTCAGTCGGCATAATCATTTATACGATTATTTATACTTTATAGGGGCTCCGACGTTTCTTTCTGGGTGTTACAAATTTCGTAGCAAACTTAATATAACCTGTCCAGGGTATAAAAAGAACGGAAGTATGTACTATAGTATTGCATATACATTTTTTCTTAACTTCAATTTTGGATCGGTTGACCTCGACGTAACAAAGCATTCTAATGTTTTCAGCAGTGTTTCTCTTACAGGCAAAGTTACAAAATACTAGTATATGACAGGTATAGGTTAGGTTTACATAAAACAAGGACAACAATGTATGAAATTACTCAACCCTTCATTCCAAAACAGTAACCTAAACATTAGCGATAAAAGATGTTCACTAGGCCTGCACTAGTTTACATAGCAAAAGCACTCTGCGAAGCTTTCCTAAACAAATTCAATTAAAGTCATGCTCGAGACAATCGTAGAAGTACTTTGGTACCAGCTCTTGTAGATCCCTTTCTCCTTCTTTTTCCTTCTATTAAAAGCAAATTGTACGTCCAAATACCTAATTGACGTTATCCAGATGTCTTGCACTTATCTGATGTATTGCATAGAGAATTTCTTTAAAGAATTATTCTAAAAATAAGTCGTGACGTAAAGTTTATAGTGAGCTCTTTAACTGTATGACAATTATACATAGATCAGCTCTAACTGTAACTGCAGAACCTTTATTTTGACAGCCAGAACATTTAGGAAGACGAAGTATTCTAGGGATTTGTCGAATGAGATGTGGTTTGGAATAATTGAATGAAAATTAGTAAGAATAAAAAGCTACAGCAGTATATAAAGCTACAGATATGAGGTCACTGAGGAGCCAGAAGTTACCAAAATTTTAGAAAAAGAAGAAGAAGAAAGTATATATGTATGTATAAGACTACAGCTAGTCACTGAGGACCTAAAAGTCATCAAAACTTTAGAAAAAGAAGAAGAAGCAACAATATCTAAGGCTATTGGTCACCGCTCAGAACCCCAAAGCTGCCAAAATCTTCGAAGAGGAAGTCTACAGATAGCTCCTGGGGACACAAAAGTTTTAATTGCGCATTAAAAAAACTGTCTCCTCTAAAGTTTTACTTGTTTTTCGCATTAATCACAATTTGTATAAATTGAAATAAAATTTTATTTCACCAAAAATTCAATGGAAACCTCGAATTTTCGAAATCAAGCAGTAAAATATAAATTCATTTTATTTCTTTACGATCTGCTTCACATTGCACAATGTACAGACATATAGAAGAAAGCATAAAATTGAATTCACTGCTATTTACAACAACAACAAGTACAACAACAACAATAATAACCTGACCAAACCACACTTGTATTGTTAATGAGCTTTTACGCCTTTCACACGTGCTTTTAACAACTGTCAAATACAAAGCCAATAGAACAACAACAATCAAAAAGCAACAACAACAAATCAACAGCATATTGTTATAAATATACTCGTACATACATATGTATGTATCATAACTGTATGTTTGCTTATATGTAAACAACAACTTTTGAATTCACAAACATTCATGGCTGAGTGGCTGGCATTCGCTGACTGTGCATGTGTGCATTTGTATATGGTGTGAACAGGTAGTAAAATATGACTGCTTCATTTTATATATACTCTAGAGTGGAGCGAAAATAATTTTTTTTTTTGCTCAGCCTGGAGGTAAAATCTGTAAGTAATAAAAAAAAAATTTTTGGACAAAAAAAAATTTTTTCCAACATCTAGAGGCCCACTCAGTTTTAAAGTAAATTTCGAGTCAATATTTTTTTTGGACAAGAAAAAATTATTTTTGGTTTAAACTCTTTACAGTTATATAAAAATTACCGAATGTGTCGGTTTTTGACTCAAAATTTATTTTAACACTTAAGGAAAGCATGTGGTCGTTTAAGACTTTTTTTTAAAACTCCAAAGTTGATTCTTAAATTAATAACTTTTAATGGGCCAGGAAGAGGACTCTCCACAGCTTCTAGAACATGAAAAATTTTTTATGAAAAAAAAAAATTGTAACTCGAAAATTTACTATTAAGCTCGATGTTAAAAAAATTTTTTTTTCCAAACATTTTCTTTTTATATAATCTACAAATTTTACCCTCAGGTTAAGCAAAAAAAAATTATTTTTTTCGCTCCACCCTAATATACACACACAAACATATATATGTACATTAAACACGACATAAGGTTTAAAACGGTTGCTTAGAAAGCTTAAAAGTAACAGCGCGCCATATTAACAACTACTCGCTTTGTGTGTGCGTAGGTAGGTGTTGGTGTATATGTGTTTGTGTGGTAAATTGTATAACTGAAAAGCTATTGAAAATAGCGACTAACCAAAAAATCATAAATGTGGCGCATTTATAGCGATATTTTATTGCACTTGCGCGTTCGCTTGCCACAACCATGTGCATATGCCAGTGTGTGTGTATATGGCGTGCCACAAAATTTTATTATCACAAATTGAATTAAGGCGGAAGCGTGCTACGTATGCGTATTGTACGTGTTAGTTATAGTTATTGGTGAAATTCAATCAAAAGCTGGCAGTGGAGCGATTTAATAAGAATTATTTCAAAGAGTTCGCGATAGAGAGCTGCCTTAAAAGCAAGCGGCGTTAATGGTAAGTAAGCATATGCGTACCTTTATGTATGTATACAATATATTGGATGAAAATTTAATATTTTCTCATAAAATGAGTTTACGCCAGTCGTAAGCGTGGTGAATGCCGAATTTGTGCTTTAAAGCTCAATAGTTCCACTTGAAACATGAAAACCGTTATATGACAGATAGAAAGCAAGCATGTGAATACATATACATATATAATATATATAAGTATATTGGATGAAAATTTAATATTTTCTCATAAAATGAGCTTACGCCAGTCGTAAGCGTGGTGAATACCAAATTTGTGCTTTAAAGCTCAAAATTTCGATTTGAAAGGGGTAAACCGTTATATGACTTTGATTCAAAAAAAAAACCCACTTTTTAACAAAATAATTATAAGAATAAAATTGTGGTAAATATACAATCTCATTACAACATCTTAGAATTTCTGCTATCTGCTTCGGAAACATGAAATTCCTTTGACCACATCCCTTTCTGCATATATTATTTTCATGACAAAACTGTTCCTCACTACCTGATATGAACACGATAACACAATATTCTTGCATATTAGTAGGTATTTAAAAACAACCGTTATTTGAAAGTTCCACCGATTAACCCTATTCAGTGCTATTTACAAACCGTTCTAGTTCCGTAGACCCAATTAGAATAGGGACGAACCCTAAAATCCTCATTGGATAGACAGAAAATACCACATTTATTGCTTCGAGAGCACTTACTACTCCGTATCGCTTTTGTGAACAGATTTTTAGACATGCACCGACTCTGCTAGATATAGATAATCCATTGCTTCATCAACTAATTCATAATCAGCTTTTGTGATATTCAAAAAGTGTATCTTAAGCCTAAATTTATGCTATGAAAAACTGAACCCAAAAAGTCATACAAGTCTACCAAGGTACCAATAACAACTATTCTCACCACACAAAACTTTACCATATTGTACGATACCTTGTGTCTGATCTTTTCACCAAGAGAGCTAATATTCGATAAGAAGCCTCTATTTAGTGTCATACTTCGTTCCTGCTTCTAGGTTAGTGCATTTAAGTGGAATTTCAGTCCATCCATAAGAAAAATTCTACAGAAACTCTTTCAGACCTATTTTGTTTGCGTGAAAAATACGACGAGAGAAAATAAACTCACTCCTATAACTACTCCAAGACATATAATAAAAAGTACCATAAGAAGCCGAGTAGCACACAGTTATTCTTAAGGTTAATGCTTTTAGTAGTTTCGACAAGAGGTTTCAGTTGAAAACTACTAGCTATATCTCCTTCGAGAGCGTCATATTAGAGGTTAAAAGTTATATATAAAATAATATTTTCCAACATCACTTTTACACTCCTGAAACACATCGATTCAGCTACAAACACACACTAAGCTTTTATTTTATCTTCAAAGCTCTTGAAAGTGACGCAACAAATTTAAATAACTTTTCAAATCACACTTTAATGCTTCAATTTATGTTTATATGTTTATATATACGCAAATGCAACTAAATCCTAGCAATTTTTATTAAATGATTTTCCCCTGAGTAACTACCTTTAAAAAGCTCCAACTAACAAATTGGCAAACTAAACAAATTTCTCAAAAATACAACTTAACGCACTTGAAAACCGCTACCCACGCCACTTTAGGCCAACTACTTAAGAGTACACGCACACACACAAACATGTAAGGGCAAAGCGTTAGCCCTACGTTGAGTACTTGTATGTGTTGCTTGCCAGCCTGCATGCAATCACATGCTCCATAAAGCGCATGAAGCGTTCCACTTCCTTAGATTTCATCAGCGCAGCGTTGAGGATTTGCTGAGTGCTTGCATATATATATATATATTGTGTATGTGTGTGTGTATGTTAGAGTGTTTGTGTGCGCCTAAAAGTAGGCATTACCCCAACCGCTTAATTTCGCATATTTCTACTTTTTGACTTTTCTGCGAGCAACTTTAGTTTTTCACTCAGTTTTTCTTTACGCGCAATAGGCACGTGAGTTCACAAAATAAAAATATGAAGAAAAGGAAGTAAAAAATTTTAGGAAAAGCTATGACCAACCACATACAGGAAGCAAACACATATTCAGCAAAAGTGGTGCAATTGTAAGTTTACGAGTAAAATGACGAAAGCCGCGAAAAGCTAACTGGCATATGGAATTTATTAAATTATTGTGTTGTTGTTGTGGGAAATAGAAGTCACTCATGCTTTGCTGAGTTACGCTTAGAGTAAGCGAATTTTGACGGTTCACAGGTTAGATGCATGTAAGATATAACATTTAAGGTGGAGATAGAAGTAATCCCGTAAAATCTCAAAATTAAAATAAAATATGCATATTAAATTTGGAAGTGTCGGGATTATGAAATTATATAAATTAGTTAAAAACGTCGATTAAAATCAAGAAAAGCATTAATTTTGAAATTAAAGTTAAATATTTATGTTTATTAAATCCTTAGAAGTCATTGAAGTCATAAAATGAAATAAAGGGTTTTTGACAACAAATGTAACAAACAAAGGTTGTTGCCTTGGCTAAAAGGAAACGAAAAGAGGTCATTGACCTCATAAAATGTAAACAAAAGGGTCATTAAGCTCATAAAATGTAAACAAAGAGATCATTGACCCCAAATGTTAACAAAGGTTCTCGACTTGACTAAATATAAACAAAGATTGTTGACTTTACTAAATGTGAACAATGTTTGTTGACTTGGTTATATATGAACAAAAGGGTCATTGACTTCGTAAAATGTAAATAAAGTGGTCAGTGACCTCACAAAGTAAAAAAAGGGGTCATTGACCTCATAAAATGTAAACAAAGAGGACATTCACCCCATATGTAAACAAAAGGGTCACTGACTTCATGAAATTTAAACAAAGTTAAATGTAAACAAAGGTTGTTGACTTAGTTAAAAGTAAACAAAGAGGTAATTGACCCCATAAAATATAAACAAAAGGGTCATTGCCCCAAATGTAAACAAAAGTTCTTGACTTAGCTAAATGTAAACAAAAGTTCTTAACTAAATATAAACAAAGGTTGTTGACTTAGCTGAATGTAAACAAAAGGGTCATTGACCTCATAAAATATAAACACCTTTACGCTTTTTTTTACATCTAAGCATTTTAATTGGTTTAGTATTTACCTTTAATATTTATTCGCCTAACTTTTAGTTTTGTACTTAATTCGTGCCTAATTTTATTTCAATTTGCTTTTCATTGACACTTAGTCAAAAACAAGATTAACTTGTTCTTCAGATTTGTGGGTGACAAAAAAAATAATACTAATGCAAACAAAAAAAATATGTAAAAAAAAAATAAGGTAAGATATATATGGTAGAAATTATTATATATAAAAACAAGATTAAAATTTATATGGTGTATAAGATGGATGAGACAGTAGTTCGTATACATATTGGACGAATTTGGCCGTGGTGGCCCTGCAAGACCACTTTTCCTGCCAAATGAGATGTACATCCCAGCCTGTGAATCCCTCACTGAGTCACGTTTCCAACTCATAAGGCAGTATTCGCCTTCTTTAATGCTACTTCGCCACATAAAGTCAACTTGTTCGACTGATTCTTGGCCTCTGTTGTGTGCCAATGGATCCAGGTTTAGTTGACGGTCTCGATACGAGACAGAAATAACTTCAGAAAGCGCTTAAACAGCATTAAATACTATTTAGCAGCGTACTCACGGTTGCACTTGTTGTCGGGAGAGAGCAAAGACGGTATCCAATAGGCAGAAAGCTTTCGAATGACTAGTATTTCATGTAAAATGTAGCCCATGCCGTCTTTTGAGATGCCTTTTTTCTCAACTCACTAGCGTGTCTTCTCATAATCTGTACTTCTCAAACGATTTATGTAGAAATTTTTATATATTGAAAGTACTCAGGGTGTCCAAAAATTTTAAGTAGTGTTGTAGGGTTGAAGTAGTTTCTATTAGAAACTCATATTTAAATCAATTATATACACACAAGCGCTAGGTTTCTCAACTATAGCATGAAAGAATAGCTGTAATTCTCGTTTGGCGGCTTCAGTGCTACACGGATTTCATTTTTAGCTTTCACCAAACTCCACTTACTTCTTCTCTTCTTCAACTTCAACCGTTCCGACAATTGACTAACTTCTAATCATTTCATAATCGTTTCCAGTGCCTACCAACCACAAATTTATGTGTAAATACCCTGACAGTCTTATACAATTGTGTTATAGCCCACTTAGGCGCAATATTAAATGCAAATATGCCTTCACTAACAGCAACTATTCATTTTGGAACAATAAGTCAGCAAATATTTGCTTACCATCTATTGTTCTGCTATTTGCTTGGTAATTCGTGGAACCCTTTCTCGTCTTTGTTTCTATGGCTTCGATGGGGTTGCTAAGCAAATTTGTCGTGTAATCAAACCGAAACTGTGTTATGTTCACACAGTGCGTCTGCCGGACTGACAGTCCACTGACTAGAGGCTGTAAACAAATCAATTAAATGCAGATATCTCATAATGACACAGACACAAAGCTGGAAATTGCCATTTGTATTTAAATATTATTTGGGGTTTCGAGGAATGGTGACAGTGTTGATTGTGAATGGAATAGAATGTTGAATGGGAACATTGTTGTGGGCAAATTGTGGTGTGCGAAGGTTTCGGGTGTGGAAAGACGTATGATTTCTCAAGCTTTTTAAATGTACCACCGACAGTTAAGCCGGTTCATATTCCTGGTGCGGCTATTAGAATACGAGTATATTGTATGATTGGACAGTGAAATCTAAAGACACATTTCTTCATTGTTTTTGCTATTCTAACAGTAGTCAAGACGAGTCACTCATCTCATCTACAAAAAACATTATTTCCACAGCAAATTAGTTAATCAATCAGCTTCGACAGAGTAAAGTGCGTCGAACCTCTTGGTCAACAGTTTTCTTTATATGACTATATTCTTGCAATTCTTTGATGGTAAACTTATACATTTTAGACCTTGCTAGAAGCGCCGTCACCCAAAGAAGAGTCTTCTTTAAGAACCTTTTTAGATTTTGATACTTTTTTTGTGAATTTTTTTAAATTCAATTCATTAAGCATGAAGAGTTGCCTAGGAAACCGTAGACGAAGCACTAAAACACGTCCGTTCCCACGACAGTCGAGTAAACGTAACACGGATTTTTATTTGCCCAAGAACTGTCAACTCAGCAGCATTCTTCAAATTTATTTCAGGAATATTTTCTATCGCTACAACAACAATCACCTGAAAAACGTGAAACGAGAAATAGAAGTGGATTAGTGTAAAAAAACAATTATTCAATCGACCAGGGTCAAACAACTGCAAGATCTCGTGAAATGTGAAATTTGGATGAAGCTGGAAACAGCGAAATCGATAAAAAATCACTCATGGTTTTTAATAATCGATTTCTCCGTTTCCAGTTGGCTTGTAGATCTCATGAAATTTTGAAACTTTTTACTGCGCATTGTTCAGCTTCAACCTATTTAAAATGAAGAATTGCTTAGTGGAGGCAACACCAACTACTGAAAATCGGTGTACGACAGCAAAAACATGGTTGGCTGTAAATTTGAATAATAATGCTGAAAATATCGCAAAAAAGGCAAATGAAATAGAATCTCCAAGCGACAATAGCTGGTCTTTAGACGGTAGCCATGAAACATGAGAGCAATTGCTGTTGTGAAGGTGAAGTAATCATTGTTTTTTCCAACGAGGTTCAGCACTGAAAGCCAAAGCAGTAATTAAAAGAAGAAGAAAGGTTATGGGATCAAAAGGAAGAACGATATAAAAACAAGTCTAACGTGTCGGAAACCTTATGAAATATATATATAATAGATCATCGTGACGAGCTGAGTCAATTTAGCCATGTTCGTCTGTCCGTTGTCTGAATATATGCGAACTAGTTGCTCAGGTTTTGAAATATCTATCTGAAAGTCCCTTGCCCCCCAATAAGCTGCTAATTTGTTCGTACCGCCGATATCGGACCATAATGGGACATAGATGCCATAGCAACTGCTCACTCAAAATCACGGCCTTGTATGGAAAGCTTTTTTATTTGAGAAGATATCATCACGAACTTTGGCACAGATTATTATCGAAGGCAACTCTGCAATCGCCGAATAAATTGTTGAGTTAATGCTTTTCACAAATACAAAAGGTACCTTAGAAGAACTTGATTCCGATTATTCAGCTTGTATGACAGCAATATGTTATAGTGATTTGTTTTGAAGAATTTCTTCGGAGATTCTATTATTGCCTTAGATAATGATCTGTTCCATATTTTGTCAAGATATCTCGTCAAATGAAAAAGTTTTCCATGCAAGCTCTTGGCTCGGATCGTTCAGTTTATATGGCAGCTAGTAGTCCGATATCAGCCATTGAGACAAATGAGCAGCTTTTTGGTTAGAAAAGGTTATATGCTAAATTTAAGATGGATATCTCAAAAACTGAGAAACTAGCTGGCGTATATACAGACAGGCGGACAGATGGACAGACAGACGGACATAGCTAAATCAACTCAGCTCATCATGCTGATCATTTATGTATTTATTTTATAGAGTTTCCGCCGTTTCCTTCAAGGGTATAAAAATCGAGATAAAGCTTACACTCTCTGTTAAAAAAAAAATGCGTCTGTGAAGGGTATTATAACTTCGGTGCAGCTGAAGTTAAATTTTTTACTGGTTTTTACTGCAGTTTCCATTACAAGTTTAAGGTTTACTAGAACTTAAAAGTCTCGCAACGACGAAGAAATGCCGTAATTAAAATCAGCAAGCAAGATAATTTTACAAACCTGGCGTTAGTGCCCGGTTATATACCTACAATACTAACCAATTAACTGATTTGAAGCTAACTTAGGCGGAAGTAAATAACTGAAAGCTAGTTAATTTATAACCTCCAGCTTGGCTGCAGTTGGAGGGAGTGAGCGCTAGAATATTAGGAAAGGGTTATCTTTAGTAACCAATCTTCCAAGATGTAAACTTGCCGCCAGTGCAGAAACAAAAACAATGGGGTGGAAACATCTTTTAAATTAATGAAAAGGGTCAACAATTTGGACGTTTTTTCTAGGCCAAAAGCAAAAGATAAAAGCAGAAAAATAGCAGTACAACATTGCCTCCTCAATACGCACAAGCGCCGGCAGCTTTCAAAGCTGCCAAAAGATAGCCAATTTAGTGCTGCTTTTATGAACATATGTACCGCTGAATGCTTTTAAATTTGCGCCAACAACAAATGCGCCCTTTAATAAGCATAATAATTCTTTTTTTTCCAGACAACTTTCACATGCTTTTTTCCACATTTCACTCACTTCCACTCAAATGGAGTTTATAAAATTTATGTAGTGCAACATTGGCATGAAATTGATATGTGAGTGAGGGCGAAAAAGGTCAATTCATTTACCCCCCCGAGACGTACGAAATAACATGGCACAGCGGTGAGCGGTGGGTCAGTGGTCTGCGTTTGTGCTTATAAAAACAGCGTGAGTCCGGTCGGTCGTAAACGTCAGGCGTAACGGATATTAAAAAGAAATAGTGCAAACGGAAATTATTCGCATTAAACGCTATCTGATGTATTGCTTGGCTGATTAAACGCTCGCAGGCATAAAATTCTAATAAGACATATGCGTAGAAAGTAGACAATATAGTTGAAACTTGTTGGCGGGCTAATAAGCATTTGGTAAATTGAAAGTTTTCGCAGAGCTGTTTATGGCAGGCTTGAATATTACGCGGCAATCATAACTAAAAACGCAAATGAAAAAACTGTGCATTTGCCGCGTGATTTATGGGGTTATATGCAGTTAGAATTTTCAAATATCGATTTTTTTTCTTTTAATTTTTCTTAATTTTCATATCTTTAGGAATACACACAGATTGCATATCGTTCCGATAAATATTTTCGAAGTTACACGCAAATTTGAAAAGGCGTTTCAGAGTGCTTGGAAGTACAAGGCCGGCGGCAGCGACTTTTTCTCAGCATGGTGTTTTCAAAATCGGTGACCAACATTAGTCGAAAACGGCTAAGCCGATTAGTTTAAAAACGAGCTGCTTAAATATATTTTTTAGTAATTAATCGAAGAGTTTTTCTCTCCGATAAATATTTTTGTTTTTATAAACAATTTAAGGCCGAAATTGTCGGTGAAAAATCAATTTTTTTTTTTGTGAGAAACAGCCATTTTGTCAAAAAAATGTATTTTGTTTATTCCTTCGATTAATTACTAGATTTAATATTACTTTAACGAAATCTATTTGGTTTTTTAATTTTAGATGATCCAGTTCAGTGATATAGTGTTTACCGCAAAACGTTTTTTTTTTTTGAGAGAAGCTCTGGAGAACAGCTGTAGCTCTTTTTCAAATAAATATTTTTACTAGTACCAAGTCTTAAAATATTGTTAAAAGATACCATAATATGTGTATAAATTTTAGGATCAATAAATTTAAAAGTTTTCGCAGAAAAACTTCTGGAAAATTTCGGCCTGACAGAGTTAAGTGACAGAGTTAAGTACCTAAATCCTAGACAGAAAGCTCTCGTGGAAACCAAACATCGTGGATAGAGCAAGGAAGGCATCGGTTGCGCTGTACTGCTGCAGGGAAACCATTAGGAAAAGGTATAGACTCTCACCAAAGGTAGTTCTTTGACTCTATGAAACAATAGTTAAGCCTTTTATGTTCTACGAAATTCTTGTTTGTTAGACGAGTGTTCAACGTGCTGCTCTCATCAGCATTTGTGGTACACTACGAACCACACCAATTACAGCACCGAATGCCTTGCTGCATATAGCAGCGGTAGATATAGCCGCAAGGTGCATGGCTGCGGTAGCCTCCCTCAGTATCAGAGAAACTGAGTACTTAAATGACTGCGAGTCTAGGCACTTAAATTAATTGGATTGGTATATTGGGCAGCAATATTAGCCATAATTTCGTTGACTGTGCACTCAAGACTAGTGAAAGGATGTCTAGACTCCTTATCTCTAGCATCAAGCCCTTTTACGATTAGACTGGTTTGGCCGCCTGGCTACAGCGGTATTGCAGGTAACTGATGAGCTTGCTAGCACCGGCACTTCAGTCTCAATAACTGCGAAATGGGAACGGGTAGAAGCTACGTTGGCTTCTTGTGGTTCACTACTGCACTTTTGTTCTTCAGACCAGCTCAGCAAGCGTTGGTCAACTACCAGCAGCTGTGCAGTCTTAATTTCCGTCTGGCCTAACGTAAATCGCGAGAGATCTAGGACATCGTCCGTTCCAGATTCATGCAGTAAGATTAAATATACCGGATGTTTGGAAGAAGCTGAGATATAATCATCTCAACACTTCCTTCTCGAATGTTTCGCTTTTGCCAGATTAAGGAAAAAACACCTCGGCTCTCATACATACAGACATCCAGGTGAAATAGCGAAAATAGAAATTAAACAGCTAAGCAGATTTGTGATAGATGCAGGGCGCTTTGTCGATAGCTAATATCCAACTATAGGCGTATTTCGTCTGGCTTCAAAAAGGACTGAATATAGCAGTCTAAGTGTGAACCCGCCACTATGCTGAAGGATCAAAAAATTGGCACAAGCACTAGCACCGCCTCAGTAAAATGTCTATATCTCCGAAAATAATGTAAATTGTTGTTTTTGCATGAATTAACCTTATAACATGTTTCGACCGACACTTGATCACGAAATTTAGGCTTTGAAACCACAAATTAAAGTAACAACTTCCGGCAGAGATTTTACATTTATTGTTACTTTACTGCGCCTCCTATCGTAGAAGCATGTCTCAACAACTTTTTTCAGAGAACGTATATCATAATTTACGTTGTCTGTTGTAATAGTAGTGGCAATCATGACAATTAACAGCTGATTACGAGAACGTATGTCATAGCATCATATATAATATACGTTCTCTGCTGATTATCTTGAGCAGCTGTAATTTGGTTTAAAAATTGCAAATGTACGCCACAAAAATTGTAATTATTTTTGCTTAAGCAAATAAAACTTGTTATTTTGACAGTTTTATAAAAAAAGAAAACAAAAACGTTGTAAAAACTATATTAGAAGACTTGTACACTTGAAAACAGCAAAGATGTCTAAAGACAACAGCGTCATGTCGCACAACTCCAGTAATATGTCACTCGAGGATTGGGTAAGCGGCCCAGTCATACAAATTTTATTGATTAGTACATTGTACATGGTTTTGTTTTGTGTTGCATATTTATTCACAGACCGATCACATTAACACGCGTCTGGATGTAATCTACAAAGATCTTTGCGACTTTGAGCACAGCATTACTACACAAAACGAAACTAACGATGCGGGCGAAGTTAAACTGATGGAGCTGCTTGAAGCTGTTAATGAGATACAGCGCACCGCTCGCAGCATACGCCCCATAACGGGCACATTGAAGGACAAACAGGCGCATATGCGTGAGCAAATGGAGATGCTGCAACGTTCAGTGGAGTTGTTGGAATTGGAGAATAGAACGAGTGCAGTGCACATTATGGAAGAGCCGATGGAGTGACGGCGGTTTTGCTGTAAATTACAGTTACATTAATATTATATGCAAGCGATCATTTACAACATATATAAACCATTTTGAGTGGCATTTATAGGGCAGAAAAGTGTATGCATTTAATTCGCTTTTAATTTTCAATAGTTTTGTAAGCATTTCAAGTAGTATTATTAATATAACTTTGTAATAGTTGTACGTATGCATGTATTTTAGTGAAATAAGTATAAAAGACGGCGCATTGCTGAAATAAATAGTTGAATGATTTTGATATTAATTTTGTATGGTTTTTTTTTTGTTGAGAAAGGGTAAAAAGAATTTCGTTCCTGACGCTGCCATAACGGTGCCTAGTTCGTGTTCACAACTAATGTTTACTACAACTACTTTTCGAATTTATACTATATATAATATTTATTATAATACTATTATTTTTTTTTTGTAATTTTAAAAACCAAATTTTTTTGTAATTTTGAAAAGCAAATTTTTTTGTAATTTTGAAAAGCAAATTTTTTTGTAATTTTGAAAAATTAATATTTTTTAATATACAGATTTTTTTTTGTTATTTTAAAAAGTCAGATTTTTTTAGTTTATTAATTTTGCTTTAAGTTTAAATAGTTTTTTTTCCAGTCAACTTTAATTGTGCTCAAATTTTATTTTTTGAGTTAACTGCTATATTACTATGAATAAAGATATTTTTCAATTTTATAATTTTTTTATTGTATCTTATTATTTTACGCGCGCTACGTAAATACGCAGCCAGAATTTTGCTTTATTCGCCATATAATAACTGATGCTTAACAAAATTGTTGACGTTTTGCATATTTTTCGTAAATAAACATACACTTATAAGTACATACATACATATATTTATATTTCGTTAATTATTTTGTATAAATATATAATAAAATTCGTATGCTCATTAATAAATATTGGAGAATTTGGCCAATTTTAACTTCCAAAAAAAATAAAATAAAATAAAAAATTTTAAACAGATATAAATTATTAAAACATTTTTTAAAAATAATTAAAAACAAATATTAAAAAAATATATAAAAAAAAACAAATATTAAAAAATATATAAAAAAAAACAAATATTAAAAAAATATATATAAAAAAATATATATAAAAAAACAAATAATAAAAAAATATATAAAGAAAAAACAACAAAAATATATAAAAAAAAAAAAAAAATATATATAAAAAAAAAAAAATATATAAAAAAAAAAAAAAATATATAAAAAAAAAAAAAACTTTTTAAAATAAAATAAATTTAATAAAAATAAAATTTAAAAAAATTAAAAAAAAACAATTTTTGAATATATATAAAAAGTAATGTTTAATTCTAAAATACCGAACAATTTATTAAATAAAATTAAAACATTGAAATATATGTACATACATAAATAAACAAACTAAAAAAGCAAATTCAAAAATATGAAAACAATTAAAAAAGAATACAAAAAAAATTTATACACAGATTTTTTTTTTTAATATAACTTATAAATAATAAGAAGAAGCACAAAAAAGTTTGTAATAACTACAACTGCTTACATTTAAAACTAGAATTTATAAAAAAATTTCATGGTTTAACTTTAAAAATTTTTATATCACATTATGGAACATCTTTTAAGATAAACATATTTAGATTAAAAATGCAAATGCTTATTAAGCATTTCTTAAGTGCATAAACGTATATGCGTACAGTGAGCGGAAGGGGGCGTAAATAATTGTACATACTATTTTTAGAAGCAATTTGGCCACCGATTTCGTTTCTTAGATTTTCATTTGCTTTTTTGCATAACTATCGCCTGCATTTACACTAATTCACGGCGCTAATGTGCAGTAAGTGCAAAATGTTGCATAAAAAAACTAGACATTTACGGCTTTATACATTGGCTAACATGTGTTAGTTTCATGCTTGTCGTTGTTGTTGCTACATTTATGTTGTTTGCCTGCAACGCACATCACTCCTGCTCGCTTTCACACTCACACGCGCACGCGCACTCATCACAAACTGCACTAGCACTACCGTTGGCGCCGTCCAGCCCCTCGGCCATGCCGCCACGCCCACCGGCAATCTGCAGCCAAGCCAAAAGCAGTTGTAATGCCGGCCATAGCAATACCAAATTTCAGATATCTGTATTGAGACTGATGCGTGTCAGAAACTCGCCTTGCGAATCGGCCACCGCGCGTATTATCTCCAAGAGCAGCTCACGAGAGAGTGCGCCGATCTTCGGCAAGCGTGCCACTTTCGTAAAATCCTTTACTATTAAACGCAAGGCATAATCTTTGATATCGTAGATTCTCGTTATGTCCGAGGCTTCCAGCGTCTGCAAGACATTCTCATACGTTATATTATGCTCGAGCGAATATTTACAGAAAGCGGCTAGACGATTGTTGGATAAGCCGTAAAAGCAAGGCGCTTGAAACAGATACAAAGCATCCTGTGGTGGCATTTTCGTTTCGCCATAATAAATATAGCGCAGCAGCGATTGGAAAGCTTCTTGTGAGGGCGAGATTTCACCGATTTGTATCTAGTAGACGCAGTGAGAGTTATGAGTGGCAGCAAGTTAACAGTAAAATCATGTATACTTACATTCACTGTATTATCGGGTGGCGTAAAGGAGCGAAACATGCCTTGAAAGTAGGTGCAGCGTGCCGAGAGTATGGATTTGTGCGCGTGTATGGCTTGGCCATCAAGTATGAGATGTATATCACAAAATTCTTTGCCTGTGGACTCCAGAAAGACCGCCATGTCACTTTCCAGCGTAGTGCCTAAGTGTTAAGAGTAAAATTAGTAAATATTTTAAAATAATTGTAAGCAAAGAAGCTTTTGTGCAACGCACCATCACTCTTTTCGAAATTATTATTTTCCATAACAATTTTGCCTGGATTAAGGCGCCTGCGCACAATTTCAACAATCAACGCTTTGTCTAGATCACCAAATTCGCTCGACAGCACGACGTCCGCGTAATTTTCATCCTTTATTATGAATTGCATGCAGTGATCCTTGATGATTTGTATTCTACAATATACAATGAGAGTTTATGCATAAAAGAGAAAATAAAAGAAACCACCTACACCTACTTGTTCTTGTCTGCATTGTACAGCGCCTCCAGCACATTCTGTTTGTTGATCTTGAAATCCAAATATTGTATGCAGCCTTGCGCCAAGCGCGGCATTAGAAATCTACCCGCCAACTGGTATATATCGGTTATCAAAATTATTATATTTTTGCTATACGACTCCTTCAGGTCGATTCTATCTGTATATATGTAGTTTAAGATGATTTCGAATGCCTCCGGTGACGCCTGCGCCAAACGTACCTCCAGCATGGGCGCACGATCAGCGCCACCGCTACCAACCAAAGCGCTGCGTATATCCATGGCTGTCCCGAACACTTTCTCCATCTGCTGTTGGCGCGCTTCACGTGCCGCTAAAATTTTCGTGCGCAAATGCTTCGAACGCGAAGCCACAAAAGCAATATGCGCTAGAATTTTAATCTCCTCCGCACCAACTATAAACTGTATATCGCAAAATTGTTTATCATGAAAGAATTTGCCGTAATCGTCGCGCAGCGTGCACTTCGGATAGCTGGAGAATTGAAAGCGATAAGTATCGCCGCGACGCACGCTATTATCAACGGTGCCGCCGAAAATGTACATAGCATCGCCGATAACAGCGCTCGCATGAAATACACGACCCGACGGCACATCCGAATTCGGCTCGGCCGTGATTACCGACCACACCTGCGAGTCCAAGTCATAACAGTGCAGATCGTTGGGCAATGTTGAGTCCGCCGAGCCGCCGAAAACGTATAAAAAGCGATCATGATGCACCATAGTGTGTCCGTAACGGCGTGAAGGTGGTGCTGCAGCAGCGCCACGTAGCACCGATTCGTTGTAGATGCGACGCCAGCTGCGAGAGAAGTTTTATGCATATATTTACAGTTATTTGTACACACATTTACATACGTTTTGGTTTTAAAATGAAATTCGAAGAGCGAGTTGGTGATCTGTAGACCACTTTGGCCGGAGAAGACGTACATGCAGTCGCGCGCAACGGCGACGGGGAAATTGCAGCAAGTCGGCGGACGTTCGCCCTTTTGCTCCACCTCCTCCCATTGATGGTTTTCGCCCTGCAGATAAAATTTAATTATTTTTCAACTCGTTTTATTTAAATTTTTAAAAGCTCACCAATAAATTGAGCGTCCACATATCGTTTAGACGTGCATTGCCATCATAACCGGCATATATCCACATCTTATTATCGTAGACCGCAGCGCCATGCGCTGAACGCGGCACTGGCACACTAAAAATAACAATAACAATTTATTTAACACTTCACTTTGCCCACATTTGCTACGCACCGTCCGGTGAATTTCCACTCCACCCACATGGCCGTCTGAAATTTATACTCGAACAAATCATTTTTATTCGTTAAATTCGAGTTCGAATGTATGTCGCCGGTGTAGCCGCCAAAGATGAACATTGAACTGCCGTATACTACGGCGGAGTGATGATAGCGTGGCGCCGGCGCCACGCCGGTTGCACAAGCACGGCCCCACGATTTGTCCTTCACGCCAAAGCGTATTAAATCGTTGAGCATCGTTTTACCATTGTCACCGCCGAACACAAACATTGCATCCTTATACGCCACCACGGTGTGTTTGCTACGTCTGCAATAACAAAAAAAAATAAGTAAACACGCAGAACAATGGTTGTAGGCACAACACTTACTTGGCGCCTACAAACTCGGCACATTCGAGCATTTTCGACCACTGATGTGTGGCCATGTAGGAGCTAAAGTCCACATTCAATGCGTTCATGCTATAACTGCCCGGTGATATTGATTTGCAGCTGACGACATCATACATACAGACGGCGCCACTACTGCGACAACTGCTGCCGCTGCTGCCACGCATTGAACTCGAATTGGAATGCGACATTTTGCTGCGCGATGAAAAACTTTTCCGACTTTTACGACTGCCCGTGTTGCTATGACACTTTTCCACACTTGCCAGGCAGACGTTGCAGTAACCACTGGAGGAGAGACTGCAAACGAAGCCGCTATTAGCGCCACCTACACTACCAACGCAAATCGTTTGATTAGAATTGCCACCCGTGCCAATGACACTGACACTTGCAGCGTTCAAGCTACTTGAAATAGAACTCGATGCTAGACTGACACTAACCCCACCACCTCCGCCGCCGCCAGCGCCTGCAACGCCACCACCACCTCCGCCACTGCTGCCGCTGCCACTACCGCTCGCGTTGCCACCGCTGCCACCGCCTGCGTCTTCGGTTGAATCTGTAGACTCTGAGCCGAGCAAAGCCTTCAGCATTAACGAGTTACAGGTGTAGAATCGCTTTCGTTGGCTTATTTTGATAGCTTTTTACGCACTTGTACAGAGTGAAAAAGTTTCAAGCGTGTAGATAAACTAAAAACACAGTTATACTATGTTCTTGCAATTAAATTAATAGTTAACGCCCACGGAATTTTCAAACACGCACACACAAAGGCACACACGCTTTACTGGAGCAGGCAAACAACAAAGCCAATGTCGAGAAGTCCAGCACTTCGCACTGCTCCACACAAAACTTGCACTGTTAGCAAAGCCACCAGCTAGTATTTATATTTGTGCATTTTTCAAACAATTTTTCACCAAAATTGTGTTCTTTCGTTGCAATTTTCCAATTGCTTTGTCTGTATACCAGAATGTAAACGCACAATGAACCACAGTATAGATGTCGCCAACAAGAAATTAGCACAAATTTATGAATGAATTGACAGTTTGTACTGTGCCAAACAACAGCTGAGCGGCAGAGCTACCGTGTTTTCAATACAAAATAATTTTTTGACAGCAGGAGTAAATTTACGTTATCTGGATTTTTATCCGGCAAGTAAGTGCTGCCAAGTCCACAGTGAACCGATTTCCATATCCGTTAAGTAAAATCATATTAGAAACCCTTTTTCAAATTTAAAAATTTGATATAATTTTTAAGATGTTATTGGTTATGAATATAATATATTCGTGTGATATAATGTAAAATCTGAATTCAAAGAGATTTCAATAAAAATCATTAAAAATAATATTTAATTATAAAGATACAAATAAAATAACATAAGCAAAAAAAAAATAAACTAATAAAAAATTTAGAAAAACTTAAAATTACGAAAAAAATAGAAAATAAACAAAACAAATCAAATAAAAAACGCTTAAATAGAAAACTAATAGTTAATATACCTTTGTACATACATACATACATACATACGTACAATACTATAAAAACACTAGTATAAAAATTTAAAAATTAAATTAAAAAAAAACTTAAAATTAAAAATTAAAAAAAAAACATAAATAAAACGTTTATAACAATCAGAAAATTTATAAAAATTTTATAAAAATATTTTAAAAATCTAGAACTAAATAAAAATATATATTTTTTATTTACAAAATAAAAACTAAAATAAAATAGTATTTAAAAAAATACATAAAAATGAAATATAATATTTAAAAAAAATCAAATAAACTATAAAAGACAAGGGAAAGATTGAAATAAAAACCAAATTAAAAAATGGAAATAAAATAAATTATATAAAAAATAAAGCAAAAAATAATAATTAAAGGAAAATTTTGATAATGTATTTAAACAATTAAAATGTCTTTTAAATTTTTTTACATGGTACATATAAATACATTACAATAAATTATTAATAATAAAAAATAAAATAAAAAGCATGTTTATCATTTCATAGCATCTTTATTTGGTAACAATTTTTGTTCATATGCGCTCTATACATACATACATTCAAGAATTATTGAATATTTCTTAAAATAAAAGTCCCTACTTATAACAGGAAAGCAGAAAAACGTTTACATTCGTTCGCATTTGATGTGTTCATAGAATAAGTGTGTACGCACCATTATGTAGGTACATAAATACAATAAATGAATAAACAATAAATAATATGATTTTTATGTAACAGTTTTTTAGTGTGTAGTATGTTTTGCGTGTGTAATAATTATGGTAATTGTCAATTTCGACGGCATTAACTAATAGCTACTTTTTCGGCTAATACTAAACTTATCACAATAACTTGTTTTTGGCAATTTCGGGGATTGACACTTAAGCGGTTGTTGTGTCTTGGATTATAAGACAGTGTATTGTATTAAATTTAGTTTTTATCACTAAAAATAAATGTTAAATTAACTATATTTCAACTTTTATAGCGATTGAGGAATGTTTTAAAATGTCATTGTCTTTATGCATAATTTAACATTGTAACAAATAATACTAATTGTGTCAGTTATTTCAAATAAACTGTGGCAAACTTATGGCATACCGTTATTGCGCTTACATGCATCTTTGCTTTAGCTGTCAGTACACAAGCAATGAGTAGTTGTCATTATTATTGGCATTAAACTACATATAGGCACTTTGGATTTACTTAAACAAGTAACAACTTTCAATACTGCCCACCTCTACAAATCGTCCGGCTTTTGTGTACGCTCCAGTGGGAATCCCTCTTGCATACTGCTCTTTCTTTGCGCTTGCGCGATTTGCACGATACGCGAGAGTGGCGAATGTGTGCTGCCAGTTGTAGGTGGACGTGTGGCCGCGCCAACTGTGGGCGAAGCGAGAGAGGTGGATGGTAGCAGACGAGTGGTGCTCGTCACGGTTCCACCACTGCCCGTCGGACTGGTCGGACTGGGATCACCTGAACTGCTTGTCGACGAGGACGATGTTGATATGTTGAGCTCGCGCGCTAACGGCGATGGACGCAACGAGAGCCGACGCTGTAAGACGCTTTGCGTAGATGCTGATGGTAATGTTGGCGCTGTTGGTGCTATATTTTGTGATGCTAGCGCGCTATTCATATTTGCGCCCGGTGGTGGCGCTTTACCGGGCGGTATTTGTAGCGCTGTGGGACGCACACTGAAGCGACGTTTAAATTTATTACCAGGCGCAGTAGTATTGTTAGTTGTTGTGGACACATTAGTGTCGCGTTCACTGTAGCTTGGTGGCGGTTCGGGTATTTGTTGCACGGCTGATGACTTACGGCGACGCGTCAGCATGCTAGTTGGACCCGACGCCGCTAGCGTTGTTGTTGAGCCTGTGGGCGCATTGAAAGAGGTGGGTAAAGCGCCAACGACTGTGGAGCGGCGTGCATACAAACGATTGGCAGCAGCGTTATTCATAGCGCGTTTATTGTCATTGCTGAAGAGTGAGAATAATGGTGGCACATCTGGCAAGTCCATGCCAGCATTACCCATTTTACGTTGATTATTACTGGCACCGAAGATGCCACCCATATCGCTATGCGTTATTACTGGTGGACTGTCGGCGGCTTCCTCCATTACAGTTTGCGTATGCATCACCTCTAGAGCGCGTATCAGGTCAGCAATTGTTGTATTCTCCAACACCTCACGTTCCTCCTCTGAGGCAACCGAGAAGAGGCTAGGACGACGATCAGCTGCACCACGGCCGCCAGCGGGGAAAAGACTGCCACGACGAGACGGTGCGCCTGTATTTGGCTGCATACCAGACGTGAAAAGACTGCCGCGTCGTTGTGTAAGTCCAGCCGCATTGGAAGTGGGAAACAGGCTTCCACGTCTGGCGCCTGCGGACGGTTTCTGCGTGAATATGGATTCACGTCTTTTACGTGGACCACCAGCAACTGCTGCATTACTGTCAATGCGTGTACCAGCCAAACCATTGGGCTGTTTTGACGTCAAGCTGCCGTCCGAAGGATAACTGCTGGGTGCTCCAGGTAAACCTGAAGGTTTGCCATTACCATAAGGAGGCGCATTCGCATCAGCTGCCACTGTGCTGTAATAGTCGAGCGGTGGTGCGCGACGCGCCGACTCTGGCACGCTCATAATCGAAAAGCGGCGTGTGCCATTTGGTATGGAAACATCCGTACCAGCCTCAGCGGCAGTTATGCGCTCTTGTGAGGGTCGCTTCTTTGATGGGAACAATTTACGCAAACCGTCGGGCATTGAGAACTTCTTCACACGTGGCTTTGGTGGCTCATCCTCCTCCATATTCACAACGTATTCACGTGGCGGCAAACCAAAACTGGAACGATATAGATCACGACTATCACCCTCCTTGTAACGATTATTGATCGCCTCTTGTATGCGGTCATTATCACCGCTCCATGTCCATTCCGTTGGCAATGCTGTGGGACGACGTTGACGCCATGGTGGCTCAAAGTTGTAATCGGAGTTAGCGCGTCCACGCGGCTTAGGCGCCTCATGAATGCTCGGATACGACCACTCACTAGCCAATATTTGCGAATCAGACAGTCCGTGATAGCCACCATATATGCTGAAGTCATCCTCCTCTGGCGGTGGCACACGTACAGCGCCCAACGCACCAACCACTTTGGCCAGCAGTTCGGTCGTCTGCAGAAAAGCGTCTGCGTCTTGAAAGGATTTCTGCTTATCCAGTTTATCGAGCGCAGTATCGGAAGAAGCATGAACCGGTGCGAGTGCGCCGCGCGCTTCGATGACGTCATAAGTTTCGGAAAATGCGCGCTTACGCAGGAATTCAGGTGGCGCATCCTCGCGATACATGGTGAGCTCGGGTGCGGAGCTCGAACGGTGCAGCTGCATTGTTGGATCTGGTTCGGCGTATACAGGCTAGTTGAAAGGTAGGAAAATTAATTAATTGTACGAAGAGCGGATTAAATTTATTAAATTTTATAAAAAAAATTATAAAAAATAATATTTGCGTAATCTTTGCGTTATCTGCACATTAATCATCCAATTTTTTTAGTTTTTATTTTTATTTTTTTTATATAATAAATTTTTAAACAATTTTTGTTTCTTTTATTGCTGTTTATTACTAATTTTAAATACTTACAGCAAATTTCTTGCGTCCAATATTAAAGATTACTTTAGTAAAATAACTATAAAGAATTAAAAGAGAATAAAACTTTTCTTAAATCACTTTGTTTTCTGTCAACTATGTTTAACCCGCTTAGTAATTGTGGTACACAAAAATAACACTTTTAAAAGTTGCAGGAAACAACAAAATTGTTCAATTATTTTAAGGTTAAAGTTTTAGACCCGTTATTAATGGTGTGTTATTTGTTAAAGTGCTAATAATTCACTTTTATAAATATTCTACTTGAAGGTATTAATTTATTTTATGTGAAAATAACCCAAGATTACTGTATACTAAAAAGTTACTAGCTATTGGAGTAAAATAATAAAAAAATAAATTAAATAAATAAGTACTTAACAACAAGATTATCTTCTATTTACAAATAAGTTTCCAGTTTTTTTTTTCAATCATCTTACCACGCTCATCATTATTCAAAACATCTGGTAGCATTTGTGTTAATAAAAATAAATTTTACTTCCAATTAATATCTTTTTAAAAAATTCTAAAAATGTAAATAGCAGCTATTTAAATATTAATTTATTTACATTAATACTTATTGATAAATCGTCGCAAATAAAGTTGAATAGTGTGAACATCTGGTTATGTAAACAAAGCATTCACGGAAAATAACAACACATCTTTTTACAATAAAATTACGTTTTGTTGAGCATTATTTTATACAAAATTAGGAACTTCGATTTTCAAGCTCCTTCGTGTCATGTTATAAATGGCGTTAGTGCAGTATTTTAAATCGATTTTTCTATCGACTGTCATTAATATTTGTTAATTATAAAAAAAAAACATTTGATAGAGAGACTTCTAAACTCACTTAGCTAAATTTTATTTTAAAAAGTAGTTTGCAGACATTTCGAAAAACATTTTCAAAGTACTATTAAGTATTTAGCATTGAATTTTAAAACTAATTATGTTTCAAAGTTCTAATATGTGTAATTTTAGCATTGAATTTCCAATTCAAATGAGTTATACTTTTGGCGACGTTAAATATAGACTAAATATTTAAATTATATTATAATACATAATAAAACTATTTTTGTTATTTTATTCATATTATTTTTTTTTTTTACCTTCACTCTCAGTATATACAGCTCATTCAAAATCCTTCGTAAATGTCCGACATCTTTTGTAACACCACTCCATATGCGATTTTGTGTTGTTTTTATATTCGTAGAGAGTTGTTGTTCTAAACGTTTTAGTTTCTTACTTTGTAAACCACTGCAAACGATTTTGGAAATAAATGTAGGGTGCAAATTTATTCAATGATCATATTAAATACGAATTATAAATATTATATGTATGTGCAATTAGTTATTCAAAACCAGTATGAAACTTTTAATGTGTTAGCGTTGAGATTGCATATATTAAAATGTATAAATTCTTTTATAAAAACATTCATTTATGTGTTACATATTTAAAAAAAATATATATCAACGTAAAACTCAATTCTTATTAAAAAAAAACACCCAACATAAATAATTGTAAAATATTTTTTAGAAAGAAATGGTAATGAAAAAATAAATTAGTTTGAATAAACTGTATACATAGAAATATTGTAATATAATATAAAAGTACCGAACACCTTTTTATAAACATAGATACACATAAGGATATTTTTTGTGCTCTCTTAGCGTCTCAGATAATATGAATATCTTATGCTGTGTTGTGATGGCCAAGGCGGCAGTTTTCAGCCCAGGGCTATATATGGTAAAAAACCGTGGTAGTTCATACGATGTGCCACCAAGTGATGTGACGTGATATCATATCACCAGTAATGATTGGGGCGGATGCAGCATCGCCTATATAAGAAACTGTGGTATCTGCCTACAAGCCGTTTTAAAGACGTCATACGATATGACGTGTATTAAATGATGTATGGTAGCTGTGATGTGACGTGACATATATAAGAAACAGTGGTAGCTGCCTGCAGGCGGTCCGAAATAGCGTCATACGATGTGACCTCATGTGTTGTGACGTGATATCATATGATGCGTTTTAAGTGCTGTGACAACGAATGGCTTATCGACTATATATGAAACTGCTAATTTTAGACGGTGCAGAGTGATGTGATGTGATATATGTGATATTATGTGAAGAGTGCTATGACACTGAATGCCTTAGGGAGTACGTGATATAAGAAACCATAAACCTATACTAGCAAAGGAGGCAAACTAACTGACCGCAGCAGCTACCAAGAGGTTTTTGATTGATTTTATAAAGTATTATAATAATTTTTTGAAAAAAGTAAATAAAAACCTGGAGATTTAAAATTTTTAAAAATATACATAAAAAAGCTCGTTTATAAAAATATTTTATAATAGCACCAAATTTTAAAACGAAATACGCAAAATTTAATATAATTGTTAGAAACTATTTTTCGACGATTTAATATTTAAATATATTACAAATTTTAGTAACGATATTAGTTGAAGAAGAAATATAAAACGTTCAAAAAAACATAAGTTTACATATACTCGTACGCATTTATTGAAAGTATTAGAAAAATATTAAAAGTAAGGCATTAATAATAAAACGTATTTTGCACTTCGATTAGCTAGACAATACACATGAACACACATACATAGATTCCCACACAAATATTTATTTTTAAATACAAAAATAAAAATATTAAATAATTACCGTGTTATGAAGCCCATAATCATTACTAAGTATCCCAAAGCGAATATAAACCAGAATATGACGAATATCTCATAAACCAAAAACCAACCGCCGAACTCGCGTGGCTGAAATGAGAAGAAAAAAAATGCAAAATTTCCATTCAATCATATCTTTTAATAATAAACCACTAAACTCACCTGATCTGCTCCAAAAGTGGGCACGTAGTCACCGAAACCAATAGTGGTTGTAGTTACATAAGCGAAATAAATCGAAATGGAGTAAGACCACTTCTCGAAATAAGTAAACACAAGCGCCGGTAACAGTATAAAAATACCAATACCCGGTATCAAGGCGATCAGTATAGCGGTGAGCAGACCCAATTGTGGTGGCACATAATGTTTATCGCGTGTTAGTTTGAACTTTTTATAGCGGCGATAAATTAACTCGAACTAAAAGTTAAAATTTAGATATAATTATGTTAATTTAAAAATATTATAAAAAGTATTTAGTTTACTAACCGTTTTGCCAAAGTAATCACCCAAGCCCGCAAAAAGTATACCATTAACCGGTATGCCAATGATCGAGTAAAATACCATAATCAGCCGTCCCGCTAATGTGGTGGGATATATATTGCCATAACCGACGGTTGAGCAGACAGTGAAGGCAAAGAAAAACGAATGATAAAATGTCCATGTATAAGGTGGCTCAAACTCATCCGCTGTATAATTGGTCACCTTTTTGCCGCAATAGTCGGAAATATTCTCAAGTATCTCTGTGACGGTTGTCTCGTTCTTGCCGGCTAATTCGCTAACAAGGTATTCTGGGAATAACATTTAAAAAATTACAGAAATGTTTAAAGCAAAGGAATAGTTAAAATATGTGGCTTTATTAATAAATAATATATATAACCGAAACATTATTTGAATACTTTGTTCCTTTGTCAAATAATTCGTACTCACTCCGAAAACAATTTTATTTTTTACTATTCTAATACTTTTTATTTTATAACAATAACAAAAACTTCAAGTTAAGCATCCATTAGGCAAATTCGGAGTCACTCCGAAAACTTAAGGAACCAGTTTGATATTTTTTTTCTATAACAACAATAAAAACTTAAAGTTGCGAGTCATTTTGCAAATTCAGAGTTACTCCTAAAACTAAAAAAATATACTTTGAGACTATTTCTTTTATTGCAAAAATAAAAACTTTTAAAATGCCTGACGTAAATTCGGTGTCACTACGAAAGTAGACAAAGCTATCCGAAAACTGTATCTACCTTTACAATGATCAAAACTGCAATTTACGAATCGTATTCGATTTTTATAATCAGCTCTATTCTTACATTACCTAAGCAATGTCAATTAGTTACTAATCAGATTAATTGAATTAGTTTTAGCTTACAACAAAATAGTTTAATGTAAATATGATTCTGATTCTGCTATTCTTCACCTGGTACAACTTTCGACAAAAGAAGAGCGACACTTCTTATTAAGAAGACGTGAAGGCACTACAGTCACTCATAAATATACTTATAGACATCATATAAGCAAACATGCTCGCATCAACCATGTAAACATGCACAGCTTGAGATTTACAACAATTTAAAGCAATAATCATAATAACACAAGTGACTTAGTAGTGCAATATACTTGCACTTAATCGGTGTCTTGCTTATTGTTGCTCAGTTGCTTTATTTGTGCGACAAATTGCATTTGGCAGCCACTTAACAACCACGGACATTCGAACAGCTGTTCGCCATTGTCAAAATACAACACTACTTTGATTTGTTGTCGCTTTGTCCAGGCTGTTTGTTTGCATAAGTTAAACGTTTTGCTTAAATTAGTAGCAATTTTCAGTTATTAACATTATATTTTCTTGCAATCTACTTTTTTTCTTTCTTTGTAGGAATTGCCAGGAATTGTGTGTGAATTAAGAAAACTGTAGGCGTTTATGACTGTGTAAATAATTTGAAAATTGTGCTATTTCTTTTCTTTGGAGAATTTGCATACACAAACGGAAGCAGAAAAACATGTCGCAAAGGTAATGTCGGGCGTATTTAATTAGAAAATTTTTGTAACCATTATGACCTCTGCGAACGCTTTAGAAAATAAGAATATAGCTCTAATCAACAGTTTGGCATTGCTTTCGTTGTGTTTATTAATCAAAAAATGTGCCTCAAAATTATAATTGCTTGCATTAATGATTTGACATTGGAAAACCATATAAAATGTTCAGGCGGCATTAACATAAGCAACAAATGGAGTCGGGTCTAGACACTAATTAGTTACATGAGAAAAATAATGCTAAAGCATTTTTGACCCTCAGAGCCGTTTTCCCACTAAGCTAATTAGATTAAGCGATAGGAAAATATATTGCAGGATCAATCGGTTCTCGTGGTCTTGTAATAATTTTAATAATAATAATACTAATAATTGCTGAGATCCTTAAACCTTCGCAATTTTTTTTCTGTAGCTGGATTCGTCATCCGATTGCTTTGGATCTAAAAGAAGTCACCTTCGACCAATGTTTTTGTTGTTTTATCGGCACAAAACATTTCTCAAATAGTTGTGATGAACGCTGCCGAGTTGACAGCTCTTTGGTCAGATAAAAATCCGGCTGTGCTCCGCATACGTAAACCTGACTGTCCTGTTACCTAATACCTTCGGATAGATGCATGCGTTAATGTGCTTCTGAAAGCGAACTGAATAACTTTCTTTCAAATTTACAGAAGATAAATCTTCCAAGAAAATGCTGAAGTTGCCGATAGTTTAAATTTTGAAAACTCACCTTTCGCTTAAGGACCAATTAAACTATGTAAACACCGAAGCGCAAAAGTTTATCAGGTTCAAATTCATTCTAACTAAGTTCAAATTCAACGCGAAACTAAGCCTCAGCTGGGCTTTAAAAGCAAGCAATGGCTGAGAATGAAGAAATAATGTCATTAAAGAACCTCATGAACCGAACTTCTATCTGCGAATTGCTGTTGAATTGAAACGAAATCGATCTCTTTCTGAAGTAGATTAGGTTAATGAAAAGTGGTTGTTTAACGACAGCTTCAAGCGAAAACGGGCGTGGTCGAATCGCTAATGAGTGGCTCCCCTACAAAGAGGAATCGTGTACCATCAAGACAACGCCCAGCCACACACATCGATAGTGATTCGCCAGAGACTCCAGGAGCTTGGTTGGAAAGTTCTTATGCCAACTTATAGTCTGGAACTGACACCAAGTGTGCACTACCTACTCCTGTCTATGACTAATAATTTTGCTGTTGAAAAATTCGCCTCAAGAGAAACTGGTGAAAATCGACTATCGTAGGTTTTGCCAATAGTGACGTGGTTTTCTACCTAAATTGCATTATTCTAACTATGCTAAATAAGACTTTCAATTCATTGAAAAAAAATAACATATAACCGTTTTTAAAATTTTTCCCTTCCTTTTGACTTCTACAAAAAAGTTCAAACTCTACTTTTAACGGCTAGCAGCAAACATTTTATACAAAAATTATAAAATTTTAATTTTGATACCCTTAACAGGGTGTATTAAGTTTGTCACGAAGTTTGTCACACCCTAAAGGAAACGTCGGAGACCCTATAAGGTAGAAATATAAATAATCAGCGGTAGGAACTGAGTCGATTTAGCCATGTCCTGTTTTGAGATGTTCAGTTTTTGAGATGTTGAGACACACACGTCCTTTTCTTTCCAAGAAGCTGCTCGTTTGCGAGAACCGCCGATATCGTATCACTATAGCATATAGCTACCATACAAACTGGCCGCTCCAAATCAAGTTCTTGTATGAAAAATTTTTGTATTTCACAAGATATTTTTACAAAAGTTCTCTCAAATTATTGTTTAAGACGACGCAACAACTCAGAATATATCGATCAGATCGGGCTACTATAACATATAGTTACAGTACTAACTTACAGTTCAAAGCCAACATAACGATCTTTTTATACCATTTTATGCAATAAGAAATGCACATGTGAAGGGTATTATAACTTCGGTGTAGCCAAAGCTAACGTTTTCTCTTGTTTTGTTTTGTTTTCTTTTGTTTGCATAGAACCATACATAAATTTGTTTCTGTGCAATACTATGTAGTACGCTTTATACTGCCAGCGAAGCATTTTATTTTGATTGCATTTGCGAAATATAACTGATAAGCGATACAAATACCTAATCTTAATGTCGAACAGTGAAACAACTACTAAGTCAACAAAACCAAATGAAATTAAATAAATAAAATGTCATTAAGTTATTGTAAATGTCAATAAAATGTACTTAAAGTAAAATAGGAACGTCACACTGTGAGTAAATATGTGCAAATTGAACGGTATAGCTATATGTAAATGTTTATATTTATATATAAAAACATGTGTAAGTACTTATGCACACCTAAAATTACATAAAACACAGCTGCCATACAAAATGCGCCATTTAAACGAAATTAATTAATTAAAATAAATTGGTAAAAATCGCTGATTCACTGATATTAGCTATCAGTCTGTATAATAGTATAAATTATGTATGCGGAAAATGCGATCATGCATAAAAATAGGCGACGAAAGTGAAAAGTATAAAACTGAAAGCGTTACTTGCACTTAAAATCACAGACAATATATCGATAACACGTGCAATTAAAATCGATTACAGCAAAACATGTGCTACAATTTGTTTTTCGTCTTTTTATTGTTAATTTTCACTGTCACTATGTCAGCGCATAGCCGTGACACCGTAAATACCGTTACTTCCGAAAGCCATCAATTAGTGACATCACACGAAGTGGCGGCGGCAACTACAATGAAACATATGACCAACAGACAAAAAAAAGAATGTAATGTTTAGAGGCATATTACATAGTTATTTAGAACAAGACAATGCCAGAAGATTTTGATTTTGAGCAGAGATTTATTTTGAGTGCCGCAATCTATTCACTTGAATGCGCGCACGAAGTTCTTGTGGCTAAACACACGAGCCACCAATGAAGATATAATATATAATACTTCCGCGTCAAAATACGCATACACAAACACATGCTTTGTAAGCCGAACGCCCACTTATCCCCACTAAGCGCATGATATTACAACGCCGAAGTCTCATAAATCGGCTATGCCGCTGCTCAGCAGCTTTGAGTTGTCACTTTTATGTGGTTCATTGGACATTTTGCTTAATTTACGCTACTTTAGTCGCACAGCTAAATTTCAATCAACTAAACGAGACAAAAGAAAAATTTGCAAAAAAAAAATACTGATCGTAGGTGTGTTTCACATACAAATTAATTCATGCGCGAGCAACAAAGTTCGTTTACGGAAGCGCTTTTACGACGATACATTACCGAAATAGCTGTGTTTGCAGTTTCGCTGGTCATTGGTCGTTGGGCATTCAGCCTGAATTTGCATATCATTTTAAGCAAAATACGTGTGAGTGTGGTTTACAACTAACCTACAACAATACCAACTACTTAAATAAGGGTTAGCGACAAAAATTTCAAGTTCGATGTCAATGTTTTGTTTGATTTCGTTTGCGTTTGAGCGCTCATTGATGAGTTTGTGGGTCGGTAGGTGCAGTTTGGCGTCGCTGGTTTTCAGAACTTACAATAGATTTATTGAATGTTAAGAAAATACTTCCTATAGTTCCAGTAATACCAGGCTGAACGTATCTTCAATAGACTTAGTAAAGTTTTGAACATGTATTTAATTCAATCATACCCTCAGAAGAAAGTTTTGTGCTTCAGTTGGCTTGTTATATATTTCTTCTCGTTTTAAACGCTTGTTTCTACGTTCGTTTGTTGTACGCTGAAACTGGCACTCCACGTCTCAAGACTAATTAGAGTTAATACAGGGATCCCTTATGAAATCTCGGTATAAAATCAACGACTTGAGCTTTTGTACGCTCAGAGTAGAGTCGTGTCTTTCGCTTAAATAGGGATTTATGGTCTTCGACATGTCTCTTTCTTAGTGAGAGATCGGCATTTTGACTTCGTATTATTCTTCGGTGAAAGATGTATTACTTAACCAGCACATTAAGGATCGGTGATCAAAAGCCTTGAACCCCTTGGTTTTCTATGCAATGTAAATATAATAAGAACACGTGCGATGCTAATGCACTATTCTAGAAATAACACTTTAAAGAAGAAACCACACATAAATAAATATGTAAATATTTAAATACGTCAGTAGAGATTAAAAATATCTTAAAACTTGCTATTTCTTTCCAAATTTCTCTTTTCGTTGGTCAGTTAAAAGTCTTGTGTGAAAAGTTTGATCCCACAACAAGAGCAAATATCTCAGCTAAGCGTCTGCACTAATTTGCTTAAACAAATTAGACAACTTTTATAGTTACTTTACACAAGTAATAAACGCCTGACGAAATAAACGCTAATGAATTGGATTTTTATAGTCGCACAATGAGCGCGCTCGTGAGACTGACAGTGATGTGCATACAAACTGACGTGTATCGAAGCATCGATAAACAAACAAACCCACATTCCAACAGCAGCTAGTTGTAGCAGATTATAAATAATTATTATAAAAATCAGTTGCCGAAGTGTTAACAAATTGCCAGAAGCATAGCAAATCGGGCACGAACGGCAAATATTTGCATTTCAACGGTTTGTAATGCAAATTAGGTGGATATGCATATTTTACTTGTACAAATGACTAAAATTAACCCTTTTTTTTTTTTAAATCAATTAATAAAAAACTGTGTCGCATATGCTTTGAAATGCAGTGTAAATTGCTTTAGCAATTGCCCTCGCTTTGACTCATGCACAAATTTATTCACGTTTGCATTCTTTTTACTAGGCCTCAATCAAATTGAAGATTGTGCGAATTTGAGCTTCAAATGTATTTCAAGGCGAAAAGTGGCGCGTCTAAGCCCAATATAATGTCTTAAGAACACAAAGCACTGAAGAATTAAACAC
The DNA here is from genome assembly GCF_042242935.1 of Bactrocera oleae. NCBI lineage: Eukaryota > Metazoa > Arthropoda > Insecta > Diptera > Tephritidae > Bactrocera > Bactrocera oleae. The sequence continues at coordinate 6,957,696 of NC_091539.1, forward strand.
TCAATCCATATTGACTGAATTCAGATGTGGAAATTTATTCAAGACAGAAACATCGATACTGAAATAAAATCTGTTAAAATCCTATATTAATTTCCCATCTCAAATAGTACAATTGTTTAAAAGAGTAAGAAAATGCAAGAAAGAAAAAAGGATCGCTCAGTTTGAATTGTTCCCCCGAAACCACGGAAATTTAATTTCGGAATCCCGAAGGTTTTTGTACTTTATTCGTTATACAATATTACTAAAATACCATAGTTTATGTAATGAATCCCGAAACCACGCGATTTTAATTTCGGGTTCCCGAAAATTTGCGGACTTTATTTTTTATTAAATATTTTATATTTTGTATAGTTTTGTTTTAATTATAATTTTAAGTTTGCTGTTAAAAAATATAACCGTTATTTTTTTATTTTAATTATAAAAATTTATCTCAGAATCTGTGAACTCTCATGAAGGTCCTTAGTAAAGTAAACTATAAACAGCTACAATATGTAACATAAACAAATTTGAGGTTAATGTATTATTTATAACTTTATTATCCCATAACGATGCTTTTCAGTGTTTATATTGATTTCAATAGAATAGATCTGTCATTTAAATAACTAAATATATACAGTTATTTGATAAGCTTAGAGGTATGTTGTTAAAAACGGCACAAATATAGTTTTTCGTGGCCCCGAAAGCTAACTTAACCAATCTCGAAATTTCGGGAATCCACATAAATTTAGCATAATTAAATTTTTACTTACCATTCATTTCAATACGTTCGCGCAGATCCGTCGCACGTTGTTGCTTCTCGATGCCATGCTCTATATGATAGTAGATGCTGGCACCGAACATCAAGTACGCTATGTAAAAGATGAGTAATAAAATCCAGCGTCGCGGCGACATAACTCTGCTGACACAATCCTGCGGCCGTTTGCGCTCGCCTCCGCAAAGCACTTTACCACGCGGAAATGCACGCAAAAGTTTGGCAAACATCAAGCAATACATATTGACACAGCGATTTTTCGACGTTTGACGAATGCAGGACAAAGCAAAAAACACAGAAGCACAACAAAAACAAATCAAATAATGCACATTTCAAATTTATTGTACACTTAAGCATGCGGCAAATCATTTGAAGGTGACGAAGGAGTTTTTAAATTTTTTTTTCAACTTTTCTTTATTTTTAAATTGAAAATTTTAATTTCAATTTTTTTTTTTGATTTCCGAATTTATTTTTATTGAACTCCCCAACAACTTGTGTAACGCTTTAAATTTTAATTTACAATTAAACGCTAGAAACGCGTTTGAGCGACGCAATATGCACATGCCGCGAGGAGTATTACGCGCAAACTGCTGACTCTGTCGCTTATAAAAGTGTATTCAAAGGCAGCGTAGATATAAGAAATTATATCAAGAGAAATAAAATCAAAGAAAATAGTAACAAAACATTCCAAATACTCCATTGTAGTAAGTGCTTAAGTATTGTTTGAAGTGAGTGAGCGCATTATCAGCGCCTTACGGCCAAGCACCTGTGCGCTGCTACACTACAACGCGTCTACGCCTGCTGCCATATAAACAGCGATATTTTGCTATTGTTTAATTAATTTTTTATTTTTTTGCTAATTGAGCGCCTTATAATTATTTGTTAATTACAAAATGTAGAGATGCGATGATATCGACCCTGCAAATCTCGCGTATTTTGTATAAATAACATAATGATGATGACGTTGCTTATGCTTATGCATACCGTTAGTTGTATGTATTTCAAGAATGTCTACATTCGCGTATCTAAGACAGGTGTGTATTTTTATTGACAAAATATAGCGAGCAATAGATTAGAGTTACTTAAAGATGTACAGAAGGTGTACACGCAGCGAAAAATTGCGCTGTTTGGCGAAATCTATTTTATGGTGGCCCAGTTCGAGGTTCATTATTAAACTTATATTGTTTAGTGATCATTATTGGCAAATAATGATAAGTTTTACTTTAAAAATATAAATTTCTGATAGTAATTTTCAATAGTGAACATAAAAAAATCGATAAGTATTGAGTAAATAGTTAGATAACTTAAAGATAATAGTGCGATAGAGGAGACACTTAATTATACTTAAATATTGATTATGTACGTTCTTCGGGAATTTTCTATTATCTATATCTTGGAACAAATTGTAAATATAAAAGAACTAAATAGACAAATTCAAAATAAAGATATATCGCTTTAATATGAAATACATATATACATAAATAATAAAATAAAAATAAACCAAATTAAAAAGAAAGAAAAACAAAACACTAAAACCTAAATGAAAAAATAAAAAACTATTACAGTTTAAATAAAAATATATATTTTTAAAAGTATCAAAAGAGTTAGATGAATAAAAAATTAATAAAACAATTTTTTTATTAAATATACGTATATATTTCAGAAATTTCTATAAAAAAAAAATATTTGCAGAAAAATTAATAAAAAAACGTTTAATAATAATTAAATTAATATAAACAAATTTTTAAAAAATATGAACGATTGTTTTTGAAGTTTTTGGAAATAAAATTAAATTTAATATTATAAAAACTAAAAGATATAAAATTAAATTTAATATTATAATTATGTAATACCAAATCATTCAATTCAAATAAAGAAATTAAATAAACACAACATAAAAAATACTGTTAAAAATTTTATGTAAATTGTCTATAAAATTATATATAATATAGTTAAAAAAAAAAATAAGTATAACTACCAAAACTAAAAAATTAAATGTGATATACAAATTAAGTAATATAACTGTTATACAATAGAAGTATGTGTATATTTAAATCAAAAACAAAATAATAAAATTAATACTTCAAAAATGGACGTAGGTAAATTATTAAAATATACAGATATGTATATTAAATTGTTTTTGAAATTTTTGGAAAAAAAATTAAGCATAAATCACAAAAACTGAAAGATTAAAAAATTCGAATATATAAATAATACAATACCAAATTACTCAATAAAAATGGAAATAAATTAAAATAACAATAAAATAAAAAATTGATTGTTAAAACTTTTTTGTAAATATATATGCAGTAAATTTTATTCATTAGAAAATGTATTTGTTAAAAGTTAAAATTTAATTTTTTTTTTCTAAACAATAAAATGTGAATTTAAAACATATTATAATCTGATAAATATGAAAAAATGCCAATTTTATTCAATAAGTTAAAAAAATAAAAAATAATAAATTAAAGAATTTGTCGAATTTTAAAATTAAGTATAACCATATGATGATGCTCACGCTAGCTTAAAAAAATAGCTCTAATAAACCATAATTAATCAACCGCTTTTCGAAAGTTAAGTCGAACTTCCAAGTTGAACGGACCTGTAGCTAAGTACACAATCATTCATATTTTTAGAAGCTTTAAATTTTTTGTTAATTTATCTATAAATAAGAATTTCTTTCTCTATTACTTACAGTCATAATCTGCAAATACACATATACGTAAATCACAATATTATAAAGTCAAATACTCAGCACTAACCAATTCAAGTATCATACCAGAAGGTTACTCATACGCCGTGTAAGCTCAAAGCCTGGTTTAGAGTTTACATTACATAAATACTCAAAATAGCTTAAATATTAAAATTTTAAATATTATTATATGTTTTATTTTACAATGCTTAAAATATAATAATTTTTTTTTATAAGAAAAAAAAGTAAATCAAATATTTTCGGGTATTAAAAATTTTTCTGAGTGTACCCAAATGTGGATGATATATCACCAGAACAACTGTTACATAGCAATTAAATATCAAAAACTCCAAATATCGATAAGGCATGTGGCTAATTGAAGTGCACAATGTTGATTATGTATTTATTAAATACTATATGTACTTTATATATATAGATAATATATACATACATTTAAATTTTTTATAATTTTTTAAATGGAAGAAAAAAATTTGTTAACAGATTAAATTTGATTTATCGCTGCATGTTGCAGATATGAGAAAAGTTATACCAAAATTCCTAGATTTTCTCTCTCTAAAGCTTTGAGGAACAAAGAGAGATTTTTCTTTGCTTTTCATAGAAAATGGTTTACTTAGCCATGAAGATTCAATATTTACTATTTTTATATCTTAAACAGTAGTTTACCGCGAAGTTTTTAACACCCACAAGGAAACGTCGGAGAGCCTATAAAATATATACATATATACAAATGATCAGTGGGAGGAGCTGAGTTGGTTTAGTCATGTCCGTCTGTCTGTATATACTTGAATTAGTCCCTTAAGACAATCAAAATCATGTCCTTGCGTGAAAAACTTTTTTATTTAACGAGATATCTTCAGAGAATTTGGCAGTGATACAGTTTCCGAACAAATTATTTAGATCGGACCACCACAGCATGTAGCTGCCATACAAACTGACCGGTCATAATCAAATTCTTGTATAAATGATTTGTATTTGTGAAGGGTATTATAACTTCGATACCACCGAAGTTAACGTTTTTTTATTGTTTATTATAATGCAATGTCTTTTGTGCGGAGCTGTGTTAAGGAATTCAAAGGAGTTTTATTATTATTATTATTTAATTGAAATGACCACAACGTAAAAATGAAGATTGTTTTAAATTATTCTATGTTTTTGTTGTTGTAGAACTGTTTAATATAGCGGTATATAACTCTTGTCAGCACTCTCAAGTACCACTTTAATCTAAGACGTGATTTGAGAGAAAGAAAAAAGTGATAGCCACGCACTTTTAAAGTATATATATTAATTTTCATTATCCAGTCTGCAGTAAGAGCTAAGTATACCTATTCAAATATCATCGATTTATCGAATTTGCACTAAAAATCTGACAAACGTATGATAGTTGTCGGGAAAATGCTATACAAAGCACTCAACTTTATCTTTAGAACAGAAAAAAATTAGCTCTTAAAGCCATTTATTAAACACATTGTAAATTTGTATACCCACGGTCTTCGAAGAAAACGAATTAGACGCTAATCAAACTCAAAAATTGTATTTCTACAAAATTTATATAAGTATGTATGTATTAAAAGCGTAAAGAACATATTGTGCGAACATAACCCACATAAAAAAATAAATATTATATATACGCATGCTTACACGTTCTGTTAATTCTTCTTCAACTTGGAGTAATCACATAGTTGCTATATTTCTTTTGATGACGTACTTGTATGTCTGATACCAGGCATTTTGTGCCTCACCTGGCGGCAGATTAGAATTCAAGTAATTAACCAATTATTAAAGTAGTTAATTGCTTTTTTATAACCTGTTTACTGATATCTCGCACAAAATAAAGATTACTAGAGAGGAATACGCTTTGCTATGATTTATTGGTATGGAATATTTCGGCGCAGATAGGAGCATAAAAACCAGTGATTTATATGTAGAAGAGTGTTTTGATTGGTTACGTTATTTTTAGTTGTTGTTTTGATTTTTTATAACTTAAGTGATTGGTTTGTAGAATTGATTAATTACAGAAACTTCATGGAGTCAAGGAGAAATGGAACAAATTGTGTTTTTTTTTATGAATTAGACATGACGTACAGAATTTCGTGATAAGGAGACATATTATAACAGCAATAATGAATAATAGAACTAGAACGATTTTAAATTAGTCACTCATTCGGAAAAAATGAGGCTACGTCCGTCCACAATCCGTTATTATGCTTAACCCTACGCTCGTTGGAGCCATCATTTGGTAATGAGTTAATCAATTACTTGGGGAGCCATCTTTCAACAGAAGGGCTTTACGTTAGCGCTGTTCCGAGATTTCTGAATCGGTAAACGCCGAAAATAACATAAAATAAGTAGAAGAAAATAAAGTCGAGCGGAAACCCATACACCCGATTGCGATGAGCTTATTTTAGTCTGAGTGCCGTGATATATCGAATTTCCTGATAAGGAGACATTTTTTATATTATACTACTATACTCTGAACCGATAGATGAGAGATCCTTTAATTTTTAGTAAGAACTTCTGCGAACTCGAAATTTCGTAACACTAATGAATACTCCAAAGCTTTCATACTCTCTGATACAGTAGCTTATAAGTAAAGCTCTTTGAAGTGCGCGTGTTAAGCTTTTAAGTGTTCGATAGCTTTACTTCAACATATTGCTCCTACTAGCTTGCTATCGAACGCTAAGTAAGCTTCTCTGAATAGCCTTCTGCAACGATCGCAATTACATAACTTTATAGCGTATATTGATTGTTCAGCAAGCAATGAGTATTTGTAAACAATAGCTCATCTTATAAATACATGAAATTGGATACAAACATATTATTCTGCGTGATAAGCGTGTTCATTTCAAAATATGCGCGCATACCTATAAGTAGTAGCCGCTTAAAGTCTTAAAGGCTCACACTTATCATTTAATAATCGATAGCTCACGAGTATGGGCCAAGCACTCGCATCGACTAACGATAACGTAATGATATTCTCAAACTCGTGCTTGCATTTATACAATATTATGAAGCGCTTAACGGATGATAAAAAGCACACTTAAGTAATACTTGTAAATATCCATAACATATGTATACGCGCTTGTAAGCAATAAATATTAGTATAAATAAATGAGCGATGACGTTGACGTTAATCATTGAATTAAGGAAAATAACAGTGATGAGAGGAAAATTTCGGTGTGCGATTGCGTGAATTTATAAGAGTGTAGTGTAAATAAAATTGAGTATATTTTGCAAACTTTCTTTGAGATTTTACTTTTTTAAAACGAAATGCATGAATGGCACTCTAGATAGGCGAGAATTTGAAGGTGTAAATACAAATATAATTTTTGTAATTCTTACATGATTTTTTTCCTGCACTTTTTATACTACAGAATTTATCGGTTTCCAGGCGTTAAAATTTATAAAGAAATCCCATTCATAACTCTTGAAGAAAATAAGTACTTATCAAGAACATGTTTAGTTTCTGTTATCAATTTCTCGAATGTCATATGTTAAGTTTGAAATTTCCAGAAATGCAGTGTTTAATTCTTATAATAACATTATCATAAACGTGAATATACAAGTGGCGTTATAAGTCGTTAATTTTTCGAGTGCAAGTACAGTTATGCTTAGGTAAGCACGTGCTAAATACTGCAACAAGGACAGAAAAGTAAATATATTTTTCCAGTAAAAATAACTATTAAAACTACTTTAAAACACACAGATAACATAACTTCGATATTAGCAGTAAAAACATTTCAACCTCAGGACTTGAAGACCTTAGGTCTTGTAAGGATTGAAATCTTATGAAATCCACTTGTGTCAAAGGTCATACGACGACAGTGGTTTCTTGAAAACTGTATTTTTTATAACGGATTCAAACTGCAGGTCGAATATAAAGCTAGAAGAAGTATCGATGACCGCCCTCAGCTCTGGTTTGTCCAAGTAATTGCTTCGATACGTAGAAACTATAAAAATAAGACACCGAAAACAGTTCATCACCTATGCAGACAAATAGTTTTATCGATATTCCGATCATTCGACTTTCAAAGTAAAAAATCGTATAAAGATTAAATTATTTCTAATAAAAATGTCCACACTATTGAGAAAAAAATGTTAGCGGCGCTTGAAATTACCATTTAAGGCAGAAAAAGTAAGGGCTACATACATATGTAAAATATGTAAACCAGCAAAAATCGGATAAAGATAAGTAAAGATTTTAATTTTAAATACCGGATTGAAAAATAAAAAAATGTTAATCAAAAGTTTATAATTAAAAATTAAAAAAAAAATTGTTTTAGAACTTTAAATTATTTCACGCCTGCAATTTTATTTTTTAAACCAAAATTTTTAATTTGCTAAATTCGCAACTCTGATTTTAAACAATGTAAACGCAGCATAATCACGAATAAATTTTAAATTATTCACGCCTGAAATTTTAATTTTTATTCAAAAATTTTTTAATTCGCAAAATTTGCAACCCTGATTTTAAACAATGTAAACGGAGCGTAATCACGACTAAAGTTGATTCAAAATTGAACATTTTTTAATAATAAAAACCTGTTACTACCTTTTTATGTTTTTAGAAAATGAAAAATTTGCAAATCTTTTTTGCTACTTTTACTATTGTAAGGATCACTTTATTTAACATTCAAATTTTGTTAAAACTATTATTTTCTATGTATTTATCGAGTGTCCCCCGTTCATAGTATATGCGATAAGGCGTGATTTTCCAAACTTTCCTGGCACATATTGTCAGCTCCACCGCTTATTAGCATTTGTTTGACATTTATTTGACAAAATAACGAACGGTAATTCCCCTCACAGCGTAACAACGCGATACCTTTTTAGCGACTTACGTTCAAAAATTAGTAACTGCGGTTTCGTTTTTTGTTTTTGTTGCAAATTTCTTGAAAAAGAAGTGAAAAATTAAATCTCAGTGGCGTCAGTTGACAACTTTGTAAACAAAACAAACACGTTAACGAGAATGCGCATGTTTGTATGAGTGTATGTATGTAAGTGTACTTGTATTTATATGCACAAGTGTCAATGCAATTTGCGAGTATTTCTATACGTGATCAGCGCTAAGTTGTTTTTATTAGCGGCGTTTTCGACGACATTAAGCTAAATTAGAGTGGCAAAGGAAGTGCATATTTGAGATTAAAAAGTTTGTTTTTACCAACGGGAAATGCAGAAAATAGTTTAAAAATATAGTTAATTTAAAGTTGCTATGTGTAAATATATTTATTTTATAAACAAAAAACGATAAAATACGAGTATATATTTTTTCTTACCACCCACCACTTAGCCAACAGATGCTTAATTTTTTGTCAAAAATAATCAGTAGTATATAAGTAACATATGTACATACATACAAACATTTTTTCACCTGCTTATATTTCCTCATTCAATTATGATATTCAACGATATTTGCATTATTCTTATGACATATTTGTTGTGTCAACTAGACACTTCTGCATATTTACACATACAATAACAAACATACAAACATATGCACACACATACACATTTAACTACCGAAATTTTCGTGTGAATTCCGCAATTTGTCACATGTAATTTAAATGATTAGCAGTTAAAAAAATATCAAAAAAAAACAACTTCAATAAATAAAAACGTCTTGTAAATAACGGATAAACGTAAATAAGCTCATTGATCGTGATTTTTTCGCAGAAAAATTATGGCCACAAATAAAATGACAAAAGACCGGTAGCACTGCAGTGAATTATTTTTTATAAGCAAAAGTAAACAGCTTTTACGTGCATTTATTTCAAATTTGTTAATAATCTTTGATAATAGAAAAGTGCACATACATATGTACATATGTGCAGATTAGAAAAAGAAGAAATCCTTAGGCGCAGTGCACGCTGTAGCAAAAATTCGTGATTTCGACAAATGTCAAAATGACACAATTAAAAATGGAACAAGAAGCTAGAATACCCCTTACAATTGCGTTTTTATAGCTTAAAATGTTATAAAAAGAGCTGAAAAATTTATTTGCAGATTGTAGCGTTGCCTTAGACCCTTGCATACAAGGGTTTATTTATCATCTATGTGCTATAGTAGTCCGATATCGGCGTTTCCAAAAAATGAGCAGCTTCTTGTGGAGAAAAGAACGTGTGAACAATTTCAAACCGATATCTCAAAAACTTGGGGACTAGTTGGGGTATATACGGACAAACGCACATGGCTAAATCAACTCAGCTCGTTGTGCTGTTAATTGATCTTTAGTGATAAAAATCATATATAAATATCTAACAAGATATCTAACCATGAAAAGACTAAACTTAACAATAAAAGCAGTAGAAACGCTCCAAGCCCATTTCAAAGCTCAACCACGTGTTTGCAATAAAACAGCGTACACAAATTTATATTAAAAAAAATTATCGTATTATCGATTATGGTGTACTAAATAATCTGAGACTAACCATAAATGATGTTTTGAACAAAAATTTAAAATTAAAACACCCACATATGGTAAACTGTACGTCCCGACGTTCGAAAGTGTCAATTAAATTAATTATAAAACAATATAAAATATTTTTAGCCAAAACAAAGCCGCAGACATGGCTTTCGTTATACATTTTCATTAAATAATTAACAAGTGTTCGTTAAATTGTAGTAGCGATGGCACAATATGATGTTATATGCACTATATATAAAAATATATGTGAATTTATTATTTGGGCTCGACAGAAAACTTTCCAGCATAACCTACACCCTTTCATAAGAAATTGAAAAATAAGTAAATAATGAAATATTTACTTAAGATTAATTAGCTAAGTAAATAAACTTTATGGAAAAGTTTTAAAAAAGGCGTTGTCTTGTCGGTTTCTGTTTTTAATCATTTTAAAGGAGTTTTATCTTTTATTTTATCTACAAGTTATTAAAAAAAACACGCCTCTAAGATGTAGTGGAAATTTTATTAAAATATATATCTTTTGCATTTATCAGTTAAAAGATATATTATTTACGTATGTTATAACCAACAAATTATGTCTGCGCGGCAACAAACAGCCGACATAAGGAGTGTTCAATATGAAAATCGATTATTATCGATAGATTAATAAGTGATAGCTGCTCTAATAGTGAATAATAAAATGAGTAATACAACACATTTTAAAATTAATATTTCTAAATTTTTAAAAGCACACTAAAATAATTAACGAAACAATTATACAAAAAATGTTTACTGACTAAATACGCTGTGTCAAAATATTTAATTTTTTTTTGGTGTATTTATTCTAAGCGCGCTGATATCAATGTTGTCAAAATGTATCAGTAAATAATAAAGAAAATTATGTATTTAAATGCTTATTTGCTAAATTTAAATTTACTTTAGAAAATTTGATAATTTAGAAGTACATTTACTAGCGAAGTAGCAATATACTTCCAAGTAAACATTATTATACCCAAATGATATAGCAATTTACGGTGTTAGCTAAATTTATTTAAAATAAATAATTGAAACTAAATATTTAAAAGAAAGAAGACAAGAACAAACAGATGATTGCGGTGCTGATAACTCGACGCTGTGTCGAAACTAAGTAACTCTGCACAATAACGTACCCATTAAGAAGAAAAAAAAATGTATTGTGAAACAATAGAACTCTCCAAATTAAGAAGCGAGCTGTACTGCGCTTCACAAAAACATCGCGAATATAAACAATTTGGACTATATATGTAGTTACATAATAGATTTACTAATAGAGGCGCTTACTACAAAAAAAACCTATGCAAAAGCGTAAAATCTACATAACCGCCTATCAGTGAATATTAGAACTAAGACTGCGCGCACACACGGACGCTTTTGTCGCTCATTATAGGTAAATTCTGTTTTGGTAACACTCAGTGTGTTCAAAAGAGCCACACAAAGACACATACGAGCAAGAGCGGCAAGGTCCCTTCGCCTTTCTTTGTCGTTCCCTCGTCTACAAAAAAATCGGTTTGGACAACAAAAAACTCCGTGTGCGAACGCAATCTAAGAAAACAAAAATCTGTAGAAGTTTGTGGGCCCAAGATAGGACTGAGCGCTCTATAAATGCCTATATAGTGTACCAAATGTATACTCAGTGACTTCGTAAGAACTCGGCTACATTAAAGTGCACAGTTATTTCAAATATTTTAGCGATTCGAATTGAAGTTAACTCCTCAATAATACTGTAATAAAGCTCATGCTTTCTTCACATTATATTTGCTGAACAAAGAAAGTTTGCTATAAATAAATCACATGGTCGCTGTTCTACATACTTTTTTACAATTTTTAAACGTTCTTGCAAGTAGCCGTTTTTTGTATGCATATATATATGTATTTCCTAGTTACCGCATCGCATTAATTAATCGCTTTACAACACCAGCGATTGCGACGACAGCTTATCAATACTTCAAGCAGGTCAATGAACAGTAGTTAATGATACTGTTACTTTAATTATTGTAAGTATTATTTATTACTGTTATACTTGCTATTAAGTGTCAATAGTGGTATTTTTTTTTTGTTTTTTTTTTTTGTTAATGAGTCAAGGTTGACGCTTAAAGAAAAATTATATATGAAGCTAAGGTAACACTTTAGTCTTTTCTGGTGGAACAAGAAAAAGCGTTAACTTTGATCGCACCGAGGCTATAATATGCTACACAGGCGCATTATCTATAGCATAAAAGAGGATAAAAAGAGCTTTATATTGATTTTGTTAGGTGAGTGGGTATGGCAGCTATATGCTATAGTGGTCCGATCTGAACAATATGTTCGGAGATAATAGCATTGTCTTGAACAATAATCTATGTCAAATTTCGTGATTTGGATCGGTTAGCGATCCCGACAAATGAGTATATTTTTTAGGGTCTCCGACATTACCTGCTGGATGTTACAAACTGTGTGGTAAACTTAATATACCCTGTTCAGAGCATGATTATATAAGCTGAGCTTTCATTTTACTATTTTTGAATGAAAAAAAATGTGCATGAACAAAAGTAATTCCTCATCGCACTAATATGATTTCTATTTATTACATAGTTCATTTTTGCATATCTTTTAACGCCAACTCTACCATTACGCTGATTGCTCTTTAAATTTAAAAAATAAGTTTAAGAATCGGCCCATTCTATTATGGTGCTACAGCATGCATACTACAACATTTACGCTGACCATGCGCTAGCCCATTCTCTAGTTGGCAATGCGCATAAATCACAATTTAGCACAAATCAACTCATACTTAATCGTATTGCACACATTTCGAGTGTCAATTTAGCGTAAACTTCGATAAGATTGCCCCAGTTTGCGTTGGTCTAACCCATATGCCACGCCGCGCTTGCCGGCCTGCCTACCAGCCGCCCACTTGCTTGATCAACAGCTAAGCTGTTGGCGGCAAACGACACTGATATCATAACTTGAGCATTGCAATTTGATTACAGGTATATATTTGTATTGACGCAATTACACATGTAATTCAACTTTGTTGTTATAACTTTTAATTTTTATTTATTTATTTTTTAATATGTGTGCATACTTGGTGATATATTTTACTTGCAGTACTTTCAATACAAAATACTACACAAACACTTGTCTCTCACGTGCATTGTTGGCACTTAATTAGTGGTGCACAAAATTTATGTTATTCATAAATTTAAATGCAGCACGCGGCCAACTATTATAGGCTGTGCAGTAGCAACAACAAAATAAGTTAAAAAAGTCTTGTCCCCCGCAAAATCCGTAAAATCAAGTTCAACGCCAAATCATACGCTATAATAGTAATGAACAACACAAAGTATACACACACACACGCACACATCAGTTATGATTGATTGTTTACAAATAAACTTGTAAATAATTCATATTTGCATACTCTAACACTTGAAGTTTAAATGCCAGCGCTTTGTTTTCGCAAGCAGGATTTGTATTGGCTTTAGCGCTTCTTTTGCTATTTAAATTTGACAGCATGCCTTGTAAGCACAGGTGAGTATGAGTCGATAACGCACATATGGTATATGAAAATAATCGATCGACTATTAATGCATGCACAACAATAGATTGCTTAGACGTACAATGTTACAAACAGTTATATACTTAAGCCTGGATTTTCTGGTTAATTTATGTGTTTGCATATATGTTTGTTGGTGAGTTTTGGCTATTATGACGTTGGCATTTGGCATAGTGCTGAAAGCATGACCTTCGTCGGGGCATTAACTCGGTTCGGTAAAGGTATAAATAAAAACGCTGTTTGCATAGCAATTGAGCCGAGAATGCATGAATATTTTTATACGCTGGCAAAGAGGAAGTATCAATGAGAGTGGCTACCAAATGGAGTAGCAAATACTAATACCTACTATGCGTTATTTATGTAAATACTAGTTAAATGTCATCAAAATCGCAATGGTGTAACGAATGATGAGAGAGAGAATAAAATGAAAATACACTTTTTTAAAAATTTCCTAAATATAATAAATTAATTTTGATTTTACGTAATATACTTAATACCCTTCACAAATAAAAAAAAGTTGCCATAAAAGAACTTAATACTGATCGGCCAGTTTGTATGGCAGCAACATATTTATATGCTATAGTAGTCCGCTACGAACAATATGTTCAAAGATTGTGGCATTATCTTAAACAAAACAACATGACAAAGATATCTCGTTAAATAAAAAAGTTTTCCGTGCAAGAAATTGATTTTGATCGATCATTTTGTAAGGCAGCTATATGTTATAGTAGTTCGATATCGGCAGTTCCGACAAATAAGCAGCTTCTTAGAGAAAAAAGGTAGTGTGCAAAATTTCAGTGCGTTAGATTTTGCCTAATGATCATAAACCGATAATTAATCGATCATTTGAACGAATGTGCTTTACAATTAATAACGGCAATTAAACCGTTTTAATTAATATATTCATATAATACAATGTGACGCCTTTTCAAAGCCATCAATCAGCTGATTGTGTCGCTGCTTTCGTTGGCAATATTTAACTCCTATTTATTCCTTCAACGATTTGCTGGTAAGTACGGCGAGTATGTTAATATTTATAATATCAACAACGCAAATATTTAGACAAATCACATTTTAATAATAATCATATAACATAAAAGGTAATATCGAATAATTGTGTATGTAAGTGTGCGAACAAGCTCATAATTGATGAGCATAGCGGTATTAAATTCAAACCAGCGTATTTATCGAAACAGTAATACAGTAAGCAGGCAGATTAGTTTTTCAAAATGCCATTGGCAAAGTTGCTATGGCGAAATTATAAGTATGGTTGCTGAATGTATAGCAAAAATACTCGTTTTTCATTTCGGTTTTAGTAGAAAAGCTCTAGGAAAAGTTGTGTCTTTGGTCTTAAACTCTTTTCTTCGTGGTAAACCCTCTCCATTATATAAGCTTAGTGAGTCGTTGGTTCGATTTACCACTCTTCTAAATTTTTGGATATGAATTTTGATGGATTTTTAATAGCATTTCTATGAGAATATCGAGAAAGCTTTTTTGATCATTTATAACATTACCATAACAGTTACAGCCTAGTAGCTGACGAAGGCAAGGCTTTAGACTCATTCTTTTCTTTTCTAAATATCAAGTCTCTGCTTACTCTCTCTCATCACTAGAAGTCTTTGAATACAAAAAATCAATTGCTTTCACTGAATTTTTGCCCAATCACTGTCAAAAGCACACAACATAAATAAGATTCATAGAATTCCTTACTTATCTCATCATAGTAACAATTTAAGTGTCTTTGCTGCGTGTCAATACCACTAATTTGGCGTGTTCTCGAAACTTCTTTGACAAGTTGGTATTAAAATGTTCGTTCTGTTTTTGATAACATTACTTGTAAATCTAAACTGTCACACTTCGTACCATCATTTGACATGTTATTATCTGCTTAGATTTTTGATGTTATGAGGTGTGGGTATCACCGATGCGACGCTCAGATTTGGCTACTTGTGGCGTCAGTAAAGCTAACCATAAATTCTTTTCATTTAATTTTGAAAACTATATGGCGCAGTCGTTGAGTAAGTCTCCATGAAATGATAAAGTGTGTGGTTCTAAAGGTAGAAAAACATAGCAATAGACGATTCTGAACAATTTTTTATACAAATTTTTCCAGTCTAACTTGATATTAGTTCAAAGGCGGCTTCAAGCTTCCAATATAAAGAAAAATGCACACCAGTATCGTGGATCTGAGTTTAATATTATAATATGAATTATTAAATTTTCGAATTTCTGGTAATGCGGTTCCCGTTTTTGATGAACCATTTATGAGCTTTAAATGCGTGGATACCTCAGAAGCGCTGCCTGAAAATGTAAACATTAATTGTTAAATTAATCCTTTTAGCCATTTAGCCATAGTAGGTTTTCAATGTTGTTGTTGTAATAGCGGCAGAAACCATTCTCCAAATAATAGGGAGAACATAACCGAGTACACATTCCTTGGTCGGATATAAAACCGAGTTCGTTACGGTTACTTAGATCAGATTTTCGTGTCAACGGCTTGTCAATGCCTTTGGAACTGCTTGGTTTACACGAAAGATTTATGGGTTTTAAGTTTATGATATTTATTTGTAGATCAAATCCAAGATAACGATAATACCACACTATTTAAAGGCTGTCTGATATTAATCTATAGACCGAAACCTCAGAACATTTCAAAGTTTGAGCGCAAAACGACTGAATGAGCTAGCGGTACTAAATCTCTTTTCAGAGACAAACGTAAAGTTGTCGGAACTTTTTAACTTCTTACAGAAAAAAAATATAACTGGATTCCTCCATAACCGAGCCTGCTCATTAAACGAGCTCGAGCTCTGCTACGATGAATGAGAGTACTAAAATGAAGCCAGCAACCACTGTATGCATGCTAACTGGAGTTTAATTAACAGAATCAGTAACATAAGAATGATAAAAGGAGTGAGAGCATATGACAAAATGTCATTATAATAACCTAAAAAGTGTAATACTCAGAACAGCTAATCAAACTACAGTGGAATATAAAAAAAAATAAAGGAAAGAAGAGACAAGTATTTTTGTCATACATTTTGTTTACATCACTCATTACTTGAGTGCTAATTACAAAATCGGTTAATGTAATCTTAACATATTATTAATTACATAATGATAACAATGTGTTGATATTATTAATGAGTAATTTTTAATTGTTATTGAACTGGCAGAATTCAGCCAACAGCATTTCAATATAAAAAACAACGGAAACCGGAATCGGCTTTAATGCAATGAGAAGACATTCGTCACACTTGTAAAATAAATTCAGCTGCTTTTCTAATTCGGTGTTTTGGGGTATTCTTTATTAATTACTTTCAGACGAAATGCAGATCAAGCATATTTACAGCGTTTAAGGTTTTATATACACACATACAAATCTACATATATTTGCATATATATTTACCGTCTTAAGTGAATTTAAACCGTTTATTTTTTAAAGTCAGACACATTATAAGCTTAAGGGCTCGGTTAACAGGTATTTATGCATATTTATTATTACACTTGCCAGCCACTATAACATTAATTCCATAAATAAATCGCCCACACATTGGAATCAAGCTCTTCAACTGAACTGCATATACCTATAGTATATACTATACGTAAGCCGTCTGCGGTCAGGAAAATTCGTTAACCACAGTCTTTACTTCTTGAGTACTTTTCGGTTGCTGAAAAGTTGCAATGTAGTACAGTTTCTGGCTATGCCGTTAGAGTTAGGCCACATTGAGGCGCCGCGAGCTCGCGAACTACTTACTATTTAGTGCTGAAGTCATTGCAAAGTGAAGTTCAAAGCTGACTTTGAGACTGATTACAGACGTTATCTAAAAACGAGTACCAAATAGGTAGAATAGAAGACCAGAGTCAAAAATAGGTAGAATAGAAGACCAGAGAGCTGTTCTAACAGCCGACGATAGCTTGGATGTATTTCTTAACACATTTCTGCCATCGCACGTTCGAGGTCAAAGCTAGTTGAAGCCCATGACGGAAAAGAATTGAGTTCAGTACCAAAATTGTTCTTGTTGTAGCGGCAGAAAACCTGTCTAAAGCATTGCTCCAAAGCTGTCGAGTTGACAGACCGAATAAGAATCCGCGTTCTTTCCGCTTACGTAAACCGGCTGACTCAAAACTGTTTTTCATCCCTCGTTAGACGATAAATTTGCAGTTATTGCGAGATCTTTGCTGATCTATTGTTATAACTTGGAGACTTCTTCGGGAAAAAATCAATGAGATATTTGCTGATCTATTGTTATAACTATTTGATCGCTTTAAACGTCTAAAAAAATGAAAACGTGAATGAAGTCATCAGTTTGAGAGTTTAGCTCATTTCATACTACGAAATTTGGATAAAAAGCTGCAAATTTATAAGCTATAACTGCAAAAGTTTTCACTTTTGAGGACGTTGGTGGCTGTCGTCTGAGTTATCAACCGCAAATTCTGGACTTGCACAATAAAATGTCAAAAGGTTTAGTAGTAGAAAGATGTGCTGATATTAGGCTGGTGCAAAAATTTAACGGATTTGCTGGAACGAGTAACATTTTGAACCGTCCATAAATCGGATTTCTCTTCTAGTTACTGATTAATTTACCGAAGCGAAGCAAGCCCATCTTCCGAAAAAAAATCCGTTTGTATATACGCGAACTAGTCTCTCTTCCCTCCCCTTTCGAAATTTTGCATATATTCTTTGCACCCCAAGAAGCTGCTCATTTGTCGGAGCCGCCAATAACGATACACTTTAGCATATAGCTGCCATACAAACTGACCGATCTAAATCAAGTTGTTGTTTGGAAAACTTTTTTTATTTGACAAGATATCTTCTCGAAATTTGGCATAGATTATTGTCCAAGGCTATGCTACAATCTCCGCACAAATTGTGCAAATCGTACAATTATAACATATAGCTGCCATACAAACCGAACGATCAACATCAAGTTAAACATATTTTTATACGCTTTTATGCTATAAGAAATGCACCCGTGAAGGGTATTATAAAATCGGTGCAGTCGAAGTTAACGCTTCTCCTTTTGACATACATAACGGCTAACCGCACTTTTAATTTTCAGAATAAATTCAGAAAACATTGGACTCAGTGCCACAATTAGTACTTAAGTAGATTATAGCTGAGTTTTTATGAGCTAATTTAGTACTTAAGTTGCCACGCATGTGTCGCACCTTCAAATGATTTTTTTGCACATTTTTGATTTTATAATTTTTTAAATTAAATAATTTGTTTATTTGTAGTAAATACTCAACCTACAGTGATAAAATGTCTCACACCAACTGCTGCACTGCCGCTGATCCTGCGCGTCGGCGTTAATTCCAACAATTGTGCGTGGCCAACAATGTAACCAGACTGTGTGGTTTCGTTTAAAATCTTTTTAATAATACACTTAATTTAAATAAAGTGTTAACGGCACAAAATGATAATTTTTATTATTATTTAATTGCACGCTTGTAAAACATTTAAGTAGCATTTAAAAAGTCGCAAGGCGTTAACGACTTGTAAAACAAATTGTGTTGCGCTTCTCTTATTTTTATTATTTATTTATCTGTTTTTTTTTTATTTTTTATTTTTTTTTTTTTTGTGTAATATTTATGCTGCGCTTGTGACTTTACTTGTACAAGAAATTTATATGCCGCCAAAAGCGATTTATTTAAACGTTTTCTTATATTATTTATTATTAAACAAATTCAACATTTGTAATGCCAATATTTGTATATTTGTGTGTATGTGCGTATGCACTTAGACTTGTTACTTTCACGCCTTGACACACGATTTAGCACCGATAAAGCCACACCACCCGCCGCGTCTGATTGACTTACTGGCCGTCAAATATACAGAAATATGTTTGTAGTTGCAAGCGTTCAGCGCACAGATTGATCGAGTTTTGCGTGCGTATGGACAGACAGCTCAACGCCAGGCGACGTTTACAGCTTTGTAATGAGCTGCTGCTCGTGTCGTAATGCGATTTATTTTTTTATTTTTTTTTTATTTTATAAAAATAATTAATTTTTTTTTTTGTAATTTTTTCGAATAAATAAATAAAGTTCGTATTTTTCGTAAAACTCAGACGCGTGTGTGCGCGTTGAGTCGCGTTTACGTATTAGTTGCGCGTAAGCTTGGCGGTTTAAATTTACGTATTATTATTATTATTTTTTGAGTTAAAAATGTATCACTGCAAACCGGCATACGCTCACCGGCACGTCCATCATATGACTGACCGTTTGCCAATGTGCAACGCTAACGTTAAATGAAAATTTTCTTTTTGCACAAAATCGAATATATTTAAAAAAAAAAAGAATTTTATAATAAGTAACGATAAAACGCGCTCACAACACAGATTGCTGAACCGAGTTTTCTTGACGCGCCTTTACTGTGTTGTGGCTGTTAACGTCGTTGCGCATACTGACTGCTGCTCCTAAACGCTTTACTGCTGATGTTGCTGTTGCTGATATTGGCACGACTGTGATTTGTTGCTGTTGCTGCTGCTCGATTTTCAATTTCACACCAAGTAGCGCTGAGCATTGCTGCCGCTCTATATAGCTGCGTACGTGTTAGTGATTGAGTTGTTATTATTGTATATTCGTTACATAGCGTTAGGGGAAGTAACGTTGGCGATCACAATCGCGATCGCACGCATACACACGTAAGCGCATAACACAGGCGCAGAAGTGAGCAGCGCGCGTAGGTGTCACAATAATGCTTTCGCGCACACTCACACACAAAAAGCGGCGCACACATTTTGTTTAACGCTGCAGCTAAAGTCGATCGCGGCGCGATTTAAAATGTCGAGCAAAAGCGCTATTGCTTACAGGCACACAGAGATGAATATATGTATGTGTGTATGTATATGCACGCAAATTGGTTTAGCGCGCAGTTGTATGTAGGGACAGACATTCAGAGCGCTGCTTAAAGCGCCTTTGAAGATTTCTAAAGCACAGCAGCAAATATCCGCGTAATTGAGCAAAGCTCGAGCGCAACGCGCATATTTTGTTGTAATATTTTTCAAGCTTTTATTATAATTTATTTTATTCTATTCACTAAATAAATCAAATTCGCTTTCGCAACACAATATGAGCGCACGTCGCTGACGTTCTACCACCCCCACCAGCCATACGCCGGCGCTTTGTTGTTGCACATCTATAGACAAATTAACAGGTAGTTGTTTACTTAGATTAGTAAACGACTGTGTGTGCGTGTGTGTGTGTGTGTGTTTGTGTGTGAGTAATCAGTGGTGACAAGCGCTGAATTTTTTGACATTTCTGCTGTCGTCTTCAATTTCAATTTTTAACTTTTATTTATTGCTTGCCATAAAATACGTTGTCAAACATATATACATACAAGTACATACATTTATGTTAGAAATAAAACGCTCCCCGAAAATTCGTTGGCCATATAAATACGCCTGTCGAATTCAGCGTTGCTTACGCACCCACACATACGCCGTCACAAACACAATTACAAAACAGCAAGCGAAGAGCGCTTTTCGCGATCGACTCGCATAGGTTTGTATGTATGCACATATGTATCGACACATCGCTTAGTTTGTCATACTAAAGCTAAATAAAATAAATACAGATTGTAAAAATAACATATTTTTGCAATGTATAGATAAATTTTAGCTAAGCAAGTAGTAAGTATCGTATGCATTTTTTTTTTGTTTTATTATAGTGTTCTCAAACGCAAATATTTTTAGACAGACAGTAATCGGAGCAGTTACGTACTCCTTACATTTTGCTACCTCACTAATGATGTGTAAATAGCGGTAACGCTTTCTAAAGCTTACTAAAAACCGGTAACTCGCTAGTGAGTTCGTTTCAAATGCAAAATTAACACTTATTATAGTGCAAACTTTGAGTTAAAAAATTTAAAAATTCAAAGCAGTTTTTGTTTAATCAGAAAGGAATAGACTTAAGACCTAGATTTTATATGTGCTTTGCTAGGCGAGCGTTTCGAATTAATTTACTAACTGATTTTTTTTACAATAGTTTTAGTAAACGCGTATAATGTGGCAGAGTGGCTGGCTTTGCCTCAGTTACATAATTAGATAGATTAAACCCAACCTTTATTCTTTTTCATTATTTTTATGTTTATTTCAAAGCATCTTATTTTAAATGTATCAATAACTAAGCCCAACTACGTCCTACTTACCTGTTTACCATTTTGTGCTGCTTCCAATAATTTCCGTTGTCGAATTTTTTCAATGTCATACTTCACAAAGGGCGTTCGCGTACAATTTCCTTGAATTTCCTGAACTTTTCTATAGCACATTTTGCATCCGTTTTTGCAACACAATTAACGTACTGATATTCACACTAAAACCATAACACGTTTTAAACATAAATATTTGTACATTTAATGGCTAGTTACAGGCAATTAAATCACTTCTATTAAATTTAGTTTGAACTGTTGGCAGACTGATATTGACGTTCGATTAACGGAAGTGCTTGTTGTGAAGTTTGTTTACTTGAGAATGTTACGCCGTTGCTTGTTGTAATAATGACGGCGCGGCTTTACGCAAAGTTTTAATGATGCTTGTTAGTAGCGTGTATTATAGTTTTTCTGACAAATACTTAAAATTGTTTGTATTAATAAATGTAAAACCGATTACTCCAATTTTTACACTCAATAGTTATACACTCAACAAACACGACGCTGGGAAGAGTGTACATATTGTATTTTTGTAAATAAGAGGAAATCCAAAAGTGTTGATTATGACAATAAATAATTTGTTGACGCTAAAATATACTACTTCAGATGGCAATGCAGCAAAAATGACAACAAAGCGAAAATAGATGAATTTAAGTTACACCAATACTCGTAAATTATTGTACAATCGTATATGTATACAAATACATAAGTATATGTATATTTATATGTAGTATGCGCACGCACATTCATGTAATAGCAAGCTGTAAGAGGTAGCGAATCTGCAAATAAGCAACACAAACAAACAGTAGCAATGAATTAAATGTATTATCACCTTAACGATGCGCCTGTTGCTGGCCGCAGAGGCTGCAGAGCATACAATGAGCTAACAGTTGGAGACTAACCGGCGCATTTTTAGTGCGATTTACGCAAAAATTAATATTTTTTAGTCATAAGTGAAAATGAGTAGAGACTCAGAAAATTTAATATTTAAATATTTGTGTGCTTGTGAAAGAGAAAAAAGTGTAAACACATAATAAAAATTTGTAATCAAAAAGCATAAATAAATAAATAAAAAATAAAACAAAGTAAATAAAAAATAAAATAGAATATTAAAAACTTTAAGTGAAAAAAAATATAATGAAAAATTTTAAGTTTATAAAAATAAAATTTAAGTTTAAAATATCAAAAAAATATATAAAAGAAATAAAATTTTAAATATAACAACTGAAATCAAAGTCCTTACTACTATAAATAATATACATAAACTTGAATTTTATGCATTTTCTTAGCATAAATCGAAAATTGTAGTCAACCCTTAGTCAAAAATAACAATATATACAAACATAATTTATTACCTTTACGTAAAGAATTTAAATACAAAAAAAGAAAGCAAAAGAAGATATGTATCATCACTTTCAACCAACTAACCGCGCCAATAAAATTGATAATTGACTTTAGATAAAATAAATACTTGAAGGCGCAGCTAAGGAGTTGGTTTTTTTACATACATACATATATTGAAATCTATGGGCAACAGATGGGCATACAGAGATATCACCATAAGCCGCTGGTCTTCAAGGGTGCCTGTGACGTACGCGTGTGCTATAGGAGTGCTAGACTAGCCCTTGGTATGATTATATGTTGATTATTGACATATTTTATTTGCATACATACCCAAAATTTGAATGTTCTGGAAAATTATCAAAATTGTCGAATTGTTATTTTTCTTTTAAGTGAAACACGATGTATCTCCACCTGTCAAAATTTCTAAATTTATTTGCACTAGATATATTTAAATTGATTTTAATGGATGACCGCCGATCAATCAGATAGCGTAAAAAATGTTATTCCAAGTACCTGTGTGTCTGCTTTAATTCCCCTCAAGAGCTAAAAATTAAGTACACACTTAAGGCCTAGATAGACAAGTGTAAATGACACATCAACAAGTGCCTAGGTATTCAAATTAATGCGTAATTTACATGTAAACTTCCGCCGACAAAGATTTTTATTACAGAGATTGCTATTAATTTATTATTACTATATTTTTAAAATGCGCGCTAAATGCAAAAAAGAAAGTGTCTTGTGATTTATGTGTTAGCTGTTGGCAGACTTTTTAAAATATTTTAAACGAAATCGAAGTGTGAAATTTTATGAATTCTGAACAGTGAAGTAGGCTTTATTTGAAAATTTAACGCTATATGGTAGTATTTAGTATTTAAATTAGACATAATTACTATTAGAATTCTTTTTTGTTTTCATTTAGATGAAATAAATTTAAATTTTAAAATTCAATAAAACTAAAATTTATTTATCGTTTAATCAATTTCACACTCTTACATAGTTATATAATTTATTTACAATATTTTATATACGATTTAATAATTAAACATTTAATTTTATTGTATTATATTAGTTTATTTTAAAATGTATTTTATATTAGTATTAAGTAATTGTTTTGCTTGTCACTTTTTATATTTATAACTGAAATGTATCTAAGCAAACTTGCACCTCTAAACATACCATAAACGCTAATCGAACTAAATCCTGTCACCATAAATACCGATTGTTTTTTAACAATCAATCAAAATAAAATAATAATATATAATTAGTATTTAATTGAATGTTTTTACTAATCAAAATATAAGTAATAATGTTAAATTTACATATTGCTATAACTAAAATCATAGATAAATCATATAAGCCTCTAAATTATTAAAGCTGTTGAATTTAACAGATTTCAATATTTAAATACATAAAATTACTAAATTTTAAACAACACATAAAAGTTGTAGTGCAGATACTGAAAACAAAAATATTTAATTATTTTGTGAATTTTTTGCCAAATCTCGCGCGCATTAATTATATATATATTTAACAAATTTTATCGAAAGCCCACTTAAACTAATATTAAAAATAGGTGGTTTTTTCAGAAACTTGCAACAAAAAAACACAACTCGCAAACAATTTACGACTCTTGGTTAGTTACATATGCGACTGCATTCATGCTTGTTAATAACTTAAGCAAACAGTCAATGAAATCTAAAATTGTTTAAGTAACTTTGCTTATATTTTTCGATGACCCGCATAATGCTTTTACTTATATACATATGCACATAAGTTAAAAATTAACAGGCAATATTAACAAACGGGCGATTTTTAAGATTGAGGTTTTTTAAGATTGAGGTTAATACACGAATGAAAACGTGGTGCGCAGGAAACATGGTGCGGTAATTCATTATAAAATATTGGCACAGAAGTAAAATTAGACGCATATATATGATGTATATGCAAATAAATGAGAACATTAGAAATAAATGTACAAATATTATTAATTAATCACTCAGTGATAAGCAATCACAAATTATTTGCTAGAAACCGATAGGTATATAATTATTTGTATGTATTTTTATAAATATAGTGCTTTAAAATATAATTTATGAAAATATGGCGTTTTTTCATTTCATAGGAAAAGTACAAATTCGCAACTTCCATTTTCATATTCACACATCCACGTACAGAAGTATATACCATATGTATGTGTATACAATAACTCATTGTTTACAAATATTGATAATGAAAAGGAAATCAGTTTAATTTATGAGAATAACTTATGAGAATAACTTAAAACTTAAAAGTAAATGACATACGCGTAAGTACATAAGTATATCGATGAATTTCTAGAATATATCGCCGCAGTGCATTTTTAGTTATTTGTCAACATAGGGATAATTTTATACTTTTGCGTGAAACTTTGTTGTGTGTGCAAGTTAAGCTCATATTCTTGCACGGCTTTCTGTGTTCGCGCTCAAAGCGCATAAATACGCCTTTAAACACATTTGTTCGGCATTATTTAACATGTGATTCTGCAAGGCTTTCGCTTGGTCTTGACTACAAAAACGAGTACAAAAGAAAAGACAAACAAAAAACGTTGGCACATATTATAATTTCGAATTAAAAAGCGTGCACAGGTATTTCTGCGGAAATACTTGTGTAAATTGTATGGCATTACTCACATATCGGGCAACACATTATCATTGTTAACATTCAAATTGTGTGTATAGAGATATAGATGTTTCAAAGCTGTCAAACGATTGCCGCCGGTGATGGGTGGTAGTTTTATTAGGGCTTGTTGTAGAAATTGCAAAACACGCAATACTACATTAACACAGATCAAAGTGGGCGTATTCTCTGCTGGAAGCTGATCAATGAAGGACTTTTGTGCACGAATAACGGACTAAAAACGAGAGTAAAACGATTGGGTCAGTGATGGCGTTGCTAAGCAAATATAGTGTCTTGAAGTTTCGCTAAAGAAATGTGATATTTTTTAGAAATTTTAGTTATCTAGCCTACAGCTTTTCAGATAAGTTTTGAGCTTATATGCTTGGGATTTCTTTTATTGTTTTGTATACGTATTTAACAGTTAATTGTCTTGCTAGAAAGTTTAGCATATTTATATTGTGATTATTTGAAGCAAATTTGAGGTTACGTTTTATCGTAATAGCGTGAGATGTGATATATATTATTTATTTTCAACTTACATATATTTAATTTTGTACTACCAAAAACCTAAAAGCATAGAATTTTTTTCTACGACTCACCTGTATAACGTCCATTGTGAACGGTGGCTTTTGATTGTACAAATTGTATACCAATACGGCAGAAATATGTGTAAATATTTTGAAATGGTATTTTGTTAAAGCTTTCATAAATGCAAATAATTCATCGGAAAACTTATGTGCAGTCTGTGTGGAAAAGAAATGGTTAAATGACAAAAAAAATAATGTTTCAATAAGTAAATGCAAAATTTAGAGATAATAAGTTATTTTTGTAGAAATTAAAATTTTTTAATTTGGCAAGATATCTTCACGAAAATTTGCATGGACTATTGTTGTTATTGTTGTTGTTGTAGCGGCAGAATTTCGCCGAGTTGGCAGTCCTTAGCCGGATAAAAATCCGGGTCCATTCCGGTTAGGTAGACCCGACTGTCATGGGAACGGCATGGATTATTGTTCAAGGCAACGCTACAATCTCCGAACAAATTGTGCAAATCGCACCCCTATAGCATTTATCTAGCATACAAACTGACGCATCAAATGTAAGTTCTTGTATTGACACTTTTTTATTTGTAAAGTTGAAATTGCGGATGAGATTTTTGAAAATTGAAAATTTTAGCGGTAAAATGTAAAACCAGATGCGATAAAGTTAAAATTTAAAAAGCTAAATTAAAAAAAAAAAATTTGGTCTTTATTGCATCTGTTTTTACATTTTACCGCTAAAATTTGTAACTTTCCAAAAGCTCATCCTCAATGTATGCAATATATTTAAAAGAGAATAATGTTACTCACCACACCATAGCGCAAGCATAACTTCCAAGCTGCTGGCGTTGGCAGTTCAATATCTTTCGTTGAGTGCAGCTTCGTGAATTTGTTAAACATACTTTGCTGAAAGCTCATTATATGCTTAGGATGCAATTCCGACTGCTCTTCGCTGACAACTTGTGTTCTTGGCTTACGCTGTAAACAACTATACAGCAATGTTTCAACCATGACATGATATGGTTGCAGCTTAAG
This sequence comes from Bactrocera oleae, assembly GCF_042242935.1. Taxonomy (NCBI): domain Eukaryota; kingdom Metazoa; phylum Arthropoda; class Insecta; order Diptera; family Tephritidae; genus Bactrocera; species Bactrocera oleae. The sequence continues at coordinate 6,984,850 of NC_091539.1, forward strand.
TTGCAACTTGGGTATGTCAGAGGCTTCACGAAATGTGTAATACAAATTTGCAAGACAGAGAAAATACTATTGAACGAAAGAATATGTAAAATTAAAATAGATTTTGATTTAAAAATTTGATTTTTTTTAAATAAAATAGACTTTAATTTAAAAAAGTTATATTTTTAATATTTTTTTTATTATTACCGTTTTGACACGATACATTTGTGCATTAGTTGTTGACTCCGCTTTGCTTAAACAAGCAACTAAACAAGTTTCCAAGGCGTGTATTTCACGCACAAGCCACAATTTTGAAGACTTCGTGAAATCTTTGTTGCGTGATAATTGAATACAGCCACTCACCAGCAAATCAATGGCATAAACATCTAGTATTTATGAAAATTTTGTAGATGTAGAAAAATATTTTATTTAGAAAATTTAAAAAAAATACTTGATTTAAGTAGACAGCAATTGACACTTACCAATAAAAATTTCTTTAGCAGCAAACTTTTCTAATTGTTTAGTATCGAGCAAGCGCACATGCAGCGTTTTTAAAATATGTTCCAACTGATCAAATACATTATAGCCTAACTTCAATAAAACGCCGATTTTTTGTATTATATAGCAGTAGGCACTCACTTGCTGCGCACTTGGTGACTGTAGATATTTATATGTATATATATATTTCAAAGAAATTTTATAAAATTTGAAAAAATATGTACCTTTCCTGTATCAAGTGCTTGGAGCTTACGCTCTATGTCTACATATTGTGCATAAACGTGTAATCCGCATACATCTAATTTATAAAAATTTGTTGTCTTTTCAATGGAGCGTGCAAAATGTGCAAATGAAGCGTACAAATAGAGATAGTGCAACTTTGTATCACCTTTAAATGTCGATACGAAATGATCTTCATACTTAGGTAGTAACTGGAAGCAAAGTTATTTATAATACTATTTTTATTTTAGTATTAATGCCACTATACTTGTTTTAATTCAGCACAATTCTCACACAACAATTGCTGATCAGAAAAGCTATATAACTGCAGTAGTATGCCTTTCACGCATTGGCTATTTAATTCTTCGAATAATGATGGCAATGTTTTATAAACGAAAATAAATTCGTTTGTATATCGCTCACGACCTAAAACTCACAATAAACAAGAAAAAATACGTTAATTTCGATGTAATACCCTTCACAAATACAAAAGATTTCATTCAAAAACTGGATTTTGATCGGTTAGTTTGTATGGCAGCTATATGCTATAGTGGTCCGATATCGGCGTTTCCGACAAATGAGCAGCTTTTTTGGGTGATAAGGACGTGTGCAAAACTTCAGATCGATATCTCAAAAACTGAGAGATGAGTTCGCGTATATACAGACAGACAAACATACATGGCCAAATCGACTCAGTTTATCATACAGATCATTTATATATATTTTTTATGGGATCTCCGACATTTCTGGGTGTTACAAACTTCATGGCAAACTAAATATACCCTGTTCAGCGTATAAAAATTTAGTAATTATTAAAATTTTGGTAAATATATATCAAACGTTGTGCTTATACCTGGTTGTTCCAACATTTTTTTATACACCACAACTATAAATTGTGCAACAAAATAATGCATGACAATTGGCACGTTCTCAGCATCTTTCAGCAAGTTAAAATATATTTCTATTGACTGCATATAGGGAAAATATGACCATAAAGCATTAACATAAGTAGTCATCAACTCAATATTTGTCTGAAAAAATTAAAGTTATATTTAAATCAATAACTGTTACGTGTATTATAAGTACTCAGCACCGTTTCTTCCAAATAAAACTCCAGTACATGCTTTAGTATATGGTCATCATCGCATGCCTTGGCACGTGCCATTTTAATGTACAATTCCGCAGCAGTTAATGAAATATTTTCATCTTTATGCAATGCAAGCCCAAGTATTGCCTCCAGAAACGTTTTCGAGAAACATTCCAAATCAATTAACTGTCTACAATGAGTTTTCTATTAATAAATGCTTTTTCGTACAACAAAAACTTCAAGAATTTCTTACGGCTGCAATTTCTGCAAAAAATTGAGTGTGGCCATTAGCAAGCCTTTTGTCTTTTCCAATTTTAGAAATGTGTAGTAAATCTCCTGCATATCCTTTTCAATAAGAAAGCGTACAAGCTGACGGTGGTTGCTTACATCTTGCTGTATTGAAAGATTGTCCAGCATACGTATGAGGCTTTTGAAAATACCACAATGTGTGGCTTTGTGTTGCTACGTGAAGATGTTGCAGATTTTTATTATTGAAAATATGGATACTACGGCTATATTACCCCCACTCTAAAAACAAGGCGATAGAATTTAAATGCATCTTCATTAAAGGCATTCGATGTTGCAAAGTAATTTTCTACAATTTTACTTAAACCTTCAGCTATGTATGAATGACATTCCTCAAAGCTGTAAAAATTAAAATGCGAAATCTTAAATTATAAACTACATTACAAAACATACAATAAACCATGTAACGCGCTGTTCAGCAGGTATTTAGAAATTGTGTCTACACCGCAAAAGTCCACACTACATTTTGTTTTAATTTTGTGCACACCAAGAAAGAGCATGTAATCTGTAAAAATACTGAATTTGAAATGTATGCCGAAAATTACTTATTTTATGTATGTATACTAATGCGCGCAATTGGCTCTACGAGAAACTTCACTTGCATATCGGCATCTTGTTTCTGCAAATCTATGCAACAATTACACCAAACACCCAGCAATTCGCAGTATAGTAGAAGTGCCTTGGATTCCGAGGCAGTTGCTTGTACCTTGCGCACTGCTTTACTTAGTTGAGTAAGAAAACGCTCAAAATTGTTGAAGAACATGGCATCACGATGAAAAATGTAGCAACGGCAACCAGCTGCCTCCCAATCGAAATCTTTTCCCTTTTCCAAATCTTGTGCAGTAAACTGGGTGTGCATGCCAATCGCTTTGAACAATTCATTAATAAAATCTGCTGACGTCTCTAGGCAAAGCTCCTCTTGAGGCCCGGATCGAAACAGGAACTGGTTAATACATCGCGCTGCCACCACCTGCCGAATACATATTCACAATATAGTCCACATATATGTTTATTTATAAAGCAGAAGCTTACATCTGGTGTAGTACCACATTTAAGAGCAGCCACAAAATTCATATTTAAATCACTAAACAATCAAAAATATTAATTTCTGATAAGACGGGAATAACAATCAAGGTGACAGAAGAACCGTTAGCATTTGTAAAGAAACACAGAGTTGCAAAAAGCGTGAAAGCTGCAAACGGCTTAAATCGATAGGTTGCCATTAAACAATCGATAAGTGTTTTAAGTAATTGAGATACTTAAATTAACAAATACCTTATTATAATAATTGCATTTTATTTTTAAAATTATTAAATTTCATCTCAATTATAATATGTTTAGCGTTTTTCGTTTTCGTATTAGTTTCGTGTAACATCATACAACTGACTTTATAATCATTTCCGGTGTGTTCTTCCTCTTCCTCGTGTTTGAAAAAAAAAATATTTATCGCATACGGCAGCGCTATAAACAGCAAGACCAGCTGATCATTGCTGACACGTTTATTGCATATCTGCTGGTTGTTGCTTTTTTTCTACAAACTTTCAACTTATTTATAATTTTGGTGACTTCGCCAGTAGATGTAATAATAGCTAAATTGTAAATAAATATAGTGAAATTAATTATTGATACCAATCAATATATACATAGTTGTTATTGGCCAACACCATGGAACCTGAGCAAGACGAAAACTGGTACCTCCGCCCACTCTGCGACCCGCGAACAACGTGAGTGCATTATTAATATTTTTTCATCCTTAAGTGTATAACTTTATTATTTTTCATTTAAGTAATGCTCCTATCAAAGTCGCACCTGCCAAAGTTGCTATCAAGACCGAGCTGCAAGAACTGCGTCTTTCGGAAGCTTCACAAAAAATGACAATGGAGACACTGCGGGCAATACATGGCCCCGATTTTCGTCTCAATGACGCATCAGTTTACGCCGATCGCGGTAGTCATATGAAAAAGGCTTACTGGGAAGATCGTGGCACATTAGTTGTACATAGTGTCACGAACTACTCAGCCGACAATCAAAAGGCAGAAACGCCAGAGGACCGTTTGCGGCGTTTCGCTTTGCTAAAGTTGGAAAATTATGGATTCGCGGCCTTGCATTGTGCGGAAGCTTTTGATCACTGCAATGGAGACACCGATGCTGCGTTATTGTTGCTTTACCGTAAATATATGCGTGTACTAGTTACACAAACGGATGACGAAGCTAACGAGTTCTTGAATAATGATATAAGCAAAGAAGATCTATTGGAAATGCGTAACGATGAAAAAGCAGCCTTAGAATCTATTTATGATACAGCTTTTGAAGAAAAGGAAAAAAATACGGTTTGGAGTTTGAAATTCAAAATAGACCATTTACTAGTACACAGTCCGTCAGAGCGACGAAAACGTACTGGTATACCCAACCCAGCAGCAAAACAAAAAGTTAAACAAACAGTCATTGGAAAAGCGCGTTGTCGTAATTTTGAACGCGATGGCACATGTCGGTTCGGCAACAAGTGCCGCTTTGCCCACATAGCGCCTGCTGTGGAAGTAGGAGAGGGACAGCGGAAAAAGCACGATGGTAGAAATAAGTGATTTGTTTAACACGGATGTTTTAAAAATTTTTGCCGCAATTTCAGATTTCCTCGATGGTAATGAAGAATACAACTGGTTTTTTCTGGAAATACGATTTCCACCCGATACCAAATATCCGTATGAAGCGCCATTTATCTACCTCAAAACAACATGCCACGATCTACCGCGTGATATATTGCTGCTTGTAGCGCGTCGTTTACATTGTGAGGCACGCAGCATTTGCGCTGACGGTATGGGTTGTGTTTATAGCATTTGCGAAGCTATACAAAGCGAAGAGGCCTACTCACAGCTGCCAAAAGTCGATGCCTATCCATTTCCTTCAGATGCCAAATCACTTTTCGCCAATGATGGCGATGTCGAAACCACAACAAATGGCGGCCTGCCCGAAGTACTGCCAACACACTACGAACGTGGTCAGACGTCACATGCCGAACAACAGCGTTCCACCAAACAAACCGAAAATGAAGATCGTGTGCTGCTGCGAAAATTTCTACAACGACAGGAAGATGAAAGATACCGCAAAATGATGTTAGGACGTCGTAATTTGCCAGCTTTCGAGAAAATGCTTGAAATATTGGATTTAATAGAGAAATCGCAGGTATTTTCATATGCTGATAAAAAAACAAACATAATTGTTAAAAAGCAAATTATACCTTTAGGTCATTGTGATATCAGGCGAGACCGGCTGTGGCAAGTCCACACAAATACCGCAATTCATACTCGACAATTGGCTATTTCAAGCATCCAAACTTAAAGATTCTAATAAAATACCACACGTCGAAGTAGTGTGCACGCAACCACGACGCTTGTCAGCGATAGGTGTGGCTGAGCGTGTTGCCGATGAGCGCACCGAACGTGTGGGTCAAACGGTGGGCTACCAAATACGTCTAGAAAATAAAATTTCATCTACCACACGTTTAACCTTCTGCACCACCGGTATACTCTTGCGACGACTCACTGCCGATCCGCTGCTAAGTACCGTTTCGCATGTCATTGTCGACGAGGTGCACGAAAGAAGTGAAGAATCCGATTTTCTACTTATGATACTTAAAGACCTGCTCAAACAACGACCCGAACTTAAAGTGATACTCATGTCCGCCACTCTAAATGCCAAATTGTTTTCAGAATATTTTGGTGGTGCGCCAGTGTTGGATATACCTGGACGCACATTCCACGTCGAGCAATTATTTCTCGAAGATATTCTGGAAGTATGTGATTATGTAATGGAATGTGATTCACAATTTTGTCGTAAAATAACCAAAAAGGAAGAGGAAGAGCTAATGCGTGAATTAGAATACTCGGATGTAAAGTCGGAAGCGGCCGAGCCGGCCAGGAGCATAAAAGATGACAAGCTTACGTTGGCGCAAATGTATGGACGCTATAGTGGTGAGTGCTTTTTTGAAATTGCTTATCTATTTTTTTTTATTGTTTAAGCAGTTTTTCAACGCATTTATGTGCTTCTTTTAGCAATAATAGTTATTTATTTATATCTTCCAATTTGTCTACTCTGAAAGGAGTATATTAAGTTTGTAACACCCAGAAGGAAACTTAGGAGACCCTATAAAATTATATATGTATAACTGATCAGCGTAACGAGCTGAGTCAATTTAGACATATCCGTATGTCTGCATATACACGTACTAGTCGGTCAGTTTTTGTGATATCGACCTGAAGTTTTGCACACGTTCTTTTCTCTCCAAGCAACTCCTCATTTGTCGGAACCGCCTATATCGGACCACTATAGCTAATAGCTGCCATATAAATTTTTCCATCATAATCAAGTTCTAGTATGAAAAACTTTTTTATTTGATAAGTTATCTGCACTAAATTTGGCATGGGTTATTGTCCAAGGCAGCGCCACAATCTCCGATCATTGTTCAGATCGGACGACTATAGCATATAGCTGCCATATAAATTTTTCCATCAAGATCAAGTTCTAGTATGGAAAGCTTTTTTATTTGATAAGATATCTGCACCAAATTTGGCATGGGTTATTGTCTAAGGCAGCGCCACAATCTCCGCACAAATTGTTCAGATCGGACCCCTATAGCATATAGCTGCCATATAAATTATTCCATCAAGATCAAGTTCTAGTATAGAAAACTTTTTTATTTGATAAGTTATCTGCACTAAATTTTGCATGGGTTATTGTCTAAGGCAGCGCCACAATCTCCGCACAAATTGTTCAGATCGGACCACTATAGCATATAGCTGCCATACAAACTGATCGATCAAAATTAAAATAAATATGTTTTTATGCTATAATAATAATATATGCAACTGTGGAGGGTATTATAACTTGTGTGCAGCCAAAGTTACGTTTTTTTTCGTTTTCTTATTTATGTAGTGTTTTAAAATAATTTTTATGTGATAAAATTTTCTTATTGTTCACACAATACAAAGATTATTCGAAGAAAACTTGCAAAAGCATCTACCTCATGGAGCCGATGAAAATCAATCCCGAATTAGTGGAATCTGTGCTCAAATACATTGTGGAAGGGGAGCACAACTGGCCCAAAGAAGGCACAATATTGGTATTTCTACCAGGTCTACAAGAAATCCAAACCGTGCATGAAGCGCTCGGCGATAGCGCACTCTTTGGAAACAGGTTACTACAATTAATTAAATTTTTGTGTTGCATACGCTCATCATTTAGTCATTTCTCTGCAGAAACGGTAACTTTATCGTCATACCGCTACACTCATCACTCTCCAGTGAAGAACAAGCGTCCATTTTTCGACCAGCACCGAAAGGTAAACGAAAAATCGTGCTTAGCACTAATATTGCCGAGACTTCGCTCACCATCGACGACTGCGTGTTCGTTGTTGACTACGGTTTGATGAAAGAGAAGCGTTTCGATGCTAATCGTAACATGGAGTCACTGGAGTTAGTGTGGGTGTCACGCGCTAACGCACTGCAACGCAAAGGACGTGCCGGACGCGTCATGCCAGGCGTTTGTATACATCTCTATACGGGTCATCGTTTCCGCCACAATTTCCTAGCACAACCCGTGCCAGAAATACATCGTGTACCATTGGAACAGCTGGTGTTGCGCATAAAAACCTTACCTTGCTTCAGCGCCAAGAATACGCTGGAGGTGTTGGGGCGTACACTGGAACCGCCCACCGAAGAAAATATACTTTCGGCTGTGCGACGTTTACAGGATGTCGGTGCTTTAGATGAGACGCAAGACTTGACAGCGTTGGGTCACCATTTGTCAGCGTTGCCGGTCGATGTGCGTATCGGCAAACTCATGTTGTATGGCGCCATTTTCCAGTGTTTGGACAGCGTGCTGACAATAGCGGCGTGTTTGAGTCACAAATCGCCCTTTGTTAGTCCATTTAATAAACGCGCCGAAGCAGAGAAGCGCAAACGTGAATTTGCTATATGCAATAGCGACCACTTGACTATGTTATTGGCGTACAAGGTGAGTGTGTTGAAAATTGATTGCCGTTGTTTAACTTATCGCACATTTAACTTGCAGAAATGGTTGGAAGTGTCGCGCCGCAACTTCTACGCCAGTCGCAATTACGCCGATGAGCACTTTCTCTCACTGAAAACACTGGAAACCATTTCTGAGGTAAAATATCAATTCCTGGAATTGCTAGTCTCAATTGGTTTTGTGCCCATGAACATACCGCGCAAGCGCAAAAACGCCAGCGATAATATACTCGATTTAACTGGTAATATAATTTTCGTAGTAAATCAATAATATTTGATAAAAATTAATAAAATTACCTATATTGCACAGGTGCGGACCTGAACGTGAATGGTGACAATAATCGTTTGCTCATATCGTTGCTTTACGCCGCGCTCTATCCAAACATTGTCAAGGTGCTCACACCCGAACGCAGCTACATATCGACTGTCGGCGGTGCAATGGCCAAAATGCATGCGGCCAAAGATTTGCGCTTCAAAACACGTCAAGACGGCTTCGTCGCCATTCACCCATCGTCGGTGAACGCGATTGTGGGCAGCTTTCAATCGCCGTTCCTCATCTATCAGGAAAAAGTGAAAACATCGCGTATATTTATACGTGAGTGCTCTATGTTGCCGCTGGTGCCGTTGGTGTTATTCGCTGGTAGTGATTTTAAAATCGAATTGCATGGCGGCGATTTTGTATTTCTGCTAGAAGAGGATTGGATCATATTAAAGGCGCATACGCATGAAACGGCCGAGATGATACAGTGTTTGCGTTTGGAATTGTTAAAATTATTGGAGGAAAAGATCAGCGATCCGTGTTTGAATTTGCTAAATCACGAAAATGGTTTGAAGATCATTAAAACTATTGTGCATCTTATAACAAACAATAATTAAGTGGAAACATATGCATCTGTGAGTGTGTGTATGCTTTAGATAATGTGTGTGTGTGTGTGTGTGTGTGTGTGGCTGCGATTATATGTTGTAAACAAAATCGTGTGAAAACATTTTGTCTATAAGGTGTGTGATACAATATTGTAGTTTTGTAAAATCATCTTTTCAGTTTTGCATATTATTTTGAATGAAATAAAATTTAGACAAAGAAATGTAGTAATTTTATTTTTATTTTTCTAATATTTTTATTTTATTAGACAAAGAAATGAAAACATTTAATTTTAAAGTTTATAAAACATATTTTCTTCTCTATGGTTCTTTTTATAATTTAATTTATTTTATTTAATACTTTTTTTGGTTGTATTGTATTTGTTTAATTTTTTCTTTTTGTAATTTTTTTTTTAATAATTTTGTTTATTTTTTTTTTAATAATTTTGTTTATTTTTTTTTTAATAATTTTGTTTATTTTTTTTTTAATAATTTTGTTTATTTTTTTTTTAATAATTTTGTTTATTTTTTTTTTAATAATTTTGTTTATTTTTTATTTTATTTTTTAATAATTTTGTTTATTTTTTATTTTTTTTTTGTTAATAATTTTTTATTTTTTTTTATTTATTTTTGTTAATAATTTTTTATTTTTTTTTATTTATTTTTGTTAATAATTTTTTATTTTTTTTTAATAATTTTTTATTTTTTTTAAATAATTTTTTATTTTTTTTAATAATTTTTTTGTTTTATAAATTCGTTTATTTTTTAGTTATTTTCTATTTTTTATTTTTTTTTGCAATTTTTATTTTTTTTATATTTTATTTGATTACTTTTTTATGTATTGTTTTTAATATTTTTTTTTTCTTTTTTTTAATATTTTGTTTTTTTCATATTTTATGTTTTGTTTTATTTGGTTTTCTGTTTTTTATTTATTTATAAGAAACATTTCTTTTTATTTCTTAAATTGTTTTTTTTTTTTATTTATTTGTTTTCTTTTTTTTTATTTGTTTTTCTGTTTTTTTTTTTATTTGTTTTTCTGTTTTTTATTTGTTTTTATTTTCTTATTTTTATTTATTTGTTTTTTTATATAATTTTTCTTTTAATTTTTTTATTATAAATTTTTTTTAATTTTTATATTTTTTAAAATTTTTTTTTTTAATTTTTATTTTTTTTTTTAAATTTTTATATTTTTTTTTTAATTTTTATATTTTTTTTTTAATTTTTATATTTTTTTTTTAATTTTTATATACATATTTTTTTAAATTTATATATATATTTTTTTTTAATTTTTATATTAATTTTAGGCGGATTAGCGATTCAAAAAGCTGTGGTGGTTATTGATAATTTGTATAATTGTTTATACAAACACTAACGAATTTTGCTGAAAATTTAAATCAGTAGTCACAATTTATCTGGTTTTGAAATTACTCCGCCGTTTTCAAAGTTTAAGCGATTTTTTTATTATTTCAACCTAAAATGGATATTTCTTTTTATTTTATTTATAATAAAAACAATTTTTGATATATAAAAAAACTGTTTTCTTGTATTTACTTATATCTAAATAAATGTTTGCTAAGCTTAACGCTGAGAGTCAAGTATAACAGAATAAAAGCGTAACTTTAGAACAGAAACAGAACGATATAGAAACTACACAGAATAGACCACATGTGTTATTGTTGTAGCTATTAGAAATAGAAATAGAATAAATTGAGGTTTGCCCTGCGACGTAAGATTTATTGTGACTTCTTGAAGACAGTTATGTTCATACTATCTATAGCTTGAGGCACTCAATATAAAGGCTTTTAAGATTTTCTGTTTCTGTTGCCGATTCTGTTTCTGTTTCCAAAACTCTTTTACTAAAAACTATATAATTTTTTACAGTTCTGTTTATAACATATTATTGACTTTATTTCATTATTTGTAATGACAATGGCTTTAAAATAGCTAAGCAAAAAGCTTAAAAAATCTATAATAATGTATTTTTTTGTTAAATTCTTTTTATTCACACAATAACAAAAGGGTTGCATTGTAACAAATAATTAGTGTTACCTTATCTACAAATTTTACTAAGGAACCAAAAGGAAAAAAGAAAGAAAAAAATAATAATACCCCAATCACAGGAAATGAATAATAACACATAAAAGTTAAATATTGAATTAAAGTTATTTTTCTACCATTTACAATAATATAAAATAAATGTGTAGAAACGGATTAGTGAAATGTTAGAGGATAAAAAAGTTAAAAATATGAGTATAAAATTGATTATAAATCAAAGAAACACACACTCTAAATAGTTGAATATTTGAATTTTAAATGCAAATATCCAAAAACCATAAATCAGCGGCAACTTAAGTCTGCGGCAACTAAATGTGTATATATTCTGAATCTGGAGAACTTCCTCTATCGGCACATACCCATTTTAACTCCTATATTCGGGGGATGCTATTCTAAAATTTACCCTAAATTATAATTTTGTTTAAATTTTTCGAATTCAAATTGTAGAATTATTCAAATATATATATTTTTTTATAAATTTTTACGTAATTACATAATTACGTTATTAGTTATCTCACAAAACATAACTTCGAGTCCTGTAGTTTTATTTTATTTACCAAAATCAAACCATCTGGCAACGGTATTAAGGTTTGTTTTGCGCCAAAGGAAAGCCAATTGCCAAAACTATTTAGTTATTTTTGTATTTCAATTAATATAAATGGTTGTTCAACATTGTATAATGAAATATATAATTATTTAGATATACGATCCAAAGAAACAAGTGATAATACTATAGATATTTTAAAAATATGAGTTTGAGCCTTTGTCGGAAACGGCGCGTCCAGGACCAGGACGATGCGTCTAACATTTCCACAAATTCAACCGTAAATACGCAGCATCGTAGTGCACGACAACGCAGAAGGAACAAGCTGCCTACTGAAAATGTGGAAAACGAAGCGGTGGCGCAAGAAGATGGCCCAACGTGCAGTCAGGCGAAAAGACAAAAACAGAGCGAGGGCACACTGGTAAACAGTTTAGAATGTGCTTTGGAATTTCCTTTATAAATTTTTTAATTATAGTCAAATTCCCAAATTGCACTAGACGCTACACGCTGTGGAAAAATCAAAAAGGTGGTTTTGGTAAATTTTATGTGCCATGCACACTACTGCATTGAGTTACATCCGCGCGTCAATTTCATGGTCGGTCGCAACGGTTGCGGCAAAAGTGCTATATTAGCGGCACTGGTTGTGGGTATGGGTGGGCGTGCGCGTGCCACCAATCGCTCAACTTCATTACATAGTGAGTATAAACTTTATAGTTCATATGCACAATGAAATTTAAAACGTTTTGTTCAAAAATGCAAATACTTACAAAAACGAGATTGTTAAACATTTGCCGTTTGTTTTTTTTAATTTAATTTTTTTTATTAATATTAAGGCTTAATCCGTAATGGTCAAAGTTCTGCGCGTGTCGAAATCACAATTTCCAACGAGGGTGTTGAGGCTTTCCGGCCAGAGGTGTATGGTGATGAAATAACAATTGTACGCGCCATTACACAATCGGCAAGTAATTATAAAATAAAGAATGCGGGTGGGCGTGTTGTGTCAGAAAAGTTGGATGAATTGAAACGTATTATGGACATACACAATATACAAGTGGACAATCCAGCTTTTGTTATGAACCAGGATAGTGCGCGTGAATTTCTCAAAGAGTAAGTTCAATAATAAATCATATAAGTAACGCCTAATAAATGCCAATGATGTCATTTCCTTATCAGCATGGAGCCAAAGAAGAATTATCAGCTGTTTCTGAAAGCTACACAATTAGATTCAATACAAGAACAACTCATAAAATGCTATTATGAATATCAAGACCATAAACAACGCTTAATACATATTGAAAAGGTTTGTTATCATAATTACGACGATAAAATATATAATAACGTATAAAAGTTTAATTGTTTTAATAAAGAAATTGGAACAAGATCAACAAAGTATAACTGAACTTGAGACAGAGTACCGTAAAATATTATCTTTTTCGCAACTAAAGGTAATTTTAATTGCAACTAATTATTGTTAATAGTACAAAAAATTTACACATATTTGTTACAGCAAGAAACAAATCGAAAAAGGACCGAATATGAGTGGTCTTTGGTAAATCAGTTGGAATTGGCCCTTAGTGATATAGAAGAAGCGCTTTCCGAAGTTAAGCGCGATCGCGACAAACTTGAGGAGCAGGCGAACCGCAAAAACGAAATCGAAAATAAACTCAAAGCCGAAATGGAGTAAGTTTGCGAACACTTTTAAACGTTGTAAACTTTTGAATTTTTTTTTTTTATAAATCTGTAGTACCTGCAGAGAAGTCATTGGCTTGAACCGCACAGAGTACAGTCAAAAAAAGGATAACTGTCAAGCGATTAATACGCGTTTGAAAGAGAAAGCAACAGTGTGTCATGGTGCCAAAATTGATGTGGAGAATTTAAAAAAACGAATTTCTCATTTAGAAACGCTTACTACAGATTTGGAGCAGAACATAGCGCAACGCTCAAAGTTAGTATAGACAAAACAACATAGATTTTAAAAAGTCCAATCAAGTTAGGCTTTAGCTAATTGCTTTCATTTAATATTAAATAATATTACGCTTTTAAATTTAATACCGTCTTATTAGAACAATGGGCGTCGAAGAGCTACGCCGTCGCAATGAAGCCGAACTGGAGAGCTTACGCAAAGAGATGGCGGAGAATAAAGCTATGAGTGAATCAGCCAAACGTGACTATGAAATTTTTGTCGAAAACAAAACACAAAAGGAAGAGGAATTTAGAAATATTAAAATTCAAATAGATAATTCAATGCGCCGAATCGGTGAGTGGTGCAGAAATGCAAATAAATAGTGTTATATGCATGAAATTTATATTTTAAAATTTAACTATGTATATTTATACGCCAAGCAAGGTATATTAAGCGTGACGAGTTGAGTCGATATAGCCATGTCCGTTTGTCCGTTTGTCTATCCGTCTATCTGTATATATGTGAACTAGTCCTTAAGATATCGATCAGAAAATTTTCACACATTCTTTTCTCCCCAAGTAGCTTATCAATATCGAATCACTTAAAAATAAAGCTACCTCTTCTACCCGTTCCTTCGATAGTCAGGTTTAAGTAACTGGAACGGACCTGGATTTTTATCCGGCCAAAGACTGTCAACTCGGGACCATTCCTCAAAATTACTTCAGAAATGTTTTCTGCCGCTACTACAACAACATAGCTCTCATACAAACTGAACGATCAAAATAAAGTTTTTGTATGAAAAACATTTTTATTTGAGAAGATAACTTCGCGAAATTTGGTATGAATTATTGTCGAAGGCAATGATACCATATCCGAACAATTGCTTAGATCGTACCACTGTAGCATATGGCTGCCATACAAATTGAACGATTAAAAGCAAGTTCTTGTATGGAAAACTTTTGAAGTTAACAAAATGTATTCCATTTTTATCCAAAACAATGGCACAATCTCCGAACAAATTTTTCAGATCGGACGACTATAGCATATAGCTGACATGCAAACTGAATGATCAATAGAAAGTTATTACATTTTTTTTATATGTATAAATTTTTATATTTTTTCCGCCTACTTTGCTCAACAGATGGCATCAAGAGTGAAATTACCAATTTACAAGCGAACAAAAGGAATCGCTATTCGATTTATGGTCAGGAAATGCAAACGCTGTTGGAAGAGATCGAACGCCAATATCGCGCACGGAAATTTAGTGAGCGGCCGCGCGGTCCTATTGGTAGTTATTTAAGTGTACCTGAGCAAAAATATCGTGATGTTGTCGAAAATCAAATTGCCGATTTGCTGCGCGCCTTCATAGTCAACAATACAGCCGATCGTACGCTATTGAATTCGATTATACAGCAACGCTGCCCCAATATGCATGTGACAATTATAACGGCGAAATTTTTAAACAAGGTACATAATTGTATATGGAAACCATAACTTTGAATATAATCATATTTAAATGTATAATTTATCAGGTACATGATGTGCGTGCCGGTTGCGTACGTCCACCCGCCGGCACGCGTTTACTTTATGACGTCATCAAGTGTCGTGATCCTGTGGTAATGAATTGCTTAATCGATCAGTTGGGTATTGAGACCATACTGTTAACAGACGCCAAGCAGACCGCTGAGCATTTAACCATACAGCAGGAACAGGTGCCGCAAAACTTACGTAAAATTATCGTAGACACACAACCGGCTTTGGAGTACTTTCCGGCGCCAAAATATCGTATGTACTCGTTGAATATACGACCAGCACGGCTGATACAAATGAATGTTGACGAATGCATTAGGTAATGCTTGTGAGATTTTTATGTATAATATATTAATATTTAATATTTTTATTTATAATAATTTTTATATATTTTTTTCTTTTGGAAATATTTTTCGTTCGCAGCCAGCTTAACGACAACTACCGTTCCATCGAAAGCGAAAGATTAAAACTGCAAGAAGCTTATGCGAATTCAGGACGTGAGTTAAGCACCTCTCTGGAACAATTTAAAGAGAAGCAAGCGCTAATGCAACGCCACCGCGATAAAATTATGCGCCTGGAGCAACGTATTGCCGATTTGGAAAGTTACGAATATCCAAATACGAATGAATTGTGCATACTGGTAAAGTGAAAAAGTCATACTATACTTATGCAGACATTTTTTCAATTATATTTTTGTTTATACGCAAGCAAAAAGAGCTCGCTGAAAATGAAAGTAAGCTAGAGCAATATAAGAGGAAAATGGAGGATAAGAAGAAGGAATGTGCTGAAGCTGAGCTTGAAAAGCAGAATGTGGAAATTGAAATGCGCAAGCATACGGATAAACTAGAGGTTACTCAGCGTAATATACGCGAAAAAGAGGTAAATTAATTTATTAAAATGTGTTTTTTACGATTATGAAGTGGTTAGATTCAAAAAAGTATATAGAAAGTATTATTATATTAGGAGACATATATCGCCTACTTTTCCTATATACATATATATGTGCTTGCTTTACAGAATGAATTAAACCAATTACAAATGGACATGCGCACCATGCAGGACAATTTTCAGAAATTTGAAGATAAAAAACGACGCATTGACGAGCGTATACACACAGAAGAGGTAAGTTTCATATAGCGTCTGTACATAAACGTTAACGTCGGCTGCACCGAAGTTATAATACCCTTCACAGCAGCATATTTTTATAGCATAAAAGGGAATAAAAGGAGTTTTAACGTGATTTTGTTCGTTCAGTTTGTATGGCAGCTATATGCTATAGTAACCCGTTCTGTACAATATGCTGTAAAATTGTAGCGTTGATTTCTACAATAATTCATGTCAAATTTCGTGAAGATATTTTGTCAAATAAAAACGTTTTTCATACAAGGACCTAATTTTTAACGCTCAGTTTGTATGCCAGCTATGTGCTCTAGTGGTACGATATCGGCGGTTCCAATAAATGAGGAGCTCTTTGGCGAGAAAAGGACATGTGCAAAACTTCAGGTCGTTATCTCAAAGATTGTGGAACTAGTTCGCGTAGACTCAGCTCGTCAGCTCGTCAGGTTAATCATTTATATATTGTATATATTTTATGGGGTCTCCGACGTTTCCTGCTGCGTGTTACAAGCTTCGTGGCATACTTAGGGTATATACAGTTTCAGGGTATAAATAGTTATATATATTTAATAAAACCAAAAATAGTCTCTATGCTTATATTTTTAACATATTAAACATTCGCACAGCGAAACAAATCCGTCAAGTTAAAGGAGCTATATGAACAAATGAAAGTGGCGCAAAAGCGTGGCCAACGTGTGCAGACAGAGCGCACACCCGATGAGATACTGGATGAAATCAAATTAGGTGAAGTTAAATTGAAGCAAGGTGCGCCCTTAAAAGAAGACCCCGACAAATTAGAGCAGGAAATAAAGCGTTTGAGACGTAAACTTTCCGTTGATCGGAGCACTTTGAAGACATTCAAACTGGTCACTGAACAATTGAAGCAATCACATTCGCGGCGTATGTATTTTGTGAAACATTTTAAGGGGCACATGATTACCATGTTGCAGTATACTTTCAATGTAAGTGGTTTTTTATGTTTGATTTGTTAACTTTTTATTCATATTTTTACTATTTATTATTGTTGTTTTTTTTATTTCATACAAACGCTTTACAGAATGTGCTGAGTAAACGCCGCTTTACCGGCAAAATCGAGGTCGATCACAAAGAACAAACGATGGAAATATCTGTGGTGCCACGTGACAACCACATCGCCGATGCTGTTACAAATACGCGTTCATTATCCGGTGGTGAGCGCTCGTATACAACGGTGGCTTTCCTAATATCACTGTGGGCCTGCGTAGATCATCCATTCTTCTTTCTCGATGAATACGATGTGTTTGCGGTATGTAAAAATATATTTTTTTTTTTATTAATTTTTCAAACAAAATTTTCCAAATATATAACGCTTTGCATTAGGATGAGGTGAATCGCGAATATATGACGCGTTTATTGAAGTTTGAAGGCCAAAAACGTCCTAATCGTCAATTTGTATTCTTGACACCACAAGATATGTCCATTGAAGCTTCCGACTACATAAAAATACATCGGTATGTATTTTGTATTATTTAATTGTATTAATTTTCATTAATTCTCTACTCTCTTTTTGTAATATTTCACACACACAGTTTGGCCGAACCAATTCGTAATTGAATTGTTGCAAATTTTTGGCGCTATTTCGATCATGTTTATATTTAGAGTTACATTGTTGAATAATATTCTCTACATTCGTTTTATACCCACTTACTCAGTATTGTTAAATTTCGTTTATTTTCACAAAGCACTCATGGATATTAATTTGATTTATTATATATAAAATTTATATGTATGTACCCATGTGATTATACGCATTTTCTTAAATATTTTATATGTATATGCGTTAATAAGTATGTATGTACTCGCAAAGAACAAAAAATGTATTAATATTGAAAGAAAAAATTACATAAGTTTTATTAAATCGTTTCATTAAATGTGTAAATAAATAAATATGTTTATTGCGGATTTTATGAAATAAAAACTGTTTATTAGTCACTATGATACACAAATTATCGTGAAATGTAATAAAAAAATAAAAGATCGTGTATTTTGTATGAAACTGTATAATTTTTATATTATAATCTATTGTTTGACTTCATTTTTATGTTTCAGAATTAAATGTTTATATTTTATGTTTGTTATAATCTTTAAAAATATTTGTTTATAATTTTATTTTATGTATTTTATATACATACGTACATATATTTTTATTTTTTTATTCACACATATTTTATATATGTTTTTTTATTGTTACATATTATATTTTATTTATATTTTTTATTGTTAAAACATTTAATTTTTTAACCTTTATTAATGTTTTTAATTTATCGTTGTTTCTTAATAATTCTTGCAATAACATTAAATATTTTGTTTTATTTTTTAATTTCTATGTTTATTTGTATTTAATTATAAATATAGCTTAAAATTTTATATTTTTTAGCCTCTTTTTTCTTTTATTCACAATTTTTTTCGTTATTTAATTATTTTATTTATTTAATTTTTTTATATTTTGTATTTTTTATATTATATTTTTTTATATTATATTTTTTTATATTTTATTTTTTTATATTATATTTTTATATTACATTTTTTAATACTAATTTGTTTTATAATATTTTTTTTCTTAATATTATTTTATTTTTTTTATTATTTTAATTTTTTTTTATTTTATTTATTAATTTTTTTATTATTTTATTAATTTTTTTTTTATTTTATTTATTAATTTTTTATTATTTTATTTATTTATTTCTTATTATTTTATTTATTTTTTTTTTATTACTTCATTTATTTATTTTTATTACTTCATTTATTTATTTTTTTTGTATTTTTTTATTATTTTAATTATTTATTTATTTTTATTATTTTTATTATTATTTTATTAATATATTTATTTTTATTATATTATTTATTTTTTTTTTTTTGCTATTTTATGTATTATTATTTGTTATTTTTTAATATCTTATAAAATAATATATAATATTTTTACCATATTATTTGTATTTATAATTTAGCATCTGTCCTCAACCTTCTCTACATAACCACGTTTAGTACCAGCACGCGTCTTATTACACTCTTTTACCACTTCCTTCAGCAGTTCAATTTCATCTTTAATAAAATCCAACTCTTTTTCGACTTCGTGTCGTTGGAACAAAGGATCACGTCCTGGAATTTTAAGCAAACACATTCTATAGAAGTATACGTATTATAAAATATTAAAATTTTGTTTTCATGTAATTTTTATTTGTGGCTATTATCCCAACACTTACCTTGCCTGCGTCGCAACATTCTATAAATATCACGTATGCCATCTAACGCACGATCCTTATTAAGCTCATTTGTGGCCACGCAATCTTTGGCATTTGCTAAAATACGCTCCCAATGCAGACACTCGCTACGCGCCTTATTATACGAACGTTCCAGCTCAGCTAAATCGTTTTTCAAACCCAATACCGTTAATGCGGCCTCATTTGTCACCTTCACCATACGTTTGCGCATCTCTTCGATTTCCATAAATTTTTCTTGCTCTAAACGTGATATCTCCACCTGCGCCAACACTACATAAAAATAAACGAAATAAAAAGAAAAATATCTAATTGCCACGCGTTAAGTACAGCTGAACTTATGTGCTTACTTAACGCATCACAACGATCCATACAATCCTTCACTGAATCGAATATCTCCGATTTCTCCACCACTTCCTGAATGACCGTCTCATATGGCTCCAAATCGTCGACAGTCGCTTTCAGCACTTCACGAAACTCAGCCAACTCCGATATGGCGCGCTTGAACTTTTCGATATTCTCTGCCAGCTCTGCATGCAGTGCGGTCTCTTCGGCTATCTTTTTATCAGCTACACGCCGCTTATCCTCACAGTCTTTGATGAAATTATTCACCTCAATGAAGCGTTTACGCAAATGCGCATGTATCTTATAGAGTTTGCGTATGCGACTGGCATTACTTGCCGCCTGACGCTTCGAATTTTCCAGCATCTCATCTTGGAGACGCAACATGGCAGCATGCTCACGTTCATTGCGTATATAAAGCAGTTCAATGGAGTCGCCTGCCGAATCCCAATTGGGTGGTTTGCTAGTAAGCGTTTAAAGTTCATATTAGTTAGGTATTAGCATGGTGAACTCTATAAAGTAATATGTGACCCCTGTAACCAAAGCAATTATCCCACTGTTTTGGCCCTATGTGCCCTGTGCCTCTAACTATTGCTAGTTGAATTCAAGGTCAGCACTTTAGTCAATATCTAGACAAATCGTTACAGCAACTTACACGAAATATACATCTTGCTGCTTAGATTCAATATAATCGCCAACTGCCTTCTCCGGACTCAAATCCAAATTGCCAATAACGTCGATTTTGGTTGTGGGCTTGAGACGTGGCATCTTTTTTTATCAGACAGATAACTTCTAATCGATTCGGTATATAATCTAAAATATAAAATATTGTTAGAAATTATTTGTGTGCGTAAAATATGTAAAATATTTTTTCTGATTGCTTGTCAATAATAATTTTGTCGTCTTGGTAACGAAGTCAGTCACTCACCCTTCCATGCTTGTTAATTCCATATTCGAATGAATGAATTAAACCCTATATGAAGCAATAATAATATAGGGCTTAGAATTTGGATGAGTTCACGTACACGTAGATCGTCTGTATTTCCAGTAGTCGTATTTGCTGTTAGGAGACTGAACCGCAGTCTCCTCTCAAAGACCATTCTAAATCCTGTCCGACTGTTTTTTTAGTACAATTTGAAGGATAAACTTGACTCTGAAAGGATTTTAACGGTTTCAAGTACTTTGAATTGTATTAGGTAGTAGAAAAATTGCCATTTAAAAGATGGTTTGGGAAACTTATAACAGTATTTTCTATAATTTGAACAATAATTGAATTCGAATCTTTTGAAGATCTTGTGAAATTGCTCTTAATAGTCATTGTGAAATTCTAACTCGACTTTACTCTTACAAACTGAAGGATAATCTCGATTCCTCTAGGTTATTGACATTTTGGCGTTTTCATACCCTGAGTCCATTTAGCCATGTGCGTCTCCATCTGTTTTTGAGATATCGACCTGAAACTTGACACACGTTCTTTTCTCCCCAAGAAGCTTCTCATCTTTCGCAACCGCCGATGTCGGATCTATATAGCACATAGCTGTCATACAAACTGAGCGAGCAAAATTAGATCCTTGTATGGAACACATTTTTATTTGAGAAGATATCTTCACGAAATTTGGTATGATTTATTGTCGAAGGCAATGGTACAATATCCAAACAAATTGTTCAGATCGTACCACTATAGCACATAGCTGTCATACAAACTGACCGATCTTTTTTTACACTTTTATGCTATTCGAAATGCATCTTTAAGCGGTATTATAGCTGCGTCTTTTTACGCTTTTCCTGAATTTGATAATATTTTTGAATTAAAAAGAAATAAATTCAATTTTGTATTTTTTTATTTCTTAATTTCCGTATGTATAATGTATGTATGTATGTGTTGCAGTTATAATAATTTAAAAATACACACACAAATAGCACAATTACAGAAAGCTTAAATAAAATAGAGACAAATATTTTCAATAATAATATTTATCATATAATTTTTTATAGCTGATTTTTAATATTCATATTTTACACTTTGCAATCTGCCGTTTTTTAACATTAATAAACAATAAGAGTAGTATATTTTCAATTTTGCAACAACAAAAACTGTATCTGTGAACTAGTTAGTGAATATAATAAGTTTCTTTTATTTGTATTTTATTACTTTTGTTTTATTTTGTTTTTGTGACTTAATTTTTTAACGTATGATTTTAAATGCTTCCCTTTTCTGTAATTTTCGCGTATATAACTTTTTCTTTGCAAATACGGCGCAAAACTATATTTTAAGATTTTTTATGCTTTAACCTTAAAAATTTACTATTTTAAACATGTTTTTTTGTATTTTTATTGTAGTTAACTTAATATGTCTTCTTTTTTTTTGTTGTACTTAATTACTCAAATTTGTTATGTAGTTTTTTAAACAAAAATTTTTTTTTTAATTATAACATTTTTTTTTATTAAAAAAAATTTTTTTTTGATTAAAACATTTTTTTATTAAAGTAAGTTTTTTTAATATTTCAATCCAAGCCATTTCTAATGAGTTTTTCTATTATTTTTGTGATTGTTTGTAGTTGTTAGCATTATGAATGACTTTACTAAAATACGCTACCTCTGTTTATGTGTTTTTACAATGGTCAGGCGAACAAAAGCATTTTTATTTGGATATTGCATTGCATTTTCAAAATTTTATTTCACCGAAAACATAAATATGTATATTTAATTTTTTTGTAAATTAAATTTTCTTGCGCTGTCATAGTGTCTACATTTTCTCCTTCAAAGTGCTTCTCCTTCCTCTGTACTGTAGTGTTTTTGAAAATTTTAAATTTTTTTTGGAACTAACTCCAAAAAAACAACAATTATTTTAGACCTCACTTTACATAAAATTTGTGAATACGATATTTTTACTGGCTTTCTAGGCTAACAGAAATTATTTCGAAAAAAATTAATTTTAAAAGTAAAACTTTTAATAAAATATTTTTTTGTATTATACATACATATATTCACATAAAAACGTATTTTCAACTTCTTCATATGCCTTAAATTCGATGTACAATGAAAATATGTTTTAAAAATTCAAAATATGGAGTTTAAAAAAATACGAATTGTAATACTATATTTTTTAATTAAAACCTCAAGAAATGTACATTTCGCATTTTTATGCAACTTTCATTCAATATTCTATGCTGTATTAGGCATTTCATTATTATTTTATCAGTAACTTAAAGCTGTTTCTTCAAAAAAAAATTTTTTTTTCCAAAAAACTGTTTCTTCAAAAAAGAATTTTTTTAAATAAACTGTTTCTTCAAAAAAAATTTTTTTTTTTCAAAAAACTGTTTTTTATAAAAATTTAAATTTTTTTTATTTTTTAAAGTAAGTTTACAAAAATTATATTCCTCCAATGCTATTTGTTTAGTACAAAACGCTCTAAAAACATATTTCCCAAACAAAAATCTCTAATTATAACTGTTAATTTCCCTATGCAATTCCAATAATCGCTTAACGGTTTTCTAGTGTGCGACCATATGTTATAGAGCGTGTTTGAGTGGGCAGACAGTTGTACATGACAATGAGGAACCAAGCTATATAACTGAATGGTTGTTGGTGTAGTTTGATTTGACGTTTACCTTATTTGTAACTGTAAAAAAGAGAGTAAAGAAATTGAAAAATGTTTATTAATCTTTTTTCTCAAATGACTCAAACTTTTAGTAGCGATATTTTTTTAAGTAATACTGAAAAAGCGTGATAGTTGTTTAATTATTGAAATAAAAAAAAAATGTTTTTAAAAAATATAGAAGCATAATTTGAATTTCAAAACTGTTCAAAGGAATGTAATATTCATTTTTTCAACTCAATATATTTGCAGATTTTCTCAGAAAATCATTAAATAATTAAAATAATATTTTTTAATAAAATTAATATTTTTTTTTTTTATTTAAATATTTTTAATTTTTTTGAAGTTTATTGATCAAACTTGTTAATTACTCCGTGATACTTTCTATACAGCGTTACAAATAATACATTAAAAAAATAATTGAATTAACATTTGTAATGAAATTTTTGTTCGATTTTGTAATCCCGTTAACCTTAATTAAAAAAATGTTTAAATTTCTAATCCCAAATACCGAATAAACAAAGAAATTGTTAATACCAAGTACCGTTTGAAAAAAACTTTAAACACAAACTGCCGGATAAAAAAAATTTAAACCCAAACTTATAATTAAAAATTTAAAAAAGTTATTGTTTACTACTTCGAAAATACTACGAAATTTTCAAATTTTAATCTTATCTGAATTTACTTGTTTACAATATTTTTTAATAAAAAAAATCTAAACGAAAAAATTTGCAACGCTGCTTAGCTATTTTCTTAAAGCTATATTTTCGAAAACAGTTGTAATTAATTTTCGAAAATAGTTGTAATAAATTTTCGAAAATATATTGACGCAAAAAGTTTTTACTTTTTAAGACATATTTTGTGGTCTATATTTAACTTTTATATACTTCCTCGTATAAATAAAAATGTTCCTCTTGTTTTTTTATTAATAGATATTTATTAACTAAAAAGTTTTTATTTTTACTTATAATCAAGACAAAAAAATTAGCATAAATTTTTCATTTCATTTACGTTATTTGTTGGTGTTCTTGTTGGTTCTCTTCATCATTTGTTCAACACTACACGTGCTTTGTAATACGGATTTTCTTTTTAGATCATTATTTTTTTTTTTATGTTTTCAGCATCGAAACATGACAAGTCAAGCAATTGAGGAGTTATAACAGTACAGTAATGAAATAAGTTCAAATACATCAAATACAAATACAAAAAAAAAACACAATATTTGAATTATATATATGCAAAGAAGAGACAACAAAGCACGAAATAATTAATTAAACAAACAACTTGTAATTATAATTTTAATTGGTAATCGTAATAATGGTAATGTATATGTGTAAATAATAATTATTATATATATACTTGTAATACATTTATGTATAATTGTATATAGTTTAATATATGCAAAATCTATGCCGAACACACACACGCCTAACGCTCTTTGTTTTTGTTTTGTTTTGTTTCGCTTTGTATGTATATATGTATTTATATATATATATATATATGTGTATGTAATGCAGTGTTTTCGCTTGTATTTCCCTGCTATAGCGTTTATACGCTCTAACTACAACTACATTTACATGGGAAATTTTGATTTCGCGTTTCAATTTTCGTTTTCGATTTGCAATTTTACTTGTGTTTGAGTGTGTGTTTGTATGTTTCAAATATTTGCAACGTTACGGATTGTGTTCTAGATTTTTTTGCTAGTTTTTTGTTTTTGTTGAATTTCGTTTCATTTTCACTTTTTAATAATGTAGTAGTAGTAGTGGTTGTTGTGGTGGTGTTGTATTTGTAGTTGTTGCCTACATTCCATAGCCGGGATAAGCCATGTTTGGCGCATAGCCAGGCGCCGCCGCATAATTTTGCGCATATTGTGGTGGTATGCCCATAGCCGGTCCAGCGGTTATCATCAGTTGTGGTTCCATTGTGATGATATTCTTGTGTTCGACGGTTTCGTCCTCCTTTTCGCGTTGCGCTTCGTTTTGTTCCAGTTTATCCACTTTGGTGGTGTATTCGCGTATTACCTGTAACAAGCATATACAAATTAAGATTTTGTTAAAAAAAAACAACAGTAATTTAGAAAAATCTTACTTGTATCAAATAGGGCATGGCGAAGTCCATGATATTGTGTTTCCATGCCAACTCCAGTATAACATCAGGCCGCAGCAAATCGTAACACTAAAAAAAATTAAAAAAAAAAAAATTTTTAAAAATTTACAAAAAAAATTATTTTTAATGACAAATTGTTTTAAAATATATCTTTACTACTACTAATTGTGCTTTCATTACTGTTTTAAATGGTTTTTTGCCACTTATTTTAACTTTTTCAAATTCTCTCGTTCTATTCTATATACTGTCTTTCGACCACTACACACTCACTTGGAATAGACAGGCAGCAAAACAGTCATGGGCATTGCGCTCCAGGAACCAACCCAGTAGCTCTTCTGCGATCTCCTGCTTGCCCGACTCAGCCGCATACTCCATTGCATCCTTGTAAAGTTTGTCCTTTTTGCACAATTCGACGCTCTGCTTCCAGCGGTTGTTGCCTAAAAAAGTATTAAAGTGAAAGTTTATACAATTCATAATATTTGTACAGTGTTTCTAGGTCTGTAATGATAGAAAACCACAACGTTTCGCATTTTCCCTTAAACCAAGCAACTTATTTTTAGCCAGTTTTCTACTTCCTCACTTACCTTTGTACAGATAGGCAGCAATGCGTCTAAATTCGGTCAATTCGTGCTTCTCCAGTTTTTGTGCCAATGCGATTGTGTCGAAGTTATCAAAACCATCAATGGAATTACGTAGACCCTGATAGTCCTCCTCGTCGATGAGTAGCCCGTTGAGCGCCTCGTTAATCGCCTTATTGTTGAGCGATTGTACTGAACGTAAATATGGTTTCACCAATTGCAAATGACCGGTCTTCGAGAAGAAGCTAACGGCACGTGTATGATCCATACGTGGTGCCAACACCAATAGCATATCGTTCAATAACAATGGTTTGTAATCCAAATAGAATTGTATAGCTTTGTAGTAGAGTTCGATGTTGGCCACTTTAGTAATGATGTCCTTGAAGTGACCCTCACGCCAAGCCTCCGTCGGATGTGCCATCATGGCAAGCACTGCATTATCGTACTCTTCATACTTGTCGTAGAGGAATACCAGTTCGGACCAAAGGTGTGCCGATTCGGCTGCGCGCAACACTTTTGGTATGTTGACACGCGACCAGAACAGCTCGAGATGCTCACGCATCTTAGACGGCTTAAATTTCGAATAGAGTATAGCCAGTTCAGTGAACATGCCCATATGTGCGCGTTCCAGTCCCAAAGCGGACTCCAACAACGCAATGAGCTCCTCAAAGTAGCCACGATCTTGATAGTAATTGATTAAATCTTCCAATTCATCGGCGTGCACGACGATGTGCAGACCGCACATTTGCGCTAGACGGAATTCCTCGGCATCGACACAAGCGAAGCACACCTCCTTCCAGGTGCGTGTCGAATTAGCTTTACGTGCCGAGTCTACGGCGCCCTGGAACTCCTTCAAATAGACCAATGTTATGGCGAGACGTGCAAAATTGCTCACGTTGTTGTACAACAATTTGGCCGCATCGTACATGCCATCGTTAAAGCAACGATCGCCGATCTTCTGTATATCGGCATGATTCGGACCCGAAATGAATTCCTCCAAATCAGCGAGACGTCCGGTACGCGCATAGGCATAGATCAGTTCGCTTTCAATATACGACTCGCGCGCCTTCTTGCGTGCCATCTGTAGATAACGCACCAGATCGTCCCAGGAGTCGGCCTTCGAGGCGACATCCACCACATCCATGTACGCGCTTGGATCGTCGGCTTTGATGTACGAGTCAATGGCCTCCTTAACGAGTCCTTGTTGCAATTGTGCTTTGGCGAGCTGTGACCAAACGGCCGGCTCGTTGCAGCGCTCGGCGAACTCATTAGCGCGCTCCAAATTATTCACCTGCTCGATAAGCACCTGTATAGCTGAGGTATTCACATCGAATTTCTTGAAGATGGCGAATGCCTCTTCGTACAATTGATTCGAAATAGCGATATTCGCAATATCGGGCGCATCGTAGTTGTCCAAACGATTGATATAGTCCATGACGCGTGTGCGATCGGCCTTGATAGCGGTCAAGATCAGCAAATTTTGCAAATTGCGATGGTCGGAGAACACAGACGAGTCAAGAATAATTTTTTCGAGCAATTCAATTAACTCATTGGGTAGATCAGCGGTCATGAAGGCCTTCACCGTCACAGAGATATCATCTGGGTCCTGTGTTTCAGACAACGCTGTCTGCACGACCTGATCAATCAATTGGCGCTTGTAGGGATTTGATTCGGACAACACTTCCACCCAGAGGGCGGGGTCGCGACGACGCACCAAATAACGCGCTTCGCTCTTGAACAGCGAATTCTCATTGCAAACAGCGATCAGCTCGCGATCACATTGACCACGTTCGTAGGCTACGCATGCTAAATGGGGATCGCGTTTCTCGCAATAACGTCCGACCACGCGACTATCGTAGTATTGGTTCTCCTTGAGGAAACGTTCCGGATTATTATTCGAATCGATATAGATCTTAGCCAATGCATTGTGCGTAGCGGGCTCAACACAACCGTCATGCACGCGCGACTCCAACCACGGCAATAGTAATTTCAAACGATTACGCTTCTCCACTTCAGCCACTAGCTCATCGGTCGAGAACTGGCCCTTTACGACAAGTATCAAATTTTTGATAATATCCTCAGAGCAATCAACGTCCAAGAGACCACCAACGACAACAGGCAAACGTGATGGATTCACTTTTTGCACGTAAATTTCAATATATTTCTGTAGATTGTTGCGGTACAGGTAGAGTACTAGATCGTGCACGAAGTCGAAACGATCACAAACAATAATAAGCGGCAACTGATCGGTCAGTTTGGCCTCCTTTAGGAAATTCTTAACGCGTTCCGCATTATAACAGTTTGATTCCCGACAAATGCGTTCCACTTCCTTGATTTGATTGGTTTTGCAAGCCGCCTGTATATACTTGAAATGCACCTCGGGATCCTGCGAGTAGTTAACGATCGAGCCGAGGAAGTAGAAGAGTCCCTCGTAAGATTTGAAACTCTCGAAGAGATCAATCAACGCTTTTGTGGTCAATTGCTCGTGATATTTGGTAGCGATTTGCACGCAGATCTGCAAGTTTTGGCGTATATTCGCCGTCAACATGGCTTTCAAGCACTCCAGCGAGTCCTCCACGGATAGCGTGCCAAAGTAGCCCACCAGCCAATCGGCATTCAGCAGATGCGTATGCACCACAGCGCGCTTGATGTCATACAAGTCGGTGTAGTGTTCCAATGCGCGTTGCAACAAGCCGGCCTTCTCGCATAGTTGTGCGATGTGCGCACGATCGTAATGCGTAAACATAGCATTGCCGAGTATAGCATCAGCTACTTGTGGCGCCGATACCAAATTCATTTCCAATAAACGCGTCTGCAAAGCACCCTCATTCGGGCGATTATGCTTGAGTGCGTCCAGCAGGAAGGCAGTACATTGCTGCACCATTGAATGCTCCATAAATATATCGACAATCTGATTGATATCGGCTAATGGTTCCTCCTCTTCGGCCACCAACATCGAAGCGAAACCGGCGCCCTGTTCCGGATTGGTGCGCATCACCGAACGCAAAAGGAATATATAATCGGGCGTATAGTTGACCTTTTTAGCGTATAATACGATCTTTTGGAATTGTCCTGTCTCGGCGAAACACTGTATAACCTTATTGGGCACATTGGCGCGCAAGTAAATTGATAGCGCTAATGTCAAATCGGATGTCTTCACCAAATCACCCAACTCCTCGCTGCACTCGAGTTTCTCCTCCTTCAACCACTTTTCACATAACTGTTTCTTGCCCTGCACCAAGACTGGGCGGCACAACTCCAGCGACTCGTACTTGTTCAGTTTGCCCTGATCAAGTAGTATGCCAAAGTATTGTAAGAGTGGTGGTGTCGTAGAGCCAGCAGGCGACTGCACCTGCTGAAAGCGTTGTATTGTTTGCGGTGTACGCAAGATACCCTTTGGTGCGAGCGCCGCCACCTTAGCCGCTTCGGCGTATTGACCTGCTGTAAAAAGTTTATTGAATTTACGCACAAAGAGATCCTCAGCGCCGGAGAGATTATTGCGCACGGCCATGCGTAAAGCCAAATCGGGATTCTGCAATACCGTATTGATGTACGGTATGATTTGCTCCTCATCGACGGTCACAGAGAGTACTTGCCCCTTGCGATTAACACCGATAATGCCGCCACTGGCCTCGTGCGGTGCCGTCACAAAGATCGTATCGGCCGAGATACGATTCATGTAGATGCACGTGGCCGTTTCCATGTCATATAGATGGATATAGCCATATTTGGTGATCAAATAAATGGTATCATATTTGGCTGAAACTTGCATGGCGACAGGGAAATCGCTTTGCGCCTCCGGTGGGAAGAACACATCCACCGACTTCTTGGGGAAAGGCTGATTGCCAGCCGGTGGTGCACCTACTTCGATAATATGCAATTTACCACCGCTTGCGGTACGCACAGCGAAGCAAAACAGTGTCGATGCCTCCTTGTTGCCCTCCAACTTGAAGCTGGCAAAAGAGGCAGCGTGACCTGCGTGACATAGCACGTAAAATTAAGTGCAAAAAAAAAAGAAAAATATTTAATTAATTTTTATAAATTGTAGACAATATTTACAATAATCGGCACTCACCTTCGATGGCCTGTGAGACCTTGCGCTCCACCGAGTACAACTGCATAGCACCGGCCACACGATTTGGCAATGCCGATATGCCCACCAACAACAACCATTGTTGCGTTGGATTGCAACGATAGTTGATAATTTGACAGCCATTCAACGATGAATGGCGATCAAACATTTTTTGCGGTGTGGAATCGCCTTCCATGGACCAATGATAGACAGAGGTTTCGGTGACCAAGGCCAGCGTGTTCAAAGAAATCCACTTCCAGAAGACAACATCCTCGGTCATGGTGTGCGCCTTCATTTTCGATTTCATTTCGATATTGAAGATTTGCAACGTCTTTTGAGCTGCAATTACAAATACATATAATCGTGTTTATATTTAAAAAAAAATGTGATCCTTACCTTTGAGCGCAATAACTTTGCTGGCTGGATTCATGATGGCCGAGTCGGCGGAGATTGGACGCCGGGTCGGGTTGCTGACATCGTTCATGTCGATAATGACCACTTGTGCGGTGTCATTGACCTTTTCACGCACGCAAATGAATTTGTCCGACTCCATGGTGAGAGTGCTGAACGAAATCGAATTGATATTGATGCCGACATTTGTGAGCTGTAAGGAAATAAATTAAAATTTAAAGGATATTATTAAGTGAATACATATGTATTTTGGTAAAAGTACATAAATGTCAAAATTTGTAAAATAGCCAAAAGATAATAAAAACGGACAACGCACGCTTCATTATGTAAGAGTAAAATAATAAAAAATCGTATAAAAAAAATAAATTAAAAAAAAAAATATGTATGAAAAATAAATAAAAATTAAACATTAAAAATAAAAAAACAACAAAAAATTAAAAAAAAAATATAACAAAACATTAAAAAAAAAATATAACAAAACATTAAAAAAAAAAATATAACACAAAATTATAAAAAAAGAATAATTAAAAATTATAAAATAAAAAAATTATAACAACACAATAATGAATAAAAAAATTATAAAAAATATATTAAAAAAAAATTATAAAAAATTTATAAAAAAAAATTATTAAAATTATATAAAAAAAAAATTATAAAAAATTTAAAAAAAAAAATAATAATAAATAAAATAAAAATTAAAAAAATTATTTAAAAAAAAATTTAAAAATAAAAATAATAAACCATTATAAATTATCAAAAAAAAAAAATAAATAATAAAAATAATAAAAAATTTAAAAAATTGTACAAAAAAAAAATAAAAACAAAAAAATAATAGTAATAATAACAATAATAAAAAAAAATATAATAATAATAATAAAAAACTTAAAAACGAAGGAATAAAAACAAAAAACGCACGCTTATTAAAAACAATAATAATAAATAAACAAATTATAAAAACAAATAAAAAATTTAAAAAAACAAAATGATAATAGTAATAAAAACAATATAAATTAAAATATATATAATAATAAAAAATTTACAAACAAAGGAATAAAAACAAAATATATAAAATACCAAAAAAAAATGTACATAAATGCCAAAACAAATAAATAAAGTAAAATAGCCAAAAGAAAATAAAAACGCATGCTTATTAAAAAAATAATAATAAATAAACAAATTATAAAAAAAAATAAAAAATTATAAAAAAAAATTTTTTAATTATAAAAAAAGCAATTTAAAAAAATTATAAAAACAAAATGATAATAGTAATAAAAATGAAAATATATATAATAATAAAAAATTTAAAAACAAAGGAATAAAATCCAAAAAAAAAAACAAAATAGATAAAAGGAAGTAAAACCGCGTCATCATTTTCATTTAGCGCCAACATTTTCTATTTTTATTAATTTTTTTCTGAAAAAAAATTCTGTCGAGTTCAAGGTTAACATTTGTTTACACCCAATACAAGCCCTTCTAGCTCCAATAGCGCCCGCAAGTCGGCATGTGCCTAAAGAAAATTGCGGCCAAATTTTACAATGCAAACAACAAAAACAGAAACAACAAGTACATAGTAGATTTAGAGACAAATCACATGAGCAAATATAAAATATATTATAGAATAAATACAAAATGCATTATGAGCCTAACTGCGTCAAAGTCATAAGAAAAATTAACAAGCTTTTTGAACTCTTTGTGACTAGAGCATAATCAGTGATAAGCGAAAGGCGTACACACATACTGCAGCACTTGAGTGGCGCACGAAACGCAATGTGAGTACGATTTATTTTGAAGTGCAATAAACTATTAGTAAAAAACAGCAAGAGCAACCAAAAAAACACTCAGTATATTTTTAAAATATGCAATTTGCTATTTTCTCAATAGAAATTCAATGGCATCAGCTAAATAAAGACCGCGAAGCCGGCCGACGGATGAGTGATCACGATTAGATGAAAAATGTTTTCAATTCTATGTTTTTGAAAGGGAAAAACTTCCGTCAGTTGACGGCGATAAGATGCGATGGCGCATCTGCAAATTCTCACACACACAGAACACAGAAAGAAAGAGAGAGCAGCTCTCAAAAATATTGCAAGCGATTCTAAACATCGAGACGTAATTGTTGATTTCTTCATCGGAAATGCTGCTGCGCATTTCTTTGTTTGATTTCGAAACGATTGCAAAGCAGAATGCGATAAAAAAAACCAAAATAACCCAATTTAACGCCATTGTGGCTATAATACACTACATACATTTGTACGTATAAGTATGCCGTTACAATAATAATCTTGAAGTATGGAATATCGTTTAATTTTGAAGTATACATTCAGGAGTTGATTATTTATGCAATACAATATATACGAGTTTTCAGTTAACCTCTTTTTCCTACACTTACACATTTCATTATATAAACGAACTATTAAAACTTATATAAAAAATAAAGCATACTTTTAGGCGCTAAAGCGTTATTATTGTCACCGTTTTCACAAATGTTATTCGAAAATTCACATTTTACATATATTATATTATACATCAGTAATTATAGCATACAATTAAGGCATAATTTTAGGCGTCCAGAAATGTCAGTTTATGTTAGTTGCAAGAAATTCCGTAACGTAAGAAAACCTAACACGATCACAAAGTATGCGCAAAATGTTTGCAAACTTTTAGGCGTATTTGCGCATATCTCAAGCGGAACAAATCAATTGAAGAGAGCGTGATTCAAAAATAATACTATTTAAGATACACTTTTTTTAATGGCAAATAAAATAATAAAATTTATATAAAAAAAAATAAATTCTTCAATATTCAGAGTCATAATATTACTAACATTATTATTATTTTGGTAAATAGCTACCCCATCTTTTGGAACAGTTTCATGTGTGACTTGAAAAATACATTTGTTATAAGGTATTTCAATAGAATTATCAATGCTAATAAATTTCTACTTATCTTGGCTGGCGATTTCAACATCAACTACGCTGATAAAATATCAGAGCTGAAAATGAATAATTATCCACAAGAATCAATATCCAAAAATATGGGACCACTATTGACGCGATATTTTCCAGATATTTAGAGAATATCAAATCTCAAACTTATGTTTCTTATTTCAGTTGCCATAAACCTATAGTTTCAATTATAAAAATTCCTGAATAACCTACTACACAACCTCTCATTTATTCAAATATCAAAAAATTGTTTTCTTATCGACCACCACGCTCAAAATGTGTAACTTGAATTAATATCAAATATTATAATTGCATAAGTTGATAAAAAAAAGCTTTACCGCAGCAGTCCCCGAGTGCCACACGTACTTTTTTTTAAACTTCTTATAATTGAAATTTACAAACTTCTAGGATTTAAAAAAAAAATGATCCATAAAACAGAACATTAGCTCTTGTTTGGTTTACCTATCACACGCTAGATTCGCAAATATGTATTCAATATTTACACGCTAATTATTAGAATCTACTAAGAAGCTTAGTGTGAACGTTGAATATGTTAAAAACGGATACGTTTTTGTGTGCTTGAACTCATTTGACTAAAGATTGCAAATTCCATGGGCCCAACTGAGCAAACGGTGTTAGGTGAATGTTTGTGGCTTTATATATATGCATATGTACATAAGTATATCTTATTAAAAAAAATACTATTTTTGAAAATAATTAAATTGCAATTTTTTTATGAAATTATTCAATCATTATAAGAGGAATTAGATATTAGGTGAAATAATAAATTTTATTTCAGAGTATATTAAATAATAATATATATGTATGTATGTATGTATATGAAAGATTTTGCTTTTTGTATCATGTAATCTGCTAATACACTCCACTTTTTTCCAAATTTTCGCTTATACTTTAGAGCATATGGAAGCACATAGCATTAGAAAACTCGCCTGTTGAATAAAGTAAGATCAACACATGCATTTATGTATGAGCCTATAAGGGGAGTTAACAAAAACAACAAGTGATTGGTAATAATGTAAATAATTGTGGAGCAGTAAAAGTTGACTATTGTTATTGTGCGGTGAAGCAGACGAATGAACACACATTGTAGATGTGTAGATGTGTACAAATAAAGCTATACATGCATACATACATACGAGTACATTAGTTATAATGAGGATAACGGCATAAAATGCATTTTCGTTATAGTTTAGTTCTGTTACTATAATATGAATGTACATATGTATAAACATATGTACGGTAATGCCACTGAGTAGCAGTGGGTCAAGTATTAATGTGATTGCATGTGGAATTTTTTACATAAATACATACATACATACGTATGGTAGCTACACGCTATAGTGGTCCGATTTCAGTGGTTCCGACAACTGAGCAGCTTCTTAAGGAATTTCAGAACGATACCTCAAAAACTGAGGGACTAGTTCGCGTA
Organism: Bactrocera oleae; assembly: GCF_042242935.1. Lineage (NCBI taxonomy): Eukaryota > Metazoa > Arthropoda > Insecta > Diptera > Tephritidae > Bactrocera > Bactrocera oleae. Next base: position 7,019,730 of record NC_091539.1, read on the forward strand.
CATACCGACAGACGGACATGATTCGTCACTCCGTTCATTTATATACATATGTATGTATGTACATATACTTACTTATACTTTAAGGGTCTCCGACGTTTACTTATTGGTGCTACAAAATTCGTGGCAAATTTAATATACCCTGTTAAGGGTATAAATATTTTTTTATTAAAAAGACAAATATTAAAATTTCATGAGTTTTACTTCGCGGGAAACGTGACCAACGCTCTGAAATGGGATTAATGAACTCGGGTATACGAAATCAGCATAGTGCATAAAGAAGCACGTAACAAATAAAATTTGTTGACAGTGGTACATAAACATATACAAACATATAACAGTATATACCAATTGTGTTCAGTTGTGGCCCACAGTTAATAATCTAATTATGAATTAATGAAGAGAATATGAAGAAACCTTAACCGCAACTAACGAAAATCATTGTTATGCCAAAAAAGGTTTCTCTGGCACCAATGGGTTAACAAAAATTAAGCTTGAGTCACAGTACGCATACCTGAATACAATACATACAAATGCACATACTCATATTACAGTGCCTGTGAATAAGCTAAATCACCGCCAGGTAGACTCAATGGAGTAATTGTAAATTTGTATATTTTTTCACTACAATACTAGACAAGTTGAAAATAAATTTTAATAAATCACAAATATCATAAGAAAGTGGAAAAGACGCAAAAGTATGAGTAAGCTCACTCAACCAGCGCGTTGTACTTAAATAAAGGCAACGAACCGGTTCAGAAGCTGAAGCCAAAACGAAAATTCAAAAGAAACACAGTAAGAAGTATGTAATAGTTAAAGAAGAACTATTGATGTAACTGAAATGAATAGCCAACAGCGTGAGATGAATTGGTGTCAGTGCTACATTGGACAAACGCATACCGACTATTGACGAAGGCAGAAAACAATTATGTAGAAAACATAAAATTAGTGATTAGATAATGAAGAATGAAAGAAAATATTAGCAAATGACGTTGAGTGAAATATTTAATGCTGCAAAATGTATAATACAAAATATTTCAAAAAAGTAATTCCTAGAAACGTATGATTTGATCTGACAATTTGAACCTGAACTATGAATTCCATTTCATTTTTTAGATAATGCATCTATTTTAATACACAGCCGAAAAAATAAAAAGAAAAAGTTGTAAAACCAGTAAGTAACAAAATAAATCAAGCATTTAGGCAAGAAACCTATATTTGCGTTAACCCCCAAACGCCAAGTGATGAGTCACATTTTTCGCTGTTTGAACACTAAAACATGCTGGCACATACACAAATACATAGACGTATACGGCGCATAAATATATTGAATGACAGTAGCGGCTATACTGAGCGCAGCAATGTGCCGGAATGCCGCAAGTGAACACACAAATAATGAGCGAACCGGCGGCCGGTTGCACCAGTCACCGATACACTCGGTAATACAATTTTTTTATACATATATTGTAAACTACAATGCGTTTCAATTTCAGTTTCATTTTTGATCAAAAAACCGTGCAAGTAAGATAACTAGTTTAAATTTATATTATTTTTCTGCTTTATATACCCATGTTTATATACATACATATGTACCAAGCAATTGTTGGAAATGTAGCGGTGATTTGATGTAGGATTTATGTGGGTGTATAAGGCAAACATGAAAAAACAGTCTTCTTATCACAACTCAATGAAAACGTACAATACATATATGTATGTATATATAAGAATAATCTCTGGAGCTTTTTATAGCACAGGAGGCCGATAATGAAACTGAATTTTTCTTGTGGGCGCTGAAGAGAACAGCGGAAAAGTGGGAGTTTTTTTTTAGTAACACTGAAGAATTAGATGATAATTTTGGTTCCTTAGTTGGGGGACCTAAACTATACATTTACCATAATTTTTAATGGTTATTATCCGATAAAACACTCAAACATATTTTTATACCAAATATGCTGTCCGAAAATTTTAAATAACCTACAAAAAATGTTTCAAAATCTTCAATGCTATGATTCTAACACTCACCTGTAAATGCTCCTGGAAGCGTATAGGCAAAACTTGCGTCATTTTATGCAGCTACAATATTGACACACTCCTTATCTTTAACTGCAACGTTGCTGCAATTATGATTGCGGTTATGATTTAGTGCTTCAGGATCGCACTGTGTTATCTTATAGTTGACACCTTTCGCACTATTTAAATTAATTTTAATTTCTTCAAATTCTTTTTTTTTCGTTCGATCGATTGCGTGCTTTTGCTATTAGTTGTTTTTCGTTTTGCCAGCGTTTATTTAGCACTTATTCACTTTATTTAATTATTAATCTCTTCTCAGTGAACCTTCTGCATTTAAAATTACAGCGAAAAGAGATAACATGAAAAAAAATTAAAGATTAAATGAATGGCATTCTAATATGTAATGCCAAGCTAATGAAATCACTGCAATTCAATAATTGCACTGCTTTGCGTAAAAACTTTACTTTTTAAAATTGACTTCAATGTTCAGATTCACTTCTCGGTGTTACAAAACACACATCCGTATATTACAAGACTTTTGACCTGTTCACTTTTGCTTTGCTTTGTCCACAAAAACACTGAAATTTTAAAGAAAATTATGTTATTATAAATTCAATAGATCTTCACAAGGTATATAAAGTGTAATGCTCTATAAAAAAAAAACTACGTGACCGCACGGAAAGTGGGTAGATAGAAAAATTACTCCGATTCACTTTGGAACGTCACCGCCTCACAAAGAAAGTAAATGTCAATGAGCAAATGCACAAAAAAAAAGTGATGCGTTCTACATACACCAATTTTTACTTTTAAAAATCATAAACTTACTATATTACATTAAAATTTTGATTACATTCGCAATATTTTATCATTCAAAATATAATAACTGGTAATGTGAAAAAATTATACAAAATTTAGCGGCATTGGTTTTAACTTTGCACTGGAACTCGTTTACTGCTCACCGATATCGTTGGTTTTTTTTCATTTGACAGCAATGAAAAATTAAGCAAAAGAAAGTGCACCACTGACAGCGAAAACGGCGAATTGAAAAGAAATAAAAAATAATAAATTGTGGTGAATTCAAAGTTAAATACTTTGGTAAGAATGACCTAATCGGAAATTTTCGAAATAATACGCGTTTTGAAGGGTACTACATGTTTGCTTCTAATTTTCCATATGCCAAATTAAAGAAAGACATGTTTTTCAGTATGCAAAACGTATGAAGGAAATTGAGAAAAAAACAACTAGGCTGTAAAATTCACCACAGCTATTTAGTACAAACGAATTAAATGTATGAAGTGATGCTGCATTTTACAGAAAGCAAATGTGTGACATACGTACGAACGCACAAAAACAACAACAACGCAGGTAATTACAATTAATCAACGCCTTTAGTTAACTACAGAATTCGTTTAAAACACCTAGAATGCTTTGTAAAATCCACGTATGCCACATAAACAAAAAATATGTATGCATGAATACGGCAATAAGTAATGCTTCATTGCTAGTCAACAACCGCCCACCGCCAACAAGCGCAACAAACGTAGCTACAACATGATATCCAATACCTTAACATATTAGTTAGAATGAGATGACAAGCTATGTATTTAACTTTTCCGAATGATAGTCATTTTTCATTGTAGTTATCTACAGTATCTCTGTTTCTACCATGTTTCTTCGTCGTTTACGTCGTCTACCCTTTCTCTAGCCAACTTGAAAAATTTCCACTTTTCCTTTTCGGTCACTTTATAATGTTACAACAAATTCATCTTTCTTTGCACAGAAACTTATTTTTCGGTATATTTCATATGCCACACAATTACCATTTATCGTTGAAGCTTTCTTTATTAATTATTTGGTTAAATTCGCATTTAAAATCCACTTAAATTGCACTTAAAACGAGTTTAACCATATTGATTTCTCCACCACCGAAAAGCGAAAATGACAAGAAAAATTCCTTCTGACAAATGAAACTCCTCAACTGATGTCAAAATCACTTAAGCAAATACGATTGCATTCGTTCCATGGTGAATTCACAACAAGAACTGTTCGATTTTCGATTGCAATAAAAAAAGAGGAATTTTAGATGGCCCTTTAATAAATAAAACTATATAAAAATTATAAAGCGAATAATGAACAAGTTAATTATAAGTTACAAAACTTTGTTTTATAATTTTAAATATTCCAGATAAGATATTGAAATCATAAAACAAGCGTAAGCTTTATATTTTTAGAAAATAAATTTAATATTGGTAAATTTCCCAAAATCAGAATAGACTAAAAAATGCTGCACAATTCATTTTTGTTCATATATATTATTTCCATATTAATTATTTATGCTATTTTTTATATTTTTAGGTACAGGTTTTCGCAGTGTAGGATTTTATGCATAGAAAAGTTGGCTGCTTTTAAATAATCGACAGGGCTGTAAATTTTAAGCGCAGTGACTTTGGCTGTAAAACTGAATGATTTATAAATATTGAATACGTCTCGAATAAAATTTTTTTTTTCGATACTATAGAACAAAAATTGTTTTACAACGTTAATAACGTGACGTGAACGAAGAGAATCTATAAAAATGTTCAATCAAGCATTTTCATCATAGCTGCTTATTTAAATCTATAGAGCCTTTAATAAAGTTAGCCCATTAAATACCACCCTGTGTAAGCAAGTGAACCCGCGCGTGCGGACAAACTCAAGTCTCACGGAGTCACAATAGCCAACAAACAAGGCATGTAAACAATTGTAATTGTGCAAAAAAAGAGCAAATAAAGTGTACAGTGGCGGAGGGACGCAAAAAATTCGTGAATAAAAATTTAAATGTATTTAGTGTGTGCCAAAGTGAAGAGCGTCGCATCGTCTTAGTGAATGTGAAAAATCAATAAATTAGTAAATGAAGTATATAGCATAGCTACAGTGAAAGTACTAAATTTAATTTTACTTAAGTTTAGTGTCCATTGAATAACTGTGTATGTATTCGCATGAGTTTTTATGTGCACATAATAATGGTAATAAAAAGCCGCGTTCTTTTATCGATGAATTAAGGTGAGTTTTAAAAATATGAAATAAGTGAAAATAGTTTTTAACATAATGTGATAGCCTCTAGCTTTTGCATAGTTACACCAAAAATAGTTCATACGCATTTCTATGGTATATGTATCTATTTTTGAGAAGCTATATAATTGTGTATAACTATAGTTATATTTTCTTATAATTTATATGAATTTATAATTTCTGCAAACATAAACATCAACTCTTTGTTGTATTTCATTTTAAAAGTTTTAACAGAATTATTCTACCTTGCGATTATTGCTTAAATTTTGTGCTTCGCTAGTTTAACTTGCTGCACACAGATTTACTTGCAATTATATACCTATACATATATGTAAATATATATGTCTGCATGCATATATAGACGCCTCCTGCCGTGCCTTGTACTTGGCTACGACTCTTTCGTTTGATTGTTTTTGATCTCCATGTGCAGCATGTACGGTGAATTTGTTCCTTTGCTAGTTTTCGCTGTATTCGTTGTATTTAGTTTTTATGTTTTTTCCATATAAACTCCTCTTTAATGGCGTTGTCTTGTGCTGTTGTTATATTTTTATTATGCACAGCTTGTTTTTAATTTTTTCCTGTCCCCTACCTTATTGGTGGTTATTACTGTTACTAGTTTTATTATATACTTTTCATATGCGAAGCGTGCCTGCGCTAAAGTGCAATGTTTTGGCATAAATTGAGTGATAATTTTTTTTGTATAAAAATCAAAAACAAAAAAAGGAAAAAAGCAAGTTTACAATATAATGCTGCGATTGACGAGTCACACTTGGTGATTTTTAATATGGATCATGCAGATTGTGACAAATAATCGTATGGAGGAAGTTATGTTTGATTAGCTATATCAATGAAAGATGTGTCAATTCTATGTTAATTCCACTTATACACTCAGAAAAGTTGGTGCCTATTGTAAAAAAAATCAAAACCCACCCTCCTATATTATTGCTAATTTTAGAAACGTCTGATTCTTTCGCTGCTGCATTTTGCTAGCAATGTGACATGATTTGGTAAAGTTAAGAAGCACTGGCTCCCCAGCAAGCGTTATTCAAGTTGTGTACGTACAGGCTTCCCTACAAAAAAAAAATTGCATACACATATAAATATGTACATATCTATATATACGAAAATATGTACGTACATATACATTAATTTATTCACTTATCCATTCGTCGCTGTTTTTTTTTGCAACATATTTCTTCTCCATCGTCTTCACATTGGTATTTAACAAAGTTTCCTTCCCCTCTGCATGACACAGCAAAAGTTAATGTTGCACTATGTATACATCGCTTTCCTGCACATCTCGCCGTCCTTTTGTCATTATTTTATGTAATGTGTTCTTTGATTTTATACTGCGAAGTTTGTAAATAGCTTGTCACGCACAATTCACTTATTGGCGTTTTTGTTTCTGTAAAAATAATAATAAGCCGCATTTGTAGGCCTGATATTAGTACATTGCATATTTTAAAATATGTTTTTTTTGATTTGTACTTATGTTCATCCCTCTATTTTTCTATATGTAGCGCGCTCATCGCAAAATTTTGTTTAAATCCTTGACAAGGTTACCAAGTTTGGCGTCGTGCATTAGGGTTGAATACAATGTGCTCGAATAAAAATGTGTAAGGTTTCTGATATAAAAATAAAACTTACAACCATAGTTTAATCTTGTAATTTTTATATGGATTATTAAGCTTATAAAATTATTTTTATTTTAAATTAAATACCTACTAAAAAAATGAAAAATTTATATACAAAATATTTAATAATACTTTACCAACTGAACCTAAAAAATAAATGTTGCTACATTTTACTCTAAATTTTGTACACCACTACCATTATATAAAAAACTATCTTAAATTTTACCATCATTAGTCTCACCTTATTAACGTAGTGGCAATCAAACGTTTTGTTTATTTATAAATTCTCTCTTTCTTGTGCTCAGTGCTGTCTTTTGGTTTTGCGCTCTCTGAGTTATCGTATTTGTTTATTTTTGTTGAAAATCCATTTCTTATTGCTTTTATTTTTGTTTCCTGTTTCGGTACATTTCATCCACTAGATACCTCATCCTTTCTTGCTCTTAGCCTAAATGTATGTTCGTATATGTATAGCTGTATGTATATATGTACGTGTGTATTTAAAATTCTGGTTTTGTTAACATTTATATGTGTGCACGTAAATTTTCACATACATATAAAAATATCTCGCGGTAACTTTAATATTGTAAATTTTGCGCCAACATTTTTTGTATATATGTATGTATGTTTATTTGGAAAGCTGTTATTTTAGTTAACAGCGATGTTGCCAAATTAAAACGTAAGGGGTGGGCGGATAATGAATCTAGTTATCTTTGTACATATTGAAGAATTTGTGTTCTGCTCTACTAGCTTTTTACCATCTTTCCAAAAAACGTTCATGTATTTAAAATTTGAGGTTAGATTTTTCGCAGAGGTTAATGTTAATAATATATGTATGAACTTAACACTAGAACTACGAACCGGTCAAAATTACCGGTTGCATCATTTATTTATATAATTTCCTATTTATTCCTTTTTAATGTTTTACGATAATGTCATGATTTTTATTAAATTTGTGTATAAAATAATATTATAGATTATTTTGTTCTTACGCTTCTAATTTTCAGAGAGAGAGAGGCCTATTTGAAATAGGAATATGGTAAACCTTCGTAGTTCTAGTGTTAATAACTTTCTACCAGCTCACAATTAGATACGATTTTGGTTAATCGATACAACAACTACAACAATAAGGTACACAAGACGGTCCGATTAATTAGGCAAATATATATGTATATATCCCTGACAAGGACTGTTTTTCAGCAGTGTTCTGTTGTAATAACAATATGGAGGTTTAATAATTTACAGTTTTTTATTTCACTATTTAAAAATTGTTATTGATTTCTGTAGCTTGCTTCGCATACGCATAAATACTTATATGCCATAGTATATAACTACATACGCAAAAATACATCATTATTGTTTTTATAGTTGCTGCCGCCACTGCGGATTTTAGCGTCTCCCTTTTGTGGTTGTTGCAAGTCTTTATATATTGTTCTTGTTTTTTTTTATAACTTCTCTCTCATTGCCTTTCACGAGCGCAAGATATGATACAAAAAAAATTATTTAAATTTTTTCTCAAGCAAATTTACTTGCTATCTCTTTCGTTTTTTGTGACGCTGACCTCTGCTGCACAAAATGCATATGCACAGCTACCAGATACATATTTATTGTATATATTTTTAAGTAGCTTGCTTGCCCGCTACTTTGTATAAAATTATTATTTTTCCTTGTACGCCATATTGTAGTTTTATTTATGTCTTCTCTACGCATGCAATGTTGTTTAACCACCATTAAACATTTTGCCATTCTACGCGCTCTCCTCCTTGGAATATTAAACATAATACATATGCGCGCGCTCTCACCACGCTATTATACGGCTTGCTTTTCAATTTGTTTTACTCGATCCTGCTGCATGTACACAATATTGTTTCTTGTCTTATTTTTTTTTTTATAAAATTGTATTTGTTAATGTTCCTTGGTGTCTCTCAGCTTGTCAGCAATGTCTCGGTTATGTTGCCACATGTGTGCCGCGCCTGTTCTATGCTTGGTAGCTGGTTAACAGGCAGGCGGTGGCGGTTTGTCTGCCTGCTCTCCTTTTTATTTTTCCTTAAAATATTATTTTATTTTTGTTGTTTCCGCTTTTTGCTGTTGAGAAATGCTAAAGTACAGTGTTCGAAATTTTGCGCTACACTTTAGTAATTGTAGTTGTTATTGTTGTTATAATTGCTGTTGCCATTCTGCTTTACATTCTCTGGTTAAACTTCTGCTTGTATGTAGTTGTTTGTTGCTGCTGCTACTTTTATTTTATTACTTTTTCGATTTCAGTATTTCTTTGTCATTTGGCCTTTTCTGTTAAATGCAAAAAAGGAATTCGCTACTCGCGCACAGATAAATTTGCTGCAGAAAATTTATGTCTTAAGAATGTGAAAAATAAGAAATTTTCTTTCAAAACGGTGTGTGTTGTATTGTTTTTAACAAAAATATATCTATTAAATATTTAATTCACAAATTTGGTTATGGTCTACTAACCTAAGTATTTATAGTTAAATATAGTGAATTTTCAGTTACACTAATTTTGGTTGCTTCTTTGTCCTTGGTTTGATTTAATGTACATATGTGTATGTGTGTATAGTAAGTAAAGTTAAAGCAACATTTGGCGGTTGTAGAAAAACGCTCATAATGAAATGAAAAAAAAAAAATTACTAAAATTTGCATTATAATAAATCAAAAATAATATAAATAAATAGATAATAATTATAACATAAATAATTTACTATTTAAATATATTATGCAGCAAAATACATAAAATTTAATAATAAAACATATGTACATATATCTGCTAAATGAACTGTATGAGGTTATTTTTATTTGAACTCAAGTAATTAAATTTCTAATAAAAATAGAAGCGGATAGCAGCATAAGAACACAAATTTCGAAAGGCGAATATTTGGTAAAAAAAAACAACTAAATCTTCACATACTTTTGGTATATAAAATATTTTTTTATTTATTAACTAAAAGTGCATGTTAATGATTTTAATTGATGAACGGGAATTATAAGTAAAATATTGCGCTTATAAAATCCAGATACCCATAAGAAATGAGTGACACAGCTGCTTGGAAGAACTGTGGACTTGAGCATTCCGATTAAGAATATCTCGTATCTGCAGTGGTGTGGTGATGTCAAAATTTCTGCAATTTTTCCATAGCAGGAATCTGACAGTACTACTAAAAGTGTATTAAACGCTAGTTTTAATGCAATTCTCAATCGTATATAAGTAGCTATGATACAACGCTATTAGAGTCTACCCGGCAGTTGTGAATTACCTGTTATGCAGTTGTTAGTAAATTTTAATAAAACTCCAAATACCGTGTATTTAATTATAACAATAAATATATTAGTAGTTCTGTTATAAATATCGTTTATGTTTTCTCTTTTTAGTATTGCGGCTCCTTCAAATAAACTATGAAGGGGTAACTCTCTGTCGTCGCTTAGAACTATTAGCGCTTCCCTAAGACTCCGTAAAGAGTTTAGACTTCCCTACAATCAAAAAACACGACAGTTCTAATTGAAAAGTGCTAGGACGAATATATATACATATACGACGAGTTTTAAGTGAAAACGTCAATTTCTCACGGCAACAGCATTATTTTACCTCGAGCTAACGAAAGCCTGTACCTGAATCTGAACGCCCGGTTTACCTACCAACGGCAACGCCACAATGAACGCGTCTCAGCGTCAGGAGTTTTGTGTGCGCTGGAACAGCCATTTGGGTAGTATCGGCGCCGCATTTCCTCAACTTTTAGCCGGTCAGCGTTTCGTTGACGTGACCTTGGCCTGTGAGGGGCATCAAGTGCATTGTCATCGCCTTGTTTTGGCGGCATGTTCATCGTATTTTGATAGCATTTTGGCTGAAAATCCTTGCAAACATCCAGTCATCATATTGCCCAGTGAAATCAAGTTGTGGGAGATCCAGGCGCTAGTCGACTTTATGTACAAAGGTGAGGTGAATGTCACACAAGCCGGTTTACCGCAACTACTGCGCTGTGCCGAACAGTTGCGCATACGCGGTCTCTATGGCTCTGATGCCGCATTGAATTTGAATCAATTGAAAGCGCTTACGAATAAAGCGGCTGCGGCTGCTGTTGCCGCAACGCAACAACAACATGCGGATGGCATTGAGACGGACACGGATACCGCTACCAATTCGACGACAACAACAACAGCGACAGCGGCAAGTGCATTGCAACAGTTGCATGCGGGTGGCGGCATGGCAGCGGCTATGATGGCGCAAGAGCTGCAACAGCAACAGCAGCAGCAACAACAAAAGTATCAGCAACAACAGACATTTATGATTAAGAAGGAGCCCATTCAACAGGATATGGAACATGAACAACAAATGGAACAGTTGCAGCAACAGCAATTGCTACAACATCAACAGCAAAGTAACGGCACTATCGCGCATAACGCCTTGCAGCAAAATCACCTACAACACCAGCAACAGCTCGTACATCAGCAACAGCTATTGGCACAACAACAACAACAGCAACAACAACGCGTGCCGCAAGCAACATTGGCACATGTGGCCAACGCCGCCGCAGCCATGGCCGCCGCTAGCGCAACGACAAATTCGAATGCCAACAGCGAGGATGACGATTCGGGCGATGATTCCAATTCCAATCAGGCCTATGAAGATCAGAATAAATATAGAATGCAGCAAAAAGTGGCTGCCAATAATATGAAAACGACACAAGCGGCCGCCGCTGCTGGCGCACATCTGGACTCCACCATAGAAGATGATCATAACTACGTGGCCGCGCATGATGAGGATAGTAGCTATTGCGCTAGCGCAGACACTGAACACGACAGCTCAGCCAATGCATCATTACTCAGCATGCTGGCGGCGCAAGCGAATAGCGGCGCTGCTAATACCGGTGAAATAGCCGGTTCGCTGAAACGTGTACGCCGCTCCGAGGCATCACTGGCACAAGCAGCAAAGTGCGTTTCAAAAGGACAAACCTTCCAAACGGTCAGCAACATGTTCAACATACCAGTATCAACAATACGCTTCTTCATGGCGCGCAAGGGTATATTGCCACGTCGTAAGCGCGGACGTGGCGCCTCATCAGCGGTGAATAGCGTGAGCGCCGCTAGTGGTGGCTTGATGACAGCCACGGCGGCAGCAACTATGGCACAAGCGTTATCGCAAATGAAGCGTGCCGAAAGTCCGAGTGGCTTTCCGGCGCATCAGTTGGTGAGCGGTGCCGGTGTTGGCGGCAAGGCACACATCTAATTCAAACACAGCAACGAAGACATGTTAAACTTGTAAAGTTTAGCAGTAAGCGTTCAAAAGCTCTCAACGGTTACGAGTGAGATTATACAACTACAACTACACGTACACTTAAGCGTCGTACGGTGAAAAAACACAGTAAAAATACTCTTAAGCTATTGATGTATGTATAAGAAAATATACCGCAAACGCCAATTTACTTAAGTAATTATATGGTATACATTAATATTGAATTATTTTTAAAATTTTATTATTCTTAAAGTTCAATTTTACGTAAATCATTCTTGTGTGTGCACACATAAGCAAGTTACGATGTACAAAGTATTATTTTAGTTTGCTACATTCATAAGTAGCGGCAGCTATATGCAATTTACATATATATTTTTCTAAACGTCAAATTGTCATACGCAGTTTAAATGTTCGTATTTGTTGTGCTGCGCGCAAAAGGTTTTATTTTTATGCACATCGCATTTATATTTAAGGTTTTTATATATTTTAAAATGTGTTAAAAGCAGCTGTATCATATTTTACGTGAAACTTTTGACAAACGACAAAACATTGCGCTTGTGTGCAAATTCGATTTTTAATTTTGTAATATTTACAATATTCAATTAATTTTTAATACACGAACATTTTCCATTTCAAACAAAATGCCAAGTATGCATTTGTTACAAAAAAACTATGCTTCAAAACAATTAATTTTTTAGTTGTGGTTTTTTTCACATTCAGTCATTGTGAATATGCTTTCGTGCTGTAAATATTTATATTTAGTAGTAAGTTCATAATTTTAATGCACAAAAGTAAAACGTTTGCATTTTTAATTTAGTACTACTTAAAGCTAGTTGACTATAGTATTAAGTTAATAGTTTTAAGCTTCAACTAAATTACTGTTGACGAAGCGTTCAGTGTGTTAGTGCTAAAAAAAACTTTTTTTTTACTTTTAATACAAATTTCTGCAATAACTCATTTATAAATAAATAAAAAAACAAATAGGAAAATTTTAAAATAATAAATATTTTATAATAACTAACTTTTTTTTTATATATTTTTTTTTTATTTATTACTGATTTTCGATTTTCTTTTTTTAATTTACAAAAAATTATTTGTGCAAATCCATTAGCTTCCACTAGCACATGTACGCTTCATAACGGTTAGCTATCATATGCTTCAGTTCCATGGGTTTCCTATATTAAGTATGTAAACTTATATTTACAAATACAAATGTGTATAACATTATATTTATATATAAAATAAAAGTAAAAAAATGTCTGCGCGATAATCTCTATACAAAGAACACAATGAGTGGTAGAGTAAGCACTAACATAAAAAACATGCAAAAAATTACATTGAAAAAAAATTAAACGAATCAATTAAGTTTAATCGAAAATTTGACGAAGCATGAATTCATACAACCTCAAAAAAATATCTTAAATTTTTGTTGCTTTCAATGAAAACCAGAAACTAGATGACCAGTCGGTTTTCAATGTTTTTGAAGAGCATTTGAACATTTAATAGTGATTTCGAAAATAATCTGAACTCCAGAATCGTTTTTGAAAGCTACGACTTTCTGTAATTTTCGATATTTCGCTTTGCTAATACGATTTCAAATACATGCAACTTTCATGTGCTTTTTTTGTATATTTTTAAATAAGCTAACAATCATTATACGTAAGTTTTAAATACTCCAAATAATAAGTAGTATTATTTTCCATAGAACCACGTAAACGAAAGTAATCAATTCAGCGTGGTTCAGTATTAGAATTAAGGCTATGTATTAAGTGTGGAACTTTAGAATTAGTTGAAAAAATATACATTTTCGAAAATTTAAAGCATTTCTTACATATACATATGTATGTACATTCATATACATTTTTCTATATTTTAATTATTTTTTGTTGTTTGATTTTTTTTTACTCTACTCGGTAAATTTAGTTAATTAATTGAAACTTATTCTCAATATAATAATTATAGCAGTTTATTTTTTCCGGAAAATAAATCTCAGTAATGTTAATTGCCATATAACTTTTAAAACCGAACTGATTTTTTACATACGTACAGTGATTTGCATTAAAATTAATTTAAAAACTTCTTAGTCATCAAAAATGCTTTAATACATAGTTATTAGTTTATGTTTTATAAACATACCTCTTTACGCAAAAGTTAATCAGATTTATGTTGAAAATATTTTGTATATCAATTCTCTTGTGAAATAGCCTAAAAGTATGCAAATAAAAATTAAAATATTGGTTATATATACCTCGTTAATAATTGCTTTTCTTATAACCAAAAATAATAATTTATACCAATTCATATTAAAATAGGTTTATAAAGTTTAATAAAAAAATTGTCGATCGATCAACGATCTTCCTGGAAAATCTACAAATAATTCTTTACAACTGTAAGCTGAAAATAAATACTGAAAAAGTAAATAAGAAAATTTTTAGTTCGAAAATTTTAAATTTTTGTACAATAATTTAATAATATTAAAACTAAATTAAATAGCTTATTTTGACTTGCTAAAACGACAGTTTTAACAAAAGTAAACAAGTTCCAAATTTTAAAGAAATATGCTAAATTTTCGAAATTTTACGCTATTAAACGTAATAAAACTGTTTTTCTGTTTTGAGTTCGAAATTTATCTAAAAAAAATAAATAAATTTTTATTATTATATACACATATTTTTTTGACAATTAACAATTAATTTGTTTCATTTATTATTAAACTAAGAATTGTAAAATCGTTATTGAGAAAAATAAATAATATATATACATACATACACATAGGCATAGTAGAGTGGTTAAATAGAAGTGTGTAATTTTTCTAAAAGAAATAAGTGCATTCTGAAAAGCTGTAGTGGCATTCCGACTATAGCATGAAAGTTAATAAAAAATCAATGTATATAAATACTATAATTTATTTATAAATAAACACGCTATTGAAAAAATATTGTAAAATACTTACAATGTACGATATTTTAATATATAGGAAGTGTAAACAAAATAAAATGTGTATAATAAAATCAAATGCAATAATGAATACGATTGGTGAATCGGCGTAATAATTTAAATCTTAATAAACGTAAGTATGAAATTACAATTGTTTTTAAAAAATGTATGCTATAAAAATAATAAAACTTTAAAAGAATTTTTGTTTGTTGATATTTTAATATTATAAGTAAATATATTTTTATGATTTTTGAAATGAAATTTTTAAAAACTAACGAAAGATTAATACAAAATTCAATTTAAAAAAATTATTACAATTACATTTTTATGATTTTTGAAATGAAATTTTTTAAAACTAACGAAAGATTAATACAAAATTCAATTTAAAAAAATGTTTGAATATATTTTAGGTAACAATTGCAACACTGCTACTCCATTAACTGTATTTCCACCCCTACAATTGTAAACAAATAAACAGCTGATGTGTTGCGCTGCCCTCCAGCACTACGCAAATTAGCCACAGAAAATTAATACATAATATCAGTACATAATATATAATATCAAAATATAATATAAAATATTAAAAGATTACTGCTATCTGCGGTGCAATGTTAAGAAATGTGCCTCGCTGCAATCAACACCTGCTACATATAGAATGGAGTTCGAAAGGATATGCTCATATTTCAACCGCTGGTGGAGGCATTAGCTATTCAAAAGCTGATAACATCAAGTTTCAGAGCAAGGTAATAAGTAAACTTGTTGGTCACCGTATATCAGGAAGCAAAAAACGTTGGTACCCCAGTAATGATTTAAATACGTCGAATTCAACTAGACAGCGTAACGCTGAAATGTTTAACAGTGCGCATATAACGAAATCCAGTGGTAGCGGTAGTGGCAAAAATACGACACGTCGTATGGTGGTATTGAACAAATTGTTTATGAAACACATAACCGATCTATTGGCAACTGGAGAAGCTTCGGAGTCCATATTAGGACGTGGTTTGCAAGTGACACGCGTAAAGATCTCACCTGATTTCGCATATATTAACGTGTATTGGTTAGCTGGTGGTGAGCCTTTAGCAGATGCCCAACTCGAAACTGAATTGCAACGTTGTAGTGGACGTTTACGGCATGAACTGTCACAATTAATGTTAATGAGTGAAGTTCCAAGGATTAAATTTGCACGTGAGAAAAAATTGTCGAATATCGCACAAGTGGAAGAGCTTTTGCGCACAATTGATTTTGGCACACCAGAAGACACAGCAGAGGAAAATATAAAAGCTGTAGATGAACAAGTGCAACACAATTTGGTGGCAAATCTGATGCAACGTGAATTTTATGGCAAAAATGATAAAAGCGAAGCAAATGCAAATAAGTGTGACAACGAGGAACAATTTCCTGAAATGCGACAAGATGTACTTGGCCTAGATCATCAGCATATCATGTCCAAAATATTGACGAAAATGCGAAAATCACAACATGCTTGGGAACAGCATTCGAGAAAAGATAGCGGCACTGTTAGTACTAACGAGGCAGGTAATACTGTGGAATCGCTTGAGCAAATTCAACAAAAGCTTGCTGAGGCGGCGGCAAAGTCAGCAAGCTTTGAAAAGTTTTTGGCTAAACGACGTGAACGTAAAAATACACCAGAGCGTAAAAGACACGATCGTGCGTCTGAATGGATGGATGAACGTGCTGAACAAGCGGCTTTGGAAGCAGCAGCTGCCACTGTGCTCACACCTGCGCAACGAAGACTGTTGGAGTCTGAAGATTATATATTAGAAGATCAAGACGACAAACGAAATGGAAATGACAAATAGCAATTGTGCAAAACTATACAAGTTAATAAATGCAATAACTATACATGTCGTTTAATAACATAAAATCGTAATTTTAGTGTAAAAAATCTTTAATTTATTTATTAATAATATATATTTTTTTATAATTTAAGAAACCTCATAGTAGCTGAAAAGAAATAGTAAATCGGTATGTTGATCATATTGACCCTGTTGGGTAGCAGTCCCATATTAACCTAAAATAAATAGAAGAAATTGTTATTAGCATTTTTCATAGCTAAATACGATAGCAATTAATTTTTTTTTAATTTAATCAGTTAAAAACTTATGTAACATCAACGTTTATTCTCAGTCGAAAGATGGTGAAAGTTTTATTCATCATAAGTTATCAAGTTAAAACAAAATTAACTTGTTTATCAAATTCACATATATATTTGTGTGTGGAAAATTATTTTTACTAACCTTAATTATTGTAGTTATTGGTTGTGTTGTTCCAAAGAAATAAACTCGTATGTTTGCACCAAGCGGCATAGATCTCGATTTCCTTCATCTTTGTTTACTTATGTAGCCATGTATTAGCTATATGTATACTGTTCTTGAAATTGAAATTTAATTTTTTAAAGTTGTACAATTCACAACTTCCCATACAATATTAAAACAATTTCTCCAACCACCAATTATGTTAATGACCCTATTACTTATACCCAAATTTTTAAATTAAAAATTGTAATTTTAAACGTGTAAAACTTTAATTTCTTTTATTTCATAGAAATAAATTTCAACTATGTTGTATAGGTTGTCAGTTTGTAAATATCCTTGGGAAAAAACACAGTTGTGCTTTCTGCAAGGAAATCGACATTCATTTTAAACCCTCCCATGCTGACGTTGTTGACTGAAGCTTGAGCAGTAACCTGTAAATAAGATAAAAACTCAATTAGCAATTATGTACACATTAATTTATACATCAAATAGTTTTGTTGTATATTTAGTCAGTATAAAACTTATGTGACATCAACGTTTGTTCTCAGTCGAAAGATGGTGAAGTTTAATTCATCACAATAATGTAAAAAAAAAACTTAATTTAGCAATGACTCACCCAGAAGTTTATGCACGTTTTTAGTTGCACCAGCAATTGCCAGTGGACCCCGTTACAAAGAATTAATAACTTATTCAAAGAGACCGAAGCCCATATCGTCGTCCTCGGACTCAGATTCTTCCTTCTTCTCCTCTTTCTTGGCTTCCTTCTTGTCGCCACCAGCATCAGCGGCACCACCAGCTGGAGCAGCTACAGCAGCAGCGGCACCACCAGCAGGCATGGACGAGAGTTTCTCGCGACCCTGGGCAATCAATTCTTCGACGGACTTGCCGTTCAATTCCTTGACAACCTTGGTGAGGCGTTCGGAGTCAACTTCAATACCGACCGAGCTGAGGATCTTCTCGATATCGGCATTTTTGGGGTTTTCGGCACCGCCAAGAACAGCCAACAAGTATGCAGCCACGTAACGCATTCTAAAAGCAAATATCAATCAATTCTTTAGTAAAACTCAACAATCAGAAACTAATTGCGTATTAGGCAAAAGTTTTCGCACAATAACATTTCAGCTCCATTATCAACAACTGCTGTCCAACTTCGAGAAATGCAAAATTTTTATCTTTTAAAATCCTCAACATCTTGCATTTATGGCAACCAATAACATATAAATATTATGCACTGATAGTTGTGTTCGCGTTAGCTTTAATTTTTTTCTTATAAACTTACTTTTAAGTCCTTTTTTTTGACACGAAACGTGTACAGCACAAGAAAATACAACTTTCGTTTAAAAACTTTAGAACGAAAAGAACTATATCAACTAGTTGACATTTAGACGATACTTCCGTCTCACCGCCACTGCACAGTAACTTAAGCTATTACTACAAAATAGTGTTGCATTTTACTAAATATAGTTTTCGAGAAATTTAATGTTTTGACATGAATAAAATTAATTTAAATAACTATATTATATAGAATTATTGTTGCTGTTGCTTTGAAAGTAAGTATCATAACCACATTGAACAATTTATTTTGTTAAATATTAACGTAGAAATATGTAATGAATATATTCACAATTGATACGATGATCTATTACCAGATAATGTTCTCTGATAATACTGAATATATTTAAACATATGTTCCCGCAAAAGTTAGAGCATATTCTTATAAGCAAATAATTAATAAATATAAGTAAAAATTATATAATTTTTTATTATGTTCACTATATAATAAAAATAATGAATGTATTAACAATTAGTTCTGTGCAATAAAAATTGCTTTTTATCAGTTCGACTAGTTAAATTTTGTTTTTGAAACTGGTTGGCAAAGCTCATCATATTTATAAGCTGCTCAGTGGTAGCATTCTTTTTCCGAATTTGCTCAGTTGCTTTGTGCACCGCCGTTGGTGTTTCTAAAAATTTTCTGTATAAACGATTTATTAATTTCATAGTAGTTGCAGATAAAGTAAACAAGTTTTAAATGCAAAAGCATTTTATACAACAAAAAAATAAGTTATAGTGACTTGACGTGTACTAGCATTTTGAATTTATACATTCCAATTTGACAATCGCAGTGAAATACATAGAAAACGGTAAATGGCGAGCCACAAAAATTTTAACTAGGAAATAACGAACTCAAAGTTTTTGCAAGTGATGGTGTGAATTGGCCCTGAAATTGGTTAATAACCATATGTATACATGTGTATAAATACAAATGAGCTTTTCTGATTAAAGAAAGTAAAATGCAGTTTTAGAAAAGACGCCGAAGTGGGGTGCGGTAGAGAAAGTATTGTTCGATAGCCGAACTGCCATTATGAATCAGCGTCAGATAGCAATGAAATAGTAATTAGCAGCCGGATTCGCTTTAATTCTACTCGTAAACGTAACTTGCGCGTTTTGAAATATTTTAACAAAAGCATCTGCTTTGGTACATTTATGACACTTGTTTGTTGGTTGCTGTTTTCTTTTTGTTGTTCATTTTCAATAGTGTGTAATATTTTCTTTCGATTTTTGACAATTGGAATTTTTTGTTTTGTAATTTCTTCGTGTCATTTATTTATTTATTCTGCTTTGTGTTGCTTTCTCTTAAATTTCTCTTTGCGAAGCTATTCGTTAAAATTGTCAAAATAAGAAGAAGCAGCAGTAAAAGTAGAATTAACGGATGAAAAAGAATGGTAACGTAAAAGCAATTCAAAGCAAGGAACGAAAAATCGAAATCAGTCGAGGGCGAATCAAAATCGTGATAGATACCAAAGAAGTGGATGTGAGGAAAGAACGTATACTTTTTTTCTCCAATAATTCCATAAAGTGCTGAATATTATTCCATTTGTTGAAATTAAAAATATTTAATATACAAATAATCGAAAAATACTCGCAATCGCTTTCAACATTGTGTAAAAGTACGTGGTGACAAATTGTGAAGATCTCAGGCAAAAAAAAAAAGTGATTAAGAAAAAAGTGGGCGCAGTACATAAAAGCGTAATCGCTAGTGCAGTGTATGCGAAAATTTCTGGACACCACTATGTGATGTCTAGAAATTAACGAAAAAATTAAATGTGTAAATTGTAAAATAAAACTTTATTTAGGTATAACACAAACGAATTAAGAAAAAAAAAAACAGTTACAACAACCGAATAATCTATAAACGTAGTCGCGCAGTAATCAGTGGCCGTAAGGCAGCCACTTTTCGAGTCAGGGCAGAGGCCCAAGCAGTACAACTACCAGCAAAATGGAGCAACTAATTCCAATTGTTAATAAGCTACAAGATGCATTCACGCAATTGGGCGTGCATATGCAGCTTGATTTGCCACAGATCGCTGTCGTAGGCGGCCAATCGGCCGGAAAGAGTTCTGTGTTGGAGAATTTCGTTGGCAAGTAAGTATACACTAAAGATAACATTATATATGTATATATAAACATACTATATAAAAAAATTCGTATAAGCATGTTTTTTTTTATGGTTTAACAATTTGTATTTGAATAATCAATGAATTTGGCTGTGCTCCATGGGTCGTATGTGGGGTGGTATAAAATAGCTTGGTGGTTGTGTCCGACTGATTGGTTGGTAGGCACACTTTCAAAGGAAAAATGTACATTGTGTAGCGGTTATTATGCAGCAGGAAGCAAGACGTGGTGGTGCCATGCGCAAAGATTTATATACATATGTACTCGCATGTATTTTTGTCTCCTACTCCGACCACCTTGTGCTGTATTTGGTTCAGCCTTGCTTTTGTGTTTCGGTTTTTATTGCGGCTTATTCTCCTGGCTGCTGTCTGAGTGGCCAAAGCAATAAATGAATGCGAAATATGTGGAAAAATCAATGTCTTTAAATTTCATTTCTAGATTTTTGTAACCAATCTATACATACTTGAAGGCTTAACTGCAACTATTTATTACTTGAAAGAGTAAAGAAAAAATACAACGTCAGTGGTTTTCTATCATTAAATACAGAATACACTTTACTCAATGGATTTTTAAAAATAAAGCATGTTCCAAACGCACATAAATACGTTCATATATTTTCGTAGCTACTAGCTTTTTCTTTCCAATTAATTTTTTACTTTTATATATCACTTTTTTAGCTAAATTTTTTTTTTACTTTTTGCCTTTTCGTACGCGTTTTTTAACGCCTCTGCCTTTTGTGCTTTATTTGTACGCACAAAATTTTAACATTTGTGCGTATAACTACACCATCGCGAATATGGCCAGAGCTGGAGCTCCATTTTAAATTTCTTACAAAAATTGAATGATTCTTTCTTCAAAGCAAATATTGGTTAAACCTGTGGTTCAGATTTTTTTTTGAGGCGTTGATTTCTACTAACCGTATAGTGTTTTTTTTTTGTTATTTTGATTAACCATGCGCTGATTTTGTTTCCATTTATGAATTCCTCTGTAAGTCTTTGTTTTCTGCATCCGCATTCAAAAACATTATCAAATAGCGATAATAACCTCTACTACAACCACAACCACAACAACAGGAAACAAGAATGCATCGAAATAAAAAAAGCATTGTACAAAAGGGGGAGTACTTCCGCACGGCATACATTTCCATTTTCAAACCAAATTTTAAAAAATTAATGAAAGTATATAAACAAAATAACACTTTTATGTTATGAAAAGGGTTAAATGAGACCAACAAAAAATTAAATAAAATAGAAGAACTAAGCATAAACTGCAAATACAGAAAAAAATTATCACAACCTAAGGGGGTGTTTACACATAGCGTATGCGCACTATCAGCTGACGAAAAAGGTCATGGCAGTGAGAAAGAGAGCGCTAGGGAGCACGCTTTCAAAGAGCATACCTTAAATCGATGCAATGAAATCGCACACTTGAGAACGTTTCATATTTTCTATTGAAATCACATGTTTTTTTTTATGTGCACTCTCTGTATCGCACTCCTACGCTTTTTTCGCCATTTCACACTATCCCTATATCGTTTTAATGTTTCAGTGTTATCATCCCTGTAGTGTTACGTGCGTAAATATCAAGTGCAGAGCTGCCACTTTGTGAAGTTTTCATTGACCTTTTGATCAAAGGATACATATAAACATACACCTATTGGCACATATATGTTTATATATGTAGAAAAAGTTTAGTTATGTAAATCAAAGAATTTGTCTCTTTTTTTACTATTCAGATAATAGAGGAGTTATTTTACCTACTAAAAAATGAATCGTAACATCTATGGTATTTATTAATGGATTTGACTTAAATATACAATATATGTTCAGGAAGCTTGCTGTCCCTCTCTAGATGATATCAGAAATATTCTCCTGTTGCCGCCTACTAAATGTACATACATTCATATAGGTATTAATAAACATCTGTTTTTGATATTTAATTTGTTATATTTAACATACCTTAAAAATATTAGTTAAAATATTTTTGTACGGCGAGTTCTACGACAAATCTTTTAATACCTGCTATCTTTATTTGTTTGTAAATCCATATATATTTACATAGCCAATTACATACATATATACTTAATTACACGTGGTTGTATGCTGTGCTAGTAACCTAATTGGAATGCAAATAAAATCGATAAAATTTATTACTTCCAAATTACATTTTCATGCGCTGGGTAAACTTTATCGACTAAAGTGAGTTAGAAATATATACCGATTATTATGAGTTAAGAAATTAATGAATCAAAATATACTTCAACTTTATGGTGTTGTTTTTGACATGTAAAATTTTCAAAATATGTTTATATATTAATAGAAAATTTTAGTTTAGTTGAAGGTAGTCTTCTATAAGAGCACACAGTTGAAATCAATATAGATTCAAGGTATCGATAACTTTCTACCCTGTAAAATTTATTGTAAAACCAAAATAACCGTTAATAGTTGTGTGCATAATTTCAAATCGATATCTAAAAAACTGAGGGACTCGTTCGCGTATATACAAACAAACGAACATGACTAAAACGACTCAATTCGTCACGCTGATCATTTGTATATATGTATATTTTATAGCATCTCCGACCTTAATTCCTGGGTGTTACAAACTTCGCTACAAACTTTATATAACAACACAAAAGCATATATATTTTTATGTGAATTGTTTCGCATTTAAATAAAAAAAATTTGAAATAACATTCCCCACCCATTTATTTATTTACTTTTTTTTCATGTCCTACTGACTTTTACTTACGTACTTATCATTTGGCTTGTTTTCAAATTCATTTTCTACTAATCCGCTGGGACTTAAACCAGCCTACACATTCAATCACTGCGAGGAGGACTTAATTGCATACCTAACTCATTATGCTTGCCAGCTAACATTGAGTGCCCTATAAGTTCTAAGCAAGTACACTGCTTGACGGAAATTTGTTATATAAACGACATTTTTAACGCTTTTCACTTCACAATTCGTTTCCGTCGTAGACTAGGTGGACAAATTTAATAATTTGTTAAAATTCACTTGATTTTTTAAATTAACAAATTGGCCAAAATATTAAAGGATATTGTCTCGAGCCCTGTCAAGAAAAAAAAAAAAAACTAAATAATTGAAGTCTGAGATGAACAGACATATTTTTAAGTTTACGCTGCCATGATCCCTGATGGTGTCTAGCGACATGTGGAAAAAGATAAATCGATAACTATTGTGTTTGTGACATAAAACTTATCTCCAGACATACATTTACCATAACTCGTTCCGGCTTGTAGACCCAATTGAAGATGTAAATATAAGTCTCGGGACAAACGTATGTTTTTTCTACGTTTCTCACGGTTGAAATTGTTTAAATTTGATGTTTTTATGAGCACATGCCGCGAGCAAAATTTCCTTACACTTTGTTGATGTAGCGGCAAGCTGTTTAAGTCGACGGGTTTGGATCATAGGGAGAGGAATGTTAGATGAGTGAGATTCATTGGGCATTCAAAGAGGGTTAACGTCATTTCACCCAGGACATATGTATGCATATTTGGTATTCGGGGTCGATTCTGGATTGTAAGGAGCTTAACCTGTTACAATATTCAGAACGAAATTGCACTCACTCTAGATTTACAAGGAAACTCGAGCTCTTCTTCTGCCGTGGGTGGTGGTTTGACACCAAGTACGCCACGTTTTTGGACTGTTATCTGTTGTTAGCTTGGTTGCTCGAAGTTTAGTTGAACAGATATTTTTTTCATTTTCGTATTGAACACAGCTTGGTGGTTTCAATGCGTGTGTTAAACAACGCTTTACTCTTTTGCCGCAATTATTACACACGTTCTTTATATATTTTTTTAACATTAGCGAGTAGTTGAACGGCCGCCTGCCGACTTCATGCAAAACTATGACCAACAACGGTAATTTTTTTTTAGATTTGAGTTTTGCGCTTACAACGAAAATTTATGGTCAATGCGCTGGTGTATGAAGTAAAATAAAGCAGAAGCAGTATACAAAAATCTGGGTCATTAACGTTAACGTTTGCTTTCGATTTGTTGTAACGATGTTGGAGTTTTTAGTAATATTGTGTGGATATTGTTGTTCTTACATGCCTGCCATTTAGTTGTTAATACACACTTGGGAACGCTAAAAGTTTTTCTTCAATGCCATTTGCCATTTTATCAATTGTGGAAAACAATTTTTTTTGTTTTTATTCTTGTACTTAGCTACTAAGTTTCTTTCAACTTGGCATTCGCTGTTAGCGGTTTTCATATTTTCACTTTGTCTACAGTTTTGTTGTCATCACTGACATACACATTTTATTTGCTTTGGTTGCTTAGGATTTCAACAAACGATTTGTATTCATTGTATTTTTTCTTCCATCCCAATTTTTTCCATACTTTTATTGTTATATGCCTTATATTGCACATAAAAGCTGACAAATATTACTTTCTGCATTGCAATTTTACATCTGCACAGCTTATGCAAGGCTTTGTGTGTTTACACACTTAGGTGAGAGCAACAGCTTTGTAATAGTCTTTGCGAATTTTGTCCATAAAACATTCAGTCGACATGTCGATTCTGTTTGTGTCTATATTGTAGGTTTTGCATGTGCCTTGCTTGCGGCAGTTGGAAAAGCTTTCTAGTTCTCCCTTGTTTTGCGCATATTCCACCGCAACCCCTTTTAGTTGGCAAGTAATGGATTATTTTGTATTGAAAATCACCGGTTATACCTTAATTTTTGGCTCTCGCCTTTGAGTGCCCATAAAAGTCTATTGTAATTGAAAATATTTTAAGGTTGGTAGCACAAATGCCATAAAATGCCATACATTTACTATAGGGTTGGACTATGAGTAATTTATATAAACAATACATAAAACATTGAATTTACTATATAAGGCTTTTCGACTGGCATATAATTTCACACAGTATTAACAACGTTATTCTACATTAAAAATTTAGAGCATAAAATATTTACTTTTTACTTTAGCGTTCTGGCAACCACATTCAATATTTTATTTAAATTAAAAAAAGTATAAAAAATTTACGTTACATAAAAAAAATTGTGGCATAAAAAATTTTTTAAATTTATATTTTTATAATTAATATTTTTATAATTTAATCAAATTAAAAAAAAAAAATTAAAAAGTGTTGGGTTACATAAAAAATGTGTGGCTTAAAATAATTTATGTTTTTATAGTTTATTCAAATTAAAAAAAAAATTAAAAAGTTTTAGGTTACATAAAAAATTTGTGGCTTAAAATAATTTTTTTATTTATATTTTGGTAATTTATTTAAATTAAAAAAAATACCAAAAAATTAAAGGTTACATAAAAAAATGGTGGTATATAATAATTTTCAAATTTATATTTTTGTAATTTATTTAAATTAAAAAAAGCATTAAAAAATTTTAGGTTACATTAAAAAATTTTGGCATAAAATAATTGTTTACTACATTATCGATCTCGCAAACCGATAAATTATTCTATATTTAATAAAATTCAAATTTCATGAACGAAACACATTTGTTTATCATTTAATTTAACTATCGTATTCCCGAATAAAATTGAACATCGATTTTCGATAACAATAATCACATCAGCAGAGGTTAGTTTAATTGAATATTCTGATTTTAAATGTTCAGTATTTTAAATTTTGTACTGCTCTAGCGGTTATTGTCGCCGAGTTGGTTTATTTGGTGAATATTGTGCGTGGCGTCTGAACATGGCAATCTATCCTTTAAACTCACAGAGCACTCCATTAACAATATCATTTCATTGTAAAGTATGTTTTAAAACCGTAGACCACTCCATTAACAATTTGATTTCATTGCAAAGTAATGAGCAAAATTACTCACAATTTAACCATTCAAACCGTTATTTTAAATATTTTATGTTTTATGTGAATTATATTTTCTTTCTTCTCATCATTATTGCCTTCACTTTTTTGTAAGCTTCAATAGCTTTTTGCTGGCTGTACGTGATCGCTGTTGATCGCACATTGTTGATTTGTATTTGTATTCGTGTATTCGCTGTTGTTTCCAACCTTTATTATTTTAATTTCCATTTTTTGGGGGGATACCGTCATGTCTTCTCATATACTGTTTATCACCGTTCTTCTTGCCAAACAGGGAGGGTTCCAAAAGCTAACACAAAGCAAGATATTTGCAGTTGCCTGAAGTTATTGAAAAAAAACAGTCGTCACTGGAAAACAATGAGCGCTGCTTGCAACGTTTTTGTATATACATATGTATAAAGCATCAGCCATTAAAATCACTATTTTCTGTTCTTTTTACCCTCTTTCAATCGTTTTAGGCGGCAATGGCGTCGCTTTTGACAGATTGACCGGTTTTTTGTTGTTTTTTTTTCTTCGTCCGCAACTAACCTCTGTTGGCTTTATACATGTTACCTTAACATACTGGTACCTTACGCGCGTGAGTTATTTGAATGATGTGATTTTACTATTCCTAAAACGTGTTAAGTTTCGGTTTACCGCGTGTGGGTAATAGAGTAATGTTTAGCTAGCATCTTCAATATGTTTTTCTACGCTACTCGGGTAAGGAAACACTTAGCAAACGTTTGCGTTTGCATTGTGTAGGGTATATTAAAGAGTGATCAGCGAATACGTAGATTGAACTTGAACGTGAGGTTCTCTCTATGGTTTGTTTATCTATTCTCAAGCTTAACCATTTTTCGATACTAAAAATTATAAAAATTCAATTTGAGCACTATGCGGTCCGACTGTTTAAGAACTCCTCCCCTGACAGCTGTAAATTGGAGAACTTTAAATAAGAACAAAGAAAAATGTTAACTTCAGCTGTATCGAAGCTATAATACCCTTCACAGCTGCATTTCTACTAGCATAAAAAGTATAAAAAGATCTTTATCTTGATTTTAATCGGTCAATGGTTTTTACTCACATGGTCTCGAAAAGACTGCAGGACGGTTGTTGGCCTAGTCACACGTCACAACTTACTGGTAACACATGTGAGCCGTGTGGACATTATTATCGATGACACATGTAGAAAGTGCAGGGAAGTGGGCATGAGAGAGACGCTAGAACACCTCCTCTATCTAAAAATTTCAGAGCTTAAGAGCCTGGGTGAAGCATCAGAATTAGATATCTCTCTGATTAGTCCTATTAAACTTCGCAAAAAGTGTTGACGTCGTGCATGATATAAAATTTCGCTCATATTCCAGTGAATCTCCATCTGGCATTACAAAATATATTAGGCGTGACAGCCAGCCAGTATTACCTAACCTAAGGAGCCTTATAAATCAAAGTACAACTCACTCGCAACGAAAACTGCCAGCGCTGGTATAATAGTTAGGATATATTCAATATACCTAGACCCTGTAATATGCAAAACTATACCGACCGAAGATAAATATACCTGTGAATAGAAAATATTTAATGTATTACACGTTAGTGACGGTAGAGAAAACACAACCTTAAAAGTCGCTTATGTTCTGACGTCGAAAATATGTCTCTGAGTGAAATGATCACAAAACAATTGTTAGTAACAAAACTGTCAGGCAGACCTATGAAAATAACTGAAATGAAAAGATAAAAAACTAGAACTAAAATAAAGCATAAAGAAAGCTAAAGCAGCCAAAAGCTAGAGGAGAGACAGAAACAAGTAAAACCAAGTAGAAATGGGAAGCCTATGTAAGAAATAAATTTTAGTAGCGGAATATACAGCATAACATCATACATATCAATTAAAGTCGCAGATAAATAGGTACACACAAACTAAAAACATGGTTTGGGTGATTAACGGTGGATTTTTTTGTGATTTTTTCTATCAGTGAGGAAAATTATATGATAAACAAAAATGAAATACTTTAGGTACTTAACCAAATGATCTATAAAGTGGTGTGGTGAGTCAACTTTTAGTGCATACTGTAGACAGCTGGTATGTACAAGCATTTTCCAGAAGTCATTATCAATTATGACCTTTTTTGGCAATAACGCAATTTTCAATGAGTTCAATGCTCACAAGTACACTTGAAGTGCATGACTCAGAACGGTAAAATTATTCTATTGGTTTATATTAAAAAAAAAAAACCAAATAAACAAAATTTATCAGTGATTGTGAATTGCCTAGTAATTAGTTGAAGCATAAAGGACTTCAAATTTTTTGTTGACTCGACGAAAGGTAAACTCGATGAAAGGTAAAAATTATATATAACTTTATTTTTTTGTTTTAATATTTAATGGAACATTTTTATAAATTCAAAAATGTTAAGCAAATTTGCATAAAAAATAAGCCAACAAGCGGGATCGCTCTCTATTTTTGTTTATCAAATTTTTTATGCTGATAAGCTGACTAAGCAAATATTGAAAAAAATTTTAAGTATACTTCACAGAAAGCCTTTTTTGTTCGTGATAAGAAGAAATTTAATATATTGCAAAGCAATAGAACTCAAGTATTTATGTATTCACTCCACAAAATGATTAATTTTAATTTTAATTGAGCTGCTTGTGGTAACACTACGATTCTTGAGCAAAACCCGCGATTAAAGCTTTATGTATGACGTCATCACTTCACCACACATACCCTCAATCAAGCCACATGGCATCCAGCCAACCACCCCTTTCTTATATAGAACCGGCGGCCAGTAGCTCGACAAATTACTTCGCATGATATCACCACTTTACATCAAATCAACACAATCAGGTCTCATGGCTTCCAGTAAGCCACCGCAATAGCCTTTCGTATATGGGGCCAACAGCACGGCAATTTATATTGTGTGACATCACCACTGCACATCACCTGAACTCAATCCAGTCACATGGCTTGCAGTTAGCTTACACCAACATCTTTTCTTAAATAGAGCCAGTAGCTAGAAGCATGTCATTTCAAATCACATCAACATTCTGATTATGCTTAAATATAGGGATAAGTAAATATTTTTCACAACTGAATTTAAGTGCTGCCTTAATCACCACCACGTTCGTGTTTCAAACCCACGGGCTTAGATCTTCTATTCACTCGGGCAACTCTTCATTTATAATTTAATTACTTGAATGATTGAGTTTCGATTTACGTCGATCGCAATTGATTTTGCTTGCAACACCTGCAGCATAATTCATTATTCCTGTTGTTATATACCCCTTTCCTGGGCTTACCATATTGCATTGGTCATTTGATATGCACAGTGGTGAATGGAAAAGGGGACGCAAACTCAGCTTGGCAGCAGCTATGGTGAGCCCAACGTAATTCGCTAGCCTTGCTTATTAACTATATAAATATATTTATACATATACATTGTATGCATATGGCTCCATATTCGATGACACCTGTGCAATAAAAATGCTGTCGATTTGTCGACGTACATTATCTCCGATCACTTTCTGCTATTGCTATTTCTTATCTATATAATTCTTATAATTTTTTTGTTACCTACATACCTAGTCATATATGTTATACATACATACATATGTTAGCATGTTTCTGTACATGTTTATATATAAATAATTTGATATTGCTGTTTACTATGTGCCAATGTTTGTATAGTTTTGATTGTCATACATACATACACTTCCATTATGCAATATGTCGTCAATTAGTGTGTAAAGCCAATACACCTTGTATGGCCATAAATACAAAAGGGGACGCCAACCGTCAGCAAACTAGCAACAACAATGACACTTTGAACACTTTGCTTGTACAAACATTTTATCGAGTATATGTGACAAATTAGTAGACTTATGTCAGATTAGTTGAAGAGCAAGTGAAAAAAGTAACAAATAAAACAAAGTATGTAGCGAAATATAGGTTAGTTAGTAAATATAATGCAGCTAGCGTGAAAAATTCACATAAAATCTTTATTATTATAATTTTGCAATAAAATTCTATCACTTTTATCTACTAAAATTAATTGGTTTTATTAAAAACGGTATACGAAATTAACGAAATTGGCTTCCACGCTTTTCATATAACGGTATTTAAAACAAGCATAAAACGTTAACTTGCTGCGGAAGCTATATCCTTCACAAGTGTTTTTTTTATAACATAAAAGGGTATACAAATATCTTTATTTTGATTAAGATTCTCCAGTTTGTATTGCAGCTATATGCTATAGTGTCCAAACTGTACAATGTGCTTGGTGATTGGAGTGTTGTCTTGGATAATAATCAAAGTCAAATTTCGTGAAGACAGATGGTTATGGCTAAATCTACTTAGCTCGTCACGCTGATCATTTACATATGGTATACATTTAATATGCTCTCCGACGGTTTTTTTCAGTGTTACAAACTTCATGACGAACTAAATACACCCTGTTCAGGGTGATTTGAAAGATCGAATCTGTTGTTCTTGCAGTGACATGAAACATTTCCGGTTGCGTTCGGGTAAAGTCGAATCGACTGTCGGATTGTCGTGTGAATCTACTTCTTACGAATAAAGAGATTCGTTATTGTTGTTGTGGTTGTTGTAGCGGCAGAAAACATTCCTTGCCTATTTTTTGGAAATGCTGTCGAGCCTGTTAAACTACCTGGCGGAAAACAATCCGAGTCCGTTCCGGTACCGTCTATTGTCGTGAGAAGAGATTCAGCTTAGTAAAACACTTAGGCGACAAACATCCGCTTTTTATATTTTTATTAAACCCACTTGGGTTTCACAAAACGCTCCAATGGACACTATTATTTGAATTCCAGAGTACCCATATACTTGTATATATATACATAAATACCGTATACTCTCTCATTTTTAAATATTTGCTACTACAACTAAGAATCCTAAATTCTTTTGGAAAAGGCTCAAGTCAAGCTCAAGTAAAGCGCAAAAGTTCTCATGTGACGACAAAAAACTTAATCCCCTCGTTTATCAGACAGATACTCCGTCAATATATTTTGAAGCGAATGACGTTTCGTCGTCTTTGAGTCTACCTTAACTCTACTCACATTTGAATTCGAAAGTTCCAAGGTATTTATTGTTAAAATCCTGTTGTTTTGTTCGAGAACAGCTGTTTAACTTAATTCCTGCTCTGATTATCGGCCGGCCAAGAACTAAGTCTAGAAATCCAGCTTAACATATGTCTGAAGTTCTCTGCAGATGCAAAGTCCAATTGGTTTTTTTTAGAATGCTGCTGAGTAAGTATCCCGCTGGATGCAAATCCGGGTACGTTGTGGTTCTGGGAACATTTGGGTGGCTGGTTTTCTGATTTGCCGCACTAGAAGCGTCTCCAAGTATATGTAGATAGATTTTTTAGAATGCTGCTGAAGAAATTATTCGCCTGGATGCAAATCCGGGTATGTTTCGGTTATGTATACCCAACTGGGATTGATTGGAAGACTGTTTTTCTAAATTGTCGAGCCACAGTCGTGTCTAAGTGAAATCAATCTAATGAAAATTTATTTTAGTGAATGCTGCTAAACAAAAAAGCAGTCTGGTTGCAAATCCGGGTCACTATTGTATATCCAACTGTCATGGGAACGGTTGATAGGCTGATTTGTCTATACCTCCTAAAGACTATTGCCATTGTTTATGCAACAAAATAAAATATTCGAGGCTGTTGCGCTCATAATTTAGAGTCAAGAAAAAACAAACATTGCCAAATTTCAAGTGAAATTTACTGGATGTCAAAGTTCACTGAAACGCGACCGTCGTTTGTCGCCGAAGAATTTCTGTACTTTCATTAATTAAATTCATACATAACATACATACGTATATAATCCAAGAATATGGTAGTCTCGCGAAGAAAGTAAGCATTTGCGGTGTATTGAACTTTAAACTCCAAAGTCAAATGATTAAAAATTTTGTTTTTATACTGTAAACAAAGAGAAAAGCCGTTAAGCGAACGGGAAATGTGTTTAAAAACCATAAGTCATTGTAAAGCGGCCAGTTAGACTTTGAAGCAATGTCTGCATAACAGTAAATGTGCACAGCTGATGAGCATTGTACGATTATATGAGTATATATAATGTGTATCAGTCAGTTGTCAGCTGTCAAATTTGTAGAAGATGTTATGTTTTAAATACAACGCTGTTGATGCACAGAAGCACCACCACAAGCGCTTGATTAAATCATTTCACACGCCGCTTAGACTTTGTTTCTCTAATTAGTCAGTTGCATGCGCTGGACTTTTGTTGACTCGATGCGTCATAGCGACACCCACAATCGCAAGTTATCTGTATGTGTATGTTTGTATTCATAGAGGAAACGAACGTATCGTGCTGGTACTAATTGCGAGTACAGCTTTCCAGCTGAAAATATTTTCGATAATTATATTTTATTGTCTGAATAAACTATGCTACACCGATATGGTCGCCTTCAGACGTGTCAAAATACTGCACTCTGAACGATTATAGGATGTCTCTTGAGCGTAAAATAACCACCCATTGCAGATGAAGAGCTTGAGTTGCCTCAAAAAGCTAGAGTGACTCTTGCGCAACTTCTTTCTGTATACTGTAACATAGAAGATTCAACTGCTACTTATACAGAATCGACCCTGAAATACCAACTATATAACCAGCGTGCAAAGATTTCCCGCATGACTCTAACCACCTCCTTGCATGCCCAGCGAACCCCACTCATCTAACACCCCTCTCCCTATGGTCTGACCACGTCGAAACAACACGTTTTCTGGGCCTACCATTAGATGTCTTCGATGAAAACCAACCCGGGGACTAGCTAACCGCTATAACAACCAAAACAGAGTTTGAATCTCATGCCACTTGATAGGCAATAGTGAACGCCCGAGTGTATACCGGTCATGAAAGACTTGCTCATTAGATTCATTAGCCTTTCGGATTTCCAATTTTGTTAGTTAACCTTGGACCGTATACCACAAATAAGAGAGAGGTTCAGCAATCATTCGCGATGAAAATCATTATAATTATTTTCATCCACGAGAGGCTCTGGACCTAATATTCCGAAATTATTTGTTATAAAATTGAAATTTTGTCTTGAAGATGCAGGTCTTTCCAATTTTAAAATAAATCCGCTGTGTATGCCGTCAACACAAAATATTTGTTTACAAATGCATTTCGTTTATTTTTACAAACAGTTAAGATTAAAGATTTCTTTTCTTTGCAGAGATTTTTTGCCTCGTGGTTCTGGCATTGTAACACGTCGACCATTAATCTTGCAGTTGATTAACGGTGTAACCGGTAAGTTAATGTTGTATTATTTTATTTTTCTCATCACTCAAAATCTACATACATTTTATTCATCCAGAACATGGTGAGTTTCTGCATTGTAAGGGTAAGAAATTCACCAGTTTCGATGAGATCCGCAAAGAGATCGAGGATGAAACGGATCGTGTAACAGGCAGTAATAAGGGCATATCTAATATACCAATCAATTTGCGTGTCTACTCACCACACGTACTCAATCTGACACTCATCGATTTGCCTGGTCTAACCAAGGTGGCAATCGGTGATCAGCCCGTTGATATTGAACAACAAATTAAAGGAATGATCTTTCAATTTATACGCAAGGAAACTTGTCTTATTTTGGCTGTAACGCCAGCTAATACAGATTTAGCCAATTCGGATGCATTGAAATTGGCCAAAGAGGTCGATCCACAGGGTGTGCGCACAATTGGTGTAATCACTAAGCTCGATCTTATGGACGAAGGCACAGATGCGCGTGATATATTAGAGAATAAATTATTGCCGCTGCGACGCGGCTACATTGGTGTGGTGAATCGCTCACAAAAGGATATTGAGGGACGTAAGGATATTCATCAAGCCTTATCGGCTGAACGCAAATTCTTCCTTAGTCATCCATCTTATAGACATATGGCCGATCGTTTGGGCACACCATATCTACAGCGTGTGCTCAATCAACAGTTGACCAATCATATTCGTGATACGCTTCCCGGTTTACGTGATAAATTGCAAAAGCAAATGTTGACACTGGAAAAGGATGTGGAGCAATTTAAGCACTTCAGACCCGATGACCCCAGCATTAAGACGAAGGCGATGTTACAGTAAGTTGGCGTCAATAGTTGTTAAATATGGATTCGTATTGCTTATATCTTCATCTTTTTTATTTCGTAACAGAATGATCCAACAGTTGCAGTCAGATTTTGAGCGTACCATTGAAGGTTCCGGTTCAGCTTTGGTCAATACAAATGAACTATCTGGTGGTGCTAAAATCAATAGAATTTTCCATGAACGGTAAGTTAGTAAAGCTTGACAATTAATATTTTTATATATAAAATATTTCGGTTCGAAAAAAATATTATACTTCGGAATTGAAAATTTAGTTTTTTCGAGGAAAGATAATGCAGATAAATTATTTTGACCGTAAAAATTTTTGCTACAATCAATAAAATTTTGTTAAACGGTGAGTTAGTATGGCTTGAAAAATATTATTTCCGTAACTTAAAATTCTATTTGTTCGAAAAAATATTATTCGAAATTTAAAATTAAGTTTTATCGCGGGAGGATAATTTGAATAAAATATTTGAAACGTTAAAGTTTTTCGAACAATTTTTCGAAGTTAAATTTTTTATGAAATAGCATTTTTCGACGTTAATTTTTTCTGGTGGTGCTAAAATCAATAAAATGTTCCATGAACGGTGAGTTAGTATGGCTTGAAAATTATTATTTTCAAAACAAAAATTTTGTTCGTTAAAAAAAAAAATTTACATATTACATTATATTGTCGAATTGTATAGCACTGTACCATATCCAATATTAATTTACGTATTTAACATTTTTCAGTTTACGATTCGAGATTGTAAAAATGGCTTGTGATGAAAAGGAATTACGTCGCGAAATCTCATTCGCCATTCGTAATATACATGGTATTCGTGTGGGCCTGTTCACACCCGACATGGCATTCGAGGCGATTGTCAAGCGTCAAATTGCACAATTAAAGGAGCCGGTTATCAAATGTGTCGATCTAGTCGTGCAGGAGTTGTCCGTTGTGGTGCGCATGTGCACAGATAAGGTATATACATATATATTTTTGGCTTAAATATAAATGCCATTCAAATAAAATTCGATGTAAATTTCGCTTCAGATGTCACGCTATCCACGTTTACGTGAGGAAACCGAACGCATCATCACTACACACATACGGCAGCGTGAACAGTACTGTAAGGAACAAATCCTATTGCTCATCGATTTCGAATTGGCCTACATGAATACCAATCATGAGGATTTCATTGGCTTTGCAAAGTGCGTAGTTCTTCAAAATATCACAATTAATATGTTTTTATATGCAATTCTTTTGTTTTAGTGCTCAGAATAAATCTGAAAATGCCAATAAGACTGGCACACGCCAGTTGGGCAATCAGGTTATACGCAAAGGCTATATGGTCATACAAAATTTGGGCATTATGAAAGGTGCGTGACCTATATAATGAAAGTTTCTGGTTTATTTTTTAGTTGTACTGTAAATAGTTTAAGCGTAGCTTAGTTTTTACGTCATTCCAGATATCGTGCAGTGTCTACTATTATCGATTTATGATTGTTGTTTTGTATATATTTATCGTATTTTGTAAATTATAAGTCTATTGTGATTTAATTAGTTTGGTGCGGGTGTAGATATTCCAGCGCGTTTGTGGTTGTTCGCTGTTAGTTATGGTAATTTTAAGTTTATAATAGGTTTGTTTAGATATTTGTGAGATTTTTCGTTGTATTTGTTTTTGTATGACTGCTTTCGAGTTATTTCGCTTTGTGTATTTTTTACTAGTTAATAATTTCTTTGGAAATCGTTATGATAATTAAGTAAGGTAGTTTTGTATTGTGGGCGTAATGAAAATTTGTGCAAATAACCGTTAATTAATCGGAATTTGTTGTATTTTCAAGCCTTTATACAGCTTAAATGTGGATTTTGGCCACTAGTATTTAAAATACAGTTTTTAAGATTGCTTAGACTACAAAAGTGTATAAAATGTCTATATTGTAATCCTATAACCAGCGTTGCGAATTTTTTTATTGAAACATTTTGGATTAAAAATTAAATTTTAATTTTTTAATCTTTTAATGTCAATGTTGAGATTAAAATTTAATTTTTTTAACGTAATGTGGGTATACATTTATTTTTAAGCCGATATTTGGGAGTATTTTTTAAACATTTTTTTGGGTTTTCAAAATAAAATAAAAATATTTTAATGTTAATTAAATTTTTTTCAATACTTTATTGGCAAACCTGCTTACAATAGTAAAATTTTGTATGTGTCTATAATTTTGTTTATTAAAAGAATTGTGACTTCCAAATTAATGGGCATACATGGTGTGACATCCTAAAAAAATCCAAAAAGCTACTATCAATTATTTTAAAATTTTAAGAATACAGAGTAAAGTTTTTGGAAAAAAACTGCAAATATTTTTCGCGTGTAATTCGAAACTGCGACGGTGCTAAAAACAAAAATGTTCCTGCTCTACTGCAGCGATGCCGGTCTGAAGATATTGTGCGTGCAATGACCTGCGGTCAAAAAAAAAATTAAAAAATGGCAAAATGGCGGCAGTAGGGCATTGTATGCAAAATTGCAAATATTTGTCGATTTTAAATGGATTCATCTAGCTAATCGTGTATTAAATTAAGTTATACTTAATCAAAGTTTAAAAATAATTTTAAAAATATCAATCGCAATTTTTTTGAAAATGTTTTCTTCACTCTGCAGTTTGGTTATATAATATAACACTTATATAGTCATTAATTTTTCATATTTTAGTTTTTTCGAACACTTCTTTTTTGTTCAATAACTTTTAGAACTAAAAAAATATAGCGACGACAATAACTCGTTTTTAATATCGACGTGTTGAATATTATTTATTATTTTGGCGCACTTAATTTCTGTACTTCACATTTTTTATAAATAATGTATATTTACTACTTTTTTCTTAGGATTTACTTAGTACAACCAATTATAGTTTTTTTTTTTAAGCTCCTCATAAAAAGTAAACGTGTAACGTTTTTTAAGCTTTATTTAGAAATATATGTATACATTTTTTATTATTCGTTTCGTAATCGCTTCACTTTTCGTTCTGAGTCTTTGTGTTCGTCTACTTAATTTAAATTACAAATTGCATGTTTTAACTTATATATTTAGTTTTCTATGTTTATTTTGATTCTCTGTCTCTCCTACTCCTATGTTTATGATTTTCTTTATTCATTTTTGTAGCCTTGAAGCGATTTTTGCCACAAATTCTTGGTTTGTATAATGCTCGATATATTTTAAAAAGTTTTCAAAAAAAATTTAATTTTTATATTTGCATTTTTCGTTGCAATTCTTTCTCCTCCTCTTGCAATTTGTTTTCAATTTATGTGTACTAAATTTAAAGTAATATTGTCATTAGTATTGTGTTGCGTTTTTACTGTTATTTGATATTTTCAAATAATAATATATAACATATTTATGTGTAATAAATGAAGTTTTTATGAATCTATATAAATTTCTAAATAATATAATAGTATTAATGAACGTTTAAACGCACGCACGGCACCACTGGCTTTAGTATTCCTTTTTCGGTGATTGCGCATGCGCATAATTTTTAATATTTCTGTTAGCGCAGTTGTAAATTACGTTGTTTTAAGTATTTGTGATTATTTGCGTGTTCGATTTGTGTACAAATTAGTTGAAACTTCGATGAATGAGCTTTTGGCGTGTTTAAAAATATAAATGCGGATTTTTAAATCTGTTTTAGGAACTTTTTGTTTTATAAAAAAATAACTGTAATACACTTTTATAATATTTTTATTGCCATTCTTAATATATTATATATATATTTTATTTTCACTACATAAGTATCAAGCGATATTTTCGGCATCTGGAAAAAAATATGTTTTTCTAAAATAATTTACTTGTTCACCGAACATTAATCTAGTACGGTTGATTCCGTAGTTCAGTACTTTATGGTTGGAATTTTTATACCCTGAACAGGGTATATTGAGGGTGACTGACTGATTTTATTTGTGCAGGGTATTATGCTGGCAACAGTCACCGACGTTCGGCCCTTCCGTACTTACCGCTCGTATTAAACAAAATTTGTCAAAAGTTATGCCCGTAGTGGTAACGTAGAAATCTGTTATTCTCTTTTGTTTTCATTTCACCAAAGTTGACATTGCTCAATTTGTATACATGATTTTGCACACATATAGTTTTTTAGTTATTATTTTTTATAACGTAAAAGCTCAAAACTAAAATCCAACTTTTATAAATAGTGTACCTATTTGTAAATATATGTATTCGACTGTGATTTTGAGTTAGTTTAAGTATTTTTCAAATATATTAAACATGAATTTTTAATTACCACAGAGTATATATATATATATATCAGCTGACCCGTTGCTACGGGAAAAATCCAATTTACACGGTTATCCTACCGTACGGTAGAAGCGGTGGTGAGTGTTCATTTACATTGCGCTCCCATAAGATAGGTCGTATCAGCTGATTCGGTCTACGGTTTTGCGTCGGTGACTGTTTCCATTAGCATTACAGCTTCGTTGCAATCGAAGTTAACGTTTTTATACTCTCGCAACCTGTTGCTACAGAGTATAATAGTTTTGTTCACCTAACGGTTGTTTGTATCACCTAAAACTAATCGAGTTAGATATAGGGTTATGTATATATAAATTATCAGGATGAAGAGACGAGTTGAAATCCGGGTGACTGTCTGTCCGTCCGTCCGTCCGTCCGTGCAAGCTCTAACTTGAGTAAAAATTGAGATATCTTTATGAAACTTGGTAGACATGTTTCTTGGTACCGTGAGACGGTTGGTATTGCAGATGGGCGTAATCGGACCACTGCCACGCCCACAAAACGCCATTAATCAAAAACAAATAACTTGCCATAACTAAGCTCCGCAATAAGATACAAGACTGTTATTTAGTACACAGGATCACATTACGGAGGGGCATCTGCAGTTAAAACTTTTTTTAAAAAGTGGGCGTGGTCCCGCCTCTAATAGGTTTAATGTGCATATCTCCTAAACCGCTAATGCTATAATAACAAAATTCACTAGAAGCAAATGTTTTTAGCACTTCTAGTGACGGTGTGAAAATAGTTGAAATCGGGTGGCAACTCCGCCCACTCCCCATATAACGGTACTGTTAAAAACTACTAAAAGCGCGATAAATCAAGCACTAAACACGCCAGAGACATCCGCGAGGTTCCGAGGAACCGCGTTCAAAATTAGACAGTGGGCGTGGCACAGCCCACTTTTAGGTGAAAACCCATATCTTGAGATCTGCTTAACCGATTTCAACCAAATTCGGTGCGTAACGTTATTTTCATGTTTCTATGTCATAGTGCGAAAATGGGCGAAATCGGACTACAACCACGCTTACTTCCCATGTAACATCATTTTCAATTCCATCTGATTCTTTCACTTTCCACTTTGCAAATCAGGTAACAATGATTATATCGGGGTAAAACTTTGCGTGAATAATGCAATTA
The DNA here is from genome assembly GCF_042242935.1 of Bactrocera oleae. Lineage (NCBI taxonomy): Eukaryota > Metazoa > Arthropoda > Insecta > Diptera > Tephritidae > Bactrocera > Bactrocera oleae. The sequence goes on from NC_091539.1 coordinate 7,059,658, forward strand.
AAGTATGCCACCTTGCGTCCAAAAATTGTCTAAATCGAACCAAAACTGTTCAAACCCCTAAGTACTAAATATGTGGACCCCAGTGCCTATAGTTGACCTTCTACCGAAAATATCAGTCAATCCACAAAGAAATCTCAAACGAGTATACCATTTGACTTTGCGAGAGTATAAAATGTTCGGTTATATCCGAACTTAGCCCTTCCTTACTTGTTTTTTCTTGTTTCTTTTTTTTATATTAATCTAACGTCTATTTTTTTTTACTTCCTATCTGTAACTCTTCGACAACTCTTTATACTTTCTTTTTCTCTATATCCTAATATATTTTCTATTACACCTCACACTTGCTGCATATCGAACCTTCCACCATTTCTACTTTAATCTCCATAATTTCTTTGTCTCGTTGAGATTTCGGTTTTTACCATACAGTACCTCCGGTTTTAAGTTTAGATTCGTCGATATTCTCATTTTTATTTTTAAACTGACCTTTGGCAAATTTTCATGTTAATATGTAAATAGTTCTGTTGAAAAATGTTTAAATTTATTTATAATCTACTTTATTCCTTATTGTAAATAGTGTATTAAGCTAATTAAAATATTTCATATTATATATATAGGTTGATTTAGTATAGCTTAGGTCTCACAAATATATACGTATGTACATTGTAAATTATTATAGTTTATAATTGTATAGAGTTATCAATTTTACATGCTCATAAAGTTTATATAAATGAAAACCAACTAAAATGTTAATAATCATTTTTTTCGAAATTTTCTTCCTTTTTGTCTCATTCCATGCACGTCTTATTGCTATATCTGCATTTCTTCATCGTACAATTGCTGTTTATTCGCCAATTCTTCTTATGCTTCTCATCTTTATATTTAACAACAAAATTTTTAAAATTTCCTAAAAAAAAAAACTAAATAAATAAATTCATTAAAAACTGTCAACTGTACAACAACATAATTGCAACAATTCTAATTGACTGCACGCCAACAACACCAATACACCTCTGTTTCCCGGGCAAATGAAACTTGACACTACAATTCACAAATTAAAAACAAAAAATGAAATTCAATACTTACAAACACCTGCCATCTTCCGTCCATTACTTGCTACATTCTATCACTCAACACTACAAACTTGCAACACGAAATATTTTGTTTTCCAACACCTCAAAAAACAACAACACAACATTGCAGGCGGTTCGCGTCCCTATTGGTTTGTACTGACATCGGAGAGTATTTCCTGGTACAAGGATGAGGATGAGAAGGAGAAGAAATTTATGTTGCCGTTGGATGGTTTGAAATTACGCGATATTGAACAGGGCTTCATGTCAATGTCAAGACGTGTCACATTTGCTTTATTCAGTCCTGATGGACGTAATGTTTATAAGGTTAGTAATTTTTGTAAAGTACAAAAAAATTTTACAACGTTTAACCACCAAAGACCACGTACAAAATTCAAAATAGTAAACAGTAACAGTAACAGCAACAGAAAATGCAACAAAAAACAGCAACAAAAACTTGTAAAAAAAAAACAATATACAAGAACAAGAGAAATGAAAATCGCGCTTTAGCTCAATGTCGCATGGTGTTTTACAATTTTATTTTGAAACGTTTGCTTTCATAGAGGAAATGTAAAGTATTGCCCCACGGTTTATTTATAAGTAATGAGAGTTTTTTTCAACCGAATACGTATAGCGCTACACACCACGCTTATTAAAGACAAAGTAATATTGATAGAAACATGCTAATATTTGTTATAATTTTATAATAAAATCATTTAAAACGAAGTCAGCAAAATATATAATATTCTAGAAATTAAATGAACATACAAAAATGTAAAAGTAAAAATAATAAAAGAAATTATAAATAACAATAAAAAATAATAAATAACAATATAAAATAATAAATAACAATATAAAATAATAAATAATAAATAACAATGTAAAATAATTAAAAACAATAAAATATAATAAATAACCTTTAAAAAACCATAAATAATTATAAAAAAAAAAAATAATAATAATAAAAAAAAAATAAAAAATTATAAAAAACAATTAAAAATTATAAAAAATAAATAAAAAAATAAAAAGTAATAATAAATGTAATGCAGCTGTTTAATAAAAAATTAAAACAATATTAATGAACATACTTTTGAAAGACACATAAACTATCATGTTTTATATACTCGTGAATTGTCTTAGAAAATATAAATTTAAATTAATTGTTATTACTTTTTATTAATACAAGTACAATAACAGACAACTTTATTTAACTGTTCCATAATTAAAACATTCAAATATTTATGAAAGAAAAAAAAGTAATTTTTTAACTTTTATTATATAATTCTACAAAAATCCCTTTTCAATCATTATTTATTGCTGCCATAATTATTTATTAACTCATTATTGTTAAATTTTTGAACTTAAAATTTTGTTCAAAGTGCTTTATTTGCATCAATTAATTATTTTAATTAAAATTGTATGTAATGAAAAATTTTAGTTTAATTTTTTTTTGTCTTTTTATAATTTTTATTATTTTATACTTAAAAAGTTTTTAATTTTTTTTTGACTTTTGTTTTATTATTTAATTTTTTTATATTTTTTATTATTATTATTATTATTATTTTTTATATTTTATATTTAATCTATTGTTTTTTTTTTTTGTTATATTTTTACATTTTGTTTTTGTTACATTGACATATTTATTTCAAAAATATTTCATTCACCTTTCTCTCTTTTAACCTGTGGTGTGTAGCGTATTACGAATATTATTCAAATTACTTACCCTAATAATTTCTAAACAATTGCGTTGCATACAATTTAAAATGTAATAATTTCTTTAATTTACCTGCCCTCTTATAATATTGTATATTACTGAATGTATGTATGCCTCTCTTTCACACACACACAATACTGTTTTGTACCCGTTATTTAAATTTGATTTTCGTTATATTTAGTACATGCATACAAATGTACTATTATGTAAGTGTGCGCTCCTGATGGTTTATTTCAATTGAATAGCGTGTTGCGCGTAAGCGAAAGAAAAATTAAACGATAAAATAATATTTGCAACCCTGTGTGGCAACAATCTGTTTGGTAATGGCGTTTAAATTTTTTTGTATTTGATAAAAATTACTATGTTTTTATCAACATTTTTCCCAGCAACAAATTTTCATTTGCAATATGCCAGGACATGGCATGATTTTCAAAGCGTTTAGCAAAAAAAAAATCATTTAGTGTCTTGAAAACTGTGCTTTTGTCAACTGCTGCATATTTTAAATGAAAACTTGTTTAAATAAAATATTTATAAATAGTTGCATTAGCTCTTCGTAAGTAGCCACTTGCTAAACGTTATTTCCATTTATTTTTAAACACCAATTTTAATGCCTTTTTTTTTAGTTTTTCAAATACTCACCAAACCTGACTTCCTGCGTACAAAATTTATAAGTTTTCTTTTATTTGAATTTATTTTTTCTTGTATTCTCTACTCCTGTTGCTCATTGAAATTTGGTTTGGCTTAATTTGCTTTTCATGTTTTCAATTACAATTCTACATGTTTACTAATAAATATTTAATTTTTTTTGGCACTTTTCCCGCATTTAGGATTACAAACAACTTGAGCTTTCCTGTGAGACCGTCGAGGATGTGGAATCGTGGAAGGCTTCATTCCTACGCGCCGGCGTATACCCCGAGAAACAAGTGGCACAGGAGAATGGTGATGAGGTAAGTTGTTTTGCATACTAAAAATAAATATTTTTGTGTAATTTCATGTAGGTATGCAAAGTATATGCATATGTGCTGCACATATGTATGTATATGCGAAAAATTATTTGTGTACATTTAGTATATTGAATATATTATATATTGTATATTAATTGTGGCCTGTTCACATTTAGACTGGCTGGGAAGTTTTCAACTGGCTATATAAATGTCAAACCTTTTTTTTTTGTAATAAATACATTCCTGAAATGAAAAACAACGTTACACCCACTCCACTACCTGTGTTGCCAATGTTTACGGAATTTAAATAAAAATATTTTGTTAAATTATAAAAAAAAAATTTAGTAAATTTAAAAAAAAAAAGAGAATATTTTGTTAAATTTTCAAAATAAAACAATTTTTTAATTTAAAAAAAATATATACACATTTTATTTAATTAAAAAAATATTTTGTTTGATTTAAAAAAAAAAAAATAAATTTTGTTAAATTATTATGATATTTTTGGGATTAAAAAAAAATATTCCAAATTTATGTCTCAATTAATAAAACTTTTAGTATTTTTATATAAACAATAGCGGTTGAAAACTTACCTAGTTCGCTACTGTCAATGTTGCTTATTAAATAATGTTGTAAAAGTCGACTTTGTCAACACCTGAGTCTATCTGTTTCTTTATTTCTCTAATATTTGGACTTACATTCTCTCTAAACTGAGGCTTAATATTAAAATGACTCCAATTCCTAGCCAAAAATTTGTTTTCAAATCTAATTTTTATTTGGTTTTACTTTTTTTTAATAAATATAACAAAATTTTGATTGTAAATTGCTCTTGAACAAGAACCCTAACTTCAACCTTGTCCTTCCACCTCCTTTACCCAATTTAATGTATGTAATTAAATTGAAATTACTAACCCACACACACACAGAGTTACACATTAAGCTACGTAAATAAAATAAATAATTATTATTGAAAATTAGTTTTAAAAAATGTCAACAATCCAAACTACTTTTGTAACGCAAACTTTCGTATATTTCTCTGTTTTATCGAATTTTACTCCATAGCAGGAAGGACAAGAGGTTTGTTTCACTTAATTCATAAACTTTTGGTATTTATTTTGCATTTTATTGGTACTTCGTAACATTATATAATGTATGGAAGTCATGGTTTTAACAACAGGAAAAAAAAGAAAATATAAATTTGTAAAAAAGCAAAACAAAATTAACAAAAATAATTTAATTTTAATTTGGTGAATTGGTTTTATGGTGCTTGACACTTAAGTTATGGTGTATTTTTTTTTTTGTATAAATAAGTATATTTATATTATAAGTTTTTATGATTTATTTATTTTTTTTTTGTTGTTAAATTTTTATATTCATTCATTATTATTTCATTTTATTTTACAAATAATTATTTAAGTTCAATAAGCCAGTAAATTTTATATAAAAGAAGAACTTCACTTACACTTTTAATTCGTCTTTTTTCTTATTTTTTCCAAATCTATTTTTGTACGATACTTAAATGAAAAAATGTGTAAAAAATATGAAATATGTACTACAGAAAACGAAAAACGTATGTTTGCAAAATCAATCAAATTAATTTTTTGTTGCGTATTCTTTTTTTAACCGTTAATTTTTTTACTGTTCATTTTGTTTGTTATGCGTATGTGTGGTGCAAATGTGAATACATATTAACCACCCTGTTTATTTAAATTATTCGATAAAACGAATTCCTTGTTATCGCTGCTAATTTGTTTTGTTAATTTTTTCTTGCTTTGAGTTAAATATTACTTGGAACAGCAACCGACGCAAATGCAGATAAATACAGCAAATTATAATTCTTGTAATTGATATTTGATAATAAATTTGAATAGTGCGTTAATTTTTTTTTTTTTTAAATATAAAACTCTTAGATAAATTTAATTTCGTTAAGGTTTCTTTTTGTTATATTTATCATTAAAATTAAATTTCTCAACAAAAAATTTTTAATTTAATTATTTTCTATTTCTTTATTTTATTAAATTTTTTTATATACATTTATATATATATATATTTTTTTTATATATTTTATTTTATTTGTTTTTTTTTTTAATTTTTTATATATTATATTTTATATTGTTTTTTTTTTTTAATTTTTTATATAGTTTTTAAATTTTATTTTACTGTTTTTATATTTTATTTTATTTTTTTTTTAAGTTTTTTTATTTAGTGGTTTTCTTTATATTTTTAATTTCGTTTATTTTTTTATTTCGCTTAAAATGTTACATTTTATTGAAATTTTCTATTTATTTTTCATTATTTCAACATTCATTACTGATATTTTTTTTTTTACTTTTACATCGGGTTGGGTTCGTTCAGTTTCTGAAAAAAGTTTAATTTTGGTTTTAAACTTTTTTAACGAATTTTATATATATTTTTTCAATTTATATCTCTTCTTTTAAATAAGTAATAAAATTAGACTTTAATTTATGTTTTTATGAATTGTTCATAACAACTTGTATTAGAAATATCTGCTGGAATTCCTTGCATAATAACTTCGGCGGCTGTTGCTATTTTTAAATATGGGCGCATACATATCTAAACTCTAACTAAAATTCAAAATCGATCAAAAAATATCGATTTAAATATGTTATATATATGCGTCCTTTTTTATGCATAGTTCTCGGATTAATTATTTCGACTAGCTTACGGTTAATTTCTTGTTTATTGTTATACGTTTATTTGTTATACGTTATTTGTTCGTTTTCTATATTTCGTTCAATAAAATCTCAGTGGCTTAAAAAGTCTTTACCAACCTGCACCATATAAGGCTTCTTACATTTTTTTTGTTCAAATCATCCCGTCATCATATTTGAAATACCTTCAATGAAACAAGGAAAAACAAACAACCTCAAGTACCTTTTATCTCAAACAGTTAAACAAATAAATCAATATTTCACTACCATAAATATGAAAACCTCAATATAATGATTAAATTTCAAAATTTCCCTACAATTTTGCGATGTATGAATCGATTTCCTACTATCGATTTTTTGATCGTGATATAATTATTCATTATTATAATTAAATGGTATCGAAAGTGTTATCACAAATTAGTTTTGATCCAACAGTTTTCGAGAAAAACGTGTTTAAAGTTTTAGGAGCCGATTGCACAAGTTAAAAAATTCTTACAAATAGGCAGATATGAGCTATTGTCGCATCAATTTAAAATTTTCGAAACATTTTTTTTTTTAAATATACATTGTACAAGTATGTACTTATTTATTCGAGATTTAAGCCTAAAAAATCGATTTTTTGAAATTCACAAGTAAATATAACGCCTTGAATAATATATCGATATTTAATTGCTCAATTTACTCAGATACTACTCGAGTACCAATTCTAAATATTCTTTCTTCTTTGCAACCGATTGTGACAAAACTAAACTTACATAGCCTTATTTCGAAATGAAAACAATTTTATTTAAACGTTCGTTCTGAAATTATCAATCAGTGGGTGTTAGAAAAAAACACTGTTTCTTGTTAAACTCTTCCACGATCAAAACTTTTTTTTGAAACATCAGTAGTATGTCCCCTAAAGGATTAAAGTTCAAAGTTATTTTTAACAGTTTATCGAAATACACACACAACACATAATACATAAACACTTACTATATAAATACTAACTCATTATTTCATAAATGTTCGGTGTTTCAGTAAAAGGTGTGGCACAGTTTTTTCCAAATTAATTGACATCTGAGACTGTTAGCAAATGTCAATATTTGACAAGTGTCACACAATCAGCTGTCTAATTTTTTGTTTTTTTAATTTTTGGTAAATATTATGGAAAAAATAATAAGTTGGTATAACATGTGTATGATACTTATTGGTTGAATTTTTATTTTATATAATATTATATAATCATCGTTGTAATTCAAAATTGGTAACGGCTTTTATTATAAAACATTGTTAGTAAAAGTTTCTATTTGGTTAAATGTGAATTTGATATTAAAATTTTCGGGTTTTCGTTTTTAAATGTTTATAATACTCTTATATAATACTTACATTGTATTTCTATTGTTTCATTATTATTTTGCTACACAAAATTGCTCCATATCTATATTTTTTATTTGCTCTTCACGTCATAAACGTACTCACTACGTCAATCAATTGCGATAACTTTTACCGATAATTAAATTCAAATAAATTATGTGAGTACTGCTACTCTCTAACGTAATACTGCAAATTTTTTTACTGAATCGTGTTTTTTGAACTAAACTTTAATTATTGCTGTTGTTATGAATACATTTTTTCGCATTTTATTCAATACAATACATTATACAATTTTCTGAGCCTTTGATCGATTCTTTGATTTATATATAAATTTTTTGTTTAAGTGTATTCTCCATATAATTCAAAAGCGATAAATATAATAACCGCTTAGTTCATTCAGTTTTTTTATACTCTCGCAACCTGTTGCTACAGAGTATAATAGTTTTGTTCACCTAACGGTTGTTTGTATCACCTAAAATTAATCGAGTTAGATATAGGGTTATATATATATATAAATGATCAGGATGAAGAGACGAGTTGAAATCCGGGTGACTGTCTGTCCGTCCGTCCGTCTGTCCGTCCGTCTGTCCGTCCGTCCGTGCAAGCTCTAACTTGAGTAAAAATTGAGATATCTTTATGAAACTTGGTAGACATGTTTCATGGTACCGTGAGACGGTTGGTATTGCAGATGGGCGTAATCGGACCACTGCCACGCCCACAAAACGCCATTAATCAAAAACAAATAACTTGCCATAACTAAGCTCCGCAATAAGATACAAGACTTTTATTTGGTACACAGGATCACATTAGGGAGGGGCATCTGCAGTTAAAATGTTTTTTTAAAAAGTGGGCGTGGTCCCGCCTCTAATAGGTTTAATGTGCATATCTCCTAAACCGCTAATGCTATAATAACAAAATTCACTGGAAGCAAATGTTTTTAGCACTTCTATTGACGGTGTGAAAATAGTTGAAATCGGGTGGCAACTCCGCCCACTCCCCATATAACGGTACTGTTAAAAACTACTAAAAGCTCGATAAATCAAGCACTAAACACGCCAGAGACGTTAAATTTTATCTCTGAGATGGTATAAGATGACTTTATAGGAACCGCGTTCAAAATTAGACAGTGGGCGTGGCACAGCCCACTTTTAGGTGAAAACCCATATCTTGAGATCTGCTTAACCGATTTCAACCAAATTCGGTGCGTAACGTTCTTTTCATGTTTCTATGTCATAGTGCGAAAATGGGCGAAATCGGATTACAACCACGCCTATTTTCCATATGACACCATTTTAAATACCACTTGATTCTTTCACTTTCCACTATGCAAATCAAGCAACAATGATTATATCGGCGTAAAACTTTGCGTGAATAATACGTTTAAAGTATGCCACCTTGTGACCAAAAATTTTCTAAATCGAACCAAAACTGTTCAAGCCCCTAGGTACTGAATATGTGGACCCCAGTGCCTATAGTTGACCTTCTACCGAAAATATCAGTCAATCCACAAAGAAATCTCAAACGAGTATACCATTTGACTTTGCGAGAGTATAAAATGTTCGGTTACATCCGAACTTAGCCCTTCCTTACTTGTTTAAATTAATACTATTTATTTACTAGAGAAAAAATATTTACAAATTTTTAAATGTTGAATATCTTGTGACAACATTGCATTGGAATATCTCTGAGATTTTATTTGACATTTGATTTTTTTGAAAGTGCTTGATATTTAATATTTATCCTATATGAATTTATAAGCTATTTTCTATTTACCTATTTTTCAATATTTTTTTCCGACTGTTTACTACTAACACATTGAATGAGAAACTCTCTAATGGAAATTTGTTGCAATGGGATTACTTACGCTATAATTATTATATTTATGATTTTTTATTGATTTGAGAGAAAGAAAATTTGTACATATCCATTTTTTTCTTTTTTCTTTCCCTTTTCCTAAATATTTAAATTTTTTAAAATAAATATAAAAAAAATACTAAAACTACTCAAATGAATTGTACAACAATTGACAATATAAAATAAAAAAAAATACGTATGTGTAATGCTTTCGCTGCCGCTGCTACCTTTGCTGCTGCTGCACATACGCACACACACTCACTACTCTTTCTCTCACATCCACACCTGTTTACACACAAATTACAACAACTTTGTGTTCATCACCATAAATCACCAACACAATTTGTTCACCCACCACTGTTACCGTTATGCGCTGCATCCAACAACAGTCCGCCAGCGAAGAGAGCGCAACGGATCCGCAATTGGAACGTCAAGTGGAGACCATACGCAATTTGGTTGACTCATACATGAAGATTGTCACAAAGACCACACGTGATATGGTACCCAAATCTATAATGATGTTGATTATTAATAATACAAAAGATTTCATTAACGGCGAACTGTTGGCGCATTTGTATGCCACAGGTGATCAGGTGAGTGCATGTGATCTGGTTTTTGGTTATAAATTTTGAAAAATGTCCATTACTTCACTCATAATGTCACTTCTTCTTTTATAGGCACAAATGATGGAAGAATCGGCGGAATCAGCTACAAAACGTGAGGAGATGTTACGCATGTACCATGCCTGCAAGGAATCGCTTAGAATTATTGGTAAATAGCGCTGTAGATAGAGAGCTTTAATTTAAACCATTTACTATTTGAAAATACAATAGGTTATAGTTACATATCTGTGACAAACAAGCATTTTGATGCCTTCAGCCATATTTTAAGTCTTTTATTTCAAAATTTTGATTGCTTCTTTATTAGTTATTCTAAAAACCAGCAATATGTAATTAAATTAACATGTTGAACACTGCACGTATATTTATGACCTATTCTAACATAAAAAAAAGCATTTTCGAAAAAAATATTTTAACCTCAAAAAACATACTTAATTTACAAAAAAATATTCTAATTTCAAAAAACATATTTATTTACAAAAAAAAATATTATTTTAATGATTTTTTTTTGTATTTTAACTTTTTTTAAACACAAATTTAAAATAATATTATTTTTCAGGCGATGTTTCCATGGCCACAGTGTCGTCACCGCTACCACCTCCCGTCAAAAATGACTGGTTGCCCAGCGGCTTGGATAATCCACGTCTCTCACCACCCAGTCCTGGTGGTCCACGCAAACCAGCACCTACATCACAGGTAAAATATAAAAATAGATACTTAAATTACAAATTTTATTATGATTACCTCGGATGCTCGGTCCATATAAAAATATTAAGGCTTCTAATAGTTAAGCACTCTCAGAGAGAGCTGTGGATATTTACTACTTTATTTTGTGAATACTGTTTTCACAGTTTATCGGTTTTGAAGGAATTATTTTAACTGTTATCACTGCATTGTAAAATAAAAGGTTTGACTGATATAGTTTTCATATATTAAAAAACGGACAAAATATAATTTTCTAGGAACTTGGAGGAACAAATACAGTTTATCAGCTAAGAATCATTATTTATTCGATCAGTATAATATTTTTGAATATAATTTATTAAGTTTTAGTAAATATTTGATAACTGATTTTTTTCGAAATTTCGCGGTTTATACCATAATAAATAATCAAATATTTTTCGCTTATATTTAAATTATTTTTTCCTCACTTACAGGGCTCTTCAGGCAGCGCCGGTGGACGCGGCCCACCACCACCACCCGCTTCAGGGCGCCCGGCACCAGCGATTCCCAATCGCCCAGGCGGCGGTGCACCACCATTGCCAGGCGGCCGTCCTGGCGGCGCTTTGCCACCACCACTATTACCTTCGTAAGTATAGATAATTAAATTTTATTTTATTATTTTTTTGAGTATTATATACATATATTTCTAATATTCAATTTTTTTAAGTTTTGCTTGAGTTTTATTTTTTTGTTAGTTATATTTGTAAGTTGTTTATCGTTTTTCAAAGAAACAAATATTCAACAAGTATTGAGCAAAATCAGTTGATTCAAAAATATTTTACAAAATCAGTCATCATACAATTTTATTAGCTTCTTAATACAAGTAGAATATTTATTACACATAATTAATGAAATTTTTAATTTATCGACGGTTGGGACCTCTTTTTTGCTTCAAAACACACGCCTTTGCACTACTATTAGGATTAAAAAGTTACACACTATTTAAAATAATGCTGTTTAAATAATTATAATTTTAAATTTAATTTTTGTCAAGGTCATGTATTAAAATTCTACCTAAGACTTAATAGGAAAAAGATTTTGGGATCTATTAACTTAGTTAAAATACTTTTTAAATGCATAACCTAAGCCATGTGCGTTCATTTCTCGAACTATGTAGGGGTTAAGGAAGATTTTTTTATTTACATGCCTAATCACTACATTTTCATGAACTAAAATAAAAACGTGAACTAAAACAAAAGGTACACAATATCTGAATATGGGATATACAATATATTATTGTTATCGATAATATTTGTGTTCATTAATTTTTAGCGATAACAATTTTTATCAAAAAAAGTTTCACCGATAAAGTTTTTATCGATACGAATTTTTTACCGGTAATAATTTTTGTCGATTTTTTTTATCGATACCAATAAATCCTTTCTTTAAATAAATATTTTATATTCATATATTCATTCGGTACCTAACCTGTGTTCAAAACTAGTATTTATTTGGGGTGCTTTAAATTCAATTACATGCTTCCAATTTAACAAACGTTTCATCATTTTCATTGTATTAATTTGTTGATTTTAACTAATATGTACATATTTATGTATGCCTCATCAAATTCATACATTTGAAATATAATTTCTACTTACTTTTTTTTATCCATGATCATTTGGTTAAAGTTGTATATAGAATTTTCACAATATTTTCTAACACTTGAAAAAAAAGAAAAATAAACCAAAATGTTTTTGTCTCTTTTCTTCCTTTCTCCCAAAATGCTCGCTTACTTTTTGCACACGATTCTGTGTGTGTCTACAAAACTTGCTAACACCAAAAATGGCACTATTAAACAAAAACATATTTTTTGTCTCTTTTTATCACAATCACAATAATTCAAATATAATATAAAAAAATAAATGTTATCAAAAAATATTATATTAATATGCATAAAAATAAAACAATCAAAAAAATCAAAAATAATAATTTAATTTAAAAAAATAATAAAATAAACTAATTAACGTAATAATAAAACTAAATAACATAATAAATAAACAAAAAAATTATTACATACAAACCATCCACCTACCCTAATACAAAATACAACTCCGCGTTTTTGGTTATTTTAAAAGTCGTCGCTAAATCAACTACATCGCACTTGAAATGTGTTTACAAATACCTATCCTCCTACCATTACATATAAATCTAATTAATTAAAAGAAATTATATAAGCAAACAAATATCTACCGGCATCTCAATGTAAACATTTCATGCAAATAATGGCAATAATGAAGAAAAAATATTTATTAACAGTATAATATATATAAACCACAAACCAATTTGTTTCTTGCCATAAAAAAAAAAATAAAAATAAAAATAAAAATAAAAATAAAAAAAAATTGTCACCCAAATATTAAGTTTTTGAAAACTTGCAGCAGCAAATTAAACGCAAACAAATAAAGTAAACCTATACAAATGCATATATAAAATTAGTGTAAGATAGCGCGTTTTTGCCACAAAACACAAAAAAAAAAACAATAAAAAAAAGAGAAATAAAACGTTTTGAAAAATAACAAAATTTCATTTGAGTTGTTTTGTAAAATCGCAGAAACAATTCAACGCTTATTGCAAAACTAAAAATGTAATAAAAAATAGCAAAGAAACTTCGATATTTAACAAAATATATAAATAAAATAAAATTAATAATAAAAAATAAAGAAAAGTAAAAAATATAACACATAAAATAACAATGTTAAACATAGTAAATCAACTGCATATACATATACTTATATTTAAATAATCACTAAAATGTTTGCCATTATTTCTAGGCATATTGTTGTTATTGATTGTAATGAAAATATGCAATAAAAGTTAATTACAATAAAAAAATACGAATAATGTTTTTAAGTAATATTTTTTTGAGCAGTACGAATGCCTTAATGTATAAAAAAAAAAGTTTGGTATAATTTTAAAGTATTTCAGTTTTTAAAATTTGTATGAGAAACATATTTTTCAGTTAAAATTTTGTGTTATTGATATTTGTTTAAAAAATTTTGCTTTATAAAAATTAATATAAATAATTGTCTAAACATTTTTTATTGTAAATTAATTTATTCATTTATGAATACTTTCACTATTTCACGCAACATTGTGAATATCCTCATAGAGCAATGTAACTCGAACTAGCGAGTAGCGTCTTGTGGTTTGCTATTCAGAAGAAAAAATAAGTTGCGGCTGGCTATATTCGGCGCTAGGAATTTTTTTTAGCTCATAACAGATCTTTGTCTGAAATTTTGTGGCCCAATTAAGTTGTTTTTTGTTTTTGAATTTTTTTTTTTGAGAAGTGTTCTTATATAATATTTCCCATACCAAGCTATCATTTTGTTGCGCTTTTTGTATGTTTGTATGTTCATTTCATCATCATTCTGTTGTGACTAATTTATGTGTTTTTGTTTAAGGAAATATATTTATTTAATTTTTTTTGTTATCATTATCAAAAACAGGCATTTATTGTTATACTTATACATATATATTTTTTTAATGTTTTTTTTTGATTAGGTATTGCTTTTTTTGTTATGAAATGTATATATCTTTTACAATAATCTGTTAAAAAAAAATTTAAACTCATAAACTACAGCTATTTACAGTTAATTAAATTTTTTTCGAATAGTTTTTAGGCCAAATTTGCAAGGTAATTTGTAGTTTTTTTTTTATAAAAAATATTTAATTGTTTAGCATTATTTTGTTATTATTTTATTTTATCATATAATAGCTATATTCTATTTATTTGATATTACAAATAAATAAAAAAAATTTAATATATATTTTTGTAAAATTTTTAATTTATTTATTTTTAGTTAAAATTTTTAATTTTTTAACTTTAAAAAATTTTTTTAATTATTTTTCCACTAATGATTCTTATAATTTTTTTCGCAGTTAAATTTAAATTAATGTAGTAGTTAATTATATTTTCACGAAAAAATCTCGCTTATAGAAATTTAGTTAAAAAGGGGTTTCAAACGTTTCGATAAATTTACATTTTTCACAACCGATACTCGTTACAAAATATTTTTTTTTTTCGAATTTTGTTCGTTTGTTCATTAATTGTTTGTATAACAATAAAAAAATAAACGAGACACACAGAAACACCTACAAATTCTATAAATACCAAATAATAATACCACAAAAAAAAATGAAAATCAACAAATCTTTTTTGCCAACCGGCAACTCTTGTCCTTTAAAGCCGTGTCACCGGAGCGGTTGGCGGCGCAATTACGCAACAATCTGGAGCAAACCGTTACATACCGGCGAGTATGCAGGGACAGGTGAACCAAGTCGTGGGCCAGGCAGCCGTGAATGAACTTTCGAACGTTTTTGCGACACGTTTCAAGTAAACAATTGAAAAAAAAGCTTACCAATAAAATTTCAAAAAAAAATTTTGCATTTGTCTTGCGAAATTAAAATATGAAATGCTAAGCTTTGGTTACTAATTACTGCAACAAAACAACCAACTAAAATTAAAAACAAACATTTATTAAGCAAATTTCTACACATAAAAACAAACGCACCCATATACATACACACATACCACAGTATTGACTGCGTTACGCATTTGTTGTGTATGTGTTGTTGTGTTCGAATTTCATTAGTTTTAGTTATTATTGACTTTTAATTAATTTGCTTATGTGTTTGTTATGTTTCCTAAATACTGAATTCTTTGCTTCTCATTTTTTAATTACTAAAATTATAAATTTTATTTAGTTTACATTGTTATGCTTTCTTTTAATTATCAGTTCATTTATTTTATTTAAAATTCATCAGAAATCTCGTTAATATGTTTTTTTTTTTACAAATTTTTCTCAAAACCCCATAAAATATTATATAGGAAAGAAATTTCAAAACAAAAAAAAAGTTATTGGAAAAAAATTTTTGAAATTCACGATATTGTTTAAAACAATTAAAGTTCTCTTAGTGTTGTAAATATAATATGTACTATATTATTATTTTTTAATTAGGTAATATTTTTAATTTTTGTTAATAGCCTTTTTTCCATATTTTATACTTTTTTAGTTCTTTTTTAAATTAAAAAAAAAATTTTTTGTAAATTTTTTTTTATAAATTTTTAATTTTTTTTATAAATTGTTAAATTTTTAAAAGTTTTTTTCTTTTTAAATTTTTTTAACATTTTTTTTTTAATTTTCTAAAAAGTATTTTATTTTTTGTACTTTGATTATTTATTTCATATTTATTTCATATTTTTTTATATTGTTTTATTTAATTTTTAATTTAATTTTTTTTATTTTTTAATTCTTTAAATTCATTATTAGTGTTTGTATTTTTCTTTTAATAAATAAATTTTTTGTCATACATTTGATAACTTCTGAAAATTCAAAAAATTATTAAATATTTTTTGGTATTTTTATGACATATTGAATATTTTTTATTTTTCTTACATATTTAAAATATGTTTTATTTTTGTTACATATTTAATATTTTTTATTTTGTTTTGCATGTTATTTTATTTATATTTATATTTTTTATTTTATTATTATTATTGTTTTTTTTCCTTTTAATTTTTTTTTTAATTATGCTGACGTTTCTCTGACGTTTGAATTTTCGATAAATTTATTACTCTTCGATAAACCAGCAAACCTAAATACATACATATTTACATACATACAATGAACAAGCAAATTTAATTAAATACGTATACACACACATATACAATATTATACATATAAACAATTATTTAGGGAATTAAACAAATGCGTTAAGTATACATATTAAAATTGAAACAAAAACAAAAAAGAAGAGACAAGAAAAATTCTTAAAGTAATGAAAAATACAATTACAATTAATCTACAATTTAAGTACATAAGTAATTGAATTAAAAATTCGTTGTTGCTATTTGTGTGTTAATGTAGTAAATAATGAAAAAATTATTATACTATAAAAAATATTTATAAACATACTCAATTATTCACTGCTCTTTTAATGCATACGCACTTAATATGTGAACTACATAGATTTATGATGACAAATGTTTAAATTTGAATGTTGTAAAAAATGCAACTTTGCGTATGCAAACTAAGTTGTTTTTGTGACAACTCTATAACGATATTAGAATTTAGTTACCACTTTACTGCTATTTCGCAAAGTATTTAAATGCAGTTATGTGTATTTGCTTTCAATTGTTGAACATTATTGCATATTTTAATAAAAAAAAAGTACACAATAACAACAACAAAGCTAAAAAATTGTATTGTATGTATGTATTAAAATAGTTGCTTATAATAAAGTTAATTGAAACAGTATACATAAATATATATAAAATACAAATTTTTCATTGCGCGTGCCCGAACAAAGTAAGGTTGGATGCAGAGATTCGTGCACAAGGCAAACGAAATATAATTATTTTTTATTTCTATATTCTATTATATCATATGATTTAGAAAAAATATTTTAATAAATAGGCAATTTTTTAGATTATGTCAGTTGACAATCTACGGATTATGTCAACTTTAGCAATCAATTAATTGATATGCTGCGAAAGAAATTAAATTCCACAGTATTTCTGTTCTCTTAAGCTCTATCGGCTTAACATAACTATTTTCTCGACTTAGTTTAAAAATATATATCTACATATGTGCTTGTATATTTTTTATTTTTATTTTATATAATTATTTTTATATACATTTTTTTAATATAAATTTTTTTACTATAATTTTTTTGTATATTTAATTTTGTTTATTTATTTATTTTCAATCAAAACTGTTTATTTTTTATTTTTTAATAATTGTTTGATATTTTAAAACTTGATTTTAACTTAAAAGTTATTGCTATTTTAAATCAAATTGATGGCAACTCTAAAAAGTTGTATTAAAACTGCTAAAGAATTATCTGTTTATTTTAAGTTTTTTAATATATTGCCAACAAATTTAATTAATTATTTAATTTTTTTTGTTGAAAATTGGGGTAACCCTGAAATAAAAGAATTGTAGGAAATATGAGCATTAAAAAATTATGAAAAAGACATACTTACATACATACAGCGCATTAAAA
The DNA here is from genome assembly GCF_042242935.1 of Bactrocera oleae. Classification (NCBI taxonomy): domain Eukaryota; kingdom Metazoa; phylum Arthropoda; class Insecta; order Diptera; family Tephritidae; genus Bactrocera; species Bactrocera oleae. The sequence continues at coordinate 7,077,610 of NC_091539.1, forward strand.
TTAATTTTGTCTTGCAAAAAAATATAAAAATTGAAACAACCATGCATAACCTAACTAAGAAATAACGGTAAGCTACAAAGTATATACAACGCAAATTAACTTGACTACTAGAATAAGAGCAAACTTTTTAATTGAGTAAAAACAATTAGCGTGCTACAGTTAGGTGCAATTTTAGAACTCTAACGGTTTGTTCGAAGATTTCAAATGAAATTAAAATATACTGTTAAAAAATTATCGGACTTTATATGTTTGCATATAACTGTAGGTACAGAACGTAGTAGCGCTTTCGAGGCATTTGAATAATTTGAGGTGAGTTTAGAAAAATCAAAGTTTTACAAAGTAAAATTATAGACAGCATAAAAAAAACTACAATTAAACTATGCGTGCATTATCAATATGTATATGTATTAAAAATTTATATATCTTTAAATTCTCAAATAATTATTGCTATGCATATAACTAGTGTGTTATTTTTTTGAGTGTAGAAAAAATTTACTCTGATCCTTGATCTTAAAAACTTTAAAAAGCAACGCAAATCTCATGAAAAAACTATAAAAATACATATGTAAATATGTATAGTTAACTAAGTGCTCACCACATATACCCTAGATACATTAAAACAAAACATGCCACACATTACATAAAAAACTTGCGGTGGGGGAGCAATAATCGTTTTTTCGAAGTTATAAATGACATACTTACTGCTTTTAAGAAAATGCCAATAATATGCCTTAGCTGTTTTTGGTGTTCTTACTTACAAGTGTACGGTGTAGAATAGAGAAAATTACCGAAAGACGCGTGAACGAATGACAAATTGTATGGGGAGGCGAACGAAACACAAATAAAAGAAAAATATAAAATAAAAAAAACATAACCTATAAAATGATCATAATATAAAAATATAAAAAATGATAAAAATAAAAGTATGAAGCGAACAAAACATAAGAATAAATATTAAATAAAAAAAAATATTGCAAACTTGCTGCATAGAAACATCTAAAACACAATTGCGTAAAAAAATTTAGTAGTACTGTTAGAAAAACGCAGAGAAAAGTGCAAAAGTATAATTATTAGTTTTAAAATATACAAACATACATACTATTCAGCAATAATATTGATGAAAAGGAGTCAGCCGCTTTTGGAAACAAAAAAATAATAACATCAAGCATGTATTATTGCTGCTAAATAATATATGTACATTTTGAGCTGAGATTCCATTATAAGAGTAATAAATAAAAAATAATTATAAAAACAATCTTTACAAGTAAACGCGGAAGTAACTAGAAGCAAACTGACAAAGAAAATATTGTTTCCCTTTTTGAGTATGTAACAGTAAACCAAATTACCTGCTATTTATACCGTTAATAATTTTGACACTGAAAAACACGCCTGCAATTTTTGCAACCCTGATAAAACAATTTTAAACCATTTCTTCTAAAAAATTTTCATTTTTTTTTCCAGTATTTTGACAATTTGAACGCATAAATTATATGGCTTATAAAGAAAAACTTAGTTGGAAGTTATTACTGTGTCAAATGACAACAAAAAGCCGACAAAAACTAATATGCAAGTACATTTTTTTGCATTTAATTATTTTCTGACAGTACTTTAACGCGAATACTTTGTTGTATGTACTCGTACATGGTTGTATGTATACGTACGTCACATGAAAATCATGATTTTTTGCTGACGAAACTGTCATAATTTCGCAAGTTCGGTAGTAAACTGCAGTTCGATCTCAGTAAATAGGACAGTAAACAACTTTTACGTCATTATTTAGACTGCATTTGTTTGGCACAAATTAGTTTTTTTTTTATAATTTTCTCAGCGTTACTACTTTCGTAATACATTCTTTTTGGTTGCTATACAAAAATTGTTAATAAAATATTGCTTTAAATTTATTCGTTCATCTGTAGAAAACCTTTTGACAACGCCGCATCTGTCAGTTGATGGATTAACGCTATAATACCATCACATTCTTTACTCCTTTAGAATTTCACTCAAACAATACATAATTTATAAGCATTTAAATATATATTTCATATCTATGTACTTATGTATGTATAACTGAAGTAAATTTTTTGTGTGTCAAATTATTGGGCTCCTCCATAGTAGCCACCGTACTAAGCAAAATAAATAAATATATGATATATCAACATTTAATGCAATTAAGGTTTGCATTATAAAACACCTTATATGAATCTATAATGCAACATAAATGAAACAGCAGTGAATTACGCAAGGAAATGTTATGAATAAAATATATATTATATTAAATACAAATTTTGTTATTTTATTAATTGACATCATACAGTTCGTAAAGTGACATTATGATGAACTGTTTGCCAAAATAAGCGCACAGTCTTATTTCTTTATTTTTGAAATCATGGCAAATCATGGTAGAAAGTAATATTGTATTATATTTTCTTGCAATAGATCACAAATCATCACTGCATTCTTAACCATTCGCCGGTTAATTTAACTACTAAAAATTTAAATTATAAACATTTGCTCTGTCTGACTTTTGTCAATTTAGTGCGTAGATAGCCCACTTGTCTGTTTTCGGTGCTGGGCATTTTCTCTCTATTTACCTAATCTTTCACGCTTTTACTACAATCACTGTATATTCCACAAACGCCAAGGTGAGTGTACGCTAAATTTTATTTAAAAACAAACAAAAGTGCATATATGTATATAAAACTAATGTCTGTGCCACACAGCAACTCTATAACTAATATTTAACTGCACACGTATTTATTTTGTATATTTAGTTTCTTTCAACTATGCAGCTGCCCTCTATCTCGTTTTCACTCTTTTGTGATACTTTTTTTTATGCATTTTTATTTACTTTTCTAACTTTTAATTCGCTCAAATTTTCTTCCCACAGTCGTCCTGTGCCGAATGCGCCACCCAAGCTGCCGGAACGACCTTCATATTATGGCAACACCACAAACGGGCGGCCATACTAAGCAGACAATGCAAATGGCGGTTGTGCCATTTAGAAGTACTCGTATTGCGAGTGGATTCCACCGCTTTTGTTGGTGTTCGTATGCAACAATAGACACAATTAGACTTTAAATATTAACAAGAAGGTAGCGAAAGCAAAATAGCGTTTAAATTGATAAGATTGACAAACGCCTAATTGAACTTAGTGTTTAGCAAAAGTTTAAAAGCGAAAAAAAAAGGAAATTTGAAAGTATAAACAGCGCGTAGTTTTTTCTTGTGTGCGCGCACGTTAAATTTGTAATTTGTGGCCGTAATCACAGTTTGTATGTATAGTATGTGGTGTGCACAATTTTTCATTTGTAGTTTAAAATTGTGGTTATTAGCTGATTTGTTTATTGCTCAACAGGCTTTAGTGCAAAAGAAATTAAATTTTTAGTCAGCAAAATGCATACAAAATTATCTGTAATATTGTTTCCAAACTGTAAAATGAATTGTTTTACAAGAAATGCTGAATAAAATACGTAAAGAAAATAAAAAATAAAGCTAACCTAACGCTTAAGCGTCTATTCAATCGCCTACCCGAAACTAACACAACATAATTTACCAAAATTGAATTTTCTTATTTAAAAATGCAAACGAAACATGTAAATACTTAAAACTTAGTAGCGAAAATAAATAATTTGTATGCCAGAATGATTAAATATCAGCTAAGCCACAGCTAAACACTTTGCAGCACACGCTTTCACAACTAAGTTTTCTATTAAAATCGATATTTTGTAAATAAATAAAAAATAAAAAATACACAATACATAATTATATATTAATTACAACTGCACAGCTACGTACAATTGTTAGCAAACAAATCGTGATGATCAGCTGATTTAAGTATTTCTTTTTTAATTAAAAATTAAAATTACTCCACTATAAATTTATAAATGCTACAATAAGTGTAGAAAATTAAAGTATAACATTATAGCGCTTTAAGTATTGTAACCATAATAGTAACAACAGTCAAGCTAAGTTCTGTATATTTAATACAAAAAAAATATTTAATTAAAAGAAAAAAAATAAATGAATATATTATAAAATTGTAAAACCGAATTTTGCTTATTTTTATGGCATAATAAAATGTTCGTAAGTATCGCTGCAATTCTAAAATTCTTGCAATTTTTCCATTTTTTTTCGCCACCACTTTAGTGAACGCAGAAATTTTAATTCTCACATGTGGCGACAGGATTTGCAGCAGGCGCTCAGAAGTCCACAACACAGGTGACCATGGCAAGCGATTTCATTTCATCCGTGTCACCTTGCAAACAACACACTTAACATAGACACAAACCTGGCACATAAAATATGATTTCGCATAAGCTGCTGCACCCTATACACAAACGCCTAAAAGCATGTAGCGTAAAAGCGCCATTGCGCGCAACTAAACACATTTCACATGTCAAACCAACACACCCCATTGCACCAGGTGTACAGAAGCGTTCAACAGGTAGTTGCGAGTCATTTTGCGTGCTTGCACAAACACACGCACACGTGCTTCGCGGTGCGGCTGCAGTTATTTACGCATAACTCATACATTTCTTAACCGATTTTGATGCTTGAGGTGTCAGATGGAAGCGTAGAGGAAGGCGGTGCAGCTGAAAGAATAATTGTTTAAATGAATTCAAAATTATTTTTATGTTATTTGCACAAATAATATAATTTTAAAGCTAAATTTTGAAAACTTGATTTTTAAATGCGTAACAAAATGAAAACCAAAATTATTTTTATTTATTTTAAAGTCAAATTTTGAGTGGAAAATTTTTTAAATATAATCAAAATTCGTTTTTTTTGGAATTAATAAATAAAAAATAATTTGAAAGCTAAATTTTGAAAGCGTGTGTACATTTTTAAATAAATAATAAAATGCAAATGAAAATTATTTTTACGTACAAAATAATTTAAAGCCAAATTCTGAAAGAATAATTTTAAAACGAGTTACAAATAATTTTTAAATGATTTTGTACTTAAAAAAGAATTATAAAGAAAATTTTGAAAGCATAATATTTTAAATTAATTAGAAATAATTTACTCGTTAGTTATACATAAATAAAAAATAATTTTAAAGCTCAATTTTTGAAATTTTTAATTTGTACTTACAAAATATTTTTTTTTTATAATAAAAGAAATTATATATATACAATTTTATAACAAAATAAAAATTATATATTTTATTGTAAAACAAAAAAAAATTATATATTTTATTGTATAACAAAAAAAAATTTTTTTTATGTATTTTATAATATTTAATGTATATAAATAAAACTGCAGATTAGCAAAAAAAAATTTTTTTTAAAATATTAATTAATGAAAACACCAGCTTGTCGTTTTTCAAGTGTTTTTTTATTGATCTGCAGCTACATACCATTCAAAGTAAGGATATACATATCTTTAATAATTTGCTATCCGAATTTACATTGAGCCGCACAACAGTATTTACATAGATGCATACATGTTTTTACATAATTTTTACGCCATTTTTGGCTCTATGCACATACACCTCGGTCGCACTTATTTATTCACGTTTATACTTTGCTTTTGTAATTTTTTTTTTCACTTTTTGAACCAGTATTTCTTAGTTAGACCAGTAATTGCTTACATAATAATAATAATAAGAATAATATATTTTGCAATTTCTGCTTTTTTGAGTTTTCGTATAATATTGTACAATATATGTATGTTTGTTAAATATATTTGAAAGTAATTGAATTCATGTCGCATAACAATTAGAAGCTTATTAGAGCTTGCTTCATTCAGCAGAAGTAACTAACGTGCTGTAAACTTAAATACAATAATAATATACATATATATAAGTATTGGAAATTTAGTATATATTTTTAATCATATAATATACATATAGAGTGTTTGTTTAAATAGTTTCCGTTTGTATTTTGTATTAGCAATCAATTAATAGAGTTGCAATAACATATTTATGAATTGGTTTCATACAATTTATAATTAATTTTTTTTTTTTAAATATATTTTTTTGTATATTTTTATGCGTGTGTGTGATTATCGTTATATGTATTTGTGTATGCATATTTCGTAAAATTTTTTGTAACATTTGTGTGTGTGTATTTAAATATTTAAATAATTCAAACAATACTAATACTACTGCATCTAACCATTGTGTTTTATAACATTTTTTATTTATTTAGTTGCTGAATTTGTGGAATTAAATTCAATGACATACCATAATAACATTTATTATTAGCAGTTGCATTTAATATTAAGTTGACTGAGTTGAAATTTATGTGTAAGTTAAATTATACGCGCATGTATCACTAATTTAACGGTAATTTTAAGTATATATGTGTGATTAGTAATAATATTTATATGTTTGTATATATAATTTGCTAATTTAAATACTATATTTTTATAATTGTTTTGTTTACATATTTTATAACTTTTTTATATTTTAATGTTATATAACTTTTTCGTATATTATATAATTTGTAATAAATATGTATGTGTGCTAATATATTTTGCACAAAGTGTACAACATAAACATGTTTCTGTTTTTTTTTATGTTAATAAGATTTTTTAAAATAAATTGTAGATTTTTTTATAAAAAAACTACAGTTTTTTTTTATAAATTGTAGTTTTTAAAATAGGTTGCAGTTTTTTTTATAAATTGTAAATTTTTTAAATAAATTGTAGTTTTTTAAATAAATTGTAGTTTCTTAAATAAATTGTATTTTTTTCAATAAATTGCAGTTTTTTTTATAAATTGTAAATTTTTTAAATAAATTGTAGTTTATGTAAATGAATTGCAGTTTTTTTTTAAATAAATTGCAGTTTATTTATAAATTGTAATTTTTTTTTTAAATAAATTGCAGTTTTTTATATAAATATATTATAGTAGATTATGTTTTTTTAATAAATTGTTTTTTTTTTATAAATTGAAACATTCTTTCAATATGTTGTAGTTTTTGTTTTAGTTAAAATATCCACTATTCAAAGATTTTTACGTGTCGCTATGGTATTTAATTTTTGCTAGTTGAAATTCTTTATGTAATTTTATACATATTTAGGCATATACATAGGTATTTCAATTATATTAAGAGTTAACACTTTTTTGCTACATTTTTATAAACGTTTGACTTTCGTGTGCCTCGCTTTTTTTTTTATAAATTTAAAGCATTACTGCTGTAGTTTCAAATATTATTTTTTAATATACATATGTAAACAAATTTAGAGTTACCATCATCATATAATTTTTTTAATATCGATAAATTTAGCGTTATCCTGCTCATAGATTTTTTTAAGATCAATTTAAATTTTTTCACTGCTCATATTATTTTTTAATATCGATAAATTCACAGTTACCATGCTCATTTCAACTGTTTCATTATTATACAATTTTTTAATTTTTTTTAATTATTCATTTTTTTAAATTATTTAATTTTTTTTAAATTATTTAATTTTTTCAATTATTTAATTCTTTTTTAACTTATTTTAATTTTTTTAAAATTATTTTTATTATTTAATTTCTTTTAATAATTTCATTTTTTTAATTATTTTAAATTTTTTAAATTATTAAAATTTTCTTCAAATTTTAATATTAGGCTGCAATGCATTTATTTGCACATATATTAACTTTGGCTTCAATGAAATTTGCAAAATCTTCTCTATTAACAATTTTTCAATCTACACTTTACATTTTTTGCTTGCCTTCATACATTTTTTAGCATTTCAAGCACGCCATTTGTCCGCTTTCTAATAATTTTCGCAAACTTTGTATGTTTTTTTTGCTTCATATCTCAGCCGCGCGCTACATTTTTGTATGTTTTTTTTTTTTTTAATTACAATTTCTTTAAAACAGAATTTTTTTCTATTTTGTGTTTATTTTAATTGCTATGCTGAATGCTTAAAACCCCACACGTGCGTTGGGCGTGCATACATAAATATATAAAATTTGCTTACGCTATAAAAATTGCACACACTGTAAGCAGCGTGGCGTTAATAAGAAAAAAATTGACAGAATTATTTACGAGTTTGTTGAACGTTGTTTTTTTGTTGTTGTTGTTGCTGTTACTGTTTGCGTTTATATATTGAAAATTACATATGTATACATATATGTATATGTTTTCTTCTAATATTATTGCTCGTTTGTTGAAATATATATACATATATACCCTATGTATGGTATACATATGTATACTCAAGGCGTTTTCCTCAATATCTAAGCGATTGTTTTGACTTTTGTTTTTGGTGTTACAATGATTACGAATTCGTTTGATTAACGCGCACGCGCCAGTTGCTCCACATTTCTAACAATCTAAATGCTTGGCCCTGCAGTTTACCGTTATGCGCATGTCAGTTGTTGCTGCTGCAGTTCGTAGGACAGCTCGACTGCTGTTACATTTTTGCTTACATGTGGCTGCTATCACCAGAGAATGTTAATGAATCTCTGCTATCACATATTCGTTAGCAGAGAAATTTAATGACATTCATTAACATTCTCTGCCGTTAGCACGCGCGTGCTGCCAGTTGTTCAGCGCTGTTATTGCAAATTGTTATGCGTTCGTTATTAGCTATATTGTTTTTTGTTGCAATTATTAGTTAAATGTACATATGTGTTGTATAATTATTAATACGGTTTACATATATGTATGTTGTTAATAAATGTTTGCAATATTAATGTATAAGTGTTTATTTTTCTTTTTGGTACTAAATGTTGCCTGTGCTTACATACATCTATGCATATGTGTAAATGGATTTTTTTTAATCAATTACTAATTTTTAATTATTAATAATTTTGACGTTTGCGCACACATATACTAATGTATACATATACGCTTGTATGTATTTTTATTTTTTTATATTTATTAGTATATTATTATATAATTTTGTATTTTTATTAATTTTTTATATAATTTTATAATTTTTATATATAATTATGTTATTTGAATTTGAATTTTTTTTGCATATGTAAATAGCCTAAATACTTACTTGCATGCATAATTCGACACTTTTTCGTTATGTTTTGATTTTAGTACACTTAATTGCGATAACTTTTTTTGTCTACTATATGTTTTCTTTATAACAAGCAATAAACAATTAATATTTTATATTTTCTCACTACTTAAATACATGAAATATGCATAGCAAACACAACTACACGCGCGCTCGACACTCTTCGTCGCGCACAACAGCAGCAAAGCGCAAGTGGCGCACGCGCGCACGCATCGCTGCCAGCTGTCAATATAGTTGCAGATGCTACAATTTGTCATGTGATCCTCAATTTATGCACGGCAATTGTTGTTGTTTTTGCCAATGCGACAAATTGCAGCATCATTTGCCGGTTGTTGTTGTTGGTTGGTCGCTTAAGTGGCCGCAAAAATGCCAATAGCCAGCAGCGCGTGTGGGTGCGTGCGCCTGCTGTCAGCTGTTGTTGTTGCTTGGACCGGGTGCAGCGCTTTCGGTGTAGGCGTTTGCTACTCTTTTGTTATTTATTTATTATAATTTTCTCTTTAGCGTATATTTTATAATTTCCATACTTATTAACTAAATTTATTGAATTTAACTATATTTATATGTATATGTATATATGTATATATAAAGAATTGAAATTGCTGCTCGTTATTTAATGCTGTTCGCTCGTTATACCGTTATACACTAGCTCGTTATTTTATATTTATGTAAATTGTAAAATACTGTATTGCATTTCGAACATTCGTATGGATTTCTTTTTTTTCTGCTTTGCCAACTTTGTAAACGCATTCCTTTTTATTTACTTTTTTTTTTAACTGCGCCGCTTACACGCGCTGCTCATCTACTTTTATTATAAATTATTTAAAGTAAGTATGTAGAGGTGTACGAGTAAGTTTATATTTTTGTTTTTCGTTTTTTGGTTTTTTTTGTTTTGGAAGTATCACACAGGTATGTATGTATATACATATGTGGTGCGATGAATAGTCATTAGAGTTTGTATGCCAGCCGCGCATATACGCAGTGTTTCATACATACATATGTATATGCATAGATGCTTTACGGTTTTTTTAGTCGCAAATAGAGTTACATAACAAACCTAATATGTATAGAACGTTAAGTCGCAAGTTTTTTAGATTAGTTTTTGTGATTTTGGGTCATAGTTGGAAGTAGCTGTTAAGCGTTTGCCAGCAAAGCTGCAAGTTTTATATGAAAATTCAAAATTTTGTGTTTTTAAAAATTTTATTTGTAAATGTAAAATTTGTATTTGAAAATTTAATTTTAGCGAAATTAAAAAATTATATTTGAAAAAAAATATTTAATTAATAAAAATTGTATTGTAAACTCAAAATTTTTATTTGCAAATCAAAAACTTTATTTGAAAATTAAAAAACTTTATTTGAAAATTTAAAATTTTATTTGTAAACTTTAATAATTTATTGAAATATTAAAAGATTCTTATTATTAATGTTAATAATTAATTAATTTTATTTGTAAACTTAAATTAAAAGTTTTATTTGTAAACACAAATGCAAAAAATCTATTTTTTTAGTAAACATAAAAATTTTATTTGTAAACTTAAAAATTATATTTGGGATTGTAAATATTTTTATTTTAAATTGAACCATTTTTGTTATTAATGTTAAAAATTAATTGAATGTAAAACTCTAATTTGAAAATGTAAAAAATTAAAATTTTTATTAGCAAATGTAGAATTTTTTTTGAAGATTTAAAAATTTTATTTGAAAATAAATAAATTATGTTTGAAAGTTTAAACGTTTTTATTTGAAAATTTAAATATTATTTTATTTGAAAATATTAACAAAATTTAAACATTAAAGTAAAATTTTTTAAATTTAAAAATAAACATTTTATTTGAAATTTGAAACATTTTTATTTAAAAATTAAACATTTTATTATTATTTTTTTTTTAGTAAACAACAATTTTATTTGAAAATTTAAAAATTTTATATGAAACTTTAAAACATTTATATGAACATTTAAAAAAATTTATCTGAGAGTGTAAATAATTTATACTTTATTATTTATAATTCATTTATATTTATATTTATAACATTTTTCCATAATTTAAAAATGTATTTGAAAGTCTAAACATATTATGCAAAATATACTACATACTCAAAAAAACAAGCGCCTATTTGTGCTTATAGATGCTCGCATAATATAAATTTATAAACAGCGGCCTACCAAAACTGCGGTAGCACATCACCGGAGCTCAGTGAGTTGAGAAAAGCTTTGCTGCTTTGCTGATAAATGCCTAATGCCTTTAGCATATTTGTACAACGAAATATATGTAATTATTTAAGTTTTCAACGCATACAAATATTTAGCACTCGTAATTTGTATTTGTTAAGTATTTTAAAATATTATAAAGTTTTATTGCTGTAAAATTTGTTAATAATTGAAATTGTATTTTAGTTTATTAGCATAAGTTTTACTGTAGTTGATCCGCGCCAAACTTTTCACTGCACGTATTTTGCGAATTTCATTGAAGCGTCGTCGTAAGCATAATAATTCTTATTGTTACTACTACGCATTTAGATGGTTACGTTTACGACCACGTGTGGTCTCTTTTACAATGCATATGTAATTTTGCTAATAGTTGAATAAATTTTATGCAAACATTTTTTGTTTATTTTTTTGAAAATTTAATTTTAATTCGCGAAGTTGTTTTGCCATACGTTTTATGGATAAGGTTGAAAACAAACCGTTCTTTTAATACATACTATATATGTAATTTATTAGTGTTAAATAAGTGTTTTCAAATGTTGTTTGTGACTGTTTGCTGCTACACCAAATGTTATTTATACTAAATATGCATACAGTTACTTTGCAAGTGCAGTAAATGTTAAATTTAATATATTTGAAAATTTTTGTTTATATAATTTTGTTTAACAGCACATTTTTACCGACAACTTCTGCTCAAATTAACAGCCTTGTGCGCATGCTACAATTTTTTATTTACTATTATTTTTTTTAAATATTTGTTTTATAATTAATTCAGATTTTTTACTTATTAATTTCGATTTCTTACTAAATTTTTATTATTTTTGAAAATATTTTTTCTCTCAATAATTCGATTTTTTACTTCAATTTTATTATTTTTAAAAAATATTTTTAAACTAATAATTTAAATTTTTAATTAATTTTTAACTTTTTACTTGAATTTTTATTTCTCATATTAATTAATTTATTATTAATTTAAATTTCAAATTAAAAACCGGTGTTTTGTTAATTAGCGCAAATTTTTCTTTTGCATTTATTATGTTTTTGACATTTTTTTGCTTTTGAATACAGTACATACTAAGCGCATAAATTGTTCAAATATTGCAAGTAATAGTAGGTTATAAAGTATTATATAAACATATATAAGTTGAAGTGGAATTATAGTTACATAAAATCTTTATATTTTTCCATTTAAATATGCGACATAAATACAATGCAATAAACAACGTGTATACTTTGGATTTTATTGACATGCTTGCGCATAAATATTGTTGTTATTAGCATTTAATTATATATTTATATATATTTAACACAACACACACACAAGTATGGTTGTGTGCAATAATTATTGTTTTTTTTACCAAAGTTGTATGTGAATACGCGTTAGAGTTGCCTCCAACAGTGCGTACACCATGTAATCATGTTTACAAGTTGTTACAGTGTCATCAATACAGTTATTAATACATATATAAACACTGCAGTGTACAGTTAAACTAAAGACAAAACGAAATATCGCTAACAATTATCGATTACAAATACAATAGGTAGTAATAATAACATATTTTCAATAAAATTGCATTAACTTTAAATAAATTTCATTTAAATTTCACAAAGCAAATACACAAAAATACCAATAACGCTTGTTAAATTTGTTAAACTAATAACTACACAACATAAGCTTGTACATTAAAGTACGTTTTCTTTCAATACCTGAATTCAATTATTAGTAGGATATATATTTAATCTACATACCATTTGTGTTAGTTGTTTTGCTTTTAAATTAAGAATTATAATTTTACCTTTAAATTAATAAATTTTAATTAATTATTTATAGAGCCTGCGCTGTAGCTGCTTAATCCTCTTTGGAGAGACTGCCCAAGTCGCTGAGAAAACCTTCGGGTGTTAGTATATGCGACGAACCGACGAGCACTTCCCAATTCTTAACGGAATTGGTTACTTCGTAAGCGCAACGCATCTCGGACATGCTAACACCGCCCACAATGAATACAATGAGGCGCGGTACATTCTTCACCTGCGCCTGTGCCTTGTCCTTATGCCAGTGGCCATAGCGTGCGCTGTGATGGTGATTGAGAAAAGGAAAATATAATTAGTATAAATATATTTATTTATTTGCACAGAAGCTACAATAATCTTCACAAATAAAAATTCTCCATACAATAATTTGAATTTGATCGGTCAGCTTGAATGACAGCTATAGGCTATAGTGGTACGATCTGAACAATTTGTTCCGAGCTTGTAGCCTTATCTTGGACAATAATCTATGTCAAATTTTTGCAAAATAATTTGTCAAATAAAATAGTTTTCGGTGCAATAACTTAATTTTGATCGGTCAGTTTGTCTGGTAATTATATGCTATAGTGGATCGATATATTAATCACTGAGGGACTAGACTAGTTCGCATATATGCAAATGGATTATTAGTAATTGTCGAAACGAAACGGATTCTGTCTTATATTGAGATCATTATAGCGACTTCGAATCTACGTAATGATAAAAGTATATAGGTAACCGTTAAAATGACAGCATTATAACGTTATTACATACAACAATTTGGCGTTTTTTCCATACTACAAAAAAAACATATAAAAAAATTTCGAGAAATTTTACCTAGTTGGCGCATGATAGTTGGTATTCTGTGCACGGCCGGCCAGAAAAGTGAAATGACGCTGATCCAACTTATCCTCAATGCAATCCTCCATAATATCCTTCACGACAGGTGTCCAACGGGACATTTGATAGGTGTGTTCGGTGATGCGCTCTTTGCGTGGCACGTTGTAGACTTTTTTGCGTGACTGTGGTGGGTGGAGAGACAACAATAACAGAATTAATAAAAAAAATATTTTTTATAAATTTAAAAAATAATATATTTTATTTTTTATAAATTAATTTTTTGAATAATTTTTGGTATGCAAAATCTATATAAAACAATAATTTTATATGGGACATAAACTAAACAAAAAAATCAAATATTTTGCACATAGAAAATAAAATATTTTTTAATGGATATTATTTTTTATTATTAAAGCTTTTTTGAATATTTTTTACAAGACTATTTTCTATATAAATTGTTTGTTTACTTGGACAATAATCGTAATACAAAATTAAAAATTTCTATTTGAAACAAAAAGAATTAATTTTGAACTAGAAATATTTGTCGCCCAAAAATGTTTATAAACACCAACTTACATCGGCAATCACATTCACGCCCAAAAAGCTTAAATTGCGCACCATATCTTGATCTTTCGGCGATAGTGAGGCGTGTGTGAAGAGTTTGGTTAGATTTTCCTCAGAAATGCCATTTTTGATCATAACATAGAGCGCAATTATGCGTACTTTATCGAAGTTGGAGACATCCTGAAAGAAATCGGAAGTTTTATTGAAAAAGACTTTTAACAAAAGAAGACTTTTATATACCGCATTGAGAAGAATTGGCACGATATTGCGCATATGATCCTTGATTTTTTCGCCCTCAGCATCGGTACCCATAGCCAAATCCTGTTCAACCCGGCACAACTTATCGGCGTAGCTCTAAAGTAGAGACAGATCGAACATTTTTAGTAAACAAATTAAAAATATATAAAAAAAAGGTGTAAATAATAATAAAAAAAACGTTTCAATAATAAAAAAAAAAAATATTTAAATAATAATAATGAAATATTAAATAATAATAACAAAAAAATATATTAAGTAATAATATTTAAAAAAAAATATTAAATAATAAAAATAAAAATTTAAACAATAATAAACAATTTTTAGGAATTTTTGTTAATTTTTTGGCAAGAAAAAATCAATTTAAAAAAATTAATATGTTTTGGGGAACAAAATATTAAACACGATATCATCAGAAAATCTATATTTACCTGATAAGTCTTCATGCAATCCTCAGCCAAATGCAAATGTGTTGAATACTTGGACAACTCCTTCTGATATTGCGGCATTTTCTTGATCATTTGAGATAAATCGCGCATGGAAGCTTTATCAGCTATAATATGAAATTGAAAGCAATAAAAATCGATTAAGTTATCATAAGAAGAGTACAAGCAAGCAAAATAAAGTCAAATATTTTCATTTTACGAATTGCACATATAAATATAGGGTAATGTATACAATATTGTGTTTTTTTCTGCTCACTTACTCGATGTCATGCGCTTCGATTCGGTGAACTTCTTCAGGTTCTGTGTCACCTGCGTGGACACCACAGCGATATGCTCATGCCGCAATTCCACCCACAAATCGTCGTTCTCATCGAGCAGCACTTCCTTTTCGGGTTGATTCGGGCCGGGTGTATAGCGATAGACATCGTTGACGATTGGCAATAGATCGTAGGCCATCGCTTGCAGCGTTAATTCGTGTAATAATGGTGAGACACAATCGAAACCACGATCCAATATTAGCAGCTGCGAACGTGACTTCTCCGGACCCTCACCCATTGTGGGCTCATCCGCCTTGTAGGCGTCCAACTTCTGCTGCACCGCAGCAGCCAAATCTATGTTGCGATCCCAGTCAGTGCGATATCGCACCATCGGATACTCGCCGAGTGTGGCACACAAAGTCGCGATTTGCTCGGCGATGCGATCGATGTGCTTGGCGCGTATCGAAGCAAACGCTGGCGAATACAGACACTGAAAGGTGTCTGGCGAATCGAGCGAGTAGACCTGAGGGAGCGATAGCCACGACAGACGATTGGAAGATAGAGTGGGCGAAAGCGATGGTGCGAAGCATTTGGTGTGGGGGAGAAGTGGTTCAGTTGACATTGTTTTTGTTTTGGTTTTGGGTTTATGGATAAAATAAAAATAAATGAACGTAATTAATATATACATAAAGATTATTTTTTATGAAAATTATACTTAAAATAAATTTACAAAATTTGTACAAAGCGGCAATATTTTATAACGACTGTCCGGACTGACTAAGCGTTAGTTACATTCTAGCAGTTAACATTTAATGGGATCACAAAAAAAACAAGCAAGCGTATTTATTAGGCACAAACAACATTTGACAAAACTACATACGTTTTTGTTTTTGCAAATGCATGGATTTATATACAATGCTTAAAAAACATTAAGATGAGGGATGAGAAAAAAAGAAGAAAAAGTTAATAAACTTAATTAATAGCGCTAGTAACAAAAAAAATTAATTTTTTTTTTGGTTATGTAATAAAAAAATATTTTTTTTAGGTCCAGCACGTGTGTATAACTTATAGCACGTTTTTATTGAGTAAAAAGTATTTTCTTGAAATATTATTCCAAATTATTGCGCTTCCCAGGCGTGGTAATTGCAATTTTTTTATTTAGAGACCTAGTGAGACTCGGTATTAAAGTTTTTAAGTTTCAACTGAGGCTACTTAGCGGAAAATATCTTTTATGCATATTGCAGTGCTCACTTCAAAATTTATTGCTTAAAATTTCAAACAATAATATCAATGAAATATTGCATAAACTAATAGTACCGTTATGCCGATTTTAAACATAAAATGTTTCTTTTTTTCTTTTTCGAAATACCGTTAATATGTTTGTAAACACAACACGTTTTTTGACTGATCTCTTGCCAAAAAAAAAATACATAAAACTAATAGCATGTTTACACCGAGTATTGGGAAATATGTATTTATTTTATAACAAATTCTCATTTGAAAATTTTTAATATTCTAGGAAAAACTAGCTGAAAACAATGAATTGAAGATTTTCAAGTCCATATTCTGTTGAATTCAAAAATCGACTTTTTGTCTCAAGGAATTAGTTTTAATAAAATTTTAGAGTTAACAATTTTTATTAAAAAAAAAAAATTAAAAAAAATTATATACATATATGATTTAAAAAATTGAGCTATGGAAAATAAAATTATCGCAGTATAAAATGGCAACTAAAAATATTTAATAACAAATCAAAAAAAAAAAAATTAAAAAAAATTGTATTTTAAAAAAAACTTGTAATATAAAAAGGTAATTAAAATTACTCGAAATAAAAATAATATAAAAAAAAACAATTATGATTATCTGATACTCATATCTATTGTATTTACATGCAAGAACATTTAATCTATTATGAATATGTAATCATGTGGTGTGTTTATGTGGAAAGCATAATTACTGGAATGTTTCGGTTACACCATATAACAAGTGTGCTGATCCATAAGAAAATGTGAAATTGGCGTAAAAAAAAATTTATAATTTTATAATTAATTGGGTACTGCTGAAAGTTCGCTTTGTAGAAACTATGTCATGGATTTTCTTAAAGTCAGTGGTAAAACTTTTCGGCAAGAAAGGAAGCAGGAATACAGCTATGCAATGGCAGATGTGTTTATGTAGATCTGTAATTTAATCGATGCGTTGGCTGAAGAAAGATAATATCTGAGTATAGTGTATATATTTTTTTTTTTGTTTTACAATTTTTACAAAAAAATATTCTTGTTGACAAAAAAAATATCTATATTTGTTTTACAAAAATATTCGCTTTTACAAAAAAAAAAATATATATATAATTGTTTTACAATTTTTACAAAAAAATATTTACTTTTTATTGTTTTAACATCTTTCTTTTCATTTTCCAAAAAAATTGCTAAAAAAAATGCAAATCTGGTTAACTAAGCGTTTGGGAAATTGAATTTGAGGAATCATTTTAGACAGATAGTCCTTTTAAGCTAAAGATTCGCCTATGAAATATTTAGGGTTGCATTGTAACACATTATATATAGTTAGGATACCAGATATCTTCTTTCGAAGCTCTTTGAAGTCAAATAACAGATGTCGTGGACTTTTTTCCAACTCAGTAGTAGATCAATAGTTGAACTAGTCTTTTCAGGCATATGCAAACATATCTGTGCGAGTCTTAATTCTGCTAATCTTAGAGCAATTGTTTGAAATTTTGCTAGTACTAAATATATATGGAGTGCATTTTTATATGATATACATTTTCTAGTTCTTTAGCTGTCAAAGTAAACACATGTTTTTGACGTTTATTTGTGGGGACGACAATGTGAATGATTTACCGACCAGTTTCAAGTCGGTTAATTGTGCTAAATTGAACCGACTGAAAATCCGATGCAGTGGCGTTGGTTATACAATCGAATTGCTTTTCAAACTCTAACTTTACTATACAATCAAAGCTAACACTTTTTTTCCTTTTTTATTTTTTTTTTTGTATTTTATTTGATTTACGTTGTTTCCTCTAAAAATATTATTTTCTTATAAACTATACAAGTATTTGTTCAAAAGGGAACTTTCAACAGTGCCTTTCAATTTTTTTTTTACTTTTTATTTGGAGTATTTCTAAAGCCCGTGAGTTACATGTCAAATTACAGCAAACAAAACTGCGAATAAATGCGAAATTGGCAAATTGTTTTTGTAAATTTATATACGCTTGGGTTAGTACTAAAGACAACAATAAAAAATAAAAACAATAAGATAAAAAATACAATATTCGCACATAATATGTCCTAATAAAATATATAAACCTTGTATATAACAAACAAAAAAAGTTTTTTTTTAATAATTATTTAATAGCTTATAGATAGCAAAAAATAAAAATTTCTACTAAATATTTTACGCATAAACTAGTTTCGTAAATTTACACAATTTGCTCAGCAATTTCGCATTTATTTGCTAACAAGCATTTTGCTTGCAACAATATGCTTGTTATTATTTTGTTGCCAACATTTTGCACTAGTATTTGCTTTGCTTATGTGTTTGGTTTTTGCTTGTGTTGCATGTGGCATGCGGCAAGTGCTGTGTGTTGGGCGTGTAATTTGGCATATAGTATTTGTTGTTGTTGTTTTTTTTAAATTTATATATTTTTTTGTTTTGACATTCTTTCATTCCACGTGTTTGGTTAGTAGAAAGAAATCAATAAAGTATAAAAACAACATAGACGTAGTTATAGACGTAAGCGCCGGCAATGGAGGCGCCGCTTGTAAACGATTTGCTTTTCTGTATACAATTTACATACATTAAATTGAACACTACAAAACAAGTTAAACAAAACTTAAGGAGATATTTCGTTGTTTCGTTTCGTTAATTAATTGCATTGCGCAAACAGCTAAAGTGGCAGACAGCCATTGCTGACGAACACTTTAACTGTGGCAATTTCGCAAGGTTGCATTCTCTTTAAAAAAAAATTAAATTTATTTTTGCGCCAGTGTAGTGCTTGCAATATGCATCTTTAGTTACAATGAAAAAAAAAAAAACGTAGCGAAGCGCCGAAAGCATAAGGTGGCAAGTAAAAAGTATATATAATATTTTTTACCACTTTGCGCTTTTCAACTTCAAGTTTTGAATTTAGCAAGTAATTTACACATATAAAGTACACAACAATATTTTTTACTTAGTTATTTACAACATTCAGAGATATAGTAAAACAGAGAGAGAAAGAAAGGGAGAGTGGAGAAAGAGAGACAGAGAGAAAGGAAAGAGCGCGCGCAAACTGTGGCAAACAGTGAGTAAAGTACAAAAATTGCGTTTAAGGAGGAGTGGCACACGCAGCAATGCAGCGATGGAGAAATGGATATCATGGATAAAGAGAGGAGTTTCGGATCATTTTATCTATGATGGATATATAAGTGATCCTTTTGAATTAAAAATACATAGCTGTAAACTCTATATTTTCTAAAAGAAAATTAATTTCTGAGTTGCAGATTAGGTGTTACTCGAGGAGAGTAGTTGTCAAATCGGTATATTTTCTAAGCAATTTTTAATTAAAATTTGACAAATAGCCGATTTTTATGCACCGAAGCCATATACCCTTACAGCTGCATTTCTTATAGCATAAAAAGATATAGTAAACAGATAGTTATCTTGATTTCGATTAGTCAGTCAGTTTGTATGGCAGCTATATGTTATAGTGGCTCGATCTCAACCATATCTATGGAGCTTGTAGCGCTGCCTTGTACAATAATTCATGCCAAAATTCGTGAAGGTATATTGTTCAATAAAAAAGTTTTCCTTACAAGGACTTGATTTTGATGGCTCAGTTTGTATGACAGCTATATGCTATAGTGGTCTAATATCGACGGTTGCGACAAATGAGCAGCTACTTGGTGTGCAAAGAACGTGTGCAATATTTCAGTTCGATATCGCAAAAACTGACGATGCTCGTATGCATAGACAGACAGACAGACATGGCTAATCGATTTAGCTTATCAAGCTAAACAGTTTGTAGAGAGTCTTCGACGTTTCCTTCTGTGTGTGGCAAACTTAACCTTGTTTAGGGTATACAAACTGGCATTGTGACCCAGTAAACAGCTGTTGCTTTTTAATTTATTGGATTAACGCAAATTTCGGTTTAAATTTATATCTACCGAAAATCCTTAACAGATAGACGTACGCACTTGAGTAGGCGTTCTGAACAACTGCATTATGTAGAAAGCAAGGAAAAAATATCAAAGCTGGCACCGCCGAGTGTGCCGCCCCTTCGCTATGATTTTGATACATTGCTGTACAAACATACAAACTTTTAAAAGGATTTTTAATAATTACTATTTAGAGCATGTGCGTGTGTTGAAAAGTAAGTAGAGCGCGTTGAAGAGGCGTGTAAAGTTCATTTGATTAAAAAAAATACGTTTTTGTAATTGAAAAAAAAACACAATTGCCGAATGCTTGCACACAATTTAGTTATACTTTTGTAGTATAGTATTTATATACATAAACATTTTTGTTTCGAAAATTTCGTTTTTTTTCGCACCTGGCATTCGTATGGTAGAAATGCAATATTTATCTCCTTTAGAGTTTTGATCTTTCTTGCAGCGCACGATTTACACAAATCGTTAAATAATTCCTCCGGGCAAACTATAAATATATAAATGTAATCATATAAAGAAATGATAAACGATACAAATTAGAAATGATAATGATTACATACATATACATATATACATAGTTGTATTTGTATACGTATGCAGTTAAAGTGGCATGTATTGATGTAAATATGTATGTTGCGTGAGCATGTAATTAATAGTTTGGCAAAAGTACGCAAATGACGCTTAACATATTTATCTATGCATACATACTATGTATGTTTGTCTACGATAATATTTTCTCAAATTAAATTCAATAATTTTCTGTTTTTTATGCAAAAAAATGCATTTTCTGTTAGACATATAAATAATAATACAATTTAGAGGATTTTGTAACTGGGTTTAAGCAGAGTAAGCAGCAGCATGCCGCCAGCCAGTGGGGATTTGACACACTTCATCTCCGCTAGTAGTTTAATTAGCTTAAATTTATATATTATATATACTATATGAAATAATAAAACAAAAATATTCTTATACACTATTAAAAAATTGCTCAAAATATTTTTTTTAATACTTTTTTTTTTTAATAAAATTTACGTATATGTATTGTTGAAATTTTAAATAGCTACAATAAGAAAATAATAATAAAAAAAAACTTATAAATAAAAAAATTTAAATTCAATGTGTATCAGCATACTATTAAAAAAAATTGCTCAAAATATTATTTTTCAATAAAATTTTAATTAGTTAAGAAAACAAAAGTAATAAAAACACAAATAAAAATAATTAAATCAAATGTGTATCAGTATGTTTGTGTTAAAGTTAATAATTATATATGAATGAAGAATGCGAAATATTTATTTATAAAAAAACAAAAAAAAAACAAAAACAAAACGAAAAAGAAAAAACAATATTTATTGTATGTGGTATGTTTGTATTGAAGTTAATACGTTTATATTTAAAACTTTAAATACTCAAAAAATAAAAATTAATAAGAATACGAAATAATTATTGATGTAAAAATAAAAAAAAACATACATATGCATATATGTATATGCATATTATCTTCATAATTAATGAAAATAATCTAATATTGGTTCGTTAATGATGGAATCGTACTAATTTTGAATAAATTAAATATTTTTTAAATTTTTTCATTGATAATACATTTATATATGTATGTACATATGTTCAAAATTTTTATAATAAAATTATTATTTTTAGTTTAGTCAGCTGGAAAATTTATTTCTTTTTATATTTTTTTTTGTTATATTTGAAAATAAATTGTGTATAAAAATTTAAAGAAATATATTTATAAGAAATTATTATTAAAAAAAATTTCATAATTTTTTTTTTTGATTTTTGCGTAATTAATGTAAATTATGAAAAATTCGTACTAATTTTAAATAAAAAAAATATTTTCTAAATGATATTATCACTAAAATTTATAAATATATGTATTGTGTATAAATATGTAGGTATGTATATAATTTTGATATTAAAATTATTATTACTGAACTAAGTTGGAAAAACTATTTTTTTATATTTTGTTGCTATATTTGATATTAATAATAAGAATACGAAATTATTATTAAAAAATTTCAACAAAAAAAAAATAGCTTCCTGCGTAATTAATGTAAATTTAAATAATTATTGGTTCGTTAATGAAAATACGCACTAATTTTCAATAAAAGAAATTATTTTATAAATGAATTATCAATATAATTATCAATTTGTATATGTATTTCTAAAATTTCAATATTAAAATCATAATTTTTTAATCTATACGTGAGTTAAAAGCTGTAGCTGTTCATTAACAAAGTAAGTTCCAAATATTTATTTTCTTGTTTTTATATTCAAAAAATGTTATTGTTGTTATATTTCAAAATAAATGTTCTATAAAAATTGTATATAGAAAAAGTGCAGACGCGACTTTCAAATTGAAAATTTAATGTTTTTGCATTTTAATTGGAACTAGCAGCAAAACGACTTAAAAAATAATAATTTTTACTTTATAAAAGTACAATTTTAATGCTAAACATCTTTTTTTATACTCTCGCAACCTGTTGCTACAGATTATAATAGTTTTGTTCACCTAACGGTTGTTTGTATCACCTAAAACTAATCGAGGTAGATATAGGGTTATATATATATAAATGGATGAAGAGGCGAGTTGAAATCCGGGTGACTGTCTGTCCGTCCGTCCGTCCGTCCGTGCAAGCTCTAACTTGAGTAAAAATTGAGATATCTTTATGAAACTTGGTAGACATGTTTCTTGGTACCGTAAGATGGTTGGTATTGCAGATGGGCGTAATCGGACCACTGCCACGCCCACAAAACGCCATTAATCAAAAACAAATAACTTGCCATAACTAAGCTCCGCAATAAGATACAAGACTGTTATTTGGTACACAGGATCACATTAGGGAGGGGCATCTGCAGTTAAAACTTTTTTAAAAAGTGGGCGTGGTCCCGCCTCTAATAGGTTTAATGTGCATATCTCCTAAACCGCTAATGCTATAATAACAAAATTCACTGGAAGCAAATATTTTTAGCACTTCTATTGACGGTGTGAAAATAGTTGAAATCGGGTGGCAACTCCGCCCACTCCCCATATAAGGGTACTGTTAAAAACTACTAAAAGCGCGATAAATCAAGCACTAAACACGTCAGAGTCATTAAATTTTATCTCTGGGATGGTATGAGATGACTTTATAGGAACCGCGTTCAAAATTAGACAGTGGGCGTGGCACAGCCCACTTTTAGGTGAAAACCCATATCTTGAGATCTGCTTAACCGATTTCAACCAAATTCGGTGCATAACGTTCTTTTCATGTTTCTATGTCACAGTGCAAAAATGGGCGAAATCGGACTACAACCACGCCTACTTTCCATATAACACCATTTTAAATTCCATCTGATTATTTCACTTTCCACTATGCAAATCAGGCAACAATGACTGTATCGGGATAAAACTTTGCGTGAATAATGCGATTAAAGTATGCCACCTTGTGGCCAAAAATTGTCTAAATCGAACCAAAACTGTTTAAGCCCTTAAGTACTAAATATGTGGACCCCAGTGCCTATAGTTGACCTTCTACCGAAAATATCAGCCAATCCACAAAGAAATCTCAAACGAGTATACTATTTGACTTTGCGAGAGTATAAAATGTTCGGTTACATCCGAACTTAGCCCTTCCTTACTTGTTTTTTTTGATTTTTGCGTAATTAATGTAAATTATGAAAAATTCGTACTAATTTTAAATAAAAAAAATATTTTCTAAATGATATTATCACTAAAATTTATAAATATATGTATTGTGCATAAATATGTAGGTATGTATATAATTTTGATATTAAAATTATTATTACTGAACTAAGTTGGAAAAACTATTTTTTTATATTTTGTTGCTATATTTAATATTAATAATAAGAATACGAAATTATTATTAAAAAATTTCAACAAAAAAAAATAGCTTCCTGCGTAATTAATGTAAATTTAAATAATTATTGGTTCGTTAATGAAAATACGCACTAATTTTCAATAAAAGAAATTATTTTATAAATGATATTATCAATATAATTATCAATTTGTATATGTATTTCTAAAATTTCAATATTAAAATCATAATTTTTTAATCTATACGTGAGTTAAAAGCTGTAGCTGTTCATTAACAAAGTAAGTTCCAAATATTTATTTACTTGTTTTTATATTCAAAAAATGTTATTGTTGTTATATTTCAAAATAAATGTTCTATAAAAATTGTATATAGAAAAAGTGCAGACGCGACTTTCAAATTGAAAATTTAATGTTTTTGCATTTTAATTGGAACGACTTAAAAAATAATAATTTTTACTTTATAAAAGTACGATTTTAATGCTAAACATCTTTTTACATTAGTTTTTAATTTTAAAATTTTCCTAAACAACAGCTTAGCTTTATATTTACGAACTTAAAACAGTAATTATATAATATAAGTTTTTACGAAAAATGTACATAACGAAAAATCTAGCGTCACCCGCTTACCCATTTTTGCTGTAAAAAATCACTTAATATTTCTTAATATATATAAAAAATATGTAAAATACTTGTAACTATAAAGCAATACACTTGAAGACAGTAGTGCGGTATATTTATGCACGTATGCACATTTTTAGATAGAAATGGATTATTGATATTTTAGAGAGAATTTCAGACATTCAGTTAGTATATTCGCATGAATTGCACTTAATTTATAGAGTTCGCAAGAAATGACCGAAACCGTATGAAATATTGAAATGTCAGACATATGCAAATTATTTACAGGACATAAGGACTCGCATCACAAATCGCTCCACAAATTGTCGCAAAAAGTAATATTATATATCACAAAGTGGTTTTGCGCGATTTCACAAAGGTTTAGTATTAAGGAAAGGCTGCTAAACAGCAGCTTGTTATGACATGCCATGTTCCCATAAGCAGTAATAGGTTAATTAGTTTTAATTAGTAGGCAGTTTAACAAATAATTTCGAATTTGCCTTTTGTACACATATATTGTTTTGTTTAACTTATTGCTCTACCTTGTCTTCATAGGCTAAAAATGCAACATTTATTTCTTTGCATGTGCGTATATATTTGCGCGTAATATCGCTGCGTATTTGCAACATATGGAATATGTCTTCAGGTATTGCTGCAAGATTTTTAGGTTTTTTTAAGGGAAATTAACACAAAAAAATATTAACAAATTCAAATATTAAATAAAATAATTTTCTTTAAACACTACATACCCTCAGTGAAGAAGACGTGCGCATAACGATACATCGGTCTAGCCGGATTCTCGAAATCGCGTATTAATGCGCGCACCGATTCATCCGATGGTGTTATCAAGTAGATAGCATCCATTGTTGGAAGCGGCTCGCGCTTCTTGTTGATATCCTCCACCACTATAAATAAAATCAACAATATAATATATAAGCCGAAAAAGAGCAATAATTATGGTATAAATTACTTACAGGTAATACCCTCGGCACTTATTTCATGCATTTTGGTGCACGCAGACACCATACGCATACCCAACTTATCGACAACCAATACACGCCATTCCATGCCACCTGGCGCTTTTGCAGCAGCTACAGCTCCAGCCTTCTTGGGTGGTGGAGGCTTATACTTCACCACCTCGTTCATAATCTCTGCGCAAATGAGGAGAAAAATTTATTATTAAGTAAAAAATGTTCATATATTTTGCTTAGCTCACAATAAATATTAAAAATCGGTAGTATATTGAAGCTAATTTATGTATATTCATCAATAAATATACATCTATTACACATACCATACATACTATGTATTTATAAGCGAATGTAGTAAGATACTGTCATTTAATATATTCGGTAAAGGGTATAATAAGTTTGCCACGAAGTTTGTAACATCAAGAAATAAACGCTTGAGACCGTATGAATAATATATATGTATGTATATACTTGTAGTAAATGTATCATTTTTCCAACGCGTTTTTCTTGCGTGGATTATTATTGTTGTTGTTGTAGTGGCAGAATTCTGCCGCCTATCTGCGTTGATAGTCCTTGGCCGGATAAAAATCCGGATCCGTTCCGGTTATGTAGACCCGACTGTCGTAGGAACGTCATGGATTATTGTCCATGGCAACGGTACAATCTCCGAATAGATTTTATATAAACTGATCGATCAAAATTCAGTTTTTGTATGCATACTTTTGAGTTTATGAATAGTATTAAAGCTTCTATGCAAGCGAAGCTTAGGTTTTTTTTTACCTTGTATATACATATATACATAAATTTGCAAACCGTGATTCACGCTTTAACAGGTTTGTGGAGTGATGATTTGGAGTGAATTTAATGTTGTGTAAATCATATGATTGCAATTTATCAAGGCGCAAATCATACAAATTTAGGTTTAAACATTGTGCAGCAATTACATGGCGTGCTACAGCTTGGTGGTGGGAAACACAAACCACTAACGTTCTTATTATACACGATTAAAAATAGAATTGCCAGTCAATAGTCACAGACTTTTCCAGCAACTGAATATTTGATTTTATTTGCGTTTTCTTGGCTATAATCCAGACATTGATTTTTCATTATGGACATGACTTATAACTATTGATCTATTGCCAGTGTTGAGTGTATGAAAAACTATGAATCACGATAGTGATTATTTTTTATTACATGACTTCTCATGAATTCCGTGTTTAGTTTAAAAGAAATACATATTATGATTGTATGTAAACAATTATGGGTGGCGGTCTGGAATTAATTTTCTCTTTATATGGATATTTAAATTACTTTGCTTTTTACCAAAGAAATTTCCCGTGTTAGGAAGATATTATTAGTTATATATGTGTACATATTTATCGGCGTATATAAAATCAGCAGGTAAATATGCTAACAAATAATGAATCATTTTGCAACCTGTGAATGGCTAATGAAAACAAACATACAATCAAGAAACAATAACAAAACGACACTGAAAACAATTAGCGCTAAATAACACAAGCGAAAGGTGTCTATATGTGTATTAAACGAAAGAAATACATCTTTTAGATGTAAGTTCATATACAACAAATTTCATTTGCATTCGTTTATCAATTTTAAATATATGTTTGTATATGCAATGCAATTGTGTGCACAAAGCCGCTTTCGTCCAATGACGTCACAATGTTTCTTTAATTGACATTTCGTTGCATATATTTGATAGATCTACGCGCACGCTAATGGAAAATCCTACAATTTTCGCAGCACTATTAATACGGCATTGCTGATAAGTGGGCGTTGGTAGTGGGTGTTTGGATAAATGCTGATAAGACCAACAACAATCGACCTACATTATATACAGTATGCAACATTTGCAACAAAACCACAACCTTCATATCGTTGGCAATAGAAAACTACACAATTAAATTGTAGAGGTATGTACGGATATACAACTCCAGCTGAGCGCAGCCAAGTGGGGCTGCGCAAGAAAAAGGTCGCACCGGGGGCATACAAAACGGGGGAAAATCAATAATTGCTTAACGAGGATGCGGAAATACCTTTTCGAATACTAGGCAATTTTCATTATTAAGGGTCAGATTAAATAAAATTCTTCTAAGATAATATAATGAATTTATATAAATTCCAATACATAATCTTATCGTTAGTCGGTCACTCCAAAACACTTTTTACTATAGATATAGTATGTATAAAGGTTAATTTTCACTATACAGTTAAATATTCTGCATTTCACTTACTTTGCCCAACCAGCACTTTCAACGCCATTTTTTACGATGCTTTTTCCTTATCCGCGTTATGGTTCCGTCTTGCACCCGCACACAAATTACTGAATAAATTTTACACTTTTCTTTCGATGCTAATAATTTTTTCAATTCACTACAAGTACTCACAGAAGTTGACTAAATTTTGCTGCAATATATGAGTAGCGATGAATAATAAAGTCGATACAAATAATCGGTTGCAAGTGACACTTCTTTTCGCCGTATACATGACAACAGGGCAACGCAGTGCTACAATATTTGAAAATAGGGTGACGGTTGCAGCTATTTAAATATTAAAGAACTTTACTATTTTCGAAACAATGTTTATCTCCGTAACCTGGAAATATTATGGTATAAGATACAACTAATTTAATAGATTATAATTTCTTTTTTGCCTAGTTTCATATATCCCAAACCCAATTAAAGCCAAAGTTTTTATCAGTTATAGAACTTTATTAAATGTCTTCTTACTCAACCCCAAATTAACAAAATAAATAAAGTACTTTAATAACTAATAGCGTTTATAACTTCATCTTGAAATTCTACGGCTCCATCATTTTCAAAATATTTAGCTAAATCTTCTCTCTGTTTAAAAGCAGATTCCATTGATTTTCGAATGAAACATTTCGAATAACATATTGCTGAATATCTTCTATCAGCATCCTTTCTCCAATCGCCATTATTAATCATATGGTTTTCATCCTCCCAATCTGCATACTTTTCCGGACAATATATATGATCACTATCGTTTGACATAATAAAATTGTGTAGAGCGCAAGCTGTCAGCACATACTTCTTACATTCATCTGATTTTGCATTTATTGGTTTTTTAAATATATGCCAACGCGCTGCAATAATACCCAGAGTATTCTCAATAACCTGTTGACCACGAGATAAGCGATAGTTGAAAATTTGTCGTCGCTTATTTAGTTCCATACCAGGAAAAGGACGCATAAGATTAGTTAGTAAAGGGAAAGAAAAATCGCCTGCCAAATAATGTGGAAATGACGGCTGGGCTTCAGTGGGTTCCCCTCTACTGGGCAGCGGTAAGACATTTTCTAACAGAGCTTGACCGTAAGACGATGAAGAAAACTGTCCTGAATGAGAAACATATATTCACAACTCAAGCGCTAAGAAATACTCAAACTCACCTTTATTTCCAATACTAACCGATGTAAGTTTATAATTCGTATCACAGGTGGCCATTAGTATAATAGAACCAGTTTCAGTTTTCCTAACGGAATTAGAGAGTGTAATTTCTTTGTTTGTAACTGCCCCAACACAGTAAGGTAAGTGCCACTTTTCCAAAAAACTTTTTGCCAATTCACTGTACATTGCTTCTGTTGGCTTAGCAAAATAAATTGGTTGTAACACTTTCCATAAGGCATCACAAGTCTCCAATAGGATAGTTCGTGCCAGTTCTATCCAGTCCAGTTTATGGACACGAACTACATGATTATAAGAAAGCCCTTTTGCTAAAAAACTGATTTTATAATTTATTATGATTGTCATTGAAAGAAAACATTTTCACTTACGTTAATGTTAAAGCAAGCCGTTCTTCAACTGTTATATCCTTTGGTACATTTGACTGCACTAATTCTTCTTTTATCATGGAGATAAGTGAATCAAACATGGCAGCATTCATACATGTATTCTTAAAAAACTCTAAACTATTTTGTTCTTTCATTGGTAAAAACACCGTCTCAAAATATCCACGACGTTTCCAAAACTTACTATAGGTTTCAAAATTTATTGAGGGCTGAATACTTCTTTCATCTGAATGTGAAGGTTGATGTGTTTCTTGAATTTGCGCTTGTGTAGGCTCCACCGGCTGATCACGTTTTAAACGTCTATATAACGTGCAAATGTACATAAATAATAAGCTGCCTACAGCGTGATGTTCTTCCAACATTTTCTTTAATTTTTTTTTGCACAAAATAATTATAAACTGACCGGCTTTGTGAAATATTTTGTTTATTTACATATGAGACTATAACAGCTGACTAATGTTTCACTTAACTTAACGTAAGAGCAGAGTTACCTATTACATTATAACTGCATATTGTGGAAATTTACTTTTCGCGCTCTCAAATATATAACTTCCTTTCAGGTACCATATTTTTGATATTTGGAGCAAAATATACATAAAAATGGAGCGCCATATCAACTTTCTGAGAAGAAAACATCGATTTTTTCTTTACTAGACCAAAAACAAAAAAACAAAACTGCAGAATTACTGAAGTTTTCAATATTTTTCATTGCTAGTAAAAAAACATAAAAAAAAAAAATAACTGACCACCCTGATGTTATAAGCTTGAATAAAACATCTATATTTTCTTTATATTTACATATACATATATACTATATCTAAAATTTAGTTTTATTTAAAAAAAATCACGTTCACTATTATTACCCAATCCTTCAATACGATCCACGATCATTTCAGTGCTGTTCGTAATCGCCAAAAGCGCGCACATGCTCACGAATGCGCACCGAATTGATGGCAATGAAACCGCTCGCATCATTTGCCACATATCCACCATGTACATCCATGGAGACCAGCTCCTCATTGTACAAACCACCCGACTCCTTGGCCGATTTACGAGCAATAGCACGCGCATAACCTGGTGCCAATTCAACAATGACTTCACCGCTTACATGCTCCTGAGAGATTTCAATGCAACGACGCGCATATTGCGCCTCCGGACTGAACCAGAAACCATTGTACACATAATCGGCCATGCGATTACGCAAAACTTGCTTCGTGCGCAACACCTCGCGATCCAAACAGAATACTTCCAAATCCTGATGGGCAGTGTAGAGTATATTGCCGCCGGGTGTCTCGTAGACACCGCGCGATTTAAGTCCCACAAAACGATTCTCAACAATATCGATGCGACCTATACCATAGGCGCCCCCCACCTCATTCAAAAATTGCAGTATATCAAAAGGCCTTGTGTATTGCTTGCCCGTAGATTGGTCGACCGCAGCAGTGGGTAAGCCGCTTGAGAAATGTACGGCAACACGTTTAGGTGACTTTGGCGCTTTTGTGTTGGGATCAACAGTCATTTCGTACAATGATTCGGGTGCGACGTGGAAGGGATCTTCCAAAACGCCCGACTCATAACTGATATGCAGGATGTTGGCGTCTGTGCTCCACGGGGCAGCCGGTTTTGCACTCACTGGTATGCCGTGTTTTTTCGCATATTCGATAAGATCCAAGCGTCCTTGAAAGCATTTGCAGAATTCCTCATCACGCCATGGTGCGATAATCTGTAAGAAATTATTTGATATTGACAATAAAAAGTAAATCTACAAAGAAAAGGGTGTCGTCTCAGCCGGTAAGTCACTAGCGCATATATTTTAAGCACAATCCATTAGTAGAATGCTGACAAATGATCGGTTTCGAACGCATTTCAAAATAATTGAATGCGCGTTTGACCTAAGTGCATGCGCATAAGCCTACGGCCGTGATAACCTTGCACGAACTGATCCAGTAAGGTGATTACAAGATTAGTGCTTGGCGGTGACCAAGACGTTTACTCGCAGATAAATACCGTTTTTGGCGCTCATAATAAATGCGTTCGTCCAAGAATTTGAACGTTATGCATTAAGCAACCGCGTAAGATATCCGACGCTTTCGCTCTTTCGTAATTTTTATAAACAAATTGGATCTAGTTAAGCACGAACCGGAAGCTACAGAACATTAGTAATGTTTTCGCAGTGTTTAATGAAGAGATACACGGTTACTTTGATGTGAGAAGCTAATTTCTTGAAGATCTCTACAAATACAAACAAACATCGTTCGATTTCGAGAACGAAAGTAGCATTTCCACGGTCACGACTGCTGATTTGGATTTTTCGAAAATTAGCACGAACTCGCACAAATCCCACAAAATGTGTTACACGTTAAGAATTTCTATACATCTTCGACGCCTTCCAAAATACCTCCTCACCTTAATATGTGGCAGCAACGCGTATGCGTTCAATTCAAAACGCACTTGATCATTTCCTTTGCCTGTGGCGCCGTGCGCTAAATATTTGGCATCATACTTCTTGGCTGCTTCCACGAGCGCCACGGTAATGCAAGGGCGCGCCAATGAAGTGCCCAACAGATAGCGTTCCTCGTAGATCAAACCCATTTGTATGGCTGGCCAAATGTAGTGTTCAACGAATTTTTCCTTCACATCTGTGACGATTACTTCGGTGGCGCCGATATTTAGCGCCTTCTGACGTGCCGCCGCAAAGTCCTCCTTCTGGCCGACATCGGCCATCAAGCAGATCACCTCATAACCCTTGTCCAACAGCCATTTCAGTATACAGCTGGTGTCCAGACCGCCGGAATACGCCAAAATTACTTTCTCAACCATTGCGCGCGAGTGTTGGAATGAAACTAAATTTTCGACGTTTGCAATACGTATATACATATTTGAACCGATTCGGTACGTGGAAGCTGTGTTAATATTATAAGTGTGATTAAACGCTGTCTCGATAAGCTCGTGCGCCTGCCGCTGATAAGAAGAGTAAAAATTTTTATAGTCTAGTGGTCGTAATCAAAACGCTTCTCGAGATACTCGTACTTTATGCAGCCGAAAGCTGTTAAATTTGCGATTGATAAGATAATTACACTTTGTTTGTCTAGCCATTGGAGGGATGCTATAAAGTTCATAAACACTAAATACATGTATAATATACTTTCGGTAATATTCGTGTGTCGGTTCGTGTTGTTATTGTCAGAGATCGGTGTTGTGCTATTTGACAGCCGTACTCTCTGGCTTATCGCAAATTTATAGTACATCAGAAGTGTTTACAGTGCCAGCCCCCAAAGTGCAAATATATATAGGGAATAGTGTATAAGAAAATTTTTCGCACATATTTCGAAATTGTGTCTAAAGCAAATATAAAACCTAGCAATCTCGAGTACAACCGAAGTGTGCTCAACTCTGCAGACTGACAAGATAACTGGTCATAACTGGTTGTGCTTTAAAAATATACTTCAACATTTTTAATTGATGATATAAATATTAACTCTCAGCTAATTAAATGTGTGTAAATCAAACGTAAACACTGATCGTACACAAAGCACGACTATTTCGTAGATAAACCTATGGCTCAAGTAATATTAGGGTGCTTCCAAAGCATATCTTCTATAATTTCGGCGGATAATAGTAGCAGACTGAAAAACGAATAATCCATAAGTAATTCACTTACAAAAGCAGCAGAGACACATTCGAAGACCTCAGACTGGAAACACCTCAAGATGAAACGTATTTAGAACCTTTTTTTAAAAGGATATGCTCCTAAAAACCTTCATTAATAGAAACTTAATCTTTTGGTTATGATTTCAATGTAGATCCGAGGGTGTCTTATATCGATTATATTTTTCGTTTTGCACATACTTATAACGAATGCACATATATTTGAGAATATTGTCTGAAAATTTTAAGTTAATCCGGCAAATAGTTTCAAACGTATTTTTCTCCAAACGCTCCTTTCAGAGTCAGTGAGGAATATTTCTACGAAACGGCTAGAACGATTGAAATTTTCACACGACCTTCGTAGATATGTATATTTGTCAGCTAATTATCGAATAAATAG
The DNA here is from genome assembly GCF_042242935.1 of Bactrocera oleae. Taxonomy (NCBI): domain Eukaryota; kingdom Metazoa; phylum Arthropoda; class Insecta; order Diptera; family Tephritidae; genus Bactrocera; species Bactrocera oleae. Next base: position 7,111,395 of record NC_091539.1, read on the forward strand.
GATTTTGACAATCAATTCGATTTTATAAGCCACTCTGTAGTGATCTAGTTCTTCGCTGATTACCTATGTATATTCATCTATTGTAATAATAAATGTTTTAGTTTTGTTTTTATACCCTGAACTTAATATAAAGTTTGCCACGAAGTTTGTAACACCCAGAAGGAAACGTCGGAGACCCTATAAAATATATACATAAATGATCAGCATGATGAGCTGAGTTGATTTAGCCATGCCCGTCTGTGTCTCCGTCTGTCTGTATATATACAAACTAGTCCCTCAGTTTTTAAGCTATCGATCTGAAATGTTGCACCTGTCCTTTTCTCACAAAGAAGCTGCTCATTTGTCGGAACGGCCGATATCGGACCACTATAGCATATAGCTACCATACAAGCTGAACAATCGGAATCAAGTGTTTGTATGCAAAACTCTTTCATTTGACGAGATATCTTCATGAAATTCAGCATGAGCTATTGTCTAAGGCAATAGTGCAACCTTCGTAGAAATTGTTCATATCGCATCACATTAACATTTTTTCTTGTTTTTAATAATTATTTATTTTTCTGACTTGCAAGTGTATATAACCCCTTAATTGGCGCTTTATAGCCTCCTATATACATATGGTACATATAATATTTCTAGTAGCAATGTTTGGAGAAAATAAGCAAGCTTTTGAAAAATATCATAAACCTTTGAGCCCTATATGCATCGGAAATTTGGCTTTAAAATCCTACACTTTAATATTATGTGTAATATTTTGAACATTATTAACCGCACGAATATTAATGAAGTCAGCTTTCAACCAATTTTTTGTGCATTTTCCATAATTTTTTATTTAAGCATTTTTAAATATTTGTATATAGAGAATTGCATTACATTTATTATAATAATATTTTTACGCGCTTTTTATGGTCAATTTGTGTTAATGTATTATTATTGTATTAAATGTTTTTTTTTTTTTTTTAATATTTTCGCTCTTTCAACTAAATTACGTAAGCTTTTCTGCTTAATACGTCATTATTTGATAGTGTTCTGCGTTTATTATATATATTATTTATTATTTGCAATATTTTTATAAATATTTAATTTTTTATTACAACTAATAGACATGGACATTCTTTAAATTTACTTGCTTGATAGGCAACAACTTCGTCAAATACAGTTATCGCCATTATCATTTTTTTTTTAAATTTTTTTATTTTTATTTTAATTTTTTTATTTTTATTTGAATTTTTTTTTTGATACATTAATTTTTTTATATAAATTTTATTTAAATTGTAGTTGCTTTGTGTATTATATTTTTTCTTAAAAATTTTAATTTCAATTATTTTTGTGTTTAATATATTTAGGCATTTACTTAGTTAGGCTTGTGCTTGAAATTAGTAACAAAAAAAAATTAATAAAAATAAATATTTCTATTTAAAGTCGCTTAGTTTTTTTTATATGCTAAGAATGATTTTTTGTTTTACCTATCAAAAACTGTATATAAAAATTGAACAGCAAATCAATTTTCATTAAAAAAAAATTATTTTTATTTGAAGTCGTTTAATTTTTTTTGTAATTTGGGAATGGATTTTTATTTACTTATTAAAAACTGTACATCAAAAATGAACAGCAAAAAAAATTTCATTAAAATGTGCTCTTTATTATTAAAAAAAATTTTTTTTCATAAATTTTCATAAAAAAAAAAATTTTATTAAGAATTTTCATTAAAATAATGATATTTTTATTAAGAAGAATTTTCTTTAAAAAAAGAGATTTTTATTAAAGAAGTTGAAATAAATTCTCATGCTTTTGCATTAAAAAATAAAAATAATTGTCATTAAAAAATGTCCTTTTAACCATTTTTTTTTAAGTGAAAGTAAAAAAGTGTACAATAATTTTTTAATTTAATTAAATTATTTTTGAATATCGAAAAGTGGTGTAAAATTTTTTTTATTGAAGTTCAAATTTTTAATAGGTTTGCGTTATATAATTGCGTGTAAATAGAATTTTTTAAGGTACCTAGGGTGCTTGTTTGTGTTGTAATTGGTTTTTCTTTCTTGTTTGTTACGTTAAATATGACACTGAACTACAAAATTCCACTGCTGGGTTTGCATTTTTATTTTTGTTTATTATTTGCTTATGGCTACTTTTATTATTTCGTATAAGAAGCTGTACTATTTTTAGCTAACTTTCTAGCGATTGTTTATGTATTTATGTATGTTTGTGGTTTAATTGGAAATATTTTTCTAAAAGCTGCGTGTGGCAAAGCTGAGTTTATATAATAAATGTGGAAATGTTTTAAGACGTTAAGCATGCACGGTTACTTTCGACTTATTTTATATATGATTGAGTTTTTCTGTTGCTATTTTTAATTAGTTCTTAAAAAAATGGGAAGTACTTAAAGTTGTTTTAGTGGAAAATGTAGACATAGTACGGTAAATAAGTCATTATCGAGTTTATATATATATATATACTATTTCTATAAACAGTTGTTAGTAATATTCAGGTCCACCCCACAAAGCCCTTGTCGTGTATATATGACCAATAATGAGGAAAACACAAAAGTTTGAAAATACTAATGATGTGATTATTCATATGATTAGTCAGCTGATGCCATCACACTTTATGATAAAGGATTAGATGACGACACATATGATAATCTCTACACGCTGTCAAAATAAATAAACAAGAGCAAATCGTATTGTGTGTTTACAATCAGACGTCATATATTTTATAAATGAGTTCAGTCAGAATAGATAGACGCAAAGTTAAAGACTAAAAGTTATAGTGAAGTAACCCCGCTTTTCATATGGACTAGCAAATCCCGATGCTTATTACTATCATGGTGACTATAGACTATGTTGAATTTCATAATAGTGGTGACAATAGAATAGGGTTGAGTAGACTACTAACGAACCTTCAATTTATGCTATTTGAAAGAAAAATTGCCCAGCATGCGACTAAAACGCACAATAACAAACAGTTAGAAAAGAAAGGAAGATGGATGGAATGGCAATTTGAAAACAAAAAACTTTACTAGTTTTATAAAAAAAAGTACTTTAAATAGATACATAAAACAAAAACAACCTATATACATATGCAGAGTTGCAAATAATGCTTTAAAAAATAATTAAAATAAAATTTTTGTTTTATTTTGAAATCCTATAAAATTTTTAAAAAATTATGTTTACATTTCGGATTCCAAAAACCGGATTGAACTATGCAGGGTTGCAAATAATGCATTAAAAAATTATTGAATTAACATTTAAATATTTTTATTTTTAAATTTTGAAAGCCTATAAATTTTAATTAAAATAATTTTCAAATTTATAATCCCAAAAACCGGATTGAACACTTAAAAATAAATTTTTAAAACCAAATATTGCCATAAAAAATTTGAACTTGAATAAGGGATTGAAAAATTAAAAAAATTAAACCCGATTTGATAATTAAAATTAAGAAAAAAAGAAATATCTTGAAAAAATGTATTAAAAAAAATTAAATTAAACAAGTTTTGTATACATATATACGAAGTAGGCTTTATTAAAATTATATTTCACAATTAAAAATATTTATTTTCAAAACCTGTTTAGATTAAAATCTCATCTTTCAAAATATACAATACAATCTTTTTTTAAATAAATCAATACAAAACATTGCTGCAGTTTTGAACAAAACGTTATAAGAATAATAACAATAGCTATAATTAGTAAAATAAAAATAACACAGTGCGTAGGAAGAAATAGTTTGCTTATTACATAATACAAAATAAGAGTATGTCGCTAAAAGTATTTGAGTTGAAAAGTTGGTGTTTTAATTTCAGCAAAAATTATTTTTTGCACGCATATATTTTTATACTATTTTAGGCAAACATTATTTTAGAAAAGATTTTGTTATATTATTTGCATTATTTTTACAATATTGAAAGCATTAATATGGCCACTGTAAATTATTTAATAACTACTTTTTATTTTTTATTTAATTTAAATTATTTGCTTGTATTTTTCTAAATAATATTTTTTTCCTGTTTTGATTATTATGAGCAATTTAAACAACTAAATGTATTTAAAATATTGCATAATGTAAAATAATAATGCACGAAAGTGTAAATTGAAAATTTAGCAACAAAAAAGATTATTGCATAAATGCAGACAAAAATTTAAGTAAATATAAAATATAAAAATAATAAATTTATTTGTATATATTACAAATATAAAATTTCAGCTTTTTAAAACATATAAAAAAATAAGATTAAGTGAGCAAAAAATTTAAATATTTAAAAAGTTAAATACTTATATTAAATTAAAAAAAAATTAAATTTGCAATTATAAAAATTTACAAGTTAAAAAATATATATAAAAATTTTGAAATTTCAAAAATTATATACAAAATATTGCAAGCAAAAATGTTTACAAATAAAAAATTTCAAACAAAAAATTATTGAGAAAATGTACTAAAAATATGAAATCTTTAATTAATTCCACATAAATTAAAGGCAAAGCATTATTATTAATTATCGTTAATTGGAAATATTTCTCAAAGCAACTTTATATACATACATACAAACATATGTATGTTAATATGGTAATAACTTAAAAGCAACAAAATTTCAAATGCTTTCGAAATTACAAAAACTTTCTTTCAAGGCAGTATAGAGTACAAGGAATAAATTCGGCTAATAAACGCTGGTAACAATAAAGAAAAGTGTGCAAAAAATGCAGGTTTTGTATTCTGTCTTTGTATTTTTTTTGCGCAAATGCACACATTACTCATACGTACATATGTATGTACCTAAGTGGGTTTATAATTATGCATTTTTCACATAACTGATATTATATGTAATGTATTTTGACTTAATACGAAAAGCAACACAGTTAATTAGTTTCATAAAATAATAACTTACAATTACTTACATTAAGCTTTACAAAATTATACATATAAGTTTTTTTATAAATAATTTTTGCGGCATTAATATGTACATACATAACTTATAAGCATGCTTTACGCAAAATATTTCTACATGCCATATATGTATACATAAGTGCGCAAATAATATCGAAGCAGTTTTCATATTTTTGTGCTCATTACGTATGAATTTCAATGTATTTGTAATAATTCAAATATTTTTTGTAATAAATAAAAAAAAAATTATGTTGAGTTTACAAATATTTTGCATTTAAAGTCAAGAGGCGTGTTGAATATCTTTTTAACTTAAAGTCATTTAATATGGCTTTAATAACTCGAAAAAAAAATCATTTAATATGGCTTTAATAATTTTACTCGATTACAAATAAATTTTTACGATTTAATAATTATTATTTCTACCAAAAAACTTATATAAATTATTATTACTCGTAGGCAGTTTAGGTTAAATGAAATTCACTAGCTCTTCAGCGCGCAGAATTAGCTAACGCGCATATATTTTGTATACCTATTATTTTAAATTTGCATAATTTTTCGAAATGGTACATTTTTAATTGATTACACGCCTGCACATATACATATTTTTGCCGAAATTTATGCATTATTCTTTGGGGTGTACCAAAAATTCTTTGCATTTTAAGAATTTTCTTCTTCTTCTGCTGCTTTTCAAGAGCACTAAATCGCCAATACGCTTCGATATTTTTAACGCTCGTTAATGCCGACAAAAATAACGGTCTATAAACTATACACTCCTACATATATATGGTACTCGTTACGTTTTTAATTAAAATCTTCTATGTTTAGCCATTATTATTATGCTCTTTTGTTTACTTTTTGCTTTTAATAAGTAACTAAAAATAGAAAAACATTAATTAGAAATATATTTGTATATAACTTAGAATTGTTCATTTAAATTAGCTTCTCTTTTTTACTCGATTGTATATGAGTTTACTATTCTTTTTTGTTTATGTTTTTGTTGTATTTTGTATTCTTTTTTGTTCTAAATGTATCGACTGCAATTACGTACTAAAACACCTAACAACTCAACTGACTGCTCAGCCGCAGTGCATATTTATGTGGGGCAAAGTACTTTCAGTATGTAGTCCGTTAGCAGCGCGGGAACGGTTGGACTGTCCTCATTGATTGCTTTTAGTACTGTAAATTGCCAAGCAATAGAGAAACAGAACAGAGAAATGTAATTGAATTAGTTGCTTTGTATAGATAATTTGTTGGTGTACTCACTTTTGATTAGCACTTGCAACGACTGGTTGTTTGGTGTGCCATTCTCCATGTGGTAAGGTATGACAGTGGTCAGATACTTTGGCTCCGGCCCTGGTAATTACAATAAAAAAAGAATAAGCGCCGACTTTGATTTTTGAGTGTTTTGTTTAATTTAAAACTATTACCGGTGATCAAGAATATTTTTTTAATAACTGTCAACTTGATTAGGTGAAAACCAATATAGCAATTTAGTGCACGCAAAACATACATACATATACTTATATCTACTGATAAAATTTGTAAGCAAGTTAGAAAGATAGGTCTAAGTCGAAAACCTTACCGCCGGATACTTAGCTAAGATTTGAAGTTAATTTCTTATTAAAAAATTATCGATTATACGAATAATATTCTCCGAATAAAATTGATCTACCATATATTGTAGTTTAAAAGATATAATCGCGTTTGTAAGATTTTTTAACTTAGTGTAATCGGCTCACAAAACTTGAAACACGTTTTTTCTCAAAACTCTATTTTCGCAGTTGGTGAGGAAAATTTTTTCTGCTTCCGAACAACTTGAAATTTTCACAGGACCTTCTAAGATATATTTGTCAAGTAATGATCGCAAGAATAAGAGTTTTAATTTTCGATAATTTTAAAAGTTTGATTTTCTAAACCACTTTTTAGTGTAAATGTTTTTAAAAAAAAAACGACTTTTTTGGGAAGTCACAATTTTGTGAAAAATCAAAATTTTGACTAGGTCCTCCGATCATTATTCATCTATTTTAAAAACACTTTTTTTTTTGTTTTTGGATTTGTGATATTTTTAAGCAGACCTTACCGCCAGACATCTTTTTTCGGAGGTTCTTCTGGAGATCGGCTACGTGATCAAGGGAATCAAACATTTTTCCAAATAAATATTCAATTATAAAATTACATTTAATTCTGTAACAATACATTTATTTAATATATAAAATGCCGCTTCAAAAAAAATCCAAAAAACGCTTCTTTCGGACTTGCAAGTGAATATAACTCCTTAAACGCTTCGTACGAGAACATTTTTTTACTCAAAACGCATAGAAAAAGTATTTTTAAGAGCAAGCTTTAGTTTTCTAACATTTTTGAATGTATCCAAAATTTCAAAAACATTTAGGTTAGGTTTGTTTAAATAATTTGAAAAATTTTCAAATTCACGTTAAAGTTTTAAAAGAATGAAAATGTTTAAAAATTCGGTTTTGTTTGACTCGCTCTCAATCTAACCTTAACACCCAAAATCGTTTATATTTATTGTGCATTTAAATAGCTAACAACTAACTTACCTTGTAATTTTCCACGCTTCTTCTCCACATGATACTGTCGACGTTTATTCTGTACCGCCAGTAACAATGAAATGAACGAATTCTTCAGCTCTTTCTCATATTCGAGCTCATCGCGCAACGCCAACTCATTGATTAGTGTCTCGCTAAGTTCCTGTATGAGCATTTCCATTTCCATGTAGAGCTCATTCAATTGTGATATCGATAAATATTGTAATTCTATAAGAAAATTAGCTTTTTAGTAGAAAAGAAATAATAAAGAAGAAAGTGTATACTCACTCTCCGCATACAAAGGCGCACCCAACACCTCTCTAGCTTTCTCTATCACCTCCGATTCACAGGTCTCTGCTTCATCCAATGGACTCTCGGCCTCATCCATAATATCATCAATTTCTTTAATTACCTCCTCAACCGTTTTAATAGGCTCCTCATGCTCGGCATTCAGCCCGTTCAATATCAATGCATGCATATCGAGATCATTGGCTACAGCCTCATCTTCGCTGGTCAATTCATCACCCGGTGTGGTGGCATCAAGCGAATTGCCAATACTGCCATTACCGGCACCAAGCTGATTTTGGCCCAAATTCAATGTGGGCATATGCATTTGGCGTGTGAATGATTTCGACCAATCGATAGGCAATATGTTGCCAAAGTTGCCAGTAATAGTCCACCACATTCTGTTGAGGAGTGAAGCAAATTAAAAAGTTATTAATATTACGAATATATTTTTTCTATAAAAAAATAGAATAAAAAAAAAATAAATAAAATGAAAAAAGTATATGTATATTTATATTAATACTTGATATAATGGAAAAATATATTTCGCAGTTGCCAGCAACTCTTCACCTCATTTTAATAGCATATTTTTTAATGAGCAAGTTTGTGCCAGCAACACCCATTATATTTAACAAATCGAAACAAATGTGCAAGCATTTCTAAAACATCTCAATGGGTCTTTTTAGCGCACATTTTCTAAGAGCACTTCAACTGCCACTAACAGTCATGTTAAACAAAACTTGTAGCAACTTATTTGCGGCTTGCCAACTTACAAACTATAAATCGCAAAAATATATATACATATACAACCAACAAAAGTAGTTTTAACAAAAACAAACTAAAAATAACAAAAAAATGTTTTTAAGACAGTTAAGTATCCAGCACATAAAATGTAGGTTACAAAATCACAGACAATCGCCGTACATTCATGTTGTTCCACATATAGAATTTACTATATAAATTTTACAAGCCATATATGCATAGCAATATGCTTACAAATTATATAGTATCACATATAATATATTAAAACTAACGCACATAACGTTTTGTCTTTTTGTTTGCGCTTAAGGCTTGTCAAGATTTGGGCTAAGGCAATAAAAAAGTTTAAGTAACTTGTCAAGTGCACTACCATAAACCTGCAGCAATGCGTAGATGAATATACCGAAAAGTATACTATGAAGTTTGTACATTTAAAATAACGGTTATACAACCAGAAATACAGTTAATTTTTTGTTAACCCAATATTCAAAAGCAAATCTCTTTTCTTTCTGCAATTGATTAACAAAGAAGTGAAAGATAATGGAATGTAAGCGATTAAACGATTAGTATTACAAAAAATTTAATTGACGATAATCATCTACCGTAAGAGATTACGTGAACCATAACGATTAAATTTTAAAAGAATAAAAAAAAAGATTTAAAAAGAAAAAAAAATTAAAGAAAAATCATTTTCGTCTAATCGAGGCTTCACTAATATTTTCTACATTGCAGTAGATAAATGACTAATCTTAGTTAAACATTTAAGGTCATACGTATTTGGATTTTGCTTACAAATATTTACCGCGGATGCCCCGTTATTATATTTCCTTACCGTACTATTTCTTCTCCAAACTAGTAATAGCTGAAATAATTTTTAATTTTCCTCCATTTCTCCTCGTAATATGTCAACTTAAATGATTAAAATTCTAGCATGGCAACGCAGATAACGGCATAGTAGTAATGCCTATACAAAATTAAAACAAAACGAAAAGAAATGTTATGCGCTTGTTTTAAAATGTGGGTCACAAATGGGCGCAAGAGCGCCTTACGGTACTTGCACACATACTTAGATGAAATTGTGGCGCGAATGGTGGGTGGGTTTTGCACGCAGCGTGTGGTATGTGTAATTAAAAAGTGTTAAGGAGGACATGTATGTAAGCATTTATTTAAGTTTGAATTTTTATTGCTCAACTGGAATTGATTAAATGAAAACGAGGTTGCCGTAGGTTAATTGGATTAATGATTTCATTTTCATTTTCGTTTTTGTAAAATGTTGAGTATTTGGCATGTTGAGCAAATGAGAAAATAAAAAATAAAATATTACAAGTAAAAAACTTTCTTAATTTGTGCGTTAACCATTAAGTAACACTATATTACGTTGAATTTTCTTTCGGTAAAATTCGGTAAAGAGCGATTTTACGCTTAAAAATAGTGTATATAATTATTATGACCATTCGTGTAGAAAACTATGCGAAAAATAGGTGTGTAAAATGGCATTTAACTATACGAATAGTTAAAAAGTAATGAGTGCAATAAAAGTTATTACAATTAGTGCCCAAACCGCACACTCTCACTTCAAATCATTACACATTGCAATGAGCATGACTTTCAATGGCCTCTTTCATATGTATTATATATGGTGTTTTGCGATGACTTATACATAACATGGGAGAAATTAGTTAAACTTTCTGCAATAATAGGTACGTAAAGTTTAATTTCGAAACCCAACTACTAGCAATCATAAATAAAATGATGCGAAACATTTTGATGCGAGAGAACGGTGCGATTTTTTTATAATATTTGACAGTGGTGCTTTTTGAAAGTATAGTTTGAACTCTTTATGATTCCCGAAAGTTTATAAATATAAGCAATACTTCTAAGTTTTTCCTTCATGTGTTCTGTTTGGTTCTCAATCATAATTAGATAATATTGTGTTATTATCAGAAAACATCTAAGCTAAAAGAAAATCCTATAAGAAATGTCAGAGATTTTGTCGCAATCTTTAATGATCCTTAGCGAAGTCAAACATCTATAGTGAAAAACCATAAGGATGATGGTCCACGACAAGGTTTGCGACTGAGCTAAACGTAAACAAAGGGGTCATTGAACTCACCAGGGATGGTTGCTCACCTTGTTAATGGTAAACAAAGGGATCATTGATCTTATAACAGGAATGATTATTGATTTCGCTAAATGTAAACAAAAGGGCCGTTGACCTCAACCTTCTGATCATAATGAGTCCCCATCATAAATGCACTAAATAAACCTTAACTCGACAGCGGATATTTCAAAACAAAATGCAGTGTACTGAAAAATTTTTGTACAATAGATATTCAAGATACAACAGCTTCGAAGCACTTACTATTTGATATATGAAGAACAAACTTCACACGAACTTAAAAAAAAGGTTGTACCAATCTAGGAGAAAATGTTTTTATGGACCTGCCCTGGTCAAATTTAATCTTGGGTGTATATTTGAAACATGGAAACCACGAACAGATTTTTTCATATAAAAAACTTCAATATAGATTTAATTAAAATAATTATTTGATTTTATAAAATATACATATACTCGCATTATGCTGTTCAAACACGCCAACACGAATAGTTATTGGTATAAATTACAAAATTAAAATTCCGTTGCGCCAATCAATTGCATTTACTACGCCTGAAAAATAGTTATTTAGTCATTACGAGTGTGGTGAATTGACTTGAAATCTAATAGTGAAAGAGCTAACAAGCAGACAGTAAAAATTGTGTAGGCGCTTTCAAAACAATGCAATTTTACAAACATTTGAAAGTATGAAGCGTTAACATAAAAAGACACTTGGCGCTAATAAGGCATTGAAAGAAAAACGTAAAAAATCGTAAAAAAAAACAATGCAATGCCTCGAAAAAGACACTGGTGAAAACAATGCGCTCAACCACAAAGTCAACACGCATGAAGATCGCAAAAAAATATTAGAAAGTATGTGGAAGGCACATAGTTATGGATGGCGTTGGTAACCTTATCGCTGAGTGGCGATGGGCACACTTGTTGAGTGGCTTCAAGTAAAAAAAAAAAATAAATAAAAAAAAAAAAACGCAAAAAGAGACAAGTATCCAAAACAATAAAGAAAACGGCGACAAACAAGCTGTGGCGTGTTTACATTGCGAGCAATTTAGTTGCGCACGCGCAAAGCTATAAAGGTAATTACTCCCAGACGGAATGGAATTTGCATTTCTTATTGTATTGAACGAGATTGAGTTAAAACTCAAAAAAATTAAATAAATACTTAAATAAAAATGCATTTAATTTGAATTTAAGACTATTATTTGTTTATAATATATATAAAAAATGCCTGCTTTTAAATGTAATAATCATGATTACATATAATGCTTATCGCGCATTTTCAAATTTTACACACTGAACAGAATATATTCATAATTAGTTTTCAACGAAATTTGTAACACCTAGAAGAAAAAGCGACGTGCTGAGTCAATTTAGTCATGTCCGTCGGCCTGCATATACGTGACCTAGTCCCCCAATTTTTGAGATATAGTTGTGAAAATTTGCACGCGTTCTTTTCCCTCCAAGAAGCTGTTCATTTATTGGAATCGCTGATATCAGACCACTAAAGCTTATAGCTACCATGCGTATGAAAATATTTTTTATCTGACAAGATATCTTCACGAAATTTGGCATGGATTATTTTCCAAGGTAGCGCTACAATATACGACTAAATTGTTCAGATCTGACCACGATGGCATATAGCTGCCATACAAACATACCGATCAAAAACAAGTTTAAGATCTTTTATACCCTTTTATGCTATAAGAAATGTTCCTGTGAAGGGCATTATAGCTTCGGTGCAACCGAAGTTAACCTTTTTTTCTTGTTTTATTTAGCCTTTAATTGCATTGCTTAGTTTTTCGCTACGCTGTGACCTCAGCCTTATGTTTTTAAAATTGCGTGTTATTAATTTTTATGTGGCTATTTGTGGTTAGTTGCACGAGTCATATCACTCACTTTATTATAATTTATTGCAGATGATGTATGTGCGGTTTAATTATTTTATTAGATGATTCACTTTTGTTTCCGCAACTAAGCTACAACTAACGTGTGTGGCTTAATTTATATTTATTCAGAATTTTTAAGGTACTTTGTCTGGATTGAATATTTTTTATGGAAATTACTGCTTAATAAAGAAACAACTGGTGAAAGTTATCCTCTGGAAATTAAGAGTTATTTGATAAATACTGTTTAAAAAATTTTAAGCGTAAAAAATTTTAAGAAAAGTACAAAATCGTTTTTTTTTTATCAAAAATAAAAAGCAAAATATATTATATTAAGATTATTTTATGTCTCCATTACATTTAAAATTTTCAATCCAAAACCAAATTAATTTGCATTGACCTTGTACGCGCCTGTTTTATCATTTCAGTAAATACATCAACAACTACATTTATGATTACTTTGTAGTTATGGGAAATCTATAAAATAATCGATTTTTTTCATTTCTATTTTCATGCATCAACACCTCGCGTAATTATCGAAATGTGCGCAAATTGAACACGATTTCCAGGGAATTTTTTTTTGTTTGGCATACATTTAACTATTCTGCCTAGCAGAAAGAAATATTAAAGACAACATGTGCGGGGTGCTGAAGTGGCACTCAATTATGCATTTTTGCTGATATTTTTATTTATCACGTCCTTTTCCCCCACTTTAAAAATTGTAATTGTTTTTTTTTTGCTCTTAATCAACACACACAAATATGATATATGTTTGTATATGTACGTATGCACATTCAGTACGGCGCAACACATTAATTGAAGATCTGAGCATGTGGAACTGACTGCTAAAAGCTATCGGCGCAGTTGTGTGCGTTGGCTGTGCAACCTTGCCGCGAACCTACAGATGGTGTTGAGTAGATTGTTTTGCTAGCTGGTTGAATTGCTGAATGAATTGAATTTTGTTGGACTTGTTGATGGTGCACATTGTTTTGGGCGATTTTTTGTTGTTGTTTTTTTGTTTTTGTTACTCTACTGCGCCCTCATTGTTGTATGAGGCCTACAACAATGCTATATTCTGATGAGTAAGCATTTGTAGAGATGTGCGTGCATTTGATACCGTTAGTCCAAAGTACAGATATACATGCACTTATGTAAAAAGCACCTCATATCGTCTCCATCCCATGCATCCGTTGTACATAATTTCGTGGTATCTATTCAATGCACATGCGTTTTCTACTTGGTCCAAAGTCGGCACATACTATCTTTCTAAAAATGTTGATGTGTGACTGTGTGCATGGAGGCAAACGGAAGTGAGTGCCTTGTCTGTAGATAGCAGTGAAAATGATGTCGTTTCAAGACTATTCAGTTGCGATAAACTTCTTTTAATTGTGCGAAATGTTGGCAGTGTTTCATTTATTCTAACCCTTAATATTAAATAATGACCATGACCGAATTGGCGGACAAATGAAGTCAGCCGGCTATTATTCCACATATGTACGTATGTATGTATATATGAATATGGTAAGGCAGCACATGGCAGAAGGTTCTATTCTATAAAAATTTAGTTCAGAGTTGTTGCACTCATTGTGGGTGGCTTAGAAGATACCAAGTGAATTTTGAACAAATTACAAACTCTGGATTGCCATTATTCCTTATTTAATCGAGGCGTGATAAAAAAAGCTCATAATCCCCTTAAAAAATTATGTTGAATGTGCGCCGTATTTGTTGTTATATAAATAATTTTTAATTTAAACGCAAATCGTGCAAATAAATTGATTAAAGTCGATAAATATTTATTGATAATGGTAAACACTAACGTCGCGCACAGACTATTTAAAATTTTTAGTAAATCTTATACTTGTTCCACACTTTGATTTTTCAATTATTGCAATAGCATTGTACAAAATTGTGAGTTTTTGTCATAAATTTGTTAATGATTGTAATTTTTTATACCATGAAAAGTTTATGTTAAGTTTACAACACCCAGAAGGAAACGTGTAAGTATAAAGTATGTAAGGATAAATTATTGTCCCCGACAAAGCTATAATATCCGAACAAATCGTTCAGTTCGCTCAGTATCGGTCTGATATAGCACATAGCTGTCAAATAAAATTATCGATTATAATAAAAAAAAACGATCTTTTTATACCATTTTAACTTTTTTTTATTTTTTACGTTTTGTTGACAATAAAGAAAAAAACAAAACAATTAGCGGCATAACTGAACAAAGGAGTCTGCGCTGTCGCTTTGTACGTTACATACGTCAACTTTTATGTCGTTTTTACTTCGTTGTATCAGTTTTTTTTATTGTTTTTGTTGCGTGTCCAAACTTCTTTCACTCAATAGAGCATGCATTCATCAAACATTGCGTCAACACAATTCGACTTGATTGAGCAATTACCACGCTTAATTTGTGATGCATAGAAATATGTGTGTTTTTGTGTGTGTGTGTGTTATTAGAAAAAAAAAGTAAATGAATGCTGCAAGTGATTAAGCAGTTCGTAGAAAAAAATGTGAACTCATTGCATAGTGATAGCGTTGATGAAAAAGTTTCTTATACTTTTACGAAAGTGGCATTAGTTGGCATTATTGTTGTGTTGACAACACAAGACATTTATATCATAGTAATGCTGCCACTGATTGATTACAAAAACACCTTCAGTGTTGTTGAAAATGTTATACAACTCGTATTTCAAATCAAGCAACGTAATTCATACAATTTGTTTAAATGGCAATAATTTCTTCGTGTTTTGTTTGTACGAGCGTGTATGTTTTTCATAATTACAATTTCATTTATTTTTATTATTTAAAAACCAAAATATTATTTTCAGTTACATTTAATGCAAATATACATTTTCCTACGTAAATATATTATTAATATTAGTTTAATGATTTCTCTTTTGAAATTTATCGATAACTTTTATACACACTCATCGCCTCAAGCAATATTATTCCAAAATGAGCACAAAGAAATTATTAATTATGCATTTTCCTACGAAAGTAATATTTACACGTTTTGTATAACGGGATATTCGTATGAATCGGCTGTTGAGTCACTATTTAAAGCAACAAATGAAGAGAACTATTTTAGCCATCAGCCTCCTGCAAAAGTCTGAAGACTTTTGAGCAAAGACTTATGTAGCTCCAAGCCCACTTTTTTATTAATGTAAAATATCTTCATGAAATTAGGATAGATTATTGTCCAAGGCAACAGTACAAGCTTCAAAGAACTTGTTCAGATCGCATTATAGCTACATATGTACACAGCTGTCATTCAAATTCGTTAACTTTTTTCCACATACAAAAGAACCCATGGGAGAAAACGCTCATAATTATGCAAACATATATACATACATACACATATGTACATAATTTTTTCGCGCTACATTTGATATTCGATTACAATTCATTATCATTGCCAACAACACAAAACAACAACAACAGTAGCAAGCAATTTCGTACATAGTTAAATTCCATAATTGTTGCTAATGACGGCCGCCGACCAGCAAAAATAACAACAAAAACTACATCAATAAAAAAGAGCGACAGACGATACCAGAAACAGACCGCAGCAAATGTGCTGCAATAACAACAATAATTAAGTAGTATGCACATTTACGTACTTATTGCTGTACACAAATGTCAGTCTGTGGCATTCTAGCAAACAGATGTGCTCGAAGCGTATGCTCAAGTGTTATTTTCTAGCAGGTTTTTATTCCTCTATTTGTTGTGGATGTCATTTGCTGAGCTTTTGCCCTGCAAAGTGCGCTAAAAACAACAAACAGATATGGACAGGGAAAATCTACAAACATGTCGGTGTGATCCCACGCGTCATATGAGTAATCCCCTTTCGACAAAGCAGCAAAGTGTTGTAGTGCGGTCGAATTAATTAATGAAATCATCGACTTCCTCTCTGGCTATGAGGCGATGTGCGCATATTATTTTAAAACAAATTAGCATTTAGATGAAATAAGGAAAATAAAACAAAGTGCATATACAAAAACAAGAAAAATAATAAGAAATAAAATTGATTTATCGAAAAAAGCGATAAAAAATACTAAATCGATAAATTTACAAAAAGTCGACTATTTTGAAGGAAGCAATAATCACGTCGCTAATGAGCGGAGAGAGAAGTGCATAAATAATAAATAAGGCCATTGAAAAATAGATAGATAAGAAAAAATACATCAGGAGAATGTGATACAATTTATGAAAAGCCAAGTAGTTCAAAAAAAAATAAATAAATGGTAAAGCTAACCAATATCGACAAATAACACGAATAT
Source organism: Bactrocera oleae (assembly GCF_042242935.1). Classification (NCBI taxonomy): domain Eukaryota; kingdom Metazoa; phylum Arthropoda; class Insecta; order Diptera; family Tephritidae; genus Bactrocera; species Bactrocera oleae. The sequence continues at coordinate 7,128,148 of NC_091539.1, forward strand.
CGATGAATTCAAGAACTTCTTATTCTTGATGTGCATGAAATATCGATAATCTGACAAAAGTATAATGATACCAATTGTATTGGAGAGAAATCCGTAAATATAAAAAAAATGGAAAATATAATATATGGAAAATCGATAAAAATACGTTACAATATACAATATTTTAATACACGAAGAATTGTTAAAAACGAAAAAGCGATAAAAAAAATACAGGAAACTCAAAAAAATTTACCAAACATCGATTAAAAATATTAAAATTTTCGATTAAAAGCATACAAATCGGAAAAACATGAAAAATCTATGAAATTCGAAAAATATGTAAAAAAAAAATATGATGCATTTATAGAAATATTATAAATCAAAGAAATTTTAAAAAATAGATTAAAAAAAAACCGAATAAGGAAAAAAAATTATTAAAACGCTGAAGGAAAAAAAAATATCGAAAAAATATCAAAAAATCAATTCTCGATTACCAGAAAATAAAAAAAATCTTAAAAGCGAAATAATTCGAAAAAAATACAAAACCTTGATGTAATCACCAAAAATGACTAGATGTGCGTAAAATTTTAAAAAACAAGAAAATCGATTGTCACGTAAAATTTATTGTATACCATACTTATATAAATAGACATTTATTGTATAAATACCATATATGCCTTCAAAAATCGTTTATCCTTCGTTTAATATTGTGATCTGATGAGTATACATACTACGTTTATAGTACTCATAAGAAAGAATCTAAGGTTTATACTATTTTGCTGTATTCATACATTTGCAAACAAATCTTTAAACATCATATGGGTTTTGTTGAAATGTTTTAATTAAATTCTTGGTAAGCTTTGCTTACATTTGCAATAACTTCTTCCATCAAATACTTGATGCCGTTAAATTGTTTGTGCGTCACTTTGACGTATTCACTTTTGTTTCTACAAATAACTGGACGCAGAGGCAACACAAAAGCTGTGAAAATAATTTCAATTAATTGCATTGTAACGAAATTCATGCAAATTTTTATTAGCGCGCTGGGTTTTCTTCGTCCGCTCATGCACTTGACACATACAATCTGCGCAATAAATTTTTTCAATTGTTTTTGGATTTTTTATTTTTAATATTTTTGTAGTAAAATAATTATTTACGCATACTTGTATTTGTTTGGAAAATAAATCTGCACAACGCTTTTTATGATGACTTACAGACGCGTAAATTTTATGAATTTCATACAGCAGGCACGTTGCAATTGCAATGGATTTGCAAATAGTATATAATAAATATGCTTGCATCTAGATTATTTTTATACATATGTATGTATGTCTATTTGTAAGTGACGCGGCTGTTGTGTGGGTTGGTGTGATTTTTTTATGACACAATGCAATCGTTGAAAAATATTTCCGAGAATTTCTGTGAATTTCAAAAATGTCTTTGGCACGAAGCCAGCCAACCGGCATTCACCAGCAATTTGCTTGGCTTAGCTCACTCAACAAGCCGGTGTATCCACATTTATTCATTACATTTATTACTCCTTTGTTTTTGTTTCTTTGCTTTCGTACTTTCTTTAATGCATGTGCTTTTTGATATAGTAAAATTGTGTGATTTATGACGTCGCGTCATGCTTTTGGTGTGGTCGCCGCCTTCTGCGGCAGTCAACGTTAAGTGAGCATAACATTATGTGACATGCTTTCATTTTTTATATCACACACACACATACGCACATACATTCATGTGTATTTCAATTTTTATTATGCTTTAAAAAAATATTACTCATTGTCCACACGTTCACTGCTCGGTTGACAAGAAATCAATTATTTTCATAATTTGGTCATGGAAAGCGCCCACAAGTTTAATGAGCTCTCGTAATGCGCTAACAATGCGCACACACTCACATGTGTGTATGTAAGTAAAATGAGGTGGCATGAAAAGCAATCGAAAATATTTTTTTTGTGTAAAAGTAGCACAATGACCGTTTAATTTACATTCAATTGGCTACATTAAGAATTTTTAGGCCGGTGTGATATACCTAAATGCTTATAAATACATACAAACACATATTTAGAAAAGTATTGAACCTACTAAAATACCAAACATGTTTTGATTTTGTGTTTGTGGTGTTTAGAGTGGGTGGAAAAGCTTCTTTAAAAAATAAATAGGGTGTGTTTTCAGTTACATCTTACTACTAAAAAATGCGTAAAATGTCCCTAAACCTGCTTTAAAAACTTTATACAGAGTTGCTTTTCAGCATTTTAAGGTTTTAAACTTTTTTAAACCACATGTGGCTTCATATAGGACACTTTGTATGCTAGCAATTTCCATATCCATTTATAAGTTCTTATTGCTCTCGGGTGATTTGTATATAATTCAATTTTAATATAAGCTGAAAAGTAGAAAAACAACGTAGAAAATATTTCGATATAACCTCAAATAAGAAAAAAACCTTACATTCGGCTGCAGCGAAGCCACAATGCCCTCAACAGATGCATTTCTTATAGTATAAAGGATATAAAAAGATCTTTATCTTCATTTTGATCGTTCATTGTGTATGAGAGCTATATGCTTTATTGGTCCGATTTGAACATTTTGTTCGGAAATTGCGCCGTTGCCTTAGGCAATAACCCGTGCCAAATTTCAGATACTTGTATATATCTTGTCAAATAAAAGGGAGCAAGAATTTAATTTTGATCGTTCAGCTTGTATGACATCCTATATCCTATAGTGGTCCGATATCCACGGTTTGACCAATGAACAGTTTCTTGGGGAAAAAAAAGTGTGCAAAATTTCAGATCGATATCTAAAATAATTTGCCGAGCCAGATTGAGGATGTTTCACCGCAGATACATAAGCCGGACGAAGAAGTAACAGGTACAGGAAATCAAGGGTCCAAACCAGAGTTTGCAGTTAAAAATAAGCTTTACCGAAAGAATCTGTATATACCTATGAAAAGATTTTTGACAAACTCTTGGTTACAAATTATGGAATGCCATTTTTGCGTCATCAAACAAAAATTCCGGTGGTTTATAAAAAAAACAATATACTGCAAACATACACAAATTCATGTACAATATGTACTACGTAATCGGAAATGCAAAAACAACCACTTTATCCCACAAAATATTTTTCATTACAATGTATTTGACTTTCTTTCACATGGTTACATAGTTTATATTTAGTTCCCCCACAAATTATTCATTCACATCCTTATGCTTGATAGCTTGATTGAAATGGGCTGTGCGTGTGTGTGGATGCTGTGTTGATGACGGTGCTGGCATTGGCATACACTTATGTATGTAGTTTTAGCGCAACGCGTATGGGACCCCCCAAATTTGCTGCATTTAGAAATAGAGGGTTGGCAATAAAGAAAAGTGGCGTTGGCTGACAGTATTGGACAATATGATGAGTATATATAGATTAGTAGGTTTGTGTACATATACATACATATGTATATACATTTTTGTAGTATACAGTAGCATTTACTAGCGCCCACGTTGGCATGTTTAGTGTGTTTATGTAAAGAATTTATATTTTGGGGATGGAATAATTAATGTAAGGGCAAATTTCTTAAATAAAAATTTATAAATTTACTAACTGAAAGAACTAAAACATATATGTATGTATGTGTTTACGGCTGTGTAGAACATATCGATATTTATAAAAATTATTGATTTATTACCGATAAATTAACGAAAACGCATTTCAAACCCTCTAAAATATTAAAAGTGATATACAATATGTTTGATTAAAGTATATGTATATTTATTAAAATAATATTTGTTATTATCGATAAATTATCAAATATGCATTTTAAATACATACTATAACATATTGTTTAAATTTTGAATTCAGAAAAAAATCAATTAATATTATTAAAGGTTTAGTTAATTATCGCTACGTTATTGCTATTTTCCGAAAAAAAAATATTGTTGTCGATAAATTATCGATATTTGCAGGCACAATAAATATTTTGTTAAAAATAATTGATATATATTCTTATTATATATAAAGTTTGTCATCGATAAATTATCGATACTTACAGAAAAGGTAAAGTAAATTATCGTTACATTATCACTGTATTACAAAGAATGATAATTATTGTCATCAACAATTAATCAATATTCTTATATAAATACAAATTTTGTCATCGATAAGTTATCGACTAAACATTTATTAATATTAGTTTCAAAATTGATTTAGCTATAGGTATTTCAAAATATATTTATTTTTTAGCATTTACAATGATATTTAATAAAACAACACTCAAACTGTGTCAAGTGCGTTAAAGCGCGCATAAAAAAAAACAAAAATTCCACATCTACAAAATTTAATGCCACTATGTGCTATTTACCCGAAAACCTGTTCCACTAACAGACAAATTTATTAAAAAGAAACTCACAAAGCCATCAATCATATCGTAATAAAACATGTGCGCACAGTTCGCACACTAGTTGGCTAATTATAGACAAACGAGCAACTAATAAGGTGGAAGGTTTTTGACAGTTTGTCGCGAGTATTTATTTTTCGAACTGCAAACAGTAATTATTATAAAAGTTTGTGAGTCGTATAGGAATTTATTTGGCTGCTAATATTTTCTGCTTCTTTCTTTTTCTTTCTCTACAACCTTTTTCCACCTTACTCACTTACCTAATTAATAAATTGCTTAATATGCAGCACACTTGTTATTTAAATATTCATACTCTGACCGTAAATGGTCACCATAAAGATAAAAAAAATGGAAAATGCATTTTAAATGTGTAGTGGCAACCATGCGCTTAATTATGGACAAGCGAACGACAACATTAATTCGCTGACTGCCAAAGCAATGCTGTTAAGGCAAAAGTTACGTTGGCAGCGCCAAGGCAAAACTATAAGCAAGTAATGATGCAAAAAATATCTCAGCAATAAGCGCTATCTGCAATTGGCAAGCGCAATTTTTAGTTAAGTAAGTGGGCTATTTCGACGATATTATTTTTTTTTGCGGCCCCCTTGCTTAGTTGTCATTACCAATTATGGAAACATGTTGAGTTGCGCACGAGTTTGGCTGTTTAGTGTACTCAATTTGAAACTGCGGGGCCTCGCCGCCGACTTATCATCAATAATCTACTTGGGAGAGAACAAAAAATTTCATTTTAAGTCTATTTATTCTAAAACATGTATAAAGGATCTGGTAAAAAGTAATTAATAATTTTTCCAATATATGGCTTTAATAAGCGTTGTATAAGTGCAATCGGGTTATGCTATTTGGCGTAAGAAAGATAATATTTCGTACTAAAAATACTTCTCAGACAATTTTGTCATGGGTCGACCAGTATAGTTTGAGCAAGCGTCAAAAATTCACACCGGCAAAAAGAAAATACGCTATATTTCGAAATTTGTCGAAAATATCTATAATATATTTTCGAGTCCGGACGCCATGTAAGCGCTGTTCTATTGTTCAGAAGTCAGACATTCAACTGTTTGTAACCCTTTAAATAACGCGGCATCGCTACTATGAGGAGCTGCTCTGCGGCCAAACTCTTAATTCGGACCTGTGCTGTCAACAATTGGCACACTTTGGCCAATAGGAGAGGAATTGTGTTCCATCAAGACAACGCCAGACCATACAAATCGATAGTGACGCGCCAGAAGCTTGGTTGGGAGGTTTTTATGCATCACATTATAGTCCTAAACTGACAACAAGTGATTACTACCTGTTTTCGTCTATGGCGAATGATTTTGTTAGTGAAAAATTCGACTCAAGAGAATCTTGACTGTTCCAGTTTTTCGCACATAGCGACGTGAGTTTCTATGAGAGTACTATGAAATTATCTTCGAAATGGCAACAAGTTATCGGATAAATCGCATCATTCTAATCATCTAAATAAAGCCTTCAGAGTAATACAAATTTATTGTATTTTTTATTACTAGATATTATAATGTATAATATTCTGATGAAGGACTGAAAGACATTTCACATTTTTTTATATTAGCAACGAGAGGAAACTTGAGTCTCTGAAGCTTACTATTAATACGCTACTAAAGACAAACGTCAAATTTTAGTTCGATAAACTCAAACGATTATTCGATACTAAATCAAATAATAATAATAATAATAAGGCGTTCCAACTTCCAAACCAGCACTGTGCAACTACATAAATGATTTTGGGTCACACAAGCGACACACTGGAGACGATTTTCATATCACCAGCTTGCATTTACGCTCTATGTCTGCTATTATTTTTATTCGCGTGAAGCCAACAACATTTAATAAGGTTTCCTGTGTTTTGATGTTTTGCGCACCAAATGTCAGTATAACTTCGATACGACGTAGTATTTGTAGTGGCAGAAAGGCACAACAAGGACAACGTGCAGAAGAAAAGTAAGAAGTAGCATAAGATGTTATGGAGGGCAAACTGGCGCGCTAACAATGAGTCATATCAATATGCGAGCTTAATTCATGTGTAGTACAGTTAGAGGGTATGCGACAACAACAGACAGACCGAATATCAGTCAGTTCGTTACCATATGCAGTGAGTGTCCGGAAGCAGCGCAACGTAATAGTTATGGCTGGCAAATTTTATATCCTTCAATCGTGCTAAAAAGTTCTTGTATTTGTTTTTTCTTTACTCTCTACGCTTTGACTTTATGAGTCTGCGCTAAATAATTTATTAGGCGTTTATATTATATTATATTATATAACAGAATGTGTTTGCTTTAAAAGTAAGTTTTGTTTATGGCCTTACACATGTTTAGTGGGTTGTTGGAAATCGACACTTTTATTTTTAGGATGACCGAAATTTCTGGCAGCAAATTCATGATGAGCCATGCGTGTAATAAACATTTATAAAATATTTATACGCTTACGTGATTGAGATATCTTTGTGCGATATACAGATATATGGGGGCGTATAAGTTGAAAAGACATGTCTGATTATGTAATAATTTAAAACTTTTTGCCGGAAAAAAATTCTAATTGGACAAGAAAAATTGCAATAGAAAATAGTTTAGGTTAGCGAAATTTTTATGAAAGCAAGAAAACAAACGTCTTACAGTAAGCTTTGATATTTCTCAGTTTATTGATAAGACAAATATGTTTCTTATGTCCTTTCGGGCGTGCAAGGATATATATATTTGCATAAAACCAATAACAAAATGATTGAACCGCAACGACTTTCAAATTAAACCCTGTTATTTTGTATTCTACCAGTTATTAACGCACACATTTGCAGTAATTTTAGCACGCAATAACAGGTCCTTGTGTTACATTTAGACGACACATGCGCAGTACAAACAAATCAAACAAAAAAAATTAAGAAAATAAAAATATAAAAAAGTTGCAGAAAAAGCAATTCGAAATATCTTATTGTACTTTTATACTTCAGTCTATAATTTATGCTCACCATCCCATTTATTAGACGCAGGGTTGTGTTTGAGATGACATAATATGTACTGTCAGTGCGCAATGGTTAAGAAGCAGCATGTGTGCGTCGATATGTGTGTTTGGCTTTATATTTAACCGCTTTGTTAGCATTGTCAACGTAGTATATAATTTTGTTGTCATGCGGGTAAAACGCAAACAGGAAGAGGACATTAACCTTCGCAATGATAGCATGCAAACCCACACTACTTCCTCAAAGTATTGCTTACAAAGTATAAGTAAAACTAACTACCTATTGTAAATGCTGAATAACATGGTTCTATGGTACGCTTATCACTGCAGACTGAACAAAAAATATAATTTTAGTAATAAAAAATAACACATTTATATAGATATTAGTATAGTGGAAGCCGATTTATGACATTTTTTTTTGGCTATAAATGTATAGTTTTACAATGGGAATCACCCCTGAGTGGTTGATTTAGTTTAGTAGATTTTTCATAGCAGAAATACTTCTGGAAACTAATAAATATCATCGATCCATTAAGTCAGTTAAGAGGCACATATAGTGTAAACAAAAAAAATCGATTTTTTTCTTAAAAAATACACTAAAATTTGAAATCCATATCTTAGATAGTATTTAAGCTATAGCCTTATGAAGTGTAGCCGTTCAGTTTTTCAACAGTTTATATTTAAACGCGTTTTTCTTATAACTATTTACGTTCCTAAAATTTGCTTGAGTGATTATTCCAACGCAAATAATTCGAATCGATTTTGGCAGACCAAACAATCAAAATTTTGCCTAAAATTTATACTTTTCTTTGACCGTACGCCATTGTACGGACAATATCTTCCATTTTCTTCAAAATTTTTTACTGTGTATTTTTAAAATATGTAGAAATATACCCTTAACATTTTTAAACAATTGACTTGAATTGACAACTTTCACACTACGTGTGTTTCTTAAAGTCTATTTACAATTGCATATTGCATACTCCTTGTAAGCATTCAAAATAACGTATACGCGGTGTAAGCGCTATGGCATTGTATATCGAATTGCGATAATTCCAACTTTTCAATCAAAATAAAATGGAAAAGGAATTACAAATCGTACGCAAGTATTGACATAATCAAATGCTAATACTTCTATATATGTATGTACATGTGTATATATAGTAGTAGCATACTACGCTAAGTCAAGCACTCGCACTTAAAAATGTGTGCGTCCGCACTTCATGCAGCAGAGAGGCAAGAAAGCGTAGCACTTTTCCCAACATTAAACTGCCATTCATTATACAGAATAGCAAATTAGCCCAAGGGACAATGACTGACAACAAAACGAGTAAATGAGGCTTTATTTAAGCGCACGAGCACACATGCACTGTTTTAAAAGCAAAAAAAATAAATAAAACGTTAGTATGCCGCCAGGTAAGTTTATTACAAATTTATGAAAACGTAAAAAATCAGTCAAAAAGGTTTTATAAAGCCTATACCGAGAATTAAGACAAATGGCATATTTACATAACCTGCTAATTATACAATATTTATTTTGGAGACGTTCATATACATATACAGACATATGTAGATAAATAAAGACGTGTGTTGGAAAAAGAAATATTAAAAATGAAACAAAGAATAACGTTTGTGTGAACTCAACAATTTTGAGTGACGCAATTAGGCGTTTCACCCAGATTGGCCTCAGATAAGCTGAGCTTGAGGCTCTACTAAAATGTTTTAAGTCAAAATAAGCTATCTAAATTTTTCAACCATTTAGAAACTGGAGTTTTCATTGCAGGTATGTGATTTTAATTGCGAATACAACCGTTTTATGAATGTACAACGTTTTTGAATGGAAAAGGCACAAAAGGTTATAGGAGGTAAAATGATATAAATGTCTAGTAAACGTTAATAAGCTCGTGTTTTCGATCCAGGTATGTGGTTCGGCTGAAATGTGCCTGAATGTAGGCAACGTTTTATTTATGAGTGTTTTTATATACAATTTTGAGCGTACTAAAAATTTGGAATAATTTAGAATGAAAGAAAAATAAACGAACATAGAATAAAAAGATTTAAACATCTAATACTTGTAATAAATAGTATACGGTGTTGCCTGTAATAATACTCTTTTGCTTTTAAATTTTTTTGTCGATTTTTTTATCAATTTTAAAAGTATGCATTGCTAAAGAAAATTGCAGCACTTTAACGCTTCTGAAAGGCGCACACAAAAGAATTTTTTCTGTCAAGTAAAATATATGGCTAATAGGTCTGTCAACATTTTAAGCCTAAAAATAAAATAATTAAGAATGCTCACATAATGAAATACTTTATTTACAGTAAATGTAAGTATATGCATATATGTATGCCATATATATAATATTATTTCAAGTACTTGGCGTCTTCAAAAGCAACACGACCACCAGCTCTATTTAACTGTCAGACTTTATTACTGATAAATTGTTATGAATGAGTCAGTGTAAGAAAAGTTTAAATGAATTTGGAGGCAATATATTTGAAGCAATATCTAAATTGAATGCGAGCCAATTCATAAGCTAAACTTTGACTTGCCTCAACTGGAAATGTGGCGGCGGCCGCAAACTTTGTGAGATAAGTAAGATAAAAAATTAAGTGCTTGTGTAGCAAAATATATAGCTTATATTATAAATATAATAAAAAAAAGTTGTCTATTAAGTCAGCAAGCAATTGAATTGAGCGCTCTCGAGAGTATTTAAAGCGCAGGCCAAGCAACGTATTATTAAATAGTGACCGAAAAAAGCACTGAACCGATATGATGAATCAAAAGAAATTACATCATCAAAGCGTGATAAATGTCAGAGAGTGAGAAGAAATTTTTATACAGCAATAAATATTTGCAACGAACCGGTCAAGGACAGTTTTGGTTTAGACGAAATTGACAGCGGAGACAGCAAATTGCAGTAAAAAAACAGAGGAAATATGCGAATGCTTCGAAGAGACGGAAAAATAGTTGTTGCGCAACTAAAGCATATTTAATTTTAACTTTAAAGGAAATGGCTTACGAAATACTGCCACAACTTCAAAGACAACTGGGCGTACTGTCACTTTGAATGGCATATAAAACGAGCGGAAGCATTCTCAAAAGCAATCACGGAGAATGCGCTTCCTTTTTACGCAAATTATATTTTTTTAAGCTTTTTCTTAGACAAGAGTGGCAAGTAAAGTATGTTGCTATAGAAAGCAGGAAGTCTAATGTCAGCTTTGACAAATATTTGCACAGCATATCCAGACATTCATTGACTGTGCAAGAAGTCGAAGGTGAAAAGCATTGCTAAAGAATACTAAGAGGAGCGTCAACAACAAGTGAGTGGGATTCACAGGCGAGCAATAAAAACAATATATATATATATATACATAAATAAAAATCTACGCTTGCTGTGTAAGTGTCATGAGCAGCTTTCTATTCATGCTGCCTAAGCATAGAAGGAAACCGAAAGGCAGCAAATGTGAAGGACAATGAACCAAGGAAGCGAAATTTAGGTTACAGCTTGCCTTTATGTTGGTTTTATATATTATATATTTTACCATAATATTTAGATGGAACACTCTTTGGTTGATGCACACTATGAAAATTCATTTTTACAGATCATTTGGCAACACGCTAGTATCTGTCATTGTAAGTAGGTGTGAATAGGCTATAATGCATTTGTGTGCATAGGCTATAATATACAGTATAATGAGCGGCGATATTAAAAGTGTAAAGCCGGAAACTAGATAGCAACTATGATGTCATTAAACTTACCACCAAAGTGTGCAATTCAACTTTTAATTGTCTAATAATAATAAAGCACTTACCTGAAAGTAAAGAGAGAAAGTTAAATGATTAAAAAAACGTAATACAGTGCAATAATAGTAAAATATATATTTTTGGAATAAAAAAATAACATGGAAAACATAATTTTGACATTCAAAAGTATGCGTCAAAAAGGTTTTTTTTTTTTCTAAAGGTAGAGCACTAATTTCTTTAAGCGGTTATAACCACTTGCAAATCAGAAAAAACGTTTTTTTTGTAATTTTTTTTTTTTTTTGAACAATTATTTAATTTAATTTTGTGAGAAAATTTACTCTTCAGATTGGCTTAAAACTCGAAACCATTTTCAAAATTTTGTTTCTTCAATCATTACGTTTTAAGTTTTGGGTAGCTAATTACACCAACACGCTCGTATCTCCAAAACTATTTGCCGGATAAAATTTTTCGGAGAATATATTCCTATATACATATATGTACATACGAAATACATATAAGCAACATTTTTTTGAAATTCATAAGTGCAAATAGAAGGGTTAAGTTCGTTGAACCTTAAGGGTGCCTTCTAGTTTAGAAACTTTAAAACATCAGATTTTTTGCCATATTTCAAGAGTTTAGATACTCAAAAATATCTTCCTAAAATTTTTTTCAAAATCAAATTATTTTCACTGTTAAAGCCATTTTAGTGTCGTGACAACTCGCCCGTTTAAGTCTTAACAAAAAAACTTTTTCGTTGCGGTCGTCATGATATTTCAGGTTCTAGTTAAACGTCGATTTACTTGCAGTTTAGCACGAATATTCTACTTACCGTATGCACCAACAAAAACTGAAAATTTCCAAATTGTAATATTTTGAAAAAACTTCGTGAAAGCTAAAAAATTAGTGAAAAAATACGAATTTTTACACAACAAAATTTTTCTTCAGTTTTCTTGATTCATACGCTAGTGACATTTATACTAAACAAAAATCCGTCATTGCTTTATTTTTGAAATGATCACAAATGTACAAATCCGGACGACGAGAACGCAGCTGTTTTCTACTCCTTTACTTCAAAAACGCGCAACTTTATGAAAACGCAACATGAAAATTTATATTATTATTTTTTGAAATTTATTTTGTGTACTTTTCAAATAATATAAATAAACATATTAAAAAAAAATTATAGTAAAAATAAGAATTGATTTTTTTTATTAATAGCAAAAAAACGCTCGAAAATTGGAACCTTAAGCTATCGATAAACGACTCTCAATCAATTTGACAATATCAGCTGTTCAGCTGTCATATTAATAAATGATAGATTGTCAACTTTTTGAGGAAACTAAGACACTTGAGTCTCTGCTTCTACAAAAGATAATAACTTTTTATGTTAGATTTCGTTTGAAGTAAACTTTAGGGTAGGCATAAGCCAATTTAAAATATAATAATATTTTATTTTAGATTTCGTTAGGAAAGGGGTATATTATGGGTAGTACAGTTTAAAACTGAAATTTAGCTACTTATGTAATTATAAAAACTTGGGAGTTGTCATCTTAATCAGCTTACTCTCCGAATTTAGCATTTTCTGTTTCAAAATATTGTAAGTGTTGTAATACGTAATAATTTACCAAAATAAACAAAGAAAAATTCTAAAAATTATATGACTTACAGGTTGGTTGTGACGTTTCTGCTCTTACCAAGAAATAACACTACTAGCTCCAAATTTTTTTTTTCTCAAGTTAGTACATCTGTCGTGAGAACACATGCAAAGTTACAAGTCATTCTATCAATTAATTATTTGTTTACAAGCCATTTGAAGTTGACGTGTCAGAATATATTTAATATGGAAAAAATTTCATATCGCGCAGTGATTAGATTCTTTGTCTCCTCAACTTTAAAACTTACAGTTGAATTTTAGGCGAGTGAATTTAAACGTGGCCATACTAGGCTTGAAGACGATCCACGTGAAGGACATTCAAAAACTGCAACCACACCAGAAATCATTGAGCAAGTTCATAATATTGTTAGTGAAGATCCAAGCTTGACTAAGCGTGAAATTGCTAATCAGACGAAAGAGTACTTCATATTTTTCATGCAGAATTGAATGATTGAAGAAAAACAAACTTCTCAGCATAATTTGGAGCATGTTATGCAGAATAAACTCGATTTCTTGCGTCGTTGTATAACTATGGATGAGACTTGTATCTACCAACATGATCCAAAATTGAAATAAGAACGTTTACAGTGGACTGAAGCTGGTTGTTCAGCTCCAAAGCAGTTGAAGTCACAACCATCAGCAAAGAAGATTATGGCATTCATTTTTTGGGATGCAAAAGGAATTTTGTTGATTGATTATCTGCAGAAAAGTATAACAATCAACGCTGCATATTATTGCAGTCCTTTGGATCAGCTGGATGAAAAAAATTGGTGAGAAAATAACTGGTTTGCAGCACAAAAATATAATTTTTCATCAAGACAATGCACCTGCTCACAAAGGTGTTTTAACAATGACAAAATCCAACGAATTAAAGTATGAATTGCCAAAGCATCCACCGTATTCGCCAGATGTGGCTCCCAGCGACTACTACCTCTTTAGAAACCTTAAACAATTGCTTCGTGGAAAGCGTTTTTCGTCTAATAAAAAAGATATTATAGCCGTAGACGGGTATTTTGCAGCGCTTCCGGAAAGTCATTATAGGGATGGCATAAAATTTTTGGATGATCATTAGAATAAGTGTATTGAGGGTTAGGAAGATTATATTGAATAAAAATATATATTTCGTGCCAAAAACAGTATTTTTTCATTTCGAGCGCAGACACTTTTCAATCGACTTGTACGAGTACCAATTTTTGCAGTGAAATGTCAAATACATCATTTGTCAGAGACTTATACGCTCCATCCACACTTTATTGCATAATATGCCAACATAATATCTAGTTAAATTCATCTCTAAACACATATAATACATTTTCTTACGAATGAAAGGAGGCAAGTAGTACATTTGTTCAGTGATAGTAAAAACAAGAAAAAAAACGTTAACTTCAGCAGCACCGAAGCTTTAATACCCTTCACAATGAATTTCTAATTGCACTTCTTGCATTTCTTTATAAGAAAAAAAAAAATCGTTTATCAAAATAATTATAGTGATTTTGTTCGAACAGCTTGTGTGGAGGCTATATGCTATAGTGGTGCAATCTGAGCAATATGTTCGGAGATTGTAGCGTTGCCATGGAACATAAACTATGCCGAATTTCCGGAAGATATCTTGTGAAATAAAAAAGTTTTCTATACAAGGACTTGATTTGATCGAACAGTTTGTACGGCAGCTATATGCTATATTAGTCCGATATGGCGATTTCGGCAAATGAGCAACTCCTTAGATCGAAAAAAAGTGTACAAAATTACAGATGGATATCTCAAAAACTGTGGGACTCGTGGTCAATTTAATATACACCGTTCGGGGTATAATAACGCATCACAACCATGGCGACTAATGCAAACAGCGCAAATGAATATTGCTTACTTTGCATAAGTATGTAAACGTGTACACCTTTATTTACCTAATTTTGTTTATCTTACATTTGACTTTCAGTTTTCATTTCGTGCATATAGCAAAGGTGTAGCCGGCAAGAAAAACCAATAAACAGTTGGCAAAATCATACCAATAAAGTGTAATAACAACAAAAAGATAAAAATGCAAAACGTGCCACAGCAGACAATACCGTTGGCGACGATGAAGTCACCTTGGCTGCAGTAGCTCCAGGGCACAGCGGCAGGCGCAAACACAAGCACACGCTGTCATACAAGTTGACAACTTGCTAATGACGTTGTCGCTTGAAAAGTCAATTCACACAGTAAAATGTCAATAAAACACAGCACACGTGTGAAGTAATGTGAAGCGGTTTAAGTTATCTTTTGGCATCGTCTATGATGCCATTGCCGTAATGCATGCAAAATAGACGCTGTCGCTGTTGGTTTGTGCCACAAGCGTGCGCGCGTTCACACACTAGATATGAAAGTGAATAGGTGGTAAAGAATTATGTGTGTGGCTTGTGTGACGTATGTGGTGTACTCGACGCGTATGCGCTCATTTTCGTCGTTGACATTGACATACTGTTTGACACTTTTCACTTTTACGCAGGCGTATGAAGCTCGTTTTTGCTGCGGTTGTTAATGAATACACTGCGTAGGTGTTATGTATGGCACGATCAGCCACAATTTTATGTGTGGTAGTTACAGCGCAGGTAGAATGTAATGATTTAAGGCGCAATTGAATTTTTCGCACTAAGCTTGCATGTAAAATGAGCTGTTGTTGCGCAGGCGTTTTATTGATGTTTAATGGGTTTGCAAAAAATATACAGAGTACAGTTGCAGTTGTTTAAACTCATGGTAATACTGTTGACTTTTATAGAAAGAGCAGAAATATAGCTGCAAGACGAACTGTCATCAATTCTTCGCCTCCGAGCACAGGAAGTTTATAAGCGCGTTGGTTTGTGTTAATCCAGCAAAAATTTCAAGTTAAGGTTATGTGGTTAGGCCAAGATTTTTGTAAACCGTTTAAACCAGAAACATAATTTTTTTTATCTCATAGGCAATAATCATTCGGTCGAAACGAGAAGTTTCGTTATATTTGTATTCAAAACTTAATATATCTGAGAAATTAACTCGGAATGGTTACATCTAGAGCAGTGGTATGCTGATCTGAGACCAAATATAAAACATATGTAATGTGTCTAGTGTTTTAGGTTGCTGTTTTTGGTGGGAAATTTGAACTTCGAACCCAATAACACAGTGAATGGAACAATATTCTTATAAGAAAAGTAGCTATTATCGACATTATTTGATTATATCGGGTCTATAACTATATTGGTGTGGTTTGCCAAGAGATGGCGTAACTTCATTATTATTCCATTGTTCCAATATTCCGAACATGCGTTAGAAAGCTACTGTCCTTGTGTGTATTTTTCAGTATACATCTGTCATTCATTTGAGGTGTACACAAAAATAATTTTTTTTCACTTAAATTTGACGAACCTTGCGACGGAAAAAGTGTGTTTGTAGTGAGTTCTTCTTCATTAGTTTAATATGAAACAAAAACCTCAGTCGAAGGTGAACGAAAGTTAGTGGAAGTTTATGGTGAAGCTAGAGCATGTTAAGCGAACGTGCCAAAAGTGGTTTGTACGATTTAAAAGTGGTGATTTTGACTTGGAAAACGAAGAATGCCCTAGGCGATCAAAAAAGTTTAAATATGAGGTACCTAGAAGCATTACACGATGAAGATTTTTGACAAACCCGATAAGAGCTCGCAAAACCTTTGGGATGTACTCAAGCAGTCATTGCAAAACGTTTAAAAGCCGCCGAATACATTTAAAAGCAAGGAAATTGAGTGCCATAAGAATTGAAGCCCAGATACGTTGAAAGACGAAAGAAATGCTGCTTGTATGTTACAAAAAGAAGTCGTTTTTGCATTGGATTGTCAAAAAAAAACATCACCAACGAACCAAATCAACGGAATAGCCTGCATATTCGGCCAAGGTAATACTCTGTATTTGGTGGAAACAGAAGAGCGTGTTGTATTATATGTTTCTAAAGGCTAGCTACCAGCAACAACACGGTCGGAATTCGCGACTAGGCACGATGCAAAAATGTTCCATCATGACAACGCTCAGCACCAAGTTAGAATACCCGCATATTTGGAAAACAGTAGCTGGGAAGTTTTGCTACACCTATCTCATGACCCAGACCTTGCCTCTTCTGACTACCATTTGTTTCAGTTGACGCTGAACACCACACTAAAATACGGTTCCCATTAGAACGGTGTAACAAAAATTGTCGCAGTTATTTTACGACGGAAATCATAAATTGTCAGAGAGTTGGCTAAATATTGTAGCTTCAGATGTGTAATACTTTGAATAATACTATTGTACATGTTTTCGTTAAATAAACGTACAGGTTAAAAAAATGCACGAATATAGTTAAAGAAACGATTATGTTTTAATTACTTAGCTGTTATTTCTGCATTAAATAGAAAATTACTTGCTTGAACTTTAGTTAATGAGCTAAGCCTGTTCCCTAGCTCTTCACTCGACACTTTTTAGTTATTTTTCTTTTTATTTCTTTTATTACTATTCGAAGGAATAAAAAATACGTTTCACGAAGTGCGCCGCTACACCGCGGTGCTGCTATCTATCTACCTTACCTTATTGGTATGCAGAATGCAAAGTAAATACCAGTAGTCATTTATCAAGTGCCGGCTCTATAAAACGCCCACAGCTGGTGTGATTTTATACCAATGTGGAAATAGTTATATGTATATCTATCTTATATATATATGTATATATTACATGCATTTTCAGGTGACATAATTGTGTGTAAGTATTTTTCGACGTGTCAAACTACCACTCCGCATACTTAACGTTCTCATTGCATTTCAACTCACGGCATTTATTTTTTTCCTTTGTTTATTTTATTTGAAAACATTGTGCGGCTTTAATATTTTCATAACAAATAAATACATTTTATTTTTATTAGCGATGTGTGCGTGAGAAGTGTCAACGCGTTTGACAGCAACGCTGCTGCCTTGCATTCGGAATGGAAATGCTTGCATGTTGAGCACTTGAGATTGATATATGCACAAATGGGTTGCAGTGGAGATTGAGCAACGACTATCAAGCAAATTAGGTAGGCAATCAACGTGCATAACTTAGATTAATAGCTGTAAATGATGTAATTAGATTAATGCGCTGACAAAGGCAGCTACTTTGAGTAGTAAGGTGTTGGTGGTAATTATACATATATAATATAAATAAATAAAAAATAAAACATATTAAGAGGATGCAACTTTTTAAGCAATGTATGTAAAGGAGGACGCTCAGCTGGTAAACAACTTTCTGCTTCAAAAGCAATAAAAAAAATAAATTAAATGTGCTCCTGCCACAAAACCGCATTATCGACCAGCAGTTTGCTGCATTGTAAACTTTGCACGTACTCCATTTAAATGCCGCAGCATCGCATGGGTCACAGGAGAACGTTGAATGGACAAACCAAAAAAAGGCACAAGGAACGAACAAGCTAGCAAGGTAAAGCGAAAAAATAAGACGTAATAAAAATAAACTTGTTCTTAACTGCGTAAAACGTGAAGAAAGTTCAAGCGTCACTTTTTATTTTTGCATATCCATATGCACACACATAAATAATGTATAAGTGCTTGTGAAGGTATTGGTGGTATTCGCAATTTGCTGCCTTTTTAATTAGAAGCTGTTTGTTTTTAGGCTTGGCATAAGGTACAAGTAAGTATAACTTGAATGACGTACAATAAATAAAAATTATAATACCCTTCACAAATAAAAAAGCTTTCCATACAAAAACTTAATTTTAATTGTTCAATTTGCACGGCAGCTAAATTATATAGTAGTCCGATCGGAACAATTTGTTTGGAGATTGTAGTGCTGCCTTGGATAATTATCTATGCCAAATTTCGTGAAGATATCTTGTGAAATAAAAAAGTTTTACATAAAAGGATTTGATTTTGATCGGTTATTTTATATGTTAGTTGTCCGATATTGGCGATTCCGACAAATGAACAGCTTCTTGCGGAGAAAAAGACGTGCGAGACGATGATTTTATTGAGTCTCCTTTCTTATTTTCTTCTGGGTGTTACAAACTTCGTGGCAAACTTAATATACGCTGATCAGGGTATAAAAACTCAGGTAGGTACCAGAGTTGTTTTTAAATCATTTCTAAGTGCGACAAAAAGGTTTGCTATAAGTAAACATTCTTCATCACGAGCGAGCATTGAGAATTTCAACATTTATGTTTGCTGTACAGATAGATATAGCAGAAATTGATAGAAGCAAATAATCAATAAAAACAATAAGCAATACAAACATACAGACATGTGTCTGTGCGTGCCTATCTCATTAGTAAAAGATAAACAGATAAAACTGCCGCCGAGTCTGTAAGGTTATTTAGGAACATAAGCAATTTGAAACAAAAACACAAAACAATGAAGTAAAAAATAACAGGTAGTGTAAACTCGTATTTAGGTTAATAATAATAAAGAAAAAAAAACAAAAAAGGGCGCTTTCTCACTTCAACACATCATACATTTCAACACTTGAAATTTAAGTAGGTAAACCTTAAATAAAATGTTATTTTTTTTCTGAGATTGGCACAGCTTTAACGTTGAATCGTTATAAATTGTCACAAATCACTTCAAACACTATGTATTATAAAATAGGAATAGAAAATCAAAATTTTGCTTAATTTTGAGTGACCAGAATTCGGGCCGGATATAGGAATACATTTTTTGTGAAACAAGAAATTTTACGTTAAAAATTATAAACAGCATACAATTGGAAAATCACGCACTAAAATAAGCCTTCAGGGGTCACATTGATGCTAAAAATCTCAAGTGTAAAACTATCTACTTATTTGCTTGGTGTTCAAAGCAAATTTTTCCATTTCAACTACGTTTATACGGCAGTGACATTAAGAAAATTATTATTTCCGCAATTATGTCGCGCCTAGCCACTTTTGTAATATTTGTCTGTTGAAACAAGATCAACGCAACTGGGGTAAACTCTGATAAAATTATCAAATAAAAAATAATAACACAACTACTCCACATCCGTCTGAAGTCAAGTGTTGTTTGTGACTTTACGTTGTTGCATAGGCAAATTGTATAAATTTGTCAAGCATACGCGTAAGTATGCTTAAATTGATAAGAATACTTGTGCAGCTCTGACATATATGGTAGTGACAGCGTATTTTAGAGAAATACAGAGAATAAATACATAGATGCAAATATGGTAGTACAAATGAAAGTGACTAAATAACAATTTATACACGGAAAAAATATTTTTAATACATGCAAACATTATTATTATAAAACAATGATCAAAATAATTGTAATTAAATGAAAATATTGGCCAATTACGTGCAAAATATATATATTTTATTTTGTCGCTATAAATATCGCTGTCAATGAGATAAGATTGCATTTTGTTTACATCAGCAAAATATTGTTGCGATTTAACAGAATAATCGCTAATAATCGATAATATATAGAACAATCAATCACTACTTTTCTTTAAAATATTATTGCAGAACATACAACAGAAATTTTAGCGATTTTTTGTAAATTATGGAATATAAAAAACAAAAACAACAAGAAAAAAAGCAAATAATCAATTTAAAGTAGCCTTGCACATAAAAACATTTGCTTGAACTGTCATTATTGCCTTCCTTATCAGCATGTATGCACAGGCACTGTATATAGGTCATAATTAAATTGAACTAATTTTTTTTGTGTTTACTACTATATACAAACATAAGTACAATAGATGGAATTGTTTATAAAGTGATGTGAACAACAAATAAAATTAATTTCTACATTTGCACAGTGCATGCAAGAGTATGGGCAGCTACACAAGCGCTATTCTCGCTAGCAACTGTGTGTAATAATGATATTTGATTGCAATAATTTTAAAGAAATTCCACATATTTGAACATTTGATTTGGCTTTTTTCAAACAAATAGCGGATTAAATTTGTTTACTCTAACAATAAATGTTGTCCCTAGCAACAGGGGGTTATCGATTGTTTGAATATTTGTCCAATAAAACTAGTTAAATAAACAAACAACAACATGCCAAATTTATTTGCTATAGCATTAATAAGTTTACTAAAATAATATTTTTACATTTCATCAGAGAAATGGCACATTTAACATGAATTTCGCAAACCAAAATATTTGTGTATTTATGTATTTATTAAAGGCACCCCAAATGTCACACATGCACACATTTCATATTACCAACTGTAGCGCTTTCACCAGCCAGAATAAAATCATTTCGTGCCACCACCAACCCTACACCTACTTTATGACTATCGATCCAATATAGCGCTGAGCAAAATAAAAATCCACCACCTCCTTTTTGTACTAAATAACTTGTATGCTAGTGTTTAGCTGTTGTCATACATTCTCCCCGGTTACCATACGCTTGGCAGGACATACGAGCGTCAAGACTTGACAAAGGCAGAATATAGCTTATTGGAGTTTCTGGCGATGCAAATGGTGACAAATGTATGACCTGTAAGGCCTGCGTATTTATATGGTACATACACATATGATATATGTATATATATGTAGAATCATATAAATGTAAATATATACATATATTCTTAGCGGCTCGTCAGGAGTAACAGCAGAGAATTAGTGGGTGTGCGCTGTTTTTTTTTTTTTTGTTTGAAGGAAAATTCAAGCGTATTTTACAAACAATACCAGCTTAATGCTTGCGGGTAGTGCAGTTTCAATGCGCAGGCGCTAGCATAAGTGTCAAGAGTAGTGCATACATGGAAAACATGCCGCATGATTTATTAAAAAAAAATATAACTTTTAATACATAAAGCACCGCACGTTTGACCATAACATCATAATAGTTGCAAATAATGTAATAAAATAATAGCACAACAAATAAGCTGTGCAATACACCAATTTGACAAGTTACAAAGTCGCATAATCGACTTAATATGCGCCGGCTATTAGCATGGATAATTAAAATGGATTTAACACTATGAGTCACCCACTTATTCTGTATTTTAATGTTTAAAATATTTTTTACTCACTGGCATTCATTCATGATCTCCTCTTGACTGCGCACTTGCACCGGTGCCAAATCCTCAACATTCTCTTCAAAATTTCCAAAACATTTGGTTATTTTTTCATCAAATGTATTAACTAAATCCTCAAGACTACCGCCGAATGTCTCAGCAAAATTATCAACGGTATCACCTACGGTGGAACGCTTATCGCAACCGTCATCACCGGGCGCCGAACCCACATCCAATCCCAGCTCAGCGGCCAATAAAGAATTACAATTGGGACTTATTGCACCGCTGTCAGCTTTATCAGCATTAGTGACGTTCGTCATGAGCACGCCATTCCTGCTTAAGTGTGCATCACGCACAGCCTCTTCAAGTAGGCGCATCTTGTTTTCCTGCTTCAACGACGAATCTTTCAGATTCAAATTCAATGTATCATTAATCGTATTTTGATTAGTAATGAAGTCACAACCGCCCCATTCATCAGTCTCCTCGAATTTTGCTAATGGAGCCTCGAATTTCAGCTCGGCCATTTTGGTGCCGAGGTCACGCATCACGCACGTATGCTCCGCGGGGGGTGAAGCTGGCGCTGTTGGCGGCGTCTTGACGCTTTTACTGTAGGTACTTAATAAATAAAGTTATGCGACAAAATGGAATGCCTGATTTTTTTCGGTGTTTAACTACACAATGTTTAATTGCTTTACAATTATTTATTCCCACTGAATTTGCTCTTATTGCCTTTCTACACTGCAAAAAGCTTTTCACGCTTGTTAAAGCCTGTTTGTGTGGCTGTGTTTTTTCACAATTTTTCACTGGGGGTGGTATGCATAAATTTTCTATTTTGAACCTTTAAAACAATTCCGCGCACTTGAACGAATTTTGGCAATGCCTTTTAACACGTTTTCAGTGCTATGCACACACCTTATAAGAATTTGGTTTCGGATTTTTCTTTACAAAATTTATAATTTCACTGAACCGCGACGGAGCGCAAAATCACTATAACCTTTTCTTTTCAGCTCTGCAAAGCAACAAAAACAAAATATTAAAAACATCAAATGACACCATGCAATATACTCACCATGGTTGTCATAATTCACCGTGAACAGTGTGTTGTGCAGCAGCGTACTGGGTGTTTCTGATGACAAAGAATTAGTCAGTTGTACTACACATTTTTTATAGTTATGATACAAACGATTCATGTACATTATGAAGAAAATTATTATAGAAAATATATTTGTATAATTTATTTATAATATATATTAAATTGATTTTTGCATTTAACTGTTTAATTTGTGTAATACCGGTGTATTATCAATTTTTCAAGATGGCATTTAGCAAATCCAACGTTTCTAAACCAGAGTTAAATCCAATGACGATAATAATTAACATTTAAAACAATTCGGAATTAAATTGATGTGGTAATAAAAAAATTATGTGCTATTAAATAAAATAATCCAAGGCTATATTTCCGTTTCCGTCTTAGTTTGAGAATTTTATTTGCATTTGAAATATATATATAAATAGTAGCACTTTCCACTCTCTCTCCATCACTAGAATTTATACACAAACTTGTTACTGTTAATTATTAAAATGCAAATCTCAACGCATTATAAATAAATGCATAAATAATACTTTTATTAAGTTATAACGAATATATCATTGAATTTAAATTATCGCACATCTGTCAAATCATGTTTTTTTGAGGCAACTCTGTATTTCAATTTTCCCGAACGGGTGTGTTCAGAAAGCACAAACGCAAGGAAAGTCATTATCGAGAGAATTGAAAACAGTTGCTGTAGGAAAACATGAAAATAGCTCTTGAAAAGTGAAATTAAATCATTGAAAGTGCGAACATATCAAATTGGAAAACCGCGCTGATTTCCGCAAGCAAGGAATATCGTGAAAAACAAACGAAAAATTAACAGCAAACAAAGTTCATTAAAAAGGGGGTGCAGCAACATCAGCAGCTGAGAAGTAGTAACAAAAGAAAAACGTCTGTATGGTAGCCGCAAACAAAGAGCGAGAGTAAACGAGTTTAGGGAAGTGCAAAAAGAGCGTGGGTATATGTGAGAATGCAAATGAAACCGCTAATTGCACAAACACCAGCAATTTTGAATAGCAATAACAACACGACAGAAGACACCCTACAAACGACACACGGTACAAAAACAATAGCAAAGCAAACATCAAGGGGCTAATTACATTGAGTTGTTTGTGTTGTTGGGTACCTATTGGAGAGGGGGTAAACAAAAGTCATACTTTTGGAACTACTACGCGCGAATGGAAGAGAACTTTGGTCAATTAAATTGAATGATTAAAGAGCGTATGTTTAATAATATCAACAACAAATTAAACAGGGGCGTCACATAGTGGCAGAGTATAGCCTGCCGGCAGCGCTGTCAGGCGAATAGCAGTTCCTCATTGAATGGGAAGCAAGCGAGCGACAAGCGAGAGCTGAGGCAGCGATGCCAGTGACGGCTACGTTGCTGATGTGAGTCTATTGGCTATACGACGGCATTGAGTATGCCAACAGAAGAGTTCGTTCCAACAAGACGGGAGCAAAGCAGCTGAAGAATTTCAGTAAGATTTGTGTAAAGACAAAAAACATAATGTTTGTAATTTAAAAATTGTACAATTTAAATAAAATCAAGTGCTAATATTATGAAATTAAACGTATGACGATGAAGTGAATTTTAGTGTAAAAGAAAAAATAAAATTTACAATGAAATTGAGACGTGCGAACGTGCTATGGATGATGTATGGTCTTGGGAATGAGCGGGGCAGTGAGGTGAAAATGAAGTAAGAAAGCAGCGTTGGCGCAAGTAAATCGAACGTATGTATACCGAGCGTGAATATGCACTTCATACATATTGATCAAAATTATTGTATTACTAAAATATTGAAAATGTTCGAAAATTGAAATTAAAAGTGCAAATAAATTTTTTTTAATTATACAAAAAACAGCAAACATGTGAGCACATACATATAGAAAAGCCAATACATAAGTATTTAACTAATAGCTGAAGAAGAAGCAGAAAAAGCAAAAGTGTAGATAAAGTAATGCAAGAAAAAACAGCAGTGCTAAGAAGCAAAGCATTATTACGTTCAAGAGCAGCTATAAGTGTATTACCGATGTATAGAGATTTGTGGAGCTGTGAATATATGTAAATTGATTGAGCGTAAAAAATTGACAATATATCTCACATAATAAAATTGCATAAAAATATTTTGAAATATTAAATATTTGGTGTAAAGTATTTAAAAGTGTGTTAACACGATGCTCGTTTTGCGATGAAGTAAGACAACGCACTCTTCTCGGTAAGCAGAACTGGCGACGTGTACGAGGGGGCGTTGGGCGTAAACAGCTGTGAACACAATTTTTATGTTAAAAAATCGGACAATTTGTGCAGTTTGTCTATAACAAAGGTGATAAACGAAATTCAATTATTGAAGTTGACTACTCAATATGTGTGTTTTGAACAAATCCGTGGTGACTAATTAAGAAAAAAATAACAAGAAATTACAATACATTGCTAACGTGCGATTGCTATATAAACATACAAAATATCACAAGCATTTATGTACATATGTATGCACATATGTCGAATAGAAAATAAAATTAGCTATATGTACATGTAAATATTTCATACATAATAAAAAAATATAACTACAATTTAAGATTGTAGAGTGGCATTGGTTTTCCGCACTAATACCAATTAATAACATGACTACCGCCGATTGTATGGAGTCACTGCTGAGCTCTATGTCCAGTACTTTTGATGCTGAATGCGCTACGAGCACCGCTGAAGGTGGTTCGCTGCTCAATCACGATTTGGCCGAAGACAAAACGCTGAAATGGCGCACTATGGTGAATAATCGATTCGCATGCAAAGATAAGGACAGAAAAGCACAAACACATAAGCAGCAGCAGCAGCAGGCGTCAACGACGTCGGCCAACAGCACTCAACAGGAGTGCAAACAAAGCCAAAACGGCAGTACCAACAGTAGCAACAACAATAACAACACCAAGCATATAAAACTCGAGCAATTAGCCAAGGGCAGTGGTGACAACAAGTTGGAGAAGCTGGACAAAACAGAAAATAAAGTAAAATTGACGGCACAGGATCAAGAAGATCGTGCATCTACAACCGATTTTATGGAAGAACAAATGAAAGCTTTGTTGGCCGATGATGAGGATGTGCCACAAGCAACTGAGAGCCAAACAAGTGGCGCTGCGCTAACAGAGCATATACAATGTGTATCGGCTGTGAGTAAAGAGGAAGCAATCGCTATAGAAGATAAAGTATCTTTGCATGAAAGTGAAACTTCAATTGCTGCAGGCGCTGGCGTTGATGGTGCGCACAGGAAAAGACGCAGCAACACCAGCACCAGCAATAGCAACTGCAGTAACTACAATAGCAGCAGTAATGCCAGCATTGGCACACTCGCACAAGGTCAATCCGATGACAGCTTTCATGATGGCGTTATTGACACAAAACGTACATGCCAACAAGTTGTGCCGTACACAACCGATGTGCAGCTGGATGGTGTTATGACAGCACAGTCAGCAAATGATAATTTGGAAGCATCATTAGTGGCAGCTACCATTAGCGCGGATGCTGCAGACTTAGTTATGGTCGAATTGGATTCAATTAAGCAAGATATCGACGATATAGATGAGGATTTGCTTATAACGTCATCTAGAGGTGACTCATGCGAAATGCCAATTGTTGATACTATAACAACAACAGCAATTACACCAACTTCAAATATGCTGCTAACGACTACAGTACAACTGCCGAAAGAGGAAGTCACCAGCACAACACCCAGCAACATGAATAGTGGCACACTACTCAGCTTAGAGCAGGCAGTAGCCGCGGAGCATGAGAGTGCGAAAACAGCCGATAGCGATGTGGTCAACAGCGATGCTACTGATAAAAATGTAAGTACATAAGCAAAAATATTAAATTAAATACGGATACGGATGGTGGCGGAATGTAGAAATGAAGAAATTAATAAAATAAATATAATAAGTTGGCAAAACCTCAATGGCAAACAATTTAGATAATATTCAAAAAATGTTATGTTGGAAAAAATTTTGAAGACCGCAACCAAATTAGGAATTTGGTCGTAAGTAAAGTAAGTTTTTTGTTCAGATTATTTTCTTTTTCCAATAATGCATATTAGAGTAACGTAATACCCAATTCAGTTAAAACCTGTTCGAACCATTTATAGGCAAGATAGAAGCTATTTGAATGGTTAGAACGCGGTTTACTTGTATCCAAATATTTATTGTTAGGTTAGGTTAGGTTTAAAGGTCGATCCTAACAGGAAACTCACTTGCACAGCTTAGAACGCCGGTCCGTTGTGGTACATTGAAAAAAAAGCGATTTGTGCCAATCACAAAATTGTTGATGTTTTAGCCTCAGTCGTGCAAAAGCTGAACAATGGTGGAGAAGAGCTTGAGTTACCTCGCGAATCTTAAGTGACTCTTGCGTAAATTCGTTCTGAATATTGTAGCCGGGTAAACTTCTAACCATCCAGAAGATGCGAAATACCAAATATACATATGAACATATGTATGTATGTCCTGCGTGCAATGAGTCCGCGCATGATCCCAACCTCCTCTTTGCAGGCACAATGAATCCCACTCAACTAACACCCCTCTCCCTAGGCACCGACGGCGTCGAAACAGCACGTTTCGCGGGCCTCATTAGATAGTTTCGCTGACAAGCAACTTGAGCCTTGCCACCCAAACGGGGATTTGATAACCGTTACAACAACAACCTCTAGATTAAAATTATAACACATGAAAGTTGAAAACTTACGGTCCATTATTGGTTAAGGACGATGTCATTGGTGCAGTTCCTATGTATTGCGATCCTATTTAACCGGAATGAAACGAAAGAGATTTCTAGGCAACTCGTTCGCGCTGATTGAGAGTGCTCAATATAAACCCGAAAAGTGTTCCAGTCTCTTCCTTGCCTTCGGTCTCAAACATTTGTTTTATTCGTGCTTCGCTTTTTCTCCCAATAATTCACTTATGTATGCATGCATACTCGTACGTGTGTAATTCGGTTGAAGCAAGACGCATCTACCCAATTACGATCACATTTACTCTACTTTTAGTTCGGCTACATTACTATAATTTATTTCGTGCTTTTACAAAAAATATTTGCTTTTCCTTGAGCTTGTTGTTACCAACTTCTTTCTATTTCGCTAGAAAAAACGTTTGAAATTTAAGAGAATTAACATAAAAATAAACATATATACGTATGCCCACTCCAATTTTGGCGCTCTCGCAAGCTCTCTTAGCTTTTACTATTTCTGCTTGGCGTTTATTAAATACTTAAAAATAAGCAAATCATTATCACCTTTTAGTTAATAAAGCGTTATTTTACATAGTTTTGTCTGCACTTTGCCCTCAAGCATATTTGTGCTTGAGCTTTTTGAAGCTTTTCCTCTTATTTGTAAATCATTTTGTCACTCATTGTTCTGAAAAATAAAATTGACAAGAAATAACGGTATATATCCTAGTCTGCATATAGGAAAATTGTGTTGACTAAATATGTGGCATTTGCTTAAAGTTCAGGGAATTCCCTCACTTGATGCCACTGCCGTCTGCTACGTGAAAGCTAGCAAATGTTTAGTTTTCGCTGTCCACTAGCAATCGATTCGTTCATACTAAATATAAATATGTATGTATATATGTACATATTTTTATTTGTATATGCTTATCTCTTAGATTTGTTAATGTCAGCTTAAATCGAAATCCCGAAAATTGATTTAGTACCGAAATATATTGTTCGGGATCGAATTTGAATTTTCTGATTAGCATGAATAAATAACGGGAAAAAATGTATAAGTAAAAGTCCCGAATTTTATCGAATCCCGATTTTTACCGAATCCCGAAATATATTTTACGAATCGGATTTATATATTTCTGTGTAAATAAATAAAAAAAAATATGCAGAATAACAGCGAATTTCAAATATTTATTTAAAAAAATAAATATTCGAATCACCCAGTACTTAAACCAAAATTCAGTTTATAGACGAGTTTAAAATTTACAAGTGTTTAAGAGTCAACTCTGCTATTATTAGTTCACAGAGCTGTACATTTAAGCTTTTTGCCACAGTGAAAAGCTTTCCGAAAGCTAGCGTCAACGTTGTTCCAATTTTTTTTGTATTTCTTACGTTTATTAAACGTTCTCACTCAGTTATAAACAAAATTCCACCGCAACAGGCAATCGTAACGCTTTTACTTTTCTCTCTAATTGATCCTAATTGACCCCTATGAAGCTTCTAAATATTCGGCCATGTTATCTAACAAGTTGAAGGTTAAATCTGTTCACAACCGTTCGGGACAGCTATTTGGAGAGTTTTTTCTATATTTTAGGGCAATAAGTTCTTTACTATAACTTAAACCCGACCTTTTTGGTAACTCGTTACTCGGCTCTTTTCTTCCTTAAATTATAACGAGCGCTCTCCTGAAATTCAGTTATGCCACGTCTTTCGGGATTGCCAGCACTAATTGAACACAAGTGTATATGCACATATCGATTCAAGGCAGCGAGAGCTTTCAGTTCCAAAACACGTGCATAACGCCACTAATGATATCATTTTTGTGTTTACTTGAGTGGATGGAATTTTATTTTTTGCTTTTTTCATACCATTTTTGTGGTATATGCCTATTTGGTGTGTCCAAGTTTCGTGTTTGAGTCAGGTCGGAGAATGGTAATGTAAAGTTTTGAATGACTGGTGCTTTGCATAGCTGCATGAGTTTGAGTGCATGGATGCTTCAGATTTTGTGGTAGAGATCGAAATGGACTTGGTAAACTCTTGAGAGATGCCTAAATCGCTTCAGTGCTCTTCGTTTGTCTAAGCTTTAGCAGTTGTTTGTATCTTATTATGTAGTGCTTGAGGTGCTCATCTCTCACTATGAGGTACTAATGAGACAAAGATGAAAGAGTCCGAAGTGGGGAGCCCAATTCAGACTCTCTAGAATTTTTCGAAGTTTTCGTAGTTAGACTTATGTGCAAATGTTACGTCGTTCGTATAGCCATACGTCATACATGACATCTTCATAGATAAAAACAATAAGTTTAGAAAAAAGCTGAATATTAGAGCTTAACACCGTCGATACCTTCACAACGAGATTTGTTCACGGTTTCTTCCTATTCGGGCTTATTATTGATTACAAAGTGAAGGTCTTGTTGTTGTTGTAGCGGCAGAAAACATTTCTGTAATAATTTTGAGAAATGCTGTCGAGTTGTCAGCCCTTTGGTGGGCTTAAAAGCCGGGTCCGTTTCGGTTACGTAGACCCGACTGTCTAGGGAATGGAAATTGCAGGCCTCGTGAACTGTGGTATTAGAGAATAGCCTTTTCTTATAGAAATAAGAGATCACGAATCTCGGTTCAGGTTAGTTTTTTTCCTACAGTAACCATTTTTTAAATCAGGATCTTATATCATAGCAAACTAATCTGTAGTATGGTTTCTGGGATCGGAGCCCCAACGTGAATTTCCTAGAGCCAATTCAAAGTTTATCGGTTCGATAGTCGTGTTAACCGATATAAGGTTAAGCCGCTACTATTTTTTGGGATTGCACCCTTGAGAGTTAATATTTTTCCAGGTGGGTAAATCTTTAAACTCTGGTATCTTGTCATTCACAGGCTACAAATGCGCGTGCCGCCAGTGTTAGTCCACTACGTCGTTTACGCCGCACGCGTCGATTGTCCGAGGTTACTAATACGCCTGATTCTCTACCTGCTGAGACGACAAAGGCGGTGACCAAAGTGGAAAATCCGGAAATTGCAGCAAACGTTGACGAAGCGCAGCCAACAACAAAGCTAGAGCCGGTTCAAAACTTTAATCTTCCTACCACAACAACTGACGCTGCTGGTCCGCCACCAGCTACAACTACTATAGCAGCTGGCGCGCTTGAAACAGCGGCAGCGGCGGCAGCTGCAGCACAAACCCAACAGCTGCAGCCGGTGAAGCGTGGTCGTGGACGTGGCAGAAAAATTACTGTGACGATGGAGGGTTTTGAGCAAAGTGTTGACTTGCCGGGTAGGGAGGAGGATAAACAGCAATTGGGTGCACCGACGGACACTACTACATTAGCAACGACAAGCGTCGCGCCGCAAGAACGCAAAACAGTTGGGCGCAAGCGCAAACAACCGGATGACATGGAAGGTACAACGCTAATGACGTTGCCAGCCGTTAAAATAGAGCAGGACGATACTACTGTAAGTGCTAAGGACGTTTCAGTGAGTCCTGGCACCGGCGTCGCAGCAAATAGCGGGGATGGCGGTAAGCGCATGCGCCGCAGCGTGCGGCTGGGTAATCGCAACGATAGCAGCGCGACGCCTAGCGGCAATAGCAAACAGTTGGTAAGTTTGAATATATTTTGCAGTGCGTTTGATAAATTAATATGTATACCGTTACTTTTAGGATGGTCCACCGCTTGAAGAAATCAAAATCGAACCAACGACTTGTGTGGCAAATCCACAACTGACACTAGTCGATCCGCTAAGCTTGACGGAAGCACCAGGAAGTGTTGGTAAGTCGCCCATACCTGCGGTGGAAGAGCGCACGCCACCAAAAAAACGCGGACGCAAGTCAAAACTACATCACCTGCAGCAACAACAACTGCAGCAGCAACAACAGTTAGAAAAATCACAATCTGGCGCAAGTGGCGCGAATAGCGAGTGTAGCGATCACACGCCGCCCGGCTCAGCAACAAAACGCAGTAGTCACAACGCGGATGTTGTCATACCGAAGCGATCACAGCGACGTATTAAGCCCACGACAAAAATACTTGAGAACAGCCAGCTGCGCTATGAATTCGAAACGAATAATATAGTGCGTTTGACGCAAGCGCAGAACTGGGAGGACAGCGGCGGTAGTGGCGGTCAAAACGTCGAGTCAAACGCTGCGCTAGAAACGGACAAAGCGCATACGGCTAACAAGCAAGTGAAGACGGAGAAGCCTGAACGCGCAGATACCGTTGAAGAAAAGGCTACCACGCATGGTTCCAACTCTGTCAAGAAAAAAATGTGCGGTAAATTATTGCGCGACATTGAAGCATCGCGCGCCGCATTGCTGGCCGAAGAGCAAGCGCAGCTCGCGCGTCCACGTGTAGACGTAGATAAGTTCTTGTGCGAAATCAAAGCGGCGAAATGGCATACAAATCGCTTGTTAGAGGAGCGCAAACTCACCAAGAAGCAGCAGCGCAAGCTGGCAAAACAAAAGGAAAATAATTTGCGCAAGCTCGGACTGCGCCGTAATACCAGCGAAGAGGCCAGCGATATAGAGAGCCTAAGCGACAATGAGGAGTTCGTGCCGACTACGCGCGTACAGGTGGAGCGACGCAGCCATACGCTGCGACAACGCTCCACCATTAAGGAGAGCACACCAACACCAACACCCGCGCCTGTGCCGTCAATACCAGTGCGCGCTGCCACCGCTTCGCCGACAAGCGCAAAAGCGGGTCGTAAGCCGCAAGCGCGCCAACGTAACGCCGTTGAGAAGCCAGCAACAGCAGCGACCACTAAGCAAACTGCAAACATAAGCGTGTGCAAAAAGAAATTACTGAAAGCGCCCTCACTTGAAGTCATCGAAATAAATGAATCATCACAAGAGCTACAATCGCCTAGCAGCCGCTCAGTGGGCTTGGCAGCTGCCACAGTCAGCGCGTTAAACGCAATTGGCACTGTGGTAACCATACCGTCACCAACGCCACCTGCTAGAACTGCGCAGCAACGCAATTTAATTTGTTACTGCGAGAAGAAAACACAATTCTACACACGCAACACGCCCGATACGGCCTACTGTTGGGCCATTGACAATATCGAGGAACAGAAAGTGGGCTGCAGCAATCAACTGAGCGGTGAAGTGTTCAATCTGCTGCGCCCCAGTCAGCGCGTTAGCTATATGGTGCTGTGCGAAGACCACAAAAAGCGGCTGCGTACGCACAATTGCTGCGCCGGTTGTGGCATATTTTGTACGCAGGTGCGTGTTGAATAGAATATGTTTTGCCTATGCTTTCTAAACTTTTTCTTCTTTTACATCTACCTGTAGGGTAAATTTGTGCTTTGTAAGCGTCAACACTTTTTCCACGCCGATTGTGCCGAGAAATTCATACTGAGCAGCCCAATAGATGCGCAACAAACGGCCAGTAACTACACTAGTCCCACATTAGTGCTGAAGTGTCCGCACTGCGGCATCGACACACCAGAACGTACCTCCATCGTCACGATGAAATGCCAAACATTGCCTGTATTCTTGCCTAGTCAAAGAGCGCCAAAGATGTATGTAAATACAAATTGTGGCATCACTCCAAAGATATTGTATATGCGAAATAACCGTTATTATTTCTTGCTTACAGCAAAGCTGCGAAATTACCGTTGCCTATTTTGAGCGGCACACCGCAACCAAATGGCCATTCCAATGCTGTGACAGTAAACAGCACTGCATGCGTAAACGCTGGCGTCGGCGCGTCACCGTCTCTTGCTGCTGTTGGCAGTGCCGCCAGCAACACTGTGCCGCTACGTACGTTGCGTACACATCAAATCAATTTCGAGCAACTGATACCCGAATCCGTTATGAATGTGGTGCTGCGCGGTCGTGCGCCAAGCAACCGCGATGCGCGTCGTGGCGCCAGCAGCACACGCAGCTCTATGTCGGAATTCTCCACGCGCGACATGTACTATGCGGTGAAGAATGATGATCTCGAGCGCGTCGCTGAAATACTCGGTGCGTGCTGTGATATTAAAAATAAACGCAAAAAAATATATATATTGTTTTTTCTTTTGGCATTTTTTACAGCCTCTGATTTTGATGTGAAAACGCGCATGCGCGAATTTCTCAATGGCACCTGCTTGCATTTGGTGGCGCTTTCCGGCACATTGCCGATGGCTTTTCTGTTACTTTGCAAGGGTTATGCCAAGGAGTTTATGAATATGTTGGACCGTGAGCTGCGCACCGCGTCGATGTGTGCGGTATTGGGTGACAAGTGTGATATACTGAATTTGTTCATACAATGCGGCGCCGATTTGGCAATAAAGGTATGTGGCAAAAATTTTAAAGATAAAAATAAAATTATCCTCTCTCTCTTTCTCTCTCGCTCTTTTTTTTTTTGCATTGTATGTCACCTAAGGGTCTTGATGGCAAAACCTGTTTGCACATTGCCGCCAAACTGGGTAATCTGGAAGCGGCGCAATTAATAATCGATAGTTATCGTTCATGTCGCAGCATATTGAACTTTATGGACTTCATAAATACACAAGATGATGGTGGCTGGACCGCTATGGTGTGGGCAGCTGAGTTGGGACATACGGAAATTGTGAGGTGAGTGGCTTTATATAACGTTTTTTATGTCAAGCGGGTCTACGTAACCGGAACGAATCTGGATTATTATCCGGCCAAAGACTGTCAACTGGAGAGTATTCCTCCAAATTACTTCAGAGATGTTTTTTTACAGCTACAACAACAACATAACGGAATTGTCAAAGGATTCATACAACAGCATCGAAATTGCTATTATAACTTCAACAAGAAGAAGAAGCTATAGTAATGCTCTGATTTCTGCCATTTCTCTCTTTACAGTTTACTACTCAATCACGGTGCCGATCCGAATATTTGCGACAATGACAATAATACTGTGCTACATTGGGCCACACTACATAGTAATGGCTTGGAGACGATCACAATGCTGCTACAAGCCGGCACCGATTGCAATGTACAAAATGTGGAGGGCGATACGCCGCTGTAAGTATGCTTCTTCGGAATCAAATAACAAAAACTAACTCTACTTTTCTTTTCTCGCTCTCTCTCCACACTATTTTTTGTGTAGTCACATCGCCTGCCGTCACTCCATCACCCGCCTTTGCATTGCGCTCATCGCTAACGGCGCCGATTTGATGGTCAAGAATAAAGCCGACGAATTACCCTATGATTGTATACCACACGAAGACTCGGAATGTGCACGTACTGTTGGTTTCAACATGCAAATGCGCTCATTCCGTCCCTTGGGTCTGCGCAGTCGCATTATCTGCGATGATATATCGAATGGGCGAGAGGCGCGTCCGATACAAGTGGTGCGTAATGAGCAGAAATTGTGCTGCAGTGCGAATGCCGCTGAGCAGAATGGCGGCAGTGAGCTACTGTTGTCGGCGGGCGCTTCAACGACCGCTATAGCGCATGACGAGTCCGATGAGATTATGTTGCCCGATCTGAAGTATATCAAAAAGTCGATAATTTTGCAAAATTGTACGCCAATCGATTATCGGGTGGCGCAAATGCGCATCTGCTCGTGTATGGATGGGTGAGTAGTGTAAAAAAAAATTATATATAAAATAAATATATGTATATATATATTTTTTATTTTTTTTTTAAATATTTGTAGCTGCATTTCCTCACAGTGCCAATGCGGCGAGGCATCTGGTCAAAATTGGTATACTGCTGAGGGCCGTTTGAGTGGCGATTTCAATTTCGAAGATCCAGTGCCCATATTCGAATGCAATGATGTGTGCGGTTGTAATAAGGTGAGTTTGCAGGGGATCGGGATAAATATTTATATTAAAACTGTAAGAATAATTTTGAAACGAGTAATCTTTTAACTATTATAACTATTTAATATATTATTTTATTTATAACTTTTTAATTTATATGCTTGTTTACAATTTTTAAAATAATAAAATTGTTTTAATATTTTTGTTCTGTTTTATTCGGAAAATATTATTTTATTTGATTTTAATTTTTTGATTATAATTTTTTTTTACATTTTATTAATTAAATTTTTTTATTTCAATTTATTTATTTAATTGTTTTTTAATTTGAACATTTGTTTTAGTTAGAATAAATAATTTTTTTAAAGTTTTTAAATATTTTTTTTTATAATTTTTTAATAATTTTTTTTGTTAATTTTTATTTTTATTTTTTTTTTTTATTATATATTTTTTTTTATTTTATTTTATTATTTTTTTATTTTGTTTTATTTTATTTTTTATTTTATTTTTTTTATGTTATATTTTTTATTATATTTTTTTATGTTATTTTTTTTATTTTATTTTTTTTTAATAGTTTTTTTTATTTTTGTTTAAAATTTTTTGTATATGTTTACTCTTTAATAAATTTTTGAATATTTAATGTAAAAATATTTAATAAATTAATTTTATTCTCTTTCAGCTCTCTTGTCGAAATCGTGTTGTTCAAAATGGCATACGCATACCACTACAAGTGTTCGAATGCAATGATACCACTAAAGGTTGGGGTGTACGCACCCTCGTGCAAGTGGCGAAAGGCTCCTTTGTGTCCGAGTATATCGGCGAAATACTCAGCAATACGGAAGCCGATCGTCGCACAGACGACAGTTATTGTTTCGACTTGGAAAATGGTCATTGCATCGATGCAAATTACTTTGGCAATGTCAGTCGTTTCTATAATCACTCGTGTGAACCGAATATTGTGTCGGTACGCGTGTTTTTCGAACATCAGGACTACCGTTTTCCGAAAATTGCATTTTTCGCTTGTCGCGACATACAAGCGGGTGAAGAGTTGTGGTAAGTTTGAAAATTTATATTTATATTTTTTTAATGCAAAACTCAAATGACTTCTCCAACAGTTTCGATTATGGTGACACATTTTGGCTTTTCAAAAATCGCCATCTGTCGTGCAAGTGTCTAACGGCGGCTTGTCGTTATGCGTCGTCAAAACCCGATGGCGCTGATGCTGCGCCGACAACGAATACGACGTTGTTGCCTACTACTTCGGTTTCACTCGGCGCTCTACAGCAGGCGTCTGAGGTAGCAAGCAATAGTAGTTTAAGAAATGGTCATGCTGCCTAAACCTTAGTTTTAAGTTGTAATTTTAGTTTAAACCTAAGTTATTGTATTAATGAAAGAAAATATAAGCACTATATATTATTCATATAAACTAATTTTTTAAATATAATTGTTAATTAATTTTTTTTTATATTTTAATTTTTTGTTTAAATATTTAATAAAATATATTTTTATAATTAAATTTTTTTTTTGAAAAAATAAATATCAATCGTTTATTTAACTAATTTTTTCATATTAATTTTCTTTTTTAATTATATTTTTTATTTTTTATTTATTTTTAATGTTTAATTTTTTTTTATTTATTATAAATTTTAAATTTTTTTTGTTGAATTATATTTCAACTTTATTTTTTAATTAAAACAAAATTTTTTTAAACGGTTTTTTCAAACAATTTTTTTGTAACTTTTTTAAAAAAAAATTTTTATTGAACATATTTTAACTGAACATTTTTTAAATTTTTACTTTTTTTTGGTTTTATTCTTTTTATATTTTTCTATTTGTTTTTTGAATTATTTTCTTAAATTATTTTTGAATTAAAAATTATTATTTATTATGTTTTTGATTTAATTTTTTTTGTTTTAATTTCTTTTTATAAATTTCTTATAAATGAATAGAGCATATATTTTTAAAATTTTTTTTTTAATATTAAATTTTTTTTTAAAATGAGTTTATTAAATTATTTTTATAATTTTAAAAATTTTTTTTTTTTAGTTTAATACATTTTTTTTATAATTTAAAAATTTTTTTTTTTTTTTAAATTTAATAAATTTTTTTTTTAATTTTTAAAATTTAATAAATTTTTTTTATAATTTTTAAAATTTTTTTTTTTTAATTTAACTTTTTTTATAGTTAACCTTTTTTTAAATTTAAGTGTTTTAATTGTTTTTCATATTTACTATTACTTGAGGTGTGAGTTTAAAGCTAGTATTTTGTTTTTGCTTGTAAATTAATTTAAAATGTATAGGTTCTAGTATAAGAAATAAATTACATTGAGTCAGTAAATTTTTTTGTTATTGAAACATTTTTTTGTTATACAATCACTGTAGACAATTTTTTTCCTAATTATATTTTATATAGTACAGTACTGCCACTATGTATATTTTTTTATTTCCATGCTATACTATTTATTATTTTCTACCAAATAATTATAGTTATTAATGAAGAATATTAAAAAAATTTGTTTCGAAAATGTATGTAGTAAATAGTTGAAATACCAATACATACATACATATATAAACATAATCATTAGCAAGTAATTAAAGATAAAAGCACTCAAATTTTATCACTTTCTAACACGATTTCCTAATTCACAACACTTTTCGGATTTAAAGTTATGCAAATGTTTGCCAAAAGTGCCTTGATAAACTTGAAAATGCGTAGCCGTAAATAAACTTACTTTAGACTGAAAGTGCGGCGAGAGTGAAGCGAAATATTGAAGAAATTGCAAAAGATATGTGGCAAGCGGGTTTCTATAAAAAAAATATAATAAACATTTCTAAATTGCAACTATGTATGTCTAAATTTCTATATACTGCTATAGAGCTTTTCTGGAACACTAAAAACTAAATACTGTAACTGTTAACTGTATATTTTCTTAGCAATAATTATTATTTAGTTTTCTTTTAATTAATTATTACAAAAGAATAGTCAACTAAGCTTAAAAAACACTAATAATTATATGAAAAAAATTAATATTTTATCACACTACTTTGATAACTCTATCTTATGACTTTGTAAAAAGTAAAAAAATACATATACACATATTATTAAATAAAATTTACATAAAAATAAAAATTATAAATGAATATTTGTTTAATAAGCATGCAATGTGAATGTTTGAAAAATATATATAATAAAAATATACGTACATACATACATGCATGGGTGTAATATTGAGTATTTATTAACAAGGTCTTACGCAATAAAGTATTCATTATATGGTTCTGTTGCTTGGAAAATTTTAAAATTTTAATATTTCTAAAGATTTTGAAATTTGTATTTAAAAATTTATAACTGTTTGCCATAATTGATCGGTGTATGTAGAATTGGTAAAAAAAATTATTTTTCGTGTAGAAAAATGTGTGAAAAATTATTTTTAAAATAAAAAATTTATGAAAAATTATTTTTAAAATAAGTAATTAATGAAAAATAATTTTTGCAGTACTAAAATGTTTGAAAAATAATTTTTCAAATTCTGAAATATGTGTTGTTAACTTTGCGATAAATAATTTCTCAAATGCTGAAATATGTGAGAAATAAATTTTTAAATACTAATTATATAAAATTTTTTTACCATAATCGGTTTAATGCCGTTGGAAAGAAAATTCTAAATTTAGTTAAAAAAAATTATATTTTTAAAATGAAATGAAAATTTTAATGTTTTAGATTTCGAATTTTAATTTTAAAAATTTATAGTTACTACTTTTTCCCACCATCGATTGTTGTATATAGAAATATTTGAAAAATAATTTTTGAAATTCACACATTTTGTAAAATAATTTTTCAAATTGAAATTTTTTGTTCAATTTTTTCCAACCATAATAGCTTTAATGCATTTGAAAAGAAAATCTAAATTTAGAAAAAAATTTTTTTTTGAAAAAAAGAATTATAAAATCAAAATTTTCATAATTTGAAATTTATAATTACTAAAAAAATATTATTAATTATAAATATTGAAAAATCATTCTTTTTTAACGACGTATGCGATTTTTGATGATTGTTAATGTTATAAAAATGTGAAGAATTTAATTTGTAAACTTTAAAATCTATAATTTTCGGAATTATTGATGAAAAAAAAATTTTTTATTTTCTAAAATGCACACTTCGTAATTATAAATTTTATATGTAAGGTTAGTTAATTGACACAGAATCTTAAACATTTTATGTAAGATTATTCCACTTATTGTTTCGGTT
Source organism: Bactrocera oleae (assembly GCF_042242935.1). Taxonomy (NCBI): domain Eukaryota; kingdom Metazoa; phylum Arthropoda; class Insecta; order Diptera; family Tephritidae; genus Bactrocera; species Bactrocera oleae. The sequence continues at coordinate 7,167,611 of NC_091539.1, forward strand.
TCGAATATTCACAATATCGTTTCAAAAATCAACAAACAATAAATATGAATTGCTCTAACTTTTCAAAACCATATACTTTTGAAAATATTCTTTAAAATCTTATTTTTATTTTATAGTTCTGCGCCGAAAGCTTAAATTCACACAAATTTCGGGTTCTAAAAATTGATATAACTTTCGAAGAAAAAAAATACAAAAATAGATTTTTGAATATCTATTAATTTATTCCACTCATAGTTCGTGTTTCGAAAATGCCTAAAATTGTTTCAAAAATCCAAAAATTAAAAAAAATACTTATTTCAAATTTCAAAATCATATATTTTTTCGAAATTAATGCTTCAAAGTCATATTTTTTTTAAATCCTCATCGAAAACTTAATTACTACGTTGTTAAAATTAATATTTTTGAAAAAAATTTTTTTTTTAAATTGGAAACCTTAATATTCTAAAATTTATAAAAATAATCGAGCAGTTTTTAACTTATCCACATATTCTGTCCGCATGGGACCTTACTATAGCTTTCAAAATAGTTCCCAAGCCTCTCTGTGATGCTTATAAAGTTATGGTCTGTATCCTCGGAGATAAAGTGTCTTGAAGCAAACAAAAATGGTAATGTTTAAAGTCTTTGTAGTCTTGTGAAAGTATATTTCGGTAAGTGTTTGCTATGTGAAGTAAATTTAATTTGGGAACTTTTAAGTTTAATACAGCGACCTATGTAGGTTGAGTTTTGTGAGGAAGATTCTTAAATGGATATAATAAAAACTGGAAAAATGTTTGAATGGTATAAAAATAAAATCTAGTCGACAAAAGCGTTAACTACTCATAAGTTTTCGAAAGCTTTTAAACATACAGTGTTTTCAAAATGTCCATACTTAGATAGTTTGACTGCTCATTTAGAGTCAGCGAACGTGGAAAACTGGTTATAACTTTCTGAATAGTTTTCAAACACCATTTGTTATTGTATTCCAATACACACGTACCGTTGTATGTACATATATGCATGTATATACATATGCACATATATATATATATAATATCCATTCATTCACACCTACTCTAGTTAAACGCGCCGCAGTCGACCGCAACGAAAAGTGTGCCGGCCATGTGATAAATAAATTTACAAAAACAATGGAAAAATTATGTACAAACTACTGCTTGTTGTTGTACGCCCGCATAAATGTATGTATATAAGTTGGTATGTGCCAGTGTACTTAATCAATTTGTTATCAGGCAACAAGCGAAAGGTACTTCAACTACCTTTAAAGTATGTATTGTGCAATAATTAACACAATTTTCTGTCAATTGCGAAAAATTTAACAAATTACTTTCGAAAGCGAATTTTAATAGAAAAAAAAATATTATAATGATTATTATAAAAGCTAATTTAAAATTGTATACTGTTGATGATAAGGACTTTAGTAAATACAGTTTCGCCGAAGAATTAGTCATATTTCCTTAAAAAATTGTTTCTATAATTTTAATATCAACATTTATAGCACACATTCAAAGCCACTTTAGAACTTATATCAGCTCGGCAATTGATTTTGCAGGAGTTTTCGCAATAACTAAGTTGCTATAATTTTTAAAGCAAATTAAATTAAAAAATTTTATAACCAAAAAAGTATTTTAATAAATGCTTTGGTGTCGTATAACATTATTCCAATTATGTTTATACAAGTTTTATATATTTCAATCCGGCAAAGTGGCATACCTATAACTTCATTTTTATAGATTTATGAATTTTTAAATTTATACAAAACTTTGTGAAAAAAACATAACATCTAGAGGACAAAAAAAATTTTTTTGGGTTAAACTCTTTACATTTATATAAAAATTACCGAATTTTCGACTCAAAATTTATTTATACGCTTAAGGAAATCATGTTGTCGTTTAGACTTATTTTATAACTCCAATAATGACCACAAACATATTTTTAAAGTTGATAAATTTTAATTGGCCCGAAAGAGGAGACTCCACAGCATCTAGAACACTTACACATTTATTTTTACGAAATAAAAATTTTAACTCGAAATTTACTTTAAAAGTGAGTGGGCCTCTACATGTTAAATTTTTTTCTCCCAAAAATTTTCATTTATTATAATCTACAAATTTGACCCTCAGGCTAAGCATAAAAAAATGTTTTTTTTCGTTCCGCCCTAATACACACATATATTTAAACAAATTTTAATTACTGATGACATTAAATTCTTCATGATACACAAACACAATTCGTCTCTTATGCATAAGTCTTTTTAATTTATAATCATTTAGTGCTTCTGCGCTGCTATGTGTATAAATTTGTGTTGCCATAATTTTAATAGCAACTTAATATAGCGAATTTTATATTTAAAAATACATTTGAAAGTAACTGATACGTAAGAAATTTGTTTTTACTCATATTATGTTGCTATAAAATGTTGCTATAATTTTATAGCAAACTTAATTTTTTTACAAATTGTCAAAGTAGTTAATTAAAATATGTATGGATATTCGAGTTTATAGTAAATTTTTTAGTTGAAAGTTAAAACGCACCTTAATTTTAACAATTATGGGTATTAATTTTTTAATATCTGCGCGGCTTTTATTAGTTACCAGCGCGAGCTGAACAAATTTTCTATTCATTTCCTTTGCCAACGGGCTGCTAAGAATGCGCTGACCCACATTCCTCCCATTCAGCGCAATTAAATTGAAATTGTGTAAAAGCAATGATTTCTTTACATATTCTGCAGCAAGTGTGTGCCATATGTGTGTGTATGTATGTATGTATTTAATAGCTTGATAATTTCGCGCTCGTCGCTGCGGATTAAGAGCTTCCGTTCACTTTGAACGCAGTCAAGTGGTTTGGGTATTAGATTTGCGCCACAAACAAACATGCTTTACTACAGTTCTAAATGTGTATGTATATGTGTGTGTACACACACATGCTCTCATTTGTTTGTTTGAAATCACAGCAGTTTTACTGATGTTAATCATGTGTTATTGTTGTTGCTGATCAAGCTGACAAACTTTGCCGCTAGCAACCCAATAGCCATTTGCCGTTATTTGTGTTGTTGCTGTTGTTGTTGTTTACGCAAAAAGTTCCACTTTTTTCTTTGTGCAGCTTGAGTTTTGCATAGCTTTATATTACTATTATTTTGCTATTGTTTTTGCTTTGTTTGGCTTAACAATGTTCTTAACACTCGGTGTTAACTCAATCTTTGCGTCATCTTTAAGCCATTGTAAGCGTGTTATTCACTTGTTGTTGCTGTGGTTGTTGGTTCCGTTGTTGTGCGGAAAGCATAACCAAAGTTTGACCTATTTTTTTACTGTCTCGGTGACATTTGATTACATTCCAACTCAGCTGTTTTGTATATATTTACATACATACCTATATACATACACACATATATACATGGATATATAGGTCTACGGAGGCAAACATTTACGGGGAATATCTGGGTATTTAACTAAACGACTGTGAAGCATCCTCTATAACCAAGGCTCACGACCCACTCTCGAGTGTACGTTACCTGAATTGGACCAGTTTTTATCAGCCCCGGGTTACAGCGCTGCTATTTCGGCGATCTAACTCTGCTTGGATTGGTAAATAGTACATAGTATCCACTGTCCAACAATACTGAATATGATCTTATATAGTGGAAAAAAATTTTTTCTCTTGGAACAAGGGAGATAGCTCTCTTCAGAACACGTTAAAAAAAGCGAAGAAAAGAGTTCCGATTGGAAGAGCCAAAACTATGTATGTAGGTCTTCAAAGTAGGGAAAAAGCCAGATTCTTTTGATTCTAAGAGATATTTGTGATGAATTGTTGCTTTCAGTAATAGATTTGATAGATAGAAACCCATCTTAAGGTTCAGCTACTTTATCTCCGACTATATGGTAAAGGGATGGTACGCTAGTTTCAGCGATTAGCTCAGTAAAATGTTAGGATATTACTTAACAGACGAAGGACTACACTATTGTTGACTTCAACGACTTTTTGGCGACTCTGCTTTGTGTATAAAAAATTATAAATCGATCTCTAAAGGAATGAAGGCAGCTTTGTACTGCAGAAAGATTGGGTGTAAGCCCACAGGGTTACCAAAGAACAAGTTAGTTAACTCAGTTGCTCAAAAATAGTAAAGTGCGTATAGAAGTTAGAAGTGAGCTCGGTCTGAATCGCAAAAAATCTTTAATACCATGCTACAAAATTAATAGCGGTCGGCGTTTAATACGATATCTTAGCCTGGCCTATGCTGGACTTTCGCATTTTGGATGGAGGTAGGCAAACTCATTCCATACGTCGCTGTGGACGATTAAAATACCGGAAAAATTTCTGAGTCCACGCAAAGTTTCACAGTTCTAAGCCTAAGCAACAGGATCTACTTTTAGCCTAGGACTACCTGACAGCTTTTGGAGAATACTTATGTTGAATTTTGGGCACTATTCAGTTACGTAAGAGATTTTGATCTCCGAGGATCATAAGGATTTGACAAAGGGCTCAGCTTTTGGAAATACTTATGCTGAAATCTGGATACTATTCAGTTACGTAAGCCCGCCTGCTCTCGCAACGGTTTCTTTAGAAGATTTTGATCTCCGAAGAACACGAGGATTTAACCAAAGGCTCAGCTTTTGGACTCAAGTTTGCAATAATTGCAGAGAAGAGATCTGAGCCATTACCTTTGAGTTTCAGCAAGCCAGCGAACCCAAGTAAAAATTAGCTTTTTTGCACTAGCCTTTCACCCAAGCACACTCTCAAGGTTGAGGTGATAGTTTGCAAGTCTTATTCTAAATATATTAACGCATCAACAAGCGATCACTTTTGTAATACTTGTGAATTCTATTTTTATGGTATGCAATTATTTCTGGCATACCAACAACTGGTCTTGCCACACTGCCAATTATAGGAGTGAAAAAAGCCAGCGGACAAGAAGAACTACATAAATGCCACTAAAGTACAACATTGCTACATTAAACTCGTAAAGAAGAAGTTACAGCAACAACAACTGTTGCTTAATAGTAGTGGTTGTTGTTGTGATCGAGAACAGAAATTATTAATGAAAATTACAATTCAATGCAAATTGTCGACAGAAAATTACAGTGGCATGAACGATTCTGAAGCGAGTCGAGAACGAGCAGCATAAGAAGTGAGTCATGAAGGAGGCAGCAGCAGAGCTGCTTGTAGAGAGGGAACACTTTGAGGTATTCGAAGTGTGAGAGTCGATGCTATTTTATTTGTTTTTTTTTTGTTAGTTTAGATTTTTAATTTAATAAAAAAAAACTAAAATTTATTTGTATGATATAAATACGGAAAATAATCAGAATTTCAAAATTTAAAAAAAAAAAATACTATTTCAATTTATCTTATCTTTATATGCAAAATTCGAATAGCCAAAGCTTTAGCTCAACCCACTACACACCCAGTTTTAAGTAACTAGCAATTGTTTGAAGAAAAACAAACTACAAAGGAAAGGAAAAATAGGCAAACCTTTTGCAATGCCAAGGAGTGGCCAGTGAGGCCTACGAAATGCCCAACAATTACAGTTAAAAACTAGAGTTGAAAGTTGAAAATAAAGTTGTAAAAAATAGTAAAAAAAATAAAAACACAAAAGAAGCACACAAATCGCGGCTCTTTTGCGCGCTGCTTAAAGTAAGAGATCAAAAAAGTTAACACACAGGAAAGCATAAAGGCCCATTGACACGCCCACAAAGGAAATCTTTGATCTACACCAGCACTAAAGAATAACAATGAAAAGACGAGTGAGGTCAATATCATAAGATAGTAAGAATAAAATGTACATACAAAAAAAATAATAATAATAAAAAAAAACACAATGAAGATATCAAGTGCACGAATGAGGCACGAAGTCAATAAGTGACCGGATAATTGGTTAAGTGGTAGGGCAGAATGACGCTATATGTGCATACATAAGTATGTGTACTCGTATTTGAGCTTTTTATTTTTATGCTTAGTCAGGCGCCTAATGAACGCAATTATAGTCTGTGAGGTGAGTGGCAGGCACGAGGGCATGGCTGAAGAAAGTATGCCTAATTTTCCGAACTATTTTTATTTCATGAAAAAAAGGTTGCCAGTGCTTTTTTTCTACGCGCATTGAAATCGAAGGTGTCGGTGAAAGCATTAATCGTGTTGGAAATTAGCGGCTTCCTCTCTGAGTGGCTGGCAGTCTAAAATAGAAAATTAACGGAAATACGTACAGCCGAAGCTGACATGGTAAAGGTTGGAAAGTAACAACCGACCAACACTATTATAATTAATATTACGAGAGATATTATTAGCGGTAATGTAATGGTAAAAGTAATGCTTTAATAAATATTGAAAGCAATTATAATGGTAAAGGTAATTTCAGAAGTAATGGTAGCGTTAATGTGATTGTGAAAGTAATAATTAAATGCATATTAAAAGTAATTGTAATGCTAAATGCAATTAAAGTGTTAATGTTGCTAATATTGAAAGCAATTATAATGGTAAAGGTAATTTCAGAAGTAATGGTAGCGGTCATGTTATTGTAAAATTAATTATTAAATTCATATTGAAAGTAATTGTAAGTGTAATGGGGACTCCAGAAGTAATGGTAGTGGTAATGTAATTGTTAAAGTAATGATTAAATAAATTTTTAAAATAATTGTAATGGTAAATATTATAGGAGGGTAATGGTAGTGGTAATACAATTGTATAATTAATTATTAAATTCATATTCAAAGTAATTGGAAGGATAAAGGTAATACCAGAGATTTTATTAGCGATTTAATTAAATGCATATTGAAAGTAATTGTAATGAAAAAGGTAATTTCAGGGGTATCATTAGCGCTAATGTAATGGTAAAAGTAAGAATTAATCGCATATTGAAGGTAATTGTAATGGTAATGCTGATTCTAGAGGTCTTGATAGCGGTAATGTAATTGTAAAAGTGATAATTAACATCATATAGAAAGTAATTAAAATAGTAAATGTAATTAGAGAGGTAATGGTTGCGGTAATGTAATTTAAAAAGTAATGATTGTAAGGATAATAACCGTGCTGGTCGTAAAAGTAATGATTTTATACGAATTCACGTTGCTTACCGTACAACATTTTATACACGTTGCTATACCTAATTTTTCATTCATAAATTTCCGCTCGAAATTGCTACCAAGTTTATTACTGTACGCTTTCGCACTCATCTGTAGACACGTTTATTGCATTTGTGCGTATAATTCTGTAAACTCACCTACTGCCATCAATCGCATTAGTCGCGCTGCCGCCAAAGCGTGTAATTAGTTTGCAAACTATAATTTATGGCTCAATTGAAATAATTTCGTTCCATTTGTCTTTCAATTTCAATTTAATTCTGCCAATGCAAATAAAATGTTTGAATGATTCGCATAAATTCAAATGCTATTTACTTTACGGATTTACTTTCATTTGTGCGCTTTGCTTGCATGGAAAGTGTGTGAAATTGCTTTCATTAGTTGCGGTAGCAAATTGGCAATACTTTTAAAATTCAGGAGCGCATTAAATTTTCACGGTCTTCTTTTATAAAACCTAAACTATTTTTTGAATGCACTTGGTTCTTCTTTTCACCGGTCTAGTATTCTTACAAGATGACTTTTACTTAATTTGCTTTACTTTCATCGCTGTTGCCACGGCGAATTTATTATTTGAGTAATGAATATGGAAGTAGATGTAGTTGTAATTTTAATCTATAAGTGCAAACTATTTGTGAAAAGGTAAAAGCTTTCTCAAAAAAGCTTTCTCAGAATAAGCTTCTTTATTCCTTTAATTTTCAGTTTTTTGTAAATAAAATAATCCGTGATTTTGGGATATTCGAAAGCTTCATAAAACATATTATGAACAACTGAAGAGAGCTTTCACCAATTGTACTTAGTACTTAATTTAGTAATAAGTTGAACCTCTAAAAAGCTTACTTCATGCTTTTGTTAAAATTAAAGATCAAAGTGTTTTTAAAGCTCTCAAAACAAGCTTTTTCTTGTATGTTTTTATAAAATAAACAGAATCCGTGCTTTTGAGATAGTAGAAAGCTTATTGGACTTAAAAAGGTAAAAGGATGAGAGCTTTCATCAATTGCACGGTTTTCAACATAGATTTCAAAAAAATATAGCCTGTATTATTTGCATTCTAAGCTATATATAAATGAAAAGTTTCAAGAGCTTATTGAGCTTAAATTAAAACATCAAAAAAGGTTGGTTTTGCAACGCTGAACTTGAGCTGGAGATAATTTGCATTTTTTTTTTGGAATACTGAGGTTTTTCAATAAGTTTAAACACTGCAGAAAAAGTGGCTTGGAGAGCTTTCAGTATACTCGCATAAAAAATTATTGTACACTGAAGTGAAAGTATTTGAAAGCTCATTTGCTTTTACATCGTAAAACGTAGAACACAATTATTCGTAAAGCTTTCACATAATATATTTTAGAGCTTTCTGTGGCCATTTAAGCTCAACATTAAAAAAAATACATGTTAACAGCTTTTAAAACTTTGCATGCGTGAAAGTTTTTCAAACAAAAGCAAATCAAAGAAAGTGAACCCTGTTGTAAAGCTCAAAAAAGTTCACAAAACCTGCCAAATACCCTTAAAAGCTTATGAAATGAAGAGCTGCATTTCAGGTTTGAGCTTGCCTCTGAGAGCTAAGTAAACAATTATCTGTATAGATTTTATATAATTTTTTTTAAATATTTCTCCGACCATTTAGGGATTTAGGGTCAGTGTTGAAAAAAATATGTTGACTGCTTTCAAAGCTTTGCTTGGATGAAAGCTCTTTACGAAACTAAGTTTTAATGCAATAAAAACATTATAGTGATTTTAAATAAAGCTAAAAACAGCTGTAAATTACAAGTATTATTAAACAATTTTGAAGTGAAGAGCAGCTTTTCTTACCTCTGCGAGCTTTTTTCTTTATATATTTTTCTAAATTAAAATATTTTCTTAAATATCAAATAAAAGACATTTCCTTAAAGTTTTTATAAAGATTCACTTTATTTACTTTTCAAAATTGTGTTTAAGTATTAGCTTTACCTATTACATTTTCATTTACGCTTTATAAAAGTTAAATAATAACTACTATTTTCTTTAAGTGTATGCCTAGAAGGCAGCTTTATGCCTGTGTGAGTGCGCATGCATTTTTCGATGTTTGCTTTTTTATTAAAAATTAAAAATTTGATTGCTCCTTTTTGTTTTCAAACAGAAAATATTTAATCGATTTAAATTTGTTGTTTGTTCTTGTTGTATTTTGTTAAACTTATTTACAAACTTATAAAAAAGCTTCATGAAATGTATACAAATTAATTATTTAGTGATATTGACATTTTCTAAATATTTTGCAATTCGATTTTTTTAGGTTACGTTTAAAATTTGCTAAAATTCTTAAAAAAAGTATTTCGACTTTTTATTGTTTGATAAATGCAATATAAATAAGCACAGTTTTTTTTATATTTAATGTGTAGTTTTTATTTATTTATTTTAGTTTTTAAATATAAATTAGTTAAATATTAAATACAATTAAATAAATAAAAGCGAAAGTAAAAGTACAAAGTCTGCATAAACATTAAAAATTAAATATTTTTCGTTATTTTTTAGTCAAAGCTGCAATCTCTATAAGTAGGTTCCGAAATATGTGTATATTATGGTTTTCGGAACCTCATAGAAAGTGCGCCTTGTTGCTAAATAGTTAAGCTTTAGATAAATACTAAAAAAAAATATTAAAGATTAAGAGATGCGCTTTTGTTGGTAGTGTTGAAATATTGCTAATGTGCAAAAATAAACCGAATTTGGCTGAAAGCCGAAAGTATAGCCAGAGCTTGCGTAGAAGCTATCACTATGACAAAAGTTGAGCTTTCAAAGAGCTTTCACTGATATGTCTGATGAAAACAATAACTATAATTGAACACTACTGAATTGCATATAATTTTGAGTATTGGTTGGTAGAACATTTAGTAGTAGAAAGCAAGAGCTTTCTCTCTGCAGATAACTAAACGTTTCCTTTTTTTGCTTCGAAACATTCCGTTCAACGACCATCCACTTTCCTACATTCAGCGGGGCATCACACTTTTTTAATAACTGCATTCTAAATTGCAAACTACTTTGACCTTCAGAGCTTTCAGAAGCTTTCGCTGATATGTTATTTAAAATGTCTCTGCCAGAGATAAGCAATCATAAGTTTTTTATTAAAAATGTATAGCTCTAATAAGTCCCAGCTCGGCTGAGCGCTTTTAAAAGTTTTTTTAGTTAGCTTTAATTTAGAATTGGTCTTTATATTTTTTACTGATTTTGCAGCATAATAAATTATTTTCTTGTTAGCTTATTTAAAAACCGCATCTATTATTTCATGTAAAAAAACTCCCATTGCAGCGTAAAAAGCTCAAATGAGAAATATAAGCTCTACAAAACATTTAAGAATGTATAGCAATTCTCAAATTTACGTAACATAAGTACCGCATCTGCGATGTCCGAAAGCTCCACTCAGTTTTCAGAACTACTAAAGCATGTCCAATCTATCAGTTACACACTCGATAGCTTAAATTTTGTGGAACATATAAGATGATAGTTTAGTGTATACAAATATATATGTATGTATGTAGGAATGAAGTATTATAATTAAGACTAACATTTAAAAAAAAGCTCTATTCCACTGAGCTTTTATGCATAAGTACTTCTATATGTTAAAACTAAAACTATGATACGCATATAGTTTATTACTTATTATTGCATAATTCCTTGCGTGCCAGTAGGCCTATACTACCCCTTTAGAGAAAATGAAAAGTTTACGAAAACTTTCAAGCTCCCGCTACCACCAAATTCGGGGAAAAGTGGCTCACCAGCTTTTCGTTTTAGACTCTTGCTAAGCTTAATATTATGAAATGCATTATTCTTTGTTTAATTTAAAACTTAAATTACTAGCTTGAAACTTTTTTGCAAAAGCTTTTTGCGAGCTTTTTCTGAAATCTTATTTTGCATAATTTTTTGTGGTAATATCATTTCTTGCATTACATAAAATTACTTTTCTGATTTAGTCCGATACCCCTGTGTTCCACTTAATTTTTGTTGCTTACTTTAGAGTTTCTTCCGTTAAAATATATATTATTTTTCGTAAATGTATGTGTATGAGTGTGGTTTTTGTGTTGCTTAATATTTTGTTTATGCTACAATCTTATGAGGTTGCATCCATTTTTTCATATAATAACAAAACAACGTCGAAATGTAGAGCAGAATCATAAGCGCACATGTGACGGCCAGCGCCAAAACGGATGTCTTCGTGGGGCAGGGCTCAATGATGGTGACAGTCTTATCTGTGGCGGAGAAACAGAAGGTGAGGTAGAAAGACAGGGAGAGAGGGAGAAAAGAGATCGCAAAAGTGGGTGAGAGAAAGGAAGACATGGAAAATTCAGTATCACATAGAGCTTCGCAAGTTTGTGAGAGCGCAATTTACCTTTGGCAAAGTCTGTGCTGGGATCTGCCTTGAAGAATTCACGTTTTTCATCGCCAAAGTCCAGGACTAGAATCTCTTGTGAGATATTCATATCATCATCAGCCTCCTTAGTCTCGTTGCTAATGAAAGAGAAATAGAACAAACATATAACCTAAAGGGCCAAAAAGAAGAGAAAGCTCGGCGCACTCACCTCTCGACAGCACGACGACGACGTCTTCTACCCAAAGATTCGAAGGATTCCATATTCCATTCGCACACAGCCGGTTCGCAAGGACCCAAACAATATTTAACATTACACTGGAAGATAACACCGTAGCTCTCGGTGAAACGGAAAGCCTCATAGGTCGACTGTAATGCATTGCCATCGGCGGTGAAACCAGGAAAGATGGTCGGATCAGTAGGACAGCCATCGTCATCAATGATTTTGAAGCTGGTGCGTGCATCCTTAGCCATCGCGACGCAGGAACGTGCAAAGATACCATAAGGAGCTTGAGCAAAATCAAATGGGAGTAAAGGGTAAAAATAAACCAATTATTAGTTGACATTCGGTGCGCTTTGTCAAGCAAGTCGTTTCGCTTACTGTCTTCGGGTATTTCGATGCGGAAGTTAAGTCGATCACCGATGCGTACAGTCTCCACTTCACGTTGACGTGTATCGAGTATGCGAATCCTTGGTGGTGGTGCCTCAGGCGATGAGTTGATATGGATCATTTCTGGATCGCGTATGGGCATCATGCCGAAGGTGATGTTCTTCGAACTCATATCATAGGTGCACTTAACTTTGTAGATCTTATCGGCCTTGGTCATAACAACGCTGTGATGCTGGAGTACTACAGTATTCGAATAGACGCCGGTCTAAAATAAGAGAAGCGATACGTGCTTAGGGGTTAGGTGGGGTTTGAGTAAAACGTGTGCAACAAACTCACAAAAAAATTATGTAAGAATTTATAAAAAGAAACAATAAAAAATATAAAAAATGTTTTTAACATCGATGTATGGAAGGCGTAGCGTGTTCGGCAAGGTCTTATCGAGTACCTGACGGCTATACGGCGTGGGGTCTACCAAGTCAAAGCGGAGATCTGTATGCCAAACACTCATATCGCAAAGGCATACAACGCAAGACCATTGCAAGAGCTATGAAGAAAACGATGTCGGGAGCTGCAATCGTTGCGATTTCAATATTTGAGACCAGTTTTTGGTCAAGACGGTTTATTGTTCATTAACTTTTTGACAACCATGCATACCGCTTTTATCTTATGGGAATATAAGGCATAGTAAGAAGAAAAAAATTTTAATTGACTTACCACACTTTGCGTATTACAGTCTTGTCCAGCCATGGTCAGATCTAGACGGAACGCATCCGAGTTGATGACATCGATATTACAAGTCTCTGAACGGCCCAGAGCATAGATACGACCATTGAATGGTTTATTGGTGCGGACTTGTACAGCAATGCGGGTGTCTTTGCAGTGAACAGATACTGTGGAGAGCAAAGGAACGAAAAAAATTGCGAGGAAAGTGAGGTTAGTAAAACGAGGTTTTGATAAACTTTGTTTCAAATGAGCTCCCCAAATCCTTGATGACAAGAAAGTAAGACCAGAAATTGCGCAATGTTATGAATAGAGAGTTTCATTAGATCTGCTCAGACCTTGAAACGTGATTCGGAGAACCTTTCACTTGTATTTGTACTCACCATCATAGCAGGTGCCAGTTTTATCGCAGTTCACGTCATTTCTGGTGATGTTGGTCAAGTTAGGATCTTCGGTGGTGTCTAGACTGAGAGGCAGTGTGTCCAACTTGTCCAAAGTGCCGGGCAGTGAGGTGGTCTTTTCGCAAGCGTTTTCAAAGTATTGACCAATGGGTTCGCCGTGATCGATCAGTGGGCGCTCATGGTTCAGATAAGTTGATGGACCATCGGGTAGTGTCTTGTGGTCCAAATGGAACAAGCGGCAGTTGTACTGTGAACCTTGTGGTTGACCGAGATACAAGAATGAGCGACACAAAAATTCTGTTTCAATTTCACAAGCCAAACGGCAAGCAGATTCCGAAGTCACTTGCAATTCCTTGTCGGTATAGTAATGCAAACCGACATATTGTGCCACCTTCTCCTCGGACACACCCACGCGAGCTACAGCAAATGAACGATTATTCTTACACGCCTGCGCCGGCTTCAAACACAAGTTCTCAAAGTAATCGGTGCCTTGCGCATCGACCAGCTGCACAAATTGACCCGAGCTACGTCTATCCGAATCGCTCAAAACACATTTCATATTATTATAATCATATTCGACCGAGCGACAAACGAAACGTTTCTCATTCAAACAAGCCGACAAGCAGGCCTCCTTGGTGCTGGTGTAGATGAGCGCATTATCGAGACCGCGTATAATCTTATTGGGTACACGCTCGAACGCCCACGGCCGATGGCAGACATTTTCGCTGCGCAGCTGCAATTTCACCATGTAATACATGTTGGCGGAGCGTTGTGGCGCCGCAGACGGATTGTGTGCCGACGAATCATTCTGCAGTTGACAGTGTGTCTCCTGCGAGGGCGACAATGGATTGACGACAAAACTGAATGCAGCGGCCTGACAATCGGCCTCCTCACGACACCAGCCCTGACACTCATACAACGAGAGATTCTTTACGCTGTAGTATGTGGTGCCGGCGAAATCGAAGTCTGTGAGCTTCTCGAATGCCATGCGCGCCACACTGGAGCTGGGCATCAGCGCGACGGCTAGGCAGAGGGCGAGCACAAAGCGCAGATTGGCGGACGGCGCTGTCCAACCGGACATGATTGCTGCGGTTTGACGGTGTAGTAATCGCATCTGCAAAAGACAAGAAGAATGGGTGTAAGTGTGAATGTGACTTCAGGCGGTGACGGGGCTCAGGCTGAGATTTTTTATTAATAGAAAAACTAATCTACAAAATAGGTATTTGAGGCAAGACTCTCCGCTTGAAGCCTTCTTTTCAACTTCACTGACGCTGTGAGCGTGTAACGTTATGGGAAATTAATTTACCGGCAATAAAATTAAGATTTGCACTTTGGGAAAATTAGCTGAGACAGCATTGATCTTGTAATGTCGTCGCCGTATAAATTTCAAACTTGAATGCACATCGGTCTCGTTGTTATGCTTCAAAGAATATCACCATTATGCGGTGAGAGTGTGAGGCATTGTTGTATAGAAAACGGCAATGAACTCATGAAAAAATTAATATATTATGAAATGAAATCTTAAAATTTGTGATATAAAAATACCATAAAAATTAAAATTCTAAATAATAAAATAAAAAAATTTTGAAAATTAAAATTAATTTTTTGTCTGAAATCATAAATATTATATAAAATTTTAAAAAACTAATATTTTTTTTTAAATTTGGATTTTTTTAAATTATTACCTTACTTATTACTTTTTTCTAAAAAAAATTCACCTTAATAAGTAAAAATAAAAATTAAATATATGAAAACTAAGAATTCTGCAAAAAATTTTAAGGTTATAAATATATAATAAAAAGATTTTGAAATTAGAAAATTAAAATAAATTTTTTTTCAGAAATTATAATTATTTATATTTAAAATTTTTTTAAAAATTAACCGTTTTTTTAATATAAATTTTTTTTTAATTCTTCTACCTTTTATTAAATAAAATTGAGCTTAATAATTTAAAATAATAATTAAATATTAAGTATTCTACAAAAACTATACTTGATAAAAAAGATTAAATAAAAAGATTTTGAAAATAAAAGCTTTGAAAATTAAATTTAATTTTTTTTCCGAAATCATAATTATTTACATTTTAAAACTTTTAAAAAATTAATCGTTTTTTTAATTTAAATTTTTTTTTAATTTTTCTACCTTTTATTAAATAAAATTGAGCTTAATACTTTAAAATAATAATTAAATATTTAAATATTAAGAATTCTACAAAAAATAAACTTAATAAAAAAGATTAAATAAAAAGATTTTGAAAATAAAAGCTTTGAAAATTAAAATAAATTTTTAAAAATTATAATTATTTATATATTAAAAATTTTAACAAAATAATTTTTTTTTTAATGTTCAATTTTTTTTTCAAAATTTAAACAGTTTGCACCAAGCATGGTTAATAAATTAAATACCAAAAATTAAATATTTAAAAATTTCTTAAGAACTAGTGAAGAAATGTCCTACTTTTTAATCATTAAAATTTTTAAGCTTTCCATAGAAATTTAGTAGAAGTTTTGAAACTATTGTTTAAAACATTTTTCGAAAATCATATAAAATTAAAGAAAATAATTTTTTTCTGAAACATTTGATTTAAAATTCGAAAAATCGCCAACAAATTTTTTCTTCATATTTAGTGCATAATCAACAAATGACCAAAAAAATTGACTTTTTTGTATGAAATGAAAGAAAATTATTTTTTCTGAAAACAGAATTCAAAAAATTGTCAAAAATCTTATTTTTTTAAATTTGTGTGTTTAATTTAACTAAATTTAACCCATACGCAAAAATTTTGGCATACGCGTACATTTTGTAATTTTTTGTTTCATTTATTTTATTTTGTTTTTTATTTTTTTTAAATTTATTTTATTTAAATAAGCACTTTACCCTTCAATCCTCTAACATCGCCTCTCTAGCATATTAATGTCTTTATTTTCTACAATTTTTTGCCTGCTGCGCAACGCTCGTCTTCATGATTGGCTTAGACAATACGAGAAGTAGAAAAAAAGTCTTCAAAAAAGAACAACAAAATTAGGGGCAAAAAATTATCACTGGTGGTCGCTTTTTACTTCTACGCTTTTATTACACTTCAGGTCCGTTTGATTGCCAACTTGATTTAGATTTTCCAAACGCTGTGCAATTGCGCCTGCTCGCCACGCCACACGCTTTCCGCATTCAATGACAATGTTGCGGTAAAGTCATGCCAAATAACGGCACAAAGAACTCAAAGAACCGCAAACGAAACGGCAAGAAAGTGAGGCCACGACACAACGGATGCTTCTCGATTGCCACTGAGGCTGTGCGAGGCTTATGCACACACACATATATATACAAACGTGTGTGTGGAAAAAGCTGCTGATTGAGCAGCGGTATAAAGTAACATAGCCAATTGGCTGCAGTGTCTGCAACATTATGTGGCATATTGTAACAATTTGTTTCGGAATTGCTGCGAACGGCGAGTGAAACATGAAGCCAGTGTGTTAAATGGGTAAGGAATGCGGCTGCCTATCGAAAACTATATGAACAGTGCGATGAGGGCGGTTTAGTATTTTAGTTGAAGAAATTATATACTTTTTAGTTAGAGCTTTGCGACATTGAAGCGTGGCTTGAAAGTAAAAATGTAAGCTCAAAGTTTGCTCAAGAGCTTTCGAACTTTTTACAAAACATGGAAATTGTAAGCAATTGATTATTGAATCAGTTAGTAAAATTTGTATGCTCTAAAACTCTAAGCTTTACAAAACTAATAGTCTAAAGCTTTTATAGAGCTTTTTGTACAATCTTACATTTTGTGGAACGATTTGGGTGCGCCAATGCTCAAAACCTACAAGCTTTACAAAAGTGTATAGTTCAAAGCTTTGTAAAAGCTTGGAAAGCTTTTTGTATAATCTCACCTATAGTTTGTAGAACGATTTTGTAGTAAGGGTTTTGTCATTCATCAATTGCTTCTATTATATCTAAATTTTCTATATAAATCTATATAATCTAACATTAAATTTTAGAGCTTTTCAGTATAGTTTGCGATATTTTTTATTTTAAAAAGCTTCAAAAGTACGATTTGAAAATTTATTAACCGATTCAATAAAACTTTTAAAGCTTTGGTAAAACTGCTAAAATTTACAAAAAATAGTAATTATAAAGTTTTAAAGCTCTTTAGTACGGTTTGAGTAAGTTTTGAGTTTAAAATTTCAAAAACCAAAATCATAAGAGAGCTTTTAAAAATTTCATAAAACTTTAGCCGCTTAGATTGATGTAAAAGTTGTAGCATTTTTTATTCTCAAGTGTGTTATGTGAAAAACCTTTAAACACATTTCTTAAAAAAATGCAATACATTTATATAATTTCGAATGTTTCATGTATAAAACCATTTAACAAGCTTAAAAGCTCAAACGTAAAACTTTTTAAAGTTTACTTTGAAATATTTTTGTAGTGTAGATAATTTTAAAAGCTCATAAACGTTTTTTTTGTATTTCTTAATTAATTACCTATTAAATATATGTGAATGGAAAAAAATTATAATATTCACTTAAAAAGATATTTGAAAGCTTTTATAGTATACACAGTCAAAGCTTTTATTTATATTTCAGTATTTTATTACTCTTAGTTATAATAAATCTTTCAATTTTTGAGACCGCTTACAATCACCTTTCCATCGCAAATTCACTGGCATTTTTCCACTTAAATCTTGCTGCCAGGCAAATACCACCGTTAGATTTGGCCTTTACAACGCCCACTCAAGTCATAAACCAGCTATAAAACTACGCATAAAAATACAGCAAGAAAATCGACAATAGGTGCAATGCTTAGAAAAATCACAAGAAAAAGAACAGCAACAAACGAATTGTAGATTTTATATCTGCAGAAACATCACAGACTCCATTGCCATCGTAAATTCCAGCTTTAATGACCAAAGTGCAGTGCTGAGCTAAAAAGGTGCGTGGGCATGAAAGGACAGCCTGCCAAGTTGGGTGTATGGTGATCTCTTAGCAAGTGTGCTGAGTGGTCATAGAGGGGATTAGCGAGAGAGAGGCAATTGTAGCAGTAAAAATTATTGTGGGTGAGTTCAGCTATGATTTGGAGAGGTCATTTAATTTGCATAAAAAGTTATATAATCTAAGTTAAAGAAATTTTAATTTAACTTTTAGTGAATAATAGAATTTGTGGCAGTAAAATGACAATAAAAATGGTGCTAAAAATGATAGTTTGTAAAAAAGTACAAAAATAATTTAAACGGACAATAAAAAAACATTTAGAGAGAGCTAGCACCAATACTATTAGAGCGGAAATGGCAAACAAACTTTTTATATAAATTTTTTTAAAACATTTTTAATCTAAATTTAGAATTTTTTAAATATGTTGAAATTAATTATTTTACTTTTTTCAAACAATCACCTTTTATAAAAAACCTTCATATAAAATATTTATTTAAATTTGAAATTTTTTGAATTTCTTGTAATAATTTTTTAAAATTATTTCTTTGTTTATTGCTTTAAATTAATTTTTTTCAATTTCATTCGGTACTTTCTTAGTTTAATATTTTTTCTATTATTACTGTTTATACTATTATTTTATTAGTTATTTTTAATTTTTGTTCTGAAATCTTAAATTGTTTTATTTTTTAATTTTATTTTCTTCGTTGTTAAATTTTTTACTTCACTTATTTTATATTAATTAAATTAATTTTTTTTAGTTTATGAATTTAAAGTATTTTTTTTATAAATTTTATTAGGTTTTTTTTTTTTAATTTAATATTTGTTATTGTTTTATTTATTTGAGACAATTTAAATATTTTGGAAATTTATTTTAAAATTCAACTTTAATTTAATTAATTAGTTAAATTTTTTTTATAAATTTTAATTCAGAATTTTCTCTATAATTTCAATATAAATTTTTAACTAGTTTTATTAATTAATTCTGATTTTAGCAAAATTTGTTTTTTATCCGTATAGTATTTAAATTAAATTTATTTTAAATAATTTTTTTTATTTTAATTAATTAATTTAATATTTTTAAATTTATTACTTCAAGTTATTTTTTTAAATTTAATTCAGACTGTTTCGAAATTAAATTATTTTTCTAGTTTTATTAATTATTTTTGAAGTTTGAGATTTAATTGTTTTAGGAATTTTATCTAAAATTAAAATTTTTTATTTTATAATTTTTCAAATCATGTATTTTATTTTAATTAATTAATTAATTTTATTTTAATTTTTTACTTTGAAGTATTTTTTTTTATAAATTTAACTAGTTACTAATTGTATTAATTAAACACATATTTGTTTTTTGGGATATTTAAAATTTTTGGAAATTTATTTTAAAGCTAAATGTTTTTAATTTTTATAATTTATTAATTTGTTTTATTTATAATTTTATATTTCGTTCGGAATTTTTTTTATTTTCTTCCACCTCGAATACTTTATTTTTCCTATTACATCCCCAAATTGCCTCAATGCCGACTGAAGGCCACCAACAAAACAATAACAACAAACAAGCTTGAATGCATAAACTCTGACTTCCTGCTCATCAATCCTTCTCTCCACGATGAGGTGTTGGCGAATTGCTGTTGCAACACCCGAACTTGCAGAAACAAATACAACGGCCAGCGACAAAAACGAAATTACTTTAATTCGAGCGTGAAAATGCATGCAGCAGGCAGCCTACCAACGGATGACCGTTGCCACATGCAGCGCACTGCCGCTTCACCACTACCGAGCACTGCATTTGGCTGGTCAGCAGTTGCCACACGCTTTCATATTTTTGTTGCTCACCACTTAGTTGCTCCTGCTGCGGCCGCCTACAAATGTCTCAGCGTATATTCGTTGCAACCGTGTCACAATCGTTCATGCCACAGCAATTTGCATTGAATTGTAATTTTCATTAATAACTTTTTTTTTCTGCTGATGGCAACAACAACCAGGCTGTAGTGCATTGCCACTGCTATTAAGCATCATTTATTGTTGTTGTTGTTTCCTTTATAATGTGGCATTGCTGCACATTGGAGGCATTTATGTGGCTCGTCCTGTCTGTTTGCTTGTTTTTGCGCCTATAATTGGTGGTGTGGCAAGACCAGTTGTTGGTAAAGCAGAAATAATTGCATGCCATAAAAATAGAATTCGAAGCCATTACAAAATATTGAATTGAATTGCCAGTGCTGCGTTATTTTGCACGCAAAGCAAGGCAGCATAATTTGTTGGGCGGAGTCATAGAAGGCGTTGAAAAGTAAGAAGACCGAATGATATTATAGTTTTTCTTTAGGTAGCGTGGGTATTTTTGGAAAAATTTTCAACAAAATATGTTTGTGAATGTAAGACAAAAAGTATAATGAAACTTTCGAAAAAAACTAAATAATAATGAAATATGTGCCTTTTTTCTAAATATTTAAATTAAAATTTTTTTATTTCATTAAATTTTTTTTTGACTTTTCATATATATGTATGGAGGCCACAATAGCCCCTAGGTCGCAGTGCAAACCTCATATTAATCTATCTACTTGTATGTATAATATATATTGTATATATGTATATTTCGAAAAATTGTTCGTTTGTAAAAGTTAATTAGAATCTCGGAGTTTTAAAGAACATGTTTATTAATTCATAAAAAAAACTTAATTAAAAAAATGTTTAAAAAAAAATAGATTAATATATTTTACATTTTGTAATAAAAATCTATTTAAGCAGATCGTCCATTTTTTATGAACAGTTTATGTTACTTTTCCCTTGAGTCAAAAATGTTTCAGAATCTTTTTTTTAAAATATTTTAATTCAAACATTTTAATTTCATAAATATTTATATTTAATTTTTTATATATTTATGTTGAAAAATTTTTCGTTTCTAAAAGTTAATTAGAATATAAAAAAAGTTATTATTAATTATTAAAAAAATTAAATTAAAAACAAAACATATTAAAAAAAATTAATAGCATAGTAAGTTTAAAATTGTTTGATACAAATTGCAATTATTGAAACGAACTTTTTTTTCATAAAAATAATATTAAATTTTACCTTATAGTCAAAATTTTTTCGGATATAACTATTTAACTTATAATAAAAATTTTAATTTTCAAAAATTTATTTATTTTGAAAAATTACGAAAATGAAATAGAATTTCAAGATTTCAAGGAAAATTGTTATTCTTTATTAAAAAAAAATATGTTTATATGAATTTCTTTTAAAAACTTACATATTTTTCTGTATATTTTGTAAAATATTTTTCGGAAATAAATTGTTTTTTATAAAATTTCAAATGTTAAATGAAAATGGTATAAAGAATAATTTTAAACTGGCCTTTAAAAAATATAATATTACAACCATAATCAAAAAAATATTTAAAAAAAATTAATACATAAAGTATAAATAATTAAACTTTTTTTAAGTTTAAAGTTTTTTAGCTATTATTTTTCATTGTTTTCAGTTCCACATATATTTTTTTTTTCAAAATTATTTCGGAATTTTTTTTTAAAATAAGAAAAGGCTTTCAAATTTCTGAATATTGATTTTTTAACATGAAAAGAAAATTTAAAAAAATTTCATATTTCCTAAAAAAATTATATTAAATTTATTTTTTTTTAATCTTCATTAGTTTGGTTAATTTAAATTATGTTTTGAATATTTTATTTCGATCAAGATTATTGTGAGATATATGTATGTATTTGCCTTTAAAAATTAATTTTTGAGACAATAAAAATTTTGTTTTTCCCTAAAAATTGATGCACGTTTTATGTAAAAATTATAAAATTTTATTATTTTAAATTTTTTGTTAAGTGCAAATTAAATTTTTAATTTTTTAAAATATTTTTTTTAACAAATTTTTTATATCAAATTTTTTATATCAAATTTTTTATATCAAATTTTTTTAAATAAAATTTTTTTGTCAATCCAATATTTATAATTTTCTCAAATTTTGTTTTTAATATAATTTCACTTCAACTCTAGAACTTCATTAGACTAGTATGCGCTGCCACCCTACTCCACCGCCACAGCTTGGCGCTCATTAATCAGCCGCCGTAGAAAAGCATAAATGATTGATAGCTCTTAGAGCCAATTGGTGGCACATTGTATGCGGCATGGAAGCCATTTTGTGGTGCCACCAACAGCTGCAGCCGGTTACATGCTTATGCTAGTACCTGCAACAGCAGGAAATTGCTCGTTTTGTGCAACAAAATGTGATTAATTGCAGCTGAATAAATGAAGCAAGAAAGTGGCTGTGAAAAAAACTAAAATGTACTTAATTAATGATGCGTTTTCGCTTTGAATTTCTTTCGAACTAAGAGAAAATAGTTGTGGCCTTTAATGATGGCTTGAAATGCAGTTTAATTGCTTGTCAAAATTTTAATAAACTGGCGGTGGCTGGCGTGTGAGTAATGGGTGAAGACAGACACAAAAAATCACACCTTTTTGCCTGCAACTAAGTGGAAAAAACTGAATTTTTTTAAATATTTTTTTTTTAATTTTTTAAATTTTTTTCAACTTTTTTATTGTTTTTTGAGAAGAGAAATTTTTTTGTTTAATTTCAGTTGTTATTAATTATTACTACTCAAAATACTTGGCCGCAAGCATTTTCTGCTGGCAATTCATCAAAAATTCAACCGCTTTTAGCTGCTTTTAAAATAACGCAGCAGCATCAAAAAGCTTTTAGCATAACTATTAAGCAGCAACTGCTATAAAAAAGTGTTCTAGAGACCGCAAAGTAGCACCTTTAGGCACAGAAGTCGCTGCAGCAGCCAATTAAAGACGTGATTCTTGCTTTCTACGCCAACAGCCCCCGGTTGCCGAGCTACAACCTCTCAGTTGCTGCTCAACAATGTTTGCAATGCGTGTGGCTGTGTGTGTGTGTGTGGTGGCAGAGTGCATGTTGCATGTTGAGTAACTGCATCGGCAAGCCGTTATACGGCCTTATTATGCGTAAATGGCTGTGAGAATGTCAGCTAGTGATTGTCGGACTGTAGTGTGGATCTTTACTGTTTATAGCAACAAGAGCAACATATACTTCATTTGCAACATGCAACAACTCTTTCAGAAAAACATTTATGTTGGCATATACTTTGAGAAATGTTTTGCGATTGCATAAACTGGTGGAAGTGTTGAGGTAACAAATAAGCAAAAAGAAAAAATAAATCAAAATAAAAACTCGGATAAAAAATTGCAATAATTCGTGCACACAGACGATTTCTTAATTCGTTGCATACTTTTGGGTGCTTAATAGCCAATTTTTTTAACAAACTAACAATTTTTATACATATTCGCAGCTTAGTTTGTGTCATTTTACAAAAATAATAACTTAAATACTACCGTAACTTTTTTTAAAATAAATTTGACAAAAAAAAATAGCGCCTAAAGGTATGCTTTATTAGTTATGCATAAAAATGAGCCTCGATATTGAGTTTGAAGTTTGTAAAGCGTTCGTTAAAGCTGCAGTTGAAGTTAAAAACTCACATAATGCTATATAACATATATGTACATAGTATATTAGATATTAAGATTTCAAATTTATGAGTTTAGGTTTTAAAAAATGTAGGTCGAGTTTACATATTGTCCTCGAATTGAGCTATATTATTGTTATGCGTACAATATATGCTTCAGCCAAAAAGCCGCCTTTGAAGTGGTTGCGATTGTAAACTGTTCTATAAAATAACCTAATCTCTGCCAAAAGCTAGGTAATCAACTTAAATATTTTTAAAAATAAATTTAAATGCGCTTATAGTTGATAAATAGCCTTTAAAAAGTGCCTATATGGTAGTATAAGGACATTTCTACGTCTCCGCGCCTAAAAGTGTGCTACCCAAATTTCTTTAATTACATTTATAATTTTCATAGCTTTAAATTATTTTCAACTTTTAACTAGACTGCTTTATACTGCTAATACCGCAGAATATATTATATCTAAAGGTATACACCTCAAGTCAGCTAAACTCTCGTCATATGAGTTTTTATTACTCATGGTACCATTATTGTATCGCAAGCAGGAGCCTAAGGTGGTTGCATTATTTCGTCCGTTAAAGGTTTTAAAATTTTCGGGATTTCAAATAAAGTTTTCGGGATCCTGATTATTTTTTTAAAATCTAATAGTTTTCACTCTTTTAATACTTAACTTGTAATAAATTATAAATATTTTTGAAAACCAAGAAATTAGGAAGATTTTGCCGATCTAAATGAAAAAATGTGTGAATATTTGATGTATAACTCTTTAATATAGTATGTATGTACATATGTACTTTCAGCTTTTCATATAGTAAATTTGTATATAACTATACTTTTATTATTTTTGGCTGCAATGTTTAGAAGTTTGTAAGTGTTACCGATTATTGGAGAAAAATTTCATATAAAAAGTTTTTCGGGATTTTCAGTTTTTCAGTTTTCAAAATTAGGGATTTAGTATATATTGCATTCAAAGTTTCGTAGATTGCGGTAAGACATTTTTAAAATTCATATACAAATTATTTCGGGATTTTCAGTTTTCGGGATTCGGGATTTATTGTATATTTTTTGTAGGCGTTTTTAAAACGCTGAGAGACAGTTTTAAAATGCTTTTATCACAATTTAGTTAATTTAAAATTTCGGGATCCCGAGTCCCAAGCAGTAATATTATATTTCCTGAAAATGTCCTAAGGCTGCACTAAAAGTCTTCCTGTTATTAAAATACTTTCGGAGCGTTTTCTTTTCATTTTTAGCGGTATACATTTCATTTCACCTGTGGTATACGGAATTTGAAATTCATTACAGTCTACTTATTACCAGCTGCCACAGTTTGTATTTCTACAATTTCAATATTTCACGTTAAACCATTACACGCAATTACTTGCTACATTCACTTAGCGACTTCACCGGCATGCTTCAGTAAAAATCCACCTTTCACATGTGCAACATTTTTGCACTCGTGCAATTTCAGTTAGAATACACTTACAATGCAATTGCAAAATTTCTCCATGCATCAGCGCTCACCTGTCACATCGCTATTATGACCAAAACAATGGCAACAACAACAACAACAACACTATAATTTCTTACATACAATTTACATCCTCTTGACCCACTTTTACGCAGAGTTGCATTTGCAACAGCTGTCAACAGCCTTCCTAGCTCGCGCATGGCAAGCAGCTGTGACTTATCACTCGATACACACGTACGCACACACACATATGGAAAATTTGCATAAGTTCCCCACTAGAGGCACGTGCCGCCGACCGCAGCGCTTAAGTGCTGGCGTGATGTGCCGCTGCTAATGACACTTGTGACACTTGTATGTAACACAACTACCGTGCGTAACAACAATAACCCAACAACAATAACCCAACAACAATAAGCGAAAAGAAAAACATGGCGAACAAAGTGCGCTTGCCGCCGCGCTGACATATTGCCACATTAGTTGATGATGGTCATGCCACAATGGGCGCTGCAGGCAGCATTAAATATGGTGCGTCGTGCCACATGCAACTCACTGCCTTTGTCTATGACCAGCGGTTGCGCTTAGCCTATTTTGAACGTCTTTAGCTTGTGCAGCTGTCATTCAAACGATAGGCGTCTAACAACAGCAAGCCTAAGTAACAACAATAACAACTAACACTTAAATAGTGGCGTACAAGTGACCCAGTGTGCGCTTTTGGTGCGTCACCACCGCGTTGCAAGCTACAATTGTCTGGTAACGGCTACGCCGCTAAGCCAACTTGGCTGTTTTTGTTGTAGTGAGTAGCAAAAATGCCGCTATAGCACTTTTATGCATGAATTGCTAGGCATTTTTTGTCTCATTTACCATTTGCTTTAGTGTGACTTCGTTTAAATAATGTCCAAACAAGCTGGCTGTTGTTGAAATTTTGCGGTCAAGTCATGTGCTGGAATTTCTGGACAATGTTGCCATTTTGCTCGAATAACTAATTGGGATCCATATTCATTTCCAGCGCGCCAATAAAATCTTAGTGGTATTTGTGTGCAGAAAAATTATCAACTGAAGACGACTATAACCCCGAAATTTAATAATCTCGTTTTTCGGGTTAAAAACACGGGATTCCGATTAAATTTTTTTCGATTTCCTAATTTTTTTTTCACTAATCCCGAAATATATAAATCCCGTTTTTCGGGATTCAAAATCGGGATTCCGTTTTTATTTATTTTTTTAATTTACAATATTTTGGTATTAAATATATAGTGTCGGTTTTTTAGTATTCGAAGCATACATATACTGCGGTTTTCATGCCTTACTTCTAAAAGCTCTAATTATTTAAAATAATTTTCTGAATTTTTATGCCTTGATGTTTCTCACTGATGTCTTACACCTTCATTGTTATCCATTGAATTTCAGCAAATGCATTTCTTTCTTTCCTTACTAAGTCAAAACAATGAAGCCTCATTTCACGCTCTAATAAATTCAGTGATGCTACAAATTCTTAATGCAATTCATGTCACGCATGATGGTATGCTTTTTAAGTACCAAAAGATAACAGCCGAAACGCTTTCTCTCTCGATAAAGGCAGGTAAATTAAAGTAAAGCAATTTTTGTTAGAGAAAAATATTTTTTATTGATTGATAGAAGCAAGTGCAAAAACAACAATATTTATATGTGAAAATTAGCATTAGGGCGCATATTTTGCTTACCTTTATTTTATTTTTTAACAGAGTTGTCACAATGCTATTGTGACTATTGGTTTAAGAGCTGCAATGAAAGGAAGAAAAAAATATTTATTAATAACATACAATATTTAAAAAACTTCAATATTTAATGCTCTTAACTAATTTAAAATAATTTTATCAGCAATTTATTGATATAAATATATAAGAAAATCATATCACATATCCTAAATTTTATTGTAAAAAAAAATTTTTTTTAAATAAATAATAAATTTAATTTAATACCTTTTTTTGGAGTTTAATAAAAGTAATTTAAATGATGGAAAACCCAATAAATTCAATTGTAAAAAATTATTGGTATACAATTTTTAATTAAAAACCGTGTAGTTAAAAAATTAAAATTAAAAAAAATTAAATTTTTTATTGTAATTTTACTGAATAAAATGCAAATTAAAAAACGCAAAACAAAAATGCAAGTTAAAATTTTTAATATAAAATTTTTAATTTTAAATATTTAATTACAAAATAAAAGTATTTAATTAAAAAAAATAATAAAATTTTTGTCTCACACGCATTGTTTGAGCAAAATTTGGCAATATGTATTTGAAACTAATTTATTTTTATATGCTTACTTTTTTACTAAGTCATAATGATGTAAATATATAGTATTAAGCAAAATTTTGACTTCAAAAAACAGAAAAAAAATTATGTTAAAAATTTATTAAAAAGCACGTTTCTAAGTATTGTAATATCTTAAAAATTAAAATAATTTTTTTTTTGCTTTACTATTGTATCGAAATTTTATAAAAATTATTTTATTATTTAAAAATTATTATTTTATAAAAATTATTTATGTTATTTTTCAAGTCTTTTACTTTCATTACGCATTCAGAAACTTAACTTTTTTTATTAAAAATTTGCTGTTCCCAAATGTTTGAATACCGGCAATTTTTTTTCAAAAGTGTACAAAAAATACTTTTATTTTTAAAGTTGGCACTGTACTGTTAAGTTTTTTAACAATAACATTTTGAAAATTGCCAAAAATTAATTTTGCGCTTTATTTAATTTTTATTTTATTTATCAACACAAATGTAGTTACAAAAAGAAATATTTTTTGACAATAAAGTTTGAAAAATAATAAGAAATAAAATTAGCACTAAAAGTCTAAATTTTCGCTTAATTTTTTTAATTTTTCAAAACTTTTTTATATGCGGTATTTAATTTTTTTTTGCAAAATTCACTTTATTTAATTCTTCAATTCATCAAAAATTTTAAACAATATTTATATTTAATTATAAATGTTTGTTATAATTTATCATCATGTTCTTATATTTTTGACGTTGTACTGTTTAATTGTTATGTTTTCGAACTTTAATGTATTTTAAAATTTGAAAAAACTTTTTTATTAAAATGGACAAAAAATTTTTTTTTATTAAACAATATTATTTAGAAATATGAAACAAATTTTCGTTTTATTTAAAGAAAAGAATTAAACTTTATTAAAATTTTTTTATTTTTAATTTCCGCGAAATTGTTATTGGCATATTTTGTAATATTAATTAGAATTTAATGTTTTTTTAATTACAATTCAAAAAAGATATTTCCTTTACATACATTATTGTAATATTTTTCGTATAACATTGCAAATTATTGAAAATATTTTTTGTTTTATTTTCTTACTGCTTTTGAAAGCAGTTAAGAATTTTTTTATTATTTATAGTTAAGAAATCAAAATATTTGAAAATTTTCAATAAACATTTTTTTTGTAATATTAAAAATTAATATGTAATATTAAAAAAAATATAAAAAAATGCCAACCAAATTCTGTAAAATTCCCTTCAATATTTTTAATATATAAAGTTGAAACAAAAAGTGTTATTTATTCAAGAAAGTCTTTTTAGTTCCCTCAATCCGCGAATTTGCGCTTTGGACAACCAAAATGTGGCTATCGTAATGTTTCCGCTGACCCCAGACTGATCTCTCAACAATTCTAGGAGCTGCTTACAGCTTGCCACAAAGCTGCATAATACTGCATATACACACATAGCAATACACACAAGCATACAGCGCTGCCGGCTTTCAACTCCTTGCGCATCTGCGTTGATTTGTGAGTTTATTGCATAGCATTGCTTTTATACGCGCTGCGGTTCATTGAACGCTGGCTTAGAATAAAGGTAGCAATAAATGCCGAAGGTATCACTGCGCAGTTGCTGTAATGGCAGTTAGTGGCATAAAAAAGACAAATAAAAATAGAAAAAAATGAAAAAAATAAGAAAAAGGTCGCGTCGGCATGGTAAACTGCTGCAAACAGCAGCTAAATATTTTATATTTATTTTTCGTGTTTTTTTTTTGCAACGATCGCCTTGCAATTTTATCTGTTTTTCCAAGGAATTTCGTGCGCTGCAAAGCCACAGACACTCATACACGAGTTTGTATATATGTTTTGTGTGGCAGCAAGCATGGCCTCACCCACCGCCACAGTCATGGCCAGCATTGCTGTGAGTACCACTACAACAATAACAACAAAAAAGTGAAGCAACAAGAACTGCTAGCGTCTATTTGCGCCTTTGCGGCTATGCAGCGATCGCGCGCGTTTGTGAGGGACCCTGAATTGCTGCACTCGCCAGCAGCCAACGTCGACAATGCAACGTCCAGTTGCCTGGTAATAGATGAAAATCTGCAGTTGCAAAGGAAAAGCGTTGAGAATGGCAAATATAGTGAGGCGAAAAAAACCAACACGCCCTAACACTGCCAGGCAAGCAAAAAATAGAAACAAATAAAGTAAAATAAAATGAAATAAGGAGAAAAAAAATTTAATAAAAAAAGTTTAGTTTAAAGATAAAAAAATATTAAAATTGCTGTTGTTGTCGGTCAGCTTGGGAGCGATTTCTACTAAATTGCCAAGTTTATGGCATTGTTGGGCTGCGCTCTAGCTGTTGGTGGCGGCTGGCAGCAGCAGATAAGATTTGGGGCGTGTTGGCGATGCGCGTTTTTATGGTGAAAATTTTCCACGAAAAAATGCCAAAGTCAAAAGCAACATGGAAAGTGTAGCTGCAGACACATACAAACACACATATACACATGCAAGCGCATATAAATATGTATGCAATCGTTTGAGTCAAATAAAAGTGTGATTTAGAACAGGTGAGTTGGCAAGTTCGTTGCTTAAGTCTTTTGTGCTGGGTTGAAGGGGCAATATTTTGACTAGTCACCAGCAAGCGCATAAGAGTATGCAAATACGGGAGTGATATGTAATGCGATAGCGGTAGATGAAGTGTGATTTGTTTATGCGTTGTGGACTACAATAACAAAGAAAGTTTAGAGGACTCAAGTGAATATGCGATGCACTTGAAAAATAATTTTTCAAATATTGTGTTTTTTGGTTTTTATTTTAATTGATATCAGTGTAAAAGACATTAACACTATTATTTTAAAAGAGTTTCTAACTTAAATTATTTTTAAATAAGAGTTGCCAACTAATTTCGATATGAAATACTTAACAACAAATTTTTACTTTTTGAATTAAAAATAATCCAAAAATATAAATTTTTTGATATAAATAAAAGAGATTTATGTGTCAAGGTTACCATATTCTTTTATAAATATTTAAAATACATATATTAAAATTTGAAAAATATATGAATGTTGTGAACTATTTTTTTCTAAATATATGAAAAATATTTAATACAAAATATCAGAATTGCCATCTTTTTTTATAAATATTTGAAAAGAAATAGAGTAAATTAAAAAGCTCAACGTGCTCAAGGGCTCAAAACTAAGAAAAAAATATTACAGAAATATTCAATAAAAACTAAGAAAATATTTCAAGATTGCCACCTCTTTTTTGTATAATTTTTTCAAAAATATTAAATAAAAAATAATCATGTTGGAGAACTATTTTTTTGTATTTATTTGTAAAATATTATATAATATAAATTTTTATTTAATATATCAAGGTTGCCACCTCTTCTTTTTATAAATATTTGAAAAATTTATCTTATAATTACAAGTAATTTAAATTGTAACACGTCATTTATAGTTTTTTGTAAAAAATATAAATTATGCATGTAAAGAGTTGCCAAATATTTTCAAATTTATTTAGTTAAATTTAAGCAAATAAATTTTTGAACATAGTAAAAAACATAAATGCAGAACGTCACTAAAAATGTAAATTTTGGGAACAGGGTTACCAACCTATTTCCATAAAAAGCGATCATTCTTAAAAATTATTGCTTAAGCGATTTTTGGGACAGGGTTCCCAAATAGTTAAAAAAAATGTAGTAAATTGCACTGCAACCTTTCTATAAAAATTATCAAAAATGCCGTATAGGGTTGTCAAGTCATTCTGAATCGAAAGTATATTTTATAATTTTTGGACAGACTTTTTGTAAGAGCTTACAGAGTAAACAGGCTTACCGATTTTAAATAGCACCGATTGTTACATTTTTTGATTAAAAATTTAAAACGAACATAAAAGTTAATTGCATTTTCAAAATAATTACATTTTTAATTTATTTTCATAAAAAATTTTCATCAAAAAAATGTTTATTTTCTTTATTCTAAGAAAATTTGATATTTCTACTAAAACAACAATGTTACATTTTAAGTGTAAAAATAAAAACAAAATAAAATAATTTCATCTCGTTTCAAGCAACATTCTTCGGCCGACAGTCGTTCAACTCCTGCTACAATTGCTGCAGCCATAAATTTTATTTATGCGCTCGCCGACTTGACTACTTTATGCTTCATTGGTGTCATAAACAACGCCGTGGCTTGTTAAAATATTTCTAACAACAACGGAAACAACAATACAACAACTGCACAAACACAACAACACAAAATGGTAACAATGCTCTCAAATGGATTACTTGTTGCAACAACAAAAACCACTACAATAGTAGTAAATACGCTGTCTAACTGCACTGCTGAGCACTAGCACGCCGCTGGGCAAAGCGTCGTCGATACTTTCACACACACACACACATACATGTGGCTATATACATATATTAAGCTATGTTGCGGTTAGTTTGCTTTCGTTCGTTGCACGTTTGCTACATTTATCGCTTTGCAACCCCGCATGCGGTTGGTTAGTTATTGTTGCCACAGCGGCACAGCGCAGCAAAACTTCGTTGTTGACCATTGTTTGGAATCTCTAATGCTAGTTTTCTTACTTCTCTCACTAAACTGTAGTGCAGTTATTTTTTTTTGTTATTGTTTTGGTGTACGTGAGGGCATTTAGTTTTAAGTTTTTCACTTTTTACTTGCACGCTTTGTTGCAACAAGTCACATAAAAGCAAAACATCTAACAAAACCCTTGGATCTCGCTTTCTGGTGACCATATTTTATAAAAAAATAAAACAAATATATTAAATATAATAATATTTTTAAAAATATTTTTCATTAATATTTGTAATTTTCCCCCAAAAATTTTTTATTAAAATTTTTATATTAAAATATTTTAAGTTAAAACAATATTTTTTTAGTATTTCTTTTTCTTCTAAAATCTTCTTATTGAATTATTTTATTCAAGTATTTTAAGTAAACAAAAAATATTTCGCATTATTTCTTATATGTATATCCGTATATTTTCTAAATTTGTATATTTTTTAAATTTGTCCGTATATTTTTTTTAAATATCCGTATATTTTCTAAATTTGTATATTTTTTAAATTTGTAATATATTTGAAATTTTTTTCTCAAGTAAATATTTTGGTGATGAAATTTGAAAAATAAAAAAACTAAGAATAAAAATATTAATTATGATTTTTTATATAAATTTTCAAATAAATTTCATAAAACAAACTTTCCAAAAAAATATTACTAGACTAATTTTATTTTTATACACCTTTGTATAAATTTTTTCTTATTCAAATATATAATAAAATATTTTAAGTTAAAAAATATTTTCTGCAATACATTTCCAAATCTTAAAATTTTTGTAATTTCTTAAGTACTTGAAATTTTTTTTAAAGATTTTTTCAAACAAAAAAAATTTTTATAGATTAAATATGAAGAATACAAAAATAAGAAATTATGACTTTTCTCCCAAAAGAAAAATCAATTTTCAGAAGACAAAAACTAGTTTCAATAAAAGTAACAAAAAAAAAAAATTTTTTTTTCTTAATGGAAAAAAATTTATTTTCTTAATGAAAAAAATTATGAAAGTTTTCATATAAGAAAGAAATCTTGCCAAAACAAAAAAAAATTTTATATGGTGGTATAATTTTATAAAACTGTTTTATTCCCATAAGAAACTTCGTCTTTAATTTTTTATAATTTTCTTTGTTTTCACATTATATATTTATTTATAGTTGGGTTTTGTATTTTTTTAAAATTAGTTAAATTTATAAATTACTTTAAGGATCAGTTTTGTGAGTGAAATTTTGAAAAATAAAAAGAGACAAAATAACAGTTTTTTATAAAAAAAATTAGATAAAATAAAGTTATAATTTATAATTTCACAAAATGTAATTTTGTTGATTTAAAACTAATTTCTGTATAGGTTCTTTAACAAGAAATGTTGTTGATGAAATTTTCAAAAGAAAAAAATTTTTAGAAGAACATTTTTTTTTTCATTATAAACTTCAATTTCAAAAATTTAACTTTCTTAATGGAAAAGAGATTTTAAAAATTTTCAAAAAAGCTTAATAAAAAAAGTTTAAAAAAAAAAAATGTATAAGGTTTCGTAATTACACGAAGTTTTTTTGGTAAAATAAAAACAGTATTTAATTTTTCATAGTTTATGAATATTTTAACATTAAAAGTTTTTAATATATTATTTCATTTTTAAAATTGACATTTTTTAAACTTTTTTCTTTTGAAATTTTTTTTTTGCATTTTCTTTCTATTTACTGGTATAAAAACATGAAAGTAGTATGGTTCACATCTCTAAGTCAGAACTGTTGCTTCCCTCTGGTTTGCTAAATTTTCCTAACATAACACTTACTACTGTTGATTTTTTTGTTGTTATCGTTGTAATGCCTTGTTTCACTTGTGCTATTTGCCACTAAGCCACATCGTGCAGTAAAACACTTTTACCCAACTTCGCTTGACATTGTTTATACTTGCATTTCCTCTATAGACATACAGTGGCAAAAGTACAAGCGTTCGAGTTCGCTGCTTAAGTCTTTTGTTTCACATAGCAAGGCAATGTATAAATGCCAAGCTGGGCGTATTGGTGTATAGGACGCAATAAATGCAAAGTAAACAGTCGCGATAAAACATGTATGGCACGACCAAAGGGCAACAACAACAACTACAAAAACAATTGGTAACTGCAACTTGTTGGCTGATTTTTTCTTTCGTTTTTCAACAATATTTGTGGCAGGCAGATAACAGCACTGCTAGTAGTAAAGTGTGCAGTTGTTGTTGTTCGTGTCACTATTGTTGCTTTGGTGGTGTTTCTGCTGGCGTTGCTGGTAACATGCGCAAGCGTGAAATGCAAATTTTAGCAAACATGCTGGTTGTTTATGAAGTTTGGTGGCATGTTTTGTGTTTTTTAACGTATTTCAGTTTTCATTGCAGAAAAAAAAATATTTTTAATTATTAAATAAAAAAAATATATATATTTTGATTGAAAAAATTATTGAAATTCACAAGTGAAGACAAATTTGAAAATTTCAATTTTTAATTAATATAATTTTTTTTTTTTCCTTTTCATTTTTTTTGTCAAGTGAGGACGAATTTAGTCAAAAAAGAAAAAATTTGAAAATCTGTGTGGGATTTGAAAATTTAAATGTGTTTTGTTTTTTTAATTTTTATAATATTGTATTTTGTTTTTGAAAATGTAAATATTGTTTTTGGAAATTAAAAACTTTTTTTTTTGCAATTTGTTGAATTTTGTTTTTTTATGTATATATAAAATATTTTGCTTTTGCAATATTTAATGATACTTTTCTGTAATTTTTTTTTTATGTATCTAACAACTTGCAATACAAATCGAACTACAACAAACATTTTATAAACAACAATTTATGTCAGACCAACTTATCAGCAACTAATCTTCCGCTTAACGCTTAAGTACTGCTTATCCGGCAGAACGCGCTTTGAAAAGTGGGTTAACACTGACCGGTTTACAATGAGGCGGTGACAGCTGACAAGCGGAAAAGAAGTTACCGATAAGCAGGTGATGAGCTAAAGGGAAGACAAAACTGCAAACAAGTTGGAAAAAATAAGTAGCGCAAGAATAAGTGGCTAAGCAAACTTAAGTGTGAAGATTAGCCAACAAAAAAGTGAAAGAGGAAAATATAATAAAAATGGTTAAAAAGACGTGTTGTTGACAAATATAGTGCGGAAGGGAGAAAATTATTTTATAAATTTATAATTTTTTAAAATTATTTTTATAATACAATATTTTCTATGTAAATTGTCTCAGCGGTATGCAAATAAAAAAGACAAATTGTAATTATTTTAATTTCAAAAAGTTATATTTTTGGTATTATTATTTTTTGTTTTATGTGCATTTTTTTAGTTACTTTTTACTTTTATTTAAGTATAATTGCTTATGAAAAAATTTTCTAAAATTATATGTTAAAAAAAAGTTAAATAAATATTATATAATTAAATATAAATATTATTTAGATATCCATATGATTTATTTACACGCTTTAGATATCTAATGCAGAAATCAACAAGTCTAAATCATTAAGCTCTTATTAATAAATTCTTATGACGCACACCTGCCTCCACATAATTGAAACCACAGAAAAATATTTGCTATCATCTGCTTAAAATCAGAAATGAAAGCTTTAAGCTTTGCCACTTTCATTTCCTGGCTTTTAAAAAATTAAGCTGCATTCGTCGGCGATTGGAGCGGTGTTACCGTTAATGATTTGATTATGTTTGCCTTCTGTGCAATTACTCATTCAATTAGTCGTACACTCTGCTTAGCGCTAATGAAGTGCTGTTGCTTTTATTGTTGTTTTTGTTGCTTTAATCTTCCATTTTTTATAGCTTGTTTGGCTTAGTTTTCGGTGTCTTATCTTTGCTTCATTTGTATAACATTTCAATGGGTTTTACGTGGTTTTGTTAAAGTTATTTTCTCTTAATTTCACAACAATTAAATGTATACAAATCGTAATGTTAGAAAAAAATTAATTTGTGTGCAATATTAAAAATAATATTTTATATTAAAAATAAATAATTTTTATTGACATAGAAAATTAATTCATATTAATTAATTAAACTCTTTAAATTAATTGGCAAGTTTTTAAAATTAATTTATTGTAATTAATTAAAATTAAGAAAAAAATTTTTATTTAATATAAAAAAAAAATTTTTTATTGAAAAAAAATTAATTATTTTTATTAATTTATTATTAAATTAATTAATTAATTTTTTTTTAAATTAATTTTTTAAATTAATTTTATTAATTTAGTTAATAATTTTCAATATTTTAAAGAAATATAAATGCATTCAATATTTAGAAAAATATTTTTATTGAAAAAATTTGTTTATTTAACTAACTCATTTAATTAATTACAATAGTTAAATATTTTTTTTTAATTAATCATTTTAATTGTTTTGATTAATTCATTATTACATAAATTAAGTTAAGTTTTTTAATTAATTTTTGTTCAATTATTTGTAATTCATTTAATTTTTTAATTAATTCTTTTCAATGTTTTTAAAATATATGTAATTTTTTCTATACATACACATTTCTGGAGCAATAAAAATTAAAAATAAAATAACATAATAATTTATTTTTCAAACATTTATTTTCAGCCTTAATTTTTTGCCTTTTATATTATATGCATATTTGCTTGTAACATTATCAAATTAATTATATAAGGTATGTATTTAATTTTTAATTGTAACATAGTGCACGGAAAGCTCTTTACGCAATTACTTAACACTTTTGGTGTAGAGTGAGAAAGTTTTATTTTGAAAATTTTCCAATAAAATGTTTTTTAGTGACAAAATGGGTTATTTTCTTAATTGTATTCAGACAAAATGGTAAAAAATATTTATTTTAAAATTTATTCAGTAGTTACTTATATTTAAAAATTTTAAATTTCAAATAAAATATTTTTTGACTCCTTTGGTGGTAAACAGTTCACTTCCTAATGTCTCTGCCACTTTCTTTATTTTTTATTTAATCAGCCTAAATGTAGGCAGTGTTCTTTAGTAGCCAATACACATGTAATCAATCATTCATAATCAAAGCATGTCATGGTCTACATTCAGGATTAGTTTGAATAATAAAGTCTAATCAGAGAATGTAAATGAATTTTTTTATTTACATTCTCTGGTCTAATACGAGGCCATTCAGTTACTTTAGTGTTAATAGTTTTAAGATGCTCTTATGAATCCAAAACAAGATGAATAATGTAGAATGATATATTGCAAAGATTGGAGTTCACTAAATCATGAGTGAAAAAATTTAATTTAAGATGTACCACTTCTCATAAGGAATCATTATTTTGACAAGTCTATATTTTTCCTCTCACATATTCCAATAAAATAAGTATACATGTAGGCATAATTTAATTAAAATATTTAAGGAATATAATAAGAAATCCGTGCCTACATTTAGGGTTTTTAGAAATTTTTTCTTCATCCTACAAAATAATCTAAATTTTCAATTAAGTAAATAAATAAAGTAAATTTTCTCCAATATTTCTTTATTTTATCCTTTTTTTGGCTTCGTTTAACTACCATAGCAAATAGCGCATGAAAAGCACTACTTCGCAGTGCAAAAACATACTCATACACATATATATGTATTGTATATATATATATGCAGCAATAGGCGTTCTTCCGGTGTTGCCACCGATGCCAGTAAGAAGTTTCGGCTGGTTAGTCAGCGTTGAACAGTTAGAAAATGCTTGCTAGTAATGAAAATAAACAAATTAGGCGTACGAGAGGGGTAAATGGGGGGTTTATTACCACTACCATATGCTATCAGAAACTAGAACTGAGCATGAGGGATTGTTACTGATTGCAAGGGGACAGAATGGAAAGAAAAATTTCCGAGAAAAGTGGAGAAAATATTACAAAAAAAAAACATGAAAATAAAATAAAAATTTATTTTAGATTTCTTATCCTCAATTATTATTTTTAGCGAGAGCAGTGCGCATTTCTCTCTCTCACACACACATACACACAAGCATGCACAAATAGAACATAGCAAACGAGTTAAGAAAAACTAAGCAGCAACTTGCTTAGTTGGTTTTGACCACTAGTTTTACCACTTTGCCGCATCACTGGCCACAATGGTCATTGCAAGTCGAAAACAAAACAAAACACAAAGCATGCTGCCACAGTGCGACTTCATGCCAATTGTCCAATGCTGGACAAGTGTGAGTGTGTGCAGCTTCTAGTTCCACTTAAGTTGCTGCTGGCTAACTACTTTTCCTTTGTTTCGGCTACTGATTGCATGTGCCACAAATGTTGCAAGTTCATTGCAAACAAGTTGACATGTGGCAGGGCGCAAGTGGGGCGGCGGTGTGGATGTGGATTTGTCAGAGTGCTTCAATTGGGTTGCGAATTGATGTACACATAGAGTTGTACTAGAAAATTGAGATTTTTTTGAAAATAATTTTTAATGAAAATTTTCCTTTGGTTGCGCGAAGTTGCAACATATGGTTTCTGCTTCAGAAAAAATCTAGAAGTTGTGAGTCAGAACGAAAGGTGTGAAATATAAAAAAAATCAATAATACGAGAAAGGTTGCCACTTAATATTATATTTCAAATTTAGTTTTTTTAAATGAAAACAGAAAATAATAGAGTTGCCACTTAAAAAAATTAAAAAACTTATATAAAAAAAAAGAAATTATTTCAAACACATAACTATAAAAAAATTTTAAAACTGCGTTTTTTCGAAAAAATCTTGAATAGAGTTGCCAAATGTTATTTGTATTTTTTTCATTAATTTTTTATAAGTGCGCTTAAAATTGATTTTTTTACTATCAATAATGTTTCCAACTGAAATAAAAAGTATGTAAGTTAAAAAACGCATATTCTCAAAATTGTAATTTTAAATAAGAAAACAGGGTTGCCATATTTTGCAAATATGAAATATTTTACATTTAAGCGCAACTTTGAACGAAAAAAAAATTATATTAATAAAATAGTCGCCGGATAAATTAAAAATAAAAATAGAGTTACCATATGAAATTTAATTTTTTTTATAAAGAAAATTATTGCAAATAAAAGGTAAACTAAATAACAAAAATATTGAATTT
The DNA here is from genome assembly GCF_042242935.1 of Bactrocera oleae. NCBI lineage: Eukaryota > Metazoa > Arthropoda > Insecta > Diptera > Tephritidae > Bactrocera > Bactrocera oleae. The sequence continues at coordinate 7,206,468 of NC_091539.1, forward strand.
GAAAATAAATTTACGAACAGGGTAGTCATATGAATTTTGAAAAAAAGCATTAGCCGTTAGATTTGCATAATAGAGTTGTAAAAAATATTTAAAACTGTTTAATTTAAAGTGAATTCGGAAACAAGGTTGCCATATTAATATTTTTAAGCATAACAGCAATGCCACAAACATTTTTAATGTGTTTTAAATACATATTCAGAATGTTTTCTAATTTGTAGGTTTAAAATTACATTGCGAACAGTGTGGCCATATAACTTTTGGAAAGAATTACTATTTTTAAGCTTAATAGCGTAGCCTTAAATAATTTTATTATGTTTTAAATGCAGAGCTAAAATTTTTTTTATTCCAAAGACTTGCATGACAAGCTAAGTTTGAAAAATTGTTTTGGTCATGAAGTGATTTTTTTTAATATATTTTAACTTTTATATATTTTATCTACTTTGTTTATATTTTTCTATTTACCATCTTCATTGCCACATCATTAGAATTTATTTTGCGAGTCGCGCTCGTGTACCCAACTACCATAAAAGTGTCTGTTAGTGGACACTACAACTGCCAAACTTAATTGTCGGTCGCAACAAGCTGCAACAAGCTGCAACGAACAACAACGACACCACATTATGATATCTCTTACACATATAAATGTCTAAGTGTGCAAACATGGCAACTTGCCGCATAAATTTTATGGCGAATTCGTGACTTTAATATGGCAACTTTTATCAAATAAGCGCACAGCGTTTAATTATATATACATTTACACGCTAACTAACGTGGGATATTACCAAGAGTGTTGTACAACAACAGCAAAAGCTACTAATGGTAGCAAATGTTGTACGAAAAAACGAATGCAAAAATGTTGCACAGCATCTGCTTTGATATATGGCCTTAGTATTATTCGTTGTTTGTGTTATTGTTGTTATTTTATTGCCGCTTGTTGTTGGCAATAAAAAGGGCTTTTTGGCCCTAACGAGCGTACTTTATGTGGCATGCATAAATTTTCTAGCAACACGCTGCTGGGCACACAATTTGACACAAAGAGTTAAAAAGACTGCTAGAGGGGTATGTGGGGGGTAGCGTAAAATGCTGTCGTGTAGCGCAACAGAGAGTTTGGAGACCACGCACGAGCGTGTGTTAGCTAATCGTGCACTGGCGCCTTTTTATTAATGCCAAATGGCGCAAAACAACAACACAAAGCGACGGATAGATGTATGAGTGTTTGTGTGTTTACCACTAAGCATGTGTGCGTGCGTTCCTTCTTTACTCACAAATAAACTATTTCATTTCACAGCTGCATGTGCAACACGGCATGGCACTTTATTGTGTTGTTATATGTGCTTAAATATTATATGTTGCATGTGTTTTAAATGCTATTGGTTAATGCATCATTAGTTAAACTGCTTGTGGCAGTTGTGGCCGTGTGGCAAACGTCCCTTGCTGGCAATTAGCGTTTGCTATGCGAAAATTTTACTATTATTATACTGATTATGGGTATTTTTGCTTGCCCCAACATGTGGCATGCAGCGGAAATAATGCAATTTCAGTCGCTTGTCGGCTTTGAAATGCCTCTCAATTATTGCTGCTACAGCTTATGCTATATTAAGGTATTTCTGCTGCCATTTTGTTGCATATTTTTTGGAATTTCGCTTGAATTTTTTTCCTTTCTCCTCTTTAGCTCCCTTTAAATGCTAGCTTGGCGCAAAATAGCGTTCTCAATCAATGTCAGCTACTATGCATGACAAAATCTGCCAGGCCAGTGCAATGGTGTGGCAAATCGATTAGTTATGGCATTTGTTGTAATTGTTGTTGTTGAAAAAAATCAAGAAAAATATGCTCAACTCTTTTGGCATGTGAATAGAAGAGTCAAACGAGGAAAGTACAGCGGTTACTAGCAACATGACTCAATAGTGATTCGCACATGAACTTTTGTGCCATAATTTCATATTCGCAGCTTTTTTTTCTTGTATTCAAAAGCTTCGGATATTCAGTCGAACGTGAACTATAAACTTTAGTTTTTCAGTTCTTCAATATTACAATTAATTTAATACAAGATTAATTTGAAAACTTTTAGAGTCATGAAAGTGAGCTTTTCATCTTCAGAGCTTTCACGCGTATAACCGCACATTTTTCAGTACTTTAGCTGAGTAGTTTCGCAATGCTAACTTATTGAAATTTATTTTTAATTTCAGATTTTCAGCTTTTGAGCTTTTTTAGAGCTTTTTTGCACTTTTATTCCCTTAAAAATAAAGCTTTTCCTTCTCAAAACTTTCGCTTCAGTTTTGTTTTTTAATTTTATGTTTTCTAATCGAATTCCATTTTAGTAGGTTAGTTTCGAAACCTTGATTTAGGATCTTAAGCTGTAATTTTTAAGTGTCAGATCTGCGGATTCGCAACTTTTATACTAAATCTTACGTTCTCCATATATTTTTCTTTAGTTTCCGGGACCATTTCTGTCTGTAATAAATCTATTTCAGACTCATCTACTTTTAGGCGCTCAGTTAACCAGATCAACTGGTATAAACATCCCCCCTTCAGTTTCAGTGCTTTTTCTTCAGTCTTTCAGCTCTTTCAACTCCTTATCCGGCTCCTACCAAATAATTCAACTTGACTTCTTCGCCTTTCCGGTCATCATATCTTCTTCGTTCGTTCTTCAGTCGGATTGGTATGACTAAAATGCGCCATCCATCGTCTCCATAGATCAAACTAAGCATGGCAGTCAGCATTTTTATATTTGTGAAGAAGAACAACAACAGCAAGTACGACTAGCCAACAGCATAGAAGCAACTAAGCAAACAGCAACATTCCGATGTCTTCGGCAGCAAATATTTGCTTAGCAACATTTTACATTTGCATGCAGCAATTTACATTTTACATTTTTTGCTATTATTGTTGTTGTTACTGGTTTCAGATGCTACAACAACATGCAAGCTGGTTGTTGCTGTTGTCGTTCGTTGACTACATGTCACAGTTGCAGATAAGTTTGTCATTGCTTGAATGTTGGCAAGACAAGCAACAACAATAACAATAAAAAAAAAACAACAAAGAATAAAAAAAGCAATATCAGCTGCAACAACCACAATAACAACAACAAACACAACAACCAGCCACAAAAATAGCACTAACCACTGCAAAAACAACAACAATAACAACAAAAATTTAGCTTTTGTATTTTAAACCCTGTTGCTTGCTGCATGTTGCAGATGCCTTTAAATGACAGCTGCCACACACATCCACACACACACAAAAGACGCCTGCTTGCACTGTGTGCCAGCACACCTACGTATTGTAGCCACACAGATGATTCATTACCATGCAACAGCGCTTATTTCAATATTTGCTACCTGCCACAGCAGCATGCGTGTGCAACATACAACAACCACATCCACTTATTACTATGCGCTATAGTATGTAAAGCCGTTGTTTGCGCAGCTGAGATGCTTGTTGTGATTTTTTACACATACACACCCACACACGCGCTTACATATGCTATTATTTCGATTTACCTCTTTGCATATGCAACGCAATTTAATTTGCCAATTCCTATTTTGTTGCTTTGTCTTACTTGTGTTGTTGTGTTTTGCTTTATATCCCATGCCTTGTGCCGCAGCATTGTCATTAGCTGCAAATTGAGGTGTTAAAGCAGCAATTGTGCGTGTTGCAAGCAACACATGAATGTAAAAAATGAGATAAAAATGAAATGAAAAATATCGAACATGCATGCCTACAGTAGAGAACATGCGCAACAATAGCAATAATAATAGCCTACACAATTAACAAGCAGCGAGACAGAAAATATCAGCAATTGAGGCGCAATGTTGCAACAAGCTTGACAGCGTAAAAAATTGCCAGCAACTACCACAATAAGAGTGCCAAGCACAGTTGGTAATTTGTTTTCGACGTACAGCAGGGCATAGTGTGTTAAAACACAAAAATTTTGGCTTAAAAAGTAAAAACAGCATCACGTGATTATCAAATGATAATAACAAACAGACGCTATCAGCCTATAAAAGTATCAATAATACAATACTAGTATTGTATATTAACATGTATGTGCTGATGTGATATTATTTGTTCGCAAAAAATCAAATTGACAAATCATATAAACATCACATGATATTTATTTATTGTAAAAGAAAGGTAAAAAGTTGCAAGTATACAACAATTGAGCGTGCAACATATTTTAAGTACGTGTGATGCTTTCTCATAACATTTTTGTACAAAATGGTACATAAGTAGTCCATGCGATTAGCACGCGATTACAAAAAAAAAAACAAAAAAAAAATACACAGCAATATATATGTACATATTTAGAAGCATTGTCTAATATGTTACACAGCCAATTTAAATATGATGTGTGCAATGATGTTTAAACGTTAGAAATTAAGCACAAAGATCATATGATTATCACGCGATGTTAAAAACAAAAATATACAGCAATGTTTATGAACCCAAAAGCGTAAGTATGATATGCTGCTGTCAATTTTCAGCGCTAGAAACTACGCCTGAAGATCATATGATTATCATCTGCTAAGCAAATCAAGACAAATGCGCGCTAAATACAATAATATTAAGAGAGAAATATTTTATCAGCGTACACCATATGAACGCATCTGTTGTGCTTGCCATTTTGCTTCGAAATATATAAAGCTTGCAGATCATGTGATTATCACATGTTGGGAACAAAACCCATATAACAAAAATTGCATTAAAAAGTTATATATAAGATTATTTTTTACTAATAACCACAGTTTCACTTAGTTTTGCGCGCATAAGGGCAAGGGAAAATATCATATGATTAAACATCATGTGATCTAAAAAATATCACATGTTCGTAAAATTGAAAACATTACATGGAAACTGATTTTAAAAAATATTGCTATAAATAATTTTTGCGAGGAGTATTTTGTATGCACAAGTAACACTGTCACACCTACGAGTTCGTTGCTTAAGTCTTTTGTTCAGCGCGCAACATATTTGCCGAAAGGCTTAGTAAAGCTGCAAGCATTATTGCTGTTGTTATTATTGTGTTTTTTTTTAATTTTTGCAGTTGGAACGTCAATTTATTACAATTGTCTTTGTTGCTTGTGAGGCCCATTAAGTTTGCTACCGTTTTTGCTGCCACTTAAACGCATATGCGTTCAGACAGGCAAATCAATCGATGCGTGTTTGAGTAGAGAAAATTCAAATTTATGCGCAACCATTGAGAACTGCTGTTGCAGTGCAATAAAAAACAGGCAGAAAAAAATTTTGTTAATTGCTACAAGTACGTGATACTTTATATTATCATAAAAAATGAAAGAAATCAGTAAACAAATTTTTCAAACAAAAATTTCATAAAAATACTTTTAATAAAAAACAACTTTTTTTTTATAAATTTGAAAATTTAATAAATTTTAGATTTGAAAGTTTTGAACAGTGCTTCAAATTCGTGACATTTCATATTATAATCACAAAGAAAAATTATAAAAGAAAAAAAATATTTTTAATATAAATTTATATAATATTTTCATAAATTTTAAGTCCATCCATTAATTTTAGACGTAAACGTGATAACTTCAAAAATACGTTTAGTTTGTACAATAAAGTGTTGCAAAACTTGAACCAAATCGTACAACTATGAGTAAAACAGAGAGAGAAGGGGAAGCCCAGAGATGTATTTATAGTTGAAATGGCAGCAAAATGCTTCCTCAGTGCTATAAAATATTGCAAACTGCAAGAAAGTTCAAGCAAAAAGCAAGAAAAAAAAGTATTGCAAGTTCGTTCTTGCCACAAAATGCGCGCTCTTCTAATATGCAGATCGCTATCGAACCACACAATGCATCAATACTACCAGCACGCATCCCCTAAGCATAGTCCGCTGGACAAGGCCACAGCTAAGCACATAACTGACGGCACTGCGACTGGCAGCAAAAACGTGCAACATGCGCATGTCATCAATTGTTACGGCGTGCTGACGAGCTTGGCATGTTACCTGCCAAACTGACTGGCAGACAGTCAGTCCACTGCACTGCAGTAGCGCATAGAGAACAGTAGCCAAAAACAAAAACAAATATAGTGTACAATAACAGCAACAAGCGCTTGTGTCATCAATCGATGGCTATGTTGATTAATGTATGACCGCGGAAGTCGCATTCAATCAGCTGCAGACTGGCAGGCATACATAAATAAATTTCAACAAACACACATATAAACACCTATATAGTTGCAGTTAAATATATGCAAGTGTGTGTGTGTGTGTGTTGGTAAGCAGTGCCAACTAAGTCGCTGCATGCGATTTGTATTGTTTTTGTGCATTTTTTGGCCTGCCATCGTGACATTCATTGTCAAGTGGTCGTAATCTGCTCGTACGACATTTGATTGGTGGCCAACTGCATAAGTGGTAGCGGCAGCAGTGGCGTAGCAGTGTAGCAAGAGCAATAGATATTGAATTCTTCTGCTGGAGTTTGCTTGTAAATAAGTCACGAACATGTGTGTAAGCGACGGAAGTGACTAGCTGCTCTGGCTGCAAATTCTTATAGAAGCGGTTTATTGTTGTTAATGTAGAAGAAAATTTTATAGTTTACAAAAAAAAAAACATATCTAGATAATTTTTAAAAATATTTTTTGTTAATTTTTTATTAAACTTTTTTTAACACAACTTTATTAAAAAAAATTTGAAGTAAATTTTAATGTTAAAAATTTTTTAGTAGAATAATAATAAAAAGTGGAGTTGTAAATTATGAAAAAAAAACTTTTTGACACGGTTTTGTAAAATGAAGTTGTAAGTAACATTGAATTTAAAATATTTTATTTGTTTAAGAAAAATGTATACAAAATTTTTTAAAAATTTAATTATAATTTATAAAAAAATACTTTTATAAAGTTTGTTTTAGCAAAATCTATTCTGAAAACTTTTTTAAGTAGAATAGTTTTAAATTAACATTGAATTTTACATTTTTTAATGGTATAATAATTTTTAATAAAAAAATTTAGATATATGTAATTTATATAATAAAAATTTTTTTTTGATATTCTTAACAAAAGTACAATTTTTTTTTTAACAAAAAGACAAAATTAACTCAATCGAAAATATTTGTATAAAATTATATATATATGTATATGCATATAACAATTTTTAATAAATTTAGCGCTTGGTCTGGAAAATATTGTTACAAAAAAGTCTGTAAGCAAATTTAAAAATTATGTTTGAAAACACAAAAATTAATTCAAAAGCCTAAAACTTTCTCTATTTTTTAGTACATATTTAAAAGTTTAAAATTTTAGTATATGAAATAATTTTTATTATATAATTTTTTTTTTAAATTTTTCATCGATAAAAAAATTACCATTTCTATTAATTTTGCAGCATTCATAAGCATTAAAATAAAATTATTAAAAACGTAATATGTATTTATTGTTAAAAAAATTGCAAACCAAATTTTATTTGTATTGTTCTAAAAAATTTAAGTTTTTAAAAATAAATAAATTATAAATTTCAATTTGTTTTGCATTATTTTAAACAATTTTAAAGTTTTGAACTTTTATTAAACTCATCAACTGTTATTCGTAAAAAATAAGATTATTATTATTTTGTGTATTAATTGCTTAAACTTACTTAGCTTTGAAGAGTGCCTGCAAGAAAGAAACAAAAATAAGAATTTGTTAAATTAAAATTTTTTTTTTTACTTTTTTGAAAAGAAAATTAAAATTTACGAATTAAAAGTAAAAAAAAAAATTTGCTGATACGAAGTTAAAAGCTTTTAAAAGTAAGCATTCAGGATGCCTGCAGCTTTTTAAATCCACATGTAGATCTTGCACAGCTTCATAAGCTCAAGAACTTTATAAGCTTAAGAGCTTTATGAACTCACCTAGCTGAAGGCGATTTACTGTTCTGTGTACTATTTTGTTATTCCCCAACTAATTTAATGTCATCGAAAAAGACTTGTCGTGCGATCTTTGTACTAGCTATATTAATCTCAATGCCTTTTGGAACGCTTTTGAGTTTTTCCGAACAATGAAAGCTTCAGTTAAGCACTAACAATGTTGCCTTTCATTAGACTTAATGTCACACTAGGTTAACTTGATTAAGTAACAGCGTTATTTTTCTTAACATAATTTCACACATTTTGCGGAAGTATTATGTGAGAATTTGTAAAGATGATAATTCTTCAAGATCAAGCAAGCTTACATGAAATAATTGTATTTGTTATAGTTGTCAACTTGGTGTTAGGAATATATGTATCAGAAAGTAAACGCTGGTTTCAACACATTACTTTAAAGAAGGTGTCATATATTTAAGAAAACTTATTTGCCGAAGTGATTACTAAAGCTTAGCTTAGTTTTGAATTTAGCTAAGTTCGCAACCAATCGAGTATTAAAGATGGCGTTAAAATATTTATTTTGTTTTGACTTGCACTAAATTCCAAGGGAATGCGCTGGGCGTACGCTAATCGTACTACAATTTTGACCTAAGCATTGTCTCGCACCTAAATTAGCCGTGTACTAAAAACGACGTTCGCCAAACAATAAAAATATAACTTGCCTGGCTTGACTAAGTGTGAAGAAGAGACAGTTGAAGTATAGCAGTCCCCTCTCTTAAACTAGCACGATCAAATAAAGATATAATTGGGCTAAGGACTAAGGAGAATAGTTATAGATTCTTTTAGGTGCAGGATAAACCACTGACACAAGAAAAAGGCGGAATTATGGATCTCGGAAATCTAAGAAAATGATTGCTCTAGAAGAAGCAAATCCTCCCGGAGGTCGTATGAGTTTAAAAGCAATGACTTATACTCTGTTTTTGAACTTATCTTCAATGGTTGTGGATCCGAAATGAGTACAAAAGAGCTATTGACTAAGAAAAATGTGTTCGAGATTTTTTAAGGTTTAAAATTAATGACAGGTAAGCTAAGTATAAAAAATTTCAAAATTCATAAATAAAGGAAAGAGATTCAAAATGAATCGAAAAAATTTTGAAGTAAGGCGACTCTGGATCTAAGTGTTTTTTTATACTTTTTAGCAGTAAATGAGCGCTTGATGTATTGCAGAGACCATTGAAAGAACTGACTTCCAAAATATCCATAGAAAATACTAGAGGGATTGCGCTGATTAGACGCGCATAACAGCCTCATCTCACATTTATGGAACCAAAAGTCATCTGGCAATAATAAGCGCGAAAAGCGGCACAACACAATGCCACTGTCACTTTAATTATCCAGCAAAGCGACCAGTAGAAGCATGCTTTTGTTGACGCTCTGTGCCCGCCTTCAGCTGAGCGGGGTGACTCTAGTGAAATAGTAAATCAAGCTGACTTTGATGATAGCGGCGGCAAGATGGCTGAAATTAAAAGCATATTTCGAATGCGAGTGAGGGCAGAGGTGGCAGCTGGCAGCTAGAGGCCACTGCGTGGTTATTTAAAAATAGCAAGCGCACAACACAAACGCTGGCAAACATACTAAATAAAGCGACAGCAAGCGCATGCCGACAGCTTTTGTTAGCAACCACATTTCAATGTATGTGTGTAAGTGTGTGCGTGTATGTGTTTGTGCCACATGTATTCATATGAAGCTTGCAACAAACCAAATATTGCGGCCCCACTATGAATTGCTGCTTAGATATTGTAATAAATGTGCGCAAATTTATTGTGCGCTCAAGGAGCTGTTGCTTAGTTGCTGCAACAGTGTGGCATGCTGTTGCTTCTTCTTATTAGCGATCTTTTGCTTCTGCTGCGACATAAGTACAGGTATTTGCCGTACTTAATAGCTTTGCGTTTGCTTTCTAGCTTTATATTTTATTGCTAGCCTTAGAGTGCTTTGAGTAAATTTCATTTTCTTTATTGGCATTTGCTTTTATTGCATTCTGGTCCTTCGAGAGCGCTTTGAAAGACCTTTGAGCCACTGGCCATTATTGAATGTGGAATTCCTTTCAGTCTACAAATAATAGGCTGAACTGGATAATGAAGCGTTGCATATCAACCATGATTTATAGCAAATCATTTAGATTGAGGCATAGAATGCTTTATTAGAAGTAAAATATCGGCGTATTTGCGCTAATGAAAGTTTAGAGACAGTCCTCAGGGATAATTGAGAGATATTGGTGATAACGACGGAGTGGAGGGGCTGTTCAATGGTCCAAACATTATTTTCTATCGTTTTGAACAGGCTTAACGCGTTGATTTATACTCTAATTAAGCTGTGAAACGTTTTTCATTGATCTTAAGTCGCATTAAGTCAATGCTAAAACTATACTACGTTGTCTGATGAAGTAATAAATCTGATCTTTGAAAGCTTAAAGCTTCATATGCACGATCGTAATATAAGTTATGCTAACTAGAGTTAGTAAAAAAGTATGTCTAAGATAAGGTAGAAAATCTCCTAAAACTCATATGTGGTAGGAGCCTGCATGTATGCTTAAAAATAAAAGCGCCGTTGATTCTGTAGAGAAATGGGGTATTTCAAGCGCGAACGGAATAAGAATTATGCTATGCTTACTTCGTATAATGTTAGCTAAGACGCTTTCTATGAGTACGGACTATGTATATACAACCAAAACTATTTCCAATAAGCTGATATTAAAAATAATAAACAAAAAAATATTAATAAAACCTATAATAGATAAGTTAAAATATGTATACAACTAAACAAAAATATTTTAATGGGTAAAAAATTTATGGAAAAAAACCAAACAATGTCAATATTAAAAAAAAATAATAATAAAATAAAACAGAAAAATTGTAAAAAATCAAATAAAAAATTTTTAAAATATTTAACATATAAAATATATTATAAACAAACTTTTACAAATAAATATTTCAATCTGTAAAATTGTGGAAAACAAATTCAAAAGCGCAAATATTACAAAAAAAAAATTGATTAATTAAAAAATTTTATACAAGTAAATAATATACAAATGTTGAAAAATTTTTAAAAACAATTATGAAAATATTTTCAAAAAAAAACTTTGCAGGATTAATATCTGATATGCAGATAATATTAAAAATAATAAAAAAAATTAAATAAAATATATAGATATATTTAAAAAAAAATATTTCTATTGCTAAAATTATAGAAAATAAATTTTAAAAAATGCTAATATTAAAAAAATTAAATAAAAAAACTAAATTATAAAATTTAAAAACTAAATTAAATAAAAAAGTAATAACAAATAAATATTTTTAAAAAAATTGAACAAACAATATAAAATATATTATAAAAAAACTTTTACAAAAAAATATTTCAATGAGTAAATTTGTTTATTAGTATGTATATTTTTTTGTATTAAAAAAATTGTATATATATATAAAGAAAGATATATCCAAATTAAAAAAAAAATGTTTAAAAATTATTAAAAAAAAAGAATGTGGAAAAAATTTTAGTCACGATAAAACTACAAAAACCTCTTTAGCCAAGCAACGGTGGCCTGTAAAAGCTGTCACAATGATAATTTCTTGTAGAAACAGCCACAAAAACCAGTGAAATTCTATTTTAATGTAATTAGTATGTTTTCAAATACTTCCTACAAGCATTTAAATGCAAATTTTTCGCTTTTTTATTATAATAATTCCTCTGCTTCCACACTTTAACACAATAAGCTGCGATTTTTCTCCAGTTTGCTCTCACAAATTAGAACTTAATAATAATATTAAATTGCCACTTAAGAAAAACACTTCCCTGATTGATAAAAGTCCAGCATAATTGCATGTATATGTATGTGTGTGTGTGAGCGCTTTTGAGAAAATCACTTGAGCAGATAAAATAATTGAATGTTGAAAAAAATTGAAAATGAAAATGATTTCGTGATTACAAACAATGGCAATTAAGTAGTGTTTGAAAAAAAAACGCACGCACACACACACATACACACACACAAGCGGGTAAAATAGCGATAAGTACAGAATGTGGGACTCTGAGAAGCTTCAAGTGCAAGTATGTGTGTGTGTGTGCTTAATAATTGTAATTAAAAGCTGTTGTTGGCGCGATAAATGAAGACGCTGAAGACTTTGTATTTGCTTGAGACAAACACAAACACAAAAGTATATACATATGTGTATGTGTCTATGATTTTAAGTTTACCACGCATGCGGCTGCATGCTACAGCAGTAATCATCTAAGCAATGTGCAACTTCCGCCTTTTGTTGCAACTGCCAACTGAAACAACAGCCACCTGCCGAGATCAGAGGCAAAGTGATCGCATAAAATGCTTGAATAGTTGGCTGGCATATGTTCTGGAGTGGGCAGCAGTGTTTGTGGCAAGCACAGCTGGCAGCTGGCATGCGCTTTGATGCGCCAATATCTAAAGTTGTGTGTATATAAACAACAAAAAAGACGTAGATGAGTTGCTGGCCAGCTGCAATGCCTTCAAATGTATTACCGCGAGCGCCAACACACACATACACAACCTAACAAATACATTATTTTGTGTGAAAAAAATCAAAATAAATAATTAGATTTCTATCAATCGAACGTGTGAGGCATCAACACCTGCTGCGCGCCGCACTGAAGGTTGCAACAACCTTTTTAAGTTTTCTTTTCGATATTTTCTTTCAAGCGTGCACTGCACCGGCCGCCCAGTTGGGTTGCATTGGTTGCAGGTAGCGCGCATGCACGTAATTACATGTATACATGCTTGTGTGTGTGTGTGTTAATTATTTGTAATCTTTCTCTAGGCTCGGTAAGAACTTTTGCCACTCACCTTCTTGCGGCCAATGAGCCTTCTTTGTTGCTGCAACAACAAAAATTGATTGCTTTGGCAGCGTGTAGCAGCGCTGAAAGAAAGGAAGAAGAAGAAAGAGATGATTAAAATAAGATGTTATGGGAAAATTAAATAAAATTACAGTGCGTGTGGTTAATTTGAAAAAAAATGGAGGCAAAGTTAAAAAACAAATTTCACAAAAATTGAAAACTAAAAAAATAAAAAAAAAACAATTTAAAATTTAGCTTAAAATAAATATGGTTTAATTTCAAAAAAAAAATATTATAATTGGTAAAAAAATTAAATTAAAAATTTTTTTTTTAAATATTTACTTTCTGTAAAAAAAATATGTAAAAAATATGTAAGTTAAAAAAAGACTATTTTAAGTGTAAAAAAAATTACTAAAAGTTACTTTCTGAAAAAAATATGTTAATTAAAACAAGGACTATTTTAAGTGTTATAAAAGTTAATTTTAGAGGAAAATAAAAAAACGATATTTATTTTAAATAAATTAAAAGTAAAAATGGTCTTGGAAAATTTAAATTAAATTTTTTTTTTAAAATTAGTAAGTACATTTGAAAGATAGTTTAGAACAATTTGAAAATTCTTTATTAAAAAATTTGATAATATTATTTCGGTATAATATTCTAATATATTAAGGAAAAAAATAAAAGATTAAATTATTTTAAAACAAATTATTTAAATATATTTTTTTATGAAAAATTTTTCGAAATTTCTGTACAGCATTTAAAGTTTTTTCAATATTTGCTAAAATATTTTTTCTTTAATTATTTATATTTAAATACAAAAGAAAACTAAAAAAATTTCGTTAAGAAAAAATGTAAATGGTCCAAAAAATTATTGAATAAATTTGAGTGAGAAATATTACAAGATCTGAAATAATAGAAAATAAATTGAAAAGCGTCAATAAAAATATAAAAAAATTAAAAAAAATTTTAATTAACTGAAGAACTTAGTATATAAAAAAAAATTACAAATATTTTAAATAATATTATGGTAAATAAATCTAAAAAAGCTAGCAATCAAGAAATGAAATAATATAAGCAGTTAAGAACACTTAAAGATTACAAGAAAAATGTGAAAATTATATAAAAAACATTATGAAAAATTTGTAAAAAAAAAAATTTTATAAATAATATAATGGAAAATTAAAAAAATTATCTGTACTTGCTTGAAATAAATGTTTTTCTAAACGAAAACAATTATTACTATTAATCTCGCCGTTGCAGAAAGCATCATTATATTTCTTAAATTGAAAAAAACTGCAGTGACGTGCCACAAGGAGCACTCGAAGCGTGTTTAAAAAATTCCAACGCAACATAACGACAATAACAATAAAAAAACAACAATTCCATGCTTGTACAACAACTAAAAATATAAAATTATGGATTTGTGCAGCGTGTGGCGCCACAAGCGGCACTTGTGCACGGTATAATAAGCGCCTGTCATGCGACAAAGCGAGGTTTTAATTTGTTTGCATGTTTCCACATGATTTTTTTTCCAACAACGTTTCATTGCTATTTTTCTTTACATTATTATTATTATTACATGCGTATGTACGTGCGTGCGTGTGTGTGCGTAATGTGATTTTTCATGTTAAACAATTTTCTTCTATGTTAACTTAAATGCACAATGTCGTCTACGGCAAACACTTCTCTTGCACATTTCAGTGCATTTAAGTGCCTATTAAAGACATAAAAAGCAAAAATGCGCATTGCATTTGGTGAAAAATGCAATTGAAAAAAAGAAAGAAAAAATACGCTTGATAATAATAAAATTATTTTTACAACATGTTTGCTGCCAACAATCAAATCAAATGGCAATGAGTGTGCGTGTTGCACAAACACACAGGTGGCAAGCAATTATGAATGCTGCTCGTACGTGCGGCATTTGAATTGCTATGTACATGTGTGTGTGTGTAAATATGTATATACACACGCAAACACATGTCCATCATTGTTTGCACACAAATGTGGGCGTGTGCGGAAGCAGCAAAGTGCTTCTAGCGGATTTGGCTTTGACGGCGTAATTCAATGTTTTTATAGCATATGCATATTTGTATGGAAATCTAACTGTACTTTTTATGACATGCATTTAGCGGAGAAAATTAAAAACTAATTAAATTTCTATAAAAACTGTGTTTTTTTTAAATACAATATAAAATATTTTTTTTATTGAAAATAAGTAAAACATATTATTAAGAACTAAAATCATTACCACACAAAAAAAAATATATATCAACAAATATAAATTAATCTGTATATTTTTTTTTGCTTCTTAATAAGTTTTAAAAATTTTATGAAATTATTTAATTTTTATCCAAATTTTTCATATGAAAAAATGTCAATATTGCGTTTTTTGAATATTTTACCAATTTAAAAAGAGTTTGAATTAATTCTGTATATAAGTGTTGTATATATAATAGGCTCAAAAAAAATTTAACCATGTAAGTCATCCTCAATACAAAAATTGTGACGATTCCCAACTTATTTGTCAATAATCTATCTAAATTAGAAACACTTAAGCAACAAACTCTAGCAGTTTTTACATTTTTCCCAATTTATTGTCGAAAATCCGAAGGCTTAAGCAACGAACTTGCACTGTATCAACATTTTCTTCACTTTCCTGCCAAAATTCAAAAGACTTAAGCAAAGAACTCGACCATTATAACCATTCGCCAATCACCCATCTAAATTCTAAAGACTTAAGCAACAAACTTGTCCTCCAACAACATTAGCTTCACTTTCCCGCCAGATATAAGAGGACTTAAGCAACGAACTTGCCAGCGCAAGTCCATCACTGTCCATCATATTCAAATTAAGGTATATAAAACTATTTTTAGTCCCAGTTCTATAAACCTTTCCACCTTTTTATGTCTTCACACACACTCAGAGCATCACATTAGCACAATGCTGTTTGGCAGTCGGCCATAAAAATAGGTTCATTCGCCAACTCCATTAGGCTGCAACACCTAAATTGCTCAGCAATTTTGTGCTATTAACTTCACACGCGTAAAAACTGTTAAGTAAATGTTTATTGCACGCGATGCTGTGGCAGTGCACACAGGCTGCCATATTTTTGTGGTAACAATTGCATTCACAACACTTCATTTGGAAATATATTTATGTAATAAATGCAGGGCTGTGAGTGTTCATTGTTTTAGTTCGGAATTTAAAATTTTTCAAAAAATTTATAATATATTTTTTCTAATGTTTTCTAGATTTTTTTATTATTACTTAATTTTCAATTTTTTAATATGTAAATTTTAATAATATATTCAAAATTTAATATTCATGCCTTTTCGTATTAAAAAAAAAATTAAAGAAATAAAAAAAAAGTGATTTCAATTCAAAATTTTTTATAAACTTTTATTATATATAATATTATTTATATATATATAATATTTTTTTGTATTGTTTTTAGAATATAATAATTATATTAATAAAAAAATAAAATTTCATTTAAAAATTTAAAAAAAAAAAATTTTTATATCACAAAAAATATTTATTTTAAAAAAGTGATTTTTTCTAATATTTAATGCAACATTTTCTTCGCGGCTCTTCAAATATGTGGTCTATCTTTGAAGCGCTTCCATCAGCTCCATTAACCCAGCTGAGCAGGTTCGTTGCTTAAGTCTTTCGTTCCTTCAATGGCTTATAAAGCGAACTAACTGGCTTACTTAGAGCCGAAAATGGACGGGCAGCAACAAAAAGAGTCATGCAATCAATGTCAGCACATCAAAAAGGCAATAGAAAATCGCTAAGGTGAGCAAAGAATGGCAGCGTAGGAAGCTTGTGGTGCAGCAAACCAGCTGAAGAAGCGACCGAAGCGACAGCAGAAGCGCAACCATTCACTTCATTGTCGATGCGTCGGTGATGCTGCATCTTAATTTGGCATTGAGGCAGCGAGCAACTGACACATGTTGCCACTTTAATGAAAATGCAACAACTACAAACACAAAGAACTCACTCCGGGCGGCCACAAAAGCGCATAGCAATCAATGACTACTTTTTGCCACGCTTGCCTGTAGTTTTTATTTTTGTTGCTGGCTGCAAAACCTGCTGCGTAATGATAGCCTCGCTGGCGATCGCAGCAGCTACTGAGACTTGCCACAGGTAAACGCGCGACCCGTTCTGCCAACCTGTTGGTGTCAAGAAAGTTGCAAGCCTTGATCGAGAATCGAAATCAGAACATAACGGCACAACTTTCTTGACAACACACACACACTTATATACACTCAGAGGCGCCTATAAAGGCAGCATGCGGCAAAGTTGGCCGTAATGAGCTGTTGATGCTACGAATTGCTCGCAGCTGCCGACAGCGTGCAACCTGTTTGTCTGGCAGCTATTTCATTATAAGCACACACATGCATACATAATTGTAAAGAAAGCATCGTACACACACACACATGCAAACGCATGTATGTTCTTAATTAAAAAGCATTAGAAATGCCGCTCGGCTTCATCGACACTGGGACACTTGTGCGCCACAGCAAAAATATTATGGCAGCACAGATCAGCTGCTGTTTTTGTGCTGTAGTTGTTGCCAGCAAGCATATCACAGCAGGGAAATCGCGCTGGAAAAGCTCGGAAAAATTTATGGCAATTATATATAATGGCAAACTGATATTCTTGGAGGGCAACATGAAAAGCAAATACAACAAAAACACGCAGTGCGGCGTGTACGAGGCGTGGCAGTGACTGCTGTGCGCTTACATGGGTAATTATTATGGTGCATGCACTTCCTGCATGCAACATGTTATTGGCGGCAGGAGAGCACAAAACAAAAGAACAATAAAACAGGAAAGCATACCAAAGTCAAAGTCACTGCGCAAACGGAAGACTCAAGCAACGAACTGGACTGCAAGTTGGATCAGTTGAAGGAAATGCACTTGTTCGTTGGAGAAAAGGTCACGGTAATGTTTAAAAAAAAAAACATTTTTTTTTAAATTACAAAAAAAATATTTAAAATTAAATTAAAAAAAAAACAAAAAAATATTTATCAAAAATTAAAAATAATATATAGAATAAAGTTAAAAATTGGTAAAAGAAATATATATATGAAAATTATTTCAATTTCAAGATTTGTTAAGTAAAAAATTAAGAAAAATATTAAATATTGCAAAGCAATAAAATGTTCAAATATTAAATAAATACACAGAAAAATATAAAAATAGAAGTACCATTCGAAAAACTTAAAAAAAAACAAGTAAGGAAGGTATAATTTCGGGTGAAACCGACCTTGCAACTTGCTAGGATATCTCAAAAGCACTATTTGTGCAAAGTTTTATCGAATATTAATGGAATTTAAAATTGTGCTATTTAGGAAATAGGCGTGGTTGTAGTCTGCTTTCGGCGATTATCACAATGTGACATACGATCCTAATATTATGTTTATATTATACATCAAATTTGGTTGACATTGATCGACCTATAAAGCCCTTTTGTATCATCTTGGGTGAAAAATTTAATGTCTCTGACGCATTTGGTTATTGATTTATAGCGGTTTAAGTAGCTTTTAACCGTTATATGAGGAAAAAGGAGGTTGGAATCCAACTTCATTCATTTTCAGACTGTCGTTATGAGTTCTTATAGGATTAGTCCTAAGCACGTTTATTTATTGTAGCTTTAATTGCTTAGAAGATACGTCCATTAGACCTATTCGAGGTCGGGGCCACACCCATTTTTGCAAAATTTTCAGTCCACAGCTACTGCTACTACTACTGTCTAGTTATGACATTTTATAGGTTTTTGATTGATGACGCTTTGTGGACGTGGCGCTGGTTCGATTACGCGCATCTACGAACTCGTACTTACTTTATTTTTCTTGTTTGCCAAAGAACACTTGTAACAAGATATCTTATTATTAATTAAGGTATCTTAATTTGTACTCAACTTATCGCTTGCACAGACGGACGGACGGTAGGACAGCCAGTCAACCGGATTTCAACTCGCCTCTTCATCCTGATGATTTATATATATCTTACCCTATATCTAACTCGATTATTTTTATGTGATACAAACAACCGTTAGGTGAACAAAACTATTATACTCTGTATCAACATGTTGCAAAGGTATAAAAAATAAAAATACAAGAAAGTTTGAAACCATAGTTTTAAACCAAAAGTTAAAACAAAAAAAAAAAATGTTTTAAACCAAAAATGGTAAATAATACTTAAATTCCTAATTTCCTAGAAAAATCAAATAAAAATTCCATTAGAAAAAAATTCAAATAATAAAATTTAAAAAAATAAAATAAAAATATGAAACGTTAAAAAAATGCGAATAATGCAAAAATTCATATAACATAATGAAAAATTAAAAAAAAGGAAAACAAAATTAAATTATTTTAATTGAGGAAGAGTTAAATAATTTAAAAAAAAACATTATATTTTTAATAATTGCAAAAAAAAACATGTTCATGCAAATAATTCATATAACATAATGAAAAATTAAAAAACGGAAAAATTTAAAACTTTTTTTAATTGAGTAAGACTTAAATAATTAAAAACAAAAGAAAAAACATTATATTTTTAATGATTGCAGAACAAAAAAACATTCGTTATTACAAATAAAAATAAAAGTGTAATATATACTTTTTTTTATTAATTTTGTTACACAGTTTATAGATTACTAAAAAATATAGGCTAAGCGAAATAAATTATTTTTGTTTCTAAACGAAAGATTTTTGGATTTTTGTAAAAATTAACAACAAATTATAACCAAATAAACAAATAAAAAATGTTTAACGAAAGTTAAAGTTGTGTTAAAAATAAGAAGAAATTAATATTGAAGCCAATTACAATTTTATTAGTTTTTAACGTGAAAAGTGGGTTTTTCGCTAATATTTCACATTTTTATTTAATATTTTTACATTAATGTTTCTGCAGAAATCTGTACTTTATTTTTTTTATTTTTTATATAAAATCTAATTTCTTACTTCAATAAAAAGACGCAAAATAATTTTTCAATATTATTTTGAAAAAAAATTCGTTGTATTCTGTGTTATTTTTTTGTATGACATCTTTTGGTGACAATAAAAATGCACTAAAATGAAATTCGCACAAAAAAATCGCTATAAAAAAGTCACTTAGACAAACGCTGAAGAAAACTACACGAAATAAACAAAAAACCGCAAGTATTGTAAACAAGTTGCTGTCTTAAGTCTTCAGTTTATCGCGTTGGCATCACATGCAAGACAACACACATGTGTAGGTACATATATGAGCTTGTGTTGCCGCATGCAATTGGAAGTGGGTCAAATGTGCTGCTATATGAGTAAGCAAAAACAAAAAACACACATATATGGCATGTATACATTTTGCAACAAAAATACTCATAATATATAAATGTATATTACCTGCCTACATGCATCTACTCGTACATAGACTTAGAAAGATATCTACTTCTAAGTTTAAAATCTTACAATACATATTTACACTTCACCAACCCGCCACACAGCCGCTTTAGCCACGATTTTCATGCAACATGGCGTGCAACATAAAACTGCAATGATTTTCCGCCATAAATAAAGTTAAATGTATGCAAAGGAAGTGGCCATAAGAAGCTTCATTTGCCTTGCACCAACGTGCCGCATTAATGTTGATGTCACGAGAAAGCTATGAGAAGTGTTAAAATGCTTTTTATTTTACTTGCCGCATAAGTAATAAAAGTAATTTGTCTTGGGAATATACTAGTAAAGAAGTCAAGTCATAAACATTAATTTATAGCGGAAAAAGTAAATTTAACAATATTGTAAATTGTAAATTGTTTTGCGATAGTTCAAAAAACCTTTTAAGAGATTTTTGCACCAATTTGGTAACAATTTGAATTTATGCATTGAAATTGTAAGCAATGACAACTACAACACTTAAAGTGATAATTTCTATAAAGCAAATTTTTTCAAAATTTTTTGTTTTTTGAATTTAATTTTTTTAGTATTTATTTTTAATATCAGTTGTCATATGAGAAGCCTGGAAAGCTCAGCAGTAAGTCAAATTTAAATGCAAATTTTTCCAAAATTATTTGTTTTGAATATTAAATATTCCATTTATTTTGATAATTTTATAGAATTATAAAATTCTGTTTAAAAATTTGAGTATGAAAAATAATTTCTTTCTTAATTTTTTTTTTAATTTTATCATTTTAGTTCTTTTATATTGATTGCTTATATTTCAAAATGTAATTTAAAGTTGCTCTTTTATTTAAAACTCCTTTTTTTATTTGTTAAAAAAAATCATAAATTTAAAAGTTCTTAAAATGTTTGACATTGGATTATAACCCCGCTCTCTCCTCATATAACGGTTACGTTAAAAACTACTAATGATTTTAGATTTTTTTTTTGAAATTTCAAATAATTTTTTTTTTGGATTTTTTTTAATATGCTTTATTTTAAATTAAAAAAAATTAGGTTAAAAATTTTTTTTGTACTTTTTGAATTTTTTTTAAATATGGATTATGGTGTTATTTTAGATAAGGGGTTTTTTTTTTAATTGTAAATAAATTTTTTTTAATTATTTTTTTAATTTTAGTGATTTTTTTACTTTTAGTTAAAAATAAAATTTATTTTTATTATATTTTATTTTTTAAAAACTATTTATTATATTAAATTTTATTTTCTAAAAATTATAAAATCTAAGCAAAAATATGAACCTCACAACTTTTCTTTAATTTTCTCAACACAAATACTGTGTCATAGCAAACAATTTCTTATTTATCTCGCTTGTCACGAATTTCAGCAGCGAAACGCTGACAGACAGTGACGCATGCGCATGAAAGTGAGACGACATTTGACCTGGAAACGAACTGAGTGGCATATACGCACAAAAATTCAGCAACTATATGCATATATGTATGTATATGTTTATATGAATTTCTGCTTTTCAGTTCGGCCCTTACTTTTGAAATTAAATAAATTAAATAAATTAAATTAAATTACTTTAAATATCACTTATTTAATTGGCGCATAAAAAAAACATGCTACAGTTGTCGTTGACATTTCACTCAATAAATGGTAAGAGTGAAATATATACACGTGTATATGCTTGTGTGTGTGTGTATTTTATTCATCGGTGCTGTAAATTATGGAAACTAGTCTCGTTGGCGCTGGTGAAATGAGAACACTTTCACATCAGCAACGATTGTTGACTACCGATTGCACGACATATCTTTATACATATGAATGCAAGTGTGTTTGTATGCAGATATTTTTTGATGTGTACATAAATTTGTGTGTTTGTGACGTAGCTAAAATTCAATGGCTCTCGGCGACATTTGTCTGCTTTCGTTGACAACAATTTACTGTTTTTGTTATTATTGCTGTTTATTTTATGGCTGACTTAGGGTACAGATAAACTTATTTGTGTATGAAAAAATAAAATAAAATGTAAAATGTATAGAAAACAAAATTAAAAAAATATAACAAGAAAAGCAAACAAATAAAAATTAAAGACAAATTAAATAATTGAAATAAACATAAATCAAAAATATAAAAAAATATTACAAAATAAAATTAAAAGAAAGTAATAAAAAAATTAAAAGTTATAAAATATAATAATTTCAAAATAAAAATATTAAAAAAACTTAATTCAAAAATAAAATTGACAGTATTTGTATGAAAAAATAAAAAGTAATTAAGAATCAAAATCTTTTTAACTAAAATGAAATATAAAAACAAAACTAAACAAAAATTAATCGAAATACAGGTAAATATAAAAAAATTAGCTTTTAAGCAAATAAAAACAAAAGAAAAAGTAAAAATATTTTGAAAAAAATAACACCAAAAAAAAATCTAAATTAAATAATATTATAAAAATAGTAAAAATTATAACGTAAAATGAAAAATTACATTAAAAAAATTGAATATTGTAAGCAACAAATACCAAAAATTACTTTTAATGGGTTTTCAAGAAAGTACACTAAACTATATTTTGTTTCATTAAAAAAAAAAATAATCATAAAATAAAAATATAATTAAAATATAAACAAACTGTGTGAAAAATTGAAAGCAAAATGAGAAAATCAAACAAAAATAAATAAATATGCGTAAGAAAACTAAAAACAAAAATATTTAATATCACTAATAAAAAAAAAATTTGAAAAATTGGAAACAAAATTAAATTTGTTAAGAATTGGATGCATTTTGAGAAAATCAAAAAAAGAAAAAACTAATAATTTAAAATACAGAAAATATCTAAAAGTAAAAAGAAAACTTCAAAAAAAAAACAGAAATGAATATCTCGAACATAGAAACAAATAATAATAAGTGAAAAAAAATAAAATTATGTAGAGCAAAATTAAAAAAAATTAAATATTATTAAAATATGTTTTTTTTTTAATTTTTTATATGTATGTAATTATTTTTTTATCTAATTAAATTTAAAAAAAAAATCAAGAATTCCAAAGACAGCAAAAGTTTTAATTTATTATGAAGAAAAAATTTATTAAACAGAATTTTTTATCAAATATAATGAAGAAATGTAATACAAATATTTTTATTTAAAATATTTTTTTCATAAAGAAATTTATTAAAAATAATTTTTTTTAAATTTATTTTATGTAATTATTATAAATAAAAAGTTTAATTTATTATGAAGCAAAAAATATATTGAACAGATTTTTTTACCTCTTATAAGCAGAAATTTAGTCAAAATAGTTTTTTCTATTTATTATAATTTTTTATTTAATTTTTTAATTATATTAAAGGTAAAAATAAGAACTCAAAAAAAAAAAAAAATTCTGATTAAAAAAAAACCTTATAACCTAACTAAACAATATAACAAAAATAGTTCAGCAGTTTTCCAACCAAGAAATGCGGTATTTTGTTGTTGGTTTTCCCCTCATTTATGTTTGCAGTAGCAATTTCTTTATATTTCTTTATTTGGTATTTAGTATGCAAACAATGGCGCCGTGATTGACGTGCTTGTCGAGTGTGCACGATGGTCGGGACTTTCTTCGGCGCTTCCCGCTGCATGCTAGTTGCCGTGGCAGCCACAGCGGCAGTAGCAGTTGTTCTTGTAAATACATTAGAATACAATAAAAATGTAAGAAAAAAACAATGCAACATGTTCTCAATGCTTGCAACATTGTCGATATATTTGCATTCTTCGGCACAATTGTGGGTGCAAATGTGTTTGTATACATGTATGTGTGTGTGTAATGACTTGCTCATGACCTGAATTGCGCGCTGTTGTTGCATGCAATGTTGCATTAACTAACCAGTAATGTTAAGTCTGCAATTCAGGTCAACGGAGGTCAGCTGCTTAGTGCAGTTGTTGGTATTTTTTTCAATGAAAACTAAAAAATGTAAAATGTTAATGATGGAATTGTTGGAGTAAATCCCTTACACGATTAATGTAGATAAAAGAAACCGTTAAAGCTAATTACTTTGTGGTTTAAGATAACAAAATTACGGTTTTGAGCGGAGAGCGAATAAATTTGGTATGTGGTAAAAAATTTTTAGAAGAAAAGTATGTTTGAAAAAAATAAAAAAAAAATTATTAGAATTTTTTTAAAAACTTTGTTAGTTTTAGCTTAGAAAAACTTTAAATAAAAAAAAATTATTTAGAAAATTTATAATAAAAATTGAATTTATGGATTTATTAATTTTGTTCTAATGCAGGCAAAATATTTTAGAAAAAATTTATAAGAATAGAAAAATTAAAATTTTTCTTATTTTTAATAGTTTTAATAAACTTAAAATTTAAAGGCATAAGCTTAGAAAATATAAAAATCTTTGATACACCAGCATTGATTTTTCTCAAATTTTTATTTTTTCATTTTTAAAAACTTGAAAATTTAATTTAAAAAATTTTTAAAACTCTTGTTTTGCACTTTCGACTAACTAAAATAAAAAAATTAATTATCATTATTTGTTTTTTATAATTTTAAAACTTTTTTTTTGTAATAAAAAAGTTAACCATTTACTATATATATATTTATTTTAAATTAATTTAAAAACTGAGCGTAAAAATATAAAGGTTGAAGGTGGGAAATTTTTACAAAAATATTAAAAAATATTAAAAATTTAAAAAAAAAATTTAAAAAATAAATATAAATATTTTAAATTTTTTATAAATAATTTTTTTTTTAAGGTTAATTTTCAATGAAGCAAAATTCAACCTAATGCCGTCTAATTAAGATTTTCACCACTAACTCCCAAAATTAAACCAAATGACGCCATTAAGAAAAAATGAAAGCAGTACAAGTGCTCTAAACAATTACTTGCCACAAAAAATTGTTAGTAAATTTTTTGAAAATCACAGTGCAAATCAGGCTAAACCACACAAAAGCAGCCAAAGAATGTCTCACGAATATGAGAAAATTAAATGAAATGGTTATAAAAAGTGGGTTATAAGGTTGATTGAAGAAGACTAGAGACAGCGGCGGGCAGCATGGGCAAATAAACAATAAAAGCAACAACAATTGCTAACACATTTTATATCAAGCAAAGAAGTGTGCTCAGTAGCCAACTGGCCTGCTCTAATGCCATCAATACGCGGTGGCTTAGAGAGATATCGATGTGTGTACGTGTGTGTGAATGCGTCGAACTGGTAAGGCACGGCGATGGAGTGACAAAAGGAATTAACGGTAAAGTGTGATATGATTTTTGAGCATAGAAATTGATTATATGCGGTTTCGCGGTGATTTTATAGAGTGATGGAGAATTTGGGAAAGAAATTTGGTGAATAAAATTTAAAAAAAAAATTTAAAGAAAATATGAAAAACAAATAAAAATGTGAAAAAATAAATAAATAATAAAAATTAAAAAAAAAGTCAATATAAATTCCGGGTAAATTTCAACACATACGAGAGAAATTAATTTAAAAAAATTTGTTGACTCATAAAAAATATTTTGTATGAAGTCAGCGCCTAGTATGGCAAGACGACACCGAAATTGAATGCGGCTAAGCGGATTACACTAATGGAACAACAATGTGATTGACATAGAAAACAGATTTTTGGACGGTAAGCGCGCATGTGACAAGTGTTGGGCGACGAGAGTGATGTGAGAGCCGAGTAAGATGCGGTGTGAGTTTTTATATGTGTAACTGCATTTGCTTTTATGATTTTTTTTCATAATTTTATGAAGTTGAGGCAATAGAAAGCAATTTAAAGACAACAAAAAGCATTAGTGTTTACAAAAAAAATTAACCGTTAAACAGATCTGATTAGAAATTTAGACGCAACTACAAAATTATTGATAATTTTTAATTTACAGAAACTAATAAACATATATTACAAAATATTATAAAAATTTTAAAAAATTTCAAATCATAAAAAAAAACCAAAAAATAACGAAACTCCTAAAAAAAATACAAATATAGAAAAAAATCTAGCAAAAAGCACAAAATAAAAAACAAGTTAAAATTAAGGGAAATAAATTTTAAAAAATTTAAATAGATTATATTAAACAAACTTTTTAAGTTTTTAAAATAATCACAAAAGTACAAAAATTTACAACAAAAAAGTTATTAATTAAACATTTTTTTAATAAATACATACTCCAAAAATATCTAAAACAAAAAATTTTAAATAAAATATTAAGTAAAAAAATATTAACAAAAAGCTTTCCTAAAGAGCAATTAGAATTTAAAAAACAGCAAAATTCAAAACATTTACTGACCAAACATTTTTAGCAAAACTTCACAAAAAGACAAAAATTCACAAAAAAGGGAAAATAGATATATGTACATATAATTAAAACAAAAAAATTTCGGCAAAACTCCAAAAAAATATAAAACTCTAAAAAAGCTATATGTTAAATACTAACAAAAAAAAATTGCCAACGAGCACAAAAATATAGAGCTTTCTACGAAAAAAATTCAAATTATTATATATACAAATATTTAAAAAAAAATTCTGCCTAAAGCACCTAAAATTACTAAAAATAAAGTGACATAAGTCACTTCAACAAAAATTTTGGCAATAGCGGAAAAGACCATAAAAAGCACTACAATATCACACAAAAACAAACACTAGCAGTGTAAGCAATAAAAGCAACAAACACTCACCGCTTGACAGCAAAGAAGTGCTCATTAAAGTGTAAACATTTAAGAACAGCAAGCAGAAGAGCATTGAGGAAAGACAAGTGTGAAAAGTGTGGCGAATTTTGCAGAGAATTGCGAAGCATTAAGGCCATAAGCAATTATTATTGCATGAGAATAAATAAAAGCTCGGTTTCAATTCGCAAGCGCCAACAAGAGCACTTGAGAGTCTTGCTCCAAATTCGGATGAGCTCAAATATGATAATCAATAAGCGGCAGCAACTTCATTGAAGTGCTTGTTAGGAGGTGATTTTTGGTGTTGTGCTGGTCATATTTGCATTTTTTTTCCAAGTCAAAGAAAACATACTTTATTCGAAAACGATAAAATTAACACATTATAGAATTAAATATTAGAATTAAAATTTATTTAAATACAAAAAAAAAATTAATGTGAAAATTAGTTGCTTATCTATAATATTCTTTAAACGTTCATTTAAAATTGGTAAAAATTTATATTAAAAATATAAAAATAAACTATATAAAAAAAATTTTAGTTTGAAAATATTAAAAATAGTAAAAAAAAATATTTAAAAAAATGCAAAGAAAAAATTTTAAATTTGAGCATATATTCAAAATTATTGTAATTGTTTATTCTATTTTTTAAATATTTATTTAAAATTGAAAAAATTTAAAAAATTTTCAAATATTAAACTATTTTGAAATTTTGAAAATATGAAAGGAATTTAAAATATAAACAAATATTTAAAAGTAATATTAAAAATTATATTTTGCTCGCCTTCAAACATTTTCTCGTATTTTTTTTTCTTAAACAAATGTTTAAAATTAATATCAGAAATTTAACATATCCCACTTTTAAAAATTTTCTAGCCTTTTTCCTTTCAAATTGCAAAAATACCTCCTTATTCCAAAAAAAAAAAATGTACTAAATTTTGCGAGCCTAAAAAAAACGAGCTCTAAACACTGATCTGATGATTTAAAAGTAATTTTCGGAGCATGAAATGCAAACAAATTAATAATAAAGTCATGAAGACATGACAAGCAAGCGTACAAATCCGCTTTTGAAATTAAAAGCAATTGAAACAGCAACAACTTGCCAGTTGATCTTGTAAAAAATGCAAAAAGTGCGCCTTAAAAATGCGCAAAATCATCACAAGCCAATTTGGCGAACACTTTCGCTACGAACGGCGCTGAAGTTCAATGGCAGCAATGCCGCAAAGCAAATTCGGCAAAACGACCAAAAAAGTCAAAAGAGCGCGAACACACAAACACTCATATACCATAAATATTTATGTAGCTGCATGTAATAAAGTGAAAACGGCAATTAAACAAGCAAGAAATGAAGAAGAAAAAAGTAGGAAGCAAACATGAAAATAAAAACAAAGCAAATTACATAAATTAGAATAAATCAAGTGTGTAACGGTTGTTGGTCAGTGGGCGAACTGTTTGATTTTTTTTTCTTGTGTGTGATTTTTGTACTAAAAACTATTTACGTTGTACCGGTATGAAGTGATTCAAAGTATTGACCAATGCTTTTTACACATTTTAATCACCCTTCTGGTAGTTTGTGTATGTATAACATGCCATTATAAATGTTCGTATTTTGAAGCTAACCAAACAGACACTCAATTTTCAACTTCTGTTAGGAATCGAAGTGCTGCTCAACACAATGAAAGAATATTATGTTGTTTGTTCAATGACTGTAAGTTTATTGAATATATTTGACAGATGTCATGCCAACCAAACAGAAAAAAATTAAGGCTCCTTATAATATAGTTTAAGTAATTTTTTAAGTAATTTTTTTAAGTAATTTTTTTACTTTTTTAATAAATTATAAATTGTGCTTAATTAAAAAAATTATTTTTTGATTTATTAATTTTTTTCTAAATTATATGTTTTACTTCATTAATATAAAATATTTTAATACTGTTTAGTTAATTAATTTTTTTTTCAAAATTAAATTTTTTACTGCTTTATTAATTATTTTAATACATATTTTTTTAAATTATATTTTTCATTTGTTATACTTATTTAATTTCTTTTCTGTAGAAAAAATTTTTTAAATATCGAAATGTTACTAACGCACAAGTAAGCTTCAAGCAAAACTAAAAAAAAATTGAAGTTCATTAAAAAATTCTTCATTTACAAAAACTTTTAAGAGTAATAATTTTTTTCAGCAAAACTTATTTTATTGAAATTAATATTTTTTATTGAATTTCAATTTTTCTGCTAAAAATATTTTTAAATATCGAAATATTACTCATGCTTTGTAGCTTCGAGAAAGACCAAAAAAATCTAGCTTCTAAACGAATTAGTTATTCATATATATTTTAAATAATAATATTTTTTTTGGCAAAATTTATTTTATTGAATTAATTATTTATTACTTAAACAATGATTTATATAACATATGTATATAACTATATTATTGTATGCGTTAAAATTGCAAAAAAAAATATATATTGGATTTTACAAATATGAAAATTTCAACAAATAATTTTTTTTTTAATTTTTGTGCAATTTTAGTTGCAGATAACTTTTTTCGTTTTTGTTTTTTGTGAAATGAAGAAATTCCACAATTAAAAAAAAAGAAGCAAATTTCTCAGTATTAAAAATATATTATAACTAAGATTTTAATGAATGATTATTAATAAAAATATTTAAAAAAATAATTTTTTGTGTATTAATTTCATATTTTTATTTAAATATTATAATAAAAATTTTGTTTAAATATTATAATAAAAATTATAAAAAAAATTTCTACAATTTAATTTATTTTAACGCATATTGTTTGACTTGAGTTTTTTTATATTAAAATCTGGTATTTTTTAATTTTATGTATTCCTATAAAATTGAAGCAAAGTATAAAGAAAGCTCCAAAAAATATGTTTATATTTATAAAATATCTCACACACTCTTTATACCGCACAACCACGCTCTTAACATCACTCTTTGTGCATTCGGACACTCTTTCCATTTTCTGCTTCACCCTCAAGCGCTACAAAATACCAAGTTTAGCCAAAAGTAACCAAATTACAACTCGTCGACTGTCAACTAAAGTAAGCCAAACTAAATCACAATAAAAATTAAAACAACAACAACAATAACAAATGGTATGCAACATGCTGATCAGCCTCATCAGCTCAAGAGCTACATCAGCAACAGCAAATTAAGGTCATCGTGGCACCGTGTGCATGGCAACGCCGCGTCGCACCGACGACCAGTGGACAGCAACACACACACACACACATGTATACCAATGCATATATGTATGTACACACATACACATGTATGCGCATAGCGGTGCATAAGCTGCTGCTGGCTGCCTTCACTTTCAACTTTTCAACTGCACTTTCGAACCGCATTTTTAGTCTTTGGGGAAACATTTTTTCTCCAGTTGTTTATTTTTTATTGTTTTTGGTTTTATAGCGCTTCAGGTGAATGTTGGCACTTATTTATAACTTATTTTGATTGCTTTATATATATATTTTTTTAGAGCTTTCCTGTATGCATATGTAAGTGTGTTGGGTGCTGGCCAAGTATGGTCATTTGGCTTTGTTAGTCGCTAAAGATAATCAGAATTTTCTCTTCTCTTTCAATACATTGGACTTTGTTGTTTTTGGTGTTGCTTTTATGGCATTTTTCGTATTGTTAAAGTATTTAGTGTTTTTGCTTTTTAAATTTAAACGATTTCTATACAAAAATTTCGCTACAGTAAAAGTGCAGTTGGGGTGATTTGTATTTATTGCTGTTGTTATAGAGCGATAATATGATTTATGAGGTCTTTGCTGGCCAGCGGTGATTTAATGCATTTTGTACACACCCAGACAGTGCTAACAACGAATACAAAAGGATGCTTAGCTGCTTTATGAATACATGAACAAGCAAATATATATAAATATGTGCACACATGTATGTATTAGCGAGTGTTCGAGATCTAGATAATATTATATATGTGACTTTCTTATTTAAATATTGCCATATTTTATTTATGGGAAATAATTTTTAGGTATACACAATAAAGCAGCGTTACAATAAAAATGTTCAATAAAATATTTTTTTTAAATTTAATTTTATTTTAATTTATTTTTAATAATTTTTTTATTGCATTTTTTTATTTAAAAATATATTATAAGCATATTATATTATATAAATATATACTAATATGTATATGTATATGTTTTTCAAATATTTGCTGCTTTTTAAAATAATTACTTTAATATTTAATAATTTTAATAAGTCTTTTTCCAAAAACAAAAAAAACTTAAATAATTTCCAGATTTTTCGAAATTTTTTTGTATTATAATATTTATTTATAAAATATTTTTAAATGATTTAATTTAAGTTTAGTTTATTTTTATTTAATTTTTTTTGAATAATTTACATTTTAAAAATGTATTTTTTCTAAAAGCTCAAACGCTTTTTTCTAAAATAAAGAAAAAATGAAATTTAATTTTTTGTTTGATATTTTCGTAAGTAATTTTTTTAATAATAAAATTAAATTTTAGTGTATTTTTATCTAAATTTTTAATATATTGTTTTACTTTTAAAATGTATATAAAAAGAACAATTGCGAAAATTTACATCTTTTAAAAATTATTATTCCAATAATTGCTAACTTCGATCGAAAAAATTAGTAAAAATTATTTATCAAAAAAAAAAACATTTTTTGATTTCTAATAAAAAAAATGTTTGTTTTTTTTGATAAATAATTTTTTTAATTTTTTTTAATAATAATTTTTGTAATAAAATTTTTATTAATAATTTTCTGTTTTTTTTTTCTTTTTAATATGTTTTGTAAGTGAAAAAATATTCAGTGCATAAATACATATTTTTTTCGTTTAAATGTATATTTGAACTAAAATATCTATAAAGCTTTCTGGTTTTGTAACGATTTTTCTAGAAATTTGTAGTTAAATAAAACTTAGTTTTCGAAAATCGATATTTGAATCTTTGTTTAAACTTTCAAATAGTGAAAATTTAATATTATTCTTGATTTAAATTTTCTTTTTAAATTAATTTGTAAGTAAACATTATAACAGATCTTTTTTAAAGATTAAATTAAATTTTTTTTAAATAATGTCATGCATTGTTTACATTATTCAACAACATTTGTTTTTTCAATTCATTGAGTTAAACTTTTTTGACAAACAAAAATTAATATTTTAATTTTTTTTTTTTTTTTATAAATATTTGAGCTAAAATTCCTCTAAGGGTTTTGAAATGCTTTTTCTAGAAATTTGTAATTAAATACTAATTTTATTAATTTTTTATTACTTTTAAAATTTTTTCAGCAAGTGAAAAATGAGTTTTCTTATATCTAAATTGAATGTATGTAAAATGTGCTGTTTAAATATTTTTTAAGGAGTTTTGATTTTCAAATTTGTATTCTTTTTAATTATTTTATCAAATATTTCTTTAAGAAGAAAGAAGAAGAAAACTTATAAGTTATTTTATGAAATTTTTACAATAAACAACCAACATATTAATATTTTATTAATAATAAATCGAAAATCCGCTGATTAAATATTTTTTAAAAAGCTTTAAATTTGTAATTTTATAAAATAATTTTTTGTAATGTTTAGTATTATTAAAAAATACAATTTTTTTACAGAAAAATGATTCTGAATCGATTGTTTATCAAAAAATTAAAAAAAAAATACTTTAACAATTATTTAGCCAAAAAAATTTTTTTTTTTAATAATTTTTTTATAAATGTATACATGTTTTGGAATATATTAAATTTTGCTAATATAAATAGTTATTTCAACTAAATTACTAAAATTGTTTAATTAAAAATAAAACCATTTATTAGTTATTTTCTTCAAGAAGCAAAAATATCATTTTTTTAACTTAAAATTGTATTTGAATTGTTATATTCCAAAAATTTGTGGCTTTAAGAAAATTATATAAAATAATTTTTATTTAAAAAAATCGAATTGTTCTCATTAATTATATATTTGAATTTTAATATAAGGAAATTCTGCTAATTTCAAATTTTGTTTCCTTAAAGTTTAATTTTTTGTATTTAAAATATTCTTTTTTCAATTAAAGATTTTTTGTTGATTAAATTTTTTGCTTTTCAAAAATATTCTTAATTTTTCAGAAAATTTTCCAATTACTATTTAGTTATCATTCTTTCAAAAAAAATTTAAATGAATAAAACAAAATTTCTAAATATCAAATATCATACAACAACAACATAAACTTTCATGACTGCCACTCTGGCACTTATTTAAGCACGGCTCCGCTTTCTAAGTCACTTTGATGACTACAATTTTTTTGTAACAAACGATAAGCTCCGAGAATAATTTATTAAAATTTCCCTAAATTGCTTTGTTGTTGTTGGCATTGCATTAATTTAATGATGAAAGGTCGATATTGCGTAGAAATTGTGTGCGAGTGAAAAAATAATTGTTGTGACTAAAATACTGAAGCTTAAAGCGGCAACAACAATGCAAAGCTGCGTATAAAATTAGAGTTTCTGTTTTTCATTTAAAATTTTTTTTTCTCATTTTTATCTTTTTCTCTCCTTTTGATTATTTTCTTCACATTCTTATATTTATCTAGTTGTTTTCTTTCCCTCTTTCCAATCTTTTTGTGAACTGTCACGCGGTAGACGGCCGTTATGTAGAAAATTGCCTATCACAGCAGCTGAGCAAGCTTAGCTAGTTATGCCACTAGCGCACCGGCGCACTGCGCTTAGCAACATAAACAACAAGAAAAGTTGAAAACTTCGCCCAGCCACAGCGCGTTACTCGGACTTTTGCGGCGTTGCAGCTGACAGACTAGTGCTTTTACTAAAATTGCTTTTATAGCTTTGTTGTTGTTGTTGTTAGAATGCCTACAAATTTGTACGTTTCGTTTGTGTGCGCTTGTTGTTGGCGCATCAAGAGCAGTAACAGCAGCACCAACGGCAGCGCGCCATAATCGCTTAATGAATTAGGTGACCATTTAGTGCGGCTAACGGTTGATTGCTTTAATTACTTTTCGGAAATGACAAAGTCAAGCGAGACGTTCGGTCGAAGCACGCTCACGCTCAATCGCTCAGCGGCATTGTAATTATGGCGACAATAAACACACACTAACATGCAAGTGCACACATATGCAGTTAAATGTGTGCTTGTTGCTGTTGTTGCTGCTACTTTTTACTGCAGCTCATACAACACTGCTTGTTCTTTCACTATTTTCTTGTTCCCAAATTCTGTTCTTTTGCCTTCGCTTTATTACAATTGTTCGGGGTTTATGACCAGCTATTTAAAGTGTAGCATTTTGTGGTTAATTTGTTGTTGCCTGTTTCTTCAGTTTTATTTTTTTGCCTTTTGACGGTTAGAGGAAATTGCAAAGATGCTAAAAAGTTATGAAATTTTTACTTAACTTTTATTGTTTATGTCTAATTGTTTTTGCGGTAAATTAAAAAAAAAATTGAATTGTTTTTTAATTACCGCAATTTTTAACGGTATATTGATGATGGCAAAAGCAGGTCAGCAAAAATATTTAAACTAATTCTCAGGGGTGCCACAAATGGTGTGGAATTTATTTTCTAGTGCCAAATTATGGTAATTGCACGAACATATATTGAAAATTTTTAAATTAAAATATTAAGTACTAAACAATGTAGCTACCAATAATTTAAAAATTATAAATTAAATCAAATAACGGTGATCTGCTCTCTTTGCTCTAATAATATATAACAGTATTTATATAAAGGGTGTATTCCACGCCAAATCGACCACTTTTAAGTCCGACCCCTTTATACTTCGCCGAAATTCTCTTCTACCCTTTAAAAAACATTTTTGAGAATTTTTTTAACAACCCAAAAAGAGTTATGAATTTTTCAAAAAAACATTTTTTTATTTTCAAATAGCCATAACTTTTTTAGGCATTATATGTCGAGTATATGTAATATATAGATAAAATATTTAAAATAAATTTAATTTCATTATTAAAATCAATGCAAAAAAAATTTAATTTAAATAAAATTAATTAGAAGTTAACATTAGTCATATTTGAAATTTTCGTTACCTCAAAAATTTAATTAAAAATTTTGTAATTAAATTAAATAATTAAAAAAATCCTTAAGAATTTAAAAAATTTAAAATTAAGCAATTGAATTAAAATATAAATAAATATTATTTACTGGAGCTGATTATCAAATAATTTTTTTTATTTCAAAAAATAATTAATGACTTAAAACATTAATTTAAACAATTTAAAAAAAAATTAAATAATTAAAAAAAATAAAATAAATATGAAATCATTTAAATAAATTATAAAAAAAGTTTAATTTATTGACCTGATTATCCTTTAATTTTATTTAACTCAAAAAGAATTTATGAATTTAGCAGAATAAATAAAATTTAATAATTAAAAAAAGTTTTATTAATTATAAAAAAAAAAATTAAAAAATTTTAAATTTGAACAACTAAAAAAAAACAAAAATTAAATTATTTACAATAACTAGAAATAAATATTATTTAATTGACCTCAAAAAGCATTTATAAATTCAAAAGTATATATAAAATTAAATAATTTAAAAAAATTTAACTAATAATGAAAAAAAATTTAAAAAAATTAAAATCATTTTTAATTTAATTAATTAAAAACAATAAAAATTAAATAATTACATAAACGAAATTAAAAACAAATATTATTGAATTAGTCAGACTAGTTTATTTTTAATCCAAAAATTTGATTTTTAAATCATAAGTTTGAGTTTAATAGACTTGAGTTTCATTTTGTAAAAGTTTTGCCAAAAAATAACTAAAAATATTTTTTCTCACACTGAAATAAAACGAAAAATTCAAAACATACATTTTGAATCTTTGATGAATGACAAATTAAAAAAATTGGTTTTCAAAAATTTACATATTTAAACTATTTCTTCTTTATCTATATATATTTATTTGTTTTTATTATTGTTTAATTTTTAAAAAAATTTTAATTTTATTTACAATTTGAAAAGAAAAGATTTAAAAAATTTTAAGTACAAATAAAAATCAGGAACAGGGGGTGTTAAGAAGAAAAAAATTAGACAGAACAACAAAATTAATTTTTTTTAATTTAATTTTTTCTGAATTATTTTTAAAATTTTTTTATCTTAATTTTTTTTTACTAATTATTTAAATTTTTTTTTATATTTTTTGTATTATTACATATTTAAAATTTTGTTGCAAATTTTCTGAAGTCAACTATGGCTTCTACAACGTTAAAGTTTCATCTCTAAGTCAAAGCGTAAAAAATATCTCAATACAATACAATACAATATACAAATCAAAATCAAAGAGCGCTGTTCCTGTTCAAAGGAAAAAAATTAGACAGAACAGTTAAAACTTTTTTTAAAATGTTTTTTTTTTTTTAATTTATATGTTCTTAATTATTTTTAAAAATTTTATCTTTATCTTAATTCTTTTTTCTCATTATTTAAAAAAACAATTTATTAATTTTAATTATTTTCGTGTTATTAAATTTTTAAAATTTTGTTGCAAGTTTTCGTAAGTCAACTATAACTTTTACAACGTAAAAGTTTCATCGCTAAGTCAAACAGTAAAAAATATCTCAGTACATAAGTATGTTTGTATATGTGCCACACGCACACTAGCACCAGCACAACTTAATGCTGGAAATATACTAAGAATATCATACAAAGCGCAGCAGTGTCACACGCATAAAAAATGTCATAAAAACGCTACCGAAGCACCGTTGTGATTGCGGTGCTGCAACAAGTGATTTCCAGTTTTCAGTTTTCTTGTTGCTAACAGTTTTCATTTTTCCTTTCTCCTAATTAACGCGCTATGCGAGGAAAGGCGCTTGAGTGGAGCGGAGGCCATAAAAACGCTGGACACGAACAGGTTGGCAGCGAGTGTGACAGTTAGTATTTCGTAAGCGCACGCACATATATAGTATGTGTATGCTGAATAGAAAATGCGTGAGTGTGAGTATGTGTGTGTGTGAGGAAATATTTTTTGGTAGCGCTTTTGTCAGCTTTTTCGACATTTCCGCGCAGTCAATGCACTGTGCAGCTATTGCTTTTATTTTATTTTGTATTTTTTGACGCGCCACTGCTTTGTTGTTGTTGTTTTTTTAAGTAGACAACAGTTAAACGCAATACAGTAACAAAATTAAACTTAGAAATGCTAGATTGCAAAATTAAATAACACAAAGCTTGGCGCAGGCTTGCTTGTCGCTAATTTTTGGCGATATTTTCTGACGTAAACGGTTGTAAAGGCGTATTTATATATGCGTATGTGTATACATTTCAGTTGCTGATTGTTCTAGCGGCATATCAGCAAGCTTAAGAGTGACTTAAGGCTACTTATACCATTAATTTTCTAAGAAAGCTTTAATACGAGACCAAACACACGCGCAAACACACATACTTTCGCATACACACACACAAACAATTACTAAAAACTTAGCAGAAATAACGAAACCCGCATAAATTTTCAATTACCCAAGCAAATGAGTGTGTAAGCAAACGTTTGAACGAACAAATTAACTAAGCAGAACAAAAGACTCAGGAAACGAACTCGCGCGCATGCGTGCCAAATTATAATGCGCGCACACACATACATTTAGTCACATGTATTAATGCAGTTATAAGTGCAGTGCATACAAAACACAAGTGTTGTTTACATTATTGTTGTTGTTGTAAATTTATAGCATTATTAGCTGGAGCGGCATCTCAAGTGACGCACAATAAATCGAGTTAATTGAGCCGGTTGCATGGAAAGGGTTTATTAATTTCCTAGCGCACAAACAGAGCTTGTGAGCTGTGTAGGGCACTTAAGAATGGTAAGTGGAGCAAATGTAAGGATCTTTTTTATTCTTCGCTTACTAATTGTGGCCGCTGTAACTGCTGAGAGGCAATGAATGGCTTAATAATAAAGGAAGTGGTATGCATAAATCGAGTGTAGAAAGCAAGTGTGAGCTGGGAGCAGAATTATCAGATTTAATTACACACAATTTTATTGATAGTCTAAGTGAATGATGGCATACATGGATATTTTAACAATAATGTTCTTGAAGGTGTGGGTGTAGAGCCAAAAAGGAGCGGAAAATAGAAGCTAATATATATATATTTTTTTTTTTTTTATTTATTTAGATCCAATAAATATATATTTTTTCAAAATAAGAAAAATTGTTCAATGATCATCGAAAATAGAAACCAAAACATTTTTGCAATTTTTTTAGATATCAATAAATATATATACATAGTTTGGTTAAATTTATAATTTTTTCAACGATTTCGGCGTAGCATATCATCGAAACTAGAACTATAAAATAAATTATATAAATAAATATTTTGTATATATTTATATAAATATATATTTTTTCAAAATTTAAACAATTTTTCAACGATTACGGCAAATCACATTTTCGAAAATAGAAACTGGATTATATATATATTTTCAAAATTTTTTTAAATTAAATTTTTTTCAACGATTACGGCATATCACATCCTCGAACATAGAAACTGAAATTTGTATATTTGTTTTTAGTATTTGTTTTTACCGATAAATATACATATTTTTAAATTAAAAAAAAAATGTTAATGATTACGACATATCACATCAACGAAAATGTAAGCAAATTTTAAGAAAAAGTTTAATAAATAATTAAATTTCTATAAAAATAAAATTTGTATATATATAGATATTATTGAAATTAATTTCTATTACCTAAATTTAGTTCAAATTAATTTTTCAAAAATAAATAAAAAAAGTTATATTAAAGTTTTCTATAATTTTTTGTTTTTAGTAATATTAAATTTTTTTGAAATTATTCGTATTTAATAAAAAAATTTTTTTTAAAGATTTTCATAATTAAAAAGTATAAATTTTAATTAACTAAAATCTAAACATTTTTGATTTATTTGACTGATTAATATACATTTAATATTTAATTAAAGCAAAGTCACATACAAGTATTATTGTATTTTGTAATTCTTTCTTGGATATTACAAAATAATTTGTATCACTATTATACTGTAAGTGATACAAAATGATTAAAAAATCAAAATTAATTGATTAATTAATTAAAATGTAAAAAAAAAAAAATTTTAAATTTTTTGTAAACATTTAAAAAAAAAAACAATTTTTAAACCAAGAAAAAGTGCAAAAATTTGATATATTATTTGATATATTATTTGTCAGCGACATATATACCTATAATAGAAAAAAATAATAAAAAAGCAAACAAAAAACTCCTTTTTTCGTCTAATTTTAATAGAAAACTCTTTTTTTACTTTAATTTTAACTAACTAAAATACTAACAGTAAAATTTCTAAAAAAAAACGATATTTTTATTTGAAATTTATAAATTTTCCACTAAAATTTTTTCCAGTTCTATGCCATTCACCCCGTTTTTTTTTAAAGTATCGCGTTGCTAGCGTTTCTAATTGCAACATACTATTACACATATACACACATTTATGTTTTTAATTGCAGTTACAGCAGCGGCCAAGACATTTATACAAATACATTGTATTTATACAAATGAAGGCATTATAATCAAATTAATTAGGGTTAAGTGCATATTACTGCACTTCGCAGGAAATAAAAACGTACAATCTGCTGGAAATGTTGGAGCATAGAACTATATTGCCCGCTTGGAATATAATTGTTTCTTTAAAGTAATCGCGCTTTTGCATGCAATACAAAGTAATTGGAATGAATGCCACAAAGAAATGCGCAAATAACGGCTCATGAGAGTTATTTTAATATGTGAAGAGTTATTAAGTATTTCAAAGTAATTTTAGCGATGAGCTGGCTGTTCAAGAATTAAAATTTAACGAAAAAATATGGAAAAAAATTGCACTTTTTTTAATTTAAATTTTACGCAAAATTGTAGTTTCAAGCGCTCAATGAAAAATATAACTATAATATTGAAATAAAAGCATTGATTAATATATTTACAAAAAATAAAATACGTTTTAAATTTATATTTCCAAAAACATTTAATTTTTAAATAAAATATTAAAGAAGAAAAAAATTAATTTAAAAATTCTAAAACAGTTGCTTTTTTAAACTTTTTAATTTCATTTATTACAAAAAAATTTTTATTAAACAAAAGCTTAATTGAAAAAAAAAATCAAAATACTAAAACAGATTATCTTTCAAACAGAAAAATATTTTCTCGAGCTAATCAACACAAAATGATTTATTTCAATCTTTAAAAAATACTTTTTATTAAACAAAAGCTTATTTGACAAAAAAAATGTTTAATACTGAAAAGCCTCAACTTTTAAGCAGAATAATATTTTCTCGAGCTAATCAACACAAAATTATTTATTTCAATCTTTTAAAATATGATGCTAAAATTTTTCTTTAAATTTAATTTTTTTTTCTTATAAAGAAATTATTTTTTTTAATTTTATAGCATTTTCATGAAAAAATGTATTTTTAATTTTTAATTTTTAATAATAATTTAATATTCTTTACCTATTTTAGACTTCATTTACTGCTATAGCATTTTACGGACCCAATGAAAGACTTCCAAAAAATTTTAATATTACATTTTTTAAAAATAATCGGATTTTATTTAAATTTTTCATAAAATTGTTGATTTCGCTAGCCACTTATAAATATTCAGTTTTGAAATTCTAATGCTTTTTTGTAAAATTTATAATTTATAAAGTTTTATTTGTTTTTCGTGTTAATTTTTATTTTTTATATGTAATTAAAAGTTTTATTTTTTATTAAATTTTTTTTTGAATTGCAGTATAGTTTAAAATTTATTAATGTGTTGAGGAGTTTAAAAACTTAACTTTCAGTCATTATTTATACTGTTAAGTTGAAAAAAGTTAAATATATAAATTTGCAGATTTTTTAAATTTCTTTTACCATTTTTATGTCTTTTCATGTTAAGCTTTTTTGCATACTTACATTATTTTTTAAGTAAAAATAAAGTAAATATATATATATATGTATATAAAAGTATTTTTATTTTGACATGAAAAAGTTTTGTTATTTAAACGTTTAATTTACGTTTTTTGTAAACATTCGTTTTCGAAAAAAATATAAAATTATTTCATAGAATTTTTTGATATTTTTCACACATTTCTCAAAATAATTATATTCAAATTTTTCATTTTTCAGTTTTTAAATTTTTTTCGTATATTTTATTGCCCACACAGTCTTCATATTTGAATATTTTATACTCCATACATTTTTAAAATATACATTTTTTTTATTATTTCAAAATCGAATTTTTCGAATATTTGATGCTCATTTTATTTGCTCCATATATCTTTCAACATAATTATATTTATATTTTTTAATTTTTAAAATTTTCAAAATAATTTTTTCGAATATTTATATATATTATTCCATAAACATTTTTTTCTCTACACCTCTTTCCAAATATCTATATTCATATTTTAAATTTTATAATTCTTTTGAACTTTTTCAAAAATCGTTTTTTTGAATATTTTATTTCCTACACAGCCTTCATAATTATGAATTATTATTGTCAACATACCTTCTGACACTGTTTTTAGAAACTGCAAATCCGCTAAGCGTATCCAAATGGCAAAAGTATCCAGTTGTTAGTGATTTATGAAAGTTTCTCGGCTTTTCAGATATCAAAGCAAATTGTATTATTTTTCAAAAAAAAAAAATTTCAAAACACTGTTTGGTACTTTTAAGCACTTGTAGTTTGCGAAATTTCACAATATTTTCTTTTTTTGTATTTTTATCAAAAATTATATTTTTTCGACTTTGTTGTTGCACAGCAAGGATGCGGCACTTATTTGCAGTTGTTTTTTTATATATTGAGATTGCTCGTTTTTGCTTGATTTTCGTTTTGGTTTTGTATTGCACTGCTTTTCGTTTTATATACGGAATATATATTTATGTATATATATATGTATATTTTGAAAACACTTCAAAGGAGTCTCGACACACAGCAGCCAGCAAATGGTGTGAGTATTTTATTTTGTTGCACGTTAGTTTTGACGTACCGTTACGATTTGCCACAAAAGCGCACTTTCACAACACAAATATTGATGGTTTTTCTGAGTTTTTTTTTCTAGCAAACACTAAGCAGGGATGCTTTTTTGGAAATTAATTTTTTTTTTGCACGTTTTTAAAAGTTTTGCTTTTTTCAGTTGAAAAAACTGTGTGTGGACTTGCAGCGAACGTTTCGAGCGTTGTTACCACATCAATTGCATCATGGGCAATGACTTTGAACCTGTAAATTTGTCTCTTTTATGCCTTCATCAAAGGTCTCCAACGCAGCGTTCGTACCACAGTCAGCCAGCCAAGCAGCCAGGCAGCCATTCAGCGCCCGCAGCCAGTGAGTTGGCCCCAAAATAGCTAGCCAAGCAAGTCAAATAGCACGCTCGGCTAAGAAAATGCAACAACAAGCACTATAAGGAATAGCGAGAGCGCAGAGTCGCAGTTAGCGAAGAAGCAGCGCGATGCTTTTCTTGCGCCTGGGCTGACAAGGAGAAAGCAACGGAGAGTTAAGTTGGTAAAAGTGGCAGCGCGCAGCACAAGAATGGCTGTGAGACGAAGCAGCAAACGCACAAGAACGCTAAAAGCGGCGCACTCAGTATGCGCTCTCGGAAAGCAACGCGGCGCGCGTGCTACTGCAGTGGCGGTGAGAAAGTCAGCAACGGCGGCTTGAAGAATTGACTTCAACAGCAAAGAAATTGCAGTCACACCAAAGTAGACAGAAAGAAAAGAGTGTTAAAGTAGCATAGAGCGCGCTTTTGTAGAGCCGTGTAGAGTTGAGAAAATAGTTGTGAACGGTGAGCGTGCCGCTCAGCGGCTAATTGCAAGCATACTGAAACGCATGCGTAGCGTATGTAATTATAGTAGAAAGCTGTGTTTGAGCTAGAAATATTAAGCACAAATAGTTTTGGAGACTTTCTGCATTCAAGCGCTGAGCGCAATGAGTAGCCAAGCTGCTTAATAATAAGCACCGACTCTCTAATTAGAAGAAAAACTTTGCGCTCATTTTATGCGCGATCATGCTCGCTCTCCATCTCGCATTACCATTGCGCTCTCAGCATTGAA
Organism: Bactrocera oleae; assembly: GCF_042242935.1. Lineage (NCBI taxonomy): Eukaryota > Metazoa > Arthropoda > Insecta > Diptera > Tephritidae > Bactrocera > Bactrocera oleae. The sequence continues at coordinate 7,249,179 of NC_091539.1, forward strand.
CTTGAATCGCGGAGCGTAACACTGAACTCTAGCTGGTGCTCACCTTCGCGCGACTGCTATGAGCTGCTGACAAGATCAAGGTTACTCCATAGCGTCTTCCAGCCAAACGTCAATGTTGCATGCCGCATATTTGACTTGGCAATTGTTTTAACAGCAGCTTAACAGCAACAGTGTGTTGTGGAGCGCGCTGTTTGCTATAGAGTGCGCTATTTGTTGTGGAGAGCGCATAGTGTTAAGCAAACCGGTTGTTGTTGGTTAAGGCATCGCGACAGCAGCGTGACTTCGGAGCGGCTCTACAGCAAATATTTCACTGCAATATAGTTGTTTATAAATGCTTCGGTAGTTGCTATGGCATTGGCATTTGTTGCTAGCAATTATGGTGGGCAACATATGTGGTTGTTGGATGGCGCATGTGTTATTCACACATACATATGTATTTTAACTATAATTTTTTTATACCGAAATCTCATCATCATCTGCGCTTGGAATTTTTGTCACTTATAGCTTCTAAATCACACTAAACCAAAAGGCTTGGCAACGAGCTCGATTTTTTGCTTGATTTTACACATAAATTTATCTTAGATTCTCATTATAAGTAGTTGACATAAGAGAATTGTAGTTTTTTTTCTATTTGATTGCAAATATACGCCCCGAATTCTAAACCAAATAGGGGATTTGTCTGTCTATGTCCAAAATTTAGTTTTTAACGATTTGCCAGCTTCAATAAGGTTGAATTAATTCTGACAAAACATTGGATTTAAAATACCCACAACAATGAAGAAGATTTATTAATGGGTTGATCTCGATGGACATGCTTAAAATATTTTACATACGCAGTACATATTTATTCGAACCACCGAATTGGAAAGATAGCTAAGAGGTGACATGAAGTTATCCTGAACTCGATACCCTAAACATGCCAATAGATGGTAGAGAAGAAGATAGTCATGAACTCGATACCCTTAACATAACCAATAGATGGTAGAGAAGAACCAAGTCCAAATTATGCTTGTTCGAACTAGAGACCTGGAAAGATAACTGAGAATTCCCTTGAAGATATTATGAGCTCGATACCCGAAACATAACCAATAGATGGTAGAAAAGAACAGAGTTCAAACTAAAGTTGATTAAGAGAGATAATAATGAGTATACCATCTATACCGAAAAAATATCTGAGATCCGTGGAGAAGCTCATGTAACTGATGCCTTAAAGATATTACGAACTCAATATCCTAGGCGTTACCAATAGATGATGTTAGAAAAGAACAAAGTAAAGTAAACTAAAGTTGCTCATGCAACTAAAGCTTCAGTTGCGACCGATGTGCTATTAAAAAAGATAAAGCGGTAATGGATGAGCCGGTATTGACACAACACCGGTCTAAAACCTACTGGTAATTCGGGTAGATTTATGACACAAGCCCTATATCATGGAAGTCGCTGAAAAACGAAAAGTAAAGACGAGAAAAAATTAAAAATAGTAAGATTATTCGAAAGAATCATAAAACTCCGAAAAAAGATATGAGTGAATATGATGACGCAATAAATTTACATACTTACTTTTTTGTACAGCCAAAGTGGTCAAACCGAAATGAGATCTCTTTATTAGTTCTTAAGTTCCAGACTCTGAAAGTAAATTATGCACAAACGGGAAGAAATATACAGAAAACACAAAAGCGCTCTTACCCTCTGATCAAAAACAATAAACCGATCGACTTAGACGAATTACAAATATAAAAAAAAAAACCTATGAAAACCTATCAACCAGAAACCTCTCAGCTGAGTATGGTCCGATGAGTTTTTTGGAAAAGTGCTCTTCGTTGAACAAATCGTTCAGAATAAACTTCAGATCTGAACCGACCGACTAAGAATTGTACTACAAAAAAAGATGGAATCTATAAAAACCGAGCAGCCAGAAGCATCAGAGCTGAGCTCGATGATCAGTGATGAAAACAACACCAGTCTATAATCTACTGAGAAGTCACAAAACTTATGAGGGAGCCCATTTTTTTAAAAAAAAAAATTTACAGACTAGTTTCTTTGATCGGTGAAATTAGTCAGACAGCAGTGAGCTCTCTGTCGCAGCTTAAATGATCCACGCACTAAAAAGAAATGAATGACAAAAGGGCAGAAATTTACTGAAAAGACATAACTGTGTTTCGATTTTCTGATAACACACGATGAACCGACCAACTAAAACGAAGTAGAAATATAAAAGATATGGAAACAATAAAACGTGTCCTTCGTTGGTCCGCTGAAAGTCAATCATAGACAAAACGGAAGAAATCTACAGAAAACACCACTGCACTCTTTTTTAAAATACGATGGAATCATGCAAAATTCAGCAGCCAGAAACCTCTATAGACGCACAATTTTCTTCGAAAAGTGCACTCTGCTGGCTTTTATGTCCGCAGTTTTCAAAATATTGTTAAGTGGATAACATAATGTATTTCGAACTAAGCTTTTATCCTTCAGAAGCAACTCTAGATCTGGTCTTTTTCGACCACACTTTAGGCCTTTGGAACTTAATTTACTTTGGAAGCAAAAATAATACAATAAATACTTCGTTAATGTCTTCGGTCGAATCCATTAGGCTATATGTCAATTTTAAACGAGCGCAACCCGCGCAAGATCACTTTCAGTTGTTCTAAAACCAATGCAAGATTCACTGCACTTTTCTAGACTTCTGTCTTCTCTCAATAATGACATGTCTTTATTTACGTGTTTCTGCTTTTTTCTTCGCTATAAAATTGATTTTCTATTTCCTTTCGCTATCACCCTCTCGCTTCTTATCTCTCTTTCTCTACCGGCTTTACTCTCTACATTCACTGCTAAACTCGCCAACTCACTAATTACCTCTATCGATGACAACTTTTTGCGTGATTTGCCAAAAAGCTGTTAATATCAGTAAAGCATCTCATGCCAACAATGATTTTATGACATTTTTCATCTAACTAAATACTTTCATTACAGTTTCGCGCCATTTAGCGCCTGCTTCTTTAATGCGTTTTCTCAGCAGCAGCAGGTGACAATTCCCTCAGTCTGCCGGTATTTTTTATTTTGCCCACGGTTGTGGTCTAAATTTAGAAATTTCGTGCAAGCGTTTAGAGAAGCGTGTGAATTGTTGAAGTGTTGCCAAAATGAGATTTTTAGCACGCGTTTATTGTGGAAAGTGGTCAGTCACGGAAGAAGAAGCAGCAATAATAATAATATTATATTAATGTAACAGGTTAAGAATAATATAATACACATACATATATATATACATAAAAGCATTAGTGAATCGAAAATATGTGACAACAAAAGCAAACATTTCAGCTGTTGTAAGACTTCGGCAGAGTGTTACGAAGAACAAAGTGTCATGACATCTTTTTTGCACTGGAATTTATAGTATTTCAGCGCAGTTAGCAGTATTTGCTTGTTTATTGACGCTTTAGCCCTAAACTGTAACATATTTTAATCACATTTTGTTTTGAGAAACATTTATGGCTTTGAAAACTGATTTTTATATTTTTATAAATCGCTTGAGCATTGTTAAACGTATGAAGTTACAATAATAACATTTACAAATAGCAGGGGCTTCAAAAAATAGTTTTTGATGTTTTATAAATCGGTTAAAAATTGTAAAATGCTTAAAATTTCAAGAATAACGCGTTGTTATTACATTTTTTTATGCCAGAAAGTTCATATCAGAGATAAAGAGATGCCCAAATCGTCTCTCACTGGAAATGAGAGCGCAATTGATAAACGTCAAAACCTATTGAACTCAAGCAACTGTCAAAGTTCAGTAGGTCTGACGTTTAGCAATTGGAAAAAGAGGGACGGCCAGATTAAAACCCTACAGAAAAATATGTAAACAGAGAGATTTGTGCAGCTGTTGAAGATCACTAACAAAAATTGGAAAACAATGAAAATGAAAGAAAACGCGAAATTGAAATGTATGTGATGATATCTTTTGTGATGTCATGCTAAGTGGTATTGATTTTCAATTGAAAATTTTTAAAACCATTTATTAATTGAGAGCTAATACATTTATTCTTTTGATTACGTATTGAAAGTTCAAAAATCAATTGTTTAATATATCAGAAAATCATAAAAAATAGTATAAAAAGTTTCTGCATATGTTTAACGGATACATATATAATAATATTTAATCTTAATAAATGATGGGTATTTTAATTTAAATTCCCAAAAATTATTATTTTGTCCGATCTGGCTACAATGGAAAATGTCATAAAAAACGCTAATTTTGAGGTGCTCTCACACTGGAAAGAGTTGGGCATCCCATTCCTGGTTCATATTAAGTAAAACCTTTTATAGAAAATTCGATATTTTCGAGATATAGCTTTAAACAGCTTTTATATAAGTTGGCTGAGAATTACAAACCTTACAAAAGAAAAATATCAAATTATCTTTTACCTTTGGGTACGTAACGGCAGTGTGATACAAATTTCATCAACAAAGTACTGGCTGTGTGACTTCGGGGTGGGTGGTGCAGGCTTGAATAAGTTTTCGAGGTTTACGATTTGAAAAGCTTGTTGAGACCAAGGCCGACTTTAGTTCTGCTGTGCTTTGCAGGTGGGTATCTCACTACAATATTAACTTTTTAAAATCTCCTGCCTTATCAGGGCTAGAAACAGATTATAGAAGACGAAGTTCCAAAAGTTATCGGCATAAGGTTCTGGTGGTCGCCAAGTAGGTCTGTTTTCAAGTATATACCATAGAGCTCTGCAGAAGTGATATCTATATAAAATATAACTAAACAAGAAGAAGTGAAAGTGTATGGGAAGGCATTCATTCAGCTAGTCCTATAAGTTAAGCCTGTATTCGATGAACTCCGGCCTTTCTATGAGATCTGGAACTTTCTTTTGCCTTCTCTTTATTTAAAAGTATTATGGGTTTTCTTACGTTATACAATTAGCTAAGAAAGATGATTAGACAATAAAATTTTAGGTTTGGCGTTATCAGACTACATGATTATACTCTGCTTGTCTCTAATATTCAAGAAGCTCTCCGATATTAGTAAAGCCTTCGTATATGGTTTCTATAGAAACATTCTTTGTGGTCCTTGGGTTCTTGTATCTTCTTCAAGTTCTGCAAGCACTTAAAACGATCTTCAGTGCTTTCATGGAAAACTTGTTTTTTTTTTTGACAAGTTATTTTTATGAAATTTTGCACAGATTTTTATCTAAAGCAATGCTGTAATTTCCGAAGAAATTGTTCAGATCGGTTAACTATAGCATATAGCTGTCATACAAACTGACCAATCAACATCAAGTTCTTGTAGGAAAAACTTTGTCATTTGACGAGGTATCTTCACGAAATTTGGCTAAGCTTATAACCCAAGACCTCGCTATAATCTTCGAAGAATTTTTGCAGATCGAACCACTATAGCGAATAGCTCTCATACAAACTGTTCTATTAAATTCAAGTTCTTATATGGCAAACTTTTTTATTTTTCAAGCTATCTTTACATAATTTGGCATAAATTATTACCCAAGGCAACTTTATAATTGCCATCGAGCACATCGAACAACTATCGCACAAAGCTGCCATATATATAAAAACTTTACTTTCTTCAAATCAGGCAAACATTATGCGTCTGATTTTCAATTCTCGAACCAAAAAACACTCTCAACTGAAGCGTGACTTCTCTGACATATCAGTAAGCGCCTTAGCGGTGAAGAGTATAGTCAAAAACGAAACAAGTGGCAACCAATTTAGCATTAGTAAACATAATTGTGCCAGAAAAATGCGCCAACAATGAACACTAATCAAATATTTATTTAGCAAAAATGCGTTAGAACACACAGCTACATTTATTTACGTTGATATAACGGCACTGCATGTCTGTATGTTTGTATTTCGTTTCCGCGTTCGCTCATATAGTGAAAATTGCTCATTAGCAATAGTAAAAGCACCGCGAAGAAGCTGCTTAGCACTTTAAGAATTTGGGTAAACAGCAGATTCGGATGTGAAAGGCAATTATTTGCGCGAAGCAAAGCAAGAAAAAACCACAACAACAAGTAATAGCAACAACAACAGCGGCGCAATATTGAACCGTAAATGCTACAAACTTGTGCGCCAAGCGCTGATGACTAAAATTATTTTGCATAAATTTATGTGCAAAATTTAGTGAAAATATGCTGGTGGTGCAAAAATACAAAATATTTTTGAAAGAAAAAGCAATAACAACCAAACAGCAACTCGCTGCTGCTGGTGGGTGTTGCGGCGCGCGCGAAAAAGTTGAAAAGAAAGTCGTCATGACAAAAGTATTTTAGTATGCTACTAGCTGCACAGAATTGCTACGCACACATACATATACATTTCATCAACACACACACATACACTGGTTGCCAGATAAATCAAGAGCCATTAAAATTCATTAGAACTGCCGAATGATAACAAAGTAAGTGTGTGGCAGCAAGAGATGCAGCGGAATAAATTAAATGTGTGTGTGTGTGTGTGGATACAACCATAAGTCTTTACTGTTTGTACATATGTCAAACGTGTGTGGCTGATAAATTTTGAGGAAGGAGAAACCCGCAGTTTCATAGTGGACCTCGTTTACTACGCATATATTTGTATAAGAGAAATTTTTAAAACATAAATATAAAGTGGGCGTGGTTTTCGTCTAGATTCACAGATATTTTAAATAAAACAGCGGAAATCTCAAAAGAACTCTTGAAAAAGCATACATTTCGATTAATAGAGTGTTTACCGAGTTACATAAACTTATATAAAAGTGGACGATGGCGCGCCCCTATCCTAATTCAAATTTTAGTTCTTTTAAAATTAAGTTCTTTATTATACCCTGAAAAGAGGGTATTAAGTTTGCCACAAAGCTGGTATTACCGCGAAGAAATCGTTGAAGATCTTGTAAAATGCATTTATAAATGTTCAGCATGCTGAGCTGAGTTGATATAGCCATATCCGTGTGTTCGACTAACTGTCTGTATATACACGAACTAGTCCCTCAGTTTTTGAGATATCAAACAGAAATTTCGCACACTTCTCCTTCTCCGCAAGCAGCCGCTCGTTTGTCGGAAGCGTTGATATCGGACCACTATAGTATATAGCTGCAATACAAACTGAACGATCAAACTCAAGAGCTTGTATGGAAAACTTTTTTATTTGACAAGTTATTTTTATGAAATTTGGCACAGATATTTATCCAAAGCAATGCTGTAATTTCCGAAGAAATTGTTTAGATCGGACTACGTTATCATTTATCTCGCATGCAAATTGAATTATCAAAATCTAAATAACGATCTTTGTAAACCCCTTTATGCTATAAAAAATGTAGCTGTGAAGGGTATTATAGCTTTAACTAGAAATTATAGTTTTCTTATTGTTGTAATATAAAAAATAATATATATATTTTTTGCATTTATAATAAATTTTTTTTGAGATTTCTTAACTTTATAAACAAAATTTTCAAAAAATTTTGTTTTAACCACAAACTTTTCTTTAATTTTATTCCTAGCCCCACCTGAGCCAACTTCAACAATCAGTCAACACAGTTCAGCAAATTTTCATCATTCACTCTCCGCTCCTCACAAGTGCTACTTACGTGCCATCATGAGCGCCAATTTCTGAGCGCACGATTCCAGTTTTTCCCACTGGGCAGCGCAAATACTTGGGATTTTTTTCCAATAATATTTCTACCTCAGTTTTTTTTTTATGTGAAACCAAATCACCGCAATGCTTCATATAAATGATAGCATGCAACAGCCGCCGTTTGCAGCAACAAACTATAAAATTCTTCCACTATTGCTTGGGCTGGCGAATAGAAATGTTAGTCGCTTCCACCTGACTAAGCTTCTTGCGCCACCTGCTACCAGCTTTCTGTATACCTACCTGGAGACCCGGCTGCCGTTTGTGCGCTCCCTTATGGCTGCGGCCGCTGTGCGACCGCCAAGCGGCAGCGTCACCAATACTAATGTCGCTGGCATTGCTGCACGACACTCTGTCATTTCTCATCGAATCGACGATTTGTGGCGCCACAGCGCGGCAGTGTCGTTGCTACCATTTATACCCGCCGGCTGTTGGTTGGCAATGGCAGCGGCCACAAATGTCATAGCGCATTTGCTGTGGTGTCAGTCGCCTTGAGTGTTGGTGGAAAATTAATCGCGAGGATTACAGCGCACGGCAGCTACTTAAATGCCAGATAATTGCATGTAACTATTGCAGATTTTGTACAAATTTAGTTGTTGCTGTTGCAGGCGAATGGGTTGGGTGGACGGTGAAGCTGTGAAAGAATTTACTGCATCTACCATAAAAATTAAGTCGAGAATAAGGAAGTACTTCGGGAAGAAAGTAAGTGGATCGATTTTGGAAACAGCTGCTAGGATAAGCTTGAAGAGCGGCTGTATTGAATGACCTTGCAATCGAAGTAAGAATGCGTTTAATTAAAATTTGCTACATAAAGCTTTTCCATAGCAAAATTGGTTTAACAAGGTAATCACATTACTTTGAACACATTAATTGATACAAAAATTATTCTCTTTTCGGAACGTTGAAACCGCTATTTTGTACTAAGTTCGTTAGCTTCAAAAGCTCTCATGAGCTCGGAGTTCCAATCCCTCGACAGCGCAATTTCACGAATTTACAAAAATAAACCTTCGGTTGCTCTGCTTTCACCAAGCTGGTTGAAACACCCACTATCCGTAAGTAGTCAGAAAGTTACCGACAATCCTTCTTCGTAACAGGCTTTAGTCGCTTTTATAGCTTCGGTAGCTCGTTCGCTAATAAGATAGACGACGCAATACCGAGCTGCGAACCCCAATTGAGATACATTATTATTTCTCTACTAAACTTTATAAAAACTTAGAGAGGATCCCATTTGTAAAAGGCAATAATGCTTTGAAGAGTTGACAAAACTTTACAATAAAACAAGAAAAACCGTATACTTCAACTGCGCCGAAGCTATTATACCCTTCACAGGTTCATTTCTTATAGAATAAAAGGTATAAAATGAACTTTATCTCTTTATCTCGGTTTTAAACGGTCAGTTTGTATGGCAGCTATATGCTATAGTGGTCTGTTGTGACCAATATGTTCGGAGATTTTAAGCTTGACTTGAACAATAATCCTGACAAAATTTCATAGCGATATCTTGTGAGATATGTAAGCACAGCTTTCAGTTTGTTTTGCAGCTACTATGCTATAGTGGTTCGATATTGACGGTTCCGATTAAAAAAGCAGCCTTTTCTAGAGAAAATGACGTGTACAAAATTTCAGTACAATATCTTAAAAACTCAGCGACTATTTTGCATATATACAGGCAAGCCAAAAGACCGACAAATATGACTAAATCGGCACAGCTCATCATGCTGAAAATTTATATATACATATTTTTGTAGGGTCTCCGACGTTTCCTTTTGAGTGTTATAAACATTGTGGCAAACTTAATATACCCTGTTCAGGGTTTAATAAAAATTAATAAAAAAGAAAATATATTAAACATCCATTACTAATTTATATGTTTTTTATATATTTTTTTATTGTTTTATAATTTTTAATAAAAATATTTGTTATTAAAAACCTATCCATCAATAATTTATATTTTTAAAATTAAACAAATTTTTTTTAATACATTTTTTTAATAAAAATTCCGTTACTACCGAATTAAGAAGTTTCACATTTTCACAAATATTTTTTTTTTTGCAAAAATGCAAAGTATTCAGAGAAAACCCAAGTCTCATTACATATTATGCGGGCAGTGTACATTTCTATGCAAGCACAACTAAATACACACACATATTTGCACAATTTGACACACTCATGCTAACTGTGACGCGCTCGTTTGGCTAGCAATGGTTGGTGGCTGGTCGCCAGTCGTTGGTCGCCCGCATGCAAAATCAACATCGATCATTGAGCGCAAACTATTTTCATGGCATTTTTGTAGCTGCCATAACAACAACCACATACGAGCCACTGAAGTGTGGTTTTCCTGTTGCTGAGAAAGTTCTGCTGGTTCTGCATGCCACTTGTTGTCGTTGTTGTTGTTTTTTCGCTTTTTTGGTCCAAGCATTATTGCATTTCGCACATTTCGCGCACTTAGTGATAAAATTTATCTGCAATTTTTACGGTTTTCCGTATATACGCCAATTTGCTATGAGCGCAGTTGTGTGTGCCTGCGTATGTGTTTGTGTTTATTAACACCCATTTTCAGATTAATCAAGCTGCCTGCCGTGCCACACTCCCCGCCTCCACGCCATCTGGGTATCTTCTGCACAAAAAAAGAGGGAAAAACGCTGCACAGCAAATCAATTTTGTCAAAGTCGAATAAAAAATTGTGAAAGTTGTTGTTTTTGCGCTGAATTATAGTCATTCGAAGCGCAGATAGCTGCAGATTAGGCCACAGCGCATATTTGTAGCGCTCATATGCGTGTGTTTGTGCATGTACATAATCTTTAATGTCGGCCTAACGGTACTTAAATGAAGTTAGCACGCACAAATGCAATTTAAGCTGGAAAGTTTGATAGCGAAATGGTGAAGAAATCGAATAAATTTTCCAAAATTGAATTTTAATACGCTACAAAAAAGTGTGTGTGTGTGTGTGTGTATGTGTGTTTGTATGTGGCTTAAGGCCAAATAGAAAATGTTAAAAAAAATTATCACGGGAGAATTAAATATCAATTATTGTTTAAACTAGTGCTGTGGCTTTGACTAACAAAAAAGTTCCGTTGTAGCAGCTTTTTGTGGTTGGATAATTGAAAAATATGACCACACTCCTACTTGAAGATATTTCTCTGAAGAACATTGTTTTAGAAACCATGCATAGCTTAAATTTTTGTTTTTAATTTTTACATTCTATTAAAAATTAACAATAAAAAAAAAATAAGCAAAAAAAAATTTAAATTAATATATATTTAATTTTTAATTTTTTTTTACAAAGCAACAATTTTTAACATAAACACATTTTTTTTTAAATATCAACAATTTTTAACAAAAAATTTTAAAGTGAAAAAAAAATAATTCGGAAACTTCCTAAATAACATATTTTTATAAAATAAAATAATAAGAAATTAAAATAAAATTTTTTAAAATAATAACTATCCTTGAACGGGAAGTTAAAAATTAATAAAATTATTTAAAAAAAATATAAAAATATTATCATAAGATATTAATATATAATTTTTTTTTAAATATTAATAGTATTTAATCAGGAAAATTATAATTAATAAAATTAATAACAGTTAAAAAATGTATGAAATTAATTTAATCATTAAATTTAATCAGGAAAATTATAATTAATAAAATTAATAACAGGTAAAAAATGTATGAAATTTAAATATGATTTTTTAAATACTATTAATGTTTGACAAAAATTAAAAAAATAGATATAAAAACAAAATATTAAGAAATAATAAATTTTTTTTTAGTATTATTAGTATTCAAACTGGAAATTAATAATTAATAAAATTAATTAAAATACAAAAATTAATTAAAAGTAAAAAATGTATTAAATTAATATATGATTGTTTTAAAAATAAAATTAATAAATATTTTAGAAAAATTAAAAAAAAAAATTAATTAGGAAGCTATTTTGATGAAAATTAAATAATAAGAAATTATATTATACATATTAATTATTGTTAAGTTTTAAAAGAAATCATATATATATAAAACTTATTACAAATAAATTAATTATAAATAAAAATTAGGAAAATCCCTAACTGCTGCATATTTATAAAAATTACCTGAAAAGAAATTAAAAATTAATCTTTTAAAATATTAATCATTTAAAAATAAACAAAATTAGTTTCAAAAAAAAATATATGAAATTATGATATGCTTTTTTTGTAAACAAAATTTAAAAATAAAAAATTAATTAAAACAAAAATTATAGAAACAAAGATAAAATAAAATTATAAATGAAATACAATAATAAATAAAATATAATAAGAAATATGAAAATAATCATAATTTTGGATTCAAAATTATTGGAATTTATTTAAATTTCAAGAAAATACTAAAAGCTGAAAACGCAAATTTGATAAATATTACATATAAAAAAATTCTAAAATTTCATATTAATATATTAATTTGAATTTTTTTATAGCAAACAAACTTATTGAAAATATTTATTTTTTTATTTTTTTCTAAATTGTAAATTTGTTAATTTTCTTATATATATATATTTTTTAATTTAAATATTTTTTTAGGAAATTCACTTCCTAATTTTTGTTGTCACTGAAAATAAAATAAAATACATAACACCTGCACCATGAGTTAGTTGCTCACTCACTAACAACCCATTTATCGCCAACTAACCATATTTCAATAATTTTATCAAATTCAATGCATTCAAAAATGTATTTAACATTCTTGCTAGACTTTAATTTCACTTAACTATAAATTTCCTAAACCATTTTAATATATACGAGTGACAAACAAAAATTTCCACACACATTTAACGCTCTAGTTCTGCGTTGCCACCAAAAACCAAAGACTTAAGCGACAAACTTGCACATCTAAACTAATTGAGAGAGTATAAAATTGTGTTAGTTGTGCCCCAAAGCGCAAATACAACAAATCAAACGGCCCGCCAATAAACCGCAATTGCAACGCGCAACGAAATGGGTGGCAGTTGGCAACAACAACAACAATAAGAATAGAAGTTTGTAAATTAATTAAAGCACAATTAATTACAAATAGTAGAGATGAAAAATGGGTTAATAGCAAAGTAGCGGCATATGATTGAGAAACAAGCGGGATAGAAAAGAGGTAAAAAGAATCAAAGCATCAGCTGGTCGTGGAGCGCAGTTGGTATCATTTTCAGTTTCGGATATGGACGCGCTTTTAATTTGAACGAATTGGGCGCGCTATGAGAATTGATTCCGAGCAGATGATAAAGGTGCTGGATTTGTAAATGTTTTCTTTTTAATTTTTTTTCATATAATGTGGTTTTTTCAATTAATTTTTTTTTTTTGAAATTTTTACGATTTTTTTTTAAATTTTTTAGATTTAAAAAAAATTTTTTTTCAATTTAAAATTGTTGTATTATTCAGTGAAATGAAAATTTAGTTTCACATATACGAGTATGCACTTACCAAGTACTTCTAGCTGCGCACCACATGCCCACACATTTGAGTGTCTTGTTGTACTGTTATAACCCGCTGATTGGATGATTGATATTGTAAACGTAAATTACTCTTTGCCTTATATTCTCTTCATTTAGACACTTGCAGTCAACCAACTTTTATTTCCCTTTTCTTGTTTTTTGGCTCAACTTCATTTCATTTTAATTTGTTTATGAATGAAATGCGAAGCAATTTAAAAGTAACTGAAAATAATTTGTATTGTTTTAATGTGCGTTAACAACTTAACGTCAGAAGCAGCACAGAAACAAAGAGAATGAGTTGTAGAATTGACATAGAAGTTAAATTAAAACAAAAATAAAAGGAAACATCATGATAAGTTGAATTTATTGCTGATTGATCACCGTTACTTAACATATATATATGCACTAATTAAAATAGGAAGATTTTAAAATTCTATTTTTCGGCAAAAGCGCTGTCTGCCAGAGCATGAAACCTATATTAAAACAAAAAATATCGTTAAATTCGGTTGCACCAAATTTATATTATAACCTTTAAAAATAATAAGTTTCCATACAAACACTTGATTTTGATCGATCAGTTCGTATGACAGCTATATGCTATAGTAGGTCTACTACTATGTTCGGAGATTATAGCGTTGTCTTGCGCATTAATATGTACCAAATTTCGAGATATATTGTAACAAATAAAAAAGTTTTCAAGGACTTGATTTTGTGCGGCCACTTTGTATGGCCGCTATATGCTAAAGTGGATCGATCTGAACAATTTCTTCGGAGATTTTATTGTTGCCTTAGATATCAATCTACGCTAAATTTTGTGAAGATATCTCGTCAAATAAAAAAGTTTTCTATATAACAACTTGATTTGATCAGTTAGTTTGTATGGTCACTATAGCTGCCTATAGCGATCTGATATCGGCGGTTCTAACAAATGAATAGTTCCGCAGAGAGAAAATCATGTGTGCAAAATTTCAGAATCGATGTTTCAAAATGTGAGTAACTTGTTCGCGTATATAACGAACAGACATTCGGACATGGCTAAATCGGCTCGTCATGTTGTTCTTTTATATACATTTGTGATAGGACCACCGACGACGAGGTGTTAAAAACGTGCTTGAAAACTTAATATACCTTATCCTTGAATCATAAAAAATGCACGTTTGACATTTTTATTTATTACAATTACAGTAAAAACTGGATAAGTGGCTGTATTGCTATTTTTAGCAAAAGTGTACAGAAAAGCGCCTTTATAGTCAGAATTTAGTCTCATTTTATAGATATAAATTATTAAAATTATATATCTATTAAAAATTAAATACTCGCTAAGTGGTGCATTAAGAAAACAGAAATTTTTTGAAGGTATTAAGTGTTTGCTTTCGATTTTCTCGACAAAGCATGCTTTTATTCAGAAAACACGCATTTTTGAGCAACTAAGTAAGATTTTCTTTTTTAGTCGTGAAATCAGAGCTGATGTATAAAATTTGTCACCAGGATGCCAGTGTTGTTATCTTAATATTCAGAAAACACTCATTTGAGGTGAATTTAAGCGCTTTGTTTCGAGATTTTCTATAGGTATTCGTATAGATATTCAGGAATCAAGCGTGAATGAATAAAATTCAGTCACTAGGTGGCACTGCGGACGTTCAGTGTAGTAGTCCACCCTTTTGTGAACCGTTTGGAAGCATATTTCATTTTTATGTTCAGTTAGAAGTCATAAAAAGTTGCCCGCTAGGCGACGCTGTTGTCGAAATATTTAGAAAACTTAGAATTATTTCTCGAGCAACATCTGTATCGCCCATAAATCGCATATCTGTATTAAAAATTGTATATAAGAGTTAGCTAAAATGCCAAAAACAATTACTCGCCAGATGGCGCAATTTTCTAAATTGTTTAAATTCGCCAAGAATAAATATTTTGGATGTTTTGCGTATTTCTCTCCCGTAAATTTTACGCAGTTGTGAAAAGTGTCTTGCCAATCTTCGCTCTCAAAGTTTTATATAAAAATATATTGTAAAACAGCAAAAATAGTTTGAAAAAATTTTGTCGATAGATGCTGCTGTGGTCAGAAGATCTTATTATCAACCGAATCGACATATATTTTGTTATATTATATTACTAAGTGAATTTTCTCAGACTTACGCTATATATCTTCCGTTCAAGGCTATGTCAATGAAAAATAAACTAATACGCGGAACTTATTAATCCGCCAGGTGGCAAAATTATAATTAATATAAAAATCGTAAGTTTTCAACCGATAAAATGAATTTTTTGCGAAAATACTGTGAAAAATGGCAAGAAAAATGTTGATTTGGTGAACGTTATCAGCCAGATGGCGCAAAAAATCAATTTTTGGATTTTTCGAAAAAAAAATGTAAGTATGAACATTTTTCATGCTAAATACACTGATTTCCTTGTAGTTTCTGAAACTGAAGCGATATTTTTTTATCGATATAAATATCAGATTATATCTTTAACCACTAGCAATAATGCTGTACTTCTTTTATATGCCAACTTTCTAAGCTAAGTACTACTTTTCCCACAAAGTTGCCAAAAAATTAATATAAATTTTACTACCAACAGTTTAGACCAAATGAATATGCGCATTTGCATGGTGTGTATATATGCATATAAAAATAAATAAATATTGATTTTTCTCATGCTAACAATTAGACTGCAACAAAGTACCCAAAGTAAAAGTAAATCTTGACTTTTTATGTTTTTCATGTTTGGTGTTATTTGAGTACCCAGCTAAGCTACAAAAATGTTTACAAGCAGAAAGAAGAAAGCGCTCTTAAAAGCATTTCACTGTAAGCAAATCAAGGTAAAAATGAAATAAGCAAGAATTAAAGAATTTTGCAGCGCTGTTAAAGTTTTATTTGCTGAACTAGGGCGAAGGTAAATATATTTAACGTTTGCGGAAAAATAAATCAAAAAATTATCGAAAATAAAGTAATGAGTGTGCAAATTGGAGCAAACAGGCTATTAGCAAAGCAATTAGTAGTTTAAGACAAACATAAAAGGGCAGTGAAGAATGGACAGTTTTGGAAAAGTTAAGCTATATAATAGTTGTAAAATAAATAAGAATATTTGTTTTAGAAAAACTGTTAGTTCTTGGTTTGTTTTTGAAAAGACAATATTTATGAACGTATTTAGTTATTTTTGTACATTTTTTTAGACAAGTAAGGCAATAATTCAAAAGTAACACAATTTTCTAGAAATAAAAAATACTTAACTCCATCATATGTTTTTTGAAGTTTTTTGAACTTTTATGGTTTTTTTATAACAGAAAAATTTTAACACATTTTGTTCATAAGAATGAAATTTAAAAATATTTTCAAATTTAAATTTAAATTTTTAATAATTAATTTTTTTGATTAAAATTTTTTTCTTAATTTATTTCTACTTTAAAAATTTTATAATTTGTCTGCAAAATTTGAATTCATATTTTGTTTATAAAAATAAAATTTCAAAAATTTTCAATATAAAATTAAAATGTTGGGAAATTAATTTTTTTTTATTTTTAAATATTTTTGAACTTTTATAATTTGTATATTCTAACAGAAAAATTATAACTCACTTTTTATTGGTGAAAATGAAACTTTAACAACTTTTGACTATTAAAGTAAAATTTAAAGTAAACATTTTTGAAAATAATTTTTTTTTAATTTTAAATTTTATTTTATTTATTTTAACTTCTATAGAATTAGAACTCACATTTTTTGATAAAAATAAAATTTAAAAAACTATTCTTTTGTAAATTGAAATTTTTCCACATTAATTAGTTTGAGTTAAATTTTTTTTAAATTAATGTGAATGAAAAGTCAGAAGTTTTTAAACTGAATTTTGTTGATAAAAATAATATTAAAAAAATCAATTTTAAATTAATTTTCAATTATTTTTAATTATTAATTTTTCGATTATCAATTTATTTGAACTTTTACAATTTCGTTATTTCTTAGAAAATTTTAAGCTCATATTCTGCTGATAAAAATTAAATAGAAAAAAAATTTAATTTTTAAATTCAAATTTTTAAAAATTATTTCTTTTTAATTTAAAAATGTTTTTTGTAATTTAGTTGAAGTTTTACAATTTTATAATTTTTCAGCAGAATTTGAACTTACATAGTATTGATAAAAATAAAATTAACAAAAAAATTCAACTTAAATTCAAATTTTATTAATTATTTTGTTGTTTTAACTTTAAGTTTTATTGTTTAGTTGCAAAATTAATTTGTGATATTTTTTATTTCAAAACAAAAATTTAAAAATATACATATATTGTAAAATAAGTAAGCAAATTGATATATATAATTTCGCAGCACAAATGAAAATAAACATATACAAATTTTTTAAATAAAATGATATTAAAAATTATTTCAAAAAAATATTTTTTTTATATAATATATAAGAAATTTTCATTTATTTTAGTATGAAAAATATATAATATATACAAATTTTAATACAAGTAAATTTATTGACCTAATTTGCTACAACTTTATATTTTTTAAATCATTTTTTTTTATTTTTTTACTTAAAAAATTTTTTTAACTGAAAAATTTAATTTTGATATTTTTTGCCGAACCCTAATATTAAATAAACAAGTATACATTTTTAAATAAAAAGGAATAAAAAAGTATTTTTAAAAAATTACTTTTTTGAAGTATACTACTGTAATTTATTTTAGTATAAAAAATATAAAATATATAGGTATTTTAAAATTAAATTTCTAGGTTTAAAGGAATTTGAAATAAAAACTTTTAATTTAAAATTAAATAAAATTTAAAAATAAAGTTTTGTTTAACTGCAAAATAAATTTTATATTTCTGATTTCAAAATGAAAATTAATATAAAAAAATATTTCTTTTAATAAAATAAATTTTAAAAATATTTAAAACAATTCAATACAAATTTTTATTCAATAAAAAATGGAAATATACATTTTTTGTAATAAAATAAAATAATTTTCGTAAATAAACAAAAATATTTTATTTCAATAAATGTGCTACGAATTGTTTATTTAAGTTTTTTTTATTATTGATTAATTTTTTTAAATTAATTATTGGATTTCTTTTTAATTTTTTATAACTTATTTGCTTTTTTAATTAATTTTGCAAATCATCATCAAAAAAAATTATTCATACTAATTTATAAAGTTTTTGAATTGATCTGATATTTTTTCAAATTGATTTTTTTTGCATGTACTAGTTCCGCCTAAAATTAACAATTCCTCATAAAAAATAGAGAAAGTGTAATATTTTTTTATAGTAAAAAAAATTAGCAAAATAAATTTTTCTCTTTGTATTTTCAATTATTATTTTTCGAATTTAAATTATTTTCTTCAAACACTTACTAACAATAAATAAGTATAAAATCATATGCATATCCATCCTATCTTTCAAACTAAACTAATTTTTTTTTTGGTATTTTTATTTAGTTTTTTCCGAATTAAATTCTTTTTTTTCAAACATTAACTAACAAAAAGTAAATATTAAAACTTTCCTCTCTATGCATATTTTTTCTTTGCTCCACACACCAAAGACTTAAGCAACGAACCTGCTCGACATTCAATTGAAATTGAGTGGCTGGGAAGGTCAACTGCGCTTTGCATATGCTACTTTGTGCACAATATAGAATTATATACAAAATATATGCGCCACATACACACGCTTATACATATATAACTATGCAAGCACATATATGCTACAATAACAAACAACAAAAGCGTTAAACACTCGCTCTTGTTCTATGCAAATGTGAAAGTAAAACGGTTTGTTAGCCATTTAAACGCCATATTTGTGCATAAATACAAAACAAAAGCATGTGGAATAAAAATAACAACAAAATCATAACTATGCATAGTCTGCATAGTCACCGTTAGCGCTTGAATAAAATAAATACAACTGTTAAGCATTTACAATATACTTGCGTGCCACTAAATGCCTGTATAAGCCTGAGTGTGCAAGTGTGCGTGTGTGTTTAAGACAAAACTGCGCGTTTAAGCACAAATATGCAAAGTAGTTTACTGGGTCACCACAGATGTGTAATTTAGTCAGTCTGAGTGCCAAATTTGCGCTTTTATTCTCTTTTCGCTACTTTTTCACAGTTGTCGCAGCGTTTTTATGACACTAACAAATTTGTCTTTAACTAAACACTGTTTTATATGTTAACAAAATAAAAACAATACAGAATTAACACAAACGCTGACTATTTTAGGTGACGAAAGAAAGAACATTTTTGCAACTAAATTTTAAAATATTTATTATTTTATTTAATATTTGAAAATTATTATTTTTTATTTTTTTTTTATATTTTACTAACTTTTTAAATTTTTTTATATTTTTTTTAATTATCATCATTTATTTTTATTTTTGTTTTATTTATTTTATTTTTTTATTTTATTTTTTTAAGTTTTTGCTTTAATACATTTTTTATTATTTTTTAGCCAACTGCCTTCAAAAAGTCTGGTTTAAAAGTGAAAGAAGCTTGGCTTAAACTAAATAGAAAGTAAATGCCATATACACATGCAGAGTATGCCTTATAAGTGTTTGGTCTGGTTAACAATAGCAATGAGCTCATTCTCAATTTTCAAATTGGGGGACATAATTTACCGTCCTATTCATAAGAATAATGCGATGCGATTTAACACATTGGTGACACATTACAAGAATTTCTAAATAGCTTTGCGCTATAATAGGTCGATCTGAACAAAAAGAAAATCGGAGTTTGTAGTGTTGCCTTGATTAATATTCTATGCAAAATTTCGTGAAGATATCTTTTCAGATAAAAAAGTTTTTCATACAAAGACTTGATTTTGAAAGATCAGTCATATCTCTTTTCAGAGTACATATATTAAGCTTATCGGTGAAACATTTCTGCTAAAAAAAGTTTATATTTATTTACTATCTTCCATTGCCCAAAATTTGAGCTGGCAGCCCGTTCACCAAGCCAGCATCATAAATTAACGACAACACTGAATAATATAGCCAATGATGGCATGAGAGCTGTTAATAACCATATAAATAAGCGAAACAAAAATGGAAAGCGTTTTATGACCAAAACAGCAGACGACAGACGAAAATATTTCGGTAACTTAATGACAATGTTAAGAACACCATAAAAAGGAATAGTGAAAATATGTAAATCACAAGATAAACACAAATACACACACACAATTGTCAATAGAAACGCCATAATCGAGAAAAATGTAAATTTACAAAACAAAAAACGCACAACTACAACAAATAAACAACATAAAGCGTATAAATTCTAAACGGTTTCGCCATACAACACAAATAAAAGCAACCGAACGCACTACCAACGGCGCTGCTGCCGTGCCTTCATATATGCGTCGTAGTCTGAGTCAGTGTCCAGCGGAAGCTTCACAAAGCCAGCGCGGCCGCCACAATCAATACGAGAATTGGGAAGCTGCGCATGGAAACCGTTGTGCGTTGGCATTTCTATGCTAATTTAATTTGAATAAATGTTTATTGTGCGAACAAATAGAAATAGAGAATCTATAAAAGCCAGCAGCAAGTCGAAGTGGAGTTGCGGCTGAAGCCGAAAGCGCTGAGCTGGATTCCGGTCACAAGAACGTTAGAAATTAATTAATCACCACACTTGTACGGTTATTTGCCGGCTATGCAGGTGAATGAAGCAATCAATAACAGCAAGAAAAACAACAGTGAATAGTAGATTAGAGAAATATATCACACTGGTAACTAATAAGATAAACAAATGAATAATTAGCGTTGGTTGAGTGGAATTTCGGCTTTCAATTATTACAAACAAAAAAAAATTATCAGGTCCCAAAAGTGTAAAAAAATTCAAAAAAATAAAGTAATAATAAGAAAAAAATTAAAATACAATAAAAAGTTTGAAACACAAAAATAAAAAATATTGAAATATATAAAAAAAATTAAAAAATATTAAAATTAAAAACAAATATAAAAATTTTAAATTAAAAAAAAAAATAAAACAATTATTATATATATTAAGAAATTAAAGATATACCAAGAAAAATATTAATAAACTAAAACAATAAAAATAAAAATATATAAAATATATTAAAAAATAAAAAATATAAAATATATTAAAAAATAAAAAATATAAAATATATTAAAAAATAAAAAAAATTTAATTTAAAACAAAAAACAACAAACAAAACAAAATTTTCGATTTAAAATGTTTTATAAATTTTTTTGAAGAATAATGAGAATCGAGTATACAAAGTAAAACCAAGTAAAAAAATTTTGATAACTTAAAAATAACAGGAATCTAAAAAAAACAAAGCCCAAAAAAACTAGATAAAACGGTAGCAATTGGCAAATACGAAAAATTTTAAAGACTTTCTACAAAAATTAAAAACAAACAAAAATAATTTTTCTTTAAAGCAAAACTTTCATATTTTTTAATTGTTATACGAAAATTTTCAACTTTTTTTGGCATCAAAAGAGATTATTTTTAAAAATTTTGAACAAACTTAAAAAATAATGTAATGTATGTACATTTTACTGGAAATAGGTTGCATATCACGAAAAACCAAATTTTTTTGTTTTTCGTTGTAAATTATTTTTCTCCAAATAATTGGAAAAAAAACAAAAAAATAAAAAGTTAACTGAAATATTAAATATAAATTATTAAAATAATGTTATAAAAAATAATAAACTTATTTTTTATTTTAAAAATATATAATTTTTTTTTGAAATATTATCCGAAAAATTTCTAAATTAAAAAATTCAAATACGAAATATGTATTTAAGCGCTTTAAACCATTAGTGTTGACAAAAAAAAATACTAAATTTATACCATGCGAAATTTGGTTATGTTATACTTTTTTTTAAGAATACTTTTGAAGAAAAAATTTTATTTTCGAACTAATTCACATACAATTTTTATATTACACGTTTTATTACATTTTAATTTCTTTAGAAGTGAGATAAATATCGTAATTAAACTTTTTACAATATCTCATATTTGAAAAGATAATAATATTTAAATTTAATACAAAAAAATTCAATTTTTTTATACAAAAAAAAATCCAAATTTTTTTATGTTGCTTAAAATTTTTTTTTTTTAATTTTTTATTCCAACAATTATAATGTTTTCAAAAACTTTGTTTCTTTAATTTTAATTAAATGTTATTATAGCATAAAAAAAAAATAAAATAAAAATATGATAGTTTTAATAGACAGATAATTAATAATATGTTTTTTATTTAAAATATTCCAGGGTGTGTATTCGACATTTATAATAAAAAAATAATTTTCCCTAAATTTAAAAGTATTTTTATTTAATTTAATTTGATTAATTTAATTAGATTTAATTTTTTTTTAATTTACAAAATTGAATTTATTTATATTTAATATTTTCTTTTTTTATTTTCATTAATTTTTTTGTGACCAAATTTGAAACTGGGTAATAAAAATACAAACAAAAAAATTATTTATTGTAAATACTCGCTGACAATATGAGTATTATACTTAGATGTAATCAATTAAATTATGTATTTATGATTCTCACTTTTAGTTTTTTCACACTTGTAAATTACGAAACTTGGTTAAACTCATTTGAGTATATTTACCATGCTCTGTTAACATATAATTAATGAGCGTTATGCTCGGTCATAGGTTGTGGGCACATATCTGCCTAGAGGCCGTTAATTACCACGTGAGCTCAGCTTACTTCAATTTGCAGCGCCCTTCAGCTTTGCGTCAAAGTCAACTGGACGTGTGAAATTCAAAATTATTGCACAATATTTGTTGTTTTTGTATATTGAACATAAGCAATTAGCTGGCTACCAAAAAAAAGAAACAATAAATAAAGAAATAAACAATTTTTCAGTCAAAAATTGTATTATAGATTTCCATTGAAGCCCAACAAAGCGGTGATAGCGAAGAAGAGAGATATAAATAAAATCAACAAGAAAACTAAAAGAGTCATTACAATGCTGAAGTGAAATTTTTTCTGGCAAATTTTGAGATTGTAAAGAAAATGAACGCATCAACGCGTTTTTAAATTCATAATTAAGTAATGAATAACCGTAATGGAAAATCAATTCGTAACGAAAGTGAATGTCAACTACAACAATTGGAAGATATTTTTTTTCATTGAGTGGAAATTTATTTTGTTTGACTCATTTTATGGCTTAATTGAAAAGTGCGCAGCACAAAAGACGCGAGACTACCAAAAACAAAACCAAAAAAAATTAATAAATTAATACACAAAAGCAAAATAATAAACACAAAAATAGTTTTATCTATATTTTTATTTAATTTAATAATTACTTTAGGGACAGAAAGCGTAAAAATAATTATTTTACGTATATATTGAAGAAAAAGCAAATACATAACAAAATTGGCGTGAAAATGAACAAATTTTTAATTAAAGTAATTACTTAGAAATTATTAAAGAGCGATCGGTAAATCCAGAAAAGCAGTTTTGTGCAAAATTACTCACATTTACAGAAAAGAAAATCGTTTTTTTTTATTAATGCTAAAAGTTGATTGAAATAGAAATTATTTAAAAAAAAGTAATACATTAAAATTTAAATAAAAGTAACAAAAAAATTTTATTAGAACAATAAAATTCAAAATTTAAAGAATAAAAATATAAATATTAAAATATTTAATATGCTAAAATTATTTGGAATTGTCATAGAAATAAATAATAACACTGCATAAAAAATAATTTTTATTTATTTTAATTTATTTTTAGATTATAATAAAAATATTTACAATTATTTTAATTTTAATTTTTTATTTTTAAATAACTCATAAAACAAAGTAAATATTTAAAATTAAAAAAATACAAATAAAAAAAAATTATATAAATGTTTACTTAAAATTTTTTTTAAATTCTAAAGTTATTAAAAATTAATTTTGTAAAAAAAATAATTATTATAATAATTGTAAAAAATAAGTAAAATAATAAAAAAAAAAAACAAAAAAAGTTTGCGGCAAAATTTCCAAAGAAATAAAATTTTAATGAATAAAAAATTAAAAAAATTAAGTCGGTAGATGCAGAAAAGCAATTTTTAGTTGAATATTATTCACATTTTACAAAACAAAAATATTAAAATTAAAATTTTACAAAATTGTATGGAATTTAAACAAAAAGCACAAAAAATAAGAGTATAATATAAAAACTTTTGTTAGTTGTTAAAAAAATTTAATTAAAATATGAAAATGAAAAAATTGAAAAATAAATAAAAAATAATAATAGTTTAAAAATAATATTTTATTTGAAAACAATCTTTTAGTTTAAAAATAATTTTAAAAACTTAAATTAAAATACCAAAAATTACCATTTCAAGTTAAACAGAGTATAAAAAAAATAAAAATTTCAAAATTCTATATTTATTTTAAGTAGTCAATAAAAGTAAGTAAAAACATTTTTTTTCAACTATTAAATAAAAAATATAAAACTTATATAAAAATAATAATATTTAATATTGTTATATTATATAAAAATAAAAAAAATATTAAAGAGATTTAAAAATTCCTAAGAAAATTCAACAAGTTGGGCAAAGAATGAAAAAAATAGCAATTTGAGCATGGCAGGAAGGCAAAAGTGAAATATCAAAGTCATTTTCAACTATAATACAAAACGTTACATGCATTTGTGATTGATTATGAGTTTGAAAAACCGTTACAATGCCTTGTTGTATAGGGATTTCAAACTGCGCAGCGTGCGTAGGGCACTGAGAGTGTGTACACATATGCACGCATATGCAACATATGCGGCAATTTCACTTCAAATGAAAATGAAATTATATCACTTTTTTACATTTTTTATTATTTTTTAGAAAATACTTGCTGCTTAAGTATATTTTTTTAACGACTATACGACAATAACAAACAAGCAGCATTGGAACAATTAAACTTGAAAGTAATGAAAAATTTTACAACAAAAGAATATGAAAATACCCTAAGCGCGTACGACGGACCATTGTTGGCTGTTTGTCGCTGCGCGTTTAAAATAAATGCACCGAATGAAATGAAATCTCATGCGCACACTGTTTCCGGAAAAAACAACAACAATAACAGTTCATACAAAAGTGGAGAAAAATTTGGTGTAAAAATTTCACTTCACGTGTTTGCAGTCGCGCTTAGCGCTCATTTGGCGACCTTTGGTTATAATAATTTGAAATAATAAATAGTTTTGCTGATAAGGGTTTTATTTATTTAGTTTTTGTGCAGAAAATTCATAGAATTGCGTAATGAGTTGAAATATTATTTAATTTTACAAAAAATTTGTTTTGAATTAAGTAATAACTTGGCAAATGTGATGAAATTTATTTACAGACGTATATAGATTAAAAAAAAAGTTGCTAACCAAAATATATTAATATATATTTATAAAATATATTATATCTAATTTTAGTAAAAAACTTAGAATACCCTTCACAAATAAAGCAGTTTTCATACAGGAACTGGATTTTGATCGTTGAGTTTGTATGGCAATTATATGATATTGTGTTCCGATCTGGAAAATTTCTACAGATTTTGTACTTTTACCTTGGATAATAATGACTACCAAATTTCGTGAAGATATTTGGTCAGATAAAAAAGTTTTTCATACAAGAACTTGAGTCCGATCGTTCATTTTGTATGGCAGCGCTAAGTTATAGTGAGCCGATATCGCCAATTCCGACAAATGTGCAGCTTCTTGATGAGAAAAAGATGTGTGAAAAATTTTAGAACAATATCTCAAAAACCCTAGTTTTCATATATACAGACAGACGGAAAGATAGACGGACTTAGCTAAATCAACTCAGCTCGTTAGACTGATCGTATTCTATATACAAGTATATATATTTTATATAGCGTTTTAGACGAGTTCTTTTGGTGATTAAAAACTTCGTGACAAACTTAATATATCCTGTTTAGAATCAAATTTTTTATATAAAGAAGCTTACAATTAAAATAAGTAATTTTAATTAATTAAATAATAGAAATATTAATTTGAAAATTATGAAATTTAATTTGAGTTTTGTAATTTTGAAAACATTTATTTAAAATACTACTTGTTGCTTTTTCATATAATTTATTTTTACAAAAAAAATATATTTTTTCCCATTTGTATAAGAAAAATAAAAAACTTGCAATAAAAAAATAAAATTAACATATATTAGGATATATTTTAGAAATATTATAAAAATGTTATTACAGAAATCTTTACAAAAATGCATAGCTGTATTTGAGTATTTAATATTTACAGTATCTTTTATCTAATTTTAATTTAAAAAATTATATATTTTTTAAAGTATTTCTTTCTATATTTTTTGTTTCGAAAATATATTATTTTTAAAGTAAATATTATACTTTATATCTTTTTTCATTTCTTCACACTTGTTTCCTTTTCTCGTTACATCTTCTCTGCATTTAGCAATAATTGCTAAATATTCACTATACCACGGCAAATGCGTGATAAATCTTTTCTTCAATGTCCGCAAATAAATGAAATGCTACTAGAAATTCAATTGCAAACAAACATGCATAAATATGAATAATTTCACACCTGTGTGTCATGTTTTCATTATTGATATTGTATTATTCTTTTACTACAGTTCTACATGTGCCGAAGTTCAATGACACGGGTGTGAAATGTAAATAAAACAAAACTAAAATAATAGAAATTAAAAAATCTTCAGTTAGGTTTCAAAGCAAATAGTTTGAATAATTATTTTGAGAATATTTGAAACTTTTTTTAAGAAAAATTTTATTACATTTTTTTAAATAATGATTAATTTAAAAAAAAAAAACATATTTCATAAAAATTAAAAAACATATATTATTTAGAAAATGATTTAAATGATTTTTGTTTTTTTGAAAAAATTAATATGTATCAAATAAATTTTTGCCCAAAAACAAATATTTAAGAAAAATTCAATTATAATTTTTTTTACATTTTGAAAAAAAACTTATTTTTACAAAAAAATTAAAAAACATCTATAATTTAGAAAATATTTTAAAGTTGTTTTCTTTTTTTGAAACAAATGTATTAAGCATTTTTTTTTAAATATAATCATCGGTTTTAATATATTAAAAGAAATTTAGATATACAAAGTTACATTTTTAAAAAATTTGTTGAAGAAAATTTTTTAATTATTATGTATGAAATAAATTTTGGTCCAAAAACAAATATTTAAGAAAAATTCAATTATAATTTTTTTACATTTTTTAAGAAAAACCTATTTAATAACAAATATATCAAAATTAATATTCTGAAAGTATTTCAAATTTTTTTAGGAAAATTTAGTTTTTAAAATAATTTTTATTTTAATATATATTTATGTTTATATATAATTATTATTTTAATATTTAAAAGAAAATTATTGAAACTTTTTTATAATATTTAATATAAAATTTTTTTAAACTTATTTCAAAGAAGTAATTTTTAGTTATAAAATAAATTTTTTGTCCAAAAAACAATTTGCTAAAATTAGTATATACTTTATTAGTTTTTTGGAAGGATTAGAAACTTTTTTAAGAAAATTCTAATTTTGACTAATTGTTAAAATTTTTTAAATAGAATTATGATTTTATTATATGAAAAGAAAATTATTTTTTATTGTACATAAAAAAAATTAAAGAAACATTTAAGAAAAAAATTTTTTTATTTTGTTTTAATTTTCGAATACTTTTAAAATATTAAATTTTTTCATTTTAATATAATTGTTATATAAAAATTTTTTTAAAAAAATGGAAAAAATATCAATTAAATTTCTTTTAAAAAGAAAATGTTGGACAAAAATTTATTTTATTACTAAAATTTTTTTTTTTTAAACTTTTCTTAAAGAAAATTTTTTTTTGTTCAAAAATTGTTATATAATAAACTATTTTCCAAATTTACCCTTGTAATAAGTACTTAAAAATGCAATTCTTTTATAAAAAATTCAGTAAAAGCATTGCTTAAAAACTGTGCGCTGTCTGCAGAAATAGCTATCGCCCTACGCTACTAGTAGACATATGTGCTCCAGTGTAACCACCAAAACAATAACAAATTGAAAAGTTCATTGAACACTTAAAAAGTTTCCAAAATTCAGTAGCCACCAAAACGAGTATAAGACCCGCCAATATAACAACAACAACAACAATCAGGCTTGTCTAATTCACTTTCACACCGAGTAATTATTGTTTGTTAAATGCCCAGCAACTGTCACCATATCATTGACCGTCAAATTTTCACCCTTTTCGGGCTTTTACTTGAACGTAAAAGTAAAAGGTTGTGAATACAGAAAAGAAAACAAAAACTAAAAGTTAAAAAGCAAAAACAAATTTTAAATTTAAAAATTAAAAATGCAGGTAAAATTTTTATTATAATTATTCTTAAATATAATTTCAGATTTTTAATTTATAACTTCTTACATTTTAATAAAAAATTAAATTTTCATAAAAATAAATGTTTAAAAAATCGAGATAATATTAAACAAAAATTTCCATCCAAAAGTTATATGTTTTTACCTTTACTGAGGAGATTTGTTTATAATAAAAATAAAATAAAATATTATATAAATATTTAAAATAAAAATACTGCTTTCTCCTGACTTGAGAAGACCATGAGGAACAAAGGATTCGCAATAGGGACCTCCTTCGATATGGAGGGGACTTTAAACAACGTACTTGTATTACAGGAAGCAGTCATTAGAGCTTTGAATAGATTTGGGGCTGAAATGAATAAGCTAACTCAAAGGTACCTTAACAGTTTTCGGCTACCTGACTACTGCAGCTTTTTCCAAGCGCAAGTAGCTACCATAAAAGTAGCAATAGATCTATTGCACCGTAGTGCAGCCTTCTTCAGAGTGGTAACTATTCACTATGATAATAAGACAGCAATATTAGTCTTGGCTTCGCTGACTGTGCTCTCAAGACTAGTGAACGGTTGTCTAAATTCCTTATCTCTAGCAACGAGCTATTTTATGCATAAATTGGTTTGGGTGCTTGGCCACAACGGCATTTCAGGAGATTGTAAGACTGATGAGCTTGCTAGGACAGGTACTTCATTCTCAATAACTGCGGAATGGCAACGGTATAGGAGCTCCGTTGGCTTCTTGTGGTTTACTACTGGACTGTTGGACCTCAGACTAGCTCAGCAAGCATTGGTCAACTATTAGGCAGCTGTGCAGACGCAAGGTTCTTTTGGTCCAGGATAAATCGGAGAAGGTCTAGTAAGCTTCAGCTCAAGCTCTCAGTAAGGTCATACCTTCAACGCTTGTAGGAGTTATAGCTGGATACTGTACGATCAGAATTCATGCGGAACAATGGAGCATTTGTGTGGAAGAAGGTGAAATAGTATCATTTTAACACTTTCTTAGCAAATATCCCGCTTTTGCCATATCAAAGAAAACTACCTCGAATCTCATACTTTTAGACATCCAGCTGAAATAGCAAAAATAGAAATACAACACCTAAGCAGATTTGCGATAGGTTCAGTGCGTTTTGCCGGTAGCTAATATCCAACTACAGGAACGTCTGACTTCACAAAGGACTGAACATAACATTCTAAGTGTGATCCCTGCACCAAGCTAAGGGATCAGCGATCTAACCTCACCTAACCGCTTTCTCCAAACAATTCAATTTTGAAATTGTTTTTTTTTTTCTACGCCAAAAATCCCAATTTCTTACTTTTGCAGCTAAAAATAGCCATATCATATATTAAACACACAAATAAGCTGCTTTTTGACAGCGATGGCGGGGTGGCGGCAGTGTGATAAAAGTGATTTTTAATTACATGCGCGTTACGAGCGAGTGCACGCATGCGCATGCGCGGCCTGTCAACGGGTGGCAGCAGCAATTAAAAGAATCTAATAAATAGACGCGACGCGCGCAACGACTGCTAACACATGCTGTGTGTCAGCGGATACATACATATGTATGTATGTATGTATATACACCATGTGAGGTATAGCTTTCTATGCTGCCACAAAATAATTTGGTTTAGTTGAAAAGCGGCTGTGTGACGGCGAAAGCATTGAAAATTCTGTCAACGCGCAAAGTTCAAATGGCAGTCGAGCTATTCGAATGTTTCACAGGCGCACTAGTGCCTTGCGGCCTAATGTGATATTGTTGCGTTTTCTTCGGTTTCTATTTGAAATGTAAATTAATTGTTGTTGCTGTTTTATTTTATTTTTTTATTTGCTTGGTTCTTTACCTTTTTCTAGAGTGTCGTTTCTTTTATTTAACTTTCCAATGGCATTAACATTTGAACCCGGCGCTGACTGTGACACACACACACACATACATTTGTAGCAGCACTTGTGTGGCAAGTGGCCAAGAATCTTTCAATTGTGTTTGCTTTGTTTTTGCTTTCAACTGCAGCGTTGCGCTTCGCTGCTCATTATAAAGCGCTAGACGTCGTTGTAGTATTGCTGTTGTTGTTGTTATTGCTAGCGGCGTGCCATATGTCAAATTAAATTGTCGTCATGCTCTTGGCGGACCGTTGCTTATGCTTGTCGGTCGTTTTGTTTGTTGTAGCTGTTAAGAGTGTTGTTGTTGTTACTTGTGTTGTTGTTGCAACAAAAGAATTTATATATTCAGCGCGATTGCCAGCTGTTTTTATCTACATCAGCTGCTGTTCATTATGTTTTTGCTTTGTTTTTGGTATATTTTTAGAACAATGCGCTTAATTTCAACAACAACAACAGCAGTAGTAAAATTAACAAAAATGTTGCCGTCAACACCTGTTATATGACCGCCGAGAAATGTTAACGGAAAAATTATATTTATATAGTATTAAAAAACACCCGCACTTGTGTCTCGAACTCACAATCAGCATAATAATAGTAACGCACGAAGTGTCTCGGTTAAAAATTAAAATAGTCACATTTGAGCTGTTAACGCAACTACTATAATTTTTAGTATTTATATAGAAATGCTAACTTACGTGCGTTAACGAGCTTCTAAAGCTTTCACGCCTGCT
Organism: Bactrocera oleae; assembly: GCF_042242935.1. NCBI lineage: Eukaryota > Metazoa > Arthropoda > Insecta > Diptera > Tephritidae > Bactrocera > Bactrocera oleae. The sequence continues at coordinate 7,280,163 of NC_091539.1, forward strand.
TGCGTCAAATTTTTTCAACTTTTTCAGCTTTCAACTTATACTTCGATATAACCGAAGATAGCTACTAGTATCTATTCTGTTTACATGCACTGACATAAATACACTGCTGTATGTGGTAGCGAGCTTTAAAAGCTCTTAAGCGTACGCGCGGAAACTTTTTTACTAAAGTTTTGAAAATATTTTCAACTTGCGCTACGTTAAAACAGAAGATAGCATGCTGTAAAGATCTTGAGTGTATTCAAAGTGATTCTAGATAACATGATACAAGCTTTCATACAAAAAGCAGCTTCCAGGAGACAGAGTTAATAGAGCTACCTAAAGGCCATACGTTGAATCCAACCATAGTGCGAATCCTTGCTGAAGTACTAACACTCGATGATCTCGTCCAATCATAATTGTTTTGTTCTACGTAGCGGCATGAGCTTTAATCATAATCATATTTCGACAAAGTTCTCCGCAAGCTGCTACCAATTTTTGCACTTTTTGCCAATTGCAATAAAGCTGATATTGAAGTTTTTTCATAGCTCTGTTAAGATCATTTTAAGGTCTAATAGCGGAGTTTATATATTGGTTTGGAACTTCCAAAAGCTTGGTAGAGGACCAGTGGAGCCAGAATATGTATCCAACGTTCAGGATATATTACTCTTTGATCTGGTGCCAAGACTGCCACTTGTACCGGTATAGACTGCATAAGAGTAGGTAAGGCGAACTTCGTCTAATTTTGAAGAGCTTTCACTGCCGTATTTGAAATGTCTCAACTAGTTCTCTTGCTACTATTTTTACTTTACCTTACTTATTCGTCTATAGAGAATTCGCATTCCCAATTTATATATAAATCTGCTAAAACGAGCTTCTTCTTTTCTCATATTGAGTCAACAATCTAACGATCGGCCGCTGTCAGCATATCCAGCTTCGCCAGCAAATAAAGTGCATAATCCATCAACTTCAAATTCAAGTGCATGTCTCTTTAACACTCTTAACGGTCGGCTACCGTTTATCTCTTTGGTTGATCTATTATTTTTAACTCTTTATGTGTACCAAATACCGTTGTCACCTTCCTCTCTCAAGCAAGTCCCCTTCAAATGCTTTTGCAAGCGTTCCGCCTCACACATAGTACGATGAGTCTTTCAACATTCTTGAAACCTTCTTGCTGTTATTGTTGTTGCACAATTTTATGTGGGTGACTTTTTTGTTATATTCCAAACCTTATCTACCCTCCATCACACACCGTAGGTAGAAAGCACTTTATTATGTCCGTGGCATAAACCAGAACGTCAAATATATTTTTTTTCTCTCTTGTTTTCGAATACCCGAGATTCATACTTACATCTCTATAAATAACTCCATGTTCACATAAGCCTTGTGTTTTATTGCAGGTTGATATATATTGTGTATTCAAGCATTGGTCCAAAACTATTTAGAGACATACAGTGGGACAAGCGGCGTGTTTTCGTGGTCAACAGAAATCTTTATAAGAAAATTGGAAACGAAGTCGGAGATTTTAGAATAATATGAAAAAAAAAATTACGCAATCCCAAAAAAATTTAATATATTTTCGCAAGTTTTATATAAAGATAAATAACCAGTACTCATACTCATATTCGAATTATTATTGGTTCTAGCATCTAAAAATAATTCTCTATCATCGAAAACCCGAATTTTCAATGAACTTTTTTGGACTTCAGTATCTTATGTTTAATTTTTTTTAGTGACTTTGCATCTAACTGAACCCACTATAAAATTTCAGAAGTTTCTATGGAGAAAGGCCATTTCTACAGATTATTGGAGAAAAGAGATTTCTGAAGCAACAACTCTCCATACAAGAAACACTCTAGGCATTTTTAGAAGTAACACTCTGGAAAATTTTTGTATTTTACGAGATATATTCACGAAATTTAGCATGGATTATTGTACAAAGCAACGGTATAATCTTCAAAGATTTTGTTTAGATCAGGCCACTATCACATATAGCTGCCATATAAACTGACCGATCAAAATCAAATCTCTATATGGAAAACTTGTGTACTTGTCGAGATATCTGCACGAGATTTGGCACACATTATTGCTGAAGGCAACGGTATAGTCACTGGAAATATCGTTTAGATCAGACATCTATATCATATAGCTGTCATAAGAACTGACCGCTCAATATCAAGATTAAGATTTTTTTATACCATTTTAGGTTATAAGAAATGCACCTGTGAAGGGTATTATAGCTTTGAAGAAGCTTAAGTTAACGCATTTTCTTGCTCTTTCTTTTAGTCTACGAATTGAACGCTCTAACGCCACTGTGCATTGCGTGAAATTATAATTGTAATTACACGTGTATCATTTACATATGTTACATTTTTATGCTTTTCATTAGTTCTTTTTTTATGTTCGCATATGAATACCGGTGCGTGGTTGCACTACATATGCTCATAAATATATGCTTACATACATACATAATAAAGTAATAACTTTATTAACCCGCATTAGTGGCAGGGGAAACGGTATGAATTTACAGTAGCAACTGTCAGCTAAGGCTGCCAACAACAACGATAAGGATAAGTAAGCATATATGTATATGTATGTACATATAATATGAATATACATCTATGAGCATTCAAGTATATATTATACATATAGTACTGCATTAAAATATCATTCGAGTCATTGAGCCACTACTGTTAGACCCAAAGTAGGACAAATAGTGCTGGTACAATACACTAGAATAATTTATAGAGCAATAAAATTACTTTTTATTACCACTACAATTTTCCTACGCTCTTGTTGCTTTTATTATGTGCATATTATTGCTGCTATTCTCAAATTGGCATGTTAATTAGGAGTATAAAAGTTGGAGGTGTAAATGGTGTGTCAAATAAATAGTTAAGCAAATTTATAGGTTATGTCTTGCTTTTGCAGAAAATAACAAGAAAAACTGTTAACTACGGTTGCTATAACCATTCACAAAGAAAAAAGTTTTCTATACAAGAAATTGTTTGCTCCGCTCAGTTCGTACAGCAGCTATATGCTAGAGTGATTCGATCTGAACAATATGTTTGGATATTATACCGTTGTCTTGAACAATAATCCATGCCAAATTTTGTGAAGATATTTTGACAAATAAAAAAGTTTTCCATACCAGAACTGGATTTTGATGGGTCAGTTTGTATGGCAACTACACGCTATAGCTAGCCGATCGAAACGATTTCTTCGGAGGTTATACCGTAGCTTTGGAAAATAATTCATGCAAAGTTTTATTACGATAGCTCTTGAAGTAAAAAAGTAAAGTCTTTAAGTAGATCACGTTCTCCAAACCATAAAAAAATCATACAAAAATTTATCAGGCCATGGCATCGTAAAAATGTGCTCCGTTTGCTCAATCCAACAGATAATTGGGCAACTCACGTCAAATTGGTCCCTTAGACAGTTTAAGGTCAGCCGTTGACAGATCTAATTTCAACCAAGCATGCCGACTCTCTCACACACACACATAGAATGGTTGAGGCATAAGAGCATGCAATTTTAATATAAATTTGTATATAGGTATATTATTGCCCTAACGGTAAAGTGAGAACCACCACCATGCGCGCCAACGATGCGAGCCTTCGAATGCAATGGATTTCAATTAGCGCTTAATGTGTGACGAAAAAGTAAATTTTAAGCATGAGAAATTTTCGCAAATTAAAAGCAATCACTGAAAAAAGAAGAAAAAATCGAAGATAATTTAAAGAAAACAACAAGAAAATCTTAAAATAACTAAAAGTTCAATTCCCAAACGTTGAGGAGATACGAAAATAGAAAATCAACCAGTTAGAATTGCGGTAAATTTCTGTAAGATTTCACACATCGTCGCTAACAAGAAGAAGATGGGGAAACACAGCAGAAGAAGAAGAAGCAAAAAGCGAATTACCTGAGAATCACTCAGCGCAGTTGCAATGGCTGCAATGCAAGAGGCGCAGGGCGAGAGAGTGAGAGAAAGGGAGCGATGCGCTGACGTAGTTGAAGGCCATGTGGACGGAAGTATGAAAAGAAATGAATGAATGAATGAACGAAGGTAAGAAGTACCGTTTTATGGTTTGACGTTGCAAGTGACAGAACTGGAGCAACTTCGTGGCGTTGCAGTTTGTGTGCCAGCAATAACAACAGGCAAATTGGTTGACAGCGAAAAATGCCAGAAAGATGCTCGGCCACAGTGAATATAAAAACAAATGCACACGAGTGGCAAATACAAACGTGCAACGGTGACTTGTTAAAGTGTTGGTAATTGCTCTTGTGGCATTAACGAGGTAATAGCATGGGCAACAGTGGGTGGCCAAGCAGTTGTAGTTTTGCAGCGAAATTTCATGAAAAAAGAGATGTTTACAACATTTTCACTTAATTTTTAAGTTTCGACGCCTAACTGTAGGCAAATATTTACGCATGTCTGGAATTTTTTACCAAACATATTTCAATTTAAAAAAAAATAGGCGCAATATTTATAAATATTAAATGGAATATTAAATATAAATTGGCAGTTTCATAATTTGCCTTTAGTAACATGTTTCTAGCAACAAAAGTAATATAATAATTCTAAATATTTCTTTTACTGACATCAGAAGTTACTTAATTTAAAATTTTGATATAAAAATTTTAATATAATACAGAGAAACTAAAAACAAAGTTGCTCAATATAGCTCTTACAACATGTTGCCAACAAAAAAGACTGGTCTAACTATCTAACTACTGTCTTCTAATTTTTAATGATATTTCATTAAGTCACGCATATATCACTGATATATTTTTTGAGTGGTAAGCCTGTTTCTCTCTTGAGAGGCCTTTCCTACAACAGGTGGCATGCTTTACTTGGTGACCTCGAATTTTACAACAAACCCTTTGTTTTTAAACTCTGTTTTTTAAGCCTTTGTTTTTAAACTCATCACATATGTACATACTCGTACATGTTGGCAAAGTAGCGAACAAATATTATACAAAAGATAACCGAAAAGGTTCTGAGTTCCAAGCTGACCCCCGGTCATTTATTGCTATGTCTTGTAGAGCCTATACTACCACTTCACCCATATAAAAGCTTGGTATACATAGAAGTAGTCGTACAATCCTGAAAAGTTAAAGCATACTTTGCCTAACATGCGCTTTTCGAACTTATTGATCAATGAGGGCTTTGAGGTATAAGCCAAGAATGTATAAGATTCGTTTACTTCAGACAGACCCCGATCGATCCACATCATATTACCCTTAGCAGTAGCATCAAGTTACTTCCATATAATACTTGTCTGGTCGTCCGGCAACAGTGGAATCGTCGTAAATTGTAAAGCCAATGAGCTTGCAAGAAAACCCCAGCTACCCAGACTTAAATTCCATCAGGATAGGAATGAACAGAGGTTCCTCTGTCTAAGTACACACTCAAGAAATTTGTGGTAAACGTTAGACTTCTTTCGATATGCGACGGTCTCTTTGATCCATACCTAGTTTGGTCATCACAGCGGACAAGCGTCTGTAGCAGTCCAAGTGGAATTATTCGTGGATTCACCAGAAATCAGCTTATTTACCTAACCTAATCTACATTCCAAGTGTTTGTCATTGCGACTTAGAGAATCCTTTCTTTCGATTCTTTCTACCGCAAGCTTATTGTAATAATCCAGCGTCGGATTTAATACCGGGTCGGATGATCGGGCTGATCAATGAGGTAATCAGTAATTGAGATGACAGTAGTGGAACTCATCTGAGTCCAAAGGGCTCGTGTGTTCAAGCATCTGCCACATCTATTTTATGATAAGCCTCAAAGTTACTCTTAAACCGGTAAGATCAGCATGAGCTTCAGTGAGCTTCTGCTCAAAGATTATACTCTTTGTCATAAAAATAACTGTAAATATAAATATAGATCTAATACCACTTTTCGTGCCAATGAGTGAGTTATTATATTTCTATATTTCTGCAATTCAATTAATGCTTTCAGCTTTCAGTTAGCGGTTTCGGTAGTTGACTTGTTTAAATATACTCTGCTAGTTAGCTGTAGTCTGCAGAACAGTTGCATTTAATAGCAGCATGTCATGGTAACAGTCGAGTACAATGAACATTAATTCATTACAAGCGTAAAACAAAGAGATCTGACAAACCACAAGAACAATAAGAATCAAATCACAGTACCATCTTTCACGCTTCCCCAATTCCCAGCTCAAAGCTCAAACGGTAAACAAAATTTCTGCGTAATTAGCTTAACTAAATGGTTTAACAGGCAAAAGACGAGCAAGCGCACTCAGTCTTGTAGGCTTGGGTGCCAAACTAACAATTAAAAATGACAATCTTAATTTGTAATTCTGAGCTGCTCTAATTCCGACGATGAAGCTTTTGAGCAGCCACGCCGACAAAGCCGCATCCATAATCCAAGAGGCGCGAAACATTTGAAAGACGCAAGTTGTGCCGCCAAATGTGTGGTGTGGGAGAGACAAATGGCCATAATTAAATGGCTAAAGAAATTCGCACCGCTACAGTATGCCAGCAAAGTCATGAAATAATGCAAAAAAAAATATAGAAGACAAACGCTACAGAACGCTATAAAAACGCGCATCTTGAGGAAATGAATTCAAACTCTATTCCGTTTTTTCTCTTCTGCTTTTTCTTTTGCACATTACACTGCGGTTTTGACTAGCTGTTGTTGTTGTCGTTCTTTGTTATCTGCCATAAGCCCACCTAATTACATATCACATGCAACCGCAACAACCACAATATTACAATAACAATGCGCGTCTCACCAAGCTTCTTTGTTTGCTACCGTACTCCCGCCCAACGTTAACGCCACTCAATGCCGTTATAAGCGATTAAATAATCACATTTGCTCCAATTCCATTCAGTAGGTACAAGTACAAACAGACAGACATGTGAGTGTACATCTGTCGGAACGGCAGTTGCTCTTGTACTTCATTGGCAATTCATTCATGCCACTGCCATGGCTTGAGCTCTGGGAATTGCAAATGTGACACTTTAGCTACACGTTGCGATAATATGTCATGATGTGGCATGTGCAGGCCTGGCCTTGTAGGGAATTTCAACGAAGGTAAAGGGCTTAAACATTCTTTTACAGAGGTTTCTTCGCATTTCTTAGTGAAGTCTAGTCACGTTGCTACGGATCTCGCATTTTCGGTAGTACCAAGTAAAGCGATTTTCCATCCTTCCATTAAATAGGTGGCATTCCACCATTTGGAATCCGAAGTGAAGCAGAGTTCCATCCTTTCGTCGAAGAGTCCGTCCGAAACACAAAAGAGATATAAGTCGATGTTTGAATCGAAATCTTCGACATAGACAAAAGCGAAGTCCTAGACAAAGACTGAATTATTAACTGGATAGCATGCAAATTTGGAGATGTTTTATACGAGATGGAGCAGAGTTTATTGCTTGTAGAGGCAAATGACGAGTTCAGTACTTAACTAAAAATCAAAAGCGGATACAGAGGTGGGAGTCTTAGACTCAGTCCGCAGAGTCACATACGTGAGTACATGAAGAGAATATAACGATGAGGTAAAAGTTCTTAGATAAGTGGTCCTCAGTGGAGCTCTCTTTTATGCCTAAAAGTCCATGACTAACTGGAACACAGAGATTGAGACTGAAGTGCTGTATATGTCAATGGCAGCAGTGCTGAAAACGAATTACTCGGCTGAGACCCATATAAATTATATAATTAATATAAAATAAGAGTTCTTGTCTATTAGAATACAGAGACGTAGCTGAAGCTAGAGTTATAAGCGGTGGAGAGAGAGCTGAACAGACAGGGACGACGACCGAATCCTATTCTGAGACTAAACTAAAAAGGAAGTGGTTAACTAATTGTAATGCAAAGTCGGGACCGCTACTAGAAACTAAGGATGAGGCTTAAATAAAGTAGAAGCTCGTGGCGAAATAATGGATGCAGAGGTGGAGAAGGTGCCGAATAAAAATAAATTCGGAATGGCATATAAACATACAGACAGAGATAAAAAATAAGCCGAAGTCTGACGCGGTATTATATTGATGAAAAAACGCAGACCTAGACAGCAAGGTGTAGATAATAAGATGAAGCCGAAGTCCAGCGCTATTCAAAGATGTATGAGCAGAAGGTGAGAGGCGGAGACTGATGCAGAGATTGAAGAACAAGATGGCATCGGTATACGGGCAAAGTCGAAGCCTGAGACAGAAGCCACAGCGCTGCAATTCTATTTCGAATAGAAATTCAAGCTATACGCTAACAGCATCTAAGGCACAACCAAAAAAAAAATAGAAAATGTGCAACAACAAAAAGCAGAAAACAACAACGGTGACAAGTAAAACATGGTCTTGAGCAACTATTACGAGTATTAAAAGCATATCAATGGCAATATATGTACGCATACATATAAATGTACATGTGTGTGTGTGTTAACTAATGCTTTTGGTATGACATTACCAGAACTGCACAAATATAGCCAACGAAGCAAGTACCTCGATACTTTGTAGACTTCTCAGCAGCGCATTGTGGAAAAATTGACGCCGACATTGGTGTTGTTTTTGCTATTGGCTACACAGCGTAAACGTTGGGAAATGTCTAGCAAACGTGTGCGATTACCTTAAGGCGCATCTCATGTGCTCATGTGTAGTTTTTCCCAGTGACCCACTTTCGCAGCAGCGCGAAAGCACAAAGGCCAACCGAGCCGTCTCCCAGCCAACCAGCCAGCTAGTCAGTGAAGCATTTCGGCAGCTAGTAACTAGCAGCTACCTTTACTTGCTACTCGATATGCACACATGTAGCCATACACACACACACATCAGTCATTTCTGTACAAACTGAACTTAGGCTTAGAACTTATAAGTTTAAGCCGCTAGATACAGACATACATACACATGTATGTGAGTGTAGGTGTGTGTATTTGGAATTTGTTAAATCACAAATTCCCTATTCATGTACATATATTTATCTTGTATTAATTTTATATGCTTCGAAGCGAAAGAAAGAGGAATTACGCATTTTGTACGCTTTTCCGCAAAAGAACATAAAAATACCTTACAAAATTAAGTTTCATATATCAATCAAGTGTGCGCGTGTGGCCTGTAGGAAAAATTCGATGACAATATTAATTATGGAAACTGTGGGTAGATAATGTATACAAAAGATTTTTTGAATCTACCAACATAACTCTACTTAAGTGAAAGTTATAAAACATTAAACTTAACTTAGACTTAACTTAACTTAATAAAAATTAACATAAACAGAATTAGTTTAACATAACTCAACTTAGATTAACTGAACTTACCATAACTTACCTTAGACTTAACTTAACTTAATATAAATTAGCATAATCAAAATCAATTTAACATAAGTCAACTTAGATTAACTAAACTTTCGATAACTTAACATAAATTAACTTAACGTAACTTAACTTTACCTACCTTAAATTGTATTAATGTAAAAAAAATGGTTCGTAACTAAACTCAATCGAACAAAACTAATGTACATAAAATATAAATTAGACCTCACTTAAATAAAAAAACACAATTAAAACTAATTTATCATAACTTAACTTAGATTTATTGAACTTACCATAACTTAAGGTATATTAACTTAACGTAGCTTAAATTTACTTAGCGCAACTTATTTTAACTTAAAATTTATAAATATATAGTAATAAAATAATGGCATTTTAAGTACAAGTTGGAATACACAATATACAATTAAATGTATATCGTAGACTAAAACATCATTAAAGTACTGCTAAGAGGCGTCTGCTGTGCTTCATGGGGTTAAAAGGTGGCCTTCCATATGAAAACTCTGGGTTTTCCCACTGGGTAGCTACTCAGAAAATTCTCAAAAAGATTCAATAAGTAATTTTATGTATGTACATATGTTTCTATGTAAGTAGATAGTCATCTTCATCATTACCGTTAACCTGCTGCACAATTTCTCAGACAAAAGTACAGGAACTAGAATGGGAGTTGGCCCTAGAAAATATCACGGCATGCGTTTAAAGCACATTCGAAATGCTTTTAGCAGTACAAAAACAAAAATAGAGTACTGCCACAAATATGTGGAAAAAATTTCTTGAAAATACTAGCAAGCTTGGCTGTCTTAGCCACTCTCTCTACTACTTCTAATAGCTAGTCTAGTGGCTCTGTATTTTTTCGACAATAAAATCATATGATCGTTTGTCTGTCAGTCTGTCTGTCTGCATTTTACTTTAGACAATTGGATTCTACTTCATTATTGAGTACAAGTAATTTCCTCGCCGGTCATATTTACAATTTAAAATGCATTATTAGCGTAAATACTCATATACATACATATGTGTTACGGTAATATAATCTTGTTTGCATGAAAGCATGAATATTAGTTAATATGGTTGTGTATCATTACTGGGTTCAAGCATTTTGTATGCTCTAATTTTTAAATTATTCGTTTTTAATGTATTTCACCGGTGTGTTTGAATTGCGAGAGAGAGAGATTTATATGTATATTTATTATGGAACCACTAGAAGCCGCAAGGGAGATATGATGCGGCACAGAGTTGCATTTGGACTGTTTCAATTATATTTGTACGTAACGACTACACTACTACTACTACAGTTATGCTCCCTATATTTGTGAGTACTGTTTAGTGATAAACACCAAAATTGGCAACAAACTCGAGTTAGTGGTGTAAAAGAGCTGTGAAAGATGTTTAAAACATTGATGCTTCTGCGATTTTAGGAAGATTTTTCATGTTAGATATAGTCTCAAAGATTAAATTATGCCCTAAACTCTTTTATGGCTGTCAAAGCTCTTAGAGGATTGAATTTCCACTGACAGTCCATAAAAGCCATTGATTATATACATAACTTTACTTAAAGGAAAGTTATAAACATTAAACTTAACTTATATAAATTAACATAATCAAAATTAGTTTAAAAGCCGTAGATTATGTGACTCCGCAGATCGAAGTATAACTCCTTGTTTAGCTCGCAAAAACTGCGAGCTTCTCTCAAGTTCTAGAATAAACTAGATACCTTCTATTAGTACTACTGCTACTCGTATTTACTGATCCGTAAAGTGTTGAATCACCGAAATAACTGCTTTTGGCCGGATAAAACCCGGTAACATAGAACCGGCTGTTGTAGGACTAGATTTTTATTGGTCGTATAGAGCCCCTAAACTTTAATCAGTCACGAAATGTCTGTCAGTTTCTCGACGCAGAATTCACCATTGAAATATTTATAGTGTTCAGTGAGACTCTAAGAACGAATTTATATTTACTAGAGCTTATCGGAACCCACCTGCGTAATAGGTAATCGGTGGCAGTGAGCCGGAGCTCTAAGTATATCTAACTACCATAATCTACTGGGCTTTTTCACCTTTTCATGGATTCCGCTAAGTTAATAGATCTGTCGCGTATGCTTGGTTTTTCGCTCTCAGAGATTTCCTGCCGTGTCCGTTTTCAGTGGCTCTGAGCACGAGCTCTATACATACCATAACCTAATGGATTTTTCATCTCTATACGGATTTCACTAAGTCGATAGACCTGTGGCGTGTGACTAGTTTCACTTTCTCAGAGTTTTCCTGTCAAGTGTTTAGTCAATTAAAGAATAGATCCTGGGAATAGTATGCTAGAAATCCTAGAAATAGATGCTTTGAGGTAAAAAAAACATAATTTTTCTTCGAATTTAAGTTTACTTCGGCCTGTAGCGATTCCAGTCATACATTTATATGCCTGGCTAAGTAATCTAAAAAGTAATCTAAGAATTTATTGATTCTGAAAAGCATGTATTCTTTTACTTAAGACTTAGTTGGCATCAACTGGATAGAAATCGGCTTTCGATTGCTTAGTCCATAGAAGGTTACATCAATTCAAGCAAGGAAAAGCTTAATATGGCTGGCTGATGTTTCCCTTCGGAACCTTTTTGGATGTGTAGAAAGCGAGAGCTAGAGCAGCACGGCCCTTCTAAGTAATTAGGAATTTGTTTCCAAATCGCCGCTTTACCTTCTCAGATTTCAGTCTCTCAATATCTTGAATATTTTCGTGAGCCCATATCTTCCTTGGTCCTAAATGCAGACTACTCAATAATGATTAATACTATAATCAAATGACATTACCAATACCAAACATTATACAATACATTACTTTTTAGTCAGCCTTCCTTGAAAAATGATGTGATGAATGGAGTAAAAGCCCAAAGCGAACTCCATCGCTGTTAAACAACACGAAATGTATTTGATTTATCTACAAAGGTAAGTCATTAACTGAATTATAGAGAACGTTGCGAAAGGTAAACAAAAATACAACATATGTAAAACAACAAAAAATCGACACACGTTCGCTACAAAAGCGAGTCAGTCATGTAGAATGGGATGCCACACTAACGAAATTAATATTATTAATTGCTGACGAGCTGTCATGAATATGCTTTCGCTTTCTAATTATAAAAAGATTAAGCATTGGATTAAATATTCCAGAAATAGCTACATACATACGAAGATAGATTATAAGCTTGTAAGCATGCAATATGGGTGTATTAATGAATGCCGAGATGAAAGCGAATTAGAAATTTACAATCATGCAACGAAATTAATTGATTACTTGTAGATTTGCTGAGTAATGAAAATATTTTTAGAAAGATATATATGTCAAGTTATGGGATTATAAATATAAGAAAGTGAATTAAGTGATTAAAATTATTGGAATTCCAATTTGGATAGAGTAAAGTTTATGAAAAGCAGAAAAAAATTTACCGGCGATTAATAAGCAGAGAAAGAGAGGGAGAGATAGTACACTAAAGAAATAAGAGAATAAGAGAGAGATAGTAGCCAAAGATATTAAAAATAAAGAGAGCGAGATAATGGCCTAAAGAAATAAAAAAGAAAATGAGAGATCGATAGTATCCTAAGGAAATTATAAAGAAACAGATAGAGGTAGCTTTAATAATGGAGGAGGAAAAATCGAAAGATATTGTAGCCTAAAAATATTAGGAGAAAAGAGCGCGATAATAGTTTAAATAGTGAGAGAAAATGAAATAATTTCGAGATAATACACTTAAGAAATAATAGAAACTGAAAGAGGGGCGAAATGTACTCCGCTCAATGACCTGAAAGTGTAATATAATAATAAGTAAGTAATAAGGTTATTAGATTATCAAAATCTGTACCATAGAGTCGGCTCAGATATTAGAATGATTATGAATTTAGGAGTATTATTGAGATTGATGAGACCAACATGCGCCCAAATTATGCATCATAGATACGGTTAATTGAAGTCTATCCTTCAGTCCTTTTTATAGATACTTCACTTAATAATTTTTAAAATATAATGGATGAAGAGATTCTTTCCAGTGTACTGCTAGAGAAACGTAAGAAGCTAAAGATAGTAGAATATTTATTTTCACAAAGATCAAGGCTCCGAATATAACTAATGCGGAAAGCGCAATACAAGATTCATCGAGCTCGCTATTTCGCTCCAGGGCTCAGTTTACAGTGCGAAGGATGAACTTAGTCATCACAATCGAAGAAATATTTCAAGCTGTTTTTCTGGAAACTTCATCGTACAACTTTAACCAATTCCTTCTCGTAAGCAAATTATACAAGACTGCTGCGCTGACAAGCCTAAATAGTTGACTGCGGCACAATGGTAGGCCACACCAGTTGCAACCAAGCAAATCATTGATTCCCAACAATATCTTTATACTAACTGTATACCTATACATAACTCTGAATGTTTATTTATGTTATAGTTAAATATGTGTGTGACGGCAAGTATGTGGCTGCCACAAAATTTAGGTCAGTTATTGTGAAACCAAGAAGCCGCAAAGACATCGACCGATCAATAGACAGAGACTGACATTTCCCAACAATCAGCATATATGGATGGAAACATGTAGTGACAGCCAATATGCCTACTAACTACTAGATTGTGCGATATGCACATATATACACAGTTAACTCTCTGCATTCCTACAAATCTACATTTTTGTGCGGGAAAATGCGATACTGAAACCGCTCCGCTCCAAAATGTTCCGACAATCAATAGTCTTGCTGAATTCTCAGTTTGTTGGCGAATTTGTCGGCTTATTTGTGGGTTGCCACTAATTTATGACTACGTTCAATGCGCTTATTGGTGGCTGAAACCGCGGGAGTTCAGTAGAAAATAAGTAGAATAGCAGAAGGTGTGGAGTAAAAATACCAAAACAGTTTGAAATCTAAAGAAGTTTTTTGATATAGGTACATAGATAATTCAAAATTTTATTAATCAACAATTTATTATTGATTATGACATGTTTCAGTATATTCCACACAGTGCTATTCGTCACCTTACATCTTTTTATATTTCACCCCGTTTCATTCCAATACGTTTCTAAGAAAATTTTCGGTTTCACAATTCACTTTTACATTAAATTCGGTTTAATATTTTTTGCCTCCGTTTCTTTTCATTGCATTTTGTTCCATTACTTTCCACTTTGTTTCATTTCCGTCGTGCCTTACGTTTTATTAATTTATCATAATTAAACTTATATTTTCAATGTTTCTTTGCTTTATTTGTTGGTTAAGTTCTTAAATTTCGTTCCGTTCACTGTTAACGAAAATATGTTTTTAACTTAATTTATTATTTTAAATAATTTTCTCGCAATTTACATTTGCTTACTTTTCGAAAATTATTTTTTTTCACATTCTACGCTTAACTCGCAGCTTTCTGCATTTTACAACATTTCATTCCAATAACATTTTTAATTTCATATTATTGCTTGTTCCATTCCATTGACTTCATATAATTTATAATTTAAACTATTTCGAAAGAGTTTCCATATGATTCCACTCCTTTTTAATAACATCTCCTTTCCATACTATTTCAGCAAATTATATAAAACCTATCAAAATGTGTTCCATTCCGCTGTTCCTTTCTTTATAGTTTACAATTTCTAAATTTTCGTGAAATGTTTTCTGTATGCATGTATGCAAAATAGCATCAGCTTTCAGCAATATGTTCCGTTTCCATTTCGTTCCTTCAATAGTTTTATATTCTCAATTCGTTTACATTCTTCCATGCTACTTAATATAATATTTTTCGCATATCATTTCAAAAAAATTTTTGCCATTCCACCGTTTCTATGATCATACACATATCTATAGTGCACTGGAACCTCCGTACTAATTTTTCTCTGTGCACGTTTACCTCATTTGTGGTTATCATGTGACGATCCTACTACAGTTGTCTGTATGTACGTTAGTAAGTTAGCAACAAACTGGATATGCTCGTATTTTTAGCCACTGTTATGTGGTAAATATGCAAGCAATGCGACTTACATGTGTCTGCACATGAATTTAACGCCTTCACCCTTTTAAGCGCAGCCAGATTACCCAATTTAAGGTGGCAAATAGTCACGACTTCGATACAATTGTTTTTCGGTGTCATGACTAATTTGCGAATAAAGGAGTAGAAAAAATGAAAAGTAAAACGAAATGTGGGTAAAAATAGATGTAAAGGTGGTGTAAAGTAAAATACTAGTCCGTTAAAGTATTTTGTGTGTAGCAGCAGAAAAGTGCATTTTTATGGTGTGGATTTAATTAAAGAAGTTGGTAAGAAAATAATTTTAAAAAAATTAGTTTAAATTAAAAATTTGGCATAAAATTATTTTAAAAATATTACAATTAAAAAAAAACTTGAATAATATTATATATAAAGTTTATAATTAAAAATTAAAAAAAAAAAAATTTTTTTAAATAAATTAGTAAAAATAACTGGTAGAATACAAAAGATTAAAAAATATGCTGAAAAATTCCTTAAAAACTTGTTATAAAAAAATAAAAATAAACTTTTTAAATGAATAATATATTTTCTTGTGAATAATAATTAAATTATTTAAATTCAGCACTTTTTATATAAAATTTGTAAAAATTTTACATAAAAATTAAAATATTAGTGACGAAAATCTTAGCATGTATTAGTAAAAATAACTGGTAATATAAAAAAATTAAAAAATATATAAATTTTACAACACAACATGCTGAAAATTTTTTTAAAATATTTGTTATAACATAAATAAAAATTAAATTAAATTTTTTTTCAATTAAATAATATATATATTTTATAATTCAGCATTTTATAAATATAATATTTCAAAAAAAAAAAACCAAATAAGCGAAGAAAATGTTAACATGAATTAGTAAAAATAGCTGTCAAGATAATAAAAATCATTAAAAAATATATACCATATAATATAGTTATAAAAAATGCTGAAAAACTGCTAAAAAATGTATGATAAAAAACTAAGAAAATAAATAAACAACATTTTTAACTTAACAACATATTATCTTATGTAATAATTTAATTTTTTAATTGAGCATTACTTATAGAAAATTTGTAAAAATAAATTCCAAAAGAAATAAAAATTAACATAAGTTAGTAGAATTACAAAAAGGAATAATTTAAATAATTTTTTATAATATTATAAAAAATTTTTAAAAAACTAGTAAAAAAAACTTGCAATACAAAAAAAAAATTAATAAAGAACAAAGTGTTATATTATATTAAAAATATATTTGCTTGTGTAATAAAAAAACTTTTTTTTTAGTTCTACAAAAATTTTGATAAACTTTATTAAAATTTTCGAAAAAACTAAAATACTGCTATATTTAATAAAATAATAACACAAAGTTTCTGAAAAAAATTTCGTTTAATTTTAAAAACTTTTACTATCTAAAACTTTTTTATGAAATACAGTAAGGAAATTTTAAAATAAAATCATTTAAATGATTTTCATAAATTAAATTTACTTATTATTTAAAAAGTGGAATTAATTTAAAAGCCCAAATTAAACTCAAATTGTTGAATAAGAGAAACTGAACATTTTTTATTACCGTTAGAAATGCTTTCGAGTATGACTTTTTTCAAGTAAAATTAAAAATTCAATGTCTCCATTTAATTAGATTTATTAAATAGAAGAACGGCGCTATACACTTGACGACCGCGGCAATGCGTACTTTACAAGAGTGCCAGAGTGACCGACATACTTTGCTAGCGCGCACAGACGCACTCGAGTGGCACTTGAACGTCAACTGCTGAAGGGCCAAGCGCGGAGAGAAAATGAAGCAGCGACGCATGTGCTCATAAATTATGAGGCTGAGCAGCCACTAGGGAAGGCGCTACTATGGGTGGTGAGTGATAACGCACGCGTCTCCGCGCTCTGTTGTAAGCGTGTGGGTTTCGTCACTTTGTTTTTGTTTGATTTGGTTTTCACTTGCGGGTAGATGTGTGTGGTTGGTGTAGATGATACCCACAATTAAAAGTGACCTACAAATGCTCTGAGAATTGCATTGGCGCACATTTTGTTCATAAAAGTGAAATACAAATCTAATTACCTTTAGAAAATAAGCAGAACACGAAACGAAATTTCCATTGCTCTGATTTATTTCTTTATTTATTTTCTTTTTGTTTTTTTCCATTGATTTGTTTTTTTTTTAGGTCAATAGGGTGTTCTTTCGGTGCGCATTAAAGTGGAAAGTAAAATTTTAATTGCATTTATTTTTGAGATGTACACTTACTATAAATAAAGCAAAATTTAAAATACATGTATATATATTTTAATATTAATTTATGAAGAATTTTTTTCGAAAAATTTAGTTAAAACAAAAATGTTTGCAATTTTCTTTTATTCAAAAAAATATTTTTTTTTATTTAAAACTTTTTTTTTTTTATTTAAAAAAATTATATTTTTGATTTAAATTATATATATATATATATATTATTTAACAAACTTTTTTTTTCTATGTTAGTATATATTATTATATTATATAATTTTCTGAATTTTTTTTAACGTATCACAGCTAATTTCGTCCAAAAAGTTTGTATATTTATTTTTATTTTCAATTATTTCCACTTTTTGTTATATTTTTTGAAAATCCTTTAAATGATTTTATTTTTAAAATTTAACATTTTGTTTCATTAAAATTTTTGTGGAACTTTATAAAGTTAAAAGAAATGTATACACAATTTTATGTGCTATATATTTTATAACAGTATGCATATTTATAGTCTTACAAAATTTTTAATTTTTTTTTATGAAAAAAAAATGTGTATCATATTATTCAATTAAATCTAATCCAAAAATATATATATTATATTATTGTCACTTTTAATGTTTTTCTTCAAATTTTTTTATGAATTTTTTAGTATTTTTTTTATAAAGTTACCATATATATTTTTATTAAATTGAATTAAATCTTTTTAATTTTTTTAAATTTTATTTTAAATTTTTTAATTTTTTTTTTACTATTTTGTAATTTTTTAAATTACAAATTGCATTTTTTATTTCAATTAAAATATTTTTTTATTAGTAATTTGTAAAAATTTTAAAATCAAAATGTTTATGCAAAATTTTTGTTGTTTTTGTATAGTTTAAAAAAATATGTTTCCAACTATATATTTGTTAAAGTTTCTTATTTATGTTTTTTTGTAATTTTTTCACTTTTATTAATTATTTATAATTCGATTTCTTACTATTTTTATTTTTTCCTAGATTATGACTTATTTAAATATGTACTTTTTTCGCATATTGTATTGCCTTCATTTATAATAAAAATACGCGTATTACTACAAACTATTTAGTAAACCCTATCCATCAATTTCTTCGTTTTTCATTTTCAATTAATTTATCATTACTGATATTTTTCCACATTTTCGGCTTTTTTTTTGTTGCCTCCTTGTTCCCTCCCTTTACTGGTTTTGCTGCATTTCTCCCAACGCTGTAAAGTCGAATTCGGGTTCGAATTCGGCGAGTGAGTGTGAGAGTATAACCGGTGGTATTGCCACAAAACGATGACCCACAATACCCCAAAGTATACAATGATTAATGGATTTTTAACAATGCATTTTCCCAAAGCAATTTTACTGCCATTATTTTTAACACACACTGTTGTGGTTTTCTGATATTCTTAAATTTTTATTTTTATTTTTGCTTGTTATTCCATTCTACTTTCTTTATTTTTTGGTTTTTGTTGTTGCCCACAAAACTTGCAAGTTGCAACTTGAACTAGCAATTATTTTTTGTGTTTTTTCCACCTACCCAATTTGAAGCCACAGGCAAAAGTCTTCATTGGCTTTGTAGCAAACCAACGCCTCCGAAACCCGAAATTGCCAATGACCCTTGGGGGGTCTGTGCTGCAGTGTGTAGTGTATGTTTTTTGTTAGCGGCTAGTGCTAAGAGAATTTGGACACTCTATTGGTTTACTTGTTCAAATTTGGCCACTCGAGGCTATTTTCACTATCGCAGGGTAGCTAAATCTACCTAGAATACCAAAATACTCCACCAGAACGGCCAGAGCTTCCTGCATTCCTGTTCATTTCGAGCTATCAAAAATGAGTTATTGCGGTTTAGCTTACTGGATAGAACAAATTCCCGTTCCCTACAGCAACTTGTACCCGTAGGAGGACAAAACAATGACATGGCATTATTCCGTTCTTATACCTCATCGAATATAAAAAAGTCTTCGATTATCTAGTAGAAAGTTCATCTAGCTATTCGCACCTCCTTAAACTAGAAACTCAACCATGTAGTGAAGAAAAAACCCATGAAAAAGAGTTTCGAAAAGTCCATCTGGCTATTGGTCGAGGTATTGAGGTTTAAATTCCTGGTGGAGAAGAAAAATATTTTCGGAATCCCGGAATACAATGACTGTCTGTTATTGAGATTTTAACACCTAGAAAATCCCAGAATCTCATAAGACCGGTATTGCTAACCACATATAGAAGATTTTGAAGAGTTGAAAATTATATTAAAAGCTAGGAGATCTAGTCAGAGAGTAAGAAGTTCTTCGATTAGGCGAGCGTTAAACAGGCAAACGGACTTCTAACAGAACAAAGTGCGGAACCACAAGTTGTCGATAAATTATTTAATCGACAATAATTATATACTGACTCTCCACAATTATTATTTTAAGCCTTAACTACAGCAGAGTCATGAGAGAGTAATTAAGACTGCATGAACGTTCCGTTGGCTCAAGACTCGGATCTAAGCTGTCATATAATATGTTTAGCAACTAAGGAATATTGAATACTCTAATGAATCCATTTGATTTAATTAAATTTAACACACACTCGCACATTTATTTAGAAGAAAGAAGGACACACTCTGGCTCTTGGGAACCCGTTACTGTTGGCAGAAGAAGCAGAAAACCAGCGAAGAAAACTGAAATGATCAGCATATCCGCGACGGATGATGCCGCATAGAGCGAATAGGCAAATTAAAATAATAACTATCACACATACAGGTCTAATAAGGGAGTAAACACATGATGAAACTGCCAGTACATTGATTTTGATAGGCTTCGCATATGTAATTATGTGGAAGAAGGAAAAAAGAACCAGAATTCCAGTACTTCAAGTGCTAATTAAATCGCGAGTGCCACTCGTTTAGGTAGCAGAGGGGCCAAAGTCAAGTTAAGTGTATAAAAGTGTGTGTTGTTGTATGCGGCACGACAAGCCCGAAGCGACCCACTCATTAGCGCATAAGATGAGACAGCTGAGCGGGTTTTTATGTAAACATGAAGGCAACTAATAACGAGAAGAAGATTAGCTTGTGCTGAGACAAGCTCTAAATTTAAAATATTAAAGCTTCGGGATCCGGAAAATTTCGCGATTTTAGTAGAAAAAATTGTATAGTTTGGAAAATTTTATAAAACATAGTAAATAAGTTTTATAAATATTTAAATGAAGTTGTGAAAGTGCCTCTGAAAGCACTGAGGCAATTGTGCTATATTTTCGGGATTCTTTTTTTTATTGTGTATATACATATGTAATATATCTACAAAAGGAATTATGAATCCTTTACCACATTTTTTCATTTCATAAGAGCACCGTTTTGACCACGGGATCCCGAAAATTTCGGGATTATGGTAAAATATGCTCGGGGCTAATTAAAATTGTGTAAAATACAGAAAACAAAAATTATAGAAAAAATTAAATGTTTATTTGTTAAAAAAATTGCGGTATCTCTCAAAATACATAAAATTATTACAATCTATCTTCGGGATTCTTAATGAAAATCCAAATTTGACAAAAAAATATATATTTTATTTATTTTATGAGAGCGCCGTTTTAACTTCAGGATACTAGAATTTCGGGACTGTGGAAAAAATTGCTCGGGATTGATCAAAAATAAAACATGATAAATGAAATTAATAATGTATATAAAATATTCCATTTATTTCAAAAAATTCGGGCAGTGTCGCCTAAAATATCAAAAATTACTATCTATTTTCGGGATTCTTACTGAAAACTCAAATATAATGGAACATAAGTTTACATTTATAAAATTCGCGACCTAATATCGGAAAAATATTATGATTTTGTGGCACCCATTCGGGATCCCGAAAATTTAAAAATTTTCAAACCTGTTGTAATTGCGTAAATTTTATAATATACACATGTATAAAGCATATTTTATTCATAAAATTAAAAATCCCGAAAAAGTAGAACCGAAATTTTGGGATTTACTAAGTAAAATGTAATTATTTCCTTCAATGTAAGTAAAAAGATATTTGCAGTATAATCACATCTCTGTACCTTGTAATGAGTACACATATGTACATATGGATGTATGTATATATGAATGTGGGTATACATGAGAGTATGTGTGTATGTATACGAATACCCACTGAAAGTGTTTGTAATGCTACTAATTGTATGAAGTAAGCTTTGTTATAGCTCCAGTCTCAGATCTAACTTCAACTCTAAGTAGTTGCAGTGGCATGCATTTGAATTTAATGACTTGTTTGCGGTAATAATCTAATCAGGCATAGCAGTGCCTACAGGATTGCAGCGTAAAGATCCACCAAACACACACATATGTAAATGCGCAGAAAAAAGTTGGCTCGTAAATAATATCAACGTCTAAGCCACGATTAAAATTTACATAAAAGCGGCAAATAGATAAAAAGAATGGTATGCAGAGCCCTAAGTACAAAAAAAAAACAACCTAAGAAAGGCATAATGTGTGTCTGCAACAGAACGTGTGGCAAGCAAATTACGAGAATGCGTCACAATTTCAGGCATATGCAGATATCAAGCTGGGGCTGTGTGGCAAGCAGCTGAGAAAAGTGTAAAAAGGCGTTGCTGGGTTGATAATCATGCGGTACAGTGTGTCGAAATTCAATATATGCTAACAGAAAATTTAGTAACGGAAGAAAATACATGTATTTTTCGATCGCAAACCGAATTCCAGCAATTTCTTAAAATCCCGAAATCTCGGTACCGCAAAATTTCGTATATCGGGGTATATCGTGTTCATCGAAATACGTATATATGTATATAAAAGTATATAAAAAAGATTTGGATCTGCGAATACGGCAAAAACCCTGTCCAATATAATGAAAAAATGATACTGCCCAAAATAGATCTTTCCCATATAGTTATATACATAAAAGAAAGTCAGATTAATATAAATTCTGATCCCGAAAACTATAACCGTAGGATAGTAATTCCCTAGAAAGCAAGTGTGGATATCCAGAATGTGGTTTCTAGGGCCTCTGCCATCAAATTTAAATGAAGGCGAAGGGACAGATTTCTTTGAATTATCCCACTAGGAAGCAAATTCCATGGAAAAAAATGGGAAATCAGATAAGATAAAATAATTCCTAGACAAGGTATATCTGAAAGCAAGAGGAATATATACTATTGGCACAGAAATAAAAAGAGCTGTCGAACAAAATCTTTCTTAAACTGCAGTCATGAAATAGAAACCAATTTGAGGAACTTCAAGGTTAAGGACTCTAAATTTAAATAGCTCTTGAATATTGGAGAAGATAACCTTGAACACTTCTAAATTTCACTGCTTTCAGTAGTCTGGGAACTCTGTAGCTTTATACTCACAAGCTGGAATATTTACATACAATACCTTGAACTTTGAGGGAACGGAAGCTCGCAGACATCCGAGTTCTACACTAGGGAGACAACCAATTGTCGGAAATGCATTTCGGTAACTCCAATATCACAGTTCTTACTATTTAGTGGTCATCCAATCTCGACCGCTCGTCACACTTTTTTTCTTCGAAATGAAAGATTTCCTTTATAAAAAATAGCACTTACATCTCGATCATGACTCTCGAATGAGCCACAGTGCAGTGGCGTCGCCAAAAGTACGCGCTGAACAATTTTTTCTACTTAAGTCTTAAGGCTGAAAGTCGCTGAAGGGCGGCGCAACACTCGCACGTTCCACGGTGTTGATGAAATGCAATGGACGAGGAAAACGACTGCAAATGAAGGAACCAACGGACGGACGAACCTTGACTTTTAAGTAAGTTGAGTAAGCCCAAGCTATGCACATACACTAAAGATACCAGCGCCGCTTGACAAGACAGAGTCATGATGATCTTACGGGAAAATTACACACTTCGTTTATCATTAGTTTGGAAATAAGTTAAAGTTGAGCGCTACAAATGTAGAGATGTATGTAGATGCGGCAATGGCGACTTGCTACCAAGCGCAGCACGTAATTATGACGCCTGAAAAGTTTTCAAATATCAAATCCGCAGGCTGTCAGCTCGCCAACTCGTCCCTCTGAACCATATGAGTACTGCGGCTCCACCTCACGAATTCATCAAAATCAACATTTGACTGATTTACTAAGCAGCTTGAACAAGCACACGCCTGCCATAGGTTTACTATGCAAACGCTACATTGCACGTGCAACTTAGTTGCTTACGTATAATAAAATTGTTAGCTTTGATTGAAATTGCCAAGCATTTTGATATGTGGCTGCAGCCCTTTTGGCAGCCGCCTTTTCCTGGTTCAACTAAATTTGCTACAAATTTTAAGTGCTCCAATTTGCTCGAGTCCAAGTTGAATCTTCATCCGGCGCATGCAGTTGTTGCCGCGCATGCTGAAACGGATGCTTTCAATTTAGCGCTCAAGTGCGAAAATCTGGCCACTTCATTAGTGTTGCACTTAATATTGCCGAAGGCGCGCAATTGCTTGCAATCGCTTAGCGTTCTGAGCGTGCTGACGGACAATTTAAGTACAGTTTTGGGCTCGCGTTCGCAGCAGACGTGGTGCTGGCAAATATGCATTGACTCTAACTGCACCCATTGTTGCCTCTTTTACTATTTTACTTGACAGCCAGTAATTTCGTGGAGCTTCTTACTTTTTTTAGAAAACCAAATGGGTGTTGACGGATTTAACGGAGGAGCGGAGAAGTAGTATGCAATTCCCTAACAAGATCAGCAGAACGCATATAGAACATGAAGGCATTAGGCTCTGAACCAACGTTTCGACGACATTCGAGTCTTAACTTGAACAGACCCAGAATTTTATACGGCCAAGGAGTGGAAGTCGGAAGCATTCCTCAACAAAACTAGGGGTATAATTTTTACCGCTGCAAAAATAAGCCCCTTCACTATAAGCCAGCTTCCTACAGACAGGATAATAGAATTTATCATTCTTGCAGTCTAAGCGCTAATTTTAAAGAGGGTTTACACTATAAAGAGGCAAAGTGATATAATGATAACGACAAGTAAACTATTAAAATTTATATACATATCCGATAGGTGAAACAATTTTTACAGAGTTCGTATAAAACATTCTAGGTTAATCTGAACCTGGCGCTACAGGTCGTTGAGCCCCGAATGGAAATTATCTCAGATCAGAAGCAACTCTCAAATACCGGGAATAAGTTACTAATACAGTAAAAAAGTGCATCAAAATATCATCCCGTTACGAAACGGTGTAGAATGGAACATTTTACACATAATAACGATGCTTGTTATAAAAACCTGCAAAGATTAAAAATATTGCATACTTGTATTGAAGGTATTATTAGTTATGTGAGCGGAACAAAATGGAATGGAACATTTTATTATCAAATTATAGTTATGATAATATAGTAATTGAAATTATAATTAAATTAAAATAATAGAATGATACAAAAATTGTGAAACACTATGGAATGGAACAGTTAGTTAGTCTCTGTAAATCCATAACAATTGCTACTGAAATTTATAAGTGCAACTATTTGTACAAACTTTCAAATGAAATGATGTTTGAGATAATTGAAATCAACAGAAAATTGCAAAAAATATGTTGTCGGATGTAACGATGGTAAATTCAACAAAATATTGATTGAATATGATAGAAATAATATTGGAAAGCCTAAAATTAATTGGAATCTTACGAAGACAGCAGAGCATTGTGAAACGATGGTGAAGAACGAAATGAAATGAAACATTTTTTACTCAAATAATATAAATATTAGTAAAAATAATTGAAGTAATATGGAAAAAACTGAAACAAAAAAATTAGGCACGGTGGCATGGAACGAATCAGAAGAAAATAATTGTTGAGAAAAATATTAACACTATATAAAATAGCTTAAATCGAGTAAAAACTTGCATGAGTATGCACTAGAATGTGATAAAATGTTGTGGAACGAAATGGAATGGAACACAATTTTTCCAAGTACATTCAACTCATTTACATTTTTTTGGAAACTAGTATAATTTTTTCAAGAACTCGCACGAAATAATGTGAAATGAAATGGAATGAAAAAAAATATCCGATATACGCACGAATAAGGCAAACGTACCTAAAGACATATTTCTTCTATTTTTAACTAAACTATTTGTATAATCTGACAGCTTCGTATTACAAGTGCGACCAATTAGACGCGGTGACATCAACGATGACGATACTTGCTACCTGCTACACCAGCCGCCACACCATATTTCTAGCTGCTCAAAAGACTTTATGGCGAATCAAATCGAGATCTTGTAATATCTTTGAAGTTGCCACTGTCAAATGACAGAAACTCGCTCGATCCGAAGACAAGCGAACTGGAAATTTTCACTTTTTTCAGCAAATTCTCTGCGCTTAAAGCCCCGCAGCCGACAATTTGCTGAACTGTAGCGAGGCAAAAGGGTCATTTGCGCGTAGAAGTGTCTGCGGACGAGGAGATCACCAGGGGACGTGAAAATAAAAGCGAAATCAAAGCTGCAAATACGACATATCGCTATGTAAATGTGTTGTGGCAACATTGCATGCAACATGTTGCAACATCATGCTGTGCAATAGTGAGTTCTCTTCTGCTACAACTACTCGTTTACGAGTCATTATCTTGCACGATTAGCAAATGCGGTTTCCTTTTGCATTCGGTGCGACGCGACTTGGTCAGCGCGGCCCGTTAACGGTGTGAGGAGTGTGGCAAGATTTAAGAAAGTGGTGGCAACAAGAAAATATGCCGATGCAACAGCAGTGTCGGTATTTATGTTTATTTATACTCGTAATCTAAGTAGAATTGTGGTCGCAACGCAATTCCGTGGGCCTAAGCTGCAAAGCCAACTTGTCGGTGGAAAGACAACGCTGCTGTTTGCGGTGCTGGCAACTGAGCCGTCAATATTAACTCTTTTTTTATTTTCATCATCATAATAAAATTTCAATCAATAATTGATATTTATCATAATTTCACCTCAAGAATGTTCCCATAATCGAAAGCCACAAACAAATTCGTGTTAATGAGTAGACTCTCTACAAAATGAGGTATGTGTTGGCATTCGAGCTGCGAAAAGTCAAAAAATGTGCGTTGAGGAACTCACTCTTCTATAGAATTGTAGTCCGCGCTATTCGAATTAGTGAGACACCGTAACCCAGTCGTTTAAACCCAATACGTATTCAAAACGGATCGCGGAGGATCAATCGCTTAATAATAATGACCTTCTAAGATTCACCGTAAACCTGATCGGGAAGGTCGATATATCCCGGACTTTAAGTTTAGCTAAGTAAATAATAAAGCTAGACTGAGCGAAAATCTAAATCGCGTATAACTAAATAATAATAATAATAATAAATTGGTTATACGGTGTTTTAACAGCACATTAAATGATGTCATGATATCACCTCACCACATCACATCATACCAAAAATTTTTGGAATTTTTGCGCCACCCTACATATTTGATTTATTTTTAAAAGGTTTTCTATAAATTTGATAATTCACAACAGGCAATTACCACATCATATCATACTAATAATGAGCGATAATAGTTGAGTTGGTAAGTTATTTGTATACAACTATTTATTTGATATATTTTGAAATGCCTATGAAATCAATGCATCACATCGTGACATTGGCACATCACATCATAGCATTAAATGAAAGGAATAAGTAATTTTTAAGTTTTTACCTACCCCACTTATTTAATGTATTGTATAATGAAGTCAATACATCGCATTACGTCATCACCACATCACCTGATACTAATTAATAGAAGAAATATCTGACGTAAGAGGTTATTTACCCAATACTGTTGCTTCAAGCAAACGCTGTTTTTGAAATTGGGACCACACGACATCACCACATCACATGTTACTAATTAATTGAAGAAATAGCTGATTTTGGACGTTATTTACCCACCACATCAAATTATGCTCATGTCATGCCCAATACTATGGCTTTCAAGCAGTTTTAAAGGACTATTTTCAAATTGAGAAATCACGTCATGACATCACTATGTAACATTGTACTAATTTCTTCAAATCCAAGCTTCTAAGCACATAAATATTTCAAATTTTTCAACGGTGTGTAATAAAAAAATGTATTTATGTGGTAACCTGGAAAATCGTACATATTTTCCATCATACATTTTTCACGATCTCAAATTTAATACACATTTCAAACGTTTATCAATCACACGAACCAACACCTAGGGGCATAACATACATTTTTATCTTAGTTACTGCTTCTTTTACCGTTATAAACAGAACTCAGCGTAACATTTCTGGTAGCCGCAAAGGGAAAAAGTGAAATTTTTGCACTAAAAATACTTAATTTCAATATTTTTTATGGGAATTCATGGTTACCGGTCACTAAGGTGCTGAACAAATTTTTATTAGCGGCTTTTTATGTGTGCTAAATTTGTATCTACTATACATATACAACTATATGTAGTAGGTATGTAACACTTTCGCTCTGCAAAGTGCCCGACCAACCAATCAAGCGCTGCGCCACAGACCTTCAGCTTCGGCAGTGAACTTGAATGTCAACGGCGGCATAAAATAGCCTGAGAGGGTTCGGCGATAGCAAAAACGATGACAGCGATAAGTGCAAGTACGGTTCATTGCATAGCATATTTGTTAGTAATTTTCATTGATTTTCACATTCTCTTCACACATTTTCCATATTTATCTAATTTCCATTTCTTTACAAGTTTATTATTTTTAGACTTCGCGACTTCGGGGTCAAGTTGTGCGGTGCCGCACAAATTTTTGCCGATCATAGCGCTTGCTTGTTGGTTTTTTGAGGTTAGTATGTGAGCATATCGCCGCTGTAGAGCGTGGCAGGCGGCAAGACATGGAAGCTGACGCTGCGCTAGAGATGCTTGACCACACTTGGTGTCTTTAATTGGCGGCTGTTGAACGTCGTGTGTGTGGAAAAATATTTGGCTTGCATTTTTTGGGTAGAAAAAGCATGAAGAATGACTGGTAAGTATTGATGTGGCATGGTGGTGTGGTGTATATGACACAAATCTGCATCTCAGTCAATATAAGCGCCATCATCACGGTGATTATATTGGCATTTTAATATGCCGATATTTTTGGCGCTTTGCCGCTCAATCGATGGATTGACCAAGATATTTGCTTGTTGCGTTTTATTTGAATGACCCACTGGTGGAGTGTGCCGTTGGTTATGGGGAGGTTAATGGTTCATAGTGTGATGAATTTAGACTATACGTACAATTAGCTTGAACAGGATCGAGCACATTGGAACTCAAATATTGTCTTTGTTGATCGCTTAACTGACAAGACTACGAAATTCTAGGCCACTATGAATGCAGACTTCAGACTTTGAAGCTCGAATCTTCTTAGTATGCTTTTAAATAAATAAAAGCTAAGTTCCTCCGAAAAAGTTTTTTTTCGAACCAAGTATTTCTTGAACAATTTCACTTCAATGGTTCCTTCAGAGTTTGATTTCTCTAAGCGGGTTCATATGAGACTCTGCTATAGATCTGTGTTGAAATTGGGTATTTCAAGTTCACAACTTTATGAACTTCGAGGTTCACTTAGTGCCTGCTCAACTAACTATTAAGTCCAATTAGAATTGTCAGACCAAAGACATAATATATTCTGCCGAAAGACTTTGATCCAGTTGTACAAATGCTGTAAGACTGAGTTTCCGGATAAAGACTAAAATCTACAGATCAAGATGTTTTGGGCATCCTATTCTTCAAGGACATCTTAAGAGTTTTCCTACATTTTCTCATTTTATCATTCATCAAGGCAAACGACCTTACTCCTTCTAAAGTTATTTCACATAACAGAATTTCCTTTGTGCTGGTATTGTTTTTCTGTCTTAATATGTGGAGTATGCGATTACATAAGTATTACTGTCAGTATGTATGCACATAAATAATATTGCTACTGTCCCCAAGCTCCATAATAAAGTGATATGTATGTGAATTCATCTGAAAATGGCATGCTTCTAAATCCACCAGGTATTGTTAGCCATTTCTGGCGCTTGTCTTATTCTCTTCTACATTCTGCTACTTGCCACAGGCAACGGTGCATGCAGCAATGGCAATACCGTTGAGTATTGTGTCGCTCACTAAAAGAAGTTGAATTTATTTTTACATGCTAGCTTATATGTTACATACAAAAACAATAGCAAACATATTACAATACATGTATATGCAGCTGGCAAATCTTGCATACCTTTCGGCTCCCAAGTCGACGCTAAGTGTCGTACTTAAGCCATTTTAGCACAGAAATCGTAAAATACTTTGTGAATGGCTGAACTATACATATGTATGTATGTCTATAAAATTTTGTGTTGCATGCAACATAACGTGCCGTCATCAAAATATATCTATAGTAAATAGCAAGAATTTTTAACAAAATTACCGTCCCAATAACGGTTCCGCATTTTCGACCGAAATTTACGCTTGATTGCGTCTAGTAAATATATGCATTTTACTTGCTTGGTCTTGCAGAAAGCAGAGTAGAGCGGCAAAAGACACATTTTCGTTGCATCTAAATGTATTTAAACTCATTTAAGACGACGATATGTCGGATGTCAGTACCCAAGAACTCGGGTAAGCACACCGTAAGACTTCAGTCAAGCGGACCAAGTAGAGTTACAGCCATATTTTGACAGCTGTAAACTGAAAACTCCCAAGTGATCCATCTTAATCTGCATTCAGGGAAAACTAGCTTGAAACCTGTTTAATCTCTTTCAGTTAAAACAGATCCGAAATTTCAAAAGACAGCTACAGCTACAATGAAAAAGAACATAGTAAACCCAATGAAAATGGCGCATGTCAGGTGAATATATTCTCTTTGAAGTAATCTAAGTCCGAGGATTTCCAAGATATCTCTTTATCCTTGAAAACTATCGTTTCGACCATCTTTGGCCAACCTTCTTACTTATTAGACCGGTTTGAATAAAAAAAAATAAAAAAATTTAAAGTTTAGAAATAAAAGCCTCGAATACAGATCAATTTTTATGTATGAGTCCGTAATTCGGTCCACCCAGCCGAAATCAATCCAAATTGAGAGTGGGTGCATTGGTTTATGTCAACAACCAGCCAAAATCTTCATGCGGAAATATGTTCCCGGAAAAAGCGGCTTCAGTTCATTGAGGAAGAGAGACTTTCCCGTTCACAAGTTGTCTGCAAAGCATTACTATCGGACTGCTCTAGGCGCTCCCTTTTCCAGTCGTTTTTTCCTCATCAGTCCTTACTCAATCGCAGTCTCTTGTCAAATAAAAGCCATCAGAAACGAAGAATTTCCCTTTCCTTTAAAAACAAAGGCAACAAAACTTATGTTTCTTTATAATAGTGCCCATCGCGGTTAACCGCAGGTATTTACACGTTTTTACAACCCCTCAATTGCCATGTGAAGTAGTACATTATTTCTTGGGATTTTCTACACTTCATATTTTTGCAACTGATTACTAATGGGCTTTTAGTAGTTTCGCGGCGTTGAAAAAGGCCATAAAAGGTGCCAAGTCATGATAAAGATTAAGTTTAATAAGGAAGCTGAAATGTGTGAAGTGGTAGGGAGATTAAAGGTTTAGGGCAATAAAAATATGATACGCAATGTATGTATGTGAAGACCTTGAGATGACGAACGAAGAGATCGAAGGTTCAAGGCTTATTTCGGAAAAATCCAAGACAGTATGAAGAGTGAAATGATTACGAAGTCGGCTATTTAAACAAACTAAACGGAAAGCCATATTCGGTTTCAGCTTTCCGCATATAACAATTCAGTTTCATCAAGTTACTCAAAACAATCACAAGTCTGGAGAGAAGCGTCACAAAGCTGAATTTGAGTAAGTAGAAAATCCCGGAAGAAGTAAATGATACAAAAGCTAATAGTAAAGTTGTTTTCCCGACTCTAGCAAACTTCTGGACAGCAAGTTGTGCTTTTTCCCAACTAAGCTGCCGAATATGTTGCCAAACACCAACAAAGTCACAGAAATTTGCAAACTAATTCATACCTCTAAGCAATACAAGTTGCACTAGGGCTGGCGTTTAATAGCCACGGGATGGGAAAGTATGCAGATGGAGCAACGCTACGGCAATCTTCTATGTTCTCCCCGCTGCACTAGTGTGGCATAGTTGCCGCTTTGCATTCATTATATGGCCTAATGAAGCTTATAATGGAAGCTGTTGAATGATTGCCTTGCTAGTGCAGCAAGCCTTGCCTCGGGGGCGTTCGCAGGCTTCTGCTGCTGTTAGCTCTTTGACCAATAGCAACTACCAAGCTACGCGGTCTTGCGCTACTTTACACTTTGCCAGCTAATTTAGCTTGACGATTTGATTGGCGAAACCAAAGAACCGCAAGAAGGCAGCACATTACACGACGACCGCCGAAGTAGCGCAACCTTTGGTTGCCTGGAATTATTGAGGCTAGGGAAATTAGGTACTTAAGTGCAAAGAAAAAGTCATTTGCGGTGCGCCGGTAGAGAACTGTTAAGTCGGATTTCTCATGGATGCCTACTTGACTGAGCGCTCGGTATCTGGTATGTGTAAAAATACGGTATAGGGATACAGGAATGGATGGAGGTTAGTACAAAAATGTGGAAAGATTTGTACAACCCACGGAAAGTAACAAACGAAGAACACATAGAACTCTCCAACTCTAGACGCGCACTGCGAACTTATAAAAGTCAAATTGCATGCCGGTTGCGACACCAACACCGCTGATTGCTCACTGTCGACTCAAGCCCATTGCTGTCTTGAGCTTTCATTGCCGCCATTGGGTTGTTCGTGGCGGCTTTGTTTAGCGACCCATAAAATTATGAATTGCCAACAATTTGTATGATTGATGAAGGCAAACTGCAGCAGTGAGCGAACTTATCTAGTGGGAACGCCTTGTGGCACGGTAGAATGCGATGCGCAAGCTGCTGTTGACGGACTCTATACATACGGACGGTCCTCACGCGGTCGCAATACAGCGCAAAGCCAATGGCTAAGCGTACGAATGGTGGAGCTATTGCGATCCTCGCCTCAGCGCTCGCACGTTCTTTGGGTAATTTACGCTGTCAGCGCGCACGATTGCCGCCAAGTGAAATGAACGAGTATAGTTGTATACCGACATTAAGTACAATAATAACAAATCACAAGTTACCACAGTCCAGGGGTCACAAAGGAAAAAGGAAAAACCAACTTAAGTTGAGTAGAAGAATGCTAGCGTTAACAACATCATCACCAGCCATGAAAGCTAGATGTCAGCGCGTTAGCTTTGCAAAGTTTGCTAGTTGCCCAACAACACACTAGCCAATCAGCGGGACATCAATGTCAGTGGCTTTGCGAGGGACTCTGCTATGCGTTGCGGCATACTTGTACTATTTTCTCTTTACGTCCGCTTAAGCTACGTTTTTAGTGCACCATATCTAGCCCTAGCTTGTCGTGGGTGCTATTGTTGTTTTGGTCTGTCAATTAATCAACGTTCACACCATCTGGACAGTACGGAATTGCATGCGGTAAATCGAAATGAGCACGTCTAAATTTAGTTCACATGGGACGGGAAGCAATCCCTTCAACAGCGTTAACGAGAAATTATATATTTCATGAAGTAGGAGAAAAGATCAAGAGGGGAGGCTCGAAACTGCTGAGAGTGTATAGTACTTTTGCAGAAAAATGGAGATGATTACGTTGAGACAAGCTAATTTTTAAGAAGAAATTTTCTTTTTTACTTTCTACTGGGATCAGGACTTGGTCCAAAGACTTTATTAACCATTCTGCATATTTTGTCTGAAAGTTAGTAATATAATAGTAATTTCTCTGCAGTTTAATTGTCGCTGAAGGGCTTTGAAAGACTTTGTATCGTTACGATCCGAATACGTGGATTTGTGGGAATGCATCCCTCTAACCTTTTACCTTCAAAAGGTGCACCATTAATTTTTGTTTGGTCTGCATTCCGTCCGAGTTTGACGTATTATTTATTGGTGTTCGAAGGCATTGACTTTGGATAGTTGGATTATCCCGACCTTTATGCTGACTATTTCAGTGAGCTTCTAATATGCAGCCTTTGGTCTCAAACAGTAGACTTCAGCGGCGCTGCCATCACATCGCGTTTATTCGCTGGTATGTTAATACACCGGCAGCCCGTTTGGTGGATCAGTTGTAACTGGAATGCCACCAACTTGTACCTGTCCGTTTCTGGTTTTCTTTCATTTTTTGCTACTTAAAACTTCGCCATGCTTTCTTATCAAACGTTCGATATCAGCGGCGTTCCACATTTAAGACTAATCATCGCCGTCAGCGCCCGCTGCACTTCATCCGCCATGGCACAGAGACCCAGACTGCACTGAAACACTTTTACTAAAAAGACCAACAGAGAAAAATAGAAATAAAAAGTGATTACTTGAACTACAACCGCCAACCGCAGGTAGAATTGTGGAGCATAACAAATCGGCAAATCAATTCTAGCATTTGCTGGGTTCGCCTCAGTCCCACGTTGGCGGTAGACGCGCCATCGCTTGTCTATCGACACTTTTAATCTCAACCAAATAGTGATTACCGATTGCTGTTTTTTCGTTCCATTTGCCATACAATTGTGGACTGGTAGCGGGTAACGGGCGGAAAACAATTAAAATTACGAACAGAAATGAGGGTAATGGTGTATTTAAACTCACCAACTAAAAGCCAAACCCAACAGCGACTTCGAAAGTCAAGCACAAGGCAAATAGAAACCGAAAATCGTTGGAGCATATAATGAAGCAGAAGCATATCGGCAAGCCGGTGTAAACAGAAATGCTACTGTTTGAAGCTGCCGTGTACTCGTATGTAGCTGCTTACATAGCGATCGCCAGCACCTTCGCCAACTGCACAGCCGCCGCACATTGTTGTCGCCGTTCGTTGCCGATCGTTATCGATCACTAAATGTAAGATAATTGTATTTTCAGCGTTTGCGGCTTAGAACACAGAGAAATGCAGCGCGTAGAGCGCGTCAGAGCGTGAGTGGCATAGCGCTATAACAATAGCCACCAACAGCGATCGCGATCGCAACGGTGATCAAGCGACAAGCTGGCATTGGTTAAAAAAATGCATTTGCACTGTAAGCTCCAGCTACAGGCGGCCGCTAACAACAACTTTCCAAATTATGCGCGTGTTTTGGTGCGCTAAGCAGCGAGTGGCTTGGTGATCTTCAAAATTCCTGCATGAAGATCGCCATGGATCGTTGTTTGTGGCATACAATTAGTTGCCGTTGGCAATAATTATCTAAGCTGGATTTCTTGATCGGTCGATCGATTAAGCGTTCGTGGGGGTAAGCCATTGCGACCTTGACGGCGGTAGAGAAGTTCTTGGTGGCCGCACGCAAACAACCAGGAAATGAAGTTGATGCGCACAGCGTGATAGTTATTTCAATTAAAAAGCGGCTTTGATTAAATTGATACAAATTATATAAAATTTGGTGCAGGAAATGATCAGGGCTTTCTTGAAAGATGTGTGGTCTCAGTGATCACAATGCTTCAACTTTTGCGCTCATCTTGTATATGTTAATCGAATCTCTCTTTGTATTTACATAAAACTATTAGGAAGACTAAACAAGGGAAGGATTTCAATAAGCGTAAACGAACGACTTGTATGAGACCAGTTCAGTTTGAGCTCATTTTGGTCATGCCTTCGAAACTGTTATCTTAACTTCTCCTTTCACAGTCAGACCGAGTTCGACGGAAGTTCATATGAAAGCTCTTTTATGGTTCGAAAGGAGCTCATTATTACAGGTTATAGTCTTTAGAACCGACACAGCAAAATGAAACTCTAAACTGAGCTTGGTTAAGTTTAAGTAGGTTTTCTTCAAAACATAGCAGATCTCTAAACTGAATAATAAATATGTATCACATTAGCATTGACCTTGTTTCTTATAGACCGCTACTGCTAAGCAGAAATGTAATCGCCTCTCCAATCCAAGTTAGTCGCCTCAATTGGCGCCGGATAGGTCATATGTTCCTAAGAAACTTTTTAAATTAATAAAATTCAACTTAAAATTTATTACTAAGGTAATCCCGAAAAATCCCGAACAGTACCGAATATATAATTTTTGAATTGGGATCAGTTAGGATTATATAAGCCCAAGACACTTTTGAAATTAATAAAATATTGCTAAAATTTATTATTAACGTAATCCCGAATCATCCCGAAATAATATTTTTCTAATCCCGAAATATCGGGATTCACAAAGTAGCTAATTTTTATTCCGAATTACATTTTTGATATGTTCAGACACATGTAATACATAAGAATACATTATCTAAAGCAAAATTGGCAGTGACTCGTCAGCTGCTGGTTTATACAATATTTATTTATTATTTTTACCTAAACTGTAATTTTTTTTTTTTTCTACATTTCTACTCAATACTCGATTTTCATTCTTCAATAATAGTGTTGCCACAAATTGCAAACAAAACCATAATTCACCACTCACAACTCCAAAGCGATGAGTCGTACTACGAGTAAGTGGGCGCAATAGCACCAAAAAAAGCACAACAACAATGAAAACAGCGACAATAAAACTTGTATGGCATGAACACAAATCAAATCGCATTGCTATGGGGTAAGCAGCAACAAAGCAATCCAACAACAACTACAACAACAGCAGGTTAGAAGATGTGCTTAAACCACAAACGCGGCTGCGCCAGCTGCTGCCAGCGCATTTCCAACCAGTTTCACGTTTTGTTGCACTGCAATTTTTCAGCGCAGCAATAAAAAAGAAAATACATAAGCGATTTCGGCATATTTGGGTAATGCGGGCAAATGTGACTCGGCTTAATTCTATACGCCAAACGCGCAAGGCTGAGCGCTTGATGGCTTGTCGCTGCGGAAAAACATTGGAATACGGCAGAAAAGTAAACCAAAAAAACAGAAAATAAACACAATAACAATACAAAAACAAATTCAATAAATTTTATACGGTAGCAAATGGGCGACAAGCGCACGACAACTAGAACGCCAAGCCGGTTTCTGGCTTTTCATTTCCTTTTTCTTAATAAATATCAGAGATTTATCAGCAAAACAGCAGCAACAATCAGACAATCAAGCAATCAAACCAATGCGCTGATTGCTGTGCTGTCGAACGCTGCGCGCTGCCCCAAGCCGACGACAAATCGTGTTAGTGATCGGTTCACTCTGCGTTCGGCATGGGGGTATGTGGGAAATTCAATTGCCACCACACAAATGCGGTGAAATTGTGCGACAACCGATCGTGTAGCATGTAGAGATAACGTGAGCTGAGCGCAGAACTGATCGATCGCAGTATACCGTAAGCGATCTTCGTGGAAAGCGTGCAAATTTGGACTGGAATTTCTTTATTTGTGGTGATTTTATGGCTGCGAGGGAGCATGCAGGAAAAGTAATGTAATTATGAACTGGTAGTTTTTTCGATTGATCGATAGCTTAGAAAGTCACACAGCCAGTCTAGAAACCGCAATATGCAGCAAAGCATGAGCCGAAATGTTGTTAATACGGCGCTGTATAGAGTAGTTTAATATTTCTTAAGTCATAACGAAGTAATTTAAACAGGAATACGGGCTTGTCTGATATCAGCACGTACCGCGCTTTTGTATACATAAACATATGGGGACCCAAGCAGGCTCAACTCCTAAGCTCCATAAAACGGCACGGATTCCTGTATGTTAAGCTAGATATAAAATGTGGAAGAGCTATATTATAATGAGAATGGACCAAACTCCAGCAATGTCTCTGCTGAAATATCTGTTTTAGAGCATCTGTACTCAATACTTACTTTAGAAAACACAGCGATCACAGTTTTACCACGCTGTACTCCTAAGTGCCATTAAATGGCAGGAATGTTAAGATACATAAACTCGTAAAATGAGGAGAGGAGATGTGCTGTTCAGGGTATAGACTAAGCTCTACGAATGTCTCTGCCAAAATATCTACTTAAAAACCGCTGTACCCTATATTAACCTTAAAACAACCAGTGCCCTTAGCTGTGAAAAACATAGACTAAGCTTCATGAGGGTCGCGACCCAAACGCGATTCAAAAGCACCCCTTGCCTATGGTACAGATTAAGTAAATTACTCTCAGTTTAGAGGAGAAAGCCATTGCTGCCCCTCAAGAAGTTCAAAAAGTATAAACCCACAATCCAGAGAGAAAAGATAGTACGAGCTAATCTTAAGACGTTGAAGTCATCTTAACCGCTTCTTAAAAGTATGAAAGAAGACTATACCGTCTTATTGATTAACTGATAACTGAACGAAAGACCGACCTTCGTGGTATTAGATCT
This sequence comes from Bactrocera oleae, assembly GCF_042242935.1. Classification (NCBI taxonomy): domain Eukaryota; kingdom Metazoa; phylum Arthropoda; class Insecta; order Diptera; family Tephritidae; genus Bactrocera; species Bactrocera oleae. Next base: position 7,317,845 of record NC_091539.1, read on the forward strand.
TGGTTTACGGCGGTAAAGCTATTTTTAACTATATTTTTACGCCTTCAAAGTATGGATAGCTTACAGCCAGATAGTTCAGATCCAAAGATATATATATTTGTTGTTATTCAAAGAAAGCTCAAAAGAGTTAAACGGCAGGTTGCCAGAGCAAAACCTTCCAGATGCCTTATGGAATGCGCCCAAGCTTTATCTCTTTTTAGACATCTACATGTGCCGGCTTTACCGTTAAGTATTAATTTTATTGCGAAATTCCTTCACACTTCCCTTTAAAAGCTCTCATAACTGTAAATAACGAGCATTAAGTCGCGTGTGCCAAGTCTCTTTAAATCATTCTCTCATATACTGAGGCACACCTGTCTTACGTTTGGAATTAATTTGCTTTGCTACTGCACTAAAATTGGCACAGTTATAATTACCAGAACTAACGTAGATAACAAATGGCCAAATTTTTCTAAACAAAAGAATGAGCTTTTTACAAATACATAGTAACAAATTAGCAGCGTCAAATGTGGCAGCTGCAAAGCTTGTTAACAATTAAAGCGTCAAAAATGAAATTAATGCCGTTTCACACAGTCCAGCCGCACCAGCGTCTGTCCGAATCGGAGGTAGCTAATAACAAAGTGCTGACCCCATAAGTCACCAAAAACAGCTGGCTGCTGGCTGAAAACGAGCCAGAACGCTGAATAAGAAAGTAAAGCGAGCAACCAGCGAGCCGGTTATTTGACCGGCTTGAAAGGCCAGGGATTTATCAAAGAAATAATCATAAATATGGCATAAATGTGACAACAACAGCTTAACTGGGCTTACAAGTGTGCGCTCAGGCGTAAAGCGCTAAATTTCAGACAGCAGAAGCAGCTGACCCAGCAAGAATATGAAAAAAGGTGATGAAAATTGATATATAAGAAGATATCGGTTACGGAAAAACTTCTTTAAGAAAAATAGTGAGATGAAAGCTTATACCAGTAAAATTATCTAAAGCTTTCTCATTCTAAGCTTATAAAATATACAAAAGATTTTTTAGAAAAACAGTAAGTTGAAAGCTGATACTAGAAAGATTTTTTGTGAAAAATAAGCTGATGAGAGACATTTTAATACAGCTTTTAAGAAATACATTATAATAGCATTAAGCTTTTAACTTACAAGCTCGCAGCTCTCAAAGCTTTCACTTTAAAAGCTCTATTTTCTTAATAAAATAAAAGAAAAACTATATTTACTTTAAGTTGGATTAATATTGGAAAGTGTTAGGGATGAAAGCTTCAAAGGCTTGAAAGCTTTACAAATTAATTGAAATACCACCATTAAATGTCGAAAAAAAATGAATGAATAAATGCAAAATATAAAGAGAAGCAGCCTACTCAAAAAGCGACATTTACATATATATTAGTTTGGCAAAATTTCGTCGTGGAAAATTAATAAAAAAAAAAATTTTATAATTTAAAACTGCTTTTAAAAAATTTCAGAGGTTAAAACTTTGTTTTAGGATGAAAGCTCATAGCCTCAAAGCCTTTTGTCAACATTTATTCTAATATTATTTGTGGAAAGAGTTGGTAAATTTCCCCAACATTCAATGCTACTGAAAGTGCTTTTATCAACGAGAGCTTTTGAATTATTTACGATTCTATATGTATTTTTTGAAACATTGTGAGTTAAATGTAGTTAAAGCGAAAGCTTTCAGCTGCTTAAAACGCTTTTGACCAAATAGCTTTTGAGCTTTTTTTATTTTTTTTAACAGTTTTTTCATGACATTTATAAATTTCTAAACAAATGTTTGCACTTTTTAATGAAAAAAGTTCTAAACTGCCTAAAAAGCTTTGGAGTTTTAATTTTTTACCATTTTTTTAATGCTATATATTGTTAAAAGATGTTTGTAGCTTTTAATGTCAAACGCTTTAAGCTACCTAAAATGCTTTTGACTGGAGAAGCTTTTGAACTTTTTTATTGTTTTTGTTTGTTTGCAGCTTTTTTTAAAAATAAATTTCGTATTGGGTTTCTTTACGCTCATAAAAAGCTGTTTGGTATGTGCCAAATAGTTGCTTTAGTAGATATGGAGCAGCTTAGTCACTTACTAAGCAGCTCGTGTCAGATATTTGCGATTTTTATACTCTCGCAACCTGTTGCTACAGAGTATAATAGTTTTGTTCACCTAACGGTTGTTTGTATCACCTAAAACTAATCGAGTTAGATATAGGGTTATATATATATAAATGATCAGGATGAAGAGACGAGTTGAAATCCGGGTGACTGTCTGTCCGTCCGTCCGTCTGTCCGTCCGTCCGTCCGTGCAAGCTCTAACTTGAGTAAAAATTGAGATATCTTTATGAAACTTGGTAGACATGTTTCTTGGTACCGTGAGACGGTTGGTATTGCAGATGGGCGTAATCGGACCACTGCCACGCCCACAAAACGCCATTAATCAAAAACAAATAACTTGCCATAACTAAGCTCCGCAATAAGATACAAGACTGTTATTTGGTACACAATATCACATTAGGGAGGGGCATCTGCAGTTAAAACTTTTTTTTAAAAAGTGGGCGTGGTCCCGCCTCTAATAGGTTTAATGTGCATATCTCCTAAACCGCTAATGCTATAATAACAAAATTCACTAGAAGCAAATGTTATTAGCACTTCTATTGACGGTGTGAAAATAGTTGAAATCGGGTGGCAACTCCGCCCACTCCCCATATAACGGTACTGTTAAAAACTACTAAAAGCGCGATAAATCAAGCACTAAACACGCCAGAGACAATTAATTTTATCTATGAGATGGTATAAGATGACTTTATAGGAACCGCGTTCAAAATTAGACAGTGGGCGTGGCACAGCCCACTTTTAGGTGAAAACCCATATCTTGGGATCTGCTTAACAGATTTCAACCAAATTCGGTGCATAACGTTCTTTTCATATTTTTATGTTATAGTACGAAAATGGGCGAAATCGGACTACAACCGCGCCTATTTCCCATATAACACCATTTTCAATTCCATCTGATTCTTTCAATTTCCACTATGCATATCAAGCAATAATGATTATATGGGGGTAAAACTTTGCGTGAATAATATGTTTAAAGTATGCCACCTTGTGACCAAAAATTGTCTAAATCGACCCAAAACTGTTCGCCCCTAAGTACTAAATATGTGGACCCCAGTTCCTATAGTTGACCTTCTACCGAAAATATCAGCCAATCCACAAAGAAATCTCAAACGAGAATACCATTTGACTTTGCGAGAGTATAAAATGTTCGGTTACATCCGAACTTAGCCCTTCCTTACTTGTTTTAGTAGCGTTTTATTATCGTATATATATATATGTATATATGTGCGCTGAACACCGTCGCAAAACTGATATGGCACCTGTTTTTTCCTCTTGTTGTATTTGTTAACCTCCCATCTCATATATCATTCTTTTCGTACTTCCTTTGTGCTTTATATTCTCTATGCTGCGTTGCTGCTCATCTGCTATTTTTTGCGCGCTACTACACACTTGTTGCAGTCCAATTAGCACCGACAGCGGCATAATGACCACTTTTGTAAAAAAGCAGTTGGAAAAAAGAATATATACATATATTCTGCGCTGAAGCCAAAATACTGCGAGTGAAACCCTTCGAACCGCTGTACGGGAATGTGTTTGTTTGTGGTGTGTATTTGTGGTCTTAATTGTTGCTTTCCTTTCACGGCTGCCACAGTCAACCGCATGCGCTAGTAATTTGTTTCGTTTTCTGATCATTTCTTCTAACATTTCGCTGCGCCGGTTTTCTTAAGCTTTTTTCAGCTTTTTAATTCTGCTTAAATACTGACCATTTGTAGTTGCTGGAAATTTAGTATGAAATTATGATTTAGAAGTAGTGTTTGTTGGGCCGCTTCTATCGGCTTTTATTTGGCAGCAGATTTATCATCTATGTATGTGTGTGCGTGCATGTGTGCCTACGCCCCTTGTTGTTAGCACTTTTTGGGTTAAATGAAAGTTACCTTGACGATTGACCTACATTTCACCGCACAAATATGGGAAGAGGGCCGGACATATGTATTCAGGCGCACATACATATATACAAACAATCATATACACAAACACGCACATGCTTAAAAGCATATGTGTTCATGTGCTTGAAAGTATGCAAGCCGCGGTCTCGCTTCCTCAGCCTTAGAAAATGCTTACAATGCGCTCACCAAAACATATATATAGATATATTAAGACGCAGACTATGACAGATTGTTTGTCACCACAATGGAGAAGCGCAGTCAAGCCAGCATCCATTACAACAACACGCAAAACCGTTTAGTCGTATTTTATAGTCAGAGCATGGATAAAAAAAGGTTTCTCTATGCTTTGTTAGTAGAAAAAGTGGCTTTTTACCGATATAGTTTTGGTTGTCTCTTAGAAGCACTTTCACATGCATTCTTGGTGCGCGTAGTGGCGGAAAATTCCACGACCTTTTAAGAGAATTATGAAAGATTTTCGACTTTGAATTGACTATAAGAAGTCCATATTGTGATATTATATAACAAAAAGTATTCAGACAAAAAATTTGACTATAAGAAGTCTATAATGTGCTACTGTGAAGCAAAAACTTTTCAGGACAAAAATTTCTAGTCGACCTTGGAGCTTTTTTAAGCTTAGTGAAAGCTTTCGAGTATCTGAAGAGCAAAATAAAGTCTAAATTTTCAGACGAAGTTGATTACAAGAAAAAATATGAATACGATTTATTTAAAATATTCTTAATAATTAGATAAAAAGAGAACTTTCGCAGTAAGCTTGAGCCTATAAGCATTCAAGTGAGTTTTAGAAAGAAAATTAATTTTGACTTTGAAATGACTAAAAGAAATTTATAATGTGATAACACAAAGAAAAAAATATACAAAAAAAAATTAAAGTCGACGTTAAAGCTTTTCTTAAGCATAGCAGAAAGCTTTCACATATATAAAGAGCAAAATAAGCTGTAAATTTTGCAATGTAATTGAGGAAACACAAACAAGGATTTTGTTTATTTATTATTCAATTAATTATTTAAATTATCTTCAAGTTAATGAAAAAAAAACTTTCGCAGTTGGTTTGAGCTTACAACTGTGTTAAAAAAAATTGGTTTTGACTTTGAAATCGGCACAAAAACTATATAGCGATGCGAGGAAGCGAGCGCGTTAATTTGATTGAAAAGGAAAGAAATGAAATTTAGAAAGTTTAAAGACGACTGTACTGAAATTTTAATGGTTAAAGGTTTAAAAGCTTTTGAGAGCTTTTAATAATGAGAAGGGACTCAATAGCTCTGCTCAGCTTTGAAACTTAAAAATTATATTACTTTTTTTTTTTTGAAAAACGGAATAAAAAATTAATTTACGATTTTCACACAATAACATTTTTATAGCTAGAAATATTTTCTAATAAATTCCTCTTTCCAACTCTTGCCTTTATTTATATATTCATACATTCCATTTGTATTATTTTTATGCAAATAATGACTCGTCACATGTTAATAAAACAAAAAACGGTAATTACAAATCGATTTAAGCAATGACCAATAGTATTTTTGTAAAACCAAACGCTTTATGGCGTCTTCAGCGACAAAAGCACGAAAGAAACAAAAGACTTAAGCGATAAACTCAAACTCAACACACTTATACTACATATGTATGTAAAGTAAATAAACTATGTTGTTGTTGCAAAAAATTAGTAAAAGTCATTATATATATCCAACAACACAAAAAAACAAACAACAAACTATTGCAGCAACAATAAATTACAACAACTATACTGAATTCAATAGCATATATAGAATGCAATGAAGTTTCTTTCGTTCACTTCGTCGTTTTTTTTTTTTATAGAAAGAATGAATTAGAAATTATGTTGCCAAGCAATTTATGTGTTGGCTTAGTGTGCTGGTGGAAAAAAGATGGATGATTGCTTGGAAAATACAACGCTGTTATGAGTTCGAAGCCACTACCGCGATGGAAACTGAGGGAGGCTGATGGAGAATGCGAAAAAATAGAGAGGGAAACGAGAGAAAAAAATTATATGCGGTGATATCAAAGGTAGAAAATTTCAACGTTATCGATTTGCTTTCGATTTTTTTGTACATACTGCAATTAAAGAAAATATATGCACGAAAGTGGACTAAAACGTTATTCAAGCGGTGAAAAAAAATTAGAAACTTTAAAATATTAATAAAACGTCGAAAAACTTTTTCAGAGATGAGCGATGCACCGAAATAATTAGATATATCGATGAGTTGGAGATTCCAATTTTTTTGTTGTAAACAAAATGAAGTCTATTGGCAGAAAAGTTTGTTATAGTTAAACACGATAACTTTACAATCGATAAGTTCTAATCATTTTGTATATGAGAGATAAGATATAGATTCTTTGTAAACAAAATAAATTATATTGGTCAGAAAAGCTTGTTATATATGAACACGATAACTTTACTATCGATAAGTACTCATCATAAACATGATCGATAAAAAAACAATTATTTGTAAAAAAAAATGAGCAACAGCAAAAATATTTGCTAAAAATTTGTATTAGATGTGACAATAATCATGAAAAAATCGATAGACCATAATAATCGCAAATATATCGATACATTATTGATAATAACTTTTGAAAAATGTTTATCAGAAATGTAGATATTAAGAAATCAGTAAATCGAGATAATCGAGTAAATAGCGATAGTTTATCGAAACCGATTTTTATTTATTTGGCAAAATTATACAAATTTTCACTAAGTTGTTTTATGTAACAACATTTTAAGCGAAAATCGATAACTCGTTTTAAGCACATTATAATTTGAATAGAGGTGAACATATTTATGTAAAAGTCCATCATTTTAATCAATCATGGAAAAATCGATATCGATAAATTATTGATATATAATTCTCTTTTGTTGACAAAATTAAAAATACTGGTCGGTATTATTTTTTACCGATGAGAATATTTATTAAAATCGATAAGTCTAATAAATTACAAATTCGTAGAGCGATATACAATAGAAGAAATTACTTTAAAAAGTGGTTTTTTATATACTTTTTTGGGTATACATTTTTTTACCAAAAGTTTTTATAATAATTTTTTTTAATTTCAAAACTTTTCCGTTTTAATTTTTTATTTATTTTTTGTTTACTTACGCATTTTCGTTTAGTTAATTTAATATGAATTTATTTGATTTGATTATTAGTGATTTAATTACAAATATATATTTTTTTTTTTTTTTTTAAATTTCAAAAAGTTTGCGAATAGCCTAGACTAGTCTAGCAAATTTTTTCTGCCTAGCAAATCATTGCAAATTATCCAGAGTTCATTGACACGCGCAAAAACCAACTAAATATAGCATTTTAATAGCTGCGAGCTACATTCTCACAACTCATTTGTATCTTTGCTGCATACGAGCACATATGCCTACGCATACTTGCATAACCGAATGCAGCACGCACACTTGACTCTTTGACCCAAATTGCCAGTCAATGCAATGGCTATTTGAACTTTACGCTACCGGGTACCGTAATGTGATAACCAAAGCGGCTATATATGAACAAATGGTGCGCATATATCTGTATGCATATACATATATAAAGATTTATACATAGATGCATATATGTAGCAGCATGCAAGCTTAAAAGGAATCATGTAATAATGCGAAAGCCTTTCAATTCAACCGTTGCATATACATAACTGGCTGCGTGAGTGCTTGCAAATATATATTTATATTTTTTTTATATACATACATATATACATTAGGGTGGTTTAAAAAAAACGTTTTTTCGCTTGGTACTCTGAAAAATAATTACTTAGACACGAATACAAAAATCACTCCAAAAATTATAAGAAACCAATTTATAAAGCAGTAATTTGCTACAAAATCGATGAAAGGTAATATTTTTTTAAGTAATTGGAAGCAAGATATAAATTGTTTATCTAATAATGAGGAAAAAAATATAAGAGAACTATAAGGCGTAGGACCTTCCCATTACAATTAAGAGTTCGCACTTGGGGAGATGTCTAAGAAGCTATTTTTCAGAGTATCAGTCAAAAAAAAGTATTCGTGTTTTGATCCACCCTAATATGCATACTATCTTTTTGTGTTGCATATTTATGATTTTATTACACCAATACACTCAAACAACAACACCAATAACAATAACAACCGAAATCGCCTGCCAACAAATTACCTGATTAATTACTAGAATGGTGAAGCAAAGAGCTTTGAATCGATAAGACATTGTAGAAAAAAAAAAAAAGTTACGGGTCTTTCGGAGTTTGTCTTTACGCCAGCTGTTATTTGATATATTCTCAGAGACGTCGTGTAGTGTGCAAGAAGATGCTTTTACTGCTGTGGAGCAGAGTATTGAAGAAGACCCGAAAGAGACCATCCGCTATCTCGCTCAACAATTGGAACTGTGCCCATCCGCTTTATGCAAGATTTTGCGGAAGGACCGTGATTTGAAGCTGAACGAGTATCAAGCATGTCGCACTTTTGGTTAATGCGCCCAAAACAAGATGACCACTTATCCCAATTATCACAAAAAAAAATTTTTAAGCGATGTAGCTCATTTCTGGTTGAATGGGTGTTATAATAAATAAAATTGTCGCCTTTGGAGTGATGATGATCCGCCAGCCATTGGTGAGACGCCGTTACATCCTCAAAAAGTTGTTCGATGGGTTGAGAGAATCATTGTTATATATGTAATGTTACAATCTATGGAGAACGCTTTAGAGCCATGATAAATTACTTTTTCATGGAGGATGTTGCTGTGAACGATTTTTGGTTCCAACCAGACGGCGCTATACGCCATACAGCCAACGAAAGAATCAATTTATTGAAGGAAACTCTTAGTGAGCGCATTACCGCGCATCGTCAGCCTGTAGCTTGATCCCCAAGATCTGCCTCTAAAACCCCGCTGAACTATTTTGTGTATTGTAGGGTTATGTGAAGACGCTTCGACGGACGATTCCATAAGTAACGAGATTCATTTTATTAAGTAGAGTATGTAAGTATGCTACATATATAATACAGATCGAAGAAAATACCGTAAAATGAGAACTATCTATCAAATTAGCATGATACGCACTGTTTCAAGCTTTATAACTTAGAAACGTGCAATCGTTGAAGAACTCGTTAAATTATCCATCTCTATCGGCAACATGAGGGGCATACGAAATAAAAAATATCTCAAAGTTCTAGTGAATCCCCATTAGTATTACAAAGGCAAAGGATGTTAACTAAACGCTAAATCTAGACGGATTTATAGAACATGAAGAGTTTCTTCAATAAAATTAGTAGATGTAACCAAGAGCAATATTATTGAATAGAAGTCGGAACTGAAAAGATACGACGCAGAAGTAAGAGAAAGGTTCCGTAGGATATATTGACTTTGTGAATCAGTTTAATTGTATTCAGCGGATGCCTACAAGAGCCCATGGGAATCTAACACTAAATAAAATAATTTCAAATCTTCACTTAAAGCCTCAATCATTTTTACCAAAAATATTTTAAATGCGGCGCCCGCTTTTTGAGTCCCAAACGCTTCGTGCAACTAAAAACCCAGTACAGTGCTGATTTCCATGATCCAATTTTGAAAAGAAGTCAGAGACTTCTGAAGTATTCCGAGGTTAGGTTAGGTCGTAGGGTTGTACATAATCGATGAATTGCACTTGGACAGATATTCGTTCTATGTGTTACCCACGAGTAGTGGATCACCAGATTCTCCGAGATCGACGCAGCGTTTTGAGCTTATCACAAAGTTGTTAAGGTGGTTAATATCAAGCGCAATCACTTGGCTTAGGTTCACCTTAGTTGTGTCTACCGAGGTAATTCAATCTTGGTGTGGCAATCTCAGCTTTGGCAAACAACGTCCGACAAAATATTTTGCGCACCGCCTGTGAACCATTCAGATCCCCTACAATTGCAGCGAGTTTGACTTTACTAAGAGCAAGTAGTTGGCTGAAGCTCTAACGGGTCCCTCTGGGTCAGAAGGATCTCGCAAACGCACAAGTTCTGATTCATAAGAGGTCCATAGGTCCAGCACTAGAACGCAAGAGAATATTGGTTAACCGACTCGCTTTTCTTCAAATGAAATTGGTGTAAAGGTGCACTCCCTAGCAAGCTCAACGGCTATGCAGTTTTCGGCGATTCCGCTGTGAGAGTGTATTCCTAAGAATACCTAAATTGAAGTTGTATCCCACATATGTATGTACGCGGACTGCTTGAGTGGATTCTCTGGCAACACTTTGTAAGCTTTGGTGGCCACTAACCATATGTCGATAGATGGACAGCTACCCCTTTTGCCATTTACAGCCACCATGCGGCAATTCGCCACCTCAATTGCGCGTTTGTTGTAACTTCTAACGTTTGCTGCAACTTGCCGCAGCCGCAGCATGACGTGCGTAATTTCAATTGACGTTGATTACGTTGCTGATGATGATTGTTGATGGTTGGCGATTGCTGGTCGCTGAACGCCGAACGCCAAACACTGTGCCACAATTGTGGATGTTGCATTGAAGGTTTGGTGGCGACTTATGAGGCTCTGATCATTTGCTGCCTGCTTGTCTTGTGTTGAACTGTCGCTGCGGCAGTCGCTGCTACGTGCGTTTGGCGGTCCGTCCGTCCGTTCGTGCATGTACATGCTTGATTGTTGATGATTTGATGGCTTGGATGATGATGGTGTCGTTTCTTGGTTGCAAATTTGCGGCATAGCCGCATGTAGCTAGGCTTTTATTATTCTAATTTTCCGTTTTAGTTGTTGTTATTGTTGTAGCATGCTTGTTGCTGCGGCATTTTATTGTAGCTAAGTGCGGCGCGCATTATGCGCATTTTTGTTGTTATTTATAGTGCGATCCTGTGGCATGTTGTTGTTGTGGCTGATTATTGTTGTTATTGTTGTTTTCGTGTTGTTTATGCTTGTTTATATGGCCATTCGCTGTTTTATTATTGCTGCCCGTAATATTGATGTATTGTTATTGTTGTTTTTTGTAGCACATTTCCCTACCGTCTCGCTAGTTATTTGTAATTATTGTTGTTTTTGATGCGCAGCGATGCGCAGGCGCCGCATTTGCCTTCACCACTACGCAAACAAGCAAACACACACACACATATATATATATATATATGTATATACTTAGCATTTCTAGCTATACGCTAACATATTAACAATTCGCTGGCAAGTTGCATTGTTATTATTGTGCTTATTGTTGTTGTTATTGTTGTTTATATTGTGCCCGCTGTCGGTTGATTGCAATGATACGTAATTTATTTGCATAGATTTGCAGAAATTGTAATCATCAAGTGCAGCCGCAGAACAAATTCTTGGCCAACAACGCGCCGGTTGCAACATTGCTGCTGTTGTTGTTGCTGCTATTTCGTTTTTTTCTGTTACATACATACACAGCAAAGCGTTATTGCTGCAAAGTGGCATGCAACACTGGATGGAAAGGTTCAAGTATATGTCAGTTGAATGGCCTGACAGCCAGCCGTGGCGTCATAGAACGCGCAACCAGCCGCAACAGTCAACAAACTTATAGCTCTCGACACACACACACACACATACGCGCGCGCTTACAAGTGAGCTGTAGCATCTTTAGTTCTTCTTGTTGTTGTTTTCTTTTTCATTTTATTGCTTCATATTTTTTGCATTTTCCGATTGGCATTCTGCGCCGCACTGACAATTTGCGCGCTGCTTCTTCTTCTTTTTAAGCTGCCGCATGCGCTATGCGGCCAACAGCATCTAGGCTGTTAGTTCACGCTGCTAATGTGTATAAAAGTTCAATCAACTGCAAAGCCTCGTCAAAAAAAAAAACTATTTACATGCATACACATACATAGATACAAGTACACACACATATATATATATATACATAACTTTTTTTCGTTCTTGCTCTGCTTATGGCCGGCTTTGTAAAGCAGCTGAGAAAATTCTAACCAAAATGCTTGGCAAGGTGCAACCAAGGTGCATAATACCTACATACGTATGTGTTTGTTTGCGCATCACGTGACCTTTGCATTGCAATCGGTGAAAAATAGAGAGCATGGCTTCTACTTAAATGCTTATGCTTAGACTCTAGTGCCTTGCAAAGAGGACTTCAGCTATCGTTAAGAAGCAGAAGTGAAAAAAATAATAATAACCAAAACTTGTATAACGGTTGTATGATGGCATGCCGTTGTTTTGAAGAGTAACTGTTTAGAACTTCAGTCGCTGTCACTTTAAGGCGTCACTGCTCATCTGTCTTTCTGTATATACGCAAACCAGATCCTTAGTTTTTGATATATCGATCTGAAATTTAGCACACTTTCTTTTGTCCCCCAGAAGCTGCTCAGTTGTCGGAACCGCCAATATCGTACCAGTATACGATATAGCTGTCATATAAACTGATCATTTAAAATCGATCCTTGTATGGAAAACGTTTTTAGTTGACGAGATATCTTTACGAAATTCGATATAGATTATTCTCCAAGGCAACGGTATAATTTCCAAAGAAATAGTTCAAAACGGACTACTATGACATATAGCTGCCATACAAACTGAACGATCAAATTCAAGGTAAGCAACTTTTTATACCCTGGTTAATCTTTTTATTCTTTCCCATTGTTCATTTGCTCCACTATGAATTTTCAGCTATTCTAGTTTTTTTCTATTAACTTATTTTTTCTTCTTCGCGCTTATAGTACACAACTTCTTCTTCTTCGTCTTCCCAGTTATCAATTCCTGGTGCACTGCTTCTATCTCTTCCTCTTCTTCACCTGTAATCTTGTGCCCTTTTCTTCGTTTCACTTTTTCTTTACTCATTTTACTGTTATTATCACTCCCACCTCTGAACAGTATTTCTTTTTTTGCTTTTTATTTCTTTTATTCTTTCCTTCCATTTTTCGTTCCCTGTTCATATCCTTCACACTTTTTATATACCACTTCAATTTAGTTTGTACTTTTCATTACATTTACTTCTTCTTCCTAAGCCTTTAGCTTTAAATTCTTTATAAATTTTCCTTATTGTCTGACATTACTTTCAATATTCTTCTTACATTTACTCACGGAGTCCAAAATACAAACAAATCCTCCTACCATTGGGACCCTCTTTGCTTTCGCACAAATCGCTCCAATCCAAAATCTGCAAAATTATACAACAGATTGGTATTGTTCCATTCGCACTAAGCTCCAAGCTGCACAACTAAGAAACTTCATATCGTTAAGGAAGTCGTAAAATTATCCTCTTGAATTCTTTATAGCTTCAAAACACTAATTGGTACTAAGAACGCTACTAATACAGACTACATCTTAGAGATTTGAACCACAGGACATATTTAGTAAGTTGTTTAGAAAAAGACTTAACGAATGAAGGCTTTCCTAAAGTGCAATCTTATTTAAGGAAAAAAAAAACTAATAATTTGATGTAAAAGTTAACACCGAACTTAGATATCGTTTTCTGTTCATTCTCCTAACTTTATTTTTATCAATTTAGAAAAAAATATAGTTGAATTCCGCCATAAATCTCTTAATGTCCAAGCCAAGCTCTGAAAGTTGGTAATAACCAGCGAACGGCGACAGCGCACGAAGTGTTCGTTTAGAGATATGATCAGGATGGTTAGTCCTCTGCAAAGTTGTTATTAAACTTTCTGGCTACTAAGTACTGTACTCAGTACATCTATCGCTTTAGCTTTCTTTGTTTTTTTCACAGCGAATCGTGAACCGCCGAAGAGCAAGTGCTAAAGGTACAATGTTTTGGAAGGATGTGCTATGCTGATCGGGGTAGGTAGCTATCGAAAAGTCTAAAACAACTTCCTTGATCAAGAACAAAACCATGTGCGAATTACGAGAAGTTAGAATGTTAGATCTTGGGATTTCAATTCGTAAGTGATTATTGAGCTGTCGGGAATACTCATTTTATTGCTACAAGCTTTCTTAATACGAGTACATATCTATGCGTCTTCGAATGTTAAATTTTTCTCCCGATAAGCCCCGCTAGTCTAACACACATTCTCGCCATATCATCTCATAGCTAAAATGTACTCATATAAGTGGATATGTGTATGCACAGTGCCATTTCGAAGCGGTAATTACACGCGCATGAAAAACTGCAGCAAAGCAAATGCTATTGGCTATAAATATTTACCATACCAAGCAGGCGGCAAGCGGCAAACAGCACAAACAACAAGTGTAATGCGCAACATCGGAAAATAAAAATGGAAATTACAGCAGATGCATTTTATGATGTACATCTTTCACTCAATAAAAATGGCAAATTACCAGCAAACACTTGGCGCAAGTGATCGGCCTAGCAAGGCAAACTTCGGTTGTGGCGGCAGTGCCAGGTAGTTATCAAATAAAACAACCTGTTGTTGCATTAAGAACCGGCAAGCAAATAGAGGATTTGAGTGTTTGAGCGCAAGTGTCATTTCCGCCGAGCGCGCAAGAATCGATGAGTGGACGGATGGATGGCTGAATCGGCAGCAGAAAGAGGTACGAACAAGTGGCTGCTGACGGACGCGTTGTCCGTTGGAAGCAATGGCTGGATGGATGGACCAACGGTTAAATTGAGGTAAGAGCCACGGGTAGACGACTGTGGCGACGCGCGGCATACAAGACGGGCGGTCGAAGCCGTGGATGGATAGCTGAACGGACAGCTTAATGACCCGGCGCTGAATGGACGGCTGTTTGGACATCCGACCGAGCGACCGACCGACCGACCGAGAAATCAACGACCGATTGAGGAAGCACAGTTTGCGCGGTGGTGAATGTGAAATTTAATTGCTACTTTCCAATAGTGTACGGCTAACGTGCTGAGAAACAATCACCTAGCAGCCAACACTGCTTGCGACAATGTGTTCACTACTGTTTTTGGTCAATTCTATGAAGTGTCAATTATGGCAATTGCATTATGGATTGTACTGCGAAATACCATATCTATATGTTATTGGAATTTCTTATTACTTCTATGCCACCAAAGGCATATTAAGATAGTCAGCTTACACATAAGTGGGTTAAGCCACTTTGTGTTCGTTGGTTTGACATGCATGAAGCTCTTTTGGGTTACGCAGCCGGACATTTTTGGCTAATCAAAAAGAAAACAGCAAGGAACACTCAACTTGAGTGGTACACAGTGGGTATGGGGCTAACGTAAGCCTCCAGTGACAAGCTGCAGTAGTTGATGTGCGGCTGTCAAGCGCCTACAAATGTCGGTATTATCGATACGCGGCAGCTTGACAGCTTCATTTCGAAAAAAATGCCATAAGTAGTGGGTTGAAGTGGCGAAAAAATGGGTTCTTAGATGGCAGGTGGCTAGCTTAGAGTATCGCTAAAGTAAAAAGGAGGTCACAGCAAAATAAAATTGAAGAACTCTAGAACTTGGCTATTGAATACAGAAATAATTCACTTGAAGATCTGAAGACCCAACAAACTTAAGTCGCAAGCTTTTGTTTCGAGCCAACTTAAGGCACAGTTCAATATCTTCCCAGTTTTGTCGAGCATATTTTCTGAATGAAAAGCGCGAATCTAGGACACGGGACGAGACCTTTAGTGTGTTTACATAAGATAATCGCTTCAGGAGATAAACTTCAGCGCTTCTAAAACTAGTTACATGAAATCAAGATCTAGGTTTCATGGACCGGCATCAGACTGCCCTGTCTATGAGTGATATGTCTGCCCACTAGCGCTTCGACAACAATTAATTCGAATATTTATTAGCTAGAGGACCTACTTCTGTCTTTTTAATTTTCCAATAACCGATCACCATGCGTAATTTCCTTTGGCAAAGCAAACATTTACCGCAAATGTCGCAAGACGCTGCCATTGTGACTTTTTCAGCGGATGTGTTAAGTCAATTAGAGTAAACTTTATGGTAAGGAAATTATGCAATTAACTGAATAAATATATAGTGTTATGTGGATATGGTGAACAAAACTTCGTAAGCTTTAAAAGTTGTATACATCCTCAGCTCTAGAAGGGTTAAGTCGCAAGCTCCGTAGTTCTGAGCTACCGGTAATCTGAAATATCATGGTAATCGGTTAAAATTGTGCCCAAAATCGAGAACATGATACCGATGTACTCAACTCTTTGGAATACCGAGATTACCAATGCCTATCCATCCTAGATCTTACCTTTACACTTTTAATAAGTTGAATGTTTTATAAATCGCTCGTCCTATGTAATATGCAGGCTAGGAATTTTTCTAACTTTTGAGTTTCTGTTTCAGATAGCCTTCTCTGACGTTTTACAGAAATAACATTGATCCATATGTCAGTTCGCTGTAAAGTCTTAGTGTTAATTAAATATCCGAGTGGTCTTTGAAGTATTAAAAATTTTCATTTCGCTGAGGGACTTCAATCAGTCTAGTAATCTTCGAATGCTCCTCCACCTACGCTTAATTCATTTAGAGAGTTTTGTAGTTCAGCGCCTATAGTTATGCAATACCTTATATAAACTTTAACTGAAAAGATTTAAGGCAAAAATCCTCGCGTCTTACCGAGGTAATACTGTATGCAAATATATCAAAACATACCCACATTTGCATATGGCATTTCATACTTCATAAATTGACAGAAACGATTGCAATAAAGCATAATCTACTACTGTTTTTCTACTTTTTTTATTAGCTTCCGTTTTGCTTCGTCTTGCGAACATTATTCGCTTCCTGTATGTGGAAATTTGCTTGCATAATAAACGGTTTCACATGTCAATATAATTAATAGTTTATTTACTGACATATCAACAAGTAAATCGAAACGTTGTAATCAATCAACGATTACAACGTGCAGTCCATTTGCCGGTGGAAGCGTTCGCATGTTATCCTTTCAATAATAAACTAATATTTGCATTCTACTTCGATTATAAAATAATGAAGCAATTAGGTTAGATTGTCAACAAAACTAAAGAAGTAAGAACGGTTGACAAGGCGTGGACCACAAAAGCAACAAGCGGTTATCGTGTTATAATTATATGTGACATAATTGTCAATTTTTCGTTCAACGGGCAGCCGGGGATAACTGGTAAGAATGCGCAGTACAAATTGGGTTGGCTAATCGTGTTCAAAAGCAGCGTCACGATCGATAACACGCGCACAGATCTACTCCACATTTTTTAGGGCTGAGAATGATCTTGTGACTGACTTTTAGCCGAAAGTTTACTATTTTAGTTACGGTAGGAAGTCAATCAGAGGTTATAACTGTCAATGACGACGAGTTTGCGGAATGAATGAGGAAAATGAACCGAGTTCACAATTGACCAACATAAAAGCCCGTCACTATTACTGTCATATAATGACAGAAGACTACAAAGTTGAGCTCGCAGTTTTAAAAAAACCAAAGATTATAAGGCCGAGGTCCCAATTTACGAAACCACAGCTAATTTCTGCAGAACTATGATTCAGGTCAAATTTAAACTCATACCCAGTATGAGCAGAATCGATCAGTTGGGCATGATCGTGTAATCCTGCTGCTAAAAGACTTGATTGAAACTGGAAGTCTAGCAATACCATTAAATCCAGTCGATTTTATAACTCTGAATTGAAATGAGAACAACGTTTCTTGATTTAGTTAGTTGTTTGAGTGGCGTTTCAAATACAATTTTTTAGCTGCTGTGATGAACTAAAATGAGCTCGAACAATAAACAAGTCCAAGCAGACTTGAGACTCTAACCAGGCATTCCGGCCTATAAAATGCAATAAATAATTTGTAAATGTTCTGTATAAAATTGTTTATTTTCTTATTTATGTATATCTATCATATTGCTGGCACTTTGCATAAGCTATTTCGTTCATTTAAAACTTGAATTTGTAGTTCTCAAGTGGTTTATTACATATTTTTTATATATGGAACTTAATGAAATTATAAACTAAAATTGGTTGGAATATATGCTAGATTCTACGCTCAGTTACACCTACTAGCGTGCCTCAGAACCAGTTAATTCTGACCTAACCCAACAAAACCGCTTTCAAACTGGTTAAAATACTGTCGAAACTTTACGAAAAATATTACAAATGTTTAAATATTTCTTAGTTTAATAAATTATGCTATTAAACATAAATATGTATATGCAACTTGCAAGATGAAATATCTTTTTTTAGCAACAACAGTGCCAACAATGTCAAGCAGTGTTGCTTAATACTTGACCCAGTTACACGAATGAAGAAGTCGTTAATGCATACAGAAATTCCCTTTCGAAACGAGTGCGTGGGTGCATACAAAATAGCATAAAAGTAAGCAGAGAAATAATACGAAGCAGAAGTGTGGAAAAAAGAAGAAGCCGCTGTGAGGTGAAGCCACAAAAGGTGATAATGCAAGCGTACAGAACAATTGTGGCAAGAATTCACAATGTTTAGACAGTTGGTTGGGAAAGCGCGTTGCGCATGCGCAACAATAAGAATAATAACGAGTAGAATGCAGTAACGAGTAACAATTGAGAGGGAGAAAAAATGTCAATTTATATAAAAAAAACAAATATAAGAAGAAAGAAAGAATTTTAGTTGCAACAAAGCTAGAGTGCCCTTCACAAATAAAATAGTTTTTATACAATAACTTGATTTCGATCGTTCAATTTGTATGGTAGCTATATGTTGTAGTGGTACGTTCTGGAAAACTTCTTCAGATATTAAAGCGTTGCCTTGGATGATAATCCGCGCAAAATTTCTTGAATATATCTCGTTAAATAAAAAAATTTTTCTTACAAAGGCTTAATTTGGATCGTTCAGTTTGTATGGTAGCTATAAGCTATAGAGGTCCGATATCGGCGGTTACAACAAATGAGCAGCTTCTTGTTGAGGAAAGTACGCTTGTAAAATTTCAGATCGATATCTCAAAAACTGAGGAACTTAATATACCCTGTTCAGGGTATAAAAATATAAAATATTATTAAAACAAGGCAATAAAGCAATACAAGAAAAAAGTTTGAGAAAAATGCAAAATTTCAGAAACAAAAAGAAATAAATTAAGAAATATTGCGGAAAAAATTAAAATGTGTGCTTTGTTGTTATTACCAGCTGGCATGCGTTAAATGTGGGCTGCGTAGCGCAGTGGCATCATGCATTTATACGCCAGCATAAATTACATATGTATTATAGGGATGTTCGTGCAAACGAAACTGGGTTACAGGGGCGTGTGCCAAAGCATATTAAATATCAAAATACGCCGGAGCGTCCAATCGCACACACGCCGAGGCGCAAATAGATGCATATATGCATTAACAATGGCATGCCACAGTGACACACAACAACAACAAAGTCAAAGTCATTTAAATTCAAAACTCGACCGATACGACCCATCGACCAACGCCGCTTTAACAGCATAAAAGCCAATTTTGCAACGCCACCGCAGGCAATATGCAACATGCTTTACAAACTGTACATATACATGTATACATATGTACCATATACATATATACTCGCAAATATAAATATCTTTACTACATACTACAAAATTTATCGATTCTTTATCTCTGTCGCTATGTGGGCAGCTGATGCAAACAAGTAGCGCACAGTGGGCCGGAATGAATAAAATTTGAAGCAAAACAGGAATAACAGTTAACTTCGGCTACACTGAAACTTGAATATACTTCACAGGTGCAAGATAAAACGCATAAAAAGGTATAAACAGATCTTAATCTGGATTTTGATCGATCAGTTTGTATGGCAGCTATATGCTATAGTGATCCAATATCGGCACTTCCAACAAATAAGCAGCTTTTTGAGGAGAAAAGAACTTGTGCAAAATTTCATATCGATATCTCCAAAACTGAGTTCGCGCATATACAGGTCGACAGACAAAGAACTAAGCAAATCAGACTATATCCTCCCAAGGTTAGATTTCAATAGTCACTTTCGGATGAGGATACCCTCAGGATGTGAATGGAGAAGAGGTTTAGTAGGGGAGAAGGATACTACCTCTATCCACACCGATGGGTCCGAAATGGACTGCAGAGTAAGGGCAGGAGTATACTCCAATGGTCTTGACATCTCATTTTCCATCCGTCTACCAAACCCAGCCGGCATCTTCCAAGCGGAAGTATTAGGTATAGAGAAGGCCTGTGGAGTTCTATTGAATAACTACGGCGTGATACAGAAAGCAACCATTTACACGGATAGCTAGGGGGCACTGCTGGCTTTGTCAACACCTAGGATTAATTCCAATGTAGTAAATAAATGCAGGAAGGTTTAAGCTCCCTGGCTGGTAAATTCGACTTATCCATATTTTAGGTTCATTTTCGGGTTATTGTTGTTGAACCGAAATTCGCTATTTGATTCGCTATTATTTGCTCCCTGTACTGCTTGGCTTGGAGAGGTGTTCGGGAATTCTCTACATTGTGAGCTCGTACATAACAGCATCTT
Source organism: Bactrocera oleae (assembly GCF_042242935.1). Taxonomy (NCBI): domain Eukaryota; kingdom Metazoa; phylum Arthropoda; class Insecta; order Diptera; family Tephritidae; genus Bactrocera; species Bactrocera oleae. The sequence continues at coordinate 7,338,133 of NC_091539.1, forward strand.
TAACTCAGTAATTTTCTATGACAAGATACCAAATGTAAAAATCGTTGGATGGAACCGACCTAAACTTCCCCTGCGGACTGCCTTTTGAACTAAATGTATTGAGCGGGCTACTAACCTGTTCAGATAATAGGAAACAAAATACCGCAGGTCGAAACCGTAGTTAAAATCTAGAAATACCAGAAGCCCACTAATACCGAAATATTGCTTACTAGCTTTTTTTTGGCGAAAGACTTTCAGCGTATACAAACAGCTCAAGTTACTTCAGAAGATCCGTCTCAACTTAGCCGCAAACCAATCAGCGATTCAACACTACTGCTGCAACATGGCACAGTGCACACTGCTGCATGCCATTCCGCCGAAAGCATTTGGAAAGTAGTCAATTGCAATGTTTTCTGGCAAATCGAGACGCGATCTATGTTTTGCCGATTAGTCGATTGTGCGCGTCCATTCGTCTATGGCGCACAAGAGCGCGGGTGCGTTTCGGAACTCGACATGTTCGCAGAGACTTGAGTGTTTTCTTGTGCTTTGGACTTTTCTTTTGCTTTTCCAGCCTTTGGTTCTATTCTTTGCTTTACTCGTATCTTGTTTTTTCTTTTTTCTTTTTTTTTGGCAACGCTGAATCGTTGCGCTCCAACTCAACTGTCACGTTTGATTTTAACCTTTTGCAGCGCGGTACGAGAGTATTTACAGCGTACGCCATCGCCACCTCCGCACTGCTTTGCGTTGAACTCATGTTTTTGACCGTATTGCTTGCATTCTGCAATCGTAATTGTTGTTATCGTTGTTGTTGTGGTTTGTACGAGTACTATGTTTTTCTTTTTTTGCGCTCTCAACGACCACTCGACATGACCTATTGTGTACGCGGCTCGCTGTTCATTGTGCATATTGAATTATTTCCTACTTCACGTTACAACTTTTCTGCAAGTGTCTACGATCTTCGTCGTTTTGTTTGTTTGTTGCGTCGTGGCATTTTCTAACGGTGTCGTTTGTGCCATTTCTGGCGGTTAACAAACAACTCCACCTCATTCAATCCATCCGAGCATCCATCCATCCAACCACAAGCCACGCGTACATCCATCCATTTACTTAACCAACCGTCCATCCACCCTCGAAGTTCTTGTTTATCTAACATTTGGCTTGGGAAAGTTTTCACTTGGCGTTGTCAGGATGTTTGACGTTGAAGTTGTTTGTGAAGTTTCCGAAAACAATGGCATCTTCTTGTCTGGTCTAACTCTCCGCGCTCCAGTTCGTGCCCGCCTTTTTGAACTCTCGCCTGCGGATTTTTTGTTCAAGCTGGTGCGTGTTGTCTTTTGGGCAATTAGCTCGTGATAGCTTCGTCCATTACAGTTCAGTTTCGTGAGTACATTTTCACGAAAATTGTCGAAAGCGAAATTTAATTTTTATTGTTTGCAAATAAGTATATAAAGATAATTGTATGAATTTTTAGCCCCGCTGACAAACAAACTGGGTTAAGGTCAAGCCATTTAGTAGCGGTTAGAGCTTGGGTCATTAGAGCAACAGATTGGCACTGCAATGAGCGGGGCTATTGAAATGCACGATCGTATGAACTTTTGTGGAGCTTAGCTATCTTCAAAGCATCAAAATTAAATTTTAAGTCGTCCGAACGTATGTTGGGCCTCCTCAGATATATATATCATAAACATAATGACGCGAGAGTACAAAGTGGAGCTCTTAACTCGACTTCGACATTTGTTAAATCTTCTAATGAGCTTGATAGATCCTTAGCAACGTTCAGATCACAAACTTTGCTCTGCAAAACCTTAAAGAATTAAGCGATTCCCAAATAAGCTGCAAAATGAGCTATTATATTATAATAGCCACGAGCTTACAGTGAACACAATCGCTTGAGTTTTTAAGTAGATTGGCGACTCTCAGGGTACAAAAAAGAAGTTTCCAACTGACCTTGAAATCTATCTGTTATATTTTCCATGTCGTAATTTACGCGTGAGTGAGAGATTAGAAACTCTTTCAGTTTTAGGTTATTTTTGATTGCTAGGGGTAAGCTTTTAAAGACTTCAAGTCAATGAATGTCAAACGGCCGCTAGCCAGAAAACCTACTATAATAATTCATCGTCTTCTTGCTTAGAGAAGCTTGTAAAACTACTCTATGGAATACAGAAATTAGAGCTTACTGAAGGTAATGAGAAGATTTGGAGCACCTGCCTCGCTACATGTCAAGAAGTCCACAGACCGCATTGAGTTCAGGGTTAAAGCTTCTGGTTTGGAGGTTTAATCGTACTTCGATGCTCTCTGATTTCGCTAATTGTATTCAAGAAAACTGGTTTAAAGTTTTATTTTCTTCATCTTTATTTCAGGATTTGGAATCTTGGCCTTAGTTACTGCCTTACTGGTGAGATGGTCTACTTGTGTAGACCCTGCCAATGAAGACGCAGACTACAGAGCACTACAAGGTTTCACAGAACGCTATTTAAAATTATTGCAGCTCATCTGTAACTGAGTCTGAGTCCGGCGGTTGTGATAAGACGTCTCGCTTCATTTCGATGCCCTTCATAGAGTGATTTATAAGTTTAGCCGTCTACAGCAACTAAATCGCGACACAACTAAATTACCTTTAGTACCATATCTTCAATAGCTTGGTGTATAGGTACTCCTCCGAAATCTAACTTTCCGAAATCCAGTTCTAGTCTTCTAGTCTAGTTTAACTGCTAGTCATAACTTAACAAAGCTACAGTCTGTCGCTAAAAATAGTCATAATTAGCAACTCATCGCCCTGCAGCTCCGTTTGTAACGACAGCAACTTGTTGTCGTCGACGCGTATTTTCTTAGAACAGCGAAATTTATGTGTTCGCAATAAATCGACGACCATTTCCTCAGAACGGTAGTTAAAAATTAGTCAAGCGTAAGTTGACCACCAACTGTATGCATCATCTAAGTCTAACGCGGCGTCGACCACAAACCAATGACACTGTAAAGCAGTTGGACTTGAAGGCAAGAACAGTTTCGTTTGTGGACACGGGCAACGAAGTACAGCAGTAATTTCAAAATACCGTCAAATGTGCTATCAAATTTACAGAAATCAACACAAATTTGCGCGCAGGCGCAACCGAATTACACTTTGTCATGCAAAAGTCACCGAGGAGGACAGAAAATGAAAGAAAGTAGCAGAAAAAACAATTTTACAACAGCACTAAAGATGATTTTTATTGCCAAGGCACACACACACAGACTCTAATACACAGCGACAAATAAATGAAGTTACTTCCCGTTTTATTCGCTGTTCTTTATTTGTTGTTGCTTTTTTGTTCGCTTAAAACGTCCTAAAGTGATTAGCAAAATTTGTTGTTGTTGTTATTGCTATTGTTGCCACTGTATCTCTTTCAAACAATAAAATGCCATTAAATCGGCAGCAATGGTTGCAGCCGCAGCATCAGGCGCTGAGCGAAGAACGCAAAAATTGCTGTTAATTCTATTTACCGCTTGTCGCCTGCAAAACAGACACGCCAAAGAGCTGGCAATAACAAGAAAAACAACAACAAAACACAGGAAAATTAACCAAAAGCCAAGTTGAACGAAATAAAAAACAATGTGAGCAGCAGGAATGACAATACTCACAATTAGCAGCAGCAGTCAAACACCAGCAACAACAATATTGGCCACCAAAGCTGACGGGAAAAGTAACGGCGCGGCTATGAAATGATTTGCACTGAAGCAACGTCAGCGGGAAATCAGCCAAGCAACAGCTGTATGAAGGCGATACGTGGCTGGGACTAAATGTATCACGATCGACGGTAAATACTGATAACTGAATACCAAGAAACTTCAGTTGGGTTGCAGAGATACACTTATTTCGAGAATTTTAAAGGCGTCACGGATTTGGTATTCAAATTCACTTGCAGCACGTGAAAAGCATCTTATAAGATAAGCACGATAATTTAATTAGGGCTCGACGTACGTTCTATCCTTTTTTAAGATCAAAAATTATTCTTTACTATTTCTCCTATCGCTCTTCGACCAATCGAGAGCTTTTGTTGATCCGGTCTCATTTTATAACCAGATGCGCGTGATCCCTCGATGTCTAGCAGCCATAACCGCATTTAGGCAGTCGGTGAGAAAGATACGTTTAGTCTTTTTAGTGGCTTAAATCATTCTGTGCTCGTTCTGCTAATTCTATTTTACTCATCCAGGCTTCTCGTAGATCCGGTTTCATCTTATATCCAGCTGCATCTGATCGCTCAATCTCCGTATCACTCTTTTATACGTCGATGAAGAACTCACTTGGAGTTCAGTCATTTTCAATGCTTATAAAGTATGCCGTGTTATGTTTATATCTCTCTCCGGTCCATCGAAACTTCTCGTTAGTCCGGTCTCATTTTATATCTATATGCATCCGCACACTAACCGGCTGTCGGCGCCAGATCATCCGTTGAGCCGTCGGTTTGGAAAATTCACTCTTTATCCATCCAAGACCAGTTATTAAACAAGTCAACCTGAAATCTTCTTTGTTCTAAGAAGTGACTTCCCCGCCCTCGTACTGTCTTTAACTCAGCTCTGCCTTGGTTGTTGCTGATTTCCTTTATTTTTTTCATTTTCTACTTTTCCTGCGTATTCATTGCGGTTACCACCCACAAGCGACAAGCACAAACCGACTCAGCAACATAGAAGTGCTTTCATACCGGCGCGTATGTACATATGTATATAAATGACACTGTCAGTCGTCGTCGACGTTCGCTAATGTCACTTTTGTACCGCAAGCAGAAAATTCGCAAATGAACAAATCCGTTAGAGTTTGCCACAAAATACTATGACTTTGCTACAAACGTTGAAGTGCTAGTCGAAGTTGAAGTGGAAGCAGAGAAGGAAGTACATACTCCACAGGGCTACGCTTCACTTGTGCGCATTTTTTGTGGCTTTTACTCTTTCTTTTTGTCTTTCAGAGTAGAGATATATGTCTTTTTTTTTTATAAACGCACTGTCTTAAATAGTGTACAAAGATAGTATACATTTAGTTCTTTCGCTTTATTGTAGAAAAAAGAAGTCAACGAGCTCTATCATGTCATTGAAGGAGCTCTTACTTACTCGAAGGCGAAAGATTGTCAATAGCACGGTTTTAATTTGTAGCAGAGATCTAGAGAGCGTTTGTTAATTATCTGCATACCAGAAACTCTGCCTCTTGCTGGATTTTTCCAAATTAAACCAATGATCACTTCAAAATCACTCTCTATAACCCATTTCTCCGGTTTTGAGAAAGGATTTAGAGATTAGAGTGATGAGAGTTTTCAGTTTTTAACTAAAACCATAAAACGTCGAGTACTCACAGTATTTTGCTCATCTAGACAGGGATAATTATTTAAGCGATGCAATGAAAATTGCAAAGTAGGAAACTATTGTCCGTTAAGCATAAGTCCGGTCTTAGATACTTTCCTCGAAATGGGCTCGAGTGAAAGTTCCATTGAGCTTACAAAAGTGAGAAATACTAGGGGTTTAGACCTGTGGCATAGGAAAACACATGCCGGGAGGTACCAATAAGCTTATAACTGCTAAGTAGTTTTGAGTAGGCTGCTAAGATGAACTCACCAGATATAAACCTAAAAGCTTTTAATATCTACAAAAAGCTTCGCAATCGCAATCAACTTGATGCAGACTGTTCCATTGAAGGCACGAAAGTTCGGTTGCTTTAAAAAGCATAATAATTAAAAATAGATTACCAGAAAAGTTTACTACCAGCTTAACATGCCGTTATGTAAGAAATAATTTAAATTTATTATATAATTGCAGCGCAATGAATATGACATAACGCCACTTCATTTAACACAATCACACAGCAAATTATATAAACCTCTTGCAGCGACTCGTCTGCTAGTCATGCCAATGTTCTTTACTTTCAGATTTATTATTTTACAAGAAATATTACTCTATGGCAACGCGTTATGGCTTCACCATTAACATTCTCATTCGTTTTGTCATTTCCTTTTTATTCAATTTATTTTAGCGTGAAATTAATATTGGATGCATATAGCGATTGGTATAGATGCATGAGTGGCCTTAGCGCTAACAAAGAAAAGAGTGAAGATAAAGTTTTTAATACGTCTTTTTATTATATTAATAAAGATATTGTTGTTGTAATAAACGGTAATTTAATTTATGACCTTGAAAGGTCATAAACGTTCGATAAAAAGCTGGTATTATATGGTCGGCTCAAATTCGTTGCTCTGTCAGTCAAAAAAATTATTTATAAGTCGTGAGGTAAGATCCTTAAGCTACCAAAGCATTACCAATTAGACCGACCTGCAAAACTCATCAATTGTTCCGCTCTTTTTGACGAGCTAATTCGTTATAGACTTGCCGTCGAGGCATTACCTATACCCTGATCAAATTACAATTATAGTCAGTTCTTGGCAGTCAAGCTTTATAAAACCTCTTTTTTATTCTTCAAAAACTCGCAATATTACGTAAAAGATAGTTAGTTAAACCAAGAACTTTCCGCGTTTTTTGTTGATTTTTAGTCAGACAAAACTCGTGATGGAAGACAGAATTCGCAAAATACCATTCTGAGGGGAATCAAGCAAGATTACGTCATAAGTACTTGTAAACAAATTTTACATCTTTACAACCTTGCATAACCCTATGCTGCAGGCCTAATGACCTCATATAGATGTCAGGTATATACTGTAGACTCTAAAAGGTATCTAAGATTCTTCTAACCCTTCTTGATCCAACAGGTTTTTGTTTCATCAATATCAATCTGAATGGATTGATGTATATTCCTTCATCAAGTCGAAATCCAGAGCTTTTAAGCACACATGTAAGGTTCTCGCTATAATGCAATTACTTCGCTGTCGGAACAATAATGGTACTATCTGAAGATGAAAAGTAGGTGTCTTTATCTTTCCCAAGTTTATATTAAAATTAGATTAAATCATGAACTCAGGACGCAATGAAACCAAGCTCCAGTAAAAAAGGTGAAATGACGTAAAAGCTCCGAATTGTAGAGGGTGTCTTATGTAGTAAATATTTTAATTGAGTGTCGGTTTATTAAGTAGATAGAATCATAGAATGATTCGAAAGCTGGCTACCAAATGCAGGCAGCACTTTTCTGTACTCGATCTCTTAGATATGAGGCTAAAACAGTTTCTTGTATCCTAAATGACTAAATGACTAGGGATATTAGACTTGTATGGTCAGAGCGGAAACGCCGGAAACTGCAAAGCCGATGAGCTTGAGGGAGCCGATGATAAAGAGGACCCTTTCCACAATTTAACTACCAGTGAGCTCAGCAAACGCTGATTAACCTCCAGAACTTGTGTGACTGCTTGATCCTTCGTTCTGACCCAGAGTAAACTGTAAGAGGGCCTCAGAACTACTGGCCCTTAGCAAAGTCAATCTCACCGCAATTGTAGATGTTTTTGACAGGACAATGTCCAATAGGTTCACAGGCGGTGCGACTAAATATTTTGTCGAACGTTCTTTGCCAAAGCAGTATGGAGGAAGGCGTGGTGGAATAATCTTGTCAATTTCTCCTCTATTGCCCGGCTTTTACCAGACTGAGATTCAAATACCTCCCTAGACACAACTTCGGCGAACCTAGCGAAGTTGTTGAGATTAATATTAATCGCCCTATTAAATTTGTGTTAAGCTCAGAACGCTTTGTCGATCTATGAGGATCTGGTAATCCAGGAATATCTGTCCAAGTAAGACCCATCGATTTTGGATCAACCCTACGACCTAACCGAACGACTGTCAGAACGAAAGGTACCCTACCTGTACGGATTTGTGATGATATTCTCTTTTGCTCTTAAATTTTCACAGAAGAGAACACTGCTTTCGAAGAGACTTGTTGTTGGCTGCTTTCTACTGCTTTTTTTTCAAATTACAATCTAAATTTTATCACTTGTTTTCCTAGTGATTATTGGCTTTACTGGCCTTGCCATTTGCTTTGAACTTTTATTTTGTGTAATTTGCGAAACCTCATTAGGCAATAAAATTTACGACTACTTAATCAAATGTGGCAATAAACGCAACCGGGCTGTCGAATATGTTCATTAAGGTTGCGATGGCTTGTACCGTTCAAATTTTCATACAGGAGCTTAAAAAAACAAGTGTAATTAAATTAAACTTGTGGCTGCTAAGTGATCGAGTGAAATGAAAAGCAAGCAGCGATAGTTAAAAGTCAAAAGTATAACGGATTCGAATGTTCTTAGCGAATTAGCTGTTGTATGAGAAAAGGAAATAAGAACGGATTTGCGAATGAGGTTAGATTCATAGGTCGCAAAAGTAACGCTGTTTAGGACATGTCGTTTGCATGGAAAATTAAACGAAAAGTTCCTTCGACTCGAGACCTATGGGTGGACAACGGAAGCGAGGGCGCCCATTCTTCAAATGCAAGGACCAAGTGCATAGCGACCTGTCTGCACTTGGAATGTACAACTGGCGTGACCTGGCAAAGGATAGAGGCAACTGACGAAGTTTTGTGTTCTCGGCCGACTCACGATTGTCGTACCAAAGAAGAAGAAGAATGTTCTAAGGTAAATACGATACATTGAGGGTTTTAGGGTAAATCAAAGCTTGCAGAGTATTTCTAAAGGCAGAGTGAATATGCCTTGATTATAAACGGGTTTATTTTCTATTGTAAAATTAGGAGTACTACAGTGCTATTCTTCGGTCGGTTCTGATCGTAAAAAGTAGCTCGAAGCCTGCTTCAGAAAAGTAACTAACCACAGGAGTGGTAGGACAGCAAGTCATGAGCTTATTGACCGCATGATTAAGGAATACTTAGCCTCACAACAGCGGAATGGACTTACGTCTTGTTAAGACTAGTAGGGGTGCAGGATTATCTGAGGTAATTGGAGAACTGGTGAGCACTTTAGCCTCATTACAACGATTCCTAACTTTGCTAACGTCATACATTTTGCTGTTGGTTAGCTGGGCCTCTCGGGAGCTTGGCAAGCACGGATAACTACAGACATACTTTTTCTCTTTTCCTTTCTTAATCTTTGTGGAGAACATTGTTGTTTTTGGAGCCGAACAACGAAATAAATAAAAGTATAACCGAAAACCCGGCCTATTAGTTCAAAACCTGCACAGACGTCTGAAATAAGTGTTTTTCTCAGGTAATTTGAAAAAGCAGCTGCCTCTCAGAAGGTTCGTTGAGGCTTGAGGAGCGGTTTTCAACTCCTAAACTTAAAAGCTTTGCCTTGTAAGTCTTCACATTTCCGAAGAAGAGCATAACAGTCGAGCTGGTAAGGTAAAGTGAAACCCATTCGTTGCCAAACTTTGCATCCGGCTTTCAAAGAATCTTCGTAATCTGCACAGGATAAAAAATTTCAAGAAAATATTCACCATAAACGACAAGCACAACGCATTCTCGCTCCATTCAACTGCCTGGATGTCGTTTCATTGGAAAATTAACAATGTCAACTGACAGCTAACGGTTTTCCGCTTGACAGCTCACTCTAGGACAACGTAAGAGTCGCCAACCAAGCTTGTAATAGCAAACATATTTAAAATTAACAAGAATTCTACCTTCTCTAGTATTCCTATATTGTTCGTGGCCGAGAGGAAATACATACTACAGACGCACAATTTGCATTCAGGCATTCAACAAGCTGCAACCGCGTTTGTTTACGCTGTTGCTGCTGCTGCTGTCAGTGTCATTTTGCAATTTGGTAAATAAACAATGGGGAAATGCGCAACGGTGGCAACAACAACTACACAGCAAGTCGACGAAGAACGCTAAGTATTTATTTATACTTAATCATATAACTGGTGGAAATGCTTGAGTTAACATATTTATGCGCAATATAGTTGTATATAGTATGCCGTTGTGCGTTGTCATTTGACCGCAACGAAAATGGCAGGAACTCAACGGTTGTAACATGAATTCTTTTCTTTCAATGAACTACATAAATATACATATTTATTTAAACGATTGATTGACATGTAAAGCAAACAGCCGTGTTTGTGGTGGTGATGATATGTATTGACAGCGGTTGACAGTTATACGTACGTTCCGCGCTGTGGAGCTGATCCGAGATGCATAATTTTGCGGTTGAAAGCAACGGGATTTAGACCGTTGATGCTTGAGGAGGACTCTTTCATAAGTTAACACATTGCCTTTACTTTCTTGCTCTATTATTTCCAGTCCGAGCGGGATCTGGACAAGGTGAGCATTCCTTTGTTCCATCTACTTCACTTGAGCTTTATTTTCCTTTCCTCTCCTTTCTCTCAATTGCATAATTTGTGTGGTGAAAACAATGGAATTTGGACTGTTGATTCTTTAGTGTCAGAAATTTTAAGAACTCTCTCATAAGTTATCACAACTATCACTAATTAACAGTTATCTCGTACACCTTCAATTAGTGGTCTGCCCTTGCGAAACTGTAGACTTTTATCACATAATAAATTGAAATAAATGAAACTAATTTATGGCGGTCGTCATCGAAAGGGAAGCATCACCGGAAACAGCATCACAGTGCTCTTCGATAGCATGTATAGTATCATCAACCGATACTGATTTTTCTCATTTTTCAAAACCAGTGGGCACGCCCACTTCCACACTAGATCAAAACAAAACTACGACCCCTATTCCGAGCCTGCTATAACAAGTTTTTCACACTAGTAAATTTCTCTGACGATAGTAGCGCCAACCGGCATTGTTGTTTATCTAAATTGAGTTACCTACCGAACGCGCTTCACATATCCGACAACTTACCATAAAAACAATGCCTGCGACACATGTGTTGATAGGAGGCGTACCGCAACACGCCCACATTTCTACACAAAAATAATTAATCGCAAACCTGTCAAACGTATTTCGTTAATGACTCAAGCGTCCATCAAAAGACCGCATACAAGGCTGTCTGCGGCTATCAAGCTAGCGCCACCGCGCTTGTGCCACTTCTACATGTGCTCATTTACAACAAATGGCTGCATTGGCTTTTCGCATATCAACGTCGCTTAATAAATTCTTCAACCTCGATTGGCGTGCCTCGGGTCAATTTACCGATAGCCGTCTAACTAAACAGCATACCAAGCGATGGCGAACAGCAGCGAACGCGCGAAGTAGGCAAGCTTTGTTAGGCTAGCTTGCTAGGTCTACAAGCTTAGCGTACCGCGTTGCATGTGTTGTTGAACATGAGATACACGAGTTGAACTAGCTCCAGCTTAGCGATTTACATAATTCAATGCATGAAAGCAGTGTTGAACTGAAGAAAGCAACAATAAGGAGTGTGAACGAGTATAATACCTTGGAGAATTTCAATTAAAATTAATAAAAAAATTTTGCACAGTATATTTCAAAATCATCACTCTCCAAAACAATGCATCCCTGCGGCGGCACGCTTAAGGGTATTCATGTAAACAAGCGCAACCACACATGTCCACCAAAGTGCGGTGCTTACAGCGGTGGCACAAGTGTAGAGCAATCGAGATTATGCGTGGCGTTGCGTGGCTGGCTGATGTAAATGTAGTGTGGCGCTAAAGGCAGTCGGCGTACGTTGGCTCGGCAAGCCAGCCAAGCTGGAATCGGTAGTTAGTGTCGTGCATGCAATTTATTGCGTCATTTACCATGCGTGTTCATTCACAAGTTGTTCGCGTGGTAATTGCGAACAAGATGCGGGGCGCTCGTTTACTCAACAGCTGCGGGCGACGAAATATAATCAAAAAATCTTTCCGATTACCGTAATAAAAGGTATAAATTATATAGTATTCTAGTGTGATGCGTTGGTGAGTTCATCAAGTAGCTTATAGCCCAGAAGGCGGACAACTAAAAACAATTATAAATAAGTCAATTTATGCAGACGAACAGTGGTTGAGTAGAAATGTAAGACAGAGTAGTTAAAAGCTTTCAATTAGATATGCAAAAAGTTCACGTCGCAACTAGTAGTCGACTCTTTTGCTGTGTAAATGTATTAAAACAAATCGGAGGAGATCTCAGCTCAAAGCATGTTGAAGTATAGCTCCTCTCAATAGAGTTCCCGAGTCGAGACTCCTCTTCAACTTCGATCGACATAACTCACTGGATCTTAGGTATTTTCCTTTACATGTATTCCTATGCCCAGTTGGTGATTACATATGAACTTATATTGTAGAATGAGATCCGAGTCCTTGGCCGAACACAAATTCGGGTCCGTTCGGGGTTTCGCAGACCCGACTGTCGCAAAACGGGACATATGTATTCCTCTTCCCAGTCGCTGCATCCGAATTCAGAGAGAGAGTTTCAAAACCCCTTTCCGTATACTTCTTTTAATATTTATTCCTTTTGATTCGACTGGTAGGTGAACTTCGGTTTTGATATTAGGTACTTGCTTTTATATTTATGTTTTCGTCTTCCCAGTTAAGGTTCTACGCGAAATCATATAGTGGTTTTTGAGATTCCTTTCCAACTTCGTCTAACCTCAAATTTCTTTTCAAAAAAGAAGCCTCATATGAATATCATTTCATTGCTATACTATAGGATAGATCTCTAAGAACAGAATTTGTGGCTTAGAAGAGAAGCTTTGGAAACTGTTCCCTCACGTTTTGCAGATGAAACTTGGAGCTCAGTAACTACACGCTGAAAGCTGTCCACGAGCAAATGTTCAGAGTTTATAGACGACTCAGTGATAGAGCTCTGAAAACTGTTCGGGTTCTGTAAATGGAATTTGAAGTTCAGTAAAAGTTCTCTCGAAATTATCCACTAAAAATAATAAAGGATGCTGCCGCTCAAAAGGGAGAGCTCTGGAAACTAACGACAGAACTCCAAAAAACATTTGGCAATACTCAGATTTGTCGCCTTCACGCTTCGATTAAGCCCATTTCTGGGAGACTACATACTTTTCAGAACTCTACAAAGACTGTACAGAGGAACGGAAGTCTCTTGAAATACAAACGGGATAATAAAACGGATTGCAGGGTAATCTTTGTCATATCTATAAATCATGCTAACGGTATTTATCGCCCCATCTACCACACATTCAATTATATCGAATTCATTTTCTTCTATTTTGCTCAAACTAAATTCACTAAAAATTCTTCGAATACCAGAACAACTTCCCGTCTCTTCCGCTATCAAATTAAGAGAAAAAAGTCACAGACGACAACTCACCTCATGTGGAATGAAGTTCGCTTTCGGTAGTTTGTATTACCCGTGTAGTACATTCCAACTGCCGTGTACATCCGCTAGCGCGTTGACAAGCGACATAACACGCCCACTGACTGTAAAACGTGGTATAACTGTGTGTTGAAGTGCAATGTTGCGGTATTTGAAATTAATAAATCGTAGGTGTTGGCAACGACCTTGCTGAAATGCCTGCTTGCTTGCTAACTGAGTCGAGACTCGCGTTTCACGTTGCAAAAACTGCAAGTTTACGTTGATTTTATCAGCATGTGGCATGAGGCATGAACGTCATCAGTCACACGCAATGTAGCGGCGCATATGTGCCTTGCTTGGTTGCATCGTTTGCACGATTTAGCCGTTATTTGAAGGTCTTGGCACATTGTCATTTGCGCTGACGATGAGCGGAACTGCGAACAGTAGGAGTAAATAAGTATAAAAAATACTCGGAATTTGAAGTGTCAAGTTAGATGTGAAGCAGGAAGACGTTTGTTATGTCTAAATGAAAGATTTTATACCCTAAACGAGATAGATCAATTCACGATAACTGGTTTTTGTGAAATGCACGGGGTATAACTTTAAACCAATATCCAGTTGATTAGACTAGATCAAATTATTTTACGCCGCTGGAGAAAGTCATATATGAGTTTATAGGCACTGAAAAGCAGGTATGACTGCGAAGCTCCCTGTGGAATCGTTACAGTGCCTGCAAATTGATTAATTATTTTAAAGGGGGATTATGGATGCAAAGATTGAAAGATCGAAGATATCGGTTAAACTCGATCATTCCTACCTGAAGCCTTCGCGAAAAAAACCTCCGAGAGACCTCGAGTGTTGAGTAAATAGAAACAAAGAGACAAAGCATTGCAGAAGTTTCAATAAAAACTTAACCACAAAGATCTGTTTGCCGATGAGTTAAGTTGTCACCCCTTTCAGCTATTAATTGGCGAATCTTGGTTCATCGGCGATATTCTGTTCTGTCGAGCTTCTAGCAGAGTCATAACTGCAAATATATATCGGATATACAGGATTTGTTTCGTCGATAGTCTTCTTAGTCCGGAGGTCTCTCTGAGACAAACGTATCACCGAAAGAAATCTTTCCGGCTTATAAAAACATTATTACAAAACATTCGGATTTCAAAGTGTCCTATTGGTGCACTTGTCCTCTTATTATTTTAAAAGTTATTTTCCCAGTAGAGGGTATACATTTTAGATTTAGTTAGCCCGACTAACGGCTCATGAAGTGCGCTTTGAACGCAAAACTATTGCATGTTGCAACATCATAGACAGTGTGCGGTTGCTGCTTGGTGATGGGATGACAATAGCGCTGATGCTGGTGTTGAAATGTACTTTGGCGCATTATCTCGCGAAACATTTTAACGGTATCTAAGTAACGGCTGTTACTCTAATGAACCAAATAACACGCTTCCCATAGAACGGAGTCAGCGAGCGCTTGCCGCAGACTAAATTAAGCTATAGCTCGAGCTACTTAGTATGCGCTCTGCGTTGATAGCGGCTTTAACTTATTAGGGTCTCTTTTTACAGCATCTACACGAATGCCTCACGTTCATTACTCCAGTTTAATTTGCAGCATAAATCTCGGACACACTCGATAAAAGCGGATTGACCTCACTTAGAGGTTGTGCTAAATATGACCGCACTAATTCTCAGTGCAAAATTATGTTAATCGATTTATTCTCTAATGTAGAGCTTAATTCTTCAATTGGCTTACGGCTCTGCTAGGTGCCATTAAGTTGAATGTAGGTTTTAGGAACTCAAGCTTATCTTCTCAATTTCTAATTTAAAAAGTATGGGTCGGCATGGTAGTTTGCTTAGAAATACTAGATTTACATATGTGGATGCTAGGAACCTACAACGCAAAGCTAAATAATCAAGTTTGCAGTCACATAACATTAATTAGATCATCTTCTGTCGTTTACTAAGGTTTAGATCTTACTGATATTTTCAATCCTATTTTCTAAAAAAGCTTCGCTCTCAGCAAAGTCCATCTTTCAATGG
Source organism: Bactrocera oleae (assembly GCF_042242935.1). NCBI lineage: Eukaryota > Metazoa > Arthropoda > Insecta > Diptera > Tephritidae > Bactrocera > Bactrocera oleae. The sequence continues at coordinate 7,353,224 of NC_091539.1, forward strand.
AAGTAGGAGCTCTAACTGGACACTTTCCGATGCGGTAAGATTGAATATTTTACCGATTACAGTTGCACCAGCTGTTAGAAAGAAGATGACACACTTTCTCCTCGAATCTTCCACCTTTGTCAGATCAAGGCAAAAATACCACGGATCTCATATTATGAGACATCTCGCTAAGATAGCGGAAATAGAAATAAAGCACCTAAGCAGATTTCTAACAGGTGCAGAACGCTTTGCCGATAGCTGATATCCAACTGTACATAACAGTATTAGTGTGATCCCCACGACATTTGGAGGGATCAGCCATCGAACCTAACCAAAAATTCTTTAAAAATAGGTGAAACATTTCTTCTTTAAGAGCAAAGGCCTGCTCTATATAAGGGTTTGAGTTTCAAAAATAAAAATTTTAATAATAAACACACTGCAATTTTTGACTTTCGAAAACTTTTTCGAATTTTTTTATAGTGGAGTGGAGTGAAGTAAAAAAACACAGAGCTTCGAAATTTTTACATTATATTTATTAAGCGTTTTGCTATAATTTTGAATTTTTTTAAGTAAAAATATTTTGTTTATTGCGTGATGGAGCGATAGCCAAAGACACCCATGTTGAAAAAAGGTAGACAAACGGCGTCCATGATTCCAGCAAACAGGCTAACAAAAAAATCAAAAAAACAAATTGCATGTTAATCTTTAGGTATATGGCTATCGCCGGAACTAGTATATTTTACAAATCTTGAAAATTCAATTTTTAAAATGCTTCTAAACATTAAAACCTAAAACTTCATGATTTTTTCGTGAAATCGTGGACGCTAGTTTAAAAAATGTAGTTTCGAGAAAAACACGTTTGAAAATTCCGGGGTGTAGGCCACGCGCCACTTACTTTCTCACTCCTGTAACTTTCCAACTGCATTCAATTTCGGAAAATTACCTTGCCAATATACTCTATGAATGCTCTAGACTGGATTTTTCAATAAAAAAATTATTTTTTGAAATCGTCACACGAGATGGAGGACCTCCCTAAAAACGAACCTTAACCTGCAGTAGTAAACTATATTCTTATCCCAACAATATTCTCATAAACTAAGCCATCTCATAAAATTGCCACAAGTGTAAAAGCTCAAAATGTTGCACTCAAAGTTTTAACAAGTAGAGCTTTCAATTGACAACAACTTTCGCTCTTTAACGCTAGATGCCGCGCAAGTGACGGTGAAGCAAAATGTTTATTTACGAAAAGTTTTTAGTAAAATTGTATTTATATATTAAATTCGAATTTAAACAAATTTTGACAAATTAAAACAAAAAAAGAATTTCTGAAAAACATATTTTTAACTATATCATTAAACTAAAACTTTGAGGAGTCGTTATATTTACAATTACTACAAAAGCTAAAAAGTTATATACATATATTTTAAATAATAAAAAATTAAATTTAAAAAAATGTTATTTTTATAAACCCCACAATTTTTGAGATATTTGGTCTTGTTTTTTAAAATATTTTAATATTACTTGTTTTTTTATTATCGGTATTAAGGGTACACAAATTTTGTTTCTTTAAGAAAAAACTGGTATTAAAATGTTTTTTAATAAAAAAAATTGTATTAAAGATACTTTCTTAAATTAAACAAATTTTGAGAAGAGATAAAAAAGTATTTTCTTTGAAATTAATAATAAATTGTTTGAAAGTAGTAGAAAAAATATTTTTTAATATTTCAATTAATTAAAAGTTTTAAAGAAATTTAGTTTTCCTATCAAAAAAAAATCCAAATTAAATTATTTAAAGAAGAAAACCAAAAAAATTTTAAAAGTATTTTCTGAAATTGTAAAAATTATATGAAAAAAGAAAAAAAAATTTGTGGGAACCAAAAGTTTTAAAGAAATTTCAATTAAAATTTAAAAAGTTTATTAATATAATTTTGGTTTAATTTTTAAAATAAAATTGAAAAAAAAAAATTTTTAACAAATACTATTAATATATAAAAAAAAATTTATATAAAAAACTTTATAACGAAAACAAATTAAATTTATAAAAAATATATTTATTTTTTCCCAAATGGCATACAAGATATGCTTTTAATTATTGAAAAATCGAAAAAAAGTAAAAAAAAACATTTTATAAAATATAAGATATTAAAAAAAAAATTTAAATACATTTATTTTTCAAAATTTGTATAGAAGGTATTTTTTAATTATTGTTTTAAATTTTTCAAAGTAAAAAAAAAAGTATTTTTTAAAAAACTAATGTATAAAATAAACTTTTCAAAATTAAATAATAATGTATAATCCTAAACTGTAAAAATTATATAAAAAAGTAAAAAACCTTGAAAGCTTCATTATACCAAAAGTTTTATAGGATTCACCCTAGACAATTTTTTTTATATAATTTTTATTAAATTATTAAAATAAAATTGAAAAAAAATCAAAAATAAAATTTTACATTTTAAGCGCACTTATTTTTCAAATATTGTATACAAGATATAATTGCAAAAAAATTTTGAAACAACATTTGTAAAAAAGTTATATAAATGTTGTTAAATTTTATTCAATCAAGTATTTAAAAGGCACTCAGTTTAAAAAAAAAAGCATAAAAATATCTTGTATACAAGTTTTGAAAAAACCAAAAATATTTAAAAAGTATTTTTCTATTAAAGCGTACGTTTGTAAGAAGTTACACAAATGTTTATAAATATTTTATTGAATTAAAAATTGTAAAGGCACTTAGTTTTCTTTGAAAAAAGCATAAACAACTTTTTAAATATTTAAAAAAGAGAACTTTTTTTTTTTAAATTAACAAAAAAATATTTTTTAATATTATATTAAAATAAATTTTGTTTAATTCGGTAAATAGAAGTAAATAAAAATTGCTTTGCGTGAATAATTAAAAAATATTTAAATTTGACAAATTTTTTATTTTTATTTTCTATTATTAAAATAAATAATTTAAAATACAAAGCAATATACATATGTATATGTAGTATATCTAAAAAAAAATTAAACTATATTTGCTTTTAAATAAAAACAAAACATGTTTAAAAGAAGTAATAAAAATGTTTCTATTATTTTATTCAATTTAAAGAAAAATTATTATAAAAAAAATTTTAATTATACAAAAAAGAGAAATTGTTGAAAATTTAACAAAAAAAATCACAAAAAAAATTTAAAGTAAATAAAATGTTATTTGTCAACAATTAAAAAATAATATATATAATATATTAAAATTTAAGAATTTTTTTTTTATCAATGGTTAACAGAAACATTTTAAAAAGCAAAAAAAAACATTTATATTTAATAAAAATTCCATAATTTTTATTCAGTATGCTCATATTTCACTTTAAATTATTGTATTCCACAGTTTTTAAAAATAAAATTCTTAATATTTGTATACGTATGTATATTTTATTTTTTTTTTTTAATTTTTTGAATTTAAATATTTTCATAAAAAATCTTTAATTTTTTTTGCCCGCGCTTTCTCATCGTTGCCGTTAACTTCAAAATTAATCACGTTTCTCTATAGATTTAGCCTGTCCATCACGGAACGTGCAAAGCTCTGCGCCTGCTGAGCTCGATTCTTATCAGATTTCGCAGAGCGCTAAAGCAACGAGCAACTAAAATCTGTTATATATGTATGTATGTATTTACTTTATATGTGCGTTTGCACGTTCACATTTGCCAATCTCATTTTTAAATTAAAAATTAATTATTCGCTTTTCTATGTATTCATGAGTGTATGTCTGTGTCTTGGGGCTGCCACAACATTACAGCAGGCGATGTTGCATAAATTAAGGCGCGCAGCTCAATAGCCAAACGGAAGCCACTGCTATAAGGACAAAACAACTAAAACAAAAACATGAACTACAAATACAACTGAACTGGGCAAGACGCCAGTTGTTGCTGTTATTGTTGTTGGTGTAGCAAATCAAGTTTAGCAGGAGCATTGTGGTTGACGCTGGGATTTGTTTGTTGGCCAAAAGGAATCAAATTTGAATTTTAATGGCAAGTAAATCTGAAGTCACAACAAAGAATGGACATGTAAAACTGTAAGTACGTGGTTATGTGTGTGTGTGTGTGTGCATTGTTGTTGTGTATGCGGTATGTTTATGTAAGAACATGTACTGCTGCTGTGCCTAGTGGCAAGTTTCGTGTAAAGGTATGCAAATTAGTCGCAGGTTGATATGTTTCTGCAACAACAACAGCAACATATTTGTAAGGTTTATGTATTCAACAATTTTAAATTCATGCCTCAAAATATCATAGGCCACAGATTAGTATTAACCACAAATGTATTTATAAAAGTGGAAACTTTTTGTGGATTAATTTAGTATTTCACCTTCCACTTAATAAATGTACAATACAAAGACGCATAATTAGAAACAGCGGCTGGGTTGTCAGATATTTTACTTTAACTTTAGCTTTATTGCGACAAAATGAAAAAAAAAAACATAAAGAAATACTAAACAAAATTTATTTGTTCAGCGTTGCCATTTAATTTTAAAATAATTATCTTTAAGGTTTCGCATAAATTTTCGCAAAAAAGTGTATTATAACAACTATTTAAAAATGTTTTGAATGAAAAATTGTAAAGGGTTGCCAAATATTTATTTAATGAAAATTTTAATTATATTCTACTTTTAGATACAAAAGCAACAAAACATTGAAACAGAAAATAAAAAACCCCCCTTTTTAATTTTTAATTTTATTCAAAACTTTGTTCTTTTTTAAAATTGTTTTTTTTTAATTTCTTTTATTTTTTCCAATTTTTTTATTTATTTTCAAAACTTTTTTTTTATAATAGCAAATATTTAAAAATATATTAATAGAAATTATGCATAAAAACTTTATCAGGGTTGCCATTTTCAAATATTTAATTTTGAAGTTTCGCATAAAAATATGCAAAAATGGTATAATAATATACTACAAGTATATATGGAATTGACAATTATTTTCTTATTTTAATAACAAAATAGGAATATTTTTCAATGAGAAATTTAATAGGGTTGCCAAATCCATTACTGAAAATTATATTTCAGGTTTTCACAAAATTTTAAGTCGCTTAACTTCAACTTGAATATGCAAAAACAAAAATTAGAACTATTTAATTTATCAATGTTGCCATATATAGGCAAATCGTTTTGTTTGAAGTTTCACAAATCAAATTGCACAAAATTATGTAATGGCAAGGTTTAAAAATACATATATTAAACCAAAAATATGCATAAAATCTTTATCAAGGTTGCCACTTATTTCTAAATATTTAATTTTAAAGTTTCGCATAAAAAATTGCACAAAATTGTAATTAAAAATTTATTTTCAAGGCTGCCATAGCAATTCAACTCGCTTAATATCAACCGCAGAAATAAAAATAAATTTAAACAAAAACAAAATAATTTTTTATTTGTAAGTGTTGCCATCTGTAAATAAAAAATTTGTTTTTAAAATATCGCCAAAAAAATTTTACAAAATTAAAAATTTATTATGAATATATTAAGCAAAAATTGTGAATAAAAAGTTAAACAAAATGGTGCAAAAGTTGGATTTTACAAATATTTTTATGATAAAATAAATAAGAGTGCCGAATACAGTTTTAATTGAGAATTCAGTTTCAGGGTTGCCATACAATTTTTACTGGCTTCGTTGTAATTTTCTTGTGAAAATTGAAACAAAGATAATAAATAATTAATAGCAAAAATTACAACAAAAAAAATAAAAATATATTGAAGCAAAAAAAAAATAAAATTTTTTAAATTAATTAAATAATTATGTAATTAAATAATTTATTTCTAAAATTTCGTTAAGCCAATTTCCCAACACTGTATAATAGCAAGTATTTCAACACAAATTACGTATAAAATATTTATTAGGGTTGCCAGTTTTAGGGTTTAATTGAAAATTTAATTGCAGAGTTGCCATTTCAATTTTAATTGTAATTTTAATGTGCAGAAATAAATTGAAACAAAAATTAATTTAAAATTTTTTTATTTATCAGAGTTGCCATTTACTTTTAAATAATTTTGTTTAAGGTTTCGCAAAACCAATTTCACAAAATTTTATTATAACAAGTTTAAAATAAATCAAAGACATTTATTCAGAGTAAGATATTATACAATCATATTTAAAACAATGCTATACTAATAACACAGTTTAAACAACTTATATCAGTAGAAAATTATCTGCGTAATTTTTAAATTAAAACGAAAAAAAATCAATTGGAATAAAATTTAATACAAAAATTAAAGAGAGTTGCCAGAGATTAAAAAAATTATGGTATTTCTTTTATTTATTTATACACAAAGTTTAAAAGTAATAAACTTTTAAAACAATCCCATGATAATGGTACAGAAAAGTGTTGCCAGATTATTCTATCACAAAAGTTTAACAAAGCCCATTGTGTTCAGCTTCGGCCACATAAAAGATTGCAAAATCAGCTTAAATTGCAGCCAAAATGCAATAAAATTTAATACGCCATTTCGTAAGCACTTCTGTTAGGCGCTATATTTCCAAACTTCTTTTCTTTCTTATTTCCCGCGGCAGTTAATATATTTCCACAAGCTCATTGCGATTTGCAAACGGTAATTCAATTAAGTCGTCAAGCGAAATTTTCATAATTCAAAGCACGCACGCGCACTGGGCAATTGCCGCAAACGAAGCAGCAGGCACCCACACAAACACATACATACATATATGTATGTAAGTGTCTTGTAACTGCCGCTTAAGCGCATTACCTTTCTGCGCACGCGCAACCGCTTTTAACGTCAGTTGAGCCAACAGAGCAGTTGCGTTACTCCACTTATGGCAGTAGTAATGTCTTCTATTGCCTCCTAAAAATTGCATTCTTCTGTTCATTTTCAAACAATTTTTACTGTTAATTCTTTTGTTTTCATTTAATGTGTCTCAGATGTTACACGCAATATTTTGCTCAATGCTAATTTATGGCATATTATTATTTTTTGTTGCGGTGGATAATTTGTGGGAATATTTCACTATCACGTTGGAAAGCAGTATGGAATAGACAGACGTTAATCATCAGCGTGAGAAAGTAAGAAGAAGATTTGTGAAAACTCTAAAGATGGAGACGCTCCCTAGTAGAGGTCTCAAAAGTAAAATTCGTCATTGAAAAACTCTGTAGAACAAAAAAGAGCGCAAGCAGTCAGAGCTCGAGCTTTGGTTTCACTGCTGCATCCAACTTCATATCCGAAGTTCGAATATCGAACACATTGTGAAAATTTACAGTACTAAGAACCGAGTTCCGAGTTAAAGGTCTCCAAGCGGATAATAAGAAACTCTGATGATTTACTAATAGCTTTCAAAGGCTAGTATATCTACCCCTCATGAGGAATGAATGAATATGAGAAAGAATAAATATCGAACACATTCTGAAAGTTTTTCAGTACTGAGAACCGAGTTCCAAGCTGAGTTACGAAAAACGCCGCTGAAGTTTTGAGCAATGCGGAGAGAGCCAGTAAGTCTCCAAGCGGGTAATATAAAAATCTAACAATCTATTGATAGCTCTGGAAGACTAGCCTGACTACTCTTCCTACTCACGAAGAGTCCTCAAATCAATTATTACGAATTATATAAGAAACAATAAATATCGAACATATTCTAAAACGTTTCCAGTACTAAGAACCAAGTACCAAGCTGAGTTATGAAGAACTCGGGTTGTATGAGTGGTTCCCAGTTTTATCATTTATGGAAGCTTTACATCAGAGATCGCAGGGCATTACGAAAAAACACAAGAAAATATCCAAATATACTTCTGATAGATCTCTGTGAGGTCTAATCTCCAAAATAATCCAGGGTTGCGAGTTCTCTATGCCGCATTAAAACTCAAAATTGGGGATGAAAGATCGCAGCTACAACCATAGATTTCAGTACTTAAATCCCAAAAGTTTAAACTCTAATTTCGAGCTTTGAAATACGTGGAAGAATAAATCCCACACGAGATACGTAAAGTGCGCGTAAAGTCCCAGTCAGTTAACTTTATCTAGTGAGCAGAACAGCCCAAACAAATTTTTTTTGAGAGAGGTATACCATAATATTTCAAAAATACCACTCTAAACCGTTCTTATTTCTTTTATCTAAACGTGCTGCGTGTAATTCTCACTAGACTTATAAAATATTGAAAAACATACATATAAGACTTTTTCTGCAGCAGAAATAAATGTCCTACAGACTTTCTTTGCTCGTTCAAACTCTAAGCTTCATTGCACGCATTATCATAGAGGATTATATAAAAGATATATTGGAAGCGCCTTCAGCCATCTCAAACAACCCTAGTCTACACAATAGCTCTGTTTTTCCGCATGTTTTCCAAGCAGTCGCTTGATTTACAAAAACAATCAATCTTACTCTAAATCTTACTCTCTACTTTCCATGAACCCAATCTAAACCCGGATGACAAACAGAAGAAATGTAAAACATGAATACAAAAACAAATCATTGCTCGCGGATAAAGTGAGGCGTTTGCTGACCCACTGCGGACACTATCTAAGTAGTTTACATCTTGATTTGTTGTTATTATTATAACTTACCGTTTTGCATCGCACTTGCTGGTTGATCGCGGTTGCATTATGCGCCATTGCACAACACGACAGATAAGTGAGGTTAGAAAAGGTCACTCGTGCAACGGTCACTGTGGCATCGAAGCGGTTTTGTTCGAGCGCTTTCGATTTCGTTTCGCTTTTTGCAAATTTGTTATGATTTTAAGTTTCACAACACTTCCTGCAACAAAAAAACGTTTGGAATATTACTTATTTGAGTTAAACTAGAAAAATAAGTACAAGATAAAATTTAGCTAGGACACATACTCAAATTTAAAGAACTTAGCTAAGACTCATACCTATTTCAAGAATAGCGTTTGATTTAAGGTAAATCACATTTTTTGACGAATTTTTCTGAAGCTTGATAGTTGCGTAACCTTACTAATAATGATAAAAATTCATAAGAGCTCTGCCCTCGAGTTTCTTCGGCAATCTACTTAAAGAAGGGAAACAAGAATTATTCTTGAATTCTTTGACAAAACCAATTAGATCTGGCTATTCTCTAATAAATCAGTTCGCAATACCCCCAAATCTGCTGCTGAGTTCATTTTCAGCATGCCATTTTTAATTAGCAATCTTTGAAACTCCAATATGTAGAACATGAACGCAATCAGCGGGTAGACTTACATACATCCCGGCGCATCCGACTCAAAGTATCAGTGCTGCTTAAACAACAAATGGCAGAAAAAGATATGCCAGCGCGAAACAAACCCCAAAAAAAAATCGCCAATATCCAGCAATTTCTTTTTAATCTGGGTGGCTAAAATATATTTGTACAAATACATCTGTATATACACTGTACCATAGTGGTCATACAAACGCTATCATGTGACCACTAAAAAGCTCGCACGAATATATATCCTGCTGTTGACATACAATCGAGCGGATGCGGCTACTCTGTGGCCGTCACGTAGCCACTTACAAGTCAGCGTACAGTACAGTAGGAAACATGGATATATGGACGCTACCATTTATATATTTGATGAATGAACTGATATTTTTCTCGCGGAGCTTTTTGGAAATGGCAACCGAATCTGAATTTAGAGCATCGCAGTTATTTACAACAATAGCGCAGTTCATAGTATACTCGTTTATTTTGGGAACGGCCGCAATGCTCTCTTGAGCTGCACAAAGAGTCGCTACTTTTTAATTGGATATTGATTTCAGGGTATATTTGCGTAGAGGAGACCTTCAAAAAGTATTTTGACAGCGCAGGATCAGCAAGCGGAGCGATTCTTTCAAGAAATACCACCTTTCTTATTTGCTTGAACTTGTTCGTTTTGCAAGGAACTCCAAAAATGTATTGCAGCTGATGAGAGTTTCGTTTCTGCTGTCGAAGTCGGTTGAGCCAGAGCCATTTATTTGTTCTTGCGGAATTGAACTACTTTCTAAAATACGTCAGGGATCTTTGTAATCTTAGGTCTGGTGCTTAGGTTTTGAATTTTTTCCTGAATGGCTCAAGTGTTCATACCATTACCAGGAATCGAATTTAACATCCGATACGTTTCTCTAATAACTGACTCACCACCTGCCTTCATATCAAAGTCCTTCACTGTATTTGCCAACAATTCCACGCGATTGCTCGATTTTCACATATCCTTTGCTTGGCTGTCATGCAAATACCACAATTCATTCGTACACTTTTGTAAACAGACTAATGAAAAAAATATGGGATAATGGTGGAAAAATACGCACGTTGCAAGTCGCAACCATATTGTCCATATTGCAACACTGCACAAGTGGTTCTTACATATATTTATATATGCGCATACTTACATATATTTTTCATTATTCTTTCAGACGTAGATAGCTTCAAGCCGCTGTCTACAATGGAGCTTCATTGCTTTCACTTGCCACTTTACACTTGCCACACAACGCACTTTATGCCACACTGCTATCAATAGCTTGTACTATGCAGCAGCTGCTTCCTTTTTGCCAATGGCCTCTCTGTGTTGACAGCGTATTTTCCTTGCCATATCTCTTTTCTTTCTTTCCACTACTTTTTTCTTGTATTTGCTTTTTACCATGTGCTGTATATTATGCACTTTATTGCGTGTTGAAAGCGTAATAAAATTGGATTATATCGATATATTTACATATATTGCCGCCATAAGCGCTGCCATCCTGTCATCCGGTTTGCCTGCCTCCGTACCAGGCTGCCTTGTTTGCCTGCCAATCGGCTTGTCTACCGGCTCGGCGTACTATTTGTAGTAGGTTTTCCTTTTGCGGATCCCACTTTACTTATGTATGCACATTTATTTATGTCTGTATTTTACAGTTATTGCATGCATAGATTTATTTTTTGAATTGCAAATTCTCACTCACAAAGCTTCGATTGGCGTGGTTTATTATTTAACGAGTAAAAGGCGAGTGTGAAATTTGAAGAGCAAACTGATGAAGTGAGGATTATTTCAGTAAATTTTCTGTTTATCGAATGCCTTTCGATTTAATATACTGAATCGAATCTATTCATAAACCGACTGTCTCTTTGAGCCCTTCATCTCCAGTATGGTGTTGAAATAAGAGCTTAAGCTCTTCATATTTTATCTGATCCTCTGGGTCGACAAGAAGCTACTTAAATTTTGGATTCTCTGGCTCGCGAACTATGACTTTTTGCATCTAAAGGTATTTGAGTACCTCCTCATCTACTTCCGTGAAAGTTTCCATAGCTTCTTCATCAGAGGAATCTTGGAATTTCTCATTATACCAGTTTAGCTCGCTGGAATTCAAACTCGAAGATCTTCCACCAGACCTTCCGGCCTTCAACCTTAGCATTTTACCGGAGAAAAAGATAGAACCATTATGAGTTAATACTTATACGCGAATATATTGAAGTAAATAACTAAATAGAAGATTATTATAAAATGAGAGTCAGCGATATATTCGACCTTATTTTGGCACGAAACCTAGCAAGAAAATATTGGATTCAGAGCAGTGTTGATAACTCAGTAGTGTATGTCTCCCACGCAACTCAAATCTTGTTTGTATAGCAAGCAACTCGTTAGCACATCTTCCTCACTGCACGAGGAGAGAATGGCATCTTCTAAGTATCACGAATTAACCGTGACCATCAAGAGAGGTCGACGCTCAGCGTATTCCCAAAAAGAAGTACTAAAGATTGCCTAACCCACGTCTCAATGTCGAAGTGTCAACAATAGAAGGGTGTGAATGCTAAAAAAAAAACAAAGAAGTAACACAACAACAAACGGCAAAGTGGTTACATAAGATCTTCACAAACAAAATAAAGAAGTTGGCGATGAGCGCTAAAGTTTCACCAACAAAACCGCCAAGCGGCGAAGTCACCGAAGTGTCTAGATGTGTTTAGAACCCAAACCCAAATGCGCTGTTGGCAATCAGCAGTCGCAATCAGCCGCCAGTTAATTGCATTTTAGCGAGCAAAGTCTTCGTGGATTTGGAGCTATGTATCTTGGTGGCAGTCAACCTTCGTTCGCTTGCATAGCGAGTTCAACGACCGTGACAGTTTCTTGATTTAGTTTTCTTATTGCAGCTTTCGTACTTTGGCACTTTGGCCACTGATTTGCTGCAAATACTGGTTTCTAGTAACTATAAGCGTAACTTTTCAGTCAGTTGAGGTTAGGAAAACATAATATATTTGCACTTTGTATGAATGTAGATTTGCGCTCACGTCTACTTGGCATTCACTTCTAGTACTGTACTTCTAGTGCGTGCTTTTTGACGGCGATTTTTCAGCCATTCACCAAACTACAACTTGCGCTGCGCAGAAAGTAATCGCAAGTAGAGCAAATGTTCTATGAAACCGAGTAAAAATATTGTTGAAAAGAAGGATTTTAGAAGGTCTTTGATAGGACTTCTTTGAATTTTCTTAAAAAGCTCGATTAAGATCATCGCGAAGTTTCCTAAGTTCGTCTCTTTTAATTTCAGCGACATTTATCGTAGAACTCCGCACCGATCATTAAGATATGAAACAGAATAAATTACAGGCACATAATCTCATACCAAAAGGTGTCCAAACTTTCATCTGCTCATTCCATTTATAAAGTCAGTTTATTTGTTTAAGTTCTCAGCGCGCTAGCTGGATTATGACAAAACCAAGAAACATCGACATATCACTTCTTTTCTCGAGCAGCTGTAACCTATTCATCACAGCTTCCGAAAATACTCGAGATTAACTTTAGGACTACCTCAATTATTTTTGGTTTTCTGACACTTCAAGAAACCTAAATCCAATTCCTTTTTTAAGATGCAAACTGTAGTTTTAATAAACATGCTCCCTGCGATCACTCATTTTCAATGAAGTTCCCCCGAAAGAAGTTTCAGTCTAAAAATATCCACATCGTGCTTTAAGTACTGCTGTGCTGTATTGTAGAGGAGCTCAATTGAGAGTTTTTCTCTAACAGCTCCAAATTTTGTTAAAGGTTCAATGGATCATTCGTTAATTTTTAAAAATTTCTGTATTTTGTGTACGCTGGAACGTTCTTTATGCTGGGCTAGGATTTGGAGATTTGGGGTTTACTGAGACTGGGTATATTACGGAACTGCAAGATTAACAGAGCTCTGTACTTATTAATCACATGATAGCTCAAAGCCTAGTCGGTGTTAACTTGCGGAGGAAAGCAGTCGATGGTCGAACAACCTGCGCTAAACCAGATCGTCGATAATTCTGCTGTCTTTGACGGTTTCGAAAACAAGATATCATATTTCATAACTCAATTTTCGGAAATACCATCAATCCTGCATGTAAGTCCAATTATCTATAATCGTTTCCTAACTTAGCCATACTCCCCTACAGAGGTATCGAAATCACCTTCGCGTGCTTAATTTTATTTTTCTCATAATATCAAATGAACAAGTTCGTCTGTTGTTCACTTTTAATTTCATTTGTTTCTAAATTCAATGGAGTTACACACTAAATACATATATTTTTATGCTGGTCTGTTTTCCACTTGTTAGCTAGTGGTTGGCTTCCACTAATCCAACCAGATAGTAGTCAGACAATTGTGGCCAGAAAGTGTAGTTGCATGCGGTTGCAACACATGTCAACTGAGACAACGGACAAACAAACCGACAAAATACGAAGTGAAAAAAAGCAACAAAAGCACTTTGTTGCAATTGTAATAACTTTTTGTTGCTGGCAGCCGATTGTTGCAATTTCAACCACAAGTATGTGTCTACTTCGGGTACTCAAATTGCAGCCGTTAGCTGAAGCTAAAAAGCCGGCGCAACAAACTGATGCACATTTATTTACTTGGACGCTTTATAAGCTGTTGGTGAATGGAGAAGACACGTTGGGAATGGTTAGTTGGATAGTTGGTTGTGTGGAATGTTCGAATGGGCAGCATAAGGGCGAAAGAGGCAAGGCAAGATAAACAATAGAACAGGCGAGGTCTGAAGCCAAGCGTGTATGTTATTGACTAAAGTGAGACTAAGGTACACGCTGAAGACACAGCGCATGCGAAAAGTGAATGCAAAACTATAGTGAAAGGAAAATTGCAGAAGACCGAGCTGGCAGTAAGACGAATCAAAGCCAAAAGCGGCTTCTGAAAGGTGACCGCGGACGGTCGATGATGTCTCCTGGTTCGCTGAAGTTAAGGCTGCCGAGATGTTTCATCCTCATCCTTACAATGGCAGAACAATGAAGCAGAAAATGCCTGGGCGTTTCCACTTCACCCTCCACCATACAAGTTTGACAACTTGAGTCCGTCAAGATTTTTAGCCTTACCGGAAAAATGCCTAATGGACAATGTCCATTTAGAATCCCTACTATTAAAATCAAAATGAACTTTGCTAAGGGCAAGTAGTTCAGAAGATCTCCTGCGATCTACTATTGATCGACCAGCTGAGTCTGAGCTTGATGCTATTTTCAGTGAGGATAGACACTCTTTGACTAGCTTTGATCGCATAGTTAATGGACTCAGCGTTAGCATTGCCGCTCGGCTGTCGGAGTGAATGGTCACCTTCTTGAAGGAATATACACTTCGTAACAGTAGACGTACCACCTTAATATGTATAATAAGATAAACGGAGAGCTCTTTATAGAAAACTCTCCCTCCAACTTTTCCTCCGAGCTTCGATCCATCCGTAAAAAAGCTCAATACGCCTCTTCTCAAGCGAATTTTCACTATATCCCTCTTATATCCCTCTACAACGCAGTGATTCAAGTTTTCAGGAATGCAGTTGAAGGAGGATAGGTAACTAGATAGCTAATACTATTTTTTCAAGCCAATTGACATAATTGAAACTAGAAGAGATCTTAATCCAGATACTTGAAAAAATAAATCCTTAGGTTTAATCGAGTTGACCGGCTTAAACGAAAAAAATTTATAAAAGCTGCTCTTTGATGACTACCTTCATATAAAAGACGTACACAATATATTGTAAGCTATGGATCGGCTCGTCAGTCGGTCTATAAATGGCTTGTGCATAGGAAAAGATGACAACAGATGAAAGAGGTAATAGAAATGTAAACTGACCAAGAATGGTGCCCTACGGTGACATCAGCAGAGTGGAATTATGATGCAAGGATAGTAGAAAGGAAGCATGGACCAGTAGCAGAACGAATTATTGCGAAGGCGTTGAAGATTGTGATACGAGAGACATGGAGGACTTTTGAAAATGACAAAAGAAGAGAAAAAAACACAGATATACACTTTTTAATGGGAACGGAATTTGTACTAATAAGTGAACCACTGATCAAGCTGTGACAGTAAGACTAGCCAAGAGCTCACAGCCCGAGTAATATAGAAAAAAAATTTAGACTCAAATAAATTAATTAAAGCAGACGAAAATGTAAATTGTAGCAATGCATATGTAGTAGTTGTCGCGACAGGAAGAAGGCGGCGGCGGTGGTGCTCGTCCGGTCGCTCAATTGCTAAACAACTCGATACTGGTCAAACGGCAGCCAACAACCGAACGAGCCTATCGACCGATCGACCGACTTGGCGTGTGCTATTGCTCCAGACTTTTTTGTTGTGTTGCTTATAGTTTAAAGCTCGTTTTGGGCCGTCAGTACAACTTGCAATCATCAGCTATAAGTGCGCACAACAATATTGTAATAAAGATTTAGCTGCGGTGTTGGTTTGTCTAATGTCTACTGTTGCTAGATCGTTGCGCGCCGATGCAGTTTTCAGTTGCGAATTTTACTTTCATTCGAGCGGTTGGCTTCGAGTCGGCACTAAAGGCGGTGATTAACTGTGTTTGGAATTTGTTGTATTATAACAACAAAGTTTCGGGAGTGCAATAAAAATAAAAATAATATAAATGTGAAGTGTTATGTAAATTTCAAACGAATGAAAGTTTGAGAAAATTTTAAAGATTGAATAACTCCTAAACAAAATGGTTTTAATATCACCAAAATATTTTGTGGTTTATAAAAATTGAAAGTCGAAGGTATATTACGAAAAATATAATGAAAGTAAAACAACTTATTATTTTGAAAAATATTTTAAATATTGAAAACAAAAATAAGAATAATAAAATGAACACGAAGTAAAAATAGTGAAAAAGTTATATGAAATTTAATTTTAAAAAAAATTAAAAAAAAATTTTGAAAAAAAGTTGTATAAAAAAAATTTCAAAAATCAATAAATTTTTAATATTTTGCATATTAAAACAAATTTTAAAAATTATCGATAACTATGAAAACCCCTTTTGCTTTTTTTAAATGTATTTTCCCACTTAATTAATACCACAGTTAGAACTGGAATTTTTTTTAATACTTCAATAATTTTTATTCAAATTAAACCACAAGAACCAAATTTTTTATTTAAATTTTTTTATTAAAAAGTAAAAAAATTTAGATATTTTCATAAAAAAATAATTAACATTTTCAATAAAAATATAATAAAGAAAAGTTTCGCATGTTTTCGAAATTTTTTTAATTAACAAACATTTGATCACTATTAATTTTTCTGAAAAAAAAATTTTTCAAGTAAATTTTTTTTCTAATTATATAGATATTTTTTTTTAATTTTATTTCTTCAAATTTTTAGTTTTTTGACATAATTAAAAAAATGTTTACTAAATTTAAAAAAGTTTTAAGTTTTCTCAAAAATTTTTATTGATTTTAAATTTTATTTAAATTTTGAAAATAGTTTCAAACAGTTGTTGTTTTTGTTTACTTCTATATCTAATTTCCGTTACGTAATTGGCGAGTTGTGCCACAAACACTTGCCAAACGGGAGTCACTTGCATAATGACCAAAAGTAGTGAGCGCCAGGAAAATAAACAAACATATGTACATATATGTACTTATATGTACTTATAATATAATATAAAAATTAGACAAGAGCACATATGAGTATAAACAAGAAACTTGTTTCCACCTATGAATTGGAATGATGTTAACAAATTTGCCGCAAATAATGACATTTAATTTAAATTTAAAAATTAATTAATAGCAAATTATTAAAGAAAAATTTAAGTAATTGAATATTAATTAAAAACAAATTAAGTTTTAAAAATTAATAAATTAATAATTAATATCTACAAACAATATTAAACTAATTTTAATAATTTTTTTTACTAAAATCTTAATTTAAAAAACTAAATTTAATTTAATAAAAAATATGTATAAATAATACTAATTATTTAATTAACTAATTTATTATTTTTTTAATTAAAATAAAATTATTATTTTTTATTAATGCTAATTTTTTATTGATTTAAATTTTAAATAAAATAATTAAATTAAAAAATTTTAATTTCTATTCTTAAAATACTATTTTAATACAACTCTTAATGTTTCTTTAAAAAAGTAAATATTTAAAAATTTTTATTACAAAAATTAAATACAAAGTTTAATCATTAAAAAATTTTTTTATGTAATTTAATAAAAAACTTATATTAGTTTTTTTTCGACTTAAATTATTTTTTTCTTATATTATCTTTTATTAAATTAAATTTTAATAAACATCACTTAATTAAAAAAAATGTAATATTTCTATTCTTAAAATACTATTTTCAAGTAAAATTTGTCAAAAGTATATATTTTAAACACATTTTTATAGAAAATACATACAAAATTCAATTAACCATAATATTATTTTTACTAAAATTTTAATCTAAAAAAATTAATTTTAATATAGTAAACAATTTATAGTAGCTTATTTTTTTATTGAAATTACATTTTTTTTATTAATATTAATTTCTTATTAAATTAAATTTTAAACAAAATAATTTAGTTTAAAAAAATTTTAATTTTCTATTATATTTCCTTAAATACTATTTTCATGCAAAATTTAAGTTTATTTCTCGAAATTAAATACAAAGTATAGCTAATTTTAATACGTTTATTTACTATAATTTTATTTTAAAAAATTTATTTTAATTTAGTAAAAACGATTATTAGTAATTTTTTTTTATTACAATTAAAATAAATTTTTATTAAAATAATTTTTTTAATTTGATTTTAATCAAAATAATTCAATTTGAAAATGAAATTTCTATTAATTAATTATTTATTTTATACACAGTTAGTTTTTTTTTAAATTTAGATATTAAAAAATTGTTCCTAAAACTAATAAGAATTACTTTTTTTTATAAAAATTTAATTTTTTAATTATTTTAATTTTTTATTAAATTAATTTTCAAAATAGTAGTTAAACTCGAAAAAAGTGAATTTCGATTATTACAGTATTGTTTTCATACAAAATTAAATTTTTTCCAAAATAAATACAATATGTATTTAAAAGTTCTATTACGTAATGGCATTTCAAATTCCAATGGTAAAAATTTTTTGCAAACTTTAAAATAAAAATCGAATAAACAAAATTTGTATGAAAAAAAAAAACTGAAACAAAAAATCCATAGAATTGCATAATTTTGCAATAAAAAGCTGAATAAAAGGAAAAAAAGCCACAACAAAATAGTCGGTAATAAAGTTGTTCACATACCCATACACATATACTGAAAGTTTTCAGAGCTGAGAGTTTCGAAGGTGCTACTGTTTTCTTCGCCTTAATTTTTTTTATTTCAATTTTTTTACAAAATCTCTTTTTGTTTTCATTTTTATTTTCTATCGCTTCTCCACGCTGGTATAATATGCTTGTGGCCTGCTGTTGGTCAACGCTTATCACGGCCGCGGTAGCAGAGCCAACAGCTTTAAGAAGCTAGTAAAACTGCTTGGACAAAGCGAATAAAGTACAGAGACATCTCTGTGAATGCAAAACAACAACAGTGACAGCTGTCACAACAACACACCCATAGGTGGCAGACATCAACAGCGACATGCAGCATGCAACATGCAAAGGCATATTGCCAATAAACAACAGCAGTTTTATTATAGTTGAGTGAAAAACGTAAAAAGGAAGTAAAAACGATATGCAAAGCCAGAGCTTTAAAGCTTTTATTCAAAAAAAATTTAACACAAGAATTTGTGTTACAAAAAATTCAACATAGAAAAAATAATTAGATGTCAACTGTGATTTTGAAATTTTTAGATTAAAACTGGCAGCTGTCTTTATAGAGAAGAGACTTCTTACCCAGTATAATTAACTTGATTCCACATCCTTAACCCCCCGTCACACAATAGTGATTTTGAACAAATTTTTGGCTCCTAAATTGGCAACACTCTGTCGAAAATGGCGAGAAATTTTGAAGATAAGGTTAATCTCTTCCAACTGCGCTAACGTAAGTCCAGTTCGCGATAGTAGTTACTAACACACGAAGAACCTTCAGCTTAACATTTCATATCTTGTTGTTCAGTTGACAATCTGGTCTAAAATACAAATACCACCCCTTTCCAAAAGGAACCTCTAACGCTCAGACGTCGACATCTGGCTTCCACACATATCCGCAGAGGAACGTAAGGTCGACCTAGCAATATGAGTACGGTATATGGATCATATATTATATCATCACATTTGTCTATCTACTAACCGTGCTACTAAAACTTACACCCCTTTTCGATGCTTCATCTTTTTGAGAAAGGTTTCAGTTGGCTCTGGTAATTTCTTATTGAAAAATTAAAAGTGATTTAATTAAAAAAAGAATTAAAACTTTTCAAATTAAAATTAAAACAATTTAGATATTTCTTTTTTTTTTGTAATTTGTACAAAATCAATTGGACATTCTGTCGGTGTAGTAATTTTATAAAAAAAACCATATAATTTGAACTTCTAAAAAATTTTAAATTAGAAAATTGAAAGTATTTCTTCAATTTACTTTGAAAAAAGAAAAAGTGTCAATTTTTTTTTACTTTTAAATACTTTGCACAAAATCAATTGCACATTATATCAGCATAGTAATTTTGTTAAAAAAAAAATTTATTTTTGACAAATAAAAAATTTTCAAATTTTTTAAAGTTTTTTTTTATTATTTTTTTTTTTTTAATTGTAAGCACTGCATTGGTACAGTAATTTTGGTTAAAAAAAATTGGAACTTTAAAAATTTTAAATTTGGAAGTGAATAAATTTATTTTTAAAAATTTTTCAAAATTTATATTTTCAAATATTTGCAAATATGTACCAAATCAAATTGCCTATGCTATCGGTGAAGTAATTTTACATAATGCACTTCGGTTAATCGCACATTCGCAAAAAGCATCGCGTAATCGCACGTGCAACAGGTATGCGAAAGCGAAGTGATGAAAAGTAAAAATAAAAGCGCAAAAGCTTAATGCACCGCTATAACTGGGAGTGTGCCGCGTAGCGAAATGAGAAAAACGAAATAATAATAAAAATTAAATGAAAATAAATGAAGTGGGAAGCAACAAAAACAAAAACAAAAGCAGCGCTGCTTGCCGCTCGCTGCGAGCTAATAAAACAGGTTAAGCATGTGCCGTTGCAATTTCAATTTTTTATTGCATTTTTTATTTATTTTTTTTTTTTGCATTTTTGTCGTGTTTATTTTGCATTTATACGAGATTTCTGCACAACGTACGCGCCGCTGCCGACCACATCGCACGGCGGCTCACTGGCCGCTCTCTTGCGCTTCAACGCGCTCCATGCCGTTTAAATGCCTCACACGCTCACGCGTCTCAGCTGACTTGTTGGCTGCTACGTGGTGTGGCAACACTTTTGCTTTCCTTTCAGCATGATTTCGCACTTTGGCACTTGCATTTTTCGCCTGGCGCTCTTTACTGCTGCTACGCTTTTGGATTATTTTTTGCGCAGCTGAAGCTCTATTTTACTGTTGTTGTTTTTATTAGTGCAACTAAAATCTGATCGAAAGTGTGGCGTAAAAACTAAAAACAAAACGTGAATTGCCGCATTTATAGTCATCTCTGCACGCATTTCCTGCTTTTGTTAGCGTGACGACATTTATTACTGGTGGTTGTTGCTGTTGCTTTCGATTTTTTTTATTTTTGTAATATTTCCTGTAATATATCCTTTAAATCATGCTACTTCGCCATCAAAACGAGCATAAAACTGGTTATTTCATTCATAAGTTATGAATGCGGCGCATGTTGTAGATAAATGAAGGAAGGAAAAACGGTGTGTGTATGTTTGTGTGTGTATTGTAGTAATGAAAAGACGATATATTCATGAAATATGCAGCAGTTTGAAGCACATAAGTATTATTATACTTTATAGCCTTTGCGCTTTTTGATTGCATTCAAAGGATTTTAAAAGATATTTCAAAAAAATATAGCCCATCCACAGGCGCTGCACTAATTAAAATAGATTGCAATTTTAGCTATCACAATGAAATTTGTTATAACACTCGGTAATAATTCATAATTTAAACGACTAAAAAATAATTATTATTACTTTTTAATAACATTTTAGTCTATATTTAGGCGCTATACACTTCTAAATGTTCAAAAATTTTAATTGTGGAAATATTAACCGAAAGTTTATTGTGTTTAATACTACGGAACCTCAATATTAAACTATTTACACATGTAATATTTTAAAAAAACTGTAGGATATCCACGGGCGCTGCACCAATTAAAACAGATTAAAAATATTTTTTAGGTTATCACAGTGAAATGTGTTGCAGCACTCTCTAAAAATTCATAATTTAAAATTTTTAATAAATTAATTATTCCTTTTTATACATTATTTTAGCCTATATTTAGGAGCAAGCAATTTTAAATGTTCCAAATTTTTAATTGTGGAAATCATAACCCAAAAATTAGTGTGTTTAATATGTGAGCGTTAATATTAAACTTTTTATGAAAATATCAAAAAATATAGCCTATCCACGGGCGCTGCACAAATTAAAATGGATTACAAAATCATTTTGAGTTATCATAGTGAAATGCGTTACAACACTCTCTTAAATTGCATAATTTAAACGACTATATTAATTTTTCAATATTATTTAGCCTATATTTCGGCGCTATGAACTTTTAAATTTTCATAAACTTTAATTGTGGAAATACTAACCCAAAATTTATTGTGTGTTAATATGTGAGCGTCAATATTAAACTATTTGTGAAATAATTTAAATAATATAGCCTATCCACAGGCGCTTCCCTAACTAAAATTGATTACAACAATTTGCTCGCATTATCCTAATGAAATTTGTGAAATTAGTCTGTATTTTTTTTTAATTTAAGCGTCAAAGAGAAAATGTTAAGGCTTTTAAAAAAAGTGTAGCCTATCTTTAGGTGTTATGAACTTCCATATTTCACTTTTAAAACAATTTGTGGAAAATTAAAAAAAAAATAATATATTTCAGAAACAAAACTAAAAAGTGCGTAAACCGCTAAACAACAAAAAAAATAATTTCAGTGTTTTAAATAAAATCAAGATTTTTATGAGGCAAAAATTAAAAAAAAAAATTTTCAAAACTTATATAAAATGTGTTAAATAATAACAGCAGACTTGCAGAGTGAGCAAATTAAGAAATGGTAAAAAGTTTGAAAAACGAATATAAACTTTTTTTTAATATTTGAAAATATACAACAAAAAAACATTTTGAAATTGTTGAGTGAAATATAAATTAAAGTGTTTCAAATGAACGATACATAAGAGATAAAAAACAATTTCAAAAACTAAAACTTTGAAATATAAACAAAATTTTTCACAAAGTTTTGAAAATAAAACTTTTGAAAAATATGGGAAAATTACCATGCATTTTTTGTTGCACTAAAATATTCAAACAAACAAATTTTTTTACTGTGTTGTAAATAGCCGAATATAAATAATAACAACTATAAAAACTAAAATTTGAAAAACCACAAATTTTCATAAATATTTGAAAGTGCTTAGAACAAAAAAATTATTAAAACTATAAATAATAATAAAATTAATAATACTATATAAAAATATTTTAAAAAGTGTCCACAAAAATATTAGTTTCAGTGTTTTAACAAAATACCGCTACTAACGGTATCTAAAGTAAAAAACTCAGTGAAAATGTGTGAATTAAAAAAACCATACACTAAAAGTGCAACACTGCAAAAGTACTTTAAATAACGATGAAAAATGTAAAATAATTAAATTTACGAAAAATCTACAAATTAAAGAAATATATATAAAAATATTCTACTACCTATACCAAAATGTTCGAGATCAAGTCAGCGCTAAATCGGATAACTTCTACACCCCGCATACTCCCGTCCAAATCACAATTCACACTACTGCTACTGTTACCACTACTATGCTGCGCACCGACGCTTCAAAACGCCATCACAGAACCCAAGAGTACCAACAACACTACCACAACAACACCGGAAGACACCGCCAGCTCGGGCAGTCACTTCGTGCCGCATCGTTTTTCCAGCAGCAACAACATAACCATACTACACGAAGTGCACGAACTGCATAGCGCGACAGAACGACCACTCGTGCTCAATACACACGAAGTTTTGCCGGTAAAACCATTAAAGAAGAAACCCTACACGTTACTGGACAAAACAATCTTCCCTGACTATGAGAAACCACGTCCGCTCAAGGAATACGAGCTGCATCCGGTAACTTTCGACTTCAATTTAAGCGATTTGGAGGATCTCGAGCATGAGACCGTGAAGAAAGGTGACCTCAGCGCTGAGGAGAAGCATTTGCTACGCAACGCCGATGAAGCGGGACTTAGCTATAGCGAACGCGTGCTGCCATTTGAGGATATTGAAAGCGGCATAGCATTGGCGGGAGTGCCCGCGACCGAGGTAACGCTAAGTGTTTACACCACAGAGGTGACAAGTTTGCCCACGGAGAATGCCACACCGGTGAGCACCACCACTACCGTTGCGCCAATTATTACCACACCCAATGTTGTGGCTACCATAAGTCCACACATATTTAAGGTGCATAAGAATAAAACATTGAAGAAAGGTCGCGAACTACTTAAACAGGAAGATGAGATGCCAAAGAACGCAGGCAATAATTTCAATAGTATAAGCCATTATTTTGGCGCGGATCCAGTTGTGGGTGAAGTGAATGCAACGGCAGCTAGTCTGCAAACGGCGAATTTCTTTCAAATCATCACCAATTTGTATGACCACTTCTATTGGCAAGCTTCGGAAATACACACTAAGGTTACCACCGCTTGTGGGCTCGAGATGCAGGCATATTTGACGGGTCTGCATGGCAATTTCAACTGGGCGCAGAGAGGTAAGTCGAAATAATGGTCTTGTGAGGGTTTGGTGAAGACTTCACGGTACTCTAGAGCCAAATATTCAATCGTACGTGAAGTTATCAGAATATTCTAACTTGTCAACCACTTGAGAAACTTGAAAAGAGATCTGGTTTCAGGTTAAAAAAATATAAATTTTTCCCAAAAACTTATATCATTTTTTGAATACCGCTTTTTAAAATCGTCCAAAGAAGCCCAGAGTCGCTTAAATTTTTTTATTGTTATATCCTTATGGTTAGGAGAGTAGGTTTAATGTCTACATTTTCATAGAATTTTTGATATCAAACAGAAGTTCGACAAGGCCGACCTCTATTCTAAAAATTTTGTGTTCAGGTTTCAAGGTGTGAGAAGATGATATGTAATCTAGTCTTGAAATAGACCCTAATAAAAAACCGAATTTAATGCATCGTTGATATTAAAAATCTGTAAAGGCGGTACAGTCATAGGCAGTCTATTTACCTAAATGGATACTGAGATTCGGTTTGGAGGACATAACCTTTTTGGGCACTAGGTATAAGTTTAGGTAAGTTTAGTTTTAGCATGGTTAACTTCACAGAAATCGAACTTAACTTTAAAAGGAACAATATCAAATCTAACCTAACCTCAAATCATGCCCCATCCAAATTATTTGAAATTTTCTAATCCGGACTCCGCATCCTAATTCGCCTTCAAATACACGTCAATCAATTAGGTTCCATTTTATTATTCGAGTATTACAAGTATTATATTTTCTGTATATCATTAGGTTGGCATAAAATCCATCATATTCTCTTATTACCATATTTATGGCTTCAAACAAACCCACAGCAAGCTCCCAGTAGTCTGTCTGATGGCAGGTTGGGCAAATTGAAAGCCTCATCAATTCCATTAATGCCGCATTACATTTATTATTTAACAAAGTCGCTGCCCCGTCCATTTACCAATCATGCTATTATGCGAGTTGTTCGTATCCAAACAACGCGCATACCCCTCTCCTTATAATCCTCTCTCGATATAAATCAGTGCGGACAAATGAATTTACAGTCAATTGAATGCGAAATTCACATAGCCGTTATATGCTGGTAATTATTTCGCGCGAATGCATAAATCAACAACAAAAAATGACATGAATAAGTAAACGCTGATTGAAGAGGTGCCACTCCTCGACCTACACGGATGCGAAATTCAGGCGCGCATCGGTCACTCCAATGCAGTGAAGTAACTGAGTGTGTATGTGTATAATTATGACGGAAGTAAGCATGCTTATGCTATACGAGTGTCCTTTTGAAAATATAACCAAAAAGCCCGAAATTATTACGGGATCTCTTTTTATAAATTTCGGGATTTTGTAAAGTTTATTGATAAATGATATGAAAACCGTTCGTATTAAAAATATTATTTTTATTGCCAATCCCGCAATAATTACGGGATCCCGTTTTAGAATTTTCGTCATTTTGAGCTAGAATTTAGTGATTAATAAAATAAAATCCTTTCGTGCTAAAAATATTTTTATTATTACCAATCTCGTATTATAAAAGGCATCCCGAGAATCAAAACTCGAATCTTGAAATAACAATATCGGCGCATTACGAATAAAAGCTAATAACAATTATAAATCAATAATCTAAAAAATCCCGAAATGACTTTCTAAACAACCAAATCGTGAAATCGGTATTTCGATCTCTATTACAAGCTCTGCGCTTAGTAGGCAACATGCGCCAGTTTGGTAATTCAATCAAGCGAAAGAACAATAAATAATGTCTGTAATTTTCAAAAATAGCGACAAAAGCTAAAATCTGTACGCTAATGAAATGAGATTTGAAAATTACGCGGCAATGTGGGCGCCCATCCCGGTTTTGGCGTGTACGGATAATTTATAAATTAAACGATGGCAATTATTGCTGCATGATTGATGAGTATTTAATGATTGTCCACTGACAAAATAAACCGATAATGAGTTTTTCCGCATTCAGCTTTTGAGTGTGAGAGTCAGTTAGGTGAGGGCGATTGCTTTGGAAGAGCTCTCGATTATAGTTAAAATTACAAACTTGAAGGCTTAACCGCCCTCTGCCAGCGGGAGTTTCCAGAGCTGGCAACTCAATATGCGGAAGGTAGTAGAAGTCTTAGCCAAAAGCTTGGAAAGGTAGAGGAGGAAGGAAAGAGAATAGAAAGTCGATCAGAAGATCCGCCCTTTCTCAATGGGAGGTACGGAAGATAGTAGAAGTTGTAGCTGGTATTAATGAGGATACCAGAAAAGTAGGGAAGGTCTCTCACAGAAGAGTACACCTTTGATGGCAAATCGCACAGTGCGAATTTCCTGAGCTAAAAACTCGAGATACGGAAGGTATAGAAGTTTTGGCTAAAAACTTATATGGTTGAGGGGACTAATAGAAAAAGAAAAGTTTTTCACTGGTTTTTAATATCATTCAGCTTGGCTGAGCCCGAGCTCATACCAACTAAGGGAGTTCACAACCTGCAAAATCCGTAGGAAGTGAGAGAATTGGATGGCCCGCACGGTATTTACGAAACAAATGATCTAATGAATGATCGTGACAACTGATTTTTCATGGATATCGGCTGCTGGCAGGTGGCGGTTGCTGGTGGTCTTTTCATTATAAGGGTAAGAAGCCCTCCTTGTCTTCATCTGATGGCATTACAAAGCGAAAAAAAATCAGTTTAGGAATAAACTTCTAAATGGTCTCAAAGGACCGTCTGACTGAAGTATGTATTTAGGAAGTCAAAAGCTTTTAGCTTTTGCTGTTTTTAAAAAATCCGAAACTTGGCTGTTATTTGTACCCAATGGTCTCAAACTTTCAACATTCCGCCTCCTCTCGGTCAAAAATCCATTTGATTATGGTAATCTAAGTCTCTAAACATCATTCCTTACTGTTAGTTTCTAAAAGAAATGGAAGTCCATAAGCTAGATATATTCTCGAAAGGAACTCAGAGGTATGGATGGTTGCAGTGCCTTTAAAGTACCGTTGTAACAGAAACTCCATAGTTACACTTTTCTATAATATCTTAATTTTACTCTATATACTCCCTCTCTCACAATTTTCTCTCTTTACCCTTTATACATCGACTCTCAATTACCCATATCTTTCTCGCCCTCAAGCATTTACAATTTAACAATCAATTTACCGTTTTACAATGAAAACAACAAAATTGAGTTTACTTCAGAACAATTTCATGCACACACTCTAGCCCAGAGGTAGTGTCCGGCTATGTTGCTTGCTGGTAATAAAATTGCACTTATTTAGTCGCAGTGAAATCTGCAATTTCCATTAACTGTTTACTTTGTTGCCACCGTTAGGTCAGCCGCTTACGCAAACAAGCGGGCTGAGATATGTAAGAATTTCATTAACAACAAGCAGGCGAAATTAAGCGATATAATGTGAAGAAAGTAAAGAGAGAGTGAGGAGAGAAAAGCAATTCCTATTTTCTTAACTTTTTTTTAGTATTTTTGCGTTTTTATTGTTATTATATATTTTTTGACACCTCCTTTAATCCCTGTTTCTTCTTTGAATATGCTCTCTTGCAGCTTACGATGCCTCCGGTCGTTACCGGGGACAATTACTTTTCGGCAATGACAAGTGGCTGGGGCAGAAGAACTTTTGCTATGAACTAAATCGTCAATTAAACCCGGATGAGCGTAAACATTTCGAATTTGAATTTTTTGCGGCATTGGTAGCGTTACGTTTGTGGATGCCACAGCAATTGGTGAGTTGTTTAAGCTTATACTGATAACACACGCTTATAGAAACGGTGCGGAAAGCTTTATGAGAGGATATTAAGTTAATACTATTCGTAATTTTGCAAAGTTTTGTATTCGTGTAAAAAAAAAATTACCTTATATTCATAATAGGTAGGTTTAATATCAATGAATACATCTTTCACAAATATCCCTTATGGGAAATTTTAGAAACCGTCTATATTTTAGCGTATTTGAGTTTTTTTGAAAGTTTTATATAAAAAAATTAATTGTGTAAAAAATATCCTATAAGGGAAATTTTCAAAACAAAATATATTTACTTTAACTTAAATAACGATTGCATTTATCTGATAAAATACGCAAACAAAACACTTTTGGAAAATGTTCGATTGGGGAAATTTTACAAATAAGCAGAATTTTGATACATTTAAAGTACTGTAAATTATTTAATAAAATTGTATAATAAAACATAAACAATTTTTTTTTTTAATTAAATAGGTAATTATATGAAAAATTTGTATTTCATCTAGTTCTTTGCTACTCAGTAAAACAAAGAAATTTATAAATATAACGTTAGGTAATTTTCAAACCCTTTTAAATTTTGCTACAAAAGGGAAACATGAGGTGTCTAAACATACATAACACGATTTTTAAAATATCCCTTAGTTCTCTTCAAATTTCTTTAAAAATTAGAAAATGTTTCTTTGCAATTCAATTAAAAGCTAAGAAGTTCATAAGTATTTCGTTAGGAAATTTTTAAACTTTAGTAAATTTTGCTACAAAAAGAGAAATATGAGTAGTCTAAATGAAATACAACTGAATATAATACGATTTTTAAAATATTTCTTTGCGGAAATTTCGGTAACTAGCTATATTTATGTTTGCTTAAAAGTACTGTAATGGTTTCATAGATCTTAAATTTTCAAAAAAATTTCAATTAAATCCCTTTAGAGAAGTTTTTAAAATGCGTACTTATTATGTAAACCGTATATAATATTTTATTAAATTTTTGTATATCCCTTAAAGGAAATTTTTACTTTTAAAAAATATCCCTTGAGGGAAATTTGAAAAAATCTTAATTATTATGTGACCTCATACAGTACTTAAATACTTTTCGAAATATCTGTTAACCACGCCATATCTCCCCTTTAGAACGTCAACCTTCAATTAGGCGAATGCTTGCCACGCTCCTGCAGCGTACACGATGTACAAGCCATACTCACATTAGACCCGCATGTTCAAATGCTAGTAACATTAAACACCGCGGCTGCCATGCATGCACAACACAATCAAAGCATCGGCCACAGCGACAACAATAACAATAGCAACACTAGCAGCAGCAATAACCACACGATAATACAAGTATTGCATGTGCGTATAGTACCCGGCTTATTTAGCTATTGGCGTGAGCTAAAATTTCAAATATTTCTGTAAGTTTTGCTTTCAACAAATTGCATAAAATATATTGACAAAAGTGATACAAAATTAACAAAAATTCGACGCTTTTGATTTTTCCAGAAGTTTTATGTTGACGCTCTTGCTGCTCGTCATCACAGCCACTTGGTATCAGGCGAAACTGAATCAACTGCAATTCACCGCGCCGCACATATCAGCCATAAGCGCGAAAATTGATGCCGTCATGGCTGCCACAGCCGCAGGTGGCATTGTGACGCTGGATGCCGGCGCTGCGGGTACCTACACCAGCAATGTCTCAAATAGTGGCAGCCTAAAATCAACGCGAGGTCACCAAGCGCCGGCCTTCGAAGTGTATCAGATGAGCACGCTGAACGATAACAATAATGTGCCTGACATTGAGGCCGACGTGAATGGCAATAAAACGGTAAACAACGGTACTAATGCTGGACATGTCAATGGGCATAGCAATGGCAGCGCGGCGGCTGCAGCAACAACAAATGGCGCTGGCGGCAGTGGTAGTAGCAATAGCAGTAGCGTACGCCGCCCACACGGCGAATTGTCAGCGTCGGAGGTCGGAAAGTCACATTTAGCCGATTATCGGCTGGAGACGGGCAGCAATGTGGGTGCGAGCAGCACGTATGAAGCGAAGAGGCAACTGAGTAAGTACATATGTATGTTTGTATGTATAGAGGGTCTTGTTCACAGAAGTTTGAAGTTTGCAATCAAAATGTTTTGCTTGTGCATTGCAGGTTTGCATGAACAGCTTTTACTATGTTTTGCATTTCAAACAAATGCCGGCACCATACTAAATATGACCGAGAACAAAGAGGTAAGCTGATTTTGTTAGAAGAGATGAAAGTTGTTGAGAAGTCGAAACTTTGATGTGCAAATTTAGTTGTGGTGAATGCAAGAACTATGTGCAGAGTTAACAGCAGGTTAAACGTTAAAAATTGAATGCAAAAAATAGCTTTCTAAAGTAAGTTTTTGTCGAAAATGTTGTGGAGACTTATTTGTCTGTAAAAGTTCGTAATTTCAAGATTTTCCATAAATTTCCCTTTTGAGGAAATTTTATAAAGACTAATATATTTTTACTCTTTAGTGCCATTAAGTTTTTGTTGCTTAACTTCAAAGATAATACTATATTTTTAAAAATTTAGTACACCAAATTTGAAGAAATAAGTAAATACTTTGTTTTATATGTTAACATGTGTTGTCTACGAAAATTCGTTCTTTAAAAATTTGCATGAAATTTTATTATTAGCTTTAAACATATTCATAAAGATAGATTTATTTGTTTTAACTTAACATCAACTATAATACGTCATTTTTTACAAATTTCCCTGCAGGGAAATTTAAGAAAAAAGCAAATAATTTACTTTACATCGTGCATTAT
Source organism: Bactrocera oleae (assembly GCF_042242935.1). Lineage (NCBI taxonomy): Eukaryota > Metazoa > Arthropoda > Insecta > Diptera > Tephritidae > Bactrocera > Bactrocera oleae. The sequence goes on from NC_091539.1 coordinate 7,383,753, forward strand.
CTACGAAAATTCGTAATTCAAAAATTTCCCCGAAATTTCCCGCTGGGGGAAATTTTTTAGACAACTATATTTTCGTTTTAAATTGATACTGAGTTGTTTTCGCTCAACCTTAAGTAAAATATTTTAGTTTTAATATTTTCCTGCAGGTAAAATTAAGAAATAGGTAAATATGTTTCTATATGACGTGCGGAAACATCAATCTTACAAAGAAAGTTTAAGGAAAAACCCACATTCAATGAAAGTAAAAATAAGCTTAAAATCAAGCAAGCAATGTAAAGGCTTTAAGGCATAAGTATGTGACTTACAATATTTCGGAACTTTTTCAGGCATTGGAGTAACACTCCAGCAGGCTTTTGTTTATTAACTTATGCCTGTTAGATGCTGCACAGTTTATTGTAAAAGTTTGCAATAATAGCATTGCTTTGGATACATTTTTTTTCTGTTGTATATTTAATTTTAATTTTCATTATTTTTATTTACTTTTTGTGCTCTTTTTTTTTTTCTTAGCAACAAACCTCTTGCGTACATGGCTTGCGTGTCTTCTCCGTGCTGTGGACAATAATGGTGCATACGTATTTGCAAATGTTTACCATCGGTGAAAATAGAGTAAATATTTTGCTTACAAGCACTTAAGTTAGCAAAACACATAACCTACACTAACACACTCACAAACACTGTTACAAATACACACACATACAGAGTAATTTCTTCAACCTAACTGTGAATTGCTTATGCCCACCAACTCCCTATAAATCTGTAAATCCACTTACGCTTTTATCACTTTTTTTAAATTTCTTAGAACTTGCTTTATTTTTTCGCTTCTTGCTCCTTCTCCCTCCCTCGCTTTCTTCCTCGTCACATTTTTATTTAACTTAACTAACAACTTTTGCTTTATTTTTATGCGCTCACAGTTTCAACGCAACATCGTCGAACGCTCAATTTGGTATCAGTTTGTGGGTAACGCCACTTTTTCGGTTGATACATTCTTCTTCATCAGCGGTTTCCTGCTCACACTAATCTTTTTGAAACAGGATAAAAAGTATCCGGATGATACTGGCCCATATGTGCGGTACAGCTTGAAGGAGACTGGTTTCGTATTGCTTTACCGTTATATACGCTTGACACCAGCATATTTGTTTGTAATACTCTTCAACGATTTCGCATTGCGGTAAGTGGGATACGCGACTTTAAGAGCCTAAAATTGGGCAAAACTTACTAAAAAATGTTAGTTTTGGCAATATATTAAGCAGCAAGTTATATTTTAACATTTATTTGACTTAAAATATAAAAGCACAAACATATTCATTAACATTCTCTGTTGAAAGAGTGAGGAAACACGAAAAAAAGATTCGCCTAAAAGTATGCTATGAAAAATTTTCCGGCGCCTTCAAGTTTATTTCGCTTATTTTTGATACTTTTTTCAATCACGTGATGCCTTGCTGTTGTTAATTTTCAACTTATACTTATTTTCAACATAAAAGTATGCTAAACTATTATTTTACTAAGTGTATTTAACAGAGAACTTAAAACAAGTTTTAGTTTTAAACAAGTTTTAAGTTCTCTGATTTAACAACTTTTTACATTACAGAAACATTATTCATAAATGAATTCATATTTTACACCATTTCCTACTATTCTTAGTAGCTTCTATTTATATTTTCATATATTTTTCGTCGCAAAATTATGCTACACAAATGCTTAAAATCTAAATTTAACTTGAACTTCTTTGATTTTTTTGTATTATAAATATAATTTCTACATATTCTTATTGTTGTATTTATTTTTAAACACACTTGTATGATCTCTGGCCATTATTACTACATTTTACATTAATGTTAGCCTAAAAGTATGCAATTTTTTTTAACTTTGACGCCTTTAAAAACCATATTCATATGATTTATAATAAATGTATACATATATATATATATATAAATCAGCAATTAAAAATCTGCCTCTTCAGATTTGCAATCAACATGCCACAGCCTAAAATTATGCAATAAGAGTGCGCATATTTTATAAAACCACCTCTTGTTCTTCTACACAATGTGTAATTTGCTTGTTAAGCTTCAATTGATACATTAAAACGATTCATTTTGTAATTGTTGTGGTTATGCGCCGGTTGGTATGCAACAAGAATGCTTCAAAACTGATAGCAATTATGATATTTTCAATTAAAATGTGCACACACACAAACGCAATCATGCGTAAAGCTTGCATGTGCATATAAACTGTATAATTTCTAGAGTGCCTGAAGCTATGCTTATGAGCATTACAAAATGAAATCAATAATGCATGTGCAAAAACTTAAGTAGCTTCCAGAAACAATGCTTAAGTCGAAAATATTGAAGGGTAGAAATTAAAGCAAGTTCATAGGAGGTGAGTGAATGGAATGGTTTCATATTGCCTACACTTAGGCTGCTGTAAGCACTTTAATTCGAATTTTCTGAAAAAAACTGACAATTTTACAAACTGCAGACGCAAATGTGTTAATAATGCAATAAGAGCTCAAATTAAGCATACATTTAGGGTTTTATTGCAAAAATACTAATTTTACTTATTTAACGTTTATTTCCTAACACAAAATGATTCGAAAGTGACCTTGTACTCTATCCTCTTCTCAAATCCTCCTCACTTTCCTTGCAGCCAAACTTTCAACAACTCCGTCTTCCAGCCGAATGTTGCCGCGGACACTTGCAGCAGCTATTGGTGGCGCAATATACTCTATATCAATAATTTCTATCCGCTCAGTGAGATTTGCATGATCTGGAGTTGGTATATGGCTAATGATATGCAATTTTTTGTGATGGCTTCACTGCTGTTGGTGCTCTCCACGAGGTAAGTTCAAGCGTGTTGAATATAAAAAGTTGTAAAATATTTATTTTAATGGCTGTGTATTATTTTTAGATACTTCAAAACTGCCGCAATCATTGTCTGTGCGTTTTTACTGAGCTCCTGGGGCGTATCGGGTATCATTTCATTGAATTACCGTTATACACACAAGGTGGCCAATCCATTTGAATCATTCGACTTTCTCTACGACAAGCCATGGCAGCGTGTTGGCACTTATATAATGGGTTGGTATTGCATGCTTTTAGGCGCAAATGATTTTTAAGTATAGTTTTAGGCTTTTCACCTTTTTTTATACTTTTTAAAGCAATTTTAGTTATAATACCTTTTATAAAACTCAGATTTTTAGTTCTCAATGTATTTCAAATTTTGGAAATTCTGTTCACAATGTGCTATTTCGACATTTTAGTACTAAAAAAAATTTTAGCACAAAACCTTTAGTACAACCGTTTTAGTACAAACATTTTTTTAAATTTAGATTATTTTCGCAATATATTTGAAATAATGAAATTTCTGTTCGAAATGTGCATTTCAGCATTTTGGTACAAAAAAAAATTTTTAGCACAAAACATTTAGTGCAGACGGTAAAAAAATTTTAGAACACATTTTTGAAATTCAGATTTGTATTTCGTAATGAATTTGAAATATTTAAAACTGTGTTTAAAATGTGATATTTAAAATATTTTGTACTAAACAAATATTTTAACTACAAATATTTTCGGTAAAAACTTCTGATAAAGAATTATTAGTACAAAACTTTTAGTACATACTTTTTAGCACAAAATTTTTGAAGTACAGATTTTTGTTATATGTATATATTAAAAACTATGTTGAAAATGTAATATTTAAAATTTTTAGTACTAAAAAGGTTTTAAGTATGAATATTTCAGTATAAAAATTTTAGTTCAGTTTTCTCAGTACAAATTTTAGCACAAAAGTAGTATAAAAGTTAGTATAAAGTGTTTAGTACAAATTTTTTAGTACAGACTTTTTAATACAAAAATTTTAACAGAATTTTTACACCAAACCGACTTTTTAGTACAAAAATTTTAACAGAATTTTTAGTACGAACCTTTTGTCACAAATTCCGTCTTATATAAATTTTTATTACAAACTTTTTTGTACTAAATTTAAATTATTTATAAATATTCAATATTAAAACAATTTTCTTTTACATTTTTAATAATTCACTATTTCCTCACTTAATTTTATGTAATTTACAACTGTTTCACCATTCAACCGAACAGGCATGCTAGCCGGCCTCATAATCTACAAAGTGAAAAAACCACCGCCGCTTAGTAAGCGCACCCACTATTTACTCTGGCTCGGCAGCTGGTCGCTATTGGCGATCATAATTTTCGGCGTGTGGAATGGCGAGCTGAGTCGTCTCATGACGGCGTTCTATGTTAGCATCGGCCACACAGGTGAGGGGTAGCTATTGTATTATTATAGGCTTGGTGGTGAATTACTTCATTGTTTTTTTTTTCCTTTGTGTGTTGCAGCCTTCGGTGTTGGCCTCATCTGGATCGTTTTGTCCTGCTGCTGGGGCATTGCGCCTACCGCCAATCGTATACTCTCCTATCGTGGCCTTTGGCCGCTCTCACGCCTCACCTATTGCACTTACCTCATACACCCAGTCATAATGCTAATCACATCGTTTCGCATGAGTGGCGTCGTTCATCTGAATAATCTTTTCGTAATGACAATTTTTCTGGGGAATGCGGTCGCCTCCTTTGGTGTGGCATTCTTCATTTCGGTTTTATTCGAGGCGCCAGTCATACGGATATTGAAGATTTTTTATCGCAAATAGTGAATCTGTAGTTGTAGATTTGTATTTTACGTATATTTGTTGTATATATTGAAAAATAAGATTAGTTTCATAATCGCAAAAACTAATATAAAATCAGTTTTTGAGTTGCCAATTTTTCTCAAAAGCCAACAAAAAAATTTTTTAATTTTGTAAATTTACATAGTAAGTATAAAAATTTAGATAGATGCTTTTTATAATTTCTAAATTTTTTTTTGAAAAACATTTCTCATCTGTATTTTGTTTTTTAAAATTTATCATACAAAACTTGTTGTGTTAATATGTTAACATAGTATACACATACATAAATAATTATTTAACAGAATTTTTGTTTTGAAAAAATTAAAAAATTTTTTTTTGTAAATTTCAAAATCTAATAAATTTTTCCATGCAAAATTTTTGCATATTATCGTAAAAATTCCGCGTTGGATTTAAGATTTTTGTGTATGCGGTTACTGTTTTTTATAAATAATATTTTGTTTGTATTTTTTTTATTTTATAAATTTTTTTGCAAATATTCGTATTATCGAAAAGTTGTTGCAGTAATATGTTATAAATTATTAAACAAAATTTTTTTTTGGAAAAAATTTCAAATTTTATTTTAATTTCAATTTTATAATTTTTTTTTGTAAAAATTTTGCATATTATCGAAAAAATACGTTTTAGGTTTAAGCTTTTTGTGTATGTGGTTATTGTCTTTTATAAATAATATTTTAGTAATAAATAAAAAATTATAAACTTTATATTTTACTAAATTTAAATTATTAAAACCAAATATTTATAACTGAAGTGCTAAAATCAAATCGAAAACGCTCTTCGAGTAAAGAAGATACCTCAAACCCAGCTCATTTCACTTCACAAAATTCAAAACAGCCTAAGAGTAGGCAATCTTTTTTTGCAACCCTCGAAATTTTTTCTCTAAACAATAGTACACATTAGCCGTGGCAATTAGCGTTTACTTTAAAAAACAAGAAATAATTAAGGATTACAGCTGCTACTATTTATCACGGCATACTTTCGTGCGCCAAACTTTTGTAAAGTCTCGCAAAATGTATTAAGGATGTGTCACCTCAATACTTTAACGGTAAAACAAAGACAAAGGAAGCAAGCTACCAAAAAAAGTATAACGTTTGTTTGTAAGCAAATACGCCTAAAATCACACTTGCCAAATTTCACAAACAAACCTTTTTGCGCTGCAAACTTTCGTTTGCTCCTGCCAAACAACGCGCGTCAAATTAATATTTTACAAAAAACAACAGCAATAAACATAAACCGTATTAATTTGTAAATAATGCCATAAATAATGTTTCACACTCACAGTAAACGTAAGTCGAGGCTAAAAGGGTTTTTATAATTAAAAAGTTGTGGGTCAAGCAACGAAGCAAAAGAAATAGCGGCAAAGTGAGACCAAAACAAATTTAATAAAGAAGATTGCGAAGAAATGTGACGCAGCGTAGCGTGAGGAAGCTTTTGGTCTACTATTTTAAGGTTTTCTTTATATAACTTTGCATACTCTTCAGCTGCGACACAGTCAATGAGCAAATCGTGTAAAAAATGTTTAATGTCAATTTGTAGTGCTTTCAAGTGATGAAAGGCTGAAGGTGTTGCGAAAAGAGATTATACGTTTAAGTAATCGCAGCCTAAAAGTATGCATCAGTTTAGGGATTTTAATTAAGTGAACCTGAGATATTGTCGGCAGGTTTCCTTAATGAAAATGAATTTTTACTTCATTTCAGATATTTTTAGTCAAAACAAATCAAAATAAAAAAAATCAAATTTAGAAAATTGTTTAATAAAAATTATAAATAATGTAAAAAAATATAAAATATACAAAAATAAAAATTTTATATAAAAATATAATATATGTATGCATATAAAAAATTTGTAAAAAATATATATATTTTTTTTTTTAATTACGTTAACTTACAAATATATTTAAAAAAGTTTTTATGAAAAGTAATATTTTTAAATAATTATTTTAATTTTTTTTTGGAATTTATAAAACTTTTTTTTAAATTTTTTTCGATAAGGCTGGATTTCAATAGTGACCTTCATGTGCGAATGCCTTCAAGACGTGAATGGAGAGAGGTTTTGTAGTATTATAATAGAAGAGAATATAGTACGCTTTTCAAAGTTTGCACACAATTTTGCATCGATTTTCTGTCGATTTAGATGGATTTACAAACGAGTAGTTTTAGAAAACAAAATTAAATTCTCTAAACCGAATTTAAAACTTTTTGCATTTATCTTAGCACATTTAATCGAAATTTATCAACGAGACGAGATTGAACGCTCTCATGCCACGCAGTTGCCCGAAAGCAAAAGCAATGCACTTTGGCAGCTCATATCTCATATTACAAAAATTATGCACTGGATATGCAAAGCCATACCCCACTGGAGCATCCATAACGTTCGAATAAAATAGAAGCGACTCGCCCCATCATTTATTGAAAGTTGAACGTAGACACCGCAGTGCGTCCGCACGCAGGGCGTTGAACCCCGAATGGAAGTACCGTGCAAGACGAGCGCCCTTTTTGAAATTTGACAACACACTGTGTGCTGCAAAAGTACGCAGATGCATATAAAGCGGTTAAGAACTGCTTTGGTGGGTATATGTACGTGTATGAAAATTGAAATTGTATTAATTTATAAAAAATTAAATACTAAGTTAAAGCTTATAAGTAAATTGCATATTTCAAAATTTAAAATTATTTTTTATTTACAAAAATATTTAACATACTTTATATTTAATATACTAAAATGAAAAATTTATGAATATGTAAAAGTGTAGAAGATTCTAAAAAATACATTTTACACGAAAAAACTTCTTAATTATTTTTCTCTTCCTTAATTCCAAGAAAATTTTTGCGAATGTTTGCATAAAAATATTGAATATTTTATAAAAAAAAGTTCTGCTATTTATTTACAAAAAACTATTTATATAGATATTTTTAGGAAAAATTTAAAAAAAACAGACTTCAATTTTTGAAAAAAAAATTTAATTGTTTTTACTTTCTAATAACCAGAAAATTTTTCTTAACAAATTTTTTTTAACCATATTATTTTTTAAGAATATAAACATTGATGAAAAACAAGATTTTGTGAATCGTTTGCATTAAAAAAAAACATTTAAGATACGTACAACAACAAACCAATTTTCTCTCTACAAACAGCTTTTCCCAAGAGAAAACTTAATTAGTTCGACTGAGCAAATTTTGTATTACAAAACTTACCAATAAAAATTATTTAATTTAACTTTCGATTCAATTTACACATATGAAACCTGCCCACTCTATATGTTTAACGTTTTAATTTAATTGTGAATGTATTTATTAATTTGGGCCGAATCCCGGTGGTACTGCAATACCGGGCCAACCCGCGGCAGAGGTGGAGCAAGCCCCTAAAACACTCCGCCCATTTCCAAAAATCAGTTTAACATTTGTTGTCCTCCGATGGAGGATCTATCAGATGTTAAGCTGATAAGAACAGATACTACACTTTGATCTTAGCCTTGAGGCCGAGAAGCGATAACTAAACAGTGCCAAAAAGTTACTTTATCTATAAAATTCTTTATAAATGCGCTGAGAATTGCCAACGCTTACTAAATAGCGACTGAAATATTTCTATACGTGCTTCTTGCGTATACAAGATACTTTATCAGCTAGTGTGCGCGCCAGCAAACCGAAGGCAACGAAAGCGAATGCGGCAAAGATTGGGAATTAATTAGGTAGGTATGTACTTATGTACATATGTATGTATTTACAGCCAAGACCGGTTTGGTTATGCGCAGGGCAGGCAGGTAGTGGAATTCGTGCGAATGTATCTTTCAAACAAGTATTAATATATGTACATATAAGTATCTACTGCCTACAGGCGTGGTCAAAGTTCAGTGGATGCCTATACAGAAAAATTCAAAAGTGTCTCTAAAAGCACAGTATATTTCTATAGAAATACTTGTTCATATGTATTCATTTGAACAATATTTCCAACTTTTAAATTAACAAAAAAAAAAAAGAAAAAACGTTAACTTTGGTAGCACCGAAGCTATAATACCCTTCACAAGTACAAAGGCTCCTTTCCATACAAGCACTTCATTCCGATCGTTTAGTTTCTGTGGCAGCTAAGTACATGCTATGGTGGTCCGCTATCGGCAGTTCAGACAAATGAACATATTCTCGGTTGGTAAGAAACGTATGCAAAATTTGCGATCGATATCTCAAAAACTCAGGGACTAGTTCGCGTATATACAGACAGCCGAACATGCTGAAATTGACTCAGCTCGTTATGCTGATCATTTATATATACATTTTATGGGGTCACCGACATTTCCTTCTAGGTCTTACAAACTGGCAAACTTAATATACCCTGTAAAAATGTTTGCAAAACTAGGCCTACTAAAGGAGAAAATACCGAAGCATCTACGCTGGAAGAACTTTTTAGCTGTAGCTGCAGAAACATATCGTAAATTACTTGCTAATGCCTAAAAGTATAATTTCTCCGTCAAATTATAGTAACAATTGAATACAATTCAGTATTTGCACAACTGTACTAAAATTTTTGTCATCCACTGTAAGCAGTATACGAATATGAATCACTCTCGGTATATATGTACATAAACTAAAATCTGAAATACACATAATGATTGTATGATTATGTATGTTAATTTAGCTGAGCTAAATCTTTCGGGATTTCGGGATCAAAATCGGGATTCTTCATATATGCACATATGAGATAGGAGATAGAAAATACATACGTTTTTATTAGATATATGTATATGTTTATATTCTGTAAACCTAGTATAATAACAAATTTAGCGTAGTTAATGCATTTCGGGACTAAAATCTCGGGATTCAGCATTTTAACGAAAATTGCAATTTGCTTGATAATTTTTCGTTATTAAAATATGAAAGTGTTGAGTTTTATCTATTTGGGGAATCGGAATTAGAAGATTTCTGAGATCCGTTGTTAGGATATATCAGTTATCAAAAAATGTAATTTAATTGATTAAGATTTGGGGTATCGTGTATGAAAGAAAACTTTTAAAGCGATTAAACTGAGAGTGTTCTTACTTGTATTTTGTTTGGGATGGGAACCTATTATGACACCTTTCATCGCGAAATCAAGAGTATATACATATATAAATACATATAATCTCTTTTTCGGGATGCAAAACTAAAAAGCACAGCAAGAAAACAGTGTTTGGGATCGAATTCTAATACTTACTAAATTGAGAATTCTGTTTTAGTAGATATTCTCTTTTTCTTTTACATTTTATTTTGATTATTATGAGTAATTCTTCAACTCAGTTCTACGTAAACAAATTTTCAAAGAATTTAGAAGCTGAGATGATATGAATTTTGATGTGAACTATAAATTTTTAAGAAATCTCGAAACAAAATAATAAAATCCCGAAATTTCGGGACTCACACCACTACTTTATATGCACTCTATTTCTCGTACAACGCTTAGAACCAGTTTTCCGTGCAGATTTTTACAACAAACCAAGGGTCGTGGTAACTGTATATGCGCAGGCTAAATTTTCTTGCTTCCAAATACTTGAACTTCTCTGACGATTTCCAAGAAGTTGCATATAAAAGCCAAGGACGTGATTTTGTCCAGTTATTGTAGGTTCGGTTTAGGCACAGTTTACATCTTATGCAAGCTGCTTAAGATTTTTTTAATTTTAACCCGTTAGGTAGAGTTTCTTTAAATTAAAGTGGTAAGTGTACTTCGACGAATGGTAAAAATACAAAAACCATTTTATATATTTATAAATTTTTTATAATGTGTCAGTTTAAACTGGATAGGTAGGGAAAATAAATTGTTCGCTGAAATCAGCTGAAACTAAAAAGTGCGTAGCTGACGCACTAAATTTTTAAAAATATGCAATAAAGATTATGACATTTTTAAAGAAAAATAGCTTTAACATTTTTTTGCTGCTGAAATATAATTTATTTTATTTTCCTTGTCGAAAAATTATTAGCAAAAATACTTATTAAAACAAAACTTATTCAAAGAAAAACAAAAACTGAATTCTAAACAGATTTCGTCTTAAAAAAATATATGTTATTTTCTAAAATTGAAAAAAAAAAATGGTATTACAGATGAGTTTCGAACCACGAATCTACCGCATGGCAGCTCAAAGCTCTACACCCCAGGCTACTGAAGCATCAACATTTATTTTAGCTATGCTATAGTTTTGTTGGGGTGCAATTATTACAGCCTTTTTGATAGCTGAGCATGTATAAGGAAATGTTTGTCATATCGAATGCCCTAGGTTCGAACCCCAATGAAATGGTGTTTTTTATTTTAATAATTTGTTAAAATATACTTTTATGGAAAGATTTTTAAATTTTAGCAATAATAACGTAAACATTTCGAAAATATAAAATTAATTTCGAATATTTTATGAAATTTTCTACTACATACCTCAAAAGCTGTGTTGCAACATGGTAGCATCACTAGATAGCTTCATGTAGGCAGTTGAAGAAAACCAAAAATTGCAATTTTAATAAAAGGAGAAAAAAGATTTACAATAAATTTAAAAAATATTTAAAAATACATACAATATATACAAACTATTAAGGTTATGTAAGAATACGTATTTCCCCCGTTTTGTAAATGAATACCACGTACTACACGTCTACATTGCATACATATTTACGCAATGTGCACTTTTTAGTGTCCAATTTGTATGCAGTAAGCTTTAATATATGCTCATGACTGACTCCTACAAAACTTTATCTTCTCACGTAGAATATGAGAATTTCCCCTATTTGCACTGAAAAATTTCTAAACTGAGGTATTTTCATTTTTTCGGGTGCATATTCATACCTTGACTGGGCAATAATAAAAATTCCTTAAAACTTTTTATCCGAAGATTGTGGAATAATTTTTCACGAAAATTTAAATAATCGATGACGCATATTATTTTGGTAACCTAGAGTTACTTTCAGAAGTTTTAGGTTGGTTCTATATATCCTCGCTCAAACCACTGAGGTGTAAAAATGTATATATTTTTTTCTAAATTGTTTCTATACGAAACTGATATACTAAAATTTCGTTTTACTTAAACTTTTTCAAACAACCCGAATTCGACTATTTAATATATGTTGTGTAAGTTCGCTTAATTATTTCGAAATAACTTTTTTCAAACCTATATTGTATTCATAATGTCGGGACGGCGCGAACGCCATTCCCGGCTACCAAAAATTACACGCACGAGTTATTCGCATTAGGAATAATCGCGAAGGTCAACTCAGCCGAAGTGCAATGACCAAGCCTCGCTCCGGAGGAACCGCCTTCATGATCACGGTAACCTCTACGCCAGGTAAGTATGCTTAGCGCCCCTCACAGCTAACTACTTAAGCTGCTTAGCACACAAAACGTTTGAGAAGTATACGACGTAACGGCAAAGCAGAAAGCAATGAACGAAAACAAACAGTCTAACGCAATATTCACACTTTCTTGTTCCTACACAGCCATTATGTACATACAGAGTTGAGATTTATAAATAAAAGTGGTTGTTGCTGCTTTGTGTTTCATCAGTCAGCTACTGAGTGCCTGCTTTGCAAGCATTTGGTTGTTGCTACATGCGGTCGTAGTGCGGCCATATGATAAAGTGTTATTGTTGATACATAAGTAGTTATTGTTCTTATTACGAAAAGAAGCCGTTATTAATTTCTTGACATGAGTACATACATACGAATACATAGATATGTACATATATTTACTTGAGAAAACGACATTCGAGAAGCAGTTAGTGGGAGTGTATTTGTGAAACCTACGACGATTTTTCGCACTAATTTTCTTAATCAGTTTGTCACACAAATAATACAAATACGTTACGTTATACAGAAGAACGAAGAAATGCGAGCATACTAAGAATGTCGACCTCTAGCACTTTACAGCCATACCGAACTACTAGTGACAGTTTGTTGTACAAGGGGTGACACACGATTTACAAGTTTGAGATAATGAGACCGAAGAGGATTTCCTGAAAAGCCTTATGCTTTAAAATGAATTATTTTCAAGATGGGAATGGAAACTGAACTCTAAACAGTGACGATACGCTGAAATTGCTACTAGATGTTCATTTTTCTAAGGATGCTTCCAATGGACACATATTGCTATGAGCACTTGAGGTTTGCGCAGTCTTTTCAGAACTTTAGATGGCCGTCACTGAACATGGACCATCAATTCGTTAAATACCTTCAAATTCTCTGGGCCGAATCTCAGACCTTTCATCAGGATTTTCTCCTAAATATTGAAAATGTTGGAGAGATTGATTAACCTGCATAGATGGAATAGCATTCCGAGTGATCTATTCACAGGCCTTAGTAAATTAAGTCAGCGACCTTACCTTACACATCATTAAAGTATGGCTAGAGAACTATGTATAAGGAATTGGCAGTGGGAGTCTTCCTGAATATCGTTTGGTAATTGACTAAGCTGACGGCGTTCCTCTCATGGTTAAAAGTAAATTTCTGGACACCGTACAAGAGAGAATCTTGCGTAATTAGGTCGTAACTATGTTAACTCTCAGAATTACAAACTTTGCGATTATCGAATAAACTGCAAAACTTAACTAGATGTATCCTTGAACCTAACGGGGCACACTACTTCAAATTGAATTAAACTAGGTAGCTGACTGACAAATACATATATACATACATAGGTTGAAGTTATTTAAATAATCAGCCTGAGACTAATATAATAATCATCTTCTTTTAAATTATCACAAGCATAGCTTAAGGCGTACAAACGATTGCACATTCAAAACGTGACCCTGTAGAAAGACAAATTTTTGCGGTGGCCACAAAATTAGCCACAACCTAGAAGCAGAAAATACAATGCCTGCTGTCATTGACGCGCCTAACTGTAGGCAACACTACACAACAAGTGAAAGTAAACTTCTAGTGGTCATTGAAGAGCAGGCTCAGACGTGTTTATGTGTACCCAGTACAAATCAACTTGCTGGCGCAAAATTTCGAAAGGCTTAAAACTAGTCAACTGTACAGAACTATATGCGCCTACAGCTATGCTACAACCTTGTAAGGCAGCTAGATTGCTACAGCAAACTGCCGACCGAGACAAAAAGTATGAAATAAAACTGACTGACGACGACGGTCAGAGATGCTGAAGACTTAGCTTTCTCTAGAGCACGATGATTAAGTGTTGGTGGGCGGTACTTTTGTGATAGTGTTTGTGGAATTTGTAAGCAACTGATTAGCTAGAGACGAGTTAGCAGAGTAGTGGTAAGCGGACACTGCAGAAATGTAAACAAAACATCATAACCAACGACAATAGAATGACAACTAGAACAACAAGCTGTCGGTTCACTATGCCTTATAACCTGCTGGTTCCCCCTTCGACACTTGTTTTCATGCTTTTTGTTTACAAACAGCAAGTCTCATTCTTCTTTCCGACTACATTTATATTTCTCCGTGTCACATATTCATACACCGACAGTAAGCTGAGCTGCGTCATACGGATAATTATAACACCGCACAGAGGACAGGGCCACGCATTTATCTGAGCGAAAACACACCTGTAGGAAAGCACAGGTAATGAGCTAGGTTCATAAACTCATCGGTGAAGAGTGTTGGACAGCTCTTTTTAAAAAATATGTTTGAAGCTACGAACTCACTAGTTCTAGTAAAATTGTTTTTGGAGGTCGTTTGGTGAACTGTAGCCGTTAACTCGAAGTTTTTGAGAAAAAAGGAGAGAAAACTTTGTAGCATGCGACCCACCCAATCGTAACCGGACGGATCAAAATTGCTAATGGTGTGGGCGCCGGGATCTTTTGCACGGAGCCAAAACTCAGGCGACCATTTAAGCTTCCCCAATACTGCGTTATCTTTCAGGCGGAAGTCACTGCGGTCAGGAAAGCTGCTGCTAATAACGCAGGTATTAACACAACGAACATCAATATATACATATTTACATGCGTCGATATCCAAGCGTCAATTAAACCAATAACCTCACATCGCAATACGTCAGAGAATGTCCTTATTTGTAGGGAGGCAGTAGATGTGATAGTATCAAACCAATAAAGGAAATACGCTTGCCGCTAAAAATGATACACATTGCAATTGCCGAAAGTGCTGAACGACGGATCAGGTTGAGATGAAAACATAGATAGGACTTGCAAGATCGTCAAAATCATGTGCCTGGACACTGAAGGAAAACATGTGTGCGGGTGAGACCGTGTGAGTAGTCTCTATATACAAGTACATCTCTCTAAAGATTGCAGAACTCTGAAATATCTCCTCTGCTTCTGGCCGGCCTTATCTAGAACTCATCTTCGCTATGTAGGAGCCTCGCAATTCAAGGGACTAGATGAAGTATCAAAATTGCATATCAAGTCTGACTAATTATAAACCTATGGGCCTCTATATAGTGACAGCCCGCCGGTATAAACTAACCTAATCTAACCTTGCTGTGAGGAATTTTTTTCACGGATTAAGCGATCATACTTCTGGACATTTTTTGTATTTCTGGACATTTTTTGTATTTCTGGACTACCTGGTAGAGATGTAGTTTACCATGTGTATAATAATAATAAACCGTTAGACATTGGCAGGCTATCAGTGTGGTGTCCACGCTGAACATTTCACACTGTCGACTTTTTTGATAGAGAGTTTTGTCTGAATTGGAGCTCCATCCGAAATATCTTACAGTATTTCTACCCCAAGAATTCGCCTACGAACTTTAGAAAGCTTTAAAGCCTTTTGGAAGCTTTGAATCACATACAAAATCATAAGACCTTGATTATATGGTATAGTTCTTCGATAATTTAACACATTATTTTCGCACAGGGTGCTCCAAAAAAGTATTTTTGCGTGCATAGCCACTTATATACATATGTAGTTCTATGCCACCACCACAAGCGCAATTACAGCCACCATGGCATTGGCAAGAATGCTGAAAAAACAACAACAATACCAACAGCTAACATAACAATTAAATCTGCTAAGCTATATGTGTGCATACATGCGTGTGTTAGCTGCGACGCATTATGCGCTTCTCTATATGGCATTGGCTGGGGTATTTGCGGCATTTGCGGCGGCTGCTATGTTGCAACAATTCATATTTTTTATGCACACGCATAGCTACTTAAAAATGCATACGCAGTTGCGTAATGCAAGCACATGACTCATAAAGACAGCCATACATACGTATGTATATATACCGTGAGTACAACAGTCAACTTTACATTTACAATAAAGCTAGTGGTTTAATTATGCTCTTGAAAATGTTTTAGAATACTTGTATGCGCTAGAAAAATTAGGAAATAGACATTCTTGTGTTAAAAAGTTTTCTGAATTTTTACCTTACCAAAATGAAAAAAAAATATAATTATTTTTAATAGGCATTTTTTTGTAACAATGAATTTGGACAAAAAATGATTTGTAAAAATTTCAAAATTTTTGGAAAATAGATGTTTTTGTGTTAAAAAAAAATTTCAGAACTTTTACCTTACCAAAATTTAAAAAAAAAATTATAATTATTTTCATTAAGCATTTTTTTTTAAACTATGAATTTGGGAAAAAGCTATTTTTATACATTTAAAAAAAAATTTTTCAAAATATTTTTTAAGAATTTACATATATACATGTTCAATATAATACTTTTTTTAATTTTTTTTCTAAAAAAAAAATAACAAAAGATATTACATGAAGCAATACGCATAAATTTTCACTGATCTTTTTTAATATAATTAAACAAAAAAAAAAACAACACATTCTTTTTTTTTTATAAAAACAAAATCTAAAAAATTTAAAAAATACTTTATATGCAATAATGTTAAATATTTTTTTATTTTATTTTATTTCTTAAAATATATGTATTTCTCAAAATATTTTCAAAATATTTTTAAGAATATTTATCGAAAATAGTACTTTTTTATATATTTTGTAAAAACAAAATAAATTAACAAAATGATATACATACACATATACATATATATAATAATTTTCAGTTATTTGATTTCATAAAAAAAAAGTTTGTTCAGCATACTAATTTTTTAAATTTTTTATAAAAATAAAATTTATAAAAAATCTTTTAAAATATTTGGTATAACAAACAAAATTTGCTTCTAACTTTTCTTCTCTCTTAATCTATCACCAAGCCACTTTACTCTACTTTTTCAATACAATTCAATTCCGTTAAACATTTTTAAAATTTTTTATTAAATTTTCATTTTTAAATATTTAATTGCATTATCTCTCATTTATTATATTATTTAATATTGTTTCATTATCATATTATATTTCAACACAGTAAATTTCCTTGTTTTATTTCCAAAGCATTTGGCTCACTTGCCATGCGAAAGCTCATTAGTCGCCAACGGCGTTAAGCTGTGTTAAAGATAAAATAAAAACTTCACCGAGAAAAAATTAATGATAATATTGTAGTGCAGCGTGCTATTTAAATGAGAAAATGCTGTTGATATAAAAGCAATTACAAAGGAATGAAAATCAACGAATGAAAATAAACAGTTTGCTGATTTACCACTGACGGGCAAATAAGTATTTTAACATATGTACATACACTCGTACATACATACATACGTACTCGTACATAGATCCCCACATTATTTAATTTAAATGGAATTGACAGCTCAGAGTGCTACACATACTCGTATGTACATATGTATGTATGTATGTATTAAAATACACTAACAGTAGATACATAAATAAAGACTAAAGCGTACATATAAAATTATAGCAATTTTATGAAAAATTTAAAGTTTTACGTTAAAAGTTTAAAATTTTAAGTTAAGTTTTAAATTTAAAATTATAAGTTTTAAGTTTTAAGTGTTAAGTTTTTAATTTTAAGTTTTAAGTCTTAAATTTAAGTTTAAAGCTTTAAGGTTTAATTGTTAAGTTTTAAGTTTTAAGTTTTAAGTTTTAAATTTAAGTTTTAAATTTTAAATTTAAGTTTAAAGTTTTAAGTGTTATGTATAAAGTTTTAAGTTTTAAGTTTTAAGTTTTAAGTTTTAAGTTTTACGCTTTAAGTTTTAAGTTTTAAATTTAAATTTAGGTTTTAAGTTTTAAGTTTTAAGTTTTAAATTTAAGTTTAAAGTTTTAAGTGTTATGTTTAAAGTTTTAAGTTTCAAGTTTTAAGTTTTAAATTTAAATTAAAGTTTTAAGTTTTAAGTTTTAAGTTTTAAATTTAAGTTTTAAGTTTTAAATTTTAAGTTTCAAATTTTAAGTTTTAAATTTAAGTTTTAAGTGTTAAATTTTAAGTTTTGACTTAGTACTAAGTTAAGTTTTAAGTTTAAGTTTAGTTATAAAAAATATATGCATATTATTTCAAAATAAATTTCATATTTTTCCATTATTCACGCTATCTTCATTCGCCTACCTTACCTCTTTGTAACATTTCAACTTTACAAACACCCACCAGCAATCAGCTCCTAAAAATATGCAATGGCAACATGAAAGTTCAAAAAAATGCAAATTTTATAGCGACAACTTTTATTGCAAGCAGAATAATACTATGTATGGTTTAGTGTCAACAAAAAAGGCAAAGGATCACTAGATAAGGCAAAGGATTAACTTGTACGGCTGAGTGAAACGTGTACACGTCGCACTTTGTACGCTTTAAAGCGCTTGTAAATGCATTACAGCGCATTTTTATTAAGCAACAAAATAAGTAAGTGCCTAAGTTGTTAAGTCGTCACTTAAGTAAACGCATGTAAGCGCCGTGCACGGTATGAGGTGTGAAACACTTACTAGTTAATGCAAACAAACAAACATTGCAACAATCGCGTGCATTTAAACGATTGCAAAAGTTAGTTATTACGTGCGAAAAGTAGTTCAAGTAAAGTTGGCGCCTAAAAGTAGGGCATGCCAGTAAATGAAATGCACCTATTGATTTAACAAGTTGTCGAAACTTTCATGAACTGGCTGTGGAAAGTGAGCGGTAGCGGAAATGTCGGCAGGAAAGAAAGTTTTAAACAAACTATTTCGTCTGTATTGATTCTGTGCTGCATACATTTAGGCGATAAATGGAAAATGTTGGCAATTGGTGATATATAGCGCTTTAATTTGATTTTTAGTTTAATAGTTTATAAACATTAAATGCCAATTACTATTGTGATTTCGCCTAGCATACTTTTAGGCAGTTGCGATTTTTAGAGGATTTTTTAAATATTATTTTGATATTCAAGTGTAGCAGCATATTTAGTTTAGCCTATTTAAAGCAAATAATAATTTGGACAATATTGCTTGCATACTTTTGGGCTTCATATAAAGTATTTATTTTGATTTCCTCAAATCTTAAGCTATTTAAACAAGGAATGCCGAGCTTTTTTAAGCTTAGCATTTTTTAAAGACATTCATTTTTAGTTCAGCATTTTTATATACTATGTAGCATAATTTTTGGCGCGAAATATTACTTCCTTATTTATTTGCTTAAGTTGCCGAACCTTATGTTTGGTTTTTAATCATTAAATATAGAAATTTTTTAGAGCAAGCAAATTTAGTTAACTTTTATGCAAGTTTTCCACAACAGTAGCATACCTTTAGGCTGCTCTATGCTCAGCATATGACTCACTTCAAGCTATTGTACTTCAGCTGATGCTGATTTGTTTTCTTTCATTTCATAAAGCAACTGTGAAAGAAAGACTCAAAGCATATACGAAATTATGCCACAAAGCAAAATTTCGCAGCCTGAAAGTATGTTGCACTTTTTTCAGCTTATTTTCACAGCTGCTCACGTACGCCAAACGCAGACTTTATACAAATAAGGCGTGTATTATGCAAAAATTGCTGATAAATACAAATAACGTTGACGTTGATACCTGAGTAGACGATTTGACTGGAAAATTGTGTGAAAAAGTTATGTATTTTAGAATTCTACGTTAAGGAGGAATTTAGTGCAATTTCAACGACAAAAATTTAACTTTCAATATGTTTTTATATATTTTTTCTACTTTCTTCCTTTAGCTAACTAATACACCCAACCAAATGTGCACAGTTATTTTCGCATATAAGCACACGTGTAGCTTCTATACCGAATGCAACACCCTTCGATCAATTCCGATATTAAATAACACAGTTCCACGGTAAATTGAGCAGTGCTTGCCGAGTTGACAGGATATTTTGTCTTGTACTTTAAAGCAATGCTAACTTAAGTGGCTTGTAAAAGAGTGATAGAAAAAGGCAGAGAGATGTAGAGAGGGAGGGAACAACAAATAGAAGGAGAGTGTATCGCTATCGCTGCACTCCATGTATAAAGGAATTTTAAACAGAGTGGGTCGTTTCTGAAGGCAATATGCTCCGCACAAATGTTATTTGCTCCTTGACTCCATCACATGAGCCAAGTTAACACCAACTCAAATCCTAAGTGCGATTTATGTGCATGCATTATTTATGAGCAAGTGTGTGGCTGTGTTGATATGCGAACATGTCTTGCTGGCAAAGCAATTTTGTTTAAATTCTTAAAGATTTTACGTGGTTCCCAATTGATTTGCCGTTAATATGCGATTGTTAATCAATGAGGGAGTATTCATTACTAATTCTGGTTTAAGTGATTTATGGAAATTGAGCGAAAAATGGGACTAAATACAAACTGGCTTGCTTATATTGGAGTTCCGCGCTCTCAGGCCTTCTACGCTCACGGAAAAAATTAAAAAATTGGTATCCCGAAAGCATATTTAACGAGTCCCGAATACCCAAATTTCTAAATCCGAAATTTCGGGATTCAGTAAATGAGTATGCAAAAAATTTGGTTTTTTTTCCCAAAAGTATATTTAGCGAATCCCGAAATCTCGGGATTACTTAAATTACGAAAAATGAATATTTTCCATGCGGTGTCTTTATACGAATGAAAAAAATCGGGATCCCGAATTGCAAAATCTCGAATTTTCGGGATTCAGTAAATGAAACACATATGTAAAGTTATTTGTTTTATGATATGAATGAAAAAATTCGGGATCCCAAAAGTATATTTAGCGAATCCCGAAATTTCGGGATTACTTAAGTCACGCAAAATTCATATTTTCCATGCGGCGTCTTTATACATATTTTTATAAGTACTCAACTATGCTTTCAGTAATTTTAAATACAAAAAGTGTATCCCTAATAATTACAGTTTGACCACTTCATTAAACAATTCATTACGGTTAATGCGACAAAATGTCAACCTGTCACAAAACTACTCGCCATCTTTCTCCGCACTTTGTATTAAACGAACCGCTTAAACACTTAATTAAAATCCTTTAAGGAATTACGAGAGCAGGACAAAGGCAAAGTGGAATAATAAGCATGAGCTCTGAGTAAGTAAGTTAATTACATTAGCCAGCTAAGCGAGTACGGGATCAAATGGGCCATGCCGAAGACAGTTGTTACTAAATTAAGACTGTATAAAAATTATTTAAAATTACATTAAATGAGAAGAAACAGAAGAAGAAATAGGAAAAAAAGAATAAAAATTATGCAAAGCAACAAAGCGAGTGTTCGGAAACTCAATGCGGGATAAGCGTTAAAAAATGCTTGCCTTTACGAATGAGCAATGAGCTCAGAAGAAGAAGACAAGTTGTAAGAAAAAAGAAAAAAATGAAAAACTCAATAAACGAGCCATAAAAAGGCATAATAAATGAGATGATGAAGTGCATGACAGCGTGTTGAATAATGAGAGTGAGGCATAAAAGCAGAGTAATGTGCACGAATGTATAATGAGTAATTGGTAATTTTATTATGTGAGGAGAAACGGATTTTGCGAGCAAGCTCACGAGATAAGAAAATAAATCTTCGAAGTCCTTAGTTCGAGAAATGGAAAAAAAAGAACTGCCGAAAAGAAGCAAGACTCGAACTCAGAGAGCTGCATATAACATCAATTGAGAAAAGAATTGATCATTGTTTTAGAAGTATCTTTTTATTTTGTTTGAGACTAGTACGGTTTTTAAACACCGAATTGATATTTTCTTCACAGTAATTGAGAGCATTATTTACATATTCATTCACATTTGAACTTGTTCGATGGTAACTTTTTTGAGCCAAAATTCAAACTAAGGGTTCAAACGTGACTTACAGTTTTGTAAAATCTTCAGCAGTGGCTACTCTAATTCGCATAAAGTAGCCAGTGATGTCGTTAACTCATTTTCCTATGCACTTAAGCCTAAAGAATGCACATCCAGGCATCAGGTATGAGCTTTTATTACTGATTGCGAACGATTGTAGACAACATAAAAGAAAAACACTTATTTCAGTATATGTTGGCTCAAAACTTTACTTAGAATCTGCTAAATTAGTCTGATGGCTTAATAACTTAACTACTTAAGTAACTTAGCGTAAGCTTAACTGGAACCTCGGGATTAAGTGTGAGTTTTTATTACTAACTGCGCCCAAATGTAGACAATATAAAAGAAACTACACAAATTTCAGTATATGCTGGCACTTGTAGGATGTACAGTTTTGTAGAATCTTCATCAGTGGCTTCAAAATTCTAATTAGGATCTGCTAAATTAGTATGAAGCCAGAACTCACTTAAGTAACTTAACTTAAGCTTAAATTAAGCCTAGATAAGTCGAAGACTGCGCCCAAATGTAGGCAATATAAAAAATACTCTAATTTTAGTATATGCTGATGAGTGCCAAGTGCATTAAAGCACAATATACTTTTACGAACATACATATATACTATTACAACGGTACATCATTTTATGTAAAGTTTTATTTTTATGATTATTACTGCTGCCACCGTTCTCAATTATTGGCATTGCTGTTGTTTTATGCTGTTGCTCGTTGACCTTTGACTACAATTCTAACATTCTATTTTATATATACAACATATGTATTATATATAGCAAAATGCAAAGGCAACACGTTCGCATAATCAACATGCAGCATTAATAGTTAAATAAACAAACAACCGAACTGAGAAGAGGTAGTTGGCCGCCTTTGAATCGGGTTTCGGTGACAGCTGTCACTTTCTTTACAGAGTTCAAGCATTTTTGGCCAAGTCAAGACACACATAAATGTATATAAACAGATGTATGTATATAAACATATTTGGTATGTATGCGCTCAATTCACGTTTGCTATAATTATATATTTATTTTTATGCACAAGCAATTTGGCAACATTTTGCCAGTCAAATACTTTCTCTTGCACCCTTCGGCCAACCTACCAGTGTGTTTGACTATGTATACGCATAAATAACCCACAAATACAAATTGAGTACTGCTCGCTTCAGTGCGCCTAAATGTAGGCCACAATTGAATGTGAAGCTAGCACACAATGCTGCTTGTATAGCAGAAATTAAAGTCAAAATGGCAAAGACTAATATGTATTGGCAAGATGGTTATGTAAGGAAGCAGCTCGGCAATAAAATTTGTTATTCAGTTATATTGTGCTAATCTAGTATATAGTACTAAACATGAAATTATGGTGGCGTTATTCAGAGGCATATTTGTACACACAATTTGGTTTTAACTTAGCATGATAATAATTTTCATAGCTCATAATATATATTATATGCATGATCTCCAACAAGTGAGGAAATATGGCGCAATATTAGAAGCTGGCATGCTTCCGCGCCTTAAAGTATGCAACATGCGTTTGCATATAACAAATTTATATTTATTAAGCGTGCTTAGCAATACATTGTTGCTATTAATATACCATATATTTGGGCAAGCATATATGTAAGTGTGGGCACATATAACAATGAATTTAATATCGCGTAGAGTACGGCCATCAGCTAGTAAAACAAAGAGGGTTGGCTGTTTTTTTTTGAATTGTTATGCATGACAACACATATTTACACTAGTCAAACTTTTAATCTTTTTATAACTAGTTTAGAACTAATTAACGTTTACAAAATTGAAAATTTCGTTGAGATGTGGAAGAAAAACTCGATAATACACACAATTTTTGTATTACGAACAATGACGTCGCATATTTGCACTAGTTACTCTTTCATTCTTTTTGTAACCAGTTTAGAACTAGTTTACTTTTACAAAATTGAAAATTTCGTTGAGATGTGTAAGAAAAACACATAATTTTTGTATTACGAACAATGACGTCGCATAATTGCACTAGTTACACTTTCATTCTTTTTGTAAATGGTTTAGAACTAGATACCATTTTTCACAAAGTAGCAAATCTCGGTAAAATTTAAAATAAAACGCGATAACTTATTAAAAAATGTTCTTAAAAAAGTTGTATACAAATTAGACATAGCGCTATCGCATATGAAGCCTTGCTTGTATTGTAAATATCGTAATTGTTTCAAATATCAGGTTTGATATATCGCGATCTGGAATGACATTCAATAAGTATGCTGAAAACGCTGCTGTACATCGCTTAAGTCGTAAGAATTTAACTTTTTATAATTGTACTGCCTACATTTAGGCACTGCAAACTTCAAAACACATATAAGTCTCTAACACTGCTGAATAACTATTAATAAATTTATTTGACAACTCTCTGAATTGCGCTCAAGTGACTAAAATTGTATATTTATATAATTTCATGGCCTACCTTTAGGCAGTGCAAACTTTCAAACAGGCCAGTTGATGCAGCAAAAGCTACAACGAAAACTTTATTGCCATATCTCTTGCGGCAGATGAGTGCAAACAAAAATTAGTTTACTTTATATTTGTAAAGTCTTTAATTTACTCAACGCATGCATTTTGTGTTTGTTCTACTGTTCAGCAGCAGCGCTTTTTGGCACCACACAAAAGTATGCAAATATACGCATACTTTGCGCAGACGTTTCAAAAAAGTGTATAAAACATAAAATATCCACATGCAGACGTTGTGCTGATGTGGCCGTGTAGTCAAATGTATGCACTTAATTAACGCCTGAAAGTATGCCAATTATTTTGTGTGGTAACGCCATGATCAGCTTGGCTTTTGATCCAATTATGCTGTGCAGATAAGAATATGTAAACACGTGATTTTGCATGTGTTGTATTTGTATAAGCGTAATAGGTAGTCGTAAATTTCCTAAAAGTAGGCAACGTTTTTTGTGCACAGCACGTCGTTTGCGGGCTCTTACCTAAATTTATGAAGCTTTGGTTGAATATTGGTACTTGTTTGACAATTAAATGTAGAAAAAAGCACACTTGCTGAAAATTTATAAATATTTTTTAATTAAAATGTTTAAGAATATCACTACAGAGATTCTAGCAATTTTAAAAGAAACGGTAAAATTTGAATGAAGATCCACCCACCCACTTTTTTATAAAGGTTTTGTATGGAGTTTGTAAAAAACGGGCTACCGTCCAGAAATTTATATCTTTTACATAGTAATGTAACAAGAAATCGTAAGAATCATATTAACAACACGCCCACTTGCCACACAACGGTATAACGTTTTGTAGACTGAAGCCTAAAAAAAGGCGTTGTAAGCTCAAAAATCGGTGCTAATAACTAATTTGGCCAGTAACTAACTATAATAGCTAAAAATGTGCATAGTTCGTGGAAAAGAACGAGATTTGAAATATAACGGTTTATGCTACTTTGACGGATTCGAGCAAAAGCTTTAAGTTTTAGCTTTTTTTTCGGTATAGAAGTGTATTTTTTAATAAATGTGTGAATGAGAAAATAAATGGGCATGGTCAGCAGAAGTTCACGCCCACTTGCCATATATAACGGTTAAGCGTTAACTGTAGATATGAAGGAAGTTAGCAGCATTTACAACCGCAACAAACTATTTTGACCAAGCCAAAATGCTTTGAGGGATAGTAGGCATATAAATTGCCGTTAACTATTTTGCGAAATTGCTACAACAGCAACATCATATATTTGTATGATATGTACATGTATAATAATATACAATACATGTTGAAATGTTTATATATACACACAAAGATTGCTAGTAGTTTCTAGAGTAGAGTCACATGTTTGACGAAAGTAAACGAAGCAGGAGACAGAAGGATAAGAGAAGAGCTGTAAATGAAGTTGGAAAGGAATGAAGGCATATGATACGTGTTGCTTGTGCGTATATTGGTTCTAACCAACGCTTAGCATTAGTGACTATGCGAGAAATATTGCTGCAACGCTGTCAAGCTTTTATTGGAAAATAAATTTCGAGAATTTTTATTACATTTTTCCAATGACATTTGCGTAATTTAATTTAAACATTTCAGCGGCTTTTGGCATACATTTAGAAATTCCACACTGTCAGAGAGCAACAATTTGCGCATTTCCTTGAAACTCCTCCCGAAATTTGCTACACTTAAATTTTCACTTCCATGCGCCTGCAAAGTATTTGCGTGCCGCATTTGCTATTTCTCTAACTATTTCAAAAATTTTTTCCACTTTCCCACACATTTCTTTGTTGTCACTAATTTATTCATAAGCGTTTTGTGCATATTATAGAGCCCTCAATGGCCCATTTGACGCTTCAATTGGCGCTTAACCTAACGATGCTTCAAATAACGTTATTTCCATTGCTTCCGGTTGTACACTTCCGGTGTGGTATGAGACTGACTAAGCGGAAATAGTTACAACTTGCAAACTTTCTCTCATTTGACTTGTAGCTAAGCATTTTTTTTGTTAAATTTCCAGACATTTGCCTATTTATTGTGAGTGATTATCTGATTTCATTTATGAGACGGCTGAAAGGTCATAAAAAACATATCAATATAAAAAACACATCAACATAAGAAAGTATTATGGAAATCGCGAATTTATTCGGCACTATTGGGCAGACAGTGGCGCGGATGAGAGGGTGGGACTAAAAGAGATGACCAAAAATTTTATTTCAAATAGTTTTAAAATTTTTCTTAAAAAATTTACACTGAAAAAATTTGTTTTAAATTTGTTTTAAATTTTTTTCAAAATATATATTTATGTTTATTAAATAAATTATGAACTTTTTTTTATAAAAATGTACCTTAAAAAAATTTTAAAAAAAATTTCCAAAAATTTGATGAAAATCGCGAATTTATTCGGCACTATTGGGCAGACAGTGGCGCGGATGGAAGGGTGGGACTAAAAGAGATGACCAAAAATTTTATTTCAAATAAAGTTTTAAAGTTTTTCTTTTAAAAATGTAAAATTTTTTCAAAAAATATATTTTTGTTTAAATTAATAAATAATAAGAAACTTTTTCTTAAAAATATAGCTTATAATTTATTTTTTAATAAATTTCAAAAAATAAATTTCAAAAAATAAATTAATGTTGATTTTAATGATCTGCGCACTATTGGACAAACAGTGCCACCGAAAGGAGGGTGGAACTAAAATAGATGCCAAAAACATTTTTTTGTCTTCGAATTAAATCATGATTTTTTTTATATGTGCCTTATAAAATAATTTTTTTTTTCGATTTATTTCAAATAGTATTTTTTGGTCGATTTAAATAAAATAGGCACTATTAATATTATATAGATTGAAGGTTGGTGCCAAAATTGATGAAAAAAAATTAATGAAACTACAATGTGGGTTTTTTAAAAAAATGTACCTTACAACATATTTATTTTCGAATCTTTTTCAAAAAAATATTTTGGGATCGATTTTATTAAAGATATTTAAAGATATAACAATTAAATTTGAAAATTTTTTAGCATTTTTCTGTGAGTAGTTGCTCAATTGTTTTTTTCCTTTTTAATTTATTTTTAATATACTTTTTCGACGAGTTGCGTGTATTTAACCATTTTTCAAACTTCAATAATAAAAATATTGTTTTTTTACTTACTACGTAATTGATCTTAATAAATCTTTCTTAAGAAATATATAAAAATTTAAGTTATAAGTTAGTATATAAGTTTGAGAATTTTAATTAATACAAAAAAAATTTGTTGTAAAATAAAAATTTGTCCAAATTTTTTTAAAAAATATTTAAATAAAATTTATTTAAAATGTATTTATTTATAAAAACATATTGAAAAACAATTTAAAAAATAATATTTTATTTACGTAAGGGAAACAGTTTTAATTTTTCTTTAATTTTCTGTGTAATGAATCCAAAGAAATCTTTTTAAAATATACTTATATAGGTAAGGTGGATGTCTCACATCGCGTCTGCCTTAGGAAATTCTAAAACTTTAATTATTAAATTTTAGTTATGAAATCAAAATTACACCATATTTATGTAAAACAAAATTTATAAAAATTCTATTCTCCAATCTCTTTCAACATTGAAATGTTCCGATATATTTAATTTCTGATTAAAGTTGTGAAAAAAACTTTGAAAAAATAAATTGAAAATTTATAACAATTTTATTCTATAATTTTTCTAAGAATTTGATTTTATGACATAAATAATTTGAAAAAAATTGAAAAAAGTTTGGAAAAAAATTTTAAGTTATAAAAAAGTGTCAATAACAGTAATTTAAAGAAAAAATTACTTGTACGTAATTTTACTTAAATTATTAATAAATATTAAATTTCAATAATGTTTTTTTTTGTGGATTTTTGTCAAATATACTTTTTTTTATTTAAAAACAATAAAAATTATAAAAAAATTTTGCAATAATAATTTTTTGATTTAAGGTAAACAACTACTAAATTTTTTCTTAAAACTATTCAAAAAAACAGAACTTAAGAAAATATTTATAAAAAAATTTGATTAAAAGAAAAAAATTTATAAATTTTTTGAATGTAAGTAAAAATTAGTTGTATGGAATTTTACTTAAATTATAAAAAAATATTTAAAATATATTATTTATTTTTATATTCTAAAAATATTTTTTACAAAAAAAATCATTTAAAAAAATTTAATTCTATTAATTTTTTGCAAAACGTGCAGCATAACAAAATTTGCATGATCGACAAAAAACTTGTTTTTAAATAATACAAAAATAGTTTCCAACACGATAACATAAGTATGGCAAGAAAAACTTTGCATAGAGCAATGTACCTTAGTTTATAAGCCAGCTTATGCGGGCAACGTCCTTTCAATGACACGAAAGTAGTCGAAACTATTCCAACAGCATCATTATTCTCTACTTTTAATGCAAGCGCACACACAAATAAACATATGCATGAACCTACTATATCAAATGTTCCATATACGCCATGCCACACACATACATTGTCCACATGAGGTCGTTAGCAGCTCGTATTGCTGCTGTGCTTGACCGGCTGGTCTAATCAGTTCGGGCTAGTCCATGCGTTTATAGCACATATTTGCTAGATTTGTGGATTCAGCGATAAGCCTCTTACAGGCAATTACTCACTACAAACTTCTCTCCACACCGCTGACGGGTTTAGGCCACATGCGTTTTCACCATAGTAGACGTCAAAAGTAGTGCGAGTGGTAGAAACACATAAGAAATAATAACTAAGACCGAATTGACAGTTATTATTATGTCTGAATTGTTGAGTGAGTGAGTAAACGCACACATGTGTATATAACATGTGTGTTATCTCTGCGGGCATTGCGAGTTCTGCCTCACATTTGAGCTATAAAAATAATTTTCGTCGCTGCCAAAGTTCACTTTCGTTAAGTTCTCTGTTTGTTTATGTACAGTATACACACACATACACACACACCCGTGGATGTGTGTATGCGTGTGCGCGCATATTTGCTGCGGAGATGTGAATTTATGCCACATTGATGAAAATATTTGGCATAGCGCATTAAAGTTTATGTCTGTTAAATGTTGAAAGTTTTCCAAATGTTCGAATTAAGTAAAGTGTGGCACGAAAGAACGTAAAAAATGAAAAGAAAAATTAGGATATGCGAAATGAAGTGAGCAGCAGAAAATCAATATGGAATTTAAGCAGCAAGCGCCACAAAGTATGCCTTAAATATAAGTTGGTGCAAAAAGTTGCTTGAAAACTGATAGTGAGAGGCATTTTATATACTGTAAAGAACAGAAAACAATTACTTTTGAAATTTTCATTACAAATATTTTGTAATTCAAAACCCGAGTCCCGAAAAATTTTGACACATTTTAAAATAATATTATTAATACAACGTTTTGCGACACTTTTACAATTTCGGGATTTTCAAATCAAAATATCGGAATCACGAAAAATTTCGGAATTTATGAAGAAAATATTTTTTTGCTGCTTGGCATAAGATACGCAGAAAATCGTAATGAAAGCAACTTTAAATACTGCAGCATTGTGGTAGCATTTGTGAATAGTTTAATTTTAAAGCACGAAGTCGCTATTTTAAAGTCCCGATTACTGAAAATTTGAAACATTTTTTAAAATACAATATTATAACTACAACACATTTTAAATAATATTACTAGAACGTTTTATAACACTTTTGCAATTTCGGGATTTCGAAAATTAAAATACGGTATCCCGAATATATCGGTATTTTATGAAAAAATACTTTTATTTATATTTATTTGGTATAACAGGTTTGGAAAATCATAACGAAAACGCTTTTAAACATTGCACAGTGTAATAATAATAGCAGACTTTCAGTTAATAGTTTGTTTTAATATAAATTTGACATTTTCAATCCAACAATTTTAATTTTTTTATACGAAATGGCTATTTCAAACTCGTGAATCTCAAAAAATTTTGAAACATTTTAAAATAATATTGCTACAATGTTTATAACACTGTTGCAATTTCGGGATTTAAAAAATTGAAATACGGGATCCTGAAAAAATTCGGGATTTTAATAATAAAATAATAATAAAATATTTTTTTTAGCTATTTGGTGTAAAATTTTTGGAAAAGCATCTGTTCACAGTGCAGTAGAAGAAGTATAAATTCATTTAAATTCTTATAATTTTCAGTGCGACAACAGCTTTTCAAAATTCCGAATGCCGAAATTTTCGATAATTTAAAAAAAAATTTATTATTAAAACGTTATGCGAAAATTTTACAATTTCGGGATTTGGTAAACCGAAAGACAAGATCCCGAAGAGTTTCAATAATTTTAATTTTAAAGTACAAAACGGTATACTCAAATCCCGAATTCCGCAAAATGTCAAATATTATTACAACAACGTTATGCAATAATTTAAAAATTTTGCGTTGCAAAACTCGGAATCCCGAAAAATTTCGGGACTGATTCTTTTAAAATAAAATTTCCAGCGAAATATCAAAGTTCATCAGTAAGTTTATCAGTATGTGTCAAAGTATTTAATACTTATTATCATTATTGTAGCATACCAACAGGCGTCTGCTTTCAACAGCCTGGAAAAAATGTAACCAATCATAACCACAACTAATTTGTGGCTGTGAAGTAAATTTATCTAAGCAAATTTATATATTTTTAACGCTTTTAATTTCTTTTGTACTCGTTTGCGCACATTTTTTGCAACTTATACACGTACAGCGTGTCTAATTTATTTGCTGTCACTATTGTTGTGCACATAATTCATAATTTCTATTGCGTGCTCATTTCATGGCTTCGCATTTCATATTAACTAGTCAAACGACAAATTGCTCGAAAGTTGTCTGCACTGTGCGTTCATATAACTGTCTGCCTAATTTGCCAGCTAACCACGTCGCGACTGTCATTTTCGCTGTGTCGTCGCTGTTAAAAAAGTATCTGTGTGCATGGGTGTAGAATTGTGACGCTCGGTCGTCCATCTTAAATACTCGTATTTGAAATACTTGTTTTTTTAACTAGCCACTGTATAAAAACGCACACATAAGCGCGATAGCACTGCCATATAACATATTTACACACACACATACACAGCCACTCTCACGCAAAACTGCACTAGCATACCTCATAAACTTCTTCACACGCAGTTCGCGCGTATTAATTTCAGAACAAAATATTTAGCAAAGACAAGAAAAAGGCTTGCCAATGTCATTTAGTTTGGTTAATAAAACGTCAGCTGTCGTTATGTTGTTAGGCGTTGTTATGTGTGTGTGGGTGTTTTCTTACTTTCATTCTCTGCTCTATAACAGTGATTGTTGCTCATTTTGTTATTATTACTTATTTCATTTCATTTGAGCCAAGTTTCGGTTAATCCAATCAATTTTATTAGCACACTGAATGGCCTATAATTTGCTGCCGAAAAAGTTTTCTTCTCAATTAAAGACAAGCGCGTAGCTAAGAGATAGTCGAATGCGAGTACTTGAAGCGCTTTCAACCAAAGGATGTGTGAAAATGGAAGGAAACAAGTAATTTATGCGAAACTATATTAAAAATATTATTTTAATAATTCTAGCATACATACATATATCGTAAAATCAATTTTTTTGAAAGAGAGTTGCCACATATTTCTAAAAAGACAATACAAATATTAATAAATAGATGTAAAGCATTTGGAGGAATACTTACATTATACATTAACAAAATATTAAATTTTTTGTAAGGGAGTTGCCACATGTTTGCTTAAAAATATATTAATAAATTGATCTTATTACTTTGAAATTAAACGTTTGGGGTTAGATATGTATTATTCATTAACAAAATATCAAATTTTTTATAAAGGAGTTGCCACATATTTCTAAAAGGATAATAAAAAATATGAATATAATAGATATAAAGCATTTGGGGAATTACTTACATTATTTATTGCCAAAATATCAAATTTTTTAAACAGAGTAGCCACATGCTTGTTAAAAAAATATTAATAAATTGAAGTAATTAGTACAAAATAAAAGGATTGTAGAAAGACATACATTAATAATAAAAATCATATATTTATATTAATTTTTTGTTCAGTGTTGCCACTCAAACGAAAATTTTTAACTTCAATTTATTTCATTTTTTATTCAACAATATCATTATGCTTTCTTTGATTTTGCTGCAATACTTAAAATTATTGTTGTATTCAAAAAAATTTGAAAAGGTTGCCACCTAACTGTGAAAATAATAGCTGGTAAGATTTCAAACATTTAAAAAGAAGTACAAGTAGCAAATAATGAATTATAAAATTTTATAAAAACAGTGAAAATAAATAAAAGTTGTATGAATGTAGTAGTAAGGAAATTCGTTAAAATAATAAATTAAATTTGAGCATTAATAGTATTAACATTCAGATATTTTATTAAAAGCGTTGCCAGCAAGATCAGATCATTATATTTTTACTTCAATGTCGGTTTGGTGGGATAGTAAGTTAATAGATAATACTTCTTTCTGCAAGCAATTTTTTCGACAGCGTTGCCACCATCCTGAGTTATGCAAAAAATTATAAAAAAGAAGTGACACGTTTTCTAGTTTTATTCGAAACAGGCCAAATTGGATTTATAAAAATTTTAAAAATAGTATTTTTTGCGTTAGGGCTGCCACATAAAATAAATAACACATTTTTTTTTATTAAAATAATATGAAATATTACAATATCTAAAGTTTATTTAATTTATTAAATTATTTAATTAAATTTTAGAACTTTTATTTCGTGGGACCATAGAGAGATCAAAATTCAGAAACTGAGTACTGTATGTATGCTCCAATTATGTTTGTTGTTGCCATATTTGCATTTTCATCTTTCCGTACGACATAAATAGTATAATAGCCAGTTAACTTATAGTTCCATAAATAGCTACATTGAATGTATTTCTATTATAATTTGCATGTTTTCACTACAAGTTCTCTATGTTTAAAATAAAGTATTGGCATGTGTCAAAAACTATCAAACAATTCACACAATTTCCTTAACACAGACGGGAAAATGTGTAACTTCTTGACAGTATCATAAATGCTTCGAAATGGATTTATGCATGCAAAAGTATGAAGTTGAAATCTTTTTATCTTTTGTTTCTCTAAATAGACGGTTTGCTGATATACATATACAAGATTTATCAATATAGAACATCAAATATTTTTACCAGTAAAATTGTTTCATTAAAAAGGCTCAAGTACCTTTTTAGACAACTGTTGCAAGCTTGAAAAATGTATATAATAAAATTAAATTAAAAAAATATTAAAAAACAGAATTAAAAATCACAAAAAAAATTCAAAACAAAAAAAACCAATTAAATTATTTTTAAAATTTAAAAATCAAAAAAAAAGTTATAAAAATGATTTTAAAAATTTTGAAATCTTATAAAATTTAAAAATTGTTTAGAAATATGCTTAAATTGCGAAAACTGAAATGCGCGCCTTTTTTATAATGTTTTAACGTTTCGTCAGTCCAACCAAATTAAGTATAAGAGCACTGGAAAGTATTAAGAGCACAATGGTTTTAGTTAAGCTCTTTGCAGCGCTGAGAGCGCCTTTCCTTGTTCTCACCACTCGCTCTTATGAAAGTGCGCAAAGCGAAATTTATGCTCTTAAGTATCTTATAAGTTTCACCAGTTTTTGTAGTGGATTTTATTGTTATGGAATAATTGTAAATTTGTGATGATTCTGAGTAAAAAGATTTGAGAAAAATTTTACGATTAATATGCATGTTTTTCGAAACTTTCAAGAAAATTTTACATCAATTATCGTGTTTTTTCGACCTAATGGCAACGATTGTATACCAATACCGTCAAATAGTAATTAATTTTCGAAAGCAGCTCGCCGCTATTTTTTTTTTTGTGTAATATTCTCGATATTTTTTCTTATATTGTATATAATCGATAATTTTTCTGATAGAATCTCTAATCGGCGACATCTTGCAACTCCATCAAATCTGTAATAATTTTTCGAAGCAGTTATGATTATCGATTTTTTTAATATATATATCTATTTATATATAAACGATTTCTTTTAATAGTCTCGATATAAGTCTGGTTGATATATTTATGTCTAATCGGTGATATCTGGCAATTATATCAAAGCTGTACTCATTCTAAAGCAGTTGCAGCATTATCAACAATTTTTTTTATTTTTTAATTTTCTATGGTGTTATCGATAATTTTTCTAAACCATAAATGCATCTCTAATCGATTTTTTATGCGACTATGGGAATGCCCCGACTGACTTAACATTTGCAGAATAATAAGATTCAGCTCAATCCGCTTATTATTGTAATCATTCAAACGTTCATATAATAATTTTTAAAACTAGTTAAATTTTGTTGCAATATAATTTTTATTGTAATTTTTTATTGTAAATTTTTTATTTTCCTAAATGTAAAAAGTCAACATCAAAGCATACATAAGGGTAGCTGATTTTTTATTTACTTATGACCGTAAGCGTATAGATATGTAAGCATATACCTCACACTTTGTATTAGGGATATACCTTTTATAACAAAAAATAATATTAAGGAATAAAAAAGCATAAAATATTTTCAGAATTAACTATTCCAACAAATACTAAATATTTTTTTGTATTTTGAGATTTTTTAAATTAAATTTATTTAAAAATTTTTCCCCTTCTTACCTATCGATAACATGGTGAAAACACATATCTTAATTTTGACAACTTCATGGAAAATCAGTGACTACCACGGGGTTGCCATTTATTGAAAATGAACATTTTACATGTTATGTTATTGCAAACTTATGAGAACTTCGCACATATAAATTTGTATGATTAAAGGAAAATCAGTCTTATACGATGCGAGGTTGCAGGAAAGTCACGAAAAGAAGAACGTTTAAATAATACAGAATAATATGATATGAAAGAAATATAATTTTAAAGGAAGCACTGGATTAAAATTTTACAAATACGCTTAATAAATTAAAATTTTTTATTATTCTCAGTCGTTTGGTAATATCTGGAAAGTTTTTGGCAGCTACAAAATCTATTATTGAAGAATATCGAAATAAATGGAATCGATAATATGGCGTATTCACAAACAGTAAACTTTTTTATTATATTAATGAGCACCGAAACGATACTAGCTACGATATTATTTATATTTATCGGTTTTGATAATTATCGACAATTTGATAATAAATTAGAATTTTGTTAAAAATTAGAGAAATTAATATAGGAGGAATTAAAATTTTAATTTACTGAAAAATTTTGAAATTTTCAGAAAATAAAAATATTTACATTTCCTGAAATACCGTGATCTTAAAATTCAAGCAGTACTATTGGAATATGTAAGGGTGTGCTGATTAATGTGCCACCGATGTATATGGTATATGTATGTACGAAGAATTAAAATTTTGATTAAGTTAAAACCTTGATCGATTTCTTTTTGATTTTTGTGTATCTTTGATTTACAAAATTAACTATATTTTATAGCCGATATTAACTACGATAATCGATATTTAATACACTTATCAATTTCTATATTTATCAATAATGCATTCGAATTTCGTTAAAAAAT
The DNA here is from genome assembly GCF_042242935.1 of Bactrocera oleae. Lineage (NCBI taxonomy): Eukaryota > Metazoa > Arthropoda > Insecta > Diptera > Tephritidae > Bactrocera > Bactrocera oleae. The sequence continues at coordinate 7,419,457 of NC_091539.1, forward strand.
CTTAAATATTAGATATAAGTCTGGTGCGATATATAATCGATATTTTTTCATCTAACGGGTTCGATAATTATCGATAATTCGATAACATTAATGATTTTTGTTAAAAACATTAAAATTACTTTTTAAAAGAATAAGAATTTCGGTTTCGTGGCATTGTTCATCGAGTTTAAACTATTCTTCAATTTCTTTAGAGAATCTTGTATGATTGGAGAAAAATACAGTAAAAGTTATTAGTCTACAATAGAGTTGAAAGTGTTCATACTCTCCTTAGAATTGAAGACATTGAAACTAATGCTCAAAAAAGGTGAAGAATCAAACAACGCGAACCAAAACAAACAGCGGAGTTCTTGTAGCAACTGCAAAAACAATATTAATAATAAAAAGATCAAAGCAGGCAACAAGATCAAGAATAAAGCAAAACAACAACAGCAACAAATATATATTCGTTAATGACGAAGTTGCCTCATACGCTCTGTGGCTACAGCGGCGAAAAAGCAGAACAAAAGCAGCAAACATATGCAACTGAACAATGAGAAAGTAGGAACTCAAAACAAAAAACGAACAGCAACAAACAAAAACTATTTGGTACAATTCATTTAAAACTTTTGCTGCTCATACATTTCCGCTGTAGCTGCTCGCACCGCCGGTCACCGCCCGCGCATCTTCACCACAAATCTCTCCATCACTTAATTGTTGTTGCCGGTTTTCGTTATATTTTGCTTTTGTTGTTGTTGTAAGCCTTTTATTTGGTTTCTGACGCTTTTTCAAGTTGTGCAAAACTGGTAAATCTCCAACCCTCATCCTTTCACATTAATTTCGTTCTTAAGGTTATTTGTGTTTGAAGTTTTCTTGCCTCCCACGATATGCATATGTATATATGTATGTGTGTACGTGTGGGATTTTTGCGAAAATTTGCCATGATTTCGCTAGCGTATGCAACTTTAGTAGCGCATTTCAAATGATAGTACAATGAACGTTATTAAATCTTACGTGGGATTTAATATAAGAGAGCGAAGAAAAGCCGTCACAGTTTGTCTCCTTCTCTTTGTGGCTGGCATTTAAAAAGTACAAGAAGCCAGCTTTAAAGCACACTATGAAAGGGCTTAGAAGCGTGTTTGATGGTTTACGCATACAAGAGAGTCACTTAACTCTAGAGGCTTCAAAGACTACCAGAGTTGAGAGTGGACCTCAAAAGGGTTCCTCACAATACTTAACAAAGTCGAACATTACCAAAGATCATCTAAGATTAAATGTCGTTATGGAAATCAGTACTCAGCAGAAGAGCAAGTTAACATAAGACCCTCTTAAAACCATAAAATATCATATATCCAAGAGTAATATTTGGTATTTTTGACGAAACTTTCTTACCAACCACAGAGACTTCGATAGCAAAGAATAAGTATGTTTTGCAGTCAACCCGCCCGGTAGACTCTTTCGTATTCTATTTTAAAAAGTACGTCGGAAAATTTATGGATTAAGAAATGGTGACATTGCCTCTCTCTGTAGCACAGTCCCTAAAAGGGTGCAGTTTACATTAAACCGGATTACTAAGTGCTGTTTTGTGTTTATACTTAAGTTTCCCTAACCGAAAGATCGTCAATCTTAATTGGTAAAAATCAGTCAGTTAGTTCTTCAAGCTGCCTCGATAAAAGATGACGAACCTGCCTGAGGAGTACCTGCCGAAATTGAGCGTAAGTATTGTACTTAGAGTAGTCCTCTACTGAACTGAACAGTCTAATCCTTATGAGAACTACCATAGTTCCAAAAGTTTTGACAGTATCGGAACGCTTTAAAAACCTTTAATAGTAAAAATGGCCTATGAATACTTCGCAAAGCTGCAATAGGTTAATTTTTAAACCCCATTTATTGACTAGACAGTTCGATTCTTTGATAATCCTTTTAGTTAGAGCTTGCCTAAGCGACACTTCTCAACTGAATAATCCAAACCTCCGAAGCTTCTTTTGCAATGCCAAAGTTAGTCTTTAAAGCTCTTTATGATCTTCTTAGTGAGAGCCTAGTGAACTGGGAAACCAGAATTTCCGTAGCTCTTATAACTCTAATCACACTATAGTTCTCTTATCCTCTTATGTGCAGTTAAAATAGGTTGATAATTAAAAACGTGTATACTGCAGATCGTTCGGTTCTTAAATGAGTGTCTCTGCGGGAGTTTGTCTAGCGGCATTTCTGAATAAGAAACTCCAAACCTCTGAGTCTCCAAACCACTAGTCGCATTACATAAGGGACCTCAATCCGTGTCAACAACTTTTCCTCTCGTTCTCTCCCTCCTCTTGCAATCACTCACTGTCTCCACTTTTACGTAGCGCCTGAAACGAACTATCGCCAACAATGCGTTCATTGGAAAAGTATTACAGCCAAATGAATTTCCGCTTTACTCCGGACATACAAACACATTTGTATGGTGATATAAAAGCGAATGTGGAAAACACAAATGGTAAATGTGTCCGCCCAAGTACTTTCAAGTTTTTGTAAATGTTTTGCAGCGAAACGAGTTTAAGATGTCATGAAAAAAAGTGACCAACAAACCAACTGATTGATTACAACGTAACAGTTGGCAAAGCGAAGGGGTAGACAAAAAGAAATGACACTGACATACATTGTCAACTAGTGCCGAAGGAAGTCAGAGGAAAATCACGTATGAGCAGTCAATCAAGTGAGCGAATTTGCAAAAAGAAAAAATAAGCTGAATTGTAATGGATAGCTCGGTAATGTAGTGTGAGCTTAAAGGATGGATTTTAAGAGTTTTAAGGATAAGTATGTCATTTTAGGAGCTCGCTTCTTCCAGCTGTCTGTGTTAAAGCCAACTGAATGATAGTTATGTTACATATTTGTGTAATGTTTACCTCACTACTCAAGGCGGCATAGACGATACCGGATGACTTCAACACGGAACCGACGTACAAACGACCGCCTAAAAAGCCAGTCTTGGAGCGCTCTGTGATAAAAACCAACGGAACGATAGCTCTGTCAGATATTTGTGTAATGTTTACCTCGACTTTCAAGATGGAACCGGCAAGACCAGATGACTTTAATGCGGAACCGTGGCACATCAGAAGTCGGTCTTGGAGCTACCTGTGGCATAAGCCAACGGAACGAAAGCTATGTTAGGTATTTTGGCAATGTTTATCTCGATTCTCAAGGCGGCACAGACAAGACCAGATGACTTTAACACCTATCCAAGAAGTCCATCGAGGTCTGATAAGCTGAGGTATCAAATTTGAAAGAATGCCGAAGGTTCTGTACTTCCATATAAAAATGAGCTAGAATATTTGTCTGGTTTCCCGAAACATCTAAGAGTTTTGGATAGCATATTAGTAATGCTAATCTCTATAAATGCTCGTTAACCAGATAAACTGTCTCACCACTCTCAATTTAAAACATAGTTCTCCGAACCAAATATCTTCCGAACCCAAATAGATGCGAGTATGGATGCCTTTATATGACCAACCTATACAATTGCACGCTCGAATTTGTATTTGTACGTATATTGTGGTCTTGCGGCTGGTACAATAAAGTCACATCATCGCTGAACCGAGCAGTGGTCATACCAAAGGTGGCGGAAAGCAAGAAGCACCAACAACCAAGTTGAGTTTATCGTTTACTGTCTGTGTGACCTTGTATAAGTTTGTGAATGTGGCATGCACAACTGTAGCATATGTTATATGTTCGCTGGGAAACTGGCAGAAAATTTTAAGCTTTACCACATGCGTCCGTTATTGTATGTAGCTTCAGTGGAACTGTAGGCCGGTAGCAAGAGAAAGGTTGAGCTTGTCGAGAAGTTAAGGCATGTAGGGACATGCCGCCGAATGATTTTAAAATTGGTATTTAGTTTTAGAGTGAAGAATCTTTTATGCAACCAAGTTATTGAACACTCTTCCATAGGATGTATTGCTTTAAAGTCTTGCCTGCATCTAGGCGTAGTGGAAAATTTTAATAATAATATTTGTTTAATCATCAACTTGAAGAAACTTTTATGAGCTTAAATTACTTAAATCACTTTTAAAAAATATAAAAATTTAAAATCGTTGCCTACCTCTAGGCGCGGTATAAATACATTTTTTAAAGGTATTTTTAAATGATAGACATTATTATTTTATATGAATTTTGAGAAAAAAAATGTACTCAACGACCTTAAACCTTTCCAAACACCCGTTACCTGAAATAACGGTATCTTGTTAGCTGGGAAAGCAATGAAAAAATTTCTAAAATTCACTGAAGCGTAAAAAAATCAACGCAGCAAGAAGAAAAATGTATCAGCGACGGTGCTGAAATAAAGAGAAAAAAATTTCAAATATTTTTTGCGCCAAAATGTATGCTTACAACTTTCACACATTTTTTAAGTGAGTAGCTACACCGGAAAAAGAGCATACATTTCTGCGCCTGTATGTGTGAGCGGGCATGAAAAAATGTAGAGAAATTTAGAACGCAACAAATTATTTACCACTTTTGCGGTGAAAGTGTGACGCAGCAGAAAAAAGTGCACAATGCTTGAGCGCGAGGTATAAGGTGAACGCAAAAAAGTATGCTACGGCAGAGGAGCTGGAAAAAATTTAAGCCAAAGCAAAGTGTGACAAAAAATTATATTGTACCAACAAACAAAAGTTCAAATGCTTTAAAAGCAAAGCGTTTTTAATTTCCGCTTCATTCATTTTTGCATGTTTTAGAGGAAAGTCTTGCATATTTTTAGGGTTTGGGTATTGCAAAGACCTATATTTAATGTTGAAATAATGAAAGGGAAAATAAGAAACATAAAATAAATATTTTCCGCCCACATAGGTATAAGGCGCGCTGCTGCCTGTCAAACCATAATAAATCACGCGCCGAAAACGCTGCTCTACGCTTAATGAATATACTTAATTTAAATAAATTTGGTCATTTGCTTTTATTGCGCGGTTTTGTTTGCACAAACTTAACTACTTTGATGCGTTAGGGCCGACTAACTTAATCCGCGTATAAATGGCTTCTAGTGCGAGCGCCTAAAATTATACTAAATATGTATAGACAGAAAGTGTCAGTTAACAGCAGCTCGCAGTTCTTTTTCAAGCAAAAAATAAATAAAAATTGAATAATATGTATAAACGCAGTTAGACAGTCACTGAAACCAAGACGGTGTGTACTCATTTGCGTGCGCCTAAAAATATGCGCTGCTTTAACGGAACCTGAATATATCCGCTGTTGCGCTGCTGGCGGTGCTTGGCTGTAGCGAAAGTTAAACGAAACAAGCACACAAAGCAGATCGTCATCATTTTTTAACAATAATAAAATTTTAATGAAATTCCAACACTTCACTCGGCAGACTATGGACCACCGAGGGGTGAGCGCAGCACAACAAAGCACAGTAGCGAAAGTAGAGTTCAAAGGCAACGATGAATAAATGCTACTGTTTGTCTCATTTGCATTTATATGATACGGTTTGATTCATTTCTACTTACAATGCTTTTGTTTTTTCGCACAAAATTTTTTTCTTCTTCTTTCGGTGGTTCTCCCCTCCCCCATCCCCCCCTTTACACTCTGCTGACACTATCGACTTTATGCGTATGATTGCGCGCCCGAAAGCATACTCAATTTATGCATGCTGTGACGTAAACTAGTGCTATACATGGTGCCAGCACTCAATGCTTGCCAACGGCAAATGTTAATGCGCCTGAAAGCATACTGCATACTACTTTTCCTTGATTTTGCTTCTATTTTAGGTTATGAAAAAATAATTTACATTACAAATGGTGTGACTCTATGCATATTTTATGGTTTAGGAAATTTATGAATGAGCCAAAGAGAAAATTGTTTTTGTTGTGAGCTGCCAATAGTAGTGCGAAAGTAATCGATTTCACATGTTGCCGTTGTTACATATGCCGTCATGAATAATAAAAATTGTTACAGCAATAATTACAAATCAAAAAAGACAAAAAAAAAAATTTGAATAGGGTTTTCAACTGTCTTGGATATAGGTATACCCATTTAATAAAAAAGACAGAGCAATCGAAAAGTAGCAAATATTATTATTAAATTATTTTAAATATTATTGTTAATTAAACCGATATGAAATTTTTGGTATTTTTTTCGGGGTTTCCATACGTTCAAAATTTATGTTATAAATTTATAATCACTTTATATTAGTAAATGCAACAACGAAAAATCCACAACGTTCTGAAAAGTAACTAAAAGACTAGTTAAAATCATGTTTTTATTAAATAAGTGTTGCCAATTAATAAAAAATTAAATAAATAAATATAGTTCTAAAGTAATATATTTAATAAAATTATTTAATTTAGCTATTAGCGACTGAGTTGTGTTAAAAATTCGTATAGGGTTGCCACATATTTTATTTATTTTAAAATTTAAAATACAATAATTATTAAAAAAATTTTATTTAATACGATAAAAATAAATTTTTTTAAAATTAAGATTGCCACTTATTTTATGTTAAAGTTTACGAAGTAATAATCTTTAGAAAAATTTTTACATTAGTAAAATTAGTATATTTATGATAAAATCGTATATTTTTAAGATCAATATATGGCAGCATTGAACTTACTTTTACTTTTAAATTTTAAAATAGAATAACCCTTAGAAAATTTTTTACATTGATGAGGTTAATATATTTTCGGATAAATTCTCATAGTTTTAAATTAAATAAATATATATTATGATATAATTGTAAATTTTTAAAATTAAGTTAGCCACATATTTAATTTTAAATTTAAAGTTAGAATAATATTTAGAAAAATAATTGCATTAATTGCAACGTTAATATATTTTATGATTAAAACAGTTATTGTTTAAATTAAGGTTGCCGTATGCTCTATTATTGAGTTTTAAAATAGAATAATATCGAGAAAAGTTATTATAATGATAAAGTTAATATATGTATTTTATAATAAAATCGCATATTTCCAAAATTAAGGTTGCCACATATTGAATCAATGAATTTTGTTCGAAAATCCGTATAGGGCTGTCACCTTTTTTTTTATTTATAACAATTAAATATTTTTCAGTAAAATCAAATGATAAAGTTAATATATTTTATGATAAAATTACCAAAATTAATGTTGCCAGATTAAAAAAAAAATTCCATTATTTTCCATATTAACTTTGCCGAATTCTCTTTTGATATATTTTTTAATAAGTTGCTGGGAGCCTGGTTAGAAATATTTAAAAAAATATATTATAAAAAATACTAAAATAAATAAAAATTTAAACGCAAAATTTTTAAAACTTTTATAAAAAATTAATTCAAATTATATCATTCATATTTTACGAAATTCGGTTTTATGGAATATTTCATTCCTTATCATTTAATTTCGACGCCAATATTCTCATCCGCCCGAAAGTATGCTTTAACAAATATCAGAAATGAAACTCGCAATAAATTAAATTCTTTACTGCACAATGATTTATAGAGCTTCTTCCGTAAATAGTTAACTGCTGAATGCGCGACTCAAACATAAAGCGCACACTTCACTTTCGCACAAGAAAAGCGCAACGAAAGCCAAAGTTGAAGACTAACTGCAGCTGCTCGCATCTTGAATGACCAACCACCCTTCCTATAGCGTATTTATTTTACCCACTCCACGCGAACCACCATCTCTTCAACTACTGTCATAAAACTCCAGTACCTCCACCTTTTACTTCTTTGCCGGCAGCGGTACTTGTGAGATGGCTTTGTGTGTGTGTGTGTGTATAAGTAGGTCAAAAGCGCAATTAATTTATATAATTACCGTTACTCTCCACTTACACAATTACAAGGGCGCTGGCTGTTGGTATGTATGTGGGTAAAAGCGTGCTGTAAGCAAGAGTTAAATCTTTTGAGCAGCGCTTTAATTAGTTGTAAGCGTAATTGAATACTTATTTTCAAAAGTTTTAATTCATCATTTGTGGGTGTTCGCGTAAAGTTGTGCTGAGTAAAAAATGAATAGCCAGCCCTCAAATGAGCTTATGGTGTAGCCTTTTTGATACTTTTCTTGAATTTGTAGCAGAGCTTTAGGCGCGTAATAGCGTATTTTTAACCATAGTGATAGTTATACAAAATTTATGGCATAGCTTTAGGCGTGGATAACGCAAATTAAAATATATTGCCAATTATTCATAATAAATAATTTCCTAATATTTGACATATTGGTATGCATTTAGGCGTGCATATTTATGGGTAAACCTTTTGGCCTAAGCGATTTCAGTTGTGACAATTATTGTCAAGCTTGAATAACGCATGTGAATGGAATGTGGACTGAGGTTTGTAAGATATGTCTTGCATACTTTTAGGCTATATAAAATATAATATATACAATACAATATAAAATGCGGTAAAATTCAATATAGTGCATAATTTTAGGGATAATTAATAAAAATATAAAAAATAAGTGAGTTCTTTAAATATACACATAGTATATTTATATAACTTATTATTTCTTTAGAACTTTAGAAAGCGTTTAAAATTAAAATAAATGCAATATATACAATGAAAAAGTGAAAATAGTTTATTATAGAAATTAGGTATGCATACTTTTAGGCGCAATTTGTATACAGGCGCTCAAAGTGCTTGTGCAAACAGTGATTGCTAGCTATCAATGTAGCAAATATATATTTTATAACCACTAACAGAACAATAAACAATTTTTTAACACTTTCAAGGAATACTTTTAACCGAAATTGCATACATTTTGTTCGAGACGCATTTAAAGTGAACTATTCAATATTATTTTAACTGCAGATGTTATGACACATATAAATTTTGTGAAATAACAATTTATAACATATTTACAACATACTTTTAGGCGAAAATAAACAATTTGTTTTCTTTTACTTGTTAAGTATACTTAAAGCAAACTGTTTACTAACTGTGAATATTATTAAATAAATTTTGTGAAATAAAATTTTTTTGGCGTTTTTGAGGCATATCCTTAGGCAAAAATATATTTATTTTGTTTATTCACTTATCACCGATATAATTTTATATATATGTTGAATTGCTTACATATATATTTTTTAAATAAAATAAAAGTATTGTTTTGGGTACTAAATAATCATAAACAAAATCTAAACAAATAGCATACTTTTTAGAGCTATTAAATATATGTACCTAAGGCTTCTGGCAGAAATTCATTAGTAATTTTAAATTTGAGAGACTTAATTTGGGAAGCATATTGATATTTCATATTCAATCGCCTGTACACAAATTTCATTCAATTATTATATATCTAAAGTAAGCATACATTTGAGCGCTAAAATCAGCATATATGGGTGAGTTGAGATTTTTTAAGTTACTAACTTAAATACTGAAAATATTGAATTTTATACAATTTTTAGTTTGGTTAAGAAGATTGATTATCCGCTGAATAAAATTTAAACTAAAAGCATACTTTCAAGCGCCATTTAAAATACTTAATTCCTTTGGTGAAAATTTAAATGGAGTATTAAATTTGGTGGACCAAATTTGTGAAGCATATATATACATACCGCTTGTATATCTATCATATTTCGATATGTCATATAAAATCGTCTGTATTATATACCAGTCAAACGTTACATTTTTAAACAAAGCATACATCTAGGCGACAATATCAGCATTTATGGTAGTTAAGTCCATAAAACAATTACTTTTTTCAATTTACACTATTTAGTATTAGAAATATCGAATTTTAAGCGATATTAAAACTATTACAAATATTAAAAATTACATCTACAACTTTAAGCATTTTCCATGGCACAGTTTTAGGCACTAAACTATTATCAGCTTAATAGTGTGCTATTTATGAGCAAAATATTTAGTTTTATGCGCGAAATAATAATGCTACGTGTTATTATTGAAACGGCCTTAACGCTTTTAATAACGTAGCGTTATTTTAGGTGCTAAAATATTTAATATGCGCAGGCAATCAACTGCATGCAATATTTAAAAGCATAAATTTGCATCTGTGCTATATACGGAATAAGTCAATCCGTTTGTAATTAACAACAATGCCAACGGTAATGCATGTCAATGGGCGGCCAATAATGTTAAGTAATACTTTTTTTCGTAAAACAACTCTCTATAGATTTGTGTGTGTGGGATACGCGCAGAACGCCCACAAATGCAGTGATATATTGCATACATTTAGGCGCTTCAACCTCGACACATAAACTTTGTTAACTATTACCTGCAGCGCAAGTATTCAGCGGACTAGTGTATGTGTATTGTGTACGAGTATATGGTATATGTACCTTAGGGTTGTTCGTTATCTACCAAGTTGACATTTTTTTTAGAGCGGAATATTTTGTATAAAAATATACATTTTTCAAGGTTGTATTGCAAAAGACCAAAAATTCCGTGTAAAATATGTATATGGTAAAGTAAAATAATTTAGATATATATACTATATAAAATTTGAAATAAAGAGCTTGTTTACAGGGCTCCTTCAACGTGACCAATAACTTGTGACACCCTAATGTATATATTATATATGGTATATGTGTGTGTACACAGCTATCAAATTAGCACCGCAGGCCAATTCCGACCTGAAAAAGCAAACAAGCTGTTGTAAATTTACACAGCGCATACACCACTACACGTACACACACATATATTCACGTATGCAGGCGCACTCATTTATCATTTGTATGGCTGTATTTGTGGCAACCACATGTAAACATACATATTCCGTGGCATTTTATTATGTACTCATCGCTGCATTTATAACTCATGCACGCGTCTAAATGCCATTAAGTGCACGCGTGTGCGCGCACACACACTTACATAGTATTAAAATGTAGTGTTTGCAAATGCATGTGTGTGTGAATGCAGCAACACCTGCTCACTAATGCTAATTAAAGTGTCGTGTAGCATACTTTTAGGAATTCACGCCCACTTTGTGGTTAACATTGTATATTTAAATGGAAATAACGGTATATAAAGTGGTTTGAATCATTAAAATATCATTTATATTTTCTAATCGCCTAAAAGTAGGCTATAAATAATATTATCACGTTTATTTTATGCATTTGATGCAACGGGTGTCCAAACAAATATGAAATATATATATGTAAAATTCTGGCTGGCTAAAGTATAATTTAATATTAAAACAATTTTCAAAAACAAAAGAGAGCGTTGAAAGAGAATTCTAAAAACGAGAGAGCACATAAGAAAGAGTTTAAAAATGGTTCATAGCAAAAGAAATGGGCTTACTGTTTTATCACTTAGAATTAATTTGGAAATTTAAAATTAATTTGCTGAAATATTTCATATACAACTTAACGTAACGTAACGTACGTAACATAACTTAACTTACCTTAATATATACTTAGTTTTCATTTCACTGATCATAATGTAATTGAATGGGAAGAAATTTTTGGTGCATGATTCATACCGTTTTTTCGTAACGTAACGTAGTATGTGACATAACTTAAATTGCCTTAAACTTAGTTTTCCGTTCAATTAGCATAACTAGCGTAACTTAACTTTCTTTAATATAACTGAACTCAACTTATCTTAACACCACTTAACGTAACTTGAAAAATAACGTAAATTAACATAACGCAACTTAGTTTAACCTAGCATAGTCAACTATTTTCCTATACAGAACAAACATTATTTAACATGCAAACTAACTAAATTTTGTGTGTATTTTGGATATTTAAGTCCAATTTAAAAAATCCTGATTTACATGAATTAAAATTTTATTTAAGGTAATATGAAGTTACATAACTTAATTGTAACTTAACTTAAACATAACTTAACTTAAACATAATTTAACTTAAACATAACTTAACTTAAACATAACTTATCAAAACTTATTTTTAACTAAACTTTGCTGTAATTTAACTTAACCAAACCTTAACGTAACTTATCTATAACTTAACTTGGCCGTAATTTAACTTAACCATAACTTAACGTATTCAGACTCTAACGTAACTTAGGTAAATATAAATCATTTTTCCATATATACAAAAAAATCACTTTTATTTATAAATTATCTAGCCACACTAGCAATCCATGCTCATTTATTCATGCCATTACCATATGCTTGTCTTTCAAGTATTTATGTCCTAACATTAATTTCGAAATTCTTGAGTATCATCATTTGCTTCCACACGCCTTCGCATTGTTGGTTAACCACAAAAGAGCAAAAAAATTAGCTAGGCAAATAACAAACAGCCAAGAAATCAAATAAATAGAAGAGCAAAAATCTAAAACAAAAACAGATTTAACTGTAATTTGTTTATGGCAAAAACAAATTTTCTTCAAACACGCTGAAAGGCGAAGATAAAAGATGTGACAAAGCGTAAAGCTACAAAGCAGCAGAGTTGACCGAGGCGCTTAGTTATTTTATTGATGGCCCTTGATGTGAATAAGTTGGCTTAGAAGCGCAAGGAAATCAATATAAATGTGTTGAGTGAAAGGGGTGAACTTGGCGAAGTGTTTATGGTAACGTTACGTAGTGGGAAATAAGGGGTCAAGGGAAGCTTCGAGTAGATAACAAAGGATGCTGTTGTCTTTAAATATCCGAGCGGTGTAATGGGGGCTTATAGAGACTAAAGTCTGAGTGCAGTTCAATCCAAAAAAAAAAGTGTGGAAAATAGAAAATTAAAAAAAAAAATTTTAACAACTAGTTGGCAACTCTGTTCAAATCGAAACTTCGCATAATAAATACAACATGTAATAGAACCACAAAAACATTGTTGTGCGCCACTAATGCAAGTTAACATTACTTTGCCGCTAAAAGTGTAGCCTAACTTAAGGCACATAGCACATTAAATAAATTGCATGTTATACATGTTACTTATATACAAATAATAGTGTATGTTGCACTTAATGTCACCAATCTATTGGCAATTAAAGACAAAATGCCAATGATGCCGAATTTAAGGCGAAATACGCCTCCCAACCATATAGGTATTAGCTGCCAGAAAACAAATACAAACATAAACACACGCGCGTATAAAAATACATATTTACGCTTAGTCAATATTGATGCGCAATTAAGTGGTTACTTTGCAAATTACGACAAAATTAGACACGAAGTGGGTATGAGGTGTATAACTTGGTGGTACAAAGATGTTCTTATGTACACAAATCTTGAAAATATTCTGGTGGAGAGTAAGTGAGAAGCAGTGAAATGTGTGTGAACAAGATAAATAAAACTTGTACGGTAAGTAGTCGAAATAAAAATAAACAAATAATGGAAAAATTTAAAATAGAAATTACCAACTACGCCTAAAAGTATGCTTAAACTTTATTTGTTTAATTTTTTATTTCTTATAATTTAATATTTGAATTAAAAATGCACAAAATAAAGTAATGTCTTTATCTTACCATTAAATACGCGACTGAATATAAGCGTTACCTAAAAGTATGCTTCGAAAAATTAATATTTCTTGCTTTATACAAATTTATTTTTTAAATACTTATTTTTTTATAAAATTATGCCCAGTTTATTAAAAATTTAAATATTTGTTTACCCCTCACTAATTTTATCCCAAAAGTAGGCTTAAAAAAATTTTTTTTTCAATATTTAATTTGTATTAAGTAATGTATTATCTAATAAAAGTGTGCTTCAAACATTTATTTTTTGTTTTATTAATAATGTATACCATTCTGTTTTATTTTATTTTTGTTCTATTACCTAAAAGTATGCTTCGAAAATTGAATATTTTTTAATTTATTGGTATTTTATTAAAATATACCTAAATTTTTTATGAAACTACACACGGGTTATTAAAACTATATGATTGTTAACCCCTCATTTAAAAATTTTTACTTTTTGTTCTATTACCTGAAAGTATGCTTTGAAAATTTATATTATATAATTTATTGGTATTTTATATAGGTATGCCAAAATTTTTATAATACTTTTCCCAAAAAAATGTCTCCTAAAAGTATGCTGAAAAAACTCCATTATTAAATTTATACTAATTTTATCCCAATTAAATACAAAATAATAGGTGGTTAAAAAAAAAATGAAGTATTTTTACTGCACTCAAAGTCATCTGCCTAAAAGTATGCTTTGAAAATAAAATTTTTTAATATAAGTAAATTATTTATGTTAACGGTTTGCTGAAAAGCATACTTTTTGTTTCAATATTTAATTTATACCAATTTATTAAAAATTTACTGTAAATTTATTACAAAAGGGAACATTTTTTACTCCACTCACAAATTTCTGCCTAAAAGTATTCTACAATTCGCTTGTAATTTTCCACTTATTTCGCCTATTTGCACATACACACATGCGCGACCCGTTACTTTAATTTAATTTTATGCCGCCATGCAACTTTTCATTGTTCAATTCATCAGTTGCAAGCGACACGTAAGCCAGTCTTACTGTCACTTGTGCTCACACATACATATTTACATATGCACGTAAGTTATAGCGAAAAATTAATAACACCCCGAAGAGCTGCCTGCAGCCAACTGCGTCATGTCGGTAGCAGCGTAAAGTAAGCGAAACTGTAACTGCAACAGTAAATCCCCCAGTGACACGCTGTCAGCTTTTGTGGCGTCGTTGCAAAAGTCATTACTCTTTTTCTTCTTCTTTGGCGTGAACACACATTTCTCTCTTTTTAACTGCAGTTTGTGGTTTTTTGTAAAAATAAGTTACAAAGAAGAAATATTTAAAATTGTTTTTTTTTTCGTTTGTAAGTAAACAAATTTGCCTTGCAAACCATCAGTGGCGGAATGTTAAAGAGCTAAGCTGAGAGTGCTTTGAATGCAAAAAATGAATGAAAATTAAATTTTTTTTTTTTAATTAACGGTGTTATTAAATTTTCTCCTTGCTAATTTCTAATACTCTTGCTTTTATTTTTTTTTGCCTTTAAATCGCGAGTGATTATTTTTGAGGAAGAATTATTATTTGCGATTTTTTTTCACTCACAAGGGAATATTTTTTGAAAACAAAAATACTTTTCATCTTTTTTTTTTGTTCTTCCGTAGTTTTTATTCACTGAATTTTATAAAAATTCGTTCCATTCAACATTTTCTGCAAAATTGAGTTAATGAACTCAACATACTCACAAGCGCACATGCGCCAGCTTCGTCACCTTACAAAATTCGCACGAGATAAATGCTTGACAGCAAGTTGACGGTTATACCCACATATTTTTACAGGTGCTTGTGTGTTTAAATTTCATTGTGACAGATTTTTCCTTCGGAGAAACGGTAAATACAAAGAATGCTTTTACAATATTACCACTGCATACGCACACACATATATAGTATATATATATATTTTCTATATATTTAAGTTGTATATATATAAGTTTTTATATATATTTGTACACTTCCATGTATTCATTACAAACCACTTTGACAGCCATTACCGCATCATTACTTGTGTAATTGCATTTACTCGCTGCAAATGTAAATAAAAGCTGTTCGAAATCTATTGTGAGACTGTACACACATACATATAAGCGTGTGTTTTTGTATATTTGTATTGGTCTTCTAATAAAATTGTTGTTGAAAATCGTCAGATTGATTTATTGTCACAGCTACTGCATTTTATTGATGTGTGAATTCAATTTAAAATATATTTCGTTTCGACAGTGGCGGGTGTTAGCTATTTTAAAGAGGGGACAAAAAATGGAAAAGGTGGAATTATTGTGTTAGAAGTACTAAAAAAAATTCTCACATTATATAACCCTTTAAAATTTATTTCAACATATAACACATATAAAACTGATGGCAACTCTATTTTTGTAAAAATGGTGAAATTATTGTTTAGGAAGACAAGAAATATTGTATAACTATAATATTTTATAGTATAATATAAAATTTTAAAGAATTTTTAATATTTATATTTAAAACCGACGGCAACTCTATTTACGGTATGTGGAAAAGATTAAATTCTTGTTTAGAAAGTTAAAAAATTAACATTACAAAATATTTTAAAACTAATTTAAAAAATAACAAATAAATATATAACTGATGGCAACTCTATTTTTGTGAAAAAGGGCTAGTTATTTCAATATTTTTAAAACTATATATATTTAAAACCGATGGCAACTCTATATATGTGGAAAATGTCAAATTCTTAAAGTGAAATAAACATAATAAAATATTAAAAAAAAAATTATTTACAAAAAGAAATATAAAACTGTTGGCAACTCTATTTATGTGATAAAGGTGAAGCTATTGTGTTGGCAGCTTAAAATAAAGTACTTCAACATGTAACATAATATAGTAATTTAACAAATAATTTTAAAATATATATAAAACTGATGGCAACTCCATTCAAAATAAGTAGCAAATAAAATAATAACTAACTATACGATTATTTTTTTGAAAAGTTGTAACACCTGGTTTAAAATCTTTCACAATTTTGTAATTTTTTATAAAAAACACATAAGGTGACAACTCTAACAATAAACTCGTGTTTATCTTTTAACAGCAAAATTTTTTTTATTAAAAATGTTCCATATTTGCTAGTCCACAAAACTGTAAAGGCAACGCTGTTTCCAAAAGTTTTCCAAAAATATAATTTTTGTATTTTATTTATTAAAGTAATTATTTTGGTTACTTACATACAAAAATTAGATATTAAATAAATAATTGGCAATCTTATTTTAATAATTGGCAGCCCTTTTATAAACTTTTATATAATTATCTTCAAATTAAATTCTTTGTTGATTGAAATTTTTGTATTTAAAAAATAGCCAAATTTAATTTAGTTGTTGGCAAGTTAATTATAATAAATAATATTGGCAACTCTGTCACAATAATTTTGTAAAATTATCTTCATTTAAAATTTGTTGTTGTTTAAGATTTTTGTATACAAAAATTATAATAAAATTTAATAATTGGCAGTTTTATTTAAATAAAAGGCAACCCCGTTAATATGCCTTTTTATAATTATCTTCAATTTAATTTCCTTTTCGCCAAAAGTTCTAAATTCCAATTGTGATGTGTCTGGCTATTTCATAGGAAAATATAAACTAGTCGGCAACACTATTCCCCTTTACATGCTATTATATGAAAGTTGCCGTTTATGTCGCATTCAATATGTAGTTTGAAATTTTGGTACACTTCTTACAACAGCAAATTATGTTTTTGTATAATAATATGACAACCCTACTGAAAATATTTTTTTCTTCAAATAAAATTGTGTTTCAATTACATATATTTGCCCATAATCTTACAATCTCTATAATCCATCAGTTTTATTTTTGTAAATAAAAAATAGGTGGCAACTCCGAAAATTTTATTTTTTCTTAAAGAGCTTTTGAAAATGCACAATTCACTTTAAAAAAAAGCTTTTATGTTTTTGTGCAATAATATGGCAACCCTACTGAAAATATTTTTGCTGAAAGCTAAAAAAAATTGTATTAGAATCACATATGTTTGTCTCTAATCTTACAATCCTTCGTATTCAATTTTGTAAATAAAAAAGTAGGTGGCAACTCTGATTTTTTTTAAATTTAAAAAATTCTTACAACATTTTAATTAATACTAATTTAGAAATAAAACTTTTATTTATTGTAGTACTTTTTAGGTAAATATTTATAAAAAGATATGTCTGGGGTTCATGTACCCGCTAACAGCCTTAACTAGCTGTTCAATTAGATGGTACGTTCAATAAGCATGATTTCAGCACTATTTTATCTTCAGAGCATTCTCAACAGCATTTGCCACAACAACAAATAACAATTGCTACTACTATCCGACAAAAAATTGAGACTACTGTTTGCAACTACAAAAATGACAACAACAGCAACGTTGTCGTCAACAGAGCAATTGTCACTTTAATGCCACGACCTTCACATATGTACGTATATAGCTGTATTAGTGCATATGTTGCAGCTACATACCCTTATATATGTGGGTGTGTATGTGGCAAGTTGTAATGTAATTGTGTTTGCTGTCGTCAAGCGTTGCTACCCGCTCAGCATTTTATGGCCAAACAACTTTTTACTTCGCTGGCATGCTGTCATTGTGTACGCTATTGCCTCTGGTGGGCGTGTGTGTATGGGTGTGTTAAATTCACTTAACTTGATCGAATTTTTATTTTACACTGTTGGCCACATTTCTCTTTGCTCGTTCCTCTTTTTATACCCTGAACAGCGTTTATTATATGCGCGAACTAGTCCATCATTTTTTGAGATATCGATGTGAAATTTCGCACTCGTTCTTTTCTTCCCAAGAAGTTATTTATTTGTCGGAATCACCGATATCGGACTACTATAGCATATAGCGGCCATACAAACTGAACGATCCAAATAAAGTCCTTGTATGGATAACTTTTTTATTTGACAAGGTATCTTCACAAAATTTGGCAAAGATTATTGCCCAAGACAATGATACAATCTCCGAATATCTTGCTCAGATCGGTCTACTTTAACATATAGCTGTCATACAAACTGAATGTTAAAAAAGTTTCCATGTAAGAAGAAACATTTTTTATTTGTGCAGGCTATTATAGCATCGGCGGAGCCGAAGTTAACGGTTTTTCTTGTTTTTGTTTTTTTTTGGTTGTTTCCTATTCTTTACCTCTCTGCCTTCCCTCCCTTGGCTACTGTTGGCCACATGTGGCTGAGTCTGTCATCCATGTATTTAAATATCCGCAACCAGCTGCGCCCAGACTCCACTTTACACTTTGTTGTCATTTGTGGTTTCTGTTGTTGTTGTGTTGTCAACTTATTATTTTGTTGTTGTTTAGTGCTTTATTACTCATGTTAATGTATTTATTTTTGAATTTCACTAAATTAAACACAATTTACACCTAACAAACGAGAATCGGCCAGCAGACACAATGGAGCAGTGTAAGCATTGTGCGGTTTGACATAGAAAATTCCGTTATAGTTGTTGTTGTGGTGTGAGCAAACGTAAATATGTGAGAGAGTATAATCGAAGATATGCTTAGTAGAAAGTAATGCAAAAATTAATTTTATTTAAAAGCGCGAAATATAAACTAGTTACTTAAGTAGTTTGAAAGTAACGAATATCGGAACTAGTATAAAACTTTACAACTTGATTCTCATCAATTCAAGATGGGTAAGAAGTGAGATTCTTTTAGTAAGCGCTAGTTAATTTTTATATAACTAGACTGCAACTGGTTCTATAAGCAGCCGTTATGTATAATAATCAATCATAATAAATGGGTATAATTTCTTATCTCTCATCAAAATAAAAGCTGAATTCAAAAAGAAATAACCAAACATTATTCTAAAAGTGTGGTCCTTAAACGATCAGTTCAATCGCTCACACCCAAGCTAACGTATTTTAACCAACGAGATGACCTCGCAGTAATAGCGAACTGGATATATTTTGAACTTCCTAAAAGCTTTATATTCTGAAACCTCTAAATCCTTCTGCCTACAATAAATACCACATACTTGTACTCGTTCTACCTCTCGCTATCTCTCTCTTTCTGTGCTTTTATGAAATGTCACTAAAATCTCTTAACTGAACATTTCTAATTAAATACAACAATGCCATTGTGAATAGTCACGATTGGTAGTAGGTGCTTTCAAATTCTGCCTTGCCATTTATTGGGGAGCCAATGTGTGACATTGTGATTTTCAATTTTTGTTTACATTGTTTTGTAAATTGGAATGTCCATTGGTTTTAAGCGTCTGTCATGATTTTGCTTAGATTTAGGTAAACGATTTATGGGTTTAAATAAAAACAAATTAATAACTGGTAATCTTCAGAGGTTGAGCTGGTCGACTGAGCATGGCGTAAAAATTTTTAGCTGCCTTTGGTCCGATCTGAACACTTAATTCGGAGATTGTACCGTTGCCTCGAACAATAATTCATGTTAAATTTTGTGAAGATACAATGTCAAATAAAAGAGTTTTCCATCTAAGAACTTGATTTGGATCTGTCAGTTTGTCTGGCAGCTATATGCTATATTGGTCCGATTTTAGCGGTTTCAACAAATGAGCAGCTTCTTGGGAAGAAGCTATATTTCAGATCAATATGTTAGAAACTAAGGGACTAGTTGGCGTATATACTAAATATAAATATATGGTCAGCGTGGCAAGCTGGGTAGATTTAGTCATTGCCGTCTATCTATATACATTCAACACGTCCTTCTGGGTGTTCCTAATTTAGCGGCAATATTAATATACCCTGTTCAGGATATAAACATACTAATGCGCCTAAAAATAGACAAATATCATGAGAAAACTGGTATATTAAATATAACTAACTCAGAAATATACACGTCAAATATATATTTATGCCGATTTAAAAAAAAATGCCACAAAAATAAGCCTGTAACACAACTAAAACCCTACGCGCCTAAAAGTAGGTAATTTTTTTTTTTGGTAAACCGGTATATGCGCTATAATTATATACCTTAAAAATCGACAATAACACAACTTACAATAGCATACAAAAGACATAAATGTATTATGACGGGATACGGGAATATTGTAAGCCACGACTTATTGTCAACGAACAAAAACCGAAAGCATTTTGGCGCGTATTTTGTTAATAAAACTGACGCAAATGCTCAAAAGCCATCAATCGAAGACAAAAGCACTTCCATTTGTAAAGATTTCGTGGTCGTAAATTTTCAAAAACCATTTTTATGTCAACAATGAAAAGTGAACGAAAATGTGTGTGCACCCATAACTGTTGATTCGTAAAAAATTTTGTACTACGAGCTTTTTGAGTATGATTATAGTTGCATTGGCATATTTTAGCGTAAGTTTATGCTTGCTAATGCTAAGTGGAAAAGAAAAGAAGTGTTTTCGAAATTTTTTTCCATAAAAACATGGAAAATGCTTCTTAGCAACAAAATCATATTTTTTTTTGGAAAAATTAATTTTGAAAAATGTTTAAGTTAAAAAATAATAACAATTTAATGCTTTTATATTAGAGTTTATATGTTTTTTATACCTAATCTGAAAGCAAACTGGTTTTACTGTTTGACGCCTACTGGACTAAAAGAGCTTTCTTGAAAAAAATTTCAAAACTTTTTTTTGAAAATTTTAAATTCTAAAATTTTAATTTAAAAATTTTAAATATTTGTTTTATTAATACATAAAAAATTTTTTAAGGTTAATTTTTATATAAAAATTATATATCAAATATTTTATTTTTTTAAATTATTTTTACAAAAAATTTTAAATATTTTATTTTATTTATTAGAAAAAAGTATAACACATTTATTTGATTTTATATCAGGTCTAAAAGTAAATTGATTTGACGGTTTGACGTCCACTGGATATTCAATGATAAACTTTTCAAAGCGCGGAAGCATTTTTTGTAAGTTTGGTTATTTCAATACTTAAAAAGTTTAAGATTTTTTGGCAAAAATTAATTTCGCAAAAATTTAAATTATTTAGCAAATGTAAGTGATTTTAAAAATTTAAATTTTTTTTATATTGAAAAAAATTTAATTGAAATTATTTTATTGCAAAATTTTCACTATTTTCATATCTAATCCAAAAGCAAACTGTTTTGACAGTTTGACGTCCATGGAACTTAAAAAGCTGCTATGACAACTTTTCAAAGCACAAAAGCATTTTTTGAAAATTTGGTTACTACAATACTTTTTCAGATGGCGCTGCTGTTAATTTGACAACTTTGATTTCTAAGAAATGCAAATTCAATTAAAGTTTGTTTTTTTAGAGGAGTACATTATTTGTTTCAGAAATTTAAATGAAATTGGCAATATCATAGGTTTTTAAGCTCGCAAATTTTCTTAAAAATTACTCAAAAATCGTTTTATATGTACATTACAAACAACTTTAAAACAAATAGGAGAAACTATTTTTAATATTTTATTTTAATTAAAATTAAAAAAAATAATAATTAATTAAAAAATCATAATTTTAATTTTACATATTTCAAGCTACTTTTTTATTATTTTCTAATTAATTTTAATTATGATTTTCTCTTTAATTAATTTTTTTTTAATTGTAATTGTTTTAATTAACTTTTTTTTTAATTATTATTTTTCTTTTAATTTTCCTAAGTCACTTTATAATATAATAACCCCACTATTACCCTCCTCCTGCCCAACCGACGCGAGGGGCGCAATCCGCCGAGTCAGAAAAGGCAAGAGAGTTTTTTATGTGTTGAGATCTAAAACTGCTAAGCTACAGAAACAAAAATTTCAACAGCTAAGATCTAAAGTTACAATATAGTATATTGTTACATTTTCATTTATTAAGAGAAAACAATAAAAAAAGTGAGTCAGATAAGTCAAATATGCTGGAATGAGAATTAAAATCATGACATATATGGCGGAATGGCTCGTTTAGTTCGAAATTTGATCTACAGGATTTTAGCAGTAAAGGTCTAAACGGCCTCGAAAGGCGAACCGGGATATTATTATATATAATATAAATTGTTTTAGTAATATACGGATCTCTAAATTCTTTAGACCAACGTTTAACAAAACTGGGGACAGCTTTTGCTTTCAAGACTATGGTATCAATATGAAGACTAAAATTAAGCTTAGGGTCCATATTAACTCCCAAATCAACATAGTTAAAAACTTGCTCTAGAATACGGTGTTTTATTACATAAGAAGAGTGGTGCACAGATCTACGGGAAAAGCACATCATCTTACATTTATTGAGATTCAATGGCAAATCATTTCTATCACACCATGCAACCAAATTGTTTAAGTCTGTTTGCAACAGACACCTTTCCTCAGTTGAATTAATTAATCTTTCCGCACACTTAAAACTCACTAATGAGTTGTGAAATATTTAATAATTATTTAATAAATTGGATATAATTCGATTGACGTGAAAACACTTGCAGATAATTATTTTGGCGCACAAAAATTCTAGCATTCCTTCCAAAAATAATTTTCCACAATATTCACCACTTGTTTATTTCCGCGTGCAAATGCATGTCCATATGTGTGTAGGTAAGCATAAGAATTGAGCTGCGTAAGAATTTGTTTACATCTTGGTGCAAAGAAAATAAGATATTTGCTTTTGTTTTTGGACTTTTCTGTGCTGACAGCACTTAGAACGTATTGAAGTAATGTAAGTAATATGTATACAAATAAACAAAACAAAGATATGCGAGGTTAAAATTTGGAAAATATGTGCATACAAACATAAATAGATACATACAAACATATTTACATACATACATTATGAAATTTTATATAGTAGGTATTTCTAAAAGTTTCAGCAAAGTGTTTTTAAAATTCAAATTCGCTAATAATGAAGCGAATAATATTATATGCACGAAAAATTCAAATTTTAAAAATAATTTTTCAAAATACTTTTAAAATTTTATAAAAAATTAATAATTAATAATTAAATTTTTCTTAAAATACTAAATATTTTTTAAAGTTTATAAAATCATTAAAAACCATTAATTATTTATTTTCCAGTAAAATTTATTTATATTAAATTAATTTTTTTCCACTTTTTGGATTATTTTTGAAAATAATAATATAAATTAATTTTTTTTAAACATTTTAAAGCATAATTTTTTTTATTTTAAATTTTGTTTATTCTATTAAAATGTTCATCGAATTTTGCCAAAAATATTTCTTTTTGTTATTTTTAGTTACAAAAAATATTTTAAATAAGTTTAAACATAAAAAAGTTGCAAAAAATTACGAAAAAAAATTCGTTTATAGACTTAAAGTTGGTTTTTACAATACATATAAATTTTAATTTTGATTTGAAAATTTATTTATTAATTTTAAAATTTATTGGTTAATTTTTGAAAATCCTGGGATCTTAATTTTTTACTTATTGATGATATTTTGTTTACTAATATTTGAATTAATTTACGCAAAAAAATCTATAAATCACTTAAAATTTTTAAAATCGAAAACGTCACGGATATAACAAATATCAAAAAATATGAAAAATACTGTTATTTTAAATATATTAATAAAAATCAGATTTGAAAAGATAAATAAAAATTGAAAAAAGGAAATATTTGTCTTTGTAAAAACAAAATAAAAATTTTATAAACTTAACAAAAAAAGAATTTCCACCATAAAAACCAAATAAAATAAAAATTACAAATATAATTGTATATAACCAATTATAATTAAATTATGAAAAATCGAAAACAGTAAAAAAAAATTATATTTAAAAAATGTTGTTTTAAAGAATTAAACAGAAAAAAATTTAAAAAAAAATTGTTTAAAGTGTTTATATTTTAGAAATTTTGAAAAAAGTCAAACTTCCACTTTAAAATAATATTAAAATCGTATATAATTAATTAAAACAAATTATCGAAAATTTAAAACATTAAAAATCAATATTAGATATAAAAAATTTTGATTACAAAAACAAAAATTGTTACAATTAACTAAAGTTAAATTTAAAATAACCTAAAAGATTGAAACTAATATTAAAGTAAACAAATTTTATTAAGAATTTTACTAAAAAAAATTTTAAGAAAAATATTTTTGAAACATTTTTAAAAATATAAATACATAATTGTATACATTAATTAAAATTAAGTAATGAAAATTTCCAAACATTAAAAATTAAAACTAAATTAATTTTTCTTTTGTTTTAAGAAAATTTGTTGATTTTTTTTAAACTATAAATACTTTGTAACAGTAAGTACTATAATATTTATTCCAAAGCATACGAATTACAAATCAGTGAGGTTGCGTATACGCACTGCACACCTTCAATTCACTTAATAAGCCAACTAAGAGTAGCACATTTTGAAATCTGCGCTCTTGCAATCCCTCTAAGAGACACAAACACAGAGAGCGCATCACTTCAGTTGACTGGAAAACTGAAGAAAATGCCAAAGTTATAAAAACCAAAACACTAGCGCAGCACTCGAGCAGTTGAACGGCGGCAGCAGCGGTGGCAGCACCTTCGAGACTCGGAAAAAGTCGTGGTAAAAGTGTGTTAAACAAATATATAACGGTTTTTAACAAAAATATATATATATGTACGTAAATGCGTATGTGAGCACAAGCGCGCGTTTTACTACTACACTTTGTTGTTGTTGTTCAAATTACGTGCTGCATTTTTTTTGTTTTGGATTTTTTGGAGCACAATTTCAAAGTGCTTAGGAATTTTGCATGAACGATTTGCCGCGCGTTAAGTAGCCACTTGTGTGTGAGTGTGTGCGTGTGGGAAAATATATTTTTATGCGCTCATAAAAATTTAAAATCACTATTAGCAAATATTGAGCAGTAAAAATATAAAAAATATAAATAAAAAAATATTTATAAAAATATATAAAAACAAACAAAGATTTTTTTTAGATATAAAAAATTATATGGCAAAGAAAATACTGAATGGCAGCTGCTGACGTGCATATCGGCCAGATCGCAATAACAGCAACAACAAGTTTGGCAAATAATGAAAATAATAAAGATAAAAATTTATAAGTGCGTTATTGGCGAATTTGTCGTAAAAATAAATTGCGGTTAAGCGCTTGAAAGAATTTGCTTTGGATTATACTGCAAGCTGCCAGCAAGTGTTCAACAATAGCAATCGGTTGATGGCGGCGCGACGGACGTTCATAGCAGAGTGTAAATCATTCACAACTATTTGTATACACACACGGCACAACTAATACAAAACACCAACAATAAAGACAAATAAATAAAAAATATTTGGCTTACACTTAGCGCTAGCTGGTTCATGTGTGTGCGCAAGCATATGTGTGGGTGTTTATGGCTGCGCTTGTGACCAAACATATGGAAGTGTAGACGTTGCTGCCAAAGTGGCGAAAGTAATGGAAATATATACTTGTATATGTATGCAATGCATATATACTGTATATAATATATATATGTATTTAGGTGTGCATTATGCTTAATGAATTGATTGCAAATTATTAATTTGCGCAAAGCAGTGGAAAAATAGCACGCCATTAAAATTTCAGGTTCAACATAAAAACATGAAAAATAATAATAAAAAAAAAAACAGTTTTCTTTTTTTAAAAGCACAGTTTAAAGTTTGCGAAGTGGAGCAGCGATATTGAATACTAAAAATGCAATAAACTTTATATGACTGAAAAATTTGGGTGCTGAAATTTTTTGAAAATAATAACAGCTCAAAAAATCACTAGGCGACAATAGCAGCGGAAAACAATTGAATCAATAACCAAAAATGCTGGAAATGTGTAAAAAAATATGCTTGTAGTTTAGAAAAAAAGTAAAATAAAAGTTTATAAAATTTAGATTTTTGGTAAAAAAAAAAATTTATAAAAAAAATGTTTGCTCTTTGGTTAAAGGTTTGAAATTTATTTTTTGGTAACAAAAATTTTAATTAGAAAGAAATTGTAGCCAAATTTCGAGATTTCGGCTAAAAAATTTAAAAAAATATAAAATATGTATGTTTTGAACAAAAATTAAAAAAGAAAAAATAAATAACAGAAAATTGTAACAGAAAAAGTTTTATTGAAAACTATATACAAAAATTAACAAAATTTCAATTTTTGGTAAAGAAAACTGGTGAAAATACACCAAGAAGTAAAAGTGTGTTTCGTCACATCGAATCGAAAAAATATTTCCAAATACTAGAAAAAAACATACAGTTGCATATAAATTTCGAGTTTTGCGGTTAAACTTTTTTTTAAAATGTCAATAAAAATAATAAAAAATATTATAATTTGAAATACACGAAAATACATTAAATTTTTTATTAAAATTTTATGAAACTTTTTTTTTGGAGCATTAAACGAAGCCATAATATCAAATTTTATTAAATTTTAATTAAAATTTTGTGAAGATATCGTCAAGTTAAAAAAGTTTTACATACAAGCACTTAATTCTGTTCGTTCAGTTTGTATGGCAGTTATATGCTATAGGCATCCGATCGGAACAATTTATTCCGAGATTGCACCATTGCTTTAGGCAATAATCCATGCCAAATTTTGTGAAGATATCTTGACAAACATAAAAGTTTTACATACAAGAACTTGATTGATATGTTGTAGGGGTCCGATATCGGCCAAAAACTTTCTAATCGATAGATCAAAAAATGACTAGTTCGCGTATATACGGATGGACGAACGGAAAGCCAGACGAACATAGAACATAGCTTATGTATATACTATGTATCTATCTAGGGTTTCTTATAAAAGATCGAATTGCAGAAAAATTTTATTTTTTTAAAACTAATTTTCAACAAATTTTAAGCCAAAAAATTTAAACGTTTTAATCAAAATTTTACGAAAATAATATTTTTTTGGATTTTTAATTTTAAATATTTTTAAATTAAAAAAAAATCAAAAATTTGGAAATTTTTATCTTGAAGAATATGAAAAATGTTGATAGACGAAAAACAAATTTAATTAAACGTCAAAGAAAATTAAAAATATTCTTAATTAACGGACAAGCAAAAAGAAATATAAATAATTTTAAATTTTTTAATATAAATTATAATTTTGAGAAAGTACAAAACCAAAAAAATTTAGTTACTTCTAAAAAATTTTCAAAACATTTTGTAATATAAAAATCATATTTAATTAAAATAAAATTGAAGATTTTTTTTGAAATAATTAAGTTTTTTCGCCACTTCGGTTTTTTTGTTTAATTATAATTTTTAAAAGGTCCAAATCAAGAATATAATAATTATTTCTACGAAATTTTTCAAACAATTTGTAATTTTCAATATTCATATTAGCTTCCAGCTGAAAAATTCATAAAAAAGTAGTTAGTGAGCGCCAAAAATAAATGTTCGAAACTGTGAAGAAAATATGACAAAATGAATGCGGCGAAGTTCTAATGTCTACAAAAAAGACCACAAACTCAAACAAAACCCAAAAATGCACGCCAAACTATAACGAAAGTAAAAGCAAGTAAGCGCACAAGCCCAGTGCTCCCTAAGGAATAAAATATCCTTCACAACAACACAAGACCCCAACCAATCTCCAGGTCACCGTCCACGCCGGCGATGCTTTTGGAGTTTTTTAAATATGCCACAAGACTGCTGAGGAACAATATGACAACAATTATACTTGCTACAACAACAGCAACCGCCACAACGCCTACACTTAATATAACAACAAATTTCACAACAGCTACCACAACAAACATTTCTAATATCATCTCCAGCGCCCTCCCAACACAAAACGGCATGCTACCCGAACAACCCGCCACAACGCAACCCCCATTGGAGTTCTTCAACTCTACACTCAAAACGTTCTTCAATAAAACACTCGCTAATGTGGCGCAGACTAATTTAAGCGATTACACCACACCATCACCGCTTTTCAATGGCACCGGTGTTGCCGGCGGCATGGCGGGCGGTACATTGACTGGTGGCGCAGCAACGGTAATGTCTGCTCTGCCTACGTTGCCGGTGTCGCGTTACGCCATGGAGGCGACGACATCATTGCCAGCACAAACGGTGGCCACATTCATGGCGGCGGGAAACAAGAATCGCGCCACAATAATTGTCTATCCCACAGGTGGGTACGTAGTGAGTTAAGTGTGAAAAACTATTGGTTGAATTATAGTTATACCTATAGACGTAGAATACTTGAATGTCTGTTGATGTAGGAAGGTGAGGTTAGAATTGATTTTGTTTAGTTAGCGAAGACTTTCTGATTTGAAATGTTGTTTTCTCGGAAGTAGCCAATCCCTTAAAAGCTCCGTAAAGCAATCAAAGTGAGACCAAAAGTACAAACGGTTCTATAAAATTTCCGTTCTACCCCTAAACTATTTTTAAGACAGTCAATCTTATGCCTAAGAACACGAGGTTTATCCTACAGTTTAGCTAAATTTAATAGTAATAAAGTTGTCTCCAAAAACTGCTCGTTTTTGATTCAGATTTCTTTCATGTTCTCTTAATTTGTTGAAAGATCCACGTTCTCGTATAATTTTTTAAGATATTGAAAAGTTTTACTTTGTTGCGGATATATTTCGTTCAAACAAAAAGTACTTTCAATCCTAAATCTACAAAGAGGTCATTTGGCTTCAGTAAAATAAAAATATATCAAGAAGGACTCAGCCATTACCGACTTTTTAGGGACTTTCTGACTTTCTCCTAGCTCAAAGCAATCTCTTCTTCTTTGACCTCAAGCAGTAACTCTTTAATGATGGAATTATTCTTTAAGCAATAAGGTCTCTCGAGCCAAATTCAGATCACCAAAAATATTTTGGCCAAAGAATAATATTATTTCTACGAATAATATCTTTTTGTTGACCAATCTCTTTAAAAACCCTGATCCTTGAGCCACTAACCAAGTTGTTCTTGAACTTGAGTTACACAATAGAATGTTTTATCTGCTTCAAATGACATATTTACCTTAGATTCCTCGGATTTTATTGATTTCAGAGAGCTTTTAAAATTGTATAAGTTGATATTTAGTAAAACAAAAAAAGTTTAGGGCAAAAACCAGCAGTCACAGCGGATTTGCTACAAACTGCAAGGCTGGTGACCTTGCTAGAGGGGGCAACCTTACCCCAATTTCATCCGATTGGATGTGTATCAATACTCCGTTGTTCTCTTGCGCTCCAGCGTTAGACCTATAAACTTTTCGCTAGCTCGGCAAGCGCTGTTTAACAACCGAAACTGGTTTGGCTGCGAGATCCTTCTCTGAACTCTTGTCTAACTGGACATCGTCGAATAGGCTCACACGCGGTACTGCAAAATATTTTGTAGGACGCTTTTTGTTTAAGTTGTACAGAGGAGGGTGAGGTAGAATCATTTAGTCAGTTTCTATTTTTGCACAGCTTTTGCTAATATTGAAATAAATAAATCGTCGGTCTATGAGGATCCGTTGATACAGTTTTAGAAGTTTTCTGGGTATCAGAAAGAACCAAAGTGCACAGCTGCCCAAGTGCGATCCAGCGCTATCTTTGGCGCGTGGATCAACTCTACGACCTCATCTAATCTAATACTTGTATATTCTCTGACGCGAAAATCCCTCCGAATCTGATTGAGTTTTAAGGGAATGGGGGGTGGAAGTTTACAAGTCCCCCAATCTGTATATTTTCTGCCGTATTTTCGTAACTATTTTGCCCCAGCGAGTAAATAGGTTAAAAAGCATGAAATCATATTACAATTTCTTGAAGCGTGAGATGCCTATTCTATACTCCACTGAAACTCTTTTACCCGGTGTGGTAAAAAAATCCCGTCAAGTTTTTCATTAAAGTCAAATGTTCAATTTGTATGTGACTAATACACGAGCAGTCTACATCTGCTTGGAAAATGTATATGAAAATGAATTGGAAAAGTTCAAAGTTAGAAGAATGGTGGTGGGTGGAGAAGGCTGCGCATTTTGACAACAACGTAAACTAACTTCCTCAACTTGTCAACCAGCCAAGTATGTAGACAGGCAGGCAGTCAAGCAAGAAGTTAATGAACTCTTTAGCGGCGTAACTTGCCCTCCCACCCAATTACATGCAGCCATATAACGCTGTTGCTCACGCTCCTTACGCTTGAAGCCCTATCAGAAAGGCTCAGAAAGGCGCAGAAAGTGTTGGACTAGCTAAGATAGCCGAATAAGCTTAGACAAAGTTTTTATTGCAGCTTTTTTCGCTTTGCAAAGTTTGCGAACAAGTAAAGCGAGCGCTTGCATGTGTTTCGGCAAAATGTTTGCGTAAAACTTTTCGCCTTGTGTTTATGTCATGCATAAAGAAACCTGTCAAAGCGACGGAGCATTGCCGAAAAGTTATCGATACTAGGAAGTAAAGCGCTTGTTAGCGCGTGAGTTTTATTTAAGCAGATGACACGCACCTTGGTTGTTTCTAGATACCCCCCATCTACCAAAACAAAAGCAACTTTTCTTATTAAAGATTTTCGCGTTATAAAAGCTAGTAAAATGATGAAAAGAAAAATCGCTGAAGTTTATTACTTTTGGAGTTGTTCTGGCAAATATAGAGATTAGAGTTACTTCCGAGAAATGTGCCTGACAGTCGGCGTGCACAGCTGACACCGTTATGCGTCCAGTTGGAAAATCGGTTAATTCAAGTGGAATAGCGATTTTCGTACGACACAAAATGGCTGACGAGTAGTTGAAGAAGTTCGAGTTGTATGTTTGCTGATGTTGTAGAAAAAAGCTGTGATAAATGACTTTCATTGATGGACATTTATAGTTGTTTTTATGACTTGGTTAAGTGATATTTATACTTGATTGATTGATGACTATAACGAGTGCATTTGAATGAAATGTAAATAAATTTCTTGGAAACGATTTTAAGCAACTATAATATAGTGGAATACGAAAAAGAATCCGACCAAAAAATTTTGGACTTCCATTTTAACTTTTATGTTAAGTCACTCAGGTAGAAAAATAAAGCTGATTACAAAATTTTGAAGTTTGGGGTATAATTGGATCGCTTTACTCCTAAAACTAATTACGAAAATTTGGGAAGAAGTGATACAGTTACCATCAAGCTCACAAAGCTTATTTGAGTTACAAATTTCAGCACTTTCAATACATTCAGAATTGAGTGGGACAGTTAGAAAGATATTATAATGACTTTGAATGCAAGCATTGCTTGAAATATTTTAAAAAAAATATAAGGTCTGTTATTTAATGATCGGGAATATTTTCGTAATTTAGTAAGAAGTGAGATAGAAGTGAGCTTTAAATGCAGTGTTTCACAAGTTCAATTATTGATTGAATTAATACCGACTTCGAAATAGTTGTATAACTCAATAAATTTGTATTTTTGAAAGCTTCTGTAATAGAGATCTTGTCATACTTTGGACAATTTGCATCTTTTTCATTTGACGGAACGACGAAATCTTTACTGTTTGCTTGTAGGGTGGAATTTCAATAAAGTATTTTGCTGAAAGCGGCTTTTATTGAGATATTGTCACATTTTTTCGAATTAAGTCATTTGGCACATAGTGAACGTTTGTATTTATTAAGTAATTACTAAAAATTGCTATCTAAATCTATCATTGGGACGGCGAAATTTCTGCTGATTGCTTGTGGAGTAAAACTTCAATATAATATTTTGGTTTCAGTCTTCAAGAAAGTTGTGCCATACAGTTTTCGTATGAAGTCATGCGACACATCTGTGAATGCAGTGTTTCACAAGTTCAATTATTGTTTGGATTCATGTCGGCTAGGAAATAGCATTATGTCTTAATAGATCATTGCTTTTGAATGCCTACGTAATAAAGATCTTTAAAAAATAATCGAACTTTCTCTTTTTTTTCTTGATCGGTACTTGCAAATCTCTGCTGTTGGCTTGCAGACTGGAATTCTAATAAAATATTTTGATATTTTTCTCAGTCTACAAAAACATGTTGTCACACCTTTTTACATTTAGGATATTATATTATTCGAAAAAAAAACAGCACGAATTAATGCATACACCCAATAGTTCAGTATACCTCGAATCACTGCGTGTTCCTAAGTTATTGAGTATTAACATTTTGAACGCAGTGTTTCACAAGTTCAGTTACACCTAACTCAAACTTCTTCTTCAAGTTGCATAATATTTCAGTGCTTAAGTGTGTGCTTTTACGCTCTGCTTTGTGCTCTAAGTATGCGCTGTTTGCTTGCTACTTCTTCCCTCTTCCCTAAAAGCCAGCTATTAATATCAAAAGTATGCATTTAATATGGTACGTGGTAAGAAAGTTCCGCCTCTTATCAGCCAGCGCGCTGCCATTAAGTCAATATCTACACTCTGTACTCGTTACAACCCTTTTCCATCACCTATTTTCTCTATGCTGATTTAAAGAGTTAATAATATGGGTATACCATATATGTGTGTGTCTGTCATCTATTTGCATATGGACGTTTCTCCGCTTCTTCCAAAGCCAAGTGGCTTGCTTGTTATTGTTGTTGTTGCTGTTGCTGTTCATGTCAGCGCACATTTGTTTCAGTTGTGTGCTATTTAACCTTTCTGTGGCATTTATGTTAACTTCCTTTAGTTTTTTCCCAACGTGCTACTGTAAATAAATTCCCCTTCTAAATATTGCCAATTGTTTGCAGTTGGTATACTTTGCAAGCATGTGTTTGTGCGCATATTAAATTCCCCAATGAAAAATTTACGTAATCTATCAACTCACGCCAGGGTGTACTAACGCAAACACACGCACACATACACACGAGCACATAAAGCCGCATATTTGCATGCATATTTTTGCCTGTAAAAATGTAGTTTATATAACTTGCTGTGCGCCGGCATGCATACATGCATTACTATATTTTTAAGCTATTTTTTAATATTATTTTTAGATTTTTCCATATATTTTTTTTAGTTATTTTTATACTTCTCCTCATATTTGATTATTATTTCTTCTACCTTCGTTCTGCTATTTTTTATATACACTTCATGTACATATGTTGCCTTTGCAGCAGTTTGTACGTTTCACATTTCCTTTCAACTACACACGTAAACTGTGCCTTTGCTCTTGACAGTCGCTTGTTGGCTCCCCAGGCAGCCATGGCGTATACGTAACCCCAATTTGTATAATATGTTATTTAGTTTATTAAAATGTAGTTAAATATTAAAGTTGCCCCAGTGGCGACCAACAGGCGTGCACACACATACATATATAGGCATGTTTATAAATATGCAGCTATTTTGCATACGCATGTGTGTGTGCGTTAATAGTTTATTTATGCTTGTGATTTTTTGGCTTAAATATTTGATGCGTCCATGTACAAAGATTTCATGAAAATAGACATAAAGCTGTGAGCTATCAGTGTCCGTCGGGTATAAATATAAACACACAATATACATACATATAAATGCATACTTAAAAACATATTGTACATAAAAATATGCATACAAAATAATGTAAAAAAAAATTCATAATATTGAATAAAATTAATCCTGCAAAATATAAATGGCAAATATTTGAATTTGGGTAAAGCAGATTAAAAGATAATGCGCTTAAATTATCTTTTGTGCCTAAAAGGTGTGCTTTGTTAAAATTAATATAAAGCTTGAGTAGTTACAAAGAAGGAAAGGATCAAATATTTCAAAAAAAATATTCAAAAATATGTTAGTGAAATGGTTTTTGTACATTGCTGATTTTTATCTAAACAATTTCTTCAGAAATTGCATAATTGCCTTAGGAAATAATCCATGTCAAATTGCTTAAAGATATTCTGTCAAATGAAAGAGTTTTTCATACAAGTACTTAATTTCGATCGTTCAGTTTTTTTGGCAGCTATATGCTATCTTCCGATGTCGATGCTTTCGACAAATGAGCCGCTTCTTTTGGAGCATAGGCTGTGTGTCGTCAGGCTGTTCATTTACATATGTATTTTTTAGAGTCTCCGACGTTCACTTCTGGCTGCTACAAACTAATCCAGTTTCATCAAGATATCTCAATTTTTATCAAGTTATCATTTGCACGGACGGAGAGGCAATCACTCGGAATTCCGCTCGTCTCATCATCCTGATCATTTATATATATGTATATAACTCATATCTAGCTTTAGGTGAACAAAACTACATATCATACTCTATAGCAACATGTTGCAAGAGTATAATATAATACCGAATATAATTAAGAATGAAAATAATAAAATTTCAAATTTTTTTCAAACCCACAAGAAAGCATAGAATTTAGCCTACAAGGACACCGTTAACACGACAGTCGGTTCTAAGTAACCGGAAAGGATCCGAATTTTTATTCGGCCTAGGACTGTGAATTCGGCACCATACCTCGAAATTACTTTAGGAATCTGCCGCTACAACAACAACAACAACCCAAAAAAAAAATTATAATAAAAATCTATATGCAACTGAAAAATTGAAAATCTATACGATTATTTCGAAGAATCAGATTTATCTTTATTTATATCAATAGAAAATATTCAAAATTTAAAGGTAAAAGCAGATTATCTGAAATGATGATAAAACTAAAAAAAATAATAAATTTTTAAAATATAAATTTTTTATAATTAATTTTAACGGGTTTGTCTTTCACAGCAATGTTTCCTGTATTTAAATTTGTTTTACATTTTCTTTAAATTTTTTTTTTATATTTTTTTTCCAATTTTTATGATAATTTTTTTTAAATTTTTAATAGAAGGTTTACAAATTTTGACTAAAAAATTATAAAATTAGTATTAATTAAGTGTAAATTCAAGCACCGAAATATAAATTAATATTAAAACTACAGTTACTAAAACTAGCTAAACTCATTTACAAAAATTTTAAAATTTTAAACATGAAAATACAAAATTTTCAATTTCAGATGAAACTTTTCCAATTTCTATACAAAAAAAAGTTGGTAATGCAACCCTTGTCTAAAAAAAAACATCAGCACTTTGAAACTTCTTACTTTGCCTGATTTAAAATCAGCATTTATTGCTCATCAGCCATCATACGACGAACGTGAGCAACTATTTTATCAAATAACTAACGGACCTACTATGTACAATATTAACTGAACCCGCACACCAACGCACACACTTGTGCACGCCGGCAAAGGCCTTTGTTAGTTGCTAAACAAATGGTGTTGGCCATAGATATTCTTATTGCAACAGTTGTTGTAGTTGTTTTTGTTGCCTTAGTGCATTTGTTAGCATAGCACGTTTATTTGCTTTACACAGCTCAGCGCCCTTTGTATGACTGCTAACGGGCGGGTGTGAGTGTATGTGTGTGTGTGTTTTCTTGTAGCGGTGTTTGTTCGCACCAATGCTGTTTGAGCATTGAGTTTATTAAAAAAAAATTAAACGTATAGCGTATGCATGTGTGCATGTGTGTGCCTCTTGGCTTTGCCTGTGACTGTGAGTGTGTGTGTGTAGATACCCTTCACTCGCAGACTTAATTTTTTCCAACTGAGCAGGCAATCAGCATCGGCACTGCGACTGTCAGTCAGTTTTGGGGTGTATTAGTGTTTGGCAAAGCTTTTGTGCGCTAGTAATACACTCTCTGTGTGAGTGTATGTGTCTGTGTGTGTGTTCTATGGAAATGGCAAAGTTGGCTTGAATTCATAAGACCACTCGACTGCCGAGTTCGTTTCGTTGTTTTGTCTACATTGTTGTAGTTTTTGTTTTTGTTGTTACTCTTTGCTGTTCTTGGCTCATGCCATTGTTAGGTTAGAATAAACAAAGTCAAGTTCGGCCTGCTGTGAGGTAGGTAATCCAATCATATTGAATTTGGGTTCAAGCCAAAATGGCGCTTATTTAGATTTTTGGTATTAAAATCATTAAGCTGAATAGTTATTTACTGAATTTGCTAGCAAAATGGCGCGTCTACCCTTATCACGGTATTTTTTTTTTATGCAAAGCAATTTTCAATGACCATATCAAACCTCTACGATTATGTTGTTTGTTAAACCAAAATGACAGCATTAGAGGCTACCGCAGCTTTATAAAGAAATAAAAGGTCATGTGTGTTTAAAATGTATAAACATGAAAAACAATTTTCTTCAGTTGTGCCAAAGCTATAATAGACTTTACAAATAAAAAAAGTTTTCACAAGTTCTTAATTTTGATCGTACAGTTTTTATGACAGCCATATGCTATAGTGGTCCGATCCAAACAATTTGTTTGGAGATTGTACCGTTGTTTTGGACAATTATCTGTACCAAATTTCGGAAAGATATCTTGCAAAGTAAAAGAATTGAGAGCTTACTTGTTCGACTTGTTCTTCTTTTCTTTCCTTTTTTGTATCTCATATTCCTCTCTTTTATTCTATATAAATACTACTACATTAGCATCATCAATTTTTCAAGAAGTTTATATTTAAAGGAAGTCCCAACGCCAATCTTGTTATACAACGAAAACTTTTGTATAGCTGCAAAGAGCTTTAGAAGTTCCAAACGCTAGTTCTAAGCAAGCATTATTGAAACTCTCAACGTCTTGTGACTAAATGCGTTGGTGAAGATTTACTAGTTCATATAGTGAATCTGAATAACCGCTTAGTTAACAGTTAGCTAAGGGATTCAACTTTTTTTGGAAGCTGTGTGTTTTCCTGTATGATTTGTGAGCTCAGCAAGTAGTATTAGTAAATTTTTTTTAAATGTTTCTTCGGGAAAAACTTTTTCAAATGTAGAACTGTAAATGACTTCACAAATAACCTAGCTTTGAGGTCATATGTTCATAAATCCGTGAATAGACCATCAATCCGGCATCGCTCATTTGGTCTGCAAATAAAGTTTTGTAGTCGTAAAGACGCTTTTTGTTGCATGTCAAAGCGTTAAAGCGGGTATGTTCGCGTTAGCTGTTATATTCCCTACACTTAATCAGAGCTTTATTATTTCTGATTAATACCCAGCCAAGGGATGACATCATGATAACAATCAACAAAGTACTTAAAATAGCCTCTTAAACCACCAGAATAACAGAAAAGAGAATTTGAATTACATAAATTTTGCGCTAAATTATTTACTCACCTTTTGGGGTAAGAACACGTTAATCGACTAATAATATTCATGGCTTTGCTGGAAAATTATTTTCTTAACTTTTGAGTTGCGTTTTCCTGCCGCTTTAGCGATTCACCCACTACCCTACTTTCAATAGTAGTATGCAAGCAACCAAGCACTTCCAGCGCTCATCAAGCCGACACACTTAATGCTTTTCTGCTGTTTGCCCAACATGCTCAAACACCGTCACTTGAGTCGTTAAAATATTTTCATAGGCTCAGCTGGTCGTTAAACAACAGGCACTCTAGTGCCTGATTACATTCAACGGTACATACCGCAAATAACGACAAACAACTAAGCAAGCACACGAATAATATACTATAACTATTCGTAGTCACCCAACGCACCCCAAACGAATGAGCGACTAGCGTTTGAAAATTTCAATGCGGCATTTATGCCATCCAATCATGTGTTCCGTTAGGTATCCGTTTCGTTATGTTGGCATTCAGCTTGTGCAGCAGCAACTTAACGTCCTTCGACATTCAACGGCGCTGCAACTATCTGCCCATTTAAGTACTTATTCATTCGTTGTTGTTCATTCACCACCCGAGCTCGCGCTCAGCCGCTAACAAACGTCGCTCATTCAGCTGACATTT
This sequence comes from Bactrocera oleae, assembly GCF_042242935.1. Taxonomy (NCBI): domain Eukaryota; kingdom Metazoa; phylum Arthropoda; class Insecta; order Diptera; family Tephritidae; genus Bactrocera; species Bactrocera oleae. The sequence continues at coordinate 7,457,250 of NC_091539.1, forward strand.
AAGTATATGCAGAGCAGAAGAGGGGACAACACAAGCGCAGACCTCCCGCACTTTTTCGTGCACACAGCAGATAACCTTCATCGTCAAGAGTCTATTGAGCTGTGAAGCTTGGGTTCTGCAAGCTCTGGCCGGTCGCCCCGCATGCCTTTATTTTCGCTACCGTGTTGTTGTCGGTCTGCATATATTTACAGTTTCAATACATATACGTTAATTTATTTTTACCTGCATAATGAATTCGTTTTGCCGTTATGTATAGAAGTGCTTGTAAATATTGTATTCGATTCGCGCTTCCATTTGTTGTCTTGCTATAATTGTGCCACGTGCCATGTGCTAGTGGCATACTGGAATTATTTTTCAAAGCTTTTGGATAATACCTTAAACACGCGCCTGCTCAACGCCTGCTGCTAATATTTGCTTGACTTACTTTTATGGGATTTCATAGCACGTGTGTCCTCCTTCACTTAGCATAGCCACTGTATGCTCAAAATCGAAATCAATCAGATTCGCGTAACCGACTCACTTAGAGAGGTATATGAAGGAGCCTTTGTTAATAGACAGAAACCTTGCGGGACTTCTATTGATATTCATTAGAATTTTTTGAGGAGAGATTAACAACTACAAGAAGATGCCAAAAACTTGACTGGGTGGAGAAAAACGGATAAGCTTGAATGCTTTGATACGAGGCCAGAGCTCGTGTGTCCTTCGCTACATAGCATAGTCACTGTATGCTCAAAATCGGAACTTCGGGTTTCTGACTTTTTTGGAGGGTATTTGGTGAAGCCTTTGTAAATATTCAGAAACCCTGCTGGACTTTAATTGAGCTCTATTAGTGTTGTTAACAACTACAGGTAGAGGTCAACAACTTCACTGGTAGAGAAAGTCTCGTGCGCACTCCGCCACTTAGCATAGTCACTGAAAGCGCATAGTCAAAGCGGGCTTCCGACTCACTTAGTTAGAGTTTATTTAAAGAAGCCTTTATTAATAGGAAGAAGGCTTCTCTGCATAGCGAAAAATGCGTGCTACTTTCTCAGTTAACTTCCGGATGAGACCTATAAAAGGCGATTTGACTTTGCCCAAGCTTCTAGCGAAGTTGTAAGTTCTTCCTTACAATGATGACGCGAAGAAAGTAGGTAACAAAAAATAAAAGCAGTTCAAAGTCAGGTTAGTACTAACTTCTCCAAAAAATTAATTAGCATCCAAAAGCTTAAAGCCTCTTGCTACGAGTTCCCTTTATGCGCTTATCACCAAAAATTATCCAACGAAAATATATTCAAATTCATCATTTGTCCAACACACCGTCATTATATTAATTTATTTGTAACACCTGCTCTACCTTATTCCGCTTCAAAGCATTGAAGCACTATTCTATACCGAGCAACTCAGCTTTTAATCACTGCTTTCCACTATGCACTTCCCTCAACGTTTTATCTCGTGTAATCCCCTTCACTACCCAACTAAAATACATAAGCAACGTCAGCTTTCAATAAATATTTTCCTTTTCTCAACTTTTTTTTGTTTGCTTTATATTCCCAGAACTAAATCAGTTTGTGCGCTTTTGTTGACGACAACTTTCATTGGCTTTTTTCTTTATTCCTTAATTCCTTGATTCCATAATCGCTTTGTACAATATAAAGGCGCATTTATACTCGTGCGTCTTTCATTTCATTCGTCTTTCTGCAACTGTACGCTGTCGATTCTTGCCTTTTATTACTATACCCTCAACAGGGTGTATTAAGTTTGCCACGAAGTTTGCAACACCCAGAAGGAAACGCCGGACACTCTATAAAGTAGAGCTGGGTCGTTTAAGCCATGTCTGTTTGTCTCTCTATATAGACGCGAACTGGTGCCTCAGTGAGATATCGACCTGAAAATTTGCAAAAGTGCTTTTCTTTAGAAGAAGCTGTTCATTAGTTCGAACCGCTGATATCGTAACACTATAGCATAAAGCTGCCATACAAACTGAACGATCAGAATCAAGTCCTTTTAGAAAATCTTTTTATTTGACGAGATATCTTCACGAAATTTGGCACAGATTATGGTGCAAGGCAACGTTACTATCTCCGAATATATTGCTTAGTTCGGACCACTACTGTATGGAAAACTTTTTTACTTGTGAAGGGTATTTAGCTTCAGCGCAACCGAAGTTAACGATTTTTTTGTTACGTCTAAGCTTTTATTTAATTTAATTTTCTAATTGAATTTGTTAGCATAAATATATTTTTCACTCTCCCACACACACAAACACTTGTGCAGTTATTGATTCAGTGACATTTGTCTTGGATTCAATTAAATTAGCAAATGAATATCCTTTTTAATCTGAAGGCCGCACAAACAAATACTTGTATGCAGTCATATACACGGTGATGATGTGCTTCAACTGTGTAGCTAACTGTAATTACTGCCTAGAGTGATTTATGTTTCAATTTCGCATTTTAATTATAATTTCATATTTTGTTTTGCGGCTTTGAAGCTTTTTCCATTAATACGCGTACATAAGCATATTGACGACGACGTGTGCGCTTTTGAGTATTTATATTAGTCGATGGGTAATGCGAAAACCTCAAATACTTGGCGTTTCAATTACCACTACCTTAGCTTCGCTTCGTTTACATAAATTTTCTTTAGCAAACAGCTCTCTATCGCTTCCGTTTCACTTCCTTTGCTGACTTAGTCATTCTTCATTCATTTATCATCATCTATTTTTACCGCTAACATTATTCATTTCCATTTTGCTTGCATTGAGCGAGATGACTCAGCTTCTTACATGTTCATCAAAAAATTTACAGCTACATGTATTTTTGGCTGATAACATTATTTAACTTCGTAAAAAATATCGTCAATGCAGAAAAATTAGATTTCATTTATCAGAATTAGCCATTTCTTTTCTTTTCTTGATATTCTTAGCTAATCGTAAGACCACGGTAGAACTTTTGAGTTATATATTACGTTTATAATCTCAGTTTGGTCAAAGCTCGCTCCTTGTGGTATACTTTATAGCCTAAAATAATAGGTCTAGTAAAAAGAAATCCATAATTTTTGATATAAATTTGAGATCTTATTTAGCATAGTTAGAATGCTCCGATTTCGTGAAAATATGCCACGTTTTGTTTACTGGTTTACTGTTATTTTGAAGGTAATTTCATAATGCTGCTCCCAAAGAAACCTTCGTTTCTACTGGCAAAAACCTGAGACAGTCGATTTTCACAAGCTTCTCTTGAGGCATATTTTTCACCAGCTAGATCATCGTCAAATCAATCGTCATAGACAGAAACAGGTAGTAATCACTTGATGCCAAGTTCGGACTATAAGGTGTATGCATAAGAAACTTCCAACCAAGCTCCCGAAACTTCTGACGAGTCACAATCGCTTGTGTGCGGCATGGCGTTGTCCTGTGGAATTCAATTCCTCTCTTATTGGCCAAAGCTGGTCGCTTTTGGGAGACTGCTACCTTCAGATAGATCCAATTGTTGACAGTACAGGTTTGAATTCAGAGATTTTTAATATACATGTCAGCAAATTAAATATTTTGTTGTCAAAACTGACTAAAATTGTGCAACATTCTTCAATTACATGCCCTTATGGCATACAACCTCTACACGTTAGCTTTGCTTTGTTTGCCTCGTCAACCTCATTAAAATTGCGAGCGTGTCGAGTGACAACGAAAATGAAACCAACTACCATAATACCTGTGGGCATACCGCCAAATATAGCGAGCTAACCGAAATTATGATTTTTCCGCAAAGAATTTCACTTAAATAGTTGGCAAGCCTAAAAGTATGCTTGCCGTGAGGGAAATGTTTTTGCTTAGCTCTGTAGCGGCATACATTTATGCTTATTTAGTTCACTGACTGCACAAATGATTGCGGTTTAGTGTTTACTGCTGCTGCTGAAAGCCAGTTTTCATGTGACTTTTGGCATTAACTCATCATTAGATATACTTCTCGAATTAAATGTCTATTTAGCACGTTGTTGTCACATACAAACGTAGTGCGTACATTTCTGCACGTATACGTGTACATATTCGTTGCATACTTCGCCGCACACTTGTCATTTACATAAATGTAATACTACATATTACTGTCGACCGTCAGTGAAGTTGAGTTGTTGTGTAAATAGCTGTCGTTAATGACGCGCAACATGGCACATTTATCGCACACAAGCTGACATACACGCGCAGAACTCACTATCTCTCTCTCTATCTATCACTGGCTGCCACTAGTGAGATGTGCTTTTAGGCGTTTTAACTTAGCGACGTGTCTTTCCACGCTTTCTGGTTTATACACATTTCCCCTTTCGGTTTCCTATCTCTGCAATTGTTACCTGTCGTATCTAATATCTGAATTTTTGTCACACCGCTTCCTGGCCCAACTGTCAGCCTGTCATTTCTGCTATCCTACATATAGATAACCTTATTTTTTCATCATGTATTTGGTAGCGCTGTGTCTCTCAGTCGTTTTTCCGTCATTACTGCCTGTGTCAGTGGTTTTTTTGTTTTTGTGTGTGCCTCTAATGGCTTTAGGTTTGGTTTGTGTGGTCTATGCGCGTCGGCTTTTGGTCTTATCTCGGTCGCGTTGATGACGGCTGACGTTAATTGGGTTTAATGATGCGTGGTGACAACAGCGCCGCTTCTTGGTGCTGGCGCATGGCGCAGGTCCTTGTAGTGCGAAAAATACTCCGCTGTTTTTGTGCCTTTTGTTAACCGTTAATTCTATTGGCAAATTTTTTTTGTATATTTTTTCGATCACGTCTTTGCTTTAACCTCAGCTTATCGCGCAGTTTTCTGTTTTTATTTTATTTTTTTGTTATTTTGGTCCTTGTGTAACGCTCAGTGGTCTTGCTGCCGCGTAACATTGCCGGGCATTTATAGTTATTGATAAATTATGCAGATTATTTATACATTTTGAGTGTGTGGAAATAGTTGATCTTGGTTTGCTGAAGGTCGAATATTCTTACGCAGAAAGCAGACTTATAAAATATAAAAAATTGTGTACTAGCAGTAAAAAAGAGCATAAGTATAGCAATAAATCGTGACTGTTGCTTGTTGACCGAAAAAAGCCTGACTATTTGTCTCTATAAATTAGTGGTAATATAGCTAATGCGGTAATTTGCGGTATACACATTTATTAAATGAATAAGTCAAAGCGGTTTGAAGGCACAGAAAATATCTGTCAATGGCTCTTTCGTACTTGAGTAAAGCTATAAATGGAAATGAGGGATGTAGTCCTCGGGTAAGTCTCTTCTGAAGGTTTTCTAAAGCTCATTCATAAATTGCGCATTTGGGTAAAGGAGCCAGAGTCCAATGTATCTTTGAAAATATCGCGCTCCTATAGGTTTGTCAAAATGAACCTCCGAAGCCTTTCGGAACAGTAAAAAAACGATAAGGACATTTACTTTCGGTTCAGCCCGAATATTTTACCCATTATGTCACAATATTTTTTTCTTAATTCTAATTTTTATTTAAGTTGGCTAAACCATTCAGTCCTGCATAATCGAAATAATTCGGTAACTCAGGCAAAAAAAGCGTGCCCCTGGGATGAACTTAATTAAGTGTGATCCAGAACGCTTGACGACGATAAATATGTTTAGTTATTTCGAAGTAGTTGCGTGACTTTTGCATTACCCTAATTCAGACAGTGCCAGAACTCTTAACGACGATAAATTTGTTAGTTTCCTAATGTCTAACTCGACGAAACTAACTTAAGAAACTTCAAGTTACGGTCGCTGTTTCGGCGGTTTTGGTTTCAAAGTGTTTAAGACCTATCACAGGGCTTCGAATTATTAAAACGTGATTTCCCCCCAAAACAGATTCGGGTCGCAATATTATAGATAGCTTTCGTTTTGCAAGCGCGGAACAACATATGACTGGCTTCAAAGAGAAGTATTTCTCGTAAAATTGTCCAGGAGTTTAAACTTATGTCTGAGCTTTCAGGACTTTCGTTTGACAGAGTAAGCATAAAGCGCGCATAGAGGGTCCATAGAGAGAGCACATTGACTCTGGTTAGGTTACAAATCTCATAATTATAGATCAATTGGTTTTTGTCGCTTCCTTCAAGAGGTGTATGCCCCATAAAACCGTGTAGGAGTTTAAACTTCAAGCAGAAGTATAGTGCCAACTCCTTACTGCCACCCTTTTCGATTCAAGAAAAGTAGAGTATCATAATTTTTCAACTCCATACATCACATGCTGACCAATGAGAACCTCTCTAGAGAGAATGCAGAGCAAAATAGTCTAAATCACCAACTGCTACTAATACTACATTGACATTCATCGGACACAGGGTTGCAGTGTGCGTAATCTAACAGCTCAATTAGAAGTGTGTTTAAAGTTTACTCATAACCTATTGCACGGCAGCCTTGGCTAAAGCGAAATTGTAATAGAAATGCTCAAACTCTCAACCGCAGATGGTAAACAATTTAATTGAGCGGATTAAAATGAACAGCTGAACATGAAAACACGCACACACTCACTAAAATACAAAGAGTACTTTATGTATTTGCTTTTGTACCACAGGGAAAGACACTTGCAAGCAAACACAGCACTACTACATTTACACTCAATTAAATGCCATTATAAATGAAAGTGTGTAGCGGTGCTAAAAGTGCATGCATGTGGGGTATATGTGTAAGACCATAAGTGCTTTTGACAAATTATATAAAATTGTTACTTAGCTTAGTCTTACAAGTAGACACACAACTATTTGTATATACAATTTTTTTATTAACTTAACCTCATTTCCAGCTCGCTGTTACTAATTGCTCCGCTCATTTCTTATAATCACATACAAGATTTCTGATTATCGTATTTTTTGCTATGCTACAATTTATCTTCCTTTTTTGCTTGTCCATTGCAGTTTCGCCCGAGTCCATTGTGATACCCATCGTTTCGTGTATTTTCGGTTTCCCTATATTGGCATTGCTTGTCATCTGTTGCCTGCGTCGTCGTGCGAAATTGGCAAGGGAACGGGATCGTCGGCGTAATTACGATATGCAGGACCACGCTGTGAGCCTGGTCAGATTTAGTCCCATACATAGGCTTAGTGAGTTGTTCGGTGTTGTGTTGGAGTGTGCTTATTTATAAACAAGGAAATTTTAAATAATTTATTTTAAACAAAGAAAAAAAAAATATATATATAAAGAAATAAATAAAATATTAAAATATAAAAATTAAACGTTTAATAAATAAATTTACAAAAAATAAAATATTAAAAAATTTAAAAAATAAAAATAAGTACACCCCTAATGTTGTGCTACACTTTTCTTATACTTTGCAATTGTGCATTTTGTAAGTAGCTGCCAATGCTTGCTGCACTATTTTGGTATTTTAGTACAAAAGAATGATTAGAAATTTAGTGTTAGGTATTTTATGAAAAAAAACATTGCACGCTAACATACCTAGATTTATTTTTCAAAATTTTATGATATCTTACACTAACTATGCAATAAGTTCTCTATAACGTATGCTAAAATAGTGGCACGCGAGTATTTTAGCAGTGTGACCAACCTTGATTTACGATGTTGGTTTGGAAATAGTAATAAACATGATTTGCAGACAAATAATAAAAATATACGATAATATATTTTTACGATATGTAATATTTTTTATCATGATTAATTTTTTCGGTATTAAAACAATGAATATTGAAATTCAAATAGTTTTAACAAAAACTACGATATAATTTTTTTACGATATTACATTTTTGACCGCAGAATACTTAGTATATAAAATTTTAACTCATTTAAAACTCACTCTTATCTACGAATATTGTGCATTAAAAAAGAAGCAATCTTACTTCTTAACGGCAGTTAATGTTGATACAAGTAATTTTTCAAGATTATGGTATAAGTTTTGTTTTTGCGATATTTTGTATTTACACACTAAATAAATTTGTGCTTATCTACAGACAGCAATTGAGCAATACATAACTAATTTCATCAAACGTTCAATTTTAGGTATTTTAAAAGCGATTCTTTTAATATCTCAAATATTTATTAAATTACGATATGATATTTAATTACAAGTTTTAAACCAAAAACATTTAAATTTTCGCACATTCCAACTCTAAATGTTTGAAAATGTAATTTTATTTACAAATTCTTCATTAATTTCTTTTCTTTTGAAACTCTGAATGTGATATAAACGAAACATTTTAGTGTTCAAGCGAAATCTGTTCTGTTCGTAAATTTTATTTTTAAATTGAAATATTTTCTAAGGACAGAAAGAATTCATAACCTTTTTGTAGTTTTAAGATTTTTGTAAATTGAAAATTTTGATAGATTTACGATCATTTTCATACGATATTACATTTACGAGATAGCGTTTTAGAAACAAAATTTTATTTTCGTCATACAGTTCGGAAAAATATGGAATAAAACCATTTGTTTAAGTTTTTAAATAGCAGCGATATACGCTATTAATACATTTTTTTTTTAAATAAAATCAAATGATGTATTTTCATATGCTTACTGAATTATATTATATATAACATTATTATGATCTGACACATAGACAGAAAGTTTTTCTAATTTACGATATTATATTATATTTAAAATACTTTATCTATCAACTAACGTGTTTTCAATTGAAAACTGTATTATAATAAAAAATATACTGAACTGCACTCATTCCCACAACTTCATTGCCATTTTCACAGCAGATATAGTTCTCAATTTATATATTTATTGGCTGATAGCGCCAAAAAGTATGCTTTACCGTCTAGCACGCCTTTATTCAATGCGTTCAATTTTATTATTTTTCATAAAACATTCATGTCCCCCAACAGGCACTTCCGACATGTCGAAGTTCATCTGCTCAGCGGGCTGTCAACGGCAGACTTGCCAAACATCGCCAACAATTACAAGTACAACAAGTGCAAGTAACTGCCGCTTGTTGGCTGATGACTCGCGGCTTTTACCAGCACTGACAGTGTCGCTTATTACGTGTGGCGTTGACAGTGAATTTCACATTTCCATTTTTACGGCTGCCATTGGCTGTGTGCGTGTGCGGCAACGAATAGTAATCGTACAGATCTACTTTTAGGCGCACGTACGCACGCATACATTAAAAATGCCATTTTTGTATTCCCGACATTTTCAAAAAAAATTTATTGCGCATTTTAAAAGGTTCTCATTTCCGAATACTTGATCGTCATTGAGAATTTAAAGAGCATACGAATTATGTACCATTTTTCGGCAAACAAGTGGCACTTTTAAATATTTAATGTTTTTACTGAATTGAAATTTTATGCATTGTATTTAAAATGAACATCTACTCGAGTGTCTTTTATTTTTCTCAAGCATTTAAACGGCTGATATCTAAAATTTTCTTATACTTTTTTTGTTACGTTTGTTTCGTATTTAAATACGCAAACATTCTCAATGATTTCTGTTCATAATCTGCCCCATTTGTACTAACATTTTAATATCGCCTTTTGTGGCTCAAATTACCTTTTAAAGAGCCTGATACCAACATGAAAGACATTATACTTTACACTCTTGTTCACCTTTCGTATATACCTTTCTTCCATTACAGTTGCTCACGTTTAGCAAATAGCATTTGCATATTTGAAATTTCTTAGCAATTGATTTATGATTATTGAACTTCGCAGGTGGCAAACACGCTTTTTGTCTACATTCATTTCTTATATGCATAGACATTACGACCAGTTTTATGAACTCTTCAAAGCAGACCGAGTAAGCGACCATTTTACTCGGTTAAAGATCAAAGAAAATGTTTGTTTTCTAAAAAAAATTAACGTAAGGGTAGTATTTTACGCATACCACTTAGGAAAACGTTACGATATTAAATTTTAACACAATATCGTAAACGGTTTTCTTGTTGAATTACTGTTGTAAATACTAGTATCGATTTAGAATTAACGGAAAATTAATTTTATTTGCATACAATATAAAAAAAAGTTACGATATAACGAAGTCACATAATAACGTACACAATTTTCTTATTTTTCTTGTTTAACTATTGTAATAAACATTAGAATCGATTTAAAGGAAAATTAATTAACGATATTACTCTTACAATATATATTTACACTTTCGGAAATCGTTACTGTACATTGGTTCCTCTTATCAAAACTAAACAAATATAGTTATAATATATATAATATTATATTATAATATATATAATATTATGTTTAAGATATTAAAGCATTGCTTACGTTCTAAAAGGAAATTAATTATTTATTATAATCACATTCATTCACCTGGCTTTAGTAAAAAAATATCACAAATATATTAAATTTCTTATCAAATTGGTTTATTTTAGAAGCTAAAACAAATTTCATCACTCTTAAATACAATAACGGTAGTTTAAAAGAAAAACTTATTTACGATATTAATTTACGATGTCAGGAAAAAATGCGTGAACTAATATTCAGTTTTACAAGTTATTATCAAAATTGGGCAATGCACCAAAAAAAAAATAACAATATTAAATATTTTACGATCTGTGATGCCTTCTAAATTCTTTTTCTTACTATTGTAGCTTTTTTTGTTTCATTAGTTTAATATCTGAATGTATTAAAGGTCGTACATATGAAAAGCCTAATCAAAGCCAATATCGTAAGTCAAGCAGTTTGTATGTATTTAACTCATATACATGTGAATGTATGTTTACACTCGCATATGCTTCCTACAAAATATTAATTATTTACATTTTATATTCCCAACGCCTTTCCATAGATTACCGACCGTCGCGAGCTATCAGTCTACGTCCTGAACGAAGCCTGAGCCAGGGTTTCACTTCCCTGGAGCTCGATACCGTAGTGGAGGAACGCTGCAGTGATGTGGAACAAACGCAAACGGAAATACTTAACGCCGAATCACCCATGGAGACGACCTCCTCATACCGGATGTCCTTTTCAAGCTAACAATTAGCGGAAAAACAAAAGCTACAACAGCAACAACCACAGCAATCATATTTACTACAAATTTCTCCAACAACCACAACGCCCACAACCCCACAACCTGCGGAAAAAATTACACACAAACGCACACATTCACAAACGCGTTTCAAAATACGCAAAACCGAATCGGTGCAGGAGACCCAATTGGGCGCAACACCCACCAACAAACGTGCCACCAGTAGGAAACGCTTCTCTATGCGTAAATCACGTTCACTTGACGCGGAAGCATACACGCTGGCCTGCGTACAATCGCCGCTCTGGGCGACATTAACGAATGCCCGTACAATCAATGAAATCCTACAGGACGATTACTAAATGAGGTGACAGCGAAGCAAGCGGCTGTTGAATAAAAAAGCAACCAAACTACATAAAAAAAATGATGGTGAAAGTTTTGCTTGTCTATCGATGATTCCAGCTAAGGCCATTGAAGGTAAAAAATTCTATCATATTTGGCCTACATCCCCTCATCGTAAACGTCTTAAATCGAGCAGGAATTTACAATTAATTTGAAAGAAGAAAGTAGCGCGTCCCTTCCAAAGAGTATGGGTAGTGTAAAAATATGTAATTCAGCAGAAATTCAATTGCCTAAAGAGGCGAAAGCAGACTTATTAAAAATTTATTGTTTTCTGTGTTGATATTAAATAAATTGAATATTAAATATTGATAAAGTTGCAATGTATTGGTAATAAAAATTTAGTAGCATAGTGTAAAAGTAATTTAAGAACAAATGTACTAAAGAATTTACTAACTAAATTTGTACTATATAATTTACAAAAGTTATTATTTCTTTAAACTTATGATACATTTATGAACAAGTGGAACATCAAAAATATGAGTGAAAAAATTAAAAAATAATAAAATTTTCGCAGCTAAAATCCCAACATAATACTAAGCAACGGTGTTTTATTGCAAAAAGCTGGATTTTTTTAAAAATGGGTATGGTTTTGGGTAGTCGTAGGGAGAAATACATAGAACTACCAACATACATACATTACTATTTTCAAATATTCTCATATCTTTATATATATAAATCTTCATTACGTGTGTTTGTAATTGAACTCCTTCTAAACGGATTGACCGATTTTGATGAAATTTTTTGTGTGTATTCAAGGGGGTTTGAGAATGATTACACAATTCGATCAACTAGATAATGTTTTAACAATGAATTTATTTATTTATAAATTGTTGTTGAGCGTTTTAAATAGAATTCCGGCAGACTGCGCTGCAGTCGTGTCCGATATTCAAAAGTATATTTGAGTTTCAGTTGAGCCTGGTAGATGACGCTGAGATCAGATTCTAAGATAGCATATGTATAGCTTAGACTATGTAGACTATAAACATGTATATGGTGTATAGTGTCTAAACATTCATACTGCTATGCTACTCTGTACGATACATATCTGAATGAAGATTCATAAAGGATAGTTCGGCTGAACACATTTCTTCCTTTTTGGTACATCCATTAGTTTCTTCTTACGGATATTACTTTATTTTGAAATTTGTTACTGTTTCGAAGTACATATTTTACATAATTCTTCATAAAATTTTCTTAACCTACATAACTATCCTAACACGTCTTTCGGGTCCGCTAGTATTTATATAAAATCTTCGACATATAAAAGGTTTTAGGAACTAGAAAAAACAAGCTTGACGATAAATACAGAAACATTTATAAAGCAGTACGTATTGCTTCAATTCAAAAAGTATAGCCCCTGGTGCCCTGATGGTGTCTCATAACTAACCCACATACTGATAAGTCGTAAACGTAATCATATCGGTGAGGATTTCCAAAAATTTTCGGGTATTTCACATACATATTGTACATTTTCCGACTTCAATCAGTTTAAGGATTTCGGACCTTGACTCTACGAACTTAGAGTAGTTTTAACCTTAAAGACGATAAAATCGTTCTAATAAATTTATATAGTTAAGCTTGAACCCACAGCTCTCGGGCTCTTATCAGTTAGAAAGGATATTCGGTTTGAAAGTAATATGTATATAACACCGCTAAGCTTTTGCAAATGCTGCTATTAATTTTTTTTTAAGCTACAAATGCAGGGCTACACATCAAAATACAAAAATTTCAAAAACAAAACAAAATAAATTTTTAGAGTCAAACTGTATTTAAAAGCTTTAAAGAAGGAGAAGCAAGCTTTTATACACAGCAAAGCTTTGAACATTAGATTGAAAAGCGTTTCAACATCATTTTCATCATCCTTGGAGCTTTCATAAAGTTACATGAACTTTTTGCTTCCTGCAGCTTTGATAAAGCTAAAAATTTTCTGCAAGTTAGTTAAGCAACTGTGCAAAGCGACAAATTCCACGAATAGCAGCTTGGAAAGGTTTAGGATTATGAAAAGCTTCCATGTTGATGGAATACAATTATGTACTCTTTACACCTCTGTACTTGTTATAACCACAATTAAGATGTAAATATGTGAGAGGAAACGTGAGACTGCCTCTACTTTGGAAAAGCGAAGTAAGGAAAACCTTAGCTTCTTTTAGTGAACTGGACTGCAATTAAATTGTGAAAGGAGCAAGCTACTAGATTATGGCAAAACCGCTATCAACGTCAGTCAAGAGTAAAGGGAAGTTATCTAAAAGAATTTTCATTTTATGCATTTTAAGTCCTATTAATTCATCGAGCTTGGTAAGCAGTAAGAGGTGTCTTCTGATTTAAGTAGTTGGTCTGTCTGTCTATATATACGCGAGTATATACCTGTCTCTTAGTTTCTGAGATATTGATCTAAAATTTTTCACATGTCCTCTTCTCTCCAAGGAGCTACTAATCGATCAAAATTAAGTCCTTGTATTGAAAACTTTTTTACTACCCGAGATATCTGCACAAAATTTGGCATGGACTATTTTACGGTTTAATCTCCGAATAAATTTTTGAGATCGGACCACTATAGCATATAGCTACTATACAAATCGATAGATCAAAATCAAGTTCTTGTAGGGAAAATTTTATATGTGTAAAAAGTATTATAACTTCGGTTGCAACGTTTTTTCTTGTTTATTTATTTTTTTTTCTTGGAAGTTTGAGTAAAAAATACTTTATAGATACTTGGAGTAAACATATTAATATATTTATTTTTTCAGCATTCCATTATAACCCATTTTTTCACAGTTTGTTCTTTTATAAATCTTCACACTTTCGTTTAGTAACACTTAACACCCTTTAATTCTCCTTTCGCTTCTTATTATTCTGATTTTCACTGCTTTCGTTCATGGTAGACTTCGAATGCGACTTTCGCTTATTCGAGCGCCCGCCATTGGAACCATTAACGCGTCCAACCGCTATAGCTGGTGTAATACCCAACGCTTGGCTACTATTAGACGAACATGAGGCTGAACCAGTCACATCCACAGCCTCTAACTCTTCCATTTTTATAGGACGCGTAGACATTGCGCTTGGTGCTATCATTAAGAGACTATTGTTACGCTGAGCATTCGCTATCAATGCGTTGCCCACGCGTTCACACTTCAAATGAAATTGCTTGACATGCACTTGACGCAGCGGTGATGCGTTATTCCGACCGCTTACCGTGGATTCATGATGTCCATTCAACCTATGCCTCTCATTGTTGTTTAACTCATTGCTGACGCGTGTATCGCGACATTTTGACTGATGCTGCTCTTGTTGTAGTTCTTCCTGCTGCTTCTGCCATTCCAAGACGCCGGTGAGTAGCTTGATGTATTTAATAGCCATGCGAAGTATTTCATTTTTGGAGAGCTTCTTGTCTGGCGGATGTGTGGGCACTAGCTTGCGTAGCTCGGCAAAGGCGCCGGACACATTCTGTTGACGCCAACGTTCACGCGTATTGGTGAAGACCTTACGTACCGGACCGCCGCTTATGGTTGGAGCATTCTTCAAAATGTTACTGTTATTCGGTGGAGAATTGGTTTGTCGCGGTGGCTGGAGTATATTCATGTTGCGCGGTGAAGTGGATTGCGAGCGCGAACCTAAATAAATGTGGGACAAAGAGTTTGCTGCTTGAGAAAATATTTGGCGTGTAAGTCAATAAAATATATAAGTATATATTTTGTTTGAACAATATACTATTTTTAAAGCCTTCGCTATAAAAACTCACCATCCCCCTGACTGCCATTCGAAAGCACACAATTGCGAAAATCTTCGTCATCCTCCTCAGTGTCGTTGAGTGAAAAATCCGACAGATCACCGTCGGATATCGACTCAGTTTTGGGATGTAGATAAGCTGCTTGTGCAGCTGGCAAACGCACTAAAGCTGGTGGATTACCACTAGTGGCACTGATGCGCAAGCAATTAGGTAAAACTGCTGGCCCCAGATCTCCAGCGCCATTAACAGCGCCCGTTTTGGGTGAAGTTGATCTTGATCCTGTAGCTCTGGGCGAAGCATTTTCCAACTTGCAGCTTCTCAGACTGTTACTTATATCACTTTTATTGGAAGTTGTGGAGATATGCTCCTCCGTCTCGCCCGCAGCTACCCAAACCATTGTAAATAATTGAAAAAAATAAAACACTTATGTGTACCGTCTAACACTTGAGCGGAATGCTGTTGTCCTTACAGCTTCAGCAACAAATTCGAAATGTAAAGCAGACACTTTTGTGTGTATTTTGGAAGGAAAATTTGAGCTGTTTGCCACTGCCACTATCAGCGCCGCTGCATGTGGTGTTAAAGCAACCACAGCTCCCTTAATGGGCGGCGCTAGCCTGCATATAGCAGGCAATATGGCAGCGTCAAACGGAAACTACCCTTAAAATGTGTATATTGTTGTTATTGTTCAGTAATGCACAAGGGGAGTGCCCTCTTTTGGACTGACTGAAGATAAACTCGTTACTTTTCTTGCGTGTGAACAAGTTACTTGCATAAATGTTGAAATCTGTTTTCGAAATTTTTTTGCGAAAAATAAACATAATAGTATTTATATGAAAAAATTAAGATATAAAGAAATTTAAAATCTAAGAATGCGAACAACTTTTATTTAAATGTTGAACATATTATGATTATTAAGGGGTGGAAAGTTAATTGTGTGGAGATTTTGAAAATCAATCAAATATCAGGACATAAATTAAATAAAAAGTTATTGTGTAAATAAAAAATATATTTAGTAATGTATATTAAATAAATTTCTCTTATATTTTCTGATTTAAAGTTAATTTAATTTTACCCCATTAAATAAATTAAATTAAAATTCCTGTCTTATTTAAAAATATAGTATTCAATAAAATTCTGTTATATGTTTTCATTTTATCAAATTTTTAAAATTAATAATATTTTCTGACTTACCCATTTCAAAAATTAGCTGGAGATTTTTAATAATTCTAATCATATAATTTTTTCATTTTAACACGCAACACTTGTTATTTAATAAATTAATTTTTTGCTTTATATTTTTTTTACGCACTACTTTTACTTTTTCATATTTTTTGTAACTTTTATATATTTTCTTTAGAATGGCTTACTATTTTATATTATCAACTTTTAGATATATTTTAGCCGACACTATTTTTTACTTTTTTAAATGCTTTTGAAATATATATATTTTTTAAATTTTTATTTTTTAAATTTTAGTTTCTATATTTTTTATTATTTTTTCTGACCTGGGCACTAACTTTATTCGCGGTTTCTGTTCTTTACGCACACATTTTAAAAAGTTTTGTTTTAGATTTTCACTTATTTGCACACTCATCATATAATCCATTATTCCCTTTATACATACATGTATATATATAAATTTTTGTCATTTAAGCACACCACATTATTTGCGCGATTTTTTATTTGTATTTTCATTGATTTTATTTTTTTTATTTTAAATACACATTTTTTAAAATTATTTTTTATTATTATTTTATACACCAAACCTTTCTTAACTTTTTTAAATTTTTTTTTCTCTTTTTAATTTTTTTTATTATTATTATTTTATACACCAAATTCTAAATTTTTTTTTAAATATTTTTATTTTATTTTATACACACTTTTTTATTTTCTACACCGCACTATTTTTTCATTTATATACATATGTACATACATCTATTGGCATTAATTTTACAACCGATTATTGGCTTTACTATATTGAATGCTAATTAAATTATATTTTTATCATTTTGGCATCCGCTTTACTTTTTATCGCCTCTCACCGATAGCTTTTTCATATTTTTGTTTATACACTACACTATTTTTTCACTTATATTGGTATTTTCTTTAAAACCGATGTGTCGCTTTTCTATATTAAATACTTATTTAAATGGCCTTTTATTTTTATTTAACTTTTTTTTCTAACACACATTTTTTAATTTATTTACTTCTATTTATATTTTATACACAACACTTTTTTCACTTTTTAACTGATTATAGAAAAGCTATATCAAATGAAATTATTTAATTTAATTTTACACAAATTATAATTTTTTTTATTTTCCACTTTTGAGCACTTATTTGTTTCTTATCAATGCATTTATCTTTTTTGAGCACTCTATGTGCTTCTTCTTTTTATTTATTTCAATCGATTATAACTTATTTTTTAATTCACCATGCAATACACTCTTTTTTATATTTTTAAAATTTTTTTATACATTTTACACTTCTTATACTTTTTAATTTTTTTTAATTTATTACATTTGACATATTTTTTTATTCTTTTTTTTAATTTTTATACTCTCGCAACCTGTTGCTACAGAGTATAATAGTTTTGTTCACCTAACGGTTGTTTGTATCACCTAAAACTAATCGAGTTAGATATAGGGTTATATATATATAAATGATCAGGATGAAGAGACGAGTTGAAATCCGGGTGACTGTCTGTCCGTCCGTCCGTCTGTCCGTCCGTCTGTCCGTCTGTCCGTCCGTCCGTGCAAGCTCTAACTTGAGTAAAAATTGAGATATCTTTATGAAACTTGGTAGACATGTTTCATGGTACCGTGAGACGGTTGGTATTGCAGATGGGCGTAATCGGACCACTGCCACGCCCACAAAACGCCATTAATCAAAAACAAATAACTTGCCATAACTAAGCTCCGCAATAAGATACAAAACTGTTATTTGGTACACAGGATCACATTAGGGAGGGGCATCTGCAGTTAAAATTTTTTTTAAAAAAGTGGGCGTGGTCCCGCCTCTAATAGGTTTAATGTGCATATCTCCTAAACCGCTAATGCTATAATAACAAAATTCACTGGAAGCAAATATTTTTAGCACTTCTATTGACGGTGTGAAAATAGTTGAAATCGGGTGGCAACTCCGCCCACTCCCCATATAACGGTACTGTTAAAAACTACTAAAAGCGCGATAAATCAAGCACTAAACACGCCAGAGTCATTAAATTTTATCTCTGGGATGGTATAAGATGACTTTATAGGAACCGCGTTCAAAATTAGACAGTGGGCGTGGCACAGCCCACTTTTAGGTGAAAACCCATATCTTGAGATCTGCTTAACCGATTTCAACCAAATTCGGTGCATAACGTTCTTTTCATGTTTCTATGTCACAGTGCAAAAATGGGCGAAATCGGACTACAACCACGCCTACTTTCCATATAACACCATTTTAAATTCCATCTGATTATTTCACTTTCCACTATGCAAATCAGGCAACAATGACTGTATCGGGATAAAACTTTGCGTGAATAATGCGATTAAAGTATGCCACCTTGTGGCCAAAAATTGTCTAAATCGAACCAAAACTGTTTAAGCCCCTAAGTACTAAATATGTGGACCCCAGTGCCTATAGTTGACCTTCTACCGAAAATATCAGCCAATCCACAAAGAAATCTCAAACGAGTATACTATTTGACTTTGCGAGAGTATAAAATGTTCGGTTACATCCGAACTTAGCCCTTCCTTACTTGTTTTCTATATTTTTTATTTATATTTTTCACTTGTATTGCCATTTTTTTTATAAAATTGATTTTTAAATGCGCATATGCTTACAAATGTAGATGTTAGTTTTTTTTAGTTAATATTTTTTAATTAATTAATATTTGTTTTCATTTTTTAAAAATGCACCAACTTGTTTGACATGTTTTATTGTTTCATACTTGTATGCTTACCCCTGCTTAGCAATTGTAGCACATAGTATATATGGTATTTGAAAGCCATCAACACTTTTGGTTCTATTTCGGATTTTTATGCGAGTGTAACGGCTTAGCAAACTATTATGCAGGCCACAAACCAACACAAAAAACTACCTTGGCTTTACAACTGTTTAACGTTTGTTGAGTTTTTGTTTCCGCACTTGTCACGAACATCACCAACTGCACGAATTCCCACACGAGCCACTTGTCAATTGCTAAAATTTAATTCACTTATTTACACATTTATATTAAACCATATCTAGGCCTACCATGTCACTTTTTATTGTTTTTTTGCGCTTTTCACGTTGCACACACTTCCAATTGTCAGCAACCTTTCGTTTGCCTTCTAACAGCTTGTTCATGCAACTGTGCACATACGACTGACGCCAAAGCAAATATATCCATAAGCGAATTTTGCACACAAATTCATAGTTTCACAAAATATTTCACTTCACACTGTCGCACAAGCACTAAATGTATTGTTTTAAGTCCGCATAAGGTATTAATATGCAAAGTTACATGCAATAAATGAAATATTCACTTTCGGCAATTGGCGGCTACATTTTTTATGGGGTAGCGAAGGAAGCTAAAAAGCGAATGAAGCTTTGGCACGGATACAGGGCTGCATGCGTGTTTGAAAAAATTTTAGTGGAAAAAATGCCATGCACTGAACATACCACATATTTGAATAAATTTGAAAATGCTTGTATGCAAACGCAAAATTTATGAATATTAAAATTTTAAAACTTGCAGCAGCACACATACAAACATACAAATATAGTAATAATACAATAAGGATGTACATACTATAATATAATATTTTATCTACATACATATGTACATATGTAAATGCATATACTTAAGTAGTTTAATGTTGTGTGAACTTGTTTTGTTTGCAATTATGATTTCTAAGTACAATAAGTCCCATTTCACACAGATAAAGAGTAAACATGAATTTAATAAATTAAAAATTGAAAAACACATTACAAATAAACATAGAATATTTATAAATTAAATAATACAAATAAATATATATATTAAAATTAAAAATTAAAAAAAATAAAAAAAATAAAACATTTGTACAAATAAAATAATGCTCAATGTTTATTAATAAAACAACACAAATAAATATACCAAATATATTGCCAAAAATTAGCAAAACTTAATAAGAAAACAACAGTTAAATTTAAAAAATACATGAAAATAAAATAATTCTGAATTCATACAGCAAAAGTGTAAAAATTAATATAAAAATCTTACAAGTTTAACAGAAATTACAAATAAACACTGATATTGTCCACAATTTTTAAAAATAAAATAGTATTATTAAATATACAAAAATAGATATAACAAATTAATAAAATGAATCCAAAAAATACATAAAATAAAATAAGTCTCAAAATATATATAAATTAATATTATAATATTACAAATAAATACATCAAATATATAAAAACAAGACATTAAAATAAAATAAGTCCCAATTAACACAGAGGAAAACTTGACAATGTTTGAAAATAGACATTATATATTAAATTTTCCATGTACACCCGTTAAACATAATATAATATAATACAGCTATCATTACTTGAATGCTATAATTCACGTCTTAAATCAAAGTCTAAATAAAGATACTATTTTCTATGTCAAAAGCTGCAATAAAATTTTTTGTAAAGTGTTTTATAGAGTGTAAACGTGGTCTAATAAAAAATATTTTTTTAGCATAAAAACTCTAAAAAGTTCTCAAAAGTCATACATTTCAATAAAGTAAAATTATATTCGTATGTTTATAGACGCGATATTTAATATAATCAACTGAATTTGATAATGATCTTGTTTTTATTTGAAATAAATAAATAAACATCTTTTAATCATATAATCATTTAAAAAAATCCTTTAAACAAAAAACTCTGGCTATAATTCATTTAATGCTCCAATTTAACGTCTTAAATCGGCGTCTAAATAGTAATACCAATTTCTATTTGAAAAGCTGCAATGAAATTTTTAGAAAGTGTAAACGTTGACTAATATAATAATAACTAAAAAATAAATTTTTTTCAGCATAAAATAAAGAATAATTATTTAATTCCAATTTATGTATTTTAATTTAGTTTTAAAATTTTTTTTTTTAATTGGTCAGACACTTTAATAAAGAAAACTTATAAATGTATAAGACTTTAAAACTAATATAATCAACTTGTAAACTTAGATTTATTTAGCATTAAATTAAAAAAATTTTTTTTTGAAAATTAGTTTATAAACTACGACAAACACATAAATTATTAAAACAAGTAAAGTCTAAAAAATATTATTAATGATCAATTTTTTAATAATTTCAATGCCCCTGGTATCCTGATATTATTGTTTCAGCTTTTGAAAAGTGTGAAATAAGACTCAACCATATAAGTCCAGAAGAAAAAAAACATTCAAAAAGTGCATAGAAAAATGTATATTCACTTATTACATGCATAAATACTTGCTCTGTTATATACGCACACTCACCCTCATACATAAATATGTATATAAATATTATTTACAATATTTTAACATTATTAGGAAACATTTGTAAAGTTTTAACAACTCTGTTTTTTCTGCAATTCTGTTACCCTGTATGCGCTACAAGCATAACTGGCACCAAAGCACCGTTATGCTTAATTTCCTTCGTCGCGAATAAAATTGTCGACTGCTCTGCCGTGAGCTCTGAATAAAGTGCCATTTTTTCGTTAAATAACGCGTCGACTGCGCGTTTTTTGTTAAAATATCGTAGTGCGAACAGTGCTTCAATTAAAATGTGCAAAAAATAAGTGCGGGCGTTGTTATTTAGTGTAAAATTCGCGTGTGTAAGTGCTAGTGGGCGCTGCTTGTGCATACAAGCCAATGCGCAAATAGTGAAAAGTGAAGTGTATAAATAAAAGCAATGAAATAGTTAATAAGAAGTAGAGCCGAGGTAAGCTTAATTGTGTTGAAGAGAAAATTTTATTAAAAATGTACTTATATAAACAAGAAATAAAGTCAAATCTCATTTGCGTCAAGTGCCGGCACGGTGCCGGGAAGCTGACTGCAATTGGCTTTGCTACAGTTTGTGTGTGGTGCCGTGTAAACAGCAAGTATGCTAATGCAATCTAGAAGACTTGATAGTGTCACTGAACTTTAAATTTCCAGTTCCGGCGGTATTATTTTATAGAAATTGTTACTTTAAAATCTGGCACTTATAAGTATGCACAGCAAACGTTTTAGTGCCGCTGACTCTGGTTGATGACATAGCTATCGTTTTCAAACTGTTGTGTTGCCAAAACGGTGCTATGCAAACTGTTTGCAAAGCAAATAATGTGATTAATATTATATATTGGACATTTAATATATACGAAAATTGCAAATATTTCTATGCAAATATTTTATTTTTCATCAAATTCTAATACTTTCAATTTAAATATGCAAATATTTAACAAAAATGAAATAAATCCATTATATTCGAGAAATACATTTTACAAAATTTTTATAAAAATGAAGAAAATATTTTTAAAAAGAATTATTGAAAATTTACAGCAAAACAAGAAAAAAGTTGAAGTTCGGTTGCACTGAAGCTATAATACGCTTCACAAATAAAAAAAGTTTCTACACAATAATTTAATTTTGATGGCGGTTATATGCTATAGTGGTCCGAACTGAACAATTTATTCAAAGATTGTACCATTGGCTTGAACAATAATCGGTGCCAAATTTCGTGAAGATAGCTTGTCAAAAAAAAAGTTTCCATACAAGAATTTTATTTTCGTCGTTCATTTTGTATGACAGCTATATGCTATAGTGGTTCGATCTTAACAATATGCTCGGAAATTGTGGCGTTGTCTTGGATAATAAACCGTACCAAATTTCGTAAAGATATCCCGTCAAATAAAAAAGTTTTCCGTACAAAGACATGATTTTAATCGTTCAGATGGTATGGATATCGATGGTTCCAACAAATGAGCAGCTTCTTGAGAAGAAAAAAACGTGTGCAAAATTTCAGATCGCTATCTCAAAAACGTATATTTTATTTAATAGCATATATAGCGACCTGTCTGGTTAACTAAAGACGATTACTTTACACATTTTGCACAACACTAGTGCCAGCCCACCGATTTCATACACACATATGTATATATTTATATCCATATTCATACATATATATATTTACTAAACCGCTCATCAGAAATTCATTACCACTCAGCATATCAGTTACAAATAAAATACAAGTACATGTACATATTATCTACAAACACAACCACACTTCTTACAACATATTTATAAACACACATATAAATACCTACATCTCCACTTTTCACACACTCACATTACTGAGTTTGAGTACCTGCTGCTCGCCTGGGAATCTGCCACTAATCCTTATCACAGGCCAACAGTCAGCTATGACGCGCCTCTTACAAATATTTGAAGGGAGGAAGCTGCAGTTAGATAGCTGATAGAAGTGTGCGGTAGCGACGCGTGCGTTTGTTTGTTTATTGTGCCACATACACACATACATATGTACACCAAATGCCGCACTTTGCAGCGCCACTCCACACCGCTTGACTTTTGTCGCCTGTCGACGCCGCGTCTGTATCATAATTGTGCCGCTAATCGGATTAATAAAAAATATAGATTCATTTACAGTGTATACAGGATATAAATAAAAATCAAATTAGTGGTCAAATGAGTGTGTGTTGGCGGTAGGGCGCATGTGAATGTGTCGTGGTTGAGTTGAAGCGGGAGAAGTGTGTGTGAACGGTGGCTATTTGCCAATTGCTTTGTCATTTTTAGCGCAAGTTAACTGATTTTTTAGTGATTTTTGTGTAGGATATAATATATTTGCTGCATATGTACGTATGTATAGGTTTTAGACACGTGTTGGTTTGCATTGTCAGCAGCAACACGTGCCCCAAACCGCTGAATTGTGTTAGTCTTTTTAAAAAATATTAAAATTTGTTGCTTATAGAAAAGGTATACATTATAAATTGATAAACATTTTTTATTTTTAAAAGCATTAAAAACTACTAACTTATATACGATTTCTCAAACGAATTTTTTGTAAAAAATTTGCATACT
The DNA here is from genome assembly GCF_042242935.1 of Bactrocera oleae. Lineage (NCBI taxonomy): Eukaryota > Metazoa > Arthropoda > Insecta > Diptera > Tephritidae > Bactrocera > Bactrocera oleae. Next base: position 7,481,306 of record NC_091539.1, read on the forward strand.
TTTAAAATTTTATAAAAGAAGTGTTAAAAAAACGCTTCTAATTTAAATCTGAATTTTAGAAAAAAATTAAAATAAACATGTATATAAATAATTAATAAAAATTATATATTTTTCTTCACAGAATTGAAATATATTAAAGATTTACTAATAATAAAAAAATTATATTAATTAAAATTTAAGAATTCTCTGAAAAATGTGTAATAAGTTTGCCACAAAGTTTGTAACACTCAGAAGAAAACGTCGGAAGCACTATAAAAATATATATATATATATAAATAATCAGCATAACGGACTGAATCGATTTAGTCATCGGCGATATTGTACCACTCTAACATACTGATTAAACGATCGGAATCAAGTGCTTGTATGGAAGCTTTTTCATTTGACGAGCTATCTTCAAGAAATTGAACATGGATAATTATCTAAAGCTATGGTGCAATCTGCGAAGAAATTATTCAGATCGCATCACTATAGCATATAGCTGCCATACAAACTGAACGATCGGAATCAAGTGCTTGTTTGGAAGCTTTTTCATTTGACGAGATATCTTAACGAAATTTGACATGGATAATTATCTAAAGCTATGGTGCAATCTGTGAAGAAATTATCCAGATCGTATCACTATAGCATATAGCTGCCATACAAACTGACCGCTCAAAATCAAGTTCTTGTAAGGATTCTTTTGTAAATGTGATTATAGCTATATATATTATAGCTTCGTTGCAACCGCAGTTAACGTTTTTTCTTATTTTTTATACAAATACATATATTTAATGTTTAAACTAATTATAAAACTTATATTCTGTTAACAAATTTACTTGTTTTAATTCCTAGTTGAAGTTATATAAAAAAAATTTGAAAAATTTCGAATTATATGCCTCTATACCAAAGTTGAAATATCTTATGAAGTTTTTAGATAAAAATAGCTCAAAATTATGCTGCTTCTAATACTATTTCAGTGACTTAAATATAACAAAAATCAATATTTGAAAAGTTTACTTCGTCCACATAGATTTGTAATTCTGAAACTTCAAATATTTGCTATTATTAAACATTTTGTCAAGTACACAATTTGAGTTATTTAATTTGTGATTTTCGAAAAACAAGCTTATCTAATTTCAAAAAACACATTCGAAAATTTGTTATCATCGTCATAATTTCCATCCACTTATGATTAATCTTAAACAGCAGTGCTATCAGTGTTTACGAACACGCCTCCACATCCGTCGTACTTACTTTGACGCGCTCAACATACATTGACCTAACCTCAATTTTTTCCTCACAGTCGCGCTAATCTTAAAGCTGTTATCAACTTTGTCCTTCTTTTATCGCTGGTAACCTTCTTCTGCCTCACTATTAGTTGCCTCAACGCGCTGTTTGTCGCCTTTTTAAGTCGTTTGCCTTTTCATCGCCTTCTTTTTTGCGTTTCCTCTGATTTGTGTGCACTCAGTCGTATTATCCTTACACTTATTAATTTTTATATGCCCTTATCGCTTTACCGCTTATCGTCTGGCACGTGTTAATTAACCCGCCACTGCTGGTATTACTGCAACAACTGTTATTGTTTGGGTAGAGTTTTGCAGCAACCCTTGTAGACCTAATGTTAACAGTTATGCACTTAACGCTCGTGTAGAGGGCGTGACTTGACTATGGAAGATGGATTTGTCACAAGTCCTTTTTCCATTTACTTGCAAACTTTGTTTCTTTTTTTATTCAAAGTTGTTAGTGCGGCTTTTCTGGGGTTTCTTGACTTTCATGAGGCAGCTAATAAAAAATCTGAAAAAAATTATTACTTTTTGTTTACAATTTTTTATCTTTGTATTGTATTGTAGTATAAATTCTTTGCGTTAAAAGTGATAATTTTCTGCTCTAAGCTTCAATGAAACTTTGATTTTCTAGTGGCAAACTTATGTATATTCGATGATAGTGTGGGTCTACGTGACTCAGTGCTTATGTTTCGAAAGGCATTATGTCAGGAGATAATATGTTATGATATTACTTCGGTTGACGCTCCAAACCAACATATATGACGTTGAAAACTATATGTCACAGCAGTATGAGGTGCTTGTTATAATCTACATATATGTTGACTTGGAGCCTCAATCGAAGTAATATTATATTATCGCATCTAAAATGACTGGAATTATGTCATTACGTATCTTTCGGACACATTCTCATATAGTGAGACCGTCACAAAATGAGACGTTTCGTACAATAAACTTAAACAAGCAAAAATCTTAACTTCGGTTACTCTTCACAAATACAAAAGATTTCTTACAAGAATTTTGATCGGTCAATTTGTATGGCAACTGTATGCTATAGTGACTCGATCTGAATAATTTCTTCAGAGATTGCACCATTGCCTTAGACAATAATACATGCCAAGTTTGATGAAGATATCTCGTCAAATGAAGACGATGTTAGACAGTTATCGAAACTATCACAACCTGATCTTTTAGATTACATAAACTACTGGATCTGGTTAGAATCGAAGAAAACTTCTTTTTCGATATTGTTAGTTTTGGAAACCTACTCAAATCTCGTCCACCTTTTGTTCAAATAGTAGATTGTGCTTATCTGTTCATTAATCACAAATGATACTTCTGCTAGTCTACCAAAATTTACCCAATTCGGAATCTAATCTCATCTCAGCACTTCATACTGTAGTAAATTAATAAATAAAATCAAACATTTTTGCTATAGTCAAGGAATGCAAATTCGATAAGCCTATCGGCGATCACTTAACGGCGGAAAATGTAGACAACAAAGTGCAAACAATAGCTTTAATACGAGCAACAACTACGATCACAGTGACAAATGAAAGTGTTGTAGATTTATAAAAATAAGATTAATAAAAACAAAAAAAAATTAAACAATGTAGTTGTTTACTGAACAAACACAATGTTCTACATGGCATTATATGTTAGCTGCTGAATCGGCAACTGCTGGTGGTCGTGCGTTAAGCTTTCGACGCGCGGCAGCGTTGCGGTGCAAATCAACTATGTGAAAAGTAAAAACAAAACTTGTCGTTAGCTCCACAGCTGTTGCCTGCGGCTAGATGTTTATCGCCACTTTAGCGAGTGCGCGCTGATCTCCAGCGCCAGTCGTTCGAATTAGGTCGATCGAGACGCTTGCTCTGCGGAAAGCACTAAAAGTGAACACTGTTAATATTGCGATTCAAGTTGACGCGCACGTGAGAGCTGCAGTCGCATACACGCACATTACGAAACACGAAATTGCACTCAGAAACACGCGAATAGCAACAGCTAGCAGCGAAGTGATGTATTTAGTCGCTGGTATATTTGGTTTTATCGCCGCTTTACTGCTCTTCGCCGCGTTGACCATTATTGTGCTGCGTTTGAAATCACAACTGATCTTTGGCATCTACCCCGCGAAGGGCCTTTTCTATCAACTGAAGTATGTGATTGCATTGCTGTTGGTGCGCCGTCTACGTCACCGTGTCTATCACACCAAGGACGAGCTTAATTCACCCGCATTTCTGGCGCAAATCGACCGTCCGCAAGCGTTAAGCGATAATCCGCAGAGTTACGATGTGGTCTCCTTCATGGGTGCCAATGAGCGCGGTGAAAAGTTGTTCATGACCTTGGAGCGTCGCCGGCGTGGCGTGTTGAAAGCTTGCATTTATCTCTACCTACCTGAGTTGGGCTTGTATTGCACGCCAAAATTACCGGACATGCTGCACTTCACAACGGATGGCACACGCGAGAATGATGAGTTCAAAGGTTGCGGTTTCCATGTGTATCCCGAAGCGTCAATGCGTGAATGGCGTGTGCGCTATGAAGGCGAGCTACGTCCCGCGGCCGCTGCCGGCAAGTGTCTGCCTGTGCACATGAACTTGCAGTTCACAACGCAAGCGCCATTTTTCTACTATAATCGTGATCTGAGCTCTGCGGTCATTGCGGATTCGGTAGCGCGCGAGGCATGGAATGACGCATTCTACAAATTGCTTAAACATGTGCCCGAAATGGTTGAGAAACGTATACACTACGAGCAAAGCGGTCGTTTGACGGGTGAGGTGCAGTTGGCAGGTCGCAGCTTCGCACTGCAATTGAGCGGTTTTCGCGATCACAGTTTCGGCACCGAACGCTGTCTATCCAATATCAATCGTTATGTTTATGTTGCACTTTTCCTGTCGGATGGCACCAGCTTGATGATTGGCAATCTTAGTCAGCCCTCCTTCTTTCTCTCATCCCTCAAAGTTGGCTACGTCTGCACACTGGCGGGCGTTTATGAACCGATAACCAGTTGCAATTTTGAGCTTTATTCTTATGGTGAGAAGGGCACACCGCCGCGTCATAAGAATTTCATTGTACAGACCGCAAAAGCAAAGTATTTCGTGCAGATTGAGGAGCAACAGTCGTCGGTGCGTTATGTGGGTGCCGACTGGGTTGCGAAGATCTACAACCAATTTGTGGCTTGCACTGTCAACGGCATTAAGGGACAAGGTATCACCGAGTATTTGTATAAGAATAAAAATGGCGAACGTCCTGAGGCAGTGAACGCTACAGATCCCGAGTGGTTTAGACGTGTGAAGAGCTTTGAACGGAGTTTGAGTAAATGCGAAGAAGATGAAAGCGAGGTTTTCTTCTTCTGAGCTTCGACGAGGCTCAAGCAGCTTTTAGGTCAATTAAGCATATCTCTAAGTGCCTATTTTGTGGTGACGAAATATTTTTGTGCCGGCACAATATTCAAACAAGGACTGAAAACACTTTTATTTAGATTTTATCGTGATATTTAAATTATTTGGTGGTAATATGTGCTTATTTTAAAAAGTGAACTGTTATTCACAATAAAAACATATAATTTTATTCTAGGAAATAAGTGTTTTATTAAAACAACTGCATACAAAATTTCCTCTCCCGCTAATCGTTGTCAAGATTTTATAATTTTGGAATCTTAATTTGGTGGAAAGTTTACTTTTCTACGTAGATTCATGTTTACTGTAAAGTCCTGTCGGATATTTAGACTTGTTAATGCAAAGCATAAGAAAAGCTCCATCCGCATTTGAGGTAAGGGTGCTAATTGTGCTATTCGTTAGACGTCAATTAGTAGGACGTCGGATGTTTGTAAAATCTGCCCTCAAATGAAAGTTCAAGCGCTTGAAGGAACTCTCATAAGGTCTAAGAAATCTAACAAAAAAAATTGTATTCCTTTTGCATTCCACATATTTAAATGCATTAAGCTGTAAATCTTATTTTTTATAACACCCATTTTTCATTGAGTTCTTATTACCGCACCAATTATGGTTCTTGATTTATTTTCTCGATATAGATTTCCCAATGACGTAGCCCGCTGACAGGGATTTATAGCTAACGCTTTATTAGACAATCGCACGGTTGATTGATAAGGCGGTTTTACGAACGATAATTCTTACATCCAGTAAAAAACAAAAACGATAACATTTACCCACTTTTCTAAGCTTTATGCCCGAAATAACTGTATTGAGGCCATGTCTGCCCGTATGGGTTTAATTTTGCATTTGAAATACGACTATTTTGTTTGATAATCCACATTGTAAATTAATGTTATATATTATTAAAACCAATATTGCTTAGCTTTGCTTATCAATAAAAACAAAAATAGTATATGTTAGATTAGCCAGTGAGATTAACGCATATTATGCAGGTGCTGTTAATATATAATATTATATCAGTGAATTGCCGGTTCGAAGCAAAAACTGAACTATATAGCAGTATTTTCTTATATACATCACTTTATTTGCAGCTAAAGTGTCACCCTTTCAATAACTTACTGAGTTTTAATAGCAATTTAAATAATAATATTGTTAATTGCTTACTTCTTCAATTATCGTCGTTTGCTTTCCACTATAATTAGTAGTTGCAGCTATTACCTATATTTAAATAATTGTTTACTATATGCATCTATTTTCCGGGTTCTATAAATATGGAATTATTTAATTTATTGAATAAATCATAAATTAAGTGCCTTTAGTCTAACATTTGCTTTGAAATCGAGTTAATTGATTAGTTGGTTGAGAACTACAGTGATTTTCAAATAAGTTAAACGAAAAACTTAAAAAATATGTTAAAAGAAGCAGCTGGCAGTCTGGTTAGCCGAGTTTCCACCTTTGGAACAGCCCCTACATTTATGGGACCAATAATTGGTCATATTGTTAAGGTGGCAGTTATTTGGAAAATCTTTTTTGTCTCTATGGGTTAGGTTAGGTTAGTCGCATAGACCAGTTTTCCGTTACGCAGTTCCTGAAAAGCATTCATCCTTCAAGATGCTAGCGCTTGACGTGAATTTCAATAGGTTTTGCGGCCTCACTATCGACATCCTCTCGTGTTTCATACCGTGCGGCCGCCAAATTTTTGTCTCTATAAAAACCCTGCAAATTTAAATCCACGTGGTTTTCAGGGCTATAGTTAAAATTTATAAGAAAAAATAAAATAATAATTTTTTTTTGCATATATGAAAATTTATTTTTTCTCTGAATTCTGTCTATGCGTTTATATAAAGCACAAACATAATTATAATATTTTAAATATTTCATTTTGAATATTGTTTTTATTGTTTGTGAACATGCATTTTTAACTGAGATAATTTAAACTCATATTTTACAAAAAACATTTTAATTTTAATATTTATATATAATTATTTTTTTTGAGGAATGATGCTATTAATGGTATATGGTATATATTTATACAATATATGAATAGCATATATACAAATTTTAAATTTAAAATATATAATAATAAATATTTTATACTAATAATTTTTCGGGCATTTTATTGCTAATTATTCTTACTTTTACTTAAATAAAATTAATTTTCTTAAGCAATTTTTTTTTTGTGTTTTTATTTTATTTTAATTATGATTTTAATTTTTAAATATTTATTTGTTCAATATTATTGTTCACATGTAAAAAATTTTATATTTTATTTTAAGTTATATAAAAAAATTATATTTTATTATAATTATTTAATTTTTTTATAATTAAATTTATTGTAGTTATTTATTGCTATTTTCTATACCTTTTATTGTTTTTAATTATTTTCTTATTATTGTAATTTTTTTAAATTTTTATTTTTGTGTTTTAGTTTTGTAAATTATAATATAATTGAATTAATTTATTTTAACTAACTACTTCTAATTTTTTTTATATTTTTATGTTGTTTTACATACATGTATTTTTGTTTTTATATGTTTTAATTATCTAATTTTAATTTTTGTATTTTTATTTTTTTTACATAAATGTATATTATTTATTCTTAGTTTTCGAATGTTTATTTGATAATTTTTTCGTTTATTTATTTTTCTTTTTTACTTTTAATTTTTGTGAATTATTTTTAAGTTTTTATTTTGAATTTTTTTAAATTACATTGTTATTTAACTATACTTTTTTTTTAATTGTTTTTTCTCATTTTTTTCAAATTGTTTTAATTTTTTTTTAATTATATAATTTTTATATTTATGTGTCTAAATTTCTTTACATACATATATTTCATATTTAATCTTACTTTTTTAATATTTATTGTTTTTGTGTTTATCAATTTTTTTATAATTTTTAAATTATTTTTATGTTTTTATTTTGAATTTTGAACTTTTTTAAATTAAAATTCAATTCATTTATATATAACTTTTTTTTATTTTTTAATAACTAATTTTTCAAATTTTTTTAATTTTTTTAAATTTTGTTTTGCTGATCTAGTTTAAATTTTATACTTATATATTTTTTTACTCCCATATATTTTAAATTAATTTTAATTTTTAAATATTTAAGTAATAATTTTTTTTGTTTATTAATTTTTTTTATATTTTTATATATTATTTTTATGTTTTTGATTTTTAAATAAAAACTTAATTTTAATATAACTTATTATTATTTTCATATATTTATTTATTTTTTTAATTTGATAATGTTATTTACTAATTTAATTATTTAATACAATATATAATTTTTTTATAAAACTATAAAATATTTTTATTTATTAATTTAGTTATATTTGATATATTTTTTATAGGCGCGATTTAGGCTACATTTATTTCTTGCAATATTATTTTATATTTTTTACACACACACTTACTACAAAATTATAGCTTGCATTGGAGCGATTGGTAAATATTATATGTTTTTCATTTTGTATTTCGGCAATAAGTATACTTATGCTATTTATTCTAAATTATTTTTAAATATTTATATATTTTGACATTCAGCTTAATTTCGACATTAAAAGAATGTTAATATTGATTTTAGGTTTTTTTTTATTTAAAAAAAAAATTTTTATTTTATTTTACAAAATTTTTTTTCCAATTTTACAAAAGTTTTTTTATTTTTTCAATTTCTTTTTCATTTATCAAAACAAATTTTTATTTTTTTTTTACATTTTTGGCTTTAAGATTTTAAACGTGCATACGCATATGTATGTTTATCTACTACCAAAACGTTTTTAGGGTTTAGACAACGATTTCTTACCTTTTAATGTTTAAATTTGTCATAACCACGTTGAGATCTGTATTTAGAATAATTAAATTAAAGCGATAATTTCGCATATTTTCAAATAAGAAGTTTTGAATTATTGTTTTAAAAAATAAAATTTATTTTAAAATAAGGAGTTTCGAGTCACATACCACACAGGGTGTTCCATATTAACTAGAGATCTATCTCTATCTATTTATTTAAAAGTAATTTCATTTTAAAGTTGAAAGATTTTCACAATTGTGTATTACAAGCGCCGAAAATTTGCAAAAAAAATTCTTGAAGCATTATTTAAAAAAAAAGAAATATTAAAAAAATATAGAAAGTTTACAAAATTATTTTAAAAAATATATATAAGTATTTTACATTTATTGTGAACTGAAAATGCCGAAATTAAACTTGAAATAATCATAAATTTTTTTTTATAAAAAAAACCACAACAACAAATTTTTATAATTATACATCAAAAATTACAAATTTTTTATATTGCAAAATTTTTCACTATATAAGAAATGAAAAATGTACACACACTTTTTTGGAAATATTTAAATTCCAAAAAAAAAAAATGTGGATACTTTTCCGAAAACAAATTTTCAACGCAACACTTATAAATAAAATATTTAAATTTTTTATATAATAAAATTCAACCATTCCTATTGATACACCCTCTAATTTTAAACATATATTGTATTATAGCAAAAATATTGTTTCACAGTATTTAAATAAATTCATAAATAAGTTCATTCGTCGTTTTTGTTAAAAAATCATAATCTATGAAATTGATATTTAGCACTAAAAATAGCTGTAAAGAAAAAGAGAAGTACATACCATACCTACACACTTTTTACAAATTTAATTTTTTTATAATTTGTCGTCGTATTTTCTGCTCATATATTTTTTTATTTTTATGTTTTCATATTCTGGCTCATTTGACTGCACTGGCCGTTTCTTATCACAAAATATTTGCGTAAAAATTTAAAAAGCGTCAATTGACTTTAATTGCCTCGCCAAATACTTTTTAATTTGTTTTTAATGCCTCGCTTAAATTGTTTTTGTATATGAAAGATTGAGATTTAATGATTATGAGTATGCTAATAGTATGTACGTAGCATAATAATGTATATATAAATGTAAATACATATATAGTTTTTCGCAAAAAAAAGTTTTTTTTGGCAAATAATTTTAAATAAATTGTAATTTTTATTTAAAACAATATACTCACTTATTTAATAAATGTTTATAATTTATTGTTAGGTGTAGATATAATATAAATGAAAATAAATTTTCAAGCTTAATAATTATTAAAAATATCTTGAAATTTTTTAACATTTCTAAATTAATTTGCATAAAAAAATTAAATCGTTTTAAAATTCATTTCAACTTGCTTTAATTAATTTATTTGGAATATTTATTTCACACAAATTTGTTTCATTTAAATAAATCATTTAAATTACTACTTAATTTTTTCTTAATTTTTTTAATATAAACTTTATTAATCAAAATGCTTAATAAATGATTAGCGTTTATATATTTTTAATACATGCATAATTAATTTTGATGTGCATATATTTTAATTATTTTGAAACGATTTTGGTTTAATTTTTACTTAATTAAACTGTGTTTAATTTTCAATGTTTTTTGGTATATTTTTTATTATTGTAAAATAATATTTTACAGTAAAGGGCTGCACACATTCGAAGATTGTTTTTGTTATAAATATTTAATTAAATTTATTTATAATTTTATTAATTTTTTTATTTATATATATTTTTTTTGTTTATTTATTTTAAATCTCATATTATGTTGTTTTTTTTATTTAACTTTACTATTTTATCAACAATTGTTTCAGATTTTTATATATCATTTTTATAATACATATGCAATAATTTTTACATTTCATTACTATTTATTTATTAATACTTTTATTTATTGAAATTAGTGCTGTTTATAATTTTTTTGAATCTGGCTTATGGTGCGAGACATTTTAAACCCTCCTTACGCCCTAGAAAAAAAGACAACAAAAAAATGATTTTTTGGAACTAATGCAATTTTAATATATCTGTTATCAAATTTTTACTGTAAAAATAAACTTATTAGGGTATATTAATTTTGCCACGAAGTTTGTAACACCCAGAAGGAAACGTCGGAGACCATATAAAGTATATATATAAATTATCACCGTGACGAGCTGAGTTGATTTAGCCATATCCGTCTGTCTGTCCGTCCGTCCGTCTGTCCGTCTGTATATACGCGAACTAGTCCCTCAGTTTTTGAGATATCGATCTGAAATTTTGAACACTTCTTTTTCTCCCCAAGAAGCTGCTCATTTGTCGGAACGGCCGATATCGGACCACTATAGCATAGCTGCCATACAAACTGAACAATCGGAATGAAGTGCTTGTATGGAAAACTCTTTCATTTGACGAGGTATCTTCACGAAATTTGGCATGTATTATTATTTAAAGCATTAATGTAATCTCCGAAGAAATTGTATGGATCGGATGACTATAGCATATAGCTGCCATATTAACTGAACGATCGGAGTAAAGTGCTTGCATGGAACATTTTTTATTTGACGAGGTATCTTCACGAAATTAGGCACGAGTTATTACTTAAGGCAACAAATTATTCTCCACAGAAATTGGTCAGATCAGATCACTATATCATATAGCTGCCATACAAATTGAACGTTCGGAATCAAGTTCTCGTAAGGGGCCTTTGTTTTTGTGAAGGGTATTATAGCTTCGGCGCAACCGAAGTTAACGTTTTTTCTTGTTTTTGTTTTATTTTATTAACATTTTAATTTTTTATATTTTTTAATTTAATTTAATATTTTTTATATTTTATAACACTTATGTCTTATATAACATTATATATTACTTTTAAATACAATTTTTCTATCGTATTTAGTATTTAGTATTTTTTATATTTTATTATAATTTATGACTGTATAAAGATGATTTAGAAATTTTTCTAATATTTATTTATTTAATTTTTTTTTATTAAGTTTAATATAATATTTGTATATTTTATCATAAATTATGTCTTGTTTAATTATATTTTGATTTTTTTTATTGTATTTAATATTTTTTATATTTTATCATAATTTATGTCTTTATTTAGATTATTTTGAAATTTTTATAATTTTTTTTATTTAGTTTTTAAATATTTCCATTAATATGTTTTTTTTTTAATATAAAATTTATTTTATTATTGGATTTAATACTTTTTATATTTTTTAATTTATTATTATTTATATTATATATTTAAATTTTATTTATGTTAAAAAATTCATGTCTTGTTTAACCATATTTTGAAATTTAAAATTTTTTTGTTTAATTTTTTATGTTCGTTAACACTTTTTTTTAATTATAAAAATATTTAAATTATATATTTAAATTTTATTTATATTAAAAAATTTATGTCTTGTATAATATTATATGATATAATTTTTTTGGTTTAATTTCAAATATTTTCATTAATTGTTTTTTAATTCTATAAATAATATTTTTTTAAATTTCTTTGATTTATTTTTTTTAATATTTATATTATTTTTTTAAATTGTATATTATACTTAAGTGTTTTAAAAATGTATGTCTTGTTTAGCATTATTTTTAATATTTTCCAAACTTTTTATTTAATTTTTAAATATTTTTAGTTATACATATTTATTAAAATTTTTATTGTATTGTTATTGTTTAATATTATTTTTTATATTTAATCATTACTTATGTCTTTATAAAGAAAATTTTTTATTTTAATTTTAAATAATTTCATTTATATATTTTTCTTTTAAAAAAAGTTTGTTTATATGTTTTTTCATTTTTTTTTATTAAATTTAAGATTTTGTCACCATTTATGTCTTGTTTAAAATTATTTTGAAAATTTTCTAATATTTTATTTCATTTTTAAATATTTTCTTTAATTTTTGTTATATTTAATATATATATATTTTATCTATTTTATTTTATTTTTTTTTTATATTATAATTAAAATTTTTATATTGTATCATAATTTATTTCTTCTTAAACACAATTTTTAAATTTTTTATTGAATTTTAAAATATTTGCGTTTTTTCAAAACTTTTTTATTAAGTTTAAAATTTTTTTTTTTATTAAAATGTATATTTTGTATGACAATCTAATTATTTAATTAATTAGAAAATTTTTTTTTCAATTTTGTTTTTAATTTTTTATATTTCATTTATTTTTTACTAAATTTATTATTTTATATTTATTATGTGACTACCATTATTTATATATTACTTAATTTATATTTATTTATATTTTTTTTTATTATTCATATTAAGTTAATTTCGAAATTTTTATAGATGCCATTTTTATTATATTATACACAAATTTTTAAATTTATTGCGTTCACAATTCTATTTCCTCATTTCATTTAAATCAATTATTATAATGCATATACAACATTTACATATGTACATACACAAATATATACACATACATATATATTTTTTTATTGCCGCTCAGTCACACCCCTACTAAGTTATAAGTGGTTCCTAATAGCTTGACACACTGTCTCTTAATACGATATTCACTGTATATTATTTACTGTCTTGCTACTGTTTACTCAACAATTCTAATTATACTATTTTTTGTTGTTGCCTTACCCTTTATTATTATTATTTTTTATGGAATTTGTTTTGCTTGCCGCTGGCGTATGTGACTCGTTTCGCTGTGTATTCGCACTTTGGACCCAAGCGCTATATTTATTAAGTATTAACCGGCACGCCAGTCGCTGCCAAGATGCCGAGCAGATCACATTGCTACATACATATGTTTAATATATAATTACACATACACACAAATATTTGAATATTTTTATTGTTTAACAATTAATTTTGTATTGCAATTGTTGGTATTGCTGTTGTTGTTGTTGATCTGTTAAAATGCAGATCCGTTTGAGAGTGTTGATTCTAAAGCACAATGTCAATATGTTGCAGTTGTTGGTGTATTTTTTATTTTTTTCATGTTTTAGATGTTTTGTTTGGGTGGTTAAGTTAAATTGCAATTTATTTTAAGCTTATCTACAGCTTTTGAAAGAATTTTACTTTAAAGAAGGCATATCTCCATATTTTTATATATTTTACATTTCACTTTAAAAGGGGATAATATCATATAATATTTTAATATTTTGAAATTCAAACATGTTAAATTTTTATTTTATTAAAAAAATTTAGTTTTGTGAAAGATATTCACATTAAAAAGTACATAGCTCCATATTTTTATATTTTGAAATAAAAAAAAGCTTTTGAGTTTTTTAACAAAAAAAAATTTTTTTTTTTAACGAATTTGTCATTAAAAGGGACATCAATTCATATTTTTGAATTTTCGAATTTGAAATTTCAAATATTTTGAACTTTTATTTTAATAAAAAAAATCGCCGCTGTTAAAGAATTTACCTTTAAAAAGAACTCCATATTTACATATTTTGAAATTTTAAAATTCTTGATTTTGACTTTTTTAACAAAAAATTTGCTTCAGTAAAGGCATTTTACATTAAAAAGGACATAACTAAATATTTTCATATTCTTACTAAATTTCGAATTGAGTTGCTTATTTTTTAACAATCAATTGGATTTTGCTAACGTATTACACGATAAAAAAGACATAACTTCATTTTTATATATTTTGTAATTTCAAAATAATTGAATTTATTCGTTTAAACAACAAATTTGCTTTTGTTGAAGAATTACACATATAAAAGAACATAACTCCATTTTTCTATTTGAATTTCAAAAATGCTGAATATAACATTTTTTTCAGATTTTGTTACTAAATTGCACATTTGTATGCGCAGGAAATTTAGCAAAATTTTTTTCCGAAGTTCGTCTAAAATGTCTTATTTTCTCGTTGCCTTTTAGTTTTCAGCACTGATTTTCGAAATTTCGAACATATTTCATACAGTTTGCGAACACCCCTCATTTGTTAGCTTCTTTACGTATTTTCGATTCTTAAACATTTTCAATTTATTTGCATACTTTCAAATATTTATTTATTTATCGAGACATTTCTGGTTGTGTATAAAATATTGTATTACAGTTTAGATATCAGTACGAATATTTGTAAATTTTAGCTTCAGGCTTTTTTTTTTAACTTTAAATATGAGTACAGTTAGGCGTGGTTATGCATGAGTGTATATGTTTATGGGCCAATTTTTGTATGTCTATAGATGAGAATCGCTACAACTACAACTACTTCATATGTATACATACATAAATGTTTATAATTTCGACTTTCTACTAATTTTTAATATAATTTCAATGCATCAACTTACAATTAAGGGCCATGTTTAAGCCATGGAATGCAAAAAGCTAATAAAAACTACAAAAGTAAAAATTATACATATTTTGTAAAATATCTTAAATTTACATAATGGTGTTGATGCAATAAAAAAAAATAATAATAATATACACTACATAGCAGGTGCGAGCTTAGTTTATATATTTATTATAATATACGATGCATACACACACATATATATGATGTTTTATAAGAAAAACCAAACTCGTTATTGAAGCATAGCAATGAAAAAGGCATATAAACTACAAAACTTCACGTGTTTATACAATTTTATAATAACTTTTGACACATTTTCACTAAAATGGGTTACGAAAAACTGCGCTTTTGCACGAAAAACTAAAGTAAACGCAAAATGTTCAAGTTCGAATTTTCGAAGTTAATTTCGAATGCTTAAAAGAGCGTTAGTTTAAGTTTGTAGGTCTATTTTAAAGCCAACTATACAATACAGTTAAATTTTACAGCTATGTTAGAAAGTTCGAAATAAAAATATCTTGTCAAAAAGTTCCACTTATTGAGTATTTGCCTTTTCTTGATTTGTAAAAGAGTTTTCGCTCTAAACCAATACTTAAGTAATTAAAAAATGTAATTTTTTACGAAAATAGCTTAAAAATTAAAATAGTTGAACATGTTTACTAATAAAACTCACTATGTTTACAATATTCATATAAAAAAACTTAAATTACTTGCTAACAGCCTTCATAACTAAACACATAAATATATCTGAACTTTATAATATTGCCAAATTGGTAGCATAATTTAAGCCTTCATAACTAAATACGTTAATATTTTTGAAAATAAAATCATGACCAAATTGTTAGCATATTTTTATAAAAAATAACATAATATTTATTTGCTTAAATAAAACTGGTAACATTTTATTTTTGCGCAAATTTGTTTCGTTGCAAATAAATTAAAAATTAAATAAAAAAAATATGTAATTTTTATCATGGTTTTGATTACGAATATTTCAAATTAAATTCTTATTAATAACAAACACATACATGAGTAATAAAAATTTTTCATTTTTAAGCTACTTTTATTTTTAGCTGCTAAAAAATAGTGTTTTTAATAGGTTTTTTTATTTTAAAAACCTGTTTTAATTTTTCAAAAACATTTACTCTTTGCCATAAAGTAATGTCTGCAGCCCGCTATATATAGGTAATATTTCGCAGTTATGTAATTTGTTTTTGTACATATACAATTATTAAATGCATACTTTTTTTCTACTTTTTAGTTATTTTACGCATATTCGAAATTCATTTAAATGTATTATATATGTCAAAAAACTTGTTTATACAATTGCTAGCAGCCTATTTTAATATTTTAGCGGCAAATATAAATTTTCGAATTGTGTTCGAATTTTCGAACATGCATTTTTTATGCTTAAAACCTCAAAATTAATAATATTTTTGTATGTAGCGCTATTTATTCAAATTATTTACTAATTTTAACACATTTTCTTTGCGTTTAAATTGTGTCTTGCTTGAAAAACATTGCCAATACTTTAGTTAAATTTTTTTTAACTAAATAAGCGTTTTATTTTTAATTGAAATACTGTTTTTAATCGCTTACTTTTCATGTGAAGTTGTAATTTAATGTGCTGCCTTTGTAGTTAAAGAACGTTAGAAATAGTTTTCTCGTAGAATATTTTTTTAGTTTTTTCGTAAATAATATTTTTCTTTTAAGCGTTTTTTTGAACATGCTTTTATTCTATTACTAGACTTACGAAAATTACATTATTAAAATGCATTATGCGCAATTCATCAATTTTTTTAATTCAATAGTTGTTTTTTAAGCTGTAAATAACAACAGTTAAAATAAATTCTTTGGATAACTAAACATATTTTCAAACAATTTTTAATATCGAATAGTCAAAAGAAACTATTTTATGTTATAATTCTATGAGATATTCACTTTTAGGTCACACTGATTTTTGTTTTTGAAGTCGCAGCCAATACAAAATTGCAAAAATTCTTTTTGTTTTCAAATTAACTGTCGCAACTATATATATAGAAATAGTTCATCTGCAGTCTATCATGTGACTATGATTTCATGATCCGGATCCAGCAAATTATTCATTAGGAAATTCTGCTCCATGTCATCGGCCGTTGGAATGAGTGGTTTAAAAGTGTTGGACGTCTGCTCTTGCAACACTAAACTGCTAATACTTGGCGTATGCTGCTGCACCAACTCCACGCGCACCTTCTCGCCGCCACTGTTGGCGCTGTCTTCGAATGACACCATAATGTCGTTATCATTGCCCAGGTTACTAGTGTTGTTGAGTATGCTTGCCACGGCCAAAGAGTCTTCGTTTTGCGCCGTCAACGTGTTGCCTAAACTACACTGATTGTTGTTGTTGTTATTCGATTCAGACACAGCAATTTCGACGGCATGCACGGCGCGTAGATGAACTGCACGTTAAACGAGAGATACACAGTTATATAAACATTAAATTTATGCCACTGATTGCATGCACTTACCTGAGAGTCGATTGCGCGCAAATAGACCATCGCAGTACTCGCAGGCGACGAGCTTGTGCTTGAGTATGGCATGATCGTGCGCCTCCTGCGCGCACGAGGCCACAAAGCCACACTTGTAGACGGGGCAGTGCAGCGTTTTGTCCTCGAATGCGGCAACATGCACTTTCTGGTGTTGTTGCAATTCGCGCATATAGCAAAAGCGCTTGTCGCAGTGTTCACATTTGAGGTAGCGCGGCTTCACATGCAACTGCATGACGTGCTGCTTCAGCTCGTTGGCATTTGCGAAGGTGGTCGTGCATTCGTTGCAGCCATACGTGACGGCCTCGTGCATGCTCATGTGTTTTTCGAGCGTGGCACGCGTAGAGAAACGCTTATTGCAGTGATGGCAGGAGTGTAGACGCGGTCGACGCATTTGGCGTGCACGCTCCTGATACGGTGCAACTTCACGCACCAGCTCAATGCAGCGACCATTCTCGTCACGCGGTCGCTGCAAATGCAAGCGTAATTTGTGTATCGAGCTGAAGGCGCAGCCGCAATTACTGCAGGTGGCGGACGCGAAATTGGTATGGTTCAACTTATCCGGGTGGAAGTGTTGCGTGTGCCGACTGAGAAAGGCCATGCTGACGAAACCCTTGTGACAGTAGGCGCAACGCACTGGCAAAGCGCCATGATGCGCCTGATACTTGTGGCGGCGCAGCTCGTAATCGTTGGAGAAAACTGCGTATTAATGAATATATAAATAACTATCTGTTTGCATGTCTGTGTGTAATTTAGTAATTTGCATGCACTCACCTTCTTTACACTGATCGCACTGTATGGTGTGCTGGGCTGACGGCCGGTGCATGCGTTCATGCGCTTCTAAATTGGCGCGTCGTACAAACACACGCGCACAATCGCGACATTTAAATTTGCTGGCGGCGTGATGACGCTGATGTGTGCGAAAACGCCCCAATGGCACTTGCAGAAAGCGTTCATCGCACGTATCGCATTGCCAATTGCTTACATATTGACAGTTGAACTCATGCAATTCCTTTGGCGAGCGTAGCGTCTTTTTGCAGTAATTGCAGTGTTCGGATTTGGCAGCGGTCGGGTGTATGAGCCGCACATGATAGTCGCGTTGCTTGACGGAGCTATACTTTTGCGGGCAATACGGACATGTGTAGGGCAAATTGGGATCGTGCACGTCAAAGAAATGCTGCGAAAGCGCATCGGCGCTATCGAAGACCAGGTGATCAATGGAGCCGGAATTCGGGCAGTAGCAGTATTGACAGGCGTAGGGATTGCGTGAGATGCGTGTTTGTGTTGTGGGGTCCATATCGGCCTCGAGCTCGTCCATTTCGTGTGTGTCCTCGGGATCGGAGCATGAGATAAGGTCCATATCTATGCGAGAGTATGTTTTAGAAATTAATTGTAGTAAAAACAAGAAAAAACGTTCACTTCGGTTTCACCAAAGCCATAATATCCTACAAATATGCATTTCTTGTAGCATTAAAGGGTATAAAAATATGATATAGGAGTCCGTTCCCAGTCGGGTCTACGTAACCTGATCGGACCGGAATTTTTTCCGGCCAAGGACTATCAACAAAATTCTGCCGCTACGACAACAACATGCTATAGTAGTCCGATCTGTTGAATAGTTTTCAATACAAATACTTGATTTTAATCAATCAGTTGGCATGGCAGCTAAATTCTATATAGTTGTCCGGTCTGAACAATATGTTTGAAAATTGTAGCATTGCCTTGGACAATAACCTATGCCAACCTCCGTGAATAAAAACCTTGTCAAATAAAAAACTTCTCCATATAAGAATTTGATTTTGATCGGTCAGTTTGTATGGCATATGTATATGCTACAATGGTCCTACATCGGCGTTTGCGACAAATGAGCAATATTTGGGAAAGAAAAGGACGTGTGCAAAATTTCAGATCGATATCTCAAAAACTGAGGTTTGTGTATGTACATACTAGTATTGTGTATGTACAGACAGATGGACATGGTTTAAGACGTTTCCTTCGGGTTATTACAAACTTCGTAACAAACTTTATATACACTGTTCGGGGGAAAAAAAACATTTGCTGGGTACCCACCATCTTCCAACAGCTCATCGTAGCTGGCGTAAGGCTGCTGTGCCACTGTGCGGTTAGTTTGCGCTGCAGCCTTCAAATCTGCGGACGTATTGTTGCTCTTCTGTATAATGCTACCCTGTAGCATATCCTCCAAATCAATATCACTGACTTTGCTGCATTTTGTAGCATGCTTTGGCGTGCTGGCGCTGGCCGTCACTAAAGTCGCTGGCGTGTTTGTGTCTGCGCTGACTGTGGTGATTGGCGTCTGTTGTGTATAGTATATGTTTTGTGTTGTTGTAGTCGCGTTAAACTGCAAAACATTCGTTTGTGCCGTCTTCGTGTCCATATTAGCGTGCGTGGTTATGGAATTGGCGCTATTATCCAGCAGTGTACCATTTTGCATTGTAGTCAGCTCCTGTGTGAGCATGGAGAGCGTCTCCGCCACACTAGCGGGCAGCTGCATGCCATCTAAGCTGGCGATCACATCAGCACTGGTGGTGGGCGTTTGTAAGCAATCTAAACTAGCCATTAATTCGGCGCTGGTCACTGGTGCATCGATTTTCAGCCCATTTAGCAGCTCACTGTCGCTGGTCAAATCAGCGTTTGTGCTTGTCTGTTGTTGCTTAGGCTCGCCTGTAGTTGCATTGTCTGCGTTCAGACCAACGCCCACAAATGATTGCAACAATTTTTGTTGTGCCAATGCACATTGCTGACGAAACGCATATATATTGCAAAATTGTGTAAAACAATTGGCACAAATACGCTGCGGCAAGCCATCACTGTCCGAAATCTACATATTATGACAACAACAACAACAACGAAAATAATAAACATTTGTCAATATTGCAGCATATTGTGAAATGTGCGCAAATTCAATAATGACTTTAACAAAGCGTACTCACCTGTACGTGCCAATTGCCCAATTCGGTGCGCGCAAACTGCAGCTGCTCCTCAAGTCCGTCCAGTGGTTGGAAAAGATGCACAAATTCGACCTCAGCACCGGTCACGAAAAAATTCGCGCACAGGCGGCATGCTTCTACATGTGCAACCTGCTCCATAGCGTGTAACGCTTATGCGCAAATAAAGTTTTTACGTTTCTTAACACACAAATATGCTGACTTTGAGTTTTTAACTAATAGTATTAAACTTTTTTTTGTTTTCACTAAAAACAACACACAAAGAATGCAATTAGAAAAATTTACTTTTACGCGTCTCTGTTTTTTCTTATTCACTGCATGATGACTGATAAAGTCAGCTGTTTTTTGTTGTGCGACATTCGCATGGCATGCGTTCAGTGCACGCGAGTATACGCCTGGATGGGAAACTATGAAATGCGCGCGAAAAATGCATAAAGCGTGGTTGTGAAAGGCGAAAAAGGTTTGCAGTGGTGCATAATAACATGCTTCTTTAAGAGAACGTCACTGTTAAAATTTCTCCTTCCGAGCTAGCTGTGGTGAGACAAGCTCATTGCATTTTGTTAGGTTTTGACAATTCACACCCTAGACCGTAGTTGGAACTTCTCTATAATATACGTTCTCTGCTTATTCTAAAAGTTACTTATTTAAATTTAGTTAGGAGCAAAGCAGACCGCACAAGAAAAGGAAGTAAATTAATTCTTTTATGCTTAAAAAAACACGGCTTTTTTGTTAATATTTTTAATTAACAATTTATAAAATGATCCGAAATGTCAATATGTAAAAGGTAGCAGCAAATTGGTGCGCCAAAGCAACGCTGCGTTCATATGTATGTAATTTTGAAGCGAAAATATTTGTCAAATAAACGTCAACCAGCTGAAACAATAGCAAGCTGTGAGGTCATATTTGTGAGTGCCGGTGTTTTAAATGTAAACATATTAAATACAAATAAATAAACAATGAAATTGTAATAGCATGCGTGTGTCAAATTACATACAACTATATTTTCGTGTAGTGAATTGATGGTGAGGGATTTTACAAAGCAAAATTATATTGCTCGGTCGCCTAAGCGCGTAATGGCAGTTTCTTGAGCAGAAATTCGCATGCGAATTGTTTATGGTATGTGCGGATTTAGATTTATACACTGCACTTGCTGTCGTTGCACAATGAAGATTTGTCGTTTATAAACTACGACGCACTCAGATACGGCTACAGCTGACAGCGAAATAACAATCAAATTGCTAAATTGAGTTTGAAAAGTGTTGATATTAATTAATCAACCATCGCTGCACACGGTTGCATTTTAAATATAATGCATATGATGTTATTGTAGTGGTAGTGGTATGATTTTGATAGCTGATTATTGTATGAATTTTCAAGTACTTTTGCACTTACCAGATAAACAAGATATAAATATAAGTATATGTAAATAAATCTGAAAAAATATACCCATCGCAGATAGTGATTCGTCCACGTTGTTTAAGCGCTTAAGTGCCACTTAAAATCTTGATATAATTTGCTGATAAGCATCACATTATTTAATTTAGGCTTACTATGCTTATTCATATAATAAAATAAAGCGCGTTGCCTAAACAATTACTACATAAGTTGTGTTTTGAAGCGTTAGGAGCTAGCAGCACGAGAATTAGCTCGCAAATTAAGCAATTATAAATAATAACTCACCAGTACTCTTCTAATTATAGTAGAAGTCATTATAGACGCAATAGTATATTTATTCCCCAAGTGCTATATAATTTATCAAAAATACAATAAAATATTTAAATATACAATGTTTAATAAAAAATAATGTAAAAATTCTAATTCTTATTACTAACTTCCTTTCTACGTTATATGTTTCCTTTTCAGCCTCCGACACACTGCGCATGAAACATAGCTGCCGAAATTTCAACAATATTGCCAAACAGTGCCTATCAAACAGTCAACGCGCTAAACTCTAAACACAATGAGTGAGTCCAACGACAAAACGCATTTAAATTATATTAAAGAATATGTAGTGCCGGAAATTTTGACAAAATTGCAAGGCGAGACTTTGCTGAAGTTCGAGCTGGAGCATGCAAGCGGTCTGGACGGTTTTATGTCGGCACTCTACAACATTAAATTACATACATCGACTGCCGACGGGTGTGTAAAAATCTAAATAAAACTAAATTTGCATATTTCCACTAATATATTTGCACTAATTTTCCACACAGCGCCAAGCAGCGGCTGCTTGTGGCCAAATTCATGAAAGGCGATGTATGCTTTCGCGAGTCCAGCAAGTCGTACATACAATTTGCCAATGAAATATTTGTGTATAAACGCGCCTTGCCCGCCTTTGCTAAAGTGCTAGCCGCCGCTAAGCTCAACATCACCATTGACGATTGGGTGCCACATCCTTATGTGGCGAAATTTGGTTATATTGCAGGTTTGAGCGCCGCGCCGGGTATACGTGAGTCAGTGTTAGTGCTCGAACATTTGAAACCGCGCGGTTATGTGCTGGGACCACGTCTATATCTAACGCGTGAACACTTGTTGCCAATGTGTCGTACCATCGGACAATATCATGCCATTAGCTATGCCTTGCGGTTAATTGATCCAGCGCAATTGAAGCGCTTGAAAAGTGAAATAGTCACGCTGCCGTTCATCAACGATGCGGATCCGAATTATGCGCAAAATAACTTTTATCGTTATCTCTACCGCGCTGCTTTCGATCGCCTTTATGACTTTTTCGATCGTAAAATTAATGGCAATACGTTTGATAAACAGAATGCAGATGATTTAAAATTAATTGAGCGTTTGCGTGATTTGCGTGCGAAATATATTGAAGAGCCAACGCGCCTATTGGAGAAAATACGCACAGGTGTTGAGGATAACGAGCAGGACAAGTGTTTCGGCGCCATATTACATGGCGATTACAATCGCAATAATGTGCTGTTCCGTTATGAAGCGCCGGTAGCCGGCGATATTGCGGCGCCTAAAGTGGCCGACGTGAAAATGATTGATTTTCAGGAGATGCGTTATGGTAGCCCCTCTTTAGATTTGAGTTTCTTCATGTACATGAATACCACTGAGGAAACGCGTGAGTCCATGTGGTTGGAAATGCTGCAAACATACCACACAAATATGTTTAATACATTGCAGGCAGCTGTTAAAGCCAATGCGAACGTTGATGCTGCGCAATTGGCGGCCTACAGGTAGGTGTATAGTGTACTACTTATGCTTGTTTAATTATATTCCTTTTTAAAATTGAAAATCGTAGTTTTGAAGCATTCCATGCACACTTTAAACGCTATGCCTTCTATGGCGTCATGATTTGTCTACACTTTCTACCCTGGATGCTCTCGAGCGAAGCGGAATGTGCGAAGATCTCGCATCTCTTCGAGACCAATTTGCGTGGCGAAGAGTTTCGTAGGGTTTCCATTGAGATTGGTGGCGACGCAGTAAATATGCGTTTGTTGGAGGTACTGCGACATGCCTGCAAAATGGGTTATATGGATGAGCTTTGAGGTTAGGTTAGTTATGTCTTAAGCGTTTTAAGACAAAGTCTGCAGGTGCCTTTTAAAGTAATTAAATATGTGTAATAAATTAGTAAATATAAAAGCAAATTTATAAAAAAAAATTGTCTCTAAGCGGTGTAAATAACAAAAATGTGCTGGTATGCTGTGAAGAAAGTGCTAGAATCTAACAATATTACTCAGCTGCTGTCTACAAATGCTTCTAAATAATAAATAAGTGCAATAAACAGTTATAAATATATAATAATGACCGTTATTTTTATAAATAAATATAAATAAACCATTTTTTATGGTCTTCATGTACATACGACAGAGTAAAACTTCGCTTAAAAGTAACGGCGTATGTGAAATGCTGATTCTTGCGTGCTGAACAGAAATTTTTGCTGCTCTTAGGAATTTACCCGAAAAATTTGGTGCAACTGTTGCAAAAAAACAAAACTTTACAAGCATACAACAGCTGTATACCGTCAGTTTGAGAGCCATTGTAGTTGACATTTATCTAACGGAAATCACCAATAATCTGTTAATTCAAACTTATTTTTATTTAAGTCACTCCTTACTGTGTTCATAATGTGTTCGAACACTACACCTTCTAGAGCTTTGTGCTCCCTCTCCACTTCTAAACCTTTTGGACAAAACGACAGTTTCGGAAACAGATCGATGATGGCCTCTATGCCAAATCACAAATATATTTCCATCTAGACAGGTCTTAGGTAACTGCCACAAGCAGAAATCCTTTTTAGACAGCTTAACTCCGTGTCATACCTGTTGACTACTCTTTGCATAGACCATATGTAGAGACCTTCCGACCCTCTTTATGACTAACGAAGATGTGTAGTGAAGAAATAATCCACGTTTCAGTATAAGAACCGATCTTTAAAGTTTGTGCAGATTTCTCAGACAACACCTTACATATTTACCTCTGTTTAGGCTCTCCGTAAATAGTCCCGAACTAGTATGAAAGATCTTTTCCTAAAATCATATTTCCTCCATTCAAACTACGACGACTTTTTGCTTACTTATTATTTTATTGATACTACCATGCCAACAAGTTAGCTCTAAAAGTATGCCGAAGGTCTCAGCCGTAGTTAACAAACTAAAGCGATCTCCCTTGTGAAGTCCAGCTTTGAAATTCTAACGCTGAAACTTCGCGGAAATGCTTTTGTTCCTGAGTTCATCTTCCGATTGGGACTATTTCTCAAGCTCTTCCGGTTTCTGTACAGCAGTCAATTTACTCGACGGATTTTGCTTAGTTCTTGCTGTTCGCCAGCAGCTTATGTCGAGACCACTGTCCTAGAGGGATTCGGCCTGGCAGTTGATAAATCGAAAACTGCATCATCAATCATCAATAATAGAGCTGTCCATTAGTCCAATCGTTACTATTAATTACTTCGCACTAGTTGTGCTGTTCTATAGACTATCTACTGAATACCAATATCTATTGTCGACTGAATACTTAAAGTTTTTTTTTTTACCTTGTTTCTCACTCTTTAAATCAGAAATATTTAGACGAAAAAAAACACACATGTTTCGTGTAACTTGAACTTTACCAAGGCCGGCCTTCAATTAGGTTTGTTGCGCCAAATGTTTTCGCAAATCCAATAAAGATTCAACCCTGAAGTTCTTATTTCCAGCTACAAACTAAACAAACAAACTGCTTTGTTAGTTCTCCGAATAACTGTATTTATACAGTTGTTGGCATACATTTCGATCCAAAGCGCACTCTAACCTTCATGTGATTCATTTAAAAGCGCTTGAGTTCGAGCACTGTTATATCACAAAATCCGAAAGTGTCTTAGAACAAAGTAACCGTGCTTTACGCGTATATACATATTTACTAAAATTCAAAAATAATAAACGTTCTGCATAAAAAGTAATTTACGTTATACGAAAATGCTTGCCTACAGCTGTTTAGTTATTCTCGCCTTCGTGAGCTTGCCAGCTCACCTATTGGTTAGTGCAGCATCTGCCGATACGGATAACACGCCTGCAGCTCTGCCAGCAGCTACGACACCAATATGTGAGGAAACCGTCTGTCCGCGTCTATATATGCCAGTTTGTGGCTTGGTTGATGGTGAACAGATGACAACGGCCTCACGCTGTGTTCTCAACAATAAAATCAGATGCTCCTCGATATTGCAAAGAACCTTAGGCAACAGTAAGTAAATGGTGCGAGTTTAGAAAAGCAAATATGATAACTGATCTTAATGAGTAATAATCGGCGGCCTCTGTTCTGAGACATACCAAAGTGTGTAGGACTGCGTAAAGCTCAAGTAGAGGTTGTTTTTAGCGAAAATCGTCTAAGATCTAGTGTATTTTTGGGATAATGTGGAATTTGTGAGGTACTCAGAAGCTACCGCTTGCGAGTAGAGCGCAGTTAGGGAGTTGTTTCATATTCCAAGTTGTGTAGAAACAGTAAAGATCAGCTCTACCAAAAGACTAGTTCCTGTTTCAATTTTCAGTAGTTTTAGGTGCAAATTCTGCAATGGGTGATATGATCAGTAATCAGACGGAAGTGGCAATGCACATACTAAAGTTTCGCTTCTGTTTCCTCTTTTAGAAGCTCCGACAGTAAGCTTCTTACACAACGGTCCTTGTTTGCCGAAAGCAGGTAAAAGCAGTGCAGTGCGTAGGAGTAGAGATATGGTCTTAGAGAGCAACGAAGATGACGCACGTAAAGAAGAGGATGACGCAACTAAAGCTGGCTTGGCTGATATGGAAGTAGAAACCGACGATGCTGAGGTTGAAATGGATCGAGCGGAAGAAGAGGACGACGACAAATAATAACGAAAACTTTTCGATTCGCTTGTTGAAGAGAGATTCTTTTTTGTTTTATACCATAAATGCTGTTATGTTTGTGCCTTGTGCTTAGTAATAGTTTAATAAAAAGTTTTTGTTAAGAAAATAAACTCAGTTGTTCACTCCCCTAGCACCTGCGGTCTAGTGGTCTCACGGTAACCCGTTCATGCTTTAAGTGTATACTTACCACGCTGAAGTTAACAGTTCTAATGAAGACCAACAGCTAAACATCTTTTGTAATGATGGTTATTTTAATTCAACTTAAAATTTTCCAATTAAAACTAACTTAGAGCTGTGTCAGTTCACATGTTACACCGATACCATCGTGAGTTATGCTCACGGCGCATAATAGGATTGCACTCGTTTGTGTAGCCGTCGATGTTTGGCCAATGGCGCCAAGTACTTAAAACTAACTTCGCAATCCTCACAACGAAACGGCCGATCCTCCTGATGTGAGGCCATTGCATGACGTCGAAAGTCCATGGTGCTGGTAAACTTAGAAGCACAATGCTTACAACGGAAGCGATTTATATTCCGACACTTGGCGCGATGCCGTCGATAGTTGGTGCCATCGCGAAAGATCTCCGCGCAGGTGGGACAACGATGTTCGAAGAAGTGTTGATTGAGATGAGACGCACTGCGCCATTCATTCTGACCCTCTTTACATAGCGGACAATCGGTCTCCTTGCGATGCATATAGAGTAGATGATGCACTAGCTCATCGGCGCTATTGAAATTCTCATTACACGGCGGACATTCGGTGGGTGGATGTGTTTTTAGAATATGCTTGGCGTACGCTGCGGGTCGTTTAAATTTACGCGGACATTCACTACAATCGTAGACGATGGTTTTATATGTGTCTGCGCTGTGGCTACGTTTACGCTTGGGTGGCGTTCTGCAACTATCGATGAACGACATACGTCGCCAAATTTGACTGCGAAAGCGATCAGCGTGTGGTTGTTGTAGCCGATCATAGTAGTAACGTAATTTACGTATTAGCGATTTGATCTTGGTTAGGCTGACAGAGGGCACATTACGTGATTGACAATATTTCTTATGAAGTACATCGTACGCTGCTTGTCTAAGCTTGCGATTGCGGTACTCGGGCGAGTTCGTTTGCCATAGGCATGTCTGTTCACGGTAGAGATCGATGAACTCTTCGAGAAATTGATCGGTATAGTCTGGGAGGTGAGAGGTGGAGAACTGGGAAAAAAAATATAAAATGGAATATGATGATTGTGGTAGCACAAGAAAAGAGGGGCGAGCACAAGAATATGATGGCTTGTGGAAGGACATAATAAAACTCTAAAATTCGCCTTGGATGGCTGCATCCAATCCATATCTCTTATATCGTTTGGTCTTTAGAAAACCAAGGTGAGCTTTGAAGACGAAATTGCGTTACTTAAATCTCCAATAAAACTTATCAAAAAACCTCGGAGCCCTAGCATAAGCGAGAATCCTGACTGGCTCGATAAATACCGTCAAAAATAACAATATATCTTCCGACGCTTTATCTAAGTATATGACTTTACTGCGGAGTCTTTATTTAGAGAAAAGTCCTAATGATGTATGCTATGAGACGATCAAAAAAGTTGGGATATAGGAAAACCTGGATATAAAGGCGTTGTTTCGTTTCGTGGTAGGCAGACTATAGATGTTCGAAAAGCAGGAATTTGAATCCAATAGTAGCAAGATACTGTGAACTTGTGAGGACTTCTGTGTCTCGTCTACAAATACCAAGGAACTACAATAATTGACACAAAAACCGTCTCCGAACTTTCGACGGATTTCTGAACATAATTCTATAGAGCTAACTTAAGAAAGAATTTGGTATCAGGTTCGAAATAAGGATATCAAGCTTGCAGTTGTCAAAAACTCCATTACAATTATGAAGCTCTACACTTTAATAACAATTAAGACTTACTTTCGTTTCTACACTAACGGAGTCTCCATCACTTCTGACATGTCTTGACGATTGAGGACGTTGGCGTAGCTAAAACGAAACAAAAAATTGTGTACTTAGAAAACTCCATTTTCCATACGTACCCGCTTCAGAGAAACCACCTTATTTTTTGCGCGCAAATATGGTCTATTCCGAAAAATACCACGACGACGACGACGACTGCGTCTCAAATTAGTGGGCTCGGAAACGGTTTGCGACTGCTGCGTAGTATCCGTTGCCGTATCGAAAGTGGAACGCGAGACGTGACTACGTCTACCACTAGAATAGACTGTATCCATTGTGGATTCCGAGACCATAGTATCGGCCATTATATTACTGTTGCGTTGCTGCTTACGTGCCGGCAAATGCGCGCTCACCATGTGAGTCCACAAAGTTTCGGTGTTTTGAAAGCCGATATTGCAGAAAGCGCAGTGTTTGTCCGGCACGAGCTCCTCCACATCTTTATCATCACAACCGCGCAAAAATGTGAGTTTATCCAAAACCGCCTTCGATTTCATAGCGCGCAATTGGCGCGACACACGCCAATGAACCGCGTCATCATCCACACGATCTTTCGGCGAAGCGCCATCGGCATCGCCCAACCGCTGCTTCCTCAGGTAAATACGTATTATCTGCTGTACAATACTGCGCGCATCGCGAAACGTCACGAAGGGCATATGTTCTCGCAACTTCAACAGCAGCAACTGATAGGCATGCAGACGCTCACTGCGCGGCATGCATTCGCGCGATGGCCGATGCCAAATGCAGAAACACTTGTTCAGCAGTCCGATAACATCCAGCAAACTCTGGCGCTTAAGTGTGTTCAGATCGAAGTGGCTGTCGGAAATGGTGTTGGAGAGCGATGAGCCGGTAAAGGTGGGACTAGCGCAACTATGTGCGCTCAGATGAGAGATCTGTAAAGAGGCAAGTCATAACTTTCGAGGCAGTATGCGTTTAAATGCATTTGTGCGCACAACTTACACTGCCGCGTGCGGATACCAGCGTGTCCTCCGCAACAATGGAGAGCGCGCTCTGTGTGAGAGAGAGAATAATATATAAGTGGGCGGATGCTATCAAAAGCTACGCAACTTGAGTCGCACTCACACGTCGCACTATGGGGCCGTGCACCGCGCGACTGTGATCCAAAAAGTCAACGAAGTGTGCGAACTTCGGCAACGAATTGCATTTATTACAAATGACATTATACGAACTTGGCGGTCTCGAGTTGATACAGACCTGTCGCGTTGCAGCTGTTGCGTCCATAATCCCGTCAAGTTTGTAAATTATTTAAAGAACAATTTTAAAATTTCAAGCGAGCTGGTGCTGTTTGGCGCGTGTGGCTAATATTGTAACAATTCGTTCTTTGTTGTTGTTGCTGAAGTGTGTGGTTTGCGTATGAAATTTGAATTTTAACGGACATTTAATTTTGAGATTTGACTTTTGCGTAAATAAAATCAAACTTTAAAAGTTAGCATTTATTTGAACTGAATTTTTTTGTACAAAAACAAAATTGCTCGAAATTTTTTGCTCGCGTTTGAATTTATTAAAAATATTTTACAATGAAAATGACTTTTTTCAAAATAAAATTGTTGAGCAAACAAGCGCTGATAGCTCGAAAGAATTTCTTAGCTGGAAAGTAGTGAGTACAGCTGGTGGCGTCGTAAGCCACAAAGGCTAAATGAAGGCGCATGGCCGAAGATGTTTCTTTAGAACTGAAACAACCCTTAAGCAGACTAACAGGGGAATAGCGCGTGAATTCAATTAAAAGCAAAGATTTATCCTTTGATTAATAGCATTCTCGTCAAAATTGGATTTGGTTCGAATAAAATCGGTCCAAAAGGCAAAACTTTACCAAAACTGTTGCGTAGTTAATTACAACAAATTATACGAAAAGAAATTGGGAAAAAATGAGGTACACGTGATCGAACTTGAAATAAAGTTATACAAATCGAGTGCGAAAGACAGTAAAACAAATCAAATATTTATGTTGGTTTTATAGTAATGGAATGAAAAAACAACAAATGAAAATGCAATAGTGTTGGAACAAAATGGAATTGGAACATTAAATAGTAAATGGGGTGGAAATAAAAGAAATGAGGAAGTCTTTGGAACAAAATGGAATTGGAACATTTATTTAATTACTTAGGTTGGTTTTATGGGAATAGAATGAAAACAAAAACGAAAAAATGAAAATGCAATAGTGTTGGAACAAAACGAAATTGGAACATTAAATAGTAAATGGGGTGGGAATAAACGAAATAAAAACGAAAAAAGTGTTGAAATAAAATGAATGAAATTAGAACATTTATTTTATTACTAAGGTTGGTTTTATGGGAATAGAAACGAAAATAAAACAAATGAAAATGAAATAGTGTTAGGAACAAAAAGGAATGGTAACATTAAAAAGTGAATGGAATGGAAATAAAAGAAACGTAAATGAAAAAATATTGAAACAAAATGGAATTGAAATATTTATTTAATTTAATGTATGTTATTTAGTTTATTAGGCCTAATGAAAGTATGAAAAATAGGCATGGAATAAAAAGGAATAAAATGAAAAAGTGTTGAAACAAAATGGAATTGAACTATTTATACAATTTAATGCATGTCATTTACTTTATTACGCTTAAAATAAATATAATGATAATAGCAATGGAAACGAAAGGAACAAAATGGAATTGGAATATTTATTAAATTTAAAGTACATATGTTATTTAATTTAATACGCCTAAAATAAAAAGAAAGAATGAAGAATGAAACGAGATGGAATGAAATAAAAAGGGTGGAACAAAATGGAATTGGAACATTTATTTAACTAATTATTTATTATTTAATTTATTGCGCTTAAAATAAATAGTTACATCAAATATTTAGGAACGAAGTGAAAATGAAACACAAAAATCTTCAAATTTTTATATTCAGCGTATTTTATTTTCAATGTCTCATGCATTTACTTTGTAGCTTTTTTACAATCATTTTATTTGTATAGGTGTTAACATATTTTCTTGTGTGTGTTTGTGTAGAAGAAATGTGGGAAATTTTTGTCTGCAGTAGTTATCTGCTAATTTCTGTTGTTTTGACACGCTGCCAAATGTTTTTGTTGTAATCATTTACATTGAGACTGTATAACAGCACAAGAAGAGCACATGCACACGTATTGGTTAAATGTATTGTATTTTTTTTTTGTAATATTTTTATTTCAAGTTTTGGACTGTTTATTTTTTGATAAATTGTTTCCACATTGAACTTTTATGTTGTAACAAACAAATTTGTACGGTACACATACATATGTATTTAAAATAATTTTGAGAAAACATGTAAGCGCTTCTTTGTTAGTTTTTGTATGCAGGGAACAGATGAAATAATTTATTATTTTAACTGTTATCTAACGATTATTAAAACACTGGCTGCCTGTGGTCGCTTCTTCCTAATATTTTTCATAACAAAAAATTTTTTTTATACAATTTTGGCTTCAATTGTCCTTTAGGTTGGTTTTACTGCAATTACATATACTTATTTAATTATGCTTACAATATCGGCTTAAGTTTTGTTTATTTATTAATTTTCTTTATACATTGGTGGGTTACATTTATTTCGAATGCATTTCTTTCATATGTATTTCTGTGTTTGTATGTATGTATGTGCATGAGTAGGCTTATTTACTCTGCGTTATATATGTATGTATGTATGTATGCACTATATATTCATGAACTCTCATATACACACTTTATAGACAATTTACTATTTTGTTACATATGTATCTATGTTCATTAATTACCATTTAACAGCACAAATATTTTGATGAGCTATTCTCCAGTTGAGTTGTGGCCACTGTTAATTTAAAAATTGTTAAATAAACACAAAATTTTATACAAAAATTTAGTTTACCAGCGGCAGTGGTGCAGAATATATGCATAAAAATCGCTTTCCAAAGCAATTTTGCCAACGGAACGTAATGGAAATGAAACGAGGAAATTGAAATTTATATATCTAGCTTACGGAAACCAATTTTAAATAATAATTTGCGCCTAAAACATAATCGGAACGAATTGAGAATGGAACATAGAAAAAAATTTTGTGGAACTTCAAAATAATAGTCATAATGAACACAACTGCTAGTTTTAATGTGTTTTAAAACGAGACTTTGTCTAAAAAATTGTGTGGAACAATGTGTTAGTGAAATGCTACATATGAAATTGAATTGAAATTGAAATGTGCAAAACTTGTAGAACTATCATATTAAATATTAATTCTTGAGAAAATTTTACATAACACACAACTATCATATTAAATATTAATTCTTGAGAAAATTTTACATATGATTACATAATAATTCGGCTTAAAATATAATTGGAACGAATTGAAAATGGAACATAGAAAATAAACGTCATGGAATTTGCACAGAATAATCGTTATAATCATAACAATGTGAGTTTGTTAAGAAAATGGCTTAAAAAATTTGTTGTGGAACAATATGGTAGTGAAATGCTATGCTTTGAATCGCAAATAAATTGGGCAAAATTTGTTGATCTATTATATAAGTAATAAATCAGCATATTTAGAACATAGAAAATATAAGAGAAGCAAACGTATAAGTTGAACGACGAAGTGGAATTGAATCGAAACGAAATGATTATGAATAAAAGTACAAAAACAAATCATAAAAAAACAGTAAACAACAACGGTAGATAATATGTAAATAAAATTATTATAGAACACTGAAATGTTCTGAAATACACATTTTTGATAAAAAAAAATTAGAAAACTATTCCATTTTGCACATAAAGTTATAAAATATTTTTAGAAGTACTCAAAACGATTTGGAATTAAGACGGTACAAAATGAATTTGAAACGAAACGTTGTGAAAATAAAAATTATTGCAGAAATATGCCGAAATTAAGAAAACAAGTGCTAAAAGAAATAAAAATTTTCGAAACGAAATACAGTTGTGGCGGAACAGAATGAGAATTAAAAAAACTTTGTGAAAATGAAAATTATGGCAGAAATATGCCGAAACTAAAAAGTACTTGGTAAATAAAAGTTTTGGAAACGAAATGGAATTCAGGCGGAACAAAATGAAATTGAAACAAAACTTTATAATAATTAAAATTATTGCAGAAATATGCCAAATTAAAAAACCGTTACTTAAGGTCAGTGTTTGCTCTTCTGGTACGAGGTGGAATTGAAACAAAAGTTTAAAAAAATTATATTTTTTATTTTGTTTAAAGTAGTTAAAACTGTTTTCATAACAACTGCACTATCCATACACGCGCTGCCGCCTTCAAACCGCTTTCAAACAATTTGTTTTTTTGCCTAAGTATTTAGAAATACTGGACTTCCTTTGGCGTTTGAATACCTATGTTTATTTTTGTATATATGTATGTACAAGCTTAAAGTGTTTTGGTTATATATATATATATATACATACACATATGTATACTCGTATATGTATATATATATTTGCTTTATTTATTATTACTATTTTTAGTTTTGTTGTTGTTTTATTGGTACATATT
Organism: Bactrocera oleae; assembly: GCF_042242935.1. Taxonomy (NCBI): domain Eukaryota; kingdom Metazoa; phylum Arthropoda; class Insecta; order Diptera; family Tephritidae; genus Bactrocera; species Bactrocera oleae. The sequence continues at coordinate 7,515,327 of NC_091539.1, forward strand.
TACTTATATACTTATATACTTATGTACAAACATGAACATATATGTATATAATAAATGTATACGTTTGCAGTAAATTTTGCGCGGTTTTGTGTTGTTTTTGTTTAGTTTCTTTTCGTCTAAATACTAAATCGTATCAAAATTTGTCGAGAACTTTTGGTTTTTGAAAAATTTTGTAATTTTTGGTTTGTTACTTTGCAAAGTTTTGTTTACATTTATGTATTTTTTAAATATATTTTTTTTTAATATATTTTTTTTATGTTATTAAATATAATTTGTATTTATATGTATATTTTTATGTTTTAAATATATTTTCTATTTTTTATTTTTAAAAATATTCTTTTTTTATTATTTTGTATAGTGTTTTTTTTGGTTTTGTTTTGCAGTAGTATTTGTGTATGTATGTACATATGTATATTTGAATTTTAATTTACACTCATTTTAAGCAAGTTTTTATTGTTTTTTTTTCTATTTTGCTTTTGGTTTGCTAAACATACATAAGTATATAAAAAAATCATTAAAAATTAAATATTTTTCGAAAATTATATATATTGAAAATTATATACATTGTGAAAATTATATATTTTAAAAATTGTATATTATTTGAAAACTATATATTATTTGCTAATTATATATTTTTCGAAAATATATTATTTGAGATTATATACATTTTTTTTAAGTTATACATTTTGGAAAATTTTATATATTTTTAAATTATTTTGGTTAGCATCATTACATAAGTATATAAAGAAATGATTAAAAATTATTTTTTTTTTTGGAAAATTATATATTATTTGAAAATTATATATATTTCGAAAATTTGAAAACTATATAAATTTTGAAAATTATATATTTTAAAAATTGTATATTATTTGAAAATTATATATTATTTGCTAATTATATATTTTTCGAAAATATATTATTTGAGATTATATACATATATATGTTTTTTTTTTTAAGTTATGCATTTTTGGAAAATTTTAAATATTTTTAAATTATATATTTTTGAAAATTGCCTACTTTTATTAAACCATATATCTGTTTTTTACTAACCGTTTATTTTTTTTACAATATTTTTCCCATATTCATTTCTTTTATTTCAGGAGCATACAATGCTGTTATTTTTTATTATGTATAAATATTTAACTATGTACTATTAGTTGCCATATTGTACAATATACACTTTAATTTTTGTAAATTTTTTGCCGCTTTAAAGGTACGCTTTGCCAACACACGTATGTTTATATATAGGCATATATTTTTACCTTTATATATATATACATATACATATATATTTTACGCCATGCATGTATAAAATAATTTATAATCTCTTTTTTTAATTTTTCTTTTAGCTGCAAAAAAGGGCTGTTCAGCCGATTGAAATAATTTTTTTATGTTTTTTTTAAATTTAATTAATTTTAATTTTTTAATTTAATTTAAATTTTTACTTTAAATATACAATTATACTTGTAAAACGTAGCTATGTACATCCATACATATATGTAGTATATAATATACATGAACTTTATGTATAGTATATAAGGGTAAAATTTACTTTATTTGTATGATATTTGTTTGTGTTTGCGTGAGTAACGTTTTATATAACTGTATATATGTTTATCTATAGTTACATAGGTACATACGTATAATATTGATTTTTTTGTAATTTTTTTTTCAAGAATTACATAAGTTCCTTTTTACATTTCACATATAAATTTTCCTAATTATTATACTAAATTTATTTTTCACAATTAATTACACAAAAAATGCGCGTGTTTTAGTTAATATTATTTTCATTTAATTTTTTTTTACTCATAAAACGGTTAGAATTTTTTATTGGCATTCACCAAGCAACTTTTATTGATTTTGTTTATTAACAATAATGCAATATTTTTTAAAATTTTCTTATACCACGAATTTTAGCTACGAATTGTCGCAATTTTTACATATACATACACAATAAAGTGTGAAGTAAATTTAAATTTTATTTCCAAATATTTTTCACTTAGACAAAATCATCTTTACCAATAAACCGTTAAATAAAAATAAAAAAAAGTTTTATATTAGTCTTTGTTTTTCAGTAAGCGTTTTAGGTTCATATTTTGTTTTCATTCAGCATAAAAATGCTCTCGTTTGAAATTTGCTTTCTCTCTCAGTGTAAACCGTACTTAAGATTTTCAAAAATTCTCTTTCAAACTTAGTATATACTTTTAAGTACTATAAATTTATGTAATTTTATTCAATTGGGGTGAATGTGACAGTTGAAGGCATGTTAGTTTCGATTTCGACACACAATTACATAAATAATTCAAATAGTAAAGCATACTTTTAGGTGGTTGACATATACTGCGCGGTAATTAGACGCACACACATATATACGGAAACATACATTTAGGCGGGTACAGATATAAATATGCGTAGCTGTTGGTTGGGCACAGTAAATGTGGCTAAATAAACCTGACTTGTTGGTTGGTGTTGGCTGACAAGCTTGCTGGTTGGGAGGCAGGGGAGAAGTAGAAAGTTTTTCGGTAATGCATCAAACAAGAATGCCATATACGTGCAACGTATCATAAAAACAATTTCGAAACAAAACATACTCGTATATGTATAGACTTAAAAACTATATGAAAAAATTATAAATAATCTTTAAATGCGTGAGGAATGCTATGGCATTAAAACCAAATATATTTCATCTCCAAAAAATACATAAAATATTGCAATTTTTGTTTAAAATGCATTTTAAATTGGAAATTAGTATATGAAACGATATGGAATCGGAACGGAATGAAGTGGAATTTGAGGGGAACCTCAAAATAATTGCAACACTACAACAAACAGAAAATGCTTAAATATTTTGTGTAAAAAATGTACGAAATTTATAAGAAACGTGTGGGGAATGGAACGAAGTTTACTCGAGTGCAAAGTATTATGCATAAAATATTAAATATTAAACTCTTAAACAAAATATGAATTCCGTAACGTAAAATCACCTGACATGGCTGAAATGTGCTTAAATACGATATGGAACGAGTTGGAATTGGAAGGAGCGCTCCGAGGTGGTAATGGAACGGGTTTGAATTAAAAAGTAATAAATTTAAAGATTGCATACTCTTTTGGCGGGTATATTAATTTCGCTGTAAAAACACTTTTTACGCAAATAGTATAAACTAAATAGAAATTATGGCAGTGGGACGCTTTGGAAATCATATTTTCACTTTGTCTAAATGTCAAAATTGTGCGTGTTTTCATATCACGTCATAGATTAGCTTAACGAAACAGTTTTACCTTAGTGTTTGAGCTAAGTGTATCTCAAACATATATAATGATTTGAAAACTTAAGTTCCTAGAGAGCGCAGAAATCGCCAAAACTGCCTGCCTATAAACCCAACACACTCACCACCAACAACCAACCACCGATCTTTCTTTACGTCCACTCCATTTATTTAATGCCTACGACCACTATTGCTACCGCCACCATCGCTGCTGCCCGACGCGCCATCTGCTGCCCAACGCTTACGGCGCGATTTCTGCATTTGCGCCGCAACACGACTCGTACTCGGCGCGACCTCGAAGCTCGCATACATCTCTACCTCATTATCCAGCGCATCGTAAGTTTCCGTGGAGACGCCACGTACAGATATCGCAATCGCACGTGCATACTGTTCTTCCTCCGCCTCGTCATCTCCATCGTCATCACGATCATCACTGGTACGTCTTCTCATGACGCCGCCACCTTCACCATGCTCGAAATCGAAACTAACATTCTTACTATCTCATCCACCCCGATGCACTTGTACCGTCGCCTCGGCTGATTCTTGGCTGCGCAACTGCTGTCGGTACTCGTCCAACTCCTGCATGCGATAGGTGCCCAGGTTCACCTGCATCATAAGTGTCTCCATGATGCGTTCATTCTTGAGCGCTTTCGAGGGCAAGACCACCGTCAAGAGTTCGCTTGGCGATATGCGACAAAGATTGAGATCGCGCGTCAAACGTTCCATAATGCATTCGAACTCGAATTGTGTATCCTTATTGGGATGATTCTTCATTTTCGCCACCTTGTTCTTCGCCCACATCAGCATCGCTTCGAATTTACGTATCTCGGGCGTTTGCAATTCCCGATTCATAATCATCTGCACCATCGATTCGGAGAGATTAAGATATTCGGGACATTTAAAGAGGGCATGCGCTTTGTTCTCGACAAAGGAGAGTATCATGTTGACCAACTCGGAGGCGGACGTGTAGCGCCAGTAGTAGTTCTCCAGCGAAATCAGCATCGGGCAGACAACCTCGATGCGCAGGAACTGTTTGCAATGATGAAAGCAAGCCTGCAATAGCTCGGGTAGATCATAATGTTCTGCAGCGCATAACAGACCTGCGAGAAACCCCAAATAAGAGAGGTACATATTGGTATGCGTTCAACTTGAAATGTTCTTCGGATGCTTACCTGGTATGGAGACACATGTCAGCGGACACGTGCCCGTATGCAGATAATCCAACAAAACCCGAAATGTGTCTGGATCGAACTCGATGATGTTGAACTCTGTCTGTGCCAACTTCGCGCGATCGACCTTTTGTGCGTCGGCACACACCGAGAGCCGCGGCACAGCCAGCTGATTATTGCCCGGCTTATCCTTATCTTTGTCTTTGCTGTCTCGATCTGCAGAGATAGGAGCAAAGAAGCGAAGAGAAACGAAAACAAAAATTTCGCACGAAACGAAGAACGAAATGAAATTGATAAAACGACGCAAGTGGAACCGATGATCGGTAAAAATTAGCGAGTAGTGTTGGTGGTGTGGAAGTCGTGAGAAATATGTAATGTTTATGAGAATGATGAATGTTAAAAAAATAGAGATAAAGAAAGAAATAAAGAAATGAAATGCAATTTTATGCATTGCGATGCATTTTTGTTAGTTTTTTGATAATGGTCATTTTTATTAAAAAAAAAAAGTAAATATCACAGATTTACGTACAAATTACAACATGAAAGGTGAGGTGAATACGTGGTAAAACATATGAATTTGTGAATAAAAATACAGTAAAGTAACGTTTAAGTAAGGTGAACATATACATGTAAAGAAAAATATGAAGTGAGTATGGCTTGTTGTGCGTGGTGAGTTTGATATGCGGCATATGTCGTACATTTCAGAATGTCATGTAGATTTTAGGCGTTTTATTAGATGAAATTTAATTTTTTAGGCGTGGTGAAAAGTAAAAAAGTGTGGTGAATTTGTAAAATTTTGCAAATTTACGTTTTATGATGGGTTTTTTCATATATAAATATAAAATATTAGCCGCGGAAAGTACAAAGTGAAATACAATATGATATTTCAGTTTAATATTTTAATTTTTTGGTCCGATTATAGAGGTACATTAACATGAAATTTTATTTGATGCGAAATATTATAAATTGAACAGTTAAATTGGAGTTCGATTTTTTAATTTAAATGTGGTTTTGGTGCAAATATATATTTTTTCAAAATGTGTGGTGAATTTGTTGGTAAATATGTTTCCAATTTATTTTAGTGTTTTTACGTTTTAATTTGTATAAGTATAGCAGTTTTTATGGAAGTAAATTGCATGAAGAGTTTTTGCAATGTGTGGTGAGTTTTGTGGTGAATATTTTTTGTGATTTTTTTGTTACAAGTTTATATTTTCAAAATTTGAATATCGGTGTGCCAAATAGTAAAATGAATAGCAGGCTCGCCAGCATGTGGTGAATTTAACATAGTTTTTTATTCAAAGTGGTCACGTATACGTGTGTTGGTTTTAATGGGGTGTATGGTATATTTGGTGTTGCATGATTTGTTAATGAAATTATTCATTGATATAGGCACAGTTTAGGTACAGTTTAAAATTGTACATTTTATTGGTGGTGAATATGATTCATAGACAAAAATTTAACGGAATATTAAGAAAAGATTTAGCATGACAAAGTTATTACGAGATTTGAGCACAAACAACAAATATATTGATGAAAAGTTATTTAAAAAAGTGTGGTGAGTTTTAAAATAATTTTAAAATATGCATAAGGTCATAAAGGAAGTTTATACATTTCGTAGACAAAGTGTTTGCGAATTAGAAGGCATTCGTGGTGAATAAAATATATTTGGTGATTAAAGCAAATCGATGTGTACAATTTTAAAGTGCATACAAATTTAAAATAATTATTTTTTTCAAAATAAAAACAAAAATTATGACGTAAAATCGAAACACATCACATTACATACGACAAGATGTGCCGTTGTTAGTGGTGAGTTTCAAAATATCATATATATATATTATACAAGCATTAGTTTAATAGTAGTATAAGTTCAAGTATATTTATATATAAAAAGGTAGTTCACAAAATACGAGTTCCAAGACATTGGAGGCACCATCACAATAATCAACGAACGTTCAAGGTGTTTATTTTACACGGCAGACAGGGAAGATACATTACGAATTGGTTCAACACACGCACAGAGAGTAGTAGAAAGGTATAAAAAGAAACAAAAAAAAACACATCGATATATTTGTATTCATGTGAACTGAGACTCTTACTGGAACAATCCGTTGAAGATATCCATTTCTTTTTATCCTCCGGATTCAGTTGATTCGTATTCTTATTACGTATCGAACGACCCCAACCAGCGGTGATGGTACCCAGCCGACTAAAAGCGCGCTTTACCATCGGCGATGATGGCACACTCTTCGGTCGTATCGAATCGGAATCGGGCACTGTAAGATAGTTGTTGCTTTTCGGCTTTTGATTTTGCGGTGACACGAGTGATGGTGCGGGCCGTGCGAAAATCTCAGCGACTGGTATTTGCGGCGAACCGAAACCGGTCTGTATACCGTAAAGCATTTCCTTTTATAGTAGAGTAAGTAAGTGAGAGTGATTAGTATAGATTTGTGAGTATGATTTGTTAGTATAGATTTGAGAGCGTGAATGTTGAGCCACCAGTTATTATCGCAACTTACCTGAAAGACACGACTACGCACACCCAATATCGCGCGTACGCCTATGAAACGCGCCTTTTGCTTCGACTGCCCCACCAGGAAGACTACATCGAAAAGATGCGCATTTTGCAGGCACGACGGTTCTTCGTTTAAGAATACACGCGTAAAATCTTTCGCCAACTGATCGTAGTCTTCAAACTGATCGCGCACCGAATCCAGCAGCGGCGAAGAGGGGCGCATGTGACCTGTGGAGACGAGAGAGTTAGAGAGTGAGTGAGAACAAAAGTTTAGTTTTTGAAAGTGCTTTAATGGAAAATAGCGGTATAAAATTAAAGTTTAAAATTATTCAAAGACTGGTTTAGTAATTTTAAAACAAAATAATGTTTCTTTGGATCAAAGGCAGTAGTGGGTTTTAAATTTTTATAAGGTCGTATTATATAAAACTTTAAACGAAATAATATAAAATTTGTTGAGGTGAGGTGCGGCAAGTTCCAAGCAATGCATGCAGGCTGCAGTTAAGAGTTGGAAAGCTCCCAAAATATTTATGTAAATAACTCTTATTATATTTAGAAATACAACTTAAACTCACATATATAAAAAAAATTTTTTTTTCTTGAAAAAAAAATTAAATTTTTCCCAACTAAACATACTTTTTTTGCGTTCATATGTTCTAATTGCATTTCAAGGCATTTACTACCCTCTTTGTTAAACCTGAATATTTATTTATATAATTTAAATTTTTTTTGAAATTTTTAAGCACACATTATATGCATACTTTTGTGGGTTACTATATTTTGTTTTAATTAAAAGGATTTAATCATATCATATTGCAGGCTATTCAGGGCTTTGCTTTACAAATCTATAATTATTATATACATTTTTTTTTTTAATTTTTGAAAATTTAAACGAAAAAAAAGGTATTATGTAACACAAAATTTTTCAAAAAGTTAAAAAAAATTTCTAAATTTGTATAACATAAATATTTGAGAAAATTTAAATAAAAATAATAATTATGAAAAAAAATCTTTTCAAAAATTTTTTCTAAATTTCTTTTTTTATATGTTTAAAAATATGAGATTTTTTTTTAGGTTCCAAAAACTTAAAAAAATTGTATTAAAAAAATTGTATTGTAACTTAAAATAAGTACTTTTGAAAAACAAATTTTTTTAAAACTTAGCATATTTTTGTGCGTTGACATTTTTAAATTGAACGTCAAAACATATTAGATTATAGCAAAGAATTTATTAACATTCTCCGATTATAGTACCATATTTGTTGGACCTGCTTATTTATTTATATAATTTTAAGTTTTTCCAAATTTGCATCCACTCTTGTTTGTGCTTGGGGGCTACTTTTGCTTCGATATATTTTTTATTACAAGGATGTAAAGATATCATATCTAAAATCATATATAAAAATAGCCTACATTGCATTCCAAATATAAAATTTTTATTAAACATTTTTTTTTTAATTTATAAAATTCAAACTTGAAAAAAAAAATTAAAAAATTTAATTTCTTTGTAAATGTTTTAGAATTTGAGTTTTTTTAATAGAAAAAAAAAATTTAAAAAACTGAACTTTAAAAATACAATAATTTTGAAAAACGAAATTTTCCAAACATTTTTTTCTAACTTCTGTTTTTTTGCACAATTTTTATTTCGGATTTTTTTTATTTTTCAAAATATTTATTTTCTAAATTTCTGTTTTTTTAATGTTTGAAAATCTGTTATTTTTTATAAAATGTAAATATTTTAAAAACAAAATTTTTCAAAAATTTTACTAAATTGTTATCAAAATCCCTATTGTTTTGGATTTTGGAGAATCTGCTTTTTATAGCATTAAATACTTAAAACAAAAATTGTTTGTAAAATCAAAATTTTTCAAAATTAAATTTTTTTTATAGTTTTTTTAAGTTTTTTTTTATGTTTGAGAACCTGTGATATTTTTTTATAGAATTTATGTAGTTATTTTAGAAAATTTAAACTTTTAAAAGCAAATAATTTTGAAATATGAAATTTTCAAACATTGTTTTCTAATTTTTATTTTTGAATTTCTATTATTTTTATTTGATACTCTCAAATATCCGATTTTTTTTATAGAATTAAATATTTGAAAAATTTTTAATTAAAAAAAAAAAAGTTTTTCAAAACAAAATTTTTACTTAAAAAAATTGTTTTAAAAAACAATTTTTGAAAATAATTTTTTTTCTTGAATTCCTCTATTTAATGTTTAAGATTATGATTATTAATATTATAGAATGTTAAGTTAAAATTTTTCTAGAATTAAACTTTTCTGTGATTTGTTGATAATTTTTTATTTTTTTTTGCTAAAATCTGCGTCCTCTAAAACGTTTGAAGCGTGTCCTAGACACATATTATTTCATCTTTCATCATATTAAAAATACACAACAATAAACGTGGTATTGACATGTCTCGCCTAACTGATCCACCTAACCACCGACAAGCACAGCAAAAAGTCCTCTCGTGCGCTCGGTATCAAGCGAATTGAGAAATCCAGGCGTGTTTCTGTGCGTATAGTTAGTAAAATTGTATGTGTGTTGTTGAGCTTATGTAAGAAAAGAACGTCGAAGTGGTGTAAACGGTATGCGTTACAAGAGCACGTGTCTCTGAAAATGTCCACACACACACACATTCACTGAAACTCACAGCTGGAGGTGGCAAACGCCTTAAAGTATGTAAGCGCGCTAGTGGCAAAACTGCTTCTTTTAGTTAAGGGTTTGAGCCATTTTATCGGCAAGTCTTTCTGAGCTATTTGTTTTATGATCAACAGCAAAATGCGTATATAAATAAGGGTATTAATTGTGTACACATATTTATTTGTCTAACTGTTGCTACACCGTACACCCACTCATATATATATTTTTTTTGAATACTATACTTTTCACATACTTTTACAAGTCTATTTTTACTCCTTAGCCACATTTGTTTACATATCTATGAATGTGCGTGTGTTAGTGACATTTATTCTTTCCGTTATACTTGTATGCTATGTAAGCAAGCGGTATAGAATGATACAAACACCATCGCAATAAAATCGTAATATTTACTAACTCTAAGCAGCTATTGAGATGACAAGGACATCTGTTACCTTGCAGCCTCGTATCCTTGTGCCATCCATAGACACATTCAATATTACACACACTCGTACACACATTTTCAGCTCTCGCTATTTCTCTCTCGTTCCAACCTGCGCTCGATGTGTCCTTGCCAGCTAACGGTAATTGCGATTGCTCCTTTGCGTAGCCCAAGAAATGCCACAAGCTTTCTTTGTCATCTTCTTTTTATGCTCATTTAGTCCTTCACATACTCTTACTTATTCAACTAGCTATTGTGCTTTTACGTACTTTCACCAGACATCGACAACAGCTTAGTACGGAAAGAGTTAATTGTCTTGCTGTTCATATTATACGCGTAGCACTCAATACTTGGCTCAGTACTCAAGCTCAAGTACTCAATGTTCGATTGGCAGTCTAGATTTAGCTTCAAAAATCACAAGTATGCAACGCCTATTCATTGAAAGCTACTTCAGCTTAAAGTGACCGTCGTTTAGAAGCTCTCTTAAAAGCTCTATAGCTCGTGTGATACCGAGCACTGTAAAGTTTTGACAATCGTATACTTCCTAACCATTAAAATATTTAGATTTAAGTTTTAACCGAATTTACGTTTTTACAACCTTTAACAGAACTTCACGGAGTCTTTCCGGATTCTTCTACTCGTTGCACTTTCGAATATAAGACATTGTAAGCTTTTTGTTTTATCTCTTCCTCTACACAACTTTCAACAACTTTATTCTGAGCTCACTTAGCCTTTCCGTAAATGTTAATCTAGTCAGAAACCCCAAAAACAGTCCGATAACGTTAGTCAAAACCTTAACTTCCCTTATCACAACCTCTAGCAGTACTTCGCGGAGTCTTCAGAGTTTAAATTTTTATAGCTCTGCTCCTTGAACCTTCAAGTATAAGGTACTGAAAGCATTTTTATAAAACTTTATCTACAATATATTGAACGATTGTATGCTGAGCTCACTTAGCCTTTCCGTATATCTAGTTCTGATTAAAACCTCTTCAAACTCTATCGACTTTCTCTATGATCTAACAATACGTATAGTGCCTGCAGTATCTTGTAATAGAACATGCTCAGTTTGCCCGAAACCCCTTCGACCACACAAGTTCTGTCTTCTGCAGTATGGGGCGTCTGAACCCTGTATCTTTGGTACCAGCTTGCATTATTTATAGAAATCTTGCTTTATCTTTTTAATCCACGGACGGATTTGTGCGCTAAACTTAACAGTACTGCTCTTTATCATCTCTGTATCTGTTTCTGGTATTTTTGCTTAGGGATCAAATTCTTTGATGGGTTGGGTTGTCAGTCAAGCATCTTAGAAGAACCCACTTTGGAACTCGATAACCTTCTGTTGGATTTTCTAAATTTTTTAAGCAGGTACTTAAGTTTGATTTTATACCTTAAGTCCTAACTTCTGCCTTTTTTGCTTCCGTTTGGGTATATCATGACGGGTTCGAGTTCGAATATGGTTTTATATTCAAAAAGATCACTAGCGATTGCATAAAAGTTGAGCTCTTAGATTTTTTCAAAGTTTCAGGCGATAAGAGAGGGTCTTATATGTATGGAGAGCGCTTTTGATACTATTATAGTTGAGTTTTTTAGGACTTCTATAATTTTAGGCTGCTTGAAAAGCTGATCGAAGTATTAAGCACTAGCTTGCAAAGCTCTGGTGCACAATTCATGTGGTCCTCAGGCCTTAAACTCCAACGACCATGCAAACAATGACCGCCTATTTTTTTACATCGCACACAACTTCGGCGCCTTAAAGTGTGCTTAGATTAGATTAGTTTCGAGGTATGCACCGCGACCTATGGTCTATTGTGCCCTAAAGTGTGCTTACACAGCAACTCAATCATGCCCTTTATATGAAGTTTATCATTCACATACATATTTATAAAGTTCTTGTAGGTTTTTATGCTCTCTTGTTATGCCAAGTATATTTTGCTTTTTGAATCCTCGTATTTTTATATTTTTCTTTGCTTTTTATATTACTATTTTTCATCCACTTATATAATATACGCTTCTTCATCAACATATGCTTTTGTTATCGCTTAGTCATTCACACGGCTCGCCATTGCATTTGCTGCGAGTTATCATCATGCTTAGCGCCGCCAAAATCTAACAGAATATTCGCATGATTGATGAGATTTTCGCACGCAAATATTTTGTGGCAGACGGCGGAGGGATGTAAGCAAGTGGTCACAGCCGCTGGATGTAGTGATTGTACTTACTTATATAAATATTATATAAGACTGAAAGTGGCGTGAAGACGTCTGTAACGGAACTTGATGGAACTCATCAAATAAGGCATTGTTGTATGCACGAGTGGATGATATCTTTTGCATTTGTTTGAAATATTGTTTTTAATTTTGTGTTTAACCCAACAATGCTATGTGCTATGGGTTCAGTGATAGAAAGGGGTTGAGAGGCGCACAAATTTGTATGCTCCGAAGCGATTACAATTGGCTGGATGGAGAAGCGTTTTGGAAGATTGAAAGAAAACAGTTTTGTTTGAAGTTTGTGTGGGTCAATTGCTGCGGTTTTGTGCCTTAAACGAAAAATAATTTATGATGTAGCAGAGTGTGGAACGCACTCAGTCGCTTAGGAAGCTGTAAGCTCGCTTATGGATTCGTTGTTAAAGACTCATATAGTTAATTGCTTTCGAGAGTATGCAAATACTTAGCACTGACAGAGCTCGCGGCTTCGAGTACCTTGAATTTTTCTACCAAACTAACTCCTTCTCAGGAGTGCCGCATGTTTTTGGTGTACTGTATTGCTAAGCTCAACGGAAACCAAGTTTGAAATATTTCAAACGAACTTTTCGTTTGGCTTTCACTAAAGAAAATACTTGTGAGAGCAATCAAGTAAAAAGTTGCCGAGGCGTTTTTTACTCCAAACTATTAGGACTAAAAAGTCGCCTGCTCTACTAATGCTTGAATTCATCTTTTATATTTGCAATCATGGAAGCGATTTGACTGAGGTTACTGGAGTCCATCATTCGTATTGTCATTACTCGGCTCGTTACACATAATTTCTGTCCACCAGAGGAACATCGTGGCTAATGCCAAGATTGAATCCACATCAATTGTGGTTGAATGAGGTTCGATAAAAGAAGACTTAAGTCGTTAAATTCGTGGCTTGTGAAAGTTTGAGGATAGTGTGGAGTGGAAATATTGCATGTTTGGAGTCCGAAGGAGCTATTTGATAACCGTAAATAAGTACAAAATAAGTTCAAAAGTGAGCCTTCAGTTTAACTCCCAAAAGTCAACTGTTTCAGAGAACTCATTTGTAGGAACTCGTTAAAAATACAATGCGCTCAAGCGATCTGAAGTCGACTATTCTACCATCATTAACCATCGCACCTTTTTAACCACCGTCTTATTAACAAATGATGTACTAGATTAACATGTCGACCATAAACTATTACTCTCAACGATTGTGAGAAAGCCTTTATAAGCTTTTAAGATTCACAAGCGATGGTCGGCATAAAAAACAGAACTGGTCGAAACTGGTATTATATTTTCTATAAGTGTCTAGTAGTGAATTTTGCTTTTGAAGTATTTCAAGCTCCACTTAATTAGAGCGTTAAGTAAAGAAAAATAAAAACCTTCCTTTTTGATTATTACTTTGAAAGCACCTACACGTGTCCATTTTTTCTCTAAGGACATACGGCATACTAAGGTATTCTTCAAAAATCTATATTCGTTATACTTCTAAGTAAAAGCTCATTGAAATGTATACTCTTCAAAGTACGCTTCTAATCATATTTTTCAGTTATGAACTTAAAGTATTCATTTTTTTTGTTTTTGGTAAACTTCGAAGAACCGATGCTATTTTTAAGTGAAAATTAAGCAGAAACTTTATATTTGAAAGGACACTCGAAGGACTTATTATATTTCTGAATAAAAATATAATGACTTGCCAAATGTGTTATGTATAATTTATGACGCACTAAGTTGATAAATCGTCTGTTTTTGTACACAAATTTACAAATATATCTAGTTGTATTCCACTATATATATATTTACTAATAATAATATAAACACTATTTTAGTATATTGTAAAAGTAATTGTCGTTTAGTAGCTTACACAGTGGGCGTATATACTTCCTTTGATACGCTGAGCTGATAAAGACTGTTTGCTATATTTTAGTGCATACTTCAAGGCGTTTATGCGCACTTTTTTAACTCAAGTAACATAAAAGCAAGTATATGAAACAAAGTGCGCGCTGTCAGCGCGGTAAATACACACATACACATTTACACAGTTAGCTTGAGTGTTTGCTAACGAGATAGCCACATATACAAATACAAATTGCCAAGCGTATAGCAACAAACAAATCACAGCATGATATATGATAATATTTGTTATTGTTGCTACATGCCTGTAACATATGCTCGGAACGCTGACTTGCCGCTCACATATCCTGTCAGTTATTCGAACGTATGCTAAAGCACACGAGAGTCAAAACAAGTAAAATGTACATACATATGTGTGTATGTATAAGTGCTTACGCACTTCCGCAAATAAATGCATAAATAAATACAATATGTGCTTGTGGCAGGCGGTAGGATATATACGCGCGTCAGTGGTTGCGCTGGTGGTGGTGCGAGATGCTATACTCTGGATACACCTAATGCAACGCCCAAAAGTAGGCAAATATTTCTACCAACACAGCTAGTTGCTATAATATGCACACATACATAACCATATGTAAATATGTTTTCGTCGTTGCATAAGTTTAACTTCGATACATGCTTGCTGTCAGCTAAACTGACTAGCGCTGGGCGGGCTCAGAAACCTATGCTGGCCTCTTTTTTGTCATGAAGCCGCGAGCGTACCACTTTGATTGCATGTAACTGATATGAGTTTTTGCCACAAACATACATTAGTAGGTATGTAATTGTAGTAAAAGGAGGAAAATGTAGCAAGGCTCACACTTGCAAAGTAGAGCTGCAAAAACACTACAGCACCTAAAAGTAGCTAGCTATATACTATTGTGTATATGCTTAATTTACGCTCAAGTAGAAATATATTCTTGTATCGAGTTAAATGTGGGTAATTGTGTGACACTGATTTGTCTTGTTTTCTTTTCGCTTTACGTAGTGCCCTTTCGTAGCTTTGGCATAGTTAAGCGCGCCTCAAACTATGCTCAATAAAACAATTGTTGGTCATGTGGCGCATACAACTATTAATCATGGCCGACAATCTAAGCGCAAATGACTGAACATGTTGTCTTATGTGTGTAGTGATGTTTATATCTACATACGCTCTTACGCCACTAGCTTTTTGCACTCGGATTAAATGTGAAATATATCGACATTTGACATGTCCACCAAGCTTGCATATCTCACACTAAGCTGATTAGAATGCAATAGCAATTAGTGTGCGAGCAACCAATATATTGAACCGGAATTGATAAGAGAAAATGTTTGGTTTCGAAAGGGATTTGCTTGCGTGCGTAGATTGTGGTGTGTTGAGTAGGGCGCGTACTAAATGGTGGTAATTAGTGTAAAAGCATAAGGAAATGTGGAAGTGGATACAGTGTGTTCACTTTATTGTGTGAGTAATGTTAAAAATATAGTAAAATTAGTTAAAATTTCGTGAAATACCTGCCAATTTGAACTGGCCTAAAGTGGTATAAATATTTTAACGGTGAAAAAGCATCTTCTTTATGTAGTATGAATGATAAAGTGGCCTTCAAAATGCTTTTAAAATAATGGCATAAACTGGTCGAAAAAATTGTGGTGCATAAAAACAATTTCTGCAATAGTTATTGCTTGAAAATTTATAAAAAACTAGTATAAACTATTTTTTAGTAAAATTTAAGTTTTTCGAATCATTAACACGTAAATAATAATTTGCAATATTTGTTCGAGTGCTTCATGATTCCTAAATTGCCTAATGCGCACAGAAATGCATGATAAACTGGCGTAAATAGCACTTCACTTGCTTGGTTGGTATAAAATACTCGATATAAATTTATAAAAAATTAATATACACACTATACATGTCTAATGTTTTGTCATTAAAAATTGGTCGAACAGCGTAAAACCATCCCAAATTGCATGATAAGCTAGAAGTATTGTTGTAAACATTAAACGTAAAGCATACAATAAATAATAGTATAATTTTCAAAACAAATGTCATATAATACATGCTTCTTAAACTGGTATAATTGAAAATAAAAATAAGAAGATAATATTTAAAATTCAAATATTTGTATTTTAACGTTAAATAAAAATTTCGATATAAGTTTTACAAAATTGTGTAGGCTGTTCGGGACTTAAAATTTAAAGTGCCGTAATTGGTATAAAATAAAGCCACAAATAAATCTAAATACAAACAAGCTATAAATTTTTATTTCAAAATTTAACATCGGTTGGTTTCAAGCATTTTGAGCGTTTGGATTGTAAACTGGTCGAAATTTAGTTTATGCCAATTGGAAAAATAACGGTTGATTTCATTCGTTTTGCGGCATTAATAACAACTATTTGGGTAAATACACGAATTACGTTGGTTGAACTGAATATAAATACGTTGGGTTTGGTAACGTAGCCAAAACTGGTCGAAAGACCAACTTGCCAATTCAGAATGTAAAAAATTTTGAATTTTCCATAATAGTTATGTACTTCAATTTTTACTGGAAACAATTATATATCTTTGCAAGCATTTGGCAAAAAGTAGAAATTATATAAACGCATTTTCAATTATTAATTTGCTTTTTGTTTTTTTAGTATTAAATTTGCAGGTTCTTGTAAACGAACGAGGAGGGTCTCGCAAATTAAGGCTCAACTCAACGCCTACATACTATGCTTGGAACCGAGATTAACACAGCACACATCAACGCCCACTGACGACGATTGCGGTGTGGCCGCCCCTTGGGCTAAAACTCTTGCATGCAACATTTTGTTATATTCATCCTCACCGATGGGTCGCCACGAGCCCCTACGGTACGGTTTCGGTATCTGTCCGGTCTCAGCATGATTCGATAAGTTCATCACCAAATCCTCGAGCATTTGCGAGCGTGTACGCTCTTGCATGCGTGCAAATTTCGGCGCCGAATATGAGGCACGTTCACCATTAACGATTTTCGTGAGTAGCCATTCGCTGGAAAGAGAAATACGTATGAGAGCGCGCGCGTGTGTGTAGGTGTTACAAATGAGTATAAAAAATGTTTAAAAGTGTCAGTAAGAGTTCAGTGTTCAGTGAAAATGTGATATCATGAAAATTTGCAAGTGTTAAACTACTTACCGAAACATTGTACCCTTCTCGAACACCGACTGCTCCCAGAGATACGGCTTGTAGGCGCCGACTTCATCGCGTGTCACCACCGAAACCTCATACCGTGTGGGTTTGTGTTTGATGCGAGCCGAGACACACACCTAGTGTGTGAATTGGATGAAATAAGCGCGTGAGAGTTATCGTTAGAGCGTACTCAAGCAGCTGTTTGGTGTTAAATATATAGTATTTATAAACTTACCAGTATAAATGTATGTAGGAAATGTGACTTAATGCAGGCAGGACTAAAACGCGTATTATCCGCTTCCAGAAATACCACACAGACTATATCGTTGCCGATATGACGTTTGCGTTGTAGCTTTTGCGGATCATGCTTCTCGTAGGGTAAGAGCGTGGATACATGAAACATGATCTCAATGTTACGCCAATTGGTGTAAACCGAATAGAGACCTGCGTGGGAGATATAAATATCATTATTAAAATTATAATTTTTTCCTCCAAAAAAAGTTTATATGTATGTATATAGCTCTCTTTAGCTCTTTATTTCACGCAATTCGCTCACCTGTCAAGTCATGCACCGTATCAAGGCCACCTTTGTATTTATCGAAACCACGTAAACGTACACGATCGCCGAGTAACGTTAGGAATTCATCAAAGAGTATAGAATTTTCGTTATTGTCTAAAATTTGCTCCTCAGAGAATTGATCCTCTTTCACATAAATCA
The DNA here is from genome assembly GCF_042242935.1 of Bactrocera oleae. Taxonomy (NCBI): domain Eukaryota; kingdom Metazoa; phylum Arthropoda; class Insecta; order Diptera; family Tephritidae; genus Bactrocera; species Bactrocera oleae. The sequence goes on from NC_091539.1 coordinate 7,533,312, forward strand.
CACCCACTTTCAGCTCGGATTTTATAAAAACCTAAGTAGACGAAAATTGTATGTATCAGGCTATACTGCAGTACAGCAGAGAGTAGCGTAAAGATACGCTCATAAAAAGAGAGTAAGAGTGAGAGTGAGAATTCGTCATCTTTGAAAACTACTTTTGAGTAATCGGCTTCGATTGCTGTCTTTTGGTAAAAAATCTACTTTTCTTAGATACCTCTATTACTCTCTCTCTTTTTTCTTCGCCTCTAACTGCAACTCATACCTGATCTAGTTTCAGCAGCTCCTCGGGTGTATCGGGCAGTTGCCCTAGTGTTAGCGGTGGATTTAAATTAACTTCTTTACCTAGTGATCTAACTACTTCTTCGCGATTATATCTGCAAATTGAAAATTATTTCTCAGCTGGTTAGTTCATTGCGCTCTTACAAGCACTCGTACTCACCTATCGGCGAAGACACAGGACGCCGGTATCAGTCCATGTACCGTATACGAGCCGGCGCGTACCAATATACGAAATTGATCGCGTCCATTAAGTGTCTCCTGTTTGATTGAGAGTATAACGGGGCCGAGATCCTCATCGCTCGTAAAATAGTTCCAGTGTTCGGTGCCGTAAAAGTACTTCTCATATGTCTCCTGTTCGACGGAGATGAGCTCGAAGGCGCCCTGTTGATCCCATTGATCTTCGATTGTTGTCTTTTTCCTAGGACTTAAACATTCGTATAAAATTGTTCAACGAATGCGTGTGTGTGTGTGCATATGTGTTTGTATATGTGTTCATAAGCGGGGGGTGGCAACGAAATGGTGTTTGTTTATGTATTTGGCGTTTCGGTGGGCGGGGTATTTGGCGTGGTGTAGCGGAAAGGGAAACAAAATGTTGGAGTTATTAAAAAATTCTGGTTGTTGCTAAATCTTTTGTTTTTTTGAATCTTCAAATAGCAAAAACAAAAATGTAGCGCCAATTGCAATTGGTCTAAAATTATTTTTCAACAGTTATTCTAGTGTTTGCTTGTATTTGGCGAGGTTTTACTACGGGGTGCTACTAATTACTACTACTCATACATAAAGCTCTGTTTCTTTGCGAGCTCACCTTGGTGTCGCTTCCGAGTCCTCATCGTCCTCATAGAGATCGCTGCATTCACGCTCGAGATAAGCATCGCTGGAGCTGCCCGCTCGTATATCTTCGTGCTCTGAATCGCTTTCATCCCAATTCGTATGCAATGTGGGTAATGTGATTTTCTGACGCGAACATTCAATCCAGTAGCCAGGTGTGGGCATGAGATTGTGCGGGTAATCTTCACAAAATTCATCTGTAATGAGTATAATTAAAAGGTATTGTGTATATCAGTTTACCAAAAGAGATCTAATTAGCTGCATTAATAATTTGAAAAATTTAAATGAGCTAGTGTCCTTAAATTATAATTAAAAATGATAGTCTTGAAAGCATTTTTCAGCTTAAAGTATAACTGGTCGTTACTGCTATAACTTTTTTCAATTGACTTTTTCGAGTGATGCTTTATTTTAAATATAAATTGTTCTTAAAGGAAATAAATTCATAATATCTCATTACTGCTGAAACTGTTATAAATTTCGTTGAGAATCAAAAATATTTCTTGCTTGAAAAAAGTTTTATACCAAAAATAGAACTGGTCGAAACTGGTATACATTTTTTCATGTGGAGTTTTTAAGCGACTTTATTATTATATATAAAAATTGTGCTTGGAAGAAACAAAATTAAATTATCAGAAACTGGTATAATACTTTTTGAGTTCATAGATAAATATTTTTCTTGTTTTAGAATAATTTGTTTACGTAAACTGTAATTTTTCGAAACTGGTACAACTTTTATAAACTTTTGTTATAATGTAATGTTAATTATATAATCAATCGGCGATAAATAGCTTTCTATCAATGCGATTTTCCACTTAATATTATTATTTTATCTATAAATTTTGTTTGAAGTCGTATAAAATTTAAATATGCCTGCAATCAAAATACGCAATAAGAAACACGAAACAACGAAATTCAATGCTCAGCCGTCAAAAATCATTATTCCTATTTGCTTTATTTCACGAAAAGTTCATTGCATACACTCAGGCGTAATGCACACAAGCCAATCAACTCACCACTAACAAGCGAGTTGTGGCAACTAGAAAATCCAATCAACCGTAAGAAAAACCCAACGATGCGCCACAAAAATTGGCTGATTAGCGGCCACAGCACATGTGAAAACATTTCGCTACCAACACGGTTGGCATATGACAGTCTAAAAGTATGCTACGCCGAAAAATGTTGAAAAGCCCAAACGGACGAGCATGTAAGCATACTAGCTGAGTTTATGAGCAGTGAAGCGAATGTGCGAACACATTGGATAGTCACACACATGCGGATGCGGTGAGTGATAGCTCGTTTGAACGCGACGAATATGTAGAAGAAAGAGAGCAAGTGTAAGAACTGAACTGTAGATGGATGAAAGGCTTAAGCCGCAAAATGGATGCATAAGCTATGCACATGCTATACAAAAGTGATGCTTCAACTACTCAAAGATGTATGCGGTTGGCTGAATTAGCTATCTCAACGAAGCGCCGAGGCAAGAGCGACCCTTGATAATGGCTTTGAAAAAGAACGAAAATATTTAGTGGCTGCGAGCGAAGGCTCGACATAAATGCACAGCAGTTAAGCTGGCAAATGCAGCTAAAAACTAAGTGGCTGTAGAGCTCCATATATAGTTGGTTGAATTAAAGGACTAAAAAAGAGCAGTAGATGGCGTAAAGTGACGGCTTAAGGCGAAGAAAATGTAAACCTGCCGTTAGAAAGAATAAATAGATGTAAGACTATGGCGTTGAAATCTATTTATTTTCAAGTATAGTAAGTATACTAAAAACACACACGCACTTTATTTACACACTAAAAAATAGCAGCTTGTAATAATGCGTTATATACTTTGAGGTACGTCAACCAATTAAAGAATCCAATTAAAATGTAATTCGCGGTACTGCATGAACGCCATACAACAACCGTTTTTATGCGTGCGAGCACATACGCTTTACATAATCCTACCAGCACTGCGGTGGGGGTCATGCAAGTCATGTGCGTAATAAGTAGACAGCCTGAATGTAGGCAACGAAAAGTTGTAATAACTTGAAATGAAACTTTCCCATATGGTGCGCTCTGTGCGAAAGTTAACTTGCAAGATGTTGAAGGCGAAAAACAAAGATCCCACGCGTACAACACTAAATGAAAGGGAAAACATTAATGAGCTCCCGTCATAGCATTTCACTTTGATGGCTTCAGTCGAAAGACGCACGCAAATCGCTTAAGAATATTTTTGTTTTATTATTTAAGTAAATAAGTACACATTTATGTAATATGTTAATGTATTTATTACTGTTTTTGTAATTTTTCTTGCCTAATTAAATCACATTTTGTAAGCGTGTTCTCGCAACTGCTGTCACGCCTGACAGTGTGCTAAATGCAACATATTAGCGTAACCGTGAAGGGTTTCGCGTTAAGGCTTAAATCTACTTATATGAGCCGCTTAAAGGGGTCTCAAAAAGGCGGCTGAGAAGGGTTTGACGTCGATGTATGCACGTGTAAGTTAGTGCTCGAGTAATAGAGTTGTGGCGGGCATATTTGTGTAGGTTTATGTGTACATACACATGTACATATGTATGTAGTTGTGTGGAGAGAGCATAGAGTAGCAATGTATTTTGTGCAATCGCATTTTAGAGTCCTGACAATAATTTTATTCGAAACAAATAAGACTGTATAGTTCCTTATAAAGAATAAACGCAATTTTCAATTACTATATAAACTGGTCGAAATTTAATAAATACATATTTTCACTTTTGCGGCATTAGTATTTGGTTTCAAAACCCTTTTCTGTTAAAAAAAATAACTTTTACGATTTTTTTGAACTGGTCGAAAATTAAATGTATGTTTTAGACCTGAAAATACATTAAACTTTTCTGGTTCTAAGCTCTTATAATACACTACTATTTTATTGCAACAGTTTTTGTAAGTTGTAAACTGGTATAAATTAGTCAAAATTAAAAAAAATAAATAAATGAAAAGGATAAAGTTGAAATTTTTAATATAAATATGTATATTTGAACTTTGAAATAAATTTTTTTTTGTTATTTTGTGAACTGGTCTAAGTCCCTTTTTAATTGCATAGCTGTATGATAGCATGCTTTTTTAAATATCTTGGTATTCATTTTACAATTTAAATCAAATTCAAAAACTTCTTTAATTACAACAATAAAATGTATTTTGTAACAACTTAAATAACTCTCTATGTACATACACATACATACATATGTACTTGTATGTACATACATTTTTATGTACATGTAGATTCTAGGTCTATCTCATATTAAAAGATAAATTGTCATATTACAAGACCTCTTTCTGTTATTAGAATTTAATGAAAGAGACCATTCCATTCATGCCATATTAAATTTTCCACAAAATGGCTACTTTAAGCCGACTGGTATAATTTAAAAAGCGGTCCAAGCACTTAATGCACGTTTCAAAATTGTTATTTCTGCACTTTATAAAGCTTTTCAGCAACTAAATAGCACTTTATAAAACTGGTATAAACTGGTCGAAAATTATACATTTAATGTTTTTCGTAAACTGCATGTATGGTCTTTCTTCTCACGTGTACTTCCAAACTCAATGCCTCACGTGAGATTTTTAGCCATTTGATCACTTCCGAGGTGGTCCTTTTAGTTTATTTATACATACTTACATATGTACCTGTACACGTGTATCAATACAAATTAATATGTATGTGTGTGAGTCAGAAATTTAAAAATCGCGCCACATGTGCACACTTTTCCAATCAATTTTTGTTTGTACACACCAACCATAACTTTTTAACGCTTTCGTAGTACGCTACTCAGGCATCGTGCCGTGTATATAATATTTAAGCATATGTTTGCTTGGACGTCAAACACATAAAAACAGTTTATGGCTGCAATTGAAGCCAAAGCGTTTCCCACATTTTATTATTTATATTTTACTTCTCTTTTTTCTTGAACTATAAATTATTTTTATATATTTTTTTAAGCTTTTACGTAAAACCGAAGAAAAAATACTGAAAAAATAATCATAACTTTTTGCAACAACAATTTTTCATATTAAGAAAAGCGTGGAGGTTGAGAACTTTGCCAGTAACTTGGCGGAAACAAACTGTGTGTCCTAAGATGTAGGTGTATACAAACATATATGTATGTGCTTGTTTGTTGTATAAGCTGTTGTTGGTGGAAAATGTGGCGCGCTCAATACGTGGGCGAGGTATAAAAGTTGTAAAGAAAAAGTAGTTGAGAAAGTAGCATAAAATGTAAACACAAAAAAAAAAAACGCAGCTAAAGTGGAATGAAGGTACGCAAAAGTGCGTAAGTAATAATAAAACAGTGAAAAACTTTGGTTGTGGAAGTAGTCAGACAACAAAAAGAATAGCAGGCGTCGATATGAAGAGTCATAGTGAACAGGAAATTGGATAGCAAACTGTTACACCGAGAAACTTAACTTGTAGCTTAGCGCTGGCTTATAAGTGAAGGAAAAGCAGCACGGAAATTGACTAATATAAAGCAGAAGGAGCTTGCATGAGATGAACTTATAATCGCGGTAGTGGGATGTGGCTTATTAAAATGGCACTAGTTAGGCGCCGAGATAAACGCAAAAAATAATATAGCACTTTCAAGTAGGATAAATGAGCATAAATTGTATAAAATAATACTACGAAATACGCTTAGTGTATGTAAATTAAAAATAATATTAATTTGAAAACTTGTATAAACTGGTATAAGTATGAAGTATCGATTATAAACTGCGTAATTTTGCACTAAAAATTGCAAATTGTTTTCTTTATGCACTAGTGCAAATATATGAAAATTCAAACTGGTATAATAAAGAATACAACCTAAATTCATGGTATTGAGGTGGATAAACAAAAAAATTGGTTGCATAAATTATATTCGTATTAGGTCTCTCTGTCACTCAATTGCGCGACAATAAAAAAATAAAACTGGTATAAAAAATTATACAACTACATCACATTGAAGTGCGTTGAAAAAAATCTCATAAGTTGATATTTAAAGTGCGAATAATTTTTGACTTGATGCTACATAGTTTAGCAACTGGTATGAATGTACATTTTCTCTAAAATATGCTTTAAAGTTTACAAAAGTACTCCGAGCAGCTTTAAATGCATGCAAAGGCTTCTAAGAAAAGCACATATATATAATATGCTCTAACTAAAATCTCGTATGAAGCGTTAAGAATATTTTTTGGCTTTTTAAACGACTTTAAAATAAAAAAATATGGCAAAAAATGAACACACAATTGTCTGGTCTTACAGTTAACTAGCGCAATTTGCATTTTGCTCCATATGAGATTTTTTATATGAAGTTCTAGTGCGTATATGAACATATGTACATATATCGTAAGCAATCATATCGTTGTACATATTGTAGATATGCGTACGGCTATTGCTGTGAGGTTCCGACAGTCATAAATAATAAATTTTATTATTTTTACGTGTAGCAAGTGTGCCATTGACACCTGACACCCAACACAAGTCAAGCAACAATAGCAACAAGTAAGTAAAAAAAAAAAAAAAATTAAAAAAGTGATATTAAAAGCGAGTAACTGAAGGGGGTGAACTTGATTGGTTTTTCGGCACGTTTGTCTTTAGCTTTTTTTCTTCTTTCTCTCCATATACCATTCTCCACTGGTTTTATATAGGTTTTCGCATTCAGAGCTTATTACATTTATATCAAAGTGTTTTTCGCTGTTTTAATATTTTTTCTTTATACCTTTGTACACACAACCAGTCATTTTCCAAAGCAAGCATGTGCGCGGATTTTTTATGCAAAGTCTTTTGCAAATATCGTGGATTAATTGAGCCAATGGGGATAAAGGTCTGTTGGAATTATTTTTATTAGTGCATATACACATGCATTTACACAGATTTATCTATGAACACATTTTTTTTATACAATTGAGCACATTTTTCCAAACTGGTATAAACTTTTAAACTATAAAAAATTTGCCTAAAATACAATATATCATGTATATGCAATATTCTAAACGCTGCTGTGCTAAAAAATCATTTGAAGAAAACTGGTATAAATCAAGTGACGTGTAGAAGTTGTGTTTGAATAATGTTTTGTTAGTAAAAAATACTCTTTGTGGACCTTGTTTGCTATTAAATTTAGTTTTTTTTAAAACTGGTCGAAATCTATTTATAATATTTTTTCTTCAAATATACATTTTGTTATTCCAATAGTAGTTCCAAAATGTGCTAAACAACTTGTAACTAGCTGTGTTCTACTTTTACATACTACACAGTCACCTTTAACCCCAAGTTCAGCTCCATTCGCACATTATGTACAAACTTATTAACCAAAAAGAAAGCATACCTTAGTCTACCTAATCACTCTCATGATTCCCCTATTAATTGGCATATCAGCATTAATGTCTGCCATTAAATTTAGATATAAATAATGCGCTAAAGTCATGATGACGTACTTAAGGCCACCAGAAAGAATGAAAAAAGTGAAGCAACAATAAAAACAACATAAACTTGATATTACTTGCGGCAATGTAAAACACACGGCTATGCCGCAGTTCATGTAAAAAGTTTGTGCTAGCAAAACTTCCACTATAATGAGAAAAAAAATACAACAATATTAAATTTCTGCCTGTTTTCATTGTTGTTGTGCACTGAAAGGGGTGTAAAAGTTTTCACGCCAGACAGCAGCCGGCATATTACTGGGTTGGTAGAAGTTGAGGAAAAAAATAACCAAACTTTGACTATGCCAACGACATCCATCGACAGTTGGAAGCTGCTAACTTGCCAACGTTCGCAACATTTTGGTTTCACCTTAGTTTGCTCATTCTTTTTGTGTCTTGGCATTTCCTATTTTTATGCGTGTGTGTATGTATGAACTATAAGATTTTTGTGAGTTTCGCCTTGCCATTGTCATTTGCTTGCCAAGGGCTAATTTGTTGGTAATTTATTTGTTCTTAGCTGAGTTTCAAAAGTGTTGTGAGTTTGTTTCGTTTGCAGCTTCGATTTTCTTATTAATTTTTTAGGTGAGCAACCATTACCGTTAGCATGATAATAGCGATACAAATATGCAGCGGAAGTTAGAAAAACAATTTGTCTAACTGCGATATGACAACAATTAATACAATTCTTTTTATGAAAAAAAAATACTGAGTTGCCACCTTTTTGTTAATGAGGTTAACAAAAATAGTTACTATATAAAACAATAAAAAAATAACAAAAGGCTTAACATATTTAAGTCGCGACTATTTAAAATATATAATCTATAAAAATTGTATTTCTGGGGTTGCCAGAAAGCTAAATTCAACACAGTTAAATAAAAAAAAAACTTATAAAAATGTGGGAAATTATAAAGCACTTGATAATTAACATATATAAAAGTTTAAAAACATTATAAATTTCGCATGCAAGTTTTTATACAGCGTTGCCAGATAGCTTAATTTAATTAGTGAAATAATTGTATAAAACACATCATAATTACATAGTATATAGAAGTTTAATGCTAAATCACAATATAAAATTATACATTTCATATCCAATTTTTTATATTGCCTGAGGTTGCCAAAGTTTGTAAATAAAGTGTCACCGACTTTATATTAAAAGCAAATTTAGTGCAGAAAATAGTTTAAAATTTAAATGGGCTGTACACTAATATTTTGAAATTTTATGTACAGGGTTGCCATAAAGCATAGTTAAAACAAGTTAAGTAAATAAATTTGAAAAAATAAATAAATTTTAAAAATTCATAATAATTCTATAGAGGTTCAATATAAACAAAATTTGTTTTATTTTTAAGAATTTATTATGCCATAATTATTTACAGGGTTGCCATGTTTGTTACTTAAGTTATCATATACACTTAAATTGAAATTAAATTCATGCATAAAACATTTTACACAAATTTTAATAAAATTCTGATTAAACAAAACATATATTAAAAAAATACCATGAAAAGAGTTGCCGTGTTGATCTTTTCGATATTTCGTTAAACTAATTGGAAATCTTTTTTTATTCTGTGATTACATAAATGTAAACTGAAACTGTAAAAATATTGACACCAGTTTTATATTTTTTGATGCAATTATAAAACAGAGTTACCACCTACACATGTTTTTAAAATTTTTTTTAGTATCGTAAAATGTTATAGAATATTATGCAGCTATTTAATTATTTAAAAAATTATTATGAATTTTAATTATAATTTTTTTAACTTTTTGCTTGCATGAATTTTCGCTTCCTACATTTCTTTTTAATATTTTTTTAAAATTTAAGTATTAAACAGAGTTGCCTTAATTTTTTTCTTTCAGTTTGTTTTAGTATTGGAAAATGTTATAGAATATTATGCAAACGTTTAAAAAAATTTTGCTCCGAATTCTAAATATTTTAAAAGGTTGCCATATTATTCGTGTTTATTTACAAAATAGTTATGAAATTTACAAAATTTCAATATATTTTTGTATGAAATTTTGCTTCAATAAACATTTTTATTTACGTAATTTTCTTCGTTTCTTTTTATTTTTTGGTTTAAACTAAAAAACAGTGTTGCCATACTTTTTTTTTTAAATTGAAATATTTTTTTTTAAGAATTGGAAAATGTTATACTTTGTTATTGAGTTGTATAAAATATTTAGCTCCGAGATCTAAATATTTAAATGAGTTGCCATATTATTCGGGTAAATATTTCCAAAATAATTATGAAATTTATAAAATATCATTTATAATTTTTTGCATGCATTTCCGTTCCAATGAACGTTTACTTACAAAATTTTATTTCTTTTCTTTTTATTTTTTGATTTGAATTAAATTATTGAAAAAAGTTGGCATAATTTTTTAGAATTGGAAAATGTTATGCATTATTATTCAACCGTAGAAAATAATTTTATTCTGAAATCTTTCAATAAAAATAAATGGTGTTGCCACCTACTAAGATTTTTAGCTTAGATAGCTAGCTTGTGTTAATGCTCGTTAGTGTGTTTTGGTGTATATTTTTATCACAGATTAAAATTTTAATACAATTCTTTAATGAATAAAGAATTCTGGTTGCCCGCCACGGCGTATGAGTAACCTTAAATTTAAAACATCTGCGATTTAAGGCAGTTCGCAACACAAATCTGCCAACAAAAACCAGTTTGCACTTATTTAATGCATTGCCATTCGCAATAAACTGTTGCTTGTGTATATCCTGCCGCATATCCTTGCTACATTATACAAGTATTCAACTACAGCCGACACTTAACCAATTTGTTGACTTTATTTAAGCAGCGCTAGAATTGCTCGTTGACAACATTGAGTACTTTACACCTGCTTGAAATATCAAGGTGACGGTGCCAGAACGCTGCAGCAGATACACAGCCACAACACACGCACACGCATACACATACAAGTATAAGATCGAAAGCAAACAAACAAATGGTTGGTTATGAAAAATAAGCGAATCGAAGTACAAATTGCAGACGCTGAATGAATAAATGCGCGAAGCGACGGTAAGGAGGAAGACTGAAAGCCGGCAAGTGTCAGTTGGGAAGGCATTGCGGCAGGACATGCATAAAATGCATTAATCTATTGCAGCTCATAAATTTTAAAGTGTGCACTTCCGTGCGCTCGCGCGAAAAAAAAGAAAAGTAGAAAACTGGAACAAAAACTGGCACGAAGCAGCCTCTATGGCAGAGGAAGTGGCTCAATGCGTAGGAGCGAAGTACGGTAGTGGTAAGGAAGAGTGAAAACAACTATTTTGCGGCCATGCTGGGCTGCATTGCCACCTTGCTGGCCCCTTTGAAGGCCAGCAGCAGGCATTACAGCTTTTTCTAAGGACAATGGTGACAACCTTGTCGCCTCAGCTTCCTGATTACGTTATGCGTGAAGGACGCAAAGACAGAAGTTTTCGATTCATGGCGCATTTTTTTTTTTTTGTGGAATAGGGAAAAGTTTCGCATTTTCACTGCAGTTGCGCTGCTGTTGAGTAATTTATGTGTCGTTCATTATAATATATTCGTTTCTATTAATTTTTCTACAAAACGTTAAGTCAACTATGGTGGATCAGGGTTCAAAGTACAAAAAAATAAGAAATCAATTATATTAAAAATTTCTTTATGAGATAATATATGTGAAATTGAGTACTTAGTGTTATTTATAGGGTGCTTTAACGAGAGCTTTTGTTTTGAGATTTGATGAATATATTTTTCAGAAGAGCACTCGATTCCGTTCGTTCAGTTTGTACGGTAGCTATACGCTACTGTGGTAGGGTCTCCGCGGTTTCCTTCTGAGTGTTAGAAAGTTGGTGGCAAACTAAATATACCCTGTTCAGGGTGTAAAAATGGTAGTAAAGATGTTCTTATTTTCTCGTAAAATATATATTCTAAATACAAGACAAATCGACTTACAAATATAGGTGTTATAAGCATGCCGATCTGAGCGCCATCTAGTGGCGAGCTTGTTATTGGCTGTGATACTTTATATTATATTTGTATATTTTTTTTTCCATAATTTTAGCGCTATTGTTTTAAAAAATATTTCTTTTTAATAGACTTCAATGTATATACATAAGTATTTTAAATCTAAAGCAAATCGGCCCATCAAGAATGAATGTTGATCGCAGAGTCATCTAGCGGTGAACTTTTCTTTAGCTTAGTATGTTTTATATTTTGATATCGCTTGCTTTAACTTGATATATTTTTAGTAGCCGAGTCAGGTTTCATTCTATATTTTGTATTATTTACTCCATCAGAGTTACTTTTTCTCTCTTTTACTTCACTATTACAATATCTCCAATTTTTTTTTCTTTAAATAGCATTTTCCTTACTCCATTTATATTAAAAACAACTTCATCGACGGAAATTACATTTGCTTTCAACATAAAAAAGAACAGGAAGAGACGAGTACGAAATCCGGCACAGCAAAACGCAAGTCAAATAAATTTTAACAGCCAAAGGAGCAAATTTGCTAAAAGGAGTAATTAAAATTTGCATTTTATTAGCGCTGAATGTCGGTTTAATGCACTTTTAACGGTTTAGCGCTTGAGGCCATTACAATTGGGAGCGAGTTAGCACTGAAGAGAGCGAGAGGGGGAGCAGACGAATTAGTGTGCTATAGCAGGGTAGTCAAATATTTGTAATTTGTAGCGCTCTTCACTGCCATGTCGCCTTTTCTCTCTCGCAAAGCTCAAACCATGCACTGCTCCACCAATTTTATATGCCAATGTGGCGCTTGGTGTCATATTGGTCATTAAAAATTCCATTAAACGACCGCTCTAAAAATTAGTGTCACTAATATGATATTTGAGCACTTTATGGGAATTCGAGACATGCCTAAAAGTATGTTAGTGTTCAGTAGAATGAATTATAACGATATCTTAATTTCATATTTATGTGAATAGTTTTTCTGGCACCAGTTATTATAGAGCTGATGCCTTTTTGGTATTTTTATGGGTGAAATAGTTAGCCGCACTCATGAAAATTGAGTTATTTTGTGATTGTACTCAATGCTATTGGAATGGAAATCATGATTTGGCCGATAGAGTGTAGTGAAATTGGTTGTTGTGGTGAATTGAGGGGCTTAGCAAAAGCAAAAAACAATTTTCGACAGAAGTATTGTATACAAATAATTTTAATATAGCCGCTAGATGGCGCAGTGCCTACTTTAGCTGAAAACAACAGACCTAGTGTCTTGATTTGTTTAGGTTTTTAAACATTTTAATAAAATCTGTGTTCTTTCAAAAATTTACGCACTTCCGAAAATTTCATTAAAAAAATATGGCAACCTTTGACTGAAAATATTTTTAAATTATATTTTGATAGCATAGGTGATCTCTGCGAAGTTTAAACCGTAAAAAAATATTTCCCAAAAAATATGGCAACCTTTGACCAAAAATATTTTTTTATTAATATTTTTTAATTATATTTTGATAGCATACTTGATCTATGCGAAGTTTAAACCGTAAAAAAATATTTCCCAAAAATATTCCATAGATGATCTATGCAAAGTTTATACACAAAAAAATAACTTTACAAAAAACATGGCAACCTTTGACTGAAAATATTTTTTTAATTACTATTTTTCATTGATATTTTGATAAAATAACTGATCTGAAGGGTTAAACCTTAAAGAAAAGTATTTTTACAAATATATGGCAAGCTTTGTTCGAAAATATTTTTTAAATTACTATTTTTTATTGATCTATACCAAGTTTAAACACTATATTAAAATATTATGCAAAAAATATGGCAACCTTTAACTGAAAATATTTATTTTATACTATTTTTCATTGCGCAAGTTTGTTAAATGAATTATGGTACGATTCACAATAATTGTTTTTGTTTTCTTGTTGTGTTGTTATCTTATCTTTTCAAATTTTTTGTTCTTTTTTCAACAACTTGGCAACCCTAAAGTTTATGTTTTATTATTATATCCATATTACAAATTTATTAGCGCATGTTGTATAACATTTTTGCGATCGTAAAGCCAAAATAATTTTCCGTGACTTTGTAGCGGAACTTAACATTAATTTTTTCTAGAAAATTAGGCAAATCGGTAGCAAATTCTGCCGCTAGTGGGCGCTATGTCTAATTTATTTCAAACTCAGCGCTGATTGCTTGCATACAAAACTACAAATTAATTTTTCTGCGCTAATTTGCTTCAGTAAACCACATTGTGCACGAAGCAGTCAGAAAAATATACATATATATTTTTATGAATATTTGTTGCATTCATCTTTTCAATAGTCAGCGTTTCTAATTCTACTTTAACCATGTTTTATGGATTTTTTTTTGTAATATTTGTGTTATTCTACAGCTGCTAGCGATATATCTGTTGCTGAGCGCCCCTGAAAGCATGCTACACTTGTTAATGTATATATACTACACAATTTTGTTACTGTTTTTGGCATTTGTTTTTGCATTTACTTTCGCTTTCTCGCTGGCTGCCACACTCATCAATCAAAAATATCGCTATTGAAGCGTTCAAGCACAGCACCGCTTGCCACAAGCGCTGAACGTGAGGCGCATAACTTGAGCTGCGCATAAAATCAAATGCCAACAACAGCAACAACCACTAAAACACAAACAGCTAAGCAAGTAAGTTTTTCGCAAAGTTTCGCCGCTAGCAACAAATAAACAATATGTTGCCACATAACAACCGTTCTGTATGTAGGTGCAACTTGCAATAGATATGCGTCGCTAAAATTCAAAGCAATTTTATAAATGCTGCCACAAAACTCCGCGCTGGCAGCAGCAACCGTCGTGGTTGCAGCGCCTGTGGTGGCATGTTGCATGTTGCATGCCACAAATTGGATGCCCGCCAATGTCAGTGCGGCGCGTAATGTAATATTGCAGTTTAGTGTGCGGCAACACATACACACACACATATATGCACATACTTGCGATACATTTACAGTTAGCAGGCGCGCTTATTTGTACTTGCTGTTGCGCTTCAGTGTCACTTACAATGGCGGCGCTTTGACTGGAGGGCCATGCCATGCCACACCAAAACCCAGCCACGCTGTCAGCATATCAATAGCTACAATGCCAAGCACTTACATGTATGTGTGAGCCCTTGGTTTGATAGAAAGATACTTGCGCGTATAAATTTAAATAAGCGCTGATTTATGTTTGTGCATGTGTGTGTGTGCTTGCCCTTCACCATAATCGCATTTTCATTTTTCATGTAATTCGACGAAGCGAGGTTAGCTGAACGCATACAAATGCGAACTATTGTAATTTGGTAACGGGAATTTAGCGCGGAGTGGGGCGTGAGCGTGCTCGCGTACAAGCTGACAATGCAAATATAGTGAATTGGCGAAATTTCGGTTGCTGCTTAATCCAAAAACGGGGTAACGGCGGTGGTAAATTATGTATGTTGAAAGTTCATGTAGAAATTTCGAAGTTGAAGTTGTATACAGTTTCCAGAATTCTCGCGGGAGCGTTGTTAAACGCGAAATTGAGTTTTTAAGCGCTTATTTTATGCAAAAGTTTTCAAATATTATCAACTATGCATTTTCAAGCACATAAATGTACTTTTACTGCGAACTAATGTGGATCAATTCTGTCAAGTTTAATTAAAACAGTTTTTATTTTTAAATTTTATACAAATAATTTAGCTATGAAATTTAAAAAAAAAATATTTTGACTAAATTTGACGCAAAAATCGTTCTTTGTTGGTGTAAAATACAAAAATAAATAAAATTTTTGACCATAAAAATAAAATAGGTGGCAACTCTATTTGAGAATTTTTAAATTTAACTGAAAATTTTATAACTATTATTACCTGTTTGGTGAGTTTAAAAATTTTGAGAGATAATTCTGTGACTAAAACTCAATGCAATATAGTATTTAAAAATAGCTGGCAACCATAATTAAAGTAATTTTTAATACAAAAACAAATTTTTTAAAAGTATATTTTGACTATGAAAATTTTACACAAACATCGACCACTATTGGTATAAAACGCAAAAATAAATCGATTTTTGACACCAAATAAAACCATCTGGCAACCCTGACATATATGTTTTGTATAGGTATATCGAAAATTTTAAGAACAATTATTACTTGCTTTGTAATTTTTGAAATTTTATGTGGCCATGTGTCAAAAAGTTTTAAAAATTCAATAATAGCTGGCAACCATGATTAAAGTAATAATTTATAAAAAATCAACAAAATCACATTTATTTAATTTTTTTATAAGCTAACTTTAAATTTTAAAATTTTATCAATAACAGTTTAAAACATTTGCCAACTTTTTCTCTTAACGGTCCATTATACTGTTTCTTTAATAAAATTTTTGTAGGAACAGAATTTAGTACAAGCTAAATTCTACACACGCGTCTAATCAACACTTGAGCGTTATTAAACAACAAGCAGCATTTGTATCCATAAAACAGAGAAGCGTACAGAGAGCCCCGTCCGTATGAGGCGTTGATTGTGTTTCCCTTTGGCGGATGCGTGCACTTGTGTGCACTTCCGTGCCGCACTAATATGTTTTATGTGTCCGGTGGGCTGCCTCCCTTTTTCCTGTGCAGTGCTGCCGTCACAAGCAACACAAATGGGATTAACGCTGCTAAATCCAGAGGAAAGGATGTCCGGCTGCCACACAAGCGCGCGAGCACACAATGAAGGGCGATAATGTGTAGGATGTTAAGAATGATAGACAATAGCGAGTTGATGGGAGTGTGACATTATATCCAAATATAGTTCAAAGCAAACTATGTAGGAAATTCGGAAGTTTAAAAAGTGCGAATGAAAAAGCCGGAAAGTGTAAATCTAAAGATTGAACTCTTTGAATGGTTCTACAAAGGCGGCGTTAACCTTTAAGTTCAGTGCAGTGAAGACTGAGCTTTTGAATTGTGTTTCTAAAATCGTCCGAATGACAGAGTCGAAAAATTCGAATCTAAAAGTTGAGCTCTTTGAGCTCAAAGGCGACGTAAATCTTTGAGCTCACAAGATAAGACATCCAACAACAGATCCAGATAATCCAATTGATTGTACTCTTACGATAGGTCTACCTAAAGGCAAGAATAACCTGACAGTAGAAATCAATCAGTTCGACTTAGGTGGAGACCTTAGCTGTTTTGTCAAATCTCCGCCGTCGATATCCAGTGGAATCTATTTCGGTCAAACATGTTGGTGAAATGACTTTGTGGTCGAAGTAATTCTGGTTTTACTTTAATCATTAGTACCCTGCAGAAACAAAAGGTCATCCACGCTGCCAACAAGTGGTTCTAATGAATTTACATCGATTAACTACATTATTTAATGTTAACCTGGACCTGAGGACTCGGTAAGTGGGTCGCTGTTAGTGGAAAAACTACTACAAATTTGACTTCCAAAGCCTTTCTGTGCGATACGACCCCAAATATCAGCCATTTTGGTTACCATTCCTCTTTTTAAATCACTGCCTACAGGTGTTCCCATCTAAAAGGAATCAAAAACAGATTTCCGACCACTTGGCTCACTATAAAAGGCAGCGCGCTGAGCAAATGAATGCAATTTTAATTGAATTAGGGAGAGAACATTCAGCTACGGCTAGAAGGCGCTGCACTTTAAAATACATGAACATTCATTATTGCCCGCCTGGCGTCCAAATAGCAAAGAAGCCATAGCAAAGCATTCGAAACAATTGGTTGGTTTCAGCTGCCTGCGGAGATGCTACAAAAAGCAGAGGAAGTTTTAATAGCTGTCAGACTTTTGGGTATCCCTGCTTGTTTGCTTTTGTTTCGAAATGCATACGTGAGCTTTGGGTGCGGCCCAGCGCATTTGGTAGTTGAATTTTAATAGCCGAACGAATGCAGTTGGTGGAAGTTAGTGTTTAAGTATAAAATAGTTCTGGTGTGGAAAATTAAAGAGCTGCGGTTACGGACTGAACTCTCAAAAAGTTGGAATAATTAGGCAGGATTGGAACGTTTAGAATATTACTGTGAGTTTTGAAATAAAATCTGAATATGTTGAATTCTTTCAACCTGTGTGGTACAAAAACGAGGATCTCAAATTATCTCCGAAGAATTGATTTATTGGCACAAAAGGTTGACAAAACTCTGTTTCCGCTTATATCTGCTGTTAAAAGAGTGAAGATCAGAAACCAACTTCTCTTTAAGAGTTCATCCTTCTCTATAGAGATGTCGAATATATTTTGTTGTGAACTTCAACTCCGTTTAACGGTCTCGGCGGAGTCAAGTCAATGCTGTTCTCTTCACCACAGTTTTGTACCTAGAACGATTGTAAAATTTTTTCGTCCAGAAGCCAAATCAAAAGCCTCTCTTCACCACAGTTTCATAAAAGCCTCTCTGCACTCGTAATGCGCTTTTATTGAGCGCTAAATTATGTGATAAACTTTTTAATGCATGTCGAGACATTTCCTCAGCAATTTTACGAAGCCAATCAGCGACTGGTGAAATTATTTCTGTCTTAAAATACGAATGCGTTAAATGATTAATTAAATACTTAAAAATTATCGCTCTATAAAGTAGCGCTGGGATGAGCGTAACAAGGCAATAAAAGTATTAAAGAAAACGAAGACAAAGTGAGTGAGTGCTTGGCGAGCTGGTGCATTAGTTGCAGCAATTTAATTACGTCGCTTGAAGCGGCAAATAGAAATAAAAGCTAAATATTTAGGAAATGTGGGAAGTGTATCGTGGAAAGTTCTGCTATGAACGCAAATAGACTGGCTAAAGTCCATTTTACCAAAGCGGTCGTAGACGTTTAGAAAGTTGGATTACCGTGCTCTGTGAAACAATTTCGAAGAAATAACGGATGATTTTGGACCTCCGGCTATTTTGTGAAAATGGGCTTGAAGTCTGGTAAATATGTAAAGGTCATATTTTAATAAATGTAGGAAATGTAGGTTAGCACCTGTCCTCTCTGTTTGGAAACGGTATTAAGACTTTTGTTTTGGAACTGCAATTCATTGGCGAAATATAACTGAATTGATCCTAAGTCGAGTAGCTAAATTAATACTTAGTTCGTCGCTTGTGATGGTAACTCGCTGAAGATAAAAAATTTCCATGTTTCGAACACTATTTGAAAATCTTGACTTTACAGGAATAAATAGTATGAGTATGGTCTCTCATCTATATCCACTCCGCGTCTGTTGCTTTGGAACTTTAGTCGAGGTTTCGACTAGGTTTGCCACAGTGGTTGAGCCTGTTGTTTAAGATAAGCTGCCGGTCTGTTTTTTTTTAGAAGTGTAGATGTTGACTATGGCGAACTCTCAGGTATTATCTGAGAATTTATTATCTTAACGACGATGTTCGTGCAGTGTCGCACATTTCATAGGCTGTTGAAGATATCAAGTTGATTTTAGTTTAAGTTGTTTAGTGTTAGTTTACTGTTAATAGCTTAGTGTAATCCGTCTATTTTTCTACAGGGTTTTATTTTTCAGTAAGAATAAACCTGTTGAGAATTTTCTAGCTTGAATGCTAAGCGAGTTAACGATCGTTTTTGTTTATGTTACCGTTTGTTTCTACTGGAAAGATGGCGCTGTAAGCATAACTAACCCCTTTAGAAATTCTGTAAAGCTTTTAAAGCTCAAAAGCGGTAGCGTGATTGCTATAAGGTTCACAGAGGTGGCGTTGTAACGACTTCAAATTTCTATTGAAATATAGTTATACCCCCAACAGGGTATATTAAGTTTGTCACGAAGTTTGTAACAACCAGAAGGAAACTTTGGACTCCTTGTAAAATATATATGTATTTGAATGATCAGCATGATGAGCTGAGTCGCCATATCCATCTGTATGTTTGTATACACGTGAACTAGTCACTCAGACTTTGAGATATCGATCAGGAGTTTTGCACACGTCTTTTTCTCCTCAAGAAGCTGCTCATTCGTCGGAATCACTAATATCAACCCACTATAGCATACAGCTGCCATACAAACTGAACGATACAAATTCTTGTATGGAAAACATTTTTATTTGACGAGATATCTTCACAAAAATTTGCATGGATTATTGTCTAAGGCCATGGTGCAATACCCGAAGAAATTGTTCCGATCGAACCACTATAGCTGCCATAAAAAAATGTTTGTGAAGCGTATTCAAGCTGCAGTACAACAGAGGTTAACGCTTCTTGTTTTTTTTTTAATATTTAGTTGAGCATATAAAATGAGTTTATTTAAAACACATTTTCCGCATCTCCCCCCATCCAACTCGGTCAGCTGCTTACCACCCGAACCTAACCACCCCACCCTATTCGCTTTCACTAATTGTATATTCCGTCAACATTTCGCTCAATTAAACATTTTGAAAGCGTGCACAAGCGCATTTTTAGCTATATGACTGGGTGCGACACTGTGCTAACATAATTGATGGTCTCAGCAGCAATTTTGGCACGAGCTGGTGTTGCTGCTGAGCGGTGAGTGTGAGTAATAGCTGTTTGTTTATACCAAAGTCGGTGATAAATGTAGTTGAATTAAACAAAAATGAGTAGAAAATATTTGTTTGTCTTTAACAACACACACGCGCACACTCATATACTCATACAGCTAAACACTCCAAAGTACACTTTAAAGGACTTAAAACAGCCAGCAAAGGATTAGTGCGACAAACTAAGTAAATGAATATGAACAAAAAGCATTTTTGTTGTCATTTTGTTATTGCGTTAAAAAATTCTTAAGTAAGCAGAAATATCTGTTTGTTTGCATTTTTAACAGCATAATACTCTCGAGTCATTACCGAGTGCCAAGGCGAGAGAATGCATGGAGAAACAGCGTAAATATTTAAGCATTTTATTTGTTGTTCTTTCGTTGAGTTGACGACAAATCCTTTGGCTTCCTGGCAGCACAGCGGGAATATGAATATAAACAGAATTTTTTCCACTCACACACATACAAAGAAAGCCGTTGAATTGACACACGTCCACACACATTTATATATGAAAAGCTTAAAGCTACGTCTTTAAATTGAAGTCTGTTGTCCCGGTTACTTAGATATGTAAGAAGCAGCATGTAATAATGCGCAGAATAAAGAGCAAATATATATTTATGAGTACGGCGATTGTGAAAATGCATTAGACGTCGCAGCTGGGAAATGCTTGACGATATGTTCATGCCTGGTGAGGAATTGTTGAGTTTTAATTTGCAGTAATGCTGCTTACGAACTCAATAGAGATGATGAAAAGACACACTCAGCTGATAATTTGTAAGCTTGTGGAATTTAAAATTTTTTTTTTTTTGCTACGTAGAAGCTAAGATGAAGTGGTGCGTAATACTCGAGCTCGAGCGTCAATTTTAGCTGCTGTGGTTAGAAATCTTGGCTTTTCTAGGCTGTGAAGACGACTCACTTGCAAATTACGTGTTAAAAGCTTGAGTTTATTAAATTTTCTTTAGATTTTAGCACGCGAATGAAGTGATTTGTGTTCATCACGTGATTGTGAAAAAATAGCAGCTGATCTTGACTTTAGTTTGGTTGCAACTAAGACCCATAATTTCAATTAAACCTTACGTGACTAAAAGCTCTGCCAAACTCAATCTTTAGACGAAATCCGGCCTCTTTTTAGAGGTGAACACGACTCGCTTAAAAATTTGATTTAGAAATCTTGAGTCTATAGAGTTTTCTTTTGATTTTGGGAACTTAAGGATTTGTGTTCCCCAAATAATTGTAAAAAAACTCCAGCTGATCGTGACTTTCGTTTGGTTGCTATTAAGACCAGGAATCAAAATTAAACCCTGCGTGAGCTAAAAGCGCTGCCAAAGTCAATACTTAGACGAAATTAACCACTGAGGTGTAGAAAAACTCATATCTTCATCTTGGGCAACTTTATTCCAAAATAAGTTAACAGAAGTTTGTCTTATGCTAGATTCGAATAACTAAAGTTCGCCGTTTTACTAGGTTTGTCCTTCTGTGCCGAATTGTACTTAGCTGATTAGATATCCCCGAATATATCGCTGAAATTGGCATCACTCAAGAAAATCACGAGAGAGCTCAGAGAGTTAGACTCAGTTTAGCTAAGCACTACCAAGTGGTTTTTTCAAAAATAAAGGGAAATGATATAGATAGATAGAATGATAGGATAGAGGGATTGAGGGAAGTAGCCGGAGGTAGTAGAGGGGGAATGAAAATACTCAGCTCTAACTTTTTAAGTTCGCTAGTGAATCGTTTGGTTTCAGATAGAGAGGGAGAAACAGAGAGCAAGAAAGAGTGACAGAAAGTGAAAGAAAGAGAAAAAAAAGCAAGAGTGTGATATAGAAAACGAGTAGAGGGAAAGAAAATACTAACTTCTTATTTTTCGAGCCAGCTAGGGATTCTAAAGAGGTTGGGCAGCATCTTAAGCAACCGCTTGTTTGATAAAGTGAATCATTCTAACAAATTTGTCGTAGACTAATGGATTTTTAATGTTAATTTAAGTGGGTCAATTCTTCACCGGCAGCATATTTAGCTATCGGAATGATTTCATCCCTAAATCTGGTATTTTATTATTAATATTTTATTTTTTGTTGATTTTTTTTTGTTTTCTCCCCCCTTTTTTTCTCAATATCTGGTGTAGAAAAGCAATCCGAAAGCAATAAAAACTCAAACAAAGAAATTTCTTTGCAATTTTAAGTCAACACACAGCTGCTGCTTACTAGTTTCTTATAGCAGCGAAGGAGGGTGGTGAGTGGACTATATTTGTAGCATGCTTTAGCTTTGCGAAAGCGTCGGGCTAAGCTATATTTGCCACAACTATATTGTTATGGTATTTTTTATTTGTATTTTGTATTGCTATTGTTGTTTTTGTTCTATTGTTATAGCTACGCAGGATGACTCAGCGGAAATCAGGGAAATCAAAGCAATGTTTGCCAAATCATATTCAATGCTTGTTGTCAAACGGCCAAAAATAGTAGGAAAGGAAGAAAAAAAAGTTGACACACCAACAATAACAACAATCACAGCAAATATTTGTAAAGAGCAATGATCCATGGCTTATGTTAATGTTCGTATTTTCTGCCGTATTTTTGGTATTAATTTCGCATTAACTTTCGCCCTACGAACTAGTTAATGTTTTGTAAACAGTTACTTGAACTTTGCTAACTTTTTATTTATTATTTTGATTTTCGTGAATTTTATCTTAAAATTTAGTATAATTTTTCTTGAAGTTCGAAGCGTTAATTTTTTAAACGTTTTCTATAACAATTTTTAAAAATTTTGAAAATATTAAAAATAAATATTTAGAAATATATTTAAAATTAATTTAGCTAGTTAAAAAAAAATTAATAATTAAAAAAAATTTTTTTAACTGTAAATATTTATACATATATAAATGACTTTTAAGTTTTTTTTAATTTTTTACCCATATTTTTTTTCTTTTTCAACTATGTTCTTGTCAAATTTTGGAAATTTTAAAAATAAATAATTAAAAAAAATATTTTAAATAATAACTTGCTTTTCCATTTTTGGTGTATTTAAATTCATTGTAATATTTCTTTCTTGTTTACGCTTTGCATCGTTAATTTATTGAATGACTTTTATAAAAAAATTCAAAAAAAAATGTTGGGTATATTGAAAAATATTTTTGAGAAATATTAAAAATTAAAAAAAAAAATTTATTAATAAATTACTCAATTTTAATTGTAAAAAAGTTTTAGAAATATTTTTTATGCTTATACTTGATATAAATTTTTATTTTTTCGATTTTTAAATTTTTTCCATTGTTTTAATATTTTTAAACATTTTTTTCTAAATGGTTTTTTTTTGCTTTAAATATTTTCTTGTCAAATTTGAGAAAAATTAAATAAAAAATTCTTAAAATTCCAAAAAAAATATTAAATAATAAACTTACGATATACCTTGCAAACTCACTATTTTTAGCACTTCACTCACTTTCCTGCCTCTCTGTCATTATTATTTTCACATTTCTGCTCGCTTTCCACTTCATTATTATTTGCTTGTATCTAGTTTATGTTGGCCATTAAGCGTTATTATGCCGCTAAAGTATCTGTTCAATTGGCATTTATATAAATTTCTGTTGCCACACGCTCGCATTGAGTATTGAGTATTGATAAGATTTTAACAGGCGGTGGGTCCGGGCGTATGAGCAACTTTTTATAAATGCCTGTGGCGGTGTGAGGACTTTCAATGATTTTCGCTGATTTTATATGCCCATAAATGTATATAAAAATGCAAATGCTTTCATGCTGCTGTTGTTTGTTTATTGTAAGCCGTATAATGTTTGTAAATGCGTGGAAATCGCATGGCTTTTAATAAAAACCTGTTATTGCTTTCTTTGATAGCTTTTTTTAACGTTTTTTTTTTGCATTGTTTTTTTGTCATATTGTGGCATATTGCTGTGACTGTATAAATATTTGCTCGTATTACTTATTTGTAATTACTATTTAATGTCGATTTAATTACGCTTAATTTTAATTTAATGAAAATTTACAGTTGCCTGTCATGTAGCTTAAATTTTTTGTGCTATTTTGGTTTTTGCTTTTTTCTTCTTTGTTTACACAAGTTATTTGTAATTAAAATTTATGCCACATGCGGCACTTGATAAGCGCTAATGAGGCGCAAATAATTATCGTAAATAAGCTCAAATAAATAGTGTTTATTTTAGCGAAGGAAATTGCGTAACATGATAATACTGAAATAAAAAAATAAACAAAATTAAATTTAAAAAAAGTTTTTTAAAAAAATATTCCAAATAAACAAAACTGTTAGTTTTGGCTGCACTAAAGCTTTAATACCCGTCACAGGTGCATTTTTTATAACATAAAGGGTACACAACAATTTTTATCTTGAGTTCTATAGTGCAGTTTGTATGCAAGTTCTATGCTATAGTGATCCGATTTCAAAAATATATAAGGAAACAATAACGTTACTTTAGGTATTGATCTACGCCAAATTTCGTGAAGATATATTAACAAATAAAATAGTTTTCCATACAAAGACTTCATTTGGATCGGTTAGTTTGTATGGCAGCTATATGCTATAGTAGTCCGATCAAACAAATTTCTTTGGAGATTGCACCATTGCCTTAGACAAAATTCCATTTCAAATTGTTTGAAGATAATTCGTCAAATAAAAAAGTTTTCCATACAGAAACTTAATTTGGATCGTTCAGTTTGTATGGCAGCTGTAAGCTATAGCGGTCCGTTATCGGCGGTTCCGTTAAATAAGCAAGTCCTTATACTTTATACAAGTATACTTTGTAGCGGCTCCGTAGTTTTCTTTTGGGTATTACAAACATCGTGGCAAACTTAATATACCCTGTTTAGGGTATAAAAATGTAGTTTAATGAAAGTAAGTAAAAAATTAAACGTCAACAAGTTGTAATTGAATATAAAGATCAAAAAAAGCTAGTAAATAGCTCAAAAAAGTACTTATAAAAGCAAAACATTAAAATAACATTACCTTAAATTAATAGACATTCACCTCTGACATGATTAATTAAATTATTAGTAAGCGCAAAATCAACACTTTGATTTATGCATTAATATTTATTAAAAAAAATCGTGATTTTTGTTTTAATATTCATATTACTCCAATATATGTAAACTTTATTTACTCTTGGTAGTCGCGCAGCTAAGCGTAAAAAGCAATAATGTGAAAAAGTGTAGCCTATCCGTTGGGCGCAACACGCTATAATACATTTAATAAAGAAATCGAAGTAATAATTAATTTATAACATGGGAATAATAATAAAGAAAGCAAAAGCATGTAAATTATGAATTGAATTTCATAACCAAACACAATAATATATATTTTCTTGTAATGCTTCTCATTAAAGCCGAAGATTCAAAAATAATAAGTTTTTATAGCAAAATTTAGCACATTTAAAAGTATATGCTACTACTTTGATCATGTTGAGGCACGGATTATACACGTTTTATAAAAATCGAAAACTTTTTAAACTTTGCCTATACGACAGGCGCTGGAAAGATTTTTCTGGAGTTTCTGTATATGTTTCGGAGCTAGCACAATACTACAGTAAACATTGCATAATTCAACTCACATTTGCCATGTGAATGAATGAATGCAAAGAATGCATATTTCTAAAAAAGTATAGCCTATCCGTTAGGCGCTAGCAGCGATTTTATTAATTTTTTGAATGTGCAACTTAGCTGACTCAACAATTCAGCAAATATGCCACAGTTCAACGGAATTTTGCTAATAAAGAAGTGTATACAAACTCTATTTCTGAAAAGTGTAGCCTATCTAGAAGGCGTATAAAATTTAAATGTGTTGCGAGCATGTCACATGTGGCTTTACTTTAGCTAAATTAGCAAACATGTACACCTTTCAGTAAAAAAGTTTTAGAATATGAAAATTTAAAGCGAAAACTCTACACATTTTATTTTTAGTTGGGGTTAATAAAATAATAAATTTTTAATAAGTTTTTGGCAATATAAATTTATTTACTGACTGACTTTATCTCGTTTAGAGAACGCAAAAAACATGCATTTTTTTTATGTTTAGATATAAACATATTTTATAGAAATTAAAAATATAGCCTAACTTAAGGCGCATCAAGTGTTAGTAGCGGTATTTTTGTAGCAATTCATAATTTTCTAGTATATTTCAAACATTGCTGTCTATTCCTCTCCTTTATACCACAATTTCAGGTCATTACAAATTATTAAGGAACATAAATTGCAATGCATAGCTTATCCGAAAACGCAACTACAACTTAATATTTTCTAAACTTAATATATTATCGATTTCTATATTAAATATATGCTTTGTCAGCATTAAGTGGTACGTCAGTACTGCGACGAAATTTTCAATTAAAATATACATAATTCGTCAGCTCATCCCCACGTTCGAAAAAAGGCGCTCATCACGTGCTTGCTTTAATCTCATGCGCACTGGTCGCTTTCCCACACAAACCCGCAAACTGAAAACAATAAAGTACATAAGTTTACTCATCACTTTCCGCTTGTATGAAGACGTGCGTCGCATTTTAAATTTTCTATTGCCTACACTTAGGCGCTGCTGTTTGTGTTACACCGCTTGTCGCTTGTTGTAACGGTGATTTGGCATTAAAACATAGCTGACATTGCATTTATATTTGTACGTTTTATATCTTCATAATTTATGTTTCGAAGTAGAAAGAAGGCAGGCGGAAGTTGAAGGCTTTGCAGACGCAGCGTGAGTGTTGTTATGCGTTTTGGAACGACCCCGGCCAAAATTGAATTTGTCGAAAAATTAATGATTATATCTACTACAATATATGGGGTTTTTGTTAAGCTACAAATTGAGAAATTTTTTTGTTTAATGTCTGAAGTTTCGTGTGATCTGCAAAGCAAGGGGAGGGGGGCGCTAATATGTATTGAAGGTGGAGAAAAACGACGAAAAGCGTACTCTGCACATTAGTGTTGTATAAGCGATAAAAAATGTTAGTGACATATTGCCATACACTTTTGCAGGATTACTGGAAGGACTACTAACCAAATTACTAGTTTAGTTCCCCACCTATCCTACATTCTATCTTTGTCCGTTCTTCCGTGAAGCCTTAGCTCTGATGACAGCAGATGCTACATTTCCGTCACAGCGGTGCTAATTTCCTACACAATTTGGCTCCGAAAAATGTTCGAAATCTTTCGAAACCAAATATCTGTCTCAGGCTAATAAGTTACATGAATGTTAACTTTTTAGTAACATACAGTGAGATGTATACATGAGCTGAATAATAGCTCCGCGTGGCTAGACTTCTTGGAATGCTAACCTATACTAAATTTATTTTTCTGAAGTATCGGCGCAATGTAAGCTCTGTACTCATAAATTTGAGCCTAACTTTTAACGAGCTATTGAAAAAGTAATTCCGTTCTTCGGTTCGAGTTCGTTTAGAATCATATATATTCGCCTCTATCTGATAAGTTAGCTGGTTAGCCGGACTCTACTAAAACCATTTAGCCTGGAAATTTGTAAAATGAATATAGTTTAACCTCAGTTCAACCTCATCTACCTTCTTCATTTGTTTAACCTTTGGTTAAGCCTTAGCTTTGATGACAGCGGAGGCTCTACGCTAATTTCATACAAAATTTGCCTGCGAAAAGTATCCCAAAATTTAATTTCCTGTGAGAAGAAGCCTCTGCAGGACTCTACTTTTCCTTTAAATAATCGTCTACTTGCCTACTTAATGCGCCAGGATATCTATTTACCTCAATTGAAGCTCGTTAATGAACAACTGCCCACATCTTTGATTGAGGTAAATTTCATAAATATTTTCCCGCAACCCGCTAGCTCTACTGCATTGTCGACATCCGCCAAGCACTTCGTTTCTCTATTTTGAGCTTGCGCTGCTTTGTTTTGTCAGTTTTCGTTTTTTTTTATTTTGTTGGTTCTTGCTTTTTTCTGCCTTGCTTTTGCCGTCTCTATTGTCTGTTGCAGTGACAATGTATTTTATTGCTGTGATTGATTGACATTTCGGCTAAACAAAATGATTAATTTAATGTGACAAGCAAAGTGAGTGGAGGGCATGGCATAACCGAGCGATAGGCAAACTGACAAAAACTAAGTGAGAACAAAACAACAAAAACCAAATGCTTTAGAAAGTGGAGACAATATAGGGCGAGCAACAACAAAATGTGAATGGCAGAGTGAAGACAAAAGCGGCAAACATGCATCGTACAAAATGCTTACAGACCAGCAAGGATTGTGGCTGTTTGGCGGTTGTGATAGCCACAAACACAAGAGCACACACACCGACATGCATATAAGCATTTTTTTTTTATATATATACAAAAAACGGTGTGTGCGTATATATGCATACATATATATCTATTTATCGGTATAAATATATGTGTATACCAGGCTGTATAACACTCAATTTGACTTGATGAATGAAGTGCTGGCTGCGTGTGTGGTTGTTTTGTTTTACTTTCGTGTTGTTTTTCGATTTTTTTCTATGTGAATTAGTTAATTAAAGTGAAAATGCCCTATATTTGAAGTAGCCATGTACTGTTATCGGTAACTTTGTTAAACAAGTAGTCTAAAAAAAAATATGTGGCACACTTTTAGGTTGACGAGTTAAATAGTTTATGACTTCGTGCTGATACTTTCACTTTTTATCATGCAGTAAATATATTAGCATACTATTTTTACTATTTTTTTCACTAATAATGTGAAATAAATAAAATATAGCATATATTTACGCTGACCATTTAAATTTCTTATTATTTCGAGCTGACTGTGCTAATTACTTTCTTCGTTTCAAATATATACGAAGAAGTAGATATATTAGCTGGTTATTTATATTATTGTCATTCAATAACCAATCGAAATAAATTAAATATAGCATACTTTTACGCTGATCAATTAAATGTCTTATTATTTCGAGCTGCCTGTGGTAATAACTTTCTTTGTGTTAATATATACGAAGAAGTAGATGTCAAGTTATTCTTATTATTTCCATTATTATTTTCATGTAATAACTAGTCAAAATAAAAGAAAAATAGCAGACATTTAGACTGACTAATTGCTTTATTTTTTATATAAAGCCAATTTTTTTATTTTTTTTCTACACTAATCAATCAAAATAATATTCATTTAGCATACATTTAGGCCAACTAGTTAAAAATATTAATATATGAAGTGACTACTTGATTTTTAAAATAAATATGTAATATGTTAATATAGCCTACTTCAATATTAACCTATTTTTTTAATTTTTTTTCTACAATAATCAGTCGAAATAAAAAATGTTTTGCATACGTTTATGCCAATTAGTAAAATATTATTATTTTGAGTGACAACTTGATTTTTGAAATAAATATGATTCTTCGATTTTCTTACTATTTTTCATAATAAGCAGTCTAAATAATATGCATATAGCATACTTTTGGGCTTCAAATATGTTATTATGTCGAGCTGGTTATGACTTTAGTTATGAAATAAATATAATCGAGCTGTTTTTGGATTTTGCGAATTTTTTAAGTTGTTTTTTTAAGTAAATATTATTTCTTACAGTTATTATTTTTCTTCTTTTTTTCTGAGCGCCTTAAGTGAGCTTTTACAATACTGACTCAACCAAAAGTCTTTATAATTTTTCGTGCTGTCTTTGGGCGCTGCAAGCTTTCCTAGGACTGTTTTCAGTAAATATTACTTTTTATAGTTACTATTGTCATTATTTTTAGTTTTAAGCGCCTAAAAGTGAGCTTTTGTAATAAAAACTTAAAAAAATGCGAAACCGCTTTGATTTGTCGGTAAATTTTTATTCAGTTTTTATTATTAAAACTCACTTAGGCTGCTAATTCTGTAAAATAATGCTAAAATATTTTTTATTATTTAAATTTATTTATTTACATCTTTTAATACTTTTATACTTTCTGTATTGTAAAAATTATATGTGTTATATTTTTGGTTATAATTTTTAATATTTAATAATAGCTGTTGTTGTTCCATCAACAGTCACTGTAAGAAGTAACACCAAGCGTTTGCAAATCGACAGCTCTGTTGTTAGCAACTTACAGCGAATGGCAATGAAATTTTTGAGCTTCAAATGCGTTTAAAAAATTCAAACTAAGCTTAAAAATTATTTATTTTTATTAAATCTTACTAATAAAAATTATATCTGTATACAAATTAGTAATTCTAAGCAGTGACTTCTGACTGTTAATTAATATTTGTTGCTAAGCTTTGACTGGGCTTGCTAGTTTATAATTATTTATAATTAGTGGTTGATTACTCTTTGTTGATGACCTATGCAATATGAAAATGATTTGTGACTAAGCATTGACTAGACTTCGTTGTTTATAATTAGTGGTGGATTACTTCTGACGAATATTTGAAGACTTATAACTATTTATTTATGACTTAAGTGTTGTATTGATTAATCCGCAGTAACTAATGGATGGACTATGACTTTGTAGAGTAATCGAGTAAAGATATGCATTATTTATGATTTTAAATTATTAAATTAATTAATTTTAATTTGATTTGTGACTAAGCATTGACTAGACTTCGTTGTTTATAATTAGTGGTGGATTACTTCTGACGAATATTTGAAGACTTATAACTATTTATTTATGACTTAAGTGTTGTATTGATTAATCCGCAGTAACTAATGGATGGACTATGACTTTGTAGAGTAATCGAGTAAAGATAAGCATTATTTATGATTTTAAATTAATTATAGATACTAAAAAGTTATTAGTGTTTATTTTGTGGCTTTTGTACTAGCGCATGACTTTAGCTTGTTAAAAAGATTGGTAACTAAAAACTTAAGACTTATGCTTGGTAACTGGTGACTTTTGCGTTTTTATTAAAGATTATTCAAAGTTCACTAATGACTTATGACTATATACGATGAGTAATCGATGATTAATTGCTTGTACTGTCTTATGCTTTTTTAGCATTAGTTGAGTGATTAGCGCTTAACATTTGTGACTTATAATTAATGTTGGATAACTTTTAACAGTAAAATCATAATTCGAAGTCAATGATTAATAATTAACAACTGCGGATTAAAAGTATGTAAGTCAAAACTCATCAATTAGATTATTTAAAAGATTGCTAACTAAAACTGAAGTCTTAGGATTTATAACTGATGACTTTTGGTTACTTATTAAGGCTTATTTAAACCTTAGTAATGACTTGTCATCATATACTATAAGTAATCGATGAACTGTGAGTAATTCAAAACTTTTAATTAATGATATAAAAGTATGCTAAAATCGCAAGATTTGTGATAATGAGTAAAGACTAATTACTTGTCCTTAAAGATTAATCACTTGTCCTTATTATGAAATTTTAGCGTTAGTAGAGTGATTAGAACTTATGATTTGTGACTTATAATCACAGCCCTATTACATAATAGCCCTGGCTCATAATTTAAAATCAATGATTAATGATTGGTAAGTGTTAATTAAGATTATGTGTATCATAATGAATGGCTAATTATCCATATTAGGTCAGATATAGTGATTGATGACCAACAACTGCTGACTTTTTAACTATTAACTATTGATTAATAACTTCTGAAATAAATACATATATCAAAGAGTCTATGACTAAATGTGAAAATCAGCATATAAATTATGAGTAGAAGTTCTTGACTACTGCACATACAAATATTCTTTTACTATGAAACAGGCATTCTGAATACTCTTAACCGTTTGAGTGCTTCACTCATATACTTTTATCTTTTAACTGTTATTAAAGCATCATATTTTTCTTATGACACAGACTCAAATCAATTTTATTTTCATATGCATGCAAAAAGTAGGGTTATGTCGTACCAACCTCCGGCTAACTACATATATCTAATCATTTTATCACATGACACTATCGAATTATGTACACCCCACATTTTCTCAAAAAGTTGTTCGGTCAACTAACACTAAGGACTTTTTACGTTTGTACTTACACTAGTTTGTAGTTGTGTGGCGCTTCCTTAATCAATATAAGCGCTTCGTTTTATATATATAAGTAGGGACAACATATGAATAATATATATATATATAACATATATAACATACTGTTATATTCAAGTATATGCCTTGGTCTGCGTGTTCATAAGTTATCATTGTTATAAGTATTATCTGGCTGAGCAACCCGAAAATTAGGCTATGCCCTGGAGAAGCAGAGAATGCGTGGAGCGGGGCGCTTTTCGAGCACAAGAAAACGTAAATTATATGCTTGTATGTGAGTATGTCACATGACTTTTGTTGTGGCAAGGCAAGTATAAATTACATTATTTACGCTGATCTAACTTGCGTGCAGCAAAAGCTATCTTCGGGTTGTGTATGTACTTTTCCGATGGTGCGCGACAGCCTTGCATGGTTATGAAAATTATTATTATCATTATAGAGTATCGAAGTGGCCGACAAAGCGGATATAATTTAAGGCGTGTGTGCGCGTGGTATGGCAATCGATTGGTATTTTTGTTGCGGCGCAGCCATAAAGGACAATCGTGATTGGCTTACTTCGGCGGGTCTTGTTATTTTTTACTTTACATTTAAACCTTTTGCATAGTGCTATGCTTGATGCTTGGGTATATTGTTTTTGTGCGCAAATACGAGTACGCTAACGGAATAGCTACTTAATTCTACATGTACACACACGCTTCCCGTCGGCTTAACCGTCTTTTTTATGAAGTGCTAAAAAGGTTTAAATTAAGTAGCCATTTGATAAAATTTTATTTATGATTATTAAAACATGTTTTAGGCACACAACAAGTGCATATAAATAATGCCAAAAGTTTCGTAAACACATGTGTGTTTAAAGGAAACTGCATTTGCGCCTATGTGTATGCTAAATCACTTGCCATAAGTTACTCCCCGAAGACTTGTAGACAAAGTAACTGATTTATGCCTATTGTTCGCACAAAATTGGGTCAAATTCTCATGCACACATACGTACACATCGCTTTAACTTACACTTTCGATTTTATTTGCAGCGCCTTAAAGTGTGCCTCTACATAAAGCGCTCGCTTGCCGCCGAAAGCGTGTTTAGTCAAAAAATCTTTTTTCAAACAACGCAAGACTCGCGCCACTTTAAACTTTGTGCTGGCTTTATGCTTAACAACAGTGGCTGAAAGTATGCCGCTTACAAGCACTAATGCGCTTCTAAATTATGCAAAAGGTCAAAGCATGTCAGACCGCCTTTTTTTGCCAACTTTTGTTGCTGCTTTTACTGCATTGGGCGTGGGCGTGAGTGCTTTTTTATGTTTACACTCATGAAATTAGCATAATGTATGTACGTGCGGCTGCGTATGCGCCGCGCAAAAAGGCATTTGAAGCACTAAAAATATCAAATTTTGCTGTTGACAATTTGAGTGCCGCTAAAAATATGCTGTGCATACAGGAAGCGCGTTTGCAAAGCGCTAACATCAGCACAAAGCGCATTTTTTTGTAATATTCTTCATTTTAATGTCACTTCTAATGTGTGAGTAACAGTTGTGAAATCAATGTGCTTCTGGCTTGAGGAAATACCTAAAAGTATGCTACAAACTTTTTTTAAATTTATTTAGTACAAGTAAGTTAGTTAGTGCATGCGTAATTAATGGCAGGAACAGAACAGAAATTATTTGTACCATTTGAATATTCTTGAAAATTTTACTTATATTTTTAAGAGAATTAAGCCCAAATGTATACTTCTGCGATTAGAAATATTTTTATTACTTTTAAACGCGGAATATATAGCGACAAAAGCAAGCTCAATTAGTAACAAGCACTCAATGATTTTATATAAATTTTATTTATTATATTTTTTTTAATACATACAAGCATATCTCAGAAAGATGAAAACTCTTTTAATTGTTATTGAATGAATATTAAGTAATGTATATTTTTTCCAGAGTGAAAATGACAAAGAAGGTGCCCAAAAGTATGCAAAACACTTTACGCTTCTAAAAGTAGCAAACAAATATTTATTGCAAAGTACTATCATTTTAAATAATTAATTTATAAACGAATTTATGACAAGAAGTTATTTAAACTCTAAGCTTAAACTTAAATTTATTTTAAAACCGCGCTAAAAGTATTTAACAAATATAAAAAGTTTATGCTGTAATAAAACTTAAAAAGGCTTAAATTAATTTCAATAAAAAATTTGGATAATAAATTGTACAAAATTAATGACACGAAGTCATCTAAACCCTAAACTTAAACTAAAATTTATTGTAAAGGGCTTTACGCTCTTGAAAGTATGCAAGAAATATTTATTGAAAATTATTATCAATTTAAATATTAAATTTTATTAAAATTATACACAGCAAGCCATACAAACTCTAAGCTTACCTATCTATTGCCTAAAAGTATACACCATAAAACTAGTTATAAATATTTCCACATCGATTGCTTATTCAAAAGGCAGTTTTATTTTTATTTTATAACAAAAATATTTTTAAAGGTCTGTTAAAAGTTTGCTATAAATATGAAAGAGAAAATGTAGCCTAAAAGTATGCAACGACAATATTAGGCACTCTATTATATAGATTTCGGCTTTGCTATTAGAAAACGAGAATATTTATCGCTCTACAAGTATAAGTATAAAATATAACTGATCAAAGAGTACTACTAGTCAGACGTTAATTATTTCGATAAAATTGTGGTACGCCTACAAACATGCCACGCTAAATGCAAATATCGCTTCTTATCAGCTAACACCAACATTTCCCATAAAATTTAATTTAAAATAACTAGTTTAAATTTATCGCAAAATACCTTGTGTAAGTCAAATGATTTTTCTTTACAAAATCCCTTCCACCAAAGGCTATACAACAACACAACGTGAAAGGTTGGCACAGAAACGTAATTTAACCGCAAACTGTTGTCGTAAAAAAGAATTAATTGCATATAAAAAGTTGAATATAATAGTCAAATGTCGCTGCGGCTAAAAAACCTTGGAAGAGGGGTGCAGGGCGGCGTTGCTTATAGCGCTGTGACGTGTCCGAAGGTTATGCTTGCACGCTGTTACATTTATTGTTTACTATTTTGGTGCCTTAAACATTTTAAATAGCGCTTAAATGGTAACGCATGCATTGCGCCTAAAAGTGCGCTATAAAAATGTGTGGTTATTGTTTTTCAGCTGTTTCTTGTCGCTGTTTTACATTTTTTCCAGCTATTTTACTAACCATTAGTTGTAGCTGCGGTCAATTGCCCATGTAACGCTTAGTTAAAGAAGGGAAACGCTGGGGAAAAAATGTCTCACGCTAGCTAGACGGCCAAGCTGTCTGTGTTGTTAATTTTTTTGTATTACATTTTGCCGTGCTTCTACTAGCCATCGTTATTTCACAGACTCTGTGCCTCTTTCGACAGTCAATCAACACACACACTCACACTTTTGCTCACATTCGCAATCTCACTCACACTTCCACTATATTTGCATAATTTTCCATCATCAACTTGCCACTTGTCGCACGTCTCACATTACCGTTAAGTAATGTAACGTAGCGACCTACACAATATCGCTGGGTAGACGCGCCCGAACCTGAGCCTGCGTCTGAGCACGCGCTACGGGGTCGTCGCGTTTACATTAGTGCATGCGTGTGTGTGCCATGCTGCCAACGCTTGCGGAAAAAATTGCGACCGCATAATTAATTAAAGGCAAACAAATTATGGGTGCTCAAATGGCGGGTGAATCTGCGCACATCCAGTAGCTCGGCAGCTCGGCTGTTAACGGTTGCCGCTGCCATTAACGTGCAGGTAATGTCGCGAGCAGACACCGAGGCGCGGCCGTGGTGGAGTCAGACCACAGAATAGGTCATTGAGCGCAGACGATGCGCATTGGTGCGGGTCTGGGTGAGTCACGTGTGGCGCGTAGCGAAGAAAATGAAGAGGAATTATGAAAAACGGAGGCGTGTGTAGAGGGCTGTAGCTGACTGAAATTAAAAAAAGAACCGGGGTGGGAAATTACCAAATTCCGTGGCAGCTCGACTTAATGGCTGTGAGGAAGCAGCAAGCGTCTTATGGTGTGCGCAACCATAACGCGCGCGCACAAAAACAAAAGAAAAAACAGCAAAAGCCACACTCGCCTTCAACGCTGAACGGCCCTTGCGCGTTAGTCAGCCTTTATCGTAGCGGCATTTAAAATCAGTTATTATGCAAATGCATGTGTGCAAACAAGGCCACACACATTCATATATGTATAAAGGTACGCACACATTATTTGCGCTGCTCACTTTGCATTCGCTTGTCGCCTCAGTTCATTTCATTTCACTTTGCATACTTTCGGGCTGTCGTCTATTTGCTCGCACAGTTTTGCCGAAAAATTATGCAACCTGGTGTGCGTTTAAGTGAATTTGTTCTACAACAGCTGACGTTGTGAAAATATTTGTCGTGCGTGTATGTGCGCTTGTGTGAGTGATTGTGTGGCGAAGACAAGCAAATTTTCGTAGAATTAATTAAAACCAAAAAAACGGCTGAAAATGTATGAGAAATGGTAAAAGAGATTAGGCAGTAAGGAAAAACAAAGCATGTGAAAACAGTGTTCTCAGCGTGCGCAAAGCTTAAAGGTATTTACAATGACCATGTAGAGCTTGGTTACACGTAGTTGGAGATAGCAGCAACCTGGGAAAATTGTGCATATAATTAAAAAAAAAAAACCGAAAAAAATTTTTTGACATTAATTGTTTTACATATTTTGTTAAGAACAGTTTAAATAAAATTAGGTTAGTTTAGTTTTTTTAATTTAAAAAAATAATAAATATATCACCTTATTATGTAAATTTCTTAATTTATTTATTTTTTTTAAATTATTTAATTCATTTAATTTTTTTCAAATGCATTTTGAATTATTTTTAGCTAATTATATCACTTTCTTTATATATATTTTTAAACTTATTTTATTTTGATTAATTATTTTTCAACTGAATTTTTAATTATTATTATTTTACGTTAGTTTTAAATTATTTTTTTTAAATATTCAGCAGTAAGTTTTCCTGAAAATTAATGAACTATTTTTTATTCTCATATTACGCCGTAAAAATATATTTATTTTTATACATATTTATTTTTAATTTACCATCTATTATTTCAGAAATAAATTTTCTGAAAGTGAATGAATTATTATAAGTAATTAATTAATTATTTATTATTTAATTGTGCTCAATCGAAATTAATTAATGTTTTATTAAATTATTATTTAATTATGTTTAATTAAAATAAGTTAATATTTTATTCAATTATTATTTATTTTATATTTTATATTTGGTTTTTATTATTATATATTTGATGAATTTCATTTAGATATTATTTATAATTTAATTTATTCAATTTTGAAAAATAATTAATTATACCACATTTTTTATACATATTTTGAAACTTATTTTATTTTACTTTATTTATTTAGTTTAATTTTTGCAAACAATTTTTTAATAATTTTTAGTTAATTTTGATTATTTTTTTAATAGATAAAAATATTTTTATCTGAAAATTAATGAATTAATTTTTTATTTACTTATTTCGTCCCAAAAATGTTAATAATTTTTATACATATGAATTTTTAGTATACTATATATTTTATACATATGAATTTTTAATATACTATTTTTAATATACTATATTATATATGTTATTTAAATTATTTTTTTAAATTTTTATTTATATTAATTTTTGGCAGTAATAAATTTTTCTGAATTATTATTAAATAATTAATTATTTACTTATTATTTAATTATGCTCAGTTATAATTAAATATATTTTTATTTATATATAAATTATGCTTTATTGAAATTAATTAAAATGTTATTTTATATTATTTAATTAGGCTTAATTAAAATTTGTTTTATATTCTTCCTTATACAACATACAAATATATTCATTTAATTTTTCTTGAAAATTAATACATTGCATTCTTAATGAAGTAATAAAATCTTAATTTTTTATTTATTATTTATTTTTTTTTAATTAAAATTTAGTAATTAAATATAAAATTAAGATGAATATACAATTTTTTTAATTTAAAATTAATAATATTTTTTTTATATATTACCCAATTTTTAAATTATTTGTTTGGAAAAATAAATAAATAACGTGTTTTTCAGAAATATTTTTTTAAAACATCTTCTTAGTTATATTACTATAAAACTTAGAGTTCTTGATTTTTATATATTGATATTTATATAATTTTTATATTTATTTCATTTTAATTTTATGTTTGTTTATATTTTGGAAAAAAATTTTTTTTCTAAATTTGCCATACAAAATTTTTTCTGCTAATTAATGAATTATTATAAAAAAATTAATTTTTTATATATTTATTTATTGTATAATAATGCTTAATTAAAATTAATTAATCAAATTAGTTCTTAATTTTTTCCTTATACAATATGTATTTTCATTTAAGTGTTCTTGAAAACTAATGACTTGCACTATTATAATTAATAATATGTTTTTTAATACTATTACTTACTATTGAATTACTCTTAAAAAAATTTAAATTTAATTTTTATACGACTAAATTTATACAGCTATATTCAGTGAGTACTCTATATAAAATATTAATAAGTCAAAGAACTTCGCGTTACTTTAAGCTTAGTAATTATTAACAGTGCATACGTTTAGGCGCTATGTGCTGAATTGTTCGCGTTTTATCCCAAATATCTAGTAAAATTCTTTTTTAATCTCATTTCATTTTTGTGAAACGAACGCATATCTGTTAGCCGGTTATTGCCACATAAATGAGCTCACAAATTGTTTAGCAATGTGTTGCATACTTTCAAGCGACCATTGAAACTACATTAATAAAGAAACTACAAAAGCATGTCTCAATTGTGTGCATTGGCATTTGACGGCAATATCAGAGTTTTTATTAAATTATTAAATAGCGCTTCATATACTACACCTAAAAGCGTTGCATAAAGAGAACGTAAGGAGAAAAATAGAAGCAAACGCATGCACGCATTAAGAGACAATATAGCGTAGTGTACAATAAATCATGACATCTTTTAGGCGCTGAATGCCAATGTACATGACCACGCGTTCTGAGCCTGACTGGTGCGAGTTGATGCGGCAATTCAATGGCAGAATTTCAAATAAAAAACCGAAGATAAACGACGCGTAATATAGCTGTATACTGGTTATAACAAGCCAGTGACTGATGACCGCTGAAAGTGAAAGCGTTCATAAGTGGTGTGGGTGCTGTAAGCATTTTTGCCGCATTCATAAATTTGGGCAAAACAAGTGGTTTTCAATGGCAAAAGATAGTGATGGGTAGAGTTTTGAGAGAAATGAACATTGCAAACTAAAAATATCTATGGAATGTGAAAATTTCAAATACCATTGCATACTTTTCGACGTAGGATTGGCTATAAAAGTTGTTATGTTCGCATGCACTAAGTGCAGATTTCTATTTATAACTCTCTAATGTTATAAATCGCATTTGGTAGTTGCATAAAGAATTCTATTAAATATAAAAATTATAAGTAACTAAAAATAAGTAATAAATAAATTATTGCATACTTTTAGGCTATTGCGCGAATTATGTTTATTATTATTGGAGCGTAAATTTTAACTGTCAACTTTATATAGTATATTTGGTATATGTACCAAACTGGTGCTATTTAATATAAAATATCACTCAGCGCGCCTAAAAGTATGCTTATTAATTATTCAAACATTCACGGTTTGCGTTGTTTGTCGATTCTTTCGTTAATATTATGTGACTCTGAGCGATTTGACGCATAAGTCACGCAAGAATCAAAAATGCACGCGCCGAAAAGTATACCACTTTTTATGTGATAAATTCCTTTTCTTTATTTACACACCTATCAATCACCTGCTTGAGGTATCGATTGAAGTCCTACGACGTTTTTCATAGGGCTTATAATTTTCAGTGCACACTTTTAGGCGCACCATTGTTTCAAAAAACTTTTCCAATTTCCTCACACCCTTTTTGTGACATAAGAAATGTGCGCATATAGATTACATAGTTAACCATTTGCGGTTGGTTTTGTTATTGGTATTGCTCTTTGCTGCACGAAATTTACATTTGTTTTGCTGACACGTCACGCTTGCTGCGTTTAACACATTTATGCTGCTATTATTATTGTTGTTGCTGATAAAATTGTCATTCTTGGATTGCTCTCGAAATTTATCAGTCGCTTAATACCTACAGTAAATTTATAATGTCACTTTGGCTCAGCTGCTGGCTTGCTTGTTAACAGCAGAAGCCTACCCTCAGCAGTTAACGGTGTTGGAACATAAAAATTGTCGATTTGCCAAATGTGAATTAATGAAATGAAGGTGTGAAAAGCGGAAAAGCAGAAGAAGTCACGTATGCACGGCTGACTGCTTATAAATGGTATTATTTTTTTAGGTTTTTATATTTATCATACAAACATACACACATGTCGTACATTGAGGCCTGGGAGTATACATGTCGTTTAATGTTTTTTGCTGCGCATGACATAGCTGCGCCTTAGGCATTATTTTTATTGTTCTGCCTAATTGTGTACAATACTGCATAATCAATCATGGGGAAATCGTTAATTTCAATTAGAGTTTGTCTAAAATTGATTGCCTGCCTTTCGAAAGACAGGATATATAAATGTAAATTTGTATGCATATGTATATATGTGTGTAGGTGAACAAATTAAATTTAGCATACATTGTTTAAAATAAATTTGTGTAATGTTATGATGATATATATAAAATCACCAAAAAATTTAACATATTTTTTTGTTTTTTTTGCAAAACAAAAATTAAAAATATTTAAAAAAATCAGTGAAAAGCATTCAATGCTCGCATTATGTAGGTAATTTAATATATATTACGCGAAATATCTTAAATTCAGCTAAAAATACAAAAAATGGAAATGTACGCCTGGGGTTAGACTACAGTTGTGGCTTTTTTTGCGGTAAACGTACCGTTTTTACTAATTTAAACCTAAAATTTTAGTTAATTAGCGCTAACTTAGTATATTAGTTGTATCTCTTATAAAATTTTTTTTTTTTGTAATAAATAAATAAATTTCTTTATGATATAAAAATTAATATCAATATTTTTTTATTAAACATTTTTCGCACTAACGCATAGATATTATCTAAATTTAAATATATGTTAATTAAAATATCTAAATTTCTTGTTAAAATTAAGATAAATGAAATAGCGCCTGTGTTTAGACTACACTTTTTGCTAGCTTTGCGTCAAACGTGCTTTTTTTTATTAATTTAAACTTAAAACTGTAGTAAATTCGAGTAAACTAAATATGTTAAGTGCATATCAAACTTTTGTTATAATTATAAAAATATATTTTGTTTAGAAACTTTTTTATTAAATGCTTTTTATGTTATTTTAAAATTTACTACTAAATATTTTCATCATAATTGTTATTTAAATTTTAATATATATGCGTAAGTTACCTAAATTTCTTCTTAAAATATAGAAAATTGAAATATCGCCTTTGTTTATGCTACGTTCTTAGCGAGTTTTGGCTTACGACGCGCTTTTCTACCAATTTAAATTTGAAATTTGATTCAATTGTCACTAACCAAGTACATATATGTGCTACATTGGAAAATTTCGTTCTTGTTATAATTATTTTGTTATTAAATAAATTTTTTCATTTAAAAATATTTTTATTTTTAATATTTGAACTTTGATTATTTTAAAAATATTTTGTGCTAGCTACCAGTATTTCATTGCAAGCTAGTTTTTACAACCAACACATCATGGAGGCTTTCTTACTTTCATTACGGCAGTGAATTTCGTCGCTGCTGTTTTCCAT
The DNA here is from genome assembly GCF_042242935.1 of Bactrocera oleae. NCBI lineage: Eukaryota > Metazoa > Arthropoda > Insecta > Diptera > Tephritidae > Bactrocera > Bactrocera oleae. Next base: position 7,574,951 of record NC_091539.1, read on the forward strand.
TTATTTACCGCCAACTTTTAGCGCAATCGAAGTTTCTATATATGCAAATCTATATTCTACCTCCATATTATATGATGCCTTTACGTAGCTGTGCGTAAACATGCATGTGCAGTCATTTGTATATGCTCTTACGTGGCAATCAGTTTCATGTACATCTATTTACTTTTACACATGAAGTTGTATGTTTGTTTGCATGTATGTATATATACTTTGTGTACAATGCGTGTGTGTGTATGACCATCACAGCTCGTGCGTGCCACTTTTATCTACGCAACGCCAACGGGCATTCAAATGATGCGTGAAAATCAACACTGTTACAAAGTGAATTTGATAAATATGCTGGTAAAATATGTAGATGGGGTCATTTGGCATACTTTCAGGCGTATATTGGTTTTTTGCTAATACACAGTGCTTTTTACATATTAATGAATATTTGTGTGTGTGCAAAGTAAGTAAATTGCATAAAAATTATCAGTTAACTTCTTTTCTATAAATAAACTCTCATAATTCAAAAGTTTCGCTATTTCCAAAATTCGAAAACTTCTATTTTTTAAATAACAATAACAAAAAATTAAATTTTAGTCGGTTTAGTTAATTTTTTTTTTTAATTTTTATTAATTTATTTATTTAGCCATTTTTTTTTAGTGAATTATCCAAACTTATTTTTAGTCAAGTTTTGAAAATATTTTTTTAAGAAATTCGAAGTCCGATGTTTTTTGTTTTTTAATTTGGAAAACATGGCAATTTTCAAAAAATTATTTTTCTAAACTCCCTAAAGATAATTTTATTGAAGTTTAAAATAATTTTTTCTTTACTTCGAAAATATTTTTTTTCAAAGTTCTAAAATTTTTAAACTTATTATTACTTAAGTTTCGAAAATAATTTCGTCTTTAATTCGAAAATATATATATTTTTAAGTGCGAAATTAACTATGTGTTTCAAATTTCGAAAATTACTATTTTCAATACATTCTAAACTTATTTTTACTCAACTTCCGAAAATAATTTCTTCATTAATTCTAAAAATTTTCTTTCAAAGCGAAAATTACTATATTTTCCAAATGCGGAAACTACTATTATTTGCACTCCCTAAACTTATGTATTTTTATATAAGTTTCAAAAATTAATTCTTCTTGAATTCGAAAACATATTTTTTTAATGCGAAAATTACTATTAATTAATTTTGAAAATTCTTAATTTTAAAGCTTTTCAAACTTATTTTTATGTAAGTTTCAAAAATTATTTCTGCTTTAATCCCAACAATTTTTCATTCAAAATCGGAAAATTACTATGTTTCCCAAATTTCGAAAATTGTTTTTTTTCTGTCCCCAAATTTTATTTTATTCAAGTTTGCGAAATTTACTATATTTTCGAAATCGTGAAAATTATTATTTACAAAACTTTTTCTCTATTCAAGTTTTGAAAATATTATTTTCTTTAATTCGAAAACCTTTTTTTTTTGTGTGCGAATTTTATAATGTTATCTAAATTTCGCAAATTGTTATTTTTAAATTCCTTAAGCACATTTTTAATCAAGTTTTAAAAATATTTTCACTCTTTAGTCCGACATTTTTTTTCAAAGTGCGAAAATTACAATGGTTTTTTTAATTTTCAAAAATGTTTGTTTACGTAAATTTCATTTTTTTTATAAATATGTATAAAATAGGTTAACTTTGATTTTTCTCTTTTTCTTGTGAACAATTGAAATTATATTTATTTTTTCGTATATATTTTTAAATATTTATTTTAATTTAAGTATTGTAATATTGAAAATTTTGGAATTTCCGATATTTTTTTAAAATTTGTAAATAAATATTTCAATTCAATTACAAAGAATTACTTTGTGCTAAATATTTTTTAAATTTTTATTTTAATTTAAATATTATAATTTCGAAAGTTTTAAAATTTCGAATGTAAATTTTTGAATTTTTAAATAAATATTTTAGCTGAATTAAAAAATTTTGCTTCTTACTTAATATTTTTTAAATATTTATTTTAAGTTGAACATTATAATTTCGAAAATTTTACAATTTCCAATTTTTTTTTGGTTTTTAAAATAAATATATCAACTCAATTATAAAAAATGTTTAACAAGATGGTAATAACACAAAATAATTTAGTTCGCAATTAAAATATTTGCTTTTTTTGTGCCTAAATTTAATAAATCCAACAAAATCGCCGTTAAGCCGGCAAACTGTCTAAAAGCCACATGATAATCATAATTTGTTTGCCAATATGGCCAATCTGTTAAATGGCAAAAAGTGTCCCAGCGAGCAGCCTGTGCGGCGCACACACGAAACCACCGCCATCAATATGCATATACATGTAAACACATGTACATATGTATGTATGTGTGAACATGTTTGATTACGCATACATATGTGCAGTACGCAATAAATTTTGTTAAGCAAACAAAAAGTTGAAATGTACCAATACACACGCATATCTCTATACATACATGTGTAAACACATGATATACATAACGGGCGAGTTATTACAGTTATTTGTTCATAACGGCAAGCAGTGCAGCGTTGCGTGCAAATGTTTGTGGCATATATGCCTATATGTGCGTGTGTATGTGTGAAATTTATATTAAAGTACGTAGATGTAAACACACATATACTCATACAGCTGCATGGCTGCATGTGTGTACGTGTGTATGCCTGAAAAGCGGTTAGTTTTTAATTAAAATTGGTCTGTTTGTTCGTTTGGGTGTGTTAGTGTTGTTTGTGCATAAGGTCCAATATCGCTCTGCCTCACTATCACACTCACACTCTCTCTCTCTCTCTCTCTCTCTCTCTCTCTATCTCTGTGCATTTGTGTTTGTTTGCGTGTTTTAATGAAGAAAATGAAATTTCAGTGCATTCGCAAAGATTCCTATTTTGCAACACACAATCTACGAAAATTCACCTTTTTTGCTATATTTTGCAAGCGTGCCTCTCTGCCACACGCTCACACAGCTATATACACAGTTCTGTTAATTACACCAACAACTGTTGGCATAACTGTTATCGCTTGCATATCATCGAATATTTGCAATTGGGGGAAATCATAAAAACGAAAGTCATTTGCTGCAGCGGTAGAAAGGAGGCGGAAAGTCAAAGAAATGTAAGAGCCAAGAAAGGTATGCAGAATATTTGAGCTCGGCGTACAGGTGGAATGCCATATATTAAAATTATATATACGAGTATATGCTTGTAACTATGTATATATGTATCACTGGTAACGAGGTGGTCTTGATTCATTTGTCACAAAAAGCATTCATTAGACTTCTGTGTAAATCCACAAAAGTGGTGCTTTTTTTTAACTATTTAATAATGATTTCAAAAAAAATTAAATTTTAAATTTTTATACAAATATTTTTCTGTAAATAATTATAAAAATAATTTTCTGTAAATTTTAAAATTTTAGAACATATTACATTTTTGAAAATGTAAATTTCCAAGTATTTGAAACAAAAACTAAATATTTTTTTCTTAAGCAGTTATTTCTTTAGAAGAACACTTCTGTTGGATTTACAAAAGAACTTTTTTTCAAATTTATTACTAATTATTTAAAAATCATTAATACTCTACAAAATACTGTCTGTATGTAAAAAAAAAATAAATAAATTGGAAGAATTTACAATAAAAATATTTTTTTGAAAAAATTAATTAAAAAGAATTTCAAATTTATATTTTTATTATATTTTATTTTTGAACTACTTTTTTAATTTTTGAAAATTTTCATATATATAAGGCAAAATATCTGGCAAAAAGTTAACAATTTTAAGAAGACTAATTTATTTATTGCTTTAATTCTTTATTCAAAAAAAATTTTTTTTGGAAAGATTTAATTTTAAAAAACTTTAAATTGAATTTTTATAAATTAAAATCTTTAATACTCTACAAAATACTGTCTGTATGTAAGAAAAAAAGGAATTGGAAGAATTTACAAAAAATAATATATTTAAAAAAATTAATTAAAAACAATTTAGAATTAATATTTAGAAAAAAATTTTTTTTTATAAGTTTTATATTTTTGAACAACTTTTGTTTTTAATTTGGAAATATATCAAAAAAAACCAAAATATCTGAAAAAAGTTAACAATTTGAAGAAGACTAATTTATTTATTTTATTATTTATTGATTTAATTATTTAGTTAAAAAAATACTTTTTGAAAAGTGTTAATCTTAAAAAATTTTAAATTGAATTTTTAATAATTATTTTTTTGAAATTTTAAAAAATTTTAATATATTAAAAACTTTTGAAATAATAAGCATCGAAATATTTAAAAAAAGTAAAGTATTTAAAAAAATATTTCTTAAATAGTTCTTAATTTTGAAGAATACCAATTTATTTATTTAATTATTTTGTGATTTAAATATTTAATTAAAAAATAAAATGTTTAGGAAAATTTATTTAGAAGAATACTAACTTATATATTTAATTATTTATAGATTTTTTATTTAAAAAATAAAATAATCTGAAAAAATTACAGAAAAATAAATTTTTGTAAAAAATAATATTAATTAAAACAATTAAAAAGTTTCCGTTGCTCCAAAAAATTAATTTTTTAATACAATAATTAAATAAATAAATCTAAATAAAATAATGTTCTTCAAATTTATTATCTATTTAGGAAAAAAAATTATTTTCAGATGTTTTTTTTTCAAATATTTTGAGACATATATTTTCAATAAATTTAAAATGTTTACTGAAAACAAAGTCCATGTAGATTTTCTTTCCAATTAAATATTACTTACAACTTATACAATTTTTTTTTAAGTTTTTATTAGTTTTTGTTGTAAGATTTCTAGAAAAAATTCGTATAGCTTAAGAAAAATACCATGTTACTAAGCTCCCTTTCGCCTATATTTTTGGTCAGTCCACCATCAACTAAAACTTTACCCAAAAGTAACTTGGTGGTATGCCCTATGTTGCTTGTATTCCAAGACCTGAGGTGTATCTGAAGGACTCATCGCTTCAAACTATGCTATATGGAGTTGAATGCCCTGGGGAAGCTTAGAGGAATTATGTCTCCAGCTGTTCTCGAGCGGGCCAGCTCGTCGTCTTTTTCATTTTCTTCTATTCCTATATTAGCTGGTACCCAGATGATATGCTATTTACCGTGTTGCCTACTAAGAGTCTAGTTATTGCCTGCTTGCATAGACTAATGCAATGAGTATTAGTATCGGCCTTAATTGCAGCTTGGCTATTCACTAGAATGTTTAATGCTGGACTTGCTGATTAGATTAGAAGCCCATATGGCAGTGAATTATAGTCATTTAGTTGAAAAATGCTTTCTGTGTATAAAAGAAATCCTCTTCTGTTCCGCGTTCATCCTTTGATCCGTCAGTGAATATCTAGATTTCATCGTTGAAACTGCCCAGCACAGAACCATTGGTCTAGTCTTCTCTACTTAGAAATGAAAACGATATGACTTGTGGGGTCGTAAACCCCACTTTGAGGCAATGGCTCTTTTACAGGCGTTCCAGATTGGAAGGGGCTTGGAAGCCCTGGTCTCAATGTGCTCTCTCCAGTTTAGTTTTTTATTTAGAATAACTTCGAGATATTTGACAGTGCTTGTGAGTACAATAGTTATACCCCTTAAGGAGGGGACATTTTATTGCGAAGTTTTCCTCCTTCTTGCGAAAAGACAGATTTCGGTTTTTACGGTTTTTATAAAATTTTTGAAAATTTAAGGCTAGAAAAAATTAAAATGAAAGCTTAAAGCCTAAAAATTTTGAAATCCTAAACAAAATTTTGTTCTTTACACATAAAATATACGTTTTTTTTTATATAAAAGAAGGCACTTTTGGACTCACGCACACAAGCGCATTTCATTGATTCAAAATAATACGCCTGCAGACTGCTCATTGAGACGCAGCTCGCCCTTACGCACTTCACTAGCTTTGTTTGTGTGTGTGTGTATATAAACCCCATCATAAGCAACATTGGCGCCTAAAATGCCACTAGAGTTGAAGCACTTTAACTGAGCTTTGCTATTTTTATGTCTACTTTTTGCCGCTCAACACAACTTAAGGCCGTAGGCAAAGTGCGTATCAGCACGTACGTGTTATGATGGCTGCTTTGGTATGCATATTGCATACTTACAGGCTGCCAAGCCGTATACACAGATTCCGATAAGTTGATATAGCTTTGACATTGTTGCTGGTTCTACTTTGCGCTACATATTTCAATGCGTATAGTAAAATACCAGCGCGCACACACATATGTGCCAGGATGGTCGCAAAACTCATTAAGCGCCTAAGGGCAGATATCTTTTCCAATGAAAGCAACAGGCAGCTGCTATTTATTGTTGTTACTGCATGTGCGAAATAAGTTGGTAGTGAAAGCTGAGAAATTTCATAAAATACCTGAACGTTGTCGACATTTGCATGAAAAAAACGCACACACAAACAAACATATACATATAGCAGATCCGCAATTTAACAGCAAGTCATATAGGCTGTCAGTCAATGAGTTTATTGCATGCATACCGGCATACTCCATCAGTGATGGGCACATTGGTAACATGACGTCAAATTTTTTCCTTTGAATACACACACACGCACACAAAATCCCCCTCCACCTGAACACAGACTTCCTGCACGCACCCCGTTTGCTAACGGCATAGTTTTCATTGCTTTGCCAGCGCCGTATGCCAAGTCTGGTATGCGCGTTCACTGGAATGTCTTGATTGAATTAAAATTGTGGCCATGTGGGTTGACGACGGTGGCATAAAAACTGGCACAACCTAAAAGCGCGCTACCAACAATCAAAAGTCTGTAGTCAGTGGGCGCCAAGCTGTATGAGCGCGCCTCTAGCGTCTGTCTGTATGGCAGAAAGTAAGCAAGCAACTCAATACAGCAGAAAAAAGCACACAACTATTCAATTGTTGTTGTCTACAACTAGGCGCTGCACACTTTTCGTAATGACTGCCACCATTGCCGCGCTCATAACTGGCAGCGTAATTGAAAAATGAGCTGTGATTATTGATACACGCGGCCATTACTGTCTATTATTGGTATTAGTTAGCTGGCGGGTGCATGGTAAAAGACCTGATTGTGTGGCGACATTTCAGTGACCTTTAACGCACAGACGAACCTATATAATTCGTGCTACGCGGTGGTGGGATAAGTGTATAAAGTGTGTAGCGACTATAACGATGGCTTTTTCCAACTCATAATTGAGCAATTTTGTTTCCTGATAGCAATTTCTTGTATTAGAAATTCTCCCGAAATGAAAATGGAAACGGAAAAAAATGAATGAAATGAAATGTCTAACAAGCTTTAATTTTCAAAACTATAGTGTTTTTGATTCAAAAATTTATGAAGTTTTCACGATTAGCAAATAAATTGAGCGCTACAAGCAATTGCGTTCGTCTTCAGCACTCATTTTCGTGCAATTTTGATTTATACTAATACATTGGAAGACATTTCTGCTCTGCGGGGCAGCAAAGGGCCACTTTTTGGCATTACTTAGTTGACAGGAATTTCATTTTCAAGCATTTAACACGAGTTCAGTAAAAAAAAGGTATTCTTAGTATTAAACAACTGCAGTGCTAAAAGCTTTATAAGAAAATATATTTTTAGTACAAAAAAATTAGCTCTATTGGACTTTGCTGTTGAATTTGTTTAGCGACTTTCATTAGTATATCTCCTGCCTCAAGTAATAAATAAAATAAAAACTTTTTAGTACACTTATTTTTGTACTAAATTTAAAATTGTTTGATTTATTTTTTCATAAAAGCTTCAAAATATTTTTCGGTATAGAAAAGTTTGGTCTACTACAATTTTTATGCATAATTTTTAAATGCTTCAATTTTTAGTACACAATTTAGTACATTTTAAGGCATTTTGGCATAACGTAGTTTGCAACTATTTAGTAAGCAAAAGTATTCTTCGTACAAAACCAATGCAGTGTTAAAAACTTTATTAGAAAATATATTTTTAGTACAAGAAAAATTAGTACTAAAAACTTCATTGGGCTTTGTTGTTAAACTTTTTTAGTGACTGTTTTTATACTCTCGCAACATGCTGCCACAGAATATAGAATTCCTTACCTGTTGTAAATAATTTTTTTTTCAATTTAAAAAAGTTTTCAAACAAAAAAAATTAACAAAAAATGTTATTCTATAAATTATTATTTAAGATATTTGCTTACAAATAAAATTTTTTTATTGAAAAATTAAAAAAAAATTTAAATCTTTTCAAAAAAAAAGTCTTTTAATATTTTTTGTTAATGTTTACATGTTTCCAAATAGTAGTTTTTTTCTTTGTCAAAAATAGTTTTTTTTAACTGTCCATTTCCAAAATGCCCTTATATTTTTAAATTTTTTGTAAAACAAAAATTTCATAAAATGCATACCGATTTTTGTTTTGTAAATTGACTTATGTTTTTTCTTATAATTGCAAATGTTTTAAATTAAAAAATTTATATTTAGTTTAAATTTTACGAATAATAATCAATTTCCACAAAAAAATTTTAATTCACTAAATATTGTTAAATATTATTAAATATATAAAATATTTGTTTCTTAATTCTAAAATTTTAAAATGCTTTTAGTGAAATATTAAGAAAAAAATTTATTTTAACTGAAAAATAACCTTTGAATATTTTTTTGTTAATTTTTAGATGTTTAAAATATTTATACTTCTCTCATATCAAAAATACTTATTTTTTAATTTTTCGATTCAAAAATATATATTTTGAATTTTTGAAAAACAAAAATTTTATAAAATGCATACCGATGTTTTTTTAAAATTTACCAACATTTTTATTTGTCTAAGTTTAAAAATTTTTAAATTACAAAACCAATGTTTTTGTTTGTAAATAAATAGTTTTTAGTAAACTAAATTTTTATGATTTTTGTTTAAGTAAAAAGAAGTTCTAATTCAAGAAAAAAAAGGAAAAAGCAATTTAGAAAAAAATATTTGTATGATTATTATAAAATATATAAAATATTTGTTTTAAAATGTTTTTATTAAAAATTAAAAAAAATTATTTTAATTGGGAAAAATTAAAAATTAAAAATTTGTTTGTTAATTTTAAAATGTTTTTAAATATTCTTCTGTTCATATATTCAAAGTGCTTCTTTATTAACTTTTCACTTAAAAAAAAAATTTTTTAAGTTTGTGAGTTGTTTTTTGGCTTCTGTATTAAGTTAGATTTTGCTTTGCCCGCAATCCTCTCCACACTCCTCCCACCATCTTTGTTCATGTTTTGTTGCGCATACCTAGTACATAAATACCAATACGTCAGCTGCAAGCAGCAATCATATAAAATAAATACGGAAATACTTGTGTGTGGCAAAATAACAACTAAAAAGAAAACGCCAATTGAAATCGCAGTGAAAAGGTTCTGAGACAATGTTAGCTTTGTTGCATGGGCCAAGCTTGCAGAGGACTTCAGTGTCTGTGTGACACATACACAACTAAAAACAAAGCATGTGCTTGTATGTGTGCTTATGGCTCACATCACGTACATCCCATAAACTAACAATATCACTCGTCTGGCCATACGGGCGCTTTAATAAAGAAACGCTCACAAAACACACACACACACACAGAACTCGTAGAAACATCAGTGTGAACACACAGCACAAAACAACAGAGCTGCGGAATCAAGTAACGTAAAATATTGCTTGCAGTGTCTACGCGGGCAAAACCGCGCTCAACTACGAGCGCACGAACTCGGCATGGACCTGTCGTGAGCTTACAAATTAATTTGTCAGCCCCATTGGAGTTGCCGCACCGCTGTATATAGTATATTGCCGTCTTAGTTGCCTGCTGGACATGTGCTTACCTTTTGTTTTGAGTTTGCTACCATTTCCATGTGCGTCGCCCCGCCCCACTACGCCAACATTTCATGTTGGATATTTATTTATTTATTATTGCAACAACATATTGCAAGTGTCCTCATATGCATATTTTTTGGTTTTTATTTTTATGGTGTTGCAAGGAGTGGTTTGGTGCGCTGGGCCGTGGGTGGAGTTGGACAGTAAACCAGAAATTACGATTTATTTGCGCGCAGCTGTGCAAATGCACATGCTGCATATGACACATACACAAGTAACAAAGTAGTGTGCATGTAACGGGAAATTTATATTCATTAAACTTTAAGGTGCTTTAGAGCAATCGTGGCTGCTAGTGTTCTATAAAATAACTGTATTGTATTGAAATTTAGATTTTCAGTATCTTAACTATGGATTTTGTATGAAGATTTTAGAAAATAATGTGATGATTTTAGAACTAATTTTTAGAACAAAAAGTTTTAGTACTAATTTTTAGAACAAAAAATTTTAAAACTAGTTTTTAATACGAAAGATTTTAGTACAAATTTTTAGAACAAAAATTTTAAGTACTAATTTTTAGTACCAAAGATTTTGGTATTTATTTTTAGAACAATACTTTTTCAAATTAGTTTTAGTAAAGTCTTGAGTATTAATTTTTAATTTAAAATTGGTTAGTACTAATTTTTGTACAAAATATTTCCAAATTACTTCTTAGAAAAAAAAGCTTTTAGAACTACCGTGTAAAGAGTTTTTGAATTGCCTGTTTAGGGTTTAGTTATGTAATAACTTCCTCTAAAAAAAATTATTACCAATTCTTAGAACAAAATGTTTTAGTACGAATTTTTAGTAAAAAGGATTTTAGTACTAAATTTTAGTGCAACACCATAGATTTTCAAATTACTTCTTAGTACTAAAGTCGTCAGTATTAGTTTTTAGACTAAAATATTTTAGTACTAATTATTTGTACAAAATGTATTCAAATCAATTTTAAGTACTAAAATTGTCAGTATTATTGTAGTTTTAAGTTTAAAATATTGTAGTATTAGTAGTAGTACACAAGATTGTAATATACATTTTTAGTAAAAAATACTTAAGTACTTATTTTTAGTACAAACATTTTTTGTACTGATTTTCAGCACAAAATATTTTAGCATACATTTTACACAATACTTTAGTACTAATAATTATAAAAGAAGTTTTTTAAATTACTTTTTAAGTTCAAGTTCAAGTTTCCAGTAATAGTTTTTAGTCTGCAAGATTTAAGTACACATTTTAGTTGAAATATTTTGGTACCAATTTTTAGTACAATTTAAGAACTTTTTGTACACAAACATTTGGTACTGTCTTTAAGTACAGAACAACAATTTTACAAAAGATTTTGGTACTATATTTTATTAGAGAATATTTCAGTACTAATTTTTAGTGCAAAGGATTTGAGCACAGTTCCTTGCTACAGAAGAATTTAGTATAAACGATTTCGCTACAAGATTTTTATACTGATCTTGGCACAAAAGCGCTTTAAGTACTAATTTGTGATTCATAAATTTTTAGTACTATTTTTGGGTAAAAAAAAAACTTTTTACCCACAATTAATTCTTGTGCAATATTTTTTGGCATTTTGAGTACTAAAAATTTTAGTACTTTAATACATTTTTCCAAAATTAAAAAAAAATAAATTTTATTCGTGAAACCATTATGCAATTCAGATCTTTGCTGTTCGTCACAACCTTTTTAGTGCTATCTTTTTTTATCAAATGCCAACATGCCTCTCTTACTCCCCTCCCTTCTAACTACCATATTTACCTTCTGCATTGCAGTGTTCACATATTTATCTAGATGAAGTACTAATTTTTTATTTGCCACTGCCAGTCAGTCCACCATTGTTGCTTTGCTGAAGATGCAATTGACTGCAGTGTTGCCAACACAATTACAATAAAAAGTGTTTGCCTGTTTCACTTGGCGGCAGCGCCGACCTATAAACAAAGTTATAATATATGGCTAGCCATTCCGAGCACACACTTTTACAGACATGCAGCACCGAACGTGTGAGAAAAATGAGGCTAGGCAAACAAAGAGAAGAGCTCTTATGCACACAGGCATATAATATGCTATAAGCGTATATTTAATAATATAATATATAAATTTACGAAAAAGAATTTTGTACCAAATTTTTAGTTTTTTGTACTAAATTTACAATGTTTGGTTTGTTAAAATTGTTAAAAAAATTAAAAGTACAAAGAATTTTCGTCTTTTACACATTACCTATATATATATATTTTTTAAATTTTAGAAAACTGGTTAACAATGCCTTTAGTACTAAAGTTTAGTTTTAGAACAACATCTCATAAGTGCAAAATTGTGTGCGAAGGAGTAATCAATTGAACTTTTTTTTAATGAAATACAGTTGTAAAACATAAGTTTTTTAAATCATAATTTTTATGAGTACTAAAAATAGTACTAAGAGTTTTGGCGATGCTTGTTTTTAGATGAAATTCTGAAAATTCTGATATATTCTTCAATTTATTCATATGGGCAATTTTCAGTACAAAACATATTTAGTACTAAAAATTTTCTGAGATATTTCAGTCACTTTATTTCACATTAGAATTTTTTAGTACTAAAAGTGGAGTACTAAAATAGTACTTAAATTTCTTGGATATGTTTATTTCAGCCTTATCTCTGCATATGTAAATATAGTTTTCATTAAAATGTGAGTACTAAAACAGTACTTAAATATTTTTGAGATGTTTATTTTAGTATTAGTTTTACACAAGTAAATACATTTTTCATTTAGGGCATATTAGCACTTTTTAGTACTAAAATGTAAGTACTAAATTAGTACTAACATTTTTTAGATGTTAGTTTCTGTTGAAGCTCATCATTTGATTTATGTTAGCAATTTTTGGTACTAATAGTTGAGTACCAAAACAGTACTAAAATTTTTATGAGCTGTTTATTTCAGTTTTGGCCCCGGTATAGGTAAGAATATTTTTAATTTAATGCATATTGGCACTTTTTGTACTAAAATGTAAGTACTAAAATTAGTACTAAATTTTTTAAATCTTTATTTAAGTTCATGTCATTGTTCATTCATTCTATATATATTACTATGTTCATGCATAAATCTTCATTTCATTCATGTTAGCAATTTTAAGTACTAAAATTTGAGTACTAAAAAAATTACTAAAATATCTTGAAAGCTGATTTTCATCGAGTAACGTTTTGTTTTATTTCAAAAGCTTTCTTATAGTTCTTAGTACTAACCTGGGTGCAGCAAATTTTTACATAACCAGCTCTTGTGCCCAACTGCTTACATACATATGTACAATTTTGTAATGAGCGCACGTTTGTGTGCAAACAAGCAATACAATTAGTGCTGCTTTACACATGCCGCCTGCAGTGAACTGTGCTTTCATTTTTCAACTCTCTTACCATTTTTCATGCTCGCTTGCGCACAATTACGCTGCCAACTAACGGCACATTAGCAGCAGCAATATTATAAGCGCACATTCCTACAAGTACACATACAAAGCATGCATTAATAAAAATGCAGTTGGCTGCCGGCAGTATAACGGTTTTTACTTTTTTACGTCTGTGTGGGTGTGTGTATATATGTTATTGTTGTAGTTAAATGCATTAGGGCTCATTATGTTGCAAATGTCGCGTAGTTAACGTGTTTGTTTTTTCTGTTTTTCTTATTTTGCTGAATGATACAACAGTTATATAAAAAATGCATATTACAACAGTGTCTGCTATTTATTTTCGCACACATGTGCGCCATACGCCAACACACCCACACAAGCAACCGATATTTAAGTTAAGTGTTTTGCACGTCTTAATTGTGTTTACCTTCTATAATGTACCAAATGCATATGTGTGTGTGTGTGTGCATGTTGTGCGCTTTTATTTTTAATTCGTTAACGTGTTGTATATTTTTGCCTTGCTTTGTTTTCGCTTTGACGCAAGCGAGTAGGTTGGCAAGCGGGCCTGCAGGTAGACAATGCGCTGCAGCAGCGCTGTTAAGCTGCTTTCATAATTAATGTCATCACTAGTTATTCCTTTTGCCTTCATATGCTGACCGTTTGGTGCGCTACTCCGCAAGTTGCAGTTGAGTTAAGGCAATAGACGTCAATTTAGCATAAAATATTACTTATACGTCATGGCGGGTTGGCGTTGCGTTGCTTGCAGTTAGCACGTAAATGTGGTAAATTCATATTGTGAATGGTATTATGTGCTATTTCTGTTGCAAAGCATGCTTTGCTAGGGTTATTTCAATGCCATATGCGTCAAAATGTTGCGCATACGTCACGGTGTACGTGAGATTATGAATATGGTAAGGTTGGTATTTGTAGAAATATTATCGGGTTTTATACGCAAAATTAAAATTGTAGCAGCTGTTGGTAAGCTTGAATTGCGAAGTTATGAAAAAATAATTTTTTTCGTACTTTTTCGAAATATTATTATTTTTTTTATTTTAAGAAAAAATTATTTTTTTCTTATTTTTCGAAATATTATTATTATTTTTATTTTAGTTTATTTAGTTTTTAATTTATTTGAAGTAAAGTTTGAAATAATTTTAACATTTCTATGATAATTTGGTGCTTTTTAAAAGCTCCTATTCGTATTTTTGAAATCTTGGATCAGTTTGAAAATGTTTAATATTTTATAACAATAATTGTTTGTTCTTAATTTATACAATTTTTATTTTTTAATATAATTTTTATGTTTATATGTTTATATATTTGTTTATTTACTTTTAATTTTATAAATAATGGTTTTGAATTTAGTATAATTTTTTCTATGAGTTTTTTGAAATTTATACTTCAATTTTAATTTGGATTATTATCCTTAATTTTTTAAATTATTTGCTGTAATTTTTTTTTTATTTAAATGTATTATTATTTTTTATTTACTTCAATTTATCCTTACATTTTAATTTTAGTTTAGAAATTTTGTTTTATTTTTGAAACATTCTATAATATTGTTTGGTCATATATTTTTTATGCTCCTTTTAATATTATTTTTAGTTTTTGTTATATTTTTAGTTTTATAAATTATATAATGTGTCTGAATTCTTTTTTCACTAATTTTTAAAACTTTATTCTTTCTTTTATACATTTTTAACATATTTTTTGTAATTTTTGTTTTTACGTGCACTTTGTTATAATAATATTTTATAAATAATTTTTAATATTTTTTTAATGTCGTTGTAAATTTTATAAATAAAGTTTTAAGTTATGTTGAATTTTTTGAAATCAAGTTTTAAAATTTAGTCTTTACGCATTTTAATTTATTTACATTCATTTGAAAGTTTATTCCACCAATTCCTTATTTTGCTATTACCCATTGGCGTTCTTTAAAGCGTTAAGCGCGACTGACCGCTTGAGTTCATAAGAAGGGTAAAGAAAACACGAGAGAAGGCACATGACGCATAAAAGTCTAAAAAAGGGTGAGAATCAGAGCGAGTTAATGCCGGTCAATGAGCGTGATAAAGTGGCCAGACGAAGCAGAAAAACAAGAAAAATACAAATTGGTACGAATGGTCAACAAGAATTTCCGCCGTGAAAAAAATAAAACATATTTTTTTGAAGAGCAGAGGTATTTTAGTGTGAGTGAAGCCAATTGAGAAGCAAAAATTTTAATGTAAAGTATATTTGTTGTAATTTGAGACCTAAAAGTCAAAAGTTTTATAAAGAAAAAAAGAATTATTAAATAATATATTACTAAAATATTTAGTGTTATTATTTCAAAATGAAATTTTTAGTACACTTAAAACTTCATTAAAATTTTTTTAAGGCATTAAATATTATGTATTTTTCTTTTGTATTTAGATTTTTTAGTACATATTTAGTACTTAATTTTTAGTACCAAATTATTTTAGTACAACATTTTTTAGTAAAGAGTTTTTGAATTTAAGGTTTATTATATAATTTTTAGTACTAAAATATAAGTTTTTCGACAGCCTTTTGTATAAAAAGAATAAGTTTACTTATGGAACTACTTTAAGTACTAAAGTCTTTGTACTAAACATTTGAATTTTACGAAATGGCGGTATCTACATATAGTATTATGCATTTTTTTTTACTAAAAATTGAAGCATTCGTAAACTTGTTTACATGTTTTCATATTAAATGTTATTGCTTAATTATTTAAATTTTATTTTCAATTGCTTTTTACGTTATTAAGCCAAAAGTGCAGCTTTCGTCATCTCTATATTTGAAAATTTATGCTCTTTAGTGACTCTTGTTTAATTTCTTAACCGTTGAATAGAGAACGCAGCTTTGTAATAAAAAACGTTTCCAACTGTATTACATTAAGTTCCGCGCATAACGGGAATTCTAAGCCGCGAACACAAAGCAATATTCGCTTTGTGCTATGGTCGCTTCTCCCTCCTCACTCTCCACTTTGAGTCAACATTTTTTTATATTTAATTTTAGCACTCACCACCAGATGTCTGGCGTATTTTTCAAACATTTCTTTCATAATTTTTTTTCCCGCGACTTTTTCTTTTACCAGTAACATGGCGCTGCGAATTCTTTCCCTTACAAAGGGTTGGGTTAAATATCCACGTCTAAGATTTTAATTTAAAAAATTCAAGCAAAGTTAACGCGTAACTTTCGCTTTGAAACTCATACTCCTACTACTATATACATATGTATGTACATATATTTATATAAATATGCTCATGAGCGTACATACCTGAACATGCCTGCGGCGGCAATGGGAAAATTAACGTTGTTGAACTTTTTCGTCTCGCAACGGCGCAACCGAGTGATTGTGGCTTGAAGCTTCTCAGCTGTTGCATAAAATCGGAGCACTCCATTAGGGCAACGTCTGCGAAGTGCAGGTCGCAGAGTATGTGGTTCTGTAAGGGTAGAAAGGTGAGAATTTAATCTAAGCAAAAATGTGGTTGTGCAGATTCTGGTTGAGTTGTATTGCTTTGTAATATACAAAAGTTAAATTTTTTTCTTACATTTCCTAAGAAGTGTGTTGCCGAGTGCATTCGAAGTTGTATGAAAATGTTTCGAGTTATATAATCATGTCTAATAATACAGTAAGCTATTTAATTATTTTGCAAAATTGTGTACTAATTTTAGTACTATGTTTAGTACTAATTTTTTCGATAATTTAGTATAATTACAGCCTAAATTCTTTTATTTGCAGTAATTTTTTAAGTATTAAAGAAAAAATGTTTAATACTAATTCTTTTCTAAAAATAATTTAGTGATATTATAGCCTAAAATTCTTTTTTTTACAATAACTTGTTTAATTATAAAAGAAAAAATACTATGATAGCCTAATAATATTTTACTTACAATAATTTGTTCACTGATTAAGGAAAATATATGTGCTAAATTTGAGTACCATTTTCGGTGCTAAACTTTTTCGATAATTTAGTACCATTAGTCTAAAATATTTCTATTACAATAATTTGTCCAATTCTTAAAGTAAAAATATGTACTAAATTTTAGTACTAATTTTTTTTGGTAATTACAGCCTAAAATTCTTTTATTTACAGTAATTTTTCGAATAATAGAAAAAATTTATACTAAATTTTAGTACTATTTTCAGTACTAAATTTCTTTCGGTATCTTAGTACTATTATATCCCAATATAGTTCACTTTAACAAAATCTTTAAATAGTACCAAAATGATGTTGATAAATTTTAGTACTACTTTCGATAAATTTTAGTACTACTTTACTACAATTTAAATATGTTTGTTGTCTTAACAAATATCTCAGTACTAAAACTTAAACATTAAGTACCACAGTTTTCAGTTTTAGTACCAAAATAATTTTTTAGTACTAAATATTTTTGTAGTACTAATATTAATATGTGTTAACTATTAACATTAAAAGGAAAAGAAATTACCACTTCACATATTCTTTTAATGCAAGAGTTTTTTACAACTTTAGATTTTTTAAGTGATTTTTAGTACATTTACAGTGCCAAATTTTTTAATTTTAAAATAAAATTTAACCGTTATAAAATAGATTTTCCTATGTATTTATTTTTTCAAGAATTTTTAAAAGTTAAAAAAATTTTAGTACCAAATTTTGAGTAAATTTTTATCACTAATGATTTTCACTTTTTTTTACGTTCTTAAGCAAAGTGCTCCAAACATACTTTCGCTCCTCCGACATACATATATTCTCAAGACATTTTGACCACCACACTGGGATATTGAGTACTTGGAAGACCTGTTGAAATATTTAGAAAACTAATTCACTTAAGTAACCTCTCCATATGTTTTTATTTCCCAAGTAATAAAACGCAGCAGCACTTACTTATACGTCGCCAGTGAATGATGAATTTGTAGCTTGCGGCAGACTCTACGCGAGTGTGCTCAGAAGTATAGAAAAACCCGAAAACAAAAGTAAGCGAAAACTGCAAAACAGAATCCAAAAATTGTTGTAAACTTTTGCCACCACCTCGTGTCAACGTGTGCCGGTCGTGTACGTTTTTGGTGAAAAGTTTTATGCGGCTTTGGCATTTATTTATTTAAGTGTGGCAGCGCAAACCAGCCGAAATGCACGCCTCCCCGTCATCTCGCTCGTTTTGCTGTGGTCGCACACATGTAACACATATCCTATGTACATATGTGTATTTACAGTTATATAAGCATTTATTTGGAAATTGTTGAGATTGCTTCCATGTATGCCCCCAATTCCCTCGCTGTTCATCCGTGCACTGCTGACTAAAATCGAACTGCACGTGCCCGTTGAGCGCTTACTTAGCTTAGAAAATGGCGATACGAGTACTTTTCGAGTGTTTTTGACGTAAATAAGTGTATAAGCGCGTGAAAAAGGAATACACATACGATTCTTGCTAAACTCGGTGCGCCTCCATGCGCGCTCCTTTGCTGGTGTAAATAGTTTGGTAACAAGTTCTATTGTGGTTTGAACTGTATGCGCAGCTGCCAGTGCCGATTTGTGCGAGTGACGATTGCGGAAACTTTGCATAACTTGGTATTAAGTGATTTGTGGCCAATCGGGGGTTGGTTGAATTCTATGCATATTTCATAGTTTTTGAAACAAGAGTGCATGTACTGCGTGTATGTATGAATGTACGTGTGCATACTCTAATCTTTCTGGTTCTAAGTTAGAATGAGTTTTAAGTTCTAAAACTATTGCGCACGAAAAGTTAAATAATGAAATAAATATATAGTACCAACATTTTTGGTATACGATCACAAACAAAAATATATTAATTTAGTTAAGCACTAAATATTTCTACCAAAATGCTGTACTAAACTTTTCGGTGCAACATTTTTTGGCCTAAAGCTTTCAGTACTAGACTGAAGAAGATTTTCAGAATATTTTTTTAGTTGTAAGTCCCAAAACTAATGGATATTAGAAGTTTTATAAAAATTTAGTACAAAATTTTTTGTACTAAAATTTTTAGTAGACAACTTCTAAGTAAAGATAACATTACAATTAAAAATTACACGAATATTTATTCAATTTAACACTTTGTATTTTTTAACAAAATATATACGTACTTGTATATATATATATATGTATATATATTATATAAAAATTTTAGAACTAAAACTTTTACATAATTTTAATTGAAAATAATACAATTTTGATATGAGTTTTAGTACTAAAATTTTTGAGTAGAAAATTTAGTCTTAAAATCGAAATACATGTGTACATATTTAGTATTACAGTTTTATACATAATTTTAAACAAAAAGCATTGTAACTAATTCGAGAATGTTTTGCATTTTGTTTAAAATTTTTATTGCTAAAACCGTGCCAAATTTTTATTTTGTGTATATGTTATGTCATATTTCAATATCACTAAGTTTAGAGGAACAGATTTTTAGTGTTAAATTAAAATAGTGTTAAATTAATTAGTGAACTAAAAGCTGGCTTTATTTTTTAAAACACGCTCTTATCTAAAATTAATGAGTACCAATTTTTTTAGTACTAAAAATATCTTACACTAAGTACTAAAAACTTTGCAGTTTTTTTTTCATTTGTTGATAAATGTTTTAATTTCTGAAACTAAACTTTTGCTACATTATATTGGAGTACTAATGTTTAGCACAAAATTTTGTACTAAATTTTTAGCTGACAATTGGGCACTCAGCTAAGCTATAGAAAGTGTAATCTGGTACTAAATTTGAAAAATAATTGTATCTCTATTTTATCTTATTCTTCGTTATACATTTTTTAGTACTGAATTTTTAGTACTAAATTGTTTTTTTTTTTCGTTGCTTTAATACGTGTACGTGTGTGTAAAATTTGTATTATAATCGTATTGGTCACTTTTGCGCACTTGCCTTGAACCTTCTGGCGCGCTTCTGATTTGGTCCTGTCAAATTTAGACCGCACGAATTGCAGCGCAGGCATTCCTCGTGATAGTGGTTGTTGTCGTACAATGGCGAAGGTTCTGAAAGGCAAAAGGAAAAATATTTTTGAATACCTTTTTTTAAATTTTTTTAAACCTCTACGCACACTAAGTGGGTTTATGTTTATTAAGCATATTTACTCATACATTTTTAACTTCACTCATACCCACAACTACTGAGGTCCTTTACTGAAGTCCGTCTCTATACGGACACATGTACTTATACATATATATGTTGCCGTAGGTATGCATATAAGCGCATGAAGGATACTACGAATGCTCTATGTAATTATTTTGCCATCTCCTTGACACATTTCCTTTGTCAGCTCAACTCTGTGGAATATATGCGAGTATTTGTGTAGTGTGCACAAAGGCGAAATAACTGTAATGCCAAACAGTGTTAGCCAAATGCCACATATACACACGCAAACACACTCGCATCTTTGCACATTTAATAATATATCAATAAAGCATAAATCTACAAAGGCAACAACAAATCAAACAACAATAATAAACCGCTTAAAATGAGTAGAGAGACGTTGTTTGAGTGAAAAGAGTAAGGGTGGCAAGAGAGAATGGTGAGGCAGCAGGAAATGTGTAGTGGCCAGCTAGGAGCCAACACATATATATTTACAGCAGTAAATAAAATTAATATGTATTTGTGAAATACACGAAAAGGAATTTCATATTATTTTCCCGACTTTATTTCTGCACTCTCTCTGAATTTTAGTTTCTTGCGCGTACGCCGGCACAAAAGCAATTTCAAAGTTCATATAAAGCTCATAAGATAATATAAATAATCTCTAAGGGTAATCATAAACATAATAATACCAATAAGTATGCATGTGCGTATACAATAACGGTACATCTTTTTCAGATTACTTATACGCAGTGGGCGTTTTTTTCGAAAGTTTATTTTGCTAATGTTTTTTAGTTTGTTTTTCGTGCTTGCTTTGGGCTCCCATAAACAATTACTTAATCAGTTTGAGCTCAAATGGCGCAAACTTAAGTGTATATGTCTTACTTGTACACACACTCACACGTGTAGAAATTACATGCTTCCCTGCTTTTATTTGTTTTTCAATGATATTTTCGTGTGGCGTTGCTCGCTAAGGCGCACTACATGGCTGCGTACGTGATTTTCAGTAAATTGCTCGCGCAAATAACTTGTGAAAGTACAAATATAAAATGCGAAATTTTTAATCTCATCTTTCTTACAGTGCAGCATCTCAATCGTTGGTAAATGTTGGAAAATTTTTGAATTTGCAGTTTTAATGCAATTAAAGTGTTTTTTTTTGTTTTTAAGATTTTTTTTAATAATTCAAGATTTTGTAGTCGCCAACAAGTTGTTTGTGGGATATAAAAAATTTAAAAATTAAAAGAAAGCAAAAAAATTAAATAAATTAATAACAAAAAGTATAAAAATGTAAAAATACTACAAATTAAATAAATAATGAAAATAATAATAATGATAATATTACTCTAATTTTTAAATATTTTTTTTTTGTATTAAGTTTCTATTAAAAAAATTAACAGAATTTAGTTATATTTTAATGTTTTTTATTTAATGACATTTGTTTAATAATTAATTTTATATACAAATTATTTAAATTTTTTTCTCAAATGAAACTGAAAATTAATGAATATTAAATTTTGTTTCCTACAATAGCACATTATTAACGGTATATTGAAACAAATATTTATTTTTTTTCTCAAATTAATTAAAAAATTTAAATTCACCTCAATTAGAACTGAAAACTGATAAAATATATTAATTTTTTTTACTAGTACAATAATAACGGCATGTTGAAATAAATATTTATTTTGCGAAAATTAAATTAAAATTGAAAATTGCATTAAGCAATTATTTTTTTCCTCATGAGAGCTTTGCAAATTAAATTAATTAAAAAATTCAGAATTAATTGTATTCAGAAATAATTAAATGTTAATAAAAAAAAAAAATGCAAAATAAAAATTAAATGATAAATAGTATTTATAATTTTTATTAGCACAATTTTTTTAAATACATTATGATAAAAAATATTTTTGTAACTCAAATTTTTCAATTTTTTTTGAAATAAATAAAAATAATGTTTGATTAAAATATCGCAATAATTTACTTAAATAAATTTGAAATTTAGTTTTTATAAATTGAAATTTTTAAAAAATTTTTGAAATATGTATATACAACAATTTTTTTATATATTTTTGCGGTTAATTAAAAATATTTTTATTTTTTATATATTATCGTAATTATTTAATTAAATGATCTATTTTTCTAGTTTCGAAATTTAATTTTCAAAATTGAAATTTTTGAAGTTTTTTTAATTTTTGATTGTGTACCATTATTGAAATCCAATTTTTTTTTAAATAAAATATAACTTTTAGTTTTAGAAATAGTAAAATACTAAAGAAAAAATTTCAAAATACTAACAATTTTTTTTTTAAAATGGTAGTAATTATTAAATATTTTTCTTATAATATTTCAAGTTCAAAATTATTTATATTCCGGAGTAATTAAATATTACTAAAAAAGTGCAAAACAAATTTAAAAAAAAAAATATTTAATATGGTAGTCAATTTTAAATGGTTTTGTTTTCATATCTGTACAGCTGACGCGATGTTAAGTTTTACATTTTTTCAAAATGCTTATATAAAATAGGTCCTAAATTGTACGAAACATTTTTTTTTAATTTCGAGACTTTGTTTTCAAAAGTTAAATTTATTTTGCAACGTTAAAATTTTTAAAAATTTTCTGAAATGTACACAACTTCTGAGAACACTACTTTTTTTTCATAGTATATATTTTCTAGCGTAAAATTAATTATTTAAAAGGCTACAACTATTTTTCATTAAAAATTTTTTTGTTTTTATATTATATAAAATTAAATTAAAATAAATAAATACATTTTTTTTACAAAAGCTTTAGAAATTTTTAAAATTACAATTTCGGGGTATACATAATAAAAAAAATTTCAAAACGTTATAAAATCTTGAAAAAAAGTAGTAGAAAATAGTAAAAATTAATGAAAATAAAAAAATATATTTGTTCTTATATTTAAAGCACGGATTCTGTTATGAAACTTATATTTTGCATATATTTTATATATAATATATAATTTGCATGCAAAGTTTAAATATTTTTAGTTTGAAACATGTATAATTACAAACCAAATAAAAAAATGTAATACAGAAACAATTTTATATGTATAAAACAGCGCCTAATTTGGTATCTAGGCTTTTTAGTCTGTATTTTGCTGAAGAAAATATTGAACTAACATGAATTTATAAACAGTTTTTGTGCTTGGTGCCATTACACAATGCTAGGAAGTTGTTTTTCTTTTATATTTCAAATTTCTTGTATTAACTTTTTTGTTGTTTTTGCTTCGGAAACTCAAGAGAAAAGATACAAAAATATAGCAAAATAATAGCAAGGAGCAATAATTGAAGCACAAATGTTCAACTTTTGTATACAAGGCGTATATTATCATGTGCTACAGTGCGTATGAGCAACTTTTGTTGTATCATTTGATTCGAGTGGAAAATCATAATAGAACTTTTACAATAACAAAAACAAACTTTGCGAAAAGTTGTTGCCGATTCTTTGTGGGAAGTTTGGGAAAGCATGTTGTAAAAATATTAATTAAGCATAATTGATTTGGAGACAAATATTAGGTGAAAAGAAAGTACGACTTGGTAAGAAGATACATTTTGACATTTTAAATATGTTTTTTTTAAGACATAATTGTTAAATATTACTTTCGTTTTAAGCCGAAACGGTTCAGAGTAGTATATAAGCAATCCCACCTCGTTATTAACATAAATTATCTTAAATTAACCGAAGTTAGTCAAAATTAATCAACTTATCATAGCATACCTTTTGGCGCCGAAAATTTGCAGTTTTAACTAAGTTTTCAAATTCATTTTATTCCTTTTTCAAATTCTATTCTAACGCCTATGCGACTTTTTTTTTCTTGCGCTTTTGCTTCAGTTCAGGGAAGAAAATCCGGTCTGCCTTTCTAACTAACTGTTTTACGCAGCATTAATAATTCAAAATTCCTGTTGTAGCTGTAGTTGCGCGACGCTCCGCACAACCAAGCGTTAATACACTTACAGCTACTTCGACCTTAATTAATCAATTACTTAGTTAGCGGCAGAAGAAAGTAAAAGGAGCTGGCAACAAGCAAAAAACTCAAATAAATTATTTAAATGAATTAAAAATAGAAGCAAAAGAAAGAAACAAATATGAGTTATGGCTAGATAAACTGCGCAAATGATAGAAGTACAAAGTACGAAAGGCCTCGGGAATATTTATGTAAATAAATTTTAAAGAAGTATTAGTAATCATTGTTTGAGTTTAGGAAAGCAAGGAAAAATTCATGAGTTAAAAGGTTTCTGAAGTCGTTGAGGTGCAATGCTTATTTGAGTAAAAGAAATTATTATTTTAATTAGTCGCTCAATTACTATCAGGTTTAGTTGCCTGAAGCCTAGCAGAAACTTTAGGGATTAATTTAGTATTCGAAATTAAAAAATTTGCAAAAAAATAACTTCTGTATTTGAACATCGCAATTAATAAATTTAAAAAAATTTGTTTTAAATAAATTTTAGCTTAATCTATTTTTAATTTCTACAAAATAATTTTTTAATTTTTTTAACATAAAAAAACATTATGTCATTTTTTTTAATAATAAAAGTAATAAAAAAAAGGTTTTAAAAATTTTTAAATATATTTTTTTCAAATTTTCTTTTTAATTCTTTTCAAATTTTTTTATTTTACTGTACTTTTAACATATATTTTAACTTTTTGTAATAAAAAGCATTTGTAATTTTTCAACCAAGCCGAAATATTTAATTATATAATATATTAGCCGATATATGCGGTATAAAGTAAACCAGAAGTTCCAAAATCTTTATATTTGGTATATGGCGTTGAGAAACCTTCGTCCGTTTCAACCCATTTTCAACATATAGACATACCGTTATCAGAAAAAGATTGTCTCCTAATTTCAATTATATATCTCACATATTGACCGTTATTTACGGTAAAAGGTTAGCCATAGACTCATTAGTCCACACATACTTTTTAAAATTTTCAAACATTTGAAATTCTATAAATTGAAATTTTAAAAATTTAAATATTTAATTATTGACCATTTTAAATTTCTTTGCAAATGTTTTAAATAGAAATCAAATTTTGTAAATGAAAATTTAAAATTGAAATTTAAAAAAATTTGTATGACTTTGTTCTTCTAATTCAAATTTGTGGCTAATTATATTTAATTAATTTTTTTAAATATATAATTTGAAAATCGAAATTTTTAAAAATTTTCTTCAACATTCTGTAATTTGAAATTTAAAAAACTTTTAAATCTAATTATGTACCATTTTAAGTTTCTTTGCCAATGTTTTAAATAGAAAGTAAATTATATTTATAAAAATTAAAAATTAACATTTCCAAATTTCGGAAAGTAAAACATTGAAATTGAAATTTTTTTTTTTAAACTTTTGAAATTTAAAAATCGATGTTCATTGTACTTTTACAATTACTTTAAAATTTTACATTCTATAATTTAAATATTAAAAACTTCTTTACCATTCTAAATTTGTTTGTCAATGTTTTAAATAAAAATGAAATTTGATAAATGAAAATTAAAAATTGACATTATCAAAAATTTCGAAATAAAAAAAATTTTTAAATTTTAATTTTCAAAAAAATTTTTTTAAAGAAGTACTACAATTAGTGTTTCTTTTGTAGTTTGAAGCTTTGGAAATTTAAAGATTTAGTCGTTAAAACCATTTTCTCAATATAATTTTTTTAATTTTTAAATTTTTAATTTGTTATCATTTTATTTTTAATATGATTTTTTTATATCTATTTATTTATACGCATTTGTAATAAATTTTTAATCAACAACGAATAAAAATCGCAAAAAAGATTTCAAATTAAAATATAATAAAATCTAAAATAACTATTTTTTTTAAATGCATGAATATTATTTAAGTATAACTCTATACCATTTACTTATTTTATACATATATTTTATATATAGAACACCTTTCGAAACCAAATTTAACCTTTAATACTTTTTTTAAAATCCGCTAAAAAGTTTTACTTTTATTTTCAGCGCAAAAAAACGGTTAGCGTTACGCGTGACAGCAAAGTGTTAGTGTTGCTAAAATGGTTTTGTTGTGCGTGATATTTTGTTTTATATTTGGTGATATGTGAAAATCTGATACGCTTGTGCGCCGCTGAAAGCAGTCAAAGCGCCGGTAGGTATGTCACAAATATATAATTTAACAAACATTCAAAAGTATCGACTTTATTTCGCATATTTAAACACACACGCTACTTTGTTGTAAGCCGTAGAACGCTGTATTGCATTACAATAGAGCGCTAGCGCCTGAAAGTATACCAAAGCGTATTTTAAAAATGTGATGTCAGGTGCGTGCGTTGTTAAAAGTTCACAATATAAAATTCAACCGAAAATTATATATATCGAATGCAGCTGTTGAGAGTTTCGAATACACACATATGCACACGCACATATTTAGAAATAAATGTGTGTATGTGTCGCTCGTTTAAAGTTAGCTGCAATAACAATTCAGTTTGGTTGAAGCGTAGCAAGCGACAATGTACGCGATGAGTGGCACAAAAAGTGCGCATAAGGAAAATTAAGTTGCTTCACTTCAACTTTTTTTTACGCTAACAAATCACACACACAATCACACATACTAATGGAGTTTGCTATGAAAGACGGACTTCGGTAAAGTGCTAAGAAAACCAGCAGCACAGAAAAGTTGCCGAAAATTGGAAAAGTGTTAAAAGGCAGACAGCAAGAGCGATAGGGTAAAGCAAAAAAAAAAAAAAAATAACAAAAACAAAAATAGAAAAAAAAAAATTTGTGGTAGCGCAAGACTTTTCGTAAGAAGCTCGTTAAGGTGCCGCAGCAGCGACCGATTGCTGCAAAAACAAAGTTTGTGAAAAATCCAAAACTTATTGGCAACTTGCCTAAAAAACCAAATACTCTCAACTTTGACAGCAGTTAGCCGCTGGCGTAAAGCAAATGAAAAAGAGCGAGTGAGTATGAGAGCGAGTGAGTGAGAGCGAGCGCGCGGTCTAAGCAACCAGCTAGCGCTAGCAAATAAGCACATCAAAATCTCCTGTCTGTCCTTTCTGCTACTCCGCTAGTAGCAGAGTTGAAATTTCGCTTGTGGCGCACAAATATTTGCTTTCAGTTGAAACGAATACACACACCCCATACACTTATACATACATATATGCATAAATAAGCAAATGCGCCCATTTCGGCATTCTCAGATATTTTATTTGCATTTTGTATATGCCTGTGCTATCATTCTTGTGTTTCCCTTTCACTTTTATTTACTTCGTTTGTGGTTAACGTCTGCCGAGTTTGCAGTTTTCAGCTGACAGAGTTCAATTCGTTGATGCCCTAAGGCCATTTTTCTACTTTTCGGTGTCAAACTGCAAGGTATGCAAATTGATGGTTTTCCAATAAACCGGCAAGTGCTCGGGAAATGGAAAAACAGCTACTGTTGGCATAAGCCCGCTTTTACTTCTACTCGTGTTTGTATAGGTAAAAAATCCATTAATTTATTTGTTTTTTTTGAAGGTGTAGAGTCTGAGTTAAGAGGCCTAGAGAGATCCGTATTACTTTGCCTCCACCGAAAAATGTTATAGCGCCATCTAGCGACTGAATTTTTGGCAAGAACTATTTTTTTTATATTGTTAGTATGTATAACAAATTAGAGCCAATCCACACAAAGTATAGCATTTTCAAATATTTTATTTGAGCGCCACCTGGCGGTTAATATTACTTTAAAATATTGGTTATGCAGAAACTATTTTCAAATACTTGAAACACAGCGTCACCTAGCGAATAGTGCTATTCTAAAATAATTAGTTCAATATCACTAATTTAAGCGGTTTTTTACATTTATGAATTTCAAAATATCGATTTTTTGGTTTTGCATATATGTATATCGATCGTAGAAATGTTTGTAAATTTCTACGAAAATTAGACGTTTTCTGGCCAAAAGTTGCGGATATATAAGCGTGTAAACTTCTTAAAATTAGTGACATCGGTTCTCAAAATTTTAAGGGGGCATACTACTCTAAAAATACAAAAAATTGATTTTTGTTGTTTATTATATTTCCAGAGTTTAGCTATCCAATAATAGTGACCTTTTTAAAATTTAAGTAATTTTCGAATATACAGCTATTTTACTGACACGCCATCCAAACTTGTTTGGTCGAAACTGAAACTTTAAATGTGTTTTTCTCGAAACTGACTTTTTCCAAACGATTATTATGATATCTCAGATTCTATTGAACCCATTTATCTGAAATTTTTAGAGATTCTTCTTTATACACTTGTCTATATCAGAAACTAGCCATATCCCCAAATTTAGTTTTTTAAAGTGGTAAAATTTCTAAACGGAACAGTTACTATTTATCCTAAAACAATTACTTGCACTTTTTTTTATTTTTACAAATTTTAAATACAATTTGAACAGCGCCACCTATCGGTTACTTTATATGAGCTTTTTCTTCGAAATAATTGTTATAAGTTCCGACGTCGGCCTCATTTTGGCTGGATACCACTGAAAATGTTTTACCACACCGCTTTGGCTCACATTAAGCACATATATCACTTTATTTGGATTAGTTTAATGGTTTAAGTGAAAAAATCTGTAAAAGCTGATGCTTCGAAGTACTCCTCGTTTCTTAAAGAGACCACTTTGTAAAAGCGTATATGACTCTCTACATGGCGCACATACCTTTATGTAATGCCTGAGGACCTGATTTCATTACTTCAATATAGTTCGGTTCACAGTTTTTCATCTGAAGGAGCTCGACATAGCTTTTGAACTAAATGTAGTCCCTTAGCCATGCAATAAATTTCTTTGGTACGCCAACTTTTACCTCGTTAAGAGATTAACAAGCTCCTAGCGTACCGTGACTTACAAATTTTATAATTAAAAGTACAATCGCTCAGCAGTGCACTGTAGTTTTGTTCCTTTTTAATATTTTTCATTGCCTTGCTTAAACGCATTGCTTGTCAATCATCAACCATTTTAATTAAAAGAATATAAAATTAATACCTAATGTACCTAAGTCCAACTTCTCACTCTACACTACTTTCAATGAATATTTGTATTTTTTTTTATATATATGTGTATATAAATTTTGACTGAAATGACACTTATTATTACCGTTATGCTCTTTTATAGTATATTCACATAACAACAATAGCAAAAACAAGCGTTCTTCATGTCAGCTCTGGCGCCTTACAAAAGACTATTTCAGCAATTTTATTACCAGCTTTTTGCATGCTCATTCATTATGCTCTTTCCTTAGTCCTCGCTGCTTTCGTAGGCAGGTAGCAGCTAAACTTGAGGTTTGACGGACAGACGCGTGCAGACAGTCAATGAATTTTTGGGTAATAAATTCACAAGCGTTTATTGTAGTCTACATTATATTTTGAGAAACGAGAAAGAGAGCAGATAGAGAGGGGATAGAGAGGGCGTTTGAAATGAAAAATGTCAGGTTTTTATTCGCTTTAAAAAATGCGTAAAATGTTCGGCTTTGCTGCGAGTAATGTGCGTTTATCCTATACCACAGTGCGTGGAAAAAATAAAGAGACGTAAAATTTATGTGGTTTTAAATGAGGACATCAAGGCGTATTGTGGTTCTTTCATAGACGATTGCTTTCTTTGTATGTGCCTGTATGGAGAAATCGTAGCTGTATATACAATATTTATATGTATTTTTGGTTTTATAAAGTCTTATAGACTTGGGTAGGTGTATATAAAATGTTCCTAATTTTGTCTTTTAACGCTATAAATGGGCGACTAAAGGTGCTAATAAAATATTTGGCGTAGTAAAAAGCACTTAACATAAGTTTTATAGACAAATAAAAGTCTGTAGATGGCAGTTTGAGGTTAGAACCTGGGAAAAAGACTTGTATGAAAAGGAAAGAATAAATATATAAGATCGTTCAAATTCTGCGTTAAACTGCGAGCTTGCTGGGGGAAGCTCTAAATGTATTGTCTAGTTTTGTAAGTACCATAAGTATTAACTTAGACTTCAGTATAAAAGCCATTTGCTTCGAAACTAATAAAATAAGCAGCAAAATTCCAAAAGTGTTTGAGCAGTAGACCATAATGAGGGACATATGTTAATGAGCCTTATTTACTTCATAATGAATATATTGTAACTACTACTTCACATGCGAGGAGCTTTACAAAAGTTCGATCGAAACAGAGATGAGCCAAATGGAGAATTGAAAGCTCTGATTAAAACTTCATTTATCGGTGAAGCCGTAAGTTCTACTCTCTGCTTAAGGTGAACTCAAAAACAACGATCTTGCCATCTGAAATAACCCAGAACGACATAATGAACAAAAGCGGAGCTAAAGTCGAGCGTGTGACGAATGACTATACCATAAATGTTGGAATGAAATCTATGGGTCTTAAAGGAAGACTTTTTAAATAAATATGACAGGATATCAGCGAAATGAATGCGGAAAAGGTGTAAGGTTTGAGTTTTTTAAAGGAACGGTATCCAAACGCCTTGAATGCATAATAAACTCCGTATAAATGTAAAGTATCAGCTCAAAAAGACCGTCGGAAACTCACCGAAGCCGTAGATGTTGAGAGAGTGTGAGACAGCTAGTGAAAGTGATTGGAAGATGAAGAGAGATGCCTACTCAAGATAAATATGATGGGAAATCAGCGAAATGCATGCGGAAAAAGTGTCAGGATTTCAGTTTTCTAAAGAGCGGTATCCAAGGGCCTTGAGTACATGTTATAATACCGATAACTGTAAAGTATCAGTTCCAAAGAGGTCAACGGAAATTCTTTAAAACCGCAGATGTTGAGAGAGAGTGTGAGACCGCTACCGAAAGTGATTGGAAGAAATATGCCTACTAAAAATAAATTTGACATGATACCAATGCTGAAAAATTAGTAGAGATTGAGAGAGTGATGCGAAACATGTTAAAAAAGTGTTTGGTAGAGGAAGAGAGGTAAAGTATTGTTCAGCTACTCTTGGTTCCGAGTATTAAGTTGTGTTATGAGAACTCGTTACTAGAACATGACATGTATCTTTGAACCGGTATAAATATTAAACATATTCTTCTTCACAATTGAGCTCTTAGAAAAACATCACAAAAGCTACTGGTCGACAAAACTATTTAAATTAAATTAGCTGTGAATAGAAGCGACTAGTAAAATATTAACACACTAAAATCTCACGACTCATTAGGTTTAATTTTTATACGCCTGGAAATATGCAATAAATACAAAAGCTACACACTAATACAACAACAAGTTGGTACAGGCAACAAAAACTTGCACTTACGACCCGCTTCATTACGGAGCAACAAGCCAATCCTTGAATGGGTGGTACTGCCTGACTGTCACAGTGATGGTGGGACATGATGAGCAGAGTGATGGAGCATTGAAATAAAATTGCTGTTAAATGTTGTTGAACAAGTAGAATACTGCTAGCAAATGAATGGCAATGATTTGTACGAAACAGAGGGGAGAGAGAGACAGACAGAGAGAGATAGAGAGGGAGGGCAAGAAGCGTATTATTTGTGCTTGCAGTAGTTGGCAAGCTTCGGTTAGATGCGGCAAGGCGTACAGGGAAGTCAAGTAAAGTAATTAAATGCAATTTTCATGCACCAATTGTTGCTGCTGCTGCGGCAGAGAGACGCATTTAACTTAAAAATTCCTTAGAGCGACAGGCGACTGAGTACTTTCAGTCGTAGTCAAGTGCACGCAAGCTGACAATGCAACTCTTTGGATGGGGAAAAACTTATTGCCAGTAATATAAAAGGGCAAATAGAGTAGGTAAGGTCTCCGGGTGACAACAGCAGCCATAATAGACAACTACTTAGCTCCACTGGGGAATAGAGAGGACCAACTTTCAAAGTTGTTAATGTAGGTATGCGCTTTTTGTTGCTACAGCTTTCCCAGTGTAAGTAGTCAAAGTGTAAGTAGTCATCAACTTGGAATACACACATACACAAATCCACTCAAACACTGATTAGGTATCGTAGTTAATATTCAGCTGCATGTCGAATTGCCTCAGTGTCATTATTATTCGGTGAGCGCCTGTGTGGCTGTGTGCAGTGAATTACAAGCTGTGTGTGTATGTATGCTCCGCTTATTCAGTAAAACATCGAAATATCTCTGGGTGTGTTTATATGTGTTCCACTTGCTCACTTGAACTTATTGTATATGTGTGTTTCACTTGTTCACTTGTACCACAGCTGTATATAAGTATGTGTTCCACTTGTTCAGTTAAACATTGTGAAAGTTGTATGTGTTCTGCTTGTTCAGAAAAATCTGTATTTTCTGCATGTTCGGGTGTGTGCGCCATAGTAACCGTACAATAATTCACACAAATAAGCAAGAGTGGCGTACTGTATTACTCAATGCCGCCGGCAGGTAATTGAGCATGAAATTACTCGTACTCAGAACGCTCTTGTTGCTCTACGAAGGTGGTTGAGTTGAATTGAAATTAATTGCGAAAATACGCAACTAATTAATATTGAAATTTTGCATTGCAGTGAATGTCAAATCAAAGTTGCGCAAATACATTGTCGTGTGCCGGAAGACGTAGCTAGGTTAGCGGATGCACTTGAAATTTAATGAATTTCGTCGTCTTCCTGTTCAGAGCACAACTTTTGGTAATTTAATTTACACTAAGTGGGATTTTTTGGAAAACTAATCAAAGAATGAGGGAAAAGGTTAACAATTTTGAAATAAAATGTGTAGTTACTGATTTCTCTTGAAAATTTTGTTGCTTTTGTGAAGTTAGCACATAGCTGCTTGCTGCTTAATTTTAGTTCGAATATTATTTTGTAACTTTCAATTATTGGTTTACTAACATATTTTATATACTTTGTATATGAATTTCGAATTTATATTTTTGAGTTTCGAGTTTATTCACTTGAGAAACTTCGGAGTATAGGAAAAGAATTTAAAAATCTTTAAAAATGATTGTCAAATTTTAGATGTAATATTATTTTATACTTAGTAATTAATGATATATTATTTTATATTTTTCGTGTTTGAATTTAAAATTTTTTTTTGAGTGTGTTTTCGAATTTACGAAAATGAAATCCCTTAAACACTAAATACAATAACACTTAAAAATCGACTAAAAGAAATTTTTTTTTTTTTTTCAAAAACCTTAAACATTTTTATGCAAACACTAAACGTCGTGAAAATCGCAGTTTTGAAAAAATGGTATTTTTTCGAAGTTTCGTTTATTTTTGAAAACTTTTTAATTTGAAATTCCAATTTATAGTTCGAAATTAAATTGATTGATTAAAGCTCAGAGATTTCCCAAGTTTGTTACGGTATATTTAAAGTTTCGAAAGATATTTTTTTGTTGTTCAGAAGTTGATTTGAAACCTTGTATGCCGTTTTTTGGTTGTTGATACTTATATTTGTTTTGTTTTTATGTTTCTTCGCTTTTGAAGTGCAAGCTTATTATTTTCGAATTCATCATAAATTTTCGAATTCGAAAAATTACCTTAAAACATGTTGGAGCGCATAATATATTTTAAGGTTTTAGAGTGCAGCTAATGCGAGTATGTTCGAAATTTCGAACTTAAATTTTTGAGGTTCGAACTGTGGAAAAAAATATATAAAACTTCAGCCTTAAAGGTTTCATTGTTCATTTTAAAGTGGTTTACCGAAGTTTTTCAATTTCGAAAACTGCAGATTTTCGAAAATTATAATTATTTTAATATAATATTTTTATATGCTACACCATCACATCATTATAAGTCTAAGAACTGTTTACAAGTGTTTACAGCTTGTGTGCCTGTGTGTAGACTAACTCTTTTAAGTTTTCGCCTAAACTATGATTTTATATCGTTTTCAATGTGTTTTCGCGTCATTACTTGATTTGTTTATTGAAAATTTTCCATCTTTGCAATAATAATGCTTCCCAAAACCCTTGTGATACTAAGCAAATCATTCTAAATATGACAAAAATATTATTTGTAACCAACTTGAGTAGCAAAAATATCCTCAACGTGTGTATAAACACTTATAGCGTTGAATACAGCGTTCTTCGTGACTTTTTTGCTGCTATTATCTAGTGCATTGCCTTGTCGTCATCAGCAAGTCCGGCTCGCGCCTATCTGATTTGACCTCCTGCCCACCTACATTTGTGCAAATATTTACAAGCAGTATTAAAGCGCTTGTTTATTTAGCCATTTATCTGCTACGCTTTTGTGCTCGCTGTACCTTCTTATATATGTATGTATGCCAACCTATATACATATTTATAGTAGATATGCATATACACTCAAACATATATATTTATAACCTTTGCGCGCTCGCTGTCCAAAGTCGCTGGTTTGTCAGCAATAAAAAGTGACATTTATTGCCAGCAATTAAAAGTACAATTTGACCACTGCCAATGTAGCATTTTTTCGCTGAAATTTGAGCATTTTCTCTATGTTTTCTTTTTCCTCACTCTGTTCGCTAGCATTCGGTAGACAGCCAAAATGGAAAGTTTTTGTTAGCTGCTGCAAATGGTTTGAGTTTCGGTGGCGGTGACTACTGACCAGCGCATATCCTCACAGATTTGTTTCTCTTTTTCCCTTCACATATCCTTTTTGATAGCATTAGAATACTATCGATTGAATTTCCTTTATTTTCGAATTTTTTTCCATTGCTAGTCAAACAACTTCTCCTTTTGTTCTACATTTACACTCACTTACCCAGCCACTCACGCTCACTCGTTGCTTTATGCACTCACATTTCTGCTCTTATTGCCACTCATACTTCATAGTACTATTTGTTTGACTTATCGCCGTTTGTCATGCGATTTAAATTGCTCTTGATTCGCAGCAAATGTTTTTCATTGCACTTATTGCTAAAAACCCACAAAAAAATATTACAAAAATAACGAAATAAACGCTTAGTGAAATATTGATAGAGCTATCTTCGGAGCTTCGTTGAACCCTTCACTAATGACAGCGATAACTCTTTCATCAATAATGAATTTTTTATGACTCAATTTAATGGCGACACTATTAGCGCCATTAGTTGTACGTATGTATATAATTGTAGAGCGAGCTAACGGTATTTGCAAGAGTGGTTCAGTGGATGTAGATAAATTTAAAATTGTTTTATGAATTTAAAAAATTAGTTTACTTGAAAAACATATGAATTTAATCTAGCTTTTAGCAGTCAAAGTAAAATTTTAAAGTCTACCCACAGGCGCTATAGTTGATTCACGATTGAAATAATTTTTCAATAATTAATTAGATGCAATTATATTTCTTAGTGTGTAAGAAAGTTTTTAGGCGCTTGCAAATATAATCTTGAAAAATAAATTTAATCGTTTCGTATTTTCGAAATTGAAAAGAATTAAGTGCAGCCCTTAACATTGTACTAATTTTAAGGCAATAACCGGTTGTTATTGGATTTGAATAAAATAAGTTTAATTTCGAAAACTTAAATTGTAGTTTTTACGAAGATCACTTAGAATTGCGAAAATTAAAAGGAACACACGCGTGCTAACTAACTAATTTTTTTTACTTCGAAAATTATAAATAGTTGTTTGTTACTACAGAACAACATCCAATGTCATCTTTACAAACATGGATACAAAATAACAGATGAATGTATTTCGAAAAATTCGAACATAAAAAAATTTCGAAAGTTTTCGAAAATTTGTTAATGTTGGAATAATATAAAAAACAAAAAAAAATTAATTTTAAAATTTTTCGAAGTTTCTTTTCGAAATTCGAAATTTAGCTCCAAACTGACCTAGTACTATTTCTAAATAATTAATATTTAGATTATGTTGAGATCTAGCTTTTGAAGTAAATAAAAGCTAAAAGCCTACTTCCAAGTGCGTTTAGGCTATTTTAACTATTGAAATATAAAAAAATCGAATTTTAAAAATTTTCGAAAATTTCTAAATAGGCTAAGCAATAACAAAAATAAGGGTTGGTTTAATAACGCAGTTCTATATGCAATTTAAAAGTAAATTTTATAATTTTTCGAAAATGCTTTTCGAAGTTCGAAATTTGGTTCAAAATTATATAAATTTTTAAGTAATAAATTATAAGTATTTTTAGTAATAGCATAATAAATATTATGTTGCGACTCAGAAACTTTTTGAGTAAAATAATATTTGTAGTCTACCTCCAGGCGCTTTCGTGTATTTCAGCTGCATATGCCCACATTCTAGGCATGTTTTCATACAAATATTTTAGTAAATGCAATTTAATGCTAAATGAAAAATATTTGCACAAAGATCGTGCAAATTAGTGTACAAACATGATACCAGCAGCAAAATAAAATTACAAATTATATTGACCTCTCTGCTTGTAACGTTTTAGCAAGCCAATTAAAACTTAATTGCCTTAAATTCCAGAACTTTTTGCGCGCCATATTGAAGTAAAAAGTTTCACCCTAGAATGGGTAACTTAATTCCTTTCGCATCACACAGCTTTTACAATATGCGCGAGAGCTTATGGCGCCCCTGTCGTTTTTTTGTCGCTTCGTTGCAACCTTTGCAGTTTTAAAACTCAGCCAACAATTTTAAAATGAAACAACAAAAAAGCAAGTAAAAAAAAATAAATAAAATAAACAACAACAAGAGCGCTCAGCTGAGGCATGGCTAAATATATTTCGTTTTACATAACCAATAGCATACTTCTAGGCGCTCAAGCGTTAATAGTACCCTACGAAAAGCATAGCGAAAAAAGTACGTTCAATTGCTGTCGTTGATGATGATGCCGTTGAACGATAACGTGAAAAAACTGCGAGCAAAAGCATGAAGCAACAATAACAAGAACTCGCACTCAA
This sequence comes from Bactrocera oleae, assembly GCF_042242935.1. Lineage (NCBI taxonomy): Eukaryota > Metazoa > Arthropoda > Insecta > Diptera > Tephritidae > Bactrocera > Bactrocera oleae. The sequence goes on from NC_091539.1 coordinate 7,611,960, forward strand.
TTATCGTAAGTTGCCCGACGTATATATGACCGGCGGTGCGGTTGGTGGCGGTGTCGGTGGCGGTTGATATTCAACAAACTCTCATCTTGCTCGAGTGCAATTTAAATTTTATTTCAACGCTGCGCTGCGACGCGCCATAAGTGCCGTATTGATTTTTGGTAACACCTAAAAGTATGCTACACAATTCAACGCGCTCAAGCGCAGGCAGCGAGGTTACTCAACTTTTTCTCGTTTTTATTTTTATTTTGAAATTTTGCTGTGTTTTCGCGCTGTTTGTTGTCGCCACCGTATAAAGAAGCAAAAACAACCAGCGCTGTTGTTATTTTAATAACAACAACAATACGGAAATCCAAACAAAAATCATTTAAAATTCAAACATTGTCGCTCGGCTGGAGATTTTGCGTTGCCTCCAACCGAAATGAAATATACAGTTAAGCCAGCAGCAGTAGCTTATGCGCGCCTGTCGTTCGGCCATGCACAGCGGTTTGTTCGGCTTATGCCTGCGCGGCGGGAGTTATGGAAATAGGTTTGTGTACAATGTTGTTGTGAAATGTTACCGTTAGTTGGGTATTTTTGTGGATTCCCGTGTGGGCATTTTCTATTTTTTCTTTCTATTTTTTAGTTTTGTTTGCGACAACTCACAGCTGCCGTTGTGATTGTCGAGTGGTGCACAGTTCATGTTTTTATGATTATAATACCAAATGTTTTGGTTTTTTTCCAACCGCCGTTGGTTTTTGTTATTGTTTTGTATACATATGTTTCGATTTCTAATTTACGTGCATGTGTATTTTTCATTTACCTTTATCAAATTCAAATTTACTAGTGTAGTTTACTTTTAGGTTTTTGGTTTTATTTTTTTTTTGTTGTTTACACAGTTATATTTCTTTTGTGCCGCTATTTGCTCGCACTTTATAAGTGTGTTTTAGGTGACTCACTCCAAACTTTATATTACCTTTGGTAGTTTGTCTGCTATATGCTATAGTGCTGCAATAGCGGCGGTTCTAGCAAATGAGCAGCTTTTTGGAGAGTAAAAGAGGTGTGCAAAATTTCAGATCGTTATCTCAAAAACTGAGGGACTAACCCCTGTATATATGTACATACAGACAGACGGACAGGTGGAATTTATAGAGCCACCGACATTTCCCTTTGCGCGTTATAAACTTAACTTAACTCCAACGTAATTTACGCTGTTGAGGGTATAAATATATACTCCGTGTTTAACTACTTCTTGAGTTATCAAATTGCCCACAAATTCTTACATTTGTAACACACGTAGAGTTATTGCGCCACTCAGCACCGCGAGTACAGTGAACCCCCACTAAACCAATGACTGAATTTTTTGCATACAAAATTGTCACTTAAAAGCAGAACTTTCTACAAAAAATCAAATAAAAGAAGATATTAATATGGACGGTGTAGTGAGGTCTCCAATAAAAACAGAAAAAAAGCGAAAATACGTGATCAACGTGACTGCAACAATAGAGCCACTTAAAAGTAAATAACAACAACATCCTACACGTAAACACTCTTCGCTGACCAAATCAATTGTTGCTTTTACCGGCGGTTCTTTAACTCAGGCTGAAACTAGCCTCTGGGCTTCGCCACATTCCACGATCTCTGCCCTCACACCAACATATTTTGGTTACAATACTGCTCGTGACTTTGATAAATTACCCATACTAATGACCCAATATGACTTCTGCCTTTCATTACCCACGCTGCCATGCCTCCCATGCTTGTTTTAACGCCAGCGCGCCCAACTTCAAGTAGCTCATTCATGCAGATGCTTACGCACACTCATACGGTGCCATTCGTTCTTGTTCTAAACAAAAACTGTTAAATTTTTGTTATTGTTGTTGTGTTTAGATAATATTTTTTTGTTGTACGTAGTTTTGCGGTTGTCCATTGTAACTATTTGTTGTTATACAAGTGGTTTTGTCAGTCATTAGTTTGCAGCGGGGCAGCCTTTGGGACCACTGCGGACAACTGCGTGAGTTTGTTTGTCTATGCTGTGGAGCGCCAGGCCCTTGCTGGTCTTGCGTTTACACTTTTGTCTACCACACTAAATGCATTAACTGCAATTACAAGTTAATTACACCATGCCATTGGTCATTTGCTCGGCACGTGGCAGAGAAGGAGGTCAAGGAGCGCTTATATTATACATTCAAAATAGTTCCGAGGTGCTATTTTTAGTGGAAATAAAGAGTAGTTGAGATTCACTGTTTGACACACTTATGCTCTTATGTTATTCTTCTTGTTGCAGCGGCATAAACTATTTCACAAAAAGCTTCGCAAAGACAGCACATTTGTCGTGATCACGATAGCTGGTAGGATATATATGCGGAACTTTCTTTGTTACGTAAACCCGATAATTGTAGGAACACCCTACATGCTCGAGCTATTAGGGAGCAGAAAATCTGCACTGGTATACAATTTTTTTTATTACTTCTTATCTCTTCAGAACACAGCCCTGTCTATAGTTTCGTCCATTTCGTCCGGCAGCATAAAGAATAGATATCATTATTTAAGTGCCATATCTTTGTTCACAGGCTTATTAAAGTGATTTTGTTCATTTATTCATTTCCGAGAAACTCCAGCAAGCTGTAATTCGCCTCCTTTCTAATCTTTGTAGACGACCTTTTGGCTCCCAAAACCTGACTCTTCAATCATTAACAGCTTTGTGCGCCTGCTCTGACTCTATAGGCCCCTGTAAGGCCAGTCCTTTCAAGTAGACTATAAATATTAATAAAATTCTGATCTATCTATTATAGCCACATTTTCTGAAATCCATGTATAGGCGCAGACTTTACGACTCTTGGCAACCCCAAAAAGCTAAAACTAAAACATTTTGAAATTTTCTCGCAAATTTAAAAAATTTTCTTTTGAATAAAAATATTATATATAGCGTTAAATATTTGAAAAATATTTGCTTTAATATATTTTTCTTTTCAAAAAATTTTTTTGTAAAACTTTTTGTTCAACATTTTCTAAGATATATAAAATATTTGAAAAATATTTAAAACTTTTTTTAAAAATGTAACAAAACAATTTTGTTTTTTCAAAATTTTTATTTCCTTTTTTTAAATTTTTTTTCCAAAACTTTTTTAACAACTTTTTTTTTAAATAAATGATTAACTATTACTAAAAAATTAAATAAAATATTAATTTATAAAGAAAAAAAATAAAAATATATGACTTGTGAAATATTAATGTGATATGCTTGAAAAACCTCTAATTTCTAAAAAAAATTTTGTAGTATTTGTATATATTTATTTAGCGAAGATGAAAAATTTTAAATTGTGAAAAAATTCCTATTTTAACATTTTTTTATATATTTACAAATTTTATATTTTGAATGTAAAAAACTTTTTTTTTGTAAAAATTTCTGGTAATTCTAAACAAATTGCAAAATATTTGCATACCGAATAAAACTATTAAAAGATCTAAAATATTTGAATTTTTATTTAAATACAAAATTTATTTGAATCAAAATTTTTCTTTAAAATAAAACATTAACAAAAAATTTAATATATTAATATTAAAATATAAAAAAACAAGTAAGGAAGGGCTAAGTTCGGATGTAACCGAACATTTTATACTCTCGCAAAGTCAAATGGTATACTCGTTTGAGATTTCTTTGTGGATTGGCTGATATTTTCGGTAGAAGGTCAACTATAGGCACTGGGGTCCACATATTTAGTACTTAGGGGTTTGAACAGTTTCGGTTCGATTTAGACAATTTTTGGCCGCAAGGTGGCATACTTTAATTGCATTATTCACGCAAAGTTTTACCCAGATATAATCATTGTTACCTGATTTGCATAGTGGAAAGTGAAAGAATCAGATGGAATTGAAAATGGTGTTATATGGGAAGTAGGCGTGGTTGTAGTCCGATGTCGCCCATTTTCGCACTATGACATAGAAACATGAAAAGAACGTTATGCACCGAATTTGGTTGAAATCGGTTAAGCAGATCCCAAGATATGGGTTTTCACCTAAAAGTGGGCGGTGCCACGCCCACTGCCTAATTTTCAACGCGGTTCCTATAAAGCCATCCCAGAGATAAAATTTAATATCTTTGGCGTGTTTAGTGATTGATTTATCGCGCTTTTAGTAGATTTTAACAGTACCGTTATATGGGGAGTGGGCGGAGTTGCCACTCGATTTCAACTATTTTCACACCGTCAATAGAAGTGCTAAAAACATTTGCTTCTAGTGAATTTTGTTATTATAGCATAAGCGGTTTAGGAGATATGCACATTAAACCTATTAGAGGCGGGACCACGCCCACTTTTAAAAAAAAACATCTAACTGCAGATGCCCCTCCCTAATGTGATCCTGTGTACCAAATAACAGTCTTGTATCTTATTGCGGAGCTTAGTTATGGCAAGTTATTTGTTTTTGATTAATGGCGTTTTGTGGGCGTGGCAGTGGTCCGATTACGCCCATCTGCAATACCAACCGTCTCACGGTACCAAGAAACATGTCTACCAAGTTTCATAAAGATATCTCAATTTTTACTCAAGTTAGAGCTTGCACGGACGGACGGACGGACGGACGGACGGACGGACGGACAGACAGTCACCCGGATTTTAACTCGTCTCTTCATCCTGATCATTTATATAAGGTTGTCAAATATCTCCCTTCCGCGTTTTTGTCTTTTGAATTTCGCGGCTATGTACAAAGCGCTACAGAGCTCGTATCTGGCAACACTATACATAATTTGAAAGGTCTTGACATAACCTACAAAACAACGCTATGCATGATTAGTTTGGATATTGCGTTCAACAGTTATAGACATGTAAACATGGAGTTCACTAAGGCCGAAATTCGCGCTATTTTAAAGTTTTCCTTCGTTAAAGGCAAATCCGCTAGAGAAACGTTCCGTGAGATTAATGGTGTTTTGGGGGATGGTACTCTATCACTTCGAACCGCGGAGGAATGGTTTCGACGATTCAGAGCCGGTGAAAACGACACCATGGATAAGCCAGCCGGCGGAAGACCTGTGACGACAAATACCGATCAAATCATGGAATACATCGAGTTAGGCCGGCATATGGTATCTCGTGACATCGCCCAGGAGATGGGAGTTAGTCACCAAACCATTTTGAACCATCTGCAGAAGGCTGGATACAAAAAAAAATTTGATGTTTGGGTGCCGCATAATTTGACGCAAAAAAACCTTCTGGACCGAATCAACGCCTGCGATATGCTGCTGAAACGGAACGAACTCGTCCCATTCTTGAAGCGGATGGTGACTGGCGACGAAAAATGGATCACATACGACAATATCAAGCGAAAAATCGTCCCAAACAGTGGCCAAGCCGGGATTGACGGCCAGGAAGGTTTTGCTGTGTGTTTGGTGGGATTGGAAGGGAATCATCCACTATGAGCTGCTCCCATATGGCCAGACGCTTAATTCTACCATCTACTGCGAACAACTGGACCGCTTGAAGCAGGCGATCGACCAGAAGCGTCCAGAATTGGCCAACAGGAAGGGTGTAGTGTTCCACCAGGACAACGCCAGACCACACACTTCGTTGATGACTCGTCAGAAGCTACGGGAGCTCGGATGGGAGGTTTTATCGCATCCACCATATAGCCCGGACGTAGCGCCAAGTGATTACCACCTGTTCCTGTCCATGGCGAATGCCCTTGGTGGTGTGAAGTCGAACTCAAAAGAGGCTTGTGAAAAGTGGCTGTCCGAATTATTCGCAAATAAGGAGGGAGGCTTCTACGAGGAAGGTATTATGAAGTTGCCGTCTAGATGGAAACAGATCATCGAACAAAACGGCGCATATTTTAACTAAATCCGATCACTGTAACACTTTTTATAAAGCATTGAATGAAGAGCAAAAAAGCGGAAGGGAGATATTTGAAAGCCTTATATATATATAACCCTATATCTAACTCGATTAGTTTTAGGTGATACAAACAACCGTTAGGTGAACAAAACTATTATACTCTGTAGCAACAGGTTGCGAGAGTATAAATATACATCGACCGTGTGAAATATTGATTTGATACCCTTCTACTTGTGCAAAAAACTTCTAATTGTGGAAAAAATTTTTGTTTTAATTTTTTTATATTTATTTAGTTAATTGTGCATTTGTAAACAAATTTTTGTTGTAAAACTTTTATGTTAATTTTTTTAAATTCAGGCAACTAAGTTAAGCTTAACAAAAGTGTTGTATATTTGAGCATCATGCAAAGCAATTGACTTGAACGTTCTGCTTGTACTCGCTGTTTAATGAACGTGAAAGGAAATAAGTGCAAGCAAAAAAGTGGTAGAAAACCTTGAGAATGTGGAAGAAGTAATGGGAAAAATTTGAACTCACTATTTTGATTAGTTCTCTGAATTGTTTACAATTTAAGTAACTATAACTTTGCACTACTTCAATATGAAATTGTAAAAATAAATATTTATTTAATTTCCTGTTTTAATTTTTTTTCTTTGACATTTTTTTAATACACTTTTTTTTAAATTTTTTTCTATCAACTTTTTTTTTAAATATTTTTTGTTAAGCCTTTGTTTTTAAATTTTTTTTATATTGTTTGTTAATAATTTTTAAATTTTTTTCTTTGACATTTTTTTAGTACTCTTTTTTTTAAAGTTTTTAAAATATTTTTTGTTAAGTTTTTGTTTTTAAAATTTTTTTTATATAGTTTGTTAATATATATATATTTTTAAAATATTTTTTCAACATTTTTTCATATGCTTTTTTTAGATGTTTGTATTTTTATTTGTCGCATGGACAAATATTCCACGGTTTCCTGTTACCGAATCTATTTACTCTATTGTATTGTATTTTCGATTTTTTCTTTATATACATCTCTTTTGTTTTGTTTTGTGTGTTCCAATTGGCAACACTGCTGCTGCAGTTATGTTCAAAATGCAATATACCCGTACGAGCTCAAATATAAATATGGTCTATATGCGCTTGACTAATTGCGTGCTACAACTGCTGCTCTTGTTGTTATTTACGCCTGTCAGGCATTCTTTCACACCAAATTTGCTCACAAATTGGCAACAGTTGTTTATTGGTCCCAGTTGATGACCGAAAATTGGCAACAATTGGCAGCAGTGGCAGCAGTAACAATCAACGTGGCATTTAGAGTGCATTGAGGAAGCGTGTGAAAAACAAGGAGTGGGAAAAAAATTGAACTGAATGTAATTGTGAAAATAAAAGTTGAAAAAGCAAAAGAGTAGAGGAAGAGAAAAATATTTGTCATGAAATCCGAGCTGGTAAGCTTTGCTGCAAAATGTAGATCAGTTTATCAATGGAAGTGCTGAGCATGTCCAGTAGTCAGAGGTACCTTAAAGTCAATAATAAAGACTCGATATTGTTTTGAATGAATTTAACATCCAATTGTACGCTAAGTTCAACGAAACTCTTTATGAAGACGTCAGATTGAAGCATAACACTACGTTTTCTATGAAGCAGCAGCTACAATGTCAGTTTCGAAAAATAGGTTCTCTTGGTAGCCAAAATTCTCCAATACGATTAAAGCGGTTAAAAGACTGAGAGCCAAGACTCCAGAGTAAAATGGGCTTTTCACGATGATAAGAGCTTACAAGACCCTCAGAGACTCGAACCAGAAAAAGAGTTCCAAAACTTCCGCGGTACGGCTATAGCAGTTATAAGACCGAAAGACTGAGAGTCAAAACTTCCTAGTACGAAACTTTGCATTCTGATAAGGACTTACAAGACCGTCGGACGCTCAAACCACAAAAGGATTCCGAAAATTCTGCGATACGGCTAAAACGGTTATAACACAGAAAGCCTGATAGTCAAAACTCCATAGCACGACGAGTTTGTCACGGTAGTAAGGGCTTACAAGACCTTCAGAGACTAGAACCACAAAAAGAGTTCCGAGTATTCCGCAGTATGGCGAAAGCGTTTATAAGGCTGAAAGACTGGAAGCCAATATTCTCTATTAGAAAAAACTTCTCATGGTGGTAAGGACTTCCAAGACTGTCAGACGCTCAAACCACAAAAGAACTCCGAAGATTCCGCAGTATGGCTAAAGTGCTTATAAAGCTGAAAGACTGAAAGCCAAAACTTCCTAGTCCGAAGAATTTTTAATGGTGGTAAGGGCTTCCAAGGCTGTCGGGCCCAAACCACCAAATGAGTTTCCACAACGGTCAACTTTAAAGTGTAATCAGGTACCAACGAGAGGTAGCTTTGAATTCGAGCTCAGCGTTTCTAACCCACTGACGCTCCATAGTGTTTGGAAATGTTTGCTGGATACACAGTACGTTAAGTTTTCTTGAATCCCGGTGGAGTAGATCTCTCGGGGTTTGGGAAAGACATTCTGGATTTCATCTTATTGGGAGTCATGCTTGGAAGTCTGTTTTGTAACCGGACAATTGGGATTGCAAAGTCACTAAACTTTGAGTATTTCTCAAGGATTTGAGCTAATTCAAACTGTACGAAGTATAATATGACTTAGCCTGACTTCAGAAAGTGAGACATCACGATATTTTCGGTCCGAAAACCGAGTGGGATCCGGAAAGCTTGCTAGAGTTTTTTCCTAATTCCTGTTAACCAATTATGCACATATAGTATGAATAGAAGTTGCCTAGTAGCAGATTTGTATTTAGAAGGCTTTGCTTTTGTACCAGCCATTTAAATTCGTTGGACTATAGGCTCGTTCTGAGTTCGGGTGAAGGCGAGAGATATTCTTTGGATACTTACAATCAAATCCAAATATTTTATTCGTTTATGTCTCTTGGTTGTACTTTCATACTTAATAATTCCGCCTCTGTGACTATGAAACGCACACGTGTTGCCTACCTTCAGGCGCAGTTAATAGGTACATTTGTGTAATTGCATTTCTGTTGGACCGACACTTTGTTGACCAATATAATATTTACAACAAACATAGGGGTGGACATGAGGACACCAGCATACATATAGTAAGTGTTTATGTGTGAGTGTGTGTGTCTGTCTGTATGTGTGTGCGTGTGGGCGTTTGCTGGCTGTAGTGCAAAATTAGCAGCGATTGATATGACATTTGCAATTTGTATGCAAATTAAATGTTCATCATACGCAGTGACAGCCACAAAATTTTCACGAAGGGAGGGCGCAAAGGGCGCAGCATTATCACCTGTAGCCGGAAAACAGCAACAAAAGCACGGTGACTGAGTCGGAAGCTTGTTTGCTTGGCTGAAGTTTGGCAATTAAACCGAAAATTCTACAACAACAAACAACACCTACATGCGTGATAGCTAATACGTAAAAGTGCGTATGTGTAGTATACTTATCGGCGCATGGAAGTGAGCAGTTAATAACAGTGGCTTACTGCATCGACTGGATAACTGTTGCAGATAGACAAAGTAATGAAGTGCTTGATGAATGCACGCTGCCTGTAGGCTGCTGGCTTCCGGCTGAACGCTTGTGCGCCTAGTTATATGCTGGCAAGTGTAACCATTTATGTATGTGTCGGTGTGTTTTTGCGTGTCATGTCAGCAACTTGTGTGTATAACTGCATTTGGCAGCATTTATTAATTATTATTACGCTGATATATTGCACCTAAGGGCAAATACACACCCACACACACACATATATGTGTATCTTATGAAGGGGCTTAAGTGGTGTTCAAGTGCAACATGCTGATTACCTTCATTATTATCTATGTGCGTTACCGTTAATGTCGAGGGCTGTGAGCGCTTACTGAGAGTTCTGTGGAAATACCCACAAACACACACACATAAACACCTAATCGTATGCAGTATGTAAATTTATTTGTGTACCCCGTCTCTTGTTATTGTTGTTGCATGTGGCATGCAAGAGCGCAATGGTGCCAATAACGGAGCATGAGCACCCGACTTGGAGTGGCATAAATGCTGGCATTTTAATTGTGTGCGCTGTTGCGGTTAATGGCTCGGCGAGCGCGAAGGTTAGCGGTTTTGTGTAGAGTGAAAAGAGGCGTGCAAAGCGTTCATGATTTTTGTTGCCTTAGACAGACATTTAATGAACATCGATTCCTGTAAAATGTGTGCATAAAATTTATACACGTATAATACTTGAGACAGCTTAATAGCGCCTGTGGATAGGCAACAATAAACAGTAATTCAACATTTCTAGGCAACCAAAAGCCTACTAAATATTATATATTTGTTTTAATATTTCAAAAATTATTCTTATGTTTTATTTGTTTGCATTCAAAATTTGGAAGATTAGCTTAATATTTTTTGCAAGTCCAAAAATTATAATAAATTTTTAAGACAATTAAAATTTTGTATTAGCCTAAATAGCTGAAATTTTCAAGCAAGAGATTTGTTTTAAAAAATAGTTTTTGTACGTTTGTGCGCTTGCTAGCTAAGCTGTGCTCTAAAAAATACTCAAAATACAATGGTCCAATTTTAGATCTTATAAAAATGTGTTTCTTTTACTTAAAGCTCATAATTATTTTTTCTGTAATACTTAGAAATGTTATATGTTACTTTTTAGTAAAACAAAAAGACTTCGCCTAATGATAGGCAACACTTTGTGGTAAATGCGTAAATTTTTCAAGTGAAATGTGGAATAATTTTTTCAGTTCTATAACTATTTAAATTATGTGATGTGGTAAAAATTGTATATCGTTGTTTTACAAAAAAAAGTCTAATTATTATGCTTTGTTTTGAGCTTCCATAAATGACGATTTTTTCATTAAAAATCTTCAAAAATATTGCTATATGTAAGGAAGAGCCTTAAGTAACCGATTTTATAGTTAAATTACTTTTGTAGTCACATTCGCTGCATAACAGCGGCCGTTAAGCATTCAGCGCCTGAGGATGGGCTATATACATTTTATGATTTGTTGGAATTTGTTGATATTGCAACTAAATAATATCAATTTCTTGAATATAAGGCTTAAAGCAAATTTGCATTAAAAATGTGCAGTTGAAAAACCATAAAAAAAGTTTAAGACAAAATATTTTATTCATGCTAGAAACAAAAAAATGCATTCTAATTTCAATTGTACTGCTCAATTAAACTTAATTTTCATGCTGCTATATGTACAATATAAACCACATGAGTTTAGTATCAAAGTTTTTATTTAAGCTAAAAATTTTTGACGCCTGGGCATATGCTTTAATTTATTTATTGCCGTGTAATGATGGGTTTGCTAACCATATATAATGGTGGTTTAATATTTTTTAGGTATCTTTGTTACAATTTTTTAACAATCGTTATGATGTTTGTGAAGTTATTATATATTGACTATACATATATAATATATATATATATATATAAAATTCTATATATGTCTTAAAAAACTTATTTATGTACCCATTTCGTTTAGTGAATGAAAAAATGCTAAATATGGGCAATTTTGCTCTGACCATAGCTCTAAAACATTGTGCGCCTGAGTATATACTAAGATATTGCATTTTGTTGCTCAATACACCGGCTTTGATATAAGAAATGAGGAATCGTCACTCCGGTAGGAAAAATCAATGAAACTACTTATTTTATTGCAACAATATAAGCAGTTTCGAACGATTTCGGGAATAATTTTCGCTTAGTACTATTTGTCGCTAATATTTTTGGCAATAATTTGTGCTTAATATTATATTTGGCTAAAAGTTTTTTTTTAACTGTGCTTATTTGCAACACGCTGCATATAGTTAGCACAAAATATTGATTTACAACAACAAAAAGAACTCGGAACAACAACAACACATTCGATAAGCATATACAAATATTTATCGGTACACCAGAAATCTGTAGGCGGCTTCAGCTTATTTTAAAGTTCGGCAAATGAAACAAATTACAGTAAATGTTTCAGAAATATGTTTGTATGGGTGTGTGTCTATGTATGTGTGTGTATGCTTCTGTGCCTTCAATATCCACAAATTAATTGATGCTCGTTTGCACTTAGACACAGCTGTCAGGCTTTACTCAATCCCTGATTCTCAATTATATTTCATAATTAATAATTTTGTGCAAAATCAAATTTAATTTACTGTAAAAATTTATGATTTTTTTTGAAATACATACTTCTTCGATTCTTGACGCGTGATGACCGACAAAGTAGAGCAATAAATTTTCATTATTTGCGATGTTGGAAGAACAAAAATGAGAATGTTAGTTAGTTTAACAGGCAATTCAAATTTGTATGTGTTTATGCGTGTTTTTGAGTTTAACAGTGAAGTTTTAATGAAATGTCGTTAAGGTATACTATCAAGTAAAAAAGTTTTCCATACAAGCACTTTATTCCGATCGTTCACTTTGTATGTCAGCTATATGCTATAGTGGTTCGAAATCACTCATTTCTGACAAAAGCAAATTCTTGATGAAGAAAAAATTTTTAGATCGATATCTGAAAAACTGCGAAAATAGTTCGTGTATTATTGATGGACGGGCGGACAGACGGACTAAATCGACTCAGCTCGCCACTTTGATCATTTATATATGTGTATACTTAATAGGGTCTTTCACGTTTTATTTTGACTGTTACAAACATCGTGGCAAACTTAATATGACCTGATCTGGGTATAAAAAGGAAGGGGTTGCCAACTAATATTTGAATTTTTTCCTTTTGTTATTTTGTTGCTTGAATCTAAACAAAACTAAAAGATAGTAATTATATAGTATATATAAAACCTACACTTTTCATTTACCAATTGATTGCAAGAATTTCCGACAGCTTTGAAATCATAATAACAGAATTTGTAATTAACATTAAAAATAAGACTGAATTTAAAATAATAATTAATAGTGTTGCCATATCTACGTTGAAAAAATGTTAAAAATTACAAACAAAATTCTCTCAAAATATTATTATATGTTAGCTTATTAAAGTTTCAGCAAAGAAAAGCATTGCCAACTTATGATTTTTTCATATTAAAAATAGTATTTCAAAATTTTACTGCTGTAATATATGTTGCATATAGATATAATATTTACTCCAAATTCTATTATGGATCATAAGTTTTTAACAAAAATAAATAAAAATTTAAAAGTGTTGCCACCTTATTGTTTATTTTTATTTTTTAAATATTACTTAACAATTTGTTGCTATAATGAATCTGATTATTCTTCAAATTTTCACAACTCAAATAAGCATTGTCTTAAATTTAGATTCTTTAATAGAGTTGCCATCTGCTATTTGCCTCATATTGTTAATACATTTTTTTGCTTTGAAAATTGCGATGGTAGCTGTTTCTAATTTCGTTTGCTTCTTAATTTAACATATTCTAACTACATTTTTATAGGGTTGCCATATAAGATAATTGATAACTTATGACGACTTAATACGGCTGTTCTCTTAGTTTAAATGTTTTGTCGTAAAAATTTTAATATCTAAAAATATTTCCCAAACTTTAAGTGGAATAAGTTGAGATTTATTTTAGCAAGTGTTTCATGAATTTTAAGTAGAATGGAATGGAGAGTTATCTTAGCAAGTGTTGCCAGCATTGTTACATATAATTTAATTTTTAGTGTTTACCTTATTGGACACAAATTTTTATACTAAATATGTAAAAATACATATATGTTCCATGGCAGCGAGTTTTTTGATATATTTAGAGCTAAACAGTGCTGCCAGATTGCTTGAAAAAAATACTAAGGCTGCCAGTTAGAGATATTTTTTATTTTGAGCATAATTGGAAAGAGCTTAAGACAAAGTAAGTTTAGCCAAAAAAATTAATAATTTCAGAAAACATTAAACGAATTATGAATAATTCCAAAAATATATTCTATTTATAAATACATACAAGTATATTCTGTTTTCGAAACTTTAAAAAATTATTTTTTTATGGTGTAGGAAATATGTAGTAGATAATGTAAAATAGTATTTCAAGCGCAAAAATAACCCACACTTCTGCATATCCCACACCATTTACCTAAATCTTGTACTCTTGACCGACCATGTGCCTTTTACGCACTTTAAGGGCCTTTCTTATTTATTTTACAATCAACACCATACACTATTTCCAACTTGTTCTGCATTTCATCAACTCACACTACCACTCCGTTGTAGGGTAAGATGTCGTTCTCTATTACAGCTGACTTCACTTCCACTTATAATTGTATGTAGTTGCCTGTCATGAGTGATCTTCAGATTTAATTGGATTAAAATGCGTGACTTGCAAGAAAAATTACTAGGTTTCACCGATATGCCTTGCCCTCTCCTTTTCTTCTCTTCCCACCAAATTTTATTTTATTTTTAACTGTTTTCTGTATGGCTGTGTATTCAATTCTTTGCTTATGTGAGTATTTCTCAGCGTAGCCGCTCAAGCGGCATACTGATGGCCGTTTCTATTGTCCGTTACGCGTGTGTTGTGAAACTAAAGAGAAAGAGCTAAGAAATATTGCTGGAGTGATAATATAAGGGTAGAGCTAGAGCTGCTAACTGGTATAAATTGGAAATAATTGCTGCATGCAAGAAATATAAATTTGGTTGTTTCTATAAATTATCAAAATTTAAATATTTCGGTGGCAACGCTGCAAACAGATATTTTTGTAAATATATGTTTTCTAGATTTATTAGTAAAAAATCATTATTTAATTTTAAATTAATTGTGAGGTTTTAATTTGTGAGGTTATATAATTTTTATAAGATATAGTAATAAAAAATATTATTAATTTTTAAATATGGCAGAAGTTACTTCCAAACAATATGGCAACCCTTAATACGTTTATTATTATATATATATATTAAATAGTAAAAAGTGCACATCATTGGACATATATTTGAAACTTAAATGTGAGATAAAATGTGCCGATTTTCGTAAAAATGCTATGAGCGCCTTTATATAGGCAACGGTTTTTGCTTAGATAACACGCGGTAGAAAATATTGTATATTGTGTAACAGAGGATGGTATTATTGGACTTCATGAATTCAATTTAAATAAATTTTCGATTTTCGTAGATACACCTATATTGGTAGAAATATCGGCAGAAGTGCTATAAGCGTTTGTAGCTAGCTACGACTTTTGATTAAGTAGTATATGGTAGAAAATATTGTGTTTTATGTCATAGACAATGGTATTATTTGACTTTATAAATTGAAAGGCTGCATGTTTCAATAATTTTTCATTTTTTAGATGCCGCATGCGCCTAAAGGAAGGCAACACATTTTTCTTAGTTAATATGCTTATGAAAATAATGTTAATTAGGTACGAGACGTTGGTATTTTTGGACTTTACGGCGTCAAATTAACATGTTCAAAAAATTTACGATGTTTTTTCAAAAGTTATCAAAAAATAAAATAATAAAAGGAAAAATTAAAAAAAAAAATTTAAGAAAATTTAAAAAAATGTTATCAAAGTTATCAAAAAACTAAATAATAGTAAAAATTAGTAAATAAAAATTAAAACTAATTAAACAATTTTTTTTTGTATTTTAAAAAAATACTATAGAAAAAATTATTATTTTTTCTTAATTTGTGATCTTTTTAAACTCATAAAATTCGCTTTTATTTCTATTTAGTTTGTTATATTTGCACACTAAAGCTAGTTTTGAACATATTTTGCATTCAACGCCTGCGGATATTCTACATTTTGTCACTTAAACCTAAATAACATGCAGTAAACACCTTTACATCAGTGTTTGATTTAATTTGGCGCATTGAAAGTCAATCCCATGCCATGTCAACAACTTTGCACTTCTCCGTGGCAACTGCTTAAAAGCTTAGATTATTTGCCGAGTTATTTATGTGGTAGACTTTTCAATACCTTTCTACATGCCTTTAAACCAAAGCCAACTATAACATTTTAAGCTTTATTAATCCGCTTAATTAATTACTTTAAATCTAGACAAATGTGCAGTGAACGGCGACAAGACGCCCACACACGTACTTATATGACAGCGATTGTCTGCGGCAACAGCTGGAAGGCCACAATGACAACATTTTATCATTGACTATTGCGGAAGGGCGACAACCAAAGGATTGATCACTCACATCATAGGCCAAATTAAATGTGTTTAAATATTACAATATTTGCTGGGAGTAAGTATAAAGATAGGAGAGAAAGCAGAGTGCTAGAGTGTATAAATTTAATTTTCAACTTTGCTAAGTAGCTTACAATTTGAATACCTCAGCCATTTTCAACGTAACATCTTAAAGAATACGCGTAGAGATTGGAATTTAGGCAGGTTTAGAACTCTCGCAAACACACACACATGCAATCGGGCATTATTAATGCGCTTGTTCGTCTGTTTACTGGCACAATTCACACACGCTGAGTGGCGAGAATGCGAGTCAGTAAGCGAAAAGAAGCCCATAAGAAGTGAAAAGTAGAAGCCAAAAGCTGAATTATAGACACCGTTAATATGATCTACGCGCTCTTTCCTCTCTTTCTGCACGCTCTCTGTGAATTGCGTCAGCATCTTTGTAACAACATACTCAATAAATATAATACAAACCAAATGACAGCTGTCAATATTTGAAATTTATTTGACATTAAAACAGTGTCTGTGGCAGAACGGCAAACAAGAAATACACACACGCGGAACGCACTGAATCAAAAAAAAAAAAAAAAAAAAAATGCTAAAAAAAGCTTTGCTAAATTTACCAGTATTTCACTCAGGTGTGACCCGCAAGTATCCAATAATCTTTACACCACATAAAAAGCAATGGAAACCACATAAAAGTTAATTACTATGTAGCGTGATTCAGTGCAAAGAACGCAATCTCTTTGCATACACAAAGGCGTTTGTTTGTTTTTTCGTGTTTAAAATGCTTTCAAAAAAATTTTAAATCTAATAAATGCGAGAAAACGTGCTGTAATCAAACACCAACAGTTGTGAAAGTTGTATTTATTGACAAACAAAAAACACAAACAAAAAAGTAATAAAAATAAAAAATAAATATCTACAAAAAAAAAAATAATTTTTTCGAACACATTTGTAAGAAAATTCGTAAAATTTATAAACATATTTAAAAATTAGACCTCCAAAACTATTAGAACCAAGAGAAATAAAAAGAAAATATTGCCTACCTCCAGGCGCAATGCCGTTTTAATGCCCAAATGGTTTTATCCACACTCATAAAATCCAACGAGTTGTAAAATTGTAGTGCTTAAGATGACAAATCCTAAACTGGTAATAAAAATATTTTTTTGCCTACTGGAGGCCAAATTTTTTGCATGAAAAAATTATTTTATACATATTAGTTTCCCAGTGTGATGTACTTGCCTGCTTGCGAATGTCGTTAAAATCACTTCAGCTGATTTTGCAAAACTAGCATAGAAAAGCCTATAAATGAAGGAGAAAAATGTGATTGCCTACCCCTAGGCGCATTTCTTATTTTATATATATTTTAGTTCAGGTTAGAGCTTGTTAAACAAGACAAAAAATACGTAATGCATTTATGGTTGTAAGAATTTTGTTAGCCATGGTTGTGAGCAAAATTAAGTTAAAACTTAATTATATTATTTCTTACATTATATTTGAAAATATATGTGTAAGTAAATATGTATACGTGTATTGTCTATGCCTATTAGCCATATAAGTTTGGGTACTATAACCTCTGCTTCATAAATAATGTACGCAAAGAGTTATAGAAAATATTATAAAAACTGTTGCCTGCCCAAAGGCGCTTTGTTGAACCAAACTTTCAGCGCTTTCTCTAAGAAACTGCTTAGTTATTGGCCGTACTATTTTGTAAAGTTTCCAGATTTAGTATATTGTTAGAGCTTTAGAATGGTATATATGACCCTTTCAAAATTTCGTTGCCTAACCGGCGGCGCCTTTTTTATTTTGCTTGCATAGAACTTGACCAAAAAACGCGTACACTACGAACCTAAACAGCTAGATGTAAAATGGAGAGGGTTAATATCATAAAGTATAGCAGTATGTATATGTTTTTTAAAATATTGTCAAAAACAATTTTTAAAGGTGCAATTATTAACATTTAAAAGTAAATATTTCGCTAATTTAAAAATATATTGCCTACATATAGGCATATGTAAGATATTTTATTAATATTATTTGTACGCGGAAAAATTGTATTTTTTTTGTCATACAAAAGCTGCAGGAGCGCAATATAAGCAGAAATATAAGTAACGTAAAAGTATTCTTGGTATATTTATAGGCGCAACACTTTCTACAACAAAAAAAAGCACAATGCAAAAGTTACCTTAAAAAGTTAGTTTTAAAAATAGGTATATAACAAAACTTGAAATTAATTTATAAACGAAAAGAAACACATATTTGTAGCATATGCGTAGGCGTAATGACGATTTAGTATTCCGTAAGCTCTACACTCTCATTAGAGTAGATGAAAATATATTGAATACTGTCTCACAACTAAACAAATTCCCATTAAATTTTTTTGTGGCTACATCGTGCAGAGATAAAAGCGCTGATAGCCGTCGCCTATATATGCGCTACAAAAGAACTGCGCTAACGTGCATACTGGACGTAAGACTATAGAAAATTTCTCACATAGTTTCGTGCGTCATTTATCAGGTTAGTACAGGTGAATTACTATGTCACCAAGAAATTTAATTAAGTTGTACAACGCACAAGCGAAGGGCGATAATCCAGTGTTGCCTACCTGGTGGCGTTGTCCAAGCATAAATATATGTTTATCTATATAAGAATTTACTACCAATTTCGTGTTTCTCCATTTTCGCGCCGCGTTTACTAAGTCTAGTTGACGTCTATTTTCATATATATGTGCTTGTCGTAGTATACACTTAGGCGTTGCTAAACAGCTGCGAGTTATTAGTTAATTTTATGGCATGGTTCGATATATGTGCGCACATATTTCGTAGTTTTATGCAGCGCGACATAGTTTTTTTTCTTTTTTAACAACAATTTGACAGGTCATTTAGTGCGTAGCATACTTATAGGCGTTCGCTTGCTATAAATACATGCGGGAGTAGCGGACAAGATTTAGCTATACACGGCTGTTTGTGTGCTTGTGTGACGCAGAACCTATGGGTCAACAAATAAGCTGTCATCAGTCAGCGACAGGAGAATATTAGAAGTCAAATTGCAATGTAATCTGATGACGAGGATCTGGGTCCTTGATGGCCAACCAAAGTTCAACAAACTATTAGGTTGCAAAGAAATGAAAAAATGCCGATATGCGTTGAAATATAAAAATAAAAATAAAAATGAAAAGGTATCTACCAAAAAGGTCAATTTGTTTTGCCGAAAATTTCAACTTGTATGCTTGCTTATTCTTATGTGAGTTACAGTTCTGGTGACAGGCGTTAATTGGTGCTGATGAATGGTATTTGTGTGAACAAGCATTTGCAATGCCCTCTCTAAGTTCTGAGTTCTCAAGTATTACAAACAGCAGTATGTGGAAAATTTTTGATATAAAAGTGGTGTGAATGCCTAAAAGTATGCAATGTAAGTTAACGTTAGCTCGCGTATCATTAAATATCATTAATAAATAGTAAATATAAAACTTTTTTAAGATAGCTTGTTTCTTTTAGTTAAACTCAAGTAATTTACTATGATCGCCTAGAAGTATGCCTCGTCTCTGTACTATATTTCGTTTCTGAGCATTTTACCAATTCCACTTGCGACTAATTATAGCTGTTAGCTTTTCTAAATTTTCATAAAGCCCATAGTTTGTAATAATTTGCTTAAAATATGCTTAAATTTCATTTAATTTACTTAAATTCGTGCGTAAGGCAAATATAAATAATTTTAATGCATTATAATAAGAATCATGTAAGGCAAAAAAAACACTTCAGTAATTATAAAATATGCATTTTGCTAATTAGATTGTAATGAACAATTTACGCTAAACGACCGTTTCTTTAATACTGTGCCTAGGTGTATGCTAAAAAACAGATTATTATTAATATGTAGTGTAAAGAGAGCAAACTTATTTTTGACTCGCAATATAAAAGTAAATTTGATTAAATTACGCCAAAAAGCTGCATACAGTATTGAATTTATTACTCATTCTAAATATACCTATATATTATTTTTGAATTTTAGAAAATTTTTCTACTCATAGCTAAAAATTTTGCAAAAAGTATGTATACTTACTATATATTACCCCAGATATAAAAAAAATTTTCTGTTGCTTAAAAATAGACCAAAGCATTTATTTTACTTTCACCAAATTTTCATAAAGTGCATTTAATTGACTAGCGTATTTTATATAAAATTCAATATATTTCAGCGCAATTCATACTAAAAAGACTTTCAACTTATATTTTTTCTAAAAGTAGGCTATGGCAGTGTTCGGTATGCTTTTGTTAGCGTATAGTTGTTGTTAGATTATAGTTTTCAAAAAAGGTCAACCAAGTAGGTACAAGTATGTAAGTAAGAGTGCCTGGTAAAAGAAATAGTAATAGAAATAAGCAATACTCGCCTAAAGGTAGGCAACAAAATATAACTTATTGCTGATTTTGCCTTTATGTGGTAAAAATACCTCACTGAAAACTGCAGAAAAATTTAAATTTTGCACTATATACTAGTTTTTTTTCATTTCCATGTATACACAAGCTGCAAGTTTTTACGTTGGGCCACAAAATAGGCTAAACTATATTTAAGAAATTAATATTTAATAATAAGCATTTGCGCACATTAGTTTTATCAATTTTTAAACCATGTTCATCTAAATTCCATTAGAATATACATAATTAATTAATTTTATTTGCGCACACACCTAAAATTATGCAAATATATAAATAAATATTTACCAGCAGTTTGTATGGAAAATAAAAACGTTACGCAACCAATGGATACACGCACATAAAATCTCTGTCCTCCTACTGACAACAATAACAAATTTCGCATACATTTGCATAGTTTTAGGCGATTCATACAAATACTAAATACAAATTTGTTTGTTCGATCTCAAACACACAAAACTCTGCGGTCGTATGGTGAAACATCTGCCAACTGTGGTGAATAATTATGCATATGCAAAACCGCCAAGTGCCTAAATGTATGCCGCGAGCGTGTATCAAATTAACTCACATTGCAGATGTGTAAATAATTTGGTTAATTTCACACTTTATCGAATTGCTGGCGTCTATTTTGTAGCATTCAATTGAATTGCCGCCATGACTGTAGGCGCACTGCAGCTGCACTCAATGTCTACATGCCACGCCTGGTGCTATGCTACGTTTGGCAATTGCTGTGGTGGTAAATAAAATGTGTGTGTGTGTGTGCGTAGCGTACGTGCGCCGCCGGCAGGATGTGCAACATTTGCCAAATGAGACCACAAATCCACAAGCGCGCAACTGTTGGTTATGGCTTACGCAAGCATTCTGCGTGCGCTTAAATATAGGTAACGCCGCAGTGGTGTCAATTAACAAGCATTTAATATGGTATAAAGGCTCTCGTGGGCATACACGAGCGCGTTCACAGCCATTGCTATGACATTCGAATGCTATTGAAATACGCCACCGATTTGTGTGCATATTTTTCGGCATATTTTTGGTAAATACGCCGGATATTTAGTATACAATAAATAAACACGATAATAATTTGGCTATGTGGAGTTAACACTTTATTATTTGCGAGTTTTCATATCCATCTGTTGCCATAAATTGCTATGAAAATATTCTGGCAGCCGCAGAGTATGCTACACATGTATTCACTTGTCTGCATGCTTGTTGTCTGCGGTCTACAAATTTTATTAAATAAAATAATATAAATTACCACTTGCTGGTAGCATATAGCTATAATAAACTAGAAACATGTAGCCTACGTTTAGGCGCACGTGAATAAATATTAATTGTTTTTCTTGCCCATAAGGCTGAATGAAATATTTTTATTTAATTAAGATATTATTTAGGTTAACCAATAGTAGCGGGTGTATTTAATGCACCATGCATTATATAACGAATGTGTAATATACTATCAGGCACTTGATTTAGCTTGCATGGCGTTTGATACAAACTAATTATTTTAATAGCCTAGCTATTGCTTTAATTCAGTATGGGTATGCTATAGGTAAATAAATGTTTCACTAACGTTTGTCACCGTTTAGTATGCATACTTTTGGGCGACTTTGATTTTTATATTAGTGTATCGGATTACTACATTTTATAAAAATTAATGCGGAGTAGCAGATATTTCACTAACTGCTACTGGACAGGTGTAAAAACCAATATTTAACTACTTTGCATACTTTTTGGCGCGGTTTAATATTTAAATCACTACCACTACTTATATTAAAAATGACATATATGTATGTGCTTAAAGCCATATATGTTGTGTAAACTATAATGAATACTACAAGAAGCTTTACAATATTCACCACATCTTAAGCAAAATGTTGCCTACCTTTAGGCATATTGACCGCTTAGTCAAATAAATAGAATAATTTGAAATATTCAATTACTTTATTAATGATTTTATGCAAATAATATATGCACACTTGTGCAATTCTGCCATTTGCAGCAATTAAAATTTTTAAAGTTGCCTAAAATTAGGCGCATTCACAAAATTGCTTTGCATTGTAAATTGAATATGTGTAAAATTTTCGAATATTTGTAATATTTCCATGTCGATCAACATACAAGCTCCGGTATGAACTACAAAATCAGCATTACTTCTTCAACAACTTTTAGGCGCACCATATTAAATAAGCCTGCTGTTGACATAATTTCATTTTGTAAGCTCAATAACGAATTATCACAAGATTCTTTGATAAATAAACCGCACAATGTAATATGCAGTATATTGTTCTTGGGAAACAAATCATTGCTTCGCATCATTGTATTGGACATCGTTGTATTGGAAATATGTAAATATTTCACTTGCCGAAAACCAAAAAGTAAAATAATAACGAATAAAAGTTGTAGTGCACACGTGTATGCTGCCTATTTTTGCTTACAATATTCGATATGTCCATCATTTTAATTTCGTATTTCACTGAAATGCTGATCAAATGCGTACGATATTTTACAAGGAAGATATGATATGCTTTATGGGGCAGCAATGAATTATTTCCAAGAAACTGTTGTTCTGGCTTTACCAGTAAATAAGAATTTACGTTTTATTTTACTGACGTTAGATATTATTGGGATTATTTTTTTTAGTTATTATTTATTAGTAAAATTTTTTTCTGCTGCATACATATAGGCGTTGCACTTACAGTTTCCTATGAAAAAGCAGTTTAGTTAAAAGTTAGTGTTCACATATTAATAAAAAAGAAAGAAAATAAATAAAAGTATAAAGTTAAAGCATAGTTTTAGGCGAAATCTGACTAATTATCACTAAACTAAGTACTTACAAAAAAATTTGTTGAGTAGTTCGTTTAAATGTAAAAAGCGTATATATATCTGCATGTTGCCTACATTAAGGCGCTACCTAGTATTTTAGAATTTATTATTATTTGTTTGGTTTTATTTGCAAGTTCGTGGCAAATTTTAAACACATATAAGCAGGATTATGTTGCATGTTGTGCGAGAAGCAATAATAAAATTTTAAACAAAAACAGTTTTTCGGATTATATTGCATACTTTTAGCTGCTTTAAGTACAAAGTAGACACAGTGTTTAAGCTTTTAATTTAAGTTACATTAAAAATTACAACAAATCCATAATTTCAGTTGAATTGTAAAAAAAAAAATTGCATACTTTAAGGCACTTGAACGCAGATTTTTAGCCATTTCTTTACGTAAGTTTTGCAATCTTTATTTGCACTCGTTCAATGCAAATGAGTATAGGGAGCATAGTAACACTTACGCACGCAAACGCACTTGAAATTTCTCGGGAGCATACTTAAAGGCGCTGCACATTTTTTCAGCAAATTGTTCACTGCAGAAAAAATTATTAGATGCATAAATTTTTTGATTACAATAATAAAAAAAATGGTATAAGGACTTAAAATTAATAAAAAAGTACATTTAATTGCATAGATTTAGGCTATTTAATACTTCATAGCGTTATATCAAATTTAAAGCAGTTTCGATTAAATATATATGTTTTTCTAACTTCGTGCAGGTTTTCAATTGTTATATAACACTTATTTGATGTTTTCAAAAGTATTGCCTACCTTAAGGCGTTAATTAAAATTCCAAGATAAAATGGTGAACCGGTTTCTTAGCAAAATGCCTGTATTTATTACTACTGGTCTTACTGCTTTCAGCTGTTTCGTTTTGCATTACTTTAATATGCTTAGCATACCTTCGGGCGCTAATATAAAAGTTGTATTAAAAACGACGTTAAATCTAAAGTAAAAATCTGGCTTCGACTAATTTTGGCTTAATTATTAAAGGATGCTAGAACAAAAAAAAGGAAACTTTAACAAAAATAGCAGCCACAACAAACGTAACAGCCACAACAACAATATCAACGCTCTCTACTGAGTTACTGCCACAATATAATGCCTGCAACATGCCGAAAATTGCATTTTAAGTTTGCACGCAAACTTTGTGCGACCACTTTCAGCACAGCGCAACGCCAAGTTAACGGTATTATGTACTGCTCAACTCAACGACGCATACCGCAGTCACACTTTGACACCTCTTCAAAGTGCCAGTAATGCAGCTAAAGCCTCCGTCGAGTCAATTGTTGATTACGCCACGCAAGGCTGCACACCTCCGCGTTACAAACGCACACAGACAGCAAAGGAGTAGAGGGTACTGCTGCCGAACTTCCGCTACATTTACCACACAATTGTAATTGAAAAGTTGCCAATTTGTGTGGTGGCAAGCAGCGCGCAACGGCAGCGGAAGTACTAAGTTGTTTGCAACACAGTTCGCTGGCAGCTGCACAGAGTATATAGTGTAGCTCCTCTTCTTCTCAGCTTACGCTCTGCCACACTCTCTCTCACTTTCTCTCACTCTCCGCCTCGCCGTCTGCCTGATCGCTTGGCTGCCAATGTAAATTTGATTTGGCTTGCAAGTCAAACGTCTCTGCTCTGCCAAATTCATTGCACTGCGCCGCTCCGCTGATTGTTTGCTTGCATGTCGGTGTGGCATACTTTTGGGCGTTGTGACGGCAACGTGCCAACGCAAATTGTTTAGACACTTGCAATTGGCTTGCGTGCAGCGTGCCGAAACTAGTCTGCGCTTTTGTCTAGTGACAATGTATTTGCTGGCGAGTTGAGCTAAGCGCTAATTTAATTGACTTGCGAAAGTCGACGAAGCTCAGTGCCGAGGTTCATGGCTGGTTAATATGATGAGGCTTTTGGGTAAAAGAGTCAAAAAGGCGAGAAATTCAATTCATTTCTAGAGAAGATCCCATGAATTAGGATTGGCTGAACATTAAATAGCCTTACGGTAATGGTTTAAATCGAAAATAGTCGAAGCTTTTAAAGCTTGGAAGTTACAGACGTGTTCTTTAAGTGATCAATTACTTTAGATATACTTCCAGTCATGATTCGAACTTAAAAAGTTTTTTGAATTTACAAAGTCAAACTCTCTAGATATCCTTACAAAACTTTATTGAGGACAATTAATGTGCATATACGTCTCTTTAGAGGATTTCCTTAGAAGTAGCTAATATCGAAACCATTCCGTTAGCTAAAAAATAAATTTAAAAAAATTATTTTTAATGCCCAACTCAACCAAGCTCAAGTTTTTTTTGATATATATCTAACTATAGCTATGTCCCTTTAGTCTTTTGATTGTCAGTAGCTAAAATCGAATCCATTGCGGCTTCTGGTTAATAAATGATCGATAGATATGCCTATAAATCTATAGACTACCGAGCTCAAGTGTAGATTATCTAATGTAGATCTCACTGTATTAGTCTGACTAGTTCTATCAAATCGACGATCAGTTCTTTTGAAAAGATCCAAGAACCACACTGTCTTAGATTGGTTCTATTAGACGACATTTTCTTGGTAAATCCTAAGATGTCTCATTATAACAGCGACAGTTCAATGATCTGTGGTTAAAGATTATAAAACAGGCAGTTGCGAAAGTTTAACAGAGTTCCTTTAACCATAAAAAGCTGAACATAAAGAACTTCCAGAAAAAGCTACTATATATAGCTATAGAAGCCTACGATCTGCCATTAAAAAAGCTTCTAAATACAGGAATACTCAGTTGACTAGCCAAGGAGGTTCTGTAACTCTTTTTGTATCTTTACTGGCGGATAATACAGAGTTTCTTGAACCCAAAAAAAGAAGATGTATCATAAAAATATACGTTTCCATAAAAATATACTATACTTCCTTTCGCGCCTTTAATCTGCCAATAAAAAATATTCCAGCTGCAAGAACAGTTGAACAGTCAAGAAGGTTCTATAAACTCTTTTTGGAGTTTGAAGAGTATCCCGTTTCGGTTTCGTGGTGTTTAACAGACTTACGAAAGAGTTAATTGATTTGATTAAATCTTTGAATGGCTTCTGAAGTAGGCAGAAATATTTAGTAGCCACGAATTTGCAGATGGGACTGTCGAAACAACGGACTAGACTGTTTTGAGTTTCCCAGACGGATCTAAACTATAAAAAGGAAGCATGCTCTAGATCTGCGCTTTTACGTATGGCTTTTCTGGTATTTTATTTTTAGAAATTCTGGTTACTACTGCTCCCGTTCATTCGTGTTTGTCTCTTTGCATATTCCTTCTTCCATACCTCAAAAGCAAACGCATAATGATTATTTGAATTAATTTGACATTCTCATTTACTGTAAACTTATCTTTACATACAAACCCTTGTCTACAAATACTTAATTTTGACATAACCTTTTGGTGCTGCAAATTTTAATTACAACTGCGAAATGTCAAGTATTTTTTGTCCGAAATCTGTAGCCGATAGCGGTAATGGGGAGCATATTTATATACATATATATATAATGCGAATGTGTCATTCAAGGCATACTAAAATTGCACCAGGTGGAATAAGCGGAAGGGTAAAGAAATTGTGTATCAGTAGTAAGGTTAAATTTGAAGCATACCTTAAGGAGATTTAATTTTTTTTGAATTTTCTCTTTTGTCTTTTTATATTATATTTTTTTATTATTTTCTTTTTTTTGGTTTTCCTTGTTTTGGACATTCCTCCCTTTTTGATTTTCTCTTAGTAGAGAAATCGTATATCTGTAGTGAGGTTCTTTTTCTTTGATTTTCTCTTGTAATTTTTTTTATTTTCTCTTGTTTTTCGATATTTATCCTTTTTTTGATTTAGGCTTATTCAATTAGCAAACAATTATTTTTATATGTTTTACATGTTGTATAACCCCCCCTTCATATGATATATTGTATATCCATCCATCTTTTTTTTCTCTTTATTTTGCGCTCTTTCTCCAGCATTAATTTTAATGCACCTTCTGATTAGATACAATATATAATTGATGCCTTAACGCCGTTGATTTTCCAAGCCAAACAGATTCACATGTTTAGGTGCATATATAAAAAAACTACATGCACATACACCAATACACATATATTTTGTCTTTTTTTTGCATTCCACTCACAACATCACGCCTTAATGCGTTTCAATAAAATCCTATGTACGCCTGGAGATATGCAATATTTTTTCACAACCACATCAGCAACTACACAAAGGCGTCGTTTGTGATTTTTATGCATTTTTCATGCAATTTCCATACAGCAATTTTATCTTCACTCTTAACGTCTTGCTTATATTGTTTATTATGTATTAAGAAACATATGTAGCGATATAAAAATATTTGTAGCAAAATAAATGGAATTGCGTGTTGGCAGTGTTCTTGCGTGTATTGAGATGAGTTATGAGTAATCTGTGCGATATACATAGATATTATCGCCACATTGTTATATTTTATATACATATAAGTATGGGTTTTGGCCGGACGCTAGAGAAAAGAAATACAGCTTGCATGCCCTGCAGTATTATATCAATCTTTGTAGCGGAGAGTGGCAGGGAAGGGGAGAAAAATGTGTGTGATAAAGGAAAATATTCATATAGTACGCCTATGTCTTAGCATCGAATCTCCTCCAATGTTTATTTTGGAATAAATTTAAGGGCCTTTTTGGGTTCTACTGAGTCTAAGATTTTATCCAGAATCTCCCTCTGACCTCTTTAACTCTTTAGAATTATGCGGCAGCTCATTTAGTAACCCAACAATACTCATTTAGCAATGCCAACTGTACTACAAGATTAAATGGTAATATTTTCTGAGCCCACTTTGTCCTGCGAGAACATCCGTCAATTCGATTTGAGACGAAACTGCCTACAAAGTTTATTCGGTGGCCCACTATTAGAAAAATTATATTCAGAAACCACTTTCGGATCTCTTAAATTCTTTAGGATTTTCCGGGAGCTCATTTAGAAACCCATTTGTACCAAAATATTATGCAGTAGTCTTTCTTGAGCCCATACTGGCCCGAGAGATCATCCGCCAATCAAATTTGAGTAGCAAGTGCCCACAGAGATTATTCGGCAGTCCATTTTGTGAAACATTTTATCCAGAAATCTCTTCTGACCTCTTTTACACTTTAGAATTATCCGGCAGCTCATTTAGCTTCCCCCAACTGTACTAAGAGATTTTTCGGCAGTCTTTCCTGAGCCCACACAACTCTAAGAGATCATCCGTTAATTTAATTGAAGCGAAACTGTCTGCAGAGCCTATCCGGCAGCCCACTATTAGAAAAATTTGATCAGAAAACCTTTTCTTGAATTTTGGAAGTCTGTTTAATCAAATCAAGCTTATCAAACTAAGTGTACTTATTATGGCATCTCTTGGAATATACAGAATTATCCGAAAACTCGTTTGGTAAGAAAATCCACTCATTGGTCATACGGTCAGTATATGATTATCCAGCTGCTTATTTAGTAGTCGATCTTTTATAAGAAATTATTTGGCATTCAAGTTTGAGACTACACTGCCCTATAGGATTATACAAGTGTGCTTTTTGGGCACCATAAGACGTTAGAAATTATCCGGTGTTATTATCAAATGTATCTAATTACCAGTGCGGGCATTTTTATCCAATTTTGTATGCGAAAATATTTTGAGGTCTCTTTGATTATATAAATTATCCGAAAGCTTATTTACTAATAATATCTACTCAGATATTATCCAACATTAAATATGGGACCATACTGTCTAAGAAGTATAAACGTCAATGTTGCTTGGAACTCCATAAACTATCCGCCAGAACTTTGATTGGCCCTGATTACCTCTAGATGTTATTAAGTAATCAGTGTCTTTATAAATTTGTTAAGCGGTGCTTTTCGAGACACTAAAAATTATACGGCACCATAAAGTATTATCCGGAGGGTTGGATATGTTACCATTTCAGTTCTTCTGTTCGCGGAAGACCTTAAACCGTAGCTAGCCGTTCTATCCGTTGAAGCAAAGACATCATAAAATTGATATAATTTTATACGCTGTCTCGAAATGTATTATGTGCAACACCTGTTATCTTGAAATGATTGTCAAAAGCAAAACTAAAACACAAAAACGAACCAAACCACAAAACACAATCACAGCCAAGCAACATCTCTTTAATTATCAATACAGCATGCATACCAACACAAACAAAAAAGTATACGTGTGCGGTTGCAAGTCCGCGGTGGCATGCAACAAACTGTTGCATGTGCGTGCGCACACCGAGAACTGCATAGCGCGCTATAAGTATGACATACAACCACAAGCGCAACAACGAAGCAGCATGCCATCACTTTTGATGAGTTGGTAGGGAGGTGCGCCGAGCACGCCAAATGCTCAGGGGTGTTTAGAAGTAATGAATGGCAAGTGGTTTGAAGCCGCGCCAATGTCGGCTGTTTTATATGCATTGCCTCTTTAGCTTTTGGCTAAGACATTTGTGGCGCGCCTTGTGGTTACGCCGCACTGGTGCTTGACGCGCGCGGTCTGCAATCAGAGCGCGCTGCGTGTGACGCGGCAACGCGGGTTGCGGCTGTATAGCCTTGGGCAAGCGACACAATTAATTGACTACAGCATGACGGCTTGTGGTCGTTGTATAGCGACACTGATTTCGCGCTGGTGTATATATAATAAAAAAAAGATAAAATGAAATGCATTGCCACTAACACAATAATGAGCGCGCGTTCATTCATTTATATTTTACGCGTTGCAGCGCGCGTTCTAGCAACACATGCACAGTCTTACGCGCTTACATTTATTTACATGCAAGCATTCAACAATTTGTTGCAAGCATACACAGTGGTGCTAAACAAATGCTTGGCTCACCTTTAATGGGCGGTACATTATTCTTGTTGGTAAACTAGCGCGCATTCACTGCTTTAAACAAACTTTTTGTTTTTACAAAATCATTAGCGTTTTTGTGGGTTTAGCGCTCAAATGTTTGTTCAAATATAAATTATTTGCTAAAAATTTATAGATTTAGCATCTAAAAGAACTTCACTCTCTCTATTTCGCTTTTATGAAATTAATTTTTGTGCGCTTTTGTTGCATGTACAAATATTTTGCACACTAAATAAATATTTTGGGCTATCACTGCCACTTTTTATTATTTTTGTTATTTACAAGTCTGTTTTTCATGAAGAAACAACGCGTGGGCGTGTTGCACCTTAAGGTAGACTACAGCTTTGGTCGCCTTTGTATATCTGCTGTATTTTTTTGTACAAAATGCAAACTATATACAACGCCATTGGCAGCTATATACAAATATTGTCATTCAACAATACACACACAGCCACAAAAACCTTTTTGCAGCGCCGCTGCTAGCTAGCGCGCTCACTTACGCTTACACAGTCACGCTTTTAGTTAATTTTTTAAAATAATTTTTGCACAATTTACGCAATTTTTTGCACAAAATATTTTATAATAACCGCAGTTTACACTTTTACGCTCATTCTTATGTGTATTACCTGTGCGCTGCATACTTTCAGGCGTGCACAATGATTTTTCGCACTTTTCAGCTGCTTGCGGCAGCATGTCGTTAGCGGCAGCGCTGTTGCTGCTACTGCTGCTATGCATGGACGTCACAGGTGCCAGCGCACACCTTGCAACAATAAGTGGCGCCAACAACAAAAAACAAAAATCACACTTAATAAACTTTGGCTAAGAGCATGCGAAGTGTTATATACTTTAAGGCGTGCTCGCCACTGCTTTTGGCGCCCATATGTAGCGCTTACCGTGCACGCGCTTGTTGTTGCAAGTCACTATTCAATAACAATTCGTGGCAAATTTAACTGTAAATGGTGACTTAAACATTTTTTTGTTTATTATAAAATTTTAAACAATTTCTTGCAATTTTTCATTTGTGTACTCTGTACCAGAAACTCAATTGCTTGGCTTAGAGTTTTCACTTTCTACCGTTGTATGCGCCACCGACGCGTCGCGTTCGCGTTTTCAACATAAACTAAAATTCGGAATCCTTGCGCGGTTACAGGAAAGTGTGTTAATGGTGCCAAGAGCAGCCAACACAAAAGCAGCAAAGTTGAAAGCCAGCAGCAGCGGCGCTTGCAACAACGCAGGCAACAACACTGCTGAACGGCAACGTCAGCGTCAACCACAATGGAGATTCAAAAGGCAACAACAAAATGTGCTTGCTGCGCTTGGGAAGGACACGCGTACACATGTAAACAAATACCTGTACGTGTGCGCTGCACTAACACATGTACACAAGCGCAGCGCAGCGGCGGGCAACTCATACAATGCATGTGTAGTCGACGCCTACACGCTTTCACTTGTCATCGTCTGCGCGCTCAACTGTCAACACAATAAGAGCGCGCACAGCAATTCTCTCCACAAATGTCAATTTTCAAACACGCTAATATCCTTTCGACAGTTAAATGTCAGTGACGAGCCTTCTAACTGTCATTGCAGCGCGCAGTAGCGCGCTCATCGCTCTCACACATACAGAGAGCATATTCCATTGCTATTAGTTGACTGTGTTTGGCGCTCTCAATTTATTAATTATTTGAGCAGCATACCTGTGCTTACTCCTGCTCACCTTCATGCTATCAGCTGCTGCTATCATATGCGCCATTAATATTTTAAAACCCGTGCAACCAAAAAGCATACTCTTTCAGTTGTACATGAATATTTATTCTACCACCCCACACCATTCTCTTTTTGTTACGCACTCCTCCCATTTTGTTCTTCATATGACATTTGCTCGCTGCCTTTCTCTTGGTAAACATACAGTTTATTGTTTGATTGGGTGCGCGCGCGCTTTTTTAAGCACTATTTTTCTATTAGCTTGTAAACTTAGAGGCAAATAATATTTGTACAGGTGTGGAAAAGTCAAAGCTACCATAAGTAAGTCCAAAGCTTAAATGCAATTATTGACAGCTTGTTGTAGTTTTTATCGTAAAAAATAAATGTTTCTATAGTTTTCTGTAAATAATTGTCACTCTGTGAAAGCTTAGGAAAAAGCTTTACAAATCTAAAAACTTTAAAACCTTGAAAGCTCCACAAATCTTACTATACTCTTAGCCATAAAGTTGTATACGAAAGTATGTGTAGAATTGTAATAATTTTTTTGAAGCAAGATTTCAACTTCTGTCATTTTTTACGAATTTGCATATAAATTATATTTTACTTTAACCTTCGATAAGATTTTATACCTTTTCAGAGTCGTGTTTTCTTCTTCTTATATATCAAAAAGAAGTCTTACAAATTTCTAATGATATTAAGAACGAATCATCTTATACAGATTTTCAAAAAAGGTTTTTAGAGTGATCACAAACTATTAGCTGCATCTCACTAATCTCAAATGATCCTCTAATTACGAAAGTTTTTGTAAGTAAAAGTATTTTCCGCACAAAAAAGTGATTGACGGTTGAATTGAAAACCCATTATAGGATATATCTGCAGAGTAATCATAACATATCTTCGGGTAGTAAAGAGAAGAAGCTCTGTTGTCACAAATCATTTTTCGAAAACAAAATAGCTCGGCCTATATTAAATACTATTTAATATTATCTCCGAATCGGCAACGTTAGTAAAATTGATTCTTTTACGATTCCGAAAAGTTTGTATCTCCAAGAGTCGACTGGAAACAAACTGGACAAAAATTCTGTAAAACCGACGCATGGTCGAAGTTACCATGAACAATTTTCGAAATAGAGAAAGGGAGGATACTTTTCGACAATATGTTTACTATTTCTATCAATCTTTTAAGGATCATCAGTTTCAATTGATATTTTTAAAAATACTTAAGTGCAGAGTTCATAAACTATTCTCTCGGTCTGGTATCAGCTACCAATTCTCAGACTATAAAAATCTCACTGCTCTCATCCACTCAGTTCTATGATCTATCAACTATAGTACGAATTAATTTTTAACAAAAAAACAATATTTCTATTGATCTGCAGAGTGATAATCTGCGATCCTTCGCTGAAGAGTGATCTATTATTAACACGAGAAAGGAATTAATAATAACCATCTGACTAAAAGATTTCTATAACTGCCTCGAATGCTACTAAAATTCTTAATGTAAATGCTGATCTGAAGAGTGATCTTTAGCGTTCGTTTGTGTAAAAGCGACGTGGTATGATAATCTGCTGGGGAACTTTGAAGAACCGTCTAGTGTACACTGGAATATAATAGTCAAGTGAGGCGCTCCTTCAGTCATCTACGATGTGACGCAAACAGCTGTTCATACAATAAAAATTAGCAAAAGCTGATATTTGTTTTAAGTGAAAGAGAACTGCTGTGAGTGTTTAGTTTCTCAATATTTCTGCTACGATATCGGCCTATTAAAGCATACAGCTGCCATATAAACTCGGTGATGAAAATCAAGCTCTTGTAAGAAAAATATTTTATTTGAAAAAATATCTTTACTTCATAAAATTTTTAATGAATTATTTTCCAAGGTAATGGAACAATCTACAAAGAAATTGTTCAGATTGGTCCACTAAAGCATATAGCTGTCACACAAGCTAAACGAACATAATTAAGTTCTTATATGAAAAACTTTTTTACAATATTTGAAGAGTATTTTGACGAAATTAAGCATTTGTTGTTGTCTAAGTTGTTGCTGAAGCTAAAATCTTTAGTGTTTTTGTTACCAACCGCCTGTATTGTATTAATCAATACTGAGCAACATGTTGCGGCAAAACATAATCACCTACATATTGCGTTTAAAGCGCGTGAAAAACTGTTTTGTGGCATGTACAATTTACAATGCAAACAACAGTTACGATGCAGGAATTTTCTCTTACAGAAATACACAAACACACATGCAAGTGGCAATATAACTGCAATAAGCGCCTTTATTGCTGCTACAATAAACAAGCAAGCAAAGCGTTAATTAACAGCTTACCACTTTGCAACAGAGCAATTAATATTGACACTCATTGCTGCTGAAGCGTACATTATCATTTGCAATGCTTTGTTGCATGCACCAAATGCGCAAGGAATGAGCAGCGCACTTCACTTAATACGTTCAACAGCTTGCAACATCAAATGCACAAATCATTGGAAAGGCTTGTGGCACGTGGCAGGTGTATGCGAGAATTGAGCGGAGAGAAAATTTATGCATATTGCAGTTTTAAGCTTGCAACAGTTTTATTGCTTTTGTATAAAACTTAACATTGCAAATGTTGTTTTACTTATGTTGCATGATATGTCTCCTCTCATGCATTTGGTCGTGTTTGAAAGTGTACAACAGTGTAGCAAAGACATACCTTTTTCATCTTAATACTTTTTAATATATATCTTTAGGGTATATTGTGAGCAGCAGGAGATAGCTTTACCAACCGAAGAGGAGGAAGTTGGAAAAGGGACAAAGTTGCGAAGTAACCAATGAAGGATAGAATTGGACTCGCTGCCGCATCTGGAACATTTATTTAGAGCCAAGGAGAAGCTTCCGGTCTAATCAGAAGGTACATCGAGGACTCTACATAACTCAAAGTTCATCCATAACTGTCTGTAGAGTTCTACGGAATCAAATCTCACGTTTACTTTACTTGATCAGTGGTAATTCGGTACTGAAGACCATTCAGCGACTTTAAACTCGAGGAAAAATTTTAGTTTCTTGCCAAAAAGCTGACTCAGTTTATGTCTTTTGATTTTTAGAGAGAGCCAGAACCCACTTGAAGCTTGGAGCTTATTGATTTCTCGGCGGAAAAAAGTTAGCGAATGTTTGACTCGAGCTCACGAGCTTTCGCAACAAAACGTTAACTTGGTTCTATCTCTTACAAAATCAGTTGAGTAGAATTCGTTTTAATAAGAATCTGAAAGTTAGATCATTATGTCAGACCAGTCTTGAGTAGAACTGAAAACTGTAATTTGGTTAATCGTAAAGCTTATAAAACTAATCACAACTTAGTCTTAATGAGATGTGGTTGAAGATGTAGTCCTGGAAGGACCTAGATATCATTTAAAGTCTTAAACTCATTGTTTGTTCGGTTGACATAATTAAGGGTTCGGATGTTTGATGTGTGCTTAAGAGGTTTTGGAAAACAAAATTTTGCTTTTCTCTCTCATAAAAAAATGAGTTGAGCAAAATTCTTTTTGATGAGAATCTGCATGTGTCTTTTGTTTGCCATGTCAGACCTGATCTGAACTAAGTTTTTGAAATGAATTTATAGTTATTCAAGGAGCTTTTATGAGCTTTTTGTAAAGTAAATTTGGATAGCTGCCGTGGAAGATCTAAGAGCAAGCTACAGGCACCTTAATCGTACTTGTATACTTTGAGTGGCCGAGCCTTCACTGTACTGCCTATTTTCAAAACCCTGAAACTTAACAAAATAGTAACAATCGGTTTTGATCGACCTACAATACAAAGCATATTCTTTCCATTGCTTTCTTCAAATACAAATTCTTATGCCTATGTTTCAAATATTAAACGTGTACTCACCGGTCTGAGTGCTCGAGTCGAAGAAAGTGCTGGTTGTCTCCACTGTCATTGTGCCGATTGTGCCGTCAATGATTTGTGCACTTGAGTCACGACGACCACGATAGCTGTAAAAAAATTATTGGGTTTATACAGTAAAATCTCAGCTTTATATATGGTAATTTTCATTACTCACCGACACACATCATCGCTTTGCGAGCTCTGACGCCGAAAGTTTCTGCAACGTATCATCTCCTCTGTAGTCGATTGTCGACGAAAGCCACGTGCTATCAAAATTTCTTCAGTGGTCGATTGTCTTCTAATTGCCGGTCGCGAGCTCGTCTCCGCCGACACCAATGGTGGTGGTCGTGAGCAAGGACTTGGATCACGCGACGAGCAACAGCTATTCGAATCGGGAGAACGTGAGCTGCGCGCAGCCGACGAGCTCTGTCGTCGCAGCGTCTGCCGCCGTGGACTGCCGTCGCGATCATGACTGCGATCGGGTGAGAGATGTGCGCGTGAGTCACGTCGTCCGCCACGTGATGCACTGTCCGGACTAAGCGAATCACGACGCGACGTGCGCGCACCCGGGCAATCCTCCGGCGGATCGGGGCTAAGCGCCGGCTGTGAGCCACGTCGACTGCCGCCAGGCAGGCAGCTCTCGTCGAAAGCAGTTGCTTGCCGTTGTAGACGTTGCAAGCGTGGCGCACGTTCCGGTGATATACCGGCTTTAGAA
Source organism: Bactrocera oleae (assembly GCF_042242935.1). NCBI lineage: Eukaryota > Metazoa > Arthropoda > Insecta > Diptera > Tephritidae > Bactrocera > Bactrocera oleae. The sequence continues at coordinate 7,648,268 of NC_091539.1, forward strand.
TCACGACGATTAACGCGTCCACACTGCGTAGTCGAGTCGCGACGTCCCTTCAACGGTGCGGTGGGACTAGTGGCCGGCGGTGTCACTGAGCTGGTAATGATTGTTGGTGGCGGTAGTGCTTGACAAGCGGAATCGACCTGATTATAGTTGGTAGTAGATATTAACGGTACTGAATCAGAGCCACCTGAACTAGTTGAAGGACGTTGCTCTTGACGGAAGTTGGGAAAATCGGGTGCAGCCAACGAATCACGTTTCTTGGCTGTATTGCCGCCGATCTTTGGTGGCGGAGGCGGAGTAGTGGCACGGCCAATGTTGCTGTCGCGACGACTCGAGAGATAACTTTCACCCGAGCCGCGACGCGAACTCTGCAATTAGGCGTTTGCACAAGGTAAAACCAACACAACAAATGGTAGATGGGTAGGAAAAGTGAGTTAAATGGAAAGAGGAAGAGACAGTGCGAAATTAGGATGCAGTATAAAGGTTAGCACGAAAGCTGAGGAAAAGAGCAAAGTCTGCAAAGAAAGCGCACAGAATGAAAACACTTACGCTACGTCCAGGAACCTCAACGACAACCGGCACCACTACGGTGGGCTCCTCGGCGGCAGTGCTCTCACGTCGATTCCAATGTTTCACAAATTCGGCCGTGTTCGAGTCACGACGTGAACGCATGCTGCGTATACCCGAGTCGGCGCTAGACTCGCGACGTTTGCGTGGGGTTATATAAGTGGTACCGCCACCAGGGCCAGTCGACGCATCGGTGGTGGAGGTGCGCCATGGTAGGCTGCGCGCTAGGTCAGCTAAGGTTTCGCGCCGATTGAGTTGCGCCTTCTGGCGTTGACTTTGTGTTTGCTGCTTGGCAGCGCCACCACCGCTCCATTCGCGCAGAATATCGGTGAGCTGAGCAAGTGAGCTGCGTCGACGACGCTGTAGACCTGTGTCGAGGTATAGGAAAGAGAAACAATAAAAAAGTTGGTGGATATTGAAAGTCTTGTGCGGTATAAAAGCTCACCTGGTGGCGGTGATGTACTAGGGGGCGTGGTTATCTGTGCTGCCGAGTCGCGTCGACCACCCAAACGCTGTCGTATGGTTGATTCCTCCAACTAAAAGTGAGAGAGTAAAGCAAATTAAGAGAAAAATGTAAAGAATTGTATATTGGTGTGTATTATAACTCACCTGCTCTCTGACCATATCGTCCCAGCCGTTTCCACCCTGCCACACCAGGCCCACCTGGTGAGACAAAATGGGCAGGTTGCAGACAAAGCATATCGCTGTCATCGTCCTGAAATGGTAACAATAGCGAGAGATGCATAATTTCAATGAAGTGTCATTGGTATGTGCATGTGTGGTTGAGTGTAAATATATAAAGATAGAAAATAGCAAAATATTTTGAAGAGCATATAAGTTTAGAGTAATATTCTAAAACGAACAAAAAAGTTTAAGACATGCAATTTTTAAAATTTTTAGTTCTATAAATATGAACTTTTTTTAGTCTAAATTTTTTTCTTCTTTATTTTAGGAAAAAGTTTTAAAATGCAACCCATGCCTTTTATATGAGTATGGTAAGTCTGAAAAAAAATTATATAAATTTAAAAAAAAATATTTGAATATTTAAAAATTAATTTAAAGTTTAATATTTGGGATCGAAAATTGTTAAATATGTAGCAAACATCTAACTTATTTATATAAAAGGAACAAAAAATTTGAAAAAATATTTTATTTCAGCAAACATTAATTTTATGTTTTATATTCGAATAAATTTATTAGAAAATTTAAGTAAGAAATGGAAATAATAAGAAAGACTAAATATATATTTGCTAAAAGAAATGTATAAATATAATCATGTACACGTTTTTGAAAGCTTAAAAGGCTCAGTAGTCGCCTAAAACTATATAACTGCCAGTGTATTAGCGAAAGTCATTTTGTATAATTTTCATTATATAAAAGCTTTAGCGTCTTCTAACTGTCCGTAAATTAAATTCCTTTTGAATTTCGTATGGAACTTTTAAGTGCTTAAGGTATCTGCTTTCAAGCATAAAAAGATACGTACATTAAGATTCCAACTTTTTCATATAAGAGCACGTATTCATATTCGTATATTTAGTGCTCTTTAAGCCGCTTTGAATCAAAGATTTGTACTCCAATATAATCATCCTTAATATTACTTCCTTTTATAACTCATACCTTAAACAGCTGTGGTTTGACTTTGCCAAGTCCGTTTGTATATATAAATATAAAGATGTTTTTCTTCACTTCTATGCTATAAAAAAAACACTTGTGGAGGGTATTATAGCTTCGGTGAAGTTGAAGTTTGCGTGCTTTCTTGTTTACTCTACTTTTACTAATATTTTATTCCACTTAGGCGACTAAAGCATTTGGAAACGTAAGTAGATGCAACTGGCTCTATAGGCTGTAATATTTTCTGAGGACCGCAAAACGCTTTAAATTATTAACTAACGTTCTCTTGGTTCCGATTTATTTTCATACAAAGGGCATTCCGTTACAATGGTGGTATAGAACTTAGATAATAGTTTGTTTTAGCCAAGTTCACAACCAAAAAAGTTTCAATTCATGACATCAATGTTGCGAAAATTGTAAGTAAAGCACACAAACTACAATAAACTTTTCACCGTTCTGCAGAATCTAAAATATAATTCTATAGTAAAGTTTATAGCAAGCTGAAATTCTAATTATAATTAAAAGCTCTTAAGAAAATAAATTGATAGCAAGAGATTTTTTACTATGAGCATAAAGTTTGATAAAACTAAGCTAAGAAATAAAATTATACCATAATATAATACATAAAAAATATTGATTGGTGTTCAAATTTTATAGTACACGAGTTATAATATAAAATTAGAGAGAGAAGTCGAAGACGAACGAAGTCAAACAAAGCGCAGAAATGTATATACAGCAAGCATTTTAAAAGTAGAGTAGTGAAAGCTTATGTGTAAAAAGGCAAAAAGCTTTGAGGCGCTTCTTCGAAAATAAGGCAAAAGAGCTTGAGAAAAAACTTTTTCGAATAAAATTTATAGTAAAACTTAGAAGTATTTACAAAAGCTTAACAAGTGTAGTACAGTGCAAAATTATAACTATAATAAGTATAACTATGAAAATACCAAAAAAAAATTTGGAAGAAAAATTACTAATTTAAATTGTCTAACTAACTTTTTGCGTATGTTGGTCGTGGCGCAGGGCTGATCTATGGACCTGTAATGTCGAAGTTTTGACATGGCGCATAGTTGTGGTGTCGGCGATGATAATGGCGACAACGGCAATGACGGCGACAACGACAGCAACGTCGGTTGACAACGCGGACTAATTTTGACTGATTTATTTCACTTAACTTGTGGTGGCAACAAAACAAACGACAAGCGATTTAAAAAGGCAATGCAAAGGAAATGGAAAAGCGCTTATTTCTGGGTGGCCAACGAGCTGAATATGTATACCTTTTGTTGTGGTAAGTCGACGCTGCTTTTGTTGTGGCTGCCAGTTTTATTTTATTGCTGTTGCTGCTCGGATTTTTTGTATAGTTGATAGTGTTGTTGTTGTTGACGTACAAGAAGTTAATACTACCGTTTTTCACATATAAGACACACATACACACAAACACATGTAGGGTTCGATATAATATTAGATTTGTGGGTTTTCTATGGGTTGGTGGATAGTTTGAGTTAGCTTGGTGGATATTTTTTAATATTTTTTTTTTTGAAGTTGGTTGGCTACTACACACAGATAAACTGGAAAAAAGAAAAGAAAATTCGCAAACAATTATGAGGGGAACATAGTTTGAATTTAAATTCATATTTTCTTTATAATTGACATAATATGGTTAAAGGGGGTACACTGAAAGATATTACACAGCGTTCAATTTTATATAATATTATATATAGTTGGGTATTTTGGGGCTAAACAGCGGATTTTGGAATTCAATAATTTTCAATACAAATATGCATGCAAAGTTAGTTATAACTAACTTTGGGCTTAAAATATATTTTTCGCTTAAATTACTATTGTGATAATGTTTTCTAAATAGCTTACGAGAATATCTGTCTTAATTATTTCCTTATAATCGTAACTTATATATAGCTTATAAACCGCTGCTAAATTTGTAGAGGTGCAAATAGGGTTTCAGGAAGTATTTTTTTTTTATAAATTTTAATTTTTTAAAACTAATTAAAAGCATTAAAAATATACAAAATTTAAAATATTTCAAAAAAAATTTGTTTTGTTTTTGAGTAATAATACCAAATTTGAAAAAATATATATAATTACAATAATTTAAATAATATGAAATATTATATAATGAAACAAATTTTTTTTAAATATACACTTTTAATAATAAATTGCAAAAAAATATAAATATAAAATGAAAAAAAAAATTTTTCCCAAAAATTAAAGAAAAAGATATTAAAAACATCGTTAAGAAAATAAAATCACAAATTTAATTTTTAATTTTCCAATTTCAAGTATTGGTAAAGTTGTTTTTCCATTTCGAACTAAAACAAATTTAGCAACTTAATTGTATAGACTTTTTTAAGAGTTATTTAAAAAAAATAATTTTGCCAATTAATTAAAATAATGAAAACAAAATTTTATTACAAAATGTAATTAAAAAATTAAAAAACATGCATGTATAGTTTTTAATTTTAAGCTCTGAAAATGACATACTCTTTTTCGACTTGAAGAAATATTTAAAAAATGAATATTTAATTTTTTTATTATATTTATTTATAAATAAAATGTTTGGATTCATTATTATTTTTTATAAAATTTTGAATTACCTAATTTTTAAATTAACCATACTCAAATATGTTTTCAAAAATTTAAAATCATCCTATATATTTAAAATATTTTCAAAAACATTTTTTTTAAATGAAATTGGAAATCTGCTTTTGAGAATGGCGATGTTTTGTTCACTCTAAAAGTAAAACTTATCAAGTTAATTTATTTGTTTAGTTTTTAAAAGCTTAGTTTTTTTTAAAATATTTTTAACAAATTTTAAAAGCTCTGATTTCAAACATTTCCTTAAAAATATTGATGTCAAATTTTCTGTTCTAATTGAAAGCAAATTTTTGCATATTCATTTTTTAATAATTCATTTTTTTTTTATTTAGTTTAAAGTTTAATTTAGCAAAGTAGTTTTATAATTATATTTTCCTTAAAATAATTTTTTATTTTAAGTCACTTAATTAAGTGATTAAGCTGTAGTAGTATTTTTTCGTATTATTGTTTGTTATTTCAATTTAGAAATAAAAAATTTGCAAATTTTTTTAAAATTAATTTATTTATTATTTGTAAATTTTAATTCTTTAAGGTATTAATTTAGTTTTTTTAATTTATTAAGTCTTGTTTTGTAATAAATTGTGATTTTAATTAAGTATTTTTTATTTTATAAATTTTTTTATTTTAACTAATTTTTCAATTGAATTTCTCTTAATTTAATTTTTGTATTTATTAAATTTATTTATCAAATAAGCTACTAAAAGCTTAATCACTTAAACTTTGAAAATTTATGTAGGCATATTTTTTTCGATTTTAAAGAAAAATGTTTTCAAAATAATGAGTTAATTGATTTATCATATAATAAACTTTAATTAATTAAAGCTTTAGTTTAATTTTTTGTTCTGTTATGTAACTTTTTTTTTAGATAATTTTTCTTTTTAATTAACTATTTTTTATAACTTAAATTTTTGAATTACCCAATTTTGTTTATAATTTTTTAGTTCAATTTTTATTTAATTTTGCTTTGAAAGTTCAAACATTTTCCATGTTTAACTCACTTAATTTCATGCAATAACCTAAATGCCCATAATTGTGCTTTAAATAAGTTTGAAGTAATCACGCTCTCCTGCCTCGCTCGTTCAGCGGTACAGTTGGCTCGCACTATCCTAACAGGCAGTTACCCTTCAAGAGTCAATTCAAAAAGCGTTCAATGCAAACAACAGGTTGCTGCTAAGAAATTAGAACAAATGCCAGTCCACAGCCATACATTGATAATTGTATGGGAACAAAGACTCCTTCGACCACAATTCAACATATTTTATTTAATATAATTTGTATAAATGTTATAAGTGCGCGTGTTTTGCTCCGCGGCACTTACGCACATAAAAGTAAAAGTAAATCGAAAATGCCAACAGCGGCACTGGGGCATCCAACTTAAACGCGCCATGCCGTGAAGTAGGCTAACGAAGAGTATTTATGCGGCTGGGGTCCTTTAGAAAAGACCCTTCTGCGCGCTTTTGTTCACGAGCTCGCTTCAATGTGTGCGAATGTTATTTTAGCCTACTTATACAAACGCACGCGCATGCACACACATACACACACACGAGCTCCGCACTCGCATGTGCATCTAAGCATGAAAAGAAGCATACAAAAGGGCGTCTACTCATTATGCTTAGGATACTTATACAGTCAAGCCAAGCGCTGTAACCAAACAGCTATTCTCACTTGGCAGCGGTGGCGGTAGTAGTTGCCTTGGCCGTCGCTGAGGTTTCAAGTGATTTCCAGCAATGCTGTGTAAATGTGTGTGAGGTTATTCGCAAGGAAATATAATTCAAGGCGCTCCCTATGTGCGTGTTTAGTTGCAGATTTGTGTATATATCAACATTTGCTCTCGCTCGTCAACTGGAGCAAAATGATAATTTGCTGTCCATTAACGAATGCAGAAGTGATGAGAAAAAAATTGTAAAAGAAATGATAAACATTATGAATAAAGCAACAACAATTCTGTGGCGTATTTCACCATGGACATGCTTGTTATAACTTCCGTGCTGACAATGTTGAAATTTGGCGCAGAGTGTTGGCGGAAGTTTAAGAAGTCATAGAATATGCTTTTTCTTCGGTTGACATCGGAAAATGTAGGTTAAATTTGCATTGAAGAGCTTTACTTCAGTAATGTAAAGCGAAAGATATATATTTTTAAAGCATACCTTTAGGCTACAAAAAGCTTTATCTGCAAAGAAACCGTCATTTACGAGAGAACTTATACCTATTGAGCAAAATATAAATGCATACCTTTGGGCGAAATTTCATAACTAAGAAATATAAAAGCATTAAACAAATCAGCAAAGCTTAAAATGTCAGTAGTGTGAATAAAATATTGCTTGACCTACTATCCAATTTATATTTATGCACTATTCTACAGTTGGAAAAAATAATTTTTCTATTTAAAAATTTGAAACTTAATTGTAATTTAAGCAAATTAAGCAAGACAGGGCACTGCTTGATAATAGTTTTTGGAAGCAACTAAAACTTTGTTACTAAATGCCAGAAATACAAAATTACTAAAAAAAATTAAATTGCAATATAACAAAGTCATTAAAAAACTGTAAAATCCAAGCAATAAAAAAGTTGTTGCATACTTTTAGTAGCATTTCCGAGTGAAACTCAAACTAGTTTTTTTTTCTCTTATTCATAGTAATAATTGAATGCAATGACTTGTGTGCTTTGCAACTGAGAGACATTAGTTTTGTTCAATTTTATTGCATACTTTTGCGAGTTGCTTGCAAAACTTTTAGTTAATTTTGTTACACGTGCATGAACAATAAGTGCTCTGTTCATACAAATGATTTATATTACTAATTATCACAAAATTTGTGCACAACAGTCAAATGTTTTTGGTGTTTTGCGCCCAAAGTTATGCAAAATATTATATGCAGTTAAAAAATTAATGGCTTTTAATGGCACATTATAGCAGCATAAAAATACTTTAAAATATATTACCTACTTTTAGGCGCTACAACTGAAAAATTATAAGTAAATTCTTTAAATACAATAACTGAAATGCTTACACTTGTTTATAGTCCGAAAATTAAAAAAATTGCTGGTTTTAAATAATTATATTAATGATACTCACAAAAGTATGCAGTAAACTATTTTGTGAGGCAGCCTGAGGATTTTAGTTACTTGTGCACGTGTTTTATTTCAAGTGTGTTAATTAAACTCTAAAGTTCTTCATAATTTTAACATTATCTGTCTAAACTTTTCGGTAATATACTTTTAGCCGTAAATTTTTTTAGTTGCCAAACAAGCATGGATTTACGTAGGCTTAGTCCGGTGGGATACAATTTACTCAGATATGGTGTATACTATAAGGCACTTCAATAAAGATAAGCTGCTGAGCTTTTTATAAAAATGAATTTTTGAATATAGTTTTTATATTTTCTCCTGCTCCAAAACAAACGCTGTTTCGTGGTCGGTCATGGTGACGCTCACGCATAACAACAATTCACATAATTCAATTTCAATTTCCTGAGTATTACTTTAAATTTCCGCTGAGAGCGCACACACACATGCATGGACATGACGTTGCTTGCTAGGCTTGTTTGGGCGACTGTTATTGCAAGTTGAGTAAGGCAGCTTAGCCAGCGAAAGCAGTTGTCCAACCAGTCCAAGCAGCTAGTCCGTTTACTTCGCTGTACGTATGTCTGTTGAACCGGCGGAGCTTAGTGTGTCAATGTCAGCGAAATACGGCGTAACAAATAGTGGTTGAATGCGATTGAGTGGATTCTGCGGTTAAGGAATTAAAGAGATGAATAGAATTATGAGCGGACGGTACGGGAAGAAGAGAAAATGATAAAAAAACTTGCAACAGACATTGTGATATGGCATAAAAAACGGAATGAGCTAGTGGAAAGCAAGCAAGATTGAGTTAAGCAGCTAAGTGAGACAAGCGTTCAAAGTAATCCAAAGAAAATAAGTCGTAAAAGCAATGCCAAGGGAAGGGATGAGGAATAAAATATGAAAGTACAAGGCTGTTAATCAAAAGAGTGGTATTTTTTAGTTGGGTATAAAGGAAAATAATGGAGTCTTTAAAAAAGATGTGAACTTGCGAGGTTGCAAAGACAAATATTGTGACTGAAGAACCATTGTAGGAATAAACTGACCACATAGAGCACTAAAGTTTATGATGAAGTAAGATGTAAAGTATTCAACAAATTCAAACGCAAAGAAGAAGAATTTGAATAAAGCTTTTGTGGGTAGAAAAAGCTCTAAGCTCTTCAAGTACCAAGCTGCAATTCTGAAGAACAGAGTTCAAGATTGTTTGATCTGCTAATTGGGGTAAAATGTTAGACGCTATAGCAAAAGCTCGTCTATTACAAAACCTGTGTGCTTCTAAGAATAAAATAATGCTGAAAGGAAGTTTTATGGGACAGAAAAAGGTCTATAAGCATAAAAGAAGTCAGAAAGAAAGCTTATGAGAATTAAGTGCTATCGCTAGAAATCGTCAAGAATTGATCACTTGTTCCGCTAATTGGGGTAAAAAAGTTAAAAGAAACGGCTTTTCGATTACTAAGCTTTTGTGCTTTGAGATATAAAAAAGTCTTTTACAGAAGCTAATTTGATTTGGGCAGCAAACCTACATATATGCATATATATAAAACGACGAAGCAGCGAAAGTGGCATCGTTCGAACAAAGTGTGACAAGCGCATCGCGCCTTTCTTTCTTAAACTCAAGTCACGTAGCGTCTAGGATGGCCAGCAAACATTTACACCTCTGTAACCGTGGCGTCAGCCTACTGTCCTTCAACGAGCCAAACCAGTTGAGTTACAATGCGCTTTAATCACCGTTCTCCTCGCTGTCGCTAGCACCGTGTTTCGAAAACAGCAACATCAGCAAGTTTCTTGCCGCCAATTTGTTGAATGGAAACTTCACAACGATGGCGAAAATGCGGTCTCAAGTTGCTGTGCCCTGCTTAACACGTTGTTCTTGCTATTGTTGCGCTTGTTGCAAGCAGTTACGAAATGCAAGCAGAAGCGCGTTGCTTGCACAGTACTACAAGGTTGCAGCCTGTTGAGTTGCAACGCGCAAGATACTAGGCAATATGTCAGTTGGCTGTAGCATATTGTAGGGCGTCAGTTGAATGAAGTTAGAAGCTGAACTGCGCTTGGAGACCGACGCTGTTGTAACACAATTAACATGCCGGCCACAGAGCAATTGCTCGCAACAACTTCAAGTTAATGACTGTGACAAGGGCACAAAGGCGCGCACAGGACGAGTTGCCCGCTTGTTGGTTGACGCTCAAGTGCCGCCGCTTGTAATTTAAGCTGCCTTTTAGTTGGCTATTGTTTGGTATGCCGCTAGTGCTGCTACAGTCAGCTATGATGTTTGCTGACAGCTGCCAATTAAGTTATCATATTAAAATTACAAACGAAACAAAAACACTGTCGTTCTAAGATACCGTTATACAGCCACAAAATTAACTAAAACTTGTTGAAAAGCAAGAAATTGCTGCAGAGAGCGCAGGAAACTTAAGAAACGGTATTCATTTTGCCTGTGCATGAGAGTGAAAGCGTGTGGCACAATTTTAAATGTAGCCAAAATCTGCCAGTGTCAAGTTGATTTCCAAAAAATTTACCTTAATATAACAACCAAGCGTCAAATTCACGCCACTTTGTAATTTAACAAATACTAACACTTGGCCACCACACTTCATCAACTCAGTGAATAACATTAACGCTAGGTGCGTGTCTTCACATTACATTCGGCGCGTGTTAATACGAATTCCGGTTGTTCAATACTCATAAATTATGCATAATTTCGTTTGATAAACTAATTAGCTGCTAATGCTTGATGTTTATGTGCATTTGTGCACCTCAAATGTATGTATCATAATTTTAGGCCGTTGGCACTAACTCATATTTCATGCACGTGGGCACGCGCCGAAGTAGGCTGACATACCTATATAGACAAAATTGCAGAGCAAACTGAAAGCTAGCATTGAAGTGTTCTATTGCTTGTACAAGAATCGTGTAATAGTAATTAATCAGCCGCATATGTATTAATGAGGTATAGCTCAAGGCGTAAGCTGGTAGCAGAGTGGGTCGAAGCTAAGAAATTCAATATACTGCGCATTACGTACATTAGTTTGAAGTTTAAGGTGTCGAAAAGGTCACGAAAGTTATATGAGCGCTTTTATTTATTAGTATTTATAAAACTCGTTGCATACTTTCAGGTGTCACATTTTTTAATATAAAAAAAACTGCTAAATTACTTTCAAGTGTGAAGAAAGCAGCACATTTTACATGCAAAGTTTTTTGAATCCTTAAACATGCGTTAACTATTGCATACCTTTAGGCGTTGTGCTTAAATTTTTATACAAGAATAGACTGCATATCAGATATTAAGTAAAAATGTGTAAGGCCTTTAGTTTAGAAGTATTTACAAAAATCGTTGCATACTTTTCAGCATAAAAAGTAGTTTTTCAAGAAAAATTTTATAAATTACTTTCGAGACTGAAGCAATCCGCAAGTTATAAGAAAATATGCTAGTTATGGAATAATAAAGTTTTTTTGAATACTTAAATAGGAGATAATCACTGCATACTTTTGGCTCTCTACGAAAGTTTTTCAAAAATTTCCACTCCAAGATAGATGAAACACATAAATGTATGCTTAAACTATAAGCTGTATTGCTGGGCTAAATTAGTATACAACTTTTGCATACTTTTAGGTGTAAATATTAAAAAAAAAATGCCAATATTAAATTCAGGCAGAAAATAAAAATTCTGGTTAATGCTTGAGCTATTTTATTAAATTATTTTCGTAATACTTGTTTTTTTAATCTCTAGCCATATATGCTATAATTTTCTTTCACAATATTTTTGACAAGGCTGACATACTTCAAAGCAACGTATAAAGTAATACTATTGACTCGTTTACATTCGAAATTTTATGACTATCTAAGCATGTGAAACTAGAAATGTGTTCAATTAAATCCTTTTCTAACATGTTTGCATACTTTTTGGCGCATGCTCAAACCTTTGAACTTTACCGCATATGCTTGATTTCATAACAACATATTTGGTAAATTTTACACACATGCAAATAAATCTTCAATTTAATACACCTCGCTAAAGTTTGCAAACTTTTAGGTGCATAAACTATCCTAAGCAAATATTAATGTACAACTAACCAACATACAGTAGTTCAAACTCAATATTACTTTGCTACATTTGTAATCAACTTAAATCTCTAATATCGCTATAGCGTTGCATACCTCAAGGCGCAGTGAAATTAGTTTTTACTTTATTTTGTCTTTTTCCCCAACAACTAGCTACCTCAATATACAATATCAAGGCAAATGTGTAAATGTAATGCTGCAGGTATCTGCAAAATTAAGCAACACTGATATCTGATGGTAGAATATGTGGAGAATTACTGAAATGCCAAAGAAAATGAGCAACGTAGAAGAGTGAAATGCAATATACAAATATTTTCCACACATACATACATCTAAGCAATGAGTGGCAGTAGGTAACAAAAAAATTCTGCTGCAGGAAACATATAGTCGATAGTAGAGTCCTAATATCGAATATCATTTTAATAAGTTTATAGGAGTTTACAACTGCTGTCTGCTTGGATGCTGTGCTGAGCGCTATTTGTGTATGTGTGTGAAAAAAACAAAGAAATATAAAAAACGATAAACATGACTTTAGCTTGGTAATTGTGTATATGTTACAGCAACATAGATTTTATTCAATAAATCGACAAGACATAATATTCAGAGGAAAATTTGCTAGTCAAAAAGTTTGAAAAAGTATTAGCTTAGATCTCTTGAAATTCGCTGAAAACTTGCAACAATGCACATAGTATATTAGAAATATACGTTTCTATCCTTTTCAAATCCCTTTGATGCATATAACACGTAGACTGTTTCAAAAATACTTTGTGGAATTTAAAAATGGTGTACAATGTCAAGTAAGATAAGTCTCTATAACATTATCCACCTCTTCTACTTTAAAAATATAAGATCAGCCTTTTTTTAAGCAAATAAAAAAATAATAATAATTGCATTATACTCAGTTTCTCAAAGTGCCTTAAATATTTATCTATTGAATTTATAATGCGGGTGAAAATTGCCAACAGTGTATATTAAAAAAAAAATCGTTTACTTTGATACATATACATATATTCGCTAAGATATTTGAAGCGAACGCTTACAGCACTGATTACTATCAAACATATTTTTATTAACTCCTAGCAGCGAAATATTCGTAGAAATAAAAATATGAAACAATGCGAACTACACAACGTTTCTGTAGAGTTACTTAAGAAATTTCTTCCTAAAAGACCATAAATATATTACAAAGTTAGACCTTTGAAGCGAAGACTAACACCATTGTTTACTCTCAGACATAATATTATTAACTCCAGCTACGAAACTTTTGTGTGAGTGTAAATTGGCAACATAGGACAGTGACATTACTCAGGAAATTTCGTTATAGCAGACCTTACATGTAATACGAAACTAATGTGTAGACCATCGACTATAAACTCTCCCCTCCATTAAATATCATAGTATTTGCTGCAAGCAAAATGTGGCAACATGGCACATATACAAAAATAGTATTAGCAAATATTGAAATAGATACCTGGACAGCAACAATCGCATTGTCAGTGAACGGAAATCCGTAAGGAAATTATTATGCAAAATAAGAGTCACAAGCGGCGACAGCAGGAGGGGTGTGGTACAAGTAACAATGTGATGTTGCAGATAATGAATAGGTTGCAAGAATAAAGGAAGTTTCTAGCTAGTATTGAAAGTAGCGTGTGAATGGTTGAAATCAACGAAAGTGAGCCGAGAGTGATGCAAGTTAGGAGAAGATTTGCTAACGGCAATGAATGTGAAATTTGCACTAACGTCGTTCCAGCACCAAATAACGACACTCAAGACCGCTACGCATGCGAATGTGGGCTAAAAATAATATCCATTAGTTGCAAAATTCTTTTACTCATACATAATTTATAGTAAAGCTGTACGTTTTTTATGCAAATTGAATATGTTGCTGCAATAAATTTTCGGAAAAGTCTCTTTGCGCTCCACCCGCATAGCTGAAGTGCCACTTCTATGCTCTATTACATTTGCTGCAAATTTATGTGCTTGCCACTGCGTGCATAAGCCTTTCCTTTGAGTGTTGCATGCAGTAACATTTTTACTTAAACACTTCAATGCGCTTCATTGCTTGCCACATGCCACACTAGTTACATTTGTTTACAATAACATTTTGCAACACGGAACACATGCTATGTTGCATGCAACACAAATCACTTTGTAAGTTGCCATTTGCGCCACAATTTAAGTGCAGTTAGGTCAAGCAAAACGAAAACAACAACGAAAGGAGTAGCAACGCATACAAAGTGTGCGTACTACAGTGTTGTCACGGGCCACATTCAATACTTAATTTGCCACATGTTGCCATTTACACACTATTATGAGCACATAAATCGCACTGCGGGGTTGTGTGCCAGAGACTTTAATTACAAAAAGCGAATATCAATCAAAAGGGGAGTGTTTCTGCGAAGCAAAGTCAAACCAAACAGCTCTCTTTGGTTTATAACTTTCCAATTCTCATTTAAATAAGAATTTTTTGGTAGCTTCTAAAACCTAAAAAAAAAATAATAAGAAAGAAACTATATGAAATCGAATGGAAAAAATTACAAAGTTTTTTAAATTTTCTCAAAATTTATCATTTTGGTCAGAAAGAGTCGTAGTGAAATCAAGCAGCTTTATTTTTTTGTAATTTTTAAGAATTCTGTGCAGATAACCAAATCTGTATATATTTTTATGTTTTTTCATGAAATTTTTTTAAAAGTTTTTTGCTTTTTTTAATTTTTAAAACGCAAACAAGCGAAAGTGAAACATCAAAAAAAATAATAAAAATTTTCTTTTAAATTTTTTTGTTCGCAAAATATTTTTTTAAATAATTTATTAATTAAAAGTCCTCGTGTCATAGTTCCATAAAGCAGCTCTATTATGTTTTTTTGTTTAAATTTACAAACTCACCTACTTTATATATTTATGTATTTATTTCTTGATTTTTTTAAATTTTCAAAAGTTTTAAACATACTCTAGCATTTTTTTTTCGTTAAAGATATAATTGTTTATTTAGTTATTAAAAAACAAAAACAAAAAACAAACCAAAATGAATCCTTAAAGTAAATATAAAAATTTTCTTTTAATTTTTTGTTGTCAAAAATTGTTATTTTTGTTTCTCTTGTCTAAAATAGTCAAAGGCTCACAGTTAATAACACAGTCATAAAGTTGCTCTTTTGTTTATTTTTATAAATTTTCAAATTTCTTCAAAAAAATATAAAAAAATTCTTTCTAATCTTTTTATATTATTTTTTTGTCAAAAATAGTGACAGTGTTTCAGTTAAATGAAGCAGCTTTCTTGTTTATTTGTTTAATTTTTTAAGAATATTATTTTTTTATTATTTAAAATATAATTTTTTTTTAATTTTTATTTAATTTTTTATTTTCAAAAGTTTTTAATTCTCATGTATTTTTTAGATTTTTCGTTAAAAAAAAATATTTTTTTATATATTTTAATTTTGTTTTCTCTAAAATTTATAAATTTTTTTTTATTTTCTGTTAAAAAACGAACAACAAAACTGAAACATCAAAATTAAGAATTTTTTCTTTTAAATTTTTATTACTCAAATAGTGTTTTTTAAATTTTTTTAATCAAAAAAAATATTTTTCTGGACCAAAGTTTGCTAGATTTCTTGCAATGAAAGTTAGAAAAGATGAAAACTTAAACAAAATAATAATTTCTTACAATCTTTTTGGTACCAAATATTTTTCTAAGTTCCCTGCTTATGAGAGTTAGAAAAGATGAAAGCTCAATGAACCGCAATAAGCTTGTCTCCACATGTACATATGTATATACAATATATGCATGCAAATCCACGCTCCACACACGCAAAATGGCCATAAAAGGCAGCGTTTAAGTTGAAATAAAATAAATTCTAATTTAACTGCAATTTACGAGCAATGAAAAGGTAGCTTACTGCTTTGGCTTAAACGGAAAGCAAATAAAAAAATCACATTAAAACGAAATAAAAAAAATTTACTTGTTGTTGTTAATACAGTAGCATATGCTAGCAACAACAACTTGTAGCATGCGCACAGATCGTTATGCAAGCATGAGCGGCGCTAAATAAACATGTGAGTACCCACAATCACACACATGTACATGGATACGCAAATATTTGTACGCGTTACGTATACGCACTGTACGCAACTGACCATTGTGCTGCCGCTGCCGCTGAGTAAGGGTCATTTTAGTTACTCGTGCGCTTTGTTTTCCACTTTATTGTTGTTGTTGTTTGGCATTCCGTTATTGTTTTATGTGTTTGTTTGTTGCTATACGCCTATTTTATTATATTTTTTTTTGCTGTGAAAACTCGTAATCATTTGCGCTTGCAACTGTTACATCCGCTCCGTCGCTTGTTTATATGCTGTTAAACTACACCGCAATTTCCGTTTGCTTTGCCATCATTTTTCACTTTCTGCTTAGCGGCCAGCGGGTTTAACGTGGCTGGCGGTATTTTATTGGCGCGGCGGGCGATTTCCGGCTGATAATATTTAAATGAATATGCGCCCACAATGGTCGGCGCGGGCCGTGATCAAGCTCGCTGTGTGCGTGTAAGTGGTCAGCCAACACAGTTAGGAGGGAAGGAACAAAGATACAGGCATGCAATCAAATTTGAAAATATTTGCCATAGAAATTGAAATTTAATTGCGAGTTGGGGTTACTTTGGTTGAGGTTACGGTTGGTGTACGAAAAAAAAAAATTAATAATTTTAAGTGAGTCGTTAAGAGTGAAGAATTTTAATTTAATAGCATGAAAATATAAGTCGTTAAGAGTGAAGAATTTTAATTTAATAGCATGAAAATATAAGAAAGTGCTTAAAGATGGCACTGGAAAAGTTTTAATAACATCTTTAAACAAAAATCTCGGGAAAAATAAAATTTTCAAATTTTTATTTTTCAAAATTAAATAAAATGATTATAAAGATATTTTTTCCAAATAAATATATAAGTGGCAACGAATTAAATTTTTTATCATCACAACTTCTTTAGTATAAAAATCTTTTGGAAATTAAATACTGTATACAATATTTTATATCAATAATATTCTTATATCTTTTATGAAATACACATCCTTTTTTAAATTAATTTCTGCATAAGGAATTTCAGCATAACACTTAAAAGTAATCAATTTTAATAAAAAATATATTTCTTTTGAAATATTTATTCAAAACTGTAAATTTTAAATAAAAAGTTAAAATGCAGATATTTGTTGTTAAGTTAATTTTAATTATAATAATTAAAAAATAATAAAAAAACAAGTTATAACAAGTAATTAATTGAAAAAAAATTCTTGAAAGTTGAAAGTTCAATGTAAAAAAAATTGTTTGTGCCAGGTAAAGTTAAACCAAACAGCTCTCTGTTTTTTTATTATTTTTAAATTTTTTTTCAATTTATTCTGATATAAGTTATTAATTTAAAAAAAAAACCGAAACCAAAATGAAAGGTTATGACATCGAAATTAAAAAATTTAAAAAGTTGTTTTGTTTATATTCTGAAATTTTTGTTTTCTAGTCAGAAAGAGGCATAGTGAAATCAAACAGCTTTCTGTTTTTGTAATTTTTCAAGAATTTTGTGCAAATTAGCAAATCTGTATTTATTTTTAGGTTTTATCATTAGGTTTTCTTTTAATTTCTTGATGATAATGTGTGCGAAAATTGACAACAGTGCAAATTAAAAAAATCATTTTCTAAGAGGTTTGAAGCGAACACTTATTTTTATTTTTATTAATGACAAGAGTTCATTGTTTTTACTGTCACAGGTAAAAATTGGCAGTCAAAATAAGCTTAAAAATTATGTAAAAACAATTTTAAAATATAACTTTTATAACAATACAATAAATAAAATTTAAATAAAATAATATTGTAAATGTACTTATATATAAAAAAAAAAAATAAGTAAGAAAATAATAAAAAATATTAAAAAATCTATAATTAATCTAAAAATATAATTAATAAATATAAAATTAAATAATGTTATACTATATAACTAATTTGTAATTTGTTCAACAATTTCATAACATATTACATTTTTTATAAATTTTTCAAAGATTTATGTATGCAATTATTTTTAAAAGTTATGTACATTCAGAAAAAAATTTTAATATAATTTTATAACATGATATTGTGTCTATAACTAATGTTTGGAAATTTTTTGAAAAATAACTTTTGCAACGTAATAAAAATAAATTTTAAATAAAAAAAAAAAAATTTCGAATAATGTTTAAAGCCTTAAAGAGAAAAACAAGTATTGAAAAAAATTATTAATTTTCAAATTCATGTGTCTTTTTTACATAGTATTGCATAAAATTGAAATAAAAACTAAAATATGTATATTTATACATAAAAAGTAAAAAATCAGTTAAGCTTTGTATAACGAAACTCAAAAAAAAAAATTTAAGTAAAAATTTATAATTACTCAGGTTATACATAAAAAATGTAATAAGTATTTTTTTTAAATATTTTTAAATATATAAGTGTTTTTTTAAATATTTTAAAAAATATATATTTAAAAGAATTTTTTTTAAATTATTTTAAAAAAAAATTTTATTTAAGTTGTTGTATTATAATATTTTTGAAAACTAAAAAAATTATTTTAGAATATTTTGAACTATTATTTTTCAACATTAGATATAATATCAAGTGAGACTAAATAATATAATTTTTTTTTCACATGTCTTCAGTTGCCTTACTCTAAGAAAATTCTTCTCTCAGTCTGTGGTCATCAATTAAAATGTACCTCATTAACTCTCACACATATTCCGAGCGCCGATTAAGTGCCTAAATCAACACAAGAATATTAACGAGTATATTCCATCACAATTGCACTTTGCAGTCGCCTTACTTCCATAGCATCTATAAGCATTACTGCGTGCGACCTCAAATAATTAGAGCAGCGCATAATAATCACGCGCCGGAGCAGCGAAGTTAAGTGACTTCTCATGTCACCGGCAAAATTTTATGAGCGCCGAAGGTAGGTTACACACATACATACATATATACTCGCAGACACATAGCTATACGAGAGCAAAGCATAAATGTGCTCTTAAACCTAAAATAATATACAAAATATAGTTAGCGACATGTTGGAGTAATGAAGTACGTGCCAGTAGTTAGAAGGGAGGGTGATGGACTGCTGGTGTAAGGGACTTAATGCCACAGCAATCAAAAGTAAAAATAAAGTTGACTTGACCTTAAGCTGTGCACAATGAACGTGGAACTAAGCCGACCAACGGTCATGGTCGTGCCGCCGCAATACGAAGCGTGCAGGATAATGCGCGTCTAAGGATGAGCGCTGTATGGCATGGGGAAAGAGCAAACAGTGTCTACACGCCATTGAGATGCTGTCGGCCACGTCAGCGTAAATATGTCGATGACGTTGCCGGCGATAATGAAGCGAAAATGCGAATGCGATTCAGCGTTGCTGATTGCGTATGGCTGACTTTGCTATCGCGCTCTCGCTCCCTTGCCCTTCTGCTTTCAATTATTTGTTGTTTTTGCGCATGCGACAGCGCTGTCGCTTGGTGTTTACATTACCAGAAAATGCGCTTAAGTGAAATCTTTTCATGTGCCACGCAACGCAAATTCGCAAATTTTCACACAGCAGCAGCAGCAACAAACACTTCGGCAAGAACAACCGCTGTTTCAAGCCCTAACCGTTTGCGGCTGCTTGGCTTTCTTCTTGCTGCCTTTGACTTTCATTCGGCGGCCCATCCGCTGTATTCGCTCCCCACCACACTTGATAGCTGTCGGCTGCTTGCTTTCACTTTGCTTTTTGATGTTTTTACGCGCTGTCAAAAATTCAGTGCATATTTATGGGCGCTGTATGCCTATGTGATAGAAACCCTGTAGGAAAGTGTTGTACGAAAATAAGCTGCGTGAAAATTTTATATCAAATGAAAGTAGTTGTGGCAAGAAATGTAGTTTAAACTTGCTGTCGCACTAAATATTGGAAATTTGCGGGCAAAAATTTCGAGTAAAAGCTTTTCTATTGAAAGTGTGCTTGATTCTTATGCGACGGCTTTTATTGTTGTACAGTTTAATGCGTTGGTCAAAAAAGTTGACAATATTAAATTTTTAGCTTAGATCTTCTCATTTATCTTTACCTGCGCATTACGGAACTAAGCGTTATATGGCAGTTATACGTAGTTTTTGAGCGATTTTTGCTATTTTGCAGCAGTTGAGAGTGTTGACAAAAATAGTCGACAGAACTCAATTTCAGCTTGATAACTCAATGGTTACACTTACTAGCCTATATTTAAAAAACCGTTATAGGACTGATGGGATAATTTTTTTAGTTATCTGTTTTTGGTTTGAGGCCATGAAAGTGCTCGTTAAACTTCTCGTCAAAACCAAATATTATTTCTATAGTTTGAAATTTAGACTTACTAGGCTATATCCTCATAAACCGCTATAAGGCAAACCGAGTTAAGAGTCATAACTGTAAACTCGCGAACCCATACCATATAAAACCGTTATATGTTAGATGGTTGTGGTTTTCGAAGAATCTTTCGCCGTTATTTATATGTAAAAAGCATATTAAAAATATGCGACCAAACTAAATTTCAGCACAATCGTTTGCCATTTGTAAGCACTAGCTCTACTGCAAATAAACTGTTATTTGAGACGTGTTGTAGACAAATACAAAAAATATCGGCAATTTCTGATATTTGCTGCACAAAATATCGTGTTTTGACATTGAATTTAAATCAGAATTTTTTGAGCTGCTCAAATTTTCTAGTGGGTCTCATGTTTGTTAGCGTACATACACGCGTACATAGTTTGTAAATGTATAACGGTGCTTGCGTGCCTGCACACTTTCATCTCAGATTAAAAGCATATTTTTCGGCGACTTTTACGCTTTTCGCTATGCTATTTTCAATATGTTGTTGTTGGGCATGAGAAGTATTTCTTGTTTTTGGAACTGTTGCTGTGGCCTTCCTTTTGACTGGTTGGTTGCCGGTATTACGGGCATTACCCGGCTGATTGTAGGTTGCTAAGCATATTTTTTCCTAGTCCGACTCTTGATTTGCTTGATTTTATAGATTGCTTTGCGATTTGTGGCACGCTCTTGATTACTTTTGTGCGCGCAATTGTTGTTGTTAGATGCGCGTTTTTGTTAATTTTGGCTTTTGTGCATAATGCTTGCTGAGTTGGTTTTAATGTTATGTGTGTGTGTGCGTGTGGATGTTTGTGAATCCCAAAATCAGATCAAAGCGGCCTGTAATGAATGATTGAGTTTTTTTTGTGGTTTTCTCCGCCTAAGGCGTGGTGCAAGGTGTATTTGACCGAGCATTTTTAAATTTTCACACGACCTTCTTAGATATATCGGTCAGATAATGGTGGAAGGTATAAGATTTGTGCTGACAATTTTGCTTTTCCAAGCGTCACTGAAATGTAAATTTTGTCGCAAAAAAACGATTTTTTTTTGTGGAAGGTGCGATTTTGTCAAAAGCCAAAATTTAGACTTGTCCTTCCATCATTAGCTGTACTCATCTATTGTTATAACATGTTTTTTTTTTTTTTTCTTTTTTTGGTTTTTGGTTATGCGATAATTGCTGCTGAAAAGTCTACCCCACCACCAGAAACATTTTTTTTTTGGGTGCTCGTGGAGAGCGACTAAGTTATCAAAAGCATACAAAAAGTTTCAATATTTAACACTGATTACCAAAGTACATTCAATTCTATAAATGTGCAATATTTTTATATATTTATAGAATAAAATACCTCTTCAAAAAAAAATTCTCGAAAAATGCGTTTTCTCCGCCTTGCAAGTGTATATACAGTGTAATCCCTTAAATTCTCCCACTCCTAATCCCTCAGTCTCTCACTCGTTCTCTGATAACATTGTAATAATTTTATTTTTATTATTGAGCACTAGATTTTCCTTTTGTTTTAACGCAATCTATTTTCTTTATTAATTCATTGGTATATCTAGCAGCGCACGTGAAAGAAACTTCTGTGCATGTACCTTCCAAAGCTGTTGTTATTATTTTTTGTTTTTGCTTGCATTTCCTATATTCGATTGCAGATATTTTTGAGCATTGAGTTTAGAATTTCGAATTTGATTTTGAATTTGGCAAAGGCTACTGTAAACATAATCAACTAAGTATTTCTCTAATACTTCTATTTATGTATGTGCGTGTCTGTAAGTGTGTATTATATAACAAGCACACAGCACCTCGCTCACAATCGTTCAGAACACCAGTCAGTTAAATCAGCTAGCATGCTAGTTGCATGCCACAAAGTAAAATAAATAAAGTTATATTAAACCTCAGCAACTAAACTGCTTTTCTGATTTCTTTTTGGGTTTTTTTTTTTGTTGATTTACTTTGATGTAAGTACGAAATTTCGAAATTGTTTTATTGCGAGCAACACATTTGCTTTCAGTTTCATAAATTTTCAATTTGAAATTGGCAAAAACTCATTAGGATTGCCGTCAATAATCCTCTGCAGCTACTGCGTATGCTGTATGTAGCAACACACGCTGTGGCTATTTATGTAGTGGTAAAAACTTTAGCTTATCACTTAAGCTGCCTAGAGTTGTAACGCTAGTAAACAAGCACTTATATATGCTATTTTGTAGCTTTAAAATGTATGTATGCAAAATTCGTAACATACCCAAAGGCGCATATTTGCTTAGCTGCACTGTAAGAAGTTGCTGTGCAAACATATTCACTGGAATAGCATTGCATGGCCTAGGCGTTGGTAGCATTAGCTACTAAGCCATTGCTAGAGTGTGCTTGTGTACGTTAGCTACAGTGGTTGTTATAAACTGCATTTGACCATCATATTGGCATGCAATTACGTGCTGCAAAAATATTGAAACGAATTTGGTGAAGCAGAATTACTTACTTTGTAGATAAATATGTGATTTAAGCGCATTTGCAGGGAAACTTTTGATTTTTGAATGTGAAATTTTCGTTATTTGCAGTATTTGATGGAAAAATAAATTTTTTGTAGGAAAATTTTTGTTATGATTACATGTAATAAGAGTTAGATTTGTTTCTTTGAAAATGAGCATCACTTAAAAAAAAAATTAAAATAATAAACTAAATAAAAAAATTCCAAAAAAATTTTAAAAATAATTTTTTTTTTTCAAAAATCTCAAAATTTTTTCAAAAACAAATTTTTTTTGTTTTAACTGATTTTGATTTCTAATCAAAAATTTCAAAATATCAATTCAAAAATTCATAATTTGTTGTTTGTTTCTTTTTGTTTTTTTTTTTGTTGTACAATTCAATTTTTTTTCAAAATGATTTAAAATTTTTGATTTTAAATTTATTTATACCGTTTTATGCTGCTATTTCGAAAGTATTTTTTTATTAAACTTTCAAATTTCTATTCAAAATTGGTTTTCAAATATTACAAATTTGTTGTCAAAAATTTCAGAACTTTTTTTTCAAACATATCATTTTTTTAATTTTTCATTAGTGATTAAACAAAATGCTTTTTTTTAATATTTACTAATATTATGAAAATAATTAAGAATTAATTATGTTTACTTTCACCGCTTACAGATACCTAAAAAATATGACCTGCTGTCTAATTGTTTACTTCATTGACTGCTGACAGTCTACTTTTCTCGCCAAAATGAAAATGTATACCGTTATTTGCTGCCCCACTACCCTGCGATAATTAGGTGCTTACTCCCTACCTACTTTTTGTATGTCAATAGTATTAATTTTGTTGATTCTTTCAGATTTTAGAGCCTAAGCAAATAAATCATAGCATACTTGTGGGCGTAAGACAATAAACCACATTTAAATGATTATGAATATTTAGGTCAGCAATAATTTTGCGTTGACCTGCTAACACACAGCTATTGGTGTATATGTACATGTGTTATTTTGGGCTACACATCATTCTTTGCTAAACAAGTCTTTTTCGTGACTTCAACAGCTAAGGCTTTTTGATTCAAATTAGGAATTTAAGTTTAGTTATAACTTAGAGACTTTTCAAACTTGTTCTCTTATGGGTAAATATGAGTTATTTTGAGTTTGAAATTATTTATATAATATAATAATTTTAAGCGCATAATTTGTGGCGTTTCAGCGTATAATTTTTCCAAATATTAAATTTTGCTCAATATTTATAAATTTTGCTCAGTAAAACATCCATCTCAGTAAAATATCCAACATTACACACATTTAACTTTGAACTTACTGAAAATAACTTTTTTGGTTTCGCTGCGCTCGTCTATACACTGCTACATTTCAAAGAGCATTCAATTTATTTTTGGTGTTCGTGTTTACAGCGTCTCTTTTATTTACTTTCCGTTTCTTCAGGCTTCAATCGTCAACAAATTTGTGCACCTTTTGAAAATTGCGCAAAATAAAAACACAAAAACTTCTATTCAGTTCGCTTTGCCCTTCGTGACACAGCAGGCGTTGCGTCGCGACGATCTTGCTTGCGACACGTTTCCTGTGCGAAATTGGTTTCGTTTTGTGTGCGCCACGTTTGTGTTAATTACAGATGTGCGATTTGTTGAAAATTAAAAAAAAAATGTTTGTACAAAAATATAAACTTCTCACAAAGCCATAATGACTATAATATTACATGGACATTATTATTTTTTTAATCAAAAACCGAAGTTCGCGGAAACGTAACAAGCAATATACTGATTGCTCTTTCTGCAATGCAAATGAACTTAATTAAAAAAATTTTGGTTAGCATACTTTTAGCGGCAGCGAGTTTTTCGCTTGATTCGCCTTACTCCAGGCGGAGGAAAATAAATTTTTTTAAGAACAACAAATGTCAGAAATACAAAATTTTTCGAAAGCTATGATACTTTTATTCTGCGAAAATATATAGCAACACCTTCAAAGAGATTTTGTTGAGAATTTTTCGCTTTAAAAAATTTGGAAATCTGAATAAATGCCTCTCAGTTCAATTTCTTAACATAAATTTGTTGATAGGGTTAATTAGAGCATTGTAGCATACTTTAAGGAAGAAATTTCTTTTAATTTGTTTCGACAAAAAAAGGTATCGTTAAAAGTTTTTAGTTACTTCAAATTCCATGAAACATTCTTATTTTACATCGTAATTAATAGCACACACTTGGCATCGGTTTTCTTCTGATTGAATTTTGATACAAAAATTTGCTAAAAATTTATCAATCACAAGTGTGTAATGCTCTCCAATAAATACAATTTTTCATCCGAGAAATATAAGCTTTTGAAAAATTTTGTTTGCATACTTTTAGGGTACATACATCTATGCTGAATTTCCACGTTGAAGCAGTATCAAGTACTGAAGTTTAACAAAAAAAAAATATATTTAGGCATATTTTCGGTACTTCAGCACACGTTTATTGTGGCACATTTTAGAAATATTTAAACTTAGTAATCCCATTTAATCCCTTCTTTTGTTTTCTTCTCCTTAACCCAAATCGGATTTAAATTTTAAACTAGAAGCAATTTCTTTGCATACTTTTGTGCTGAAAATTTTTTAAAACCATTATTATAAATAACATATTTTCAACTAACTATTTCTTGCATACTTTTAGGATTACATTGGACCCTATTCGGCGCTTTGAGTGACGAGGAAAATTTATCGCATTTCTCGGTAAGTTTATACAATCTTTAACTTTTTCACTCAAGTGCTGCTTAAATAGCTCATTTGTAACGGTAAATATGCCTAAAGTTATGCAAAGAATTCAGCCCACTAAAATGTCATTTCAAAAACTCCAAAAAACATCTACACAAAAAGCCGTTAGCACACAAATTAGCCACAATCCTCTCACTTCACCTTGGTAACTAATTAGTTGAAGCGCTCCAAACAAGTTAGCGATGAAGGTGAAACTATTTGAGCACAAAAGTATGCTAAGGCAAAAATTTTGCTTGCTAATTTAAGCAAACAGATATTTTTGTGAAAATTTTTAGTTCAAAAAATATGCGTAAAAGTTTTTGCTGTACAGCGCCTCCTACATTAATTGCGGTTATATAAGTACTAAATTACAATTGATAGATTAACCAACGATGACCGACTATCCACACAATTATAAAGTGGTAAACAATTTTAAAAAGTTAGTGAAATATAATTTCTGCATTGGCGTAAGCAAAAAGTGGTGCAGCATATGTTGAATGCTTGTGGAACTTATTACGAATGTGCCTATATTTCCATTATAGTTATAAGTGCACCCGCTAATGTATGACGTATGTAAAAAGTATCGGAACATATGTGGATCTTATTTGGAATATTCTTTTATATAGGTAGTCATAATAAGTACACTCACTACAAATATCAACTGCGTACGAAATTTGTTCGTTATAGCGTGTGTTACCCTTTTATTTTTCAATTATTTTCTGCAAACCAAGACTAGCTATGTATGGCCAATATTTAACACTAGAACTACAAAGTTTTATCATATACCTATTTCAAATAGGTCTCTGTCTCGCTGAAAATTAGAAGCGTAAGAACAAAATAATCTATAATATTATTCTATACACAAATTTAATAAAAATGACATTATCGTGAAATATTAAATAGGAATAAAGAGGAAATGGTATAAATAAATCATGCAACCGGTCATTTTGACCGGTTCGTAGTGCTAGTGTTAAGTATGTAAATAATTTTAATATATTAAGAATCATTGCTCACTAAACAAATAAAGGCCTTTAACAAGTACGTTAATTAGGTTTTCGTCGGTCGCCCACAGCTTAGCAAACAATGAATGAATGCGAAGCTATAAACCAAGCTTAAAGTTGACCGCTTAATTTCATCTATTGCTCAACTCACGAAAGCGGTAGGTGGAAAGTTTGGGAAAAAGCCAAAACAGCGATGCTAGAAAGTCAACAAAAATCAGCTGTCAGTTAGTGGTTATCGAAACTGTTTACGCTTCACAATGCAATAGCATTTTATGGTTCATAAAATTTGTGCTCTTTTCAGCAACGTATTTTCGACTTTACGCTTGCATACTTGGTCGCGCGCTGTAATAGAGCTGAGCAGCTGTGTAAGGGGTAGTTGCTTTTTGGCTTCCTCACAGAAATAGAAGCTAACTGAAAAACTATATTTTGGAAGTGGCACTTTTATCCGCTCCACGCTAGCTCCCGTCTGCCAACGGTATAAACCCGTTGAAGTATGTTCGCTTTGCTGCCAATATGGCAAGCTGGTTGTACCATTAAATGCATAGTTGAGTGTTGAAAGTGGTTTAGTAAAAATAAAATAAATAAATTCGTTTACAATTTATTTAATGTGATTTAACTTAGCTCTCTTGAATCTATAAAGCAAAGCAAAAACAATGAAATTTCGCCGCATTATATAAATACTACTGTTATCTTTAGCTATCTTTGATAAGGCGGGTTATGCTGCAGAAATAGCTTTGCTCAGTTACGCCCACCTGCTTTTCAAAATATTTATATTTGCAAAATGTTTATGCACAAGCGCTCCAATTAGTGGAAATGTTGAGCATTGCATAAAATCAGCTATTCAAATAAATCTAATTGATAAGAGGCGTTGGGAACATACATAATTGAGAGAAATTGAATTCAACATACATAAAATACACTGGTGAACTACTAAAAAGCTAAGATGACAAAATTTCATGTGGAACGAATGTCGTATGTATGTGGACTATATGAAAAATCTTAAAAATTAGTCAGTGTATGCTTTGCGCATGCTTAAATTCGCAATTGCGACTAACAGATGTGTGGAACGTATGTGCAACATACGTAATACACAAGTAGAATACTTCAAAATTGCATTTATAAACTTTTATGCAGCATTAGAAAACGAAAAACTGTTGCGGTAAAATCTTTGGATGCATAATTTGTGAAACTTGTTGGTGGTAAGATAGTTTTTGGGATAGAAATCACTTATAAGAAGTTTATAGTGCACGGCTACCACAAGTCTTTGTTTAAAATACCAACTGTTTAATGCATTTAATTAATTTAATTAAAGAAGTGCAAATTTGCCATTCTATTTTTAAATTTACCTTTTAATCGCAAAACTTCTTTGCTCTGTTTTTGGCTTCAATTCATTTTCTTGCTAACCTTGAAAGCAGTGGCGGGAAAAAGCATTAAACTCATGACTCTATATAAGCATGAACATAAAAAGAGTAAAAACTCGGAAATAAATCCGTTTAAATGAAATTCAATTTAATAAGGCATATTTTTCGTATTTGCATAGCTAAGTTATTAGTAGAGAAAGTAAAAATGAGAGAAAAAGTAGTAAAGAAAGAGAGTAAAAATAGCATGCTACTATTTTTGCAGTGAAAAAAGTAGAAAGAGCAGCTGTAAAAATTAAAACCGCGAAATAATGTACATAACTCAGACAAAACTTATGCAGCGCCAGAGGGGAAAACCTGAAAATAATATTTAAAACGTGGAGACTAAAAAATCCAGTACTTAGGTAATAAAGAAGATACTCTGCAATTTCTAACTTATTATTTCATACTTTAATTCTTATTTTAAAAACGAACAGCTGTCTAAGTTTACAAAAATATATTTTCAGCTGAGTGTGTTTAGAAAATAAACATTCGCAAGAAAATTATTAAAGGAATAAAACATTTGCATTAAATTTAGTTGTGAATGCCTGTATAAAGTATGCAGTTTTGCTGAAAAAATTAAAAATAATATATGTAGAACTGTTTAAAAAATTGTAGTGCGAATACTTCTACAGGTCTGTATATATTTTTATGTTATCTGTAATTAAAATAATATATAATAACAAAAATAATATGTGGAACGTATGTGTATTGCATGTGTAACACACACTTTTTATAGTTTTTGGTTAGTTGTAATTAGTATTTTGCTCTTATTTCTGATACCGTTATCTATAAATAAATAGAATGCATAGTTGGGTATGTGTACTCAATGTGAATTTAGATTTATTACCGCTGACAATGCACAAATTTGCTTACAAAATTGCAGTGCGAACACTTATACATATCTGAATATATTTTTTAGATAAGCTGTAACTAAACTATACAAAATAATACGTGGAACGTGTGTGGATTGTATGTGGAACATAAACTTTTTGTAGTTTGGTGAAAAACAATTGTAATGCTATTAGCATTTATATGTGGAACTTAACTAATTTTATTTTATTTTTGATAGATTTGCCGTTACATGCATAGCATAGGCATATTTGATATGAATTTCAAATATATATAAAAAATGAAATTGACAATTTAAGATATTATTTTTAGTTTCCCATTAAATCAAACTGCAGAGCTTAACATAACATACTTATGCATTATGCATATCGTATTCAATTTGCCTGCACAGCAGGAAATACTATCTTCGCTTTTGTTTCCGTATGCTTGGCATATATGTACGTACATATATATGTACAAGTAGTTATACTAGTATATATATATTTTGCATATGATTATGCACAAAAAGCGCACATAACAACACTTTCAAATTGCAACATAACTCTTTATTTACGATTTGTAAACAACACACATTTACGAATACAAAACGTGTCACTCCACCTCACCATCTACATACACACACACACACGCAGCCATGCCAGCGCGCTGCACGATTAAGTGCTGTTGAAAGCATTTTAAATGGAGGGAAAACGGGATTTAACTGCCAAGCAAGGCAAGCAGCTGTGTTTTGCTTAATGCCGTCGGTAAAAATGCAAAATATAAATCCCTACAAATACATTCAAACGTTGTGGTGTCTTAAACGCTAGCACATGTAGATGTGTTCTGTGCACCGCCTTGTTGTTTGTTACCTCACCTCAGGCCTTGGCATCAAATCGAATTTAAAACGCCGGAAGTTATGAAAATATATTAAGCAACAGCATATTTTTGTTTTATAAGCACAACTTTTCTTTCCTTCCTGCCTGCATGTGTGTGTTATTTACACACTTTTCCTTTGCATCCGCATCCGTTTCACATATACACGCAGGTATGGGTATTTTTCACCGTGTAAGTGTCGACCTTTTATATTGGCCCTTTTACGTTCTTGTTAACTGTTTGTTTTTGTTATCTACTTTTACCCTTTTACGCCTTTTGTAACCTGTGGGCTGTATTTTAAACCTTTTGTTTTCCTCTGCTTTACATTCACACTAATACATACTCGTATATAACCAACATTCATATCATATTTTAAGTCCATTTACATAAACATTAAAGCTGAGTGGTGAACAAATCAAAGGCAAATGCAATAAAATGTGCAACACTTTGTTGTTTGTGCCTCTACTCAAGCATGCATACGTTAACCTTTGGCATATTTTTTTAATCCTGTCTGTTAGAGCTTAACAAGCTGGTGATTTTTACGTTTTTACGTTGTAACAATTTTTATGGGTTAGCCATTTTTTGGTCATAAATCGTTCGATAGAAAAGTGTTTGCACGCGTTGAGGGATGTGTGCAAGTAAGTTTTGATTGTAAAAGTAGTTTTGTTGAAAGGCTTATGTAGTGTGCTTGGGGTTATAAAATAGGCATAATATTTTTGTTTATTTTATAAATGACTTTTTGTGCACATTGCGAGCAACAAAATATCAAAAGAAAATGGTTTTGATGTGAAACGGCAATAGCGTATGAATTATGCAAGTATATATACATAATACAGTGTGTACAATTTACTTGTGGTGGCGTTGTGTTTAAAACAAATCGTGGAACCTATGTGGAACGAAAAATAAAAGCCTGTAAATAACACGAAAACAATTAATTTTGGATTGTCTGCACGAGCGAACATAAAATAATTGTGGAACCCATGTGGACTGTAAATTCTTATCAACTTTTTTGCATGGGCATAAACAAAATTATAACTTTTCACATTCGCTTTAACAAAATTATAACTTAATTCATAACTTTAACCAGTGTAGACTGAAAATGCGAGTTTCTGAAAAATTCACTGTTGATTTTTTTTGCATTCTACTATGAAAAAAATTTAAATCCTATCACTTATTTAAAAAGTTAATGCTAATAAAACTAAGCGCATAATTTGTGTGCGTTTCCACCTGCGGCTTCAAAATTACAAACTTTCTATGGCCTTAAAACATTCAATGTAATATTTGCAACATTCAACAGCAAATTTTTCATAGTAAAATAACAGTTTTCGCTCTGCATAACCATCTCACGCGAATCAGTTACGTATGCGCTTGTTGCGCTCACTTCGAATTCCTCCCCTCTCAATTGAATGTTTGCATGCGATGGTTTGGGGGTACGAGCGTATGTGCATGGCTTATAAATATTGAACATGGCACATGAAAAGCCACAAAATAATTGAAATTTGTATTTTACAGCTGCGTAACGATATTGACAGCAGCTTTTCGATACACAGAAAAAGGGGAACAATTGTAAGCAACACAGTAGGAAAAATTTGCAATAGGTAGTTTATTAAAGTGTGTTTTGTAAGTCTCTGCTTCTATCCTGAGTACAAATATTGTTGCAGAGCGGCAGAAATGCTATGAATTATTTTGGATGATATTTATAATGAACAAAACAAAATCGATATGAAAATATTGCCTTATATAGTTGAAATAAATAAGACGTGGTATTACAAAATGCATATGGAACGCATGTGGAGTGTATGTGGAACCTGTTTGAAAATTGTATTGTATTTCAATAGTTTTTTAAATAAATATTATGTTATATAAAAAAATTGTGGAATGTGTGTGGATTGTATGTGTATTACTTTAATAGTTTTTAGGTAAATAGTAGCTTATATCAAGAATACACGTGAAGCATAAGTGTATTTTATGTGAAACATGTTTGAAAATATTAATTCAAAAATTTTCGGTTTGTTTGTAAATATTTTAAAAATATTAACTCTTAATTTTCGCATGACGATAACTTGTAAACCACAATCTTTTTAAACACATAAAAAATGTCTACAGGCTCACATTTATGTTGCTATGTAACGCGAAAAGCAAAACCATATTGTAAGCCACAAATTTTTGCCAATATTTGCTATCAGCGACAGTGAAAAAAGGGTCAAAGAGTTTGTGTACAGAGTTTATAGTGGAGAGAGGTCGGATTGGCATGTTGATATGCGTGCGTTAGTAATCAGCAGCGAGGGTCGATGTTGGTATTTGCTTTTGTTTCATTTATTTTTTTCTTTTGCATGTGTAACGTGAATACACACTAGCGAAGGCTCACTTCAACAATGATGAATACTTTTTTAAGTTATTTATGGAAATTTAATAAATGACCCCTATAGTCACTGTAGGAAGTAAACAAAGAAACAATTATTGAGTAGGGGAAGAAAATGACAATATTGAGGATCAGTAGACCCTAAATAATTTGTAGAAATTACTTGTTTTATTTGATTGAGTGCGGTACTGGGAATGTTCATTTTGTATTGCTCTCATTACTAGACAGTACCTTATACTCCTGCATCTTACATTTATTCTACTAATTTCCTTATATAAATTTTCATCACCGCCCTTTCCAAAACTTAATAATTACCCGAACTTTTAATCCTTTTTTCACGCCACTCACTCCGTTGCAAACTCGTACACAATAGTATTAAATATTAAGCGTTAAGCTTTTTCCGCTTTGAAGTTGCCTTACGAAAGTCTTTCTGCATTCTTTTGTTGCGCTTGGCGATTTTAATCCTTTGACTTGTACATTTCTTTTGTATTACGTGCAGGAAGAATGCTGCCAGCGTGTGTCTTTTTATGTCGACAACGGTGTTTTGTAATGCAAAGGAGATGAAAGGAAACGTGTCCTCAATGGTGTTTGTGTGCGTCGAGAAAAATATGTATAATTAATTAAGAGTGAGAGTCATAACTTTAATATTTTCGGTTGTTAAAAGTAAAAGAAAACGGGCACCAATAACATGGTAATGTTGCTGCAACATGCTGCTCAATGTTAATTTCGAAAATTATATATTTTTATTTCTTATTGGGGCCGTTGAAAAATATGTGTATTTAATTAAAACTATGAGCCATAACTTTAATATTGTTTGGGGTTAAATATAAAAGAAAACGTTTAACAATAACTTTCTAATGTTGCTGCAATATGTTGCTAAATATGTTTTTTCGGAAAGTGTATATTTTATTCAGTTTTTTTTTTGTAAAGTAATAAATTATTAACAAATTTATTAAGTCGTCTAGTATTGTTGCTGCAGCATGTTGCTAAGCATTCTCAATTCTAATATCTAAACATACAAACATATATAATTGTTTGCATAATAATGAAGCTAAATTAAGTATAATATTTGACTTGCACACTTTTGTTATCAAAAACCCGTATTTAGTAAAGTTTTGAAATTTTTATAGTGTTGCAGCGACATGTTGCTCAACTGTTGTGTAAAAGCCTTTGTTTGATATGCACGGAAACCTGATACTAAGTAGCTGCTGCTCTGGATAAAACTGTTTATGTTAAACCGATCACAATTAGTATATTATTTGCTTTAATTCCACAAGCTGTTGGCAACATTTAATTGATTGGCAACATGTTGCTAAGATTTTTTTTTCAAGAAGCGTAAATTTTTCATTTTTATACTTACTTTATAAAAAACAACATAACAAAATCTGATTTTTTTCTTATAAACATACGTTTTTTTGAACTAAATCATGTTAAAATGAGTAAACTAAAAAATTTTAAATGATGCTGCAACATGTTGCTAAAACAATTTCTTATGAAATTGAGTGAAATTATATGTATTTGGAATTGGAGCGCGATAGGACTTTGCTCCTAATGTCAGAAACTGGAATACTAAATGGTTACAAATATTTAAAGTAAAAGTATTTACAACAGAGACGTTTTGAATAGTCACATATGCCAAAAGTCTGTCTGACAGAGGAAGTTCGTAAAATTTTTATCTGCATTCGAACTGGTTTTTTGTAAGTTCTTAAGTTGCAAAATAAATAAGAAAGCCAGTGTTAAGAAAAACTTTATCTGTACTTGTTACTATGACTTTGACTTTTGGTAGTTTGTGTTGTCTTTGTGAATAGTATAATCTAGCACAATTTCTATTATTTTAGTCGACATGGGCGAGTTAAAAAACTGGCAACTGTACTCAGGGTATAGTTAATTTTTGGGCTCTAAAAAGCAATTCGTCGAAACAATTTTTTTTCTTGCCTGAGGTCACATTTCGTGGAGATTGCAGTATACTAAAGACCTAGCAGCAACATGCTTAACCTCCTGCCCTGCCTTTATGAATTTTCTTTGTTTGCAATTAATATCTTCAGCTAGCGCCTTGCATTTGGCCGCCTTGCTTTGTTGTGGTTGCGCCAACATCCGACTTTCCGTCGCCCTTTTCGTGCGCTCTCAATGTGTGTTGACTTTTTGGCTAATCCGCATTGCAATTTTGGTGTTGCGGTTGCGGCTAGCAAAATGGTTCTGCGGTAATATGTGTAAGCCAAACTCGTTACAGCCATAGGTGGCCTTGTAGGCTTTCATTTTAATTAAGCTACTCTCGGGCGGTGAATCAGCATAACCAACTCTTGTCCACACTGACGCCCTCTTTAATGCCTGCTTGCGGTTGCATAAGCTCATTTTGCTACTCACGCCAGCACCTTCACAACTTCCAGCAACACGATATACCCTACACCTCCCGCCTGCAGCATATTACTGCCATTCCATTGATTCGTAATTGAATTCTTTTTACGAAATTATTCAAAAATTAAAAAAGTAATCAACAACAAAGAGTTGCCAGCGCACAAGCTATGTATATATATATGTATGTATATGTATATATGAACGTTCGACTGCCAGTCAACCATGCCAATCAGCCAGTCACTGCCCGTGACATGACTTTATATTGTTAATCTACAAAAGAATGCGGAAAATGATGCACAAATACAGAAACACAAACACACACACAGGAAGAAAGAAAGCCACACACACACACACATACGCAGTAATTAAGAAAATAAAACAATAAAGTATGCGGTAAAGAGCATTCAGTTTTCGGCAGCAAAGCGTATAAAATTTCAATTGAAATCGAGCGCTGACAGCAAATGTGTGAAATGAAAAAGCAATGCGGCCAAGTAAAGAAATTAAAAAAGGCGCTTATTGAATTGTACAGTTGTAAGTGGCAGCAGCTAGCCAGCTGCGGTAAAATAACGCTTAAGCGTTGTAAATTGAGCATTAAATGCGTTTAAATAATGTAATTGCCCCTGGTTTTTTGATTGCAAGGATTTAAGACAATGCGGAAACTGTAAAAAAGGTAAATAAAGTAATGACAACAACATGTTGCAGCAACATGTAAGTGAGAGTATTGCTCATTTAAATTACGTCCACGAAGTTGCTTGCTTGATTCAGTCGGATTCAGTCGGAAATATGAATATATTAAAAAAATCAGAGCGCATTGGCTTAGCAACATGTTGCTGCAACATTAGGGTGTAACTTGTGTTCACTAAAAATATAATTGTGTGTGTGTATTGCAGTTTTATTTCGAGAATGATAAATATTTTAACAAAATCAGCATTCTTTGGTTAACCAGCATGTTGCTGCAACATGAGGATGTAACTTACGTTCACTAAAAATACAGTTGTGTGATCGTTTGGAAGTGATACTTTGACAATTATGAATATGTGAACGAAATTAGCATCCTTTGGCTTAACGACATGCTGCTGCAACATGAGGATGTAACTTGTGTTCATTAAAAAAACGGTTATGTGATCGTACCGAAGTCAACTTTCGACAATTATGAATATTTTAACAATATTCGAAGCACTTGAGGTAACAAAATGTTGCGCAACATGTGGGTGGGCTTTACGGAGAGAAAAACTCTTACTTGTGTGTCAAAAATGGGTAATTATGATATCAAGTATGCAAATTTTTACAAAAGTTGCAAGCGTAGTATGCCTTGGCAACATGTGAAATCTTTTATTGAAGCACACAGCAAGCAATTTTTTGGTTTACAAAAACACACGCATTTGAACAAGTAGCACTAGAGTTCTTAAAAATATTTCAGCAACATTCGATTTTCAACACTTTAGCAACATGTTGCCAGCAACAAAAAATTTAAGAAAACATTCAAATTGCCAGATAATTGATAGTTTACCAAATTTGAAAAAATTTCATTTTTTTAGCTTTTACAGCGATATGTTGCCAGACTTGTTGCTCTTTTCATTGATATTGTGGCGCTTCAAAACCATCAAAAATTCGAATTACATTACTGAGTTTTGCTTAATATGCACTAAAATGCCTTACATTTTAATCGCTCTCAAAAGGTGTTTGTCATAATTCATTATGTCCATTTCTGTGCCTTAAAGTATGCTTCACTTAAACTTTTTGCTACTTTTGTTTGCCAGGTTCGCCTATTTGTGCACATTCCTCTACTAAATAACGTTGTAAGCTTACTTCTGCGATCATTTGATAATACACTATTACTTCAGCGCCCAAAAGTATGCAACACTTTACGCTAACTCACTTCACTACCTCTTATCAGCGCCTTCTACTTCTTCGACATCAGCGCCATTCTGGCTGCTCGTTAGAGAACGTCAATCTATTTTTGCTCGCATTTCCATTTTTTCCTGCCCTCAAAAGTATGCAATACGCCCTTTTCATGTTGCCGCCAAAACTATGCTGACTAACATTTTTCTTATCTTTACAACTATATTTTCCAGCGAAATTTGCATTTCTTGCCAACACACAAGCGCCAGCCATGCGTCTTGCATGCACCGAGGGGGCAACACTGTGGCAAAGCGTTGAAGAAATACGATACTGCATAAATTCAAATTGAGTCAAAAGTTTAAATTCCAATTATTATCCGCTCTTGCAGTTGATTTGTATTGTTGCTTTGCCTCAGTTGCCAGCGCTGGCATTTTTGCGCAGGCAATCATTATTGTTGCTATGCGCTTGGCTGGCTGCTTAACATATTTATCGGCATGCCAGCACAACAAACAGGCCACTTGCCACATGGGTCCGTTCATCGCACAGCTGCATGTAATACCATAGTTGTCCTTTAGTGCTGTTGCTTTGGCATTTTACTTACTCTCTTATCTATCTTTCTCATTTTCTTTGCATTTCTGCATTTTTACCATACCGACAATGGCATTACAGCTTGCTGGGGGTCGCAGGGGTGTGGTGCGAACACTTGACAGTGATATGCTAAGCGTTGAGAAATGTTAGGCCGGCCCAACTTGACTACCTGTAGTGTGTGTGTCGCTCGGTTGAACTATCAATGACGATTTTGCATAACAAAGATAACATAAAAAAAGAAGGTTACAGAAACAATATTAAAAAACAATATTTTCTAAGCTTATTTACATACAAGTGATAGCATATGCAAAACAGGATGTTGAAATAGCTGACAGAAAGGATATCAACTTCGAAGCGCATAGCGGAAGTTCAACCACATACTTTTTTCTAATTTAATTTGAGTCCATAGGTGGTCAAGTGGGTAAGTTTCTAACACGACAGTCTTCGTCTGGAGCTTGTGAGTTCTATCAGCAGGCTTTCGCAGAGGAAGAACAAAATCTTTTTAGCTGTGGTCAAGCGGTAGTTTGAGCCCACCTGGCTTATGCTATGCGCAGCCAACTGTGTAGACTCGACCAACACAAACGTCAACCATGCAGAAAAGTATGTCTCTATGCCTGGCTGTGTATACCGGCAGCCCACCTGCCCCACATATATCTGCGTGTGTGTATCAGTGACATTCTCTGTTGGTTGTGGCGCATGCAAACAGCAGGAAGTTAGACAAGCAAATTCATGAAAAACAAAGCGTCGAGTTGACAGAAATGCATAGTAAAAATGTAGTGAAATCCCGGTGAAGCAGTCGAGCTTAATCAAGTGCACAGCAGCGGCACAGACGCCAACGTGTGTTGAAAGCAAACGTATGAGGAAGCCAGTAAGTATGAAGTCTGACGGTATTTCAGCACAGGATCAACTTTGTGAAATACCCGAGTAAGCTGCTGGGGTTCGGACAGAGTGGAAAGTGCGTGCCATGCCGGTAGCGCACGATTGCAACCGAAGCTAGTTTTGGAAGATGTGGATGCACAAGTAAGGAAAGTGTCTATGTTGGAAGAGCTAGAAAGGAGCAGGGGAACTCAAGGCATGTGAGCTCGAAACAGATCTGTGCAAGATGCGTGGGAGCGAAAGCCTCGTAAGACCGTGAACCTTAAAACCAGCAAACGATAGCTCGGGTACTGATTGAAGAAGTTGATAAAAACTGTAGTTCAAGAAGCGATAAAATCTAACGGTGAGATAAGTCAGACTGGCACAGACTGCTCGGCTACTAATTACATCCTACAATTCCGCACAAATGGCATACCATCCATCCGGTACATCTTCAAGCGATATTGGATTCGGCCCAGGAAACGCTTCCGTTTTGAATTTTTTGGATAATGCTCAAAATTTTTCCGGAAGTGTAGTCGGTACTTACATGAGCGTCGCAGACTAAGGAGCAACTTAGCTTGTTTTTGAAATTTCTGATGGATCCGGTGCTATGAACTGAACTCTAAGCGGGTGTTTTTAATACGGCGATGAAAAGCTATTAGTATTCTTTTAGCCTTGAGCATACAAAAAACTGCCGATACTATGAACCATTATAAACCGAGTCCTTCTTAAAATTAGGAACTTAGCTATTGACTTGTATTTTTTTTACATAAACCACTCCACCTGAACCCCTTCATATTATAATGGTTTTTTCGCAAGCAAACCGGCTTTCAATATCTGAAGCAGCGTTAGAGAACTATAGATTTCCTCGCATCGCCTTCGACCCGGCTGTTATTTAAGGATTGTGGAACTGTCATTAATCCACTTGAAGAAGTTTTAACATCTACTGATCCCCATCACTAAGCTGCGAGTTCTAATTTACAGACAAGCTTTCAATATCTGAAGAACCGTTAAAGATCTACTACTCGTCTTCGACCGGAGTGTAATTTAAAGATTTTGGAACTCTCATTAACACTCTTGAAGAATTATTATCATCTACCATAGAATAACCTCCACGTTTTGGACCTCGATTTGTTATACGAGCTCTGTTTCCTTCTGCTGATTGGTTCTATTCGTGATATAGTAGTTTTTAGCTTAGTTCTAGAGAGAGAGTCTCATCTAGAACAAGTTGTTGAATTATCGAAGTAATACACCTTTATCCTGGGTGGTAAGAAAATCTGTATATGTATATATAAATAATGTCCACTTCTGCGTATCATTAGATCATGTCAGGTTCATCTTTACAAATCAATTAACCACTTCTCACTTCTTAATTGAGGTAATAAGTATGGCAAGCTCTTTGCTCTGAGCCGAAAAAAGTTTAGCTCGAGCTTTATGGATTTATGAACTTCGTGTTCTGAGCCCCAGCTTTGGAATCTGCGTCAGTCCCTTGTACTCGAAACTTCAAGCTAAAATTAAGGTGGTTAAAAAGCCTTCATCTTTTGCTTGTATGCGTGTGCCATTTCATGTGAGTAGCTAGAAAAAAATCACGTTTCCCTCACACACATGAAATTAACCGACATACCATAGACAAGTTGCTCATACGCCATGTGCAACTATGCGGAATGTCTGTGACACACGCTCTGGCATGCTGTACGGCTTTGTTGTTTACTTTCACATACTGTTCCTGCAGCTATATTACTGTGTTGTTATTTTTTGTTTTTGTTTTTCGTTATTTTTTTGTTGCTCTTGTGCGTGTGAAAATGTTTAGTATTCGCAAGTTTATTTGGCGCAAAATATTTCCCACATATTTTACAAACTATTCACTCTGCAATTTTATTCCACAAAATAATTTTGCAGCTTCTTCTTTCTTTCCTGCTTACCCTTGACCCATTTGCGAACTGGCGTGTGCAAGTGGGGTATCATGCTTTGTGCTGTTAAAAGATAATAGCAACATTGCTGAAATAACATTGTGCGCGTTACTATTTGCAAGTAGTAATTGTATGCGTTTGTTTGTGCCACATTTTGACTCACAACTTTGCTTCTGCTCACACTTGCCGACAGCGCTCCTAATTTCCGGCGCTATCTTTGTCTTCCCCCACCATTTGAATGTTGCAAAATGCATAACTTTAGTAATTGACAACATTATTTAACAACGCACTAGTGGTTTGCAACATGTGTGATGCCCAATATATTTGTATACATTGTTTACACAATAAACAACATATGTGTGTGTGCGTGTATGGGTGTTGTGGTGACGCTTTCTCCTTCGGTGTTTAGCAAATTTACTTTTGATTATATGTCTTCATAGCATACAAAGCATAGCAGACTTGTTGTAGAATAGTTGTGCGTTTAATGCTTCATACTTGTTTAGTAGTTGTTTTTCTATACACTTGCAACAAGTTGCTGAAGTATTATAGTGCATTTGGGAGTTTTAAACGCTTATGTGCCAATTATTTGCATATAAACAAGCTTGGGTGAATCTTTATTTGCTTACACAACAGCTGTGTGATAATAGTTCGGAAATATTTTAGAGTAATACGTTTTTTGTGTTAAATAGAGTTTGCGAGAGTTGACAACATAATAAAGTGAGCTATTTTTAGGGGGTTATTAGATGGGGTAAGCAGAAATAAAAATAAATAAAAGAAATGTAAAAAATAAGAGTGGTACAAATTTAGGCATTTTTGGAAAATGTTGCTGAAACATTTATTGGCAACATGTTGCTGCAACATATGCACATTTTTTAATAGTTTACTAATAAAAGTAATAAGTTAAATTTTCGAAAGTAAGAAAAGTAGTTAGTATATATGCAAAATTTTCGAAGTCTTCTCTGTAAATAAAAAATTCACAACATGTTGCTGAATATGTTTTAGCAAGACATTGTAGCAACAAAAGTTAAAAATGTTGCGAGAGCTATTTAAAACTTTCTATTTGCTTTAAAAACTTACAACACACTTCATATATAGTTTTAAGTAGTAAACAAATCGATATTGTGCTTTAATATGTTTAGCAACATTTAGGGTTTTTGAAAAAGTACCCAAAAAGTACTGACTATCTCATGCTCTATGCTTAAAATTTTAAAAATTTTGTAGTATTCAGCACACTAGCTTAGTTATTGTTCTTTTTGCACATGTATATTAAATGCTGTTTAAACAATAAAATGCTTGCCAAATGTAGCTGCAACATTTTTATTTTTCATTAAATCAAGCAGAAAACTTTGGCGTTGCAGAAAATCAGAATTCTAAATGTAGTTACAACAAATTAATTTTTCATACAATAAAAGCCAACAGAAAAATGTTGCGTTGCCGAAAATCGTTAAATGTGCTATTAGCACTTTTTATTAAAAAATGTTGCTGCAACTTGTTTCTGCAACATCTTATATGAAACTTTTATTTTAAAATCATAGTTTGAATTCATACAAAGAATTATAATGAAATTAAAAATGTGCTAAATATTGCAACATGTGGCTGCAACAAATTAATTTTTCATAAAGTCAAGTAGAAAACTTATGCATTGAAAATCGTTATATATGCTTTTTCCATTTTTTATCACAAAATGTTGCTACTTGTTTCTGCAACATGTTGCGTGAAACTTTTGTTTTCAAAACATTCAAAAAAGCATAATAAAGTTGAAAATGTGCTGAATTTTTGTTTTGCTAAATGTTGCACGCTTTTTTGCAACATGTTCTCATGAAGCGAGTGCTGCGTTGTAGGCGAAATGTTTTTAAATGGCGTTAAAAACGTGTCACTGAATGAAAAAATCAATAAGATATGTGTTTTCGTTACATATTCTACGCTTTTACCGCATTTTTTAATTTTGCTCAATAATCCAAGCGTAAGCGTTTGGCATCAAAATGCTTGTTTACTTAAATTTATGCTTTATTGGTGCATACGTTTACATATGCAAAACTGTGTACGCACATTATTATTCCGCTGCTGTTTGCATATTTGTAATTGCTGCTTTAAATCTCTTCACGCCGCTTCAGTTCACAATGCGGTGCATGAATATTGATGCGCGTTTTAGCTGACACACAAACAGACACACACACACATCTATATAGCAAGCATGTGCGAAAGTAAAACACAGATAATAATAAAAATGCCAAAAGTCTGAGTAGGTAGTGAAAAAAGATTTTAAACACTAAAAAAACCAAAATTTGTGTTTAATTTTATTACGTCGCACGCATAAATATTAAAAAAGAAAATATTTTTATTTACATATGCCGCGTCAGCTTGACAACTGGCAACAAGACATTGTGACAGTTTGACTGCCAGCAAGGCGACGCGCTAACGCTAGCTTCTCACACGCGCCGCAAAAGCCTCTGCACTCCTCGCACTTGCCACTTCGTTGTGTTCGTTGTGGCAAGCTTACATGCACGCACCGGAAATTACCCTATTTGAATACAAATTGGCAACAATAATGACAGTCATACATGGCAGCAACATGTCCTCGTCGCACAGCATTCAGCAACATGTCACTGTTCACTCAACCCTACTCGTCTACTCCCCCTCCTCTTCGGGATAGGCGTACGCTTGTTTGAATTTCAAGTAAGTGTGTAAAATTGCCATTAAATGTGGCAGTAACTGTCACAGTGGGCATGACGGAGGCGTGCGGAGCGGTTGACGAAATTGCTAGTACTTAAGCGTATACATTATATTCACACCGTGACATTGGTAGTGGCATGAATTGGGGCTATTGCGGCGGATATTTCAATTTTAATAG
This sequence comes from Bactrocera oleae, assembly GCF_042242935.1. Classification (NCBI taxonomy): domain Eukaryota; kingdom Metazoa; phylum Arthropoda; class Insecta; order Diptera; family Tephritidae; genus Bactrocera; species Bactrocera oleae. The sequence goes on from NC_091539.1 coordinate 7,690,594, forward strand.
GTTTCTTGCAGATCATACAAGCGAGTTTCGACCGGCTGTGACTCAGCTTGTTCAAAAGCCTTACTCTTGAGGTAGTGTAAGCTCAGGTGAATATCTCTCTATAGACTGTAAGCCCAACAGATATAAGAGTACACCATACTCCAAAAGCTTTGCGACACACTTAAGAAAAAGACCCGAGATTACACTCTGCGACTTGGTCTGAGAATTGACAAAAATAATTATACTTAAAAGAAATTATATATCAGAATAAAGGTCCTCCTATAGCTGATAAATTATTGGTGTGTAAAAGCACAAGACCTTCCAACATTTTAAGTAGTATTTTGTCTCGAATTTTGATGTTCAATGACACTGCTTTATCGTAGAGTCATCATGTAGTTCTGGAAGGTTGTTTGTAATGCACCAATGACTGAAAAGACTGTACAAAGCGAAGATTTTATACGACTGCTACACTACATATTCTTGGGTACTTAAACCTTCGAAAATAGGGCGCCAAAGTAAACATGCAGTTCAGCTTTGAGGACTGTAAACATTTTCAGATCTCCAAAAAATTAAATGTATAGGAATTATGATGGAAAGTGTGTAGTACTTGAGTTGTAGGCATTCAAAATCAAGGTCAATGCCTCTGAAGTATGTATATTAGTGGCCAACAGATGCCACCGAGGAACTTTTAAACTCAGTTGAAAAGACCATAGTACCAAATTTACTATACTGCTCTCTAGCGTTACCGATCCCGTCTTATTAAGCCCTAGAGTTAGTCGAAATTTTCGAAGCAAGGTAGCCGATAAACCTTTATAAATTTTATAAAAAATAATTATAAAAAATAATTCCGAACTCTACAACTTAGATTGCGCAGGTCCGAAGCTGAAGATTATCTACTACTGATCTATATTGACAGTCCATACTAAAAAAGTTTTTATATTTCAGTACATAAAGTGTTTAACTATTAGCCAAGGCAAGTCATCTTTATGATCGATTTTAATAACTTTTCAATAACTCTGCGACTCGAGTCAGGGACACGACAGGCAGGTAAATTAATTGGCCCTATAAGCCTAAACCCCGCTGACGTTGAAATATGTTTTGTCCTGTAGGAAGTTCAGAACGTCCAAACTAATGTGCCTCCTTTAACTCCTTTCAAATAGATTTTGTTCATAGAGACCTTCGAATAGATAGCAGTGATTAGTGGGCCCTTTAGGCGAGATAGATGGACTGAGTCTAAATGTTTCGTGTAAACAAAACTGTGCAACTCTCAGTCAATGAAACTCTGTATTACATTCCTGTTATTTTCATATTCTCAGATTTCCTCGTTCCTTTCGTTTTTAATGCTGTCAAAGTGAAAATAAAACTAAAAAATTAAGCGCTAACAAAGATGGCGCTGAGTTAGAAGTTGGCACGATTTTGAGTAAATCCAATAATACAATACGTCCTTGACCTTTATCATTAAATAATGTCATTTAATTAATTCCGAGAAGCTGCTGAACTTCAAGTATCCTTGCTTGCGCTATGTCCTTCAAGGACAATATCAATTATTCATGTAACGGCGTTGTTTAATTCTCTGTAAAACACTAAAAATGTGTCTCAATCAGCCAAGAGTGCTACTTCAAAACTAAAGCAAATAAAATCAAATGAAACAAATGCCACTGCAGCACTGAGAGTAGAGCGGACGAGGACAAAGTTGAGGATGTTACATAGGAGGACTTACGCCAGACAAGTCGAGGTGCTTAAGCAGTCACAGCACGGCGTTGACTAGACCAAGGGGCAGACAAGCAAATTGTTAAGTAGACCATTAGACAAATTGACATAAAATTGAAGTGATTTAAGTATTGAAATACAAAAGAAGAACAAGACTGAAAACAACAAATATTACAAATATTGCTAGTGCAAGCCGCAGTGGTCGGGTCCCGAAATTTTTATCTCAATTTAATAGTGCACTATTTCAACTTACGGGAGATCGAAATTTGGTGTTCGAATTTTCAGTGTAGTGATAATTGTATAATTTATTTTAGCTTAGTTTATTAGTTCACTTCCTCAGCTTTCGGGATCCCGAAATTTTGAGTTCGGGATTACTTTAATATAATTTTGGATTATTTATTTGAGCTCAGTTTGATAGTGCATTTGGTCGGTTTTCATGATTCCGAAATTTTGAGTTCGGTGCACTTCGTCAGTTTACGCGATCTCGCAATTTTGAGTGCGTGATTTCCGTGCAGCTACTTTCGTATCACTTACTTTAGCTGACTCCAAAGCTTTTTAAAGCTGATAAGTATTCATTGTTTTGTTGTAACATAATTTCGGGATTTTCTTTAACGTTGAAGTATGTTAAACATGAATAAATTTAAGCGCTTTAACGGTTCTGCGGTACGATAATATTGGCAGCAAAGTGTTTTTAAACAGCAATATTTGTTTTTTTATTCAACGAATACGGACTATGTATTCATGCAATGTTGATTATACAAATTTTCTAATCCCGAAAATCCGGGATTAGTTTCGGGATTACTTTTTTGATTAATTATATACTTTACTGCGCTTCAATTTTTTTTTTATGTCCAAACTTTCAGTTTTGGTTCGTTTTCTTTGTGCTTACTTTTTGTTGCCTTCACCTTTCATAAATAAGCAATCGCTGTTGGTAATAGTCACCGCGACAGCTTAAAGCAATTCAATGTCTGCTGTCATGGTAGCGTTAAGTTGTAAAGTGCTGGCTGCTTGGTTACTGCGCCCACAAGCTATCTGCTGGTTGTTAGTACTTTGGAAATACCATTAAAAGTTTGCTATGATATAAAGCCTAACTTCCGGCTAACCAACATAATGACACACAAACAAACACTGGCAAATGACCAACAATATTAAGAGCTACTGTTTGTGTTTGTGTTGAGTGAGTGAGTGGCAGGCAAGTGGCCAATACACACACAGCTATGTGGCAGTTATGTGAGCAAGTTGCTGGCGTAAACTTGATTGCTCCGCATCTGCTGCTTGGACTGATTGCCTGCCGTTCAATTTGCTTACCAACAAACTTGGATTTTTATGCGCGCTGCTTGTCACAAATGACCAGGCTTGGTCATGCCACTTTTTCGCGTGGTAATTTGAACGACATTTTTGGCTACTCCTTTCATTTATGGCGGTCTTAAAAACTTTAAAAATTCTCTTTTTTTACTTTTTTAATTTGACTTCATTGCTTTGACTTTAAATATGCGTTGGTTTTATGTTGCGGTGACAAGGCAGCATTATTAAAGTCTTCGCTATAAAATGCTACTTTTTAAGGAATCACTGGAGCTTCTTAATTCAATTAGCCTGCTGTGTGTGCTATAATTTTTTGTGCGTTTTCGATCGTAATGCAGTTTTTATTCAAGAATTGCGTGCAGTTAATTACTATCTTCAGAAAAAAAAAAAAAAAAAAAAAAGAACAATAAAAAAATAATTGCAAATACTAGAAAAACCTTTAATATTTACAAAAAATTTTACCAAATTTACATATTTTGCACATAAGAATACTACAACAAAAAGAAAATCACTTTAGTAAAACTTAAGAAGAACTTAACTGTTACAAAATCTTAAGCAAATTTACATTATTTTCACATAAGAACACTAAAATAGTATATACTTAAAAAAAACTTTAGTAAAAGTTAAGGAAAACTTAAATACTTTCAAAAACTTAGCCAAATTTAAATTTTCTACAATAAGAACACTAAAAAAAATAAAAATAAAAAAAAAACTTGAGCAAAACTTAAGTACTTAAGGACAACTTTAGCAACATTTTAGTACTTTTAACAAATTTAGGCTCAGAAAAAGGCATTTTTAGTCTACAAATGCGATTTTCAAACTTATTTAATAAAGTTTTTCTACCAAATGAGTGGTTTATTTCGATTAGTCTTTCGTTAGTGTCCGTAAAGCCCGCTCTGTTAGTATAGCAGAACTAGTATTCATTGCTTTTCACTCTAAGTCCATATACATATATGTGTACATATAACTATAAACACATGTAAATATGTATATTTACGTGATATGTGAATAAGACCGCTTAAGAAGTTATATACTTAATTAAATGAATTATTTTATGTCATACTTAAGGCAAATTTCTACAAAATCATTTTACGTATTTATTTGATTGATTTCATTCAATTCAATTCATCTTATAAACTTCTAATCTAAGAAAAAACTCAGTTCAATTGCATACATTTCTATTTTATTTAAAAACCTAGATTTTAATTTCCATATGTATGTATATACATATGTTTATAGCTATTCTTAAACGAAATTCTTAACAAACTTAAGTACTTAACAAATTTTACGATTAAAAATTGCAGCTGAAAATTTCTTACTTAAGTAAAACTTAAGTAAAAATTTCGCAATAATATTTCACTATAAATGCTTTACATATTCAAATATTTTATTTGCTTGAGCTCGCAGAATTTACTTAAGTAATTCTTAATCAAAAGTTAAGTACTTAAGTAAACATTTTGCAAAGCTATTTAATTTTAAGGCAATATAATTCAATAATTTCAATTGCTATCCTCGCCTAAAGCATCAAATACGCCGAAAAGTTTTCGTGTTTTATTAAATCTTTCTTTAAATTTAAAAGCAAAACAATTTTCAAGCATTTCCCCATTCACTCAATACTTTATGTTATATTAATAAAGCTATTTTGAAAGCTAGATTTTCAATTAAATGAAATTTTTTTAAAACTTAAGTACTTGTCAAAATTTGTGTCCAAAAATTGCTGCTGCACATAACCAAATACATTTTGAAAGGTTTTCAGAATATACTTAAGTAAAAATTAAGCGAAACTGAAGCACTTAAATCAAAAATTCGCAATAATATTTCAGTTAAAGCAATATTATTCAATAGTTTTATTTGCTTAAACTTTAAAAACTTACTTAAGTAAAACTTAAGTGAAACTGAAGCACTTAAATAAAAAATTCGCAATAATATTTCAGTTAAAGCAATATTATTCAATAATTTTATTTGCTTAAACTTTAAAAACTTACTTAAGTAAAACTTAAGTGAAACTGAAGCACTTAAATAAAAAATTTGCAATAATATTTCAGTTAAAGCAATATTATTCAATAATTTTATTTGCTTAAGCTTTTAGAATTTACTTAAGTAAAACTTAAGCAAAACTTAAGTACTTAAGTAAAAATTTTGCAAAACTATTTAATTTTAACGCATTATTACTTAGTTGTTTCATTTATGTACACTCGCTATGCGCGCCTCAAGCACTGAATGTGTCTAAAAGTTTTCGTGTTTTATTAAATTTTACTACAATAGTTTGTGCCTCTTAATAAATTTCTTCAAATTTGAAAAAAAATTAACTTAAGCATTTCCACATTTACTCAACCACTTTAAGAAGTATTGTAATTACACACGCACATGCTTTTTGTGCTGCTCCATTTCAGATATGCAGTTACCGCCACTTTTTTACTTTACCATCACCAGCTTGATTATGACTTATCCTCATTGTCTCCACAACAATTCTTCACAACTCCAATCAACTCATCCTTTCTATTCACTTACAAAAGCTCACTCCCTCCAAGGCAACAAGCAAAAGTGAAAAGTTCTACCTGCTGCAATTTTAATGGTCTTTTAATGCTTCTTTCATTACTTTGCCGCCAATTTTCCATGCCACACTTTTCGTACACTCGTTGTCATCTGCTTACACCCACTTGTGTCAGTCTTTTGCCTTTCTACCTTTTGTCAGCATAAGCAGTTGCAAAGTAATTCGGAAAAGGCATCTTAATAATAAGTGTTGATTAAATGAAATATAAAAGAAATAAAATGAAATTAAATTAAATCAAGTCAAGTTTGTTGCGTATACGCTGTGTAGCGCCGGCGGCACAAAGTGAAATGTTAAGTTGGCTGTTGTACTCTAAGTATTTTATTGTTTTTCGTTTGTTCGCTGCTTTTGCTCTGTTTTCGAAAAGCACTTTGCAAATGACAAGTCATGATATAACACAATTTTTGGGGTGGTATTTAAAATATACTGTTGCATTTAAGTATTTAAGAAATTTTCTTTTAAGCGGCGCAATAAAAAGGCTTTAGAAACAGTTTAGTTATGTTAAGTAATTGACAAATTTCAAGCCAAGAATAAAATTGTTTGAGTGACAAGCGGTTACTACTATTAAGTAGTATTATCTTAAGTCAACAACTTAACAAAAGCTTAAGTAACTTAAGCAAAACTTAAGAAAAAAGTGCCCCCTAGCACTGCATTCGCAATTTACAAAAAGAACTAAAATTGCAATAGCAATACTTTAGTTGAACGTAGTGAAAACTTAAGTTGAACGTAATAAAAACTTAAATAACTTAAGCAAAACTTAAGAAAAAAATTGCGTTCTAATGCAACATTTGCAATTTACAAAAAGAACTGAAATTACAAAAGTAATACTTAAGTTGAACTTAACAAAAACTTAAGTACTTATGAAATTTTTCAGAAAATTTTAGTTTTTTCTTAACTTTTTATAGCTTCTATGTTGCATAAACTTTTTTCGAAATAATTTGTAATTTAATTTGGGACTTTGCTAAACTTCTTCTTAATTGTTGCTTCACTTCTTCTTAGAAATTTCAATATTTACCAAACTATAATCAACAGCTTCACCTCTCGAATATTCAATTTTCACCCGCCCGCTTTCATTGCGCGACAATAATAAACAGTTGTGTTGCAAATTTTCGTAAAACTCCTCGGATGTTTACAAATTTTCATTATGAACTTTCGCACTTTACGCCAATAAAAGCACAAATGCTACAAAATAGCCAAAACAACAACAGCAACATTGCACAAATTAACTGCACACAAATTATAACCAAAAATTGTTGCCTGCAACAACAAAGCAATTAACAGTTGTTTATGAGCATTCAAAACGCAACAATAGGAGTGTAAAATACGTAAACAACAACAACAACCGCCAATAGTGTTTAGCATTTTCAAGCAGCTGCTATAAACAAAACAAAGTGCAAAATGCAATAACAACAAAAATAAAGCGCATAGAACAAAAGCAATAATAATAACAATAAAAACACGAAGCATATTTATAGCAGACAATTTTGTTTAGCTGGGCGAAATCTTCATACCTGTGCGTGGCGCTGTATTTGTATGCATATGTAGGTGTGTGTGTGTGAGTCTCACGCTGTGCTGCGTAGCCGCTTTTAGTTGTAAAATATTGTTTCAGTGCAAATTTCTGTAGCATTTTTGTTAGTTATTGTGGTTTTTGTTGTCGTCAATTTTGTTGTTATTGTTGTCATATTTGTTGTTGTTGTTGTTTTTGTTACTGCTGATCACCACTACAATTTTCATATATTTTATTGCCACAGTAGTTGTGGTTAGCAGCGCATATATGCAGACAGCCAGTTGCCATAATTTAGCTGGCAGCTCTTACATACGCGTATGTATATCTGTATGTGTGTGCCTTTGTATGCGTATATGGTATGTGTGCGAATTTCATATGCGCATATTTGTCGAGTGTTTATTGCCAATTGTTGTTGTTGTTGTTGCAGCAGCTGCCCACGTCTCTTTTGCATGGCGCTGACAAGTTGCAGGTGCAAAATATCAGCGCTGCAACAACAACAGCAACAAAGCTCAATAGCAACTGAGGCAGCTGAGGCAATAACAACGTTTATGCATGCTTTCATTTACTTACGCCAAAACGGGTCAGGTCCTGCAGTGCGGACCCTGTGCACTAATAAACACACACACATATGGGTCTTTATAGATACGTATGCATACATATACCTATTTGTGTGTCCTTTATTTCCTTAGTTGATTTTTTTTATGCAGATGCTACCTGAGTTTTCAGTTCTTGCGTTAAAAAATATTATCCGACATAAACAAGCTTATTATTCACATTTTCAACCGTGCCTAAACCATTTTATTTTTCACATATATTTTACAAAGGATTTTTTGATCCTTTGCATTAAATTTCTTTTCCAGAAAACAAATATATCTACAACTTTGAAAACAGACTACAAGTATTCTAATACCAAAATGAGCGCTATTTTTTATAAAAACATTTCTCTAAAAGCTATACGCTATTAAAGTTATGCAGCCAATGTACTGTATTCATACAGTACACCATGTCGTATGAGCAACACTGCGTAGAAATTACTTGTATGAATGCTCAGATCATTTAATGCATAATTTTAACTGCGTATAACTTATAAAGCAGTGACTTTATGAAAAAAATTATTAAAATATTTTTTGTACAGCAAAGTATTTTGTATTAGATTATCACTTTTTCAAGATTGTAGGTTTACTTATTTAATGCAAAATATTCAAAAATTCCATGTAAATTACATGGGAAAAGTAAACAACTTATGCACGGCATAAATTAAAATTAATGAGCTTGCTTACATTGCATAAGTTTTTTCAAGGCAAAAATAGTTACCTCTGGACCCGCTTGCAAAACCAAAAACAAAAAAAACAAAAACGTTAACTTCGGCTGCACCAAAACTAAAATAAACTTAGCAAGTTCAAGTTTTCTTACAAGAACTTCAGTTTGATCGATCAGTTGGTATGGCAGCTATATGCTGTAGTGATCTAAACTGAGCCATTTCTTCGAAAATTGTTTTGTTGTTTTGGAAAATAATTCACGCTGAATTTCGTGAAAATATGTTGTCAAATAGAATAGCTTTTCATACAAAAACTTTATTTGGATCAGTTTGTATGGCAGCTATATGCTATAGTGGTCCGATCTGAACAATTTCTTCGGAGATTGTAGCGCTACTTTGGGTATAAGTGTATGCCAAATTTTATGAAAAACTTTTGTCAAGTGAAAAATATTTCCATATAAGTATTTGATTTTGATCTTTCAGTTTGTATGCCAGCTATATGCTATATTAGTCAAATATTGGCGGTTCCGACAAATGTGCAGCATCTTGGCAAGAAAAGGACGTGTGCAATATTTAATATCGAAAGCTAAAAACAGCACGTCACACTGAACATATATATAAATATATGTATATATATATATTTTATAAGGTCTCCGACGTGTCTTTCTGGGTGTTAAAAACTTCGTGCCAAAGTTTGTATACCAAAATCTGAACAGGGTACAAAAATCAACTTGCAAATAAGGAACACTTTAGTATATATATATATATGTATGTATATATATGGTATATATACATATGTGTGTGTTAGTATGTTAGCAAGTACGACATGCATATGTGTGCTCATAGTCTGTTGCAACCACTGGCAATTGTGGCATTTCTAGTGCGACAACAACAACAATAACAACAACTATGACACACTACGTTTACAGCAACAGCAGTAACAGCAACCCGCTTTACAATAACTTAACTGTAATAATTGCCAGTGAGCAGCTGGAGTCGTAGCAGTGAAAGTTGTCTGCTGCGAGACCCGACGTTGGCGCCAAAGAGAATAATGCTTTTGACAAGTAATCTTGTTGGATTTTATAGTATTTCGCATGACACAGACTGTTAGCATGTACAATTATGCTTACAGTTATCTATATACGTGTACATATAATATATCATAAGTATTACTAAGGAGATTCTTACTTTGATGAAACAGAAAATTTTTTTTAGTAAATCTTACAGGGCTTGGGTTATCGCAGACAATCTACAAAACCTTGGCAGGCCCTATGACATTTCATTGATAAACTTTATTTTATTAGAACACGTATGTTTTCCTCTAAACCTCATTCTCAGATCATCTTTTCAGAAAACGCGTATCTGCAAGAATCAGAAGAGTTATAATTGAAGCTCAGGTCATCCAAAGATCACTATGTAAAGTATCAGCTATAGAGGTTAGCAAGCCGAAATCTAAACTTTAAGACCTCTCCCTAAGTAAAATAGTAAGTTTGCCCTAGTTTGATTCTCTAAATGTATTTTCAGAGAGAGTTTATCTATAAGGTCGGCATAGCTCGTCTAACGGTTGCTATATATCACGACTCGAGCTTAGACTGTATTTAAAGAGAAAACTATTAGTTAGACATACTCAAGCTTAGGTCATCTTATGCTCGCCATTCGTGGTATAACGGAAAGCGGAGATTGATCCATTCTTAATCGGTAAGATTTTGAGATTTTTGTACCTGTGTAACTTGACATGTCCTGCTAGTCCTTTAAAAACGTGCAATTATTACTCTAAGCTACTCTCTTAGGTACCTATATTACACGAAAAAGATATTCTTATATTAGTCAAATTAGAGAAAATCAGCTAGATGGTGTAGTAGCCGTTTTTTGAGAAATCAGTGTGTATTTTGACTCTTTTGTACTTCAATTCGAATATAAATAATAATGTGAACAGATATATCACTTTGTTAAAGATTAAATGATAGATGGCGCTGGTACAAATTTATTTTCCAATCAAGTTCTAAAACAACTTTTTAATGCCAAAGCGTTCGAAATGTTGCTAAAAACATGATCAACGCTTTTCTGCATTTAAGTTCCTTCAAGCTAGTCATTAAGAACACCCCTAATATGTTTACATACAACCAATATAGCACAGAGATCTACAAGCTCTCTTTTCATTTCATTTTATTTCATGCATTTTCTGCAGTTGCCCACATATAACTGTGGTTACTTTTGCTTCTGTCATGCCTTACATTTATATATTTGAAGTTGATTTTTGCAATAATTGTTGCTGGCTTTTGGTTTTACTCTGTACAATTGCTATATTTATGAACTTTTATTGTTGCCAACCACAATAATATCATCTTTTGGTATCATTATGTTCTACTGATATGAATTCGAATCACAACTAAAGTTACTTTTGGTCTAGTGGCGACAGTGCTGCGTTACAATGGTGATACACAATGGGGCGTATGAGTCATTTTTTGTGCGTTGACCGCAACTGAAGCGGTAAATGGACGGTGCAAATGTTTATTAAATTAATCAATATCGAAATGTGAATATTTGAATAGTATGTGGCAAGAATAAAAAAAAATTTAATTTGCTTTCGATTTCTCACGCGAAATTTTTGCAAAACTTCCTACTTCCTTAAATAATACCATTTTCATATATACATAGATATATACATTCTTTTTAAATCTATTTAATATTTTTTAATATTGCGTTGCTTTTAAAAGCTTTAATTTAACTTATTTTGAGTCTATTCGTTCAATTGTTATTATTTTGTTTAATTTCTATATATTTTTGGATAATTGTAATAATTCTATTTTGAATTTTTATTTATTAAATAATATTTTTAAACATTTTTAAAATAGTTTTTAGTTTCTATTTGTTCAATGATATTTATTATTATTTTTTTTTTAATTAATGTTTTTTTGTGAAACTTTAATAATTAAATTAAAAACAATTTTATTTCAAAAATTAAAAATCAAAATTTAAAATATGACTATTAAAATTTTCAAAAAAATTAGGAGACAAATTTTTTTTATTTTGGAAAATTTTAATAATTATTATTTAAGTTTTTAGTTTTGAAATAAATTTCTTTATTTTCTTCAAATTGTTAATTTATTTATTAATATGTTTTTTCTATTTGGTTTTACTATTATATTTTTGTTTTACCATTTTTGGAAAAATATAGTAACCCTACTTGAGTTTTTTGTTTTTAAAATTTTTCTGATCGATTTTTGGCTTTTAAATTATATATTTTTTGCAACCTTTCTTATTTCAAAAAAATTTGTTAGCTAAAAATAAATTTTTATGTTATATTTTTTTTTTTTTTTAAAGTTTAGTTACTTTTTTTTATGTCTTTTTTTTTACTGTGTTTCTTTTACTTTACCATTTTTTGAAGATTTTAAAAATTTTATTTTAAAGTTTTATTTCTTAAATTGCCTATATTACTTTTGATCTGAAAAATTTTATTTGATCGATTTTTGGTTTTAAAATATATTAGTTTTAACTTTCGATCTCTTAAAATTTTTATCTAGTGAAGTTTAATTAAAAAATTTTTTTTGGAAAATTTTAATAATTCTATTTTTAATTTTAATTTTTTAAATTTTTTTAATGGCTATTTTTGTTTTTTATATATCTTTCCTTATTGTTTTTTTACTTTACCAGCTTTGGAAGATTTTAAAAACTCTACTTGGAATTTTTATTTTTTAATACATAGTTCCCTTTTCTTATGAAAAATTTTATTTTATCGATTTTTGGTTTTTTAAGTATATTATTTTATTTATTATAATTAACGTTTTTTTAATTCTAACTAATCTAATATAATTTTTAATGTTATTTTTGTATTTTATAAATTTATTTATGTTTTGTATTTTGTTTTTAATCCTTTTTTTTATATAAATTAATTAATTTCAAGTTGTTTATTTTCAAATTATGTGTTTTATTTTTTTCTTGTATATATATGTCCCTTTCTTTGAAAATGTTCAGTTAATTAAAATAATTTTTTTTTAATTTTTAATCAATCAAAAATCAGTTTTGAACTTTTATTCATCAAATTATTATTACTTTTTTTTAATTTAATATCTTTTTATTTTTTGTTTTGGGAAAATTTTTATTTATAAGTTTTGAATTTTTAATACTCAAAATAATAATATTAATGTTTTTTAAATTTTTTTTTATAAATTAAATAATTTTAATTTTTAATTTTTCAAATTATAATTTTTGTTCTTTTTTTGTACATTTTTTTTCGTTTCTTTAAAAATTTTCATTTAATTAATTTTGAACTTTTATTTACTTATTTTTGAACAACTTACAGATTATGTTTTTTTAATGAAAAAAAATTTAGAATTTAGAAAGACAAAAAACATCTTCTCAAATTCTTAATGTGTAAGATTTGAGCTTTTAGTCCTGAAATTAAAATCAAATTGGATTTTTATTCTGCAGATTCGGGTTTAATATTTTTGAATAAAAAAATTGATACTTTCTGTTTGTGAAAATTTCTAATTTATTGTATAAGTTGTATAAGCTTTTAATTTTGCAAATTATATATTATTTTTTGAAAATTATAAATAATTCAATGAATTTTAAATTTTGAACTTTTTGCAGACTAATTTTATTATTTAAATGCTTTTTATTTTAAATGTTTGATGAATTATTTTGAGTTTTTATTTAACGAATTTTTTATTGTAAAATTTGAGACATTATCTCCAAAATAATTTTAATACCATCGCTTTTGTTATGTTAAAACTGGTGATATTCTAGACGTATAAGTTTCTTAATAATATTTTAATATTTTAAGTGCATATCGCTAGCTGCACTTTGTCTAAATTTGTTATCATTTCCAACAAGTTTTTAGAAAAATATGATAAAATGCTGCTCTCAATTTTCTGTATAAAATTTTCCATTTTAATTTCGAATTGATGTTGCTCACCTCATTCACTTGCCAAAATTGCATACACTTGCAATAACAAAAGCCCTTATTCAATTTCTCTAATATAAATGTGCAAATTCGCCAAACAAATTGTGTTTTTATTTTGTTGTTTTTACATTTGTTGCCAAACAATATGCTTGAAATACGATTCGCAAGAGTGCACACGGGGTTTCGGAAAAGTTATATGCGTGTGTAAATAATTTTAATTATGCGCCTATATGTATATAGTTATGTGTGTATGTGTGTTTAAATAAACATATATGCGTTTGTATGCATTCTGAAAACGAAACTGTTACTACCTCACACACACACGCACACACACTTTGACATTTACAAAAGACATTTATTTCTTTATTTTTATTGTTTCAATACTGTACAATTTTAACTCAAAAGTTCGCAACATACGCACACACACAAATACCTTATGAATTACTCGCATAACAAGCTTTTTGGCCACAACAAAATGCAACAACAACAATGCTGCAAAACATTCATTGTTTATGTTGTGACTACAATGTGGAATCATATGACCACAACGGCAATGCTTTTGTCTGTCTGGCTGTTCTTCATTCAGGTTATTTTTATTGTTATTATTGTTGTTGGTGCTTTGGTTACTATTATTGCGCATAAATTTAATTGAATTTCATTTGCCTGCACAACATATGTAATTTGTTATATTGATTGAATTTTTCATTAAATTTTCCACAATTTTTCATATTGAATTTCGTTAGTAGGTTTTACCGCTATAATTGGAAAATGTGAAACAATAAATAAAAATTACCGAAAATTGTATGAAATCCATATTTGTGTAAACTTTGCTTTGTGCTACAAGAACTAAATAGTATTTAAATGGAATTATTTTTTTCTTGAAAAATTTTATTTTTTGTTTTCCATATTTTCTCTTTTATTAAGAAAATGTTTATGTTTCACTACTTCGTCAATTATGTCTTCTACTAAATTGAAATGCAAGCAATTTGTGAAAGCTAAGCCCACAATTAAATGAAATATCAAAGAACAATGAGAGATTTAAGCTTGAATTTCAAAATTTCTAAGATTTTTTTGTGTTTTTAAATAAATCTTTACCAAATTTAAATAAAGCAATTTATGAAAGCTCTAATTAATAGGTAACGTACGAAAGCTTATAGTAAAAACCTTAAAGCTTAGCATTTAAGGCACACAAATTTAAATCTTATTTTGTGTTTTGAAATAAATTTTTACAAAATTGAAATTAAGCATGAAAGCTACGCTAATAATTAACTAAAATATGAAAGCTTAAAGCTTATATGTCATTAAACATATATTTAAAACTGTAGCTTAATTTTTATGACTTAAGTCATTGATAAAAAGGCAATTCAAAAAAACTGAGCTATTAATTAAGTAACATATGACATCTTGAAAATAATAAGCTTAAAGCTTAGATCTTGAAGCAGAAAAATTTGCATATCTTTCTGCCATTTTCACAAAATCTATTCTATGTGATCACTCTTTAGCCTCAAAACTACTTATGTATTCTTATAAATTGAATGAATTGGGCTAATGAGAAAGAGATCGAGAGCGAGTGAGAGAAAAATTCGAGAAGTAAAGCATTATCCTCTCTATGGAAAGTATTTTTATCTTACTTTAAACTTTTTGTATCAAAATCAAAAATAAATTATCAAAATATTTTTGCAAAAATTATGCAGCTAGATAACCGTTTGTAGACCTCTAGCTCCAATTAAATTGAGGGTGTTGCGCTAACACATTTTGGCTTCTCCATCAAATTTTTTCAACTAATATCTTTTTGAGAACTAAACGCTTGTTTATTTTTCTTATTTAAGGTACTTTAGCTACTGTTTTGGAAACTTTTGGGTTTTAAACTATAAGTTTTTGTTTGCGAAAATATTTTTATAATATTTTTTAACTAGCGCCATCTAGCGGCGAGCATTTTATAAAGTGTTTAATAGTTTAGGTGAGTCACATTGTAAATTTTATCCAAAAAAGGCTGGTGGAAGTGTGATAGTCGTAAACTAATATGACAGCGCCATCTAGCGACACTTTTCTATGGTATCTAAAGTACCTAGTTTATCCGTAAATGCGTTGAAAGTGTAAATAGAGCATTAGTAGATAATTTTTTTTATATTGTTCTCTGAAGATAATGTATGGCTATGCCGATTTAGACCTTCAGTTTTTTAAGATATGGAACTGAAATTATGAAAACGTTCTTTTTCCACCAAGAAGCTACTCATTTTAGGGAGCCGCCGATATCAGATCACTATAAAAACTTTATAATCTCCGAAGAAATTGCTAAGATTGTTATAATCAGAGCACTATAGCATAAAGTTCTTGTATGGAACATTTTTTTTTATTTGTCTCAAGTATTATGGCTGCCGTAGTTAACGTGCACTTCTTGCTTAATTTTTTATGAAGTAAAAAGTTTGATTAACTTAATTTACTTAGTAAATATATGATGTCGGAAGTGTACTAAAATGATTAAATGCACCTCCTTATCGTTCATATAAACAAATGAAGTCATTAAATCGTTCCTTAAGTGTATATTCACCCATTCTATGTGCTCCATAAACTCCTATAAATTAAGTTGTCACACCTATTCCCAAACTCAAATGTACGTTTGCTGCTCCAGTCATAGCTATATACCTTAGCCGCCATAATACTAGCTCTACTCGGTTATAAAGTAACTCATTTGCTAGTCGTTACGCAGCTTCTACAACTTTTCTGGTGTTTGTATGTGTGTGTATGTTCACAAACGTATATGCTTTTAATGGCTTCGTGCTTGGCACCTGCCACTCACAGCCGAAGCCATTATGTCGGCGAACTTTGTGCACCAAATCACTGCATTATTTAATTTGCTCGACTTTGCTTAACATTTGGGTTACTCATACGCACTGGTGGTTATTAAGCATTCATGAGCAAAAGGTGCGGCAGGCAGAACAAAAAAATAATTAATTCTTTTGTTTTGTTTTGCTTTGATTGCTTGATGTGACGAGCACCACCTTTGAAATACATTTTTCTTATTTGGTTTTTGTGTTTTTTTCTGTGATTTCTGAAATTGTGGCTTTTTATTTATGGTATTTATGTGCAAATTTTTCAGCTTTTATTATCTGCTCTTCTATTTCCTTTGTGTTATTATTTACTAATTCTTACTCTTGCACTTTTCGAACCAAAACCTCCTTCAACGTTGCTATTTAGCCTAGTTATATGCAACTAAATTAGGCGACATATATTAATATATTTATTTCATTTGTTGTTGATACTAAAACAAAAAAATTATACGACAAATTATTTAATTACGTGGCTAAACTTGATATATAATAAGTCAAATTTGCATAAAAGCAGCTAAAAATGTGCGTAGGCACTAGGCGCCAAAAGGTATACTAAACAGTTTACAAAAATCATCAAAAGTGATATGCTCTTAGGTCAATATATAATATAAGAAACTGGCGAACAGTAGTAGAAAAAGCGGCTTGTACTGACAAAGTACCTAAAAGTATGCTTCACTTTTTGCAAAAGGACAGTAAAAATTTACATGTTCTTAAATCTATGTAAGCGAAATTTGCAAGCAATATTAAAATAAAGTGAAGCTCGCTAGTACTGCACCATTTAAAGTCATTAGGTCGGCTTAAAGGCTTCGAATAATACTAAATTTTAGCGGTGATCTTAGGAAACCTGCGCTTTTCAACTAAACTCTATGACAATCCAACTTAGTTAATGGCATTAGAGTTGTGAACCTGCAATGTTTTGTGGATATTAACATATATCTAGCTCAATATAAGTGTCAGCTTGGAGTTCTCAACTGATTTTTGAAATTATTTATTGACGCATTATCTAAGTTTTCCGAAAAAAAATGCTCTTAGAATATAAAAAGAACGTTGCTTCTAACCTAGAGTAGTGCAAAACAGCCCATTTTAAGCTTTTACATGCGAACGCCTAAATATATGCTACACTTGTTTGCAAAAGCGAATTGCCAGCATGCTTTGGGCATTGAAATCGAAAGTACGGCTTCACACCACGCGCTTTGAACACTGTGCTTTGAGTGTGGAAGCTAAAGTGTGTTCTGGGAAGAAGCGCTACGCATGTGACACCATTTGCAAATACTCGTATACGTTATATAAAGACGTTTCAAGAATAAAGAAAAAAGAAATTTGGCGGCAAGAAAGTCAGCTGCAAATAGTCATGAAAAAAACAATAGTTTCATTGAAAGCTTGCTGTAATGCTTTCAAACAATAGGCGTTTTTGCTACAATCAACAAATAACGGTGCTAAAGAGTTACAGTTACTAACTAAGGATAATTTGTTGTTTATGCACAACAAGCTGACATCTAGTACTGGGTGCTGAACGTTTTTAGTCCCGTATTCTCTATTGTGGAAGCGAGAAATAAATACTTTAATCTACTATTAGGCGCTAAATGCTTCTATTTTCATATTTGGTCTGTGAACTTTGTTTATATATGTGTATGTGTGTGAGTACACGTTTACTTGTGTGAGAGACCACCTGTTAACTTACTAACCACTTTGAAAACACACCTCACTTAACCACACGAGTTCACATAACCATCCGTGTAGTTATGTTAGTTTTCATAGTCTTTGTATGTTGGCGCATTCAATAATTTCCACTTCCTGTATTGTGTTAATGCGATTTCCGCTTTCCTCCACAACAGCTTTTATTAGCTCGCCGCGTGTGTTTGCTTTTGTATTTGCGATTGCCGACCGCGTTTGCCGGCAACGCCCCGTCGCTAGTTGCTCCGAATTGAACTAATAGCAGTCGCAACCACATAGTGCGCCCTGTAGCTGCCACTTCGCGCCTTGCCCTATACGATTTGGTGGCACCTGCTGTGCACTGACTAACAATTTCGACCAGACTCTGGCCAACAACAACAAATTAGCTTTAAATGCTCTTTATCTGGCTCAATAATGAACGCGGCGTGCTTATGTGTGGGTATGTGTGAGCTGTGTCCGCTAAATGTGGCTTCGGTGGCTTATAGGTTGTTGGCGACTTCGTGTCTGTGTAAGTTTTGTATAGCAGCGTGTTAGCAGAACACATTCGTAAAGTAATTTGAAGCAATAATGCTGACCGTCCTTAGGTGGATAGAACGTTGTGGAAAACACTTAAGGGTATCTTTCATTACAATTTCCTGAAAAAAGCTCTACGAATTATTCTTTAGAACCTTGAGTTAAAGTTTAGAGATATTTAGGCTTTTCTCCAAAGAGCTTTTTGTATAGCTCAGCTTTAATAAACAGCTTTTATCCTGCTGATTGTACGATCCAGAGGAAATAACATCTACGCAGCTTAACTATAGCTTTTGAGGAGCTTCTTTATCTCTCCCGATCAGAAGATTCCTTGCTTGAAGATGATAAGTGGAGTAAGTACAGAGCTTTTATAAGGCGTACGTTAGGTAACTGAGCGTCGCAAAACTGTGGACTCGGGTTAAACATACATATTCTCACAATAATCTGTTGTCCTGTTGACTTTGACCTCAGTTCCTTTTGAACGGAAAGCCAGAATTAGGAAGTACATTAATAAATTTTAGCGTTTTCGAGAGCGAGTGCTTTTAAAGTTATACATTCTAACTAAAGAGCTAGAAAGCAGTGTAGGGTCTACTAACGGTGTTCACTGCATTGTTGAGCGTTAGGTAGGAACTTTTATGAGCTTTTCTGAAACGCCCCGCATTTTTGATTGATAAATGGTGTATTAGTTTAACACTTTTTAGGAGTCAAAGCCTTTTGTGAGCTTTTGTGAAAAAAAGCTTTGATAATTTGCATAAAGCTCTGCATTAATGGTGGATGAAAATCGCTTTACCATCTCTACTTTAGAACTTTTCAAGAATCAAAGCTTTTTGTGAGCTTTTCCCAACAGCTTTGTCGTCCTGCATAAAACTAAACGATATCGGTCGATGAAAAGCGCATTACCACCTATCTCTATAGAAGTCTGAAACCGACTGAAAGTACTTGGAGTATTTTAAATACTATCCGATTAGTCCCAAGTGAGCTTTCAGGAGTTTTAGCAGTACTGGTACGGCATCCTCCTGCATACGTAATTACGGTCTTTGCTCAGAAAATTTCCCAATAAAAGTTTGAATTAAAGTTCATTAAACCTCTGTAGTCACTTTGCTAAGAGTCGCGACTGATATCGAGTTTTTGTAGGTTGCAAAGAGGACCTACAAGGCTCACAGCTGACTTTGATCTAACTTTAACTGTATTCGGCAAGATCGATCCAAAACCATACTGAGCCATAGTCTGTGCTTTTATCACGCTAAGGGTTCGGGTGCTTTGTCTATAGAATTTACTAAGAAGATGTAGAAGAAGAGGTGGAAAAATTAGAAAAATTGGTCTGTCACTCACAGCACTTTAAATAAAGCTGAGCTCTGCTTCATGCACTTATATTAAATAGAAAAAAAAATTCTTTGGCATAATTTCATGTTTCACCTTCTTCGGGATATAGAATTTCCAAACGGATAAAAATCAAAGATTCCACTTTTAATATTTTGATCTACCGTTTGCACCGAAGCGCAACGAAACGACGCTTTAATCTGTATTAAAGCTAAAAATTTAACAAGTTTTTAATAAAGAATGTGCAAGGGAGCGGAAGACAGCGATATACAGGATACACACACACACTCACAAACGTACAACTGTAATTAAATGAACACCGAACGCAATACAAATACATACCTGTGCACTTTGGATACACCTGCAGAGCTTCTACGCAATTTTGCCTGGAAATGAAGGTATACTTCTAGGCTCAAAGCAGCGAACTGAGCAACAGGCGACAGCTAGCAAGTACAACAAAGCAGCAGCAACAACTAAGGTAAACAACACGAAAATTTATGCACGCTCAACAACAAGTTTGCGATAATTTCGATAAGTGGCATAAACAGGAAATGAAAGTAAAAAGGACATGAGGAACGGAGCGGAGCGAGGAGTGCAGAGTGAATGTGGAAAGCACATAATTAAAATTCGCTTTGAGTTTATCAGCCGGAGGGCTATACGCAGCAGCGCAAGGTACGAATAATTGTATACACGCTTACATAGCAGTGTGTGTGTGTATATGTGCGAATTCCTTCCTGTCTGTACACACGCACACACTTACAGCTTGGTATGAAGAAATTTGTTGCGATAATATTTTCGTTTTTACTTCAATTTGTGTTTTACATTTTTCACTACAGCTCCTTGAGCACTCACACACATACATATGTATATATATACAACCATACAATCACTCACTCACATACACATACAAAAGCAACGCGCACAGTATTAACGCAAACTAATTAATTTAATACAACTCGAAATACCTATGCAATAATAACAACAAAAATGTTAAGCAACAACAAAATGGTTAGTAAAACAATAACAACAACCCAAAAAAACCATGGTAATAACAACAAAAGCAATATATAACAGAAAAATATATAAACTACGTACCGAAGCGATAATAACCTTCAAAAGGCTTATGTGGTTTAGTGATCCGATCTAAATAATATGTTTAAAGCTTGTAGCATTGACCATGGAAATACTTCGTGCCAAATTTCGTGAATATATCTCATCAAATAAAAACTTTTTCATACAAGAATTTTATTTGGATCAATCAGTTTGTAAAGCAGCTATATGCTATAGTACTCCGATCTGAAAAATTTCTACGGAGATTGTAGAAGTGCCTTGAAAAATAATGCATGCGGAGGTCGTGGAGGTATCTTGTCATATAAAAAAGTTTGCCATACAAAAGCTTTATTTGCATCAATCAGTTTGTATGCCAGCTATATGCTACAGTTATTCATTCTAAACAATTTCTTTGGAGGTTATAGCATTGTGTTTGAAAATAGTGCATGCTAAGTTTCGTGCTGATATCTGGCCAACTGAAAGAGTTTCCCATACAAGGATTTGATTTTGTTCGATTGGTTCGGCAATAGTAGCGCTGCCTTGGCCAACAAGCCATGCCAAATTTCGTGAAGATACAAGGTTTGCTTCTGGGTATAACAAACTTTTTGGCAAACTTGATATACCCTGTTCAGGGTATAAAAAAACATATTACCATTGTGTGCGAAAAAGACTGCATTGCAAACGAAATGCCAAAATGAATGCGTAAAATAACAGTAGTAGGTTTATATGTATTTGTTCGCGCTCATTCGCTCGCTCGCTCTCTCACTTGTTTGTTTATTTGCTTATTTGCTTATTTGGTATTTATTTTAGCCGCCGGTTGATAAGCAACTGACAGAAGTCATTATGTCAGCTGTACTACCATCGCATTCGGTGCTCGTCAGGCGTGTGTATGGGTGGTTGGCAGTGAGTGGGGTGTGTTGTATTGTATGCTTTGTTGCTTGTCACTCATTTGGCTGCTTTTATGTGCTTCTGACATCAATTTGGTATAGTGTTTTGCCTTTCTACAGTCTTTTGTTGTTGTTGGCGTGTATAGTTTTGTATGTGTGTGTGTGTGTTCGTTGCTGCTGTCAGTGGTATGGAAACATCAAATTCAGTGGATGGCGATGGGGAACACAAACATTTTCAATGTATACAGAGAATTAAAGGTATTAAGTTAAATATCATTGTTTTTTTTCAAATAAAATGTGAGAAGGGATGAGACTGTCAAAATTTGTTTATAATAACTATAGGCAGTCGTATTCGTAGTTGAAATGTTGAAATTTATATCGAATTAGGTTTACAACAATGTTTTCTATATATTTTTAATTTAATTAATTTCCAAATTTCTTTAATTTTCTTAGCTTATTATTTTTCTACTTCTGTAAAGTTGACGTTTAATTCTGTTACTTAAAAAAAAAACAAAAAAATATAAAGTAATAAGATACATTTTTTTGTTTTAATTTTTTTAAAACTCCAATTTTTAATTTTTTTGTTTTGCATTTACAGGTTGAGCTATTTTGTTTCATTCAATTTACTTTTTTCTAACAATGTTTCCTATATTTAAACTTGAACAGTTTATATTTTACCATTCTAAATCAACTATTCTAAAATATCGAATTTTATCAGTTTTCTAAAAAATTCACAAAAAAATTCACATCAATTTAAAAGCAAACATTTCTAAAAATAACTTTCTGCATTTCTTCCTTACTTTTTATTTGACTATTTATATATTCATGTTATGGAAAGAAAACTTTTGTTTTGTTTTTTTAATATTTTTTTTTAAATTAAACTTACTGAGTATTTTAAATTATGATAAAATAATTTATTTGAGATCTGAAAACTGCAGTTGAGTTCCACAATTTAAAATTTTATATAATTTTAAAGTTTGCCAAATTTTTTGAAAAACAAAAATTGTTATTAAATTTCCAAGGGCTCAAAAACGTTTAAGTGAATTGAAAGAAAATATCTGGAAAGCAGGCTCCATATTCAATTTAATTAATTTTAAATTTTTTTAATACTAAGAAAGTTTTTGTATCTTTTTTTTGTATATTTTGAGAACTAAGCTTATAATAAGCACTAAATATATAATAATTTTAAATTTTGAAAATTAGAAAAAACTTGAATAGCAAGTCATAACTTTTATTTAGAAAATTTTAATTTTTTTTGTAAAAACAAATTTTTTCAGATTTTCACAAATAAGCTTGTTTAATATATTAAATTAAAAAAAAAATTATTATCGCGAAAATTAAATATGTTTTATTTTATATGATTTGAAAATTTAAAAACAAATTTTATTTTTTTAATTAAAAGTTTTAATTTTTTTATAAATTTTATAAAATATTATTATTTTGTTTTTAATTTACGTATTAATGAAGTTTTTAAAGTTTTATTATGCTTGTAAGTATAATTAATATTCCAAATTTTAAAAAATAATTATTTCGAATTCTGAAAAATAAAAATTCAAATTTTATATAATTTAAAAATTTGCGAAACTTTGAACTTTATTTCCTGGAAGTTTAGTTATTGTTTTTAAATAATTATATTTTATTATAATAAAATAAATTTTTCTTTAATTTTATTTTTATTAAAAAGAAAATAAATTTAGAATTTAAAAATGTAGGTCAAGAAATTCGTACGCTCTTTTTCAAAAATTTACTTTTATGTTTAGTAAAGTTTTCTAAAGTTAGAGAAAAAAAAATCGAAAAGTTTTAGTTTTTAATTAGCTAAATTAGGAAAATTTAATATTAAGATATCTGAAAAAATAATTATTTTAAATTCTGAGAATTAAAATTTTAAATTTTATACAATTTAAAAATTTGCGACAGTTTAAATTTTTTTTCAGAAAAGACACGTTTTTTTTTTTTTTGTATTCATTAAAATTTATATTAAAATTAGAAAAAAATTTATACAGCAAAAAAAATTTTTTTAAAAGTTAAAAAAAATGTTATAATCTGAAAACATAATTATTTGAAATTCTGAGAAATTTAAAATTTTATGTAATTAAAAAAATTGCTAAACTTTAAATTTTAAATTATTTTTTATATGAAAAAAATTTTCCAAATTCTAAAAAATAAATGTACCTAAAATAGTATAGAAAAATTAGGTATTTTAATTTAAAAATGTCGTATGCCTTTTTTAACAAAATTAAATTTTTTTTGTTTTTTGTAAAGTTTCCTAAATTTAGACATTACGATAATTCTAAAATTTTGAATTTTCAATAGTCTAAATTAGCAAAATTTTTTAATTTTAAGCAAATTTAGTATTTTTTTTCAATTTAAATTGCATTTAGTTTAATTCTATTTTTCATAAATTTTAACTTTAATTTTCAAAATTCTTTTCAACCAAATTAAATTAAATTTTTGAATGCACTTATTTAATTAGAAGAAATTGAATCTAAATAAAATAGAAGCAGAAATCCATTATTTATCCCTCCCTGCACTAACTGAAATTTCCGCAAAGCTCTTAAAGTACTTATGCATTTCATTAACGTGCAATGCGCCTAAAAGCTATTAAATTTTGATAGCATTTAAATAAGCAAACAAAGTCGGCGATGCGTGCAATATTTACTTATGCTTAACATAAATAAATGTAAATATTTATCAGCGCATAATAAGTATGAAATTAATAATGAGCTTTTGGCCGAATATTTATGCGCCTAAATGTATGCAACGCGCACACATATAGCTCCGTATGTTTCCACAAATTTATGCATTTCAGTTTCTTATGCTTGCATAGGCAATTATTATTATCAAGTTGTTGGTCATAGACAAAATTTATACATATTATATAATCATATTATCACATAACCATATACACACACACATATGAAATATCTACAAAGTGCAATAAATTTTGCGTTGATAGGCTATTTATTTTATACGTTTGCTTGTGTTTGCTAAATATCTTAAGCGGATAAATGTGCAATTAGTGATCAACTTTTGACAAACTAAAGTACGAAATTAATAGCAAAATAAATTATAAATTTAAAGTAACGTAAATTCAAGCAAATGAATTGCTTGCATAAAATAGTAATTGCTGAGTGGAATAGTTGTTTGTGGCGCTGTGATTTGCCCATTTATTATTGATAAGCGTCATTTAAGTGTAAATTGTTGATGACGAATGACACAAGTGCCTAAATATATGCAACAAAAGTGAAGATCTGTTATCAATTGCTTATAATATTCTGTGTCAATAACTGCTACAGATAAAAGTTGTTTAGTGATATGGGATATAAATAAATTAAGCTTTTTATAGTTGTTACATATGATTGTGCCTTACGATAGGCTACAACATTTAAATTTTAAAAATTTACTAAATTTGAAATAGTTGTTAAATAAGTCTAACAAAAATAAGCCAAACAAAAATACTAAATCTAAATTAAAAAGCAAGTTGCGCCTAAGGATAGGCTATACTTTTTCTCAAACATGTTTAAAATTAAGTAAACTCCTAACAGTTAATTCTAATCTAACAAAATACCAGTAAAATTACCATTTTTTAAGAATTTAAAGCAAGTAGCTCCTATGGTTATGCTACAATTTTCTTATAGACACACCAAACGTGGTTAGTTCTGAGGTTGCAGTAATGTAAAAACTACTTAAAATTATCATAAACCTATCAAAAATTTAAACAGGGGTAGACTATACTTTCTCTTATATGTTAAAATTGTGCTTGACATTTTAGATATTAGATTTGAACTAAATGAAAAGCACTTAATGTTATGAAAAACTAGCGAAAAGCAAAAAACAATATAAAAATTGTGTAAAAGCAATTTGCTTTTGCTGGCATGCTCACGTTTTTCTCAAAGATCAAGATAGCTAAAAATGCATTTTAAACAGTTAAAAATCAACGCAAATAATTTTTTTACTTTTTACAAAAACCCATTAACGTCTATGTTTATGCTACAACTATTGTCATATATAAAAAAACGCACGGAACTCAATACATTTGCAATTAAAAATGGCTTGAAAGATTTGAATTTAGTTTAGAACTAGCCGAAACCAACATATCTTTAAAAAAAAAAAGCAGCGGCGCCTATATTTGAGCTATAAGTTTAGTCACATAAGTGAAAAAGGCAATTAACTCATAATATTTTGAATGGAAATTAGTGAAAGGGTGTTGAAAGTTATTAGTAGACCACCAAAACGCGATAAAAGCGGTTAAAACTCAAGCAGCTTTTGCAGCTATGCAAAAAAAATTTCTCATTAAAAATGCGCTTTAAAACACTCAAGTTAATATTATTCATTTGTTTCATAACTTTCCCAATTCATTTCCAAGCAAAACTGCCTTTATATGCTTTCCTGTGAACTCGAAATCCCTACAAAAGCTGATGTTGCCTACTTTGATGCGCTCACTTATTATTATTGGCAACGGCAGCGACAGTGTTTATGAAAATCGCATTAATAATTGTTAAACACAGATTTAAGCCTAATCAACTCAGACAACAGCTGGACAAAAATTTTTTGCATAAACAGTGGGTTGGCGACGCAGAGCTGGTAGCCAAGTGTAGCGCGTGGCAGAAAAACAACAACGTAAAAGCGGTAATTATTATTATTAAGTTAATAAATCGTCTTCGCTTACTTAATGGCTTGCATTCAGCTTTTTTCTTATGGTCCGTGATTTTTATTTTTTTTTTTATATTTTTGTATGTACACTATATAATCACCAGCGCCACACTGTACTTAATTACCACGTCCATCTTATTAGCTTCATTCCGCACGCCTAATGCAGTAAATGCAGTAATGGTCGGCGGCCATTAGTGTTTGTCACCATGGCGCAACAAATCTGCAATTATTTTTCTGGTTTTTCTTTTATTTTCTTATTACTTCTTGTGTCCCTTCTACTTTCGTTTTGTGCACGACTACTGTCATTAATTACCATTTAATCCCTGCTTTGTGCTGCTATGTTGCATAATCCCTTACAACACACGCCTCTTTGCACACGCTCATTGACGAACCGTCAGGTGTCTAGCCTACTTTCAGACGCTCGAACGTAAGCAGTGTTTAATTTAGCATACACTTTGTTGCTATTTGTTTGCTTGCTTGAAAGTAGCATGCAACGCCGCTACTTGAACGTTCTGTCTATAAATTTAAATAAGTCCTTTGAGCACAGTTGTTTACTCACCCGGCATTTAAATCATTGCCGCGTCGTTGATGACTGCTGTTGTGGTTGAACAGATTTTTCGGTGTCGTCGCAAATCAATTTGTTTCAATAAATACACGTTTTAATGCAATTCATTAGATCGGCAGCTGGTGCCGAAGGCGTGCTGCAGGCGTAACAGTTGGTGTTATTTTGGAACGAAATAATATGGATAATTATTTGCGTGCGTTTATATTGACAGGAAGAAAAATTATAAAAAATTGGTGGTAAACTGTGGCGAAGACCACTGAGGAGAAATTGGCGAAAAAATGCAAATTGCAACTGGAAATAATTCCAACACTGTTTACAAATTAAAAGTTCTGGAAGGCGGTAAAAAAGTCTCATAACTATTTCAAAATGAGCCAAGAAATAATTCTCCAATTTGGTGTTTAATTTTGTTTTCAGATATATTTTTACAATTTTATAAAGTTTTCTCAAAAAAAACAACAACAAAATACTTGGCAATCGGCAACCCTATTCCATTTTTCTGTCTATAAGTTCGAAGTACTGATAAGTAAAGATTTAAGGCATAAAATAATTTTAAATCTGTACAAAAAAATACTGGGCAAACCCTATTGAAGTTTCTACACTATTTAGAACTATTTGAAAATAATATTTCTTTATTCCACAAGCCAAATTTGCCAATAGCATATTTTCTTTTAAGAAATCTTTTTATAATTTTTTATAAATTTTTAGAAAAGTTGTATGGCAACCCTATTCTTTAAATTATTATATTAATGGTAATAATATCAATATTTTTTACAAGCACTTTTATTAACATATGCGTATATGTGGCAACCATAATTTTTGTGTTTTTATGGCAGCCTTAAATGCTTACAATTTTTAACCGTTTCCTTTTGAAAAAAATGGCAACCTCTTTTAAAAATATTTTTCAAATACAAGGTTTTCTGTGTTTTACTTGGTTAGAAAATCTCACTATCTATTTTTTCCTCACCTTAAACGCTTTTACAAAAATTTCATAAAATATTTTAAACACAAAAATTTGAAACAACCGTCAGCGTGATGGGCACATTTCCATAATGAACTGTAAACTATAGCCTTATTATTGGCATATTCACCTACAACAACCTCAACCAACTTTGTGTTAAATGTCCTTACCAAGCCTTAAACAGATGATTCCATTAAATATCACTCATACGCCGTGACGCACGCAACGAAGCGGAATGAAAGGGATGGAAAATTTCGTAAATTTTATGCACTCGAGAAACTGTAGATTTTTTGCAAAATGTATAAAGCGTAAAAAGCGATGCTTTCAGCAGAAAGTAAGACAACAACAAATTAACAGTAAAATAACAGACAGACGGAAAGCAACAAGAGTAAGTATACAAATAAACATTCAACTTAAAGAAATTGAAAAAGTGAAAAGGAAAAGAAATTGAGTACGCAGCAGAAGAAAAACAAACAGCAGTTGAATGAAAGATATAAGTAGAGAAAAGAAAATTACAAGAAAATGCGCTTGCTTGTATAACTGCCAGGTTGATTTATGATGTACGAGTATATGTGTGTGTGTAAGCTTGTGGTGCAAGGAGATACATATTGCTAGCTGGAGTTTATTGGCTCAACATTGTTGAGTATATTTTTATATATCGTTTAAATACCGGACCAATATTTAAAAACTTAAAAAAATTAAAAAATAATTTTTTAAATAAAATTTTTTAAAACTGATATTATAAATATATTAAAAATTGATAAATAAAAATAAAAAATAAAAAATTGATAACAAAAAATGCAATTCCCACAAAAGCAATAAAATCTAAAAAATTTCAGATATTTTTAAAAAAATTTAAAAATCTAAATATAATATTTTTTTTCAACATTTATTTTTCATTACACCTGATCGTAGGCTGAGTGAAATATATAAAATATAAAATTAGTTAGAAACGAGAAAATTTTTTAAAATAATTAATATTTATATCTAAAATTATATAATAGTTACCTAAATAACTTAAATTAATAAACGAAATGTGCTTTAAAATTTTCAAAAATATAAATATATTCTGATAGTTGTTAAAATTAAATATTGTTCATTACGAAAAAATCAGAATTTCAATTTTCAATTTTGTGCTCAAAAAGTACTACAACTATTTAAAATAATCTTAAATTGTTTAATTTTTTGACAAATAAAATATTCTAAAAATTATAAATTTAGTATAAAAAAATATTTTGTTTTATTTAAATTTTTAAAACTGATTTTAAAATAAATTAAAAATTGATTAAAAAAAATTTGTATTAAAAATTATAAAAAAAAATGTAATACCCACAAAAGCAATAAAATCTAAAAAATTTCAGATATTTTTAAAAAAATTTAAAAATTTAAATATTTTTTTTTCAACATTTATTATTTTTTTACACCTGATCGTAGGCTGAGTGAAATATATAAAATATATAATTAAGTTACGCTTTGAAGCTGTTAGCTAATAGTTAAAAATTAATAATATTGAAAGAGCTAAGATTTAAAAAAATAATATATCCTAAAAATAATAAATTTAGTAAACTGTTTGATAACTAAATTATTTAAAAAATATAAATATATATATATAGAAACATTTTATATTACATATAAATTCCAAAACTATTTGAAAATTTTGTAAATATCAAAAAAATTTCTAAACAATGTTAAAATAAATAATGTACATTACAAAAAAAAATTTTTTATTGTTTTATTTGCTTTTTATGTAAACAAATTTTTAAATTTATCTAAACATAATCAAAAATAAAATTAATTATTGAAAATTTTTAATTAATATTTTATACAAATATTTTTTTTAATTATTTAAATTAAAAAAAAATTAATACATAATAAATAATTATGAATAATTTTTTAATTACAAAAAATTTTATAACTCAAAAAAATTTTATATTCAGAATTACAAAAACTCATATATTTAGATATATTTTGAAATTGTTTTAGATTTTTCAGCTCTGGCTGCAGAAATATTTAAAAAAATCATCGCTCTAGTGGTACAACAATTAAATATTTATTTTTTTTAGTTTTAATTTTAAAAGTTTGTATGTTTCGAGCTGATATAATTTTTGAAGTTATAAAGTTTAAAATTTAGAATAAAATTTTTACTTGTGTTTAGTATAATATTTAAATTAAATAAAAACTTATATGATACATGTATATTGTATTTTAATTTTTCTATTAAAAACAAAAGTTGAAATAATCAAAAAATTTATAATTTAATTTTTTTAGAAAAAAAATTTTAGAAAATACTAAAAACTAAAAGGATAATTTTTGTTTATTATTTTAATTTATTTTAATTTAAAATTTATTTTTTTGTATGTGTTTTTCTATTTTTTTGGTAAATTATTTAATATAAAAAAAAACATATATTATTATTTAAATTTTTTTATAAAAAAAGTCTTGAAAAATTTCACAACATTGTTTTGTATTTTTTTTTTTTGAAATTTCTTTTTGTATTGTATTTAAATTAAAAAAGAATTTATTTATATATAATTTTTTTAATAAATAAAAATTTGAAAAAAAATATATTTAAAATTATTTAGAATAAAAAAAAAAATGTAAAATCTCAAAATTATTTAGGAATTTTGGGTTTTGTGTACAGAGATTGTGGAAAAAATTGTTGTTCCTAAAATTATTTTCAATATTTTAGCTTTGTGTGCAGAAATGGTGAAGAAAATTGTGTTAAAAAATTTATATTTTCCTCTCGAATAAAACTTTATTTTAAAAACTCTTTTTCCCAGAATTTTATGTTTTAGATTCATTTTACTTGTTTAATAAATGATTTTATTTTGTAAATCAAACATATTAATTATATTATTTGGGATTTTTATGTAGAAAAAGTGTACTCTCTTTTTACAATTTGCTTTCTATTATTTTTATTTTATTTCTATTTTTCTATTACGGTATTATTAAGAAGCCAGGGCTTTGCAAATGTTTAAGAAAGCAAAATAATTAAATACTCAAATAAACTTTGACAAGGGAAAAAGTTGCCGAAACTACAACAAACGTGTACTGCAACCAAATAAAGTGGTTGGAATGGGACAAATTTTGTTTGAGTTTTGTTTTTATTGCCTTTTTTGCTTGCTTTGAACATATTTATGTTTCTAAAAGTGTTTACATACACTGAATTGCAGCATTTAAAATGAAAGTAAACATATGTGTGTGACTTCCTACAGTAAATATCTTAATTTCTTAAGCTATCACACACACACAGACACACATGCAGAAAGTGCGCCACGAAACAAAAAAGGAGAAAGTCAAAAGTTTCTAATAAATGTTGCAAAACTAATTTAGCAGCGGCGGTGTGAGTGCTTAGTGCTGGAGATAAAGTATTAAGCAGGCAGAAAGGTCATACTAAGTGTACGGCAGGTGATTATTCAGCTGTATGTGTGTATATGTGAGAATTTGTATGTTGTTTATAAGTGTGTGCGTGTGTCTGCGTATATAAGGTTAAACGAATCAAATGTAGGAAGTTTAGTATGTAACTGCTAAAACTATGCTGTGACAGCATGGACCTACACTTGTTTTGTAGGCGTACATATGTATGCGAGCTTTTTTATACCCAGCATTCTCCGAGAAATTTGTTCAGATCGGATCGCTATAGCAAATAGTTGTCATACAAAGAGACTGATCCTTATATGGAATAATTTTTAATTTGACATGATATCTTCACGAAATTCGATATCAATTATTACTTAAAGCAGTGCTACACTATTTCAAGAAATTGTACAGTTTGGACAACTGTAGCACATAGCTGCCATGCAAACGGACCGATAAAAATGTAGAAAAAGCTCTTTTTATACACTTTTATCTTAAAAGAAAAGCAGCTGTGGAGGGTATGATAGCTTTGCTGCAACCAACGTTAACGTATTTTCATGGTTTTATTATCGAAGGGGGAATCTTCCAAAATACAAAAGTATATGTGTGCCTTCTAAAAGAGCGCACAACTTTCTGCCGTAAAGCATATGTGAAAAATGAGTTATCTTACCCAACAATTTTACTAACTGTTTGCTCGCAATTGATATACTTATATACTAATGCCTGTGTATGTGTGTGTTTTTTGTCTACAGGTCGGCAGAAATTTATCTATGCGATGAGCAGGCTGAACTTCAGCTTGTTGCACATATAGACATACAAATATATGTGTATAACTGTGAAATTCAATAAATATTACTTCACTCACTGCTTTGCCTCACATTTACGAGCTTGTGTGTGTATGCGTGTGTGTGGCAGTTGGATATTTATGTGCCTGCTGCTGCTGAGCTGCTCAAAAGCCAATCAATATGGAAGCAACTTTGACCGCACGCCACTCAATCTTATACATTATACCCACACACATAAACAAACACATGCATACACCTAGATGCACTCTGATATATACTCCCTCACCTACACACGCACACCTTCACGTAGTCTTAAATATTAAAAAAATAATAATTCAGCATCTATTTGTTGTGACATCCATCATTGGCCCGCTCATAACTGTAGTTGCAAAGCGCATTTGTTTAAAGCAAAGATACGCCCACTTGTATTCCACTTCTTTCCTTTTTTATAGTTTATTTATAGTTTATGCTTTCATCCTTAGAAAAAAAAATCCGGCTAAAAAGCCATCAACCCATCTTAAACCGTCAATTTAACAAAATTAAATGTGGCATAAAATGTTTTCCTTCCGCTTCAATTTTAATTTTGTAATGTATGTGTTGAGTGACCCTTGGATTGACCTTTCTATGCTATCAATAATGCTTTGGCTTACTGCTTAGGCGGCCCACAAACCTTTGGCACTTCTACTTGGTGGTATAAGCGGTCAGTAAATGAAAAATGCATTAATAATTTATTAACTGGATTTTTTCTATGGGATTAGTGATGCCAAAAGCAAATACGCTGCTATTTCTTTATGATATGAAACGTATGTATCTCTTGGCATATAATACTCTCTAGAAGACTTTTTTTACAGAGTTAGATCGCCGATTTTACAGCTCTTGACCGTATAAGATCGGGGTCATGTAACGTAACGGTAACGTAGAATTTCTCTGTGTGATAAAAATCCTCTGAAGCTTTCCAAACACTGATTTTTTCAAGAACTAGTTTAACTGTCTATATTTCAATATCTTTCTTTATATGCTCATTTCCTTCAAATTTTTTATTATTTTCCTTATGTTTATCTCTTCTGCTATATCTTTCTCTATCACTATATCTGTCCCTATTTTTACCCCACTATCGATGTCTCTCTATATAGAGATGGATCTCTGTGTCTCTCTCTTCATCTCTATTTCCATTTCTGTATGTCTGCCAATATCTTGTTCTGTGTCTATAACTCAATCTTTACCTTTTATCCCTACTTCTATGGCTATCTCTTTGTTTATTCCCGAACCTATTTCTGTCTGTTTTTCTCTGTATACATCTATAACTCTGTCTCTACCTTCTTGCTTATCTTCATTTCCTTCCCAATGTATACCTATCTTTATCTTAATGACCACCTCTTACTATCAAATGCTCTTCCAGCAAAATTCTCGATATAGACTATTCCTGTTTAAGACGATATAGACTATTCCTAAGCGTCTATAATAGTTTTGTAAAATAACAGACTGGCTACGCATATATTCTCTTTGTATAACAGTTTTAAATGTATAAAGCTCGCAATCTTTTAAATTTTTTAAATTATATTGATGTATACCAAATTTAGCGTATAACTTTACTGTATAACAGTTTAGTCGTATAACAATTTAGTTTTAGTATTTAGTATAACAATTTAGTTGTATATATTGTATGTAGTACAATAGTTTCTTTGTGATATTTGTAGTTGGGAAAGTAAGCGCAATAACATTGGGAAAAGCATAAAAACTGGGCAAAAACGAACAGAATTTTGTAGTATACCAGATTGTTTATGCATTAATTTTCGCTATGTAACACTTTCAAAACATAGATTAGTTTTGAAAAGGTTTTAATTAAATTGAAGTATAACAGTTTTGACATAGAACAGATTGATGTATAACAGTTTGGTAGTATAACAGTTAAATTGTAGTTAAAGTTGGTAAAATTATATATCTCATCATAATATTGGGAAAAGCTTACCAAATAGATCAAAAAAATATTATAACAGCTTTTGTATAACAGTTATAAATACCTAAATACTAATTAAAAATTGAATTATTTTAAATAATTTAAAAATAAATAGGTAATTTTCTAAGGTTACTGCTGAATTTTGTATTCAAGAATTTTTTTTTATATGTTATTAAAGGCATACACACAACTATAACATACATATACATGTAGGTACATACATACATATATGTTTATACACATACATAAATTTGTATATAATTACGTTTTTAAACCATTTTTTCCATATCACCAGCGAAAATAATTTCTCTGCACGTCTTCCAAACATTTTAAAGCTCTTGAATTTAATTTCAGTAAATAACACGCTCTTCTGTAGCACCACTGCGCCTAGTGGATATGAAATCAAATGTAATTTTGGCACATTTGCGCATTTCTATTTGGAATTGTTTACTTACATGCTATATTTGGTTTGTTTTACTTGCGCTTAAAGCAAGAGACCATTTCATCATTATTTACATTAAAAATTGATATATGAGCGGCATATATACATACATGCACACATACCTATACATGTGTGGGTGTGTGTGTTTATAAATGTTTGTTTGTTTGTTGTGCCTGCGAGTGGGAGAAAAAGTAATCAATTTGTTAAGCGATAAACAAGAAAAAAATGCTGAGATATAATATTTATTACATTCACACAAGAAATCACACACACACACACACACATGCATACAGCGACCCAGCCACACTTATTAAAACAAATAGCAAGCACTAACTTAAGCACATTTGTGAACGCTTTCTTTCAACACTAATGTAAATATGAAAAGAAATGACGAATGGAACTGGGGAGTGCGAGTTGGCCAGCGCTTGCGGCTGTCAATTTTTGTTGTAATTGCTTTTTTCGTGTTTTGATTTACTTTGTCCTGAGGTTTGTAAACAAATGCAGACTACTTTCTTTCTTTCTCTCTCTTTCTCTGTCTCTCTCTAACTTCCTGCGCCCTTCTCTCTCTTTCTTTCTTTGTATGCATATTACTGTTTATTATATAACTGTAATATTTGCTTACACATATGCTTAAGTATAAGTTTTCCCTCCTCACACACACCTGTTGTACATGTGTGTGTTTACCGTTATGAAATTAACACCAAAACACTGTGACAATGACGTACGAGGATTGATGGTTGCTTTGCATTTCTTCTGCTGTCAGCGCACTGAGTGCTAAGCTGATTGTGTCTGCCCGCCTGCCTTGCTACCTCCACGCTCGCTTGCTTTGCTTCAACTTCCGTTTTGACGCTTTTATTGCTATCTTTCAACATTTTTTCGCCAACATTTCTGGTTATGTCATCATCAAATGTAATTTTTTATATTTGCACGCTCTTTTGTGTTTTGGCGTGTTGTTAATCGAGTTTAAGCAAATAATGAATATGTGACATCGCCAAAAGTGTTGCATAGTAACAGGCGCATTAAAAGCATTCAGCAGGAAATAGGCATAGCAATGGATGTAGGTGTGGGGTCTATGCTCTTAATTTCAATTAAAGAACAACGGCATACAAAATTACATATTTAATAATACTAAAGCGGTAGTACAAGTACAAAAGTATAAGTAAAAAAAATACAAAATATTGTAGAGCAAATAATAAAAGTTAAATTATTTTATTTATATTATTAAATTATTATTAAATTAAACAAATTTTTATCAATTTTACAATATTTTGTGTATTCAAATGTTCTTGAGCATTCAAAAATTTAACACAAAATTCACTAAAATTTTAAAAGAATATATTTAAGTTAAAACAAAGTTATAGAACTTGAAATAATACTATTTTATTTTATTTTTCTCAAAAGATTTATCTATACTAAAACTAAATAGAATATTTCGATATTCATTTCTACATTTCTTAGTTAAATTGAAAAAAATTGCAACTAAATTCTTTCTTTCATTATATTGAATTGAGTTTTATAAAAAAAATCTTAAACTAACATTTTAAAAATTGGGTAAATTGTTATGATAAAGTTTTGGACTAAAATCTAAAAAATTTCCAAACATATTTTCAAAATTTCGGTATAAGTACAAATAAATCAAATTTTTAAGAATATACAATATAGATTTTTAATTGTAAAAAAATGCAATTGTAAAAAAATACAATTAAAAATATTTATATACTGAAAAATTTTATTTTTTTGTTTTATATTCAAGAATATTTAAAGATATTTGAAACAAATACTCAAAAGTAAAAAAGTGTTAAAGAAAAATTTTAAATTCTTTGTGAGTTTAAAAAACCATAAAAATGTAATATATATTAAAGAAAAATTATAAGATTTTTATGAATTAGAAAAAGTTTAATAATTCTTATGTTAAGAAATTTCGAACTTAATAAAAAAGACGGATATTAAAAGTTTCAAAAAAATCAAAAAAGAAAGTATTATAATTAAAAAATATTTCTGGAAAATTTTAAAACTTACCAATAATAATTCAAAAATGTTAAAATAAATACAAAAAAATTAATAGTTCTTATTTGATTTCTTTCAAATGATTTATGGATTTTTTAATTTTTAAAATTACCTAAAAATATTTGGTAGTAGCAAAAATTTTAAAGCTACTAAAAATTTATAAATAAAAATTGATAAGTCAACAAAAAATTTTACTTCAAAGTTTTTAGTTTATTCAAAAAAGTAGAAATTAAAAAAAATTTGATAGTGTATGAAACATTTTTAAAAATTATTGAAATAAAATTTATTAAACTCAAAAAAAAAAAATCTCAAAATTAGTAATTAGTAAAAAATATGAAAGATGATGAAAATTTTTGGTTAAGATTTTTTTTTTTTGCTTCAAAATATTTAAATTTTGTTTAATTGTAAATAGCACTATTGAAAATATTTAAAGATTTATATTTTGTAAATAAATTTAATTTATAAATTTGAAAAGTAATATTGGATACTATTTGTCATAAAACTTTTTTATTTTGAATTATAAATATTTTTGAGTACGATTCCGAAAAATAGTTTCCATTAATAATATAAAATACACATTTTTCGACAATACTCCTATTTGAATTCAAGTTTTTTTTTGAAAAAAACAGCTGTTAATACTTGTACTTATAAAATAATTGATTATTCTAAATTCAATTACATATTTTTATTTAGCATAAATAATATATGATGGCAATCCTTAGTATATAAAATGTTTCTGGAAACCAATTTAAATTTAAATTATTTAAAATTATTTTAAAAAAGATAGAAACAAAAGTTGTTTTAGAAGGCAAATACAAAAAATATTTACCGAAATTAATATTTTCAAAAATTTCACTCCAAAGTTTTGCATTTTGTTTCTAATATGTTTAGCACGAAATTAAAAAAAAATTAATAAAAACAAAAATAAATAAATAAATTGCAGTAAAGAGTTCAAAAAAATTTTTTTTTCAAATTTCAGCTTTTTGGAGAAAAATATATAAAGTATTTTCGAAAAAAAGTTCATTAAATTTTCTCAAAAATTTCAAGCTAAAATCTTAAATTTAATTTTTATTACTTTTAACACGAAATTTTCAAAGTCACTTTATTTCTTAACATTTCGTCTAAGTAGTTTCCTCAATTTCAGATAGCAATTTATTTTCACCGGCATTCCTTGACATCTCACGTATGATTGCCTGCGTGCCCTTTCAATGTCAGAAATTTATTTATTTATTTTTTTTCATTTCATCTTCCGCTTAACTTCTTCAGTGCATTTCGTTGACTTCCCTGGCTCATTGAAACTTTCGCACTTTCTTCCGCTTCCGTTACACATTAACTTTTTACTCAAAGTCTCAACTATAATTTATTTTAAGTCTCATTACATTGGCATTCATAAACAAATTGAAAAAGTTTTTTAGCATGGCATCATTACCTTTGGG
The DNA here is from genome assembly GCF_042242935.1 of Bactrocera oleae. Lineage (NCBI taxonomy): Eukaryota > Metazoa > Arthropoda > Insecta > Diptera > Tephritidae > Bactrocera > Bactrocera oleae. The sequence continues at coordinate 7,728,239 of NC_091539.1, forward strand.
CCAACATACGCGCCCTCATGCCCACACATACACGCGCACCTAAATTCAAGGCTGAGCATACATACAGCTTTGTAAATACACGCACTCATTAGATTTTGGTTTTTTAGTTTCGTTTAGGGAAACTTTTCCGAATTTTGTGACACACTTTTGCTGTGGATGGATTTTCAGCCATTAAGGGTGTCTGTACAATTACTGTAATTTGTAGTTTCACAAAAACTGCGTACCATTACGTCTTTTATATGGAATTGCAACGGTTGTACTGAATGCTGTGAGCATATTTTGGGATGTGTACAATTTTTTTGGTTTTCTTTATTTGAGCTGTTTAAGTTGCAGCCCAGTTAGGTAAGTGAAGAATCGATCTGATAACCATCAGTTAACATTTATCGATATTTATTTTTTATAACTTATCGATATTTACTATTTATAACTTATCGATATTTATTATTTATAATTTATCAATATTTATTATATATCGTTTGGAAATTTTAAGTTGTCTACATTTAATTATTAATTATCAATAATAATTAATCTATCGATAGTGATTATATTTCATTATTCTTTATATATGGTTTACAATTTATAATTATTATGTATCGATATTAGTTTAATAACGTTTACAGTTTATAATTTAGTGATATTTATCATTGAAGACCTCTTATCAACTTCTATTTATCGATTATTTATAATATATCGATACATAACACTTCGTGTAAGCCATTTGCAATGAATATTCCATCATTTCCATCATTTGGCATTTAACGGTTGTTGTTTATCGTTCTTAATTTATCGTTTGCCATTTATAAATAACTGATATTTGTCACTTATATTTAATACAATAGTTGGTCATTTATCGATATGTTTCATTTATTGCTATCGTTTTTTCATATATTCATGTATAGTATTATTTATCGATATTTATCATTTTAAACTCTTCTTCAATTCCGTTTTTTTAATTTATCGTTTACTGTTTATTTCACGTCGATATTTATCGTTTCTTTTACATATTTTTTAATTTATCTCTTTTAATTGGCATTCATATGTTATTATAATTTATCATTCGCCATTTAAGAATAATTAATATATATCACTTATATATTATATTATAGTTGGTTAAGTATCAATATTTATTATTCGTATTTATCATATATAGTTTTTTATTGTCATTTACTATTTATCGATATTTTTCATGGCATATTTAATCAAATGTTTCTATAATATATCGATATTTATCAGTAAGCGACATTTTTTTGTTTTTCGTTATGTTCCATATTTCGAAGTTTTTTGTTTATCAATATTTTTAATTTATCGATATTTATCATTTCTCGATATATATCATTTATCGATGTTTTTCATGTATCGATATTTTTATTTATTGGTGTTATTAATTTATCGGCGTTTGTCATATGTCACATATTTTCCTGCCTTTTCACAAAAAGCAAATAATCAAGCCTACTTTTTTCTTTAATTGCATTACATATTTTCCATCAAATTCCTACTGGGTAACTTCAGTTAACTGCCATATATAACGTTTCAAAGTTAACTAAGCTCGAATTCCTCTGGCGGTCGCATGCCAATTTAAATGAAAATGCAATTCCACACGAAATATCTTTTTATCTATGCAACTTTTTCGTGCAGTGCACATCCTTGCAGCCAAAAAAAATTTGTGAGCAAGAAATAATTACGCTCGTTACACATTTTGTCGCCCGAAAGTATGCAATGAACTTTTGCGCATAATTCTTCTCGTGTTTTGTGAGGTAGGTGCTTATAATACGTAGAAAGAAACACATGAATTTAAATAGAAAATCCAGCTGCAGCACTTCAATTCAAAAGAGTCGGCGAAAAAAAGCAAATAAAATTTGTAATCATTTCTCTTCACATGTGTTGTAGTAATTTTGGGTGTATTAAAAAATTCTTTTGCGTAAGTCTTCTGTATTTATTTTTTGACCCGAACTTGTGCTTGTGTCTACGTAGTTGCAAAAAGAAAGAAATTAAAAAAAAAAAATACAAAGTTTAAGCTTTGAATATTCATATCCTTTTGCAGATCCTGCCAGATTTTTGTGCAACAACTCGCCATGGAATTTCATACATTACATTACATACTTTTATACTTACATACTTTAATACTTAAACTCACATAAAATCACAAACACACACACACAGCCTAACATATTCAGAAGTTCACACAACTGACGAGTCTCCTGCCTCCTTATGCACATACATAAGTACTCATTCATGTATGTATGTATCAGCATGAATTTTTCAGCCATCACTTGTTTGCAATTTGTATTGCCAGCAGCGTTCAATCGTTCGCCGATGTTCTGCTCTGAATATGCATACATGCTAGCCAGCGATCGGTTAACTGGACACTGGACTGGCACTGTCATATGTCACATGTGTGGTAGCAGAAGTGCTTGTGGCACTTGAGAAGAAAAAGAAACGAAATACAAATGAAGCACTTCAAGGACATTTAGAGGCTTACGAGTGTACTTGCCGGATTAACAGCATGCAGAGCGCTGGAAAAATAGTTCAAGTTCTAACCAAACCACTTTTAAATTGAGTTCATACTATTGAAGAAGAAAGAGAAATATTTTTGCCTGTGTGCACGTCAATTGACGCTTGACTTCGAGTAGTGCTTGGTATTGACTGAGATATTTTGCTACAAACTGTTGCTCAATTTTTGTTGCTTTTGTAACAAAAAGGTTTAAAAATCAAAATTTTCACTTAAGTGCTTAAGTTTTGCGTAAGTTTTGTATAAGTTTTGCTTAAGTTTTCAATAAGTCACAACTTTTCTAAAACACTATTAAGTTTTAATTCACTTTAAAGCGCGTTAATAATTTTTTTTACTTACGTGCTTAAGTATTTCACTAGTTAAGTTTTCAATAACATTAAACTTATCTTTAAATATATATTTTTTAATTCACTTTACAGCGCTTTTGACGGCTTTTTTCGCTTAAGTGCTTAAGTTTTTCATGAATTTTGCTTAAGTTTTCAATAAGTCACAACTTATCTTAAGTCCAATAAAGTTTTAATTTACCTTTCAACGCTTTTAGTAATTTGTTTACTTAAGTGCTTAAGTTTCTCATAAGTTTTGCTTAAGTTTTCAATCTTATCTTAAGCAATATATATTTTTTATTAATTTTACAGCGCTTTTAGCACTTTTATGTTTCGATACTTTGGTTTTTCATTTAAACATTTTGCTTAAGTGTCTATTAAGTATACAAACCAACTAAGGCAAATGTAACACATGTCATATTCATGTGGTCTGCAATTAGCAAATGTAAATCTCATATTTTCCAGCTCTGAATACAAGTTTTACTGAAGTTGTGCTTTGTGTGCTTTATAACGTTGTGTAAGCATTTTTTACTTAAGTATTTAAGTTTAACTTAAGTGTTATTTAAGTTTGAGCAAAGTTTTTTGCATTAAATTATTTACTTTTGTTTATAGCAACTTCTAAGTAAATTTGCACTAAACTTCTTTTAAATTTCTTTAAGTTTTACTTAAGTTTCGTATATTTTAATAAAATTGTTTATTCTCAGCGCTATAAATTTTGATCGTAGTAGCTGCCAAGTAAATTTTAACTACATAGCTCTTAATTTTTGTTAAGCTTTACTTAAGTTTTTCTTAAGTTTCACTTAAGTTTTTGGAGCAAATGCTTAATTTGTGATTGTAGCTGCCAAGTAAAATTGCGCTACATCATTTAAAATTTCTTTAAGTTTTACTTAAGTTTCGCATGTTTTAATAGCAACTTTCATTTCCGACGCATAAATCTTTGATAGCGGTAGCTTCTAACTACATTTGCCCCAAATTTTCTTAAGTTTCACTTAAGTTTTTTGCAATATATGGTTAAGTTTCGATTGCAGTAGCTCTAACCTATTAAATTTCTTTAAGCTTTACTAAGCTTTCGTATATATTAATAGAAAATTTTATCCCGAGCGCAATAATTTTCGATTGTGATAGCTTCTAAGTAAATTACCGCTGCATTTCGACTAAGTTTTCTAAGGTTTTAAAAAGAGATTTTCATACCCAGCGCACCCACAAAACTTTGCGTACGTATGGCCGTTTGCGAAAAGCACTTTTCATTAAATATCACCTTCATCCATTCAGTTTGCACTAATCACTATCAACAGCAGTAACTTAAACCCTCATCATGCGCCAGCAAATGTCAAAACTAGCATTTACCCTTTATTAGATGGTCAACAAACTTTGCGCGCACAACCTTGACGGGGTTAAAACGTGAACGGTCGAGTTCTACTCATGCAGATGAATAGCGTTTCGTGGTTTAATTGCGCTTGCAGCACTGAAACTTACACACAGAGGTAAAGTTTAAAAAGTTTGCGGTTGCCGCGTGCGGTATCTTTGCGCAGCCAAAACAGTTGTCAGCTGCCAGTTGTCGAATAAGCACAATGAAATAGAAAATATTATATATCAGCTATACTACAATGTACTCAGTTGGTGTACTTACCTACGTATACGCAAGTTTGAGTATGCTGAAGTTCATGAAACGTGCTGAAACTGGCGAAACACACACAAATATACAAAAATACAAATATATGCCAAGTAAATATATGCGCTTAAGTGAGTAAGTGCGCGCAGCTGCTTGGTGAGATAGTAGTGTGCAATAGCAAGCACTTAACGGTACTTTTATTTAGCTTACGAAAAAAGGTGTACTTCCATACACACACACACACACACTTTCAAACTGCGTGATATTTGCGCATGAAAGTGGCTTTTGCTGCCATTTTTCCCGCTGCGCGTACCAACAAGCCCCACTAGTGGCGTGGCACCTTGACTCACGCGATATTTACGCTCAGCAGTGAGTATAAATGCCGTTACAAATACTCGTCTGCTGTGCAGAAACATTGCACAGCTGCGCTCGCCTTGCGCAAAAATATTGTTTTAGTTGGTGTTTGCACACTTTCAGCGCATTTTTTGGCAGCTTTTTGTGTGCTTGTGTGTATTTTTGGACTATATCCATCATTGACAGTGAGTGCGTGTTGCACTGCTTATGCTTTTCACATTTTCGCTTTCATAACATAGTTTGTAAATAGAATAATAATTTTTAGATTTTTCCTTTAAAAAATATTTTTTTTTTTTGGAAAAACTATTTAAAAGAATAGAAAATCCACGAGCTTAAATTCATATCTGTCAAAATTTGTCAAAAATCTATAAGGAAAAATTCCATTGGGAATTTATGAGATTAACCAACTTAAGATAGATATTTTTATATCTTGCACAGGGTATATTAAGTTTGCCACAGTATCTGTAGAAATTGTTCTGATCGAATCACTATAGCATATAGCTGGAATATAAACTGAATGATCAACTGTTTTTGTATGCAAAACTTTTTTATTTGATGAAATATGGTGACGAAATTTAGCACAAATTTCTTTCTGAGAAAGAAATTGTTCTGATCGGATTACTATAGCATATAGCTGCCATACAAACTGAGCAAACGAAATGAAGTTCTTGTATGCAAAACTTTTTTATTTGATGAGATATCGTGACGAAATTTAGCGCACATTTCGCTATTATAACTGAAGAAATGTTCCTGATTAGATCTCTATAGCATATAGCTGCCATACAAACTGAACGATCAGAATTAAGTTCTTGTATGCAAAACTTTTGCTATAGCCATACAAGTAAATCAACTATCACGCATTATCTATCACCGTTAACTCTGCTAATAATATTATCTAGTTTTATTTTTCATATATAAACTAATTTTATCTATCATCTATTATCTATGATCTAACACTAATTGTTGTAACCAATTTCTGTCCTTGTATCTACAATACTTGGTTCTACTTATCACCTCTGCCACCTTTGCACCCTACATATATATACAAAATATTTTAAATTCATCTACATTGTTGCCCCGGAACCCTTCGGTCAGTATAATAGCAAAATTTTGTTAATTTACATTTTAAATATTTAGCTGTTATGTAAATCGTTTGATGACTGCTAAACGTTGGATATGAATATTTTATGAGCATGAATTTGCAAGCCAAACAGGTCAGTGGAAGTTTACCGGAGAAAATATAGTTATGTGAAAAATTTAAAAAGCTTATATAGTTTGGATAGAATACTACTATAATCTAACTAAATAGCACGAAATAGTTAATATGTGAAGTTTATAAAATTTTTGATAAAAAAAAATATATATTACAATTTTAATAATATATTATACTCATTTTAAATCTCTTTTCTTAACCAAAAAATTCCAAAAAGCATTTTTCTTAAAATTATAAAAAAATATCACCTCTACAATTATTCTATATAATTAAAAATATTATTTTTAACAAAACATAATAATAATATAAGAAAGAATAATAAAAAAAAACAAATTGATAAAAACTTCGGCGAAAAATTTTATTTAATAACAAAAATGTTTAGACAATGTTTTCTTACAATTTAAAATTAAAAAAAAAAACTTAAAAATTAATTTTGAACTCGTAATTTTACATACTTACATATGCAGAAAAATTTTGTAAGGAAGCTTTTCGTAATTAAAATTTAAAAATTTTAAATGTTCTTAATTTTGATAAAAAAAAAAATTTATAAAGAATTGTATTCAAAAATTTTGACGGATAGTATTAAGAAAAAAATACAATACAAATATGGTATAAAATTAACATTTTTTTTAGTTTTTTGGAGGTTAAAAAATTTTGAAACTATTTTAAGTTTGCTTTAAAATAAATTAAAAAAAAAAAACAGAATAAAGTTTTATTAACAACATTTTAATACATTTCAAAATAAAAATCCTTAAATATTATATAAAAAATTACTAAATAAATATTGAGTAAAAGAAAATTATTTTAAACATTTTTTGAACCCATTTTTAATTTTGACTAGAAAATATTGTAAAAAAATTAAAATTGAAAAAATTATGATATAGAAATTTCAACCGATAATATTAAAGGTAAAAATTAAATTTATTTCCACAAAAAGTAAAAACTTTTGAAGTAAAAAAAATTTTAATTATATTAATTTTGCATAAAAGTAAATGTAAAAACACAAAAAATTTTTTTTTAAATATTAAAACATTTTTAATAATTAAAGTTTTTAAATATTACTTTTTAAAATATTTTGAATAAATATTAATAATTTTGGCTATAAAATAAGTAATACAAGTGAAAAAAAAATTTTACTTACATAATATTGGAGAATTTAATATTTTTACAACAGGTAAAAAAGTTTTTTGAAGTAAAACAAAACTTTTAAATCATATCTTTCATTAAAAATGTATTCAAAAACCTAAAATTAGGTAAACAAAAATTCTAGAAAAATTTTCAAAGTGAAAAAAATAAATTTATCACGTTTTTTAAGTTTTCCTAACGAAATTTTTAAGCCAACAGGTAATAATTAATATTTTGCATAGAAAATGCATTCGAAAAATCCTGAAATTGATTTAAAATATTAGAACAATTTTTAAAATTAAAATCTTGCAGTATTATATAAAAAAAAGATGGAACAAATATTAATTGCTTCTATATTTCGTTTTTTATTTTGTTTTTATATTAATTAAATTTCAAAATTAAAATACTGATTGAATTTTTTGTATATACAATGTAAGAAATTTTTTTTATACTTTTGAGTTAAAAAGAAACTAAATTTTATTGCATTCAAAATGAACTCGAACACCCCAAAACAATTTATTAAAATTATTAAAATAATTTTCAGAATTTAAATCCTCTAATATTATAAAAAATATTGAATTAATATTAAATGAACTAAAAAAATTAGCTCTTTTTTTTAAATTTTCGACACGACATTTGAGACTTTTTTTTAGTATTTTAAAGTAAAAAAATTAGAATATGTTTTGCTTTGAGAATGCATTCGAAACACTCAAAACAAAAAAAAAAGTAGAATAATTTGCAAAATTTAAGTCTACAAATTTTATATTAAAAAATTTAATAAAAATATATTATATGGAAAAATAAATTTAGTTAATTTTCTAAACTTTTTCTTTTACATTTTTTTTCCTTCTCTCATAGACGTATGTATGTATTTCAAATAATAATTTGTTAACAAATTAATATTCTACTAAAAGAAATAATAAATTTATTGAATTCGCAATCCAAGCAATTTTTTATTCTAAAAATCAAATATTTAAAAAAGTTATTTTTCTAAAATTGAAAAAAAATATTTTGACCTCTTTTTCAAATAAATATTGCATCAATTCAGCGAAGGAAGTAAATTAAAAAATTTATATTGAAAAATATAAGAAAAATTCGAAAATATATTCCACTAGTAAAACCTGCGTTACCGTTTCCCACACGCTTTACGCTGAGCAAACCGCATGCATATTTACAATTTGTGGTATTTGTTGTGAAAACCATGCAAATACGCCAGTCTACCCGCGGCGCTGCAACAGCAATTATTTAATAAAAAAAATAACAACAAAAATTATGAAATATTCAATAACCACTAAATAACGGTAAGCGCGCTGCAAGCATATTGTATATTTTCAAAATAATAGTAATAATGGAAGTCGGCAAAACTCAACTAAGTATAATATTTACACGTTGTGGAATTTCATTAATAAACTTTTGCAGAAATATTTTTAAAATTGCATATTTTATGTATAGAATGCTGAAGGATAAGCTCATATATTTGTATTGCATGTGTATCACCAGTGCTGACGCACAAACTTTTCTGAATGTGTTTATTAGTTTATACTAAATAATTATAATTGTTACTCATACGCCCTGTTGTGCGCTGACAATATTTGCTGTGACACTAAATTTCGGTAGCTTAGCGGGTTAAAGGCTGATTTGTTTTCAGTTAGCTAATATTTAGACAATAATGTGATCTGCTGATTGTTGTGTCACATAACTAATTTACATAATTCGTGAAAGTATCAAGGTAAATATTGTATGATAATTGGTTTTTATAACACATTAGTTTTTAATTTTTTAATGCCGCATGAAAAATTATATACCCTGAACAGGGTATATTAAGTTTGCCATGAAGTTTGTAACAGCCAGAATGAAACGTCGGAAACCCTATAAAATATATATATAAGTGATCAACATGACTAGGTGACTTGATTTAGCCATGTTCATTTGTCAGTCTCTATACACGCGAACTAGTCTCTTAAATTTTCAGATATCGATCCGAAATTTTGGACTTGTCCTGTGCTTCCCAAGAAGCTGCTCATTTGTCGGAATGGTCGATAACGGACCACTAAAGCATATGGCTGCCGTACAAAGAGCACGATCGCAAACAAGTGTTGTTTGGAAAACTTTTTCATTTGATGAGCTATCCTCACGAAATTTCGAATGAATTATTTTCTAAAGAAAGAATGCAATTTTCGAAAAAATTGTTAAGATCGGATCACCATAGCATGTAGCTGCCGTACAAACTAAACGATCAAAATCAAGTTGTTGTATGACAATTTTTTTCAGTTTACGAGATATATTCACTATATTTGGCATGGCTTATTGTTCAAAGGAATAATGCAATCTACGAAGAATTTGTTCAGATTGGATCATTATAGCATATAGCTGTCATACTAACTGCACGAGTGCTTGTAAGGAGTCTTTTGTATGTATGAAAGGTCTTATAGCTTTGACGCAACCGAAGTAAATGTTCTTTCTTATTTTTTTCCATGGTTTAAAAATTGATTTTATTTAATATAAGTTTTGAAAAAATACAAGCCTTTTGTGACTTGTCAACAAGCTGTCATGATGTACACATTTCCAAAACAGCATTTTAAAGCATAATATTTCATTTGATAAACACAGAAGACTTGCTAAAATATTATTCAACATGCCAGCTGTAGTTCAGCTATGCGCCAAACTACAGCATATGATCTTATTTGCTTTATTAACTTAAAAACTACCTTCTGCCGTTTTGCTCTCTAGTTGAAAACTTATTTTTTTATATGATGTATTGTATGGCTGTTGTAGACATGTTAAGTTTTCTGGCAGCAAGCAAATTAAAATGAAATATAACAGATTTTTAGTAATTATAACGCTTTTCATCGCAAGAAGTTTCATGTCTCACACAAATTTCAACTCTCTCCACTACTCGCGCTCACCAAAAAATATGCTGACAACCAGAAAAGAAATCTTACTTCAAAACTGCCTATCAAATTTTAGTTTAATTGATTTCACCAACAAACTGTCATCAGCATGTTGGCTATTGTTGCAGATATATATACTGTTATATTTGAAAATATGTATGAACAGTTCAAACACACACACACACTGTGATGAGCAGACACACACAAATATACGAAGCCGCCAGTGAGTGCTTTAAGCAGCTAATTGCAGCACAGCTTAATACAAGCAAACAAACATGCAGCACTACTGTCTGTGATGCTGTTACTTTGTATGAGCGGATGTGTGCGTGTGTGTGTATGTGTGCTTGCCAACTAATGGCTTCGTTCATGCTCAACTATAATTCAATGGCAAATGGAAAACGCTAATTAGCCAACAACTGACATGTTCATACCAACGGACAACAGCAGCAACAACAACAACAACTACAAAAACAAGTATGAGCCTAGCAACAGCTACAAAAATAACAAATATAATCATGATAACAACAACAATTACTAACATACTAACAGCAACAACATATATAAACAACTCTAATTATCACAACAACAATCACAACAAATATATATTCATAGCAACTACAACAGCAAGAGCATATGGTAGGCATGGCCACAACTCCATCGTATAGATTTGAAAATATTTACATATTTAAGCCTATTAGTGGCGCTTAGTTGTTGGGCGGCTTGGTTGGGCGGCTTGGTTGGGCGCTGCGGTGATAAATCAAGCGCTCGGCAAAGCCACTTGTTGGCAGACAAACGCTTAGCAGCCTTTATTAGGCTGCCTGTTGGGGGAAAGCGTTATCCTATTGATGCTGTGTGCGTGTAATGGGTTGAGAGGGGAGGATTCGCTGGCTTATTAGCTCCGGCTGTTAGAAAGCATAAATTGAATGTCAGTGATAAAATGTATGGAGAATTGTGCTCATTATCGACTTGCTGGTGGTGGGGTGGGCGCACAGAAAGTGGCAAAGCGCTCTTTATTGTATTTTGTTGCTTTGTTGAGTTAAAGTAAAAGTTGTATAGATACTAACATAAAGAGCACTATTCTTTTCAATCCAAAACAATATATTTACAAAATTAAAAATAATGCTAATAGAAAAATTAAACAAAAATCTTACATTTTTTTTTAATTTTAAATTATATTTTGATTAATTTTAAATTATATTTTGAAATTAAAAACAATATGTAAGATTTTTATTTAATTTTTCTATTAGTATTATTTTTAATTTCTTATATATATTTTTGTCAAAATTTTATTAAATCATTAAAAAAATTAAATGAAATTACTTAAAATTCTGTACAAAAATTTGGTTCTGGAACAAAAATAAATAAATATATAATATTTTGTTATAAATTTTTTATGTATTGTGTAGAAAAAAAAATTAGCTTAAAAAAATATATTAAAATAATAAAAATAAATTAAATGTGAATACTTTAAAATTGCAAAAAGTTTTTAAGTTAATTTTAAGTTTAATTAAAAAAATAAAATTTTAAGCGAAAGAACGTTTTAAAACTTTTTTAAAAGTCTGTACAAAATTAAGTTCTGGCACGAAATAAAAAAAAATTTTGTCTAAGGAATGGAATTTTTTTTTAAATTACTTTTATTAAAAAAAAATTTTTTTATAAAAATTAAGTTTTTTAATACGTTACAAAAACGGTTGTCAATTTCTTGTATTTTTATTTATTTGGCCAGAAACATTTATTAGTTTTAATGAAATTTTGTTTAAAAATACCGTGGGATAAGCATTTATCAGGTATGACAGAATGCTGACAAGCTTTAAACAAGCTTAATAGTCTATCTAAAAATGTGTCAAACGTAAATTATACATATACATTTGTATAATTATTTTTTGGTAAAGTGCGATTTTTCACTAAAATTCATATAAATATGACAATTTTATAACAAGTGAACCATGATAGGACTTAAAACATGTAAGCAGCTGCAAAATTAATTTTTTGATTGAAGTTAGAATTTTTTCATTTGACTAATGACATCTAAATATCATGTTATGTTTCCTTAAAGCAAATAAAATAAAAAATTAAGTTAATTTAGAAAATATATAAAGTTTTGAAAAAGTCATAATTTATTATATTACGGCTGTTAAAAGAAAATTCGAGTTTCCAGACTGTTAAGAAATACATTTGAAATCAAAAATTTATGACAAATTTTTACAGACCTATGAAAACAAGAAATTATTGTACAATATTTTTTCAAATATTTGAAGAAAATTAATAAATATTTGCGCAATACTTGTTTTTTATTTTAATTAAAAATACGAATATGTATTTTCTATTTAATTCCGTTTGTAAGAATTTTATATATGTATATAAAAATATATTAAAAAAATATTTTCAAAAATAGTTGAAAAAATTATTTACGTGAACTTGTTGTTTATACGATTTTATTTAAAATCACAAATATTTATTACGTCTATAAGAATTGCAAGAAAATTTTTGTTACTATAAATTCGAAATATTTTAAGAAAATATTTTTTTTATAGCAAATATAACCTCAATTCAACAAAAAATAAAAACATTTTGAACAAAAATGTATTGTTTTGTAAAGTTATATATCTTTTCTAGCACTTCAAAAGGCACAAAAATGGCGTAAGTCAAAACTCATTACATTCCAACACCAACAATTTATTTCCACCAAGGCTCTATTAATTTGCTTACATAACTTGTGTAACACATAATCACCTGATTAACTAAGTAAATGCAAATATTGTTACAGTATAATTTCGGCTCAATTGTCTGACTGCAAAAAAAATTGTAATTATTTTAAATATAAACAGATACTCGCAAATATATAAAACACTTATCGAGCAATACACAAACAAGTTTATAAATTTACAAATGTTTAATTATAAAGTTCTTAGAAGTTAACATTTGAACATTTCAAAGCACCAGCCCTTGCCCTCCCAACACGACTGCGCCAGCGCTAAGCAACGCTAGGCGGCCTATGGCAACCGTAGATTACATAAGCTCTAGCGAAAAAGTAACGAAACTTGCACACACATTTAATTCTATGAACATAAGCGAAAAACGAGCAAAACGCTCACATAAATGGAAAAATTCGCTTTGGCTACACAGCCTATAAGGAGTATACGAGTGGTGGCGGGGTGGTTGAGGGTAAAAGTGTGAGCGGTGAGGGATTGCCAACTCGCAAGATAGACCTTTAAATGCCAGTCATTGTGGACACCTTAAAGGTAGCCGCTATTTAGCATATACAAGTGGCAAAAAACCCTCGACTTCTTATTGGAGGGAAAATCGAAAACTCGGCGCGTGTGTAGCGACTCTTGCTGCCATATGCTTGAGTGGCATAAACATTTTGAGGAAATAAATTCAATTTACACAAATTGAAATTACAGACGTTAGGTTGAAGAAATAAACGTAAACAGCGTGAAAGTGTGGAGAAATAAAAATGTAACAAGCCAACAACAATTTAATGGTAGGCGAAAACGACAGTTCAACAAGTGAAATGATGTGTGAAGAGGTTGAGTGGGAGAAATGTTGCACGGAAGTTAAAGTAGTAACGACATGACGGGTATTTTCCATTATAATTGAAGGTACTGGAAAATTGGAAATTATTTTTAGTATCAATAATGAAAAAAAATGTATTTAAAAATATAGAAAACTGAAAAAACGAACTAAAGAAATTTAAAAAATTATGTATATATGCATGTATATCCATAATAATTTTAAACATAAAAAAAAAAAATAAAAACTATGTATGTGTATATAATATATTTATTAATTTTCATATATTTTTTATACAAAATAAGTTCAAATATATATGTATATATTTAAAAAATACAAAGTTAAATTTAAAAAAATAATATATATTTATATATAATATATCTTTTAATTTTACATATATTTTCTTATAAAAATAAGTTGAAGTATACATATATATATTATATATTAAAAAAAAATTAATTAAAATTAAAAAATAACATATTTTATATGTTAACAATTTTGGTATTGTCCAAAAACCTGTTAAAAGTTAAAATACAAGAAATAAAATAAAAAAAGAGAAAAAAAATTTTAACAAATGCACCAGAAATCTAAAAAAATTATTTTAATTAGATACAATATTATTCAAACATAAATATGTTAAAAATTTCATATACCTTTTTTTTAATACAAAATAATTTATTTCAAAAATTGTATTTATTATAAAGAAAATATAATAAAACTTAAAAATGTTTCCAAATTTTATAGAATATATTTTCTACCACTTAAAAATTAGTTAAACATTTTATATTGTTAAAACAAATTTATTATAAAATTAAAAATCCAAAAATAAATGTAAAAAGAAAAAAATTTCTGAAACCAAAAAGGTTTACTTAAACTACATAGATTATTTTTCGAAAAATATTTGCTATAATAATGTTTAAAAATAAATTCCAGAAAGTTTTATTTTTACTAAGTGAATATATACAATATTTTTAGAATTTGGAAATATAAAAAAAAATTATATAAAAAATTGTTTAGTTAAAAGATAAAAAAAAAATTTTAAAACTTAACAAATTTAATTAAATTTAATAATAAAAACGAGATAAATAAAAGTCAATTTAGAAATTAATTTATGATTTTTTAATCATAACATGTTATTCATTATTTAAAAAAATTTCACCCAAATTCGACTAAATCTTTAGAAAATTTTTTAATCTAGAAAAATTTACACTTTAAGGAAGTTGTAAAAAAATTATAACAAACATTTTTTTTATCGAGAAAAATTTAATTTTTTTCGTTGGGACTTAATAAAAACTTAAAAACTGTATTCCTTTTCGAAACCCATTTCTTATTTCATACTCGATTTGAAAAATAAATTTCCGATAAGTCGTAAAACCTCTTCGGTTTAAATGTGTATTTTTCGAAACGAAAAAGCCTTACGAAAGCCTTCAATCGACAAAATAAAAAAAATTAATGATTTTCAACCTTGTAAAATAGTTATTGCGGTAAATTTTCATTGCAGAAAAATATTTTTGTGCCGAAAATTTTCTTAATATTATTACGTAAGTCTTCAAACGAAACAATTGCGAAAAATAATTTTCCAATCTTCTAGAATAATTATTTTCGCAAAATTTTTGTTGCAGAAACACAATTTCGTGTGATAAAAAAAATTTCTTAAATATTTGAAAAATATTTCGAAATTTAAAAAATTTACTTAGTACTTATAATTGCCCTTCTTTTTCGTATCTATCTTCTAGAATAATTATTTCCGCAAAATTTTCGTTGCAGAAAAATAATTTCGTGTGATAAAAAAAATTTAAAAAGTATTTGAAAAAAATTTCGAAATATAAAAAATTTACTTAGTACTTATAATTGCCCTTTTTTTTTTGAAAATTATTCGATTTTAATAATATTATGACGTAAGTGCCTTTAAGAGAAACAATCTTAAAAAAATGTTTTCCAAGCTTGTAATTAGCCATATAACGGTAAAACTTTCAATCTAAGAACAATTTTTTGTGCCGAAAATAGATTCGAAAAGTTTCGATATTAATTTCAAAAACTTATTTAATATTTATAAATAACCACCTACCGTTCAATTTTACAAATCCGTAAGAATTTAGTTTCGAAAATATGCACTATTGTATTTTTTTTTTTTAATTTCAATGTTTTTGCTCCTGTGTGTGACGCATTTCCAATATTGTTATTTAGATATATTACATATTTATTTTATTATATTCAGAATCCATCCAATTGAATCAAGCGCGAAAGCTAAATGCGTTAGCAACCCACAATATACTGAAAACTTTGCCGTAGCGCCACACTCTGGTGTTACCGGATGTTGAAAGCCGACTGACAGCTCAATTCTGAAACAACTGTCGTAAACGAAAGAAACATCTACAAACTAACGAAAAAAAGCGCAGATTTATGAAGCCGTGGCGAAGTTTACATGTATACATAGATACCTATGAATTGATAAATATGTATACGTATTTGTGTGTGCACCCCAGCATCCACGCATTAATACACAGTTAGCGGAAATTTTGAAGTACCAAAAATTTTCGAACTCACTGCCCGTTCATCGGACGCGCCGAAGGTGCCCAGCAAATTTGCATAATTGAAAAATTGTTTATTTAAAACGCACCATTTCGCTCGGAGAGCCCACTGTGCCTGTGCGCCTGGTCACAGTATAATTAGGCAGCGGGCTTACATTTTATGTATTTGTAATTTGTTTGATATTTTTTTGTGTAATAATTTCGCATTTTGCGCTGTGTTGTGACGCCATAAAATGTTTTTGTTGTTGTTTTTTGGAAATGTCTCTTTTAAATTAAAGTTGAGGGTGGCGAAGGTTGATTTATTATTTAAAAGGACTTTTTCAAAGCCCACAAAAACACAGCTTAAAAGCGGATTTGTATAAACTTGTAATTAATTTTTAATTGAAGCTCAAAATAAATAATAAATATGTATACATACACACCTACTATAAGGGAGTAATAAATACACTTCTAATATACATATACATACGTATGTATGCAATGTATATATGCCTGTATATATTGTACCTCCATTCTATATAAACTTATCTGAAGTGAACACCTAAGTCCCGCTGGGAAAGGTTCTACTCCACTTATTCCATTAGTCGTGGTTCGAACATCTCTTGAATTGGCAAAAATGATTTTACTTCTCAATTATCCCACATTCATATGCTATTTTTGAATATTTTGATATTTTTGCTATTTAAATAAATTACGCTTTAAAAATTTCATTAAATGTAAGCTTGATCAAATTGAAAAATAAAAAAACAATTACTATTTTTTTACAACAAAAATTTTTAAAATTCAAAACGTGAAATCAAATAAAAATTAACAACGAATTTTTAGTATATGTATAAAAAAAAATTTACTTTTTTACTAAATTATTTTTTGTCAATCGAAATTCATACGAAATGAATTTTTTCTACTTTTTGAATAAAATTATTACATATAGTTAAAAAATATTAAAAAAAAAATAAATATAATAGACTGCGTACTTTATTAAAGTATTTAAAAATTTTTATTTAATTTTTCTTCTTAGATATTTTTTGTAAATATTTCAATTCAAAAATTTCATTCAAAATGAATTCTTATTGCTTTTTGAATAAAATAAATAAATATAATTTAAAAATAATAATTAAGAAAATAAGTATAATTGTTTGCACACTGCTTTAAAGGAGACAGAAACATTAAAATTCCTTATTTTTTTTTAATGTTTTACATCTGCAAAAAAAAAAAAAATTTGAAATAAAAGTTAAAACATAACAGTTAATAAAAATCATCCAAATAAAATTTGTATATAATTTATAAAAAAACAAATCAACAATTCAAAAAAAAATATTTTAATAAAAATTTTATAAAGATTATATTGAATTTGGAGTAAAAAAACGGAAATCATTAAATATTAAATAAAAAAAGATTATATTGAATTTGGAGTGAAAAAACGGAAATCAATAAATATTAAATAAACTCAGCTATTGATAGGTAATAGTATGTATTTTATAAAAGTTAAAAAACCTTAAACATTTTTTTATTAATTTCTTTTTTTTTTATTTACACCAACAACTATGTTTTTTTTGTAAATAAACAATAACAATTAAATCAAATACCCTCCTTATAACATTTTTTTGCGTAAAATAGGCATTTTTATAAAAATAATAAAAATATGCTTTAATTTAAAAAAAATATTTGAATAAAAATTGTATAAAGATTAAAAAAATAATATTTATAACTAAGAAACTTTTATTTATAAAATAATTATTTAAATCATATTGAACTAATTTATATTTTTTTTTAACCTAAAGAAAGCCCAAAAATTTTAATGTCGTTAATTTCCAAACACCAAGTAAAAATCCATATTTTTTTGTAATTTTTACGACAACGATTTTTTTGAATTATCATATCAATAAGCTTTATTATACACACACATTTTGAAGAAATCTTTTCTACAAATTCAATAAATTGTTTTTATTTGCTCTAGATATTATTTAGGAAAAAAAATTGATATACTTGTATTGTAATCAAGATGAAGTTTGATTTTGAAGAAGAATTTCTGACATTTTTATTTGTTCATATTTTTTACTTGTTTTACTTACGTTTTGTTTACCTCAAAAAGCAACACACAAACATAAAGTATGCGTGTATGTGGGTGGCCATTTGTTGCTCGTTACATTTTATCTTATGAATTTAATTCATAAATGATTAATTTGTGAGATAAAAGCAAATTTGCGCCGAAAGATATGAAAGCAGAATTTTTCATCGTCGAAGAAGAGAGTGATGGCGTGCCACTAATTGAAAGCGTTTAAAGGAAGCTGTTTGAGGGCATTTGTGTGTGTTGAAGACAGTAACAAATGTAAATAACATCATTTATAATTAAGTTGTTAGGCAGAAGACCTAATGATGACTGACTGTTGTTGTTGATTTTATGCTTTCTGAGAGTTGATTGGCTCGAAGTAGACTACTTCAAGGCGCACGATTGACAGGTGTTGTGTATTAAATAAGAAAAACAAAATCTTTCTCGAAAATATATACAAACTAATGATACAGTATTTGACGGCGAAGAAGGCGCTTGACTTCCATGGCATCTGCGCTGTGTTTGTTTTTATTTTTGCTTGTGGTCTTAACTAATTTAAATATGCTTATATTGAAGATTTATCTAAAATGCTATTCAAAACAAATTACGCAATGTTTTTTAATGTCTTTGGCGTTACTAAAGTGAAGCTGAAACAGCTGAAAGTTTGCGCGCCCTAAAAGTAGGCAACACCCAAATAACTTGAGCACCAGCAACAATGCGTAATATCAAATTAATTTGCAAACAAAGCGCTTATTACTAACTAAAAACGTGGTATACGGCAATATTAATATGATTTGTGTGCTTGTTTGCTAAAATTGTGCCGCAAAGTATGCACTAGCCATAAATAACGATTTATAAGTGACTTTAATAAATGAAATTGCTGGCAAAATCGCTTGTGATTGGATTTCTGAGTTATTTACAGTAGCTTTCAATATTGTAATTTATGCACACTTGTATGTATATGTGTGTGTCTTCGCGCCTAGGGCTATGCTAGCTTACTTCCTTCGCCTGCCTGCTGCATTTTTTGCTAAGTTTTTCTGCAGTAAGCGCGCCAGCCTCGAGCGTATGACCACTCAAGTGCGATAAATCTTCAGAAAATCTGCAACATATCACATTTAATGGCCAACAGTGTAAGCTCTTTGATGGTTGAGGGCAAGAAAAGGGCGTTTCACACACACACACACACAAAAGGGTGGAAAAGTGTAACAAAAGAAATGCAAACATATTTGTAGGCATTTCAGCATACACACAAACTCAAGCAGAGTTTCTTTTACTGCAGGCTATGCAACATGTTGCTTGTTAGCCGAAGCTCGAGCTTGGTAAGTGCGCGAGAAAAAATTGCAAGTGACCTACAAGTGGAGTTTTCAGTGTGTGTGTATAACTCTGTATGGTATATGTGTGTGAGTTGTTCGTTGACATTTGCTTCTATGCGTGTAGGCGTTTTGCATTTATGTCTGCCCACCTCATGTGTGTGAGCCGTCATTTATTTGCAAGAGGACCCTTGTGGCAGTTTCACCTATACCTAAACAAGCACACACACTTATGCACATACTATACAAACACAAGTCTATACTAGCAGCAAAAAAAAATACTAAATCGTTCACAAAAGACTGTTTGTTCAGCACGTCTAGCAGGTGGGCGGCACTTTCTAATGGGCGTGCATATAAAGTGCCTAAAACTATACCTAAGCGGCTGGTATTCATTTTTTTGCTCCTGTAATGCCTGCATATATGCCTCAGAGTTTTTATTGCAATTTTGCAATTTTATTTTCTTTTTTCTGCACGTTCTTCTTACACTCAATGGCGTTTTTAAATTGAAATGTCGCACAGGATATACGAGCCAGTGGCTTTGATAGGTTGTACTGTGTGTGTGTACGTGTGGGCGTATTTGTGTATTTGTAGGCGCTTGTTTCAATATGTGCACGCCTTACAGCACTAATGCTAAACACAATCGCGTTCGCTGCCTACTTTTCGGTGGCTTAGTTAAAAGTCATTGCATAGCGCTAGGCTCTTTTTGCAAATATTGGATTTCTGGCTGACATTGCTGCTGTTGGAATTTGCAAATGTTAATGTCCGCAAATGTCAAGGTATTGTTACTGATTAAAGGCGTGAAGTAAAATAAATTGTCGGTTGCAAGTATAGACATTTTCTGTTTGTATTTTCACTAATTTCCAAATATTTTTCTTTAATTAAAAGATGGAAAAAAAGGAATTCATTGATTTATACTTATTTGTGTTTAATTTTTTTCATAAAATTTTTTAATAATTAATTTTTTTATTTAAATTAATACAATTTTTATTATATTGTAATTTAATTAATTAATTTAATTAAAAAAAATTTTTTTTTTTAAATTTTATTAAACATTTTTTTTTTTTTGGTATTTAAGTGCTTTAAATTAAACAAAATATTTTAGAGTGTAAAAAACAAATTATTTTACCATGCGATTTTGAAAAAAAATTTTTTTTAATTTATTTACAAATTTTAAGTTGAAAGTAAGCTCCGAATTTTACAATGACCCTAAACCGAAAAAGTATATTATAAAAAATTAATCTTGTTTTATAAAATTTTAATTCTACAAACTTTATTAAATAAATTTTATGTGTCAAAAAGTGTTTTTTAAAATTTTTTATTCATACATTTTTACAAAAATAATAAAGAATACCATACTTAGTCGTTAAAAAACAATTCTAGAGAGCAGTTTTTATATCATTATAAAACCCAATACATATGTCGTCGAAACTTACTTTTGAAGAGTTTCTAAAAAATGTACAATCCAGTCATGCATGACAATTTTGTGACAAAATAATGCTGCTTGAAAATAAACTGCTTGACAAAAGCTGAAATCAATTTAGTTTTATCAACTTTTACATAACAGACCACTTGAGAGACCAATTTTATTGTAATATATGTCCAATATATAGCAAAAACTTACTACAACACTCCCGTCATGCATGACACTTTTGTGACAAAATTATGACAATGGTCACTTAATGTATTTCTTGTAAAAAAATAACGGTCATGTCTAGATATAATAATAATAATAAACCCAACGATTACCCTCCTCCCGCCCAACCGACGCGAGGGGCGCAATCCGCATACGTGCAGAATTAGCCGAGTCAGAAAAGGCAAGAGAGTTTTTAAGTGTTGAGATCTAAAACTGCTCAGCTACAGAAACAAAAATTTCAACAGCTAAGATCTAAAGTTACAATATAATAAATTGTTACATTTTCATTTATTAAGAGAAAACAATAAAGTCTTTTTAATTTTGAAAAGTGAGTCAGATAAGTCAAATGTGCTGGAATGAGAATTAAAATCATGACATATACGGCGGAATGGCTCGTTTAGTTCAAAATTTGATCTACAGGATTTTAGCAGTAAAGGTCTAAACTGCCTCGAAAGGCGAACCGGGATATTAAATTTAATTTCAGACAGGAGAAAAGAACTGGAAACAGTTCCATTCAAAAGTTTCACTAAGAATATTATGCCAAGCATTTCCCTACGACTAGAAAGTATAGGTAGATTAATAAGTTTTAAACGACTAGTGTATGGAGGTAGACTTACCCTAGCATTTGTATAAATGTCGATCTAAAATGCGCTTCATATCTTGTCTGTTTCAAATTAGTAGGGTTTTTTCGGGTTTCTGGGAGCAAACCTCAGTTTACCGCCACCCATTAGTTCACACCAACACATCTACACTTTAATTATTGACTGCGGTAAAACGATTAACGTTTCACTCGCCCGTAATTGCGTTTCGTTGTTTGCGCTGATGACCAACGAAGCGCTGCCAGCAACAGCAGCCAGTGCCAATACACTGGATCGAAAGCAACAACAGCAGCAACAAAAACTAATAGCATTCTATTGAGTGGTTGCTCCAAGTTGTAAACCCCAGAGATTCACACATACGAGTATATAAACATGCACATACAACGGCGTAGACACCCACAAATAAACACATTAAAGTCGGTGGAGTGTAAACGTGTATGATTTCTTTGTTGGGCGATCGATGCCGACCCGCTTCGGTTGGTTTTATGTATGTGTGCATGTGACAGTGCCCGGCCCGTATTTGTGGCTGCTACCCCGGCACCAACACCGACATAGAGCCTGGCTGGCTGGCTGGCTGGCTGTTGTGTCGTCACCAGGCGCCGCAGGTGCGCACAGCCATCACTGCGCTGCCTTTTCTACTGACAGCGATTTCATTGTGCTTCGTTGACTTTGCTTTGCTTTGATTTCGATTTGGTTTGGTTCGATTTGGTTTGGTTTGGTTTGGCTTGACAGTTGCCAATGGCAGCGTAGGCTTTGCTACATTTTGATTAATGCAGTTAGCATGGAAAAAAACTTTTACGAGCACATATTTAGGTAACTGTGTGTGCGTTTGCTTACTTGTGTCAGCAGAAAAATATTTACCTTACACGCTTGCCTTGGCCAAGCGCTCACAGCGCTGAAAATCCAGCTGGCGCACGCTCGCGGCCATGTAATGGCTGTGGGTCAGGCCAACCAACCACAAGAGTCCCCGCCATTACATGATCGCCATGTAGGCTGCAAGTCGATTTCTCTGTTTATCGAGGCATACTTTGTGGCGCACACCTCGCTGTTCGCATAACGGCAGCTGACATTTTCGCCCGATTTGCTACCGCCCTTACACCTGCTATATATAAATGTGCCTCCACGCTTATAGCTATTTGCATAAAAATTCGTTTAGCCCATTAAAGTATGCTACGCCAAAAATTGCAACAACCTCGCCTGTGCCGCCCACGTACAGTTAGTTAGCTGCTAGGCACCTGGCGTGCTATGTCATATGCTCCAACACCAGCATATTTATACACCAACAATTACATTTACCCCAACAATCTATAAACACCTCCCTACCCACATTCGTTATCGTCGAAATGAAAATGCAGCTCTCATGACAGTCCCCGCTTTTTGCTAGCTAGTAACTACCTCCGGTTGCTGCATTTAATTGCATTTTACAGCCGCAGCTACATTTAACGAATTTAACCACACTATGCGGCGTAAAGTATGCAACGTTTACGGCGTTGTGGATTTATACGAATTTTACTCTGTTTTTTATTTTCGTTTTTTACTTTGTCGCGCACATTTATTCACCTGCTTGTGTTAATTGGTTTGCCTGAAATCGCATTTTTGATTATTATTATCGCACGTAGTGTTAATTTGTTATAAGCCCGAAAGTATGCTAACCAATTTGTATATATGCGAATTTTATTTAATTAAATGTTTTGCGTACAAACTGTAGTGAAGCGGAAAATATTTAAAATTGGATTTAAGACGAGCAGAATTTATAAGCTGCTTCAATTGAATTTTTTAAAACGAACGTATACATCCAGGCGCAGAAGAGCTGGTGTTGTGTTTTTTTTTGACCGAACTATGCAAGTTTTTTTTATAAAAATATTCACTAAGAATTTTTACTTACTGAAATAAATAAATTCCAATTTTCGTATTTAATAGAAATTATAAATTAAAATAATTTTTAAAAATTTGTTGATTTTAATATTTAAAAAAATTAATTTTTTTTTTGGCTTTATTTAAAACAAAATTTTTCGAGTTTTTGTTTTAATGGTTTTTTAAATCTACAGTTATACGTGTAAGTATATTCATCTTGAATTTTCAAAATATCATCTTTTAAAAAGTTTAAAAAATTTTAAATTCTTTTTTTATATTTACATATTATGTACATGTGTTTATTCCTTTTGAATTTTCAAAATAGGGTTTCTTAAAAATAACTTTTTTTACGTTGGTTTTACATAAATTATATGAAATTATTTTTTTAAAAGTTTTTTATTTATATTTTTATAAATTTGTGGAACTTAATGAAAAACTTGACAAAAAAATAATCCGTTTTGAATTTTGCAATATTTTTTTTTTAATTTTTGTAATAATTTTTGGTACATATTTTCAAAATTTTTTTTTATATTAAATTTTTAAAATTCCGATATATTGGTTAAATTTTCGAAAAGTTATTTTTCAACAAAAATTCAAAATTTTTTTCAATGCATTCACACATACATATAAAGTTCAAAAAATTATTTTCCAAATATGTTTATTAATTTTACTAAATAATAAAAGAATTTTAGTGTAACTGAATTTCCTTCAATTCTCCCTTACTTTTCAACTAATAATTTTTCTCAATTCCCTGACGAATATTATTTCACTGACATTTATATACATAGTTATAAATCATGTTAAATTAATACACAATTAATTAATTAACTTCCATTAGTATAATCCGTAATCCGTAAACGCTTCACATACAACGATAAAGACTCACTCTTATGAGCAACAACTTTCTTACATTTCAGCCGCCAGTCATGCATGCGCTCAGTCGACATCCGTTAGACCATGAAATCGTCAGAAAAGTAAGAAAAGCAAACTTTATTTGCTTCGAAATTGTTTGCTTTGCTGCAAAAGTTTTCCAAAGCCATATGAATTTGTTTGCAATCAAACAAATACACCGAATCTTGTGTATAAATGTATGTGTGTGTGCAAGTTATATGCTAGTCATAAACAATTAAAGAAATCTGCGTATAAATGCGTGAGCATGCTCAAACTTTAACGTGGATATTTGTACGTGTATTTGTAGTTTTCTTCATTTATATTGATAAGTAAGTTGAACTTTTGCTTTTCCTCTGGTGCTTTTGAACCTGAAGTTAGTACAACACTGCTTATTTTAGTGTGGCGTGACAGTGTTTTGAAGCTGTTGGAAGGATATATGAAGTAGTTGAATGCTTCGTTATTGAGTGCCACACTCTTGAAGTCTCAGAAGTACTGTAAATTTTTGATATACACAACTTCTGCTAGTTCTATTGAGACTGTCATGAAAACTGAACATTTTTAGATAATTTTTCATGACAGCGTGTATTTTTACATTAAATAGCAGATGATTAAGGAAAAAGTTAAAGATTTTCAAGCAACTGAGAGTCACAATTGTAGACTTTTAATCGCAACTAGTTTAGGCAATATTTTATGGTTTTAGAATACAAAATTGGCATCGTGGTGATATGTTATATACCGTAACTAGTGAACTCTGATATATAAGTTCAATTTTGCGTCTGTAACTTGTATTCCATATTCATGATTTGAAAGTAAGAGAGAGAAAAAAACTTCCATGTAAGCAACTAGTCAGAAGGTGAAAACAAATGATTTTGTATACCCCAAGTCAATTTTTTTCGCCTGTCACCAACTTTACTGGCATGACTTTCTATCAACTAATTAAAAAATTCTCGTGAAGTAGTTAAAAAAAAAATTCTAAATTTACCACAAACATAGCTAAAAATGTTTTACCAACTTTTTTTGGTTAAATTTCCTACGGAATTTTGCAATTGTTCACAAATTTATAATAGACTAGTGCTAAACTACTAAAAAACTAGTTACGAATTCACCAGCAAAAACAATAAAGTCTATTTGAGACACTTTTTAGTATCCAATTCGAACATTGTTTTACTAAAAAACTGTAATAATTAATTAGTTGACATAATGTCGTTCTGAACTAGTTGCGAACTAGCTACCAAATAACACCAAAATCTTGTAATTCTAATAGTGAAACTGTCTTGCTTCAAATTTGCGCCTATTTTACTGAAAAGCAATAGAAAAAGATTAGTAGACAAAAACTGGTTCTTAACTAGTTACAAATTAGTTACCAATGGTACACAAATATCTTGTAAGTCTATTTTACACACTTTCATGGTCATAATTTATACACAGGGCTCATAGTTTTATTGCAATTTCAAAACTTTTAACGGACTACTAACAAACTAGTTACCAACTGTGCACAAGACATTTTTCAGTCTAATTTAACTACTACCATGCTCATAATTGATGCTTAGTTTTTCTATTTTAATAGCGATTTCAAAACTTTCAACGGACTAGTAACAAACTAGTTGTACACTAGTTACCAACCTCTTGCCAAATCCATCTGTGAGTATAACACTAAATCTTTTTGTAGTTTAACTGCACGTATTATCTTACCACCTTGTGATACATGTTGCTTTCGTAGTGCCAACAAACCGCACACACTGTAACTAAGACCGGCTAAACAGATTGTATTACAAGCTTGGCATCTACATGACGCACTGACATGGCTACAAGTTATGTAAGATGCTGCGGCATTAGATTCAGATGTACGGGTATTAGTCAAAGTTGTGGTTGTTGTGCGTATTTTTTTTTTTTTTTTGTTTTTTCTTCTTTTTAGACAGATTGACATGTTGCATGCTTTTAGGCTTAGCCAACGGCGCTGCACGCATGTATTTGACTAACTTTTTCACAATTTTTTGCGAACGTCAGTGGAGCTGACAGCTTTGCAGGATAGCGTTGTGTGTGAATATGCGTATGTGGAAGCCACAAAGTCAAAAATAGCAACCATCAAACAATCAGTGTCGACATAAATCCCAACAATTTTCGGATTCTATGCTGATACCAGATCTGTCGGTGTATCTGCCTTTAAATATTTGTATGCATGTGTGTGTGAGTATGTAAATAATCACAGTTTTGTGGGCGGCGAACGAAAATAGTTTGTTGCATGGCTGCTTGGCAGCTTGACAGCAGGCCTGTGGCCAAATACGATATGGCGGCAAAATTTTCATTAAGCTGATAAGATTTACCTTCAATCAGATTTTTTGTGGAGAGCATATGGTATGTGTGTAGCTAAGTTGTTTGTACGGCAAGAGAGTAAAAGAAAATAAATTTTTTATGAAAAAATTATAATTACTCGAAAGACTTCAGCTATTGATTAAATGGATAATAAAAGACGTAAGTTAATTTTAATTTTTACTACAAGATACTTATAATTAAAGGGAAAAAGAAGAAAAAAAAATGAAAGAAACAGTAGAATTTTGTTACTTGTAGCAAGGTAAATAGATAGTAAATAGAGAAGGAAAGCCTACCTTTGACTAAAATACATTAAAAATAAGCCATTTTCGAATAAAATTTTAATAAACTGAAGTCTATACACAGGCCGTCGTTTTTTCTTATCCAATTCATTCACCTAAATTGTGAGTTTTTTTTTTAATATTTATTTTATAAATCAAAAAATATTTTCGTGACAATGTATTTTTTTTTTATAACTGCTTAGAAGTCTAGTCTACCCGCAGGCGCGAGTTGGCTTTTTTTGAATTCTTACTAATATATAAAAATCTTTTTTGAACGATTTCTTTTCGATTAGTCATACAATACAAGAAAATATTAGAAATTTATTATGAAAAATATTTAAATGCAATTTTTATCATAAATATACAATATAAAATATATATACATAAATAATAATTTTTAATTCTATTTATTTTAATATTATGGCATTAATTTTTTGTTAATATATCTTAAAAAGTAGTATTTTTTAGCAGAAAATATCATTTCACTTAGCATTAAAGTCTAACCACAGGCGCAGTGCAATTTTAGTATCTCATAACTACAACAAATTTAACGCTTCTTCTGCCAAACTTTCTTCACATGTTTATTTACAGCTAAATGTGTCGAATTTATAATTAAAATACTGCTGTGATACACTCAAGCTTTAAGCAATATTTTGCTTTTAAAAAATATTTATATACTATATACCAACCATAATTACTAAATATAATTCTATTTATTGCACCCGTAGGCATAATTTGACTTACACAGCCGCAATTTACTGCTGATGGAAAAGATGTGACTGAGAATTTCGGCACAAAAAAAAAACTCATTAAGCATTAAAAATTAAGTGCCAGCATATTTTATAACAGAAACAAAGTAAAAAGTATCAGCTGCGCTTATAAAAATGAGTTTCCGTAACAAATAGCAAAATATTGAAGCATAACTTAAGGCGCTAGGTATGATTTATGAAATGTGACAGCCAAAGTTATTTAAAAGTCAAATTTATATTTAAAAATTAAAGCTTGGGCATATCATGAGCATTGCTACTTCAAAAATTTTCACAAATAATTCCGCATTGCTTTACATATTACAGGAAAAATCGTAATATAAACGGGAATCATGGTTTTTGCGACCATTATTGGTGTACTAATGTACTAATTAGTGCCGCATATGACGGAATCTCTAAATTTTTAATAACTGAACGTACTAAGTTACAATAATGCATTTGTTTTTATGAAACTATGTAATCAGAAAATATAGCCTACCTTCAGGCGGTATAAATAATTTTTCTGCTAGAGCTGCAATAATGTTCCTTGTATTGAGTGTTCATATTGGTCGAAAATTACAATTATTTTGAGTTAGTAAATATAACAAATTTTTACTTTTTGTGGAAAATTGCATATCTGCAGGCGCCACTAAGTTTTCATATGCCATAATTTTTGTATTGTTTGGTATATTTTGTTCCAATTAGTGGCGTATAATTAGTAGTTTTATGCGCAAAATTTGAATTTAATATTTATATATTAGCGTACAACAACACACTAATGTATTTTAACAACAATTAATACTAAATTTGTATAAAATCTTCTGCGGAAATATATTGAATTTGTTGATGCTGGTAAAGTAGCCAGCACTACATATGTCAACGGTTTACATTTTCAAAAGCGCAACTAGTTCAACTAAGCTTTTAAACATTCAGATGTTAGTATAATATTAGGCGCAATTAAATTTAAATGCATTCCTGTTCATTTTTAAAAATTGTTCTGAGTAATATAAATCGCTCACTTCTAAACGCCCGTTTAAGCTCCTTTCTGTTATATTTCATATACTTTGGAACTAAATTTCGCAGTCTAGTGCGCCTGAAAGTATGCAAATTCCTATTAGCAACAGCTGTTCGAGACATTAACATGAAATTGCTCTTCGACGATTGATTGAATACACATACAAACTTGTAGTATATAAAATTTTATAGCCAATGTGCTCCGAAAAAGAAGAGAAAAAAATCGTGCGCCGGAAAGTGTGTAAAAAATAAAAAATAAAGCATTACAAAATTCAAAAAAGAAATAAATAACGGTAACTACATAGATTTTCAATTAAAGTCTGCAAAAAGCACTCGCCAGACTACACAGATTTGTGTATTTCGACCAAGACGCGCCTGTATAATATCAGTACATAATTTCTCTTTTTTCGCAAACTCTTCCTACGTGCCACACTTATAAATTATATATTAGCCTGTCTGTTTGTTGCCTACGCTTAAAATAATTTTTCTAAGTCAAAACGTACCATTTTACAATATTGCTGCATATCTTCAGGCTGTATTTTTTACCTGCATTGCATAATTATTTAAAATTCAAAACATGTCGGCGAGCCTTACAAATTATTCGAAGTTGGTTTTTTTTGCTCAAACTGCCTGTGTACATACTTGTAGTGTTCTCAAATATTCTGGCATACTCTTAGGCTTGCTTTAGCAAAATCTTAAACATATGCCTAGCTTTTGCATGTAGTTCATGCTTACGGCGAGCTTACTTCAACGGTAAATACTGCTTGTCGCCTTTTGCTGGTTTTATGTTTTCGCTAAATGTTTGCGAAAATTGTGCCTGAATGTAGGCAATGATTTCAAAGCAGCATATGTTGCTTAAGTGAAATTTTGTTTACGTTTGCTTAAGTTCTTTACGTGCTTGCGGAGTAATTCGCATGTCAAATCTTTTTTGTACTGCTTTGAATTATGACTTTATTGAAGCGGCAGTCAACTTCGGTAGGTGTTCAATACCGTTGAGCTGTTTTGGCATGCGTTTCTAAGGGTTTTTTTTTCGCTTTGCAATTTTATACTGGAACTAGAGTGAGTCAAGAAGAAGGTTTGATTTAGACCCGTAATACTTTGAGAAATTGCTCATATCGACAGTGCCAAGCGATCGATTTCCGTACTTTTTGAGGAAAGTATATATATTATATGTATATATTTAAAATAGGTATTTCTTGTGTTCCAGAAAATTGCTACAGGTAACTGTAGAGAGATCTAAGCTCTGAGCTTATCATACAAAAAATATTGCAAATCTTTCTTTCGAACAGATATATTCAGAGTTTATATAATTTTGGAGTGAGTTTCTTAAAGAGTAAGATACTTTTGTTCTGTGATTGTAATAAAAAAGTATTGCCAAAGTCTTTCGAATAGATGTAGGCATATCCAGAAGTTATTTCGTTTTGGGGTGAGTTTCTTAAGGAGTTAGATAGTTCAGAATATTAGAAGACTACCATAAAGATTTTTTTGTTTATTAAATGTCTTCAGGTATTATTATTCCAGTACACTGTTTCCAGCTCTAGAAATTTCCGGGCGTAAAGGATTTCTTAGCTCTAATCTTGAATTACTACTCACACAAAAGTAGATTTAGTAGATTTATCACCAGAATGTCATTTTTACTTCAGCAAGTATTTGTATACTTCTTAATTCCAGAATAGTGTTCCCAGCGTCATAAAATCGCTATAGAACCATCTAAAAATAGGTATATATAAAAAAAACTATATTCTCTACGTGCAACTCTTCTCTTTTAGCAATTTTACCCTTTTCTAATCTACGTTATTGCAGACTTTTTAGTAAATTTTCTTATTGTCCCACAAAAATTCTTGCATACTTCGCAGACCACGTGAAACTTTCTCTTAACCTAACTTTCAACACTTTCACTGCCAACGCGCTATTTTCATTTTATTATTATTATTTTTCGTTCGTTTTATGTATTTTGCATTCTATTTGCACCTTTTTATAAGCATGTCACTCTAATAAAATTTATTTTTACTTTCCACCACTCTTCTTATTCACTTATTTGTTGGTCGTACTTTGTTTTATTTATTTATAGCTTATTTTATTTTTGCATTCACTTTGTTGTGTGGTTGTGTATGTTGACACTGTGCACTGCCTTGGCTTATTTGTTGTTTTCGCTTTCATTATTTTGTGTTTATTTTATTTTTTCGATTTTGTTGTTGATTTTTTGCTCTTCGTTTTGTTTTGACTTACTTTCGTAAATACTTTGACAAGTGTCGAGTACGTGACGGTTAATAGCATACTTTAAGGCACTCACACAATGTTTAGTTGGGTGGAGTGTTGACCGTAAAGTGTCCGGATCAACTCAGGAGAGCTTTCTTCTAGTTTATTTATTTATTTTTTTTTTAATCATTAACTTAGTTTGCACTTGTTGGAAATCTTTTCGAAACCTCAGCATTGTAGTTTAATTTAATGTTGACAAGTGAGGAAGACAGTTTAAAGTCAAATATAGAACAAAACTTCAATAAATGCCAACTTTAGTGCTATCAAATTTAAAGCAAAAGAAATATCACTAAAGGTTCTACAAAATTGAAAGTTTTTATATAAGATCCTTATTATGAAATGAGCATCCTTTTTGACCGATACTTCAGCAAATATTTGTCTAACAATTTGTCCTCTCATCGGTCATCAATCAGTTAGTGTTACCACATTGAAAACTGTTGAATTTACTTTTTTGTAGCTTACTTTTTGTACTAGAATTCTTCAGCAAGTTTGATTGTACAGTTTGTGTGACAGCTATATGCTATTGTCATCCAATTTCGACAAATAAGCATTTACTTGGTGGGAAAAGGACGTGTGCAAAATTTTAGATCGATATCTCAAAAACTGAGGTACTAACTAGTATACGTATATACAGACAGATATGACTAAACTGACGCAGCTCGTCACGCTGATTATTGAATGTTACAAACTTCGTGACAAATTTAATATACCCAGTTCAGTGTTTACGTTAGTTTAAGCTAAAGGATAATGAGCCACATTTCTGTAAGGGCTTGCCATGGAAGGAAAAAGTCTCCTAAACTCTTTAATTAAGTGGGCCTAGGCGAACACTCTGAACTACAATAGTTACGGTGAACATCGAACTTTTGAGGGGGTTTTGGTATTTTATTATTACATTAAAAACTTCGATATAGTCACGACTATACGTGAACTAAACGTATCTAAAAGTATTCATCTACTGTTGGAAGACTACGAATCGCCTGCCTGGCATTTGAGCAACAGCTCACTTATTTATAAATGCATTAGCATACTTTTAGGCTACCCGTTGGGCATGAGCATTTAAATGTAGCGACAGTGTCTTTCAGTTTTCTTGCTTTCAGTTAGCGAAATTAAGTGGCTTTCGGTGTTTGTCCTGTATGCGGGTCATGCTCGGTAATACTGCTTGTAAATGCAATTGCCATGAAGAGAGCGCTGGGCGCCCCGAAGCGTGGGGAAAAAACACTCAGTGTAACAGTTTAGTAAGACCTTAGCCATTATGATGTGCATGCACAAGCCTATTCAGCTTAGCTAAGTAACTTTTTTGTTTTTAGTTCTATTGCTGGCTATAACGCTTGCGAGTTCATACGAAAAGTTATTTTTAGAACTTTTAGAAATATTTGTAAAATTTTGTTGTAATCTTTTGCTTGACTACATGCTGCACATAACTTGTTGTTTTGTTTCCGAACAGTAATGTAGCTTAAAACTCATTAAAGTAAAATACAAAAGGACTTATTGCGTAAATAAGCGCCTAAAAGCGCACACAAAAATTTTTGTTTATATGCAAACGTTTGCCGCTACACATATAACGGTACATATATATTTAAAAAATATGTATTTATGCATGCTGTGCACGCTAATAAATTCATCCTTTTTTCCGCCCTGCAAAACTTTTAAATCACCCAAAATCCAGCAGTTCAAACTTTTCCAGCAACAACAACGTGCGCTGTTGTGGGTGTTGTATGAGGCAGCGTGCTTTGGGGTGACTTACAAAATGTTTCCAAATTATTCAGGGCAAAATTGTTGACTTGCTTGCGCTTATATTGACTGGCGGATGAGAAATATGGAGTTTTTTTTAACATACATGTAGGCGCACAGACAATGAAAAGTGCAAGTAAGCTAATGGAGCGGGCAGCAACAAGCTAAAACTGCGTATTGATAACAAAATTCATGAATATATATTTATGAAAAGCAAAAATACCGAAATTTTTCACAGTTTCCCTGAGGATGTGTTGGTGTGTGAAGGAAAGTGCTGCAAGCAAAGTTTGAGGGGTTCGAGCTTTATGGCTTATTCGCCGCTTTATTGTGTGCCTTTGCATTGATTGCATATATGATGTGTCATTGAAGAGAAATTAATGAAATATGAAAATAATGTTTTCGCGCGTGTGTTTGCTTGTGTGCGTGTTTATTCATTGTATATGAGTGATATGTGAGAAAAGCAATTTTTTTCTATTAACTGTGATTAGAATACACAAGCACGAACCGTGTGTACATACAACGGCAAATTCACTCGTGAAGGGTATTTTAGCTACGGTGAAATCGAAATTAACGCTTTTTTTTGTTTGTTATTTTCTGATTATTTTATTAAATTTTTTTACACAAAATTAAGACGACAACAAAATTTATTAAAAATATTTAAATATTTTCAGTTAAGAGTGTATGTAAAATTATTTTTAACAATTTTTAAAATAATCACACTTAAATTATTTATAAACGTTTTTTTTTTTGTCTTTTTTAATTTTGGTAGTCTGTGCTTCTTTTTTTTTAGTTAATCTTTAATTTAATTTTTATTTTTTTAAACAAAATTTTTGATTGAAATAAGGTTACTATATATTTATAGGTCAAGATAAAATTGTATTTCAAAATACTTTTTAAAAATTTTAAATATATAAATTTAATTTTTTTTAATCAATTTCTATACTTTTCTTGCATCTGTATACACTTGGTACTTTTTTTTGGATTTTTTTTTTTTTGTAAATTGTATTATTAACAAATTTTAATTAAATTAATTAATTTTCCTTTAGTTTAATTGTTTTAAATTGTACTTGAAAAATATTTTCAAAAAAATAAAATAATTGAACTATTTATTTTAAATAAAGTTATATATGTTTCAATTGCATATAGTTTCTAATATTTTTAAATTGTTTTTGAAGTTATATTAATAACAACTTAAACGATAAAATTAATTTTTTTAAATATACCTTATTTTTTAATATTTTTTTATCTGCTTTTTGAATTTTTCCGAAATTTTTTTTAATTTAAAATTATATTTTTATATTTTTTTAGTCATTTTTTGTTATTAATTAAAGCTTTTTTCATTTTTTGTTTTTAAATTAAACTAAATTTTTTTTACATTTTCTAATGATTTTTTTTTTCAGAAATTATATTTTTGTATTTTTTTTTTAAATCGTTTTTTGTTATTAATTAAAGCTTCTTTAATTTTTTGTTTTTAAATTAAACAACATTTTTTTTATATTTTCTATTGATTTTTTTTTTTTTTTTTTGAATAAAAAGTATTAGAGAAAGTAGTTTTTATTTTTTAATTTGGAATAATTATTTTTATATTAATCAAAGCTTTTAAGAAATTTTTTTATCTATATTTTGTTATACTGTTTTTTTAATATTTCATTTTACTTTTTTTAATTAGAAATTGTATGTATATTTTTTTTGTAATATATCCCTTTTTTATTATTTTTTATATTTTTGAACTTTTATTCTTTACTTTGAATTTTTATATATATTTTATTTATTTAATTAATTATATTTTTAATTTTTTGTAATTAAAACATATTTGAAAAGTTTCTAATCTGTTTTGAAATTTATTTTAATCTGTATTATTATTTTTTGTCAATTTTTTTTTTTTAAATTTTTTTAATTAGAAGTTGTATTTTTGTTTAATATTTATTTTTTTATATCCTTTTTTTAGTTTTTTTATAGCTTCAAAATTTTTTTTATTTGAATTT
Source organism: Bactrocera oleae (assembly GCF_042242935.1). Taxonomy (NCBI): domain Eukaryota; kingdom Metazoa; phylum Arthropoda; class Insecta; order Diptera; family Tephritidae; genus Bactrocera; species Bactrocera oleae. Next base: position 7,762,973 of record NC_091539.1, read on the forward strand.
TTCTATATTTTTTTATTTAATTTAAATAGCGATTTTCGTAGTTAAACCATTTTTTAAAAATGTGTAATCGGTATTTAATTTTTTTATATATTTTGGGTTTTAATGTCTTTTAAATTTGTTTACATTATATTTTCTCTTTAGGATGTTATGTTAAAATTTAAGTAGTTCCAAGTCGAAATTTATTAATATTCGCCAAATAAATGGCCACTGATTTTTGTAATTGTTTATCGTTTTTGATTACTTGTATTAGGCTTCTTAATAACTTACTATACTTCTGGCTTAATAGTAGCTCAACTCTGTGGGTTTGTGGCGAAAGGCTAAAAAATAGCTACACTTTATAAGTATGTATGTTCATATAATATGTATGCTTTATATTATATATTATGTACATATTAAGCGTGCTTTTCTCCGCATATTTGCTTAGAGTGCGCGGTTATTTAAAGCGCTTTTAATTATTTCCATTGAAAAATCATTTTTAATTACGCGCATAAAACCAGCACATAGGAGTGGATGAGGCGCCAAAGCAAATATATTAAAGCACGGCGCTTAATGAGCCAAAGCAGAAGCTGCGTGACAGTGTGGGCAGTAAGTAAATCCGTGTGTATGTATATGTGTGTGTTAATAAAGGCATTCATGTGTGGACACTATCAATATTTACTCATGTGTGTGTGTATGTGCACTATTCTCACGCGAAACAGACAAGCTTATAAATATAGATGTGTGTATGTGTATGCGTGCTTATCTGCGGTAATTTTGCCACTTCCACACGTAGATAGTTGTACACACATACGCAGCGCATTGTTTGCTTAGCGCAATTAATTGAAAAAGCGGTGCTATTAATAGGTCTATTACTCTAGTATATATAGGTATAGCAATATATATAGTATTAAAAGCAATACATAGTAATAATATATATATATATTTTTTATATATTCGTTCCTTAATGGCTTTTCGAAAACATGTTCAATAGCACAAAATATTTTTCTTAATTAATGCAAGTTAAAAATTACTGTTTACTGCTTTTAAGCTTATCTGTGTAAAATACGCCGTAATTTACACCATCTCTACTCTTTTGTTATTTGCTATTACTTTTTTTATATCTATGCATAATTTTTTTTTTGCTACCATTTTCAAAATAACTTTTGTAGTATTATATGCTCGCTGCTATGTATTAAATTTTTTCGCCAACTTTTTTGTTTCATTTAAAATAATTATAATTTACCTTTCTGCTACCTTTTTTTACTACTTTTTGGCAAACATTTTCAACATATCTACTACTTTAATTGTCTTAACTTTCAAAATATTTTTGCTCTTTTTCTCGCCTTTCTACTATTTTGTAGTAATTTTTTTTTACTACACTTTTTTACTCTGTTTATTTAAGTTTCAACATATTTTTTCCTTTTTTTCGATTATAAAAATTACACATTACGTTTATACTACCTTTTTTACTACTTTTTGCCAAACAGCTTCTACTGCTCTACTACTTTTAAAATCATTATTCTTAACTTTCAGGATATTTTGTTTCATTTTCCCGCTTCACTGCTATTTTAAAACATATTTTTACTAAAATTTTTTTACTCCGTTTTTTTAGCTTTCAAGATATTTCTTCTTTTTCTCTCGCCTTTCTGCTATTTTACTACAGTTTTTACTGGTACTTTTCTACTCCGTTTAAGCATCTTTTCTCAGTTTAATTTTCTAAGTAATTTTTGTTTATTATTTTGTTCCGCTTTTCGCGGAGCTAAGTTTTAAATAATTGTACTTCTTTACAACTTTTAAACATATTGCCGTCCTCATGCTTTTCTCAACCTTGATACCTTTAATACTATTTTTCTGCTTCGTTTTGATATTCGTTTTACAATATTTTTTATTATTTTTCATTGTTCATGTACTTCTTTACTACTTCTCACTAAACTAACACTTCTACTAAAATCGTTTCGGCTACTCTCTTTTCTCACAACTTGTATGCCGTTACTACTATTTTTCTACTTCCTTTTTAGTTTTGTTTGTTAAATATGTTGGGTTATTATTTTTTATATTTTGTGTTTGTCTATCTGCTACTTTTTCACAACTTTTATATTTTTAGTACTATTTTTCTGCTCCGTTTTAGATTTCTTTTTTAAATCTTTATTATTACAATTTTTTTTTATTTTGTGATCTCCGTTTACTCCCTTTTTACACCTTTTATAATTTTACTACTACTTTTTTACTCCGTTTTTAGATTAGTTTTTTTAATTTTTTTTCTAACATTTTATGTTTTTTTTTTCGCGTCGTTTCAACTACTTTGTCGTTAAGCCTTAAATATTTGCACTACTTTGAAAACTATTTTAATCTACTCCCTTTTCACAAATTTTATACTTATTGTGCTGTCTTTTACCCTAACACTTTCGGCATTTCCTTTTTTTTACTAGCTCTGCTACACTATACTATAGATTCTATTTTTCCCTACCGTAATGTCCACCAACCACTTTTCACACACTCAGCCCACTCTACCACCACTTTTCCACTTACTCCTCCCTCATTCACGGCCGTCCAGAAATTAATTATCAATAATATGTCAATAACAAACAAATGCCATTTAGCTGATTACCGAAAACACTTACACAGTTACTCCAACAAACCAAAATCAAATTAAATGTCAGAAAGTCAATAGAGTTAGGGCACAGTGCGCCCAATGACCCTTATCGAGCTGCAAAAGTAAACAAAAATACGAAAAGCAGTATATATAAAGAGTAATAAAAAGCCGTTGTTCCTGAGGAAGAATATAATTCTTGGTATAAATGTCTGAAAGTTCTTTTCTCCGATAGAGGAATATATAGGATGCGTCAATCTCACAATTATGGCAGCTTCAGATAACATATCCATTTTACTGATATTCTTGAGAAAACAAAAATTTACTACGAGCTTTCAAATTGTAAACCATTAACAACTTTCACTAAACTTTGAATTTGGTTACAAAAAGGACAAACAGTGAACGCATAATTCACAAGAAAAAGAGAAGATACTTAGCGATCTAATAGACCGAGAGAAAAATGTTTTCAAATTCATAGTTAGTTGAAGAAAAGCCTTGAACTAATTAACTTAAACAGTAGAGCGGCTTACAAATATAATGTGTTCATATCTTGCCTCCATATCTTGCCTTCACATGCCGCTCAAAAGTATGTAAGAAAAATGTTTCACAGAAGTTTTTAGCTTGCGCTTAACTCTTGCAAATAGTGATGCTGCAAAAATCTTCATCAATCTTCATAAATACTTTGAAGCTCATCAAAAGTGTACAGCGAATTTATGAACAAATATTAGTAAGTTAATAATGCAACACATATTTTTAGGGCATACAAGATTTAACTTGTATTTAATCGCGCTGCTACTGTTTACAAGGCCTCACTTCACGCTTCATTTGCCACAGATGTGCTGAATTTGCTTTTAATTATTTTTCACAGCACAATAAACACAATAACAATAATAGCAGCAATTGCTGTATACACACAGGCGCAAGCAAGCAAGTCATCAGCACACAGTCATATTTATGCATGTGTGTGCGTATGTATACATATGTGTTTTAAATGTTATGCTGCGCTTGTAGTAGACTCTAAAGTTAATTACCCTTTAAATATTTACATAAATATTCATAACATAAAATGAAATTATTCAGCCGAAATGTATGCAGTAAAGTTTTTGCCAACACATGTGCGTTTTGTGCGCGCGTACACGCTATAACCGGCTGTGAAGCACAACTCACTAAAGCAGTTGTAGACGAATTTTGTGCTACTGACAGTATGTGTGTGCTGACATGTATGCGCCTAAAAGCACGCACACGTAACTCAAAATTGCTAACTATGCAGACATTTCCTTCAAACTGCAGGACCGCATGTTGAGCACTTTGTTCACTGCTGTCGCTTATAACACATTTCTGCGCAAGGTCATTGACATTAAGTAGGAAAGTTGCGTGAAAGTATAGCATGCTCGGAGGCGTTGTGTGCGATTTTTGTGCAGCTTTTTGGTGGGAAGAAACAAGTTTTTATGCCGCTATATATAGTTTGAGTGAGCTGAGAAATTTTGGGTTAATAAATTACGTAGAAAAATGATTTAAAAAAAATTTTGAAATTGTTTTAAATTAAAAAATTAAAATTTTAGCAATATAAATTTAGTAAACTTTTGGAATGATTTTTAACAATGAAAACTTGAAAAAAATACATAAAATTACAAAATATAATATGCGCAATCAAAACATTTCGAAAAGCTTTGTGAAGCCAGCAAAACTTCTCCAAAAAAATTTTCGCGTCAATCTGGGCATCGCAAGGAATAAGCTATGTTTGGCACGCTTAAATTTTTTAAACAAAACTTTCTTGTCGCCGTAAATTTTGGGACAATTTTACAGAGAAATGAAAAATGTATTGATAACAACTCAGCTGATGAAGAGGTAAAAATTTGCAATGCAAATATAAATATTATAAAAAATTTTCCCAACATTACAAAATTTCTTATTCAAAATCTATATATTTTCAAAATTCTGTGAGACGGTAAAAATTTAAAAAGCAAAACTTTCTCATCGCAAAATATCGTTTGGATAACTTTTACCTAAGTTTTTGAAGCTCAGAAATTTATTTACATTACTGCATTCATCGGAGGCTATTGTCCCAAAATTTATTGAATGAGAACTATGTGCTTTCAAAGGATGTTTGAAAGTAATATTTGTATATTAGGGACAAGACAATTATAGTTTTTTAATTTTTTATTGTTAAAAAAGTGTTGGGACACGTTTTATTACGAAAATTACCTTGATCTTTAGTAAATAGGAAAGTGTAAATTTATATAATACTGAGACAAAGAGACTTAAGTTTCATATATTTATAATAAATAACTTAATACAAACTTTGGGAAAACTTTTAGTGCTGAAATTTATTATTTATTATTTTTAAATATTATTTCATTGGTGTGTTGTTTGGTTTAAATATTGTAAGCGAGAAGCGCCTTAATTTCCAATTTTAGATTTGATATTACTTCTGGGACAAAAAAATATTTAAAAGAAATTCGGGACTATAACTAAAAGTTATGATGCCTGTGGTATATTGTTCTGATTTGAAAATGGGTCGAAGGAAATATAAAATTCAAATAATAATAATAATTAAAAAATCATAAATAAAAATTTGGGACAATAATGAAGAGTTACAAACTTTAAAATACGGAAAAAATTTTTAAAAATGTAAAATTTAATTACTGGGACAACAAAATAAATTTTGGGATGCGTTTTTTCAATATGTTTTTGGAAAAATGGTTATAGGAGTTCATAATTTTAGCACTCAGAGCTACTAGCAACACTGCTCTGCATCATAAATAATTTTGAAAATGCGAATTCGGTTCAATTGACTTCCGTAAAGTTTTGCGTAATGTACGAAATTCATCACCTTATAACCAACAGTCATTAAGTGGGCCGGCTTGCAAGCCGCCGTATTTTCGGACAACACTTTATGATTGCCGAACACCTGGCCACTTCTCACAATTTCGTTCCGCAACGACAACCTTGCATGCTATTAACGAAAAAAATATATGGCACGGTGATCATAATTTCATATCCAGCTGGGGAGTGGGCGCCCGTGCCAATTGGTCAGAAAATAAATACAGATAAATTTACTTAATGTACCCGTACAATAAAAATGATGAGTGGTCAACTATCCTATGTCATGTGGTTACCACATACGATGCCACTTTTCGCAGCTTATGCGCCATAATGTATGCCACATATTGCTGGCCGTACCCGCACACGCATAATAATAACCATTTTTATTGTCATCGTTACCCCACAGCAATGGTTGGTTGGTTGGTTGAACGATGCGAGAACGATGATGAATTCATTGCATGAATGTCTTGTATGACTGACAAAATTGGCACGCACTTCCCGGAAAAATGTGTACATGTATGTGGCGGCTAAAAGTAACCATTGCTATGATACAGTATTTCACTGGCAGGCATATGAAGTTATTGAATGCATTGAAGCGTACGTGCCAGTTGTGGCTCTGTTGATATATATACACAGCCAACTAAACGCCTTGCTGTTTCCTCCGCCTCGCCCAGCTGTTATGCTACGATATTTGCTGCCTCACACGTTATTGCTTGTATTGACGTATGTCGTACATGCGTGGCGTTCTTCAGTTTGATGGATGTGTATTTGCCATAGTTTGAGTATGGACATCTACTACACCTCCCCGCCTTGCCACACACGCTCCTTGACTACTTTTATATGCTTCTGCGGAAGCGCTCTTGTATTTATTTGACATGACTGATAGACAGCTGCTTGAGTACCATTAAAGCGATGAAAATGTACAGCTTCACAGCCAAGCCATAACGCACAGTTGTAAATGTGTATGTATGTGCATATGCAAAGCGCATAAACTTGATTTAAACTGAGCAGTTTTATGTGATATTTCACTTTGCATTTCGTTGTCAGCAATGAAATAGGCAAAAGTGTAGTAATGAGTTTACGATGACAGGACTGCAGAGTGATGAGCTGCTGGTATCTAAGGCACTCGTTAACTAATACAAAATGAAGTATGATAGTAGAAACATGCGTTAGCTGCTGAGCGATAGCTAAGCTTTTATCGGGTTCTCGTCAGCTCTCGTCTCGCAGCCGAAGGCGAAAGTTCAATAAGCATAATTTCTGATACATATATTTAAATATATATTAGTTTTATGTACGATAAAATTTTTGCTCAGATTCAGTTGATAAAGAAAAAAAATACAAGAATAAAAATTTTACAACAAATATTATGACCTAACCTTTTTTGTCGTAATATGATTTAAAAGTCAAAATTAACCCGAGAATAAAAGTTTAGGTAGAAAGTTAACAAACTAACTTTCAATAACTAATCAGTTATTACTTGAAGGACGATTTCAAAAAAACTACTATCAACAAATGTTAGTTATGTAACTTTTGCAAGAAAAATAGACCATCAAGTACTTTTTTCTGAGATTAATTAATGTGTTTATCTTTAAATCCAACTTTGTATCCAAAAATATTATTATAGAAAAATATTGGGACGCAATTTATTGAATATTTGGTATAAAGAAGCAAAATACTGCAAATTTTAGAACAAAAGTTTAATTCTGCTTGTTTGCAAAAAATATTTTTTGGGACAGAAAATTTTGTGACAACAATTTGGCTCTTAGCAAAGTTTATAGATTTTGATAAAAATAACAGAAAATATTGAAATTAAATTTGTGACACTTTTGGATACATTGACACTTTGATACTTCATCTATAACATGTTTTTTTGTGCTTTTTTTTTGCTATTTTCAACGATTTATTGAACTGGCGTTTACTGATATTTCAGCATACTTTTAGGCGCATGCAAAAATTTGTATTTCACAAAAATGCAACAAAAATTTTAGTAAAACAAGAAAAGACAGATTTAGACAAAAGCATAGCTGAACGCTTTGAAGCCAACAACCAGCCTGGGGTTACAAATTCAACAGCATACGCCATACAAAATGCTGAAGCGACAGCTTTGGCAAGCCTTATGCGTTTCACAAGCCAGCAACCAGCTAAAAAATATGCTACATTTCCTTTGTAAAACATAAATAGTTTTGCTTTCACATTTTTCTTAATACTTTGAGCGCACATAACTATGCGGCATTGCGGTAGAAGGGTTGCACAATAGTAAATCAAGCGAAATTTGCTACAAAAACTTTCTCTCTCATGGAATTTAATCCATCATATGCGCCTAAAAATATAATATGTCAAAACGTGGCAGCAATTTATTTGATACATAAATTTATTTTTATTTTTTGTTTTATAATTGTACGAAAGGTGTGGGCACTGGCTCTTTTAAAACGTACTGTTTGTTTTCCGAAGCTTATGACCAAACCATAAGCATGTAGTTTTTTGTTATATGCGCGCCTGCATGTAGGCCTCGCCGGCTGTTTGCTAAGCGTTTTTCGGACAGGCGCGAACTTTTCATAATTTAATCTCACACCCGAAAAGTGAAGCACGACATGTTAAGCGCAATTGACACAACTTTCATGCACATCTATTTATATATTTTTTCATTGCTGCTTTTTAGGCGCATACTTGCAAAATTATTGCAAAGCGGTCACGCGCTAACCGCCATACAAAAATGTTTACTGCACGCTTAATTAAATCACAATTTGTAGAGCATTTCGATACAACTATCAAGTATGCTGCAAACATTGAAGCATAAATAGCGGCGCACCTCAACTCACGCTACATTTGCTCCATTTGCTGGGTGCTGTTGCGGCTTGTGGCATCCATATATATACATACATATGCAAATTGCGTTGTTTTTGCTGTTGATTCTTTTAATATTTTTTGTTGCATAAATAGTTTGCAATTCATTTATATACAATATGCCGCATATTCCGTTGTCATGACATCTATAAGTATGCATGTGCGGCAGCAAGGCCAAAAAACGCCAGCAACTCAGTGCAAATATGCGCCAGTTATACTTGTGCAAAAAAGAGTTTTGGTATTTCATGCATACTTTGTTTATATGAGTGCCAAAAAGTATGCTGCAATGTTATTGAAAAAGTGGAACAATATGCCATGCATATGCTGTTTTAATTATCACAAGGATTACTTGACTTGCGTTGCGAGTGATTGCTTTGGAATGCAGTGGCTGAACATTTTTCGAAGAAATCAGCAGCATGAAAAATGGTGGAAACAGCTAAAAATATGCAAACAGTTATTTTTAAACCAATTTTTTCAGCATTTTTGCATTAATTAACGTAAAACTGTGAAAGCTGATAAACTGAAATCGTATACAGTCGGTTATTAAAAATGTATTTATACAAATATTTTCAAATTTTCACAATTTCAATGAGATAGTTTGCATTCAGAAAAATATTGAAACACGAAAATTTTGAAATTATGTTCTTTTTAAATGCAGAGCATATATTTTATAGCATTGGAAAGGTGTTTGTGTAGAGGAATCTGCAAAGACTGCATGCGGAAAATATTGTAGTATGCTCAAAGGCTTGCAACATTGAAAGAATTACAAATCATATTTTCAAAAAAATTTTTGAAGTCATATTTATTACTATCATATTTGCCTTATTTATGTTTATCGTAATAACTGCTTCCATTTTACTTTTTCTTTTAATTATTGCCCAAAAGTATGCAACAGTGCATGATAAATCACCTAAAAGTGCACAGTCTCGGCATTTGACTTTAGAGAATTAAGCCGTAAGTAAAAGATCAAAAAATATTAAAGATTTGGCTTGTGTGCAAAATTGTTTAAGCCTAAATATATGCAATATATATAATAACAAAAATTTAAAAATAATATTTTCAAGTTTTAGAAAATGTTTCTTGTAGGGCACGCGTGCGTTTTGGTTATAAAATGAAATAAACGTGAATAATTGTTCCTAAAAGTATGCAGCGGACAGTACGAACTTAAAATAAATCTTCATAAAAAATATTTATATAGCAGGTTTAGTATTCCTAAACACATATACTCATTCCTTACTTACTTTTCGATCGAAATGCGTTTTTGGAAAATTATTGCCGCGAATTATGCAACAGGAATTATGTGCAATTACCTATATAACATTGAACATCTAAAAATTTAAATACTTAATATAAAATACTCACATAGTAAAAAATGGTTAAAACGAACGATTGAATGCCTAACAGTATGCAAAAAGTTATAAATTTAAAATATTTACTTTAACAAATAAATAAAAAGCATGTAAAGAAGCAAATTTCTAATTATGCGCAATTAAAATATTTTACGTCAAAAAGCATGCTTTGGTTTTTAGAGAATACTCATGACAAACACACTTTTATTACAGATACACAGTTTAGCAAATTAAATTAAAGCCACACTAATTAACAAAATCCAATTTAAAAAAAAGCCGAAATGAATGCAAAGAAAAATAAAATGTAATTTATTATCCAGAAAAATGTAATGCTAAAATGTATGCCATGCAATTTATTTACTTATGAAAACACATACTTTGTTAGAATTGGTTAACCAAATTTAATTAAAACTAATATAATAAAATTTCACTTGAAACGCGGTTTTTGCAATTTTCTAATTAAATATTGCAACGCCAATAAGTATGCAACTATTTTGGAATTGTGTTTCATGCTATTTAACATAATATTACTAACTTGATTTGAGTTTAGTATAGTTACTAAAGCTTTATTATGTATGCTTTAAAATAAATGTTCACAAATTATTTTGCTTGTAGGCGAAAATACGCCATATCTCTTTGAACGTTTTCTCCTCAATGCTTAACGGACGCTTTCTAAAGCAAAAAAATAAGAAAAAATAAAAAAACTATTAAGCCATATAAGTTCAATAGCAGTTTTTATCAAACTCATCATATCTGCACGCTTAGCTGCTCAGTCAACCAATAAGCGCCTTAAAACATGCAACGTATATTGAACGAAAATAATACTTAGAAAAGTAGTTGTGGCACAGAGCTCAAAAATTATTTCTGCATAAAAAATCGTGAAAACTATGAAGCGAAATAAATGAATGCACCGCATATAGCATACCAGCAGGCGCTTTTAGTGCCAAAAAGCGCCGAATTGTATACATTTTAGCATATACAGCTAAGTGCACTAAAAGTGTAGCATAATCGTTTTGCGCTAAAGAAAAAAGAATAATCTGAAGCTTATTTTGTTGCATACTTTTCAGTGCTAGTATCTGTACAAGCATGATCCATGTGCGTTTTGTGCGCACACATGCAATTTATTGCTTTTTAAACCATTCGCATATGGCGCACAACAACCCAGCCGGGCAGTGTATTGAAGCGCAGTTGCAACCCTGCAATATTTTGCTTCCCACGCAACGAGGCAACCACTTTATGCAGATTTGATTGAAAACCGAATATGAGTGGCATATTGATTGGTGCGCAACTAGCTGTGCACACAGATGTATAAGTGTGGCCAGTGGATACTATCGCATTGCATACTGCCCGGCGCACGATAAAAATTCTGGCAGTTCAACTGATAACTGCATATGGCTACGTTGCGGTATTATGGTCTGCATTAATCTAAATCTAATTGACATGCGTTCTTTGCGTGCCCCGAACAGCACTTACATTGGCAAATCTGATTCTTTGTTATTTTCGCTGCTTGAATGTGCAAATGTGCAAAATGTGACTTTTGCGCTTTAATTACTATGCAATCGAATTGCTTTTGTTATTGTTTTGGTTTTCAGCACAGCCAGCAGCGGCTGTGAGTAATAGCTGTTTGATTTGTGTTAAGTCAACAACTCAAAAATCGATTTAAAACACAACTGCATACATTTAGGCGTAAGTGCAACTTGAGGCTACAAGCATTGCTGTAAATTTCTAATAGCAATGTCAATATGAGGTTTGTTTAAATAACTTTTTCAAAAAGTGTTGCCTACTTTAAGGCATTTAAACCAATTTCTGTGCAAACAGATAAAGTACAATTCAGTTTTGTTGCTTTTGAAGTTCAATTACATACATATACATACATATGTATATTCAAATATATCAATTTCAGCATTTAAAATACTCAACGCAATTTTAAGCATAGTTTTAGGCAAAATATAGATCTATAAAATTTCACAAACAGCATTTGCGAGGTTGTCTAAAATGTGAGAATTAAGTTTATGTTTAGCAAAGACCGTGCTTACTTGGTGTAACTAAAGTTGCAGCTGTGGTATTAAATGTATAGCTTAAGGCGCTTTTAACTAGTTTTGTTGTTAACGCACATTAATTAGCACGTTTATGTGCTATTATAAACCGCATGCCTTACTTCATGTTTGGCTAATTTGACATTTGAAGCTAACATATTCTTAGGCGCATTTTTCTTTCAGAACTGTTGATGAATACGGCTATATTTGACATAATAATAGTTTGGTGTAATCTGTTAACTAGTATATTTACTAATATTGATAACATTTTAGTGTAAATAAAAAATTTTTTTTTGGTGTGTATACTTTCAGGCAAAAGCAACGATTTTTAATTTTAATATATTTTTCTTTTTTAATTCGTTGTAAAGTTTGGAAATTTAAAGAAAAATTTGTTTGCAAATTTAGTTTGAATAGTCAGTCTATGTACCATAGTATTAACGAGTTCACTGCATACTTTACGGAGCGCAAAGCATTTTGTGGCAAGGAAGATGCATACATCTCCACAAATAATTTTGTTGTAGTCACATAGCCTAATTCACCGAGATAGCTATTCCGCATGTGTGTTCACAAAAGCTCAGGCTTATTGTTGATTGATGCATACTTTTAGGCGTTAACTTGATTTGTCATTAATTATACTTATGTTTCATTTAGCTACGGTACTTTGTTGAGATACTGATATACAGGGCCAAATCATACAGCGCCTGCTTAAAATATTGAGACATGCAAAGCTTCAAGCATTTCCGCTTGATAGTAATGCAAAAGTTTTTTTTATTTTCAGTATTTAACTTAGTTCGCATTTTAACTAAAACTTAAAACAAATAAATAATTTGTTAGAAATATAAACAGCGTCCATGCGAAGAATGTTTATGACTATGGCCTCCCTTTAGGCGCACACATAATTTTGCTTCTAAAATTTTCACCACACTGTACAATACTCACAAACCAACGCGGCATTGTAAGCACTGCCTTCTTATATATATCTTATATATGCTATTTGCTGCTTGTACAACAATTAAAGCTTGCTTTTAGGCGCAATAGCCCTATATCATATAAAATAACACGTTCCCAACTCAAAGCATGAAAAGTAAGCGCTTGGAATTTGATTATACAACACTTTTACGTTAATACCCGCGAGCTGCATATTTTGTTTGCATACTTTTAGGCGCTGCACAGCACTTTTAGGCAAATATACAAATAGCTGCAGCGTGTGCTTGTGTAATGCGGATGAGACCGTAAAAAAGCTGGCATTTAATCGGAAAATCAACACAGCTGCAATAGTTCCAAGTAGCTATCAGCAGCTATGTGTATGTGTTTGTATGAAAGACATGCTTGCCACTGGCGAGTAAGTGGTGCACCGAAAAACGGCGAAAGCTAGTGCAATTCTGTTGCCGTGCCCAGCGTGTGGGCGTAGAGAGTGGCGTCTGCGTGAGCACGTCACTGCCATTGGGGGTTGTGGTGATGTTGAGCCAACGGAAGGGCCCTCAACAGCGATGCGGAAACTATTACGTAGAAAAATGGCAATGAAATATCAACAAAGCGTCGGCAAGCGGTTCACACTGCAAGTGCACTGAAGGTCCTGCGTTGAGTTGCGAACATGCCATATCCGCCCGACAGCTGTATCAGTTTTCAATGTGCGGTGGCAAGTAAATATCTGTTGCTGCCACATATGTAGGTATACATACACGTACATAACTGTATTTGTAAGGGTTACAACATCAGGGTCACATATGATTCGCGACGTTCACGTTTATTCACTTAGTTTTTTTTCTGTTTAATTTTTGCAATTGAAATGGCATAAAATGGAAAAATTACGTAGCATGTGGCATGCATAAAAATATAGTTGGTATCGCAACCGTATACAGTAGATGTTTTAAGTAGAGTTGGCGCAAAAAACAGGGAGGAAATGGTATCCACTTTTAGGCGAGCGAAATTTGTTCGAGTTGTGGTTGCCAGTCGTGCCACAAGTGCTTGTTGCATGCAACGGATTTAAATGGTGTAAGCGTGCCTGCAATATATATGATGTGCCGGAAATGCACAAAATAACTTTTATTGCATACTTTCGGGCGTAATCAATTTTGGTCGGAAATTGAAAGTGTGTTACATGGCACAAGCAGGTAATAGAAGGCCTGACGTGAGGATAGATAAAAAAATAATCATATAGAGAAATAGCTGAAATTTAAGGATTTTCATAATTTTCGAGTAGCCTGCACGTATACTAATTTTTGTAGGTTTTTCCAGCGAGCAAGTGCTAAGAAACACTTGAACAACTGTTGTTGAGTTGTTGGCAAACATACTTTAAGATGACCACCAAATATGAGTAACGAAAAATAATTTTCTTAAAACTAGTGTCAATTGAAAGTGAAAAAGTGGTAACATATTGCATTCTTTCAGTCTGAAAATTATTTCTGCAACAATTTCTAAGCAAATAGAAAACAAACTCTTTTAAAAAGCTTACATTAGACACAAGCATACAAAATTTAACAAAAATTCAAGTGTTGGCGTCAAAATATGTAACGTTGCCTACATTTAGGTATCACTTATCAATATATAATTTTTTTGCTAATGGCATATAATTGCCTTAGCAGCTGTCATAAGAATAGTGACTGCAATTTACACACAAATTTCAAACTTAAATATAAGCAATTAAATTAATAAACACGTGCATACCTTGAGGCGCATTCAAGGTTATAAGAATGCCTGCTCTTATTTGTTTTTGCGTTAAATTTGCCAACTGTAAGCATTCTGCCTAAGACTACCATATATTGATTTCATTAAGAGGATTTATATATGTTATAAATAAATCTTTGTTATAGAGTTTGTGTCTATTCTTAGGCGCTTTGAATATTTAATTGCGTTTCTGCTAAATTGTTGCTATTACGACTAAAATATTTACACAAAAATTAAGTTTATTGATTTTTAAAAACTGCCAAAGCAAATACTATAAAATTATTTGCATATTTGTAGGCGCCAGCTGTCTTAACTAACTATATCTAAAGCTTCTCGGGCGAAAGTAAACATATTTATGTACACAGCGCTCTTACTTTTGTTGCTGGTTATTAAATTATAAATATTCCGCGCTTTGTTAAGCAAAGAGTTAAATTAAAAAAAATCTAGCATACCTAGAAGCTGTTACTGCTTTCTATTTTTAGTTATTTTTGTACTTGCTTAATAAATTGTTATCACCGAACGTAATATACTATATGAGTTATATAGAAGCTGTTTCCGAAAAATTTAGAACATTATTGCATACTTTATGGCGCTCATGAAAAAGTTTCGGTTTACAAATTAGTTTCATCTTCTTTACAACCACTTGTACACTACTTTCTACCAGTGCTCTGCTTTATTAATATTTAATTGGAAAACGTTTTTGTGCAACATAACCAATTCAAAATAAATAACAAAAAATAAAAATAAAAAAATCCGTGAACTATAATTAACACACCCTTACATTCAAGCATTTTCCATATTTCCACATGCAACGCACGCATTCAGCGCGTAAACAAATCGTTATGCAACAAACTGACAAGCGCCCAAGTGTATGCTACGAATAACTGTGCGCAATTTATAAATAAGCCAAAGCCAATAGCGAGGAGGCGAACCAACGCTAAGCGATGTGAGTGGCAGTGATGCATTCAAGCATAAAAACGATAGCTGGCAATTGAGGTGTGTCGAGTGTATCGATTTGTGAGCGCGGCGACACACACACGCACAAAAACATTGGGAGCCTTGTGACTAACAAGCACATCAATGCTTTGCAGCTATAACACACAAAAAAAAGAGCAATAACAATAACAATAACTAACAACATAATTTTATCAATCAATTTCACATATACACACACACACATGCGCAACACTATGCCAGTATGACAGAAGTGCTCATATAAAGCACATAAAAGAACTTGAAATAGATCGCAACGCAATTGTCGCGAAAATAGGTCGAATTTGTGCAAAAAGCATGTTGGAAATTATACGCGTGTTACATTAGACAAGTGGTTAGCATACACACAGGCGCTGGTGGTTAGTAAACTTGTGCTAGAAAGGCGCTGTGAAAGCGTAGCATTAGTAGACATGTGCTACATATTTATTACAACACTTTTTATGTGCCTTTGTGTGTGTGAGTGCGCGTGCCGGCAGACCGTACAAGCAATGGCAACGCTGATGAATGACACGACACAATTGTGACACATTTTGTGGCCCCAAAAGAGCGGAAGTACTGAAGGGTTCCGTTGTACATTGTGCATATTGTAAGCACAAATATGAATGACAGACACACATGCACGCATCATACATAGGCGTGTGTGTGTGTGTGCGAAGCTGCTCCTTTATGAGCAGACATATTTCATAAAGCTATAACAATACGAGTATACATGATATTTTACACACACACACACCGATATTAATTTCGAAATTCCTTTAACCGTTGGTGGTATGTGTGTATCCGTTTGTGGATGTATGTGTATGTGCCCGGAAAATTCTGTTGAGCACACAAAACGTGGTATAGTTGCAGGCGCACGACTTGACAGGAATTTAATCACCTTCAAAGGCGGCCACACTGTCTGCTATTAATGAGTAACAGTAAGTCGATTGTTACATTGTCATGAGCAATGCCAAGCTGAGCTTAAATTTATAGTAAATAACTAGAATTTCGCTTATAACAAGATCTCTAATGGCAGAGGAGTGCATATCTAGCCGAAAGCATTGAAGAAGCAGTAGTTAGGTGTACACTTAAAGCCCTAGCAGTGGCTACAATTTTAATATGTAAATTCATACTCTCAGCATTTATATTTTTGAAAATATTCTACGAAAATTTTGAAGTTGAATCGGCAAATAGTTTCGCAGATATGAGCTACGGAAATTCAAAATGATTACTAAAGTATATTAAATTTTTAATTATTTATTAAATAATTAAACGTGTTCAAACAAAACCCACAAGGTAACGCGTTTTTTCTAACATATCAGTATATAAACCCCTTAAGCCTTAAGAGCTGCTTTGAAGGGATTGCTATCAGTAGTGAATCCAACGAATTAAGTGTCAAAAGTATTTTTAAACCTTTGTTACTTTCCAAAATATTTCTTTTTAGTAGTACTGAGATAAATCGAGTAAAATTCAATCGGCAGCATACTCATATCTCTTTGCAAGGCACTAATTTATTATTGATTGATGATAAGTGACCAATGACATGTGACAGTAGTTTGAGAATACAAATACTGTTTGAAAATAATATAAAACTATTCATATACTTGGTTTATTATATATTTTATAATAAATTTAGTAATACTGACAAGTATTCTGATAAATGACAGATGATAAATACTTCTCCAATGACAACTGACAAATGACATCTAATTTTATTAAACAACAGTAAACAGAAAAGGTATATGCATATTTTTAAGTAAAATTTACCACACTGGTGACAAGTGTAGAATGACAGATAACAGCTATAAAACGACGCTTCGTACGACGTTTTGGTATTTTTTCATTGAACTATTCCTTGGCAGGCATATCAATTCAAGTTTTGTTTTTTTGGTAAATTACTACGAAATGTATGACGTTTGACTCATAAAAATAATGGTGATTTGATGGTTGAAGTATCTTTATTAAAATTATTGCAAAAGTTTAAAATATTTAGTAAAAAGTGTGTATGAACTTTTACGCTATAAGTTGATTTTAGTCAAGTTAGGGGTGCTAATATGACAGCTGTCACATGACAAATATCCTAATTACAAGCCTTGGCATAAAAGTATTAATAAAGCGGCTAATATTAGATCATGAAATATTTATTTAATCATGAAGGCAATAACTGAGTAAGATCTTGGTTTTTTGTGTCAAGTTATGTATGACAGGTGACACATGCCACAACCAATAAAACAAAATAAAAGCTGTTAAAGCTTGTAAGTCGCTATTATACTAAACATAGGGAAAAAAAGCTTGCAAAAATCTAGTTGCGATGTGATAGATGACATACGACAGTTGACATGTGTCAATACACAAGTGACTGATGACATAACATCATCAATCTAAATAAAACTACAAAAATTTGAAAACAGTTTACTTTTTTAGTTTAGTTAACTATCGCGTGGTGCCTGACAATTGGCTCATAACAGCTGACACATGACAAAATCTATGAAAGTGAAATTTAACTAAAAAACTTGTTTAAATTGTTCGAAAAAAACATCAAAATATTTTAAGTGATAATACAAAAATATTACTTCCTTTTTTCTGCCACCCTCCCCCTGTGATTTCCACTTTCCTTGGAAGAGGACTGACTTCCATTTGTCGCCTGTTTGGTGCTCGTCATAAATTACCAAGTATACTAAAATTTGAAGGCAATAATTCGCAAATAATAAACACGCGCTCATTAGTACGTCGACTTGCGCAATCCTCTGTCTGAGCAGGTCTTACAAATACACATGCACATGTAGCTTGATTTGTGTTTATGTGTTTTGACGCGCGCCTTTGTTGTTTTCATATTATCGTATTGATTGGCATTGTCATTAATAACGTTGACAGACGACACACGACCTTTTTGGCACAAAGCCGCTTACAGTTGCACAATGTGTGTCTCTTTAAATATACATGGCTCAGTGATCAGTGCTTACGCTAACCACGCACACATACACACGGTCTGTTATCGAGCACTCAGATACTTACTCATGCCCTGCTTTCACAGGTTTTTTATGAATTTTATTTATATAATTTTTTTTTTACAGAAATTTCGACATATATATTTTTTGATGTAAGCTGATATTTGACATTTTTGTTTTTTGCTAGACATTTTTCAAGTCATGTATTGTGTATAAGTATTGCTACATTTTCATTGTCTTCTTGGTATGTGTAGATATGACAGCTGATATTTAATGAAATGGCAACTTAACTTCCTTTGACTGTTTCCTTTTTTATTGTCTGCTCTGCTAATATTTTTCATTGTTGCAAATACATATGTTTTTTTTTCAACAATATTGCGCCTTTTGAGAATTCGAAAACATCTCGTCATTAAATTATTATAAAAAAACAAGAAAAACATTTGGTTGCACCGAAGCTATAATACCTTTTACAAATCTAAAAGATTCCTTACATGAACTTGATTCCGATCGTTAAGTTTGTATGACAGCTATATGTTATAATGATCCGATCTAAACAAATTCTTCGGAGATTGCATAACTGCCTTGGACCATAATCCATACCGAAATTCATGAAGATATATTGTCAAAAAAAAATAGTTTTCCATACAAGCACTTGGTTCCGATCTTTCAGTTTGTATGACAGCTATATGCTATAGTGGTTCCATATCGTCGGTTCAAACAAGTGAACAGATTTTTTTGGAATAAACGATTTGTGAAAAATTTCAGTTCAATTTTTTAAAAACTGGGACACTAGATAGTGTATATACCGACGGACGGACCGACCTACATGTCTAAATCGATTCAGCTAAAGGTTTTTGAAAAATGTCTTTTTAATACATATGAGCTTATTTGGTATCAAAAAAATTTAAATTATAAAAATTAAAAAAAATAAATTGTAGTGAAAAGTTTGATTTTTAAAACCTTAAAAATTGTTAAATATATATAATTTTAAAATATTCAGAAATTAAGATTATAATTTATATAAAAAAACCGAAAAAAAATTAAATTGGAAAAATTAGAAATAAAATAAAGGTTAAAAAAATTAAAATTAAACAAAAACTTTTGAAAATTTTAAAATTATTGATCTTAATGGTTTCAAAGAATTGCCTTCAAATAGTTACTTTTCAAGCTTGGTTGGAATAAAAAAAATTAATTAAATAAACTGAATATTAAAAATAAAAGTTTAAAAAAAATTAAAATTAATAAAAAAAAAGGTTTGAAAACTAAAAATATATGGATCTAAAGGGGTTCGAAACTTTTTTTAATAGTTTTTTTTCAAGCTTGGTTGGAATAAAAAAAAGTACTTAAACAAACTAAATATTAAAATATTTACCAAAATAAAAGTTTAATTTTTTAAAAACTAATTAAAGTTATACAAATAAAATTTAAAAAAATCTTACACTTTTTTAAAGCTTTTATGTATCGAAAAATTTCTTTTAATTATTGTCATGCAGAGCTTAGTTGGTGCTAAAAAAATTATAAAGGAAATTAATTTAAAAAAAATTTAAAAAAAATTAAATTAAAATAATAATACTTTTGAAAATTTAAAAACTACAGAGTTAAAGGGTTTCAGACAATTTGCTTTATGGTTGCTTTTTGAACTTGGTTGAAATTAAAAATAAAATTTCAAAAAATATTTATTAAAAATATTTGTTAAAAATAATAAAATTAAAAAATTTAATTTTTGAAAACTTAAAAAGTAGTGCTTTACAGGGTTTCGAAAAATTTACTTTAAACAGTTAATTAACAAATTTGGTTTGAATAAAAAAAGTTGTAAAAATTGAAATTTTAAATATTTAAAAACAAAGTTATTAAAAATTTTAAATTTTATAGTAGTAAACATTTTTAATGGCTTAAAAACCTTTACTATTTTTCGATACGTTGCAAATTTATCATAACTTAACAACAACTAATTTTTCTTGAATTTCATTTCAAACAATTTTCTGTTTTTAATGTTTTGGTAGTAATGGTAATTAAAAACTACAAATATTTATTTTTTAAAGACAAAGTTTTAATACTCATTTGAAAAAAAGCAGTCAACTCGCTCGCAATTTGTGGAATTTGCGATAGCGCCTAAATGTATGCTATGTCCGCTTTGTGAGCTTAAACCGAAATTCAAAAATAAATATGTACAGAAAGAAACTGAATAGAAATTGGATTCTATCAATTGCTTTCATTTGATTTTTAATCTCAAAGGCTTGCCATTTGCTTGGCTCGCAAACAACAACAACGCCAACAAGAGCACCATAACTAGTTTTAGCTTTAAAAAATGCCACAAAAGCGCTACCACACAAATATGTGGTATTTACCCTTCCTTCTGCCTTTTGACACCATTGAAGCTAAGCGTATTCCCATGGCGCTTCAATATAAACGATTTCTAATATTTTTCATATTTTTAGCTAGATTTAGTGTGTGCCGAAATTTCATAGGAATTATTCCTGCAGCCTTACAACAACAAGCATAGGTTTATTCCACAAACCATATGCTTCTGTGTGTGTGTGTAATATGCCGAGCCAACTATACGTGTAAGCTGCTTATCAAATATCATGCTTATGTTAAGCACTACTTACTGATGAGTTTTGAGGGCGATTATTTCCCTTCTAAATCAATCGCTAGCTTTTTCAGTTATTACCTTGTCTGTGCATGTATGTATTGTATATGCGGTGGATTTTTATTAATAGCAAAGCACATTTCCAAGAAGTACTAAGTAGCATATTGGCAATGTCAAGAACCAATACTGGCGCACAATACGAATTTAGAGATTATTGCAATCAGCAAAAAAAATTTTTTTTTTATATTGATAAAAACAAATGTGGTCAGGTACACTTATATAAAGCTTAAATTTTTAATTTTTTTATAACTGGCAATATTTGGTAGCAACTTTAGTTAAGCCTATAGAAGAATATTTACAATTCTTTAACTTTTTGTTTGAAATATCGAAAAAATTTGGACAGGTTGGAAAACTTTTTATAAATAAATTTCACAAAAAATTAAACGCGAAAAGTCCCTTAAAGTAATATTTTTATAATTTAAATATAATAGTCAAAAAAATTATGGTAGTCAAGCGTATAATAAAATATTCTCTTAGTTAATTATTCTCTTTATATTGCGATAATTTTAAATTAATTTACTACAATAGTTTGCAAGCTTTTTATATTTTAAACATAATGAAATAGAAACATATATAGTAATTTTTTGAACTAAAAATAAAAACAATTAGTGATAATAATTACAGGAATTGCAAGTTTTTATAAAAATTAAAAAAATTTACATAAAAAGATTAATAGTAATTTTAAAAAATTTTTAAAACCAAAAATTAAAACATAAAAATTCAAAAATTTAAAAAACTTTTATAAAAAGATATATAGTAATATTTTACATTTTTTAGATAAAATGAAGTAGTTTTGCGCAAATGGCAAGTTTTTAGAAAAAATTAAACAACTTAAATCAAAATATTAATATTAATTTTTTGAAATTTATTAGATGAAAAAAATTAATACATAAAGAAATACATATGGAAATTAAAATTTTTTTGAAAAATTAAAAAAAAAATTTAAAAATGTTGATAAATATATTTATGTAGTTTTTTTTAAATTTTTAAAAACAAAATAAAATTTATTATATAAATAATGGCTTTTGAATTTTTTAAATAAAACAATATTCCAAAAATGTATAGACAATTACATTTTTTTTTTAAATTAAAAAACTTAAATAAAAATATTCTTAGAAGTTTTCTAAATAATAAAATATTTATGGTATTTGTAAATTTAAAGAAAAACTTGAATATAAACATTTATAGTAATTGTTTAAATTTTTTAAATAAAAACCATATTTATGGAAATTTGAAAAATGAACTAAAATTTTAAAACTTAAATAATAATAACAATAATTTTTAGAGTTATTTTTAAATTTTGTTAAATAAAATATTTATGAAAATTGCAAGTTTGTAGAAAAGTTTATTTAATTTTAGATTGTTAGATTCCAACATTGTTATTTAAAATTTTTAAATGATTGTTTTTATTTATAAATACTAAAATTTTATTGCCAAGTGGGCATGTTCTGCTCATAGTTTTATGCAACGAAATTATAAATTTTAGATGACAAACAGTTTTTGTGGAAAAATCGTTCTAAATTAAACAAAAGGCCGCTAACCGAATACTTATCTGATATTTATTTAAAACCTTTTGCTTAGAGCTGCAAAAATTTTACTAAAGAGATTTTACTTAATTTTAAAGCCCATTTTTGTGCCTTGTTATAGAAAAATTTAAAATTAAAAAAAAAAATACTTTACTAAAACAGGTTTAAGATTAATTAATCAATTCAACTACAAATGTTATGTTTTTAAATTAAAAGTTTTTTAATATTAAATTTGCAATACGAAAAAGTTTTTTTTTTAATTCCTCATCAAATAAAATTTTTGAAAACATATGTTTCAAATATTTCGAATTTTCATAATTTATTACAATACTAATATTTTTTTTTTTATTTGAATATTTAATGCATTAAAATATTTATATAGAGGAATATTTATATAGAAAGAATTGTATGATTTTACATAAAAATTTTTTTAATATCTGCTTTTGAATAAAAAAAATATTTATTTAGTATAATATTTATATATATAAAGAAAAATTTGAAATGTTTTTTTAATAAAATAATCATAAAAAATTTTTTAATAAAATATCTATAAAAAAATGTTAAAAAAATATTTTTAATTTTTCGTATTTTTGTAATATATTAATATATTCATAGTTTTTTATACGAATATTTTTCGATTTTCCAATTCGAATATTTTATATTTAAACATATTTGTAATAATATACACACATAATTTTTTCTTTTTAATTTCGTAAGTTATTGTAGAAAAAGCTCAAATTATAAAATAATTAAGTAACTAAAATTTTTGTTTTAATATATTTAATTTTTTCAATTTTCTATTCCACCGCTTAAAAATCATATGGTACACCACCTTCACTCTCTAAGATTTTTCATTATCATCCACATTGCTTCGCTCATTTCATCTACGCATTCACCGATTGCTCCTCCGTGGCTCACCCGCACATAAACGCACGAATTAAGCCTTCAAGCGTAATTGAGTGAACATTTTCATTGAAGCGTGAGGGTCAAGCAACTAGTGACCAGCTGATA
Organism: Bactrocera oleae; assembly: GCF_042242935.1. Taxonomy (NCBI): domain Eukaryota; kingdom Metazoa; phylum Arthropoda; class Insecta; order Diptera; family Tephritidae; genus Bactrocera; species Bactrocera oleae. Next base: position 7,786,371 of record NC_091539.1, read on the forward strand.
AATGTACACGCTGCCACACATACGAAACGTAAGCAGCAAAGAAAGGCGCACAGAACTGCGCTACTCTACTCACTTCACGTTTATTATGGGTGTGTGCTAAATAGACGCAGCCAAAACAACTACAACAACAGCGCACTCAAATAAGAAATATATACACATACCTATAAGGCAACAAAATGGAGGAGTGAAGTCTTATATGCTTGTATGAGTGTGTGCTGGCCCACGTGTCTCACAAGCAACAGGCCGAGCAATAATCCTCTACTTGGCTATATAAACAGGATACAACAACATGCTCGCAATGCATGCTTGTAAACATGTCTTTGCCATTGTCGTTTCCGGCTGTCGAGATGAGCTGCCACACAACCACACGCATACACATGCGCACATACGCACGCAAGCAGCAATTAATGCCTTTACACGCTCCGCACACATACCTACAGACACACACAGCTACACTTCAACTTTAATGTATGTGTAACCACATTTCGTTGGCATTAAATTGGGTAGCAGCTTGGCTTGAGCGTTTAATGCATGCTACATATGTGATTGTATGTATATGTGTGTATGTGCGCGCTGATAGCCAAGCAAATTTATTACGCACTCGGTAATAACAACAATGGCAAGCAGATAATAAACCAGCACAACAATAAAGCTGACGAAATTGTTAATCATCGTACTTACGTATACACACGCGCATACGCTCACATGGGCGCATATTTACAAATGTGAACTCACACATACACATATAAAAACAACAAAACACACACATCAAAGCGTGTCCATAAAATGTTGCCTACTAAAACTTAATGAAAATGCTTACATACTGGCTTATAGTCGGTGGCAGCACTGCCATGGCGTATGAGTAACTTTTTTGTGTGAAGCCTTTGATCAACTTGATGTTAGCTGCTTAAGCGTTTTGCCACAGCTCATTCAATATAATATGTATATTAAGTGTGTTAAAGCAAAAATTAATTGCAAAATCGTTATTTAAGTGTAATCTTTTGAAATTTAATGACGTTGTTGTCAGCGCTTGCGCGTGTCGTTAATACTTTTAATGTAATTTCTTTTAATAACAAAATGATTGCACAGAGTTTGTTGACTTTACAGCTGAATGTATTTAAAGTTAATTATCTTAATGCATATTAACGCACACAATATGTATGAAGCATACTTACAGGATGGAGAGTAAGCACTGTGTTTGTGGCACTACAAACATTTGCCTTTTCTAAGTCGTTTTAAGAAAGTGAAGCGCCTGCCAATACACGAAAACACACAAATTTGTCGAAGCACCGCTTTGTTGTAGAGATAATGCATTAGTATATTGCATACTTTTCGGATAAAATACTAAGCAGTTACTTCAAAGGCATTCAATAACAATGATGTAGCAAATTTTTACTATGCAATGCGTAGATCTAGTGTATAAGTATAATATATGAAAATATAAGCCTAAAGTAGACAACTTTTTGTCGACTAGTTTCTTATACTCATAATTAAGGAAATATCTAAACATAAGTAAACAGTTTTTTTTATTAAACACCATTAAAGTGCTCGAAAAATTTTTAATTTGGTAAACTTTCGTACTGTTGCTTCACTTTTTAAATTTGTTCAACCAAAAAAGCTCCTGATTCATATTATACAAGCAAAACTTTTAAAATATTTTTTAAAAATCTTTACAGCATTCTTTAGCTTACGAATTTTTGTCTGCAATGCAGCATAGCTTTAAGCTGAGAGTTATGTTCCGCTAATGCAGAGCTCTTGCATTAATTGATTTAAGTTTTCCAGCAAATTTAAGGGTTATATTAAATTTTCTGTGCAGAAAGCCCTATTAGTATACTAAAAATATATATTGCCTTAAAGTATGTATTATTTTTAACCACTAAATAATATTACGAAATTTAATTTTTTACACTTTTTCAAAAAAAACTTTTTACTTGCTTACATGAAGTTGATTTGTAGTGGTGTGGCGTAATTTCTCAATGAATTAAGAAGGCTGGCGTCCAAAAGTATGCAATGCATTTATGTGGTGTTAAATTTGTAGAATTTTTGCTGTATGCTGTTGCATTAAAAACTAGTTAACTAATCAAGCGAATAGTAATATGAATATACTTTAAATGTAATTATAATAACTGCGGCGAAATGTAGCCAATTTTTATTTAAAAAAATTGTATTATTTCTGTTTATCGGCTCACAGAGTTACAGAATGAAAAAAGACGAAAAATGAGCGTTAAAAGCATGCGCCTAAATTTAGGCAATAGGTTTTAACAAATTTTGCAGTTTTTAACAAATTTCGGTTCATAAAAGCACCCCTGAAATTAAAATGCTTGTAATGCTAACGGAAGTTAGTAACACTAAATCTCAGGTCTCTGCCGCCGTAATTGTTATTTACTCTACTGAACCAGTTCCAAACTGACACTCTTATTCATTAAATCCATTTTTTTTTTATAATATTATTCTTGCAGAGCAAATCTATGTCGGTAGAGTTTATTCATTAACTGAAAGTGTATTAAATAGTAGTCGTAGAGTGCACCTATAGTCTACATGTGGGCGCATATACACAAAATAAAAAGTCGAGTTTATATGGAACAAAGAACACAAGTAGACACTACTGTAAGCATGTTTACCAAGCCATCCCGACATGGTAAGATAAAAGCACACTATTTCATTTGGCTGGGCGATGCCGATACCGGCACCAAAAAGTAGGCAATGTGAAAACACAAAGCAACGACTGACAGTAGCTACGCAATGTTTATCAATACAAGCTCATATACAGAGCGATATTTTGCTGAAGTATACACAAAAACACACTTATATATGCACATACATAGTATATATATATACATAATGCACAGCTTAGCATGTGTGCTATAGCCAGCTTAACGGTATTTGTCTACAAAAGTAGCTTACGTTCCCAAGTATGTTTGCGTGCAACTATGTGCCGTCATCTTGTAAATGTTTACATAGGATCGATGAGCATACAAGCAGCAAGGCAAATAACAATAAATATAACCAGCTACATGTGCGAGCAATGACCGACAGCATGGCAAGCAAGCAACACGCTCCACCAATAAAGCACTGCAGTGACAGTCGGGCGATCGTTAAGTGCCACCGTCGCCTCGGTGTGAGTCAGCAACTGTCGTGTCGTCGGTAGTTCAATTTATGGCTTAAAGGTGGCGGATGTTGGACAGGAAGTTGTCTACCGACAGGCACCTAGAGGGACGCTTACCCCAAGCAGAGTTATCAGCGGTGGCCGCTGTTGTCAAACGATGGGTTTGGGTTAACTTTTTCCATTGAAGCAATGGCTTCAATCAAAGCATGTTGATTTCTGTGTGGCCTTCTGTGCGCTGTCGTATGCTGGCATGCTGTTAGGCGTGTTGTTTAAATCGATTTTCAAACAAGTTTTATTTCCAATCAAAATGGGTTTAAGCTCTGCAACAGCTCATAGAAATAGATTTATGGGGGTACTCTGCAAAATTTAGTGCTGAAACAAGCGATTTCCAGGCAAATTAGTAAGTGGCGCGCTTAAAAGGCACACAACAGTTACTAACACAACAGCAACAACAATATAGCGGATGTTTAATACAGAAATTTTACAAAATTTAAACGCATATACATTGCAAATAGACTTTGTCAATAGCTGAAACCTTTTCGCATAGCATACCTTTAGGCGAAATTAAAGTTATTTATTGCAAAATAAAGTGCAACAGATCTAAAAACACTTAGGAGAGTTTTGAAGTCAAAACATTTGAAGAGTAATCAACGAAGTGATTCCACAAAATATTTTTTCCGTTCGTCCACGCCGCTATCTTCGGCCCACGGCCCTTAACTCCTTCAACCTACACATATCATCACATGTAATTACCACTTTGTTGCATATTCCACCCACAAATTGGATTTCCTCTGTTTCGTGCCAATTTATGGCTAATTGAATTGAGTGCGGGCGATAATTATTGTTCAGCGCCTAAAATTATACCATATATTTATAGGTTTTATTGCACTGACTGCAAATAATATACATAGTCGGAAACAAGAAAATGAATTTGCCTAAAATATGTGACGAAGTCAATGAAAAAAAATTGTGGCGCCTTTGGTTAGGCAACACTTTACATTAAATGATTTTAGAGCAATAAAATAACGTTTCCCTCTTTCATTTTCCCTTTGTCTCAATGCGTGCTTTAAATTTGTATACACAAGAGATAGGAAGTAAACTCTTTCCTCAGTCAAAAGAAGGCAAATGTATGCCCAGCAGCCTCAAAATATGCTACAGTTCAATTAAAAGTTACGAATCTATAATCTGAGTCTACTATATACCAGCAAGCAAGCCATTTGATACCAATTTATTTTCGAAAGCAGTCCAGTTATTGCAATTTATGTGGAAAATTTTGCGTTTGCGCCTGAAAGCATGCAATATTTTCTTAACAGTTATCGAACTATTTTATGAATTTTTGTAGTGCTTGAAAATTAAAACGCAGACGAAGCATTTACAAGCAACTCTGAATACTGAACATAAATTTACAAGGAATATTTTCTAAAACAGTTATGTACGTATGTTGCTTCAATTTTGGTTACTGTAGCTAAGCAAAAGGAAATTAAATTTGCAAAACGAAATTTTATATGGTAAACTTGAAAATGTTAGTAGAATAATAAATTTTCTAATTAAAAAGCTCGAAGCAAAGAAAATGCCTAAAAATATGCTATATCATCTTAAGTAACAGACATGTTATAGTTATTAATTCGGATTTGCTGCCGAGATTTTCTTCTTCTTCTTCTTCTTCTAAATTATCTTTATTTGATACCAATGAAATGTTTTACCCAGAAACTACAGAAGAAAAAGTGTAAAAATAAAGTCACAGCGCCTAAAATATGTTGCACAATTATTCGCTGTGTTAAATAAAAGTCTAACAAATAATTCCACTTTGTTATGGCTAGCATCATTATTATTGAGTTACTTGGATTATTGGATATAAAAATTAAAATAATTTTTTTATGAGTCTGCTCACAAAAGTAGGCAATCATTTTCAATTGTAAGCATTTATTCTAAATGAGAGGTGGTATGTGTTGACATATTGAAGCAAAAGTACTTTTAAAATCTGCAATTAACAGATGTTCTATTATAGTTATACTTTGCGATACACAGCACCAAAAAGTATACAATACAATGTACCTTTATTGCCTTTTTGATTAATTTTGCTATAAAAATATGAGGTCGTCCATAGAAAATATATGTTATCAGTTAAAATTTCCTGTTCTTCGAATTCGTAATTATTTGTAGTTTGCTGCAAGCCCCAAAGTATGCTAAAAAAATTTTAGTTATTTATTTAAAAATATATTTTGTGTAGCAAGCCGAAATTTTTGTTTTAAATTGCATTGAAAGGTCTAATAGCAAGCTATATAGTACATTCACTGTGGAACTTATTGGCTTATTATTATACTACGGCAGCAACGTAAATTAATATTATTTGCTCACACTCAATTAGTAAAATTAGTCAGGTGTTGACCAGCCGCACTACCAGCAACTCCACTTTAGCAAAGACCATGCATTTACTGCTCTCTACATAAGCAAACTGATTGTGTGAGTTGAGCAATCAAGATTGCACTAGCACCTGTATGTATGCACCACTTTATTTGCTTTATAAATACATGCGAGCACCAAGAGCAATAAATTCCACAGGCTTCAAATCTGGCATAAATATATATATACAACTTTTCTGTAATCCTAGCATGTATGCCTGTTGGTAGGCCACCGGATAGCCTGTGTGAACTGTTGACACGTCACTTCGACACATACTCAACATATGCGGGCTCTAACATACACTAGTAGCTAATAATATTTGTGCAGCACTGCTGCTACGACTGCTACTGGCTGGCTTAGTATATGTGAAATATATATATGGTGCGCCTTACTGTATGCATTAATTTTGTTTGGTCACTTAATTAAATTAAGCTATCATATTAGTGTCATCGATGTGCGACAATATGTGGCGTGCAGCAAGCGCACACCACGCCGACCAAAGCGCACCTCAAAATGAAGGTTATGGATATTCAGCCTTAAAGTATGCAACAGTTGGCTGACATGTCAGTGTATATAATCTAACAAATAGTTGAGCGTGTGTGTGCATGTTTGAATTTAGGTCAATTCCTGCTGCTAACTAACAGCTTAGCCGCATACGCATACACAGACGTCCAATTACTTTGCAGTTTTGTTGTTGTACGCTTTGTTGTTTTGTCTGTTTGTGTGTATGGTTTTGTGCATGCCTGCTATTATTTGTAAATTTCCTTAATTTATTACAATATATATACTAATTAGTTCTGCTGCAGCAGCACTCAACATTACATAACAAAGCGCTGCGCCTAAATGTATGCCAGCTTGCTGCAATTATATTTCGTACGTTATTAGTATTTTGCACAACAACAATAGCACACTGAACATTATTAGTAATAATTTTGAGTGCTCTGGTTACATGCATTTATTTGTTCATTAATTACTGTATAAAATCAATTATTTGTAAGCGCTTGCAATGCCTGAAAGTATACACTTGCTAATTATGACACGTGTTTGCGTGTATATGGGTCCCAAATAGTGGCAATGATATTTAATAACTGTTGAAAGCAGCATTGTTGTTTTAGTATTTGTAAGCTTAAAGCGAACACCGCCCAAAATTATGCAACAATTATTAGGTTGATTAATTTTGTTAATACTTGATCATCAACAAGCTCAAGACAAGTTGCTGCTAGGAAGGCATGAATTTCTGTCAATAGAATAGCTAAATATTACACTAAGCCCCTTGACGTATGCTAAACATTTTATGAAATTTGATAATTGGTAGAAAATTTTGCAAGCAGTAACAATTTCCCAGCGGAAAGCAATAATTATTGCGACACGCGCCTGCAATTAGACTAGAGTTTTGATATAATTTCTTAATTTTTATATTTTGATTAAGCTAAAGAATATTGCAAGCCAGCAAAAAGGCGTTTACTTTTGAATTTTTTTCGAGACATTTCGTTTAACAAACAAATACAAATAATATGCAATTACAGAATTTAGTCTACTTTGATAAGCGGCGATGCATTTTGAAAAATTGTAGATTTACGAGATCCTGTACCCAATCTCTTATAGCACCTACACAAAAAAAAATATCTGACGGTGCGAAAGGTTTTTTGCTAAAAATTATATTAAATCCGAAATCTAAAAAAAAACTAAATAAATAATTTTACTATATTTACTTTTATATTAAATTTTCAAATTTTCGTTAGCTGCTTCTCGAAAAAGTCGTTTTTTTTTTTAAATTTACACTTCATGGTGGCTTAAAAATCGTAATTAGTAGCAAACAGCATGTTCCTGCTATAACTCTGATGACAAATATAATACAACTAAGAAATTAACAAGTAGTAGTAGAACAACCCCTCCAATAAAACCAAAAATTTAAACAGCCGAAATTTCGATAACCTTTGTAACTGCTTCAAAAGTAACTGCAAAAGCCACTGTCGCCTTTGGCTATGCTACAGTTTTTCTTTATTTCGTTAATATGTCATATTTCATTCAGCATAAAGTTCTCTCGTTTATCATTTAAGCCTTTGACTGCTCGTTTATCTGCCTGTCAAACATTTCACCAAGCTCTTATCGCCGTTGACAGTTCGTGTAAATTAAGAAAAATGGCAGTTGTAAATATTTTAAAACAGACTAACTGTCATTCAATGCAATTTTCGTATTGCTATTTAGTTTGTTTTTATTTATTGTAACTGTGTGACGTTCAACAACCGCGCTGCGCCGCCAAGCCTAGCTGTACTCTTTGTTCTCAAGCCGCCGCTTTATTCATTGCGCGTCTGTTGTATTCACTATTCTTTTACTTTTTCGTTGTTATACCCTGTACAAGGTATGTTATGTTAGGTAAACCTTTTTATTTGATTAGATAACTCCACCATATTTGGTGCAGCTTATATTCAATGGCAACGGTGAAAAATTCGAAACAATTTTTTTAAATCGAAGCACTATAGCATATAGCTGTCATACAAACTGAACACTAAAAAGTAGGTTCTTGTATGGTAAATTTTTTGTTTGACATGATATCTACACGAAATTTAACACATATTATTTTTTAAAGCAACTATACAATCTCCAAAGAAATTGTTCGGATCGAGCCACTATAGCGTATAGCTGCCATACAAATCAAAGGATCAGAATAAAGTTCTTGTCGCGGAAATGTTTATTTCTGAAGGGTATTATAGCTACGTTGCAACCGTAGTTAACGTTTTTTCTTGTTGTTGTTGTTTTTGGTTTTTGTTTTTGCTTTTTGCCTTTTATCAATTTCATATGGCTTAATGCAAGTAAGTAAATATTGAATTGAAATAAACAAATGCAATCGAGCGGAGTAAATAAATTTCTGTTGTGTGCGCAAATGTTGGCGTTTTAATTGAGGTTGTTTTTGTTGTTGCTAGCGTGGTAGTGCTTTTAATATTAATTTCATTAATTTGCGTGTATATACCGTTGAATATTTAATTGTATTAATTTTTTTATATCCTTGCATTAATTTTAAAATATGATTTTATGTAAATTTATCCGCATTAATATTGATTATAATTTTATTTTCATAAATTTTTTCACTGCTTATATTAATAATTTTCGATAAAGCCTTTAAATGGCTTTATAATTTTGTTTTTCAATATTTATATATACATACATATATTTAATAATTGTTACCTAATTGAATTTGATGCTATAAATACATATTAATGGTTTTTTTTCTTTCCAATAAAACATATTTTGAATGCAGACTTAATTGCTCGCAGTTGAGCAGCACATATTTATGTAGATAATAAATCAAGCAAATATTGAAATTGCGCTTTTGAGCATTGAAACATGTACACGTTTTTATCTGATTTAAATTTTTGAAGTATTTTAAAATAACTAAATTAATATTTAAATTAAAATAAAGACCTTTAACCATAAAATAATGATCTAAGTAAATGATATAAAATTACAAATTATTGAAATTAAAAATACAAGTATTAATAAATTAAATATATGTAAAAAATATAAAAATTTAAATATTTTAAAAATAAGAAAAAAATTTTAAAAATTTTAAAAAATAATACTTAAAAATAAATATTTTATATAGCATAATTTTGAGCGCTGGAAATCTCAACAAACACTGAAAAGTTCTGCTATTAAAAACAGACTTCGATAAACGCTTTTCGGCTAAACTTACCGTATAGGGTAGTTTTACAAAAACAAAAATAAAGTTAGCCTACATTTAGGTGTTTCGTGGTGGAGCAACGTTTTTACATTCCAATATCATAAAAATTATTTAACAAAAACATTTCGACCTCAGATATGGAGTCAGTTTTTTTTAACAAATATTTGCCTACATTTAGGAGACTTTCTGTAGAACAATCAACCAATTAAGACATTCGCGGTGGCACATTGTATTTGCATTCCAAAGTCATAAAATTAATCAGTAAAACTATTTTACACTCATGTTTGGTATCAGGCTTAATAAAAATTATTTGCCTACATTTCGAGGAGTTTCAAAAGAACAATGCACAATTTGGGGTACTTACGGTGGCACATTGTACTTACATTCCAATATTAAGAAAAACATTCAATAAAAAAATTTCCTGCTCATATCTCTTTTATGTGTAATTTTAAAAGTAGCCTACATTTAGGCACTTTTCTATGGTAAAGTCTACCTTCTACCATATATTTCGGAACATTACTATGTTACTAATGCTTGACTTAACTTCAACTCTATTAAAGAAAAAGAAGTTTTAGAAATTTTTAACAGCAATATCTTTAAATGAAATGTTTCAGTTGCATATTGTTAGGCGCAAAGTCTAAAATGTGCCCAAAAATTAGACTCTCTAATAATATTGGCTAATGTCGCATTCGACATTAAGAACTCTGTGAATTTAATATCATAATTGCTTTATGTAATTAAAAATTTTATCTGCTTTTAGGCGCACATTGTCTTACTTTTCGTCTTTAGGCAGCTTTCGCACTTGTGTAGCAATTCTCATGCTATTAATAACAATTTTATAGTAATTTGCTAGCAAATATTCAACAAGTAATACAACGAAATTGTGCACTTAAAATTCACTGCCGACTTCTAGGCATTAAATTACCAATTGCACACAATCCAAGATCGCCAGCATTTGTATTTGTCTAAACCGTGTAGCAGCATTAAAACCCAACAGCGCTGAGAGACCAGTCACACACACAAATAGGCAAACAGCAACGGCAACAGCATTTGCATGCGAAAATGTTGCCTAACGACAGGCGTATTAACAAACCAATCGTTGCAATCAACACAACACAATTTAGGCCACAATTTTGCGACAAATTTAGGGCTGCTTGTGCCCAGAAACCAATGCATACAAATGTTGTTTGAGGCATCAATTGTTTAGCTAGACGCACACTTCATCTACTTTCTGGCGCGCACAAACAAATTGATTGCCAACTTCAAAAGAAGTGTGTGTGTGTGTGTGTTTATAGTGAAGAGCGCTGTATCGGTAAATGAAAATTACCAGCCAACTCATAGCGACGTGATGGGATTTATTTGCCGCTTTGCTTCAATTCGTGCCTTTTTTGTTGCTTTATATTACAGCGCTGCGTTTTGTTGTAGCAACAACAGCAAAACTATAGATGATAGTCATTGCGTACAAATTAGTAGACACTTAGTCCCCGAGCAGCAGAGCACGCATCGCAATTTGACGATTGAACGATTGAATGTGTGAAATTCCCATGCATGCTTTTAGGCGCATGTCACTTTTTTTTGTTTTTTTGCTACTGCTCCTTCCTCAGCGTTGAATTTGTGCATGCGTGCTGGTGCTCGACGCAACTAGTGCTTCATTTGTTTTTTGCTTAACGCCCACCTCCCCCTAGAGTACGACACGTCCGTGTTTCGTGCGCACACACTTGTGGTAGTGATTTGTTTTATGTAGAGCTTCGTCACGTTACTTACAAACTATCCGCATTTAATGCACTTGCTTGTCTCCAGTGTAGCGTGAGTTTTAATGCTCCTGCTAGGTCTGCTTACTTTACTCTTTGTTTACTTTGCACTATCTATCTGACATACTTTTAGGCGGAGTTTTGTTTGTATTTTGAAAAGTGTTTTAATGAGCTTGATATGTGTTTGGGAGACTCTTGGTGTAATGGACAGCTACTTAAATCATAAATACGACTATGACAATGTATGGATTTCTTAATTTAGCGAACTTGTGGTTGGAAAGGTATCAAATAAGGTCCTTCAAGGATGAGCTTTTGGTTGGGTTTGATTTGAGAACTTTCAAGTATCAAATAGCGGCGAATTTTGCACAAAACCACGACATTTTTCAACACATTTCCAGGGGTTGAATATAATGAATGATAGATAGCAAGAAAGCATAAAAATCCAATGAAGAAATGGAGTCACCGAAGAGGAATAGTAAATATAATGGGCTCAGAACTAGTTTTAACTAGTTTTAAGTATTTTGGGTTCAGATAAATAACCATAACAATACCAGTTATGAGATCTCTAGCGAAACGATTTCCAAAACGGATTTTTCTGTAGCTAATGACTAAAGAACTCGAAGTACTTGTATACTGTTGAGTCTACTTTTTTTAAAGGTTGAGAGAAATGTTGTTGCATTAGGAGTGAAAAAAGTGGAGTGAAAAGAGCCTAAGATATTATAGAAAATGTGATCTCTAAATTAGACGAAACAGATACGAAAAGACGGAAATTTCTTGATTAGAGATCTGTAAGCACTATCGAGAAGAAAAATGTTTTTGAATCCCAAGAGTCGAAAGCTGAAAGTACTGGTAAGAAGAATTATTTTGAAAATGTTGAGCGCTACAGCAGAGGTGACTTGAAAATCAATAAGAAAAAGAAGCGATGGTAAAAGAGAGATCTTAAAACATTATCGCAAAGAAAAGTAGCTCTTGAAGCTGAAGTGTCGAAAACTGGAGTTCTAATATATTATTTTAAAGATGGTGTTACATAGAGTGAAGTGGGAAAACTCTAGCTCTATGATCTCTGTAGTGTTCAATGGTGAAAACTTAATAGATTTTTCAGCAACTTTTATGGCAATTTTGTAAGCTGTAGCTCTTACTTGTGAACTGGAATGAGAGTTGTTAAGCTAGCGAACCCAAGAAACCTTAATACTTATTCTGCGCTGTTTTCAGAAACTAGTAATATTTCAAATTAAACTCTGAAATTGAACTATAACTCTGAGCCTCATATGAGACAAAGCTGATTCCTTCTAAACTGAACAGTTTCAGCAAGCTTCAGCTGTCTCTGAACTGAAATACTTGTAGATAGTAGCGTTTTGCCGATATACATTTGAAGTCGCTAACGCCAGAGCTGGTGTGGAGTCTCTCAAGACACACAATATGCTCGGAGATACCTACAAAGGAGTCAAAGCTAATATGGATATTATGGTGAAAGCCATCAGCTGGGTATATATAAATTTCCTTAAACCGAAGCAACGCAATGCCCTCTAGCAACCCACTCCCATATAGCCTTCAGCGCTTCCATTATCAATGTAAAAAATTGAAGTGTCGCTCCCACCACGGCTTCGTCAAGAAAACCCCACTTCCCCATTTTCCTCTCTCATTAACATAATTTCACTCATCATTTAGTCATTTAAATAATTCTCTCATCAATATTTTGTATCAACACACCATCAGCTAACAATTTGTTTTGTCTACCGCTTACTTCCGCCCGCGCTCTCCCACCCACCAACATTAATCGATCCAGCGGGTGTAATGTTAGCAACACATTTCCATGCGACGTGCCGCAGTACCATTGATGAGCCACAATTGTACGTTGACGAGTGGTGCACGGTTCAAAAGTGATATCCGTTTATATGTATATGTATATATATACCTATATATATGTGTGTGTGCGTGTGATTATTTAGGTATATGTGTGTGTGTGTATCCATAACTGCTAGTGCTAGTGCCAATGTAAATGCAAATACTTGGTCATACGCACAAATTCGCACTACCGATTGGTGGTACCTCGCAAACACACACAAATACATACATATGTATTTATACATATACACCTACAGTCATCCGTAAGCGCATATATGCATAGAAATTTGCTCATTTAGCTGTTTGGACTGCTCTTAGGGCACTAAACGTGCAACTTGCATGCTCTTTATTACACTATCTAAACCGCATAATTGGTGAATGGAGATAATTTACGGGTGTCCGTTTACACCAAAGTGTATCTGTATGTACAGGAACTAAGCTATGTGCTTGCAGTTGTTTGCCGCTTAATCAGTTATTTATTCCTGTTGTCCGAACAAAGAGCTGCCAAACAGCCGTTCTGCTACAAATCTGCTTAATATGAGCTTGTGTTGGGGTGCTGAAGGATTTTTGGCAGGATATGCGCAAGGATTCGCCTAAGCATATATGCACTTAGCATCAAGCGTATACAAAATTTTTTGTTATCATGATTTCCAACAATTTAAATATTTTAGATCGGATAGCTAAAGCATATAGCTGCCATAGAAACTTACGGATCAAACTCAAGTCCTTATGTGAAAACTTTTTCTTTGACAGGATATTTTTATGAAATTTTACAGAGATTATTATGCATACCATCGGTACAACCTCCGCAGAAACTGGTTTGATCGGTTTACTATAGCATATAGCTGTCATACAAACTGAACGATCGGAATCAAATGCTTTCATGGAAAGCTTTTTCATTTGACGAGTGGTTCTACAGAAAAAATGTTCCTCATGGAGCAGCATATCTTATGCTGCCATATTGCGAATTTCAGGCAAGCTTATTAAAAATTATTTTCGTCAATCTTTTACTAACTATACCAACTATCGTTCTCCGATTTTGATCCGCCACTGCATATTTTCTAATTTCCCTCCTGCCTTTTCTTCTGTGATTTATCATAAAAACTGTTTAATTTTCAAATTCGAAAATTTATTGTACTACTTTAATTTAAAGTGCAAAAAAATATATAAAATTTACAGTACAGTACTTTTTTGTTAACTATGGCAACAATTCAAAAAATTTTTTTCGAGAAAATTCAGTAAAAATATATGTTTGAAAACTAAGAAACCTGAAATTTTCAGGTTAATATAAAAAGATTGCAGATTTCAAAACTCTTTCAGATTTTCAAAGTATTTTACTAATTTTTAATATAGCTGCATAATTTGTGTTTTTTTCTAAAAATATTTTATTTTTTATTCGTGTGGATTTTTTTTAAGAATTAAAAATCTTTATGCCATATACATATCAGAATTTTCACATATTTATAGCTCACAGTTAAGGCCACTATTACGGTTTTGAACCCAACTGCCTTTTGGTTAAAGTTCTGAAATTCGATATTATCGATATCAACTCAACCCGTCAAAAAAGTTTAGGTTAAAGTTTTGTCAAACATCAACTTTTTTGTGGTGTCACGCTTTTCAAACCTCAACTGAAAACAGTTGTAGTTCGTAATATGAATAAAGAGTTGGATTGATCTGAAGTTGAATTATTTCAACTTCAATTCAACTAAGTGAAGTTGAAAAGCGATATTGGTATAGAGCAATAAACAAACAACATTAAATTTATAAAAAAATAAATTTTAATATTTTCTATTTCTTGATTTAATATAGATAATGAATAGTTTAATAAAAAAATAATAATTTTATTTTAATTTAATTAAAATATTAAATTTTATAGAAACTATTTTCTAAATATAAATATTTATTCTTTTTATTTAATGTAAAAACTACTTTGCGCTTTAGTTAAATAAATATTAAAATTAAACAACATTCAATTTATAAAAAAATAAATTTTAATATTTTATATTTCTTTATGAATAGTTTAATAACAATTTTACTATTACTGAAAAAATTATTTTGCTCTTTAGTTAAATATAAATTTTCTTACTTATCATCATAGTTTTGGTTAGGATTTTAGGTATTCAGGCATTTCCTGCGCACCTTTTATGCAGCGGTTTATATGCCATATAATTAATTAAGTCATAGAATTCTAATAATCTAATATGATATATGTACAGATATATTTTATACTAAACATAATATTGCTAACCTTTAATTTGGCAAGTCTGATATCTCTCTTACTAACCAAAAATAACTCAAGACGATTTTGAGTTGTTTCGATTAATTTTTTTTATATTATTCAGTATTTAAATTATTTTTTGCTTATAATGGTAATACTAACAGCTGTTAAATTACTTATAAATATGTATAAAATATATAGCATAGAATAATAAAAATCGTTCAAAAATTACTTACATTTTGTTGTTGTATTAACTTTTGCTGCGCCTAAAGGTATGCTTAAGTTTTTGCTGCACTTCTGATGCACCAAATAACAGGTCTGACGGTTAATGGAGTTAATTTAATTTTTGTTTTTCCGTATTATGTTCAGCAATATTTGAATTATTCTCAGTTCAATTTTTGTAGGTTATTTTTAATAAGTAATTTACTTTTTTCGACCGAAAATAAACATGTTTTAAATTATTTACTCTTCATGCAATAGTATTTTGGTTTGAAGATCGCCTTTAATGGACTAAATGGACTTTTATTTAACTAATTTCGGTTTGTGACATTATTTTGACTTTTGAAATGGCGTTCTCCTGCAATAACTACTTTGTTGTCATCCAGAAAATAATTAACTTCAATATTTTATTAATTTTTTTAGAAGGTTCATATCTTAGATAACTTTTCTTAAATTTTTTTTTTTTTTTTATTTGATTTACTGTTTGTATTTAATTTTTAAAATTTTTTGAACATAATTGTTTTTAAAAATTGTTTTTTAATTTTTTTTTTTAATTTTTTTATGTTTTTATATATATTTTTTTTTTGTACTTCGGTTAGAGGTTTTACATATATTTTGTATGCGTTTTTCTTCTTTCTGTAAAAATAATTGTTCTTTTGCGTATTTTATAGCTGTGTTTAAATCGTTTGTTGGTTTCGACAGTTATTTTCATTTTAATAACTTTTTATTCAATTTTAGGTTGTTATAAAACCAATATTCATTTATGTGCAAATTTCTTATGATGTAGGTATTTAGTGTATACTTTTTCATTTCTAATTTCTACTTAATTTTTGTATAATTTTTAGCGACATTTAACTATTTGTTTTTGTATTGTCTTTTTTCCAATTTTATTCGAAATTTTTCAGTATGAGTCTTTTATGTTTATGATTTATTATATTTTACTTTATATGCAAAAATTAACCAGAGATATCTAGTTTTTTAAGTATTTTTGTTTATTTTTAATATTTTTTTTTTTAAATATGAATTTTATTTTTGTGTTAGAAACCTTTGAAATGAGTAGTTTTTTATACATATACATTTTTTTTTATAGCGTCAGTTGCAAATTTAAATAGTATTTACTCTTTCGCCCAGTATTGACAATTTTTTTATTTATTTGTATATCAGTTATTAATTGAAATGTTTTTTACTCTATCAAATAGTATTGACAATTTTTATTATTTAAAATGTTTATTTCTTTTTTGGAATTTTTTTTTAACATATATATATTTAATTTTATTTTTGTTATTTCTGCTGCTTTATAATTTTTATTATTTCGAAATTTGCTTTACAATATTATTTTATTTATAATTTGTAACTTCGAAAATGTTTCGCAAAATAGTTGTATTAGTAAATTTTCCAGTGAATACTAAAGTTCTTAGATTTGTACCGTTATTACATCATTTTATAAATATCTGCATACCATTTTTCAAGTGAACGGGAGCAGAAGCGAGCAACACTCAGCCAAATTTGAATCTTTATTATATAGTCTTTTAGATTTTTGTATAAAGTTTCAACAAAATCAATGTTTTTTCTTTTATTTTTAAAACTATTTTCTGCTTTTATTTGTAGTAGTTTCTTAATATTAATTTTTTGTCTTCAAATTATGTTATTAAAAATGTTATTTTCCACTTAATTTTAAATTTATTTGGTTTTATTGGCGCGTTTTTTCACAATTGCAGCTTTCGAGTTTTTAAATTTAATTCACAAGTTTAATTCATTCTTTATTTATTTTTGAAGTAACACAAATGATTTTGCAGTACTCAATCGCTTTCCAAAAATATCTTTAATTTTGAAGTGTTGCAGGTTTTAATAAAAAAAATATTGTTTTTCAAAATTCTGATCCATGATCTGATGATGTTTTTAAATTTTTTTTTGTGTTTTTAATGTATTTATAGTAGCTGCACATTATAGTCGAATTTTTTTTTATATGTTTGTAAATTTCTTTTAGTGTTTTTGGTAGTCATTCAATATAACAGAACTTTTTTAATATATTATTTTTCAATTTTCGAATTCGCAGCATGTTTTTAAAATTATTTTTAAAACACTTTAAGCATTTAGCTTCATTATAAAATTTTCTGTGCTCAGATTGTCATGTTAATACTCGTTTAATTATTTTTTTTTTGTAACGAAATTCCAATGTTTTTAAATGTTTTATATTAAAGTCTGTTAAAGAAATTCAAAATTTTCAAATAGTTTAGTTTATTTTTCAATTTAGAAAAAGTTTGTTTTAATTTTTATTTTAAATATTTTTGCATTTCTTGTCTAATTATTTAAAAATGTTCAAATAAATGGTTGCTTAACACTTTCGCGTTAGTTTTTGAACTCTTCATGGTTGTTGCTAAATTTCTCAAATATTTAAAATACAACTTTCGCCTTCAAAACTGCACGACTTGTTGCTCCAAACAGTTGTCAAACGTAAATGCCAAACTTTAGCGCACACTTGTTGTACTCAGCGGCATTGCAGCTACCGTTTATTTGTTGTTATTGTTGGGTGTTTCCCCAGTTACTAAAGGCAAACTCACACACGCACCCACACGCTCAATAGCTAAGTTCGAATAAGCGCCAAATGCGTGTCAGCTAACTGTACGCTTTCGCCGTTGAAGCGCATCTGAAGGCTGTGTGAGCGCTCAGCAGCAGTGAAAGATGTAAAAGGTTGCTTATACGCCGCGTTGGTTGAAACACTGCTAGCAAATCAGTCTGGCCTACGCTCTTGCGCTCTCAGCCGCTCACAGCATCCTTTAATTTCGAAAATCTGCTGCTGCTCAGCGCGCGACTGCTGTTGTTAGTCGGCTCGGCTTAGTGTCACCTTATGCGCTGCCGCTGCTGACACGTCTTCTTCTTCTGCTGCTGCTTCGTTGAACGGTTCGTCAACTGGCCGCTTCCTCGGCTTGGCAGTGCTGCTCGTGCTCGTGGCGCCACAACCAAAAAGCAACTGTTCGGCAGCGACGTGTTGCGCATCGTTTTTATAGTCGCCACAGGCAGCGCTGCTGACGCACGCACGAGCAGCATAGCCGAAGATACGCTGCACGACTGATTGGAGGGCAGCAATGAAGGTCGCTATGATGTGGGTTCGCAGGTTTATGTTTTGTTTTGTTTTTGGTGAATTGCTCATTAAAAGTGTGTGGAAGCAACAGGATGTGCAGCTGTTGCTTTTGGTCCATATTTGGAGTGGTCGCCAACTCATATAAAGCAGCAGAAGGGTGAAGCAGCATCCCTCTCACTTTCCGTCTGGCTTACTCACGCTCGCATACAGCTATATCTCAAGTATTGCTTTCGGTTTGCTAGAACTCATTCTTGCGCTCTCAATTAACCAACTCTCTTTTAATTGCTCTCACTTCCGCTTTGCTTTAGTGCCGTAAGCAGCATAATAATGATGCCCACAAAATTACTGCCAATTATGAATTTGTTAGCAGGTTAAATGTAACAAGTAAATTATATTAAGCTGCCCTTCGGAGAATTGTTGCAAAGGCAGGAAAGGCAAAGGAACAAAGTGCTGACGTTGGATGCCAAATAAGTAATAATTACTTATCAAAGAACTCTATCATTCACCGGAACCAAATAAAACATATTTTCGGATATATGTGGCTGCAGCATTTAAAAAGTCTCAAGTATTTTAGCGCCTTTAAAACCTATGCGTGGGTCTGGAAGCTCCCTCATAATGTGACTTCCTATAACAGGTTTTAAGCAGGGCTCAATCAGAATCAGAATCAGATTCTATAAAGTCGATTTTGGGACCAAAAGAACTTTTTGCATAAACCATGTATGCATGAAGACCTCATCTTCATTCTTATACATGTAATAATAATTGTATTTGAAGTTCTGGAAAATAAGTGGGTTTTCGGATAAAAAGCACTTGGCAACTCATGACAAATAACCGGTATATGCTTGGAACTAAAAAATGTCTCAAGTATCTAGAATTTGGACGCATTTAATTTCAAAATCTTCAATTAGCGTGTATCTTTGAAATCGCAATTTTGAGTGTTACGCAATCCTCGGAAACATTCAAACTCTCCGAGATCTTATTCAGATCTCGAACTTAACTTAGACTTAAGCTTAATTTCAGTTCAACCTTCTCTTGAGTACTTCATACAAATATCTCACCAGAGACGGCAGTATTAACATATTAATCTCAAATGTTTGATATTTACTTTACCCTGATATTTTCTACGGCGCTGTGAAACTACTTGCCTTCATTCATGCCTCCCAGTTCAAAAGTAGTTCTACTTGGTTCATTACTTGTGTGCTTTAAGTTTTTATATTTGATATTTACAGCTTATTTTCATTATTTTACACAAAAAAAATTATTTGGAATTGTAATCGTAATGGTATTGTAATTGTAATTGTAATGGTAATGGTATTTTAATTGTAATTGTAAATATAATAGTAATTAAAAATATTATTCCTGTTGTAACTTTAATTATGATTGTAATTAAAGTTAGAATTGTAATTGAAGTGGACGTAAATTTAATAGTAAAAATGTAGATGTAGTCGTAATTGTAATTATAACTAAAATTGTTATAATGAATGTAATGTTATAGTTATTATATTTGAAATTTTAATGGCGAAGACAATTTCTATTGCAGCTTTAATTTTTCTCGTAATTGCAAATGTAATTGTTATTTTAATTGTAATTGTGATTATGATTGCAATTGTAATTGTTTTTGTAACTGTAATTATGATTATGATTAAAATTAGAATTGTAATTAAAGCTGTAATTGCAATTATAACGATCGTAAATTTAATAGTAATCGTAGATATAATCCTAATTGGAATTACAGTTAAATTATAATGGTGAATGTAATCATAATTACAACTGTTATAGTGAAGGTAATTGTAATCACATCTGTAATTGTAAATGCAATTGTTATTTAATTCTAACTATAATTATATTTGCAGTTGTAATTGTATTTGATTGTAATTAAAACAAGGATTGTAATGAAGGTTATGATTGCAATTCTAAAGGTCGTAAATTTAATAGTAATTGTACATGTAAACGCAACTGTAATTATAACTGAAATTGTAATGGCAAAAGTAATTATAATTGCAATTATAACTGAAATGGTATTGGCGAAAGTAATTGTCATTGTAATTATAACAGAAATTGTAATGGCGAAAGTATTTGTAACTGTAATTATAACTAAAATTGTAATGGCGAAAGTAATTGTAATGTCAGCTCTTATGATAATTGTAAGTAGCGCTAATTGAAATTCTAGTCGCTTTCGTATTGCATTACTTATTTTAATATCAATTCAAGCAATCAAAATTTAATGATAATACAAATTAAATTGCAATTGTACTTCAAATTTGACTTTTTTTAAAATTTTTTTTTAATTCCAGTAAATTTTTTTTTAATAATAACAATTATAAGCAAAAAGAATTTTGTTTATAAGAAATTTTTCAAATATTTTTAATAACAGAAATCTTAAGTTTTTGCGTTTAAATCTCTTACCATATCTAGATTAACCGCAAAAGAAAATATATCCATTAAGTTAGCTGTATTTCTGTTATATCTTCAGATTTAATTATAAATACTTGTACGAGTATGTATGGATTTGTGTCCGGCTGCGACGACCTTATCAGCTGCCTTTGGCTTTGAATAAAAATAGAAAATCGCAGGAAATAAAAACAGCACTGAGCCATTGAGCACATAAAAACTGTTGCATGCTTTTTAGCTCAAGGTTCTACCTGTTGGACGTTCATGTCAGCGCAAAGGACAAGGCAATGCCGACAGCAAAGTGAAATCATATAAATATTTAGAGACTAGACCGTAACCAAATGAGAGCGCCAATGATAATTGTAAGTAAAAGAGTTAGGTAACGTGAGAGAGCACAAAGGAGAGTCAGACAGTATATAGCGCTGATAAAAGCTGAGTGAGGAAAGAGAGAATCGTTGGTAGTGGGAGAAGTGCTGTTCATACCGGTGGTGTTTAGACATTAGAGAAGGAGCGAACGTTAGTCAGGTTGCAACAACAATAAGTTTGTATTATTTAGAATTTGTGTGAGCACCTGTTAACTCACTTGCTGCTCCCAGGCTGCCCACACACTATCACTCTTCAACCGTGATTCAGCGCTTTAACCTTGAATGTGGCGCTGGGAGGCTGTGGTGTGCTCGTTTTTATTGTTGCTTTCGAAATTGCCAACAACATCTCTCATTCTCCATTGAACCCCACATGCGCCTACTTCTCTCTCTGTCTCTCGCTCCCTCTTTCTCTCTCCGTATCTCTTGTCACGGAGCTTCAATCACTACCTTATCGTTAAACCAACAGACTGCTTGGCACCAGTGCGCGACGTAACTGTGTGTTTGTGCTACGCACACAAGTGTGTAAATATGTGTGACTGCTTTGAGGCCTATAAGTATGCTTTGCTAAATGGAATAAGCGCAAAACGCTGTGACGTGTTACCTATCCTTGTGTGTGTGTATATTTGGTTTGGATTTCTTTACATGTGAACTGGGGGTGGTTTGATAAGCTGTGCGCATGTGTGTGGGTATCCTTGTGAGTGAGTTTGTCTATTTGTTGTTGCTGTTGTTGCTTTTATATTTTGTATTATTTTCTTGGCGCTTAGCTGCCTTCCAGGCATTTTAGAAATGTATGTAAATGTAGGTGGATCAAATATGCGCCCATTTGTATGCTACTGTATCGGCCTTCGCTTGTATGAACCTATATGATAAAATGGTTTTATCTGCAGGTAACTTTCCCTTAAGCAGCATCGGTAATTTAAGCGGAATTATCATATAGTGTTGTTAAAAAAAAGTTGTTTTGTATTTAGTTAGCATTATTTGTGTTTGTCGAAGAAATAATTTGAGAAGAAAATTGAAAAAAAAAATTCGAAAATATGTTTCGAAAATCAAAAAAACTTTTACAAAAAGGTTTTGAAAAAACAAACTAAATTTCTCAAAAAAAATTAAACAATCGAAACTAGTTAAAATTTTTCGTTTATTTTTCACATTATTTTCATTTTTCAACAAACAATAATAAACATTTTCGTTATTCCCACGCTCATAGTGCATTCTGTACTGTGCTCAGCTTGAGCATTTTATAGCAGTTTTGAATATTGTAGGCGATTTATGGGCAGCAGGGTTGCATTCGGTTTTTGATAACATTCATTCACTTAAATCAAATAGATGCTTAAAGTATTTGATTTTATTGTAAATAATCTTATTTCTCTTAATAACACTATATCTGTGGTTCTGAGAACTATTTTCGAACAAATGACAACCTTCGAAGTTTTCCTATCGTGCTCCTACCTGTTTAGCTCTCAAGCTCAGTACCATCACCTCTAACTACTATCGAAAACATCTGTAGTTAAAAACTGTACCGCCATCATCAATAACTTTTAGCGATGTCAGTGATCTTTACGGAAGCTAACAACCCTATGGAAAGTTCAAAAAATACTTCACTTATTGAAAAAAAAGGTTGTTGACTTCGCTAAAAGCAAACAAATTGCCTTCCTAAAGTCAGGCTTGTGGAACTCGCTAAAGTTAGAAAAGGTTTTAGTAAAGGTCAGAAAAAGGGTCAATAACCTTGCAAAAAATGGTTATGTACCCCACTGAAGATAAACAAAGAGTTCACTGATTTCGAAAAGATAGTGGTTGTTGACTTCGCTGACGGTAAACAAAAGCGTTGCAAATAGACAAAGTTCTTGTTCGTTTTGTTTTAGGAATACACTAAGATATTTTTTTTTTTTTTGTTTTTTTTTATGAAGTTGAATTTCCGTATTTATTTCAATAATTTCTTAAATTTTTATATAAAATATATATTTTTTTAAAGTCAAATTTATTTACTCTTATATTTTGCTAAATTACTTTCAAGTACAATTCTTAGAGAGCAGAATACATAGGAGTACAATACAAATATTGAAAAAATGACTCCAGCATACAAGCCAAACTTCGAAACAAGATATTACACACTTAAAGAGCTAGTGCGCTCAATTGTATGCTTTAAACTTTTTATAATTACAACTTTCTTAGGAAGACTGCTTATAGAAGCCCAAGGCACGCATTGTGTTCAGCTTAAATGCACGCATTATACGTAATTTGCTTTTACACACCTTTTAATTGAACTTTAAAACAAATTAACTCTACTCAACGGATTACAAGCCAGAAGACTAAAGTTAAAGTGAAAGCTGCCTTTATGCTGCTGAGGGAAGCAGCACAATCTACTCTACGTTTAAATATTTTTCTTGATAATTTCCATTACTGATAACTCATTAGCAAAATTGCATAATGTACACGGCTAACTTCACAATGATAACGGCTTGTTAGGCTATAACTGTTGTAAATAGTTCGTAGAAAGTCTGCATTAAGAAAGAGTGGCGTGGCTAGTTTCTTAGAAGAGCACTCGCAAGAACTTTCATTTGCTTTGTATGCTGCGGAAGTAGTACCAAGAAATCAAGAATCAAGTGGAGTTAACAAATGTTTTAGCAGCAAATGAATGCTAGGGCAAATTTTTTTATATATATTATCTTGCTATTTTTATGCAAAAAAAATAAATTGAAATCTAAAAGTAAAAGTTCAAAATTTTTGATTTGGGTATATGTTTATAATTTTTAAAAAATATTTTTTACAGCAAAAGTGATATTTATTTATATAATTTTTCTATAATTGAATTTAAAAATCCCAAAAAAAATATTGAGTAAAATTTCAAAATTAAATTTGCTTTTTTTTTCAAAATAAAATTTATTGTATATTAAATTAATTTGACGAAAGTTTATTTTCAATATCACCAAAAAAGTATTAAGGAAAAATTCAAAATTTCCAAATTCTAAGAAAATATTTTTTTATATCCAAAATAATACACTTATACTAATCGTTATTTATTTAATTTATGAAAAATTTAATTAAAAAATTCAAAAAAAAATGTTGAGTTTCAAATTATAAAAAAATATTTTTTTATTTCAAAAATATTAAATACATTATATTTGTATTAAATTTTTCAAACATTTTATTCGAATATCCCCAACAAAAATATTGAGTAAAATTTCAAAAAAATCTTTCGTAAAAATGCATAAAATTTTTTATTTTACTTTGCCACCACAAACCAAAAAAATGTTGAGTACAACTAACATGTTTAAAAATCACTTTTTTATTTTCATCATTATAAATTTATTCCGATTCCTATGTAATTTATCAAAAATTAAATTTAAAAAACCGAAAAATAAAAATATTGAGAAAAATTTACATACTAAAAATACACTTGTTTATTTCAAAAGAAAAAGTACATATGTTCTAGGTTTTATATAATTTTTCAAAAATTTAATGTGCCAATCCCAAAAAATATATTGAGTAAAATTTGAATGTTATAAGAATAAGTTTCATATTTCAAAAATATTGAATTCATTATATTTGTATTAAATTTTTCAAAAATTTTATTCGAATATCGCCAAAAAAAATATTGAGTAAAATTTCAAACAATTTTTAGTGAAGCGTAACATAACTAAAAAACCCATTTTTAATTTCAAAAATAATAGATTTAGAATATTTATATATATTAATATTATTATTTATTTTTCAAAAAATGTATTTGAAAATCCCAAAAAAATATTGATTAAAATTTCGAATGAAAAAAAAAATAATTTTTTTTATTTCGAAATTACTAAATTCAATATATTTTTCTGTAATTTTTGAAATTTTAATTCGAACAACGCAAAAAAAGAAATATTGCGTAAAATTTCAAAAACTATCCAATAATAAATATATTATATTTTTTAATTACCTTGCTACCACAAACAAAACTAATATTGAGTTTAATTTGCATATTTAAAAAATAACATTTTGAGTTTAAACACAAAAAAATTATTATATTTTCTATTTAATTTTTCAAAAATTAACAAAATTTAATTTTCTCAAAACAATATTCAGTAAAGTTTCAAATATTTTCAATAATAAATTTATTCCAATTTTTATTTAAGGTTGTCACCGCAAACGAAACAAAAATATATCGTTAAATTTCAAATAAAAAAACTTTCAAAATGCCATAAAATGTTTTGAAAAATTTTAAAATTAAATCCCATTTACTTTTCGAATTTTCAAATTACAACTATAATTTGAATTGAAATTGATGCATTTCTATTGCAAACTTCCAGGCGCTCAGAGAAAAGAAAATCTTTATAAAACTTACCGAATTTAAAATTATTCGTATATATATATTTTTTTCAAAACATTTTTTGTTCTACAATACTTAATTTTTTACTTAAATTTTACAAGTAATTTTTTAAATATTGAATTTGAATATCGGAATAAAGAAGTAAAATTTTAA
Source organism: Bactrocera oleae (assembly GCF_042242935.1). NCBI lineage: Eukaryota > Metazoa > Arthropoda > Insecta > Diptera > Tephritidae > Bactrocera > Bactrocera oleae. Next base: position 7,811,889 of record NC_091539.1, read on the forward strand.
AATTAAAACTAAAATTAAAAATTGCATAAAAATTCCATCTTTATTTATCAAACTCTGCGCTTTTAAATATAAGTCAATCGAAATTCAATATTTCTGAATTACAATGCGGTGTGCTGTATTCCCATTGCCTACTTCCAGGCACTCAAAGCAGATTTGGCAATGCGCACCGAAAGTTATACAAATGCCAAACCAATTGTCTCAGCGGCTAACAAGCTGATCGAAAGATCAATAGCAAAAACCCAACAAAAATAACAACAAATAAATACCTTTGTATATCACAAAAAAAAATTGTAAGTAAAGCTACGCTCCTGGCCACAGTGAGAGCACAAAACACGCTTGCCGTCTGATTTATTTATCAATTTGTGGCGGCCATATGGGCAAGGTAACAAAAACCAAACATTGCGAGATTGCAGTGAAAACAATAACAAACAGCAACAACCAGCGAACAAAGCGCAATTTTCGCGTTCTACTAGGCACCACGCCTGCTTCATTGCGCCACGGCTTGCCTGCATGCCTCGCGCCGCCAGCTCATCAGTTCATTGTTCCACAGTTATACTCGGCAACTCGTACTGTTTTCATGTTATATTTTTATCGCTTCCTCCGTAGTCCTTTTTTGAGTTCGCGCTTTGTGTGCTGTCATTATGTTTACTTATGCTGTGTTGCCATACTTGTTGTTTTTTTTTCCGTGCGCTCATAAGGTCACTCATTTTCGTGCGTTTGCACACCGCCGACTTGTTAAACTTTTGCTACGAAATCTATTAAAATTGATTTTAATTAAAATGCATGCGTTGTGGCCATGGAAAACGTGGCAACAAGTAAACAATTTAACACGAGCATATAAAATGAGGCACAAGGACAGCCGGAGGACATGGCTAGAGCGAACGCTGAAGAATTAATTTAGCGAACAGATAAATAACAAGCAAAATATTTCCAGTCTTTCGAGGTTAAGACTCTTCGGTCTTTGTGCTCTGGTTTCCGATCTTTGTAAGCTCGTATCTACCGTCTGAGCTGTGTGATCTTGGCCTTTATCTTTAACTTATTTATGGCATTTGACCTCTTGCCTTTGTTATAAGATTTTTATCAGCTACTCTGAACTCGACATACTTCGCCGCTCTAATTTCTGGTTCTTTCTCTTTTTTCTTGATCTCTTATACCTGGCTTTTTTATTCGGATTTTTAGTCTTAGATTTCTCAGAGATTAAATTTCTAAATCACCAGGTCTCTGTTATCTGTGGCTCAGTACCTGTCTTCTATCCTTTGGGCTCGGGACTTTGATAACTCGCCACTGATCTCTGATAAATAGCTTCGGATCTTCCTTGTGTTATATTTTGTTCTTCTATCTTATATCGTCGTCTTTTCTCAGTCTGTTGACTCAGTCTCTCTCCAATATTCTCTGTGCTCTGAACTTTGACAGCTTTAAATTATTTCCTCTAATCTTTCTCATTTTATATCTTGTTCGTTCTGTCTCCCGCTCATTGTTTACTGTTTTCTTATTTTCCGTTTTCATAATTTGTTTTCTAACATTTATTGTATTTTTTTCTGATAACTTTCTTCCACTTTATAAATCTGGATTGTGGCCTTAAATATCTTATCTCTACATTTTATTCCTGGAACTCTGATAATGACTTTCTAGCTGTCTCATTTATCAGGTCTCTGGTATAATTGACTTAGTCAGTGGTCTCTATCCTAGGAGCTCTGGGCACTGAGCTTTAGTGATCCCCTCCGAGATCTGATTTTGTTTTCGGATCTCGGTTTCTTCAGTTTGTCTTCTGTTGTTTTGTCTCTGGTTTCTCATTTCTGTGATATCTATCTTCCGCTTTCCGGTTTATGGTCTCAGATTTTTCATATATTCATTTTGGTCTTCAGTTTTTGGTCACTAGATGATTTATCCTTTCTGTCTTTTTTTCTTAATCTGTTACCTATGACTCAGTCTCTGGCCAATATGTTTTGAGCTCTGAACTTTGATAAATCTCATTTTTTGTTTCAGTCTTTTTGTTTTTATATCTTGTTCGGTATGGCTGTCGTTCTCTCACCTCTGGTCTTTTATTTCTCAATTGGTTGATTTGCTTTTCAATATTTGATATGTCTGGTCTCTGATATCAATCTGCTGACCTCTTCATCTGGTCTCATTTACTCACTAGTCACTAATTTCTTAATCTCCGATCTGTAGTCTTAAGTCGCTGTCCTCTTAACTATTATTTATCATTAGAGAAGGGATTCTGGACTGTTCTTTTTCGATTCCTGTATCTACCCAAACTAGCAGTGTTTATAAAATTGATATCCTCGTTCTTTAGGCGCTAGTATTTAGTTCCGTAAAACCGCCTAGAAGTCCGCCTAACTCGATCGACTTCGGCAAACGGAAATAGATTTTCCATTATTAGCGTTTATAGATTTTCCATTAATTTTAAGACTGTTTGCGAGATGTAAGCAAACATGGTATACCTTCAGGCGTGCTATACTTTAAGTCGTCGCTAAGCAATTTAAATACATATTAAATCACAGTGAAATGTAAAAACCTGTTTAATAGGATAAAAAATACTTGCTGTTATTTATAAAGAAACGCTCATCTCTATTTATTTCACGTAGCTAAGTGGCGCTGTTGTTAGGCCAAGCTTTTATTATTGAAATAATTATTATGAATTTGGAAGGCAGTGAGCGAAATGGAAAGGTAATAGAAGCTAAACATGAATGAAAAAGTAAACTGATAAGAAAAGAATAGCTTTTGTGCGACAGCACACACCCATTACAGGCACACAATAAACGCTGTCACATACGCAACACATGAGCTGCTAATAAAAGGTGAACAAGCGTGAAAGCATAAATGTCGAGCATGACAATCGCACCAAGCAAGCATACATATAGGGGCAAGCATCCGACAGACAACACGACAAGGCAACAGCGACGCTGATAGGCACAATGAGACGCCTGAGCGCTTGATCAGATTCAAGTTATGCTGCTGAAGCATGCGGCAGCGCAAGTAGTGAACACTAGTTAGCTGATGCAGCGCCTGGAAGCATACTATGAATATCTACGTTGATATTATCGTCAACCAAACGGGCATAAGCAGAACATTAAAAGGCATGCAGCAGTCAGGCACAGCTACAAGGCAGTCGGCAGTGCTGATATTCTCACATACACATACGCAATCACCAACAGCAACACTTACATGTTAAGTTGCGTATGTGTGTGCGTATCTGTTTGCGCGTGTATGATTTAAGCATTATTCTATCGTTGATTGCATTGTTGTAGCGCGCATTATTATTGTGCTGCATAAATGATGTGATTGCGTGGCAACATATGTGGCAAGTCTGGCGTATGTAGCGTCTTGGTAGCTGTTGCTTGGCGCCGCCAAGCTTCAACAATTGACAGCATAATTGGATTTTAAAGGGTTGTAAATCACAAATCCTTCACACCTGTGCATGTGTGCGCCAGTTGCAGATAAATGCCGGCAAATTCATTAGCTAATCGTTATGTAAATGACAGGAGTGCACGTTTAGCGCCTAAAAGCGTGCTCCGATGTTGATTTTTGTGATGAATGGTTTATGTGGCCATTATATTGAGATAAATACATTCTCGCTTAAAAATAATGAGGAAGCCTTTATCAATCATTGGGATAACTAAGTACCCAATGTAACTTAATATGCTTTAAGGCGCTGTCAATTAAGATTTTTGCTAAAACTTATACATTTTTGCAAACGAAGACTACTTACTTTTAAGATTCATTCAATATAAATAATTGAAATTATTTACGGAAAAATTATTATTTCGAAAACGGAAGCAAAGCGTCCTTCACGGACGATCTTAAGGTATTCAAAGCATCTGATCTTAATTCAGAAAAAGCAATAAGACTCTATCAGAATTTAGTTTAAAATAACTTCCAACATTTAAATTTAATAATTTTAACATTGAATTTGAAAATCTATTTCTTGACGAACATACACTTAGGCGCTGACTAAAAAGTGCGATATAAGTTCTTAAAAATATTATTAATTGTTTCATAGATAAAAAGATGACTGTCAAAATAAACCCACTTGTTTTAAATGAATGAATTTGAAAAAATAATTTTTTGGGTGCATACTTCAAGGCGTTCACATGGAAAACGAGATAGCAGAATATACTTTTATACTGTCGAAGACCGCTACAACTTCTCATCAAGGCATATAATTAGGCGCTTTCCTTTAACATTTCATATACCTATAAGAGCATTTTATAGGCTTTATTGTATTGTACTTTATTTCGATAAATTAAGCTCTAGGAAACCAATATTGCATAGCAAGGATTTCTGCTGTTGCTAAAAGCTGCACAATTATTAAGTCTACTTTTAGGCGCCTTGGTATTTTAAATAACATATACTCACTTCATGTAGTAATTTCTATGTCTCTTAAGCGTAGTTAAACTTTTTATAAAAAATTTTATTTAATGTCATATTACGAAAATATTATAGATGCATACTTAACTTAACTTAATAACTATAGTTAAAATAAGTAATATCATTATTTATGTTTATATGTATATATGTATATATATTTTATATGTTCGCGTATTACTAAGTGTAATATCTTGTTGTAGTATTTGTGACGGTTTTCAATTTTATTCACTACTTTTTGTAGAAAAATTTAATTAATTGCATATCGCATAAATATAATAAATGCACACTTTTTGGCATTTCATGGAAAAACTAATAATGTAGTTTGAGCCCTATGCTTCCGTTATTACATTTAATTTATAATTGCTAGTTTTACTTCAATTATATTATCACGTTGCTTAGTATAATTAAAATAGGCGCTTATTAATTTAAATATTATTTTAAATATTTTTTTCTTACGTTTGCTGATTTTTATCATGTTTGTCTATTGCGTTTTTATCTGATGTATTATTAATGAGCAGAATCTACGAAATTAAAAGGCATAATTTTAGGCAGTTTGATGTCTTTAATAAAAATAATTGTTTACAAATCCGCGTTTTACTAATTCATTTCAGTATTAGGTTACAAAATGGTTAGTATTATTTTTTTTGAGCGCAATTTATGAAAAAAAATGTATTGCATACTTTTAGGCGTTTATACACTTGATACATTAGATATGTAAAATGTTGCATAGCTTATGTTTTGCTGCTAATTGTGGCGTTTTTAATTAATTAGCAATAATTTGCAGTCATGTTTAAATTTTTTTATTTTGATTGGCGGTATTTATATTGCATGCTGTGAATTTTAAGGCGCTGGAAAATTTTTAATTTATAATTTTAAAATTTTTATACACAGACTAGTCCCACAGCTTTCGAGATATCGTTCTGAAATTTTGCATACGTCATTTTTTTGGCAAGAGGCTGCTTTGCCGTCGAAATTGTTGATATCGGACCACTAAACCATATAGCTGTCGTGCAAACTGATCGATGAGAAACAAGTCTGCCATAGAAAAACCTTTTTATTTGACAAGATATCTTCACAAAAGTTGTCATAAATTATTTTCCAAGTCAACAGTATAATATCCGAAGAAATTGTTTACATCGGACTTTTATAACGTATAGCTGCCATACAAACTGAACGAACAATGTCAGGATAAAGATTATTTTATACCCTTTTCTGTTATGCGAAATGCACCTATGAATTGTTTTATAACTACGTTGCGACGGAGGTACAATTTTTGTTCTTGTTTAGATGTTTTTTTTTTTGAGTTTTGAGTAGTTGTATGCTATTTGTTTGCTTTTATGATTTTTATGATTTTAGAATTTTTTTTATTGCACTTATTGCCACAAGTAGTTAATACGCAAATACCAGGCTGGCGTATCTTCCTTCACAAAATGTATAAAATTTTAAATACATATGTCTGCAAATGTTTGTGGCTGTGTGTCTGTATGTTTGTGTGCGTGTGCTTATGTCTAGCATTTAATGAGTAGCTCATTAAAACTACAAGCGCTCAACAGCTAACGACCATGTAAGAGCATGTTTCGACCAACACAAGCGACCAATTAATGCATACACTTGCACAAATTATGAAATCCGATGCCATGCAGCTGCATTAATTTCACAACGCTTACGTGGATTATGCATATACATGTGCATGCGTAGGTGTGTATGTGTGCATGAGTATAAACGCTTATATACAGCTGAAATTATTACAATGGCATACGTATGTATCAAATGGCTGCTAATTATGCAAAAAGTACGAAACATGTTGAGGAAATATACCAAAAAAAAAAAAACAAAAACAAAAAATCAAAAAATCATTGAACCATTATTATTTGTAATGCGCATGTATTCTGTGCTGTGTGCATGTGCGCCTTTGCATAAAAAGTGGAAATTTTTGTGAAAATATGTGGATAAAATACACGCCACTTGTGCAGTGAGGTAAAAAATCAAGCAGCAGCGCCATCAAATGAATGCCAACAATTAAATGAGGGTCAGCGCGTTGCTGTCGCATACACATACACACAAAAAAGCATATACATATAGCAGTGTATAAATAAGCAAGTTCTGTTGGCAGCGCTGTCAGGGTGACCAACGCCAGCAGTCGAACTGTGTCAGCATAACAAAAAGAAGCACCAAGCACAATGACAATAACAACAATAATACTATAAATATTATAAGGAGCGCCAACAACGATACAGCGTGCCCAGCATATGCAAACAATAGCCGCGCTGGAGGCGGAGAGCGCCAATGAATGCTTGCCATTGTACAGCAATGCGCTGGAATTTAATAACATGCAACCATGGCAACAAACACACACACATATATATGTACAAGTACATATAAATCCACTTATACATACCGACTAGCATGAAAACAACAGTGGCTGCTGATGAAGAAGCGGCAGAGGCAGTCGCATAGCAAAAATTTTTATTTCCGAAAAAATTGCGATTTAAACGGAAAGCGAAGTAGCTGCGCAACGTATAATGCAAACTGAAACAACACAAAAAACACGAACATAATAATAACAATAATATTTATCAATGGATTTCAATAGCAAATCGCTCTGTGTGTGTGTGTGTGTAGTATAGTGGTGTTATGCCAATGGAGCGCCTGTATGCATAAAAAAAGCATGTATGTGTGTCTGCTATTTCCGTTAACTGATTTATGCTATTTTCTTCATGTAAAAATAAAAATAGTAAGAAAAAGGTATTACCGGGACTTACATAGTTCCGAGCATACCAAGGAGATTAAAGCAGCACAAACGCAAAGCTCACAGATAGCCACAAATTGTCGTATATACAAACATATATACTTGTAAAGCAGTAGCGGATTGCGCAGTAGTGATTGTGGTGTTATTGGTTAGCTTGCAATAATGATTTCAGAGACTCAGTGTAATGACTCTCTTGCAAAATAGCAAATATTGTTAAATCCTTTATACTTGTACTTCTGGGCGCACAAAGTTTAAAATTTATATAGCCCAGCATATTTCTGCAAGAAAAAAAATAATATTTCAAAAATTTTACGTGCTCAAGCGCTAACATAAACCTCATTCCTTTATACGCCAGTTCCTTTCTGCCGAAAAATATTTTTTTTATAAACTTGGCATAACTCCAGGCGCTTTGAATAATTCTAATATACTGTCTCTGTTGAAAAAAATCTAATATTTGAAAATTTAAGTTCAAGGCTTAAAATATTTAACTCAGTCGTTTTATGAAAACAAAACTAATTTTTAAAATTTTTTTCATAAATTTTGGCGCTGAGAGTTGCTGGTGGTTTTCAAATCAACTGTGCTTGATATTTCTTATTTACTTATTTTACAGTGTGCGTGTTTTTGCACATAAGAGACTTGCCAGCTTTATATGTTATTGATTTGGGCGCTTTGAAAATGTTCTACAATTTAACATACTTTTAAGCACTCAAGGGTAAAAATTAACCTCATTCCGACTTGCAATATAACTCAGTCATATTCGCAAATAATAGAATTCGAAGAAATTTAGCAATATTTTAGGCGCTCAGAGCAAAAACTTGCTTATTTTCTAAGATACTATCTACATTTAAGCGCTTTCAACCAATCTTTTTTTTAAATACACTCAAAGTTCTCTTGGAGGCTGAAAAGTAAAGTTTTTTTTGCTGAGTATGAACTATCTTAGTAAATTTACGATATTTTTAGTACATTTCTCCAATACTATAAGCCCGAACACTTAAAATTTAGTACATAAGTGTTTTAGCTTTCTAGCTCTAAATACCTAATACTAAAAATGTAGTACATAATTTTTACTTTCACCTTTAGTGCCATAAATTTAATAAACTTTATTAATCAAATAAGTAGTACTAGAAATTTAGTAAGAAGTTTTAATTTTAAGACTTAGTGCTAACATGTTAATGAATGCTGTTTAGCTTTAGAATGGCGTTACTAAAAATCTGGCACACAATGTTTCTTTAGTTATTTTGTTGGCTTAAGTCAGCTTAATTTACAAAATTCTGAGTACCTAAACTTACTAAGTTATTAGCAGTAGTTTAGCACAAAGTGTTTACTTCAAATTTTACCAATAAAAATAGTTACGAAAGCTTGCTGGTACTTATTGTGTAGCAATGAAAATTCTGTACAAATATTTTACTTGAAATTTTAGTAATTTTGTACCAATATTTTACTTTAGATTGTAGTACTAGTTTAGTAAAAATATTTATCTTTACATTTTAGTACCGGTTTAATACAAATATTTTACCTTACATTTTAGTATTGATTTAGTAGAAATATTTATCTTTATATTTTAGTACTAGTTTATTACAAAATTTTACTTGTAAATTTAGTACACATATTTAACTTGATATTTTGCACTAATATTTAATATTTTAGTACTAAAATTTGTAAGGCAACTTTACGTTGATTATACATTACATCAAGTAATTAATTTAGTAGCAATTTTGTTTCGGGGCGCTTACAATTATTAATTTCGCAGTACTTACTGGAAATCTAGCACTTAATTTCCAATTAATATTTTGGTACTAAAATTTTTTAAGACAACGTTTTATTTATACAGAACTTTACTTATACTTATTTGGTACTAGGCTTTTATGAGAAAAATTATTAGCTCTAAATAGCTCATGCATAAAATTTAGTACAAAATTTCGATTTAATATTTTAGTACTAAAAAATTTTAAGGCAACTTTTTGATGGTTAAGAATTTGCATTTCATACACAGTTTTAGTAGTAATTTTTTTCCAGGGAGTTTTTTAGTACAAATACTGCCTTCGTAGTACTGGAAATTTAGTACACAATTTTTGTTTAATTTTTTAGAGCTAAAAAAAATTTAAATACAACGTTTTATTTATAGAAAATTTTATTGACACATATTTAATACTAAAATAAATAATAAAAATTTTAGTACTAAATAACTAGTGCTTAAAATTTAGCACACAAATTTTGTTTAATACATTAGTACTACACATTTTTAAGTTAACTTTTTGCGACCAAGAAGTCACAATTCAAATTAAATTTTAATACAAAATTTGTTACAAACTTTTTAGTACAAATTGAGCAGTACTAAAAAATGTTAAATTAAGAAAAGGAATTTATAAAACTTTTTAAGCGAGATAATGTTTCCAATAGTAACTTACAGCACCTCTTAAATATAGTCAGCACAGCGTCATTAACGGCTTACAAAACAAACCTGCATAAATCAAGCCTTTTAATGGCACAGCCGTACACAAAAGCATTATCCTACACATAAATGGCACAAAATTTAGTTTAACACAGAGAATAGCAGATGCAGTCTAGCGTCAGCAGCTGAAGAGGTGTCAGAGTGTAGTGGGCGTAAGAGCTGGTGTAGCGTCGCGTTGAAGAGATAAGCAAGCATTTCATTAGCTAATTAGCAGCACATTACAGGCAGTGCGTAGCAAATAAATGCAACACATATGAATTGGAGCCAGCGGCAGAAGACGCGCCAACAATAAGCATTCAACAATCGCACGCCGCGCCAGCTAGAAGCCAAACAAAACTAGTAGCAAGAATGACCGCTGGCTCTAACAAAAGGATTAGAACACCTCACAAATTCCTTGCACTCAGCATGCAATGGCTTTCGCAGAAATGGTAAACATGACGGGCCAGTGGCTGACAGCGACGAAGTCCGCGTAGTAAGCAGCACAAGCACAAACAACAACGACAAAGCAGATAAATAAGCGGGAATGCGCGAAAGTGCAAAAACCAGCGGTGAAAATGAGTTGGCGCGGCGCGGCTTGGCGCGGATGTCTTGCGCTGACGTTGTAGGCGGCTAGCGGCCGCCGCACGCGCGCGCGCTCACGTAACGCGAAATCCATTTAACAAATTGGATTGCCATTATCTTATTGTTGATAGCGCACGGCAAAGATGGCTGCAGCGTGGACGAAGACGAAGACGCTGACGCTTGCCTGTTGAGCCATTGTTACCCATTTTGCCGGGCCAAATCCAAACAAGCAGTCAGCTAGGCAAACAATCTGCGCTGTGTAAATCGCTAAGAAGCATGCGTGCGTTAGTGTGTGTCTGTGTATACCGTTATCCTTATATAAACTGCCATAGTAACGTGCGCGCGCTTTGTGTCCTTTCGGAGTGTCCTTTTTGCTGTTGTTTACGCGTTTACATTGTTTTTGTCTACTCTATAGTCTCCAGCGTTGTTGTTGCGGTCCGCACTGACTACTTTTGCAGTCAATTTGTGCGCTGAATTGTGGTACGCAGTCAGCGCTGTAGTAGCTCAGAAGTGCAGCGCGTCTCGCCTCGTTCCTTTACTTCATTTCCGTCGACGTTTTTGGTCGAAATTGAAAATCTCTTGTGCGAAATTGACTTGAGTAGTTTGTGCGGCAAGCGGTTGCTCTGGCACGGAGCATTTGTTGCTATAGTTGTTGTGCGCACTTTCTTCTCCTGTTGTTTGTTGTTATTTTTGCTCGTTTGCGGTTCACAGCCAGTTGTTGCAGTTTTTGCTTGCGGCTTTTTCATGCCTCAATCACACAAATTGCATGCGAATTGTGTTTTTCCATCTCCCTCTTCTTTTGGCACATTCTTTCGCATGCAACATGTGGCGAGTTCTTGTTATTCGTTGTTCTATATTTTTCTGGAATTCGTTTGCTGCGCCTACGTCGGCTATAGCTACTGAGGTTACAGTTGCTGTTGCTGTCATTATTGTTGGTGCTGGCTAATTATTGCTTTTTCGAAAATGCTTACTGCTTTTTACCCACTTGGTACTTTTCTCTAGAGCACCAATCAACAACAATATCGAGTTTTCTGTCAAAATAAGAAATGAAATATTGTACTTAAATATAGGCAAAGTAAATTAAGTAATTTTTAGTACAAAATTTTAGTACACATTTGTTGGCACATCTTAAGCTTAAGAACTGGTGATTGTCTGCTTTTTCATTAACTAATTTTAAAGGTATCTAATAAGTAAGTATTGAACTTAAAAGTCAGTCAAATGAATGTAAAAATTATTTAGTACAAAGATTTAGTATACATTACTTAACACACTTTTTTATGAATTTTGTGAAGCCCGCATTAACTAATTTTTAAGCGAAATACTAAGTATGCCTTGAACTAATAAATTAATAAAATTTCGAAAATACTTTTTAGCACAAAAGTTTTCAGTAAGTACTGAATAATATTTAGTACAAAATTTTAGCACCAAAACTATTATTGATCCAACAGTATAAGCATAAAGCTCATATTTGTATGCACAATGCTTAGTTTTTAAATCGATATTTTAATAAATTTATTAGCACATAATTTTAGTACATACTGGCCGTAAAAAAATATTTGTAAAAAAATTCCAGAACAGTTTTTTAACAGATTTTTTATAACATTTTAGTACAAAACTTAGAAAAAATTTTACTAAAAAAGTGTACTAAATTTTTATGCACATATTTGTACGTAATTAGTTAGTACACAAGTGAAAAAACTTTAATAAGAAGATTACATTACAGTTTTTAGCAGTTAGTTTTAATACATTTCTAGTATGAACACTTATAAAAAATGTTACTAAAAAACTGTACTCAATTTTTAACAGATATTTTTAGTACTTAATACAATGTATTTAAATTTTTATTTTTATTTTTTTAAGTTTTACTGTTAGTATTAAATGCCAAATCTAGCCTAAAATATCTCTTCAGCGCGCCTGTAGCTGCACAACTGTCATTTTGCCACGAAATAAGTGAGCCTTCCCTGTGCATAGCATACATTTAGGCACCTTACGCACTTAGCGCTGTGTAACTACCAATCTCAGCTTCGTTTATGCGCACATTTCCAATGCCACAATTATTACCGTAATTTGCATGGAGAGTTGTAATCAATTTACAAACGGCCCACAACAACTGATTAATCAGCAAATGCATTTTGCGCCGTACTGTACGCACGAACCGAAGCGCGTGTCTAGCAACAAATGTGTGTGGAAATGCGTGCTAACAATAGTGACACAATTTCTTGTGTTGACTGATGGGGTTATGACAGGCAGCTGAGTGTAGAGATGAGCATGTCGAGAGTTAGCAGTTAGCTAAGTTATTTAGTTATTTGAATTGTTTGATAGTTTATTGTAGGAAATTTATTTAACGCTTTTTGGATTTGTGGAATTTGTGATATTATAAATATTTTGTGAATTTAGAATATTGATATTTGGTTGGCGAAACTTTTCGACAAACGCAGTTAATAAATACCTAAAAGTCAACCAGCATGTAATTAATATGCAGCAATTTTATAGAAATATTTGTAGCATACTTTTCTGCGTAAACAAAAATCAAAAATATTGTATATATACAAAAATGATTTTAATTAGTTTTATTTACTAAAATTGGCAAAAATTGAAAAACTTTTAAATTTTAATTAAAAATCACACATTTTTACATACTGCGCCTAAAATTAGACTTTACCTTGGCATTGCCATTAACAAGCATATGCACAGGTAGTATTGTCTGTAGCTTGCCATTCAACAGGTCTGCCGTCAACACTCTGCTATTGTGAGCTCGTAAAAATATGTTTACGTTTATATTTTGCCAGCATTGCTTAACTTTCACCATTAGCGTACGTGGCAACGTATAGCGTACATACACGCACACATTTGCAGTCTCATTGCCACGCCAAAGCAGCGCTACCACTAATTAGCGCCACAAAGTATGCTTTAAAATAGAAACTTTAGCTTATAACGCATTTCCACGCATGGAGCATACTTTAACCAACTTGCAGACATGATTTTCCTGAAAGTGTGTGTGTGTTGTTGTTGTATTCATGAAAATTCATAAAAAGCATAAAAGCATAAAAGCACATCAACATTATTAGTTGCTGTTGGTTTAATTTCATAGAGCGCACATTACGGCTAGCATACTTGCAGGTGTTTTTGCTTCTATTATGTTGTTTGCCTTTTCTTTTTTGATTGCATACCTCAGGTTGCTGGCGATTTTATTTCATTAACTCATTGCAATGAAGTTGGTGTGCAACTTTCAATTTCTCGGTGCTACACCATTGTTGGTCAGAAACATATAGCCTTAATTAGTACGTTCCGTCTTTTTATTCGATAATAATGCTGGAGTTCGTAGAAATGCGCTCAAACAATTGTATATACATATATACTATCATAGCAACAACAATATTAATAAACAAATACAAAAAAAAAAATATTAGTTCGAATGCAGCATATTTTTTTGGTGTTTCACAAGTTCAGCAAAACTCATTTTAGTACCATTTTGTTCAACAACATGTGAAATGTGCAAACACAATGGCTACACGTATCCATATTTTTTTATGAACTTCGTTGCAGGTTTCATACTTAAAAAATCTCTAAAACCACAAATGCATTTTAACATACAAGTTGCATACAACTGAACTTTTGAAACACCAACATAATTAAGTGTTTGTAACTTTTCCATTATTTTCTGATTTAATATAGCTTAGGAAAGTCTCAGTTAATGAATACGACAATGTTTTGAATATTTAGAAAACAATATATTTAACTTAACTTGTGAAACACCACTTTATTTCGCCTGTTTAATAAGCCAAGGTATATTACCTGATTTTTGGTTACTTTTATAATCAAGTGCAAACCTTTAAGGAAGTAAAATAATGAAAATTCGATCGTTTATGGCTTTCCATGCTTGTACATTTTCATATAACCCAACTTTTAGAACACTAAACTATTTTGTCTACTACTACAACTTGTATATTCGTGCGTTTTGCGAAGCGATGGCATAATTTGATTATTATTCCATTGTTTCAATATTTCGCACATGCGTTCGAAGATTACTATCTTTGTGCGTGCTTTTCAGTATATGTTCTTCATTTCAGGCGTAGTCAACTTTGTGCCCCAAAAAGTGTTTTGTCGGGGAGTTCGTCTTCATTACTTCATTATAAATAAAACCTCATACAAAGGTCATCGCATTGTGGAAAGGGAAGTTTATGCAGAACATGCTCTAGCTGAGCGAACGTACGAAAAGTGGTTTGCACGACTTAAAAGTGATGATTTTGACTTTACAAGACGAAGAACATTTTTGGCGACCGAAAAGGTTTGAAGATAGGAAACTGGAATCATCAAACGATAAAGAGTTACAGAGTTACTCAAGAAAATTTAATGCCATACGAGTTGAAGACAAGAGAGAAGAAAGACGACTTTGCGTGTCAGAACAGCTGCTTGAACGCTAAGAAAAAGAAGTTTTATAAGCTTTAAAAACAATACTAAAACCTGTATTAGTTTGAAAAAAATAGCATTATATTATTATACTATAAATACAGATTTTTTTTTGTTTTCATTGCTGCAATGGTGATAGTGATAGTCTTCTTGGTAGTCTTATGCATTGAAATCCATCCATCCATCCATAAGAAAAGCTGGACCAAACTGTTATTTAAGTGAAAATTTCACTACTGTTTCACAAGTTCAACTGTGCGGATGTTTTTAAACGCTGTAAAAATTTTCTGTTCAACAAAAAAATGAGAAATTTCATTAAAAAAAGAAGTCGTTGAAGACAAGTTGCCTGAAAAAGCAATGCTCATTTGCAGAAGGTTGAATTTAGGGAAAATAAATATCGAAGAAAAAAAATTGTATTTCAATTTGAGACTCAAAAAAAAAAAAAAGAGAAAAATAATCAGTTCACTGTGTTTCACGCAAAGTCGCCCGCTTTACCCCATAATGCCTGCTCGACAGTAGCATTAAAGTCGTTGTAATAGTTGTCTTACATACCGAATTAAATGCTGTGATCGCCTAAAAGTATGCTTTTTATTACAAAGTTAAGAATATAAAATTATGACAAAGAGAAAAGTTAGAAAATTAATTCATTGCAGAGAAGGCGGTGCAAAGAATGAAAAAACATTACAACAATGCAGTAAAACACGGAAGTTTTTTTTCGCTTCTCAGGTTTGTCGCTTAGGAAAAAAAAACATAAACGCACATATAAAAAACACTGAAGCTATAAATTATACCATGCGCTTTGTTGGTAATAAAAAGCCATTAGCAATTTGGCAACCCCCTGCATATAAGCGGCATGCAAAGCACAACAAACAACAAAAATACACGAATATGTTACACTAATAAAAAAAGGAATGTCAAGCGCCCTAAAGCCTACCAAGCTATGTGGTATTATATTACGCTTGTATGACAAGCAACACCAAGGCATGCAAATACATCACGTTTAAGGCGCTTGCTTGCGTTGTACGCACTGATATATAAATTATTTACCAACTGTTGCATACTTTGCGGCGCTATGGCTTGCTGTTATTTTATATTTGCAATGCTTGAGTATCAAAAGCTTACACGTTTACTTTGGCTTGCCTACGGTGGTGTGTTTGTGTGCGTGTATGCATTATCACTTACTCCCCTAAACAAATGTGATACGTCATTGGGAAGATGGATGATATTCTGTCAAATCCTGCCACTAAATAGGCACACACACAAGGGAGAAAGGGGATTTTATTTTCTGAAAGCTAACTTTTTTCACTGGATATACTTTCTATTCTAAAGTTTCTTTTAAATTAAAAGAAAATTGGCAAAAATTAAAAACAAATCAATTGTACGACAAAAATTTTAAAATAGAAAAAATAATTTATTTTTTTAAGCTTAAAGTATACAAGTATTAATGTATATTTTCCTTAAACAAGCAAACTCAAATAAACATTTCAAAAAAAATTTAATTCAAAAAACGTAAAATTTAACAAATTTTAAAATTAAAAGCTTCCCATAAATATAAAACATTTTTCAAAAAGTTACAATTTAAAAAAAAAAACTTGACAAAAATAAACAAACTTTTGAAAATTTGTAAAGTTTCAAAATTTTTAAACTTAAATGCTATCTTAGAAAAAAATTTAATTTTTAAAAAAAAATTTTAATTTTAAAATTAGAGTTTTTATAAACAAATCCATAAATATTAAACATTTGGCAAAAAGTTAAGATTTAAAAAAAAAAATTTTTTAATTTTAAATTTCTTAAATTAAAGTTTTTATAACCGAAACTTCGGCAAAAAGTTGAAATTTCGAACATTTTTAAAGCTTCAAAGTTTCACAAATTAAATGCTCTCATACAAATATAACCATTTGGCAAAAATTTAAAATCATGTAAATAAAATAAAATTTTAAAAGAAAATTTAAATTTTTAAAAAAATTTTAAATGTTTTTGTTTTTACTGAAAACAAATATATATACCTTTCAGAATTTTATTTCAATAGAATATTGGATAACTTTTGTAAAAAAAAACCAAAAGCGCCTGCTTTGACCTGAAAATCGATAGGTTCAAATTGTATATCAAAAATCTTTGGATTGCTACTATGAGCCAACTTTTTTGACCTGGCGATCAAAATATTTCGAAATTTTCGAATAAATTTTCATAGCCACTTATGACAAACGTTCTTGGTGCCAAGAAGACCTCGGGAGTTTATAATCCCGCAAAAAATTAGATAATTATTTTTTTCTCAACAAACAAGTATTTTTTATAAAAAGTAGACATTTTTATAAAAAAAATTCCACCAAAAAATTCAGCGTTGCTATTTTCATTGATCACTCATCATTACTTCCAGCATTTGACCATCACAACTAACCCTTCACATCAATAGGTAATCACATACTAAATTTTCCACCTGATGCGCCTCACAACACACTAATACACGCTTACAAGTAAACAAAAATGTAATCCATTTTATAGAAAAATTGCTTTGGGCTATTTTAGCTACATAAGCCTAAAGCGAGGGAGTTGTGAATTTTCAGAGCGAGAGAGAGAGCGGCAGAGAGAGCAAACTTAGCTGGCACTTATAAGAGTAAGGCTACTTTGAAGCCACGAGCAAGAGAGAGAGCGAGAAAGAGAGATAACGTGAATTTCGAATTTTCGAAATCGAAAATGTAAACGTCCTTTCATTCAACAATTCAAACCTTGCTATTCACACTTTCTCACATCTTCACGCTTGTAACGGTCATATTGAACTGCCCAACCACCATTTTACCTTACTCTTCGAGTTTCCCATTTTATTGAAGCGACGTTGCCACGCCAACCTCTGCACCCCGCCAAGCGACAACCATTTGACACGCTGTTGACAACCTTTCGAACCCCGGCTGCGGCTATAGCAACCTCCACAACCCACACCAACCACCACCACCACCAGCGCTCACCTGCAGCAGCAACGGTAAACACACCAATAACAATATTAATAAATGCATGCAACAACAAGAACCTTGAAGCCTACCAACCAACCAATCAAGTGACAAGAAGACAACTAAAGCCAACTGGGCCAGGATTCGCTAGGCTCGCTACGATCTGTTTAGCCCGCCGAAGGTCAGTACAATGCAGCGGGCGGCAAAGCGCTTAGGTGACGCTGAAGCCAGCATGTAAATGCCGTAGATAAATAACAACAATAATAACTAATAACTAAAACAAATGCAGCTGCAAGCGTTCTTGCGACGACGCTGACGTCGACAGCGGCATTGATGACGACGCCGTTGACCGCCAGCAAAAAAAGACACTAAAATATTACATTTGGACTGTACTCTGATTGCCCTGGAAATTTATTTCTGCAAGTTTATTTGCAGCTGCGCTGCCTCCTTGCCACGCTACATCCTGACACATTGATCGCTATAACTCCTAGGCGTTGGACGTGCGCATGCATTTGTCTCTACTACTTTGTTTTTTTTTTTTGTGTTTTTTGTTTCGTATTTTACCTGGAGCTTTTACCATTGCTTTCACAGCAATTTTGGTTTATCCCTTAATATGCATATGAACCACATGCGCTGCAGCTATCTCACTGTTGGGCTAGGAGGGTGGTCAGCGGTGTTTTTCAGATGTATTTTCCCTTTCTGTGGAATAATTAGTATAGAGTAGTCGAGCAGCTTTGATTTTTCGAAGCAAAGGTTCGGAAATTATTTATGCACAGTTTTAGTACTAACGCAATTTCTTCGAAGAATGTGGCGCTTTGGAGCTTTTGGAGGAATTTCTTACCTTTGGACAAAAACAAGCGCTAAATTTCCATACTTACTGCAAACAAAAGCAGAAGCAGCATTTTTTGCATCAAGAAATTACTGCAATCGGTGACACCGCGTTAGTACCTAAGCTCGCGTGAGCTCTACAAAGTGCACTCTCAGCCCCTAATAACACTCAAAAAAGTGTTGTGAGTCAACTAACTTGAAGATTTTTCTAAAGGCAGCGTTAAAGTTTTTAAGACAGATTCGAGTTTTCATTACCAGTTACAAGAATAATAGTAAAATGCTTTTTTTTCTTTTTGAATATCGAGTGACTTGGTCAATCAGTGTCCACTTTTACTGAGTGAAGTTGAATGAAGCTAAGTTAAGGAGAATGAACGAATAAAAAATGCTGAAACCTGCTAGCTTTTCTTGGGTATTTAGAAGCCCTGAAGTTATCTGTTTCCCCGGCAGCAAAAAAAGGTGGGAGTAGAAGCCGGTGTGTGTGCATAGTTGGAACATCTCCCAGTCGTGGTCTGCAGAATCGGAACGTACAAAGTGTTTGGTAAATAAGTCGGTTTATACCTTCATATACGCTTAAATCCAACAAGAGCTCATTTTGCGACTGTTGACAGCATTCCCGGCGTTGTACCATATACTCGTACAAAGAGGTTGATCATGAGAGGATGCAACAATTTAATTATTCAAAAGGTTTGCTAAAAAATTATAAAGTTTCATTGTTCGTAATAACTCTCCATTAGGCTCTCTGATTAACCTTATATATCATTCTTCAGTACTCATCCTTGTTAGTCTAAGTTAGGTGCATTGGCTAGTTCTCAAGGTGGGATCGCACTTGGACTACGATATCCAGTTATTTGTGAAGCCAGAAAATAGTAGTCTTGTAATAAGATTTTATGTGTGAAAAAAGCGCCAGCTCAGCGCGATGACTGAGAGTGTGAGCCCGCAGTTATTTAAGCCTTGTTCTCGCAAAGATGGAATAATCAAGAAAGAAATTTTACACTATAGCTACGTCTTTTTCCTTTGTTTCTATTTCTCAACCTTGCACCCAGATACGATTATGACACCTACAACTAGCTTAGGTTAGTCTTACCGAAGGCAAAGTGCTCACTATACTGCTTGCGATTCACTTTGGGCGAAAATAATTTTGTGACAGCAGCAGTACTAAAGGTAGTCCAGCTCTGGCCCAGCTTCTGCGATGCACAGCACTCGCGAAACCCAGCTCCCGGGAAGTGCAGCTATACAGTTCAGCTAACGCATGCAGAGAGCGAAGCAGTGACATCTTTCGTATACTTATTGCTTAAAGCAAACTCGCGTATATTCTGTTTTTCTTAGTTTTCTGAAGATTTTTCTTTAGCGAGGCATTCTCATAACCACTCGTATTTCCATTTTGCGCTTAGGTTTTGTTAATTTAGTGGTCAGTTATATATTTTTGATGATCCGACAGTAAATTCTTTGCCGCTTTCACTTCAACTCTTCATTATTAGAACTCTACGCTGTATGAGTCAGTTCATGGAAATAATATATTGAGAAAAAAAAATTATAAATCGTTTGAGAATTTCAAGCATACACCAACTGCATAAAATATTGCACATGCACAATTGCAAATCTTTCAGCTAAAATATTTCGTGCGTGAAACCCTGCTGTTCGGCACTTAATTAATCCCTATATTACTAATAAATATTGCAAATCTGCTTTCAAATGGAATTTTCGCCTCAAACCAAAGCATTTTTATTGCTGCCAGCGCACCGTCTAACTGACCACCACTGTCTGTTATTGCTTTCAACAAGTTATAAATATGTTATTGCTTTATATAGGCTGCGTTATTATTATTTTGTTAGCACATTATGTGTTTGCCAGCTCGTTAATGCGGCAATTTTAAACGCGCTTTTAATGCCATTTGTCGCGCTTCTTCCCACTTTGTTGTTTATTTCAAGTTATGCGAGTTTTTTCTATTAATACTTTGCTCTTACTATTTTTTACTACAAATTTTCTGCTACTATTTTTTTTACTACTATTTTTCTGCTACTATTTTTTCTCGACTGCAGTTTCGCGCTTCGCGTGCATTTGCGCATTTTTCCTCTTCCATTTGTTGTTATTTTATGCAGCTAAATGCTTTCATTAAAGCCGATTTATGCTGAGTACGGCAGTTCATGTGTGCTACACGGCGCACAGTATGAGAAATGGCTAATTTGGCGGAGATTTAGCGAAATCAAAAATGTTCGAATCCCGGCAATTTCTTTTGATTTTTTGACTACCAACAAATCAATGGATTATTGCTTTGGCTTTGTTTTACTTTGCTCCCAATATTCGCCCAGCTGTGAGCTATCAAACTTAACATATGTTTTCGCTCTTTTATAGCACAAAGTTTGTTCACCCATAAAATAATATTTTTATAAATTTTTATTTTGGATTAGTGGTTTAATTGAAATAACTAGGTGTGAATTAATTTTAAAAAATGTGTTTTTATGCTTAAGTGATTAAACGCGATTTTTTTCGCAATTTGTAATAAAGTGTTTTAGCATATGTAACCCAATGGTCTGTGGAATAAAAGTTGTGCGGTTTCGGCCGGATTCGGCATAGTGTTTGCTTTGTTTGTTAATGTGATCTATTGTGTTTGGCAAGTTGAAAAATTAGCTGCGGATTTTTGCAATTTTTCCTTTTTTTGCGCTTTTAGATACAGTGTGAGTCTCAAAACGCATTTTTTTTTATTGCGGCACAGTGAACCAGCACCAACAAACCAATTTTTAGCGATTGAAATTCATGTATTTTAAGGGTTAAATGGAGAACTAATTTTTACTGAAGCATCCAATGATCAACCTAAATTCAAACCTTTTTTTAAGTGCGCATCTAGTACTCAAAGAAAAAATAATTTTTCTATCGTTGATTAAAACCCGCACAACGAGTTAATGGTAGCAAAACGGTAAATCTTTACAAGACTGAAAAAGAAATGCTATGCAAGTTTTTTCAATATTGAGCTCAGAATCTGCAATAGCTTCAAAAATTATTAAAAGTTTAGAAGACGACGCAAAAAACACTATTCTTTACACAAATAAAGAAGCTTTTGTTCTATTTTTAGTTGAAGGCTACACAAAAAGCTCGTATGAATTATTTCAATATGGTGAACGAAACTGCAATATTTATCCGAGCTACGATGTTTTGGCTAAAAGTGCAAGTGAGTGTTATCCCAAAGGCATATGCGTAACTGAACGTTCAGCTGATGAGAATTCGCAATCTCTTGTTGACCACGTATGCTAAAGAGTTTTTCAACAGAATTTGAGAGCCTCAAGAATGATTGCCTAAAGGCCACATATCAATGACGGTTTGATGGTGGTAGTGGCCACTCTATTTAACGCAATGCTTTAGTGTTCCTGAAACTGGAACAATTGATGAACATTTGTTTGCTGTATGTATTCTGCCGTTGCAAATAAAAAATGAATCGTCAATGCTATGGTAACATAATCGGCCTTCTTCAACGCGGTGCTGCATACGAATAAAAATAATTTTCGAAAAAGAGTCAGCGCACTTCGTTCGGGTAGAGCTTGAAAATGTTAAGAGGCAAATTGCAAAAATTCTGCCCATAACAGTGAATATAACTGAATATGTAGTTTTACCAATAGGACTGATGTCTGAAGAGACGCTTGAAGCAAGAGCCAAAGGTTTACGCAATTATAGGCTGAACCACATACGAAAAACCGCGAGACTCCATACCATGCAAGACTTATAGCACGCTCTATTGATTTCGTTGGACCTTCTCATAACCGCAAAATCTAAAAGTAACTCGAAGTGGTCCAAAAAGCACACTCATATATGGTAGTTGAGTTCAACCAGATTCCAGAACATGCTATTGAGTTACCGGACAGCTGTATTTCCGAAAGCTCTTATTCGGAATAATTTTCTAAACATTAGCTTAAATAGCGCAATAAATATGTAGTATGAAGATTATATAAAAAAATTTATAAACAAAGTAAAATTTGGTACTTTCTTATATTTTTCACATATTTTGTATGCAAAAAAAATACGTTTGGCACTCGGGGACTGCCGCGGCATATTGCATAGCATTTTTACCAACTAATGCTATTATAAATATTTATTTCTTTTGTATGCAGTATTTTTTTTTTCTTTGATATTAAATCAAGTTATACTATTTGAGCGTGGTGACCGATAAGAAAACAAGTACTATATACTTACAATACATGTAGGTTATTCACTGTGGTAAATGGAATAAGAAACATAAGTTTGAGACTTGATAACCTCTAAATATCTGGCAAATACCTTGTCAATGGTGGCCCCGTATATTGTTGTCGATTCTTCTCTTATTCAATTTCAAATTAATTTTTTCCGAAAAAAAGTTGTCATTGTTGATTTTATCAGCGAAGTTGTTGTTGAAATCGCCAGCCAAGATGAGTGAAAATTTATTACCATTGATAATACGATTGGAATGCATAATTTCAGTTGTATTGTTCCAAAATAGTTATAATGTTACTAATAGGTATTATGACTCTGAATATTGAATAACTACAAAAATTGTATCTTAAATATTATTATTTTTGAATCACCCTGCTGTCTCTTCAATTGATTTCTTCCGGTTGAGATATGCCAAAATACACCTAAAAGTATGCAAACATTTTGCGCATACTTTGTGATCGTGCTAAGTTTACTTCCGTTACGGAATTTCTTGATTCGGTCACCACGTTCAAAGCTTGATATAAAAGCTATACAATAGCTTAATAATAATTTTGCTAACATTATGACTCCGAATATTGGATAATTTATTTTTTTAAATTAAATTTAGATTAAATTCCATATTTTAATTTGCCATTAAAACATTGTATCTTAAATATTATTATTTTTGAATCACCCTGCTGGCTCTTCAATTGATTTCTTCCGCTTGAAATATGCCAAAATACGCCTAAAAGTATGCAAACATTTTGCGCTTACTTCGTGCCCGCGTTAGGTTTATTTCTGTTACGGAATTTCTTAATTCAATAAATAAAGAAAAACAGTTAAGGAAAACAAGCAAACTATTGAAATTATTTGTAAAGTATTTGATAATAGTAATTAATTTTATAAATAACATTACACTTAAAATTTGTTATTTCTTTCGAAATCAGTAACAAAGCGCCACCAGATTGGTCATAGCACCCACTGTGCGGCGTATGAGTGATTCAGTGCAATATAAGTTGTTAAGCTAAAAGCGCCGTTTATTTAAAAAGTCTAGCACTCGGTGATTGCTGTGAATGTATTGTACTTGTATAATGGAAGTTAACATGTTTTTCGGTCATATTTTATGGAAAAAAATTTTAATAAAAAATTATAAAGAAAAAACAATAACATAAAAACATTAATTGGCAGCAGCGAAGCGAAAGAGTTTGCTTCAATACCAGCTTTTTATCTCTTGGTTTTGCAAAACAAGCATGTTGCATACAAATTCATTGAATTTTATAAGTTAAGTAGCCAGAAAAATTGTTTTTCTCTTAAAATGTCTGAATAAAAATTCACAGGAAATAATTAATATTTAACAAATTTAATTTAAACAAATTAATTATTAATTACTATTGCTTGTGAAATTTTTTTTAAACATATTCTCATGCTGCAATGTGCTCCACACGTTTAATTATATAGTTTGTTACGTTACAAAACAATAGTTTTTTCCTTAAATTTTTTTGACTTATATTTAAAGTTAAAAATATGGGTGTAATTTGATTATAAGTTCGATACCAAATGTTTCAAGAAACTAATAACTCTTCACAGAAACAAATTAAGTCAACTTGTGGGATTTTATACGGCTTACTGCAGGCTGTGGGGTCATCTGCACAGATTACGGTACTGTACCACGGATCAGTGTCGCTTTTGCGTGCAAAGAGCAGTGACGCCAGCGCACATACGCCTGTATTGCCCAGCAATCATAAGAAGAGTGAGTTAAGGCGATCGGGTAATTAAATAAACCATTAATCCAGTAGCTTTACTCAGCCTCTTTGATTTAAATGAGTTAAACGAAGTGTTGTAATAACAGAAGAGGGTACAATAGCCCACGATACGCAGTGCATTCCTCATATTTCAAACTATCTATCTAACTTTTTCCAATGACGTTGGTTTGCAACTTTAAATTTTCCGGTATTGCGCCATTGTTGCCCAGAAAGATGTGGGCTTAATTAGTACGTTCCGTATTTTATTCAATAAAAAAGTGCTAAATACTCTCATAGCTACAAAAATATTAATAGAAAAAAAATTCAAGTTCGAATAAAGCTTAATTTTTTGGTGTTTCATAAGTTCAGCAAACTCGTATGGTAAGTATCAATTTGTACAACTGTACTTGCGAAACGTGTAAATACTTTGCCTACAAATATATAGCTTTTTTCGATATTCGTTTACTTCAAAACAATCTAAAACCACAAATACATTCACTTTTGGGTTTAACAAACAAATTGCATACAACTGAACTTTTGAAACACCAACATAATTAAGTGTCTGTAAGTTTTCCATTATTATCTGAGGTAGTATAGCTTAGTATAAGCCTTACTTAATATATAAGACGATTTTCTGCATATTTAGGAAACAATGCATTTAACTGAACTTGTGAAACACCACTTTATTTCGCCTGTTAAAAGAGCTTGGGTATATTACCTGATTTTTAATAATTTTTATAATTAAATACAGACTGTTAAGAGAGCATAACAACGAAAATTCTATCGCTTATGGCTTTCCATGCTACATTTTTATATAACTGAACTTTTGGAACACTAAACTATTTGTCCATAACTATATTTGTGCGGTTTGCGAGGCGATGGCGTAACTTGATTATTGTTCCATTGTTTCAATAATTCGAACATGTGTTGATAACCTACTGCCTTTGTGTGTGTTTTTCAGTATATGTTCTTCATTTAACGTCTAAACAATCGTGTCATACTTTGTGCCTCAAAAAGGGTTTTGCCGGAGAGTTCGTCTTCCTTACATTATTATGAAGAAAAGCTCAGCCAAAAGTCATCGTATTGTAGAAGTGGAAGTTTATGGTGAACTTGCTCTAGCTGAGCGAACGTATGAAAAGTTGCTTGCATGATTGAAAAGTGGCGATTTTGGTTTGAAAGACGAATAACATTCTAGTTGGCCAAAAACGTTTGAAAATGGGAAACTGAAAGCATTGCACGATGAAAATGTTTGCCAAAAATTAAAACAGCTACGCAAAATCTTTAGAAGTCATTCAAGCAGTTATTAAAGGCAGTATTTAAAACACATTCAAAAGCAAGGAAATTCCCATATGATTTGAAGCCAAGAAACATCGAAAAACGATTTTGCATGTCATAATTGCTACTTGAACGGTACAAAAAGAAGTCGTATTGTCGGTTTGTGCCTGCTGATGAGAAATGGATACATTATGACAAACCTTTATAGACTACTCTTTGTACTAATCGATGTAGAACGCTCGCACTTGCAAACCGGTTCGCATCAGCATTGGGTATCAAAAAATGGTTTGATTAAACCTTGGCCGCCAAGTTCTTTTCAGTTGGAATTAACAAATTTTCAAAATTAGTATAACATTTGCAAGTAGTTGAAAAGATTCGAATCAGCTGCGCTTAAGGCAGAGATCTGTTATAGTCAGCTAAGTTCCCAAGTTCTTGCAGAACTAGTTAAATCAAGGTCACCTAACTCTACTTTAAACCTAATCGATATTATTGTCTGCTTTAAAACTGACATTGAAGCATTTAGAGCGCTCAGTTCTAGCACTCGCCACTCGCTCCCTTGCACTGAGGCGCCACCTTGTAATTTATTATACTTTTATTGCCGCACATAATATTTTATATCCTCAACACTGGCAACCAGCACACAAATATTACCAAGTATATGCGAGGTTAAATGTCTGTGTTACATTATTTAAGGTAGTCAGGGCAAACAAAGTATCGCGAGCTGGGTCAGGGCAAGAAGTAAAACAATTGAAGACGCTGGATGTCAAAGAGGGGAGAGAGCCAGTGCAAACCGCAAATCGTTTGTGATGTGTTGTGCCGCAGCTGTGTCAAATAAGTAGAAAATAAGTACAACAACAACGCACAGTTACATGAAAACATAAGAATAACAACAAAAATGCTAAAATACACACACTCACAGCCTTGCAACCAAACAAACGAACAGCAATGCGACACAAAGGTTTCAGCACATGAAACTACATGGCAAGCTGAAACGACGCGCCAAGCACCACAAGCGAATCAAGCTGCCTGCAAGTCAAGCCAAGTCAAGTATGGCAGAACGCGCTCCTGCCAAGCGACTCACATTTCGCGACTCGCTGCAGCGCGCAAAGAAAAAGTAGCAGCTCGCACGGAAGGCTGCCTTTCTTCCACATTGCACGTGTGTTGATATGGCTGTAGGAGCGTCGGTGTGAAAGGGTATCGGAGGGGGTATGTATTCACGCCACATAGTGTCATGTTGTCGCTGCCGCGGCCAAACAAGCGCGCCACTCACACAAAATGCTTAGATAAACAACGCGAAATGGCTTTGCATTGTCTGCCTGCCGTCGTAGTGAAAGTCGTCTCAACCACTTGTTGGGCGTATAAACGCCGTGAAAATGTAAGAAGATAGTGTGAAGTATGCACGGGAGCACGAAATGCGGATGTGTGTGGATGAAAGGGTTTGACAAAAAGGTCGTACAATGAATGTAGCGGATAAAAGAAACAACTGCAGCATACTAGGTTCAACGGTGACTGAAAGCAGAGGAAAATAGGTCGCGAAAAGCCTAAGTCTAAGGCAAGTGATTCCGGAAAAGGTCAATGCGCATATTCTTATCTTTAAAACTAAACAAAACTCTTTACGTTAGGCTTTTGAGAGGTTTAGGTAAAGGCATATAGAGATATATAAGTACTTACTCTCAAGCAATTCTTTCAAACATGGGTCAGCCGCTAAAGACAAGCAAAATTTGCCTTTCTGAAACTTCTTAAGATCATTGAAAAAGAGGAAAGGCCCTGACCAGCCTTTTTTAAGTCACTGGATCTCAAAAAACTGCATTTGTAGACGAACTTATTGGGGCAGAGTCCACCAAGACAGCTCTCGTTTTGAGTCGAAACGATATGCACACCTTTTGAAGTTCCATACTTAAAACGCTAAGGAACCATATAATATAAAACTAAGACTAAGCTTTTGCGGAGCTGCTGTGTTGCGTTCATTTCAAAGTCAATTTTAAGTCATTGAATGTAGGATTTCGTCAACTAACATTTAATGGACATGCGAATGGAGTAAATTTGGTGGAATCAACCATTCAATGCTTTTACGAGCAAACGATAAAGGCTTAGGCACGAAAAGGTAAGCCCCCGAACAGTGGGGAAACCCATTCAAAGCTTTTAAGTGAAGCTCAGGAATATTTACAGTAACATTAATATGAAAATTATGTTGAAAGGAAAATACCTCCCAGAAATAAATTCAGAATCCGTCACTGGCTAAAGATCGCTCATATTGTATAGAAAGTAGACGACGAAAGAACTGCGACTGCCATTTAAAACTCCCGCGTTGCTATGAAATAACGAGTATCAACTACGTGGCCTCACACGCTCTCTCACTAATCTGCACAAACTAGCCCCTCAGTTTTTGAGATATCGATTTGAATTTTTGCACACGTCTTTTTCTCCTTAAAAAGCTACTCATTTGTCGGAATCGCCGATATCGGATCACTATAGCATATGGCTGCCATGCAAACTTACCGTTAAAAATCAAGCTTAAGATATTTTTATACACTTTTATGCTATAACAAATGCACCTGTGAGGGGTATTATAGCTTTCGTGCTGTCGAAGGTAACGTTTTTGCTTGAGAAACATGCATCTTGCCATATTTGCCCTTCGAGACAAAGCCGACCCTAAACGGTATTTGACTTTATTCTTTATTTTCTATACTTCATTCTACACTTAATATTATACTTTCGTTTTTATTTATGTTTCCCTTACCTTTGACAGCCATTTGAGCGAAATTTAATTCCCACGCACCGGGGCGTATGAGTAACAGATTTCAATTTCAATGCCATGAGGGTGCAACAAAGTGCATATATTGAATAAAGTAAACGCATTGGTCTCAGCCTTAAAGTCAAACACAAGTAAATTGTAGCGTGCACACAAGCACATTGTAGTGCGTAGCGGTTGGGTAAGGATGGATGCGTGAGTGCAAAGGAGGTGCGGTGAGTAGTGACAGACAGTCATGCAAGCGGAAGAACTTACTGACTTTCGCTAAATATTTTTTCGCTTTTGTGTATGTTGCACTCTATTATGCCTGCCACAGTGCGTGGCAACTATGTAGAATAGCAAGCAACAACGTTAATGAAAAAAAATGCAAAAAAATGCAAAAAAAAAGCAAGCAACATAAACAAAGTTGACATAGAAAGCTGATAGCGGCAAGCGTGGAAGAATTAGAGCGAACAAACGACCGAAGTGTGTGCAAAATAAAGGGGTGTCGTCGGTTGCCATGATTTGAAGCCAGGAAACAGCACTTAGCGCGCAAACATCACGCACAGCGTTAGCGAAGTGTAATTGCAGGCGGCAGGCGATGAGCTGCTAGACGCATGTGGCATGTGGCAAGTGGCAAGAAGTGACGGTAGAGCAAAGAACGCCACAGTGGAGTTAAATAGAAAATCAACAGCAGCGCCAGCACAAGTAAAGTTGTTGCAAGCATCAATGCGCTGCTGCATTTGTACGTGTATGTGTGTGTGTTGCACGTATATGCGCCTGACAGGCAACAAGTGTTGCACAAATCAAGAGAAAACATTTGAAAAACTTGTGGAAATTAAAAGGCAAAAGATACAGCAACAACAAATACGTGTATCAACAAATTACAACAACAAATACAACAATTGAAAACAACAACATTACTGCGCGCAAACAAACTTGTATTAACAGTGAATGCGCGCAAAAAATCACAAAAACAGCAACAATGCGCTGAAGTTGCATGCAACATACACAAAGTTGCAAAATAGTACCACTTCAAGTTGCATAAAAAGCTGCCGCTGATGTTTAGCTAGCGCACGCCAATCTCCACTACACGACTTTCGCTAATGCCAGCTGTACTCCGCTCCCCGCCGCTTGCTCGTTTCGCCATTAACGCTCATTTGCCAGCTACGTGTACTCGCCTGCCAGCAGAAATTAATCCAATCTGTTGCTGCTGCAATTATTTGTTGTTGTTTTTGTGCTGCTAAGCAATCTGAAAAGTTTAAATGAAGTAATAAAATAAACGTCAAGTTTTTATGTCACTTTCTCTGCGTTGCACAACTTCCTTGGTGGTCGAGCGCTCGCCGGCTAAGCGTGTGTGTGAGGCTGGGCGTTAATTTATGCAGCATTTTAGGATAATGTTAGCAGCAAGAATACCAAATTTTCATTGCTTATCACATTGCTCGCCTTCTAAAATGTATTTGTACACACACTGGTGGCAAAAATAAAAACACAATTTAAATTTCCAATTTTTTTCATTTCAATTCAGTTCCTTTAATTAAAAAAAAAGTTTCATAATTTTGAATTTTTTAAATTATTATTATTATTTTTTTTTTGTATTATTTAAAAAGCTGGTCTTTTAATTAACAAAAAAATCCTATATTAATACCATATTTCTCATTTTTATTTATTTTATAAAATGAGGTTAAACTCAGTTTTTTTAAATTTGTGGTATACAGCACTTGTAGTAGAGTTTATCTTCATACAAATTTTTTTAGAGAGTTTCAAAATGAAAATTTTTTTGCTTAAAATTTTTTTTTTTAATTTAAAAATTAAAATGTTTTTTAATTTAAAATTAAAATTGTTTAATTAATAAATCAAAATTTTTTAAATTAAAAATTAAATATTTGGAACATTAAAAGATTAAAACTTTTTCAACATTGAAAAATTTATATATATTAATTTATTAAATATTCTCTTCTTCATTTCATTGTTTAAAACTAAAAGTTAAATTTTTTAAATTAAAAATCGTGTTTTTAAATTAAAAATTGTAATTTTTTAATTAAAAATTGTAATTTTTGTAAATTTTTAAATTTTTTTAATTTTGCAACTTAAAAAAATTAATTTATTAAATTTTCACTTGTCTGTTGAAATATGAAATCTTTGTCAATGTTAAAATTTTTTTAATTTAAATGTGAAATTTTTGGAATAAAAAAAATTTTAGTTTTATTAATTATATATTCTCCTTTTTATTAAAATATTATATGAAATTTTTTTTTAAAACTCAAATGTTTTAAAACTAAAAATTTAAATTTTTTTAAATTAAAAATTGTAGTTTTTGTAAATTTTTAAATTATTTTAATTTTTGCAACTTAAAAAATTTAATTTGTTAAATTTTCACTTGTCTGTTAAAATACAAAATCATTGTCAAAGTTAAAATTTTTTAAATTTAAATGTGAAATTTTTGGAACTTCAAAATTTTTTGATATTTTGATCTATTAAATATTTTCCTTTTTATTAAAATATGAAATTTTTTTCAAAATTAAAATGTTTTTAAACTAAAAATTAAAACTTTTTTAAATTAAAAATTGTAATTTTTCTAATTTAAAAAAATGTATATATTTAAATTTATTATATATTATCTTGTTTGTTAAAAAATAAAATTTATTAAAGCGCATTTTTTAAAATAAATATTGTTATAAAAAAAAAACAAAAAAATTTAGATTCTGTTACCAAAGTTTGCGAATAGTTATGAAATTCCAAAAGAGTGCAAACTCTGGGATATTTCCATTATATTAAATTTAAAAAAAATTTTAATTTGGTTTCTAAGTTTTGCGAAAATTTTTTATTTTCCAGAAATATCCAATTCCTATTTTATTTCCAAAATATTGTTAAAAGTCTCCCTAAATAATCGCACAACTGAGTCCACACTGCATTGATAATCATATACACATACTTCGTGTTTTTCAACTGCAGCCAAACAACCACAATTGATGCCGAAAAGGCACCATTGAAACGAAGTAGCAGTGAGGACTTCGTTAAAGACCTGACACAATCTCTGAGCCTACGATAATTTACAGCCTGCGGTACATCAAAGTAGCTACATTTTGTTGTTGCTGTTGTTACAATTTTTCATTTTGTTCATCAATGCATTCAAGCGCGCATAATCAACATTTAATTTGTGTGGTTTCAATTTATTAGAACTAATTATTTGCTGGCATGTTGGCCGAGGCGTATGAGTGAAATACAATTTATGCCAAAATGCATTATTTTCACTCATTTGTTGCTGCTGTTGTGCTATATAATAACGGTGAATATCTATTACAAATTCCATACACCTGCTAATGATAAAGACACATACACACAAGCACAGGCATTTATAGCGCACTATTATTAATAATATGACATGCCGAGTACAACAACAACAAATATGTAACGCATATACAGCATATTTCAATGAATGCTGCTATTGTTTTGAGTTGTTGCCTGGCAACATTTATTGCAATACAACAACAATCGAAGTCCACCAAAGACAAGTGAAATATTTTTGAAGGCGCTGTAGATGAAGAAGAAGCGAGAAAAAGGGAGACAGTGAGAAGGATAGCGAGAGTGACCGAAGCCAGCGGCAGCTGCAATTCCAAAACTATTTATACATATATGTGTATGTGTGTGTACGTTTCATTAGCTCGCCCTGCAGCATAGTAGTGGATTATAGGGTGTCTCTAGCTAATAGACAAAGCAACGGTTTATTTGCCAAATTCAAGACAGTTAAGCCGCTTAAGCAAGTGTCGCAGCTGCTTGCGCTGATAAGATAGAGATTCACATATATACAGACACAAATTAATTTTCAATTCCATGTTTTGCCTTGTAAGTCCATTGAAGTTGAATAATTGCTATTGTTATTTTACTATTTTCTATGAGTTGTTGCGCGCAAATTGGACATAACCGCTGCTTTAATATTCAGTATGTGTAGTTTCTTGCGAAATGAAGCAAATGGACTGAAAGTGATTCTTAGAAATCGAAATATATGTCAAACCATTTTTTATATACAAATAAATTTTATAATTAAAAAAAATTTTCAAATAATTAAAAAAAAATTAGCATTTAAATTAATTTTTTTTATATATTGTTTTTTTCATCGATATCTAAAAACATGTCTATAGTTTATCTTTTTTTGAAATTCATGCATTTAGTAAATTTTATTACTTTTTAAATGTGTTAATTTTTTAATGTTATTGCAATTTCATTAACGTTTTTTGTGCTTATTTTTCTTTACATATATTTTATATATGAAATTTGATATTCGAAAAATTATTTGATATTCGAAAAATTATTTTCATGAAACGTTTTTAATGTCGTAGTAATTTTATTTCATTTTTTAATTAATTAAATTTTATTTTTAAAACATTTGGAAATTTTATTTTAGAATTTTTAAATTTGTTATTGTCACTGTAATTTTTTTTAAGTTTTTTGTGTTTATTTTTTATACAATAATATAAAATATTTTTATATATTTTATATAAAATATATTTTATATAAAAAATATTTTCACCTTTTAGTATAATTTTTTTCTATGTAGAGTTTTTCAACATATCTAAATTAAGTATACAAATTTATTGCACATTCTTATAAAATTGAAAAATTTTTTTTGTTTGTTTTTTAAATTTCTAAATTCATTAAATGTATAATTTCAAATTTTTAAGAAATTTGCAGTTATAAAATTTTTGATGTTTTAAGAATTCCGTTAACTGAACTTTTTTTAGTTTCAATTATATTAGATTACATTTAGATTTGAGGAATGCACTGTCACCTATGGTGCCCTCTTCTGTTATTACAACACTTCGTATAACCCAGTTATATCAAAGAGGCGTAGCAAAGCTTCGGGGTTAATAGCTGTAATGTGCTCTCTCACCGGATTTATTTGTTCGATTACCTGACTCCTGACGATTGCGGTGCAGACCAGGAGTATGTGGTCTGATGCCTCTACTCTATAGTCGCAAAAGCACAGACATTGATCCGTGGCATTTTATTTTATCAACCCTGGCTACTTTCAATCTATCGAGCGTTGGGTTTCTCAGAGATGGAAGATATCGCGTTCTTATGAAAGGATTAGTGGCCGTTTTCGATGAACCTATGTTAAGCCCAAGGTTTTTGCACCAACTGTTTGCTAGGGTAAGTCCTCTTTGAATGATGTCACACAAGCTGCTCTCAAACTTTCCTTTTTCTATAATGACAGTGTCGTCCGCGTAGACTTGGCAACGAATGCCATTTGAGGTTAGCAAATCCCAAAGCTCAGTCACAATTAGGCTCCACAGCAATGGTGACAGCCGTCCCACCTGGGGCATCCCTTTGTTAAACCTAGTTGTATGCTACCTGAGCCTATAATTGTTTCAGCTATTCTTGTTTTGAGACCTTAAGATGGATGAATTTACTTGGCTCCCATCCAGTTCCCGGACAACACTAGAGTGAAAGGTGTTGTCAAAAGCTATTTTCCCAGACTGTAAAATGTAGTTTGTTCCACAGCTGTTGTCCTGATGTGGTGATCCACTAACTTCTTCACGCCCTTTCAATTATATACTAATTTTGTAATTCATTGCTCTTTTTTTTTAATTAAACTTTTGAAAATATATTTTTTCGCTTCAAAATTTACCAAATTTAGTTAAAATCTTTTTTTTTAATTTTTATTACATTTGCATGTAATTATCTTTTTGGTGTGTATTTTTAACTTCCCGCTAAGAAAATTGAAAATTTTCTAAAAATCGGGAAGATATTGGTTTCACCCCATTTTGCAAAAATCGAGTTCTCAACAGATCTCGACGTTTTGAGGGCCGAGGAAGCTTCCCCGAACATTTCTACGATGATGTCCGTATGTCTGTATGTATGTGTGGATGAATGTGTGTGTGTGTGGATGTATGTGACCCTTTTATAACTTTTAAACGGCTCAACCGATTTCAATAAACTAAACGGCATTCCAAAGGGTTTCATTGCACTTGCATTTCGTGTGAGTAGATTTTGAGAAATATCAAAAATAAAAATTTTGAAAAATCGTTTTATTCGAATTTCTTCCAAACGACTTGACCGATCAACACCAAAAACTAATCAGTTCTAAACCTTGAAAAAACACATCGTTTGCCGCAAACCGGGTTGATTTACTTGCGAGATATTGAAAACGAAAAATTTCGAAGAGCTCAAAAGCAGTGAAAAAAGCGAAATTTGAACGTTAGCGTATGAAATTAGCGGGAAGTTGCAGGGATGGCCCTTGAGGCCAACCGTTTTCCACATTTTTTTATATTTTTTAATATATTATTTTACTCCTTTGTTTTGGTTTATTTAATTTAATTATTTTTTTATACCCTGAACAGAGTATATTAAGTCTGTGATCAAATTTGTAACACCCAAAAGAAAACGTTGGAGACCCTACAAAGAAGATACATATATAATTGATCAGCTTGACGTGCTGAGTAGATTTAGCCGTATCAAAAAATTGTGCGGATGGGATAAATATGGCATATAGCTGGCATGCAAACTGAACAATCGGAATCAAGTACTTGTTAGAAATCTTTTGTATTTATAAAGGGTATTATAGCTTTTTTTTATTGTTTTTTTTTAATTTTTTTATAATGTTTTTTTATATTTTTTTATTTATTTTTTATTTTTTTAATATTTTTTTTTATTTATTTATTTTTTTTTTGTATTAATGTTTATTGATTTTTAACTTTTTTTCTTTACATAAATGTATTTAATTTATATTTTTAATATCTAATTTTTAAATTTCAATTTATATTCTTTTTATTTTATAATGGTTCCACATAACTCATACAAGATGTCGCACCATGTAAAATTTAACTCCATTGTAGCCTAAAATATGCTTCAAGAAAATTAATAAATACCATTTTTGCATAACATTTGCAACAAAGGGAGTCAAAATATGACATATTTAAAAAAACAATATCTAAAAAAAAATTTCAAATAAAAATTTACCGTTAGCCTGGAAATACATTTCAAAGCCCGCCAACACCAAATGACACCAAAGACACTTCTACTTAACGTACAAAGCATTTAGCTGCCACTTAAGTCTAGCGAAAATTGGTTTTTCAGCAACTTTCAAACTAAAAAAGTTGTGCCAAAAATATTTTGCATACACACACACACACACAACTTTAACACTGCGACATTGCAGCAGACTCGGGGGCGTCGAAAAAATACTTTTTTCGGCAACTTTTGTTTGCTTGCGACGCGTAACAGCTGCCAGTTGTCTCGCCCGCATACCAACGAAGCACATGCTAGCATACTTTTAGGCTCTAAATAACAACGAAAACATCTAAGTCGAGACGAGGCATCAAACAAACGGCACAGCGACAAGCATTTGTTATATTTTTTATGACACACACGCATGCTGCTGTAGGTGTGGCGGCAAAACACACATACATACACATTTGTTTTTGGCTTCGCGTTGGTGTGTCTGCCACAGCTGTCTGTTTTTCATTACGCCACTTGTCTGTCGCCTTTTTCAGACTCTCAGCGCAGCAACGTTGCTACTTTTATTTAGTTTGCCAGTTTTTTTTTTCATTTTTTAAATATTTTTTTTATTTTTATGCATCCTTTTTGTTGCTACTGCTTATTGTCTATTTTCGCTCATTCGTTCGCCTGTTGCTGCTATCATAAAACAAGCTGCAATCATATTTACTTAACACACACATACATACACATAGTTATGCAGCAACGTTCGAAGCACTTGCTTAGCCGTGCTGGCGGTGCGCCTGGGCGTATGCGCAACCTCTGTTGCCAAGCAGATATAAATCTTGCTTGTTTTTCTGCGCTGTCGCAGCTGCTGCGCTGCCACCGTCGTAAATAGCCATTAAAGGTGTGTTATTTGTTGCGCCAATTTATGCTTTCGCTTAGAATAATAACAGTTAGAGTGATTTTATTTTTCGTTGTTGTTTTGCTGTTTACGCGCGAACAGTGAAAATCAATGCAGCGCCTTTAAATCAGTAAAAGCAACAAATGTAAGTGCTTCAAAGGCAATTTCACTCTAAATTTAGCTAAAATATGCTATTGGTGTACGATTTTGTAGCAATTTGTAAAATTTAAAAAAGTGAGGTTAAGATCACAGTTCGAAGTACAGACTACAGCTAGAGTACGGAAGATTCTACTCTGCTTTAAAATCAACCTTTTTGTGCTTAATTTCCATTCTAGAAGTCCATGGATCCCAAAGCCTGCACGAAGAGCTTCAGCAAGAAGTTCAGACAGCACATGTCTATTTTGAGCAGGTAAAAACTTCATACCGCTCGACTCTAATTATGCCGGAACACAACATTATCATCTATGTTGAATATATATATAGAGCTGAAAGACTGCCTAAGACCAGCTGGTATTCACCTAAAAGCGCTATGACGATCATCGACTTATAGCAGCACATTTCGAGATAGAATGCGTTTTCTATGGTCTCTGCTCATAAGATATACTCTATAGCCTAATCTACCCAAACCAACAACCAACTGTATCTGTCAAGTAGAAGTGAATTAAAAGTGAACCTCGGAGCGGTGGTCTGAATATGTTGGATATGCCAAAGGGGTGACACAAACCCCGCTTCTAGCGTAGTATGGCTCCCCAGACAAAGCAAAGTGTACGCCATTTGCCAAACAAAACGCACTAAGAATATTAAATTCTTGCGCTAAGTTGGGCAAAACGGCTGTAGCAGCTAGCCAGCACCGCCTTGGCCGAGACGCTCAAAGAGCATAGGCAAGCGGACCGACGCGCCAGCTGGCTGTGTCATTGGCATGCAACACAATTACTTCAAAGGCCGATTAATTGCCTCACAGTCGGGCCAAATGAATTTTTAATTAAGCCACTGAACGCACAAAACCGCAAAGCACAGGGTAAAGCGAAATGAACCGAACCGAAAAAGAGAACAAAGTCCGTAAATGAAGTGCGAAAAAAGCGCAGCCTTGGACGTGCATGACATACTTTTTGCCTCAAAAATTCTTCTAAATAGCAACAACAATACATAGACGAAAAAAATGCCAGTGACATGGCATAAGTAATTTTCAAACACTTAAGGACTTTTAAAACAAGGCCATTTTGGGGGTAATGGCGTAATTAAGTAACGGAAAAGGTGGAATGCAAAGGAAAATTGAAAAATTAGCACAGCAATAAACTGGGCTGAACGGGTTAAAGGTTGATAAAGTGGCAAGCAGAAGGAAGACAAAGGTGTTAACTGAGAGAGTGTTAGAGAAAGAGAGAGAGAGAGCAGTGAGGAAAAGAGCTGAGGCAGGCAGCGGCGACGGCAGTTAGCTAAATGACCGCAGTACGTGAAAATTTTTAGGAAGCTCATAGGTTTGCAAGGCATGGAAGGGAGGTAAGAATGACAACAACATTTTCGCTGCTTTTTAAGGAAACCACAACAATTAGAGTATGTCTTATGCCACGACATTGACTGCACGCATAAAATGTCTTCATCACAAAAGGAAATTTTCACTTTCCAAAAATTGTCGATAAAAAAATATTGTTTAAGTTGTAGTACTGTTTTTTGACAATTCCGTTAGTTTTTAGGCGTATCGGGCTCCGCTAGAGTTGAGGGCTAGAATACCGAAATTGAGGTAAAAGGTGTGTCCTTTTGTTGTTGTTTTTGCAGCGTGGTCAGACCATAGGGAGAGGGGTGTCATTTGGGGACTCCTTGCACGCTGGACACATATTTGTTATGTCGGTGTAGATTCTGGATAAGTAGTAGTTTAATCTGCTACAGTATCCAGAACTAAGTTGCGCAAGGGTCACTTTTATTTCTCGGGCCAATTCGAGCTCTTCGTCTGCAATGCGTGGTGGTTTTACTCCAAGTATGCCATTTCATTGATAAAGAGTCGGTAAAGGGGTTGATGTCTTCCGTACTATTGTCAGCGTACTGTTCGATATCGGCATAAGGTTATTTTTCGGTGTGAGC
The DNA here is from genome assembly GCF_042242935.1 of Bactrocera oleae. Lineage (NCBI taxonomy): Eukaryota > Metazoa > Arthropoda > Insecta > Diptera > Tephritidae > Bactrocera > Bactrocera oleae. The sequence goes on from NC_091539.1 coordinate 7,850,021, forward strand.
GGTTTCCATATATTTGGTTTAGATTTTTTTTTTTTAATTTTTAAGAGAAGCTGGCAGAAACCGCAACGTATTTCAAACAATTTTCGATTCTTCTACGGTATTTATAGCATACCAGCATTACTTGGTTAAAGTAACTCAAGAAGTTCACATGAAAGTGACAAAGTATGCAAGTACAAACCTTCAAACTAAAAGCGTCAAGTTCTTCAGAGTTCTTTTTACTTCAAAACCTTCGACGCTTCCTTTATGGTACCATAAATGGCCTTCACTTCTATTATTAGTCATATATGCCATCATCTACCGTCGCTGATGAGAAATTCATGCTCTAACGCGCCTAAATGTAGATTGCTGATGAGAAACTTTAGTTCTGTAGTTTTGCGCCTAAGTGTAGACTATATATTTTTTTTTTAATTTTACAATATTAACTTCAATGTTTATGCCCTCTCTTCACTAAACTCTTTCTAAATACACACAAATATTTTCCTACAAATTTATTAAATTTCCATTTATTTTTTAAATGTTTTTTACCACAATTCTTCTTTTCTTCTTTGAATTTGAAGTAATTGTTTCTAATCTCTGTGGGCAGCTTCAGCCAGCATAATAAATATCACTGGCGGTTGACCACAACTCATGAGCAAACAGCAAAGTTATTGTTTGATAAATAAATAAAAATACTACTGCATGCGTATGTATGTGTTTCATGTGAAAAAGGTAAGCATTTAAAAAACTACAAAGTCAGGCAATTAATAAGCAAAAAATACATACATATGCAGGCGGGCCCAGCAACAGTTGCCACAGCAAGTTGTAAACAAGTCCGACCTCAACCGACTGGCAACTGAGTAGACCGACCACAAAGTCAATGTCAGCATAGAAATATTATAAAAATGCGCTTGTATAAGTATATGCCGATATATATATAGATTTGCTTGAATAGATATGTTTATAAAGACAGCTGCCTTGTTTTTTTTTTGTTTTGTTTTTGTTCGGCACAATTTTCCACTTTCTTCTGCTTTCAATTAAATTATGCTCAAGCCGCCTGAAAGTATGCTTTGTAAGCAAGTAGCGCTCACGTCAGCGTAGCTATCTGTTAGCTAAAGCGATTGGCTGCTTGTGATTACCTGGCAATAAAATAAATAAAGCTGAAGCGTAGGTGAATAAGTGAAAAGCAACATTATTAAGTGATCAGAGTTGAAGAGTGTGTGTAGGTAGCAAACAGCAACTTCAGTTCAACTCTCATTTAGACATAATATACATCTTGATAAGCAGAAATATAGACTTTTTATAGATATTGAAGCAGTCCTTGAGAGTGCAGGTGGCTATTTCGCTTTTTTGTGATGTGCTGTAAATATCACCAGGTAGCCTCGCCAGTGCGCAGGTAACTCTCAAGAGCATATGTGATGTGATATTGATGTGATTTAGAAGTTCCTATATGACCTGGAAGACAACTAGTTCGCAGCTGTCTTCATATAACAAGTGCAGGCATCGTGCCTAAGCAGTGCTTAGGTGACTGTCACTCCTTGATGTAATGTGGTGTCATGTAGCTGCGATTAACAGTCACAAAATGACCTTATTGCCTGGCCACTTCTTAGATGACTTGCAACAGATCAATCACAGAGTGAATTTTAAGTTTAATTTTTAAATTTATATTTGCAAATTCTTTTAATAATTTTTTTTTTTTTTTTGATTATGTTGGAAATAAAATCTTTTTTTTTGTGATTTTGGCATCAGGGTTTACGTACTTTTTTGTTTTTGAGTTCTTGCGAATTATGTTTTTAAAGTCACAAGCTGAATTTTAAGTTTAAATTTGAAATTTAATTTTAAAAAATATTTTAATTTTTGCATTCTTTGGAAAAAATTTTCTTTTGTTTAATATATCATATATATATTTTTATTTTTTTTGATTTTTTTGAATATGACTTTAAAATAACAAGGTAAATTTTTAGTTTGAATTTTTAAAATAATTTTAAAATTATTTAATTTTTGGCAAATAAGCTTTGTTTTTAATTTTGCCAACAGCTTTTTACATACTTTATTTGCATTTTTTTAAAACTTTTTGCATCCTGATCTAACAATAACAAGGTGAGTTTTTAGTTTAAATTTTTAAAATAATTTAAATTTTTTTTTATATTTAATTTCGGCATCTGTATCTGCTTATCCAAGTTAAAAAAAAAATTAAATAAATAAACTTAATTTAGAAACAAAATTTTAGTTAATAAATTTTAATTTAAAATAAGTTTTTTGCATTTTTGGAATATCTTTTGACCAATTCTATCCAAATTTCTCAAAATTTTTAAGTAAAGTTTTGACATAATTAAACAAATTTAATAATAAAAATTTTCATATATTATTAAAGAATTTTTTTCTATTTTTTTGGGCTTTTTGATTTTGTTTAATTAAATTTTCGAATCGAAATATTTAAGACACGAAATTTAGCATCCATTAAATCGAAAAAGCGCGAGTGAAAATAATTTGCAGTTTTCACTTCTCGCGGTGACAAATGAATGGATGCGGTAATTGTGGTTTTGGAATCGTTTCTCGAGATAGCCATCGACCACACGAACACACGTATGTAAACCGACAAACGAAATTACGCGCTGATCACTGATAGACGCAGCGCACAGCAAACGAACAAAAGGCAGGCAAAAATTATTCACCCGAACTTAAATTACATATCTCACTGAAAATGAATACATTTGTGGAAAGCTACACAGATTAACACACCTTCAACCACACACACAGGAGCTGAAAGCGGGTCAAAAACAACGTAATACTAAAATTACATCGGCGCAACAAAGCCTGACTATCCACAGGTAGTTAGCGCTTCACATTTACCATATTTGTGTCTGTGTGTATGTGTGTGTGTGTGTTATGTTACAATCGTGCAACTCTGCATTGCAGTAACAGCGTAATTAATTACTCTAATTATCGCGTAATTCAAAGAGCAACACCAACAAAGTTCCCAATGTGATAGGTAGGCAATTTGTAGGGCGTGTGTGGCAGCTGAGATGGGTGGGGGTAAAGGCTGTGGGGTGGCAGTCACACAAACTGTTGCTGTTTGTTACAATTAACATTTGTCATACGTGCTTTTGGATAGGGAGAGCCAAATGTGTTTACGCGCTAACTGCATCAATTTAATTGTTAATTTCAATTAAATTTAGTTAATTGTTTTTTTAACTTTATTCAATCATTATTCATAATCTGTCTAAAAATTAACTTTATTTTTATTTTTATTTTTAATAGTTTCATAATTTAAATTTAAAACAATTTTTATATATTCCACCATCTGTTTTTCTTAATTATTTTCTTCTAAATTTTTCTTTTTTTTAAATATTTTTTAAAATTAATTTTAAAGTTGTTATATTTTTTTAAAATAATTTTGAGATAATTTTTTTTATAAGTATATGCATAATTAATATAACAAATTTTCTTACATAATTTTTTTTTCGATTTTTATATAATTTTTTCAATTTTTAATAATTTATTTCTTTTAAATCATTTTGATAATTAATATTTTATTTCAATTATTAAAATTTAATTTGTATATTTTTTTAAATATAATTAAATAAAAAAAATTTTTAAAGTTTTTTATTTCTATTTTATTTTGTAAATGTTTATTTTAAGTATTTGAGCTTATTAATTTAATTATTTAATTAGAAATAAATTTTTAAAATTATTTTATTTTAATTTAAATTTTATTCAATTAATTTTTTTTATATTATTTCTATTTTGTTTTGTAAATGTTTATTTTCCGTAATAAAAGTAATAAATTTAATTTTTTAATTAGAACTGAATTTTTGAAATTATTTTCATTTAATTTAAATTACGATACATTTCAACATTTTTAATATAATAAGCTTAATGTTTTCATTTAATTGTATAGAATTACATTAATTGTAATTATTTCACTTAAATTTAAATTAAACTAAGCTTTTATTAATGAAACGTTTTTTATAAATTATTTTAAAATTAAAAAATACAGTTTATTAAAACCATTATTTTATTTAAAATTTTTGAATTTAATTTGTGAAAGCAATTTTAATCTAATTAATTATTAGTTATTTTTAGTTTAGTTTTATTTCTATTTAATTTTACAACATTTTATTCTTTCTTCCTTATCAAATTAATTTAATTTTTTAAATATAATTGAAATATCTAAAATTATTTTACTGTAATGTTAATTATTCTAATTTTCCGTATTTAATTAAAATAAGTTTTGAGTTTTGTTCTAAAAGTGTATGTCAAATTTAATTGTAATTTATTGATTATTTTTTTTTAGTTAAGCTTACATTAAATTAATTTGTTTAATAATTTGTTTTTTTGTTAATTTTATTTTAATTCAAATTAATTTTAAAACTTAAGATTTATATTTAATTTCAAATTAAGTTAGTTTTATGTATTTTTATTTATTTACTTCTTGGTGTACTTAATTAATTATAATGTAAATTGGTTTAATCAAATTATTTTTTATTTTTTTAAAAACAAATGTAGGTAATATTAATTAAGTTAACAGCAATAATTTTCCTAATTAATTAAGTACAATAAAATATTTTTTATTTAAATCAAAAACATTAAATTTAAACTAAATTATTTTATGAAAGAGTTATTATTTATCATTCATTACAAAAATTTTTGCATTGAAAAGTTGGTTTTTTAAATTTATTGACATATTTTGGATCTTACTTCATATCACTATTTATTAGTGAACCAAAGAATTTCACTTCTGAGTGTGAAAAAACAAAATTAAAAAGTTAAAAATAATTTAATTTTAATTATACTAAAAGTTTATACGAAACAAATTATAACAAATAAACTTTTTCAATTAAAAATTCGTTTTTTCCTTAAGTTAATAAATCGAATATAATATAATATTATAATTTTTTTAATTCATTCAGTTAATTAGTATAATTAAATAAATTTTTTTCAATTAAAATTACTTTTCTTTCCAAATTCAATAAATCAAATATTATTATTTTTTAATTAATTTAAATAACTTCCATAATTTTTTCTTAAATTCAAGGAAATACATTTTTTATTTAATTCGATAAAAAAAATTATTTACACTACATTTTAAAAAAAAAAATTGTGATTGATCAATATTTACAAAAAATAAAAATAAATAGTTTAATTAAATTAAGTTAATTTTACACCAATTTTTATTTAATTTTTATTTGATTTAAGATATCTAAAAATTTTGTTTTTCTTTAGTAACGCGTACGCAAGCATAAACGAATGTATGTATTTCATTTAAAATGCAGCCCTTTTATATGCCGCTCGTATCCGCTTCAACGCGACCTTTGCCCTTTTCGGTTAGTTTGCAGATCCTACCATTAAATTTCGCTGTGTGTCCGTTATATTTATGTATGTGCTAATGTGTTGGTGTAAAATTTAACACTTGTCGTTGACCGCCACAACCGCACTTTCGGTGGCATTGTTACTCTAAGCCATGCAAAGCTCACGCCCACACACGTACAGGCGAGCACACAAAGCAGCGTTGCGAAACTGAATTTCGGTCAGAGCTCAGCCTACCCAAAAATGCACATTTAAGCAATAAAACCAATAGCTGTTTGGGAAGAGAGCCAAAAAATTTTCGATTTTGTATAATTAACAAACAAAATGTTTAAATTTGAAAAAAAAAGTATTAAAATTAAATTCGAACTATTACTTTTTTTGTTTACCAATTTTTTATTTAAACTCCAAAATGCCTCAATTTGTTAACAGACACCCAAGCTATAACAGTAATGAGAGCTTTTGTAACTTTAATTATTGTCGCGAACTCATTACGCTTATGAAAAAGCTCCTGAAAACGGTTTGAGTTTATACTTCGTATGCGCTGAAGCTTTCTTCAACTATTTCAACTAATTTCAACAGAAAGTAATATTATCGAAAGCTTTCTACAAAAGCACGGTTGTATGAAAAAAAGCTTTTTATCAATATTTTTTTGACACTGACGAAGGCACGAATGGCATGCCACTGCTTTCACATAAGTGCACTGTTGACACAGCATCAGCCGGCAGGCGAAAAACGAAAAACTTCTCGGCAGTAAATCATTCATGCGCTTGACAACGCCGTGAACGGACGCGCCGGCTCGGGCAAATAAATCAAGGTGGTGAAACTGAAAGTGAGTGAGAAGTAAGTGGAAAGAGTGTGAAATTTATTTTGGCGGGAAATTGGTGAAACAAAGAAGTTAAATCAGAGTGGGATAAAAAATCATAATTAGTTAAAATTTTATATTTTGAAATTAATTATATTTGAAAAGTGAAAAAATTCCAAGAATTTGTAATCACAAATAAATCGAATGAAAAAAAAAACACATTAAATGAAGAAAAAAATGTGCTTCAAAATAATTTTACATTTAAAAATTATAATTAATTTAAAAAATGTAATTAAATAAAAACGTTTTGAAAAATAAAATTTCAAAAAAAAAATACTTTTTAAAATAAAACAAATAAATTCTTGATTAAAAAAAAGTAATTTTTAAATAAAACAAATAAAATCTGAAATTTAAAAAAGTTAAATTTTGCTTTGGTGTTCTAGCGTCGCTGTGCACAAAACTATTGTTCAACTCAAAAAGTTCGAAAAGCCACGTTTCAGTTTCCGACATTTTTTCTTAAAGTAAATTATAATAAAAATTTAGAAAAAAGCTTACACTAGTTTACTTTTAGAACTGTAAACATTTCTTTTTTAAACAAACTAATTTTATTCTAAAAATTTCAATTTTTTTTTTTCTTAAACATTTTAAAATATCAATTTTTGTTATGTCAAGAAAATATAAAAAGTTTCTTTATTTTATGAATTTTTTTTAATTTAAACTTAAAGAAATTATAAAAAATAAAATTTTTTTCGTTCTTAATCTCAGAACACTTCATTTTTGAAATATAAGTTCATAATTGAAAAATTTTTAACTTTCTATTTTTATTTTTAAAAATTTAAGATATCAATTAATTTTTAGGCAAAAAAATATTAATTTTTTGCTGACAATTTTAATCAGAAAAAACTTTAAAAACACTACTTTTTACCATTTTTTATCTTAAAAAATTTATTTTTTTAATATAATTAAAAATAAATTTATTTAGAACATTTTTTCGACTACTATTCTTAAGAACATTTGAAAAATTTATTTATTTTGCATTTTAATCTTAACAATAAAAAAAAGCATCACATTTCTATATTTGAAAATCAAAATTTTTTTCTCTATATACATTGTGTTTTAGAAAATTCTAAATTTTAGACAAGATCTTAAAAGTTTTAACAAAATTTTAACAGTAAACATTTGTTTTATAATTTTTTTCTTATAATTTTTTTTTGTCGAAAGTAGCAAAAGTTAAAATAAATTTTCGAGTTTTAATCTTAAAAATAAAATCAAAGATAACAATTTTGACTATTCAAATATGAAAGTTTTTCACTCTTTGTATACGTATAAAATTTAAAGTTTTAGATAACTAACTGCAAATAATTTGAAAAAATTTCTAATATATTTGAAAATATATAAAAGTCGGTTTTATTTCTTAATTTTGATTGAAGAGCTTTCGAGGAAGTACTATTTTAATTATTTTGAATATCTTTGTACATAATCAGTAAGAAACAAAAAATATATTGATTTGAAAATACAATGTATAAAGTTTATTCTAAAACAAAAAAACTATACGCGTTCAACAATAATATAGATATACATTTATAGTATATATAATGTATATAATATATTAAAAAATTCAAAGCAGATCCACACATGTCGTAAAGAAGTGACAGTATCTTGAAATAACTCTACAGAAAAAAATCTCAAACAGTTAACAACAATTTATTATTGTTTGGCTACCCAAGCGCCGTCTATTTAAAAATCTATTATTGAATTATGATTAAATAAAGGCACAGCAGAAACACACATCAACATATGCCGACCCAGATCAATGCATAGACACTCAACGCAGTGATTGAAATCAACACGTCCGCCGTTCTGCCTTAAACAGCTGATGCCCGCTTTCTCCGGTGGACACATAACGCCGCTTCAGCCACGGAGATTTGCTTTTATCGCACACTTTGCCGCAAAGTGAGTGTAAACAAAGACGTTGCAAACATAAATTCAAGAGGTAAACAAAAGAATTTAGAAAATAAAAGTAGAAATTCGTATGCGAAAGAGAAGTACATAGGTATATACAAATACACATGGCTCAGTGAGAGTAATTGCATATGAGTAGTTCGTTTATTTTATTATTTGAAATTTTATTTATTGAAATGAGCTGTCTTAAGCATTGTTTTACCCTACATAGGGTACATTAACTTTGCCATGAAGTTTGTAACACCGTCGACGGAAACGTCGGAGGCGCTTAAAAACATATAATATACATACCTATATAAATAATCAGTATGACGAGCTGCGTCGATTAAGTCATGTCCGTCCGTCTGTCCCTCAGATTTTGAGAAATCGATCTGAATTCTTGCACACGTCCATTTCTATCCAAGAAACTGTTCATTTGCCAATATCGGACCACCATATCTTAAGAAATTATTTAGATCGAACCACTATAGCATATAACTGCCATAGAAACTGAGCGATCTGAAACCAATCTTTGTATGGAAAACTTTTTTATTTGACAAGATATTTTCGTGAAATTTAGCATGCCCTCTTTTTGAAGACAATGGTATTATCTCAGAAGAAGTAATTTAGATCGCACTATTATGGCATATAGCTGCCATACAATATGGCTATAAAAATTTTCATTCCTTTAATAAAAATTCTCCACCTCTTTGCTATCTTCAGCTGAGTGATATATTGTATTAAACTTTATTGAGCACAGGAAACACAAACCTTCATCACAGAACAATAATGCTTTAAATTGCTTTATTTACAATACTTTTGTAAACAACAGAAAAAAGTCTTCCAAAAGAGCCAATAGATCACACAAACTGTGAACTATGTTGTTAGTGTGAAGAGCTCATTTAGTGCCTATTTCGCTTTATAAATGTCGGAATTCGGAATGAAGGAACTCTGATTAAAGTCTTTTGTGAACTTGTGAACTTTCCAACAGGCGCTCAATGTTCATTGTTGCAAATTTTATTGAAAATCTCGTATGAATGTAGTATTATTCTGCTTTGATTTTAATTTAAGTTCGTATGCCAAATTGCTTGGGCTTTCCGTACTCCACAAAAATGCTTGAAAAAAGTAAACACGGCAGTTGCGGGCTCGCCAAATATTCGATGCATGAGCACAGATGTCTAGTCAAGTATTTAGTTTTTTTTCATTCCTATCTAAATTTGTCAACTGCTCTCTCTGGATTCCAGATAATAATCAATGTATTTGCTGGAAAGTACAATATTATTCAGAGCCTACAGTTCTATCTCATCAATCTTGTTTATATAAGTTTTTGCACAGGCTTCGTTAACGGTTATGCTATTTTCACCTCGACCTTGAATGTAGAGCCTAGAGAGCCTAGATTCATAATACGATAGTAATTGGTTTGTATTCATTTTGATCAATAGCGAAGATTAAGCTCGATTGCTTGAACTCAGCAGAAGCTCTAAGACGATTGTAATGAGGAAAAGCCTTAAAATTAAAGCAAAGATTTGATTAAAACACAGTCATACCTAGAAGAAAGACTTCAAGTAATTACTGCAAGTGCCGCTCTGAGTTCTTTCTTGCTATGACAAAATTCCATTCGCTTCCACAATATTTTATTTTCGTTATAAATTTATTGTTATTTTTTGCTCCTTAAACTGCTCTAACTCGATTTGTGACGACTCGTTAAGCTTCAAAGCTGCATGTGTGTGTGTGTGAATTTGATTTGCCACAAGCATCAACCAATTAAATACAAACAAAGAACTATTTAATTCAAGAAAAATTGAAGATAAGAAACTATTTTCGCATGCTGGCAGCGTGAGGTGTTGGGCGGGTCAGAGTGGCATTTGCGGATTTACAGTTATTAAAAACAGTTTTATAAAACCATAGCATTGGCAGCTGGATCGACAAGCGACGGCAATGGTGCAGCTATAGTTAACCAACGAGTGAAAAACTGCTCGGTGAGGGCGCACGTGTATGTGTTGTTGTTATATAAAGATTATTTGTATGTTTGTGCTGCGTTTAGTGGGTGTGTATATGTTTCATATTATTTCTGCGCATTTTATACGGTTTGTAAGTAGTTTTTTGTGACTCGTGCATAAATAGCACCAATTAAATGCGTGTGTGTGGGTGTTTTCATGCACTCCTTTGGTTTGTTTAGGTGTGAGTTGGTGCGTGTGTGTGTGGGTGCGAAAAATTGATTGCATTAAGCGGTTACAAGCGTCTAATGTAGTACACGTAACATGTGCCATATATAAATGGAAGTGAATGGCGTACGATAACACAAATGCGAGTGTCGCTGGGACAACAGTAGCAACAACAACACCAATAACAATAACAAAGCATACATACAGCGAGCAGCGACTAACAAACCATTACAACCACAACAATTTCCAACGCTAATAGTTGTTTGCAACTTGAAATAAATTGCCGCACTCAAGCTGATTGTAAAGCTGGTACGCAGAAAACGCGAGAATGTAAAAGAAACAAAAATATAAAAAAGAATTTGAGCGCGAAACGAAAGCAGAAAGTGGTTAAAAATTTACACAGTTCTCATATCTGTTGAGGGGCACATGCATATACATACATATGAGTATAAAAGCTTATAAGTAAATATATGTAGTAAATATACATATGTGTGACATTATAAGTGTGTGTGTGCTGGTATTCTGCTTGTAACAATCTTCCGCTCAAATAAGCGCTGCAAATGACACTTTTGCGCAAAGTTTGGCATATGAAGTTCTATATAAAAGCACACAAATATAGGTATATGTATACTTATAAAGAGAAGGATGAGTGTACTGATAAGCATGCCTGTGTGTCTATCTCAATCAAAAACTAATTTTGCACTCCAGTGTAGGTAATTGTGTAATTTTTAAGGTGCGCAATTTAATAAAGAGCTTAAAAAAATATTTTTATATAAAAAATGTGTTTAATAAGCGAATATTACCAACGACTGTAAATTTACGCCTCAAAAATATGTAGATTGTATACACTAGTTCCAAACCAATATTACCCATAAAATAAAATTTACTGACTATTTAGTAACTAGTTGAATTCGGACCAGTTGAAGTTTTTATATTTTTGCGAAAGTTGTATCAACATGCTTGCAAATTATGTAGTTGCTGCATTAAAAACTAAATTTTTCGTTTATTACTACACATAATTGAGTCCAGAGTTTAATTTGTTAAAGAGCTAAAAGATTGTCCTTTTAGTGTTGACAAAAATATATTTATAATTATGACCCAGAAATGTAAGTTTCACCTCAAAACATAAATACGACAAACTAGTTACTAACTAGTTAAATTCGGTACAGGTACATTTTTGATGTTTTGGAGTATCAACTTCCTTGTAGATTGCGGTAAAAGCTGCGTTTAAAACAAAATTTTTTGTGTTTTACTACAGAATAGTGAGCGCAATGCTTAATTTGTTCAAGACTTAACACTTTTTATTTTTAATATTGAATAAAAAAAATGTTTGTTAATGGAATAATACCCGGAAATGTAAGTTTATGCCTCAAAAATAAAACTAACAGACTAGTTACTAACTAGTTAAATTCGGTCCATTTGCATATTTTTTTTTTGTGAACGCTGTATCAGCTTACTTATCTTAGTTACGATAAAAGCTTTATTTAAAACCAATTTTTTTAATTTAACTGTAAATAGTTGTTGATTAAAGACACGACGCTTGCAATGAAAAGGTTACAAAATTAATGGAACTAAATTTTAATATAAAAAAAAATGTGTATTTAAGGCGCGAAAACTTATATATAAGTCTAGTGACGATTAATTGATTTTACCAACTAGTCGCAAACTAGTTAAAATACAACCAGTTGGTATTAATTTTTGAGGAGCAGTGACAGTATTGGAAGAAAGCGAAGTTTTGAAGGTGTATAGCCACAGCTACCATGCTAGAAACCATAAAATCACACATACATATATATTATATGTACACATGAACATATATCCACGCCCAAGCTCATATGTTCATAAGAGTATATTTAATCTCACTTCAACAAGTTTCACCTGTCCTCATATCTTGGCGTATGCATATATATGATTTACACACTTAAGAGGCTATTTAATTTTTTCAGCTTATAATTTGTAATTACTTGACAAGCCATCTAAAAATTTTAATATAATTTAATGTCATAATTTCTCCTATAAAACTAGGAGCATCAAGCGCAAGGAGAGATTTGAGTGGTGAAGCGTGTGAACTGTAGCGTCTGTGATAAGCGTAAAATTTTAAGACCTTTTGTATATTCACATGTGTATATACTTATTATACATATGTATGTATGTATGTATGTATGTATAATTACATATGTGTGTATGTACATATAGCTATGTAAATCTTGTTGTCATTTTGTAATTATTACCTAGGGATATTATTACTAAAATAGCGCTGTAGCATTGTAAAATATATGCATACACGATTTTCACTCTCAACTTTGGCAATATAATGAATGTTCAGTGTTTCAATTTCACTTCGTTCCGCTGCAATAACCATTGTTTATTTATAGCTATATACATCTGTTTTAATAAGTTAATCTTCATATAGTTACTGGTTGCAAATGTTTCATTTTCAATGCGTTCTGTGTCGATTTCACTTCTAATTATTAAAAAACCCAGGAAATAAATAACATTTTACTTGATGCATGCTACAAATTATAATATTTAATAACATTTGAAAGCAATTGAATCAATGTAACATATTACAATATTTTGTTTTATTCCCAAATCGATCCATTTAATTAAATTTAGTACTTTGAGTTTCTGCTTCCGATCTAACTTCACTTGCAAGCCGACAGTTAATTGTACATAAGTCTAACTATCATTTTATCTCACATTGTTTCAATGCCACATCGTTCCGCTAAATTTTAGTGTAATTTTTTTGACCATTTGTGGTACCATACAACTCTTTAGGTTGAAATTTAATGTTTTATTCCATTTCCATTTCGTTCCAAACAAAAAGTATGACTCCGCTTTTGTGAATTTCTTGTTCCTGATTGTAGTTTGCACTGCCTTACTCTCAAAAACTATAAAAAAGATTTAGTTAGCATTGATTTAGGGTATATACGCCAAAATAATCATAATCAAATATCCTTCTTCGTTTTGAAGAAAATCTGTCTGTAAGTTTTGAAGAGTAATTGATCCAACAAGAAAATTATTTTGTTTCGGTATGTGTTGTTGAAATCTTTTGTAAGAAATTGGGCGAGTACAGCTCTCGACTGAATGAGAGTTTAGTAGTTTTAATCCAAAAGTGTTCGTCTCTTTTGGCCTTGCAACTCTGAAAGAGTTCTCAAATAATTCAAAATTTAATAAAGCAAATTCCCAAAATAGTATGTCTTTAATTTGCAATCAACCAAGCAGGCGGTTTGTCGTGCGCCTAATAGCTGTTAAATTATCATATCTCTTTCCTACAAACTTGAGAGCACTTCACTGTTGGAATTTATGCTTGTAGCAAATTTAGGCAGAAATTTACCCTGCATGCCATAATAATTTGTGGCGCTTTTATATGATTTTGATAGCTATATAAACAGCACATTTCGGATTTCTGCATTCCTAAGCATCTCTACTATCACACATACGCGCATGCCTACACAAGCCTGCCTGATTATTACGATTATTTGGCCTTTTATTTACTATCCACACTAATTTTCCTATACTAAAAGCCTATTAGGTAGGTTTGTCACGTCGATTTGCTGCAACAGTCATTGGACATTATGCCCTATGTAGTAATAAATGTGTTGCGTACATGCTAAACCTAAATAGCTTTAGAAATGCGGCATACATAAAAATAGAATTGGCTTTAGAAGCACATTGGCATCCAAGTGTTGTCCGCCACTGTATTCGTTTGTGTTATTACTTGGCTTTTGTTTATCCTTTCGTGTCTGGACATGTGGATGGTAGGAATCAATCTTATTTCTTTAATAGTTGGTAATAGTTGGTATTAAAGAAATAGGATTGTAGTTATTTCTTTAATGGTTAGAATACGTATGACGTTAGAGTAACGGGTCTACGATTAATAAGCTAAAAACTGAACGTGTATAATTTTCAATGTTTGCATATTTTGCGAAATTTCGTAAAAATATCCACCTATACTTGCTATTAGCACAAATTTAAAATATGTTTGTAACTAGTTACAAACTAGTTACTTTCGGTCCAATTATTTTTATTGTTTCTCTAAACACAGGTATTACAAAATTTTGTCATAGTTCGAAATTATTCGTGTTATAGCTGCAAAAAATTTACAACTATTTCCAAACTAGTTACAATCGGTTCTACATATTCTTTTGACATACCTATATGCATACATTTGATCAGCTAGATATAATTGCTGTATGTAAACAAAAATTCTGAATGTTTTGTTAGCAATTAGTTAGCATTAATAGAATTTTTTATCAAAATTAATTTAGCTAAAAAGAACACAAATTAAAATTTTTCTTAAATTTGCTCGAAAAAAATTCTTGTCTGAAAATTTTCTTAGTTTCAGAATATAAAATATTTCTAAACTAAAATGTTTAGGACATTTCAAGCTACTGCAATAATTCATACACACATTGAAGAACAAGCGTAGCAAACTTAGACCCCAACAGTAGGCCGGAATCAGCTCACCCGCTTTGTTTACAAACATTGACTGACTTATGCTTCCGCAATTGTGAATATTACGCAGTCAATTGCCTTAACGACAATAACAAAAACAACAACGCATACGAAGGACAATCTCGTACTCAGACAAAAAGCACAAGTTGCATCATATTTTTTCGCAAAGAAACTTTAGACCTAATTGTTGGTATTATTGTTGTTTTCCATGTCGTCGCTGTTATTGCGCGTTTCCTGCTGGTGAAAGTTTATGGCATTTAGACTCGTATTGTATCCAAAAGATGCGCGGTAAATTGAAAAACAACTCGTTATATTACAGTAGAAGTGGAACTAATAAAAAGGGGAAGTTAAAAATTGTGTAACACCCAGGAAGTACTTTGAAAATAAAAATAAATAAATAATTGCGGAAAAAACAGTTCGGTCGCTAATGAAATCTTTTGAAATATATATATAATATATAATTGAAATCTTTTGAAATATATAGATTTTTATTAGATTTGTAGTTTTGAAACTCAGTATGTTTTAATTTATGATACCCTCAATTTTCAAAGATTGCTTTGGTTGACTTTTTCTTGCAAAACTCGGCTATGACGTTCCTTTTAATAAAGCACAGTTATCTTTAGTCAAATACATCATTGTGCTGTTATTTGTAATATCTTTCAAAATTCTCAAAATGCTGTTCAGTGTTGTTATTTATTTGAAACATTCTCTGATTTATTATAATTTTTTCTACTATGAAATCATACACATTAAACAAAATCTCAGCAAAGCAAAACAAAAGCCAGTAAACTCTGAAATATTGAAGTTAAAATAAATATTGTTAGCTTTTGTAGGCAGCCCAAATATAGAGGCGCAAAAAAAACAAACAAAACTCACTCAATAATAGTGATAAAATAAAATAAGTCTAACCAAGGAGTAGTAACTGACTTTTAGGTTAAAAAAAAACTTGGAAGTATGCAATTCTGTAAACTGACAATATGTAGATATGGTGCTAAGTTCATACCAAAAACCCTGTAGGAAAAGCTGAGAGGACGGATGACAGCTTCAAGTCTTAACTTAAGCAATATTCCAGTAAATCTGTTAATAAAACGTTTCATAAAATAAGTTTTATTTAATAAGTAAGTGCCTGGAGCAGAATTACAAGTATAATAAAAACATTCCCAAAATATTTGATCAAATTATTTTTTTAAATATATTCTTTTTAATTTTCTTTAAAATTTTTCTTCTGATTTTTGTATTAGTTTTTAAATTTTTTTACATATTTTATTTGTTTTTTTTTCTTAATCTTGTTACCTTTGACAACTTCAGGGTTCTAAATAAGTTTTCTTTAAAACGAGAATAATTTTTTGTTTTTAATTTAATATAAAATTTTTTTTTTAAATCTTATAAATTTTTTTGCTATATTTTCTATAATAAAAAATATAATTTTTTTTAATATTTTATAGTTTTTTTTTGTAAATTTTTTTCTAGTAAAAAACATAGTTTTTTTAATATTTCATAGCTTTTTATGTGTTATTTTTTTTTTACTAATTATTTTTTTACATTTTTTATGTTTTTTCATCTTTGACAGCTTCATGGCTTAACTTTAGCAACATACCAGAAAATTTGTAAATGAAACGTTTTATAAAATACTAATCATTTAAAACTTTGTTTTCTAATTATATTTATAATTATTATTGCTATTTTTTAAATTTTTTTAAACCTTTTTTTAATTTTTATTAACTTTTTTAATTTCTTTTAATATGATATTTTAGTTTTCATATTTTTTCTGTTTTTTTTTTCATCTTTCTTAATTTTTTTTTTAATTTCTTTCTTAATTTTCTATTTCAGTTAGTTAAGTTTTTATGAATGTTTTAAATTTATTTGTTATTGTCTTGTTAATATTTTTTATTTGATAAATGTTTTTTTTTATATATTTTTTTGTCAAGATTTTATTTATATTTGATCTTTTTAAATTAGAAGTTTTTTTATTTTTTACTAAAATTTTTTTATTTTTTTACTTTTATATTTTTATGTTTATAATATTTCCGTTTTTCTTTTAATTTATTTTTTAACTTCTTTCTTAATTGCTTTTAGTTAGTTAAGATTTTCAACAATCTTTAAAACTACTTTTTTGTTAATAATGTTTTTATTTTATTTATTATTATTTTAATATTTTCTTTTTCTAATTTTTATTTATATCTTATCTTTTTTAATTTAAATTTCCTTTTTATATTTTTGTTACATGTTTTTTTTTTAATTTTTGTTTTTTAATTTTTTATTTCTATTTTAATATTCTAAGATTTTTATTTTCTAAGATTTTTTTTTTGAGGTTTTTAACAATATTTTTATTTGTTCTACTGTTTTATTAATAATTTTTATATTTTTTTTTATTTGTTTGAATATTTTGTTTACTAATTTTTTAATAACAAATTACAATATTTTTTCTAATAAAAAGTTTTTTTCTATTTTTTATTACATTAAAATATTTTGTTTAATATTTTTTATTTATTAAAACTTTATTAAAATTTTTCCTAATTTTTTAAATATAATTTTATGCTTTCTCTTTAGCTTAACATTTTTTTTTACTTATTTCGACTTTTGTGGTTTAGTTCCTAATTTTTATTTTTTTTTATTTTAAGCTGTAAACCAAAAATATTTAGAACAAACAAATTTTTGCATAATTTATGACCCAAATATTTTAACACTAACTTTTCCTACGAGGTTGTTATGTGCAGAATAACGCGCAAAATAATTTTTATATATTTATATATGGTTAGAACTGTGTTTTTATACACACATACATACTAGTAAATTATTATCCGGAAGTTTATGTTTGTTTGCAAATAATAGCGGCTAAACAACACGCCACCCCTACTCGTTTAGTACGCCTATGTTAGTGGTTGCAGCAGAGCTCAAAGATATCTCATTGCAAGTAAATTATTTATTTGTTTGTCTTTTCCACGCTTCACGTAATGCGTAAACAAAGTTGCGGCAGTTCCAGAAGAACAGAACCCAGCTGGGAAAGCACGTAAAGAATAGCAAACCAAATTATGCAGAAAAAAATAATAATGTGAGGGTTATTCATCTTTAAAAATGGCATGTAATTGCACTAAGGGCAAGGCTCTGCCTATTCTTATATTTTCTTTAGAAATTCGAATTTCTTCAACTTCGTCATGGTAACTAACACATGTATACTTGCTGGAGCCCTCCCCTAATCATGCCACATGAAGTGAAGTTGTACAAAGAAAATCGTGCCAAATTATCTCTGAAGCCTAAACCACTCTTTATAATTAGTAATAATGCTGGCAAAGACTTCAATTTATTTGTATGCCGAAAAAGACAGACGGACAGACTTTGATCGATTGTTTAATGGATAATGAAAATGGGATGTGACTGTGGTGGCATAAATTGAATTGTAATATGAAAGTAAACATATGTAAATAGCACACAGCTATCATATTTGTATTATAATTTTGAGTGTGTTTTAGTTACCAGGGAGGTCAAAGAAATCCCTTTTTTTTACGAACTCGGGTTCTTCCGGCAAGCTTTGAGCACCTACGCAGCAAAATTTACTCGAATATTTAAGGCTTACTTAAAACTCTAAAGCACTCATTTTCATTGTAGACTAATCTTTTAAATTTTGGAAACTTTGTATTTGCGCGGGGCTCTAGCTAGAAAAACTTTTTTGCTTCTTCGATACATTTTCTTCGATTAGGGTTGTTTAAAAAACTTACTTAAGCCCTTAGTTTGCCTACTTTTCCATTAATCTGCAGATGCCTAGACCTTAGAATGTGAATTCCGCAAATAGCCATCGCCTTGTTAACTTCTAAAGGGTTGGTATTTTCTCTTTAGGTTGGTCGGAGATTCTTTAATATATATATTAAATGAGCAGCATGAAGAACTGATTAGATTAAGCTATATTCACTAGGGTGGAGCGCAAAAAAAAAAGTTTCGCCTTAACCTGAGTGTAAAATCTGTAAATTATACAAACAGAAAATTTTTACAAAAAAAAATTTTTTTTAACATCTAGAGGTACGTATGTACATTAGGGTGGAGCGAACATTTTTTTTTTGCTTAGCCTGGGATATCTGTAGATTATTTATTATATTAAATTTTAAAAAAAAATTTTTGGACAAAAAAATTTTATTTTTAACATCTAGAGGCGCATCAGTTGTAAAGTAAATTTCGAGTTAAAAATTTTTTTGGACACGATAAAATTATTTTTGGTTTAAACTCTTTACATTTATATAAAAATGTTTTAACGCTTAAGGAAAGCATGTTGTCGTTTAAGACCTTTTTTGAAGCTCCAATAATGACCACAAAACATTTTTTTTTAGTTGATATCTTTTAATTGGCCAGAAAGAGGACTCTCCACAGCCTCTAGAACTCTTATCAAACAATTTTTACAAAACGTTAGATGTTTTTTAAAAAAAAAATTTTTTTTGTCCAAAAATTTTCGTTTCTTATTATCTACAAATTTTACCCTCAGGCTAAACTTTTTTTCGTACCATCCTGTATCTGTCTGTTCCTATACACGCGAACCATTCCCTCTGTCGATCTAAGATCTTCCACACCTTTTTTATATAGCTATCCTAGAAAGTGTTTTGATCAATCAATCAAGTTCTTGTATGAATTTTTTTTATTTGCCAAGATATCCTCACAAAATTTTGCATATATTATTGTTTAAGGCAACGCTATAATTTCTGAATAAACTGTTTAAATCGGTTCATTATAGCATATAGCTGACATACAAACTGAACTATAAAAATCATGTTCTTGTATGAAAAACTTTTTTATTTGACGAGATACATATCTTCATGAAATTTGGCATGGATTATTGTCCAAGGCATGGTTATAATCTCTATACATATTGTTGAGATCGGCTCACTATAGCATATAGCTACCAAACAAACTGACTATCTAACATCAATTCTTGTCGTGCTTTCAGTGTACTTCGAAGTGAAAATATAAACCTTTCCAACACCATCTAAGATGTATAGGGGTATATAGGGACCCACCAATACCAAAAGCTAGTGCACACTAATCCAATTTGTCGCGAAATAGTCGAGCCGCTTACTTAGATTCAAATATTTATTTACATTTCATGCTTGGAACACAATAATTTTCTATGCCGCGGGGCATTATCACGCCGAAAGTGTTGAAAAAATAGATTTGAAATGAAATTGCAGCATGAAAAAGTTTCTAAATGTAAAGAGTACAGTGAAAATACACGCATACATTCAACTGTTTATATATAGAAATGCTTAAACGAAAACCAAATAGCAACCCTGGGGTGTTTATTTAATAAAACTTAATGCTAACACATACACTGATGCGCAATAGCTGCGCTAACACATACGTACAAATATATTAAGGCAACTACACACACATACCTATACACACGCAAGTGAACTCGGCAGCAAAATAAGCTTAGCAAAGTATGACATTGGAGGCGTACACACATATATGTATATATGTAAGTTTGTGCGCATGTGTGTGTGTGTTTATGCACATGCAGACACATGTATATGGTGAAATGATGGCGTAGAAGGCAGTAAATGTATGTAAAAACTACAGAGTGAAGAATGCTAATAAATGATGTTGTCATTGTTGTTGTTGTTAATCGTATTGTTATTATTACGCTTGCTGTTGTTGTTGTCAGCAAGAAAATCATTTTGTTTACAACTTCTTCATAGTTGCCGTCCGCCCGCGTATATGAATATGTTAAAGCACGCACAAAAGTATGCTACATTATGTTGACGCAGCAGAGGCGCTTGCTATGGCGTGCAGCAGCTTCTGTGGTCATTGAAAAATGTCAAAACTCACTTCACGTCTATGCATGTACGATTGTGTTGCAGAACGAAAAGGACATTTATGAGCTGTCGACGGGCGCTCTAACACGCTAATATTAAATTTTATATTTTCCAACTGTCATTTAAACAGACTTTAGAGCGTGTGTGTGCACAACTGGTCGCATATATACATATGTATATGTGTGCGTAACTGTAGCGCATAGCAAAATGTCTAATAATAATAAAACACAGATTTTGCTTTCATGCAATTTACAGTTCAAAATAATGAACTCACCATATTTTATGGAGTTTTTAGGGACAGTATTAGCCACTTACAACGAATATATGTATGTGTTTATGATTTATTAACTAACACAAAATAATATATATATTTTTTATATATTATCAGATACCACAAATATAACCTTCACAGTTGCATTTTTTATTTAAAAAATTTGTTTTATAGAAATTTTGATAGTTCAGTTTGTATGGCAGCTACATGCTATAGTTGCCCGATCTGAACACTTTATCGGAGATTGCAACTTTGCGTTAGGCAAAAATCTATATTAAATATTGGGCACATATATCTTCAAATAAAGAAGTTCTCCATACAAAGCCTTAATTTTGATCATTCACTTTCTATGTCAGCTATATGCTATAGTGGTCCGAGTTGCACAATTTGTGCAGAGCTTGCCCCGCTGCCTTGAATAATAATCTAAACTAAATTTCGTGAAGATATCTCGTCAAATACAAATGTTTTCCATACAAGAACTTAATTTTGAGGACTCAGTTTGGGTGGCAGCTATATGCTTAAGAGGTCCGCTATTATTTTAATATATAAATAATATATATGACTATTAAAATATAAATATTTTATAAAGTCTCCGACGTTTCCTTTTGTGTGTTACAAACTACGTTGCCCCTGCGTTTGTGATATAATTGATACAAATATTAGTACTAATTTTGTTTTACAAATTTAAGTACTATTTAGTACAAACATGTTTTTATTAAAAAATTTTTAAAGTATTATTTTTTATTATATATAAAGTTTGTATAAAAATTAAAAAACACTCAGCTTTTAGTTAAATATTTTTTATTAAAAATTTTAGTACTATGTTAGTACTCGTAATTGCTAAATAATCAGAAAGTATATATAAATTTTGTGTGAAAAATTACCACATGTATATGGCTTTAATTTATTTTTCCAAGAGTAGTACTACTGGTTCAAGAAATTTATAGTAGTCGGTATATCTAAGCTTATCTTCACTTTTTAAGCAAAACTTCAATACCGTTTTAGTACTAAAATTAAAAGAATAGGTGTAAGTAGGTTTAGTACACTTTTTATGTGTAATTTTTAGCCTATTTTGTTCTTAAACTAATTTTAGTACTCCCTTTATAGTACTTCAAAATATTTGATAGTTGAAAAAATTAGTTTCAAAAGTTTTAGTACAAAATTTTTAAGCGATTTTCTACATTTTCAGCAAAATGTAGTGAAATTTTTATTTATAATCAAGCCCTATTTGCTGTATTACAATTAATATAATATGTTAGCCCTCATTTTTAGTACAAATTATTGTAAAACTTTTTCATAAAGATTTTAGTACAAAACTTAAAAAAGAATAATAATGCAAGGTGTACTAAAGGCAACTTTTAATGCACTATTTTAGTAAACAATTTAGTGACTCTTTTAGTACAAAAATTTGGTGCACATTACTTAGTCCTTAGTACTTAAATTATTACAAAGTGTTCCTGGTACATGGTATTAGAACAAACTTTTATTGCATGAATTCCTATTAATAATTTTAGTACTCCCTTGCATTAACAGTTTATTTTATAGTCAATTTCATCTATAGTTTTTTTACGATCAATATAATATAAGTATTGCTTTTTAGCAAACAATTTGAGTACATACTTGTAGTGCAAAATTGTATAAAAAAATTTAATTTCACGTTTTCGAAAATAATTTGATTCATCTCCTAGTACAAATTTTAGTACATATTTTTTGTACAAAATTTATAATACAATTATTTGTGCAAAGTTGTATAACAAATTTTTAATTTAGTATTTTAGAAAAAATGTAGACAAACTCTTTTAGTACAAACTTTTTCGTACAAAATTTAGTACAATTCTTAAGTTCTTAGTACATGACTTAGTGCAAGATGTTATAACTAATTGTTAGTGCGGGGTTTTAGAACAATTTGTTAGTATACTTGTTTGGACCAAAATTTTATTAGAACAAACTTGCTTTTATTACAATGGTTTATAACAAATTTTATTTTTTACTATTTTCTTTTGCCTAAAAATTAGTCTCAATACTAATTTTTAAAATCTTGGCGAAAATTTTATACCAATATAACCTTAATGAAACCTTTTAGTGCATTACTTTTAACTTTTTTAGTACATTTTTGTTTTTAAATTTTTGTGTAAATCTTACATCTCAGAAGAGCAAAAACTATTGAAGCAACGTATAAAAATTAGTACTAAAATTTACTGTCACTCTTTTTCGTACCATTAAAAATGACGCGAGACAAACAATACTTATTAATATACTCATATTTCATAAAAACAATGCCGTAATTGATTCGCATTTGAATACAGCAAAAATACATAGCAGAGTTATTAAAAATACGAAATTAGTATGCATTTTAATAAACGAAGCTTCGCACATACACACACACCCACACAATATAACTGACACATGCAACAAATGCTGTGTGGGGATTTCAGCAAACAAATATCAGCAATTAACATGCAAATGGTGGTAGCATATGAATATATGAGTTATTTGTAGTTATTTGCTGGCAATATGCGCATATAAGTGCATACGAGTATAAAATATGGTTTAAATCAGCAATTGCTTACTCTGATCCGCTTCGATTCGCTTGAAAAGCATACAAACATACACGCAAAAGAAATACGCACACATACACACATATATGCATTAAATAAATATCAGCTTTGTGTGGTGCGCCATGGCGTATGCGTGACCAAAAAATGCAATTCTTTGGCGAGGCAACAGTAAATTGTTATAAAATTGCAATCGCAAGCGGTGTAGGCGCATAACTTCACAAAACAAAATTGAAAACAATGCCATTGTGGCTGTTGTTGCTGTGCGCGAAATTTGTGCAGCGCGCGTGAGCGGAAATAGAACGTTCAGAGTTTGTGTAACGAAATGCGATTACGTTCGCTCCGCCCAAATGCAGTTTTTCGACTGAGGCTATGCACATATTTGGTACGCACACAAACACACGTACATAAATACATAGCCACATATACATATGCGCGCTGATTGCTGCAAATTGCGCTGGCGTTGCATCGAAAATCAAATTAAATGCGAATTAATTGTAAGTGGTAGAGCGAACTCAATTTGTGTGGCGTGCTGCGCCGCTGATGCATTTCTATAAATTTTGAACAGCAATTTTGGGTGGTTTTGTAAAATTTTGCTCTAATTAGGCATATGCAAAAGGTTTTCGTAAAAAATGTTTAAATCTTTAAAAAGAGTACAGTTTTGCCATATAAAAACACATTTCCAATTTTTTTGATATTTTTTAAATTTTTATTTATTTATTTTTTGTATTATTTTTAAATTTTTTTGGATTTATTTAATTTTTTTATTTATTTTCTCAAATTAATTTTACTTACGATTTCGAGAAATATTTTTGCACAAAATCAAATTTTTAACACAAAAAATCTGGATTTAAAAACACATAAAATACGAATATACAATATCTATTAAAAAAAATTTGTAATATAAAAATATAAAATTTTTTTAAAATAAATAATAAACATTCGATATTATTAACGTAGAGCAAAATAGTTACTAAGTATAGGAAACTATATTTTTGAATACAAAATATAACTTTAGTACAATAATATATAATTTTTAGTTAAAATTTTAATAATAGTACAAAAATATCTAATTTTTAGTACAAAAACGAAAGATTCTGTTATATTTAAATATTAAAAATTAAATTTAAATATTAAAATTTAATACAAAATACTTTCGTGTATAAATTTTTACATTTTTAGTACTAAAAATCTAGTGTGACTTACCAAGATATAAAAATCTTAATAATTTACATATTTTTCATAACAGTTACATAGTCAAATAAAGTACTAAAAATGTAATAAAAAAATTAAATGCAAAAATTTAGTACTAAAAATTAAAGCATAAACAAAGAGACTGTTAGTTTGTCAATATACACTTAAAAATTTGTTCTCAAAACTTAAAACTTAAAATTTAGTACTGAAAATAGATCCTCAAACAATTGTATAATATTATTAGTTTATACTAAAAATTAGTTCTAAAACTATAAAAAATATATAATTTTTCGTACAAAATGTTATTTTAGTAAAATAATATATAAATTTTAGATACAAATTTTGATGCGTACACACATACTTAAGTTTTAGTACGAAAATATTTATGATTTAGTTCCGATTTGATTTCCAAAGAATAAAGAACTAAATGTTTAGTTTTTTTTTAATTTTTAGTACAAAAATTAATTTACACAAAATATTTTCTCAATACTAAATATTAAATTTTTTGTACTAAAAATCAGGTTTGACTTACCAAGCCATACAAAACTGAATCATGCGCATATTTTTGCTAACAGTTACAAATTAGTAAGCAAAGTCAAGTACTAAAAATTTTGTAAAAAATTAAAAACTAAAATTTACTACTAAAGCCAAACCTTGAAATAAATTTACAATCATTTTATCAATATGCGCAAAAATTAGTAATGAAATTATGTACTAAAATTGTTGAAGAAAACTTATACTACATTATACTTAAATAATGTAGTTCAAAGCTTAGGTTGTAAAATTTTACAAAACTACACAAGTACAGAAAAGTAGTTTTAAACCTTAGTTGTAAAATTGTAGATAAAAATTTGTACTAAAAATCTATTTTAAAACGAAATTTATTTACTACATACAACAAGATATAGGTAACTTTATCTTTTTTCCTAAATATACATATTTATATACCTATATACATAAGTTCTTAGATTTCGCTTAATTTTTCCTTCTTAATTTATTTTTAAAATTTAGCTATGTAGCATATAGTATATGTCCAGTTCTTACAAAATATCTCTTTGTAAACATACCTCACACATTTTCCAAATTTGACCTTCTCAGCCATTGCTGTTAATAATTAGCAGACTCCTCCGCCGCCATTAAGGCAAATTAGCAAAGCGAACCCAAAATAAATTGCCAAAAAAGAAAAATATTTTTCATAGTTCAGCAAGGCGCACAGCCAGCGGAAGACTTTTAAGCACATAAAGTACTTGTTCAATTATTTAATTCATTAAATTTTTAACCCACACCCACGTGCCTACTGAAGTGAACGCGAAAAGTGAAAGAAAAATGTGTTGAAAAGTGAAACAGAAATAAAAATTGATAAAAAGAGGGAAGGAAGCACGAATTTAATTTCAATAACAGCAACAGACTGTGTCGGCCTACAAATACATTTTTGAGTTGAAATGAAATGATTACGCTCCGGAAAAGCTTTGCTAATTGCGTGTTTCTAATTTAAGTGCCTTTTTCATTAAAATCTAATCTTGATATTTTTTCTTTCTTCTTTTTAAGCACGCGCTCGTATATATATATGTAAGAAATAACGGCGCTTATCTATAAAATTCAGTAACAGGCCCATACATGTTAGTTTAGTGGTGAAAACTGCTATGCGCCTTTGAGGTATGCTATGAACTTTATGTAATATTAAAGTTATAGTACGCGTGGCATTTGTAGGTTTTCTGCTTTGGTAGGTCTTTTCATATGCTTTTTTTTTTATTTCGTAGTCAGGCTTTTTTAGTTAATACTTCCACTTGGCCACCCTTTCTCACATATTTAGTACATGTTTTGCTCTCTTGGCCAGTACATATGTACATACAAATGCGGCTTATGCAGCTTCAACTATCTATACGGACTATCTATACGGTCACTGATTGCTTTGTGTTTGCTTATTCAATTTGTTATTCAAAATATCGACCACAAATCGAGCGGCTTTACAATCAGTCATTTGTTTGTTACGAATTTGATGTGTGTTGGGGGCTGGCGACATTGCGCTGCAGCTTTTATACTCCTTTTGTAAGGTTTTGATTACGCTAACCGGTTTAAATGCCTTACAAACTGTAAATAAATTATATAAAAAATGTAGATACTGAATAAATGCTAGCTGAGAAATTTGGAATATTTTTTTTTAATTGTTGAAAAATATTTAAATAATTTAAATTTTTGTTTTGTTTTTAATTTGACTTTTTTTAATATTTTTGATTGTAAACTTATATTCTTATTATGTTTTACGACCTCAAAAAATAGCAAAAGTTTATTTATTTACAATATAAGTTATTCTTATATTAGCAATAACTTAATTTAATTTTTTACTTCATTCAATTTATCAATTAAAATTTTTTTTAACATTTTTTAAATGGTTTTTTTTTAACCTTTATTAAGTTTTTTTTATTTTCATTTAAAATTAATTTTAAATTTTAAAACTTTTTTTTAATAACTTTTGAGTTAGTTAATTTTTTTTAATATAAGTAACTATTATATTTATTTATATTATATAACTTAATTAATTTTGTTTTTTACTTTTTTTAATTAAAATTTTTTTTTTTAATTTTTTTATATTTGTTTTATTTTACAAGCACAGTATATTTTTTTAAATTCTTTTTAATATTTTTTTATTATTTTTCTTTTGATTTACAAGCACAGTCTTAAGCGCATTTTTATAGAATAAACATTTTCAGCGGAATCTTTAATCAATTTAATCAAACTACAGACTACTCTAGCACTGCACCCTATTGCTCACTTAACTACTACAATGCAGTTTTAATTGGTTACGTATACGCCCCAAAGGCATTAAGAAACTCTATTGTTTTTTGAAATCGTTCAATTTTCAATTATCAATTGTTTACTGTATACAGTTTGCTGAATATAGTTATAGTTTTGAATAGGGCTTACTTTCTATTGTTGTTATTACTGTTATGTTTGCCTTTTGTTATTAAATTTCATTGTTGTGTACTGTTATCTGTTGCACAGCTTGCTACCTCATAGCTGCTGAGGGACAACATATTGTTGCTGCTAATTAGCACAAGAGTATCTTTAAAGACAAGTCATGGGTTTAGGTTGTTGAAGAGACGAATGCCGCACTTAAATTAATCGAATACCTATGAAAAAGATTTTCCGACAGGTGGCGCTGGTGGCATAGTTTATAAAAAACGAATATATGCTGCCTCATTTAAATTGTTTATGAATCTCAAGATTGAAGTAACGTAAAAAATTGTTATAAATTTATTCGACAGATGTCGCTATGGTGCAATTATAGTTTCAAAAGGGTAATAGGCGTAACATTTAAATGATTTTCAGTAATACCTGAACTGAAACAACAAAAAAAAAAAACAATTGTGCATAGTAATTTCATTCATACATATTTAAAATGCGAGCCATTGAATTCAAAATAAGTTAATTATTTTGTAATATTGATCCGATAGGTGTCGCTAGAGTCAGAGGTAAATAGATAGTGCATATTGAAAATTGATCGTACCAACTCAGAAACCTACTTTGGCTAATAAATTTATTACTAGTAATAATAGTTATGCAAAACTCGTAACATTAAACAATTTGGTTCTATTTTTTTACTAAATTTTATTTAAAATCTCATGAAATGTTCACTTTGAATAATATTATATATAAAATTATGTGTTACCACATTTAACATATTTTGAAAACAAATTCTAAAACTGCAAACATTATAGCAGCCCAAAATATCTTCCAGCCGCAAATATCTCAAAGCATTTTGAATTGCATTTAAAATTTGTTTCATAAAATCATCACAACAGACTACTCTAACCACTTTCTCTACACACTTTCACACACAAGTGTAGACTCTCACTTCTACCGCCCCACTCTGTCGACTAGCCAGAAAATATGTATGTAAGTAGACCATATAGCTACATAGATACTATAATTAAATTATGTCAAGAACTGTCTCCGACTTGCAACTTTCTGACTTCTTTAATAATTTAATTAAATAATTATTTTCGGTGAATAATTGATGAAAATCACTTAAATGCCAATTAAGTGGCAAAAATATTTCAATTATGCGGCTTTGAGTGGCCCAGAAGGTACACAGCAGGCGATGAGAGAATAATTTGGAAATTTTCAAGGCGACGAAACAAAAATAAAGCAAAAATATTGCAGGTAGCTGATGCAAGGTGTGAATGAGTGGAGCAAGTGTTTATGTATGCATGTGTGTGTGCTGTACAAATTGTGTTTGTTTATTTGCTGGCAACTATACGAAAGTCTGCGCAGGTGGCTGTATATATATATATCGGTATACATACATATATTTGCGTGTCTGTATGTATATATGTTTATTTCACACCTCTATTCTTAGTACTCTTAACTACGCTGGCCACACACGCAATCAATTAAGTAAACAAACAAAAAAAAGCAGCAGTTGTACTATTAAGTGCGATTAGCCAAACAATAAAAGCTGTAAAATGTGTGAGAATGATTTACAAAGTTGAGAAGCAATTACAAAGTAATTTCTCTGCAACATTTTAAAAGTATGTGGCAGGCACCCAGCAGGCTTTAACTTACGGTTTATACAGCAAAATTCCGTGCGGAAGTATTATTGACAAAAATTTAACAAAAATTGTAACCACAGGCGCGGTTTTAAAATTATTTTTTTAATTCTAAGATCCTGTTTTACAGAAAAAGTAAAACACTAAAATTCAAAATATATAATATTATACACATATCTATCTATGGTTTTATTTTTATAATATATGAGAGCAAAAACGTTAACAAAATTCATGTTTTCGTCTCAAAAATTATACATTTTTTTTTAATTCTAAATTTAAAAATTATCAAATATGGTGAAGATTTTTTATATTATATATTTTAATTAAATAAATGCTTAGCAGAACACTTCAAAAATGCAAAAATTTTTGCTAATAAGTATTAACAACAAATTTCTGAATGCCAATTTTATTAAAATAAAGCGATTTGAATTAGAAAATATCTTCAAAATTTAAATTTGTTAACAAGAAGTCTAAACTTAGGCGCACTCCACTTTTTGTTAAAAAAAAATTACGTTATTACAAACTGCGTGTTTAACTTTTCCAATAAAAAATATTTAAAATTTGAGATAAACTATTATATTTATAAAGCAAGTATTTATAAAATCAAGAAAGCGTAAATTTTTGTAATTTTTTATAAATTTTAAATTTTTAATTAATTTTCGGAAATAAATTTTATTAAATATATTTTGAAAAATAATCACATCTAATGATATAAAAAACTTAAATTTTTTAAATTATACATTTTAAAACATCTGATTTTAATTTTTATAATTAGTTATTATTCAAAATTTTTTTCTGAAATAAATTTTACTCACTGCGAACAGTAAAAAACATTCTTATTTTATGAATTATATTTTTCAAAATATCTGCTTTTTATAATTTTTAATTTAATTGTTTTTTTTTTTAATTTTTATAATTTTTCATTTGTTATAATTTAAAATAAAATTTATTTTCTGAACTAAATTTTATTTATATTATCAGGCGAATAGTATAAAAACTATAATTTTTAAGAATTACATTTTTATATTATCTACTTTTTATAATTTTTAATATTTTCTTTTTTGTTGTAAGTTTTTAATTTTTTTTTGTTTTAAATTTTTTTTCTGAACTAAATTGTATTCCAAATATCGGAAAATACTCACTGCGAATAGTAATAAAAATTATAATTTTTATGAATTACATTTTTCATAATGCATACTTTTTATAACTTTTAAATATTTTTTTTTTTTGTAAATTTTTCATTTTTTTTATTTTTTAACTTTTTTTCTGAACTAAATTTTATTATAATATCGGGAAATACTCACTGCGAATAGTATAAAAAATTAAAATTTTTAGGAATAAAATTTTTTATAATACATACTTTTTATAACTTTTAATATTTTTTATTTTATTTTTTTTTTTTTAAATCAATTTCCGTAACATTGTTGAGAAATATTCAATTCTATCTAAAATTATATATTTTATAGTCTTTAATTTTTTTAATTTTTCATTTACTAAAATATAAAATAACATCGAAATAAAAAATTTTAACAAGAAGTCGAAACTAAGCCGCACTCCACGATTTGTTAAAAAAAAGTAGATTATTACAAAGTATTTGACTGCGTGTTCAAAGTTTCTAATAAAATCAAATATTTATAAAAACAAAAAATTCTAAAATTTTGTAATTTTTTATAAAATTTTAATTAGTAAATTTAAAGCAGTAAAAATTATAAAAATATATATTATTATGAAAATATTTTAACAAATTTATATATGAAAGAATTTTATTTCCCTATATAATTTTTTTAACACTGAAACGCAAATTTGCAATTAATTTTAAAAAATTTTGAAAAAATTTTAATTTATTTTTAATTTTGAAAAATTTTAATTTTTTAATATTTTTGCTTGGTAAATTATTAAAAGTATAAATTTCATACCTTCCAATATTTTTTATTTTTCAAAAGTTTAACATATGCATCGCTTTCATCGCATTAAAAATTGCTTAAAATGTGTAATAAAATCAATAAATAATATTTTCGATATCTCTCTATGCACAAGTTCACTTAGTCATTGAAAATCACCTATGTGAATATATTTATGTACAAGTCTCTATTTGTATTTGTTTGCTTTTTAATGCCTTTTCTTTACGTTGTCCATAAATCTTACCCGCAAATCTTCAAAGCTGCCACAAATCACATATCAATCGTTTACCTAAGTGCATAGTTGTTCGAATTTCAATTTTCAACTTATCCGCTGGCACACACACACGCACACATTTGCTATACGAAAATACAAGCTATCAAATTAAAATATTTATATAAGCAGATATTGGCCATTCTTAAGCAGTCCAGGGCAGCTCGCAAATAAATCTTCTTGGAAAAACTGCAATAAAAGGGGAAAAAGAAGAATACACAGGCATACACACACAAACACTTATTATATGTATATTTGTATAGCGAGTAGCTGCATTTCACTGCGAGATTTCTCAAGCGCAGACAGCAATGTATCAATAAACTTGTTGAAGAAGCCATATAAAAATAAAATCAAATGTATGTGAGCAAACACAAAGCAAATAAAAATAATACAATTTCCTTTATTGACTGATCGAATGGAGATGTTGCTGTCTGCGCACGAAGCAATTATACGAATATTAAAAAAAAAATTAAGGTAGTAGTGTGCTTCAAAATTTATAAGCTTTTGAGCTGTTTGCTTTATTTTAAATTTTTGACACAGTTTTCTCTCAAAATTTGTATGATTTTATTATTTTAGTTTTATCTCAATTTATTTATGTTTTCACAGTTTTTAAAGCGCATTAAAATGAAAAAAATTAATGCAATTTATTTAATTATCTCTAATTTATCATATTTAATTTGGTTTATGTATTTATTTTTAAATAGCTTTTCAGATCATTGATATGAATATTTCAATAAATTTTATTTACTTGTATAATACCGACTAAAATTAAGAGATGGCTGAGCTCCAGCCAACAAAGGCCGCAGTTCGACGAACTGTTAACGGCCTAAGTTCGTAGGCTAGCTGCGCATACCCAATAAGCAGCACCTTATTAAGAGCGAGAGGAGAGGAGAGTTCAGCTTAAAGGAGCTGAAACATCCTAAGAATCTTCGGTGACGAGGTGAATAGATGCCGATGCTCGAAATAAGCATACACAAACCCAAAGGCGCTGCCTCGCGGGAACAACTAGCCATGAGAAGGAGGCTACAGAGCGACGAGGGACGCTACAATGTAAGCCGTTAAACAAAAAATCCCCAATTGCTTAGCTCAGCCGGGGTCACGGATGGCGTGTGCTTAATGGCCTACAAGACGGAGGTTAGCTGTGAATTACAAATAAGAAGTCACCGGCCAAGTGTACAGCACAGATGTAAAATTAGGCACAGGTGATTAAATTCAGCAATGAAGTAGATCACGATTTTGACAAAAAAATTTGGAAACGTTGCACTTGGGTTGACGGCTGTGGCATTCCGTTACCTCTGTATGCAAGAGTGACATTTTGCAGGAAATGTTTTACAGGGTAATGTCGCTACAAAACCCTACCGAGCTGTTGCCTCTGCGTGGAACAAAAGCGTATCCCAACGGATCATATCCTAGGATTTCGAACGTGTGAGCCGTATAGGGAACAAATAAGGACATGAAGATACACACAATTCTTGATATGGCAGCTAAATTAGGACTTATCAATAGAGGATCGAATTTCAGATGGACGGGATACAACAACACAACTTCCGATATTACGCTGGTGTCAGTAGGACTTACAAAGCAGCTACGTGAGTGGAAAGTGCTAGAAGACTACACAGGTAGCGATCACCAATATATATCCTACCTCGTAGACACAGATAAAAGACCACCGACAGCTAAAAGAGAGGAAACACATAAATGGGACGCCTTTAAGCCAGACTCAGAAAAGCTGCTTGCTGCCATAGACGAAAACCCGCCAAAATATATGCCAGAAATATTGTCAAAAAAACTGTGAGCAGAATGACAAAGGCATGCAATGCCATAAATTAAGTGCAGATATCCAAATAAAGCAGTCTATTGGTGGACAGATGGAATACGAAATCAAAAACACACCTGCCTGCGAAAACGACGACAATGTGCAAGGGCTAGAAGAAGAGAATAAATGGAATGGAAGAGCATAAAGAAAATATGTATAGCTGTAAAACTGAGCTGAAATATGCAATAATAAAGAGAAAAAAGTTAAATGGGAAGAGCTACGCAGTAATATAAACAAAAGTCCGTGGACTACTCTTTTTTTATTTTTTAAAAGCTTTTTTGCACATTTTTTCCATTGCGATTTTTAGTAAATAATAAATTTTTCAAATTCATTTGGCAAATATTTCATAATCAGTTGTACACTTTTTCCAGTTTTACAATTGAGAAAAATTTATTTTTAAATCATTTTTAGTTATTATTTTTCTTTATTTTTTTAATTATTTTTCTATTTAATTTTTTTTTTTAATTTTTTTTTTTTTCTTTATGTTGTCACATTTTTTTATTTTGTATTAATACATAAATTTTTATTATTATATTTTATTTTGTTCTTGTTGATTACACATTTTATTTATATATATTTTTTTCTTTCAATTGTGTTTTTTTATTTTCTTTTTACGACATATCTTAAGTACAATAATAAAGCATAAAATAAAAAGTATATACATTCGATTTGCATAGTAAAAACGGTATTCAAATTTATGTTACACCGGGTTATTACCACACTCGCTACCATTTATGCAGCCTCCAATGAAAATTGCCCGCAAATGAGTTGAAAACAACAAGCAAATTGAAACAGCGCCGTCAATGGGCTGTCAAATGCCAAACAAATCAATTGAAAATGTTTTGGAAAATTTATTAGTTCATTGATTTGCCAGCAAAACGGGGCAAATTCAAATGGCTACAGAGCTGTCAGCATGTAAGAGTCTGCCATGAAAATAGAAGCGCAAATATATCTTTCACATATGCCGGATTTAAG
Source organism: Bactrocera oleae (assembly GCF_042242935.1). NCBI lineage: Eukaryota > Metazoa > Arthropoda > Insecta > Diptera > Tephritidae > Bactrocera > Bactrocera oleae. The sequence goes on from NC_091539.1 coordinate 7,884,001, forward strand.
TGGGCGGACGGTTTTTGGTTTTATTTATTTCTTGTTGTTTACGGTTTTGCGGTTTTTTTCTTTTTTTCTGTTCTTTGTTGATTGCTTTTTTGATTTTTATTGTTTTGGGTTGTGGAAAAACGATTTTAGACCTATTTAGTCATTGACTGTGACTTATTTATTCAGTCGAATGACAAATTGATTTTTTTACGTTTACTACGCATAGACATGCACCGTTTTTGTACTTGAAAATGTATAATCAAAAATTTATTAACTTAAAAAAAGTACAAAAAATAGAAAGCGGATGATGTTCAGAAGTTTAAAAAAATATACGAAATTTCGTTTTAAAAAAATTTTAAAATATCGTTCAGTAATTTATTTAGCAGCAATTGTAGTGAAAAATATTCAATCGAATCCTCAGCGGTGTGGGACTTCGATAAGCTTATTTGAGATTGATCCCAATTGTAGGCAACATTAATATTTATATCTGACGCCATGTAAAATATCAAAAAAAAAACAGATTTGCAGGGCTATTACGTGAGCTTGTTTACGATTTCCGCTGAAAAAGTCAATAAGGAAATAATTTGTATATTTTTTTCAATTGTATCAGTTTCTCATTCTTTTGTATTGTCACCTTAATTGCCTCGTGAACAAAAATGGAATTTCGACAGTTGTTGTGTCATGCCGGCGCTTAATATGTCACTATACACATATACTGGACTTACAGACAAAAAATATGTATATAAATATATACATATACATACATATGAACTCTGTAGTCCAATCAACATTAGCTTTACAAGTCTGACTGATATAAATATCTTAATAAGCGCCTTATTGCCAACCGGAAGCACTTCCGCAATGACCAGAGACTTTTCATTAAATTATAAAATGAGACGTCTGCAATGCTGATGGACAATGCCCACTGTTGACAGTTTGACACATAGTATTTGTCAGCGGTCGACGATTGTCAGCGAGCGTCAAAAGTTCAGCATGCGTCGTAAGTGGTTAAAGTTGGTTGAAGTGGCTACAGTGTGTGTTCTGTGAACTTGTTTCGGGAGTTTAAAATGGAAGTTTTTATATTATACTAGTATTAGTTATTATTTTTTTAATTTATTACAATTTTTATTTACTAATATTATTTATTATTTATTCTAATTTTTTTAAATTTATTTTAATTTATTTCAATCTTTTTTGATTTATTTTAATTTTTTTTTATTTATTCTTATTTTTTTTAAGTATTTAATTTAATATTTTTTCAAGTATTTGATTTTTATTTATTAATTTTATTTAATATTTATTTTTTTATTTATTTGTGTCATTTATTTTAATTTACTTTATATATTGAGTATTTTAATCATATTAATTTTTTTCTTTTATTTTAATTTTTTTTAAATTTTTTTTTATAATTATTTTTTATTATTTCTATTTATTCTTTTTTTAATTTATTAAATTAATTAATTTTAATTAATTTTTTTTATCAGTACTATTTATTTTTATTTTTTAATTATTTTATGGCTTTTATATTTTTTTAATTTATTCTAATTTGTTTAATTATGTTAATATTTTTTCGGTTATTTTAATTTTTTTTTCAATTTATGTTAATATTTCTTTAAATATTAGTTAATGCATCTTTCAGTTAAACATAATATTTTAGATATTTTTCGAGTTTTTATATAAATGACAAAACCCTCTAAAACTGTATTATAATTTTTATTTCGTAATTTATACTAGAAAAATATTTTCGAATGCCTACATTGAGGATTATTCTGAAAAAATCATATCCAAGTCACACACCTATCATGCTCATAGCAAAAATTATCTTATCAAAGTGTCACACCAACACGAATTTTTTCAATTTTTTCTTTTTAAAGGAAATAATAAAAATTAATATATAAATTACAATTAAAAAAAAATCAAAATTTTTTATGTTTTTTAACACTCACGCGCAAGATAACTGCATATCACAATAAAAAAATATGTACTCTTTAACTAAAAATTTTTCATATATTACGCAGTCTCAGCTATTTACTTCATATTCAAAAAATATTGACTTTAAGTTCATTTATTTTATATTTTTTCTTACTTTTAGCTGTTTCCTTGCTTATTTTTTCTCAATAAAAATATTTCTCATACGAGTGGCATAAAGTGTTCGGCGCGCAAAATGAGCATTCAACACATTTGTATAAATATTTGCTTACGAAAATTGGAAACTGCGCATTATTAGTGATAAATTGTCATACATACTTTTAGGCGTTACAGCATAGGTACATATAATGCATATGTATATTTGATTTATTTACATGCTTGCGGCTGTTTACTTATTTTTTCAGTGATTAATGGTGCATCGAATAAATTATGGAAGTTTGGAAATCGCGCGAAATTCATTTTCAATGATAAAATCAGTAGTTAACTAGCTGTATTCGATTATATCGCAATTATCTGTATGTACACTAAAGATGGTGACAAATTTTACATTTTTTTCGATGTGTATTTCGGTATTGGTGATGCAGTAAAAAATATTAAATCCTAAGTATATATGTATATATGTATCTCTGTACACACTATTCCCTTTCCCAACCATTCCTCTTATAAGTAAGGATTTTTCGTCCAAACTGTGAAAGCTCGGAGACTTCTTTTCACACATTTTGAAAAATATTGTAGTAATTAAGTAACAGGCAGAGAGGCTAGGATTAAATCAATTTCAGGAGGTGAGGTCAGTAGAGTTTCAGGAGAAAGGTATTGCATTGGCCAGCTCCACTTTTTTCTTCTCTAACAATATTCTGCGATTTCACTTCAACATATTTATTACTCCACACCCCAGCGCCACGAGCGCAACAAGTGGCTCTGCTCAGCTCAGGTCCAAAAAAATATGAACTTTTATCCATCACCAAGTAGCCAGAAAAAGTTTTCAACGCAAAAGTTCTAATAGCGCACAAGATGGCGCCTGGCCAAGCCTTGCAAAACACAGCCACAAAAGAGGCAACAGCGTGGATTTAATGGCAAAAAAGGAATCAGTAATGTTACTTGTGTTTAAATTTCTTTTATATAATTTATTTTGTATATATATCTGCATATATACTTATTTCTATATATGTATATACAATACACATGATTATGTACAAGGGTATGCATTAAACTCATTAACCACAATCATCATTTCCTCTAGTTCTGGATCTTCTTTCCTAACACCATTGCATTCAGAGTAATTGTTGTTTTGTTACTTATTTTTGGACTATCACACGCCAGCGCACAAGAAAGGCTGTAAGGAGCCTATAGCTTCCCGAAGAAGCAGCCGACGATTACGACTTAATTAGGAAGTTGGCAAAGAAAATCACCCAAAAAAAAAAAAATGGTGTGTGAAAATCAGCACGTGTTGCTTGCTTTGCAAAAAGTTTATATAAAATAAATAGAGATTAAAGAAATTTGTTGTTGTGCTCTGGCTTATGATCACACTAAGATTTTCGTTCAATCTAGAAATGTTTACGAAGACAATATTGCATTGTGTCTGATTTTTAAATAATTAATGTGGGTTCAGTGTGAAATAGCACATCATTTAATTGCAACCCCGAAATTTTCGTGATTAATTTTTTTTTGCCGGATAAAATTATTTTTTTAATATTTATAGCATTCTAATTGTTAGAAAATGGGTTTCAATAGAATTTTTTTTATTCATATGTTAAAAAAACGGGAGTCCGAAAGTGGCAATAATTTTAAATTTTTTATGTTTTTCAAAATATTTTTTTGCAAAGGAGCTTATTTAATAACTTCACTACCGTAAACTTGAGTCCCGCAATTTTCTGGTGTATTTTTTTCACCTTAGAAAACTTCAGTCTCGAAATTTCCGGGATTCTGTCTCTTATTTCGCGACTAGAATATTTTTTAATATTGATAAAAATGTAACTATTAGAATTTGTGTGTATTTATTGTTTGGAAAACAGTTCGGGATCAACCAACTACTGTATTTTGAAACATTTATTCGAAGTTTTTTTAGCTTCTTTTGCAATTTAAATTCAGAGTATGCTATTTTGCATATCTTGAATATTCGGTCCCGAAATTTTTTTTGATTCATTTGTTTTTTATTTCGGCACCAAAACATTTTATAATTTAAATATGGACATTATTTCAAATTGTATTTTAATTATAATATTTATATGCTTCTTTTTTTGTAATTAAAAAAAATATTTCAAACAGTTCTTTGAGCTTTTTGGGTGTTTTTTTGCAAATGAGGTTAATATTAATTTCACTTCAGAAAACCACAGTCCCGAAATTTTCGGGACTATTTTTTTATTTCGGGACTAGATTATATTTTAATATTTATTAAAATGTAATTATTACTAGTTATATTTTACTTTAATTTTTTTTAGTTATATGTGGAAAAACTTGGGATCCCGAAAGTTATGATATGATATAAATGATTTTTAAACATTTCTTAAATTTTTCGCATTTTTTTTTGCAGCATTCAGTCATTGCAAATTTAGTAGCACATCAGCTTATTTCGATTGATACTCTTAGAGTTTCGTGCAGTCTCCACTCCAACTGTAGATTCACGAAATTGCCATTTCACAAAATGGTCGGGATACATATTTTTGTCTCGGGACTAGAAATGATATTATTATTTATGTAAATGATTAAAAATTGTGTTCAAATATAATGCTTTCATTTGTAACACGAAATTCGGGATCCCGAGAGTTAATGTAATTTTCAGAAATTGTTCATATATTCAAGTAATAAGCTTTTCGGATTTTTTGGTAATTTTTGTGCATGGCCCATGGATTTAGTAAAGCGCCTACTGTAGATTAACGAACTTTCTACTTTTTTATTGGAGTACCATTAGTTCACTTTACTCTTTAAGTCGAACTTTAATTTAGGCAAGGCCTCATTTGAAACTTATTCTGAACATTTTCTTTAAATATTTATATTTTCGCTAGCTTAAAAAGGTTTCCAAAGCTTAATTTTAAACAGTTCATCTGTGTGCTTATTTAAGTCTACTTTGAGCTCATTTCGTTTCATTTTAAAAATTCGTTTTCAGCAAAAACATCAGCGAAAATAACAATTTGCCCTTAAGTCATTGCTTCAATTTCTTTTCAGCGCTATACACCGTCCTCTCTCCGTTTCTCACATTTCTACACTACAGATTGCGTATTATCTACCAGCATGAGTACCTGGTTTCACCGTTTGAGGTCGCAAGCAATTTCAATTTTCACTTCGAGCTTCATTTATTTCGACTAACAGCGTATAATGTCATAGAGGATACGTTAAAAGCGCGCATACTCATATCATTAAAGTATATCTTTAGGCGACGCTTATTTGATCTACCTATTTTCTGCACTCAAGCGCATTTATTGCACTTTAACTCAAAAGCCTCGTCTCCGATGAGCGTAATCATGCTTATTATTCACTTTGCATCATCAATTACTAAACATGTATACACCAAAAAGTATGCAATATTTTAGAAGCAAGATAAGCGCTTGCTAGAAGAGGCAACCAATTTAAACATCCGCATTGTTTAGAGAACAATGTGAGCACATAACACTAATTTGCTCAACACCCTGCTGGGAGGTGTCGAAAGTCATTAATCGTACTTCGAATTCTTGCATAGACGCTGAAAAGTTGACTACAGTGTAGATAGGCAGTATTTTTCAAATATATATAAACAAAAATCTGTGCGCAATTATTCACTCGTTATAAACTGCTAGCAGATACACTTCGTTGACAGTATATGCCACGCTTAAAATTATACAACGGAAATTAAAACGGATATCCAATAATGCCGCCATTATAAGAAGACATTTATAGTGTGTACTACCAGTGCTGTCGTCGTGCTAATCCCGCACTTCGCTCTTTATATCATTTGCAAATTTCATGCATTTATTTTTGCCCCTAAATGCATGCATATATTTTTGCTTATACCATATTTCGCAAAATGTTGTTTGCCAGCCGTCAACGCTACGCGAGCGCATAAGCTGACTTCTTCTTTCCTTTCTTGTAGATTTCAGTATTTGCTTACTCGTTCATGTGGGCGTGTTGCAGCCATATTTTAGGCACTTAATGAATATGCAAATTGTGTCAGCGCAGACCTGCACAGACATGAGTGCTGATGAAAAATATATGTATACAGGAAAACAATCAATACAACTACGTAGCACTGCTTATCCTTTTTTCCGCTTATAAGTTTTGTAGTTATTTATGCTCCTACAGTTATGCAAACATAAAAACTTTCAAATTATTTACTCAAAAAGCTTCTAAAGATAAAGTCACTCACCACAATTGACCCTTGTACATGCGGTATTTAAACTTACTGTCAACTTGAACCCTAAATCAAATTAAAATAACTCCTTTCGGTTGGACATTTGGCTTGCCCGAAAGTATGCTTGATTCCATTGTGATTACGAATGGCCGCTAAAGGATATACATATATTGTGGTTTGTCACAAATTACTTTTTACTAGGATGTGCAATTGAACAATTTATAATATCCATACGATACCATTACCAAAGGAAATTGACAACAATTTAAATAAATTCAATATATATTCTAACTCTCCACATTTGTAACAAGCACTGCCTTCTGTAGCATTTATTTTATTCATGCTTATTTCATTAAAATACGTTTATTTATGTGAATTTTAAAAAGTTTGTAATCTCTACAAACTCTACACTACCTTAATAGTTTTTATTAAATACGTGCTTTGCACAAACAGTACTTTGTTAAATACTTACATTGCATTAATCAACAAAACTACCAAATTTAAAAAGTCTACAAACTCTACACTACCTTTATCTGTTTTATTTATTGTTTAGTTTACACAATAAGTGCTTTGTATAATATTTGCAGTGCTATAGATCACAAAAATACAAAACTTAAAAACTCTACACTACCTGTTTTTTTTATTTTATATTTCTTTTGTACTATAAGTGCTTTGTATAATATTTACAGTGCTTTAGTCAACGAAAATACAAAACTTAAAACGTCTACAAACTCTTTTGCCTTTAAACTACAATATTGAAAAAGTCTACAAACCCTACACATTCAATTTTTTTTACATTTCATAAATTTCGCTAATATTCGATAGTGTGTTTTTATCTGCACAATCTGTAATATTTATGTTAGAATTCGTAATAAACGCGTAAGTAACTTTTAAACAAAATTCATATGCTGACAGAAAACCTAGCTAATTATAAAATTGCGCAAGGTGTGAAAAACAAATTTCAATACAAATACCAATAACCTGTGGGGGGCTTACATATATGCTTACATATATGTTTACGTGCGCATAAATTCGAATTTGGCAAGTCTGATTGCCATTGAGTGTGTGAAATTTAAAATTCCATGGCTCAGTTTGAAAACGGCAAACAAAAAATTTATTAAAAATTAATTTTAGCAAATGTAAACTATGAAATTTTATTTAATAAAAAATGAGAAGAAATATTTGAATAATTTTCATGTTGCCAGCGCAGCCTCAACTCTGTGGAATGCAAATAACATACACATAATACATACATAATCCACTATTAATATCTACACTTTATAACCTTTACATATAATACTAACCACTCTGAAACGTATTTAATTCACTAGTCTACATTTCACACAGCCACAGTTTTAGTAGAGCGGTATTTTGCAAACTATCATGACTCTATCATGACTTTATAAATTTAGATTTAAACCGCAACGCACAAAATTATGCTACGTACATTTGTATGGGGGCAAAAAGTCAACCACACAAAACGAGTTGTGGCAGACAATTGTAATCACAAGCTAAAATACGATTTTATGTACTCGCAAATGGGCGAACATATGTTAAAATTTTATTTCAAAAATACCAAAAACAAACGGTTTAACTAATGCGCCTAAAAGTAAGCAAACTTCCGGTAATTTTGTATGCAATCAAAGTTTATAGCTTAAAGTGTGCTTATAAATCATGCGCTTAAAGCATATGAGATTATAAAACTCAGTGCGCTGTCGGGGTTAAATTGTGCGCCGAAATGTAGGCAATGAAATTTCAAAATTGTGGCAGAACCATTGAATGTGTTAAAACTCACCTATATACATAATTTATTGTGTATGAGCAGAGTAAATAGCGCATTAGTGCCTGGCTTATTGTGTATGACAACAAGTAAATCACACTTTCGTCGGAATTTATGCTTACATCGCATGACAAACAAACAGGTGCGATCATCTACCTGCAAGAAAGTTTGCTGGTTTTGTGTGTGAAATAAAATGAAATGCAAAAAGCTAGAATTTTACTTTCAAAACACGACTAATGTTTTCTATGAAACAACTTAGAAAGGTGCTTCTTTAGTGGGACATGCCTGAATGTGTGCTAGAAGCATTAATAAATGTGTATATTTCAATCACATGTGCTAATGTTTACAAAATGTATGTTAAATAATAGATTTTCCAAATTTTTCCCAATTTTTTTTTGCGTCTAAAATTGTACTTTCTGCTAGCTCAATTATCGCTATAAAAATAAATTACAGAAATTTTACTAATTAAGACTACGGCGGTTTTAGGCTTTATGAAGACTCGGTATAGCAAATGCTGTAAGCTCATTGCAATTTTTCAAAATTCTATAAATAAAGCGCTATAATTTTTATATGCCTAAAAGTAGGCAAAGTAGTCACGGTGACTAAAACAGCTTTTCACTAACTATCTAAAAATAACCACTTTTTTGAGCATTGAAATATACATTATTTTTGGATACAATGGTTTAAAATTGGCGACATGTGCTAACACCTAAAAATATACTACGATTTTTCATATTTTACTCTGCATATTGATTATACTATTAAAGCTGAAAACAAATAAATGAATACATTTAAAGTTTTGCCTTAAACTCAATCATCTGATATGCCTATCGTAAGTAATTTTAAATAATTTTTATATATTTACGGTTGAAAGTATGCATTGTTGTTTTCTGTATAAATGCATTTAAGTCCAAGGGGTTATTTTCATTTATGAATTCTAAATATTCGATTTATTTTGTTGCTTATATATTGAATGTATCGAATATACAAAATATGTTCTCCGAAAATTTGAAGTTGATCCGACATACGTATAGTTTCGCAGATATGAGCATATTAGTTTGATTTTTTTGGGATAACGCGTTTTCCTCGAAACACGGTTTTCAGAGTCGTTAAAGAAATTTTCACACGTTTTTCTAAGATATATTTGCCAGATAATGATGGAAGGAAAAAGATTTTTCTTAATAGATTCGAATTTAAAGCAACTCTCATGTGTACATTTTTTTATTAATTATTACCTTTTTTTTTGAAACGACTCAAATTTTTCAAATAAAAAAAATTTTGACTTGCCCTGCCTTATATTCGTCTATTTTAATAACAAATTTTTTTTCGTTTTGGATTTGATATAATTTTAAGCAGAAAATTCTTCCTCACCGCTAGACACTTTTTTAGAAGGTCCTCCTGGAGATCAACTAAGGGATCGAAAGAATCTAGATCTATCAAAATGAATCACCGCTTATTAAAGTATAATAAATTCTGTGAATGTACATTATTTTTATTTAATTAATAAATAAAATCTCACTTCAAAAAATGTCACAAAAAAACGTGTTTGATCCGACTTGCAAGTGGTTATAATCCCTTTAACAAGCAGAGAAAAAATTTGTGATAACATACATTGCTCCAAAAAACTATAGAATATTACTAATTCCACGTGAAAAATTTTTATTTGTTTTTAAACTAATTAATCGAAATTATGAGAAAAATTTAAAAAATATTAAATTTACTTCTAACACCACTTTAGTTTGGCAGAAATTTCAACTGCGGCTACACATACACAACAACCGCACATACATATTTGTATGTTGAATTACATAAAGAGCATTCAGTTGAAAAGAGCAGCAACGCCTTTTTAATTTTCAAGACAATAAATATTGTCCATACTCTCGTCTATTATCTGTCTGCTGCTACTGCTTCTTCTTCTGCTTCACGGCAGCACCCACTTGTGACATTAAATTTAATTATGCACTTTTTCGCCACTGCCTGTACCACAAACTGTCGGCTATTGCATGCACACATGCATACATAGCTGTATAACTAAAGGCAGCCAATGGGCGCCATGGCGTATGAGCAACATTCATTGCTATGCATGCCTACTTGCACTGCTAAAGCTTAGTTGCTGGAATGTTGCTATCATTTGTTTGTTATTGTCAACGTAGTGACCAACATATTTGCGTTTTTTTTTTGTTGCTGTAGTTGTTGCTGTTTCGCTGCTGCTTTGCTTTGTTAAGTTTATTACAATCAATTGTGTAACTGTAGACATATAACGTATACGCCCGGGTGCACCGGCTAAGTGCCCGCCATTACATACATAGACTGGCGGATGTGCGCAAACAATGCGTTTGCGTGTTTGTGTACAACATTGTGTAACTTATGCAATGACTTCTAGAGTAGCTTAACTGCCGACAATTAAAGCGCTGTCTCTTATGGCGGTGGAGGCTTTGCGCGAAGAACCACCTAGCGTTGAATGGTTATGGTAATTTAAAGTTATAGTATGTATGTATGTACGTGGAAAGCAAAGAAATAGTAGATACCAAGAATACAGTGGAATTTTATTTTATTTTTTATTTTTTGTTTTTATAAATAAAGATTTATATAAAATTTTTTATGATTTTTTTATTTTTTTCCATTAGTCTCAAATATTAAAGTAAATATTTAGCACCATATACCGTTCGTTGGAATATGCATCGCTGAATTCATGCCATGAAGCTTGTATTGCAAACAAAGTAAATAGTTTTTCTCCTTATTTTACTTTTGTTTGTGTATAATTTCTATATATTCTACATAATGTCTCAGCCGCCGTTTGTAAGCTAGCTTTTAATTCTATTATTCTTCCTACATTAAACCTTATTGCAAGCACTATTTTATTGTTCCTTATACTTTTTTTTATAATTTATTAAATTATTTTTCTTAAATTGCAACAAAAAAATGTATTAGCTTTTATGTGACTCGCCCTTAGATGCGCGCCACTGGATTGCCTTCCAGCAATAATACAATTAAATGCAATCCAATTATTGTATATGAAATTGTGTTGCTCATTTATTTGCTACTTCTTCGCTACTGCTCGGTATTCTTATATACACATTTTTTACTGTCACATTAATTAGCCACGTGTATGTGATATTTGATTTTTCCGCTTTGTTTTAATTTTTTTCTACCTTTCTAGTACGGTTTTTTGCTTGAGTGCTTCATTAGTGCTAGACGTTGTACTTACTGCTGACGTAAATATACAAGCATGATTTTCAATGTAGCATACTTATAGGCGCCTTAACTACCAAGGCAATGTTACTGAAGTGCAAGTGTTTCATTGATATTTATGCTATATTTATTACAAACGAACTGTTTTCTGCATATTATTTTTTGTAGCGATACTTTTAGGCGAAATTATTTTATCTGCCTGGTATTATTTTTGCATTAAGCTTGTTCAAAATTTTTTCACAAAGACGTTAAGTAGCCATATATGGCTTATTTTATGCTTGTCAGTGTAAAAGGCAAAAAAAAAACAAAAAGTAGTATAAATTTAGGCAGATATTTTACCAATAACAATATTTTTTCACTCTGAAGTAACATTTATATGACCTGATTGCTATTTAGACAAATATATATTATATGCTAGACTGATTGACCACTTGTGGGCCGCTTACACATAAATTAGTAGCACACTTTTTGGCGTACAACACATTTTAGAGAATTTTTGTCAGATAAAATAACTGTTTTTGACCGCTTACCATAAACAAGCCTTCACTACAAAATTATTCGTCAGTGGCAGCTCGCTTCTTTGTAGCATACTTTTAGGCTTCTAATATTTTTATCATGAATTCAATATAATTTATGCACCATTCCCTTTATATTTCCTTGCGCTTAACTAAATATTAAATCGATTTTCATTTCATAGTGCATTTTAAATTTAAAAAAATATTGCATATTTTCAGGCGCTTTGGTAAAACAATAACTTATCACATAATATTCTGGCAATTTGAGCTTATTTAAACCTTAAGCTAGAACGGCAGCGTGTCATTTGTAGCAAACTACGGAATACGATAATATTATACATATGAAAATGTACAATTTTAAAAATTATTTCTCAGCAGTCTCAACTAATTAATTTTTATTTATTTTCTTTATAGGTTATTGTGTTTTTGTAGTGTGCATTGTATGTGACATTTTTCATTCTGTTTAAGGTAATTGCCTGTAGCTTGTTTTCTGTACATTGCTGGTATAGCATACCTCTTGGCTGTTTACTGACTGAAATACGCATGTGCGTTTATAATTCACATAGCTTACTTTTGTATTTAAATTTTATTGATTTACCTTAATTAAATTGGCCTAAAGTTGTTTGTTTTTATAGAGTTTCGACAGTTATTTTGAAAAGTTTCAAACGTATAATATACTTTAAGGCTCACAATTTATTAATGGGATTTAACGACATTATTTTGGTCTAATAATAAATATAATTATATGATAGGTTTTAAGTTCTTATGACCGATTTAAAGTGTTAACTCCACTTTTTTATGAAACCTTATTTTCTGTTCATATTTTTTAAATACCACAAGTAAACTGCTAAATATTGGAAGTGTTAATATTTATGTGTATAAAATAAACTAAATTTTAGGAGAAAATATACATGCAATTGCTGATAGACAACAAATGTCCTAAAATTAATTATATAATAAGAAAACGTCTACAAATTCTCCAATATCTAATTTTTTGACTTTTTTTCTAAATATTTTTAAATTTTTTGGCTTTTAACCCTAAAAAGTATGCTTTGTTTTTGTAATTCTCAGAAACTATGATATGGGTTTTCAGGGATTAAATAAAACGAAACAGCTGATGAGATTGCTAAAAGTGCTACCATCTGGTTACCGAACCAGTACAGGAACAGGAAATACGCAAATCGCTAAATATGATTTTACACTAGGTCTGCTATGCCCCCAACTTAAACTCACTTCGACCTGTTGGTGTAGACAGTTGGCCACGTCGTCGCTCTCATTAAGCGAAAAATAAGCCATGAAACAATTTCCTCCACATGAAGGCGCAAATTGACAGTAAAACACATTTCCGGTCAAGCGTTGTAAGCGATATGTGTAGCCAGCGCTGCCACATACACACAAACGTGCAAGTATGTAATAATATCCGGTTTTAGCAGCCTGGCCCTCCGACAGCTGCCATGCGAATATATCCGGCTTGTTACATGCACACATACAAATATTTTTTTTTGCCAATCAACTTTACTTTTGCACATGAAATTTGTTACCATTACAAAGCATAAAGCGCGATAAAAGTAGCAACAGCTGCTGACAGTTCATTTAAAGCGCTTTTACACTTCAATGGAAAACAATTGAAGTGCGTAGGGCGGCGCAGCGTGCGAGGTGTGCTAGGTTAAGCCCAGCGGTGTATTTTACAAGCAAAGAACTTGCTTAAATTTTCATTTACAAACACACATACAGACATATGCAGCACGCATAATAGATTTAACCGTAAAGCGCCTATAAGCGTGCTAAAAAGTTCATTAACTTTGCTTTGTCAATGAAATTTTAACATCTTTTATTCTTATTGCCATTCTTTTATTAATTCGCACTCTCTTTCTCTCTTTCGTTCCAGCTGTTTAGCGGTATTGCTCTACTGAGCTTGTATGCGTCTATGAGCATACAATGGCATTTCTCTTTGAACCATTTCAGGCCGATGACCAATATTTGCGTGAATTCCTTTCACATCTCTATCTCAATTGTATAATACGTTATCAGAATGAGACCGGCTCGGCGGTCAATGATACGGACGATGATGGTGTGTAAATGTTAATTAAGTAACACATTTTGCTAAAAAAAAATATTTAATACTAAAATTAATATTTACGAAAATATTCCTCAGAAAAAGAAAACAGAATTGTACCACATAGATAGCCCTAGTAGATATAGGTATAACTATATAGGTATTAACTATTATGTCGTTTTGATCCCATCTCATCAGTTTTCGTGTGTACATCAAATTTGATATAATTTAGTTCATAAATTACCTATTTGCCTAACATGAGATGTCTTTATTATATTCCGAACAATTCATCGGTAAAGTTTTCCGCTATTTCATATTTTTAAAAAAGTATGAAACGTCGGTTTATTATGAGTTCATACCAAAACCTGTAGGAAACGGACCATACTACGCTTCTTTGATAACAAATTATATATATTCCTCAACGGTTGCCTACGTTTTAGCGCACTTATTAATATTTGTATCTTGTTTTCTGGACTACAGCAGTAAAGACTTCATTTTAGTTTGAGTTCATAACAAAACCAGTTGGAAATTTATCCTTACTTTCGCTTCTTTGATGTGATATTCTCTATATTCCTCAAACGTTGCCTACATTTTGGCGCATTTATGACTATTTCTATCTAGTTTTCTGGACTAGTGCAAAAAATAACTCTGAAGACTCTGTTTTATTATAAGTTCATGCCAAAACCTGTATACGTCCATACTTTCAAATTTTTGATGTGATATTCTCATATATTTTAATCTTGTTTCATCTTTTTGATAAGAAAATTGCTAGATTCCTAAAACATTGCCTACACTTCAGCGCATTTATGAATATGTTTAATTTTTTGCTTTTTTTTTTTGACATGACTGCTTACCCGATAATTATAATCCACCAAAAATATTCGCTTTTCACAGAACCCCATAAAAAAGTTTCACGTTTGGAAAACTTCGTTTGGCTAACCTCATAGTTAACTTTCAGAAGCCCATATAGATGGTTCTAAAGCATAACTTTTAATATTTTTGAGTAGTCTTTCATTATATTCCCTTACACTGCTGATCATGCTCCTGCTTTTGCGAAGCTAAAGGCTATATTCTATAGTCTAGATAACCCCTTTGGAGTGCTTTTCACTTTTTCCTAACGCAATTTCTCTCTTACCTCCAACTCAAACATGCAGCAAACTATATTGGCGTGCCACGTTACCTCGAGGAGGCCGTGCTTAACGAAGGCAGCATAGACTTGTCGAATGTAGACGAGGCGAAGGCGGAGCAAAATGAACTTTTCGCCTATATATCCAAACATAGCTTAAAACCACCTTCGACAACAACAACAGCAGCATCAACCGCTAGCAGAAATAGCAGCACATTTCAACGCCACTACAATGCTAGCAACTTAAATGAGACAAACCCGTACATCAACAACATTATTGTCACTTCAACGCCTGCAACAAGTTTCAGCACTTCTGCAAATGGCACTTCTTCGTCAGTTTCTTCAGCAACTTCTTCGCCGGTCGCATCATCCACGGCTGCTGGCTCGCCGCCGCTGCGCTTTTGCCCTTTACGCTTTGATGGCTACCTCTGCTGGCCGCGCACCCCCGCTGGCACTGTGCTCAGTCAATATTGTCCGGACTTTGTGGAGGGCTTCAATCGCAAATTTCTGGCACATAAAACGTGAGTGCAATGCTTTAATCGAAAATTGAAAATTGAGAGTCGAAAAACAACAGTAGATATTGCCCTTGGTTATTGGCAGGGAGTGGCGCTTTATAGCACTTTGCTCCCCTCGGTGGTTGAGGCATTTACTGCAAGCAAATATTTGCGTAATCGTTTCTTTGCTACAAATGCACTGCCCACTTATGGCGAGGAATTTGGGGATTTTATTTTATTATTTCATTTTTCTAGAAACAATATATTCACCATTAAACATGAAAAAAGCCAATAATTTTCGAAAAATATTGAAACATTTGAAAATGTAATCAGCAATAGTACACCAATTAACACATTTTTGTTTTAAGCAAATATATCGATAACAAAACGTATCGATTTTCGATATTCATACATACATAAAATTAATATGCATATGATGATAAAAGAATAACTTGACAAAAATCAATATAAATATCTGCTTTTTTCAAACAAATGTATCGATAACAAATTTTAATGCTTTTCGTTATTTACAAAACAAAACAAAATGGGTAATAATTAGGTTTTTCTTAAATTGCAGAGAATCATTAACGAAATCTTAATTTAGAATCTATTCAAGATATAGAATATAAATTATATTTTTTCTATATATTTTTATAATTTATTTCTTAATTTTTGAAAATTTTTTTCTCCATTTTGTATTAACATTACTTTTTTAATTTTTTTTTAATATTTGTTTTATTTTTTTATATCTTTTTTCGATATTTTTTTTATGATTTTTGTATTATTTTATTTAATTTCATTTAAATTTACTCATGAATATAAATGCATCGAAAAATCGAGAACTTTTCTATATCATTTATAACCCGATAGCTAGCGATATTAACAAGAATCGATTGCGTTCAATTTTTTTCTTTTTAATTACAGAGAAACCATTAACATAAAGATATCGAAGATATACATACGTATTTACATTTTTTTTAGATATAGTTTTTATTTATTTAATTATTTACTTATTTAATTTTGTATTTATATTACTTTTTTAATTTATTTTTTAATATTTGCTTTTTTTTATTATTTTTGTACTATTTTATTTTATTTCTTTCATATTTATTAAATTTTTTAAACTTTTTTAAGATTATTATTTTTTTTTTAATTATTATTATATATTTAAAACTTTTTAGTAGTATTGCTTTTTTCATTTTTCTATATTTTTATTTAAACTTTTTATACCTTTTTAAGTTAATGTTAATTTTGTATAAGTATTTTTATGTTATTTTATTTTTAAACGCTTTTCTCTGTTTTATATTATTTTATATCTTTTTTCAATATTTTTTTAATATGTTTTTATTACTTTAATTTTTGTTTTATATTTATTTATATTTATTATAAAATATCGAAGATATGTTAAACTTGCTTTAATATTATTTTAAGTTTTTTTTTAATATTTATTTTAAATTATTTAGTTATATATATATTTTTTTTTAATTTTGTAGTTGTTTCGCTTATTTAATTATTAATTATAGTATATGTTTTTTTTTATATCTTCGTTTAAGTTTTTTTTTTTACTTTTATTTTTTTTAATTGTTACATTTTTCTAAATTTGCCAATATTAATGCGCGATAATTGTTTTTAAATGTGCATAGTTCTGTTATATTTTTTGTATAAACAACCACCAGTTTTTTTCATTTAAACGTGTCTAAAAGTCGATAACTTTGCTCCATCATTATATTTTATTCACTTGTTAGCTGTCTAGAGAACGGCACTTGGTATCATCATCCAATAAGCGGTCGTGAATGGTCCAACTACACCAATTGCATTGATTACGATGACTTGCAGGTAAGAGAGCGCATATTAAAGAACGTGATAAGCAAGAAAAGCTGTAAAAAATCTGTCAATATATTTAGTTTATAAAAATCCAATTATTTTAAGTGCCTAATCGTAAAAGTTTAGAAAAAGTATCAAATACTTTTTATAATAAGTTTGCTCAACTATTTACTACTCATAAATTTTACTCATGCTCTTCTTTCGTTGCTCCCAACAGTTCCGCAGTTTTGTAAATGAGCTGTATGTGAAAGGCTACATCGTCTCTTTAGTCGCATTAATGCTTTCACTTATAATATTCCTTGGCTTCAAGTAAGTATGCAACAGGTATAAAATATGTATATGCCTCAAGCACTTCCACGCACACATTTGTCAATTTATCACTTAATCTGTGTGTGTATGTGTGTTTAAGAGCATATGGCAATTTATACTTCCCCGTCATTTACAATTCTAATACTTTTAAATTATATCACTTACTTTATTTTTCTTATTTATTTTTATTATTTTCTGCGCATTTAATATGCATAAACCGTTAGATCCTTGCGCTGCACACGCATACGCATACACGTGCACTTGTTCGCCTCGCTGACATTCACTTGCATCGCCTGGATACTCTGGTATAAATTTGTGGTCGAACAACCAGATCTTATAGGCAATAATCCGGTGAGTTGTGCATGATAACTAAGGCATAAATGGTATTTGCTTACGCTTTATTTGCTAATATAATAATCTCTACAAGTGTGCAAGTGTGTGATGTTTAGAAGTTTGCACAAATCGGTTTAATATTTAATATTATAGTAATAATTCAACTTTATTTACCTTTAATCTTGTTTGTAGCCCTGGTGCATAATTTTACACCTGGTCGTGCACTATTTTATGCTGGTCAATTACTTTTGGATGTTTTGCGAAGGCTTGCATTTGCATTTGGTATTAGTGGTGGTAAGTCAATATAAATAGAAATTAATATTTATGTGTGTTCTTTATGGTATTAAGTTATGATGTGTGCAACTTTAACTTAAAATTCCTTGAAAAACTCTCAAAAAACGATAATACAATATACCGATAACACAATTAATCGATAAATACAATACAAAAACAATGCAAATTTCCTATAATTTTAGCATGCAACTAGCCAAAAGTTCAATAAATTATTGGTTATCGATAACAAAATTTAACGATAAATCTAGTACAGTAGGCATCTAGCATAGCAATTTAATAAATTAATGAGTATCGATAACACAATATATCGATAAATTTAAAACAAGCATAATTCGTTATTATTATTATTTCAGTATGCATATGTTTGGAAACTTAATAAATCAATTACTACTGATGACACAATTAATCGATAGCTCAACTACAAAATCAATATAAAATTGTCAAAACATATAACTTAGAATCTTAATAAATCAATAGTTATCGATAAATCTAAAGCAGAATACTGTAATATTTTATGGTACACAATATGTATGAGGCATAATAAATATAAGAAGTGTTTAACACTAGCTGCTAATTTATCGATAAATTTTAGGTAATACTTTTAATTTGATGTCAGAAAAGTTATCAAGTACTATTTCAATTTGAAACAGCTAGAGAAACGGAACTCACAAAATCACTAATTAGCGATAACACAAATTATCGATAGATCTTAAAATAAAAATTTGATAAAAAGTTGGAAATTCATCGATAAATTTTTAAAACATATTTAATAACTGAAAAGTTGATTAACTTTGGCTTTATTATCTAATGATACACAGTATGTATGAGGCTTAATAAAATACTGAAGTTTATCGATACATTTTAAATAATATTTCTGATTTGAAATCTGAATAGTTATCGCTTATAATTTTAATTTGTGGAAAAATTTGTCAGTTTTGTCAATTTTCTGCAGTAGTAGTAGTTATTATTATTTTACTCAAAAAATCGAAATTGACGATTATCGATAACATAATCAAATCTTAATGAACTCGAGTATCCATTCGCTAAATAAAATCACTCAATTTTGTAAACGCAAATATTAATTTCATAAATACATCCAAAAAAAATCGAACTTCTCAAAAATATAATCGAAACTTGTAACTATCGTTTAAAAATACAATTCGATATTGTAAAGTCAAAGACTATAGCAATAACAATATATGTTAAGGTAGCACAAAGTAGCTAAAAAAATGTTGTAGGCAACTGTAATAGTTGTTTTGCAATTTTTATCGATAGCAGAATTCATTAATATACTTATTTAACCTGGGTAAGGCAAGAAGCTTGGCGTAGGTAATAAAAGTTTGTATATAAAAGCAACAGATAAATGGTTTATTTACAAATTAAAGTGCATTAATCGATAAATATCATGTGGCGATAACCAGTTTTGTATTATTTTCTGAAACTGAAAGCCCTTCTTTCATCCCAATTCATTAATTTTATGAAATTAATATCTAATTAATTAAGATATCGATAGCATACCGTGGATACTAATTTTATTTACTATAATCGGTTTTGAACTGGAGCAAAATTTAAATATTTTACTTGTTTTTAAAAATGCCAGAAAAATTTTTTTTATCCATCTCAAGTAAAATAAAAATATCGATAACACACTACAACGATAGCTATTATCAGCTTGCTCATATACTATATACTATAAGTTTAATTTCAAGTTTATCTAAAATCATCGATACAAAGGTGTATATTTGTTATCAATATCGATTGTATTTATATAGATTTAAACTTTTTAAGCAACAGAAATTAACATTAAACATACGTTTTTCTCGATAAGAAATATTATCGCTTTATATAACAAGCATGATCGATTTTTATCGATAAAAAGTTCGCTGAATTTCACCAATTTTTCGTAAAGCTTTCGCAATTTATTAAAATACATTGGCGTTAAATGAGACATGCAAGAAATAGCTCGCCTGAAACCGTTTCTTCCACACATTTTAACATATTAAAAAACTAATAAATGTAATGTGCCGTTCACAACGTTGAGCGTTTCACACATGACGCACCAACTAATTTTTATTTCTCAAAAAAATGCAAAGTTTACGCTTGTTTATTAAGCAGAAAGTGCGCTTACAAACAAGAACACACACGCTAACACACACATGGGCTTTGTGTCGCTCGTTGCATAGTTGGCACGCGCCTGTGTGTATGCAACGTTGAAAGTGGAAAACTTTGATTAGCAATGAGTGCCAACATCGGAAAGTTGCCAAGTGAATCAAAATAGCACAGACAACAAAAAACAACAGAAAAGCAACAAAAAAAAGCAACAAAAATTAGCAATCAAAAATGCAAAAATGCTGCGAGATGAATATGAAAAAAGTAAAATGCGATTACTGCTAAGCAAAGTTCGCGAGTGGAGTGTAATAAATAAAAAATGGATATTGCGTAAATGTGCATTTTAAGGAGCACGCTCAGCAGATGTGCTGATTATGGGTATTAAACTTTTGCACAATCATAAAAAAAATACTGAAAACAGAAGAATTTCTTTTTAAATGCGTTCGAAAAGCGCGCCTTATATTTAGCTAAGCGTTTGACAAAACATTTGCCAACAGAAAACTTAACAATGATTGGATTAGGATTTCATTTATTTTATTAAATTTTCTTTTTTAATTTTTTAAATTAATAAAATTTAAATAATTAATATAAATTTACTCGTTTTTTAAAGTACACTTCTTCTTCTCACATATTTTTCTAATACATATAATTTTCTATTCAAAAAGTCTACCTTTTTGATTATGAACTTTTTTTTAATAATTTGTTTTCTCTTCTTCTCACACAGGTCTTTGTTAAGGACACCATAGTGATGCGTTGGTTCAAGCTCTTCGCCTGGATGTCACCAATACTTGTATTGATGGCCTATGGAGCGGCAAGATTTCTACACACCGACGATAATACACAGTAAGTAATTACCGTTATATTGATTTCTCTTACCTTTATTTCTCCCAGCTTAACCGTAAAAAGAAGAAGCCATACAAAACTTCGAAGAAAGTATAACTGAATTACTTTACACACCGAAATTTTTAAGAGCAGGGTGTACGAAGAAGTATGCTGGAACACTTAAAAGATATTCAGCATACCGTTATTTTCCAGTAAGGATACTTTTGTAAAAGATTTAGTGTCTATTCAGTGCAAGAATAATCAAGTGATGGCTGACAAAGCATACTTCATTTTCTAGCAAAGAGATCCCTAAAAACAAATACATAATTTCACAAGCTCTGGCATTGAAAAGACATTTCCTATCATACATAAGTCAACGTATATACAACGAACATGCTAAGGACTAAATGTTTGTATAAACATGAAACCAAAAACTAAATAACGGTAACATATTTCCGGTTTAGAGGTGTAAGCCGGAAATTGCAATACTTAAACGGAAATTCATCGAAAGACATGAAGTGAATATTACATACCCCTTATCAAGCCTTTTATACGCTTCCCGTGTATACCATTTCCTCTGTTGTTCCTGTAAGACACAAGAAATTCGTAGATAATTCCCAATTCCGGTCATTGAAATATTATCTATTTCCGTTCTGCCAACTGCTTATTCATATAGAGAAACCGGAAATATGGTACAGTTATTTAATTTCCGGTGTTCAATTTTCACAACATCCGGCCCACAGGTTTGTACTCTTTTCTGTGTATTGCAGGTTCCGTTTCCGTATTTCAACATCCGATTTGTTTTTCACTTCCGTCCCAGAGGTTATTTCCGTTTCTGTTGCTCCATATTTGCATCTTTATATATGCCGCAAGCACATCATGAAAATTCTTGGTACATGCGCTTGCTGCTGTGGTAATTAGCACTCAATTCGGCACCGAAATCTCGGATTTCTACCAGGCAAACAGAAGCATGTAGCAAGCAGCCGCCAAGTAGAAAATCGCTCATAATTTCCGAACTATTAGTCATAGAGAATATCTAAAAATGTGGAAATTTCCAGAAATGCATAGGCTACAATCGTCTTTAGGCAAATTTAAATTTGGAATTATTCAAAAATTTAATATATTAAAAATGTGTCCTAAATCGCCGGTTATTAAAGAAATAAAAGACAACTTTTTTAATAAAATTTTCATTATTAATATTTATGTGTTTTATATATATGTTCTTATATAATATGAACTAAAAACTCGGAAGTACAATTCCGAGAAAAGTTTTGTTGTCGTATTGTATCTCAAACATTTTGAATTTTATATAATAACAGTCATTTTTCATCTTTTTTATCCGCTTAATTTGAACTTCTTTTCCAGCTGCTGGATGGACGACAGCCTGCTGCTTTGGATCCTGTCTGTGCCCATTTGTGCTTCACTCTTGGCTAGTTTCGGTATGTATTCTATTTTTTCTTCTCTATTGTATGCAAACAACAAAATTCAATTAACTTTTCTCGAATGACAAAAACTTTTCTAATCCGTTTTTCAGTTTTTCTCATCAATGTTTTACGCGTAATTGTGCGTAAGTTGCATCCACAGTCGGCGCAGCCAGCACCGTTGGCCATAAGGAAAGCAGTGCGAGCTACAATAATATTGGTAAGATATATAAGGGAACTTGTGTATAGAAGAGAGAAGAAAGTGAAAGTTAAAGTAAAAGTAACACATAACACATAACACAAAATCACTGAAGAGAAAAAAACACGAGATAACTACTTAATATTTTGAATATTATGGAGTCAACACCATTTGCACTCTCACCTAACTCTTTCATATATACACATATTTGAATGTACTCTCCATCTCTTTTCATACTTTACGCCAGCACAGCTATAAGCTTTCTCTTTCTATCTATCTTTCATGTTTTTAACTAGTTCTCATTCTCTTTTTGTTTCTCATATCATTCACAGATACCGCTATTTGGCTTGCAACACTCACTGCTACCCTATCGCCCAGACACTGGCACACCACTGGAGCGCTTCTATCAAATCCTCTCGGTGATTTTGGTTAGCTTGCAGGGATTTGTTGTCTCCTTTCTCTTTTGTTTCGCCAATCACGATGTCACATTCGCCATACGCACTCTCTTAAATCGGCTCATGCCAGGCTTAGTCTCACCACCGCCACCAGGCACACATACCGGACAAATGGCAACAACAACACCAAGCCGGGAGCTGGGTGTGTAAGCGTAGGGAGCAGCGTGAAAAGAGCACGGAGAATGTAAAGAAGCTGACTATATAGAACGTATAAGCTTAGCTTTAAGCTAGAAAAGTTGAAACAGGGCGTTCACAAAGTTGTTGAGAATACCAAAACGTTGATTTCGTGAAGAGGAATACAAAATATTTGTTTTAAAATTAATATACTATATATATGTACTTATGCATAAGATATCTGTAAGGAATACTCTTTCGTTTTCATTTGAAAAATTCAATATGCTCAAATTAAGTAAGCAAGTTTTTTCCATGAACGCTTTTCAATTTAAAAATTTATTTTCAGACTTGAGTTTTTAACTTTGAAGTTGATGTTTTCACATTTGTATTAAAAATTGTAGTAATGCAAACTTTCGCTATACTTTAATTTAAATACTATATAGTCTTTTGAATTCATAAAAAATTACTCTCCAAGAGAACCAAATTGTGCAGGAAAAACTCATATTCAAACCCACTAACAAAAGTAAACACAAAAAATATATATAAAAACCAAATGTTGACTACTGAAGTAGACATAAAGAACTATTTAGAGGCCAATGTAACAAAACAAATGTAAATTGTATATCAAATGAGATTGCATATATGTACTGTATACATAGTAAGCAACGCTGTAATTTATTTAAAAGCACATACAAATAAATATATAGACTAAATAAAGATATCAAACAAAAAAAAATTAAATCTTCTCAATTGAAATACAATAGATCGCGGCTATTATCACTGTAGTGCTCTAAATCTTTTACAAGTGTGGCGTTACTGCAAGAAAATGATACCGTGAGCTTTCGAGGAACTTTCAGTGTTGGAAACCCACTCATAAACACATAAACAATACGGACAAAAATTTTATTAAAAATTTTATTAAAAAATTGTTTTTATTGAAAAATTTAAGCACTGAATCGATGGTTTATTGGTCAAAGTAAATATTAACTTTTATAAATGTTATTTTATTGAAACTAAATAAAAAAAAATTCCGCATTTTTTCGTAAATTTTTTATAAAAAACGGCGTTTTGGGACACCTTTTTAATTTTCTAAATTTTTTGGTAAGCCCAAATTCAAATATGCTATGATGAAAATTTGCACCATGCGATTTTGTAAATTTCCACGTTTAGATATTTTTCTTACGAGCAATAGTTTAGAAGTTATGTGCGATTTTCTAGCTGGCGGCTGCTTGCTGCATGCTTCTGATCGCCTGGCAGCAATCCGAGATTTTGGTGCCAAATCTAATGCAATTCTGAAAGTGATAGTGTTATATATGTTAGGTAGTATGTACATATATATTTATATAGTGTTATATATGTATATAGCATATGGTATGTAAGGGGAAAGAATGGACCTTTGCAAAACCGTATTTTATTTTGAGGCCAGATGTGGATATATGTTGAAGACTGGAAATAAAATAACGGTATAATATTTCTGGTTTCGAAATCCAAATCGAATATTGTTACACGCAAACAGACTGTGTTCGTTCGAGAGCAGGAAGTACTTTTTTTATGTATTTCCTGTGACTTGCAGAGCCAACAAAGAAAGCATTACATGCGGAAGCCGGATAGAATGATCCAAAGCGATGCCTATAAAGATTACTTTCGGTTTCTTAATAATTGACGTTCCCATATTACAACAGGCGGTTTGACTTTCAAAACTGAAAACAAAGTTTTTTTCTTCGAGATCAGGAAGTACCTTTTTACGTATTTTCTGTGTCCTGTAATGAATACTTCCGGTTTCTGAAGAAATTTACGTTTCCCGTTTTTCCGTTTGACTTCTAAAACCGGAAATGTGATACCATTATATTTATAATTTCCGGTCTTGAGCTTTTCACATTCGACCCTTATGCATCTTCCACTTCCGCTCTTCCAATTTTGCTCCTTTACGTATAAAATACCGATACCATATTTACGGTATCGAAATCAAAATCGGATGTTGTAAAACGGAAACGGACTGTCTTTCGTCGAGAACAGGAAGTAAATTTTTTTTACTTCATTTCCCGTGTCGGCATCATTTAATTTTATTGCAAATATTCCGGTTATCTATAAAATTATTGTTGAAACGAAACATTCTCTAAAATGTGTGTTTTGAAATGAGTTGTGGAAACATTTCCAAGTGCTTTTCTATCTATTACAAGTCCAAAACTTTTCAGTTTCGAACATTTATTTGCTATATTTGAACTTTTTATCAGATACTTGAAGTAGCAACTTGCCAGTAAAATGCATCTTCTTTCGCTCGAAGTCTCGCAAATAAACCAAAAGACACATCAATGATAATTAATTCAGGCATTGAATCGAAACTATATGGCTTTAAGTGCCTATATATCGAATTGTAAGCTTTTAGTGGCTGACTAATGCCTAATTTTTCACTTTCAGATGTCTGAGGAGCCGATATTTCAAATAAGTAAACACATTTTTTTTATTTTTTTATTATTTTTTTGTTTTTGTTTTTTTTTTTGTTTTGTATAATTTATGAAAGAGCAAAAGATTGTAGAACAAAACTAATACATAAAATACAAATACTCAATAATTATACATTCATATAATTCATATATATATATATAGTAAAATTGTTAATAATTTATATGTAAACATATATACACATACATATATATTTTTAAGCATATATGTATATATATATATATTTCTGTTTCTGTTTTCTATTTCTGTTTCGGCATTCGAGTGAAGTGGCTTGCTGATTTCAATATTTTTTTTTTTGTTTACTTGACTCCTTCTGCATTTGTATATAGGTAAGTATTGCAGTGTACAAGTATATGTGTATGTATTTGTATATTTTCTGTGTATGCTTTTATATATATATATATATATGTGTGTGTATGTGTGTTGTATGTATGTATATATATATATATGCGTTTATGTTGCTCACAACTTTGTTTTTGTTCGGATAAGTGATCTTCGGCTATTAACTAGTCGCTTGAAGAGCGCGTAGTTTTGGCTTGAGAGATTGGTACAGAGGAAGTGAAAGAGTTTATGCATATATACTCTTGAGTTTCTGCTCCAGCTTACTCTGAGCTGCTTCTACTCTTTGTTCGCTTGCTTTTCTCTGCATTACTCATAACTCGCGCTCCCACTCTTCGTTCTAAGTATGTTTTCGATTCGCCGCACTTCTCTTAAAGCCAAGCACAGGCTCTGTGGTTAGTGTTTGCTTATGTTACTTTTCTCGCTGTAATTCTCGCTCTCCTTACACTTTTACTGCCGCTTTACTTAACTTCACAATAGTCTGTCATCCCTAGTGTTGCCATGATCCGCCTTTTTAGTCCTGTTCATTACTATTTTGCATTAATTTTGAGTTCACATTTATTATTCCATTAACAAATACCCATATAATTACTTTCTATTACTTGCATTACTTTAGGTTAATTATTTTTGGTTGTTAGTCTTATTTGTGACTTACTTTTGCATTTATTTACTATATACGGCATTTTATATATATATATATTTTTGCTGTTATTTGCTTTGACAATAGTTTGTTACTACTTGTAATTATAACGTAATGCATTAATTAATATGTAATTCATATAAATACAGAAATATTTGAATACATTGAAAATAATACATATGTGCTCGTATGTTTATAATAACTAAAAGCATTACAAAGTAATTTTAAGGTGTAATGTAAAACGCATTAGCATTACTGTAATGCAAGTAATTGCATATGAGATGAATATTAAGTGCGTACATTAACCACGCGCTACAAACTGTCAGCAATGTAATGTAATGCAAAGTTATGCACATGTAAAAGCAGCTAGTAATGCCGTGTTAGCTGCCGGTTAAAAATATACGATTATTAGCGCGTACATTACTAACGCGCTACAAAATGCAATATAATGTAATGTAATGCAAAGTAATGCATATATAATACAAATTAATGCATATATAAAGACAGCTAATAATGCAGCTGTTTGTACAAAATATATTTCTTAAATTATTAGTTCTAGTAATTATGCATACAATAAGAGAAATTTGCAATTTGAGTATTAAAAGTATATTTGGTATAGTAATGTATTACAATTGCGACAATTCATATATATTAATTCTGTATTTTAATTTATAAATATTTATATATATATATATATATATATGCGCACATAAAAGCTCAACACAAATGCATGCACTTGTTATATAATTACTTGGTATACATAATTTTTGCTTAGGTAATTACTAAAGAAATAAATGGTAATTAATGACGACTACATAATAAATTAGCATATTTTGTTGTGTGCTTGTATTACGCACAATTACAACAACTATAAGTGCGACAATATTTATTGTTTGGTATAATGAAAGTGAAGTAATCATAAAGTAATTAAAAAGTAATCACCTGCATTTTTTTAACAACGCGCCGCTGCCAAATATTGGTATCAGCAGCGCCTGTTGATTAGGCTGGCCAGCGTTTAACGCTTGCCAGTACACTCGTGTGAAAAACTATTATTTGCCATGTCTTTTACGCCGTTATTTTGCGCTTTGTTTTTATTTTTTTTTTTTTTTTATTGGTATAGCCACTCAGCTACAGCAGCACATTCATTTATTCTTTCTCTCGTGCGCACGCACGCATGGTGGGCACGCTACGCTCTCAGCAGTCAGTTAAAAGAGTTTCGCTAAGTAATTATGTATGTAATTAAATGTTTTCTAAGCACCCATTTGTTTGTCAATTACTTCGTTTCTTGCATTTTTTTGCTTTGTTGCTTTGTTTGCACGGGCGGGGAAACACAAATACTAGTATAAGTACCGTTATAAATACATTAAACATGTATATATGTATATATATATATATATATGTATCTCTATATTTTTGTAGGCGTCTATGTATTTATGTGACACGTAGGTAATTGTAATAATCATGCATAGTGTTGCCAGCTTGTCTAACATACGCTACTATTTATTATTATTTTTTGCAATTTACTTTTGTATTTGTTTTTTGCTTTTGAACATTTAAGAGAAACATGAAACTAGTTTGTAAGTATGTTTATGCGAGTAAATCATAGTCGATAGTAAATATTTTGTTAAATTGCATGCTTTTTGCTTTTGTAATATACGTTTTCTACTACAAATTTGTTCAAATTCTTTTTTATAAATATATTTTTTTATTTGCAGATTCATTTGCTGTATTTTTTCTTATCTTATTTATAAATTTATTTTATTTTTCATATCTTTTTTTACGCGCAAAATTGCTGGTTTCATAAATATGCATGCCACTGTAGCGCAGCGCACAATTTACGGCTCTTCCAATTTTGCGCGCTCATTTCGCTCTCTCAAATAATAATCTCAATACGCTCTTATTTCTAATGATCTCAAATTTTAGCTGTGGTGTTTGTTTTTACATTTAATACGGTATATATGTATATGTATATATATATTTATGCGTAAAAATTTACTATATATATGAAAAATCAGTGTTTTTATTTGGAAAATGTTTGCTTACACGATTATATATATATATATATATAGATGTATATTTTTTAATTACTTTTAATTTTTCAAAAAAATTTTTGGTATCTAACCAAACTAACGGCATAGTTTTTGAATGCTTTTTTACCGCATCACTACCACATTTACTGTTATATAATTTAATTTTTCAATATGCTGATTTTTTCTTATACACTTTGCTTTTGCTAACATTAAACACTTACTTGACTAGTATCTTAAAAATTTTGGAAGCTGTTTTCATTTTTTGGATTTACGACAATTTCGTGTATTTTCACGCTTACTATAACATTTCATATTTCGATTTTTTTACTAATTTCTTGCTGCTGTTACGCTTTACTTTTTATTTTTATTTTCCACTATATAAATTCTGAAATTCTGCTACGCTTTGTGGGTTGCTATGTACTGTTTGTAAAATAGTAATAGTAGTAGTATTTTATGTAAATTTTTTTTTGCATTTCTTTTTAACTATTTTTCGGCTTTTTGCTTTGACAGTTTCAGTACAAGTGTGAATTTTTGCTAAGTGGGATTTTTTGGTGTCGTTTTCAGTACAGTTATTTTATGTTAATTTATGGTACGGTATATTTTACGGGATTTTGAAATGCTTTAGTACTTAGTTTTCATATACAAACATGTATGTGCTTATTTTTGCTAGCGCTTTGGCCACACACTGTATACACATAAACATTGGCTTCACTGGTTTTTTTTTTTTTTGTTTTTTGAATAAATGCATTTTTCGTGGCGTGACGCCCATTTCCTCCGCCTTGCTTCTGGCGTAACATCAATTACTTTTACTTTTTTGCTTGTGTTTCATGTTTCTGCTTGTTAAAATATTATATGAATTTTTTACTTAAAATCTTTTATCTTTATTAACGTTTTTCTATACTGATTTAATAAAATTTGCGCTAACTTCTTCAGATCGGCTGTTGCTTGAGTGTTTTATGTTAGTTGTTGCACATAGTAGGTAGTAGAAGGTGGTGCGTGTCTAGGGCGCATGCGTTGCAGGTGTGGTGCGTGTCTTGACTTAAAAAGTGAGTAAATTATTGCTAGAAGTTCTTAAAATTTCAGACAAATCAAGCAGATTTCAGCAAAAAATTCGACAAAATTTTCCTTACTGCGTGCTTAGTCCACAAAAAGTAATAGAAAACGAGACACTCTTACATTTTAGCGCGCTCTTTTTGTTTCTTTGGTTTGAGAGAGCGAGAGAGAGCGAGCACACGCAACTCAGCCTCATTCACAATTAGCAAAGCTTTGCACCTGCTTCACTCTTCTAGCACATTATTAGTATTTTTTTTTTTTTTTTTGTTTTTTGGAACCTTTCTCCCGCACCTCAACGCAGTTGGCTAGAAGCTCCTTTGATTTCGTTGTTTGCTTGTTTTTTTATTTTTAAGTAAATGCGCTGTTTTATATACTAAGTTAGCCAACTGTATTTTGAAGCAGCTCAAATGGTGTTTACTAGTTGAAAAACCACTCTGAAACCTTTCGCGTTTACTAGTACTTTTCAATTTGTTAAACCAATATTTATCTGCGAACTACTGTGTTCTTCTAATTTAAGATTTTATCTTCTGAACTCTTCTTACTGACCGCAGTTTGCTTCTCCTTTCCACATAATATCCCTCCTTACCGGTTTTTCAGCTTGTCAAGTTCTTACGCGGTCCTTTTCTTCTAACTTTCTACTCTTTCATGCAATATCTTTGTGCTGGCAACTTATTTCACCACTTATCTACTAGGTTCTTCTGCTCTAACTATTCTTTTACTTGCTCTTAACCCTGCAATTCATCCATTTCGCTTTATATTTCTATACGTTTTGCACCCGCCCTATACATTGTCAATTTCTTTATCTTTCCACGATCTCTTTGAATTTTTCCAGTACGCACCTTTTTTGGTTATAATTTCTCAATTTTCATCTTTCCGTTTCTGTTTTTGCTTCACCACGAATTTGTAGGAAACTAAAGCTTATTGCCATTATTTTTTCAACAATCTCTGCCTATTCTTATCATACATATCTTTCGTAAGCGATCTGTCTTTCTAGCCATTTCTACAACCCTCACCTTCAAATATCCAGCCTTCACCCTTACTCTTAACAAAACCCAATATCTGCAATTGTACAGCAGCTCCACCGCTCTTTTGTTAAACAAAGCTCCGCTTACGCTTTTCATTCTCTCTCTCTCTCTCTCTATCTTTATCTCACCACTTTCGCTTTATTTTCTCTCTTCCAATATTTTTCTCTCTTCCTCGCTCAACTCTATTAGTCAATACACATACCCGCTCAGTTTTACTGCGCTATCCTAGACACACACCTTTTTTTATTGGTTACTTTTGCGTGTGCATTTGTTTACAGTTATGCATAACAATTATTTATATTTTTTGTTGCTAGTAAATTGGTTAAACGCACAGTTATATATGTATACAAGTATTTGACATGGGAAAATCATTTTCTATAAGCTGACTCTCAATACACTAACGCATATAGTGGTCCACGGCTAGTCTAAATATTTGTTCTGCTTGTCTACAGTGGCGCATTGTGTTTTAACAATAGTGATTTTGGTAAATTATTAGTTTAAGTTTACATTTTCTCTGCTCTCGCAGCAATAATGAGCACATTAAATGTTTATGACATTTATACGAATGTATGTAATAAGTTTTGAATAATTTTTAATCGGTATGCGATCCAAGTTTGTTGCTATGATTAACATTTTTTATGTGCCTATGTGTTTGAGGGTGATTTTAATTACTGTTTTTACTCGCTTTCACTTATTTTTTTTTATTTGCAAACAATTAAATATCAATTGTATTGATCAGTATATAGAGTATGTATTGTTTTTTTTTTATTGTTGATGTACACATAAATCTGTTAGCGATCTCGATTCGTTACTGTTGCAACATTGATTACATAAAATACATGCATGTAAATGTGTGATAACTTCTGATATTTTCTGAATAATATATGTAGATGTATGTATGATTAATTAGCTTTTTTAAAACACATTTTCGTTTAGCACCTAAATGAGTGCATTGCCACACAATTACATATTATACAAGCGTAGTATAGTGCTAAGTATACTGAGAACTTGATTACATGTTTGTGGCTATCGATTGTTCGGCAGAATTTAGGTGAGTCGACAAGTTGAGTGCACCGAACGGCAGTTGTGTGGCGTGCACACCATTTTATCGCTAGCTTTTATAACAGCGTCTCGCTATTCTCGTACGCTCTCTTGATATTCACTATACTCATCTACAATGCTAAACTTTATCTGCTTTCCACATATAAACTTCCATCTGCACTTTCTAGCCACATTCTGCATTTCAATTTGAATCAATATTGCCTGACACTCCCTTCTCTCAACTGGGCGCTCTGCCTGCTCACCCACAACAACCGCTGGATCAGCACACTCGCTATCAGCTCACCTTCGTTGATCGTTTGCTGTTATTGTTTACTCTTTTTAAACCCTTTTGTGATCGTTTGTAAGTTGTTGCGCTATTGCCATATTTCAGTTGAAGCTTTTTAATACGTTGTTGCCAAATTTCAGTTCAAACTTTGTAATGCGCTGTTGCCACATTATAGGCTTAACTTCTACACGCTCATGCTTCAATATTAGCACACCTGCATTTATAAAATTTGGCTTATTTTAATCATTTTCATTTAAATACTTTCATTATTTACTGCGTTGCCAATTACTAGTAGTTTTCGATTTGCATATGTATTTTTTTTCTACGAAATACCTCAACCTCCGAAAATATTGCCATTAGTTGTTGATTTTCGTTTTTAATTGTTTGCTATATTAATACTTTGTTATTGCAATCGCCCGCCTGCTACAAACATCATTTTTACATCTCACTCTACTTTCGGTGTACTGCGTTCCTTCTCCGCACTCTTTAAGCAATTACGCGCTATCTTTGCTTTTAATAGTCCCTTTAGTGGTTATGCCTTCTCTTTCCATCATTCTGCTACCTGCTCTAATTTACACACAAACTTTTACATTTTTCGCTCCTTAGTTTTTCATTACGATTCTCTCTTGTACCATACTCACTCTTTCTTTACTATTATCTCTTCTACCATACTTTATCACACTTTCACTACTATTCTCTTGCTATTTTTATAGAAAATCTCATATTCTAAATACTTCTTTGTTATTTTTCTGTTTTTATTTTAAATAGCTTTCACATTTCCCGCCGCTTTTGATTTCAAATGTACGTTTTAACTTTTCAGCACTTAACCTCTTAGCTCTACAGAATTTCCAGCGGTACACTCTCTCTTAATTCACCTTGCTGATATTCGAAATATCTTTTATCTCTTACTACTCCCCCTCTCCTCCTACTAATCCTTAGATCTGCCTCTATATTACTTGCCCATCTTATGTTCTCGCTGTACTCTTTTTATAACTGTTACTTTCTCTCGCTTTCCAAAATTTACCGCTCTTTGATTGCTCTTCATTTATATGCGTTCTCTCTCACTCACTAATTGCTTTCAGCGCATTTCTCATATTTATTTTTTGTTTAATTTTTCTTGTTATGTTTTTTATTAAATTTCACTATATTAGTAATTTTTAAAAAATTCTTTATAATATTCAAAGTTGGTGTTTTAGTTTTGACTTCCTTACGGTTTCATCCTTATACTTCACGTTATAATTTTTTTTTTGTCATTTAATATATTCTTATTAGACTTAATAATGCTAATAAATAATTTATACTCACTTATTGGAACGAATAATTTAAATTAATTTTAGTTCTTAATTTTTCTTTGGTGCTCTTAGAAGTACTTTCACATTTCGCACTCATATTTTGATATAACATTGATTTATTTACGAATAATTTGTAATATAAAATTTTTTATTTTAATTTTTTTTAACTTTCTTCATACACATTTCTACTACTTAGTTTTCATTAGTAAGCGTGAAGTGACAACTAAAAGAATCTATAGTTTACGAAAACATTCATACATATAATTTTTTGACTATTTATTTATATATTAATTTAATATTTTATTTTAATTAAAATTTGCTGTTTATTTTTTAAAACACTGAACGCTTTTGATTAACTATAAATATTTGTGTTTCATAGTGTATAGTGAGAGAAGTGAAGTGTATAAACTATGAAAGCGCTCAAACAACACTAAACTCAATAGATTAACTCCACAACTGTCACTCTATTTGGAGAGAAAGAGGGAGAGAGCGAGATCTAGATAAAGCCCAAAAAACGAGAACGATTTTGAGAAATTGCGACAAATGAGAGAGATTGCGAAAGCTTTTATCAGTCAGGGCAAACCTGTAGTCTAATCTGCATTTTCTAATTATGCTACTGTAACAGCTAATCGTTTCGCCTTTGGTTCTCTCATAATGCTAACACCGTTATTTATTCATACGAATATCTTATACAACGAAAATGCGGTTGCATTTCAAAAATTAAATACTCAAATTGATGTTTCATTTCCGTTTCGTCAACAATTTTCGACACGAAAGGCAAAAAGTAATTGAAAAACCAGCAGAGAGTATTTTCCATGCACCCATTGTCATTTTCGCGCTGAACTGCGACCTTAATCAAAGGCTTAACCGTTCAGATCAGTTCAGTTCAGAAAATTCAGCTGCTGGGTGTGCAGCTTGACTAAATTAATGCATAAAATTTCTCTGACTGCCATGATTTGGCTTCCCAGCTATTGCCTCACTATCTCGCATATGGTTTTGCGCTTACCTGTTTCAAAACCGTATCAACTTCACACTTAAATCACACTCACTCACTTTAAAATATTTAATACAAATTACAAAAATTGCTGCGCGTACTTCATTTGCAATAGCGTTCACTACCGCCGTTCATGCTAATGCTCTTGGCGGCTTTTTTGCTCAGCTGTTATACTAAATAATACAGCACATTTTACTGTCATTGTGGTTTGTAATGATCAAACTGCTTCTTTTTCTCCCGCTCGCTCTCTCCCGTTGCGCTCTACCTACACTTATACCGCTCGCTTTCTTTCACTCACTCTCAAACTAACTGCTGCTTTTCCTCGCTCTCTTCCTTTTCCTTCGACTTCTGCTTCTCTCGCTCTCGCTTCCGTTTTATCTCTCACTCTTCACGCACACTGTCTATCCTCATCTAACCGCTATGCTTTTCGTTCACTCTCCACACTTGCTATAGCCAATCCGTGTCGCGCATTTAAGCGCATGGTTGCCATCTAGATGTAATTTGCACTCGGTTTTAAAATTTCAAATAATTCACACATTTATTTAGTTAATTTCATGGCAATATCAATTAATAAATTTATAATAATAATAATAATTAATTTAATAATAGCAAATAGCTGGTTGTTTGATTTTTTTTTTTTGTATTTTATTTTATTTATGTAATGTATGTATATTTTTATTTGTTTGGTTTTTTGCTTTTTGTTTTTGTTTTGATACTGTTATTATATTAATATTTTTTATGCTGTAAAATATGCGTATCGGTTGCTTTACTTTGTGTGTGTGTATGTCTGTTTGTTTTATTTAATTTTTATTTTTTTTCTCTCATTATTTATGTTTCATGCAATAATTAATATATGAATTTATAATCATTAGATTTTTAAGTATTTTTTCTCAGCATTTTTTGTGTTTTGTTTTGAAACTACGAAATTAATAAATTAATTAATTACGAAAATTCATAAATTTTTATATATATATATATATATATATAGATATATATATATATATAAATATGTGTGTGTATGTATATATATGATAGACAAATACAAATACAAATACAATTTAATTAAGTACAATTAAGTAATTAGTTTAAAAAGTGGGTTTACAAGTGTCACTAAGTATTTTGTTTAAATAAATTTTGCTTAAATATTTTCCACATAATAATTTTAAGTTATTTAATTATAATAGTTAATAATAAGTAATAAATATATATTTATATATATATATGCATAAGTAGTTATACGATGAGTTTGAGAATTATTTGTTGCTTTATTTTTATTTTCATTTTTTTTTATTTCCCTTTTTTTAGGTTTTGAGAATTTCTATTTGCCTTTGAATATTTTCAGGGTTGATTTTTGTGTTAAACTATTTGTGCCAGTGTTGTTGATTGGGGGGGTTGCTATGCGGTGCTTTTGCTTCATACCAATTAGCTGCAGTGTTCGCTTTAGCTTAACGGAACTTGTGGCAGCGTTGCTTTGCTCTTTCAGCGCGCCTATGCTCACAGCAGCGCTTACACTACGTTATTTTTGTTCGCTTAATCTTATTTTCTAAGCGTTTTGACCGCTTACTACTTGTGGCAAAGCTTTTGCACTTGCTGCTGCTGTTGTCTCGCTCTCACGCTCAACTACTTTCGGCTCGCTTGAACACACAAAAAATATTGCCTAGAAAGCAGTGTTGTGCTAACAATTTCACGCTTTCCCTACTCCCTTTTGCCATATGCCGTTCTCTGCTCCGTATTCTTTTCTCTTACATTTTTTGCTAACAAATTTTCGAATTTCAATAAATACTACAAAACTAAATTTAATTTTGCACAACTTATAATTTTTACTAACTTTCTTCAATGAAAAATATTATTATTAATTTTTTTTTAATTTCTGTGTGACTAGTGGTCATTTTTCAACACTTTTTGTATAGTTAATATTTTTTAGCTGTTTCTTCTGCACACACTACTACAGCTTCATATATAATATGTGTATATAATTTATGTAAATTTTTTAAATATTTTTTTGTTTTTTGTTTTGCATGTTTTAACTTTTTTGTTGTTGTTTAGTTGAACTGCGGTGTTTACTGGTTGTTGCTTACATTTCATGCTTATTTATTCTCCTTTCTTTTCACTAATTTAACGCTCTTAACTGCTTGCTTTTTCTCTCACATATTTTTGCTCTTACGTAAGCGCTCGCGTCACACAAAAGCTTGGCTTACGCTTACGCTCCCATTCTCTTTCACTGCCGCCGTTTTGCCTTCTCTTTCGTTTTCCTTCACACTCTTGCTGTTTTTCCTATAGTTGCTGCTGCTGTTGCTCTGCTTCTTCTTTACACCACTCAGGTTCACTTAAGCGGTTTTGGTTTTATTTGTCTTAAAGCTAACTTGCAACACCCGGTTGCCCAGTGTATAACCGTTGAGTGATTGTATTGCCACAACCGCTTCGTCGTAATTCGTCATGGTCACGAAGCCGAAACCCTTGCATTTGCTCGTCTGTAAATCTCGTATAACCTTGACCGATTGGACGGCACCGAATGGGCCAAACAGCTGCCACAAGACATTCTCCTCCGTTTCGGGTGCGAGGTTGTAAACGAATATGCACCAGCCGGAGCCGGTCATTGCATTGCCGGGCAAAATGGAATTGGCCAAAAGATCACCAGCCAATGGTGAGTATCTAAATGCGAAAAAAATTGTGAGAAAGAGAGAGAGAGAGAGAAAGAGGGAGAAAATGTGATAAGTACAACATGTTGACATTTATCTAGTTTATGATTAGTACAAATGAGCGCGCGTGTTTTAAATACATTTACTCAGTTAGCGCTTTTGAGTTTATCACTTTATAGACTAAGAGAAAAATAGATAAATAATTCGTTTTGATTTTTTCTTATGCTGAGTTCGTTGAGAGATAGTTAATAATTTGATTAAAATGAATTTTGAACATAAATAATAAAATATATAATATTTTTAACTAAAAAAAATTAACAGAACTGTGAATGAGTGAAAGTATGAGTGACAATCTTTAAGTCTCCAACCTTCCAAATAAACAAAGTGAACAGCAAGAAGATGAAGAAACTGTCTTTAGTTACAAAAGAGAAAAAATATATATAAAAATTATTATGCTTACAATTGGAATATGTAATGAATTTACCATTTCAGCGAGCATTAAATTCGAATGAGCGTTTGTCAGCAATTTATTAATTTTTATAGATAGTCAAGTGTCCTTTGTATTTATAGAGAGAGATAAGAGAACGATGAGAATATAGTTCATGTGCTCAAATTTTTAATAACGGTTGTTGTGGCAAAAGTACAAGAAAATGACAAAGAATTGTTCAATTCGTAAGTGCTCAATTCCCGCTCTCTTTCTCTCACTTCGTGTGTATACCCTGAACAGGGTGTATATGCAAACTAGTCCAACATTTTTTGAGATAACGCTCTGAAATTTTGCACACATCATTTTCAAAAAGCTGCTCATTTGTTGGAACCGCCGAAATCGAATCACTATAGCATATAGCTGTCATACAAACTGAACGATTCAAAACAAACTCTTGTATAAAAAACTTTTTTATTTGTCAAGATATTTTCTCAAAATTTGGCACGGATTATTGTCAAAGATAACGGTACAATCTCCGAACATATTGTTTAGATCGGAGAACTATAGCCTATAGCTGTCATAAAAAAAATTTCGATTTCGTGTTTTAATTTGTTTTCTTTTGGTTTTGTTTTTCTGAAATGAAATTATTAGGTAGTAAAAAGAGCAAAATTGCGGTAAAGCTTGCAATCATGCTGAAAAGTCTGCTCTCACTAACTAAACTAACTTGAATACTAATAGTTGGTCCCGAAAAATATATATTCTTATTGCCTGCAATTTTTAAAATTATTTCTCTTGTTTTACTTTCTCTTTATCTAACTATCTCTCCCTCTTTCTCTGTTTATACAGCATTTGCTCCTTATTAGACACTTTTCTCTCACGATTCATTGCTTTGACATGTTTTTCATTAATAATAAGTGTTGAAATCCGATTTCATTTAACTTTTAAAAACTTAAAAATTAAAATATAAATAAGTTATACAAAAAATAGCTATAATATAAATAGTTGATCAACATAGAGCGTTGTTCCTATTAAGTTGGCGCTCTCTTATATATAGTTCTCTCTTTATATAAAAATATTCACTTTATCTATTTCAGATATATGCTACACTGCCTGCCGAGAGTTGCTATTATTTAAAAAAAGTAAATATTAAAATACTTTTTGAAAAAAGTACATTAATTTTCAAATCACACAAATCTTTGCATGCCTTGCTTTTAACGTATAATTATAAATTAAATGCAGTTAGAGATTGTAAACAGTTAAAACAACAAGTACATACAGCAACAGTGCTTAAAGTTTTCGAAAAATAACATATTTTTAAAAATTTCTTAAACTTTAATTTATTACTAAAAGTTGTTTTTTTTTCAATTTAATATTTTTTTTAATAAATATAAATATAAAACAATTAATAATTTTCAGAAAAGTATAAAAAAAAAATTTAACTG
This sequence comes from Bactrocera oleae, assembly GCF_042242935.1. Taxonomy (NCBI): domain Eukaryota; kingdom Metazoa; phylum Arthropoda; class Insecta; order Diptera; family Tephritidae; genus Bactrocera; species Bactrocera oleae. The sequence goes on from NC_091539.1 coordinate 7,922,944, forward strand.
TAAAGATGCTATTATACAATAGTAGATAAAAATGTGTTTTTTTTTTGGTAAAAATATTTAAAATCCTACTTTCTCAAAATACTTTGTATGAGAGCGAAATGCAGTACTTTAACTTAAAAACCACCCAGAAACCGAAAAGAACACACATTTAGTATAATACATTGTAAAATTGCGAGGGAGGAACGCAAAATTTAAGGTTATACAGCGTCACAGTCGAAAGCCAAGGGAAAAAATTAATTACTAGAACAATTACAGCAAATTAAATTAAACTTTTCAGCGCTAATAATACACTGACAAAAATTCAAGGCCAAAATTTACGGCATCAACATTAAAAGCAAGCACATATTTAAGTATTTTAAAAATTTTTTTTTTCAAATTAAACTTTTTTTCAAATTTATTCTTTTTTCGAGTTGAAGTACTTTTTTTAAAATTAATTTAAAAAAAAAAACTTTTTTTTACAAATGTATTTAAAACCAAAAAATGTAAAACACGTTGTGTTTTAATAACTTTACAAATGTAAAATTTTTTAGTGTGTCAAATACGCAGAAAAATTAAAAATAAGAAAATAAACTGCCTTTGCAATTTTAAATTTAATTTTCTATTTTTATAATTTTTATGAAAAAAAAAAATTTATTTTTCACACAAATTTTCTTTTCGTTTACTTTTCTACACACAGTTGCAATTTGTTTAAACAAAGGTTCATAAAAATATAAATATTTTAATAATAACAAAAATTATTCACCTTTGTAAACCCTTGTTAATGGCTAACATCGGGCTTTTTCCAATGCTAAAAACGAAATCGGTAGTTTTTCGGTCAATATTATTATTTTTTTCCACAAAATTAGAAGAAAAAGAAAAAACATAAAGAAGGAAAAATTAAATGAGTACGGTTTTAGTAAAAACAATAGTAGCGAAAAAAAGTTAGCGGTTAGTATGACTGCTGAGAACGTTTCAATTTCGTAAAGGTCGCAAAATTTATTTATGTTTGAAAAAATTATTAAATAAGTTTAATTTCAGATTTTTTTTTTTTAATTGAAAAATGTGTTTGGAAGTTATTTTTGTATGGTTTGTTTCACATTTCCAAAAATAATATACTGCTAGATTCTGTGAGGAAAATACGGAATTAAAAACTATATAAAAAAATAAACAACAGTGAGCTTAATATTTGAAGCTTTTATTTATTTAAAATAATATATGTTTGAGTTAAATTAAAATTTGAAGTACTAAATTAGAAGTTTCGATTTAACCGATTGCTTGAGGTTTAAAATGGGCTTAAAAGCTGCAAGAACGCTATGGTGCTTGACTTGGCTAAACTAGCGCTTTACTAAGGAAATCGTTTCAACTAAATAGTGGTGAAAACTCACAGCTGTAATTTTTACCACACGCTGCCGCTTTTTCTACGCCCAGCTGCACTTAAAAGCTCGCGCACGCGCAACTAACTAGCACGCGCACCTTGTCATACTATGTATTTACGCTTGCACAAAGTTTTTCACATTTTCTACAATACATTTTGAACTTTCCTAAGCTTTCACTCCATGTCGCTTACCTTATACGTCCAGCCGATGGCAGTGCGCCAGCGAGACGACGCGTTGCGGCAGCCGCTTGTGGTGTCAAATAAGCGGCCAATGGTGGTGGGAGTTGAGCTTTAGCGCTATTGCTGGGATTATTGGCAAATTTAACAGTTATTGGTTCGGTGTAACCTTTGGGCGTTTTGCCATTTAATTCCTGTATAGCGCGCTCAGCTTCGTTGCGTTGATCGAAACGTATAAAACCGACACCTTTCGATAGACCTATGGAAAGCAAAAACGAAAGTTTAATTATGTTTTAAACAAACAAAAAAATAGTGACAGTGCCGACACAGAGCGCTTTAAGTGAGTGAGGCGTTAGCTGTCCAAGCTTAAGCAGCAAATGGTTTATGTATGCGCTGCCTTGGGCACCAGAAACTATGTAAACTGGTGTGTGTCTCAGCTAATATGAAAGCCACCACAGCGCTCTGCTCTCTAACTTACTTTTTTTATACTAAAACTTTACTCACCAGAAATATTATCACAGAGTATACGAGATGTAATTATCTTGCCATATGATGCGAATAGTGCCTCCAAGTCTGGTTGTGATAGATTTTTGGGAAGACCCGATACATACAAATTAGCACCCTTTATTGATTCCGAACTTGGACGGGCGTATGATACTTTAATCACTTTATTCTGCAAACGCAAGCCATTCAATGTATTAACGGCCTTCTCAGCATCCTCGGCGCGTACATAGTTAACAAAACCGTAGCCCAAGCTTTGACCGACTGCGGGAGTGAAAGAGAGAAAAATAATGTTAGTTAGAAGGATTACAACACAAAGATATAGGCTAATCGAGTGTTACCGACTTAAAGCGGTAGCTTACCTTGTTGCAATGCCGGGTTGAGTGCGGTTAACGAAGCTGGCAACACTGTAAACATTATATAAATACAAGTATATGCCATTAAAATTAATATTTTTAAAAATTACATTCTAGTTAGTCTATTTTACGAAAGTAACTAAGTTTTATATAAATAAAATGTTTTTAACTTTAAATTTAAATTTAACTCAAATTTAAATTACTTAAATACCTAAATATAGTTTAAGTTTCGTTTAAGTAAAGCTTAAGTTTCACTTAAGTATTTTAATGAATTTGTCATTATTTCACTTAAGCTAAAAAACTCACTTAACTGTATTCAAATTAAATTTACTTATTTACTTAAGTACAACTTAAGTTCCACACAAGTATTTCATTTCATTTGTTATTTTTTTGCTACAGCTAATGAACGTTAAAACTGAAAGTAGGCTCACTTAAGTACTTAAGTTTAAATAATAGACACAAAAAAAGTTGAAATTTGTGACTTAAGCACTTAGCTTTGACAAAAAGTTTCATAATTTGTATATAAGGTATATAAAGTGTGCCACAAAGTTTGTAACAACCAGAGGAATACCTTGGATGAACTATATGACGAGCTGAGCCGATTTAGCCATGTCCGTCTGGCTGGGAAACGCTAACTAATCCCTCAGTTTTTGAGATACCGTTCTGAAATTTTGCACATGTTCTTTTCTCTCTTTTTGTATGAAAAAATTTTTCATTTGGCGAGACACCTTCACGAAATTTGGCATGGGTTATTGTCTAAGAGCTTGGTGTAATCTCCAATTGAAATTGTTCAGATCGGACAACTATAGCCTATAGTTTCCATACAAACTTAACGATCGGAATCAAGTACTTGTAAGGAATCCTTTGTATTTGTAAATGGTTTTATAGCTTCGGTGTAACCGTAATTAATGTTTTTACTCGTTTAAGATAAAACTATTTTAGCTTAGGTTAATACTAAGTAGTTAAGTATTACTTAAGTTGCACTTACATATATGAAATTTACACAAACTCTGCTTAAGTACAATTTGCGTGTTACCTGACTTTTACTTTTAATATAGTCAGTTATCACGTAGCCTGTGCTTAAGCATCACTTAAGTGCAACTTAAGTTTGGCTTTTTTTTGCTTTTAGTTACATAATAATAATTAGTGTGAAAAAAGTTGCATATTTACCCAAATTACCTGAGGCTTTGTCGCGCACAAGCTTGCAACTCTCCAATTCGCCAATGCTCGAGAAGAGCGAACGCATCTCCTCTTGCGTCATTGTCTGTGGCAAATAGTTCACAATCAAGTTGGTGCGCGACTCATCCGAGCTGCCATCGACGGAGCCATTGGCACTGCCATTCTTCACAATATCCATGGCGTTGGTCATTTTCTTGCCGGTGGCTTGTGGCGTCGTTTGCTTTTTATTAACGACTGTTGTTGCTTCTGCTGCTGCTGCTGCTGCTGCTGTTGTTGCGGCGCTTGCTTGCTTTTGGGGCGTAATTTTGAAGTTCGCTCTAAACGGTTGTGTGCGCTCAAACGCGTGCTCTCTCTTACTCTACGGCTTGCCTTGCTATTGGCTCGATCTTTGATCTGTCGACACACACACACGCACACTCTCGCTTTTGAACTACGCTCTTGCGCTCGCTGATCTCTTGCGCTCACCTAGCTTTCTAACTGTACTGCTTGCTTAGCGCTTTGTTGCTTTATTTGTATGCTGATTTGTTGTTGCTTAGTAGTTAGTCTCACTGCTTGTTTAAATATCGCTTAAATTTAATTTATTTTAAATATTTCTTTTATAAGAGCTTTGATTGCGCTTTGCACAAGTCCCGTTGGAAATTAAGTATGTATGTAAGTAAGTAAGTATGTAAGTTAGTTTAAGTAAGCTTTCGCTAAAAATTATCTTTCACACAAATTGCAAATAGTTTTAGCTTTGCTTATTTATTTACTTTTTGTTGTCTTATTTGTTTTCTTTTTTTTTTTTACTAGAAGACTTTACACTGTGTTGTTGGCGTGGAGCTTTCGCTTGTGGCCACTTTGAGCTTTCGTGCGTTTTTTTGTAGCTTTCGCTCGGCGTTGCTGCTTGGTGTATGGGTTTTAGATCAACTACGATCGTTCTACGCTCGTTTCTTTGTATGTGTTTAATGATTTTCTTTCGCTAAAATTTTGCTTTTTAGTAAAATTGATTTTTCAATGATTTTTTTTTTATTTTTATTTTGCTTTAGTAAGTTGTTCTTTAAGTTAAAAGAGTAAATTTTGCTAATGATTTTTTATGTTCGTTAAGTGTGTATCTCTGATTCTCAAAGGATTGTTCGTGTATTGATTCGCCTTTGTAAGTATATATATATATATATATATATATGTATTATAATATTTGCTTTTTTATTATTTGTTTTTGTTTTTTATAAAATTGCAAAAATGCAAAAAGACAGCAATATTAATATTTTTATATAATTTATATTCTCCGCTCACTAAGATTTTATTTAAAAATTTGCTTTTATATGGTATTAAGTACTCTCTTTACTCTCTCTCTTAACTGCTGCTGCTGTTGGTGCTGTTGCTCTCTTGATCTGCTGGTGCTTTATGGAACATTAGTATTTGTATGTCACGTTTTTATTTATATATAGATATATATATATATATATTGTTGTTGTTATATACTGTTGGTTTTATATTCTCTTTGTATAAATTTAATATGATTATTCGTTAGCTCCTTTTTATGGATATTTGTTTTGCTCTGCTACTATTCTCTTTAGTTTAGTTTAGTTGGTTTTCTTTGGTGGTGTTGATTTGCAAGATTCTCTTGGATCTCTATTTATTTCGCCGCTCTCTTGATTTTGTTAACTCACAGAGTTTCTACTCCCTTTTTGACAACTGCACGATTGCGCTCACGTTGAAATAATCAATCTGAAAAAGAAAATAGAAAACAATGAGCTTTGAGCAAATAGTTTTTTCGATATAAGCAAAAAGTGGTCGTAATGAATTACTATACCCTAGTTTAGTACAGAAATTAGTAATTTAGTATTAGTAATTCTGTTAGTGTTGGTCATTATTACTGTAATGGTATTTGGTGAGACTGCTAATTGTATTGTGTAATGATATTTTTTATAATTTTGGTAATGATAATTTACTAATTTTCTTAGTATTGGTAATTATCAAAGTAATAGTATTTGTTGATAATGGTAGTTATAAGGTGTAATGGTGTTATGATTAATTATTTTGTAATAGTAATTTTTACTGCTTTTAATAATGATATTAAATTTTTAAAATGGGTCACGTTGCTTTAGTTAAATTTAAGATTTTGTTAGTAATGGTATTATTTCAAAATCCACAAAAATATTAATATCTGTAATAAGGTTAAATTTATTGTAAAATTTTTTACTGCTAAAACTTTTACTAATGATAATTGTAATTATAATATATAATTTTATTAAAATTAGTAATTTAATGGTATTTATAAAATTTTAATACTGACAATGAAAATTCAACTCACGGTAATGGTAAAGTAATGAAATTTATGCCGATAATTATAACAATAATTAAATATATTTTTTTGCAAAAACGTAAAGTTTTTAAACCAAGTATAATACTGATGGCAGAATTATAAGCAATGAGAATGTTATTCTTGGTAATTGTAGTGTAATGAAAATTATTGCGGTAATTATAGCAATCTTTTTTTGTAAATTCGTAAAATCTTCAAACACAGCGCAAAATTTTTGTTAATAGCAAACGTAATTTTCGTTAAGTGAAGTGATTGAAAAGGAAATTATATGTAATTGTTGTTTGCAGTAAGAGTTCCATAAAATAGAAAAGATTTTACAAATGGTAGTGGTAACGTCATGAAAAGTATAGCGGTAATTATAACAATAACTGGTTATAAATTCGCAAAACTTTTAAACACAACGCAGTATTTTTGTTAAAATAATAAGTAATTTTAGGCAATTCTGAAGGTATCGTCAAGTAATTAAAAAAGTACTTGTATGTAATTGTATTTTCCAGCAAGAGTTCGGTAAAATAGTTATTTCAAATCAATAATTTCTGGCGATTTTGCATTATTCCATAAAAAGTAAAAAATTAATATTTAATTTATAGTAATGATGAAGTAATTAAAATTATAAGGGTCGTTATAGCAATAATTTGTTGTAAATTCGCAGAATCTTCAAACACAACGCAGTATTTTTGTTAAGAACAAACGTAATTTTCGGTAATTGTAATGGTATTGTGTAGTAATTAAAAAAGTAATTATATATTATTGTTCTTTTCAGTAAGAGTTCCGTAAAATACAAAAAGTAAAGAAGTAAAATTTTGCAAATAGTAATTGTAATGTAATGTAAATTATAACAGTAATTATAACAACAACTTGTTTTAAGTCCGCAAAATCTTGAAACATAACGAAATATTTTTCCTACGTACAAAAGTAATAGTAATTCTGTTGGTATTATGAAGTAATTTTAAACGTAACTATATGTCATTGTTGTTTCGGGTAACAGTTCCGTAAAATAGTTAAATTAGTCAAACCAATAAAATTTTATTTAATTATATATTGTGATAGACAAGTCTATTATAAGCGCCTAAGACCACACCCCGTTGATCTATCCACATACACACATACATACGAGTATGTAATTACTGTTTTTAATATAATTAACAATTGATCAAATTGTTTGCCAACATTGAAGTGGAAATAAACGTTCCATCATGACTTTCAAGAAGTGCTCAATCAGAAAATATATGCACTTGGACAAGTACATACACATCAGTACACTTAAGTACACACGCATAAGCATATGTAATGAACAACAACAGCATCAGCAAGTGTAATGCAATACTGGCTATCAGGGCGAAATGGAAAAAAGCAGACTGCGTAGAGCCCAGTGGGAGATCCCGCGGCAAAAGATGTAATTAAATGAGTGTGGAGAGCGGTGGAGGGGGGTATGCACTTACATATGGGTATGAGCGATATTAATGCCCACATGGGAATTAATCAACTTTTTTATGTTTCATATATAAGTGTATGTATATGTGTATATGTGGCTGTGCAAGTTGTTTGGGTACATAACAACCCTTAAAAATCACCGACTGTGCGGCCTCGTAGAAACCCTCCTCTATTTATTTATCTTCGTTTCTTTTGTTGTTGTTGTTTTATGTTTTAGATTTTTTTTGTTTTTGTTTTAAGCATATGCGGATTATGACTTTAGCGCCAGCGTTGCCACACAATACCAACAGTGTGCGCTTTTGTTTGATTTTTTTTTTTTGTGTTTTGTGTTTGTGCCACAAATGCAGTTAGTTGCAAGTCTTCCTATTGTCTGTTGTTGTTGCCGAGTTATATTTTTTTCTTTTCATGTATAATGTGACTCTCGCAGCGCAGTATTTTTGTGCAATTGTCGGGAAGTAATTCACTAATTCACAGATAGATTTCATTTAATTTGCTTTGTTGGCATTTTTTCCGGTTTAACAGTTTTTTTTTTTCATTCCGTTCTCTTTTGAAGTACAAGTGCTTGGAAAACAGACGGTTTTTAATAAAATTTGTTGCATTGTTTGCGCAGAAGAGGCGGCATTAACTTAAGCATATGATTTAAAAAAAATTTCTTAATTATGTGATAAAGTTTAAATTAAAAGATTTTAAAAATATTTTGGAAGCACTTAAGTTTTTGTTAAGCATATGACTAAATAAAAAGTAAAAAGATTTAGAAAAATTTTGCTAAGCGTTTAAGCTTTTGTTAAGTATATGATTAAGTTGAAAATAAGAAAACGTAAAAAAATTTTTGTTAAGCACTTAAGGTTTTGTTAAGTATATGATTAAGTTTAAAGTAAAATTATTTAAAAAGTGACTGGTAAGCATATGACTAAATAAAAAGTAAAAAGATTTAAAAAATGTTTCTTAAGCACTTAAGTTTTTATTAAGCATATAATTAAGTTTAAAATTAAAAAAAATAAAAAAATTATTGTCAAGCGCTTAAGTTTTCGTTAAGTATATAATTAATTTTAAATTTTGTTTAAGTTTTACTTAAGTTTTTATTAAGTATTACATGTCTTTTCATTAAACTAATTTTTTTCGTAGAGGGGTAGTGTTTTAAATAACGTTCAAAGTATTATTTTGTTAAGTATTACTTAAGCTTTTATTAAGTACTACATATTTTTCCATAAAACCTGATTTTTCCATAGAGTTAGAGTGCACTAACAGCTTTTGAAGTATTATTTCGTTAAGTTTTACTTAAGTTTTTATTAAGTATTATATACTTTTTCATAAAACTTGATTTTTTCATATAATTAGAGTGCTTTAATTAAATTTGGAAGTATTATTTCGTTAAGTGTTACTTAAGTTTCACACATTTTGAGCTTGCAAGATATTACTTTTTTTTACATTTTTGCCCTCAGTTTTAGTTATTTTTAATAAAATATTAATACTTTTCTATGTATCCCCTTGCCTTAATAAGTAATTTCGCCTTCAATTCGCCTCAATTACTTTCCACAAGTCCATACACCGCTGCTCCTATTCTGATTTGAATAATTTCCTTTGTCTTTCATTATAATTTTCCACTTCAGCTGATTTACATTTATATTTATAACACAGCTTACTACATTTCATATACATTCATACACACATACAACTACAACCGATTTCTAATCAGAATTGCTGTGTGGCATGCAACTTGTTTAGCCACTGCGTTGTTGGACTGCGCGTTAACAGCGACTGGAGCAGTGCTGTTGTACTTTATGCAGGCAAAATCTAACTGCCTTGATGGATGTGTGTGTGTGTGTGTGTGCGTGTGAACATAGGGTTGCATGCAACATGAGCTCAAATGCACATACACACATATAAATGGAATGACACATGATACAATAGCGTGTTCTGCTTTGTTGCTAAGCTAAGTTTTGTCTATTCTGGCTCTTTCATGTTGTTGCTATTGTTATTGCTATCGAAATAGTCAAAATACCTGGCTAGAGTCCTTGCCCATTTGATTGCTCGCTTTGCACGCCAACTTTGACTCTCGCTCACACACAAATGCTGCACGTTTGGTCGTTGCATTTATGTCGCTTCCCTCTCGCCCTCTCCCACTTATTACATCGCTCGTATTCTTGTTATTTCTATTGCCTTCGCTGAATTCAGTGCATTTGCTATGCTACAACAATACAGCGGCAGCAACAACGACAGCTGTGACTTCATAGACAAAACTTCACACACACATTTATGCACATACATGTATGTGTGTGCCTGTATTCACGCCAACAGTTGAACATAAATGCATAACTGCAGTTGAGTTGTGTCTAAGCGCGGAGTTCATTGACCTCACTTCGCCACATCTAGTTTGTATGCAATGATGTAGTGACTTTCGTGGCTGCCGGCACCACGACCAGACAAACAAACGCGCCCATACACAGGCATACATGCATACATAGTAATGTAGATATGTATTTTTGATCGTTATCCTGATTGAGATATCCTTGCATGCACATTATTGCCGTTGCTTAGAGAAATTAAATAATTTCCTTGTGCTGACAGACAGATAGACAAATGCATGCATATATATGTATATTCATATTTATGTTTGTATGTATATGCATATAAGTGTGTAAATATGGAGTTTCTATTTGTTTGATTATGTAATCAGTTGTAATCGTAGTAAATACGCGAAAAATAGCGGTTGTAGATATCCAAATACATATATACAAGCTTACTCATATATAAAAACAGAAGTAAACGCTTTTAAAATATGTAAAATGCCTCCAGCGCCTGTGGGTAGACTTTGGCACATATTTTGTTTGACGAAAAACAAGGCTACCTAATGAAATTTGGTCGCTGAATTCATTCAATTTTTAACAATTAGTAAATTCATAAGTTCCAACGCTATTATTTTGAAAAAAAAAATAAATAAATAAATGAAATTCACTAAAACAAATTTAACAAAAAAAATTAAAAAAAAAATTAACAAAATTATCAACTATTTTTAAATTAACAAAAAAATAATTACTTTTAATTATAATATTTTTAAAAAAGTTTAACCTAAAATTTTTTTTTTAATATTTAATAATACAATATAGTTAATAATAATTAATGCCGAAATTTAGCGTTGTTATAAAAATGAAAAAAATTTGTTAACAAAAAAATTTATAATTTTTTGTCTTTCAAAACTTTTTAGGCGAAAAAATAATTTCTAAACTTTAACCCAAACATATTGGCTCAACGTAAATATTAAGAAAATAATGAAACAACATATTTTGAGTTGTATTTGCAAATATTTTTTACGGAATTAACAAGAAAGAAAAAAAAATAAGAATCATATATAAAAGAATTTTTATACGGAAAAATAGTTTTAAAAATATTCAATATACAAAAATGTTGTAGCTAGTCTATTTAAATCCAAAATTTAGCGTGATTAATGAAAATTAATAATAAAAAGTGAGAAAAACAAATTGTGAATTTTATTTAAAAATTTTGTATACGGAATTAAAAATGTTTATGCGGAAAAAAGCTTTAAAAACAATAATTTTAAAAATATTAAGCGTTGTTATAAAAATGAAAAAGATTGTATTAAAAAAAGATATTTGTATATTTTTTTAAAATTTTTTGTTTTTAAAACTTTTTAAACAAAAAATTAATTTCACAACTTCAACCCAAACCTACTGTTCAAAGTTATTATATATAAAAAAGTAAACAAAAATAAAATTCAAAAAACTAAGAATTTTAATTTAAAAACTTTAATGTGATAAAAATTATTTTAAAAATTTTATGCCCCAAAAATTAATTTTAAACACTTTCAAAAACGCATTTTTTAGAGATTAATGCAGAAATTTCCACGTTAGGCTAAAAAAAAAAAAATCGTATAAAAAAACATTTTTAAGCGAAAAAATATTTTAAATTAATAAGAAAAATTTAACAAATTTTGATGGCATATCAATTATATTTTTACTCAAATATTCGTAATAAATTTTTTTATTTTATTTTTAAAAATTTGTATGCAGACAAAAATTAATTTAAAAATTTTCGAATATGTAAAATTTTTTTAATATAATAGTTTAATTAATTCACAAATTTCCGTGTTAATTTAAAAATAAAAACGGATTTAATTATAAATTTAATGTTTCAAAATTAAAAAATATTTTACAATAATATCAATATTAATTGATATTTTTATGCAAATATTCGCAATAACAAACCAGTTTTGAGCGCTAGTGTCTGCAAAGCGCCTGCGGATATGCTACATTTATTTTTATTTATTTATTTTAGTTTAACCATAGACTAATTGCTGAGCTAATTTAAAGCCTGCCAAAGCATGATTTAATGCGCTCACAGTACTTATAATAAGTATGCGTACATTATGCGAACAAATTATTTGTTTTATATATTATGTGAATAACAAATTATTATGTTAATGGCTTTGTATTTAGCAGATGGTTCAGGAGAGATACAGAACGTGACTTGGGAAGGTTAGAAAACAAATGTATATGATCATAGATATCTGCATTAATATCTCTTTATTATGCTCTGCAGCACCCACTCACACCCTAATTTATTTAAATGAGTTTTCGGGAAAAACTCGCATTATTTTACAGCTACTGCTTATGTCATTATACGCTAACAGCAGAGCAACTCAAATTATAGCACAAAGAAAAAAATACATTTCATAACTGTAAGAATTTTTGTTTTATCCGATTTTTATCGCCTGCGATTCTTTTGCAGATAAGTCGTTCGAAAACGAGGGTTGCTTTTGTTGCTTACATATTTTTATTTTCAAAGCTAATTATGACACAAAAACCCAAGCGAACACTGAGCATTATATAGAACTGATAAGTGTAGATTTTTATCTTTTTGTTTTTTAAATGTCAAAAGCAAAAGGAAGTAAAAAAAAGTTTTGCTCCAAAATAAATTATCTCGTTTTGAAAATTTTGCGAATAAGTGAGGGTGAGGCTGCTTATCGTATTTTACACGCGCGATTTGTTGATTTAAGGGCTGTTCAGCTGAGCTTACAAGCAATCAACCATACACCTATATACGTATATATTACATATACATACATTTACATACATATATATATATATATTGGGGTGGAGCTAAAAAAAATTTTGTTTTTTACTTAGCCTGAGGGTCAAATTTGTAGTTCAAAATTTTTTTTTTAACATCTATAGGGCCGCCTTTTTACTTTTAAAGTAAAGTTAAAGTTTTAATTTCGTAAAAACTTTGTGATAAGTGTTCCAGAAGCTGTGGAGAGTCCCCTTTCAGGCCAATTAAAAGCTATCAACTTAAAAGAATTGTTGTGGTCACTATTGGAGTTTTAAGAAAGTCTTAAACGACAACATGCTTTCCTTAAGCGTTAAAATAAATTTTGAGTCAAAAAATGTTAAAAAAAATTTTTTCGCTCCACCCTAATATATATATTCATACATACATAATTATTTCATACAAACAGCATGTGTCGGGCACTCGAAAGGCCAAGCCAAGTGTGGTTATCGTACGCAATTAAAACTTTCATACCCATATTTTTCCTCCGTTCTCTATATAAACCATTGTTGTAGTGTTTCTTTCTAATATAATATTTTATCGCCGCTGGCACTGTTTTGATTCGCCCTTTTATGAGTTCGACTGCCAGCTGACAAAACCACCTTTAAAAACATGTATACTTATATATATGAAAATATTGGGGTGTGTCAAAGAAAACGTTTTTTTCGTTTGGTATTCTGAAAAAGATGTGAGAAATCTCTAAGACGATCTCTCTAAGTATGAGCTCTTAACGGGAAGATTCTCCGAGTTACAGTTTTTTATTTTTTACTTATTATCAGATAGAAAAATTCATATTTAGTCATATAACAACTTGAAAAAGTATTTTCTATATCTCGTAAACGCTTAACTTAATCGAAAAATTATATTAGTATATCTTGTAAGACCTCTACAATTCAAGCTAGTAAAATTTTAGACTTTTTTTTAAATTTTAAGCGTCCAGTTCGAAAGTTTGCACATTATTATTCCTCTCTCAAGCACTGCTTCGAGTAAAGATTATGAAACTTATATTTTATATAAAAAATATATTTTAACCAAATTTTAGCTAAAATTGACAGCATAGCTTAAAACAACACACAAGCACAGAAAAATGGAGATCTCACATATTAATCTTCAAAAGTTCATTATTAAGGGCTCTCACGAGCACTGCTTCGGTGCACGTTAATGGAACTTATATTTTATATAGAAAATATAATTAAACAAATTTTAGTTAAAATTGGCAACATAGCCTAAAATAACGCACAAGCTCGGAAAAATAGCAGTCTATCAAACTATAAAATCTACAAAAGTTTCTTAAAAAAGACTGAAAAACTGCACATAAACAAAGAACTGTCACAGAAAAAACCTCACAAAGGTTTTGCATAAAAATGAGGTCAAACACAACACGTGGGCTGAAGTGTCAATTACAAAGCCCACCGCCCCACATGCACACCGCCAAGCACGCCTTTTCTATAGCGCAACAAAGTGACGCCATATTTAAGACTTTTAGCTTTCTATTTACACATTTTCCTTGTTTCTTTTTGCGCGACTGCTGTCTCCAGCGCTGACTTCATTTTATGTTCGCTGAAATTATGTGTCCGCCTTTGGGTGGGTTTGCTAAAATTGTAGCACCACGCGTTTAAACCTACTCTGTGTTTTGCTAGCGGTAAATCAACATATATGCTGCTTTGCATTTTCATTTTTCTTCTCCGTAAATATTTTTATGTGTCACTTCAGCTTTTGTGTTTGATTTTTCACACTTCTTTGGAGCGCACTTGCATTTTTTTGCCGCTTTTAACTGACTTCTTTTTAGCCTTTCAATTTTTTTTATCTCGAATTTCTTTTACGTAACGCTTTATGCTACTTGCACTCTTTGTTAGATCCCCTTGTTGTGCTTATCTTCCCTGCGATATGTCATCATCTTTCGTGTTGTTTGTTTACACCCATCGCTTGCCATGTTTACGTTTGTGTTACTCACAGGCGCGTCTTCTTCGTTGTTGTTGTCGGCGTCAACTCTACCGCTATGCACTTAATTTGTTTGCTGCTTTGCTCCTTACTGTTGCCGCAATTTTATTCACTTATTAATTGTGACTTTCTCGCATATGTTCTCAAGTAGTTGTGCATCCTCCAGACATACCATTCTCACATGAATTATGTTTTCTCCACAGAACTTCTTCTTTTCACCTTTTTCTTGCTCGTGCTGCCTTTACGTGTCTAGCGTATTTTCCGTTTCTTTTATTTATTCCGTTTCGCATATCCTTTGGAGTTTTCCCCTCGCTATTGTTTTGCTTCCCGCTTGCGTTCATTGACCTCACACACTGCCCGAGTGTTTTTATGCTGTCGCAGCAAGCCTGTAACTTTGTTGCACATTCTGTTACCGTGTCTTTGCTGGCAATGCAATTGTGTCGTCGGCTGGTGGGATAGCAATGGCTCTACGGAATATATTCTATCAAGGTGGTGGTTTTACAATGACACTTGAAGGTGGTACCAGCTGTTTCATTGACTTTAATATGAGCTAATGATTCGGTAATAGACGCGTGTATTGTTTAGCGAAGTGGAAGACCTTTGAAGGCAGCGAAGATTTATGGCTTCAATATTTCGAAGATTCATATCTTAATTGTAAAATCAAGTAATATTTGAAAACTGTGCTGTGAACTGTGTTATAATGATGTGATTTGCTTCAAATTAAACAATAGTTCACTGTAAACTCCTCTCCAATATATATATACATGTTTGTCGTAATTTTTAAAACTTTTCACGTGCATAGTACTAAGAAATATATTTTTGTAACAAAAACTACAAGACAAATGCATTTTTACGGTAATATACAAAGTACTCTTGCAATTAAAAATTTTATGCACCCATAAAAGTATCGCCTAGGGATAGGCAACGATCAACAGTTTTTTTGTATAAAGTGCAAACTAACTGAGAAACCCAGTATATAAGGCATACAGTTATTTATAATTTTTAGCTACACTTTAAAACAAAAGCAAATATTTTCATAAATTTTAATTTAATTTTTTTATTTTAATTTAATTTTTTATTAAAATTTTTATTATGTTTTTTTTTAATTTTAATTTTTTTCTGTTTTTATTTAAGTTTTTTTTTCTCTTTTTTTATTTTAATCTTTTTTCATTTTATTATTTTTATTTTTTATTTCTTTTTTTTAATTTTAATTGTTTTCTATTCAAGGTTTTACTATTATACATATATACTCAAAAAAAAATTAAAATATGCGACAGTTCAAACACTTTACAACAAAATTTGCATTAAAAATTGTTATATTCAAACACTTAGAGCTTTTCATACAAAACGGCGCCTGGGGATAGGCTTTAACGCAACACAAGCCAATAAAAACGACAATTAAGGCAACTATTACCAATGCAACCTAACCTCAAAATTACTAAAAGCATATTTTTCGACGTTTCTAACATTTTTCTGAAATATTATATTAATATTTTAATTTTATGTAATTTTTCATCGCAAAATATGCAAAATTAAATGCATTTACAATAATCGAAAATTTCAATATTTTCAGCTCACGTGTGAACGGAGCATTATATACTATATAAATGCCATAAAAATATCAATATCATTCAACTGATACATTTCAACAGCCTTTTGCCAAGCACATTTGCTTTGCCAAGAGTTTTTCACATACACATTTATATGCAATGTCAGTATTTCCTTAGCGTAGGATATTTATAGCTTTTCAAATAGCTATAATACAGCCTTATAACAACAAACACACACACACATGCTAAGTAGATACAAAATAAAAATATTTCCTCACATGTATTAATACACCGTGAGCGATCAATAATACTGAATAATTAATTGGCAGACAAAAAAGTATATACAAAAGCAGAAAATTACGCTGTAGGAAGTGAGACTATTTATAGAAAGGAAGTGCAGAAAAAATCTGCAGAAATATTTAAATTGCTAAGAAAGAGAAGTCTTATTAAATTAAAGTGTAGAAGTATTTTTAGATTTGAAAATTTAAAGTTCAATTGTAACAAGCAAATGTTGAAAAAGTTGGACACTGATTTGAGAAAAGTTTGAGAAATATTACAGTGCTTTGTGTAGAGGTTTTCTAGATTTAGTATTAGCATTAGAAAGGTTAATTGTGAATGTAGAAATCAAATATGGTTTGCAATTATATTTTATTTTTAATGTGCTTGAGAAACTGTTGAGAAATCTATTGAGAATATAAATCAGAATTTTTTCGACCAGTGTTATTAATATTAGTTGATATATACTAAGAAAAAATTGTAATTTGTTTGAGAATAACGTAAGAAATGCTTGATATCAATTCGAAATAGATTCGCTTCATTTAAAGTTAGCTTTAGAAAATTTAAATGTAACTAAATAATGGCTAAATGAAAGGGATAAAGAAAATACAAGAAAATTAAGAAAATAAAAGAACAAGCTCAAATGACTTGAGAAAGTTATGGGCCGAAAACGTTTAAGAAACTGTTGAGAAAAACATTTTGCTGTTGAGAAATATATTCAGATTAATAATTTGTACTCAAGTTGTGTATATGGAGAAAGTAAGTAAGCAAATAGTTGAAGTCTGTTTGAGAATTGAATTGCGTATTACCTTAGATAGTTATGCAAAGAAACAAACATACATGTATAAGGAGAGCTATAGCATATTGCGCAAGAAAAGTATTGAGAAAGGTTTGAAACACAGTTGAGCAGCGTTTAGATATGCTTGAGAAAGTTGTTGAGCATAAAAAATGCCACGCTGGGTAAAGATAGCAAAGCTTCTTGCCCATTGTGGAAAGAAATGTTAGCGTGAAGTTAAAAAAATTTAGTTTGAGACCCAATTGAGGAAGCTTTGAGAAAATTATTGAGAATAAATAGTTCTAAATTTCGAAAAGTTATTGTAACTTATTGCTAATTGTAGTTAGACATGTTGTCTAAAAACTATAGTAAAAACAGTTTGAAATACTTGAGTACGTTTGAAAATCAATTGAGAAAATCTTGAGAAATATTTGAGAAAATTAATGAGGGCAAACTATGCTAATTTTCAAAAATATATTGCAGCGTTTGCTAAATGTAGATATAAATATTGGTGAGAGGTCGGTATATACAATATAATATATATATATATATATATATTATTATATAGTTTTCCGCATGACTTGGGAATGACTGAGATTTAATTGTGTAAGACTTCAAATTGAGAGAAGCATCAGTTTGAGTTAATATTTGCTTGAAAAACGCTATGTATGAGCGCAGATCAGTCTGTGTTTACAGCCAGTAGTAAACGTAAAACAAGTAGCGAACAGTAGAATAAAGAATAGTCCAGAAACTTATGAGCGTATGTGCCTTTCTCGGCACCACAACGCCGCCGCACGCCAACAATGAAATATGACAACATTATCACAAAGTAGTTGCTGGCATGACAAGTCATTTTTTTTTGCACGTTATGCAAAAGCCAACATTAAAAATGAAATAAGAGAATGACAAAGCAAAGGCAAAAATCACGCGACCGGCCAACGTCTGACAGGCTGCTTTAATATTAATAGTAATTTTCGTATTCTTGCTATTGTTGCGACAATACGAAAGCGGTGACAGCGTTTATTTCCACATTTTATTGTAATTTATTTTCGCTGCCTGCGTTGTTTTTTGGTTTTTGATTTTCGGCCATTTTTATAGCGTCGCAAGAAGTAGCAAACATGTTGTCATAATTTATTGTCGCTTTTGTGGCAAGAGTGTTTATTGCTAGTTTTTGGCAACTACCAACGGTAAAACTTTTTCGACTGCCTCTCCTTGCTAAATACATGTTCGATATTTTCATTATCCTTTTTGTGCACATTTCTTTCTATTTCCTTGAATACTAACGTTGTTATATATATATATGTATATATATAAGTTTTACCATATATATATATATATATATACATAAACGTATACACACACAAACTCGCGCAAAAAATTTTTATTTTTCCTAGGCAACAAAAAGCATTTAAATTTCTGTTCTTATTGTCTTCATTGTTGTTGCTGCTGTTTGTTTGTTTTTTGTTTTTCCCCGACAGACAGATAGTTTCCTTGTGTTTGCCGTTGAAACTGACTGCCAACAACCCGCGCCAACCCCCAACCGGCAGCCCATACCATCGCGCAAGTCTAAGCTTCAAATTCACTATACACTCGCTCACCCTCCAGCACATTAGTCCACAACTAAATACGTGTGTACTCGCTACTACGTCCTTCCACCCACTCCACTAGCTTTGCCGATGCTTTTGCTATTTCTATTTTCGGGGTTGAATTTTATTCGTTCGCAGCTTTCCTCTTTGCTGTCTGTTGTTATGGTTCATATTGATTATATTTTCACCAGCAGTAGTGTGAGCGGGGGTCTACCGTTGGCGCGCTGGTGTGAGTTGAGTGGCTCGCCAACCATTTATATATGTATGTGTGTGTTGCAGCCGGTCTACATGTTTTCGGCGCTGCACTAGTGGGTGGCTCTTACAACAATCTCTAGTCTGCATGTGTATGTGTGGGTGTGTGTGTGCATGTCGTTGCTTGCTTGTGGCGAAATTGTTGTTTTTACTCGTTGAATAGTGTATAAGTATTACCAGCGTGGAATTGGGGGGCTTTGCATATCAAATAAATAAGTGTGTATTTGTGTGTGGTTTGGTGTACTGATTTTGCTGGCGTTGTATTGTGGCAGCTTGGGCGTATAGTTGGCGGTATATCGCGTATGTAAAGTATTAGAAATGTGAATATAACAGGAAAATGGAAGAAAGCAAATAGATATGCTTGAAAATTATTTTCTTGAAGTACATAATATTTTTTTAAATTTTTATGACATATTTTTTCCATAAAAAAAAATTGTAAAAAACAAGTTAAAAAAGTTAAAAGTTTAAAAATTATAAAAAAAATTTAATTAAAACAAAAAATAAATAAATAAAATTATTGTCCAAAAGTTGCAATTATTTTGAGTATAGTTTTAATATTTTTCTGCCCCAGTAAATTTTTTCTTTAGTAGCAAACTTTTCTTTAGAAAAACGAAAAATTCCCTTACATCTAAAACTATTATAAGAAACTAGTCTTTATAATTTTGAAAAAGTTCAAAATATCAAAATTAAATTTTCGAAACATATTAATTTGTATGAAAATGGTTAAAAAATATGTACACAAATTAAGACAAGTTTCAAAATATTAGAAAAAGGACCGTTAAAAGAAAAGTAAAAAATTTCAATATTTCTAAATATTTAAAAATAGACATATATAAAAAAGTTTAAAAAACTTTAAAATAAAAAAAAATTTACATATGTAATTTTAAAAAAATTTAAAATAATTTAAGATATTTCAAAATATTAAAAAAAAGCTTTGAAAACATTTTAAAAAAGCTGTATTTTAAACAACTTCGATTTTATTTTATTTTTTAATCTAATCAGACTATTCTCATATTGCATTTTGATGGATTTTGAAATAATTATTCTTTTCGTCAGTATTCTGTCTTCTCCTTCTCCCTATTCTTCGACCACAACCAACTTGCATAGCACGCCTATACTACCTCTCTCTATCTCTATCTATCGCTTGTCTGCTATAAACCTTGTACGTTATTACCCCACAACGCCTACAAATATGCAATAGCATTTACTGATGAACAAAGATTAATTGCATTTTAATAAGAAAGTGTCTGAAGGATTTTTTTGCTGCTGTTTCATATCACTAATGGGTGGAAATAGCCGGAGCGGGGTCTGCGTCTTAATTGCGGTGAATTTAAAGTGTGTGCCGTGATTGATAGTGGCTAGAAATATAATTTTCTTAAAAAACTTGAATTGAATTATTTAAATTTTAATATTATTTGAATTTGCATTCTATACCATTTTTTAAATTAAAGAAAAAAAATTTAATTTTTTAAGCAATCAAATTTTTAATTTTTATTAAATATTTTTGTTTTTCGTTTCAATTTTTGACTTTGCATTGTTTAATTTTACTTAATTTAAAAAATTACTTAAAAAATTTAAAGCAAGTAATTTTAAAATTATTTTTTTTATATATATATTTTTTATTAATTAATTGTTTAACTTTTTTCAATTAAACAAAAATAGTTAAAATGTTTAAAATTATAATTTTTTTATGTTTTTGTAATTTTTTAAATTTAAATTTAAATTATATTTGACTTTGCATTGTTTAACTTTTTTACAATTAAAATTTATTAGGTAATAAGTTTTACTTTTTTTCAAATTTTTTAAAATATTTTTTATTTAAACTTTAATTTTACTATTATTTGATTTTGCATTGCTTAAATGTTTTCAATTAAAGAAAAGTAATTAAAATTTTTAAAGTTATTAATTTTTTAATTTTTTTTTAATTTACATATTAATATTATTTGACTTTGATATGTTGCTTAGTTTTTTATTTATTAAAAAAGAATATAATTTTAATTAATTGAAATCTAAATTAATCATTAATTAATTAATATTTTACACATATTTTTTAAATTTTGTATTTATTTATTAATCTTTTATTTATATTTGTAGACTTAGTTCTTTATTAATATTATCTTTTTAAAATTTTTGTATGAAAAAATTTAATTCGATTTAATTTTTTTTTTTTTGGTTTAAAAAATTATTAATTATTTATTTATCTTTTATTTCGGCTACTTAATTGTGTTTTTTTTTTCTTAATATTTCCTCATTAATGATCAAAATCACTCTAGAAAAGTTAAAAGTTTTCAAACATTTTTCGTTTTTTTAAAATACACCGTTAAGTTTGCCAACCGTAGCACAACGCTTTCACATACGCCCAAAAATCAGCCACAGATTTATGTATATCCTTTCTGGTGCGTAAAACTTCGCAATTAACCCAAATGTATTCGCAGAACACTGGGCGCTAGGCGCTTCACTTGCAATGCGTGTAGTATAATTGACACTTTGCGTGTGTATGTGTGTGTATGCGCGTGTAAAAGGTATGGGTGTGCCACTTTGTTATACTAGACAAAAATTTTCAGACACATATACATATAAATATATAAGTACTTACAATGTTTAAAACCGAGCTTTGTACACAAACTATTCGAAACTATTCAAAAAACTAAGAAAAGTTTCAAATAACACAAAATATTGAAAGTTTCTTTTTTGTTTAGATTTTATTATATTTGAAATATATATATATATATGAGAATATATTGTTTTTTGCAGGTGCAGGAGTCAAAAAATCATAAATGAATGTTCTCGAAAAACGAACCAACGAACTAACGAACGAACGAACGAAAGCAACGAACGAACACGCACGACTGACAACAACGATGATCCTTATGGTTTGCCGATTACTGACGATATGCCACAAGCTAACGCAAGGACCTAGTCGCTAACGTCCTGAACGCCTAGACAAGCGTCCAATTTGCAAAGCAGCAGAGAAATTAGCATAGCAAGTGCTGAGGTAGCGGTCATGCGTGAGCGCAAATGCTGTGAGAGCCACAGCAAAACGCTAGCCGCGCTACTCACACTAATGTTTTGTAGACAGGTGAAGTCAAACAGCCAATAATCATCCCCTGTGGCGTGTTTAAGCAACAAAGGCGCTGCCAAGCGAGAGAGAGAGCCGCTGCCTGGGTGAGTATACAAGCAATGTAAGGCATAACAGCCGTGCTTTTACTGTTAAGCATTACATTAACAGTGCAGCAACAGTACATGAGCGGCACTACTTGCCAATTGGAGAGTAAAAGTGACATTACAGCAGCAAGCCTCTCTTCCTGCCAGTAGCACGCGCTTGTGTCAGTTTTGATAAGCGCAAATCTAGTCGGAAAAAAGGGCAAGTCGAAATGCAGATAGCACTATCTACTTGGCGAATAAAGACATTAATGATATACGGAAAGAGTTGCAAAGCATCAAGCAGCCAGTTGAATAGAGAGCTCTAGAGCCAAAACAGTATGTGTACTGGGAAAATTTATATATAGAAGCTATGTAAATATGTAGCTGGAAAAGGGTGCGCTAGTTGTTTAGATGGAAACCTTTAGAAACTGATTTGATTCAAAGAATATTAAATTATAATACTAAGTAAAAAAATGTTTATTTACAAATTATTTCAAAATAATAAATTTTTTGTCAACATAATGAGAAAAAGAATTAACCTCGGCTGCACCGAAGCTATAATACCGCAATTCTTATAATATAAAAGTCCTTTATCTTGATTCTAAACGCTCAGTTTGTATGACAGCTATGTGCTAAAGTGATCTGATTTGAAAAAACTGCTCGGAGAGTGAATTACCTCACTCTCAGACAAGAGTCCGGGCCAAATTCCATGAAGATATGTTGTCAAATAAGTTTCAATTTCAATACAAGAATTTGAATTAGATCGCTCAGTTTATATGGCAACTATATGCTATAGTGGTCCAATATCACTGATTCCGACAAATGAACAGCTTCTTGGATAGAAAAGGATTTATGCAAATTTTCAAAAATATATCTCAAAAACTGTGGGACTAAGTCGAGTATATACAGACTGACAGACACAGATAGTCAGACGGTCATGGCTAAATCTACTTAGCTTGTCACGCTAGTCATTTAAATATATGTATAAATTATAGGGTGTTACAAGCCACTCGACAAACTTAATATACCCTGTTCAGGGTATAAAAATTGCAGTTTAAAAGTTTAGATCAGCTTAAAGACTCCAAAAGCACATTGTTATCTGCAAACGTATGTCGAAGGAACAGAGTATGTCTCTCGTTTACTAACATGCGCTCTCTCAATACTGCCTCTCTCTCTTTCTCTCTGTAAATACTTTTGACTCTGTGTGCCGTTATATATTTTCCTATGTCCAGTGTATATTATTCAAGCGGCGCACCCAAAACTAACCCTCAATCAGATGGCGTGCCAGTGAGCGCCTGAAACGAAGCTTGTATGCCATTACATGGGATTACAAGGACTCAACGACAGTTAGCGGCAACTGCAAAGCGTGCCTGGATGTAACTATATAGTAAGTAGAGACACACGCATGGCTATTTATGTTTGTATGGAGTATGTCTGTGAGCTTCGGTTGCAGGCAACAACCGGCAAAGCCAACTTAAACCGGCTGCAGAGCACAGCAGGAGCTGCGAAGGCGACCGCCACGCAAGCGGACATAAAACACATTAGGATTGATGTAACAAAGTGGGCAAACCGGATGCGGAACCAGCAAAACCAAAGGCGTAAGGGGTGGGGCGAACTGGAAGTGATAGACGACACGGCAGCATAGAGACAAAACAGGGTGAGGATAAATTGGTTCTGAACCGACTGGGAGGGAAGACAGGTGAAGCACAACGACAACAGGGCGGCAGAGCGCAGTTCGTGTGCACGCGAGGTGTTTGGCTAATTTTAGTGGAAAGAGCCGCAAGGAAGCGCTCTATAGTGGGATCTAGTGTGGTCAACTGAAGCTGCGGCCAAGCAGAGCAGCGCAGTCGGCATAACTGATGGACCGCAGCAGTGACGGCAACGGCAACAATAGAGCAAAGTGCCTGCGGAGGCGCGTTGCGGTCGGCAGTTCTGAGCGAAGATTAATCGTAGCTGCTATGGTTATTGTTGCATATTGTTGTAGTTGTGCGGCTGCCACTGTCACTGGCAAGCACTGGGCTCCTTCGATGGCTGCGCTCGACTGCATTATATGCTTCGTAAGACAACTGCGCTTGGCTGACTGTCACTGGCACAACTGAATGCGCTTGAATAATTTCGTCCAATGGATTTTCAAGTGTTTGCCACAAATGCTGGTGATGCGTACGCCGTGCAACACCAGCCACAATAACAATGTGTATATATGCGCAATACAGAAAGACTTTGGATATGTATGATATGCCAGCAAAGATATCTAAGCGCTTTATATTAACGTACAGCGACCGCCCCACTTGGCACCAACAGCCTCTCCTACCTTTCTAGATTTCCCTTTAAGCGCCATCTTTGTATAGCTATAAATCCGTAGCTCAAATATCCACACTAACGTCAGCGCACACATCAAAGCTGCCCAGCATTCGCGAAATTGCAATATCATTGCTCAACACGCACACGGACCCACATGCCATTAAACATCAAATGCTTACTCCCCTTTTTTTGGCACTATTTTCGTTATTAGTGCCTGGGGTGCCGTTAAGGAGGAGAAAAGTGCAAAACTGCAAAAAAAAATAACAGCAACAACCACGAAGTGAAAAGTTTTCGCTTTAAAAATGAATGAGTGCTGAAAATATTGATTAATTATGTGGCCAAAGAGTGATGTTTGCATAAAGCCATGTGTGTGCTGGTGTTGGTGGAGGTGTAAAGTTACGGAGCAGTAAAGTTTTGACATGATTTTATTTATAGTTGCGAATATTTCAGAGTACCCGCATATATTGCACTTTAAAAAACACAAGTCATTCACTTTTAGTCTACTTTTGGGCGCAATTAAGGTGGTTTTCATGAATTTGGAAAATTGGTTGTAGTTTACATAGTTTTGATGCTAATTATGTTTGAAATAAATAAAAACATGAAAAAACGTTAACTTCGGTTGCAGCGAAGCTATAATATCCTTCCATACAAGAGCTAGATTTTGATAGGTCTATTTGTATGGCAGCTATATGCTATGGTGGTCCGATCTCAACAATTTCTTAAGAGATTATACCGTGGCCCTAAACAATAATACTTGCTATTTGTCGTGAAGATATCTCATCAAATAAAAGAGTTTACCATACAAGCACTGAATTTCGATCGACCAGTTTGTATGGCAGCTATATGATATAGTAGTCTAATCTGAATAATTTCTTCGTAGATTATACCGTTGTCTTGGATAAATATCTATGCCAAATTTCGTTAAGATATCTCATAAAATAAAAAAGTTTACCATACAAGCACTAAATTTCGATCGACCAGTTTGTATGCAGCTATATGCTATAGTGGTTCGATATCGGCGCTTCCAAGAAATAAGCAGGTTCCTAGGGAGAAAAAAATATGTGTAAAATTTTAAGTCGATATTCTAAAAACTGAGGGACTAATTCGGATAGACGGAACGAAACTCTCTTTTAACTCTCTTCCTACTCTAAATGGAAACACTTCACAATTATCCCTTCGCGCTTTGAAACTTCAAACGTTGACACAATAATGCATATGATTCTTTATCAGTCAAATTGATTAAATTTCACACCACATTCCACCTCTGCCCTCCATTATAGCAACAACGCGGAGCAATTGCGTAAAAGTTTGCAAAATATTTGTCGGTGTTGCACATGACAATTGATTGCAAGTGACAGTGACAGCATACGGGTATTTGGCAGCTTCATTAGCATTTAATATCAAACGGGAAGCTAGCAATAAGAGACGGAAATCGAGCGAGACAGATATGGAGAGGAGAGGCATACAGTTAAGCCGCGCATTTTAATGAGATAAAACTTTCGGCAGCGCCGTCAACCGTCTCGAAATAATATCAAAATAATACGTAAGCTTTGGTAAATATTAAATTACCTGCAGCACGTTTGGACAATTAAATGAAGACGAGTAGAACATGTCTGGAAAACTCGTTTATCAGCATAATTATATGCTAGGACAACCCTTTGCTACAGCCACTTGGCTGGGCTAATACATTTTCTGCAATTATTCAGCGCATTCTTCTTTGTTCGTTGCCATGAAAATGCCGCCATATGTCTTCATTAGTGCTGCAGCGCAACATTTTCACTGTCATGCATAACAAATGTCAAATTAATTTTTTGGTGGAGAAATTTTGAATGTGTTTCGAAAAAACTGGGTTTATAATGCATTGGAGAAAATGTAAATTACGGAAAACAAATGGTCGACTGAAAACTAGTTTCGCTGGCGATCAAACGCCCTGTGCTGTCGTAACTGCAGTTGAGCTGATCAGAACATGGCCATATTGTTGTTGTAGCTGCAGAAAACATTCCTGAAATAATTTTGGAGAATGCTGCCAAGCTGTCAGTCCTTTATCTGATAAAAATCCGGGTCAGTGACGGTTACGATGACCCAACGGCTATCTCTCAACACGATGATAGTCGACATGCCGATAAACTGCAATCGTAGAGAGAATAAGCGCTTTGCTCTTGGATATAAAAAATAGAAACAATATTGAGCCTCGGTAAGATCAAAACTTTGCATAAAAGCAAGCTAAACTAAATCTCGGAGCTAGAAGGATATAAGAATAATAAAATAGTTGTGACTTTTCAAAGAGAGTCAAAGAGCGTAGGGGAGCGAAACGAAATCTGGATCTTAAGTGAGTTGTTAACTTAATATGAGCTAAAGACGTAGATGACGCGTCTTCTTCATCGAAAGTAAGTCGTCTAAGACTGTGACTGACCTGTTCAAAAGAAAGATTTATATTTAAGAAAATATAAATAGCTTAATCTTAATATTTTGACATATCTTTAATGCTTGCACATAACTTTCGCCGCAAAAAGAACGCTTATAATAGAGACACACCTCTCTTTTTGAGACACTATGTACATAACATAAATGCCCACCGTTATTTGTTAATGCAACATGTAAACATTTGTGATAGTAGGGATGTATAGTGTCTGCTTTTACTAACTAAGTATATACGATTTTTTGCTTTTGTATGAATTTATGTAGTTATACTGAGAGACGTGGAATGACCTAAAAAAAAAAATATTTTTATCACAGTCCCGAAAGTCCGGGATTCATATTTTTTGCACAAGTCGGGATCCCGAAAATTTGATATTTATCCAAAACTTGTTTAACTAATTTAAACAATTTTTTTTTTTTTTGTAAAATTATTTTTAAGGTTATGTTAAATAGGTTGGTCTTGTGATAAGTCTCCAAATCAAAAGAATGTCCACCGGAAGGTTTAGGTAATACATTTATATATTCGTTAATGACGCATTTTAAATGGCTGCTTGGCAGGCACGCCAATAACACCCTAAACATTGTAGAGATTACTTCAAAATTATTTTGACCAAAAGAACAATAACTTATCAGAAATCAGACTTTAACTAGCACCAGCCAATTTACCTAAAAAAAACATTTAATTAATTTTAAAAGTTTAATGTGAGTTGTTACAAAAATGTTTCAAAACAGAAATACAAAATATGTTCCAGTCCCGAAATTTCGGGGATATATAATATTTAAAACGTACCCTGAAAAAGTACCAGTCAAGCGTGCTGAAAATATTCGGGATCGATTTTGAATGTATACAGAAATACTTTTTTACAGGCAGTAGTGCAGAAAAAGTATTGAAAATTAATTTAAGGAAAATTTTTAGTAACGAGATTTCGGGACTATTTTAAATAAATTCCAAATTTTCAGCACAGTTGTGAAAAATTAACTGTTTTATATGCGGTATAATAATTTGTTTGCGTTCATTTTAATCGGCTTGCGCAAAGCGTCGCACAACAACAACAGTGTGAGAACAAAAGGAACAAAAATCGAACTACAACAACAAGCAATCAAAAGTTGTTGCCTACACAAAGGTGCTTAAGCAGTAAAATTAGCTTGTATGGCCTACCTGTATAAGCGTTCAACAATACTATCTTTTTTACACTCTTTTGCGCCCTTTCTCCTGGCTGCATTTCGCGAAAATGCAGCACAACCACAACAAGAACAGCAACAACACAGTTGCAACATGCCATATTTACAGCGGAAATTTATGACCGTAACGACTTATTGACATCGACTAATGCCTTCTGCTTTTATGTGTCGGCTTACCTTTTTACTGTTGCTCTTTTATATGCTTTTGTTGTTGATTTTGCTGTGGCAGAGTTCAATGAACCCGCTGGCGTTTATATAGCGGTATTTTTGTGCGATTTATTTTGTTTTTGCTTTTCCGCATAAGACGATTGGCTCACATATGAATGTTTGTTTTCTGTGTGTTTATGTGTGTGCGCCACGCAACAAAATGCAGTTAATTAAGTGCGCAACCGGCAAAGCCAAAACAACAACAGCAACGGTAAACAAAACATTTTTTGTGGATTTTTGTGTGACTTTTGCCCTAAAATGTGGATGCAGTGTGAAGCAGCATGACATTTGACAGCCGCTAGGCGGTGATATATATGTGTAAGAGTGTATATGTATGTGTGTGTGTGTGGCTTGCCTGCATTCGTTACGCGACAAAAACAAAAGGCAGTACAACAACATGTAAATGACATATGTGTGTGCAGCGTAGGCAGGCGTGCCAGTGCCAGAAGCAATAACAACAAACAATGAGTTAGACAAAAGACAGTTTAGTCACGTGTCTCCTGCTTTTTGTTGTTGACATTCAAGTGTCAAAGGACTTTATTGATAATTTTTATATTCACATTTTTATATTTTTTTAAATATTCTTTTTATATATCTACATTTTTTTTAATTTTTTAAAATATTTTTTATATATGTTTAAATTTTTTTTAACTTATTTTTTTATTTTTTAACATCTTTTCTTAATATATTTTTTTATATTTTTCACATTTTTTTAACGTTTTTTTTGGCAACTGAATGACGGTTAATGATAACATATGATTTCTTCACTAACTTTTAGCGAATGTCAAACTTCTTTTACAACTTTTCTTTAGCTACACTTTTCTTTTCATTTTTATGTTTTGTTTTACTAGCACTCATTTTTTTTGTAATATACGCATACTGTTAAAACCCTCAGCGCTGTCATTCTTTCAAGCCACAAACATTTTGTCACACCCCTTTAACGTTTGACGTACCTTCATTGTTGGAAAGCGGTAAAAAAAATATCCCTGAAGAATTATTTGAAAAATGAGCATTTATTAATTGCAGCAATAACAGGCCGCTCCGGAACAAATGTAGGTAAACCAAGTATACGAAAAAAAGAAATCAAAAATTAGAGCAAGACAATAAGCAATTTAGTGCACATGCTCATAAATGGTCCCTCCTATGAACCAAAAAAACCAAAGACTCTTCAGTAAAACATCACAAGCACACAGCAAGTGAGCTGAATTCCACGCTCTACAAACGCCCTCAAGTGCTTTCGTGCTACGTCCTGTTGAACTACTAGACTAAGGCATACCCTTTATCATGATCCCCTTATGAAGCGGTGATTTTTTTGCTCTATTGAAACCATCAAAAATTGTTCGCTTTGTTTACCGATGTTTATTCATGAGACTATGACTATGCTTCAGTAATATCGGTGCACTATCATAACACTATACTATACCATCTATTAATTCATTCATCTAAGGCCTTTAATGTTCTATCTTCTTATATTAATATATCAAATTGTCAGCAAGATAACACAAGTTCTAACTTCATCTTCACTCTTCCGTTATCTTAATTAGTCTTAGTCTATTATTTCACTACACTATCCGTCTACTAATTCCGTTTCTGTCCTCAATCTTCACAGCATTCTACATATCCGTCTGTCGCTTTTTATAATTTCCAGCTGAGAGTATCTGATTTCAACTTGAGGTTATCGTTCACTTCAGCTTTATTGCTTCGTTAGTTTCCTCTATTAGTTGTCTCACATTACTTCGGGTTTACAAAGTCGCAATCGGTTTGCACGTTGTGTATATTTCTTTCATTTCATAAAGGAGTAACTTTTTTCCTCCGCATCACCTTGTGCCCTTATAATAATATGCATCTGTCAAGTTTCATTATATCCGTCCACTAGTGGCTATCAGTTTTTTATCTCGTTCATTTATTCCACAGTTCCCACAGATTCTTCTAATTGCTGTCTGCCTTTTCATAACAGCTAAACCGCAATGGTTTATAGATTCATCATTACTAGACAAATAGTTTAGTGTGTTGAAGAGATCTCATGAAGATCAGCTAACTTAGTTTGGTTCCGCGAATCGGAAGATAACTGCTGCCATAAATTCAAAAAATCGAAAGGGCTCTGACGAAACATTGGACCTAACTAGGTTCCCTTGCTTTAGATTCAAGAGATAGAGGTAACAATTGTTGTTATTGTAGCCGCAACAAACATTCCTTCGCAGTATAAAAATCTGTGTCAGTTCCGGTTACATAGATCCGACTGTCGTGAAACGTCCGTGTTTATAAATCAAGTAGTTAATTAGGATTACCATATATGAGAGAGACTTGAAGACTTGAAGTCAGACGTAAATGTTGCTGCTTTCATTGATTAGGTCTTCACCAAACCTGACGAAGCTGCACACTCGCTCAGAGCCTTAAATCTACAAAGTTGAAGGAGCTCGGACGAACTTTGCGAGACCGTTGTCATTGTTACGCTCGGAGACTTCAGGTTCCGAGGACAAAAATACGCAGAAGAATTCAACTTGTAACTTCCTAATATGAAGAAAAGTAAAAACACAAGTCATAAGGTCATCTAATGGTTAGTACATAAAAATTTGCTGCCGGGCAATAGAATTCCAAATAGAAACAGTGAAATAATGATTACCGTAAATATAACTAAACCTTAGTACGTGAACAAACTATTTAACGCGCTTAATATTTGGGCTTTCGACACAAAAACAACCAATAAAACAGTAATAATGCTCAGTTATTATGCGTAGGCTACTCGTATAACTCTCAGACACACACGCGCCGGGAAGACGACGAACGGAAGGTAAAAAACAAATGTCATATAAAAATAATAAACGTAATCGTACACGTATTCCAACTACATTAGTTACGTATGTGGCGCACGCACACGCAACTCAAGAGGGAGATACAAACTCTTCCTTATCTGTTTAAAACCATCGCAATGACACCTTTCCTTCGACGCAAACACGCGTGGGTCATTTGTCTTATCCTTTACATGTGTTGTCCAGTGCGATAACTGATTATGATTATATTGATATGTAAGAGTATAAGGGGTGAGTGTACATGTAGTTTTCCTCAAAAATTATTGTGATGTGGCAATATATGAGCCACACGCGTCGAGTAATCGAGATAAGCGCCGCAAGTTCGGAAAATGCAGACGCATTGTAGTATTATTTTGGTGTGTGTATGTGTGTTTGTGGTTGCAGTTGTTGGCCAGTCTTTAAAGAAAAGTAGAGGTCAATGAACGGTAGAGTGTTTTTTAAAGTGTCGCTTAGTCAAAGCCGATAGCTCTGTTGTAATCTGAAACCGAAAAAAGTGTCAACGATTCGATTTTCGAAGTCAAACGACGATTCCAATTGGTCTTTATACAAAAAGAAACCACAGTTCGACATTCTGCTTCATCTTTTTCAAGTTGTGCGTTATGAACCCACTCGAAACTGACACACAAGACACAAAAAATTGGTTTATCTTCAAAGAGAGCAGCAGAGCTGAAGGTAACATCTGCAAAAAGAAGATCGCTGCGGCTGGTAGAGTGTTTAGGCGATCCATGTTATTATTAATCTTAAAAGCTTGGTGCGTCTTTACCTTCGTAGTATCGGATCTAAGGTCAGAGGTTATCTATAATATTTTTTATATTAAAGACAGATAGTTTGAGCGACTTGCGGATCATCTTTTCAATAGAACTCAAAAGCTTTTTTAACTCAGACATCATCTCAACCTGCAGTCAGTTTCCAGGTTTGGAAATAGTTTGAAGATAATAATTCGTAGAAACAGGAATGTGGAGCCAACTTTGGATCTGGGTAAATTTAAGTCACTGTGTAAACGCAGTTTAAGTTTTATTAGCTTAATTCATATCCTTTCCATTTAATTTTATTTTCCACAACTTTCTAGAGCTATGCGGCATATATTTTCATATATGACGTCGAACGACAAAAGTTTCAAAGTCGAAAACAATGATAACAATGCGGATTGTTGGTTAGATAAAAGTCCTTAGTCGAATATACAGACCTTAGAAACTGCCATTCTGCACGCCGAGCATCTAAGCTGAGGCTCACCAGGTTCCATATCCGAACTAAACTATTTATTGGTAGACCACAGAGGAAAACAAAGCTAGCACCTCAAAACACTTAAAGAAGCTTCATGTTTTTATTCCTTTAAGTCACATAGTTTAATGAAGCAGAGGTTATACCTCAACGCTCTTTCCATTACTGCTTCCATTCCAACTCGGTTCTATTCCGGGCAATTATTTACACATTGCTGCCACCACAACTGTGCTAAATCACTAACCTCATTTGCGCTTAGAAATATGTGTCGAATTAGCAAATATTGAAAGCAGACACATGTGCGCCCACCTACTCCACGACTCAAGTATATCCAGCTTGTGCGCAATCGAGTGCGACACAATGGCATGCGGCCATGTTGCTAAACTACATGTTCCCAATTCGCACAATCATTTTTCTGCAGCAACGGCACAGCGCTCCCATTAACGCATATGTCGAGGAGAAAGAGAAAAACTTTTCTGAACTAGTTTGCCACAGAAAGATGATAATTTGACTAGCATCGCAACGCATGAACTAACCGTTGGCTGTCCCAGCTGATTTAGAGTGAAACATTTATTAACGTTAATTATTTTGTGTACCCTGCTATAGATCACACACTTTCGCGAAGAAATCAGAAACCAAAGAAATACTGTTTCCACGGCAGAAACGAAACGAACTCCGTTTTATGTCTGGTCAAAGATTATCGCCCCGACAACATAACACAACAACCTACTAGAATATCAACGAAATAAAATTACTGAGTAGAACCAGCTTAGCTAGGATATTCAACACGCTAAACATTTTTTACAACTCGATTCGTATTAAAGGCTGATGCCGCTTAGGCTAAGCAAGTGTATAATTACCAACTCCTAACGCTTATGATTTTTGGAAGTTGTCAGTGGAGCTCATCAAGGTTAGCAGACTCAGGCTGTCATTTACTTAAATCTTTATTGGAATGAGACGACTGGAATGTAGGAACCTCGCTGTTCAAAATAAGAGCTTGAAGCATTTTCAATTTTATATATTTATGCAAATGGATTGATACTGTCCGCTAAAGCATGTAAATTCAGGAAGTCGTCAGTGGAGCTCTTCAATGTTCGAAGACCTAGGCTGCCATTTACTTAAAACTTTATTGGGATGAGAGAACTGTAATTTAAGAAACTTGCTATTCGAAATGCGAACTTGAAGCACTTTCAATTCAACTTTCAACCTTCAGATCTTTACAGCTCGTGCTTTCAAGAATAGAAGCAAAGCTGTTTAAATTTCAAGAGCCATCTATTCTACACTTAATTTGAGACTTTTTGAAACTTTGGTGCTTTTCTGACGCGGATACATTAGTCGAAGAAATGTTTAAGCCTAAGATTGATATATTGACTCTTTACTTAATGTATGCAGACGTATTCAGCATCTTGGTATTTATGCAGTTATTAATGCCTGTAAGGCATCTCGGATGCGGTTCCGAGCTATTTTGCACTTATTGCCTTATTTTTTGTGTTCTCCACCTTCTTCACTTCTTTGATTTTTCCGCACTTTATGCGTAGCACGTAATTTTGTTCAGTTGAAGTTTCGTCAGCCTCTTTTTAGTGCGTGCTACTTTTTCTGTGGCAAAGAGCTCAACATCCCTGCTACCGCTTAGTTTTCAGCTTGCGTCCCACACATACTTTACTTTCCTTATTTGCGTGCATCTAATGAGGTTTCAACTTTTTTCGATTTCGGTTTTTGTGCTGATGCTGTATTAACTAAAACGCTGCTCAGGTTTTTCCTCAGGTTGGCATGTGTAGCTGTCAACCCCGCGAGTCTTTAACCATAGTCGGTTATCTTGTTATCTTAGCGCACACTTCTCGTCTCGCTGCCTAGATATAATCTATGCGATATAAAGTTACGCATAAAAATAGGAAATGCTTGGTTAGCTAACAAGATGGCCGCGTTTCGAAAACAGCTGACTTGTCTATTTTATTTTTCTTGATTTACTGCAGCTCTTCATGCTCATTCATTAATCTAGCCACGCGTTAATGCGTGCCATAATTCTTCTTTTTCTTTTTACCACCATCCCCCTCTGCTGTAATCATTCATGCGCTCTAACCTTCTCTGGATTCACAGTTTCAGCTCAGTTCCAACAGCTTTCATTCATGCACTGACTTCAGGCTTTCATTATTTTCCACCACCAAACTTTCGCCACCTTCAGCCCTTGCGGCCGAACAGCTCGAAGTTGTCGCTTTCTTTGTTACCTCTGCAAATAAATTCGTGAAAAATGCGTGCAACATACTCACGAAGTTCCTTCTGTGTGAATGACACCCCATCCCGCACCACCGATTACCATACGTGGTAGCTTGGTGTCAGCCTATAGCAAAGAGCTGACAGTTTTCCATGACAAGCTGTGGCACATCAGCGGCGAAAAGAAAAATTGCGACCACGGGTTTGCATTTGAATAAGCTTTTCTTGTACTTCGTTTTCTTCAACATCTCCTCATATTTTTCCTTATATCTTCATCGAACCACAAACAATTTTCTATGCCTTCACACAGTTCCATTTTCTTTAATTTGTGCATAGTTAAATGAGAAAAGTTTTTGAGAAATCACTAAACAAAGCATTGGCGCTAATGAGTCCCGTTCTTGTAGTGCAAAGTATCGTGCAGACTTAGCCACGCAATTGTATTTGTCTAATTTTGGCTTCTAACTAACTTCGACGACAACTTTTGAACTTTATTAAGTGTCCAAGCAAAACACTTTTGCAACTTTTCAACAACTTAACATTTGAGAAGTCGAAAAAGTTCAGACGAAGACATCAAGTGTCGAAGGCAAACAAAGTTCGCTACATAATATCTGGCATTGCGGACTACAGCTACTAACAATAAATTAAACGATCTTATGTTGAAATCTAAGAGATACCTCCAGCGTTGGCTCTATATCCGTGGGTCAGTCTGGGCCGAGAACACAAAGCTACACCATTTGCCTTTATCCTTTGCGTGGTCACGTCAGTTGTACATCTCAAGTGTATCACATCCCCATCCAAGTCAGTTCTCTATGCAAATAATCCTTCCATTGGGCGCCCTTGCTTTCCGTTGCTAGCCCATGGGTCTCAAATCGAAGAAGCTCTTCGCTGGAGCATTGTTTTTCCAGCGTACGACATGGCATAACCAGCGCATACGTTGGATGTTTATGCACCTAACCATATCGTTGTCGTCGTAGAGTTCATACAGCTCGTGGCTTCATCTTCTTTGGCACTCATCGTACACACGGACGGCTTTAAACAGCTTTCGTAGAACAGTTTTCCCGAATGCTCCAAGTGCTTTTTTATCTTGGAGAGAGGCAGAGAGACTAACATACCACAAACACAGCGCTGGAGCTTCGAGACAGTGCGAATGATCGTTAAAGATCTTTTTTCATTATCAACCTTCGAAAAGACGCAATAACCAGGCACAGCTCCCAGCTTAGGTACAACAAAAATATTATATTTAACAGCGGCAGTGTTGCGGATTATGCAACTATAGTAATCACCGACATGCTTAAGACTCTTAAAGTGCCGACTTTGGTAATTATGGGCTGAACACAGTTCACTAAACTTCCGAGATATCTTAACTTAAATGGAATCGACCCAGTGGTAAAACTGTAACAAAAATGAAATAATCCATACATCGTTTATCACCTTTAGAACCCGAAATGAAATGAAATCAGCTCTGCTGAGGCGTTCCGAAAAACTAGCCTACCGGAACGCTAAAAGGATGTACTTGTAAACCATGAACCCGCAAAGAGCTCCAGAACAACAAAAAGTTGAGGAGCCGACAATGTAAAGAGGTCAATATAGCTTCCGAAAACATTTAGGTCCGGTAAAATCCGTGAAGAATGTTCAAAACTGAATGATGCAACTTTCTCTGAGCTCTAAATCAGCAAAACCGGGAGAAAATAAACCGGTACAACAATAATTTACGAAAAGAATATGCTTGGATAACGTCGCTGGGGATACATGTCTTTGAACGATATACATCAGTACGTTCCGAAACGTAGGCCTGGCTGTCTTGCGAATGCGAAGATATACGTAGAACGTTTTTTATGCTCTGCAGAGTCTCTCAAGTCTAGAACGCTAGAAAAAGACCAAAAAATCCAGCAATTGGAAGGGTTAACCTAATGGATGCCCAAAAAGACACACTGCTGTGACAAATAGACTGCAAAATAAGCAAATCACAAATAAAAGTCTGACAACACACTAATGAGTCTAATTGGATGCGAAATTGTGAAAATGTAACTTTTCAACTAACTCGAAGCACTCCTAAGCAAGTAAGAGTTTAATGAACGCTAAAAGCGCAATTAAAACGCCATTAGAATGCCACAGCTGTCATTTGTGCAGCAAACAACTCATTGACACACATATTGCATAGCAAGCTAACGTTGCAGCGAAGTGGCGTTAGCAATATACTGATATTTATATAAGTTTTATTTTACGTATGTGTGGGTTGCGTTGCTAGCGGTGCAATAGGCACACTAATGAGTGCGCTGTCAGTGCTGCAGGCTTTTTGGGATATAGAAATTATTAAAAAGTAAAACAAACAAAATTTTAGAATAAATGAAATGACAAAGCGCTGTAAGGGATTGGAAAGTGGAGAACGATTATACAGATAACAACGGTTTATAAATTAAGGGCTAGCGTGTTGATTTTAGTGTGCGCGTATATGCATATCATGGCATACATCTAGGCGGTAATATTATACGAGAGTATTTTCATATAAATGTCTATGAGGTAATATATAACCGCTTGATTTATGTAAATTAATAGTTGCAGCTCGACCAAATGTTACGATTTGTCTGTATGGACCTGCATATGTACATATCTATAATATACCACATATATACACGCACATGCAATTATATGTATACCCTGAACAGCGTATCTTAAGTTAGCCACGAAGTTTGTAACACCGAAAAGTAAACGTAGGCAACCTTATAAAATATTTATATAAATCATCAGCATGACGAAATGAGTCGATTTAGCCAGCTCCGTCTATTTGTAGTATATACGCGAACTAGTCCCCAAATTCTTGAGATATCGCTCTGAAATTTTGCAGACGTAATTTTCGCCGATATCGGACCAATATAGCATATAGCTGGCATACAAACTGAACGATCGGAATCAAATGTTTGCATGGAAAATTTTTTCATTTGACGAGGTATCTTCACGAAATTAGGCATGTAATATTATTTAAGGCATTAATCTAATCTCCGAAGAAATAGTATAGATCGGACGACTATAGCATATAGTTGCCATATGAACTGAACGATCGGAGTAAAGTGCTTGCATGGAAAATTTTTTTATTTGACGAGGTATCTTCACGAAATTAGGCACGAGTTATTGCTTAAGGCACAAATTATTCTCCACAGAAATTTTATTTGTGAAGGGTATTATAGCGTTTTTTGGTTGTCAAATTCAAGCTTTCATTTTAATATGTCGACAAATGCATCCCAAACCCACCCCGGATATCAGAGAGGATTTATTTAAATTTAATTTAATTTTTTATTTCTACTTTTAATGTTATTCACTAATTAAGTTAAAGTTGTTTTATATAATTTTCTTATAATTTCAACAAATTTTTTTTTATTTTTAATATAATATAATATGTTTTTCTAATATTTTACCAATAATAATTTTTTTTAATTTATTTTTTAATAAATTTTCACTGATACTTTGTAAATTTGATATTAATACCCATCATTATTAATGGTTTTTAATTTTTTAGCTAAATTTTCTTTTTTTTTTGTGAAATATTGTATTATTATTATAACTATACAAAATTTTAATTCAATACTTGGGACATTTTTATATTGTTTTTTACTTAATTACCAATTTAATTCAATATTAAAAATTTTCCGCATAATTTGCATTATATTTTATATATATAATACATTTTCTTTATATTTTCTTTACATTTTTTAAATTATTTACAAATAATTATTTTTTGTTAATTTTCCATCAATATATTAGAAATTATATATGTAAATATAATTTATTAATATTATATTCATATATTGTGTTTTCCATTAATTATATCTTATTTATTATTATCTCTATAAACAAAAACATTCATATTCAATTTTTGTTATTATTTATAATTTTTTTTTTTATTAATTTTTTATTTAAATTTTTTGTTTTTGTGTTTTTGATTATATAACAACGGCTGGTCCTAATTAATAAAAAAGGAGGTCCCAAATTGACATCAGCTTAATATCCACTATGCATGCTCGACACAGCGGGAAAGCTTTATGAAAGGCTACTTAAACCCCGACTCGAAGCGGTCATCAACGAAGCTGGAGGACGCCTTCCTAGACAACACGGCTTAAGTGCCGGCAGATCAACTCTAGGAGCTGTCAGATGCGTCATTAAAAGTGTAGAAACCGCACAGCGTTGATGCCATAAATACAAAAGAATAGTTTTGCTGGAGACCTTAGATGACGCTCTCGAAAAAAGCTTTAGAGCTATCTCAGACTGTGCTGCGGAGCTACTTTAGCAATAGAAAACTACTGTACCAAACTAGAGAGGGATCACGACAAATAGTGGTTACGTCTGGAGAAGCAGAAGGATCCATTTTAGCACCAGATTTGTAGAAAATCAGCTACGACGCCATAGTAACAGTCAAACTGCAAAACGAATCGTACCTCATTGGCTACGCGGACGACATTGAAACAGTAATCACAGCCAGAGACACAGAAGAGCCGCGAAGAAAGCTAAACCAGGTTATGATAAGGACGTAAGCATGGCTTGACTCACACAAGCTCCAGTTTGCTACGGAAAAAACATAGTTACTATGCTAACATATAATAACATAGCTCTCGAAATAAGTATGCAAACAACTACAAACATTCGAA
Organism: Bactrocera oleae; assembly: GCF_042242935.1. Taxonomy (NCBI): domain Eukaryota; kingdom Metazoa; phylum Arthropoda; class Insecta; order Diptera; family Tephritidae; genus Bactrocera; species Bactrocera oleae. The sequence goes on from NC_091539.1 coordinate 7,961,825, forward strand.
GGACACAAAAAACAGTAAACTAGCTAGGCGTAAGGCTGGACCCCAGACCTGCCAGTGACCTGCAAGTGGCACCTACCATTGCTGTGACGACAGCTTTGATAAAGCGGAAGGCATTTTTTACTCCCTCACGCGCAAAAAAATTTAGTACAAATATTTATGGAAAGTATTATTATTAACATTTTAAATAAAAATTGTTCATTTAAACTTTTTTATTTTTTTGTATATTGTTTTTAATTTTATTGCTATATTTTATTGATATCATTTGTTATTTTTTAAATGTTTATTTAAGTTATATAATATTGTTTTACAATTTTAATATAATTTTTTTTCATCATTCCTTTCTATGATATAATAATATTTAAATTAAATTAATAAAACTAAAAAAAAGTATATATTATTTAGTTACTTTTTTATTTAAATTCATTAATTTATTTTATAATTTATTTCTCAACTAACTCAATTTACAAAAAAAAATTACTCAAAGTAATATATGTAATTATAAATATATGCACATATATAAAGCATATAATTTTTAAATTTATATAATTTTTTTAAATTATAATATTAAATTTATTTATATTTAAATTGTATTAATTAAAGATTAAGTTGTTTAATTGTTCTAATTAAGTTAGTTTTTACATTTTTTCTTTCTTTAATTACTTTTATTACTGAAAATGTTTAAACACAGTAATATATATAATTATATTTTTAAATTACATTTTTTCATGTAAAAATGTTTAAACAATTAATTTTTTTTATATTTTTAATATTTTTTAATTATTATTTTAATTTTTTTTTTTTAATTTATAGAATAAGCTTTAATTAATATGATAAAATAATATACATTTTTTTCTTTAATATATCCTTACATTTTAATTTTTTTGGTTTTTTTTAATTTAATTTTGCATTTACTAATTATTTTTTAATATATTTTAAATACTTATTTTATACTTTACGTTACGTTTTTGCATAAATTTAATATTTTCATAATTTTTTTTTATGTCATTATTGATTAGTTATTTTCCCCAAGCGCATGTGTTTTTTCGCACACAATACTATCAACATTGTTAAGGTTTTTAGCGTTTTCTGTAAGCCTCGCATGAAGCAACGATCATCCTGCAGCCATTTATGCCACATACTTTTTTGTTTATGAAGTTTCCATGCAACAAAAACTCAAACTATTTATGTATGTTAACTCTTAGTCTCTTTTGAGTTTTTTATATGTGTGTGTGCCGTTCATGCACTTTAGCCTGCATTCCGGAAAATTATTGCCGTCACCTGATTTTTTGCTCCGTTTTTATACTTTCCCGGCTTATAACTACTGCACAACAACAACTACAAGTTATGCAGTAGATAAACATTTGTTGCCTAGTTGTTGCTGTTGTATGTGTATATGTTTGCGCTAATGTTTACACGCCCTCATGTACCCCAATGAACTCGGTTCCTGCAAAATCCCGCTTGTTTATTTACCTCCTGTAGGATATTGAACTCGACTTTTCCCAACGCATACACATACTTGGAAGCATAAATGTATACAAAATATATGTGTATATGCATATTTCATGTGCTATGCTCAACTGCGCTCCAACATTAAAGCTTTTCAGTGCAACAAGGCTCCAGTCCGGCTTTGCTCTAACCGGTTATGCAAGCTACATTCGAGGAAATCAGGTTGCACGCTTTGCTATCATTATTCAATATACCGTTATTTATCTACGAACCTTTGCCACCTTGCACGCTCTCTCACTCTGTCCCTCTCTCTTTATCGCTGTGCTCGTTTGCCCCACATTCCGCCCCCGGATGTCAGTGTGTATACCGGCCTTTAGACAGGGGTTTGTTTTGGCGTCTCCGTAAATGTTATGCGAGTTTCGTTGCTTTCACAGCTCCAAAGCGCTCGTTTGGGGTTGGGGCGTTGCTTCAAACAGTTAGAACAGATACACAACGGCTTGATTGCAAAAACAACAAGCGAGAAAATCTCATAATAATTACCGGTAGAGCGGTCTTCCTGTTCCGCCTTGGTTAGATTGCGCAATACTATAATTAGAGAGCAACTCTAATGTTAATTTCGTATTTGACTCTTACTCTCTCGCTAGGTTGATTACGGAAAGCATATGCCTTAGCTAAACTGGACTCATGGTACAACATCACAGAGCATAGTTGCATGAAGCAATGAGCTGCATAAAGCTACGACAGGAGAGCGAGAGTAAAAATGAGTAACGCTACAGTTAGTAAGTGAATTGAGCATGGCAACGGCAAATATATTCGAGAAAGCTTTCGAATTTGTCAACTCAGAGATTTAGGTATTGAACTCAACATCAGCTCATAAGAATCTGTATTTTATGTTAAATAAATTTTCCAGTCAGAGAGAGCAAGTGACGAGAAATCTACCACAAAAGTATCTCTCGCTCTATTTCTATTTCTCTACCTCAGTGCAACTTTGTGTAAAATAAAAACAATATCATATTAGCTAGAGTAGCGTGTATGAGATATAGAGTTTATACGCTCATCCTTTTTCCGCAAATGTGGCTATAGTTATCTCATTTATCAAGGGACTTTTGAATTTTTTACTGTATTGAAACTATTTTTCTCGCTGTTAGTATTTTTGCCACCCGCTATATTAACGCTCATTTATAAGTTGGCCTGATTTCTGCCATTTCCTTTAGGGAGCAAAAGTCTTTAATTACAGCCGGGATACTGAATAATGCATAATATGAAAAGTTTTTGTTCTCCAAACTTTAAATTGAGGTTATGAGTTAGGTACAAGTAAATTTGTAAGCCAACATCTCAATGGCTCTGATTGACTTAGACTGGTTTAAGTCCTTTATCGTCTTATAAAAGAGTAAACAACTGAAAGGATAATGCTAAATCTCAGAAAAAAATAGAGCTTTGCATTTTGAAGAAAAATTTAATAGCTAATAATAGATTACTTTGGAAGCGTGGAAGTAGTCGCTCGGCCTTAATATTTTTCTACAAAAAACGAGGTAGTCTAAGTATAAATTTTTATGTCTAAAAATAAATTATTAGCATATAAATAATGCATTATTCCTCTTAAGGTCGCAATACATATGGTTTCCGCCTCCATTACTTATTACCGCTTCGGTTAAATAGCTTTAGCACGAACTGTATTTAGCTTAGTTCACAGCTTCTCTAGCCTTTAGTTTTGGCACTCATTTCTTTGCTCTCTCCTAAGTTTGAAATCAATCTCGTTTTTATTTACTGAAGCTTTGAGTTTGCTGAGCTGAGCAAAGCCTTTTTTCCGTAGCAGAATTTTTGAAAAAAAATAGCACAGCGGCACACCCAAAAGTTGTCACACATTTCTCGCTAGGGAATACATACTTATATATTATGTAAGTATGTACATATACTAAATAGAAATAGCGGTGTAATTGTATAGTACATATTTACATATATACAAAATAAGTATATCCGATACTTACACTACTATTTGTTTTTTAAGTTTATTAATTATAAATTATGTGAGAGTTGTTTGTAATATTATTCAAAACTAATTAATTTAATTATTTTAAGTAAGAAAATTAATTTCAAGGACTTTGAAAATATAAAAATATGTTATATTATTTTTAAACCTAAGATGTTAAGTATATAATAAATCAAACGCCTAACTAAATAAAAATTTATGGGAGAATTAGCTGGTATATTCTTCAAAACTAATTAATTTAATATTTTTAAGTAAATTAATTAATTTTAAGAATTTTAAAATTTTTTTAAATTTTTTGTCAATATAAATTTTTACGGTTTTATAAATTAAACGCTAAAATAAATTAAAAATTATATGAGAATTAGTTGGAATATTATTCAAAATAAATTTTTTTTATTTTGAAGTAAGTAAATTATTTTCCAGAATTTTTTATATTTTATGTCAACCAAAATTTTAAAAATTTTCAATTTTAAACGCTAAAATAAATAAATAAAAATTACAGGATAATTAGTTGGCATATACTTAAAAATGTATTAATTTAATATTTTTAGGTAAGTAAATTAATTTCTAGAATTTGAAAAATATTTTAGACTTTTTCAAATTTTTTATATTTTATGTAAAGCTTAATTTTTAACTTTATAATAAATTTAACGCTTAAATAATGTGTGAATTATGTGATAATTAGTTGGAATATTATACAAAATTAATTAAATAAAATTTTGAAGTAAATAAATTAATTTCTACAATTTTCTAAATGTTTATAATTTATTTAACCAATTTTTTTTTTAATTTTAAACGCTAAAATAAAAAAAAAAATAATCAAGTGAAGTTAAAAAAAAATAATAATTAATATAAAAAGCAAAACGGTTAAACGTTTTGATTACAAATTTTATAAAATTTTTATAAATTTTTTTTTATTTGCTAAATACATTTTTTACAGATCAAATTTTTTATTTAAAAAAAATTATGTTAGTTTAGTTTATTAAATTTAATTACTTAATTAATTTTTATTTTTTAATTCGAAACTTTTTTCTAACAATTTTTATACACTGAATAGGATATCTTAAATTTGCCCCAGAAGGAAACGTCGACAACCCTATAAAATATGTATATAAATAATCAGCTTTCTACAAAATATATACGTACCATAAATGATGAGCGTGACGAGCTGAGTCAATTTAGCCATGTCCGTCTGTCTGTCCCTCAGTTTTTGAGACATCGATCTAAAATTTGCACACATTCTTTTCTTCTCGAGAAGCTCCTCATTTGTCGAAACCGGTCGGGATCGGACTGATGTAGCAAGTAGCGGCTATACAAACTGAACGATCGGAATCAAGTGCTTGCATACTTTTTTTTGCAAAACTTTTTTATTTGGCGATATATCTTCACGAATTTGGCATGAATCATTCTCTGAGACAATTATGCAATCTTCGAAGAAATTTTTCAGATCGGACAACTATAACTGCCTTACAAACTGACAGATTAAGATAAAGAACTTTTTATACCTTTTTATGCCATAAGATATGCACGTAGGAAGCGTATAATAGCTTTGATGCAGCCGAAGTTAACTTTTTATTTTTCTTTTACTTTTTCTATTTTATTTACATTTTTATGTTTGCTTATATTTTTCTATTATTAAGTTTTTGGAATTTACACATATTTGAAAGTTTTTTATTTGACTTGTTCAAAAACATTTAATTTGAATAATATATTTATTATTTTTTAATTTTCATTTTAATATAAAATATAATTCCAAATATTTTTACATAAATATGCAGTATAATAATTTTTTGTATGTCTTAATTTTCTATTATCAAGAGAAATTTAAATTTTGAAATAATTTCTTACTTTCCGTGCCCTTCAACCGCATTCAGGAAATTTTCATTTCACTTTTTACTTATCAACCTCCAAAAATCCACACTTTACACTCACATTAGAGCACAATTCCGGGGCACTCCTGCCTTCAACAATAACACAACAACAAATATAAATGCAAAAATATAAGTATACAAACCACCCATCCATGCTACACCAACACAAGCACACACACATACATCGTTATGCATTCGCCAAAACTTAATTAATGCAGCACAAGTGCACTTAAAAGCCTCGCTGACAGCCCATTTTTGCAATAACTCTTTGAAAAGCCAGCGAGAAAAAAAGCAAACATTTCGAGATAGAAATAAAAATGATGCATTCAAGCCGAAAATGGGGGTTGTCCAAAAATGTCCGTTGCAATTTGTTGTTATATTTTTTTTTTTTTTTGTTTTTTTTGTCAATGTAAAAAGTTGTATTTTATTTTTGGAAAAGTATGCTGCAAAAAAAATGCAACAAATTTTCGAGGGCTTTTGTGTGCACATTTCGAGAATTTCATGTATTCTATTTTTCGGACAAATGTTAATTGAAATGGACGACTGGTCAGTGGTGGAGCCTGAATAGCAAAAGAACTGACGGCGGTTTGAGGCGGTAGTGTGAGACACCCTGTTGTTTTTGTTTGACTGTTGAAGCGCTCGAGTGCCGACTGCCGATGCAGACACCCTCCCATGCACTCGTCGTGCGTTGGACAAACAGATTGCATTTTAATCAAGCCACTGTATGTGTGCGAAAGGATTAAGTGCGGCGGAGAAGCAGGAGGAGGAGAAGGGAAAAGTAAAACAGCGCGCGCAAAAACACGAAATGGGCCTGTCAGCGGCACCGGTCGCAAATACCGCGGTTAAAGCCGCTTGTAAAGGCGCGGTGGAGCTTATGCAAACATAACTACAATAAAACGATTATTCTCCAGCGAGCGTGGGGTGATAGGCATGCATGCTAGGTAGGGTGTATGCTGTGTAGCATACTTTTAGAGAGTTATACAACTTTTTTGAACGGTCACTTGAGGCTTGTTGTCTGATTCCGTGTATTTTTGTACTGTCACAAGCGTAAAGTTTGTTTTTATTTGAAGCAAAATTAAAAACCTAACCTCACATTTTCGCTTCTTCGTTTTCAGTACGTAAATTGTCGATATAAAATTCTCTAAATATACGATAAACTAGTTACACAACTAGTTTTCAATTGTCCGCAAAGAAACAGAAAAAGCAATGTTGTAAGGCCTTGTTTAGACTCGATTTAAGTCTGCGTTTAAAGGTGTTGAGACAAAGTATAGCATGCTGAATATTTTCATATAATTCTGTCACCTCAATCTCATTTTAAGTGCTTTTATATAAGGATGTCCTCATAACAATTCCCGGTCAACCAAATGTGGAATTATATCAAGCTTTTAATAACGTCGATCGAGAATCTAGGAAGTTCGAATGATGTTGAACTCCACATATTTACGAATTAGGACTATATAATTACATTTTGTAGTCTAAAACGTTGCAGCTGGAACCCTGAATCTAAGTAGAGTATATTTACGATTTCTATAGAGCCACTACGCTTAACACTTTGGTCGTAGTTATCTCAAAAAGAGAGGTACTTGTTCATGATGAAAAGTCTAAATCGACAGGTTTATAACAGATACCTTTTCCAGGGCGCAATACGAGCAGATTTTAATCATGAGATATCTACGTTAGCATTTCTGGCAACCTCTTTTTTTGGTTCTACACTTGTGGCAAGCTTTAAATTCGGAAGTCTACAAAACAGTCGTGGTGAAATATGATAATCAAGAATGTCTGAAATTATGTACGAGTGCATTTATAACCGAGATATAACTTAGAGCTGTTAAGTTAACTTTTCCTTTCTCTCTTTTGCTCTTTTTTTCTTAACCCAAATCAGCTCTAAAATCAATTCCACTACAGACCGGTATAGGTAATCGGCATGGACCCGGATATTTATCCAGCCCAGTACTGTCAACCCGGCAGCATTCTTCAAAATTATTTCAAGAATGTTTTCTGCTTTGTTTATAGTCACATCTCGAACCAAAGACTATTTTAACAGAACTCTCCCCAAAACACATTAGCTTGTGAACCTCCACCTTACAAGCAAGTCATCCGCTTAACTGTTCCTGCACATTACCTTGTTTATTACTGTTTTTCTGTTCTTATTTTTTATTGGCATTTTTTAATTTGTTTACTGCGCGTGTAATACAGTTATTTACGCGCAGAAATTGTCGTATTTTCTGCTCCCCTGTCTCTGTTACCTTTGTTGTTTTGATTTAACTGTTGTTTGTGTTATTGACATTATTTGTATTTTTACCGTTATTTTTTTTATTTATTTTACTTTTTTCTTTCCTTTCAATTAACTGTAATTTCTTCTTTATGTTGTCTTAATCTATACTAATGAATGTTGTTAATAATTCACAAATTGTTTTCGGTCGCTTGAGCATTGAAGTATTTTATTTGTTATTCCCATACGCTTTGGCCCTTTGGCGAGGACACTTTTTATTTCAGTGCTCAGGTGTGTGAGCCTTGTGAACGCTTATTTTATTAGTAGACCACAAAAGGATATAAACTTAATTGGCAGTTAGTTTACGGCAATTTTAGTGCTTGTTTTGGATTCACTTCGAAGGGGTTCGACACCATTTTTAAAGGTTTGGGCTCCAAAAAGGGTTAAAGAAAAGCGAATAAAAACTAATAGAGTTTGTTTCACTGAGCGAAAAGTTCTTTATTTATTTTTATCTGAAAGGTTTGAAGAACTAGCGACACTTTAAAAAAATTATTTAGTCTGACCATCCATTTTAAGCAAAACCTAATATCTACTTCCAATAACATAACCTCTAGAAACAACAAATTTTCTAATTTCAGTCTAGAGCTGAGAATACATTATCTCTAACTCCACCACCACCAGTTCAAACTCTGTTATATCACTATCATTTCATTTCATTAATTTTAATACGATTTTTACATTCCTTCTAGACTCGCAGTCACTCACAAATAGCGCATATAACTGTAAAAGTCGACGAAGGCAAAATGGCTGCCGTAATTTATTGTTGTAGGCCATTAAGAGTTAATGGAGCAATAGGAAAATATTTAGTTTTGTCAGAAGTTTGCCATTCCCACATATATATAAACGGAAAGGAGTACATTGTTACATTTATTTGCTAACTCAGCAGTTAAGAAACCATTTGGAAAGCAGAAGAACTACAAAAGAAAATAAAAACTTGTTTAAAAGTAGAAGGGTGGTCCAAAATAATTGTTGTTTTATCTGCCGTTAGATATACTTTTGGAAGAAACTGTATGAGAGCGAGGGAAAAATGTATATATTTGAAGAGATTTATAGGAAAATAAAAAGAGTGTAATGAAATTCACTTAGTCATACAAATATTTTCTATTTTTAGTAAAAAATTACAGTGAATTGGGCTTAAATGCTACATTAGCTTACAAAAACGACGAAAAAACTAAATATGTGAAAGTTTTCTTTGCCAAACAATGTCTCGAAAAAAATGTTATATATGATTAATGCATAAAATTATCATAATATTAAATACCAACTTTCGAAGATTTGCTGAAAGCTAAAATTTTTCTTTAAGTTGTGGACGGTTTACTTCAGAATTAAAATGGTATTGCAATCGAATCACATACAACTTCTACAAAGAAAAGAGCTTTTATGGCATGAGCTTTTCGAAGCTTTTCTCAGAGCTTAAATTTTGTTAAGCTTTAGGAAATCTAGCATTCAAAAGGTATTGAAATTGTCTCAGATACAAATTTTTCAAAACAGAAGAAGCTTTTATGTGCAGCTTTAAGCGTGCTTTTACCTATAATGAGAAAGTGTAGCTCAAACTATTATATAAGATCAAGGAATAGTGCCAAACTTTATTTTGATTACATGAAGCAAAACAGGTTTTAAAAGCTTTTGTACATAAAGTTCATTGAAAACTCAGTTTAGAATTAAACATAGTAAATTCAAAAATAAAACTCCATGGTCACTATAAATTTGACCTTTAAGCAGTATTTAAAAATTTAGAAATCTGCCTAGACTTTTAAGGTATTATTTAACGACTTCACTATTAGAAAATTTTATAGAGAAAGTATGTATTTAAATGTTGCTTAGAAAGAAATCAAAAATCAGTTGAAATCGGCTGAAATTTTTCAAAACAAAGAAAATAAGAAGCAGTGACAGTGAGCTTTAAGTTTTATACGCTTTTTAAGCTCTTTTAAATAAAATTTCGGTACAAACGGTTTTTATAATTGAATATAAATTCCGAAAAACCTAGCCATTAGCGTATGTTTTTTAGTTATAAATCGATTTCAAATATGAATTGAATATTTTAAAACGAAAGCTTTTACTAAACTTCGTGGGCTTTAACTTAGATATAGAAGTTGTATTGTTTACTAACAAGCAAAATAAGAGAAAATAACATTTATAGCGAATTAGTTGAAAAAAGAAACATGAAATAATAAAAAACATTAAGCTTTAAAAGCTTTTATTAATTTTATATTGTATTTTAGCCACTAAAATAATGAAAGCTATTACTTTTAATGTCTTTAAGGTGCGCATTTAATAAAATGTATGACGTAATACCTTTGCTTCAGAGCTTTTAAAAGTTTTGGAAGCTCTTGCGAATTTTTTTGATAATATTCTTCTTCACTTCGAGAGCTTTAACGAAGATATACAAGTTGTACTAATAGGCTAAATCATATAAAAATATTTTTAATGATAACTAAAAAAAGCTTTAAAAAGATTTTATGAATTTTATAATGTGTTTTAGTATTTTATAATAAATAATAATCATTATAAGGTCTTTAAGGCTCCATGTACCCGAAAAATCTGTTCATTATTGCTCTTAAAAAATTTGGGAGCTTCTGAGAGCTTTTAAACCTTTCTTTTGAGAGCTTGGTTATTAATCATTTGTTTAAAATTTTAGCTTAGAACTAATTCAAATTGTGTATAGCGAAATCGGAGTATCTGTTTGAGAGTTTTCAAAAGTTTTGAAAACTTTTGAGAGCTTTTTTGACAATTTTCAGTTTTATATTTCTACATTTAAAAATGTAATAATTTATTTATATTGAAAATTAAATCTTGTATAGCGCAATCAGAATCTCTGTTTGACAGCTTTCGAAAGTTTTGGGAGCTTTTTTAATAACCTTTCGTTAAAACTTTTTACTTAGACTTAATTCATCGATCTAGAAAATCAAATTCGGTATAGCATAAGCAGAAACTAAAAAACTAAAAGATAAGTAACCACCTAGTGAATTTCAGCTGCTCAGATTTCCCTTTCATATTCTAATTTAATAATATTGTTAGCGAAAGTTCAAAGCGCAGTTTTAATTACAATGATAATTAACGAAATATAAAAGTAAAGAATGAAATCCTTCAAAACTTTCTCAATCAACTTTGACACCCACGCCCGCACCTAAATAAAGTTAATTGCGGTAAAACAAATAAAGTTTGGGGAAACTCAAAAAATTTCTTAAATAAACTAATAAACAACCCTTTCCTAGAGCCACTCAAGACCTAATGGCCTCCGAATTTGTGGCAAATAAAACAACAAAAAGTAGTCATTAAGCGACGAGAAGCAACTTTTCGGGGCTGCACTGCAGCTTCTTCACTTTCCAGCCTATACTCAATGGCAAATCAAATTAAGTTTCGCATACAAAGCAAGCAAAATTGCGTAAAATTGAATTGTGCACACGCACACACCAAAAGATATATATTTATATATATGAATATACAGTAATAATAGATACTGAAGTGTGGGTGTGGTTGTGGTCGGATGCAGAAGCAGGCCAACAACTAAATGGAGCACTACGACTGCTACGACGAGCAACAAACCACCTTTAAGGGCTGCTGCTGCTGCTGCTGCAGCTGTGAGCGAACGCTGCAGCGCTCTTCGGCACTCTTCTTGCAATTTGCACTCTAATAGCTTTTTATTGTTGTTACTGATTTGATTTGAATTGTTCGTTATGAATTTTCCGTGAGCATGCAAGCCGCTTGACTGCGACCGGCGCTTCTTCCATGGAAGGGTCGGCTCATTTGTTTGGTTTTGTTTTTGCCTTACTGGTCGTGCACCCGAATTTTGCCGAAATTCCAGCTAAAGCGCAAGCGCCATATTGATTTTTCCACGAATACAACCAATTTTACAGCAACAACGTACGTGAATTTCGGCAATTTATCTGCCAAAAAATATATATAGGTTGATGCGAGCTGGCGCAGGAGCTAAACGTGAAGCTGGCAGCTGTATGTTTTTGTTGTCGGTTTTCGCCAGCGCCGTTGCAGCAAGCATCACGAATAAGGAAGCAAGGTGAGCGGTAGGTGTGGGAAAAACTTTTCAAACAACAGTAAAATGCAATGCGGAAAGCATGTTAGTTGGGGTAAACATAGCGCCGACTGCGCAGCTTTCGTCGTCATGGACGCCGAGTTTACCAGATGTTGCCGCGCTGCATGAAAAATTTAGAAGCTTCGTGTGTGACAGCGCGCTTCACTGACTGCAGATACTACTCACCAGATACATACAAACACAGCATGGGTGGGGCGCTTACAAAATATATTATTCTGGCTGTCATTGCGAACCGGTAGTACCGATTCGTATAACAGCTGGTCGGTTGCATGACACACGTGGCCAGGCGAGAAGGCTCACAGATGATCATGTTGTACACTCGAAGAGTTATGAAAAAACTTGTAGCAATAAAATTCAGAAAAATTAACTTGATTTTGTTGGGAAGCGTAAGTAATTTTTCATCGCGAAAGAGAAGCCGACGCTAGTACGAAAGATTGCGAAGATTCAAAGTTACGAAGATGAAAATTGAGAAAATGCCGAAAAAAATTAAATTCAAGACGACAAAATGATGAACGAATTAACGAGCTGTGGATCGGCGGAGACTCCAATGAAACAAACATCAAATCATCGTGCATTGTAGGAGGGACCGAAATGCAACAGTGTCTATTTGAGTTTGAGCCGATAAAGAGAGAGATAAAAGGGATTTTATAAGCACTATAATGGGCTTTCTCTTTTAAGATTATAGCATCCTTTCCAAGTTTATTTCAACAGTTTGTTCAAATCGAAAGAAATTAAAGTTATATTACGCTTCCACCTGCATTTTGTGGGAAAAATAGTTTATAAAATTTCCCCTTTTTTATATTATAGATTTTTTTTTAATATAGGTATATATTTTTAGACTAATTTCTGTGAAAAATATGTAAAAAAATGTCATGCGAGAAACTGAAAGTAAAGTTTGTAATTGTATATCTTTGACATTTAACTCAATATATGTGATAAAAAATAATAAAACAAAAATATTCCTTAAAAAACTCGCATGACACTTTCAACTTATATACTGTAAAAAGTTATTGTAATAAGTAAAAAAAAGAATATATGTAATAAAAACTAAAATAATTTTTAATTTAAAAAACTCGCATGAAAGTTTCGTCTCGCATGATATTTTAAGAACACCTTTTATTTTATACTTTTTAATATTTTGTGATTTTCAAGCAAACAATTATTGTTATTAAATTTAAAACTTTTTAAAAATGTCATGCAACATTTTTTTCGGTTGTAATGACTTGATCACATTTCAACACATCCCTAGTGTTTGCTTGCAAAACAGCATATATTGTAGTAAGATTTTTTTTCTGTACATACACAGCTATATATGCTTCTTATACATCTATTAGCATAAAAAGTTCAACCTAATTGGCCAAAAGTCGCACGCATCTCCCAACGCTTTATTAGCGCCATTTTCTCACTAAGCTTTGCTTATTACTTTTATTTCCTACACTTATTTAAGCTACGCCTTATTTTCATTTCCATATCAGCTGCTGGACGTGTTTATCGCACACACTCACACATACACACATGCATATACATAGAAATTATGCTGCTAAAAGTAGAAGAAGCAAATACGAAGAAAAAATCACACTTCGGCCTAATGTTCAGCGTAAAATCACGTAATTTGGTTTAAGTGCAGTCCCAGAAATTTATGCGCAATCAGAATATATGCAGGCTTAGTGCGGCAAATACTTAATGCGAGCACTTACAACGAATGACCAATAAAGAGGCGGACACATAAATGGTATTAATGTATGGATATGTATGAATATAACTGTACATATATTTGTTTTAAAAAGCTTGAATTTAGATTAATATTATTGTTTTGACTTTTCGAAAATTCAAAAATTCGAAAATATTGTATGTTTAATTTTTAAACTTTTATTTTGGTAAAATTTACATTTTAAAATTTTTAATTTAAGTTGAACCTCAAAAAGCTTAGTAAAAGCTTTCGTTTTAAAGCTCATATTTGAAATCGATTTATAGCTTAAAAGCTAACGCTAATTGCTAGGTTGTTCGGAATTTATTAATTTTTTATACTATGAAATTGTAATGAGCATTAAAATTTATATATGTTAAAATTTTAAATTTTTTTCAATAAATAAACAATATAAGGTTAACTTTTATTAATTTTTTTATGCATAAAAATTTAATTTTTTTTATACGAAATAAAAATTGTGCATTTTCTAAATTTTTTTTAATTTTATTAATTTTTTATTAGTTTTTATTTAATATATTTTTAAATTTTAATTTTGGAATTTTCCTTGCCTTAAATTTTTTTTTAATTTTCAACTAAAAAAAAATATTCCAAAAGTTTTGCGAATTCAAAAAGTTCATAAAATAGTTTATATATTTTATGTTTCATTTTTAAAAATTTCACCAAAAAAATTTTTAAATCTCTGAATTTATCTACAAAAATAGTTTTCAAATATTGCTAATATAAAAATATTTGTCAGCATTTAATAATTCACGATTTTTTTTTAATATTTTTAAATGTGCTATTTAACTTTATTTTCGCAATAAAAGTAGGATTCAAAAAAATTTAATAAATATTATTTTAAATTTTTATTTAATAATATTAAAAAAATAAATTAATATACATTTTTTTATTCAAAATAACTTAAATTTTTTTAAATGTTTTTTATGTTCTATTTGATTTTTTTTTCCAGAAAAAAAATAAGTTGCAAAAATCAATATATATCTTTTATTTGAATTTGTGAAATTCTTCAAAAATAATTCAATTCAAATTTTTTTATTCTACATAGCATAAAAATTTTTCAACAAAATTTTTTTAAAATTTTGATATTTTGTTTTAAAAAAGAAAATGTTTTAATTATTTTTTATATTTTATAATTATTAGTGCAGTAAAAATGTGACTCCAAAAAAAAAAATGTATTTTTATTTAGTATGAATATTAAAATTTCTTTTATAAGGATTTTATTCTCTAGATTCCTTTTAAATGTAGTTTTTAATTAAAAATAATAAAAAAAACTAGTATTTTCCACCGCCTAGAGCAACTCTCTACGAGTCCTTAGGCCAACATTATTGATCAAAATGCTTGCAGTCACATCAATCAGCAAGTTGCTTATGGCATGACAGCCCTTGTCACCAACTACCAATCACCAGCAGACACACATATGCCGCAACACAAAGAAACTTTTACAAGCAAATCTATACACACATATACTCACACGTATCGAAATGTAAGAGCAAATTTGCAAAACAATCTGCCTCTGCGGCAATACAAACAGCATTTGCATATGCCAAATAAGCAGCTTTGCACACATATGTACTTACAACAGACTAATATGTGTTTGTATGATCCTTGTGTCATAAATTTATGCGTATGTGTATGCATATCCTAAGCACTCAAGCAAATTATTAAAGGCAGCAAACAATAAACAAATAAATCAGCGTAAATAAATAGAAACTTACACATTTGCCAATACAGTTATATTTGCATATACATATATGCAGATATGTTTGTCTGTGTATGTGTGTGTGTGCTTCCATAAACTCCTTACGGCATTTGTATTGATAGACAATACAGCGTTGGAAATATTAACAAATACATACATAATAAAAATAGTAGTTCGACATGTAGGGTTACCCAGCAAACGTTTAGAGTTATGGTAGCAGATAACTGATATTTTAACCCGTGGTTAGCTACTAACGGTAACACAAGGCTAACAAAGTAAGAAAGATAGAATTATGGCCATTTCAAATCAAAAACAGTAAATTCTAAGCGCTCATTTTGATTTAATCAACGCTTAAAGTGGCGCTTAGTGCTTACTTGGCTTAGATTTTAAGAAAATACACTTCTATAATGACTATCATGAATTTACTAAGAAAATTTTGGAGAAAACCTTGCTTAACCACTGGTTAAAGTGCCGGTTGGCGGACAATTGGCTTTTTAATCATGTTTCAAGAAAGTATTTTAGTAGTGGAATCTTAGAAGTTTTTTTCTAAATTGCCAAACCATATTTCCAAAACAAGCGTAGAACTCCCAAAACCGACAGTTAAACTGACGGTTAGTGCTTAGTTCGATTAGATGTTGAGAAAATATACTTTTGCGCTGATTGCTATGGATTTATTGACGATATTTGATTTAGCTAGAGCTGCTTCTCGAGATCAATTGAATTTTCTTATTTAACCATAGGTTTAAGTGTCGATTAGTGATTAGTTTAAGTGCCAAATTTAATTCTCAAAATGTGTAGTTAAAAAGCAATTTTAGCTTTTAGTGGTGTGGTGACTATTTTTGTTTCTGCAAGTTTTCGAAACATGTTCGGCCGTGAAACCCGCTGATATATATCTGTTCTTAGTTTAGAGCAGCTTATAGCGAAGATTTTGAAATTTGTGTTTGGAATAACTCTTAAAATGTATATATTGGGCTCTTTAGGAAGCTTCATCTAGGTATGGAAGGCTTTTTGAATTGTTTAGGAGGCAGCAAATGTAAGAAAATTTCAATAATAGGAATTAAGGAGGCCATAAGCCATTCTAGGTAAGAGCTTATTATAAGTTTTTGGAAAGTTAATGTCGATCGAACTAGTAATCACAAACTAAGCGGTACGTATAAGTATCAAAGTGAACATTAATTTATATCTAGCCAAGCACCGTCAGCTCTAAAGCATCATTCAAAATTATTGGGGCTAAGTTTTCTGGGTCATTATGACACTTTATTATATATATTTATATTAAGAGACAACTTTAGACCCTATAAAGGAAGTGCATTACACGGTCGGCCGAGAGTTTGCCAAAAATACCTAATATTATATTTACCACTTGACTAAGATAATTTTAGTAACTTTTATATATATCTCGACTATAACAATATAAAATTTGCATTCACACACACATACAGAATATTTACATAAACATAAGCATAATCATATTTATAGCAAAAACTTCTCGAGCACAAAATTAGAAAATCTGACTTTACATTTTGGTGTAAGAAACAAAACGCAAAAAATGTATATGCCCGAGTGTTGTTATATGCAAAGTTTCTGATTATATTATCTAATATTTTCTACACAAACACACAAGCATTTGCGCCTATAAAAGTTGCCTTATTTGCATAGACTGTATATTTGTACTGTTTGATATCTGATATTTTACATGGAAATTGTAAGCTATTTACATATGCATATGTGTGTGCATACATACATAGTATATACATAAGTTCATATGCGTGTCCTTTGTATTGGTCTATTTGCGCTGCTTTGTTTTGTTGCTGTCAAAAACTGTGATTTACAAACTTAATAGCGTAGACCATGTAAGCGTTAGCTGACACACTAACACAACTACATATATATACAATTACATTTATATACAATGTGGAAAAAGCAATTCATTTACAGTGGCTTTAGGTTGACATATCCGGCAATAAAGTAGATGGAATTTGGCAGGCAGATAAAAGTTGAAGCGAACTTGCTTAGTTAACGGTAATTGACACACATATATATTTACAGTTTATAAATCTATCTATTTTATTTAAGTTAATTTACCGATGTGTAAAGTCTGATAAAAAACAAGGCAGTAAGGACAAAAGTATTGCATAGGAAAGAAGCGTGCAAAAATGTTGAGCAATTGAAAATTGTTTAGTTACCAAAACGACCAAATTATAGAAGAGACAGTTATTATATAAGAAACAGTTATTTGTAAACTGTTCCATTGTCATAAGACAGTCAAGTGAAACATAAAAATCCATAGAAAATACTTGAAATCATTTAATTTCATTTATTTTTGGTCAGCCAATGAGCGAATTACGTTCAAAACAGTTATTTTTCAACTGGCATATGTCTTTTTTCTGTTGGCATTTGTCATTTTTCTGCTTGCGCTTGTTCTGCCATATTTCTAAGGTCGCTTAAAACATTAAAGTCAGCACAATATACTGGAAATCATTCAGTTATTGATCAGTTAACAACACTCAAGTTTGTGTGTTGATAACACACAAATATTTGTCATTTATAGCTGTCATTTGTCATTTCATATCGCAATGGTCGCCTAAAATGAAAGATTCTACGTATTTTATACGACAGTTTTGAAGTTATAAATTTAAAATCATCAACTTCGATAGAAGCCTGTTAAACCACACCACTTGTCACTTGTCATTTCATGTCATATCGCTGCTGTCAGTTATTTTACAGAAAAGTCATTAGAAGTGTTTTGACACAATTATTTATCTAATTTTTTCTTTCAAAGTAAATTGCGGCCGTTTTTTAGCTGTAACTTGTCATGTCATATCAAAACTAACAGTTATTATACCTAAAAGTCAATACACAATTTTTTATTATTTTTTTTTAATACATTTTTTTTTATTAAATAGCAGCTTCTGCCCTCAATTTCTTCAAATAATTGCTCTCGCTAAACTATTTTAGTCATCTGTCAGCTGTCATGCCTGTCAATTATCTTACAGAAAAGCTAATAGAAGTTTATGCACATAAATTTTTTATTCAATAACAATTTCTGTCCTATATTTTTTCCAAAAATTGCTTTCGCTAACTATTTAAATAATTTTTAGTCACCTTTCACATGTCATGTCATAACCCAGCTGTCAGTTATTGTTTTATGAAGTCAATAACCTCAACCTCAAATTTAACAGAACCTCCATCTGGCATTATAGTCGGCCAGTATAAACTATCATAACCTAAAGTCAATAAGCTCTTTTCCATAGCATTTATTGAGCTCATGCCACTAAAGGCTTGCTCTTGCTGTACCGTTATAGCATAGTCATCTGTCAAATGCTATTTTTGTGACTTTATTGTTATTGCTGTTTAAGAAAGCTAATTTCTGTTAACTTGAAGCTGTCAAGCGCCTTTCATTTGTCACATTAGTTGTTCACTATGTTGTGATGATATTTTCATTACTTTCAACTGTCAATAACTATTTAAAGTATTATAACTTGACATTTACAACGTGTTTCATATAAATTGCTGTAATTTAAAAATTTTATTTTATTTGATGTTGTCATTTGTCATATATGCTGTCAACTGTTTTTTTAGTATATTCTCAGTATTTTTCTCTATCTCAAAGTGCTTAAAAGTTTATAAATGCGCATAAACAACTTGCTACTTGTAATTTTAGTCATAGTCAGCTGTCATGTGTCATGCGTCATTTGCTTGTCAATACAATCAAACACTTTACTAATGGAAATAGTGACTAAGATACAGTTGAATATCAGTTTTCTTTGAACTAAAAATGCGCCAATTGCTCCCTGACTCGCTTTAACTTCTTTAAATGACGGAACGCCTAAAAGCTGCTGCCGTATATTTTTCAGCGAATTCCTAGCCTTGGCGCTGAGTAGTTCTCACATTAAATGTGGCACTTCAGCGCTCATAAAGGAAGTGACGAAAAAATATTGTAAATAAAATAAAAGTGCTCAAAGTTGCCGAGAATTTTCTGAGCAAAACGAATTTCAATGAAGGGGCACAGATTTAATAACAATGTAAGTGGGAGGCGCACTTAAAGAAGGAAGCATTAAGAGGCCGTCGCAACAGCAGAAGACACTCACTGCGGGCAGAAGGAAATATGCGATGCTAATGGCATGCAGGGGTGTCGCTTCGAGTGGGCATTGAGAGTGTAAGTCAGCACCGATAGCGGTTGATTGAGTTAGTTACCGAGCGTATATGCGGCTAAGTTTGAGTGCAGAGCATTAAGTACACGTACACATAAAGCGCGCACTGTAGTGCGGCGTGTAAGATTTGTGGTGTTTTGTGACAGCATGCGGGCGGCGTTAAAGAAGCGGCACGAAATTTTTCTATTTATTTGCAGAGTACACGAAATTGGAGACTGTGCGCGCACATAGTGTGTGAGTAAATTGAAAAAAAAGCAAAACGCCGCGCCGCGCCGCGCGACTACATAAATAAAACATGAGCGGCGCGCGGTAGACAACGCGGTAGCCATTGGAGCCGCACAAAGCGCATTGTAAATGTGAAACTTTGAAATTCAATTTCTCGACTTAACTTTATTTGCTTTGCTTGCACGAGTGTGCGCGAGCAGCGCGCGTGGGCGGCAGTAGATTTCAGTGAATACAAACATCTACACATAAACATAGCACTATTTTGCCTCCTTTTTCCTGAAAAAATTTTCACTTTACTTTGCGCGCTTAGTTATTTGAGTTGCAGTTGTAGTTGTTGTAATGTTAAAGGACATTTTCGAGCAGCGCAAAAACAAAAATTTACTGCCAACAGAAAAATATTTTGCTGGCATGCGTCCGACAGCTGCTCTACGGGCGCAGCGAAGTGAAGATGGCAGGCGAGTTGGCAACGCCGCGCGGAAGCTGCTTGTTGGCAGTGTTTCCCAGCTACGCATGTGGGAATTAAAAAAGTTTTTACTACAACAAAAACGACATGTTTTTCGTCTAACGCCCTCCCCCACTTGGGCAACAATGCACAGGTGTATTGAATTTTTGCTCGGTGAATAACAAAATTTTGGTTGCTTTGCAGCAGCATAGAGACGCAAACAACGAGCTGGATGCTGCAGCTCGACAGCAAGCACGATTGCAATCCATTTTTATGATTATTTGCCTTGGTTGTTGTAGCTGCTTTGTCACAAGAGACAAATAAAGTGTGTGTATGTGTGTGTGGCAAAGGCAATGCTAGGGCTTAGTGCGCTGTGTTTTGCTGCCTATTGCATGCTTAAATAACTTGCTGCTGTGCGCTGTTAATGTTAGTGAGCATACTTGTGTTTTTAACAAGATAAAGCACTAAAATAAATTATTAATTTTCGGTCAAAATTTGATTAGAATTTCAAGGTGGCAGTTAGGAGTTGCAGATGATTCGAATATAAGCTCAAAATTTAATAAAATTGAATTTTAAAAAAGTTTTGTGGTTAAGAAGCTTGTTTTTATTAAATCGTTTTTAAGTTGGACCAAAGGCCAATAAACCAATTTTTTAAAATTTTTGCTTTTGGAAAAAAAAGTTTATAATATTACAATTAAGTTTTTCCTAGATTTTTGTAGAAAATTATTAATTTTTCAAGCTTTTATGCCTAATAATCAATTCTCAATCATTCATATCAAAAACAGCCGCCTAATGGTATGCTGCATATTTCACAAACAGATCAGAAGACTTCTGTAATCGTCTTCTAATTAACAGGTTCAGTTAACAATTTACGCAGCTACTTGGTTTGCAAATAACAAAAACTCAATCATATTTATTACGAAATTTTACAATATTCAAAGAAATAAAGCAAAAAACAGCAAGCTAAAACCAAAAACACCTTTTTTCTTGAAAACTTTCGATTTTTTAAATAACTTATAATTTTATTGAACTATTAAAGCATTGAACTACAAATATACAAAATATCATGCATATATTGAACAAAATAGCACTATTATAGGTAATAATATATATTGCGCCTGAAATTGTGCTTCGTTTTTTTTGAAAAACGCAATTTATTATATATCTGCGGAGATTTTTGAACTGCTAATTTCACTTAGCAGCTTCAGTATTGAATTTTATAAATACTAGTTACAAAATTCAGCCAAAAATTAATTTCGAAAAATTTAGAAAATTTTAATATTCCATTTTTGTAATCGCTTTTATTGTTATTAATAGACTCAGTTGTTAACATTTTTATATACAAAGTACAATAAAATCGAAGTTATTGCTTTCTGAGCGCAAAGCAACTGAACTTTTACTGTTATTATTTTAGCAAAGTTCTTATTTTTATGACGTAAGACTTCCTAAATATGGAAAATTTATTACATAGCACAAACAATAAAAATTTGCTGTCATATTGCGAAAACAAGCAAAGTTATAGTCATAAAATCAGAAGCGCGCCTGGTGGTAGGCCTCGTTTCAAGGTGAAATTTCTGTTTAATGAGCTCTAAATGCTTTTAGAGCGTTTAAAACTTGTAGTAGCAAATTTAAAGCTTGGACATACAACATTTGTTGTGGTAGCATGCGAACTATATAGTTATGTACATACAACAATTTCTTTCAATAACTAACTAAAATTTAAAAAAACAAAATAACAAAAAAATATATATAGCATTATTATTTGTCAAATTTGCTTTTAGTATTCACATTTTCTTAAATAAAAAATAATTTAATAAAATTGTTTGTAGTTATAGGCTTTCAAATTTGAAAATACGCCTTTGGATAGGCTTTAATTTTGATAAATATCTCTAAATATTTGTTTAAGAGCACAGCAAGTACACCGAAATGTATTGGACAACATTATTTTAAGCATATTATACACACATACATAATTGGCCGCTTCTTATTAAAAAAAAATTTTAAAATAAAAAAAATTAAATATTTGAAAAATCAGTTTCAATTTTCAGCTAAGACAAATGTGACATGAAGATACCTAGTTTCATATATTAGACGTTTAAAAAGCTGTTTTATCTATTCTAAAACTGTTTTCTACACTTAAAGTAAATTGAACGCCTACAGATATGCTTCAATTTTTAGCTATTCCTACAAATAAACTAAATTTAACTATTTCAACGTGCTTTTCAGCAGCTACAAACAACAAGCAACCTTACAAAAATTGATTAAAATCAAGTTGAGCAAATATAGTGCACATACATACATAAACACACACGCATATATTACATGTACGAGCATATTACTGTGTTTGTGTGCACATTTGTTTACTTTCGAGCGTTTGCACTGTGAACTTTTCAACCAAACCGAAATTAAATTACAAATTGCAAGTGGAAGTGCTACTTTTTTTACATTTGAAACACGCATACATGCAACTGTAGTTACAACTGTGTTTGTATACGACTATATGTGCAGAGTAGCCCGCATGCTAACCGACCATTGCGGCTTGGTCAAGTAGAGATACAGTCAGAATCACATATTTAGTGAATCAAAGGACATATGTATATGTATATACATACATACAAAGACAAATTTTTACATACACACGCTCAGCAAAGCAGAAAGCTAACCACACCTACAACAAAGTAACTGCAAACCAATATTCTACATGCAGCTCGCAGCCACAAGGCTTCGCTATGCATGGCGCTGCCTCTGCCTGCACCACCCCTGCCATCCACTCTTCGCCTGCTTCTGCTTCACTGCAGAATTCTCGTTATTCCCGGCTATTGCATTTCCGTCCAGCGCACAGCCGCTGCAACCCTCTTTCCACAGTTGTATTTTGAAATCTTCTTCCACTTCTACTTCCATTGCCAATTTTCAGCTGCTCTAACCAACGCTGAGCGTTCGTTTTTGCCCCCTGCAATTGCTGGCGCTTTCGCCTTTCTGCCTTCACAGTTAGCCTTGCCAATCGATTTTCAACATCCGCTCGTTTTTCCAGTTTGGCAAAATGGCGTTTCCGTATTTTCAGCTTGCCGTCCCGCTCTCAGCATCAACCACCCCCCTTACCCAACATGATTCATTGACGACAGCGTTTCGTTGTACTAGCTGACGCTGCCAACTTCCACTTTATCCAGCTACATTTTGTATTTTTCATTTATTATTGCATTTTTATCTTGCTACCATGTTATTGCTGTTATTGTTGTTGTTTTCACATTTTATTTCATATTTCGCTTTTGTTGGCCGTATATCTGTGATCTCTGACTGACCATTATTACATTGCCGGTACAATAACAACAGTAATATAAATTTTTTATTTATAGAGGAGCGTGAATATGAGCTACCCAGCAGGAAAAATTACACATAAACAAGAGAAAATGTTAACTTGCGTTTATCCTTCAAGTTTTGTGATTTATTGTGATATAAATCTGAAAGTTTGCAAAGATCTTTTTCTTTCGCCGATATCGAACCATTATAGCATATAGCTGTCATACAAACTGACCCATCAAAATCAAGATAAAGAGATTTTATAGCACTTCTTGCCGTAAAGAGTACTTCAGCAAATTTCCACAGCGTATTTGTAGCCTTGCAGCCACCGGCTTTGCCACTTCCACACCAATTTGTATCCACTTTTGCTGCTGTCACTGCCTCACATCACACTTAGCTCTTGCTCTGCGGGATCTTGTGTGCAAATCAATTATAATTATTTTACCTACAAATACAACACATCAGCGCTAACACATACCATAACACATGGTACACACGCATACATGCACGGAAAGCGTTTATTCAGTCAAGCGAACAGCTAGGCAACCAACCTAGGCAACACAGGCAACGGCCAGCTTCATATCCTGTTTGACAAACAACAACGCTACTTTTACTTAACACACACATACATACACACGAGTGTTGCTTGTATGTTGTATATATATGTGTAATTTTATATGAAAGCAAATGAAAAGCGCTCATATATCACATTTATATACGTGTATGCATGTGTGTGTGTGACTTTGATTGTGCGCCATCGAAGCCCGCTTATGTCATTTAATGCATTTCCATTGTCCTTTCATGCACGAAATCGTTGCTGTTGCCCCGCATTGCGCGCGTCCACAACCGCAGCACTGTTGACATATGCAAATTATACACTTTCACCACACGGCAACGGCAACGGCAGCGGCAGGCGCGGTGCAGCCGTTTGCGGACGTGGGTAATCATATTATATTATTGTTGTAGTTGTTGTTGTACAGCTTGCTGTTGCTCGCTATGCAGTGATTGTTGTTGTGCGCTTTGTGCTCATTTAATGCTTGCTGGCAGCAGCAGTGACTGTGTGTTCTGCAAGTTTGCTTTGCGCTGCCGCGCCTCATTTTACATTCGTTGCAGCGTCCGTCCGCCGCTGGCAGCGTGCTAATTGCATTTTTATGTCATTATCTTTTTCTAATTAATTATTTATCCTTTACTGGTTTGCACCGCCTGCTGGTCAATGCTTTTAAGTAATCAACGTCTTGTATAGTGCTCGCTTTCTAAGAATCGTAGTCTGCTTTTGGGCGTTTCTCTGCAGTTTCTGTGTTTGCTTTACCTTCAATCGATAAATTTGCAAATTTTTTGCTTGCATAAATTTAAGTGAGCAATAAGTACTCGACTGCTTGCCTAATGTGCACTCATATACCACCCCAAACACATACACACACGCGCACATACTCAGCACACTCATACACAGCAATGTATTTTGCATCTCATACCGTCTCATACTTTCCGTTTTGCGCTTTTTTCGTACGCTTTTCATGCCTGCCAGCTCTTTTGAACTGCTTGAGAACTTGAGCGCTCGAGAGGTGTAAATATTTTGCCTTTTCAAGCATGCGACAACAACAACAAAGGAAATCAACAAACACAGCCGCAGTTGCAACGCTGGAAACGGGCCAATTTCTTCTTATCCTCGCACGATTTACGTTCTTTATTACCATTCCTCAGCTACAATTCCACCCACAGCACTCAGAGCAACGTTTGCTATTGTTAAGCGCCTAAAATTATATTAGGTTCTTTCACTTAGCATTTATACGCTCTTCTATGTTGTTTTTGTTACATGTTGCATGTGCAGAAGTCAAGCAGGCTGGCAAGTAGTCAATGCTCGTTTGCCCTCGCACACCAACACGCACACATCCGCACTCACGCCCACACACACATACACGTGTGTACAACTAAAGACGGCAAGAAAGAAATTGTTTACGCTCACACCCTAGTAAAAAGCCGGCGACGCCTTAAACAACCGGAAATGCTTGGAATACAAGCTTATAAATGCTTTTGCTAAACGAAATGTATTTACAGTTATTCATACACATGTACCATACTCGCATATGAACATTCAGAGGGACCTTTCTTCGGATATTGGAATATATATTTTCTTTATGGATATATACACACATACATTTCCTCTAGAGTGACTAGTTTGTGCAAACATTTTTTTTTGTGCAAATTTTATTGAAGAAGATTTTCTGAATTTGTGCATACCTAATCTAAAAATAGCTTGCATTAAGTCTAGAGAATCTCATTATAAAAGACAGAACCACAAATGCTGACGTCATCTCAGTTAAAATTAGGATAGTTTCAGTTAAGTTCAATGAGGTTATGTTAAGTTAAGTTAAGTTACGCGATGTTATGTTAAGTTATGTTAATTTAAGTTATTTAAGGTAAGTTAAGTTATGTTAAGTTACGTAAAGTCTAACTTAATGGATGTTATGCTAAGTTAAATAATATTATGTTAAGAAAAGTTATGTTAAGCTAAGTTATGTTGAGTTAAGTTAAGTCAATTAAGTGAAGTGAAGAAAAGTTAAGTTAAGCCAATTAAGTCAGGTGATGTTATGTTAAGTTATATTAATTTAATTTAACTATGTTAACTTAAGTTAATTAATGTAAGGTAAATTATGTTAAGCTACGTTAAGCCTAACTTAATTAATGTTATGTTAAATTAAGTAATATTATGTTAAGTGAAGTTATGTTAAGCTAAGTTATGTTGTTATGTTGATTTAAGTCAACAAAGGTAAGTGAAGATAAGTTAAGTTAAGTCAATTAAGTCAGGTGTTGTTATGTTAGGTTAAGCTAAGTTAAGTTATGTTAAGCTAAGTTAAGTGGTGTCATGTTAAGTTAAGTAAGGTTGGCTTAAATCAGCAATATATTATATTACCTGAATTCTAATATTTACTTAAGTTAAATAAAGTGACGTGAACGCATATTGAATTAGCTTCGTTGAAGTATGAGGTTAGCTTAGGTTAGATTATATGACGACAATTCATTGAGACACTCGAGACCTCTTTTATTTTAGGATTTCATAGTGGATAACGTAAATATTTTATTGCATGCTCTTGCGATAAAAGCGATTCTTCGAGTGATTTTTGCAAAGCTGCCAGTATTAGAAACCCCAATAGAATAAGACTCTAATAGAAAGTTTTCAAGTTTCTGAAGCGCTAGATGTCTTATAATGGTCTGATCTGTAATTATTCCGAATATAATATTTTTGTTTTCTAGGGACCAGAAAAAGTATTATTCATAAACAGAATTTCGTATACATAGCAAAAAGCAAAGAGTGAAAAATGCTGAATATAACATTTTCTAAATATTCGTCTTCGAATAATTTTATTCAATTTCGTTAAAATAATACGGAAAAATTCAAATATCTTATTTGCACTGGCAAAATATTGTCATAGGAGCAGTTAGAAAGAAAGAAATTTGGCAACAAAGCAGCATGTGTACAAGCTTTTATCAGCATATTATAAGTAGAAGCGCTGCGCTTTCCACTTTTTCCACAGAGGCAAATATACATAAAGGTTAACATCTACCGTTTATGAGAGTTTAGAAGAAAAAGTTCGGACAATAGTTTCTCCCTCTCTCAACTATTTTGTCTTTCCCTCTTTAATTCTATTTGATTTAGTACTTAATGCTTTTTAACAAACTTCTTCAGCACCTTCAAATTTACTGCAGTTTTCAGTAACTCTGCGCATTTTTCTTTACTGACAACGCCCTCTCCCGTATACAAAACAGCTTTGCATATGCGTGGGCGTGTAAAATATAACGCCAACGAAGGCGCTTGACAGCTGCAGATTTAGCCAGCGCATTTATTACGTTAATTTATACACTTAGGAAATGCATTTCCAACTCAATTTTTCTTATTGCGGGCATGCAGTAGTGCTAACTTTTGTTCCTTAGTATATAATCCAAAAATGAAATGCTGTTAACAGCAAAATTATGCGCATAAGATTTGTATACGATTGTCGGCACATGGTAGAGAATAGAAATGAGCAGTTTTCGTAGGAAACGAAAGTACATACATGGATATTCTCCTCTAACCGTGTCAGGGTTGGATAGAGAAAAACAAATGTAAATGTTTAATACCAGGTGCCGCTGAGGTTTTTGAAATATTATTATAAATATTTAAAATATACTATATATTATCTGTAGTATAGTAGAAAAAATATAAAACTAAAAAATATTCATTAGAGAGAGAGAGAAATATAGTTGATTCGCACTTACCCTAATATTTTTGCACGTCGGCTGCTGCAGTTTTGCTGCTCTGCTTCAGTTGTTTTGTTGTGTTGTTATTTATTAGTAAATAAGTTCATTTCTTTGTATAGTTGCTATATAAAATCACTTTACAGGCTGTTCAGTTGCAATTTTGCTCACCACTGTCTCTCCCTCGACAGTACTACGTACTCGTTTGTTTTACACACTTTACAGCGTACACAACGGTTAAAGGTGCCTTTCGCAAGTTTCAGTTAACACTGTTGCCAATTTTTGTTTAGCGCGCTCGCACACCACTTGCTTTGTTGCCAATTTTCACTTTAATTTGTTTTGCGTGTTTCTGCATGCACTTGTTTATTTTTTCAGTAAACTTAAAGCTTACATATAACTTTAAAATATTATTTTCAACTTACGTACTTATTGCAGTCAGTTATTTGTTGGCGTAAATTTTACGTAAGTATTGAAAAGTTTTATAAATATTGGAAATTATTTAAAAATGTTCACTCACGCGCTGAAATCACTTCTTTCTACTTAATGTGCAAAAATCACTTGTCACATTGGCGGTTTGGTTACCTGACGACTTGGGTTTTTTTTTTGTAAATTTTATTCGTTTAAAAAGTTTAAATTTGGCCTTTTTAAGCAGCTAATGTTAACCGATTTGTATTCGCGCACTTACACAGTAATAACGTGCCTGTATTCGTCGTCTTTTGTAGTCGTTGGAAGTACGCTTGTTTTCGAAAAGTTTTCGCTTTCGTCTAAAATCTTGTTTACAACACTTTTGGTGTTTAAAATATGGTTTCTTTTTTTTCTAGTATTTGTTTATATATTTTAGTCTTTTTTCTAGTATAACTGTTACATATATGTATGTATATATAAAATCAGTTCCGCTTTTATGCCATTAAAATCTTAGACATCCATACAATGATTTTCCCTTTTGTTTTTGTAATATTTTTTGTGGTTTTATAGAAAACTTGTACACCTATTTGACTTACGAGACATTCAACGCTTTCGTTGCGTACTTTTCGTGGAATAAATTCTTTAATGTTCAAATATGCTATGAACTGTAGTATATTTTTAGGCGCTATGAAAAGTACAAACATACACAAACACCGAAAAAATCGTTACAAATGTTTTTATTATTTTTTTTAAATATATTATTAATTACTTTCTGGTATTTAAATATTTACGTAATAATACTGCAAACACTGTACGTGGTCAGTTCATGTATAGCTTGCGCTGGAAATGCAACGCTGCGCCAGCACCGACTATTTTCGGGCGGCACGCAAGCTTGCTTGAGTTTGGTAGTAGAAATAGTAGTAATAGTAGTAGTAGTAGTGATAGTAGTATATTTGGTATGTAAATGTTTTTATTTTTTTAATTAATTTTTTATTTCTTGTTCCTTATTGTTACTGTTTTAATGATACCGTACTAAATTGCTTTTCTATTGCGTTGATAATGACTGCCGTTATAATTTCACTCTTCTTTTATGGGCGCAAATCACTCTGCAGCTTTTAAGCTTGGCAGCTGTTTATTGAGCTTCCGCTGGTGCGCTTTGCCTTTATAGCGAAGAAATAATACTTTTTTTAAATTTAAATCACTTCGAATTCACAACTAGGAAACTCGGTCGCTATTTTGTTGTCACCTATATTGTACCATATGTATACCATATATGCGCTTAATACTCTCTCGTTTGTGCACTCTCTCTCTCTTTTTCGCATATGTATTTTTATTAATGCTCACTTTTAATGTCAGTGCTTTTTATGCGCTTGACGCTTGGCTGCTTCGAGAAATCATATAAGAACAACCGAAGATGTTTGACTTCTAGGAAAATATCGTAAAATATTTTGAAATGTTTAATAATCGATATATATGAAAATGTATCGATTGGTAATGCCTTTTTAAAAGTATTTGTGCAAAAATGTTCACAAATTGTTCATTTGCTTTATGATTGTTTTGATATTCGTAGATATATCACTTGCGCTTAATGATTGATTTTTACTCTTTCGTTTGCTCTTTGGCTTTATGCTGTTGAATTCTCAATGGATCGTATATTCAAGTAGCTGTAAAAGAGCGAGAGCGTCAAAAATCGTGTTTGTATGAGCTTTCAATATAAATAAGGTAATGAATGAAATACCTTACGATATTGACGAACACGAAAAGCTATTGAGGGTAACTTTAAATAATAAACCATAAAATATAATCAAAAATATAAAATTATATTGAAAAATAAAAAATAGAATAGAAAAGGAAACTCAAAACAAATATATTAAAAAAAAAATAAAAAATAAAAAAAAAAATTGAAAAATTAAAACATTTAATATAAAATAAAATAAAATAGAATATAAAAATTATGATAATCAGATAGCAAATATATAGAGAATAGCTCTAAAAGTTGATTTTTGATTGCAATATACCATATACATATAATATATATCTTATCAAAAATACAAGAAATACGTTCAATGAAAGAAAAATCAAAATTTAAGAGCATGCTGTCAAAAACCTTAGGACTAATAAGAACTGTAAAACTGATTTTCTATTATTCTATTTCTAAATTGCTTCAAATACAAGCCTCAAAAGTTCGTCTAATCGAAGAAAATTTAAATTATAATTATTAGAGTGAAATTATAAAAAAAAAACAGCAAACAATGTTTGGTGGATTTGCCAAAGAGTAACATAATATTTTTTAATTTTTTTTTTTTTTTTTGAAAATCATAAATTCATCCAATGGATGAAAAAATTCGTCTCATTGAAGAAAATAAAAATTCTGTTAATGACAACTGTACTAATAAAACATATGCGATTCAAAAAATGTTTCTGGGTGCAAAAATACAAATGTATGAATACAAAAAAAAATTATTTTGAGCTGTAATGTATTCATAGATTAAACGATTTGTTTTTAATGAAGAAAATATTTTTAAATATTATAAAAATAAAAATGTTTAAGTCAATTTTAGAAGCGCGAAATCAAATTTACACTATCTTTACTATTCATAGAACGGAAGTAAAGTATTGCCTTCCAAAATTCATACTATAATGTCAGACATTCTCAAATTACTATGGAAGAATTATAAAAATTCACACAATCGAAGGAAAACTGAGTGATGAAGAATTTCACTCAAAAAGATATATAAATTTTACTATTATTATAGAAATAATATAGAAGAATGCTAATAAAGTAAAAGTACAAAATTTATGCAAAGAAATAAATGTTTTTCATACAAAAAATGCAAAAATTCAAAGAGATGTTAAAAAATATATTAAAAAACATATTCATCGAAAGAACGAACATATAAAATATTCTATATATAAAAAACATATTTTAAAAAATATTAGAAAAAAATGTTTAAAAGGCATATTCATCGAACGATGAAAAATCGAAAAATACTAAATTTCAATGTCACTTTAAAAAATGTTAAAAAAATATTTTAATAAAAATATTCATCGAAAGGTCTATGGTATGTACCTATATGAAATTATTATATGATTTTTAAAAAATGTTAAAAAATATTTAAAAAACACATTCATCGAAAGGACAAACATATCAAATATTCAATATTTATAGATGATAAATTTAAGCATTTAAAAATTTAATGGGATTATCAAAAATATTTATTAATCGAAAGTAGGAATAATATAATATAAAATATTTCATATTTTTTCTGAAGGATTTGAAAATGCTAGAATTTTATGACATCATAAAAAATATTTTAAAAACCGTTAAAAAATAAGAAGTTTAAAAAAACTAAAGAAAAATAATTTTTTTTTACAAAGTGTTAAAAAAATATTGAAAAAATATCGAAAAATCGGAAAGACGAATATATAAAATATTTGAAAAATCTGAAAATGCTTAAAATGCAATACATTGATATATACTTATGTATATACTTGTATATACACCAACATATTGTTTTATAAAAAATCGAAAAATGATTAACTCCAATGTCATTGAAAAAAATATTTTTAAAAATGATAAAACACATACTCATCGAAAGGGCTAATATTATATTACTTACGATGAGTATGGTTATATTGGATATATTATAATATGCATATGAAAAAAGCTAAAATTCAATGTAATTATAATAATATTTAACAAAAAATGTTAAAAAATATTTTAGAAAGTATACACATCGAAAGAAAAAATGAAAAATCGAAAAATTTTAGAATCTAATGTTATAAAGAAATAAAAAAAATGTTAAACAAAAAACCATATTCCTCGTAAGTACGAATATATAAATTTATTGAGATTATAAAAATTTAAAAAAAAGGTAACAAAATATATATTAAAAAATTTTAAAAAATGTTAAAAAAATATTTTCAAAAAAATCGAAATGACGAATATATAAAATATATGGTTAATATATAAAATATATTTGTTTTTTTATATTTTTATATGAAAAATCTGAAAATGCTAAAATTCAATGAACTACACAAATTAAAAAAAAATAGTTGTTAAAAAAACATTAAATAAAAAATATTTTTCAAAAATATTCATCGAAGAGACGAATATATAAAAATATTCGAAACCTTTATGCGAAAAATGTTAAAATTCTAAGTGATTATTAAAAATATATTGTAGTAATAATAATTTTTTTTATATTAATACATCAAAAGGACGCATATATAAAATGTTGGATATTTTTCAACGAAAAATATTTTTTTTTTATATTTCTATATGAAAAATCTGATTAAAATTTGAATTTCTAAAAATAATAATTGTTAAAAAAACACATTAAATAAATAATATTTTTAAAATATATTCATCAAAGGGGCGAATATATAAAAATTATTCGAAATTTTTGTACGAAAAATTGAAAAATTTTAATTTCTATGTGATTATAAATAATATTAAAATAATTTTTTTTAATATTCATCGAAAGGACGCATATATATAATATTCGATATTTTTAAACGAAAAATACTGAAAATCAATGTGGTTTAAAAACATTTTCATGGAATGGACGCATCCACAGCAATGGAGAGATAATTGCTTTCAAATAATTTAATAAAAAAATATTAGTTCATATTATAAGTAAAATAAGTTTAATTTTCTTTCATATTCTTTAAAGAAACGTACGGAAAACTTACTTCAAAATAATTTTAGTTCAAAAAAAAATAAAAAGTGGCAGCTATATCCTTCAGAGTATATCGTTCAAGCATACACACACAAGTACATATTTTCTACATTGTATACATAGTGCCACACCCCACACCACAAACTCACATGCAACCGCAACCACTTACCCCGTTTAAAGCCGCTGTTGCCAAAAGTATAAGCTGAACAGCTGTTCGACGTTGTAATCTGTACGCTAGAATCTTCAGATGATCGCCTCACGCGAATTTTGGTCGTTTGATGCTTGAATACTGAGGCTTTGTTGTTGTTGCTGTGAAAAATGTCAACGCTTCAGCCGAGATATGCATGCAATGGTGGAAGGCCAATTGAGATACCGTCAAAGCGCAACAAATTTCTTGAAAAAACTTTGAAATATTGCTAAATTAAGTTCGGAGCTTTTGTTTAATGACTCAAAACTTGAAGAATCGTGAAGATTGATTGAATGATTTTGACAACTCGGAAATGTGGCTGCTGCGACGCTGAATCGTAATGTTGCTTCAAACTAACGGTTGTTGTTGTTTGCTTGCTTTTTGTTTTGCACACACCTGCCTGAGCGTAGTATGTCGTTCAGCCACCGGTTGAAGGATTTTGGAATTTTTGAAAGTTTTTGAATTTTTGCGCAAAATTAAAATCTTGCCGACAATAGCCTGCTATTGCTTATACGATTCACTTTGCTGCACCGGCTGCTGCGCTTGCTGCTGCTACTGCTGCTGTCGTTTCAGTAACCTTTGCTGGCTGTTGTTTACCGTTGTGCTTGTTTGTTTGTTTGTTGTTGTTGTTGTTCTACGAAACAAGGAGAAATCATATAGCGACGCAAATTATAAATTATATGAGTAGAATAATACAAAACGCGCTTAAAAAAGAGCCGCGTTTGCTTTTGGATACGTCGAAGACCGCACTCGTACTCGTACTGAAGGAGCTGTTTGTGCCAACGGCTAGCTGCCACAACATGTCATTTGTTGAGGAACCGAAAAATTCGCTGTCGTAGGCGAAGACGAAGGCTCAGCGACGAGCGACGAGCGCCAGAAAGCCCGACGAGCGCTGTAACGAATCGCAACGAATTGCAAAGTCAGCGGCAGCGTAGCGTTATGCAGTCGGCAGCAGCCGGTTTTTGTTGCAGCTGTCTTTTGCCAGGTTCCAGGCAACTGCTTTACGTGTTTGTGTGCTTGTGCAGCGCGCCGTAAAGTATGCAACATTGCTTGCTGCACAAAGCGGACTGCAAATGGTCGACGCCGCTAGAAATTAGGGGAAAGCACGCAAAAGCTCTGGAGCTTTTTCCTGCAGCCAGCAGCCAGCCAGCCAGCAGTCGGCCAGGTAGCTTGTCGTCGCAACAATAGCAGCAGTACAGGAGCCAAATGCATTGTCGGGTCACTGGTGCAGCAGTCGGGACTGGCTCAGACCGGGAAAGCCGGCCGGGTTGCAAGTGGCAGCGCTGGGGCGATGGTGGCGGCAGTGTAGTGTGGCGGTAACCGCTTAATATTTTCGTAAATAGAAAACAATAGTATGTATGCAGGCATATGTAGTTAAGAATATATAGCTACACGTGTACATATATACGAAATATATGATATAGATGTATATGTAGTTCGAAAAAACTTCAAGAAAGTTCAGTCGTAGTGAAATAAGTAGAACTATCGTTAAAAAATATATATATCTTCAAGTTTGCATATATATTTTATATTATTCTACTGTTTTTCGACAAACAAGCATTGCATCAATAATAATTGTTCGATTGATTGCAGATTTGGAACAATAATTTTCAAAGAATCAGTTAAATATTTTGAAATCAAGCAATATTTTTAAAAACAAAATCTAATTTACAAACAATCATATTATCAATCATTTACATAATTATACAAAATAAAAAAAATTTCTTTGTTTGATTAAGCTTTGTCATAACAACTTGTGTGCTTTCATTAATAAGTAGATTATGGGCTTTCAATCATAACATCAATCATTTGTATAAAAACAAAAAAATCAAATAAGTCTCTTAAATTGCGCTAATAGCTTAAGCTATGTCATGAGAACTTGTGTGCTATTATTATATTTATCATTGGCTTTTTAACAATAAATCAAGCATGACAACAATCAATACTTTTTAAGTTATTAAACAAATCTGATCAGTACTTCAGTAAACAAAATATCTATGCAGTTGCAATACGAGTTTTATATTCAGCAAAATATAATGTAATTGCGCTTCAATCATATAATCAATCATTGAAGTATGCTTTATCATACTTCAAATATTCAAGTATACTTTAAAGTTCGTAAATTATTTAACAAATGCACCTATCAATTTTTCTGTCTTAGGCTATATTGGTTTCAAATATGTGGTATGCTTACCCCAAGCCAGGTTTTGAGGTTTAATACTGATTGAACAGTAGTTTCGAGCAGGGCAGCAATCAACTTTGCATTCTCAAGCAATAAGCTCAATACTAAAAACCTAGCTGTGAATGATTTATAAATAAAACATAATGTTTATAGAAATAATTCAAGTTCAAGCATGGCTTCAAGCATTTTTTAACAATATTATAGTTCATGCAGAATGTTTTAGCGTTATTTGACACAGCTAAACCAGTCTCACAAACAGTAAAAACTAAAAATACATTTCTATAGAGCTTCAATCATAGCTTTAAACGTGGGCTGCTCATCAACAATCACTCTTTTTAATTAGTTTTGCGATTTTTAAGGCATATTGGCAAGTATTTAAAAATACGCATACTGCGTCAATCAATCAAATTGCTCAATCAGCTTATCAAATAAAATACAATCGATTGCCTTAATTATTATTTAAATCAGCTGTCAAGCAAAACGAATTCAATCATATTAAACGTTCGCATTGCCTGCATAAAATTATTTCGCATACTACAACCTACCAATCCGCACACTCTAAATAGTGCATATCCCTTAAAGGCACACCCCGTCAGTAGAACTCACCTACTTTTCTAGCCCATTATACACTTCAAGCTTTTGCAATAAATCACATTTTCAAATCAACTATACGACGACAAGCATTACCACATCAACTCGACTACATATCTAATTTAGCAACGCTCATTCCATAGTACGGTTTGCTCTCCTTTTCGCCTGCTTTCGGATCTCATCCTTTCCATTTAGCCTATTTACAAGTATGTTTCGAAGATTTTTCTACATTTTATACGCTTATCTATAAATCCGAGAACTTTGGACGGCCACGGTAAATATTGCTTAATATCTAAACCCTCTACATCATTAACAAAATCCACGCGTCGTCAGCGCCTTCGTAGAGGAGCGAGTTAAAGAGCGAGAGTTGGTGGACGCCGGATACGGAGCAATGCAGCAGCATCCCAATCGCATTATATAACGGTATATTTATATATATTTACAGCTAAGGGTATTAAGTAGAATCCTGTTCCATTTATTACGTGTACCTAGAAAACGTAATTTTATGTCGAGAGAAAAAAAAGTCCTGCAAAATGCAGCATGCACCTATATTATCGATTTTGCATTTGAAGAGCGTGCAGTATTGACAGAGAGAGAGAAAAAGAGTGAATAGAGAAGAGCGCAACTAAAATGATATAAAAAGTAACTGCATTGCTGGTGTGTGTATTGATAAGCTCAAAAACAGAGGTGAGAGCTTATTGGCTACACTAGTAGTAGTAACGTGCTTAAGGATGCCAGTGGTCGAAAAATATATAAATTGGGTACAAGAATTATAGAATACCTATTTTGATAGCAAAGAGGTCGTTTGTGCTTTAGATTTAGGTTCTTGAATGTAGAAGACTGGCTCTCGTACTAGTTAATACCCACAACAAAGAGTCTATGACAGCTCGGATAGGCTATAAGCAAACCGTTTGGTCCAACTACCAGAGTTTTAAAATAAAAATAAATTTTGAATACTAGCAAACAAGCTTTACACTACGACTAAGTTGGAGAAATCATATGGCTCGGAGTAAACCTCGGTCTGAAACCCTTTGATGGCGTATGATTCTAACAAGGTCTTTCCAAGAGCAAGACTGATAGAGCCGCTGCCATTTAACGATGTAAAGACTCGTTTTTGAAAAATTTGAGGGATATCGAACTCATTATTTTGCAATTATTTTTCATATCTAAGTGTTTAAAGCTGAGCGATCCCAGGTTGAGGGAGCGCTGGAAGGAATTCGGTTACTTTTCGATTGGAAAAAAGAAATTTCGTCTAATTTATACCGAAGACCAAAAAACTTAACAACGATTTTAACGTTCTGATTTTGAGTATTGAAACAAATGTGTCAACAATTATGGTCAGACCTAGCCGCCGGTCAACAATATATTTGCATAACAAGAATAGCATGAACCATCCACTTTCGGAATCCAAATTTTCTGAATCTTCTCATAAGATTTTGCTCGTTTTTCTACCTTATTAGAGGACCAGACAAAGCCGAAGAAGTCTCAGTGAAGTCAAAGGCATTATGAAAAGATCTCCTTCTATACATTATTTGACTCTCTTTTAACTAAATATACAGATATTGAAGAGTTAAGTATCAATAACCTCAACAAGATTTTTTCGGGGAAAAATTTCCTTAAGAGGAAACCCCTAAATGCAGAAACTCTTACCCAGTTGGCAACTCTGTCTGTAGGTGACCCAGCAAGGAAGACTCCAGCACTCAGAGCAAAGGCGAGCGAAGTCGCATACGAGAGAGCAATAACAGCACGACGAGAGTGCACGCGCCAACGCCTACAACTACCGTTAAGCACACTTATACACGAACTCTACGCTATACAGCGCAGTTTGCAACAAAACAGCAGCAACAGCTATTTGCAGTAAATAATGTAGACATGGCATTTGCTATATGAGTGACTCCTCAAAACCCCTCTCACATTTCATAGTGCATACATAGTTGCCATGGCAGCAACAACAAATGAAAAGAGAGCTTGCGAAAATACCGCGTGTGAGAGCAAAGGCACGCACATACGTATAGCCGGCGAAAAAAATAACAAATACAACAACAACGACACACAGTAAAACCGTTAAGGCAAACGGAAATCTACGGGAAAAATATGGAGCAAATGCGTCGACAAGCAATTGGAAAGTGTACTCGTATATAATGAAGTTGAAAATGGGCGGTTTTCGGTTTGCAGCAAACACTCACACACACACATACACTGTAATTGTTCAATGCGCTTACGGGCGATTCTGGGTTCGTTTTATAAAGGATAAGCCGCTTGAGCGCTTGCAATCCGTGTTTGTGCGTGTGGCTGTGTGCGGGGAGCCCACAAAATATGATTTAACTGTGCCAATTGCTAAATCGGCTAGAAATGTAAATCGCATGTGAAAATTTTTGAATTAAAGAAACAACACGCAGAGGATTAAAAATAAGAGATTTTCAGCAGCGAAATATATTTTGAGATCTTTAAGGGATTTCTATTGTATTTATAAAGTGAGTTGAGGATAAAATACAGCAAAGATCGCTTAGAGAAACGTCACGCAAAAGAAATCAAGCTTTGTGGCAGTGAGTTTTCACACAATCTCTTAGATCTAAACTCGCTTAAACTGCTAAAGAAACTTGAAAATCCATATAATAGGTTCTATGGCGTCGAAGAACAATCAAAGCTGAATTCACTGATAGAACACAGTTCTAAAGAACTTATATCGGCAGCTAGTATATATTGAAGTCCAACATGATCATTTCATTATTTGAGAACCTTTATGGGAAGAGAAATTATCTCGTACTTTGGAATAGAAATCGTTAGAATAGATACTTTGCTATAAAAAAGCACCATTGTTAAGACACTCAGTGAGCTTCTCTCAAGCCACACTACCCATACAGATTTCGAAAGAAATAACCCATTTAAAGACTTATAAATATTCTATCGGAATTAGTTCACTACATGCCAAACTTTTTGTTTGAGAAACCTCTTTGAATCCAATTTTAATTAACTGTGTGGTACACATCTATTTATTCCTGTAATGAAATAATTGAGTGATCTTTAAAATTCTTGAGGTTGTTTCCGTCGCTATTTCAGCTGTCCAAATGAGATACATCGATACCTTAGGCGCGAAGATCAAACTCCAACCTAACCAAACCTTCTTATCGATATTTCCTTTCAACATCTTTTTAGTCGAATCGTCAGAAGAAAAGGTCTTTGAATCCAATTTAATTCTACAAAACTAATGGGTACACATCTATTTATCCCTGAATTGAAGTAATTTGGTGATCCTTAAAATTTCATTTGTTCAACGTTGACTTAATAGAAAAGATAAGGAAAAACTCATGATCAAGTTAAGGTATTAGGAGCTTTACTGAGATTATGAAGATTAGAAAATGTCTGGTTTAGAAGCCTACTGATAAGCAAAACTTGGAAAAGAGCTCACACAATGCTGTCAAGGAAGCGCGAGCGTCAACTAAACGGAACTTGAGGACGGATGGGAAGGCTTACTCAATACAAAAAAGTTAGAAACAGTTAAAAGTATCTTATTCCAAAAGGATATTGTAAGAATTGATACTCAGATTAAGAAACCACTAGATATAATTAATTGGCAACTACACAAGTCGTGAAGATTATAAGCGATGAGTCTTAATGACGTGCTATAAAAGTAAATCAGATCGTAGTTCATTTGTGTAGATCCGACGCTTTGTTTGTAGCGACTTAATCTCATTGAAAATATAGCGAGTTGAGCGCAGCCTTTCTTTCGACCGGCAGTACTGCATTACCGCAATGAGTTGGATCTTATACACCGCCAAAGTTTGACACCACAGCAGTGTTCCTTTTTGTTGTTAGGCCGCAAGAAGGGTTTAATATGCCTTCGCACCATATAGGGATCATCATCCCACATGAGCGTTCCTTTAAACTACTGTTTACGTTGATACAACAGCTTAGATCAGATTTCGAGCAGAAAAGTCCATTTTTGGAGCGGACAACGAAGGCGTTGTCAAACTAAGCTTTTTCTGAGGCAAAAATTAAAAGAATGTCCGGAGATCCAGAGCTTCTTAGATTATGGCTTTTAATGATTGGTAATAGGGTTTCGTGAGGCTTGAATGGACTAAAGAAAACATTTCTCTGCATTTGACGTTACCTCTGTCAGCACTGGGTCTATGTAGTGTATACGCAAGACCTTCTTGATCAGCCAGTGAGTGTGGCCTCATTATGTGTTGCTTCATCATAGCGCTTTTCTTTTTAACATTCAACTTTTTCATACACCCTTTGCTTAATCTACCATAAGTATACTCTTCAACGTCACTATGAGTTGCCTAATTACAACAATATGCCTCGAGCTGTCAGCTGGAGAGCGCACACATGTTCGTTTGCCAAATATTTATGAAATTCTATGCATGAGAACCGCCCTTTTCTGCAACACAAAGCATTTAAGGTATTCGTGTTTGTATTTCATTTCGCATTTTTTTGCACTCAACTCAAACTTCAAGCCACTTTAAGTGCAAAAATTTCTTTACTTGCAAAAAATAAAAGCTAAACATACGCTTCAATCAACCCTGGCGTTGTAGCGGACCGGGGAAGAGTAGCGAAAAAAATATGGCATAATTGCTTTGAGTGATGGCGGCGTAAGCTAATTTGCTGCATCAAAAAGTGGCACAGCTTCTAGAGCAAATTTCCGTTAGGCGAGCATACTCCTGACATGTGTTTGGTTTTGGTTTTGGGCAAAGAAGTGGTTTCCGTTTCCGTTCGCTTAAAAGGAACTTAGAAGTTGAAAAATCAAAATAAAAAGGTCTAAAAGGACAAAAAGAGTGTTAAATATAAAATTAAATGGCAAATAAAATCTCAAAAAGTAAATTGGAGCAAGCGAAAAGTGCATAAGACACATATGGATGTGTGTGTGTATCCACACGTGCAAAATGTGGAGCGCACACATTGTGGAGGGTTAGAAGTGACTGCGAATGATTGAGTGCGACGCGGGGCGAAGAAAAAGTCAAGCAAATAATAGATTGCCAGGAGGTGAGGGGTTTTGGTTGGAAAGTGGTTGGTTTGGAGGGCACACCAATAAGTTAAGCTTATTTTAAATGATTTGCGGTGCTATTAATATTTTTTCACTACAAATTTTAAAGTATCTTTTTAATGTTTTTGTTATATTATCTTTGATTTTCTTGTTATTTTATTTCTAATTATTACTGAATTTTTCATTATTTTTCCCTTTTTCAAATAATTAACATTTTATGAAAAATATTCACTTAAACTTTTTGATAAAATTATAGACATTTTATTTAATTATTTACTTTTTAGATATCTCAAAAATTTTTATTTTATAAAAAACATCATGATGTGAGTTTTTTTTTCTTTATTTTTTTTCATTTAGTTTTTTTTTATTATTTATATTTGTGCTTTTATTTTTATTTGCTTTAAATTTCACTATTTTATTTGTATGGAACTATTTATTTGTTACCATGTTTTTATTTGTAATAACTATTATTATTTTTATTTATAACATAATACTTGTAGTTAGTTATAATTAAAAAATAAAAAATTTAAAAAATTTTGAAATGAAAATATTTTAATTTATTAGTCATCATTCAGGATGCGCTGGCATGACGTGAATTTCAATAGGTTTTGCGACTTCACTATCGGCACCTATTCCAATGTAGTGCAGGGCAAGTGCACAAGAGATGCTCCATTGTTTCCCTAGTACCTTGCTCTTGACATTTCCTGCAGTCGTCTCGAGCTGTCAACAGACTGTGACCAGTGAGTATCCGATAGATCATTCCAACGAATTTGAACCGTCCTTGCCATGCTCTTGCCCAAAGCGTCGTAAAGACCTTTGCATGGGTTTACCAATGTTCATCACGTTATCGGCTGACAGCCTCTCAGCAATCTCGTCTACTATCTCATTGCCATCGATGCCTTTGTGACCTGGCACACAGCTGAAGTGAAGTCGCTTTTTCCTGGCGACACACTCCACTGCTGTACGGCTTATATTAATTTTTATTTTTTATATTTTATATATATTTTGAAATAATTAAATTTTTTTTTTATTATATATATATTTGTAATTAATTTCTATTTTTTATATTTTAAATATATTTTGAATAAATTTTTATATATTTATGTTCTTGTCTTAATTTTTATAATATATACTAATAAAAAAGTATTTTCATATATTTTTAATAAGTTTCAGTATCTTTAATTTATTTATAAGAATATTTTCATGCATTTTTAAACATTTTTAATTTTTAAATAAATTTTTAATTTATTTATTTTTAATATTTTTAATAAGTCACATCATTTTTATTTGTTAAAAAAAGTATTTTCATACAATTTTATTAATTCTTATTTTTTAAATGTACATAAAATTAATTCTTTAATTTTTATGTTTTTAATTTTTAATATTTCTTATACTTTTTTATACTCCCCCAACATGTTGCTACAGAGTATAATAGTTTTGTTCACCTAACGGTTGTTTGTATCACCTAAAACTAATCGAGTTAGATATAGGGTTATAGATGTATATACAAATGATCAGGATTAAGAGTCGAGTTGAAATCCGGGTGACTGTCCGTCCATCCGTCTGCGAAAGCTGTACTTTGAGTAAAAATTTAGATATCTTTATGAAACCTGGTACACATATTTCTTGGTACCGTAAGACGGTTGGTATTGCAGATGAGCATAAATAACTGAGGCAACAGTTTCTACTTCTAATCATGAAAATATATAAAAAAAACGAGTATACTATTTGACTTTGCGAGAGTATAAAATGTTTGGTTACATCCGAACTTAGAACTTCCTTACTTGTTATATTTTCAATTAAACTTTTTTTCAGCTTAAATAAGTTGAGTTTTTTATTCAATGAACTTTTTTTTTATCATACTGGCTTCCAAATTAATTTTTCATCCATTTATTTTTCTAGTGCCCGCATAAATTACACCCTATTGGTCACTAAGCTGCTGTGCGCAAAATAAGAAATTAATTCCGTATTTTTGGCTCCGACAAAAGCTGAAAAGCTGTGTAAATAGTCTTAGAAGCCCTAAATTTGAAATGCTAATTTTAGAAGCAAAAGAAAAGGTAGAAGAAGAGTTGGAAATACACAAGAAGCTGAGGAATGAGAAATTTTCTACGCAAAATGTGTAATGGATCAATAAAACAATTTGTGCAGAAACTTTATTCTTCTCTAAGAATGTTGAAATTTTTAATGAAATGATATTTCATAGAAATTTATGGAAACATTTTTTTACAGAATATTTTTTGTAAATCAAAATTAAAAATTTTTGAAAAAAATATTAAAGTATTTAAAATTAATAAAAAAATAATCATTACCAAATTAGTTGAAATTTATCATTAAATTTTTCATCTTAAAAATGTCTATTTTTTTATTTATAACTATATTTTTTAAGTTTATAAAATTGTTATTTATTATTCATTATTACTTTTTTCAACGTTTAATATAAAAAAATTAAATGCAAAAAAAATAAACTTTAAATTAAAAACTAAAAAATAAAAAAGAATAATTATTATTATTTAAAATTATTTAAATTTAAAAAATAAAAAATAAGTACAAAAGTTTAATATTAAAAAATATAGAAAATAATAATGAAATTTTTTAATATTATATTAAAATTATATAAAAAAATATTATATTAAAAAATTTAAATAGAAGATTTTAATTTTTAGGTGAAAAAAAAATATTTATTAGTTAGTTTTGTAAGAATATTATTTAATTTTTATTTATTTTATTTTAATGTTAAAATTTAACATTTTTTTTATTAAATTTTTTAAGTTTTTAATTATTATTTTTCGTTTATTAAAATTTGTAGTTATTTTTTTTTTATTAATATTTGTAATTATTTTTTTTTTATTAAAATTTGTAATAATTTTTTTTTATTAAAATTTCTAACTATTTTTTTTTTTAGTTTTTCATTATTCTTCTTATTAAAATTTAAAACTTTTTTTATTTAATAAAATATTAATATTTTTTACCATTTTTTTTTTAATTTTTTCAATTTTATATTCCTTAAAATTTGCTGTACTTTATTTTTATTTTTAATATTTTATAAAAAATTTTTATAATTTTTTCTGATTTCAAGTGGAAATCAAAAATTTAGATTCTTCAACCG
This sequence comes from Bactrocera oleae, assembly GCF_042242935.1. NCBI lineage: Eukaryota > Metazoa > Arthropoda > Insecta > Diptera > Tephritidae > Bactrocera > Bactrocera oleae. The sequence goes on from NC_091539.1 coordinate 8,005,353, forward strand.
CAGATTTTTTGCATATGTATATTTAAATTTTATATTCATCACTTTAAGCTCATATATCGTTATATATGTATACACTATACACATGTATATACATGTAGGTATGAGTGTGCACTTCAGCTATCAATCGTTCGACGATTTCCTCCCATCCAATCACCAAAAATAAATAGAATTCTATTAATCAAACACATTCAAATGCTTCCCCACAGACGCCTCAACGAAATTTCCAAAATTTATATACACACATATGTACATGTGTGTATGGATTTCGCAAAATTCCACACACACACACCACAACCACCTAGCTCCCCCGCACAAAAAGTCGATTCAATGCAAATGGCTTTGGGGTTGCACGCCTGGTTGATCCTATTTTTGGGGCGAAGTATTCGCATGTGTGAGTTTTGCTGAATTTCTTTTTTTCTTTTCACAAAAACACATATGAATGTAAATACATATATACAAAGGACATGTGTGCGAACCCCAGCTACGGTTTTTCATATTCAACGTTTGTAGCTGAAATCTGCTTGGCATTCAATGAAGGTGTCTACTCGCTGAGCGCTCGACCCGACAAAGCAGTAATATGAAAATCTGCATTCGGTTAGGGATAATTTCTGCATAATACAGATATATATTAGCGGTATCGACTGTTACGGGGGACAGGGACGCCCATTTCGAATTTCATATTTGCCATCGGAATTCATTTGGGACACTCAACGGTTTATATTATGACTGTGGCCATAGGGTGGTCCAGTTCGGAAAAAGCAGGGACTTGGATACTATGACTGTTCGCACCACAGTCAAATCTACGTAAAACGAACAGATTCGGATTTTTATCGAGCCCTTACTGTTGTTGTTGTAGCGGCAGAATATATCCCAGAGGTACTTTGGAGGAATGCTCCCTGGCTGAATGTCCTTGGTCGTATTAAAACCGAATCCTTTTGGTTACGACTATCGTGGCCTTTACTCTATCTATCTGCCTCGAGCAATCTTACATCATTTTGGAGGCCAACGGTTTGGGTTGTTAATTCGATAGCAGCATAGTTTCCGTGAAAATGCTGCCGTCAGAAAAGTATTTGCTTAGGATACTAAGAAAACTGGAGACGTCTGCGAAAGGCATAACTATAACCCTTCCTCGCTCTCAGCTGTAATTACAATTCAAATGCAGTTTAGCTATCAACGAAATTGCTATGCAGTGACCGAGTTCCAAGATTTACTGATTTGAGGGAAAAAGTCACTTAAAGATCCACCTGCGACCAGCGAGACAACTAAGCGATGAGCAGACAGCAGTAAGAGCTCAAATTTTTTCTCTTAACAGCTGGATTCGGAGATCGGTGAATTATTTTCACAACTCTATCAATAAAAACGGAGTAAAACTCCCTACTATGACATCTCGGTCCTTAAGCAGTCACCAAAAGATTCGGAGGGACACCAGGAATAATCTATTATTACTACCGCATCGTCTTTCGTCGATTTCCTTTCCTTCTAACCATTTCCCTAATACACTTTTCTTTTCTTCGGTGATTTTACAAGCGGCTCACAACCTAACCAGATCTCTTTGATCTAGTAAGCTCGCTCTAAATGTATGTAAGTATCACACAGCTGACGAAGGTGAATAAACACAATCCGCAAAACTCATGGTGTAAAGACTATACTAATGAGTAATAGAACAGTTGCACAGCTTTACATACATTTCCTATGAGTATGTTTAATGTACATATATTGTATATAAATATATCAAAGGGCCTAGCCAGTTTCGATAACTGAAGTTTGGTAATTCATAGAGCTGAAAATATTGAAGGTTTTGTTTGATACTTCTCTAATCGCTGGTAAACATAATAAATATCTTAAATGAGGTTAGGTACGACACAATACAATAAATTTCGGAGATATGTGCAAATTTTCAGCACAATATCTGAGTTCCGAGCATCTTCTAAAGCTATTATCTATTATCGCATTAACTTTTCTACTACGCGCTCCTCCTGTTTAGCTCCGACTGAGCTAAGCTCTTCGATTAATGTTATAGTGGATTCTTTATACAATTTCATTGCATTTTCGACTCCGTAACAAGTGCGAGTTGAAGAATTCAGCAATTTAGTAGCATTTCCGCTTAACCCTGTATGCCCACACCACCATAACAGCTTGTAGACTAAAGAATTTTCCATGCATGCATAAGCGAGCGCAAAAGCAGAAGCAGAAGTATTTATGCCCGCAAGAAAATTTCGTATGCAAATCAAAGGGACTCACACATCCAAACATGAAGAGCATAAAGGTAGGCGAGGATACTTCGTCAAATTACCTAGAAAAAAATGGGGTGTAAATACAAAATGAAGTAAGGACTACAAGCAAAATGATTTACTGCGTAAAAGAGTGCTAAATTGAGTACTTAATTAACAGTGATACACGTACTTATGGTAAATATGCGTGATCATTGTGAGTTATGTGTGCATAATCACTTATTTAGAAAAAATATTTTATGTGAGTAGTTAAAAACATGAGAAAGGAAGGCTGAGTTGTTAGGAAATTGTATAGATTTAATTGCCGACTTGAGCATATTTAAAAAATTACAAATATCACAGGCTTATGATTAATGTTGTGCTTTTGAATTTGTTTTTTTTTTTTGACATTCTGATTTTTTTTTTAAACTTTTTATATATTATTTTTAATTTTTCGAAATTTTTTTAACTTTAAAACCTTTTTTAGATAATTTTTTTTTTTAATTTTCTTCTTTTTTTAATTTTACATTATTTTTTTTAAATAATTACATTAATTTTTTATAAATAATTTTTTATATTTTTACAGTTGTAAATCACATATGCATATACATATATATATTTTTTTTTAATTTTTAAATTTTTTATTAAAAAACAAATTTTTTAATAAAATTTAATTTTTTTTTGTAATTGTAATTTTTATATTATTGTAATTTTTTTATATTTTTCCAGTTGTCAATTACGTATGAACATACATGCAACTGCATCCAAGCTTTTTGTTTACGCACATTAAACATCTGGCCACACTACATCAAATGCATTGTTTATATTGTTGACATTTGCAATGCTTGGACAGCTGGCAGGCAATTTTTCTCAGCGCACATGTTTTTTTCATTATTATTAAAAAATAAACTAAGCAACAAAACTAGAAAGCAAGCAGCATAAAAACAACAGCATGCATATTTTAAATAAACAGAAATAAAAAGAAAAAACAATAGAGCGTACCAAATGGACCAACGATGTGGGTAAGTCAGCAGTGAGGATGCGCTGGCTCAAAAGGCCGTAAGTGGCACGCATTGATTGCATGGCAAACGGAAACCGGGAAACGGCCTGCGGCAATAGAATCGAAATTAAAAGCAGCCTGGCTACATTGGGCGTGGCAGTGGTGGTGGTAGTGGTCACAGCAATAACAAAGCGACGGAAATGCAAATGTTGGGCAAGCAACAACAAAAAGTGCAATTACAAAAACAAGAATAAAAGATATTTTAGAAACTTTTACACAAGCAATGCGCCACCCACTGCTGCAACTTGCAAGCGCGCATTGCAGGATTTATAGCGTAAACTTGCGTAAGTATATGTGTGTGTACGCGCTACTGATAGACGAAGTTTTATTATGCTTGATAAGCCTGTCTTGTAATTTTGTGGCATGCAAAAGGGATGAGTTCTGCATACCAAACAAGGGTGAAGCAGGCAAATATGTATATATGTATGTATGCATCTATGTATGAATATATGTATGTATCTAGGCATGTATATATGTACGTAGCTGCCAAAAACGTAACAGCAATCATATGTAGCAGCGCAAAAGCACAGTTAAATGTAGCTGCAACGCAACGCGCATTTGCATATGCAAAACAGTTGCGGCAGCAAGGCGTGGAGGGAATAAAAACTAGCTATAAAAAAGGCGCAGCTTTCACAAAGCAACATTTGCTCAAACCAGCAACAACACCAACACTACCACCATGCCGCACAAGAGCAACGGCAAACACCCAGCAGCGGCATTAACTTTCATAGCAACGCTGGCAACTGCTGCACCGCTGTAACCACCACTGGCAATGGCGCGTGTCAGCGGTCCATCAACTTGCTGCTGCTCCTGCCTTCGCCATTCATTTGTCAAGTTGTAAAATTTTCTAAAGTTTCAATGCTTTTTATCACATAGCCAACAACAAACTCTAGTTGGCATGGCGCGTCAACCGCCTGGGCGGCAAGCGTCTGCTGTGCCAGTTGGCAGCGCGTAGCTTTAAAGCCTTCTTGCCGCAGTAGTCGCCTCACTCTCAGTTAGTTGGCAGGGTTTTCTTGCTCGGCAACCGTTTTGCTTGCTGCAAGCTGCTGTGCGCCTGGTAGAATTTGTAATTTGAATAATTTGTGTTGCTGCTGCCGATGTGCTGAGCAAAAAAATTAGCTTATAAATAAATGAGCGTATGCTGCTTGCTTGTTGGTTTGCCTGCCTGGCTGGCGGACTGCGGTTGGCGCTTGTGGTGGCGTTCGTGCGTGTATTTGGTGTAGCTTTTTTCTCCTACGTTTTCTTTTTGCTTTTAAATGATTGAGTTTTGAAATGTAAAGCGTAAGGAGCAATGATAGACTATTGTGATATGAAAGTTTCTTCTTCTTCTCCTTGAGCAGGATAGGGCCGTAGCAAAAGTTTTCCATTGATTGCGATCATTTGATAGGGCTTTCAGTTCGCTGTAAGTGTTCCACATTGACTCAAGTTCGTTTTTAAGTTGTTGTTGTTGTTAAATCTCCGTTACCCGAGCGTAGCTTTTTTATATCAGTCAAAGGGTAGTACTGAGTTTATGCTCATTTTCAAGCAGAAAGATTTTCTATATCGATATGTGGCGGATTTGTTTTAAGTCCAATGACTGTCATCACAAAATACATTTGAATTTCAGTTATTTATGTAATTTCAAACGTTATGATAATTCGCCGCTAGTATTCAAGACAGTTACCATTGGTTTTTGTTCACAGGTCGTAACGAACTTATATCAGAAGAAGGACTGCAATAGATCGATTGGCTGATTTGCCGAATATACTTGTATATCAAGCCATATGTTGCAAGGGTCTGTGCTCATTTTTTCGGTCAGTCTTTTGCTATCTGGCGGTATTAATGTCGATATTCATGGACTTTTAAGCTGTATAACTAAGATCCGTTTTTTGTTTTTGTGATTATTATTTCGAAGACACGGCCCACAAAGTATTACCGCGCGGTCAATCTACTGAGCTAAGGCGGTACTAATGTCGATATTGATGGGCTTTGTGACCCTATATGTTACTGTTAGTGTCGAAAACGTCTTGGAAAGATACAAAGTCTTATTTTAGAGCTGTGATAAACACGAACTGCGCTTTAAATACTCTGCCTCTGAGATATACATACATATGTATGTATATTCGCGAAGGAGATTTATTTTTACACAGTTCGCTATTTATAGTTTTTACTATTAATTTTATTTATTTTTTTAATTTTTTTATTTTTCTAAAATTTTTTTCTATTTTTTATTTTTTTCAATTTTTTTTTTTTAGTTTAATTTTTTTTTATTTTTTTATTTTTTTATTTTAATTTTTTTATATATGTATATACGTACTATTTTTTCATTATTATTATAATATTTTTTTTTTAAATCAGTAAATTTTTTTTTTTAATTTCAATAATTTCTATTTTGTAACTCCATAAATTCATTAACTGTTCCACTGTACCTACCAACCGTAACCGTGTCCGCAATAACCCGAGCAAGTTTTCATTTTCACACCAAATTTTAATCAGCCAAGTAGAAACGTGTTTCAACCCCGTTGCGGATCAACTAAAAACAATAACAACAATACCCTTCGGCACAAACAAAAGCGCTTTTCTAGCAAGTGAACGCTTTTTCCAATCAATGTCAACAAAATTTGCTGCTGCTCAGTAGGATGCGCTTGCACTCGTCAACAACAAAAACAAAGCCAACGGGGAAAGCACAAAATGGGAAAGGTGAAAGAAGGAAAAGTCAAACACGTGCAACGAAAGGGCTGCGCATGCGTAGCACAACATTTTTACGAAGGGTTGTTAACTTAAAAAGAAAAAGGTGCTGCAAGAAAAAAACAACAATAATAAAAAACTGAGCTATTTAAGTTGCGGTGTGCGCTTATGGATTTAGGGTTGATTTGGAAGACTTTTATTGTGTCGCACTTTAATGTGACTATTGTAAATTTGCAACAACGAAAGCAGCACAATGCAAACTAGTTTCGTTGCACTACATTACAAAAACAAAGTATTTAAAATTTAAATTAAACTTTTCTTTGTTGTCAATGCCAATGTAATGAAAAACAGTTGCTAGGAAAACCGTTTTCCATACGTTACTTTCGAAGTTGCAAGCTACAAGTAACGCGAAAGTGTTCGTCGTTTGTGGAAATTAAAAAAAAATGAGTTGAAGTAAGGCGAATGGACACGTGCAATGACACGCGTTGTGTAAATGAATGAATGAATATGTAAATTAAAATGAATTCAGGTTACACATATGATGCTACATTATGCCGCTTAACTTAATTAGATAAAATTTTAAAGGTAAAAACACATAAGCGCATTAACAAAGAAAAGCTAAGCTAAATACTACACTTAAATACTTATATACAACAGATTCAAAGTGATTAACGAATATTTAATATTTTTATTTATTTTTATGCGCATTTATTTAACCACAACTTGGCATAGCATACAATTTAAATTAATATTAAGTAATTGCAATGGAATATGTTGGCATGTAAATAATTATATGGTAATAACAATAGTTTTTTAATTCCTATATATCATAACTAAAGTTGAAAGTGCCAATTTGCCAGAGTAGCAAATCATAAATTAACAATTTCTAAACCAATTTTACATAAAAGTTCTTACATTACTAAGAAAAACGTGTTTTATTTAAGTAATATTTACTCAACGTGTGCCATTAAGTGGTACAATATTACCGGCAACGGCTGGCAGTGTGACTACATGTTTCACAGCTACTGTAACCGCCTCCAAGGCGGCAGGCACCGGCACATTTGCTACCACATTGCTGGGCACATGAAAGAAATACAACATAAAACCAGCAGCGAGTAGAAAATGCGCAGCTAGTATGCCGATTATGAGGAATAGCGACAACTTAGAGTTACGTAGCGCTGGAGTAAGCACAAAAATCAACACGGAGCCGGAGAGTAGAGCGGCGGTAATAACTAGTAGCCATTGTAGCAAGCTAATCTGTAGCGCAAGAGATGAAAAAAACAATAAAATTTAGTTCTTAAATAGTTGCTGTAGATGTGTATAACTCACCTGTATAACCCACAATACGGAGACGGGTATGTAAATAAATAACGAATAGCCGTAAATGCACATTAGCGATAAGAGAGAGGGCGAATAGTCGGCCTGTCGAAGCAAAGGATTATAAAGAACAATAAACATGCATACATATTAACATTATTTAAAGAGAAACGCTTGTGCACTTACGCTTTCAGTCTCCACATCATCGGTAATCGGTTTGAGACTATACTTAAAGAGCGCCCACAAGGCGATGGGGAAAAGATTGGCATAAATGAAAATACAAGTGGCGGCATAGGAGACTAAGTGGAAATTATAACGCCAGTGATAGTTGTCATTGGCATGCTGTAAATAACTTGCAATATTGCCACTTATGGCAATCGAAAAAATCTGCGCAATTTTTCCATAGGATACAAATATAAGAAAATAAACAAATATATCGAAAGAAAACCACAAGTTACTTACCAGCGTTACTGTAATCCAAAACGGACCGTACAAATCAGGATTTTGGCCAATGCTCGAACGCAAGTAGTTGCCACCAGCTCGCTTTGGTATCATAGAATTAGCAATACGCTCGATCACCACATATGTGTCCACATTAAAGAATTGCTGATAGTATTCAAGCGTTAGAAATGACACCTTATTGCTAGTGCCAGTATCAACGCCGCCACCAGCGTCGCCACCGCCTGCTGCGGCATTATTCATATTTCCAGCACCACCTGCGCTGTTGCTACCACTTAAAATGCCTGCTGAATTGCTCATGTCATAAATCAAATCGTTGAGTGCATTACTGCCGCGCGTTGCACCTGCAGCAGAACCGCTAGAATGGGTTGGTGAGTTGACATTTATTTGTGCCGGTGGGCTGCTCATGCTGGGTGTGCTATTGTAATCACGAAACTGTAGCAGATCATCTGCACCACTAGATTGCATTTTTAATCACACAAATATCTTATGAAAGGCGTAAATGGTATAAATATTATTTTATTTGCCAACGACACGTAAATTACAAACAGAAAACTTTGTTGTTTGCTGAACTACGTTGACGAATCATATGATGTTGCGTTGCCAACCACTTTGCGTATACTGTTTATAAATATAGGGTTGCACGCGTTAGGCAAAAATATTTATCTTTAAAAAAAACATGTAAAATTTTTCTTTAATTTTATTTATTATATATAAAAAATATTTTATGCAAGTTTTTATTGTTTACTAAAAATCCAATTTATGTGGCTCAAAAGTTTACACAAGTTTTTACTTAAAATAATCGATAACGGAACGTTAAGTGTGCTATCGAGAAATTTGTCATTGACAACTTAATTTTTAAATCGGCTGACAGCAAATTTACTGTTAAGTTTTAGAAATAATTTATAATTACAAAATTTAACGATATAAAAAATTTGGTTATTAAATAAACTATTTTGCAAAATATCTTGTTGCTGGTTTTGTACGTTTTAAAAATATTTTTTTTTGCAAGATGTAAAACATTATTTATGCTTACGCTGTGCCGTCGTGTGCTTTATTCAAACTCTAACTAATAGTTACGTAGCCATACACTTTATTCAAACTCTAATTAAAAATTAACAATATTTTAACCTTCACATCGTCTACTCAGTAATTTTTACTCTTTGCCTGAATATTAAATTGAAACCGTGCAGAGACTTCAGCACCATTTGGGACTGCAACACTAACTCTTCATGTGGATCACGCAATTTAACTTCAAAATTGCGTAAAATCTGCACCGTTAACATTTTCATAATTAGTAATGCATAATTACGACCTATACAAATGTGTGGTCCACCCGAGAACGGCAGATAGACATATGGCGGCAAGGTCTCTTTCTGTGCTTGCGCAAAACGCAACGGCTGAAACTCCTCCGGCTTATCGAAATATTGCGCATCATGTGCAAGTCCATACAGGTCAATCCAAAGTGTTATGCCAGCACAGTAGCGCCGACCACCGATCATCGTATCGCCGGTAGTCTGTCGTCCCGTGAGTGGCACTACAGTATAGTAACGTAATACTTCTTTGATGAAAAGATCCAAATATGTCAAACGATTGAGTATGTCAACTGTGAGTGCAGCACCAACGAAAACCTGCTCTTCAATTTCTGTCACCAATTTATGCTGTACCGCCGGATATTTACCTAAACTGTAGAGCACAAAACACATGGCTGCTGTGGTGGTGTCAACACCCTGTATAATACGAGGATATTTAATACAACCGTAAGCATTTTTGTGGTTTCAGTTGCAGGCCAGTTACTCACCGCAAACACAAACGTATTCACTTCATTGCAAATTTCGTTGCATGTCAACGCTTTCCCCGCTATTTGTGTGGTTAGCAGTGTGTCCAATAACGTGCGACGCAGCTTGCGTATGCCTTCCGCCGGTGGTGCTGTAGAAGTGCCAGAAACCAGCGACTTCTGCTGTTTAAGCGCCTCGACACGCTCATCAATCACAATCCCCATCAGCTGATGTATCACTGCAACAGAGGCGCTCAGCTCGCGATACATATTTGTGCGTTGAAATATGAAATCTAGCGCCAATAGTGGGTTCGTCATGCGTTTGAAGAGCAATTCACTGGTTCTGTGGCATTTCAAAGACATTTTGTGTTTAACAAAGGGGAAATTTGAAAATATTCTCACAAATTACCGACTTGTGAAAGGCGTGCGCATAGCGATTATGTGGATCAGTGAGTGAGTTCAATTGTTTGCCCATAGAGGTTTCTAAATTTAACAAAGCGGCATGTTCTAAAAATATTTACGAATATTAATTAGTTTAATTCCCCTACCTACAATCGCATCCAGCACACAAGCGAAGAGATAATGGCTTACTTCGACTGAGCTGCCCTCAGTGGCAAGCAGTTTTCGCACTAACTCCTCACCATGCTGCGCTATCACGGGCGCGAAAGTGTTTAGTATATTTGCATTAAAAGCGGGGCTTAGTGCGCGTCGATGTGTTTCCCACTGTTTGCCTAGAGCAAGTGATTAAAAGAAATTTCTATATTATTTTCGAATTTATTTCATAACTTTTCCAGCTTACCATGACTTATCAGCAACCCATTACCTATCAATATGCTTAGTTGGTGGAATGCCACCGGTCTCGTTAGTGTCGGTTCATTCAAAGCTTCACGCGTTTCCGCTGGACTATGCAAAAAGACCCACAACTCAGGCCCGAGCCATAAACGATAGGTTTCACCGTATTTAACACGAAACTCAGCGACGCTTTTAAATAAAGCTGTGCGAGTAAATTTAGAAAGCTTAAAAAATTATTATTTTTTTTAACTTATTTTATTATTTTCTTTTTTTTAATATTTTTTTAAATTAAAAAAAATTTATTTATTATAATTAATTTTTTTAAATTTATAAATATATAAACCGATTCGAGGCATATCTTCTGCCTTTTAAGAACAAAATTATTTAAAACACTCACATTCTGGCTTCAATTTACTGATCATTTGCACATTACCGACCAACGGTAGGGCCCATGGTCCGCGTATGCGTCTACCGACAGTAAAAACCGTCCACTTAGCATGTATAAAATAACATGCCGCACAGGTTAAAAATATAATTAGCACCAAGGACATGTTTTAAGTTACTTATGGATGTAATTTTTTATTGTATATACATAAATTTAAATATTATTTTTATTGAATTAATATTTTATCATTTAAAAAGTTTTTTTTTTATATTTATTTTTTAGTTTAAATATTTATAGTTATATTTATTTTAATTTTATTTTAAAACTACATATATAGTTTATGTTTTTTGTTTTCAATAAATAAATTTTATTTTTTTAATTATAGTTATAGTTATATTTATTTTAATTTTATTTTTATTTATATATGTAGTTTTTATTTTATAATCTAAATTTAATTTTAATTATTTTTATTACATTTATTTATTTTATTTTATTTTTTTTTTAACTTCGTTAATAAGTTTGTATTTGTTTTCCTTTTTCTTTTTTGTTTCCTTTAAATACTTTTCTCTCCAATTCAAATTGAATTTGTTTACTGTTTAATTACCGTTTTTACACGTTTACTTTTGTATTTACTCACACACACACACATGTAGACTTAAATAATATCTCAGTATGTTTCTAACTTTTTTTCTTCTTTAATCCAATCAGTTGGAGTGGCAATAAAGATTTACGTGTGCTCCGAGCGATAAGCTTCGCTAGACTGACCGATTCAGCCGCAGAAAACGAATATTTGTTAAATATTGATATATGTTCACATGTATGTACATACAAACGCTTGTATGCACCAAAAAGCTACTTTTAATTAGTATTTGTGCATAAACCAGCATTTGTGTGTCTAAATGCAAAAAAAAAAAATTCAAAAAGATGAAACCCGGTTTTTGATATTTTTTCAACTTTTTGAATTTGTCCTAATCTCAAAATTTTTTGATTGAGAAACTAATTTATTATAAAATATTTTTTAATTTTTTTAACTGCCATTTTTTATATAACTTTCTTTAATTTTTTTTAATATATTATTTGTTAATTTTTAATAATTATTTTTTTTAATAATTTTTGTGTTTTTATTTATTTTTTCCTTTGTATATATTTTTTTGTCAACTACTACACAGCGTAACAGCAATCATAAACCAATCACTACAATTGACGCCACAACAATTTATTTATTGAGACAATGGCACGTCCAAGACAATAAAGAAAAATCGCTGACAGCTTGGTTTGGACTACTGTACATAGACTAATTGATTACGCAGAGATAAACAGCAATGAAAATATATTTCTTAATTAGACGGTATGTATTTATAGCCATTGTAGGGTAACCGCTTGCAGTGTATGGTTTTAAATACACAAAATAAACGAGACCAAAAAAAGGCAAGAAAATTTCAAATTATCAATTTCATGCCCGCCTTCAATATTATATTTTTTCAATAAAAAGTGGATAATGATTGATTCACAGAGAAAGTACAATAATACAGACGCGACTAAGCTACTACGTTATTTTTTTATATTTGTTTTTTAATTCGTTTTAATTTTCTAAAAATCGGGAAGATATTGGTTTCACCCCATTTTGCAAAAATTGAGTTCTCAACAGATCTCGACGTTCTGAGGGTCGAGAAAGCTTCCCCGAACATTTCTACGATGATGTCCGTATGTCTGTATGTATGTGTGGATGTATGTGTGTGTGTGTGTGGATGTATGTGACCCTCTTATAACTATTAAACTGCTCAACCGATTTGAACAAACTAAACGGCATTCCAAAGGGTTTCATTGCACTTGAATTTCGTGTAAGTTTGGACCCAATCGGACCAGTAGATTTCGAGAAATCTCAAAAATAAAAATTTTGAAAAATCGACTTGACCGATCGACACCAAAAACTAATCAGTTCTAAACATCGTTTGTCGCAAACCGGGTCGAAATCGGTTGATTTACTTGCTAGATATCGAAAACGAAAAATTTCGAAGAGCACAAAAGCAGTGAAAAAAGCGAAATTTGAACGTTAGCGTATGAAATTAGAGGGAAGTTGCAGGGATGGCCCTTGAGGCCAACCGTTTTCCACATTTTTTTAATTATATACATATTTTTTTTACATAAAAAGTTAAAAATTAAATTTTAATTAAAAAAAATATTTTTATTTTTAATATTTTTATTAATTAATTTTTTTTTTTTTTTTTTAGAAACCAAAAATTTAATTTAAATGTAATTTTGTTTTTATTTATTTTTTATTTCTTTTTACTTTTTTTAATTTATAAAGAAAATTTTAATTTAAGTTTTTAATTTTTAATTTACTAAAATTTTTTGTTATATTTTTTTAATGTTTTTAATTCTTTTTGATTTTTGTTAATTATTTTAATTTTATTTTTAATTCTTTTTGTAATTTCAAAAAAAATGTCTGTGTGTTTTAATTGTTTTTAATATTTTTAATTTTTATCCATTATTTTTTTTTGTTTTTTAATTTTTAAAAATAATTATTAATTTAATAATTTTTTTTTTAAATTTTTAGAACTATTTTTTTAGTTTCCTTTTTTTTATTTTTTTTATGTAATTTTTTTTTTTGAGTAAAAAAATTAAAAATTAAATATCATATGGCATGAAACCAACTAAAGTCCTCACAACTGTCGTTTCCCCGATTTTGTTGCAAAATATTAAATATTTTCATAAGTTTTATTTCTTTTATTTCTTCTTATTTGGCTCTTTTCTTTCTGTTTTTTTGGCTATCATTATAACATTACATATTTTTATTTTACACATAACCATTTGTTTTTTAGTATTTACATATATTTCTGATATTCTGTTTGATTTTAAAGCAAGTACGTACAGGGTACCAACTAGAGCACATTTAAAGCGTACGAATAAATGCTACAGTTAACAGCTGTCACATGTCATACATATGTATGTGTGTCAGCTCCAAATATGTAAACTGTAAATTTCATTCCTCACCTCTCAGCTGCCGGTTGTCAAATGACAAAATACATTAAAAAAGCCAGCACTGTTGTCGATTTTCGGCATCATTTTTGTTTTTTGATGCTGTCAGTGGTCAACTGCCAACTATCAACTGTCTAAATGTTGCTGTTTTCTTTTATTTCTGCTCAATTCAATTCATTTTGTTTAACTATTTTCATTTAAAAATAAATTTTACTGGTTTTCTTTCGCTTTTGATTTGTATATATTTTTTATCGTTTTATTTATATGTTTCTATATGCTTTCTTGTTTTGCAAATACTTTTTTAAATGATTTTTTTATTTTATTATGTTTTTGCCTTTTCTTATAACTGCTCGTTGGTTTTCGTTCACATTAAATACTTGGGTTTTAAATATTTTTCAATATTTGCTTTACATAGTTATAATACTTCGTTCATATATCTACATATTAAACATTATTATTTTATTATCTCTGCTTAAAAATCTGTATATTGTTTGAAGCTTCATTTTTAATATTTATAATATATACTTTTTTAACACTGTTTGTCGTAAATCATTCATAAATTCAATTCAATTTAACTCACTTGCTTTCGAATCTCTTCATAGTTGCGCATTCTCTCACTCTCTCCCTCTCTCTTTCGCTGTCATAAAAATTTTCCTTTCAACCATTTTCCTCTTTTTATCTAATTTTGTGTATTATCTTTCTTTCTTTCCAACTCTTCTTTGTATCTCTTTCACTCTCACACTCTGTTTTTGTTTGCACATTCTTAATTTATAAATTTTTAATAATGCTCTAACTGCTTAACTCTCTACTCTTTTCACATTCCACACTCTTTTTCTCTCTGTATATATAACTTTCGTTTCTCCTTTCCTTTTTATTCATTTGTTTAACATTTCTACATATTTGTTTCTTAAATTTTTTAATTATTCCGTAAAAAAAAGTTTCGCTCAAAGAAAAAAATCGCTCAGAGTAGCTTTTTAGGCTTGTTTTTGATTGTTGTTGTGAGTAGATCAGTTTACGGTAATATCTTCTGGAAATAATATATGTAAATATAAAAAAAGGGTAAAATAAAAAACGTTTAAAAAAATGTTTAATTGCTAAAAAAATAATAATATTTTAACAAAAAGTTTTATTAAAGGTTTAAAGGCTTTTCTGGAAATAAACACCAAAAATAAATTAAATATAATAAAATTAAAGCTACAAATAAATGTTCTACTGCTGAAAAAAATTTAAATGTAAACAAAAATTTTCATATGTAAAAAATATCAAATATAAAATATTAAGAAATGCAGATGAATTTAGAACAATATGAAGGAAAATTTAAAATAAAAATATTTATTACTACCCCGGAAAAAAATATAATATAATTTTATAAATCATATGCAAACTGGATTTAAAAAATTTTATGTTTTAAAAAAAATGATCACTTTCAACTGTGATAAAAAAGTAGTAAAAAAAAAAAATATTGAAAAAAATTGTCTATAAAATTACATTTATATTCAAATTTCATTTTTAAAATTCATTTATACTAAAGAAAAAATTTATATAAACAAATACAATATTAAAATGAAGCGCATTAAATAACAAAAAAGATATGAAAATTCCAAAATATATTTTCATAATTAAACATTAAAAGATTAAAAAAAAAGGTTTTTAAAAATAATAATAATATATAATATACATAGAAAAAAACTTAAATAAAAATTGATAGTACATAACTTACAAAAAAATACGAAAATTACAATATATAAAAATATTTATAATTTAAAAATTAAATATTCAAACAAATTTGATAAAAAAAATTAAAACAAACTTAATAATATAAAAATTTTGATTTGAAAATTAAAATATTCAAAAACAAGGAAAAAAGTTTTAAACAAATAATTATAAATAATAATATTTAAGATTAAAATAAGCAATATAAAAAAAAATTTAACTAAATAAAATTTAAGATTAAAATATTCAAAAAACAAAACGGAAAAAGTTTTAAAAAAAATTATAAGTAACAATACATATATAAAATTTATTAAAAAAAACTGAAATAAAAAATATAAAAAATTACAAAAAAAAGTTCCAAAAATTACAAAATATAAAATTTTTTATAGTTGAAGATTTAAATATACAAAAACAGAAAAAAGTTGTTTTAAAAAATAATAATACATAAAATTTATAAAAGAACAAAATAAGTAATATACATGTATGTATGTATGTACATATGTATATATATTAATAAAAATTATAAAAAAAGAAACCGAAATAAAAATTGAACTGCGTATTTTAGAAAAAAGATTCGTAAAATACAAAAATACTAAAAACAACTTGATGAAAATGCCAACAATAATAATAAACAATTGTTATTAGTTTAAATATGTTAATAAAAAATATTAAAAAGTAAAATAGTTTTTAATTACTAATTTTTCTTTATAAAAAAAAAACAAAATTTAATAAAAAAAAATATAAATTTAATAAAAAAAATATAAATTTAAAAAAAATTTTATTTGTTAAATTTTAAATTTTTTGTTTAAAAAACATTATTCAAAAAAATAATGATTAAAATTTAAGTGCGAAAGAAATTAAACTAACTTCAAAAAAAATATTAAAAAGTAAAATAATTTTTAATTATTAATTTTTCTATTATGAAAAAAAAAACAAAATTTAATCAAAAAATATAAGTTTAAAAAAAATGTATTTGTTAAATTTTTTATAAAAAAAAAAAATATTAAAAAAATAATAATTAAAATTTAAGTACGAAAGAAATTAAACTAACTTCAAACAAAACAAAGTAAAGAAAAATAATAGAAAAAAATAAATTCAAATAATCAGACGTTTAAACAAATTTCACTTTAATAATGCATACATATGCAAGCAGCTAAAACGCAACTGAATAAAAAATACAAACTACTTCGAAATTTCTTTTTTATTTATTTATTTCTCTTCATGCACTTATCAACTTATATAACTAAGTGTAAATATATGTATATGTGTTATTTTTAATTCGTTGAGAACCTAACTGTTTTATTATTATTCATTTTTCTTCTTTGCTATAACTACGGCTTAACGCAAAGCGAGAGACATACAAAACTTACAAAAACAAAATGTTTTAATACACGTTTAGTTTTTTCTTTCACACTCAATGCATAATTGTGTGGTGCGTTATTTTACAAAAATACAAAAATTCACAGTAATTATTTTAAAAATATATAAATATTTGCCATATATATTGTATGTTTGTATGTAAATGTGTGTATTTATATTTATTTGTATAGATGTTTGTTTTTTATAAATGTATGCATATTATTTTAGTTTATACATATGTATATGTATGTAACATGTGTGTGTGTGTGTGTGTGTGTGTAATGTAATAAATTGGTATATTTTTTATGTTCACATATACAGTTTGTATGCATGTATGTATTTGTATGTTTATTTACAAAGCTTTGTTCGGTTTTTATTTTTATTTTTGAAAAACTTAAATTTTTAAAATTAAAAAAAAATTTTTCTTAATTTCTAGAGCGCTAAAATATTTTATATTTTGCACAAGCGCGTCGCGTCATTGTGTTGATTTTTTTATTTAACTCACTTTTATTCACCATTTTTATATTTGGTGAAAAGCTTTTTTGACAAATAACAACTTTTTGTCTTCTCAACAATCTATATTTTTTAATTTAATTTGTATAAATTATTTTTAAAGATATAAATATACCTAATCTATTTATAAAAAACTAATTAAAAAAAAACCAGCATAATTTAAAATTAAATTTTGCAAAACTTATATTTATTTTTCTTTTTTTTTTTTTTTTTGGAAAATAATAGTGTGTATAAAAATAATTTATAAAACAAAAAACAATTAATTTATAAACAAGAAAACAATTTACAAGAAAAAAAATGGTTTATAAAAAAAAAAATAAAAAAAAATATATTATAAAAAAAATGTAATTTTTGTCAAACAAAATTTTTAAAATTTTTCTTTGAACTGTTTATTACTTTTTTGCTGTTTTTGTGGAAAGATCGGGACTCATAAAAATTTTATTTAATGAAAACAATATCTCAGAAGAAATTAGCAAAAATAAAGAAAAATTTAAAAATTTAGAAAATATATAATATTATATAAAAAAACTAAAAAAAAATAGAATAATAAAAAAAATGTAAAATCATGAAAATATATTTAAAAGTTATATTTTTAAATTATAAAAATTCTCTTTCTATTTTTAACAAAGGAAACAAAAAAAAATGAAATAACTTCTAATCTTTAAACTAATAATTTTTGAAAGTTTTAAAAAACATAGTTGTATTTTTTTTTTAATTTCAAGTAATCTATGTATTAATATTTTTAATTTTAATTAATTTTAAAATAGAAGAAAGGTTTTGTATTTTATTATTTAAAAAAGTTTGCTCAAAATTTAAACAAATAAAATTAAAAACATGTATTTCAAAGTTATAAAAAATCTCTTTCTGTTTATATAGAAATAATATATAAATCAATAAAATTTTTACAAATTTTTTTTATCAAATCTTTAATTTTATATCATTACTTTTTAAACATTTTGAAACAATTAATGGAAAAAAATTATTTTTATTTCCAAAATTTTATTTGTTTAAGCTTTTAGAAAACTTTTTATTTAAAAAAATTTTGTTTTCTTGCATTCTTAATTTTAACTAATTTTTTTTTTTAATTTTGAAACAGTAAATGGAAAAACAATAATTATTTTTAAAATTTTAGAAATTTTTTTCTTACAAATGTTTTGAAGCAGTAAATGAAAAAAAGTTTGTTTTTAAAATTTTTTGTGTAAATTTTTAGAAAACTTTTTTTCAAAAATTGTTTTTTAATTGTTGATTTATTCTTTATTTTTAGAGCCCGCTATTCCGCAAAAATTATAGACAAAAGTAATCCTTACAAACAAAATATGAATTTTATTTATTTTCTTTATTTTATAATTTATTTTTCATTTCTTCGAAATTAATACAATTTTTTTAAAATAAATTATAATATTTCTTTATTTGCTTTAAGCTTAAATATAAAAACTTATATACAAAAAATTAGAAAGCAACAATTATAAACAATTTTGGTTACAAAGAAAATACAAAATATATAAAAATAAAAATGGAAATAAACTATATTAATGTGACGAGAATTATAACAAAAAATTTTAAATAAGTATTCGAAATAACTAAATGCATCAAATTTTTAGGTTTACTACTTTTTAATTAAAAATTAAATACATATTTTTTTGCATTACTAAAAAAATTAAATTTAATTACTTTTTATTGCAGCTTTTGGTGCAAATAAAACTCAACACAAAAATACGCAGCAGATAACCGATAAAAAAATGTTAAATGTAAAACAGTTTAAAATTTTCGTTTAAAATTAGTAAATTTATTAAAAATAATTATTATAAATATATATATGTAATTACACAGCAATAATGATATTAAAATAACTATAACAATAATTTTAGCAATTTCCACAATTACAAAATACAAAAAATTAAATTTAAATTAAATATTTATATGTATTTATACAGTTACAGTGGTACAAATTAGCGGCTACTTTAGTTATTTAATGAAAACATAATTTTTCTTCTTTCGACAATGTAAAATATTTTTTGTGTGTATTTTTGTAAATAAAAAAATGTTTGCGTTGTTTTTGAATGTTTTAGTTTCCTCAGCAAAAATGGCAACTAGAAATCGTGAAAATTATTTTTTCAGCATTTTTTAGTATTTTCAGCAGAATTTTAGAGTTTATAAAATAAAAATAATAATAACAAAATAAATAATAAAACATTTAAAATCATTACTTTTTATATTATTTATGACAAAAATAATTTATAATTTAAATTTAATGCATTCTTATATTATTTTAATTGTAAACATTTTTGGCAAAAAAGGCGCAAATAACTATTTGTTTTTATTTTTTGTAACTGAACTTTTATATTACACTAAAATAATTTTTTTTAAATAAATATATAGTTTGTAATATTATGAAATTTACTATTTTATTTTTCTGATCGCAACATAATTTTTTTTTTTTCAAACATATTTTAAACTAAAAAAATATTTAAACATATATATTTAAAATAACAAAAATTATTTAAAATAAAAAAACTATTTAAAATTAAAAAAAAGTATTTAAAATAAAAACAAATAAATAAATTTTAAAATTAAAAGTAATAAAAACAAATTTTAATATAAAAAAATAAATTTTAATATTTTAATATAAAAATTAATTTTTTTTTTTAAACAAATTATAGTCTTCAATATACGACATTTACAATTTTATTTTTTCTGACCGAAACATAATTTTTTGTTTTCAAAAATATTGTAACGCAAACAAAAGTTATTTAAAATAACATGATTTAAAAATAAAAACAAAGTATTTAAAATAAAAAAAAAAAATTATTTAAAACAAAAAATATTATTTTAAATACAAAAAGTTATTCAAAATAAAAAATTTAATATAGAAAAAAAGTTTAAATTTAATAATAAAAAAATATTTTGTTATTCTAACAAAGAAATTAACACCATAAATTTAAAAATCACAGCTCAAAATATTTTCTTAAAGTAACTATGCGAACATGCTGTTAAAGCCAATTTAAAAAAATATAAAAATGCAAAACTTATTTAAATTTCAAATTTTATTGTTTTCTTTAAATTTTAATTACGTAATGTTGCATGGCAATTTATTTTGTATGTTTATAGTACACAGAAACTTCAGTCTCAGAAAAAAAAAATTATATGCGATATATATCATTTTTTCATTCACTTTACATTTTTGTACAATAAATTTTAGTTTTTTCTTACAAAACTCAAATTTCGTTGTTTAAAATTGCAGATATAACTTAAAATAATATTGCAAAAAATTTAAATTTTAAGTAAAAAAAAATGCCTCGTAATTTTTTATTTGAAATATTTAAAACAGAGAAAATAACTTATTTAGAAAGTTTCCAGTAACAATTTTTGTGAAAAAAATTCGCTAGAAATTTTTCTTTAAAATATTTAGCATAGTTCAAATAACTTTATTTTGAAAATATGTAGAAAACGATTTTTTTTTAGTGAAACATTAAACTTTTCATAAACAAAGTTTCAAATATTTTTACATAAAAAAATAATTTTCACGATTTCCGTTAACACACATTTAAGCTATTTTTTTTAACAATTTTTTAATATTTATTTAACATTTATTTTGCTTTGCAAATTATTTTGATGTTTCTGCAAAACTTGTTTTTGAACTCAACACTGATTTCATCAATATCTTTTACAATACAAGCAATATTTAAAATACATATTTTTTTTTTTGCTTAGGCTTGCCAATTTTTTATTTAATATTTATATTTTTGATTTTTTGAGTTTTGGTGACGCATTTCTTGCTAAGCTTAATGGTTTAATGGCTTTTTTATATTTTCTTTAATTTTTAATGCATCAATACAGATCACAATCAACGCTTTATCATATTTATATAAATTACTACTTTTTTTTTGTTTTTTAATCATAATTTTACGTTTGCTTTAACGCTGCGCTACTATGCAGCGATGCTATTACACAACTACAACTACAACAAAAATATAAAAAAACAGCAACAGCCACAGCAGCAACAAACTACGCTAGTACAATAACAACAATAACTATTATTATTACGGTTTTTCTCTTTAAAAAAAACGAAAACGAGCAAAGAAGTATGCATAAAGTGGGCGTGGTAGTGGGAGAAATGTTTGGGTTGGGTGAACAATTAAAAATAAATAAAATAACTGCAAAAAACTACGAATTTAACGAATAGCAATCGGCGCTTGGCAGATTGTTAACAAGCGCTGAAAATATTTGGAAATTAATAGAAAAAAAAATAATTTAAACTCAAATAAAAATAAAGTAAAAATATGCCAAAAAGCAAAAAAAAAAGCAACGAAGTAGTAATATTACAAAGCCCTTAAAGGGTTAATAGAACAATCTAAACAAACTACGTTTAACGGTTTATATAAAAATAGTTTTCCGCACTTTTCGGCGCATATTTGAAGTATAAAAAATAATTCGAGTGTAAACCGGCAAAAGTGTGGCATATTTTTTGCAAAATCGTGGAGTTGCCACTACAACACGTGGTACGCATGCGTCAACAGACTTTTTGTTTTTACTTTTTATGCTTTGTAGTCCTGCCTTAGGCGCGACGCGTACAATTGAAAGCACGGCAGCATTTGAAGCCACATTCCCATGCGTGTTAGCGTGAAAGAGGGGAAGAAGAAAAATTTCTAACAGAGACATTTGGTTTGGCGGCTACGCTATGCTTTTAAAACCTTAACTGTCATGTATAGCTAGTGCGCGGCGGTGTCGGCGGCGCTGACTGTTGTCGTTGCTGTTGTTGTTGCTGCTGCTGAGCGCTGCCTGTGCGCATGCTCATGTCTTTGGGAATGTTTTCGTTGGCTGTAAAGCGATGGGAGTCAACGATTTGAAAATACTAAGCCGTGTGAATACCTGCTTACCTGCCGCAGCAGCACTGCCGCCGCTCGCATTCGGCGTGGTTGCCATAGCGGCTGTTGGCTGCTGCTGCGGTTGCATAACGCTTTGTTGTTGTTGTTGTTGCTGCATACTGCTATCGCCCACTTTCGTCGCCAATGCCATACCGCCGAGCGCACTGGCCGGCATTGGTGGCAGCGGCGCTTGTTTGCTTTTCATTGCTAACGGTGGTGGAGCTGCTGTCACTGTGCCGTACAACTGCGCCGATTTGTTGGCGGTTGAAGTGCCAACGCCAGTGCTGGCATAATGATTCATGCTCTCTGCGGCGTTGCTGGGCGCATTGCTGTTAATGCTGATGCTGCTGCTGGCCACTGATTGGTTTTTACTTGCTAAACTTACGCTAGAAATTGCTGATGGTAGCGGAGATCTTTGTGTGTCACTGCTGCTTTCGCCTGTGTACCTGCAGAGCGGCGGGAGAGTGCGTTAATTAACATTAATTACGGGATTTTGAAGGCATGCAGTGTGAAAATTGCATATTCAGCGCGTTTAAATGTTGCTGAATTGGTTATTTTATGTGAAAGCTATGCCGAAACTGCAGTGTTTTTAATCTCTTTAATAAAACAACAACTATTGAATATCTAATGCAACGAATTCCACAGCGAAATTCAACGTATTTTGCGAAGGTAAATTATTTCAATTGGCATTATAGGACTTAAACACATTTACTTAAATAATTGCATATGCTTTTTAAGATTAAAAAATTAAGTATTTATAAAAATATGAATTCAGCGCTCAAATATGTTATTCAGCTTTGCTGAAAAAATGCTGATTTGTATTATATTTTTATGTAGTATACTTTCGCGCTTAGAAAAACTCTTTGAATTAAGAAAAATATTTAAATTCATAATAAATCGGGATACAGCACATGTAGCGATGCGTTAGACCAATTTATAATAAATTTTAACTGTTAAATATTATTGAACTTTTCCATACTTGTATTCATATGTGTAGCACATAATACTAGTGTATACAACTTAAATTCAGCATAGCTGTAGAATACATATCAGAGCTGAATATCAACTTTTGGCGTAATAAAAAACTTTAGCATTAAACTTACAGTTTGTAACAACTGCAATTGCTATTCAGCACTGCTCAATTGTCACATTTGGTTTTAACTCGTAGGAAAAAACCCAATGCTACATACAAACTACTAATCACTTAATGTATTTTAAAAGTCAATTTGCAAATTGGTGTTTTATCACGACTAGCGTTTGGTTGACTGAATGCGGGTACTCACTTTATATTTGTATATTCACGTCCGACTTGTAAGCTTTGCTCTTCGGCACGTTTGCGTTGTATTAGCGTTTGTATGTAATGCTGCACAGCATAATAAACAAATTTATATTGTGCTTCAGTTTGTACTAAACCAGAACGTTGGGAGCGTAACATTTGTATTGTGCGCTGTATATCGATTTCGGTGCCCAGACCTGTAGGTAACGGTAACGGAAACAATTAAAATACACTGCATATTCAGCAGCTGCTGTGCAGAACTTACCGTATCTATCGATTTGATCGAGAATCATATCAATCACAATGAAAGTGCCCGTGCGTCCAATGCCCGCTGAGCAATGTACACAAATTGGACCCTAAAAATATTAAATAATAATTAAATAAGCATAAAAAAAATAAAAAAAAAACAGGATTAGCTTCACTTACCGGATTCTCGCCTGTCATCGTTATTTGGCTCTGCCTAGAATTAACGTCTTGCAGGAAATTCAGCACACAACCCGGATCCGTGGGCACACCATGATCGGGCCACACTTGAAAGTGATAGTGATAGATACGGCGGTCAGGCTTATCACGCCAAGAGAATAGAAATTCACGCAGCGTATAATCATTTGTTTTGTTTTCTGTGAGGCATTGTATTTTCGCTGGACCGAATTGTCGACATTGGCCCTCATCCGGCCAGTATTTGGCACATTTACTGCGGTCTTCAAGAAAAAATAATGAAATTGTTAGTTGTAAATTACATGAAATTTGTGAGTTAAAGTGCGCTGAATTGAATATTTATAAAACTGGCTAAGCTAAAAATCTGTGTGTGTCAAAAATAAATATTATAAATAAGTAAATTGCGCGCTGAATTGAAATTAACTGCTTATTTTGGCGCCAAAACTTGTATTACTGCTTTAAAATACGCATAAATAGTCAATATATGTATAAACTCTTATACAAATCCTCTGAATTGAATCCACTTTGTTATTATAAATTTAGGCTCAAAAATAATTGCTGTCCTCTTTTTAATGGTTGCGCTGAATAACATTGAAAATGACTGATGACTTTTAAATGGCTTGCCAATTGTAGCATATGAAAATAGTTTAACAAATATTCAATAAAGTATTAGGCTGAATAGCTTTAATTAAGAGTAAATGTAATTTTTATCGGCACAATTTTTCTTAATATTAATTTTAGTAAATAATATTATGTTTAATAAGCTTAATAAGTTTTAAAAATGCTACTAAATTTATTATTTACGAATACAGCAAGCTTTGCCTGAGCTTAAGTACTATAAAACTTATACTTCATTGCGCTGAATATGGAAAATTTCTCACAAATTCAGCTGAAATACTCTACCAAAATTATGTTTCAATCTTTGATATTGGCAGAATTAGCGCTGAATACACACAGTTTCAAACTAATTGCGCTGAATCAAATATTTTAACAGATGCAGCAAGCTTTTTCTCAGCTTAAATACTATAAAATGTATATTTCATTGCGCTGAATACGATTAATACGCAACAAATTTAGCTGAATTACTCTACCACAAAAAAAATATTTGCAAATTTAGACATTTCCCTTAAAAAATACTGCGCTAAATACGTAATTCATCAGTCTAAAATCGCTGAATTAAATATCACAAATTCTGATTAGCAATCAAACTTCATTCACACACTTACTTCTCTCAATCTCTTTGGTTGTCATCACAATCACGCGCGTATTCTCCTGCCAGATCATGTTCCAGAAATCGACAATCGTGGTCTGCAAGCAACCCTGCGTCGCAATGTACACCTTGAACATGTCACGCTCCGCCAACTCATTGTTGCTCTTCTTCAACAAACCACCCGCACTGGAAGTCACACGCGAACTGCAACTAGCAGTGCTGTAAGCGGTCGCCGAAGAGGCCGACGAATCACTGCGCTTATGCTTATTAATCGTATCCGATTTTTTATTACACGTTATACAATTACTCAGCGGTAGCACAGACGTTTTGACGGCACACTGCACACATGTCTTGTTCAGCTTCTGACAGTTGGTACAGTGCTTCTGTATTTGGGCGGCGGTGCAAGCGGGACAAGAGGCCACCATGCCAGTGGCATTCAAACTCTCGGACGATGAGCTCATGCTATTCAAATCGCCATCGGTGGGTAGGCGAATATAATTCGCATTTATATATTCAGCGCCAGGCACACTTTTGTCCACATCCAGTAGTTTAACGCGGGTATGATCATCTACAGTCGGCGACAGCGGGTGTGCGAGCGAGAGCGGAAAGAAATATGAAAAATTATTAATTTCAAAAAAAAAAAAAAAAACATCGACATGCAAAGTTAAGGCGAGTGGAAATAAAAATAAGCATTTTCGCACGTGCGAACCATACACGCTGCAGGCGAGTGCATGCATGTATGTGATACTTATAAATCAATGTTGGTGTGTGTTTTTTGACTTACAGGGCAGTATATTGCGATAGCGATTCTTGCTGCGATTCTCCGGCTTGTAGCCTTCAATGCGACAAAACATATTGCGATTGTCTTGCTGCAGCGATTCGAATTCCTCCCAAAAGCCGCCCTTAAAAGGGAAAACATATAATTAGTAAATTGTAAAGGTTACTCATACGCCATGTGGCGTTTTTTTTTTTAATGTACTTTACATCAACTTACTTTGGCCAGTTGATTCACTCGTTCATTGATGCCGCCGGCTGTGATGCGCGTCGCATTGAATGGCTGACGCAAATGCACCACTGTGCCGTATGTCTCCACCATCGGATTGCGTTTGTAGTGTTCGATGAGTTCGGACAACGTGTCGAAGGGTTCACCGCCGCCAACGTCGTATTTTTTGTCCTGCAAAGAAGGGAGAGAAAGTGTTGAGTTGGTAGATAAACAGTTTAATTTACAATAATTAGCAATATAAGAGAATTTACTAAAAAAAATTGTTTTAAATATGGGATAGCTGAAATGAAAATATTAGCAAAAAAATAACAAATTGTTTTTATGAAAATAGTGATATATATAGATGTATATCTCTTTGTAAAACATTTATAAAATATTATCAAAACTAAAATTTGCAAAAATCCTGTTTGAAAATTTAACATTAAAAGCAATAAAAAATTTACAAAAAATTTAAAAAAATATATACAAAATTTTAAAAATTAAAAAGAAGTTTTTTAAATTACAATATGTTATATATGTACATATATGATCTCTAAACAATTTTAAAATTAAAATAGTATATACAAAATTTTACAAATAAGAAAGAAATTTTAAAAAAATACAAAAATTTAAAAATTAAAAAGAAATTTTAAAAATAAATTTAAAAAAATTAATATAACATATACAAATTTTTAAAACTTAATAAGAAATAAAAATAAATAAAAAAATATGTTAGAACAAATAAAAAAAATATAAAAATAATAAAAATATTATATAAAAATAATAAAAATATTATATAAAAATATTAATAAATACTCCTTTTTGAATTAACAAATAAAAAAAGTAAAATAACATATAAATAATTTTAAAAATTACAAAAGAACTTTTAACAATTTTTTAATAAATAAAAACAATATTTAAATTAATAAAAGTATAATATAAAAATAATAATAAATTTTCTTTTCAAATTAATTATAAAATATTATTTAAATTTAAATGTTAAAAACATAAATTAGGGTGGAGCGAAAAATAATTTTGGTTTTGCTTAGCGTAAGTTAAAATTTGTAGATTATCAGAAAGGAAAATTTTTAGAAAACAATTTTTTTTTTAACATCTAGAGGCGGCCTTCACTTTTAAAGTAAATTTCGAGTTAAAATTTTTTTTACATTTTTGAAAACCTACTAATTTTACCCTCCGGCTAAGCAAAAAAAAAATTCGCTCCACCCTAATATACATATTAATTTGAAAAACCTTAAAAAAGTAATAAATATATAAGAAAAAATTAAACAGGATTTTTTCGAAGCTACATATGTATGTATAGAATATAAAAAAATATTTATTAGGAATTTTAATACATTACGTATAAAAAAGAAAAAAATAATAGAAGTAAAGAAAAATTAAATTTTTTTAAGCGAAAAATAATAATAATATATATATGTATGTATATAAAATAAAAAATTTAAAGAAAAAGTATAATAGTTATTTAAACATACAAATATTTTAATAAATTTATTTTTTTAAATGTTTTTGTTCTTTTGTCAGAAATTAATAATATAAAATATAATGATAACAAAACTTAAAAACATTAAAAAAAATAATAAAAGTAAACAAAACATTACACAGGAATTTTTAGGCGAAACTAAATCATTTACGTACATATATAAGATAAAAAAATATAAAAAATTTGTTAAAAAAAATTAAATAATTAATTAAGATATAAACCTATTAATTAAAATATATATATTTTTTAATAATATTGTATAATAATAATATATTATATTAATATAAATGCGACATTAACCTTTTTGGAAGAATAAAAAATTTATAATCCGCAAAATTTTTTATAATAGAAAAAAATTTGTACTAAAAAGTTCTTAAAATATATATATCAATACATTTTTTTTAATATAAAAAGTTAAAAATAATTTAAAAAAATAAAATTAAAAAAAAATTATATAAAAAAATAAAATAAAAATTAAATAAAAAAATAAACAATAATAAAAAAAAAATATAATAAAAAAATAAAAAATAATACAATAAAAAAATAAAAAATTATATAAAATACAAAATATAAAAATAAGTATAACATAAAACAAAATAAAGGAATATAAATAAACCAAAAACAAATCAATAATAGTAAACTAAAGAAAAAATATAAATTTTTTGTGAGTTAAAACAATTATAAAAAAAAAATCAATGAAAGTATATAATAAAAAAAAATCTGCTCTATTAAAGTCTAGCTCATTATCCTTAATGGCTGTCATAAATTGTTGAATTTTTATTTAAACTCTACAAAAAAAAAGATTATTTTACAACTAAATAGTACAACAAAAACGGTAAAGAGTACAAAAAATGTTGAAAAGCAAATAAACAACAAACCAGCAGAGTACGTACATATGTATATAGCGCTTTTGTTATTACTTTTCCGCACTTTGACTTAAGCAATTCAAATCAATTTTTCCGCAACTAACTAATTCATTGCTTCAACACTTTGTTAATATTTGCTTTTGTTGGATTTTTATCGCGCTACAAAATCGCAATGTTGATTGCGGCGTGTTTTTTTTTTGTTGTTGTTATGGTAAATTTGCTACTTTCATAATATAACATGCATATATTTGCATATTCGCATTTGCTACTATTTCTATCGTAATTTTTGTCATGTCTATGCTATGCCTTTACTGTTGCTATATTTTTAGTTGTTGTTTTTGCTGTTGTTCTGGCAGTTAAAGATCACTAGCGTTTGGTTTTTTGTTTAAGCAGTAATTTAACACTACATTTGGTTCTAGCGCTTTTTTGTTGTTGCTATTGGTTTTTTAATTTTTTTTGTAGTCTTTTACATATTCTCACTATTTTCCAAGTAATTGACTTGCTGGCAACAACAACAACAACAACAAGAACCAAAACAAAATACGAAACTTTTGCATTTGTTGTTTTTGTTATATTGGCGCAAGTCATTTGCTTGGCTGCCACTGACATTACAGTGATTTTTGTTATTATTGTTTTGCTGTATTAGTTAGCTGTAAGTTACGTTGCTATGTACGAAAATTTCAAGGTCGTACGTTTCGAGGAAAAACATTGAAATAATGGAAATTTTATTTTTTATACATATTTTTCGCAGCAAATTTTGGATGAGTGAGTCACATGACATGTAATTTCATGTAACGCAAATAGAATAATAATAAATAATAAAAAAAAGACTATCAAATATAATAGATATATTATTTAAAATGTAAAAATTTTATAATAAATATAAAGAAAAAATGTAGCAAGACGCACTACGAAATATTTATACTTATATTTACTTTGAAAAAACTAATTTCCGCAAAATTTCAAAAAGTCTACAAACTCTCCACTTCAAAAAATAACTTTAAACTTTACATTTCAATACTTCGACAAAGGCTTTTATTATTACTAAGATTTTTAAGCGGATTGTTATTATTTGGAGATTTTTTTATCACACGCTTTTAAGTAACTGAATGCATTTTTTGTTATTCCCATTAAACTTGGGGCTATATTTTTTTTTTTTTAAGAAAATTTTGTACATTATTTTCATTAAAAAATATAATTCAAAACAAATAGATGACACAAAAAAAGATATTTTCTTCAACGTTTCACTAACGATTGGGATTGTGATTTTAATTTATACATGACTCACCTGCCGCCATCGGATCATGACGTGCGTCACTTTATCATCAGTACGCACTGAAAGCACAAAATCACCAGGTTTACTTTGAGATTCACGCACCAGAAATGAACCATTCTTTCCACGTTCTAGTATCAATTTTTCAGCTTCTTTACCCGAAAGATTGCCATGAAACCATCTGGAAATAGATGAAGAAAAAATATTGGTGAAAATATATTAAAAGTAATTTAAAAAAAAAGTACTTAATATATAGTGGAATAATATTTATTAGATAATTAAAAAAATTTCATATACAAAATGTGTAAAAATAAAATTATAATAAAGTCTTAAAACATAGCAGTAAAGTATTTTTTTTTTTTGTTCTAATCATCACTTTAACTAATTATTTAGCGTTTTATGAAGTTCTTAGCACTTTTTGGTAATGAAAAATTATTCTTAACTCATTTTTTGCAAGTCTCCAAGCTTCATATATCAAGCTAATATAAGTTTTATATGCAAAACATTCTGTACTTGCTGTGAAAATAAATTTCATCAAAATTTTGAAAAGTCTCCAAACTCTCCACTTGCTAAAAAAAAGTTCTAATTTTGCATATTAATGCTTAAGGAAATAATATAATTTCTGCTAAGCCTTTTAGGCAATATATTTTACTTGGGAGAGTGTTTTTTATGTTGCGAAATACTAAGAAAATATTAATTTCACTACAAGTAACTTTCGTTATTTACATATAGGTAAGTATAAATCTTTGACTATGTATAGTTTGTTTTATAAGAATTTATAGCTCTCACCTGATATAACAACTTTATGCAGGCAGAAAACTTTTCAATATATGCATGTACATATAAATAAAATATTTTTATTATCTTTTACATTCTAATTTATATACATTTATTTATTTATTTTCTTTTTGCCAGAAGTTGTTTTATTTCACTGTTTTTTAACTAACAATGAGCAAACATTGTTTTGTTTATGGATTGTTATTTCAGCGTCTTTGTCTTAATTTTATGTTTCTTATTTCTCTTTCATTAAATTTTCCTGTATTTCAATGTTGATTTTGAATTAAAAAAAAATTATTTTTAATTTATAATTATTTATTAATTAAAAGAAAATTATTTTTGTTAATTTTTTAGTTTTATTTTTATATTGATATATTTATATTGTTTTTTT
Source organism: Bactrocera oleae (assembly GCF_042242935.1). Lineage (NCBI taxonomy): Eukaryota > Metazoa > Arthropoda > Insecta > Diptera > Tephritidae > Bactrocera > Bactrocera oleae. Next base: position 8,036,163 of record NC_091539.1, read on the forward strand.
TATAATATTTTATAATTCAGAAATCAATTAATTTTTAATTTTCTTTTTTTCCACAGAATTCACCAAAATTTCAACTGTCAGTCAACAGAAAAAACTCAATAGCCGAGCTCACGTAATTCAATCCGTCTGAAGGTGAATATTTTATACCAAAACAACAAATAAATTTAAGCAAGTATGATTCTAATATTCACAATTCTCGTTGTAGTAAATGACACCGTTTCGCCTCGCAATGCAATTGCGTACTACAAAGCGCAAAAAACAGTGCGCTGCACAAAAGCCAGTTCAAGCGCTCGTACTATAAGCTCTTACCTGTGCGCGTGTGTGTGCGATGTGTGGATAAATGGGCATGACGACAAACTAGCGACATAATATACGAATTTAAAGCAAACACTCACACGTATATACATACAAACGTAAGTAAATATATACTAGAGCGCGCAATTGTATATGGTGTCATATAAGTCGAGTCCAAATACTCGCCGTCACACTACAACCCTCAATACACATCCAGAATAGGCGACCCTAAGCAGCTAGTCACCGTAAGCGTAAACCCCCAAGCACAAATCGAGCTAGAGAAGTATGTAGTGGTAGCAAAACATAAGAGCGCACTGTCGGCGAGCGTGTAACGACGTCCAGCCAGCTCGTCAAATAGACAATCGACAGCCGACCAGTGAGCTTGCCCGTCAGCCAAACGCTCGACTCCCTACTTGTCGGGCTTCGAGCAAGTGGTTTTGCGGCCAACACAACACAACACAAAACAATAAATGGCAAAGACAACATTCAAGCAACAAGAACAACAACAGCTGTTAGCTTTTGAGCACAAAGCAAATGCTAACACACACACACATACATATGTACATACACCAGCGCTGCGTGTATGTATGAGTGCAAGCTTGCACATATGGTTTATGGCTAAGTTGCATTGTTGCTGCAGTTTTCGCCAACGAAAAAGGCAACTTGCACTTGGCCCGGAACAGCTGAGCGCGCTCTAACTTAGCGCGGGGCATGCTCTAAGCGCATTAACATGCATTTAAACATACACATACATATGCATGTACATACATATGCATGTACATACATATATGCTTACCAACAAATGTGCGTTCTAGCACGCTGCATGCGCTATATAGGTTGTTGCATCACGCATACACATCTACTTACGTATATATGTACATGCACATCCACATATACACATATATATACATGCAAGTATGTATATGCATTTAAGGGGGTAAGTTGACCTTATATTCTCTACTTCCTCTGCCTATTTATTTTACAATTTCGCAAATAACCGCGAAGGCCATGTCGGAAGGAATTGCATGCTCATTGTTATTGCTTACTTCTTTATATTTATTGCTTTGTTCTACTAAATTTTTAATGTGAAAAAGACGTTGTGGCAATAGTTTCAAGGAACCTGTAGCTAGCGCATGTAATTGCCAAAGGCGCAATTGAGTCATGCCGTTATGGCATTATATGGCAGCGGAACTTTGGTGGGAGTTGGAGCAGATGCATCAGCAAATGAAGGTCAGTGGCCAGCACATACAGAATTATGTGTCAGTTTAAATGTACAGCGGTAAATAATGGTAAGCTCTACGAGGTTGAATTGGTAATTAAATTGGTACTTTCAAACCTTAAATTAGTTTGAGCAAGAGAAAGCACTGATTTTGAATTTGAAAAAAAAATACCTTTCACATATTGTTAAAGATTTGAATGTTACGTCACTTTACTTAAAGTCTCCAAACTCTACACTCGCCAAAATGCATTTATAATTATACTAAATAGAACATAAACAAATTAAAGTATATTTCTACACATTTTCTGATTGTTTTCAAAAAGTCTCCAAAGTCTCCACTAGTAAATTTTTTTTTTGCAAATTACATGCAAATAATATCGAAAGCCTGCACTGTCGAGAAATCTTGAAACGAATCCGTTATATCGCTTAAAATGTATGTACATATATACATACATACATACATACATATGTATATCATAAAATATGTAAATTACTACATACATACATATGTAAGAACTTTCGAACCGCTTTTCATTTGTCACAATTAAAAAAACTGTCACACTTATAAATAGAAAAATGTTATAAAATATATGCTCATTGAATACTAATTACAAAATTAGAATTTTAATTTGTATGTTTTGAAAGTCTACATCAGCAATTAAAAACTTACGACTTTAATTGTGTAATAGTATAATTGCAATGTAAATTCAAAAATTGTAGAGCTTATGAAACTAACTATTAGTTTTATATGAAAGTAGCATTTCTAATTGAAAAACATTTAATAATTCATTAATTGATCCTGTGTCGAAGCATATGATTTACTAGTTAAAATATTTCAAATACTTATTTTTAGCGTGCAAATAAACTATGTAGTCTAATTATATAAACACCGTTGCCTAATGATTGAAAAGGAATCATTAAGTGGACATACTAAGACCTTAATTGTACTAATTATTATTATGAATTAGTTACTAATTAAATTAATTTGAAACAATTGACCTCATCACTACTTGGACAAGTTTATTAATACTGCAATTCAAATCAATTATATCAAAAGTAAGTACCTTAATTAGAAGATTTAAGCTTACTTGAAGCATAAATATTAAAAAAAAATTATGTAAGCAATGGATTTAAAAAAATTTGTAAACACTTAAGGCAAGTCTCCAAATTCTCCACAGTTTTAATGTGTCTATCTTTTAATTTATTTTTAAGGAATCAAAATAATGCTTTTATGCTGCATAGTTTTGAACGGTTTTTTAAACTCTACACTAGCTAAAACTGGTTTTTTGCATAATTTTATATGAATTTTGCTGGCATAATTTTTCTAAATGTTCATTTCCTTGCAATAACTACAGATAAAAGTCTTATAGGACATAGTTTTGATTAGTTTTGAAACTCTACACTAACAGAAAATAATTATTTTTGATCACGATGCATGAATTTCACATAATTATAAGCAAATGTTATATTTTTATTACTTTTTCGGAAAGTCTCCAAACTCTTCAATCAACGCAAATTTCAATATTTTAAGGAGAAATTAAGTATGCACATATTTACTGTTCTGAGTAGACATATTTATTGAAATTTATTATATATGACAGTCAAACAGCAAATTTGTATATACACGTGTATGTAAATACATAAGTATGCCAAATAATTGTTTATAAAAGTTATCAAAGAATTTAATCTATTTATTTTTAAAAAGTTTAAAATGTATGCATGGCATATTGAAATTGGACGAAGTCATGTGAATTTATGAAAACACAAAGTGTATTGACAAATTAAATACAAATTATATAAATATAATATATAGTATACCTTATGTACATACATATATTCACCTACCCACATGTGGGTTTGAGTAAACAAAAACAATTTGTATATTCTAAAACCGCAAAAATGGCAATTATTAAATAAACAAGAAAATATTCCATTAATGAAAGATTACGAAGCAAACAAAGGCAAGAGAGAGTGAAAAAGAGTGTGAAAGAGGCAGAGGCATTTTCTCAATCGCATATGCAAATTTATGCCAACAGAAAAATAGAATAAATAATAAAGTATAATATATAATATATAAACAAAATAAAGATGTAAATAAACAAATGCGTTTTATGTGAGTTTCTCATTCAAGAGGAATTACGTATGTAAATATAGTTAGCAACAAAAGAGCGTACAAGGTCGGTCATATATGCTACGTACAATTAATACACGCATGTAAATTGCTCATACGCCGTGGCGCCAATGGACGACAGTTCAGCGACATTACAAAGTTGTAAAGCGATAAACTTAATAAAAATGGACTCAATTATGGGGCTTAAAGAGCTACTTATTGCGCTAGGCACGATTACTGGAAGTAGTTGCTGTTGCTAACATTTTTTTAAAGCATAAATTGTAAAATTAGCGACAAACCTTGAGTAAATACTCATTATCACCATGAGTATAATTTAAAATAAAAACTTAGCAGCTGTTAACATACACATATGTATGTGGGTATATACCATACATATGCACATATGTATAGAAATATAGAAAACCGTCTATGCTTAGTATATTGATATAGGTAAAAGTAGAAAATGCATGCGGCTGTCGTTCGAAAGCTAGTTTTAACCAGTAAGCAATGCATAGTGAAGGATAAAGCGACTACATTGGTATAACAGCACCATTTAAAACTATTTTGAAAAACTTGACAAACACTAAAATTACTGAAGTATGCTAATTTTAAACTAAAATTCCATTTACTGCACTTGAATATCACTTTTCCAAAAACTGTACAAACTCTACACTTACAAACCATTGCGTAAGCACAACACATTAATGCACGAACGCACTTAAATTTTCATTTGATTTAAAATATAACTTTCAAAAACTCTCCACTCTTTAAAAACAGCAAATATGGCGCTAAAAAGCGCTCACGCGTGATGTAACACACTTATATTTATATTTATGCACTTAAAAAAGTTTTGAAACTCTACACGACCAAAAAGTTTTGCAAAAGTGCGTGAACACATCAAAAAAAGTATAACTTGAGTCAACAATTAACACCATTTAAATTTGTAGAATTGTAATCTACTTGTAGTTCAAATACCGAACTGCACGCATTATTTTGTAGCACGTGACGAAAGTCACGCACTAAAACTATTTATAATATAGACCTTCCTGTTTAGTTTCCACGCAAATGCGGTTATTTACACAAGCGCACTTCCTAATTTCTTATAAACAATTTTTATTGCATTTTAATAGGAATGTAAATGAACAGGCACACATACATACATATAGTATGTACATATGTAAAAGAGGAAACAAAACAAATTGCACGTAAAATATCGACGCAAGACACCCACCCGGTTTACCAAGCCGGTTAGCTACTCAAAGTGCTTGGCTGGCTATTTTACAGTAAATTAAATTAGTTGTTGACGCTAACGAAACCAGTTCAGCCATCTAGCTGGTAGACGTTTAAACAAATTTGTAGACGGGCAGCGTTAGTCAATGACCTATCAATTTGTGCACATGTAGTATAAATAAATGTATATGCCTAGATATGGAAATACATAAAAGCAAAGGTAATTTTTTTTTTGTATTTGGAATGGTATTTGTTTTGCTTTTATTTGTTTTGTAAAAAATTTGTATTCCCAAAATGTCAAATTAGAAATAAATAAACCCACTAACTTTAAATTGTATATATATTTAATTTGAAATAAATGCATAGGTATGTCGTATAAAGTTGAATGACTTTTAACTCGCATTGTGCGAGGCGTATGAGTAATATTGAAGAGTGGTGCACTAAAAGTAACTGCGTTTACTGCTGCTAAATTTTGTAAAAAAAAATATAATTTTTTTTGTAGTTGTTTATATTTGATTTATCACCTTAAAAAATCTACTTTTTGCAAAAGTCTCCAAACTCTCGACATTGAAAAAGTGCGCGGATTGTGAGAGTGAGTTAAAAATAATGTAATTTTAATGTTTTGCGATAAATTGTGAGTGGATTTACGATGTCTCCAAAATCTAAATTTGCTCAAAAATTTTTGAAAAATTATTTAAAACATTCCTAAAGCGATTTAAGTATTTGTGGACACAAAAAGCTAACGCCAAATGCTTGTTTAAAAAAAAAAAAAAATATTTTAATTAAATAACATTAATTTATAAATAATTTTTATTTTAATCCTTTTATTAATACAATTATTATTATTTTTTTAATGTATTAATTATCAATATATCAACTAAAAATAAATTCAATAAGAGTATATTGAATCATTTTTTTTTTACTTTTCATAAACTGTAGCACCGCTTAAACTGTGGAAACTTTACAAATGAAAGTCAATTGTTTAACTTTAATTAAAATCTGTTTGTTTATGTACATTTTATTAATTTCAATTAAGCCTTAACCCATATTTACTTTCAATAAAGGTATTGCACAACAATTCCATTCAGTTTACTAAAAGGTTCGTAGAAATTGCGCGAAATTTTTTCGTTAAAAAAAAACTAAACCACTAAAAGGTAAATAAAGGCATTGATTAGCAGTTGTTTGATAGTTACGTGGGAGAGTACTTTAAGCAGGAATATTTACTAATAAATTTAATAAGTAAATATTATATTATCAAGAAAAAAATGTTAAGAAAAAATATTTTCGCTAAGTTATTACTTTTTTAATAATTATTATTTTCATATTTTATTATTTTTATTATTATTATTTAAGTTAATTTTTCTGAATAATTAAATAATGCACAGCTGGACCAGGAAGCATACAATTATATATTGCTGAGAAATTTAATTATAAAAAATTATATATTAAAAGATAATAAAAGAAATTAATTTAATTCGCATGACGTTTCAACACTGGCATTATTAAATCGTTTTGACGCGATTAAGGTCAACAGCAAATACGATGTAAACAAACCATTTAATAGGCGCACGAGACAGCAGTTTGTAATGAATGAAAGCGCGCAAAACTGGTCCGCCAACAGCGGCAGCTGGTTGTTTGTGGGCGCAAAAGATTGCGAAAAAATTAATTTTTATTTTATTTTCACGCGTGAAATATGGTGTAATTAACAATAAATTTATGGCTTTTATAAAACTTGGTGGCGCTATAAATTGAAAAAAAAATGTTTTTAAAAAAACTGGGTTATTGCGAAGGCAATTAAATTTCAATCCTCTGGAAAAAATGAAATAATCATTTAATTTTTTAATATTAATTTCCAAAACTTGCTATGAAAATAAGTGTTACTGTTTAATGTTATACATAAAATGCAGCATTTTGTTGTTCTATCTGCCAGAAAAAAAATTTTCAAAAAATCTACACTTTTCAAAAACACTAATTATTGTACTAAAATGCATTCTCACTTAATTTAGTTCCTTTAAATTTATATTTATGCATATTCAAAAAAAAGTGTTGAAAATCTCCAAATGCTTTTAATGTTTTTAAAATTTTAATAATGCCATTTCTCAATTTTTTGAGCTTTTTACATATTTTTATTTTGTTTTCTTTTTTAATTTTTTTAAGTACATTAAGATTTTTTCGTTTAGAATTTTATTTTTCGTAAATATTTCGTTTGATATAATTTTTTTTTATGTTTCTATGTAATTTTACTAAAGTTTTGGTTATATTGTGTTATTATAATTGTTATGGTTTTATTATATTGTATTTTTTTGGCAAATTACTTAAATGTATTAGCTTTGTCAAAAGACCCGCTAGCTAATTAATTATATTTAGTTATTATTAATAGTTAATGTTAAATTTTTTTGTGTAATACGTAGAAGATCACAAAGGTAATAAAATTTATTGATTTACAACTTAGGTTGCTGATTAAGATTAAAGGTTTAATTATATTGAAAAAAACTCCAAAATTTTACAAGCAACGGTATAATAACCAAAAATAGCATTTTCGGCCATTACATTATAAAACAGAGGACGCTGGTAAACTGTATTTTGCAGTTTGTGTACGTACGTTATAATTTTGTTCCAGCCTACAAACTCTCTACTAACTGAAAATTGTGTTTTTACTTTGTAATATTGCTCTCCAAAATTTTACATTACTATTTCACTCGATTTTTTTTTTTGTTTAATTAAATCCTGCTGTGCAGAACTCTACAATAGCACAAAACTGCTCTGGTTGGTGATAAATTAAAATTTCTACATCAAATTACTAGAAATAGCTAGTTTTGCTTCATTTTCAGTATTTTAGTAATAAGTCAATGGATTTTACATTTTTTCAACCAATGTTTTGAAAGTCTACACAATAATTTTGCACTTGTTTGTATAAAAGAACATATATAATAACCATGAACTATATCACGCCACATTTTTAATAAATTGTTAGGTCTACACTAAATTCTACACAATTTCAAAAACTTTCCAATACTTTAATTTTTTGTATTTTTATTGCAAATATGTTGAAAATAAAAATTAATACCATTATTTTTAAATTTTTCCTAAATTTTCTATTCCCATTTTTCGTTCGTTTATTCACTTTTCAACTACACTACAATTGCTTGAAAGTAAATCATTTATTGTTTACTACTATTTCTAAATATTATTACGTCAACTAATTGTTAAGTAATTTCTAATAGCAGCGTTCCTTTGCCGCAATAGCATATCATTTGTACGCCTAAATGCAAATATTAGTAAACACCAGGGGGCGTATGATTAACGTAATTGCCGCACATTTGCGGTTTGTGCACATATGTTCTAGTCGCAATTGCTACAATTACAGAAAATCAGTTGACACTTGCGTAAAAATGTATACAACGCTGATTGCGCCTATTAAATATGGGCAATGTGAATGTCTAGCGCACAAAAAGTGCTAGAGACGGCACAGAAGTATTGTCGAAGTAATGATATTTATTTTTCGAATTAACTCAAAAATTGCCTTGTAATGCGAACTTTAGAGAAAATTTCAAAAAAAAAACAAAAAGTAATTGAAACAATAGAAGATTAGTTAAGCAGTTGAAGGAAGTAGAAATAAGCAAATCAGCGGCAGCGCAACGTCAAATCACAATTATTTATAATCGCCTATGAAATTGCGATAATTTTTATGGAGAAATGTAAATAATTATGTAAGTGTTGTGTGAGAATACAAAATGTTGCAGCGCTCAAACGCCAATCAAATAAAAATAAATTAAGCAGAGAAAAACAAATACAAATACAAAAACAAAATAATCAAAGCGGGCACCACATCAGTTAAACGCACGTGCGTTCACCCACCCGTGTTTATACAGATGTGTGTGTGTATGTTTGTGTGCATTTCGTTAACTTGTATGGTCGCCGCTCTCTTTGCGTTTTCTTTTTGCTAAAACGCTTTTGTAGAAGGGCCAGTAGTGCGAAGCAGTCACTTTATTTTAAAAAGAAAACATCTTGGGAATTTTGTGAAATTTTCATGCATTCGTGCTTATAAGAAAATCTCGTAAGTAATCACGTGTACGACAATTTTGTGGTTTGCAAAAAAGCAAAGCAGATGAGAGTGCTTTTAATTAACTTTACACTGCCTACACGAACATTAAAAGCGTAAAAATTAGTATTAAGCCGCCGTTAATGCTTCCAGTTCAATTTTTAGTATTTAAAAAAACGTGTGCTAAACTCTCCAAATAGTAGACTCGCTTCAAAGTCATTGGAGATAAATTTAAACACGATTAAAAGCTATTTTATCAATCAAGCAATGCTTAATAATAACTTTTTACAAGTCTCCAAACTCTACACAACATCAAACACCTTTAAATATTAGTTCGGAACAAAGCATAAGGTCTAAACACTGTAATAATGCTATTTTTGCAAAATTTTGAAACTCTCCACTATAAGCAAATATTGAAATTTCATGTGTATCTCACGCAAACAACTCTATAATATATTTCATTTAATATTTTCTGTAAATTTATGACCACCTCTCTACATCACCAACCAAAAAATAAGTAAATAACGAACTCAAAAAATGTCATGTGAGTAAATTCAATTCACCCAACTCGCTAATTATCTGTAGTGACACTAGTGCCACGCATTTTCAATCAGCATCGCAATTAAATTGAATGAGAAGAAAAAACAAACAAGCGTCGCCACACAATGCAAAACGCAATATTGTTGTTATTGTTATTATTCGATGTGCGTTGGTGTCGTTACTTTTTATTATTATTGCTCAGCCACCACATTTTAAGCCCTTCTTTTACATTAAGTACTGAGGTTGTACACATTTGCACATGTACATATGTGTGTGTATGTAGGTATATACATATGTAGCTGTGTGAACTTGATAAACGTGAGCGCAAATAATTTATTTTTAACATTTGCGCACAAAAATATTACAAAACATTGCCCAACACGCACATATACTCCTAAAAATGTATAAATGTACGCAGGCTGGTAAGCACAAAGCTTGTATGTACATATTTCCATACATATGCAGTTGTATGTTAATTTCTGAGTCGTTTGCGAAATAAGTTATTAAAGTGTAACATATTTTTGGCAACTTAACGATTTGTATGACCTCTGCTTGTAACGGTTACCCACTCAATACACTTAATGTAAATCACTTACGTCAATAAGCGTAAAAGTTAAATATAAATTACCGTTATAGGTGGTGTGTGGCTTAAAAAGAAGGGGCAGAACAATCAAAGCGTTGATTATTATAAATAAAGTCAACACAGTGATGCGCTTTCGTGTATATAATTAGGCTACAACGTCATGTAAGCGGAAAGGAAAAGAGTGCGACGGATTCTCCGAAGTATCGTCTTACTTACAGTATTGTATTGTAATTGCTTTGGCGGGGATTTTGGGAAAGTTATATTTTTAAATAAAATGTTATGTTAGGAAAACTACAAAGTTGAAAGAAAAAATCTTGAGCACTTACAATAAAGTCTACATTGTAGCAAAAAATGCAAATACACATAGTGATGAAATTAAATTGATTGCGTTGTATTCTTAGTTTTTAAAAGTCTCCGAAGTCTCCAAATTCTTAATTCAATTAATATATCTAATAAATACTTTAATAAACTAAATTAACATCGCTCAAAAGGGGATTAATGAAAGTATACACATTTTGGACAATTCTCCAAATCCACCATTTCGCTCTCCAGCGAATAAATGTAATAAATAGTGTAGAAAACTCAGTTAACGCCTCTAATGTGTTAATTAAAGAAAGTATACACATTTTGGAAAAGTCTCCAAATTCTTCACTACATTAAAATTAAAGCATATCGCTACAACTAAGAAATTCAAGAAATTTTAAGCACTTTTAACGAAATCAACTACATCTGAACGTCACAAAACACAAAAATTAGAAAAGTATCAATTAGAATATCTCTTAATATCTCAAAAATATTTAATCAAATATATATGAACTTATAATGAATATCTCTAGAATATCTAAAAAATAAATACTAAGTAATTTATAACCAAAAAAAGTTTAAAAAAATACCCACGGAAAGTGCAGCATTTTGCAGTATATCGTGGCCAACTCCTTGGACAAACGCAGCGATGGCGGACGACTGTGAAACCGCGGTGGCGACGTCGACAGCGAAGTAGGCGTCGAAGCAGCCGACATCGACGAGCACGGGCTGCAGGCGCCTGCTAACGACTCGGTCGACAGCGAAGTTGTATACGACGAGGCGGGTGAAGGATTCAGCGATGAGAGTGGCGTACGATAGATGTCGCCCTCATAGTAATGCAATGATGATGGCATCAGATCGCCAGCATCCATTTCACGCGTTTGCAAATCGATTTGCAAATCTGTGGTGGTTATGCGTAAGGCGGGTATATCTTTGGTGTTGAGGCGGTTGAACGAGTGTTCAGGCACCTTTAGGTAATTACCACTCTGACTATGACATTTTTTGTCATTGTTGCTGTGATATTGAGAGTTGCTGCTGCTGCTGCCACTTTTGCTGCTATTGCAGCTGCTGTTGTTACTCTTGCTATTATTTATCGTCGCCAATTCATCGTTGCTTAGAAAATCACGATGATGTTGATGTTGCTGTTGTTGGCTTTTGTTGAGTTTCTTCTTTTTGGACGCAACAAATTGCCTCTCATAATGCTGGTAGTGACCACTATTAATGTAAGTGGCTGCCATTGCCTTTTCGTATTCTATGTTACGCGTATTGTTGTAATCATTGATGTGCTGATTCTGCTTTTGTTCTTGCTGTTTGGCGGTGGAGATGCCGCCAAAGGAGTTGGAGAGTTTTTCGATGTATTTGTTGAAGATCATTTTAGTTGTTTTGTTTTTAGGTGAGGGAGACTGTTTTGCAGACTTCTAAATTTTAATACTGTTTGCGGATCTTTTGTGTTTTGTGACACAAAATTTCAATATTTATTGATTTTATTTTTGGTATTTCGAAAATTTTAGAAGTTTTTGAGTTTTTGAAATTATTTGTTTAAAAAAAAATTGACGTGAAATTTTTTGAAAAGCGATTTGGGTTACGTTGTAACTTTAAATTTAAATCCTTTAACTGAATTTTAATTGTCAGTTTTTTATTTATTTTTTTTTACTATAAATTATAGCAAAATTGTGTATTTGCTTTTACGTTAAGTCAACCGTTAAATTTCTGTTAGTTACAGTTACACTTATAAGCACATCTGCTTGCTGATTCAATATTGTTTTAAGTTTTGTTTTATTTGTTCTATAATTTGCAGCAAAAATAGCCACGCTTTGCTTAAAAATGCTTATGCAAGTATCTATCACAGTTTACAGATATTTTTCTCCACTAATTTGAACACTTATTATCACACACTACATGTTTCCTGTTTTTCACACCTTTTTAATACACTTTCAGTTTCAACAAAATTATTATATTGTAGATTTACTAGCTCAAAGACTGTATTGAACTTGTGGAACACTTTGCTCACAGACTAATATTGTACTTTTCACGCCTTTTTTCGCTAAAAAAAAAATAACGCTTTGTTCGTTTTCTTTAGCACCACTTCCTTAACTTTCACTTTTCAGTGTCGTTCTTTGTTCTCGCTAGTCGCTGGCTTAGACACTTCCTCCTTCACTTGATGAACTTTTTCAAAGCAAGTAGCAATTTCTTTTCAATCGGTTTATGCGCTTTCACGCACAGTTGCGTATTCTTTGCCGCCACAACGGACACTGGCGTACTGTTACGTTCGGTGTTGTGGTCAAGACTCGTGCTTGTTTGTGCATCAAATAAATGCTCGTTAAGATATAATGAATGCATTTTTCATGTATGTCGCTGCCGTAGCTTACACGAACTTACAATTTACAATTTTATCTGCGATTTTTTTAGTGGCAGTCATTCGGCATTTTTTTTTTTGTTTTTTTTTGTGTTCTTTATTACTTATTTGTTTTTTTATTACTGTGATTACTTCAAGCACAGTGTGCATAAAATTAAGGAACTTATAAGAGTTGTGCGTGCGCAAATTATTTGAGAGAATTACACATATATTTGTAGATATATATATATTTTAAAACAAAACTGTAACTATGTCTATATGTTTCTAAACCTGTTCAACTTTGAGTGGACTCCGTTTTTGGTTTTCCAACGATTAAATGTACGTTGAAAAATGTTGAAAAATTCCAATTTCCAATTCCGATCACATAAACACACGCTCAACGCTCGCACGATCAGTCAATCAATAGCGATCTTCGATCAATCTCTTTTTACGGCTCGTACCTTTTTTGGCAAGGCATATATATGCAATGCACATATATAAAAAATATAAGATTTCAAAACTTTTAGAAGCTTACGAACCGCACAAATTGTGCATTTCAAACGTTTTTGAAAATTTATTCACTTTGAAAAAATAAAATGATCAACTAACGATACTAAATAGACACATACACACACTTGTGCTTTGACTCGTACGACGCGATCTCGTTGTCTGTTCTGTTTATACGGAATTTTTATGGCTTATTTTTACAGAGTGTACGTTCTGTACAAACGCGCTGTCTTAACGCAAATGAAACGAACCCCGTTGTATTCTATACTTTTTAAGCAAATGTCGCGCCAAGCAAGGCGATCGACGCGCTGCGATAAGCAAACGACTTTGTTGTTGATGGCGTTCTTGAGACTTGCAGAATTGGTGAAGCGCGCATATCACGGTGTTACTGATGAGCGCTAACGTGCGCTGTCGGCGAAGGTGATGAGCGGATGGCAGGTCGACATATATGTCGTTATGGCTTTGTTTTGCTTGAGACGCTTTTTGATGTGGGTTTGGTGTTTGCGCGTTCATTTGCCGGCTGGCGAATGTGGTAGCGCTCTACTAACACATGAAATGGAACGCGCTCAACAAATGAGCGTGCACACATACGGCGCGGTGACTCAACAAATTACAAAGAATATCGTGGATATGATTTGGAACTTTTGAGTGAATAAGTTGAGGTGAGCGCGCGTATTGTGCTCTCAGCAGCGCGCTTTCACTCGGACGCTGAGCGCCCACTCACAACGATTAGTTACAAACATAAAGAGCGTGCTGCGCTACACTCACGGCTGTAAATGTTCTGAACACGTTCACCAGGTGGGCGTGCGTGATCGCTATAACAGATCGTATGATCCGCGGATTTCAGATTTAATTGAACCCACAAATAATCGCGTAATTTATTAGCAAGTTACTCATAAGTAGCGTTGTTTTTATTTTAATTTAGTAATTGTGTGACCCGCTTGTTTACAAAATGCGAACGCGCCAATTTAGTAACATCCGACACCCTGCGCGCCTTCACCTCTGCCGCAGCGCGCATATTGCAATATATGACGCGTTTGAGGCGAGCGGTTATGCACGGTGTTGCACGCATGCGTTCATCAATTTTAATGGAAAATAAGATGATATATTTATATAAGTAGAGTCATTAAAGGCGATAAGCCAAAATTCATTTGTTGGAAATTTATTTATATTTCCTGCACTCTAATATGATATGTAAGCAATTCTGACAAATAATTCTATATGCATATGCTACGTTAATACATATACACAATCGAAAATACAAATGGAGTCCTTTATAGGAAAAAACAAGTCACATAATGACAAACTGAGTGACTCTTCGTAAAAAGAGTATGGTGCTGAAAAAGAGCGTAATACGAAAAATTTCCAGGAAATACGTTTTTGCACTAAAAGCGAATTGCAACGATAAGCCTAGACAGTTTCCAGGAATGCGAAAACAAGTTGCAACAAGCTGCAACGCTTGCTACAGCATTTTTGCATCTGCGCTTATATTGAAAGTATACATAAGTAGCAACTAGCACGCGCATATTTTGCCAGATACGAAAATTCTGAGAATACTGTAAGCTGCATTTACACAAGAATTTAATTTGTGTGCGGATCGAAGTCTTTTTAATAAATACACACACTATCAAACAAATGGCTATATTAATTTTTTATGAACTCTACCAACTCTACATGAGGTAAAACAATTTTTAAGCTTGAAGATTTTTTTCATTTATGACCATCGTCTAAAAAGCAAAATTAAGTTTCACAAATTTCCAAAATCTCTCCAAACTCTCCACTTTACGTAAACTTTCCGTAAGCGAATATTATGCACTCCAAAATATTATAATACATTTTTTAGACAATCATACAGTTTGCATAAAAATTCCGAACTCTACACTCAGCAAAAATATCTCTAAGTCAAATATTAAGCATTATAAAATACTTGTGCAACATTGTCAACGAAAAACTAAAATCTTAAAGCAATTCATCAAAGTCTCCAAACTCACCAATTGTAAAATTATGTTACAAAATAGTTTTCAATCATTTGGACATCATTTTCACTAAAAAATTTATTTATAAAAAAGATGAATTTTAACTGAAAAATTATTACCACAGCAAAACAGATTTGAATTTCTGCCGTAGATACATACATACATACATTTGAGCTGTTATTTTTAAAAGTGATTTAATATTTGTACAGTTTTTTAAGATTACAACCATGGCATGTGACACAGTTCTTACATTAGTGCAAACAAACATTCCTACATATGTAAAAGGGAAGTATGTATTTGACGCAATTGACTCATTTGTGTGATTCTATGGAAGTTAAGCAAATAAACAGCTTTATTTGCTAAGCAAATATAAAGTGTAAGATGGACTACTGTGCTTAACTAATATATGTAATTGTAGACCTGCGCAAAAAGTCTGATAAATTGAATGAGAATGCGATAATATATGCATATCTACCTATAGATGTAGTACATATGTATATACGAGTACAAAGAAAAGTTTAATGCGAATTTGCTTATCTGCATTTCCAAATAATATATATCTTTCTACTCGCCACGTGTCATTATACTATCTTCGCGAGCTGTTTTTGGAATTTAATATAAAAATTCTAAACCAGATTATGCTATACAACTGAAACAGAAACCAGTTTACTGAGAGTTCTAGACTAGTACAAGTAAAAAAAAAGTTTAAGTTCTAGAAAGTGAAAGTATTCAAATCATGGCCTATATTAATATGGTAGTTTATCTCAGGTTTCAAACTCGACACTGTACCGTTGCTCAATATTAAAACGCAATATCATAGTTTCAAAATACTCAGCAACTGAGTTGCAACACATTTTACAAAAGTCTCCAAACTCTACACTAAACATATAAAGCGTAATAATTGCGTGATTATATTCACGTTGTGCAGAAAATCTATTTACTTAGATTTTTACACATTTTCAAAAAGTCTACAAACTCTACAATACACTAAAACAGCATAAAATCGTATACCCAGCTCTTCAAACATTTTTTTTGTTTTAAACCAATTATAATCAATGTATGGTTTATATAAAGACGTTTTTGAGTACACTTCAGTAAATTCGGTTGTGTCAGCCAACTAAAAAGTATTCGGCGGTTGAGTAGTATGTCGATAATTATGCAAATTTTGTCTACTTTCTGCACAAAACAATTCTCAAGTACTTGCCAATTAGCCACTTTATGAAGTGCGATGTTTATTTGTATACGAAATGAATAACAACAATCTCGAAATGTTCAATATTTTATGGCATAGCTAATTTTGCTTATTGTATAATACAAAGCAGGTGATATAAACGTAGTAACTGTGAAATTTAATATATAGAATGACATATTCCGAGCGCGTACAGAGATTCTCAGCTGTGAGGAGTTCGTGCATTATTTTTGACAGGCTGAAATTAGTTAAGAACCACTGAACTCATATAGATATAAATTTGAACTTAATTTAAGGTTTAACCTTCAAGTGGACACTTTAGAGCTTCGCTTTTTATATCTGCAATTCAGCAAATAACTGGAAGCGAGAATCGCCAGGTGTGTGACTTTTCTGACAATCACCCAACCAAACACACAATTCATTGTAATTACAACGCAATAACCAACACGAAAGATTTCTCATATAACTAAATTATGGATCGTATTTATTATTACGAAATATTTAGAGTCATTCATACAGAAAGCGTAGATTCTAAGAAGTCACAGCTGACGCAGCCACACAATCGCCAAACGGCTTAGAAATCTTTGATGCCTACGCATTAAGCCACGGCCTGTAATTTAATAGCCATTAGGGAATATATGAATGAATGAATGATAGTTTGAATAAGCGGAGTAAAGAGACTATTAATGTGGGTGCAAAAGAAAGCAAGATAGAATGAAGAGGCAGGGCAAATGATGCCCATTTAAGTAGAAAAAAAGTGTGCGAGGAGATGTGAATGGACTACAGTGTGTTAAAAAGCAAAATCGACTTAAGCTTTGATTTCAGCATAATTTGGGAATCTAATGGATCCAACTGCCCACCTTAGACTAACTTAACAGCGCAATAATATTTTACAAATCTTCTCAATGACCGAAATTTTTGTCTGAAAAATTAAAAATCTTTCGCCGACGAGGACTCAAACGCATCCAAGAGTGGGACAACTTTGTATGTCAGCCAAAACCATTCGCCGTCCAAATTATGAAACCCATTATATATAATATAGGTATTACACATTTTGTTATTCATAAACTATTATGTGTTATTTATGAAAACAAAAATTGTTATTATTATTGTTTTGTTTACATACGCCCTTTTTTGAGATTTAATGTGTTTATTTTGAAATAATTATATGTCAGTGGAAAAACAATGAGTGTAAACAAAATAAGCCGGCGATGACATGTTCAGCAGAATACTCTAAAGGCAATAAAGAATAGCTTCGCAGAATTGAAGCTAGCAAAAAAAAAACAAACAAACTTGGTCCATTTAAACCACAAACAAGAACCTGTTGAAGCGACGCGATCGAAGTATGTACATATATTAGAGCGGGCACAAAGTGCAGAAAAACGCAAGAAAACATATCAGTTACACTGCAAAGCGCCCACAGCGGCTTTTTGAAGAATGTAGAGAGTGACCACCACCATTATATCATGGCTCATCGCTCTTTCACTCATTCGCTCAACTCAGTGCCTGTCTCTCTCCATACTCTCTACATCACGATTTTTAAGTCGGGGCTTTTTGAGCTCACAAAACCAGATCTGCAGTTGGTATCGCTAAGCTAACTCAACGGTTTTTACACCACAGCAATGAACTGTGGCGTGATCTCTCGGCTTGGACTTCCCGCCACTTAAGGCGTTCAAATTCTAACGTTTTTTTTTTTGAGCAAGGTTTTGGTGCAACTACATAACTTCTTGCAACTGCAGGTGACTCATTTATGTTCGTGCATATTGAAGAAAAGTGGCAAGAAGTATCGAGATCCCGAAATTTTTTTACAGATTTTCTAAAAGTTTTGTATGAATCTACATATGTATGAATACTGAATACTTTTTTTTTAATTTGATTATTTTTTTTAGTTGATAAAAGCTCGACCTATGCACATTATGGTTAAGTTTCGGAAATTTTCATTTTTTTCAAATCCTGAAATTTTGGAATTCGTTAAGTTTTTCGGCTTTATTTAATTTAGTTCATCGTTATTGAACAAACATGCGTTGGAAAATTCCGATTTTCGTTATATTCCAGTCCCGAAATTTCGGGACTCGCTACTTATTTCAGCTCTTCATGCTTAAGTTGTAATATACATACACACAATACATATGTTTAATGTATTTAAATTTCCATTTGCTTTGATTTTTTACTTAATTCGCCCCTAAGAAACTGGGGACTGGTTTTTTCACATCTTTCGGGATTTGTAAAGTGTTTTTTTAGTCCGTATTAATTAGCAAGTATATATTGTATGTAGATAATTTTTTCACTTGAAAATTCAACCTAATAAAAGCTTGCTCACAAATTTAAGCTAAACTATTTAGTATTTATATACAAAATGATACATAAGTGAACAAAAATGTTAAAAAAATTTCTGGATCCCATTTTTGTTATTTTCCAATCACGAAATTTTCGATATTTATCACATAATTTAGTTTTTCTCGTCTTAAACAAACTAATTGACAGAAAAGCATTAAAAAAATTCGGGATCCCGATTTGGGTCAGTCCCGAAATTTCGGGATTCGTAAGTTAATTCAGTCTTTCACGCCTTAGTTCATATGTAGATATGTTTGGTGTTATTTTTTTTTTCTTTACTTGCATTTTAACTTGATTTGCCACTAAAAACATAAATTCAGCAAAAAAGTACCAAAACAAATTGGTGAATACAACCCGTGTGAACTTTTTTGATACATAAAAGCAATAATATAAATGTGTAACAGTTTTTTTGCGAATTTGCTGCCAATTAATTAAACATTTTATTGCGCTTGTCAAGGGGTTATACAGCAAAAAGACACAAAGAGGAGCGTAATGAAGAATTATAATAGTGATTAAAATTAAAAGCAACACAAAAGATTATCTGCAAACATACAAATGTGTAACAGCATACTCATTTATGCACTTTTTTTTTAAAGGAGCAACGACGCAGCTGCGCGCTTTCGAACCGCATGCGCCGCGCCGTTTTTGGGCATTCAACTCGAAGAAAAGGGAAAGAAAAAATTTCACTCAAAGCTTAGTGTGTTATTTTTACCTGCAATTTAATGCACGTAGGCAGGCGCAACAACTCATAATAACCGATATATGTAAGTATATAAGTCAAGCCTAAAACAAATCTGAAATGAAAGGACATTACGAATTGATGCATTTAAAACTGTTAATTTTCAGCGAATGTATACATTTTAATTAGCGTCAGCCAACGAAATTAGGGTGTGACTAAGCAAGCGTGGCGACAAGCTTATATTGCAGGCAGACAGACGATTATTACTGTCTTATTGTTGTAGTCTTATTTATTTTCTTTTTTTGTGGCATTCTTCAGCTCACGCCTTTGTGGAATATTTAACTTAATTAAACTACGCCTTTTCTTACTTAAGTCACATGCGCTAAAACCAAATTTAGTTTATAAAAGAAAGCGAAAATTAATGCACGGAAATATTTTTACGGCCAAAGACAAAGCGCAAGTCCTCAGCTTGGCTAATTTTGCTGCCGAAATATTCGAAAAATGCACAAAGTAAAGGCGTGAAGGAGTGTCGCAGCTTTGTGATGTATGTATGTGTAAATTAATATGTTATAGTAAAATTATACTGAGCTCCGCGTTAAAGGTGGCTAAGTCAATAATAGGAAATTTTTTAAATTGTTAAAATATAAAACATTTTGAGAGAAAATATTTCACAGAAAATAATATTTACTGTAATATCGCCCAAATGAGCTAAGCAACCGCATACCAATTGAATTTATGAGAGCAAGGTTCAATAACCCTAAAATTCGCACTTAGGGTATAAAACCTGAATAGAGTACGACGGCAGAATCAACGGAGACCCTATAAAGTATATATGTATATACTCATATATGGATGATCAACGTGACGAGCTCATTCGATTTAACCGTTTTTGTCTATACGCGAATCAATCCCTCAACTTTTGAGATATCCAACTGAAATTTTGCACACGTCCGTCTCCCCAAGTAGCTGCTCGTTTGTCGGAAATGCCGCTATCGGACAACTGAAGCCTATAACTATCAAACAAACTTAACGATCAGAATCAAGTGCTTGTATGAAAAACATTTATATCTAACAATATATCTTTACGAAATTTGGCATAGATTATTTTCTGAAGCAATAATATCTGAGTAAATTTTCTATATCGGTCTACTATAGCTTATAGCTTTCAAAAACTTAACGATCAGAATCATGTGCTTGTGTGGAAAACTTTTGCATTTAACGAGATATCTACACGAAATTTGCCATAGATTGTTGTCCAAGGCAGCGCTACAATCTTCGAATATATTGTTTAGATAGGACTGCTATAGCATAAAGCATTTTCTAAAATCTTTTTTGTATAGCAAGCTCTTTCAAACTTAATTTTTTTTATTTATACTTATATTTCATCACTGTTTGCATTAATTAATGAATAAGTCGACTTAACAAATTTAGCCGCTAATAACCGTAAATAAACATTATGCTTAACTGCTATATTCAGTGAAAAATATTATTTTAAGCGCATTGATACAATATTAATCAGTCTCAATGGCAATAACTGTATTGAAAATAACAGGAACTAATTGTTTTTGTCTACGCTAATACATTTGAGGTTTTCCGCCACCAATATGTCAAAGGAAACAACTGAAAAAAGGCAGACAGGTCGGTCAGCTGATACGTACTTCCGCTGCCGTTACAAAGGCGTAACGAAATATGATTTCATATTGCGGCACACACGCTTTCGCCCATCCACCGCCAACGGGTTATCAAATGCAATAGAGTTTACTTTTTATTATGAAAGTTTTATTGAAATTATTTTTATGCAAATTATTACTCAATGTTGCTTTTCAAATCGATTGCAGCAGCTGTGGGCGCGCTTAGAACAATATGGAACAAATTGTTGTTTTTGTTGCTTGTTATTGTGCTATATTTATTTATATAGAATATCGACAGCAAATATAATAAGACCTAACCTTCACAGACGGCTTATTTGTGAGGTAAAAATATATATAAAAAAAAATAGAATAAAAAATTTAAAAAAATTTAAAAAAAAATATTAAAAAAAAAGAATTAAAAAATAAAAAAATTTTAAATAAAAAAATAATTAGAATTAAATTAACAAAGCTTAGTGGTACGCTTAAAATATTAATGTCAGTTTGCTTTTCTATTTCATTTGCAGCAAGTGAAATTAAATCAAGTGACAAATAGAGAATGTAAGAGCGGTTGCAGCAGCTAAACAAACACACACACACTTATGAACATATGAATAAATATGAGCAATTTAAATAGCAAATTCTTAAGTCGCACACAATTGACGGCATTAAAATTGCGCGCTTGTCTTGATTGATTGAAATTGTATAAGTCACAAAGCCGTAGAAATCAATGACGGCGCGCAGAAGAAAAAATTTAATATTGCACAGGTGCAATTTTATACTTTCATTGGTGTGATTAATAGATGCCGCTGTCACTTTTGCCAGCTCGCGATCTAAGCCGCAAGCTTGGAAAATTTAATCCCGAAAAACGGTTTAAAAATTTCGGGAACGCGATTTTTAATATTACTAAGAGAATTTAAAATTTAGTAAAAAAAACTGATCACAAATATTTTCAGCCATTTTTATTTATATACGAAATCTTGGGATTCCAAAAATATGTAATTATAATTTTCGAGTCCTCGAAGTTTGTTTTGTGGTATACTACTTCGGTAATATTTTCACAGTATATACAGTAGTAAACAAATTTTTCTTGTAATTTAACATTCAGAACTGAAAAATAAAGTCCCGAAAAGACGGGTTTATAATTTCGGAATCGGGATTTATACATTACTAAAAAGTTTTAAAATTTAATATCATTAAAAAAATTTAAAATTTACTTAAAAACTGATTACAAATATTTTTAGTCATTTTGATTTATTTACGAAAGTTTGGAATTCCGAAAATACGTAATTATAATTTTTCGAATTACCGAGGTTCGAAAATAATAATGTCATCAACATGTAGTTTTTTCACAGTAGTCTAAACAATTTTCTTTTGTAATTTAACACGCCGAACTGAAAAGTTATATCTCAAAAAAACGGGTTTAGAATTTCGGGATCGGGATTTTTTTATTACTAATAGATTTTAAATTTTAATAACAAAAAACAATAACAAACATTTTGAATCATTTTAATTTATTTATGAATTCTTGGAATTCCGAAAATACTTGATTCCTTCTTCCAGTTTTCGAATCACCGTGGTTTGCATTTTATACAAATGTATAAAAAAATATAGTTAGCGAATTCTAAGCAATTCTTGCCATTAATTTCAACATTCAACATTGAAAAACAACAACGAAACAACGGGATTGGAATTTCGGGAGTATTGAAAATCTGAAGTTGTACTATTATTTTTATTTGTAACTTCTGAATAAAATCGGTATTGCATATTGTAAATTCGGGATTACAATATGAAATACCGAAATTTCGGGATTCACAAAATTAACTATTGTGTTGTTGAGCTTTCTATAAGAATCAATAATATAATTTTATTATTGTTATTGTGACATTCACAGTTAGTTTCTAACACCTGCTTTATTTACGAACGCACACACATATGTATGTATGTATGTACATATGTGCAGCATAACATTCTTCTGTTACATATTGTCGCCAAATGCCAACAAATGGATTAGAAAGTTTGCCTTCCCAAGCGATTTGTACACACACACATGCACAGCCAGACAGATGTCTACACTTTTTTCGTTGATATTTCCTCATTTGCGCGCTTTGGAATTTTTCTATTTATACCCAAGTGTAAGCATAGCAAGCGTAGTTAATAAAATTAATTATAAAAAAAGTTGTGAAATATGTTACAATTATATTAAACACTTTCAGCAGGCGACAGCTGTGTGAAAACCCCAATGCAACAAAAATTAAATAACAACAAACACATTCTAATACATACAGATGTTTGAAGTTTCAAAGCCGTAGACAATTAGTTACATTTACTATGGAATTAAGTGCATTTTAAACACTTTTACTATTACTTTCATGCACACACACACACACACATATACACATACAAGCAGTATGCGAAATAGCTCAATCTTCGAGTTTAGAGCACTTTTCTCAATTCTGCGAATATCAATAACAAAATTAGTGATGAAATTCTCAATTTGGATTGCTAGTAAAAAACTTTATAGCGGGACTAATGTGGAATTTCATGTAAATTTCTACTCAGTATATCTAAATAAAACTATACTAAATCAGCGTGTAACTTTTTTACGAGCTACATATTCGGTTCAGAAAAAATATATATATAATATTATATTAAAATAAAAAATATAAAAAAAGTTTGAAAAAGGTTAAAAAAAATAAAAATAATTTATAATTATAAAAAATGTTAAAAAAAAATAAATTTAAAAAAATACAAGCGTTTATTTCGGGCAACAAAAATAAACTTTGAAAAAAAATTTAAATATTTAATGGTGGTATATATTACACATAAATACATACTTAAAATTAAAAATAAAAATAAAATAAAAAACAATAAAAGAAACATACTAAATAAAAATAATAAATAATCATAATAATAAAAATAAATAATAAATAATCATAACAACAAAAATAAATAATAGAAAATAATAAAAATAAATAATAAAAATAATACAAATAAATAATCATAACAATAAAAATAAATAATAGAAAATAATAAAAATATTTGTATAATAAATAAGGAAATTCGGGTGTAACCGAACATTTTATACACTCGGAACTTCAAGGATCAAGGCCGGGGAAATACCACAGCTGTTGGTGAAACTTTATGTTAAACTAGAGGAAGTATTGATCTGATTTCATTACTTTTAGGCAAAAGAATGCACTCTTATTAGAAAGAGATTTTTCCTGAATTTTGTTAAGATTTTTTACATATTGACCGATAGACGCGGTATAAAGTCTACTGTAAGTACGAAAATATTTATATTAGGTATATGATAGCTAAGGAAAGTATTGACCCCATTTTACCCATTTTTGCCACAAGGGCATGCTGTCATCACAATAATATGCTACCCCATTTTCAATAGTAGAACTCACAGATTAACCGTTATTTTCGGTTAAAAATCAGCCAAATACCCTGGGTTCCAGATATTTAGTGTCTGGGTTCTTAAAAATTTACAGTCCGATTTCCACAATTTTCCAACATATGATTAAATATCTTGAGGTCACTATTTGTGCAAAGTTTTAACCCGATATATTCATTGGTGCTTGATTTATATACTGGAAGTGAAAGAACCAGTTGTAATTTAAAGTTGTGTTATATGGGAAGTAGGCGTGGTTGTTGTCCGAGTTCGCCCATTTTCACAGTCTATGATAAAAATGATTTGGTAACCACGAAAACCAAATTTGCTAAAAATTGGTCAAGTAGCTCCTGAGGTATAGCATTTCCCCCAATGGTGGGCGGTGCCACGCCCATTGTCCATTTGTTACACCTGCTCCTACAGAGCTCTTTCCCACCACCATTAGAACTTCTTTCCATCAAGTTTGGTTAAGTTATCGTTTGCACGGACAGATTGACGGACGGACAGACAGTCAACCGGATTCAACTTGTCTTATCATACTGATCATTTATATGATATATATATGTAAAACTTCGTATCTATCTCATTAAATAAAATTTTTTTTCATATAACGATTTTATCGAACGAATTACGACGGCTATGGGTTCGGTTGACTATATGTACTTGTACCATATATTATATATTCATAAGAAGTTTACTCTCTAAGAGGAGGTCTTATCACACCGGCGATGCTAAAATACGAACTCCCATATCTAAAAAAGAGGAGCTACTCAGAAGTTTCACTAGATGAAATGGCGTGGCCTGAAATGCAAGGAATCTTCATTTTCAGTTTCATATTATGACGGTAAGCAGTTAACGTTACTCCAAGAAAAAAGGACCGGTTTCACAGAAGTAACGAAAACTCCGAACATTTGAAGGGTGGCTTCACCAGATTTTAGCTACGTCTATACCTGATAAGATTGTTATGAAAAGTTTTCCACGACGAGTGAGGTTCCAATTCCTTCCAATTTCTACAATTTCTTCTACTTTTTACTCTGCTTTGAAAATGAATCGTAAGACTATTAACGGTTGAGAAAATTAACATTTCGAAATCAAGAAAGCACTTGAAATCTAATATACGTTGCCGGTAATGGAGCTTTTAGCAATCGGTAAGAGAGAAATCATAAGTCAAGTCACACATTTTCTCCCTCTAAGATCTTTCAGAGCTTCAGTTAGTATATCGGAAAAAAAATCACGAAAAAATATACACCCAGATGAGATTCACCTATTTATAAAGCGTCGGAGCTAAATACTAGTCAGACCTTAATTAGATCTGTATGCTCTTGCACTACTTATACATTTACTTATATAGAATATATCTAGAATAGAAAAAAGGCAAAAAAAAATAAAAATAATTTCACATAGTTGCAATAAAATAAAAATTAACTGGGCAAATTGAATTTTCCTTAGCAATAATATAGCAGCAATAAAAAGGTAGGGCGAATGCTAAGGGCAACTCGCGACACGCTTCAATAACAAACAAGGCTAAGTGCGCTCATTACGATGCTTAGCGATATTGTACGATTTCGAAAGGTATATATGTACATATTTGTAAAGATAAATATATGTGTATATACCTATATATACATACCTATAATTATATGCATATCGTTAATGGAAGGCGCGTTGAAAGGGCGCAAAAATCAAAAATAATAAGTAGGCTGCGGAATATAGTCTAATAAGCCATTGACACACCCTAGTTTCTAGCAGAGATTTACTGATATGACTACTAGGCTTTTTTCTATTAATTTATACGTACATAGTAATTAGCTGATGAATGTGCATAACTAATGTGAAGTTTCTCAACAGAGTTGTTTACTAAAATTTATATAAGACGAGCTGTTCTAGAAATCTAGAAATTTGTATAATTTTGAAATTATAATGCTATATTATAGCATTAGCTTTTTTAAATTATTTTTCATATCAAAAATCCACTACCGCTACCGATTTGCATGTCGAGAAGTCTGTGTGCTATAAACCCGCTCAACACCACCTGAATTAAATATAAGCGTTCGATAAAAATTACAAAAAAAAATGTATTAACCGAGGAAGCGATTTTAAACCAAATCCTGAAAATCCGGGGTTCAGCAAATGTGAAAATGTCAGAGCATCAATTTACCTTTAATCCAGAATATGAAAACAAAGAAAAAGTTATTCAAATGTTCCTCCCAGCACAAAAGTTTTCAACATCAAACGAGTTGCAAACGCTGACGAGTTCGGAGATTCATAAGGAATGTTTCCGGATGTTTGGGAGTTTTTTACTGTTTAAATTTTTTGGTTCTTGTAACCAAATATGCTAAGTGCGGTCATATTGCTATTTAATAAGATACTCAATCGATTTTCTTGAGCTGATTAACCACTGATTAAGTTCCTTAATCTGCAACATCCATTTACACATTGGAAATTGAAACCTATCTACTCTTCTTCCATGAGGTCTTCGGCTCATCGGTACACCATTGAACCTGACTGACAAAATAACATTTTCACTTAGAAGCTTTGCATACTCGAAAACGTAAACAACCACAGCTTAAGGTATATCTTCGACAAGGAGCATTTCAGAAGCTGCAAACAGTTAAATTCGAAAATCACCTCGCGACACTAATGTGCATCGAGAGGGGATCGTGTGATGCGTTTAAAAACCATGGGCAGTATTTTGTCAAGCTCGTATATAAAATGAAGCTTCGCTGCTTGAATTCTGGATCTTAGTTGTGTTGACGTTCTCAAGAGATTAGTGGAGAGTTCCTACCCCATTTGGAACAACTCAGCAAGATGAAAGAGACATAGAAACTTCTTCGAAAAACAAATGAAACTATTTCAAAAATAAACGTAATTTGTAAAACAATTACACAAAGTAGAAGAGAGCTTTATGTCTGTATGTGCTATGTATGTAGATTTGTGAGAAAGTGGGTATCTAGGCTAATCACATTTTTACTCATTTTAAATTCAGCGAAATCAATAGGAAATAAAATTGACAACACGGTGATTTGTGTGCCAATTGAAAAGATGTCAACCCACACGACGAAAACAGCAAAACAAAAACAAATTAGTTAAATTCGAGTCTTAAAAGTAGCGTCGACATAATTAGCAAATTGTGCGATTTTCATGCGAATCGTGATGCGATCATAAGACAGAAGTGCTTTAAGAATAAGAGAACATGATATGGAATAGATCGTGGCCGGCTTAAGAGGTCATTGGAAGAAAGTAATTTAGAAAAATACTTGACAAAAGGTAAAAATACTTTAAAATATAAAATGTTATAAGTAAAAAAAAATATGTAAAATAAAAATTAGTAAACAGTTATAAATCGAAAAAATAAATAAATAAATAAAAACTAAATTTAAAAAAATAAATAAAAATAAATAAAAATAAATAAAAATTAAATAAAAATTAAATAAAAAAAATAAAAAACTTAAAACAGACGCAAAAATTTAAATTTTTTTAGAAAGAATAGAAAATATAATGTGATTTTTAATAAAAAAGAGGAAGCCATATAAGAAAATAAAAATTGTATTTTTGTAGATAACAGCAGAGCAACAGAAAATAAAATGAAAAAAAAATACGATATATATAGCTGTCGAATTGATAAAAACGTATTAATTATTATTTAAAAATCAACGAAAAATAATAGAAATTATAAAAAAAAAATTATTATTTTTTAATTTAAAAAAATTATTATTTTTTAATTTAAAAAAATTATTTTTTTTTAATTTAAAAGAATTATTTATTTTTAATTAAAAAAATTTTTACAAATAAGAATTTTTAAATAAAAAAAAATTTGTTGAAAATAGGGTATGATTTTTATGAATTTTATTAACAAATTTATTAATGAACTAATAAAAAAGAAATTAATTATTATTTAAAAATATTTAAAATTATAAAAAATATGAATGTTTAGAAAAAAATTTTAAAAATATAAAAAAAAAATTAAAGAATTAGAAAAAAAGTATTTAAATTAAAAAAAATTTTAAGTAAAATTTCGAATAAAAAATGTTATTGCAAATAACTATTGAATGGATAAAAAAATTTATTAATTATTATTTAAAAAGAAACGAAATATATTTGATATTACAAAGCAA
Source organism: Bactrocera oleae (assembly GCF_042242935.1). NCBI lineage: Eukaryota > Metazoa > Arthropoda > Insecta > Diptera > Tephritidae > Bactrocera > Bactrocera oleae. Next base: position 8,064,644 of record NC_091539.1, read on the forward strand.
ACAAATTTTGTGTTATTTAAAATATTTTTGAAAAATTTAAAAACAATTTAATTTTTAAATACAAAAAAAAATTTATTTAAAATAGGGTATGACATCTAATATAAAATTTTATTAACAAACACCTATTGAATTGATAAAAAAAATGTGTTGATTATTGTTTAAAAGTATAAGAAATATATGTGAAGTTATAAAAAAAAAAATTTTTTTTTAAATTTTTTAAATAATAATTTTTTACAAAAAAAAAACTTAACAAAAGGTAGTAAGAAAGCTAAAAAATATATGTAAAAAAGTGTTATTTAATTTTAAGGTTATTTATTACAAAAAAAAATATTTTCAAATTTATAAAAAGTTAAATAAAATTTAAAATTGTAAAATTTGCCTGCATAAAATTGGTAGTATACCATATCTGAAGGCATAAACTTAACTTTTTTTCTAAAGCTGAAACAGCACCCCCAATAGTGAACAGCCGAGCACTCGCTTTACGCACGCAAACACACTTAATTAGAATTCGACGCACACTAATAAATCGCAGCGACTACGCTGGCATAGCAATAATCATGAATATAAAAACTTAATAAACCGTAAATTTAAATTAATTTATTAAATTGAAGTTCAGTGTTACGCACCGTAGCGAAAAAAAAAACGAAAATGCTCATGTACGTTGTCAACCAACCGCAACAGCACATGTCTCTCAGCAATGCAAATTGAAATTGTTAAGAAATTATTTAAATTATCATAAATCTCCGCAACGGAAGACATTCCACTTGTAATTGTCAATACTTTAGCAAAATTGCATTTCGACAACGTTCATTAATGTCAGCGGAACAACGTGATGAATTTGGCGAAAAAAAAATCGTCAACCAAAAATCATAAAATTGATTAATTACGGGCACGTTGTGCAAAATCGGAAATGCACATGGTATGGCTGGTGACACGATGAGGCTCAAAATACTGACATTTAATTGAGAGTATAAAAATGTTGAGAGCAAAGAAATCAAGCAGAGTTAATATGGACAATGGACGCTCAAATATCAGAGTTGATATAAGAAAGGTTGCAGGGAAGCTTTTAATGAGCTATTATTAAGCTTCTAATAAAGCATTTGAGACTTCGAAGCTTTCACGCTTTTTACGAGCATTGAGTTGAGAGTATAACTTTTTAGTAAGCATTTGAGACTTTGAAACTTTCACGCGCTTTACTATCAGTCAATTGAGAGTACAACTTTGAAGCTTTCACGGTTTTTACGCGAAATGAATTGAACGTAGAGTTTTATAGTTAATTTTGGAGACTTAGAAGCTTTAATACTTTTGCGAGTAATGATTTGATAGTACAGCTTAGCACTCATTTGAGACTTTGAAGCTTTCACGATTTTTACCGTCAATTTTATAGTAAGCTTTTGAGACTTGAAAGCGTTCACGCTTTTTAGCAAGCTTTTGAATTTAAGCTTAAACCTTTATAGTAAACTTTTTAGACTTTGAAGGTTTCACGGATTTTATTCGCATATTATTTGTTTTTTGGCACAAAACATTATCACAGCCATATCAGCCAAGTTTTTAATTAACTTTTAATAAGGTTTTGGGACTTACACGCTTTTTACAAGCAATGAATTGAGAGTACAGCTTTATAGTAAGCTTTTGACACTTGCGAGCTTTCACGCTTTTTTGAAATTCTTTATAGTAAAGTTTTGAGACTTTGATGCTTACAAGCTTTTTACTCGCATATTAATTGTTTTTCGGCATAAAGCATTATCACAGCCATACCAGCCAAGTGTGCGTTCGGTTAAATATCAAACAAAGTGAACCATTTGGCTAACATTCCCCGATGATGGATGAAGTGACATAATAGTCGCGGATGATGACCACGAACTACTTAATTGAAGAACTGAAAAACTGAAGTTCCAAGATTTTACTATTCTTTAAGCATCACAACCATTGCAAGAATTTAGTGAGACCTCCTGAACTTAGAAAGTTGCTTAAGTTTAGAAGATTTTGACGTTCAGCAATCGCTAATTCATTTCCAGTGAAAGCTGAGCTGGGCAACTCTTTATCTCTGGTCTTGGTTTCTCTACTACCTGCTCTTTAGTAATCGACATTATTGGAGTCCTGACGCAGTTTTATTGCGGTCTTTACGGCGAGACTTTCTTATTCCAGGTTTTTCGAACTCGTCTGCCTACATTATGGATATCGAATGTCATTGCCAAAGCTAGACGAAAGCTGATGAGATTTTTTCGTATTTTATAGTTAAATTGAGGCTTGAAACACAACTCAACAATAATTGGAAAGACCGAATTATATTTTTTGCTTTAACCGCAAAATTTTTTCTTGCATTGTCTGTCAAATTGCGGTTTTAGAGTCTTTGACTTCAGTCACACAGAAAAAAAATTAATAAAATAAAATAAATATATATTTTTTGTACAAAAAAAAATGCTTTTGAAAGGCAATTAAAATTCTTAACAGTTTTTACATTGTTGTTGCTAATACATGTACACATTAACTAAATATGTACAACGCAGGTTTCTGCTGTTATGGACTTCACCCGCAGCTATGAGTTATTGTAATTTAAAATTTAATTTTTTTTTTTGTTGTTTTTCCCCGCTTTGCAGCTTGTAAATTATCAACGGCCATTTTACAAAGACAAAATTGCACGTAACGCACGGCTCGTAGCAACGAATGCATATATTAGCATGTAGAAGCGTTCTGTTTAGGCCGGCGCATGACGACAGGAGCATGTTCACCGCTACTGCGTAGCATATAATTACGCGTATTATTGACGCGCCGCGCCGACAGCGACCAAATAATGTGTTAATGACGTTAGGGTCATAAATATTTCCGCCTTTCCGCCTGACAATTGCCAAAACACAACAGTTGACAAACGACATATACGCAAACGGTGACTAAGTGAGCCGAGCGCGTCGGGTGAGTGTGTGAATTGAGCGCCAAGCGGCTAGTTTGCATATAGTTAGGTAGTGGGTGGCGTCGTTGGCTAAAATGGATTTTTTCGGAATAAAAATAAATGTAAGTAGATAACTAAAGCAAAGCTATTTAAAATTAAACAAATGAATTTGCGAAGAAACATTTACGGAATGTGCATGACTAGGCGATGACTCAGCAGCAGGCGGAGTGTGGTGAGTTTTTGTATTTCATAAGTTACACGCGATTTTTCATATAAACGAAGCTATTATTTATTTTCGAAAAATCCCTCAAATTACGGATAAAAATTTCAGGTCGGGGGGTATGTAGTTTCACCTATTCTGGGTGTGGCACTTACCTTCTACTTGGAAAGCAAAGCCTAGCAACTCAGTCTGAGTTAAACAGCGCGCCGTTATTCTTAACCCACATCTAAAATGTTTCGAACAATCCGGCAATTGAGGCATTTTAAATTCTTCGAAAAGTTGTTGGCTATTTTATGCTGAGACCGACAATATCGACCGACCTAGCGACATCTTCTTCGCGCACATACCTCCGAGAGATGTGTAGGTGGGGCGGAGTCGCTGAAGAAGAGGCGCAGTGAGCTTTTACACGAATGAATCGAAGCTCAAGGGAAAAGTTGCAGGAGGAGTCTCAATCAACTATTGTTTCAGACTGCCAGACCACTGTAGTGTCTTTCAAGCAGAAGTAGCACCTATTAAGGTAGCAGCAGATGTACTTCAACGAAGTGCGGCTTCTTTTAGGTAGGTATGCATCCATTCCGATATCAGAGTAGCTATACAGACCTTGAGCTTGCTGACAGTGAGCTCAAAGCTATTCAAAGAATGCATGCTGTGGCATCAAGCTACTTCCATATTAAATTTATCCGAAGAGGCGTCTCTAGCAGTCCAAGTGGGATTCTTCTCATGACTCGCGCATGGCAACCAAAATGTTATAGAAAAAAGAAATTGACCCGGATTTTAGACGACCAAGGGCTGTTTCTTAAATCTAACGCCGTTTAGATTGAAATACAAGGTGTGGCTTCTTGCTGAATATTGAACGCATGCAAATTGTATTGAGTTCATGCCTGAAGTCAATAAAATATTTAAACCGCAGTTTTTCTCGCAATAAATGCAATTATACAAATGTATTCGTGAAGAAGCTGTTTCTACTGTCAAAGCTTGCAATTAAAGCTACACGCTCGGAAAAAACCACAGTAGCACTGGATGAGCTCACAATATTTTTATAAAACTGATATACATCGACTGATTAACGATCGAATATATATCAATAGCAACTATTTATCTTAATCTATGGATCTTAATGTAATACCGGCTGACGTCAAGCTATTGCGCAACGTGATAGAGCGGGTAATATAATAAATTTTAATGCTATAAATAACATTTTTGCAGCAGAGATTTGCACTTGTACTGAATTAGAATTTGTAAACAAGGAGTTGAGTGTTCCAGAAGTAACAGCAGAGCGTGTATATATAATTGACGAAACAATCTTTACAATTTTTTATTAATCGCATGAAAAAAAACTTAAAAAATATACAAAAATAAATTTGTTTAGGAAAAATGTATAAAGACAGTGCAAATTACCAACTGAGCAGCGTCTAATCTTTATTCAAAAATGTCGTTCACTGTTAGCTGCCGTTGACTGACGCCACCCGTATCGCGCGTTCATTGCGCGCTGTTGGATTCATGTAGATTTTTTGTACATATTGTATTTGATTTACTTTTTTTATTCAAAATTTCCATGCCCAAAGGCATCAGAAAGTCCACGCACGTACGGATGCCATAACGCAGGCTGTGACAACAGCTCCCCAGAAGCGCGCGTCAAATATATTCAAAGCAATATTACACAAAATACAACAACACTTGTAGATATACTTGTAGTACAACCGATACAATACGTCAGCGATACGTGCAATAAAATCGACAGCGCCGAATTGGCAATAATTATTGCAAATATCTAAAACTTACACGTAAACTGTGGCAGTTAAGAAACAATAAATCTCGCCGAATAAATAAGATAAAAATAAATCCATGCGATGACAGGCTGATGAGAGCGTGCTGCATGTCACATACGCCCGAAGTAATGAAATGCAACGACGCAATTTGGATGTAAAATAAAAAGAGCAAAAAAAATATCAAGAAAAGAGCTAAAAAAAAAATATCGGTGCAGTTTGAAAAATACTGAGTTCACAAATTTTGAACAAAAATCCTGAGGCAGCTCTCAGAAGAAGTTGAAGGTGAACAACTTGAAAGCGGAAATGACAGTCCTCAACTGAAAAAAATTCGCGTCAAATAGGGCAGAACGGGAATTTTAAAAGGCAGTGTACTAGGATCTGTTTCTAAACATAATTAAGACATTGTGATCGAATGAAGAGTTCTCTCAACATCCTTTTGCGGTTCTTTTATTTTTTAAAGCTAGAAAAGCAGCTAAGGTTATATGTTTCTGGGTAAAATTATACTAAAAGTTAAAATACAACTTTTTTCTTTTTTAAATTGCAAGCCAGAAGTCACTGTCTTATCAAACTACTCGGTTCCTTACGTAGTAAACAGAGCAGGATTTCCAACAAAAATACAGTAGAAGCTGGGAAGCACACAGGTATTTCAAAATAATTAAATTCAAACACGCATTGCTCGGCGCCGTTGCGAAAAAATGCAAAACAGTAGCGAAAAAAATCAACGATAATTAGGTGAGGCGCAAAGAACGACAAACAAAGGATTCGGAAATAAAAATAAAATAAATAAAAAATGAAAAATGAACGTTAAAAAGCCTTCACCAATCAGCAGAGACTAATTAGCAACGCAGCCGCAGACCACAGGAACTGCGAGCTATTACGAGAAAACGCAAAGCATAAAACACTGCAAGCAAATCATTGACTCCAATCCAATGAATGTGAGAAGTAAAAAAAAGACGCATACAAAAACGCTGCATTGAACATTCAAGCAATTTAAGAATCAGTGCACGCTACATAACCGCAAATTGAATGCCACAAACGATAATAAGACGCAACACAACCAGATTACTATAATTACAATGAAATAAAAAACATAAATACGAGCACTGGGAATACCCACCCAGACGGAAACGTGACCACAATGTAGAGACAGCAAAACATACTTATGCGACTGCGAATTCGTGGGAATCAAGCGCATAAGCGTAAGGAAGCGTTAGAACAGGCATTACCAAGAAAGAAAGTGCTGTGGATAGGATTTTTTTAGGACATTCCGAAAACAGAGCTAAGCTAAACCATTAAGGAAATCGTACTAGAAAAGTGAGCGTAAAAATCGACTCTAAATAAATACATAGTGATTATTGTACTGCCTTTGGTAACATAAGTAAGTCTTGTCAACGATCCCAGCTAAAGTTAAATGCTAAACGCGATCCGTTTGGATGGTGTTGGAACAAAACAAATGGTGTTGTGGATAAATATGTGTAGTTGGTGTCATGATCGGATTAATTTTATACAAAAAATGCATTGGTTATGTCTGGATCGTGCCTAGGTAGACTTTTATTTCACTTCTAAACCTCATTTCTACCGCGGAAAAAATGTTTTTGGCATTTGCGATGCATCTACAGTTTGGGTTTAAGTAAGGCAACGGTGTTATATATGTAGTTGAATAATAATAAACTGCAAAAGGCCTCAACTAAATTAATCAGCGCTTACAACTTCAAAACAATTTAATAAGAAAATTGATTTACAAGTCATTTTATAACACAATCATTAAACGGTTTAATTTTGACACATAAATTACTACTAATTGTTGTTTTCGCTAACAAGGCGAACAGTGACAGTCTTCTGAAGAACGAAACAACTTTAATAATCGTTTAAACACTTCCTTTGAGTCTGATAAAAAATAGTGGGGAATATAGGAGGTGTGTGCGAAAAGAAGCAAGAAGATTATGAAATTAAAAATCCGGTCAACTATTTATAATGCAACTAATTTGTTATTTATTTTCATCTTACTTCGAGATTGCGACATTTCGCGATTTCGATTTTATCAAATTTGATTAACTGCATTTTAATTTAGTAAATAGGAAAATCTCCAAATTACAAACACATATTAGCTGTCTTCGATTGGTCATTTCTCTGCTCGCTTCTGCGCTCTTGTCAAAAAATTTACATGTGAAAGCAACAACAACGTAATCGAGTTGAGTTGAAGCAAGAGAATATGCGTATACCGCATAAAGTGGTACAACTTCTATCTTCAATGCTGTCAAGTTTTGTTTTTAATATTTCAGCCCACCTAAATATTATGAATGGTTCTAATAACAAATGAAAATAAAAATATCTTTTTCTCTTGTATTTTTACAACATAAGATTTAAAATACATTGTAAAAACTTATAGAAAACCAAAATAAAGGATGACAGCAAAATTAATAATTTTTGTCAGAAGAAGAAGACAAGTGTTAGCTGTTCGTCTGAGCAACTGGTATAATTTGTTTGATTCGCTGGAGAGTAACGCTTGGCGAATCGAAGACAGCTATTAAAAAATTAGCCATTAACTTTTTTGGAGACGTTGAAAAATACATTTGAGGCATGTTTTAAGTGTAATTATAGTATTTGAATTGCTAAATGGTATAAAAATTATCATAATTCATATAAATCTTGATGAAAAAAATTTTGGAGACTTTTTAAAAATGTTTCGAAGTATGATTAAATTACTTAAACTACTAACTGGCATCCAAATTATGATAATTCAAACAAACCTTGGAGAAAAAATGTTTCAAGACTTTTAAAAAATGTTTCAAGTGTGATTAAAAAACTTAAACTTCTAACTGGCATCCAAATTATCATAATTCATAGAACTCTTGGTGAAATAATTTTTGTAGACTTTTTAAAAATATTTCAAGTGTGATTAAATAACTTAAAGTACTAACAGGCACCCAATTATTAATAATTCATAGAACTCCTGGTGAAACAATTTTTGGAGACTTATTAAAAAATTTTCGTGTGTAAATATATAATATAAATATATACCTGGTAGCCAAATAATGATAATTTATATAAATTTTGGAGAAAATAAATTTGGAGACTTTTTTTAAAATAATTTAAAATTAGTAATTAACTACACGAAACGTTTTTTGAGTAAATTTGTTAACGATTTCTTAGTTATACGCAGCTCAATTAGCTAACAGCTTGGTCTCCAAAATTTTTAAATAGAAAGAATTTATTGTATAATTTTTTATTACATTGCAGTGGATCTATAAAAGTACGTATAACCACAATTGTATGTGAAATTATATCTAATACGAACAAAGTAACCACTAACTGCGCTGATTGAGAACATTTTCAGATGATCGCTATCACGACAACCAATTTACATTCTCAGTTCGTCGGCGATTTTATAAATTTAATTGACGGCTATAATTATATTTGTTACAAATTTCAATACGCCTTCTTAGTTCAATTTAAAAAAAAATACCCTCTTTAAGGTGGCGAGTAAGTTTTACTTGTTTTGCGCGTCGTAAAGGCCTAAATACCTATACACACACATGTATACAAATACCCATACATATGTACAATATGCTTATGTAAATTGTTTATAAAAACGTGACTGGAATTAGAAAAATTGAAAAAATGCTCCATTAAATAAACTAAATTGAAAATTAGTTAAGTTAAACAGTTTTGACAGGCAGATAAATGTAACGATCGCTAGATAATCAAACGCGTAACATTTCAAGGGCAAACGGTTAGCACTCAGCAGCGCTCATGCCACAGGGCTAAGTATAACTGAAAAACAGCTCGTTAGCAATTCGTTGCGCGCTAAGGCAGCGGAGACATTAAAGCTGATAGCGCATTGACAACCACGTTGAAGGAACGGTTATCTAAGCATCGTCGAATGATAAATCATTTGGCAAAATTTAACGAAATTATTATTTTCTCGCAAATAAAAACGTGACTACGCAAAAAAGGAATCACTGCAACAATTAATTAAACTCAACAGTAGTGAGTATATCAAATTGTTATGTAAACTAGTTTAAATTAACGAGCACTTTTTGCGGGAAATACACAATAATTAATTATCAGCAGGTGTGTAGAGTTTGTAGGCATTGTGAAAAATCATACACTCAAACACTTATAAATAACTTTTATTATTTTAACATAAACATTGTAGTTTATTGTTATTGTTGTATAGAAAAGGAGCACACTTTTGGATTTAATAGCCTATTTATAAGTATTTAACGATTTTCCCTATGATAAAAAATATTTTGTAGAGTTTGGAGATTTAATGAAAATGGTAAAACGAGCACATTTTTGGTTTTTATTGCCTTTTTGTAAGCGTTTGGCGGTTTCAACTATAATAAAAACTTTGTGTAGAGTTTGGAGATTTTATGAAAATGATAAAACAAGCGTAGTTTTTGTTTTTATACTACTTATTAGAAGTGTTAGCGGTTTTATGTACGATAACAATTTTGTGTAGAGTTTGGAGACTTTGTAAAAACTGCATTGAATGCAAATTTTACAATAAATTTACGGATTTTAGAACTCTCGCCCTTTTTAATAAAAATAAATAAATTAAAATAGTTGATAACGATTGAATTAATATACGCGTAACAGATTTCTAATGTGATTAATTAGACTTAATTTCTATCACGCTCTTTTATTAATGATGAAATAACTGTCAAGTGTGATAATTGACGACTCTAGATCGCAAGTTTTGAAATAAAAAATGAATGTTTAAAAGATTTAAATAAACTTAATTTGTTCATTGTATAATACTATACTATTAATTATATAAATTATCACGTGGGTTACGTATAGAACTTTAGAAAGGTGACAAATGAATTTTTGCACTTAATTTGTTTTTTATTGTAACAAGATGATTTTCTTACTGCTTATTTTATTATTCTAAACAAAATTGATGTATTTTGCATATTTTATGCTATTGAGTAGTGAAGATATCTCAAACAGGCATAAGACAATTAATATATATTTTATGTCAGTAAAAGCTAAGTATCTATGATTTTTGTATCTACAAACTTTGGAGACTTTTGAAAAATACTTTACAAGCCACCATATTTTTTTTTATGACTTTCACTTTATGTTTAAGCAGTTTTGCAGTCTAAAAAATAAGTGGAGAGTTTGGAGACTTTCTAAATCAAGGTATGGAACGTTTATTTTCAGTCTTCTGTTATGTTATATTTTTTTTTTCTCTACCAACCAAACCATATTTAAATAAACTACAAAAAAAAATTCAATCAAGCAAATCTAACCATAAATATTAGCACCATTGTTTCGGCAAAAACCAAATTAAACACAAGATTTAAGTTGTTTAGGTTAAACTAGTGCGAAAAATATTTGCAAAAAAAGGATAATTATTTATCAATATTTGAACTTTCTCACTTAATTCATAATTTTTTATTCTTTTAAAACACGATATCAAAAGAAATTTATGGACATTTCATTTTAAGAAAGCCATCATCCACTAATAAGGAAAAGTAATTATGCGATTAAGTGCCTTAAAAAGCGCATAGAACTGGCAGTCAAATTGTGTGCTTTTGCATTGATTATCACTCGGTTTTTGGGTAATTCTTTTCATCAACGTTTTTCATTCATTTTTCGTTGACGATTTAATGCCAAACAGTGATGACAATGGACTGTACGAAGCGTTTGCGTACAGCACTTAGAGTTCAACAAATTTTCGCATATGCCAAAAATGTGGGCCGTTAAATATGGAACAATAAATAAAAGAACGTATTTTTATACACTCACATATACATTTGCACATGCAGAATTTATTTTGTTGCGAATATGTTTGCGTTGGCGTTCACTCCAATATTAAGTGGCAATAAAATAAAATAATTAATTTCAGGAGGCATACAGTATACGTGGTATGCTACAACAGCAAACAAAAAAGAATGATAAATTTAAGAAATTAAAATGCACGCGATTTGCTTTTTTTGCGATTATATATATATTATTATATATATATATATTTTATCTATATATAACTTTTTTTTTTTTTTTTTTTTTAAGTAAACAATTTGGACCTTACTTGAACTGCTCCGAAATTTAAATGCTAAACTTTATTTTTGTAAATTAATATATAAAATAACTTAATTAGCGTTTCAATTGCTTTTGTTATAAATGGAATCGCGATGAACAACTATTTATAAATAGAAGAGACATTTTTAGACGAAATATGCATCTAACTACGAACTTTGGAGGTAGTTGTCTAATTTTTGTTAAAAAATTAACATTTTGAGAATTTTTTAGGTTCTTATATCAAAAACTTTTAAGTTTTGTTAATAGGTCATTTGCGAAAAATATTTATAGATGTGTTACAAGTGTTAACATTAATATAATAACAGTTATTTAAGCTTCTACACTTTTTTGTAGAGTGACCAGACTTTATAATTTATATTTACATACACATATTTGAGTATTTTATAAATTTGGCAAACCATTAGATTCTTTAAAATATTTTTTGTTATATTTTTGTATTTTGTTTGAAAATAGCTGAAAGTTCTTCTAGAAGTAAACACAAGCTTTTTAAATCACAATTCATTAAATACAGCCTACATTTAGGCGCTAGATAATAGCATGTAATAGCATTTTGGTGATGTCAAATGTGTTTTAATAAAGTTTCCTTTAAAATATATTTAAGTTATTATTTAACAAAATTAATTAATTATTGAAAAACTAGAATATACATACATTATTAATTTTAATAAAAAAATGCACTATAGAGAATTTTTTAACTCATCCTTTGTGATTGCGTATAATATTTCTGATATCAATGCCACATTATGTACACTGCAGTAGCGACTCTCAATATTTCAAACAATCGAAGCTGAACATGTAGTACATATTTATTTAGCTTATGAGCTTATCACACAATAATTCGATACTTCAATACAGTAATACACATGTCATACATAATAAACATATATGCATATGTATGTATGTATATACATACATATATATTTCGCCACTTTGCGATTAGCGAATGCATTTTCGAAATCCAAACTGAATTACTCATACGCCACCTACGCCAGCACTTGCATATATGTACATATCTACATACCATACATTAATATTAATAAATATTAATAAGTGTATGTACGTGATAGTTATACTCATAAAGCAATATTTAATAATAAAAAAAATAATTAAAAGTAACAACTACAACAACTGTTGCTACTTAACATTTTTGTAGTATTTTTCTTCCTTGTTACTATTTTCATAATCACTTAGTAGCACTAGCACTATTGCTCACTTTTACACAATTTTTGCACATTATATACAAAAAATCAATTAATTGTTTAGCTGTCACTTACCTTTCGGTTGTGGGCTCAGCACAGATCAATGGCTGCTTTAGTTCTATAACTTGTCCATTTTTCTCCTTCAGCTCACCATTTTCCATATAGTATTGTACCAATTCAGGAAGTGTTGCGAATTTTTCACCTAAAACCAATATATAATTGCAAATTTAATTAATTTATTTAAGTGTTAATATTAATATGTCCTATGCTCCTTACCGCCATACAAATCAAAGAAGTCACCATTGTTCTGTATCTTTATATGCGTCACCTCTTGACCGCGGCGTACCGATAACGTGAAAGCGCCAGGATTTGAGGATGAGAGGCGTGCCAAAAATGAGCCATCGAAGCCTTTTTCACGCAGCAGATTCTCAGCTTCTATACCACTTATTGTTGGATGAAACCATCTACACAAGTGAAAGAAAAAAATTTAATTAACAAAATAGTTAACACTGGTTTAAGTTGCAATGACTTTTTTCGACGTAATAGCTCAAAACGTTTCTCTGCCTGCAAATTCACATAGGAATCATTATTCTCCATTTTTATTATTTCTTAATTTTTGTACAAAATCCTGGAGCTATTTTAATAAGCGTGCTTTAGTTTACTTCTTTTGTATGTATGCTTTATCGCTTGCGTATGCGTGCGTGTGCGTGTGTAGCAGTGATTTTGGTCGTCTCGTCAGCTGTGTGCACAGGACACGAGTGTGAAGCCGGTCGTGTGCAGCTGCTGTTGACAGTTTGCAGGTGGGAGGTTGGGTCGCACGGATATTCTGTGTTGTAAGTGTAATCTCTAACAACGTTTGACAAGCGATTTTATCTGATTTCAACGAAAACGTGAGGAAGGCCATGTCACATCACAGCTGTTATCATAGCTGTTAGAAGTGTTTTGAGGCATTCCTATCTTCTAATTTTTCTATTAATCCAATGCTCATCAAACTACATCTACATTTATAACAAATTTGTTGCCGTCGCTTTGCTACTAAGCGGCAAAATCGTAATCGTCTAATAGCCTTATATATGCGCTTGGGTGCGGGTGGTGGTGGTAATGACGACAGTAGCGTTTTAAAACGCATACACACATATACTCATTATATGCATGCATCCACACATATAAGCACACGCGTAAACGTTTGACAGCATGCACTCAGCAACAACGCATAGCACCAGCAGGGCAGTCAGCAACAGCAATAGCAACAGAAGGCCACAGCAGCAACGCAACACATTGCTAGACAATCAGGCAGGCAGGCAGGCAGTCCGATAGCCAGCCAGCCAGCTGCAGTGGCTTTGGTCTCAACCGCGACCGCAGTCGCACATCACCGTACACACAAAGTAATCGCGTATAGCAGTATATATGTCAAACGAGTACAATGCCAATTTGCAAAATTTCACTTTTTGTACACATTTGAAACGTGTTTTTACACTAAATACCAGCGCCATATTTGTCAATTGGCATAATCCAAGTACACTTTATATTCTAATTACCTTCGCGAGGACATTTTCTGATGAATTTTAGCTCAATATCGAAGAAAAATTTTTCTCCCAACACACTTTTGTTCCAGCTTTTATCTTTGTGTGGTTTTGTTTCCCTTTTCAACCTCAATTTCTGCTACTGGCTGCTGCTTTTGCAACGCTGCACCTCCACACACGTTCTTGCTATTTCTTCTTCTACTTTAGCACACCAACACACAAGTGGAATTGTATTGTAGTTTGCTTTGGAGCTGGCATTCGCCCCCAACTAGTCGGCGGTCTGTGGACTATGAAAAGCTGAAAGGGGTTCGATTTAAATAATAATGGAAGTTAGAACAATGTAATGGAACTTCTAATATAGTAACAAACAATTATTTTTTATATACTTTAATATGTTGAATTTTTTCGTATAAAACTTTTTAATTAGTTTCAATTAAACACACAACAAATAAATATTGGTGTATTTCTGTAGAAACTTGGGTGGTGAACTTTTGTAGGCTTTTCTACTCGCTAGTTAGCGGCGTTTTGTTTATACTTACTTTCGCTATCATCTCTAACAAAGCGCACAGCTGTTGAGTTATGTCAAAACGCTGTTTTCGGCGACGCATGTGTTTTTCCCCCAAGTAGTCAGCTGCATTTTAGGTAGCACAGTGTTGATTATTTATTTCATCAAAAAAAGGTTTTGTAAAATCATCAACAAAAACAATATTTACAGGTAAACGCTTATGTTGTTCAACAGCACTTGGCGACGTAGCTTTGCACGTGTCAAAACTTTACAATACACGCAAGTGAACACAGTACTGCACATGGAATCGCCAATAACAAGAGCACACAGCAAAACTGTGACACAGTTAAAGGAAACGCAAGCAGACATGCAGCAGAAGAATACTGATTGTAAAATGGAAAAGGAATGTGCAAGCAAGGATACGCTTAGTGCTGTACTCTCTAAAGTAACTGTTACCACCCGACAACCTAAGCCAGCGCCACCACAGCTGCGGCGTGAGAAACAGCTACAAGCCGCCAAAAAGAAAACAACACCCTATATACCAGGTATAGTGAATTTACAAGTGCTCGGTGCCGGTGCCAATGGTTCACCAAGTGCCATCTATCTGTTTACCGATCAGGCACGTTATTTGTTCAACTGCGGTGAAGGGACGCAGCGTTTGGCGCATGAGCATAAAACAAAGTTAGCGCGTTTAGAACACATTTTCGTGACGCGCAATACATGGCCGGTAGTGGGTGGATTTCCAGGCTTAGCGTTGACTGTGCAGGACGCAGGCGTTAAGGAAATGGCGCTGCATGGACCACCACATTTGGATAGCATATTGCACAGCATGAAACGCTTTGTCGTACTAAAAACACTGAAGGTATGTGTGTTTGTATAATACTTTTTGTATGCGCATACTAATATGTTTTGGTATGATAGATAAATACCTGTGATTGCACGCAATCGTCAGACTTCGAAGACGCCGTAATGAGTGTCAAGTATGTGCCGCTTTATAAACAGCCATTAGTGACCACATCAAATGCCGCGCAAATGATAGACGCCAGCAATCAAATGGTGGTTGCTTACATATGCAAGTTAAAACCACGACCAGGTGCGCTTAACTTGATAAAATGTGTTGAACGTGGTGTGTCACCAGGTCCGCTGTTGGGTCAACTGAAGAATGGCTTCGATGTTACATTACCCGATGGCACAGTCGTGCTTTCCAAGGACGTGAGTGAACCCAGTGAAACTGCGCTCTCTTTTGTGTTTTTAGATATACCGACTGCGGAGTATTTGCCGGCACTACAAGCGCAAGTGGAAGTATTCCGAAAACTGCAACAGGACACGGAAAATGAAGTAGCGCTGGTGGTACACTTTACGCCTGCGCAAATGTTGGAAAACAATTGCTATCGCGATTTCATGGCGAACTTCACGCCGCGTACACAGCATTTATATTTGAATTCGCCGCACAATAACTTTTCCGGTTACGTAGCTGCGCATCGTATACAATATCAACTAAATCAGTTAAATGCGCGTACATTTCCATTGCTCGCTGAGGCAATAGACGCCTGCAACAGTTTGAATATTAGCAACAAATTGAAGCGAACTAAATTGGGCGAAACGGAAAATGTGGCAGAAGGCACGCAAACTGCAAGTGCAGCGGCTGACGCTAATGAAACGCAGCTAACAAATATAAATTCGCTCACAAACTTTCATTTGCGTCCGCGGAAGGGTAATTTAATATTTGATTTCATTTTATATTTTTAATTTTAAAAATTTTTGCAGGTCTTGAGCGCAGCGCGGAAGCTCAGCTCAATCCCAGCGAATATATTGGCGAAACACAGGCGCTCGCAGACTTTCCAACATTACTCAGCAAACTAAAAGATATTCAGCAAACGCTGCCTGCACCGAAATGCACAGCTGAATATCCCAAAATCACTTTTCTCGGCACCGGCTCCTGCATACCGAATAAAACACGCAACGTGAGCGCCATTATGATACAACCAGCCGAAAATTCATTTATGCTGCTCGATTGCGGTGAGGGCACACTCGGTCAAATTGTGCGCTTCTACGGCAAAATACGTGCCAAAAGTGTTGTACGCAATTTGAAAACGATTTATATCTCGCACTTGCATGCCGATCATCATATCGGACTGATTGGCTTGTTGAAT
Source organism: Bactrocera oleae (assembly GCF_042242935.1). Classification (NCBI taxonomy): domain Eukaryota; kingdom Metazoa; phylum Arthropoda; class Insecta; order Diptera; family Tephritidae; genus Bactrocera; species Bactrocera oleae. Next base: position 8,080,954 of record NC_091539.1, read on the forward strand.
GAGCGACAGCGATTGCTGCAGCAAGCGGAAGTACCGCTGGCAGAGCAAAAATTATTGCTCTTTGCACCCATACAAATACAGCCTTGGTTGAACTTCTACAATGAACGCATTGAGAATATCGCACAAGCCTACACGCTTATCGGCAATGCCGATATGTTGGAGCAACCAATGCTTTTGCACGAAACACGCGCTGATCTCGGCATTGATGCGATCGGCACATGCTTGGTGCGTCATTGTCCGCACTCGTTTGGTGTGAGCCTCCGACTGCCAGCGCCAACCGGTGGCAATACACCAATAACAATCACTTATAGTGGCGATTCAATGCCCTGTCGCGATCTGGTCGAGCTTGGGCGCAATTCCACGGTGCTCATACATGAAGCCACCATGGAAGATGACTTGATCGAAGAGGCGAAAGTAAAAATGCATAGCACTATTTCACAGGCCATCGCACAGGGCCGCGAAATGCAAGCACAACACATTATACTTACACATTTCTCACAACGCTACGCCAAATTGCCGCGCATGCAGCAACTAGTGGGCGGCGACGACGGGCAGCCACAATTGAATAATGTGGCGATAGCCTTTGATAATATGCAAGTGACGTTGGGTGATTTGGAGCAATTTCATTACATGTACCCGGCGTTGCATGCGCTCTTTGCCGAACATGCCGAGGAATTGGAGCAGAAGGCGTTGAAACGGGAAATGAAATTGGAACGGAAAAGGAAATTGTTAAATGCAGACTGAAGAATGGCGAATATTTGGTATCAATTTATGTCCAATGTTATTAGATTTTCAATCGTTACGCTTGTAAATTCTAAATTTATTTGTTAGCTATGAAAACATACTGACAAAGCAAAAATTAGTATGTGAATACACAAATATATAAGGCCTATATGTATAAAATTGTTCAAAAAGAACTTTTAATTATTGGCAAACCATAATCACATTTAGCATAGAAAAAGTAGGTATTGTGGGAGGGGTTGCAAATTATGCTTTAAAAAATAATTGAATTAACATTTGAATTAAAGTTTTTTTGTTGTGTTATCCCGAAAATCTTAATTAAAAATACTTTTAAAATTTCTTATCTGAAATACCGGATTAAAAATTAAGTTTATAATAAACTTTCAACTAGTTCAACCTTTTTGTATTATTTATATTTAATTGTAAATGCAAATATATCCTTCCTTGTTTAGCCCTTTTAATTTTTTTTATTTCCTATTTCCAATTTTTATATTAAAATATATTTTCTCAATTCTTAATTAAATTAAAATTTGTTATCCGAAATACCGAATTAAAAAAATGTTAATTCCAAGTTTATCAATTTGGTAATTTTTTTGTTTTTTTTTTTTAAGAAAAAGAAAGTTTTTAATAATTTGTATTATTGAAATATATTTTTTGCAATTCTTAATCGAATTGAATTTTTTGTTTAAAAATACCGAATTAAAAAAATTTAATTACGAAATTTATTACTTTGGTTATTATAAAAAGGAAATTTTGAATAAACTTTTTTTTTATTAAAATTTTTAAATTAAAATATTCTTAATCAAATTGAAATTTTTTATCCAAAATACCGAATTAAAAAAATGTTAATCCCAAGTTTATGACTATGGTTAATTTTTTAAAGAAACAGGAAATTTTAAATAATTTTTTTTTTAATTAAAATATATTTTGTCAACTTAATCGAAGATGTTTAAGATTAAAAATTAAAATTTCAATTTTTATTATAAAATCAAAATTTTTCTATTAAATTTAAAATATAATTTTTAAAATAATTAATAAAATCATTTTAAATTAAAAATTAAACTTTCAATTTCCAAAAATATAAATCTAATGTTTTATCTAAAAATTCGCAACTCTAATTATGAAAATAATTGATAATTGGTATTTACTAGTTTTTGTAGAATATTTAATTTTTTTACGGTGCATAATTTAATCGGTTTATATGAATATCTAATTTTCTACAGAATTTCTAAAATAACAATACCGTTCAATATCAGTTTTTTACCAAAAATCTTTATTTTCCGTTGAAAGTTTAAAACTTTACACAAACAAGTACCGTTACATATGCACATTTCTTGCCGTTAGTGACGATATTAAACTATGCAATTGATTTATAACTGTATATATGTGAGTGCTTTTGTGACACTCAATGATAGCCGCCATAATAACCACCATGGTAAGGAAAGTAGCCATGACCACCGTAGATTGGGCCACCGTGGAAACCATAACCACCGCCATAATGTGGATAGCCGCCGTAATGACCAAAACCACCACCATAACCGCCGCCGTAACCGCCGCCATAGCCACCATAGCCGCCATAATTACCATAGCCATGTCCGTAGCCGAAGCCGAAGATGCCACGTTTGTTGGTTTTTTTCTCCTCCAAGGCGCTAGCATCCTCCGGCTCGGCAACCGCTGCTAGGCATACCGCCACACAGATGATGACAAGAAAGAAAATTTGCTGCAAAAATTCAAGTATTCAAATGTTTGTATGAATAATTATCCTGTGGCGCGTCCAACTCACCATATATTTCATTTTTATGTTTTGCGACGCTAACGCTGATGCTGTACTAACTGTTGCTGCTGTTGCTTTGATGCATTGTCGTTGGCTGTGGCAGCTATTTATATCGAGAAATTCGAATTAACGGCAACAGTAAGCTTGCAACGCGCTTTTGCGTAACTTGGTGGCACAGCAATGAGGCAACAACAGCAACAGCAAGCGCATAAGTAAAGCTAGAAACCGTTTGGCGGTATGAACCCTTCGGTAGAAGTTTAACAAACGCTGAAACGTCTACTGTTGCGCAGACTACTCATATTACACTACTCTTAAAGCATCAACAATATTTGTGTGGGTGTGTAATAGAAGGAAATCATTTAGTATTGTGTTCGGGTAATGAAATCTAGGCCTAATTTAATTGAAATTGATTGTTAAATTACGCATGCGTTGATTTATCAACGGTATTAATGACAGGAATGTGGTTTTCGAAAAATATAAAAAGTAATTAGCGGATGACGTTAAAAAATTTAGCTTAAATTATTGAATATTAGAATAGAAAAAAATTAAATATGTAAGAAGAACAGATAAAATGAATAAAATGTTTGAATAAAATTTTTTAATTATGAGAAAACTAATAAAATATTTGAAAAAATTAATTATATATTACAAAAAAAAAAATTTAAAAATAAAATTAATTATTATATTAAAAAAAAAATATATTTAAAAAAAATAAAAAAATTAAAAAAAATAAATAAAATATTTTGATAAAATAATGCAATACAAAAATTAAATATTTCAGTACAAAAAATTTAAATTTTTGAATAATAAATTAAGTAAAATATTTAAATTAAAAAAAAAACAAATTTTGAATTTTATTTTCTTAATTTGAATAATATTTGAATAAAAAAAAATGTATAATTTAGTAGTAAGAAAACCGAAACCCTCATACTTTTCAGTTTAGGTTAGCGGAACGAATACAGATTTAATTTTTAAATTAAGAAAATAATCTATTTGAATAAAAAAAAGTATAATTTAGTAGTAAAAAAACCGAAAACCTTATACTGTTCAGTTTAGGTTAGCGGAATGAATACAGATTTATAAACCCATAAAAAATGCCAAAATAAATAAATACACCAGTATTCAACAAAACTACATTTAAACGGAGGCTGTTGCAAAAACAATGTGAATTTAAAATTTTATGATTTTTTGCACATATAATACAAAAATTTTTTAGAGAAATTGAAAATTAACTCTCCAAACTTAAAATATTCAGTTGCTTAATATTTGCATTAAATTTTGCAAATTATGTACATATGTGTGTTGTAAAATTCACAAAAAAGAAAAAAACGTTAACTTCGGTTGCGCCGAAACTATAATGCCTTTCACAAATACAAAAGTTTACATACAAGAAGCTTGATTCAGTTTGTATGGCAGCTATATGCTATAGTGGTCCGATATCGGCAAATCCCACAAATGAGCAGCTTCTTGGGAGAGAAAAAGACGTGTGTGTAATTGCAGATCGGTAGCTCAAAAACTGAGAAACTAGTTAGCGTATATAAAAACAGGACAGACAGACGGGCATGGCTAAGTCGACGAAGTTTCCTTCTAGGTGTTACAAACTTCATGGTAAACTTAATATTTATAAGTAACCTGTTCAGGGTATAAAAACAAATATGTATATACATCCATACATATATTGTATGAAAGTACTTCACCTGGTGCACTTACAGGTGCTTATATTCGCATTTATATATAACCATGGATTAGCTTGTAATTGATATCAGCACTTGTCTAGGTTTGCCCTATTTGCCGCCTTTGATTGGCAGTGTACAGTATTTGTTATTGTTGCCATGTGCATATGTAATTTTAATAATATTACCTGGCAATTGTTGTAAAATTACGTTTTTAACACAAACCGGCAGTTATTTATTTACCCTGTCGCCTTTTCATCTCATTTAAGGCCTGTGCGGCAGCTGATGATGACGCAAAAATATCCAATTACTCCCGCAAAACCGTGTGACATAATACATTTTGCAAAAATTTAAGAAAAAGTAAATCAGCAGCTGGGCTCATTACACACATACATGCACATACATGACTTACTGACACAAATTTCAGTATATAAATGATGTAAAAAGAGGCTATTACTTCTCCGGATAAAGCTTTGAATTATGTTTCAAATGGTTACAAGCTGTCATATAAACTATTACCAGTCGTTGGTCAATTTCAACAAGAAAAACTATTGCTGTTGTTGTTGTTGCTCATGCTAGCTAACTGCCATCAAATAATTGTGTATCGCTTTTAAATTGCTTTACTAAGCCAAGATAACGGTTTACAATGCAATTGACCTTACATTTTGCCTAAAGCTATAATTATTATATTGCAACAAAGCGCATGTTTTTGTTGCTGTAGTATTTATTGATTGCTATTGTTGATTGAATATTTGTGTGATTTATTTTATTCTAAATCGTTTGTGGCAAACTGATATGAAGAAATCGTTAAATGACACGCCTACCAGCGAGCCGATAGACCGTGTAATAATAAAAAAAACTGACCAACACATATAAGTACATATATATGTATATTATTGTTATGTTTGCAATATTGTAAAATCCTAAACCACCCACTGTTGCTACGAACCACTACTGGCTGGCAGCTGGCTTTCCTGTTGCTCATCTATTGGGCGTCCGACCTTGACCCCAGTGAGCTTGCAAAGCGAATTTTGTTAATGTTGTTGCAATAGTTGATGTTATATTGCCATTGCAGCAGCGCTTTTGTGCATTTTATGTATTTTGTGCGCTTTACGCTTCATAATTTCGTTATTTTTCTTTCTTTATTATTTTCATTGCTCCGCACGATTTAACTCTCCGTTGGGTTGCCACCCACTTGTGCATCATTCACCAACCCTAGCGCAACAACTGTGCTTAGCTTTTGATGTAATGCGGAGCATTAAACATGAAGTTGCATGGGAAATTATCCGTTTGCAGTCTGGCAATAATGCATATTTTGACTTACAATTTGTTTTTGTTATAGCTGTTATTATACGGTGGCAGCAAATTACGAGATTTCGCAAAATAAAAAAATAGCATTAAGGTCTCCGCATAGATTCAAATGCAATTATTGGAAAATTGAATTTATTATACTGAGCAGCCGTCTGTCAGCAACACAGAGGCTTGTCAGCAACACAATGGCACATTATGTAGCATTCTTGAGCTCCAAGCGGTGTTGTGAACATGTAAAGGGCGTTGCAAGAAGTTGTGTTTGCCTTCTGCTCTGAGCGCAGTCAAATGCAAATAATCACATAAATAAGCTAATGTAGCTTTTTTTGTTATGTACAACTTCCGTGAACGCTAATCACGACATAAATATACATATATAAAAATAAAAAAGATTTTTATGTCTTACGACGCGCATATAATCTTCAATAATACAATATCGTTTCGTGCTACGATAATTATTTTTAAATTGAAATTCTAAATAAATGTCAAAACATAAAACAGAATTTGCTTTTTCTCCGATCTACAACTGCATCCATTTTTATAATAACGGCAAATAAATAACACAGCTTTTTTCCTTCTTGCACGCAGCATACAAATATATTTAAATATTTTACTAACATTTCTATGTTCCATCATTGTTAAACCTTTGCTTTATTTCTGCGCGCACTTACTTTCCTTTACAACTCCCTGCCGCGACCAAAATTATGTGATTACAAATTTAAAACTATTTTTTTAATTCTTGTTTTGTTTACTTTTAATTTGTTGGCAGGAAAGTCAATTTCTCGTTCAATTGTAATTGTGTTTTGATCAGTTGCGACAATGTGATAACCATTAGCAGGTCACGTACGTTGGCGTTGAACATCTGTGTGAATTGTTCATGTGACATGTGTGGCACGGAATTTATGAGGTCGAGCAGCTGACGTCCCACAGCATTATCTGGCGGTTGCTTATGTGCAATGACATCCTCTACATACTTGAGTATGAGTTCGAGTAAGCCTTGCAATTTGTTAGATGCCTCAGAGATTTGTGCCAAGTCTAGCATGGGTGAGACAGTTTTCGAGCGATGTGATGGTGCTACACCAACGGTTTTCTGCAACAGTTTGAGACCAAAAGTTTCTGGTTCGTAGCAGGTCACTTCAACGGGTATTGGTGTGAACATGCAACCTGTTTTGCCACCGGGCACACCCAGTTGTATACAAACATAAGCACGCAAACCCATACGACCACCTTGTAATGATGTATCGACAGTCAAATGAACGGGATTGTTACACTCGCGCGCATAATATTCGTGTATTACTGAGCTGTGGTTAGTGACATCGTTGCCAGTTGCCCACCAACCTGTGTAATAAAGGAATAAAGAAAACGTCAGCATCAACTCTGTAGCAACTACGAAAGTGAGGTTAGGGTTATCAATACGTACCGACAACATTTTCATTGGGGTTAACTTTGCGATTTAGATCATACAAATCCAATGCATAACTTAGCTCAGCCTCTACTTGATCATCGTGTTCCTTATGTGGCACACAGAAGCAATTTGTGACCTCAACGACGCCCTTATCGACGGAACCTGTAAATGCAGTGAGAGTGAAGACGTCCCAGCCAAACGTGGTTACTTCAATCATTTTCGCTTATTTTTATAGAACGTACCAAGTAAAGTGCCAATAACACGATGTGAGTCTGCATTGCGGCGCTCGTAAGCATCCACAACTTGGAAAAGCACCACAGGATGCACGCGTACGGTTAAATTTAAGCCCGACATTTTCGCAACGATGGCAATTTATTCGTCAATGAAATGCGAAAGAAAGTAAAAAGAGAAAAGCAACGAAAAAAACTCTTCTGAACGAATCGAGCAGCAAACGGCAAATGTCAAACTGTGAATGTCAGGCACAAAAGAAACATAGAATCGTCAAATTTCTGCTGAATGCATGCCGACAGTCGACCTAATCTATTACATTATGTAGTGTTTATTCGTATCTATTATTTATGAGTATTTAAAATTATTTAAACACAATACTACCTTTTCACAATGTTTTACTGATATATAAAAGATATGTATTTGTCTGATGAAGGAGTATTTACTAATTTATAGTAATTTGAATAAATATTTAAAAGTAACCGAGTTATTACATCATCTAAAACCCGAATACATTGTTGGTCAATATGTGCCTGCACTATATTTGCCGTAAAGAAATGGTGTTTGCGATTGGGATGATTTTTTACAACATTTATTTAACAAATACAACTATTAGCATTTTATGAACTTATTTAAAAATAATTCTATGTTGTTATGGTTTTAGCTTTATCAACTCCTTCCTCCTCAATCATTTTTAGCTGCTCCGCCTGCCGCTGGGGCCGTACAACCGTCAGGTATCGATGCACTCGCATCCCTAGTAGGAATGTTCCATATAGTGTGACACCGATACAGGTATATACTACACCGCGATGCAATTTATCCAATATATTATTCACGCGAACTCGCTTCTTTTGCATTTTTATTAAAACTCAATTTTGCACCCGGCAATTATAAGCTCGTTTTATAAAACAATCTCAATCAGCTGCTTTCGCTGTCAGCGCACAACTGCGGGTTGCCAACATTTGTTCTGCTATGTAAAATAACTGAGTGACAGTAGCATAAAAAATCCGTAAGAGTAGCAGAAAAGGTTAGTTAAAACAAATCCTCAATTATTTCGGCACCACTTTTCCAAAATTCCACGTTAATATGGAGGGTAAATAGCTACATTAATCTCATAATAACAGTAAATTCATCATTTGCTGTTGTATTTTAGCCATTCCCGATCAGAAACACTACAACCTAACACACTATCAACAACGATTCAATTGGGATTGCGGCATTTCCTGCATCATCATGATTCTGTCGACATCGCAACGTGAAGTACTATTACACGATTTCGATAAGATTTGTGCGGAGGAAGGCTTTGGTTCCAGCACATGGACAATAGATTTGTGCTTCCTGCTAAAACGCTTCCAAGTGCGTCACGAATACTACACCAAAACGTTGGGTATCGATCCAAGCTACAGTGAACATAGTTACTATACGAAAATCATCAATAAGGACGAAAAACGTGTTACGCGCAAGTTTCAAGAAGCGCGTCTACATGGCGTACGAGTCGAGCAGCGTACAATAGAAATGGAAGAGCTGTTACAGCATTTAGGAAAACGAGGGCCTGTGATATTGTTAACCAACGCGTCATTACTGACGTGTGAAATTTGTAAAAAGAATGTATTAGAGAAATTCGGGTAAGTGGAGTGGTAGTGACACTTGTATGGTTAGGATTTTTTGTAAAACAATTTTTTATACCGGTATATATGTATATATGTATGTACATATTTAATTTGTAGCTATTTTTTTACTTTGCACCCATTAATGCTTAACGTTTGTTTAGTTTGCACAAAATTTGAATGTATTTATTTCTTCTTATCACTTATTTGAAGTTGTTTCCAACTCTCTTGTATCGTTAACAATACACGCACACCCCAAAGTTATGCAGGCCACTATATTGTGCTTTGTGGCTACGATTTGAAATCTCAGCTGATTTTCTATCACAACCCGGAAGTGCAGGACGAACGTAAGTGTGTACTTATTTAAAATTTAAAGCAGTATGTAAATAGCTTGTTTTGTATCTTTAAGACGTCTGTCGCTGCACAGCAGCTGCAATGGATATATCGCGGAAAGCCTATGGAACAGATGAAGATGTCATACTGATTTATCGGAATTGAAGACAATCGTATTAACACTAAAAGATGATAGAATTAGTTTCCTGTTTTGCTATCTTATGTATACAGGGGGACGTATTACCTTTAAAGACCTGTTATAATGCTTAGAGTTTGATATGAAAAAATTAATCGGTACGATTACTTGTTACAGTATTTACAATGTTTAAGCCAACGCATTTTTTTTTTTACCGGCTTAACAAAAGCATTTTTGTTGCCAGTCTTTAATCGCTAGTTCTATTGTTTGTTGCGTCTGCTTGTGCGTCCCCTTCTTGGCTTTTCTCATTTGAAACTAAAACTAGCAAAACAAGAATTCATCTATCCTCATGCTCAAGTACTAGAAGCTTACCAAAAACACTTTCAACTTCAGTTTTACAGAAAGCGTAAATTGTATTTGTCAATGGTGGCGAGCTAAATATTGTGATAAAAAATAAGTGCAAATAATGTATAATTGCTGAAACCAAGTATGTGCGTGTGTCTAGTTAGTCTATAAAGTCTAAAAATTAATGCGTTAAAGGGCAATACAGTATAAAGAATTGTGAATAAAAGTAAACAAAATATACATTAACATTAGGGTGTCGCGTATTTCCCCAGTTGCTTTTTCTGAAACTGAAGGCTCAGTTTTTGTCCTAAAATAAAAGATTGAACGTCAAAGAAGCTCTTTGCTTTCAATTTAAAGCGGACCTAACTTATTTTACTTTTTACCATGTATTTTATATGTGGTTTTTTGATCTTTGCAATACATTGTCATATAAAACAAATAAACTAAAACAGGTCTTGGTGATTTTTTTTTTGTATAAAAACATTCCTTTAAAAGCAGTTAAAGTTGTGCAACAAATATACTGCTTTCATATAGTACACCAGGTCGTATGAGCAACACCGAACGTATAAATCACTTATATGAATGCTTCAATGCTTCAAGGGGCGTTTGCAAAAAAAATCAACTTGGGGAACAATATGCACCTTAATATATTGTAGTTATAAAAAAAGAAGTATGAAGAGTTGCTAGTTTTAAAGCATTTACAATAATCGAAAAACGCTCAACAAAAAAAAAATTAAAAAACGTTAGGGAATTTTAAAGCTACATTATAAAATAGCAATTGTTGAACCTATAAATAAAAAACTAAAAAATATTTTGATTGTGCCAAAAAATATGCAAAATTCCAAAATTCTTAAGTAAACGCGCATTGTATATATAATTTTTTTTACAAATTGGATAATTTTTTATTTATTTTTTAATACAATGTATGTTGTTCTGCATAGCAACGAATTTTTCAAAATTTTATAAATTATCTGTTACCAATTATTTGAAGTACTTTTAAGCTGTATTTAATATTTGTTATATTCATAATACACTATTTATTGTAACAGTTATTATTTATATAATATTTGCAGTCTGCACGCTGCACACAATTGTACCTACGCATTTGTACGAAATCTCATCCACTTACATATATACATATATATATATATATGTCAACATATATTTGTATTTCTTTAACATTTATAAGTATAATTTTAAACTTTAAATTAGTACATCCGTACTTCCAGCTAGAAAAGTAGAAACTTCGCGCTTACAAAATTCTCTTATTATCGCGATTATAAAGTATTTATTGCAACATTTAACCAGTGCGTATGTATTTATTTTATAAAAACTGTAGAAAATAATTTTTTTCGTATATTATTTTATTAAATATATATATAAAATGTATGTATGTATGTATATCTGTTTGTATTTATTTGAAACTATATTTAATTCTAGCCTAAATGCTTGGCTTTTGCGCTAAAGTTGGTTAATAAATAATTTATATACTAATAAATATGCGATTATGGCAATAAAAATGCATTTCTTATAAATAATTGTCTGTGCTATTAATTTAAACTTATTTTAATGCGGTCTATTAGCATAAATAACTGCGATTGTTGTAGTGTTTTTACTATAACTTTTGGTACATATTTTATAACTATACATTACGGCTATATATTCTTTTGGCAACACATTTTTGTGTTTTACTTCTTTACAATACCGTCGATTTAGTTTATTTTTTGTCGTGGCGTGAAAAATCACTAAAAACGTCTCCTAAGAATGTTGATTTTAGAAAATTTAGTTTTTAATGTTTTTTTTCTGTATTATTTTTTTATTAAATTTGTTTCACTTTAAACTCATTTAATTTTTTTCATACCTGTACATATGTGTATCCAACTTATTCCAACAGTTTGTATAGCAGCTGCAATTTAATGTGCGGTGCCTCCACCAGCAATATTGGCTTACCAAATTCATCTGTATACTTCTCATAGTAGAATTCGCTCAATACTTTGAAACCGTTTGACTTCAGAATTTTTTGCGAGAAAATTCCTGTTGCATCGGCTTTCATGAGCTGCAAAGACATTTATTTTTATGAGAAGTAGACAATACATTTTTTAATAATTTTTTTTTTAATATTTAAAATTATTATATAAAAAATATTCCATAATAATATTAAAAAAAAATAAAAATTGCTATTTTCACTTGCCTTAAAATCAAAATCTCTTGCAATTGTTTCGCTGCGCCGTACCAGCTCTTTGGCAATACCCTGTCCACGAAAGCGTCCATCCACTGAAAGCATACGCACCTCAAAGGCGCGTTCCACACTGAAATTGCCAAATACATTGGCACGCAGATTATGTTCATTTAATAAACGAAATATTTTCTTATAGCGCTCATCATCACTGAGCTCGATACGCTCGTGGGCCTGCACGATATCTTGCGGATAGACAACACCGTTAAGCAGGACACCAGCGATCTAACAATATAGAGAGTATATTATTGTTTATGCTAAATTCTTAATATTTGTATTATTATTTTATTTTTCATCATCAATGTTTTTAATTATTCCATTTTTTTTTTACTTTATTAATTAATTTTTTATTTTTTTTTATTTTGTGTTTTATTTTTTAATTAATTTTTTTTTTAATATTGGGTTTTTTTATTTTGTTTAATTTTTTTTTTTTTTTTTACTTTTTTATTTCATTTATTTATTTAAAAAAAAAAATTTTTTTATTAATTAAAAAATTTGTTTTTTCTTATAGCTTTGCACTTTACTAGCTCTTTCACTCACATCGTTATTCTCGTTCACAGCCATTAAACTCAAATTATCCTTAAGTGTCTCATAGCAAAGTTGCTCCAATTCTCGATGACCCTCCCCGCGTCGACATAGACCCGCCGCCTTATTCAGCGGCTCATCGGCGAAGAAATTGTCACATAAATGTCGAACGACATCGTCGAAACGGTCCTCAGTTATCAATTTGTATTCCATAATGCTTAACGGAACAATTGGTCTCTCTATATGCAAGACGTTGGAGGCGGTCGGTTGTTGCGGCGCACGCGAAGGCGCTGTGGTACTGTGTGTCGGCAAATAAGAACTGCAATCGAAAGTGAATTAAATGTGTGAATTAATAGCAATTACGTGCATACATACATATGTATGTATACATGTGCCAGTAGAGTTGACGATGCGCGTTATAAATATGTATGTATGTATGTACGTGCATATATCGTTAGCGCTTATTTGTTGTATTAAACACTTTATTGTCGTTGGGATTATTCGCGTAATTATTTGCAATTAAATTGAGTTATATAAATAGCGACTGGTGAATTTGTATTAATTACTATTTATTAGATATGCATAGTATCTAAATACATAAATATGTATGTACAAAATTTACGTACCTACATATGTTTGAGTATTATTGAAAAAAATACGGAAAATACTTTTTGTGCACACACAAATATACGGTATACAAGTAAGTTTGTATGCATAAAAAAAGTATACCAAAAATATTTGAACGGTACATGTACATGTATGTATACGACAATCAATAATTGAACACCAAAATATTCTTTATAAATATACAGATTAATATAAGCTATGTATGTATGTGTATACGTTTATTCAATACTTTTAAATTAACGCTTATATATGTATGTATATATCTTATGTATTATATATATTTTTTATCAACAACTATACATACTAGATGCACATGCATTATATGTGACAATATGCGTTAATAATCGTCTGCCTCCAGCTGCTGTTGTAGTGGGTGATGGTATTTAAGTAAAATTGTCGCAATAAAATATTCAATTTACAAACTGACACATTAAGCAATTAAAAGTCGCAGACAATGCGGCGACTAAATCGAGATACATATGTACATATGCATTTGTATGTATACATAAAGCTATGTATACATACAAATGTGTAAAAGAACACCATAAATAAGGTAATGCAACAAAAAAATATTTAAAAATTAAAAAAAAAAACTTTTTAAAGAAAAAAAAATGTATAAAAGAAAATTTTTCAAAATATATATAAAAAATTTATAAAAAAACATAAGACAAAATTATAAAAAAAATAAGACAAAATAACAAAAAGTAAATAGCTAAGAAATAAAAAAAAAAATGCGCATTATTATATTTTAAGCATTTTGAATTGATGGCAGCTACAAGCTATAGTGGTACGAACAGAACAATTTCTTTTGGAGATTGCAGCGATGCCTTGGGTAATAATCTATGCCAAATTTCGTAAAGATATCTTGTCAAATACAAAATATTTCCATATAGTGACTTTATTCCGAGCGTTCAGTTTGTGTGGCAGCTGTATGCTATAGTTGCCCGTTCTGAACAATTTTTTCGTAGCTTTAGCCTTGGAAAATAAACTCTACTAAATTTCTTTAAGATACCTCGTCAAATTAAAAAGTTTTTCACACAAAGACATGATTTTGATCAATCAGTTTGTATGGCAGCTATATGCTATAGTTGTTCGATATCGGCGATTCCGACAGATGAACAGCTTCTTGGTGAGTAAAGGACGTGTGCAAAATTTCAAAGCGATGCCTCAAAAACGAAGAGACTAGTTCGCGTATATACAGACGGATATGGCTAAATCGACTCAACTCGTCATGCTGATCATTTATATGTGTAAATATATACTTTATAGAATCTTTTCGCTTCCTTTTGGGTGTTACCAATATCGTGGCAAACTTCATATATCCTGTTCATGGTATAAATATGAAAAATAGTGACTAAAATTTTAACAAGTGAAATATTTTTTTTTTTAATTTAAAAAAATAAATAAATAAGTAAATAAGATATAACCAAACAAAAGAGAAAAAATGCCTATAATATATTTTAATAGTTTTAGCTGGGAACGTTTGTTTGATTAAATAATTTATTATTTTTATTAAATTTATATTTTTCTAAAACGTAAAATATGAAAAGTAAAATAATTTTTTTAAATTATTTTAAGAAATAATTAATTTGAACAGAAACACTCACAGTAAAATTGTATAAATACAAAAAAATATTTAATTTAATTTAATAAACTTTTTAAATACATTTTTTATTACTAAAAATTAGCCCTGTATAAGGCATATTAAGTTTGCCACGAAGTTTGTAACCCACAGAAGAAAACGTCGTAGACCCTATAAAAAATATATATAAATAATCAGCTAAGCTGATTAGCTATGACTGTCTGTCTATATACGCGAACTAGTCCTTCAGTTTTTGAGATATCGATTTAAAATTTAGTTGTCTTCTTATGAAGCAGCTCATTTGTTGGCATTGCCGATATCGGACGACAATAGCATATACAAACTGATCGTTAAAAATCATGTCTTTATATGGAAAACTTTTTTATTTGATAAGATATCTTCACAAAATTTAGCATGGATTGTTTTCTAAAACAGCGCTACAATTTCCGAATAAATTGTTCAAATCGGTTCACTATAGCATATAGCTGCCATACAAACTGAACGTTGAAAATCATGTCCTTATATGGAAAACTTTTTTATTTGTGAAAGGTATTACAGCTGCTGTGCAAACGAAGTTAACGTGTTTTCTTTTTATTTTTTTTATAATTTTTCGTCTATTTATTTCAAGAAAATTCAATTTTTCCGTACACAATTTTCAGCTTAATTAAATTCAAATTTCCAACCAAAAGCATCTATGTGAATACCCACATCCTTAAAGTACATGCAAACGTACAACACCAATGGAAATATTTATATACACATGCCAGCTGAGAGCAGAAGTTCACTGTCGACAATTTTGCACATATATTCTAGAACAACAACAAAAATGCATAACCATAGAAACACATGTGCAGATACAATTATAGATATTGTAGATATATGTGTATGTGTGAATACATATAAATGAGTCTGCCTATACTCTAACAGCATATACGCTTTGTTATGTGAGTGCATGCTGCTCCTGACATAATCTACTCTACTAAAACCATCAATCAAATGCATAATGTGTGCAGAGTGTGCAATTTATGCGGCGAATTCTCGCAATTGAGGGGCGAGAAGTGCCCTTTATCGGCATTAATTCGATTGAAAAATCGAAGGAAAGCTGAAGTATGCCTTTTACACGCTATACTAGGCAGCTGATGAGTATAGCATTAAAATAAAAAAGTGGAAAAAACTACAACTTTCAAAACTTCTTACTTGTGTGCACAAAATGTTACGTATACGCCATGTCACGCACTAAAACTTTTTTCCAATTCATTAAGTTGCTGCCACTTTATCATTTGCGCTTACACACATAAGTCACTACTGTTGGTTACTGCTACGAAACAGTAAAATCGACAACAACAACAATAACAACAAAACTAGTATAACAACCAAGTTAAAATATGCAAGTGAAATTAAAGTAATGAAATGAAGTGCTGAGTAGCTCAAACATCAAAATACCAACAAAATTAATTGAGTGTCAAGTGCTGCCCTGCCCAATTGCTGCTGATGCATACAGAAGTATAAATCACTAAAAAAAAGTCGGCTGTACTCGGTGAGTGGCTACTACTTGTTGGTGTTTACATTTGCATGACTTTCAAGCATATTTGAAAGGGCTTGAATATTGAAAAAATATACATATATATGTATATATGTATGTATTTACTCTTACTTCTATGTAAAATATAGCATATATATATTTTGTAGCCTAGAAGTAATTTTTTCGATTTTTCGTGATTTTAGAGTTCTCAAGCACCGTTGTAACTGATATGCCATATAACTAATGGCCACTGGAGAACATCAAAACATAAATGAAAAAACATACGTACTCAAATACACATGCGTATACATACATATACTTAAAAAAATTGCATAAGTGGAAGTGTTCAAATAAAGCTGTTTGATTGTGCTTATCCCTTATATAGTCGTGTAGTTTTTAAAGAAATATTGAGGAACGGTGCGTGGTTCACAAATGTATGTTTGTATAAAATGCATATGTATTCATTTTCACTTTAATACAAAAATACTTCAAATAAGCGACATTAAACACGATTAGTAATTTTCTGGAAGTGTTAAAAGTGACAGAATGAAGCACACTTGCACATCAGAAGCAAGCAAATGTCTTGAATGGCAGAAAGTTTTAAATTTTATAAAAAAATATATTTAATATTACTATGGCTAACCTTTATTTAGTGCCAATTTTTAATTTTTAAGTTTTCAATTTTGTTAAAAATTTTAAACTTTTCAATTTTTTGTTACAAATATTAAACTTTTTAAATATTTACCAAAATTTTTGAAAACTTTACGCTTTAAAATTCGCGTTTAAATATAAAATTATTCATTTCGCCATAATTTTTTTAATCAAAATTATTTTTTTTAAGAAAAAATAAAATTTTACAAAATAAAAATTATATTAGATGAATGATAATTTAATAATAATGAAGTTATTAAGTAAAGTTTTATTAAACTTAACTGATTTTTAACTAGTTAATATTTTTTGCTTTAACACCTAGAAGAAAACGTCGGAGTCTCTATAAAATATATACGAGCTGAGTCTATTTAAACATGTCCGTCTGTCTGTATATACGCCAACTGGTCTCTCAGTTTTTGAGATATCAAACTGAAATTTTGCATACTTTCTTTTCTCTGCAAGATGCTGCTCGTTTATCGAAACTCTCGACATCGGAAAACTATAGCATATAGCTGCCATACAAACTGATCGTTGAAAATCATATCCTTGTATGGAAAGCTTTTTCATTTGACGAGGTATTTTCATGCAATTTGGCACGAATGATTATCTAAGGCAATGCTGCAATCTTCGAAGAAATTAAGTTAAGCTCGAATCACTATATCAAGTTCTTATATAGAAAGCTTTGTTATTTGCCGAGATATCTTCACGAAATTTGGCACGGGTCATACAAACTGGCCGATCAAAGTTCTTGTACAAAATCTTTTGTATTTGTGAAGTGTATTATATAGGTTAGTTGAAAAACTGATGCGCTCGAAATGAAAAAATACTGTTTTTGATACGAAATATATATTTTTTTATTCAATATAATCTCCCTTAACTTCAATACACTTATGCCAATGATCCACCAATAATTTTATGCCATCCCTATAACGACTTTGTGGAAGCTCTGCAAAATACATCTACGACTGCAATAGCTTCTTCATTCGACAAAAAACGCTTACCACGAAGGAATTTTTTCAGGTTTCTGTAGAGGTAGTAGTCGCTGGGAGCCAAATCTGATGAATACGGTGGATGCTCAAGCAATTCGTACCTTAATTCGTTTTTTTTTTTCATTGTTAAAACACTTTTGTGAGCAGGTGCATAGTCTTGATGAAACATTACTTTTTTGTGCCGCAAACCAAGTCTTTTCTCACGAATTATTTTCATCCAGCTGATGCAAGAGGCTGCAATAATATTCAGAGTTGATTGTTATACATTTCTGCAGATAATTAATCAACGAAATTTCTTTTGCATCCCAAAAAACTGTTGACATAACCTTCTTTGCTGATCGTTGTGACTTCACCTGCTTTGGAGCTGAACAACCAGCTTCAGTTCACTGTAAACATTCTTGTTTCAATTTAGGATAATGGTGGTAGCTCCAAGTCGCATCCACCGTTATAAACCTACGCAAGAAATCGGTTTTATTCTGCTTAAAACGCTCCTAATTATGCTGAGAAATTTGTTTTCTATACAGTTTTTGTTGATTTGTTAACGTGTGCGGCACTAACTTTCCAAACAGCCTTTTCATATGTAATTCTCCATATAAAATATGAAGTACTCGTTCGTCTGAGATGCCTATAGTATTAGCGATTTCACGCTTAGTCAAAATTGTATCTTCACTAACAATATTATGAACTTGCTGAATGATTTCTGTTGTGGTTGCGGTTTTTGGTTGTCCTTCGCGTGGATCGTCTTCAAGCCTAGTACGACCACGTTTATACACACACCTTATACACTTCTAACAATTGTTCATAAAATTTCTTCGTTTTTAAACCTTTCAAAATAAAAAATCTAATCACTGCGGGATATTCTATTTTTTCCATATTAAACAAATACTCTGACACGTCAACTTCCAATGGCTTGTAAACAAATAATTAAATGACAGAACGGCTTGTAACTTTGAATGTGTTCTCACGACAGATGTACCAACTTGAGAAAACAAATTTTTGGAGCTAGTAGTGCTATTTCTTGGTGAGCGCAGAAACTTTTTAACCAACCTATAGCTATGGTGTAACCAAAATTAACGTTTTTTGATTTTTTTTAATATTAACTGACTGATATTAATGTACTTAAATGTCTAGATATTATTCAATTTACAATTTCACCTTTATTTAATATCTAATAATTATTTATACAATAAATTTTGGGAATTTCAAACATTAAAATTTCGTTGTTTCTTTTTATATACTTGTATGATATTCATTTTGTGTCAATATGTTTGTATTATGTAAATCACACATGCACACATACATGCATGCTTCATAAGCTTTGAGAAGTTGGCTTGTATCTATCATCTATGGTAAATGTTAAATTATGCGTATCCCGTAAATTGCTCTTAACCTGCATACACATACACACACACACACACACACACACACACACAAACATACATATGCCAATACAAACAAGCAATGGCTTAAACTTAAATGCAAGCAATGAAAACGTTTGATGTAAGCATTTAAGGAGCTGAAAATAGTCAACAGTTTTACTTGTTGATTGCCAACACTTTAATGGAAAAGAGAAAATTTAATCAAAAAATACGCACTCACTTGCCTTTTTAATAATATTTGCTATGAGTTTTGCGCCAGCAAATACGATATTAAAACTTTTTAAACTTTTTTTTTATTTTTTCTCTTATAAAATGTCTTTCATTAGAAAAATCTTAGATTTTTGTGCGAAAAGTGCGAATGCATCCCTATGGATTTCAAAAGTGTACTAACTCACAACAGTCATTGGTGACAGTCAGCAGTGCTGATGGCTGATAGTTACAGTTGAAGGCCGCGAAGCTGCGCAGCACATGCAAACACACACACACCCACACATACACATTCATATGCGTGATTTTACTCTACGTAAATATTGCTTACACACGAGCCATGATTTTCGCTATTCTATATTGTTGTTGTTTTTCTTATATTTTGGGGGTGTGTTCTTTGTAGTAAAACGCACACCGAAAAAGGCGAAAAGTAATCCAAAAAGAGTACTTCCAATACGCTTTGTTTACAAAAGTTGTGTGGCATAGTCATGCTCGTCCATTTTAATGTCGTCGGCGCCATATTGTACCTGACCCATACCAACAATTTTGCGCCTTTAACGTAAAAACAATATAACAGCAACAACAACATCTGTTAGGACTTGCTGTAGTAGCTTCATCACTGATTTCGCTTTCACTTGACTTCGTGCCGTTGTTCGACAAGAACAAAAAAGTGGCTGTTATACACACACCTGCAGAGCAAATTACAAAAACAACAACAACATTGCACAGCAATTTGTTCGTTTGCCACCAAACGCAAAACAATGCCGAAGCACAAAAGTCATACGACGAACGCAGTTCCGACAGCCACACAACTGTTGATTTCCGCTGTTGCCGCTGCGGTCGACATCGCTGCCGCTGCTACTAATTGTTTGTGCTGCTATTACACATTTTTTACTTCGTGCTGGCGCTTGGTGGCGAAATTTGTTGTTATTGTAGTTGTTGTTGTTTTATTCTTTGTCTTTAAGGCAAGGTAGGGTTAATTCGTGTAAAACAGCACCCAGTTTTGTAATTTTTTTTTACGAGGCAGTTAAAATCTATCCAAGGGTACATAATAGTTAGTATGGTAGGTAGAAATGATGTCATTTTGAGCCGAATTAGCACTGGATGCGCCATTTTCAGGCACTATCGTAGAATCTTATAGTCTTGTTATTCCGTTTCATCGTTGCGCTCAAACCATTTGATGTCCGTTAAGATTTTTATGGATAAACTATTCAAAATTTGGTATCTGATGGGTTCCAAGCTGGTAATGCACAGATTAAGTGGAAAACCGTTTCTATATTCCCTTCTAGATTGCAGCTGCGCAGTTGTAAGGTAGGCCTCTTTTTAGCGCATGCTCCAAAAGACCAGTGCCCCGTTATAGTAGCTGCACCTTATGTAAGCTGTATATACTATTTCTGGACCTAAATAGTAGGCCCTTGGTTCTATTCCTGTCATATTTGGGCCATATCTGCCTTATTATCATGCAGCTTGTTATTGAGTTCCATCTGCTCTGAGCTATTTGTTCAAAATGCATATAGAGCTCGCTTTTGATCGTTTCCAGTGAGCATGGTACTACTCGTATTCGTTTAGAAAGGCTCCTAGTTTTGCCAACTCGTCATACTTTTCGTTGCCGAAAATGTTCCTGTTGCCGGGAACCCAATTTGTGGACACGTGAAGTTGACATGCCAGTGAGCTTAAAACCTTCCTTTATTTCTTGACTAAGTTGGAATTGATCTGTAGTGTCCACAGGGCAAGAAATGCCGCCTGGCTGTCCGTGTATATGGTTGCTCTCTGTTTCCTCCCGTAGTTATTCAATACAACTTTACAGGGCTTCTCTATACCTAGTAGTTCTGCTTGAAGGATGCTGGCTGAGTTTGGTAGGCGGATATAAATAGAGATGTCAAGATCATTGGCGTGTACCCCGCCCCTACTCCGCAGACAATTTGAACCCATCGGTATAAATAGAGGTAGTATTCTTCTCCCTCTCCCTAAACCTCTTCTACACTCACGTCTAGAGTAAATAATCACCCGAAAATGTCTATTGAAATCTAACCTTATGAGAATATAGTCTGATTTGCTTATGTTTAGCTGGTTTAGGATGGCGCTATGTCCGTAATCTTTCCGGCTCCAACCTCCTAATTCCTTAATTCTAATAGCAGAACTTGCTGCTACTTTCTGAGTATATATTGTACTATATCTATGGGCACTTGATGCGGGAGCATACCATATTAAACACTTCAGTCGGACATGCGTTAATAGCCACGGTAACCCCTGCACAGGCTGCTGTTTGTATTTCATTTAAATTTCTGATGTTATATTGTTTCTTTAACGCTGGCCACCTAACCCGTGCTTCATAAGTTGGAATTAGTCTATTGGCAATTCCTGCTAAGTATTCCTATGCAGGTGTAATCGTCCATAAACGCTTTTCTTTTTATTAATTTTCCAGTTCAGTTTCGTATCGATTTCAACTTCTAGGTATTTTGCCGTGTGGGTTAGAGTAATTGTTGTGCCACTGAGTGAATAAAATATATTACATAAAATTTTAAATTTTTGTGTGGAAACGGAAAATATGTACAAAATTGTTGTAAAAAATTATTTCCGGCCATTAGTTGGCAACGCATATCAACACAGCTGGTTCGTATCAACCCATTTTGCATTGTTTTACATTCCAACTGGCGGACAACTCAATTATAATTACATTTATTCCACAGTTATTTGACATAATCAGGTTTTAAATAGAAGAATAACAGAAAATCTTATTAATTTTATTATTTATGCTTTTAATTAGTGTTTGGAAACTTATTTTTATTAAAGTTTCTAGACTGATTGTATACATACATATATACATACATGTACTCAGTTTTCATACACTCATGAAATCAAACGACAATTTATAAATTACAAGTGTACGTGTATCTAAAGAAGCTGACAGCTCTTTCAGGTTTTCCCCGCTGAGTAATGATGCAATTAGCTATAGCAGCTAATACAAAGCAATACCAGAACTAAACATTTAACATTTATATCTCGACGTGTGCATACGCTAGTCGTTTAACAAGCCGTATAATGTGGGCAAATATTCGAACGCTATTTTCTCACCTAATGCCTACCAGTGATAGCACAGCGCCAGTGCTGAGTGTAGATTATAATGTAATATGGCCACATAACAATCCAGCGATAAAATTAACTACGTTTGGTCTGCAATTGCTGCAAAGGTGTACAAATGTCAATAAACCAGATGACGGAAAAATAAGTATTGAAAGCTTTATGGCGCAGTCGGACAGCTTTCCTTTACAAGTGCGTTTTATTTACAACAGATACTGCGTGTATATTTAATATAATATTTTCTTTTACAACAAAGTTTGGCACCAACACATGTCGTGTAATGAGTCAGCCCGTGCAACGCCATTCAGCAATCACAAAGCAAATTGCATCTGCGTATCCTTTGATACATGAAAGGGTACTCTACTTGTATTTAGCATTTTTAGAGCATAAAAGCAAATATGGTAAATAATTTAATATTTGCAATTATAAAAATAAACAAAATTTATTATTGTTGGCAGGTAACGATATAGAACGCGAGATTTATGCGGACATTACACTCACTGCACTTGTACAAAGGCTTTTGGTTAAACGTTGTGCTGCATTTTATGGTTGTATAGATAAATATCTGCTCATGACAGGCGAAAAAAGTTATGGTGGTTTTTGTGAAGTTGGCACTGACGATGAAAAAGCACCGCTGCAGTTGAAAAATGTTTTGAGTTATGATGAAATTAAGGTAAAACAAAAAACCAATGAAATGTAGAAGTGTCTATATAGATATGTATGTATTGATGATGCTTGCATTATGTTTTTACAGCTCTCCGCTTTTCTCTCAATTTCTTCACAAACTGAATTCATAAATGATGGCAATCGTTATAATGAAGGCGTAGTTGAGGTTGACAAATCGAAAATCGAGACAGAGGGTATTGTAATCGGCATGATTGGTGGACGCTTCCAAGTTAAAGAGACCATGGAGTGGCAAGATATAATGATAACTGCCACACAGAATACAAAGGAGAATGGCTATGGTTTCACACCGCAGGAGGCAGCGCTGGCTAATAAACGTAGTGTAGATTATCGTCGAATTTGGATAGATTTTTATGAAGAAGCGGATTTATTATACGAGAAGGTTAACGCACAGCACTCAAAGCGTTTTTTCAAAGGACCACATGCCAATTACATTTTTGATAATTTAATGATGAAAAAACGCTATGCTATCGCCTTCG
Source organism: Bactrocera oleae (assembly GCF_042242935.1). Taxonomy (NCBI): domain Eukaryota; kingdom Metazoa; phylum Arthropoda; class Insecta; order Diptera; family Tephritidae; genus Bactrocera; species Bactrocera oleae. Next base: position 8,104,466 of record NC_091539.1, read on the forward strand.
ATACATTATTATTAGAAGCAGAATCACGCGGTGCTTACCTTAATAAACAAATATATATACATGTGGTGGGCATAGGTTTGGGTTCGTGGAGAGCGGTACCGCAGCAAGAAAAAATATTTTTAGAGACTTTTAGCGAACGTTTGCAACAGCTATTGCCGCATTTGTCGCACATTTCTGTAGTGCACTTCTCCTATTTCGTTTTATCCGCTTGGTCAAATCTGCAGGATGGCGATTTGTTGATGTCGGAAACGCACCCAGAAGGAGGTATTAAAATATTTATGAGCAATCGCAATCCCTCGGAAAAGCTGGTAAGCCCTTATAATTTCATACATATATTCATTGAGTATGTATATACATATATTTCTATATTGTTGTGAAATAGCCACCGGAGTTTGAAAATATGTTGGTGGTGGAGTCATATGCTTGGGCTGGCAATGCATTACCCGGCAACGATTTTTGGCTGGTAAGCGAAAAAGCTTTAATGCGCATACTTTAGCAGTATTTTCTTTTAATTATATTGTATATGCAAATTATTTATCGTAGGGTGCCTTAGCTTCTTCGGGGGATCCTGCCGCTGCGTGCAGTACTCTCATTTCTGAACTGCACAATCCACACATTAACACAGAAATGGTAAACGGCAACAATTTGCACATTGCATCTCCTCGATATGGCGTCTTGCATATTGCAGATTATGCAAAGAAAGTTTTACAACAATTTAAGCCTTGTTAAAATATATTTTTATATAAGTGAGCATAATAGCAAACTTTTACAAATCAATATAGTTTTATAAAAAAAAAAAACTATAGTTATTTCCGCTCACTAAATGTGTAAAGAATTTGTTGTTGTTTCAGTAAATAATTAATTTAACAGAAATGTTTTGCAATACGTTCAAAAAGCTAGTAACCGGAAATTATTTATAAAATGTTCAATATTCTACTGCAATCAACAATAGTTGGCAACGCGGCAGATCAGCTGTTTCGTCTCTTTGTTGCTTTTCCCAATTGGATTTCATCAGTCAGTTTTCGTTTACAAATTGCATATAGACAGGTAAAAATTGCGTTTCTGACCCACTTTCCGTTTCCCTCCAGAGTACGTAGATTTATATATAATTATATATATACTATATATTAACTGCGCAACCAAAGCAAAGAACAAAACAAATTAGCAAATTCAATCTGCAGTGTAAAACAAAAACAAAAATGAAAGTGAAAATGTATGGGTCAATTCACATTGTGAAATATTAAATTCTCTGAAGTTCATTGCAACGCCGGGTAATAAATTCCGACGCATGAGTGGACAATGCTCAATTGGACTGCGAACGTTTACATAGTAAGTTAAAAAACACGTTTAGCCTATACAAACCACACATTGACGCATAAACTTATATTGCTGTTAAAAAAATTTAATACATATCTAAGCATTCGACGTCATTTAAGAAACACAACAAGGCAACATACATTTACACACAAAAAGCCGTCTATAAATTATCAAGCAAATATGTCAAGTTTCGGTGCAGATTTTGAGGAGGTTTGGCCTAAGCCAGGTTCAACAATAAAATTCACAGAGTTTGGTACAAAATTATTGCAAAAGTGTTTAAAGGTTGAAAAGCCGGATGTGAGCCATATTGATGTTAAAAGCTTCATCAAGAAGTCGTCTAACTTTCCAGTAGAGGTACATATGCATTTGCAACATAGAAACAGCTATAATTATTTAAAATTATTATTCCGACTCCCTCCAAGTTCGGAACCAATACCTGTCGTGTAATAAGTCAACCAAAAGAGCGTCATCCAGAAATCGTGAAGCAAATCGCTTCTGCCTATCCAATAATACATGAACGAGTTTTGGGCTTGTATCTAGCATTCTTGGAACACAAATGCAAATATGGTATGTAAATATGCCAGATTTAATAATAAATTGATATTTCGCAATACAATGTAAAATATGTATATAAGCGCAGTTATATAGTGATCAAACGCTGCTGATTGAACGAAGTTTGAGTGCTTGTAGATAAAAAACGTATTTTTTAATGCGTACATACATATATACTAATTATGCCGGTAACATACACATAACTCTTGATTAACATTTCGCAATGCAATGTAAAATATATAAACGCAGTTATGTAGTGATCAAACGCTGCAGATTAATAGAAGTTATGGTGGTTATAGTTAAAAAAATTTTACTGTCTTTTATTAACTTTTATTTAATTAATTTATTTTTTTTTAATTTTTATTGTTTTATATATATATATGTATATATATAAGTAAATTCTTTTATTAATTTTTTTAAGCAAACATATACGCATACGCCGGTATTTAGCCCTCCTTTTCAACCAAGTGATTTATTGTAGTTCGTCTTTTCATAGCTAATGCATATGCAAGAGAAAAACGAAAAAAAGTGCAAAAGCAGAAAAAAAACTATTGTTGCTTTTAGCAATTGTGATTATAATTCGTATAAATTTTTCAGAATTTGGTGTTTAAAATTACTTTTTAAATTAAAAAGCAATAATTACTTGTGCCAATACCTAAAAAATACGAAAAATTGCAGGAAATAAACGCGAACTTGAGCTATACCAAAAGCTGTCGCTCACCGATTTTGTGCAACGCCTGCTGGCAAAGCGCTGTGTTAGTTTCTTTGGTAAAAATGATAAATATCTTTTATTATCACGACATCGTGGCTGCAGTGGCTTCTTGGATATTGGCACGGATGGCGAGAAACCACCGTTGCTGCTAGTAGACGTGCTCTGCTATGATGAGATCAAGGTAAGTGCTGAATACTTTTACTAAGCATACTACAAACGTAACCTAGACACTCCCAAACAGCTCTCCGCATTTCTTTCAGTTTCCTCACACACGGAGTTCCTCAATGACGGCAATCGCCAGAATTGTGGCGTTATTGAACGCAATAAAACGCGCATTGAAACGGATGGCGTCATAATTGGTCTCATTGGCGCACGACTTGTGCGATGCGATGTTATGGAATACCAGGATATCATAATTACCAGCAAACAAAACACGAAAGAAAATGGTTACGGTTTGCCTATCGACGCGGAGACAAATACACGTCCAGCCGATTACAGGCGCGTATGGAAGCAGTTCTATGAAGAGCGTGATTATCTGTATGAGCAGGTGACGCTTGATGGCAAACGTTTCGGTAATGCGCGTGCACAAAAGAACATCTTCGATAATGTGCTGATGAAAAAACGTTACACGATCTCCTTTGATACGCTGCTACTGGAGAGCGAGGCACGTGCGGCGGCGGCAGGCAAGCAAGCTTATATACATGTGGTTGGCATTGGTTTGGGCGTATGGCGCGCGGCCGAGCAACAAGAGAAAGTATTTCTGGAAACCTTTGCGCAACGTTTGAAGTTGTTGTTGCCCAAATTAACGCATGTGGGTGTGGTGCACTTCTCTTGGTTTAAGCTGAGCGAATGTGGCGATTTGAAGCACGGTGGTATTTATAAATCGGCCACACATCCTGATGGCGGTATACGTACATTTTTGTCAAAACGCAATCCAGCAGACAAGCTGGTGAGCATAAATATGGTAACACAATTTTTTTTCGTTATCTCTTGGTTGAGGGCATTTGCACGGAAGCATTTGGGTTGGCGGCTGTAAGTAGTTGACGTTCGTTTTTAACCTTAATTTTTCTAATGCATGAGATGATTGCTAACACACAAGTACATCTATGTATATATGTACATATACATATATATTTACACTGCTTTTTAACATCATTATTTCTTTATAGAAATGCATGTACAAATTTGATGATTGCTGTAATATTGAAATATGTATATATACTATTTACTATATTTTTTTTATAGAAATCACCTGAGCTGGAGAATATGCTGCTTATCGTCTCATATGCTTGGGACGGCAATGCGTTGCCAGGCAACGAGTTTTGGATGGTGAGTAGTGTATATTTTATTATTTAAGCATAATTTCTAATACGTTTCAATTTTAGAAAATGCTGAAGTCCACCGGCGATTCTTCCACAGCCTGCAGCACGCTCGTCACCGAGCTGCATAATCCGCATATCAATACGGAGCTGGTGAATGGCGCTAATTTGCACATTGCCTCCGAAAAGCATGGCGTATTACATATATCAGATTATGTTAAAAATATATTTGAATGAGTGCATGTGTCGGCATAAAGCTTAACGCAGCAATTATTGTTGTTATATAATTTTCTTTGAGTTTTTATTAAAACTTAATTGTGCAATTTTTTTTTTTAAATAAGTATTATTTATTAAAATTGAAACTGTTTTTAAGTTAGTTTGAGATCAAATAAATGTATTATTAAACTAACGCAGCGAAGCAAAATGAGTATTTATTTATGAACATAAGATATCGGGTATTATAATATAACTTGCCGATCCAAACAGGGTTTGATTATCGAAATAACAAGCAAAAATGTTAACTTCGGCTGCACCGAAGCCATAAAACCCTTCACAGGTTCAAGTTTTCGCTACAGGAACTTGATTTTGATCGATCAGTTTGTATGGCAATTATGCTATAGTGTTCTGATCTGAACAATTTCTTCAGGGATTTCGTTAAGATACCTGATTTTGATCGTTCAATTGGTATGTTAGCTATATGCCATAGTGGTCCGATAACGACCTACTAAACTTGAAATGCGCGACTGGTACTATTTTATATGCGTTTTCAATAGGTACGGTATGAAACCAGAAAGTATTCGTATTTATAACCATGTCTGCTTATATATTTTTTATTGCAGCAACAAAAGCAACTATATAAGCTTGGCACAATTTTCTTACCACTTCTAACATACATACACATATACCGTTATCTTTTAGGTAATGACATCGAATGCGCCATCTACAAAGGTATGACACTCACCGCTTTCGTACAACGTTTACTCGAAAAGCGTTGCGTGGTTTTTATGGGCGCAGATGATAGTTATTTGCTCTTGAATGGACAAGAAGGTTTCGGCGGATTCCATGATGTTGGTACAGCCGCTGAGAGCGGTTACTTGCGGCTGAAACATGTGCTGAGTTATGATGAAATAAAAGTGTGTAATCAAGTGGAAAAATAACTAAATTAATTGAAAAATACAAATTTAATTTTTTTTTACACCGCAGCTCTCCGCTTTCCTCTCCGTATCCTCGCAAACAGAGTTCCTCAACGATGGTAATCGTTTCAATTGCGGCGTCATTGAAGCGGATAAGTCCAAAATTGAGCCGTCTGGTGTGATTGTTGGTATGATTGGCGGACGCTTTGAGGTGCCAGATGTGATGGAATGGCAGGATATAGTCATAACACCCACGCAAAATACGAAAGCACGTGGTTATGGCAACAATACGAGTGAGTTGGAGCAGGCAGATAAACGCATTGTTGGCTATCGTCAGCTTTGGACAAGTTTCTATGAGGCGCCAGATCAACTCTTTGAGCGGGTATGCGCATTAGACACGCCACGCTACTATAAAGTACCGAATACCGAGTTCATATTCGACAATGTGCTGATGAAGCGACGTTATGCCATCTCTTTTGATACGCTGCTGCTGGAGGCAAATGTACGCGGCGCTCTAGCTGAGAAGCAGGTGTATTTACATGTTGTCGGCTTTGGCTTGGGTGTTTGGCGTGTAGTACAACATCAATATAAGATATTTTTGGCAACTTTTGCTGAACGCCTGCTGACGTTGGCATCGCGCCTAACACACATCGACGTGGTGCACTTTTCGTATTTCAAAGAAAACGCTTGCGGTGCGCTTTACGATGGTGCAATACTGACAGCGAATACGCATCCTAATGGTGGTATTAAAATACTGCTAAACAATCGCAATCCCGCGCAGAAATTGGTAAAATTTTATTAAGATAGTTCATGTCATTACGAGTATATATCACTTTTTTGAAATTGTATTGCAGCCAGCGGAGCACGAAACTGCTTTAATTGTGGAGTCTTATGCGTGGGATGGCAACGCTTTGCCAGGCAATGAGTTTTGGTTGGTGCGTATGAAGTCACATTCGTTATTAATTTTAATTTCTAATTAAGTTTTTCTTTAGGGTTCTCTAAGCGGTTCAGGCGACCCTGCCGCTGCTTGCAGTACACTGATCGCTGAGCTTCACAATCCGCATATAAATTCTAAATTGGTGAATGGTAGAAATTTACACGTGGCCTCTGAACGTTATGGTGTTTTGCATATATCAGACTATACAAAAAATATTTTGGAGTGAACGATAGTAAACAGAAAATTTTTATTTAGTTAAAAATATCCAAACAAATTGTACATATGTATATAAAAATATAACGTAGGTTAACATCTACATACATTTTCAACCGAGTTTTACCATTTTATAATGATTTTCAAGTAATTTTTATGATTCAATAGAAAAAAAGGAACTGAAATTAACGGTATTATAAAATACCGAAATTTTAAAACATGGTTAGAAATTACTCAAATTTTAGCACACGAACGCGTTTATACATAAGCTCTCAAATTATTTAATTGGAAGGCTTTAAAACTGTTGCTATTTTATTTTGGGAAATTCTTATCACAAATACAACACTGCAAATGCTGTTCAATGCAAATTTATATGCAACTCTTGTTTATCATACACAATTTCTTTGTGCCAACTACGGCTTTTTGCCAATTTAATAAAACGGTTAGAATAATAATTCCAAAATTAAAATACACATTTCTTCCGACAGTTGTTGCAACCAACGAGCTAACGAATTACCGGCTGAAGTTATCCGGAAAATATGAACATCACGCGTATTCTTGGACAAAATAATAAAATTTATCAAAAGTTCGGCGATTATTGTATTACAGAAACAGAACCTAATCAGTGTTGTATCATTTGTTGCTTCTGTCAGCAGGAACATTACAATGAAAACGCTTTCTGGACGCATATACAAGAGATGCATGACTATGTACCAGCACAACTTTGTGTGATGCATAAAAAATCGCAAACAACCAATTTCACCGGTGAACACAGTGAGAGTCGTTGCTCTATGCGAGTTGGTCTGGACGATGGTGCTGCTGATTCAAAAAAATTTAAAATAAACTCAGCACAAGTGGCCAATAATGACGCACCAATGTATGTCGAAGCTGAGTACCTAGAAAATGTGGTGCTAAATGATCCGAATGTCCTTATGGAGCTAACAGATATAACAAATACATTTTTCGATTTCAAAGATAAGCCAACAGAAACTCAACCCGTTGTAGAAAGTAAAACGAATATGCAGCAAAGTAAGTTGGCACAGCATTTTATTAGTACATTTATATAACTATAGCAAGCACTATATTTAAGTTGACAATAATCAATCAGAGAAGGAGCTTCAGTCCCAACACATTAATGGTAAGCTTGAAACCAACATAGATATCGATAAGCTTGCACCCAAGCAATTGCTAGAGAATGGCACACTACTGAAAAGCGTATTTCAGCAAATGCAACGCGCTAACAATGAATTCAAATACAAGCTCAATAAGCTAACACAGGCCGTACAAATAATTGAGACTGAATTGAAGAAAGAACCTGGTAGTCGTATGCTAAAGCGATATATGAAAATAATACCAGATCAGCCTTTTAACAGTCGCGATGAAGTGCTCATTTTGGATGATGAGCTGCACCACAGCAAAGAAATGCGTGACGCACTTGTAAGTTGTAATGTAGACAACCATATAGTGTGCTCTAATTTACAGTATTTTGTTTACTATCTTTTAGCACGAAGAAACACTTGCTATAGCTACCGAGAATGCTGATGTATTTTGTCGTGTACTTTGGCGTTTCATTATGACAGATGAAGTATCCAATCAATTTTGTTGGCGTGGTGTTTTAAACGCTGACAAAATTATTAAATATCCAATTAAGGATATGACTATGCTAGACGTCTTTCAAGGTACAGTAAAGTGTGAATTTTTTTTTTTATACATTTTTCTAACATTGTGTGTGTAGGAGTTTTCCGCGAAAAGTTCCCAGATCAAGCGCTCAACATCTTCAAAGACCGTACTATGACATACTTCAATAAAGCACATGAGCGTTTGAAACGAAAACAATTAAATAAAACGGACGTGGAAAATAATGGCTGTGATTTTTTGTGCACAAAGGAAACGTCAAATGGACAAAGTGGCGATTATAAGCGGGCGCGTAACGATCAAGAAAATTCCGATAGTGTGGATTCAGTATTTGAGGAAGTGTTTAGTGGGTGAAACTTAATTTTTCATATTGAAAAGTGCAAATTTGCTAATATTTTAGCGTTGTACATAATTTTCCTGGCGAAATCATTCCGTATATGTAACTACGTATGTAAAGTAGTTCGCTAGCCGATATTGAGCTTAGAAAGTACTGCCAAATGGCGTATCTAATACTATTAACTACATTCCGAGTAAAGACAGCTTATGAAATTTAAGCTTGTTCCAAACATAATTAAAGTTGTTTATAAGACAAAACTATACATACATATATATATTTATATTTTTATGAAACTAAAAATTGCGAAATAAACTATTTTATTAAAAAGTGATATAAAAACTATATTTGAATATGCAACTGTAGTTGTAACGTAACAAATATAGGCCACTTACAAATTAGTATGCTCTATTCCATATTTTATAAATAAAAAACGAGAAATTTTATTTTTGTACTGAATCGGGGCAAAAAGAATATATTATCCACTAAAATCTTAAAAACATATTAATTGTACCATCGCGTTTGATTTGTTTACAATCAAACATTTACATTTTACAATACTCTATGCGTATGCATTTAATAACGTAAAATGTTATTTACATATACAGTATAGAAAAAGTATTTATATATTTTTGTAAATATGTATTTCAAAAGAAATCTCTTAACACTAAAGAGAAAAAAAAACAATTTTTCTTAAGACTAAACTTGAACTTGCACGAATTTCTGGGAAAAATATAATATATTTTTCAATTTCACTTTTTCTTCTTTTATAAGTGAAATATTTTGTATTTTTAAAAGGCTATTTTTCCTTAAAAACTACACTAGTTTTTGTTATTGGTACTAAAAAATAATATTGCAACTACATTTGCAAATGACGCAAAAAAGTATAGAAATAATAAAAACAGTGTACAAATTAAAAAACTCAATTTATAATTTGTTAGGTTGCGTTGCATTTTAAAAACGCTGCGGCACTAGTCCCTTCGAACCTTTCAGAAAATGTTTTTTCTTACGATGCGTTGACAAATTGCACGATTGTTTGAACGAGGCGCCACAAAGCTCGCACGCAAAACGTCGCTCTTTACTGTGCACAGCACGGTGCAACTCTAAACGTGACTGATATTTGAACTTTAGGCCGCAGGTTTCATAATCGCATACATACCAGCGTTCACCGTCTTCTGACGACATCGCACTACTGGCGCTCGCCGTAGTACTATTCGATTCTTTTGGCATTTCTTGGGACATCAAAGCCGCAGCCGCCGCTGCGTTTGACATACCCATTGTGTGTGTTAGCGTTGGTGCACTATGTATAATTGTGGTGCCATATGAACTTGCTGGTGTCACTGGTGGCAGTTGATATAAGGCTGGCGTAGCTGTGCTTACCTCAACGTTTTGATGTGTGACGCCAGTTCCAGCGCCTGCAGCAACGTTACTAACGGCGTGTACGTTCTGCGGTACGGGCGGTGGTGGTGCCAACGCTAGTGCATGTCTTATACTAGGCGGTTCGACTTTTATGTCAATTTCTACTGCATTCGGTTCGATGGCGCGCATTTCTGTATAGTCCTTTGGTTCTTGCTTTTCCTGTGAATTATCGCCACCATGATCAAGCGCCCCACTGGCACGTAGTTCTTCTTCATTAACTTTACGATATAATGGCAAAGGCATAATGTGTGTTGTGGTCGCCTCAGGCTCCATATAATTTCGTGCTTGTTCCTTTTACAAATTTTACACAAAACAATTGTGTGTAAGCATGTTTACATGTGCATTAATTTGTACACAACTCACCTGTTTAAATCCCAAGCCATGCATGAAGTTGTGCTCATCTTGTATATGTTTCCAGAATTGATCTTGTGTTTGTAGCTCTTCTTGGCACACTTGGCAAACAATCCAGAAACTCGCATCACCCGACAAGCAAAACTCACCCAGTTTCGTATATATCTTATTATTTTTACTTAATATACGTGGAAAACCCATTTTGCTAAAACCACCACCAAAATTTCACTAATTTTATTTAAAAATATACACAAATTAAGAAAAATATAAATTTTGTAATTCGTTGCCACAAATATTTTTGTTTATTTCCATTGACGTTTGCAAACAGCTGATTGGATTACTGCAGGGTCGCACGAAATGCATAGCGCTAAGATTACTAAACACAGCGAAGACATATAAAATCATTATAACAAAAATAATAATAATAGACTAATTTATTATATAACATATAATAATTATATGTAAGATATAACAAATTGTTGTAAAGATAAGTATGCATACCATTAAGGTAATCGTCATTAAATATGCAGTTTACGAAATACGGCAGCCTAAAAAGCTATTTGAATATCAGCGCCTATTGGCTGTAGCTGTAGCACTGTAGCATTTCCGCTTTCTATATATTTTGTGTGCTGATCGTAAAGTTTATCAGGGTATTAATAACTTCAAAACAATGTAAAGTGCTCTTTTGTACACACTACGGTTGCGAATAGACTTTATCCGGATAAGTTTATAGCTTCTACAGTATTACACGAAAATCATAGTGGTATTTTTGATACAGTTATGATAAAAGCTGTTAATACGCTTGTAATAATAAAAAGATGGTGCAACAAAAACAAAAATTTGTTCAACAATTTAAAGCGAAAATGCTACTAATTGTACAAAGGAATGCAGTTGCAAGGAATAGCAATCCACTCCTAAAAAGTTGCGTTGTAAAGGGACCAAGGCAAAAACTATCAGCCAGCAGGTTTTTTATTAACACCGCAACCGGCATTCCAACGGTAAGAATAAAATTTCCATAATATTTATCACCTATGTATTACATTTTTTATTAAGTGGGCTGTTTACATTTGCATAAAATTACTTTTTAATAAGTTTTCCCTCAAATTAATGCATAAGTATTGTTATTTTTTGTTTTTTGTCGGATGAATTAGCAATATCTGCTACTTAATTGATTCCCTTTACTTTGTATACACAAAAATTTTAATAAAAATATAGGAATGCTGGTAAACTATGCTATAAGTTTGCTTAAATATGCGTGTGTGTATGCTATATATCTTAATTTGAAAAATGGCATTTGATAGAGAAATAAGATATTAAATTGGAGAAGCTTGAAAAAATAGAGTAAATAGAAGAATAGGTTTCAATAGAAAAGCTTGAAAGCATACATACTTAAAAAGAGTCGAAGAGATCTTAGTAGACGTTAGATTTTGATAAAAAGTAGAAACGACAATATTAAAAAAATAATAATAATAATTTCCAGTACTAATTTTTTTTGTTTTATAAAAGGTCAGTCAATGAATATTTTAATTTTTAAAAATCACAGCAAAGCAGCAGTTAGTAAAAGTCTTCTAAAGTAGATTTACACAGCGCAGACAGAGCAGAGGGCAAAGAAAAGTTGTATTTTTTTTCTAGATTTTGTTTTATCGCATTTTCATTTTATTATTTCTCATTTATAATTTATAAACATTTACATAAAATGTATATTTAATTATACTACGAAGTTTTTCATTATTTAATATATTTGTTTTTTTTTTTTTACTTCTTCTCTTGTATTAGCAATACGCGAAAAGAATTTTAGGTAGAAAGCTAAATGTGTCTGTATGTGTATGCGAATTTATTATTTTGTTTTTATTTAAAATAATTTATAAATTTTATACTACAATTTAAGTACAGTAAATAGGGAAGTATACAATTTAAATAATAATAATAATATAAACGTGTGAAAAAGGCGGATTGTGTGGAAGTACATACGTGCAAAAAGTACAAGTATTTTATGGGGGCGTTAGATTTTATTTTACTACTAATTATACGTTTACATACATGGATTATAATTTGAAGAAAATATTACAATTTGAATTGAATTTGAAGAAAATTTTAGCGTTGCTATGCAGCAATACATGTAAAAAAATTCTTTTAGCAAATTATGTGAAGAAATTTTAGTTTTTTAGCCACTTTCATATGCTTAGCATTTGTTATAATTGTTGAAAATTTTGTAATACATAAAATTTAAGTGGAAATTTACATCTTTTTAACAGAGTAGAGTTGTAAAACACAACTACATACATATGTACATGTATACATATAGAACATAATGCCAACTTGACGTAGCGAGTTTGAAATTTTTGTGCTTCAGCAGAACACAATTATACATTTTTATTACACATGCATACATTTTAATAAAAATTAATATGTATATGTACTTTCTTATTTTAACATACAGCAACAATGTGAGAAAAAAATACACGCGTTTCTGTTTTGTTTTCGTTTTATATTGCATGAGTGTATTGTTTTAGTTTTCGTTTATTGAAGATTTGCTTATATTTAAGCGAAGTGTGAGGGTAATCAAATAATATATTCAAAGTTTGAAAATGTGGTAAAAATGTTGTGAGCTATGATCTTAAGCGAAAATATTTATGGACTTTAATTTGGCATAATAAATCAAAGTAAATAAAAAATATAAATATATACATATATAATAAAAAATATATAATAAAAAATATATAATAAAAAATATATAATAAAAAATATATAAAAATAAATATATATTAAAAAATATATAATAAAAAATATATAAAAATAAATATATATTAAAAAATATATTTTTTAATAAAATAAATATTTTTTTAAAAAAAATACATCAAAAAAGATTAAGAAATATATTTAAAAAAAGCAAAAAATATTAAAACTTTATATAAAAAAAAATATATAAAAAGAATATATAAAATATATAAACAAAATATATAAAAAAAATATATAAAATGTATAAAAAAATATATAAAATATATAAAAAAATATATAAAATATATATAAAAAAAAAATATATAATATATAAAAAAAATATATAAAATATATAAAAAAAATATATAAAATATATAAAAAAAATATATAAAATATATAAAAAAAATATATAAAATATATAAAAAAAATATATAAAATATATTAAAAAAATATATAAAATATATTAAAAAAATATATAAAATATATAAAAAAAATATATAAAATATATAAAAAAAATATATAAAATATATAAAAAAAATATATAAAATATATAAAAAAAATATATAAAATATATAAAAAAAATATATAAAATATATAAAAAAAATATATAAAATATATAAAAAAAATATATAAAAAAGTATATAAAAAAATATATTAAATTTTTTTTTTAAATATGAACATACATATGTACATATACTATAAAATATATAAAATTATGCATATCAAAAATTTTTAAAAATACAAAAAACGAATTAGACCCATATAAAAAAGTTTAATGCAATAAATAATTAAAAGGCTTAAAAAAATATTTAAGAAACTAAAAAACATTAAAATGTTAAACAGAAATTAAAAACAAACCAAAACTATAAATTAAAATTATTTTTCGGGAAATGTTAAACTATAATTAACAAAAATTTTAAAACTATATTTAAAAAATAATTACGACAATAAAAAAATTAATCAAATGCATTTAATAAAAAATAAATAATAACTGATTTATTATTGGCGCACCCAAATAAATTTGATTAAACAAAAACTAATTTTTTTTTTGGTAGACATAAAGTAGATATACATAAATAGCAATGACTGCTATTCGCCAAACATTTTTTGTTTCCATATTTCTAAATTTATGCTTTTTTCTGTGAATATATGTACATACATATCTGTATGTATGTATAATTAAGTGCCGCTAAGAGTTGGGGTAAAACGTAGATAGACAAAGAAATAATATGTTCTTACTACCTCAACCGTTAAAAATATAATTTGTGGTACTTTTTTTATGAATTAGAGGTTACTTATAGAAATTATTATCCTTTAAGGTTTTATTTTGTAAATTATTACTTTTTTTATAAGTTATGTTTATAGAAATAAATTACATAAATAATTTTAAATTAATTAATAAATAACAATAAAAGTAATCAAAGAACATTATTTCAAGTTAATTAATAAATAAAAAATAATAATTCAAATTGTTGAATAAATAATAAATAAATTATTTAAATTATTGAATAAATAATATTAATAAAAATTACCAAATAAATTGCAATACAAACTCAATTTGCCAATAACTACGCGATTTCAGCTTTCCACTTCATAAATAAATAAATGCAACACAAAGAAATTAAATTTTTTTAAAATAAAATTTATATTTATTATTTGAACACATATCTTTCATCAATTTCCAATTTAGGAAAAATTTCAAAAAAATACCCTCACACATCCACTTGTTCAATAAATTGTAAAATGGCGTCTACTAAATTACTAATGTAAGAAGTGTGTTAAAATAGATAATTTTTTTTCTCTCTCATAAAACGATATTTTGTTTTGTTCATTTTACAAATCAAAAAGAAAAACATTTACAATTTATTTAACACAAAAGAAAATATAGAAGTTTCACAGAAGAAAATATCATTAATTCGAATATATTAGCCTAGTATGTTATATGCGCTGTTGCTGCTGCTGCTATTGTTGTTGTTGCTGCATGCATATTTACCGCTCCTGGCTGCTGCCAACAGCGCAACACTACACTCCTTCTCATTTGCATTTGTTCGCATTCAACTTTTAGTTTTATATTTATTTGCTGTTGTTATTATTGCTATTGTATGCGTTCACATAAAGGTGTTGCAAGTGTGTTTTTTACTCGCCGTTTGCGTGTTTGTGTTTTTTATTGTTGCTTTACACATTGCTACAACAACTGTTTCTTAAGTGGTCACTCTTCCTTCTTCTGGTTCAAGTTTCAATTAAATTTTCCCATTGCTAATTGTGGATGGAAATATTCAGTTATGTCTTTTATAATTCTCTAACTTTGCTGGTCGCATACAATATTTCAATTTTCATTAAGATTTTCTCTAATTCGAATGTTGTGCATCTGCTTTTTTTTGCATTTCTTTCGCCTTCCACTCCGTATATCATCAGTTAAGTGTTTTGCTTTTGTGTGTGTGTGTATGTATGCTTGTTGCTGTTGTGTACGCAATTTGAAATATTTATTTTTTGTATTCATCGATTTTCTTTTTCTTGTTACTTAGACTAACAAATATATATGTGTGTATATATATATATAATTTGCTGTTGTTGCTTGCTGATATTACTAATACAAATACGCATAAAATGTTAAATTTTCCATGATTCCATTTGAGATTTGTTTTTATTATATTTTTCTTCAAGTTCTGCTATATTTTCTACTATTTTCTGCATTTTACTGAATCTGCGAAGTTTTTCCCTTACAACAATTGTCTGTTCGGGTGTGGGTTGTGTTGTTGGTGTATTGTGCCCATAATAGTAGTAGAGTGAATTTGTTGTTGTGGTTGATGATGTTGCTGCTTTTGTCAAGTCCGTGAATCGCTAAATTTCTGCAGTGTAAAATTTTGTAGTAGATCTTTGGTCAGCGGCGCATGCGGGAATGGCAGGAGTGAGTGCATGAATGGCATTAGGACAATTCAAAAATATTCTAAATACGCTGGTTAGCATAGAGTGCGTTATTTTAGGCGTTGACTGTGCGCCGCAATCGCAAATATACGCAATTTTGTGAGAAATCGAGCGCTGAGAATACATTCCAATTAGATTCCACATCTATGATTAACGCATTTTTGTCAATTGAACTTTTTTTAATGAGGTTCAACATAACATAACGTTATAAATGTTATATGAGCAGCTTATTATGTACGCAGTCTGAAATAAGTAAACTGAAGCTAACTCTTTACGCTCATCTTCATCAAAATGCGGGTTATCAACCAAAATATTTCATTTCACACTTTACATCTGCCAGGCGTATAGTTTCTGCTCGCACAATTCAAGAAATCACAGCTAATAACTATCGTTATGCACTGCAACGCAGTGTGGAACGTATTTTGTCATTATCATTTCAGCCCTACTTGTGCTTGTTTTCGAATGCATTTCCGCCTGCCGCTTTGCTCACTTGCTGATTCATCATACTATTACTTTGAAATATTGTGACTGCTAATTTTTCCAGTTGTTGTTGTTATTTTTCTACTTTACGCCTTTTTTTCTTGAAATTTAGGATTAATTTTTTCTACAATTTCTTTTGTTGTTGCTTTCCAAGTATGTGTATATGTGTGTTATTGTGGTATTTTGTTGTTGCTGTTGCTGTGATTGGTTTTATTGTTGTAGTTGTTGTTAAATTTTTTTAACCGCTCTTAAATAATAAAATTGCCACCTGGCCTAAGTAAAAGTAGATAAAGTGACGTGTCTCATGTGTCACATACGATCCGAAATTTCGGCCCACAATACAATGCCATGTGGGATTGTATTTTTTGTCGAATTCTTTCTTAATGTAGGCGGCAATGTCCTGCAATGAGAGAAAATATATTTTTTGATTAGTTGGGTGTATATTTGTAAAAAAATATATTACTATTGTATAGTCAAAATAAATATGGAAAAATATAAAAAGAAAAAACATATAACAACATAAAAAACATAAAACAAATTATAAAAAATTATAAAAAAAAAATAAAAAAAAAAATTAAACAAAATATAAAACAGAATGAAACAAAATATAAAACTACAAAAAAAAAACATAAAATAATATATAAAAAATTAGAAAAAAAAATACTACAAAATATATTAAATCAAATTTTTATAATCACCCTTTATTAGGAAATGATACGAAATGTAGATATGAAAAACAAAATGAAAAAATATTTATACAAAAATTGTATGGAAAATTTAATAAATAGAGAAATAAGCAAGCTTTACCTAGCAAATTTTTTAACAATAATAAAAAAAATTGCATTAATTCTAGAAAACATGGAAACATTGAAAAAAAAATGTTTAAAAGAAATAAAAACATATATAAAAAATTAAAAAAAAAGATATTAAAATATATATTAAAATAATTAAAATATAAATTAAAAATAATATGAAAAAATATAACAATATATTAAATACAAACTGCAGAACAACCTTTTGATAAAAATAAATACCAAATTTTCATTAATTTCTCAAATAAAATTTATAAAAAAATAAAATTAAAAAAAAATTAAAAAAATATAATTTAAAAAAATATTTAAAAAAAAATTTAAGACTAAATTATAAAAACTGTATTAAATACAACCGTCATAATCACCCTTTTTTATAAAATTATACGAAATAATTCGAAATTTTCATTAATTCTTATTGCCATTCTTCATTTCATACTAACTCATATATTTTTAATAACGATTTTTCATTTTTAATACTAAACCAAAAGCAATAAAAATGAACGCCGCTATATGGCAAGCCATACAACAAAGCATTGCCCTTCACGGCACTTAAATCGCAGCTATAGCGTCATTTCTACGCCATTTAAGCAGAAAATTGCATTTTCCGGCAATTTCAATGTGAATGCGGAAAACTAAAATTGAAAAAGAAAATAAAAAACGTTGCAAGGAAAGCCTGTAGCCGCGTAGTGCGCAACAACAATTAAAACAAAAGCACAATTTGGGGAGAAAATCAGGCCCACTGACCTAGCGGCGTACGAATGAGTGACCGATACCCCAAGTTTATAAAAATAAATGTTCCTCGAAAAAAAAATGCAATAGCAAATACAATATAAAAAATACAAACTTGTGCTCACGAGCTGGAAATTTCATAGAACATTAGCGTAAATAAATTTAAAAAAACTGCACAGAATTTGCAATGTTCAACGCTTACTCACACGCACGCACACACACAGAGGTCATTGTCAGTTCAGTTTTGTGCAATCACGTAAACGTATTATAAGTGCATACTGTATGTATGTATGTACATATTTGATGCAACGGCCGGCTTGTATTATAATTGCTTAGCATGAGTGACGCGAGACACAAATAGCAATGGCTTATAGGTAGGCGCTTAAACTTATTATTTAATGCGTTTAAAAATAGATTACGCTCATGTTAAAAGCCTGCATCTACATGCGGCTTTAGCTACATACATTTTCTATAGATACAGGCATTATTTATAAGCGGGATTATTTTTTAAAATGATGTAAGCAAAAAGTTTCATTTTAGCTACGTTTATTTACATTAGAAATTTTCGTAAATTTCCGAAATCGATAGTGGAATGAACTAAAATATTTATATCTAATATTGATATATTGGTAATGGTGAATAGCCTTTTCTAAATATAAACCAATTAAATTTATATACAAGTACACAAATTATAAATAATTTAGCGTATACATATTTTACGTTCCAAAAATTTAGACATTTTTAAATCGAAAAATTTTAGACACACAACTATAGATATTTATCTTAAACTCAAAATAGTATGAACACCTTATTAGTTAACGTTTTCAACTGCAGACGTTTGCTTAATGTTTGTGGTTAAAGAAATTCATGTTTATGCTTGCATGAAGAACACGTGTTTAAACTAATCACATTTTTGCAAAATGCAAATATAAAGAAACAAGTGAAAATACAAATCTTTCGCATATAAATTTCAAATAATTTAAGTTTTATCGTGCAATAGTGGTTTAATTTACATACATATGTACATGTAAATGTAAATGAGTGTGTCTACTCCATTTTTACATGTTATCACTGCTATTAATCATGAAGTGGGAAATTTGCGTGCCAAATGTTCTAGAAACCATTCCAATAGTAAGTTACAGGCAAAAATATTTACTTTAATGTACATGTGTATGTGCGTATGTTAGCATACAAAGGGAAACAATAGTCGGTAACTTCAGCCGCTGACCTAGATATCATTAAACAAATAGTAAATACGAGTACATACATATGTATGTGTATAACCAGGCAGGTGGTAAAAAAAACTAAGAAAATATGTGATTTTTTGCCAAATCATGCAGTAAATAAAGTGAGCCAGAATTATGGAAAAATTATAGTGATTTTGAAATAAAATAAATCATAAATGCTTGTTGTACCAAAAAATATGATTTATTAACAAAAAACTAAAACAAAATATATAAATAAATAAAATAATATAATACCTACATATACATGTGTATAGGAAATAAATCAATAACCAAAATGAAATATAGCTTTTAAATAATGAATTAAAAGTTTGGCTCAAAATAATTTTTGAAAAAAATTAAAACAAAAAAATGAAAATTTAAATTTAAAAAATTTAAATATAAACAACAAAAAATTATAAAAAATAAAAATAAAGTAATAAATAAAAATTAAATAATACAAAAAAATAAATCATAAAGAAAAAATAAATAAAATTAAAAAATAAATAAAATTAAATATTAAATAATATTAAAAATTAAATAATAAATAAAAGTAAACAATAAATACATAAAGAATTAATAATTTAAAAAAAAAATTATTAAAAAAAAATTATAAATCAAAAAATTATTTAAAAAATAATAATAATAAAGTAAAAAATAAAAATTAAATAATAAAAAAAAAAAAATCATAAATAAAAAAAAATAAATTTAAACAATAAATAAAATTAAAAATTAAATAATAAATAAAAGTAAACAATAAATACATAAAGAATTAATAATTAAAAAAACAATAAAATAAAAAAAAAATTATTAAAAAAAAATTATAAAACAAAAAATTATTATTAAAAAAAATATATAATAATTAAAAAATAAATAATAATTAAAGAAATAATATCCAAAAATAATAATATAATTTAAAAAATATAATAATATTATTAAAAAAAAATATTATATAATTAAAAAAAATAATATAATTAAAAAAAATAATAACATAATTAAAAAAAAAATAATAATATAATTTAAAAAAATAATATTAATTAAATAATTTTAAAAAAATCGGTGTAATACAAAAAATAAACATTTTTAAAGTGAATAAATGCATTTTGGTGGGATCTCATGTTCTATTGTAATACAATAATACAACTTTTTAATGACGCATATAAATTCAGGCCAAGTTGGCAGGTTTGGTAATGCAGATAAATAAATAAACTTGTTAAACTCAACAATTATCGATTAACAATGCATTGTAGCAGACAAGTCTAAGCCATAAGGGTGGCAAAAGTAAACTAAAACTACGTAAACAAATATTAACTTAAGCTAGTGCGAGTAAATAATAAGCGACATTGTAAGAAAGGAGAGCAAAGAAAAAAAAATAGGTCGATTGCCAACAATAACAAAGTGTATGATATGTTTAACCGGAAATGTAACAATAGCAAAAGCGCCTACAGCCTAAAGGAAAAAACCTGTGTCAACTGAAATTTCCCTTTTGAATAAAAAAAAAAAAAAAACTTTCTGCAAAAAAAATTTACAATGGTAGCAGAACAGATATTCAAGAAATAAGTTTCGATACACTCATTGTATAATACAATCAAGCAAGAGGCTTGATTATTTTTGCCATATAGCTATCGCTTCTACTATTTAACCATATACACCCCACACCCCAGCTTTTTTCGATATTGATTAAACAATGTAGCGTTGCGCAAAACAACGAAGTTAAAAATAAGAAGAAAACGCCAGCATGACAACTGTAAGAAAACACGCATGGTTTTCGTAAGGAAAAAAGCAACCGGCAACAGTGGCTTTGCAACTGTCAATGAGTGTCACGCGTGTTTATGCATAAGCCCAAAAAAAGAGAGTAAATTGTTTTGAAAAAAGTTAGGAGATTTCACAGTACGATTTTACTAACATATACATATATATTTGTGGGTGCATACACGTATCGGATATATGAACCCCGTGTTTACTGTGTTACTATGTAGGCTCATGAACATTCACATGGATGTATAGAGGCTCGACAAATAAAACCGGAAATGCGCGCGGGCAGCCCGTTGGCACGTACTCGGCGAACCGGTGGAAGTCTGCTTAAGTTGGGTGGCGGCATGCAAGTTCGTTCGTGCATAAAATGCAGGATCGCGTGCTACATAAACACTGTTTGCTTCGCCGTATACATATGTAAGTAGTATGTATGTATATACATATAAAAGTATTTACCGGTCTTAGTCTTTCCGCTCGGCTCAAATTACATGAGCTGTTAGCTTTTCTAGTTCGAATGGCAATGATATAAAATGGGGGCCTTGAAGTATGTTGCAAAAAAATGTTGTCAATCATACACTGTCACAATTCGATTTGCAAAAATATTTTTATGTATTCTGAAAGCGTTAGGAGGAAATAAAAAAAATTCTAAACAAGATAAAGCAAATAATATAATTAAAAACATAATAATAATAATAATAATCAAAAAACAATAATTAGTAAAGAAATAGTAATTTAAACAAATAAAAGTAATTTAAAAAATATATATTAATAAAAAGTAAATTACCAAAAAATAATAATAATAAAAATATTAATAAAAATAACAAAAAATAATAATAATAAAAATAACAAAAAATTATAATAAAAAGAAACAAAAAAAATTAAACAAAATATAAAAAACAAATAAAATAATGTAAAAATATAATAATAATAAAAAATTTTTTTTAAAATAATGTAAAAACATAATCAAAAAAAATTATAAAAAATAAATAAAAATATAAAAAACAAATAAAGTAATTATTCAAAAAGTAAAGAATAAAATATTAAAAATAATAAAAAAAAATTGTAAAAATATGGTACATAAACAAAATTGTACCACTACAATAATAGGGAGAAGAAAAAACTCAAAAAATTTATAAATAAAACACAGTTAAAATCCACAATGTATGGAGACCAAATTAAGTGTTTAAAGACCTAACGGTTACACCCAAAAGACATTGTATTGTTCACGAGTTAACGACAACTTCACAAAACATTTTGTACAATTTGCGCATACAAATTGCTGTAACCATATGTATGTATTTAAATGTAGTGATATTATATGCTAAACTCATATGCACATCGCATCGAAGTATATGTATATCTAATCTCGAATGCGTGCAGCGTAATAAAACACTTTCCCCAACAATGCCACGTGTCATGCAATGCATGAAGCTTTTACAGTCGTTAACAATGCAAATGTATGCAAAACAGTACGCGCACAACACTATTTACCAACACAAGTATGTATATACATATGTACACATTTTAAACGCCGTGAAGTAGGCAAGAGCATTGCCGCCGCACTCAACTGAAACCACAGCTGACAGCCTAAAAATAGAACAGTACAACACGGCGTTTGATGGTGTAAGTTTATCAACATACCGTTATGTGATAGAGGTGTATGTAACTGTGAGTGCATTTTCGCGCTGAGAGACCGGAAGATGTAGCGCCATGGAGAAAATTGCATATATGCAAGCATCAGGACATGTTCTAAATTTGTACATTGAGCCGCACTGAATGCATTGCATGTTAAACAACAACAAAAACAAAAACAACAACTAACAACTGCGCTGTATAAACTTTGTGAATGATGTTGCATACCAAGAGCCAAATACGCAAAGTTAACGCAACAGAAGCCTTTTTCTTTGCCTTTTATGCATGCTTTTAACGCACACATACACACACACACATACTTACAACTAGATTCCTCTTTAATAAAAGCATCAGTGAAAATCTAATTTTATCTGCGCCTCCTTTGCCGCTGCTGCAACACAGCTGTTGTACACTTTTACATATGTATATGCACAATAGCAACAACAACAACTCCAGCGTGTAAAGCGGAAGCGAATAAATTTATTTGACTGTTGCATCCTGTGTTGGCGTTTCGGTGGCAAGCATCGCACAAGTAGGAAGTGTAAAATAATTAAATTGAAGGTGAAGAGCAACTACAAGAACATTAGATTGAAAGCTTAAGTAAGTGGCGAGGCGGTAATTAGTGTGTTAAGTTTTGCAAGTGAAAGGTAGTGTAAGCAAATTTATTAATATAAAATTGTTTGCATACATTCTGGCGGTGAGTGAATAATTAGTAGTGACGGAAAATATAGCCGCATCGAAGGCGCAAATTGTTGTTATAATAAGTGTTTTTACAGTTAATAAACTATACAGTTTTGCATATAGATTATTTTTGAAACCATTTTCATCGAATGAATAAATATTGCTTCATATTAATCATTTATATACAAACTTCTGCTATCTGCATAAGCATTTTATATGATTACCTCAAATTGCAAAATTCGCCAAAAATTTTATTTGTGTTAGCTAATACTATAAACAACAAAAAACGTTAACTTCGGTTGCAGCGTAGCTATAATACCTTTTACAGGTGCATTCCTATACCATAAAGGGTATAAAAAGTTCTTTATCTTGAATTTAATCAAATTTCAGTTTTTATGGCAGTCATATGCCATAGTGATCCGATCTGTACAATATTTTCGGAGATTATAGCGTTAACTTGGACAATTATCTATGCCGAATTTTGCGAAGATATCTTGGCAAATAAAAAAGTTTGCCATACAAGAATTTGATTTGATTCGTTCAACTTGCATGACAGCTACATTCTATAATGATACGATATAAGCGGTTGCGACAAATGAGCAGCTTCTTGGGGAGAAAAGAACGTGCGCAAAATATTAGATCGATATCACAAAAATTAAGGAACTATAGTTTGCGTATAGAATGGTGCATAGTTTCAAGGAAACTTTTTTCATCTAATCGATGAAATCTCAACTTTTACAACTCATCAGGCAACTGATCAACCTAACAATTGCTGCATGTCCACTTTAGGCAATTATTTAAAGAGATAATATTTGTTCTTCCAAATGATGAAATTTCGTAGACGTATCTATTCCAATTCTTGCTTTTTCATTTTTCAACTTTTCGCCATTCTATGCTTCTTTGCTCCAAAATAATGCCTATAAATCGACATTAGCGCAAATATCTCAATTGTCCGGCGCCTAAAAGCATACCATTAAATTTAACTAAAAAAATTTCGCCACTGGTGCTTTCACACGCACTTTTAAGTTACTATAAAATCTAAGTGAATAGTAATAAAAAAAATCGAGCTACAATCAACTCTTTGCTTAACAATTCAATACAGATTTCTGTCAGCTTTTTTGGTACTATAAAGATTATATGCAGCAAAAACTGTTTGAGCAACAATTTGGTGGCAGCCACTTTCTGGATGACTGACATACCATATGTATAATGTAGATACATAGAAACGTGCCATTTCACGCAGTTATTTACACAAACCTGGCACAAAAAAGTAAATATTTGACTAACGCAAATAGGACAGCACGCTCTCCTGCGGAAAAAGTTGTTTGTCAAAAAGTACACATAACTTAAAAAAAGGTGGACAATAGTAATAGAGGAATCCACTTGCGTAAATGCCGGCTAAGTAGATGGCATATGGTAGATAAATCACAATGACAAAGAGTAAAAAAGTGGTACGCTGAAGATAGCAAAGAGACAGATAAGTCAAAAGGACAATAAATTGCCAATAAGAAAATTATACTAAAGGTTTGGATTCAGGACCTACACATATATAATATACACACACACACATGTTGAGTGAAATTAGAATGAAAAGCATAGCAAACTTTGAGGTCGAAGCAGCCTGCGGCACCAAAAAGCCGGAAGGAAGGTCTTTAGAAACACGCAGAGAAAGAGAAATAGCCAAAAAAAGCAATAAAATCTTGTGGAGAATAATTAGAAAACGAATCAATATGGAAAAAATAAGTGGGCGCAACGACAATAAGGTGCTTAGGTGACCAAAAAGGCCCGCAAAACAAATAAAGTTCAAGTGAATAACCAAATGTTATCATACAACAAATATATCTATATTTAGGTTGAAAAAAAAAAAGAAAAAAGAATGTGACTAGCGACACACACGAGTACCGAGACAACTGGTTGGCCGAATGAGCCTTGACTAAGGCCAAATATAAATGCAGAAGCCAATACTAAGACCAAAGCCAAAGCCAAAGTCATAGTCACAGCCTTCGCCAAAACCGTTTATTTCATGTTTTTACTTGTGTATGTATGAGTATCTCTTATGCACGCTATAGTTATGACTGTCTGCGTGCAATCCACTTGTTTCAATGCGAAATGACTAAAGCCACGAACAGCTTGAAGCCAAATATGGACGGCCAACGGCACAACAAAAACGTACGAATTGGCGTTGTGGCTCAAAACGAAGCAACAACAATACATGCAGCTAGCAACTGTTGGCCGCCAATATATTTAAAATGCAAAGAACGTGGTGTCCAGACAAAGAATAAACCAAAAAAGAGTGTGAAGAAAATACCAATGTGGCAAATAAAGAAACCAATGCAAAAATAAATAAATTTTAAGCCAAATTAAATCGCCAGTGGCAGCAAAAGCATAACTATAATGGCAACAATAACGGTTGAAATGCATGCTGAATGAATGAACTGTAAAGCTGCAGGCAAGGCGACCGTCTTCGTGGTCGTGCGGTGCGAGAGCACAGTGAAAGTGGGAAGAAAGCCATGAATAATGTGGTTATGAGCGGAAACAAGGACTCGCAGCAGTGGTGAAGAATTCCGTTTCGTGAAGGCGGGAAAAGAATAGACAAGAAAAATATGCTTCTCAGACGTGCAACTTTAATTAAACAAGACAAAATATGTGAAACCAATTAAAATTAAAATGAAGGCATAAATTAAAAAAGCTCAAATTATATATTATATATAAAAAAAAATTTGGAAAAACATAAAATATTGGGAAATTAGATAAAATATAAATTTAAGAAGTAGAAATTAAGTAAAAAAAATTGAAAAATTAGATAATAGTAATTTACTAAAAACACAAAAGTGTAAAATAATTCAAAAAACAAGAAAAAAACGTAGACTGCGGTTGCACCGAAGCTATAATACCCTTCACACATATAAAATACAAGAACTTGATTGTGATCAGTGTGTATGACAGCTACATATGTATATGCTCCAGTGGTTCGACCTGAACAATTTGTACGGAGATTGTACCGTTACTTGAGAAAATAATTCGTGCCGAATTTAATGAACATATCTAACCAAATGAAAAGTTCTCCAAAAAGAATTTGATTTGGATCGTTCAGTTTGTATGGCAGCTATATGCTATAGTGGTCCGATATCGGCGATTCCGACAATTCATCAGCTTTTTCGTGTTAAAAGCACGTGTGTAAAATTTCAAAGCGATATCTCCGCCACTTATAAAAAATAACCGGGTTTATTTTTTAGTCCTAATGAAAATAATAATATATTTATCTACTTAAATTTACACCAATTCATTTCAAATCACCATTATTATAATTTACTTCGTTGATTTTGCAAAAACAAATTGCAAAAAAAAAATATTTTTCTAATATATTATATGTACATACAAACATACATTATATTTAAAAAAAAAAAAAATTGAAAAAATATTTTGCAGTCGTTTTATTTTTAATTTTTCAAATATATATGTACATATATTTTTAAACTGCAAAATATTTTATTTGTAAAATAAATTTGGAAAGCTTTATAATCTTTATAAAACTTTTTCATTCATTTTTTTAAAGTTAAATTTCATGTACCAAATATTACTTCAGCCATTTATTTACAATTTTCAAACAATGAAATTTGTAATTAAATGCTATTACCATAAAATAAAAAGTTGTAAAATAATCCAAATGATTGATGCACTAACATTTTCGTTATTTAATTTTTTTTTCAGCCAAAACAATGATAAACAGTGTCATATCGCATTATTACGGAGCACGCTTTGCTACAATGCGCCTAAAAGTATGCAAACAAAAGACAACTGCGCCGTATGTGAGCGCACATGTAAAAAGTATTGGGTAAATGGCGAAAATATGTCAACGGCAACACCCACAGTGGCGAAAAGCAATAATAATAACTGTAACTGGTAATGCAACAATAAAAAAAAGGCAACAACAACAACCATAGTTACTCAAATACACCAAATAGCGGTAAGTAATGTATGCACATGTGTATATATGTATGTATGTATATGTACACACTGCCTTTAAAACGCCCCCCATCCCGCACACAGACGCTCCAACTGCACAGCATGTGGCAAATTAAAGCCGACGCAGCCGTTGGCACCAACAATTTAGTTTAATACCCGTACGCGCCATGTTTCTAATGCCATGTGGAGCCGAGCGGCGCTCCTTGCCTTGCCTTGCTTTGTGTTATTCGGGAGCCACTGCCGCGAATGCCTGCCCGCTGCCACCTAACCTACAAGTGCACGATATGATTGGCAGCAGGATTCCCAATGGGTGGCACACACGCACACAAATGTAGCTGTATGGGTATGTGCGTACACTTTCACTGTAGTCAGCCGCAATTGTTGACATTACAACATTGGCACTTATGCCCTTATGTTGTTACTATATTGTTGTTGTTTTTGTTGTAACCGAGCCCTGGTTAAAAATGTTAATTTTAAAACATATTGGCCAAGAGAAAGAGAGCAAGAGAGAGAGAGAGCAAGAGAGGAGGGAGAAGAAGCGAGTGTGAGGGAGGTAGTGAGAAGAAGAGAGTGCTGTAATAAGGACAATAATGTGTTGTGGTTGCTGTTGTTGTCGCTGTGTCAATATTTATACAATTTCTTGGTGTTTTGTTACTGTGGCTTTTTACATTATTGTGTGTATGCATTTTCGCATGTGTATGTTATATATATGTATGTGTGTGTTGGTGTTGGTGGATTTTATATGATGCGCTTTTAGGGAGTTGAGCGTTAAATAGATAATGATAAATGTGTTGAATGTAAGTAGGGAAAACAGCAAAAACAACGCGCTGTTTCAACAAATCAGTAAAATGTAGGAGGAGAGGGTGGGATTCTCTTTCGATTTCTACAGGCAGGCGTATGGATCACTGACAGCCTGTAATGCGGTAGGTGGTACGCAATCACGGGCGGCCTTGGAGCATTACTAGAGCAGAAACGGGAGAAAGTAAATATGTACATATGTATTTATGTATGCGCCTATGTGTGTTTAGGCACCGCTGCTATCGGCATAAACAAGTGTGTGTTTCGACACTGATTCGAGTTTAGTAATAGACGCTTAAAATTTAATTTTGATTGCAAAGTGTTAGTCGATATATTGTAGGATTATAAGTAATGATGAATCAAATTAAGACATTACAAACGCTTACAGTGCGTTAGAAAATTAATCTGCTTTGTATTAAGCAAAAATAACAATTTTAATATACCAAAATATATAGGAACAGGCTTTAAAATGTGAAAATAATAATTTTTTGCCAGTTTATAGTCGTAAGTTTATTCTTATTACAATATTTTTTTTTTTATATTTTTAATTATTATTTTTTATTTTATTAATTATTTGTAAATTTTTTTTTTAATTTTTTTTTATTTTATCTTTTAATTAAATTTTTAATTGCTATTATTTTTTAAATTAATTTTTAGTATTTTATTTTTTAATTTTTAGTATTTTTTTTTAATTTTTAATATTTTTTTTCAATTTGTAATCTTTTTTTTTTAATTTTTAAATCATTTTTTTTTTTAATTTTTAAATCTTTTTGTTTTTTTAATTTTTAAATCTTTTTTTTTTTTAATTTTTAAATCTTTTTTTTTTTAATTTTTAAATAATTTTTTTATTTTTATATCATTATATTTTTAATTTAGTCGCTTTTTTTTAATTTATAAATAATTTTTCTTTAAATTTATGTATAAATTTTATCAATTTATGAATCTTTTTTTTTTAATTTAAATTAATATTTTTTCTTAAGTTTTAATTAATTTTTTTTTTAAGTTTTAATTTTTTTTTTTCAATTAATTAATTAAATTCTTTTAATTATTAAACATTTTTTTTTTTGAATATAAAGTGAAAAGACTAAAATTAAAAAATAATAATTGTTTCCCAGTTTGTAATTTGTGTATTAATAAAATGTTTTATTTTTTTCATTATATTTTTATTTTTTTTCACAATTTTTTAAATTTGTTTTTTTTTTATTTCATAATGTGAGCTGCAATTTTTTCATTGTCAATTTTCATTGGATTTTTTAAGTTTCCACAATTTGTTTCAATTTTAGTCTCATTCATTATCTTTTTAAATCGAATTCTTTAATATTCTTTTTTAATATTATTTTTAAAACTGTTTTCAAGAATTTTTTTTAGCAACTAACAATTTTCTATAATTTATTTTTATACTAATTTTTATTTATACATAAAGTGAAAAAGATTAAAATTAAGAAATAATAATTTTTTTTCCAGTTTATAATTTTTTTATTAACATAAAATTTAATTTTTTCCATATTTTTATTTATTTTTTTTTTGTATTATTTTACTTTTTCACTTTAATAATTTGACTTCAAATTTTTACTGATATTGTTTTTCTATGAGGTTTTAATATTTCTTTTTTTATCGGCTTCTTTAATATATAATATATTTTAAATATTCTTTTCACAATTAAAATATATTTTAAAAATTGTGAATTACTTCCACTATTTTAATAATTTTTTTTTTATATTTTAATACTAATATTATCAAGATTTTTGTTATAAATTATTTATTTAAAAAATATATGTTATCCTTTCTTTTTTTTTTAATTTGAAATTTTATTTTTTTTTAATTCGGTTTTGATATGTATATTATTTCTTTTAAGCTTTTTTAATTTTTTTGTTTAACTTTATCTTTGGTTAATATTTTATTTTAACTTTTTATATTATATATGTACATAC
Organism: Bactrocera oleae; assembly: GCF_042242935.1. Taxonomy (NCBI): domain Eukaryota; kingdom Metazoa; phylum Arthropoda; class Insecta; order Diptera; family Tephritidae; genus Bactrocera; species Bactrocera oleae. The sequence goes on from NC_091539.1 coordinate 8,134,038, forward strand.
ATACGGTAGGTTTTCAGTTTTATTTTCTATACATTTTTTTAAATCTTTTACTGGCTTTCAGCATATTTTAAATATAAATTCACTTTGTTCACCCTTTAAAAAAGTTATTTATAATTTTATTTTACAACCACAACGATAAAATTTATCTCAAAGTTATAGTTAAATAGACTCAATAATGTTGATTTTTTCATAAATTTTAAGTTGACAAAGTAAATATTAAATGAGTTTTTGAGCGCAAAGAAATGTGATAAGAAAACTAGACGAAGAGCAAGCACAACAAGAAAGACGTCAATCAAAATTAAAACATATGTACATGTATGGAAAATTTGTTATAAAAAGAAGTCGAAAGGCCAATACAAACAAAGTAAATAATAAAGATAATACAATATATTAAATGAAAAAAACTAAAAAAATAAAAAAAAAATTTATAAAAATAACAAAAATATATATGTATATATAAAAGAAATAAACAAAAATTAAATTTAAAAAAAATGTATGTAAATAAAATAATTTAATAAAAAAAAACGTGTATGTAAATAAAAAAAATTAAATTAAAAAAAAAATGTATGTAAATAAAAAAAAATTTAAAATAAAATAAAAATAAATAAACACAAAATATTAAAAAAAAAATTTTAACTAAAAATTATATTAATAAAAAAATGATTAACTAGGAAAAATATATTATTTTATAATTCTAATTTTTTCACGTTATATTTAAATAAAAAATAGTTTAAATAAAAAAGTTTTAAAATTAATATAAAGAAAATTAAAGAATCGGATTTAAAAAAATAAAAAATTAGACAAAAATTTAATTAATAAATGGAAATTTAAAAAAAAAATGTTTAAAAACTTAAAAAAAGTTAAAAAATAATAGCAAAATAGAGAATTCAAAAAAAATGTAAGATAACATAATAAAAAGGAACAAGTCCAAAGTCTAAAACTTAAAACTATAAATATACATATAATAAAATAATTGTGAGCATCTTAGCGAATTTATTTTTATACCAAATTTTTTTTATAAAGCTTTAAAATGAAATAAAATAGGTGCACCTATATGAAAACTTTACATAGATTTGTATGTACAACAGTAACTAGTACAAAAGCGCACTTGCAATGTTTAAAAGTGCATTCGACTCGGGTTAAAGTTGAACTAACCTTATTTGAAGAAAAAAGAAAAGTGCAAAAAGTAATGTGTGTATTCAACTCAAGTATAAAGAAAATACCACATAACCAAATGCATATATACATACATACATACATACATATGTGCATAGATACACATGCAAAACAAAAATGCATGTAATCCTTGCTTGTTAACCAAAGAGGGTCGCCGAGTTTAAAACAACAACATCAAAACTTAAAACAAAAACAAAATTTACAAGAAAATTGCGCCAAAGTTTACATGCATATCAAATGCAGCATGAAAAACTTGAAAAATGGTTGATAAAAAATCACAGCAGGATCAAATTGAATTCATTTCGAGAATTTTCGAAAATCTTTGCTTGCATTTGATCGCATTTTAGTGCCGCTTCAAGCGCACTTTTTGACTTTTAATGCGCTTTTCGCTTTACTTATACACTTTTACTTTGTTAACTTCTTTTATAACCAGCTTAGCGACATTTAACAACAAAAATTTCGTGCTTTCCTGCACACTTATCGCATTCGTAAGCAATAAGAAGCGCAAGTTAAAGCGCAGCAGCAGTTAACTTTTTATCTGCTTTACAGATAAGTGTTAGAAAAACAATCAGACTGCACAAAAAAACGAGAAGTGTTGGCAAACTAGCTTGTTTAACTTTTCCACAATATGCGCCTGTTCGTGGCACGATAAAAGTAGTCGCTAAGCAATAGTGTGCGGCATGACCACAAAATGTTGTTCAAGTTGTAGTTGTAATATGTATATTTATTTTGAAAACAAAACTAACGGTAAAAAATTGATTTAAAGCTTGTTTTCTTCTAAAGCTTTTAAGGTTATTCGCACATAAATTTTTAATAAATATTTTTAAATTTTCAAATTTTAGCCACTCACCTTTTCAATGTTGTACTTTTCGAGGGCTTGTGTCGCACAATCAACAGCATCCTGCTGCATTTCTTCGCTCATGTCGGCGTTTTTAATAACTGCTTTGCGATCTGACATTTTGTTTGTGGTTTTTTTAAGTTTCTTCTAATAAAAATTAGCAATAAATCTGCAAATAAACTGAAATGGTAGAGAAAATCATTAAAATTAGTTTGGAAAATTTAGTGAATTTATTAAGGTTATAAAGAAGTTTAATAATTATTGTATAATTTAAACAATTATATAAATATATATTATACTATATACTAACAAATTATCGGAAAATCTTAAACAACGCGTAAAATGCAATTATATACAGGCGATAAGTAGAAAATTTTCAAATTTGCGCATTTGACGTTTTTTCAAACGACTTCATGCCACTAGTTATCTTATACACCGTCAATGCGTACGCAAATAACGCTAGGCAATCACTGTCATATGTACATACATACATACATACATGCAAACTTATGTATGTACAACCTCATATCGTTCACTTTCAAATATTTGCATCTCACGGACTTTTAAACAATCAAAAGAAAATGGCACATTTAAATGGCAGCGACTCACGCGAATTTGTGCTAAACCCCGTCCGATAAAGCATACCTTGTGGCGCAATAGCTATTTGTTAATATCGCCTAACATCACACACGTACATATCAGCAAGCGCGCTTCGCGTACGCTGATAGCATGATACATGCATATATGGCTTTATTTTTCTTAAGACACTGCAATTGAAAATGTAATTCTGCTGTTAGAAGTCAAAATGCTGTGCTAGTTTTGCTTACGCTTGGGAAATTAAATATTAACAGGCGTATTTAGATATTAGTGAAGTTTTAAAAAGAATTATTTCGATTTACTGCCGAAATTGATTAGAGTGACGTCAATAACAGAAGCCCGTTGCGTTGCATATTTCAAGGCGCAGTATACATGAATCATGAGATTCATCGTTGCATAATTCAAGGCGTTGGCACTTATTTATACTTTTTTACTGTGATTAGTTGTTAAATGCGTCAATTTAACAGTTTTATGATTGAAAATTAAAAATTTATTGATTGGTGTTTTAAAAATAGCATAGCATACTTAAAGGCGTAGAAAAAATACAAATTTACACATATTTCCCTTTAGCAGGAGTAATATTAACACACGGGCTGAAAACCGGGCCTAACAAAATTGACTTCATTCGAGCGAAATTTCTTACTGTCGGGCATTTTTTTGAGGTCTACGAACAACCAACAATCGCTGGTAGCCAAATCTGCAGAATAAAGTGGATGCGGCCGTAATTCAAAGTGCAATTCATGCATTTGTGTCATTGTTTTGATTGGCTTGTGACACTTGATGAAACAAAATTTGTTTCTTTGTCATATGCGCTCGTTTTTTACAATTTCGGACTTGAAACGTTCCAATAAATCCGCTATATAATAGTCACAATTTATTGTTTTTCACTTCTCAAGTTAGTCGATGCATATTACACCTTTCATATTCCAAAATACCGAGGACATAACCTTTCCAGATGATTGTTGTGCTTTCGAGCGCTTTGGACGAGGGTCACCAGCTGCTGTGCACTCAGATGATGATCGTTTTGATTCCGTAGTGAAGTGATGGAGATCCATTGTCACATAGCGATGCAAAAATTCCGGTTTGTTACGTTTAAACATGGCCAAATACTGCTGAGGAGCATCAACACGTCGCTGTTTTTGGTCAACATTCAGCAAACTCGGCACCGCTCATGCAATATAAAGCCAACACGTTCTTTTAAAATCCTCACAATATCAGCTTTATCCCGAAACTTTACTTTCCGAGCCTTCAGAACGATTTTGTAGATTTAATTCATGTTTTCTGGTGTTACAGCCTCATTTGTACGCCCATTGTGTTTTGCATCATAGGTGTCTCTACGACCACGTTTTATGGTGGTTTCTGATGGTGTGGAATCACCATAACACTTTTCAAGCCGTTGCTTAACTTGTCAACTACGTATTTTTTCCCCATCAAGAAGCAGTGTAAAATTAAAAATTGTTTATCATCCATTGTTTTTAAAATAACAAAAGTAGCGTCACTCTTAGCACAATAACTCGCAAACTAATGAATATGTCATGAAATTTTAACAGCTGTCTTTTGCAGGTTAGTACTAACTGAAAATGAGGTGAATTTAATAAAACTAGCGCCATCTATGTGTGAGAACCGGTAATTTTCATAATTATTATAAAGACTTGAGTTTTCAGAAAAAATTAAAAATCTATCTCATTTAACCATAGCACATTATTAGACGAAGATTAAAAATCCATACATAAAATTTCACTAAAATCACGACAGTTCCACGAATTGATACTACTTGAACTATAATGTGCTCCGCATGCAGGGCAAAACGAAAAGAAAACTAAGCGATAAATTCTCCGAAAACAGCAGATATGTAAAACAATTGAATTAACATAAAGCACAAGCGGATATAAACTGTGCAATAGTGTATACTACACATACCAGACAGAAGGGATACGTATATACATACATACATATGTACATACTGCTAGACTAAATTGCAGACTTTACTGTTTTAAATAGGTCAGTTAAGGCGGCTCTAAACGGAAAATTACTAAAATATGCTTTTGAAGCGGCTTTTTAATGTTTTAGCTTATAACAACACACACATATGTACATACATACATATATAAGTGAGAATTTGTGTTGTAAAATCAACCCTTGGCACTCCTTTCAAAGAAAGCATTCAATCAATATGAAATAGAAATTCCGCATTCTTTTATTTCTACGGGAGCTTTAGAAATTTTGCTGCTGCCAAAGGACATCCATTATACCATCTAACTCTCTATCGGCATTTCAATAATTCTATAGTGAAAAAATGGCATACTAAGAGAACAAAAAGCTAAATGTGAACCATGAAATGCCTCAAAATGATAATGAATTAACCATATACCCATGCGCGTGTCAGCAATAGACAGCATATGGCCAGCAGCAACCCCATTCATGGGCAAACAGTGTAGGTAAAACAAACAAACAAAAAAAAAACACATAAAATAAAAGTAAAGTAAATGACTAACGAGCAGAAAGGCAGTCAGCAATTCGATTAGATGAGGGCAATTAGTGAGCACAATTGATAATGAAAGTGGTGGCGGGGTTAAATAAGGAAATGTAAAGAAATGTCGCAAGGTAAGACACAATGTGAGGCCACAACAACAATTACATGCAGTGTTATTCTTTTTTTGTTGCATTCACATTTTTTTTGTTGTCATTGCAAATGAATGGCAGGTTAATTGCATTATAGGCGTTTGCACGCAGACATGAAGCGCGCCAAACTATACGAGGAAATCAGAAATAATGTGAAAATTGCAATACAAAATTTGCACCAAATGAAAAATTGTAGAATTGTATCAATATCTGTTAGAATGCCTTGAAGTATGCAATGATTTCGTTGTTGTTGTATTACAATAACACAATAAATTAAAAAAATTTTCATACACTTATACACGTATACTATATACATATTTAAATTTAATTACTACTATCCAGAATTTAATTCAAAGCGCCTCAATTTACTACACAAGATGTAGAAAATGACGTTTAATATATCACTATCATATTAAATTTCCCAAATTAAGAAACAAAACATTTATGCAGTCACGATTTCTTAAGTTTTGAAATTTTTTAAACAAAACAAAATATAATGTATACGCTGTGTTGGGCATATTGCGCTAACTAACATAAACAATAACAAACTGAGAATAAATATATGACAAGTTCCATTAAGAGAATCCAAACACATGTCATACTTTCTTTAAAATTAAATATTACATTTTGCTTATTAAATGTACACAATTGAATTATCGAATGAATGAACGCCAGCTCTGCAATGAGGTAACACACAGCAATGCACCAATAGCAAAATACAATTCAACGGCAAAGATCAAAATGAAATGTCAAGCGAACTGCCGGCAAAAATACATATACGAATGTGTCTGCTGTTGATCAACGGCAACAAAACTGAGCAAAACCAACACAATCAGTGCTGTCAAGCACATTCAATCACATTCACGCACATTGCACGGACAGCCAGCGCTCAATACCCGGGCTGTTTAATAAATGCATATACCGACACGCTGTAACAAAACGTTTGAACGGCTGTATGACAATTTGTCGTTGAAATTATAAATTGTGCTTTATCAAAACAGACAGACACATGATGCTAGGACAGCTGACATAGCTGCATTGGTGTAGGTTAAGACGTTAACAAAAAGAAATGTGAACAAACGTAAACAAATGGAAAGTAAAAGTGTGCAATGCATTTGAATGAATATAACGTGCTATTAAGAAATAAAATTTTAAATTATGCTATAAAAAGAGAATTGCAAAGTTTTGAAAGCAACTGCAGCAAATAAACTACCTAATGAAGCTTTGGTACATATGAAAATATTAGCGCCACTAGTGAGAGCATCATTTAGTTTTATTTTAAACAATTGAATTTTATTTGATTTAAATTATAAAATGGGAATATTAAAGTATCCAAAATTTTAACTTCCCAGCTTGCAAAAACAAATTATACGCACACTTCAAATATTTGACATACATAGGGGAATGCTGAAATGACGTGTTGTCGTCGCCTATCTAATATAAACTGTGTAGGCGGCAGGCACGTAAATATGTAAAAATATGTGTTTTTTATAAAGGTTTATTGTGGATTACTAGCTTGAGCTTTTTTCCCCAAATGTTTCTGTACAAAATTACTTTTTGAAAGGATTTCAAGCTTTTTATCGCCTCTTTATCCTAAACGGAAGTGTTAAAAATATTTACCATATATGCAACTATCGCTTCTATAAAAAAAAAACTATGATATATGACAACAACAAAACTATATAAAGTGCAACGCTGTAGACAATTTTTAACGCCCTCATTTTACTGACAGCTTGTTACTATTGTTTTCATTTCTTCGTAGTATTTTTCCCTTGCAAACAAATCACACTATGTTACCTTGTAACATTCACTTGCATTCAGCTGTGAAATGTCAGTTAATTATAGTGTGAAATTTCTCAAAATTGTTTTCTACATTTTTACCAAAGCAATTTTCTTTTTGCGCCAAATATACATATACTCGTACTTATGTATGTATAGTACTTGTTTGTAGAATCATGCCCTGCATGCATATGTAGGTATGTAGAAACGTTTACATATATTTATGGCTGTCGGCTGTCTGTGCAATTTGAAGCTCAGGTGATATTGCACACACTTCATTTTAGTTTTGTATTTGTGTGCAATATAAATGATGTTTGCAAATTGTTTTGTTTTGGAAACCGTAATATATGATTTATGCCAAGCCATGTGTTACTAGCCATTTTTAAAGTTATTTAAAAGTTTTCGATTGTAGTATTTGATACTGCTTCCTCTAATAAAAGTTTTTTTCTAATATAATTTTAAACAAATTATATTACGAAATCTTGAATCGATCGAAGTAATATAATTTTCATTATACGTAGTTGAACTATTTTTATACGAATTTATTGAAGTCAGCTAAAAGTAGTGGATACCTACAGCGTCAATAAAAGCAACAATATTTTAGAGTAACCATCAGACACATGTGGAATGGCCAATAGCACTATACTTAACTGTGTATTTAAACTTCGGGTAGTTCCAAATGTTACCAATTTTGTCAATAAGCTTCTATTTTAATCAAACATTACGTCAGTATCGAATAATTTCGGCTATACAGTGGTTTAGCATACTCCATATAAACACACCAACGAATATTTAGCCGATGACCATTTTAAGTCATGCCAAAGTTTCTGAGCTCTTGATACTGGATTTAGCAAAAATAAAATTGTTGTTTTTTATACCAGTATGTAAATTTGCTTTGCTTCCGCTAAGCACGAGTATAGTACAAAATGAAACTGGTATGCCATACGACATAAGCTTCTTCTATTCTTCTCATGATTTACACGTTACTTCACTAGATGTAAGGCGTAGAATCTACACATGAGCACACATATTTCCAAAAATGTAACCTTTTTATTAAATAAAAAATAGTATTTAACATGTTGAGTTTCCGCTAAAAAACATGTTGTTTCTCGAACTTTCATTTTGTTGCTAATTATGAAATCAGATTTTGCAAAATCATTAGCGTACCACCTGCTAGTTGGGTGCATGAGTTAATGTCACCACCACCACCCTCTTTTAACCAAAAATGCTACATTTGCAACAACAATAACGTCTGATAGTCGACCATCGTCCGCTCAGCACCATCCTGTGTCAAAGATATACCGAAAACAACATTTGCCGCACCAACCGTCAATCTTCACATTTTAATGAAAAACATTTACGGCAATTTAGTATTTCGTTTTTTTTTTACCAAGACATTTCATACAATTTTCACACTTTCTGTAGATTTACAGCGCTAAATTTTAACTTACCTGTACAATTTCTGCTACTTGTGCTAGTTTTTAGCAAACAAATCTGATTTTTCAGCTTTTTACTTGGCTTTTCGGCACTATTTCTTCTAGTTTAGATTTTTTTCCTCTAAAATTTTGCTTATCTTCTTTCACACACTCGATGAATTTCTCAATGAAAACTATGTTTTCTTAAACCGTTTCAACGAATTTTCTTTGTGGAAATTTCAATACTTCAGATAAACGAATATATAAAATAAAACAGTTCAAATCAAAATTCCTTTGTATAGGTACTTTTCAAAATATATTTGGCTATACAATTTCCACCAAATAAATTCCACTCACGCTTGACGTATGTGTTGTTTGCACGGCTTTTCGCGGTACTCTGCTATTTTACTATACGGCGAATGCTAAAATGCAGCTGCAAATACGCTCTCTTCTATGTTAATGCGGAAAGAGAGAGCATATGCAAGAGCAGGAGAAAAGATGACGAGGCAGCTTCTAGCAGGCGGCTTCTATCAACTTCGTGTATTGAGTATATTTTTAACAAAACAGTGTTAAGAAATTTCCCAACAGCATTCACAATAGTTTGCAGAAATGTCATTCTATCGAAATTGACATTAGAAATATTGCAGTTATACGGAAGTGCCGGTGGATATACTATTTTGTTCATCAATTTACACAAATACAGAAATTTAGGAACACATTTTTTGTAATGCGTGGTTATATAGTAAAATAGATGCAATAGAGTGTGAATTTATTGCAATTCTAGCTATTTTTGTGTCAGTTTTGACGCTTTTACTCAACTGTCAAAATTTGCCTATTCAAAATGATGTTAATATATTTCAATTTTAGCTATTGAAAAAATTAAAATTATTAAATACTACTCAATTACAGAGCCTCATATTGATATAACCAGGCTTAAACAATTTGGGAGAAAAATTAGATTTTCAATTTTGAATTGAATTTTGTCAGTCCGGTATTCGTAATTAGAAATTTGAAAATTATTATTTATTAAAATTTTCTGTATACAATATAAAAAACAAATAATTTCAATGTTAATTCAATATTTTTGTTATGCATTGTTTGCAACGCTGCATTAAAAAAACAATTATGCTGCAATTCAAACAATATACATGCATAATTTGCTATAAATAACACAGCAAACATTATAAATATACCAGAAACATACCAGAAATGCGCTCACAATAGTTATTTCCCAATTCAGTAGCGCTCAAACTGTGCATATCCCCTACAGTAGGACACAAAGTTTTCACACTATTTTTAATAATTTTCTATTAGTACCACACTTATGCAAATTTTTGTTTAATTAATACATTATTTAAAAAATAATTTGATAAAATTTATTGGTAATTTCACGCGCTATAAACGTGCACTTACCTTGCATACAGTAACAAGTAAAGCTATTTCTCAACTTCTTGGCGCGGTTTCTGTGACTAGCTTACTTCGTTTCTTTAATACTCCACTTATTTCGTGTTTTGTTTTTTTGTAATTACTAACTAAGTTTCCCTAATACTTTTACGAATTTTTACGTCGAAGACTACGGTTTTATTGCGTTTGCTTTAGTTTCGTACTTTATGCATGCTCTTTTAAGTATTACTTATCACAAATTGGCGGTTGAACAAGTTAACGTTGATTTTGCTGTTGTTGATGCTGCTACTCCTGCAACTACGTTCGCTGACAAGTTGACTTTTTATAAATCAATAAATTCGCAGGCGCACGAAAACACAGTTGTATTCATTGTTTTTGCCATTCCTACGCTCATTTGTCACTTTTCCACAGCATTTACATATTAGGGGTTGGGGAGGCGGTGTAATCAGCAGGAAACTATTAGCTGCTGCGAAAATCCCCACTAAATCCTTTATTTCATGGTATTTCAATGCTTGGTGCTGTAGGGACTTCTCGTTAGGTGGCGCTTCGTTGTCAAAAGGAAGCATGCGCACCTCCAATTTATCGATGACAAATTGTTTGGCATTTAAAAGTGTTGCCAAGTGATGACCTAAAAAGCAACTTCAACAAAAAATGCATGTAAGGATACGGAACTATAGAATATGGGTAAAAAATAAAATTTAAGTTTATAAAAAGGGTATAGCGTTATCGATATATTAAAAACTGCCGCGCCTCAGTTGACCCATTAAAAACTATTTAAACTTTATTTTTATATATGTATAAAGCTACCCCTCTAATCGCTTAAATAAAAATACACCTACATATGTAAATTTCCTCTGCTGCAAAAGCGAAAATTCGCGCCTACCTCATTTAAATGCAAACAACAAAATTTATCGCGCTTCTCTTTATGGCCGCTCAATTTACAACAGTTCAAATTTCACAGCGGTTTACTTCTTTCACCCAGTGTATATACATTGTACCACTGAATTTGTATAAAAACTAAATGTATGTATGTGCATATGTATGTATATACATTAGGGTGCTACAAAGAAAATAAATTTAAATAATTTGATCTACAAACATACTCTCCAAAACACTCTTGGTGTTTCAGTTAATATTAATTATGTGTAAATTAAATTAAATTTAAAAAAATAATAATTTTTCCCTTTTCCAATTATACAGAGTGGCTCACGAATCGTGCTACAAAAACAAACCGTCGTAACTTTTTTCTGTGTGAGTATTCGGCTTACTTTGGGCAAGTTTTTTAAAAATGAATGCTTGGGATACCGAAAAGAGGGTTTGGATAGTGCAGCGGTACTATGCTTTGCAGTCCGTCACTTCCGCCTAAAGGGAATTCAGACGGGTTTTTGGCGGAATTCCGCTAAGTAGTTGGACCGTCATGAGGTTGGTATCGCAGGAAGACCGCACCATCCAGATGCGGCTGTTATATCGTCAATTCAGGGAAATCCAAAAGGTTCGACTCGCAACTTATCGGTGTAACTTGGAGTTAGTAGCTGGTCATTACAACGGATAATCTATGATGACTTAAACCTATTTCCGTACAAAGTTCAAATAACAGCTTTAAGCCTTCTAGATTTACCTATTCGCCTAGAATTTTGCTAAAAGGTTATTGAAAAGGCCGAAGGATACAATAACTTGATAAATTTCCTGTTTATGTCTGAATAGACCCATTTTTTCTAAACGGTAAGCATGTATGTAAAATTTGCGTATATGGAGTGTATAAAATCCAGAAATAGTCCACGAGACGGAACTTCACCCAAAAGGAGTCACTGTGCGGTACGCAGTTTCATTAAGGTGTATTGGCGGGCCATACTTCTTTGAAGAAAACAGTTTAACAGTAGGCTCAAGAAACTCCACTTTCCTCTGGTCCCCAATATCACCTGACCTGACCGCACCAGACTTATAAAATAAAAAAAAAGTTGCGATACAATAAAAAAAGTAATGCATTTTTGCATCGAAAAAAAAACATTTGAAAGAGAGAAAGGGAGAGTTAAAAAAAAATTAAAAATTGTTTTTTAATCTATATATGTAATTATTTTTTTATACAAATAATATAAGATGAAAAAAGTTGAAAACAAATTATTTGTAATTTTTTAGAGCGCCCTTATATACAAACATGCTTTTAATACCATACAATTAGCAAGTATAGATATTTATATATATTTGTTGTTACTTGTCCTCTTTCCTTACATTCGTATTTTGTTGCTGTTGCTTCGCATCTGTGTTTTTGTCTGCCTATATCCAATTCCGGCGCACAATTTCATTTTGCTTGAACGTTAATCTGTAGCTTACTACCTACATACACTTCATTGTATGCACGTAGTATGCGTGTATGTGTATATGCCTGTGTAAAACACTTATCCGGTATCTGGTTTTTCGCTGTGTGGAATTATATTTGTGTTTTTACATATGTAGGTATATATGCTTGTGCATACATATATGTATATATGCGTATATTTATCGCGATAATTATGTGTGTCAAACTAGTTTAGAAATCGATAATTTTTGCATAAGCTTCATGCAAGCCAACTATCGGTTAAATCACTGATTAGTTACCCAATAGCGCTACTAGAAATTTCTGTTAGAGTTTTTATGTGTTTCTTAAGGCAAATTAATAAAACTAACCTGTAATAACAGGTAGATAAAATAAAAACATGTAGCTTTGAATCCTTTAGTTTGGTATTTTTTGAATTTTCTGAGAAATCTTAACATAGCAATATGTATTTTTTTACACCATCAGAAAATAAAGATTTCAACGACGAAAAACTTCACCGGCCTTTATATAAACGTAGATATTTTGATGTAAGAATTTTCGTTTGAAAATGAGTGTGCTTTTTCGTAGATATTTTGATGTAAGAATTTTCGTTTGAAAATGAGTGTGCTTTTTCATATTAAGTAAAAATAAGGCGAAAAACTAAATATTTTAAGTCAAAAGCTGACACTGTGTTTAAGATATAAAAAGCTAAGTTTACATCCAATTTTGTGTAAGAAATAATTTTTTTTGTATAAGTTAAAAATAAAAAACCCAAAAATTCGATTACTTTAATATTCCTCATAAAACTTGATGTTATGTGAAAATGAAATATATATATGTCACCTACAACTTAGCCAGTTAATTTTTTGTGATAGCATTTTGAAATTTGTCAGTAATCGAGTTAAACCGTTTTTCACCTTTAAAACCTAAAACACTTCCCTCCTTGCCACTTCTCGACCTTAGATCGCCCGTAATTTATTTTTCGTGTAATTTTTGTTATATTATTTTTCATTTTCAATTCATCCAATTATTATATTTTTCACTTTTAAATATTTTCAAAGGCTTCAGCCCTGATCTAATAAACAAAAATCAAATATTCGTGTCACTTATGGGCTTTTTAGTTTTAAATATTTCTCAATATGCACTACTGTGCAAAACTACTTTAGATACAATCATAAACACACACAATCATAATGCATTCATGCTTTACAAACTGGTTATAGGGTTTCTCAGGCTATTGATATTCCCACTCGTTGCTTCTATCGTGCCGTGTTTTCCAACTTCAGCCGCTTCGCATGCAAGCATATGTTGCACACATGCATAAGTATGGAAATTCAACTTTGTCTACACGTACACACCCTGTTTGCGATAACCATCGACTTAGTATATTTATATGTATGGTATAACACAATAAAACACTGTATAGCTTACATAGTCACTTTACTTGCCTGTCGAGTGATTTTTATCGTATACTGTATTTATTGTGTGGCATAGAAAATATATTCGCTCTTCTCAGGTATTCACATTTATATGTTTGTATATATTTATATGTAGTATAGTGAACGACTTCTATATTTGCTTTATATAAATTTTTCTCACTCATATTTCATTTGCTTGCAGTATATAGTTATTATATACATATAATATATATTTATATATTAGTATTTGTGCCTGTATAGCGTTCGCTACGGGCTGGGTTCGTTTCGTTTGAATTCGTGCGCATTCGTCTTAGCCGTAACGCTATCACATTGCTTGCTTGCTTAACTACTACATATCGAGGCAAGCAAACGAATTTCTATGAAAACTAATGAACAATTATTTTTGTTTCCGTTTGTGTTCGCCGTCGTTAGTCATTTGAAATGCGTATTAGTCATCGTATGACTTGCCAAATGGTTTGGCACTTAAATAAATATTGTAAAATATCTACCTACATGTGCATATGTTTCAGTTATATAGTTGCGTTCAGCATTTCTATCGCGCATACGAACCTCCCGGGCGACTTTAATCGTGTACAAAAACCATTGCATGAGAAATACATAAGCACGTAGTCTACATATAGTTATATATGTACATATCTACTTTGTGCCTAGGTTTGTGTTTCTAAAGCCATATATATGCATAGGTACATATGTATGTATGTACCCACTAGCAATTTCAAACTGCACTGTCGTTGCCTTTCAAGTGTTGGGTAAACGACATTAATCGTGACATTGTGTTTAATTGCATACAATTTCATTTAAGGTTGTGTATAAGTATTTGAGCCAATGTGCGCTATTCTCAAGTGAATACCCATATCCATCGTGTTATCGATTTTAGTTTTAGTTGGGGTTGTGCGCATACTCAAACAAATTTGCAAAAAGTTAGCGCTAAGTAGAAGTGTCGACTACATCTGGTCGGACTGAGTGGGGTGTACGGATGTTGCACTATTGGGCTTATAAATTGTAGGTGCTTACGTCATTGATTCATTTGAGGTCTGTCGTCTGTGAAGAATTGAGTTATAAAATAATATGATATAATTAAGGACAAAGCTGTGAAAATGTAATACGTAGAAATATACATATGTATGTATGTATGTATCTACGTATTTGTATTTTGATATACATATGTATGTACATATTCAATAATTACAATCGATATTATTTTCTCTTCATTAAGCAGTGATGTATATGTACATGCGTATGTAGGTAAACTAGTTTTTTGATAGTTGCGTACGCCATGAACAAAAAATGGAGAAGACTTATATTACTATGAAGAATGATAGAATTAGAGATTGAGACAGTTTAACCCCGTTATATTTGCGTTTGACAGCAAAATAGTTTAGTTTGTGACGTCATGAAGAAGAAAAAGTTTTCAATTAGTATCAAAAGTGATAGAAATATTTATTACGACAGTTACATCCAGTTAGTTTTTTTCTGTCAACCGACGAGCTGAGTCGATTTATACATGTCCGTCTGTATATATGTATGTACTTGAACTAGTTCCTCAGCTCAATCTTATATTATAAGGCGTTAGAAAGATAAGATTTCGTATTAAAAAAGCTTTTCAGATGTGGCTAAACTCAGAATTGTTTGAGCAGGCGTCAAAGGCGAAAACACAAGGCAGGCGACTGAAAATGTGGAAAGTATTTATAGGTTTGATACTGTAACAGCCAATGACGCGCTATTTTGGTTTCGTCGATTGCGTTTCGGGAATTTCGATATGGACCGAATTTCCATTTGTGAATCGCAACCAAATCGTTCCATTTCTCAAGCGAATAGTTGCTGGTGAGAAAAAGTAGGCCACTTGCGACAACGTCAAGCGTAAGAGGACCTGTTCGAATCATTATGAACCGACGCAAACGGTCATCCATGCAAACGGTTCACGAGCCAGGATTGACAGCCAGAAAGTTTATGCTAAGGTTTAATGGGATTGGCAGGAAATCATCTACTTTGAGCTGATCTCCTACGACCAAATTCTCAATTCGGAACTGTAGTCTAAACAATTGGACCGTTTGAAAGAAGAAATTGTCCAGAAGCAGCCGGCTTTGGCCAATAGGAAAATTGTGTTCTATCAGGAGAACGCCAGGCCACACACTTTGATAGCGACTCGCCAGAAGCTTTGAGAGCTTGGTTGGGAGCTTCTTGTGCATTCACCTTATAGTTCGGACCATGCATCAAGTGATTACTACCTGTTCCTGTCAATGGCTAATGATTTTATGAAAATTCGCCTCAAGAGAAATTTCTGAAAATCGACTGTTCCAGTTTTTTTGCCAATAGAGACGAGGGCTTATATAAGAGTGGCATTATGACAGTACCTTTCAAATTGCAAAAAATTATCGCACCAAACGTTGCATATTTTACCTAAATCGGATAACTTTAATTAAACTAAATAAAATTTTCAATGCAAAAACAAGAAAAACCATTAACTTCGATTATACCGAAGCTACAATACCTACAGAAATAAAAAAAGTTTGCCATACAAAAACTTGATTTAGTTCGCTAAGTTTGTATGGCAGATATATGCTATAGTGGTCCGACATCGGCGATTGCGTCAAATTAGCAGCTCTTTGGGGAGAAAAAAACTTGTGCAAAATTTCAGAAAGATATCTCAATAAGTGAGGAACTAGACTTTGCTAAATCGACTCGCTGATCATTTATGTATGTGTGTACATACATACAAGTACATACATATGTGCGATATATATTTTATAAGGTCTCTGACGGTTTTTTTTAGTGTTACAAACTTCTTTTCAAACTTAATATATACTGTTCTGGATATAATAATAAAACAAGTCATAGAGTAGCCTTCAAAATAATTTTATAATATACACATGTATGTACATATGCATACATATGTCCAAAAATATTGTTGTTTTAGTTTTTTCACTCTTTTGCCCTTTGCTGGACATTTTGGTATGAACTGAAACTTGGACTTTACGCAAGTCAGCTTAAATTTAATCGCCTTAGCATTATATATTTCTATTACACACATACATACATATGTACATATATACTTACGTACGTACATTGTATGCAAGTACCAACAATTTCAAATCCAACGCCCATTAAAAGAGCATTGCATGCATTTCCGTTTCCAACTGTCCACGGCATGCCAGGAAATTCACACACACACGTACACCAGAATTTCGTGTTTAAAAAGCCATCAACGTAGATTGAGTCAACCAAAATAAGATTGAAACGCTAAAAGAGGCGAAAAATAACAAAGTGATAGCGAACAACTGCCAACAATGTGCAATAAAACAAAATTTGCCCCACCTACGGCAACATTTTTAAACAAGTTTTTACCCGCCTGCCACAACATTGGTACATATAAATACATCTTTTGATGTGCCGGTAAATTATCCCCCACTTTTCAGACACCGAAATTGGCGCCAATCGGTCAAAAGCGCGAGCAAGTAAACAAAAGCGTAACAAATAAGAAGCAGCAAATCAAAAAAACAGCAAAAACATTCGTTGATTGCTGTCAACCCAATAAAAAGTGTTTGGATTTCGCACAGCGTGTGGCGGCGGGTCAGGTGCTGCGACTGCTGTGATTTGTTTTGATTGTGGTTTTTAGGTGAATTTCTTAACGATTTCGCGCCACCACCACAGAAGGAAAATAAATGAGCACCACGAAAATAGAAAAAAAATACAGAGGCATTTGCGGAGCAATGAAAATCAGCTGTGCAGCGCAATCTTTGTTTTGTTTGAGATTTGCTTTGCTACGATTTTTTGTTTTTGTTGTTACGTTGTGTACCAAAACATCAATAGACGCATCAAGTATTTAGAAACGGGCTGATAACAACACTAATATGCATAATTTACACGGCGAAGGGGAGATATAGCGACCGACGTTTGTGGCGCGCATAAAGCAAGATGCGATAAGGGTTATTTTGGCGCTTAAGTACTGTTAGAGTAACAATTTTGGAATTTGTGTAAAACTTGGTATTTCATAATTTATATTATATATTATATTTAATTTTTGTTTTGGTAAAACTTGAGAGAAGAGCGTATAACGTTTATGCGGAAGCTTGAAATCTTGCTAATGACTAATTTTCTAGAAATTAAACAAATTTAAAATAGACTCTAAAAAAGTTCATTATAATATTACAAGCAATGTTATGTCTAAAGCTGCAGTATTTGTTTGCCACTTTCAGTATAATTATGCAGACGCCCATAAAACCCATAAATGAAGATTTTTAATATTGCTCCTTACATAAATGTTACATACATATATTATTATATAAATACATATATGTATTTTATGTACTATATTTACATACTTTTTTTTACATTATTTCAATATATTTTGATACATTTTACATATTTTTGCATTACCTTACATTATGCGCCGCTAGCATGTGCAATCGAAATTTCATACATCTGTACAATAAATTATGCATTATGCAATTCAGATTTATTTTTCAAAACACAGCATTTTCTGCCATTTGCCGGTATTTTTAACCACAAATTCAGCACAGAAGCAGCTTTTGACTATGCTGCCCACCACTAAATCCCCCATAGCTGTCGCAAGCAGCCCGTTTGGCTCTCGCATCGACTTGCTTTACAACGAGCCGCTGTCAATTGTCAAGTGTAAACGTAAACTGCCGTTGTTGTGCATCAAACGTAACAACAATGCAACAAGGTAAATAAAAGAAATAGAAAGCAAAGCAATAATAAAAATCAAAAACAACGCACAGTGTGCATTAAACCGCACAATGCTTGTTCTATCAACCAGCAGCAACAAAATTCAAATACGCAAATGTTGTTAGTGTTTTCAATTATGCTATAACAGTATCCATTGCAATTCTATGCGTTCCAACTAGAAGCAATTTTCATGAGCGTTAAACAAAAATAGTTACTACTACTACTTTAATATATTTCTTACAAATGGCAAATAATCTTTCAGTTAAATAAATGGTAAAATTAAATAAAAATAAAAGTTTGTGTATTGATTAACACCTAACTGCTTTTAAGGCCAAGCAAGCATTTCATTCTATAAATGTGTTACGTTTAGGCAGCGTATACGTGAATGTAGAATATTTTGTTCAATATTTTCTTGAAAATAATCTACGATAAACATTTTAATTTTTTTTTTTATAAAAATAATCTATGATAAAGTTTTTAATTTAATAATATACCAGCTTGTTAATTATCTTATCGAAATATGTCTCTATATACAATTTTTTCCTAACAGTTGTGCCCACAGTACAATTACAAGCATACAGTCTGAAATCAAATTGCCCGCTTGCCATGAACAAAGTGGAAAAAAATTCCTCATATATAAAGTAAAAAAATATACAAACAAAATATTACAAACGCAGCCATAAAACAACAACTATATATACGTACCTATATACATATATAGACGAAGCAAAACTGTGAGTTTCACAGTGGTGAAACCACTGCGAAGGAGCACACAAAAAGGGGAAGCAAGAATAAACGAGTAAGCAAGAAATGGGGGAAAATATGCAATGCATATAGGGTGCCAATATATTAATTAAATATGATAAAAACTGTAGTCACAAAGACATATATAACTTGAAAATAAACTTAACTAATCAAATTACAGTAATATTAGTGCATAATGCCAACTGTCCCAAACTCTTATTTCTTACTTAACTATAACTTTCTTTACGGCCTCATTAATTGTCATAAGTGCAATTATTTACGGTTGTACACCCTGTAATACATAATCTCAAATAATAGGAACTAAAATGTATATAGCACACAAGCAAGCATTGAAGCAGACTGGCGACAAGCAAGCAATCAACAACGGGTATTACAGATAGCTCTTGTGCAAATGAGCGCTGTATGGGGTAGCAATAAGGCGTAAATTGTGTGAGTGTGAGCGAGCCCGCAATATGAAACTTTTGTAATGTAAATGGATAGTGGAAAGTATGGAGGAGACGAAGCGATACAACGACGGCGTTTGCCAAACGAGTGACGATAGTTGAAGTAAAAGGTTGTAAAATGACATTTCAACCGTTTCGGCGATCAAAGAAAATTGATTAACGCGCCAAAAGCAGCAAAAAATATAATTGAAGTGCAAAGAAATGTCAGTAGGAAGTGCAACACTGCACCCAAGTGTCAAATTTGAAGCTAAAAACCAATTAGACTAAATAGTACAAATTTATTTAGAAGGCCAAAAAAAATTATTTTATAAATACATATTTAAAAGTGTAGAGAAATCCAAGAGAAATATTTGTATAAAAATCTCTATACAATAGAGAATATATTGTATGAAAAAGAGAAATCCAAATACATCTACAACGAATAAAACGAACATTTTATATACGACAAGCGTATATAAGCGTTCGGAATTCAGTGGAAGTGGCATGTGAAATATAAAAAACAGGTACAAGGCAAACGATAGCAACAACAAAAGCGAACCGCAATAACACAGGGTTGTATGTGTGCATATAATAAAATAACGTAGCCCAACACAGTTCACCACACTACAGGTAGTAGTGGTAGACAGAGAGAGTAAAGTCTATATACAATATTTATGTTATATGTGTGCATCATCTCGCTTTGGCCTTGTTTGACAGTTCGTTATTTGACTTGGGCACAGTCGTCTCTGTGTAATATTGCTAGCTAGCTAGCTGTAGCGAATTAAGTGAATATTTTCAATTTATATGGAGCTGTTTAAGAAAAGTTGACAACGTTGTAAAATGTTTTTAACCTGATATTTCACAATTTAAAAAGTTTGTGAATTGTACCCAAGCAAACAGTGAGGTTCAAAATAGACGCTCATATAAGAAACATTTAAACCGTTTGCAAAAGCTATCTCTAATCCAGCACATACGGTCGCGCAAGAGTTGCTAAATATGTGAGAAGTTTTTGGTTTGTGTAGAGCAATCGTTTAATTTAACCAACGCGAACAGTGACGAAAGAAATATTCTTTCCTACGACTTCATTGTCAAAATCAATACAAACAGAAATAAAATTTTATAATTGAACAAAATTTCTCTAGACGTGTAAAAAAATTAATTTCATACTAATAAAAGAGGCAACCAACAACAACGAAAGCAAAGGAGTGACAACGAATATAGGGAAAAGCAGAAGAAAAAAAAAACTTAAGTAAATAACAGAAGGAAAATAAGCAAAACTGAAAACAGACAGAAAGTTGTGAAAATAGTGCTGTAAATAAATATTTTGCTGTGGCGAAGAAGCAGACATTTAATAAAATTGTACGAAAGTAAAACTAAAGTAAATTTATATACTCACACAAATACATGTTATATGCGACGTACCAGTTGTGTAGAATTGTCCATCTCTTTCTCTGCAATCGCGAACAGTGGATGATGTGCCTGCGCTCCAGCTGTCATGTATTAAATCCAGCAATAAATTACATACGAACGGAAACCCTGACGGCAGTGGCTGCAACAACTGACGAGTGCAAATGTCAAGCTGATTTTATAACAACCGAAACAGCAACAAGAATAACATAAACAGCAACATCCAAAGCACACAGCAACAACAAAAAATATAGTTGCAGCAACCACGAAAACAATAAAAAATTAACAAATGTCAAAATGTTGCAACAAGAGCATCGCCAAATAAGCCATGGCAAAAGTATGCATCATCTAACATTGCCTACAAATTACAAACAAACAATGAACAATTTGATCAAAGCTAAGAACAACAATTCTACAACATTGACTCCGGTCAGCACAACAACACTTGACTCAAGTAATCGCATTCAGGAGCAACTGCAACAAACGGCGAACACAAGCGTAAATTACACAAATAATATGATGGGTTCAACTGCCACAGCAGCAACACCACCCACACAACCCACACAGAGTGTTCGCAATTACGGTAGCAACAACACATCACCTTCAACAATGGGTGTCAATTTACGCGTTACTGGCCAATGCAGCCAGGGTGGACGTAAATATATGGAAGATTACTTCTCGGTTGCCTATCAACAGTCGGAGAATGCCAAGGATCTTGAATATGCATTTATTGGCATTTACGATGGCCATGGTGGCGCCGAGGCAGCTACATTTGCCAAAGAGCATCTTATGATGCAGATTATCAATCAGAAGGCTTTCTGGTCGGAATCGGATCATGATGTATTAAGAGCAATACGCGAAGGTTATATTGCCACACACTATGCGATGTGGCGGGATCAAGGTATTTAAACCAAAATATCCTATTCAAATGTAGTTGATCTCTGTGGATGTAAAATTCTATCAGATTACTTTTGATAACACTAGATTATTACATTCCATTAATAATATTCGAATTTTGTCTTGAGTAAAATAATTAATACCTGCAAAGGATAATAAAACAAGAAAAAACGTTAACTTCGGTTGTACCGAATTTATATTATCCTTCATAAATAAAAAAGTTTCAATAGAAGAACTTGTTTTTGCTTGGTCAGTTTGTATGACAGCTATATGCTTTAGTGATCCGATCAGAACAATATGTTCGGATATTTTGCCGTTGCGTTGCACAATAATCTATGCAAAATTTCATGAAGATATCTTGTCAAATAAAAAAGTTTTCCATATTATAAAGTCTCCGATGTTTTCTCCTGTGTGTTACAAACTTCGTGACAAACTAAACAAACATTGGACAAAAACAGCTAGAAAATAATCCTTTATTTCTCCTATTTTCATATCACTATAAAAATATGTATTCATCAAAATTAAAATTAAATACTATTAAGTAGAAAGATTTTGTGAAGTAGCAATCCCACCAGATATATTTTTTATTTTGCACATTGGCTTTCAAATCGTATAATGAATTTCACCACTATGTGTGCTGTGCCTACAGTAAATAACCTTAATTTGTAGCGATTTAAATATAATTTTTCCCCCTATCGTTTACTTAACATACTGTGCACCAAGGAAAAGTGTACTAGGCACGACGAAATCCACAGTGGAATATTCCACACACAAACTGAAAGCACCGAAAATGTATAGAAACAAGCAACTGCAAAAGTGAAGTATTATACAAGTATATAAAATGTTCATTGTAGAAGTAGCATGACAACACTGATATACATAGTCAAGAGAAATGGGAGCGACTCGTATGTCGATAAAAATTTTGTGGTATGTGTGTTTGCGATGAAGGCATTGTAGCTGTGGTGACTTTACTTATATAAAATGTATTTTGTTGTTGCCCTTGCAATGTGTCAAAACGAGTAAAATGGTGGTGTGTTTTATATATATATATATATAAATAATACTGTGGTATATATATGTATACGCTGTAAGGAATTTTTAAATGGTGGAATGATGGCAAGTACAGTGTTGCCTAGCTGAGGTATAAATGCGTGGTGGTTTATTGTGGTAGGCGACAGATGTAGTGGTGTGTGGGTAGTAAATAGCAGGAAGTAAATCGTGCGCTTATAACTACGGAGTGAAATCTTTTGAAACAATTTTTCTATTGCAATCGATTAAATCTTATTTGAGAATATGTAACGCACTTTCTTTATATTCACAAACGTTGAACATTGTTTGTAGGCACTTTTTATTTATAAAAGTTGAATATTGTTTGCACGTTCTCTTTATTTTTCTATTCAACATTTTGCATGGTACATTTTTTATGTTATTCAATCAGACTTTACTCCTTCGCATTAAAATTTTATGTTACGTATGCTTTAAACTTGCTCATAGCTATTTAAAACTTTATTTGAAACTTATTAAAACGTACAACCTAAACTTATAGATAAAGCATAAATATACAAACATATATTAATTTATAAGAAAACGTTAATTGAATTTGCAACTTTTGTTGTAAGTTTTCCCCCCCACTCTTTTCCAAATGCAACTCTGTATGCTATAATTCACCTTTATCTCCGCTATTCAAATATACTGTTAACCAGCCATTCACCCGTGGCCTTAATACATAGCCCACTCTGTGGTGTTAATTAGATTACTCACCTTTCAAATAAACACCGCGTTTATCAAGCAGATTTTGACATTTGTAATCGCACTTAAATTTTCATGTTTTCTTTACATACATTATCGAATTGGTCTCACGCTATTTGTCACGCTTGCTCACTCTGCATTTTTGATTATAATCTTATGAACGTTGCTTTCGCATTAGTCTTTAAACATCGAGTTTACAGGAGTAGAGTAAATAGTAAAACACTTGTTTTTTTTTTTTTTTTGACATTTTGTTGATGTTAAGGCGCGGATGTAAACAAAAAAGTCACCGCTTGTGTTATGGAATGTCAAAGGTATTTGCAGGGGGTGGTGAGGTGTAGATTTGTTTTCTTTTACAATTTTTGTTTTGTTTACTTATTCTTTAGGCTATTAGCAAAATGTAAAATTAATACTGTATTAAAAGTTTCACTGAAACATGCATGCGCTTTAAAGTATACAATATTAGTTAAGCACTTATTTTCAATGCTAATGTTTTTATCTTTTTGGTTTTTTCAGAAAATTGGCCCAAAACCGCAAATGGCTTGTTGAGTACAGCCGGCACTACCGCCACAATCGCCTTCATACGTCGTGAGAAGATATATATTGGCCATGTTGGTGATTCGGGTATTGTGCTCGGCTATCAGAATGAGGGTGAGAAATTTTGGCGTGCTCGACAGTTGACTGTTGATCATAAGCCTGAATCGACGGAGGAACGTGCACGTATACAACGCTCTGGTGGTAAAGTGGTAGTCAAATCAGGTGTACCGCGTGTCGTTTGGAATCGGCCGCGTAATGGTAAGCTTGCATGCATATACATACATAAAAAAAGAATTCTAATGCTAATGCTAAATAATAATTTTTTATATAGCAGGTCATAGAGGTCCAATTCGTTGCAACACACCCGTCGATGAAGTACCGTTTTTGGCTGTGGCGCGTAGTCTCGGTGATTTGTGGAGTTATAATTCCAAACGTAATGTATTTGTGGTTAGTCCAGATCCAGATGTACAAGTGATCAAAATAAATCCAAAGACTTTTAGGTAAGTTGGTCGTATTATTAGGTATATTATAAAGCGCTGTATATATTTTTTTTATATAAATTATTTTTTTTTTACACTAATATGGTTTTTTTTTTTTACTCTTCTAGATGCTTAATTTTTGGCACGGACGGTCTATGGAATGTTGTAACACCACAAGAGGCTGTCGACACCGTCTACGAAAGAGAGTGCATTAATGAGCGTCTACAAGCATATACAAATGCCGACAGTGGCAATAACGAATGGACGAATCCCAGTAAAAGTTTAGTAGAGCGTGCTTTGAAAACGTGGTCGTCGAAAAAGATGCGTGCTGATAACACTTCGGTAGTCACTGTCATACTGTATCCATCTGCCAATGACACAACGAATACTAACTGCGTGGCTCCCAACACGCTCTCGTACAATAGCTTGCCAAAGGATAGTTGTGGTCTCGAATATACGGAGGTATGCGCTGAAGTTCCCGCACCTGAAAGTTATGGCATTTCTTTCGAGGAAATCGCAGAGAAACATACAATGCCTGAAGCCTTCCGCAATTTTGATTATTTGCTCGATGAAGAAGCTATAAATGCTTCACTGCAAATGCAGCATGAAGAGAATTGCGAGCGTAAATATTGTAGTGAAGAACTGTCATATTGGAATAACTGGAGTTGGGAAGAGCGTCAATCGGATTGTGCTGGTGATTATAATCATCAAGTGTCGACTTTGGCCACAAGTAGCGATGTAAGCATTTGTAGTAAGGCCATAGCAAGTCACAACACGCTGTGCAATACTAACGGTACCATAACAGGTGATAACGATGAAAATGCCGTAGATGGCGTACACGCGGGTTGTGTTAATGACAATGCCGAATGCGAATCAGCTGTTTTGAAATACGCACATTACAGCGCTGATGCGTCAAATGCGTCGAGTGATGTCAGTAATGAATTGGGCAATGCCGGTTTCATGACTTTCGCTGAATCGTACAATTCATTTTTGAATGAACATATGTCACATGACAGCACCAACAGCTCTAATTCCAATTCGAATTGTCAAATCATTAGCGGTACGAGTGAGATATTACAAGAACAACAGTTGTATCAACAGCAGTGCATGTCCGAGGAGGAAGGTTATTCGCTAACCAAATTGGAAACGCGTCGCGAGCAACAACGCTGCACCAGTGGTGTACAAACATTTAAAATTTTCCAAACACTTGACACAAGCGGCACCAGCTACGTGCCGCAACGCGTAGAACAACAAGAAAGCAACGTTCAGCGTGTGGTTGAGCAAACGTCACGAGAAAATGCAAACTTGCAGCTTCAAACCACTGCCACAGCGCAACTCACAGTTGAGGAAACGCGCGAACTGGAGGCTGCGCTGACCTGGGAACCGCCGGAATGTGCGCCACTGGGTCCAACAATCACTCAGTTTCTCACTTATCCAGCTGAACATCAAAAGCCGTTGGAGCTAAATTCGCTGCTTCAGCAAGAACGCGAGGTAGAGCAGCAAGTCGCCTATGAGCGACTCGAAATGCAGCAACGCCTGGCACAAGCAAATGTGATTAAGTTAGCGGCGGCTCACGCTGAACGCACGGATTGTAAAGCTGAAGCTGAACAGCCTGCCACTTTGCCTATTGAAGAAATTGAGGACGTGTTGGTTGAGGAGTACATTGAGGAAGACGACGCCGAAAGCGTAGAACTACAACTAACGGAAGCGTCAAATACGGCACACAAAGATGCAAGAGTACAAATCAACGAGATATCGTCTAGCATGTCGGAGCAGACGGATTGCGATAGCAGCATCAGCAGCAGTGACAGTGAAATGTTAGCATCCGTTGCCGCTATGCCATGCCAAAAAATGCAAATTATTGAGAAAATCGAAAAGATTGAAATACTGCCACAGAAATTGCCAACGAAATTGGAACGTTTATCCAACCATACGGTGTTGACAACACAGAAAACACCACGCCACACACAGTACAAGAAGTCTGCAGGCAACGCAGCAGTTGTTTGTACAACCTCAACTCCGGCGGCAAGCCATAAGCCAAGTGAAAAGGTCAAAGTTACGACATACGACTTCACCTCACGTCCACCCAAAGCATGTCCTGCGCGCACGTCGCTCAAGCGCTCACAGACGCAATTCCCCAATATACCAAACGAGAATGCACGCGCCGCAAGTGAGTCGACATCATCGCATGCGCTCAGCAAACGGCGACGCTATGACGCCTACAACGACTATGTGCTGGGCGCGGTTAGCAGTACGAGCAATAAAACCGTTATGAACGTCGCTAACACAAACAGCAATAGCAACAATTGTCGCAATCGGCGCTGTAACAGTAACGCCTCCATGGTGCATTCGGGTAGCACCAACTGTGGCACTATCGCCTTGGAAAAACGCCAACTGCGCAGCAACAGCGGCGTCGTGGACTACGCCAAGCGTACCCTACGCACACGCAACTCGCTCAGCAAAGACCTAAAAGCAAAAGCATCACTAACCTCCACCATGCGTCGTGTGACCTCACAATTCTTGCACGAGACTGCCGTCAGTCTTATGAGCAGCAGCTCAGCGCTGGCGCAACAGCGCCAACAACAACGCAGCTCAAATGCAGGCGCTAACAGCGGCATGGCGTTGAATAGAAACGGCAGTGGCACGAACAACCATAGTTGCAGTAGCAGCAGCAGTGTTGGACGCCGTGCACGTGCCGAAAAACTCTTAACGACAAGCACGGACAATTTGGAGGCTGCCTTCTCGCACGTCATCAATTTGCGTTCCCGCAAAGTGGCACATTTCGCTGTGGCTGCAGCAGCAGCGGCGGTGGCAGTCAATCACACACAGACGACGCGACGCGCGAAAGGCGTTGTCGGCAACAGTCCACTGCTCACCACATCCGCGTCTACAGTGCTGCGACGCGAACGCCACAATTTGCGCAGCTTAAGCACGCGCAATGCTGCCAGTCCGCCGGGTTTGATGTCTGCCAACGGGCAACGCGATTATGCTTATGGCAAGACCCAAACGCGCAGCGGTTTGCATGCAACCGGCATCTGCGCATACAGCTTGACGTCCAGCGCGGCGCCCACGTCTAAATTGCTCAATGGCGCAGCGGGTGTGAATGCGGCGACACGGCCGCGCACACACGCGCTGCTTCTGGCAAAACAGTCGGTGGGCGCTGGTGGTTCTGTGCCAGCGAGCGGTATGTTGGGCGTACGTGGCGGCGGCAGCGCCACAAGCTCGTTGACAACGCCCACCTCCTATGGCAAGCGCACGACAGCGCTGCGTAGTGGCGCGGTGGGTAGCGGCAGCGCAGGCACGATTATGCTGACGCGTAGTGGCGGACGCAATGGTAGAAGACTGAATCGTTAAATTTTGTGGGCGGACACCATTCGATATGTGCGGCGCGTTGGCTGCGCGCGCTGATAGTGAAGTTATTAGTACAAAAATGCCTGAAAGCATGCTAGACGCTTACGATTTTGTTTGTTAAGGTTTACAAATGTAACAAAAAAAAAACAAAAAAGAAGTGAAGAATCTTGAACATTGCAATATATGTTTGTGCTTAAACTGGCACTTATCGGCGCAAAACTGTGGAAAGCAAAGTAAAAAATATTTTTTCTGTAAATCAAATCGTTATGTTGGTTTCCTCTGTTTTTAATTATTATACCGCAAATTTTTCGCTTACTTGAAACTTACAGAAAAACGTTCTGAAAAAAAGCAAAAATGTGAAGCAAATGCAATATTTATTAGTAATAATATGTTTATATAGTAGGTCTATGCATTATTGACCTCAATTTTTATGGTTCGAAATAAAGCAATGGGGAAATTCGTAAATTGTGTGTAATGGTGAAATAGTCTTCACTGTGCAATTGACAAATAAACACTATAAATATATGAACATTTCCTTTCAACGCTCAGATTCCCACGTAAATGAAAAGTATTTGTATTAGGCGCTAAGCTTTAATTAAAACATAACACATTAACTATTGTTTATATGCTATAAATTGTAAAAGATGCTACTAGCGTTAAGCATTAATTATAGGCATTTAGTTTTTTATATTCGCATAATACATACATACATATAGGTAATAATTTAGTTAATGAAAGATATTTGTTTGTAAGCGCGCCATTGACATTAACATTAACATAAACATTAAATAGCAGTAATATTTATTTAACTATAATTAAAGGCATTATAAATTTGTTGGAATAATGCAAAAACAAAAATGAACAAAAATTAAGCGTTTAATTAAGCAAACTGAAACTCAAACAATTTATATTTACTTACATACATATAATATATTTCTTCATACATTAGTTTAGTTTTTATTTAAACGTAATCTTTTCGTTTGCATTATGAAAAGTACCTCTTTAACTGCTAATCATTTGAAATATTTTATTTTGAAAACTATATTTTTATTTAATTTAAAAAATATATTTATTTGCTGCTACGCCTATTTGTCGTAAACACGTTGTTTTTCACACACTTGTAATACAATTTGAATTATTTTTCATTTTGCTTATGTTAGCTTATTCATTTTTCTTTTCGTACAATATTTTTAACATTTTGTTTTATTTAATTGATGTGCCACAAAATTAATTAAATAAAAAATTGAATATGAATATCCATCATTTTTTTTTAATTTTTATTTGGAAAATACTTCTTTTAGTGCTTAAAGCATAAAAGTTACAGTTTTAAATTTGTTTTTTTTTTTTTGAATTAAAATAATAAATAGGCATAAAACAAAATGTACATTTTTTTTAATGGTTCGGTTTTTTTTTTACATAATGACAAATGAATAAATTTTCAATTACAATATTTCTTCATATTTTTAAAAAAATTTTCCATAATTTTTCTTATATCCTTTTAAAATACGTTTTCATTATATTAAAAAATATTTTTTTATTGTTTAAAAATATTTTTTTTTATTGTTTAAAAATATTTTTTTTTTATTGTTAAAAAATTGTTTTTTTATTGTTAAAAAATATTTTTTTTAATACAAGTATCATTAAAAAATATTTTTTTTAAATATAATTTAAAAATATTTTTTTTAAATATTTTTTTTAATATTTATTTTAGGTTTAATTTTTTTTTTAAATTATTATTTAAAATGTTTTTTTTGAATGCTTATGTAAAATTTTATTTTCTTTTTAATATTTATTTAAAATTTTTTTTTTAATATTTATTTTAATTTTTTTTTTAATATTTATTTTAAATTCAAATTTTTTAAAAATATTTTTGCATATGTTTTTTACATATGTTATTTATTCATAATTTTATTTTTTATATTTCAACATATTTTATATTCTTTTAAAATATTTTATATTCATTCAAAATATTTTAATTCATTCAAAATATTATTTTATATTCTTTCAAAATATTATTTTATATTCTTTCAAAATATTATTTTATATTCTTTCAAAATATTTTTTCATATATTATATATATTTTTTTCAAATTATTTTCTTTAATTTTTTTAAATTTTTTTTCAAGTTTATATATAGTGTATTAAGTATTTTTTCACACTTCTTTGTTTTAAATATTTTTCTATATTTTATAAAAACTTTTCAGTATTTTGTTTCCTGTTTTCTTACATTTTTACAATATATGTATATTTTTTTTTAATTTTTTAAATATTGTATTTTTTTTTCATTTTGTAAATATTGTTTCTTAATTTATAAAATATTTTTTTAAAATACTTTTTTTAATTATTATTTTTTTTAATTATTAATTTTTTAATTATTTTATTTTAAATTTCTTTTTTTTTTAAATATTTTTTTTAATTTAATAATTCTTAATTTATTTTTTAGCTCAATTAGTATTTTTGTTAAATTATTATTTTTTTAATTTAAATTTTTTTTTCATTTAATATTTGCAATTTAGTTTTGAATGTTTTCGATTTATATTTAAATATTTTCTATATATGTTAAAAAAGTTTAAAATTTTTGAAATGTAAATTTCTTTACTGAAATCAGATTATTTTCTATACAACATTCTCTTAAATTGTATTACCTAATTAATTTAAAATTTTCGAAAGTGGTGCTTGTCATAAATATTTTTCTTGGTCAAAATTTTTTCACAATCATTTCATACAATTTTTTCTAACTGTATTACTAGATCTTAATTTTGCTATACTATTAAGCATAGTTTATAAAAAATATATTAATAAAATTTATGTAATGTAAATTATAGATTTTTGTTATTTTTTAGTTTGTATTAATTAATTAGTCGTACGAATTTCATTTGAGTTCAAGTATGTAAATGTTTATGTGACGTTGATGAACGTAGTTTATAAAATATAGAATTATGCGCAAAGTTGAAAAGTGTAAAAATAAACAATAAATATATTTTTTATGAATTGAAGAAATACATACAATAATTATCCTGACTTTGTTGTGTTGAAAAAATTTCGATTGGGTTGTCAAAATAACTGTTGCTCATTGAATTAACGCTGTCAATTCCAATAGAAGACTCGACTGGAGTGTGAATCTGGGTTTCTTGCAAAAATTAACTAAAAACTATGATTTGTATAAGTGGATTTCCACAGGTTATTTGAACAACAATAATCTTGTATGAGTTTTGTCTCTACCAGAATACGATATTCCGAATATATTCAAGCGCGTGAATATGTCATGAGTTATACTTGGTAAATTTTTAATAATCCCTAAATTTTACATTTAATTCTGACATTAAGTGCAACAAATACATATTTTGATTTATTTTTGCTAACTTGTATTTCCCATTTACTCAGCTCACACCGCTCTAATTAAGTCAGCGAGAAAAACAAATTAGATTATCAATTGTAAATTAATAATTTCTATTGAATTACAAAATTTCCCAGGAAAGATTGTTGGCAACTGTAAACAAGTGTTAGGTGATGCGTTTTTGACAGCTCAAGTGTTAACGGACGAAATGAATCACACGTAAAATCACTCTTAAAAAATAAATCAATAAAAACATGTTACGGTTATTACTTTTACTTTTAATTGTGTGCTGAAAAACAAAAATTTAATTGCTTAAATTTAAATTTTACACATGAAATAAAAAATATATCGACTATAAAACATTTTATGGCAGTTTTTAAAGTTCAACGAATGCGTTCACGCTTGTGTTGATATATTTTTTGTTTAATTATCACATTAATATAAATAACTTCCTTAACAAGTCGATTTCCTTTAAGTAAGCGTTTCTGGTTACTATAAAATTATATCCTTGCGATTAAAAATTATTTAACTTTGGTGACAACACTTTATAAAGATATTTTTTATCGCAAAATAAAGCTTTCCACCTCGTTTGCCCACGTAGTTCACAGGCTTTATAACACTACAACAGAAACAACTGGGTATTGGACCAAATCAATTGTTCGTTCCGGTAATTTCGATGTCAAAGATGCACCACGCTCTGGAAGACCAATTATCGAAAAAATCGATCAAATAATGGAAATCGCCGAGTCCAAACATCGATTACGATTGTCCAGGACCTAAACATTGCACAAAAAACCGTTTGGAACCATTTGAATAAGGCTGGATATGAAAAGTAATAATTAAAGCATTCAATTTCATGCAAAATTTAATTAATATTTGCAGTCGAGTTTTGAAATTTAGTGTGTTGAAAGCATCAATATTAATTATAGTGTGTAAGGTGTAAGTTTCTAAAATAAGTAAAGTTATGGGCACCATTCACGTTTTCCTCTCATTCCTACAAGTATGGTGTATTTTTTTTTCGGGTGAGGGGGGAAAATGCCTTTCGCATCACTAGTGCTGTCGTCTCAGCAACGGTATGTACCCGCTTTTCGCTGCGTAGCAAAGTTGCTGCGAATTTCTGGATAATACCCCAGTTAACTTCGCTCTTCACCATGGCGCTGATTAAGTTGTTCGCGTTTATTGGACCGACCATGTCTTCTACGGCGGTGCGTTCCCTTTGCCATTGCCATTAAAAGAATGTGTGTTTAGCGTCCTCTTCAGTCGCATCGTTGTATATACATGATGTCTCTTCGACTTTTCCCATTCTGTAGAGGGACTTTTTGAAGTATCCGTGACCGGATAGTAGCTGTGTTATGTAGAAGTCGATTTCTCCGCATTTACGACTTCTTATAAAGTTGGGTCTCTTATAAATTTAGCTCCCACAGCGTTTTCCTTATAACTAATATTGCATCAATTGCTATCTTTCGGGATCCCTCTCTAGTTTGGTGCAACAGTTTTCTATTGCTAAGGTAGCTCCGCAATACAGCTCTGAAGTAGTTGGGGATTCTAAAGCTTTTTTCGAGAGCGTCGATCGTGTTAGCCCATCTAGCGCTGTTGAAGCCATTTCGGACGTCTAGAGTCGCCAATGAGGGTTGTGCTTATATGATCACTTATAGCAGGTCAAAGTCCGATCGTCCTAATGTTGAGGTTTAGTGATTTTTATGTACAAATCTTACACTGTACACTGCCCGTAATTTTGACACGGGATAATCTATAAAGTTATGGTTGTACGAAAACCGAAGACTTATGCAGCGAACTGGAAACACCAATAATTCGCAAAAACAAATTATGATATATTTATTTATTTATTTTATATTTCTATATTTTTTTTTATATGTATTTATTTATTTTATTTTATTTTATTTTTATTATTACTTTTTTTTATATGTATTTATTTATTTTATTTTATTTTATTTTTATTATTATTTTTTTTATATGTATTTATTTATTTTGTTTTATTTTATTTTTATTATTATTTTTTTTTATATATTTTTTTTTTTTTTTTTTTTTGTGCGGGTGAGGGGGTGGAAAATGCCTTCCGCATCATCAGTGCTGTCGTCACAGCAACGGTATGTGCCACTTTCAGGTCACTAAAAACCCCCCCTCTAGGGAACCGTCGCCCACCCTGGAACCGCGTTTGCATTACTTCAGGGTGGCGTTCCATTTTCCTCATTGAGAGATTTACATCTACGCACCTGCGTCCAGGTCCCGCTTTTTGCTGCGAAGCAAAGTTTCTGCGAATTTCTGGATAATAGACCAGTTAGCTTCGCTCTCCATCATGACGCTGATTAAGTTGTTTGCGCTTATTGGACCGACCAGGTCTTCTACGGCGGTACGTTCCCTTTGCCATCGCTCACATTTAAAGAATGTGTAATCAGCGTCGTCTTCAGTCGCATCGTTGTATAGGCATGCCGGCTCTTCGACTTTTCCCATTCTGTAGAGATACTTTTTGAAGTATCCATGACCGGATAGTAGCTGCGTTATGTAGAAGTCGACTTCTCCGAATTTTCGACTTGTCCATAAGTTTAGGTCTCTTATAAGTCTGGCCGTCCATCTGCCGCGACTCTCATTCTCCCATCTTCGTTGCCATGCTGATATCGTGTCTTTCTTTATTTGGTCTATTGCGCTTTTGTTGTATTCAGACATGTTCTTTAGCTCCCACAGCTTTTTCCTTTCGTATGCCAGAAGGTCAATTGGGGCATTTCCGCTTATGACTAATATTGCATCACCTGATACCGTTCGGTAAGCTGATGCAACTCTGAGGGCTGCGGTGCGGTATACTCTAGCCAATACCTTACGCCGGTTTTCCTTTTTTAACACATCTGCCCAAATCTCTGCTCCGTATAAAAGGACGCTGATGGTCGTGGACATTAGAAGCTTTCTCTTTTCTTGGCTGGGCCCCCCTATATTGGCCATTAGTCTGCTGAGTTGGGAGGTGATTTTCGCTGCTTTCCCTGCGGCGTGCTGGATTTGTACCCAGAAAGTTAATCTGGGGTCCAGTCTTACGCCTAGGTAGTTCACCGCTTTTTGTGTCCGTAATCGTTTGCATACTTATTTCGAGAGGTATGTGCTTATTTGTTAGCAGTAGTAGTTCTGTCTTCTCCGTAGCGAGCTGGAGGTTGTGTGAGTCAAGCCATGTTTGTGTCCGTATCATGACCTGGTTTAGCTTTCTTCGCGCATCTTCTGTGTCTCGGGCTGTAATTACTGCTGCAATGTCGTCCGCGTAGCCAATTAGGTACGATTCGTCTGGCATTTCGAGTTTTAGTATGGCGTCGTAGTTGATGTTCCACAAGTCTGGGCCTAAAATGGATCCTTGTGCAGCTCCTGACGTAACCGCTATCTGTCGTGATCCCTCTCTAGTTTGGTATAGCAGATATCTATTGCTGAGGATCGCACCACAGTTCTGAGGTAGTTGGGGATTTTAAAGCTTTTTTCAAGAGCGTCGATCATGTCCGCCCATCTAGCGCTGTTGAAGGCGTTTCGGACGTCTAGAGTCGCCAGCAAAACTATTCTTTTGTATTTTTGGCATCTACGCTGTGCGGCTTTTACGCTTTCAATGATGCATCTTATAGCTCCTAAAGTTGACTTGCCGCGTCTAAAGCCGTGTTGTCTAGGGGAGAGTCCTCCGGCTTCGCTGATGGCCGCTTCGAGTCTGGGTTTAAGTAGACTTTCATAAAGTTTTCCCGCTGTGTCAAGCATACATAGTGGACGGTATGCTGATGGTAAGTTGGGATCACCTTTTCCCTTACTGATTAGCACCAGCCGTTGTTTTTTCCAAGGTTCAGGGAATATTCCGGCTTCGAGGCAGGCGTTGTACATATTCAGAAGTAATGCCGGTCGCTCTGCGGCGATTTTTTTAAGGATTTCTGCTGGGATCCCGTCCGGGCCTGGTGATTTATTAGTTTTGAGCTTTCCAGTGGCCAGTTGCAGCTCTTCGAGGGTGAACTGGGGAATTTGCAGAAGTCTTGTTGTCTGTTCTGGATCACTAATCCTGTTTTCGTGTGTGGGGAAGAGTGCGCTTACGATATGATCCATTTTGGCAGCGGTTAAGTCAGGTGGTTTTGCTCGAACTCCGAGTGTCTTCATTACGATTTTGTACCCGAGTCCCCAGGGGTTTTTGTTAACGTCCTCGCGTAGTTCCTTCCATTTTCTCTTTTTGCTGTCATCGATGGCGTGCTTCAGCTCCTTTTTCGCCGCTTGATATTGCTCGGCTTCTTGAGATGCGGCTCCTCTTCTCCTGGATCTCGTATACGATCTACGAAGGCGAAGGCATGTGCGTCTGAGTTGGGCAATATTTTCTGTCCACCAGTAAACTGCCGTTTTATGTTTGCTGTGGGAAGCCTTGGGCATCGATTTGTGACATGCTCTTGTTATAATAAGCATTGTGTGCTCGACAACTTTTCTTGCATTTTTTGGAGAGCTGCTAGATGGGTTATGGTCGTCTATTGCGGAGATTAATTTCGAAGTGTATAGTTTCGAGACGTTCCATTTTCGGGCTCCAGTATTTTTTCTGTACTGGTGGGCGTTTGTTCCGGTGTCCACCTCAAAAGAGATGTACTGGTGATCGCTGCCAGTGTAATCTTCTAGGACTCTCCATTTCTTTATTGAGCCAGCCATGCGTTCTGTTGATAGGGTGATGTCTGGTGTGGTTTCCTCGCAACCCGGTCTTCTAAACGTGGTTGCATTTCCCGTATTAAGCACTATTAGACCAAGCCGCGCAGCCGTTTCTAGAATGCGCTTTCCTCTCGAGTCCGTGTTTGGCATACCCCACTCTATGGCTTTTGAATTCAGGTCTCCGGCGATAATTAATTGACCATCTATAGACCTGGCTGTATCCTCTATATTGTCGAGCTTTTCTTGAAATTCTTGTATGCTGTCGCTTGGCGTCAGGTAGCAGCTAATTACTGTGAAAAGGTCGCAACTGGCCCAGACGAAACCGTTGCTGTTCCCTTTACCTGTGATGGTGATTTTACTTCTTGGGGGTAGCCATATAGCTGCGGTTGAGCTGCTATCTTCTAACCAGGTCCCACTCTCCTTCTTTTTATATTGCTCGCTTATGATGATTAAGTCGTAACCGTTCTCCGTCGCCATTTGCGAGAGTAAAGCGTCAGCAGCCTTGCATCTATGCATATTGGCCTGTAGAATATTCATTTGTTCTGATGATTCCTATATACCGTACATTTTGCGGAGCCCGGGATATGGTCGACTTTTTCGTGTTTAGCCTCTTCGCAGAGGCAGCATGAGGGGGGTTTTGTGCACTCTTTTAATTTGTGACCTGGTTGGCCGCATTTTATGCAAGTGCCTTGTCCTCTCCTGTCGGGCCCTTTGCAGTTCCAGGTCAAGTGCCCTGGTCCAAAGCAGCGGTAGCACCTTTTGGCGTTTTCTTTCAGTCGCAGCCTGCAGTTAACCCAGCCAATTTTAATACGTGTCTTTCGCATCAGTGTGTCAGCTTTATCCTGATGAAGCGTTATATACGCCCTTACCTGCTCTCTTGTGTTAGGTGCAGTTATGTTTATCGTTAAGTCTTCGATGGGGTCCTGTACCACTTCTTTTACGGCCTCTGCGACTTCGTTTTTTGTTGTGAGTGAATCGAGGTTTCTAATCTCAATAGTAGCCTTTGGTTTAAGGTCGGCCACTGTTGCGAAATTTTGAAGGGTATGCTTGAGTGCCTCACAGAAGTTGGCTTTTGCAGTCTGTCCCTTCTCCAGCTCTAATAGAAGCGCCCCGGCTCTTGTTTTGCGGATCCCTTTAATCTTAACATCTGCTTCTTTTAGATTTACTTTGCTACGGATGTTCTTAAGGACCTCGGCGTAGCTATTGCCTTCTGTTGGCTTAATAATCACGGCCTCTGATTGTCGCTTGGCTTTATAATATGCTCTCTGACTTGCAGCTATACTCTTCCCTTGTTGCTTATCTTCTGTGGTTTTGAGTGCTTCCACCACCTTGCCTCCTTCTGCGTGGGTCTTTTTCGTCCTTTTGTGCAAAACTTTCTGCCACTGGCCCTCCTTTTCATTCCGTGGTTGCACTGTTTCTCGAGGCTCGACAGGGCTTGTTGCGCGCCGCTTCGAAGTTATTGGCTCGGGGGTCGTGATGCGCCTGCTTGAATGTCCCCGTCTTTTCTCGGCTTCAGCGATGAGCCAGTTTTTACGGTAACTCTTGATTACGTCAAAGAGTTCGTCTAGCTGTGCCGCTCCGTTCTTAACGTCCATGCTGACATTTTTCTGTTTGGCCATCGCCATCTTCATTATTTGCACGATGCCCTTGCACTTTTCTAAGGATTCCTCTTCTGCCTGTCTCATTTGGGTGATATACTCCTGTTTCGGTGAGTTTTGAGTGGCCCGAGGTTCTTCTATGATGGCAGCTGGGGTGCGCTTCCCTTCTCCTTGTTTTGCCGATCCTGTGTGCGTAGCCTGGGTTTTATTCAGCTGTTTTGGAGTGGTGGAAAGTATAGGGGATCTAAGAATCCTACTACTCTTACGGAAGACGGTCCCGTATTCCACGTCTTGGCCATCTTTATTTTGTTGTGTTTTTTCTTGTTGTTCTTTTTGTTGGGGTTTTTGTTGTTGTTGTGGTGTATTCATTTTGTTCTGATGGGTCTCCGCTTCAAGCCGCTATCTCCGCGCGTTGTAACAGTTGCCCTGTATAAACCCCGTGGTTATCTATGCAAGCAGGGAGGCCACGCGAGGGTTGACACAAGTCCTTATGGGAGCTTATGTTCAGAGCCAGGTTCGGGCACAAATCAGGAGCTCGTCTCAACTGAAACTGTACGGCCAAGAATATATGGCGACGTGCATTGAACGTACTTGAAGACCTGCCATGGTTTTAACGAGACGGAGATGAGGACAGCATTAGCCTACCAGCCATTTCGGTGAGATGTCACTCTTACCTACTGAGGTGGTAGAATGCTGCTCTCACCAGCCCTTTGTCAATCTAATCCTTTCCGGTTTTCCAGTATACCATAATCAGAATCTTACTGGCCTCGATTCTGATGGGCACTTGCCCAGGGTTTTCATCTTCATCCGTACACATTGGGTACTGTCGCTGTATTGATCCCTCGTCGCTTTGTTGCCTCCCTTTCGTGGGTAGGTTCTCCCTCGGTGCAGCCCCGGTGGGGGTTGTGGACGCTTATTTAAAGGCGGCATCTGTTCGCCTCTCCGCCGGAGGTTCATTGGGCGCGTGAGGCATTTTGAGCCAAGCCCTCCTCTCCTGCAGCTCTTGGTCGGGGGCTGCGTATTACTATTCGCAGCTAACCTACTTAGCGTAGGCCGTCCACTATCCGCCAACTGTGACAACGGTAGTAGCCTGAGCTCAGCCTTATTTTTTTTTATATTTATTTTATTTACATTTATTTTATTTTATTTACATTATTTTTTTTTTTTATATTTATTTAATTTTTTTTTTGATTCTTTATTTATTTTTGCAATTATTTATTTTTTACATTTATTTTTTTAGTACTTTAATTTTTTTATATTTACATATGTACATATATACTAAATTTTTATTTATTTAAGTTTTTATTTTCATTTACTAATTTTATATATTTAATTATTAGCTTTTATATTTATTTCTTTATTATTTTATTTATTTATTAATTACGTATATTTTAGCTTTTCATATTTATTTTTGCATTATTTTATTATATACATTTTTTCATATTTTTTGTATTATTTTTTATATTTATTTAATTAGTTTTTATATTTATTAATTATTATTATTTTTATTATTTTTTAATTTATTATTAATTATTTTGACAACATTTATTGTTTATATTTATTTAATAATTTTTATATTTATTAATTATTTTTTTATTTATTTATTCATTTATCAACATTTATTTTTTATACTTATTTATTAATTTTTTTTAAAATATATTTTTCATATTTTTGCATTTATTTGTTCATATTTTTAGTTTTAACTTAATTTTTTGTTACATACAAATTTTTTTATTTATTCGCAGCTAGATTTTAGAGTATTTCCCACAAACCCACAACATATTATACGTACATCGCACAAATAATCTAATTGGCATCTCCAATGTGTAACAATGACGTTTGTAGTGTTGTACTAACGTTTCTTGTTTATACTTGCATTTTTGGGGATTTACCCACAGTTGTAGAAAAGTGGTACATTTCAACGTGTTAATTGCACACAAACAGTATTTGTGGACGTCAATACTGCACACAGCTGCAGCACCTGTTCCACGCTTGTGCTTTTTATCAATATTAAATTTAAATTATACAAAGTGACAATTTCTGCGAATGTTATAAGTAGCCGAAGTTGTTGTTTAACCGTAAACCGGTAAGCAGTGTAGTTGTTGTAGTGAATTGGGAACGCTATGGCGTTTCTGTTATTTTTGTTGTTTTACACACACTTCCATTCATTTAACTGTGCTGGGGATTGTAGGGAGTTCCCAAAAGCGCGAAATCGCGCATATTTAAGAGTTAATGATGCTAATTGATATGAGATTTCTACGCAGCCACTGAGTCATGGCAGAATTTTTTCAACGTCAGTAATTTATTTATTCTTTATAATTTGGTAAATTTTATTGCTCAGTGATCTTTTGCTGTAACTTGCACTTAAAATCTTTTAATTATTTAATGTGTATGCACTTATTTTGAGTTTATTTGTGTAAAGGTGTGTGTAATTTATGCTGCACAATAACGTTTATTCGCATCCGCTTAAGCATGCAAACTAATTTACGGCAATTATAGACGCAAATTATTATCTACACATATGCATACATATGTACATAGCTACTTATATGTATACACACATATACACCTACATAAATACATATGCAGGTAAAGTCAAATGCAGCTCATATGCCACATTGCTGAGGGTCATGCGCATGACGGCGTTAAGAACGTAACATAATGTCGCGTAATAAAAAAAAATGAGAAAAAAATTGTAAAAGAGAAGAAAAAGTACAGAGCATTGAAAAGGAGAGTTATTTGTTGTAGTGTGCTATGTGTAAGTAACATTTGTAAATCCGCCACAATGGCTGTGGCAACAGGTTTTTTGTTTTTTTCTTCTCACATTGTTGACAATCAGCCGGCTCCGATGGCAGCAGTGTCTCAACACTACGCCAATGCTGTATTTGCACGCATGGTGTTAGCTAACAGCCGCCTAGACTTAATCACGAGCCAGTCAAGCGTGACTAAATTGAGGTGAACCAACCAATGGCCACGACTAGCACTGTCCCCAATCCTAAATAAACAACAACAATAACTATCTAGCTGCTAGTTGCCATGATATAGGTTATGTATACACACATATGTACAAGTATGTATGTGTGAATTACTCGTATCTTTGCGCGCTCACAGTGACGTCACATATCAGATAGCATTTGCGATAAATCTTGTAATGATAAACGTTGTAGATGCATACGAAAAATGCTTATATTTGTTTGTGAGTATTTTTGTAACATATGTGCATATGTATAATTTGTAAGCGAAGAAAGTAATTAAATTTTGATGTATGATTCATTAGGAGTTTTAACATTTTTGATTACAAAATATAATTATAGTTTTAATTTATTTTTACAGCCACAAAGTTAAATTGTTTCTTGAAAAATATATTATTAACTTTAACATTAGTTTTGGAATTATCAGGTATTTTTAAAAAAATTAAATAGGAATAATATAGAAAATCTAAAAATTAAATTTAAATTTCAATGTGTGCTTCCCTAGAATTTGCAATACTTTTGAATAAAAAGTATGGTAATTTATATTCACAAACATAAAGTAAAAAATACGTATGTTTATTTAAATTTTTTATAATTAATAAGAACAAAAAATATTTTGCTTTATAAATATAATTAAAATTCTCACGAATTTTCTCCAAATCATTTTTAATTTTTTATTACATAAATATTTATTAATTTTACTTTATTTTAACCTGTGTCCAAGCAATCAATACTTTTGATTAAAAAATTTTTTTTTTTTTTAATTTTTCTATGCGGTATTTGGGATTAGAAAATTTAAAAAATTTTTTTAAACTAAGATTTTTGAGATTAAAAAATAAAAAAAAAACATTATCTTAATTCAGTTTAAAAATTTTTTTTAAGTGTTGCCAACGTTCGGTGACTTTTATATGACTGCACAACACACCAAATTGCTAAGTTGCATTTAAAGTATTTCTTTAGCCCTTGAAATTTCCAAAGCCTGATGTTGCAGTTTGATAAACTTAGTTGTCAAACCATAAATACATGTTTTTGTCAATAGTTTAACCTTTTTCAAAATTTAATTTGTTTAAATTCGCTACAAAATTGTAGTTAAGTCGCTAATATTAATAATTGAAACAGCCGAGGTACTGAGTAGATGCTCTTAGTAATGTCATTACATACCCACACCTATTAATAAATATTTTCCAAAAAGTTGCTCATACGCACTGGCGTCAGAGGAGTACTTATGAAATTTGAATAAGAGTTGTAGAAACTGGCATTATTATTGAAAATAACATTTGCAATTTTTACTATTATTTTTCCCTACAAACGTAAGGGATATGTTGCCACCTTATATAAATATATCTACATTATAACCATATTATATACACATATATGTATAATATTATATGTTATGTGAGTGAACCTACAAACAAGTTAATAGTAATTAGTCACAGGTTCTGTATAATTCATATTATTTAATTTGAATTTATTTTCTTGAAGCCCTTATTAACAAATTAAACCACATTATAAGCTAAATCGGTATAAACATAGCACGTAACAGCAAATGTGTATCGAAAAAGTCAATCAGTTCTACGAACGATTAATAAACTTTAAACGCTGTCGCGATTTGGTTATGGTGTAAATACTTAAGAAACTAAAATTAAGTGGCAAACAATACAAAAATATCAAAAACATGCGTATGTATGTATAATTATTAGCTATCGCTTGACTCACACAACGTCATGGACCAACCCACAAATCTGGTTGCCGTACCCCAGCAAATCGCTAACAGACAGACAGGTAGTCATGGAACAAACCTCAGTGAAAACATCCCCGTGTTATGTGGAAAAAAACAAAAAACAAAATCATATTTATATATTTGTAAAAAGCCGCATGCATGACGCCATTATAAAAATGGAAATAAGCGTTTCCGTTTAAAACTGTAAAAAAGTAAAGTGAAGCACAAGCGACTTTAGCAAACAAGTTAGTAAGCGAGAAGAATGCTTATACAAAAGAAAGAAAGACTTATGTTTGTTAATTTATTAACATTTAAAATAACATTTAAAATACTTTAACTTCAAAAATTGAATTTGCATAAATCTACGTATAACTATATCCGTGCAGTTTGCCAAGAGATGGCGTAACTAGATTATTATTCCAATATTTCAAATATTCCGAAGATGCTTTAGAAAGCAACTGTCCTTGTGTGAATTTTTCAGAGCATTCATTTTAAGCGTATATACATATTTTTTCACTCAAATATGTCGAACTTGAACTGAAAAGTTATTTTTACGGGAAGTTCTTCTCAATTACTTTAATATGAAGAAAACCTCAGACGAAAGTCATCGTATTTTGGTGTAAGTTTATGGTGAACATGCACCAGCTAAGCGAACGTGCCAAAAGATTCCACAGTGGTGATTTTGGCTTGTAAGACGACGAACGTCAGTGGCCACCAAAAATTTTTGAAGATGAGGTACAGAAAGAAGTCTTTTTTGCATGAGACTGTGACTGGTGATGAAATATGTAACCATTAGGACAACTACCAACTACAAAAAATCATATGTGAAACCTGGTCAACTAGCCAAATCAACGATAAAGCCGAATGTACATGAATGTAAAAAGAGTAATGCTCTGCATTTGGGATGGGATCAGAAGGAGTGCTGTATTATGAGCTTCTAAAAATCGGTGAAACCATTAATGGCGCACGCCGAAAAACGCAGCTTTTTCTCGGGCGTTGGTGGGAGGTTTAAATTTTTTATTCTGTACACAAAAAGGTCATCCAAGGTGGAAATTTTATATTATAAATTTTACTAATAATATACATACGTATTATTCAAGCAATCTGCAGCTCGAATTAATTGCTTGATAAAATAAAACATAGCTAATTACCTTGTTTAAAACCTTGTTCACATCATTTA
Source organism: Bactrocera oleae (assembly GCF_042242935.1). Taxonomy (NCBI): domain Eukaryota; kingdom Metazoa; phylum Arthropoda; class Insecta; order Diptera; family Tephritidae; genus Bactrocera; species Bactrocera oleae. Next base: position 8,177,350 of record NC_091539.1, read on the forward strand.
CTTCCTTCAATGATTACTTTTACTACGCGAAAATATCTAAATATGCATATGCGCCCACTTAACCCTCATATAGTGTTGTTGTAGCAACTGCGTAAACTGAATATTAAATAGCTAATTAAAACGCAAGAGAAAGATTAGAGAACATACTAAGCTGTAAATTATATTCAATTAGACTTCCTAGTAAATTTTTCATTTTGGTTTGAATTAATAAGTTAATAATAATTAAAAAACAACTAAAAATACCTAAATGTGAACCATAATTCAACGGGTCAAGCGTTTAATAACTATTTCCTGGCAGTCGATTACAAATCGATAAGTAAGAGAAAGGCATGTGTGAACTTTTGACACGCATATAATTGACAACTCATAAATTAAACATTAAACAAAGCTAGATGATCAATAGATAAGTATGCAACAAGTAATGTAAATTAAAAAAATAAAGCAAGAAAGTAAACAAGCAAAAAAAAGCGTAAAACTAAATAGTAATGTAAAACAATAAAGAAAGTCAAGAGCATGAGTACAGGTGAGCATTTCATACACACATACATACAAACAATTGCACAAATAGAAGTTTCACCCAAGCGCGTGCTGTTGCTGAGTGGGCTCGTGCGCGTTGTCTGTCGTCTACCAGCAATGAGCAACGTGCAACCAAAATCAAAGCCAATCGCCAACAGCAGCAACAAGTTCATTACCTGTTGAATCACGTTTTGGCACGTTTGTTCATACCGAACATGTTTGAAGCAGAGTGAATGTTCTTTCCGATATGCATGTATGTATGTAAATGATATAAATTCAAATTGTGTTTTTGTTTTATTGGTTTTACGTAAAAACAGACGCTAAAACAAGAATCGTATAAAACAACACAAATAAAAAAATAGAATTTTAAGAAACAATCAAAATCAGCTGAACTACAAGATGACGCGGTCGCAGCAGCAGTAACAACAATAATAACAATGATATACCCCTGCGCCAAGGCGGTCGATCGGTTGGTGCGGCGCTTTGATCGCGTCGTGCGATTTTCCTTTATAAGTCAACAGCGACGTCCAAGTTCAGTTTCTTCTGTTCACAAAAGTCAAAGCGGACGGTGCTCCGCATAAACGGTGTTTCGAGTCTGCGCGACGGTTCAGCGATAATATAGCATTGTGTACATATAAGTTTTAATTAATAACGTCGCATATGTACGCGCAGAAGTTCTAATTGAGCGTCAAAGTTGATAGTAGTAATATTTATAAACAATTGTGCAGCAGCAATCAATTGAATTGAGTGTCGCGTTTACTTGTGTAGCGTATACGTTGATAAGGAAAATATTTCTAACGCATTTGAAATAGTTTTTGTATTTTGTAACACAAAAACGCGAAAGCAATTCGATCAAAAGTGTTAAGTTTGCGTAAATTTTTGAAAAGAAATAGACGCAAAGCTTGAATTAATAATAAATATATTTGTGGAAAATAACCAAAGGTTAGTGCACATAACTTTTTTAATATTATTATACACAAAAGCGTAAATATTGGTACATTTCGTGTTATTAGTAAAAAGTATGTATTTTTTTTTTTAATTTTTGCATCCAATGAATTAAGAGAAAATAAAGTAAAAAACCTAATAGATACTCAGCAAAACTGAAATAAAGAGTAAAAACCATAAAAAAAAATAAAATAAAATAAATTTTTAACTGAAGCTTTTGAAATCAAGAAAGATTGTTATAGTGTCAATAACAAATTTAGTCTAAATATCTTTTTAGTGAATTTTTATGATTAAAATTTAGTACAAATTTCATAAAAATTAAAATGTCTCGTGTTTTTTTTTTTAAGTCAATATAAAGCAAAGTAAGCAAAAGTTTTAATGGTATAAATTATAACTTGAAGCAAAAATGAACTAATTTTTTTAAACAAATTTTTAGTAAATTTATTTTTTTAATTTTCTTTAAAAAAATAATATTTGCTAACATAAAAAAATCTATTTAAAATAAAACAGTGAAGCAGTGCTTTATCAATTCTAAAATTCTTAATAACAATAATTTAAAAAATAATGTTTTTTGCTAACATAAAAATATCTATTGTAAAAAAAACAGTGTAGCCTGTTTCATCACTTCTTACATATCTTTGCTTCAAGGTTCAAAGTTTTAAATTAGAAAATAGTTATTTTTATAAAAACAAATGTCAAAGAAATTATGATAATTAATTAGAAAGACAAAGTAATTGTAATAAAGTGCAAGTGTTTTCGGCAATATTTAAAGAAATACAAAATTTGTGCTGTTTTTTGAATATTTATTACGTTTTTTTAATATTGATACATTTTTTTCGAGTTTGGAAATATCATTAATTTTTTTTTAATTTAAAAACTACATACATGCGCCTTTACATGTAACTGCATTTTTTTTAAGTGAAATATAAATATTTTTAATAATTTATGAAAAAATATGAGTTAATTAGAAACTAATAACATTGAAAAATTAAATAATAATTTTTTAGAAATTTCAACGTCATATAAAAAATGTATATCTTGAATATAACAAAAAATAAAAAAAGAATAATTGAATAATAATAAATAATTTCGTTGATTTTCTCTTAAATATTTCTTTATGTAAATGTAAACACATATGTACGTAAAACTACTAAGACAAAAAATAGAAAACACATGTGTTCATAGATAATGATTTCGAAGTCTTGTTTATTACCTATTTACTCACACACTATCATACAAGCAACAAGCAATAAATGCAAAAATAAATACTACAAAGCATCCACGCAATGTTTTTTGTGCATTTTTTTTTATTTTTATAAATTTTGATTCAGCCAGAATTGTTCATTAATCAAATACTTTAAATGGTAAACCAGAAAATAAACTCAATATGAAATCATAACTACAAAAACAAGTTAACAACAACACGCGTAACTGCTTAATAAATTATTTTTCTTATTCGATAATTTTATACGATTTGGCGTCAATAGTTGTAGCACATGACGCTAATTTGAATGTAAATTTGCTGCTTTCATCTTTTAATATTATAATTAAGTGGCTAGTTTCAATGTTAAGAGTAGTAAATACAGCTTGACATAGAAAAAGCATATTATGGTAGTTAAATTACAGTAAGTGAGAAACCAGTTATCAGAAAATAGTTACTATATGCATACATATTTACATATTTCAGCTGTTAACTGAATGAAGAAGTGACTAACAGATACATATATATTTTTTGTGTACAAGTAGTTAGTTCGAAAACATATTTCCTTAAGTACTTTGTTGGCATTGTCTATATAATAGACTGAAAAATATTTATTTTCATATATGCAAAAAAATTGCGTTTTTTAGCTAATTTAATTGCTAAAAAATAAAAATAAAAAATTTTTTTTGTTAGTTTAAAAATATCTTTCCAGAAATACTTTGTTTAAATTGTCTAAATAAGGGTTAAGCGTTGCCCACATTGCTATTGAATGAACACTCTGCTTGTTGTGCTCAATATCGATCACTACATTAACTTAAAAATCGCATGATTTATTAAAATTAAGCATTCTAACGATTAAGCTTTACGTCGATTTGATGCCAATTTCAAAATGTTTAAGTTTTTTTGTTTGCTTTTGCTACAAATGCTTAGCAAAAATTAATTTATTATTTCACAACATTGTGCAATATATTTTTTATAGCAATATTTGCGTCAGAATATCTTAAATATCATTAAAAAATTATAAATTAATTTCTTTCATAATCTAACAAAAAAATTTTCAAATATTTTCTTTATAAATTATAAGTACGTGTGCACACGACATTACACCACAGTTTACTGCCTAATGATAATTTCATCAAAACACGAAAAACTAAAACACTATTTATTTAATTCGTTTCTAATGCAACGAAAAAGTTTTTCGTTTCTCTTCAATTGCAACTAATTAATTGCACAAGCGATGAGCGCCATGTATGATTGTATCTAAATGTTATCAAACAACAATATGATTTATTCGACAAATAAAGTCACGACTAATGTTTAAAGCTTGTTGGCATTTGTTACATCATGCTTTGGAGGGTAAGCACACCATAATATAAACGTTAAAAAATGCAGCAAAGATATTTTAAACAAATTTTATTTATAAAAAATTGCAATTGCTATTTTATTGACAGTTATTTGTTTGCGCAATATGATTACAGCGCATCACACTTTTATATACTATGTAACATGCTGCATTTATTATTTTCAGCCCTAAGTGAACCCTGTTTTGTTTTGAAAGTTAAATTCACAATCTTTGCAGTGGCTTTGTTTTTATTATATTTAAATATTTGAAATTAATATTGCTTTTATTAGGTGTTTTCGCGTTTGTTCTCAAGTAGCGCTGGCAGATTGTTATTATTTTTGTGAAAGGGCTCATTTATGCAAATGTGTTTTCGTTGTTGCTGCCTATGCAATTATGAAAGTAAAAGGGCTCCTGTCACTTCATTGCTATGCATATGTAATTGCTGTTTTTAATTTTATTGTTTAGAATTTTTAGAATTTATTTGCATATTTAAAAAATTAATATAGCAATAAAATCACTAGTTTGTAAATATTAAGATTTTATACAGCTAAAAAGTTTGTGTAATCTTAACGAACACGAATAAGTCGAGCATGACTTTGATTTTTTTATGCTAATTCGCAATAATCTATTAAACTATCATTGACACTTTAAGGTTAAATCAACTCCTCAAACCTCGTTAAGCTTGTATTCTCAGTTTCTAAATACTACAAGCCATATTCTCAACTAATTGCCCCACTTCTCATGTTGTTGTTTTCTCCAAATAATTCCGGGTCCGTTCCAATAATATCGACCCCATTTCCGTGGAATTAGCCCCACTTCTTTTCGAATTTGGGGGTAGCGTGCTGCTTGTATGAAAATAAAATTATATGTAGTTAATCTGTCTTTAAACACTTGTAAATATTCCCACTAAAATCTAGTGAGCTGTTAAAAATTAGTAAACCTTCAACAAATGTCATAAATGCGGAGTTTAATATCAATTTGAATTTAATGAAGTACAACAGCAAAAAGTATAAAAGAAAAACAACAAAAAGTTCTAGATGATGATCTAGAAGATGATTAACTTCTTTATCTTATTCTAAAAAGCACTGGAATTAACCACTAGAACTTTTAGTGTTAAATAATTTAATAATTAATTTAACTACTACTTTTACGATCAAAATTGTAAAAAAGTTTAATAATTTTTATATTTCTTAATTTTATTAATAATTTAAATTTTTTTATTGTTTAATATTTTTTTAGTTCAGAATTTTTTTTATAAGCCCATACGTTTGTATTTTTACGTGCGGAAACATTTATATAACTTCCTGCTTAACAGCTGAAGATATTCATAAAAAATATTTCGATTACAGTTTTTTATGTTCTACTATTAAACTATTGTTATTTAATTTTTTTAATTCAAATATATTTTTCATAAGCCCATACGTTTGTATTTTTAAGTACCGGAACATTTATTTATCTTTGCGTTATTTAAATTTTTTTCTTATTTTATCATTTAATTTTTTTTAATATTTTAATGTTTTGTTTATTATTTGAATTTTTTCATTTGACGATTTTTTTCCTAAACCTATAAGTTTGTATTTTTAAGTACGGAAACATTCATATAATTTCCTGCTGAAGAGTATGCATACATATTTATGTACGCATAAAAAAATATTACGATTGAGATTAATACTTTGAGATTTTATCAACTTTAGTACTTCTTCTTCATATATATGTACATATTGCGACCACATCTTCAAAACGAGTCATAATTTATGGCTTATTTTATAAAAAACAATCATGGTCAGTCGGTCGTTTACCTAAGCCCGGCAAATTTTATAAATTACACGATTTAAGTTACGCACAGGACTATGCTATCACATTTTGTTAATTGTAACAATACAAATATTAACGAATTATACGAAAATTTGTGGCGTTTATTAGTTAAATACTAAAAAAATATAAGCAACAATTAATATCAGTAAGACAGGTGGCTATTAACAATCAAATCGCACATGAGCTGCACATAAATAATTTGTATGTGCAACTTTAACTTTCAAACATTTACGCCCGACTAATTAAAATTTGCACAGCCAATTGATTTTATTTGTTTGCGCATTGGCAGCAATAAAAAATAGTATATTTTAAACATTAAAAACAAAATAACTATACTAAGTAAGTAATTAAAAGCATAAGTATATGTTGCTACTTCACACTTCATAGATAAATGATAGTTAAACATTTTTTATAGCACAACTTTTTGCCAGCATCACTAATTTCATGCATACCAACCCAACATGCAACATACAAACGAATGCATGTTTGTACACGTTTAGCAATCAACTTTTATTTGTTCTCACTCATTTTGTGATTGCAAGCACACACATTTCACTTAAGCGATTTGTCATGTAAAAAATGTGGTAAATATTGACAGTTATTATGTTTGCGAGCAAACGATCTACTCATAGACCAGTTAGAGGCGTAATGACTATTGTTTTTATGATTGTGCGGTACATATACAATAAGTCTGTGAATTAAATGGCGACTATGCGTGCACATTATGGACGTTGCAAAAAATATTTAATAATTTGTATTGAACTATGACATAACTATATAGGTACACTATATTTTTTTTAAAAGGTGGCTAACAATATTTAACGCAAACAAAAAAACAATTGGAAAAAAGTATATTTATAAAACTATGAACTAACTATATCATACTTTTTAAAAGGTTGCAAAAATTATTTAATGAAAAAAAAATTGAAAAATAATATTTTCAAAAACTATGCAAAACCTATACCATATTTTAGTTTTATTTCTTTTTTGGTTGCTTTATTTATTTTTTGAACTATTAGTATTGTATACAAGTAATTATAAAAAGAGCTTGCAATATTGGCTAACAAAAGTAGTAAGGAAAATTATGCTATTTATATCTTTATTAGTTTTACTAAATATTTTGGTCACCAAAACCTTTTTTTTCAAATTAAAGCAGTTTCTTAATAATCTATTTTTTTTTGCTATATAATGCATATAGTTGTAGAGGCCATCGAGTCATTACAGCATGTTTACCACAATACCGGTAAACACGTAAGAACCGAAACAATAATCGATTATTTGCCAAATTCTTAGTTGTCGCTATCACTGGCTTTAAATATTTGTTTTTAGTGAATTGTTAAAAAATAAGTTTGATTTGATTTGATTTTAATTAAAATGGTCTTATAATTCATGCGCTGCACATGTTTCTAAATGAAAATTTGCGTTTCTGGCTGCAGTTAAGTGTGAAAATTAACTCAAAACATAAATATTTATGAACAAAATTAAGTCAGGAGGCATATATTTTTGCTGAAGTAGTGTAGCAACCTTTCGCAAACTATTTTTGCCTTTGAAATAATGAATAATTAATGATTATTTAGATGATTTAAATGAATGAATGCTTAATTAATGCTCTTAAAATTAAAAAGTGAACGAAGTAAACGGGAAATGCACGCTACTGCCACAGAGTGAACGTGTTTTTCAAAATAGTGCATTCACGTGTTTTATCCAAAGGTGTTTATTATATTATTAATCACATTCAAAACAAATTAATTAGGAAACTCTTTTTCGTAGTAATTTTATTTAATTTGCAAAGTTTTAAATAATAAAATAACTTCAACTATAATGAAATTAGCGCCAATCATTCACCTGTTGTTCCTACTGATACAATACAATATATATTTTACAAAGTGCTGTCAAAAATTAATTACAAGCAATAAATTTAAACGCATTTGATTTATGTGGAATATCTTTCCTAAGTGTAAATATTCTAATTGTATTAAATGTGCGGTTCAAAACAATAGTCATTCATATAATTATAGAGTGGTAAATTTTTACGCTTATAAATGTTTCTGCTTTACATAAATTTTCAACATACTACTCGCTACTATACTGGCTTATTAGTTTCACATTAACTATTAAAGTTTATGAAAAATTATCAATGAGCAATAATAAAAACGCATAGTTGTGTGTAAGTAGTACATTTCGCACAGTTTATTTACATCTGTAAGTTGCCTACTGGAAATAATTATTTACTACCAAAACTAACAAAACAATATTCTATTAGAAATTCCTTGTAAATAATAGTAATTCTAGGTATTTTTTGCTATACAAAATTATCAAATAATACTATAACTAACACATTTTGTATGCAATCATTGCAAGGCAATTATTATGTAATTATACCTATTTGCTCTTATGCTTATATTTGTTCTTTGAGAAAAAAAAAGCAATCATTATAATTAAGCGCTCATTAAGATTAAGCGGTAATCGTTAGAAAGCTAAATATCAACTAGACGCGCAACTAGCGGTAATGTGTGGCTGCCAGATGTAGTGTATTTATTAATACTTATATGTATATATGTATGTACAATATTTAATTTTAAATATAATGCTTTAAATTAGAATGATACACAATTTTGCAAAATATTTAAAAAAATATTTTTTTAACAATTTCAAAGCATTGCTAATGTAATATATGTATACATATGTTATGTACGTAACCATTAATGTAAATAATCCCGTATTTGTCAATACTGACTGTTATTTGTCTTGCCAACTACTTTAAAAAAATGATGTAAAATTTTAATTAACATTTAATTGCAGATGTTAATAACGCCTATAATTTGCCAGTCTTAAAAAATAATTACACTAAATGTGGTACATAAGTACCTGCATATGTATGTATACTCGTATATGGTACTACTTTACCTACAACTTTTCATTGATATTCCACACATGCTTGCAGCGTATGCTGCTCATTTTTACTAATAATCATATTTTTTTAATAACGCTGATTAATAATCAATCAGCTGTTAAGTGCAATGCTGTAAACCAAATGCGATCAGACAAAAGCACCTTCGCTTAACACTGAGTAGGTGCAAGTTGCAACTATGTGAATCATTACGGCCAATTTGTGCTGGGAATATAAATGCACTTTAATTGACAACGGTTAGAAGTAGATATGTAGGTATATGCGTGCATGTACGACAATACTTCCATATATGTACATATTTAAGGCAGCAAGCCAATGTAACTGCAGTAAGTGTGAACACGTGGTAATTAATAATGTACAGTTTGTATCCGCAGAAACGCGCTTTGCATACTTAACAGCACGCGTATGTACAATGTGCATGATTAACTGTATTTTTAATTAGTAAGTATGTAGCTTATGCGGTATGATTTACTGTATCAGTAGTCAGTGCATTTCTTAGCTGTCAATTTGGTTTATATATGTATGTATACATATCTAATGTATTTTTTTATATAAATTTCATTAATAAACATTGCGTGTACGTGGCAATTTAAATTAGTACTCCTTCAGTTCTATGTTGCCATTCAGAAATTTATACAGAGCACATAGAAATGTCTAACATTAACTCAAGGTCAATAAAGTGACGGATAATCAGTTTCAAAGTGACAGTGAGAATGTGTGAACGTAAAGTAGATATGTACGTACGTAAAAGAATTACCGGATATTGTGTTAATGCAAAGAAAGAAATATGTAAAGTAAAAAAAAAAATTATATATAAAATAATAAAAATATTAAAAAAGTAAAACATAAAAATAAATAAAAAATAGAAAAATATGAAAGTATAAAAATATATAACAAACAAAACAATAAAAAGTAAAAAAAAAGTGTATACGGAAAAAATCCATACATACAAAAAATTACCAATAAAACAACAGAAAATAAAAATTATTTTTTCATATACATATTTACAAAATATAAATACTTGTAGTTCTTCTTTATTACTTCTTAATTTTTTTTTCACCTAAAATTATTAATACATTTAAAAAAGGATTTAAAAAACATATAAAGGTTAAAAAAGATAATATACAATAAATATAAAAATATATACATATATACATGCAAAATAAATATTAAAAGTGTTTTTTCATATATATGCAAATTATAAATTTTTTTGAAACTAATTTTTAGTTTTTTTTCCACCAAAAATCAGCAATAAAATAATACAAAAATTAACAAATGAAAAGCTAAATAAAATTAAGTAAAAACAAAATAAAATAAAAATTAAAAAACGTAAAAGAAATAAAATAAAATAAAATAAAAGTATAAAAGAAAATTAAAAATTGAAAAGTATGAAATAAAAATTAAAAACAAAATTAAAAATCAGAAAACTTTTTCATATATGAATAAATTTCAATACAGTAATTTTTCAAATATAAATAATTTTTTTTTAGCAAATTTTTAGTTTTTTTTTCACCATAAATCATCAATAAAATGAAATAAAAAAGAAAAAGTTATATAAAAAATAAATAGAATAAAAATAATAAAGTAAAGCTAAAATAAAATAAAATAAAAACAAAAACAACGGCATAAAGGTATAAAATAAAATTTAAAAATTTTAAATAAAAACTTAAAACAAAATTATAAATGTAATAAAAATTATTATTTCATATATTTTTTTTTAGCCTTTGATAAATTTTTTTTGTTATATCTTTAACCAAAAATCATTATCAAAATTAAATAGAAATGAAAAAGATATTTAAATATAAAAATAATACATAAAATATATAAAACAAATAAAAAATAGTTTTTTCATAAATTCGCAATATGTAAATATTTTTTTTTAGCTAATTTTTATTATTATCAATCATTTGGTTCACCAAAAATCATTAATAAAAAAAAATTTAAAAAAAAACAGTAATTCGCAATAAGTATAAAAAATTTCGGAAATTTTTAATATTGTCATTTTTTTTCATTAAAAATCATTACCACCTATGTAATTCGAAAGCAGTAACACAAAGTTACTAATAAGCACTTTCACAAGTGTAAAATACAATAAAAACCACACTGTGTGCACAAAATGCTGCCTTATGTCACTTCAAATATGTCATAAGTTGCAGTTATATTTGGTAACATCAATTAGCTTATTTTTAAGTGCTTGGTGAATGGGAAATATTTATGGAAAAGTTTGCGGAAGTGATGCTGACATTTATTATTTAAAACTTTTTTTTTATATTAGCGCACTACAAAAATGCTTTTATATTCAAAATAATTTGAAGGAAAATTGATTTCATACAAATTTATTGATTTCTTGTGTGTTTGTAAAAAAACGAGAGTTCTCTTGACAGTTAGAACAATCGATTATTGCTAATGGCTAAAACAAATTTATTTTAATGGACTTTAGGTCATAGACAGCATATAAAACATATATTTTGCATTTTTCAAATGTTTTGACGAAAGAGAAATCAAATATAGTGTAATTAAGCATTAACATGAAAAAGTACACAACATTAAACCTACATATATACATATTATGTATATGACTCTATACAAATTTACGAACTATAACTACAAGTACTTCATAACTACATATATTAATTAGTAACGGTCTAATATAAGTCTAAAGTCGGACACTAATCAAGCGCTGAGGCATGACTCTTGTTAAATAAATATCCAAACACTATGTAATCGAATCGGTAGCACAGACAATGACACAGAAAGAGTTACGAGTTTATTAAAAAGCGTTGCAATGAAAACAAGAAATACGTGTAAAAATTGAAAGTCATTCTATATGACCAATAATATGCTACATACTTACTGTAAATCGTATATTTACGTATATTTTCATTTTATGCATATTTCCAGTTAATGCATATTCATAACTAATATGCAAATGATAAAGCACTACGTAAGACATTACATTTGAATATAACTATAACTATACTGTTTGTCCAATACAATGGTGCACATTTTTTAATTAATTGTTTGCGACAAATGCAAATGAGCTAAATTAAAAAATAATGCATTTAATCATCGTTTAACGCCTCTTGCCTTTTTGTGCATCCGCCAGTTAACGCCTCCGATAAATTTTGTGAAATTGCAAATTTCTAGCGAAATATTGTAATTTTTAATAGCTGGTGAAGCAAATGAAAACTTGTTCAAAATTTTATTGGTAAAAACTTAAAAAAAAAATTTTATGTGTTATACTCTATACGCTATGTTAGACAACGGTATATTTGTGGATAATATAAGCAACGTTATTTTTCATTTTTGAAAATTTTATATTATTTAGTTAAAAAAATATTTGTTTTTACAATCATTATATTTTTTTTTATTATTATATTTTTTAAATTATATATTAGATATATATGTATAGATATATTAAACAATTTTTAAACAATACAATTAAACTCTAAAATCTAATAATATAAAACAGTATGTGACACATATTTGAGTACTTGTTATTTAATGCCGATCTTTCTATAAAATCGATTCATTCCATAATTTTTTGTGGTTTTTCCGTTTTTTTTTTGTTTTTTCCTTTTGTTTTAATTTTTGTTTGATTATTACTTTTTTTTTGGTTTTTTTTTAATTTTTTTTATTATAATTTTTTTGGTTTTTTAATTCCTTTATTTTTACACTTTCAAAGTCAAATGCACAATTACTCAGCACATTCTACTCAAACACAGCATCGGCCAGTTATCTAACCATTTGCTGAAATACTTTGTAACACCCATGCACACCTGTCATTCGGACTTTCACGTTTATCGATTATTTTTTTACTTTCAGCTCCAAGCGTGCAATCAACAATATTTTCATTTCATTAACAAACGTTCTGTATTTCAATAATAAACATATAAATATCATATAATATTAAATATCTTTAATTTCATTCAATTTAACAATTATGAATTGTAAAAAAATTGCCACATCTGGCTAAGCAATTGTGATTCCGGTGTGTATTGTCTGGCACGACAATATTCTTATTTATGTAATGTTTCACATTTGCCCACCTGTTGCCATAAATCTAATATATTTGTGTGTACTAATAAATGATACTGCAAATATTTGTGCCACCTATAGAAGTAAATAAAGTGTGCGCGCATGCGCCGCCTAAAGTTATAAAAATAACACAGAATTGTATATAAACTTGTTCAACTATAATGCTACTTAAATTATAATGGTTACTTACAAGCAAGCATTGGTACATGCATATAAACTTACATACATAGATAGGTATAAATAAGCAGTATTTTATAAAGTCTATTAATTGTTTCTTGCCTACAATTTGCCCAGCATTTGGCTGCTAATAAATATGCACATGTTTGTATGCATGTATGTAGGTATGCTAAACACCTTTATTCAAATGCATTCATACACTGTACATACATACGTTTGGTGTATTGCTTCAAGCAGGGAACAACCAGTTAACCTTGGCGGCGGTTGCATTACGCGGTTGCACTCTAAGTTCAAGTGATTGCATATGTGCGTTAAAGCACTTAAAAAAGCTACGGCATACAATTAAAGACAAATAGGTGAGAGTATATGTAAAATTATACGAAAATTGTTGGATTTTAGCAGAATTTTTGAAATTCTCGTAAATGTTTAGAGTGCGCATGTGCTGCATCTCCTTTGTCATAGACATATTTTTGTCATTGCCTATTGAATTATTTTCAAATTAATGCAATTATTCAACACTAAAAGCAGTCCGTTTTTTGGTGCACTCAAGAATTTTTGTGAATTAAGTCACACCTTCATATAAATCAATTAAAAAATTACTTTCACTTTACGTGTTTATATTGTTTGTTATTGAGCTGTCTGTTGGTGGCGTTGCCAACTGCCTATAGCATGGCAATTATTTTTATAGAATCAGTAATATATAGTAAATATATTTATATTAATTTGTATATTTATATTTATTTATTTATCTCTTATGGTATTTTTATATTTATATGTTTATTAAGGTATTATACAGTATTGTGAAAAGTTTTGCTTGTAATAAATGTACTCCGTTGCTTTTTTAAATATTTTATTATAAAAAAGTAGTGATAAATAAAATGTCTGTATGAAAACAAGAAAAAACGTTAACTTTGGTTGCACCGAACCTATTGTATCCTTCACAAATAAAAAAGTTTTTATACAAGAACTTGAATTTGATTGAACGGTTTGTATGGCAGAAAAGTTTTTCACCCAAAGATTTGATTTTTTTATGCACTTTGGAAAAACCACATTTAAAAGCAATTCTCTACTTTTTACTTTTATGCCAAGCAAAATTCCAAGCCAGTGAAATTGTTAATAAATTTCTGAAGACTTTACCTTATCTTAAGATCGTTAAATTTTATGGTATCTCATACAAATCTATTACCTTACTTAAGTACATGTGTAAAACAGGTTGACAAGCAACAACAAACATTAAGTGTCAACTGCAAGAAGTAAAAAAGTCGAAAACTTTTAAAAAGAAAAAATTAAGATAACAAAGATAAAAAAAGCCTTGTTTTCACAAACTTCCTGTGCTGCCACAGGTGTTTTATATGTATGTGTGTATAAAAGGCAGCTGGCAACTATGTCTACCAATGAGCAAATTAAAAATGCGTGGCGACAATTACGTTTTTGCACTAAAATCAGCAGCTAATTAATTCAGTGTTTTTCTTGTATTTTTTTCGGCGTTGTTCCCTTTTCGTGATTTGTCGCGCGAAAATTGGCTGCGTTACAAAAAACAAAAAATTATATGTCTGTGCAGTAAAAACACCCTCTCCGGTTGTTTACTCAAATGCAAAATAAGTTTTTGCAATTGTTGCTAAGCTGCAGTTCTGTTTATTTAACAAATTTTCTTTAAAAAACAACAACAATTATTGAAAATTACTTTGCTCTGTATTGTAAGTCATATTATAAGGTAAGTGCGCAAAGTGCTTGACCGTTACGACGTTTGCGCGACCGCAACGACTAACCGGTTTAAGGGCTAATTTATGTGCATTTTATTTAAAGTTATCGTGCACGCAAGACTGTACTAGTTTGCAATTAATTTCTGCCTTCATTTCTGCGTACTTGTTATTCCGGCTAATAGCTGTCAAATGCATATAAGTAAGTAAAGCAATGTGTCATGTTAGTAATCAGCAGTATATTAAATAATTGTAAACAAGTTACTATCATAACTATATTTTATGTTTTTAGCTAGACACCGTATTACATACGCATTCCTAAATTTTTCTTTCATTATTTAAGTTTATGTGATTGTTAATTGTATTACATATAGACGTGCATTTGGCATATTTCGCAGTCAACATTTAGCAGTTCAACAATTTTCTAATTGATTTCCATTAAATCACTACTGACTCTAATAGTTCAATTGAAATGTATTTAATTTTTCCGAAACAGTTGCGGTTTTATGCTAATTTATGCTGCAAAAATATTTAACAAAGTATTGCAATGACAAATCGTAATAACGCAGTTGTCACAACACATTAATGGAAATGTCAGTCAAGTTGACAGTAGTGTATGCATGACATTGAAAGCTATTCTGGATGATGTAAAGCAGCATATTTTCGTTGCAACGCTGTAATTAAATATTAATCTCTATTAATGCAAAAAAAAAAAACAAAATAGTAAAAATTAAAAACAAATTTAATAGAAGTTAATGTTTCAAATATTTGATAGTTTATGAATTGAAAAAAAATAATAATAATAAAATAAGAGATATAAGAAAAACCATTAACTGCGGCTGCATCCATTTGTTATAGCATAAAAGGTTATACAAAGATCTTTATCTTGATTTTGATCAGTCAGTTTGTATGGCAGCTCTATGCTATGGTATTCCGATTTGAACAATTTGTTCGAAAAGTGTAGTGTTATCTCCGACAATTATACATGCCAAATTTCGTGAAGACATCTTGTTAAATAAAAATGTTTTCCTTAGAAGGAATTGTTATTGATCGGTCTGTATGGAATCTATATGCTAAAGTGTTCAACTCTAAACAATTTATTGGGAGATTGTAGTCTTGGCTTAGATAATAATCTTTGCCAAATTTCGTTAAAATATCTTTTCAAATAAAAAGGTTTGTTATACAAAGATTTGAAGTCGATCGCTCAGTTTGTATGGCAGTTATATTCTGTAGTGGTCCATTATCGGCGGTAATGGATACAAATTTTAAAGCGAAATATGTATGTATGTAGATGATTTTACAACCCCTCTTCACTAGCAAAAACTTGCTTACATCAGTTTTTTAGTCATTAAGTCTATCCATAATTAGCTTGAGTTAATTTCCATAAGCCTCATCGGTTGTTCACTTTTGTGCGATGCCTTATGACTTCTTTCTGTCTTACTTAGTTTACGTCATTCTCAAGTGCCAACTGCATGGTCTACTAGCTTCGCTTGAGTGTTAAAACAGGTTGCGCGTCTACTTTTAGTGCGCTTCTTTAAAACCACTCTTGCTCTCTTTCACTGAAGGGGATGCCCCATACTTACCATACAGTTTTGGTTGTGCTACGCCTGCTTATAATTGTTTTTGTAAGGGTATTTTTAATAATATTTGTTTCTTTTACACGTGATTATTTCGTGTTGTAGCCATTGTGAATCATGCAGTCTCTTGCAATTTCAAGGCGCTTACCTCCAACAATGTAAAAAAACCGGTTCGCCTGCGTTTATCTGAAATTCGTAGACAAAGTCAATGACAGACTGATTGCACAAACTATCAGCGCTTTGCATTTTTGTCTGGCTTAATGCATGCAAACCACAAAAAATAAAAATTATCAAAAATTTTGATTTGAATATGGCAATTTGTGTTCGTATAACAGATTAATTATTAGAGCGTTTAAATGAAAATATAGATTATATATAAGTATTTATAAATAATTTATAATCCTTATCGAATTGTAAAATAGCGTGAAAATGCATTTATTTATGGAGTTTAATATTGTTATTGATTTGTTTTTTTTAATGAAAAATTTATTTTTTTTATAAATCAACTTCTCAAAATGACTCACCACAGCCTTTCACTCGCCTGTCAACATTCACTTGGCTACTGTTCTACATATGTATGCAAATATACAGACGTATGTAAATGCGCATACTTACTTTTATATACATATGTACATACATACATATATACTTATACTTATGTCCATACATGTAAATGCCCAACACCTATCACCAACTGACTCACCTGTCCAGTCAGCTTTATTTTAACTGTGAAAGCGTGCACTAATTAGCCGCATAAGATTCTTAATTACATAAATCAATTACTCAATTTGCTAATTTCATTTTAATTTTTATCTTCTGTAATTGTACTGTATTTTTCCGAAATTAATCACAAAGAAACAAATAATGGTTCTTAAGCAGGAAAAGTCGTTCACATAATAACAGAATAACGGTACAAACATACAAGTTGGTATCAAGTGTTTGTAAAAGCAGTGCTGAGACTTTGTTTCGCTATTTTCCGTCCAAAAATAAAAACTACAGCATGTAGTATGTGTCCTAAGCTATCCTATGAGACTTCAGAATATGAGGCTCTGCCCCCAAACACCTGTTGTCTAATCAGGATATGAGGGTTGCAAATAACGCATTAAAAATAATTATTGAATTAACATTTTTTTTTTGTAAAATCTTAATAAATAAATCTTAAATCAAAATAGTTTTAGTATAACTAATCTCAAATACCGGATTGTAAATTTAAAATACAATTTTTAATTCCCAAATACCGAATTGGAAAACAAAAAAATCCCAAATATGGGATTAAAAAGAATTTTATCTAATTCATAATTAAAAATTAAAAAGAAAATATTTTTTTTGACTTTAAATTTTTTCGCGCATATGTACTTCGTGTTTAAAAACATTTTCGATTAAAAATTAGATTGGAATAAAAATTTCGCAACCTTGTGTCTAATTCTATTTAGCGCATAATGTATACAAATATTTTTCCCAACAAATCTCTTAAAAATTTTGCCAACACAATACCAATTGCTTTTTGTTTAAATGCACGGATTTCTTATCGATTTTTTTTTATCGAAAACTATTGATGTTTACATTTACAGAACTGTCAGCTACCATCTAAATAAAAATAAAAATATAAATACCAAATAAGCTTAAGCACAGCCTTATAGCATATTTTATTTAAAAAAAAACGCTTTAGTTATCTGTAAATTTATGTTTTGTTCCGGTGATTCGATCTGATAAATGAATTGTGGTTCATGCTTCATTATAATGGGAATATTTTATACATTTATGTCAACGACATTATGTATGTAAATATGTATATTGAAACATTTTTTAACATTTTGTGTGCGCGAAGTCAATTAATGGCATAAAACCGCAGAATTCAGAGTAAAATCTCAGTAGTAAAATCTTAATTGCAAATCGAGATTATATTGTTCTCTACACTCTTATAATATTTCTTATTTGTATATATTGTTTTTTGTGTCTTTTGCTGAATGTCTTCCATAACGACATCAAAGCATTCCAACTGTCACTTTTTCCGTAGCTTTGCTGTCAAATCGCGTTTGATGTATCTGCTTAATGCATGAAATAATGAAATATAATAATTATGCTTATGCTCATTCAATGAATGCTTTATTAATTTAATGCACATGAGCTAAATGAAAGGTATCGCAATTACAAAATGTTTCAATTTTGTTCATTGTTTGAGCTTTTTTTTGTTTTTTTTTTCGTGTTGTACAATACTATGTGTGTTGGTGTACTATGCGCATTCTTTTGAGATTATCTGCAGGTGGATTGTACATTTTTTTGCTTACGTCGTTTCCTATTTCGCGTTAACCTTCAAATTGGCTTTTGAACTCAAACATTGTTTTACATTAGAAATCCATTAGCCGGCTTATTCGCTTTAATTGTGGAAAAGGCAAAACATAAATACACACATACATATATACGTTTTATAAAAATAATAATAATAATAATGCAAACAATGAAAACAAAACAACAAAAACAATAGGAATGATTGGCGAAAACTTCTCACACACACGTGCTTGTTTAGGCGTGGAATAATATGTTATGCTCTTATTTACATAAATACAAACAAGTTTAACATATTCTTATTGAAGCACATGTAACTAATTCAACTATTCATTTAATATACATATGCATGGTTCATATATTATACATAAACACAGTTAGGCTAAGTGTTGCCAAGCGCTTGTTTAACCAGAAATATACTTAGTAGCTGATGTTTATGGCAATTTTTTATAGCAAACCATGCCTAAAAAAATGTTTTGCTACAAATTATGCTAATTTTAATATTTGCAACAATTTGTCTGAGCCAATTCTAGCTGATTTTTAGTGAAAATAATTATTTTTATTAAATGAACAGCATCTTTCCTTAAATGAGGCGGTTTGTTTAAATTATTGTCTGCACTAGACAAACGACTTACCAACTACTGTGTATTGTACCTTATATTGTTATCGATTACAATAACTTCACTTTACTACTGCCACTAATAGACATTAATTAAGTATTGTGTGTTTTGATTTTTAAGACATAAATTCAAATTAGATATTTACCAAAAATTTAAAAATTCGTCGAAAAATATGAATTCGCATTTATTTCGGTTTGGCGCACAAACAAATATATGCCTAGTTTACATGTTTTGTTAACCGTTTTAGTCCGTACATTTGTATTTGAATTTCATGTATGTGCATGCGCATTAACAAGCCAAAAATGTTAAGATGTTTTAAAGCGCATGCTTTTAATTAAAGTGCTTTATATATTAACAGTTATAACAATACGAAATACAAAAATGGCAAAAATACGTTATTTATTGCAATTATTAATAAAAACGAAAGCAAAAATACACAACTATGCTGTTACATATATCCATGTACATACATACATACGTACATATGTATGTTTATGTTCAAAAATAATTACATATTTCAATGTCACATTTTTGAACACACACTGCAATCAATTTTCTGCTTTCGTTGCTATAGTTTGCCATAAATGGTAACGCTAACATCCCAACTGCCGTGCTAATAACGTGCAAAAAACCAATTTCCTTTCTACCTTTCAAATACCAGTCACGTTTTTTCGGCAAAACTTTGTACATGAAGCGTTCTATATCCATAGTTAGAATCTAAAATATGTATGTACGCTAAAAAGAGTGTGCAATTAAAATATTACCACACGTCCAAAATGAGTGCAACTATTAGAAATATTTTTTAAGCACAGATACAAAAACATGCTGAGAAATTCGTTGCAAAATCGCAATCGTGCCGATATCTATACATCATTGTCTAGTGTATAAATAAACAAACGTTAACCCTGTAGGAAATAATGTGTTAGTGAAAAGCATATCCGCGCAGCACTAATAGTGAACACCAATTTGGCAGCAACTATGTAGCTTTTAATTGTATCAAAGGCCGTAAAAGGTGTTGTTATTTTGTTCAAAAGTATGTGTGAAGTTATGTAAATTGTTCTACAGGATAGATTTCACAGAAATTCTTTTCCCTACAAGGAGTATAAATAGCAAGCAGTCGCGTGCATACATTTAAAGTTTTATACAGTGCGACATCTAAATTTTCATATACATATGTAGATGAAAACAAACATAGCGGCAATTTATTGTGACTATTTGTGTTTGTAAATAAATAATAATAAATTACTATTTCGGAATTGTAGCACAATTCACAATTAATACGTTAAAGCGCGGACAACTGACAAAGCCTGGTTTTGTGTATATGTATGTGACTATTTAGCTATTTGTACACAAAAATATAGATAAATTACACAATAAACATTTTATTGGCTCTGTGTGATAATTTGCTGAGAAAATATATCGCTTGTTCGTATTTATATTTATTATGTGACGTTAAAAGGGAGCAATTAATGGTGACTTAAAATGCCGATACCAAAAAATTTATATCAATTTGCTCTGAACAGGGTATATTAAGTTTGCTACGAACTGCCAGAAATAAACGGTGTACTCTATAAAGAATATACATATGTTAAATGGACAGCATGGCGAGCTGTTTCGATTTAGCCATGTCCCTCTGTCCGTCTGTTTTTCTATATATACGCAAACTATCCCTCACCTTTTTAGAAATTAGACATGAATTATTTTCCAAGGCAATTCTACAATATTCGAACAAATTTTTCAGATCGGACCACTATAGCATACACCTGAATGATCAAAATCTAGTTCTCGTAAGGAAAACTTTTTTATTTGATTAGATATCTTCATGAAATTGGGCATGATTTTTTATTTACAGCAACAGAACAAATTGTTCAGATCAGTTCACTATAGCATACAGCTGTTATACGAACATGCCGATCAAAATCAAGTTCTAGTGTGGAAAACTTTTTGGTGGAACTGAAGTTAACGTTTTTTCTTGTTTTCTTTTACAATTAGTAAATATTAGGAACTAAACGTAAGTTTAGTATTAGTAGTTAAGTAAAGTATTAGTTTATAACTATATTATGTGCCAAATACACAGTTGAGTGTGTTCTACCTAGCGTTATTATTAACCCTTAAATTACACACTATTTTTTAATAAATATTCCATTTTTGATTTTTTCCTTAAATTAAACACAATTTTTTTTATATTCTACTTCCGAGTTTTTCGCTTATCCCACTTCTGATTTTTAAAGTACACTTTATTGAATGTCCATTCCTTATTTCTTTATATTTCCAGCACTCGTTTAAGTCATAAAATGGTTCCAATACTTAAGAAAGTAAGCAGTTACTACAACTCGTATGCGTTGGGCGTACTCACAGTCGGCTATGTACTTGGCGAATTGGGTCATTATCTCATCGGTGTTACTTCCAAACAGACCGCCATTGAATTGGATTATGGCGATAAAGCTTGTCAACAAAATAATACCATGTTTCCACGTGACGATCTACCAAAGCAATGTGCGGCGGTGATGGAAGAAGAAAGGTATGCAACACATGCAACTAATATTTTTTTACACAGTTTTTAAATATATATATTTTTTTAATCAAATTGCAGTTGTGTTGCTTTATCACTGAATGAGACCACGTACTGCGAATGGAACTACAATGGTTTGGGTATTGATTATCAGATACTTGCTGGTCCCACCTTCATATTGGTCTTTACAATTGCTGGCGTTTTTATGGGTTTCGCCGCAGATAAATACAATCGTGTCAAAATGTTGACAGTTTGTACTTTAATCTTTGCTGTCGCCACAATATTGCAAGGCACTGTAAGTGCCTACTGGCAGCTGTTGCTGTTGCGTATGCTCATGGCATTAGGGTAAGTCTTCAGCACTTTGAAACTGCTTGTATTAAATATGCATATTTATTGATTTAACTTTTTGGTTCAACAGTGAATCCGGCTGCAATCCGTTAGCCACCGGCATCATGTCTGACATTTTCCCCGAAAATAAGCGCGCACTTGTCATGGCCATTTTCAACTGGGGCATCTATGGGGGTTATGGTATTGCCTTCCCTGTGGGCCGTTACATTACCAAATCGAATTTCTTTAATCTCGGCTGGCGTATGTGTTATCTGGGTACTGGCGTGTTGGCCGTGCTGGTGGCCGCGATCACCGGCACCACACTCAAGGAACCAGAACGTAAAGCTATTGGCGAGACCGATCGCACTAAGGATGGCAAAAAGATTGGTTTGTGGAAAGTGCTCGCCAATCCTGCTATGATTATGTTGATGATTGCCGCTTCCATTCGTCACTCTGGTGGCATGACTTTCGCCTATAATGCTGATCTCTACTACAACGCTTACTTCCCTGATGTGGATCTCGGCTGGTGGTTGTTCGCCGTCACCATTGGTATTGGTAGTGTGGGTGTTGTTGTTGGTGGCATTGTCTCCGATAAAATTGTCGCCAAAATGGGTATACGTTCACGTGCTTTGGTGTTGGCTGTGAGTCAGCTGATCGCTACATTACCCGCATTCGGATCAGTGTACTATGATCCGCTATGGGCTATGATTACCTTGGGTTGCAGTTACTTCTTTGCCGAAATGTGGTTCGGTATCGTGTTTGCGATTGTTGTGGAAATTGTGCCGTTGCAAGTGCGTTCTTCAACCATTGGCGTCTTTTTATTCGTTATGAACAATGTTGGTGGTAATTTGCCTATCCTATTGGACCCAGTTGCTAAGATGATCGGTTTCCGTGAGGCGTTCATGATCCTTTACGCAGGCTTCTATGGCATAAGTAAGTTCGAATTGTATATGAAAGTCATCGTTAGCTAATTATAAACTCTATTGTATTTTCTCTATTCCGAAATAGGTTCAGTGCTCTTCTTCATCACCTGTTTCTTGTTGGAAGGCAAACAAAAGGACGTTGATGCTACCACAACAGTAGGCGAACAAAAAATCGATGGCCTGGAGGCACACACACGCCAAATGCGTGGTCATGACAATTCTGTTTTCTCAGTGGACGAAGTGTTGCCGCATAATGGCCGTCCGGCGGTGATTCCACAGCATTTGCAGTTGT
The DNA here is from genome assembly GCF_042242935.1 of Bactrocera oleae. Classification (NCBI taxonomy): domain Eukaryota; kingdom Metazoa; phylum Arthropoda; class Insecta; order Diptera; family Tephritidae; genus Bactrocera; species Bactrocera oleae. The sequence goes on from NC_091539.1 coordinate 8,200,532, forward strand.
CGAGCAATGGTCAAGACAAATATACGCCCGCGACACGCGAGAGCAGTAGACTGTAATGGCAGGTTTTGAACCCAACGACTTACGAACAATGCGTTTAAGTTTTATTTATGTAACTTAAGTGCAGCAAGTGAGTAAAGTACGTCTTATTAGACTTGCAAAATATGACACTTTACGAATTCTCCATAATCTCTATGTACCTCATTCGTAGTGTGTATTTTATTGTATTAAGTTTACAATGATTGGTCTGTGAGTATTTTTTTAATGTTGAAATTGTGAAAAAGAAGAGACAAACAATTGTTTAAGATTGTTGTTAAATCTTTAGTTTGTTAAGTAAAGTGACAACTTTTTGTAATTATAATATATTGCACGTTATTATTAAAGTTATTATATAACAGTTGCTGACGGTTTACTTGAATGTCAAGTTTTAAACTGCTTGCAATTTTTATTAGATTAGTTAATAGACGTTAATGTTATCAATTTTTAAAGTATTTACTAACTATGTAGTTATGAACACCAATGAAATTAATAGTTAGAATAATTGCAAAAGTATTTTGTACATAACAAATAAATTTTGTACTTAAAATAGTTTTTTAAGCAATTTTCAAAAAAAAAAAGTTGTGTTTTTACTAATAGTATGTGTATACATATATGTAGCTAACTGCGCTTATAATTATGTTTTAATTAACATTTTTGTGTATAATTGGCGCTAACACATTTGTTAGATGGTTAGACGAAATGCCTTTACTATTTGTTTTGTGTGTTTGTGTTGTTGTTGTAGCGAGTACCCAAACCCTGTTTGGAGGAAAAGTAAAAAAAAATCATATGTCATTGAAATCACTTAACGGTAGTTCCAGGTAACGGGATGTATTGACGGGGTCGGACCAGAGGGTGAAGGGTGTTAAGTGAGTGGCTTTCGCGCAGCATGCAAAGAGGTGTTTAGTGTCATGCGGTGACTCTGGCGTTCAGTACACGTCTGAAGTTGGTCACGTCCGAAATAGCGTCGCTCTATATTGTTGAAGTTCATCGATGCATTATAGTAATATTCTCTTAATGTGCATAGAAGGCGAAAACATTACAGCAGCAATTGCTTGGAGAGTAGTCAATTATGTTCCTCAACCGGAAGTAAGAGAGATTCGACGGGGCACATCAAGATAAATCCTGTGATAGTCTAGAGTGCGGTGTTCTGACTTGTCTGTATTTTCTTCAGCTGGGTCCTGCCGCATCAACGCGATCATTTTGAGGCTGCGTAATTAATAACCAACCGGTCGATTGCCTTGCAAGTGGCCAGCAACGTTTATTTGTCCTTGCTGCAAGTGCTGCCGGCTAGCGACTTGAAGATCTTGTTGTAGCGCTTTAATAATCATGAATTCGGGAGTACAAACTATCAAAGGTAAAACCCAATATTTTGGATTTGTTCGCTATTGAGATTTTAACATTATCGACAAAAATGTTTAGTACTAGTTCGTATTCTTTGGTTCAGATGTGGTTGTTGTTGTTGTAGCGACAGAAAGCAGTCCTGAAGTAATTTGGAGGATTGCTGTCGGTTTGATAGTCCTTGACCGGATAAAAATACGGGTCCGTTCGGGTTACGTAGACCCGATTGTCGTGGGAACGGTCCTTCATCCCGTTGGTGAATATGGCGCATAGCATTGTGCAAAGTGCATACACACATATATATTTAACAATAGTATATAGCATTTACATACATAACAAATTCTAGCGTACTCTGTAGTATTTTTTTTTAAATTATCAGCACTAAACTTCTATAATAACTATTTTGCAATTAAATTTTTGAATGTCAGTTAGACATACAGAATCCCTTTACTAGATGGCGCTTGTCAATTGCACACCATTTACCACGCAGGGTGCTACATAAGTTTTGTAAAATAAATATTAAAAATTATATTAAATCAAATATATAAGTGCACTTTAATATTGTAAATTATGTATGTATAATTTTAATGAACATGTGCATTCATGTTAAATAGCGATTTTCACAATACCGTTCATATAAGTCTTTTTATTTACTAAGACTCATTAGCATTTGTAGACCCCTGTGTAGGCATGATAGCAAAGTACGCAACCTTTGAACAAGAAGCAAAGTTTACAACCCGTGAACTATTGATAATGATTTTTAGTAGTAATGGATTTTGTTGCAGCGCTTATGAGGACATCATCGTCTCTTGTTTAAAAGATTTGTGACATTGAATTCAAAATATATATATTTTTTTTTTTTCCAAAAATAGTAAACTTTGATATTATCCGCTCCTCTAAAGAATACTTACTACTATAATAATGAAAAGGAAAGGACAAAAGCTCAATCAAACGTTGCATGCAGTTAAGCTTTATCGTCGTCTAATTTGTATAGCACATGTAAATACATTTTTATATACGTTGCGGCTCGGCACGATTCGTTTTTTGTAATATCGCCTGTACGTCTCTTGATTTATTTATTCATTTTCATTTTACCACCTCTTCTCATTTTCCTTTTCGCTAGCTCTCACATGCAAGTGATGCATATATATGTATGTATGTTAACACATTCCACATATGTTCCATGCGCATTTGCTTTTACGCAATTTCTTTCATTTTCTGTTTTGCCTTCGTGTAGTGCGGTTGTTTAATTAATTTGGTTTTTTGTTCGGTGCGCGAAAGTCAAGAAACATAATAATTAAAACTAATTTGTGCACTAATTATGAATACTTATAAGCGTATTTGATTTAAGTGTAATATATTTTGGTGAAATCCTTTAATATGTGTGTGGCAAATAATTTAACATTCCTTGCAGTTCAGGCTTCGGCTGCCATTTTGTGAAATGTAAGTACGCATAGTGTGGAATTCGGACAGAGTGTTGCCAAAACTACTGAATTAAATTTTTTTGAAGTGTTTAGAAAAGTATAAGAAATTATTTATTAGAGTCCTAAATAGTATTAATGTTCAATAATTAATAACTATTAATAATATTATATAATGTATTTGGAATTGCAAAACCATACGTTATTAACTCTTTATGAAGGATTATTTAAAAAAATTGTTTGTTAAGTATTTGTATAAATTTTTTTTAGTACTCCTGACAAGGATACGATCTAAGGTTTTGCGTCGGTCACTAATTGAAGCATATGTGTTCTTGTTCGTAATAGTTCGTTACTACGCAATTCGAAATTCCTTTTCATTTTGAAATATTCACAATACATTCGGAATTTTGAATTTTATTATCTATTTTTTTTGTATGAAACATGCATGATTAATAGAAATATTATAGAAAGTAGTGTGTAAGGATAAAAAATAACTAATCAAAAATATATTTTTTTACTTCGCGTACAAGAATGTGACATGAAAGGGAATGCAAAAAATTGTTCGACTCGAGTTGCCGGATTCGTGTCGCCCGTGTGTATATAATGGGCCACACCAATAGAGAATTTGAAGATAAAAAAATAAAAAAGGTTTTCGCGGAAACTCGGTCTTATATAAACGAGGACCTCTTAGTGGCAGAACATTCGTTTTTCAGTACGTGCTCTAAAATCACAATCTCGATTGTATTTCTGACATGAAAAAGCTTTTCGTAAAAATTTGTTAATCCAATCGGGGGCATGATGTATGTGTAACTGCAGTTTACTTAACGCCATTAAACATAACCAAATTAGATTTCCAATGCTGCCGATTACTCCATAAATCACAAGTTACAATAGTAAACTTAGGAATGTTATCTGTTCCTTTCTTTCTGCACGCCATAGCTCACTTGGTTCCATTTGGCTCTTACACTTAGTGAGTTGACTTGCGTTGGTACGCGGTGGCTCACTCGAAACTAACGGGATAATCGTCATTCATTTCTCTGCTGGCTGAAATTGGTCCGCATTCACTTAGCTGCAGCAAACATTGCTTTGTTATACTCTCGCAACCTGTTGCTACAGAGTATAATAGTTTTGTTCACCTAACGGTTGTTTGTATCACCTAAAACTAATCGAATTAGATATAGGGTTATATATATATAAATTATCAGGATGAAGAGACGAGTTGAAATCCGGGTGACTGTCTGTCCGTCCGTCCGTGCAAGCTGTAACTTGAGTAAAAATTGAGATATCTTTATGAAACATGGTAGACATGTTTCTTGGTACCGTGAGACGGTTGGTATTGCAGATGTGCGTAATCGGACCACTGCCACGCCCACAAAACGCCATTAATCAAAAACAAATAAATTGCCATAACTAAGCTCCGCAATAAGATACAAGACTGTTATTTGGTACACAGGATCACATTAGGGAGGGGCATCTGCAGTTAAAACTTTTTATGGGCGCAATTGGAAGAAGTTGATCTTGACAACAACTGGTTTCAACAAGACGGGGCTACGTGTCACACAGCACGTGCAATTATCGAATTATTGCAAGAAGAGTTTGCAGATTCGATAATTTCAAAAAATTGTGACATTGAATGGCCTCCAAGAAGTTGTGATTTAACACCATTAGACTTGTGGGGTTATTTGAAGTCTTTGGTCTTTAGCAATAAATCAGACTCTCTTCAAGCTTTTGAAGTCAATATTTAACATGCTATTGATGACATACGACTTGATTTAGTGGCAAAAGTATTCGAAAGTTGGGCTCATCGAATTCGTCCCTGCAAAAGAAGTCGTGGCTGCCATTTGTATCATGCTATATTTGGAACTCAATTATATCGATTATATTTCACACTAAATAAGAAACATTTGAATTTCCTTAACAATTAGTGTGTTTTTTTTTTTAAATCTATCATTCATATCTTGTAAAATTATTCAAAGCTCTAACAAGTCGAAAATTTTTTTTACCAACAGAAGCATAAAACAGCACTGATAAAATACTTGTAATAACAATTGATAATTTGAAACAATGAATCGACCTTTATACTTATTTTTTTAGCCAAAAATTTTACTTTGAACAAAACATTTAAATTTCATTGAAGTGAAAGGTTTGAGTACGGCAACAACGAAATAGTCTACATCAGCTGTTTAATATGTCGTCTTCAAAATGTCCAGCTTCTTGCTTCAAGACGACATTTGCAGACCAAAAAATTTCGCTGTCGTGCAGTCGTGTCGAGCCGTCGTCTTTGTGTTCAGATCATCACTTTGAATTTATTACATCACCGCCTGTATTTTGTTATTGCTTTTTTGGTCACATCTGTAACGGTAAAAACTTGGCGATATGTCTATCTCCATAATTTCTGAGTCGAAGTAAAATATTGTCATTTTGAGAACTATTAGGTATAGAACGATGAGCTTTCGGTTTTTCAAGAGTTGATTATTCTTTCATTGTTCCAATATTTCGAAAATTCGCTGGAAACCTACCGTCCTTGTGGGTATGTGATTCATTGGAAGCGTAATCTCGAATTTTTTCCCTTAAAATACGTCGAACTATGTGTCTGCAAAAGTGTTTTGTCAGAGAGGTCTTCTTCATGATTGTAATATGAAGAAAAAAAATCATGTGTGAAACATGGTCAACCAGTCAAAGCAACGGCAAAGCCCAATAACCACGGCACCTGCTCTGTATTTGGTGGGATCAGAGTGTGCTGTATTATAAGCTTCTAAAACCAGATGAAACAATTAACTTGTTTCTGTCCTACCGACAACAACTCATCAAATTGAAGGGTGCAGTTGCCGAAAAATCCCCAGAATTCGCCGCTAGACAAGAAGCAATAATTTTACATTACGACAACGCTCGGCCTCATGTTGCAATACCGGTTCAAAACTATTTGGAAAACAGCGACTGGAAAGTTTTGCCTGTCCCGCCTTATAGCCCAGACCTTACCCATTATGATTACCAATTGTTATGGTCGACGCAGAGCGCCCTCACTGGAATATGATTTGCATCAGAACAGGGTATTAAAAATTAGCTTGATTCATTATTGGCCGCCAAGAACTGTGCCCAGGTTTTTTCGATGGAATCCACAAATTGCCAGAAGGTTTTTTTTTTAAATAAACGTTAAAATTAAAAAAAAAACGGACGAATATAATTATAGACCGAACAGTAATGAAACTAAATGAGCCACCAATAATATAAGTTAACAAGATAACAATTTTGTGAATGGATTACATCACGGTTTCGTCAAAAACTGAATATTTTTACGCAACATTTCAAAGTATTTCGCAGTTTTGATCCTTGAAAATTGTAAGGGGGAAAAAAGTGCTGTTACACCTGAACTTATCCTTTCTTACTCGTTATTGATATTGTTGACTTTTTTGTTCACCATTGATATAAAATACGTGCGTGATTCAATTTTCCAATAAAAACCCCTCTTCAAAATTTTTTTTTATATTTTCTACAAATATACACAAACCCGATATATTTTTATTTCTTCGTCATTCCGTTTTTGTTCACTTTAAAATTTTGTGCATTGCCCTCTAAATGTAGCACTGTAGAGGTTTTCCTTATGTTTTCCATTCATTACTTCCTTTAATTGTTTAGCGGTAGTTAAGATTTGTACATAAACGACACACCCGTCCACCATAAAGAAACGCCATCCACTTACGTTCCATTGCATATCTATTGATTTTGTTTTTGTGCCTTTCATTTTATATTCTGCCGTTGTGAAGTGTAGTGTGTTTTTCTTCGTTCATTAAGTATTCAGCTAAAGCGCAAGTGAATGTTCATAAATTTAGTGATATTATTTATAGAATTTCCATTTTTTAATATCGAGTACATATTTATGTAAGTGTTTGAAAAACCTGCTAAGTTAAATACATTATATCGTGTCTTTAGAATGTTGCATATCATCGCTTGTTAAGATGTGTGTGAAATTGACAAATGCCTTTATTAAAAGTGTTGCCAACTTTTCGGTTCGCACAATATAATTTCAACATGGAATTTAATATAACATATTGTCAAATCAAACTTTTGCTATTCGGAATTTGCGTAAAAATATATTTGTTTAATATTCAATATAATAAAACTGCCGATCGGTGCATAAAAACCTATGTGAAAATATGACAGACTACGTGATCTTTTACATATATGTATGTATAGTGAAGTATTATTTTAATAATTACCGTGACCGTAAATAATTTAAAAATAATTAACCTCACGACGTTTTTGAAAAGTGTTCTGGAGAAGCAGCAATCTAGTTGCAAACGTTCTAATAATAAATTGGTAGTGAATTGAGTGACAGAAGTAGTTGGTTACATAGAAAAATAAAAAACCAGAATAGATGAATATATAAATATGTATTTCGCAAATTCTGATACTTCGTTCAAAGTAGATATTCAAGGACATAAAAACTTACAAAAAGCTGAAAGTTAGTAAATATGCTCAAAACATGATTGAAAATAACATAACAGAACTCCTCATCGTTCCGATATGTGGAAATAAAATTACTCGATTTCAAAGATCAAACAAATTTTATTCACGATTTCCAAAAAAACTATAAATTTGATATAAAATTACCCCAGACAAATATTGACGATCCTGAAATCTTCTATAAAATGTATGATACATCATGTAGATCATCAAATAATCTATAAATAATAAAAGGATTGAAATAATAAAAAGAATAGGAAACTCGAAATTTATATTTATTGAAGAAATGTTTTGTGATCTGATGCTTTGGGGTATTAATTCACAATAGAAATTGATTGAATTGAATGGAAAGAAACATTGAATAATTTGCAGTTAACAAGAAAAAAAGACTTAAATAGTTAGTCATTATATTAGGCGGTAAATATTAAATAATTATCAATCGTAATAAATATTCGGTATTGCAATTTCAATGCCGAAAAATTATTCGTTGATCTGGCAACAATGTCTGGGTCGCTCTCACACTTGAATAAGTTGGATAACCCTTAATTTATGTAATAATCTGTCAAAACAACTATACGGGGATGTTTGTGCAAGCTTAAACAATAGTTGTCATTTTGATAAAAGATAGTGCATAACATCAAAACAATATCCGCCTGATGTATTGTGAATGGCTGTGCACCTATAACTTTATAAATACACCTCAGTTGGGTTTATATTCTAAATATCTGACTACGCTGTTATATTTTCTGATTCTAGATTGTAAATATTTTCTTCATGTGACTTCATTGCTACGTTTTTTGATTGCATTCTGTAGATATTTTCATCAAATATTGAAACATCGCAAAAATACTACCCCTACTAATTTACCAATTAGCATAGCATATCAGTATTAAAACACGACAAATACGACCCTGTTGACATTTTGTTCCAAAGTAATTCTCTTGTAGAGCAAAAATATGTGGGTGTACGCTTGGTGTGAATAATTGGTTTTATAGGTACATAATTCGCAAATAGTTTGCTTGTGGTGTTATAACGAACATTTGTTGTTGCGCTTACTGATTCCGCTCTTCCAACTGCAGACGTCACAAGGCTTATCTAGATAATCATATTAAGTACGTATAGTACCATTGTTGCGCCTACTTTTCATACGTCAAGAAAACGTTGGGATAAAAATAATTAAGCACAACTTTGTTGTTGCAAGCGTCGTTCAAAATATATGCAAATTGCCTATCTAGCAGATAGGGCCTATAATAAGCGCGCTTTGCCAATCGAATACCACAACAACAACGCCACTAATTGCTTACGTAAGCATGCTATGTACTTGATAGTTTCATTTCCTTTGTTTCTGCTAGCAAGAAAACGAAATTTTGATGCTCATATCTTTGTCTCCAGATCTAAACATTTGCTGAGACCTCTTCCTGTTTGTTTTTAAGTCATATTTGGTTTGGTAGTAGCCATGCAAACAGTAATCAACTGTGTGTGGATGTCATATATAGATACATATATATATATTACTATATATTTTGGTGAAAACAAACCTCAAGCCTGCCATCCAACGTCTATATTCCACAGCTGCCAACTAATAACTGACTGGGGCATACAGTGAGCAAACGCTATTTAGTACTTTGTGCTTCTATATGTGTGTATATATATATATTATTGTATGTATATACATATATTGTATGTGCTTCGTTCCACAAATTCAGTCTTTACTACTTTTGCCTTCGTTTTTATTATTTCTTCATTTTGATGTTCGTTCTGTTCGGTTTAGCAGCGTTCGCGTGTCAGGAAGGTACATGTCAGTGCAGCGAACAGTTTCTTATTACATTATTAGATTTCCAGTTGAGTTTTTGCAAGCCGATAATCTGAACACATAAAAATGTACTAATTTATACTCATAAATTTTAGTATAAGAACATATTAAATTTTGTAAATTTATGCTGTGAAAGTGCCTAATTTAAGCAAACTATAGTAAATTCTGTGGAAAGTCACAAAAATCAGCGCTGAAAAGCTACTTAAAATATAGTATGTACCTGACTGCATTTTATTTTGCGTTGCGTGAAGAAGTCAAGTTGTAGCAACAAAGCGCTTATGTATATTACGTTAACTGAAAGCAACATAACGGGAGGTTCATAATAATTTTTAATTAATAGGTGTATAATACATTATGCCGTCAACGAAAGTAGTAGATTTAAGGCCAGATTTCACGTTACGTAACAGTTGTAGGAATATATTTACATACGTATACATATAATATATATGTATGAACTATATGAAAGCCTGCACACATGCATATACTTAAGTACACAAACGCACACAAATGCAGATACATGCATACAAACAAACATATATATGTATATATATATATATATATATGTATGCAAGCGCGTATGTAACTGTGTGTGTGCTCGAGAACAGCAATCGGTTTTTTGTTCGTGTATTGCTCGTTATTGCACGACTGCAAAGCCGAAGATGCGGCTAATGGCACGAACGCTGTTAGAGCGTCGAATTTGATTTATGTGCCGCACACTGTTGTCATTAACAGCATGTTAAATACAAACATACATACATAGTGGTGTTTTGTGTGCAGTAGGTACGAACATTTTGCTTTGGATATTGCATGCATGTACAATTCGCAAAGGGTTGAAAGACTGGTTATGGGCACAATTTTTTCACGTACATTGCAGTGTGTGTTCTCGAAGTGGGAGAACGATCTTTAAACTTTCCTTGTTTGGTGTCAAAACCCGTTTAAGTACAGATTGTGTGTGTGGCGATCGAAGCAGTTGCAATTAAAAGGCAAAACCATATAATAGTTGGATATACAAGAAGTTTTGCATTTTTAGCGTTACAAAAATATCTAAAAATAAAGCAACAACAAATATCAGACTGCAATGCACCATATATGTATGAATTTTCGTTAAAGCAAAATGGTTGTCTGGAACAAATTGCATTGGTATGCCGGTGAAAATAAAAGCACACTTAAACGTATAAACATATGTATGTATGTATATGGTAGCAGATATAACAAACAATATGCGCAATTTAAGCAAAGCAAATAAAATGCACGAATTTCAATATGTACCTGCATAAAAAGTGCAGCAGCAGTAAAGTGTAATTGCGGATAAATATGCTATACGCGACATAGATATTTACAAAAAAAGAAAGACGTGTGTATGTGCAGCTCAAAGTAACTACAAGCAATCGATGTTTTATAGTTGGCGAAAAACCCTAAATAAACACACTGCGAAAAAGATGCCGGACTATATATGTATACATGTTAATTAAATACCGACCATTTTGATGCATAAAAATTGTTAAAAAGTAAAGCAGATGCAAATAGAAACAACAGAATGCTCTCCAGTTATTACCCATGCAGCCAAATGTAGCGGGCGCATATTTGTGCGACAAAAGTTGAATGTGAAAGAGAAGTTACACCCACAGGTCTTGTGATTTATTTTGCAAATAAGTGGCCAGAAACTAACATGAATATATGTATGTATGTTAGTATTTATGTACGGATGTGCAAATGATGTAAAAAATTTTGCATGCACTTCACATTTTTCGTTACGAAAAGAAACAGCTGGCAAGGCTAATGTTGATGGAATGCTTCATTAATAGCAAAACAAACAAAGAAAATTTTTGAAGAAATAAATACTTAAAGAAACCAAGCGCAAAATTATCTGGAGTGAAGCTTTGGTTGTGAAAGAAAAAAGCGTTTAAAAATGTTCGGAAAATATCTACTTGGTGTATGGACATTGTCTGCAATGAGGCGATTACTATTAAAAAAAGTTGCTCATAAATTTTGTTCTATAACGTGATAAACCACCCCCGCTGGACGTGTAGAACTCAGATGTATGTATGTACATAAATGTTCTGGTAAAAATATTCACACAAAAACAATGATAGCTTCCTAATTCATCTGGAAATTATTAGGGTTGCCACATGTTTTGTTCTTTAAAATTTTCAAAAGTACATATATAATACAAATTCAAAATTAATCAATATCGAGTAAATGAACTATCGAGTAAATCATAATTTACTTACCAGAGGGATTACAGATCTCTGTTAAAAGATTCTATAAATTTCTTAGGTCTGAGTTGGCAAAACTACCCTAAACTGCATGTGACCGTTCATTCCTTTCTTACTTATAAAATTTAATATTTTACAACGTATGTACTTCCATGTATCAGTTACCATGTAAATTATGTCTATGCATTGGAGTTTCGGGTAGTCGTGACTTGCTGGTTATAAAAATAATATTCCTTCTCAAATTATTCAAAATGTATACGATTAATAATCCCTAGACTGTCTGTCAATTGCGGTGTTGCTTGTCAACTTTCTATAGAGATTGTTGTGTATAACATTCGTGGCATCCGTTAAAAAAAATTCCCTATCTATGTTTCGAAAATCTATTTTTCCACGAACGTTTTTTTCGCCAACATATGTATATTATATTCGACGCTCTGTAAATATAATTGTCTAACTTTATCCATCTTACGTTAACAGCGTTCTGTGTATATGAAAAATAACCGCTGTAACCACATATAAACACCAGACGATCCATAAATCTCATCGTATCATTGAAAAAAGAATTTCATTCCCTGAACGACACAATTAATGTTCGTACATATGTATGTACGAATGAAAATAGATATTGACATTCGAGATTCTTCAGATATGTAAAAGGATCTCATTGTACTTATGAAAATGTTGTATAGAAAGGATAATGGAAAAATTTTGTTCATCTAATTGAATTTGATTATTCTCAAATTTTTCAACGATTCGACGAATTCAAGTGTGATAGGAACAATGATCACAACGGTTTCGTTTCGCTAAGATTTTGTAGTACATCTGACAGAAAAATACTTGGATTGTGACATTAAGCGGACAAGTTTTCAACGTTTTTGTTTACAATTACTATTAAAGTTAGAGATTTACTCTTTTGGATCTTCTTATTATTTCGTTCGCAAAATACCACTTATCGTGATATAATTGATCACTCATAACATATCTTACAAGGTACTTTTATGCCCTGAACAGGGTATATTAAGTTGGCCATTAAGTGTGTTGGAAATTTGGGAGACGTCATTTCAATTTCATGTCCGTCTGTCTATCCGTTGGTACAACTTATCCCTCAGTTTTTGAGATACTGATCTGAAATTTTGCACACGTCCTTTTTTCTTCAGGAAGCTACTCATTCGTCAGAATCGCCGATATCACACCATTATAGCATAGAGCAGTACGGTCCAATTTAAGTTCTTGAATGGAAAGCTTTTTTATTTGACAAGTTGTATTCACGAAAATTGGCATGGATTATTGTACAAAGCAACTGTATGATCTTCGAAACAAAATTTTCAAATCAGACCAGCACAGCTTATAGCTGCCATACAATCTGATCGATCAAAATCGAGATAATATCTCTTTATACCCTTTTTTGCTATTCACCAGTGAAGGGTATTATATTTTCTGTGCAGTCGAAGTTGACACACTTTTGTTTTGACAGCTACCACAAATATTAAAGACGTAGCCGAGGTTGCAAATAATGCATTAAACAATAATTGAATTAACATTTTTATTAAAATTTTTAAGCAAGTATTAAAGGAAAAATATACTGAAATGTATGTCAATAGTTTATTTATTTTACGTTTCAATGATCAGCTATTTTTATTTATTTACGTTAAAATTAAGTTATGTTAAAATATATTATAAACACTTCTTTTTTTTTTTGTTAAGATGAAGTTATGCTAAAATATATTATAAAAACTTGTCAAGAGTCTTGCAAATTTTAGATTTTGCTAACTTTGAAAATTCTGGTAGCACCGCACGGATTGTTATTATGAAAACATAAAATCCACTCAACCCAAATTAACAGCTGGGTAGCTGAAATGAATGAACTTTTGTATGTGTGCATGTGCCGTTTCAGACAGGGATGCAAAAGAGTCTGATCTTTTTCAAATTTTCTTTTGGTGTCGCTCTGGGCATTCACACGGTCAAAAAGAGTCCAGCAACTCGAGTCTAGTTTTTCTGCATTCCTTTTCACAAAATGTTCGTAAATATTTGTGCGGTTCGACTGCGCAACACCGCGCAACACTGCATGCTGCGTATTTCATTTGTATGTTGAGATGATGGTCACACATTTTGTTTGCAATGAATTACCATGAATATGGTAGAACAATATGCATAATACAAGTACCTACCCGCTAAATAGTTTCAAAAAAATACTAAAGACGGGAATTCCCTAATCCACAAGAATGTATTGAATATCCGCAACTAACATTTTCAAGGCCAAATTTATAATAGCAATTTCCTAATCTTTAAGTATTAAAAACTCATAATTTCTTTACTGCGTATTAAAAATTCATAATTTCTTTACTCCATAATCTATATCTTAATTTTCTCCTTATTTACAATTTTTGAAAATATTTCTATTATTCTATGCATACATATTTGCATATTACATACAAAAATAGATAACAGAACTCAAATTTGCGATCGAATTCATTTGAAACCGAGCGCTCTTGCAACCATTCAAAGGATTTGAAAGTGAAAAGGAATGCTGAAAAGGGTAGCAGCGAGCTGTTACGAACAAGAACACAAAGCGTGCCACCCGAACACGAGTGGCACGGTCCCTTCGTCTTTCCTCGTCGTCCCCTCGCCCACAATAAACTGGTATGAGACTCTTTTGCGTCCCTGTCTGAAACGGCACCATGCAGGCAGCCGATTTTTGTGTCTCGTTATGCTCTGCATCGTATTTTTTCTACATTTGCTTTAGTTTTGTTTCGGTCATGGTTTGAATAAAATGTGTATATAATTTGTGTTGCACATTCTCTAATAAAAAATATAGTAAATTAGTTAAATTTTTTATCAAAGCAATAAGTAATCAGCTTTAACAAATCTGATATGTGTTTTACATGATGTCTGTGCGGCAAAGTGTTCAATTAACTCACTTTACCTATTAATGCGAAGAGAAGGATCAAAATGAATGTTAAACACACACACACACATATACTTACATATATATATATATGTACCTATGCGACTATATAATGCCATGCTTATACAATATACCACTCATTTAGGTGAGCAAATGAAAATATATAAGTTCATAGAAAAAAAGTGTTAAGCAGTAGATAAGAAGTTGCGCGGTCGCAGATAAAAGAGACACAGGCGAGCAAAAATGTGAAAGTAAACTTAGAAGACAACTTAATGTAAATTTTGCTCGTAACTGCAGCTTTGCACAAAAATGAGATAAGAAATACCTTAAGATATTATATAGCTTGCAGAGGTAGCGATCGCACCACCTATGTGCCCAATGAATATATATAACTTTATATATACATATGTACATGCATACATATACGAGTATAGTACACATTACTTGAGTGCTACAATTTGAAATGCAACGATATCATATTTACACAGATAAAGCAATCCCCTTTAACACTATTTATGTATATACATGCATATGCATAAGCATGTGTTTGTACATATGTATTTACAAACTAAAACATACCTGCAGCTTCTTCAACTGCTTTTGTTGTAATAAAAATCTAAACAAAATAATAAAACCAAGCCAATGTACCTACATACATATATATTTAGACATCATTGTTGTAAAAAAAAAATACACTTAAGGAACCAAAACTTATTTATATTAATTTGAGAAGTCTGTAATATTTTTTTGTATATTGTTCAATCTACGTGAAATAATGTGCTATTCCATATGCCCTAATTCACACAAAAACTTGCTTTCTGAATAAAAATACTTATATTTGAATGTATGTATGTATTTAAAAACTTCGCGAACTGACGGAGGCTTTGAAGGATCATCTTCTATCTAACTGCTGGTTATCACAAATGCGGCGAAATTTATACGAGGTTTGTTCAGAAAGTATCGCGAATTTTGAATTTTCGCGGGCTACGTGTATTCGATTTTCGATTGTTTTGTTGCGTTATGTTGGCACTCATATCTCTTACTTATGCTGGCAAGGTTGGCCATTTTGAATGTTTAGTTAATTTTTGGACGCGTTTTGGTTCGTCTGCGATTTTTGCTAATTTCAACAAATGGATCAAAGAATTTGTATAAAATTTTGTGTAAAAAACGAATTAAGTGCACGGACGAATTTCGAATGTTGACTGTGGCATATGGCGGTGCTACCGTGAACAAAAGCAACGTTTATCAATGGTACAAAATGTTCACAGAGGGTCGACAAGATGTGAACGACGAAGAGCGTGCCGAACGCCCGAGCACGTCAACAACAGACGAATACATTAATGAAGTGAAGAAAATAGTATTAGCTAATTCGACAGAAACGCCCGGATTTGTGGAAGAACAAAAATTGCTTTTTGCACCATGATAACACCCCTGTTCACGCATCGTTGCTTGTGTGCGAATACTTGGCTAAAAACAACACGTTAATGGTGCCACCGCCACCGCATTGCCCAGACCTGGCCCCCTGTTACTTTTTTTGTTTCCAAAACTGAAAGGCTCATGAAAGGACGACGCTACGCTACGATCGAGGAGATAAATACTGCGTCGAAGGAGGAGCTGAATAAGACTACAAAAAATGCCTTTATTTAAATGCTTTGAGCATTGGAAAAAACGTTGGCATAAGCGCATTATATCTGGGGGTGATTACTTTGAAGGGAACAAAATAGATATTCATGAATAAATGAACACTTTCTTAAAAAATACAAAACTCGCGATACTTTTTGAACAAACCTCGTATGAGCGGCAATGCCAGATTTTTTTAACGTTTTAAAAGTTTTTTGTGCAATTAACCAAGGAAATTACATTATTTCACAAGTGGTGTAAAGATTTTTAGTGCTTTTGGACTTTGCTTAAATACGAGAGAATCCATCTGACAAGGCTAAAATCTTATAATAATTAACAAATGTTTTCCTCCTAGCCCCATTAGTTCTCGACAATTTTTTTTACGATCATCTATAGCCTGTATATTTGGTTTGTGGAGAGAAGAATGTGTGCAAAATTTCAGATCGATATTTCACAAACTAAGGGAGTAGCCTGCGTAGACAGACATAAAGACAGACGGATATGGCTAAATCAACTCAGTTCGTTACGCTGATGATTTTATATGTATGTATATACATACATATATACTTAATATGTATACTTCATGCGGTCTCCCCCTTTTTTTTACAAACTCCTTGGCAACGTTTACATAACCTGTTCAGTGGTTACATTATTATTACTAAACACGTTGACTTTTAACAACTTTGATACAGTCTAAAAATGTTAAGTATGCTTGGAAAATTTTAAATATGAAAAAAATAATAAAAATAAAACGAAATATAAACATTTAAGATAAATAGAATGGTACGAAAATCAAATTATTTCGCGTTTGTGTAGATAATGTCGCGCGTATCTTAAAAAAGACATACATAAATATTTAATTAATTTAATAGAAAGTGTATATGCTTTAATTAATGATGTGTGTCGTGTTTTGATTTTGTTTTGCTGCGCGTGTTACTTTCATTTCGCTCATTGCAGAGTTGTTTTTGTTCGTATTCCTACATTTTTATTGGATTTGTAACAGTTAACTGTTTAAAAACTTGAATGTCATCATGACGCGTACAATCCAAGCTTAGTTGGGTAAATTGTCGGATGTGCGCTAGCCCAAGAGCATTTGTCATACTTAACAGGATGCTTGATCGCAAAATCGCTTTATATCCTACAACCACAACGCGAAGTTATCCTGCAAATAGACTTCACTGCCATCGTAAAGTAAGCGCGAATTGAAAGTCTTACTCATAACAGAAAAACTTGGGAGTTTGCCAATGTCTGCCGAGGGACGACCGCTATTCGAAAAATGTATTATAATTTGGTCGTAGCAGGGATGGACCTTAGCCCCACTGTGACCGTCAACTTAGCTTTTCAGGTTTATTACTTCATAAAAGACAGTATGCGCATAGTCGAGGCCCACACTACTCCAACATTACATTTTATCTCTTTTCGATAAAGGCGACTGCGGTAACAAGTTCAAGCATGAAAAGTAATTCGGTATATCCAAAATTAATTTTAATCTATATCACATACAAATCCAAACATAATATGTATTTCTTATTTCTGAAATACAGCTCCGAACTTTTTTCATGTTCCTTGCTTTTATTTCTATATTATTTAAACTTTAGCATAATGTTCAGCACGATGCTCAGCTCGACTACCGAAACTTCAATTCATTAAAAGAATTAGCTTGGAAACTATCACATACACAGCATAGTATAACACATAAGCTTAATACGTTAGAAAAAGATGTCGATGATGAAAGAAATCACGCGTACCCAAAAGTTTCGGTTAGGTTTGTGAATTCGGCTTCAGAAACGCATAGAAACTTTAACAGAAATCACTGGTAGCGCTATTGGTTAGTTAACCAGTGATTTAACCGATATCAGCTGCTTTCTTTATCCTTTCCTATGCGCATTTTGAAATTTAATATTTTCTGTTATTTGAAATGAAAATCGCTCACATTTATCATGTTTAGTCAGTTGTCATAACCTTAATATACCTAGAAATAACGAAACTCCTCACATAACCAAATGCTAACCATTGAAACATTTATTTACTTTATTTGCAGCCAAATGAATTTGTTATATTAGATATTCAGTTTTATATTTCCAATAAAAAAATGGCTGATTTCGATACAAAATATAAAGAAATGCAGAAATATCTGCCATTTCTACAAAATGTCATTGAAAAATTGCGTAGCAGCTCCGAACAAGGTGATGATAACCCGCGCAAGGCGCAATTGAAAAAAATGGAGGTGCTACACGATCTGCTGAAAAGTAACAGGAAAATGTACGTTGCATAAACAAAATAATAAACCGAAGAACTGAATTGTCACAATTTAACGTGTCAAAATACAATATAAAAATTATTATTATTATTTATTTATAAAAACTTTCAGGTTAAAAATGGAGACTTTACTGAAATGCGAAGGATTATTAATAAAACTACATAGCAAAATGGAAAGGGTAGGTAGACGTTTTTTTTGCTAATCTTAATTTTTATGTAGCTTTATTAATTCCTTTTTTTTTATTATTATTTTGAAAAGTTTTTACTTCATAGCAATTGCTTGCATTAACTATCAAATTTAATTTTATAATTGCATATGCAAATACGAATTAATGTAATATATGTAACTATTAAGTTGATAGATACTAAGTAAGTTTGCAAGCAGGTTACAGTCGTTAAATGATAAATTTCGTAATAAAAAACTCATTTAATACGAGGGTGGGTCAATGAATGTCATAACACGCCATATAGTTACATATGACTCAGCAGATTCAGATTCAAAAACTGCCATGGATTATGTTTTATTAAGAATTAAATGACAGTAAAATCGTCGATCTTTAACCTTTGTGAGTATTTATACCGAATGAGATAATGAAAAGCTAAGTTTCGATGATCAAAATGACATGAATGATTTGCTGAATTAAGCGCTCGTTGATACCCCCTCACTGACATATTGGGTCTATATTCGTGCGGTTTGCCAAGAGATTCCGAACATGCGTTGGAAAGATACTGTTCTTGTGCGTCATTTTCATTACATGTCATTCATTTGAAGCGTAAACAATAATAGTTTTTTCTCTCATATATGTATGTCGACCTTTGTGCCTGAAAAAATACATAAATATGAAGAAAACCTCAGCCGAAAGTCATTGTATTTTTATGGAAGTTAATGGTGACTTACAAGCGGTGATTTTAAATGGAAGACGAAGAAGCAAGAACGGCCAAAAAAGTTTGAAGATAAGGGACTGACAGCATTACTCTGTGCAAATTGTTGCCAAACACAAGGAGACCTCTCAAAATCTTTAAAACTTACTCAAGCATCAATCTCAAAACATTTAAAAGTAGCCTGATATTTTCAAAAGGAAGCAAATTATGTAATTATGAATTGAAGCCAAGAAACGTTGAAAAACGATTTTACATCTCATAAATACTGCTTGAGCGCTACAAAAAGAAGTCGTTTTTGCATCGGATTGTAACTGGTGATGAAAAATTAGTCCATTACGTAAACCCTAAACGCAAAATATCATATGTAAAATCTGATCAATAAACCCAATCAACGCCAAAGCCGAATATCTATGATGAATCTGTATTTGGTGGGATCAGAAAGGCTTGCTGTATGACTCGTAAATATCTAAAATCATGTAAAACCATTAATGGGGAATGCTACCGGCAACAACTCAACATCAAATTCTAGTGAACGATTGTTGAATAACGCTCGAAATTTGCGACTAAACACGGGGCAATAATTTTCCATCAAGGAAACGCTCGGCTTTATGTTGCAGGATCGGTTAAGAACTAATTGGAAAACAAAGGCCTTACCTTCTTATTTGGAAAACTCGATTTTTATGTTGCAAGATCGGTTAAGAACTATTTTGAAAACAGCGGCCTAACCCGCCTTTCAGCCCAGACCTTCCCATTCTGACTACCATTTGCTCCGGCCGATGCAGAACGCCCTGACTAGAATACAGTTCACCTCCGAACAAGTTATTCAAAATTAACTTGGCTGCCGGCGCAGTTCTTTCGGGATAAAATCCACAAATTGCCAGAAAAGTGGGAAAATGTTAAAGCTTCCGTTGGGCAATATTTTAAATAATACTATTGTACCTGTTTTTCTTAAATAAAAAAATAAAAACGCACAAATATAGTTATACCATAAACTCAATAGACATATGTATATAGCATTAAGTGTTTTACGATTTATTTGCCATTAATTCACCAATATTTAATGTATTTTTATCTTAGGATAGCTAATAAGTCTTGGCTTTCTTCTTGTAAATATCCATACAAAATTCACCTATATTTTTATTTTCTACATTTTTTTTCATTTTGTATTCGTTTTTCATGTTGCTTGTAATTATTTTCGTTCGGTTAAAAAATGCACACATACCTACTATACAAAACAAAAAATAAAAACAATGAGCAGATACCCTTTTTGCAGAGTGATAATGAGACTTCCAAACCAACTAATCAAACTTCCAACTTAAAAAATAAAACCACAAAGTCAAATACAGAAGTGCCAAGTGAAAAAAATACAACAGTGTGTAGTGTTGATATAGTTGATATAACTGGACCAGAGAGTCCGCCACCACAGCCATTGGAGGAGGTGCCACCTGTAGAAATACCTACAGAGAGGCGTTGTTCACCAGTGCATGATATAAAATCGTCCAAATCCGAACACCGCGATAAACACAAACACAGTTCAAAGCATATTGAACGTAATTATAAGCATCACAGTCAGCATCAACAGGAGCGCCATCACTATCATACTCAATCACATGAGCAAAGTCATCAAAAAATAAATTTTAATAGAAATGCTGATAAAAGTAAAGAACATCCAAATAATGCATCAAACATTTTTCATAGACGCCGTATGGGCGCGGAAAGTGCGACTGATGCAACAAACGCAGTTAACGGTAATAAATGCCAATTCGATCCGTTAAGAAATCGCGATCCGCGCGCATCGAATGCATTTACCCACGAAATATATTCACCCGAAGAATGTTGGGATACCACGCCCTGTAGAAACAGTAATGCAAATCACACTACAGTTTCAGCCATTCACGATACTCCCAAAAGTTTGCGCGAGCAGACATATCACGAGACGATATTTAATTTTAAGAAAAATGTGCCGAAACCGACTGAAATGTTTTCACGTGTACGCAATCTTGAACAACCAGTTGCTGTGTCCAACAAAAGTGCACCCTTTTCAATGCCTGTCAAAGTGCCGACAATACCGGATGTGCTGAAAAGTCCACCATTGTCGGCTAGCGATATCTCGGACTTACTGAATGAAAGTGGTGGAAAAGGAACACCAAGTATCTCAGAGATTGGTATACGGCGTCCAGTAAATGCCACAGTTTCTAATAGCACTGGCACAACCGATCAAATATCGCCCATGGAAGCAGCAACACTGGATAAAGTGCGCAAAAAATTCGCAATTGTTACCAAAAGTTCACGAGACAGTCCGGATGTGCAGAAATCGCCAGTTACAACTACGGCCAAAGAAACAGCAACATTGTTACCAAAAGAACGTATAGCTTTAAAATATAATCCACACCCGCGGTCAGAGCGTAATACATTATCGGCTAGTAGTAATAGCAGTTGTGGTAGCGACACACATGTTGCACAACCAGTTGATCCACGGTTGAATTATAATCGCTTTAATAACGCTGGGAGTAATTTGACAGCGATCAACACGTCAAATACATTGAACTCAGCCGCGCCACATGACCCCAGACTACGGAATGTCGCCGCTACAAGCATGACTTCCAGTCTCTATAAACAATCACAGAATCCACAACAACAGCCCGCATTTCTGCCGATTAAGACAAATTCCACAGTAGTGTCACCGCAGATCAATTCCCCAAACGTCAAGCCATCAGTAAAACAGTCCCACATACCCAGTTTATTAGATGTTAAAGTGATGGATCCACGCGTGCCGTACAATGCAAGCTTCCCAAGCACACCAATAGAACCAAGACAACACATGGTAAATAATATGCCAGCAAATCAAAAACATGTGGGTATATTTTCACGCAGAGATTTCACTGTAAAGAACTATGGCGATGTGCCGGCACCGACTACACTAGAACGACCCACGATACAGAGAAGCAAAAGTGGTTATAGCAGTGAAGAGAACTGGGACTCGGATCCGGATACGCCAGCTGTACCAAAAGCAGTCATACAGTCACCGCAAGCTACACAAATTCAACCATTCACAGAACTGTTGAAGGCAACGGAAGGACATGTGGATGCAGGTGCTCGAACTGTCAAACCACCATTGTTACCTACACCGATATTCGCACGTAAAAATAGTGGTAACGGCTCAATGCCACCGCATATCGTAAACCCGCATTTTCAGCAACATTCCAAAAATGTGCCGCAGTATTCCACTAATTGTAAGTTTAGCGCCTTGCTGAACGATAAAACGGAACGTTCGAAATATTTCGAATCGAAAAAACAAAAGAAAAGTGCGCCACGTACCTATGTTGAGTATAAGCAGGCGAAGGCGCGTGCTGCCGCAGAAGATGCAGCCAGGAAAGCCGCCGCTGAGATCACAAAACCGCCAAATATAACTACCAAAGATATTGGTGAAGTGAGTGAAGTTGATAGCAGTGTGTTAGCGAAGCTTTCAGAACATCCACCTGTCGCCTCAACATTGGACAAATTATATCGTAGCACCGACTTTACTAGCACCGAATTTCCCAAAGCCAAAACTAGTTTTAAAATACCAAAGAAACCTGTCGAAAAAGCGTCAGAGAAAACCGAAACAGAGCCGAAAGCTGATGTTGAGAAAAAGGAAGATGTTAAAGAAAACAGCAATGGGTCTTTAGTGCCGGAGCAATCAAATAAAGATCAAACTATTAACAAGCCGACAGCTGTGTCCAATGCCAAAACAGAGGATATTGCAACTACAACACAAGACGATAAGAAGAAAATTGAAAAGAAGTTGCAAATACCAAAGAAAGCTCAGGATAGTGTCAACGAAAAGAAGCAGGGAAAGAAAGATAATAAAGCAAGTGCTAAAAAAGAAAGTGTGGATATAAGCATTAAAAGCAGTGAGAAAGTGAAGAATAAACCTGCAACCAAGCGTGGGGTGCAAGCTAAATCACAAACCACAACAACGGCAGTTGATGCAAAGGCAGAAATTAACGGTAATGCAACTGAAGATGTCGTAGAAAACATTACGCCTAAGACTGTCAAAGAAACGGAACTTAATAATAAGATTGCACATAGTAATGGTTCTTCCGAAGAAGCAACAAGCATTACAAATGAACCGAAAGAAACGAATAAAAAGAAAAATACTGTTCAGGTTAATGCCGCTATTGGATTAGCTACTACTAATACAAGTGATTGCGATATGGACAGTGCATCGAACCTGATTTTAAAGAGTGTAGCAAAAGCCGAATGTAGTGTGACAAACAATATGCCAACGAGAGCAGACGAGCTTGTAAGTCCGTCAACAGCTTTGTTTTTGAAAAGCCTACAAAGTTTCGGGAAACCTGCGCGTATACTAAAGCGTCGTAATACGATGATGGTTCGAGGTAGTTTACCCGAAGTAGATAAAGAAAAAATCTTTCCCATAAAATCATTGGTTTACGAGGATATTCAGGGAGCTAAAGAAGAAGAGCTTCGGAAGGAGATTGACGCTAAAATGCCTAAAATTAACAAATGTCTCGCTGAAATTTTTCAAAAAACCGATGATAATTGCAAGGTTTCAACACAAAATATTATTTCCGGTAAACGGCGTACACGCACGAATGTTAATTTCAATGAAGTGCAGCGTTCGTTAGAAATCTTTAACCACAAGCGTCGCAGCGAACCGTTAAAGCAGCCAGTCGAGAAGGCGTCACCAGTAGCAATAAAGAAGAAGGTATCCCCTAAAGGCAAGAAGGGAACAAAAGGCAAGACAAAGCTTGAGACGAATGTCAATAATACATGTGAAGAAGAGTTAGCTGAAGCTGAGAACCTAGAACAAGCGATTTTAGTGAAGGCAGAGAAGAAACCAGCGAAGCGTAGAAGCGTCAAGGTTATAAAATGTGAACAGGCGTTAGAAGCGACAGAGCCTAATATAGCAGATGGCGACAACGAAGAAGCAGCCACGGTTAATATAGTAGAGAAGTCAGTTAAACCCATCAGTAGAATTGGCGCTATAATGGATGAAGATGCACAAAAACGTCATCTGTTGGAGAGTTTCGTGCAGGATATACTAAATCCCAAGAAGGACAAAGCGCAAATATTCAGTTTGTTATCACAAATACTGAGCGAAGATAACCTAAAATTCGTAAAAGAAATCGTGGAGAGCGCAGCCGACAAAACTGCAACCCCAAACGAAGAAGTAAATGAAGAGGTGCTTGAAGAAGAAAACAATATAGCTCCCAGCGACGAAGCACTTACGGTGAATAATACCGATTCGACAACTATAAATGACAGCACAGAAATTGTGTGTGCAACAAAACCGACTAAAGGCAAAGGAAAGATAAAGAAAAAGAACGAACTAGATCGTCTAAACGAAGATATACGCACCATGTTCATCAGTCAAGGCGTGTTGACGGCCACCGGTCGCCGAATGTGCACTTTAGTCGCTGCCGCCGAAGAAGCAAACAAAGCAGATGTCAGTGTGGATAACAAGTCGCCTCAAGACAAAGTGACAGAAAACGAAGTAAAATGTAAATCATCAATTATTCCAACCGGCAATGAAGTGCCGCGTATACGTAAATCTAAGGTCGTACTAAAGCCAATAGATTTCAAAGAATTTCAAAAATGCGCAGAAACCGAAATGGTTGATGCAATCTCTGACAAGACGGCACCAAGAAAAATGCCTGTACTCAAACCCCATACACCCATAAAACAATCGGAAGTAGATGATGATAGCGATGAATTAGCTGAGCTACCGCTAGCTAAAAAAATCAAACTAGATATCGACGTGAAGCGGGTAAAGCCCGGGCCGAAATGTAGTAAAAAACAACCGATTGCCTTAACATCCGATGACGACATAACCGATGTTGAAGATAATAGCGATAAAAAAGTTACTCTGCCTTTGACGGAGAAATCCACAACTTCTACCAATGCTAAAACGAAATTAACGTTGATAAAGAACACAAATAAGGAATGGCATTCGCAATCCAAGTGGGTTAAATTTTGCTTGTTGTGTGACATCAAAATAATCTATCCGGCCACACATTACCTGCGGCTACACGATGAATTTTACGCTGCACGTTTGGCGCCCAATATATTGGAAAAACTTAATGCAGGTGAAATGACCAAGCCTTATTTCGGTGTAAGTAACAAGAAAATAATAACCTGGTTCTACCGCTGTCCATTTTGTTTGGAACATAAACGCATGAAAAAGCCCAACTGGATAGAGCATATAAAAACGCATACGGGTGAATACAACTTTGAGTGTAGCAACTGTCATCAACCTGGCGCTAAAGGCTGGCAACTTGAAAAACACATCAAAACAAATTGCATTGGTGCGACAGTTATGCGCAAGTACGTGACGCCAACTGAACCAGTGCTGCTTGCGCATGTCTGTCAGTTATGTAATTTCATACAGTTGAGGAGACAAAATATCGATAATCACCTCGTTAAGCAACATGACATTGCAAAATCGAAAATCGCCAAAATGTGTCATACAATTCAACTGTTCGATACTAGAGATGTGAGAATAATCGATAATTTGAGTGCGGTAAAATTAGAAGCGAAAATAATAAACGAAGGTTTAGATAAGCTAGACGACACGGATACTTCAACCACGGCAACGCCGCTGCAAGCTGTAACAGCAAAGAGCAAAGATGAAAGTTTCGACAGCGATGATATACCGATTGCACAAAACCTGCAATGTAATAAAACTGCTGAAGCTCAAAAAATCGCTGTGGAGCGCGCTTTAAGCTCCAATATATTTGTGCCTACACGTGAGACTAACGAGTCGCCGACAATGAATAATTTTGCACAAAGTTTATTCACAAATGAACAAGAAGCCGTTGGCATAGATTGCTCAGCTGCGGCTGTAGGTTCTAGCGGCATATCGATTGCTGAACGTTTAAGTCAAAAGTTTAAGAGCATACAAAACGGTAAAGCGAACATAATGGCTAATGCCAGTAACATTTTGGAAACACCAAACGCAACTGCCAGTACCAATAAGGTTCTGGAAGCACCAAATACAACTGCCGCTGAAGCAATTGAGCAAGTAGCATTTACGCAAAATACAGTTGATGAGTCTACTGCCGCATCGAGCAAGGAACTCGAGAGTACAGCGCTACCAGATCAGTTCAACTCATCAACCGAATCAGCGTTCTCAACAAACGATGTAGGCATAACGCCGGAGTACACGCAGCCGGCATTAGGTGAAGTAGTAGCAGTTGCGACAAGTGAGCGTGTAACCGATTCACCCGTTGAAGACGACGATGACAATTGGGAGGATATTGAAATTACAGAGTCTGCGCCAAGCACCACATCATCAACGGTTTCAGCAGCCTCAAGCACGAATAACAAAATTGGTAAAGCTAAAAATAAGAATGTGTTGCATAAGCTTAACCGACTGTATGCAACGAATAATAAGCTAAAGAAGAGCTTGACTCTTACGATTGGAAATAGAAAGAAAGAAGATAGGAAGGAGTCGACGGCTACCAATCTAGCAAATAAAGAGCATGCAACAGCGACTGTTGTCCTAAGTGTGGATAAAACCAATGAAGCTATAACCGAAGACTTAGCCACAACCAAAGTCACTTCAACAGACACCATTACACCCGCATTATTAACTACAGAGGCGACAGTTACGACGCCTACCACCACAGTATCGCAATCAACTGCACTTGTAGCGCCAGCTACAACTACAAGCGCCGTGTCAGAAAATGAAAATATAACTGTAGCTACGACAACACCTAATGTTGCATCAAATCTCGGTTTTCGCCCATTAATTACAAATCTGGATGACTTATTGCCCGACTCACCATGTAATGATCCGATAGATCTGGTGCCCGAACTAACACCCATGGAATCGCTGCAAGATCTCTGTGATGTTTCATCTATTCTCAATTCCGATTATATGTCCGATAATTGGTTGACAAATACAACAACTTCAAATATAAATAACGATAATAGTCAACAGGCTAACATGCAAGAGGCTTTAGATTTCGTTAAAGAACAACAAAGTGTACAGAGTAATGTCAATACGATCGCTCCATTGATGATATTGCCAACCATTCAGCGCATACAAAATATCGGCTTTTCGAAGTCGATGGATGATAACACATACAAATTTTATTGCCTCTCAGACAACTGTACTTTTCTCTATTCAAGTGAGTTGATTGGACTCGAGAGTCATTTTAGTTGCGAGCATGCGCAAACTACCTGGAATGGCTACTGCCACAGCTGTAAAGCCAATGTTGAATGTGACGATGCGACTGCGGATAGTAGACTACCACTTTCTGCCGAACTAGCTCACTTGCGTTCAAAACACTCGACTGCCACGAGCACTGCACCCGTTTTACCAGTTGTAGACGAGTTGCGGCAACCATCTAAATCTAATTCCCCAGCGCTGGATGAAGACAGGCCACGTATTAAGATTAGACGATTGACGGGTGATTGTCTTTCAACAACGCCAACCCCTAACTCGAATCAAAGCCCAAAGTCAGTTTCGACTTTTGATGAAAACGCGCAGCTTGCTGAATTGACGCCCACAGAACCACGTTTGGTATCAACGGTTACAACTTCGTTCTTAAATCAGTTACCAAGTACAGTGGAGCAACCACCTGTTGAGAATAGACATTTTGAAAATATAGGTGTTCAAGCTAATGCTTGTGCACCTAATGTCGTAATGCCAAACACAAACGCGCCATGTACACTACAAATCGCCAGTGTGGTTAGTTTGCAAGATAAAAAATTTTCCAATCCAGTCGGATCGGCTGGACCGCTACCAGTAATCTCAAATGTTTGCAGTTTAAATTCCCGTTCCGTATCGTCACCAGTCAATAATGCCGGTTCGCTTTGGGCTCAGCACATAGTGGACGAGCGTGCCGAACTGGAACGTTCGGCCGCTGAGTCTCTGGAAGTATCGCGTATATTATCCAATGCCTACGCGAATAAACATTCAGAGAGCATCACAGAAGCTAATGCAACACGTGACGTCACCGATTCACCTGAACCGGAAGTGGTTGCTGAAACCTTGCCGGTCGCACAAGCCACCAGCGGTAATTACCTGATAACTCAAACAGTTTCAGCGCAATACGTTGAAGGTCGCTTGGGTTTCAATATATCGATTGCGAACAATCCTTCAAAGCGCTCAAGCCGTTCGGACTCGGGTAGCAATACCAGCACATCATCGGCTATTGTCGCAACGGTACCACAATTTAAATGCATGGCGAATGGTTGTAAATACCAGACGCGCTTGCCCGTAGCCATGGTCGATCACTTACATTTCCACGATCGCCAGAACTTTAGCGCACATCGTGAATATCTGCGCTGCTCGCAATGCACATTTTTGGCTGAAGATGTAGATGGATTTGTGCAGCATACAGAACAAAAGCACGGCATGTTCATGCGTAGCTCTACCGATACAGAGACTGTGGCAGATATTGCTGGTAATACGGATAGTGATGGAAGTCAACAAATCTCCGTTGGTAATACAAGTACAAATAAGAATACAAATAATAAGCAAGGAGAAGGAATGCTTCAGACTTTCACACAAGAGACATGGGAGACCGCTTTGAAGGAAATTGTTGCTGCAACTGGTGTACCAGGTAAATATAAATATGTATATATGTCTGTAGTTTAATAAGTACAATTATGTCCTGATATTCGTACCACTGGAGCACAGGTTTTTCCTTTCCAACCCGATAACAAGCAACGCCACATCTTTTTGACTTTTCCAGAAAATTTAGCTATACTTCTAGTATTTGAGGTACAACAGCCATCCTTGTAAGACTTGTTCTTATATCTGGTAGTATTTTAGTTCCACAATTTGCTATGTTGCCAAAGTGCGCTTTACTGATACGAGATACAATCGCATGAGCCCACAGAGAGCATAGATTTGCTTAAATTTACGTATGTATTACATAATTTTGTGGAGAGATTTGAACATGCGATCAGTTAACTTTCATTCCACATACTTTGTACACCTTAAGTACTTCAGATCACAATACTGTGTGCATCCGATCCAACACATTAAACAAATGGCATTTCTTCACCAAATTCTTAGCCCAGCCGCAGTTCTATTTTATATTTCGGTTTGACGGTGCCTTATATGTTGGAGACTTGAGATTTCCTCTATACAAGTTCATTGACCTTGGAGCCACTTGTTTCCTTAAATATTTTAAGCTTAATCCAACCATTAGGTCATAATATACATACATACTTTCATTGATTGTATGATATAAAGTTTTAACTTTCTAGAATTTTTGTAACTTTTACCTCAGAAAGTTTTACTTTTGGTCATTTAGTGACCAGAGCTAAGTGGAATCTTTAGACAAATATTTCATCGATGTCTTTTAGTTCTCGATTTTATGTTCCATTTAGGTATCATCGGAAAAATATATGTACATACATTAAAATATATAATAAATAAATAAGTCTGGTACTAAACCAAACTCGACTATGTTGGGAAAGAGAATAGCGGTTTAAGTTATACGCTTTTATCCTGCTTTTGATTAGTTAGCGAGTTAGTTAAAGACAATACTTATCTTTCGCCTTGTTTAGACTTAAAGATAGTACAAAAATAACATTCCTGTTTTCAGACTTTAAACTTTATCGCTGCACCGTTGAGGACTGCAGAACCAAATTGACAGAATCCAGTTTCTTTTCACATGTTGTTTATCATTTATCAACACTTGGACAGAACAATGTGCATAACCGTACATTTAAGTGTCCACACTGTAGCAGTGTCTTTCATAAGCCACAAAAGATCAAGTCACATATCAAAACACACGGTGTGCACAAGTACTTCTGTTATCTCTGCACCCAAACCTCCATCAACGTCGAACAGATGTACAAACACTTCGAGGAGAGACATTGGCATTCCAAGAAATTACGTTCCACACCGTTACCTTATAAACAAAGTTCCACCACAATGTTCTATGTGATTTTTACAACTCTACTGAGTAAATATGAAATTCAACAATTTCGCGAGAAATTAATTGCCGAATGGCAACGTAAAAAATCGAGCGCACGCACACACTTTAAGCCGAGTGAAATCGGTTTATTGCCGTTGACGCCAATATTTTTTAAAGATTTGAATTGTGCCATTTGCGCGTATAAAACAAAAGTGCGTACAAATTTGATGCGTCACTTGCAAATGCACACCGACGACAGCAATAACGGCGCGCAGCCTGTGGCCAATGTGGATCCCGTCAATCCAGTGCCATGCCTGAATTCAAGTGAGAAACACTTCGATAAAATGACAAATTTAGCTTCATCCTCACTAGTGGTCGGCAATACGGCCGCAAATGCCACGAACGTTGCAAATGGCGGCGCTAACGGCAAGTATAAATTGGCTTATGAGTACGTACCGGATACGAAACGTTTCACTTGTGGCGTCAGTAATTGTCAATATCTAACAATATCAGATGATATCTTTCGTTCGCATTTAAATGCATTGCACAGCGATATTTCGTTTTATAATTGTCCACATTGTAAGGAAGAGATTTGCAAACGTGGCCTGTCAGTTGACCGTATTTTGAGCCATTTACGTTTTCATGGACCGAAATTGTATATGTGCGACTCCTGTGGATATATGCATTACATGAGAACTGTGGTTGAACGGCATGTACGACAGCACGATGTACAACCGCCGCAATTCGTGAAGGTGACCGAGTGCGATCGAACGAAAGATAATTTAGGTAAGTGAAAAGCAAACTGTTAAAATACATACATGTATGGTATGTGTGTATGTGTGCTTATGTAAACATGGTAATGGAATTAAATGAGGTGAAAACAAATTATAATAAGTGAAATAATATAATATTACAAAAAAAATTAATTATTATCATACGTGAAAAAACAAAACAATTATAAAAAGTGAAAAAATAAAAGAAAGCAATTACAATAAGTGAAATAAAATGAAAAACTAAAATAATAATTATAATAAGTGAAAAAAATTTAAAAATAATATATTTAAATGAAACAAAATGAAATAGAAAAGTTATATAGTTATAAGTGAGTGCAGTGAAGTTGAAAAAGTAAATTGTGAATGCAAAAAAAAAAAAATTGCAATTAAGTTTAGTGTTCGAAAATGAATAAAAATGTACATTACATGAAATCAAAAATGCATGATTGTGAATAAATTAATCAAATTACCATATACATACATGTATGTATAGCAAAATTTTCATATACATATACCAATTTCAAATAAATAGTTTAACTTTATTTAAATTAAGTTTTATTAGCTATTATATATGATAAATAATAAATTATAAACAATTAAGTATGATTGGAATATAAAAAATCAGAAGCAATTAAGTGGGTACGCTTAGAATTAGAGCCTAAAAAAGGCGATTTTTTGAATTTAAAAAAAAAAAAAATTGGAATAGCAATTGTTTTAAATTTGTAAGGGTACATTTATACATATTTTAAGAATATACAGAAAAGTTTTTAAAGAAATAAATTGCATATTTTTCGAATTACACGTTATAAAGGAATTCTCTACGGGAAGATATTGTCTATTGACCTACGGCCGAAAAAAATCTAAAAATTACAAAATTGAATAAATTAAATGGACAACCAAATAAAATTACAGATATGTACATTAAATAAGAAGAATAAAAGCAAATAAATTTAAAAATTAAAGCTGATTTACGTATGACTAAAACTGAAAAAAATACACAAATAATATAATACTTATTTATTTTTTAGTCATGACAAATGTGTGATAATAACAAAATTTTACCAAAATTATTTCGCATATAAATATTTATAAGTATCGCTTATAATTGTCTTATAATTTACACTAATTCTTCAATTATTGTCTTTATGTTTACTTTATGTGTTTCATTACGTCACCGAAAATCAAGTAGCCAAGAAAATCGATAACACATCAACTACCACATCGATAGCGCAACCAGTCGCTGAAACCGATACACTGAAATCCAAATGTAAACAAAAGTGGGCATGCAATTTATGTGGTCACAAAACAATGACACAACAACAAATTATGGCACATACATCATCACAACATTCGTGTAAAAATCAATATCAATGTATGCATTGCATATTTAATGCAACACAACTAGTACAAGTAATGTCACATGTCGATGAGAAACACCCGGGTAAGAAGCGTGAAGCGCGCTATGTATTTGAAAAATTGGAGGGCAAGGAAGAGGATAGTAATAATGTAAATACAATTGATACACGCCCGCTCTGGCAAAGGGACGATCCCACACGTGTACGTCACATACGCGGCATACTAATGGAAGATGAAGAAGAGTCGGAGCGTTATAGAAAGCGTTTACGTTTGGATGATATTGACGAGATATTGGAAAACGATGATGGCGATGAGGTAGGTGTTTAAGTTTACTCGTTAAGCAAATAGTCATATACGCTTTTAGTTTTTAAAGTAGTATAACTTGAAGATAAAAAAAAATTGAACTGAAGTTGATATTTAATGCAATATTTACTATGAATAGTACTTTAATGAACAAGAAAACATAACCTTAAATTGATTTTAACTAAAGTAAAATAAGGTATAATAATAATTATTTATTTATTTTATAATGTTTTTTATATAATAAAGTTTAGTAAATACAAATTGGTGTATTAATTTGAATAATTACATTGCTAATAAAATTTCGTACATGTAAATGAGAGTTGACTAACAATTTGAAACGTGCTTTAGCAACAACGTTTGACATACATATGTACATATGTATGTATGTATGTATATGTAGTATGTATGTATATGTAGCATAAATCTTCTTTTATATATATGGATTAAGTTCCGAAATTTGGGCTATTCACCGCCAATGCCACATAAAGTAAGTAGGGCAACAACAGTAACGTTGCCATTTATTCCTTAATTTAACAATTTCATATGTATAAAGTTGCAAAGGTATTTATGTATACATAGGCACATAGTAACAGACCAACATTTTCTCAATTAGTTTGAAAACCGGGTAGCTTCTCCTTTTCGTTAATACAAGTATATGAATACAAGTATAAATATAAATATTTATATTATATTTACAATGCTCGTATACAATCATACGAGGTGTGTTCAAAGGAAAATGTGAATTTTGATTTTTCGCGCGCTGTGTACATTCGATTATCGATATTCAGTTTTTTTTTATAATCGGACACACATGTTTATTATGCGCTTGCATTAGGAGCCAATTTCGATTAGTAGTTTGTTTTTGACAACAGAAAAGGTTAGTCCTGTTTTTGTGTGCTCTTCGATTTTTGACATTTGAAAGAAATGGATCAAAGAATATTTATTAAATTTTGCGTTAAAAATGGAAAAAAGTGCTCCAAGACACAAGGAAATATTGACTGTGGCATTCGGTCAGTCCACTTTGTCTCAAAAAAGTGTTTATAAGTGGTACAAGCGCTTTACAGAAGGCCAAGAAGATGTTGATGACGATGAACATCCTAAAGGTGCGGCCACGTCAACAAGCGAAGAAAAAATTGTTCTTGAAAATCGTCGAATCACTATTAGGGAAGTTGCAGAGGATGTTGGCATATCAATCGGCTGATGCCATTCAATTTACTCGAATGTTTTGTGCATGAAATGTGGGGCAGCAAAGTTTGTTTCGAAATTGCTTAATTAAATAAAGCAATGTCGATTAGTATCGCCCAGGAGTTGTTGAATGACGTCAACAACGATCCAGGTACCATCGTATTCACCAGATTTGGCTCTCTGCGACATTTTCCTATTCCCAAAACTGAAGAAACCAATGAAAGCAAAGCGTTTCGCCACATTTGATGAGATCAGGAGGATTGCTTTGAAGGAGACAAAATAGATAATGATGAATAAATAAATACTTTTCAAAAAAATTTAATAGTCACCTTTTTCTTTGAACACACCTCGTAGATACATGTTTACACTTGTGTATATGCAATTTTCGCTTTTCATTGTCAAATGCTTATACACATTTGAATTGAAAATGTTGATGAAGATTGCAATCAGGCTTTGCTGAGGGATGCAAATTGAATTAAATTTAGAAATTTCTTGAAATAATACGCAAATATAAATCAATTAATGCTTTTAACTGTCAAATTCACACTAAGCTTCCAACAGAAATAACTATTCATTTATTATAGCTGCGTTCCGGTATTAAATGTTTCAAAAGCAAATAAAAATGTGCATGCATAAAAAAGTTGACACAATTTATGACAGGCTGCAATTGATAAGTTGGAAATACAATATTCAGCATTTGTTGTATAGGTTTTAATTGCAAAACAGCGGTATGAATTGTTTGTAGCGGGGTATTATTTAATGATTTCATTAAGCACACGTTGCACCACCGGAACACAGCTATAAACTTGACATTTTCTCGTAATGCATGCCAATTCTATTTCTGTGTAAAATTTACAAAAAAAAATGTCGTCGACGTAAAGCAAATTATTGCTGTTGTTTTTCACAAGTTAATATAATGTGTATATTAATCTTAAACTTACTTAAAAATTTTCAGAATATAAATTTAAATCAATTTGGACTAATTTGCTACTATTGTTATGCCCAATGCGCAAGCCCTAAAGAACTCTTTGAGGCACATTGGCAAGCAACGGTCTGTACGAAATACGATGCGAAAAAACCGTTGCGCTTTCGCATTAGCACCCAACTTAAATGTGCACATTGCCTTTCGTTTGTCGGCAATAGTCTTCAGTTAGTGGAACATATGAAGGCGATGCACAAGGCAACCAAATATTTAGCCGCAGATCCACAAGCCATTGCCGCTGGTTTAACCTGTGGTCATTGCGCGTATCGTGGCCAAACATTGCCACATTTAGCACAGCATACTACGCGTTTGCGTCACAAACCGTTCGATCTGAAAACCATGTCAATTGCACAGTTAGAAAAACTGAAAACTATCGGTACACCTTTAAGTTACGTGCAATGCCTCAGCTGCATGGAACTGCTGGCCGATCAAAGTGCCTTCGAGGCGCATGTCTTGGAGCGCGCTAATGAGTGCGATATGAAATCGCAAAAGATCTTTAACAAGCTGATCTATTCCTGTGCGTTTTGTCCGTATTCGTCACAACAGGAAATGACCGTATTACGTCATATGATCGATCATTATAGCGGCTTTAAGCGTTGTTGTTTTTGCGCACAACCGCAAACAACATTCAATGGTTACATGCAACACTGCTACTCGGATCATCGCGAGGAGATCAAAAAGTTCTGCACAATATATACCATTATAGAAATTAGTAAATTCTTACAACAAATGCTGGTAATATTCCCAAATGGTCTAACCATCGACTTGTACAATCTACGTTTAACTCAGTGTCTGAAGGAGTACGGCAATAAGCATATAAAGCAACTGTATGAGGAAATACAAAAAACCTCACAGCAACCGCCTATACCGCGCTTATCTCTAGGCCGGCTGGTTGCAAAGAAATGTAGCGAAGCAAAACAGTCATCAACAGTAACGCCAGAAAGCGCATCTGTCTCAACGGCGGCCGCTTTACAGCTTGCAGGCAACAATGTCAGGGACCTACAAACCGCCTTCAAAGCGCAAAAGATTATGAAACGCCGCAGCACAATTGCATTGGGCAGAGACGAGACTGCAATTACACGTTTTACAATGAATGCGACTGCGAATGATGTTACTGCAGCGCGTCTGTTCAATGGGAAAAAGCGCAAATTGCAACATAACCTGGATTTACTGCCACCACCCGCTCCCATGCTTACCTTCACAGCTGCCACTGACAGCATTGATATTGATCCGTTAAGTGTGAGTGACAATGAAATGGCACAAACAGAGCTGCAACCATTCAGCTATTATGGGCAGACACCCGAACCAGTGGATTTGAATAAAATATTCATCAAAATTGCTGCAGCCAATACCGTGGAGACTAGCATCAATATATCTAAATTCAAATTGCTGTACAACATAGCGCCGCGTGTCCTGGTGACACCAACCGATATGACAAAGTACCGCAAGCTAAGTGTGAAACAAAAGTATATTAAACCATGTCCGGCGAGTCACAAAATCAGGTACGCTTGAGCGGTGTAAATATATATACTCCTATACATATATGTACGTACTTATATATGTAGTATATAAAGTTAATTATGAGATTAGCTTCACTTTAAGGTGAATATGTGGTTTCGTGATAATTTTAAGCAGCTAAAGAACCATGTAACAAAGTTTGAAAGTGAAACTACTCGTAAATGCATTGGAAGGCTAAACTACGCTATGGATAATACGTATAAGCAAGTAACAAGCAAATGTGAAATAAGTACTTTAAAAAAGTTACTAACGTAAATTATTTATATATCATTTAAATTCCTATTATTATTATAGTATCGCGCCAAGAAAAGACTTACTTAATGTAAATACAGCCTAGGAACTGATTAATTATAGCGAACATTAGAAAGACATGAAAGTAACACAATTATATTTAAGTGAAAGGTATCGTGATTATTAACAATTAATTAAATTACAAATATACGTATCTTCTATATAAAAATATGTACATACATACTTTCAGTGATACATGAAAAATAATTCGTTGAAAAGTTTGTAACGCTTAGTTGGTAAATATTGTTCTTGTTTCCTTATATTTATAATAAA
Source organism: Bactrocera oleae (assembly GCF_042242935.1). Lineage (NCBI taxonomy): Eukaryota > Metazoa > Arthropoda > Insecta > Diptera > Tephritidae > Bactrocera > Bactrocera oleae. The sequence continues at coordinate 8,237,050 of NC_091539.1, forward strand.
AATACGATTTTATGTTTAATTAATTTAACTGTAAATCGCAAAATTGTAGAAACATATATACATACATATGTACATATATATATATATATATTTATACTTTATGTGCCGTTGCTGATAAATAAAACTGAATTGAAAATAATAATAATAAAAAATTGGTTTATAAAGGTTTGTATTAGAACTCTTGGTATTCGACTAAACGACTATCTGGATCAACCGAATAGGACATTACTCGAATAACAATATTCGGTTTGCACCATTCGGTATTCGACTAGTAGTCGTAGTCGTAACATTGTTAATATTCGTACGAACATATTAAACAGCCCTAATTTTTATACTGAGTCCTAAAGAGAAAATACAAAATAGGTAAGCGTTATTTTGGCATGAAATAATTTTGGTATGTACGCATGATCACAAAGAATGCGGTGTTTAATCCTCAAGTCATAATTGTTGTGTCTGCCGCGGGATGCAGTTGGCTCAAGCAACTTCGTTCAATTGTGCTAAACCCGTTATTCATTTATAAGAATGCGCTTGGAAGCCAACAAAACAGCAATTACACATTAAATACTTTTGTTTAGTTCTTGAATGAACATCATGGTATAAGGCAGTAGCGAAAGTGCCCATTCACAGTACATACCCACCTACCAAGCGTACATTCACAATAAACGCTGTAATAATTATTTATAACTGTTTTTGATTTTGGTTATAGAAAGATGTTTCATGCTGTTAACAAAATATGATTCGGTTTTTTCAAGAAGTATCGGGATTTTGTATATATTCATGTACATCTATTTTGTAGCTTTCAAAGTAATCACTCCTAGATATAGTGCACTTTTGCCAGCGTGTTTTTGAATCGTCAAAGCACTTAAAAAGTCATGGGCCTCTTCAGTTTTGGGAACAAAAAAAGTCACAGGCGGCCAGGTCTAAGCAATACGGTGGCTACGGCACCATTAATTTGTTGTTTTTGACCAAATACGAAGTTGGTTCAAAAAGTATCGCGAATTTTGAATTTTTGCGTGCTACGTGAATCGCGCTTTTACAGATATCTTACCAAATAGCGTCAGTGTATTTTATATCTAGAGTTGATAACTTTGAAGGGGACAAAATAGATATTCATGAATAAATAAACACTTTTTTAAGAGTTACGAAATAAAGCGATAGCTTTTGGTAAATAAGCGGTATATTTTTACGATGATGCAAATACTATTTAAATTAGTTTTAGTGGCTGGCAGCACAAACCTTGCATTTTAGCATAAATTTACAACTGTCACTGTTGATAGAACAGCACGTACATGTGGTTGGCAATGCCAAACAGCTGTCATCAATTATTGCAATTGTCAATGGTGGAGCAAGAGCGGAGAAAGAATTAAAAGCGAGGGTGAATCTTTTTAACAGCAACAGAAAAAGTGGAGCGCTCATAGTAGAAGTTTATGCAGCCGTTTAATTTTCATAATTTTTTCAGTTAATCGTTTATTTGTACTTTGCTTTGAGTTTAAACAATTTTATAGTTGCTACTGCTGTGAACTCGAAAAACTATCGCCGCTATTGCCACAGTTTGGTGCTGTTACCGCACAACGACTTTTCCTGCATATACGGCATTAAAAAGGGAGAAAGGTAATTGAAATTTTTAAAAAGTATACCAAACAATTCATTTTGCGGCACATACATATGGACAGTACTACATTCTTAGATGTCTACTGTAAAGCGAAAATATGTTATGTTAAAGTCTTTTTAGACAAATTGCGGCGCATTTGGTTGCAACTAATTAAGTATCATTTCGAGTAACAATGGAGTGCATGATTAGTGATAAGCCAAAAAATTTTACCACTACAGAACTAATACAAAACGACAAATACAATTTTGCCTACATCGGCAAAATCCCTTCAATGGTTTCTGGTGTATATGTACATACATATGTATGTGTGTGCAAATTTGTTAAAACAATTTCTATATTATGCACGGACAAAAATAGACTAATGGAAGAGATGTACAACAAAAGCACCGCACGTCCCGAACAAATGTCGTCAGAAACCAGCAATAATTTAGTATATACATATGTACGTACGTAAGCATATTCATATAGCGCTATGTTTTTTTTTTTGTTTTTGTTTTTTATTTTTTTTTTTTACTTATTCAGATAATTTTTGATGCCATACGTGCTGATATTACGTATATGTGCTATGTACATACTTGTTTATATATATTGTACATCCATTTAATTTTTTTTCTGGTTTTTCGATTTTATTTGTTATACCGCTGATTATGAGGTGCAAATTAGAAAACATTTTATAGCTGGAGCAAGCCCGGCAGTACAGTTAATGACTTTTCCCCCTTGTATTTGTTATTTTAAAATTGACTTACTTTCAAAGAAAATACTCTTTACACTTATCATAGTTTTAAAGAGCGTTTTAAATGATTTAGATATACTATTTTATTATGTGTAATATTTTATTGTTTTTATTGTAGATTTTAACAAACAAAAAGCAAAATGATTAAATTAAAGAATTTATCGAATGTTGTCAACAACACAACAGTACGGTAAGCGAACACAGTCAAATACGTTATTTAAGGAGATAAATAAAATGTACAAATTGTTTTTAAATAGCGCCATAGCTACCTCAGCACCACTCAACGAAGCAGACTCATGGTTTTCCAAGTTGTTGGTGCGTAAAATTGAACCAACTAAAGAATCGCACAGTCGAATGCTTAGTGATAAGGAAATCATTTATGCCTTGCATACGCACAATGTACGTCCCGGTTATATGGATGATTATTTGAAAAATTAGTGAGTACTAATTCTGCAATCACTAAATTTAATGACGTTCACTGACGTACATTTATATTTACTTATATACATTTGAATGGCTGTTTGTTTATAAACAATTTAGCAAAACTTCGGTACAATTGGTGAATGATAAGAAAGCGAATTTGTCGTGTAATTTGGTCGCATCATGGACCGTGCATGTTGGTGATATGGATCAATGTTTGCATTTATGGAAATACACTGGCGGCTTTGAGAAGATTGATATTGCAAAGGAAGATTTGTGGCATGATGAGGTTATTTTAGCTAAATATATAAATAATTGTTTGTTAAAGATACTGAACCTAATACATATTTGCAGGAGTACGTAAGTTTAATGAATGAGCGCATAAAATATTTACGTTCACGTCATTTACAATATCTGTTAGCATTCAGTTATTGGCCTAAAATTGAATTTCGTCCAGGCAAACATATCTACGAAATGCGGTAAGTTAGTGAAGAAATTTTGAAATATGAGTATTTAAATTTATACTTTTTAAAATTTTTTCTAGCTCATATCGTTTAAAACCTGGCACAATGATCGAATGGGGCAACAATTGGGCGCGTGCCATTAACTTCCGTAAACATAACAACGAAGCTTTTGCTGGTTTCTTCTCACAAGTTGGCCGGCTTTACAATGTGCATCATATTTGGTGTATGTATACCACACTTATTTTAATTATTGTAAAATTACTTTGCTATATATAATTAATTATTTTACAGGCTATAAGTCCTTATTGGACCGCAAGGAGACACGTGAAGCTGCCTGGCGCTCTCCCGGTTGGGACGAGTGTGTCGCTTATACTGTGCCACTTATAAAAGATATGCATACACGCATTTTAGCTCCTACTGAGTTCTCGCCAACACAGTAGAGCAAACGTAAGCATAAGCCGTATATATTGTTACAAATAGCCAACTTTTTTAGTGCCTCCAGCTTATTTATTTTTAAGAAACTATTGAGTTTTTGAGCTATACACAGATGCATATATGCTATGAATTGATAAAAAGTCATTGAATGCGTGAACGCACAATATTTATGTAATCTTGTAATGCTTCCACGTATACACTTGTTTTTATTTCCGAAATTTTGTATATTATGTGCTAATTTATTAAGCTCAAAGTTTAAAAGTTATCTTTTTATGATGTAAAGAGTTTGCGCTTTTTAAAGTTATATTTTGTAAATTCAATTCTCAGTGAAATCGGTACGAATTTTCGTGATAAATCTAATCGCATATTTATTTGTCAAGCAAAAGAAATTGTTACACTAAAATCAAAAATTATGAAATTGTTACAAAATCCAATATATTATTAGGAAAAATAACGCATTTTTATTTAAATTGTTCTAATTGTTAATTTGCATTCAATATTGCGCACAACTGTATGCTGTTCAAGAAATATGCGTGTGCATACGCCTCATAATGTTGAAATCAAAATCTAACTGAATCGCAAGTCGCCGATGTACAAGGCGCTTATAAACGTGCAAAATTATTATAACCAATATATTTTGGACAACTTGTCAATAAATTTCAAGATAATAAACAATAAATACATTTTCCGGTCAAAAGTCGGCCATATTTGATGGTAATAAAAATTCAACCCCAGGCTTCCATTGTCACTTCTCCATGAACACCTCTCGGCTGTAACTTTGTTTACATCTTATCAGCTGATATTTCTCTCCCCTTTACGATGGAGTTTGCGCCCAATACGGCGTTCCCATACTTACACATTATTATTTTATGTTCAACATGCGTTGCCAACGCCACACAACGTACAAATACAGCTGCCAACTACCTCAATATACAAATGACAGTTGGCAATACTGCAACGACCTGTTAATTTCTGCGCGCCTGGTGCAAAAGGGAATATCGCTATTGGAAAATCGACAACTTTTGCTTGCATGTTGTAATAAAAAAAAATTAATTTGACCGACCAACACAATACATTTCTTGATATTCTTTATTTGCTTTCTAATTGTACTTAAAAATTAAACATAGATTATGAAAATATCTACTGTGCACTATATTTAGCATTTCACCATAATCAGCAATTCACTTTTACAAGCATAGTTGGCAATTCATTTTCATTTGTGTTGACTGCCAGCTAAGTGCACTTTATTTCTGCACGTGTTTCAAAACAAAAGTTATTAGCAAACTGCGCATAAAAACTCATATTAAATATATTTGAAAGTAGCAGCCTCGCCAAATCCTAACTATTTACATTTGTTTGCGATTTTTCAATTTTAAATACAAATCAAAGCATGGAGTACATAGATCCGTCGTCACAGCCCACAAAAACGACCATGATCTTGTGTTGCGAATGTGGCGTGCCAATCGAACCAAATCCTTCCAATATGTGTGTAACATGTCTACGCAATCATATAGACATCACGGAGAACATACCGAAACAGGCAGTATTGCATTTTTGTCGCAACTGTGAACGCTATTTACAGCCGCCTGGTGAGTGGGTAACCGCAGCATTGGAGTCGCGAGAGCTGCTGGCTTTATGTTTAAAAAAGTTGAAAGGTTTAAAAGCTGTCAAGTTAGTGGATGCCGGTTTCGTCTGGACAGAACCACATTCCAAACGCATAAAAGTCAAATTGACAGTACATGGTGAAATTAATGGAGGGACCGTGCTGCAACAGGTATTCATCGTAGAATTCACTGTGCAGAATCAAATGTGTGATGATTGTCATCGTACCGAGGCGAAAGATTTCTGGCATTGCCTGGTGCAGGTGCGACAACGCGCTGAAAACAAAAAGACGTTTTACTATTTGGAACAGCTGATTTTGAAACATAAAGCGCACGAAAATACGTTGGGCATTAAGGCATTGCATGGTGGTTTGGATTTCTATTATGCGAATTTCAATCATGCAAAGAAGATGGTTGACTTTTTGCAGTATATGGTGCCAGTTAAGGTGACCACGTCCAAACGTTTGATTTCGCATGACATTCATAGCAACAATTTCAATTACAAGTACACATGGTGTGTGGAAATAGCTCCATTATCGAAGGATAGTGCAGTTTGTTTGTCAAAGAAGTTGCGTCAACAGCTGGGTAGTCTTTCACCCGTTTGCTTGGTGTATAAAGTAGCCACAGGCATACATTTAATCGATCCAATGACTGCGCAAATATCTGAATTGCCAGGACAGATGTACTTCCGCAATCCTTTTGAAGCGCTATGTGATCCGAAACAATTGGTCGAATATATTGTTATGGATATTGAACCAATCATGGATAAAGATCGTAAACACATACCCGGCACAGGTCAAGTATCATTTCGTCATGTCTTATGCGATATTTGGGTGGTGCGTTCTTCCGAGTTGGGCATCAATGAAAATACGATACACACACGTTCACATCTTGGTCATTTGCTAAAGGTAGGCGATTCTGTAATGGGCTACAATTTAGGTGAAGCGAATTTAAACAACACTGAATTTGAGAATTTGTCTGCGGATCAAATTCCTGATGTGCTGCTGGTGCGTAAGTGCTACGCTGATCGCCAAACACGTACGAATAGCCGTAATTGGAAGTTACGTCATTTAGCCGATGAGGCAACGGATGAACGCAGCAAACATGACTTCCATGAATTCCTTGAAGATTTAGAAGAGGACGCAGATTATCGCAAACAGATTAACATTTATCGTGATGCTAAAAAGGCACTGCCTGTGGATAGTAATGATAAGCAAGCGGCAAACGATAGCGTGCCACAAATTACGCTGGCAGAAATGTTGGAAGATCTAGCGTTGGACTGTGAAGATGACGCCATGGGTGAAGATAATGCTGATGATGGTGCTGGAGCTGGTTCCGAAGAAATTTGAAGAACTGGTTGTTAATGATTTTAAATTAATTAATTTTTTTAGAGCATCTAATAAAGCAAATTATTTTGTGAATCCTGACTACGTTTTAACAAACTATTGCATTCGGTCTAAAAGTTGTTTCACCAGTGGTAAGACATGCTTGCGTGTCGCTTTTATGTTGCATATTTTATACAAGCTGCCGTTGAGAAAATTGCAATTTTCATAATGCTGTAAACCAAGCGCTGGCTCAGTGGTTGTCAAAAGCGTTTCACGTATCGTTTGACATAGTTGTTTCGATTTAAAGTCTATCAAACCAATATCACGTTGCACGTTGCCATTTTTGACTAACATACCCATTAGTATTACAATTACAGAATTTGTCTCCTCTGCGAATGCTTTAACCGCAGTCGCTGCATCTGTTCTCTCTATAAATTGCTGCACTAACATTGGAAAACCTGGTATAGCAATATTCACACTGCCATTGCCATTTGAAAGTATTTTTAAATCTTTGCGTAAAAGCTGCATTGATGTTAAGCTGCTAATATCTGCGCGCGCCGCCACTAGAATGTCGAATAATTTCGTGCGCTCACTTAGAGGCTTGCCGTTACTTAGCTTACTCAACAATTCTTCAAGTTTTGCACAGATTTCGATATCTTTTGGTGTTGCACGGTTAGCAGACGCACTGAAATTTACTGTGTCTAGCACTATTGTGCTGCGCAACAACGTAAATAGTGTCTCATAGTCTTTAGCTACAGCGTCAGGCATTGATATAGACTTAAGTATCTCTTCTGCTATTAGCGTCGCGCATGAACCTACTAATTCTATATGTAGTTGGCAAACATTTGATAGCTGTGCTTGCTCATCAAATATGCGATGATCAAAAACTTCCAGACAACGTGTAGTAAATGGGCTAACATGATGATCTACCAAAATAAATTCACTGCGTGTTAAAAGATCCTCCTGTAGGTCATCGCGAAAAGTTAAATGCTCGTCACCAATAGCGTGTTGGCGGAAAATGTAATTCACTTCAGTTTTAAGCGTATAATCACGACGTGGTATATTGAGAACTGGCAGAAAATTACGCGTGATTTGGTTGTTGGAGACATCATTTTGTTGTTGATAATGGTAGGCAAGTGTGACTGCACAAACCGCGGAATCCAAGTCGCACGATTCATTGCCCAAAACAATGCAAATGGGCTCCTAAAGAAGCACTAGTTAAACAATTTGTTTATATTAAATTATTATATATACATACTGCCGAATTAACAAATCTGCGGGCTTGTTTCAAAAAGTTTAGCATATTGTGCAAAATTTAATAAATAGCTTCACTTTTTATAACGCTTCACCTGTATGTTTGTTTGTATATATGTTTGTTGCTATATTCATTGCTAATTTGACTTGTTCGCTGCTTCATACGCAAATTCTTTCCGGTAACTGTAAACAACACTTGCCGGCTGAATAACAGCTGATTCAAATTACTACGCTGCCGTTTAGCAAAATGTGACGGCGCCATTTTAAGTGCAAAAAAATTGTTAAAGATATAACGAAATGTTAAACATTTTTTTTTTTTTTTTTTTTGTTTTTACTAAATAATATGGTTTTATCAAAGTATTAAATAAATTAATATAACACGTTAGTTACCCGCACCACTACTTGTCGACGAAGCGGTTGCAGTGGCAACAAGCAGTGCGGGATCCGGTTTTGCGCGTTTAGGCAACGTTGCTGCTCTTAGATATGGATTATCTATATTTGGATTCTCTAAAATAGCCTTATTGGTGGTTGAATTAGGCTTGATGTCATTTTCGGGTTTTACGTCTTTTTCACTTTTTGTCTCCGCTTTCATTTCGCCATCACCCTCATCTTCATTACCACTTTCATTTTCGTCATTGTCATCTAAAAGATATAACACAGCGTGTACTTAAGAATGAAGAAATTTTTTTTTTTGCACTACGTTTACCTTTGGATGTCACATCCTCTGTACGATTTGCCACCAAGTAGTGATACTCCAACTCTTCAAAGTCAAATACCTGATCAGTGGGATTCAATGCGGCCAGATATGGTGGGAATGCTGGTTTGCAGGCAATTACTGTAACATTTTTTAAATTTTTCATTTAATTTGGCACATTAATATTTTAGTAGTTTAACTCACAAGGAAACATGTTGTCCTCATTGTCAAAAAGACTGTGCGTTTCAGATGTTTTTGATAAAAATTTTGTTAACGCCTTTTCAACATCTCTTTTTTGGTTAGCTGCCTTTTCACGTATGGCTTCGTACTCTGTCACAGGTTGTTTATGCGTCTACAAGCGTGTAAACAAAATATTACACAAAATTTGAGTAAATTATATTTACTTATTAATTACCGGTGTTCGCACATACGCGTGCGGATCAGGCAATGACGGCAAATAGTTTGGCATGTGCGGTGGATGTGAAGATTTTGTGCCCGCTTGTAGTAGATTTAGTTGCTTCTGTTGTGATGCTTGTGATGGCATTGGTATTATCTGACGCCCATCACGCTTTGCAAACGCTTCAATACCCTGTAGTGATATGCCCATGTTCACAAGTGCTACAATCACATCACCAATTACAGGTATGGTACGTCCGGAAAGCTCACAGAAGCTTCGTGCTGATTGTCCCACCTCCACAAGTACTAGAATTGATAAATTCCTTAAGGCTTTAGAAAAAGTTAATAACTGTAAAAAAAAACTCACAGCTTTGTAGCATTTCTGTAAGCGTCTCCAGACACTCCTTGTCAACGTTGTCAAAACCTTTTTCCATTAAAATTTGTGACACTGCCAAACCTAGGATTTTGCGTCGTGGATTAGAAGATTGCGTGGAATCGGCTTTATCCATTTTGAGCAGAGCAGTTTTGTAGCTTACTATTTTCTTTAACTTATGATGAAGTATTGCACTTTTGTTTACAAAAATATTTCAACATATTCCGCTTCTTTTTGCTGGCACAAGTCACAATAGAAAACTAGTTGTTATTGCCAATTACATATGAGTAATTTTTTGGCACATAAAAACTTTTATTCAAACTTAAATAAATTATATTTATTTTCATTATGTATATACTTGCATTAAAGATTAAAATTAAAAATTTTATTTGTAGTTTGATTAAAATTTGCGGTTTCTACTTAAAGCATTGAAAAAAAACACTATTGCAAGTTGTAATAAAGTTTACGTCTGGCATTACGGCGAATTGGGATCAAAGCAAGAAATGTGAAAAGCAGTCGATTCTTCTTCAGCAAGGAAAAGTAAACTTAAGCACGTAAGAAAAACAAATAATTTTGAATATTTTTAATAATATAAATCTCATTTTGTTGCTAAAATTTTAATATTTGATCATGTGTTTTATATTTATTTGCTTTTAATAGAAACAGGAGCAACGAAACATCAAATACTTAAAACAAATTTTTTTTTGCAGAAGTGTTGAGCAGATAAGACCATCAAATACGCAGACAAAGAAAATTCCAAACAAAAGAAAAACAATTTTGTAAAATTTTTTTTTGGAATATTGTCCTAGAAAACAACACGCAATAAACGCAACGTAAAACAAATAAATATTAATATCATATTGCTAGTGTTAACGACAAAATGCAAAGCGCTGATGTAGAAGCTTTGAACGCAGTAGGCAAGGAATTGGATCGTGTTATATATAAACTGAAAGATATACGTGAAAATGCTGCAGCCGAAATTGCCGATGTCGCTACATTGTTGGAAGAGTTGATGAAAGTGCTAAACAAGGCCGAACAAGAAATGTCAGGCACAATAAATACAAGCACCCAAGTAGATGCACCCTCCGATGTAGATGATCCAATGGCTGATGAAGCGGACATGCAAGTTGAAATGGAACGTAAGTTGTAGCATTCACTACCTTTATTTGTATAAATAAATTTTGCATTGCAGCTGCAAAACCAAGACTTAATGATTGTCAGGTCAAACACGTGCTGGATACACTACAGAAAGCTAACGAAAAGTTGCAACGAATATCAGCAGAGCATCGCGATTTGCATGGCGCCGTCTCCAAAGTTGGCAAAGTAATTGATCGCAATTTCGTTTCGGACTTCACGGCTACAACGCGTGTTGATGCGCTACAAGATGAAGAGAACCTAATGCTGCTGAATAAAGTAATGGCCAAGCATTACTGCCGCCAAGGCATGGATGATGTAGCGCGTTTGTTAATAAAAGAATCGGGCATGCCCGAGGAGATGGCACAAGAAGTGTTTGATTCAGAGAGTAGCTTTGCAGAGATTTATCGCATTTGGAAAGGTATACAACAGCAGGAGTTGGGACCGGCTTTAGAGTGGGCAACACGCTATTCCGAGGAATTAATTGCCAAAAATTCCACACTTGAATTTAAATTACACCGTTTAGCATTTCTACAAATAATGTCACGTGGCATAAGCGCACAAGCCGAGGCGATTGCATATGCACGCAAGAATTTCGGCAAATTTATCGATCGTTTCGAACACGAAATACCAAATTTAATGGGCTGCTTCATATACTTACCCATGGGCATAGATAATTCGCCATATAAGCACTTGATCTCGCCACAGGTGTGGATGGAGGCATCCTATGTCTTCATGAAGGATGCGTGTCACACTTTGGGTATTAGCAAAAATTCGGCTTTATCAGTAGTTATTAATGCGGGTTGTACAGCGTTGCCCGCATTGCTCAATATTAAACAGGTTAGTAATTATATGTTATTGTTAAAAAAAAATGCACTAACACATTGCGCTTTAATTTCTCAAATTCAGGTTATGCAGTCACGTCAAGTTTTGAGTATTTGGAATGCGCGCGACGAGTTGCCAATCGAAATTGATCTTGATCCCGAGTATCGTTATCACTCAATTTTCGCTTGTCCCATATTACGTCAGCAAACCACGGAAGATAATCCGCCGAAGAAATTAACTTGCGGACATGTCATCTCCAATGATGCATTGCATAAGCTTAGTAATGGTCACATACTTAAATGTCCCTACTGCCCCGTTGAACAGAATGCCGATGATGCTGTACGAATCTACTTTTAAATAATACGCGTTTAGTTACACATTTAAACAAATTCTGTGCTTATTTACGCCCAAAAGCATTAACTGAAATCATTATAACTAGTGTTAAATCATTCTACGAAAATGTGTTTGTGTGCGTAGGTATAGTAGCAATGTAAAATAAGTAACAGAGAACTGCTGCAAATCGCTTGCGAAAGCAGAGAACATAAAATTTAGTTATTTAAGTGAGCGTAATTACGGTATTTTAACGAAGTAAAAAAAAAATTATATTATCAAATGGCGTTTTTTTTTGAGATTAAATTTTTTTTTGGAAAATCATTGAACGACTTTCAGTTTTTTAATATATATACTTCCTAGAAATTTATTTTGCGTTTCGCTCGCTTACATTCGTAGAATTAACAGTATTTCTTGCAATAAATTACATGCAAAATTATCACCGATTTGGTATAGTCCATTTACCACAAAGGTCACGCTGTTACAGCATGAAATAATGGCGGTTCCACTTCCGGCAATGCCGTGTCCTCATGATTGTGTATAAGTTTAAAGAGTCCGGTACCGATGGAGGCGGGCATGCCCAGTATAATACGCTCGGAGACACCATCCACTGCATCCGTTTGACCAAAGTAGGCGGCATCGAATAAATGATCGGCAGTTTTTTCGAACTGTAAAATGTTGTTATTAAGTTTTAGGGTGTTTTGGCGGATACAATAAATGATTTAAACAAAAAATAAAATGACAAGAAAAACGTTCACTTCGGCTCCACCGAAGCCTAATACCCTTCATAGGTGTATTTTTTATAGCATAAAAGAGTATAAAAAAATCTTTATCTTGACAGGCAAGTTTGTATGGCAGCCATATGCTATAGTGGTCCGATCTGCATAATTTGTTCGAAAATTGCGCCGCTGCCTTGAACCAAAATCCACACTGAATTTCGAAAGATATCTTATCAAACAAAAAATTTTTCATACAAGAAATTAATTTTGATCGCTCAGTTTGTATGACATCTAATTGCTATAGTGATCCGATATGAAAAATTTGTAGGAAGATTGTAGCGTTGTCTTCGATAAAAATCCATGTCGAATTTCGTAAAGATATCTCGTCAAATAAACGTTTTTTTATAAAGGAATGGTACCGAGTTGACAGTACTTGGCAGAATAAAAATCCGGGTCTGTTCCGGTTAGTTAGACCCGACTGTCGTGAGAACATTGAATGGTTGATCGATAACTTTCTATGGCAGTTATATGCTATAGTGGTCCGATATCGGTGGTTCCGATAAATGAGCAGCTTTTTGAAGAGAAAAGAACGTGTACAAAATTGCAGATCGATATCTCAAAAACAGAGGGACAAATCCGCGTATATACAGACTCAGCTCGTCACGCTGATAGGGTGTGCGATGTTTCCTTCGGGGTGTTACAAACTTTGTGAGATTTTTGAAGACATTCGCAATATAACAAGGGGTAAGCAGGCTTTGACAGTCCTCGGCCGGGTGCATATTCGGATCTGTTTTGATTTCATAGACTTAACAGCTGTTTTGCGATCGTTTTCGATATTTTTTTAATGCTTAGTTTTCGATAAATAGATAGATGAAGGGGCAAACGAAATAAAATAAAAATAATTTATTTTCAATACTTACCGAGGCCAGATTGAAGACACTCTCACGCATTTTGGCCAAACCATGTCGCGTTATGCCCAATACTTCACCGCGTGACGTCATCTGACTGGCCAGCAGCATAATATGACGATGATCAACACTCATGCCATGACCTTCCATCACATCTGTGATTTCCGTCATTATGGTGGTGCGCGCTGCCTCAATGCCCAATGTATTATAAACTTCCCAGATATTGTTGCTCTTGGTGCGTGCGCCGACAACACCAAAAGTGGCCATAACATCGCGTAAGCCTGCGCCCTCAATGCACAATTTATATGTGGCTGGCGTGTGTGCATCATCAATAGCAATGACAGCGCGTGAAATATTCGGCAAACCGGCAACGACGACATTTTGTATGGATATGGTGAGCCGTTGCAGTTCGGCGTTGAGTGTGGCGCCATGTTTGGAAGTATCAATGTGTACGGTTATTACTGAGGAGCCGACAACATCCACTAACGCCGGTTTAATGCGCAGCTTCGACGTGCAAATGCTGGTGTGTAACGGAAGTAGCGGTTAAAATTACGTAATTTAGTTGATTTACGATGTGCACTTACGAGTAGCGTACTGTTTCGGCATTAATCTCTAAACCTAAAACTTTAATGCGGTTCAAATCCAGGCGTATAACTAAGAAACAGTCATCTGGCCTATACACCTCCTCGATGTAAGATGAAATCTGCATGAACATGTTGTTCAAAATAACGCATATAAGTTAATATACTGTTACTATATTGCAATGGCACTTACCTCGCCGAGCGTAGTCTTCTCAATGCGCGCTTTCACTTTACGCGCAAACTCCATGCTGGTGTTATTCTTAATTTCAGCTGTTATAATGGGCGTTGAAATTGTTTTTGTCGCATTGATAATTTCGACAATACGTGGTACACCCTGTATATAAGAAAGTTCGTATATTTTTGATAATATATTAAACAAGCTTAATTTGAATTAAATTAATTTAGAGAGATTCAAACTTGTTGTTGTTATCATTAAAATAACTTAGCATAGGAAACTGCAAATCACGATGAAATAAAGATAAAAACAAGAAAAACGAAACTTCGGCTGCATTGAAGCTATAATAACCTTCATAATTAGGTATAATAGATCTTTATCGTGATTTCGATAGATCATTGAATGACTAAATGCTATAAGATATAGAGTGTCCCGAACTTGCCTTGGACAATAATCCATTTCAAAGTTCGTGAAGATATCTCGTAAAATAAAACAGTTTTCCATACATAGACTTGATTTTGATCGATCAGTTTGTATGGCAGCTATATGCTAAAGTTGTTCGATCTGTACAATTTGTTAGGAGATTGTAGTTTTGCTTTAGACAATAATGCATGTGAATTTCGTGCAGATATCTCGTAAAATAAAACAGTTTTCCATACATAGACCTGACTTCGATCGATCAGTTTGTATGGCAGCTAAATGCTATAGTGTTCCGATATCGGCAGTTCCGATAAACGAGCAGTTTCTTAGGGAAAAAGTACGTGTGCAAAAATTCAGATCAATATCTGAAACACTGAGAAACTACTTCGTGTGTATATACCAATTCTGACTAGAAACAAAAATAACTAGCTTATGTTAGGTCGACTTAAGCTAATTTACGCAATTTTAGATATTTTCTATTTATTGCTGGTTCTAACTCGCCATACACACCTGCGTAATGTTCATGGACGCGACACCAGCAAAATGGAAAGTTTTCAATGTCATCTGTGTGCCCGGCTCGCCAATACTTTGCGCCGCAACAGCACCTACAGCAGTGCCAGGTTCAGTTACAGCACGATTGTATTTATCATTGACCCAACGCATAAATGTGCGTATTTGTTCCTCGGTTAGGCGTTCAATTTCGTTAGCCAATTTCAGGTGACGTCGGTATTTGGCTTGTACATTGGCGATTTTTTGCGCGACTTTTTCGATAAATGCGCTGTTGTTGAAAAGCAAATAGAATTTTAGCAACTTTGCACATATAAAGATATATTAAATTTATTACATAATTTCACTTTGAAAATCTTTGCGACTCATGGTGAATTCATTCTCTGTGAGTATTTTACGCGCTACTTGTGTAATTTCCGCTGCAGCTTGCGGTGCGCTTTTACGATCGGGCACGATGGCGCGCAAATGATTCAGTTGGCGTACCAAATCGACGGGTTTATTTTTGACTTCCATGAAAACCGGATCTAAGCCGTCGCCGCCATAGATCAACTCGACTATTTCACCTATAGCATTACGTACAGAGCCATCGTAGTGTACAACCAGATCTTCCAGGCACTAGTGCGGTATGGTGAAAAAATATTATTTATAAAAAAAACTGCTTACATCCATTTGAAAAAATATAATATAAAATCAGCGCACCTTCACCAAACGCCGCTGCAGATAACCAGTCTCGGCTGTTTTCACAGCCGTATCGACCAAACCCTCACGTCCAGCCATTGTGTGAAAGAAAAATTCGGTAGGCGTCAGACCCGAGTAGAAGCTATTTTGCACAAAACCACGTGCTGCCGGTATGGCGGCTGTTTTTTTAAAAATAATTATAAAATATAACAGTAAAAATTGAAAAACAAAACAAAACAAATATCAACTATTTTCACACTCACAGAATTTCTCGAAATGCGGCAGAGCACGATTCTCAAATCCATTTGGCACACGCTTGCCATTGATAGCCTGCTGACCGACGCAAGCAATCATCTGTGATATATTGATGTTGGAACCTTTGGAACCGGACAGCGCCATAATAAGCGCACTATTTGTGGGATGCAGCTCACGGAAGCAAGCTTTAGCTGCCTGTTCACGTATCGAAGAGAGTTCACGCAACATTACCGCCTCCAATGTTTGTTCCGGTGTACAACCGGGTTGACATTGTAGTGTACCCTTTTTCATTTCCAAAATATATTCATTGCATTTGGCATAGCCATTTTCCAACAGCTTCTGTTTTTCCTCCAACAGCTTATTGCTGGGTGTTACATCGCTGATGCCGAAGGAGAAGCCACGATTTTGTATGAAATATGACGCGATCTATAAGTACAAAATTTTATTTGAGTGCTTTAATTATTAATAACTATACAACTACAAATAGTACACTGCTTAATATCAAGTGGAAGAGTTTTTTTTTGTGCGAGGAGCAGACCTTTTCCACAAGAATAGGGTCTACATAACAGGAATGGATCCGGATTTCTATCCAGCATTCTTCAAAATGCTACCACAATAACAACAACACCAAGTTTATGTAGCTAGACAATGGCCTCAAGACATTTCGATTATTTTAAAGCACTGTAACTACAATATTGTGAACTGCAGGTGTTTTAACTCCAACTGGAGTAGTTTACCATACACTGTGAATCGTAGTTTTGAGAGTACAAAAAAAAAAAAAAAACAACGTGGAAGACGCATGCGTGGCAAGCGAGGCACTCTAGTGCAAATAAGTGGGAGTCCGCCCACCACCAATTCAGAGCATGGTGTAGTCGAAACTAACAGTTAAGCACGGAAAATGTATGGTGCTCTATTAAGTTAAACTGATATGTGGTAATGTATTATAAATTAAAAGCTCGATAACGAAAAAGTATACGTATGAACATTTATAAATTCGGTTAATATCTTAAACCAACAAACAAATAACCGTTATAAAATTGATGAAGAAGCGAATTTCTATAAATAAATAACTGACGATATCAATATATAGCAGCGATAACAAGCTGATATAAAAGGCAGACTTATTGTACATATACGCTTGTAACATAAAAGTACAAGAGCAATTAGTACTAAAATTGATTGAAATTGCTTACCGGATTTGTATAGAAATTACATAAAATTTACAAACAGCTGATATTTGCTATCATTAAGTTTTTCGCAAAGACAAAACATGTCGTAAACACTATAATTAAGAGAGTACAGCACCTGTTAGGCCGATAAGATATTGAATAACAATATTTGATGAATGAATTAAACAATTAAGAAGTACAAAGTGTACAAAAGAGATAGCTTTGCCTTTCTCATGGCAAAAATTTTAATTTTTTTTTTAACAACTTAATATGATAAAAATTATGAAATGTATGTATGTAGATGTATGTACATGTATATAACCGTAGCGGGAAACATTTTTAGATAGTACGTCTTAATCACTGGAGTACGAAAGTATTATATCGGTTTATAAAACTTGGCAGCGGCCGACGCGTCAGAGCAGTTTGTCGTGATTTCGCAAAGTGTTGGTTGTTGTGGCCAATTACCGTATCTTCTACTGAAAACCAATTACCGTAGTTTCTACTGAAAACCTTATTACAATGAGAGTTGAAATTCTGGCATGCCTGTGCCTTATACTGCTACTCGCGGTTGCACAGGCCTTCATAGAGCCATGGACAGATTTGGGTGAAATTGTGAGTTTGCAGTAAAATGTTAAAAAGTTAAATTTGTGAAATTAATAATTAACAGTAACAATAAAATGAACTGACAGTTGAGGTTTTTAATTGAAATGATCAAGCATTAAAAACATGTTAATATGTTAAATAAAGAAACAAAAATTGTGTGTTATAAGAAATACATATGTGCCGAGTAAATTTTCAATGCACTTGTTCATACTACAAACACTTGAATTTAAATTTTTATAGCAGCGCTCATTATTTGCGTTATTAACTTCACACATGGTTTAATACATATATACGTATTCATATATATAATACATATATACGTATAATAAAAATAATAATTTTCGTTATAGATCTCAATGTTTACAAAAGGCAAGTGTATTAATGTACATTAGAACTGTATTTCTGTGTTTATAAATTGAACAGTTGGCAACGCGGAAATACATTTGAAACGATAATTCAAATTTTACTTCCGATTGCATTAATAACACAACGTTTTAATTTAAATAAATTGAAATGGACATGTGCTTTAAACTCATTTGGAAAAAATATGAACAGAATGAACATTTACATAAACAATTTATATATTATATATATGCATATCATATATGCATAATAATGTGAATTTTATATTTATTCATGAGTGTTAATTTTATATTTAATCATAAACATTAGTGTCGTATAATATTTTCTGTTTGTAATTTTTATGTCAACAGCAAAATCGCATTGTATCGGGTAGCCCGGCATCACTTGGTCAATTTCCCTGGCAAGTAATTTTGAAAAAAGATCCAATTGAAGATTTGCTATGCGGCGGTTCAATTATCGCAGCAAATTGGGTACTCACCGCGGGACATTGTACATATGGCCTAACATCTGTATTTATTATGTTCGGTACTGTACTACTAAATAATCCGTACGCCCTAAATATGACTGCAACCCAACTATATATAAATCCGAAATACGACAGTGCGACACTAAATAATGATATATCATTAATTCAGCTACCAACAACTTTGACATTCAGCAAAAGCATACAACCCATACAATTGGTGACAAATGATTATGCGAAGTTCAATTTTATTGGACAAGTAGCCACAATTGCTGGTTTTGGCCTAACCGACGATGATTATCTAGAATCCTCAAATTTATTGTTGTATGCACAAGTGCAGATTATCAACAATAGTCAATGCGGCGATGTATTTGGCTCAAGCGTGGTGATACCGTCAACATTATGCGCGCGGGGCGAAAATGGCACTGATATGTCGATATGTAGTGGGGATTCTGGTGGACCGCTAATAACACAAGATTTGAATGGCAACTGGATGCAGATTGGTATAAACTCATTTGTGGCAGAAGATATGTGCACTATGAAGTATCCATCTGGTTATGCGCGTTTAACCTCGTTCCTGAGTTTCATTTCACAGGTGACGGGTATTGACTACAATAGTTATTGATTGCGTGCTTAGACTTGAGATATAAAGGAAATAAATTACGCAATGATTTTCAAACCGATTTCTGCTTTTTATAAAAACATAATCTAAAAAAATAAGTATTTTGTGTAATGAACTTTTGTCTCATAAACTATCAGCTATATGTGTTAAACACACCTCTAATTCTGCAAATAAAATAGTTTCGAGTTTTTCTTAAGAAAAATTTTATCTTTTGCAGCCAATTATTTGTTTTACACATAAATATACATTGTTTTTGTTTTTTCTCTAATTATTTTTCGTATGCACTTCAATTCTTATTAAGATAAGATACGAAAATAATTGTAAACCAATCAGTAGCGCTCAAGTTATATTTTTCTCAAGCAGTGTTACTAAATAAAAAAAAATAAAAAATATGTTTGGGGATTTACTGGCATGTGATAATACCTTTATTTTATTTTAGCTGATTGGAGCAAATTGCGTTGTGAGCGTTTGTGTTTTTTTGCAAACATCAGTAATCGCACTTCTGATTATTAACACTAATTTGCTCATTTGAAACATTTTTGTTTTCAATAGGAATTTGTAAGAATGCTTTCACAAGCTTAAGGAGTAATTAGGCTGATAATGATGTGCCTTAAAAATGACAAAAACAATTATTATCATGTGCAGGTGGAAGTTTTTGAATTATAATATTATATAATATATATATTATATATTATATTATATACATTTATATAAATATATATATTATATTATATACATTTTATAGTGCTACAACAACAACGGTGAATGGTTCTCTGTTTATTCACCACTTCTAAGCAGGATTGTGAATTTTTTTAATTAAGAATTTTTTTTAAAAAAGATTTAATATTAAAAAATATGTGAAAACTTAATTTTTAATCCCAAAACCGAAGTTAAAAATTGGAAATTTAATACTTTAAAACGAAAATCGGAATTAAAAGTCGGAATTTAATTTTCAATCCTAATCAATTAATAATTGATAAAATATTTTTTAATTTAAACATTAGTGTAACAAAAAACATTTGTATAATTAAAAGTAAATAAATATAAATAAGATAAAATGTTGATAATTTATTAAAAATAAGCTTTCGTTTTCGTAAGATGACCAAAATGATAGAACACCAAGTACGCAAACGCGAAATAATTGTAAAATTCAAAACACACATTTTTTTAAATATTTAAATATAAAACTGGGAATAATTTTTTTTTATTATACAATCCGGTAATTATGATTACAATTTTCATTTTTTATGTTTAAATTAATTTTTGGGATTAAAAATTTATTTTTATTTTTTCAATTTTGTATTCGGGATTAGAAATTTGAAAACTATTCTTAATTAATATTTGCGAGATTACAAAATGAAAAACAAATTTAATGTAAATATGAATTCAATTTCAAACTTATTTTTAATTTAGATTTTTGGTATTATTTAAATCGTAATTCAATTGTCTTTTAAACATTTTAATTACAACCCTGCTTGTATATGATATTTTAGTTGGTTTAAGTTAAGTTAAAATATTTTACTTACCCTTGCCAATCTCCACATGCATTTGGTAGCATAGAGTTCACCAAAGTCACGGAGTATAACATAGAATATGCAGTTTTTGGTGCCCGAACCTAAAGTGCTTTTATCCATCGAACCACAAATTAGTTCCGAATTACGTATAATCACCCCTAAAATAGCAGTTTACCGAAATTTTAAATTAAAACTACACGCAACTGATATTCCTACAATTAACTTACACGAGTCTCGTACACATAGGTCATAGTTGGTCGTGTAGTTTCGTCCCTTTGTTATCAAATTCGCCATCACCGAACATTGCTTGTTCGGACGCAACAGTAGACTGAATATCTGCTTGCCTGTCCAGAGTTTGCGTGGTTTCAATATGGCCGGTGGTGGCATATCGATGCGCATATTGGCATCAGGTCCGGCTAGAAAGCAAGCAGCTAATTGCATTGCTTGTTCCTTGGTAAGAAATTCATCTTTTTGCGTGAGCAAATAGCCACCGGTAATGAAATCTTGTGTTGCCGCAATGAGTATTTCACCATTTTTCGGTGTTATCAAATTCGATTTATTGCCCATAAGTATTAGCGCCTCTGCACGCGCCTCCTCCGTTTGTGGCAAGTGTAAATTCATTTCATCGCCGTCGAAATCTGCATTATATGGCGTACAAGCGCACTCGTTGAAACGGAATGTACGTTGTGGCTGCACCTTCGCCTGGTGACACATAATCGACATTTTGTGTAGTGATGGTTGACGATTGAAGAGCACTATATCGCCATCGCACAAATGTCTTTCCACAATATCACCACACTTTAAATCGTGCGCTACTTTGTCACGATTGCCGTAGGCAAGATACTTTTTGAATGTGGAGCCACGTTGTTGTACATAATTGGCACCCGGATGCTTTTGTGTGCCATTTTTTACCAGTTCTTTCATTTTTTGTATATTCGCGGGATTTACACGTTCCGGATACGTAAGTATTTTGGCAACACGTTCAGGTACACCTACTTGGTGTATCATTAGATTAGGATCTGGTGAGATTACGGTACGTCCGGAGAAGTCAACACGTTTGCCAGAGAGATTACCCCGAAATCGTCCCTGTTTACCTTTAAGACGTTGCACAATACCGCGTGTAGTTTTCTTTGGTGCCATATTTAGTGGGATGCCAGAAATTTCACTGTGAAAGTAGAGTGCGACGTGTAGTTGTAAAAAATCCCAATCTTCTTGAATGAGTTCGATTTTTCCACCACCCGTCATATGTTTCTGTATAACATCGTTGATAAGTAAAATTTCGCTTTGCTTCATTGTCAAGTCATCTTCGGTGCTTTAGCGTAATAAAGATTCATTATATACAAACACATTTTAAAACTTACCATATTTTATTACTTACGTTCCTGCTTTAACTTCGGAGAGCACCGATGGACGTATGCATACCGGTGGCACAAAAACACGTGTCACGATCAAATTTGCCGGACTAGCGTCATCAGAAGTCATGCCCAAAAGTGGTATATCATTTTTCGGTATTGTTTTGAATAATTCCAATACTGTTAAAGGATTTAGTTCCTCAACTTGATTGTATGACGCTAGCATTTGCTGTAGCTCGCGATTATTTTCAGTTGCTTGCAGCAATTCATTTAGTGCTTCGGTCATTAGAGCATCCGGCTTCTTCCCCTTACACGGATCATGTAAAATTTTTAATAAACCTGGGCCTTTCTTTACACCGCCATTGGATGCTTCACAATTAGGGCATTTGGTCTGCTTCTTTGCTTTGTTTAATATTTGGCCATGCAAAGATTTCTTTGCTAAATATGATAGATTTGGATTTAGTAGTTTTTTCTCATATATACGCTTATCCACTTCGCGCAGCATAACATGCGAGCAGCTTTTACAAATCATTTGTAAGATTGATATTGTTGAGCGGAAGTGTCCAATATGGAATACTGGTAAAGCAAGATCCAAATAACCGAAATGGCCAATGCATTCATTCAGACCTTGACCGCATGTATCACAGGTGGCATCTTTGGTGCTCACACCCTATAAGTAAGTAGAAGTAAGGAATCTATTTAATTAAAAAACCTATAAAAATTCTTACCATACGTTTATCCAGCACGCCATAGGGAACCGGCTGGCGTTGTCCTTGATACAGATTTTTAGAAACGATGCGCAAATGTGATTCCTGCTGTATTTCTTCAGGACTGCTAATACAAAACTGCACATGAGAACTAGAAAATATACACATAATTTACTTATTTCTATTGGCATTGCTGAAGTTTTAAAATACATTTTTTTGATCACATCAGCTTCACGAAATTGCTCTTTCGGCATTTTGTTGCAATTATTCCCAAAACGTAGCTATTTTACTGTAAAAACAAATTGTTTGAAAAGCACGATTAATTCATGAATTCTTCAACATGCCGCTTAAAAACTTTGTTGTTGTGTTCGCTTATGATAAATGTCAAAACACAAATCAGTGTTGTATGTTTTTCTTAAGGGGGAAAATAAGAGACCATTCAACAGCTGTTCGAATATTCCTACAGTAAGCCTTGTCATTAATTTACATTATTGTTTTTAATATCAATTTAGTTAGATGTGAACAAACATTTTAATACTAAAAAATTGCTAAAAAGTACTAACATTTTGGTATGTAAAAAATGTTTCTATGGACATAATAATTTTTAAAAAACATTTGGTCCTGATTTGTGATTACGCTTAAGGCCTATTCACATACAACTTACGTGAACAATGAACGCTTTGCTTTCAGTGTTTCTCTCTAATAGAAATTGCGATTGTTGCTTTGTAAACCGTAAAAAGATGAGAGTTACCCAAAATATGCTTGGCTTCGCGTCGAAACTTTTTATGTGAACATACTCATACAAAAGCGTACATTGTATTTCTGTCAAAAAATGTCTGACGCAAAACGAAGAAAAAGTTCTATGTGTATTGTACATTAGTTATTCACAGTATCTTAAAGAAGAAGCATTAATTCTAATTGACAGTTTTTCGCATTTGGATTCGTGTACTCAGTGAGGTTTCTTTTGGTCTAGGTGTTGCGCGATTTCCAGTGGTCCAAAAATTCATATTTTATATTAAATTGAATATACAATTTATTAAAAGAAAAAAATGTTGCGGACACTTTCCAGATGCAGCGGTTTGCCATTAGTGGCGAAGCAATTGCAAAAAGTATGTAATCGGGGACTGCTGTTGAACCTGCTTCAGCGACAGCACATAGCTCCTTTGGTTAGCTGCAGCTTACAACATCAGGCAGCAGCAGCAGCGTCATTGAGAGCTAAAGCAAAAACAACAAATTTTAACATGAGCAGGAATTATTCATCCTTTTTCGGTTTATTCCAGAATGCCGCCCAATCTGGTATACAAAAATCAAAGAAATACGCAACGGAGGCGACCATACAAGTGAATCGCGTAAGTGTAACACCCTTACCCATAAGATTGTGGTGGCAGTGTTTTAGTAGTTTTTTTTTATTTGTATGAAAACAAAGCGATTGAAAAAAAAAGTGTGTATTATCTACTGAATCTCATTTATATAATGATGTACATAAGTAACCAGCAAGACCGAACAATAAAAAATGCATATATTATTTTAGAAGCAATTCTAATATTAATGACATGCTAATATTCACGACAACGGACTCTATAATTGGTTCCTTTTTATTTACATTTCTAATTTGTTGCCTAGTTTATAGTCGGCCGCTTATTAACAATATTTTCACAGCAGTCTATAAAATGTTACAATAGATACATGTAAAAGCAAATAATAATACTGATAATTGGTATATGAATATAATTAGTTATATCAACAACAACCCCGGTAATTGTTAATTAGCTTTATTATTTTTACCGGCAAGTAAAAGTAAAGAGAACAATAGATTACACTCTAAAGTTTTCAAAACCATAAACACATTCAAAGTGCTGTACTTATACGTTGTTTAATTATCATATCTTTTTGCCACAGTAACGTAAATTGACTTAAATTTTCAATGGCTGTAATAGTTTACAATTTAGAAGTTGAAATTCTTTCATTTTCATGCAGCCGTTTAAACTGCATAGACTTGATAAAGGTCCCGAATCAACCGTCACACTGACCAAAGAGGATGCAACCAAATATTACACCCAAATGCAAACTATTCGTCGTATCGAAACTGCCGCTGGTAATTTGTACAAGGAAAAAATCATTCGTGGTTTCTGTCACTTGTACTCTGGACAGGAGGCCTGCGCCGTTGGTAAGTGGAACATTCAAATATAAGTAACTATTCTATTTATAAATTTTGCATTTACATTATTTAGGCATGAAAGCCGCGATGCGTGAACAGGATAACATAATCTCTGCTTACCGTGTGCACGGTTGGACCTATTTAATGGGCGTCTCACCTGTGGGTGTGCTCGCTGAGCTGACTGGTCGCCAGAGTGGTTGTGCGTTGGGTAAAGGTGGCTCTATGCACATGTATGCGCCCAACTTCTATGGCGGCAATGGTATTGTAGGCGCACAGGTGCGTCAGATACATGCATAATTCACGCTGCTAAATGTATAATTGATTATTCAACTTTTGTTTCCAACAGGTACCACTTGGTACTGGCGTTGCACTCGCCTGTCAATACAAAGGTAATGGCGGCGTTTGTTTATCACTTTACGGTGATGGTGCTGCCAATCAAGGTCAGGTGTTCGAGTCTTATAACATGGCTGCTTTGTGGAAATTACCGGCAATTTTCGTTTGCGAAAATAATAACTATGCTATGGGTACCACTACGATACGTGGCTCCAGCAACACTGACTTCTATACACGAGGTGATGTAGTGCCCGGTATCTGGGTTGATGGTATGGACATTTTAGCTGTACGTAGTGCCACCGAATTTGCAATCGAATATGTGAACAAGGTTGGTCCAATTGTATTGGAAACCAATACCTATCGTTATTCCGGTCACTCTATGTCTGATCCCGGTACAAGCTACCGTACACGTGAGGAAATCCAAGAAGTTCGTCAAAAACGTGACCCCATCACATCGTTCAAGGAGTTGTGCATTGATCACGGACTTTTGTCTGCTGATGAAATTAAGGTGAGTGTAAAGAAATTGTACGAAAAGTACATGTATTAAATTTAATTTTTCTTTATAGGAAATCGATACTAGGGTGCGTAAGGAAATCGACGAAGCTACACAAGTTGCTAAGAATGATAAAGAACTGCCTGTAACCGGTCTGTGGACTGACGTTTATTCAAACAATTTGGAACCAAAGATACGTAGTATTACCAGCTATAACATTGAGCATATTTCCCAATGCAAAGGCGTCAACCACTAAGCCATTAACATTTGAAGTAGCTAAAAAAAATGTAAAACGAATTTGGAGCAACAAACCAACCTTTGCTTGTAGCCATAAGTTAAGTTAAAAGTGTAGCCGAATCACTAGTAAAATTATTATTAATCATATGATTCACAAAAAACAAATGTATGCACTTCTCTAAGGTATAATTGTATTTACACGCATTAAATTAGTGAAATCGCGTTTTCAATACACAATGAGTTAATAACGGGATATTCTAGTTAGACTTAGATATAATTTGCGATATTTTTTGTTGTAAACATTTCGAGTTATCCAATGCATACATAGTTAAAATACTTAATATACATTTATTTTAATTTTGGTTTTGTAAATACCAAAAATATCATTGTACATTTATTATAACTGTCCATAAAACAAAAAAGATATTATGTTTGTGAATGTATAACATAAGTATAAATGTGTAATTTGCATTATTGGCAATAAGTTTAACCAAAGTTGTAAAAATTAACGTAATAAAAGTGATATATATGTACAAAAGACAAAAATATGATAAGCTATTGCATAGCTCTTATGGCGGCCTTGAGTGTGGTGATCAGTGTTGCCAGAAAACTTTTCGAGAGACCACTAGTGAAACCACTAAAAGACCACTAGCGCTCTCTCCAAGCTAAGCTAACTAATTCAAATATATAAAATAAGAAGGAAAGGAAAGCAATAATGTTAAAACTATTTTAAATAAATAATTATTTTAAAAACGATGATTTATTTTCTTATGAAGAAAGAACCAGCAAAACAAGATGAAAGCGAATCAGTAATCTGTTATATATAGTAAACAACTGAGTATAGACTATATATACTGTATAGTAGAGAAAACTTGAAAAAAAGCTAGAATACCGTAGAGAGAGGAAAATCACTATATGTATATTATATTTACCATTATATATTTGATTTTCTGTATTGACCGTTGGCGGGTATTATTTATCACTCAAAAGCCATTAACCATTAAACATTTTTTTTGCCCACTAGGGGAAGAGTAAAACCACCAAGTTGGCAAAACTGGCGGTGACTGAATCAAGAAATACGAAAATAAACCAAACACAATCACAAAGTATGCGCAAAATGCTTCATACTTTTAGGCAGCATTATTATTATTTTGGAACAGTTGAATTGAATAAAATTGAAATTATGTATTTCAATCGGATTTCTACATCAACTTCGCTTATAAAATCAGAGCGATTGACAACTTTTCTTTCGGAAAAAATGAATTTGAAAATGATGAATAATCCACAAGAATCCACAACAAAATATGAGACCACCATTGACGCCGTTCCCACGATAGTGGGGTCTACGTAACCGGAACGGACCCGGATTTATTCCGGCCAAGGACTGTCAACTCGGTAGAATTCTGCCGCTATAACAACAACAACCACCATTGACGCGGTATTTTCCAGATATTTAGAAGATAACAAGTCTCAAACTTATGTTTCTTATTTCAGTTACCATAAATCTGAATGACCTAAATGTATATCCCGTTCCCACAACAGTCGGGTCGACGTAACCGAAACGGACCCGGCTTTTTATCCGGCCAAGGACTGTCAACTCGGCAGAATTCTGCCGCTACAACAACGACAACAACCTACATGTTTGTAAGATAATACAAATATTTAAAACAATATTAACTTCTCATTTATTTAATAAAAGAAAACAATTTGTTTTCTTATCGGTCACCACGCTCAAAAAGTGTAACTTGAATTAATATCAAATAAAAAAAAATACTGCATAAAAAATAAATTAATAATTATAATTGCTTGAGTTGATAAAAAATGCTATGCAATAGCTTTACCACGGCAGTCGTCGAGTGCCAAACGTATTTTTTTTATATTACATGGGATATCGCATGTAAAAATACCATTACTCCGCTCCGTTAATCATTTTTATAATTGCTTGCTTACGTAGTAAAGTTGATGTTTTATGAAGCCGTTCGATTTGTTTCTGATTCGACGGGTTTGGACCATAGGGAGAGGGGAGTTAAGTGAGTGGGTTTCATTGGACATGCAAAGAGGTGACTAGTGTCATGCGGGGACACTTTGCATGCAGCAAATACTTTCAGCAGGGATGAAGCAACTATGAGCATCTACAATCACCTTGAATTGACGTTCGCCAACGATTACGTCCCTAGATTTGGGCAGTGCGGTGAAGGAGTTCTCAGTTAGCTTTGTTGAATTAACAAAGGTGCAGTTTTTCACAGAAATAGTTTATCGATCGAGATAATTATGGACAGAGGGACTGATGTGAGGGTTGTTGTTGTTGTTATAACGATTATCTAATCCCCGTTTGGGTGATAAATTCTAGATTCGTTGTCGAGGTCATCTAACGGAAGGCCCAGGAAACGAGCTGTTTCGACGGGGTCGGACCATAGGGAGAGGGGTGTTAGATGAGTGGGGTTTGTTGGGCATGCAAAGAGGTGGTTAGTGTCATGCGGAGACTCATTGCATGCAGGACATGTGTTTGGTATGTCAGGGTCTATTCTGGATAGGTAGGAGTTTAACCTGCTACAGTATCCAGAACGAAGTTGCGCGAGGGTCACTCTAGATTCGCGAGGCAACTCGAGCTCTGTGTCTGCAATGGGTGGTGGTTTGACTCGTATTACGCCATTCACTGAAAGGGAGTCGGTGAAGGTGTTAATGGCTCCACTGTGAATGGCGGTCAGTGCTTGTCTGAAGTTAGTTGCGTCCGAAGTCTGGTCGGCGTGCTGTCTGATGTCGTCGACGTAGTCAAGGAAGGACCTCTTGATGTTCCTAGGAGGCTGCTCCGCTGCAAGCTGGCGTCTGCAGGGGTGGTTTCTGCGAAAACATCCCAGCAGAAACTGCTTGGAGAGGAGCTCGTTATGTTCCTTAACCGGAAGCATACGGGCCTCGCTATGTAGGTGTTCGATTGGGGACATCAAGAGGCACCCCGTGATAGTCCGGAGTGCAGTGTTCTGACAAGTCAGAAGCTTCTTATTCTGCGTGTCACTGCATCCAGGCGACCATATTGCGGCTGCATAATTGAGGACCGGCCGGCCGATTGCCTTGTATGTTGCCAACAACGTTTCTTTGTCCTTTCCCCATGAGCTGCCGGCAAGCGACTTGAGGATTTTGTTGCGGCTCTGTACTTTGGCAGTTATCGCGGTCGTATGAGGAGTGAAAGAGCACAGACTGTCCAAAGTGACGCCTAAAATTTTAGGGTTTTTTACTGTCGGAATTTTTGTGCCATCGACTGAAATGTTCAGGTCCAGTCTGTACTCCTTCGTCCAATTGGTGAAGATGGTCGCTGTGGATTTAGTGGGGGAGAGTGTTAAGTTCCTTGCAGAAAAGAAGCGAGAAAGATCGGAGAGGTAGCCGTTTACTTTTGAACACATGCCATCGATTCCATTGCCCGACGTCAATATCGTACAGTCATCTGCGTACGAGGTCATTGAAATTCCCGCTGGTGGCTGGGGGAGTTTTGAAATGTAGAAATTAAACAGTAGCGGGGAGAGGACACCGCCCTGCGGAACCCCCTGTTTAATTTTCCTGAGTTTGGAGTTTTGACCTCGAAATAGTACGGATGAGTGTCGACCGCTCAGGTAGTTCATGGTCCACCGCTTCAGCCCTGGAGGGAGCGTTGATTGTTCCAGGTCCTCAAGTAGCGTTGCGTGATTGACTGTGTCAAAAGCTTTTGACAAGTCCAACGCTACGAGGATCGTCCTCTCGCAGGGTGGCTTCTGGTTCAGGCCATGAACTATCTGGGCGTTTATGACGCTAAGTGCTGTGGTGGTACTGTGCACTTTACGGAAGCCATGCTGATGGTCTGCTAGGCTCAGGTGGTGGGTGAATGACGGGAGTAACAAGCCCTCAAGTGTCTTCACTACTGGGGAAAGGAGAGTTATCGGGCGATAAGACTCCCCTTTGTTGGCGGGTTTCCCAGGTTTCAGCAGTGGGACCACTCTTCCGACTTTCCACACATCGGGTATTTGAAGAGTGGATATCGACAGGTTGAGGACCTTGGTGAGGTAGTTTACTCCCGTTGGGCCTAGATGTTTTACCATCAGCATGCTTATTCCGTCAGGGCCGATGGATTTAGTCGATTTCGCCTTTTTGATGACACTCTGAACCTCCCCATCGGTGAAAGTAAGTGGTGCGCAGTCTTTTGGCATTTTGCGCAGCCGTCGGGTAACACATCGATTGGCCTTGTCGGTCGAAGGGTGCAGTATAAACTGCCGGCTAAAGTAGCTCGCGCACTTCTTCGGGTCCGAGGAGGCATGGCCATCGAATTGAATTTCAACCCGATCGTCATGTTTCCTCGGATTTGACAGGGCCTTGACAGTAGTCCAAAGCTTACTCACACCGGTGGAGAGGTTGCAGGACTTCAGGTGCTCTATCCATTTTGTCCGCTTATGATGGTTTACCATTTGTCGAATCTCCAAATTGAGATCCCTTATTCGGGGATCACAGGGATCGGCATGGCGTAAGGTGTCGCGCTCATTTGCTAATACAGCTGCTTCGGCTGGGAAATTAGGGCGGAGTTCCGCTATTCTTCCAGCCGGTATGAAGCGAGCTGTAGCAGCAGCGATCACCTTGCGGAATTGACGCTCGCCAACGGTGCTCTCAGTAAATTCTGTGAAGCCGACCCAGTTAGCTTTGTTAAAGTTAACATAGGTGCGGTTATCCACAGAAATAAAGTCAGGAGGTTTCTCGATCGAGATAATTATGGGCAGATGGTCTGGAAAGGTTATACTATTTATCAGACCACCGCTAGCGATGGTAATATCTGGCGAGCTATTACAGGTGCCCATAATTCTGGTGGGGGCTTCGTCGTTCATTGTGCAGAATGTCGAATCGTCTATCTGTTCCGCCAGCTCCATCCCCCTACGATCGTTTGACAGGCAGGAATGCCAAAGATCGTGATGCGCGTTAAAGTCGCCTAGCACCAGACGGTTTTCACCACGAAGCAGCGCATCTATATTCGGGTGATATCCTGTTGGGCAACATGTAACTGGGGGGATGTATATATTAAATATTTCGAGCTCGACATCGCCTGACCGGACAGCTATACCCTGACATTCTAGGGTGGTGTCCCTGCGGTCGATGTCAACATCGATTAGACGATATTGCACAGTGTTGTGCAATATGAAGGCTAGGCCTCCACCATTATCCCGCTCGCGATCCTTACGTAAAACGTTGAAACCTGCACAACTCAGAAGATCTGAGCGGCTGTTTAACTTGGTTTCTTGGACCGCAGCTATCGTTACGCGCTCCCGGCTCATAAATGCAACTATCTCCTCGATCTTGCTCTGGAGTCCGTTGCAGTTAAATTGTAAGAGTCGCGTTTGTCGCGGGTGTCCAGTCGTGATCCTAGGGGTGAGTGGGGTGCGTGTAGGTGGTGATTGTTGCAGCTGTGCTATCCGCATGGGCGGTTGTCGCACTATGGTGTTGGTTGGCGACGCCACTGTTTGTGATTGCGGGGGCAGACTCCCACAGCATGGGGCAACATACGACGCACTCCACTCTCGTGTGGTGCGCAGGCCAGAACACGACAAAAAGTGACTCCAGCCAGTACAAGAATTGCACTTGACTGATGTGACATTCCGGCGTATTATGGTCTGACACACGGACCTGCGAGGAACCAGGAGTTGCTGTGTGGTTCTCGCACGAGGATTGGAGCTGGATGAAGGTTGGGGGGGGGGAGGTTGGTCAGATTGGGAGTTATGCTGTCTATGTGAGCTCCTTAGGACCGTGGAGGTCCTATCTTGGCCACTCGACTGGAGTGGCAGCGCAGTGCGCGAACATGGTGCAGGTTGCACGGCCGTTGAGGCAGATGTCGCATTATTGCGTTGACAGCATGGGGCCACGTAACTCGTGGTCCACTCCCTGTGTGTCTTAAGGCCTGAGCAGGTCTTAAGATGGCTCCATCCATTGCATGTATTGCACCTAACCGAGGTGGAATTTGGATGGAGCCTTTTTGCGCATACGCAGCAGTAGAACACCTCGGGGCCCGGGTTGGACTCGATGCCAGCACGGGTCAGGAGGATACGGAGCAACCCTGCTGCTATAATCTAAAACTTACCGATCCAAACAGGCTTAGATCGTCGAAATAACAGCCCTTGGCCGGATAAAATCCGGGTCAATTCCGGTATCTCAGAACCGGCTGTTGTGGGAACCGGATGTGAGGGTTAGCATAGGTCGCCCGGTTATGCTATTTATCAGCCCATCACTAGGGTGGAAATTGGTCTAGATGGACACAATTCAGTCGAATTTTTAGAAAACTCTTTCCTGATTTGTGATTACGCTCTGTTATTCACAGTTTTGTAAAAGAAGAAGCAACACATTAAGTTTTCTTATCAGTTTTTTTTTTCTCATTTGACATTCGTGTATTCAGTGACATTCTTTTTGGTCGAGGTGTTACGCGATTTCGAGTGGTCGAAAAAAATAAAATTTTATATTAAATTTACCATAGTATATGATTTGATAAAGGAAAAAAATGTTGCGTACACTTTCCAGATGCAGCGAATTGCCAGTCGTGGCGAAACAATTGCAAAAAGTATGTAATCGCAGAATGCTGGTGACGACAACTTCATGTGGCCGTCGTCGCGTTGGTTGGAGCATGTTGAACATGCTTCAGCGACAGTATGTAGCTCCTTTGGTTAGCTGCAGCTTACAACATCAGGCAACAGCAGCGTCATTGGCAGCTAAAACTAAAACAACAAATTTTAACATGTGCAGGAATAATTCATCCTTTTTCGGTTTATTCCAGAGTGCCGCCCAATCTGGTGTACAAAAATCGAACAAATATGCAACGGAGGCGACCATACAAGTGAATCGCGTAAGTTTACCACCCTCGCTTCACCTTGTTAGTACAACAAGCATACATTTCTATCTTCATCCCATTTCTTTCATATGCTGTTACATAACATATTTTGCCACAACTTTTTGGGGACAGTGTTTTAATAGTTTTTTTTTGCAAAAATTAAATTAAAAAGGATGGTTAGGTTGCTAAATTGTAAGTATTTAGGAAAAAGATATAAACAATTAATGACATTTTTTGTACGAAAGCAAAGCGATTGATAAAAAAAATGTGTGTCATACTGTTACGTTTACTATTGCATGTACTATCTACTGAAGGTCATTTAAGTAATAAGTAGCAAGCAGCAATAAAAAAATGCATATACATATGTATGTATTTAGAAGCAAATATAATATTTATGACATGTTACGTCCACGACAACAGCCGCTGTTATCGGTTTATTTTTTTTCCATTTCTAATTTGTCTCGTGGTTTAGAATAGGGCCGCTTATCAGCGCTTTTTTCACAGCAGTCTATAAAGTGCTAAAAAAGATACATGTAAAAGCAAATACTAATACTTATAAGTGGTATATGAATATCATTAGTTTTATCAACAAAAATCCCGGTAATTGTTAACTAGCTTCATTATTTTTACCGGCAAGTAGAAGTAAACAGAACAGTTGATTACACTTTAGAGCCTGAGTGCCGGAAGTTTCCGGAACCATAAGCACATTCAAAGTGTGGTACTTATACGTAGTTTAATTATTACATCTATATGCCACAGCAACTTAAATTAGCTTAAATTTTTAATGTTTATAATAATTTAGAATTTAGAAGTTGGAATTCTTATTAAACAAATTTCATTTTCATGCAGCCATTTAAATTGCATAGACTTGATAAAGGCCCCGAATCAACCGTCACACTGACCAAAGAGGATGCAACAAAATATTACACCCAAATGCAGACAATTCGTCGGATCGAAACTGCCGCTGGTAATTTGTACAAGGAAAAAATCATTCGCGGTTTCTGTCACTTGTACTCTGGACAGGAGGCCTGCGCCGTTGGTGAGTGGAACATTCAAATATAAGTAACTATTCTATAGATAAATTTTGCATTTACATTATTTAGGTATGAAAGCCGCCATGCGTGAACAGGATAACATAATCTCTGCTTACCGTGTGCACGGTTGGACCTATTTAATGGGCGTCTCACCTGTGGGTGTGCTCGCTGAGCTGACTGGTCGCCAGAGTGGTTGTGCCTTGGGTAAAGGTGGCTCTATGCACATGTATGCGCCCAACTTCTATGGCGGCAATGGTATTGTAGGCGCACAGGTGCGTCAGATACATGCATAATTCACGCTGCTAAATGCATAATTGATTATTAAACTTTTGTTTCCAACAGGTACCACTTGGTACTGGCGTTGCACTCGCCTGTCAATACAAAGGTAATGGCGGCGTTTGTTTATCACTTTACGGTGATGGTGCTGCCAATCAAGGTCAGGTGTTCGAGTCTTATAACATGGCTGCTTTGTGGAAATTGCCGGCAATTTTCGTTTGCGAAAATAATAACTATGCTATGGGTACCAGTACGGCACGTGGTTCCTGCAACACTGACTACTATACACGAGGTGATGTAGTGCCCGGTATCTGGGTTGATGGTATGGACATTTTAGCTGTACGTAGTGCCACCGAATTTGCAATCGAATATGTGAACAAGGTTGGTCCAATTGTATTGGAAACCAATACTTATCGTTATTCCGGCCACTCTATGTCTGATCCCGGTACAAGCTACCGTACACGTGAGGAAATCCAAGAAGTTCGTCAAAAACGTGACCCCATCACATCCTTCAAGGAGTTGTGCATTGAGCACGGACTTTTGTCTGCTGATGAAATTAAGGTGAGTGTAAAGAAATTGTACGAAAAGTACATGTATTAAATTTAATTTTTCTTTATAGGAAATCGATACTAGGGTGCGTAAGGAAATCGACGAAGCTACACAAGTCGCTAAGAATGATAAAGAACTGCCTGTAACCGGTCTGTGGACTGACGTTTATTCAAGCAATTTGGAACCAAAGATACGTGGTCTTAGCAGCTATAACATTGCGCATATTTCCCAACGCAAAGGCGTCAACCACTAAGCCATTAACATTTGAAGTAGCAAAAAAAAAACTAAAAAATTGTAAAACGAAGTTTAAGCAACCAACGTGTTCTTGTAACCTTAAGTAAAAAGTGCGCCGAATAACTTGCATAGTAATTATCTAACGGGATAGTTAGATATAATATATTCGATATTTTTTGTTGTAAACACTTCAAATTATTCAATGCATACATAGCTAAAATACTTAATATGGTACATTTATTTTAATTTTGTTTTTGTAAATATCATTGTATATTTATCATAACTGTCCATAAAAGCGGAGTTATTATATATTTTTGAACAAATAAGATACTTAAGTATAAAAATGCAATTAGCATTATTGGCAAGAAGTTTACCTAAAGTTGCAAAAAATTAACGAAATAAAATTGAAAATATGTACAAAATATAAAAACATTTTTTTGTTTATATTTCATGGGTAAACACATCATTATTTCGCGCCTTTAATCATTTTTGCATTGTTGCTTTACGTCATTGGGTTTTGTTAGTACGTAGCTTTTACATAGATCAAATGACATATTCACGCCTTGATGAAACAAAACTGTTACTTTTAAAATTAGAAAACTCTTGTTTCCTATTCAATGTGCATTTTTTCCAAAATTAATGTAAGTATATTATTTATAAAATGAAGAGTCTACTTTTAAGTATACTTAACAAAAGCAAATAAGACAGATTTAATAAACAAAAAATCTGTTGGCAATTTCGGCATATTTTCAAAAATCTGAAACCTTCAAATATATGTTTACTTTTATTTGTAAACTTTTACGCTAATTTGCACAAATATTTGTTTAAAAAAAATTTACTCAAATATTGTTAAAACAATTACTTTTACTTTGAACATGTTGGCTACTGTTTCGCGTGCAAGAGTCAGACAATCGCTGAAGAATTGGTCTTATGATTTACGACTATTTCGTTGGTTCTACAAAGAATTCGAAGAGCAAAGGGACTCACCGCACCACAACTATGCTAGCGAAGCAACTATCGAAATCCCTGATGTATGTAGCAAAAAAACAAAAAAAAAATTATGTGATTTTTTATACTTATTGATCATAAAATAATATTTAAGACTTTCAAATGCATACGTTTGGAAACATTTCCATCTAAAACCATTACTTTAAATAAGGAACAAGCAGAACGCATGTATACGCATATGAGCACCATACGACGTTTGGAAACTGTTGCCAATGCTATGTATAAGGCAAAACTCGTGCGCGGCTTTTGCCACCTTTATACCGGACAGGAAGCTGTTTGTGTGGGTAGGTAAATAAATGATTGCGTTTAAAGAATTTAAAAAACCTACGGTTTTCCGCTCCTAAAAGGTATACATGCTGCAATGCGTCCGACGGATCACCTTATTACGGCATATCGTTGCCATGGTTGGTGCTATTTGATGGGTCTCAAGCCAATGGAAATACTCGCCGAATTGGCTGGACGTGAGGCGGGCTGTCAGCGTGGTAAAGGCGGCTCCATGCATATGTACAATAAAAGATTTTATGGTGGTAATGGCATTGTGGGTGCACAGGCAAGTGGGAAAATGTATTTTTGTACTAGCGTTTAATATATATTACTTTTTAATGCAATAGGTGCCTTTGGGCGCTGGTATTGGTCTTGCATTGAAAAATGAAGCGAAGGGCAATGTTTGTGTGGCTTTGTATGGTGATGGTGCCGCCAACCAAGGACAAATATTTGAAGCATATAATATAGCGTGTCTTTGGCGTTTGCCGGTGATTTTTGTTTGTGAAAATAATGAATACGGTAGGTGGTAAATGGTAAAAATATACATGTCTTAATTATCATGATGATTTGCTATAGGTATGGGCACAAAAATGCATCGTTCTTCGTGTTCTATTGAATATTACACACGTGGTGTGCCATTGCCTGGCATTTACGTCGATGGTATGAATATTTTGGCAATGCACAATGCTGCCGAGTTCGCTATTGGCTTTGTACAAAAAGAAGGACCAATTATCATAGAAGCGCATACATATCGATATTTCGGTCATTCAATGTCGGATCCAGGTACAAGCTACCGTACACGCGATGAGGTTGCAGAAGTGCGTAGTAAACGTGATCCAATTACTTATTTCAAGGAATTAACTATCTCGCATGGCTTATTAACTGAGGATCAGTGCAAAGTATTTTTGATTATGTGTTAAATCTTACATACATATATTACATATGTATAATTTTTTGTATGCTGTTTAGAAAATAGACGAGGACATTCGAAAGAACATTGATGAAGCAGCCGAAAAAGCAAAAAAATCCAATGAAGTAAAAAAGGAGGAATTGTGGGCAGATGTATATATGGATAATAAGGAAGTGGGTATACGAGATACAATTGGGAATCGACATAAACATTTTCATGCTGGCAAGATACTTGAAAAAGATCATATTAAGTTAAAATCATTTAAACCGGATATCGAATTCCAACCAAAGGATATACCAATGGAAATAAAGGAGTGGGAGGCGCAGATGGAAGCGATAAAAGATGTAGAAAAGGTTAAAAAATCCAACCAGCCATCAAAATCGAATAAGGAGCCAGAGAAGAAGTAATTGCTAGTGGCGATTAACAGTAGAAAGCAAAAAAAAAGGTTATGAATTTCTATTGAGGCATTAAATAACATATAAAAATCTATGTACATATGTATGTATTATTTATGTAACAATTTCAAATAAATTTTTAATTGCGAAATTCAAAATATTCATATATGTATATATATGTAGATATGTACAAAATAAGTAGTCATTCATATTTATATACGAAATTAAATATAGTATTATGAAGTCAAAAATGATGAAATTACATAAAATATCTCCTCTGAATATCACCTATCATAGCTGCTTATAGGTATGTATTTTGAATAAAAAAAATTTCTCAGTTATTAATTTAATGCTATCACTCATCTATAATGGCAGCGATGCACGAATACTATCTACTGTATTTTGTATAAAATTAGTTATAGACCAGCTACTTTCTGGCGCTTCATTTGCATGCTCGACTTCTTCAACTTGAGATGATGGTGTTGGTACTATGCGATCAGCCGTAATAAATATTGCCCCCTCTGCATCGCATTCGAAATATTTTCTTGTAAAATATACATCAGCAGTTTGTGGAGATTGAACATCGTCCTGAAATATGTATATAATAAGTATAAAATTAATTTAGCCTTTTCTGTGAACTAACCAGCAATTCCAAGCCAAAGAAATAACCAACTGGATGTATTTCCGGTACTGGACCAATATAACAAATCATACAATCATAAAGCCTAACATCGTCGCTATCAAAGTAACGACCCGGCACACTAACTAAATCACCTGGCATTGCGGTATATAGCCAGTTACAACGACTTTCATCGTGTAAAAGTTGCAAGCGACGGTTAGGTTCTGGTATACTGACGATAAATGGCCACAAATCATCAGACACGGGCAATAAACAATCTTGCGTACATTGATATATGTGCATTGTATTGGGTTCACGCAGCACTGGATCATAAACAAACACCTGTAAGTTGTGCGCTGTAGCGGATTGCTCAGATGCAATTTTTATCAATGTGCCAGCAGCAACTGTGAAATTCTGCAACTCGATTGAAGCTTCTTCCAGCTCGTCAACTGGTGCAACCGATTGTAAACGTGATGTACGGGCCAGAACAGCATATTTTGTAGCCATTTTTAAGCTTACACTTTATTAAGAAACCGCACTGAAAGCTACGCACTGTAATTGTGAAATTTTGTTTGAGAAATGCTTACAAAAACAAACTTGATCATAGAGATTATTCTTTTGTTGTTTTGTATATTTCTTTAATAGTGATGCAAAATAAGGTTCAATAATCGATATACATATTAATGTACTTGATTTATCTACCTAAAAGCGTAATCCCATATTATATATTCTGTTAAAAGTTTTCTTTCAATATTTTATATATACTATACTATATTTTTAATACAATTTAGTTTGTGAAGTGAAAACAGCACTAATCTATGCTCGATAAAAAAAGATAAGAAATGAGTATCGCTATCTCTTACAATGACAGCTGATAAGATGAAAACTAGAAGCAAATAGCAAGACAAAAGAAAATACAAATCGGTACTGCCACTTATTGTGAATTTATTAATTCAAAGCCTATTTGTGCGACCGGAACAGGAAATGGAAACTGAGAATTAAAGTTTAAGCATACAGAAACAAAATATTCTAAGATACAGCATTGTATGAATATATAGGATAGGATCCAAAAAGAGTTTAAGTTCTCACAAAATGGCAGAGATTAAAAAGTTTGTCTTTCAAACGTGTTCATAAACAATTATCCGTTTCCAATGATTATTAAAAAAACCTTAATATACATACATATGCATATGTATATGAATACACACACATGTGTACGTTTAAAAATTAACATATTTTTGTATATTTAAAAGACATCTACACAAGAAATCACCTTGCACATCAGCGACATCACTGCCGATCAGTGCGCTCTCCCATTCATTCGTATGAGCTCATTAGATTTTGTTGCTCTTTGCTGCTTTTGGCTAGTAGTCACTTCAATTGGATCGCGCTCGCTTTTAGTTCTTTCCACGGATATTAGCTCAGTCTTTAACCGCTACGCCGAGTATAACGTTCGATAAAAGTATTTGAAATTAGGTTTCTTAAACAATTATTCGCCTTTTATAAATTTGTTTAAAGCATATGTATATTTATGTAGAGTATACGAGCACACGAGTATATAAATATTTAAGTTTTTTGTGTGACGCGTGTCGTGTTTTTAATATTTTTCTATTATACGCGTGTGAAAATTAGTTGTCGAGTGTTTCGATACTATTATGAATTGACAATCAAAATAGTGGCGCCTGTGTGCTGTTATGGGTCACATATGAAAGTTAAATATTATTTTTTTCGTATGACATTAGTCGCGCTTATAGTGCTGTTGGCGCTATAGTTTAATTATAAAAAAAATTTATGCGGTGTTATAAATTTTTTTGACCGCTAAATTTTTGGCGACAGCAATCAATGTCATTTGAGTGGGAGTAAAGTGCGCGTGTATATGTATGCGTATATATACGTACATATGTATATCTGTCACAAAATATATTTTCTCAAACTGTTTGATATTTGAGGAAAAGTGCCACAAACATTTTAAATACGTACATGAGTTATATTTTCGACATCAAAATTAATCGATACATTTCTTGCAAATATTACTTTTTATTACACACATAAAGCTCAAAACGTAATTACATATACAAATACGGTGTTATTTATTAGAAATAAAATTATTATTGTCAAAAAAAAAAGGTTAAAATTTCATCGGAAAAATTTATAAATTGTTTAAC
Organism: Bactrocera oleae; assembly: GCF_042242935.1. NCBI lineage: Eukaryota > Metazoa > Arthropoda > Insecta > Diptera > Tephritidae > Bactrocera > Bactrocera oleae. Next base: position 8,277,183 of record NC_091539.1, read on the forward strand.
AGATAGCAGTTTCTAAAAAGATAATTATTTATATATTGGTAAGTAAATTATTATTGCTATATTTTGAATATAAAAATTATTATTTGAATATCAAAATTCGTATAAATTTATAAATTTGTTAAGACATAAAATTAAAATAATAAATGAAATAGAAACAAAAAACATGCATTAAAAATATATATATAATACTTATTCGTAAAATACACTAATTTGTAAACTTTATGAGACACACAATTTTGCAATTTTGTGTTAATTTAGATATATATATAATAGTCTTAGGAAAAATATTAGTTTTTGCTCCGAATGTTAAATTGGTCTCTTCAATCATAATGATCGAAGGACTGGTAAAATTTAAATATATAAATATATGACATAATGAAAATAAGAGGATTTTTGTGAAAAAATTTACATTTCTAAGTAGCTTAAAAATCTAAATTATTATCAAAAATCTTCTGTTACTGACAAATATTATATATCTAAAAAGGTTTAGCTCATATCCTCGGAATTATTTGCCGGATCAACTTTTCGGAGAATATTCGCAAATATATGCACATATTTTTTATTAAAAGTTTTCGATTGTTGAAGAAAAATAAATAATCACATATCGAAACTAATTTTCGTAGTTTTTTTGTTCACAAATTACAAAAAATTAAGAATCTACTAATAGAAATCTGCAAAGAATTATTAACTGAATGTAAACCATGAAGATTTAATTTTTTTTTATTTAGAGTTTATTAAATTTAAACATATTTCACTAGTTAGGATTTTTGGTCTCAGAGACCAATTTGTTTAGGGAATTTTCTGCAAAGAATTATTAACTGAATGGAAGCCATGCAGATTTAATTTTTAATTTAGAGTTAATTAGATTTAAACATATTTCACTAGTTAGGATTTTTGGTCTCAGAGACCAATTTGTTTGGGAAATTGTCTGGTTCTTGGATTTTTGCTCAATCTCAATTTCTTTTTTATTAGTTGAATTTTTGCCTTTTGTATTCAAAACTGTTCATCTTATTTGCTAAATTAACTCGGTTTTTAAATTATAATAAAAAAAAATTGTTTTGAACTTGAGGCGATAAATTAACTGAAGATCAGTTAGAAACAACATTAACCCTGTTGCAGACGAAAGTGACGAGATCATCTCATTTTGAAATAAATTTTGCATGTCAGCTCTTGATATCAAATAAATCCATTTACATACACTACTCTTCTCTAGTCGTAAACATAAACTTATAAATCTAATTTCAACACTGTATATTTACTTTGCTTAAATTATTATGTTTATATGTTAAATCAGTAAAATTTTGCGATATTCACACACTCTATGCGCCAATAAATTTTATGATATGTATGTAAAAACTTTTTCATGTAAACAATTTTAGACGTTTTAGTGATTTCTATCAATTTTAATTTGTATATTTAGAAATTGAACACACGACCTATCGAAAATTTGCTACGCACTTGGCACACTCCGCTGTGGCAGTTGTGTGCAACAGCTAATTATCTCAAAATTGCGCAATGCACGTTTACTGACTTGAATTCTTGTTGTTGTATGAGTCACAAAATTCTAAAGTAAATTTAATCCCGATAAAAATATTTTAATTTTTCTTCAATGCAACGCAAATATTACAAAAACAAAATTTGTTTAGACACTTGAGCTGTGTAATAAATTATACCTGAGGACAAGGATTTTCCACAAATATAGACCATTTGTGAGCATTTAAACAAAAGCATATGCTGCATTCGACCGCATGTTGGCACGCGTGAAAATGCATTCACATGACGTTGCCTAATAAATGCGCGCATAAATTACTAGTAATTTCAATTGTACAAAGCAGCCATAAAATATGCATATTAATGGCATTTAAAATTTTGTTTTTAGAATATTTGAATTAACATGCCAGAGCACGAAAAAAGTACCAAATGAATTTAACTTTTCAAATAGAAAACAATATTTCAAAGCACAGTATTATTTATACAAATAAATAGAGACATGTGCGTACAAAAATAATCGCTCTGTCGATAAATCAATCGACTGTAGGCGCCAGTTACAAGTCGTTTTTCATTCTTTTAAATTTATAATTTTAATAAAAATATTTTCAGATGTGAATTAAAACAAAAATTTAGCTAAAACGCACACATGCTCATATATACCTATAAGTATATATAAATAAGTGTTTCTATGAATATGTGAACGTTTTAACGTTACGTTTAAATGCCGGAAAATGCTGGCAGATAATGTTTGGGCTTTTAGCAAACGAAAATTGTGTAGTTTTGCTGGAAAACTATTAAATAAAATGTAAAGAAGTATATAAATTGCTTTTATATGCAAAATTTTGTTTGCATACTTCGGTGTTTTATGCACACTTCAAAAGAAAATAGCTAAACTACATATAAATCATGAATTAATTACTTGGCGATTAGCCAAATGTTTCGTTTATATGGTGACATCTTCCCGAAATATGAACTTTAATGAACCTTAAGCCAAGAAAATAACATTTTTATGCAGATTTTTGAAAATTCGGTATTTTTTATTTGCATTACAAAAGTAATAAGCTAATTATAGAGGAATATTTTTACACCTTTAAGAAAAATGTTTTCTTTATAATTTTACTCAATAATAACAAAAAAGGTTAACTTCTGTTGTACCGAAGCTACAACACCCTTCACAAACAAAGAGAATTCAATACAAGAACTTTATTTTAATCGGTCAGTTTGTATGATAGCTACTTGTATATGCTATAATGGTCCAATCTGTAAAATTTATTCGGCGATTTCAGAGTTGTCGTAGACAATAAGCGATGCCGAATTTCGTAAAGTTACCTCTTTTATAGAAAAGCTTGATTTTGATTGATCAATTTCTATGGCACCTTTATGCTCCAGTGGTCCAATTCCGGCAAATTAGCAACTTCTTGGGGAGCAAACGCTGTGTGCATAGTTTCAGATCGATATCTAAAACACTGATTGACTAGTTCGCAACAGACGGACATACAGACGGCCATGGCTAAATCGCCGTCACACTGATCATATATCTATTTTACATGGTCTCCGACGTTCCCTCCAGGATGTTACAAACTTCGAGGAAAGCTTAATATACTTTGTTCAGGATAAAACCAGTTAGGTAAAAAAAGTTTATTTTAACTGACTTAACCTTTCATAAGTGGGCTTCAATTCCAAACACCGAGCGAAAGTAAGTACGTCTAAAATTTTTTTGTTTTTCACGACAGTCAGGTATATGTAACCGAAACAAACCCCAATTTTTAACCAACCAAGCATTGTCGCTACAATAGCAATAACCTGGTTTTTTTCGAAGGTATGCTCCCTTTTTTCTCTACTACTAAGCCTCATCGAGCACCTTTGAGTGTCAGAGCGCTTCCATCTATTTGGAAGATCTAACATAATCAACATATTGACTTAACTATTTACATTATGGTAATTACGGTTCAAACCACCTCTTATAAACAGCTGGGATGTATGAGTGAGTTCTGCGAATCGGTGAAAAAATTCTCACTATTTTCGTGGATTTGGCGAATTTCGAAAATTCTCCATTCTTCATCTTTTTACAAGCTAAGTATGTTATCATAAACTCAGAGTTCCCAGTCAAAGGAAGAATCCAGAGAACGTATGCGTGAATTTTCCTAAAGATCCTTAAAAAATTTAATGTTAAGATATTTCCCAATATTTCCAATAGGTTAGGTTAGGTCGTAAGTTTATTTCAAAATCCATGAATATAACTTGGACAGATATTTGTTCTTTGTGTTACTCATGAGCTCCTAAAAGTGAATACCAGATCCTCATAGATCAACGATGCGTTTAATATCAATTTCAACAACTTCGCTAGGTTCGCCAACGATGTGACTACCGAGGTGTTTCAATCCCAGTCTAGCGAATTCCGGGCAATAGAAGAGGAAGTAATAAGATGATTCCATCTCGCCTTCCACCATACAGCTTTGGCGTTCAATAAAGTTTTAGTCGCATGACGTGTGAACCTTTTGGACAGTGTCCAGTCAGAACACCTACAATTGTGTCGAGATTGACTTTGTTAAGAGCCAGTAGCTCGGAAGACCTCTTGCGGTTCACTCTGGGCCAGAAGGCTCTAGCATTACCACAAGTTGTGGTTGTTGACCACCGCTTCCTGAACTCACTGGTGGTCCAAAGGTTCAACTCCAGAACGCATCGGAAAGCCGACTCACTTCCAATCGGATGAACTGGGAGCCCCTTTGCAGTTTTCGGTGCTTCCGCTGTGACCGAGCACCTATACGAGTCTAATATGGAAGAAGCTTCCAATAAGAAATACCACAAACTCAGCGAGTGGGATGTATTAGCAGCTAGTACTATCCGAAGGCTATTTCGTGAATAGAAGAAGAAAATGCAACTATCAAATTTTGCAAAAAAAAAAAAAAAGTGTTACCCTGTACAGGTATTTGAATACTGTATACATTTCAAAAAAACCAAAAATAAAACATTAAAACACTTTATAGATCGTTAAAGAAAACAATAAACTAAAAAAGGCGATAAAAAGAACAAAAACACCGCCGGTCCACTTCCAAGTTCTATGCAAATGTTTACGCCGGAAACAATTTAACATGAAATACATTAGAGTATGCGGTACACAGACTTTTCTGATATACTACACAAAACGATTTAGGCGTATTTTTAAGAGTGTCTTTAGAAACAGAAACTAGTTTAAGGAGTAAAGCACAGCAGATCAGTTGGCTGCATTCGAGGTTATTCGTACACATTTAGATATACTGTCATGAAATAGTAAGAGTATAGATTCACTCGGAAGCATATACATTTACAGTTTATAAAAGCATACATTATAAGCTATGTCGAAATCTACAAAATTAATAAGGCATCTAACTAGCACTAATCAAGAGTTAGACATGAGTGGTGAGTTCCAAGAGTTGATCTTTGAAAACTGCTTTAATTCTAAAACTGATACTTAAAACTCAGAAGGTACACCGTCTTTGAATTAGTGCAGATAGTCATAGAGACCACTAGAGTTTCTTCTTAAAGAAGTGAGATTATTGACATCAAAAAAATATTGGAAGTTTTTTTTCACTGCCGGTGAAAATTGTTGAAATCGCCAGATACGACTCAGTTAGTTTAATTTAAGGAATATCTTCCATAATAATGAACTGAGAGGCCAATGAAATGGTAAATAATGGATTACCACATTTTCGGATGCCTGTATTGAATAACTTAACCTTTAAAAAAAACTTACACCTGAGATTTTGAAAGATTTAAGACTTGAAAGCAGAGCACCTCTCTTCTTTTCACTATCTATTCGAAATCATAAACATTCGAACTCGCACAGACGAAAGTTTTTGGAAATAAAGAAAAATCTGTCGTTTTATCTGAATAGAATAAAGATCCAGGAATCTTGAAAAACTAAAAGTAATTAACCGATTTTCCGGAGGACGAGTAGTACACGTATGGAGTCCGGAATAATTAAAGATCGATTATTTGAATTTTACACGCGACCGAATTGTGTGACTACTATCGTCGTATGCTCCGAAATTGGCGTAAAATCGAAAATTGTGGAAAAGGTATTTTTCAAATATCTTTTGCTCCATGAAAAAAGAGTCCCAAAGGCTTAAGTGTATTTCTAGCATGAAAAATCTTGTTATAAAAGTTCAACTAAAGAAAAATACTCAGGTAAATTTGGAAAGAAACATATAAAAAAGCGAAAAATGAGACAGCATTCAAATAAACCTTAAAATATCGAAAATTACGCCATTGGAATGTGCCGACGTTTTGGTCGGATTCATAATTCAAAAAAGAAGAGTCAAAAGAAAGTTTTCTGTTTTATTAATTGTATTATTATATTGAGGGCGCAAGTTGAAATGCTTTGCTTTGCGAACTTTAATCGACGCAGTTTTTTAATCACAATCCAAAGCGGTCACATGCATGCCGTCTTCTGTTATTTTCTAATCTTTTACGACTTTTTTTCGCTTCACTCGTCAATATCTAATGCAAAATGCTATTATCCGAAATCACACAGAGATCAAGTATTTTTGACCGCAATTGTGTGCAACTTATACGGCAGCAATTCGATTGGATTATTGCCAAGTATGGCGTGGGGTAGGGACGTTTAACGAAGAGGGGCTGAGCATAACACAAGCGATTAGCGATTGCTTAATGTGCAATGCGCAAACAAACACAACAATTGCCGATGGAACGCGAGGATACGTTCTGTTTGTATATGTTTATGAGCGTAGTCCGATAAGTACTTTCGAATTATTCTCAACATAATTTCGTTTTAAACCGGTACACTTGACCCAGTGATGCTCCTATATGCTTTAACCCGTCGGAAAAATACGTTTTTTGGAGCAAAGTAGACCTTCGTGGCGGGGATAACGTGCTCATTTCATTCAAATTTATGCCCGGCGAGTGACTTCTTTGGAGCAGGTTGGCAGGGCTTAGTCTCTGGTATGTACTAGTGGATCCAAAGAAACTCCTTCAAAAGAAACTCCTTGGAATTGCGCTTTAACAGTGACGAATACTACTGTGAAGTGGTTCCACAGTTGCGCTTGTTGTTAGAAGTGAGCAAACGTGGCATCCATTGGGCGGACAGCTTCTCATGCCCCATATTTCATGCAGAGCTGATACACGCTGTTTTTTCCTACTACTGTTTCAGGTGACTCGCGTATCCTCATTTGGTGGTGCGCCAATATGAAATCGTAGACATATATAACGTTATATAACACTCATTCTTGTGTTATTGTAGTTATTTTGGGGTCACCTGGGCAAGGCTCAACGGAAATCGGAGGCGTCGTTAAACCAACCTTAAACGGTCGCTATTGAAGGAGAAGTGTCATTGTATATAATATCCAGGTGCTCTCTGATTTCATTTTGTGATTTTCCTTTCAAAATTAATAATCGAATCACCGACCGTTAATGCTCCGATTCCACTGAATATTTGACAGTAGTAGACTTAGAGAATGTACAAGTTTGTGGCGTCATCGGGCAGTGAGGCTAAGTACTTATCGGACCGTTCTGGTACAGGAGTGAAAGAAAGTATTATGTCACTGAATGCGCGTGTATATTAATGTATAAATAAATATTTTTGTCTGTTGAACGTACACAATTCAACTATTCAAATAGTTTTTATGAGATCACAAAAGTCGCCTAATTATTTTTTTATTACTCGTTTTCACAACTTTTTATGTTAGAAGCTCTCCATGGCATTTTGCTGCTGTTGTTGTATCCATTTCAATTAAATACAAACGATATGACTTGCTATTGTTGTACGTTTTCTATATAGATATATATACACAAGACATAAGCGGAGTAAATGTATGAGCACGCTTTTAAATTGAATAATTACGCTTTGGGTGCTGAAACCGCATATGATGTGGCGTGTCCGTGTAAAAAAATCTATATACTAGGTGGATCTATGCAAGCTTAGAAGCAGTGGCGACACAGCGACCTAATCTGTCAAGGCATAATGGCATTAGTTGGCTGAGCTACGAACGCGAGATTGCCACACACAAGTTTCAAACTTAAATATTGTATATACATATACATATGTATATATATATGCATGACTTTATCTTAGATCTTTTATGGGTTGCTCGCATTCATGGCTGGCGACTAGTGAATGCCAACGAAAAACCAAAATATACAGACAGCTCTTGATTTATTCGTATTGGCAGGTGATGCCTTATATACCCATATATATCGGTACATGTATATATGTATGTATATCTCATGTATATCAATAAATATAAATTAGCATCCTCGTATATATTATATTTGTACGCCCAGCATCAAATACATTTTGTCTAATCCATTATTGATACTTTTTTGCTATTCCAATCGGATATTATACGAAATTATTCTCTAAATATTTTCAATTGACATTTAAATTCTATTTCTACATTCTTTTTTAATCGAATTCATATCATTGACTTGTAAATTTTATCAATTATTTTTTTCTTCAAGTAAAAACAGAAATCATTAAATATCGTTGCCGAAATTCGCAATCTGAGTTTACTTCCTTCTCAATTTTTTCTAAATATCAGCATAACTCGGAAATTAGATGTTAAAGATTTTCTTTTGCTCCGATCCATCGTTGTTTGGACCATTATTATATCTCATTAGCACTCCGTGAGCTTATTTACTCCTCAAACTGTTCTACTTGTTATACAATATCACATATTATTCAAACAAAACTTTCTTTTTCTTCGACCCAACCTTGCTTAGACCCTGCTTCCACTTCTTGAGCGCTCTATTTCCTCCTCTAACTACTTTATTTTCTCTTATCAAACTTGTATAAATGGATCTTCTAAGAAGGGCTAATATTCTTGATATTTGTTTCTCATCAAGATGTTGTACGTATTGGCATAAAGCGGAAATTACACCATCACGTGTTTCCTTTATTCCAACTCTACTATCCTTAAAGCCCCTTTTCACTTAGTACCATCTCAAGCCATTCAACTAAAAGTATACCTAGGATATAAGACGACCAACGGTTACGTAAGCTTTTCTTGAAGTTATTTCCTCATCAATTCGTTGTAGGCTGTAGTTAGCTCACCAATCCATCTAAGATTGTTTATGCTTCTACTTCTTTAGCGCTTCTTAGCTTATTCTCTCATCAATCTGTCGTACGTTGCGGCGAAGTATTGTCATGTATATTTCTACTTGTTTGGACCCTTCTTTTATCTCGTTAGCGCCGTAATAATCTAAGAGATTTGACTTTTGGTATATGGAAGAACTCTCCAACTAGGACTATTTTCTAGAAGACGCATTTAAAGGAGGTTTCAGAAAGTCTACAACACTGTCATTAAATTATTATCCTGCGCACTATTATGCAGAGGTTAGAACCAAGTCCACGTTAGATGAAAATCTTGAGAGGTCTCGGTAATTTTACAAGAAACTTTCGTGGTTGTTGTTATAGCGGCAGAGTTCTGCTGAGTTGACAGTCCTTATCCGGAGTAAATCTGGGTCCGTTCCGGTTACGTAGACCCGACTGTCGTGTGAACGGAAATTTTCGTGGTTTTACTCTTCGCCTTCTTTGAAGCTTAGTTCACTATTGAATGGCTAGGATGTGTTCCGTTTGAGTCAGGATCGAACAGAGATTTATTAATATATTCTTAAATCGGCTGCTAAATAGTCTGAATATTTCACTAGCACCTTGTCGTTCAGTTTAACAAAGCTCATCATATAATGCATCTAATTTCACAGCTTTAATAGCTTAGTAGCGCTCTTAACTTGGGTGTCAGTTACTAGATTTGGTTTCTCTTTTTTGTTGGGATCCCCCAGCATCTAACGTTGGACTCTTTACAGACTCGGTGTGAAGAAATTTTCGGATATCTTTTCTCTCTGCAAAATCTCAGTACTAAAGCATTTCAGAACAACGGTTTGCTTTCATTAGCCAAATTAAATTTCGCTGGATTCTCTTACGTGCTCTCGATAATCCTTTTAATACAATACGTTGCATTTACACTATATATCTGGGGTTTCGGTTTCTTAAATTGCGAAATTATTAACCTACTCTCTCTTTTCGATTTATTGAATATTGTACATGCGGAGAGCTTTATTTAAATCGGTAAGTCGAAAAAACGAACTCATAAAAATGGTCTTAAATTATACTTTAGTAAGACTCTGGTGGTGGTTACTAGATTTGGTTTCTCTTTTTTGTTGGGATCCCCCAGCATCTAACGTTGGACTCTTTACAGACGCGTTGTGAAGAAATTTTCGGATATCTTTTCTCTCTGCAAAATCTCAGTACTAAAGCATTTCAGAACAACGGTTTGCTTTCATTAGGCAAATTTCTCTGGATTCTCTTACGTGCTCTCGATAATCCTTTTAATACAATACGTTGCGTTTACACTATATATCTGGGGTTTCGGTTTCTTAAATTGCGAAATTAGTAACCTACTCTCTCTTTTCGATTTATTGAATATTGTACATGCGGAGAGCTTTATTAAAGCCGGTAAGTCGAAAAAACGAACTCATAAAAATGGTCTTAAATTATACTTTAGTAAGACTCTGATAGGGGTTGTAAGGTGTAGTCTACAAGTTGGTTACTATACTGCTAGTCTATATACACCATCTTGGGACACTCGTATTCTAGTATTGAAATAAAAGAGGCTCACCAATACTTTTGGAAGGTTGTGAATAGCCAACAGCTAAGGTGAAAGAGACCACTTCAGTCGGGGATGGCGGAGCTTTGAGTGAATGTTGGTGCTTAGAGAATTATGCCAGTTTATTTCGTAATTTTTAGAAACCTTCTAAACACGCTAGCATGAAGGCAATGAATTGAATATTGATTGCAAGCTGCAAGCTAATAAATTACACAATAACAATATCTGTGTATATCTGTGAGTTTGTATATAATATAATATATTATATGAGATTTAATATGCAGATTAAATAGACAAGAAATAATGTTTGCAATTAAAAGTTGAAAAAGGTATTAGAAAAACGCTGTAATCAATTATATTAACACATTTCAAGCTCATTTGCTTACAACAGTTGCTCATATTATGGTCAATTTGTAGCAGTTTTTTGCATTTTTTTCTTTTCTTTTGTGTTTTTTTTTTTGGATTTGTCACAAGCAAATTTGTGAACTACATATGACATTTTTCTTCTGTATTCGCTGTTTCGCCTTGAGTCACATATTTAGTATTATTTTTAGATACCTTTTTCGAAATAAAATTCGTAAATGTATTTAGCACAAACACTTGCACACATAAATGTAAACAAACAGTACAGTGTCACGTAAATGCGCTCCGCCATGGTAAAAATTTCAAGTGTGGAAATTTTAATAAAACATTTTTAAATAATACTTTTTTTTATATAATTATTAGAATTAATTATAATTAATTTTTATTTAATTTAATGTAATATATCTTGACCTTGGTCTAAACATCATATCCCTAATATAATGGTTTCGAATTTTTGGGTTGACTTTTTTCTCATATACCTAATAATGCCCAAAATATAGCGGCCGTAGCTGAGAGTGTACATGAAGGCCGTGGAGAGTTGTTTCTGCGCCGTTCGCAGCAACTCGGACTAACGTATGGAACGACTTGGCCCAATTTATGTCGATATCTTAAATTGAAAGCGTACAAAATACAGCTTGTGCAAGAATGAAAGCTGCTTGACCTTCCCAAGCGACATCACTTCGTTATATGGACTTTTGAAAAGTTGCAAGAAGATCCGACGTTTACGATCCAAATATTGTTCAGCGATTAGGCCGATTTCTGGCTCAATGGGTATGTAAACAAGCAAAATTGACGCATTTGAGACGAAGAGCAACCTGCAGAGATTCAAGAGCTGCCATTTCATCCAGAAAAAACAACGGTTTGGTGTTGTTTGTGGGCTAGTGGAATCATCGGTCCATATTTCTTCAGAAATGATGCTGGTGAGAACGAAACAATCAATGGCGACCGTTATCGCCGACCGACTATTTGATGCCTAAACTTGAAGTTCGTGATCTCGGCGACATTTGCTTTGAACAAGACGGCGTCACTTCCTACACATCGCATCAATCAATGGATTTATTAAGAGAACACTTCGGCGAGCAGAAAATTTCACGTTTTGGTCAATTGGGTACCAAGATCGTGTGATATCACAACGATCGACTTTTTCTCGTGGTGATATGTAAAGTCTAAAGCCTATGCGGATAATTCCTCTTCGATTCAGGCCTTGGAGTAAAACATCACGCTTGTCATTCGCCAGTTACCAGTCGAAATGCTTGAACGAGTCATTAAAAATTGGACTTAACGGATGGACCATATGAGACGCAGCCGCGGCCAACATTTGAAAGAGAGAAATCATCAAAAATGAAATGCCAGGACGCTTAACTCGGAATCCGGACTGTCAAACCTGGACGAATGAACAGCGAATTCTAGAAGGAAACACCGGAGACTGAATAAAATGTACATATAATCAGCATGATAAGCTGAGTCGACTAGTTCCTCAGTTTTTGAGATACCATTTTGAAATTTCACACACGTATTTTCCTTACCAAGAAGCTGCTTAATTATCGAAACCACTATAGCATATAACTGTCATACAAACTGAACGATCAGAACCAAGTGCGTGTATGGAAAGCTTTTTTACTTGATAATATTTCTACATGAAATTTAGAATGAGTTATTGGCTCAGACAATAGTGCAATCTTCAAAGAAATTATCAGATCCAGTCATTATTGCATACAGCTGCCATATAAACTGATCGATTAGTATTTGTAAAGGGTATTATAGCTTCAGTATAACCGAAGTTAAGGTTTTTTCTAATAATAATAAAAAGTTAATGTTTCTTATTTTATTTTATTTTTTTAATTATTTTAATATATATAATATTTATATTTTTTTGTTTATTTCTTTTACAGCCTAAAGTAACCCTTCGTTGCTTGTTTTTTTATGTTTGATTTCATAATAATTTTTATGTAATTTTTTTTTATTTTTTTAATATTTTTTATATTTGTTTTGTTATTTAAAAATAAATATTTTTTGTTAAATTTTACATAAAATACGCAATATTAGAATTCGCATTGAAGAACAATTTTTATAAACAAATTTTACGTTCAAAACCCTTAAACCGAAATAAACATAATACGCTTTACACCCACACCTACACACACTCACTCAGATGTTAACATACATAGATCCCAATAAAGTGACATGTCGTCAACGGATCTTGTTGTCACCAAACGTATAATGTGGAATATTTTTCACACTGAATTTAAAGCGTTTCCGATTTTTCGTCATGGGAGGTCGCCGAAGAGGCAGTGACGGAGAGTAATCTCAAAAACTACAACGTTAATAAAGACAAATGGAAAAATACGCTCGCTGACACGTATACACTTACAAGTGCGCATAAAGGAGGCGTGGTGAAACTGTAAATAATATAATATACGGTTATGTGCTTCTTATTTATGTCAATTCTAAAGTGGACCAGTAAGTTTGAGCTAAGCTAGAGGCACAAAAAAAAAGAAGAACAAACAAAAAAAAACAAAAAAGCAAAAATCAGTGAGCGCTAGTATTTAAATGTTCGACACTGACTGAGTTGAAGGTGCTGACAGCAGGGCGCTAGCTCGCACGGTTGCACGGCGTTCATTACCCGCTTGCTGTGCTCTGCGCCGTGCTCTCCGAGGGCGTTGATATCGCCTGCCTGCAAGTGCTGAAGTAGTCAAATGTATTGCAAAATTAAAAACAGGAGAAACACCAATAACAACAAAAAACAGAAAAAATACTTAAAAACGTAAACGTAAACGCCCGCGGCGCGCACGGACGGACGGCGGCAAGTTGTTTTAAAGTGTGCCACTAATGGCACAGATTTTTAAGTGAGCTATTTGGCGGACACGGCTGTTTGTTTTTTCTTACTGTTGTTGTATGTTACTGTTGTTGTTATTACTGTTATTGTTGTCGCTGTGCGGTGAACGACTAAATTCAAGGCGTTAGAAGTCAAACTAATCGTGTCATATTCTCGAGGCGGAAAGCGATTGACTGATGGCGTGGCAATGCTGTCGTACAGTTGAAAACAACAACACCTCAGAAAATATTTGTGAAAACTCGAAAACGCAAACAAACAAAAATTTCACAATGGAGCAGATGTTTACATTTTTTTCTGCGTGTTGGCCTTGAATTCATAATGCATAATTAAGTTTTGACGCTAGTAGCTTTGATCTGCTGTGTCCCAGATTGATCCATGTTTTGTAAGAAAATTTTACTTTGTCGACAGACCGTTGCAGTTTTCTTAATAATAATAACTAGCCCCTTTTTAATTTGCGGAGTACATACTTCCTGACAATCGCACAAGTAGTGAGTTCTACAGTGTTAAACCTACCTCTTTAATCATATGATTGAAATTTCGTCTGAGCTTCCTTCGTATCAGCAATACTCTCGAAAGGTTGACTTTTAAGAGCGTCAGAGCCACATTTATATCAGAAATATCCGCAAGAGATTCACTCTCAAGAGTTGAACGCAGGGAGTAGTTTTAGCGCGACATGTCAATTCTATTCTCGAAGTAATAATAATTAGACAGCTCCAACTGCTCAGATACATATGAGGTCTGTTCAGAAAATAAGGTGAATTTTCATTTTTCTCAAAAAATATTTATTTATTCATCAATTTCTATTTTGTCTCCTTCAAAGTAGGCCCGCTCAAATGTAATAGATTTGTGCCAGCGTTTTTGCCAATCCTCGAAGCAGTTCTGATATGCACTTTTTTTTGTGCTCGTGAGTTCTCTCAGCGATTTTTTCTTTGTTTGGCCTTTGCTCTCCTGGGCTCTTCCAATGCCACGATTGAACTTTGGTTTCGATGTCATAATCATATGCCCATGATTCGTCACCAGTTATGTCCCATTTAAACAAATCTGGATCGCCGTTGACGTCATTAAACAATTGCTAACGATGCTCATGCGACGGTGTTTTTGGTCAAAATTTAGCAATTTATATATACCGACATCTTCAGCAACTTTTCTAATAGTGATCCGACGATTCTCCATGACAATTTTCTTTACGTTCTCAACATTTTCAGCGGTTGTTTATATGCTGGGCGAGCGTCGTCATCCACATCTTCTCGACCTTCTTTGAAAAGCTTGCACCTCTTGTAAACATTTTGTTTAACTCAGAGTACTCTCACCGTATGTCACTGCAGTTCATAAGCACTTAATTCCATTTTTCACACAAAATTCTCAAATTCTTTGATCCATTTTTTTCGACAGCAGGAAATCGCCGGACACGCAAAACACGTCTAACTTTTATGTCCCTCGCAAACAAAATAAATATGCTATACCTATAACCTAACCTTTTAAAGACAGATTGTGGATTAATATAGAATAACAATTTTTAACATAGCTATTTTTTTCTTGAACAAAGGATTCCACTAGATTCTGGTAGGCGCTCTATACTTCAAAGAGTCAGTCGGATCACTCGGATGTAATGGATTAGAAATTTTATTTTTTGTTAGAAACTTCTTTCATGCGACGATATTTCGACTGTGGATAATTGCTAGTGTATCCTTCAACTATACATAAATTACTTGGGTTTTCCTTTCGGTTTTATCACTTTGTGTATTTTAAGATGGAACCACTATTATTTTAGTTTCAAACTTTATTAATTTTATTATAACGTCGTGGTTAGAAATGCATGAGTGCTTAGAGATATAAAATTTAGGAAATCGTATGCCTTCAGATCGTTTGTCTATAACTGAAACTATAATAAATAATGTTTAAGTAATCAGTATCTTAAGGAATAAGAGTGTAAAAACCCACAAGGACTGTTAGGCGGTAGACACAACCGCCTGACGTCCCTATTTGCATAGATATTCCTTTTAGAGCAACTACATGCGAGAATTTTGTTTTGCAGTACGGGTTTAGTGTCGGCGAGGTATGTGTGAAACTCGGCTATGTCAAAATTGAAACCCTTTGATAATTATAATTCGATAAATTCGTTTGTAGAATAATATCACGTTGAAAAAATATAGAAAAGTTTCGGTTAACTCGTTTTCTAATCTTAAGAGCTTATATTAGTTTTTTTTTAATATAAATTTTGTAAATTTTTTAGTGCCAGACCTAAGTGGTTGTGAAACTCGGCTATATCAAAATGCAAAACTATTGACATCAACAATTTTCTTAGATAAATTACCACATATACAGTAGAAAAGTTTCGGTCAACCATTTTCTTTAATTTTAAGATAGTATATATATTCTTTTCAAATATAGATTCTGTTTTTAGAAATTATTTTAGTAGATAAACTCGTTTGTAGAATAATAAAACTAAAATAAATGGCAAGATATAAAAAGGTTTCGGTTAATCCTTTCGGTTAAACCTATCATAGTATCATAGTATCTAATATGCATATCCTTTTAATACAGATTATACCTATTCCATACTTTTGTTTTGGTTTGGTGATATTTTGTTGTATATATGGTATTTCCGTGTATTTATTTAACATATACGAAATTATTATTAATAATTTTTCAGCACTCGCGCACAGCTGGCGACAACAATTTTTCCTCATTTTGTCACTCGAACACACAACGTGAATTTGCTTCATATAATATAATATTTTCAATATTTCTCGTCGTTTTTTCTTTTTCTTTCCATTTAGCACTTTTATTTACGTATTTGGGATTTTAAGTACATATTTTTGTGAATTTGTATATTTGAAGCATCTGTGCGAGTTGCGGCTAAAAATAATTAACGTAACATTTTTCGAAATTATGTACTTAGAATATTTATATGCTCATACTCCCCACCAGCTACTACTTGCACTAGTACAAATGTGTGAAAAATATTTTTCGTATTTCGTATATTAGAATTATGAACTGAGTCATGAGCAAATTTGAGTAAAACGGGCAGAAATGCCAATATGTGTTGTTTTAGAGTGATTTGTTGTTGTTTGTTGCAAAGAGAAATGACATTAGTTTACGTTACAAATGCGAAACGGAAAATATTATTGCCATAACAATTATAAACAATTATTTAAGGTGTGAAGAGTATAATGAGGAATGAGCAAAAAACTGTTTATTTTCCTTATTTTAAAGTTGAATGACATTACGACACATAAATGATAGCGTAAAACAGAAATAGTTGTTGTAGTACTATATATTTATCTGGGATATACATACAATAGCTGATATGAGAATTAACTACGGTTACAAAACTAAAGTGAGATATTAGAAGATGTTCCAGACTAAAGTATCTGATTGTCTAAGATATATGGTTTCACTATGGTTTTTGAAATCCTTCCGTCTTCAAGATAAATTGATACGCTTTTTGATAAGATTTTTTAAAATTTCAATTTTCACGTGATCTCTAATATATATTGCGATTAATGGCATGTAGACCGGAGATTCGAGACTGGCTGCTGCAAAATATTCAATTATACAGTTGTATTCTGCTAGCAGCCGACTTTGCGTGTGTATTTTTTGACATTTATCAGTTGTAAGGTTCTTATAACAATCTACAGCTCTATTTGACGCACGTGGAACAAAAAAATCTCTTTTCAAGAACTATAGCTCTGATAGTTATTTTGTAAGCGTTGTGGTAGAAATAGTATTTCATAAAAGAATAGAATCCAGGTATTAAATGCATTCAAATTTGACATGACGGTCTATTTTTCAAGCTATATAAAAACTGAATCTTTTTAAGGGGTTATTACTGTTCTTCTGAGCGGCATAAAATATTCGAAAAATATTTTTGGAGAATGCTGCCGAATTTTTAGCAACTGAAGAGAAAAAGTCCGGTTCTGTTCTGTTTATGTAGAACCGACCGCCACACGATTGTTTCTCTGAATCCGATGATCTGTCGTAGCCAAATTCAACTGGTTCAAGCCCAAAGATCGTTAGAGACCGGAACTGAGTAATTTCTCCGAATCCGCGTTTCATGATAAAGATCATAAGTTGAACACTGATTAAGATTTAGAACTTTAAAAACGAGAACTTTATTTCGCATAAAATATCATCTTTAGGGTGTCCGAGCTTTTTACGAAAAGTTATTGTTTTTTACTAAGCATATAATTGTGGTTTTATCGCTTTTTAGGGCAAGGCCAAGGGTTTTGCAACGCTCAAAACAGATTTTAAATTTTATGTTAAATAGATGGAAAGGGTTTTAAATCATACAGCGCTAGCAGGCCGCCACTTAAAACATATGACTTCACTTTGTTCGACGCTGTTTTTGTCGGAAAACGTCAAAGTATTGGATTATGCTGATAAAATAGTTACGACTGACAAGTTGGAAAACTATTCAGAATGTTATTTTCCAGACAAGGCAAATTTGGGCAGACAGCAGGGTCTTCATAAGATGCTGTGGTGGTCGAAATTCTGTTTATAAGTATACTAAATGCAATAACATTTTTATTTTTTTTAATATTAGTCATTAATTTTTTCGGAAGAAGATATATATATACTTAATATTTTTATACCCTGAACAGTGTATATTAACGCAGTTTGTAACACACAGAAGGAGATGTCGGAGAGCCTATAAATATATATATGGTTTATAATAATATTTTTTTTTTGCTTAGCGTGAAGGTAAAATTTGTATATTATAAAAAAAAAAATTTGGAAAAAAGGTTTTTTTTTTAACATTTTAACACTTTTAAAGTAAATTTCGAGTTAACATATTTTTTGTTTTTGGTTTAAGCTCTTCATTTATATAAAAATTACCGAATTTGACGGTTTTTGACTCAAAATTTATTTTAACGCTTATGGAAAGCATGTTGTCGTTTAAGACTTTTTTAAAACTCATAACTTTTGATTGGCCAGAAAAAGGACCCTCCACAGCTTCTAGAACACTTATAAAATGTTTTTTAAGAAATAAATTTTTTTTTAAAGTGGTCTAGACGCCAAAATGTTAAAAAAAAAAATTTTTTTCAAAAATTTTCTTTTTTTATAATCTACAAATTTGACCCTCAGGCTAAACAAAAAAAAATGTTGTTTTCGTTCCATAATAATAAGCAGCGTGACAAGCTGAGCCTGTATATTCGCGGATTTGTCCCTTTATTTTTGAGATATCGATTTGAAATTTTGTACGTGTTGTTTTCTCTTCAAGAAGGTGCTCATTTGTTGGAAACGCCGATATCGGACCACTACAGAATACAGCTGCCATACAAACTGATCGAACCAAATTAAGTTCTTGGATGGAAAACTTTTTTATCTTAAAAGACATCTTCACAAAATTCGGCATAGATTATTATCCAAGTCAGCGCTAGAATCTCCGAATAAATTGTTCAGATTGCACCTCTATGGGAAATTTGCTGCCATATAAAATGAACGAACCAAATCAAATTCTTGTATTTAAAACTTTTTTATTTGACGAAAAAATGAGAGAAACTATAGACTTTTTCGTGTGTTAGACTTATTTCTATGGCCACCACTGTCTACTTATGTATACAGAAGCGCTATATTCACCTGTCTGCAACAATTTACACTTCAAATCTAATAAACTCACAAATTTTGAAACGATTTTGACATTTACGCGTTGACAGGGTGTGAGCAAAGCTGTGAGTGGACGGTTTTCTATGCCGCTTTGTTGTTGCTCACACGCAGCGCTAATGTTAGCAATATTTGTTGGAAAGCATCATAATTTATTTAAAAATAGCTCTAAGAGCAATAAATTAAAAAAAAGATGGGGAAAATATAAGATTTGTGGTTTGGAAAATAAAATATCATAATTTACAAGTATTTGTATTCATAAAGAGATTTTTTAATTATTTTTTTTATTTATGTATGCTAATTATGTGTGTAATTATGCGCATGAATTACTGTAAATTACACATTTATTGCGTCAACGCCTTCATAAAGCGTCTTTTTCGTTGCGCTTATTAATATATCTTTATTTATGTTGTGGTTACATATTTATTGCTATTTATCTTATGTGTGTGTGTTGTAATTTTAAATTTCGTATGTTTCCTCCTTTGGTAATAAATTTGATATTTATTTTTTCAAGCTTTTCCTTTAAATTTTCTTAGAGCATCGCTTTGGTTTTTGTTTTTACTTTTTCCCCTCTGCTATCGTACATACATTATGCTACGGTAATTAATGTTCTATTCTTTGTCGGTCATTGCTTTTGTGCTTTATTGGTTTGCTGGCAACCGGTAATGCCAAAGATTTTCGGCTCCCCTTTTACCCTTTTCGCTAAGTGACTTGACTTTTTTTTGCTGAAGTTGGCGCATAGTTTTGACATTTCGGTTTTACTTTCTTTGCTATTTGTTTTTGCCAACTTTTTGTTGTTGTGGTCTAAATGCATTTTTTCACACCCTTTAGTTTGACGTTTAAATTTCGGTGTTTTGTTTTTGTGTTCTGGTTTATTTGCGGATTTAACGTTCAGATTTACTTTTCACTTAAAGACACTTTGTCAAAATTTTTTTGTCATATTTTTGGTGATGGATTTCGAAAGTTTGCTCAACCATAATGAGTCATATTTTCTAAAACATAAACCTACGCATACGCAAAAACAACAGAGAAATAGGAATAACAAATAATAAATTACGTTTTAAAATATTTCCATTTTTTGTGGCCGAAGTTTGCCGAAAAACTATGTCTTTTTAGCCCGGAAATACTTTATTTGACTATTAGAGAAAGTTACACTTGCCGTAAATGTCTTTCTTTTCATATTATCAGCTGTAATATGCTATTCTTCCATTGCTATATGTGAATATGTGAACCCTCCGTTTTTTAAAACAGTTCTGAAATACTCATTTTAATTCGTACTTCATAACGCCACACACCAAACAAGTTCCATTAATGTGTATTTTAATAAAAAAAGTTAGAGGAAAACATAGTGCTCAGAGAGAAACATGTGCCGACAAATACTACAGAGATTAAGGAATATATGAAAAATTGAAGGCTTTTCAAATAAAATCCAAATTTCTTTTAAGTATACATTTTTGAATTGGAAGTGTTCTTGTGGCGTGGATTTACCTGGTTTCCCTGGGCACAGGCAGTAAGGCGAAGATTTACTATAATTTTTCAACGATTTGAAAATTTTTGAAGTTCTATTGGCGTTAAAGATCTTAGTGAATCTGCCATATTTTTTGAACAGACTCTCGTTTCGGACTCTCCTCACGAAGCAGACCGCTTGTACACCGTATTTCAGATGGATAAGTGTTTCTAGTAGTTCTGAGTTTTGTGCCATTTAAAGTTGGTTTTATGTGAACTAATTATGTCTTGCTGAAATTTGCTCTTTATGTCCGCCGTTCTTGAAGTAAAAGAAAATTAATTACACATCCTTTGCTTCGATGGAAGATAAGAGACATTGTCGTCTACGAGATCCAGCAGTTTTCACCACAGGTCATAAGTTACCGACTATGGTTAAATGGAAAAATGTACTTATTTTTTATTAAACTAACTTTCTCAAACTCATTTGGTTTCTCGTTTAACGACGCTTAAATTTAGATATTTCCATAAACAATATCTTTATTCAGAGCTCGGGCTTAGTGATCTATATTCTCGGCTCAGATTTTTGGGGCTCACTAATGAAATTTTTGGATTACTTTATCTACAAAAACAACCGATGAAATATTTAAATCATACAACATAGAGTATTATCTATTGAAAATTAAAAGCAGCATTGAAAAGATCATTCTTTCTCAGTAATCAACCTAACTTCATGTAAATCGGGTGACAGATATTAAAGTTACAGCTTACAAGTGAAGATTTAAATACCGACCAAAGGTCAGGTAGTCCAGAAGCTAGTAATCGGTCTGAATCGGTGAAAAGTCTGTGAAATTATTGGCATCGATACCAATTTTACTGAGAGAATGTTTTCTGAGGCTGAATAAGAGCAAAAACAGTATATGGAAAATTTTTATTGAAGAGTTGATTGAAAAAAAGGTTTGTGCGCGTTTGGTTTCACATGAATTACTTGTAAATAAAGACCAAAAATGTGAACGAGCTTTTGATGAAAAAACGGATTACTCTCATCAACCGACATTGCGTATTTGTCTGATCTATCATCACGTGACTATTTTCTATTTCTAAAACTGAAAAACAACATTGAAGAAGCATTTTATGAAGATATCTCAGCCAAAATGCTCACTTAATAGGACACACCTTGTATTCAAATATTCAGCGCGACCTGTCTTACACTTTTTTTGTATAGCAATTTCAGTAAAATGAAAATAATTTCAACAACATGCCCTCAGGTGTGAAAATGATCAAAATTATAAACCGTAAATGAAAAATACCACTGTAATTAAAATTTGTCAATTTTACTGTTTCTGATTAATTAATTTTATTAATAGCACGGACATCGAGCTGTCAAACCGCCCGTTCGGCAAAACGCAAATCAATAAATGCAGGCTTTGAGCAGGATAAACATTAATGTTAATATATTTTGTCTCGTGAGCGTGTTTTTGTGTGTGTGTAATGTAATGAAAATGAGTCAACACCGCACGATAAATCGAATCAAAATTTATCCGAGAGACAAATGTTTTTATTAATTAAGCGGTGGAATTAACAACAACTGATGGCGGACGCACAGCGACGTTTCCGGCAACGAAGCAAATACTTTCAAGTATTTAGCGAAATGGGTAAAACTGTTGCTGTTGCTGCTATTGTTATTGCTGCGGCACACAGTAGGGCGCTAATGTAGATCGATAACACTGTGCTTGGATATCGGGGGTTTGCAAGTGAATAACATAAGCTGACAGGGCGCAATAAACGCTTTAGTGGTAGTCCACGGTGTATACGTAATGCTGAGCACTAATGAGAAAGGATTAATGGAATACAGAAGGCGACTAAGCGCGTCTAGTGGAGGCGTGAAAGTGGTGAAAGCAAGCAGAAACGTTACACGTGCAACATAATAACCTTAGAAGCGGCTAACATACATATATATGTACTTATATTTATATAAATATATATTTGTATATATTTATAGCGATACCTGCCAGCAAATGAGCCAAAGATAATCGCAAAGCAACAAATGGAAATCGAAAATATCAAGCAACAATTAGTAAATTGTCAGAGCAAAAAAAGCAGTTGGTTGCCAAGGTATAATTATTTTAAGTGTAGTGCGGCGTTATGTTTGTGCACAGAAGTGCTGGGAGATAGCCGAATGGACTTTAGCTTTCACGGTCATGCTGAACGAATGTAACTAACGAAAAGTGCCGCAAATTGAAAAGAGTTGGAAGTAATTGTACTTTTTAAGGAAGAATACTGGTTTAAAACCAGGAAGTGATGTGTGAAAATTTGTCAGTGGTATATTATATATTTTAATTGCGATTACTTGATGTATCGAACAAAAAAATTATTGTGATCATCATCACGGGAATAAAAAAAAAATAGAAAAAAAATGCAACAAAAACTAATAAAATAAAGCATAAAAAAAAATTTTACAAAAATAAATAATGTAATATAAAAAATAACAAAAAAAATTTAATAAGGTATTTATCATACTAATTTTCAACTGGTGTGGTTCTACACATAAGACACTGTTCACTAAATAAGTCCTTGATAGTGAAGATTTATGTATAATCAATTAAATATATTACTACTAAGCTTTTGGAAATTACTCTCATGTGAGAAATAAAAAACGGGTTACTCGCTATAAAATTTTTAAATTGGTGTATAATCATGTGGCTTATAAATAATTGGAATTTACTCATAATGTGAAAACATGTATCGGTTACTCCGTAAAAATATTCGTAAATAAAGCAACCGGTTTAAAACTTTGATAAAATTGAAAGATATTAATATTTCTTTGAGATGCTGATTTTTCTTATTGAAAATACTAAGACCTTAATATATGTACATATGTGTGACTGTGTGGAGATAATATATAAATAAAGAAAAAATTAATGATTCAATTTAATGCAAAACAAAATATATTATATATCATAAAATAAAAGAAATGGTAGTTTAATAAAAAAATTCAATAATACAAAAAAAAAAATACACAATAAATTTACAAATAATATAAAATAAGAAAATAGTAATATTTTTTTTTCAATTAAATAAAGTATGGTAAATAAAATTATGAATATTCATATATACTGGTATAAACGAACTAATTGTGGGAGCAATAAAAAACATATAATTAAACTCAAATGAAATATAATAACACAAAATAAAATAATAAATAAAATATATATATTGCATTTAAAAATTGTTTCTTTAAATAAGTAAAAAATACTAAAAATTATAAACAAAAAAAAAATAAATTTAAATAAAATAAATTATTTAATTAAAAAATTTATTTATTTGTTATATTTATTAAAAAAAAAAAAAAAAAATAATTACCAAGAAATAATGTATTTATATAATATTTTAACGAAAAAAACAGAATGTTAAATACAATTAGTATTTAATACTACAAAATAGTATTACAATAATAATAAAATACATTAAAAAATATATATAATATTTATATAATACTTTACAATAAAATATATAAAAATTCTTTAACTAAAAAATAAATTCTGTTCAATTAAGCTTGATATGGGTGTGCTCAAACCAGATTTGACCTGTTAGCTTAAAAAAAGTCAAGCTCTTTATAGCGAATATGCAAATGTATGCTGTACTCTACATGCATTTGTTCTTACATTGATCATTATACTATATTAGTGAGGAAAAATTGATTGCCATTTTTGGTTTAATAGTCACCATTTAGTAATGTAATTTATTATTTTTTCATTACGCATGCAAAATTATATCCAGGCATTTATAAAAGCTGCCAAAAATTCCATTTACGTATTAAATTCCTCTTACGTATATTTGAGTACTCATTTGATAAGTGCAATTAAAATAAATTTACGACCTCTAAGAAGCCCACTATGATTCTATTAAAAATCATACAACCATTTTATGTAACATTTTTAAATATTATAAATATTTTGCCAAGCTTTTTGCGCGCAATTTTATTATGAGCACCTGCGCCGCAGTAACTGCAAGTTACAATAACAAAAAGTAATAGTATTCGATACCGTAGAGCCGTATAAAATTGTATGTATGTGTGTAAATAAATAAATACATGTGTGTGTGTATTTTAGTGCGTTACGCACCCGATTTAATAACTGCAAGCAGCACTTTTATTGGTAAACAAATCGTTAACCCTTGTTTGGCAGTGTGAGATTTTCAATTAAAGCTGCTAACTAGGGGTGTGTACATATATGATATGTTGTGCACACAAATAAAATCAAATAAATAAAATCAATACTCGTTTGCACACATTTTTCAACAAACATAATATACAGTTATATATGTACTGTGTTTATAGTTTCCTGTGTATATATTTACAGTTCTTGTATTGCCGGTGCATACTGTTTATTTTGATATTTTTATACATCGACGAAGAGAATATTTTAAAAATATTTCTCATATATATTAATGTGCAAACGCGCACTTTACCGTTAGTTCGCGCCTGCCGCTCATTGATTGTTATTGTTATTGTAAATTTTTATATGCAATTTTAACCATAAAATTTCTTGCATTTTTTTGTTAATGACAGTGAATTTTTATTGATATGAGTATAATAACAATTTGCTTCGAATGAAGTGGTGAAAAATAATTAAAGAAGCACCAATTTTTATTTGCATGAATAAAAACTGGAAAACATTTTAGAATAACCGAAAATATATTAATTGGGAATTAAATTGGTGCTTATGATAAAAAATGTCGAACTTTCACAAGTACTTTTACTTTTTCAGTTTGAATTTTTATTGATATAATAACATATATGCTTATATAAAATGGACTGAGCGATTACGAATCGATATTGAAAGCTTTCACAAGAGCTTTCATGAATTATGAAGCTAAAAAAAGCTTTGATTACAGTGAATTTGATTTGATATAATAATAATTTGCCTTGAGTGAAGTGCCGACAAGTGCTTAATGAAGCACAAACTAATATTAGAATAACTAAAAACATAGTAAAAGCTTCGAAATGTTTAAAAATTTATTATATATGAATTAGCTTGCGTGCTTATGAGTAAAAATATGAAACTTTGCTTATTGCTTTACTTTTTAGGAGCTTGCATGAATTATTACTCTTAAAAGCTTCAATAACAGTGAATTTTTATGATAGAAGCTTTAGAGCTTTTGCTAGATGTGTTAGGAGCTTTCGTGAATAATAAAGCTTTCAAAAGTTTTTTATTATTTTACTAGCAATTAATTATCAAAAACAAACAATTTTTTAATCTGAAGTGTATTAACTTTCAGTACATGCATTTTTATTTGAAAGCTTTTTATGAGATTATATTTATGTTGTGTTTGTATGATTTATAAACGATTTTATTTTGTTGGTGGAGTCTTAACTTACATATATTTTTAAATGGAGAAAGGCAATTTAGAAAGAGTTTTCATATCAACTCGGTAAAGAAGAAAAAGCTATTTCTTGATGTTTACTGTTTATGTATTAAAAAACAAAAGATGTAATGGCACCCGGAAAACCTCGAGAAATGTTTTAACTTTGAGTACTTATATTTTATTAATTTTTTGAAGAAACTTGTTTCAAAACATGAAAAGCTTACACTACCCCACTAAATAAATTATATTTTAGTAAAATTAGCTAAGGTAAAATTAGGAGCTTTTGTAGCTCCTGTATATTTCTATTGACCATACTTTATATAAAATATTTGAAAAGAGCTTTTATAAAACCCTAGAAGCTTTCATTTTCAAAAGCTAATTAATTATGAGATTAACCGCTCTCATCTCTGAAAAGCGTAACACTCATAAGACTTCTTAATTTCCAGTTTTATATGAGTTAGTGCTTTCATTTATTTGAGAAAGCTTTTACTGAAAGATAATACATTCATATAATTGCTTGTAATTGAAAATAACAAATAGTAATTATTATAAAGGTTGCAAAACTTTTCGGCTTGCTATAAAGCTTTTTTAGGTATTGGGTTAGCTTATGCTCAAATTTGATTAATTTTTTTTACATGCAAGAAGCTTTTATACATATGTTTATATGTATATACATATGTTAGACTATTTGTAGTTCACAATCGAAGTCTTTTAAAAAGCTCGATGACTATTTTCATATTAGCTTAGAACTAAATGCATAAGAGCATGGACTTTCTAAACTTTCTTCTTACTAGCTTAGAACTAAATACATAACAGCATGGACTTTCTAAACTCTCAGCAGAAGTACAAATTTTTATTTGAATATAATTTTAAAACCTCTTGAAAAGCTTGAAAGCTTTTCAAATACTGATGCTGTTTTTTTTTATAAAACTCCTAGGACTTAAAATTAAAATTCTACTGTGCTTCCTCTGTAATCCGATTACGTACTATGCTCCACACTCAGAGCTAACCTTTATCTAATTCCGGCGGCATTTGATCGCTTACTTTGTTGAAAGAAAATCATACAAAGAGCGGTTTTTCGAATCTAAATAATTTTTCCTTGCTGTCAACACACTAACTGTACTTATTCGTATAAACTAATGCACACACACGTAACGGAACTAACACCCACATACATGAGGGTACACGTTTCAGTTTCCTTAATGCGTTTTTGCGCATTTTGCTGTCAGGACATGTACATGATTTCTATCCTGTCATTTCTGCCGTTTGCATTTGTAATGCCGTAATGTGCGGAAAATGAAATTTTCTGGCATTTTACGAGCCATAAAAGAAAAGAAAATAGAGTTGTAAAAAATGCAGCAAAAAGTAAACAAAAATGCTTGATATGAAAATATGGGGGAAAAAAAATTAGAAGACATGCTAATATTTAAGAATTATTGGTACGTATACGTAACTGTTATATTATATTTGGGTATATATACTCGTAAGTAAGCGTGTGGATATGATTTCAAAGAATTTTGTAATAGATAATTATTTTCCAGATTAGTAAAATAAAAGAACCGGTTATTTGCAGAAGAATCAATTATTTTTAGTAATTCATGCGACATGGAAATTTTAACAATTTTTTAAAACTAACTTATAAAAACCGGTTACTCGTCAAAAGTTTTCGCTTTGTCATTGAATCCGTAACTTATAAGTAAATAAGATAAGATTTAAAAAAATTTGGCAATAGACAATTATTTTTTTTTTGCTGAGATTAGGAGTTTTACTCAGATTGGTTAAATAAAATAAGCGGTTATTTGCCGAACAATAATTTATTACTACATTTTCATATAGCTTGTAAGGCTTGAGAAATATTCAGGAACTAAATTACGAAACTCGATTACTCGCTGAAAGTTTTGGGTTTTTGTTTGAACCAGTTACTTATAAATGAATAAGGTGAGCTATCAAATAATTTGTTTAATTACAAAGTTTTTTTTTACTGAGATTTGAAGTTTTACTCCGATTAGCAAAATAATAGAACCGATTACTTGCTGAACAAACAGTTATTATAACTAATAATTCATCTAACTAGCAAAGTTTAAATATTATAAAAGTCGGTTACGCGCCAAAAGTATTCGGTTTTAATTTGAACCGGTTACTCAAAATTAAATTCAGTGAATTGTAAATTGCTTACATTAACGGCAAGCATAAATTGCATTTGAAAATTTGATATATTTTTAAATTGCACAAGAAAAGCATAAATGTACTTCCAAAAAAAAAAAAAACTATTCCAGATAAAGTTTGTATCGTTGGGTCATAAAATATATTGTATACTTTTTTACTTTATTTGTCTGCTTATGCACTGGATTACTTTAGATAAAAGCCGAGTAATCGTTAACAAAATTTAAAAATGAGTGAGAAAGTTAGGGATTACTGGCAAGATATGTCTATTTGGAAGATGAACTAGAAGCTAAACTTTGTGTAGAGGATTGTGTAGGCTCTAGGATTTTTAAACTTCAGATTAATACAATTACTTCAGTCCAAAAGACGCCTTTGGATCAATTATTAATTTCATAAACCTATTGAGAATTATACAATAACAAAGATAATCAAATGAAATAGCAATAAAATGAATTTAAGGTATTAACAGGTGAGGATTACTTGAGGGTGGGACCTAAGAAAGTCTGAAAAATAAATAGCCGAGTACTCATCCGGTTGCAATGTAATTCAGTATAAAATAGTGCTTGTATATGACAGTTCCAACATCCCACCTGACCTCCAACTACTCGACACGCACGCACGATGAGGTGGTTTACCATTTTACTTGGCGCCCACTTACAAACACACATTTACATTCATATTTACATACACATAAGCAGCAAATGATGATGCATTTAATATACCATGCTGCCACATGCATAGTTTGCTGTTACCGCCGTGCTGCACTTGTGTGGCATGTAGCATGTAATTTTCGAAAATTGGTGACACTCGCTTTACAGCCTTGCAAGTACTTCAGCACAGGTACAGCTATATTTGCATACGCCATAGTTAGTACCAGTAAATGTATGCAAGCCCGACGTTTATGTGTATGTGTGTGCCAATGAGCACCTGTGCATTGAAGCAAATTTGTTTTCAACTCTCGACGTGCGAGTGTGTGTGTGTGTAGTTTGTTTGTTTATGCGGTGTGTTTACACACATACACTCACATAAATTGTGGCATATTTTTCAGGGAAACGTGCAAATGTGATTTGATAACAACTTTTATACACACGCAGGCGCACACATAAAATTATATATGTACGAGTAAATATGTGTATTTACAAACAACTTTTGACATTGCTTTGCAGTCTCTCTTCGGTAATATTTGTTGTTGCACTGCAAATTCGATTTCAACTCAATACGGTTTGGCCTGTTCGGCATTCTTTTGATGGAAATTTTGATTTTGTTTGCAGTAAGTTTATTTGGAAAATATTCCATATCTAAATATGTAGTGCAAATATTTTGCATTTCTTCGTTGACCTGATTTTGTGACATTGCTCAACTATTGTATTGTGATATTCAAGTACTTTTGCAATGCAATCACATTTACAATGGACTGCGAATAAGCTGTCATGCTGAAAGTGATAGACAGTATATATTTAATGAATTAATCAACGCAAGTTGAAGTGAGCTTTTTTCAAAATCGTTAAAAAGTGAAAGTTTTTAATGTAAACTTTTAAAAGCAGTTATATTTATTAAAAGATGAAATACTGAAACAAGATGAAAAGGGCAAAATCTTTGAGTTTTTCAAAATTTTTTCAAAAACAGTAACCAGTGAAAGTTTTCGATGCAAGCTTTTATAAGCTTTCATAACTGAATAAAAGCGAAAATTTGAAAGAGTAAAAGCTTAAAGAAGCTAAAAAAAATAAATGAATAAGTAAAATATTTCAAGGATTAATAAGGGAAATTTGAGATGAGCTTTTTCAAAAGTCATTAACAAGTTAAAAATTTCGGTGTATGCTGTTGTAAGCATTTATATTTTCAAAAGTTTTTTTTTTTTAAACATAACATTCGACAAAAGAAGGCTTTCGAGGTAAGCTTTCATAAGTTTTAATATTGAATAAAATATAAAACTCTCAAAATATTTAAAAAAAAGTAAAAGCTTTGAGCTTTCGAAAAGGTAGGAAAAGTAGGTAAAAACTCTGCAAATTGCTACATGGTGACACAAAATGTAGAACATTTTTCCAGACATTTTACCTATTTGCTGACTCGGAGCTTTGATGTTTACAATAGGAAAATAAGTTGTTATATAGCTAATTCGTGAGCTTTTCAAAGTTTATATTATAGCTTTCTTTGAGAGCTTGAACATAAGAAAGTTTAATACGTATGATATGAGAATAAAAATTTTAAAGTTCTTTAAAGCTTTCGTATATATCCTACCGATTTTAAAAGCTTATTCTTCAAAATTTATGGGGTCTTGAAGCATTTTAAAATATTTGTAATTGCATTTTTAAAACTTGTTGAGATTTTATATGTAATGTTTTGCGTACTTTACAAATTTGTTGCTGTGCAGCTTAAACTTGTTAAAGATCGTTGTAGCTTTGGCAAAATGCAATATGAAAGCGAGAATTCAATATGAAGAAGAAGAGTAAAAATCTGAAAGCTTTTTTAAAATTTTCTTAAATGTCGTTTCGATATTCAAAGCCTTTTCTTCAAAATTTTTAAAGCTTTCTAAAATATGGTATAATGCGTTTTTAAAACTCGTTGGGTGCTTTTTAAGTTTTGGATGTGAGGTTTTGCGTACTTTATAATTTTGTTGCTGTGAACCTTAAAGCTTATATAAAGATCATTGAAGCTTTTGGCAAATTCAATATGAAAGATTTTTAAAGCTATCTTTGCCAGTTTAAAATCTTCTATTTCAAAACTTGCTGAGCATTTTTAAGCTATTTAAAATATCTCTAGTTTAAAAACTTCTTCTTTAAAACTTATTGAGTTTTGAAAATGTTTTGAATGCTACGATGAAAAAAATTTATATAATTTATTTACATTTCGTGATTTCGTTAGCGAAATTCTTACACGAATTTCTCATTAATTTGAACCGCATAATTCACGCGTAATCTTCCACAATTAATTTGAAGCAAGGTCACCTGCTTACAGTTTATGCATTTGCACTTGCAACAGCTGTCTGCCATTTTTCAACTTCACCCATGCCAACACATTTCTGTAGTTAATGCAAAATTAGTTTTGAAAATTAATTCGCACACACATTCACACCCACTTAGTCAGCATAATTTTCACGTACTTCAACACTACTTTGGCAATGGTGCAACAAACTTTGCATTGATGTGTTGCACACTCATTTCACTGCGCGCACAGCGCCTAACTAAGCAACGAATATGTTCAACAGCACAATTTTTCATTAAACACGGTGCCTTCAATGCCTCAATAAGCGATGGTGGAGCGAGAGAGGCGCGCGGAAGCCAGGTGGCTGCGTATTTGCAACAAATTCTGTGCGTTGATTAATTGAGACACGCATGCACAGTTGGGCGAGTGTTTGTTGTTGCGCCACAATGAGTTTGTTGTGTGTGAGTACCCTTCAAGCGTATGTAAAGTATTAGCTAAGCGCCTAAAAGCACGCAGCACGTTCGCTTCGACGTGCATAAGTGGATATTCGTATTACTCGCAGCTGACAAGTGTTTGCTACGGTGCAGCTGCTGCATCAGCTGTTTGTGGTTGCTCATCTTCGCCACATAGTTTTTCTTGTCATGCACTGATTGTTTGTTGTTGTTTCTATTACCGTTGCTGCAACATATGTTGGGATTTTGTGCGTCAAGTGGTTGATTAGATGCGCGCATTTGTCAACACCTCAGTATTCGAAAATTCGCCTAGCAGCTTGACATGCTGTTGAAACGAGTGTCAGCGCAGCTGACTGCTATAGTGAATGGCTAACGGTAGTTTAGGAGCGTTATAAAATCTGTGAAATGAGTGAAAGTGTGGATTGCAACTTTTAAAGTTTGCTGCTTTAACGGCATGCGCAAAGATTTATGATTCACAAATTTTTTGAATTTTTTTTTATCGACCTGTTATTCTCAGAAAAGTTATATAATGTTCACAGAATGAAATAGAAAACCATCGAGATAAACTCAGACTGTTTCTAATGCCTCAGCAGTTTTTGAGAAATTCTGATTGATTGAATTCGTGTTGGATTTGAGCTTTTTATTAGATTATTAAATGTATTTCATATTCTTAGTTTATGAATACTGAGAACGTATGTGGATCATAAGTGTAATTTTTATTTTAACGCGCTTGGATTAGTCACTCCAACAACGATACCCAGAAAGTTTTAGGGTCTAGGAGAATACACATACACGGTTTCCATACCTAGTTCGGATTTTTCATTTATTCTTAAATCACAATTTTCTGAGACGATTTTCTCTATCAGACCTATGACTTATTCATCAGCTTAAAAATCTGAATCATTGATAGTTTCTTCGCAGCATTTCACAGAAGTCTAACGCTAACTAAATAGAATTACGAGTTGACAGATTGATATTGCCGAGACGGCTATATGAAAGATTACCGAGCTTAGCGTTGAGTCTTGCCCTAGATTATTGGCATTCCCAATATATACAAAAATTAGTCGAAGGTAATTAAAGAAGATAATTTTTCGATCTCTTTAAAGCAGCATATACAAAACAAAAAAAAAATTTTAAATATATCGAATTTTATCATTGTGGCATTCTGAGGAAATGGCATAAATAAATTGAGTTCTAGCTGAAGTTTCTTCTTGAGCCTTATGTATGAAAACCGCGCGAACCACTTTTGGGACTGCAAGTAGAACCGAACAATAATGAAATGTGTGCTTAGGCTTCGGTTACCCTAGGTCACTTTCTAAAAACAAATCGAACCTCAAAATGCGGTTAGTTGCAGTCGAACAAAATTTCTGAGAACTACAATCGGCAACGAAAAAGACGATGACTTAAAGCCATTAATAGCGTTAATATTTCTAAAAGCTATTGTTGTATATCAGGACTACACAAGCCTACAATTATTGCCATCCTAATAATTTTTGAACGTAGTACATATAAAAATTCCAAGCACTATCCAATTATGTTTTTACCTAAGAGCCGCTTACTAGAAAATTGATGGTCTTAGATGATCTCTTGGGTTGATAGTTCGAATGGACCTCTTGAGCAGATATTTTTCTACATTATATTTGCTTATGATGGCAAATAAAGAATACTAATGCCTTCTTTAAAGAAATAAATAAGAGTTCTTGTCCAATTTGAAGATAAGAAGAAGAGGGGTTTGAAGAAAAAAAGCACGAACCCGGTCCGATTTGGAGCTACTAGGAGATATTGCTAGAAAGATCGTGGCGATAAAGTGGACTTTGTCGAAATCGCAGTTTATAGAACTACCGGCCCTGTAGTCTATAGTCTACAGTGATTTTATAAAAATTAGTTGCCGTTTCGAATATTTTCCTCGTTGAAACAAGAAAAAGTATTTTAATTATAAATAGAGCTTCTTATAATTTCGCTTAATAAAATATATTTCTTCCTTGAATTTATAAAATTTCATATTTCCACTGTACTTTAATAACCGAGCAAATTGCAATTTCTTATTATCTTCTCTGCTTCCCCACTCGACGTTTCCTTAAAAGCTTTTCGCTCTACGCCCAAAAGCACACCACATAAGTGTAACATATATTGCTGCTTAATCCTTTGGCGCCCTTTTGTGTTCGCCCATACTTATATATCTAACACATATGTCCTGTGCCAATTCCCGTTACATGTGCCATTATTTCACCATAAAATGTTGCATACTTTCTGGGAAGAAAATGAAAATCAAAAACAAGAAAGAACAATGCTTTGTCAACACACTGCCAGCATGCTGCTGCTGCGTTTGATTGTGTGTATGCATGTGTTCTTTACTTTGGTCGCAAACAATATGTGACTTACTTTACTTTAGTTATTTTATGCGCCTGCTTATATGCTGCTTAGCTTGTTTATATACAGCTAAGTATATATGTATTTGGCTTACTGTTTTGTTGTTTTTGCATTGTTGTTGTAAATTTTGACTTTAAGTATCGCTTCGTATTTGTGTTGTTGTTGCATTTGCTTTAGTGTAGCCCTTTGTTATGTGCTCGTGTGGGGCATATACATATATTTGTCTAATTCAACAGCAACAGCCAACAATCAAGGAACAATGAGCAGCCGACAGTCGACAGCTTAAAGAACGTTGGCTGGCATTCATAAACCGCACAATTTGTGTAGCTTTCTGTTGTTTTGCCATCAAAGTTTTTATTATATTTGTCCGACAGAGGGCAAAATGGCGCATTTAACTGACTTTTGTGTGTGTAACGCATTTACTTGTAGAAGTTTAATAAGAGACCGGAGAGGATGCTGTTTGTAGACGAGTCTCTATGGAGAAAACAGGACATCGTATAAGAATAGAATGCAAGAAAAAGACCCTTTGCGGTCGTGCTGACTGGTCACTATTTTTTGTCTATGTGTACTCTCTTCATGTGAGAAACTGACTAAGCGACTTAACAATAACCACTCAGAAAAGCGACCTTTTCGAAAGTCCCGTGAAATTTGTATTAAGCTTTAGTAGTAGCTCTATAGCACCTGACTCTGGACTGCATAGCAATCTGCAGACGTAAGTTTATGGCCTTTTGATCTATATATGCGAAAAGGGCCTTTGTGAGTGCGTGTAAACGAGGGGAGGACAAAATACACCTTAGTGTAGTCGCAATGCAAGCTTCCATTTATTTCTATTTTATTCTATTCCTTATTATGGTCCATAGATATTCCCAGGAGAAAGTACATTCATGTATTAACTTTCTAACTTCAGTTACAGAATTTTCCATATTTTGATTGAGAATCATTTACAGTAACCGAAACAGTCAAGCAGTGCCGCTCAGATTTAGAAAACTAAATTTAGCAGTAGAATCATACGCACATTCATGGAATGCCGAATTACTTAACTAGTAGTTCAGAATGTCTACATATTTGATCATAAACCTCGAAATCGAAAAACCCCTTTGAAATATCTCACTGTTAATGTCCCTATTTTGACACAAAGATAACAAAGCTATGACTTAAAGAATATAATATCCCGTCGAAGAGAGAAACACGAAAAATCTATCCACCACTATCGATAAGTACAAACTGCTCAGCTCTTGTGAAAACGATTATCTTAGATGAACATCGCCTTCATTGATAGTATAGAGTGTCTCTGACTGAGCTGTGAGCTTTGAGTTCTTCAAAAATATAGATGTTCTAAAGATATCTGTTCCGCAGCACCGATTTGATTGATAAGCAATAGTCTTTATATCATCGCACATATATATATATAAAAACGAAAGTAACCCCAGGATTCGCTATAAATTTCGGAGGAGTCATCGTTCAGAGAAGCCTCTGCTTATATTTATTAAAAAACATTCCTACTCTGTCGGAAGCATGACGTTAAAAAGTCGTCTAATCTAAGTCCAGCGGATCTAAAGTATTTTGCTTTACTTTATTGTCAGTATACAGTTCGTTATCTGCATAATTCGCAACAGAGCTCCACGGAAACCTCCAAACATTACATTAACTCAGCCTTTTAATGAACCTATTTGCGTAGCGTAACAGAGTATTCGCTAAAAGTCTAGATGAAAGCTAACATTTTTGCTTGGAGCGAATCCCAGGGATTCAAATCGTACTCAGAACTCTATGTTGGAACTGCTCTATTTCATTAATTATTGGTTTTCCATTGTTCAATCGTTCCAACTGGGTACGAAATCATATCCTGCCATGAAAAATTAACTGTTAACGTCTAATACATTGGCATATTGTATATTTAAGTGCCCTTAACACTTCAATTTCATTTTATAACCCCAAGTGACCCACTTGTATTAAGTGAAATGAAATTGTTTTATCATTGCAACATATGCATAATAACTTTCGCCGAGGTATTTAGAATATTCCTTTATACTCGCAGTGCGGAGGATTCTCTAATTAAATTGTTCCTAAATTGACGAGGTGAATTGGTGATGAAAAATGTAAGACACCAAGCCATAAATCTCCAGCAGCTGTACCATACAATAGAAACAAATACGGTATATAATAACAAACGTATGACAATTATAAAAAGCAACAACAAAAATAAGGCTAACCACGGCCGTATGATATGCGTCAGTTGTCGCTGTCAGGCGCTCGCGCATTTGTCATTAAGCCAAATGTCATTTGTACTCGTATTTATCTATGCGCTGTGTAAACTAACAGTATATTTATGTACACATGCTGTCATTAAAAATTAATTTGGCTGAGCTCATTCTCTAAAGTGAGGTTATGTCCTGAAGTCAGCACTTGACAAGAGATAAATCATATCATCAAAACTGTAATTATATAAAACAGAGATACAACCTCAAACAGTCTTATTTTACTTATCAGAATTCAGCACGATTAGACTTTGCAAAAAATCGTATACACGTTTCCAACGAAGAATCTGTTATCGGTGATATGTCATACAGATCTTGGACAGATTTTCAGCAGCTCGTGAATACTATAGAAAATTTAATTTATAAGTATCTAGATTCCAGGTTATGCAAAAATTAGTACTATGCTATCCAAGATAAGCCTTCAAATGACTCCTTTGCAGAGTGTATTAAACACATTTATATTTATATTTCTCCGCAACGAATTGGCAAGTTTCCTGAACCTTTGTTGGATGGTATCGATAGTTATATAACTGGACTTCTGTATATTATAACAACAACAATAAAAATAATAAGAAAGGTACCGCAGATCTTCTGCGATTTAACTCATTTAATTAAGCTACATTTTGTTGCACAGTGTAACTGCTGGCTCTTTACGAAATTCCTTGCTAATACTCATATAGGTATTATATGTAACGTTCCTTAAAGAGCACATAACATATAGTTGGCGTTGATTAATAATATAATAAATAATTAGCTATAAGTCTCTGTGTGTGTGTGTGTTCAAGTAAGGGGTTTAAGACCCTGCTGGTTAAGTATAATGAGCGTGCACGCAATTTCGATGATTATACTGACATATACATACATACATATCCACATAAATAACCTTACGTATGTGTTAGAAAAGCGTACAAAAGTACGACTAAACAAATATTGAAGCACAAGTAATTGGCATTATGCACAACTTGACATGATAGTTGACAGTTGACAGTAGAGCGAATATTATCATAATGCACACACGCAAATGTAAACATGTCATTATTTATTTGTGTTTATGCGCTCTTCTTCATTGATGCCGCCCCTCACCCAGCGTTTGTCTTTTTATGTACTAAATTTTCCAACAACATTTGAGCAGCGATTCGCTTTACGGTGGGTCACATATTGTTGTGACTGCTGAAGGATATAGAGCATCAAATCTCCCTCTCTTCTAGCCTTGACTTAAGTTTTGATATGGGTACATTAATCAAACTTCCCTAACTTTGGCCTAAGCTTTAATACCAATCCTACAACTTCTTCTACTATTTCTTGCTGAGTTTGAGTAGATCAGATGCGTATGGTACTTAGCTCGACCTTACCTTTGACAAATTTATCTCTAAAATTTATTTCATTCAAAGTGAAGAGTGAAAAATGGTTACCGTTTCTCTGTACGACATTCCTTCTCATTGCAACTGCTGGCTTGCATAGAAACGAAATTTCATCTCTGTTAGTTATCTCCTTGAAAAATGATTTCACAGATAATATAAGTGATGCTCTTTGCAGTGCTCTCTTTGCTCTTTGACTTTACCAACTGTACTCTCTCTTTTCTCGTATTGCTGCTCACCTTATTTTCACGCTGGGATCGCCCCACCTTGATAACTGTCGACTTTGGAGAGAGTTTCAGAGAATGCAAAACAACTCGAGAGGCACGAAGGGTTTATTTTTTGAAAATTACTTTGAAAGTCCTGATCACTAAGATTACTGAGAAAGTGGCAGAAAATTAAAAACAGGATCTCGAGGTTTGAAGGGCTTACTTTCAAAGATCTGGAGAGATAATCTAGCTACTCAATTCTATTGGCTCTTTATATTTTACGCTTCCGATATTGGTATTGTCAATTATTCTGCAGACTGATCTTTTCAGCTATGACACCATAAATGTCTTTCTTATTTGCCTTGATTTTGAAAACTTATTTTCTCTCTTCTTTTTTCTGTGCGGTTACATCCGAACTTAACTTCTTTAAAAATATTTATATATCTTTTGCTCAATTTTTAGCTAATTTTTTTGAAAGCTAACACATTTATTTATTTTTGTAAATTTTGTAGTTAAATTTTTAGTTAGTTACCTTTTTTAGAATATTTAAAATTTTTATTTTTTTTTTAAATTTTCTATAATTTTTTAATAAAATTTTTTAGGAAAATTGATATTTTTTCTGGGTTCTGAGACATGACATGCTAACTGTAATTTATTTTTTCTTTAACAAAGTTTCGTGTTCACACAAATTTGTGATTTTGAGCTTTTTTGCAAGCAATTTCGAGTAAAACTAGTGTCTAAGATTCATAATTTTAGTAACCGCATTATTGGCAAAACACTCGCAAAAGTTTTCAAAACTTTCGCTCATACTTTATCACGCAACTCACGCACCCAGAGCCACGCGTATGCCCTTGCTTACATAAGATTTGTTTACATATATGTTTGCAAGTGTGTGCGTGCATTACATTAAGCTGGTGTAAATAGAAAATGCTGCAACTATAAAATAAACTGTCAGTATTTATGAAAATACTGGCGCAACAATGTGGCTGTTGGTGGGTGTAGCGCGGTGCGCTCAGCGCTCAATGACATAACGAAATTTGACAAAATTTCATGCGGTTTTACGCTGCCATTATGTATGGCTGTGTGTGTGCGCAGTAAACAAATACAAATTCTCAAAGCTTTCACACCTTCAGCATTCTGCGCAAAGCATAGCAGCCCTAAAATCAACAACAACAACAGCAATATTGCCAATATTTGCAACACTTCTACAACTCGCTGGCAACAATGTTGACCTATTTGTTGTTTTTAGTGCTTTTGTATGGCAATGCTCATAACTTTTAACAAAAATTTATTAGAAACAATTGTTTGTTATGTTGCATATACACAGGCGCTCAAACCGCTTTACATAAATATTATGCAACAGCGAGTTGCGTAGTTTTACATAAATTTCTTGCATGAGTGTGTGTGTATTGTGGCTGCGGTTTTTGGGGTGTGGTTGTAACTGTAGTTGTGACTGCGCGGCTCAATTGTTCCTACAGTGAGTCGGTGAGAGCGTCAGTGAGTGAGTTGAAATTGTAAAAAAGTATCACAAGCAAAATACACCAATTAGTGTCAGAATTTTTTGCCGGTAATGGCGCAGTGGTTGCATAAAAACAATACACATAATAAATTTTCACTTCCAATTCGTTAATTTTGAACGAAATATGAAAACCAAAAAGTTTCCAGTCAATATCTGATATTAATCATTTTGGATTTACATACATATGTATATGGTTTAAGAACCTTGAAAAAAAATTATTTTTACGAAAAAAAAAAATAAAAAAAAACGTAGACTTCAAATACAAAAGATTTCTTATAAGAATACTATATGCGATAATGTTTCCTGACTTTTCGTTTTGGGTGTTACAAACTTCTTTCACAAATTTTCAAATAAAAAAGTTTTCCATTGACAGACAGGCAGACGAATATGGCTAAATGGACTAGGCTCGTTACGCTGATAATTTATTTATGTCAGAGTGTCTCCGAAGTCTATTTTTAGGTGTTACAGACTTCGTACCAAACTTATTATACTCTGTTCAGGGTATAATTAGATTGAGACATTTTAGATCTAGATCAGAGCAAAATGCAATCAATGCTACATTGAAAACAAAATCCTATCGATCGATTTTATTTTCTTATCTTTCAAAATATAGGTGCTGAAATATATAACCCGTCCTCAAGAAACGAATCTACGCTATCTGCATAGCCTCATTTGATTTTAGACAAAATATGCCTCTGGAACAACCTTTTTCCCAGAGATTAGTCTACATATAATAAATACCCGGGTAAATGTGAGTTTGTGGTAAGGCGGTGGTATAGTGTATATGATATATTTCAAAAAGCACTAAAGTTTATCATACTCAATACCGAAAATGCAAGAAGTGCAGTTAGCGCAGATTAAGGTTTTGGAAAAATGTCTATAATAAATATGTATTTTATACAAGATAGTAGAGTTAAGGGATTAAAAACTCGTTTGCCTTAATCCTAAAAAAATGCTATAGGGAAAAATATTTGAAATATATAAAGTTAGTTAACAGCAACTCTTAAAGTTTTCTATATGGGTTCAAGAGATGGTAAGGGAGTTGCTCTTACATATTTAAAAGGCCGTAATTTAACGCAATATGGAGCAAAACTTGCTTCTGGGTTTCAAAACCCAAGAGAAATTTAGTTAGTACTTAGACTAAATATATGTATTTTAATATAAGGTATTAATAGTAAAACACTAAAATCTCTTTTGCATAATTTCGAAAGGCATGCCACAGCGAAATATGTTAAACTCTTTTTACCAGCTAACCAAAACAACCAAAAGTATGCTACACAGTTTCAGAAGATAGTAGTGGAGTTGCTCTCATTTACCTTTGGATCCATGTGTTCGAATAGGGATCACATCGTTGCCAGCGAGCAGCATATTGGAATTTCTCAATATGCTCGGGCTATGTGAGCCGTTGTGACAGAGGGGAGGGCACAATAGACTTTAGGTCGCGGTGCAAACCTTATATATTATCTATTTATCTATCTGCTCTCATTTATATGGACATAATTGAAGAGAATTTTGAAGAAAATTGAAGTGGGTCAAGCGAAATTTAGTTAGTATTCGCACTAAGTGCGGCTGGTTGGTGGATGAGTCTTGATATGTATGTTGAAAAACTATAAAAATAATAAGCCTAAACTAAGATGCTAATAAATTTTGTAAATTATTTCAGTTTTTATGGAATATTTTGTAAACAAAGAACATTTCATTATACTGGGAGCTCAATCACAAAACACAGTATTTTAATATTTGTACTACTTTCAAAAGAATTAAAATTTGGAAAACGGAAAAAATTAATAAATGTTTATTTACATAAAAATTAACATAAAATAATTCTGAAATTTAGTTTTTTCGACACAAAATACACCATGCAAATGCGTAAACATTTTTGCAAGCGAACAGTCAAAATAAATATTTACACATTATTTACATATATCCGTATATACATATAAACATTTTCAAGTAAATAATTTAAATACGTACAAAAAAGTATTCGATTTCCGTTCTAAATTTTCTCAAAATTGATTGAATTTGTAAACACTTGTAAAAATTGTAAATAAATGTTATAACTTTTGAGATTTTCCTATACAGTTGTATGTGTATTTGTTTGTAAACCATTAAAACAGAAAGAAATTTAAAAATAAATAAGAAAAAAGCTTAAAAATAATTTAGTAAGAGATTTTAAAAATAATTTTGTAATAAATGGAAAAGTAAAGATAAGAAATTCAAAAATTAAAAATAGATTGAAAGTAAATAAAATTGGCGAGTTGATTAATTTTCGACAATTTGTGCCAAGCAACAACTTTAATCGATGCACATATTTTGCAACAATTCAGCTGGAAAAATATGTGCTATAAAAAAACATTTTTAAATATTTGATTTCGACGTAGTGACTTTACAAGCGCTAAAACTTGTCAGAGTGTGTAAACACAATTTTTGCAAACAAAAACAAAAGTGTGAAATAGAAATTGAAAAAAAATATATAAATAAAATTTCCAATTCAATTTTCAGCTCAAATGACTTGAAAGTAAATTAGTAAGAAGCCAAGAGAAAAGAGAAAAGAATCATATGACATATGTGAAATTAATTACATAAATGCGATGTGATGTAATTGAAAACATCTGTTCGAAGAATAAAAACAAAAAAAGGATATAATGCATATAAATGAAATGTGGTGTAACTCGTATAATGAGTTGACGTTTTAAAAATTTTCAAATGCGTTAGTGACGTGAGTGTGTCATGTGATTTCGGCGATGTGATTGATCTATAATCATAAG
Organism: Bactrocera oleae; assembly: GCF_042242935.1. Taxonomy (NCBI): domain Eukaryota; kingdom Metazoa; phylum Arthropoda; class Insecta; order Diptera; family Tephritidae; genus Bactrocera; species Bactrocera oleae. The sequence goes on from NC_091539.1 coordinate 8,318,903, forward strand.
TTGTGGAATATTTTAAAGCATATGTAATTGGTAAACATGATGTGATTGAACTACATTCATTTTATATTAACACAGAAAAGTGTGGCAATGTAGTTGCGATGTGATTGTGATGCGATTGATCAAAAGTCAACATTTGGTGGAATATATTTCAGCAAAAGTTTTAATATTAGTAATTGCAGTATGATGCGTGATATTTAAAAATCATTTAATGTTTGGTCATTTGACACGAAATCTTGTGAGTATTTCTAAATCATGTGATTGATCTAAATATGTCATCAGCAATTAAAATATATTTTACAAAAAACTCCTACTTAGTTGATAGTAGTAGAATAGTATGATCACATATAACATTTGAACACTGTGTCGACATCATGTAAGGCTTTTTGTATCATAAGGCTGGTAATAAAAATGTCAGTCAGCGAAATATATTTTAGAAACGGCAAATTATAATTGAGTGGATGAGCGGCAATTGAGTGCGATTGTAAAATTCAAAATATTATATGTGATCGACATCACCTGATGTCATTCTATATCACGCGATTGGTCTACATAAATAAGCAGTTAATAAAATATATTCCAGAAAAAGTTTCTGAACAGAAGATATCATATTAGGTAAAATATTTGAAATTTAGACGCATTATCGACATCATGTGATGATTCTTATATCATGATATTGCTTAAAATATTTACCAGATTTAAGCTAGTTTACATATACTTATCAAATTTTAGTTTAATATTGAAATCTAAACCTGTTTTTCTTAATTGAAATTTCGACTTGACATCGCGTGATGCCACGTATGCAATATACATATTAAGCAAAATATGGGTAATGTAACTTAATTTTTTAATAAGATCAAAAATTTTTTTTATAACTATTTCAACACATTTTTTACAGTCTGAAAATTTAAAAAGAGGTTATTTGTTTCTGTAATGATGTGATGTCATATCATACTTGGTTCACGGAAGACCCCTGTGTGACCACGGGATGGAAAAAAAATTAATGAATATCATGTAATTATTATTAGTTGAAAATAAGTAAGCTAGAAACAGAAACTATAAGAAACAGTTTTAGTGTTATAACTTCACCATATTGATATTATAAGGTTATTAATTGATATGAAAGATACTTATATTATTTTTAAAATATTTTGATATTATGATACGATGACGTGATATATAACATGTAATGTGATGTTATCACATGATGTTATTAATGAGGTTTGGGCTTTAATTTGAATTTTGATTTCGAAAGCTTATTAACCTTCGAATTCGAACCAAAACAATGCAGATACCTTTATATTGGTAGAGCAAATATTATTTATGAACTAAAAGAAATGAGAATCAGATATTCATCAATTTCCCTTTCTCTGTTTTCAGCGCACTATACACAATCATATCTCAAATCAGAACACCACAATAAATCAAGTGCCTTAGCAACATGTTGCAGCAACATAAATATACATTTTTATAAATATTTACAAGTCAACATCTGTTTTCGGTGAAATTTTGCAAAATTCATAAAAATCACCACACATTAAACTACAAATTTAAAAAAGAGAACATAGATCCACACAAAATATATACACGCTAAAACAACAAACCAAGCACGCACACACGCAACATTTTATGGAACACACAAATATTTTGAATTGCAATGATGTTCAGCTCCGCGGATGTGGCCGCAGTGCGTCATGTGGTGCAACGCATATTGGTGCCATGCGTGTTTGTAATTGGATTGTTGGGCAACTCCGTGAGCATTTATGTGCTGACAAGGTGAGTGCAACAAGCATAATTTGAGGCACTAGCATTGCTAAGGTTAATTTTTTGGTAGTAATAATTTTTGAAAAATGCACTCATTTCTTGTAGTACAACAAATTGATTTAAATTTTAAATATTTTTTTTTAAATTTTAATTTATAGAAATATTTATTTATTGTATTGGGTTTTAAAAATAGTTTTCATATCAAAAATTGTCACTCTTTGTTCGCTTATATGTTTTTTTTTTTTAAACATTTGTTCATAATATTTAAAAAATTAAAATTTCATTCAATTAATAATTTAAAAATGCTTTACTATGTTTGATTATACGGTTTTTTTGCTGAATATATATTTTTATTTTTTTTTAAAGATTTGAAAAATTAAAAAAGTATTTCGTTCTGGATGATAATTTTTTTCCATTAATTATTAATTAAAATTACATTAAATTTTCGAAAGTAATTTCGAATAATTTAGAAATATTTAAAAATCCAAAATTTTGAAAAAATGTTATATAACTATTTTTCCAAAAATTTAAATTATTAATAAAGTTTTTTTAAATAATTTTTTTTTAACTAATTGCAATTTGATTTTGCTAAAAACATATGTTTCGTAATATATAAAAAAATGTTAAAAAAAAACTAAATACATTTCTGATGGCAATTTTTGTAACTCAAATGTTGAAAAATCAATAATTTTTTAATAATAAAAATTCCATAGCATTAATAACTTTTCTACATGATTTATATCAAACAAAAAATCTATGTAATGTAAAAAGCACAAAAAGTAAAATTTTCGAAATTAAATTGATTTTAAATTAATTACAATTAAGGATAAAATAAAATTTTCAAATTAATAAAAAAAAATTATTTTAAATAAATTACAAGTAAAGAAAAAATTAATATTTTAAAAATTTTGAATTGTTCTGAAATAGTAATTTTAAATTTCAGAAGTTAGAAAAGCTGTATCAATATTTGTATATTTACTTTCTAAACAATTTCAATTGCTGAATTTTGCAGACGTTAAAGTTCTAAATAAGTTTTTTCGAATATTAATATTTTTAATATTTTTTTTTAAATAAATACAGATTTATTTTTAACTTTTTTGCTTAAATATATTAAAACTTATAAAATTTAATAACAATTAAATAATAAACTTGGTTATAAAAGAATATTTCCTAAATATAAAACCGGAAATTTTATTCACTAGTAATTTTTTGCTTAAACAAGTTGATGAATATTTGTATGTAAAAAAAAAATATATTTATGTTTAGATATTTAAATTTATTATTTATTTATTTATACAGGGTTAATTTTTAGATCTAAGTTTTTTAAATCTTAGTTAGTTCTAATTCATTTTAAATTTCAACTATTTTGCAATATTTAGAAAACGCATGCGTTGCACAACAAATATTTATCTCACCGCGCTCGCCATCACCGATATTATTTACCTCACCATGGCATTGCTTCTCTCACTCCAACACTATGACTATGTTCAGCGGAATGTGGAAATCTTTTGGAAATGTTATGGTTATGCGGTTTGGCTTTGTGATGCCTGTGGTAAGTGCTTGTGGAATTCGTGAATAGAAATTTTAAATGCAATTGAGAGAGTGGAGAACAGCTAGAGAAAGGATGTAACTGATTATAGTTATTCGATTGCGATTTTTTTTTTAATTGAGAAGTGACAGTTGTCAAAAGACAGCTGATTTTTGAAAGGGGGAAGTGAAACAGAATTTTTTTTAGAAAGCCGAGAGCCAGAAATATTATTGCAGCACTAGATTATTAGAAATATGGTTTGATAATTGACAGCTGACTACTGAAAGGGCTTGCGGTATTTATTAGAAGAGCAGAAGGTCTAGAGACTGGGTATCTGACAGAGTATAGCGGATTTTAAGACTGCTCTGCGTTTGCAAAAGATCTTTAGAGCTGAGATAATCATAAAAAGTCGAAAAAACCAGTTTGATAATTAGTTTAGTACTGGATACTCATAGGGCAGTCCTTACCACAACATTTTATCAGCTTATACATTTAACGAACGAGCCGAAAAGTCTTCGTTTGCGATAAAACTCTATTTATAGTAACGCAGTTAAGCAGATCCCATTTTTTTTTAAAGAATTACAATTTAATTAGCGCTCAGTTACAAATAGCTGTCTCTGCATCGACGCAAATGTCTGCGAGGCTTACCAATGCAGTGTTGCATATTGTTCATTTCAGAAGTGCTACAAGTGAATTGATTGAGGCGCCGAAAACCAATTTGAGTTACGCACTCATTTGCTTTTATTTTACGCTCTCTCTCCACAGCGTTAACGCACGTACCACACGCTTGTGTCTTAATAACTTAATATGTACTTTTCTCTTCGTTCTTTCTCTTTTCCTATATATCATCTGGGTCCTTCGGCATTGCATGGCGTATCAACTGTCAATTTTACTTTGCGGCGCGTGTTGTTATTGTAGCGTACATTTCCATTTACATAGCTGTGTGTTTTACGATCGAACGATTTATTGCGATACGTTACCCGCTTAAACGACAGACATTCTGCACGGAATCGTTGGCAAAGAAAGTCATTACAGGTGAGTTTAAACGAGCATGCATGGGAATACGTTATTCACCGAACTAGAGATGTGCATTTGCTGGTGATGAGTAATGGTAATTTTATGTATTGACTGATCGATAACTGAAGCGAATTACTTTAAAACTTTATGTTTAGAATTGAGAACTAAATGCTTTATTGTGAAAATAATTAATGATCTACCGATAATATGGAATTAATTGTGCAATAGATGTTTGTTTATCGATTTATCGATAATGGGAGAAAAGTAGTTACAAAAATTACCTTAAGCATTGCTACATAATTAATTATTGACCATATTTCCAAAATTGATTATTTATGTTATCGATAAATGCATTTATGTTTAAAAAATATTTCTGAATACTAAATTTGTAACTGAATTTAAAAACAGTAAATTGATTTCATTTAATATTGACGATTTTAAGATACGTTTATTAATGTTTTCGATAACTAAATTTATATTTAAAAATATCGCTGATTAATGAAGTTGTACAGGAATTTAAAATAATAACCTGATATTTTAATATTGACTATTTGGATATTCGTTGTTTTATGATATTGATAACTAAAGTTATATTAAAAATATATCACCAAAAATGTAACGGAATTTACAAGTGTTAAATTAGTTCTCTAATATTAACGAATTCCAAATTCGATTATTTATTTTAACGATAAATACATTTATATTTCAAATATATTGCACATCACTAAATTTATAACTCAATTGGATTACGTGTTTAACTGTTTTGTATGCATTTATGCATATTACATGTCGGTAAAATTGTGCAAAGCACCAACAACATATGACAGTGGGTACCAAAATTAATGTAACACGAAATATACGAGTCAACATGCTTGCTCTACTCAATTTGCAACTACTCCATAACTGCAAGTGTAATATGCTGCTGTCAGAGTGCCCACAATTTGACCCGTTTTTGTTGTTGGTCACTTGTCACTTGAACGCCGAAAATGTTCATATATTTTTCATACGCTTACCTTTGACATACCGTCGTGTTTTCTTTACTCCCACATGCACACGACACGTACGAAACATGATGCATACCAACAATAACAAACAACAAAACAAAAATAAAAACCACACATGCACCTAACACGACAAAAAATCAAGGAGTCGCACTCTTCTGCCTCTTCTCCACAATTTCCACAGCTTTCGAACATCAGTATCGCATCACTAAGAAATCAATTGATATCCATGGCGTTGCGTGTAATATAACGCAAGCGAACGCGCCAGAGCGGCTCTCATTGCTACAACTGAATTACAACGAAAGTGTTCGACAACAACAACAGCAAGAAGAAGCAGGCCGCACGAAAAAACAAGACGACACACTACATTTACCATTGCAGCACTATATGGCACTGCCAAAATCGACAGCAACGACAGCGCCACATCTCGATTTCGAAGGCAGCGGTCAGGCGGCTGCGGATGAACGCACAGAGCACACAGCTCATCACTGGCAGACACGGGCTGTAGACTCAGCAACTGGGACAGTAGTGCGCAAAAAGGACAATTTGCACCGCAGTAATGTAGGCGACACGGTGAGTAACGTGTGGAAGTCTAAACCGGATGTAATATTGCGTAGATTGAAACGTACAGTGGAGCCGAACAAGGCAGCGATCACCACAGGCAGCACACAAGCACCTTTGCCACGTTCTTTGGCTATGCCTTCACCAATCGCACTAAGAACTGCAGCGCCATTGCCGGCAATGCATGAGTGGACCGCGCTGGCAGAAGCAGCATCAGCAGTCACATCGAACGACGCGCAATTGAAAGGTGAGTAATATGGGCACTTTAGGACTGAGCGTAAGGCTTGTTTCGATCGGTTAGTGAGGTAGTTGGGTGCAAAGTGTATAAATGTGTTGTGCAGCGATTGCTTACGGAAAGGTTGCATCGGGAGCTTAAAGTGGGTTTTTTACGCTTGAATACCCGACAACGATTGGGTGGTAAATTGAGAGTATGAACATGTGGAACACCCCAGATACTAAGGTGTACAGAGTGAAGTACCAATTATTGCAAAAAGCTTATAAGAATTTCTGTTACTTTGTAAAGTCGTTAAGTTCTGAAGTAAACTTCCTTCTCGGAAACTGAGCTCAGACTTTCTAACCTTTCCCTTTTTTCATGATTTTCAATAGCAAAGCAAATTATACAGTTTACAAATTACGTCTTCCGTTTAGTCTCCCGAGGTACGATTATGAAGAGAGCACTCTCTGCGGCGGCTGATAGAAACATTCCTCGAATTATGTTAAACTACTACTCACTGGATAGTCGTGCCGATCTGCTATTGGATACAGAATTCTTAGTAAGTGCAGCAACGCCGCCAACAGAGAATGCAGACGAAGGTGAACCGACAATAGAAGACACAGATAGAATAGCTAAGCAAGAGCCAAGCTATGGAAAATTTACCGGCGCCGGTGTTTGGGCTGCTAACGCGCAGTCGACACATGGAAAACAAGATGCCGAAACACTTTTCTTCAACATAACGGATTACTGCGAGGAAGTGAGTGCTATCACATTTTGGAAATTTCTTTTAAAATTTAAATTTTATTGAAATTTAGGTTATCTACTATCAGAACAGCCAATCGAGCTTGGGCGAAAATGCGCTCTATACACGCCTCTGGTACTTTTTCACCTTATTCGTATTCGTTTTAATACCGTTATGCCTGCTGGGCACCTTCAATTGCTTCCTCATAATGTTGGTGCGACGCTCGAAGAATTTACGCGGCGAAATGACGAATGCGAATAGCATACGACGCTCACGCATGAGCGGTAAAGGGGTGAGTAACAGTTATATTAAAATTCATGCTAAGGTCTTTAATTTCCTGTACTCCTCAAAACGCCAACAGCAACGCAAATCACACACGTCATCCGTTTCGCAGGAGAATCGCATCACCGTTACGCTGATCGCGGTCGTTTTACTCTTTATCATTTGTCAACTGCCATGGGCAATTTATTTAATCGTTTCGGAGAATGTCGATATCGATAACAATCTGCAAGCGATTATTGGTAATATTTTCAATTTTCTTGCTGACATCAATGCGGCAGCAAATTTTTTCTTATATTGCGTACTTTCGGATAAATATCGGAAAACGGTACGCGAACTTATCACAGGCTATAAGTATCGTGCACATGCACGTCACGCGACAGCCAGCACGAGCCTTTACACGAGTACGCATGGCACGCATTCGGTGAATGGCAGTCGCCGCTATCGGCCGGCAGCTGCGTCGATAGTCGTCAAGTGAAGCGGGAGAGAGAGTGAGAAAGAGAGCGGTAGCAAATGTGCATGACCTCGTGATGCTTCGTGTCGTACGAATGCTTACTGTATTCTACCTAATTGAAATTGTGTGTTAATTATTGTTGTTGTTGATGTGTGCTACGTTTGCGCAAATTGAATTTGTTAATTTTAATGTAATTTAAATTAGTTAGTAGCATATTTATTAGTTAATCGAATTAATTAAGCAAATTGCTTGGCGCGCGCCATTTAATTAAGTTCGTTAAGTGCATAAGTGACGCTATACATACATACATATACGCATAGATATAGATATACAGTTATATAAATATGTATTTTAAGTGCAACTATATTTCGCGCTAATTAAGTATTGTATTTAAGTTAAGCGATTAGTTATAATTAAGTACATTTATAAGCGAATGAGTCAAAAAATTTTAATTTTAACTATTTTCAAGTAAAATATTTTTATTAATATAAAAATATTCTAAATATTTGTAATAAATATGTATAAAATAAAGAAAATTATATAAATACAATTAATTTAAATTTGTTACTGAATTCGAGAGAGCAATTAATTATCAAATAGAATAGAAGAGAGAGAACGTTACGCTGAAACAAGAAAAATATTTTACTTCGACTACACCGAAGTTATAATACCAATAGTCCGATTCGAAAAATACGTTCGAAAATTATTGTTTCGCCTTGGACAATAATCTATGCCAAATTTCGTAAAGATATCTGGTAAAATAAAAAGGTTTTCCATACAAGGACTTGATTTGAATCGGCCAGTTTCTATGACAGCTATAGGCTATAGTGGTCCAATATCGGCGATTCTGACAAATAAGCTGCTTCTTGAGGCGAAATGGATGTGTATAAAATTTCAAATCGATATGTTCAAAGGAAAAAATTGACTACCGCGCACTAAGACCGATTAGAGAAGTGCCGAGATTTACAGAGAAATAGCCTAATCAATAGTTCTAGGTAGGGAAAACGAGACGAACCCACCCGAACCCGTAACCCGGACACAGTTTGATGATACCGACTGTATATAGCAGAGAATATAAATAAAAAAATATGCAAAACAATTAGAAAAATGAGAACATAAAACTTTTTCCAGAAACCTCATAAAAGCTACGTAATTAAATGAAATGAAATATCGGCAAATAATCAAACAATTCGTACTTTTGAGACATACGAACTGATCCAAAGGCGATATAAACAGAACACGAAATTGAAGTTTTTCGAATATCGGTTGGTTTCGTCATTTATTTAACAGTTTCGTAAAGTAGAGAAAGCTGTGGTCAGGCGAGGAATACTTTTTATAGTGCAACCTTGGATGAAAACTTTGTTTGAAATGATTTTCGGACATAGAAATATAAACCAGTTATGGGGTTCGAAATGTAGACTTAGCATTAGGTCAAAGACTCTAACTTATCTCATACAATTAAGTAAAATTACCTTCCCTGATATATTTTTACAAAAAGAGAATAGTTATTGGGAGTAAAGGTGGTTATGGGGCTTCACATAGACTTTATCTATCCGGCTTGACCTAGATTGAGTTCAAATTTTGAAGAAAAATGAAGCTCGTCCCCGGAAGCTCGGCAATAGCGAATTGAGAAAGATATCTGAAATTCAAAGACAGTCTAAAAATGCGTTAGGCAGTTGACGGACGGTCAGAACTAACGAAGCGTATATAAAGGATATTCTTAGATTTTTACGAGAGAATGAGGTAATGAAGGAAATTACGACAACTTTAGCAGAAAGTCTTGAACTTCCTTAAGAGTATAAATCAAATAAGATTTCAATGAAAACGTCAAGGCTATCTTGGCTTACACAACGAAACGGAAGATAGTTTTTTCATCGATAAATGAGTCTTATAGGGTTTAAATATTATACCCTCACTAAGCTAAGGTGAAACCACAGTCAGCATAACAGCAAGCAAAATTACTAGCGAATCCCTGAGAGAGTTTCCATTAGATTTTTAGGAATTTTTATTTTACTTATAAATTAATGCGATTGCGATCATATGCGAATAGTTTTAGATCTGGCTACGACAAAATTTTAAAGTACTGAATGCCTTCTTAATTAGAAAGGCCAAGTTGAGAGAAACTTGGTCAAACTTTGTGAATGGAATTGGAACCAACTGTTGAAAGGAGTTGACGGCTTAGACCAAACCATATAGCTGGTTATAGTATATATTATAGCTGTAGGCCTACTTAGCAACTTAAAAGCGTACGTATTTGAGATGTGGTAACCAATAAATCTTAAATACTAGCGACTTGAAAATAAATTCAGGTCAATAAAAGAGTTGTAGTAAACCAAACAGTGTGATTTTGATCCGCTAAATACAACAACAAACATCAAGTGAATCGTAAATGTGGTCTGAGTTACGTGTCATTGCTACCACAGCTAGCAGGTTTCCTCAAATGCTCGAAAACCGTAAAAATAAAATGCTTCATTAAACGAAAGCCACGTGTAGCTGACGATATTGCCGGTTGAGATGCTTAAGACGAAAGTGGTAAAGCGGACAACGAACCTCAATGCTAGCCAACTTTAAAAATAATTTATAAAGTCAGCGTAAAAAAAAAACTGTTGCACAATTCCATTAACTGTTATGCTGCCACTAGTTCCCCCTACTATGTAGATGGGTGTGAAAAATGTTGTCGCAATTTGAGCCAAAATGAACTCAAATAAGTAGCGACAATGAAATTTGGTAGCAAACTAACAGCAATTGTGTAAAAAAGTTGGCTAAAAAGCATAAAAAGTAGAGCGTTGTTGTTGGACAAAAATGTTAGTGCAAATTGGTAAGTAACTTGTCACTAATGTAATGAAAAAGTAGCGAAATGTGCGAGCTGAAGAGTGTAACTAAATTTTGAAGTTATAAGTTGATAACGCTGTGCGCGCGGAGCCATGAAAAGAGAGACACCTACTCTTTAAAACACTTAAAATGATGAATATAATTTTTAGACATAAAATATTTTGGAAAAGGAGTGAAAAATTAAATGAAGAGCTGTGAAAAAAGAAGTAAATAATGTAATTAAAAGTGGTAGAAAAGTCGGAAAAAAGTAGTAGCATCGCAGAAAAGTCAATAGAAAAATTAAGGAAAATATTAAAAGTATCACAAATGGAACATATTATATTAGCTGAAGTTATCATTTATACACCAATATTGTGAATGCAAGGTAGTAAATAGTAGTAGAAACTTTGAATATATTAAAGTAAAGTCCTTCTGCCAGTAATATAGCTACAGATATTAAAGCAAAGTACTAAATCAAAGTAATTAAATACGTACTAGAAAAAGTTGTAGAAAAGGTAGTAAATATTTGCAACAAAAAAAAACACATATATTTTAAAGCTAAGAGATTCTATATTTACAAAATATTTTCTACAAAAGATAGCAAACAGTAGTAGAAAACTAAAAAATTAAATTCAATAAAGTAAAGGCTCAGAACAAGTTAAGCTACAAATAGTTAATCAAAGTTATTAAAAAGGTACTAGAACCAATAGTAGAAAGAGTAATCAATAACGAATAAAACTAAAATATTAAAGTTATGGAAAATATGGACATAATTTATTATAGAAACCAAGATTCTATATGCATGAAAACTTTTCTGAAGAGGATAGTAAAAAGTAATAGAAAATTTAAATATATAAAAGTAAAGCTTTTCTGGTGGAAGTATTACAAATACCAGACCAAAATAGTAAATCAACGTATTTAAAAAGGTAGTAGAAAGAGTTGTAGCAAAGGTAAAAAACAGATACAACGAAAAAAACACTGAAATGTTGAAGTTATCGGCAAAGATAAGTTAAATAAAGCAATTAATAAACAAAATGGTGGCATGTTTATAAAAATAGAACAGGGTGCCATATAAATCACATTAGTCGTATAATATTTAGTAGTGCAATCTTCAATAGTATATCTTCATATCGATTTTTTCACCTTTTGTAGTCAGATGTTAAAAAAAATAAATGTGTTGACAGAATAATCTTTTACCGATCAATGGAAATTTAAACGTGGATCCACTATTTTAAGCTGCTTCCAAGGAAAAAATGTTTGATGTAGATTTCAGATATTAAATATGTTGACAAAAATTAATGAAATATAGATCTACAAATCTAAGCAAATTATAAAAACAAAAATTTATTTGAATTGTGATGAATTTGAATCAGATATTCGTCGGCCTTTTTCTACAAGAAAAATAGTTAGACAGACAGCAGAAATGGAGAGTTAAGATAGTGACACCTCGCTATCTTTCGGACAGCTACGATAGTGCAGATCAAACAAAATATTCAGTCTTACTAAATTGGTACCCAGTTATCGATAAATCGATAGTTAATCCAACAGGTTCAAAGAATTCAAGTTTTTTCGCGTTTTTCGGAAGAAGAACAAAGGCTAAAACTTGAAAAACTCACTTTTATTTTCTTTTAAAAGCGTGCGCATAACTGAAAGTAAACTTTAAGCGAGCTTATATAAAGCTTTCACAGAGTGACCATAGTTTGATAATTTCGGAGGAGTTCTTCCAATGTTTATTCATAAATTCTTAAAATAAGAAAATAGCTCTTTTAAGAGATTCTTATCCCTTCTCCCAAATGCTTTGTCAATAATGTGGAACTCGTATATTTAAAACTGTATGCCAAGCAGTTTTCCTAGAGCTTTCACAGAGTTTCTTTATGTCTTGGCAATTTCTCCTCTGATTTTATTTAAAATCTTCGAATATAAAACAATAACTTATATAATAGATTTTTTTTTTCTCTTTTTCAAAATGCTTTGTCAATATGTTGAAAGCCGTATGACTTAAGCTGTACTTTAAGCAAGCTTTCATAGAGCATTCACAGAGTTTTTTTTCTTGGTATGTCCGTCTATGATTTTGTGCATAAATTTCGGACGTAAAGTTATAAGCAAGCACCTATCAGAGCTTTAAGTTCTGTTTTAGCTTCTGAAAAGCTCTTCAATGCTTTAATTCTTAATTTTCTAGCCTAAAATACAAAAGTTATGAATACGAGCATTCATTACTCTTACCCTTGCCACTAGAACTGTGCTCATTCAATATCATAACTAACTCTGGCCATGTATTTTTCATGCATAATTTGCGTATTCTGCAAATTTGTAGTCATTAAAAATAAATCTATTTTGTATTCACCATATTTTATGTTCATAAATGGCATACAATTATTATTTAGTCTTCTCATTATCTTTACAACCGTGATTTGCTTGCTTTGCCAAGTTTCTCCTCATATTCCACTTATTTTTCCCGCTATTTTTCTCGTTCTCTATTACATTTTTACATAACCTTAAAACCACTTCGCCACAGCGCGCTTTCCCATCAAACTGATGTATGCAATTAAGCTTGGCAAAACATATTTTTTAAGTGTAATGCAATAAAATTTTGCACAGCTTTTAGTTTTTTATGACTTCCAAATATGTTGCGTCGCGCCAGGAAAGCGAAAATGCGGTTACTCTCTACGATTTTTTCATTTGCTTATTAATAGTGCCGAAGGTGAGGGGCAGGCGGCAATAAGTGCTGCCTGCCGGGCTGTAAAGCGGATCGTTAAGGGCAACCAATTAGAATTTATGCAGCGTAAAAATTTTAAATGCGCATAAAAAGTAAATGGAAAAATATATATTCATACATATGTATGTATGTATGTATGTAGTATATAATATAAGAAATAAAGACGAGTACAGTTATTTGATAAATGTGCAAATGTTAAAGAAATATAGAGCAAGTATCATATTCCTGTTTATGCGAGACAACAGTAAAGTCAAAAAGTCGAAGTCAATGCCAAATAGTTTGCGACGATTTTTAGTGCTGTCAAATGGGTAGTAAATTTTAAGTAGTTGCAGACGTGGTCTGGCATTTATGGAACTGATTTAAAAGTTTTGTTGCTGTTAGTAAAAAAATTTTAGTTTTTAAAGCGCAAAAAAAAAATCGAAATTTTAAATTCTAGAAATTTAATTTTGTCAATAAAGTTCAATAGAAAATATTAGAAATACTTGAACATAAAGGAAAACGAAAAAAATACATAAAAATATTTTATTAGAGGAAAAAGAAATAAAAAAATTTTATCTAAGATTAAAAAATAGTTCTTAAAAAACAAAATCGATAAAAAATATAATGGATAATAAATATATAAATGTATGGTACATTGACCCAAAGATATGATTAAAATTTTTATACTCTCGCAACCTGTTGCTACAGAGTATAATAGTTTTGTTCACCTAACGGTTGTTTGTATCACCTAAAACTAATCGAGTTAGATATAGGGTTATATATATATAAATGATCAGGATGAAGAGACGAGTTGAAATCCGGGTGACTGTCTGTCCGTCCGTCCGTGCAAGCTCTAACTTGAGTAAAAATTGAGATATCTTTATGAAACTTGGTAGACATGTTTCATGGTACCGTGAGACGGTTGGTATTGCAGATGGGCGTAATCGGACCACTGCCACGCCCACAAAACGCCATTAATCAAAAACAAATAACTTGCCATAACTAAGCTCCGCAATAAGATACAAGACTGTTATTTGGTACACAGGATCACATTAGGGAAGGGCATCTGCAGTTAAAATTTTTTTTAAAAAAGTGGGCGTGGTCCCGCCTCTAATAGGTTTAATGTGCATATCTCCTAAACCGCCAATGCTATAATAACAAAATTCACTGGAAGCAAATATTTTTAGCACTTCTATTGACGGTGTGAAAATAGTTGAAATCGGGTGGCAACTCCGCCCACTCCCCATATAACGGTACTGTTAAAAACTACTAAAAGCGCGATAAATCAAGCACTAAACACGCCAGAGTCATTAAATTTTATCTCTGGGATGGTATGAGATGACTTTATAGGAACCGCGTTCAAAATTAGACAGTGGGCGTGGCACAGCCCACTTTTAGGTGAAAACCCATATCTTGAGATCTGCTTAACCGATTTCAACCAAATTCGGTGCATAACGTTCTTTTCATGTTTCTATGTTACAGTGCAAAAATGGGCGAAATCGGACTACAACCACGCCTACTTTCCATATAACACCATTTTAAATTCCATCTGATTATTTCACTTTCCACTATGCAAATCAGGCAACAATGACTGTATCGGGATAAAACTTTGCGTGAATAATGCGATTAAAGTATGCCACCTTGTGGCCAAAAATTGTCTAAATCGAACCAAAACTGTTTAAGCCCCTAAGTACTAAATATGTGGACCCCAGTGCCTATAGTTGACCTTCTACCGAAAATATCAGCCAATCCACAAAGAAATCTCAAACGAGTATACTATTTGACTTTGCGAGAGTATAAAATGTTCGGTTACATCCGAACTTAGCCCTTCCTTACTTGTTTAATAATGATTTTAAAATTTATAATATATCTTCTTGTTTTGTAATTCTTTTTTTTTATGAAAAACCTTAAAAAAAATAAACACATACAATAAACCAAACTTAAGCACACAAAGTATTTAATAGTAAAAAATAAATAATAAAATAAAATTGATACAAAAAAAAAAAATTACTTTATATAATATATAATTAAAATTAATGAATAATAACTTTATCAAATATTTTTTTATCAATTAGAAAATTATTCTATTTTTATTATTTAGTTTATTTTCGCTAAACTTCCACTTTCCACCTTCATACATTTCTTAAAATGTGATTTTTCAAAAATGTGGCAAACCCAACTCAAAATATTTTCACCAAAACTTCGTTCTCAAAAACATGTTTAACTATAAACCTTTTTAAATCTTCTTAGTTTAGTAGCTATTGTATTACGTAATTTCTTGTAATTATTTGCAAAAAAAATAATATGGTTACCTTGCATAAAATATGTCTGTGCAACTTTGAGTGTCAGCTTTTATACAACTTTTTATAGTTGTTAACTATAGACTAATATTTCATTTATATTATCAACTTAATTGTGCAGCAAATTACGAACATGTGACAACCCCTCCTAAACAAATATATAGAGCTTTCGCCAAACTGATTAAAATTGATATTAACATTGCAGGACATTTTATACATTTTTTAGAATTAAAATTACGCATATGGCAACACTGCTCTAAAGTACGTTCAACTATAAACTTCTTTAAAACTCTTTACTTTAATATTTTCATAGAAATATTTTTTCATGCGTTGTCAATGCAACTGAGTAAAACATTATAGAAATGTGGCAACCCTTAAAAAAATATTTGCAATTTTAAGCTACTTCAGTTTGACACCAATATCTAATACTTTAATTATGTGGCAAGTCTACGCCAAATGTATTTTTCTTAAACAAAATTTTTTTTTTAAAATTTAAATATTTCAAACCGTTGGCTACACAGCTTTATGCAATGGCGGCTCAAATGTGTTTTTCGCAAAACAGCTTAAGCTGGAAATAAAATAAAATTTTAATTATTATGATTTTTTTTAAGTATTAAATTATATTAATAAAAATGAAATCATATCATTTTTGATTATTAAATCTATTCACTAAAAGCTTAAGAAAAATATTACTAAAAAATAATTTTTTAATAGTACCATATACTAAAATTTTACAAAAAAATTAAAAAAAGAACACTCTCAACTAAAAACGAAATTTAAAAAATTATTAGTAAAAAATTTTAGTTTAAAAGCTCACTAGGTTCATTCCGGTGTATTTCCCATAAAATCTTATTTTTCTTCGCCACCTTCACTCGATTTTTCACACGTTTTTGCTTGTTCACTGATATCTAAATGTCCTCAATACACAAAATCAATATTTGCTCAGCTTGAATATCCAGCAGAGCTCAAAGCTATTGGATGTTTTTTTAAAAAATCATTCTAACAAAACATAGAAGATTTGCATGAATCCGGTCGAAAGAAAATAAGAGAAAAATTTACATTTTTTCGCTGATAGAAGGGTTGAGAATTTTAAATTTGAAAAAAAAAGTTTAAAGCAAAAAAATGAAAGTGACCACCAAGCATTTCTAGCATGATATATTTCCTTGAAAAAATGTAAGAAAAAGTAGTGAAGTGAGATTTATATTTGAATGAGCACAGTATATGGCAGTGAGAGCGAAGAGCTAATGTCTGTGAAAAGGTTTTACTTCATTGTTACTCAATTTTAATTTTTTTAATATTTTTTTTTTTCAAATTTTTGTGAATTTTTTTTTAAATTTTTTGCTTTCAGTTCCCTCACTACCCTTTAGCTCTATTCTTTTAGTGTTTTTTCTAACTCCATTACCTCAAGAATCGCTCGTTGGCACACAAAACTCATAATTGCCCTCGACCCAGCCACGAAAGCTGCTCACGTACATATGTATGTACGGTTGTAAGTACATACGTGCATACTGCAATACATATACGAGTATATATACATAAATACGTACATACAGTCACACTGTTATCAGTTGCCAGTCATCACTACGCTTTGACGCAAAACTAATATTATCGAATTCAATTGAACTGAGTTGGTCAATGTAGTCACAAGGTTGCAGAGCATTGGCGAAAAAATTGAAAGTGCTAAAAGGAAGGAGCAATATTGCAGCACTGAAATATAGTTGTATATACACACACTATATACACTATATATATATGTGTGTAGTGAATATATGTTGAAAAATGCGGATGTGTATTACAGTTAGTTACTACCAAAAATGAATAATTAAATTTCTGTCAAAATTTATTTAAAATAGTGAACCAAAAATAATTTTAATAGCAATAATCATTTTCGAGCCGTTAGAATCTTATTCTCAATCAATTTTAGCTATTTTCCAGTCTTATTTAGTCTACGATCAATCGGCGACATAACTCTGTAGTATTGCTTAACCAATTTAGCCTTTGATTATATGTTAAACCCTGGTCCTTGTCTATATGTAATTTTATGAGTGTAACATTTCGATTCTTTGGTATTATAGTATACTTTAATGCGCCAAAAATAAAAAAAAAAGTTTCACAAATAACTGCAATAAACCGCCACAGCAACTAAGACACATGGCGTATGAGTAACTCTATGGTAAAAGGCTTTAAAGTATAAAGTGAATAAATAATGAATCGAGATTTAACGCTGACAACGTGAATGCAGCGATTTACGATGGCATCAGTGAAACTTTAGTTTTTTCTAGAAAATATATGTGTGTAAACACATATATATTTTTTATAAACATGCATACACGGTTATGCCACCCACGGCGTTAAGGTCGGTGAATAGAAAAAATACTAGGTTTAAATTTTTAGTGTTGATAAAAAAAAACAAGAAGATTAAAGAGTTAAAATTTTGAAAATTACAAAAAATAAATCCAAATTTTAGAAAATAAATAGAAAATTTTAATTTTGCAAATTAAAAAAAAAAGACTTTGGCCAAGAACATGAAAATAAACAAAAGCACAAACAAGAAAAGAAAAGATTTGGAGTAAAAAATAACGAAGAAAAACCAGATAGAATATTACCAAAAACGGTAAAATTGTATTTAAAAAAAAAAGAAGAAAAATAATAATATTAACAGCCATTATACAACAAACAATAATGTATATATATGTATATATTTAACAAAAGATATGTAAGCATACAAATATGTGTGTTGATATTTAAAAATCCAAAAAAAAAATTATATTTATACAAATTATATTAAAATAAGAATAAAGAGAAATGTGAAATGAATACTAACAAGTCTCTAAATATTAAAAAAAAGTATTAAATAAAAATCAAATGAAAATTATGGTAAAACATTCATTAAAGAAATAAAAAATATATCGAACAAGATTTGCAAAAATAAAAATTAATAAAACTTAAATTAAAAAATATAACTGTCGCAATATACATACATATACCGTACATATCAAACACTAACAAAATTTATTTAAATAAAAAAATTCGGTAAAAATACTTTCAAAACTAAAACCTTTTAATACATTTAAATAAAAAGTTAATCGAAGAAAAATACTTGAAAATAAATTAAAAAACTTCAAGAAAATTAAAAAAATAGTGCAGGTGAGCAAAAAATATATTTAGACAAAAATAATAGTATTAAAAATTAAAAAAAAAAATTAAATTAAGTTAATTTTATATCTGAGCTCATTGCAGACTAAAAAAATTTGTTCAAGAAATAATTATAAACATATTTAATAAAAATATTTAAAAAAAAGTATATTAAAAAAAACATTTTAAAACAAAATGTTAATGAAGATAATATATATAAATAAAATTAAAATAAACGATAACAAAATAAATATATAAAACTTTAGTTTAGAGAAAATAGTAAAATGAAAAAAAAAATATACAAATAAAAAATAAAAAAAATTCCTAGTTTAGTAAATTTTATGCCTCAGCTCATTGTTAAATAAAAAATACCTATAAAAGCATTTACAAATATATAAAAAAAATTAATAAAAAAATGAGAACAATTAAATAAAAAATTAAATTTGTTTAGATAAAATAATTAAGTTAAAAAATTTACAAAATTTTTAAAATAATAAAGTTAAAAAATTTTAAGTCTCTCTTAATTATTAAGTAAAAAGTTTCAATAAAAATATTTACAAGTTTAAAAATTCAAAAAAATAAAAATAAAATAAAAATACAAAAATGTAGTATTAATTGCAAAAAAAAAATATTAAATAAAAAATTAAAACAACAAAATTAAATAAAGTGTTAATCAAAAGACATTATATAAATAAAATCGATATAATAATGATAAATATATATAGCCATAAAAATATATATTCTGGTTAAAAAATATCATCCAGTCCATAAAAGTTGTTTTAGCTCAACTCTGTATTTATTATTTATACCTACATTTATATAATTATAGTTTGCAAGTACACCATGGCGTATGAGTGATCTGTGAAAAAATTACACTTCTAATACAATTTAACAATTACAATAACAGCACCAACATAAATGTAATTTCTCCACCCCGCCCAGCATTAACATACACTATTATTGCGTGAATTTATGTTATCCTTGTTATCCTTTGTATAATGAAATGCGCACATATTCGCAGCGCCCAGAAGTATGTTCAATAAATAAGCATATCTTGCACATTATTTCGCTTGTTTGCAGTCATGAATGCAAACGTTCGACTGGCTAGCCATGCATAAATAGTAAATCATCAATATTGCAACGAGAATGAAAATGAAAATCCTTATTTATGCCAATGCTATAGCGCAACGCCAGGCAGTAAGTGTAAATCAATGAAAATATGAATGCTATATGAATGGATTGGTTGACTGAATGCTGCGAAATTGCAACGCTGCTGCTGCAGCAGTCGGAAGCGTAAATATATATAGCTGATTCAGCGTCGCCCCACAAGCACATATTCGCCTAGCATTTGTGAGTGCATTCTGCGCGTCTCCGCTGTTTATCAGCTCTGTTTTGCTGTTTTGCTGTTGTCTATCCGTCTGTGCAGTCTAGCGGACGTTTGCATGTCCTGTTTGTTTTGGTGTTCAACATAATTTACTGTCAATACAGACAAAAGCAAAACATGTGCCACTTAAACTCTTGCACATGCATAATTGCGAAAAGGTTTATAGTGGTGAGAACCCAGTGGGAGGTTTCAAGGTCCGACTTCATTCAGTTGATGATCATTTTGCGAGTGCAGGCAACCAAGATCTTAATGGATTCTAGACACTTCGATGTTATCATTCTCCAGGCAAGGCTTTCTGCAATAATGTTTGAGGTTATAACCTTCAGCTCGCTAATTCAAAGCTTCTGAAAGGGAATATACCACAGAATGAGGAAAATATACTTCTTCGTTGATTGGACTTGAAGAGTTCTACTCCATCCAACTCATAATCTCCACAAAGGAGTGAATTACCTAACTAACTTTATCTTCACTCTACAAGTATTTTTCGCCAGGCGGGAATCATCCACTCTCACGACCTGTAAATGCAGCCTTATGATGTAAAGTGTCCACAAAGGTACTTAAAAGGTGTTAAATTGTGGTGAATAGTATGACTCATTCCAATTTCGATCGATAGTTTCACTAGCGCCAACTAACGGATATTTTTTGTATTAGAGTTATATGGCAAAAGTTATAAATATAATTTATTTGAGGTCTATATTCAACAGTTTCTACATTCCTCAGGTTCTAAGCCACCTAGCGGCCTAACAAATAAGGGAGAGAAAACTAAAGCAGTCCTGACGGAAAAAATACAGTTATTTTCATAATGGAAATACCATAGCATATCAACAATTTTGGCTGTGTACCAAATTTAGCTGAATTACCATAGAACAATGGATTTCTAACGGAATTGTATTAGCACCCCTTGGCGGAATATTATTTTTGCAATCTATATTTTCGAACCCTTCAAATAAAGTTTAAAAAAGGTTACTTATATTTAAAACTGTTGTTCTTATACACTGAACCGGATATATTAAGTTTTCTACGAAGTTTGTAATATTCATAAGGAAGCGCCTGAGACCCTATTATCAGTATTTATATTCGCGAACTAGTTCCTTAGTTTCTTACATATCGATTTGACATTTTATACACGTTCTTTTCTCCCAATGAAGCTAAATTATCAGAGCCGCCGATATCGGACCACTATAGTATATAGCTGCCATACAAACTGAACCATGTCCTTGTATGAAAAACCTTTTTATTTTACGAGATATCTTCCCTTTTGTTTATGTGTAGGGTCGCATAGGTCGGTGCAACCGAAGTTAACATTTTCAGCTACAGCGCCACCTAGCGCACCCACCAAGCACCCAAAAAAATATTCATAGAAATAATTAAAATTTTTATTTAGTCCAAAGAGTAATGGGAACACAACAAGATTTATTTGCTGGGTCCAGCCGCGCACTGAAAACTCAACTCAGCAGCCACTCAGTCTGTTGCCACTACCACACTCACACACTCTCACGTGCAGCCAGCGCAGTAACACGTACGAATAATTAACGTTGTTTGCAATTGCTATGCTGCCAGCTAGTTTGGCTGCGTTGTTGCAGCAGAAAGCAGCGTTGAAGGAAAAAAAAACTAAAAAAGGGGGCAATGAGACAAAGCACATAAATGTATACATATGTATATGAAAAAAACAAAAAACTACAACAACAATAAATGCAAATTATGTGGAGTTAAAGTGTAGCGCCAACAACTGTTGTTTGGCATTTGCGCGTGCCCAACGCTTATAAATGACACGTGCGCTAGCAAACGGTCTAGCAACGCCCGCGCGTGCACACACACATACGCGCAAAAGTATGCTGTGCTGTACACATATGAATGGTTATGTTATATTTGTTGGTCACCGCACGACCGCCCGCCCGCCCCGTCTAGCCGCGCAGTCTAGTACCACGCCGTCCACAACATTATTTGTGTCTGTGTAGGCGTCTGTTTGCTTGAATTATTATTTGCTGAAAGTGCTATGACATGCACATATGCATATGAGGGAGCAAATATGTATTATATGTATACGTACGTACTAGGGTGGGTCAAAAAACGAATATTGTTTTTTCGTTTGGTACTCTAAAAAATTGGTTCTTATACACCTCTAAGAAAGTTTTTCCAAGTATGAGCTTGTAATTGTAACGGGAAGTTCCTCCGCCTTGCAGTTTTCTATTTATTGTCAGATAGAAAAATTCAAAACTTACTTCCAATTATTTGAAAAAATATCTCCTTAACAAACTTCGACCGTTAATATATCTCAAACGGTGAGGTTTACGAAAAAGTCGTAGGAGACTATTTTGTAAAGCATTCAATTTCCTGCAAAATCTATAAAAGGAGATATTTTTTCAAGTAGTTGGAAGCGAGTTATGATTTTTTTTATCTGATGATACAAAAAAAAAGAAATAGAAAGCAGTAAGGCGGAAAACTTTTCCGTTACAATTAAGAGATAATACTTGGAGAGATTTTTGTAGAGGTGACTTATAAGCTGTTTTACAGAGTACCAAGCGAAAAAAAATATTCGTTCTTTTTGGCCCACCCTAGTATATAATATATATATATATTTTGATGTGTGTGTGTGCCCACGCTAGTTGTGCGACAGGAAGCGCAAAGTGGCGCGCATGCATAACTGCTGAAGTTTTTCCGCGACAGCTGCACCGCAAAAATCTGGCAACAATTGCAAA
Organism: Bactrocera oleae; assembly: GCF_042242935.1. Lineage (NCBI taxonomy): Eukaryota > Metazoa > Arthropoda > Insecta > Diptera > Tephritidae > Bactrocera > Bactrocera oleae. The sequence continues at coordinate 8,341,484 of NC_091539.1, forward strand.
TGCTGCTGCAACTGCTGTTATTGTTATAGTTATTGCATAGTTGCTGTTGTTGTTGTTCTAGCATAGAACCGCATATAAATAATTTAAAGCGCGCGTTGGCATTTAAATTGTGCTGAAATAACATGTTGCTTGCTCATGCATTCGCAGTTTCTGTATGGCATGGCGTATGCGTAATATTTATTTGCCACAGTGAGTGTGTTGTTGCTATGTGTTTGCTTTATGTGCAACGCCCGCGAATTGCATTTAATGTGAAAGTGAAAGCACACACCAACTGTATATTTAGTAATTTAGAATTTTTTTAATGTGTTTTCTGGTTTTTTTTTACGCTCAAGCCAATTCGGGTCACTAGGCGTATGAGTGATATACGGCCCCGCGCGACGTAGATTTGTGGTTATAAAGCGCGCAATTTAGACAGATTTTACACAGATTTCGAGTTGCAATTGTACGCGCAGGTAAAGCCTGAACTTAATATGCGTTGTGAATTTAAGGTTATTTCTCGTATGGCCGACATGGCGTATGATGAATATATACGGTTTTCAGAAATTATGGGCACGGTTTTGTGGAAAATATGCATTTGAATGTAAAAAAAGCAGCAAATTTTTACACTAACTATTCTAAGAGCTGCATTTTTTGCATTGAGAATGAATTTTGCAACGCTGGGTTCGCTGAGATATTTTCAATGCTGGTCTAAGCTTATTCTGGAAGTGATTCGTGCACTATAGAACAAGAACTTTACAGGTCGTATAGCGACCAAATTTTCTGTCTTCAAAGCATTATGAGATACGAGTTTGACTTCTGCCTTCAGTAAATGTGTAAATGACTGACTCAGAGATGTTGGGCAGGTATTGACGGACTTATATCAAGATACCTACCATATGAAACGAAATCATTTACTACATGAATACTCTTAAAATCCCACTGTCACGCCACGCACATAAGATCTAGTTTCTCTCCTAATAAAATAACACAAGGTTTGTTAACTTAACTAATTCGCATGTTGCTCTTTCGTACACAAAAATCGCAGAAATAATAGCGCACGCACGCAAAGCTAACACTGGCAATTCTAGATAGTATAACGAAAAAAAAAGACCAATAATACTATGCAGAAAAATTACATATCTGCCTCGTTGAAAACAATTTCAGTATTTGAATGTTTATTCAAGTTTGCATAAAATTAGCGCATTAAACGTTTTGCGTATTTATTTAGTGCATTTTCATTGTTCAACGCGGCGTATGAGTAATGCTTAAACGTTTTACACAGCTAAATTTTTATATGAATTTTTTATATTTTTTCGTGCTAACAAAATCCAGAATATCTTCTTTTCTTGCGCTTTAATGCGTTTAGGGTTTTCTGTTGCACTTGCATAGTCGCCAAAAATAATATTTTGGATTGCAAGTGGTAATTTTTTAATACTTGAATAATCTAACTGTTCTCTGCGGCGGTTTAAAATTCTGGTAAATTGTTTTTAGCGATTGGTAATGTATGTTGAAGTAATTTTCTTTATAAGAATTGATTATTCACATATCCTCTAAAAAATAAGAAATGCACCTGCATACAAACTAATAACTAATATAACATATAAAACTTGTACTAAAAATATGTATTTAATTAGTGCTAACAAATCAGTGCTATTTAAAAAAAAAAAATAATAATAATAAAATTAATAAAAACTGTACTAAAACAGTACTAAAATTTTTACTGAAAAGAAGCAAACGTTTTTCTCAGAATTAAACACAAATTAGTAACGGAAAAAAGCACTTTACAAAAACTTTGTACTAAACTAGTACTAAAATTGCAAATCTTTTTAAAACGAAATAAAAATTATTAAAACCGACAAAAGGTTTACTGATACTTATATGATTACATGTGGACAAGTTTAAGTACAAAAATACTAGGAATTGGTATAAATTAGTTTTCTTATCGTAATACGTATTCTCTTTTAGTACTAAATTTCTTAAACAAATTTTTAGAAGGAAAAATAGTAGTCGTATACAAAATAGTTCTACTAGAAATTTTTCTACAAAAATTAGATATATAATTTATAATGCTAAACATTCGGTATTAAAAATTTGGTACTTAAAGTTTGGTACTAAAAATTTGGTACTAAAAATTTGCCACTAAAGTATTAAATAGATAGCATTATTTTTTTACTCAAAAACTGAATAAAAAGTTATTAAATTTTTCTGAAATATCAAAACAGAAGTTGTTATGTAAAAAAATGTGTAAAGACAGTGTTTTTAGAACTTGCTTATTTTACTTTTTAGCAATTAATTTTCATTGCCTTTTATTAGCATAAATTTTTAGTTGAAAGTGTTGTTAAAAATTTTAGTACTATATAATTTTTAACACTAGATTTAAAAAATTAATGGAACTAAAATTTAAAAATGTATGATATTAAATTTTTGAATTTTTAGTAAAAAATTTGTTATAATAATTTTTAAGTACTAAACTTTTAGTACAAAATTTTTTAAATGTGTTATTTATATTTTTAATACTGAAATATTTACATAAATAAAGTTAAATTAACAGTTAAGTTAAAATTACATTTAAATTAAGTTTTCCATCCTATTTTTCTTTATACTACAATGCTTACCATCTGGCTCCACCTCTTTTTCTATCTTCAATTATTCTAAAATTTCTAGTGAAAAAAAATTAAATTTTTAGCTACAAACTTACGTTGCTTTCTAAAAAGTTTAGTACTAAATTGTTAAATTTTTTTTATATATCTTAAAAAGTAATTTTGGTATAAATAAATGGAATTACATTTTAAGTACAAGTTACCTGCTTCCTTAAATATCTTTTGAATACCTACAGTTATTTTTTCAAGTACTAAACATTTTTAGCACTTATTTTTATATTTTAAATCTTTATTTTTATTGTATTTTGGCGTTATTTAGTAAATAATTTTCAGTTGATTTTAATAATAAAAAAATTTTAGTACAAAAATTGTTTTATTACTAATTCTCTTTTTTTTGCTTAACGAGCTTAATATCCAAAAAGATAAAATGTTTTTCTGTTTTTACCCTCCGCTTTGCACGACAACATAATGACCTCTTTCCTTTTGGTTCCGCAAAATTTCACAACAATCTATTTAAACTAGCAATTAGTTTTCCGAAAGCATGACAACCATGACTGAGTGACTGACTGATTGGTTGACTGAGCGTGTGTGTGGATGAGAAATGGAGCGGAAAGCAGTAAAAGTGCATAAAGCGCCCAAAAGGTTTTTTCGCTGCCAGACAAAGTGGCATAAGCGTGAGCGGCGTGTCTGTATGTGTGTGGCGCAAAAATATCAAACGTCAAAGGAAAAGTTTTAAAGTGCAGAAAAAAATTGAAGTTTTATAAATGCGGAAAAAATGTTAAATATAAAATATTACACGAGTGACGCACTGCGTTGGAGCGCAAAGGTCAGCTAGCGGTTGTGTGCGCAGAATGCAGTTAGTTGAAGCGTAATGGTGTGTGGCAAAAAAAGCGCCAAAAAAGAAAACACAAAAATTTTACGAAAAGTCGTAAGTGAAAAAGTGCGTACGCTAACTGCGTTCGAAAGCCTGGCAATTGCCACGCCGGTAATGGTTTGAGTAAATGCGCACAAAAGCTCAGGGAACTCATATGCGGTGATTGTCGACAGATGAGTATGTGAGTTTGCGTGAGTGTGATTGGTGCTTATGAATATGAAAGCGAAGCTGCGTCTTTGCCATGTTAAGAGTGGAAATTGGTCGCGACGTCTGAGTGTGCTGGCTGCCACCCAGCTACAAAGGATGTTTTAAGCACGGGTTTGAAGTGTAGACTGAAAAAAGTGAGTCGTTTTTTTTTAATCCATGGGGGTCTATGATACCGCGATATAAACAAAAACATAAAGCAATGGGGATTCTTCACCCTCCAAAGAATTCTACTGGTAATAAGTCAACGAAAGAATGATCGACATAGGAGCTTCTGGATACTTTCGTGGCGCTTAAGACCATGGTTCACGATATATGGTAGACCGCTCGGTTTTACCTGAAACTCAAGACTGTTCACAAAGATGGACAATGGCTATAGAACTACGCAGCAGAAAAGGGTACTTCCTTTGGGTATCTAAAATATCGAAATTTCTACTTTCTGTGAGGGCAAGCCACAATTAGCTCTGATTACCTAAACGGTGATTAGACCGATAAAGTACAAGAGAGAAGAGGCATGTTCTTGCTTAGTAACTAAGCAATTAGAGGTCGAATGCAGCCGGTCAGTCACTGTGAGGATTCGAATAACCCATCTACCCAGATGGTGGAAGGGCCTTACCCTTTTATTTTGGATACACAATATTCTCAAAACTCTAACAGCTATGATAGTGGGTATCTGAGATCTTCTTCTTCAAAGAAGTACTTTAATTCAAGACCAAATCAATTTGGAAATTTGGAAATTTGTAAGATCTTATTTTTGACAAAAGACAATGCGTAGTGAATGTCGGAGGTAACAAGAAAAACGCGGAGTTTCGATGTCGAAAATATGACTAAGGCTCTAAACTTAGGCTTAACGCGGAGTGAAAAGGGAGAAAGTAGTACTAGCAAAATCGATCATTTTGTATCGAGTGATAAGTAAAGACTTAGTGAATAACACAACTTAAAACTCAAGCTTAAAAGATATCACAAGATATTTTGAGGATGAATGCATTCTAGTGATCCATTAGCTGATTGTTAACGAGGTCAACTTAATATAATATTGTTTTTCTGACGCCAGCATTTTCCCAAATATCAAAGGACAATACTCCATTTTTATATTCAATCAACCTGAAATTTTTCCTCGAAAGCCCGCATTTTAGCATTCGGTTAAAAGGAAGCAAAGCAAAGAGTGACTGGGTTTTCCGCTAATCACCGCAAACTCCCAGGGCCATCAAGCAGCCACAACGGACACAGCTGCCGTTTGCACTTTTTCCCGCTTACACATTATTGTCGTCGCTGTCGCCGAAGCGCTGCGGTATTTGCCTACACCCGAGCAGCTGCTGACGGCGTTGCGTAGCGCCGAACCGTCTTTGCGTTTGATTCAATTTCCCTCTGCTCGTTTGGTAAAGTCCCCAAAGCAATCTGCATTTGTTGCGATTGATTTCCTCTTCGCCGCTGCATTGCGCCGTCTTTGTTGCACAATTTTTCGTGTCTTCTTTTGCCGCAATATTCTTTGTTGCTTTTACGCCTTGCCGCTGCAATTTCATTGCTTATTGGTAAGCGTAAAGGAGCGTAAAAGAAAAAAGTGCAATATTGTATATCGAAATGAGTGCAAAATTATTGGAAATTTAATTCACTTTAGGCGCAGGTATCGAAAAGGAAAAGGTATATGCCTTAAGTAAGTAATTAAAAATGGAAATTAATACAGGTTATGTACCTTTTGGAAATCATTTTGCTTGATAAGTAAAAATTAAGTTCCATTGCAGGATTTTGGTATTGTAAAAAGTATTTGCAATAAGAGCGGAAAGTTCTTTATAGCGTCGCTTCATTAACGGGACACCAGAGAAGTACATAAATATGGAAGACAAATGAGTTAGTTGCCATAAAACAGCTACATAGCAACCAGTTCTGCTCCGTCAATTCTACAAGGTCTAGCAAATTTTTAAATGCAAAGAAACCTCGCTTCTGATGAGTCACTATCGATTTGTGTGGCCTGGCGTAGTCTTATGTAACTCAATTCCTCTCCTATCGGCTAAAGCTGGCAGCTTTTAGGCGCTTGCTTTCAGACGGTTCAGTTGTTGACAGTCCAGGTCTAAATAAGGGCCCTTGCGGAGCAGCGAATACTAGATGATTTCCTCACAACCCCACAAAATACATAGCAACGCCTTTCCGATCTTTAATCCTGATTTGGCAACTGTTTGCGCTGGCTTCACGCTATTCGATCGCTAACATTTTCATTTACCGTTGTTGTAAGTGACCTACATTTCATCACCAGTAACCCATCTATCCAACATCAGAAATAAATCGATTTTAATGGGATTCAGCAGCGATTCGCAGATGGATATTCGGACCATGAAGTCCTGAACATTATTGACATTTTCAGCCACCTGCCTTACATTTTTCATTTTATTGAAGAAAAAATGATATATTTTCTCTTTGCTGGTGTCTATCTTTGTCGCAATCGCCAAATTGTCTGTGAAGTTTTTTAGTACGAAAACCTACAATCAGAGGATGAGCGATTTGGGAAAGCGAAATTTATGTTTGATTTTTGGCAGGCCGAAATGATTTGATCTAGAATCTAATCATTGCTCGCATACGTAAATGTATGCGAATGGCTTCAACTTCTCGCTTATTCTGGCTAACCAGAAGCCATATAGGCACGATTGAGAATCCAAGTAGTTTAAGGTAAGTCTTAAGGTAAGACAGTTCCAAACTTAACATATTTCACACAGTTGACAAAAAGACGAATCGATAGAAGATCAAATTTACGGAGAGAACTATGATAACCGAAGTGCTAGGAAACTCACTGGAGTACCGAAAGCATCAAATCGTTTTTGACGCTCACTTGAACAGACTGTATTCATGCTAGTCCCGATTTTCGACTTGCTTGTCACATCTTGGTACAAAATTATATAGCCCAAAGGTAGCACCTTTCAGAGAAAAATGGCAAATTAACTAATTTAATATCATCGTTTTCTCGATCCTCTCTGGCAATAACTTTTGATTTTTTATAAGGAATGGTAAATGGAAAGTAGGAACTTGAAGGGAGTTGAATCTATTCGACTGGGAATAACATTTAGACTTGACTCTTGTAGAATATGGTTAGAGAATCGTTTTGCATGATATGGAAAATAACGGTAGTTGGCTCGCCTAATGCAAAGATTCATGCTGTCTTAATTGCTGATAGGTTTGGTAAGCTTATCTTCCATAGGTGTTTGGTAATAGGTACCGTAGTCTTGAATAATATTTCCAGCATCGGTAACTAGAATAATAAGAGATTTTAGAAGTGACTATTTTTAGGTTTCTCGGATAAGAGAAGGTTTAAAAAGCTTCTCCTCTCTCGGATTTAGATGCGTAGGGAAATGTAAAATCACACATTCCGTAGTCTATGAAAAAAATGTCTGCGTCTCAATGATTCCTTTTATGTTTTACTTCGGAAGCTTTTCTCGCTATGCAGCGAAGATCATAATGGCATGTATAACTATTATAATATCAGTTTATTATCTTTTTGTTGCCACTGTTTCATCTAGAAACGCACCATTGCCTTGGTTTTTTTTCAACGAAAAAAAAACTTTAACGCACAAATTCATATTTACTTTTTGATTAATTACCCACACTTTTCGAGCTGAACAAAAGCCACTTTTGATTGTCTCGTCATTTTCGGCGATTATTGTAAATTAAGTGCATTAGTAAAAGTTACAGACACATTTTTATTATCTTTACTTTGCTAACTTTATGGAAATGAAGAGCAGATTTGGAGACCAGAGGTGGTAGGAATATACCTCTGTGGATGAAGACATCTGACTGTTAGCCAAGTCAGCTGTGTTTGTGACTGCTCATTTTCAAATAATACACCAAAGTGGCACCACTCCCTCCGCTCCTTTGTGTAATGAAGCACCACTTTGTTCGGCAAACATTTGCCAAGTGTATTGGCCAGCAACTTGTCAGTACGAATTCATCATCAAACAGATTAATGCGCCTCATTGCTTGGCAGCTCATATCGCTTGTATCTTTACTAACTTTTCAACTTATCTGTTTGATTGCATGCTTCAAAAATTATTAATTGTCGGCGGCAGCGTACAGCAGCGAAGCCTGACAGCAGGATGGTGGTGGCTTGCTAATGTGATTGCCAGCAGCTTGTGGTAGCACCATTATCAATTGAGTTTATATGCTTGTAGAGTTTTCGTACCGAGGCTTCAAGCAGGAGTACGAAAACAGCTTACTTTCACTTTCTGTTTGTCAAATGAGCTGAAGCTGATAATCATCAGTTTGCGGATGGTATTTATTGAGCGATTTCAAATTTATTTGCTTGCTAAACGTAAGGAAAATAAACCGAAATAAATAAAAATGACGAAAAATCGAACTAATTTTAAAATCGGTAATCTATCAATTTCGGTTGGCGTGCATAAAGGCGCGAGACATTATAGATTTATGAACATTTGTTGCTTGTCTAATGGATGTCTATACATATTTAATGAACTTTGTGGCAAGCGATCGATAAATGGCTTACTTATCATACAAAGTAAGAAGAGAGATAAGAACGAAAGCAGTTATATCAAAAACTAAAAAAAAAAATTGTTTACTTTGGCAGAAGAACTTTTGACCTGATTGGACCCTAAAAACGAAAGTAAAACTGAAACAGGATGGGAGGATACCCAGTTCTCTATCTCTCGGGATGGAAAAATGACAGAACGACTTGCTGAAATCTATCAGTCCGAATCCTTACAAACGGGTTCCAATAAGGATTTTATTTTGGCGGTCCTAAAAATACAAAGTTGCTTATGGTTTTGTGCATTCTGGACACTTCATTACCTCGGGAATTTAGAAATTTTATAGTACAATAAAAAGAAGATAAAGGATTATTGTGGGATTTTGGATACTCCTCTCGAATAAAATTAGGTCCATAAGTCCCGAAGAACATTACTAAGCGTCACATGGAAAAATAACAAAATCTTTAAAAATACTCGTGTTGACTTCACCTTAAACATTCTTGGTAATCAGTGGAAGTATGAATCTGGATGAGATGATTTCAAGATATATTGGATTTCGAAGACGTTCGTAAACTAGCAGAAATCAGAGTTCAATTTAAATTTTTACCTATATTAGCCTATCTGCTTTCGATAAAGAGTTTTAGGTATTATTTACAGTAAATAAAGTTTTAATGGAACTATTTTGGTATCATGCGTATAGATGCTTTGAGGCATTCAAAAAGTTCGATAGAGGTTTCCGAATTATGTTTATGAATCCCTAAGTAAGGCATCTCTAACTGGATGTTGAAAAAATCTACGTGTTCTCTCCCTGAAAAAATTTTTCAGATGAATTGTTGTTAAACAATCAAAAGATGTCAAAGGGAAAATATAAAAGCAGAAGTCATTAATTATAATTATAGTACATGAAATAAAAGTGCGTAAAAGCCAAATATATGAATTTATTTATGTTTGTAACACAAAAGCAATTAATGATTGCTCTAAAAAAATAATAATAATAACAGGTATTCTATTCGATATATGAAATCAAATTAAATGAATATTTATGAAAAGTGATTGGCTGCCAGTGCGTATGAGTGATCAATTACAAATGTCAAAAGTTGCGTTTGGCAGGGAAGCAAAAAATTATTGTAATTAAATGCTGCGCTATATTGTCATGGAAATAATTAAATGAAATACAAAGGTCTCTGGAGCATAATTTAAATCATTAAAGTGAAAATTGGAATATTCAAGCATAACGTATGAACATAAATTTTAATTATTTCGGGATTTTCAATAAATAAAAAGAGGATTGGAATTTTTGAACAAAAAATTTAAGCTTAAGCTCCATAATATTATTTTAATTAATTTCTTTACTTTAGAAATAAAAGCTAATTATTTTTGTCGATTTAGGAGCTAATTTAAGTGCTTTTTGTTGTTATTGGCATTTTCCAATTAAAAAATTAAGTTTAAGCTTATAAAAAAGTATGAAAAGTTCAGATAATAACTTACTTGGAATTTGCAAACTGTTTTAAAGCTGACAGCATTTATACAATAAAAATCTTTTTATGCACCAACAACACTAATTTTCAGCTCTCTCAACTCTTTTACTCTTACCAGATGAGTTTTTGACATTAAAATTCATGTGAGAAGACCCTCTTTAACCTACTAACGCCACTAAAACAGTTCAAACACGTTATTTTTTCAGAGCAGAAACAATCTATAGAAATTTTCCCAACCGAAATCCGGAGAATTTTACACCGGGATATCTTATTTAGATGAAAAAGCATTGAGAATCTACTTCTATTCGAACTGAGTAACCTTTTCCGATTCCTATAAGTCCACGAAAAAGTAAGAAAACGGAATGTTTAGTATCCGTGATTAGAAATATTGGTTTACCTGCAAACTTTTAGCAGCCAGACGGTGCCGACATCGAGTTTCATGATCAGTATACGAAAATGAGATCCTTCTCAATAGGTTTCATAAGAGAGAAAAAGATGCGATCGAAGGGGAGAAAAAGAAACAGAAAGAGGTAGAGTTAAAAATATAAACTGAGAGAAAAATACTCAAGAGAGAGAGAGTAAGAAAGAAAGAGAAATGCAGAAAGAGAATGAGAGAGTTAAAAAGAGAAGCAAAGACAAAAATACAGAAAGTTTGAAGTCCGTAGCCGCAGTAGAAGCCAATAGTTAATTAACTATCCACCACTGTAGTTTAGAAGTGCGCACTATCCTTCTCTATGAACTGGATTCAATATCTTTAGGAAATATTCAATATTTCAGCTGTTCGTAGAGCTGGGCAACCTTTCAAGTATTAAAATATAGCTTTAAAAGTTCTTTGTAAGACTATTTTGTTTCTCGAAACTCTGTGTTCTCAGCCTACTTATATGTTGGTTAATATTTAGGCCTGTCTGCCTGCCTTAGAGATTTCGCGCATTTATATTCTGAAAATCATTTTCCTCTTCTTTTTTTCGTAACTTCTAATTATTTGTTGTTTTTTTCTGTCGTCGTCAACTCATTAATTCGTTGGTGGCTCTTGACCATTTCTTGGTCGCATGTAAGCTCTCGACTTATGCTTGCTCTTCTACGCATTTATTTGACCCTTTTAGTTGTGAGACTTTTGTTGCATGCCACTTTTTGTTCGTACACATGCAGCATACATATGAAACTTATATATATTATATTTGCCCTTATATATATTTGTTTTTAATAAGCGCTCTTCGAAAATGCTTTTGGTCACCATCAAAAAACAGCAAACTCCTTCATGTCAGCGACACTGTTAAAAAAAGGATAATTAATTTGTGCGCGGCTTTGACCGCCACAACAAATTGTAAGTGCCGTTACATTTGTTGTTGTTGTCCATGTCGATGCTGATAGCCAGTTTGTTAGTAGCAACTTTTTGTTATTATTGTTATTTTTGCTCTTCTGATGGCCATTTTGTTAGTAGCGGACGATGTTATTGTTGTTGTTTGGGTCGCGCATACAAACAGTTAATTGAGTTTCAGCAGAAATGCGGGTCGGGTTGTGGTTGTTTTGTGGTAATACTTTTTTTTACTCTCGATATGCGTTTATTTTGCTTTTAATCCATTTCAACTTGGTTTTGATAACAATTACGTGGAGGAGGGACGTCATTGCGTATGAGTTATGTCAATTAATTTGTGGCCACTTACATGCTGCATGGTACTTTCAAGTATTAATAGTGAAATGAAGGAAGAGTCTTACCATAAATGAAAAAATTAAAACAAAAACATAAAGAAAAAAATTAAATGGATTTTTAATTAAATTAATTAATATAAAATGTTTTGCATTCGCATAAATTTGCATACGAACAATCAAATGTTTTAAAATTTCGTTCGTTAATAGGTGTTGATTTGTAATTCTATTATGTTTAATATAATTTTTGTTAAGTACATTTACACATGAAATGGCTTGAAGTTATGATTTTAATACAGCAATTCATAATATTATACGTTAAATTAATATTTTTCAGCATCACAATTTTGTTCTTAATAGCACTGAATTTATCAGACAATTCCAATGGTATTTGTGCCTACACAAACGGAAGGAACCCGAACTTATATCCAGGCAAAAATTTATCTGCTTCTCGTGAATGCGTCATAATGCATGGCGCTTTAGAATAAATTTCTATCGCTAGTTGCAATGTAATTGCAGTACAACTACGAATAAGCCTGCAGGAACGCTATCTCTTTTGTGACAGAGCTCAACAAGTTCTGACAATTCGACTTTATCTTGAAATTGACAACGAAACAAAATTTTTTATTTATTGATTTATGAAATTAGCTCGATTAATCTAGCTCTAGCTAATTATAGCGATTTTTTAAATTTACAAAAGATTAGCTGACTCTCTTTTTCTTAGCTTTTTAGAGACTCACTGAACTTACATATATTAGCTGAATTTTTATGATCAATTTATTCTGGTTTCCAAACTTTTCTGTTTCTGTTTCCGGGTCTGAATCTAAGCTGCTACTTTTAGGGCGAAACATCACGGTGGCTGGTATATTTTATCTTTTTCACTATAATATTGGTCCACCTTAAAGAGTAGATTTTTCAGACTTTTCTTGTTAACAGTTCTTCAAATGCCAAGGTTTCTTCATGTCTTGCCAATCAGTTTCTGTTCTTCAAAAATTAAATTTTCTACATTTTCACGCTTTTAATTACTCCTTCAAAAATGTATTTATTGTTGCATTTTTTCCTGTAATTAATATTAAATTCATGCAATTGAATTAATTTCGCTTCCATGACAGCAGAAATGCTAATTGTGCGCAATTAAAAGGGCAAACGAATTAAAAAAAAAAAATAAATAAATAAAAAATCACCAAAACAACAGCAGAAAGAGATTGCTATCAAATTGTTGTTATAAACTGCTTGGCAGCACTTCAATGATTATTGCCAAAACGCTAGCCCGAAGGTCGCTTTTTAGACTACGCGCTTGTATGTTGAGGTACCATTAGTTGCAAGTGAAGTGCATTTGTCTGCCAAACATCAGGCGATTTTTGGAGGGCTCGCCAGTATTATACACCAAAGCTATGAAATTAACGCTTAAGTGCGCTGGCTTTGACTTCCAGGAAATGCGCTCGTCAAATGGTCGGCGGCGTGTCTCGTTTTGAACTTGATTTAATTATGCGGAATTCATTTAGTATATGTATATATATATACAGAAAATGCTGGCATTCATAATGTGTTAAGTAATGAAATTTAGAGTGTCATTTTATGAAATCGCAGTAAAATTACCACTTTTAGAATTTAGGAACAGTTGGAGAGCTGGAAGGGTATCAAAAAGGGAACTTAGATCTTTTATTATATAAAGTTGGCCACAAAGTTTGTAACACCCAGAAGGAAATGTGGGAGATCCGATACTTAATATATAATTGGTCAGCGTAACGAGTGGAGTCCCGCAGCTTTTGTAGTATCAAGAAGCTGCTCATTTGTTGGAATGTCAAGATATCTTCAAAAATTTCGGCATAAATTATTGTCCAAGGCAACGGTGTAATTTCCTAACAAATTGTTCAGATCGATTCACTATAGCATATATATAGTTGCCATACAAAGTGGACGATCGAAATCAAGATAAAGTTTATTCTGTATGATTTTATGTTATAAGAAATGCACTTGTGAAGTATATTTTAGTTTCGGTGCAGCCGCAGTTGACGTTTTTGTTGTGTTTAGGTTATTTTGATACCCTTTGTTGTTATAATATTATATAAACATATCCATTTTTTAGTGAACTTATTCTTCTAATAACTCCATGCAGTGGATTCAACCACTCCTAGACAAGGCTTTAAATATTTTTCCATATTTAATGTTGTAAATGTTTTACTCCAAACCGACTACTATATTAATTACTCATTCTTAGTTACCAAAAATGTAAATTTAGCATATAAACAAATGAAATTCAATTTGTCCCCAAAAACAGTTTAAATTTTTCTACCTCAAAGGTTTAATTTCTTCAGAACCTTGTCCTTAACCACTGCCAGTAAATCATGCTCTTCACCTTGCTCTGTACTCCTTCATATCAGCACTTCTTTTGCTGTGGCTCGCCTTACTCATACTCAGACGACCTTTTGTTACGAACACACTTTGTTAGTCAACAAGTTAATCATACGCCCTGCTGACCAAAGCGACCAATGCAAATACATAATGCTGAATGAGTAGACGCATACAAATGCATACGAAATGTATAAAGTGCGCTTGTTTGCAAGCAATTAAAGTACAAAATCGAGTGCAAATACAAAAATAGCAAAAACATCTTTTGTGCAATAAAAAGACACATACATACAAGCATATGATTTGCGGTTTCAGCAGAAGGTAAGCAGAAAGAAATGATAAACCATGGAAAGGTGATAACAAAACGATGGATAAAAGTATTTAAAAATGCTACATATGTATGCATATGAAATAAAAGATATATATACATTTATAAACTGCTCAACAATATTATTTGACTGGCGGCAACAATATTTTTTTTTTTTAAATAATATAAATAATTAGAGTAATATAAATAAATAAAGCCAAAAATAAACAATATGAATAAAATATGAAAAAAATAAGAAAACTATGTTCGAGTGGCACCGAATATTAAATATTTTCATATATACGCTATAAAAGGAATTTCGATCGAAATACTGGAGATTCTCATATATGGTAAATTGAGCTTAATGGAAGGTATGAACTGATTTCGCTTAAATTCGGTACCACTTTACCTGACGTTAGTTTTAACATGCTCACCTAATTTTATTAATAGTAAACTTTAAATTCAAACGAAAAGATGGATAAACTGCATATACTTATATGGCATATGGTATTTCGGGATTAATGGCAGGTTTGAACCGATTACGCCCAAAATTTCATTGCTTGTTGTTCATTTGAACATACACACCTTATTTCATTAAGATATTTCAAATATTCGATATATAAGGTATGAAGTACTACAAAATAACTGATGTTGTCTTATATGGTATATGCTGATTAGGGGAAAGTATGGACCTATTCTGTCTAAATCAGTATCTATTCACCATTTACAGTATTTTTAATACGTATATTCACCAAACTACATTAAGATATCTCAAATATTGACCGATTTATAAGGTATAAAGTCGAACAGAAAAACAGAACTCCTCACATAAGGTATATAAAGTTTAAATACAGGTATGGAACGTTTTTTTCCGGTATTAGATATATTAAATATTGAGCGATATTAATAGTTCAAATTAGAAAGGTGCTAAGCCTAACTTACATAGCTAAACAAAAAGGTCACTGATCCCATAAAATGTAAACAAAGGTATCATTGTCCTGAATGTAATCAGTGGTTGTTGTCTTGGCAAAATGTAAAGAAAGGTTGTTGATTTGGCTGAATGTAAAAGGCAGAAAGAAGAATATATACGAGTAGACTGATTTTCATAATATTTTTTTACCGAACCACGTTACCCTAGGTTCGGTACCTACCTAATTTCAGTGTCATAAGTTACTTTTTGCTAGTTATCTATTGAGTAGTGAATTATGAAGACTAGAATCGATATAACCGTTATGTGGTAGGTAGATGTGGTTATGGACTGACTTTTACAAAGGCATCGAGGACAATGAGATATTGGATGAGATTGCCAAGACTGGTGCACGGCTATCACCCCAAAATGTGGTCAACATTTGTAGACCCATACATTGTCTATGCGATGATCTAAACAGAACCTGGCAAGGAATACTTAAATGAAAACACGATGGAATGAACTAAGTGGGTAAAAACCGTCAACGTCATGAAATATACAAAGTTCCCACTGGCACTCGATAGAGCATACGACTGCAGAATGTGGCTAACAGATCGAGAAGACCGCAGCAAATGTCAGGAGCAAGGTACTGGGGAAATATTGGAGCATATCTTGTGCACTTCTCTCGCATTGGCAAGGCAACGTTTTAAATATTTGGGAGCCCCACGGTATGAGACACTGGAAGAGGTATCGTTATAAGGTCCAGAGTCTGTTGAAATTATCGTCAAACGCAGTCATCCTAAAGGATGACTACTCCTCCTGAACTTAATAACGCAATTCTATCTTGTTTCGCAAAGAATAAAAACTGGTATATGAGTGGCTCATTAACCTACGGGCCTAACCTAATCAAACCTGAAACAATCAAGATTGCGTGATATAAGTAGTAGATGGCTGGGGTTGTAGCGCGATTTGATGAATTTTCGAATTATACTAAGAGGATACTGATTTTCTACAATAGCTACCTCGGTTTGAGATTTTTAGCGTGATTCGTAGTTTTATGAAGTACCGTTATATGAAATTGGGCGTGGTTAATGTTCGATTTTACACATTTTTACATCACTGCAATGGGTAGTGTAATACATATCTTGCATGTAGTTTGGTTCTGATAACGCTAGTAGCTTATAAGATAGGCCAATTTAATTTCTAAGTAGGCGTGGCGGAGGCTTCAAGTGTAGATAAGGAGACCTATTACTTGGTTTCTTTATTTTGAGCAGTATGATATACATATGGTAAGTATCTCCATATCGAGCACTTTAAATACATGCTGCAACAGCAACCAATAGTATCACAAACTTATTATACACTGGGCGACATGTTGCATGTGTATATAAAAAAAAATATAATGAAGTAAAATATCGAAAGAACAGCCAAGCTTTGTGACTTTCGGTAATTAAAACATTCTACCCAACCACCAAAGCGTGGCAATCAAAGAGAAGAATAAAGCTAAATCAAAGGGAAAACTCGAAGCAGAATTTTGCATAGAAAAATAAAACAATAAGCATAACCATAACAATTATCAACAAAGTATTGTACATTACAGTGAAGACGTACAAAGTTGAAGGGACGAAGCGGAGAGAATGCGGCTTGCGCTTGCCAATTAAAATACGCAAGTATAACGGTAAAATACTAAAAAATATAATAGAATTGAGCGACGAATCGTCAGACACATGCAACAGGACAAACCAACACACATACCCCGGTTGCTGCCTTCTGCCCTGTGGCATGTGGCAGACAGTGATGAGCTTATGCGAGTACGTATTGGATTTGTGGCATTTGTAGTTGGAACTGAAATTATTTTCGGTTTGCGTAAATATGTAACAATAACAACAATAATAATAACAACAACTTTTAGTATGGCAATAGCAGCACTGGCTTTGCTTGCAGCAGCATATTTATTGCGCTGCAGCTCTGGTCGAGTGGCAAGTCGACAGTGACCCGCTACAAAAGCATACAAGCTTTCGGTAAGTTTGCATGCACTGGAAATTATCGTTAATGCCATAATAAGCTTTTGTCATTTTCTAACTTCGTTATGTGCATACTCCGCTACAACAAATGCTGGTCATAATGGCGACAAATTACCACACAAACACACTCACACAAATACGTATAAGTACAGACATAAATGTGTAAGAGTGTTGTCAGTAGTTTAAGCATTTCTATGACTTTTGCTAGCATTGCTATAAAATTTAATTAGTGTAATTTAATTAGTTTGCTGTGCAAGTAGAATTGCTGTGGCTGGTGGTCGTTTTGATTGAGCAGTGAATTAGCAAAAGTGTGAATTGATTACTTGAAATTCGAGATAATTAATTGTAGGTTGTTAAGTGCGTAGAAAATTTATAAAAATTATATTTATGTTAATTAAAACATAATAATACCAAATTTTAATAAGAAAATGTGCAAAAATTTTTTTTTAACAAAAAAAGTATTAATTGCAGTAAAAAATGGATACAGAAATGTATGTAAAAATTATATAAATTTATTAAATTTAAACTATTATTAAAAAATCAGCTTTATAAATCTAAAAGAAAAATGTGAAATAAATAAAAATTAATTAAAAAAAAAAAAATTTAATTAAAAGTATTTGACCCTATAAAATAAAAAAAAAAGGTTCATCATTGATAAAAATGTAAACTATGGTTGTTGACTTGGCTAGAGGTTCATTGACCGCATAAAATGTAGACAATGGATCCATTGACCTCATAAAACGTAGACAAAAAGGTCACTTATCCCATAAAATGTAAACAAAAGTATTATTGTCCTGAATGTAAGCAGTGGCTGTTGTCTTAGGTAAATGTAAGGAAAGGTTCTTGACTTGGCTGAAGGTCAAAAAAGCCCATTGACCTCCTAAAAAGTAAACAAAGGGGCGATTGACCGCATAAAATGCAAACAAAGCGGTCATAAACGCAAATGTAAACAAAGGCTGTTGACAACGTAACGAAAGGGCGTGGACACCAACATCGTGCGGTTTATCACCGCTGGAAACATTTTTGTGGGCTTCTTCATAGGCTTCAGGAAATATGAGAGAGACGATAGACGCCTTGGAAGAAAATATTCGGCCCCATTGCTGCAAAAAGTGGTTAAATACGACTTGGCTCGTATTGGGCCTCTCGGCTGGAATTTAAAAGAGCGAGCAGCGCTGACCGCTTGCCCGAAATAATCTTTAAAACATAATGGCAAACTCTTGACTTCAAAATAAAGGTAAATTCTTGGCCATAACATTAAGTTATATGCGTTTTGTTTCTTCTAAAAAATCATGTCTTAAATAACACACTTTATATCTTCATTAATATGAGTCAGATTTTGGTGCTAATTTGGCTCTGGTGCCACCTATCGAGCTTTTACTATGCCGACAATTCTATCTCTTTCTAAATTCAAACAATTGGTAGACAAAATTTGAACGAAATCGGTAGAAGAAATAAACATTAACTTCCAACCTGCCTCCTTTATGATCTTAATGCCTCCAAATTTATTAACTATCAACTCGAGTTCAGCTTCAAACGTTTCAAAGAGGACTAAACCACCTGTCACTCTCCTCTCTTATGCGAGCTAAGAGCAATGTATAATATAATTTATATATATGGTATGTACATGGCAGCCACCAACAGCACATCGCTGGTTGACATTTGTAGCCATTACAACTACAACAATGTAATATATGTCATACAAATTGCTAGAAAATATTTTAAAATCAACACAAATCCACTTTAGTGGCACAGGAGCAACGAAAATGTGGAGAAATAAGGCAAATATAAGATATAAAACAATAACAACTACAAAAGGAAAAAAACAAAAGGCTAAATAACAGTAGGAATGCAAAACGCAATACAATAAACAAGGCTGGTGTGGATTGTGTGTGAGAGAAAGGGCCAAAACAAAACATTGAAATGGCACAACTGGGGCATGACAGGCGTGGCGCGCTGTTTGTGGCCCACCGCCAGCGCATTAAATGTTGGTGCGGCGAATTTGAATAGAAATGACATTTGTAAAACCGTTCACAAATTGTCACAACGCTTAGTGGAGCGGGCCACATGTCAGTCTTAGTTTCATTGTGTGCATGTGTGAGTGATATGCATGCATTTTATATATGGTAGAGCAACTCTACGCCATAATACATACACGCACATGCACTGAACCTCTTGCCCCAGCTTATAGCGCCGGTTCCGCCGTCTCCATGCCGCGGCAAGTTAATGTCCTGCTGATTTTATGGCATCGCAGAGTGACTTGGTAATCAGCGAAAGGGGCAAATCTGCAACCAGCTGAGCTGCTGCTGCGTAGGTTAACTGCTTGCTGGCGGCGCTGCGAATTGAATAAAGCAATAAAGTTAATTTAGTTACATACTTGACGCACACGGGTTGTAGAAAAGGCAGGCAGCAATGGTGGAAAAAATGAAAAAGGCTAAATGGAAAAATACGAAAAACTTTTGTCAGTCGCTTAAAATTTGTTTGAAACAAAACTTTTTGTCCTACAGCAACCACCCGCCACTTTGGTGCGGTCTAGTTTAGTTACTCGCTTTTTTTTTGTTGTGTGGCTGTTGTTTCTATTGTTGTTGTACGCTAAGTAGTTATTGTATTTTATGTTGCTGTTATGTTTTATTTTTATGCTATTTTATGTTTTTGTTGTTATTGTAGTTTTTGTTGTTGTTGTTTCTATTGTTTTATTTCTGTCGTTGTTATATATTTTGTTGTTGTTGTAATTTTTTGGTGCTGTTGTTCCTGTAGTTTCACATTTTATTATAGTTTTTGTTATTGTTGCATTCTGTGTGTTTTTTTTGTTCAATGTATTTGTTGTAGATTTTGTTGTTGTATTCATTGTTCTTGTTGTTGTTGCAATTTATCTTGTTCACTCGCTTGCAACGCATTTTGTGGTTTAAGTTTATTAGGCAGCCACCAGCTGATTGCCCACAAAGCAGGCAGCGGGTGAAGCAATGGTTAAATGACTAGCTCTTGCTATTGTTGTAGTAAATATGTGTATATGTGTGGTATGATATTTAAGTTAAACACATAAGTCGCTCCAAAAGTCTTGTGACATAATACACTAGAGTGTGATTAAAAATTTAAGGCTTAAGCAGCAGACACAGTAGCGGCAGCAGCACGTGGTCGTTAAGTTGCCTCGTGTTGGTGGTAATTGATTGGCGTGCATAATAAACTAGATTTGGGTCTTAAGAAAATTAATATTAAAATTGAATGCATCGAATTATTAGTTAAGAAAGCGCCTAAGCGTAAAAGTGTAAATAAAAAATGTAGGTTTTTATATGTACATATATGTGTATTTTTAGATATTAATCACGCCCCCAAAACGATATTACTCAAAGACACAAAGGGTGTATTGACTCACAATACAACTAAACTATAAGGCTCTAGATCGAATACTGTAGTATATGGAGTCACTAGATAAAGGTAAGAATGCTTCTAAAAATATTGAAAAGTGGGCGTGACCACGGCTTCTGGTAGGATTTAAATACATATCTAATGAGATATGAGAGTTATCTTAGAAAAACTTAAGAACACTTTACAATAAAAATGGTTTAATGGTCTGCAATATTAATACAAAGTATAGAGTAATAACCACGCCTACCTTCTATATAACGGTGTTGTCCAAATCTACTTAAATTGAAATCATTTGCTAAGAAATATTGCCCGAAACCCTAGGTGACTGGTGCTATAAATGGTGTGATAATACGAAGTATATAGTAATAACCATGCCCACTTTAATATTGGTATTGACCAAACTACTTAAAGTGGTATTACGCGCTGAGGCATGGCATCTTAGCTTAGGTGGCTTTGAAATAGGTATTTTTGGATATTAGGAATTCTATATGGTATATATTATCGACTTTAATGTCATTTCCACACAATCGGTTCGCATTTTTCGATATTTGTCATAATTTTTTCAAACATCATATGAATTGCGAGGTTACCTAATATTAGTTGAGCACAAACTTTGCCCTTATATACCTGTAACCTCTACCATGGCATATAGTTTTTTAGAGTTATCAAATTTCTTAGAGTGATAGCTGTCAAATTACCTGTCAAATGTAATGATACACGACATTTTAGTTGCCCACGTCGAAATCAATCTCCCAAGGGACAAATGGTTCCAGCAGGATGGTCCATCAAACAAAAAAAACTTTTGGTTATAGTTCCGCTCGAAATTAGATCTAACCTTATATATTATATGAAATAATAAAGAAAATTTCTTAATTTATCTCCAGTCAAATTTTGAAACTTCTTTTACACACACTATCTATTATGTATGCATCCATAAAACAGAAAGTACCGCTTGTCAGAATTTTTCGAACATTCTTGTTTGTTTGGTAGCAACAGCTGGTCAAGCACAAAAAAGGGTAAAAGATGACAGTTGGTAGCTGATAAAAACCAAATCGAAATTGTGTTGGGAGTGAGTTTAAAGGAATAGGAGAGCTTAAGCGTTGTCGGACCTAGAAGCTCAGCATATTAAAGTGGGTATAAATATTAAGGGTAGTGTAGGATATAAAGCGGTAAGTATGAGCTGCGAAAGCTTGTCAAAACTGAGTGAGTAGGGAAGCAAATGTGCAACTGTCGTAGCAAAGTAAAACAAGTGCAATTTGTTGTTTCAGCTCTTCGTTGATACAGATGAGTACAAAGCGGCAAGCGTAGGAAATCAATTGTCGGTGCTTGCAGTGGCTGTGTGCAAAATTCTCGAAGGAGAATTGTTAAATTTTTAGTGCAAACACTAACTGACAACCGAGAAGAAACAACATACTTGTACATATTTACGCACTAAAAAATACTGCCCAAAAGAAGTGTGGGCATTTTGAGCAGGTCAAGCTGCAATACATAAAAACAAAAGACCGACGTCTAACTGGACATTAAACTGTGATAAATGTCATAAAAAGAGTTTATGGCATTTAAGGCTTGAAAAGCTAAGTAACAAGTATTTGTTTTATGCCGACTAACAAAGTGACAAACTACCCAGTAGGTAAATTCTAAGCCGTATATATGCAGCAAAATAAAGACTAGTTTTAGAAGTGAATGAGCTTACAGCAGTTGCGTATGTATGGTAGTTGTAAAGTGAATGTCAGTTAAAAGCTGTTAAATAAATGTTAAACTATGCAAAATAATTTCAGATGACTGACAGATGGGTGTCAGAAGGTAAATGTCAAATAGCTGTCAGTTGGCAACGGCAGCTATCAAAAGAAGAATGCATGTCAAATGGATGTTAGTTAGAAGCTGTCAAATAAATGTGAGACAGTACAAAAAAATGCCGACAGACGGGTGTCAGAAGGTAACTGTCAAATAGATGTCAGATGGCAACTGTCGGTTGGATGGTAGAAGGTAGCTGAAATATGGATGTTAGATGACAAATGTCAAATCTGCTAGGTGTCAAATAACTGTCGGTTGAAACTTGTCAAATGGATGTTAGATGGCAATTGTCAAATAAATGTGAAATGACAGCCGTTAAATGGGTCAGCTGACAACTTTCAAATATATGTTGGATGACCGCTGTCAGATGGCAACTGTTAAACAAATGTCAGATGATAGCGGTCAAATAGAGGTTAGATGGCAATTGACAAATAAATGTTGGATAGCAGCTATCAAATGGGTAGGATGCCATTTTTCAAATGTACATTAGAAGACAGCTGTGTGGATGATACGGTCTGCAGCTACCAAGTTGCTTTTAAACAAATTCCGTACTGGGTAAACACTTCTACATTTCATATAGGTATATGTATAATCTACAATACAATACCACTGAAGTGTATACACACCATATGCCATATTTCATGGTTAATATGAAAGCACTTATGGTCATTTGCGGAAACTTCAGTTGTTGCTAAGAAAATGAAAATATTCAAAACTAGGAAACGAGCACAAAAGTGAGTGGGAGCAAGTTCTTGCATAGAAGTTGCTTGCCAAATAATTTAAATTAAAAGCCAAGAGCTTGTAAAATTTCATAATAGCAATTAAAATATAAGTATGCATAGATCAAAAAATATATAATAAATATATAGTTATTTATATAAATACATATAAGAAAATAAAAGAGGTTACCCGCAGAAAGCAACAGTAGTAAGCTTAAGCTGTTGAGGAAAATTTGTGGTTAGAAGCGGCAGAGAAATGGTACAAAAAAGGATTCTAACTACGGTACAAAAATAAATGTTGGTGTTTTAAAGTTGTTGTTGTGAGCTTAATAGTTTTTTGTTGTAAAAAATTGGTTGTATTATGAAGAAACGCAACACAATTTTAAAGTTGGTAGTTGTTAATGATTTAATTGTCTATATATTATTTGCTAACACTTTAAAAGAGCGCATATCTACCGCTAAATTTATTCCAACTAGTTGTTATTGCGCAAAATTAATTTAGACATATTTTATTTGACAGTTTTGGGTGCGCCTACTAAAGTTTCAACTCAATTATTTGGTTGCTCAACAACTTTTCACATATTTGCGCCTAAATGTAGGCAATAATTTTTCCAATTTGTGCGCCTGTAAGTAGTCTATTTTGTCAACGTACGCCTACAATTAGGCAACATTTTTCATTAAACTTATATTATCTTACAAATATTCGGGTGAATTAACGCCTAAAAGCAGCTGTTGTGGTTTTGTAAAACCTATTTGGAGCTAGCATTTTTAGTTGGTAACTTTTTTCGGTTCGCTGAAAAAAGGTTTGGCATTAACGCCCGAAAACATGCACACACAAAATTTTTGTTAGTGTACAGTTACTTTTTTAATTACAGTTTTTCATTTCTTTTGTTTCACGCTCGATTCGCAAATATTTTTGATTATGTGCGTACACATATTTTTAATTAACACTGTTGTGACCTCAGTTACAGCTTAATTGCCTTTTAAATATGTTTCATGTGTTCAAATGTGTATGTGAGTTGCATGCTTTTAGGCTTACAGGCAAGATGAGGCTGATATGCGGAAGCGGAAATTTGTTATGTTTGTAAATTGGTTTAAATTGCGGTTTAATTTTAACACATTTTTTCGCTTTAGGCAATTTTGTGTGTTACTAGTAGGCAAATTTAGATTTATGTTGATGAGAGTTTTTTTTTGTATTCGTAGCAAGCTTTTCGGCTTTAATAAAAAACTGTAAAAATTTATGTTTGAATCGAACGTAAGTATAAGGAGAGCGCCGGAAGCATTGTGACCACAAATTTCAACCTCAGTCACTTGTATTTACCAGAGCTGTGGTATTAAGCTTTGATTCTGTAATTTTTCTCCTAGTTCAGACTCCTAAAAGTATGTGAAAAGTATGTGTGTAGCTCAGTTTTTATTATGCCGTCTTTTACAAAGTTGTGGGACAAAATTTTCACTAAGTCTCTACCCGAAAATGGAAAACCCTTACCTGTAAATTTAAATCTTCAGGTTGGAGGCCTTTAGGATGTCTACTTTCTGGAAAGAAACAGCAAAAAAATGTTTCAGTCGAAAAAGGGATATTTTATTATAACTAATCACAATTAAGAATAATTTAGTGCCGTGCTATATGCCTGAGAGTCAACCGGAGGTTTGGAAAAAGCGCAGGTGGGATCATGGAAAACTTTTGCAAATATATATTCTCCAGGGAATCCATTTTTGCTTAGACTGTTAAGACCCCTTTAAGAACTTTCTGAAGCTTTCTTAGGTGACGTAGGAGCTTGTCCTGTTAAGGTGAGCATTTTCATGGATGAATTGGAGGCCAAAAAATGACTGAATCTCAGATGCAATGAATATTTAGACGAGTCAAGTCGTAGTTGGTTTTATGTTATTGAATTCTCTGAAGATACTAACTTAGTCATTTTCTGGTTAGATGAAACTTCGTTAGGCAGTAGGCATTAGAGCCTAGATTCAGTTTCCTATCATGCTCTATACAACATTCGAATTTTGATTTATATCTGGTCTCGCAATGCCAAATCGCCAAAAATTATGCAAAATAAATGCTGGGCTTTCATAACCACTGGACGAAATTCAGTGTGTCTTCAGAGTTCTCTCATTATTATGCAGCCTAAAAGTGGGCTATACAAAACATATTAATATTAATATTGACCAATAACCTGAAAATATACAACAACCAATCGAAATATTAACTTCTATTTTGCGTAGAGCTTCATTACAGGGATAAGAACAAGATAGTACAGTAATGACCACAACTGTGAGTAATTGAAATGTTGGTTTTTGGTTTTCGCTTAACGTTTGACCATAATGCCTGCAAAGTTGCTGTAATGTGCAAACGCAGTAGATTATCTGCTAGTCTGCAGAGTCTACACTGAATTCGCGCTAAGCCAACGCCAAATACTGAATGGTGAGCCTCAATTGCTGACTGGCGACAGGTGTGAACCTTCCACGCTTAGCGGGAATGGCTTAAGGTGGCCAACAAATAACCGCTAAAGCGCGCTCAACATAAACTGCTCGCCAAACAAATGACGAGAGCTGAAATTTCGACATTTTAGGCGAACGAAACTATTCACTGGTTGGCCATATGGGTTTTTGTTGGATTGCATAGCGCAAATGATTTGCAAAATGTGCGCAAATGAACGCGTAATGCGCGCATTGAATTTAGTATACATACATACACACTCACACACACACACATCAACACGCCACTGATGATAAGTCGTTGCTGGATTTTAGGCGTTGTGGTAAATCGCAAACATTTTAATTTACATTTGCGTATGGCAAAAAGCTCAACTTCGCCACGCACTCATAGCGACAGCGTATACAGGCTTTAACAACAACAAAAATAGTAAAAGCAACAACACGATAAGAAAAATAATATTTGTTGTTGTCATGTCATTTGGCTTTCGAAATGAGCCTCATCACATTGACTGCGTCAAATTGCTATCCTGGTTGTTTTTGCTTTTTACTGCAGTTGTTGTTGCTTTTGTTTAGGGTTTTCCACTACCTTTTTGCCGCAATTTAGCAGTGACTACGCGCTCATGATGCTCTAAGTATGTGTGCACAACTCACTTAAGTGAAATTGAATTTGAAATGTACGCTCTTTGGAGGGCCAACAGTGCGTATACGCAACCTAAGTGCCATGTAATTTTATAAAATTTGGCAAATTCGCGCGTGTGTGTGTGCGGGCACGTTTTTGGTGGCTTAACAACTATCCAACATAATATGCGGTGTACACGTAATGAGATTGCTGCAGTTCTATGTGCAAAATTCAGATTTTGCTTGTTTGTTTTATAATTTTTAAAGTGACCTTTACGTTTACCAGGACTATGTGGCTTATTTGAACTTTAAAAATTATAAGGATAAATGCGTAAAAGTAGTAAATCGAATAAAAAGCAAGAAAAAAAAATAACTTCGGCTAATAATTCGGCTGTGAGAAATTTCATGAAGGTATCTTGGTAAATAAAAAATTTGCTTATACTACTTTAGAACTTAATTTGGATCGGTCAGCTTGTGCGAAGGCTGTATGCTATAGTAGTTCGATCTGAAGAATATATTCGTATATTTTGGCGATGCCTTGGACTATAATCGATGTTAAATTTCGTGAAGATATCTTATCAACTTAAAATGTTTTCCATACAAGGACTTGATTTTAAACGTTTGATTTGTAGGACAGCTATATGTTATAGAGGTGCGATATTATCAATATGTTCGAAGAGTGTAGCACTGCCTTGGGCAATAATTCATACCGAGTTTTGTGAAGATATCTTGTCAAACAAAAAAGTTGTCTATATAAGAACTTGATTTTGATAGATTAGTTTGTATAGCAGCTACATAGTTAGTAGTTCGATATCAATGCTTCCCAAAAATTAGCAGCTTCCTAGGGAGAAACGGGTATGTGCAAAATTTAAGGCCGATGTCTCAGATATACAGACGAACTGAAAAACGTTCATGGCTAAATCAACTCAGCTCATCATGCTGATTATTTATATAGATATTTTTGTGGAGAACCAAATATACCGTGTTCAGGGGAAGGATTAAGCTATTAGAAGAGAACGGTAATCAAAGATCATTTGTTCGAAAATTATTTTATTGGAAACGTGTAAGCCGAATTCCTCAATTTTTAGTTACTACAAACCAAATTATGCTGAATAACATCTTTACGCAAATACGTTAAAATAACTCTTAGATTAGGCTTTATATACGACACGAAGTCAACCAAAGGGATTGGTATATAGAGGCTAGACCAAGGCCTGGACCGATTTTAACGCTACGCCTCATGTTCGTCATGTTCAAAATATTTCAAAAAATATTAATCGCTATAGTCGGTCAAAATTTAACCAACAATTAAAAAATAAATACTTTAGGTATATTTGGGTTGAGTTAAGGGTTGGACTGAATTTATATGCTTGGAATTAAATCACCGGTTCTCACTTAATCCTCAGTATTAAGTTAGTCTTAGGCACAGAGGTTTTAATTTTCGGTCTTGGAGATTTGAAAAGCTATTACCGCCAATTTTAGATAAAACTTGTTAGGCTGTGTATGAGCTAAGTTTTCGTCGGCAAGGTTATAAATATTTAAGAATATGGGAACAAATAATATTATCTTTATTTGTGGAGTATACACCGTAGACAAAAACTTAACGAGTGCTGTGGTGAAATCTTAAGAAAGGAAGAAAATAATTAAAAATAAACAAGGTTGGAAATAAAGCAGGACATACAGGTGAGGACCAGCCTGAAATAGACTTTGTTGAAAGCAAAATGTGGTCCATAAATTATAGATTAAATGAGTAATTGCTTTTTTAGTGCCTTGAAATAGCAGCTGAATGCAGATAAAATAAACAAAATAGATATTCAGCGACTACTGATTCCAAAAATGGTTATAGAAGACCACATTAGTAACAACCTGACCAAAAATATCATTCGAATATTGAGATTATATAGAATTATAAACTTTTTGTATACAAATATTTGCATACCTTTAGTATTCATTCCGACCATGTGTTTAGTATAGTTTTGTGCTTCAACAGTAGCCTTGCACCATAAAAGCATGCTAAAACTTTTCTCACAATTTATTTGGAAGCCATAATTTGAATAATAATATTTTTCTGAAAGTCAACAAAAGTCATATGAAATGTCACAAAAGTAAAAAAAATAGAGATATATGCAAAGTTTCACCTCATTTGTATTCACCAGAGCGGGGAAGAATTTTAATATTGCATAAGGGGTAGTTCATTGTTGACGTAGACGCCAAGAAAGCTGGCAAGTATAGAAATCAGCTGCTAAAAGTATGCTAAAGTTGTAAGGCTGCAAGTTTAGCGAGACATAATAATTTTGAAAGAGCGAGAGTGCAGAACACAGCCATTTGAAAGGACGAGAAAGAATGCTAGAAGAAAGAGAAATACT
The DNA here is from genome assembly GCF_042242935.1 of Bactrocera oleae. Classification (NCBI taxonomy): domain Eukaryota; kingdom Metazoa; phylum Arthropoda; class Insecta; order Diptera; family Tephritidae; genus Bactrocera; species Bactrocera oleae. The sequence continues at coordinate 8,369,615 of NC_091539.1, forward strand.
AACATGATAGTGGTTATAGAATTTTACGTAAAACTAATGCCTAAAGGTGTGCTTAAGTTATAAAATATATATGTTAACTAGGCAAAGTGAATATGACACAGTGAAAGTACAGAGACATGTTAGAAGACTAGAAAGCAAGACATATATTATATAAACAAGCTGATTATAACATTTACCTTTCAATAGAAGTACAAAGGTATTCTAAAGTTGTAAAAGTTACATGTTAATGAAACAAAATAAATATAAGAGAGCATATATGAAAGAGAAAAAGAGCGCTAACTCCGCAATATAAGAAACAATGTACAGTGGTGTCCAAAGTAAGAGCACTCCCTGTGACATTACAGAACGAGAGTTCAACCAATACAATTGAGGTGAAATAGCACAAAAAACTTGCTGCTTTGTAAACTCACCTCACAACAACACTCACTTTACTTAATTTCTTTCTTGTACAAAGGTAAACGTTTAGCTGTTATTGGCAGCTCGTTAGCGGCGCGCGTAATAATCGTTAACAGCGCGACGGAAAAAATTCAACATTTAACATAAGCATAATGGCTAAGCTAACGGTAAAGTTAGGTATATATGTAAACGCTACAATTCCATATACCAAAAGCAGCTGCTGTATTTCACCACTGGTGCAGTAGTGTAGCCAATATTTGCTTTGGCCAAGCAGTCATCAGTTCGGGTCGGTGATTTAACGGTGCATGTACGGCGCAGACCAATGGCGCAACGGTAGCGAAAGCGTAGTGACGCGAAAGTGGTGTAGTAGAGAATGTATCATAAATTAATGACAGATTAAAGTAGTGAACGAATGTAGGAACAACAACAATAAACAAGAATAATAATGCAAAAAGTGAAAGCTAAAAATAACGGTGTAATTTCGGCACTCATAAAGCAAAAATAAAAAATAAATGTTTTCACACTCACATACGTACGCACATTAACGTTACATACACGTAAGTGTTTGCGTAATTAAAAATTTATGTTTTTGCGCCTTGAAATATGCTGCAAACACACATTTTGTTTTGTAGTAGCTGGCTTTTAGGCATGCTTTGTTTGTGTTGGTGCATGTAACGGTTTCGTTATAATGTTTTTGTTTCTGTGTGCTGCAGAGCAACGGTGTCCCATTGCAGCAGACACCGTGGTACGTCATTGCGGTGTGCCGTTATGATTTGCTGCTGCAGCACGCTTCCCACGGGTGACGTTTGCATTTTTTATTTTTAAATCTTTCGTTTTCTCTTTGTTTGCGAAAGTGTTACAGCTGGCATGGTTGCGTATATGTTCTGCATGACAATGCGAATTTTAAAGCAGCAAAAGCGTTGAGTGTGAATTTCTTGTGTTGAGAACTTTAAATATTTAATTTTTTCCTGAAGTAAAAATGCTTTGCATTTTTTCGCGTATTAAAAAGGTTTTTAATTTTTTCGAGAATTTAATATGTTAGAAATTTTTAAATTTATTTAATGCCAAATTCTTTTTAAAATAAAATGTGCGGTATTTATGTTTTGATAATAATAAAGAGTTAAAATAAGATAACTTGAGCCAAAAAATTTAAAATATTTTTGTATAGAAAATACATATATAACATTGACATTATATTGTGGTATTAAAAATTTATATTTTTTAATGTTAATTACAATGAAATTGAGAGTTAAAAAAATATAGACAAAAACTATAAAATTACTGTAAAAAAAATGATAAATGGGAATAGACAAAAAAAAATTAAAAATAAATAAAATTTTAAATAATAATATTAGGAAATTATAAAGTAAAACTGACATTAAAAATATATTTTCAATTAAATACTTTTTATATTATACATATAAGCAACAATAAAAATAATAAAAAAAGTAATAATAGGCTAAAATAAAAAAATTTAACTTTTTTTTACTTTTTGTGTTCAAAGCTTATATATTTGAAATTAAATTTAAAAAAATTAAGCGAAGAAATTTAAACAAAAAAAAGTAATAATATTAAATTAAATAATGGAAAAATATAAACTATACTAAAAACTAATATAAAAATTAATAATGAAAGTTAAAATGGATTTTATGTCCAGTTTGAATAATAAAGAAATACCATAAAATAGAAAATAAGCTATAATACCGTTCACAAATATAAAAGATTCCATACAAGAACTTGACGGTCAGTATGTATGGCAGCTATATGATGTAGTGATCCGATCTAAACAGTTTCTTCGGAAATTGCACCGTTGGCATGGACAATAATCCATGATAAAATTAAGAAAAATATCTCTTTAAATAGAAAAGTTTTAAAAGTACAAGGACATGATTGTAATCGGTCAGTATGTATGGCAGCTATATGCTATAGGGAACAATTTCTTCAGAGATTCCACATTTACTTTAGTCATTAACCCATGCCAAATTTCGTGAAGATTTTTTGTCATATACAAAAGTTTTCCTTTAAAGAATTTGATTACGATCGTTCAGTTTGTATGGTAACTATTTGCTATAGTAGCCCGATATCGGCGGTTTCGACAAATAAGCAGCTTCGTGGGGAGAAAAAGACGGGTGCGAAATTTCAGTGCGATATTTCAAAAACTGAGGGACTAGTTCACGTGTATACAGACAATCAGACAGACGGACATGGCTAAATTAACTCAGCTCGTCGCGCTGATCATTTACATATATATATTATAGGGTCCCGACGTTTTCTTCTGGGTGTTACAAACTTTGTGGCAAACTTAACATAATCTGTACAGAGTATAGTTACTATAAAATGACGGTAACTAAACTTGCTAATACCACTTAAAATAAGCTTGTATATACCACTCAAATAACCACTCGAACTGTCGAAGTTGAGTCGCTAGGCTTAATTTGAGTTGTAGATATTATAACCGCAACTATATATGTGTAATCATGGTAATGCAAGAATTTTAGGTGTGCGACTTCGCTAAAATATTAGTGATACATTAGGGAATGCGGTTAATTCATTTTACTTTTGCTTTTGCATACTAGTTATTTTCTTATTGACTTTAATAATTTTACTTGATGGGCTTAAGGTTGAAAGATAGTATGCTAAGAGTCTGAAGATACAAAACACAAATATTTGATTTTTTCAAGGAGTTGGTCTAAAAATGTTAAGAGAAGGGTATGATACTTCTTACAGCAACAGCTCTCTTCGTTCGTTTCCTGATAGTACACATAATGATGAGAAACCTGGAAGCAATTGATGTTCAGACACATACAATTTTCAACTTCACCAAAGACTAGTTTTCGTAAAAATCTACTGACGTAGCATGATTTTAGGGAAGTAAGAAACTTCAGTATAGTATAGTAATAATTCAGTTAAAAGCGACTTATCCTATACAAAAAATTGTTTATGAAATACACCAAAATGTAAAAAAATATTTAAAGAATCCACAAACAAATATTTGCTAAATAAAATTTATTCTAAATATTTTTTGAGTAAATTTCATTACAAAAAAATATAAATTTAACTTGTAATCTGAACAAAAAGTTAGCACTAATTGCTTTGGTGCTTAATGGGTTTAAACTTAAAAGTTCCCAAAAATACATAACTTGACCTCAAAAATATTTTTTTTTTTGAAAAAATTCTATGTTACTTCATGCGTAGGCACATTTTCAACGCGGTCTGCATGCACTCATTTCAAAAAATACGCAAGTAGCGGTTTTGCCGTTATTTCAGCGAGTATTATTTCGCAAAAAAATAAGAAAACAACAACGAAAAATTGTAACTGTAAACTTTTGTTTAAAATTTTACGCTATACAACACACGAATGTAGTAAAAATTAAACGCTATAACTGTAGACCCGCATACCGTGAACAAGTAATAAGTGTATAAAGCTAGCTAAGCGGAAAAGTTGGCGCGAGACTAGAAGTTTATTTTTATTTTTATTTCTGCGAGCAACTGCAGCGCGAGTATTAATTTCAGTTGTCAGCATGACTGGCGTAAGGCTGTAGCTGCTATATAAACATATGTATGTATATATGAATGTGTGTGTACATAAAAATACAAAGTATGTGACTGCATAAACTAGTATTGCATTTTTCTAATATTTACCGTTATATGCATACATGTGTTTTTTAATGCGCCTAAAACTATGCTACAGCTAAGCGCTCGCATTTTACACATTTTTATACGTCTCAAATTGAGTCTTTCATACGCCGTGCGCTCGCTAACAGTCAGTTGACACACTTTAAAATATACAAATATTGTATATATATATATGTACATATATAAATGTATGTGTTGTGTTAAGTATTATGGAAATGCATGTCTGTACCGTCTGCTTCCACTTGTCTGCTATTTTGTCGCTAACCCAAGCGACCACGGCGGCTGTATGCACTTGAGTGCACTCCAAAAGACGCTTGAGTGCTGAGGAGAACACAGACGCACGCATACATATACATACCAATGCATATACATATATAGAATATACACATATATATGGTAAAATGACTGCTTAGCACATACACTCACACATACAGAAAATTTTAAGCATTTAGTAGGTATATAGTAGGTAAAGGTCCCTTACTCACCAAGGAGCTGCTTATTTGACGGAATTGACGGTATCAGATCAGTATAGCATATATTTTTTATACAAACTGACTATTCAAAATCAAGTCCTTGTATGGAAAACTTTTCTATTTGGCAATGTATCTTCACCAAAATCAGCATAGATTATTGTCCAAGACAATGTTACAATATGAGAACATATTATTCAGAGCGTATCATTATAGCATATAGCTGCCATACAAACTGACCGTTCAAAATGAAGTTCTTATATAGAAAAGTTCTTTTATTTTGCAATATATAATATTATATCTTCGCCAAATTCGGTATAAATTATTGTCCAAGCATATTGTTTATATCGGATCACTAAACATATATATAGCTGCCATACAAACTTGTCGATCAAAATTTTATATCCTTTAAGCTTAAAAAAATCTGAAGGGTATTATAGCTTCGGTGAAGCCAAATTTAATTTCTTGTTTTTTGTTGTATATATATATATATGTAAATATGAGTTTGCTTATTTTCCATTCACACACACTTATACAAAAGCATTTAAATACAATTTTATGCTAAATTCACAACTCGCTTGACGCTTCACTTTGCTTGCGTCGCGCCATTTAAGTGCACTTTAAATATTATTTGTTGTTTTAGCCATGGCGCGGTCTAGAAAGCATTGTGGTTCGCTGCCACTTGGCTGCTCTTTAAGTGACATACATATACACACATATATACATGCAACAACAATGTGTTAAGCTTTAGCAATTCAAAGTTCTTCCATTTCTTTCCCCACCATTTCTTGCGCCTTTTGTCTTGCTTTCCATCACTTGCCTTGATTTGTGTTGCTTTTGCGCTTTTCTTGGCATTCGCTGACACATGTAGACGCACACACATATATATACACATATACACTATGGCGCACAAAGCAGCACAGCTGCGGTCTTGGTCACAATTCTTCAGTGTTGTTACTTTAACTCTACTGCTAGGTACGTAGAACTGTGCTTATATGTACACATAACTGTATATGTAGATATGTACAGTAAAGGCTTTGTTCGCTGTGCATGAAATGTGATATGTGGCACAGCACGGTGCAATGACTTATGGCTGGCTGCTGTGGGTAAGATATGAGTAGATACATGCAGACATATACAAATTGGCCACATACATACATACATGAGGGAGCATGTGAGCCAAATTGTAACAGCATACACACAGGGTTGTATTTACTTTGAATGCATATGCAAATGCTTTTTTTCAATTGTGGTTCATATTTTTTCAAGAAAAAATAGATACATTTAAGAACCTTGAAGCAAAATTTAATTATTAATTACAAAAATTGAAGTTTAAAATATTACATATTCTCAAAAATGTAGATGTTTCGCCTTTTTAAAAATTAAAAGAAAACAAAAAAACCATAAGAAAAAAATTATTTCGGATAATATTTCGGAAAGTAATAAGTATTTATTATACATGTAATAGTTTCTATTAGTTCATATTTTTATTAGAAAAGAAACCAAAATAAATAATAATAATAAAAAAAAGTAAATAAATAATAATAAAAAAACACAAATATAATATAATAATTTTATGATAAAAAACATTTATTTTGGTAATGTTTTTTTTTCATGATATATTTTTTCCAAACGAACAATAATAGAAACAAAAAAAATATTAAAAATTTAATTTAATTATACATTTTTTATTAAAAAATTGTTTCTTTTAATAATTTTTTTCATGATATATTTTTTCCTAACAAACAATATTTGAAACAAATAAAAAAAAATATTATAATATTCATTATTAATTTGATTATAAACTTTTTATTATATTCTTTTAGTAACTTTTTTTCATGAGACATTTTGTCCAAAGAAACGATTTTTGAAAAAAAAAACATATATATGCATATTAAAAAATTAATTTTTAATTTTATAATAAATTTTTTGTTACAAAATAAATTTATATTTTTGGGTAATTTTTTTTCATGATATATTGTCTTCCAGAAAATATATTTGTGTATACACTATAAATGTATGTTCGAGGTTTATATTTATTCTTTAAAATATTTATTCAAATAAATGAAATTTTGAAGAAGGACAGATTTTAGGAAAAGTGTTTACTTTTGTATGAAATATTCCTTATATTCATTGTTTGCAATTTTATATTCGCTATTCTATAAACACACAGTTTTTTTTAATTAAAAAAAAAATAAAAATTTTGTTATAATAAAAATTCTTCGATATAATCGAGATAGAGAAATAATAAACTTTTTGTACATATTTTAAAATTGCATTTATGTAAAAAATCTTTTTTACAAATTTATAATATTTTTTTTTGTTAATTTAAAAAATTAATAATGGAAAAAATGAAAAAAAGGTTAAGTAAGAGCTTTTTAGAGTCTTTGAGTTAGACTAAAAAAACTAAAAAAAAAGTAAAAGATTTACTTGTATATATACTTCTTAGCTAACTGCTTTTTAACTGACTTTCAACAAATGAGTATGATTGTACTCCAAAGACATGTTAATATGACTCGAAAAGATATATATTTAAGTAAGTATGTATATATCAACGCATTTGAAGCGAAATTAAGTCTCCTAAGTATTCTTATTGTCGTACTTCTGTTATCTCGATTTATCAGCTTTTGCACTTAACTGTTGACAAGTCGGCGCTTAAGTCAGACAGTTGTACTTGTATATAAGTATGTATATGTGTGTGTTTATGTATGTGTGTTAAATATATTACTGACTCTGTATATGCATTGTTACACACAGAGTCACACAACTATTTTTGCATTATAACCCTCAATTGCTACAGTCGTGCTTAAAAGTGCACATACTAACAAACTCTATAAGAATCAGCTCACATCCCTATGCATGTATGTGTGCCAGTTTATGTAGACTGTTGTAAAGTTTTGAAATATTCGACATTGTTGTTGCCTTTAAGTAGTTTTATTGGTAGACTCCGTAGTATACTTTAAGGGCGACATGTGTAAAACATGCTAAACAACAACAACTACTTGACTGTACAACAAAACTACTGATAACAATGAAAACGCATTTTAAAACCTGACAAAAGCTAACAACAATAACTGTAGAGATATTGAGTATCTATATATTGCTTAAATCAGAAAGTAAGAAAGAAAAAAAGTAAAAAACAATAAAACAGGGGATGAAGCGAAAGAAGTAAAATTGTGGCCTAAAATCAAAGAATAAACTGAATTAAAGAAAAATCACTTTAAGAAGAAGCAGTATTTGAATAAACTCAAATCTGACCAGTATGTATTGTAAATATAGAGATTTGCTACTCTGCGTTTCACGCCAACATGTTTATCATCATGACAGGACAGTAACGGTACTTCGGAGAAAAAATTATAAACAGAAATCTTTAAGATTACGTTTGATTGAAACTTGGACTCTATGTAGCACAAGAATATCGCGGATTAAATTCCAAGTTTTATGAAATTTGTCCCAGACTCTAGACAAGTCATATTCCTTAGTTAAATCAGGGACTACATATGGTAACGGACATCTCAAAGTAGAGAGAAACAAAAAAAAAGTAATTAGGTATAGGTGATAGACTTGATGTCACTTCTCCACCCGCTAATATATTTTCTTCAAGTTCTGCAGGATTGGCTTGGTGCAAAACCGCATCTTCAAGATTAAGAAGTAGGAAGTACGAAAAATTATATACTCTTCACATTTATCATGTCTCTAGGTGAGGGGGTAAGTCTCATGATTCATGGATTATTAAGATACGTCTAAAAATTCTCTGAGCCTTAACATGGATTGCCATATACTGCTTAACTTTTATTGTCCAATTGGTGAAAATAAATATATATTGTATTCTATGGTTCCGGGCGAGCGCAAAATAAAGAAGCTTCAGATTGGTGGACGCCTGGAATTTTATCAGGCCCCATTTCTTACCATTTAGCCATGTTTTCAAGATTTCAACAGAAATAGATATATACACACTGATATTTCCATAGCTTGCTGGATAACCTTTTTATTTACGAAAAATGCCCTCATTTTTGCTTCAAATAGAATAAACCGTTCAAGTGTACTATGGACCGTTTTCGGTTGATAAATCCTCATCTATAACTATTTCTTGATATGCGATGATTTATGAGGGATTTAAATTTCGTCCACACAGTTATAATACTTGGTGTTAAAGAACAGATTGAGACCGAATAATTAAACTGAGTTGAAGGTTTAGTAGCCCATAGTTAAGGTTTTGTAGCCCAAGTGGCCCGTTCTATTTAACCAATAGCCTCTGAGACTTTTATACACGATATTCATATGGAAATGTATGTATTGTATATTTGAAGGGAATTTCGCTAAACTTCAACGTTTAACTTTTGCTCTTTGTGACTTCTGCATAATTTGAGACTGCGAGTATTTTTTAGCTGATACTTCAGATTTTAGGAGCTCTTGAAATCGCTTTGTCTTTCTACTAACAACTTTGCTATATTATGGATTTGGAGCAGCTTTCATATATATTGGTATTGTTTGGCGAACAGATGGCTCTATGATTTTTGAAGTATATGGGAAGTTCATAAGAAGATTTTTCCTGACAGGAAAAAAGACCTTTCCGTTAAAGGCTGTCCGAAATAAGACTTGACCTCATAGAAAATACTTTCTGGCTGACATTATACTTAGACACGTTCGCGAAACGAACCCGGACTTAGAGTGTGAGTTTGTCTCAAAGTAATAGATCAAACTAAGCTTGAAAAATATATAATATATAAAACAATAGGTCGTCATTACTAAAAATTGACTTACTTTTAGAAAAACAACTAAGAGTGTTGAAAAAAAAATTCTGGCTCTCACGATACTCGATCAAGGACTGCCTGTCTGAGCCACAATCACTAATTTATTTCAAAAATCTGACAACAATGATAGACTTTGGAGTTTACCTATGTATGAAGTGACACTTATTTGCCTACCAAACCATGGCAAAAAAACTAGCAAAATATCGCTTAAAGTATTAAAAATTTAAACCAGTAGCAATAACAAAAGAAACAACCACTTAGACGCAAGAGACCTGCAATCAGTTACATCGCAAACTTTTTTCCACGCCTCAGTAGCATGAACTATGTACAATATATTATATAACAAAAACAACAATAACAGCCATAGAAACAAAAAACTGAAAAAATAGCGGCAGAACTTGAAAAAGTCTTGCAAATATATGTGCAGTAGGCAGCGCCTAGACATGGCGCACCCGAGCGTATACGTAACATTGTAACAAACAACATCTAAGTCGGATAATAGATGGTGAGCTGACGGTTAAAGCAAAAAAAAAAGACGAAGAGTGCATAACTTTATTGCGCTTGCACCGCACTATATACAGATGCATATACATATATACTAAATATGTATTTTTGTATGTTTGTATATGTGTGTCCGTGTTTTCTTGTATAGCAACTCCATTGCAACACGCCATGACAGCTGTACGCCTCTAAGCGTTGATGATGCTGGGGATTTAGCTGTAACTTGGCCGAAGTATGTTGAGAACAGCAAAAACAACAATAAGTACGGTTATGTTGCTGTATTGGCCGGCAGCCGTTTAAGCGTGAGAGTTCACTCTAAACCGGGTTGTTAGGGCAACAAGTTGTTGAACTCATCTCACTTGCTTGCTGATATATGTATGCATGTATGCAGCGGCATGGATAACCGAGGTAATGGAGGTGTTGAGTAAATATTTACGAATATATTAGAATGTTAATGGCTTGAAAGGCAGATGAGCGAAGGTTAAGCAAATTGTTATGCGAGGTGTGGTTTCAGCGATTGAGTTTGCTCATCAAAATTGTATGGCGAGAATATGTTCTAAAGTGAAAAATAAAAGTAAAAATAAAATAAGTAAATTATTGCTTGAAAAAATTTTGAACTATAAATGGGCTATGCGCCTAAAAATATGCACTAATATGCAGTAATATTGTTTATTTTATATTTTAATGTTTGGACACAAAGTATATAGTAAAGGAAACAAATGAAGAGCGAGAAAAAAAGGTCTCATCTCCTCACAAGCTTTACTTACTTATTTATGGAAATTTTTAAGAAATACCTTGTTCCTTGCTAAACATACCTAATTTAATATTCGCAGCACTTTATTCAATCACCGACCACTTTCTTTTCTTTGTTTGCTCATTGCAGCTTGATGCATCCCCCAATAAAAGCGTATAAAAGCGAAAACCACGCCAACCTAAAAAAGAACAAGTCAAATTAAATAAAGCAAGCGAAACAAAGGAGGATTACGCCGCGAAATTGAACAAAATTAAATATTTTCTGCAAGCTTTGATGCACAAAGAACAAAACTAAAGAGTAAATAAAAAAATAAAAGCCAATACAACAAGAAAAGTCAATCAATATGTGAAAAAACCCGCAATTTGAATAAGCAACAAAAGAAGTAAGAAAAAGCACACAGCAAATACAATAACGAGTGAAAATGAGGTGGTAAGTACAAAAGAAGATTTCCGAGAATTCAGCCAACCAAACGTAGAAATAATTAAAATTAGCGGAAGCAAAGGAACAAGCACACAAGCAAACAAAGTGAAAATTTTAACTTAAATCTGATTAATTTAAAAAAAAAAAAATAAAAATTATTGATGTAATATGTTGTGAAGAACGTGAGTCGATAAGAGAACTAACCACATCTATGTGTGCGGCATCCCTGGGTGAAGTAACTTTAGCTAAACTGCCAGGTTGAGCTTCAGGGAACTGTTTTAATTGCAGTCCTGTATATACAAGTACGACCTCCCTGAGTATCTTTAGCTGAACTAGCAAGTAGAGCTTCAGAGTTTATTAATAGGCATGTCCATATATACGGCATCCCTGGATGAAGTAACTTTAGCTGAACTGTCAGGTTGAGCTTAAGGGAACCGTTCTAATTGCAGCCATAAATATTAGCCCTCCCTGTACTAAGTAACTCAATTCCAACTGCTGCCAAGACTTCGGAAAACTGTTATAGTTAAATCACGAAAGTATTCGGATTATACCAACCTAAGTCGTATCATAACTAGCAGACAGCATGTTCATAGATATTGCCAAAGAAGGAGTGATCGCCCGAATAGAGATCACTTAACTTCCGCATAGGGGGTTCGAAGAGGTCGTGGGCTAAGTTTGACATTAGAACCAATACTTTCCCTCAAGTAATACTCCGTAAGGAGGCATGAGTTCTATTAGTTTAACATGAGTATCAGAAACTAAGATAAACCACACTTGAAAACTTCGGCTACAATAAAGTGTATATTGTAATATATGTACATACTTTCTGATCACGAGTCGATGAGCCGAAGTCCCAGAGCTTTCAAAGTTTTAGAGCTTTCCATAAATTCTTTCCTTGGGGACACTAAACATTCAAGTGGATGATATGTATACCTAACAGTTTTGGAGATTTCCTTGCTTTTTGATCAATACTGAGAAGCTAAGCTTAGATTGATTACTCAATCAGCCCGCCATATATAGCGGAAACTGATTCCAGGTGCCAGAAAGTACATACAAATTTAAACATTGAACTTAAAACATAACGAACCCAAAAGTTACAATGCAGAAAGTGTATCAGTGAAACTCTTGGTGGACTTGAATAAAAAGTTGTAATAAGTATTGTGAAGATAAATCTATTCGTTTTGATTAAATTCGGTCAATGCCAATGTGCAAGCAGATGGATATAATTGACGCAATTTAGCTGCTATTTGAAACGCCGTTAGGTAGATATTATTTTTCCTTAACTAGAAATATACAATGTGTTATACAAAACAATATTTAGATATTCAGACTTAAGTATTAAGTGCTTTTAATTTCACTAGTCTGCCTATACGCTATAATTCTCAACAGTGTTATGAAAAAAAAAAAAATTATTAAATATAAAGAGTTTAGATTTATTTAATATTCTAAAGATAAATGGTTGATATCTTGTGTAAAAACTAGCATGAAAAACAAAAATGTTTCAAAATTATTCGCAGATTTGCCATAAATATTTTATTCAAAGTGGCCTGTTACTAGTTCGCTCATTGCAATAAGAAAATCATTCGTATGTTTATCAGTAAAAGCACCTCAAAGTACACATGGCTGACTTTCGATTGTCACATATCGACGCTAAAATTCGATCTCACTTAGATTGAACAGCTTCAAACACTTCAGAGAATCAGAAATTCGTTATTGTTTTTAATTAATTTTGAGCTCGCGTGGCATCCACTTTGCACAAAGCTTTCGCATACCCAAACACTCAAAAATATACTACTTCGATTATTTTGAAATTTTTGGGTATATTTATATAAAAAAAAAAAATTAAAAAAAATATTTTTTGAGTTATATGAGATCTCCGAAGGCGCCAAAAAATGGTTCTCCACTGCTGCAGTGATTAGTCTTCTCCGTAGATGTAACCTAAAAATAATATATTCTCGTTACACAAAAAGATATTCACCGTACAAATAAAATCCGGTAATAAAAAAAAACAAAATGGTGACGTTGTAAAAAAAAAGCAAAAGGTTGCAATTTACCCCAATTTTTCGTCGTTTTTGGAATGCCAAAATTAGATTTTTGTCTATACCTATATCATTGTATTTATGTCGAGTTATATACAGAACAGGCAGACAAAATTTAATGATGATCGGAATATAGTATAGGTCCAATATGAGTCGTCTTTCGCAGTATTCTAAGGAAGTTTTAGAGATGCAATCAAAATTTCATAATTTTATTATGCACTGAAAAAAGTTTAAAAAAATTATGGAACTCTTTCAGCTTAACAAAATACAAGCCTTTGCGTAAACAAATTGTATAGGGCTGTGGACAGACCGCTGAAATGCAGCAAAAAAGTCAAGATAACAACGAGAACACACTAAGAAAAATACAAAACAGAATGAGGTGAAGTGGAAGTAAAATTTGGAAAAATTTAAAAACACAAATAAAAAAAATATCTTTTTACATTTAAATTGAAATTATTTTTACCTTTTAAATTTTTTTTTCAATAGCAGCCAAAGCCAAATAAACACGCATTGAATAGAACAACATAGCATAATCAAAAAAATATTTCCAATGATAAAAAAAAGCTAGAAAAATTGGCTGCGCGTAAAATTTAGAAACGTGTCAGTGCAAATTTCATCAGTATTTGACAACAACAACCAAATCAGCGTTTGCACAATGAAGTGAATTTTCACTAGACACGCGCAAAATAAAAAAAAAAATAACAACAAAACAGCAGCAATTCGGCTGCGAACGAGAAAGTGAAAGCAAAACACGCAAAATCAACCAACACACAATACAAATAACGGACGAAAAAAACGCAAACTCAATGAACGAGAAATTATCACTGCCAACAGCCACACCCATTGAACAGCTGCAGCAACAGCAACAACAACTGCAACAGCATACCAGCACTTGTGCGACCATTGACCAGACGGATTATCGCTACGAATCAACGCTGCCAGCAGTAGCAGTGGCAACAACAACAACAAAAAACACAACAACATACCCACATGACAGCAGCAGCAGCAGCAATAACGCCACAGCGAGTGGCATTGATGTGGGCTGCGTGGAAAATGGCGCAGGTGGCGGTGCTGGCAGCGAATTGTATCGCTACGCATCGGTAGCAAGTTTAGGTGGCGCTTCGACAATGCTCGCCGTCGATGCTTATATGGTGGGCGGGGGTGTGGGTGCAGGTGTGTCCGCCCAGCCCACGCCACTTGCTGCGTCTGCTGCGACAATTCTGAAAATTAGCCACACGGGCAGCGTCAGCGGTGGCGGCAGCAAAGGTAGCAATGTGAACAGTCCGCACAAGCAGCAGTTGGGTGCACCGCAGCGCGACAACGTTTGCGGTTGCTTTAGCAGTGGTCGCAACAGTGGTGGTGCGGGTGGTGAGGATGCTGGTGGCGATAAGCAGCAATTGCCCGCGTTGACTTTTTGGCCCGCATTGTTTGCCAATTTGGGTATTTGCACGCTGCTGCTCGGCTATCTATTCATTGGTGAGTACACAGTTCGTGTTTATTACTGTTTTTGCCATCGATTTTTTTTTCGTTGCTCATTTTTTTTGGGTATTTGTGTTGTTGGCTTTTGTGCGCTGCTTTTATTTAGAAATTTTCGTTCCATAAATCAATGGATTTGGCGTGCATATCTTTTGGAAATGTTTGGTGGCAGGCGAGTGAATGGCATATTGTAGGAATTTAAAAGCGGAAATTTGGTAATTTAATTAATTCTTTACTTTCTACGTTGAAATAAAGAGAGCGAGGCTAATAAGATGTGGTTGACGAAATATTACTTTTTATTTACAAACATTTTTTAAACAACTTTTTGCTTAAAAATTCAAATTAGAAATAATTAAAAGACAAACTTTTATTTTAAAGAAATATCCGAATTTTTATTTTAAAATTTAAAAACATTAAAGCACTCAAAATATTTAAATTAAAAAAAATATAAAAAAAATTAAAATATATTAAGAACGCTTGTTTTTAATTACATTGTTTTTTAAATTAATAAAATTCAATATAAATGTGCTTGACTTTTACTTTGATATTAGAAATTGTAAGCCGACAGAAATAATTAATTTCAGAAATTTAAAATTAGTGTATTAAAAAAAAGAGTAAAATGTGATTAAAAAAATATTTGAACTTTTATTTTAAAATTAAAAAAAATATTGTTTATGAAAAAAATTAAATACATTTAAGGAAAATTTTAGTAGAAAGCTTTCTTTAGATTTAATATAAAAATTGAAAAAAAAAATTAAAAAAAAAGAATGTTAGAACAATTTTAAAAATGAAAAAAAAAAATTAAAAAATTAAAACAAAAAACAAATTTATTTGAATAAAAAAATTAAAATTTTGAAGTTAAAAGTTTAAAAATCTACACAAATTGAATGTTATATGTCATAAGCAGAAAAAATTAATCAGAAATTTAAAATTTTCAATTTGAATATGAAAAAGAAACGGATTTCTTTAAAAATCAAGTATAAAAAAATAATTCGAACAGAGTTGAGATATAGGTACAAAATATGCATACGGAATTAAACTAAATAATGTTTCTAATGAAAAACTATGTATGAGTTCGAACAATTTTTTTAAAAATAATTTGAAGTTGAAATTTAAATCATAAAGAAATAAAATTTAAATTTTAAAGTTTACGAGATAATATTAGGAAAACCTTCACATATATGGTGAGTATTGGAAACTTTTTGTAAATTTTGAAAAAAAATTTGGAAAAAAATTAAATTTGAATGAAGCAGTTTTGAAAATGAGTTATAAAAAACTCAAATAAAATTTAAAATTCCAAAAAAAATAGGGTTAGGGTGAGAGATAATAAAGTTTTAATTAATTGTTTTTGACTTGTGTAAGTGCTTTTTCGTTTAAGAATTGAAATATATATAAAAATATTATATTTTTTTTTTAGTTTTTGCAGTACAAGATATTCATAAAATTTATTTTCATTCAAGAACAAAAATATGTATATATGTATGTATGTATGTATATAATATATGTTTAAAGTTAATTGTTTTTCGAGAATATAAAACAAAAAACAATTGTATGCCTAAACTAAGGGGAGTTGCACAAAATTGTAAAAGACATTCAACTTTTTTTTTATTGATTTTAAGGTTATCACATATGTACGTATGTATATTAACAAAAAAGCTAATAATTTAAAAACTATCCAATTTCGATCACACTAATTCACCACGGCCGAAAACTCAATTACATTTCCCTTTGACACAGGCTCATTTCTATTCCTCACCATCGAAACTTCCGGCGATGGTGGCAGCGCAGCGGGCGTTGTCAGTGATCCAAATGCCTGGTTATACACGCAAAATGCAGACATATCGACACAAAAGCAACGACAACAACAAAACCAGCATACACCGCAAGCCAGTTTCACTGGAACACAGTCAAAGTTATACAAATCCAGTGAACCATTATTTGATCTGGCAACCACCACAGGCGGAGCGCGCTTGCAAGAAACTGATACTGCTGCTGCTGCAACTGATGGCGGCCAACCACACGAAAGCAGCATAACGAGCATGAGCAGTGGCAAGTTCCACGTGAACACGCCGAATACAATGTGGCATGCAACAGCGGCGGTGATGGTGGCGAACGCTACGATGGCAGCAGCAGCAGCAACAGCCGTTGCAACAGACACTGCACGCTTTGATGTGATTGCAAGAGCGGAAAAGGAAACATACACTGACAGCAGGCATGCCACCAACAAGTTGCGGCCACCGCCTAACAGCATGTTGCTACAACAGCCGAACGACATGGCAGCAGCTAAAGCTACATATGCAACGCTGCGTCAAGCTATGGCTGTGGAGGCGCATCGTGCCTATCGTGCTACTAATGCCATTGATGCTGTCATTGGCAATGACTTTAATGCGGCTGTCAGTGATGTCGATGTGGGGTTGCATAGTGGAGATGACGATGAGGATCAGATGGCTGACATGGCGGCGGAGAATGGCGACGCATGGAGTGGGGAAAATGTGGCGTTGCAGCGTACTGTGGAGAATATTTGGGATATAACGGTTTCATTGAATATACTCTACAAAGAAAATTGGACCAAGTGAGTAATTATGTTTAATGTTACTTACAGCAACGGTATAAGCGTTGCGAGTTGTGAAACAGTTTACAGTGCATGCAAATAGTTTGTCGACGAAAAGTTTGGGCAGAAAAAATTCAAAGAGTGCTGAGACAGTTGTGATAAAAGCTTTATTGCTAAGGACAGGTACTATGCTAGAGATTATCAAAGAAACTAGCACGATATTCAAGGTTATTAGATCCTACTGAATCTGGTTGTAAATAAGTTTGTATAAAATGAGGACTTTGCAGCTGGAACGTCGATACCGGCTGCGCCTGAAATTCTGATTTTGCAAGAGGTGCGAAAACTTCAGCGGATACGATGCAGTTCCCTTTGCAACGAAATATGAGATCAATATAGAAGGGATTTATTTAGAATGAGTTTCGTAGTCTTTTTTGCTTCCTCGAGCAGCTCGAATAACTTTGGTGTATAGAAGTTGGTTAAGGCAACGTCTGATTACTAATATGAAACTTCATAGTTTGGGGTTCATCGACGAGGTGTTCAAATTACAGTTCGATACTTTTTGGTTAGGGATGGGACAAGTTCAGAGGGTACGAGATGAGTTCAGAAAGTAGTCAGTTAGAATGAATTGATGTTGGTAGTCCTGTTCGTTTCATCCGGCAGGTAAATGGATTTTGAAGCACAGAAATTTTGTGGTTCGACATCCTCGTCTGCAGACAGTTATCGATTTATAGTTCGATGCAGAAGACTGATCCCAACCTTCATAGTCTAAGGTTCATAGACTGTGGACTGATCCGAAGCTCAACATTTACACGACTGCTGACGAAATTGCCCATTCGCTTTTCGATATCGAGCGTCTTGGTTATTTTTGCTTTCTCCAAGATATTGAATTAGATGATTCAGTTTGTTGAATTTTTTATTGTGCATAGAAGAGCCTTTGGCGAGATTCTCCAGTAAAGCTGGTACCATAAAAACCAACGAAGCTGTCATTTGGTAAGATCTATCAACGAAGTAGAGTCTCGATAGTGAAACTGATTCTTTGTTTTAATTGGGGATTCAAATAAATAAACTGATAAATGAACCATGATAATTTACAGGCTTCTTTTCTTGTCAAATATTTTTATTCTCAGGCAAGATAACTTCTTATTCTTACAGTGTCAAGTATTTGAACTTATCGGAACACCGAACCTTTCGTAATATGATTCTAACTATTCGGATATGTTTCTTCAGTATTCTTTCATCTAGATAATCAGATGAAACCCTGCCTCTTAGTGCGCATATTTTTTGTAGGCACTATAAATCTTTTGCATGCATACCGAGCTTCTTAAATTTCCTGGAAATTAGTGCGTATTGTTTTTGCGGCTGCCCCATGTGGTGCAGCGAATGCCAGGAAACCTAAGCAGTGTAGTGATTGTCTCCCGTGAACGTTATTTGATTGTGTTTGGCATTTGATTGAGGAATGTATATGCTCTTACATACATACTATATACCTGCAATATACTTACGGAACATTATTAGATTTGAAGTTAGATTTGAGTACATATTGTATGCACAACAATTCCACTTTGATGATTTCTATGCCATTTCGGGAATTCAAAACAGTAATGTAGTTGATTTAACTGTTATTAAGTAACGGAACGCATGGCTTGACAATAGAAGCTCCCATTGTATTTAAGAAATTAATTGGAATATTTACTATCATCTTCTAAGAACTACACTGCTTCCAACATGTGCAATGTACACTGATTATAGAATCATTAGGAATATCTATGAGTACAGCATCATATTCGACCTTCACCATTATAACAAGCTTCTTACGAAACACTTAATTCGTAAGCCATATATATACTTACAAGTATATGTCATAATGAGCTTCAATTTCAATAATGAGTCAGCTTTCTACTCCAAAATTCTATGCTTAGATAGTATGATATGCCTATTAGAATAAAGTTCGCTGGTTCCCCATTGGTTCAGCACCAGAAAAAAGCGACAATGTGCTTTAGACTTGCACAACTGGAACTCAGTCTTTGGTTCTAAAGTATGCTTTAGATAAATTCATCAGATAGTCAGCTCCTTCTATTAATATTGATTCTCTGTCATTCGGAATTCGAGTTTCAATCATAAGAGGTACTCTGCTTTCAACCTATGCACAACCTTGAGAATCGTTTGTCCGGAAACTACTGATCGTGAACGTTGTTCCCTGAAAAAATCCTCCTAAAGCTTTGTTCGTTATGCCTCTATATATTATTGTGGAATCCCCTGTAATCTTCCTTGAATAGTCTAGCCTCGCAGACTCAGCTTCATCGCTTCAGCTCGGGTTGGATGAAATTTCTAAAATGTTTAGTAGAAAATGTACTTATCATTGAAAATCAAAACATTACTGTCTGTTATGGTAATGAGTTGGAGATTTTCTAAGTTTTTTCTACTCACTATTGTACTGAAACGATAGATGTCTAATACATGGGTATCACCGCAAAAAGAGATCGCTCAATCTTTTGTGCATGAAATTTAGGAGATTGTTTTCATATTTCAAGGCCGGGTCAGAAGAGGAAGCTCTTGACATATTAGAAACTCTATAAGTTCCACAGACTTTGTGTTTTTGACTTCTACAAATAATCTTATGTTATATTTTTTAATGAAATTTGCAAATTTCGAGTGCAGAAAGCTCTAAGAGGCTAAGTGTTCATCGAGCGTGGTCACATATATACAACTATGAGTTTCACATTGCTTATGTGTAAATATTGCAACACTTGTAAGCTATCAAATGCACTTAACTACTTCTGTAATTCAATAAAATTCTTCGCAAAACCCGCAAGCACTTGACCCTAATTGCATTTTCGTCTTATCAAATGTAATTAAATTGAATTTAATGCGATTAAACTAAATGTTCTTCACTTTTATCACACCATAAGCTTTACACTACCATTCTTTTCATACATTTGTCTCTCTCATCGCTCTTATCTCTCTCCTATCCGCATACAGATTGGCTGCCTTGGAGATTAATAAATTTCAGGATCAATTAGTCAAAAGGCTTGTCATGGATTTGACGCTATCAACAGCTGGTGGCGGTGGTGGTGGTGCAGAGGGTGTTATAGCACCTGCAACAACTACAACAATGATGCATGATGCACAATCTAGGCAAACGCAACAACAGCAACAGCCTTTCGATTATCATAGCATGGAACCGGCTACAAGTAAACATTATGGCAATGATGCACTTCAACAACAAAAGGAGCAACAACAACAGCAACAACGTGAACGTTATTGGCAATTACAAGCGGCCCGACAGCGTCAATGGCAATTGCAACAGCAGCAACAACAATTTGAATGGAATTTCGCCACATCGTTTCTTTATTCACTGACCGTAGTGACGACAGTGGGTAAGTTGTAATGGAAAATTTGATATAGAAATATTAGAAATTTTAAAAATATTTAAACAATTTGAATTTAAAATATTATTTAGTGATAAATATAATTAAAAAACGCAAGAAGTGGGCTTACAACCAGACATTTGAATATAAGAGCAGTCTTTTTTATTACGATTCTTGGACGATTTGCCTTAAGCTTTAAAGTATATAACTTAATTGAACTGGGGATGTAAATTCCAGTGCGAATAGTTGGTCCACAGGTAGACATATTTGGAAATTTAATAATCCCAATTAAATTTCCAAGATTTTTCGAAGTTCTTGTAAGGACTCTTTTCTATTTGTGAACGGTATTATAGCTTCGGTGAAGAAATATAGAATCAGAGCAGAGATAGAGCCAATTCTCCTTTAGTGAAGCATTGAGATTTTTAGGACTCAATTTTTGCTAAATTAGATGGCAAGAGGGACCAAGTAAATTATAATTCGAATACTTCAGTGGCTTTATATAAAAAAGTAGTTGTTTAATATCTCCCATCTCGGAGATTTTTGTGATATTAAGTTGGAAGAAGTTCCTTTTTCAGCATTTTTGTCATATAACCATTTCATTCTTTTCTCTTATCCGAAGCATAGTCTTGCAGCGTCTTAAAGCTGGTACATATATAAATAGATACTTTTTTGTTTCTTTTTCCAGGCTACGGCACCATCACACCACGCACTACACTCGGCCGTATGGTGACCATCGTGTATGCCACACTTGGCATACCACTCACACTAGTCTATCTCTCGAGCATCGGTAGCATACTGGCCAAAATGGCGAGCGCCTTTTGTGAGCGGCTACTTTGCTGCTGTTTTTGTCGGACTACCACAAATAAAAGACACACCATCTGCGGTTTTAGTCGACAGCAAGTCGCCGATAAGAAATGTAATCTTAAACTAAAAGAACTGCAAAAGCAGCATCAACAATCGCACACGGGCAGCTCCGCACAACAGACCGCACAGCAGGCCACACAATCCGCACATTTACCCTACTGCTACGTGCGTCCACCGGCCGACGAAGCGCTAAGCTACGGCGAGCACTCACCACTCTCCGCACACTCACCGGCCACACGCACTAAAGGCGCTCATACGCTGCGCTGGTCACTGGCGCTGCCAGTCGGCTTCTGTGTGCTGCTGCTGGTCGCGTACGTCACGTTCGGCTCGTTGGTCATTGCGCTGCTGGAGCAATGGTCCATCTTCGACGGCGTCTACTTTTGTTTCATGAGTTTGACCACAATCGGTTTTTGTGATCTGCTGCCGGGTGTAAATGTGCGCCCAGCCACTTCCACCTCGACGCTGGTGGTATGGTTCTGCGCGGCGTACATACTGAGTGGTCTGACGCTCACCTCTATGTGTGTGAATATGTTGCATGAGGAGTTTCTGCAGCGCATGCGTGTTGTGGTGAAATTCAAAAAGATGGCCACCGGCAGGAATACGGAGAAGGAGCGCAACTTCTACGGCGCGCCGCCTTGACAATGCGGCGTGAATTGGGAATTCAGATTTGCCGTTGATGGCGGCGCTACGGTTTGCGCACCGAAGCGCCGCCAGTTGAGCCTGTGGCATGATGATGTGCTTATACGAGCGGTGACATTTTTACTGCGGCGTGTTCTGAAGTTGCAGCGGAGTATATAAACAGCAGTAATGAATTTCAAATGGATGAATGTGGGTGTGCATGTGGGTCGCAGGTTGTGTGAGGAAATGTGATTATTTTTCCAGTGGTGAGTATATATTTTGTATTAATTTTTAATGGTTATAAAAGTAAGGCTTTAAAATAATTTAAAAAACGCTCTTGTGTGGATAGAATTTTGCACTCTGTAGTAGCCTAGAACAATCTGCATTTACAAAGAAGATGAAAATTCCATAAATATGTTAAGTCAGTGCTAAGACAATTAGCTTAATTTAGGTTTTATTACTCATATTGCCATTAATTCCGAATTCAGTCCCGAGTATTGACATTAATCCCGAATATAGTCCCGAAAAATCTTAGTTAAGTTTAGTCATTTTGTGCAATATAATTATACCTTATAAATCATTGAAATTAATCGTGAATTCAGTCCCGAAAAAAATTTAACTAACCCCGTATATATGCATATATGTAGCACTAAAAATTTTAATGGTTTTTAATTAACTTGTTGGATAATTGAATTTATATAATATAAGTGTATATAACGACTGTATTACGAATTCTTTTAAAACTATAGCAACTACTTTTCCAAAGAAAATCATTAAACATTTTTATGCATTCATAGAAAGAATTAAAAATTCTCTTTGCTTTATTTAACTCATTCTTCTCATTTCAGTTATTCATATTTAAGAGCACGCAAAAAGTTATTTTCTCCCGACTTATTTTCGCAATAAAGATTAAAGTTTTCCGATTGATTCACCATTCTATTTGATGTGACGTACAGACAGCGCCTGAAGCAGACAATGAGAAGTGCAAAAATCAACGCTGTGCGTCAGCACACAACACTCCGCCTCTCACGCACAGGAGCGCTTGCGTCCGCACGTCTCCTGCTCCCCCCGCGAAGTGTGACACAATTAAATGTTGGAAATTTAAGCATCAAACGCTGACGAAACGTGATTATAACGTAAATTTAATTTCGTAGTAAATTGAGATGAGTTTAAACTTTGTCAGCCGAATGTCGTGCTGCACGCTTGTGGCAACACCCTGCGACTTTTTCTGCAACTTCCACGACGCCTGCAAGCGCGTTTACACTTGCCAATAATAAGAGAGAGAGTAAAGAAGAGCAAGAGGTTACATTACGTGCTGCGTGTACGTTGGAATCGCAGCGTTGCTCAATTTCGTGAAACGTGACAACCTTTTACTGGGCCAAAAGTAACGACAACAATAACATGCAGTATTTTTCTTTATTGTTGTGCGGCGTTAAGTAAAGAGAGAGCGCGTAAGCAACGCTGCTTTAAGGCAAAGAAAATGCGCAGGCGAAAGTTGACAGTTGCCTGACAGTTGACAGTGAAAGTTAAGCTGCGGCAGCTGCCACAATTGACAACTCAGCTGACGCTGACGCTGATGCTCTCTACCGTTACTGCTGCTGCTGTCGTTGCGGTGGTTGCGGTTGTGGGAGACATTGGCGCGGTTGCAATCTTTGCTGCTGTCATCTGCATATTTAATTTATTTAAAGTGAGCGTCGAGTAAAGTTAAAAACAATAAAGAAATATTAAAATGCGTTTTGTAAAAATTCAAATTTCAAAGTTCAAAAGTAATAATTATATAAATATTTAATTAATTCATATTTTAATATTTCGAATTATATAACAGTGTGCCAATAATAAGTATCTCTATATAAAATTTAATTAATATTAATTTAAATAAAATTTAAAATGTATGAAAAAGTTGTGTGTGGTATGTATAATAATAATGCACGAAAGGTAATATTCGAAAATTTCATTTTCGCAAATAAAATTATTGAAATCTGAAAATAATATGTAAAATGTGTCTTATTTACTTGGAGGTTAAGATTCCAAATTGTATTGAAGTATTTATAGAAAAAATCTAATAAAAATATAATTTAAGCTATAACGCCCTGTTAGCGTCGACCTTTTAACATAATCTAACCTTTGAAGCCCTCATAAAGTTAGCTTATGATACCACTAGCGGGCCTAAAACCTTAAAACACTAATAAAGTGAGGTTAGGTTTGTTTGCAGAGGCTTATAAACGCTTTTTTGGGTGCAAGTTTTTTAGCCGTGAAAGAAATACACCCTATAATCTCATCGACTGCAGCTGAGCGGTTTTTAAGATACATATGTTTAGCCAGGCTTATCATAATTTCGCGCGTGCTTTGAGTTTTCACTTTTAAGTGAAGAGTTCAAAAAATGTAAATACTCCAAACTTATAGCGGATTCTTATGGAAAATTGCCCGTGGCACTAAAATTCACACGAAGGATTTGAGTTTCTAGTTAGTTAATTAAAATTTCTAACTGCAATATCGCTACAACGTAGTTTCAAACTCAAGATAGATTTTTAACTTGTCTAGGTGTTTCGTGACTTCGAAGTAGGCTCTTTTGACAAGAGTTCAACAAAAATAGTACTAAAAGATTTAAGTCCCAGCTTTTTACCTTAATTTCAAATCCTAGAACCAATCGGAGTGACAGCAAACTCGGGTAGGCAGTTCGTAATACCGGCTCTACTTCGTTTTCATAATCACTTTTAAACTTGACTAGGACTTGTATGCTTCTGAAGTAAGCGAAAGTACAAGGCTCTGCATTCTCGTTTAACTGGGCCTCGTATCCAAGAGTCACATAGAATAATAACGAAAATTGTATAGACAGTACGTAATTTTGTATTAAACTCATTTACAGAATCACTGTAAAGTGAATATTTTGCTAATCTTGCGTAGTAGATCAAAATATTGTCGAAAACCATTTTTGAGGTACGATTAAAAATCTACATCATCAGCAACTTCCATACTTAAAATTTTATTTTATGAGGGCCTCATTATAGAGGGAAGTGAAACTGTCAGGTTTTAAATTTCGATCAAGTTAAAATGTTATATAACTTAAAGTTTGTTTACACCTGGACCTTTAATGGATATGTTAAGGTTCGTAAAAAAACCCTAAAAAAAGGAATGGAGATTCTAGTATATCTGCAAAGTCACATACCTCTTTTTTTGTACTATTTTATCCATAGCAAATTCAATCGCTTAAAGGATAATAGACTTTTTATCTACAAACATATACCGACTTTTCTCCTTTACCGAATAGTTAAGCTCAATCTTAGTTAAACTATCTTCGAATTTCCGCTTTATGCTTTACTTTGTACAAGAGTTTGTCCTCGATGTGCTGTAGAAAACAACAATTTAATAAAAATTGTGTAGAGGCTTAGTGATTCTAAAAATCAGCTTTTTTATTTACTTGTTCCTCGTTAACATTAACTTATATAACTTTTGCTCTTGAGCCTTAATCCTTGTTGTTGACATGTAGTCTTAAAGACCTTAGTATCTAAAATATTAATACTTAAGTTACTTATCTATTTTAGTGCAGTTAGTTGGCATCATTAATCCTTACGACTCATAAATATTATGATTTTCTTCACCCACAAGGAAATTTGGACGCAAGTGAGGCAAATAATTACGTCTAATATACGCCGTCTTCTTTTATTCTTCATTTTCTACTTTAAATCACCTAACTGAAGCGCATTTGCTTTGTCATTTACATTGCTGCATTCAGTACTTCTTACCACCTAACTGCTTTAGTAGTACGCTTACGCTACGCGGTAGCTTAAAATTCTCTGTGTTGCCTGCGAATATTTTGGTTGCATTCCATTCTGTTGTTCATTTGCTCGTTTGCCTAGTATATCCGTCTGTCCATTGTTCGGCGCAAAGTTCAGTTGTTTGTTTGTCGTTAATGCTAATTGCATTACTAACTTGAACTTTGAAATACCACAACAATTACTTATGTAAATCCTTTTGGTGGCAGTTGCCAAGAACAATAATGCTGTAAGTGGGTAGGTTTTGCGGCTAGCGGCAACTATTGTTTGTTTTCGTGAGTGTAGTTACATATTGTGGCATTTTTAGTGGTACCTAAGTCTCCGCAGGGAGCGTGAGTTTAAAATATATCTATATTTATGAGTAGTAGGGGGCAGAAGCAGAGAGAGAGAGCGATGGAGAAAGAAAGACAGTCTGCACAATAGACCCTAGATCGCGGTGCATACCTCATTTTCAATCTATCAAGACATTCTGATAGTTAGATAAACGAAGTAAGGAAGAGAGAGGAAGCGATAGTAAGAAAAGTGAAAGAGAAGCATGTACTGATGAGAGATAGAGAAGATAGCATAAGATTTAGATAAAGAAAGTGAAAGAGAAAGGGAACGATAGTGAGAGAAAGAATGACAAGGTAGAAATGTATACACCGATACAAGGAATTGGTTATTGTTGCTTCAGGTAAATTTAGTCTTTAAACCTATTATAGCTCCTTAAAACTACTGGTATTTCCTCTTTAAAGTAGGGGTTACATGCTGAACTTATGATTTTCTGGGTTTCTCGCGAAAACACGGTTTTCAGTTAAATAAATACTACCGAGCACAAAACCGGTTAAAACTACCAACTTCGAATTTTTCAAGAATAAAAGCGAGATATTACCAGGAATGCATTATAATTTGGCGATTTTTGAATTGAGTTACTGCCACGCAATATTTGAAAATTTAAAACAACTAGAGAACAGTAGTGTTCTTGGCCTTCCAGGTATCCTAGGTAGAAAAAAACCTCTTTCGAAATTCGTCAGAAATACGAGCAAGATATGAAAAATAATTCGGTTTTAAGACATCGTGTTATAGTAACATATAGAATAACAAGATGGTCAGGAGAACATAGATTCAATTTTTGCTACCTTTGTTAGCGTTATAGATCTTGAACACCGCATAGAAGAAACGGAGTTTATTTGAATATCTTTTATATATCGCTTCAAAAAATTTTGGTTCAAGGTTTGGATCTTAAGATCTGTTTTTCTACAAAACAAAAAACAAAAAAGAACCAGACCAAACCAAATGTTTTCTTAGAGTATATTTTCATTCTTTCTCGTAAGTAAATTATAAATTAGTAACTAAAGTATGCCGCGAGGAATAGACTATGCCTTTCTACTTTAAATAAAGTAAGGAAATCGAAAATTTCTCAAGCTGTATCTGGAAAAATCTGGACCAAACTCTCTCAGATAACAGCCAAAAAGTCTAGGCGAGGAATATATAGCAAAATTAAATAACACCAGAAAAAAGATCTTTGGAGTTTTTCAGAAGGAATATCTCTTCCGTTTACCATTACTCATAATAAATAGTTTTGGAGGTACTCTTTAACAGCCCCAACCATATTAAATAATCTAAATTTCTGTGATCGTTAGCGACTATCTTCACTTGCCAATAGCGCTTCGGGTTCATAACACGTTCTGCATTGTATTTGAAATATAACTCTGATTGAGAAGTCCTCAAAGGTTTCCTGCAAACCATCTGCTGTTTGCCTTCGTTTACCCATAAAACTTTCGTAATTTATTTGCAATTATTTTTATTATTTTCATGCAAACACATACGCCATTACATACATATGTATGTGTGTATAGAATGAGATTCTTTCCATACGCACGTATAGTTTTCTTTTGAGTTGACATTTGAAGAAAATTTATTTGCGGTTGGTGAGGATTTATGTTTGCGTGGCAGTTGGCAAATGCTTAAGTGCTTGCTTTTGCGAACGGAAGAGCGAATGTAGTGCATTTGGCAAGACGTAAAGCATTGAAAGAGAGCGGAAAATTCAAGCATAACTTTTCAAGTGTTATTTGTTTTACTTTTGATGGCACGGAGTCACACGAAATTTAGAATATTTCTATGAGCTCGGAAATGCAAGACATAAATTTTAAATTGTATGGATATTTATAGATGTAAGCTAAAGCACACAAAGGGGGATTTGTTGGGAAATTTTATAGTAATAAATATAATAAAGTTATTTAAGAAACACTCAAGAAAACCAAAACAGAAACTTTAAAAAGTTATGAAAAGCTCAAATATTTTGACTTTTACTTTATGATATTAAATAATACTTGGTTACATGATATAACAAATTTATACCATTTCACACAAATACGAATAAAAAGCTTACGCAAAAGCTTTAAATTTGCTAAGAAACATTTGTCGCAGCTTTCATTAGAGTTCTGAAATGTTATCTAATATTGGACATCTGGCACCTTTAATTTTTTTTTAACTTGCAAAACAATAGGAGCTTTCATTGGCATCAAAACTAAAACTCTTTAATGAATATATTTCATCTCTCGGAAGTTATTTTCTTAGAAAAAATATATTTGCTGTAGTTAAAATCAAACTAGAGCTTTTGCTTTGCAGTCAAAAGCTTCAACTATAACTTCTAATAAATATATTTTATATCACGGAAGTTCGCAAATGTTATATTATATAATATTAGACATTCGACAACCTTCACTTGATTTTAACTAAGATTATATTAGAGCTTTCACTGTGGCGTCAAAAGCTTTTACTTAAGCTTTTAATAAAAAGATTTAATCTCTTGAATGTTCACAGATGTTATCTAAAATTAGACATTTGACAAAATACACTTGCGTTTTATTCAAATCATATAAGAGCGTTCACTGTGGCTACTAAAACTTTTGCTTTAGCTACCTAATGATTCAATTTTAACTCTCGGAAGACCACAAATGCTATGTAAAATTAGATAATCGATTACCTAAATTTGCTTTTAATTCAAATGAAATAAGTGCTTTCACTGTGGCATCAAATGGGTTTGCTTTAACAAAATAATTTAGAGATTTCATCCCTATTTCGTCTTCTCAAAACATTAGCCGTTATAAGGACGTGAATGTACAATAGTTAGAAAACGTTAGGAGCTTTCATAACAGAGTCATAAACTTCAATGCCGCTATGTTAGAAAAGTTTGTTGTAGCTAAAAAGCTTAAAAAGACTTTTTGTGGTTTCCCCGATTTTAGTAGAAAAAAAATTAAGCTCTTGATTAATGTAAATCATTCAAAAAGGTTTCTTGCCGTAGAAGCGAGCTTGGTATAATATAATAAGAAGACTTTTGAGAGAAGATTTGGGTAGTTACATTATTATGCACAACTACCATATAGATAATGATCATTAGATCATTCCTTGCGAGTGCTTTATAATCTCATCCAAAGCTATTTAAATTGAGCTTAATATTAATAAAATTACCTTGGTATACTCTGAGTTGTAGTATAAAAAAGTATTTGCTTTCAGAATTTCATACTCAGCGTCGCTTACATTTTTTCCTCAAAAAGTTAAAAAGTTTTTCCAATGCGCTTAGACACATGTAATGAACTAATTTGCATAATTTTTGCTTAAATGAATTTGTAATTATATCCTTTTTAGGGCACACCTGTTGCGCGAACAAGTGGCTAATTACCTTTAATAAATTTATTTTATTAAATAATAATTATATAGGTACGCGACAGTTAAGTCATGCCTTCGCAGAAGTTTTCTTATAAATTTCAGAGTGAAGTAAACGCTTAGCAAAATTTCTACAAATGAACGAAGAAGTAAAAGCTCAACTAAAGTTCTGTGTGTGGGTGCGGTGGGTGGTGAGTATAAGCCAAGAGGAAAGTGGTAAGTTAACCTGACAGCTGTCGCTTATGCCAGCTAATTAGCTTTGTGGCCACCGCAAACATCAGCAGCACCTGGCGGCGCTATCACAGTTAAGCCGCGACGAAATTTAGTGTTGAACTGATTAAATTTGAATTTAATTGGCACAGAAATTGGCGGAAATTGTTAAATGACAGCAATAAAGGAATTGAAAGTGATAAATTCCATAAAGATTGGAAGACAGTCTAAATTATTTCAATTTTCATTAAGGACAGATATAAGCTATGATATTTTATTTATTTAAATAATAAAATGTAAAAAAAATAAAACAGAACTGAATATATTAAAATAACTCTAAGGTAAGCTTTCATAATGCTCAGGGCTTTGAAAGAATTTCTGTTGAAACGTGTGTGATAAAGTTGTATTGTGTTTGGTAAAAATCGGATCATATAAGCAAAAGTGTAGGACTCATACACATATTTACATGTAAGCAGCTAAGTGAGCTTTTGAAATGTCGAAAGCTCCAACTGTAAATAATCACCAATTTAAATGCTTCATTAACTATTACTACTTATGAACTATGTTCAGCATATCAATGCAAATTTTTGTAAAAAGCAACCCTCAGAGCTTTCAAAAAGTTTTTTTGGTTAAACAAATAAAAAACGGTAGTTTTATTATTATTATTAGAATAAAGTAGGTTTTATAAAAAAAATATATTTTTTATTGAAGGATTTAAGTTGGTTTAACCATCTTTAAAAATTTTGAAAGCTCTCATCGTAAACAGTTAACTTTTGTTTTTTATAAATTTCAGCAAATAGTTTTATATTTATTATTATTATTATTAGAATGAAATAGGTTGTATACAAAAAAAAACAATATTTATTGAACAATTTATGTCGATTTAATAAGTTTTCAAAGCTTTGAAAGCTCTCATCGTAAGCAGCAAACTTTTATACTTACTTATAAACTTTCATAAATTTCATCAAGTAACCATTATTATAAGATACTTCATAATCAAGTAAATTATTGTAAATAGAAGCTTTTTGAACCCTGAGAACAACCAAAGGTTTTTGATAAACATTCACTGTAATTTGAAGAAAAAGTGTGCGGAAAAATTAGAACTATAAAAATATTGCAGTAAAAGGCAAAGAGCTTAGGTAAAGGGCTTAGAGGTCTTTAGAGCTTCTAAAGCTTTTCTACTCAAAGTTTTGGATGCTTTGTGTATATTAGACTCTAGATAGAGATATAGATAAGAATTTGGTCGTAGATGCACGAGCTAATTTAAGTTCAGTAGCATTCTCAATGAAAAGTTATTGAAAACCTAAAGGAATCAGGGCGATAGAGAAAGTGATTCACTCAAGCTATAAAACTTCGAGGAAAAAGGACCAATCCTGTCGATTAGTAAAATTAAATATAAATAGATTTCTCGTGTTTTACTTTTTCGTATATTTTGTTATATATTTAAGTAATAAATCTTTCCAAATATTATTATAAATTCACACAACCCTCATTCTATTATACCATACAGCGGCCAGTTGTAGTTGTCACAACGCATTTGTAAGCAGTGCTCGTAAATCTCCATATTTTCACCGTCCAGTTGAAGAATCTCAAAGCCGCGCCCACAATCGAGCGCCTTGTGCAACTGAAATTTAGTGCGTTGTGTAAAATTGGCCTTGCATTGGACACAGGTGTGCACATGATCCTCCTCATCGGTGCGTAGAAAGCGGGATATGTTCGAGATCTTCAAAAGTTGTTGTTGAATGCCATCGACACTCTGCAACAGTATATAATGAGCGCCACAGCCTATGCGATCCCATGCTTGTTGCGCGCTTTGCACTTCACCATCACATGCAGTGCTCGGACATTTACCGAGCTGATAGGGTACCACATACAACTCTTGCGTGCGCGCGCAATTGCGGAAGCAATACAGATTCGAATCAGCAGCAACCGCCGCGCTCACCGGCTGTGCGCTTGGTGCGGCGGTGGCGTGCTTCACACGATACTGCAGCGGCAGTATGCATTTCAAGGGTGCATTTGATGCTGACGCCATGATACGCAATTCGCGACGTACATAAATTTTTATGCGCTTCACGCTATACTCGGCAGCGCGTGTCGGATAACGAGCGAACATATAGGCTTCGATTTTTTCCAGCAGCATGAGAAATAGCACATCCACAGTCTCGCTAATATCCAGGTGATGCTCAAGCGCCGATTCGCTGCTGCAGAAAAGTAAATCCGTTTCGTTCAAGGCGCGCATATAGAAACTCAAACGAAAGTGTAGACACGCGGCGTTATGAAAAAGTAAGCGCAACAATTGCGGTATAGCTTGTATGCCGGCGTCCAGCAAGAATTCATTAGTGCTCCTGTTATGCTCGCTACATAGTATGAAATTTTTTATGCGCTGCTCCTCTATTGTTTTTAACAGCGCGCGTTGTTCGGCGCTGCAAAGCGTACGCCCTACACTGGACCAATGTTTCGAATATGCAGCGCGTACATCACATGTTGTGCTGCATGCGTCACACTCGTACACACGCCCGGCCATGCACCAGCGATGATGGAAGGTACGCGTACTGCCCTCAATGCTAAAGGTGTAGCTAGAGCGGAAGTAGGGCATGGCAAGTAGGCGGCGTAGTGTACGATGATGTATGGGTTGTGTTAGAACGCAGACTGTTGATTGTATTTTAATTGAATATGAACTGAGTAGAGTGCCGTCGTGCGTGTGCTTTTATACTTGCGCGTTACGAAGTGAATAAAGTGATATGTAGGGGGCGACAGGTAGCAGGGATGCAGGTAAAGGAGGTAAACAAGCGCTGTTTACGTAAAAAGTAGGTAATCTCTTCATAAAATGCCAAAAGATTTGCCAAGAATTCTTTTGTATAGCTTTTAGTACGTTCACGGTGGAAGGGTGGATTAGTTAAATACGTATCTTTTTCCATAATCGCAATTTTCGTAACAATAATAATCAATATAATATAATAATAATAATATCGTTACTTTTCTCTTTTCAATACATGCTGAGAAATATTATACCTTTCAATTTTATTTTCTTTATATATGAAAATTTCATTCGAGCTTTCACTAAAAGAAAAGAGCTTTGCTTGTATTTCATTATTACATCGGTAAGTTGCTCTTATTAATTTCGGAAGGTGTGTTGATAACTTGTCTAGGGTTTGGTATAACCTATGCGCTTTTAAAATTCAGTAAAGCTTTCACTAACTTTGCTGAGCTACTTTCCGAGAACTTTAACTCACTTTAAAGAACTTTCATTAACTTGAAAGAGCTTTTACTCAACATAGCAGTTTTAAAACATATAAAAAGTAAATAAACTGTATTTTTTAGACCCACAGTACTTGCTATTTGCATAAGCGGTTGTACACGGTTGTGAATTTCAAAAAATCATTTTTATGGTTTATGTGCCTATATATTGAATGTATATATATTTGAGCATATTCTCCGAAATTTGGAGTGGTTCCGGCAAAAGGTTTCGGAGATATGAGTATATTTGTTAGAATCTTGGTGTACAAAACTTAAAACGCGTTTTTCTCGAAACAATGTCTTCAGAGTCGGTGAGGAAAGTTGCTTCGAAACGACTGAACTGTTTGACATGAAATTTGATACTAGCTGTTTGATATATTCAGTCAGGTAGTGATTGAAGTATAAGATTTTTGACAATAACTGTTTAAGCTACTCTGAAAATTAAATTCTTTCGACGACGAAATGACTTTTTATGGAAGCCGCTATTTTGTCAGTATACGAAAATTTTTGCATAGTCCTTCGATCATTATCTACATTTATTTATAGTAATAATAATTTTTTTTTTTTCAATTTGAGTAGGTTTAAGCAAAAAAATCTTCTGACATCTTTCGGAAAAGCTCCTGGAGCTCGGCTACGGGATTAAGGTAATCCAAAATTTTTCAAAATGAAACAGTGATTATTAAAGTGCATTAAATTCTTTAAATATACATTATTTTTATTTATTTATAAACTTTATTTATTTATAAATAAAATCTCACTTCAAACCAATTCATAATATTACGCGTTTTTTTTAGCTGCAAGTGAATATAACCTCTTAAGTAACCTATGCTCCAGATACTTTCCCAAATTAAATTTTTAACGTTATTCAACAATGCAGCACTTTACCACTGACCGTTAATTGAGCTGTCACTTAAATACAGCTGCTTCAATACAGGCTTAAGTAAATCTGTATGTATATGTAATTATCGTAAATTGCTCAGAACCAAAATTTCGGCAACCGCAATTATTCCACCAAATAGCCGCAAATAGATAAAGTGATTATTACACTGCGCTTAAATATGATGTTTATGGCATTTTAATTGCATATTGCAATCAGCCGCCTAAAGCTATAAAGGGCTAAAAGCGCAGAAGATAACAATATGACAGACTAGACAGGCAGCATAGACGGAAAATATATTATACTTGTATGTATATCTGTGTGGGTATTATTGGGTATTATATATATAGTTATGTATGTGCTGCTGTTGTTATGCAAGACTTAATTTAAAAAATTTAATTAATGTAACGTGTGTATTCTGAAGCTTTTATGCTTTTCATGAGCTTTCATTTAATATATTTTCATTAAGTATTTAATTTAATTTTTGTTCAATGATTTGGCTTTGATCAATAGGCAAAAATATAAATTGATAGTGATGCAGCACTTAGCAGGCTCTAATGTAATTGATTAATACTCTTATGCTGTGCAATTTTAATCAAAATTTAATGCAACTATTGTAGGGCTGACAAAAAAAATATAACTGTATTCGAACAAATGCTTTAGAATGTGACAAAATCAGGCTTTAGTAAATGAAATGCATTAAAGAGAAAATTGTATAGTTAGATAATACAGATTTTAGCTAAATGAGAATCAGAGCAAAAAGCAGCAAATTTTACATATTTACATACCATTTATTTTCTGAATGCATATATAGACATACATACCTGTATATTTTTCATGGTTCACCTTCAATTTAGCACCATACATGTATTTATTTGTCAACAAAAACTAGTTTATTTATTTGTATATTATATGTGATAATCCACACACGCGCACACATACAATCGCATGAAAAGTTATTTGCATTTGTATTTGTATATTTTCTACACTCATTTAGTTGTCAATCTGAGTGATATGAGCATCTAGTAATTTATACAAATACACTAAAGCAATTTATTTAAATAGCATGAAAGCACTTAAGAAAATGCAATCATACAACAATACAAAATATCACTAAATACACACACCAATACATACGTAACATTTGTAACTACACACAAATGCATATAAATCGTGTAAATATAGTTGCATATACGGCGAAATGCAAAGTAAATTCTAACAATGAGCTGGTCAACTGTTGGATGCACAAATATTACAGTGGTGGGTTTAGTTATTAGCATCTGTTATTTATAAATTATACAAGAAGAAGAAGAAAACGTTAACTTTGACTGCACCAAAGCTTTAATACCCTCCACAGGTGCACCACAGCATGAAATGGTAAAACTATATCTTTAACTTCATTTTGATTCGACAGCTTGTATGGCAGCTATATGCTATAGTAGTCTGATCTTAACAATATGTTCGGAGATTGTAGCGTTCCCTTGGACAATAATCTGTGCCAAATTTCGTGAAGATATCTTGTTCAATATAAAAGTTTTCCATACAAGAACTTGATTTTGAAAGATCAGTTTGGCAGCTATTTGCTATAGTAGTACGATCTAGTCAATATGTTCGGAGATTGAAGCGTTATCTTTGACAATATCCTGTGCGAATTTTTGTGAAGATATCTAATCAAATAAAAATATTTTCCATAAAAGTATTTGATGTTGATCGAACATTTTGTACGGCAGCTATATAATCTAAAGATCCGATATCGTCGATTACGACAAATGAGCAGCTTCTAGGGGAGAGAAAGACGCGTGCAAACTCTCAGATTGATGTCTCAAAAATTAAGAGATACATTTGCGCATATATAGACAGAGCGGCGGACAGACAAACATACATAAGTTGACTCAACTAGTCGCACTAATCATTTCTATGTGGTATATATTTTGTAGAATCTGCGATGTTTCACTCTGGGTGTTAGTTAGTTTCCTTCATTCTTTTTGAAACCGTTTCGCAAATCTTACTGTTATAGAAAACCAAACACGATTTCTTTTAGTACACGCCTATGCGCCATTTGATTCGGCATACATAAATCTTAAGATATAAGATTGCACATCTAACTATTAGAAGTCTGTGCGAACTATATAATATGGTTTTTTGAAATCCGAAAGATTTTCTGAATATTTTCTAACTTAATATTACGAAGATGAGATGATAATATGAAGGGAACAAAAAGATTTTGAGTGAAAGTAAATCTTCATTTAAAATTTTGGAGCTCCTAAATATTATTCTTCGAACAACTTTCCGAGCCTATTTGAGTAGAACATTATGAATTTTTCGTTTTACGATAAACCAGATATGGTGCACCGACCACAGCTTTCAGAAAAAGTCAGTACCCAACAGAGCCCAAATCACACAAAAGAGAAGGTGTAGGAAAATAGAAATCTGTTAAACTCACATCCAGTAGAATAAATCTATATAGCTCCTTATAGCGACTTAATTTCCATACCTTTCAATTTTTATGCACGCCACTGTTCACTTTCAAATGTTTATGTACAAATATTCTATAAACATGGTGATCTCTGTGTAGCGAACAGTAAGTATACATATACACAAGTTTTCAAGCGCATCAAATGTACAGTTAATCCAAATGGTTCTAAGAGCATTTGTAATCTCAAAATGCAAAACAAAAATATACATACACAGATAAGCGAGTTTGAAATACAACAAAATTTCTAAATGCTATTTGCTTGGACTGAATATTTTAATGTTATTAAAGCGCTATATAATAACTGTTTCGAGAAAAAAGTTGAACCAAAATTTAAATTTAGTTTGATTTAGATTTAATTCGGTAATTTTTTGAAAAGAGCCCACTAGAGCTTCAACGAGCGGAAGCGTGCATAAGGTTAGTTAAAGAGCGCTACGCGCGTAATGAATGTTCGGTGAAAAGAAGAAAAATGCCAGCTCCGAGGTAAGTCTTAATACTGAAAACGAGGCAACTGGCAACCACCGATTCTACTGGCTTTTTAAGTTGTAGGGTCTACTGTATTTGCAACGACATTATTTTGTAAAAAAGAGTTAATTTTTTCTGGAAAATTATTTGAAACTTTTCACTGCTAAATCAATGCCAAAGCAGTGTTCGTTAAGATAAAACTGTGTTTGGTTATATTTTGAGTTTCACTTTCCGTAGCACTAAATTTTCATAGTCCTAATTCAAACTTTTTATATCCGGAAATATTTTTTCTTCAAAATACGTTGAAATTATTATTTTTATAAACATTTTTTTAAAGGGCATTATTACAATTTTTATAATTTTTAAAAAAATAACCAAAATACATTTGGTTTTATTATATTTTTGTAAAAAAATTATTTCGTATTTGAAAATTAATAACTTTTAAATTTTATTAGTTGTATATATTTTATTTTAAAGAGCGCTACATTTTTATAATTTTCTAAAAATACAACAAAAATTTGTTTAATTTAAAAGCAATTTGAATTGAAATTTATTTTTAATCATACCGTTTGAAAGAAAAAAAACAATAATTAAAAAAAAAATTTAAATATAATAAAAAATTTATTGGTTATATTTAT
Organism: Bactrocera oleae; assembly: GCF_042242935.1. NCBI lineage: Eukaryota > Metazoa > Arthropoda > Insecta > Diptera > Tephritidae > Bactrocera > Bactrocera oleae. Next base: position 8,406,783 of record NC_091539.1, read on the forward strand.
TTAAAATATTTGTAGTTATTTTGAATTTGAATTATATTAATTTTAAGAGTTGTGAAAAAATTTAATATTTATATTTTCTACCCTTAAACATTTTTAGTATTTCCAAATTGTTGTTAAAAAAATTTAAAATTTATTGTTTTTAAAATTTTTATAAACACTGCATTTTAAAATTTTTTATAAATAATTTTAATTAATTTTTCAAAAAATTAATTTAATATCAATTGTTATATTTATTTAAAATATTTATAGTTATTTTGAAATTGAGTTATATTTATTTTTAAAGTTATGAAAAAAATTTAATTGGTTTGCATATTTTTACCCTTAAAGATTTTAAATATTTGCAAATTTTTGTTTAAAAACCTTTTACAAAACTTATTAAAATTTAAAATTTTTATAATTACAACATTTTAAAGTTTTTTAAATCATTTTAATTAATTTTTCAAAAAATGATTTAAATTTGAAAAATATTAATGTTTAAAATTTTTTTTAAGTATTTATAGTTATTTTGAATTTTAAAAACATTAATTTTTGAATACTCTTTGATAATATAAAAATATAATTTTTTATAAATAATTATATTACTGTTTAAGAAAATGTATAAAGTTTTATTCTCCAAAAATTTTGTAAAAATTATTATTTTTTTTAATTTTTAATTTAAACAAAATTTTTATTAATTTTAAGATTGTAAAAAAATGTGCATATACATAGTATGTATGTAAATTTGAATTAGCATTTTCAAAAATCCAAAATTTTTGTAATAATTTTTTTAAATTAAATAATAGTTTAAAATTTTTAACAAAAAACTATTTTGTTGAAAACGTTTTCAAAATATTTTAAATTGTCTTAAATTCTTTAATTTTTTTATAATTTTTAAAATTCTAAAATAATTTAATACATATTTTATAAAATGAAAACATTCCATTAAAAAATATATATAATGTTTCATTTTCAAAAATTTAAAATTTTTGTATTATTTTATAATTATTTTAAGAAATTTAAGATTTCTTTTATATTTTAAGTTTTGCATATCAATTTTGATCAGACAGTGGCTTATCGCGCTGATAAGTCATAAAATTGAAAACCAACGTTTCAACGTTTTTGGTCCTCGTTTTTATAAGTCAGAGGCACAGTCAGCCGCACATATTTTCGAATATACATACATATACATACAAATATGCATGTACACTTCGACAACCAATCATTCGCTCTATTCCATTAGCCGCCTACTCAACATACTTTCGACTTTGCCGCCAATATTGAAATCAAAAATATTTGATAAGGAGCCCAACAATTGTGCACGTCTGTCAACTGTCAGTTGCACCCAATCACTAATATGCCCATACTGCAAGCGGCCTGAATACCCATTGGGTGTGCATACGCACAGTCAGTCGGTGCGTAAGGCGGTCGGCCGGTCGCTCGATTCTTTGGCTGTTTCGTATTGTATTATTGCATGCTTGTTGTAAATATTTGCTCAACTCGCCATTGTTGTTGCAATTTAATATTGTTTGCGTTGTCAACTTTTGACGTGAAAACAACAAACACACGTACTCACGCACTCACGCATACATACGCATCAAGCAATTTTGTGAAGTTAAGACAGCGAAAAATTTAATCTTCTTGTCACATTTCGATATGCGATCGCTCAAAGGCGCAATACCAAACGCCCAAAAGTATACAACAAGAAACAAAAGCGTACTCGAACACAATCGAAAAGGAAAAAGGATTTACTCAGCCGGCAGCTGGAAGCGGGCGCATAAGATTGTGAATTGGTTATGGGGTGCACGTCAGTCAATTACATCGCTTTTATAAGCCTGGATTTATGTATCATGTATACATATGTATATTTGTGTATGAGTGTTTTTGACGACTGCAAAACTATATATTTTTATTGAAATAACCGTTGTTGGCTGCCAAGCCGTAAGCATGGAAAATGGCGTGCGCCAATTTCGTATGACATTTAAATTAAATATTTACGAGTTGACGGATATGCCATCAAACACTGAACACTTTTGGACCAAAATTCCTTTCAGAACACAAAAAGTGAGTTTAACCCATATATGGTCGAAATATATTATCTGTGGTTAGCAGATGTTCTTCCTAGTTGTTTCTTATATATTTTCCAGCAACATTTAAATTATAAAGTAATTTGAAATATTTACAAAAAACGGTAGTAAATTTGGTACTTGTACTAAAAGTTATTCAGTTAAATTTTTTTAGTACTAATACTAATTGCACCTACTTTCTTAGGAAGCTGAATGGTTTTCAGTTTTATTATACAAATTTTGAATAAAATTATTTTTGAGAGTACTAAGTAATCGCAGTTTTCGCTGGCTAAACCATTTTAGTACATATGATTTTATTTAAATTTTCATATATGTATTGGCTAAATTTCAAAAATTTATTACTAACATTAAACATTTATTTTAAAAATAAAGCTTTATTCAATACTAATACTTAACATTTAAATTATAAAGTAAGTTTTTCGTACTAAAACTCGATGCATTTATTAAAAATAAAATAAAAATTAATAAAAAAATTTAAAAATTATAAATATTATTAAAAATTTATCATAATTATTATTAAATTTAATTATAATAATATACGATTTCATTAAATATTACTATAATTTGTTCAGAGCACTAAAATTTATTTTCTACTAAATTTTCCTGAATTAAATTATATATATATATATCAATACTTTGTAATATATTCCAGTTCGTATATTATACTAAGGGTATCAAAATAATTTAGTACTAAATTAATTACAATACTACAATTTGTTAGTAGCACTAAAATTAATTTTGTACTAAATTTTTAAATTAAAAAAAAAATTTGTAATAATTTGCAATATTTTCTTGTGCGTATATTATCTTAAGAATATCAAACTAATTTAGTACTAAATTAGTTACTATAGTTTGAAAAATTTATTTTGTACCAAAGTTGTTTAGATAAAATAAATATATATTTTTCAATTTTTTCCAATGCGTATATTCAGTACAAAATTAATTACTACATTTTTCTAAATTAAAAACAATATTTTTTCAATATTTTTCAGTTCGTATATTATCCTAAGGGTATCAAAATTATTTAGTACTAAATTAATACTGCAATTTGCTAAGAGCACTAATTAATTTTAAGTGTATCAAAATAATTAAGTACTGAATTAATGACTATAATTTATTACAAGTACTAAAATTAATTTTGTTCTAAATTTTTTAAAATAAAAATATAAAAATATATATATTTTTTAATATTTTGCAAAATTTACATTCCCAGCGCGTAGATTATACTAAGAGTATCGAAATAATTTTTAAATAAATTAATTACTATAATATGTCATGAGTACTAAAATTTATTTTGTTCCAAATTTTGCTAAATTAAAAAATGTATATTTTCAATATATCCGAGTAATATCACATAAGTAATATAGTACTAAATTGTCAGATGTTTAATAAAATAGCCTATTTACAAATATTTCACAATATAAATATTTAATTGCAAAATCAAATCTAAATGTTAAAAATGTATTACTACACTTTTCGAAGCTTTAAAAAAAATCACTGTGGTCAAAGTTTGAAAGGTTAGTAGTTTGGAAATTTTTTTAGAATTGAAAATACTGAATAAATTCATAAAAACTTTTTAAAAATATATCATTTTAAATGGATTTGAATGATTGAAATTTAGTATGAAATACGTACAAATATTTTCAATTGAGTTCTAAAAATTTATTGGCGTATGTTATTATTAAGTTTAATAAAAATTTTGTACTAAAAAGATGAAATTAAGAATAAAATATGTACCACCATAAGTAGCTAGTTGAAATTTTTTTAGTACTAAACTAAAATATATGTCTGTTTTAAATTTTTAGTACTAATTTTTGATAATTTTTAGTACTCAATTAGGAAAATATTTTGTACTAAAATTACTAACCAATAAGTATATTAGTTGCGAAATTTGATTAGTTATTAAGAATGTTCATCATCATATATGTTAGTACTAAGTTTCCCAGTTCTAAAAATAGGTTAAAACTTTTGTTCTAACTTATTAAAATTGTACTAAATATAATATGTTGGGTAAATTTTGTACTAAATCAACTTCATATTATATATATATGTATAATTTATGCATCTAATATATTTTTAGTACTTAAATAAGGTACAAGTGTTCTAAAACTTAAATGATTTGAATATTTTAAATAAATGAAAATTTACTGTCCAATGTTTACTATAATTTAAGTACAAATACTTTTAACACATCTTTATGTGATTATAAGTTATTTTGTACTAAAATATTTAATTCTTCGAAAATATTTAATATTATGCTGGAAAGTAATCTACCTTTCGTACTATTGACTAAAATAAATTAATTGGTATTAAAATCCTCAACTATCACTCCACAACAATTGATAAATACTTAACAATAAATTAAGGTACAAAGTACCACAAAAGGCCTCAAAATTTATTTTTACTCAAAAATAATAAAAAATTGCTTTCATTTTCTTTTTGCACACGCAACAATTTCACTTGAGCCTAAAAGCCACAATATTCAATTTTCAATACAAACATACTTTCACCAAAAAGACCGACAGCCATAGGGAGAAGACCAAAGAGCCTTGCAAAGCTCCAACGCTATACAAAAGAATTGCGTTATTACTTATTTCTCATCGCAGGCTTATCGCTACTATAAAGTAAAACGCCTTTAAGGCGAGATTACTGCGAAATTTATTGATTGCCATCAGACGTGAAAGGCAAAGGCAATTTGCAGAAGGAAATAAGGTGTAAGTAAGGATAATAATTGTTATTGATATTGTGCTTAAGGTTAAGAAAATCAATTACTTTTAATGTATTCAGACACACACACACACACATATCACTTCAAATGGCAATTGGCGATTAAGCTTTGCAACGAAAATTTACACAATAATTTAGTTGGTAGCAGTTAGTCGTGAAGGATTACGAACGTTGCAGTAAGAGGAAGCGCTAAGAGCTTTTATGCTTAATTATTTGTTTTATTAAATTGCGGGAAAGTGAATTTGAGTTTCAGGGTAAAGAGACCGTCTTAGAGCAGCAAATATTCCTCAAACAACTCTACGTAGCTGTTTTCACTAGGTTTTATTTCGTAAATGTATTATTTTCAAAACCCGGTTTAGAACTTGTCAATCCGTTAATCTGCAGAACAGGTTCCGCATGTTCCAAGTAAAACTGCAGTTATCAATTTGAAGAATGCCTGAAAGCGCACCACTTAAACCGACTGTTTCATCAATTGATTTGGGAACCCGGACAAGGCGATCAAAAAACAGCTGGAAAGGAAATAAAAAGAAAGTAATGGACATTGTGAACGCCTCTAGGGAAGTTAAATTTGCAAGGTTTTAGCGAAGACTGGATTGAGCTAAGAACTTGCGGTATTAGGAAGGCCTTCCAGCCAAAGTTAAATCAAAAGTAGGTGCATAAAAGTCTCATACTAACCAAACGACAGTCCCCAGCTATCACATGGTTTTAATATGGTCCAGTCCGTTTGGATGAAATGGCGTACAACTCTGATAAGCTCAGTTCAAAGTACCAATGACTTTGGTTACATCAAGACGCTAGTTTTTCATGTATACCGGATAAAAGTTTTCGGAAGTAAGCGGGACTGGTTATATTGGGACCCAAAAATATTTCATTTGAAAAGTTCTACATTGAGGGAATTACTAATTTTTAAAGATTACACTGTTCTTTATTTTGATACTGTATGATTTAGTTTCGATATATACAAGCTAACCGAGTGATTTCGGAAAAGAACATATTGGTGGAAATTAAAGTAAGACCTCTTCTTAGACTAACTACATGGCATAGTTCATGGAGTCCGTGATGAAATCTTATGCATTTTATGGGATTAATTAAAATCCCGAAAATAGTGCAGAATATTGTCTTTGTACCGGCTTCTCAACCCATGTCCCGAATAAATAACAGGTTGCAGGTTTGTGAAGCGCTCCTTCCCTTTGTGAAAGAAGTTTCCTAGTTTAACCTAATTTTCTTCCATCCTAACTCTTCGTGCTTTAAAATACCGCTTTAGCTCTCACATCTACCTAAATCCGTTCATCCTCAATTTTTTGTCAAGAGTTCCATGATTTTGATACAGCTGCCCGCGGTGCAATTTGCCGCAACTGCTTGATCTCCCAAGTTATAAATACGTTCGAAGCTTATACTATTTGTTAAACCGATTTAATCAAGTCCTCTCATAAAATCAATATTTTCACCAACCTCTGCTATTCTGCAAGCTCGTGGAAGTAGCAGGCTCTTCGAAGTCCGACGACTACACCACACAGTCCACCCGAACTGAGCTAAGTAATTACATAGGAGTAACTTCAACTCACGCCCGACATTACCACATTATACCATGACATCAATGATGGCTAACAAATAAATTACATAGTCTTACAAATGTTTATGTCACCCTTAGAGCTTCCAATCCGCCCAGTACCAGTTCACACATTGATATATTTTCATTAGTGCGAGTAAACTGTGAAATCTTTCGCTCATTTTGCATGCAAAAGTGCATAAAATTGCCATTAAATTGTAAAATTTTCATTTGCTTAACAACTAGGCTGGTCAAAGGTTACCGCCGGAGCGCACTGAGGTCATAAACCGGAGCACTCAGCAATTTACTTTGACCAGTTGTAAGCGACGACGGTTTGAGTGGAGCGGGTGGGACGCCCGGCAGGGTGTCATTTTAAAGAAAATATTTATTTTATTTACTTTACTCACACCAAAAGCCGCCTTGTGCCAGCTATTATTTCTTACTCACTCACCTACGTAACTTACTGCTCTACTGATTCGACAGTTTCTGCTTTTATCACACATTCATTGACACAATAATTTTCAACAAGCGCCAACTATTAAATTGCTTTATAGCTTGCCCTTACAGTTGGCTGCTTAAACTGGGGTCCATTTCATCTCAGTTGCATACCCCTGCCAGCTCTTTAAGTTACCACTACTATCACTTTGTAATTTCTTGTAGCTTTACGGCCACATTGACACTAGACGTGCGAATATGCGAGTGAAATTGTCGTAAATAGCTCGAGTTCTTCAACAAATTAAACGAAATGTTTATGATGGAGTGTGGGTTTAGTGCCATAAGGAATGTTAATGGGACTTAGTGTGTCTGCCAATGTGTGCGGTATAGCAGCTGAAATAAGGATCTTGACCGAGTGAGTTCAGGCCTATTTGGTAGATTAATATTTGAGGACATATTTCCCACTAAAATTGTCTATACAAGTAAGCTTTACTGAGCTTAAGTGTATGTATGGAGCAAAAGGTTCATAAATAAGAGTGTAATTAAAGTTTCACACAAGCACAAAGCTTACGTGGATATTTGAGACACATGAATCCATTTAAAAATGGGGTGGTTTTGTAAGGCAGAGTATTTGCAGTAAAATACACAAAATTTTTATATTTACCTGCAGTGTGGAGCAAAAATCCCAAAGTATTAACATCATGGAAATGTTTAAAGCAGCCCGAAATGGAATCACTGAAGTTAAAGGGCTCTGCTAAATCTTAGCTGTGCAATATTTTGATGAAATCCATCGTTAGATATGGGTACCATTTGTGTGGCAAGCAAACCACAATTTCAAGTGTAAATCTCCGAAAGCGAGCAAATCTCGTATCATGCCGTCATTTACTTAGAGTCCATGCAACGTGCCTATTGATTTCATTATATGTTGAAGTTGTTTTGTTTGAATCCTCTGACTATTTCTTTTCTACTTTTTTAATCATAAAGCTATCTCTATCTCTGTCCCTGTTATATCTATCTTCCTACCTCTCTAGTTTTATGGCATATCTATCTTTATTTCCATCTTCAACTTTATCTTTACCTCTGACTTTATCTCTATAAAAGTTAATGACAACATCCTACCTCTTTCCATTTTAGTTTTGCCTCTTTCATTAACTATCACATCCATTGCTATGCCTGTTGCTTACTCTATATCGATTTCCAGCTCTATTATTATCTCTATTTAAATCTCTAACTTTATCTCTATCGCTAATCCCTATATCTACTTCCCCACCTCTGAATCTATCTTTCTTCTTTTAAATTTATCTTAACTATTTCTATTTCTATCTCGATCCTTGTCCATCTCTCTATCGCAAGTTCTCGAGTTCTCTCTCGATCTCTGTCTTCAACTTTATCTCTACTCGTGTCCCTATCTCTATCTACCTTTCTACCTCTAACTTCGTCACTACTTCTACCTTTATCTCTATCTTTATCTCAACCTCTGCGTCTATCGCTAAAATAACTCTACTTGCATCTGTCACCTACTACGTACCAAGCGTTCATCAGCAGTATCTGTTGTTTAGTGAAGACAGTCAAGCTCTTGCGTTTTTTGTAGACAAAATTTGTCAGCTCAAATTGGTGTAGGGCTGATTTCTAAGGCAATTCTTAAACTTGAGTACACTGCAAAACTAGACTTTATGTTCTCTGCACAGCTGTCATTCTTTTGACGTTCGCATGTGGGATGAAGAAACATCTTCTCGTAATCCGGCCATAATTTATGTCATATTCTTCCACTTTTTTTTATGTACTTGTTTCTTTTTTTTGAAACCTTACAAATATAAATTGAGAAGTTTCAGCCATTCTTCAGCTAAAGACGAAATTGAATGTGTGTCTCTTAGGTACTCTCCATATATTATTCCTTAGTCCACATATATTCGACTTCAATTATTTCAATAGCAATTGTTCTCGAAATGTATCACATTTTCCATATACCATATTAACAAATCATTTATTCTTTGTTGAAAACTTACGCAAGCTTCGCCTCTCCGATGTCTCTCTTCACAGCAGCCGGAATTTATGAGAAAATGCATGAAATATGTTCGTCCAACAAAAGCTATAATTCATAATTATTTCATGTCAAGCATATGCCAATCGAGCAAAAGAGCGCACACAAAAGGCAAGAGAGGCGCAAAAAAGAAAAAAATGTGCGCGACAAGCAGGCAAGAAGACGCTGACGCAGTGGAACCGGAGGTACGAAAGTATAATAATACAATAATTGTCACCGAAATTATTGCAATGAATAGACCGAATACTTCAATAGGCGAACTTTTCAATGACTTTTGCCAAGCTCACACATAAATTCTTGCTAGCTCTTGAAGGAAAGTTCCATTGTAGACATTGTTCCAATGAGTACATTGCGCCTCGGCTGTGAGGTCTTAGCTCGAAATTCATTTTCGTGCATATTTGCGCTTGAATGAAGAATAAGTTTTCAGTTGTAAGAAAAGAAAAACTGTGCCAATTGTTGAACTAGTTTTGCAATAATTATTCATATTTTATGTGCAAACTTTGCGGTATTTTCAATGAGGAATTATGACGCATATTTTTGCATATAGAGATGTACAGTTGCATTGCAAACACTAGATATGTCAAAAGTAACAGTATCAATGAGAAAGTGAAATATTAGTAACAAAGATTAAAAAGTGTAAATTATTACTTTCTTTGAATCTCCGAAGGCCGAAAGAGGAACTGTGTCAACTAGTCGCTTGAAACGAAACCAAAAGCCTTTTAATATCTAAATTTTACAACGTTCATGCTTATGCTCTTGGTTAATTTCGGTTTCGGTAATCAAGAGCTTTGAGATGAGGTGTTAACTTCATTCCCTATGAACTGAGGCACTATGTTCCACCGGAGCATTATGGGAGATACATGTATCTCTATATATTCTTATGATCTTACCACTCCAGTCCGGTCATATAAAGAACCACTAAAAAATGATTCCAAAGAGATTCAATATCACGAAGTTGATAGTTAGTTTAACACCACCTCTACCAAATATATTCATAACCTCAATTAGCAATATTAACTTCCTATTTGCATCTCGGTAAAAAAAATCGCATTCATCCAGGGTTCAATAACCCTTCGCACGGTCCATAACGGGCCCTTAGCGAAGTCAAAAACTCTTAGTGAGGTCAATAACCCTTGACGAAGTCACTGACCCTTCTAGGATACCAAAAAGGAAGAGTCGTTAATGCTAAAAATGTGCCCATTTACCTAATAAACCTGGACGAGGGAGTAGTATTTGTCGAAAAACAGGAGTGCTTTTAGTAAAGCAGCTCACTGACCCATACAGAATTCAATAACCCTTTAGTGAAATCAATAATCCAAAGTGAACGCAATAGTCTTTTAATGAGGTCAGTGACCCTTAACGAAGTCAGTGACCTTTATAGGTTGCCGAGAAAAAAAATAGTCACTGTTCATTTGTGAAGTTTAAGGATTTATCGGCATATTCGGAGGTACTAAGTAAGAAAGGTAATTTCAAAGATAGAATTAAATTAGCCTTAAAGACTGACTGACTATACATAATCCAACAATAGAGTCGACTACAGTAATTGTTACTGTAAAACTCAAAATAACGTTTACTGAATAGTGTTTAGCAGTCTAGAAGTTTCTTTGACTTGTGCACGCTGAGCTTCAGATGTCCACAAGCAAATGAAAAGAGTTTCGCATCATATTAGTCTTGCCTAAGAGCTTATGCAGTTTTATACTGTACATAATAGCCTAATTGTAATCCCCTCTAACTGGTTAAGAAAACTCAAAGCGCACAAAAGGCCAATATGTTAGGAATATTAATATTTATTCGAAGAGTTCAAAACCAAATAATAATATTTGCCCCAGCCATCATCCTTGCATATAATATGTATATTCGTAACCACGTGAAGTTCAAAATGACTTTCCATTTATGGCCAATTTGAAACTTTTACCATTCTCCACTAGCCAATATGTGTTTTTGAGTAACTTTCAAAAACAACAAAATTATAGTGCAAACATATATTAGATGAGCTTTCTTGCAGCTTCGGTAGCTTTTCATTGGTTCCACCAATAACCGTGCACCAGCGATACCTTAAGCCCGCTTACATTTTGAACCAAACTCAAATAAACTTTACGCAAAAGAACAACTAACCAAAGAAGTGGTGAACAAATGTGAAGAAGACAATTACAGTGAGCAAAAAGCAAAAGAAAATTTTGAAGTATGTAAAGCTGAGAAATATTTACGTTAAGTTTATTTAATACGAATTGAAGCAGATGGTCGGTGGGTCAGTTAAAGGAAGTTTGCAGTCGAAGTTTTGTAAAGAGAAGTGTGCGGATGGAGAGAGATTGATAAGTCAAAAGAAATGTGAAGAGGTGGGGAGGTAAGTATCACGATTCAGTTCAGATATTATTCCTTTATTTTTTCCGAACTTCTAGTAGTTCGGTGTCATTATTATTAGAAAAAGGTTATTGGAAAATCGAAGGTCGAAGCTCAGAATTCGATTGACACTTTTTAAAGTTAAAATAGTTGCATGGACGATGACAACATCTGATAAGTCGACGTTAGGAGTTTTAGATTGAAAGGTTTGTAAACTCGGCTATAATCGCGTAAACGATGCGTATGACAGTAAAGAAGAAGACAACTAAAAGTTGTCTACTGGACAACGAAGAGAGTAAAATTATTTTTTGTCCTTTTGAATAAGCGTTCCGTTATTGTATTCCGATTTAATTTAGGGAAGAAAAATTAGACAATAACTCGAATATCGAACGCTAAGGATTCACATATATCAAAAAGCTTCTCTAGCAAAGGTTTATTACTTTACTACGGTACTAAATGTTAAATCGCAGAAGTATTAGATGTGATCGTATGGTCAGGATAATAATTGGCGCTTGGGTTTGAGTATTATTGAATCTGTGAGAGCGTCTTTTAAACTGACTCCATCTATGGTCTATTTATGTAGGCCATTGGAGCTGCTCGCAATTTCTTCACCATTCACCTTGTCGATATCTGCGATCTAAGGGAACTATGAAGTTATATTTCATACTTTGAACAAGCGTCACAGTTTTTTGCCGTAATGCACCCTTTGTTCTGTATAATCAAAGATCTGTTCTGTTTCATTGTGTTCTGTTAATTCCATGCAATGAGCCAACTATTTTAAGTATCCCCGAAAGGTAATTTTTCCCCTGTTTCACACTTCCTTTATTCGCTTGCAAAGTAGACACTAAATATCTCACTACCTCCATAACATTTCAGTGAAAGACTCATTCCCACTCTCCGTTGTTTGTTTGCTCTCACATTGCTCATTTCAAGGTTCATTGTTTGCCTCAAAAAGACTTGTGTTTGCTTGACAAGTTGCTACACACGCTCGTTTACGGCATAGAAAAAATACCTGCGATTTACGGTGCTTAGAAAAAGAAATAAAAAGCAGTTGACAAATAGAGGCGGTGCAACAGCGAATTGTGTCTTCGTCAACACACCACAACAAATGCACTGTTTGTCCTGTCAGGACAATTCACTGCTTGTCAAGCTGCTTCCTACCTCTCACCTGCTGACTGACATTTGGACGCACCAATCAACTGCTTACACTGCAGGTAATTTTGCAATCTTTCATTGCTTCTTGTCGCTACTTCCACCTGCCACTTGACTAGCGTTGCCATTCCTCAGCACTTTGTCAGCTTGAATTACACGCCTGCACTTTTGTTTGTTTATCTTTTTTTCACATTCTCTCCTAAATTTATTTCGCTTTTCGGATTTCAAATTCTGCTACTTTTTTGCTTCATTGACACTTGTTGTTTACTTAACAGTTTGGGTACATATGTGTATTTATTTTTAAGACTTGTGAGACTCTGTTATCACTTTGATTCGGAATGACATTTCCTGACAAAAATATGACTGCTATATATTTCGTTGGAGTCTTTCAAACTTCTATGACCAAACTTTTTGCATTAATCTTAGAAATCTTATGATATGTTAGGTTTGGTGAGTCTGGTCAAATGTCTTCCAATAGGTGATGCTACCGACGATGAATTTTTTTTGTCGGAGAAATGGTCCAAAGTAAACCCTAAGCAGTATAAACAATTTCTGGCATAAAGATCTTCAAGCGGAGAGACATCTAAAGACCCGTAAATGTTGAGAAAACAAATGCAGCACCAGGTTTCCATCTCTCCTCTGACCAACATCGAACAATTTGTTGCAAATGATGATTCAAGATTTATCACAAACATTACAGCAGATATTATTATTACTCTCCAATATCAAATTATGCTTATTTATTGATCCGTTTATCCGAAAGCATTCACATAAGTTATATCTTGATCGCTCGATGAAAATATCGTAAGGTTTTCAAATTCTTAAGGAAAGTTACAGATACAGTTTCCTTATGGCCAATGCCAAGACTCATAACTGTCTCAAAATGTATCGTCTTTGAGAACAGACAAACATATTTTATAAATATTGCCTTCCATACTAAAATTACACAAAACTGGGGTGCTTTTGATTGGTCATTTTTAGAAATTCAATAGTAATTTTAGTAAGCGAGAACGGTTGGTATTATTCCGAGTAACTGTTTTGTCCGATTAGTTTCCTGGTACTTAGGATGAGATCTGATAAACTATTACATTTTTTTTAGACCCAGAGACGATATATGTTTAATATATACTAGTTTATTGCCTTTGCGCAATGATCAACAGATCTCAAGAAGTTTACATACAATTTACAAAACTGCAAACAGCTTGGTAGAAAACGTTTTGGTTTAAATAGCATCTTTATAAATATCTGGTAGTTAAATTATACTGAAGTTATTAAGTTGTGGTGTTGGACAATAAAATTCCTACAGACTGTTGGAAAACCTGCTTAATTCTAAAAGTAAATTTAAAATATTTGATAAGCTGGAAAGAAAAGCTTAGCTAAAGCTCCTAAAAACCAAGTTTGGATATCATATGACACAATGTGTATGAAGAGGTCTTCATATTTGACTTCTTATCAACACTTTTAAATCAGAAAAGCCATACGAAATGCAGCAAGTCTAGACTGACTTAATTTTTTGATCAACGATTATGATTAAGTAGTAAATCTAACAAAAACTAGGTAAGTAAATGCACGATATTGTTATACAACTTAAAGCATTTTTGCTTAAAAGATTGGTTATGGAGTTAGCTTTGGATACTGGCATAACATATGTCAAACTGAAGTCTAAAAAAAATTTACGTTTCGGGGCTATGTTTTGAGATACACATGACCTTACAAGTAAATTTTTATTTCTCAAAGAGAGTTACTTGTTACTCTAGAGCTGATAGGTTTTATCTGTCGTTAAACTCTTTTGTTGCTGCCATCGCCGAATCCAGAGCAGGTCAAGCATGAAATACATACGGATATAGTGAATATAGGTTCAAATACTATATGTTTTTTTTTGGGTAAGTCTTAAAGTAACGCTGTTGATAATACAGTACGGCTTTGGTGTAAGAATGCCGTGCTAAATTTAATAAGAGAATACCAACTGATAGGGATTTCACTCAGTTGTAAACTACGAAAGAACACATCAACATCCACGAATTGCTTTTGAAAATATTAAACTTGTCTACGATGCACACACTTTTTACTTGCTGAGTCGAAGGGGGATCAAAACACATGTGAAATATCAGAAGTCTTATCAGAATAGAGCGCAGATAGGAGCCCAGATGGTAAGTGTCTACCGATGGATGAGATGCAAAATGGTTTAAAGGCTATTAGTGGGACTAACTATGCTGATACGAATTTAATATATCTGACTTAACAATACAAAACCTAACCTAACTTCTTCTCAACCAATTTAACTTAAAGTGGCTGTAACTAACTAACCTAAACTAACTAAATCATTACTAACTAACCTAAACTACGTGAACCAGAACTAACTAAATTAATGCTTCTAAGTAAAAATATGTATTTGCTTATAAATTTTTAAGAAAGTTTTTACTGAGGAATAAAAACAATTTTCTCTGAATATCTTCAAATATTTTATTTATTAAAACAAATATTTTCTCACTTTTATATCAAGCTCCAAAAATTAAACCTAAAAAAGCCGACAGGTTTGAAAAGAACAACATTTCATGAAAGTTGAACAACAACAACAACAAAAACAGCGACGCTTCCCAGAAATGTGCCCACATTTGGCAACAAGGACATAGATATTATATTTATACAAACATAAATAATAAATATAACGAATAAATAAGGAATATGCTGTATGCAAGCGACAAATAGCAGCAGGCAACATCCGCTTAGCGGCGGACGAGGCGGTGCAGCAGAGCTAACGGTAATTCACACAATAACAACAACTAAAGCAACAGCGCAAATCTACAGCTTCGGTATTTTTATTGTTATTGTAGTTGCAGAAAATCGTTGTTGCTGTTATTATTGTTGTTGTTTTAACTGTTTGCTTGCTGTGTCGCGTTGCTAAAAATACTTCTTCCTGCACTTAAGCACTTAAGCCGATTTAGACTTTATCGGTGTACAATTTTTCTCCACTTAATAGACGTAAGGCAACGGTAGTAGTTCGTAATAAACCCGCATGCATGTATGTGTGTGTGTGTGTGTGTGTATGCGGATGTATTTATGAGATTGTAAATATATACAAAAATATTTCCAGTGCTATTTTTGTTGCGTACGATTTTGAATGCATACAAATTTTATATGATTAGCTTATGAATAAATAAATGCACTGCATGAGATTTATGGCGCTCCACAGGGTTGCTGTTGTTGCAGTTGTAGGAAATTGTGGCGCTAAAGAAAAATGTGTGAAGGCTTGTGTTTGTAAGAAGAAAATATGAATTATTGCGCAAGGCTTGCAATTTCTAGTAAATTTTGAAGAAATTGAATATTTTTAATTGAATAAAATATTTATAAATAATTGAAAATAAGATTTAAGTCTAAGATTTTTTTATTAAAAATAATTCTATGAATAAGTAGAATAATTCACAAACTGTAGAATTGAAAATTATTTATAAAAAAATTTAATTGCGTAGAAATATGTGAGAGAAATTTTGAGTTATGAATTAAAAAAATTTAAAAATTTTAAATAATGCTTGAAAAAATGTATTCTAGAGAAGTTAAGTTTGAATAATGTTAATAAAAATGCATTTTTGAGAAATTATGAATTATTTTTAAATATTGCTTGACAAAAACATATTTTCAAGAAATTATGAAAAAATTTTAAGTTTGAATAATGTTTAGAAAATGTATTTTCGAGAAGTTATGAAAAAATATTAAGTTCGAATAATGTTTGAAAACTATGATTTTTTGAAATTATGGAAAATAAAAATTAAGCAAAAATATGTAAAGAAAAAATTTTAGGAAATGCTAAAAGAATAATTAAATAAATATCTTTTATTTTATTACAAAATTGATATTGAAACGCAAACAAAAATTTTTCTACGAAATCTAATTTTAACAATTCATAGGGTATTTAAAATAAAAATTACAATAAAAATACACACAATCATTTAATTAAATATATTTTTCCGTAATTTTAAAATAAATAATTCGTAAATAAAAATTTTTGAGTAACTCAAAATTTAATTTAAAAAATTCCAAAAAAAATTTATAAAAATATAAGAAACAAAAAAATAGCAGGAAAAAATAAAAATTAAAAGTAATATTCAGATAATAAAGCTTAATATTAAAATAATTTGAAATTAATGATTTTTACTAAGAAATTACTCTGAAATGAAAACAAAAGTTTTTTTTAGAAATTTAATTAAAATAAAAATAAGTTATATTAAATAAAAATTGCAATATACTCAAATTATTTCTTGGAAAGAGAAACTTTGTGAGAAGTTATAAAAAAGGAAAAATAAAAAAAGGATTTTATGAAATAAAAAAAGTTTTATAAGTAATATTTACAAAATTAAGCTTAAAATTTAAGAAAATAATTTTAAATTAATAATTCTAAATATAAAATCGACTTTGAGAACGTTGACAAATATTGTTTCAAGAAATTAAATTTTAAATCCACAAAGATATTCAATATACTCATAATAACACATTTAGATAGAAATACTTTTTTATAAAAATTTTGTTTGTAAAATTAAAAAAAAAAAGTAAAACAAAAAGCCATACTGAAACAAAGAAAAATAAGAAAAAAATATTTAAATAGTATTGAAAAAAGAAGTATTTAGAAAAAGGAAAAATAATTTAAAAAATATTAAAAGTTGACTTAATACTTTTTTGTTGGTAAAACTAAGTTTGCAAAAAAAAATAATAAAAAAATATGCAAATAAAAAAATAATTGTTTAGCTATATATATATTTTTTTAGCTAACGTATTAACAAAACTTAAAAAACTAAACTTAATAGAAATATTTTTCTAAATATTAGGTATTAAAAAATGCTTACTCGAATTTTTTTACTTATTAAAAATAATATATATATATACATATGTATATGCAAACAATAAATAAAAAGCATGTAATTGAAATAATTTTTCTCGATTTTTGTTAAATCTATTTTTAAGTATTTTACTGTTTTCTCGACCACAACTTTCTAATATTAGAATTCTTAAAGAAAAAAACTACAAATTTTGTATGATAATAAACACAAAAATTTAACACTTTTAATAAAAACATGCTATAACGTTAGAAATTACACATGATTTTTTTTTTGGTTTTACAAAAATTATAAAATTTTTGTACATAGCCTTTTAATAAGAAAAAAGCGTTATTAAATAAACCAATAAATTCCAAGAATTAATAAATTTACAACAAATATGTAAAAAAACCCACAATTTTTAATAATTATTATTTGTTAAAAATATTTTTCTATGAAATAAAAAAAACTAAAAAGTTTAACAAAAAAATATTTACTTTTAGAAACGTTCTGAGTGAAAACAAAGTATGTAATATTTATAAAAATTTTATTTCTGAGGCATTTTTTCCCACTAGAGGCAAAAATATATTTTGTAAAAGAAAAATTCATAGTCTTAATACTCTTATGCAGTTTATACAATATATATTTTAACCGAAATCAACAATTTATATACAACTTTCAATGAATACATTGTTTTGCTCTGCACGAAAAATTAAACAAGACAATTGAAAGAACACACTCTTTGTACATAAGTACGCCTGGGCGTATGAGTAACATTTCTGCACTTACATTTAATAAGATTTACGCAATTGCTAAAAGTTAACGAAACAACAATGCGTGGCTTATTCTACAGGACGAGATACAAACATACACACATATGCGTGATTTTGCGCGCAACCCAATCGCTGTATATCAGTGCGTATGAGTAATGTGCTGCACTCGCTCTTATAGCGCGTATTCTGGCAATTCTCCGAAGGCTAATATATCGTTGAAAGCGGAAATGTAAGTGACAACCAGGGAATAACATCGACAAAACGAAATGTAATGCGCTAAATTGCTGGCACTGCAAGCAGATACACGCATATTTCTGTTGCTAAACGTATTTTTTCTACGACTTTTTTCATGATGGTGGTAGTGCAGCGTAAGACTTTTGAGAAATTCGTGCTAAATCGAACGGATTGATGTGGAATTTGGGGAAAATAATTTGCTGAAGTGTAGCTGCGAAGATTGCGAAAGATTGGAATATGAGAAAATGGAAAGTAAATGAAATAGTTCACGGGTTTTTATGATTCGCGATACACATGGGTTTTATAATGAAATGAAATGAGCTAGAAGTTGTAAAACGAATACTGAGAAATTTGAGATTTGCTTATAGTGAAAGAAAAAAGAAGAAGAAGCATGTCTTACAAGCCTTAAAAGAAAACTCGATATCAGCGGTTGGACGCATTAGGGATTTATACCTAAGAGGCTAATCTGGAAACTAATAATAACCTTTGGTGTCTTTCCGAAAGCTCACACTTGTTTGTCGATACTTCGCTGACGACAGCTTCTCTATATTTCTCCCTATTCAGCGCTTATATCGGTGCGATAGGAACCTCTAAAATATATTTATTTAGTTCTTGTTTCATTCCATTTGGCCGAGTTTGGTATTTCTAAAGCAAAGAAGCGCCTATCCTTCTATCAACAACCATGCTTGGTGTATTCCCAGAGCTTTAGAATAGAAGACTGAAGCTAGTCGGAACTCTAGAGCTATAGAACTCAGAACAGCTCCACAAGAGAACAATTGTGACGTTTATGAGCAACGCAAAGTGTAGAAAATTATTTGTTTACATAAAAGGTCTCCAAAATATGAGTTGAGTCCATAAAACTGTCTCTGTCCGACTCTCTATGTCTACTCAAACGTAAACAATAAAACTAAGGGTTTTGGAGAAAGATATCAGTTAAAAATTTGGTCTACATATGCATTGCAATAATATCTATACTCTCGCAACATGTTGCTACAGAGTATAATAGTTTGGTGCACCTAACGGTTGTTTGTATCACCTATATATAAATGTTGAGGATGAAGAGACAAGTTGATATCCGGGTGACTGTCTGTCCGTCTGTCCATCCGTGCAAGCTGTAACTTGAGTAAAAATTGAGATATCTTTATGAAACTTGGTACACATGTTTCTTAGTACCGTAAGACGGTTGTTACTGCAGATGGGCGTAATCGGACCACGCCCGCAAAACGCCATTAAACAAAAACAAATAAATTGCCATAACTGAGCTCCACAAAAAAAAATACAAGACGGTTATTTGGTATACAGAATCACATTAGGGAGGGGCATCTGCAGTTAAAATTTGTGCGTGGTCCCGCCCCCTAATAGGTTTAATGTGTATAACTCTTAAACCACTAAAGATATAATAATAGAATTCACCAGGAGCAAATGCTTTTTGCAGCTCTATCGACGGTGTGAAAATAGTTGAAATCGAGAGGCAACTCCGCCCACTCCCCATATAACGGCAGTGTTAAAAACTATTAAAAGCGCGATAAATCAGGCACTAAACACGCCAGAGACATTAAATTTTATCTGTGGGATGGTATAAAATGACTTTATAGAAGCCACGTTCAAAATTTGACATTAGGCGTGGCACCGCCCACTTTTAGGTGACACCCCATATCTTGGGATCTGTTTAACCGATTTCAACAAAATTCGGTACATAACATTCTTCTCATATTTCTATGTTACAGTACGAAAACAGGCGAAATAGGATTACAATCACGCCTATTTCCCATGTAACATCATGTTAAATTCCAACTGATTATTATTTCCAGTATGCAAATCCAGCAACAATGATTTATCCTCGTAAAACTTTGCGTGAATTATGCGTTTAAAGTATGCCACCCTGTTACGAAAAATTGTCTAAATCGAAAAAAACTGAATATGTGGACCCCAGTGCCTATAGTTGACCTTCTACTGAAAATATTGGTCAAACCACAAAGAAATCTCAAACGAGTATACCATTTGACTTTGCGAGAGTATAAAATGTTCGCTTACATCCGAACTTAGCCCTTCCTTACTTGTTTTTTATTAAAGTTTTAAAGCAAAATTTGAAATTTGAATTTCTAAATACGAAAAATACAAATTTTTGCATAAAAATATTGCTTTTAAAAAAATTTTGTAGCAAAACAAATCTTCCTTTGTTTATCAAATAAATTAATTGCATGCACAGTAACGGTAACCATCCATGAAAACCAACTACAAGGCCACATATGATATGCTAAACAAATTTCACTTTTGCATATTTATTTTATTTCTTTTATAGACATAATTTATAAAGCAATAAACTAGAGCTGGCAACGCTGTTTGCATGAATTTAATTAAAATACGCAAAAGTCCAAAGCAAAAATTTGCAAAAAATATTAAACTAGAAGCCTTGCTGCTACATACGGCGCTCAAGTGCTTTGCACGCAAACACACATACATACATATTTATATGCTCATGTATATGGTACTTGTATATATGTGTGAATATGTACATATGCATGCTAATCTCACCGGCATTTCCACAACATTTGACGCATTCACTTGCATGCGACCTAAAGACCTGCACTACACACTGCCATCCTATCATTCTGCTATTCTGCTAGTTAAGGCCAACCCACTTCGCTTTCTGCCGGACTATAAAATCTTAATTACAGTCGGCACAAATTCGCATAGCAAATTTCAAGTCATAAATGCAAACAAGCAAAACGTTTCACCAGTGTTTTTCCGTATGCGCACACACTTTTATGTCACGAACGCACACACACACACACAAAGCAATGAAAGCAGGAAATCTGCCGCAGCAATGAACATGACTAAGCCTACAAATGAGTGTCTCATATGCAGCACAACTACACACACGCCTATAGATATGTATATATATATTGTATATATGCATGTATGTGCAGGCATGCACTTGATCTCACAACAGCAGGCAGGCAGTTCCACATAATTGCCCATTTTTGCAGCAACAATAACAACAACCTTGGAAAGTCAGAGGGAGAAGAAGGAGAACATATGGAGGAAGGAGGAGCGCAAGTTTATGTTTGAAGATCAGTTGTAGAGTACCGTATATGGTCTAAGCTAGCGTTTGTAGCAATCATTGCATTTATCATAAGTGCCCTCTGACATGGAGGACAAGGCGCAACTAGGCAAACACACACACATATATATATAAGAATATATGCGTACAGTCTTAAAAATGCATTTCTGGCACATAGCAGCAAGCAAATATACTCATACTCGTATATGCTTGTTTGTCTACGAGCGAGTGAATTTAGTTAGTTAACATGCTTTGTCGGCTTGCTGTAAAAAGCTGTCAAAGCGCAAAAGGACAAACGTAGCTGTGGAAATTGAGAATTTTCGCTCGTAGGCATAACATAGTACATTTTTTTTTGTTGTTTTGCTTGTGTTTGCTTACCTTTTTCGTTTTGTTGGTGTTGTTGTTGTTTGCCTGAAAGCAAATGTAGGTTTGAGCGTTGCAACGTTGAAGGGTATGCGTAAGTATGCTGCCGTGTACAAACAACTGCACAGGTTCAAGGACGTCGGTGGAATTTAGTGCGCAAAGCTGAAATGCAAATTATTTAAGTAGTTTGGTTTAAGTAAAATTACTAAAAGCCATTAGAAAGTATGTGCCGTAGAAAACCACTAACAAAAAGTAATGTTGCGGCTACTTATCAAATAATAACCGGTAACGCGCTCAAAAAATCAAAGATTCTAACAATAAATTAGCGCAAATTTAACGCCGAATTAAAAATAAAACCGAATAACCTTCCTAGTTATTCATTACATAATTTTTAGCTACTTAAAAATTATTAAGTCAAAGTATTTTGCCGAGTAACCATTAATAAATACTGACTACTTTTTCAAAAATCGGATATTCGTTACTTTGTTTGTATTTATATGAAAATTAGTAAAACAAAGAATTTGGCTCACAAACTATTAAAGCCGAATAACCGTTGCAAAAAATCGACTACTTCTTAAATAAACTCTATTGAAAAAACCGAATAACCAGAGTTAAAAACTGCATACACCTTATACATATTCGTTACATCACTTTTAGTTGCCGAAAAAAAAGTATTGAATTAAAGCAATTTGTTCTTTGCATAATAAAACCGAGTAACCATTACTAAATACTGACTACCGGATATTCGCAACTTTATTTTTAATTATTTAAGAAGTAGTGATACAACGAATTTAACTCATAAGCTAATAAAACCGATTAATATATACCTAAAACCGACTAGTTATTAAAGAAGCTCTATTAAAAAAAAAACGAAAAATCTACACTTACAACCGTCTACACCTCATACGTATGCCTTACAAATCTTTTAGTTACCTAAAAACGTATTGAAATAAAGCATTTTGTTCACAAAATAATAAAACCGAATAATCAGTACTACATTCTGATCGTATTATAATCATCTGTTATATTATTATAAATAATTTTGCTCACAAACTAACAGAACCGAATAATCTTTACCAAATATCGACTATTTCTAAAAGAAATGAGGTATACGTTAATTTGTATTAATTACTTTAATTAAAAAATTAATTATATTAATTTATACATATAGAAAATAGTGATATGAAGAACTTGGCTCATAAACTAAAAAATCCGAATAACCATTACATAAAAATTGACTAATTCTTAGAGAATATGCGAATTCGTTACATTGTTTGTGAATTGTAAAAACATAAAAGAAATAGCTTACAAGCGAATAAAAATTTTTAGTGAGTACTAAAAAAAGTAAAAACCGAATACCTCTTATCAGACTTTTAGATACTTATAACTCAATCGCTACACTTTAAATATTTTTATTTTACTGTGTCTCGACAGGGTTATATTTCCAGTGGTGTCAACTACGACATAACCATTCATATAGTCTGATAACTTCTACACCAGCGAGGTCCTCAAATTTTATTTTCTGTCTGTATCTAGTTTAACTGAGCCCAAACTCATAATGTCAAAATTAAAACCATAATCGTAGTTCGCGTTAAGAAACCAGAGAAACAGAGACGAGTAATAAATGAGAAGCTTGAGAATTCCAAAATTGGAGTTTCAAGCTTTAATGGTCACCAATTTCGTATGGAACTCGACGACATACAAACTCATATGCGTAATCCACAGATCTGCCTACATAGTCGCCCCTTTGCACCCCAATCGGCCCATTCTGAGTTTATTAAATGCACCACTTTGCATATTTTACACGAAATTTTCATACGAATTTCGACTTTTGCAAAGTTTTAATCTCACTCACGCCGGTTACATAAAGTAAGCAGCTACACAGTGGTAGCCATCGACTTCCTGCTGCTGCTGTGCGAGTATGAGCTCATATATCCTGGTAATTGTAAGTTTCGCATGTATGCAGATTGTTTTCCTTTAGCTTATATTGCTTTATTTCATGCACACAAGTTATATACATCGGCCGTCTCCTGATTGTTCGACTACGTAGACAGTTAGTTGGTGTTGTCCAACCGGTAAGCTGTTGGGACAGTTGAAAACTTCATTACTGCTGTGAAAATTTATTGGTTACGCTGCATCGAAGGCGTCGGCATTGCGTTGGTAGAGCTCTTTTGCTGGAAATTTTATTAGCTACTGTATAGGTAGTGCTCCTATGTGAGCAGTAAAGGCATATAGGCGGTAGAACATGCGACGGGGTATGCGAACGAAGGCTTTCCTTTTTTCCAGGAAATTTTGTTCTTTTAGTCTCAACCTATATATAAGGCATAAGTCTGCTAAGAATTGAAAAACAATTAAGGTAAGCCAATGAAAAAGTGCAGGAGCTTGTAATATTGTTTTGAAACTGTTTTATGATATTAAAAACTTAAACCGGCTGAGACTTACAGGGAAAATGGCTACCCGTATAAAATAATTTATTTAAAAAATATTGTTTAACTCATGGAAATAGATATGTAGCCTGCAAACAACCATCCACTACATGTCTATGAGCAAAGAAAGAGAAAAGAGAGAGAGATCCAATATTAAAATAAAATATTATATTTTTCGAAATCTATTATAATGTATTATAATTATATATATATATGTTAATATCTTACATTTACTATTATATTATCAAAGACAGAACATTTCGCGAGGGTGGAGCAAAACTTTCATCGAAATTTGAACAGGTTTCTATGCAGGAATCCGAATTCAGTCAACTAATTTAGGAAAAAAGTTTAGTATAAAGTGCATGTCCGAGCTAGCCAATATACAGTCCCTTAAATATGCGATTATGAACTGAAAGAGATGGAGGAAGTAAGCTTGAGCTCTCGAATAATTCATTCATTAAATATCATTCATCATCAATAGAAGGTAATCGAAGCTTGCATGACTAATTCGCATTAAGCTTTAATCACAATAATTGAAGCTTTCGTAATTATTTCCGTATCATTATCATTACATTTTCATAACAACAATCGAAGCTTTCATAGCCTTTATAATCGTAATTGAAGCATTTATGACTATTGCCTTACCATAAAAGCTTATTTCATAACATTAATCGAAAGTTTGATGACTATTTCCTCAGCCTTAAGCTTTCATAACAACTTTCAACTCAAATTAAGCTCTGGCGATAACTTTTAAGTTCTGTTGGAGAAAATCACGTACGCCAGGGTTCTCTAGCTATTTAAGGAATATTAATGAGTAAAAATACTTTAATGCTTAATTGCATTCGACTTGCTCTTCAATCAGTGCGTTGTATGAACTTCCTTAATGAAAATATCAAAAGGATTTCTGTCTGCGATTGTTTGTGATTGCAACTGAATATCGAAAAAAGAACGCCTTCTACAATTCTTTACAACATTTACGTTCTTCTTTACAACGTGACTGCGTTGTCATATTTTCCGGTCATTTATTTCATAAGTTGCAAGCAGCTTATTTATGAATTTGTGTTGCTGACATTCAGCTTACAAAACTTAGCAATGAATTTACAACAAGAAAGCATGAATGCGCGCTGAAAGCGGAAATCAGCAACAACAGACGGGCAAAAAAGTATACGTGCAGCGCGACAGCATGCAGCTTATGTCACCTTGACAGCGTATGAGAACAAGTAGTAGATTGTCAAAAATATAAGAAATAAACAAATAGTTTTCAATACTCAGCTTTATGATAAGAACAGCGCAGAGTTTAGTGGCGCGGTGAAATTTTTAAAATAATTTTCTTTCAGAACGTAAAAAAAAAAAATAACTGCGTACTGAGTCAAAAGGCCTTTAGTAAAATTTTTTACCAAAAACGTTTTACTCTGCTTTCGCAAATTTTATATATTTTTTTACGCAGAAATCATGTTTTCGCCTCAACACTATGATAAGCAGCGCGTTTCTTTCAACTATTTTCCGCTATTTAGTTTTGTAAAAAAGCCTAGCAGGCAAACGGGCGGTCTTACAAAATGTCGGAAACCTCAGCAACCATTGAAACTAACTTAAATCGAATGTCACAAACGAAGTGAAATGTTTGTGAATGGCAAGCGAGAAGTTTTGAAGCGCAATAATGTAAAGCAAAGGAAGTGAATGAACAGAATGAAAAGTTTTACAAATATCTGTGTGTGTTACTGTTGGTGAAAACTGAGAGCATATATATCTATTTTCTTTGTTTTCGCTTTAGTATATGTATTGAATACTTTTAAATTTAAATTTTTTAAATGCATGTGATGTTGAGATATGATCAAACATCACGTGACTGTTCATTAGTGACTATACATTTTGTGTCATTACATAATATTGTAAATAATAATGCGATAAAAATTGTGTATAACTTTAGAAATCACTCTACATGATACTGATAATCATATGACATCACATCGTGCGATGTAACATCGTATGTCATCAAAACTCTGTTTTAAATAGTCATACTACTTTAGTACTACTACTGCTTCCATAAATATTAACCTATTTTCTTTTAATTTACTAAGTCCACCAATTTTCAGCTAAGTATTCTCATGTTAAACGCAGTTTATCTTCCTGCCTTAACGCGATTGCTGACCTGTCATTCAGTGCGTTGTTATTGCTTAATTACGCGTGCAGCATTATTAGCCTTTACTCGTTAATTTCGTACAGAACATAAAACAAGTTTATATTAAATACATCTTTTTTTTTTACGAATTATCCCTATTTATAGCTTCACTGTTATTAGGCAAGTGCGTTAGGCAACAACGCACTTAAACCACAACAACATCGCTATTGTCAATGACATTGTGATCAATTTGCTGAAAGCCCATCAACGACCCCAGCGCGTGGCTCCCAGCCGCCCTTATGTAGCTGAGGGAGCCCTACCTAACATTTACCTGTCCGACCCTAAAGTATAGCCTCACTGAGCGCGCAAACGAACTCAACTCAATGCCGCTCAACATGCCAGCCACTCGAAGCTTTGCCAAACTCGTTACGGATTCGAATATGCAAATTTCATACGTAAATGGCGGCGGCGCTGCTGTTCACCACTAAAAAAAAACAAGCAGCTACTTGACTGCATATTGGCTTTCTCGTTGAAATACGCCCCTAAAATGTCAGATGATTTAGTTGTCAGTTGCTTGTTGGTTACGAGTATATGAGCGCCGGTGCTCAGTTGAGCTTAAGTTGCGTGGCCGTACTTTGTAGCAGCCAATTTACGCTGGTGTTGATGGCAGAAAATTGCTATAAATTCTATAATAAATGATTGCAAATACATGCTATGCAATACATGTGCAAGGGGTAAGTAAATTTATTTAAATTCAAACAACACATTAATGTCGGCTTTTAGGCGTAAACGGCGGCAACCGCAACGCGTGGCTTAAATTAGGGCCAAGTAAAAGTTGGCGTGTTGTAGAAAAACGATGTGGTTCTTAATAATGATCGTCGTGTATTTATACGCCGCATTGAAGCCGAATTATGGGGGCGAAAAGAGCAAGGTTGAGTATTTAAGCTTGTGTTCTTCGAAATTTTATGCAAATATATGGCTTAAGTAAAATAAATTTTTAGTTATTAAAGTATTTAGTGCATATCGGTATAGATGGATCTTTTGGCTCTCAGTGGATAAAGAGTACCTCACATCTCGAAGCTTTTTTACTCTGAATTGACATTGACATTATGGCTTTTATGATCACAGTTTATGGACGTTTATTGCGTATCAAGGGGATTTCTGATAGAATTTGTGACACCAATAAGGTAGGATGGATGATAGATGAGAGTACCTCTAAGCTCTGGAAGCTTTTAAACTCTAGATTTGAACCCATTATGTCTGATCAAAGTTGATAAGCCTCACCTTTATGGTAAGATTTGTGACACTACTACAGGTGGTTATTTGTGACCCAATCTATGACTCTCAGTAGATAAAGAGTACCCCAAAGCACTGAACGATTTTCTACTCCAGCTTTTGAAGACATTATGTCTCTTCTAGTCATAGCTGATAAATCTATCCTTCACGATAGATTTGTGATACCTACAAAGGCGGATTGTATGTCTTCCAATGGATTAGAGTACCTCTAGGCTGTAAAAAGTTTTCAAGTCGGTGTTGACTGTTGTACCAGAGAGGTGGAGTACGTGGGTAACACGATCAAACATCGAAAGAGGGCTTCAATAAACACAAATAAAGCTATTGACGTGTCGAAATTTCGTAAATTACTCTACGCGTCCATTAAGATTTCGTATTGTGTGCACTTTTAGAAATCCAGAAATGACAATCTATCACAACATGGTGGATTTGGTTTCGAATTATTTAATCTGTAGATATGTTTAGTTTCTTCTTATTCTGGAATCTGGTGTTATAAATTACAACTTCTGAGAGCTAATGAACACAACCTCAGATCCTAAGAGAAATTAGAAAAGTAATACCTTCTTCAACTTGACTATGACTTTAGCTAAAACAAATTGGTTATGGAGAATCTTTCTGTTTAAGGTGGGACGATAGCAGACTCTTGAGCTTCTGATTCGTTTCTATATTGATATTTATTAATTGTTATTTTGAACTCCATAGGATAACGGTACATTAAGAGCCAAGACCATAGTTCAATTTCATTTCCTCTCCACATCGAATACAGTCTTACTTTAGCGTTTAAGATGGTGTGTGAGGTTCTGTTAGATACTACAGATTACTGCAGCTCAGCGAGGCTCTCACTACCGACATTAAATGCACTAAATAGTAGTGGAGATTTTCCAGAAATAATCTGTAAGCTTCACTTATCTATTTAAAGTGGAGGCAATGCGCTGACAGATTCATTGTCTCATTTAGTATAATGCAATTTTTATTACTTGGCCTGAATGTAGATATGTATATGTGGTGATGCCAACAGACTATTATCTGATTTAATGAAATGCAATTAAGCAGTCAGGTATTTCAATTACCACTTCTCCAATTAGTCGAGCAGCCTTTTGGATGTATGGGATTCTGTGAGTGAGTGCGTGTGTATGCTTACTAGCACTAAGAGTAGTATTCTGCACCTTTCACGCCCTACATGGAGTTGTATTGGCACAAAAATGCCAAGCACGTACAGCAAGTTATTACACAAGTTAATAGGCTTACAACACATCAATGCGTAGCATACAATATATACATATATATTAGGGTGAGCCAAAGAAAACTAATAACGAATTTTTTCTGCCTAGTAGGTATAGTTTTTGCTATGTACATATGAACATACCTATATATGGTGTTCATTATAACTCATAAATTCGGTATTGATTTTATATTAGGCTTACCCTAATACGTAGACATATCTCTGCTTGATTTTTACACTCGTATAGACCAATAAATGGCGAGACAAAATGATAACAGTTATACAAGTGACAAGTGACAATCGCACGCATTAAAGCTGCAAATGGATCAGACTACTTAAACAGCAACAACTAATTTTCTTAGGAAAGACTTTCAGTTGTCATAGAACTAGAAGAGAGATTTATAAAATGAACGGATGCAGCAAAATAATGAAAGGTAAGAAAATTTCGCGGCTTTTGGTTATATACCCTCGAAGAGAGCAAATAAAAAATGCTAAAAAACTTAGAGATGAGCTTTAATATTAAGGCAAATATCTGCACAATCAGTGAGATGGGTGCTATATGCAATAGTCCTACGATGCCGATAATTTTCACTATTCATTTTCGGTTAATTATAAATGAAAATACTGCGGAAATTCGTAACTAAAATTCTATACGTGCACAAGCTACAGGACAAAGGTTTTTCTCTGAAGAATATTTTCTATGCATGCTATATGCTATAGTCGCCCGATCGCGATGATTTTACAATAAATATGAATAAAAATGCATTCATGCGCATAACTGTTAAATAATAGGTGTTATACAAGTTTTTACAGAACTACATATCTTCTCAATCGGTTGCATAGAGTTACTAAGCTTTGGTCACTCGATTTCGATGTTTTTCACTGCACGCTTTCAACTTATGAGAAGCTATAATACTGCTTTTTTTCACTTTAGATTCGGTATAAATGAAAATAATAAGATTTAGTGTAACTTGAAGAGTTATAATGCAAAACTATACAATTGAACAATTAGTTGTATGAAAACTATTATATATGACATAAATGTTGAATATCGATAATTTTCACTATGCGCTTTCCTAAATTTGGGATTAACTGTAAGAGTTATAGTGCCAGTTCGTTTAGACACAATGAAAATGCTTAGGATATACAAAAAGAAACGTTTTTTGGCTTCTTCCAATATCAAGCATAATGTATTTAAGAGCAAATTCAATATACTTATATACACTTGCATTGTTATAAACGAATTTCTGAATTTTTCTGGGTCTTTATAACCCTAGGTCATAGGTCTGGCATGAATGAATGGTATAAAACCCAAAGTTAAGTATTCCCATCATAGCAATAAGTACTGGGAACGAGAGAGAGAGTGAGATGCTGAGGCAGAGCGATATTGAGCAAACGAGAATGCGCATAATTGCCTCATGACAAAATTGTAACGGATGCTAATCAAATTAAATTTGACAGCAAAGAGCTTTTTGCGAGAACGGTCACAAAGCAATGCCAAGCGATAAAACCGTCTGAGAAGAAATAAAAAAGAAAAAAACTATATAAACGAGATAACCAAATAACAAAATAAAGCATGCAAATGTAGCAACAAGTCTAAGCAATAACAGCAATTGCATTGAAGCGCAACAAAGAGATTTTGATGTCAACGCCAAGCGTATCCTCGAGGCGACTTGTCAAACAAGATATCAACCGTTGGCAGCTTTTGATGTGGCGCTCAGCAATTCTAACGGGAAAAGTGGGAAAAAAATATATAAAAAGAGTTTGTTTAAGTCATATTGTTGCTTGCTTTGTTGGCAGCATGATTTTTTTTTTCTATTTTTATTATTGTTTTTATAATTAATAAGCACCGAAGCTGTTTTATGCGCGCGCTTGCGGTGTAAATGTTGTCATTAAAGAAAATGACAAGCATTTTGACTGTTTTCACCGGATTTGTTAATGGCTCTTGAAGGCAAACAATCTCTGTTTCCATTAATAACTTTCGAAGTTTTTGTTATGCTTCTATGTTTCTTGTACGTAGTGTCAGTGACCTCAGTCGTATATAAAATAATTTAAGAAATCCGTTTTGCAGATAGAAATATAAATAAGTCAGTCATCACTTGTTATATATATACAAAAATTTTTAAATTTCAAGTTAACCTCACTTCTTTGTCTATTCTCAGAAAAGAAGAAGTACTCTCTGCAAGAAGCACCAATACCTTACAAGCTAATATATAGTATAGCTCGACCTAACCTAAAATATCCATTGATATTGCACCAAATGAACAAAGTGAGTACTCTGTTAACCCAGTGAAGACCCCAGTACTAAACAAAAATAAATTCAGCTGATAGGTCATAGAGATGATCCTCGTAGGATCTTAATTGGGCAGCTGTAAGCGTTGGTCCTTTATGATACCCAAAAACTGCCAAAATTGCATCACCAGATCTTTATAGATCGACGAAGCGTTTTAAACTTACCATACATTTGTTAAGGCGGTTAATATAAATCCCATCTACTTCCTTAGGTACGCCAAAGTTGTGTTTACCGAGATATTTTAACCTCAATCTGGAAAAGGCTGGGCTTAGCTGATTCTACCTCGCCATTTCCCATACAGCTTCGGCAAAAAAGCGTACCGCCAAAAAATTGAGCCGCACCGGAGCCTATTGGATCGTGTCCAGTCGGATCACCTAGAGAGATCTCGCTCAAGTTGTGGTTGTTGATTCGTTGGGTTATTTCTCGCTAGATAAAGTATACGACTTCAGACTTTCGAAGAATATCCAAGTGAGCTTGTTTATGAAGCTTACATGGTTTAACAATGGCGTTATTGGCTCTTGCCTACCGTTAGACGGCTTTTAAAGTAGTCATTGATAGCTTTTTTGATCAAAAACTGGTCGGAGAAAATATTCGAAGCCTTCTACAACAACAATAAATAATCGAATTTTAATGCTACGAAACACACAAAAATATTGAAAAGAAAGTCTCATGCATCAGATATGCGAAATTGAGGTTATGTACGAAAACAAGCGCGTCGAGTGCAAACAGTGCCCTTAAAACGTGTCTGTTTATGATTTTCGGACTTAAACAGAAAAATAAGTAAAACGTAGCGGTAAATTATTATTATGACTAAGCAAGTGCTTGTGGCAAGCTCTCCTTGCAACGCATGCATATGCGAAATTTTCAACATAATTTGGCAACTCATGTGCCGTATAAATACCCCAAATAGTTCAACTCATGCGAGTGTACCGTTATGCAAATGCCACCGGCGCATTTTATAAATAGTATTTGCTTACCTCGACATTAAAGGCTTAAAATGCAATTTGTTTGCATAGTTTTTGCAGTTCAAGAAGTGTTGACAAGTACTTGCCACTTGCCACTTGCCACTTGTGTTTATATTTATTTATATTTTCAAGTGTATTTTCTTATATTTATATTTGTTGTTGCGCTCATACAACACTGTTGTTGCACGAATGTGTTGATAGCATTTGGTATTTGCGGAATTTTCCTATTTTATTTACTTTTATAGAAAACAATGGAATTTCCAGCAGTTCAAAGTTGCATGAAAGAGTAATGATGCAGTCGCTTCCCGGTGAGCTGCTGGGGTGGTGTTGCTACGGAGATGAGAAGAATGTGTGCGGTATGTGAACAAAAGGTGCAACACGTGTGCTGTGAGCAGCGGAGGAAAAAGTGGCAAGTGTTAGAAGGTGAAAGACGTGAATATGAAATTACTAGAATTGATGAACATTTTGAAATTTATACAGTGAACAAAAAATGGTAAAACAGTGAAGATTTAAATTCAAGAGCAGAAGAAAAATTAAAATCAATAAATAGAAAAGGAAAAAATAAATAAAAATATTTTGGATTATATGTAAATATGTAGAAAATAATGCCAAAAATTTTTCAATATTTTTTTTTAAATATATAGAACAAATAAATAAACAAAATAAAAAAGTAAAAAATAACAATAAGATGTCATATAAAATAAAAATAAAAAAAATAAACAAAAAATTGAAAAACAACAAGAAAAAACAATGCTTTGAAGATTGTACTGAAGCCATCCACAAATACAAATTTCTTACACGAATTTGATTTTGATCGGTATGTTTGTATGGCAGCTATATTCTATAGTGACAAGACCTAAACAATTTCATCGGCAATTATACCGTTCTTGACAATTATCCACACCACATTTCGTGAAGCTAGCTCGTCAAACGAAAAAGCTTCCCATACAGGCACTTGCTTCCGATCATTCAGTTTGTATGGCAGCTATATGCCATATTGGTCCGATATCGGCGGTTCCGACTGGAGAGAAAAGGGCGTGCTTAAAATTTTAGATCTATATTTCGAAAACTGAGGACTAGTTCGCATATATACAGACAGACATACGGACATAGCCAGAACGACTCAGCTCGTTACGCTGATCATTTATATACATACTTGTATATACTTTATAGGGGCTCCGACCCTGTTTAGGGTATACAAATTTAGTAATAAAAAATATATTGTATAAAAAAATAATATTAAAATAAAATATAAAAGAAAAAATATAAAGAAAAATAATACATTTAAACTTCAAAGAAAAAAAAATTAAAAAATTAATAAACAACAAATTTATATAGTGCTAAAATTAAACAAAAAAAATTGAAAGAGATAAAAGATACAGAGATTTGTATTAATTACAGTTTGTATAAATTATTAATTTTTGGTCATTAAAAATAAAAAGTAAAAACTAAAAATAGAACGAAAATAACATAAGAAAAAAATGTAAAAAAAATAGACAAAAGAAATGAAAATTTAAAAGTATATAAAAGAATAAAATAGAAATAAAATATAATAAAAAAATAAAAAATAAAAGGTTAAGTTTATTTAAAACTAAAAAATTTTTAATATAGGTTTCGGAGGTTCAATACATTTTTAAAGAAAAAACCCCAATATACTATAAATAAAGAATAAAATTTTTTTAATAAACTTACAAAATATAAAAAAATGGAATAGGGAAAAGTAAACTTCTTTATTAAAAATTAAATGAATTTTTTAATTTTTTAAAATTCTTAACTTTAATTAAGAAACGTAAAGTAAAAAATACATATGTCAAAAATGCTTTTTAATTAAAAGAAAGTTTCAAGTAAAAAAAATAAAATGCAAATAATTATAAAAATTAAAAATAAGGAGAGTAAATTACAATTCGAAATAAAACAAATTATTAGTAAAAATCGTAAAGTAAAAACAACGGAAAATAAAATAAAATCAAAAACCAACAGCAAAAATTTTTTTTGCTAAACAAATATTAATTAGAAGAAAATACATTTTTTAAATTCAAAATTACCTAAATTTTTTTTTAAATTAAAATTTAAATTAGTTTAATGACAAACTTGTCAAGAGCATTGTTTTTCGTTAAAATATTAATGGTAATGCGGCAGTTCTCTTTTGAAAATTAGCGAAATGAGGATCTCTCGCTATTATAGTTGGCTGTATACCGTTATATACGGTCATTAAAAAAATTAGATGAAGTCTAAAGTTTCTAAAATTCGAATTCGCCAGAAAGTTCTTTAATGCGAAAATCTTCCTATTAAAGTATGAAACTTAAGCGTTACGAAGCCAGCCTAAATGTGAAAATATTGCAGTAAAGTTTAGTTTTTAATGAGTGAGAGGAGAAAGTGTAAAGTACTTGAGAGAAATTTTTTAATTGGAAAACTTTTATTAATTGCTGTCGCTTCTTGGCTGCCCATCACTGCCACTTACTGTATAGTTATGTATATTTGCTTTATGCGCCAGTCAATATCGATGAAGCGTGGAATTTGAGAAAGATAGAAATTGTTATAAAGCAAATAACGAGACGCTTTTGACATTTGCGCATGAAATGGGTAATCAATAATATTACAATGAAATAAAGAAAAACATAAAAAATACAAAAAAAAAACGAAATTAAATAAAAAAAAATGCAAAATTAAAAACAAAATGATATTAAAACAAGAAAAAAAACCATAAATAATATTAAAAAAAAGGATTGGAAAAATTTTGAAATTTTGAAAATTAAAAAAAAAAATAAGCAAAATTAAAATATGTAAGAAAAGTTAAAAAATTAAATTTGGAAAATTAAAACGTTAAAAAAATTTATAGATAAAATGTAAAAAAAAAATATTACAGACTTTGTCAAACATTAATAAATAACTATAAAAATAACAAAATGGAAACAAGATAAACAATTAAACACCTACAATAAATGAAAAAAATAATTTAAAAAAAGGTCTTAAAATGTTGAAATGTAAGAGATTAAAAAATAATAAAAATATTAAGTTAATTAAAAACAAAAATTTAAAATAATAAAATAAAAATTGAAAAATTAAAAAAAAATTTTGTAAATTAAAAAATGTAATAATTTAAACATAAAATATATAAACATATTAGACTTTGCAAAACATTAATAGCTTACTATAAAAAATACAAAATGAAAGCAAGATAAAAAATTAAACATAAAAAATATTTTATCAAAAATTAAAATGAAAAGAAATTAAGATAAATTTTGAAAAAAAAATTAATAGAATAAAACGAAAACGTCAACAAAATAAATTTTGAAAATTAAAAATTAAAACACTTTGTATTTAAATTTTAAAATAGTATTAAAGTCGTTGCAAGTACATAATAAATAAATATAATAAAAAAATACAAAACAAGATAAAGAATAAAATTGAAATTGAAATTGAAAAAATAAAAATTAAAATAATCATGAAATGTAATTTAAAATATTAAAAATTAAAAAAAATATATATATAAAACATAAAAAAATTATTAAAGAATTTGTAAATAAATAATAAATAACTATAAAAAAATGCAAAATTAAAAATAAATATAAATTGAAACAGGATAAACATTATACATAAGAAAAAAAATTTTAAAAATTTAATAATATATAAATAAATAAAGTTAACCAAATTTCCTTGCTGGAAGAGCCAAACATATTGTTATCGATTACGAATTATAGCATGCCATCAATTTTGCCACAAAGTGTTGCGTACTCTATATAGTGGGTCACAGAGTGCGCGTATAACATATACACATATATGTACATATATAAAAGCGGTAAATGCACACAAACATACATACATAGTACATATATATATATACATACGTATGTTTTTTTACTTTTTCACATATCCTGCCTTTACTGAGGGCCATTTGTAATCCTAAAAACATGCCAATTTTTCAAACGACACTCATGGAGTTGCACAAAATACATATGTGGCGTAGTGTGGGTGGCGGAGTATACGGGTGAAACATTTTCGATAAATAATAAAATTTAATTTTTTTTATAGAATTTTTATAATATGTGAGTAAACTTAAGCAATAAAAAATATCAGAACAAATTATTATATTATTATATTTTTAAATTAATTAATGATTTTAAATGCTTATATTTTTTTTAAACAATAATTTTTATTTATAAATTTTAAGTAGTTAATTAATTTTTTTTAGTTAATTGAAATTTTATTAATTTAATAATTTAATTAAATTTAAATTTTTGTGCACCTTTATAATTATTTACCGGTATAAAAACATTTTTTTTTATTAATTTAATAATTTAATTAAATTAAATTTTAATTATACAGGTGTACTAAAAATTGAATTTTTTGCAGAACCAGATTTTATTAATAAAAATATAGTTTATATAAAATTATATATTGATTTAAACAAAAATAAAAAAAATTTTTGTATTATATTATATACATATATGTACATTTTTAAAGACCCCCAATATACAAAAATTCAAGTAAATTTTATTTTATTATAATATAATATTATATATATATATATACTTCAACGTTAAAAATATTTTGTACAAAAAAATTTAAAACAATATTTTTTATTAATTGAAATAATATATATACATATATATTAAAAGATAAAATTAATACTTCTCAAAACTTTTAAACAACTTTTTATTTTTAAATTAAAATATATTTTGAAATAAATTATTTATAATTTCAAAACTTTTTCTTTCAAGCACAAATTTAAAAAAAAAATTTCAAAATTCGAAATTTTCCAAATTTTTTCTAAATTTTCTACGAATTGCACATCCCATCCCACCGTACCGCCAGCCATCACTCTTAGTACCAACTGCCCGCAGCTCCAAAGTGCAGCGATAAAAATAAGCGTTAGGTTACAAATTAAATCAATAAATTTCGCTAGCATATCTTTTGGCGCCAAATGGCAGTTTTTGGCAGTCGAGCAGCCAATATGAAAGTGATTTGAGCGCATGAGCAATACGTTAAGGCCAATTGTGGTGGCGAGTTCAGTGTAGTGTAACCGAGTGCCAGCGAGTTGCAAAAGTCGAAAAGGTAAAACAAAGCAGGAAAATTAGAAAGAAAGAAAGAAAAAAATAGAACAATAGAATAACTAAAACCGAGTTATAAAAATCGAAGGAAAATCCACAAAGTCAATAAATGCGACATGGCGCATGCAAAAAGCCATAAATGTCGAAGGAAATGGATTTTTGAGCGCGCAACGGCTGTGAAAATAGTGCGCCCAAAAGTATGCAATATTTGTTGTAACTGAATTTTTAGCATTTTCAGCAACAGGCCGCTTGCCAGCAAATATATCCTTTGTGCTAAGTGAAAGTTAAAAGAGTCGAATTGCTGAAATCGCTTTACTATTTGCTGCAATTGCTTTTTATAGCATAGTTTTCGGCGCACAAGTTCGTTAACAGTCACAAATATGTACGCATTTATGCATATGGATTAGAACTCAGTGAAGTATTGCACAACTGTCGCAACTTTATACAAATGCAGCAACACTTTAACGATAGCATGAAATCGCTTTATCGTTTGCTACCGAGTTACCAAGCTTAATTTTTTGGTATTTTTGCATGAAATCAAAATTTCTATAAATATTTGCAGTTCGATTTTACTGCCATTCAAATAAAATGTTTATGGGTGTTGAGCAAAATTAAATTTCTGTTAACAATCAGTAGGACTATACTTGGTAGTGGCATTTAGCGCCTTGATGTATACAACGATTTCATTTAATGGACAATTAAGAATAATAAATGGCGAATCAATGAACTGTAAGTGTTTAGATTTAGGGGGAGCTAGCCAAATAGTTTTCGTAGCATGGCTGAGTAATTTCATTCAAAGAACAATAAGGTAAGCCAATTTTTTTCTTGAAACGAGCTGTTTGGAAAGCTCATGGGTGAAGAAGAGACTATTGAATCCAAAAAGCACTCAAAGAGGCATTGTTTCAATTTACAGGTTTATTAAAAGCATCCAATATCAGTGACATCTTGTCCGATCTATCACAGCTCTCCGCGGTCTTTTATATATCGACTAGGTCAAGGTCTTTTCGGCAAGAAGACAAAGCAATAAAGTCTAAGATTACGCCTACTAGACACGGTTTAATTGTGTTTGAAGAACCTGCAGTTGTTTCCATAGCGATTTTCAAAGTCAGATGCTTATGTCAGGGCACTATAGGTTCCTATCTTCGATTTCCTATGCAGCTTATTACTCTGTATAGCAATTTTGCACACAAATAATAAACAATTATAGCATACCTTCAATTTAAAATTTACTAGGCTAATAACTAACTCTGACCCCCACTTTTTTTATAAAGTCAGATGCTCTTCGAAAACAAAATATCGTACAGCTAATAGGGTTTAGATGCCAACCATATGCGTAGCTCACAACTTTATCGTAAATTTTGACATTTTTGATATAAGACATACTTAGAACGTTTTGTCATATGTCTACGCTATTTGTGTTGTTTACAGTAACTTGAAATATTCATCTCGGTCCAAAACTGGAATGGATTAAATCGCGAATATTTTCGGGCGATTATATTTTACAACTTTCGACATGGGTAAATAGAACCTAATTAAATTTTAGGCGCTAAAGCTCCATCAACAATATTATGGTAAGTTCAATCGCAGTCATAGATCACTTCAAGACAAATTTCATGAAGGTGGTCCAAAATTAGTTCTTGTTTCGGCAACTATTATTGCTGTGTGCAAACTGATATTGCAAAATCGTTATGTGACTTATTGTGAGATTGAGACTAGCACACATTTATTATAGCATGAAGATTCGACTGTAAATAAAATATGTTCACGTTGAATCTCACACAACTTGTCAATCGCTGAAAAAAAGGCCCCTTGTATCAGCGTTTAGCTAAATAATAAAAACTATAGTATACATTCAGGCGCCACAATTTCAAAAACCGTTTCGTTAAGATTTCTTTGCTCACAACTTATAAAATGCTTGAAAAATTAATCAAATTTCATAGCAGTAAATATTATTCGTGCAAAAATCTGCACCATATCCCGTCAATCACTTGCAGTGCCCACAAATTCCATCAATTCCGATCATTATGCACTCTGCAATTAAACTTTAATTATGTTGTGACTTATACATGTTTTTTCTTCTTATTGACTTTATTAAGATATTAATTAATCGCTTTAAAAGAAAATGCAGACAGTTCACGAAGTAAACGGTATTTCAGACATAGTGGCGAGCGGGCGATAAAACGTGTTGACGACAAGCGCCAATCAAATTCTTATTAGTGTTCATTATAGAAAAATTTGTGTCACTTAGAGAAAATGTCACTCGACAATGCAAACTCTTGGCCTAAGACCCGGTTGAAACTAGGCAACAAATGCATACACATACACATATAAACGCACGCCTTTCGCATGATTATCCTTAAGGCACATAATAATTTTATCCTCAACTCAACGCACACACCTACACACACAGTCAAACACACAAATTCTCGCTTGCCGACTGTTGCTTCAGTTTATCGCCTGCGAGATACCCACTTGTCATGCGCGGTAAAAAAAGTACGGATAGTAGAGTTGTATTTTTACTGTATGTATATATATTTATACTATAAATAACTTTTTTGTTGGTGTGTCTGAGCGAACTTTGTTGGCTTTCCTACTCATTCGTTGCGTTTAATTAAAAAGTTTAAAGTAATTAAGTGTTATGGCTTCCAGCTGTAAGTACGTAGTGTTGTTGTTGTTGTTGTATAGGTTTTTATATATTTATGTGTGAGTTTTACAGTACGTCTAGCGGTTCACTGCTGGCAGTCATACTACAATATATTGTCTGTCAACGGCACTAGTTGGTCACTGCGTTTGATAAGTTGAAAGCGCAAAAATATTTTTCAATATCCGTTTGTTGTTGTTTATGCTGTTGTTGTACTATTTTTGTATTGACATACATACGCTTTGGAAATATAATTTGAAATTTATATACCTTAGAAAGTATGTTTTTACCATTAAAAATGCGGAAGAACACCATTAATGTTGCTAGGTTTATAAAAGAGTCGGTTAAAGAGCTTCAGAAGAACTTTTACTCTCTATTTCAATGAGAATTACACATGGGATCCTAACTGTACTGAACCGTAATCTTAGCAGTATACAGCAAAATAATGTTAAATGGATGTGAGACGAATGTCGGCTGGAAAACAGATTACAGCTGTGACATAGATGTCAGATAACAGCTGGCAAACGAATGTCAGATCGCAGCTTTCAAATAAATGTCTAATGTTGTCAAATGACAGCGGTCAAATGGGTATCAGATGACAGCCATCAAATGTATTACTAACACATGACAGATTTCAGCTGTCAAACAGATATGTCAAGTCCAAATGAAAATCAAACATATGTCAAACGGATGTCAATTAACAACCCTCAAACAAACTACGTGCGACCATCGGGTTATACCATATACTTAGCCCGTAACGGGTTTGGTAACGAGAAATATGGTTGTCTGTGGCCTCCATTTAATAAATAGTCTATTATTATTGCTTAAAGTGGAAAGGTCTTTCAAAACAACGGTAACATATACATAGTAAACCAGCGTAAGTAACAGTTTACTCTTCTTATAAGTTGAAAGGGTTCTTGTTTTGTTGTCAAAGAGGGTTAATCTTAATTTCATAGGGTCCAAGGACTTAAATTCCTTTAAGAATAAAACAATAATATATATTCTATCCTTACTACAATTATTAACTTATGGTTAAAACGTTTAGTCTCCAATTAATTTACCTTTCTCGGCTTTCAAACGCCAGAATACTAAGGATCAACCGCTTGTAATCTTTGATGACATCTTTAGTATTAAAACTTTAATCTGATGTGCGATTATTGCAAAAATATAAAACGGTTAACTGTGGGTTCTATTGTCGGCCGGAATGCCTTAAATATTGTAATACGTATAATAATAGCGTATTGGTTCGTTTCTTACTAACTATGGAAAAGTGCGTATGGAACTGTTTAAAACCTTGAATCGGGGATCTACCTAAAGGACAAGGTAGTGACATTCTCAACCCAAGTCAGCCTACGCTGTGCAGAGGATAATACAACAAACAATACGATAATACGAAAACAATAAACTGTTCGATACGATTGAGGCAAGTAGTTGCCTTAAGTAGTAGACCTTTAGAAGACAAAACAATAAGAGTTTTGGAAATGGTTTCTAAAGTAAAAATACTTTCAAGCAAAACATATAATGAACT
This sequence comes from Bactrocera oleae, assembly GCF_042242935.1. Lineage (NCBI taxonomy): Eukaryota > Metazoa > Arthropoda > Insecta > Diptera > Tephritidae > Bactrocera > Bactrocera oleae. The sequence continues at coordinate 8,447,870 of NC_091539.1, forward strand.
TTTACAGATGTTGTCTGTGTAACAGTTGCCTTCGACAAAATGAAAGCGGCGCTGCAAACTTTATGCGATCCTTAACAGTAATGATGTTAATTAATGGGAGTTGATAGCCAAATTCAATTACTGACGTCAATAATTAGCTTAATCCCTTCACTGACCGGTGGCAGCTTTAAGCTTTTGTATAACAACAGAGCTTATAAAATACATGTGTAGAATTTCCTGTCGGCACCAACTTTTCATTTGTTCAATATTATTGCCAAACGAGCTTAAACTTTTCATTTGTTCAATATTATTGTAAAAGGGGCAGGAAGTTAGTCAGTTATGCAAAACTTTATAATTGAATTTTGTACAGTTACAAGTGCTGCTGGCGATACTCATTTATTATCGGCTGACAAACGAAGTTATATTTAGACGAATGTATTTCTAAGCATCTATTTTTTAGTGTCTGTATGTATATACAAAACATATCTATGTATATTTGTATACACAGCTCGAACCCCTGAAGCGCGCTTTAGTTATTTATAATTGTGTATATCTTGCAAATTATCTTTGCGTTGACAGTCAATTGACAGTTTAAGTGTTGAAAATTAAATTGATTTTCACTTAGATGGCAAATACTTAAAATTATATTCACATGGATACGTAAGCATTTGCACTTTGATGTGACAGCCGTGGGGCTTCTTCTAAATTGAAAAGGTAAACATTGTGTTGGTTATGTGATTGCTAGCGAAGTGGTGGGTGGTGGATGATAAAATTGTAGCTTCGTTGAGTGTGGAGCGGCTGCAAAGTATTGACAGTAAGATATTTAAGAAGAGCTGGTAAAAATGTATTATTATTATATTCAATCAATTGTAGCAGAGAAAATATTCTGTGCACTGATTTTGAGACTACCACTGTGACAGGCTATTAGGAAGTGTCTACAAAATAATTTTAATGCTTTCGGCCAACCAACATTCAACTTTTGCATAACAAATTAAAGCTTAGTGACTTTAAATTTCGTCACAAGACAGGCTAATACAGGTTCGAAGATTATTTGGCAGTTTAATACGAAGCTTTTAGACGCCTTTCCGGTCCATCATATGGCGGAATCTTACACACTACATTGTACAAACAAGAGTTAATTGAATACGACACTTTTAGTAGTAGTCTCTCATATGTCAGATGAGTCGAGTTCTGACACAATGTGATTGTAAGGAAACTTTTATATGTAGTCAAAACCTAGTCGGGTCCTAACATTTTAATAAGCTCAAGCGGTGTGAGGATCTGTGAGCTGGCAGAGCTTTCAATTATAGATATAATGAAACTGCGGTAAAACGAGGTTTTGGATGTCCTGATGAGTTATGAGTCATATTTTTAACAATAGAAAAAAAAAAGTTTCGAGAAGCTTTCAAGAAGCAAACTGTTTAGGTTTTATGTTATGGACATCTCGAATGGCCACCATCAGTAGATTGATCCTATGGCATAATTGGAGCTTGTTTGTCTGAACCTTTTGATTCTGACAATATCGAGGATGTACAGTCAATAATTTGGTCGTAATGGCGCTATTGAATGGATTGTAGGACGAAAATCCACAACAGTCTTCGCTACTGACACGATATGACTCCGCTGGTCTTGCAGGCTTCAACAGTACGTACATACATCAAACAAGAGGTAAAATACAAATTGGATTTCGCCCAGCTCAATGTTTTGGAAACTTTTGCCTTTGACAAGACGGCTAAAGGCTCTTTCCGAGGGTCTGTCATTTGGTAGACGATTATCGGGTAACTTGTGCTTGTTGACAGAAAGTTCCGAGTTTTTGACCAAAACAGCTCAGGTCTTTCGAAGTATGATCTCTAAATGATGTTTGCTTAAACAATCTCGAAAATATAAATATTTTTTGAAAATGGAATCAAACATATTTTGTAAGGATGAAATTGGTATTGAAGAAAGTTGTCAGTAATGACTTCTTACAATAAGCTGTTCCCACCACAGTCGGATCTACGTGATCGGAACGGATTCCGATTTTTATCATCAAATCAAGGACTATCAACACGGCAGCGTTTCTCAAAATTATTAGGGGAATGTTTTCCGACGCTACAACAACAACTTCTTATAATGGTAGGTTAGAATTAATATTACCACTGGGAAAACATTGTTAGTTAAACAGGTCTGGAAAGGCATATAAAGACGTTACTATTGAAAAGGTTGGGGATACTCTCATATATATTGACCTTTAGAATGTCGTTGTCATATCTGTAGCAGCGGTAGCTATCGTGAACGTTGGTTCCTTCTATGCAAGTACTTTGTATTGCCCTTGAAAGAAATTCCATAAGAATTAAAAAAAGAAATAGTATTCGGGAACCCCTGAGACCAAAAGCATTACACTTAGCGATCCAAACAGAATTAGATCGCCAAAATCACAGCCCTTGGCCGGATAAAATCCGGGTCAATTCTGGTACCGTAGAGTCGACCGTTGCGGGGATTGCGAATTGCAAACTAAAATCATTACGAATCCAAAGTGAACCTTGCGTAACTTCGTTATAGATATTGTAGCAGGTTAAACTCCAACCTATACAGAATCGATATCGACATATCAAATATATATCCTGCGTACATTGAGTCCTTGCATGACTCTAACCACCTCTTTGCAAGCCAAATGAGTCTTAGCGTCTAGATAACCGCTTCAACAATAACAACAACCAAAATCATTACCAAAGGTATTTTAAAGCTGCGTAAGTTTATCTGCTGGGACTCGATATGTATGAGAATAACTCAAGATTAGTTCGTCGTAAACAATAAAATTAAGCTTCTAAACTTAAGACCACTGTCCAGCTCACTCACCCATTGTTTACTGCACAATCACTTCATAACTCATTTCACTTCATTCGCTTTACTATCTTTTAATGATATTGTAAAACTTAACCACTACATTTACAAGTTTCAACTCACTACAAATGAATTCAATCAAAAAGTTTCAATAACTTCCTGTGGCCGGAGTTTTTCCTAAAACCGCACATAGCCGTCGCCTGGACGCCTGCTAGCTGCAGCTCAGCTGATTGTTCTTTTATTGTATCCACAGCAATGAGCAAAGTCTCAGCAGCCAGCGCAAACTACAAAGCAGCAGCCACAGTTTCTTGCCACTTCATAACGGCATAAACTTGTATACTTAGGCAACCTTTAACCCAAAAAAAAAAAAAAGTTTAGAAGTAACTCTCGACATTTCGCAATTAAAGCACGCGACGGCGCGCTCGGCTGGTGGCGTGTGCTGCACAAAGCTTAAACCAGGCCAAGCAAGGTATACGTGCCGGGCGGATGGTGCAAATGAAAATAATAATAAAAAAATTAAAACTCATAATTAAATTTGAGCAAAGTTTGCGTTTTTGTGGCATCAAAAGCGCACCAAAACAATTAAGTGGACTCCCAAGTGTATGCAAAGCAGGTGAGTTTAGAGCGCGGCCACCGACAGCGCCCTTTAACAAACACGAATGCGGCTTAAGTGCTAGGCTATTTCCGGCTTGGTGGGTTGGGCGGTACTTAGGCGCGCGGATGTTTGTATACCTTTCGCGTATTGTCTTAATTACAAAACTGTTGGCCTTATTTATAGATTAATGAAATATTAGTAAATAAGCAGCGCTTTGCCGCAAGTGGCAGGCGTTGTGCTGCGGCTTTTTATGTGTCGAAGTTTTGCTTATTCATTGACTGTTGGCTTCTTTCGCAAAGTTTACTAACAACGCAAGAATTTACACACCAATTTTTTAATGAAATTGTGCGGAGATTTTAAATTTTATATGCAATACTCAAAGCAGAGTTGGTATTTATGGTCGCTTGAAAAGCACGCAGAGTTTTATGAGGTGTAAACCAGTGAAAGGCATCGTTTATAGAATTTTTTTTATTGCTAAGTATAAATTGTTTTTTGTGACACAAATTGTAAACCGGTTGAGAATTATAAAAAATGTTGCAGGTTTTTTAAAAATACACAAAATTTGTGCCTACGGCGTGCCTACGGTAAATTTTGACGAACGCTAATTTTAAGGTCGGCAGTCATATCTTCGGCGAGCGTGATAAAAAACCTGAAATTGATATCAGGAGCACAATTTTTGTGCAAGGTTCAAAGCGCTTTGTCGATTTGGGAGCCTTTTCGATCAGTACCACACGATGTTGTCAGCTGTCCAAGTGGCATCCGTTCTTAGATAGACTTTTTAACTTGCTGTTGTAGAATCGGCTTCATAATTGTATTTTAAAAATGTTGTTGTAGAGGTTAAAGCCGATTTCAGGGTAAGAGCTTTAGGTCCTTCCAGTTAGTTTCATATGCTAATATACATATTTTCCATATGCTACTCAATCACTCCACTCAGTTGAATACAGCGCCTTTTTACGTTTTATCAAACATCTAGCGTATATTTATTACTACTACAACAAAAACATGAAAAAACTTTAAACCTTATTCCCGCATAATATAACCTCTAAAAAGTCACACGGAACCCTCAAAATAACTAAAGCACAGCTCAAGCAATGTTATTGTTGTTGTTGTTGTAACAGCGGCTGAAAACATCGCTGAAATAATTTGGGTGGAATGCTGCCGAGTTGACAGTCCTTGTGCGGCTAATATCCGGCTCGGTCTCGGTTCCGTCGACTAAACTGAGAGTGGCGTTATGCCTTGTGAAATCCTTTGCTTATAGTTTTTACTACTACAACTACAATAAAATCATAAAAAAAAAATTGGAAACCATGTTCTCACAATACATAATCCGAAAAGATTCGCACACATCTCCCATAGATAATTAAAGCGCAGCTCAATCATTATGTCCTGCTGCTTACACGTAGCACCTTCATGCTTAATTAAAGAATTTCGAAAGCGTATACACAATTTTACATTTAAATACCAAACGCAATGTATAGTTACATAACATAAGTTAAAGAAAATCCATTCAGCAGCTGCCAACTTAAATAAATAATTACATAAGTAACTGCAACAACAATATATATATATAAATTGCAAGCAGGCAAGTACAGGCAGTAAAGCTGCAGAAAAGTAAATGCAAATTGTATGCAAAACACTTGAAATATAAAGCACGTGAGCCAGCAGCGGCAGCAAAGGAAGTTAAGGCAATTTGCGCAAAGGTAAAGCAGGTGCGCGCGCGCTGCAAAAACGCGGCAGCTACAGAAGTTGAGCAGCGTAGCGGCGGCACGGCAAGTCGTATGATAGCAACCGGCAAGTAAAGCCGTGCCACAGAGCTCAACTAAATAAACGGCTTTTATTTTTTACTTATTTTTTTGCGCTTACCCTGCGTGATATTTACATATTTATATATGTAAGTATATGGGTCATTCCATCGAAAATTTACATGCAAAATATATTTTCGTACAAAATATTTGTTTTGTGTGCTTTGAGGCTCATTTTATTGCACACGTATTTTTCTGTTTCGACGCAATATAAAAAATGTTGCAGATTTGTGAATTTTAAAAATTTCAACGCGCGAAAAAAGCACCTTTAAAAATTTGCATATACGAAAAAAGTAATGCATTATAAAATAAGTAGACGGCCTATCGTTTACGGGTTTTTCTCAGCTATCCAATGAGTTATACGTTGAATTGTTTTGACTTTTTTTTATAAGCTTATAATATATTTAAAAAAAATATATATATATTTTTTTTTATATAAAAATATATATATATTTTTTTTTAATTTTTCATTAAAAAAACTGTTTAACAATAATTAAAAAAAAGTGTTGAAAATTTGAAAATTTATAACTACAAAATTTGGCATATTTAGTCGAAATAAAAAAATAAGTTTGCAATAATTTGCCTTAAGGAACATAAAAATATATTTTTTTCAAAAAATAAAATAAAAATTAAAAAAATTTTGAATGTAAATTTTTGTTGGCATGGCCCATATACCATATAAACTATATAGAGAGCGCGCGCACTTGCAGCTGCTCTGTACAGACAAATATATGAAATACTTTGCATTATATTGTTTAATATTTACTCACCTATTTATATGCAGAAATGCACTTTGTTTCATTTTAAGTATTTACAAAAATGTGGCAGTAATTGCTTTGGTATTTCTTATGCACCGTGCCGCTTAGAACACTTGATGCTATTTTGTGCAAATGGCGTTGTTTGCATAATACCGACTTATAAATAGCATTAAGCGTGAACTTGTTGCATTGGCAGTCAATCAGTTTGTAGTGGCGCTATTGCAGCGCTAGTTGCTTGTGTGGCCGTAAGAGCAGCTATGTACAGTGTACATGCAAAGCTGTTAGGGTACTAAAAAGATCAAAAAAATAAAAATAAAATGAAGCTACTCGTACCAGCGCTTTAGCATGAGGAAATCGAATCAAAGTTGAATTAAGTGCGGTAGTAGTCAATATAAGTTGATGACTTAAACTGTTATTGCAGTTTATACTACAGGTGCTCACTTCAAATATACTTTAGCATTTACATATAAACTACCGCAACACGCTACTGCAAGTTTTTATTGTTGTGCAGTCAGTTCATTTCAAACATTTACCATTGGCTGAGAGTCAGAGTAGCAATGTTGACTACCTGTCCGTACACGTCGCGTTCATTGGCGACTCAAATGTGTGTTATTTCTTGGCATCACAATATAGTAGCAGTTGAGCACAGCAACACTTGAGCCAATCATAACTTACAGTTGAGTGACCTTGACTAAGAGACATAATGCACATGAAGCGTACAAGTACTCTGCCAGCAGTTAATAAACATTTAGTATTACTCCACTGAACGTGAAGGCAAATACAAATTTAGGAAAGTTGAAAAATATAGATAACAATATTGCGCAAATTTCTTGACTTCAATTTAAAATACATATTGGTTGGGTAAAAAGTTTCTGCGCTCGAAATGTAAAAATACTATTTTTGGTAATATTAGATGTAGTAAAGAAAATCCATAATTTTTGCCATAAATTATCAGAAAAGCATTTTTAGTACGAAATGTCATCTTTCTAATGCCATCTAGCGGAATCCGATCGGACTTATACAACGCGAGTTACAGATAAATAACGCCATCTAATGGAAAAATAATGTATTTCTTTTTACTACTTATCTAATATATCTTTTTATTCAATATAATAGCCCTTAACTTCAATACACTTATTTCAATGATCATCCAATAATTTTATCCCATCCCTATAATGATTTTCCGTAAGCTCTCCAAAATACCCGTATACGGCTGTAATAGCCTCTTCAATCGATGAAAACCGTTTTCCACGAAGGAATTGTTTCAGGTTTTTGAAGAAGTAGAAGTCACTGGGAGCCAAATCTGATTTTTTTTTCATTCAGCGGATCCAAAAGGCTGCAAAAATATACATCGTTGATTGTTTCACCTCCCTGAGTGTTATTAAGGTACCTCATTACATAAAGTTAGCCGGAAGTACGAAAATCTTTCTATTAGGTATATGGGGTTAAAAAAATTATTGAACCGATTCAAACCATTTCTACCATACAGGCATATTATTATCAGAAAATAATTTTCTCCAAATTTTTATAAGATATCGCACAGATTAACCTATATTTTCGCTAAAAAGTTCGCAATAGGTAGTGGGTTCCACATATTCTGTATCTGCGGGCTTTAATAGTTTTGTTTCGATTTTGATAATTTTTTGTCATACGGTGGCACATCTCAAAAGCAAAAATTCGTGCAAAATACATTAATTGCTGCTTGATTGGTATGCTGGAAAGTAAAGGGGTAAGCTGGAATTTCAAATTTTGTTATATGAGAAGTAAGCGTGGTTTGGTTTGATTTCGCCCATTTTTGCACTGTAATGTAGGAATGTCAGGAAAATATTACCTATCGAATTTGTTTGAAATCGATGGAGCACCTTTTGAGATTTGGGTTTTCGCCTAAATGAGGTTCATTGTACCAAATAACAGTCTTGTATCTTATTGTGAAGCTTAGTGATTTATATTTTTTCGATTAATGGCGGTTTGTAAGAGTGGCGTGGTTTGTAAGCGTGGCCGATTTCGCCCATCTGTAATATTTACCATGCTTGGTTGCCAGGCAACATGTGTACCAAGTTTGATCAAAATATCTCAATTTTTACTAAAGTTAGCGGTTGCGCGGACGTACGGAAGTACGTACAGATACTCACCCGGATTTAAACTCGTCTCTTAATGCTGATCATTTATATATGATATGTTATATATAACTCCATATCTGTCTCGATTAGTTTTAGGTGATGCAAACAACCATTAGGTGAACAAAAATATTATACTCTGCAGCAACATGTTGTAAGAGCATTAAAATGTAAAAAAGTGTAAATAATAAACTTTTAGAGTTCCAAAATATATTGCAAAATTTTTAACAAAAAGCCTTTTAACTTAATAAGGTAAGCATACAAATTTTAACCCACTAATACATATTATATTTAGGTTTACGCTACAACATCCAACTTTTTCTTTTATTTTTGAGTTTTGCAAAAACTTTTATCGTTTATACTCGTACATATGATTGAAAGCCGAAAAAAAATTACTTAATGAAATTATTTGTAAAGGAAAATCATTTAAGCTTAAGACACACCACAAAATTATCGGTATCGAAATAGCATTTTTACCAAACAAATTTTTTTAAAAAACCAAAATAGCGTATATTTGTCTCCGACTTGCGCCTTTTCATTTAGCGACAAATACATGCCCCGCTATGAATAGACTACTTAGTATCCATAATATCGGCATACATCCTCCTGCTCCCTCCGCCTATTCTATTGACTTGCCATTCCTATTTACAAATCAAAGTGATTGTGTTCGCTCACTTATCCTTCCGTCATAATCTGCTCTACACTAACGCTGACACAATCGTCGCTCAAAAAGCGTACAACTCACTACAACAAGCGAAGCACAAAGAAACAAGTAAACAATAGCAGCTGGCTGATAACTGCTCATGCAAAAGCTTATAAACAAAGCCGCGCAAATGAATGTGCGAAGGAAAGTGAAAATGACGCTCAACTAAGTTGGAAGCGCTTTGTGTGAAACATAGTAAACGTGTCATAAGCAGAAAATATTTATAAGACAACTAAATGAGCTTTAAGTAGAATCCTTAGGAAGGTTATTTTGTGCTGAAATCCTGCAGACAATGCTCTTATTGCTATTGGGGAGTAGAAGGTCGAATTCATTGCAGACACTGGCTTAAACTCTTAATTAAAGTCTACTTTTGTCTACAGTCTGTGGATTAAGGAAAAAGCTAGGCCCAGACTTCTTTTTCACTTCTATGGATTAGGCGAAATGTGAAACAATCAGAGTACCGTTCATAAGGGAGTCTACATTTCTTAACCAAAGCATTGTCTGGTTTACAGCCTGTGGATTAAGAAAAATTTTAGGTCAAACTTTAGTTTTTAATCCAAAGGCGCCTTTAAAGGGCTGATCATACAAAAAAATTGAAGAAAAAGTTCATAAAAATACTAAATAGAGAGATTTGAGTTTGTATTACATTGAAAAATTGTTTATAAGTAGGTAAACAATTCAGTTACTAAATCATAATCATTATTATAAAGGTTAGGTTGGAAGAAATTAGGTTAGAAAAATCCTTCAGAAGACTAGATTAGGTTAGGTTAGGTTAGGTAAGTTGGCTTATCATTGTACAGAGATGGCGGGAGATCACACTTAGACTGCTATGTACTGACTTTTGTGAAGCCACAAACAAATTCCAATAGTTGGATATCAGCTAACGTCAAAGCGCCTTGAATTTGTCTAAAAAGTTGAAAACCGAGGTGTTTTAGCCTAGATCTGATAAAGGTGAGATATTTGAGACGGAAGTGTAGATACTATTCAATCTCATCTCTCTCCAGCTTATGCAACTGACATCTAGCAAAACTTTCAAACTTATCGCATAAATTAGACAGTGTCCAGTTGAAACTTCTACAATTATTGAAAGGTGAACTTTGCTGAGGGTGAAATGCTCACTAGACCTCTTACACTTCCTTACAGTTTCTTATACTACCGCTGTAGCCAAGCACACAAACCCATCTAATCATATATTATCAGAGTGGTAGTGACAAGGGGTCTAAGCTTCCACTAGTTTTGAGCCTACAGTCAGCGAGCTCCAGGCGTATATCGCCACCCTACTACCGAAGTGGATAGTCAGCACTGTGCTGCGCTCTGGTGAAATAGATCTACTGCTATCTTTATGACAGCCACTTTCGTTTCGAAGACGCTATAGTGGTCAGAAAGACCAAAGCCGATAGTACACTCCTCCAACAACCCTCCAACTTTAAACCATTCATAAAAAGCTCACCACCCCTCTACTCCAATGAGTTCTTTGCTCTCATATCTCCATTGAAAAGAGGGAGCCGGGGTAAGACTCGACGACGTGGTAATTCTAGTAATTTTCAATGAAATCAGAGTGTTTGGAGCTTCCAGAGTGCCCAGGTTCGCAGAAGGTCTCTATTTTCATTGAAATAGCCTTGGTTGCTATTTACAAAATATGAGCTAGAGTACATGCTTTCGTTTGTAGTGGAGGTTATTTATATGAAGGGTGAGGGCTGGAGCTACTAATTTTCACCTACTCGAGTTGAAGGCTAGCTTACAGCAGCAAAATTCCACCTCTGCGCTTATCATTCAGCTTCTAAATTTAACTAAAGGATATTTATATGTTCCCGCTCCTTCGCCCCAACGACGATAATCATATGAATGCAAAATTCGCCTTCATCTAAATATTTCTTAAACCAGTTTTGCACCAATTTGCATCGCTGACTCCTTCACTCGTGCATTTATATAATTTGTTATTTTTGTTCTGCAATTTTCTGCTCGTTGAAGAAACGCTCCCAACTGGAAATTGCTGCGGTAATTACTTTTGCTGCTGCCGTTGATATGCTGAGGCAAGCGCATATTTCTCGTTTGCTGTCACTATACACTTCCTCTAAATGTCCTTTCGATACTACTTTTAAATTTCCAATGACAAGCGCAATGCTGTTACTGTCATATTTTTATTTTTGTGGTGTGTAAAGCAATATATAATGCTATATACCTATATGCTCGTTACTATGCGTAGTAAAGCACTTTTTAATGGCTTTTCGTATTTTGTAACCTTGACGGCAGTGCAAGTCAGGTCTTATCTATTTATTTTTCTACGCCTGAGATTGAGTGGAGGTTGACAGCATTTCTCATGAAGAAGCCATGGCAAGTAAGCAGGCTGTATCTGGCTTCAAGTGGGGTTGTGCTGTCTAGGGTTCTCTGAAGTGTATATACTCTAGGGTGGAACGCGCAACCCTTTTGTTTTGCGTTTTAACTCCTCGCGTTGGTGGTTCGTTTTAAAATGTCAATTTATTGACAGTTATGCTGGCGTAAATAAGTGCGTGGAATTTCATTAGAGTTTGCTGCCGCCGCCGTGGATAGCGTGGTTGGTTCACTCAACACTGGAGATTCACACAGATACGTTCGAGAATGCTGCAGATGTTGGAGTTGGAAGGAGCACATAAAGAACGCTTATGTAGCTATTTCGTTAGTTGTTGTCTTATCGGATCATTTCAGAATTATTGTAGAAATGGTATTTTCTTCTGACATAATAAGAGTTAAAGTTAAACCTTTAAAACCAAAAAACTTTATGAAAAATTAATAAGAGAGTAGAGCTAAATACATTATATAAAATTCAATAAAATTTCCAAACATTTAAAAAACTTTCAAAATACATACATATATTACACGTTTAATAGTTTCTAATTATTTTATAATGCTGAAGAGGTTGAAGGTGTAAGGAATACTTGGAACTTGTGTACTACCACTGAAAGAGCGGTATAGGTAATGCGAAGTTTTTTGGGCACTGTTGACACACGGCCACAGTATTTTGTGTCTTTTAACATGTTAACGATAAAAATTAGATAGAAATAACTGGTAATGCCTACCCACAATATTTTTTTTCAAAATCTATGATATCTTATATAAAAGTTTTATCATAAACCAAATGAGAATTAGAAAAGATTGTGTGACGTGAGAAAGCATTGCTGGCTATAGGGTTATGTTCGGTAGGTATGATATATTGTTTGAAGTTAATCTCTAAAGTATAACATGTGCTGACTCAATACTTCAAGCTGTGGTTAGTCGTGGGAAATCTCGTAAATCTCGGGGAATGTGAAATAAAATTACAAAACTTATATTTTTAATAGTAAAAGATTCTCGACAGTCACAGTAGACCCTCCAAGAGGTGTTGGTTTGTCGAAGCTGCTTTAGAACTTATTAGCCGTTTCATGTTTATGTGTCCTTAAGTGGTTATATCCAGTTGAAAGTCAGAAAAAACGCGTTTTACCAAATGTTTTTTTTTTGAAGTTTCATTTTATTAAATAAGTAAATAAAAGCAAGCAAAACGTTAACTTCGGTTGCATCGAAGCTATAATTGAGTTTTGATTGTTCAGTTTGTATGACAGCTACATGCTATAGTGATTCGATCTTAAAAATTTCTTCGGATATTACATTACTGCCTTAGAAAATAACCCTTCCCAAATTTCGTAAAGATATGTTGTCAAATAAAAAAATTTTCCATACAACGACTTGCTTTTTGAAGCTCAGTTTTTATGGCAGCTATATGCTATAGTGGTCCGATATCGGCGGTTAAATGGACTCAGCTCGTCGCGCTCATAATTTAGATTTAAATTTCATAGGATCTTCGACATTTCCTTCTGGGTGTTACAAACATCATGGCTAACTGAATATACTTAGTTCAGGGTATAATAATGTATGGTACAATTACAGAATTTATTTTAATGTACTTCAATAATCAGTGATTTATTTTGAAAATTTTTGGATTCCCTTGAACCTGTAGGACCTCTAACAAAGGTGTTAGGCTGTAACGAAGATTTTTCTGCTTAAAATTACTAAAAATCCAAAAGCCAAAAAAAAAAAAAAAATCGTATAATAGTTGAATACAGGTAACGATCGAAAGATTTATGATTTTTGACAAAATATTCATTTCACAAATATGTCTCAGAAGGAAAATTTCTAGTCTATCGGCTCTATTGTTTTAGAGAAATTTTCGTCACCGACTTTGGAAACAGTGTTTCAAAAAAAAAATATTCAACGGGTTACATGAGTTTCACGGCTTAAAAAATCCTTTTTTTTTAGTCATATTTGATTCTATAACTTCTTTAGAATATTGTAAAAAATTCTCAAGTGGATCCGATTAATAGTTTTGGAGATGGAGTCTTGAAAAGTTGCGCGCTCGAGTTCAGCTAAATAGTCACTTGAAACTTTAAAGGTGTTTTTCTTCAAAACCGTGTATTCAAAGTCGGTTGTCAAGATTTGGTCTTGACTGAAGTACAAGTTTGTTTTGTTTTTTACTTTTGATAAGCCCGTACACAGTTCTGCTCTCAATGCGGTGGCACCTATTTGTCGAGGGACTGCCCGCAATGACGTCGTAATAGCTGAGTTTTGGATACTTTCCTTTGAAAATTTCTAAAATCTTTGTAAAATATGTATCTTTGGAATAAGATAGTTAGAATAAAATATTTAAATTTTTATATGAAAAAAAAAATTATTGAAAACCGACCGTGTTTCGCTCGAGAACACCAATGTAACTGCTCAAAACTTTGGGAGCCGAATATGTAAACTAACTTAAAAAATCCTTAAAAATATGCTGATTTTGTGAGTGAATTAACCGCTTAACTCTGCTAAAAACATTGCCAAAGCCAGCCAATGATTGCATATTGAAATATATATAAAAAGAAAGTATAAAGAGCCAACTTGAGCTTGAGCTGAACATCTAAATATATATGCATAAAAGTGGTGAGGGCTACTTGGTTTAATAAAATAAAATATGCAAATACTTTCATGTAAATATTTTTTATTTAAATTTGTTTACATCAAAAAATCAAATCGAAAAAAATTATATTATTGTATATTTACATTCTGCCCTCACCAATTGCCACAGTCTATCAAATTTTGAAATTGGCTTCGATTCTACATAAAATTAAGAATTCCATACAAAAACTCAAAAATTTAAATCAAAATTCCATGCACTTCATCAGTGGCAAATTAAATGCAGTGGAATGTGTAACATTGTGACCGTATTCACAATATTCAAAATATCCACAGCCGACAATGCAATCAGTTGTTGAGCCAACCACAAATAAATAAAAGTAATCGATAATAATAATAATAATAAATTTTCAGCACCGATATATTTTGGAATGCATTACAATAATGCAACATTATAAATTAGACTTGCATACCAATTTACAAATTTTGTCTACTTGACATTTGCAATTTGGCAAAGCAATCAAGTGACAATCAAAAGTGGCAAGATCGTAGCAACTTGTGGGGCCACTGTAGACACCGCAGGAAGTAAAGTCGCAGTACACAGAAGCCAACAGAATGAGCAATAATGTGTTGATGCGTACTATAGAATACCGTAACCGCTGCATTTGTATGCAAAAGCCAAACTGAAATTACTGTAGTACGTATACTAAATGCAACAAGCACTGTAGCACACAGGGTGTAGGTGAGCTTGGAATATTAACAAAAAATAGATTATATTCACAAAATAGGGTTATTTAAAACACAGCATGAGAATAATTTGGTAAGCGGAGGTGAAGTGCAAAGTAGAAAGTACGAAATATCATAGAGTGCATATTGTAAGAAAAAAATAAATAAAAATAAATATATAAAGCCAAGCTATGGAGAAGGGAAGAAAAAAAAATTTAATTTTAATTAAATTTGATAGAGAGAAATGAGAAGGGCAGCAAAGTAAACAGGGTGACTACTTATAAAGTGCCTAATGGTTAAATGGCTTCTCTTTAGCACTGATTTCGTGAATAAAAGTATCGATTATCGATATATATATATATATCGATATTTTTACAATATTTATGATGGCAGCTTATCTGGTACTAATGTAAATTTCTATAAGGTTTGACTTTATTAAATCATTAAACGGAATACAGGTAAAAAGAAAGGCATATAATTCATTGAATCGTAAAAGTACGAATTTAATTTACCAGACCGAACGCGTCTTAAGGTAATAATTGCATGGATTGAAGCTTTGCTAGTCACCCTGTGTTTTTACAAATATTATTTGAATATGCCTTTCACAAGCTTGTATTTTCATTAGATACTGTAATTTTCGCCAAATGACATGCTACTGTACAATGTGCAATAACAAAAACAACAACAAACACTGTGTAAAATAGCTTAACAATAACAACAAAAACAACGGCAACATCACAATAGGAAATAATGATACGGATAATATTAACAATAATAACAGTAACCCACAGAAATAGATAGATAGAGAGGCAAATCTAGATATCAACATATATAAATACATATACATATACTATAAGTAATCTAGAACTCTCATACATACAAGTATATCTGCATGCATACATATGTATATATATGTTGTTACGTGTGACTGCGTATGCGGCTATGCGCTTCTGTGTTTTTCGACAGCATGTACTCGTATACAGTTTTCGGTGCTCTACCATGTTGATTGTTTCTCGTGCGCCCCCACCGCCCTCCGTCTATATGCTCGTAATTGCGTTATTATGTTTTGCTTGTTGGCGGCAACGTTGCCGCTATTGTCTTCGCTAATGTCACTGATGAGTCGATATTTTGTTAGTTTGTTGCATATATGCTTACATATTTCGATTTTGGCGTTTAAGTAAGTACACAGGATGCAGAATAGTGACAAAAAATAACAACAATATTATTATTGAAGTTCATATATACCGCGAAAAATAAAATTGAGTGAATTGAAGCTAATTGCAATTATCGAAGGCCGCTTTATTTGCACAAAATAAATATAGAAGAATATCAAATAAATAAATATATAAAAAATTATAAAATAAATAATATATAATATATTTATAATAATATATATATAAAAAAATATTTATAAAAAATATATTTAAAGCATTTTTCGAGCTTTTGTTAACTTCTTTTAATATATTAAAAAAAAAGCAAAAAATATAGATAAAAATGAAAATAAAAAAATGTTAATTAAAAAATTTAAACAAATTTTGACTTTGAAAATACTAAAAGAGAACGCATTTTAAAAGCTGACAAAATAGAACAAACACAAAAATATAGAGATTGAAAATCGGAATAATGCTTAAAATCATAAAGAACAAAGTAAACAAGAAAAATAGCTATCTTCGGTTGCTCTGAAGCTACAATAACATACAAAGATTTATTTTAACTTGTCAGTTTGTATGGCAACTATATGTTATAGTGATCAGATCACAAGGATTTATTTGGACATTGGACCTGGATAATAAGCCATGCTGATCATTTTTATATATTACATTGTTATATACCATATATTTTATAGGGTCTCCGACGTTTCCTTCTGGGTGTCACAAACTTTGTGCAAACTTAATAGGGTATATCGGATATAATAAAGTCGAATACTATCCAAATACGCAACTCTAACTATAAACATAACCTTGACAACATTTTATAATTTTTTAGTATTTTAACCGAACTTTTGGCATTACAAAATCAAACGCAATCATTCTAATCTACAACTTCCAAAAATCTCCCGAGTCCAAAAATTTTCTCAACCAGTTTTTGAAAAGTTTTCCAAAGGCGTCAGCCATGCCGAAGCCAAGACAAGCGTTTGTTTGCCGACAATCGAAGGTCTGCAAGTGTGTGAGTATTTGTAGTTGTAAATCGCTTGCCAGCACTTATTTTAATACGTATAGATTTGTACCTGTTGAGACTCGTCGAAGTTCGTACATTTTCGCTGTGGGCGTTTGCAAGTATTTTATTGTTATTGTTGCAACTTATAGCGCTAGTGTTACTGTTATTATTTACACTGTGTGTATTTTATGTGTTGTTTTTATTTTACTTTACTTTTCCTGGTGGTTGTAAGTTATGTGTGGCAATTTAAAATCAATCAAAGTTTGATCGAAAAGTTCATGGCGATAACGGTAAAATGTGATGGGGAAAGAAATATGAGTATAGGTAATAAATATAGCAGTTTGGGCGCAATAGAAGTAAAAATGATAAATTATTTCAAAGTCTACAAAGTTGCTTTGTGTGATTGCTTTCGATTTGGGTTATGTTTATTTGGAGTGGGTATTGTTATTTTTGTGTGGAAGAGGTAATGAGGTATCAGCTTCGAAATAAAGAATTTTATGAGAATTTGTATTAAAAAATTTCAGTTTGTATATCAGCAATGAGGAGATATTGTATAAAATCGAATAACTACAAAGCAATGCGCAATATCAGAAATTGTCAAGTTTGAACTTCTTGGAAATAGAAGTTTTGGTATCGGTAATCGGAAAATATCGCTCAATATTTACTCTGCTTTTAGGGCTCCTTTCGTACTAATACATGTATTTTGCTCAGAACTCAAGAAACTAAAATTTTTATAGGTCGTCCTTGGTGTTTTGAGGCTATTCCAGTAGATTGTTATTGAATAGTGAACAAGTGTTTTTGCTCTCACGTTTACCACAGATTTTTAAAGTGGCTTTCTACAGTTTCATTTACGGTAATATAACAGCCAGAGACCTTAATCCGTTTGTTTTCTTGAGGCATACTTTATTCGAAGTAAACCGCTCGATAAAAGTACTAAGTTTAAAATCAAACTGGTGGAGGAGGAGCAGTCTAAAGCTCTACGAAGTGGCAGAAGCATTAGTACCTTCAATTTATGTAATGGATATTATTATCGAATGGTATTATTTTAAGAAAGATAATCAGCCAAAGCGCAAGAGTGCACCAAAACATCAAAAGATATTTTCTATGACAGTTGGAAATATACATAAATCCGGGGCCACCTATTAGATATTCATTCGGCAAATATAAAGTTAATTCCTAGAGTGCATTATCAGGGTTTATATCATTGTAGAAAATCATCTTTCTGATGATTAACGCTTTCCCATCAGACTTAGCCTGATAGTAACATTTCTACTATATGTATGTATACCCATACAGTTCAGTTGAAGTCAGAACTCTTTTAAATGCCTTATCATTTATATACTTATTAGTGCAGCAAACGTCACTCAAGTTGTTTATAGACACATATGTATGTATGTGTATGTCCTTGCAACAATAATTATGCACGAAATTGTATAAAATCGCTGATGCGTGTCACATTATAATGGCCTGGATATGCATAACAACAACAAATTCAAACGCATGAAATGGCTATAACAAGCGTGATAACAACAAAATTGTTGACAATTCATGTAGCATATATACATAGAAATTAATATCACAATGGTAATTAAGTGCGCATATTAAATGATCATATATTTATAGTAAGTAATAGTATAAGTAAATATGATAAGAAATCTTACTTACTTGTATTAAGTATTAAAGTAAATTTTCTTGCCTAAATTTAAGCATTTTTGTTGCAAAATATATGCGTAAGGAAAGACAGCGTTGCATTTAGCAAGATTTGCGAAGAAAATGTAGTATACATGCAGGCGCAGCAGGGATTATTAACTAATTAAGTTACTACTGCAATTTTGTTTTGTTTTTGGTAATTAAAATATTTGCTTTAGCTTTGTTGTAAATGAGATAATAGGTTTAGTAAAATAGAAATCCATTATTTTTGCATTAAATTGAAGGTTTCATTTAGCAACGTTACAATGATTTGATGACAATTTCTGTCAAATATACAAATCGTTTTTCTATAACTCGTTGCCATTTTAAAGATAGTTTCATAGCGACTTTGGTCCTTATTAGCTAAACTGTGACAGTCGATATTTACAAGCTTCTCTTGAGGCGAATTTCTTAACAGCAAAATCATACGCAATACTCAGGAACAGTTAATAACTACTTGGTAGCATGTTCGTGCTATAAGGGGGATATATAAGAACCTTCTAACCAAGCATCCGGAACTTCTGGTGTGTCACTTTCGATGTGTGTGGTCTGACGTTGTCTCAATTCCTCTCTTAGTGATCAAAGATGACCGCTTCTGGGCGATTGCTTCCTTGATACGATTGAATTATTGACAGTATAGGTCGGATGAAAAGTTTAGCCGGCTCACAGCGATGTGGACGCGACCGTTTTCATTTCACTTTGTTGTAAGTGAAACACTTTTTACTACCAGTAACCATTCGCTTCAAAAATGGATCGTTTATGTTGGGATTCGGCAGCGATACGCTATAAGAAATTCGGTCCATGTTCCCCAACGAAATAATGAGAGGGAGAGAGATACTTATTTTCTGATATTTCGAATATTTATATTAGAAAAATATAGATAATCGAATTTGAGAGTTTTCTTTAATTTAGAGATAAAACTGTAGCTCTGAAGAGTGAAAGATAAAAAAGTGGAATCGTTATTAAGGCATCTTACGTAGATAACTCTCGATAGCATCTCAAGCATCACGTATCTTTAGTGTTAATTGCTCTTCATTCACTTAAGGTGCAGCTTTTTTTAAGGGGATTAAAAGGTTCAGGTGTACATTCCATATCACAAAAGCTGATAGGTACCTGCCAAAGCGACCGATCTCTCTAACTTTCGGGCTAAGTTTCTTAAGCTGTATAATTATTCTAAGTACTTCAATATGGCCTTTAAATGCACGCGCTCTCGCTTGTTGTGCCATTATTTCTTAACATTGAGTCTATAATTAAATTTGTTACAGTTCACCCCAACTTTTCAATGGTACGAGCCAATTTACACGGATTTATGTTTGGCTTTTAAAATTTGGGAAAGTTTTAATTTTAGAAAATAGCACTTTGCCGTCACAATCTTAAGCAAAAGAGCTCAGAAAAAATCACCTATAAATTACATAACCAAAAAATAAAATAAATAAATAAAAGGTGGAACAATAAAATAAAAATGAAACAAAAACAAATATTAATTACCGGCGGTGTTGTTATGCGAACTCGACTCAATGTGCTTTATTGTTCACAAGTAGATTGGTAGCTTTTTCTCCTTATTTTCTACCAACTCTCTGCTACTTCTTTCAATTTATCGTTCACTCACACATCAGCTCTCCTTTCTTGCAACGTCCTTGCCGTATTTTCTCTAATTTAAATTACATTTTGCGTATTTTTCGGCAAGTGTATTTATGAGTTGCGGCATTTTAAAATTAAGTTCTACGTGCACTCACTCACTTGCCAAAGTTTAATGCTTCAGTGACTCCGCAAGTTGTGGAATGTGGTCCAATCAGCGCAAAAGTGCTTCTGGGCATGAATATGAATAAGCCTGAGCATATTGTTTTTACACGCCTAGCGGTTGTGTTATTCAATTAGGCCAATTTATTTACATTTTGGTACAGATCCAAGTGTTCCAAGTGTCCGAAAACTACAGCTTTTCGGCAACCCTGATAAATTGGGCTAGGTTAAAAGCCCAATCCTGTTACAACGGCTAAACAGAGGTCTCTCTCGGACCGGTGAGGTTTCAAATCTAGCATAACATGATCATTAAGACCCTTATACTCGTAATATGACTAAGCGCTTTGAGCTTAACAAAAATTTTTTGAGACAGCTAATTTCAGTTTCGGCTATATTTTCCGGTTTTTCGAAGGTATGTGTGTCTCAGTCTTGCAGAAGCTGAACAATGAACAATGGGATGAAAGTGCTTAGATGTATCTATCTCACTTTCCTCCATCAAATTAGAGAATTTGCGCATACCGCGTGTATGTCTATCGAACCTCGCTGTAAGTAAACCTCTTGCGTTTTACTCTAGGGGAGAAGGATGGCGCAGTCGCACAGCACCTGGTCATAGACCAACGGCTGCTACACTCACGCGAGGTTCATACGTCCAGTGCTAGAACGTTGGGAAATAACGTGGATCCAGCCTGTTTCTACTCGAATGTATGCGCTTTGTAGTTTCCAGTGATCCTGCTATGACTAGGTACTCAACCGAGTCTGATTGAGAAACCCAGACACATTTCTTTATGATAATATTGAGGGCTCCGCTATTAAGCTCGCATACGAGTTGGTTCTTTGAGTTTGGCCTCTGAAATTTAATAACTCAACTAGATGTTAGTCAATACTGGGGTAGATTAATCATTTCTTTTTTAAATAATGAAAGATTGCAAGATTTTAATACTTATTCCTGACTGGGGATAAGCAAATTTTGTATTGTGATGAAAGATATTTAAAATAAATATTTATCGAAGTCTAAATGATTGTTTGATTACTGAATTGTAAAAACATTTATAAATTTCAATCACTATTCTGTTGCCGGTTCTCCAGACAAGCAGAAGCTCGGAGTAATTGGGCGGCTGACAGCATTTTGACGTGAATGGAGGACTTGTTGGGTATAAGATAGTGCGAAAAGTCTCGTACTTCATTAATTAGCAAGCTTTAAGGAAGAAGATTTCTATATTTAATTATGAACCCAATTGAAATAAAGTAATTTACTCTTTGAAAAGTCTGCTTTAGCAGTCTGGATGGTTTTTTAAAATTCTTCAAGACTTAGAAAATTATAGATTCCTATCACGATTCGGTAATTTGAAATCCTAGACATATACCAAGTAGAGTCCAACGTGAACTTTAGTTTTCAGGGTGTCTAAAGATATAATGTATAATTTTTTAAAAGTTTCTTCCAGAGGTATCTTCATTTAATACAGTTTCAGCTTTCCTACCGGTCACTCTTATTTAGTTTAGCACACAATTATAGCTTTGCTGACCACCTTCGGTGTATTTGTAGCACTGCTACCTTCTTTAAATTAAATTTAATATGCTTTTACATAAAATCTGCTGCCATAATAACAAAAGATTTTGCAGGATTTTTATGCCTTATTTTTTTAGTATTTTTAACTGAGCTTGGCGGCTGTGCACAATTCGCCGTAAAGCATATTTATTTCAATTAATTAAATTTATAAAACCAAATTTAATAGCTGGAATCCTTAGACCAGTCGGTTGTGTAATAAAAAAAGGCAACGAGAATTTTTCAAATGGTCTAAATACCCGTTGACGTTTGAGAAGAGCTTATGGCTACTTAGTGGAACTAATTGCGGTCGGTTTTTTGTATTTAGACGATATAAGATATTTTTAAAGCCTAACAGTATGGTGGCATATAAAAATTATTAGGAGGGTCTTCTGCCATAGCCATGATGTGGAGTTAAAAATTTACTACAGAAATCTCTTGTGAAGTGAAAATCACGGAACAGTGAAAATACCTTCTGCTAAGTGCCTAACTCATGCAAAATATCTATAAAGACTTTATCAGCTTTTTTTGTTTACCATGAAACACATTCTAAAATCACCTTGCGCGTCCTATAAATACTTTTAGCGACCTCCTACTTTGGAAAATTAGTGGAGATTCGGAAATCAACTAGAGTGTTTCTTTTGTATTCTCCTTACGTTTTATGGTTCTCTAATGCATTGGCTACATACCAAGTCCAATACCAGTCCTTTATGAATTGCTATTAACAAGTAAAAACTATATTTATTCAAGGTGCCGGGCTTGCTAAAGTGATGCCTGTTCTTCTGGTTTGGTCTGAGTCAGTTCCACTTTTGTTAGTGAGTCACTATTGAACTTCTCTTTTCAACGCGGCAAGAATAAAGCAAATATTTTTTTCTGCTGTTATTATGTTTAAACTTTAATATATATTTTTTGATTTTCGAACCCATGCATAAGCCAGCAGATATCTCATAAATTTTATGAACGTCACTCAATACCATTTAAGCGAAAAACAAACCTTGAATTTGTTGATTTTTACAATCTGCTTGCCATTTTAACTACATTAGTTTACGAGCTCTTGGCTTTCATGGCTTAATGTCACTATCTTGGCCTCGTATTGTACAGAAATTCCATAAAAATGCCACTTAATGCTTTCACGTAATCTCTACAACCATTTAAAGTTATAGCTTGCCACAAATAGTTATCGTTTTTTATTTATATATGAATTAACGTTCATGGTAATGGCTCTGTGCTAACACCTTGTAGCGTATGGTTCGAATGTCGCGCTCAACAAATCACATGGCTGTTGAATAGTGAATGAACAAATAAGTAGAAAAATTATATGTTTATATTTAGAATACTCTAAAAACATATGAATGAACTAAAGATTTGTTCTAAAGCAAAAATTTACTCAGTTAAAAGAAAAGACCTCACTATTATATAACTGAGTTCATAATATGGATGGCTCTACTTTTTTATGTCGTAGTTTTAGTCTAAGCTCAGTTTTAGTCAGTGATTCGTTGACCCTACCCATTTCAAAGACTTTGCTTTACCCTTAATTTGTATTAAACCTCGATAACAGCACCTGCGCCAGCTATATTACTTTCTTACAATTATTCATGATTTTAAATTAATAATGACCTAAGATTTCATACAGTTTTCTTTTTAGATTCTGTCTGGATCTTAAGGAAAGCCTCAGGTGCAGTATACGTTTTGTGCTCAGCTTCAGTAGCCATAGATTTACTTTCTATCTCAATTTTATGACAGTTAGTTTCTGGGTCAAAATGTGGTCAGTTTTCAGCCCCAGTGAGACTTTACCTTAATATTAGCTTATGTCTCTGTCGCAGCCTCAGTCTCAGGCTCAGTCTCAACCTCAGCTTGTGTCTCGGTATCAGTCTATGTCTCATACTCAGTTTCAATGTCAGTCTCTGTCTCAATCTCAGTCTCCACCTCAGTCTCCGTCCCAGTCTTATTGTGCCAGTCTCGCTCCAGCTGCCGCAGCCTCAGTTGCAGCATCACACTCAGTCTCAGTCCCACCTTCAGTATTAATCTCATTGTCATTCTTAGTCATTAATCTGTTTCTGAGTTCCAATTTCAATTTCAGTCCCGGACTCTGTTATATATCCAGTAACTGTATCAGTGTTTTACCACATTTTTTTTTTTTAATTTTTACCTCCTTTTCCTACCGTCCCCTTACCTCCATCACTCCCACACATTTGCCCACGCCGCGTAGGCATTAATTATTTTCGCAACTTATCACTGTCACTGTGCATAACGGTTGTTATATGATTTCCAACCCCTAAACGCACACAAATTCTCATGCATATATGGTATAAGAACGAATTGTTTTATAAATACGACTTTGTAGCTGCGTGTGTAAGCGACGTTACGAGAATGTGCTCTTGTGTGTGTGATAATGAAAAATTGCCAGTCATACATTTAAGCTCTGCAAAGCTGACAGGGCAGTAGGCAGCCACTTTCAAGTTCAATTGTGCCTGTACACACGCAGATATATGTACATAAGCATGTTGTTGTTATATTTCTGTTTATGTGTAACCGTGTATGTTAATATTTTAGCCAGTCTGTATGTCAGTCTATTTTTCTTATTAAGTTATTCATTGTTTAACGTAGACAAGTGTTTAAATACTTCACGCGCACATACACATATATATTTACACAGACGCTTGACTCTCACTCCAGCTGTATATGTGTGCGTGTATGTGCTCACAAATTTCCAAGCCCACTTCAAGCGTGTATTTGCATGGCGCGTTTTTCTGCCGGCAATATTTTCTGCCGGCTCATAAATATTCTCATATGAATAATGACTTGCATACTTTTAGGCAATTATTTTCAAGCCCACACACACACACATCGCATAAATGTGCGCCGTTGAACACCTGACATTTTGCTTGGCTAAAAAACATTTAGTGAACTCAATTTAGTCGTTGCACCTGACGATTACTGTTAATGCATTGCAGCAGCTGTGTTGGTTGGGGGCGCCGCTGCGTATGAGTAACAATTATTTTTCTACGTACAGACTTTGTGTTTTAATTGCACCTTAATGGAGCAATTTATTTCCTTTGTAGTTACTGAAGTAGTGTCGGTTTTCGAAAATTGTTGGCAGCCTTTGAATGGCTTCTTAAACGGTGGGAAGTTAAAGTGTTCCTAAACCATTCGAGCAAGGGCAGCGGTACGATAAAGGCCTCATAGTACTCATCTTTATTGTTCGAATATCATATATAAGCTTTTTAAGCATCTCGTGTTCTTTCCTGCAAAGCTCTCTAAGGAAGTATTTTGCAATTAAACCACTTTGATGTTTCAATATAATTTTAGTGATGTCAAAGGTCAAAGTAGGTAATTACTAAGCTGTTCAGCTTTGAACTTCTTCAATGTTATACGCGAACATAATTTTATAGATCAAACCCTTCTTGTCCAATGCATGTACGTGGACAGTTCGATAATACTGAAAGAAACAAATTTCTTTCCCAACATGTTTATGCTCGATAAAATTGACCCGCTTCCATAACCTGTCTGACAATACGGCGGGACAAGACAGCCGTTCATAGACGAATTTGGTCGTGGTGATGACGTACAACTGAACCGTTGCGTTGCATAGTGAAAGATCAATTTTTCAAACTTAGCGTGGATATTTTTGCTACCTTTCGCCGTCGAATCGGTCTAATAATTCAACAACATAGATTTTTGTGACCGTTTTTCCTTTCTACAGATAGTCAACATAGTTAACATCTCATGACTCCCAGACAACAATCCTCTATCCGGTCGATAGGTCAGTCTTCGTCCTCTTCGAAGTAGTTACGCCGGTTGAGATTGCCTATTTCATCTGTTCTCTGGTATGCATCAGTGGCTCTATGATTCGTCGAAAGCCACGAAATGATCCAAATACGGCTTCAGATTTCGCTTAAGCTGCTGTGAAGTGATCTCATGGTGGCGTTTGCTTCTTTGGAGTCTCGACTCATTCATTTTATTTAAAAATAGCACACATTTTTCTCATTAAGCCAAACATTGAATGATTATGACATATTCAGGTAATTTGCTGTCAATTTGCAGTATCGTCCTATATACTACAAGTATATTTATAAAAATGCCCTTGTATACATACATTCACTTGCTAATCAAATATTGTGAAATATTCCCACAATATACATATATATATATATATATATATATATAATATATTTTCCTCTTTGCTGCTATCTGTTGGTAATCTGTATACATTTGGCTTAATGCCAATTGACATGTAATCGTAATTTCTCGCTGCAATCATTACATTTATTTAAATTGATGTTGTTTTCCTCACTTGCCATTATATATTTCGACAACTAACTAAAATTATGCAAGCACAATGTTGTGCTGCTTTGCAAAAATAACAACAACAAAGGCATATTGGAATTTTAGTTCAGCATATTTTGCAATGGATTCGAACAACCACAATAACCATCGAAATTGTGGTTATGTGGGCTAAACATTTGCCCTGCAACAATCTGTTGGCGCCTATTGGCATGTTTTGGTGAAACCAACAAATATATATAACCAACAAATAAGCATAACTTAATGTATGTGAAGTAAACGTAAAATATGTAAAGTGAATCAAAGTGAATCAAAGTGAATCAACATTTGCAATATGTCTGTGTGTGAGATGGAAATTGCTTAAAATTTAACTCCAAACTGCTAAATTTGTTATTTGTAAAAACAAAACTGTACTTTAGTTTACTTTTATAACCTTTTCTTATATGCCGAAAGCTGACAGAACCTTTAAATGCCCGAAGTGGTTGCTAAACTTGATAAAAGCTTTGTTAACTCCGGAAATGTCACTTAAAGAACTTGATTCTTTTACATAATACATTTGTAAGTTGGCAAATCGAGCTCTATCGGGATCTTTTTCCTATTTCTTGTGTGTCTCTTGGTAATATTTGTCACAACTCCTAAGCAAACCACGGATATAGCTCCCTTGAAACTTCCTACTACTAAGAGCTTTTGCTTATTGAAACAGTGTAAAAGATATTGATTATGCCAATCTCAGTCTTAGTCTGAATCTCCATTTCAGTCTCAGCCTAGGTATCAGGCTCAGCCATAGTCTCCGTCTAAGACTCAGTTTCAACCCCAACCTCAGTTTCTATGTTTTTGTCTCTATCTTAGTCTTAGCTTCTGCTTAGGTTTCAGCTTCACTCTAAGTCTAAATCGCAGCCTAAATCTCAGTCTAAATCTTACTATATTATATCTCAATCTCAGTCTGAGTCACATAAGCTGTATAAATCTTATTCTCAGTTTAAATTTAAGTTTCAATTTACGTCTAAGTTCCAATCTCATTCTCAGTCTGAGTGTCAATCTCAGTGTTAGACTCAGTCTCAGTCTCATTTTCAGTCTCATTTTCAGTCTAATTCTCATTCCCAGTATAAATTTTAGTCTCAGCCTCAATTACAGTCTCAGTCTCAGGCTCAGTATTACTCTCAGTTTCAGTCTTAGCCGCAGTCCCAGCCTTAGTTCCAGCCTCAGCTTAATCTCACTCTCAACCTCAGTCTCATTCACAATCTCAGACCCAATCTAAGTCTCAATCTCAGTCTCAATCTCAGTCTGATTGACAGTCTCATTCTCAGTATCTCAGTCATACATACCTATATCAGAATCAGTTTTAATCTAGGCTATGCATTGAGTATCTGTCTCCGTCTGAATTCTATTTCAAGTTGTAAGTCCTGTATTTAGTCCATCACCATCTTAAACTCACTCTAGATATCAGATGCGATTCAAGGTTCAGTCTATATTTTTTTGATCTCAGTTTTGAAATCTTTCTCGATATCTTTTTCAATTCTAATCTATTCGAAGAATGCTTGCTATATGTGAGATGATAATCTTTATGGTAAAAGTATTTTCAATGGATCATATTATTCGGAAATCGAATACTTTTTCTTGAATTGGTATTCCACCTACGAATCACCTGAAGTAACAGATCAAGGCTAGAACTTTAAGTTCAAAATTCTTATGCTCAACGCCGGAGCACAAGAATTCATAGCAGCAGCCAGCACATAATAACCGGTCAAGGCAATGTATCTCTCATCAAGTTAATTCACACTGACAGCTTCACATACTATATGCAGCTACCCTGTACACAGCTTCTCATATTTCCACTGCCTTACGAATTAGCTATTTGCCAAGTGAGAGTTCAGTGTCGGAAACGTAAGCAACTGGAAACCGCTATTTCGTTGTGTGACAACACCTACGCTAAAATCTATGCGAACCTATATAATTACCGTAGTGGAGTTGCCATGTGTATGCGTATTTGTTTGATGTATTATAATTACTTACATGCTATTATTGTCATTTTCTGTTTTTGTTGTTGTATGAGTTGAGTGTTGTCAGTAGTGTCGGTATTGTTTCCTTGACGTTGACAGAAGAGCAAATAAATCTTGCGTACAATGGTGCACATTTGCCTCAAACAAATGGCATTCATGGTAAAGGCAAATGTGCTGGTTCAGAAATGCCCAAATGGAAACGAGTGAATTGTACCTTACATATTTGTAGCTTGATTTCAGTTATACGTTTTTTTTTGGAAACCACTAATTATAACCTGAACAGGGTATATTAAGCTTGCCACGAAGTTTGTAACACCCAGAAGGAAACGTCGGAGACCATATAAAATATTATATATATATAAATGATCGGCATGATGAGCTGAGTTGATGTCTGTTCGTCTGTCTGTATATATAGGTACAAACTAGTCCCTCAGGTTTTAAGCTTTCTCTATATTTTTCTCACCAAGAAGCTGCTCGTTTGTCGGAATGGCCGATATCGGAGCATTATAGCATATATCTGCCATACAAACTGAACGATCGGAATCAAGTGCTTGTACGCAAAACTCTTTTATTTGATGGGGAATCTTCACGAGATTGAACGACTATAGTATATAACTGCCAAACCAACTGAACGATCGGAGTAAAGTGATTGTATGGAAAACTTTTTTATTTGACGAGGTATCTTTATGAAATTACGAATTATTGTTTAAGGCAACAATGTATTCTCCGCAGAAATTTTTCAGACCAGATCACTATATCATGTAGCTGCCATACAAATTGAACACTCGGAATCATGATCTTGTAAGGAGCCTTTGTATTTGTGAAGGGTGTTAGTGCTTCGGTGCGAAGTTAGTTTTTTTTTCTTTGAATTTTAGTCGCAAATATTTCGAAATATCCTTTTTGAAGACATTTTCTAGAGAAGTTTCGCGGTTTGTGAACAAAGTTTTCTATTTTGTGTGTTTCAAAAATTTTGTTTTAAAAGTTTATTATATATATAAATTAAATATTCAGTGAAATAGTGTCTCTATCTATTATAAAACCCCAAAATTTAACAAAAGTAATATTAAGAGTTCTCTTAACAAATAAAATGTTTTTTAATAATATTTCTAAATTAAAAATAAAATAATTTTGAAAATTTCGGTAGCTTAGATATGATTTTTTTAAAAAAATTAATAATAAAAATTACCTTAATTATTAACAAACATTTTTTATAAAATTTCCGAATTCAAAAGATAATAGTTTTGAAAATTTCTGTAGCTAAGATATAATTTTTTTACACACAGCTGGAATTTTTCTTTCCTAAATAAATTCTAATATTACTTTTTTTTTTGAATTATGTTGAAATTAAATTTTTTTTTTAAACCTTTGACGATTTTAAATTATTTTAGAATTTTGGTGATATGGAATTTTCGAAAATTTCAGTTTTTAGAATCTTTTTTTTTTAAAAAAAAAAATATATTATTAAGCAATTTAAATTTATGAGACATTAAATGATTTTTTTTGGTAAACTTGAAGCATTTATGAAATCCTCTATAAATATAATATTAAATATTAAAAAATAATATTAATTATTAACAAAATTTCGTTTCGAAACGAAATATAATATTAAATATTAAAAAATAATATTAATTATTAACAAAATTTCGTTTCGAAACGTTTTTGAGACGCTTGTGTGTAGTAATAGCTTATTGTTTCCTTTTTTTGAATTTATTTTACCAAACTGTATGCAATTAAGAAATATAAAATTTTTTTAGAATTTCTTGTTTTCAAAATATTTTAGAATTTTTTTGTTTTTAAAATTAAAAAAAAATATTTAAAAATTAGCAATTTAGAATTATGAAACAACAACAAACATATTTTTTGGTAAACTTAAAGCATTTGTAAAATCCTGTACAAATATTAATATAATATAATGTTATATATATATTAAAAATCTTTCGTTTCGAAATGTTTATGAGAAGCTTGTGTTACAATAAGTAACAGCATTCTTTATTTTATTAAATTTTTGTTGAACTAATATAATATGCAACAAAAAGCTATGGAATTTTTGAAATTCTTTTTTTTTAATACTCTTGTTTTTAAAATTATTGTTATTAGAAGGAAATTTCAATATATTTCAATATATTGAATATTTATTTTTAAAATTTTAAAAATAATTTTTGTATTACATTGAAAAACTATTAAAAATATTTTAATAGTATTACAAATGTTTGTATTTTTTTTTAATTTAATATTTTTATTTTCACTTATTTTAATTTATTTATTTTTTATTTTTTTTATTTTTTTATTTAAAGTTGATATTTCAGTGCAGTTACAAAATTTTCGAATATAATAAACAAAAATTTCTTTTATAAGTTTTAAACAAAAAATATTTAAATTTTTTACTTTAATTCGGTTATAAATTTTCCAACCGTAATGAGAATTAAATTAAAATTTACTACCGCGACCTGACCATAATTTTTATTATAATATGTATATTTAAACCCATGTGTGTGTGTATGTGTGACCATGCGTGCATGTACCGTTTCGCTGTTGTGTATTGTTTGCTAATTAACAAAGCGCTTCGGTGACGAGCTCTATTGTGTTCGGTTCACTCACTTGTGCTGGCAACAATGCCAATAACAGCGACAACAACAACAACAAAGGCGACAATAATGACGATGACGCTAACGACGACACATCACTCCAAGTAGACACAGGTGAGTAACCATACGAGCATAAACACACACATACACAAACACATGGCCGTTGTTATTGCTTTGGCACTGTTTGCTTGGCCCTGTGTGTTCATGCTGCATCCATACACCCCTATTAATGTTACTGCATACAGTTCAGCGCTTGTTGTTATTGTTGTTGTTGTTGCTGTCAACGTTATTTGTGTCTACCGCTTGCTGCTGTTGCTGTTTGTTAGCCCTCTTATTGTTGTTGTAGATACCGTTTAGGGTTGTTATTGTTGTTTTTGTTGTTGTTGGCTCATTGATGAAGTTGTTATGACCACCTGACGCACAAGTGTATTTAATGAAGCCGCTTACTTGTTGGTTCTGTGTACGCAGTAGCATACTTCAAGGCGCACACACACGTGTAATGAGTGGCAGCAACTTTGTCAATATATATAAAAAAAAAAAAACAAATGTGGATCGCATAATATGCAACCATGTCATCATTTAGAAAAGTATGTGAAGTGCTGCTCGCGATCGTTGTTGTTGTTGTTGTTATTGTTTTTCATTATTTATGTGTTTATTATGTCGGAGATAAAAACCCTTTTAGTTACTTAGTTGAGTTGAATTTATTTCATTTCATAGCTAGTCACATATATATACAGGGTGTTACAAATTAATGCTTGTCGACAAAAGGTATCTGTGCGATTAACACTTCAAACGTAGTAAATTTGGATCTCACCGGAGGTCCACTCTTGAACTAAAGAGCTGATCAAGAAGTTGGAAGAAGTCAAAAAGAAGCAGCCAGCAAGATGAAGAAGATGTTATGGCTTTCGGTTGCTTTAACGAACATAGCGCAACACGAATTATACGAGTCTTTCATGGGTTTTCATACCGCATCGTGTCTACTGGATATTGCCCACTATTCTTATATAGAATCTGTCTTTTTGTATGTATTTTTTAATATTACTTTTTAGCTTAAACATTAAGCTAAATTTAGGTCGGCTTCTCTCAAATCCACCAAGCTGAGTCGCGACACATTATACCAAAACCCAATTTACCTCCTTTTTCAACTCCTTTTTTATAGAGTTTCTCGTTCGTCAGGGTTACTGAGTTACACTAGATGGTGAGTATTCTTAGGTTAAACAGTTTCAGTAAAGTCTTATAACCTCCAGTTAGCGTTTAAATAACCAAAAACATCTTGTCGATGTTAATAAGAAGAACGCAGTAACTGTTCGACGGCATCCACGGCAGTTATGATTAATGTCTCCATTAAACAATCAATTTCACATGTCATTACAATTTTGACTACTCGAAATATATGTGGCTTTTCCCAAGTAAACCAGAACTCTTCGTCCGTATTTACCAGAGGTTCAGTAACTTTCGTGGACATCTTGATTTCAGTGTATGCTTTAGGTAGTGTTGGTGGTATTATGCGATAGTCTGTTCTTTCATTGTCCTCCGTACTGATAAAACTTTCGTCATATCTAACTTACTAACTACCAGGATGGTACTCTGAGTTCTCACTGTATTTGTTGGTGTCATGCGACATTGTGATCCTTCGTATGTGGTTCTTAGTACTGACAGAAGTATCGGAATATCTGTACAGTCACGAGCTCAATGCAAAGTAGCTTTAGCTATGTGGTCTGACCGTTGACTTACTTCTGGTACCACAAGGAACAGTAAGCCCTTCGCAACAATCTGTTTATCGGGTAAAGGGTATTATTATAGTTTCGGTGTAAATGAAGTTAATGTTTTTCTTGTTTTGTCATAAAGCAGAGCAAGCATAAGAGGCTTACATTTGTTTAAGATAATAGCTTTTAACGTTGCGATGTCTTCTTTTTGTACCATTTCTTCCAAGGTCCCATAATTCTAAGAGACCATCAACGCAGATTATAGACTCTAATATACTCTTGAAACGTATACTTGTGGTGACAACGCTGAAGCTTCCTCTTTTTTCAGCACTATTGAAGCATTGTGTCCCTGATTGGCGTTAGTTAAAACAGTTTCAGAAGCCCGGTTTAGTTCTGAAAAGTTGCAAAGCACTAATTTCTCATATTCAATAGCCTTTTGTTTCAATAATAGCTTGTCTCTCTACAGCACAGCGATTTATTTATTGCGCAAATTGTTTTCTACTTTTTAATTAAAATGTGAAAATCATTAAGACTCACAGCAGTGATTATATAAGCACTCAAAGGTTATATGATTAGCTAAGTGCTGATTATTGCATAGAATTTTGCTGTTAACTGTACATTATAGAGAGGGGAGAAATAATTCTAAATTAAACTTGAATATAAAAAACCAAAGCCTTTATGAGCATAGTATGCAACAATCAATAGAATACCGTTTGTGTGTAGACGTTGGTAATTAAATTGGCTAACTACCAATATGCGAGTGAATATGTGAGTCTATATGTGTGTGTATTGGTGGCAGCAGCTGTTCAATATGCTTAGCAGTGTTTGTTGAGTGTTGTGAGCAAATAAATGCCAGTATCTATGTGTATCTGTGTGTGTGCCTGCCTTTGGGTACTCATATTACAAGGAAGTGCTTTTCAAGCGCTACAACTAGCTGCTCACAGTATTTTACTTTTCATGCGTGCATTTGTATTTATATAAACGTGTTTACACTGTGTAACTCTTTACAACTAATTGACGTACTGTTGACTTCAATTGAATTACAAAAATTAATTTAATTGGCTATGTATTGGCATGTATTTGTATGTGTTTGTGCAAATAAACACTCTAATGCACATTTTAGCTTACTTGTTTACCTTATTTTTAAGCTTTACTAAGTGGTCTGCTGTTAAGTTTTGAGCGTTTGAGTGGTAAAGTATTTTGCGACTAACACTGTTGGTCAATTAGAAGTTTACCACGGCAGGGATCTTAAGTTTTTTAAAAATACTTGACGAAATACACAGAATTAGATGGAAATTTTATGCAGTCCAAGAAGCCCTACACAATCTTAGCGAAAGGGCTCAGTATTGCGCAAGTCGCCAGACAATCTCACGCCGCTGCTTACCTGCAAGTTGGCACCCAACTCATTTTTGTGGTTTTGAGGAAAGCTTGCTGGAGTTGAAGTTACCAAATACAATATATGTTGTAGCCTATGGCTGTACTAGGGAGCAAAAGGTCACTATGAGACTCTTCCACTTATTTCGGCTTGATTGGACCAAAAGTTTTTTGACCATAGATATTTGGATGCCCCAGTTTCTTCTCGAGGTTATATATGGTCGGTCTTTATCCTTTACCAATACTTCAAATATACCACATCTTCCTTATACCTTTCTTAGATATTTCGAGCCAGTCACTGTGGAATGGAAAGGAACGCCATCGAATCGGAACTAATTTCCGATTCTATAGCATATTGCGAAACCGCTCAGTGAAGCCCAAGATGCTTTCTTCTTCTGCCAGATGGTGCCAATTCTTTTTTCGCGCTTACTCAATAGGCTTTCTGGCTTCTAGGTAATCGCCAACTGTAAACCTTTATACCAGGTAAGTCGGCATCTATTTGAATGAGAAGTTCAAACCAGCACAAATGTTTATCTTGAATGAATATAAATCAACCTTATACTACTTGCACACATAAATCTCACCGGTCGATCTTGTGAGTCGCCTATCGTTATCTAAATGCAAAGACACTTAAATATTTCCGAGCTTCCTTTATTTGAACTCTCCAAAAGCCTTGTTATTGCAAATTTCGAAAGCTTGGACCAATTCTACACCACCGCTGAAAAAGTTGGACTCTGGGGAGAGCTGGGAACTAATCTGAGTTTTTTGAGAAGTAAGGCTATACGGATATTGTCTATTTTGAGCAGAAATTAAGGTTTGTAAGGTAGCCACTGGAACTCATTTCCTCGATATCGGAGATGAAGTCTTCCAATTAATGTTAGTGGACTTTCTCAAGATTTGTAATGTATATTTGTTCGATGGCTGGACTAATTAATTTAAAAATAGCTTCCTGTTTAGCGACTCGCTTAATCCATTAGCATATAAAGGATTTCTGAAGACACTAGTAGGAAGAAAAAGTAGCTGCAGTTCTATATAAAGCCCCTAAGTTTGTAAAAAGGATCAAAAAAGTCTGCAATATATCTGATTAAGTAGTTGTAGCTATAAATATAGATAAGGTAGGTTTTTAGTGAACTAGTAAGAGAGCGACTTACAAGGCTGCAATGAATTAATGCAATTAGGAATATCAAGTTAGCTTAAAATAATTATGTGACCGCCAGTGTAATATTTCTATAGCTAAGTATATATGTATGTATGTAGACAGATTCTTTATTTCTAGTATTTGTTTTTTGCTGCTTTAACCGCTGTCAGTTGCAACTCAATTAAGAATAACAACAACAACAAAACTCTCATTACTTGTCATTGACATGTTCTACTTAAATAAAACTCCGTGGTGTTAGATACTTAATTTCGCAAAGAAACGTGATTTTCCCTGGGGGATAAATTTACACAAAAAAGTCAAAACTATCAGTAAAATTGTTCAGAAAAAGAAAATAAATGGATATTCACTGCGTATGAGTGACATTTGAATCAAATTTATTGTATGGAAACATATATAATAATAGTGTTAATGACTTAAAAAAAAATAAATTAAATTAAAAAGAATATAAAAAATATAAAAATTTTAATGAAATTGCTAAAAATTAGGAGCAAATAAAATTAAAAAAAAAATACCACTGCGTATGAGCAACATTTGAACTAGTCATAATATAATACAATATATCAAAATATTTACATATATATCGATAATTTTTGCAAATACTACGTTTGTAGAGCAATGAGAGATGGATTTAGAAGAGAGAAATAAAGAAATAAACTAAGAGCAAGAGTGCGTGTGAGTAACCTTTGAATGAAAATTATTAAAATATCGGAATATATATGAAAGTAGCAATATTTTTTGCGATTATAAATATTGTAAACAAATGATAAATTAATTTAGAAAATGAAAAAAATAAGTTAAAATTATTAGTGCGATAGCTAAAGTTATAAGGAAATGAAATAAAAGCACCATTGCGTGTGAGTAACACTTGTATGAAATAAATAGTGACATAATTTGTAAAAATATTATATTTATATGGTATATTGACATTGCTTTTTTATGAAATTTATTTATATATTTAGAAAATAATATTATTATAAATTTATTCAATTTATTTTTATATTTTGTTATAATATATATTTAGACTCTTCTATCTATATGAAGTAAGCTCAATTTTTTTTTCTTTTTCCAAACATTTACTGAATTTCTCACTTTTGTCTTCCACTAGTTATTTTCTAAAGCAAAATTTTCTCATTTCTTACTTCTAGTTACAACTTTGTCTTCACAAAAGCTCACTCTTTACCCTTATTTATAAAATTACCGTTACCCATGCACTCATATTAGCTTTACAAGAAGTTATGGCCACCTGCTGGGTACAGTAGGAAACGCAAAAAATTTATAAAATAATAACAGTGTATGCAGAAAGTTTTGTTTGAAAATTGGCTTGCATATGAGAAAACTTCGTACGAATTTGTGCAGTCGACATGTGCTTGGACTCGTTTGGTAGATAATGTATGAGTTTCTATAGAAAATATTTATTTACGTAAATCAAGACTGAAAAATAATAATTTTTTTAAGCGCTTATTAAAAAAAAAATTATTTTCATTAATCAAAATTATAAAAAAATTGCTTATAGTTATTTTTTTTTTATAATTTTATGTAAAATACGATAATAATATAAAAAAAATTTAATAAAAGTTTAGATATACATATATAAACAGTTTTTTAAAAAAAAAATCGTAGTATTAACATAAATAAGAAATGAAAAAAATTACTTACTATCAAATATTTTTCTTTTTAATTTTCTCTACATATGATAATATTTTTCTAAAATATATATTAATCATAAGTTTTTTTTTTTCTTTTTAATACAAATGTATATATATATTCTCAAATAAAATCAAAATAATTTTTTTCCGAAATTTTAGTTTATAATAATTATTTTAAATTCATGATTAAATTATATAAATTTAACTTCACATATATTTATTTATTTATTATTTTATTGATGTAGCGCATATTATTTATACCTTTTGATTTAATTTTTTTTTAAATAATAAAAATTTAAATATTATATTTAAAATTTAATTATTTTAATTCTTCCCAAAATAAAATTTATTTTCTTATAGTTTGTATCTTTAATTTTTAAATTTAATTGAAATTTTATAAATTTTTTTTAATTTAAAACAAGTTTGAGCAATTTTTCTTCACAACGCCCCACAATGCAGCTAAAAGTGGTCAAAAGTGCATGCATGCTGAGCATATGAAAAAGTTTTTAGCAATACTGATATGCTTATGTACAAGTCTTAGTACTTTGGCAAACGTTGGCAAAATAATAGCAACTTGTAACAGACTTTCTATGAAATTGTTAAAAACAATAAGATATTTAAAGGAAAAATGCAAACAGTAAGTGGGAAATAAAATAAATTTGCTTTGCGGAGTGAGTTCTGAAAATGGAAAATTGTAAGTAAATTTGCTTAAGCAGAATTAAATTTTTTTTTTTTAAAACAAAAAATATTAAAAAAAAAAGATTAAAACATAACAGAAGAAACGACAAAAAAAAATAAAAACTAAAAAAATATGTATACTACAAAATAAAAACAATTTTTTAAATGCGCATATTTAAAATTAAACAGCTCACGGGACTAAACTGTAGGAAAAAACATACAAATAAAATTAAACTTAAATTTAAAAAATATAAAATATTTTTATCAGTATTCGAGCGTAAAAAATGTGAATTATTTAAGTAAAATTAAAATATATAAGATTATTAAAAAAAATTAAGAACAAAATTTATTTAAAAAGCATATAAGTGTTAAGAAAAGAAAATTAATTTAATTGACATTTAATAAAACAAAAACATTTTTATTTATTTTAAATAATAAATACTACTATAATTTAATTCGGTACATTAAATTCGTTTATTTTGTAAAAAATAAAAAGAATTAAAAAGTATTTATTTTGAAATAAAATTTTTAAATTGCAAAACCCATGCGAAATAATTTGTTTCAAATATTAGTAAGAGCAATGCCTTTAAAGTATTTTTTTTTAATGTTTAAATATTTGCCACAACCTTTTGTACTTGTATTAAAAAAACCAGGTAGTCAGGTGGATATAGTTTTTCTAAGCACTGACTTCAAAGAAACTCCACAACTGTACAGCAAACTCCATGATTAATGACTTCAAAATTACATTAAGTATGTGTGTGCTAACAGCTTGTAGAAAGTTGCGGCAATGCTGCGTTTTTTGCAGTTCGCAATTTTTTTGCTTCTTATTCTTTACGCATACTTTTTGCATGCAGTGATTAACTTCTTAGACCAATAAGAATTGCCTTTTCATGCTGCTCCGACGCCATTTCAGAAATATGCTAAGAGATTTTTTAAATGAACTTTTGAACTAAAATAAGTTAATGCCAGTCAGTTTCAGCATAAATAATCTGCGTTGCGACATGCGGAGGTAGCGTAAAGGCTTAAAGGAAGCAATGGAATAGAAGAAGTGTTAAAACGGTGGTTGTATGGTAGTGGAAGTAGGAAAGAGCAAATGAGCGGTATTTTATAAAGTTAACAGTAAAGAAGTAAAATCATTTTCATTAAATTAAAAATAGTAACTGTAAATTGTGGTGTAGAGAATATTTTTTTGAAGTAGTCGTGAACAAAAAAATATTTGAAATTAATTTTAAAAAGTATTTCAATTTTTTTTTCGATCTCGAAATTTTTTTTGAATTGAAAAAGATTAAAAAATTTAAGCAAAAATACAAAAGCAATTGTGTTTTTTTTTACATACAAAAATAAAAATAAATGGAGGAACTTTAAATTAAGACAAGTTAAAGATAATTATGTTAATTTATTTATTTGTTTGTTTTATATTACTTGCATATTTCAAATTATGAAAAATATTTTAAAGCTTTTTGATTTTGAAAAAATTTAAATCACAAAAGACTGCAGTTTTTAAATATAAAATATATTTTTTTAGAATTTATTTTTTAAATTATTTTATGTTTTATCAAAACTCTTAATTAATAAAATATATCATGTTTTGAAAAAAGTACAGAAAAGATTTAAAAATTTTTAACATATTAAAATATATTAAATATTATAAAGAAAAATATGTGCAATTTATTTTTTATGTATTATTTTTCATAAAATACTGTTTGAAAAGTGTATTCAAAATTTTTTGGTAATTTTTTGTATTGAAGTTTTTTTTCCCAATTTTTCAAATTTTATTTTTATTAACTTTTTTTAAGAAACCATATATAATCATTTTCCTACTTCACATTTCGTTCTTTATTCTAAAATAATGAATTGCTAAGGCATTGAAAGCTTTCTAACATACAACAGTCGCATTTCAACGCTCCAGATATATAAAAATTGCTGCCATTAAAGATAAATGGCAAATAATATTTCGGGCATAACTGAGCTTATCGACGTTCAAACTCAGCATTGCTTGAATGTCACATGTTGTAGAGTTTTCATATTATTTGTTATTCTTTTATGAAATTTTATTTATGTGCCTTTTCATTTCTAATGCGGTGTGGGTATTAATAAAACTTTTCACTCCAGAAATATAATGACAAATAATCAAACATTTTGGAAAAGTTTGAGAACAGTAGCAGTAAATTTATTAAGTTTTAATGTGGGTAGCATAAGAGTTGTTTGTTATATACAGTGTGGTTTAAAATTAAAACAACAAAGAAATTTTAAAATTAAAAACAAAAAATAATTATTTAAAAATAAAAGTTATTTTAGAACATTATAAAAAGTAAAAAATTAAATAATTGAATTAAAGATTGCAGAAAATTTACTAACGCAAATTGGTAAAAAGTTTTTTTTTTTTAAATAAGGTATTCACATTTTGGAATTTAAAATTAATTTAAAAAAATTTTCTTTCAACTAATATAAGATAATTTAAACACAAAAGTAAATGTATTGAAAAATATAGAACAATTTAAAAAATTTAAAAAAATAACTAAATAAAATTGGATTTAAAAGGTTGTGGAAAATTGGTTCACGAAAACTGGGTCGAAGTTTTTTCTTAAATTAGTTATGAAAATAAATTTCGAAAATTCAAATCAACAAAATTTTTTAATGAACAAAAATTATATTTCAAAAATTTCCCTTCAGTTATTTCAGAGTTTAAAAATTATTTCTAAATCTAAATAGGTTCATTGAAAATAAAAATCGGTTAAATTAAATATTAAAAAAAAATATATATTATTATATATATAAAAAAAAAATTGGAAAATTAAAAATAAAAATTAAATATTAACGAAAATTGTGCTGAAATTTTTTCCTAAACTAGGTAGGTTAATAGATACCGGTAATTGTATTTCTTATATAAATGTTATTGTATAACAGTTCTTTTCAATATTTTGAGAATATAAAAATTATATTTAAATCTAGAAAAATTCTTTGAAGATAAACATAATTTGTAGTTACAATATGAAAATTAATATTGAAATTTAAAAATATATCTAATAAAAAATTTTTTTTTGTTATTTGGAAAAATTTAAAGAGTTTATAAAAATTAAAAAAAAAAAATTAGGTACACAATTGAAAAATGCTAAAAAATTTGTTGATGAAAATAAGTTTGAAAGTTTTTCTTAATTTGTTATGAAATTTTCTGTAATTCAAAATTTTTTTAACTAAAAATTTCTTTTAAAAAATTTTCTTTCAATATTTTTAGAATTTAAAATTTATTTTTAAGTTCACTAAATATAAATATAAATTGCAGTTAAAAGTTTATATATATGACAAAATTTAAAAATTAAATAAAAAAAATTTAAAAAATAGTTTAAAACTTTAGAAAATTTGATAACTTTAAGAACAGAATTAAAAGATTTTAAAAAAGTTTTAGCTTTTGGCAATGAAAATAGATTTCGAAAAATCCAAATTTCGTAAATTCAATATTTATTATATTTTTTTGTCAAAGTTAAAATTTTTTAGTAAAATATACAAAATTTATTTTAAAAAAAATTCTCAAAACATGAAAAAAGATTTTAAATTATTAAAATATATTGTTTTTTCTTAGTGAAGCCAGCACCAGAAACTAAAAAATTCTTATAGATTTCAAAAATATAAAATATTTTATAATTTACAATTTATTTTCAAACTTTAAAGTATTCATTGAATTGCGTCATAATTGGTTACATGGTAAAACTCAATTCATATAACACGCTTTAATTATTTTGTCAAAAGCTGTATTATTTTTTGTTATTATTGAATGATTTTGTCATGTCAACTATGACAGCTAATCCCGTGCTTGATTATTCAACAACTTTTTTCCAAGTTAAATTGTGTTAGCTAACCAGGCATGTGTCGATTTGATTGTGTCTACACAAAAAACGCATTCAAGCACACACACACACACACACATAGAAGCATAAGCGCATTTATTTAAAAAAAATTAAATACACAGCTGATATATATGTATGTATGCAAACATATTTATACACATATACACATACATATGTGCGTTGACTTTTATTATTTTCCACATAAAATTTGTATGCTTGTCTGGCCATGTTGAATATGATATTAAAATTTTGCAATGATTGATGCATATTAAATTAAAATAAAAACAAGAAAAACAAATTAATCCCTAACATATTGGAGATTCCAACTTTACATTGGAATATAAATACAAAAAATTCATGCGCTTACATAATTTCACATGTAATCATAAAAACATATGCAAACATGTGCGTATAAATTTAAAAATATATTAATTGCTTTAGCCAAATTTGCTAAATAACGGTATTTTTATAAATAAAAAAGCGCAAAAACCTAAATCATATATGCAAATCGCTTGACATTTCGTCCTGGTTTTAAAAGCAAAAAATAATAACTCACTTATATATCTCAGCACAAGTTGGCAACCCTGTTCGCATAATTTATTATATAAAAATAATCTAAGTATTAATATTTTGTAAATTTTTTTTTCGGAACATAGATAAGAATCTTATAATATTACATTTTATTATTATTTTTAAATTACATAAAGCTGGCAACACTGAGTCGAATTAAAATAAGTGTTGTATTAAAAAGCTTAACGAAAAAATAAATTATTTAAAAACTAAAATATAGCATACTTGGATTAAAAGGGTAAACAAAAATTTTGTGGCAACCCTGCCCCTATTTATATTTTGTGAAAATAATTTTGTCTTTTAAGTTTCTTTTAAATAATATATTACTAATTTGTTTAAAATATTATATTTTTAAAACTTTTTTTAATTACGTAAAACTGGCAACACTGAGTCGAACTAAAAGAAGTGTTGAATCAGATCAAACTTGAAGAAAAAGTAAATTATTTAAAAAACCACTATATTGCTTACTTGGATTATTAAAAAGGTAACAAAATTTTAGTGGCAACCCTACTAGATTTTTCACTTTATAAACAGAATTTGGGCTTATCTATCTTTTTTAAGAAATGATAGTTTACTAATTCACTTTAAATTTTTCTAAATTTAAGATTACATTTGCTATATAAAATAGTAATAAAAAATTTTTTGTGGCAACTTTACTATACTCTTAATAATTTGGTTATATCTAATTTTTTTCTTATGAAAACTCTATATTTTACTACTTTTTTTCCGCGTCTTTTTTAAGAAATAAAATTTTATTATTTCATTTTATTTTTTTCCAAGTTGATTAGTACATGCATTCGCAATATTGAACTGTGAAAAATATTTTATACATATTGGCAACACTGTTATAATTTTTCACGTTTGAACATAAATAATTTCATTTATCTAATTTTTTTTCGAAAATAAAAATTTTATTATTTTACTTTTTTTCTAAAGTGAAGTATTAAGATTTAATTTACCCTCGGCTTGGATTTTCTAATGTATATATATATATTTTTTTTTTAGGTTTAGATGATATTCAGTAAATTTTTTTATTAGAATGAATTTAGCTGGGATTTTCATAATATATAAAATCTGTTCAAAATTATATATATAGCAACATCACAAGTATTTAACATTGATTTAAAAGAAATTATACATTGTATTTCCATGAATATTATTTTTTAAATAATTTAATAGAATGTTGCCGTTTTGAAACAAAAAACGATTACATTTTTATAATA
Source organism: Bactrocera oleae (assembly GCF_042242935.1). Lineage (NCBI taxonomy): Eukaryota > Metazoa > Arthropoda > Insecta > Diptera > Tephritidae > Bactrocera > Bactrocera oleae. Next base: position 8,490,474 of record NC_091539.1, read on the forward strand.
AATAATATTTACTCATAGTTTAATATATGGTAGCACTGTTGTTTAAAAATTTTTTCAAACAATATTTTTCTATAATATTTCCCAAAAAAATAATTTTTTTCAAGCTTTACCGTAACTTTTATCTTTTCACCTGTTATAGCTTGTCTAAAAAAATCTTATTATCGCTTTCAAAATCGATTTTTGGTTTTCTTGTTTGAAATTTTCTCTTAAAAACAAAAATTTACGCATATAAAGTATAAAAATTCCATGTTGCATACATTTCGGCGCTACAAAAAAATAAATCCACTGAAAATATTTCTAAAAATGTCATTAACCAAAATATACACAGCTATTTTCCTTCATATGAAATTCAGCCGGCAGGTGCAACGAAACTCATTTAAGCCAGACATAAGCCTAAAAGTATGCATGTTACTGCACGCGGTTGAATATTTTAATTTTTATTTGCTTTGCAGTTTGCTTACTAATACCATGGTCATAAAGGCAGAACATGAAATTGACATTAATTTATCATTCAGCAGGCTTTAAGTGCAGCTAACCATTTGTTTGCATATCTATGGAAGCATAAAAAGTTGGCCTACCTTTAGGCGCGGCACACATTAATGTCAAAACAAGTGGCATACTCACCAGCATACTACGACAAGGGCTACAAAAAACGTTGCAGCAAATGATTTTGCTTGTTGCGAGACTGGTTAATTAGGCGACATTAGTTGACACCGCTGGACATCAGTTTTCCCTTTCCAGCTTTCAATCGCGCTTACCTTTTCTATAATCAGTAAAGTACTTGTAAGAAAATGTGACAGGAAGCATGCAATCTCGATGATAAATGAGCGTGATTGTGAATGCTCTAGAGATGATTTATGAAGCATTGTTACGCCTTTGCCTTGTATCCGTTTTTTTCTTGTTCTCAAAATGTGGCAAAGTAGACATTGATTTTTATGCTCCACGGCAGACAAGGTCAGTGGCACCATATGCCTGCAAACATTTTACTTAGCTGGTTTATTACAATAAGCTTGAAGAGAGTTGGCAGATAGATAAGCGTAGAAAGAAAAACTTCATAAAAGTTTGGTTGAATACAACTTATTCCGTTTGGGTGACCTTGAGAGCGTTAATATGAAATTCTACATTTATGCAACACAAAGAGGACAGTTTCTTCATTCTCAGACAAGTTACTTAGGGGTTTTATAATTATGATTGCAAGAGTAAAGGCGAATGTGCTGTCATTGTTTTAACGGCTCACTTAAAACGGAAGAACTTAAGTGCAAGGGTCTTATTAGTCCTATAAAAATATTGTAGAAATAGATATTCTAAAGATTTGTATTTTTTTTAAGTCTATAAGTCTTCGATATCCTTGTAAATCGTGGAATTTATGACACAGAATATTCCAGCCAACTGTTGTGTTGGGGTCTTCACCTGCTGTAAAAATATATATCTCAAAGTGTTCCGTAATGTCTAGAATAATAAAAAACCATTGCCATTGACAAAATTGTGCGCAGTCGATAATCTGTGGAAACTATAAATTAGTGACCATGTATAATGAAAAAAGATGTCAATGCTTCGTACGCTTTGATTTAATACTTTGTGTATTGAAGGGATAAATTAAGATACTCCGTCTGTACTAGTTGGTGATTGAAACTAACTGCTGGGGTTCAGGGAAACACTACCTGTCCATCCTGGATTTAGTTACGTCTGATACTTGGTCTCTATTTTTCGGTTGATTCCCTACTTAGTGGATGATATCGAAGTCTTTGAGGTTTTAGGTTGAAACTTCACCAATTTTACTGCTCAGTTTTGGTTTCTTTTCATCGAAATATACCGTTCAGTTCTAAAATTTGGACCAGTGATAGTTTTTACTAGTTCTTCGAAACGTTTTGTATATTTTAAAACATTTCAGTTATTTGTAATTACTAAGATTGTTAGACCATTGGTTTTCGAATAACGGGTTTCCGGATCTTTGGACGAGCTTTTATTTTTAAGTTTATACTTGACTTAGCGGATGATCTCGAAATATTCAAAGTTTTGTTATAGTTACAACCCAGCTTAACTGTTAATTTTTGATTTCGTATTATCTCAGATTTTGCCCTAAAATTTTGACTAGGGACGTGTTTTAGTATTTCTTCGGAACTTTTTGCTTGTTTTAAAACATTTACGGCTTTTGTTCATTGGTTTTCGAATAACGGATTTCTAGAAACTCTACGCTTATTTGTATGTTGATTTCCGGTTTACTGCATGATTCTGAAGTCTTTGAGGATTAGGTTTAAACTACTCTATCTTTTCTGCTCAGTTTTGGTCTCCTATTATCTCAGATTCTGCTCCAACACCGTGTTTAAATGGTTTTTCGGAGCATTATTTCTGTCGATTTAAGACTTGTTCGGTTATTTTCCTCAAATTGTTAAAATATTAGTTTTCGAATTACAGGTTACTGGAAACTTGGTACTAGCTTATATTTTTATGTTGAATCCCGGCTTAGCGGATGATCCCGCAGTCTTTGAGGTTTTGGGTTGAACCTATTCCAACTTTACAACTTAGTTTTAGTCTCGAGCCTCAACTTCTACTTTACTTAAGCTTTGAACAATTGTTCGATGATAAAATTTGTAATAACTTATGTAATGAATGAATAAAGTATATATACCTCTCAAAGATTAATAGGCTTTGCGTGCAGCTTTTGCATGACTGAAAATCTGTGGAAGCTGCTCTAGGGGTGAAACTGGATATAAATTTGAAAAAAATGATATTATGGATAGTATTATTATTTCAGTATTCGACACAGTAGCAATTTATGGATAAATGACTTAAAGAGTACATTTTAAGATTTCCGCCTCTCTGCTGGAATCAATTGCAATACTTCTACGCTCATAAACAGCCATCTATCGCGAGCGATGCTGCTGCCAAGTTTTACAGGCTAAATTTAACTGTCATCGCCTCGACGTAGCGCTCGTAGTTGAGTTAATATGTTGTTCATTATATGCCATGACGTAACATGATTGCTTTTGCGCCAAAATGAGTAGCTCATCTCCCGCTGTGTTGCACCAAAATGACTGCTGAAAATTGCATGTTTTGTAATTTTTTTCCTCTTTGCGCTCAGTGTTGCCAGCTCTTTTATATACATAAGTATGCTGAAATGACTATGCACAAGCAGCGCCCCTCGTCGAGCCTTTACGTATGTCAACGCGTACAGACGCCAAGCAATCAAATAGAACTGGGGGTCATTGTTGTCGTTTGTTTTTGTTACCGTTGTTTTTGCTTTCGGTATTTGAGTTTTACGCCCTCTTGTAACTACATAAACATGACACATGACACACAATAAATTGGCAATATTGTTGGCGGTCCCTAACGCTCGTCACGCGCACTTGCCAGTTGACCACTGAAATCGTGGCTGCTGTAAGGACATTGCTATATGTGAGGTGACGTGCTCAATCATTCATAAGCATATATGCATTTTCGAATATGTGTGTCATATAATATAATATATATAATAATTTGAATATATTGCGGCCACTGACTGTTTGTTGCTGTACAATCAACATTTTCGTGGTTTCTTTTTTGGCATTTTTTTCTGACTTCGCGCTGTTGTTGGCATTTCACCTCAATTAAACACTTGAACAAAGCTGTGCTCAATTTATGTGTTGTCAGTCAGCGTGGAATTCGAATTAATAATTCATGTATATTTTTTTGCCATCAGTTATGGTGAAGTATTGAATGTGAGGTTAAAAAATATTAACTGCATAACTTGAGTCAAGCAAGACCACCAGCCAGTAACAGTTTTCGCGGTATAAATTGAACCCTTACAGTAAACGACACTGGTTCTAACTGACGTCTGTCAGGTAGGGTCTTACTTAAACGCTTATAAACTGCCTACAAGTGTTTTAGATTGGATCCTGTGCAAATATAATTATGTTCTCCATAAGTTTATAAGGCTCAATAACGAGTCAGAAATCCACTATAAATAGGTGGTTTCCAAAATCAGAGTTTAAAACTTCTTACACATATGAATCAGCTCCATAACATTTTCAATACCTTAACAAATGTTTTACTAGGCTCCAAGAACTCTCTTTATTACTACTCTACTTATCGGTTAATTTATAGCATACCTTTAAGCGCGCCTATGCACATGATTTCATTCGCTCATATCCGCACTGGTGCACTTCTCACACGATTTATTTATAAATGTTGCTGAATTTTAATAGATGTTTTATTTAGTTGGGTCAAAATGCTCATAATTTATCAAAAATTTAATTCTTTAACGAAATCGAAATGACGAAGGAAGAAATTGCTAAAGACTCATTTTCATCTCATTTTCATATCATCATAATCCACTTGAAATTTTATGGGGTTATGTCAATCTTGAACTCTCAAAAAAAGTATAATTTGGATAATAGATTCAAGGAGTAAGAGAAAAGAAATCAGATATCTCACGAAAATGAATTTTTAGCTATTATGTGAGTGTATAAAAATTTTTTGAAAATGATATATGATATATAATTTTTTACGCCAGTCTTCGGAATAACATATTCTACAAAAGCCTTCACAGGCAACAGGAAATCTAGATCCGATTTAAAAAGTGAAATTCGGTAAAAACTGTTAAAGGTTTTACGTACTGAAATTGGCTGGCTAAGACTTTTAAGCTCTACAGCGTATTCGACATAGCAAACATTTATTTTACTATTCTAGCAATAGAATAATGGTTTTAGTCCGCTTAAGTGAACTTTAAGCCAAAAACTATTAATAATCGATTTTTTGGAAATTCTAGTCTGGCCCAACCATTTAAAGATAAACGAAATGTACGTGTATCATATATTTTGAAATCCTATATATTCTTCTTTCTGCTTATAATTATATAGTATATCCACCAAGGGAGAGTAGTATCAAGGTGAGATGTCTTAGGTCTGAAAACAAAAACTTTCTGAAACTTTTTCGTTTCTGATCTTTGTAACATGATACAACTTACTCGATGACCTGGGCTATTTAAGCTCTAGTAATTTTGACAAGTGAAATATCTACCATATGGTAACGGTCTTTCAGGAGTATTAAACCAAACATTATCTGAAAAGAACACAATAAATTGTATTTTCATTGCGGATTTCGATTTTTTTTTAAAGAAATATTGTCAAATATCAGCTATTGTATTCCACTTACCGAAAATATCCATTAACTCTCTCTCATTTCCTAAAAGGTAAATTATTTATCCTCTCTCCAGTAATTTTGGAGTGACACCGAAGAGCTTTGTGTTCGATTTCTAGTACACAGCTTTGTACTCACTTCGAAGAGCACAGAAAACTTTTTAATGCTGAATGTTCATTTTTTACATGTTTCCGTTCTCGTTACTGTTATTTCCCATTACGTTCTTATCACTTATAATTGGCGCAACACAACAATTGAATTAGGTAATAAAGTTAATTTTAATATCCTGTGGAATAAGTCTCAGTGAGTATGGCAAAAAATGAATGCAGTAAACACTTTCTAATGACTATGGACACTTAAAAGTTTTCCATTTCAGACAAACAGGCAAATTCATCTCAAAGTAAGTTTCAAGGTGAAATGTTACATTCTTTGAATTTTTATTTTATTCTTGTTATTTCCTACTTGTTTTGCTCTTTCTTGTCGCTTACATACTTTGCTCGTTCACTTTTTACTTTCGCTTTCTCTACGGTATTCTTTTTTGTGCTTAATACTGTAATTTTGTTGCTGAGTGCCCTTGAAATGTAAGAAGCTACAAATGCTGACTGTGTTAAGAAAAAACGACAAAAATTTTGAAAGGAAAATTGAAAATGAGTGCCTAAATGGCTTAAAGCCAATCTGTACTTGAATAACAGTTACATTACAGGACCTCTTAGAGAGCTCACGAACAAAAGGCCAAAGACTTTCTGTTTATTTAGCCGAATATCCAATACGCGACGAGCGCCGACCCCTGGTAGGTAGGTAGAGCCAGATAAGCTGACCGATCGACAATTATAAACAGTAGTGATTACTTAAGGGAGTGATCCAAATACATGTCCACCAAAAAATGATTATATATTTTAAAGTAGCGGTAACTATTTCAATAATGGAAAGGGTACATAGCTGTTGCTTGATGGGTTGCTTCTGGGTCGACTATAAAAGTCGTCCACAAAGAAAGTTTCTGTATCTAATGAGAATAGTCCGGACTTATACTGGCTTATGATGTAATATTTCGCAACGGCTGTTCTTCTTGGAGAAGGGTGGCGCCTGTTTGATCCGATGTCTACAAATCCGGTCAATGAGAAATCGGTCGTAATAGTTCGACATTCTTCCCCGGTAGACAGAGAAACATTTATCAAATCACAAGGCCTACAACACTTCTAGTTTCATCCTCAAGTTTTAGTTTCATGGAAAAACAAAACAGATAGTTTCAAATGGCTACGTAGGAGTAATGTTAGTTATGGGTGCCGGAACTCCTTATCTCTTTACTAGGGCGGCTGCCAGCGTATATTATTGTGATGTTGAAAAGCAACAGGTTCGGGCCTTTACATAGAGGTTGAAGTTTTTGCCAAAATAATTAAGGTTGCTGGAGTCGCTAGTAGAACTTGAAATCCGTTTTTGGACTGAACTACTGCTTAGTTTTCCGGAAATTCGATACCTTATATGTTCTCATGTGGTTTCAGACTAAACCACTTCTTAGCTTTTCAGGGAGATCTGTATATGTTGTTACAATGTTTCACAAACGCTAACCATGTTAATGAAACCAATTTCCTTCATTTGTTGTGCAATAAAGGTAAATTAATATTAAAGGTATTTTATGACACATCCACGCCTTTATTCAGTTTGTAAATACTTTGCTTTGTTTCCTCTTTTGTTAGACACAACATCTTATCGTACGACAAGTATTCTTACTGGATACCTATAGAACTTTAACAGTATTATATGTATTATGATTAAATATATTCACCACACTCTTAACAGTATTTTCTCTTCTCTTTGCAGTTAACATTGCTTGCATGCCAAACTAAAGGTAATACTCCCCCGAACTAACAGACAAAGAGTGAGATGTCACGCAACGAAGAGAGCGTGGCGTATATTTTAGTATCTTAGCTCCAAAAAAGATAGGTTTTCGATATACTAACGAAGATTTGTAGAAGAAAATTTTACAAGGTGATTTTAGTACAGAGAGTTACACTGGTATAGTTTATGAATTCCTCGCACTCAGAGTGCTCACCGCTAGTGTTGGTATGGAAAACGATCGAGAGTATTTTTTTTTTTTTTTTGATATTTCCATACTGTTGTCGTACCAATATTTTTATCATTGTTTTAAACTGAATTTGTACTCATGGCACTCCTGGGACAGCATTGTTTTCTACTTCTCCATTATTACCAGTTTGATAGGAAAACCATATAATATTCCTACTGCTTACTCTTTACGTGCCCTTGGTTCCCAGACTTCCGGTCTGAAAAGAGTTTAAAGTTAGGAAAGTGTAAATATGAATACCAATTCTTCTACGAAAGTTCGGTGAGTTCGTAATCGGACGCCGTATCGACTTAATCTCACCACTGAACTGCTATGGTCAAATATGGTATTATAAACCTGAGGTCTTTTTGTCAAACGTACACAATGGTGTTCCTGTTAAACCTCCGACTGCTAATGCTTGTGGTTAAAGCTGTCTAGTTCAGTAGTAGACTTAAGTCGATTCCGCGGCTCATTTAGTAGACATCCAAGAGATCGGTTAGCCTTTAAACCTTTCGAATTTTTCCTGCAATTTCTACTCTCATTGATTGCGTTTTCATTTTCCATTCGATTCTCATATGCTGCGAACACTTTACGCTTGAGGGTCATGCTCATTTATCAATTAAATTCCAATCAGAGTTGTTACTGTCTCTTACCACAATCACAACGTCCGCTATTATTTACCATAGAAAACGCATCAATTCTAACAACCATTTGAAGGCGATGACCACAACAACGACAATAGTCTTTTCCTGACCCAACTAATTGTGCTACAATGCACACACGCACACATACACAGAAGCGGACAAAATTCATTGTACAACCACCGACAATTTCTACGCAGTTTTGCAAACTTAGGGCGCGCCAAAGCGATAACCACAGTTTCGAATGTCAGTTAGTGGGACAATAAATGTCTGGTTGGCTGTGCGTGTCCTTGGGAGCAATTTATAAGGCACACATATGCTCACATAGTTTAGCTGCAACGAGTGGCGCCTGCCATCGGACATGCAGCTGTGACAATGATGGACGTGCAACGAAGAGCGAATGGTATCCTCCGAAGCTTTTAGATGTAAATACGGTTCCTTTCTTTTTTTGATTTTTTGAGGGTGTGCAAACAACTGTGTTCATCTTATGCATAAAAAGCAAACGCAAATAAATTTGTTAGCCGAAGCTGATAGGCGGGTTAAACAAGTTCAATTACAAACGCCTTTAATGAACGATTAGTAGAGGTCTAGCTTGGGGTGTAGAGTTAATGAGTGCGTTTAATTCCATGTATATAAAATTTGTTAGCGATGCTTTTGGAGCTTTAAGCTCTAATTCTTCTTCATAATCCGTCGTTTTTATGCTCGAATGAATGAAAGAAGCTGCGCCAATATTGATTCATATTCCGTTTTTGTTCTATCGTCTCCACACCGGAGATATCCTTCTGTAAGAGATTCGGTGCCTATGAAAATATTCGACATCACTCCTTAAGATCGAGTTTCTCTTGAATCAGTTCGTGGCAATATACCAGGGTTTTCCAGGATCAGTTTGATTAAATAGGTTGAAACTCCGGCAGAGATGTCGATACATAAAAACCATTCTGTTTTAATGATATCTTCAGTGATACTGAAACCATTCCGCTTGCCTATATATAAAACCTGAAACCTCCCACGATACCAGGTCACTCGAGAGCACTTTACAAATAAATTTTTAAGATTACATTATAGAAAAACACCCACTTATTAAAAGTATCTAGATTTGGGATTGATATATGTTCTCTCGGAGAGTTTGACTCTATATTTTGTTCTTATTAGAGTAGAATATATTTTGAGGTATAGTGAGTTCAGTCTATTCTAGGAACCATTGTTTAGAAAGACCTCAAATATTTGTGAGGTCTCATCTAAAAAACTGACAAAATCAAATATTCTCTTAACTAACCCTCTTCGCCGTCCCTATTGTATTCTCTCGCAACTTTGTTCTCTCACTCTACCTCATTGCATTCCTCGTCACCTGCGGTAGCGTTGTCGTTAGTCAATTATTTTACATGATCCCCTTGAACGAAATCTTTTCTAATTTCAATCTCGATACTGTAAGAATAAAAGTACGAAAAAAATAAAGTAAATCCGCCATAGAGGTTACCAGTTTTTCATATCAGAAAACCTTGTTGTTGTTGTAGCGGCATCATCCCTGAAAAAATTTGGAATGCTGTCAACAATCAAAATCTCGTTTCCACCATCTCTGACAAAGAGATCAAAGGCCTAAGGGTCTAAAAGGAGATCTAAAGATGAGAGGGCTTTATGTCTCTTTTTCGAAACCATAGGATTTAAATTTTTCATGTCATGTCATGTCACCGAAATGAGATTTTTACGCTCTTCAGCTAGCGACTCAGTTACTCGCACACTGACTGTGATGTTGCCTCAATTTCGGGAATTGGGTATGTACTTTTGTATGTATGTACAAGATCTAGAAACAATATTATAATACTTGTTTCATATATTGTCTTTCAGTAGCGGCACATATTTTCGTACTAATCATGAAGTTCTTGTTCTTTGTTGTTGCTGGTTGCTTGGTATTTTCTGATTTGTTATGACAGGATATGCACATTGTGAATGTTAAGAAAATCTTCTACATCCACTTTTGAACTTGCTTTCGCTACCGAAACATTCCTACCTTATATACCTTATATTATATGCATACATACATTTATGTATATATATTACCTAAACGCCTTATATACTGTACGCATGTAGAGAAAAATTCTTAACCAAAGTAATTCCACAAAAGCATATTTTGCTCCAAGTGCGCACTTGCATATATATGAGCATAATCGAGTGGTATTCCCTCTTTATGTGTGTGCGTGTGTCCGTGTCTGCGTGCGCCCACTCATGTCTTTTTCGATGTACTTCAACTTTTGCTGTCAAAGTTTTTCGTTATTGATTTGAAAGTATCGCAAAGTTATTTTACTCTTCTGGCTATACAAATACATATATATAAAGTGTGTGTGCTGCCACTCACTCACTTGCGTTTGTGTTTGTACTTTTGCGTTTTGGAAATTTTGTCTTTTTTCATCTGGCTGCATACTTGATTTGTTACTGGTGTGTGTGTGTTTCTTTTCGGGTGTGTGGGTGTGTTTGTGCGCATTGCTTGAGTTCAAAAAATTGTTAAATTGCATGTTATTGGAATATTACAAAAACGTAACCAATATTCATGATTGCAAAAACCGTAAGGTAAAAAATAATAATATATCCATGGGTGAGGTTAGAAAATTGGTTGAGGGGATTTCGAAGTACAGCACATTGTGTTTGTAAATTCAGTTATAAAAAAAATATATTTTTTGCCTTCCTTTATATTTGTAAAAAAAAAACGGTACAAAAATTTTCAAAACATAATTTATAATTTTTAATAATAAAAATATTTTATAATAAAATTTAAATTTGAAAATTTAAGTAACTTGGTATAAAAAAATTCGAAAGATTTTCAAACATATTTTTAAATTTTTTTTATTTGAAATAATTAAAAATAAAACTAATATAGAAAAATTTATGTAATATGGTATTAAACATATTTTTAAATTTTTTTTGTAATTTTTCATTATATTATATTTTTATGAAAACTTTTTTTTGATTAAATTTTTTTTATAAAATATTTGAAAATTAAATTAATTTTTGAAAACTTATGAAATTTTAGTATGAAAAAGTTCGAAAATTTTTGTAACATATTTTTATCTTTTTTTTTTAATTTTTAAAAATTTTTTGTGAAAATTTTTTTTAAATAAATTTTTTTTTTATAAGACATAAAAAATTAAATAAAGTGGGCATCGCCCACTTTTAAGTAAATAACCCATATCTTGGGTTCTGCTTAAGTGACTTCAACCAAATTTGGTACATAACATTCTTCTCATATTTCTATGTTATAGTGAGAAAATGGGTAAAATCGGACTACAACCACGCCTATTTTCCATATAACACCATTTTAAATTCCATCTGATTTTTTCACTTTCCAGTATACAAATAAAGCAACAATGATTGTATCGGGGTAAAACTTTGCGTGAATTATGCGTTTAAAGTAGGCCACCTTGGGACCAAAAGTTCTCTAAATCGAACCAAAACTGTTCAAGCCCCTAGGTACTGAATATGTGGACCCCACTGCCTTTAGGTGAATTTTTACCGAAAATATCGGTCAATGTGTAAGATAAATAATTGAAATTCATGTAATAAAATAATAGTATGTCTGTGTGTCAAAAATGGGTTGAATCGGATCAATACTTCTTTTAATATAAAATTTTGTCAACATCTGAATTAATTTCCTGGGCTTTGATCCTTGCAAGTTGCGAGAGTATAAAATGTTCTGTTATACCCGAACTTAGAACTTCTTTACTTGTTTTATATAAATAGCTGTGTATAAAATAAATTTTATTGAAAATAATTTAAAAAAAAGATTTACGTGAATCATGATTTATTCCAAAAAATTTGCTTCAATTATTCTTTAATATTTACGTCGTATTTTTTATTATAAAGTTGTTTGAAAAAAAATTTTTGTTTTGTAAATAATTTCGAAAAAATTTTGCAATAGTCATAAATATTAAAAAAAATTGTTTACTTTACTTTTCAATATTTACGCAATATGTTTTTTGAAAAAACCTTATTTGAGAAAAAATGTTTAAATATAGTATACCAAAAACTATTATAAATTACTACATTAAAAAATTTTTTTATTGAATCTATTCAGTAATTTTTAATGTTTTTTAATATAAAGCTATATTGTTATATTTTATTTTGTTTTATTTCTTTTATAATATTTAGTGATTGTATTTGTTATAGTTTTGCGTAATTAATAATATTTGAAGAAATATTTAATTTTGGAAAAGTCTACAACTTCGCAGTCAAAAAAATTTACTTGTTTTCTTATAGTCGCCAGCTTGCCCCCCCTACAATTCGTTATTACCGCCAACTCTGCGTTTTTCAACTTCAAGCTCCGAGAAGTTTAGCAATATTTTGCGTTTCTACCTATCTTATGAATTTTTCTTCCTCGAAATGACAATATTTATATAACTGCATATTCGGCTTATGCCGAAGAAATCAATAATTTGAACTTGTGCGCTTGTTTGCCGCAAGCAAATGTGTGTGTGCTTGAATGTGCATGGTTGTAGGCATGATTGTGTGGGTGGGTGTGTAAGTACAAGTGCACGCCTTGATAGCACATCATGGTAGTTATCAATTCCAATTACATACACCGTTCGCTGCTTGAGACTCGATAATTTGAAAAGTTGTAAAGTTTTGCAGTGTTAAAAGAAAATCTACACACACACACACACACACAGTACTTTGAGTTTGAGCGACAACAAGCGTGACGACAAATCCGATTGGAATAAGAGATATATATATATTGGTGATATATATATCTATGAATTATGTATATACATACATATTTTTTTCGGAGGATTTGCAATTTCACAAAAATTTTCTTTGACAAAAGTTTAATTTGACTTGAAGACTCTTAATGCGTTGCCAATATGTCATGTTCTTCTCTTTGATATTGCTCATTTTTGGAGGCAATTGAAAAGTTTCGGATTAGATAAATAATAAAAGAGCCCGTAGACTGGAAGTTGTGTGTTTGATTGTTATTTTCTACACTTTTGCTTCGTTTGTTTATAATAACACAAGCCATTTTGCACAAACGTTTCAATAGTTATTGCCACCAATGTGCGTATCGTCTATACTTTTTTTCTTGCCTACAGAAATTTTTTTACTTGAGTTGATATTTTCTATAATAAGCCTCTAGCATCTCAAGTTCTTTCATTTTATCGGGTAATGCCATTTGATCTTACAAATATTATGAACAACAGAATGAAGTGGACGAAAAAAGCTTTTTAAAGCTCAACCAAACTTCTAATCCGGAAGTCGCTTTTCTTCCAACTGGTCCATTTGACTCTGTTAGGCGTAAACTTACATACAGCATACAATAAAATTTAGCTGACGTCTTGAAATCCTTTGTTCAATTTCAGATATATACTTTAACTCGTTCTTTACTCTATACTTTCAGGTATCGACTCCTTGCGAAGAGCTTTTGCTATTCGAACTTATTCGTGGTGCGACAGTTGGAACTATAAGTTCATCTTGTGTGTTTCCATCCTGAATTATGTATATCTTTGTCTTCTTTGTAGTTCCTATAGCTCATTTTTAGAACAAGCTTGCATTGATATAGTCTCTTGGACTTAACTCAGTTAAGTCCGACCTGTAGAGCAATTCTTACTACTACTTATCTATCCAACAGAGTTAGATCGCCGAAATAACAGCTCTTGTAAGACATAGTTGTTCCATCTCCCATCTCCCATCTACCATCATTCTCTTCCAACTTCCTTCCGAGATTCTATATACTTTCGACGTGAATCATGAGGAAACTCATATACACTCAAAATGTTTCGTTTTCTAAATAGCTTATATCAGACTTTCGCTCTACCATCTCTAATAACATAGTAAATACACTATAAGGTAGTGAAGACTTAAATACTTCCAAAAACCACCTATTTGTGCAAGCAAAATATTATATAGTATTCTTAAGGACATATATTTTATCGACTTTCTGATATTTTTAATACGCGTTCCTTTAACTTTTTCCTTCATCTTTTGGTCACATTTATTTTCGACTTTTTCTATGCTTCTGAGGAGCTTAGTGCTTTGCTATTACTCTTGGTTTGCACTTATTATAAAATACTCTCTCATATGTTTTTGTTGTTGTTCATTTTCCAGCGGTTATTAAAAATATGCGCAACTCTTTTGTTGCATTATTTAAAACTCATGTTGCATGCAATAGCTTGGCACACATACACTCGCTCTCACATATATACGATACTTTTATGCTGCCACAGGATGTTTTGTCCCAGAGCTTCAGCTGCTTGTCGCATTTTAAATGCATTTCTGTGATGAGTAAAAAGTGGGAGTAGATGACTTGCAATGGGAGAGTGCTCAGTCCGATTCACCGTGGTTCAACCCACATGCAATGCGTGTTGAAACGGACAGAGGGCGGATGGTTGGCGTTTATTTATTACCGCTTGCATATCAGTCGCTTGTTCGTCAAGACCGAGTTGAAAGCGTTCAACATGCATGCATTTAATGTAATCACACATTGCAACAAATACACACAAATACATGTTTATGTGTAAAATAGAAGAATTTCTCTCGCACATTCATTGCAGTCATAGAAGGTTGGCTCCGTCGCTGTCACTATTCACTTACAATTCATCCGCGCTGACCATCATCAATCATTCGGTGGTGCCACATAAGAGCGTTTTATGTATATTATGGAAATGCATTTGTAGATGTCTACTTGTGAATAGAATTGTGAATGAACTTGTATGTGAAAATGTATTTCATTCTCGGAAATTCTTTCAGTTGTTGTTATTAGATTTTCAATTTATTGTTTTTAATACATTTAAAGTTTTTAAAATATATTAAAAGGGGCAGCTTAGAAGTTAAGGTATTACAACTCCCATGCTAAGGATAGTTTTGAGTGTTAGTTTTAATTCTGAGAAGTCTTCAAGACCTAAAAAACTAAAAAAGCGTAGTCGCTTAAGCTTGCTTCATTGGGTGAGCCCTCAGTTATTGTCAGACTTTGATTTTCGATCGCTCCAGAGTTTAGAGCTTTCCGTACTCGATAATGATTACTCGATAATGTCTACTTGATTCAGCTGAGGCGTTTTAAATTATTGACAGAGACTTATCTATGGCTCCAGAATTGAAAATATTCAGTACGCAATAATGATTACTCAATAATTTCAATTCTAACTACTCAGTAACTTATAAATTGGTATTTAAGTAATCCTGGTGCAGTATTCGTTTTTCGATAATCATATGAAGTACAGTAATAATTTATATTTATAATCATGAAGAAGTCATCAATGATGAAAGCATACTCAGTAACTACGAGTCAGTAATCATATGTCATTATATTTAATTAAAATGTAATCCTAACTATTCAAACTAGTCAATATATAGTTTACAATATTCGGAATATTTGTATGTAATCATTACCTTATAATTGCGTCTAATCGGTGTTGTTTATTTTATTATATATTACATGCTGTCTCCTTTAATCAGTATCCAATAATGAATAGTTGTTGTAGTTAATGGCAGTCAGCAGTAGTGACCTTAAATTACCTCTTAAGCAATATACTAGCAAAGCTGGAATTCATTACGCATCACCGGATTAGGTCTGAGTACAATAATTAGACATCAAAATAATTAATTTAATTTTACAGTCTTGAAACGTTAAACGCTTGTTACCAGTCACTATATTATAATAAACTATCAGCACATCAGCACACAGCTTCATAAGTTATGTATTGCAATTTGCAATTAATAATTGTTGTCATAAAATCAATACTGATTAGATAGTAATTATGAATAATTAATTTATAACAAGTACAAAACAACAAGAAGTAGTAATTGCCGAATAGTAAATAATAAGAATTGATAATAAAAATTGCTAATAAAATTTGAAGGCGGTAATCTCTAAGTGCATAAATTATAATAATGAGCCAATAATCGTGAATAGTAGAAAATAATGATTAATTTAAGCACACATACGTAAATTATAAAAGAAAAACAATCGAGTACTTATAATCAAAATATTGTTATAAACAACAATAAATATGCATAATTCTGTAATCATTATATTATAGTCAATTACCGGAAAACAGAATGCAATATTTTGCATTATCTGATATGTACTGAAAATTTTTGCAAGAAGCGGTGAGAATAATAAATATTACTTTGAAAAGGCGAAATACGAAATAATAATAATTTAGTATTCAAGTTCTTTTATAAATTATTTCAAAGCAATTTATTCAAAGCAATAAACTGTAACTTGATTATTTTTAATTTGATTTAGTAATCAACATTAATGGATAAAAGGTATTCATTTCTAATAATATATCCAAATATAATTACCAATATTTTGTAATCATTATCAATTAATGCGCTTAGTTTAATATTTTGTAAACATCATAAAGAAGTGTTAATAACATTTTATAATAATTACTTTGTAATCCATTATTATCATTCTAATCATAATGCAGTGTCTTTAATCATTAGAATTGTTTTGATTTTTGAAATATGCAGTAATTATGATAAGCATTACTTTACCTTAAATGTAGTCATTAGTGGATGTTGCAAATCAAGCAAAAATCAAATGTATACAGTCGTTGCAACTGTACTTATTTTTGTAGTATGCTGTCATAGGAGTAATAATTACTACGCCTTACATCTAATCATTATTAAACTCTTGTAAATCAAGTAAAAATAAAGGATAGCGGTGACTATAGTCGTTGAACTTGTATAGACTTTTTATAAAAAATAGTAAAAGCAGCAATCATTACATTGTTTTAATAAAAATGCAGCAATAGTAGTAATCATTACTTTGCATTAAATGTAATCATTACTAAAGTGTTCCAAATGAAGTAAAATTAAGATATAATATCCGCGCTAGCAGTTAAATTTAAATATATTTTTTATAAAAATACAGCAATAGTAGTAATCATTACTTTGCATTAAATGTAATCATTACTAAAGTGTTATAAAATTGAAAAAGCTTAGTTTATTACTAAATTGTTCCAAATGAAGTAAAATTAAGATATAATACCCGCGCTAGCGGTAGAATTCAAATATAGTTTTAATAAAAGTACAGCAAGTAATCATTACCTTGCATTTAATGTAATCTATACTAAAGTGTTGTAAAATTGAAAAATCTTAGTTTATATATTCTCTTTATACATAATTTACTGATTTTCAATACTTGCTATCAAGTCTGCAAGTACCTTGAATAATTTTACTCCTACTTCTATTTTAAGTTATATTTTATTTTTTTTTTGTTTTTTATTATTTGTTTTTTCCTTGCCAGCTTCGTTGCACTCCATTTACTTCATTTTATTTGCGTATACTCTTATTTGCTTTATTTTTATTTGCCATCTGGTTTTTGCTTCCATACCCATTTCCGTAAGAGTAAAAAATAAAATTGAAATTCTAGTTGAGGGAACTGTGCAAAAAAATCAAATCTGTGCACTGGTTTCTGTTGCTTGCCTTTGTAATGCTTATTGTTGATGGTTTTTGTATCATAGTTGCGAGCACAATGCTGAAGTATGCCTCTCATATGGACATCTAGCAGATATATGCTTGTATATCCTTGCTGTTGCAACATTTTATCATATTGACTTGTTTTCTTTATATTTTTTGAACGAATTCATTTAAGTCTCTTTTTTTCGCTTTCCTTCTATTTTTTTTATGTATATGTATACTCATATGTTAGTATATATTTTTTGTTACATATGCATGTGTGTGCCTTCCTTGCCGCATGATTTGCATGCATATCCTTTCATCACCGATTTTGTCTATCCGATTTACTCTCGACCTGCTGCCTGTCGCTGGTATGTGTGTGCTTAATATATAGTATGTCGTATTTGTTTGCATTTCACTGCATTAGATGTGACTCGCTTTGTTTCCATTATTGGTATTTGTCGAAGCAATGGATTACGTGCCCGCCAGCTTTTGTTTGCCGATACCTTTGCCACCACACGCCCCACCTATAGTACATACCGAGTAAAATTGTTTGGTAGTCGTTCTTATGTTTACTCTATATTGGGTATATAGTATATCTAATATCTAATATCTATATATATTATAAATATATTTACATTAAAGTATAAGCGCATCATTTCCTTATGCCTTCTCTTACTCTCTTGTTATTTGCATTTCTTTAATGCTATTTTGACTTATATGCTCTGCAAATACCCACAATACAGACAATACAACAAACAAATCTTTCGACAATTTTCAATAAATTCGACATCAACTGTCTACACAAGTTTCGAATTTTCTTTGGTCAACAACAGTCTTACTAATGATCGAGAGAGAATAAGTATTGCTGCTGTCGCACTCTAAACTCACCACCTAACCTATGTAATCATTCATATAGTGCTGCAACTTGGGTAAAAATAAAGAAAAGCTGTCAGTTATTAGATATATACTGATTTTTATAGTAATAAAATAGCATAGTAGTAATCATGACTTTGCGTTACATGTAATAATTACTAAAGTGTCAAAAATTAAATAATTATAAGTTGTAAGAGTGTCTACAATCGTTGTTTTAATATTTCGTTCTCATTAAAATATAGTAATCGCCGTAATCATTACTTTGCATTACATGTAATCAATACTAACATATCAAAAATTAAATTTAAAAAAACTAAAACTTGCATAATTTCTTTAGTTTACGTAATCATAGTAGTGACGATTACTTTGCATTACATGTGATTATTCCTATAGTAAACCAAATTAAATAAAATTAAAATATATGTAAAAATGTCTCCAATTGTTGAACTTCTATGTATGGGTTTTATAAAAAAAATCTTAATGGGTAATCATTACTTTGCATTACATGCAATCATTACTATAATATCGCAAATAAAAAAATAAAACTTTCATAATTTTTCAGAATTTACAGCGATTTTTATAAAAAAAAAATAGTAAAAGGTAATCATTATTGTGCATGACATGTAATCATTACTAAAGTGTCGTAAATTAAAAAAAATTTATACATTCATTATATTCTCAGTCTACGTAATATACTTTACGGCCATACTTACTTAAGTCTTTAATTTCCTTAAAAAATTTTAAGCCATTAATTTCTTTTATATTATTTTCTACAGTTTTTATTACACACTCTTATTAGTCCGTCAAAAAATAATCTTCATATGGTATATCCTTGAAGAATTTCTTTAACAATTCTTTCATTTTATTACCTAACGCTTCGTTGATTACCGGCGTTAGATCGTCACTGAGTAAGCGCCAGTTTTCGTTCATTACTTGCAGCATGGTCTCAGAGAGCGTTTTGTCGCCATTGAAGAGATTTGTCATGTCGATGTGAACACTAGAAAATTGAGCAAATAGAGAAACTTATTAAAACTGACACTTAAAAAGTTTGCTTTTACTTACTTATCCACTTGTGTTTCGACTTTAAAAGTATCTGAATTCAAGAAATGTTTGCCATCACGTTCCTCCACTGTAAGTGTAGTCGTAAAGCGAGTTTTTACATTGTCCAAGATCATCGTGAGCTCACCCTCGCCTCTAATAGGCAGCACAAGTATATTGCCA
This sequence comes from Bactrocera oleae, assembly GCF_042242935.1. Classification (NCBI taxonomy): domain Eukaryota; kingdom Metazoa; phylum Arthropoda; class Insecta; order Diptera; family Tephritidae; genus Bactrocera; species Bactrocera oleae. The sequence continues at coordinate 8,509,776 of NC_091539.1, forward strand.
TTGACTTTATATTTCGATTTGATAATAATGCGGGGGTTGATATTTTGCGTGACTACTTTCATTGGTTTGCTGAGATCTTTGCTAAAGCCTCTAAATTTAAAAGATTTAGAGAACAACAAAAATATATGTATTTAGGAAAATTTTATGAAAAATCTCTCTCTTCACACTTACTTGATTGATGTGATACGCGACTTTGTATAATTATAACACTCTACATCGCTCATTACCAAGTCAACTTTTAACGCGCTATTTTTATCGCCTAACATTTCGATGTTGCCCAACTCCAACGGTTCCAAAGCTGGTATATCCCTTTCGGGCACACCGGTGGCCGCTTTCTTCATCAACTTTTGCGCCTGCTCGATCATGCATTTTTCGTCGGCAAAGTGGCATTTTGTAATGGGATCGGCTGTAAAAATAAAATAAAGGGAGGTAAATTTATTTGGTGATTATTACTTATATAATATATCAGAGTTCCACGTAAATGTAAGCCGAAGTCCAATTAAATAATCTCGAACTGAAGATCGCTTTTGACATAAACATTTCTCTTGTATTAATACAATAAGTAAATATAGATAGCGCCTGACTCTACGCGACTACGTAGAGCTTCTGACTGCTGGTTTCTTCTGTCATAATGGTGAATTTTGCGAAGGTGGCCTGAATCTTAGATGTTCGAAATATTAAATTTACTTCGATCTTTTGCCAGTATTAAAGAGTACCTTGAAGTATATTTGAGACGTCTTAATTCAGCATTGAACACTCTTTAACTCCCTTCAATTTTTTTGTAGAAATACTCGGTACCACGAAATATACCTAAATACATACTTGAACGTGCTTCTTATAAATGAACAAGTTGTATAACTTTCTTAATGGAGACCTCTTACAACCCTGACGGCATCTGATTAGTGAGATACTGATATTTTAAACCATATTGCCTGACCATCTCAATTTTTTGGCTTATGTATTATATATATAGACAATATAGCCTCCTGGCTATCGAGTTTCACTTAACGTCCTTTGCAGACTATCTAGGCTTAGTATTTATTAGTACCCCGGAATGTACCCAAATACGTTCTTCTATACCAACGTCATCTCTGGCGGAAAGTTAAAGTTCAGTTCAACAGAAACTTTAAAAGCTATACTTTCTCCAGAATGGTTTCTCAAAATAGATCTGATTTAAGAGAGGCTGAGATCTATATATTGACTTTCAACGGTCTTATTAAATCAATATTCTTTTGTTCTCTGGAATTGCCCAGAGTCCGATTAGGATATTCTAAAACGAGATCAATCCAATCTGAATATTTTTAAAATCAATGTTGTCAAGTGCTTTGAATTGGTCTGATTAAAGAGATATTAAGTTCTTTGTATTCAATTCTACTGGTCTCATTTGATCGACGACGAGTCATATACGAATATGTTATACAGTATTCTGTCCAATGAACTCCGCGAAACTCTAGTGTTTCAAAATACGGATTCTTGATTGAATTCTTTTCTTTGTAAGTCCTGATATTCGACACTTCTCTATGGTTTTCCGTCCAATAGTTGAGAACGTTGAAATCTATATCGTCGACTGACTCCGATGCCTCCTTTTGGGACTTTTTCCGTTTTTCCGGCAGCAGCGCCAGCACCGGCAGCAGGAGCAGAGGCAGCAACAGAATATCGTCAAACTGTAAGTCTGAAAACCTTGCAGCGGATCTCTATTTTTGTATATGTTGACTCTCTTTATTATTATTTCCGTCGAATTTTTAAACTCTTTTAATATTTCTTATCGTTTCTTTTTATAATTATACATATTTGCTACAAATTTTCTTCACTACGCAACCGTTACTTACGAAATTCGACCGCTAAGGCGCACGTTTGTACAGACAGCGCCGCCACAAAAGCCAACAACACCAGCTTGTGGCTTGAATCAAAAATGGTATTAAGACACATTTTTCACACTGGAATCCGCTAGTTGCACTCGTTTAGTATACACGCTCACGTCGCAACGAAAACTGACGGCACGATGTTTCATGAAGCTTATTTTATAAGTCTAAAATGAACTTTGAATTGTCATGAATTATTTTACGAGTACAATTATTGCAAATTATAATATTCTAAACAATAACAGTAAAAAAATTGCTAATATGAAGTAGGAAAGCGTTAAGTTCGGGTGTAACCGAACATTTTATACTCTAGAAATTTAGAAAGATCAACGGCATTAACTCATAATATAGCTCGTAGACTCACTCACAGTCACTACATTTTCCTTGTCTGAAATACTTATATTAATATTATATCAAGCTAATTAACTCAAATGAGATACATATATGTGATATAAACTCAATCGAAGTGGCTAGATTTGATATATTGTGCATATGTGAAAGCATTAACCAAAGGATCGGCAATCAGTATATGTGGGCAGTTATAGGCCTACTTAACTATTTTAGGCCATGAGAGGGCAAACCTTGAAGGCACTATGTGTGGTATGAGAAGTAAACCTGGTTTTCTTCCGCTCATTTTCACATTGTAATATATGAATATTACGATAGTGTTATGCACCGCATTCGATTGAAATCTGTGGAATATTTCTTGAGATATAGAATTTCAATTAAACGTGGGCGGTACTACGAATATTGTCTAATTTTTTCTAGGGCTCCCATGAAGCTTTTCCGTGCCATATACGACGTGTCCGATTTCATTCATTTTACGCTATGTTACAAACAACCGTTAGCTGCACATAACTATTTTACTCTGTAGCAACATCTTGCGAGCGTATAAAAATATTGCTTACTGATTATCGAAATTAATTGCATATAAATGTTGTTTTAAGCGGAAGCTCAACTGCTTGGATGTTTGTATATATTATAATACAATATTTGTTTTTCTTATCTGTAATGCTCTCTCATTGTGATAGTCTTGTGAATTACAAAACAATTAGTTACTTAATGCATATTCAAAACATTGCTCTAACTCGATTTTGAGCGCTTTTCAATTAAGCTGCCACCAGTTTGTGAATTATTTTATGATTTTTATATAAATTTTGAACTTGAAGTCATACGAACAGACAGAAAATATAATATTATTCAAGTCGGTTTTTACAAAGACACATGTAAGTAATGTTATTGAAAATTTTTCATAAAAATTATTGCTGCTAAAATTTTTTATTACTCAAGCACATACCATAAATCTGGTATGTCGCTAAGCTTCAATATTTATGTATATGTATGAAATTAAATGACGCTATGCAGTAATAATGCTGCGTCTTTGTTGACATTTAAACTATAACTTAAGACGTATTTATTTGTGTTTCCCTGAGTTTGCTAGATCGGAAACAGAAAGTGAATACTATAGATAACGCATAAAATACTGTGGATCACTTAAACCGGTTTTGTTAAAAGCGCAATGTGCTAATCATCGTATATGGGGAGAGTGACTTGTATAGAGCTCATTTAAAAACACAGCAATACATACTTTTGTGTTATTATTTTAATTACTTTTTATGTGTAGCATATTGCTTAACATTAATTTTATTTTTTACAAGGGTCATAAACCTTAGGCGGGAGTGTACAAAGATCAAAGAAATAAAAATTTGGATTGAGGTTCAAATATCGAAGCTTAAATAAGTGTGATTTTATAGCCGTGCGGTTTTCAATGAGCCAATACTTTTTTCGGTATAGGTCTTTTTGCCAGCTTTTACTTGATTTATTTAGTTTGATTTAATATTTCCTAATGAACAGACGTACTCCGGAACAACGTTTGCAAATCGTGCAAAATTATACCAAAATAATGGCATCGCGCACGCTGTATCTTGGTAAGCGGGCTTTCAGAGTCAAGTTCGTACAAGAATTGAAGCCGCATGACCATCAAGCGAAAAGCACATTTCGGAATTCGTTTTTAATGGTAAGCTCTTGTCTTTACAGGCTAAATTCTTGGCTATACCATTAAATTATATGCATTTTATTTCTTCTTTAAAACCACATGTCTAAAAAAACTACCCTTTCAGAAATTATTTACAATCAAAAGATTTCGGAAGTATAAGTAGATGACCAATGTTTACCAATCTCAGGCATAAAGGAACCATAACCAAAAGACGAAGATCAAAGGTGATATAAATCAAATATAAAAGACCGGAATTCAGAAATTTCAAACTATAGATCAAATGTAAAAAGATATATTAAAAGCTCAAAAACCAAGTATCCACAGTTAGAGATTAGCGATGAGAGATCTCTGTGAGGAGGCCAAAAAATATACTTGAATTGTACAATATAATTGACAAAAGGCTGTACGTCAAAGAGTGAAGGCCAAGGGTTTAGGATAAAGATCGAAGAGCAGACATTATATGTTCAAGTCCAAATGTCATGTCACTATTTAGAAGAACGAAGAAATTTTATAAAAAATCTAACAAATGTTCAAAACTAATTCATATACCATAATATCAGAACAGCAGTCGAGAATCAAGAGTAAAATGCAGGGATCAGAGATCATATGGAAAGCTTGAATATCTATACTAAATATTATAATAGAACGAAGAAATTCAAGAAAAATTTTAACAATAATCAAAATTTAAACTAATTAATACCAAACAATTAAAAACCAAATAGATGTATTTCATATATATAATAGGGTGGAGCGAAGAAAATTTTTTTTTTTGGCTAAGCCTGAGGGTAAAATTTGTAGATTATAAAAAAAGAAAAATTTTTTTTTTTAACATCTAGAGGCGGGGCCCACTCACTTTGAAAGTAAATTTTGAGTTATTTTTTTGGTTTAAATTCTTCACATTTATATAAAAATTGCCGAATTTGACGGTTTTTGACTCAAAATTTATTTTAACGCTTAAGAAAAGCATATTCGTTTAAAACTTTTTTTTAAAGCTCCAATAATGACCACAAAATTTTTGTTTAAGTTAATAATTTTCAATTGACCAGAAAAAGGACTCTCCAAAAAAAAATTTTTGTTTAAGTTAAAAATTTTCAATTGACCATAAAAAGGACTCTATACAGCTTCTAGAACACTTATCACAAATTTTTTACGAAATAAAAATTTTAACTAGAAATTTGCTTTAACAGTGAGTGGTCTGCCTCTAGATGTTAAAAAAAAATTTTTTCTCCAATTTTTTTTCCCAAATTTTTGTTTTCAAACATTTTTTCTAAATTTTTTTTTCCAAAAAACTTTTTTTTTATAGTCTACAAATTTTACCCTTAGGCTAAGCAAACAAAAAACAATTTTTTTCGCTCCACCCTTATATATATACATACATATATACATATACATGTTTTTGTATATCTGTGTGCTGGCATATCATATTCCCTTATGGAATGCATGTAAATCAGTCAGTCTTACAGCTACATAATAAATAACACTACAAGCACCTACATAAACATAAATGCGAATGTGTATGTGCAACTTGAAGCGCTGTTAGAACATATCAAATGTCATAAATCTTATTAATTATTTACATTGCATAATTATATACAGAATTACAATTACCAAGCGTCTAAACGCCAGTAAATGTGTTTTATGCAAAGTAGCTGAGAAATATGTATAAATGTGCACATGTATGTTGTTATGTGTTAATATGAGTATATATGCATGTGTGCGCACAGCTGTTCAGCTCCGCAAGATGAATGATGGCATTCACTCACGGCATATATACAAGTGCATTTATAGTTCGAGTGAGTGGCATGTGTATTTTTGATGTACATATATGAGTGTGTGTAAGTGTATGCGCAAGTTGAAATAATTTTAACGGTTTCTCTATGTGCGTATGCTTAAATAAATACCTCCAATAATTAATATTCTCCGCGTAAGTTTTAATGAGCTGTAAACTGTTTAAATTTCGGAGTTGGTGCAGGTGGCAGTGAAATTATACGTGCTTTGAGGTGTTGCATCCATTTCTTTATTAAAACTTTAGTTGTGTAAGTATATTTGATTCATTTCTAAGTAGCGTATAAGTCGTTTTCCTCTTCAAATATAAACTAACATCAATCGAAAGCATTAAATAATGACAAGTCCCTCATTTATTCAAAACTGGCTTCTTATCTCCTTTTCCAACTTCCTCCATCATCGATTACTTCACATACATATGTCTTATATTCTCTCCATTTCCTCCCTCCTCCACTTTCCTGTACTTAAACATACTCAAAGGGCTCACAAAGAGCACTTCATACAATTTCACTTTCAAGTCATTTTCAATTAGACTTAGGGTACTTTAGAACTCAGTAATGTGTCAGGTGAAAACTACTCCATTCGGGTTCACTTGAAAGTTTTAGTTGAGATTTAAGTGATTGAAGCTTTTAAAACACAGTAGAGCTCATAACCACAATTTTCAGCTAGTTCTGCCACCTGCAGGTCCTCCAACGCTAAGATAATACACTTAAAAAGTGCTAAGTGACAAAGAAGTATTTCGATCAGATACCGGGCTTTGGCAGCATGGTTTTATGAGGACTCATTGATTTTCCAAGTTCATAGAACCAAAGCTTTTGTAATTCTTAATCTCGACGTCGAAAAAAACTTCAGGTCAAATCTATTCTTGTGTTCTTCTGCAGTGTGGGCTGATATTTTTGAGATTGCTACAACGGCTGTTCACAGCAAGTTGGCACCATAGATGACCGACCGCTTGAAGTAGTCGATCTTGAAGCAAAAGCTCGCCTTTTTCTATCTTGAAATCCATGGTTTATATCTCTGATTGCTAAATGTAAAGACTGTACTTTCATCTCCTTTCATTCGAAAAAGTTAACAGAAAAGTGGAAGGAAGGAAGGAAGGAATCAACTGAGCTGAAGAACTTTATACACATCGTGTAATCTAAAAAGACTCTATGATTGTTGGAAAATCATTTCATTTTGAATACTAAAAGGGATGGCAAGAAATATAGCTTAAAAAAAGAAAATTCGAAATAAACTTGTAAAAATAAAAAATAAATTTTGTCGTTCTGAGCTCTCAGTTAACCGTGCATCTGTCTCTTTGTTCTAGATGCTGAGAGTATTTTTTATGGCAGCTCTAGGGATAAATTCTTCTGAGCTCAGACCGGTTATTGAGGTTAACTCATATATATGTGATATTAATCAGAAACTCCTGTGCGAGTTTTTTCATTTCCTATTTGAAACTCTACTACTTCGTACCGGAAGACTCGATATGTATTACGGTCTAATATCGATTTCGAGCTCGTTAATTTGGTATTTAACTTTCTATTAGCTAAGGAAAGATTCATACGCCGATTAACCATAATACGAATAGAATAGAGTTTGGCCGAGCTTCGCGGATTGTGTGAATAGACTTCTACTTTTTTTGTAGGTGGATGATAGATTTTCGAAAACATATTGTCCCTTTCATTCAGTATTTACAAGGTGTGACGTTGTCCCCCAAAGTTTCACGCTGCTTGAAATAAATTATCTATAATTTTGCAGTCAGGGTTCGAACTCATAGACGGTTGAATAACAGTCGCAGTTATCTCTTTTCCTTCATTTTCATCTTACGAAAGCTTTACTCTAACAACTTTTTGCACACATTTCATTCAGCAGGATATCAAGGATATCAATGTTAATAGCTTTTCGTTGAGTTGCCAACTTGTCTTCCTTCCGGTAGCTACTCAACTTGGTCCAGCCTACTCGTAAGTATGCTTCACTCCAGCAAATACATATTCCAACTTACTGCTCATCCTAAGCAGCCCAAGCTGCTACTGGTCCTACCAACGAGTATTATTTATTGGCAAATATACAGACACTTATATCCATTTTGCATGTTTGGGATACAAAAGATGTGAATATAGACTCCTCCGATATGGAGTATATGTGTGTTTGTGTTGGTATAGTAATGTGAATATGTGTATGATACCTCACTGTTGGGATATTGTGTGGTTGTCCTTGGTTGCAGCAAACAATTTATTCAGATAGCACTTTGTTGTTGTTGTTGTCGGTTTTTGTTTTTGTTTTTGCTGATTTTTGTATGTTTTTGTAACCAACTGATTGTTTTGTGTATTCAGCATTAATACCATCAGAGGATAAGTCAATACTTTGTTATAACAATAGGTGGAAAATATAACAACAAAACTAGTCTTTACTTATATTAGGGTGGCACTAAAGTTGTCATAGTCAACAGTTGGCCTTTGTTTCATTATCCTAATTATTAAGGCGCGAGTTATAATTAGAATATATAATTTTTGCTTTGGATTCTGCAAGGTTAAGGTGTATCGCATTGTGTACAAAATTGGTATTATCCTTATAAGGCAACAAAAATATAATTTTTTTTCGTTTAAAGCGTACAATTTATTCGAAGCAGTATCAAAAAAACGAAGAAAGTATACAAATTATGGATATATACTCGTATATTGGAGTTTTATTAGGATTGTCTGAAAATTGAGTCCTAGGTCTCGGCGGAAAAAGACTGTGGACTGAATCGGAAGCAGTCTTATATAAGGTGCTGAATGTATATATGACTGTTGTGGTATCGAATAACCCCATTAACGGAAACTGATCAAATATTTTTAACATAAATATATTTTAGGATCACCCTAATACACATATATTTTATGCATATATTAATACATACATAACGTAAACTGGGTAATTAAAAAAAATTATTTTTCTCTTTGGAACCACCTTAATAGTAATATGATTTAAATCTTTAATTTTGCGATTTACGACCATCCTAGTATACTTATATTTTTCTATCTCCGAAAATATTTCATCTTCACTTAAGAACCACCCGAATATTAATATTAGCTAAACGCTTTAATTTTATATTTTAGAATCACCCTAATATACATACATTTGTATATTTCTGTAAATTATTTTTTTTATTTAGCAAAACTCCTTCTAAAAACATTTTTTGTAAACCTTAGTACCACCCACATTTATTTATACACGTATGTTTGCCTGCTTGTATGTATTTGTTGTTGTACAAAGCAGAAAATCCACCAGGTTGCTTGAAAAATATTTTCTTTGATATATTCATACTTTTTTCTGTTCCCTTTTACGCTCAGTCTGCTTGCCTACACACAACCTCAATTGATTTATTGTGCACTTGTATAGTTATAGTTGTTTTGTTGTTGTTGCTGAGTGTCCATTCATTTTGGTTTATGGAATTTTCGCAAATTCATGCAATGAAATTTCCTTAACTTCAGAAAACACGATTGCTGAGCGCACAACTACCGACCAACAGACCGACCGTCCGACCCATTGATCGCATCGAAGTGATGAAACACTTGATTTAATTTATGTATTCTAAGCGTTGATGACATAACTTTGTTATGCTTTTTGTTGTTGCACATACTATTTGTTATTGTTCTGACTATTGTTGCTGTTGTCGACCACCTTTCTATATTGACAGCAGATTTAACCATCGTTTATCGTATCGAAAACAGGTCTATGAATCATACTTGAGTGAGATATTTATTAGCTCTAAACTATCGAAATGACCCAGCCGTCAAGCCACATACCTTACTAATACAGTTGCAGTAAGACTTGTATGCGTTTGACCAGAAAATAGCGCTGCCTATGTGTGGTGTGTAGCTTATGATGGGCTGTCAAGCGCATATTAGTTGTTGATAGCTAAATTGGGTGTGAATTATTTAGGCATTTGCAGGAAATGACAATTTATAACCAGATATTGGTAGGAGGTATTTCCTAAAGTTTGTGCAAAGCTACGAGTTGTGGCAGTATTAAATCTCATTTGTGGAATTGTTAGAGCTTTCAAAAATTTTTTACAGTTTTTAGTGGCAATCGACTTGGAGTAGTCATTGCATACTTTTCTGGTACTTGGTTAATGCGAAATCAGAGTGGGTAGCAAACGTTAAGTTTCCGAGTGCATTTGCGCTACGAAAAAGTCTTAAAAAAGCTTTCAGCGGGTTGGAGTTGCCATAACATTTTTAAGACCGCCCTATTTTCGCTTTGCTAAAGCATCTTTTTAAGGGTTAATATTATATATTGATGAGTGAACCCAATTAAGATTGACTAAAGTTTGGTAAAAGCGGTTTAAGACTTCATTTTGTATCACATAGGTTACTAATGCCGTAATTTCCAAAAATCCACTGAGCCCGCTCTCTATATTAACTCGCTAGTCTCTCGGTTTTCACTAGCATACTAGCTATGGTTGAAAAATTAGTAAAATATAATGGGTAAATGTCTTCTACCTGGAGTTCACTTTTCTTACTTAGATGAAAGCTACATCGCAGCTATTCTATTTTTTATTTTCAATATAACCGAGAAACGTTTTTGCGCTCTGATCTGACCTAAGTCCTTACCTTCACTATTAATCAGTTTAGCTCATTTTTTTTTTGGAATACTTGTAGATTTCTATATCCAAATATTAGAAACTGTCGAAAAGTGAGAAGATGAGAAACTTTGTTAACTCTTGTCTCTATCTAATAGTCAAACCATACTAGTTAGCCTGCGGTTAATATTATGGAGGTATTTACCTATTTTACTGTTATCAATATTTTTTCTAGTTTCGTTAGCCTTAGACTTTAAACCACTAATTTCGGCTCATATAGTATGCTTTAAAGCATTCACTTTTGAAATAAGGCCAGGTGCCAAAAGTCGATAGGTTTTCGTATGATTACACAACTTTTGAGAGATCTTTTTGTAAAGACATAAGCGGCTAGAGCTTTTTCCGATCAACAATTTCTAACTTCGAAAATTGTCGGTTCATGATACGGTCTGCAAGAAATACTATTCTCCTTAAATTATACGGTACGTCCTTAAAAACCTTAAACTACGTTTTGGTTTTGTACCATTGAGAATTTTAGAGTTTAACGGTCGTAGGGATAACGTTGTTTCACTTTATCAGCGTTAATTCTAGCCAAATGAATGGTTTATACAAACAGAATCCGCGTGAATTGGGATTTTCGGAAGAAGACGGACCGAGGAACAGTGAGTCAACATAAAAATCTCGCTTGTATAGCTTGAGACTTTTCCTACCATTAGATCGAAATACGCTTTTGTAAGAAGTCTCAAGTCTCCAGAATGATTCACTAATATCTGATGTCTCATATTGTTCAACACATACCTGCCAAAAATATATTCTTAATATAATTCTATTTTCCTTTTCGGTGCCTGCAAATATATTCAAGTGACTTCGAATTTCTAGAGATAAATACAAAAAAAAATGTATTTACTCTTGAAAACAAATTACGATGTGGTTGCAGTCGTTGGTAGTATGCATAATTTGCCCTAACACGGTTTCCAAAAATGCGGGCTTAATATATTATGTATGAGTTACACCAATTTCACACATATCCTTTCCATATGAATGGCATAAAAAGAAGAAAGTCATTCTTTTGTCATTCCTTTTGTGCACTTTCTTCCCTTGTTGTTGTTATTTCGTATGCTGTTAACCCATTCATTGACTTGGTAAATTGAAAGGTCTCATTCATGCTACGCACCTTTTGAAGATTTATTTCATTCATTTTATTGTGTTGCTGTTGTTGTTAACGACTTCAAGTGGAAAATAGACTCTAGTCGCTTAGGCTTGTGTAGCCAGACAGAGTAGTCAAACAAGATTTATAGGTGACAACTGCATTAGAAAAGTTTATATTTTCATAAATTGTTGAGAATAATTCTTTTGCAAGGACTCTTTTTCAAAATTGCTGTCTACACTTTTAAAGAGAGAAAAGGATAGAGGGCGAATAAGACCGTTTAGTTTTTATCACGGTTTCGTCAAAGAAATTGTTTATTCAGGGCTTTCAGTTTTCCCGTCGCTTGTCTACCATTTCACGTTATTTTTCCCGAATAACTTTCCTTGGAGAGAGAAGCCAAAAATCCAAAATTTACCAAATATTATCAAAAACTCTACCTAGATTTTTCATTCGCTTATACCAAATAATCCTGAGCACACTACTGTTTCTAGCGACATTTTCAAGAAATATAGGCTAATTATGCCGCCATTCCGATGACCGTACAAAACAGTCTTTCTAAAGATGAACCTTTTACATTACTATTATTTAATGCTGGTTATTCGATATGCAGAAATTTCTTACTTGATGAGAAACTAACATTGTAAATTAATTTACTCATAAATCTAGATTGTGAGTCGGTCGGATAAACACCAACCGCGCTACCTTACCTTTCTCATATACAATATATGTGATATTCGATAATGAAGCCCAAGATCACTGTATGCTGCTAAAATTTAGTTTATTTATGTCCATTGCAATGCAATAGGTTTCAGCCAGAGCTCGTACCATCTGACTTTCATAATTAATCTGACTCGTTTATGAACCAACTCGATCGTTTGTGACTTACAAAAATGGATGACTCTTGCCGGTTTTCGACTATTATCTGCCTGCTGTGCGATCTTCAGTAGTTTCGATATTACCACGTGAGGAACTAACGTTGTAGAACTAGCTTACTCATATAAATGTATGTTATATGTTTTCAGTCAGTCGAGATTAGCGCCATTCCGAAGCCATAGTGTATGAAGTTCATGTTCATTGGGCTGTCCGTATATTTTACTTTATTTATTTACATCCTTATGCAATAGATTTCAGCCATAGATCGTAGCATCTAACTTCTAGCAGAGACCTGAGACTTTTATAAACCGAGCCGGCCATTTGTCAACCGAAGTTTGAAAAATGACTTGAAGAACATCGATTTTTTGTGGAAATAGAGCTTTAAAAAATATAAAAGAAGATAGTCCTGAAATGTCCAATATTTGTCTCCATTGCCTAATTCCGCCGTAGGGAAGCTAAACAAAAATATTTGCATAGACTTGATGTCCATAGCGCCAAAACTGATTTATCTATGTAGATGAAACCATTTATAAGTGACGACAAGTGTTTGTGACGAAACCCTCTCTTCAATGCTCAAAACGGCAATAAATAAAGTTTTCTCTGTCAAAACTTTACATTTATTATCCCGTTATTAATTTGTTGCTTGATTATTCGTTGTTAAAGAAAGATCACTTTTATATAATCTGCAATATCCTCAAAGCGGTTAACCTGTTGTGTATCGTAAGTAACATTAATTAGATAAATTTTTTAAATGCTTCTAAAAATTACTTACTGCCTGCTGACTGTCGCTCGAATTTTCCTGAAAATTCAGTGAACTTAATTAAAATTATTTTACATGTCAAAATCATTACTACTCACACTGCATGTCTCACTTGAGTCATCCTTCAAGTTAAGCATATAAAATCTGAACGGCAGCTGATCCTTAGTACGCTTCCGCTTCAAAACCTCAACTAAATCATAAGCCACCACATCCGAGAAACCAACACATTGCTTCAACCTAACCTCATTTAGTCTGTTGCATCTGCTCACTATGTATATTACGTCGTCGAAGCAGTAGAAAAACCGCGCTAAATACAAATACTCCAAGTTCACAAGCTGTCCAACCATTTGTGGGAAATTCAGTGGGATGCAGAGACCATCGAGTCCGATTTTCTTCGCAATGATACTAAGGTGCGTTAGACGTTGCAGGTGCGGCAAGTAATTGAGATTTCGGCACAAAACTTCAGCTTCAAGTGTGAGCTTCGTGATGCTGGTACGCGCGATAAGCGTGCGAAAGAAGCGTTGTGTCAAACGTGCCTCTGGTTCGTCAGCACATGCGCAGCGCAATGGTGGAATTTGGTAGTTCTGACCTTGTACCGGCAGCAGTTCGTTTCGCATACAAATTGCACACGGATGTGTGTTGAAATTTCGCACTTCAAAATCTTTTAATGTCCGAAGAGTTTGTAGTGTCGTAATTGTATGCTCCAACCGCCAGTCGACTTTGAGTGTAATGAGCGTTTCACAGCGCAACCACATGAGGTTCGTGAGGTGCATAGCGACGTCAGTGAACGTACTGTTTCGTATGTCAAGCGAGCTTAGTGACAATGAGTTCAGTATGTCTACTAGATAGTAATGGCTTAAATTTTCGCAACCACTTAGTTGGAGCTCCTTAACGCTGCTGAGCTCGGCGATGTTTTTGCCTAAAATAAGTAAGTGATGATTAGAAACAAAAGTGAGATTTTGAAGACTTAACGATTATTACAGTTAGTTGTGCATTAAAATCAATTAAAATCAAACTGTATGACAAATTACGGAGGACTAAACTTAGTTGGATAATAAAGTTCAGAGCTTTCTCACGAAAAGCTTCCTCCAAAAAATAAAGTAACAGTTCTGGTGTAAGAAATTATTTGAAAGTGTCTGAAAGATCTAAGGTATATCAGCAAAAGACTCCTAAAGAGACTCTTTATAAAACGACAATATCGGACAACAACTGCTTTCTAAACACCTTATGAACACGGGTTCTTGAAACAATTTCTTAACCCAATTCAGACCTCAAAGATCTTCGATTGATTTATTGGTGGGATGTGCGCTAATAGTCAGAAGATCCACAATGGAATCTATTCAGTTTTTTCTGACTTCAATTGATCTGGGCGGAAACTTGGGAATTTTTATGAGGAATCAGCTCTGTTAAAATCTTTTAGAATAAAATCTTCTTTTTATCTTTCAGAGTAGTCTTTTTAGTTATGTATCCACAGTCCTTTCAGATATCTACTGAGTCCGATATTTCAATTAGAGAACGCTTTAGAATTTCTTGTGAATTACGAATGAAAAGTCATACTGCTATACCTGTAACTTTTGAGTTTCTAATAATAGAGAGACTTTCCAAATTTGTTAGATTAGCTAGGAACTCCACGTCCTCATCGCACAAAATGCTGCCAATCACAGAGAACCTCCTGATATTTTGGAAAACTTTGTTGTCCTTAAAACGCAATATCCTAAGCATCATCATACCCAAAGGGTTCTCGAGCGAAGCATCCGTTAAGTTTACTGTTTGGACATGCGGAAAAAGTACCGCTATGCTTTGCCATAGACGAAAAGCAGTCGCACCCGACACTTCCAAATCACTGATATTATTATATTGCTTATTTCTCGGTAACTCTTCTTCAGCGATAATGCAATTTAGCAATATTAAACGCTTCAATTTTGGGAAATCTTCAAGTATCGTGTCAAAGCTTAGTACACGATTACTGAGCACCATTTTTGTAGCGTTTGCGCAGCGTAGCTCGTTGAAAAAGTCTTTTCTTTCAGACGTAATCTCCAAGTAAGCATCATAGATATCATTGTGTACAATTTTCGCTCTGCGACAAGCGATTATCTTTAGATGTCGCTCCTCTTCGATGGCAGCGTTTTCGAAATCTTCACAAACGGTAGCGAATCGCTGGGCAACCGGTTGGTTTATGAGCTTCCTGTAGATCTCGAAAAGTACGTAAATGCTCAGTTGTACATTTGGCGGAGGATAGGGTATGATGAGGCTGAAAGTGGAAAAGTTTTCACATAATAAAGTGACTTGAATGAAACAGTTAGAAATGACTATTGAAAATGGAACGCAGGTTTCCAGTATTTGTAAAAAAAGGTTGATAGATAGTGATTTGTTGAAAATGGGTTACCAAACCAAATAATAATTTGTTTGAAAAGTAGTCGGAGCATGAAATTTTAGGAATCGGGCCCAACATGGCATCTGAAGAACCGGACCACAGAACTCCGTAAATACGTTGCATATTATTAACATCTGGCTTTGGTAATATGTGGAATTCAGGTATTTAGATGAAAACTTTAGAACGGACATCGGGTTTCCAACTGTTTTGTCTAAATGATGGATAAACTGCATGATAATTAGAGCACAAGGTCCACGAACTTAAGTAGTAAACTGCTTCAAACGTATGCTTCGGCACTTCAGGATCAATAATAAAATTTTGGGAACCGCAATACAGGGTTCCAAAAGTTTTTATTCTAAAGAAAACGAATCCTATCTAAAGACCGGATGCAAGAACCTCAAAGTTAAGTAGTAACAGGATTGGTTGGTTGATTGAAAAGGGCATGAGCGCCGGACCGCAGGCGGGCGTACTTAGGCCCATTGTGCTCCCGGGCGGGAATCAATTTAAGTCTTATCCAGCAACTTAGTGGATTAGGTAAAAAACCTAAGTATGTGTTTTAACCTAACCTCTCCTAGTTCAAAAATCATTTACTCACTCATTTCTGTAGCTAGTCATCGGATGTTTGCACTTGAAGAATAGTATTAAGCTCAATGCAGATTCAGCCTTTGCATATTGCGGATCCTTGAGTGGATTACAAATAACGATTGTAATTAGCTAGATTATATATTTTGGAAAGAAACCTAGCCTTACCTCCTGTATATCTTCCGTAATGCCAGCACAGCCACACATCTCCAGATTGAGACGCGCCTTTAGTGGTTCGTTTTTATCACGCTCGCGCAAGAACTCGGCAGCGCTGAATATTAAATCCTTCGTTACGCCTTCACAATAATCCAACGTTATTTTTGACAAGTTCGCGCAACTTTTTATCAAATTCAACAAATCAACGTCTGTTACAGCGTTGACGTGCTCCAAATAGACTGTATCTAAGTTTTGTAGGTTATGCAATCTGGTTAAGTGTTGGCCGCTTTCGTGCCTAATATGAAAAGACAGTTTTCTGTCAGCTAACTGGCCTAGCTGGCTGATATCATACACGTTAAGCATGCCACCTAAAGTGACAGCTTTAATGTGTTTACAATCGTACAACGCCATTAACAGCGTTTCATAGCTTTGTGGTGTTCCCTTTGCGCCAGTGAGTTGAGTGCTTCGACTGTCGGTGTTTTCAACCGTTAGACTTTGCAACACCTTCAGTTTGCCTAGTAATTTTCGCCAATCCACTTTCGGTTGCCAGCTGAGTGTCAGGCTTTCCAGTGTCGGAAAGTCATAGTTCATGAAGTGTTCTTCATAGTCAATTGGACAACCTGATATATCTAGGATTTTCAGCGTGCATGTGCTGAAGCTGTACTTTATTTCATGCAGGCTTGTGCAGTTCTTAAGGTAGAGCGTTGTAGGAATTAGTAAGAATTTAATGGATGCTGCAAGTAGAAGCGTAAGATAAATTTTAAGCACTTGCAAATATTTATCTGTATCGACTTAGATTTATATGGACACTTTTCTCGTCTTAATTGAGACTCATCCTATCCCTCAGTTTCTTGAGTTTCACATAACGATAAAATTGAGATGAGGGATAAAATATCAATATACCTGGCTATGCTTGTGCCGACATAAGCTTATTTAATATATGCTTATAAATATAAGAGCGCGGTCCGATAAGTATTTAGCTTCACCGCCCGGTGCGCGACTTTCTCCTAAAAAATTTACTATGAATAGACAGCTACTGTGAAAATGTCGGCCAAAGCGAGCGGTTTCTAAAAAAATTTACAAAAATCTACCATTGAGGATAACGTGGCAAAAGTTCACGAACTCGTATTTACAGACCACGGTTTCAAGATGCTCAAGATAGCTGAAACAGTAGGCAAAAGACCTCGTGGATATCAAGCATGAAATATTAGCCATGAGAAAGCTGTCCATGCGGATGTTATCACGTTTGGTCACTGCGGACAACTAGTGAAACCTGGAATCACTTCAGAGTGCGAGTCAAAGTCAGTGTTCAGATCAGATCATTATATCATACAGCTGTCATACAAACTGAACGATCGGAATCCAGTTATTGTAACGAAGCTTTATATCTGTGAAGGTTATTATAGCTTCACTGCAACCGAAGTTAACGTTTTTTATTATTTTTAATACATTTTTTATAAATTTAATTTTAACTTTACATTTCAAATTTGTTAACTGTTTTGTTATTTACAGTACAACATTTCTAAAATATCTTTTGTTTTTTATTTCAGATATAATCAAATTATAATTTTTTTTTTTTAATAATAAATTTTTATTGAATTTGAATTTAAAATTAAATTTTAAATATGTTAACTGTTTATTATACATATGTATATCCTATATCATTTTAATTTATTATTAATCTTTTAATTTTTCGCAAATTTAACTAATTGCTTTGCATTATTAGTTTGTAAAATTTTCGTTGAATCTGAATTAAATATTAAATTTAAAATGATTTTAATATTTTGTCACCTGAAACATTTTTTTTCTGTTCTGATTTTATTATATTAAAAAAATTTAACATAAAATTTGTAATAAATTGAGATTTTTATAAAAAAAAATTATATTAAATTTTTAATCCTAATCTGTTTTCAATTTTATTAATTGTAAATAAAATAATAATTAATTTTGCTTTTTTTTAATTTAAAACTAATTTTTAAAAGTGTTTGTAATTTTTTATATTCTGTTACATTTTAAAATAAAATTTTTAATTATTTGAATTTTTAAATATTTTCAAATTTTGTTTTATTTTTTTATGTATACTTTTTTTTTTTTTTTGTTTCAATATAAATGAAATTTTTAATTTAAAATGTATTTATTATTTTGTTATATTGTATATCCTTTAAAGTTTTCGAATATATTGTTTTTAGCAATATGAACTCAAATGAATTTAAATAATATTTTATTTATTTATTAATTTTAATTAATTTTTTTTAATTATAACTTAATAAAACTTAATTTTCAACACAATTCAAGTAAATTTATAATTCAACGCAATTGCATTTGAAAAAAAATATAAATCTAAAAATTAACGAAAATTAAATAAAATTGTTGCTGAAACTAAATATATTTTTAAACAAAAATAATTCAAAAAATATAATTTGATATTTTTAAATGTTTTTTCATTATTTCGTTTTCAATTTGAAATTTTCATTTATATTAAAAAATTTTATTTAAATTAAATTAACTTAATTAAATCGATTAATTTAAAATATAAATAAAAATTATTTCATTAAAAATGGAAGTTTTCTCATAAAACCATTTAAATTAATTTAAATAAATTTAAAATTGTCTTATTATATTAATGAAATTAATATAAATAAATCACAAAATTGTCAACAAAATTTAAATTACAAATTCAATACTAGTTTTTTCCAAAAAAAAATCATTAAGCACCGTAATTAATTCAAATAATTTCATTAAAAATTAGAAGATTTTTATAAAATTATTAAAATTAATTTAATTAAAACTAAAACTGTCTACAAACTTTAAATAACAAATTGAATAAGAATTTTTTATTTAAAAAAAATTTAATTAATAAACTAAAAATAAAATTTGCTACAACATTTAAGTTACAAGTTGAATACGAATTAATGTAAAAATCAAATTAATTTTAATGTCTTATGAAAATTTTTTAAGTTTAATAAAATTAAGTTTTTTTTATGAAATCTATCAGACACTTTCGCAAAGAGTTTATTGGAATATTAAAATAACTATTAAAAATTAAAAACAAAAATAGAGATATCTCCGCTAAGCACATTAAATACCGGCATTTTTGCCGCCAATAATTAACTACAAATGAATGCAACAACAATAAACAATTAAAGCGCTTAGTACAATATAAACAAATATTGCAAACAAGCAAAAACAAAAGCGATAGTAAGCTCTTCACAATTAACGCAGCAATAACAACAAAGTCACCGCCAGCAACAAAACTTGTAAATGCAATTGAAATAAAATCACACTTAATGAATTAAGTTTGTTGTTGTTAACTTTACACGCTGCATACGTAACTACATGCATTTATGATACCAGTTTTTATTAACATGCCGTTAGCGCTATAAATACTTGCATAGACTTCATTGCGCTTTCGCACTTCGCATTCATAACAATTTCCTACCAATTTTCTTATTATACGATACATCCAAATATGTTGCATAAGCAAAATGTGCCGTTAGCACATCAATATCACTTTGTTCTAGATCACAGTTGCTTAAAATTATGGTTTCCGGCTCATCGTCTTCACTCGAGAGCAAAGCGCCTTTCATTAAAATCGGTTTATTTTCACTTGTCAAGCGACGCTCCATACTCGTTTAACCAAAAAAGAAATATTAATAACTGTAACTATTTAATACTAGTTGAATGCAAAACCACACATTGCAATCCGTTAAGTTTAAGAGTTCGTTAGCGACTAACAAGTGAAATGCTTTGCAATATAAAATATACCAAAACTGAGCTAGACTCTAGCGTTAAGAGCTTTAAGTGAGTATCGGAACTCAACCCCCGATTTCAGCTCGCTCTCTTTTTTCTATGTTACTTAGTGAGAGTTTACAAATTTACTGGCCAGATCTTGAAGCATTAAGTAATTGGTAGATTTTTGAATTCTTAACATTCTCAGTTCTTTTTATCGCAGTAGTCAAACACCTCAATGAAGTTATTTTTCTAGTCAATATGCAATTAATTCGATGTGATAACCTTCTTTTTGCTTCACGAATAACTTTTGGAATTAAAAAGAAGTCTCACGGCAATCTGTGTGATCTGATCTGATTGTATGTATGAGTTAGGTGAATGCGTAGCCTACTTCGACCAATCCGTCCGTGAGATGTAACCAATAATTCGTTATAGTAGAACCGTGACCATTTTACTCTTCGCTATGTACATCACACCCTGTACAATCCAAAACACGGGAAGCTTCAGCATTCCAGGCGATAGACAGAACCTTCTAGAGATTTGTGAAGTCCATGTTTCATTTGTTCCTTGGTCTGTGCTATATATCATGTTTCGTCGATTGTTACGAAACGAAACAAAAGCCACTTCGGATTGCGCATAAACACGAAGCCAAAACAAAACTACAACGCCGGTTCGGCTGGAATTTTTTTAGTAGCCGTGCATAAGGTAAATTTCTCCGTAGATAAATTTTTCTTCGGACGCTGAGCCTAATACATATCGAGCTGCCTCCTTATGAGCTAACTTCTTGTTGTTCTTCAGACTCTCTTTAGTAGCCAATTCATATACTTGTAGAACCTTTCTTTATGTTTTTATTCGCCTACGAATCAACCTGGCAACTTTTCAAACCACTTAGTGAGCGAGTAGCGGAAATACTTCACTCTCTTTGCGATTAGTTATCTTACTCTTAAGCTTAGATACTTAGTATAGTAATTATATTTCATATAAAACTTAACCTAATAACTATTGTTTGAGAAATTCGCTAAAATATTTTATTGCTTTTATAAAAAAGAGTTGCCATAACTGCCTAAATGAAAACAAAGTGTTAAGTATTTTTAGTTTCTCATACATATATGTATATTTTTATTGCCGGTCACATAATTTCAAAATATAAAATGTAAACAAATATTAATAGGGTTGCCATATAATATCACAAAAAAAATTTCTTTTAAACCCTGTTTAGTTTTTGTCTGAAGAATTAGAATTATTTTGAATTGCGAACACCTAAAAATAGTTTTACAGGGCTGCCACATGTGTTTGAACACACTAATTTACAATAATTAGCGCACATATCGCCCAGCTTCTGGTAACATTTTCTGTTCCAGCCATTTATCATTTTCGTCATCGTAAACCTCCACAGTGTCCCTAAGTACACCCTCGCTGTAGCCACCTACCGCCCAGAGTGCCTCATTCATAGACAGTCCACAAATACTACCACGTGCCACATTCAAAGAGCATATCTGTAGAGAGCCGTAATAAAATATAAAAAAAAAACCTCTTGAACTTAAGTCAGACATCAAAACTCACCGTCGTCCATTTATTAGCCGACAAACTGTAGCGTTCGACCGTTCGCAATGCGCCGTTGAACCAACCGCCGATCACATAAATATATTCATTGTGCACGGCTACCTAAAGTCTCTTATTAAAAATATTATATTTTTTTAACTTTCTAAACTCACTCCTGGCCAACCGCGTGCCTCATTCATTTCCGCACATTGAGTCCAAATATTTTTCACTGGATCATACCGTTCCACTGTGCGTAAATGTGCTCGATTAAAGCCACCAATCACATAGAGTTTGCCGTCCAAAACTGCAGCAGCCGTGGCGGCTCGACGAACAGACATACTAGCTATAGTCTGCCAGCGTCCGGCGATTGTATCGAATCTAAAAAAAATGTGTGGTAAAGTAGAACATTCAAAGCGATGGCAAAATGTGAGAAAAGTTGAGACGGTGTCAGTCTAATATATATACTACAGCTAGATATATGTATATTATATAAGTCAAAATGATCAGGACGTTGAGAAAATTAAATACCGGTTGTATTTTTGTCCGTGCAAGCGATAACTTGAGTAAAAATTAAGACGTTTTGGTATGTGTACTTGGCCTCGGTTGGCTCTTAGTATAAACTCGCTAGAGCCCTTAGCGTTACCCCGTTTAAATCGGTCTTTCGGATTGTTTTATAAAGTAAATATTCCCTACGTTCCTTATCAACAGTCTTTTGGAAAACCCTTACACTTCCACAGAGTTCAGAGCTTGGTATTTTTCATCCTGTCCACCGAAGGCATATATTTTGCCGTCCAACAGCGTGACACTCATGTAAACTCGACGCTGCTCCATCGATGGCATTGGCTCCCAAGCTTGTGTATTCAAATTATAGCGATTAACATGATTGCTCGGCTTGGTATTACGACCTAAGCCACCAATACAGATGATACTATTTTCCAATTGAACTACGGCAAAGTTGCTGCGTTCCAGTTTTATTTCGATCCACTTCTGCCACTCATTAAGAGCTTTGCTGTAACGGAGTATGCATTTGTCCGCGAACCTATGCTATATTGTGAAGATTTCTTATATAATTAATTATAAAATCATGATAAATCCATATTCACTACATCTCCACGTGTTTGCACTACGATCCAATAGGTTTCATCTTCAGTTTGTAGCGCTTTGCGGGGTTTCGTATAGCGCAATGATATTGTACCACGTGCGCAAGGTCGTAGCAGCCATTCTACTGCCTTGTTCACCAGTAGCTCGCAACCGGGTAGGCTGTTGATATGCGAGTATAAAAAGTCGATATCAAATTGTGTTAGCCGTAAACAAGCAACCAAATCGGGTAAGTGGCACCTTCGTGCCCCTTCGTCATATTTATACCAACGCCGTATGGCCCAGAAGACATCCGCCTCAGCGCTCACATTCAAATCGTCATGCTCCACTAAACGCTGCAAGTGTTCGACGTTGAAATCAAAGAATTCCGGACTTTTAGACACCTGAAAACAGTAGTTGGCATGGGCGCTAGTAGAAATCTTATTAAAAATCTGTTTAATTTCATATATAACTGACCTGCATGAAATTCCTAATTTCATATTCTGTAATACGTTGCCATAAAATGTTACATTGTTCTTCGCTCTCTAGTAGATCCGCTCTAGCCAATCTGTAGTCTGTAGAATGTGCGGTGGTTAAAGTGACTTCCTCCTCTTGTAGACTTTCCTGTCTTGTAGTCGGTGATGTTGGTAAGTCCAGCAAACTTTGCGTTCCGTCACAGTATATGCCCGATGTTGCAGAGTCCATGGAAGGTGATGGCGTAAAGATATTTAAAGATTCTTCCGAGCACGCCACTGTGGTTGTACTTGCCGCATCTGACGAACATGAATGCATAATTATGCGTGGAGATATAGTCACAGCACTGGGGCTAGAGCAATCAGTGGATGGACTACTCATATCTGTTGGACTTGGTTGAGTGAAGGTTTATAAGAACCGACGTTTTGAATTATTTTCGAAAAATTCTAGAAAAAATAGTGTTTGTAGTAGTATATACATTGAATAGATGCGAATCCCGCTAAACACCAGACCTAAACAATTCAAAACTAAAGAACAGGCTTTTTCCTAAAAGGCGACATCTATAATTGGAAACGGTTCGACTTCGATTATCTACTCCGCTAGGGAATTATAATTTTTATTCACAACTGCTATTACTACCACAAATTAAATATATTATGTTCCATATACCTCCATATATTATGATAACTCGATACTACCATTGCTTTGGTACAAATATTATTTCGCTCTAAATAGAAAATAATATTTTTGTGAGGAATATGAACGGAGAATTTCGAACTTACGTCCCTCCGACGTGTTTGAAAATACCACTTTTAATGTAGGAACAACAAGTTAGAGTGAAAATTTGGACTAAACTTTGCCACAACCGCTACATAGCGGAATATATTCACTTAAATTCTTAATTGCCGAAGCCGAATGATTTCTGAGTACAGGTGTTAAGATATTTGACTCTGAAGCATTCATTTGAGACCCTACGCTTGGAGTATAGAACTCGCGTGTTTCCCTACAACGCTATTTAATTAAATTACATAAGTTCGCGAAATTTGTAGGCTAGGATCAAACCCATAAGCAACCTTAACAATCACATTAGACAATTCCCTGACAACTACAATACATTAAAATTTATACCGTTTCCTCCTCTTTAGAGTTACATACATACGTCTAAATTGTTTCTTTGTAAGTAAAATCTAAGTTTAGATAAGCATACTCTAATCGTTTTTGCCGTTAGTCAAACACAATACTTTCGTGAATCGCGGAATCTTCAACTATATACAGCAGCACGGTCTTAACTTTTAAGCGTTTATAGCTTGGGGAGATTTTTTCCAGACCGGTTTGTTTTGTTGTTATTTGCATCACAATGCACTTGTACTGCAGTTGTTCATTAATGTTTAATTTAATCGTGACAATATAATAGTTTAATAATCACTTACACTTCAAAGCGCACACAACTTGACGGTTTAACATGCGAACTCTTACTAACAAATATTGTAGACACAATCTTCGCTTAAACGAAACGCTGTGTTTGTGTTTTTCTTGATAATTGTTAATGAGCTCTCTGTTTTGCTAAGGTAATAAAGGGTGTTAAATGCAAGTTTTAAATTTTTAGCTAAGAAATGATTCTATATAACCCATATTTAGTCTCATATGCACATTTTGTATTTTTATTATGTTTGTTTCGAAAATTCCAAAACGTTTCATAGCCATATAATACTGCAAAGGGTTATAAATGTATATTTTTACTCTTATGCAGCGTGTTTCGAAAATTCCAAAATGTTCCACATACGCATTTGCTCTTACTGTAACCGGAAAATAATTTAATTTCTTATTTTTCTAGATTTCACTTCCATATTAACTTGCATATGCATAATTAGTAATCTAATATTGTTTCATACAAGTTTCAAGTTTAGGGATTCTTCTAGCGGTCTAAGATGAGACTCATTCGCCGCAGTTTCATATGTTGTTGATCAGCAACAGATATATGTATACAAAGTTGTTTTGTATCGTTCCTTTTATTACCGATCTTCGCCGAACCGTTGTGATTTTTATTGTAAGTCTTAGCTCGGTCCAGTACATTTACCACTTCTTAATCTATCTCTTACTCTAGATATACCTTTCTTTTTTTACCTATCGTTCTATAAGCCTACTCTCCTTTTTTTCTATGTATCTATCACATTTTCTATATCTTCTTCTTCTTCTATATCTTGTTTTTTCTCTATCTCTCGCTCTGTTACTCTCTCTTACTCTATTATTATACCTTTTTTTTGTCTCTCACTGCATCGTTTGACTGAAGAAACCAACTGTATAAAAGTCAGTTCGATTCGGTTTCTAGTCGATACAGCAATTTTAGCTTGTTTCATCTGACTTCGCGAATATATTATATATTCTTTATCTGTTCAAATGTTTTAACATCTTTAGGCGCCACTCAAAAAATATTCAAAAGGTTCGAAAGTAAAGCTATGTGCTTATCAAAGTTTTCTCCACATGCTAGAAAGCAGTGCAAAAAAAAGTAATAAAACAACAACAGCAAAAAGTTAACTTCTAATATATTACATGTATGTGCTTGATCCCACCCATTTCCTCACTTTCATGGCTGCGTATAGGTGCCTGCCTATAGAAGCCTTACCTAGTGGCGGCGCTCATAAATAAATATTTACATTTACTTGTTAGTGCTTCGACTTTGGCGCAAATAAATGCATTTATTGTGTTTTACAAGCCCATAAAGCATTGTGCGCATTTAAGCCATTACCGTGTGTGTAACCAACCAGTCCAGACAGGTGAGTAGAACGGATGTGGTATGAAAATTGTTTAAGCTCTGCTGGAACTGGCGTTAGTTTTGGTTTTCACGGATAGGAGAAGGAATCGGTGTAAAATAGGGAGCAGTTTCAACAAAAGCTGTCGTATGTTACTACAATATATTTAATAAACCTCATAGCTTTACAAGCTGTTTTGTTATGTTCTGCTTGCTATCGCCAAAGTCTCGCAAATGTCGAAGAGAATGGGTTGTTTGAGTAGGAGTCAGAATACAATTGGTAGCAGTTCACATCGCAGCTTTCATTTTAGCATATAATCAATGCACATTATAGCTTTACAGGTTCTTGGTAATTTTTTTTTGATTTATCGCCGAAGACTTCCAAATATCTAAGAGAATGGGTTGTTGCAGGTTCCCTCTTCACAGAACTATTCTATTTTCTCCAGCTAAAGTTGGTTGCGTATTCCACGGCTACCTTATTTTTATTTCGCTGTGCAAGTTTGTCTGCAATCCTCAATTGGCTAATGAAATATTATTTTTTATGTTAAATGATTATGTTTACAATATATAATAGGAAAATTAAACAAGTCATGTAACCGTTGTTTTGAACAAAGGCTTATACGAAGGTATCTTCCAAACTTATTTAATAAAATCTGCGTAACCAATTTCCTGCTGGCATCTTTCTTAAGTGCTTTTGCATCACCTTGCGGTTGCCACACTAGTCAAGACATTTTCAACATCGTCGAAATTTCCCTATTCCATTGCTTTCTTCGCGTCTTCGCGCTTTTTCTTCTTGTGTACAAGTGTTTGACTGAAGTTGGAAAGCGATTTCCTTGGTCCTTCGCCACAATTGTTTTTGTTTAGATTTTTTGTTCTTGTTTTCTTAGTGCTTTTGCTCAGTTAGACCGTCCAACGTTCAACGACATTACCATGGGAAAACTTTATCTTTCACCTAACGCGATGAGTGTGAATAGGCGTCTGCTCTTTCTCTAAGTGTGCGCGCATAAATGAGTATGTGTGGCTGTAGTTTTCTTGCATAAATTGAATTTATGAACAATAAATTATGCGCAAACGAATGCTTTGGGCTTAAAACGAACTTCTGGCCAGGATTTTGTTGGCTTTGAAGTAGGCGCCGCGCATCGGTTAAGTATAGCAGTCCAAGGGGCGTAAAGCACACATTTGTGGTAACTCATTCTTATGCATTCTCATTTATTTTAATGCACACGTGGCATTATTATTATTACATTTATTATAAAAGTCATTTGTTGGTGGCTACCTGCGTCTTTCTACAAAGATGCACATACTTAATTACATATACACATATATATTCATAACCCTAAATAGTTTGGTTTTCAGGTAAATTTTTGATTTATTAGCCGACACATAATTAAGATTTATTAAGGCGTCTAGGAAGTGAGTGAAATAGTGTGCTTAATTGGAATTTCATGATACATACCATATTAATAGCTGACTCACGTCTTAAAATTCCTGAGTGATGGTAAATATATTCAAAATTCTAACAAAAAGAGTTTGTGCCATAATTTAAATAATTATTAGCATTATTGGTTGTAATTAGAACTTTTTGAAAGCAATAAATGGCAAGTTTCAAGAAAATATAAAAGCAAGTTTGTGATCACACGGTATAATCCATATTAACTTTCGTATGCATATGTTATATTTTATCATGTTTGTTTAGAAAATTCCAAAACGTTTCTTAGCCCTCTTAATTCCGTAAAGGCGTATAAAATTTATATTTTTACTTTTTTGAAGTGTGTTTCGAAAAGTCCAAAATGTTCCACATACCGGTGTATGTTTATTCTAACTGAAAATTCATTTGTTATATCATATTCATTGTTCATATTTTGAATTTCAATAAGTTTCGAAAATTGCAAAAAGTTAATTACCCACATAATACGATAAAGGGTGACATAATTGATAGTACAATAATATGAATGTATGATTAATCAAAGGAAATTAATACGCATTTTTTTTTTGAAAATTCCAATAGTTCCTCATTATGTCTACCATGAATGTAGTATTTTTTTTTTTTAATTGTGCGGAGGTAGTTTTAGTATGAGTAATAAAACTTTATCCCATGTGTTTCGAAAATTCCAAAACGTTTCACATGCACATATACATTTATTGTAACCAAAAAATCATCTTTAGTTTCCATGTTTTTCAAATTTATATTTTCTAGAGTACGTTTTCGAAATTTAAAGCGTATTATTCTATTTAGTTGATTCTATCACTGTGCAAAAAGACAAAAAGATTTAAGTAAAAACCAATTCGTTACATACTTACATAGCATGCACTTACATGTTTTTGAACAAGTTTCATATACATATAAATATAAACAAATGTTGTAGACTTCAATTGTGGTATTTCGAAAATTTCAAGTATTCCGTCGTGCTCTTTTGCTGCTAAATTCTTTTTTCCCTCAAATTTAGTTAGGAACAAATGGGCATTTCGTGTCAATTTTACGTAAATAGAAAAAAAAAAGTGTTTCACAAATTCCAAACGTTTCTTAGTTCAAAAATAATACATAGGATCGACAAAATAGTACATAAAATTGATCTCGAAATAGTTATTCTTACTAAAAAAAATTATATATTTTAAAAATCTTCCGCCTTCGGTAAAAATCAAATCCAAAGCTTCCGAGTGTTTGACGTCCCTTTAAGCTTTTTTGGTTATCTACAAAATTCATATATATTTATTTTTATATTTTTCAGCTCTTCCTTTGCATATTAATTTTAAGTCACTGTGTCCCTGCTCATCCAACCAATCCATAAACTGACATCCTTACATCCAAAGCTGCTCTCAGCTCGACAATTAATGTGGTTGTTGAACACAGTGATTTTCTATACAAATCCACCGGTCATTAAGTAGTGTCAACACCGGCAACAACAAGAGGCATAGCACAGATTCTGCGGAAGGTGTCAACAACAACATTTATATTATTAGTTGTCATCAGGCGGGGACACACCCACTTTCCACTACTTAAGTGCCCAATAGAGTGTACACAGGGCGGGTATGTGTGTGTGTATTGCTCGCTTTGAAAACCTTTTGTGCTGCTGCAATCCTTAACATTCATTTGTTTTTGTCACCTGTTGTCTACCCCGCCATTACCCGGGCCCTATTATCACTTAGCCGGGGAATCTGTGCACCTGGTGCGGTTGCTTTTCAGCCGTGTTTGTCGTGAAATTAACCCAATTAAATGAAATGCAAATACGGTAGTTGCTGCAGCTTGCAGACGCAGTCAAACAGTGGGTCGCGATAGAGCTGAACATACCTTAGTAATCAAGTCTCTGAACTGCGTATGTAATTTGAGATCATATATGAGGTATTCTATTATGCATAGAAATCTTGATTCGACGATTGCCACTTTTGGCTGTTACGGTCATAAATTCATAGAAGAAGAGATCCCAGTGCCCTTGCTGCAGTATTTCAATTGTAAGAATTAATTAACGAAATTTTAACCCACTCGATTTCACGTTAGAATAGAACCACTTTGGCCTCATTAGAAAAAAGCTATTGTCTATTCGATTTTTTACTCTATAGAAACTCTTCTTTCGTCGTCGAAACAGACGAAAATAGCGATGTGTGCATTTTGAAAAACAGCACTAACCCTGAATCATTTCGGTCCGAACAATTAGTCTATGTATGAAAGAAGGGGTTCATTCGATAACCTTGAGCAACTAAGCCATATCACTTTCAGCACTCCAAAATCGACAGAGCTGTGGAATGCTTGCTTTAGTAGGGTTTCATTGAAGCTTTGTTGGTTTTAATTACAGCAATACTCGGAATATGTCGGTTCATAGATCTCAATTATCTCAACGCCACTGTAATCAGTTCTTTGAAATTTTAGTCATCATATTCAGATATTTCGTGGCTTTATGGTGGCTTTTCGTGTCTTGTTCCAAAAAACAACCGGAGTCAACTGTTTCACAACAACTTTACCAAATCAAACTGATCAACACATGAACTTTGAATGGGCATAAATTGGAGTTAGTTCGTTCTATAGTTCCCAAGGTAACAACAATAAGGAGAGATGTTTGTTGGCAACATATTTGAATAATGCTGTTTCTCCTCTGAGACCGGCACACTGTGACATATTATGCAGACACCGCCAACCGCACCGCCAAATTACACCTCTTTGTATGGCTGTGTAATCATATAGCAGCAAAGAAAGCCTGTGAAGCCTTAACAGTAGTGTAGCATTACCTTATGCTTGGCTTGGCTCGTCTATTGTGTCTTGATTAATTGACTTGTCGCCACCAGTTGGCCAGGGGACTACATATGGATATACACACAGACCAAACAGTTTTCGTTAGCGCAATGACTTCGCATTTGTTTCATTCAAACACATACTGCCGCACAACTGACCGCCGACGTCATCGCCCCCTGCGCTACACCATGACGCTTGCAATTAAATGCAGCCACCGGTCACAAAACGTCATTTGAGCGCAAATTACAGCAATTTATGTTGCTATTGTTGCAAAGCCACTGCATGCCGTATGCAAATGACAGGTCAGGCAGCGAACAGCTGTTGCGCGAAATGCCACGCCTCGCACGTTTATCACCGCCGTCGGTGACTTTGCCGCCAGCCACACCAGTTGTGTATCTCTTTTTAGCTGGTTGCTTGGCTTGTCATCGTGCAATTATTTTCATTATTGACCGCATAATTTGCATATCAAAGTCATGTTAACATAACACCTAACGCCGTTGTCCCTAAGCACCCGCTACCGTGCACCCGCTTAGCGGTCGTTTGTAGTGCTTGTGGCTTTAGGGCGTTTAATATTAGAAAATCGCTCTCGATAGTGGTTTCATACACGTCACAAATGACGCTCAATTCGACTTTACTTGGTTCAATGACTGGATTTCTGGCTGGCTGGTTGACAGGCTTAACGTTGGCTACTTCGTTTGCGTAAATTTTGGTTTAGTCCTTGCTGACCACACATTGACATTGCGCCGGCCGAGTTCAAGAGCTTATGGTTACATCGATTGGCAGCGCAAACTAATTGGTATATCATATTTTAGTTAAAGCTACTTTAAACTAGCTATAGGTATGCATATATATACAGAGCCACCGTTACGACAGTCAGTCGCCAACCATACATATTGGTGATTTATAATTTAAAAAAAAAATTCTTAAAAATGTTTTTCCCATGAATTTTGTATTAATTTAGTAAATTAATTTTTTTCGAAACGAAAATATTGACAAAATTTACAAAAAAATTTTTACGCGACCAATTTTCTGAAACTTTTAAATTTACAAATTTCTAAAAAATATGATCTTTTAGTTCTGGATTTTGTATACCCTGAACAGGGTACTGTAACACCCAGAAGGAAACGTCGGAGACCCTATTAAATATATACATAAATGATAAGCATGATGAGCTAAGTTAATTTAGCCATATCCTTTTGTCTGTCCGTCTGTCTGTATATATAAAAACTAGTCCCTCAGTTTTTAAGCTATCGTTTCGGTGCTGCTGATTTATGGGATCGACCGATATCGGACCACTATAGCATATAGCTGCCATATTAACTGAACAATCGGAGTAAAGTGCTTGCATTGACAAATTTTTCATTTAAAGAGGTATCTTCACGAAATTATACATGAGTTATTTCCTAATCTCCGAAGAAATTGTTCAGATCAGATCACTATATCTGAAAAAATGAACGATCGAAATCAAATTCTTGTAAAGAACATTTTGTATTTGTTAAGGGTATTATCGCTTCGGTGCAATCGAAGTTAACATTTTTTCTTGTTTTATACAAAATTAAGTAAATTAATTTTATTTTCAATTCTAGAATTTTTAAAAATGATTTTATGATTTTTTCAAAATTTAAAACTAATTTTTATTTATATATTAAAAAAAAAAAATTTTTTATATTTTTTAATATAATCAAAATTTGTAAAAATATTAATCAATTATTTTCAGAATGTTTAAAATAGAAACTTTTTTTAAATTTAAAAAATTTTCCAGAATAAAAAATGGTTTTCACGGAATTTCGTTTAACAGTTTAACAAATTTATTGTGTTGAAAACAAAAATAGATATTTTCTAAAAAAACTTTCACTAACTTTAAAAAAAATAAGCGTTTAATTTCTTTTGTAACTGAATTTTTTTTTTTTTTTGAAATTTTTTCGGTATTGAAATTAATAATTTTTTGTTTAAATTTTTTGAAATAATTTTTTTGTGTTTAGCTCATTTGCAAAAATGGAAATATTTATGAAATTTTCAATATATTATTGTTCCTAAACTAAAAAAAAAAAATTCTAATTTATATTAAAAGTAAAGTATTTTGTCCAAACAATTTTTGTAATAAAAGAAATATTTTTAAACAAAATTAGCCAAAAATTAAAAATTCAATTTCCTATTTCTGAAAAACAAAAAATTTATTAATCATTAAAAATTCCTTTCGCTTTATTAACATTACATTTTCAAACACATTTCAAACAATAAAAATTTCCGCTCCAACCCTACTCCAATGCACATTAATGTAAAGCTGGTAACTTCGATTCGCTTAAATTAAATTTTCTAAATATTTTAGTAGTCTGCTCTACCAATTTATTTTTTTTACTACTTTATTTAATATTGAAAATTTCCATCCAGCATGACATCGAGGTCGTCAACTTTGCACTCCATCATTGAACACTATTGATTTCTCTGTGGACATGTCAGCAATGAATGCACAACTTGCAAAAAAAAAAATAAACCTGAAAGCTGCACGAATGGCTAAGCGGCGCTGCGAAATATCCCAAAGGGATGACATGAATGTGTGCTAGGGAAGCAAAATATGGCGTAGCGAATTTTCATGCAAACTACATGTTTACTGATATATGAGTATATGGAGACCGTGCAGCAGTCGTAGTCGGTGAGTCAGAAATACAAACAAAGATATCATTTGCTTTTGTATTCCTTTCGAAACCTTAAATTTTTGGATATAAGCCAAGCTTCTTGGCGTCCAATAGTGTTTTTAGATCGTGCAATTATTTAGATCCTTTGAGGTTTTGAACCCTAAGGTAGACCTGTCTATTCACTGATTCAATTTTTGAAGCACTATGGTAGGTATTAAATATATATTAATCTATATCTGGTTGATCTACATACATATATGGTCAGTATACAAATTCTTCGCAAGGCTCATTGACAAAGTTGCTTGAAGGAAGGTTAGTTTGAATAATTCCTGCATTTCCTTTTCCGCTGCCCCGCTTTAGCTTGATTATAGCTAAATTACTTGGTTTTCATTCCTTTATCTATCTGGGGAAAATTTTATTATCGAAATAAATCGCTATTAAAGATATCTAAAAAATAATTTCGGTTAGATTATCTAAGCAGGCAGTAGCTAGACTTTTAGCAGATAACGCTTTTAATATCCTCTGAATAGCCGGTGATATAGGAATAGAAGGAAATGAAAAGGCAGACGTTGCTAGCCTGCTCGAAGGCAGCTAAAGACACAATTCCCCTTAGCTGCCCCAGGCCATTCAGCTCATTCAAGGGTTGTTTGAAGCAATGGACTCTAGAGGAACACCTCAAATCTGGAAACACAAGCAACACAGGGCATACGACAAAGTTACTTTGAGGTAGTGTTGATGGTGGACAGACCAAAAAGCTCCTACTTTTAGTAAAACCGAAGCTTAGTAACATTGTAGGGGTCATCACAGGGCCCCTATCCTTAGGATTTCATCTTCAGAAATTGGGAAAAGTGGATTCGGATGAGACGCTGAAACATTATCTTTGCGAATGCCAAGCCTTCTGCCGTATGATAAGGGACTTATTCTAAGGTAAGTAAGTAGGCGTGCGCCATTAAATATTTCATGAGGTATACTAGCAAGAACTTCAGTAGCGTTGATGGCATGGGACAGAACTAGTTTCTAGTGTAATTAAAATATAAAATCATTTGCTTTTGAGCTCTTTTAAAATATCAATGGTTTCCAAACATCATTTTTCTTAGCTTTCTCTATCTTAATGAAACCAAAACTTTCACTTAAGCAACCCTGATTTGCATCTGCTTTGTCATTAAAGACTTTAAAACCACTACCAAAGCAACCCTGAGTGGCTTAGTAAACTAATATAGACCAGTTAGTAAAGTAAATGAAAAGAAAATGAAACTAAAATAAACTAAATTAGTGAAAAAAGGCGAAAAAGTGTACGAAATTGAAAACGAATAATAAAGCAAAACAAGCCAGAGGAGATTGAAAAGATTGATTTGCATACAATGAATATGTTTATGTAATGAAGACTATAGCTTAGTTAGAAAGAATACCTGCAACCTTCACACTCGTACAAAAGCCGTTATGCACACCGTTATGTGTGTTTAAAAAAGTATCAGCATTTTTTGTCGTACTTACTTTTCATTTCGGCATTTTGCTCATTTGCATTTTTCAATCAACGAGTCTTTAGAGAATATGCAGTGAAATGCCCATTTCATAGTTAAATAGCAGTGTGGAGTAAAACGGAAAAATATGTTTTTTTCTAACTACATTTCTAAATCACTTTTATGCCAAACATATTTATGTGTGTGTATCTGAACATCTGTTTTTTTTTTTTTTTCATTGT
Source organism: Bactrocera oleae (assembly GCF_042242935.1). Lineage (NCBI taxonomy): Eukaryota > Metazoa > Arthropoda > Insecta > Diptera > Tephritidae > Bactrocera > Bactrocera oleae. Next base: position 8,543,985 of record NC_091539.1, read on the forward strand.
CCGAAAGGCCTTAATAATAAAGAAGCACCTTACACCCCTGCAGCGCACTATAAATTTCATATGTCCTTATTGCTTGTGGCTATTTTACGAGCTTATCAATAAGCTTGCCATATGCCTGACGCAGGTATCATTTCTGCATAGTTAGCATATTTACGGCATTCGTAGCTTATCAATTTATTCAAATTCTTATTAGATTCCGTAATTGACTGCTGAATTATTCATGCAATGAGTTGAGGAAATAAATGTGAATAGTGGAAGAAAGATTTCTGTGGGTAATTGGTGGTGAGAGGTTCAATTTCTCTCAATGGTGTTCATATTTTTTTATAGTTACTGTACCCTTGCTTATGTTGTCAAAGAGAACTTTAAGACTAGAAAGGGACTTTACCAATATAGTCAGTTATACGGAGTAGGTAGGTAGGGGTCCAACGATTTTTTCTTCCTAAGCTTAATGACGAAACCATAAAGTAAATAATTCCAAAGATTGGTTTTGAAAATGTATCGAGACTTCCGTTGAGCTTCTATGGCTGTGTAAAATCATGGTTAGTCCAGCTGAGCTTTCGTTGAAGAGCATGCGGTTATCAACTCGGCTATACCAGCTAATTTGGATAGATTGCAACCAATTCAGACCACTGTTCAACATCTCTATAATCTAATTTCGGTTAGAATTCGATGTCTGATAGTAGAGAATAGAATTAAATTGAAGTGTGTACCTGACCTGAGGTCTATATAGGCTCAGCACTTTGAAAAATGCAATGTGTTCCTTCATAGATATAAGGATCCACGGACCTTATTCTTACATCTACTACGCAAACTAGAAGCAGTTGCTCCGGAGTTTCCGACTTCACGTTGCAGAGCCAACAATCTGCCCAAGTTGAATAGGGACTACCCCGAAAAGGTTTAACATTTTTTTAAATCTATTGAGGTTATAATCCCCCAGTAACAGCTTTGCCTGGCGCGTGACTGTATTTAGCTGCTAATAGCTATTCCTGTACACTTTCCTCCTTATGGTACAACTCTTTAACGGTTTGAGAAGCCAGCGCGATAAAAGATACCGGTCCCTCCATCCTAGAAACCGCTGCGTAGCCAGAAAGTTCAACGGACAGTTCATTCCCGGATAAGGTGAACTCGTTTGCAGACTGACAGGCTGTTCAGTCATTCTATGCACTGTACAACCAGTGGCGATTTAATTTCGTAAGAGGCATTAAGTGCCTCTAAGTATAGAAAGACGGTTATTGCGATAGTTACGCTGGAGGTTTATTTCTGCATCTCGAATGAAAGACTAATGGAATGAATTTTCTTAGAATCTCTAGAAACAATCGGAATTTTGGACTTTTTTTATCTTAAGCACATGTCAAATAGAGTTCAAGGCCCATTTAACTCAAAAACTTTTTAGTTTTCCGCATTTTCGACTATTACGGAATGATCTGCAGAGTGTAATATTGAATAACCTTTGATTCCGAAAATTTCTGTCTAACCTAGAAGAGATTTTTAGTCTTAAGAAGATCGGTAAAGTCAAACCAGTTGTCTGTTGTAAATATACTTTTCTTTTTGAATAGGGACTGGCATTTCGCTCCTGAGTTTCAGCTTCATTCTAAGTCGCAGTGCTTAAAATACCACTCAGATATAATCTCCATTTTGGTCATGTACTATTTTTTTGTCGAAGCTGGACTACCTTGTTCTTGAAAGTAAAGAGGCGGAACTCTTGACAATCCTAACGCTTTCTAGCTTTGATTTCAGTACAAAACTGTCAGATTGAAATTGAGAGCTTATCCGTTTCGATGCGGAATTGCCGTTCCGAGACACCGAGTATAAAAAAAAAATATTTTGGTCCAGCAGAATCGTAATAGTTTTCTGTTCTGCTTACGATAAACTGCACCTGATCTGTTAGGCTTTAAGATATAATAGGTTTTCTTCGAAAGTTTAATAGCGAATGTAGAGGAATAACTAAGTTTAAGGAAGGTCTGCTCAGCGCTTTAAAAATAATTCTTATTTCTATGAGTTTTTATACTAAACTCTATAAGTACTGTTCGACTTGTTGTAAGCTGACCGGTATACTTAAACGCCGAGCGTAGTGAATCCCCCGAAAAACTGTAAGCTTCCGTACCTGCCTTTTGGACTAATATTTCGTTAGCTATATATATTCGTGCCTCTGTTGGAAACCATACCGTTTATATTACTTTTTTCCAAGGCTCACCCTTATTATCCTCATGCATAGTAGTTCGCAAAACATTTTTTTCTACCCACTACTAGTGTGAGAAACAGCTGCATGACCTTCAAAAATTTTCTGGTCTCGCCCTATCGTTCGATACTTGCCAAGCCAACTGACAATTTCCAATCAAAGGGCGACCAAAACTTTTCCGTTGCCTTCCATTGCTAACACACAAACTAGCAACTACAGCTAACCACCAATCTGCTCGCTATCCTACCACTTAGTAGATCCAACATCTGTCCGCCATTTTTGTACCACAAAAACATTTGGCAACCAAACTACGCTTTCGGTTTCGACAAATCTTGTTAACCAACTCCAACTTTTTGTTGCTGCATTCAGTTGCAAAGCCGCTCACCCTTGTATTACACATTTCTCGTTCGGTGCAAAATTTCGCATCCTTGCTGTAACATCTCTGCCCGCACAGACGCATTGTGTCGTAGTTGTGAAGCTAGCAAGCAGCCTGCCAACTTGATAACTTGCAGTCGGCACGGCACATTACTGGGGAGCGAACATGTCGGCAAGTGTGTGTGTACTGTACTTAAGTTGCATGCGCTGTGGACTCATCCATTCTGAAAGTTGCAATACATTGCCACACATCGTTCAAAACTCGTTCGTTGTAAAGTTTCGCCGAAAATCGTACACCGTAGACTCATTACTCACACTTGTTGGAGGGTGTACTTATGCACATGTGTATTTATGATTGTAATATGAGGCACCCACATGTGTCAGCGAGTGATGTGAATGAGCGTGTGGTGTTGCCCTATTTGTTGATTTCAAGCTAAAGTTACCTTCGACGAAAGGGAATTGTTGATTTAAGGCTAGTCGTCCACCATTAGCTGCTCGCAGAGTGCATCAACAATTTTAGCGTGCTCAAGAATTCGAGCTTTCTTTCCATAGATCTCTTCAAATGTTGCTGTATGTGAGCTAATAGGTTTTTCAATAAAGTTCGCCTGGCGGACGAGCTATAGAAGTCCAATACAGAGCGAAACATGTTGCAGAATCCAAGCTAGCTTTTGCTAAGCACGAAATGTGAACACTACTTAAACCTCAGCATGGCTTAAAAATAGCAATTTTCTGAAAGCAAGTGGTCCAAAACGAAATATTTAGTTTATGCCGAGAAGAAAATAGAGTTTCTCGTCGCTAGTATAGTCATCCTGTTATAAAAGGAACATAATAGCGAAAACCTGCTAATTTGTCCGCTAATAAAATCATACCGACGCATTTAGATTAGTGATGTTAACATAGTCTACAAGTATTTGGTAGAGTAGTTTATCTTGAGGAAAGAGTTGGTGACTTTTAAAGTTTATACTCACAAATTAATTTTGCCTCTTTGCTTCACAGCTTTGTGATGGGTTATGGAACATGAAGTTCGATCAAACTTACTCGCAGGTAACGATCACTTTGGGTTAAAATCTCACACCGACTTCGGCCAGGAATTCTACATATAATAATGAACATTTCTAGAAACAAATTTTATACCTATCAAGGTCTTCAAACTCGGAGTAAACGTTGTCCAGTGAAACTTGTTTACATAACTACAAAAAATTTCAGTAGATAGCACTCGTTTTTTTTGGTACTTTATTCACTTTTTAGCAGTAACCCGAAGAAAAAAAGCACTACGATAATTTTTCATCCCTTCATCGATTAGCAAAGACATATTTTAATTCCGCACTTGGAATCGGAGTGGGAAGACTGTTTTAGATAGCAAATATTTTAAAATTAGGGATTGAAAAATTCATTCTTTTGAAGACTCAGTGTTCAGGCAAGAACTTGTCGATGGCAAAATGGAGCTCATTGTTAGTATCGAGAGGTCTGCGTTTCCTACAGCCGAGGTCGAATCGTAGGAAGATCATCTCAGTATGAGAAAAAAATACAAACTTGAGTAGTTATTTGGAGTATTAGGAGGATATGGTGTATAGTACAATAAATTACGATGTTTCGATTGGAGATCTATACGAGAAGTCAATAAAAGATACAGTACATTGTACATGTTGGATGACGTTTTACTAAATAGGGGTGAAGTAAACAAAAGATGGAGGTGAGAGTACTTTGAGACCTTTCTTTATACGACAGATACAAACTCTATTAAACTCGATTTTTAAAGCTGTCCATTAGATATCGGTCCATAGATTCGGTCAAAGAAGACTCGGATAATTATTGGCTCTACCTTTTAAAACGGCTTAAATTGGGACTTTTCACTACTACTTATTCTTATCTGAATAGAAATTTCTTATGGCTGTATAAAAAAACACATGACAGTAAAATGTACCCACATTTTGGTCTGGCAACACTACACTTCTCAATGAAGTATATTGCCCTTGCCAACTACGATGAAAATTCAAAAACTTAAATACACAGACGTACAATCACTGCAACAACAAAAGCCCATATTTATTATATTACAAGTATGCGACCTTAAGCTGTGCTTGTGTGTGTGGTGTGACTGTGTTTGTCAGCAACACATTACTCATACGCCCAGCTGTATGCGAATACGTTCGATCCGATTAAAAGTTTCTGCTGCTGGCTGCTCAAATAAACAACATGTCGCTGAAGCAACAATAACAGCAACAATAACAACAACGGGTATAAGCGCAACATCAATAAGAGAAATATTATAAAAATGAGAGCATACAAAGGACGGCTGTGTTCGCATATGAAAAACAAGGCCAAGACAAAAACAGGCAGCTACAGCCAACAAAAAAAAAATATTACAAAAATTTTGCAAAAATAATTGTCAAAGGAAAAACGAAGTAGTGGTGCCTAAAGAAAAACAAAGATGGCAATTACAGCTTAAATGGCTAAAGTTTTCTCACACAAATCAGACGCTCTGCGGTCTGGCCTAGAGTGGATAAGTGAATTTGGTTGAAAAAATTAATTTCTTGAATATTCTTGGCAAAAGAAAATATGAATATTGTCTGCACTTGAAACCGCACTATTTAAAGCTGTTTATTTTAATTGGGTCAGTTAAAGCTCAATTATTACTTAAAGTGAGAAAAGAGTCAGGGTGATATTATATATATTTGAGTGTGTAGGCTCGGTTATTTCTTAAAATTAAGTTGGGCATTTAAGCCGGCAATTCTAGGAAATCTAGTAAATTATTATATATTTATATTAAATTACTTATGACAACGTCGAGCCATGGTGAACAAGCCTGGATTGACGATCAGCAATGTTTTGTTGTATGTTTGATGGAATTGGCACCGCGCAGGAGTACCTAGATAAGTATATTGATTACTATAATTAGGGAGTATGTCTTGACTACGTTACATCTGGTTATTGTCTAAGGAATCCCAAATATTGTTGAGGTCTTCTCATACAATAAAATATGTGAACTATGGACGAGTATTTCGAAATTCGAGAAACTTATTATAGTATTACTAATTCTAGTGTCAATTTGGAGACAGATCTAAAGTTTTTTGGATACCAGAGGGTTATAGATAAATTATGAAATATCTGGTTGTTGTCCACGGAGACTAAAACATGTTTAAAGGTTGGTCTCTTACTCGTTTTACAAATTATCTGAAATAACTTTTTGTTGTCTTTCTCACTCTACGGAGACTGAAACCTGAAGTCTCTTAATCTTTTCAGAAGCTATCTGTGTGTGGAAATACTCAAACTTAATTGTTGCGGCCTATTTCTCTCTATCTGTTGATTTTTCTTTCTCTTTCTTTCTCGTTATCGCGCTATCCGCTTTACTTTGAATAATTGACAGCAAAGAAATTGGCTCCATTATCCCATTACGACTCGCTCACACTATTTACTCAAATTTCTAAACTTTATTGGAGAATTTTCCTAATTTTCAGCGTCATAAATTTTTTGTGCGTATTTTAATTAGGTCTTAAGAAAGTTTTTCATTCCTCTGCCGCGCTGCCGAGTGGAATTCCTTAAAGCATATTGTTTTTGCGCTTAGCGAGGCCAATACACTATTATATATATCCTGCACACATAACCACCCAGACAGCACATAAACAATACACAACAACCGGCTGGCCTTTTAATATTAAAGTCGTCAACTCACTTAGATTGTGTGTTCTTTTGTAGAGTTTCGTTCGCGCCGCTTTTATGGCTTTTATTTGGTGAAATGAAAAATTTCCAAGCCCTTAGTAGGCAAATAATCAAAATCACTTAATGAAATACATAAATATACAGAAGCCAACAAGCAGGCCAAGAAACATACACACCCTTTCTGCTGCCAAGTGTTTGAAAAGCTAAGTTTTTGCTGAAGTTTTAGGCCAAGGAGGGCTGAGCGTGTGCGCCTTAAGGTCCGTCGCATAATTTTGCCCATTTTAAGTGTCCAAATGAGAATCGTAAAATCTAATAAGAACTATAACAATTAAATTTGCGTAATGCTTTGTGGCGCGTCTTGGGTTGTTTAATAAAAAAGAAAGAAAAGGAGGAAAGGAAGTGAAGGAAATGAGTAGCATTTATTTCAATATAATTTGATTTGAGTGAAAGTTATCTCTAATCGTTTTATTTACTTTGAAGTCACAGCGAGCTTTTCAAGTTTAGTAAAGCTTTATTTATTTTTATTTTTGAAAAAAAGCTTTTAAAAGGCTCTCAAAGAAACAAAAAATATATTATAGGTTATGGGCGAACCGCTTGATCAATTATTGTTATTTATCGAAAAGTAGATATATGTAAAAAAAACTGAAGCTAAACAGCTTTCAAAAAGCTCTCATATATAGTAGTTAAAAGATTAAGAGTTATAGGTTAGCTAGTTCATGAACAAACTGATTAATAACCGTGTTCATAATAAAAAAGTTGACAGAGGGGAAGCAATATGAAACTTTAAAGCTTTTAAAAAGCTCGCAAAGAAAGCAAAAGTTAAGAGTTATAGATTGTGTGTGGGCCAATTGATCAATAACCGTGTGCATTATCAAAGAGTAGACAAACGGGAAGCAATCTGAAGCTTTAAAGCTTTTAAAAAGCTCTCAAAGGAATAAAAACTTGTGATTAATAGATAACGTGTGAATGGATTAATTAATAGCTGTGCTCCAAAATTGAAGAAAGGTGAAGAAGTCTAATGTTTTAAAGCTTTTAAAAGCTCTCAGAGAAAAATATTGTGGGTTTTACTATAAGCTATTCGAGTTTTGAAAATAAACATACTTGTACAGTGCTAAGCATATTAGATTTCCTCGGTTTGAGGGCCAAAAAGATCTATTGTAAATAATAAACAATTAATTCCTAATGCGAGACATTAAAACCGAACGAGATCCTTTAAGATTTGTTGTAAGTAGAGAGAAATTATGAGGGCTACGAAATCGATGTACGGAAGGAGTTGGGGTGACACAAAGAAGTCGAAAAAAATCCTCCGATCAGGGAAAATAGAGTCTTTTTCAGAGGTTCTCAATCAATATGATGAGATTTACGTATATTAGCTTAAACAAAGTGGAAGTCCCCACGAATAACAAAAGTCTCATTTCTTAAATATCACCAAATCTCGGCAAGATTAAAGGGCAAAAATAAAAATAAAATAACGTAAGCAGCAGAATTGTTACAAGTGTCGTGAACCGTATGCTGCTTATAAGCTCGCATGTACGGTACTTATGTAGACATTTAAATGCATGCATACATACTTTCATAAACATTAAGCTTGGCAACAAGCCGCATACGCTTCGGTTACAATGTAAGATTTTAGTCAAGTCAACAGTGAAATAAGCAAAAGAATTTTTGAACAATATTAGACAAGACTTTCAAATGGTCAAAATTCACGTACACAAGCATTTATATGCATACCTAAGTCAAGGCTGTGTCATGTAAACACTTAGTAAACCCTGTAGGGAATATTTATGTGATGTAGATATCAATTGGCGTAAAAATGCTCTGAAAAGAAAAGAGCAAGAGTTCGGATCAAACCCGAAAGGCTTGGAGTTTTAGCCGACCAGATCTCGTAAGTGAATGCTTAAGATACCGACTGCTGGTTAGAAAATATTATTTAAGGAAGGAAGACCTGAAGCAAGCTACCTAAATCCATAACTTGCAAATCCAACGAATGGGAGTTTATAGTATAGACTGGACTACGGAGAGAAACTTAAGGAACTTAAGGATTCTGAATGTAAATAAAACCAATGAATACCAACTAAAGAAACAACCAATGAAATAAACAATTGAGTTATCAATATGAGAGATCGTTGACCTTACGAACTGCTAAAGGTAAAAATCAACAAAGGCAAGCAAGTATAATAACGAAGACAGAGAATATAAGCAAGTAAGTGACTAAGATTAATTGATTGAAATCTCAAAGAATACGTGACAGGCGATGAAGGAGATAAGCAACCTTTGTATATTAAAAAGTACGAATAGATACAGACTGTAAGATAAATGATTGTACGAGATTGAATGTCGGTAATGAAAGAATATTTGAAAGTTGAGATCATAATCTAGAAAGGTAAGGAAAAAATCGACACCAAATAGCATTAGAGAATTTTTTAGTTTCTCTAACTCTATTCCGTTAATTTCCTACGGGTATGCTCTTAAAAATCCCACCATATGGACTCACGTCCACTCGCTCAACACATATACGCATAAACAGTTACATGGCATACAATGTTACAATTGCAAATTATCTGCAAAATATCGTACAGAATTTTGATAAGCAACTAAAGGCAAGAAAATGCCAAAAAGCACAATGCGTACGGTAGGAGATGGAGAGCATTGCAGAGATGGGTTATAAAATCAGAAAAATTAAAATGGCAAAACGTTTAGTGTAGTATTTTGGCCTGTTGTTGGAAGCTGCCGCATGATGTCATAGAAAGTTGGTGGATTAAGTACACAAGTGACTGAAACTTTGTAACAGATATAGGTAATTTTCCTAAGTGGTGATCATTGTAAGAACGGTGAGTGTGTTGCGAATGCGACAGTTGATGAAGAGGAAGAAAAGAAGCAAGGTTATATTTGAGGCTTGCAGGAAATATAAAAAATAGAAAAAGGTTAGCAGAGCAATTTAAGTAATAATATGGAAAATAAGCGATATACATAGGTATGTATATGCATACGAAGCGAAACCGAATCGGGTACGAATGTGAATGTTAAGCCGAAGCTGAATACAAATGTTAATGCGATTATCATATGAGTACAAAGATGAAAATTAGTGTCGTTATATCAGCGGATACGAATTTATAAACGAATGTGAGTGTAAATACGAATATTTATACGAATTTAGATACGAATATTAGTAACAATACGAATAGTTATACGAATTTGAGAACGAATATAAGTGCAAATACGAATAGTTATGCGAATCAAAATACGAATATGTTCATTTAGGTGGAGCGAAAAAATTTTATTTTATTTTTTTGCTTAGCCTGGGGGTAAAATCTGTAGGTTATAAAAAAAGAAAATTTTTGGACAAAAAAAAATTGAAAAAAAAATTTTTTTTCTTGAAAAAAATTGAAAATTTTTTTTCTTGAAAATTTTTTTTCTTATTTTTTCTTGTTCAAAAAAAATTTTTGTTTTTGTCCAAAAATTTTCTTGTTTTGTCTTTCTTGAAAAAAAAAAATTATTTTTTTTTGTCCAAAAAAAATTTTTACTTTAAAACTGAGTGCCGCCGCTAGATGTTAAAAAAATTTTTTTTTTGTCCAAAAGTTTTCTTGTTTTGTAATCTACAGATTTTACCCCTAATGTTCATAAATATGAAAAGTAAGATCAAAATGAATGCAATTATTTTTGAAATTGAAGAAAATATCATTAAGCTAATGCGAATATGTAATTAAATATCAATTGAAACGAATACGAATTCAAAAATAAGTAGAAATAATTTTTAATTATTTCCAGTATGCGAGTACGGTTAAAAGTTTAAAAATACACCCGAATACGGATATCACGCTCTTCACCAGGGATATGATTGTCAATCCGAATACGAGTTCTCGTGGTCTCCCAAACATAAAGATAAATTTATTTTCAGAATGCACACACTCACAAGTGTGTTACATAATCATCTACATATGCATGTACATACATATATTGCTATATATTTCAATTTACATACGCACTACTGCGAAATATATTTCCGACTCGTTGCGCTAAAGTTAATATTGAATTTGTGTTAATAAATTTAGTAAGTAGTAATTGAAACTTCCGTACAAATTACACATGATGACGGCACACAATATCTACTACATAAATCCACATCCTGCTGGTTATATAACTTTAAAAGCACACCCTGAATGTACATATACGCATGTGTATTTGCTTATATAATTTAAGGTGGAAACAGCTTAAAGTGGCATTTGACATTTTACACCTACATATATCACATGCTAACATCCTTGTTTGTCACTCAAAATAAATTACGTTTACAGCAAGTGTTGTGTCAAGCGTAAATTGAAAGTGTGTTGATCAACATTTTCTGAATAAAGTTACTATTACAATTGCTTTGAAGTTGTTGTAGTTGACATTTTCGTAAGCGTTTTGAGAAGTACAGTTGAATTATAGAAATATTTATGTAATACGAGGTAAAAAAAAAACTGTTCCCATTAAAAAAAACTTGAAGTAGTTGGTATACAAGCTATATCTAGCTTCATTTGTGTACAAATACACTGTTTTGTGCAAAACCGAAATTTTCAAAAACTGTTCACAATTTTTCAAAACTGTTCCCACTATAGATAGCTCTATTGGCTGCCTTTAAACACAAAGTATTTTTTTTGTTTGGTTTTTTGCAGACGTTTTTTGCTAGATTTCTGAGGTAAGCTTTGTTCAACAAATATTGTTCCTAGCTTCGTACAAAAAATTTTAAAAGTGTTTGCCAATAAACTAAATTTTATTGTGCGTCATATAATTTTTTTTTCTGAAGGCAGTCAGTTTAGAATATTCAAACAACAACATTCAGCTCAATTATGTAAAAAAGTGTTAATATATCACAAACCTTACTCTAACTGCAAAAAAGTAAGTGTTAGTGCACTTTCTCCAATAATTTCACATAAAAATACTATAACAACTTTTTGGAAGTTGGCAGTTGTAAATAATAATTGTTCCTAGTAAGAAAAAAAAAAGAAAATAAAAGACATATTTCTAAAAAACTGTTCTCACTTCAAACAAAACTCACATTTTTGCGAAAAAATACCCAGCGAGTCATTTTAAAATATTTCACAGGAAATTTAAAAAGAATTATTTCTAAAAAAAACTGTTCTCACTTCAAACAAAACTCACATTTTAGAAAAAAAATAACCAGCGAGTCATTTTAAAATGTTTCACAGGAATATTAAGAAGACTTTTTTCTAAAACAACTGTTCTCACTTAAAAAAAAAATCACATTTTAGCGAAAAAATACATACTCTTAAGCTAACTAAGAAACTGTTTCCTTTATAAGAAAATATCTGTTAGAAATAAGAGAATATAAAGAAAGTACCTGTTTCTAGCTCTTTTTAGCTATTAAAATAGCTCGATATATATATTATATAAGTACATATACATATATATATATATATATATTGTAAAGTTAAATAATAAAAATTCTTGAATAAACGTATTTTCAGTAGCGTGTGTTTTTAGTTCCAACCCTTCTTAGCCATATATTTCATATTTTCCTGTCTTTTCAGAGTACATATGCAGTAAAATATCCTCAGACTTAAATACATTATATATTGCTGTATGTACTTATATTTTCCTTGCATTGACTAATTCATAATTGCCTTTCTCGCCACAACATGACGTGCTGCGTGCGTTGGCCACTCACACCCTCCAACTACCGAACACAGAGAATTATTAATTTTCGTGTCATCATTGTTGCAATACACGTAATTTTGTTATTGCATTTGTTGTTGTAAAATTTTATTCTTCCTAGAAAGTTTTGTCATCATGCTGTTGCCGGTTTCCGTTACGTTGTTGTATTTGTTATTAATGTAGCCACTAAAGACTGAAAACAGTTTTTATTAATACATTGTGTCTTTGGAGACACATCAATTTTGAACATCTGCTGAGGTTGTTGTTAACAACTAACGTTTAGCAAATTTCTTGTTGCGTAAATTTTACAAATATTCGAACATGAAATTAAATGGATTTAAATAGTCGAGAATAATTTTTGAGCTAGTAAACTTGAGCGTAAAAAGGAAGTTGTGAGCGGATGTAATTATTAAAATTATTTGTACAGCAAAAGAGTAAGGAAGAATGCTGTAAGTTCTACTTGTGAAGGGAATAAATGCCTAAGGCGCTACTAAGCTTCTGTATATATGTATATTAATTTTAGTTCAAAAACTTCAGAAAAGAACAAGACAAGTATCATTTTTACGTGAACTTGATAAAACTCTACATTTGGATAAATAATGAAGATGAGGTGGAAGATTAAACTATCGTGTAAGTGCCTTAAGAATCACTTAAGTCAAATGAAATTTTCACTCTTGATCGGGAAAGCTGGAATGATTAGTTTTGCTGATGTGTATTTTGCTTCCATACCATTCGAAGAGAGTTGTGATTGAAGCTCACAGAACTTTGGGAACAAGAGCTTTTACTTCACCTTGTTAATATGATATGTTTACTCTACTTGTATACTCAAGGGTCCGTATTTTATCAATGAAGACAACGACCTCCAGAATGCGGCTGCAGATTCCTGGTGTGGTTAACATGAGGGCTTCGGTGCAAAGTATGAATTTCACAAGGCTTAGCAGACTCAAATTCGAAAACTCTATCGCCCCAAATGAAGAAGGGCTTTGAAAAGTTAAGTTTCAAGTAGGACAATGACAGAATGGGTTCTTTCGAATATAAGAATAAATTTAAAGAAATCTGAGATCTCATAGTCGCTTTGAGAATCTGGTGAAAGTTGGAAGCTCACGATTAATAGTTAGCTATGATAGGGGACCATTACCGCTCTTAGTAAAGAAACAGAGTACTGATCCAACTTAAGAACTTGATACTCAATAAAAAGGGACTCTACACTCTAACATAACTCATATATTATCAATCCAAGCAAGTACTAGCTTGATTTAATGTTATGATATCATTAGCTATCCCATCTTGACTAAGTGGGGTCGTAAGTGGTAATTACGGTCAATACTAGCTAGATTCTACAGTCAACAGAACTTCATAGTTGATCCCTCGAGAGGCATTATTCTTTCACTCATTAAGCTTTTAACCGAGAGAAAGTCGTTAGGTTCACGTAGAGGAGGTCAATTGCAGAGTCGGATTGGTGCTGGGTCCCTCTGATTAACTTTGGCCGTTTGGAATTTGAGAAGAATTGGTGTCTGGTCGATCTTATTGACTTTGACCTTTTAGAATTTGACAGTTGGATATGAACTTTGAACTCTATTAATTAAGTCGCTGTAATAAACATCGAACTATATAGGAAATAACAGTATCGTAAGCTTCGAGAAGTGTACCTATGAAGACAACTTGAAAATTTCACTTCTAATGAGGTTTCCTAAGCTGTCCTTCGCACCATCAAAAGAACCTCACACACTCATCAACTTATCCACTACACTTTTATTAGCTGCCTAAGGCAGTTTGCTTTGAGTGACTCCGCAAACCCGCTATTGAAAACTAAAACTATCGAAGGAATAAAAAATTAAATTAGTTTCAACACACACTTCTAGCTCTCACAAATGACCCTCTGCATATGATCGACGTGACTGACTGATTGACTAACTGGCTTCCTGTTGACGCAGTTTCCTAAACTCATCAGCTTTGCAACAACCAGCCGGACTAACTGACACGTGACAGTGAAAGGTACATCAACGTTATGTCAGTTACGTGTGGGCACGCACTCAGGGTCCAACGGAAAGGCAAAAAGAAACCGACACCAGAAGACAAGCCAACATTACACATTCATCACGTTTCCATAGATCAAATGTAATTCAAGATTTTGTTGTGATAGAACTCGTAAATCTACACAGCCTTGTTTAGAGGTGTGTGCGTGTGTAAGCAAGGGATGTGAAGAGGTAGAAAGTTTTTGTCTTGCGTGTCACTAGTAACAAATAAAATACATTTTACTTTTCTTCAACGCACACAAAAACAAAGGTAACTCAGGCGCTAAGGTAGTTTTACTAGAAGGCTAGAAGGGTAAGCGAAGCGAACACAAATAAAAATTAGGGCAATATTTTAGTTGTGCAGCGGTTTCACAGGCTCTTAAATAACCAAGAGACTATGCATATAAATTAATGTGGGTAGGCAAATCAGGCACGTTTCCCATTACCTACAGCACAATCAATGCATACGAAGCTCGAATTGGTATTACGCTCGGTAAAACTGTAAGCAGTTTGGGACCTTTTTCTGCGTGTCGTTTTCATTTACAACATTTTTGTTTGGGGCTTCTTAAACCGCTTAAAATTACTTAAATAAATCTAATTTTAAGGTTACTGTTAATGAATGTAATCTCTGCTTAATTTATATACTTAAGATGTTGGCGTGCCACCATTACTAAAAAAAAAGATGTATAGATGACCATGAATACCTCTTTAGATGCCGCAAAGAGTAAAAATATCGAATATAAACTGAATTCGGTAATATTTATCTTCGGATAAACGTTTTTCAAGTGAATTACTTGAGTTTGGCTGCAGTGGAAGTATTAATAATATAGAGTATAATACCGCAGAAATTATATTAAGTACCATAAAAAACAAAAACTGAGTTGAATAATGATTCGTCAAGAATTGCTTAGGATAATAAGAAGTCGAATAATATAGAATATCTTCGGATAACCCACGGTATGGATAACCATAAGGCAATACGGTATGCATAAAGGAAAAATGATGCAAATTTTGGAAAGTAAAATAAGTTATAACACATGGAGGATAAAAACGGATAGATTTGGATAAGTATGAATGATGATAAAACTAGGATATGAAATTTTAGTTCGGATACCCTCCAAACTGTAAAGTGCTGAAAATTGGCTGAAGTTGGTGATAGCTGTCGTCGGATAAGCAATTATCAAGATGATAGCTTGAGTTTTGCTACATACAAGTATGCATTGAATTTATTACTATTTGTACTATAGTAGCGCTTTGATAAAAGCGCAGTTTGGATAAATGCGGATAATAGCAGATAAACTAGGATCTCATGAGTACAATAATCGCATTGAATAACTATTGGTTATAGATTGGTTATGATTATATTGATTCGGATAATAGCGGATAAGCTCGGATAACCCACAAGTTGTAATGAAACGATAGTTGGATAATGATAAAATGTAAAGTAAGGATACTAAAATATGAAATATGTAAACTATGCAGCCAAAGTATAGCCAAATTTGGTAACGAGTATAACGGATATCTCATGTCTTAAACATCAGTTACATGCAACGTATTGATGGGTTTAAGTGGAAATAGCCGGGCTCTTATTTGTTTCGGTGACCTAAATGATCATCTGTTCATCAGTTATTGTAGATCAGATGCAGCTATAGTTCTCTTGTAACGAATTTCCGTAGTTCGGTTTAAAGCTTCCTTGTTAAAGGTAAACGGTCTTATGACTTTGTAGTTGTTTCTATCTTAAATTACTGGAAATAAATATTCGTGTTATATACAATAAGTAATTTGTAGCTCTGAAGTTTGACCACGATACTGCAATGTCAATTGTGCTCTCAATTTAGCTTCTTCTTTGTCGTCCCTCGCCGTACCGACGGTATCCTAAATAACCGGTACTTTTCATAGAGGCTGTAGTTAAGCTCTCGTTCAAAAGGCGGTGCCGCAATGACAGTGGAGTATTCCAGATTGACGGGCTAAGGAAATGTACTGCTATGTTCTCATTAAAGAATAACGGGTTTTTGATGTTCCCAAGTCATCGAACTCATCGGTGTATATACAAGTACTTACTAACACGAGGTTGAAGTTTATATTTTCTCTACTTCAATGAATGTTTCACTCCGTTACTTCGGTGCTGACGGTCTGAACCAAGTCGTTTACTGTATGTAAGCACCATCAGAGGTATAAAGGCCTTTGAAGTACCTTTGACGTCTCCAATGTCAACTTTTATCCACAGATAATCAACTCTTTGGCAAATATAATACTGCCAACCTGTTTGTATATATGTCTATATATTTTAACACTTTTCCATACATAGAAAAAATGAACCTGTTGCGAATCGGTTCCTTTTTAATTTCCTCTCAATCGTCGCACATCCGTTGAGTTTATTCTAAGAGTCAAATACAGCCAAACAAATAAACTCCTTTCAACAGAAGTGTCCCGCCCGCAACCATTAACCGTTTCACATGCCATTCCGAACCACTTGATTTCAATTCGATTCATTCCAATATATACTACATATACAATCCATGCCTCGTGGCATGCTAACACACTACTCATTGAGTCATTCATTCTCGCTCGCTCTTTCGTTCATTCAACACAACTCACTATTGAATTGTATGGATTTCCAATTGAATGAATTGAAGTACCCGTTAGACGTTAGGGCGAGTGAAGTTATATATACACTCTCGAATGTCTATTTAGTCCACCCAGTCAACTTCATTTGAACGCCTGCAGCTGTTGCAAGGTGTGGTTGCGGCAGCTGTGGCCCGTTGTTATTGTTGTTGACTGTCATTGTTATGTCGAATATTCAATATATTTGTTGAATTTCTAAAAAATCTTCAAAATCTGTTGGCATTTTCATTCAATATGTGGCATTTCCCCTCCCGGTTTTAGTATGCTTGGAGGCTTTCACTGAGTTTGTGCGAATGTATGTCTTTATTTACGCACACAAAATGTGGTGGATTTGTAATTTTCGTTTCTTCTTTTTTTTGACAGGAGTCACCTATCTATTGCTTTACTTAATTTGGCTAATTTGACTCAGGAAACTGAGATTTTGTTTGCGGGGGAGCGTATGTGTCACATCGCTTGCTTTGGTCCTCAAAGTTTTCCAATATTTAGATAACTTACTTTATGTAATTTGAAGAAACAATAGAAGTACATTTCCACATACACATTTACTGTGGTAATTGGAAGCTCTACGTTACAGCTTCATATTGGTACTTTAAAGCTCCTGAAAACTGATATGCTGAGATGAACGCGTAATGCGTTCCACGTCGTTTTGTTTTGATGCATTCCACGTACTTATGAAACGTTATACCCAAATTTAGTTCATTGGATTCATATTTCCTGGCGTTAATTCATAAAGCCTAAACGAAGCCTAAAGCCCTTTGAAGCGTAAAAGCTCGATTTTCATTACATTTTGCCTGCTTTCACGTTCAAAATGGGGTTCGGGTATCGCTTTATCGACTCAGTTACTGTCGCCACTTGATCATCGTTAAAGACTCTACCGCTACAACCCTGTCTTGACGCCTTTGAACTACTTTGAAAAAGCATTAGCTCATATGATGTATGCCATTTTCAGATGACTTGAGAATTCGAATAAAAAAACCCAAGTTTTAAGCAAGCCTGTTCAAGCATCGACTGATCAATTCTCAGGATAATGAAGTTACTTAGAAACTACGAAATAAGTTCGGAGTTACAGCAGGGATTCTTTTATTGAACATCAAGCTTAGATAGAATGGATTAGTGAAGCCCTAACTTAGTAAATAAATCTTGTAATGATACCGAGCTCTTGCATTGGCACGCAAAAACTAAGTTTAGCAAGAATGTCTAAGTTTAAGATTTAGATATCTGTTTTAGATTCTTAATCATCTTTTCGGCAAACTTTAGAGGATCCTTAAGGGAAAAAAATCGGGTTACTCCTTCCCATCACAACTTATGAAAATTGTTTTAAAATGTTAGTGAAATAAGTTAAATCTTCCAGCTTGGTATTCTCCAAAATGACCCAAGCTCGAAATTTTGTTTTGTCCGTTCTACTTGGTCGACCGTAATTAATTTTTACACTGAGCTAGCACTGAAAATGTTTTTTCCAAGGTCGAACATTAGAGAAATATGTATGACTGTCCGAATGTAGAACTTCTAAAATAAAACCTCATCCAAATCTGAGCTAATCCATAGGCTTCTTATCTAGTCTTTGAACTTCTTGGAACCGGATCAGATATTTTAACAGACATTGAAGAGCGGATTTTTGTTCTACCAAATTTTCCCGGAACACTGTTTTGGAACTGATTGAATCTATATTTTTGGTCTCTTGACTTTCTTTAACTACTCATCTTAAGATAAACGGTAATTAACTCATTATCTTTTCCCTTTTTCTTCTTGATATGAGGTATACTTTATAGAGTCTTCCAATTCCGACCATTTATTTCAATACACAATAAAAAAGTATTTTAAAGTTATGGCACTTATACAAAATACAACTCTTTTTAAATAATCACATGTCCTTAAAATAGAATATTACTCTAACACTTTCACCATCCCTCCTCTTCTTTTCCTTATATCATAACTGATTCTTGCGCTTACGTCCCGGCCGCACCGTTAACACACTATGCGGCAACACACCATCGATCGCCTTTCCAGCCTTACTCGCTGCTAGCAGACGCCGCTCGTGTACCTTCCGATGCTTCGTCAGATGATCGGAACGCGCAAAACATTTCAAACAATAGCTGCACTTGTAGGGTTTCACACCCGAATGCGAACGCCGATGGCGCGCCAACTCATCGGAACGTGAAAACTTCCAGGTACACGCAGGCCAATCGCAAGTGTAGGGCTTTTCGCCCATATGGCGACGCAGATGTGCCTTAAGGTGAGCAGGCTTCGCATAAATCTTATCGCAGGTGCCAAAAGTACAAGGATAACCAGCGGCCGAGCGTTCATCTTGGCTGCTGGACTCATTGCTGCGCTTTGCAGTTCTTGCTTTGCGATGCAGTTTGAGGTTTTTAGAGCTTTCGTGCAAAAAGTGGTCGCAGGTATCAGTGCAAAGTGGCGTCTTCTCAGGTAGAAAGTCGATTAGCTCTGGTATCTCGATGTAGTTATCCAAGAATTTCTCCTCCCACTCAGCCATTTCGCGTGTTATGTAGGCAGCCGTCTCGAATTCCACCACAATTGTGGAATCTATGCTGACGGGACTGCTTGGAGTGTTGTATACGCAGCTGTTGTTGTGGTATTCCATTTCACTGCAACTCTGTGTTGTTAATGTTTCGTAGTTTGTGGGCAACGCAGGTGAATCACACGTAGTGTCATGTATTAAGACATCAGTTGGTGAGCTGAGCAACCGATCGAGCGAAAGCTGCAGCTGTTGTTCGTTGTTTTTCTTGTATTCCGGGTAGGTTGTGTGCATATTTCGCTCCTCGTGTATATTATACTTCGCTTCAGCCATGCTCTCATCCCAATCCACATGCAATTCCAGAAGCGTTTTTTCACATGGCGTTGCCGCAAACACATAAGGATCATCCGCGCAGCTGAGTCGCATACTTTCGTCGATTTTCTGCTGCGCGCAGCAACTGTAACTGTAAACCGGCGTTCCACTTTCCACGTCCGCGCCGATATCCGTCCAGTTTTCATGCAACTGCGTGTCATTTAAGTCGCTAAACAGTTGCTGGAAGCCGCCAGCGGCAAAGAAATCCATTTTAGTTAAATAAAATTATTATTATTTTTTTGTTTTTTGTAAATTCTCCGCGTTTGCACTTGTCACTTTGGGTGTTGCAATTGTACTGCCGTGTTCTCGGGCTGCGTTTATTGTTTTTAAGTTATATTCTCTGTCTGAGATTCAATGCTGCGCCGCGTGGCAGTTCGAAATAAAAAATAAGATCAATGAGTTGGCGCATTTTTATCTACTCGATGGTCAATCAATATCGCCAATGGCATAAATGTAGATCGTAAGCGCAGTCGCCGTCCCACAGTCACCCGCAACTGGGTATTATGCGTAGTATAGGCAACAAAGTTGCCAGCTTATAGTTTTTAAATGTCGTTTGAAGAATTTTTATACCTTGGATAGGGTATATTTAGTTTGCCACGAAGTTTGTAATACCCAGCAGGAAACGTCGGAGACCCTATAAAATATATATGTATGTAAATGATCAGCATGATGAGCTGAGTCCATTTACCATGTCCAGCAGTCCCTCTGTCTGTATATACGCGAACTAGTCCTTCAGGGTTTGAGATATCGATGTGAAATTTTGCACACCTCCTTGTCTCCGCAAGAAGCTGCTCATTTCGGTCGGAACCGCCATTATCGGATCACTACAGCATATAGCTGCCATATCAAAATTTAGTCCTTGTATGGAAAACTTTTTTATTTTACGAGATATCTTCATCAAATTTAGCATGGATTATTTTCTAAAACAATAATACAATCTTCGAAGAAATTTTTTATATCGGATCACTATAGCTTATAGCTGCCATACAAACTGAACGGTCGGAATTAAGTGCTTGTATGGAAAACTTTTTTATTTGACGAGATATCTCCATAAAATGTGGCATGGATTATTGTCCAAGGTAATGGTATAATCAGATCGAACTAAGTTAGCATATATATATCTGGTATACATACTAATCATTTAAAATCTAGATTAAGATCTTTCTTTAACCTTTTATACACATGTGAAGGGTTTTATGGTTTCTGCGGTGTCGAAGTTTATGTTTTTTCCTGTTTCACATTATTTTGTCAAATATCTGGCAGCGCTGTGAATCTACTTATTACTACTCCACATAACATTAGTATAATATTTGGAATTTTTATTTTCATTCTAAATTGACCATAAAATCATACTAAAATAGCAAAACATAATTAATATAATTTTTCAATCAATGCCAACAATATGCGCGCTTGTTGTTGTTGCCCTCTATATTGGCACTTCCCAAGTGTGGCTATGCATTTGTTTACGATTGATTTGTTTTGTTCACAAACTGTCAATTTTGACGAAACACTTCACTTTAGAACACACAACCACACGACACTGCCACCACCAGCAACAACCACAACAACAAAAGCAATCACAACAATGAACCGTACGCTGTACCGTATTGTCGCCTGTCACACCATCCTTTGGGAATAATTAACACGTTCGACTTTGAACGCTATCACGCCAACACTTGCATGTGGTTGTGCGTTGCTACGGCTCATTAAGAACATACTCAGCTCAGCGCGGCATTAGCATGTTCTTGCAAGCCTTTGCGCTGCACTCCACGCGCCGCAGCTGCTTGCGCTCGGCTCGAGCTGTGATGCTGCCGCGCATGTCTTATCGCTTTGAGTCTGGCTTTTGGCTGGGTACCAAGCGGTGACAGGCCACCAACGTGTCAGCGGCAACATCGAGATCATCAGCGGTAACAACAACAATGAAAACATCAATCGTTATAGATATAAAAATAATAAAAAAACAATGACATTGTTTAAAAATAACTTTTGTTGTTGTGTGTGTATATTCATATCTCTCATTGCGTCTATCATAATACCTGGAACCTCAAATTTTGCCAGATGCGCTTTTTATTGGAATTTAAGGACCATAAACATTGTTTATCAGCATTTTTTTGGGAAAATTATTGTTGACACGTCACGTTATATACATACTAGTATTTTGCCACGGTACACTTTTCAAAATTTCGCTATTTGGGGTTTTTGCTCTCTTGAGTTATTGCGGCCATACTGTATGTGTTGGTTTCCTCAAGCCATATGTTTATAGAGATATTTTAATACAGGTTATTGTAATAACTTAAGTATAATATTTAAAGAAAAATACTATTGAGAACCAGAGTTTTTAAGCGTGCACTTCGACCGCTAAACCTTTATGACAACCTCAAATCACTGCTTGAAATTTTTTTGTCGTGAAGTAGAAAATACTTTCTTAGGCATAACATTACAATAATTTGGAAAAAAAATGGAATTTTTTTAAAGAATGAGTTACAGATGAAATGTTTTTGGCTAAAAGTCTCAACCCTGAGCTTCTAACTCGAGTTTCCAAGGGCTCCTTTACATCCTCGCCGACATGTTTGAAGTTAAAGTTTCGGTTCTTAATAGTATCATTATCACCCTCACTTTGTGAGAAGTTACCTACCAAAAAAAGCCATGAAGTTTGAGCTTAGAAAATCGGCTTTACGTAAAACCACATCTTTGAAGTTATGTCAGCTTGTATTTCCTTCGAATCTTACCTTACTTCCGTTGTATTCTGCTGCAAGTTCCGCGGGGAGAGCCTTAATTACTATAGCAAATCTCCACTGACAGACACTGTGAAAAAAAAATAGGTACGTGGTTTCTGTAATTTTGCCTCTAATCAGTTATCTTGTGATGCTTGGGTAGATTCCGCCGAAGAGTCTCTGGTGATAGAGACTGAACTGAGACTATTTTTATAGTGTTATCCAATACCGCCACAAGATCATCTTTGCTCAGCTCCAAACTCCTTCACATGTTAGAGTTATTGAAGTACACCACTTCTGCTACTGACTTAAGTCCGGAAATCTCTAGCTTATTAAGTAATACTTCGAAAGTCGCATATTAAAAATCTTAATATTCTTTACCAGGAAATGTGCGCAACGGAGCATTGTTTTTTGCTGGATCGGTCAGTTTTGGTGAAGTCTGTAGAGTCTCTTAAAATATTTGGAGATTTTTATTTTCAAAATCAAAACATCAGAATTTTTCTTTTTTCGCGATGATTCTATTTTGACTTTGAACTTTGGGTCTCTTTCAATCGGCTTTCATAGTCTACATAGTATCATTCAACTTCATGATCAGGTTGATGTTCGTATTCGTAATCGTACCAATATTCAACTTTATAACCAACTCTAGAGAACTTCTAACCTACCATGTAATCTAAGAGGAAATATTTAAAAAAACTGGCGTTTGTAGAGTGATTTTATGTTTTACATAGGCATTTTTTGGCCAAATTTAAGAAAGCAGCCTCGCCGAAGCGGTCGCATCGGGTATGTTTTGAATATATACATGGTTACTCGGATAAATGCCGATGTTGAAGTAAGGGAACTAGAATAATTGGCTCACTAATAAGTATTAAACTTATCAAAGTGATCCCTAAATGGCCGTGTCAGCTTTTCAGAGTTTTTGAGTTCTCAAATTGCAGTTGCAACCTACTGAAAGCTCAACGTACTTTTGCCTCCTTCCTTAAAGCTAAATATAGAAACATAATTTTTCTTGAGAAAATAATACAATTAGCTGCAACCATATATTGACGCAATATACACGGCTTACGAAACCACTCAACGGCCTCATAGCCAAAAAGCTACCAAATAAATCAAATGAACTCCGTCACCCACGAAACAGCATTAACAATACTTGTCGTACTACGGTAATAACCTGTATCATGGAAAGTTGTCCATTAAAAGCGCCCGCACTTGCTGCTGCCTGCTAACCGAATTATAGGCCATGGCAGAGCATTAAATTGGAAACAGCTGACGCGGGCAGAGCGCGCTGCCATGCGGCCGTTCATAATGCGCCTGTGACCGAAATATTAAAAATGATTAATGAAATGATTAATGATATCACATTACTTCCATTTCATTTGCCGACTCGTCGTCATTGCTCGCACTGCATGTCCGCGGCGCAGGAAAGACGTTAAAAAAAGCGAAATAAATTCCCCTTCAAAAAGTCATCGATAGCGTTTGTACGCTGGAAACGCTTTTCGTTTCCGGTCACAAAATAACGGCCGTTGTTATAGTACAACGTTTGTAGGTATATACTTTTAGCTGGCTTTTAGGCGCTGTGCCACTGAGCCGTTATAAAGCAGGCGGACAGCAGCAACAGCAGAGCAGCAAGAAGGCAGCGCCGTTTTGTTTCACATTTAATTTAATTTCCACAGCGCGTTGATCTTAATTTGCCGATATTGAAAATTCGATTGAGTCAAAAGCAGCGGAAGATTTTTCCGAGAAAAATCCGGAAAGTAAAAGAAAAAAGAACAAAAATGTAAGCAGTAACGTAAACGAGTTGTGGTAGGTGTGGGTGAGGATGATTGACTTTACGGCATTTTTTAAGAAATAAGACAGCGATACAAACTGATACACGTTATTTTCAGTTGAAGATTTCTTTATGAAGTCGAAAGATAACAAGAACGTCATGTCTCTTTAAATATTGAAAAGTCTTACGATTTTGTGGCGGATAGTCGTGAAGTCAGAAGTGGACTTAGTGTTGTGAAGACTATCGTAACATTACAGATTGAAGTAATGGATCTACGTCTTCGGAGCACAACCGCTCAAGCAGGCAGAATTTTTAAACTATGTTTTCCCCACATATTAATTATAAATGAATGATTGGTGAAACGGAGACCGCCAGAGGTTAGAAAATAGTAGTTGATATGATAAAAGTCTAAACTAACGTTAAGTCATTGGAGTCTATGTCAAATTGTTCATTTCAAAGATACCCATCTACATCCCTCTTGGTGGATCTATTTCGGTCAATATCTGTACAGTTAGATTCCAAATATCCGCAGCTTACGTCTCGAAAGCATTTATTTACAAGCACGTAGTAAAGTTTTAAATTATTTTAGGGATAACTGTCATTTTGAAGTTTGCATAAATGGTTCTACTTCCAAATAATCTAGTGAAGGTTTGTGACCTATTATTTTCTAGATAAACAGAAATACTCATAGCCGTCTAATGTTGCTAGAAGACAGCTTCGGCTGTTTTTCACAACAACTATCCTCTATCATATAAATAAGTGATTGACAATCTCCGAAGCTTTCTGTAACAGTCTAGTTTTTTCGGCAAAAGTTTGTAATGAGTTGGAAGCTGCCACAGCTCTCGGAAGATTGTGCTACTTTCTTTGGTCGACTAGGAATTATCTATAACTTAAGCATTATATTACCTCTCCACCTTTCTGACACCCTTACAAAGTTTTCATTTATTAACAGTAAGACTGGTAAAATCTTCTTTCTGTCTCTCTCTCTCTCTTGCAACCACCCATACTGATTTATACTTTTTAACCATGCAACAAGTCTTGCGCTCTCACTGAACTTTACGATTTGTATAGTCATATGTGTTCTCACCTTCCCATTCTTCTCTCTCTCTCTTTCTCACTCTCATTTTTCACACAGTTGAGCTAACTTGTAAACCTAATGAGAATTTGTATAATTTATGCATTGAGTAAAACAATAATCTTTCGAAGCGGAAGGAAATTATTTATTACATGCCTACTTCAATGTTTACGACGCGATAAGGGATAAGCGCATGATTTAACTGTACTTCGTGGAGGTAATTAGTGTGGAATTTACGAGCGCAGTCGGCGTCTTTGAGAATGTGTTTTGCTTATACTCAAGTGAAATGTAATTTCAAGTAGATGCACGGGTATGGATGCACTAAGATATATGCAAGAAATAATTGAAAAAATATTTTATTATATATTTTGTGACTTTTTTAATTTGTAGGAATTTTAATGAAAAAAATTAAAATTTGAGTAATAAAAATTTGAGAAATAAATTTATTATTAATTTGCACATTTTTGCTTTGGTGCAATATACATATGTATATACATATTATACAAAATGTTTCAACTTTTGTTAAGCGCCGTTATCCTCGCCTTTGGGAATTAACCGCAAGCGCCATCGCCATCGCTGACGCTCCAATTGGCAGATGCCAATACACAAATTTATATGCATACAAACATATATACATATATATATATATATATATGTAAATGTTTATGATTTATATATATATATACATATATGTGTGATATACAATTATGATTTGATTTAACTCACACACACTTGCATATCGATGCCATAACACGCGCATTTGTGCACGTGGCAGTGCCAGCAGACGATTGTCACCGCTGTTCGGCGATAAGCAGATTACACTGAAAAGCAAACAAACAAAAACCACAACTAAAGCAAACATAATAATTAAAAACTTTAAAGCTAAAATACCCTTCACAAATAAAAAGTTTTCATACAAGAATTTGATTTTGATCGGTCGATTTGTATGACAGCTATATGCTATAGTACTCCGATACTGGTGGTTCCAACAAATGAGCAGCTAATTGGAGAGAAAGTGATGTTTCAGAGCGCTATCTTAAAAAAATAGGCATTAATTCCTGTATATACAGACAGACGGACATGGCTAATTGACTCAGCTCGTCACGGTGATTATTTATACACATATTTTATAGGAGCTTCGACGTTTTTTTTGGGTGTTACAAACTTCGTGTCAAACTTTATCTACCCTGTTCAGGGTATACAAATTTAATAAAATATCAGCAAGGTATTTGATATAGGGTTGATGAGATAAAGTGAGGGCGAGCATTCTGAAAAGCCAACTGTTGAGAATACTTTTAAGTGCACAGTATATTTATTTCAGCGCCATAAATTATAAAGTGATTTAAAAACCAATTATAATAATATAATAATAATGGTACTTCTTTTTATCTCATAGCTCATTATTGGGATAAAATCTACTACTCAGGAGCCCGCGACAATTTGTATTCAGACTTCTGTACGAGGCTTTGAATGCGAATTGGTCCCGACGTGTCTCCTTTCTGATATATATTCATATAAGAAGAGCTAAGTAAAGGCTCTGTTAGTTGGTTCTAAGAGAGACGAGAGTTCGGAATGAGCGTAAACTGTGTATTCGTTCCGGTACTCGCTTTTTATGCTGTAATATAATGTGAGAAGAGCTAAAGAAAGGCTCTGTTAGTTGGTACTGAAAAAGCCGATTTCGAGACTATCTGAAATATGTATTTAATTCGAGTTCTGACACAGAAAATTCTTGAAGGTATATATTTAAAAAGTCCGCCAGCCGTTAGTAGTAGTTTAAAAAATTGTCTATATCATTTATTGAAGATAGAAATTCAGAAGAACGCTCCAGTAGACATTCGAACTCACAAATGAGCGAGTATTAGCCATGGAGTCTCTGACGCCTCTAATAGAATAGATACCTGAGTTCCTTACATCGTGTTCTCCAGACCTAAACCAATGAGGTTTGGAATCCGTGGTTACAAGACAATCAGTCCCTGGATCGAATTTTGATAGTTTTGTTAATAAGGACTCTTTGAAACATGATAAGTTCAGGGTGACTTTAAAAACATACCTTAAGAGAGTTCTTATTGTTTTGTTTTCTTTATGATCTAATGGTTTAACGAAAAAAAATTATAATTATTTGTTCGATAAGTTGTTGCCTTTAACTAACTTTTGCCTGTTGCATAATTAGGAGCAGGTAGTGGCAGACAATTTTTTTCTTATTCACCAAATCTAGCCGTTTTGGGCGTCCAACAACAGTTTTCGTCATCTTACCGCGATTCGAACTCATCCGTTTCGATTGACGTTGTCGTAATTGACTCACTTCATCAGTAACCATGCGTTTCCGAAATGGATTGATTTTGTTGCGATTCGTCGATGGAAATTCCGTCCATGAAGATAAATAGTGCGAGCCCCCTGAATCCAACAATTTCTAGAGGTAAAATCTGTAAAAAATTGTTCCGAGTCGCTCTAAGTACTTAAGGCCTGAGAGAAATTATCCTGGATCTCTCCCCCCTCTGGGTCACTGCTCGTGTTGCTCCCATACATATTTCAATTGTTGTTGTTTTTATATCTAGCCTTATTTAAATGGTTTGAAACGGTTTTTTGTGCAATGTTTACCTCTGTAGTTTGCTTTTGTCGTATCTATCAAACAAGAATTTATGATGCTGGTAGTTTTAAATCAAAAATAAATTAATTTCATTATCTTAATTATTGTGTATTTTGCACTATTAAATATCCCAAATCAACTAGAGTGCTCAAATGTCTTGCCACCTATTTCTGACTACTCGCTTACAATATTTAAGCCTGCACGCAAAGGCAACACTGAGCTTTTATTTTTTCCAGCATTCTCTCGCTCTCCAATTCACCCTCGCGGGTATTTCTTACTCATTTGCAACTGTCCGTGGAATAAGCGCTAAATTGTGCGAGGCACTTCATTTGCATTCCCTTGCATCTTCGTCCTCTTCTCCTGTAACGCTCTTCAGCGCTCTTAGCTTACCTTTGTTGCGTGGCATTAATTTAATTACGAACTTGTTGCATACAAAGAAAATTCGAATAAATGACAAATTGTGTTGCAAATTGCACTTTTAGAAATTTTCAGTCAATAGCAACTTGCAGTTTTGCACAATTTCAGCAAACTTAATTGAATGTGCAAGAATTTAATTGATATTAAAAATAAGTTGCTTTGTAATGCTGTGCAAGAGATTATTAAAGAGTGTGGGTGTAAAGAGATTAAAGTGTTGGAAATAAGGAATCGTATTTAAATTAAATATTTGAAGGTGGCAATAATTGCAATTGAAGTTAATTACTTAAATTTGCAATCACTTTGATTGAAATTATAAAATATTTTTAAAACATTTATTTAAATTAAGTTTTTTTATCTCAAGCGCAGTAAAATATTGACAAAAAAATAATTAAATTACAATTTTTTGTTTAACGAGCAATATTAAAAATAATATTGATTTATGTTTGCTATATATAATTTTAATTATTTTTAAATATTTAACTATTAGTTATTTATGATCCAGAGCACTAATTATGAGAAAAATCATTAAAATTCATGTAAATAATGAAAATTTTATTTAATGTTTTATAATTACTTAATATGAATTGTGCGGAAAATGTAGTGTATTTATAGTTTCAGGAATTACTTATGCCTTTTTTGTGTACTTTTTTGATTTATTTTTGATTTAGTTTTCGACGCTAAATAAAAAATACATATTATTTTTATTTATTGCATGTTATATGCACTACCAAACAAAAGCTTTTATTAAAATTTTTACAAAAATGAAAATTTGTTTATTAGAAAAAAATATTTTTTTAAATTATATTCCGAATTTTTTTGTAATTTTGTAAATTATTTTCGCCACCAAATAAATGCATTTACATTATTTAAATACAATTTCTTTCATACATTATTTATTTGATTTTCTGTTAATTTTATTTTATTTGCACAATAATCTTGAGCAACAAATAAATTAATTTTAACTATCAAATAATCTTTTTTTTTTTAAATTTATTAAGGAAAATAACAGTTTTTAGACTATAAAAATCTATTTCCAATCTATAATTTAAAAAACAATATGTTGTTTCTTCAATATACATATGTGCATACAAATTTAAAAATTAATAAATTATTCTTTAAAAACATATGTGTATTAAATTAACTTTTTTTTCAGTAGAAAAGCAAAAAGAATTAATTAGTTTTACACATTCTTGAATTTTATTACGTTATTAAAGAAAAATTATATCCACAAAATTTAATACTTTGTAAATGAAAAAGAAAATAAATCTACAAAATGGAAAATTTCGAAATAAAGTAAATAATCAATTCTTATACTTATGATTTTTTATTTTATTTTTGAAAAATAAAATTTGCTTTTTTATTATTTAAAACTTTTTTAAATTTAAATAAAAGTTTTTTTAAATTAAAATTTTTTTAATATATTTCTTAAGTTTTTTTATTTGAAATTATTATTTTTATTCAAAAAAACATTTTGATTTGATTAAAAAATTTTAAAATATTAAAAATATTTTTTTAGAAATTATTCTTATATATTTATTAAATTATTATATATAATACTACAAATTTATTTGAAATAAATTTTTTTATATTCATAAATATTATTTTTATATTTTTTTAGAGTTTTCAAATTTAAAAATATTTTTAAATTTTACACAAATATTGTTAGAGTTTAAATATTAACTAATTTAAACAAGCTGAATATAGAAATATGTATTTTTGGAAAATTAAAGTTTGAAGGTTTAAAATTTAGTTTTAAAAATTATTATTTTCAGAAATTTTTAAATAGTAGCATAGATAATATTTGATTTTTTTAAATTCGTTTATTATTACTGTGAATTTTTTATTTGCTATTTTTAGTTTCTATTGGTAGTTTTTTAAAAAAATATGTCTTCGTACAGACAAAAAAAAACATTTTTATTAATACTAAATTTTTAAACATTATAAATTTAAATTAAAGTAAACATTTTTATTTTATTTTGTTGTTATATTATACTATTTTTTATTATAATATATTACTGAAAACATTTTTATTGTTTGTTTTTATTAGAAAAATTATTTATTTTCACATATAAATGAATATATTATTAAAAGAAAACTATTTCCCTTCTACCACAAATTTTTTTATTTCTTATTAAAAAGTCACTATTTATATTATTGATTGACTTAATTTAATTCATTAAAAAATACTTTTTTTTATATCAAAATATTTTGGTTTATTTGAAATTATTATTTTTATTTAAAAATATTTTTTTTTATTTTAAAAATATTTTGATGTGATCTATTTTTTGGTTAAAAAAAATTTTTCGTTTTATTTTAGATAACATTTTTTTTTAATATTTATTAAATTATTATATACGATACTAAAAGTGTATTTTAAATAAATGAATTCCTAATATTCATAAATATTACTTTTGTATTTTTTAAAGAGTTTTCGAATTTAAAAATATTTATAAATATTGCACAAATTTTGTTAAAGTTTAAATAAGTTTTTTTATTTATATATAAATAAACTTCATAAATAATATTTTACTTTTTTAAATTCGTTTATTATTACTGTAAATTTTTTATTTTTAATTTTTAGTTTCAATTGGTATTTTTTTAAGCAAATATGTCTTCGTACAGACAAAAAAAAACAGTTTTTTTAATACTAAATTTTTAAATATTATAAATTTAAATTAAATTAAACATTTTTATTTTATTTTGTTGTTATATTATACTATTTTTTATTATAATATATTACTGAAAACATTTTTATTGTTCATTTCTATAAGAAAAATTATTAATTTTCAAATATAAATGAATATATTATTTAAGAAAAATATTTCTCTTCTATCACAAATTTTTTTATATCTTATTAAAAGTCAATATTTTTTTATTTGATTGAGGTAATTTTGTTAAAGTGATTACCTTAAAAAAATTTAATTTAATACTTTACAATTCTGATTTCCCACTGTGTGTATATACATATATATTTTCATACAAACTTACATAGACTATCACATATGTTTTATATTCAAACCTATTCGTCCATTTGCATTTGTTCGCTCTCAATTAGAATGATGCCGATTTATAACGCGCGTGTTTGTGTATGGTCTAAGCGAAACTGCTTATCATTTACCTTTACTTACATTGGTTAACACTGTTCAGCAAGTTATTTGCGCCCACCGGCAATTCGGTTGGAGTTAAATTGCATTGTGGTCGGCGGTGTTGCCACAGAGAGGAGGCGTGCGGTTATACAAGTACAACGTTTCTAAGCATTGTACATACGAAGAACAGCGGAAGAAAATGAGATAAAGCCGAAGAATTAGACAGCATGTTGTTGAGAAATAAAGTAAGATAATGAGTTTAAAGAGTGCGCCGAAAGAGGTCTTACTACATATTATATTCAAATAACGGTTATTAGAAGCAGTTGTATAAAATTTATTATATATGTTTTAAGAATAAGTGTGGCAACCTTTTACAGAGCAATGCAAATTCAATTATTTTTATTCGTAGTTTCAAAGGATTGGCACACATATTTTAGAACATTTTTAAATAGCTTTCGAAATTTTATAAAAAAAAAAAACGGTGGCAACTCCTTTTTACAGAGCTATGGAAATTTAATTATATATTTTTTATTTCGCAGGATTGACACGCATAACTTATGTAAATTTTGAATAAATTTAGAGACTTTAAAAAAAAATTTTTTGAAGGGTGGCAACTCATATATATATTTTTTTTTGATTGTTTCTAGTAAGGTGAATTCAGTGAGGTCCTCATTACCACGCCCTATTAATTTTTGGCAATATTTTAAATTTTAATAATAATATATTTTAATTTTTTTGAACGTTGGTAACCTTTAAATGAATAATGACTTAAAGTTTTCCATAAACGAATGAATAGTAAAACTTACATGCCAAGAACTAAAAAATAAAAAATTTCATGCAAATATAAATATATTTTGAGACAATGCGTTCCATTTATAGGGCTGCCATATTTTAATATTTTGTTTAACAATATTTAAAAATTCAAAATTTCCTAAACAGTCTTAAAACAACCTTACAAATAACTCGGTTTAATTTCTAAATTCTCTTCAAATTTTGTTTCCTTCCAACTTGATAAAGATTTTAATTTTCAAGCATCAAACTAACCCCAAGCCACAATTCATGCACCACTAGCCACCACACAATCATAGCTGCACTTTCGATGCAAAAATAAAATAAAAGCAAATAAAAATTCCCAAAGAGATAAATACTTTTATTGTCAATTTTCGGCAATTTCCGCACTAGAACACGTACGAAAATTCATGCGATAATATATTTATGTGCGTTTAAAAATTGGAACGACTCTGGCACAGATGCCACAACTTTTGCTCGTCGAGAATAAAATCAGAAAATAGTGAAATAAAAATTGGAAAAGTAAAATAAATGAAAAAATACCCACTCAGGTACACTTTCTTGTTAAGACAAAGCGACGATTTTGGCAAATACGAGTAGCAATGGTTCAATTACCCTTAGAAAATAGTCAAATAACAAGAGAAAAAGAGAAAATAAACACAAAACACTAAGCAAACTCAGTGCAATAAGGTGCATGGCAGAAACGAAACTCAAAACGAATATATTTTTGGGTATATACTTGGTTGTGGGATTCGACATACCTGAATGGCTATTCGATTACACAGCAGTCACGTATGGCATCGGCGAGCATAGACTCACTGTACACTGAGCGAAAAAAACAATTGTGTTAGGTTTGAAATCAAGAATTTACCATATTTGCGGTTTCGAGATCGTTCACAAACTATTTCAAGTACTAAAAATTACCGTTTCAATTTTTTAAGAGCTTGAAATCTATATTATTCTGAAGATAGAAGTCATTTGAAATGATGAAAGCAGATTCTAAACAGCGCAATCCATTTGCATTCCGTTTCAAGATAAATGAGGTTATGTTAGGACTTTGCGGCTTATTTACAAACGGGAGATTAGGTAAGGTTTGCCGAAAAATAGAGGAGAAATTCTTAACAAGGAATTCTTAACAAAGAAGGCTATCTTTTTACAAGCTACTAATATTGCATACAATTTATAATATAATATAATAATTTAGGACGAAGTGTGGCAACCTTTTACAGAGCAATGCAAACTTAATTATTTTTATTCGTGTTTCTATAAGATTGACACACATATTTTAGAACATTTATATTTAAATTTAGAAATTTTGAGAAACATTTTTTTAGAAAGTTGGCAACTCCTTCTACAGATATATGTATGCAAATTTAGTTATTTTTACTCGCTTTTAAAGGCTTGTCACGCATATTGTAGAACATTCTTAAATAAATTAAGAATCTTTAAGAAAAGAAATGTAGAAAGGTGGCAACTGCCTTTTAAACGCGATGTAAATTTATTATTTTTATTCGTGCTTTCATAGGAATGACACGCATATACTAGTTACATTTTAAATAAATTTAGAGGCTCTAAAAATTTTTTTTGTAAAGGGTGGCAACTCACATTCTTTATTTTTATTGTTCTACCACGTTTTTTTAATTTTTGCAATATTTTAAAATTAAATGTTAATACAATTTGGTTTATATTAAAAGTTTTTAACTCTTTAATGAATAAAGAATGAGTCCAACTTGCCTTCCTCCATCCAGATTTGGCAAAGAGCGTCCAATAAAATATTTTGCCGCACCACATTTGAACCTATTGGACAGTCTCTAGTCAGAACACCTACAACTGCGGCGGGATTGGCTTTGTTTATCACAAGATTACAGAGCGACAATTTCAGCTACGATCCCTGTGATGCCAAACAGATTCTCTCTCAATGAATGAGCAACTCTGTTTTGACGAAAATTTCGATATCAGGTTAGTACCCTTAGATAGTTAAGAACCCGAAAAAATCAAGAATTCTTTGAAAATAGAATATGTGCTTGTTTTCTCTATATTTTATGTAACAAAGATTAAATTTTTCTTTATTTAAGACTAAAAGTCAAGTTGACTAACCATTCTTATATAGTTAAAATTAGTTCAGTCCAGTTCTCAACCAAATAGTCTGCCAACACCAACAGCAACTTGCAAAAGGAATGTCTTATGAGGAGCCAAATACAATATATTCATAAAACTTTCTGATTCAGTGAGATTCTGAGCTACACCTCTGTTTTGCTTCAGTTCCATAATTCGGATTACCAAATATATTTGAATGGATGGATCAAAATCTAGAGGTCTTAAGTAAAGACAACTTACTCAACTTTGCCAATAAAGTAACTGGGCTCTGTCAGGTAATTTAAGCTCCTTATTTTTTCTTGGAATAATTTTCGCCCAAAATTCAAAACTCAGAAGGATCTGCGGCTGTACTGTATATTAATAAGGTTCGAATCCGTTTGTTTACAATTCCAACGAGGTTCAATGAAATAGATGAAATTTTTCCTCATACCTGTACGGATGATAGAGCCATGTTTCACTGGTAACCAAAACCAGTAAGAAGACGCTAAGAAGACGAAAGAGAAATCCGTTATGTATTCCGTGTTTAAGTTTATTGGAATGTTAATGGGTTTTCAAGTTGCTTTTCAATGTTCGAGAACTTGAGATCAAACACGAAGTTCCGAGTGGACCGAGAGGACTTCGTTTAGCATAGAGATCTGATTGAGAAAGAAGATGGATTACTTAATGGTGGGTTTCGCTTCTTACCTAAAAATTTCTTCAGTGCATTTATATGCAATACTGGCTTGTGCACGTTTCTATGACATAATAAAATGATATGAAGAGCTACAATATTTATAAATAACGTATAGCAGAGTGAGTACACCCACACGTACTCGCATATAATGGTACATCCATACGTGTGCATTTAAGCGCACTAATACTTGGAAGATTTCACTTTTCAAACTTATTTGTTTTCTCCCAATGATGCGCTTGTGGTTTTTGTTGTTGCTTATTTATTTAAACGCTCATTTACTCTATTTTCTGCTTTTTTTGTTTACAGAGATATTTAGCTGGCTTCTGTGACTGCTTAAGATTTATGCAATTGCTATTGTTCAACTTTGATTGCTTTGTTGCACTGTTTGCTTTGAAATTTTTATTGTTTTTAGTCAATTTTCGTTTAAATTTGCTCTATTGAAAACGTTTCACACTAAATTTAACTTGATTGACTTGCTAAAGAGTTCCTTTGTGTGTGCTGTTTAGAATTTCAAAATCGAATTACGCGCTTCATTTGTTCGAATTGTTGTTGTTGCAAATTGTTAGTGCCTAAGTGTGCATAATGCAATTAGACAGTGAAAACAATATGTTTATTTTCTAGGAAATTGACAAGTCAAACCAGCTCATATTAATATAATAAATTTTGCGATGCTATTAAATTTTTCTACGAATTAGTTATTTAACTATGAGATAGTAAAGTAAAAATTAAAAAAACATAAAAAACTATATGCATTGTTTATTCATATTTTGTAAACACTTTTTTTTATTATTGCAAAAAATAATTTTATTTAATTATGACAATTTTTTACAAAAATAATTTGCGGATTTAATATATTTTTGCGAATTTCCACTATCTTTTTTTTTAAATTTTCGGTATTCTTTTTACAAAAACTCCGATTAATTTACAAACATTTTCAAATATTTTAATTTGTAAAGATTTTGATATTGTTTACACAAAATTCAGTTTTTTTTCTTTTAAATTTTTTTTTTTTAAATTTTCTTTATTTCCATGTGTTTTGAAAAAAAATTTACTTTTTTCACAACGTTGAAATAGTTTCAATTTTAGCTTTTTTATTTAACATCTTTAATGTTATTTTCAAAAATTAAATTTTTTTCAATTTCGTTAATTTTTCAAAAAAAAAAAGTTTATATCCTTTTACAAAACTTAAAACAAATTTCACAAATTTTTAAATAATATATATTTGACAAAAGTTTTATATTTCTTTTGCAAATATGTTGAAATTGATTCAAAAAGTAATTTATTAATTATTAATCCCGAAATTTAATTTTGATACATTTTTACAAACAAAAGCTTATTGATGGCATTAAATTTTTTTTACAAATTTCAATATTTTAATTTTAGAATTTTTTCACATAAATGTTGACTTTTCTTGCATAAGTTTTCTGCACAAACGTTTAAAATATTTTTGAACAATTTCGAATTTAAAAATATTTTTGAAAAATTTTGAATATTGTATTGAAAAAAATTTTAATTCTTTTATTTTGGAAAAATTTTGTATTAAAACACGTTCTAAAATTTTTCAAAAATATTTTGATTCTTTTGTGCAAAAATATTAAAATATTTTTGTAAAACCTATGATATATTTTTAAAAAATGTTTATTTATATTTTTACAAAAATTTTGATATTTTTATTTTGGAATTTAAAAATAATATTATATTAGGATATAGCATCATTAATTTTTACTTTTTTTGCACACGTTTTCTTCACAAACGTTTGAAATATTTTTAAAATTTTGAAGATTGTATTGAAAAAAATTTTAAGTTTGTTTTATTTTGGAAAAATTTTGAATTTTGTATAAAAAAAAGTTTTTAAATTTTTCAAAAATATTTTGATTCTTTTGTGCAAAAACATTGGTATATATTTGCAAAACCTTTAAAATATTTTAAAAAAATTTTGTAATTATATTTTAATAAAAGTTTTGATGTTTTTTTTTTTTTGAAATATATTAATTAATGTATTTGTGTAAATATTATGACATAGCATTAATTTATGGCAAAAATTTTAAAAATTTTTTGTTGAACTTTGAAATTTTTTTGTTTTTCTGTACACAAAATATAACTTTTTGCAAATTGGTTAATATTTTTTTTTTGAACAAAATTTTTTTTGGTTATATTTTTTTCGAAAAAATTAATTTTTTTTACATAAGTAAATACATTTTTTAAATCTTTTTTTCGTAAAATTTAAAATTTTTTACTTAAAATTTTTATATTTTTTACACACAAAAGTTTTTTTTTGGTCGCGAAATTTTAAAATATTTCTCCAAAATCTGAAATCTTTCTACAAAAGTGTGCTGACGTTTTGACAAAATTTTAAAATTTTTTTCAATATTGCAATTGTTTTTGATCTTTGATTCATTAGGCATATCTTAAGAAGCTTGTTATTATTGTTAGAGTTGTCGAGATTGTTTGCACTCCATAGCTGCAGTTCCAATTTAGTGTCCATTTTCCTTTATCAAGCTTATTCATCAACCTTTTTTCCTCTTAGCATTGAATATTTTTCTAATTATTTAAGTGTTTCTCAAGTAATTCATGTAACTTTGGATAACAAGATTTACGTAATCATTCAGAAATTTCTCTCAATTTGTGAAGTTCATCAGCTCTACTGCAGTTGGTTAGATTACCGATCAGTCTCAACTTGATACCTGATATACTCAATAGTTATGAAAAATGTTAAGCCCTTCTACTACAAAACGCTACATCCGATCTAACTGATCCTGGGGGATATTTGGCTCAGATTCGTTTAGATGATTCATATATGAGAAGTGTGCTGGGTTTTCTAAGCTCGAAGGACTTTTTGCAAGGTTATTCAAATATGTCTGAATGATTTCAAAATTTATTGTGATCTTATAAAGAGTACAGACATCCAAATACACAGTAAGGTCATAAAAATATTGAGAATGACTTCAAGAGGCACTCGTATGCAGATATCTACTCCGCACAGCTGTTGTGGATGCCTTTTTAAGTTTGAAAAGCTCATTTAGGTACAAGTATACTGTAGTCAGGTGTACCTATATACATGCCTGTATACTGCTCTCACTCATCTTCTTTGTGTATTGTTAGTCTTATTAATAGCACGATTATGTCGGCAAAGTGCGTGCTTTCGCTTGAAAT
Organism: Bactrocera oleae; assembly: GCF_042242935.1. Taxonomy (NCBI): domain Eukaryota; kingdom Metazoa; phylum Arthropoda; class Insecta; order Diptera; family Tephritidae; genus Bactrocera; species Bactrocera oleae. Next base: position 8,581,698 of record NC_091539.1, read on the forward strand.
AACCACCTTCTTTGGCCTTTCACCATTATTTTCTCATTTACATTTCATTTTCATTTCCAACCACAACTTCCGCTTCCACATGCTCACTTTTTCATTTCAATTCATTTCATTTAATGTCATTTCCTTTCGCTGCTTTGCACTTTAAACTCTCAGATGCTTCTTCTTCCTTTATCCTCTTTGGGGGCACGTGTTAAAGTATGGTATCTATATATGTACATAAATATATGTATGTGTGTGCCTCGGTTTGATTGCGATTTTTAACATTTTTAATGTGTCCATATAAATCAGCTAAACCGCAGAAAGCACAAACACACAGATACAAAAACAATTCTTAATAAAAATAATCAAAAGAACTCGCTAAAGTGACGGAAACAGCAGAGCAAGTTGTTAGTGTATGGTAGATTTGGCAAAGACTTGAATTGCTGAGTTGCGCCACTTAAAATTGTTGTTGGCAATACAGCAAAGCCGCAACGTGAACGAAAGAAAAAGTCATAAAAGAAGAAGTAAGCGCTTACGAAAAGGATTATGTTGTATGCAAAAGGAAGCACTGTACTGAGCTGGAACCACAACGAAATAAAATTTGGTAAGACAAGCGAAATGAGCGACTGAAGTCGAGCTGACGAGCTAAGTAAATGATTTATGTGCCAAATTTTCATTAAGCTTGCTGTGGAGATTTCACAAATTGTCTTTTTGTAACCCTTATTCCTTCTAAGCTGTACTTCTAGCTACTAGGCATCTTCTCAAATACTTCTACTTAATTTTTTTGAAAGCTCTGTGTAGTATGACGATTCTGTCCATACAAACTCTGCGTGCCGTGAGGGATCCTTCGTAGTTCACCTGCTTTATTGTGCTAGCAAACTGGGCTCCAGTAATTCTACTCCGTTAATAATTCAATTTGAGTTCTCTTCAAGCCCTAAAACTCTCTACTTCTTAAATTCTCTTTTTACTTAAATTTTATTTATAGATCGCACATTCGTCTGTTACCCACCACTCTGCAGAGCTTGTCTCAGAGTGTTAGGTATCCTACAGCTACCAAAGATGTCTGTTTCTATTTTATCAAGCTAAACAGCTTCTATTCATGTAGAAATTTATTCTTCGAGTGTTCTAAGTCACATTTACCTTCCGTTTAGTATATTTTGCTCGGATTGCTTACCCATATTTCTCTTCGATCTCTTTGACCTCAGCGACTTATCCATATATTTTATTTCAATGTACAGCGAAACAATTTTTTGTGGTAGAGCTAATTTCTAAAACTACGATTTGTTACCGTATCCATATAAACTATTTTTTTTATTGGCTTCAATTTAGTCGTAAAGATCTCCGCAGGTCTCTCGAGCTTGTAAAAATCACGAACTTTATGCTACTACAATTACTGCATTCCTGGTGGTTCCAAATTTACTTATACCTAAGGATCAGTCTGTTAAAGTTTGAGCAAAGCCCAAGCTGTCGAGACTGGGTTATTGACAGCACATGGAAGAGCTGTCGAGATATGTAGAAGCTTTTGAGTAGAAATCAGCTTTTCTTTTTTAACTCAAAGTTGGCTAAACTGGAGAGCCTCGATCTCTTTACACTTTTTCGGCAGTATTGATTATTTTTTAGCTCTCTTTCAGGGAAATTCCAGTACGATCTTCTGAAAACAACCTATACTCTTTCTGTCATTTTTGTATTAAATGTGTTTATAGAATCTTTCAATACTTCACGGCGAATACTAGGCTGCGTTTGTAGATTATTCAAATAACTCGATTTTTTATAGGGAACCGGATTTCTTTAGACTATCATAGTTCTAATTATAACCCCATGGAAGATCCTTTAGGCCAATATATTTTAGCTCCCAACCTTTTTGTACCAGCAAATTGCGAATTCCTTAGAGAGCTCATCATTTTAGATTGTAAGCATCTTTGAACGGTTAACTCGACAGTAAATTGCAATGCGTTCAATTGAAGTTTTCCAATTTTTAAATTCCATCAAAGTAAACAGCGGAATAACAATGAAAATTTATGATCGCTCAACAATTTGTAGAACCCTAGGTGGCAGGAATGCTGCTCGCGAGACCACATGCTTGCACTCTTCTTTATTACAAATAATTTAAACAATACCGACACATGCTGTTGCTACAATTTGTTGCACCTTTCATTTGTCACACACGCCAACACGAGTCTGTGGCAACCTTACTCTATTTACACACACGCTCCGACGATATTTATTGTGCCCAAGCACGAACTTTCATGCCATTCCAAGCGCATTAGTGGGCAAAAATTTAGAAAACAATAAAAGTAATGCCAGATATAACAACAATATAAGTGACAACAACAATTTGTTGCCACAAGTAAGTAGCGCATGGGGAGCAGATAAGCAGTTGCGGGTTTCTAGCGAACGCAGCACTGCAGATAGCGCCCGTATGCTGCACGCATATGTGGCATGCGGCAAGGAATGCGAGGCGCTAGGTGCTTGAGAGGCGCTAAATAAAACAAAAGCCTTCGCTGGCGTGAAGTAAAGCGAAATAAAAATGTATGAGGCGCGAAAAAGTTGCGGTGCACACTGCCACAAATGCGCGGACACATATTGACGCAACGTCAGGTGCACTTGCAGTGTTGCATTTGCATCGTAAATGGGGGTAGAGGTAGTGAAACGATACAAAGTGTGAGCGGGAAATTGCTTGCTATTGTTTGGCGCAATTACCGACGCCGTGAAAGCAAGGATGTTGTCTTGCGATGAGCGCAAAGAACACACGAATGCATGCATGAATATTTGTAAAAATAGTAAGCAAAGCGTGTTCCTTTAGGAGTACTTCGATGTTGGTTTAAGGTGAAACAATTTTTGAATAGTGCTCCAAGGAATTTCAGTGTTAAGATCGGTGACCGACAGCGTCTAACTGGCTCATATTGACGGCTTAAGAATTCCAAATCTTATGACTTTGGATACCAATCTTCGTCCAATACAGCTTCATACAGCATATGGTCACGGGTCGATAGAAGGAGATCACGAGAACTTTTGAATTTGACAAAACTACTGTATTGATTCTAATAAGTAAAGTTGCTCACTGTTTAGCACACGTAGTCGCCGCGTAGTGGTATAACTTTCGCTTTAAATGTCCAGGGTTGGTTAATTTGTGACTCCAGTAGCTTCGACTGTATTGTTTTAGCACATCAATGAAAGAAATGGAGTCGAAACTTTAGTAGTATGTTTATCTTGAACAGTAATTATCATGAACCCTCACCAACAGCAACTCATAGTGAATCCTTTCTGGATTGGAGTCGATCGTGTTGCTAAGTCAACATCCAGAAGTACGAAAGCTCTAAATTCAATTACATAAAAAGCTGAGTTGAAGTTAAAGAAGCGGAATATTTTACATCGCCGACTTTGGAGCCGATGTAAAGTGTGGTGTCTTTTTCCCCAAAAGAGACAGAGCTCTTGGGTATGTCGTGGAGTAGTCAATCTCGGTCTCGTCCATATCTTTCTTCACTAAAAGCAACAGTATTTAGTATCGAAAGAGTGAACTTTAGCTTCAGCACCTCTCATATGGGGCCAGCTTACCAAATGTTAAGCCCTTTTTGTAGAACTAAAAACTCGACTCGGTCCTTAGCAGCGGCGCATCACACTAATGTGGCTACCTCCAATTGAATGCATGCAATTTCTGCTGTGGTAAAATCATTCTTTTATTATTCCCCAACTCTTTTCGTGCCCTTTTCAACTCACTATCAATTCTTTTTCTTAAAAGCTTTCCAGACAAGGCAGCACATTTTCTTTGCACTTGCTTGCCGCTCAATTTTCTTCCTTTGCCACCTCCTTTCAGCACTGATTCCCGCAGTGCTCTTTCAGCACTTACTACGTGCCGTTTGTGCTTAAGACAAGTATTGCAACAACAAGCATAAGAATGGCATTGTGTAAATAAAACAATAATCGTGCATTACAACAACACGCATGGTCGCAATTCCGCTTGAGCGTTGAGATAAGCACATCGTAAGTATGCTCGCTGATTGCACGTTTCGCGGCCATAAGTGCACGAAGCCGAGAGGCAGTAGGAAATTTATACAATGTGGTTTAAAGGATATAGAAGAAAGAAGAAGGTAGAAACAGGAAATGGTACGGTAGTCATGGCTCTGGAGCTTTGTAAAACACATTTGGGCTTTAATCGGATTGAACCGTTAGCACACGCCCATATGTCAGGCGAAGAAATGTGAGATATGGAAAGAAAATCAGTATTTTAGAAACAGATATTCATTAACTCTTTTCTGGGACTCTATTTGATACAGTTATTCAACTTCAGTATCTATTTTTTCGAGAAAATTTTATATCTTCGTATTTTAAAGTGAACTCAAGTATATGTGGCGTGAGAGGTCCATAGACAAGCTCCCTCACATCTTGCCAGTTATTCTGTAGAGGTCAGTACTGCCCGTTTATTATCCTACCCATTTCATTACTGAGAGTAATTATTTTCAATTTACTGGAGTTCAGGACTATTTCATCTCAGCGCGAAGATCAAAAAACGAAGCTGGGTATTGAATATTGCTTTTGACATCCGTATGTATAGATTAGTCTTTAAAGAATAGTAATAAGGGTAAGCTGATCTACATTTAGAGCTTGGAGACTACGTTTTGTGTTTTTAATGGTTGTGGCGAGACGAGGCAGGTTGACGGACTTAGTTTAAGTGAATCAAATGGATTTATCTTCTTTTGTTTAAACCATCCTTTCCATTTTTAATCGTGGATTATGGACTTTACGATGCTGAACTATCCAACCCAAGTTGCATTACCTTCTTGCGATCGATATCAAGTCTACAGTTGACGCATGAGATCGCTTGATTAGGGTTGGATAGACCAAACCCGCGGAGGTAGGAGTATTGCTATCTCGTCAAGTCAAAATCGAGAACACGTCGACAGTGGATCAATATATCTGTGGAATTTTACAAGAGACCACAAACTTTCCGGCAGACGCGGTCTGCTCTGCTCTCTACAAGTATATCGTTATCGACATTTTCCATTTCCGCCAAGGTATCCCATGTGTCATTTTATTTATTTGCCTTCATTTGACACGTTGCCATTATTTGTTTGTTTATATATTAGTTTGTATGTATTGCAAATGATGCGGGTAATGTGTTTCGCCATTATATTGTTTTTCCTTTCAACTTCTACACAGCCATTGTCCTTTCAATGCCGCACATTTGTACTTGTATAAATAAGTTAATGTTAATTAGCCGTTAATTGGTTTCCTTCCTGTACAGTCGAGTTCAAAATGAGCAGAGTGTTGTGAAATTTTGTTTCTTGTGTGGTGGGTACAGAAGGGTTGCAAAGAGACGTACAATTGTAGAAAAAGTAGCTCATGAATAGAGCATTCAATTTTTAGAAAGATACTCTGATAGAGTTAGAGGTGAATCTTGAAGTTTGGTCACTAGATAGAAAAGTTTCTTTATTATTACATGATATACATATATTCATTCCCAGTGAGCTCACCCTTTTCGAGCGCTCTGGTGGCTTTTGAACTCAGATCTCTAGATCAGATATCAGATAATTACAGCTGAGTGGAGCGGACTGGCTAGATAGTTTTTGAATTTTCTTGGTAAACCCTTGATAGGTTAGAATAGCCAAATCTTGGACTTGATTTGAATTCCGTGAATAACGAAATCGGGTATTGTAACAGAATGGTCAATTTCCTTCTCGAAGTGTTATACTCGGAATGAAATATTCAAGTGTCTGAGGCAGCCCCTAAAGTGCAATTTATGAACTATTCGTTTTTTCGTATACAAGCTCCTTCCCTTGAGTTAGGCGAGTTTTAGAGACTGTAAGATGGCTGAGCTTCCTTCTTGAGTTTTATCAACAATATTTGTGTGGATTTGGAAAGCTGTTGTGGACTCAACACTGAAACGAAACCTTTTTCTACTACAGCTATAACTATTTCCCGAATGAAAGCCAGCTCAGTGTAGACAATAATCTAAATATAGAATCGATATCCAGGAGGAGACGACGCTATGGAAAATACTATTATAAGATAGCTATTTTATGGAATTTTGAAATGATTGGATATAATAGAGTATAGGCATCAATAGGCAAGGTTCTACCGGTCTCTCCGACTACTCTAATCGCTGCACAGTTTTCGGCAGTATTTTACATATACAACTCACTATTGTACAATATTACGAATATTTCGGATTTCAAACTGATCTTTCGGAGTTAATATAGTTCAAATGCTAGCATTTGATGAGTAAAATCTTCTGCAGGGGCAAAGAACTGTGTAGATAATTACTGTATATATAGATAAAAAAAACTTAGACTCTTGTGTATGTGAAAATATCAGAGCTCGGACATTAGACTACGCTTCCAAGACATGACACTACGTTAGCACGAATGTAAGTAACGGGAAGAGATGCGGATTATTGACCGGCTGAGGACTGTCCACTTGTCAGCATTCCTCTTAATTATTTGGGGAATGTTTTTTTTTTGCTACAACAATAGCAAGTCCTCAGTTAACGAATGCGTATGTTTGCGAATGTATTCATGTCACCCACTATGCGAAAGCATATTCTTATCGTGTCTTCTGTGAAGAGTTTTATGTGTAAGTCTAGGCGCACAATAGATACTAAAACAATTTAAATTTTACATATTTTAAAGGCATTTTTTTTAAATACCGACGTTTAAAAAAGCAACTCTTTATCAAAAGCTGCTCCTGGCGTAAATTTAAAAAAAAAAAAACAGATTTATGCAGTCAATTGGCTTTTATAATTTCATATGCTTATTAACGAAAAAAATTCTTTCTGTAGCAATGTAAATGTAAAATTTCGCATATTAAAAAAAAACATTAAAAACACTTGATGCTGAAAATAATGGTAAAATTTTTTTTAAACTTAAATTCAGATGTTAAAAATTTACGATTGCTGATTGAGTAGTCGGCAGGCAGCGTTATATAAAAGGTCAATAAAATATAAATTTTCATGGAAAAAATTAAATGAGAAAATTCATATGAAAATCACTCAATTTGACACTCAAAAAAAAGCGCAACAAAGAACAACATAAATTTCATGCGTAAACTCAATTAACTAGCGGATGCTGGTTTATGTATTTTTTTCTTTAATTTTCTTGTTGTCATAACTGCGTGTTTTTTGCCGCATGCCACGAACTCGGTATGCTTCAGTTATTGATAATTTTTTTGTTAATAATATACTACATTGTATGTTTGTAGTATTGCATATAATTTGCACTTTTTTGCTTTGCTCTTTTGGTTACATGTACTACCTGGTAAGCTTGTTACATGTACAACACTTAATGTGGCAACACGTGAGTAACCGCTATAGCGACCACAGCAAGAGAGGTGTGCAAAATAAGTTAATATAATTTGATGTGATTTTGGTGAGTTTTTTTTTCACCTCTTTTTTGTTGGCGCTTGTTGTTAAGTGGGCATGTTCCAGGTCGCAAAGGTGTACTAAGCTATTCCAAGAGCGTAAATGACAGTTTATTATTAAATTTCTTTAGACTATGTACGCTGAATCGAAGTCGATCAATTTTCGATACAGCATGAGCTATATTATATATCCATCTCAAATTAAATGACTATTATCATCAATCAGCATCGTTAAGAAGTGGGGTTCATAGGTACGATCTGTGAAGAAAAGTACTCACAGAACTACTGTTCAAAAAAGGTCGAAAGACAGTAATAAGTCACAGTGCCCTGTATCATGAATTAAGTTACAGATACACGTCAGATGGGGTATACTCGAAATGGTATTCTTTAAGAAAGAAATATCTGGAGTTGGTAAAGCTGTTTGCAGTATTTTCTTGGGCAAATCGGAAGATTAGCAATGCCGAACAGAGCGACCTGGGTAGGTAGGTAGGTAGAATGGCTGTCTGATGACGCATCTATCTATACCTTTAGGAGGCCCATTGTGAAACTATCGGTACTAAAATATTCTCACTCTGTTATGTCCTCTCTGAATCTCCCCATATTTCTAATGAAGTTCATCAGTACAAAAAATTTTATTTGTACAACCTCCGAAATATCGTCAAAAACCCTCGACCGATAATTGCGATTCTTTTCATATACAAAACTTTGCATTAGCAACCTAGAGGTTGCGAAATCAATATTATCACAACAAGTCGTAGACGGTAGAGATCTTATCTTATTAGGACTCACCCTATCACATACTACTATACTAGTCACTTAGAGGTAGAACTCTTCGCTGGAACTCCCAATCTTGGCGAAGTTAAGGTGCACATAGTTTGGAGCTTAAGATTTTACTTATTTGAAAAAAGTCGTCAGATGAATGTCTGATTCCAGGCTGGAGCGTTAGGAATTTAATACTAAAGCTTTACACTTTACTTTTTTCCTCCCAGCTTTAATTCTAATGTATGGTTACATTCTGGCGGCATCCACCTACCGATCTATATACTATCACTAAACTTAGTACGGATGTCTGAATATCACAATATACTGCGAACGGAATCCCAGAATCTTTCAATGGAAAATATAAGGTTTTGTTGGAATAATCTTTGTAGCCATGAGTCATTCTATTTGAAATTTTCGTATAAGAGCTCCTCGGCTCCGACGACTGTGTTTTAGTTTCACGTTTGCTCTAGTCGAGTTTTTAGTCGAAGTTAATTGCAGAGGTTGTTGGTTTTGCATCGGCTGCAACAATAATTCTTACAATTCGGAGTAATAGAGCTGTATTCGTTCCAAATAGTGGGGATTTCGACACAGAAGGTAGACCTATTGGTTTTAGATGAGACTATAAGGAGCTGTGGCCAATCAAATAACTGATGCGCAACACGATGACGCATTGAAGCATTGGATAACCGGATAACAATCTTTCCTTGAGTAGAAGCAGAACAGAACAAATAAATTGAGCTGGCTTTCTGAAATTAATGGAAGCATCTTATACCACAGTTTGGGAATCAGCAGAGACTTGTTAGAGTTAATAATTTTTCCGGTGCGTCCAATTACTAGATTGATTGTAAAACTGAGTGGCAAGCTCTGACTTTGTTTTGTGGTATGTAGTTTATAGTATGTCAATTATATATTTATATATATGTACATATGCCACTTGTTATGTATATCATTATTTAACAAACCACCCTGCGTGTTTAGCATGTATTGCAAGCTGTTGTTCATTTGTGGCAAGTGCCTAACAAGCGCAGTCAATTTGTGGCAGCAGCCAGGCAAACAACTTCGGAGTGAAAAAAGGTGCAAACTTTTTATTGCCGCATACAACATGCATACTTTCATATAAACCAACAGCTATAGTTGCAACAAAAAGAAATTAGCGCTGCATTGCCATGTCACTCGTGCAACACGAAAATTTGCAACAAATTAATTTCGAATTTTTCGCACACGACTTTAATTTTGTTTTTTTCTCCATTTGGTTTTAACATTAATTTGCTCGACAATGCATGCTGCAAAGCCTCACTGGTTGCAAATATGCTTGCAACATATAAAATGTATGTGAATGGAAGTGTGTGGCATGCATTTTGCGTGCATGTCAGCGTTCATTGTTCAATTAGGTACCCCAGCTGACTGCCCGCCATCTTGGTTACCTTGTTGCATGCAACAATGCGTTTTTGTAACCAATGAGTGCATACAACATGCCGCAAGTGTCATGTCGCATGTAACAGCATGCCAAATATTGTGACCTTTTGCTCAACTGTGCTTGTATGTGTGTGTTTGCTTATTTTCCCATTGCCTTTGCAATTTAAAATTTATTGTCTGCCCGCAGTTTTGTGAAAAAATTGAGAAAGTAAAAATTAGTTGCACAAATTTGCAATAAAATTTAAATGTGGCAACGTCAAACTATAAATTCCGGCATCAACTTTTGTCCAACCAAAAGTATTTGAGCTTTAATTTTGGTGCAAAAAGGCGCCTGCAATTGTGTTGCTTCGTCCAGACCTTCAACACCATAAAACTAATATTGTTCAGCCAAGCTTCAAAGCTTTTTTGGTCGAAAAAATGCAAGATAGGGTTGAGGTTTGTGAAACGCGGCATTACACGAAGTATGACTTTAACTCAGGCAAAGCGACAAAACGGCCTGACAACATAATCTGTATGCCTGGTTTAGAAATCGTAAGGCAAAAAGTCAACTATTTCGCAGGGATCAGCAGAAATTTTTGTCAGCTTAGTTGTTTCAAACACCAGATTCTGAATTAAACCCAAAGGTTACCAAAGAAAGTCATTGCAATACTGAAAGCAAGCTAGGAAGTAGGGAAAAATTTTTAGATTCGAAATCTTAAAATGGGCATCATTGAAAACTTAAGCGTGCCAATATCACTATATAGTCCTTCAGCGAAAAGAAAGTCTTACGAGACTAATAAATATTTTTGATATGGCGACGGAAATTCCTCTTCATAACATTATCTCTTCATATGTAATGTAAAGTTTTCGAGTTTTCTTGCTCAAGATCCAGGAAGTACTTAGAACCTTTGGAATAAATTTATCTATCAATAGCGAAGTGTTTCGAATCGCTTTACGAAAAGAGAGAGACTTCTGACCACATACTACAGGTTTCCGTACCCAGGTTTGATTTTTACCGACGTTAGTTTGTGTTTCATCGTTCTAGATTTTGAATTATCATGACTTTTCTCATCCACCACCTAGAGATCACATAGCATATATTGACAAAACTACTTATAAATGGTTCGCTAGGGTGTGTGATCTTGGTCTTACCGCACAAGTAACTTAATTTGGATCTTGGTCTCTGTCTTACCCTATACATGAATTGGTTTGGATCAAGTTTGAGACATATTCTCTATAACAATTTAGCTTTTACCTCAGCTAGGGTGCAGTACAACTGTTCATAAGGTTAGCTGAAGCGATTATCTTTCATCAAGGAGCTGGTTGGTGTCGGTTTATTACTACAAATTATTCGATTTGGATCATGGTGTCGGTCTAAATCGTGCATGTGGTCTCGATCTTATCCTAAATTGGTTTTATTTGGAGTTTGGTCTAGGTTTTATTCTCAAAATGGTTATACGTAGACCTAGAACGAGGCTACAGGTTCATTAACTAATAAAAAAATTCTGAATATTTAATGTTTAGATATCATGTACAACCGCCGAAAAGTATGCTTCATAACATTTATTTGATATTTGTTAAAGTTAAAACTGAGTTACAATATTCGGCGATTTGCACACATGCCAGCTCATTTGCAAACAGAGTGGCAAATGTGCAAACGTTGCTGTTTACCTTCCATTATGAAATGTGTTACAAGCGGCACAATTGGTTAACATCGACTAACTACAACCGGGCAAATATTTAGAGCACCAAAACACGCACAACAATTTAATTATAAGCAAGCTTGCTAATTATAGTTATTGGAATAATGCGGTGGCGTGTGCGCATATTCAAGTGCCTTAAAGTGGAACAGCCTCTGGAAAATGGTATAATATTGAAAATCTCTTCAAGCTAAAATCATTTATTCTGTTCATTAATGAAGAGTTTTTCATGCATTTTTTGAACCTGTGGACCAGATGCAAAAAAAGTTTTTAAATCTACAAAATAAATCAATTCCTCTGCAATTCAATGATGAGCTGCAACCCATGAATAGTAGATACAAATAAGATCCACATCCGTTCAATATTCGATAGATGGATTTTGATTTGCTAAAAACTTTACATATGAGACTTCGAGTCCCAAAACATTTTCAAATATGGGAAATTTGGGAAAAAATTCAACAAAGTTTAGGTAAGATAAAAAATATGCATTTGGATTATTGTACTTAAACCTTAATGAAAGACCATAATGACAAATTGACATTAAAACAAAAGGTGTCACTTCCTGTGTTTGATCGAGGGTTTCTTGTCCTAGTTTTCTTTTTCAGCTGTGATGAGATCTACTACAAGCTTGGCTTTTGAACAGTTGAGCTCCCACGCATCTTCAAAGCTACTGGAAAACCAACTTAGATTAAATACCTTAATGAAAGAAGGCAGAGATCCATTTCATGAATTTTGTAAACAGGTTCGTTCAAGCTCCCTCTAATTTAGTGCGGATTCAGAGATTGGCTCAAGCCCTTTGTATGAGCCGAGAATTCCGACTTCACGCTCATCGGTATGTTTTATCAGCCCAAAGCATAGCACTAGAAAATAATACCCCAGCCAAAGCTGAGAACTGCGATTCAACCATCGGTTTCACGCTACTGCTTTTTATACAGTTGTAGCTAGAAACCCTTGAATGACTCTTCCAGATCCGCATTACAGCCAACTTAGACGTAAAACGACCGCCTGTTTATAAATAACCTCAAGTTGTCAACGAAATCATTTAATTGTGTCAACACCCAAAAAAGCCTCTAGTTAACCGCTTCGTCGTCAGAGTTATTTGAAAGAGCGAAAAATTTGCAATATGTGAAGACTGGAAAATGGTTTCACGCATTTTAGAATATGAGAAGAGGAATCTTCCTCGAAGATAAAAATAATAATATAGATAAGACAGTGCTGCAATAAAAAATGGCCTAGTGGACCACTCAGGTAACTTTCCTTAGCAGTACATCAACTTAAGATCATTCAGTCTTTCTAATACAGCAACTTAAAACCTGAGAATATAAGTGCGAGTTGGCTCGAACGTGGCGCAGAGGAATTTTTGATTTGGAATTTAGTTTCTTATTCAAATGACAACGCAGTTTGTGAGATTCAATACATATATAGAGAAACCATCCTTAGACAGTAATGACGAATATCGAAGTTTTTAGCTTTTGATGATGATCTGATTTTTTTTTTTTATTTTGCTGAAAGACCAATGTTTCCCCTAAAAATACACACTCTCTCTCTCCCGTCCACCCTATATTCAATTGCTAAATAAAATAAGATCTCATTTAAAATGTGTTTGTGTTTATATTTCCGCTACACAAATTGAATTTTACAGTCCAATTTTTCGACTAAACTGTTTACTTTGCACTTTTCGCACAAAAAAAATTAATAACAGTAACAACAACAACAAAGAGTTCGGCTGTGGCTTCCACGCGAACTGTAACAACTGGCAATCAGCATTGTTGCATACATTTAGGCGGTTTAGTCAACAATTTGCAGGCATTTACCGGTGTTTAGTTTAAAATTAAGCCACAGCACATTACGGTAAATCTACTATTATTCGATTTTTTTCGGAATTTTAAATTTCGTGAATATTTACACAGCTAGCATTGTTGGCATTGTGCAACAACATGTCAATTAGTGCGCACTGCTTTAGGTGTTAGCCGTTGTTTATTTGCGCTATTTCCATTAAATTTTCAATAATGCTTCCGCTTGCTAAATAATATGTAGCATTTTTGGCAAAATGTACAGTTAATTAATGTGTTGTTTCATGGCAAAGTAAAAAAATTTGTAATTGTACACCTGTTTTATAGCTACTAATGTATATATAACCCCACTATTTCAAACCCCAGCTCCCAACACAACATTATAATAAATGGTCCATAATTTCACTCGCCACTATTACTCCGCCGGGATTAGCCCATTGAAATGTAAATAATTAAATTTGAATGCAACAACAACAAATTTTGTAGTTTTAGACAATAGAAAATTTGTACAGCTCATTAGCGGATTAGCTGTTTATTTATCGAAATTTTCATGGCAATTTGTAGGCCAGATTTAATACGAGCGAAAAATTTTAATTAAAAAAAAAGTCAGAAAAAATATACTACGAAGGCTAACGAGGATTTTTAAAGTTAGACAGATTAGTAAATAGTAAGAACTCGATCTATTTGAAAGCATTGTGCAAAGTTTAACCCTCTAACTCATACGAAAACTCCCGCAAGGTACTCTTGGGGGAGCTACTAGAACTTTTCTCTATATTTCATTCGTTATCAGACAAAGCAATTAGCAACTGGGCTATTTTTTTGTGAATAAAACAAGTCAAATTAAGTCCTTGCTTGAGTTTTGGCTAAAAAACAACGAATACTTTTTAATTAGGTGAATGCAAAAGTAGTTCTATGCCGAGACTTTGTCCAGAAGTGCCTTATAAATATTATATAAATTTCCATTAAAAATTTGTTGGTAGTTTTATTTCATGGACACTTGAGTACATATCTGTTAGGACACTGCCATAAAATATTGCACACCTCGTTTAAGCAAAAATTGCAAGATTAAATTTCGGGATCCCGAAAATACTCGACATATTTTATGGAAACACAAATTTTCTGTTTCTAATACTACCATAAAGTATTAAACAACTTGTTTATGGCAAAATTTTGGAATTCGGGATCCCGAAAATATTCGGGATATTATAAGAAAATAATTTTTTTTTGTTACTAGCACTACCATAAAGTAACAGCCAGCTTGTTTTTGCCAAAAAGGCTCGATTTAAAATTCGGGACCCCGAAAAAATTCCCGTTATAATGGTCCCGGAAATACGTAAGGTAATCTAAGCCATGAATAATGCTTTTAATATTTTAGACGAAAAATTTTACACTAATTTTTATTTTACTAATTTAGCGTTTTATAAAAATGTAGCATACTTTTAGGCGCCATTGAAGTTGAAAAATAGTAATAGCCGAAAAGAAATTATATTTCTTATAATTTCGTTTTTATCTAAATTAGGTAATTATTATTACAAGATTTAATAAGAAGTTTTAAATAATAAATTTAAAAAAACCGAATAGGGTCCGAAAATCAAAAAAGTTAAAAGTCCTGAAAATCTAATTCCGATTTCAAATGCCGAAATCGGGATTCCGAAATTTTTTACATTTATAGAAAATATCAAATACATAACAAGAATATCAAAATACTTTTCATTCTACCAAATCAAAGTTTTTTTTTTGCATATTTTAACATTTTCTTTACAAAATTTTTTTAATTTTTGATTCCCAAAAACTAAATATATACTTATATGTGTACGTAAGATATGTGTGTCTATATATTTCAAAGTAATGCTTTTTAGCCTTAAGCACCATATCAAGCTCAGAAAAAATCCCGTATACGCCAGGGTGCTCCGATATCATTTAAAAGTGATTAAAACCCGAAAACCGTGTGTGCACTGAATTTTTCTCATTTATTCTTTTTTCTTGTATATATCGTTTATTTTCACATTTACAGTTATCTACGTAAATTCAATTTTTCTTTGCGCAACAATGATTTCCACTCGCCGAATTAATTACGAAATGCAAAGTGCTGATGCAAATGAAGCACGAACACGCAAATTAATTGTAAAAAGGTACGTAAGAAAAAACAACAATACAATTTTAAAACAAAACCAAGGATTGGTATGAAAAATGTGTAAAATAAAGTCACCGAAACTTGCCAAGTTTGCCACAATTTCAGTTATTGAATAAATACATGCCTTTTGGGCATTATTATGCTGCGGCAACTTGCATATGCACGTGTGTGTGTATGTGTGTGAGTTATGCAAGTGCCGTTATGCCACATTTGCGCACTCGTAGCCTCGTAGCTTGTGCAGTTATAGGCGCTCACCTGCCCGCCTGCTTTTGAGCCGTCAGACAAATACGCTATTAATTTGCGCTTGCCGCACGCATTAATATACACTGCTAGTTGTAGCTTTTGTTGTTGTTGCTATTGTAGTTGTTGCAATAGTTATCGCGCATAATATCAAGGTTGCAGCACTGTGAATTCCTCTGAGTTTGGGTAGTTTTGCATTTTTACATGCGTTTACTGCTGCTTTTTTAATGTTTTTATGTAATATTGCTGTTGTTGTAGCACTTTATGCAAGCGCAGCTCATTGAACTTTTACTTACAAATGCTTACACACTATTATACATATACATTAATATATAAATCGCTGATTGCCATTGCCAATTTGAATCGCTCACGCGTTCATTCATTTACAGCCAGCTATAACATATTTAACATAGCTTTACATGTATATTTATGTATGTATGTGTATGGGTAATGAGAATTTAATTAAAATTGTGTACTCACGCATATAATTGTGAAATTAAGTTGCTTACGCGCAGGCATATTTGAAAATGCGCACGCATATTTATATACATGTAAGTATGTATATTTAAGCTGAGCTGTGCAGTCAACTATTACATACATGCGCACTCACACATATACATATATACATGCATACACATATACTATTGTAAATATGTGGCATATTCTTCACATAAGGGTTAGTCTACACTGTTTAGCAAAATATACTTTATACGCCATATATTTTGCTACAGAATTCACATGAGTGATGCTTCCTTTAGCCTAATCTACTAAGAACAAAAAGAAAGGTTAACCTCGCTTGCACCAAAGCTCTTATACCCTTCATAGCTGCACTTCTTATGTCTAAATAGGGTATAAAACGGTTTTATCTTGATTTTGGTCGACCTATTTGTACGGCAGTTATATGTTAGAGTGATCCGATCTGAAGAATTTATTCGGAGATAGCAACGCTTCTTTGGACAATAACTTATGTAAAATTTCGTGAAGATATATTCAAAAAAAAAAAAAGTTTTCTGTACAAGAACTTGATTGTTATATATATATGCTATTATGGTTTGACATCAGCGGTTACGACAAATGAGCAGTTTCTTCAGACGAAAGGAACGTGTGCAAACTTTGATCTGCTTTGATCAGAGTATAAAAACGAGAGAGCGCGGAAAGGAGAAGCGCTTTTAAGAGGAAAAACATTAATGCTATAAAAGAAGTCTTAAGACTGTAGGTTATTAGTTGACCTAGAAATATATTTCATACATTTTTTTCTAGTATCCATTTAGAGAAAGCTTTCATAAGTTCCGTTATAAGTTTTTAGCTTAGTATCACCTCGGTGCTGGACACCTTTGCTATTTTTGCTGAAATACCGAAAAAAGTAGTTTATAAAAGATTTGTTGGTACTTCCATGCGATGAAATGGAACCCGAGTATTTTCTCAGAAAGAAGATCATTTAAAACTGATTTGTTTATTAGACTATAAAGTAACTTGACACATTTTTCAAACGAATATCATTATTTTTGGTCATTCCAAGTTTAACTGTAGACCATCCGTGGAAATTGTAAATATCTTTGTGTAGAAATTATTCAAGCAAAGTATTTTTCATGGATTCTCGGCTTTAGGATTGTCCAACCGTTACTAAAAGGATTACCGACTGTATTGATATCTATGCGATATACCAACAGCTTAGTGAGCGTTGTTACACTCAGTTTGTTAGGATACATACTCTAGATCATACACACACTTTCCGTGAACACTTGTAATAGAATTTATTAAGAGTTCGCAAGCCAGCAGCCTATATAACCTTCCAAAGCCTTCCCTTGATATTTTTTATCTCTTCTTTAGTGATCATCCCCTATCTTCCTGTACTTTGTGATTAAACTCAACTGTTTGTAATTTATTTCGAGTACGCAAGCTAGCAGTCTACATGGTCCTCCAAATCCTCCCGCAATATTTGTTATGCCTTTTTTCATCGAGTTGATCGCCGCACTTCCATATCTTGCAATTGCACTGAATAACTTTTCAACACTCATAATGTGGTCGCTCTGCTCTTTCGTTTCCAAGGCTCAACAAGTTCCTCAGTTGTCTCTGCTGTTGTCACTAATTTGATCTTTCTCTGTTTTTTTTATGATCAGCAGTATCGGTCGTCAAAGACATATTACTAGAACTCGAAAAATTCTTAAAAGACCCTTCAACTCGAACAGCTACCGACTGAGCAAAGTCTTTTTAAATTTTTCAAAATATTGCTCTTGGTAGTTCTTGGCCTGATAAAATTTACGTCCATTCCGTTTACATAGACTCGACTGTTATGGGTAAAGCTGCTGGTATGCGATCATTTACGTCATAAGATTGCTTTAGAGACTCATCTTTTTAAATTGTCTGATCCATCTGAAATAGTGGCACATAGTTTTTACTACCCAGTGACAAAGAAGTTTTAAACTACTAATAAAGTTAGCTTTGTTTAAGTACTTCGAGAACTCTTTCCACAAGAATGATTTCAGAACTAGTGACGTCCAGTTTAGTTATAGTTTTTATCATAACTTTTTCACAATAAGAAATTGAGAGTGGTCTGAAGACGCTGCCAAGTGATCCACTTTGAAACTAGGTATTTTTAAATAGTTCAACAAGAAATGAGGCAAAGAAGAATTTACGAATATATCAACTAATTTAGTTAATAGAAGCACAAATTACGAAGCTTTCGAGTACTGCTCAACAAGTAACCGCTGCCTAAAATTACTCCCAATTTCAAAACAGTTCTCAAATTACACCAACAAGAATTCATTTGTAACTAGTTATTGACAGACCATTCGTGAAAATTTATGAACTAATTTGGTACAAAAAACAGTTTAAATGACTTTAGCTTAATAATATAATGCTTGAGATTTCATTGCATCCGAGATGCTTGAGAATTTTTTTATTGTAATTAAAGTACGAAAATGTCAACAAGCATTAAAGTAGTCTTGAACTACTGTAAAATAAAGGTTTTCGGAACTAGTTAGCTAACTGATAGTTACATAGACTACGTAAAAAAAGAATTTTCAGCTTTTATAGTACAAAATATCTTAGAATACATTACCTTACTTATTTGAAATCATCTTTTTTACTTGGCATTTGAGATTTTGCTATGTTCGAGGTCATTGAGAATTTTATTGTTTTAATAAAAAGCGCAAACATGTTAACAAGTTTCTAAAGAGTACTCGAACTACTCTCAAATATACTAGTTTTGGAACTAGTTCTTTACAGCTCTTGTAAAGAAAAAATTTTAATATTTCTGGGTTTAACATTTTTTTAGATCACCTTACCTTACTTAACTTAGATTACCTTACTTACTTGGCATTTGAGATCTCGCAATGTTCAAGGCCTTTAAGAATTTCATTGCTTTAATAAAAAACAAAATTTTTAACAATTTTGCAAAGAATTCTTGGACTACGCTCAGAGAGACTAGTTCTTTAAAAATCTCGTAAATTGTTTTTTTTTTTTGATGGCATAAATCTTTTCTAAGATAAACCTTACCTTAAATATGACGCATGTGATATCATTGCGTCCGAGGTCCTTGAGCATATTCATATTATTGTACAAGTAAATAAAAGTCACTTTAGCTTTACCTATTTCTGAGCTTTTGCTTACACCGTTATACGCTTTTTGCACATCCTCAGGCCGACTTATATTCGCATTATCAAGTGCATCCTTTTGCGTTTTATAATTATTGATTTCCTTGAAATTTGTTTGCTCACACACTGCGTTATAAACCGTTACTAAATATATACATCATTATATTCTGCATTAATTACATATAGGTATATCATATTATACTATGTACTCATTACTTTAACTGTAAAGTATACCGCACTTGCTTTTATATAATTTACAAACAATTTTTTGCTGTTGCTTTTGTTGGTGGCTCGTTTGCTTTCACTCCTCTGGGATTGCATGAGTGTATTATTGTTTTCATTACTGACATTTATACTGATTAATATCCATTGAAAATGTTTTTCTTAATTTCACGCGTGCTTAATACTTGTAAGTAGTGCATACTATATAAAATAAATGTAAATATAAATATATGATTGCGAGTAGTGAGCGCAGGTTGTGCGCTTTAAAGAGTCAATAAGATAAGTTGAGATTTAAAAGAACCGTGTATGATTTACGGTAACTGAAAGTAAAAGCATTTTTTTTAAATAAATTTCATCGTCATTAACGAGTTAATCTGTTAAAGTTGTAAGGAAAATGTATTATTTGCCTTTCACTTTGTGGTTATGTGCTGTGATTGTTGATGCAGGTCAAGGACGACAGTTGTGGTATAAGCTTTAATGTTCTGATTGCTTTGATAATTACTTTTTAAAGTATTCTACGGAGAGATTACTTAAGATGTAACGGTATGTTAAGTATTGTTTCCACAAAGAACGGCTATGTCATTAGCTTTTGTATGTTTACTTTTATTTCGCGATTACGAAAGTGATTTTAAATCATTCGTGGGTGCACTCGAGTTGATATTTGCTTTGTAAGTTAATTTATCGGGAGATTACTTAGAAAATAACGGTATTTGAAGTATTGTTTCCAAAATGAGAGGTTAAGAATTTTGCATGTTTGATTTCATTTAGCAATTGCTAAAGTGACTTTGAGCGCTGTGTGGCGGGTTCTCAGCTAGATACTGTTGAGTAAAAATCTTGCTCACCATTAGAAACTTTTTTCAGAGGTTCTCCTCGAGATCGGAATCCAAAATTTTTCAAAATGAATCGCCGATGATTGAAGTGTATTAAATTTTGTAAGTCCACATTATTTTCATTTATTTATTAAATAAAATACCTTTGCACAAAACAAGTTTATAAAATACAATAAAAACCGTTTTTTCTGACTTTCAAATAAACCTTTAAGACTATTAAACATGAATGTTTAGCTTGAAATGTGATCAGTTGAGGTCGCTTAGTTTAGGTTTTACTATTTCTATGATTTTCAGAAACGCTCGTTCTTAAAAAATTGTTTATGAACTTTGAAACGTTCCTGCGTTCAATTTATTTTTATGAACTTCAGTAACACTCGTTCATCTAAGTTTATATTAACAAAAATTCTCAACCAACTTATACTCTCATTTATGTAAGAGTGTTATTCTTAGCCAATAATTACCAGATTAATCTGTTGCTAGAATACTAAAAAGGTGTGATCTTAATTTAAAGTATACTCAATTGAGTTTAGGTTAAAGTTGTAAATTGGAAAACTCCACATAAGGAGTTTTAAACGCCTGAAAAGTGCTTCATTTCGACTAAAATATTAATTTGAGGTTATGTCGAAACGTAATTTGTAAAATAACAACTTGAAATTCTAAAGCTATGTAATTTTAATTCTTCTATTACATACGCTTTCATTCAATTTTTTTTTTATATATTATATAATACTTCGATTGAGTTTTTGTTGCCACTTACCTAAAAATATTATTCTAAAACTAATAATTTGTCAAAAATAAATTAATATTCATGCATACAACACTTTGTGGTCAAATTCAATTAACAGTTTTTCTTATGCTACTAAAATATTTTCAACTTTTTTATCTCTGTGCTTCAGCATATTAATCAATATGCAGCCTTCGCTGCCGCCCGGCCATTTATTTCGTTCATATATGTATCTAGTTTATGCTTATATTTAACTGGCTCACCATTTAACCACGATTGGTCATAAAATTGTAATTTAATAGCACAACAATTGCGGTTGTCCGAAGTTGTAGCTGAAATAAATATGCATGGTCAGTGCCTTTTTTGTGGTCTGCACTGTCGAAAATATTTTGTAAACCAGTGAATTTTATATAAATAGTATTTTGTGGATGAAAAAATAATATATATATTATATATATATATATAAATATGTACTTGTATATGCATACATATTAGTAACTAAACGCACACACAAAGTTCTAACGACGCCAGTAATTTAATAGCTGCTCGGGGTGCTTTGATGGAACTTTAAAGCACGTGCTTTACAAAGCAAAACGAATAACGAACTAGCGTTTGGCAAATTTCGGAAATTCACAATTTAACCACAAGTGATTTTATCACAAAAATTACAACAACAAAAAAATGCAACAATAAAAGTTTTATGCAAGCAATAATCGAATAACGGTATATTTAGCAAGCTTTTTTGCAGAAAAGCACCCACATTTATAACAAAAACTGCAAAACGGAAGATAACTTCGGCTGCACCGAAACTATGTTACCCTTTACAAGTGGTATTTCTTATGACATAAAAGGGTATCATCTTTATCTTGATTTTAATCAGACAGTTTGTATGGCAGCTATATGCTATAGAGATCCGATCGGCACACTTTTTTCGTAGACTGCACCATTGCCGTAGAAAATAATACATGCAACAGATTTTCAAGATATCACGTCAAATGAAAAAGTTTTCCATACAAGCACTTGATTCTGATCGTTCAGTTTATATGGCAGCTATATGCTGTAGTGGGCCGATATCAGCGATTCCGACAAGTGAGCAGCTTCTTGGAGAGAAAAAAACGTGTGCAAAATTTCAGATCGATATCTCAAATAGTTCGCGTATATACAGATAGACGGACGGACGCGGCAAGATCGACTCAGCTCTTCATGCTGATCTCTTATATATGTATAAATTTTCTATAGTCTCCGACTCGTGATGCTGTGCGTTACAAACTTCGTAGCAAAATTAATATGCCCTGTTCAGGGTATAACAACACCTACAACACTGACCATGCCGCAAATGCGTAAAAATGCACTTCTGTGTGTGTGTATGTATATGTGTGGCTTTGGCGTGCGGATACATGTGAAAATTTCCAAATTTTCCCATACAAAACGATTGTGGCACGTTTTTATCTCTGCCACAGCAAGCATGGCAAGCATATGAAAAACTAACGGCATTTTGCAGCAACACAAAAGCACAAACAAACACATGCGTGCTAAAATTTTGAGCGCACATACACCCGACGTAAGCTTTAATCGAAAACGCTTAGAATTGTGTATGTGCCTATATTTTTATATGCGTGTATGTGTGTGTCTTTTTGTGCGTATTTGTGTGCGCTTAATAGTAATGAAAAGCATTTAGTGTGATTACATGTTTAAAATAATATAAGCCACATGCTAAGCTGGCCATAAAATGTGAATGTGGATGAACAAAGCGAACTGCGGCAGTCGAAAGTACTATCAAAAGGTTAGATAATGGGCTAGTGTGGTACTGCTGGGCATGCAGTGACCAAAGTGGTGGAGAGAGATAGTCGAGAAGTTGCAAAAAATCAAACAACAAATGTGTCCGTCCGCTATGGTTCGCATAATTCAATCGTAATAACTAACAGTAGGCGTTGGTCGAAGCTAAACTTAATATACTAAACAACAGGGTTACTCAGTTAGAAATATATGAATTCTGTAGTATTCGTAGTTTAGATAAATGTTAAGCATTCCGATGAAGTTTTTGTTAAATGCTTTCATTTTACCTTCCGACCAGTATTCGTTTCAAAAGCTGTCAATAATTTGTTATATTGATATATAGTTACTTATATATAATATATCTTATATTGGGCTCCTGCGGTCGCCGTAAAGTCAAGTCGATCCAACCTTGAAGCTACGCAAATTTCCAGACAGATTTTTAAAGTCATACTATTGCGAAAACTCTTAACTTGATCTTTACTTTCAAAAATTTGTTTGTTAAAGCCCAAAACCAACTAATCTCAGATACCGTCTTATCTGGCTACTATCTCTATTATCTTAGAAGTATTTAGAAAATTTGTATGCTGTAAACCATTATTATGAACTTCTGCGACGGTTGTTTATTTAAAGCTCTTTTATGAACTTTAGAAACGCTAGTCCATTTAAATGAATTTTATGAACTTCAGAAACGCTCGTTTATTTACAGCTGCATTGTCTGAAATTCTCAACGAGTTTATAAAAATCAGCTAAAGAGCTATGCTTATGAGGAAATTACTAAATTAGCACGACAAAAGAGTTCCAATTTCCACAAAATTTAGTTACTATAAAAGCTCAAAGTACTTGTTGTTGATGGAGACAATTTTGTCTCTTCAGTAATTACTTTTTACCCTACCAACTAAGTCATTGCCCTATAATTTTTAGAAAATGACCATCAAAAATTATTGGTAAAAATTTATTGTAACCAGTTTTTCTTTTATAATAAGACTCTAGGGCGCCTATTAGACTTAAATAAATAAAGTTTTTTATGAGCCTTGAATGAAATGTTTTCAAACTGAGACTAGTATAAATAAAAACTGCTTCTTCTTTCTGGGTCTTCATGGATATAACCTAATAGTTCAAGAAAAATCGGAACCTCACTTATAATACTCATTTTAATGCTGTAGAATTGTAAAAGCTTTCATAGTTCGAATGATTCGACAATAATAACCAAAGCACACCTAAGCTATTCCTTAGAGTTATGGTTGCCCTCAAAAGCATTCGAGCTTTGTGGCAAGGCTGAGAGAATATGATTCAGCGATTTTGTTATTAACAAATTGAGAAGTTAAAGCCAGAACGGGTTGCAATTTTCGTTTTTCTGGCGTTTTTTAGAAAGCTTTGATTTATTAATATAGACTTTGTCTATATTGTTTTTTATCTATGTGAAGTGGGCCTCTTGGCCCAGAATTTTAACAACCACTGCGAACTCAGCGCTAGTCTCTTACGCCTTCTTACACTCGCCAACAAAAGCTCCTGCCGCAAATTTCGAACAACTCATGCATTTGATTTTATTTATTTCCCGCTTTTCTCTCTTTCTACACAATGTGTTCATTTGTCAGTGCTTGACTTTCTTCGTGTATATGTGTGCGTATGTGTTTTTTTTTAAATCACATTTTTACTTTCCAAATAACTATTCCCGTTTCCCATGCTTTCTGATTGGATTGCAATGCGCATTTTCAATTAAACTTTCGACTTTTGCGCCACCGATGCTGCGGCCGTGTGCTGCCTTTTGTTAACTTTGTTGTGGTTGTTGCTGTAAAAGAAACTAAAATAAATTTTATTTACTTTTGCTCTTATCCGTTTGCGTTTTAGTTTTGAATATTTTGTACCATTTTATTTTGGGTCTGCTCACAAAAAGCTTTGTAGAGTTCAATTATCTATTTCTTCAAACAAAAAAATTGAAAAAGTAATACACCGCGAGTTTACAGTTAGTTAACGTGCTTGTAACTGTTATCGACTTTTGTTAAATACTACTAAATTAAATGTCGGTACACCAAAAAGCTTTTAAGTGCAGGCATTGTGGGAGTGAGAGTGCTTCTTACATACGAGTTGTAGCTTTGATCGAAATGGTGGAAATTGCAGTCACAATTTGTTTCACCTATAAATATTAATGACTCAATTAAACAACATCTGCAGTTATGGCTGAAAATAGCATTACTAAGTTGCCGTAAAAGCATTGGAGCTTCGATATAGTATCATCAGGCTAAAATTGAGCTTTGGGAAATTATCGTTTGAGTAATGTTCGCTGAAAGGGTTTATTTTATTCAATTCCGTTTTTATTGAGCCTTGCTGAAAGCTTCATGTAAGCTATAGGGTTCATAACTTTTAGTTTTAATTGGTTGAAAGTATTCTAGGCATCTTTGAAATATGGAGCTTCACCGCTTATAATCTCGAAAAAATCAAATTTATTGTTTATAAAGCTTTCATTTTATACTACGAAAATAATTTAGAGCTTTAGAAAACGCTTTTTGATATTTCGAGTGGCATGCAATTTTAAAATTTTGTGGATTTGAAGATATCAAGTTTTTGATATAAGCTGGTGTGAAGGAAGCTTTCACTTTGTGGAATTTAAGAGTTCTTTTTTTCTAGTAAAAGCAGTGACATCTTTAAAATCGTATCAAGTATACTGAATCAAACTGATTTTTTTGCATTAATGTTGTGCTTTATGAAAGCTTTACTACGTTTGAAAATCTTATATTTTTTTGTGGGATGAGCCACAATATAATATTATATATAACAATATAACATGGCAACACCATGTCAGCAAGTCAGCTGATCCTGGCTTACAAGGAACGCTGAAACGAATACGACACAAAACGGAACAGCAAATACATAGTCAACAGTTAGGCTCGAGGACGCCTGCTGTTATTATAAAAGACGATACAACACGATTAACGGCCTCTTCTCCTGCTGGCAGCCACCGCGTGCGCATCGTTCCTGCACATCAATCACCACAACTGGTGACCCCGACGTGATATAATAATTTTTCCGCGATTTTGTAAATATAATTTTAAAATTCGCTGATTAATTCGTGTACAGTGCATTTCGTTTTCAAGTTTCAACACTTGTGCATAAATTTGCGATTATAGTGCACTTTGTGTATTGGTTTTTGTGCATAATCGCGCACGTGGCTGCCCACGCATACGACCGATTGGAGGACAGCTGGAGTTTTCGCGCATTCCTAATCTTCACAGCTTTGAGCACAGCGCATAAAACGTTCCAATCATTTAATTTTCTTCAGCAAAAATCGCTATGCCAGATAGCGTGGACGTGCAAGTGGCCGACAGTATAACGCCGCTCCAACGTGTTTCTATACGGTGTCCGTTATTCAATTCCGAACGACCAGCCTTGTGGTTCGCCCAACTTGAGGGACAATTTCATCTCGCCGGAATTTCCGATGAAATTACGCAATACCACTATGCTTCTTCACATCTTGACGCTAGGGCCGCCGCAGAAGTGGAAGATCTTCTTTTGAATGTTCCCACAGAAACGCCTTACACTCGCTTAAAAGGGACACTGGTCGAACGCCTTACGCTCTCTCGAGAAGCACGACCACAGCAGCTTCTCGATCGAGAAACCTTGGGTGATAGAAAACCATCGCAATTTCTCCGACATCTCAGAAGCCTTGACAACACTGTTCCTGACAATATTCTACGAACTAAGTGGCTCAGCAGACTTCCGATGACAACCCAATCTATACTTGCGTCCCAAGCAGACATGAATATCGATAAACTCGCATCTCTTGCAGACAAAATACACGATATCGCATTACCAGCAGCACAAATCAATTCGGTCCAAGAACCAGCAGCAACATCAGCAGTCGAATCGCGCATTTCTCGTCTCGAAGCTTCCATTAATGAGCTAGCTTCCAGTTTTAAGAGACAAGTCATATCTCGTTCCCGTTCTCGTCATCGCTTTCGTTCGCGCACATCTTCTCCAGCACCGAACAACGACACGTGTTGGTATCATCAAAATTTCGGCAATAAAGCGAAACGTTGCCGGTCACCTTGCACATTTCAGGGAAACCTACCGTCGGACCGTTAGTGGCGGTTAACGGCTCCTCACTCGAATCAAACCGCCTCTTCGTAACAGATCGTGCCACCAAAATCCAATTTCTGGTGGATACTGGCGCTGATCTCTGCACGTTTCCCAAGTCTCTCGCACCTTGGTCGCCGGAACAAATCAACTATAATCTCACAGCAGCAAATGGGTCTACGATAAACACGTACGGTTTCATAACTCTATCACTAAACCTTGGCCTCAGACGAAATTTTACATGGCGCTTCGTAGTGGCGGACATAACAAAACCTATTATTGGCGCAGACTTTTTAGCACATTTCGGAATCTTACCCGACCTAAAGAACAACTGCCTTATCGACTCGATCACTGGACTAAAAGTCGCATGTAAATTATCAGCATCCAACATCATTTCGGAAATTAAAGTACTGCCCGTCGACCCTATATGGGCAGATACTCTAGTGGAGTTCCCTAATCTGACAAAGCCGGAAGGAATCTGTCAGCCAACGAAACATACGACGCAGCACCACATATCTACTACGCCGGGACCTCCTGTTTCCTGTAAGGCCCGAAGACTTGTTCCCGACAAACTCAAAATTGCTAAGACAGAGTTCGAAAAAATGTTACAATTAGGAATCGCTCAACGTTCGAAGAGCTCCTGGTCATCTCCGCTCCATCTGGTTCCAAAGAAGTCTGGTGAGTGGCGACCTTGTGGAGATTATCGACGACTTAACGCCCGTACATTGCCAGACCGATATCCTGTTCGTGTTCTTGAAGATTTTACTGCCAATCTAACCGGCAAAACAATATTTTCAACCATTGATCTCGTGCGCGCTTTTAATCAAATACCTGTCACCAAAGAAGATGTCGACAAAACTGCAATTATAACACCGTTTGGTCTTTTCGAATTTCCGTTCATGACGTTCGGACTTCGGAATGCTGCGCAAACATTCCAACGATTTATCGACGAAGTAACACGGGGATTAGATGACTTTGTATTCTCATACATAGACGACATCCTAATCGCTTCTAAGGATGTTACG
Organism: Bactrocera oleae; assembly: GCF_042242935.1. Lineage (NCBI taxonomy): Eukaryota > Metazoa > Arthropoda > Insecta > Diptera > Tephritidae > Bactrocera > Bactrocera oleae. The sequence goes on from NC_091539.1 coordinate 8,609,298, forward strand.
GAACACCGCAGTCACCTTCGCTCGCTTTTCCAACGGCTCACTAAGTATGGTGTCGTAATTAACACCGCTAAGTGCCGTTTTGGTCTGTCTGAAGTGGATTTTTTGGGACACCGCATCTCAGCAACAGGAATCTTACCTCTTCCAGGTAAAGTAGACGCAATCGTTAACTTTCCTCGTCCAACAACGATCCGAAAACTGCGTGAGTTCCTCGGCATGATAAATTTCTATCGTAAATTTCTTAAAAATGCTGCCAAGTTTCAGGCACCCCTGCACGAGTACACTCAAGGGGTTTCAATAAAAGGTTCTCATCCGGTCCCCTGGACACCAGAAGGAGAAGCAGCGTTCGTCCGATGCAAAGAAGAGCTACGCAAAGCAACGATATTAGCATACCCAGACACAACTCTTCCTTGGGCAATATTTACTGATGCCTCCGAGTATGCTATCGGCGCCGTTCTCCAACAAAGACGTGGACAACACTGGGAACCATTGGCTTTCTTCAGCCAGAAGCTTCAACCCGCTCTGAGGAAACACTGTCCATACGACCGTGAGCTTCACGCTATCTACGCAGCTTTACGAAAATTTCGCACGGATCACAAACCTTTGCTACATGCTTTTGCTCAGGACCCTGATCGAGCGACACCTTGGCAATTCCACCGCTTGGATTTCATCAGCCAGTTTACAACCGATATCCAGTATATAGCCGGCAAAGACAACATCGTCGCAGATGCTCTTTCCCGCATCGAAGAAATATCAACGGCAGTATCCTCAAACGAACTTTCTCAAGCACAAGCTGAAGACGAGGAACTTCAGCAACGTATACGAAGGGAACAGCACGATTCACTGAACTTACGACCAGTCAACATTCCAGGCTGCAATAAACCAATTTATTGCGACGTTTCTAGCGACCTTATTCGTCCCTACGTTCCTGCAGCGCTTAGGAAGAGAATATTCGACGCTCTTCATAGCATTAGTCACCCCGGAGCACGAGCCTCCGCCAAATTGTTAACGCAACGATACGTTTGGCCCAGCATTAACCGCGATTGCCGTTTGTGGGCCCGAACGTGCCTAGCTTGCCAACGAAATAAGTTATCACGCCACGTTTTATCACCAATCCAAAACTTTCCATGCCGCACAAGACGTTTCGAACATATTCACGTGGACATCATTGGACCATACGTACCATCAAGAGGATATCGTAACTGTTTGACAATCATTGACCGTTTCACCAGGTTTCCAGAGGCATTTCCTATTGATAATATCGGGGCCGAATGTGTCGCTCGCACACTCTTCGCCGGATGGATATGCCGCTACGGAGTACCGTTACGCATCACGACCGACCAGGGTACACAGTTTGAGAGTCAACTTTTTAACGCTCTCGCTCGTCTCCTCGGCAGTAAACACATACACACCACCACTTTCCATCCACAGTCAAATGGAATGGTGGAACGTCTTCACCGTCATTTGAAGGATGCGATTCGTTGTCACGAAAATAACTCATGGGTCGACATGCTACCAATCGTCCTTCTTGGAATTCGCGCTGCCTGGAAGGAAGATCTTGGCGCAACTCCTGCCGATCTTGTTTATGGAGAGCCAGTTCGTCTACCAGGTGAATTCCTCGCTCCTTCGCCACTATCTGGTTTGCCACCATCCAATATGGCAGAACGTTTGAGAAACTACTTCGCAGACCTCGCACCTCAACCTATCGTCCGACATGGTCAGAGGAAAACATTTATTTTTAAAGAACTATCGACATGTTCACACGTTTTTGTTCGTCGCGACGCTCCACACCACGCATTCACTTCACCGTATGAAGGACCTCACCGAGTCATTTCAAGGCATGAGAAACATTTCATCGTAAACGTCAGAGGCGACAACACTACAGTTTCGATCGATCGACTAAAGCCTGTCTACCTCCTTCCTGACGATAAGCTCAACGACAGTGAGCAGAACAACGACGATGACAACAACACAACGCTTATTACATCAACTTCACCGGAGTCATCCGAATCTGGGACATCTCGATTTTCGTCGTCATCATACCGCCCACCAGAATCCGATTTCAGCTCACCTACACCGTTACCCAAGAGACGCGTCAGATTCCGCTGAACTACTGATCACCTTTTTAAATTGTCAATGATTTCGATAACGTACTCCGAGAAGGGGAGTACTTGTGGGATGAGCCACAATATAATATTATATATAACAATATAACATGGCAACACCATGTCAGCAAGTCAGCTGATCCTGGCTTACAAGGAACGCTGAAACGAATACGACACAAAACGGAACAGCAAATACATAGTCAACAGTTAGGCTCGAGGACGCCTGCTGTTATTATAAAAGACGATACAACACGATTAACGGCCTCTTCTCCTGCTGGCAGCCACCGCGTGCGCATCGTTCCATATTATATTTTTAATTGCAACGGCTTTGATAAGCTCATGAAACTATATAGCAAGTATTGATGAGAACATTTTTGGATGAAAGCTCAATAAAATGAAGGCACATGTTACTTTACTCTATATATATTCCGCTCTCTATGTGGACAGCCGCAGAGTAGTCCACGTAAATTATTGATGGAAACCTTTTCAGATTAAAGTTCAAAAATATGAAAGAACATTGCACTTCACTTATTCTGAGGATGATAAGAATTATTATAGCTTGGTTAAAGGAAACTTTATCTCCAAAACTAAATTAAAACCTTCAGGTAGCTATTAGATCTAGCATCGATTTTAATGAACCAGAGGAAATCGCCGATTCTGATTGGGATAAGGATAGGATGCGAATTGAACTTAAATCATTTGAATCCGTACTCTTGACTTAATTGTAAACCTTAGACCAAATGAAAAACTTTAACAACATCAGAGAAGCATCGGTGAGAGGTAAGCGGAGTATCTTCGTTGGTTTATAGCTATATTTTCTTGGGATAATAGAAGGATGATCAAAGTGTGACTGCCCCACTTCTGGAACACCACTATAACCTCCCACTTGAAGATCTTATGAAGTCGATCTTCCGATTTTCTGCTTTTCATATGCTTCAGATCTACTTAGAGTAGGTCGCCGGAGCTGTATGGAAGGTTTATGTGTTTGTTTATCTCAGATCCAAAAAAAGAAGTTTTTGTGCCCCCATTTTTCGCAGAGATAATTGAATAAGTTTCGAGAAATCTATGATACGACAATTACACAAGCGGATTACATATCTTACCACATATCTAGACGGGGTTAATTTAGTTTCATTATTAGGTTATTTGATGACCTAAATTAAGAAGATCCTTACCAACTAACTAAGTAACTAATAAATCTAGAACTCATCCTATGAGATCCCAAACAACACACTTTCCAAGTAAAAGAGCATAATTAAAGTCACAGTTAATCTTGATTAGTGCTCTGCTCCCAGCCACACGACGACGTCATGCCACTTTCCAACACTGCTCAGCTCAAATATGGTATGTAATCATACTAAACTGGAATTGTATTTTCAATATTTATGCATTCACATTTCATATTTTCTGCGGTGAAGTTAGGTTCTGCAGCTGTTGTATGTATGTTTGTACTAGAAGACCAGTTGTGGCTGAAGGCTTCCATTGGCGTTGTCGGTTATAGGGGCACTTGAGCTTACAACTGTATGCTTAAACATATACAGATAAGGATAACGACGATAAACTGGCAAGCTCAAGTCGACACAGAGCTTGTCGGCGTCCTGTTACCGTTATATGTCAACCTGTATGTTTGGTAGCGACGTAAACATGTGCTCATACGACATTCTTGTAGGACTGCATAAATTTTAATACACCTGTTAGCCCAGAAATAGTTGGCAACTAAGGAAGGTAAGGAAGGAAAAGGATGTTGAGCCAATTGTATGAGTTCTGCATTGCGTTGGCTCAAACTCGCTGGCACGTGTGAGTTGATGAGGGAGCAGACAACCTTCGTATGCCGCTGTAAGCTTCTGATACTATGAAAGTATTTCGCATTTACAGGCTTTCACATATACCCAAACATTTCTGTCAACAATCTTTCTCAATATTATATATGCAGCTTGTAATTTTCATGTGGCAACATGTCATTTGCTGCAAACCAACTTCAAAACAGCCAACACTTGTGTGATAAGCAAATACTTGAGCAAACAAATGAATCAACATATGTGCAGATGAGCAGAGAAATAGGCGAAAATACATAAATCTACAAGTTCTCGAATGAGAAAGCAATGAATGCGGATGCCGTGAGTAGGACACAGCCATTTTGAAGGGCGCTCCACTTAAATTTCCAAAGATGCATTGAGTTCCACTCGATTGCTACTGAGGCATAAAAGTGAACAGGAATCAAAAATTGGATGTAAGAGCGTGGCGGTTAAGTTCACGCCTCGAATGAGGTCATAAAGCATTTTCATGTATTCTTCAATTTTTCTGTAGGTTTCGAATGCTTTTTTAGAACTACATATAATGTTTAATGAATTTATTATATGTCTGATACTCAAGAGGGAATTTATAGGGGTTCAGAGTTACAAATTTTCTACGCTTAGAACACTTTTGACGTTCTAAAGTAAAACTACTCGAGTTTTTAAATAAAAAAATTTTTGAGTTTTTGGAGAAATAACTTCTCCTCCTTTTGAAACCCTATTCAAAGGAATACCAAGCAAAATCCATAAAGTTTCTTTATGACTATATCCAATTGTTGGAAAACCACATAGCTGTTCTATTAGTTACTCAGTGGGTTTCTTTCTAATTAGAAAATTAATAATTTGCAAAAAGAGTCTCGCCACTAAACAGTTTGTTTGACATTCTTTTCGAACCAGTCGGAATTTGTCTTACCAAATCCAGTTTTCATTTAAAGAAGTGCAGCTATTTACCAGTTCTATCAATGAATCAGTAGGCTTTTACAAGATCGGACAGATTTGTAATCAACATTGACAACTCAGATCTCTTACAAATTTCGAAGAAACTATTGCTATAGTCCAAACTTCGAACTATCTAACTTTCAAGAAGAGTGCTACCAAATCTATCGTATACAGTACTCAGCATCGTTTTCGAAAGATGACAAATAAAAACCACAAGATGTTTGTGTCATTATGCCTATGTGTCTATAAAAGTTGTGCAACCAATTATGAGTTGGACAAACCTCTGAAAGTTATCTTACGAGATCAATTAAGCTCAAAATTCGAATCGAAGTTTCAGAACACTTTGGATTTCATAAGAAGTGAAATTGCTGAGAATTTTACATTTCGCTGCTTGAGATCCCTGCGTAAATAGTAATTACTGATTCATATGTAGAGATTCCAATATCTAATTTAACACAAACGGATTTCGTACTATATTTTGTTTATTAGCGTTATTTTTATTGTTGTTATATACATAGAATATTGCAGAATTGGGAGAAATATTCAATTTGGTTCGATAATTTCTGTAAGAACTCAAATCCAAGATATTATTTTTGTCCGGCTTTAAAATCATCAAAATATGCCTTCCAAAAATTAATTCTAGTTTTTAATAGAAGCGAAGACGGCTCTGAAGAGAACATGTGTGGAATATTTCGGAACGAAGGAGTGATGATTCCAACTCCATTTTTCCATTGTCTCAGATATATTAGTTCTAATTGGAGAGTTATCACTCGCGTCACAAACTTTGAAACTAATAGGGTTGGAGAAAGGATCAATAGTTGCTTATGGGTTTGAGTCTGACAAAACTGCATTTCGACCTGACCAACCGAGATCGATGGAGGATTGAAAGTTTCAGTTTATATAAACCATAAGGGTTGGTTAGGTAAAAACTTGTCGAAGCTTGATTTCAAAGCTCGGAAAAATTTCTCATGTTGGGTCATATTCAGTCATATAGTTCTATACACCCCAGGCTGTATTTCAGTCAGTTCCTCTTGTAAATTGTGCAAGTAAGCTTTACCCCAACTGCTTTCATAAGCCGGTGTACCCATATATAATATATGTAGATATTTGCGTTTGTTCCTATTTACTCCGTATGATATTTGTTTATGTAGATTACTGCAGGTCTCCAACTGTCACATGAACAAAAACAACAACAACAAAAAGTAACTGTAGCAACAACTTTAACAAGGGCTGTCTGGCTGTTCTCACTACTCCGGAATATTTGCGCACAAATATGTGTACATTTCAATTGTAAATCACCATGAAGTGTTGCATACTCAAAGGCGCAAACAACGCGTCAACTCACTACCAGCGAAACGATGAAAATACAGTTCACTACTTCGACAGGCGTCAACTGAATGAGTGAATACACATCTAAGTTTGCATAACAACACATACATATGCAGTTATGCATTTGTGTGTGTGCATGTTTATGTGTACATGTGTGTGTATGTATGCAGGTGTCATGGTTGTTGATTGCTGGCAGCTGACAGCAGCTGGCCTGTTGCACATTCCACGACATGTTGCCTCATTGAAATTGAATTCAATTTTTATATTTGTTGTCAATCTTTGTGATGTGTTGGTAAATTTGTTTATTTAAATCATTGTGATGATAAAAATATCGCAAATTACTTACTGTGACTTTTTCGGTTTGCAACTTTTAAGAATTTAGATGAATACTTATCGTACAATATCCGTGCGTCGTATTTATTTCCAGTTATGCAATTTAAATATAAATTTTGTTCTGTTTATATTTTCTAATTTTTAACTTTTTTCTGCAACTCAAATCCTGTCCTGCTACTGACCTTTTCTAAAAGAATTGTGTTACAAATTACATCAATTTAAGAAATAAGATTTTTCTGATTTTCTTTCAAATTCCTAAATTTTTTAAAAGTCTCCAAAGTCTCCACTTTTTATTTGTGCAATTTATCAATTTTCTTTTTGCAACAATAGTTTGTGTAAGAATATCTAAATTGTCGCTTATAAATAAAAACTCTCCAAACTCTTCACTTAATTTTTTGCTTATATAAAAAGTATAGTGTTTCACTTTAATGGTATCACAGTGCTTAAATATGCGTATTTGGTTTGCCAAATACAAATTCCCCAAAGTTTGTGCAGATTATTAATAGTTTAATAACTTAAAAAGCCTAATATCCAAATAACTTAAACTTGCAAATGAACTTTAGCGTAATAAAGAGCTCAGAAATTATAAGAAATTTATTTTCTAATGAAAATCAACTATATTTTAGAAATCCATATTCTTAAATATTATTACAATTTTATTCAAGATTTATAATTAAATTCTTCTTGGTTAAACAGTGGTGAATAAAATCACTTAGTTTGTTTGTTCATGAAATTACTCAGTGTGTCCGAAATCAAGTCCTCTTTTATTAAAGTCAAGGTTTATTGTTAAGTATCACTTAGACATTCCATATTAATTCTAATTAAAGAATTTTAAGGCTGTTACAGGTTTTCTGCTTCGAATATCAAAGCAAACAATTTTTGCAACTTATATAAATTTATATATTCCATTACACTCATTTATTTGAGTGCTAGATTTGCGCTGGTAGTTGCTAAGACTAGAAAACATGTTTTGTGTAAAGTCTCCAAACTCTCCATTAGAAAATTTTTTTAAAAAACAGTTCATCAATAACTTAAACAAGCCAATATATCATCTGAGTTATATATTTTCAAGCTCTCCAAAGTCTCCAATAATTTTATTTTTTAATTTAATTGTTTTTCGTTATTTGATGACTACTACTTTGAAACATTGGACAAACAGAATTTCATTAAATAATAAAATAACTATGAACATCAAAATCACAACTTCACAACAACTAGAAATATATGTATTGTACATACCTTTACAATAACAAAACTACTCAGCCGAGATTTGTAATACATTTTGCACGTGTATTTGTTTTTATATAGGCACATATGTTGGAATAAAGATTAAATTATGTAAATTTACAAAAATAATATATTGTACAATACCTGTATATATGTCCAAAACCATAGACAGAACACTCTCACATATTTATTTAATCACTTCGTAGCGTCCTGTGTCGCCACACTTTTACCACTTTCAATGATATGCCACAGCTGTAATGCTATGCATTTGCCACAAATTCCACTTCTCCATGTGGTCAATAAATATTTATGCATGTAAAAATATTCAAAACAAAAAATGGAAAATAAAAAGCCTCAAAATAAAATGAAAATCACCATTCACCAATATATTGTCAATACAAAATATTATTTTTGTTTTTGGTTTTCGCTGTTGTTGTCTTCAATTTTTGCCACCTGCTGACAACTTTACTGTCAGTGGAAATATATACAGTTTGAATTTCATTGATTTACTAGGGTTAATGTAGGTTGATTTAGTTTGATAGGCGAGTGCTTTGTGTGCTCAGTGAGGCCTTCAGGTGGGATTATTATTATTTAGTGTGCATGTGGTAGTGGAAATACGACATACAATATTGAAATGAACTGCCACAAGGGTAGTGAATATAAAAAACATTGTGATATACGGCATCAAACAGGGTGGTACAAAAATAGAGAGAGAGAGAGAGAGGATTTGTACTCAAACGAATTGAATATTTGGATATTAAATATAATAAATGTTGCGGAAATTTCAGACCCAGGAACTTGCTCCACTTCTTCATATTGATAAAGTAAAGGTCATTTGAGCTCAGAAATCTCCTGTAACCCTCACTAATTTAGAACTTGTTAGAAGGCATTCAAAAAATGTCGTACTGATCGCTGTAAGCGGAAAATCCATAAGAGTAACAGTAGTTGGTCCACGATCACAATGAGTGAGATCTTATTCTCAAAATCCTTTCTATTAAACTTAGTCGATGTTACCGAAAACATTGCACTGACCTGAATTCCAAGTACTAACCCTTTTTACCATCTACAGCAATGTATGGTATATATTTTTTGCGAAAAATCGGACGATTAAGGTTATTAGGAGGTAAACCTTAATGTGTCTAGAAGTTTCGACTTCTTTCCCATATTGAGTCGTCTGAGTCTTACGCTCCAACCGGAGTTGAGGAAAATAGTGCTAAGAATATGAGTCTTAATTCTTACTGACCGAAGCGACTTGCTGGTCAAAAAGAAACCCAGACCTCAACATATGTTTAATGGAAATGCGGCTATGGGAAGCTTTAGCTTAGCTATATTTTAGGGTCTGTCTTAGGCATTGAAGTTTCTGTCTTCCTTAGCTGGCGGAAGATAAAACAGGCTGAAACAAAATTTGATGAACATTCATTTTGAAAGCGCCGACTGATTTATACTTGTATTTGTCCATATGATTACTCATCTCTTCTTTTGAGTCTCTTTCTTCTATGACTTTTAATTATTATGGCTGCTTTAACTTATAATTTCCCGTAGTTTCCCTTGTGAATCTCTAAAGCTAGGAGCAGTTGCTACCTAGACTTTCTCCTAGTTCGCTTCTGAAGCTCGCAGTTAGATATGGTAATTCAACTATCTGGAAGCTCGCGATATATTATAAGGCTGTAGTTCACATGTACTCGGTTTTCCTAAAAATGTCAACTTCCGGTAGGCAGTGTCAAGTGTCTTTCCATCAGATTTCAGGGTTGACGAAACACGGCTGAAAATCTGTTAGTCATTAGCAGAGTTTACATGAAACTTTTTCCAGCTATGCTGCTTTAATTTATCAAATATGAAATGTTTGTAAGTAGATTACAATCAGCGACTGCCACGCCCATTTTATATATAACGATTTTCCAAAAACTCTCTCTTGTTAAGTCGAGTTCTTCACAAATTACATTTTCTTTGTTCAAACTCGCTGTATACCCCGCTCTTGACCACACATAGCCGTGATCCATGCCACACCTCACTGTATTCATAGCTATGTACTCGTTTGTATGTAAATATCTTCGTATGTAAATTCTGGCTTTCAATTTGCATACATTGTCGCATTATACCATGTTTTGGTTGAAACTTTCACTGCTTACATTCAGTTTTGTTGTCAGTATATTTTATACCCCGAACAGTGTATACTAAGTTTGCCACGAAGTTTGTAACACCCAAAAGGCAGCCTTGGAAATCCTATAAAACATATACAAGTATATATATATATACATATAAATGATCAGAATGACGAGCTGAGTCGTTTTAGGTTTGTCCGTCTATCTATCTGTATACACGCATACTAGTTTTTGAGTTATCGATATGAAATTTTACACAAGGTCTTCTCTCTCTAAGAACCACTATAGCATATAGCTGCCATAGAAACTGAACGCTAAAAATCCAATCCGTGTATCGAAAATTTTTTCATTTGACGAGGTATTTCCCTGAAATTAGACACGCACTATTGTCGAAAACAACGGTATAATCTTCGAAGAAATTTTTGAGATCGGACTACTATAGCATACAGCTGCCATACAAACTGACCGAAAATTATGTTCTTGTACAGAATCTTTTGTATTTGTGAAGGGTATTATAGCTTCGTTGCAATCTAAGTTAACGTTTTTTCTTGTTTTTTCTATATGTTGGTTTTTGCACTTCGTCACATGCCTCCATAGCTAAGCAAATGCTATGCTTTTTCCATGCAACTCTGCCGCCACAAGCGCATTTTCGGCAGCGTTTTCGGTTACATTTGTCATGCATTTGTTTTAACTGCGCTCGTGTGTGTGTGTTCTTTTGAGGTTTAATAGTATTCTTGCATAGCTACCGCTGAAAGCAACAACAACAAATAGCAAATAGCACGCAAATTCGGTTGTCTAATCACAGCTGAGCACTCTGTGTCGCCCAACATGCCGGTGGCTTTGTGTTTGTTGTCAATTTTTGTTTGTTGTCAATGGCTTGTTTTTGACCCACACATATACATCGCTTATGCTTTACACACACATGCATATCTGGTATTCAGGCATGTGTACACTAATTTGAATGAGCGCCCTGGTTGCCACCAGCATTGACCTCTCGCATGTTTACTCTCTAGCGCCATTTTTAAGAAGTGTTTGTTTTCTGTATTTTTTCAAAATTTTTCTAGTTTTTTTTTTTGCTTTGGGGTTATTCTCTCACTTTCGCTTCGCAACTTTTCCGCTATTTGTCGCGTACTTGGCATATCTGCACTTCCGTTACGCGACAATTGCTGCGCTACCTCCTTTACAATTCTAGTGTATTGTATACGAATTGTAGTTGTTGTTGCTTTCACTTATTCTAGTTTTTAAATTTACTGCACTGGAATTCTGTTAGATTTACAGCAAGTGCATGTAGTTCGCGCAGTTTCTATTGCTGTTTGCATCCCAAAACCATTCATTAATCGGCACTGACGCTTTAAAAGCTTCCGTGTGCTTTGGCGAGTTTATTGTATTAGTGTAGGTCTGTAGAGCTGTAGAGCTGTGGATCTTTGTCGAAGCACTTTCGGAGGCACTTTTTGAGAAAAACCACTTCAATATGTTTTAAAATCCATTATTATCTCTTAAGAGTTCATAAAAGCTTAAAGCTCTACCGGAACTTTGTAATAATGTTAGAATCCCGCGTTTCTAAAAATATATTATCACAGGCGTTCTTTATCGGAGTTAATAGGGTTTTTAAAGGATCTTCTTGCCAAAAAGGCTTTGCGATTTGTTGATGTTAGCGGGGTTTCACTTAGTTATATGACATTCTCTCGTTACAATTAAGCACAATTTTTGGTTTAATTGGTAGTCTGATTTGGAAAAGTCTTTTAAACACAGACTTCTCTCTGGCAACTTCATAACGTTCGAATTCAAATATTTTACGGTACTTGCTCATGTTCTTCAGTTCAAAACGCTTTGTTGATGTTCCTACGACTTACAAATTTAGAAGAGTGACACTATTAGCGGGAGAAGGAAGAGGCGTTGTAAAGTGATCTGTATGTATTTGTGAAGCTTTTATACAAAGTACCAATAACTATCTAGTCAAGTTTTGTGAGTTTTGAGAATGTCCAAAAGATCAGATCATGCTGATTAGATGAAATTAAAAGATCAGCTTTTATGGTGGACAGAAAGATATCGCCTGACGTTGAGGGGACTAAGCCATAGAAAAAACGAAGGATGTTTTGACGATATCGCGTTAAAGGCTAAATCTGGACTGCTGCTCTGAAAAAATTTGTAAACTGAGATAGATCCAAAAAGCAAATTTCCGGGTTTCATCAAGCTACAAAAATGTCAGAACGAGATGCCGGTAACCTATATTGGCGATAGTCCTTAGGGAAAACCTATGTATGATATGTGTTTCTGTTTTGATCTGATACTTTAAAATATGGATTCGAACACATCCCCAGTAGCCGAAATAAGTTGTGATAAAAATAACTTGCCAGACTTTGATTAAGTTTACCTTCCAAGATAAACTCGAGTAGCTGTGCACTTATCTAAGATGGTTCTGGGGAAACTTCACAAAATGGGTAGATGATCGATATCTATAGAAAATACATTGAAAATGGTCTATTGGAAAGAAATATAATCTACCGAATAAAACGTTGGATAAGAAATGAAAATGAAAGAGGAACCTGGTCAGGAGGCTGACTTCAAATCTCCTGGAACGTTTGCTGTGGAAGTTAGAAGAGCTGAACTCAGCAGGCTCAATTGCAGCCACTAAAAATACTTCAGCTTAACAAAACTTTAGATGGGATAGATAGATAGATACCTATGGAAAACGATCCTTCAGAAGAAACCACCACCGTACGCGGAGTAGTCAGTTGATATATGTATTCACTTGAAAGCTCCAGCAACGAGTGTGAGGTCAATTTTAAGGAACGTATGAACGGTTCATCGAAAAAAAAGTATTCAAACCTGAAAGTGGGCTACTGGAGTCCATTTCAGGGAAAATATGAACAGTTCATCAAAAAAAAAAGTATTCAAATAGTGGACCGTCGGAGCCACGGAGGTTCGCAACCCGGTATTTTGATTTTGCTTAAGTAATTTTCAACAAGGTCGTTAGGGACGTTGGAGAAAAATATTTAATTCAATTAATTTTTAAGTTAATCTGTCTCAGTTTCACACTACGCTAATTTCTCTTTAATTATTTTTGAAACTAATCACCACCATAAGCGCCAACAACAGCCACGTGGTGGCAACGCAAATTTATTTGCTCGCCGATTGGCACTTGTTCCAAATAGTTGAAATGCAAATCTCTAAATTATTTCAATATGCATCAGAGTCAAACGGCTAGCGACGCGGTCTTAATGGTGTTGAATGCGTGATTGAGCGCCTAAAAATATGCAAGCATGCATGTACTATTAATATGAAAGGGTACGCAGGAGAATTGCTTTGATTGCGCGTGTGCGGTGTGTGTGTATTGCTGCGTTGATTACAAATAGCATTAGTTGCCCCACAAATAGCTGCTACACATACATACATACATATAACATACATGCATAACAATGACCTGCTTGTATATTATTTATGCCACACACACATAGAGTCTAGCGTGCAATCAAAATCATTGGCGTTTATTTGGGAATGCACAAGTTTTTGCCAGTAGCCGCATTGCACACACATACATTTGACCGCTTGGGATTGCTGCAGCTGCTCAATCAACACGATTCCGTCTATTTTCGTTGCATATTTTAATGCGCACTCTTGTTTCGGTTGCCCAATGTTCAATGCTCAGTGCTTGCAATCGACACTAATTGACGATTTTGGTTTTATTTTGTTGGTGGTTGATGTTGCTGTTGCTCTTGTCGTTGTTCATGCGGTGGGTTTCGTTACATACATATCCATTGATACATACCAAGTGGTATTTATATATAGTTTTATTCAATTAATTGCATTTCGGTTGAAATATGGCTTTAGTTACATTTTGAATGACACGCATGATCGATTGTAGCAATAAACGTTATTGGCTGCCAAGGGTAGGTAGCACTGCTGTATAGTAAAAACTATTTGCTTTGTAGAGTTGATATTTATTTTTGTAATATGCAAACTGGCATAAAAACCTCAGCGTCTTACTGTATTTACTCTAATAATATAATTACTTGAACTTATGGAAAATTTTCAAACTCCCCACAACCAAAAAAGCTGCCAAAAATAGTTTACACAGTTGCTAACGCAACTATTACATAAGTTAAGCATATTTCAGAGCATTTTTTATAAAGTCTCCAAAACTAAAAAAGTTGCAAACATGATTTACGCAGTTGCTAATAGAACTACTACATAATAAAAACAAATTTCAATAAATTTTTTTTAAGTCTCCAAACTCTCCAAAACCAAAAAAGCTGTAAAAATAATTAATGTAGGTTCTAACACAACTGTAACATTATTTAAATATATCTCATTAATTTTTTTATAAATTCTTCACACTCTACACAATCTATAAAATTTCCATAAAGAAAAGTAAATTTGGAAACTCTGCATTGAAACCCCGTTTTGAAGCTTAGATTCACAAAGAAGTTGATTGTCCCTTGAACTCTGCGTCATTTGAAATAACTTAAGTTCGTTAAATACTATATATGCATTTATGTACATATGTATTTATAGAAAAGCAACAAACATAAAAAAGATTGATGCTAATTTATTTCCATTCCAAATAATTCGTATAACACTAATTTATGGTTATCGAAAATTGCCTACTAATCTTAGCTTAAATTCTCCTATTGGAATATATTTTTATTATTTGTTAACATCTTAAATACCTATACATACATATTATATATTATAATTCTCGAGACTCGCAAAAGAATTATTAATATTGCAAATTGAAAAACACAAAATCGGATATTTTATATTAAAAATTCTTCACATATTTATAACGAAAAATTATAAAATTTGTTAAACAAGGTGTTTGTAAACTGATTTGTTTTATTATTTATAATCTCCAAATATTTTACCTCCATAACTCTGTACTAATATATTGTCAATATATGTGACATAGATAGAAATACATATCTATGTAAATACATACATACAAATGGATGCATGTAAGGAATTAGTCTCCAAATTGTTAACTTTATGATATTTGATCACTTTTGTAATTAACAACATATTACATAGTTGTTGTTTTGTGGTTTTGAATTTCGCTTAAATCATTTGCATATCCGCTTCGTGTACATTTTATCTACTTTTACATTGTATATACATATGTACATACATAAAACTTGTTTAACGCTTGTTTTTAAAAATTCTCCAAAGTCTACAATTTTTCAAAATTGTATCAAATTGGTAATATGTTTGTATAGACTCAATTGATAGTACAATTAATACATTATATGGTTTATTTCAAAAAGTCTACAAAGTCTCCAACTTCTAAAAAATATGTCAAAGTGGTAATATGTTCGTATAGACTTGATTTGGAGTATAATTGATATGTTAGAGGTTTGATTTCAAGAAGTCTCCGAAATCAGCAATGCTACCAAATTTACCATGTGTTCAAAAAACTATAACCCAGTTAATTTTATACTCTTATCATTTAAAATATATCGCAATCCCTAAAGCTTTGCAACTTTTTCTCTTTATCTCTATGAAAATCATTACTTTTTCCACTCATGTAAGAGTATATCATAAAAAGCTTAACATTTATTATTCATAAAACACATACAAACAGCTTCGATATGGTTACACACGCATCGAAAGTACTAACTTCCACTTTGCAAATAACTAAATGTACTCTCCAGCGCTTTGCTTCCACGTTATTGTTTTTTTTTTCTCGCATTCTACTTTTAAATGACATTATTTCCACTACAGTGCTGATATACAACACTCGTCACCATTTATCAATGCGACCGCAGGTGAAGGGAGCGCCAGTGCACAAGGGGCTATTACTATGACAACAACTGTTGACCCAGTAAGCACCACTCACCGGACAGCTATCAATATTTCACCGAGAAACCCCGAAAATAAAACTCCAGCACACCGAAACCCAGCAGCTAGTCAAACAAACTGACCTGAACTAGTGCAACCGCAACACATTGCGATAACGCAACGTATTGAAGGCGATGCGGTAATGTTTTACAACAATGCCAACAAATTTTTTTCGCTCAGCTGTCCGCAGGAAAATTGCATTTACTTGAACTTTTCAAGCGTTTGATTGGCACCAAAGCTATGGTTGGATAAATGATTGAATAGTTGCATAGATAGATGCATCGATGGCTGACTCAATGGATGGATGGATGGAAGAACAAGTGAGTGTGTGAATAACGGGACAGTTGAGTGAGTGACTGACAGAAAAAATGAGCTTATGCGGAAATAACGATAGATGGTTGTTTTCGCTGTTGAAAAGTGTGATACTGGTCAAGACGTGACCGTGCAATTTAGTTGCAGAAACCACAACAATAATAACAACTACGAGCGGCGGGCGTGAAAAACAGCAGTCAGCGCAAAAAGTCGGTGTTAGCAATGAAGCGAGTGAACGCTAGAAGTTCGCCTTGTTCCTGAGCGTTGGAGTGAAGCTTCGAAGCGGCAACAAATAAAATTATTGACAAAAAATGAACAACTAGACAATCATATGACTAAAGCAATAGCGAAATTATTACGTGTGAAGCAATTCTTTATCAATCTGCCGAGAGATTAAGAAGGAAGCCATAAGAGAAATAATAATTTCAGAAAAAATCTTTTGAAAAAACAAAAATTAAAATCCGTAAGCCGGAAACGAGGATCTCGCTGCCAAAACCAGAGTCACTGAAATTAAGGATCTTGGAGACCAAAGCTCGGTTGCAAAAGTAGTAAAAAAACAAGAAATCAGCGACTCTAGCTTCGATACAACATCCTTACCTGGTCGACAGATTCAATAACAGAAGGTCATCTGAAGTAGGAGTACGAAAAACAGAAACCAGAGACCCTAGCTTCGATGTAGTATCCATAGCCTGTCAGCACATTCAATAACAGAAGTACAGAACAGATGCGTGATGATTAGTTACTGCTAATAATGTGAAACCGATTGTGAGAGATCGACAGTCTTAAACCAAAAACGGATTAGTAACTGAAAGGCTGTTAGTTAAGTCTAGGACTATGTTTCAAGTATGTCAACAAAGAGACTAGAGAATGAAAATATTTTCATAATTCGTAAGACAACATAAGCGATGTTGCAGGTTTGATATGAGGCAAACTATGAGAGATCCAGAGTGGCAAAACGTAAAACGGAAATATAAACCAAAAGTGACTACTGAGTTGAGGAGCTAGAGGTCAGAGTACGAAATCAGTAGGTCAGATTACCAAAAATAGTGGTCAAAAAGTCCGAGGTCTAGGGAAACTCGAGAAGCTGAGACTGCGGCCTAAGGAGTTTCTGTGCCAAAACTTTGAGATCAGACTACAGAGAACCGATACTAGAAAATATTAACTTTTTTGGCAATCAGCGAAAACGGAATCGAGGTCTTTCAAAGTTGAGCTATAGACAAGGATTAAATTTAGATAGATAGAACATTTCCCCTAATGAGGGATCGGAGTCCAAATATCAGAGGGATGGAATTTGCCAGGACAACAGCTCAGATTTATAGAAAAAATAGACCTTTTGGCTAAGCTTAGAACCTTTAAAAATCTCTTACACTTCATAAACTGGAGAACATATTTATTTAAATATTAAGTTCTTCTCTCATTCCATATGCCTTACCATATACCTTTCTCATCCCATATGTTTTTAAATAGAAAGGAATTCATTTATTACTGAAATGAAGTGTTCTTGTAAAGTTATTCACATACAATGCGTCATGCGACAACCGAAGAACGATGGCTGCCAGTTAGGATCTTATCTTGAATGCAGTCCCATTATACACCTTCGAAAGGCTGAAGAGGCTACAAAGACTCTTAAAATATAAGTTCTACCTCTTTTAGTATCGCAAAACTAAGGTTCTTCACTACTCTTTAGTCACATTTCATCGATGACTTGTAATAGCCTAATTTCCTACTGGGCTAGCGTTCTTCAAAACAAAAGCCAATTCCCAACAAAATGCAATTGTTGCACATACAATTTATTATGCATTGTCATGTAGTAGTAGAAATCGTTGTTGTTATATTGGTTATTGTCGGTTTGGTGGTGTAAGCGTTATCGAGCATACGTTTGCCATTGGCGAAAATTTTTAATATCAACTGAAGTGTAACGGGCAATAAATGATTCCCCGAATGCATACAGGGTTAGTCAGTGCATGAAGTGTGCAATAGGGAGAGTGTTCTGGTTTTTCGTAATTGATGATGGGGAGATTGAAACATTCCTGAGGAAATCGCACGGTAAAAAATGGGGGACGAACGAATGCCGGAATAATAAACAGTGAAAATAAGATGTTTTTTTTATTTATGATCTGGGATTAATCGGAAAAAATCGTAACTTGTTATAGGTTCTGTCAATAGACCTTAAGGGCTAGAAAAATGTCTTGATCTTTCAAATTTAGGGGCTTTCATATTTGAGCTCATCTACTTATTTCATTTTCCATTTTCTCTTATGCTATAATCCAATTGGTATAATGATTTTAATTTAAGCTAATGGGGAGTCTGTGAATTCTGTAGTTAGAAAGATTTCGAATCGTACCCAGTTTAGCAGGGCTTTTGTCTTTTTTCTGAGTTGATTTAACCTTAACCAGTTTCCAAGAACTGCTTATATAGCATACATTTAAACACATACATATGCCATGGGCCACCAGACAGAACTAAACATTTGAAATTGTCGTCCATAGACTTTGAGACTGTTATTGACATGAAATCTGAACCTCATTTTTACTAGATATTAGCTTTGAGGCAGAATACTGAAGAACTGTTCCGATAAAAGAGTCAAGTCTGCAGCAAAAGTTCTTCTACCATACTTTGGAATAAATGCTGCTTGATTCTGGAAGCACAAACTTATAAATACTGAGTATAGTACCCTTCCTGGACAAGCGTGAAATCTGACTTCTCTTCTATTAATCATTTAGAGTACGGATCAAGTAAACGTATGGAGAAAGATCTTATACATAAGTAGACCTAATACTGTATAGACCACTACACGAACTTTAGGTTACAGGGCTTTTTGACGACCATATTCGATTGCAAAACTATTATGGGGCTGTGAATATAAATGTATCTTTTGAGCAATGGATATGCTAGGGCTCTACAAGTAGCTATTTAGCGCATAAAATCTGGACATTGGACTACTTGAGAGTCGCAAGTCAACTACTAATATAAATATTTGTGTATATAAGAAAATCTTTTCGTAGGAATATTTCTATATAATGTGGTATCATTATAAAGTTTCTTAAACATACTGAAATGGAGTCCTAAGTAGTAATCAGTTGGTTTCCAAAAGCGAAGGGTGCCTGAAAAAACAGTTTAACTGGAGTTTGGAAGTCGCTAACTTGCGACCGAGAACGAGAGTTACTCTTAACCAACGCATCGACACAGCGAAAACAGCTGAATTACTTACATCAAGTTCATCTAAACTAAGAGTCGACGAGCAAAGATTATGAAAGAGTGCAAAGCTTCGACCTACAATGTTCCCTAGACGACTCTCCTCTAACAGTTGTTTAAGTGAATGTCTAGTCGCAAACGTTTGTTGCCCACTCAAGTGGGATCACATTAAGGAATCAACGCTTCCAACCAACCATCAAGAAGGAGACTTGTTCTGGATCCTTGAGTCGCAGGCGCTTTTCTAATCAAAAATAAAGAAAAAATAAATAAATAAATAAATGCTTTTCGTGAATAAATTCAAATTAACCCGAGCATTCAAGCAAAATCACATGCCACGCGTTGCACAAAAATAACAAAAACAATCAGACGAAAGACAATTTGGCAGCACGAAAAAAAAAGTACCGCCACAGCGTGAGGTCGAAAGCAATGTTTTGCTATATTGTTGACAGACCACGTAACGTTGTCATTAATTTACGCTGCGTACTGTTAAACCAACAACAACAAGCACACTAATGCAAAAACAAAAGCAAAATAGAATCAAATTTGCAACTATTGAAACAGTTGCCACTAAAGCGCAGCAAATGTAATAAATGCACTCGTGAAGCTGCTGAGAAGTTGTTATTATACCCTGAACAGAGTATACTATTAAGTTTGGCACGAAGTTGATAACACTCAGAAGGAAACGTTGAAGACATGAAGAGCTGAGTTGATTTAGCATTGTCGGTCTGTGAACTAGTCTCACAGTTTTTGAGGTATCGATCTGAAATTTTGCAATTTTTCTTTCGCAAAAAGCTGTTTATTTTTTGTAATTGCTCATATCGGATCACTATAACATATAGCTGCCATACAAACTGACCGATCCAAATAAAGTCTTTGTATGAAAATCCTTCTTATTTGACAAGATATTGTCACGAGATTTAACATATATCATTTTTCGAGCCTGCGCACCAATATCCGAACACATGCTGCAGTTCGAATATACCTATATAGCATCCACTGGCCTTACAAAATCACCGATCTAAAAGAACTCCTTGTATGCAAACGTTTTTTATTTGACAGGATATCTTCACGAGATTTGACAGAGAAATATTTTTAAAGCTAGCGCCATAAAATTCAAACAAATTATTCAGATCGTAACGCTATAGCATATAGCTGCCACACAAATGCACCACTCAAAATCAAGCTCTGGTATGAAATTTTTATATGTGTAGGGTATTATAGCTACGGTGCAACTGAAGTAAACGTTTTTTTCTCGTTGTTGCTGTTATTGTTGTTGTTGTAGCTGACGCTGCTATGCAAATACTATTAAAGCGCAAAACATTAACTTGCTGTTGCCCGCAGTTAACTGCAAATTTCACCCCACTGCTCTCACTCTCTTTCTTCCTTTCCCTCTCACTCACTTGCTATTTGTTTCTCATTCTCTGCCCGCCACATGCAAATTCACTCCAATGACGGGCACAAATAGTCGCGCTAATGTTTGGTCGGTCGGACCAAATCACTGTGAATGCAGTGGGCGCTGGCTGAGTCATGCAGCATTCATGCTCGAAATGCAATTTCTGAAATTAGATGCAACCGTAAGCAACAACAACAAAAACAGCAACAACGAAAATATCATTGGTGGCGTGTAGCAAGCGTGTAACAACTGGGGTAGTAATGCTAAAAACTAACGGTCTATTTAGATAGCATTCACTATCGTGGAATTTCGTTTGCAATCTTGTTGGTTTTGTTTTTGTTGCTTTTACCGTTAATTCTGTTCTTGCAGTTACTAGCTATTTTCACTTTTATTTCAATGGCTCGCTGCTGGCAACCTATATCGCTGTTGTTATGCAATATGCTCGCCATGTTCGACTGCATATTTGCGAAATAGTACCTTCGTTAGGTAACTGTATGTATTTTTTTTGGTAATGCCTTTGAGGAAGTCTGTTGAAATTTTAAATAGTCCGTGTAAAAAAATTGCGCGTTAGAAAAAATGCTTTGAGCGAAAATATATTGGATTGAATTTTGAAGCTAGTTTTTTATCGCGAAAAGCAGAAAATTGGACGATATGAGACCATTTCATGCCAACTACTATATTTTTGCATTAACAATACGCTACATTGAAAGCATTAACTGCAATTAAAACGCTGGCTTTGTCAAAATCTTTTTCGTCTCCTTAAAGTTACTCTTGATCTACGTCTTCCCAAAATACTCTTGATAGTTAATTTGAGGAAACATCGCTTTTTTCGCTCCAAAAATACCATTGATTTATATGAAATCCTTAGTTTGTATCATCCTATTGCTAATATAGCCTTTGTGTAATATCCCAGCCCAATTAGGACCCCATTTTTCTACTATAGTTCATTTCAGATCCCCTTAAAAATACTCTTAATCTATGTGGAATCCCTAGTTTTTAGCATCCTATCGCTAATAAAGCCAGTCATGTTCTCCCAATTCTAAATTGACTCAGATTCACTCATTAAGTACTTTATAACTTATGTTCTTCATATTCGTGTAACCCCTACCGATCTCTGATCTATTTGGTCAAACCTTATCACGGAATGTTTTATATATGAGTACAATAAGAACAAGGTTATGATTTGTATTTCTGTGTATGACGAGCTGACTATACCAGAAAGTCGCTATCTAAGTCAGATCCACAATTTTAAAATCCTGAACGTATCGCAATCTGGTCAGTTGTTGCCTCTATAATAGTGAATAAGATTGCCGTTGTAGGGATTAGGGTACATAGACGCAGCAGTAAAATCATAAAGTTTTATCATAATTACCGAAAAAACTTTGAAATTCAATATATTATTATTTTAGGATCCGAGCTATGAAAACAGTCTAGGAACGAAGGAATTAACCAACGTCGAGGTGATTTATTTAGGTTTTGTTGAGTTTTGTTCCCAACTCGATGAAAAATGGGTTAGTCGGCGTTGAAATTTTCCGAATTATCATTACCTTGGTAGTTTTACCACGAGCTCAGTTAGCATAATCCATATTCCTTCTTACTATACGACCATCTAATAACAGAGCTTAACTGTGGTCGGTGGTCGGGATCCATTTCGCTGATGTCGTTAGAATAAGATATAAGCAGTAAATTATGCAATCATTTATCAGGCGATAGTTCAAAGTTTAGCCGAGTTCTTGTTTGAAGGAAATTTCTTAAATTAGTTCAAATAGAAACTAGGGAATTTTATAAATGAACCTTGGTGACTGAAAGACAAAAAACTGAAGCCCTGGGTTCTTCAGAGCTCCGGATGATCAGTATTCTTCCAGCCGACAGCTGAGTTAGAGTTGAGCAGACAAATTGACCTGATCTTGTCTTATAAGAGAGTTAATTAGTTCAGTATATATTGAGAGTGTATAATCTAGCAATGTTACTACTATATCATATACTTGAATAATTTCAAAATTGTAACAGAGTTTGCTTTGCTTTGGAAGACTTGATTAGAAATAAAGCGAATTTGCTAGAATTATGGAATTAAAAAGTATAGAATTAGCCCAGGTGAATTCCAAATTGGAGGAAAAATTGTGAACTGGGTTTCATGCAGTGCTCGAGATCAGAAATCTTTATGGTACCTACACAGCCAGCTAAGCAAAATTCACACATAGAGGGCGCTACTGTGAGAAACTTGCCTTAACGTATTAATTTTGCATTATCGGACTTTACTAAAATATTTTAGCTTATATTATCAGCAAATATTAGCAGTACAATAAATTCTTTAATTGTCAATTTACCCCTGTGGTCACTGCTAAAACATTGTAACCTCAAAATTCATGCTCAGTCATGCTTATCAAATGGCAAATCGAAGCATCAAATTGCAGAGTTTGTGCAACCTCTAAAGTCGCGCAGATTTAATTGAATTCTCTGCACTCAAGCATACAATTGAGGTTACGGCTGTCAAAATTTCTATTTTCCGCTCTGCAAACGCAATGAACCGCAAACGTAAGCTTTGTTCTCGTGTGGGTGAACTTGGATGTATATGGAGTAACCACAAAAGTTCTACTCGAATATAGGTATATATATAGAATCATATATGAAGAATGAAGAAAGTGGAACAATGGAAATCTACATGGAGAAATTTTATAAGGACCTACAATATATATTTGTCTATATGTATTCCTGGGAACATAACTCATACATATCTACAACTGATGTATTTTCTCTGTAAATATCTACATATAACCTTATGTTATCCATTTGCCAGTTTTGTGTACGTCATAGCGCCTAAATTCATGCCTCTCATAGCTGTCATATTTTCCATAATTTATGTGGTAGCACATAAAAGCGCTCAGGATTTTAATGACTTATCCCGTGCAACTTGTTGACTTCCGTTTGCCATATGGCCAAAAATATATATTTGCGGAAAGCATATCCATTTTCCTTTCATTTTTCGCATACCGTTAGACGCAAATGCTTTAGTGTTTGTTGTGTGCGTGAAATTGGTTCATTGACCCCACACTTAATGGCCCTTAAGCGTTCGGGCATATGAAATATTTATTTAAATCACAACGCTTGAGCTGAGCGGAAATTGAAAGATAAACTAGTTTGTTTGCCAGCATAATTGAGTGCGAATACGTGTATGTACGTATGTGTTCTGTTGTTTGTGTTTTCCAAAGGTCAATGTTGCATGTGGGCGTGATAAATGTGTGATTCTTGTAATATGCAAAAAATATATTGCATTTGCTCGAGATTGTGATACAGTTCATATATGAGAAATAACACGCAATAGAGAAGACCGATATTATCACTATAAAACCGAGCATAAACTAGAAGACGCTAATATCATATCGGTATCTAAGAGTTTGAAGATGTGTAGTTTCATTTAGACAATCTTTTCATGATATTCGGCACTTATTAGCTTAGTTGATCTTCAACCAATCAAATTTACCCAAAGTTTCCCCCACCGTTACAACTGTTAAATTCTTATACATTTCCCAAGCCGGATTTTTGTATGAATTTCTAGTTTTTCTACAACTCACTCGTAGTCAAACACTCAAGTGATACAGACGTGATGAAGCACAATACTGCGAAGTCACCGAAATTTTTAAATTTAGGTATAATCTGCTTTAATTATGAGAAATTTTGTAATAAAATATGAATTAAATAAAGATATGCGATAACGATAATCCCCACAACTCTTTTTCTTACCTTTAGCTAAGTCAGAAACCAGTCAATGACCCTTTGTTTAATTGTAGCGGTGTCAACAACCAGATGTCAATGACCCTTGAAGAGGTCAATGATCCATTTGTTTACATTTATCTTACTGAGGTCAATAATATTTTATTTACCTTTAGCGATGTGAGCAGTCCGAGGTCAATGACCTTTTTTACCTTTAGCGAGGTCAAAACCTGAGGTAAATGGTCCTAGGTGAGTTTAATGACCCGAGGTGACCTTAGTTGATGCCAATGATCTATTTTATTTTAGCCTTAGCAAAATCAAGAACCATTTAACGCGCATTGGGATTGTTGACCTCGCTAAAAATCATTGACTTTGCTATGGGTTATCAAGGATTGTGGCAAATGACTTTACTGTCCTTTTTCATTATTCTTTCATGTAGAAATTTTAAAGAGTTGTGGTATTTAAAGGTTTTCAGTTTTCCAGAAGTGTTTTTTTTTTTGCTATCAAAACTTTACTTACTTAAAATAGCTTTTCAGACATAATGAAAGTCTGTAATTTTTATGAATTCTCATGAGAGTAGAGAGGAAGTATGATGAGTGTTTTGTAATGGGATTATTTTTTTTCGACACAATTCTAAATTGTTTAGTCAATAATGTTGCCATTTAATTCGGAACGTTGTGGAATAGATATCTTTTTATAATTAAAATATTTAGTTCTCGTCGTTATTTTGTTTATCGCTTATATGACTCAAGTATATTGACCTGGCGCATTCCTTTTCAGCACTAACTCTAAATACTTTTTATTTAGAGTTGCCACCTTATTCGACTTTTGCTTAAGTTTCATATTCGTTCTGTACGTTTCCAGTTATTTAATTTTATTTTTAGGGGTTCATGATATTTTGAGCTTAGTAGTTATTTTTCGATACTATTTTCCAATGTTTTATATAGAGACTTGCTACTTTATTCAAATACGTTGCAACTTTTAGAATCACTCCATATTTGCTTGGTAAAAGCCTTACGATATCTAATTTAGCGTTCCATAAGTTCATAGCCTCTTATTTTTCTTTTTTTTTTTGAGATACTGAACTTCAAGTAGCATATTCACTGTACGAATTGCTTTCAAATGATTGCAATCAAAATTCTTATATATGTACATGCAACCCAACCTTCTCCTATATCGGTAAACCAGCTAGATAAGCACCTCAAGTGTTATATACAACGCAGCGCAATTGAATTAAATTTTTGCAAATGAGATGATGATTGGCGCACAATCCAAGTTGCAGGGGAGGAGGGGGCTAAGTGCAAGTTTATGTATGCATTAGCGTTAAATTCCTGGAAAATAACAAGAAAGCAAAGCAGAGAAGAAAAGTGATTTTCAATGCTGAGTACAAAAGCGCAGATAATATCGATGAGGTTACTCATACGCAGTGGTGCGCAGCAAGGAATGAAATTGAATATGCTTACAGACGAGCGAATTATTTTATATTATATGTGATTATTTTTCACATATACTCTGGCAGAATTGTACTTGCCAGCAAAGAAATGTGATAAATTGCATAAATTGGTGGCAAACGATTTCGTTAAAGTTAAAATAAGTGGCATAAAAATAAATCCGCCTAATATGATTGCGCTTTTCATTACAAAAAGGAGTATATATATATTCATATGTATATGTACATATTTATATATATATCCATGTATCCGCATTTCTTTGAATGCCAAGAAAAGATAAAAATACAAACGTAATCACAATTAAATTCTATGCCACCACATTCACCACTTTGCCATACTATTAAACATTTTCCAACTCACATCAGCAAAATAATTGAGAAATTAAATTTAATGAAGCGTACATATGTGCGTCTATAATACTATGTGAAGTGATTATGTAGAAATTACACAAACAGTGAGCGGAAAAAAGTGGTGCGCACTCATATATGCATAGAAATCTACTATTTGTAGACCCTGTGAGAAATTTATGTGGCGAAGTTGAGTTAATTTTTATCAAGCTAAGACGTCTTGTGATACTAGCAATTTCTAACAGATAATTCCAGCACAATGTTTTTCAAATTCCTGAGATAAAAGATCTTGAATATTCAATTAAAAACAAAATTTTAAATCGAGCTACGAGCTGTATTCTGAAAGTCATGTGTGTATAAGCGTGGCTTAAAATTAAGGGTTTTTGAGCAAGATCTAACGCAGTATTACTAGGAATCGGCAAAAGATAATTCGACAACAAACTTTTTCAAGTACCAGAGATAAAAGGTTCAATCGTTGATAAACTAAATCTTAAATTGAGTTTTGAGCTAATATTGGAGGTCATTTAAAAATTTGGCTTGAAGTTTAAAAAATTCTACAATTTTTTCTTTAAGCTTCTGCAAATTTTATAAGGACTTAAATCATTCAAAAATCAAATTAAGTGCTGCTGTACTACTCAATGAGTCCCAAATCAGCTCTAAAGCATATATTTCTCCTTTAAAGAGGTGTCGAAGGTATAACGCCTAGAAAGGTCATCAATCTATTTGAATAATTCAATCACCTAATGAAATATTTCCTAATTTTCTTATTTCTGAAATCTAATTTTCTCCCTCATCCTCTTCTCTTCTCTCTTATTCTCCTTACGGTTTTCTATCCTTCATGAAAACGTTAGAGATTCAAAACTCTTCGAAATTTCTATAATTCACAATCATACACCAATTACTTCTAAGGTTTACCGTCATTTTATAAGGCGGTGCCAGACACACCATACCAGTACTTAATTAATGTCGCCAAATAACAAATAAAAAAAATGTCGGTTTGTTTTAAGAGATTATATTGTGTATACTAATAATCTCTTACAGTGGCGGAATTTTTACAAAATTTTCTCGTTCCTAACTTCTTTTTTCTTTTTCTTGATGTGGCTATTGGTATATTTCATAATTTTTTCAATTTTATAGTTTCTTTGCCTGTCTTCTTACTAATGAATCTGATTCAAAAAAAAATATATTTTCATTTTCGGCACTTCTTTCTTAATGAAACATTCCTATATTTGAGTACTGTTTTCTTCTTCTTCTTAATTCCATAATATCTGCTCGAATTGTTTCACTCCGATCACTTTGTATCTAACCTGTTCCCTGACCATTTTTTTTTGGTTTGTTTCTAACTTGCACTTTACAAATCAATATGTCTTTCGGCGAAATCATGTGTTGCCGAATATGTCCTCACCTTATTGCAACTTTTTTCATAGACAATTTTTGTCCTTTTTCGATTTGGTTTTGGAAAATTTTTCAATCCATAGGATAGTTTAATAGTTTCCTACGTCGTAAAAGTTTACCAGAGATATCAGCTGCTTTCAATACTTTTTTTGTTTCGTAGTCACAAAGCTTCTGGCATTACGGAATGAAATCGAAGGCAACTCCACCTACTTCAGCTCGGTTTTTTGTCAGAAACAAAACCAACAATAAAAAGCGATATCGCGGAATTTACCTAAAAAGCAGGGAGGACCTACAAACTATGGTCTATATACTATTTCAAACTCCAGCTCTTTCCTACTTCACTTAGTTGATATTGAGAATAGGCCGTGGAAAACTTTAACAAAAGGGTTTTTCTAAATAAAAAAAGACTCAAAGCTGTGTCAAGCTTCTGAGTATATTTCTGATTTCCGACATGCGGAGGCTAGAGCAGGTGAAGTCTTCAATATAGTGAAGGCAAAATATTAGATGATAAGCTCAAACACAAAGGAAGGACGGTTTGTTTTATTGATCCACAACCACATCCAAACCCCTTCGTATCGACTTTACTTAACTTCACTGGCTTTACTACCATTCTTGGACATGAACAAAAACCTGCAGCTCTAAGTACTATAGAGATTTTTGAATTATTTTGCTAAGCTTAAATTAGCGTCTCATTGCAGTTCGATTCTCTAATGTTTCGTAGCAACTTAAGTAAAGTTTAATCGCTCCGAGAACATTATTCTTGTTCGACCGGGCTCGGGCTCCCTATATGTCTTGGTATACCAACCTGCAGCAGTCATGCGCTGAATCTATTAGGCAGAGAAGTGCTGTGATACTGCATTCTATGGTCTTCCTATTCTTACTTCCTGTTCCAAGGTGATATCTAACCAATTACCTATAAATATTTTTATATGTAGTTTATATAGAATCTTTATCTCTCAAATTCCTACCGGCTGCTTTCTCAGCTGCAAAGTAGGCAAGCCTCTTTTAATTTAACCACATCATCTGCTTCACTTGTCGCGCTTGCCATATCTTATGTATTTAACTTGACGTTCACTCTACCCTCCCTCCTTACATATCGCTAATACTCATCATACGTGTATACCCTGCCCTCGCGCTCGCAGACCACATAAAGCGGTAGCGGTAATTTTGCAAATTCGTAATTTAGTGAATGGAGTTCACCATGGCTCCCAGTGCATTGCAGGCTTACCACACGTTGCAACAAGCAACGCTTGTTAACTAGATACTTACATCATGCCACGAGTATGGGCGTGTTTCAATCTACACTTCACTAGTTCGAAGGTCGTCAAATGTTGCACACCATTGTGCGCGATTACAGAGCGTTTGCGCGCTGAGTATTTAGCTTGTAGCTTTGGCCTGAAGTATGCCTCGTAGTTTGTGATTTCCACTAATGCGCTGCGCAACGCCTTCAGGTTCGCCCCCCACCCTCCGCTGCTGACATCAACGCACGCATTGCATTAATTGCAATTATTTCTAATGACTGCCAACTGAGCTCTAAAATTGAAAGATGAACTTTTCTGCAATGGTTTTATGGGCGCGCTTTAAAGTTAATTGCTCACCACGTGCTATTGGAACACAATAGCTGCGGGCAAAGTGACGGTTGGAGTGCAACTAAAAGCTCTAAAGCGAAAATGCATACGCATTATAGTTACCATTGCCATTTCCACCGTCGACCGTCGACTTCTTTGCATTAAAATAACTTTTAATATGCTGACACTTAAGTGCACCGAGTATGGAGTGCATTAGGCGAGTGATTCGAAGAGGTGTGGTTTTGTGGAAGATCGATAAATGAAGTTACACTGGATGAAATAGGTCAGAAGTTAAGTGCTTAGGAGTAAATATACCGAAATAAAACACGGAAGAAACACTAAGTGAGAATTTCAGCTTAAAGAAGTGATGACCTTTTAGCTCCAATAAGCTCAACGTAAGCTTTCACGGATAGAAGGAAAGCAATGTGTGGAGTTTACACTACTGGAGCCCAGTTGTTCGCTGAAACCGACCGCGACTTTGACCAACAAGAACGACATGAAGTTAAATTGAAATAGAATACTCAAATTTGGTCAGAATGGGCTCTGTTTTTTTTATGCCATTTATGATTTGGACACCACGACTCCGTTTTCATATCTTCACCCGTTTAAACTAATTTTCTATGACCCCGTACAGCCTGTCGGCTGGAACTTCGGCTATAGTGCGAATGTTCTCCTCAAGCTCCTCGAGCCTTGCTGGTTAATTGGCGTTAACCTAACAGCAAATTTTTGGAAATACAGTTGCATTTCCTGAACCACATGGGACCCATAGCGACAATTTCAGTTGTTGACGAAGTCATTAAGCTAGAAAAGCGGTTCATCTGAGAAAGTATTTTTTTGATGAACGTGTTTTTTTGAATTTTTCGAAGAACGTGAATTTGTGTAATAATCTTAAACAATTTCCAAGCATTGTATCAAAATGACATGCGATATGATGAAATGCCAAACCTTACCGAACACGCTGACAAAATTTTACACAAATCCGTAAAAAAATATGGTCGCCACGAGCTGTCAGAAGCACGTCACTCGATCTTAGTGGTTGGTTATGACAATCTTTGTCCTCCAGGTTTATCTGGTTTTAATTACTTAACTGGTTAAATATAATTTATATATTATATATGCCCAGGAAATGTATTTGGTGCTGGACATTACTATGTTAGGTTGGTGTCTTAGCCAACCTATTATTCTTAAATAGATACACATTCGACTTACAAAACATTTTCTTAAGCCTATATCTACTTTCAAGAAAAATTTATAGTATATAGAATGGTGACTTTCGTATTTTTCCAAAAACCCAAATATACAATTATACATTTGCAATAGCAAACCCTTAGGCGCCCTACAGACATTAAATAGCTTCAATGATAAGTAATGAATATCCATTACATTTTTTTGTGGTTTCACTACATGTGCTTTAGTTTATTGCGCACAAAACCTGAAAATAAATGAATAATAAATTAAATGGCAAAAATGAAACGATAAAAACATACAACACACACAAAAGGCAGTAAGTAAAATTCATTATGAGAAAGTGCACGTGAGTGACCGCAGTCGTGCGTGTCACACGTGGTTACATGATTGACCAACGTGAATATATATATATATATAAGTATGCATATACTTTTTTTTGTATCCTGCACGGCATACATAAATTTATAAATAAATATTTATGAAGGTGCTGGCGGTTAGGAGACAGACAGGTGGTTCTCAGTGATTAAATAAATTGCTGAGTTGCCTATTATGTGATTAATTTGAACAGCGTATAAACAAAATTAGAGAGTGCCCGTCAAAGAATGTTAGTGGCAGTCAAATTTGTATTTGTGGAATGAAGAGAGAATAAACATAAAATCAGATCGTATTATATATACATTTGTAAAACATGTATGTGCGATATTCAAGTGAAGTGGTAGTGTTTTAGGTGCGGTCCTGGGGTATTTCTTTGAATCCCTATTTTTCCACACCAAATAAGTTCAGTTGCTTCCCGGTGAATTTCGTAAACCGAATCTATCCAAAAGGACACAAAATATATAAAGAAAGATAAGTACAACTTGTATTTTTAAATAAAAATCCATTTGCACTTACCTGCATATAGTTGCAATTTTTGCTGAAAATTTGTTATATTTCCCCTGAACAGCAATCCAAACAAAACGTGTTCTTGATTTGTTCTACCGTTTTGTTTTGATCGCTCAGCTGTTCTCCTGTTTGTTTCTCCTCTTTCGTATTCCCTTTGAATTTGGCATTGCCAACCACAAAAATATACGCAAGGTTTTTAGTGGCACTGACTGAACGTACATACTGCCAAGAGTTTCCAACTATTTTTCTCAGTGAGGTATGGCCTCTGAGAACAGTAGTGGGAACACTCCAGAGAATCCATTCAGAAGGAATTCAAAAATTATGAGAACTCCTCCTAATGGAAAGAATGAGTTATCCACCGCTGCTGGATCAACAAAAGAATGCGAAAATGCCATCCATACAATTAGAGGTGGCACACTCTCTGAGGAACTACCAAGTAGTGGAGCTACCCGAATTTTTAACCAGTTGGGTAGTAAAATAAAAGAACTGGAGAGCATGATGGCGGGCCAAAGGCATATAAACCAGGCAATGCGCGACCTAGTTAGCAGCATAGTAACACTACATGCGAAGGCTGAGAAAGGTGGGAACCCACCCAAAAGAATTATGGTAGGGAAAGCATCTCAGGTATCCCCTATGGGTAAAGATGTAAATACCCAGAAAAGAATGCGTGAGGCTTTAGGCTTTTTACCACCCACAAAAAAGCCGAAAAATACAAATAAAGCGGCGCAACCCACCAGCAACGAGGCTGCGGAATTAATTCCCAGAGAAACCACGATTATACCTGGCGGAGGCGAAACATGGGTGGACGTCGTTAAGAAGAGAAGACCGATCGAAAAGAAAATCAGATCGAGGCCAGACGCCATCATACTTACCAAAAAGGATGGTGTATCATACGCTGAAATTCTCCGCAAAATAAAAAGTGACAGCGGATTAGAAGAATTGGGTTCAAGTGTCACATACATTAGGAAAACCTTGAAAGGAGACTTGCTTTTAGAATTAAAGAGTAAAGCAGAAAAGAGAGCAGACTCATTCCAAAGCGCTTTAGAGGGAGTGGTCGGGGAAATGGCCGTGATACAGCCCAAAACTCACAACGTATCGATTATGTGCAAGGATTTGGATGAGGTAACTACACCCGAAGAGATATGCGAGGCACTACAAAAGGAGTGCGGAATACAAAATTTGGGGAAAATTAATATTAAAAGTATGCGAAAGACCCGAAGCGGAACCCAAATAGCTATCATATGCCTGCGCGCGCAGGATGCCAAGACTGCGCTTAAAGTAGGCAAAATTAAAGTAGGGTGGTCCGTCTGCCGCCTCCGGGAATACTCCCCTATTCCCCGTTGCTATAGGTGCTTCCACCTAGGGCACATGGCACGCAAATGCTGCAACCCAATAGACAGATCGTCTCTATGCACACGTTGTGGAGCCGGTGGACATGTAGCGAAGTCATGCACCAATGATCCTAGTTGCATGTTTTGCAAAGGAGCACACACAGTTTTGAGTACGACTTGCCCCAAGTACCTGGAAATGTTAAAGGCGTTAGGGAAATGAGGATATTACAGCTGAATCTAAACCATTGCGCTGCAGCACAAGATCTGCTCGAACAGACAGTATTTGAAAATAACATTGATGTCGCCTTACTTAGCGAGCAATACTCCCAGCGTTCGGAAAGCACATGGGCCACAGACATATCCGGCAAGGCTGCAATATGGTCTTGTAAAGGTCAACCTTTTATATCTTGTTCCAAAGATCATAACTGTTACACATGGGCAAATATACGTGGCATATACTTTGTTAGCTGCTATGCTCCTCCCAGCATCTCAATCAAAGACTTCGAAGACTTCCTCCTGGAGCTTGCTCTAGAAACCAGAGGCAAATCGCCAGTCATAATCGCAGGCGACTTCAATGCGTGGTCAACTGCTTGGGGTAGCAGGCACACAAACCATCGTGGTCGTTTGCTACTGGAATTCATAAGTCAAACGAACCTTACTATAATGAACAGCGGAACGCAAAACACCTTTCAAAAAGGAAACAAAGGCTCCATAATCGATCTCATGTTTGCAAACGATGCTCTAAGCAGGCATATTAAGTGGACGGTGTCGGATATATTCACAAATAGTGACCACATGGCTATTATTGCTGATGTTTCGTTTTCCGGAGAGACGGAACCCCGCAGCAAGGGCAGCTGCCAAAAACGAAGCTGGAAACAAAAGGAGTTTGATGCCGACCTTTTTGAGATAGTCTGGAGCTCTGCAAAAACACCAGGCGGGGACGCCACCGACTTGGTGTCCGCAGTGCGGAAAGAACTGGTCACAGCATGCGACGCAACTATGCGCAGAACAGTACACCACAACAAACGAAAGCCCGTCTATTGGTGGAATGAAGAAATAGCAACGCTCAGAAAGCTCTGTAATGCAGCTAGACGCCGTCTACAGCGTAACCAAGGCGGGGGAAATTCAAACGCTCTCAGGGAAATTTTTAAAAGACAAAAGAAGCTTCTAAAGTCGGCCATTGCCCGCAGCAAAAGGAACAGTTTTGAAAAGATCTGTGAGGAAGCAAACGTCGACCCCTGGGGTACGGCGTACAAAATATGCATGTCAAAATTCAAGAATAAGACACAACAACCCAAAAGCGCATCTTTTATGAAGAATATCGTGGAAACATTATTCCCTAAGCATCATCCGATTACCTATGGTAAACCACGAACCGAAGTTGTAGAGCCACCGCTACTAGTTAGTGAAGAAGAATTATTGGCCATAGCGGGAAAAATTAAAATCAGCAAGGCGCCTGGTATAGACGGCATACCAAATAGAGCCTTAAAGGAAGCCATAAGTTTAAAACCAAATGTGTTCGTAAAAATGTACAATGCATGCTTAAAAGAAGAAATATTCCCCGACCCATGGAAAGTTCAGCGATTGGTTCTACTACCTAAACCAAATCAGCCTCCGGAGGAAGCCTCCTCATATCGACCTCTGTGCATGCTTGACACGATTGGCAAAGTGTTCGAAAGCATAGTAAGAAACCGCTTGGAGTTAGCAATCCAGAAAGCCGGCGGATTATCAGAAAGACAATACGGCTTTATAAAAAAGAGGTCCACTATTGACGCACTAAACGATGTCGTTGGCACCGCGAAATGCGCAGTAAGTGGAAAAAGATGGAAAGGCGGGACTAAAAAATACTGCGCCCTGATCACCCTGGATGTGAAGAATGCCTTCAACTCAGCAAAATGGGCAAACATAATCAAAGCTCTGCATGAGATACGCGCTCCTCAATATCTGGTAAACATTATTACAAGTTATTTTGAAAACAGGCAACTAATATTTGACACTGATGAAGGCACCAAGACCTACACTATTACGAGTGGAGTACCGCAAGGCTCGGTTTTAGGCCCCCTTCTATGGAACGTGATGTATGATGGGGTGCTAAGAATAAACCAACAAGAAGCCGTTAAATTAGTCGCATACGCTGATGATCTCATAGTGGTAGCAGTGTCTAAACATCTTGATGACCTCCGGAGCAAATGCAATGAATGCGTCAATAGTCTGCGGCAATGGTTCTCCTCAAGGAGTTTAGTTCTGGCCGAGCACAAGACAGAAGTCCTGCTAATAAGTACTAGGAAAGTGGAGGAACGAATATCTCTCACCATAGGGGAGTGTGAGATTCAATCACAGCCACAACTAAAGTATCTGGGAGTAATAATAGACTCTAAGCTTAAATTTAAGGAGCACTTAGAATACACCTCTGGTAAAGCAAGCAAAATCCTCAACGCCTTATCAAGAATGATGGCAAATAAAGGCTGCGTGCGTTCCAGCCGGCGATTTTTACTCGCAAAGGTAATGAGATCGGTTGTATTATATGCGGCCCCAATATGGATCCAGGCGCTAAACGTTAAAGCATATGCCAAACTAATAAACTCAGTGCACCGGCTGTCGGCACTTAGAGTAATCAGTGCTTTCCGAACGATATCCAGCGAGGCTGCGGAAGTAATAGCCAGTATGATGCCCATTGACATCCAGGGTGACGAATTCGCGCGAGTATACGAGTTACCAGAGTCGTCTTTAGAAGCCAAAAGAGCAGAGAGAGTCAAAAGCTTATCAATATGGCAGCAGCGGTGGCAAACCTCACTCAAAGGACGGTGGACCCACAGACTTATACCGGACATCCACCCGTGGATAGACAGACGACATGGGGACCTGGATTTCCACCTTACCCAAATATTAAGCGGACATGGGTGCTTTAGAAGCTACCTGTACAGATTCCATCATGATGTTAGTCCGAACTGTCCGATGTGTACAGAGTGCATAGAAGACTCTGAGCATGTATTCTTTTATTGCCCTCGCTTTTCGAGTACAAGGGAAAAACTTAAAACTTCACTCGGTGGTAGTTTTATGGTGGAAAACTTGACGACACTTATGTGTCAGTCCAGTGAGAATTGGAAAGCTGTCAGCGAAGCGGCAGCTTCAATCATGATAAAACTAAGACATATGGAACAGATTAGGCGTTCGTCAGTCCGTACGATAGAGGAGACTTAAATGTCTTATCACTCCCACGAAGTAATACTTAATCAGGTGGTTCCGTGGGAGAGTCTTGAGTTGGGAGTAGGTTAGGTTTAGCGGATTAAAGTTCCGCACTTCGGCTTTCGATGCTTCCCCCTACTTAAAAAAAAAAAAAAAAAAAAAAAAAAAAAAAAAAAATACATTTGTAAAAATTTACGGGCTTAAAAGATCCATACTGCCATGCGATTATATTATCATAGATATATCGATACGAAACACCTAAAAGCATGCTTAAACATTTAAGCTTTCGGAAGGGTGTTAGCACTAACATGCAAATACTTTTTTTTAAGCTATGGCATAGCTTCTATTGCGGGCCTTGAGCGTGGAGACTGAATCAAGAAATTATGTACCGAAAATAAACCTAATACAAGCACACAGTATGCGCAAAATGTTTGCATACTTTTTGGCGTATTTTCGCATATCTTGAGCGGAACAAATCAATTGAAGAGCAGGATGGTTAAAAAATAATAATATTTAAGATACAATTTTTTAAATAGCAAATAAAAATATAGAATTTAATAAAAATTTAGTTTATAAAAAATAAATTATTCAATATTCGTAGTCCTAATATTAGTAACATTATTATTATTTTGGTAAATAGCTACCCCAACTTTTGGAACAGTATCTCGTTTGACTTGAACAATACAATTAAAATTATGTATCTCAATCGGTGGTAATATGGTAATAAATGGTAATAAATTTCTATTTATCTTGGCTGACGTTTTCAACATCAACTTCGCTGATAAAATATCAGAGCGGTTGATAACTTTACTTTCGGAAAAATTGAATTAGAAAATGCAGAATGATCCATAAGAAGCAGGAATTCCTGAAAAACATACATGAATTGTGAGATAATAATAATATTTTAAACAATATTAAACTCTCATTTGTTCAATAACACGAAAAAAATGTGTTTTCTTATCGATCACCACTCTCAAAGAGTGTAACTTTAATTAATATCAAAGAAAAAACTTGAACTAATATCAATGAAAAAAAAAATACTGCATAAAAACTAAATGAGTAATTATAATTGCATAAGTTGATGAAAAAATTCTGCGAAATGGCTTTACCGCGGCAGTGCCCGAGTGCCACACGTACTTTTTTTTCTATTTAATTAATTTTGGTTGTCAAAACAATTTTTTAGCTTATTTTTACCCACATGGCGCATAAAGGTATGCTCAATAGTTTCGAATAATATTTTATGAAGCGATGCCTTTATCATCTTCTGTACGTTATGTATGCTAACTCCATCATAGAAATTAGATACTTTTCACTACTACTAACCAATTAGCAGTTTCATAAGACTAAAAATAGCCCCAGTTGACGCCTTAGGGTATGCTATAAATCTTCGTATAATATTTTATAGTGAGAATATTGTTCTCATATTCCTTACCTCTTCTGTGGGGCTGAACAAATGTAGCATCCGATATAGCGTGTTAGCTCTTACGAAAGAATTAGATACTTTTCATCATTTGGTTAATTTGGGTTACAAACTTCTTCTTTTGCGTATTTATATCTAGTTGACGCCTTAAGGTATGCTTTATTTTTTCGATGAATATTTTATTATAGGAAAATTTGTGTCTTCGTTCTTTTCTTTACAAGCTTAAAGTTTAACTTCAGTTTACAGTTTAATATACACATTTTTGTTAAGTCTGCTCCTAAAATTGGGCTTTCTAATTTAATTTTTTTAAGACGCTTGATTTGGTAATCCTGGTGTTATACCTTGATGAGATTCCTTTGTTGGTAAAAAAAAATTTTAAATCTTGTTCTGGTTACTCTTCTATATATCAATACAAGAGTATGTTATAAAATATTGTATGATCGAACAACAATTAAAGCTGTTATACTTTTACTTTTTTAAACTTCAAAGAATGAGCTTACATTTTGTTGGCAACTACAAGTATGCTTTAAAAAATTTACAATTTTCTTTTATCTTATAAACCCTATGAATTTTTAAATAATTCCCAAACATTGTTAATTTTTTCTCATCGTCTTTCGTAACAATTTAGAGCGTACTTAATATACCCAGCACATATTTATCTAACACCTAAATGTATGCTTTAGTACACAACTTACATACAAGTATATTTCAGCGCACATAACTAACCGCTACTTAAATTTATTTGCTTCATTTCCAAAAACTTAATATTACTCAAGGGTAAAAATTGATTTAAATGCCTGTATATATTTCGGCCAACAAAGTTTCGCTTACACACTACGCAAATTTAAATCTATCACATGTTTAGTGCTGAATACATGTAGGCGCCGAAATAAAACTTTTCGAGTTTTCCTTTCACCGACGAGCGAGGCGTTGAAGAAAATGTGAAAGATTTCGGTCAAATGTGCGTTGATGCATTGAATTTTAAAAGGAATACTTTTGCTATCTATGCAAGAGTACGCACAAAGCAAACACAGGCCAAGCGTACGCATGAACGCCTGTATGTATGCTTAAGAAAAATAGGTTTGTTATTACGAAGTACAGTGGTGTGGCGTTGCGTTGCATATGGCAAAAGCGGTGGCCGATTGGAATGCGGCTGGGATTTGTGGGTTAGTTTTGCCACACATTTTAGTTTGTTTTGGCGAATGCGGTGTCAGCTATGAGTACGCCGTTAGCTTGCTGCTTTATCGGCACTCCGCTTACGGCCGTGAGCTGCTGCTGTGAATGCGTAATTTTCCGCTAGCTGCGGCAGAAATGATGAGCTGCTGTCACTTCATATCTCTAAAGCGTAGTTGCGAGCATATGCGCGGCGCTCACATCCCCCAACCCGCCGCTTTAAACTATTTTATCGCTCAGTTTTGTCAAAATTCGTAAGTTTGAAGCGCTCAAGTGTGAAAACGGATGCTGAAACGGCGTGCCAAGGCGTGACTGGTGCTCGTGCTAGTAGCGCTGTTGTGGCCTAACTCTTTCGCTCTTTTACACATACAACTCCTTTTCAACCCACCCACAGCATTAGGTGTGCGCACGTGCCAACACTTTCATTTTGATTTTTCTGACAGTTCGGCACTAAATTCCTACGATCTTTTACGGTAATCCCTTTCACAAATTTTTCTTTGTGCAATTTCTGGAATTCTCTCACAAACAAAAATTGCTTGCTCTCCCTTTTTTCTTTACTTTATTTCACATCGCACCTTCATTGTGTCTGCGTATGCGTTACGTGTATCAAAGAGGGTTAAACGTGCTTGGGTCATTCATGTCACCTTCTCAAACATTCCTACACATATTAAACTATGCTCCGCCTGATTTAAAGTGTAGCTTAACTGTTTAAAATTTAGCTAATATAAAAAAGTGGTTTGTTAACTGCGTCTTAAATACCACAAAGCTCGGTATTAACACACGCAATATGGGTTACTGTAACA
Source organism: Bactrocera oleae (assembly GCF_042242935.1). Taxonomy (NCBI): domain Eukaryota; kingdom Metazoa; phylum Arthropoda; class Insecta; order Diptera; family Tephritidae; genus Bactrocera; species Bactrocera oleae. The sequence continues at coordinate 8,648,313 of NC_091539.1, forward strand.
ACTAGTAAATAGTTTAGAAATTTAGTCAGAAGTCTGTTGGGCGTCTAAAAGTATGCAATAAACTTGAAAAAAGAAGCTGTCGTATAATATTTAAACAAAGAGTGTCAAAACTAGTTTGATGGCATCTGAAGTGTAAAATTGCTTGAGTTTAATGATTTATAGTTCAAGCACCTTAAACTAAGCAATAAGAAATTATGTGGAAATCTTTTTAATAAATTCTTTTTTACAGTTTTGCAATATTTTGTGGGACGGGGAATATGATTTAATGCAATTTAATAATTTTTTCTGAAAACTACCTAAAAGTATGCTACAGAATATGAAAAAATATGCATAATAATATTAACTTTAAGTTAAAACTAGTTTTGTGGGATTGTAAGATTTATAGTGCTTAAATTTTAAGCTTTCGTAGCTCAGGCGCCTTAAGGTATGCAACAAAAAATATGTGAATTTTTTTTTATTATTAGTGATGGTATTTGTAAAATGTATGGTATTTTATTGTTTCAACATTATTAATTATGTATTACTGTATATGTCAGTTGTAAAAAACCTTTATCTGCGCTACTAAAAGTATGCTACAGTAAGTTATAATTAAGCAATAAACTATCCTCTTCATTGTTCTTGTCCGGTATTTTTTTTTCAAACCAGCGAACGACCGAATTTCTTAATACAAACATAAAGTTCCATATGTATTTTTCGCTTAATATAGTATACAAAATAACTAATTATTGTGCTGTTAGGTTACTTCCAAGACTTCTAGCGATATATTATATATACATCAGGTTTCTAATTTAGAACGAAATAGGTAAATATAATGTACAAGTATAACCTCCACTTTATGAGAAAACCTTAAACAAAATTTTATTACTTTTAAATAACCAAAGTAAGTTTTAAGCCTAAAAGTATGCCATCGAATATACTCTTGAAAAAATCATAGCATAAAATATATAAGCAACTAGAGAAAATTTTGCCATACTTTGTATATTTACATGTATATTACAACCTTTAATATATTTATCTTTTCTATGGAATGGAAAAGACACGAAAAGCATCGAAGTTCCTGAAAGAATGCAACAGAAATTGTTAAAAATACTGTCTTAAATAATTAAGACTACCATAAACGCTGCCAATAGCTGCCTAATTGAATAGGGTTTCGTTTTACTGTTAATTAGGCTCTCGCCGTTTTTGACATAAGTATGTAAACCCCTAAAAGTATAATACAAAAATATTATTTTAATTATAAACATTAATAAAATTTAAATCTAGTATACTAAGTTAATAAATTTTCAAAACTTTAGCGCTGTAAATAGTTTTGGTTAATATGCGCGCGTAAAAGTATGCTAAGTTATTTTCCTTTGCGCAATTAAGCACACTTGCTTTAGCTTACAGCGTGTTCCAAATGTATAGGATGTATACAGAGGTATAGCTGACAAGTTTACATTTTTAATAAAATTTCGCAACACCTTAGATTTTCCAAATTAGATCTTTTCATAAATACTGCAACATATTTTGTTATTAACTTTTTCAAGCTGCAAATTTTCCGCACTTTTTATTGGCAAATATCAATATCACAAAATAAGTAATAGTATCTAAAAGTATGTTACAAGTTAAAGTTTTGTTTCGCCTAAAAGTATGCCACTAAACCAAAATTATTGCAACATTTTGCCATGTACCGAACTTTTGACATTCCACTCACTGTTATTGTTCGCACTAAGAATTCTATACACAATTTACTATGCATACACCTAAAATGCGCCTAAGGCTATGCTAGACCCTTACAAAAATCTATATAATTTAATGTCAAATAATATTGCTTAGCCCTTAGTCAAATACACGAAGCATAACTGCGGCCTTTTCCGCCCTGAAATTCCGTTAGAACGATAAATTGTTTTGGAGGAAAAAGCAAAAGCGAAGAGCACGCTTTTCAGCGCGCCAGCAGTTTTACACAATAGCCCGTCACAGCAGGCATTACATTTCATGTTTTTCGTCAAAAACTTATTTAATTTCATATTGGTGGCAGTAGTTTTCGCACTTGCCAGTCACACGACCAGCCATTCTTCAGTGTTTTCCATTACCACCACCAGCCCCAATCGTTCAATTGAAAATCTCTCGGCTGGCATGTCATTTGCCGTATTTTTTATTTGTGATGCTACAAATTGAATGACTGTCCAGTTGATTAGGTTTTTGCGTTGTGCACCAGCTGTGTGTGTGGCATATTTTTGGGCGTATGCCATTGAAATGCCCATTGAGCAGTGAATGCGAAAGAGCAAATCAGATACAAAATGCTTGTCAACAATTTGTAGGCACAAAATTGAAAGTGATGTTGTTAAAGAAAATTTGACAATTTGAACTTGGAAAATTGGAAATTATTGTTGTCTTGTTGTTGTTAAAAAAAATTTTTTTTTTTTTTTTGGTTTGGATTTAAAATGAAAACTTCGGTAAGAGCATTTGGCATAGCAAATATGCAGCTGTAAGTTCAATTTTGTGGCATTAAAGAATGGAAGCAGACAATTTTGCTAAATTGCTACAAAATAAGTAACGGAAAATAGATTGTTGACTTTAGTTTGGAGATCTTTAAAGTTTAGCAGAAGAAATGCTGGAATAAAACGGAAATTTAATTCTTAAAGATAACTCACATGTAGAGCTTCATATTCGACAAACTCTGCCTTCCAAAAACATTTTTGTTTTTGGACTCAAAGTGAAGGCTTCAAAACTTTGACAAGACTACACTGCTCCACCCCGAACCTTAGCATATATTTCTGTGAGTCTCTAAACTATTAGATCCCATCTCTTAGTTCCAGCTTGACAAACTTTCTGTAAAAAGAGTTCTGGGCTCTATGCTAAGTCCAAAGTTACGATAATAAATTCTTAATAAACACTCTCACCTATTGTTGTTGTTAATCCGGTCTCACTAAAACAAAGCTGATAGTGCAATGGTGAATTCGTGAAACTGAAACTATGTATACCTTATGCGGTTTCGATACTTGCTGAAACACAGACTTCATGTTATCTGAAAAAAGTGACAGCTCACAAAGTAAGCACAGAATAGTAATCGAATCTTAGGGTAAACACTTCATATTCTCAACATAAAAAAATTTACAGAAAACTCACTCACATATCTGACACTGCCTTCCGGAAATATGTTTGTTTTTGGACTCAAATGAAGCCTTCCGAACCGAGATTAGACTATACTGCTCCGAACCGAATATCAGTATATATTTATATGAGTCTCTAACTTAGTAGACCCTAGACCATTAGCTTAAGCTCGAGGAGCTTTGTGTTAGGAGAGAATTATTCACCAGATAATTTGTTCAAACAGACATTGGTCAGATAAAATCAGAAGCTGCTGGCACAATGATGGATCAGTTAAACAAAAGCTCATTTAACTCTATGTGAAGTTATAAATTTTAGCGAAAATCACAAATTTGCGTTAACCGAAATTACAATGACTTATTTCCATTTACTATACTCGTTAATATATATGTCTTCTTCTTCCAAGCTCGGTAGCTGCAATCTTCTCTGAACCCGTTTCAGAAATAATACTTATTAGCTTCAAAGTAATGTTATGACTGATTCCAGCAGAGAACCAATAAGCTTCGAAGCTCCAGACAAGGTGGATCTCTGTACTTCCACACAAGGTAGAATTCTGTCTCCCATACTCTTGCCATGAAGATAACTAATGATAAGAGTCGGTCTGAAAGCATTTAACTAAGCTTTCAGCCAAAAGTAGATTGTTAATACTTCTAAGGTTGGTCGAATTTCAGCTATTGATTATCCGTCGTTTCTCTGAAACTCAGAAAGATTCTGGAATGACTTAAAAATGTGTTCGCCTGCAAGTGATATTACTGCAATATTGCCTGGCTTTGGTTCTAGATCTTTCGAAGAAGTTGAAGTAACATACCTCAAGCCGATTCATGTCATAGCTGAACTGGCCTAAGTTATTGTTACGGTAACTATAGCTTGACCCTATCTCTGATAAACAGAATTTAGTCTCTACTTGGTTGTCGAAATTCTAGGCTTTACATCGATCGAAGCTCAATGTAAATGGGGTTTAGTATTTAAATAGATACCAAAGCGTTATTTAAGATTTGAAAAGCTATAATACATATATTAGGGTCTGTTTTGATATTCAGATCGATTTAAAATCTTAAAAAATGTTACGCTAGGTAAAGGAAAAGAGCTTGTGCATTAACTAATAGCTGAAAGTTTTGGTTATAAAGCTTAGTAATATGGTTTAGGACATAACTAAAAGCTCAATTCATGTAGATGATTCTTAGGATTCGACAAATTGGAATATTGTTATATTCTACTATTCTTATTTTTAAAAAATTATTTTGGACTTGGGTGTCTTTTTTAAGGTTCAAATGAATTAAACCGTATTACAGCTGAGAGCACTGGATACTTGACTGGATATCAATGGCAGGGAGTTAGGGATCCAATGATCACCTCTGAACGTAATGAGTTTTATTCTGTGCTTTCGTTCTAGTATTTTTTACTACTCAAAAAGTAGAAAAAGTATACCCTTAATACACATCAACTAATACTCATATATGCCTCAAGCCCAGTAGAATTGTCATATGCCTTCAATTTGGTCACACTTGCCAAACAACTTTCTTAAGAAATTTTTTAGAAACTTCTCGTTCTTTTATTCATGCTACTTTGCTCACATGCAGCACATGCAACCGCCATCACACGAGTTGCAGCACATGTGTTGCACGCTATTGTTTCGCCCTTATCGCTGTCACAGTAACAACAACAACAAAAATGATATACGAAAAAACTAAACAATTTCGAAAGTAGTAAAACTTGCATGCTTACACTTCTTTACACTAGTTTTTCCATTATTTATTTGTCAGTTCTATCGTATGTCCTTTTCGCTTAGCCTCGGTTATTCCTCCACCACTTTCTATATTGGTTGCACACTTTCTAAGCCGAAGATCCAGAAGAATTGCATTACCTAAGTCTGTAAATACACTTTTTTGAAACTACGACAGCTACTGACTTATAAATAAGTACACATGCTGGTATTTGTATAGTTACTTGTGTTTATGTAAGTATATGTACACAACGTAAAGTTGCATTATTTGCGGTACTTAAGCAGGTCCGCAGCTACTTTAAGTTTTAAATAAGTAATGATCGTGGCTAAGATACGCCCAGTACGCTAGGTAAGCGCACAATATGCTTGAAGGGCTAAAGTTGAAATAAAAGAACGGCAGAATATGGTGACAATCCGCAAAGCACTTACAAAATGCCACATTTAATGCTGCAGTTGTCGGCTTTTGTGGCTACGGATTTATCGATGTGCATTAGCACAATGTAAACTTAAAAAGAGTTGACGCGCAGAAAATTTTAGCAACATTGAATGATTTTCAAAGCTTGAAGGTTAATATTCTATCAATAACTCTTAACTTTTAAATATAAATATGTTTCGATATAAAATTTGTAGTTGGGTTCGAAAATATGCAAAGCCGAAAAAGATTGAACATGCTTGAAGCTGATTTGGTTGGGTTTAAGCACATTAGAGTATTTAATATTTTAGAATTTGCTATGACTGATGCATATTTGTAAAGCTTGAGCACTTTCAACTTAGAATTTTTTAAAATTCTTATATTTTAAAACGTTTGCTTAATAACAATTGTATTCAGAAATATGCAAAACGGTAAATGATTGAACATGCTTGAAGCTAGTTTGGATGCTAGTAAACAATTTAATGTATTGAAATATTTATATTAAATAATTAAATCAGCAGTAGCACATACATTTGCTAAAACATGCAATGATTGTTGTATTTTTGTAAAGCTTGTATACTTTCAACTTACAATTTTCTTATATTTTAAAACACTTTTCTATAACTTTTGTACAACACGTGTTAATTCTTTTAAAATTCATTTCAATTTTGGTTAAAATATGCTAAACCGAGAATGATTGAGCACGCTTGAAGCTGGTTGGGATGCTTGTAAACAATTTAATGTATTGAAATATGTATATTAAAATAATGAAATCAGCAGTAGCAATAAAATTTGATAGAATTTGTAATGATTGATGTAAGTCATAACTTTCGTACTTTCTTATAATGATTTTACTTAAAATTTAATTACAAAACCTCTATGCTTGACACATATTTAAAAGCTTGAGCTATTAAAAATGAGTGAACAAGCAACTATTTCATGCTTTTAGAACACTGTAAATTACTCAGCACTTAACGTATACTCGTATACATATGCACTAAAAACAATCAAATAATAAAGTGCTTGAGTTATATTCATATACGCTGCAGTGTTTAGTGTCAGTTTTAAAAAATTTAACATGTGTACTTCCGTATATCTTTTATATAATACGCAGTAAATTTCATCGGTTTGCATTGAAAATGAACGGAATTAGTTATGCTCGCTGCAATTTTACAATGCTTGAATACTCTCAAAATTAAATTAATCTAATGCTACATGTTCAGATAACATCACCATTGCAGATATTCACAAAACTACATTACAAGTATATGTGAATAGTATTAGCAATGCTTGACGGCCATATATATGCTTGACTGATATTAAAAATAGATATTTATGCTTCATAAGTCAGTAGCCCTACTTATGTGTGTTATTTATTTAAAGTTCATTAAAAACTAACAAAATAAACAATGATTGATGAGTACTTATACTGATTGAGCAGTGCTAAAATTAAATCTTTACACTCTTTAATAATTGTAGTTTTCGTATTGTTACTCATTACTTAATAAAAACCAAACTATAATGATTGACGGAATGCTTGAACACATTTTTTTGATAAATACTCGTACAAGCTATAACGCGGATATTTTTCACATTTTACATTTTTTCAGTATGCTTGAAATTAATTTATAAGCGAATTGTTACATTTTGCTTGAGCTTCCTTATGATCGGTGATTTTTTGATTTTGAAATTGTAGGAATTTATAGTGGAAATAATATCGTAACCCCAAATTTAGATTATAACTCAGCTTTATAATTTTTTTATATGACTTCAAGCGCAGATAATTACGACATTTTATCTTTCTATTCCCATAGTTATGATTGAGCGTATTGTATGTATGTTAAAAATTACATTTGAAAAACTAAAATATGGCTTTAATTTCTCACAAACATCCTTTTTTCTGCTCACTGCTACTTTTGCTCACGTTATTATACATATGTAAGCAAACGACAATTTTTATATAGAATTAACCACGAATTCGCTATATTTTCCATTTTACTAGTATTTCCGTTAAATTCTCTTTATTTTTTTTTTTCTGGTTGCCACTTGCAACCGCCACTAAAACTGTCTAGCAATTACTTCTTTTGCCACTGGCATCCGTATGTGGTGGCGCGAGATTTTTTTTTTGATTTCATGGTTGTCCCTAGCTGTGGACACTTACATTTTTACAATTCTATATTGTATGTAAAATACTTGTTTTACCATAGGTTAAGAACTTGCTAAGCACCGACAGTCAGCGCTATAATGACTTTCATTGACTATGACCCTGTTTAAGATAGACAACTGATCTTCAGATCGATCTAAAATTTCATATAATATCGAGCTCTGTATTAAAAAACTGTATTGTGACTTAACTGAAAGCTTTAAGCTCCTACAATGAAGTGAAAAAAACGGTTTGAACTTGACTAAATACCTTATTCTCATGACAGTGCTCTTAGTATCTACGAAGCTCGAAATACATGAAAACTCTCATAATAAATATTTAATCTGTTCGAAAAACTCCAGCTTTCACCATAACTCTTCACTAATGCTTTCTTTTCGATTACATCCCTGGCTGAAGCTATTAGTTGTGCTTCATTAGCGACATTTCATGTCTACAAAAAATAACATCAGCTGCCCGCCACATTTTTACTCATTTCTCTTATTTTACTTAGTTTTATTGTTGTTGTTGTAATATGGCTTTTAAGTTATGTTAAACACAGTTGGTAGCCATTAAAAAGGAATCTTTTAATCTTGCAAATTTTTTATGTCATCCATTCTGCCATTCGCCACGGCTTAACTGGTCCCATTAAAATTGTCATCAGCTTTAATGTCGTCGTGACGAGTGTGTACAACATGTTTTTGTAGTTGTAATGTTAACAACAAAAGCATATTAATGTATATGCCTAGTGGGAGGTTAGTAAGTAGCGGGTATAAATAATATTCTATATAATTTATTTTAAAAAACTTATTTTAAATTGAAAACTAAAATCAACTTTAGTTTCGTTTGTAAAATAAGGTACACAGCTTTCAAAAATACTTTTATTTTATTTTATTATTTTGTTTTTTAATAAAATAATAAAACGTACTCAAAATTTTTCCGAAAATATGTTTTTTTTATAAAAAAAATTAATTTATATTTTTTTCAAAATTAAAACTTACTTTGGTTAACTTTTCACAATAAAAAAATAAATTTTCAATCAATTAAATTTTGTTTTCAAATTTTTTAAACAGATTTTTTTGAAATTTTTTTACAATTTATTCAAATAAAATAAAATGTTGTCCTTATATTTTGCTTAGTATTATTAATATTATTTTTACAAATTAGTTAAACTAATTTAAAAATGTTTTCTGATGCATGTAACTTTGCTAATTTGCTTTGCCATAATTTCCACACAAAAAATTTTTTATAGGAAATGAATTTATGTTACTCAAAAAAATTTTAAACATTTTTTTACCAGAATTATAATTTTACAAAAACATAACTTTTTTTTGAAAATTATTTGAGAAACTTCTTTTTAAACTGTTTTTCGCTTATTTTTAATTTAAAAATAAAATTGGATTTATATAAAAAAAAGTCTCATTTTTTTGCAGAATTTTTTAAAGTATTATAAATTTTTTAAAAAATCTTTTCTTAGTTTTCTAATAAAATGCTTCGTAATATACTATTCAAATGTTTAAATTGTAAAACTGGTATACAATTTTTTTTCTAATATGTCTTAAATATAAATAAAAAAAAAATTTTTGCGCCAATGATAATTTTCTTTTTGCCATAATATTCATAAAAAAAAATAATTTTTTTTTACAAATTTCAATTTTGTGTAAATCATTTTCTTAATTTTTTTAAAACAATATTTTTTTTTTTGTTAGCTGTATAAGTTAAAAAAAATGCATGTTATTAAAAGATTTTCATTCTTGGCTTAATTTTTATAATTTTTTGTTTATGGGCAAAAACCAATTTTAATTTTTTTTTAAACTTTGACTTAGGTTGCTAATAAATAATATTTTTTACAAAATATGTCTTTGTATAAATTAGTCTTATTTTACTAGAAAATAATTTTCAATTTTTTTTCTGTGATTTTCTATTTAAATTTTTTTTAAAAATTAGGTTTCTCTCACAACTTTTTTTCCAGTGCACCACTAACAATCGTGACATTAAATTATAATGACCGACAATATTTTCCATAACTGTACACACACAAGTGCTTCGACACAAAAAATTTAGCAAATATTATTCACATAGGTCGCGTAATGTGCATAATTCATGTAAAGCGACTGGCCACAGCAGGCGGTCCATATAAACAGCAGCTAAGCAGAGTAAACAAGCGCTAAACAGACACACAGCGCTGTCAACGCTGCACTTAAACACACACACATATACAGTGAATAACATAGTTATTTGTCATAAAAATGCAAAACATAATTTGTGTTGAGGGGAATAGCTGAGGGAAAATATATGCGAAAAAAAAATTTAAAAAAAAAGTTGGAAAAATAAAAATTGGAAATGAGCAGTAGTTTAATAGCAGGCAAGGAGTAAAAAAAGAGCAAAATGAGTACGAAGAATTCGCGAAAATATTTATACAGCAGCAACGGAATTGCCGCAAACCATTTAAATTATCAAGTTAGTAGCCAGGATAAATGTAAATAAATTCAATTACGCTTATTTTATTATGAAAATTAGCATGGGTACTGTATGTAAGAAAAAAATAAATAAATGAAAATTACAAAAAATAAAATTTTAAATTATAAAATGTGAACAAAAATTTCTTCTACTTCGTTCACACTTACTTGCGCTCCCTGCTAACTAACTGCATTAAATATGAATTTTATGCAAATGCGGCGCTTATAATATGAACAATTAGGTGGCAACGTTATGAAAGTGTACGCGAAAAATGAAGAACATAAGAAAATAAGTAGCAAAAATAAATGTTTAATGTGCATAAACAAGCAGATTAAGTAATTTCATTTCACTACAAGTATATATTTTCATTCAAAATATTTTTCGTTTAATTTTTCTCATTTCTGCATTTGCATAATAATTTATGCAAGCAAACTAACGACCCACAACCAGCTGTAGTAGCGAGAAATGCGTGAAAAACTACCAGTGAATTCAAAAAAAAAAGCTACCAAAAATAGGAAAACAAATAATTAAGGACTAAAATAAAAATTAAAAGCTCTTAATGACCGGCGTAGCGCAAGAAGAGGAATTTTTTGTAATTTTTATGCAATTTTTTTACTACCATTATACAAGTATATGAAATGAGTTATGCACATTGTCTAAGAATGCTGAATGGGGTATACCACGACGTATGAGCAACAAGTGATGCGTATGAGTTAAGGAGGATTATACTTCAACAACCAAGTCGAAGTGGATAAGTGCATGAAATTAAATATTTTTGGTAAATATATTTTGTATAAAAATTAAAATACTTATATTATATATTTAAAAGCGTTAGGTTTCGACCTGTAATTCAACAAATCTGGTCTATTCTTGCTCCAGTTTTGATACCAGTTGTTATACTTGCATAGCTTAACCCGTTAATTAGGTTTGCATGAGCTTGCATGAATATGCTTGAGCTTACTTGAAAATGTTTGAACTTGCTTGAAAATGCTTGAGCTTGCTTGCACATGATTGAACTAGCCTGGGCATGCTTGAGCTTGCTAAAACATACTTGAAATCGCTTGAGCATGCTTGTGCAATGAAATGACTATAATGCTATGGAATTTAAAGTATTTAAAATATCATTGCCTTTGTCACACAAAACTTTAATGCTTCACTTAATATTTAGAAACGTCTATATATGGAAAAACATATAAAATACATACATTTATTACCAAAAGCGGGTATACCTTTGCGTATGAGTAATATTTTTTCATACATGAGTGGTAAACAGGTACAGCTTTAAGGAATATGAGTTGATATATACAATAAAATCTGTTAAAAATTTCATTATTTGCAGTTTTGCAAGAAATCGAAAAAATCATATTTTTCCTTTTTTCTGACCAAAAATATTGATTTGCTGAGATTTTACGGTATTCCCTTGAAATTTAGTAAGACATAGCGTATGAGTCATACAGGAATGTCAGTACAACTCCTGGTGTTCTATGAGCAAAGCATTGACAGGTCAAAACTACAACTCCCTGTTGGCAAATTTGATGTTCTACTAAAAGAATTATAAAAAAAAATATTTAAGAATTTTTTTTTCAAAATTCTATATTTTTTTTTGAATTTATACATATTATTTTGAACTCATTGTTGATATACCGTGCTGAATGCGTAACATTTTCATGGAATAGTCAAATTGCTCTCTCCTCTTGCTTTTTGCACTACAACATCTTTATAAAAACAAAGATAATTTTAATCATTATTTGAAAAAAATTATTAATTATAAAATAAAATTTAAATTAAATTTAATTTTTGTTAGCTATTACTCTTAATATCAAAATTAATCCGTAAAACTTATAGCGTTAGATGACGATGCAGTATGAGTAACAATTTTATTGTGAATAGAGAAATTGGTTTCATTTCGGTTAGCAAGTTGTATATGTTTTCTGAGAAATGGAATGAGAAAATTCTTTAAAAAAATATATAAATAATATATAAATATAATAATATATAATAAAATAAAAATAATTTTTTATAAAAAAAAAATTAAAATCTTAAAAAAACTGTTTTGATAATTATGTAACGGTTTTGTAATCCGTTCTGGTTACATACATATCTACATATGTAGCCCCCACTTTTGTGGAAACGGACTTGCCACGAAAAAGCAGCGTTTAATTTGATTTGCGTGAACATGATTGAATATGCTTGCACAAGATTTAATATGCTTGAACTTGCTTGAACGTGCTTGATCACGATTGAATATGCTTTAACGTACATATGAACATTTATAGTTTTTTAACTGAAAAAAATTTCTAACTTTTTTTTTAATCTGCATTCATTTTAGTTAATTACCTTCTACTTTTTTGGTTAAAACTTGCCTCAGAAGAGTAATTAGGTATGCTTCAACATGATTGAACTTGCTTGAACTCGCTTGAACTCGCTTGTACATGCTTGTTTTTGCTTGAAAATTATTTAACTTGCTTGAGTTTGCTTGAACGTACTTGTATATGCTTGAACATGCTTGGGCTTGCCGAAATATGCTTGTGCTTAATTGAAATGAATATTTATAATACCGCATTTGAAGCGTTACTACAGGACTAAAATAGCTCATTGCAGAAAAGACATATAACTGAGCCATAAAATACAGATATCACTATAATATAGCTTATGTATCAATCATCTATTTATCTTTAAATTTAAGTTATCTTTAAACAATATTTACATAGTAATATGTAAAAAAAGAAACAAGAGCACGCAAAAGTAAAAGCAAATATTAACGTTGCCACTGACTTTGTTGCATACTTTGCGGCGCATGCGGCTTTAACACTTCATACACGTACATACATTTGTGTGTTTTGGAAAGCCAAGGAAAATATTTGCCAAGCACAAACATACATACGCCCACACATATTTTGTGATACATTTGCACAATCTGCAACTAAACTTAAGCGCATAAATATTTATTTGTAAGCGTATAAATCTTCAAAATGTGTGCGGTTCCATTTTTTATATATATGTACAATTTTTTTTAGCATTTGTTGCCACAAAATTTTGCGATATTTCAATATCAACACTGAACTTCCTGTCAATATTTTAACGTGTATGTGTAGTATATATGTAGTACATATGTGTGTTTGTTGTTTTTATTTATTCAACGCCACAAAGTATGCGCTTCTGCCAATGCATTTGTAACATTTGAATATCACTTATTTGAAGGACGCCTTTTTCACACGCACACACACACACATCCCCACGCACACACATACTCATACGAATTTATATAAAGCCAGTGTTGCTCGGGGCCAAGATTGAAAGGCTTAGTGCACTATTTGCTTTTTCACTCAGTTCTTGTTATTGTTGTTGTAGTTGTTTTGCAGTTTCAGCTTCCTTTTTGCTGTTTGCTTTATGCCTGCCATTTTGGCCGCTATCAGTTTGAGAATTTTACAACCCAAAACTATAAAGCACCCAGAGAAGTAGTAAAAACATATCTTCTAGTTATATGTATATACATATATATATATATAATATAATAGTTGCAATCAATAAACGCGTTGTATAAGTTTGAGTGCATACTAAAAAACCGTTGTATTGAAACTCTAAGGCCACTGGAAATAGATTAAAGCCTTTTTGTATATTTTTTTCTTTTATAACTCGGTTCGAACTCGATTTGACCCCGCTGAGAATGCAGTCACATATTTTTATTCTCTCAGGAAGTCCAAAATGATTGGCCAGATGTTGTACCAAAGTCTGTTAAAAGACATTAAAACTTCTAATGCAACTCGATAGGTTGAAAATTTCAAGACTTAGATCCAGTTTCGAAAGTTTCAACTATAGCCTCCGCTTTCCATAAGCAATAGATTCGATTCCAAGGGTTTCAACCAAGCAGCCCACGACGATCAACACACCATATGTTTTACGGAAAATCTAAAGGTACTTCTACTTCTACCATATATTCTATTCGGATAGCTGCTTCAGAGCTCAGTGAATCCAAATCTCAAGGTATCATCCAGAGAGCCTAAAACTTTCGACACAATATTTAATTTCCGCGAAGCCTAATGCTACTTCTACTCTTACTATCTGACAGAGATCTTTTGGAGCTAACGCTTCTTTCAGGTAGGTTATATTAGGTAAAACTATGCGGTTGATATCCGGTAGAGAAATCCTACCTAGAGAACTAGCAACAAGTTAATTGGGTTGCAAAACTCTTCCAGAACCCTGAAGATGAATCTATCGGCAAACCACCATGAATCCAACACAAATCTGCTTTAGCTATTATTTCCTATTCAAACTAGTTGGTCGTATGGCTAAAAGTATGATATATTAAGTGTCTCAATTTTGATCTCCCAAAAAAGGAAATGACGTCCATCAGTCAAATACTACCATCCAACACTACTGTAGATTCAACCTACCCGTCCTAATACATTTATCTTTATATATTTTCCTCCCGATTCATTATTTGTATACCTGCGGTCTATTCTGAAATCGAAAGCACTGCCAAATAAGCAATCCTTTCAAAGATTACAGAAGTTTCAAGTTGTCTTTTGAACCAGGAGCTAGGTTAAAGCGAACTTCGCTCAGAGAAAGGACTTCACCAACCGATTATTAGCCAACACTACTGTGGATTCAACCAATCTATCTTAATAAATTTTATATATCTATATTTTCCTGATTAATTACAATGTATACCGGTAATCAATTCTAAGGTCAAAGAATAACGATAAAAGTTTGAGACTGTACTTTAAATCAGGTTCTAATTTCTGGCATACTCGCAATAATAAGCTGGTGCCCCGGAATTTCCAACTAATCGTAATTAGCCAGAAGGCTCTAACAATTTGGTAATACATTAATTTCTACCAAAACTTTCGAGCCCCAGAGAGATTTTAAAGTTTTCGACTGCAGTTAAACTTTGACTGTCTTATTTATCCTCACCTAAAGTAGAAGATTTTATCCTCACCTAAAGTAGAAGAGAAAAGTATGTCATCAAATGTGAATTCATTCTTCTGCATTAATTTTACTGAACAGACCACTTTTTTCAAGAGTACTGAAACTAACGCTCTCTTTTTTTATTTATATGGAAAAATTAACAATTAGAGTGTTCCTCTCAAGTCTGTAAAGGCAACACATATATACCATCAAGATTTGATATGACAGATCCGCTTTATCGTAACACATAAATATAATTTATTCTACCGAAAAGCCGACTTAAAATTGAGAATACGCCAATTTAAAAGGTATTAAATCTTTTTCGTCCGACTTCATGCATCTTTTCAGAAGTGGATAGCGGTATTAGCCCGCCTGGGGGATTAGATGGATTTAGCTATTTGACGTTTGTCTATAGTTTATTTCGAATTTTCTTACCTGCATTTATTTTTAAGAATCTGACATTGAACTATCAGATCTAGAGCTCTCAAAGACTGTAGCTTGAGTAATACTTGTAGTATTATGTGTCCCTGCTTTCGGTTGGATTTTGGTTCTCTTAGGTCTGACTCCGAAAATACTTACTTGTATGCCTCATTAAAAAATATTCTCTCTATATTTCTTATGTTTCCTACCGCTCCTTTTTGCCTTCCATTACACACCCTCCACCTCTGTCAGATTCACGCTTCGCCTCTCTAACTTTTTATCTATTTTTGTTATGTTTTATGACTGTTACTTTGTTGCCCGCAACGCCTGCGTGGTGTGGTGCGGTATTTTCTATTTATCTGCCATTGCGATAAAACCCCGCATCCCGTAGCACTGCTCAAGAGTCTCTCGCTTCCTCTGAACCGCGCAATATTTGTTTTCATTGCCGTTGTATTTGGTTAGTTTTGAGTTAGTTTTGTATTTGACTGCACTCACTCTACTTCACCCGCACCGCCGGGGTTGCACAATCACACAACCGCTCATATTTTCATTTCGCTTTGCTTGCTGCACTTGCAGTCGGTGTGCGTATTTGGTGTTTGTACTCGTACATTTGCATTTTTCACGATTTCCATTTTCATTGCATAAATAAATGCGGAAAAAGAATAACCGCGCGCGCGAGCTTTTTTCGTCTCACTCAATAACGGCGTTGCGTTCGGTGTGTTTTGTGGACTAGGCACTACGTAACTATTACCTTGTCTCGCATTCAAAGCCAATCTATTCATATTCAAAATGGCGCATTCGCAAGCGTTGAGCTTTGCCAAATAAGGAATAACGAAAATATTGACGCTTCAGGGGATTTATGCATTGTTCATGAGCGCGAAAAAGTACAAAATGCAGCACTGGTTTTGTAAAAAGTGCAATATTTTTTTTATAAGGTGAAAATTCAATATTGAGATTTAGCTTCCAGGTGGCAATAATTCGTTAAGGACAGCTGAAAATTCTCGTTGAAAAATAAATTACATTACCATGCAGATTTTTGCTGATTTTTGCAGTCTCATTTTTATTGTTGTAATATTCAAATTATTTTTCGTTAATAATAATATTTGTATGACTCAAACACGGTTGCAGAGAATACTAGTAGTAGTCTACGGTGTTGCTAGTTAAAATTCAGTTAAATTTCTTTCTTCTAGAGAACAGATTATAAAAGCAAGCATGAGTTAAACCATTTTGAAACCTTTAAGAGGTAGGAAAAGAGCACAAGTATGTATCGAAATTGTTCCATAAACTTTGAGGAAAAATAGTGTATTTTAGTCAGCCTATCTTCCCTGCCATGCTTGTGAATCTGTACCAGTTCAGTTATTTTGATATATGGGTTGATAGGATATGGAAACTGAAGAAATATGCAGGAATTATGACGATATAATCTCTTAATAAGATACAATAACTTTCTTAAGCCACTCTTAGAAATCAACGCTATCACTATATCCAAAAATATAGCTGAAATTTAGCTTTTGCGCTAATTTCAATCAATAATTGCAATAATAGGTAGCTTACATTTCTCAAAGCGTTTAAAGCATTCTTGCCCTCGTATGTATGGGTGCTTGTTTGTATGTACTCGCTATTCTCTGTAGCACACTGACAAACATACGAAATTCCGTCGTAACCACAGTTTCAATTACAATTACTGTGCAGAAGCTCTATGAGTTCACAATTCAAATTTTTTTGAATTTTCTACGACAACCAGCTGGTCACGCACCGTTATAAAGTACTGTGGATCAACAGCGAAGTTTGCTTTCCAGATTTCTTGAGGAAAGTATTATTTCGAATGATGTCATATCTAAACAACACAATACTTTATTAGAAATAATTTATGAAATGAAAAATACATATATTTAGGAATTTTTTTGTAATGCAGAGTTGCCAGCTTGTTAAAATCCTTCTGTTTTACATTATGCGTATGTTGGAAAAACAAAAGACAACTGCTATCAAGAATTAAGTCTAAAAAAACATTTCTAAATCATTTACCGGCGAATTAAATTTTCAGGACGGGTTGCCACCTAGTATGAAAAATTAAAAGATAGTAAATGTTTTCAGTAAAAAAATGTTTTACTTTAAAATATAACGATCTAGTCAACAAATATATGCAAAAAATTGGTACTTTGGAGTAAGCGTTGCCACCTAATAAAACAAATAAATTTATAACTTTTATGTAAATACTTGTAAATTTAGACTAATACAAAAATAATATGCCAAAATTGGTACTTTCGTAAACAAATATATTTGTATTTATCCGGTGTTGCCAGGCACATAAAATAAAGTTATCACAAATCATAAATTAAGTAATACGAAATTCGTTTCAGATATGCCTTATAATTTTACTTATTTGTATAAAACTAATTATATAATATTAAATACGGCTGCCATTTGTTAAAAAAATATTTTATCAATTTAAAAATATTGTTTTTAAATTATTTTTAAAAAATTAATACTTAATATTATTTTTAATTATTATCTATATTTCTATATTAGCACAGTTTTCTCACAAAAAAATGTTGCCACTTACAGAAAATGTTTTTTGTTAAACTTAAAATTAGTTCTTCATTTTATTATATTTTTAATATTCGAGAATTAAAAATAAATTAGGCACCTATATTAGACCACTACAAATAGTAGTCACTAAGTAGTTGAAATGAATTTTTTTATTAATATGAAAAAAAAACAATATATATTTTTGTTTAAAACTGAACTTAATTATTTATGTCTAGTAACTTATATTATTTTTGTTTCCTTTTTTTCTTAGTCTTTGAAAATGAAATAGTTCACTAAAAATTTTAGTAAGCATAAAAAAATAATGTTGCCATTTAAAAAAAAATTTTGTTGTTAAATCTTAAATTAGCTTATCCTTTTTGATATTTATTTATTTTGGAAAACTAATCAAAATTTTGCACTGTCAATTGACCACTTATTACATTATTAATTAAGTAGTCTAAATAAGTTTTAAGATAAAAGTTAAAAAAATAATTTTTTTTACAAAAAATAGTTTAAAAAGAAGTTATTAAATTTATAACTGCCTAGAATTAAAAAAATCACTTATTATTCAATTTTTTTTTTATATATAATTTTTCACCACATATTTAAACGATTTATACCCACTGTGTCTGCGCTTTTGCTCCTAGCGCTACGAAAAATTACTGCTTCGGCAACGTTTGACATTCCGCATTCATGTCGTTAACACGCTATCATATTATGCATGCACACAAACACACACACATGCACGCGCACTAATGCATAAGCAGTGATATAGCAATATAAGTAAATGCAGCGATATATTTTTGTTAAACATATATACGTATATATCTGCATATGTATAAATTTATATACATATATTAATACGGTATATTCCACATATACATATGCATATGTATATATGCTCACGTCAACGCCTTTATACGCTCAGTTGCGTGCTGCCGATAAGCTTTTATGCTTAGTTTTTGTCACTCCTCCCCCACTTCGCCCGTACGCCTGCGACAGCTACTTGCTCAGTTGACTGCTTGTGGTTACAAAGTTTGTGTTGTTGTTGTTGTTTTTGAATTTCTCATGGTTGTTGTTGAAACGCTAGTTTTGTTGTCGTTATATCATTGTTTTTGTTGTTGTTTGTCATTTATATTAGGTGTTAGTGCTTGTTGTTGGTTTTACATTGTGGGTAATCGCTGTGCCAAACGCGAAGGATAACCACCACCACTATCACCATTGCCACCACAATCGGTGGGTATTACATTGTCAGATCCTAAGTATTAAATTGTGAATTGTGGATGGCCTGAAATGAGAAGTTCAGACTGCATATGAGAGTAAAGTGGCTGGTATGTAATTTCACTGAAAAGTTATATTATTCAACTAAATAAATATTATGGTGTATATGTGTGTAAACAAGAATGTATATACGAGTATGTATGTATATGTATGTGTGCATCTAGTTAGCTTTCCGCTATCTATGGCTAGAATTAGTGCAGTGTTAAAAGTATGAAAGCTAGCTGAGGCACAAAATCCACGCACGAGTGCGTCGCACAGCCAACGCACATACATAGACACACACATAGACACACAAACACTTCCTTTAAGCCACTGATGCCGTAGACTAGAGCCACAGCCAGCTACACTCACTTTCTCATACACGAAACTGCACCATTCGTGCATACAGTTATAGGCAGCTACTCAAGCATATATATGTGTGTGTGTATATATCTTAAGCTTGTGTGCGTTTGAGTGAATAACAGTTGATAAAATTCTAATGACTTCAATGACTGCAAAATGTTTTAATACTAACCGGTTTTTCACACAAGTTTCGCACTCACAAAAAAAATGTCTATTTTTACGGCACTACTTGGTAGTAGTCGAACTGCGTGGAATCTACCGCGGTGGGCATTGAAATGAGGACACTCCGTAAAATTTGCACTGTTTGGATGTCCCTCAAAGAGTCGCTACTGTCGGAAAATTAGCCTTACCTTGAAGACAAGAGATCAGTTGGTACTGGGATCACCTATTTATTTGATAACACACGAAAAATTAGCTGAGAAATTAGTTTTAAACAGCAATACTTTTTAAGTGCTACTAATATTCAGGTTTTTGTTAACCAGACTCGACTGATGGACAGCCAATAATCCATTATTCACACTCAGAGTTCAATCCAAAAAAAACTCAAACTTGGCATTAAAATGTCCAAAATTATGTCTAAGCTCTTCAGTCTGATGATTTTCTTTCATAAAATCTTGGTTCTTAATCACCTTTTCTTTCAATAAAAAACTATCACAGAAAAAATCGCAGTCAAATAAGCCGCAAATGCATACTCTGAGTCAGCAGATCGCTTTACTTTTTGCAATTTCTGCAAATTTTTGATGTAATTTCCGTTTGGGGTTTCTTTATACAAAGACTTCGAAACCTAGGCGTAATTTTAATGATTTAGCACTCATATATGCTTTTCTCTATACAGCATGCATTCTTTCTACTTCAGCAAAGTAGTTAACGGAGTCTCACAAGTTTTCTTAATATCTGGTCTTACCAACGTTTCTTACTTTAGTTTTCTTCTAAAAACTGTCAGAACTAAAGCTTTTTCATTTACCTTTAGTAATTTTGTGATTTTTCGTTCACCCTGAAGTCATAGAAGAACTTGAAAAGATTTTGTTTTTTCGAACATGGATCCATTTTCATATCCATAACTGTTCTTACGAACGTAGCGAGCATAGATATAGTCGCCAGCACCATCTAAGCATATTAATAGAGTTGTGCGGCAAGTCGGATTACAACGGCAGTTAAGTAGGGTTTAGCAGTAAGACAAAGTGCTGAATTAATATGCGCTTGAACTATGCTTAGATAGTGTGAACGCCTTTTTTATCAATTTAAAACTTTTAATAGAACTATTTGCGTACTTTTATTACACGCTTTTTATTCTCGTTATCGTCGTAAATGCTGGTAGATAAGCGACCAATGAGTTAATCTTAAATCAGTTTTTCTTAGCTAATTAAAAATTGTCGTGTTGAAGCTGAATTGCATAAAATGTGGTAGTTTCAAGTCATAATAAGTCTCTCGCCTGCTCTCTCTCTAACTATCCAATCTAAAAATTGAAAACCGATTTATCTATTTTACCTACCACTCTTCCAGGGCTCTCAGTACTCATGTATTCTCAAAAATGATACCACAAGTCTATCCACGAGATCGCTGAGCTTCTCGAGTCGTCAATCAATGAGCGATTCTTTTGATTTCTCCTAAAATCTAAAGCCTGTCGTTGGATACTTTTGAAAACAATCCAGAAATATGGTTATTACTCTTCTTCTAGAATCTGAAGCCAGCCAGCCTCCAACATCTTTCTGTGTATAATGCAGCAATATTATATTTATCGCCCAATACTCACCATCTTTCGTTGTCATTGTGTTCATGTGAAGAGTCATATAGGTAGACAAGATTTAGTTACTAACAACGTTTGAGGTTCATCGTTCATTTTACTCGAGTTCTACCCGATTATCGGTTTGTGATTACGCATGCTTTCCGATTTTTAAGGTTCTTCATAGTTATCATTTAAGTTTGCAACCCCAAACCATTTGAGAAGTTAGCTCTAATAACCAAACTATGTCAGATAATATATTTTATCTTATAAACCAATATATTGAATATTTTATTTCCCTTCTTCATCAGCTCGTTGAACTCCGCAGAACTTTACCATGCAAACTTCACAAAAACTATCCAACTCCAGCACCCACACGTTACCTCTTGTGCTTTTCGAACCATATTTCATGCAAACGCATACTTCTTTGAGTTTTTGTAACTCAACCAAGGATCCGCAGCTCCCCGCTTCTCCACCTCATTGTTTATAGAAACAGCTGGCGACTCTCAGCAAATAACAATGCATCAAGCAAACGCAAAATAAATATGAAGAAGAAATATTTATTAATGCACACAAGTACAGCCGCAGTAGTGGATAAATATTGGATCCAGCTTATAGTTAAACGTAAGTAAATACTTAGTACCTACTTACATTTGAGTATAGAAATATGTTGATAAAAGTTAAGCGTAGAGTATTTACCATTTGCACTTGGCAAATAAAGTTGAAACTGTTTATCGCGAAGTTTTTAAGATCGAAAACTAAGAAGTTTACAAATGAGAATGAGTAAGAAAGTGGAAGGATTAAAAAAGAATAAAAATAGATATGGGGTTTAAGTATGCAAATGACGGTTTCAGACTCAAAATCCTGTATTGTAAAAAATTGTATTTTATGGTAGATTAAAGGAAGCCCTCAAATAACTGAAGGTTATTTTATTTCGGGCTTCGTACCATTTTTTCAGCCTACGATGATATACCTAAATATTTACCCGAGTTTCTCTTTTTATACCCGCTAAGTTTTTTTGTTGTGTTTTGTAAAATGAAGAAGAGTGCGAATAATTTTCAGATTTATCCACATGGCATATAACTGGTAAGTCTGCCATCGCAATCTGTTTTAGCGGTTGTGCATTCAAAACGAAGGATTCTAGAAGGCAATGTTTTGATCTTGAAATAATCGGAACTCAACCCAGAGTCGAATTTCGACTGGTTAGATTAGGTTAGGTTTCTTTGTTAGTACTATAAATCAGTTTTGTGAAGCCAGAAAATATATCTCCTGTAATCAGATCTTATAATTAAACATAGTGCCTGTAAGCCAATACAAATCTGCTTAGACGTTGTATTTCTAGTTCCACCAACTAACCGGGATGTCTGAAAGTGTGAGCTCTCAGGCTATGATCTCGCCTAGGCGGAACAATCAAGAATTAAGTGTTGACGCATTTCTACCTCGTCTTTTTCTGGCATTGGGTAAGATTCTCCATCTTAACGCACACTGATTCGGTAATGACCGTTTATAATCCCTTAAACTAGGGAAAGGCTAAATTTGCTGAAATAAAATATTAATATAATGCTGAAAATAATCTTGATACAGCAAGTAGCTCAGCTCAGGCCAAGCTCCCGCAAAGCCTAGCAATCTAGTAGTAAAATGCACGAAGAGATCAGGCTTCCGACGCGGTCGCATTCTATTGGAAGTGGGATTAAGGTTCTTTTTCTTGCCTGCTTGGCAGCTTTGCATATTCCGCTGTGAGCTGGGTCTCATACTAGTGTTATCACGAAGCAAATCCATGCCGTTCATAGCGACAAAGTTACAACAATAATGCTGAAGAAATTCTTATGAATCCGAAGCTGTGAATGCTACAATATTTAGTCATTTGTATATAAAAACATGCATGATGTCGACTACGGCAACAGACTAGGACTGATGAATCCACAAAATGTCTATATCGTTTTAAATAGTTTTGATTAGGGTAGCTGGGTCGAGAAGCAACTATGCATGCTTCATCGCTACTTTAAGGATTAAGGTCAAAGTTGAAGTTAGATGAGCTAATCATTTTGCTGGATCCCAAAAATATAAATTCGTAAATCTGCATTGATCGCTTGATTTGATTAACTCAAAGCGAAAAGGTAGAGAACCTACGTTCGACGCACACTTTTCTCACATCTAATAAAATGGGGTTCCACGGTTCTGTTGTCAGCTCTAGCTTGGTGAGATCTAGATCTCATGGAAACGCCGAACTCCCTTGAAAGCTCATTAGCCTTTCAGTTAGCCTATTCGAGAGACTGAAATGGAACAGAACTTCGATTTAACCTCCTCTGGCTCTCTTTGGCCTTTTTTGCATTCGATATGAAGCTAAATTTGTGAAATCCGCTCAACTCTCTTGGAAACAAATACGCACTTCAACATCTTTTATACACTCAACTTTATATATGATAATACCTTCCTGCCTCCGCTCTTTTACGCATTTTCAGCAAATCACAACTTACTTAAAATCATTTCAAATATTTAAACCATTTAATCCATTTATTGCATGCAATTGATTTATTGATCGACCATTTTGAATGCTACAAAAATTGAAATAACTTTCCCTTATCAACTGCCATAAATTCAATTGATTTTTATGTGTCACGTAAAGCAAGTGCATTGCCAACTGCGAATTTTCGGCATAAAGCACCCACACTGCAATCGCTACCTACTTTGCAACCGCTCAGCTCACAGACGCGCTAAACTCATTGCCGGTCTTTCTTTGTTGCCGACTTCATTGCTTCGTACAATTTAAACTGCCAGATCAACTTCGACTTATTTTTGTTGTTTCGCGTGCTCATAACTTAAGCATAACTGAGCAGAAATGCATCAGAAATTCCATTCGACTAATACCGTACACTTTGGTCCCTTCGGTTTTGCTCAAACTACTGTTACATCTGTTACTCTAGCGTCGTCTGTCTTGCTGGCTCTACTAGTTCGTAGTTATTGTTGTTGTGAACTTACATAAGTTTAACATTGTGTGCATGCTGGTATAGCGTTTTCGATACGGCTGTCAAGTTTGGATCTTAGCAACTGTGTGCGCTACAACTGGCTGCTCCAATGGGGGATTTATTCATGTCAGCGACTCCCGATGGCAGTTGCATGCTGTTCGAACATTGCTTGCATATTTTGTTGGTGTCGATGTTTAGCGTTTAACCTTATAGAAAATATTTTAGTTAGAAAATGAAGCATAAAGACACAGATCAGATCTTTTGATATCATAATTGGCACTTCTAGCCGCTACTACACAATATTGGATACAGCTTAAACTGGGGTTTGTTTTGAAATATGCTTTCGAAAATCCATTCCAACTATCTTATAAAAATCATATAATTACATATGGAGATAACATCCCTTCTTTAAACAGCATAAAGTTTTTTCCTTTCAGACCCAAAAAGCAAACGAAGAATTAGCATGATATTTTCTGCAATTGCCTTGTAATTCACGCTTGTTTCAAACTCCATTTACTAATGATGAATATATAATGGTGTAAAAGTGAAAACGATGCAGTGATTTATTCGAAATTAAATACTTTCTCCATCGTCATGTTTTGGTATCCGCAAAATCCAAGAGACTTTCCTTAAACTAATAGTCTTCTAATTGAGGTTTAGACTTATTGTCCACTAAGCGTAGCTTGTGGCTGTCTTTCTGCGTTCCCTAATCAACCTCAAATTTCAAGCCATAAACCCGCGGCTTTTGTTTAGTCGTCTTGTCTCTATGACTTGTTGAAAAAACACATACAACACACAGTGGGTCTTCTTAGTTATGGTTCATCTGCCTTGCTTACATTTCCAGTTCATTCGCCACATACTGCGAAGGGCGGTCTTTTCAGACTTTCGACCAAGTCTAATCTGGCTGCAGATACATCATGACGGTCGAAGTTAGACTTATTTATGGAAAAAAAAAACATTTTCGAAATTCGAAGCAGTTTGATAATTCTGCTTAAGTTGATCTCACGAAACTGGATCATCTTTTGCTCTTTTCTCTTTTGGAACTTGCAAGATAAAAACTTTTATCTTACAGTACTATAAAAGCAATTGCGTGGCTTTAGTAAGTATTAAATTTTTAGAAACACTTCAAATATTCAAGGACATAACTTAAAATTTCTATACAGAATGCATCCAGAATTAAAAAAATTCGTTTTAACGTACATTTTCAGAAATGAAAGTCTTGAATTGATTTTATAAACTCTTATTAGTTCGAAGATATATTACTTATCCTTATTTGTACAGAATCAAATTGAAAAGCTTGCGCAGATTTTCGATGATCTTAGTATGATAAATGATATTTAACTAGTTTCAGCGTAAGATAGCAATATGATTAGTTAATTTATTAGGCGTTAGAAAATATCAAAGTCTCACACCCAAGCTACTTAACCTCTAATTTCCATATAGAGCATAGCCAAGTCTCACACCCGTTCAATTGCATTTAACCTCACTTAAAGACTTATTTCCACAAACTGGTAAATTAAATAGTGGGCTTTAATAATACAAAAACTTGATCGAAGTTTTTTTTTATAAAAAAAAGCTTAACTTAGAATTTATAAATTTTCCAATTTGGCTGCCCAAACTTCTATCATGTTACTGCAAGTAATGTATTTGACAACTGCAAATGTATGTTCGTGTCAGTTTCTATTCCGGGTTTCAGTTTTTAATTTTTTTTTTTGTATTTATGAATTGACTGCTTCTTTGTTTTCTTAGTTTTATTTTTTTTCTTTTTACTTCAGTGGGAAGTATTTATTGTAAATTTGTATGCGTACACATATATATTTATGCGCCTGTATGCGTGTGCGTTTATTTATTTAGTGGTATCAAGTTGTGCGAGTTGAACGTAGAAAAATTTTCAACTACTTTAGTCCGCATTTAACTCGAAGTGAGCTTATTGTCTCAGTGCCCCAAGCCAGTGTCATGCCAACACCGAAGCAATGTAGGGGAAATATTTCGGAGAATTAGTGGAAACTACAATATGAGCGCTGCTGGCATACATACATACACATACTTGTAGTAAGCGAATTGGAGCCTCAAAGAAAACAACAAAAAATTTAAAAATAAAAAAAGTTTTCAAAATAAGAAAGGCAGCACATAAATTTAGACATATGGACGGGCGCAGCAAGAACTCGCTCTCTATTATGTATGAAGTATAGTATTCTGCTGTCATATGCCGCTAGGGACTTGGTCGATGCTAAGTTATGGAGCATATGTATTTAACTGTCGTATGTTAGTACACTTGTCACATTCCTGTTTTTGAACGCAGCAATTATATAAACGTAGACTCCACTTACAGAATTTTTCTTATGCTGCAAGCATTTTCCATTCATTTTTATTTTTTTGGAACCCATATAGATATAAAAGTATATAATCGGTAGTGCCACTTGTGGCAACGTATTGCGGCGCTTTGTTGATTTGGTGTAATTAATTTTAAATTTTCCTTAGTTGGCAGCAATTCCAGCATGCATGTTATGGAGCGAAAAGTCGAGAATACAGTTTCCTACAAAACGTTCTCGACTCCTTAACCCCCAAAACCGTATAAATTAGTACTAATAGTTGGTGCGATAGGGTCTAAAATCTGGCTCAGCACTTTCTAAAATCGGTGAACGCATAAACGTCAGTTTTTTAGTAATTTTCGGTTTCTAGTTTACACTCATCGAGGAAAAATAAGTATGCAACACAGTCCATCTTTTCTGCACAAAATAAAACACTCGCAGACTTATGAGCAATCTGGGCGATGAAGAGATGCCAACTGAAAAGTGAGCTTTAAGCTCGTTAACCTTGTGTGTGGGATGGAAACAAATATTGGATTATGTAATCAATTGATTAATAAATTAGTGTTTAGGAGTTAAAATCGAGTTAGATATCTCTTCTATAGATCCCGAAAATAACACCAAAGCCTGCCAAAAATGACTTAAAAGAATATGTTATGGCAAAGCTTGCAGATATTGTTATCGATTTTACACCGAAATAAATTGCGATATCAAAATATCTATTTCAAGCCAACATCGTATTGCATACTCGAATTCCTGATTTCATGCCTGGAAATATAAACTCTCCGACCTAGACACCAGGGTCTACTGAACTAAAAAGCGAACTGAATTTTTTAGTAGCTCCAACTCGAGCAAAGCTACGGGCATAGCAAAAACAAGGCAAATTTTAATGAGACATCGAGATTCTAACTACTTTTGGAGTCAGAGCTCGAGTATGCGGACGAATAGATTACTCCAAAATAAAATATTATTGCTTCGATATGAGTCCAAATCATGTCATTTATAACCATAAGATATTGGCTAAATCGGTCGCTGCCTTTGAAGGTATCAACATCAGCTTCGGTCTTTCTGTCACTAATATTGCTCGGGACTGCGCTAAAGAATAAGGCGTAATGTAAAGGTATATGTGAGTCGAAGCCATCCAACTTTCGAGTGCGACTAAACAAAGCTTACAACGCATTTCACCCAACGACATCAGAAAAAGTTGAAATTAGTGACGATTTTTAGAAAATTTCAACTTCTCAAATAATTAGTCATTGAAATTGTTGTGGTCAGTGGCGCGAAAGAAGCCTTTGTCTCGTAAGCTCATAGGTGTGGTTGTTGTCTAGACTGGAGTAATATAAATGAAATGACTGAGGTAGTTCGGATTGAACAAAAAATACGGCATTTTCAGGAATAATCAAGAAGTTTTCAAGAGCCATCGAGTTTAAGCTAATCGTATGATTGGATTCTTGTTGTAAAAATACCGACGTTCTTTCAATAGTCTTTCTAAGTAATGCGAAAATTTTACTATTCCAAAGTATTTCTACTCTTCGAAGTAATATTTGCTGGGACTTAGTGGGCTAGTAAGAAACCAATTCGGCAAGACGCCCGTAAGCGAAGCGATGTAAGACTCTAGAGATTTTCATACATCAGGCCAGCATAGCAGTCTTAATTTGTGAACTATACTTGAACGACCTCAAACGTTATTCAGGGGTGCAACTGGCGAGTAATTTCAGAAGAAGCTTGGATATGGAAAGCCTTACCTAAAGTCGGTAAGAAAATATTTATTATAGTTTCTAGACTATAGAACTTAGTAAACAAAAAGTATTTACTGCTTAGAAGGAACCAAGCTTTTTATATGTCGGTTACAACGGTAACAGGGGTCAAAAACTTGTTGATTAACCTCAGATATTAGTTCAGTATTAAATGGTTTCAGTATTTATCATTCAATTTATATAAACGGAATTTAATTTGACTAATTTTCGCCTTAAACCATAAGTAGATAAATTCACTCTTGTCAAAATATATAAATATATTTATCCATATCATAAACAGCCTACTCGCATGCCAAACACGTTTCAATACCGATAAAAACAAACACGTGCGCACGCATACACACATGCTCATGAGACATACTTGTATGAACTGAATCTTTTTCAGTGTCGATTAATAAGCTCCAATTTGCTAGAGCTTATAAATAGGAATATACTAGGATTATATATATATATAAGTGTATATGTGAATACTTGAGGCCATAACATGTCATATCCATATATTTTCTACTTGATTGCAGCTGAAATTTTGAAAAGGCTTTTTAATGAAATACCGTCTAGACGAATGCGTGAAAAGCTCTGAGAATGGCACATAAAAATACTCAGTAGATATATATTTATATATTCGTATTTTTGTCTAAGGAAATATATTTTAGACGTGCGGATGAAAACATGTGTGTAGGTATGTCATTATCAAGGCCAAACAAATTAGTCGTCAGTTAATGGTCCAATGCTTAATGACGCATCAGTCTCAGTAGGCGAGCTGATGCAGACGAGAGATATTCGTTTATTATTCAACACATGAAGGGTATGCATGAAAACAGGAGGTTATCTTTTATATACAGTGTGTTGGCTTTGAACTGGCTCTGCTTCAACTAAGCAAGGTTATGGAAGCACCAAAACACTACCTATCGTTTAGGGATTGCGAGAACCAAGACTTAATTGTGTTCGTCTGTTCAAACCAAGTGAATATCTAATAGACACCAAGGAATCCGTACTTATAAGTCCGAGACTGTTGAGCTTCATTGTACATTTCATGCCTAAGAGTATTTCAGACGTCTCATAACTCTAAGCCAACTCGTCAAGACTTAGCCCGTTCGTTAGAGTAAGCATCGAAGTTTTAACTGCGCTTTACATCTCATATTTGGAAGAACATTGAAAGACAACCGGTGCACTATAGATTTAATATAGCTCACCAAACATTTCAATATCTGAAGAAACGAAAGTACGTCTTATCGCAAAAGGTTGATCCTAACAAAGATTATGGTTAATCCTGAGGCACAGTGCGACGAGACAATTAGTGTATCAAGCACCCAACTGAAAATATTGAACTTATATTTGGAGTATCTTGGCTTTGGCATGGTGAAATATATTTTCTTGTGTTATCATAGTACATTTTTATCTGGAACGTCCTGAAAAGCCCGCAAAGCTTTCGTAAGCTTTATCTTTCTGCTGTTTGAACGTCCATTCATTGCACCAATAAGAGTGAGAAGGAGAGAGAGAGAAGAGAGAGAGAGAGAGAACTTCATTCAGTTAGTGTCAGAACTAAAGCAGCTTGGGCTGTCCTCTTTAGTTTCGCCTGGCTAGGCGTCCGTTCCGTTCTTTGAGGTCTTTAAAGTCTATCCTACTTCAAAAAGTTCTACCGTTACGTGTTTGGAGTTCCACATAATTTGTATATATGGTAACTTTTCAAAGATTTACTGATGAGGGCACTCAATTATCAATGATCCGGGTTGCCAAGTATATACTATCAACGTAGTATAAGCGTTAATAGGTCATCCATTTGTCCTTTCACATTATTTACTCTCAATTCCTATTCATCTTTTACAACTGCTTCGAACTCTTAAACCTTTTGATGGTTATTTGAACCCATTCCGAAATCTAAACATTAGACAGCATTTGAATATTTCGCCAAAAATGGTGTTACATAATTATAAACTGAGCAGCCACTGAGGCTCTTTAAACTCAGTTGTCCGCTACTGCCTTCGAACCCAACTTCAGTTTACTACCCATCATCAATGGACGCTAATTAAAAGGAAATTAGATAATTGTGAATCGAACTGTGCTCATCACTTACGTTTACAATTGAGAAAATGAATTCTACAAACACCGTTAATTATTATTTTCTGCATTGAATACCATTCTGCTTGATCATTAATTATCTTGCCGTTGAACTCATTTCAGGAATTGAAACGAGTAAAAAGCGTATTGATTTGCACTCTGTAAATTTGTAATTGAGTCGATTGCCCAAAAGACATTAGCGACTGTCAAAGAAAATAATTGGAAATGATGACGAACTGTTGATAAAATACTGCCGAGCAAAATAGCTCGCTAAACGGGGGCGAAGCACACAGAAATTTGCTGCTCTTCTATATATTGCGAGTAGTGTTTGCTTGTCCTGTATACAGATACTATTTCGCCATCCAGGTACTAATGGAATCTGTGGTCTTTTTTCGAGCGCCTTTTTCCCTTATTGCTCGTCTCAAGAGGCTGAATTCGATCGACGTTCACAATCAATTTATAACTATTCTACGCGAGACAGCCATCCAATTAAGATACTCTTAAATATATTTCTTTATGGTGTCTTATTTTCGGCACGTAGATCCTCTAGTCCATGCATGGTCTTTCTTTGGTTTGAAATTGCTTCACTACCTTTATTTTATATCACTATAAGGTTGGTGGTTATCATGTCTCTCTTTTCATCCATAGCTTGTGAAGGCCCTTAGTACATTCCCTTTACAGTGCTCGCTTAGATGTTAAGTTTTTAATAACTTGCGGTTTTCTAGATATTTTATATATTTAATTCCAAGGATTCATACGTGATTTGCTTTGTTCAAGTCCATGATCACTTAGAAGATAATTTTAGTCCCCCAACGAAGTTTATCTTTTATTTCTCTAAATTGACTAAACTGGTCTCTCTGGATGTCTGTTTTTTCAAGCGCTTCTCGGAAAATTGAAACTCCTTCGGGTTGTTCGTACCCGCTTTGGCAGCTGTTTTATATAAAATTTGAAGTTTCCTTTAAATAATCCGTACATCTAAATTATTTCATGTGCTTAGGGTAAATTTCTGGCTGACTTAAATGAATGCGGGTTGGATCTTATTCTTCGAACTCGAGTTTTTCGTGCTCCAACGGAATTTCCTTTAAGAAATTTCATGCACATCGGACCTTTCCGTAAAGATCTGTCTGACTTATATAAATGCCAGTTGGATCTTACTTTTTCAACCTGGAGTTTTGCGAGCGCTACTAGAACGCTTCAAATTCCGACGGACCTAGGATTGCTTTGGCTGTTGTGATGAATGAAAGTAGGGGTTTCCTTTAAGGAATCAGTACCACATAATTATTTCATGGGTTTGACACTTTCTGGTACTGATCTGGCTGACTTAAATGATGGCCGGTTGGATATTACTTATATTTCTTCAAACTCGAGTTTTTCGAGCGCTTCTAAAGCTTTCCTTTAAAGAATCAGTACCTCTAAATTATTTTATGTGAACTTTTCGGTACCGCTTTGGTTGACTTAAACGAGGCATAGATCTTCTTTTTCGGAAACTGTCTTCTTTAAAAAAATATTCTTCGAAGGCTAGACAAAATTTTAGTTCGATTGTGAAAACTCAAACTTCGCAACACCTTACAAATCTCTTTGCTGGGAGGGCACAAAAGCGTGAAAAAACCCACAAGAACCATCAGCAAGCAATACAGAAAAATGCAAGAAAAACGACAGAGTATAGATAGCGCCCTAAACAACAACACAAAATATAAGAAAAGAATAAAAAATAAGGAAGGACAATGCAACAGCTATAAATTACGCGGCCTGGCGCCCTCTGTCGACAAATGCATGTGCCGGTGCAGCTGTTTGTTTGTTATTTGTTTCTTCTGCTTCTTATGCTTTTCAACGCTGCACGCCGTTGCACGCTGTTTACAAAACACTTTCGAATTGAAGGATTAAACAAGCTTTGCTTTCTTGCTGCCTGCCTGCCGCCTGCCTGCCAGCTCGAGTGTGCTTGATATGCAGATGCCTTGGCTGAAAAGGTGGCGTAGTGGCATACTTGTTAGTGCTGCTATTGTTGTTTGTGTTGTTGTTGTCGTATGCTTGAATAACAAATGTGCAAATAAAGTGCGATAATTTGTGAAACTTTTTCCCCCATAGTTTAGCAAATTTACAACAATGTTGCTAAATGAAAGTAGAAAATAAATGCAAAACTAGTTTGGAAGTCGGCATTAAATGGAGATATTCGCTTTGCTGTCCACGCCGACGTGAAATGTTAAATACTTTGGCTTATTTGATTCCCAAGTGAGTTTTATTTAAATGAGTTAAAAACTAGGGAAATTAAGATTCCAAAGGGGCTGCCGCTACAAAGTCTTCAGCCTTGGAATTTAACGTTTTTTTGGAAAGTTCTTTAGTATAGGTCCAAATCCAGTCAGGAAGCTTGAGCAGCAGGCCTAAGAATATTTAATTATTTAAAAAAACTAAGTATAGCCAGTCAAACTCCAATGTGACTTTTAACATGATGGAGATCCAAACCTTCATGTTTTCACAATTAGGACAGACACACAGGCAAAGTAGAGCTCTATAACCGGTGTGGTCGGTTACTGGGTGAAAATCAAAGCGTCAAAGTCTTTACAGCTCGACCAATGTTACATGCGGAATGAAACTCTTAGGCGTGAAAATTCAAGCTATAAATTAGTGTGTCCTAGATAAATCTACCAGACATGACGAGCTTCTAAGTTGGTAAGGTCTAAAATGAGATTGATTTAAATGTGTCAAAGTCTCGCGCCTCAGAAAAACTGACAAGCTACGAAAACGATATTAGAAGGTCTGTATTAATGACCTTGTCTTCGAAATCCTCCAACTTAAGCATCGACTACCGATTTTCAGTATGTGAGATCAATCTTCATTCGAAGATTTAGTGCTTTGAAATTTCCATGCGTTAATAAAGACAATTCATTAACGGAGCTATGAAGATGGCGCACTCCAATTTTTTTCAAAGTGTGCATGATAGATCCTAACGTTGTTATAAGCGGCGCTTCTGCTTAATAATAATCGTCCTCAAAGTTGAATATTCATATCAAATCTCAGTATTTTCAAATCGACGTATGGGATTAAGGACTTGAAGGCCAAAACTCCTTGCGACAAATAAATTCAAGCTACACTGGTGCCGATTTGTCAGCAGGGAATCATAGGACTGTTGTCGTAAGTGACACTTCTGTTATTAAAAAACTTTCAAAGCTGAAGAATCGAACCGAAGGTGGACTTGCAGAGCTAGAATAATGTCTTTCTACTCATCTATACCTCAGTTAATAGTCTAAGAAGTCCCGGAACAGTTTCTTATGCTGTACTTAACAATAAAATTTGAACATAACCTTTATTTCCTCATCCCTCACACTCGCCTCACGTATCCATGCATCTGCTTCTGGTTAAGTTGGCATATACTAATAAACGCAATTGACTTTGTGCGTCAATTAGCTCTACAAAAACTAGAGACCCATTCAAGGTATTCAAAGTTAAAGGGACCATAAAAAAACTGAGAACACAAAAGAGGATATCTGAAAGTTAAAAGCGAAAGTCCTCTTGACAAGCTCATCTCAATTATTCTACATCTTCAATTATGCGAAATGCCTACGCACACGTAGCAGAACAAAAACTACGAGGAAGCGAAGAAAAGATTGCACAAAGTCATGCTTAAAACTGAAATGCCTATAATACAAGAGTACAAGAGACATACATATGTATACATGAGTATATGCACATATACTCTAGGAATTCAAATGAAATTGTCTGCCTAAGCGCATAGCAAGTGCTTCCCGCCAATAAACGAGAAGGGTAAACACACGAAGCAAGCAAGCAAGTAGCAATAGAACGTGGCACCAGCGAGCATAAAAAACAACGATGAAGAAGCAGAAAAAGATGTCAAGAACAGAAGCTAGCTTTTGTAAAAAAAAGGGACGCAGTAAAAAGGTTACTGCAGCAGAGAGCCGTGGATGAGAAAGAAAATTTGAAAGGAAAAAATTACAAGTGCTTAACGGTAAAGAGTGGGAAGTATAGCGAAGCAAACGCGGACATTAAGCAAATAGCTAGTGAGTGAGATTAGCAATAGAGAAAGTCAACCATATATGAAAGATACATTTGTGTTCGTTTGCTAACCTCAAAAGTGCAAAAATGCACACAAGTAATAAGGTAAGAAGTCTAAAGACAAAACAGAGGGCCGAACAAGAAACGTGAAGTCAGTAATGAAGAATGAAGGAATCGAAGAAAGGAAGAGTAAAAACATTTGCGGTTATACTGAACCGCAGACTCTTTACCTTTGTTATAAAGCCTTGAAGCACAAATTGTTGCTCTCTTCAAGAGTAACTACCTGAAGCTAAGTCGATATACAAAGCGCTATGATTTTCAAATATTTAGTCCTGGCATCACCTCAATTCAAGTGAAACCATGAAAAAAATCTAGTCGCTAAACTTATCAGATGACTTAAAACATAAATGAACTGTAGATTTCTTTATTCAATGAAGGTATCAAAACAATTTGCTTATCGTGCTCGTCGTCGTCCCTATGCTATGCATACTGATAAATTTATTGGCAGTAATCCTGCCAAACTCCAGATCAATGAAAACTTTGGAGCTTTGGAATCCTTCGGTAATGTAAGACTAATGCTCAAAGTAGAAATTCAGATCTGGGATTTTGCAAGGAGCTCGATGCCTGAGAGTATAGTCACCAGAAATCTGCTCTATGAATTCATTGGAGAATTAGATTTTTTAAACTTAATAGAGATTAATAGGGATTAAGTTTAAAACCATTTCATGTTCAGTTTCCGTAATCCTGTTGAAATTGTAAAATGTTGGCGACGTCTCGAGATGAGTGTAAAGTTCCGCGCTTTGCACAAACTATGCGCTCAACTGGGTGCGCCAAATATTATTCTGAAATATTTTATTGTGTCATTTGAAAGCGAGGCTCACAGATATACCAGAAAATCTCTATACTGTTGAAGTGTGAACTAATTTTCTATGAATTTCTTGGCTATTATATGGTTTGGTATTGAAGAATGCCGCGAATGTTTGAATTGTGCGTATACGATATTTATCTCCAATTTTTCACTTAAAAAATTCTGCAAGATATCTAACAGGTTAGGATGCCGTTTTAAATATCGGCTGAAATTGAAACTGGTAGGAATGGGTTTTCCTAAGGATGACCCTTCACAGCTTCTCTTGGAGTAATCGAAAATTGTTTATACCCCGCATACTACTTCAGATAACTTCACGCTCCATTGCAATTTTTCCAAACATTTTCTATTATTTCCGATTCTATAAAATGCCCATCTCCTCTCCTTACCTCTACAGTCTATGCGCTAAACTGATTAGAAGCTACTAGGTCAATTGTTTAGTTGGTCACCCAAGAGAAAAACGCACAGTGTGTGCCCAGTCAGCTCGGAGGTCAGTCAGCCGGTCACTAATTTAGTGGTGTGTCTATTTAGCATCAATGAAAACAACCAGGGTGTGTAGGTGAGCAACTGAATCAGTTGATGGTAGTGAAACGCCAAGTGAGTTAGCATATCCACAGAGCCCATTTTTGGCTTGCAACGCATTTTGTCGCCTTTGAAGCTGTTGTTGTTGCAGTGTTTGTCGATAGTTTTGTTGTTGTTGCATTTTTCTGGTTGTTATATCCCTAATGTTGTTGCTGTTGTTGCATATTTCTGGTATCCTTAATGTTGTTGTTGTATTGCTCTATTTTTGGTTATTTCTGCATTTCTTTGTTATTGCATTTTGATTGTTATACCTTAAACATTGGAGACCTTATAAAATATAGCATATACTTGTATATATAAATGATCAGCGCCACGAGCGTTTATATACGAGAACTAGTCCCTCAGTTGTGAAGCTATCGATTTGAAATTTCGCACACGCCTTTCTCTCTCCTAGAAGCTGCTCATTTGTTGCAACCACCAATATCGGATCACAACAGTATATAGGTTGCCATACAAACTGCCAATCGAACTCAAGTCCCTGTATGGAAAAATTTCTTAATTGACAAGATATCTTCTCCAGATTTGACATGGACTACTACCCAAGGCAATACTACAACAGCCAGATTAATATTTTAGATCGGACTACTATAGCATTTAGCTGCCATACAAACTGACCGATCATAGTCAAGTCTTCGTAAGGAAAACTTTTTATGTAAGGAGATATCTTTACGTTATTTAACATGGATTATTTTCCAAGATAACGGTACAATCTTCGAGCAATTCATTCAGATCGTATCACTATAGCTTATGGCGGCCATATAAAATGGCTGATCAAAAGCAAGTATTTGCTTGGAAACTATTTTATGTGTGTAGGTACTTCGATGAAATTCGGTGCAATCGTTATCTACAGTTTTTCTTGTTTTTTGTTGTTGTTGTTATTATTTTTTTCGTAATTGTTGTGCTTAAGTAGTTGTTGTATTTTCTTCATTGTTGTCGCTGTAAGTAGTTGTTGTTAATTGTACATTTTGTTGCCACAATGCTGTTGCTGTACACTTTGGTTGTTGTTGTTGTTGTTGTTTTACTTTCTATTGCTTTTATTTTTATTGCCTTTCCTTGCTTATTTGTTGTTGTATTTCATGCTTGTTTTTGTCATCTCTTACAAGCATTCTGTTACATTGGTTTTTGTTGTTGTTGTTATAATTCTTTTACATGCACTTGTCCAGCCAACCTCAGCCAATTCACTTGGTTCCCAATCAACTAGGTCTATGCAATCAGCAGTCTAAAAGCCACCAGCACCCCCAACCCCAACGGAGAGCCTCCGTTGCAAGCCACCCTCATTCATTCAGTTGTTGATCAGTTGTTTGTGTATGCAGCAGGCATACGTGCAAGGTAAGCAAAAGCGCACACACTACATTTGTACAATATGGATGTGTGTGTATGTGTTTGCTTGTGTGTAGACAATTGCGTCGGTCATTTTAAGTTACCGCATTGTAAACTTGAATCTTTATGGTATTCTGCCTTGGTCCCCTGAAAGCAAAACTGCTTAACGGTATGCTATTGCATGTATGTGTGTATGTATGTGCACTCTTTCTACCACATATTTGCATCTTTGTTTGCTCAAAATCTTACGTATACATGCATACTTACCTCTACAATGCTCTTTCACTTTCTCTTCTTCTTCTACGCTTCACTTTACTTGTTTTTACTATTCATTTACCAAATCATGCTTCACCTTTTTGCAGTCACCACCAGCACTCTCTCCCTCGCCCACTTTCGCTTGGAAAATTGTGTAGGCTGACTTTAATGGCCTTACGATTTTTCTTCAATGCATTTTTGTTGTTTTGCTGTTTTTGCTTGGGTTATTGCTACCAACTAAGTGGTCAACTGGTCAACTGGCTAACTGGTCAAGTGTGCTGACTCGGCAAACTGCCTGCTGCTGCTGCTGCTGCTGTTCCTACTCAATTCATTTCAGCGCGCACGTATCACTTGTCCAATCCTTTGGCATGCCGTTCACTCTTCTTTACGTCGACGCTTTCTCACTCTCTACAAGCGTTTGCTTCTAGGATTTGTGCGCCTTTTTTTTTTCCAATCTCCTGTACTCGTTTGTGTGCTGTATTTCGTTATCGGAAAAAAAGGATTTTATGTCACTTTAGGGAATTAGATTTCACAATCTTTCTTTCTATCTCATTCTCTCTCTCTGTCGTACAATTGCTGCCTCAGATTTTGTTTGTCAATTCGATTTTGATTTTTGTATGCCGACAAGCAATGACAGCTAAGCCGCCGTTGTCGTTGAGGCGATGAAGCAATCAAATGTGTAGTTTTTGTTAGCCTCTCTTTGCCCTACATTGTCGTACTAAGTGTGTGTTATTTGGTTGAGAAATTCTATCTCATATCAAATTACTTTGACTTTTTTCGCTTTTCAGCTAAATTCCTTTTTAAACGACTGCTTCTTAAATGATTTCCGTTTCAACGTGTTTCTATTTCTATTTCCAGAAAATAAATACCTTCTCTTTGCGTTTTTTCATTTGTTTTCGCTCTTCTGCTCTCCTCTCCCTTTATTCGATAATTTTTTGTCAAAACATAATTTTGGGACGATTAAACAAAAGATATTTTCACCTTCTGCAAATCCTTCTCTGTCACTTTTTCTAATTTTTTCAAAAGCAGTCACGTTTTCTAAAAATTTTTCAATAACGGTCTATATTGGGTGTAGTAAAAAGAAGTCCATTATTTTTCCAATAGATGGCGTTATTTATCTGTATATCACGTTGTATAATTCCGATCGGCTTTGGCAATAATTCATTAGAAAGATGACGTTTCGTGCTAAAGAAACTTTTCTGACAGTTTTGTGATTGGTTGATTCAGTTTTGTTTGAGCGCGCGTCAAAGATGGACACCGGCAAAGAGAAAATACGCTATATTTTACAGTTTTTCTTCGATAAGGGCGAAAACTCAAGCCCGGCGGCTGAAAATGTGAATAGCGTTTATGGTTCTGATACTGTAACAGCCAATCATAAGCAATTTTGTTTTTGTTGATTCTATTCCGATAATTTCGATGTCAAAGATGCACCACGCTCTGGAAGACGATAATGGAGACTGATAATTATCGAAAAAATCGATCCAATAATAGAAATCGACGAGTCCAAATATCGATTAAGATTGTCCAGGTTCTAAACATTGCAAAAAAATCCGTTTGGAACCATTTGAATAAGGCTGGATACGAAAAGTAATAATTAAAGCATTCAATTTCATGCAAAAATAATCGATTTTTTTTGCTACACCTAATATGATTATCTACAAGTATAAATTTTTCTGAGATTTTATGCAATTTCTCTCACTTTTTTCTCTTTTTCTTAATTTGAATACTTCTAAAAAACAACAGTTTTCTTCTCTTAAATATCTTCTCTCTGGCAAAATTTTTTTTATTTGATTACATAAGAGTTAAGTAGTTAAATTTTTCCATCTTCGCTTCCTTGCTTTCTTTTTATCCCTCTAAAATTTTTTAGTCTTAGCTTTACGCTGTCTTAAAATAATTAACATTTTTGAGGTTCCTAAATTTCTGAGGTCACTCTCTCTCTCTCTTTTTTATAGACCTCAACAGGAAACAGGTGTTCCTTCTTTTCCAAACTCTCTCTCGTTAATTTTTATAATCTAGAATTTTTTCACAATTTCTTTATTCTATCTTAAATAAACTTTACAGAAAGGTTCTTCTCTTTTTCGATCTCATTACTCTTCAACACTCTCTCCCACTCTTTCCAAATTATATTTAAGATGTATTTGCTTCTGTCTCCTGTTTTAAAAATTGAATTTTTCTCAGCATCATGCTATCTCAAATTTTTTTTATATTTTTTTGAATTTTTTTCTCCAAAAATTTCGAGGTATCAACTGTCATATTTTGACCGCTCTGGAAAAGGAGTCCCTTTCAATCTTATTTCCTATAAAGCATTCATAAAACCGTTTACAGCATTCTTTGTAAAGTCAC
Organism: Bactrocera oleae; assembly: GCF_042242935.1. Taxonomy (NCBI): domain Eukaryota; kingdom Metazoa; phylum Arthropoda; class Insecta; order Diptera; family Tephritidae; genus Bactrocera; species Bactrocera oleae. The sequence goes on from NC_091539.1 coordinate 8,687,804, forward strand.
GCCACTATATTCCGCTGTATCCATTGTATGTACTTCTTTCACTTCGACTTCTACAAATCGATTGGGCGTATGTACTACTTAATCTTTTTACCAGAGGCTAATTTGCTTTGGAAATCATTAATATTCTCATATAAATAAGCTCCACAGGTAGCTTTTTGTTTGAAAACGTAATCGATTGGGCAGAGTCGATTACGTTAAATGCCATTAATAACAGTGGAACTTAACATGAGAAAGAAAATTTGAAACACAGTAATTATCATGAGTTCATTAGAATTTGAATATTTTTCGCAGAATTAACTACATTATGAGGGACACGTGAAAGTCCCACATTCTTTGTGGTGCGAAATCGAAATCTTGCTTTACGACGAACAGAACCGAGCGCTTAGAAATTGTGCCTTGAACTTTAGATCGTAGGTGCGAAACTCGGCAACGAAAACCAAAGGAATAGCTCTTTAGCGGAGTTCCACACCTCAACGAGCAATGTTGAAGCTATAAGAAATCTATATTTTCTTTCGAAAATAGTATAAAGGTATAATATATAAATTGCTTAGGAGTACTTTAAACACATATAAGTGCATACATAGCCTAATTGAAGTCTACCATAAGAAGTTTGAAAACATTAGCTCGGCTGTCAAATTCTCTGAGGACAGTAATCCCAAAGACTTTCAGCTTATTAAGTTTGTTAAAGAAATAACCACTTAACCCCTTTTTCACTCAAGAGCCGGTTTCTAACGGTCAACATGCCTTTACAGTGACTGCAGAATATATTAGGAGCTCAGCTGCTTCTCTGCCACTTTCTCACAGGCTTGTAGTGTGAGGACTTAATTTATGCTGGGATTTCGTGCATTTTTATGTTTGGGAAGGGCATGGAAAAAGAGTTCTTAACCAATATTATGTAAAAATATGTGTGAGATTACACTTTAAGTATCTTAGCGTAAGTCTGTATGTATAAACAACAAAAAATCATAGGTCATCATATATGACAGCTAACATATTTCGGTTAATATATGCCATAAGCACTCTCAGCACTACCAAAGGTGATTAAATTAAATTGCTAACTAAATAAGTAGCTATTTCCTTGATGTCCGACGCATGAATTATTCAACGGAATTGCTTGGTAGACTCACTTTTACCGTCCTAAAATTGCCTACTTAGAGAAATCAAATTATATAGCATGCCAGATATTGCAAATAAGCTTTAGATAAGTGTGTGAAAGTATATGCGCCTAAAAGTATAATATATGCACATATTTATGCGCCACTACTTAAGCAGCTTATTAATAATACCCTAATGTTAGGCATGCAACAGCAACAACGAATGAATAAATTGCAAACCAGATTATAAATCCATAAAACTAAGCCAATTTAGCGCCATAATATAGCATACTTATAGGCGTTTCGAGCTATAAGCATAGAAAAGCACGCATACTTGCAAGAAATTAGTTGTATATGTGTACATGTATAATTGTAAGGATATTTCCATACAGAAACACATACTTTACTGACCACTACACACGCTCCGTGCAGTAACCAGCTCATATATACATACATCAAGAAGTTGCGTATTCTCAATTTCTGCGTCGCAAGCGAAAGTGAAAATAAAATTTACGACTCAAATCATATGAAATGTGCTAAGTAGATAGGCGCTTAAGCGACGGCTTACTTGAAAGGAAAGAAATTTATGGAAACGTTCGCACATACACATACACAAGTTTGTAAATATGTGTGGATTCGTAGTTTTTGTTATTTCTGTTTTGCTTAATGCGTAAATGATGAAAGTTTTCACATTTACTATTACTTTTGTGGCTCGTTAAGTGTCATTGGCTCCATACGCATAAACTAGAATTATTGTGAGCACTTATAGCGCCAGCTTGTTGCGCCTAAATGTGTGCTTACTTATAGTTTAACTAAAGAAAAACGTTTTTCATTCAGCGTTTCAGCAAAGTTTTGCACAAAGTAATAGCAAATTAAGTTTCTTCGTTGATTTATTAACACTTTTTCACACACAGCTCGCACTCTTCTTTCACTTACGCCTGAAAGCATGCTTTATTTATAGCCGTTACTGCGCGTATTTACTGCTGCTTTTCATGGCGTATTTGTTTAATTATGCGTAAAGTATTGAAAACGTAAATCGATAACAATTTTATGCTCATATAAACATGCCGAAAGGGGACGCTTATAAACATATATATATGTACAATATACTATCATCTTATATACAAAACTTGACTGTTTGCTCACTTTACCCTTAGCAACATCTTCAGTTTATCCCTGCTAACTGCCTGTAAGTTATATTTATGTAGTTAGCTGTCATTCTTGTTGTTGTTGCCCTTTTGATATTTTCCCCTTGCAGCATGTTTCTTTGTTCCCTTTTTGTCGCTTTCGCCGCCACCACCGCCCACTCTCGTGCCTGGCAGACCAAAAATTTATGCTTCAATGCGCATTAACAATTTGCGAAATAATTTTAAATTAACAGGCACCGCAAATTATTAGTAGTTCGTTTGCGCAAAGTCGTCTCGGTTCAATGGCAGCGCTTGTAGTGCTTGTGCTGATATTTCCTAGAAGATGACTTTATATTAATTTAAAGTTTTATTTTAGTATAATTAAATTAAATCTTAAACATTTCATTTTATATATAGTAGCATAATTACTTAATGATTGTAATTAGGTTATGCAGTGATTACTCAAACCTTCACTAAGGCTGAGCGGTGAGATGAGACACGAAAGATTGTCGTTCATTCAGTGTTTAGTACCTATTACCATCTTCACTTGATGATTTCATAGATTTAAATTATGTTTTCATCACTGACTGGCTCTTCGTCCTACTAATGTACCAACCCCTAAACTATGATAAATTCCTTGTACTAATATTTCATAAGAGTGGGAAAGAATTGCTTGGCCTTAAAGTGTTCCCGAAATAACACAGTCTAAAGTCAGTCTCTCATTGTTTTTCAAAGTCATCCAAGGCATTATAAAACTATTAAAAACTTACGAGTGATCTGAAGAAGATTTGACAACTTACTTATATATTATATAATATAAAGGGCGTATTGCGTTGTAAGAAAGAAGAGATGAGCAAAACCTGTAACTATTTCGCATTAAAAAGGCAATACTACCCCCTTTTATTGATTCAATTTTCCGTAAATGCATGAGAAAAAATTGTTAAATTTGGTTATAGGGCTAATCCTCGCACCACAGGTAACGCTGAATCCCACCTGGACAGCATTGAATGCTGGTCCTGTGTTATACCAAAAACCCTTAAATATGGATCACCATACTTATAGATCGATAAAGCGTTTTGAGCTTACCATAAATTTATTAGGGTGGCTATTAATCTCAAAGACTTCAACAGATCCAAGAATGGTGTGCCTACCGCGATGTTTCTTCCGTAGTCTGGTAATAGCTAAACAGTTCAGAAAAAAGTGCCTAGATGATTTCACCTCGCCTTCTTTCATGCAGCTGTGGCATCTGATATGATGTGTAGCTTTACATTATATGAACCTATTAGGCAGTTGCCAATCATATGACTTAACATTGTTGCGAGATGAACCTAACTAAGAGCAGGTAGTTCCGAGGACCGCTTACTCTGGGCCAGAAATATCTCGCAGCCGTACAAGCTCAGGTTGTTGACAATCGCATCTTAAGCTCACGGGAGTTCCATGGATTCACTAGTGGAACACAACAGGACAGCGGTGTACCAACTCGTTCCCAATCTGAGAAAATTATGGTAATTATTGGCAGAAATTGAATAGATTGCGGGTTAATAATGAAAAATATGAGAGATGTTGTATGTATTTGAATCGGTTTGGTGCTAATTCAATTTAATTACTTAATGGACTTTATGGTTTTTCGTACAGCGATATAGTCATAGCATTTATGTTAAGTTCCCTGCTCATACTCAGACTATTAATTCTAGGAAATCACGTATATGATCTGATCCAATAGTGGTGTAGTGTTGAGCTGTTTAGTCGAAGAGACCAAAACCCATATCGGCGTCTTCTTCTGATTAAAACTATTATTTTTCAGATATTTATATAACCATTATTTCAATGGCTGTGAAATGGCTTAAATTGCAATGTAACCTAAAACCTTTTAACTAATAACAGTTCGGATCTGTATTATAGCTTCTTGAACTAAGTCAATCGGGATCTAAGCCGTTATTAGTTTTTATGCTATTTATGTAGTTAAAGAGTTTCTTAGTCATGTCAAGTGCTTCAAGAGCGATAATTGGAATAAGCTCTATATTACATATGCGGCTTAAAAGAAGTCTTACTAAGAACCTTTAGGGCTGCCCACCTTAATTAACGTCCATAATATATTGGACTTGAATCATCGCCATAATATCAAACCGACTATTTCTAGTTCGAATCAGTAAAATATTTTTTTTCTACTCTCAAGCTGCTTAGGTTTTTTCCAAGTTTTTATTTGTGCAATTTTCACCTGCTTCTTAGGTATTTATGACTTTTTTATTTGCAAACTTTTGCCATCCAAACTGTCAATGAATGCATAAAAAGTGATAAAATTATGAAGCCATAAAATGGAGAAGCGATGGTGTGTTGCGTCCAAAGCTGCACTACAGGTTAGACAAGCAGGCCACATTTATTTTTATTGTTGTATTTAGCTGTTAAAAATTTTTCTAGCTCTTTCTCCACGCATCTAACATATTTTATGTTTTCTTTTTGTTGCTGGTTTGCATGCATTTGGCCGAGATAATGCACTTTAATCTGACACGTGCTTAATATTTAATTACGCACTTTAGCCGAACGTCAGACAGTTGCTGCCGTCTGCTAGTAGCGCCACCCACTCTACCACTTATCGTCGAACCCGAGTAAAGTAGGGGAAACCATTAAAAGTCTAGCAGCTTCTGGCTACCTTACTCCTCCATACTGACTAACCCATTTCACCGTCTAATTAGGTGGGAGGCGACGAGGTGAACTCTTTGGGTAGTACGTTGTACTACCGCACGGTGTGGGTAAAGAAAGCAAAGCGGACGAAGAAAGAAACCAGAAATAACAATTTTTTATAAAAAGTATTCGTAGAAGCAAAGAAAATTAAAAAAACAACACGCACAGTTGAACTTAGTTATGCCGTTCGATGCAGAAATTAGCTACAATGTAAACAAATAGCCAAAGCAAATTATCTTGTTTGCTTCACAAAATGTGAAATTATCGACGACGGTAGCCGATAAGTGGAAGTAGAAGCAAAAACAAAAAGAAAGTTAAAAGCTGAAAAGAGAAAGCGAAATGGAAAAGGGTTGACGTGCCAAAACCGAGTAGGGTTGACACCCCCAAGACATTGACACTAGAGAGCAGGGATGGGGATAAGTGGTTAGGAGCGAGTTATTGTGGCTAATTTCTGTCAATTAAAATATTAATTTCTCTTTGAAATCGTTGACATACTAATTGAGGAAGAGTAGTTTGTTATCAGTTTCCAAAGCAGAAGGCGAAACCTATGAACAGTAGTCAAAATATTCGGTTTTCATCTAAGCGAATATACGCTAAGTAACATCCTAAAATATTTTTCTTAAAGCTTGGGAACCCCTGACAACTTTGGTTACAACAGCAGACTTTCAGCCTCAGACCCTTTTTTGAAGATACGCATCCTTAGCGAGAAATTTCTTTGCTGTTGAAATGGGGCCTGGGTGCACTGGAATCCATCTCTGGCCGAATAGTAACTACTGTTATACAATTAATTGAATGGATGGTATAAATAAAACAACAATTAGACACTTCGCGACACGTCAGCGACAACAGTCAATGAGTTCATGACCAGTACTCGAATGATTAGGGATTCTAGTCTCAGCAAAATCGAAATATTGTGTTCTTGAAAAGGTCGCCACCCATAATGCAGTCTTGAGGCTTCTAGAGCAATATATGTGATCAAATTAATGGGATGGCGTTAAGCCGATCCCCACATATGAGATAAGAAGTAGAAGCAAAGTTCTAAGAAATTCAGTTAGTTCAATAAAGTTTATTGAACTGGCAGAGATCCACTGGTATCGAAATTGAAACTAGTCATTGGAAATCAAATTTGATAAAAGACGGAAATGTTAACACATATATTTGATTTGTTTCGATGAATGGATTTTTGTCTTTAAACATGGTAAACAAGTATGGTATGCGAGTATTTATTTGGTATTATAGCTAGAGAGGCAGAGCATATACTTGGTTAATTTTCGCATCCATCCACATTCTGTTTCATCTATGGATGGAACTCTTCTGGAATCGTATAGATTCCATTTCCAAAACTCGTCAGTCTTCCGATCATTTTTCAAGTTTAAAAACACAGAAGTGTTGTCCAATAAATTCGATTTTAAATGCCCAACGGAAATACCCTTACCACAATATTGTTGTATTATTCTCTTTTACCATAGGCTAGTAAGGAAGAATTTCTTTTCAGACCTAACAATCCTAGACGAAATTATCATGCACCATGGATTGATGGCTTAACCTCAGCATTTCGAGTCTATTTTGAGTCATACTAACAGTTATTTAAGGGCTCTTCGCTACAGAAGCAATGGAAGCGCAGTCTAGCTTTCCATGCACATATGTTTCTGATTTAAACTTTGTCTGACTTCATTTTCAACGCAAACGATTTAATGAGTTCAGTAATGACTAAAAACATAAATGTGAGCCGTCTAATTAGGTCAAGCGAGTCGGTTAGCCATTTTTTTGTGCTCCAAAAAAACCATGCGGTGCATTTTGAAAGAAAAACGGAGCCAGTCTGACCACACACATGCTCCGCTGCATTTACATAAACGCATGTGCGCCGCAAAATATGCCAAGTTTATCGCAATGCTTGATTATAAAACTTGACGTATGCAAATTATTTTAACTCAGCACGAGTTGACCTCGCAGCTTATTAATACTTTTTTCGCTGTCAGACATACGTGGTTACCTAATGCTAATGCGCTATTCGCTATTAGTTTCATGTTAGATTTTTTATGCTTTGGCTCCTAAAGGTATGCTCGGTACTTCGGTTCTTGGTTCACAAATTGTAGGTTCGGTGTGCACTAGGACGATGTGACTAGGAGGATGTAATGGTATATCGTATGACGGAAGGGTCTTGTGGCGATATCTCTGCTGCTGGCAAGATCTATGTCATTTAACCATTCTCTTCCCTTTTAAATCAAATAAAAATCTTCCAAAAACACTCTGAGATTCACCAGCTGGGCTGGTAATACAACCAACTGAGATGTCCATCCAACTTTTGCATTAAATTTCACTTGCCAACATACACATTCATGCATTTGTGCCTCGGTCTGCTTACACTAACCACATCCGACTCTTATACACTGCATTTAGTACTAATTTTTTATTGCTTTACACCTGACGCTTTACTGCATTGCTGACACTGCCTCTCCACTGCTTTTTGGCTGCAGCTCATTACACCTTTCTGCTAGTTAATTTTACCTTTTATGTGCCGCATTTGCCCTTATTTCCTTTTCTCTCACTTTGGTCCCTCTAACTTTGTTCAGTCGCACAGGACTCACGTGCAGGAAGTACCAGCACTCTTTGCCATCAGTTGGTTAAATAAAAATTTATAAATGTGTGCTGTCCGCAGCCGTATTTAGTATCCAACGAACTCCCTTTGGCTTCAAACGACAGCTCAGACGGCAGTGGGTTCGTTTTTAATAATGTTGCTGCGGAGATATGCCTGCCATGAGGTAGGCTCTCATTCCTTATGGACGTTAAACATAGAGTGGAGTTCATTGATATTGATTTTATAAAACTCATAACGTTCGTTGGCGTAGTAGAAATCAATGTTTCATCTGTACTAGATTTTTATCTACAAAACCTTATGTCCTATTGGATACGCGAAACCGAAAGCTCTGAGGTTCAAATCTAGTACAAAACCAGCGTCGGTCACCGGTGTCGATCAATATTTTGGATTTTATGCTAGAAATTTCAAGGTATGAGCATAAAAATCGCCGATATTTAAATTAGTTGGTTCTTCTACGGCTATACGATGTAAGCCAGCCACAGATAGATTTACATAAAGCGATGGACTGTCCATTGTTGGATATGTATATTTTAACGAACAGTAGTGATATTTTTGGTATATTTCTTATTTACAGAGCTTCGTATCCCCTATTTGTTCTTCCGAACTGAGAGATCCGATCTTGAAAGAGCGCATGACTTAAGATATATACATGAATGCCATATGAAACTAAATTAAGCCGAGCGGACGAGTTACAGCTATAGTTGATTTAGAAAAACCAAATATGGATTTAGAAAAATCTTTGATTCATTCAGATATACTCACAGAATGCAGTAGGCTTTTTTAACTTCGCTATGACAATTGGACTCCAAAGAACGTCCGTTGGCAATTCTTCCTCATGTTAGTATCTCTTAACAGTGAGTCTCTCAACAGTGATAGGATGAACTTTCTATTGGAAGAACTAGCTTGTATTATATTTATTCTTGCGATCCTTCCCCACTGTAATTTTTCACAGACTTTCCTTCATCTGTAATCTTAAGCCGCGCACCTCTCTCCTACAACAAAATTGCTGCAAAAATTAATGCATTTTAAAGTGCTACCTCTCACGCTAGCATAAATATATTAAAATGTAAAATACACACGCATCCCTCTTTGCATATGCTTACCCGCACTTTTTCATTACCAAGTCCCCACTTAATTGCCATTTTATTTCGTGCATTCCGTGTCTTTCTAGCACTTTGCACCATATCCTTGCAATTGTCTACGCAAGTATGCATTTATGTATGTGTTAGTAATGAGCACATAACACTCACAATCCACTACACGTAACGTAGAGCGACTCTCTCACCCAGTAAACTCTTATCCTTCCCGCTACAGGGGTGTTAATGTGCAACAATTTTTTAATAGCTTTAATGCATTTTTAATGAATTTTTTTCACACGCTTCTATCGCTCGGCCCATATCTTCGTGCCACTGTTATAGCAGCTCGTGTAGTTGTTATTGCTTTTCTTGCCGTTGTTGTCCATCCACACTCATTGCATTTTCATTTTCATTGCCTCTTAGCGCAGCGACTTGAAGGACGCGCGCACTTAACACGCTTTTTGTATCAACTACCCGGCGCATCAGCTATTCTCACAATTTAATTTTTTTTTATCTTTTAATATTTTATTTCATTTTCATTCTTTTACATTTTTAATGTTTTTTATTTCGTTCGCTTATCGCTTCTCCAATGACTTTTGTGTAGCAATTCCTCGCATTCTTAACTTAACTTTTGCCTTTGTTTTGATATTTGTAGCACTGCTCAAAATGTGAGGTTAACATGTCACTGCAATTAATCGATAAAGTTATCGATATTCGAAAAAAATTTTATTCTGCTTTGCTGTGCATAAAAATTTACTAAAAACTCCACCAAGATAGATAATTGTTTCGATTATCGATTAATCGATAAATTTATGGAATTGTAAAAATCAATCGTTCAAGCAAACATTTTAACGAAATAATAATCTAAATATTAAGTGACTAGACTCCCTCGACTTAAACATGTACGCACCTACAACTTTACTTATAGTAGTTTCGGAAAGATCATGGAAATATGTAGCCACCTCTCTCTTCTGGAGCCTCTTACTTATATATGACTTCCAAAAAAGTCCAGTCTACTCCAAGCCTTATAAGCTTTTTACCCTACCAGTTCCGTGAACTCTGATAGCATTCTTAACAGGTTGGATGTAAGCATTCAGTACCGACTTGCGGACTTTCTGGCTTAACAGTTTCGTAACTGCTTACGAATATTGTAAGAAAGATCCTTATGTCGAGTTATGTTATCTTATTCTCTTAGTTTATTGGGAACAGTCAATACTCATATCTGGAAGCGAGCTCATAAATTATTTTCGGCAATTTTAAAATTAGCATCGTGGCACTTTGAGCCCATATTCCTCAGGCTGACCGAGTATGCTTCAGTCTACTACTTCAATTTTCCTAGATTCCCAATGAATACCAAGAATATCTCTTAATGAATTATGAAGAGCATTGGAAAAATATGCATGAAGCACAAATGAAAATGTGACCCTGAAAATTTTAAGAGAATTAGATCCACTTCTGCTATACAATACGTCGCATTTGGAAGGATGTAGTGGAATCAGATTTGCTCTAAAATTGCCTTTTGAGTTAATATTTTTAGTCAGATAAACAAAGGCGGATGATAAAATCAGGGCTCTTGTTATCATTGAAGTTTCATTGTTGTGAATTTCATTTCTAAGAAATACTCGTACGCAGCGGCAGAGCTAAAACAAACCAAGGTCGAATAATAAATTATCTTATGCTGAAAACCACATTTATCTCTCGGCCCCTTAAGAATAATTTGAAACTACTAGGAGCAAGCTAGGTAAAAGAACCGCTCTGACTTTATTCTTGAACAGGGAATGTACGAGTATTCTAACCAGATCTTGGACAGTTGAGTGAGAGTGAAAGCAAATGTACTAAAAATTGAGGCAATAACAACAAAATGAGTACTCCAAGACTAGTTAAACAGCAGCTTTATCATTCCCATTATATACAACTGCCAACTGGAAAGAAGCTGATTAATCCAGTATTATGATCATGGTCTTCAAAAGGTACACACGGTCTATTTAGAAAAGAAAAGATATTTTTCAGTAGTATATCATAAAATTTTATTAATGAGTTTTCCACTCAGATCAGTGTACCCATATCAGATCGCACGTAGTAAGACCATACTCACGCTAAAATGAGCAAACTTGCTTTGTCAATGTAAACATATACTCTCTTGTTCTATACCTAATTCCCTCCTTGCAATCACTTCCTGAACGCAAAGTACGTGCTCTTAAAAAACAATCAACACAGTCTCATCCAAATATCCTATAACGTTTGAATATCCACAGTAGGCTCCATTTTCTTCCATAAATGGTTAAATTTCCTACACTAACTTGTGGGCAACACAATCGCATTTGTTGAAATTTGATTTTCTTATTTCCACGATTCCTTTTTTTCGATTTCGTGTCGCGAATTCGGGCTTTTGCTTTATATTTTCGCTCAGTTGGTATTTAAAGTTTAATCCTTTTTAATGTTCTGTTGAGCCATTTTTATTAGTTCTTCAGTCTTCGCTTTTTCGGTTTTTCAAGCAGCTTGCCGCTCGCAGTTGAGTTCTTCGCCTGCTTGGTCAGCTCAATTTTTTATTCATTGTCGTGCATTGAAGCATATTTTTTTTGTTGGCCCACTAATTGGCCGCGAAAGTAATTGAAAGAATTTTTTAATAATGAATGCAGTCGAGTGAAGTTAGTTAAATTAGAAACTTTTGGTATTGTGGAGTGAATCTTCTTACAACTTTTGCAGCAGATTTGAAGAGTACACGCATTCTCAGCTGTACGCTTCAAAAAGGATAGATTGAGCAATGAACTAAGATGGATAGATAAGAAAGGTTATACTAGCTTGGAATTTGGTAGCTACAAATCTCACACAAAATATAAAGGAATTAACTTGTAATCTGGTTTGTGTCAAGAAGCGGAAGGAGAATGAGTATTGAGTGTATGAGAGAGTCTAAATATTGAATGGATGTCGCCTTTTGGTTCTCCCGCAATTACTTAGTGACCGTGGTAAAGAATCCAAAGAATGGCAAATATTAACCAACATCGCCACTGGTTTTGACAGAACTCAGCCAGTACCGAGCCTTACAAGTTCGCAGATTCGCTTTGACACTTTTCACACTTTGTCCACTTCTCCTCACAGTTATGCTATGGCATGGATGCCTTTCAACGATAGCTAGAGGAATGTGTTTCGACAGGGTAGAACCGCAACGAAGTTATATTGAACGTGTGGTTTTAGAAGGAGCTAAACATATGTAGTTATTGTCTACGTTTTATATAAATAGGTAAGAAGTCTACCAATATTTCAAGGGCGTCACAAAAGCTTGGATCGTACGATGTCAGAGTATTGTAAGACACGGCTTTTGGTTCCCAGACAGATTGCTCTGTTGAAGCTCAAGTCTTAAAGGTGGATTTCAGCGAAAGCGGTTGACAGCAGGCAAATATATTTCCATTACCGGAATGCAGTAAGCATCAAGAGACATAATGTGATTGTCTATTCTGCTGCTATGGCTAGGTAATACGTTTTTCTAAAGGGTAGTCGACAGAGCCTTTGTCTGCTTAGAACTCTAAGTAATGTAAGATCGTAGTAATGGGAAATGCTTCTGCAAGGGCGAAAAGCTTCATACGGTTTTTTTTTTATGTAGCCCGACGGCAACAAACCCAATTTTAATTAAAAAGCACAATCTTTAATGCATAAGTGAACAATGCTTAGATCCTAATATACGACTAAACTTACCTACCAAAGATTCTAAGAATATTAATATCCATAAAAAGATCTTTATTGAGGCTATCAGCGACATTGATGTGGGTTCCTTACCGATGTTTACTTTTAACCGATTATAAAATAACTTATGAACAATGTGATTCCGAATTAGATCTCTGTATCGCTTACTATTCTATGCCGTTCTCGAATCCAACTTCAAATATATTCCTATAGTTTAACATTGCGAAATCCAAAAGTCATATCATAATTCCGAAAGCAACCTGTATATGGCACTAGTAAGTGTCTACCTCAAAATCTTTGTATTTTCGCAGTTTAAAAACATTCAGTCAAAAACCACTCGAACTCGGTGCTGTGGCATTTATTTTTTCGCACTTAAAGCGACAGCAGCTGGCGCAGAGCTACAGCCACCATCGCTGTTAAGTGCTTGGTCGAGTGGAAAAGTGTATGCCGCTATCTATATACTTGTATACGAGGGCACTACTTGCAAACTCGCTGGGTACTACATATATGGAGCTGCATGTGCATATATCTCGTATTTTATGCATGAATATGTGTTGCTGTTTTTAAAGCATACTTCAGTTCAATGCATATGCAAATATTTACGCTAACAAGTGCGAGTAAACATTTTGCGCTGTCCAGAAGGTTAAAACTTGAAGGGACACAAATACCGGACAGCGAGATTCGCTTGTGGTATATGTGAAATGAGCAGCAAGACGACGAGTATATGAATAGCAGCATGGTAGGGAGTAAACAAATATATGCCATCAAATAAGAGAAGACTTTTGGAATGCAGGGCTTTTGAGCTGATAAACAGATCGGAGTAGTCTAGAGAGAAACTTCTCTAACTACACTTGGCCGTCCAACCTGTCTTTCCTTTTCCGCTGCTCATCTCCTGCTTGGCCTTGACATACTGCAATACTCAAAGCTCCAAACGAATTCGGACCCCACACCAGACACCTGTTTCACACTACCTGTTTCACCCTACGTATTTTACTTGCATTAAAATACCCGTGTCTTCTTTATTTAATATGAAAATAAGAATTTTTATTCGTCGCATTGCGCATTTTACTCGTTTTCTCGCAATTCAGGCAAACAAATGCACGCACCTTTGCGCTCTGGGGTCGGTAAAAGTATGTGCAGTACAGCGACATGTGAGTAGAGCCGCAGGTATGCAGACATTTATGCAGGAGAACTGTAATGTGTATGATAAAAACCGGCACAAGCCGAAGAATACTAAAAAAATATACAAAAATTTTAGTCTTGTGCATATGTTTCACCACAGGTTTCCTTCTGCCTTAAAAATAAAAATTTGTAATTGAAAACATTTAAAGAAGGAAGCTCATAACTTTAGCTTGAGAATAAATTAGGTATAAGTAAGCATATAAAGCCTGAAATATTATTTAAAATTAGTTTTTTATTCAGTATTCACTCTAGAAATGAAGTTTGATTTATCGATCTATAGACATCATTTAATACCCAACCTGTAATGATTAGATCTAAAACAGTTCTTTGATAAGACTACTTTGAGTTTATTGTGGACTTCAGATTGAAAGATCACGAGTAATAGTGACAATCAGCAGAAGCAGAAAAATAAGCTTAGTCTAGATTTCTCTTAGTGAAATCTTTCTGGTGGAAACTCCAACCCGAAAAATCGCAGTCAACAGCCAGAGACATCTGCATATCAGTCAGTCAGCTGTCATATTTATATATTTTTAATTCGATCAATAACTTTTCGTATGAAGCTATCGAATTTTTACTTATCTTTATATTTTTCTAACTAAATATAAATATGTCTTGTAATTTTTCGCTTGTAATAATCACTATCACTTCGAAAACTCTTATCTTACCTTACGACTTCTAGGAATAATATGTGTCTAATAAATTTAATAAAATATTAGTTTTGTAAGTACAGATTAAAAGGGTATACTATTTGTCATTTGTCACTTATCAAACAGTATCCAGTCATACTTTATTTAAGCGAACTATATAGCTTTTACCTAGTTGGAATAATAACAAGCTACTGTTACAACATATGTCAATAAGACTGCAAAGTCTTATACTAGCTGTCATTCGTCACTAGTCATTAGTCATATTTTTACTTAGATATAAAAGTTGTATGTAGTCTGTAGTAAAACTCTAATATTTTTATACTGTTACCAATATAAGTCAATTTGGTTCATTTTTAGGCTGTCAGCTGTCACATTTCTTAGCTGTCGTTTGTATGAGAATTTTCTGCTATAACAAATATTTTCTAAATGCCAATTCTTTTCTACAAAGCTGATTTTTGTCACTACTCACTTTTTATTAAATAACATAAACAACATACTTTATACCAATTGTCAATAGACACTCATTTATATATTCTATAAGCTGTAATTTGTCACCTGTCATTAGTCGAATTTTTATTAAACAATAAAACTAGTTTGTTTTCATGTAGCAAAACTCTTATTTTTTATTGGCTAATCAATATAAGTAAATATTGTCAAATTACGAGGCTGTCAGCTGTCATCTTTCAAAGCTGGCATTTTAAAGAAATCTTCTGGTATAAAGAAAAGGCTCTAGATATAAATACCATACTACTCAGCTGTCGTATGTGACTTACTTTCAACTAGATATCAACACCAATAAATTTTATACCAACTGTCAGTAGACATGATCTTTAATTTTTTGTGAGCTGTCATTTGTCAGGCGTCATGATTCATTTCTCAGCGTTTTTTAACTTCCCGCTAAGAAAATGGAAAATTTTCTAAAAATCGGGAAGATATTGGTTTCACCCCATTTTGCAAAAATCGAGTTCTCAACAGATCTCGACGTTCTGAGGGTCGAGGAAGCTTCCCCGAACATTTCTACGATGATGTCCGTATGTCTGTATGTATGTGTGGATGTATGTGTGTGTGTGTGGATGTATGTGACCCTCTTATAACTATTAAACTGCTCAACCGATTTGAATAAACTAAACGGCATTCCAAAGGGTTTCATTGCACTTGAATTTCGTGTAAGTTTGGACCCAATCGGACGAGTAGATTTCGAGAAATCTCAAAAATGCAAATTTTGAAAAATCGTTTTTTTTGAATTTTTTCCAAACGACTTGACCGATCGACACCAAGAACTAATCAGTTCTAAACCTTGAAGAAACACATCGTTTGCCGCAAACCGGGTCGAAATCGGTTTATTTACTTGCTAGATATCGAAAACGAAAAATTTCGAAGAGCTCAAAAGCAGTGAAAAAAGCGAAATTTGAACGTTAGCGTATGAAATTAGAGGGAAGTTGCAGGGATGGCCCTTGAGGCCAACCGTTTTCCACATTTTTTTTTATTGCATAACTACTGAAATTATTAAATATTTATTTATTTTGATTTAAAAAAATCTTATTTCTTGTTAAAAAAAAAGTATTGTCAGTTCAGTCAGCTGTCACTTGTCATGCAAAATTTTTAGACGCTCTCGCTCTAAGCTGTTGAAAGTATCTTAGTACAAATTGTCACGATATTTAATTTCTAAATTATCAGCTAAATGAAAGATATGCTCGTCCCTTTAACAACCAACGAGAATAATTTAAGGACACGTTAAAGAAGTATCATGAGTTGAGCTTTATTTTTATTTCCTTTCGCAAATTTCACTGCTTTTAATTAAAATGTGGTTGCGAAACGAGCACTAAAAGGGTATTAAGCATGTCTTTTTCTTACGACTAATGACAAAATCATTGTTTTTATTTGTTGGCTGTGCAAGCCTGTGTCCTTGATAGCACGCATGTCAACCTTCCAGTATCAGCAAACGCCTTTGCGCTTCACATTTGCCATATGCCTATGCCTTTAACACTTTCTCTAAATCACACACGCACAAACACTCACATATATATATATATATGTATATATATGTATGTAAAGTTTACGCATACATGTTTGCCTTTATTATCCTTTGTCATTATGCTTGCGCATTCAGCTTGTCATGTGGAGCATTTCTTCCGCCGTTGCTACGTCTTTGTCTTTGTCTTCTTCTTCTCATTCGATTTTGCCGTTTATTTCGCTTTCAATGCTTTATCTTGTTTGATATTTTTTTTCCTGCGCACCTAAAGAGTTGCATGAATGCGCGTTAAAGGCGGCAACCAACTTTGACATTTAACAATTTTACAAATACACGCACTCACACTTCCGTTTGCACTATAACTTTTGCTTTCGCCTTGCCTTTGGCTCTACCTTTGACATGTTTATTCGCGCGCATTTTTCTTATGCCTTTGCTTGCTTATTCATTTATTTCACCACACTCTCGTTTGGTTTGTCGCGCACAAATCGACTTGATCTGCTTCTCGTGCAGCAAGCCTGCGGCTTTTGTGCTTATTCTTCGCTGTCTCACTTGGTTTTTGTGATTTGTGGTTCGTGTTTTTTTAATTATAGATTTCAGTGGTTTTTACTTTTTTCCTGTGCGCTTTTCCTTTACCATGCCTACGATGTTTTTCACCCTTGAATGGTTCAAACTTCAGTAATCCACGGAAATAATTTAAGGCCTGTGTATTATTTTGTAAAATGCACTAAAATCTCTGAATATGTATTTAATTTAAATAAATTTCAATAAATGTCGTTTTGCTGCCGCTGGCCTCGCTAAACTCAAATATATAAAGAATCGCTAATTCTTCCTTATTCTACTAAATATTAGTATTACCTAAAATCTCCGACGGAAAAATAATGTTTGGGTTCTCAGCTGTAAAGCACATGGCATCCTCATACTGAAGCATCAGGAGTCCACATCCATGCGCTACAATTTAGGTCTTAAAACATTCATTATAAAGGTTTTCCATTGCTGAGTATGCTTGCACTCACATCTTCCAGGAAAAAGTGTAGTCCAAAGGCGCACAGACGGCACGATCAATACTCTGAGTAAATAATGCTCCTCTGCGCTTGATATATATACTGCAGTCTTTGAAGACCTGTAGTCCAAAGTGGCGATCTTTTACAAATAAAAATGTGAAGTGAAAACTTCGTTAGCTTAAGCTTTTTTCAAACTTCAAATGGAACCAACCTAACTGCGTCTGCATCCGAAGCATTCTATTTATGCCAAGAGACATGTGTATATATATTATTAGCGGTATAGAATTGGATGACCTTCCTTGACAAAACTAGACCTAAAGGCAAGAATTACATGTAGCCATTATGAGATGAACGAATGGATTAGAAACAAGTTCTTCGAAAAATATCGACGGTTGAGGGCAACGAAAGCCATATTTAAATAATATGAATTCCAATCTTCTTCGAAGAAAGGCATTGACGAAATGGAGCCTAAAATGGATGATCCTGTTTTTGCAGAAAACTAGACGGATTGAGCTCAACCAAAGCAATATGAAGAAAATAAAAACTCAAGGCTAACCTTCTTCATAGTAGTGCGATCTAACGGTAACCAAGATTTGTATCATTCTTTTCTTCGGAAAAGTGTAAGAATGTCTAATGGAAAGCTCACGACTAAGCTCAAGGCTAACCTTCTTCATAGTAGTGCGATCTAACGGTAACCAAGATTTGTATCATTCTTTTCTTCGGAAAAGTGTAAGAATGTCTAATGGAAAGCTCACGACTAAGCTTATTTTGGTCGCTGGTACAAAATATGATGAAGTTTTTTAGAAAAAGTAAGGAAGTGACCAAGGTTCCGTGCCCCTCCTGAAAACAGCCCAGGATTTCGTGATCAATTACAAAGAAAGAAGTGAAATGTTGCATTAAGGAAATAAGATATTCCCGAAATGACACAGCATGCTTTCAAAAAATTCTGATTATTTAGACTTCAGCAATGCATGGTTTACATAGAAACTAAATTAGCATTAACTAATATTAATAGTATTTAGTAATTTTATTAAATATAACATATACTTATATAAAACATTAGCAGATTTTACAGTGCTCTGTGCCTTTACAGCTTAATCTTTAACAGAGACAACACCTTTCTCTTGCATATGGTAAAATGTTAAGAAAAAGAGAAAATTTATAAAAAGCATGCTAGTAAGAGACAAGTGCTTATGAGGTGAATACTTGATAACACCAATGAAATTATTTCATTTTAAATAAATATCTCTAATTTCCCTTAGACTTAGACTTTTTCGAAGATCCAAAAGGGTACTTCATAGCATATATAAGAATTTACTCTGCAAAAAAACATTTTCTTTACCAATAAGGGTACAATAAATTGTAAGACTGGGGTAAAATATATACCAAATTTCTTCTCCGTGAGTGGAAGTAGTAGGAATCCGAATAATTGAAAGAAAGTTGTCAAGTTTGTTCGGGGACGATTAATTATCCGGTTTAATTCTGGATTAGATATACATACATGTTCTTGACTGGATGATGAAACGTATTCAATTTCCTCAAAGCTGCTTCTTTCATTCCTTTTCTAAAGTAGTATTTGAAGCTCGTTCTCGAGTCGAGTCTTTTTAATTTTCTTCCAAATATATGTTCATATTAGTATAAAACATCAGCATTTAACATTTCTCCGTACTTACAAGTTTATCAATACTTATTAAATGCAGGGACCTACCTCAACACAGCTGACGATAAAACGGCAACAACTAGTGGAAAAATAAAGTTTTTACCACGAAAGAGCATCATACATCCCCGGCATATACTCCCTGTTCAAGGTTCATTTAAATCGAAAGGGGAAACTGGATGTGGTGAATTTTCGCTGAAACCGCAAGATTCTTATGGTATAGAAGTTGCAACATAATATTTCCCCTAGCTTAAAAGGTGTATACAATATTTCACCAGATAAATGTGGTGAAAATGTAGATATAATTTCTTGTGTGTTGAGTTCATCGTAATGTTACTTTCCCCTTACTCCAAAACTGCAACAAAACTCGAATTATAGTGAATTTCGTGCACCTTGTAAAATAATTCACCACAATTTTGAAGCAACTGCATCGTTCATACATTACTTTTGTGACATATCTATAACAATTCACCTCAACCGGAAGTTCATTGCGACCCGGCAAGCGCAAATCTCGCCACTGAGCACACAACTTCGTGCACAAGGTCAGTGCTGCTGCTCTCTAACTCACCATGCGTTCATTTACCCGTGCAATGTGAGTACACGAAGAGCGTCGAAAAGCAGAACTTGCACGAGTGCCTTTTTCACCACACTAACGGTTAACATGCAAGCACACAAACACACACAGACACACCTGCAATAGGCGTTGGGGTTGCGCGGCCGCCTGCCAAGCGGTGTCAACGAGCGTGTTAGTCGTGCGATGAACGTCAGTGACGGTTCACTTGCGGGCGGTGCAAATTTGACGTTGACGGGCGAATATTTTGCTGATAGCGCGCGTGTATTGACACATATAATAGTAATTTTTGTTTGTTTGTCAAACAGATTTTTTATTTTGCTCACCTGCGGCCAGACAGACGCTTCGTTGGCAGGCAAAGTGTTGTTGTATTGAAGGCGAAAGAAAGTTTTTTTGTGAGTTTTAAATAAATCGAATGTAATTTTATGTGAAAAGAGTGCCGAGAAAGCGTACAAAACTAGCGTTGAGCTTAATCTAATGCTGTGGTGCATTTAATTTTACCAACAGTAGTTGGAAAATATCGATAAATCTGGCGGCGAAGCCACAATACGCAATGAGTGTCTGGCAAGGGTTGCGTGTAAACAGTGCAAAACCGTGAAAATATGTATTTTACGTAAAATTCATGGAATCGTTTTGGCGAGCTAAGTGCTAAAGCTATGATTATTGTGCAATAAAAACAGAGAAAGTTGTATTTAATTTTAAAAATAAGCAAAGTATAAAATTTATAAGAAAGATATGGTGTTACAACTTTGAACTTAGGTTAGTTCTGCTCTTGCTTAGTTACAAATATATTATTTCTCATAAAAATGCAAGTAATATTTTATCTTATTGTTTTCGATGTAAATGAGAACTATTGTATAGAAATTATTATTATTTAATTTATATAAATACAATATCTTATATGAGTAATACTAGTAATAAGCTAATACACATATTTAAACCCCTTTCTTTTACTATGAAACTTGATATCAATTGTAATTCTGGTAAATGTTTGTGTTCTAAATCCTTTGCAATGGCGTATTTTGTAATAATTTTTTTTAATTACAATTCTTGTAAATTTCGGCTTTTTAAATTATTTTTATTGAGAATTTTTTTATTAATATCCAAACGTCATAAAATGCCAATTTCAATGTTTGTGAAATGTTCGGGAAATGTGTGTTCAAATGAAAATATTTGTTAAAGCAATCCGGGAGTTGTGCTTTAAAATAGAAATATTTGGAACATTTTCAGGTATACAAATGAAAAGAAAAGTTTTGAAAATGTTTAAAAAATATAAAAAAATTTTAAATAATTTTTTCGGGTATAAAAATAAAAGGAAAAGTTTTGAAAATGTTTAAAAAATATAAAAAATTTAAATATATGCAAAAATTGTATTTATATATAAAAATTTAATGATAATTGCTACCGAACATTTTAAAAAACTTTATTCTGATTGCACTAGTCAACAATCATTTTGCCACCGTGATTTTAGAGGTTGTTTCTTGCTAATTTTATGTTGCTAAAACCGAAAATGATACAATAGTAAAAATTTCCTAACGCGTAGGAGTTTTTGTATTGTAGTCAAGGGGTGTAGGAGCCAAACCATCAACATTTACCAAAATGACAAAAATAGCTGTACGTGATGGAAAACTTTTGAACTCAAACTCGTAATCAGGAGACCTCAAATACCCCTACAGATTTCTTAGCACATCAGTGGCAAATTTTTTTTCCATATTTGTTGAGTAGTGTTATTAATAACATTTTTAGTTGTGGTGTTTAAGGAGTGAAAATTTTAAATTTCCCAGGTTGCTGCCTATTTTATGCTAAATTAAATTATTGTGTAAATTATATTTTTTTAATTTTTTGTTTTATTTATACTTATTTTTAAATTAGTACTATTTTTTAGTAATATTGATTTATTTATTTATTTAGATTTCTTATATCTATTTTGTTAGTATTTGAAAACATTTCTTAATAATCAGAACTAATTTAGTAATAATAATTTTTTTCTTAATCACTCTTTAATAGTTTTCTTTCGAACTCTAGAGTCAAATTGTTTAAATTAATTCTTAAAAAATTCGAACAAATATAATACATGTTTGTTAGTTTACAAATAAAATAAAAAATAAAAAAATTTAATTAAAAATTTAAAAAAATGATTTTAAAAGTATTTAAAATAAAAAGGTTTATATGCATTAAGGTAGGTAAAAAACAACGAATATTAATTTTTCGTTTCGTTCTCTGAAAAATTGTTGATAGACACCTCTAAAAAAGCCCCTCCAAGAATGCGCTCTTAATTGTAGCGGGAAGACACTCCGCCTAACGGTTTTCTATTTTATTCTTATTCAGATATTTCTATATCAGATAGAAAAATTCAAATCTCGCTTCCCACAACTTAAAAAAATATCTCGTTTAATAGATTTTGTAGAAAATTTTATGCTCTTTCGGTATCGTATCGGTATATTTTCGATATTTGTAAATCTAACAGCTTAAACGATATTAGCATTTGAAGTTTGACTATTTTAAAGCAAATTAGTTGTCTTCTGAATCTTATAACTGAATGAAAAAACATCAACGTTTAATTAAATTATTTTAAAAATTTCGAACTGAAAAATGTAACCAATTTTTAATATATACTAAAGTGTTTAACAACAAAATTAAAAACGAAAATAATATTTTTTTTGAAATATTTATACATATAAAATTCATATAATTTAAAAAAATTTTTCTCCCAAAGAAGCATTATATATAATATGTACTTACTGCAAATAAGAAAATTAAAATATTAATTTGTCTCATCACTTCATAACAAAAAACTCTAAAAATAAATATTTGCCTTAAATGAATTCAGTTCAAAGTAGTTAGTTTGAAAATTTGATAAACTTTTTTTGTAAATTTTTTTTTTTTTAATGAAAAAAATTTAACAAGAATAATGAATAATTAAAAAACTTATTTGAAGCTTTTGTATTTGCGAAGGTTATTATAGCTTCCATGAAGCCGAATTGAACATTTTTCTTTATATTTTATGTTATTTTTTTAGTCTTCGCAATTTGTTTAACAGTCTGCAAAATAAATAAAAATGGATTCATGTGCTTTGCAATTATAAAATATTATACATCAATATTTCATTTAAAAAATTGCTAATCGCACAAATTTAATTTTGTAACATAGAAATGTTTTTTCGGTACTCTTTTACGATTAAATTAAATTTTCCATAATTAATTTGCCTGTTAAAATTAAGCGCATTAATCTCCTCACTGCCAGCGAAAAGCTAACGCATTCATTCTCACGTACAGTTCTACCCCCCGACACACATACATATACACATTCATGCATACCTTGCTTGGCAAATATTCCAGCTTTGTGGCCACAAACGTTCGAACAACAAAGCAAATTAATAACAAACACTATGACATGGAGTATTTTGTTTGCACAACAACAACAGCTAAAACAATAACAATCAAGTTGGAGCAAAGCATGGTCTAAAAACAACAAAAACTACAGCAGCAGGAACAGTAGCAGAAACCCAAACAAATAATTAATTAGTCAATGTAACGGCAAGAAAATAGGAAAACGTGCTTAAAATAACAATTGGCAATGAAACGGAAGAAGAGAGAGAGAAAAGAGAGCATTAATATAAATTGAATACCAGA
Organism: Bactrocera oleae; assembly: GCF_042242935.1. Lineage (NCBI taxonomy): Eukaryota > Metazoa > Arthropoda > Insecta > Diptera > Tephritidae > Bactrocera > Bactrocera oleae. The sequence continues at coordinate 8,710,725 of NC_091539.1, forward strand.
AAAGTAGCTGGGAGCAGCAAGAAAAGTTGTGCCGGAAAAAAAATTCTGGAATACCTTACATTTGAAAAAAAAAAAATAATAAAATAAAAAAACTTAAAAACTAAGGAAAAGAAAAATATTGAGCATAAAAATAAAAATAATGTATATAAACCAGAATAGAAATTTTGAAAACTTAAAATAATTAAAAAATTTAAATAATTGAAATTAGAAAAAGTTTCATAATACCATATTAAAATTTAGAAATAAAACAAACTTAAAAATTAACAAGTAAGGAAGGGCTAAGTTCGGATGTAACCGAACATTTTATACTCTCGCAAAGTCAAATGGTATACTCGTTTGAGATTTCTTTGTGTATTGACTGATATTTTCGGTAGAAGGTCAACTATAGGCACTGGGGTCCACATATTTAGTACTTAGGGGTTTGAACAGTTTTGGTTCGATTTAGACAATTTTTGGCCGCAAGGTGGCATACTTTAATTGCATTATTCACGCAAAGTTTTACGCCGATATAATCATTGTTGCTTGATTTGCATAGTGGAAAGTGAAAGAATCAAGTGGTATTTAAAATGGTGTCATATGGAAAATAAGCGTGGTTGTAATCCGATTTCGCCCATTTTCACACTATGACATAGAAACATTAAAAGAACGTTACGCACCGAATTTGGTTGAAATCGGTTAAGCAGATCTCAAGATATGGGTTTTCACCTAAAAGTGGGCTGTGCCACGCCCACTGTCTAATTTTGAACGCGGTTCCTATAAAGTCATCTTATACCATCTCAGAGATAAAATTTAATGTCTCTGGCGTGTTTAGTGCTTGATTTATCGCGCTTTTAGTAGTTTTTAACAGTACCGTTATATGGGGAGTGGGCGGAGTTGCCACCCAATTTCAACTATTTTCACACCGTCAATAGAAGTGCTAAAAATATTTGCTTCCAGTGAATTTTGTTATTATAGCATTAGCGGTTTAGGAGATATGCACATTAAACCTATTAGAGGCGGGACCACGCCCACTTTTTAAAAAAAAGTTTTAACTGCAGATGCCCCTCCCTAATGTGATCCTGTGCACCAAATAACAGTCTTGTATCTTATTGCGGAGCTTAGTTATGGCAAGTTATTTGTTTTTGATTAATGGCGTTTTGTGGGCGTGGCAGTGGTCCGATTACGCCCATCTGCAATACCAACCGTCTCACGGTACCATGAAACATGTCTACGAAGTTTCATAAAGATATCTCAATTTTTACTCAAGTTAGAGCTTGCACGGACGGACGGACAGACGGACAGACGGACGGACAGACGGACGGACGGACAGACAGTCACCCGGATTTCTCGTCTCTTCATCCTGATCATTTATATATATATAACCCTATATCTAACTCGATTAATTTTAGGTGATACAAACAACCGTTAGGTGAACAAAACTATTATACTCTGTAGCAACAGGTTGCGAGAGTATAAATATATTTAAAAAAAATTTATATTGAATTAAAATTTTTTAATAAGTCAAAATATTATTCAAAACTTAAAAAAATTAAATCTATAACAAACTAAAAATTAAGAATAAGGAAAATTAAAAAATAAATAACAAAAATTCAAATTAAATTTTGTAAAATTAAAACTTTGTTTAAATTAAAAATTTAATTGAAAGCATGAAAAGTGGAGCTGAAAAAAATCGAAAATATTTAAAACAACAAAAAAATTATAAAAAGTTAAAAATATGGAAAATTAAAAATAAATTGAAATTGAATTTAAAGAATATTCGTTTAATAAAAAAATTATTACATGCTAAAAAACTTCAAAAATATTAAAATGAAAAAAAAACCAAAAATTATAAATAAGAAATCTTAAAACGGGATTAAAACTAAATTAAAAGAGAATATAGGTTATTAGAATATATATTTAAATTTAAAGAAATTTAAAAAAAGTAATTTTTTAATAAACAGCAAAAATTAAAACAAAAAATATTTAAACAGAAAATAAAAAAATTAAATAAATAAAAAATTTTTTGAAACTTAAAAAAGTCAAAAATTATATAATGTATAAACACCAAATTTTAAAAATAAAAAATCAAATTTTTTTGATATTTTAATTAATATATAATTTATTATTATTTAGTTTCCTAAATTTTATTTTCTTTTAATTTTCTATTTATTTAAAACTTAGAAAATTAAAAAAAATTTTAGGTTATTGTTTTAAATTTTAATTTTTTTGTATTTTTTTTAATTGAAAAAAACGCATACAAAATTATCATATTTTTTTTGTTTTAAATAAATCAAAAATTTAAAAAACTACTAACTTACTAAAAAGAACAAATTAATAATTAAAGATAAAAAAATTATAAAAGAATTTTATTTGAAAACAATAAAGTACAACATTTTTCTCTTTCAATATTACAAAATTTAACCACTTTTGAAAAAACTTAATTATTTGCCAAATATAAATACCAACCAAATAATACGTGCGACCTTTTGCTATTTCGCAGCTGAACTCACTAGCTTATTATCCTCTAAAAGGTGCATTTTCTCAAAAGTGAACGGTATTTTATTTGCGGAAGTCACATGCCCGTTAGGTTCATTGCAAAACGCAATTCACCTTTGACCTTTTAATTTTCGCTTCAAAGTGAGCTTCAAAGCGTAAAAGCTTAGCAGGAATTAATTAAAAATTGAAAAATTAATTGTCTTTTTTTAGATCTTAGGGTATGGCAAAATATATCATTGTTTACTGAATAAATAAGGATATGCAAAGCTTTATTTCTTTGGAGATTTCATTAATAAAAAACAAATTTGTAGATAGCCTTTGAACATTTTTTTTTATGTTTTTCTGCTATTTTTAATCAATTTCGAATTTTTTAGGACTTTGGATAAGCAAAGCTATACCTATTCCATGTATTAAATTTTAGTATTATTTATTTTTTAGTATTATTTTATTAGTATAAAACTTTTGAACATTTATAGTAATTAATTTTTTTTCAACCATTTTTATTGAAATTCAGATTCTTTAGGACTTTGGATATGCAAAGCTTTACCTATTATATGCTTTAGAGCTTTAAGTAATGAAAAGTGATTTGGTATACAGCTTTTGAAAGTTTAAATTAATTACATTTTTTTCTACCATTTTCCTACATTTTTTATTTAGTTTATGATTTTTTAGAACATAATTAAGGAATTTATTTAAGTATTGCAACCTATTCATACCTTCACTTGAGAAGGCTTCTAATAAAACAAACAGTGAGAGTCATTGAAGGAGTATTACTGTAACAAATGACACTTCATATTGAAGGAAACCGAAAAAATTCCAAGATCGGCTGAAGTATTGAAGGGAAATATCTTAGCACAACAAAGTTAATTTTCGACATCCTGAATAGAGGTTCTATTCTTCAGTCTATCTGAGATCAGAATTGATTAAAAAACTTGCGGTTCAGTTGAGTGTTTCTATAATGCGGAAAGTTGAATAATTTACGGAGAATGGGACCTTTAGCAAACTTTGCTACCTTCGCATACATTAGTATTAAAACTATTCCGCTTAGCGAAAAATACTTTCAATTATGTTGTTTGATTCCCTCAACTGAACTGAACTCAAAGTATAGTTTTAATTAATTTATTTAGATGCAACCTGTAATTCTCATCCTATTTATGAAACATGTAAATAAAAAAGTAGATACGGATTAATAAAGCTAAAGAAGCGCGGTACTGGAATTTACTGGGTATTTTCGAAAACAAATGAAGATACAAAAAAGATAACGCATAAGAATTTATCACTTTTCTATTGCTTTCGACCAGTCGAAGATAGGTCTGAAAGAAATTTTTCAAGAAATTATTTCTAAAAAAGTTGGGTCAGTCACTTTCGACCAGTCGAAGATAGTTCTAAAAGATTTTTTTCAAGAATTTAATTCTGAAAAAGTTGGGTCAGTGGAAGCTCATCAAATTCATTACATTTTGTTCATAGAAATTCTAGTCATGAAAACGTTGCAAATTTCATTACACTACTTGTAGACTCTTGCTTTGTTGGTCACCTTCATTCAAAATTTCTCTGCAATTTTCAGCTGATTATCAGCTGGAAATTTCCATGCCTGGGAACCGACTTAGTTATACTTAGAAACTTCTCTTCAAATTTATTTTACAAAAATATAGATTATACTGATGTTTAAAGTTCTATCCAAAACTTTTCAGCACGCTTAAATTCCACTGATATTTGCCTGTAGCTCTCTCCCGGTCTTATGCAAAGGCCGAAACTAAAATCGATTAAGATCCTGGGCCTCGAATAAAACAAGCAGGGTTCTCGAAACGACTGCAGGACGTTTGTTGTTCTAATGACAAGTCACAACTTACTTTCATCCCATGCGAGCTTGATGGGCATAGGTAATGACTATACTTACAGAAAGTGCAGCGAAGTAGGCATATGAGAGACGATCCTCTGCTTCTGACCAGCCTTATCGAGAATTCGTTTTAGATATCTCGGAGCTTTGCAGTTCAAAGGGCTATATGACGTATCAAAAGTAGATATCAGATCTACCTTAAAGAGTCATGAATTACGAATACTTTAGCTCGAATTAAACTGAACTTCCATCTGGCATTACGAAGGACCAGTAGATCTAAGAATGGTGTGACAGCCGGCCAATATAACCTAGCCTAACCTAATTCTATTAGTTTTTATTGGCATAAACATTGCAACCTTATTTACTTGTGTATTTTTATTTAAAGATGAGTGTTTTTCAAACTTCTTTTATACATAACGTTAATCTGCCAACTCTTTTACACTTACAACCTGAAAGCCGCATCTTTCACATTGAAATCATGTGAAAGTAATTGCTTTATTATATTTACTAAATTTTTTCTTTCAACCGCACACATAACCAAACGCCTAACCTTTTGACCCTTTTCTACATTTTTCCAGCTACCGGAATGCGCAAGACTCTCCTCGCCAGCTAGTTAAATATGGCAAATTGCACAAACAACGAAGAAAAACAAAATTAAAACGTTTATCAAAATATCAGTGCACAAAAAGTGAGGTTAAGCCCATAACGGCAATTTACAAACAGCTGTGCGCCTTAAATGAAGTTGACAAAGTTGTTATTGGCCGACGCACACACACCGACCAGTGATTGCCTGACTAAATAGTATCAAAGCAGCCCTAACCGAAATATAAATAAAATACAGATTTCGGATAAAAAATTTGAAAAATAAATAACTTTGAAGGGAGTACGTGGGTGTATGTGCTCATCATGAATAAAATTTCAAGTGCAAAGAAAAACATACAAAATTTGCTCTAATCCACGAAAAGAAAACTAAAAGTTGTGTTTGACCTTTTTTGCTGCTCACCAGACCCTCCCCTAGCGGCTTGACGACACCCACAAAGTATTAAATCCACTCTAACGGTAACAATAAATATGTATATATGCGACAACAAAAATTTCTAAAAAAACAACTAGTGACAAAGTGCGTGGCAAAGAAGTAGAAAATTTGGAGAAAAAAGTGCGTAAAAGAAAAATTACCCAAAAGAAAAGTGAAGAAAATACCGACGAAACTGCAAAAGGAAGCGGATGACAGCAATTGCGATAAAGTGACAATGAAATTTTTTTTCTGGTGGAAAAGGCTATAAGAGCACAAAAATTCACATTACAACAGTAACAACAACAGCCGATCTAGCAGACACTACGTACACGCCTGGCTGGCAGCCTCCAAGCACTGCCGTGTGCCGCTGTCTAAAATGGATGATTTATAAGGTACATTAACTTGCATATTTTTAGGCGTTAAAGCAAAAGTCACAGACTGACATGGCAACAGCCATGACCATTAGCGTTATGACCGAAATGACCATGTACACGCGCCATAGGCGCTCGTGTCGTGCACACAACATGCTTTAGCCATACACATAACGGTACATTCATACACACTACTGCCAAACTAAAATCCGCCCTATGCGCATTCTTATGTCGAAACTCATTTGATTCACTTGCTTTGTCTGTTACCATTGATGGCGACCAACGTTACAACGCATAAACACCAAGGTCACGCACATCTTTTAGCCCTTAATGTTTTGCATTATTTACAAATGACGGCATGACATGACAGCTGACAGGTCATGCATTGACTGTAGCATGTGGCAGAAGTGAATGGCATACAAGTCAAAAAAATCATAGAAAAAAATAGAGTCGTAGCGCAACTACTTAACGCCTATCCACGAGTAGCCCAGTACAAGCTATGGGTTTAACTAGTATCGTATATGTGGGGGCTTAATGTTTAACTGGAGTTCTCTTTTTGTTCAAAAATACATGAAAATTAACGCTAGTTGCAATTTACTGGTATTAAGGGTATTACGAAGAGCCTGATTTCTTCATGCGTGCCTCCATTGAGCTGGTTCAAATCCAAGTAGAGGTTGGAACTATGAATAACTCCGATTATCTTGAATAGCAAGTACGATATGGGACCTCCATTGATGTATTACTTTTAGGAACTTCGAAAATTATTTACCAGCAGATCTTAACTTAAAAACTCTAAGGTTGATACATTTTTCTTTCATCCATTCATTCTCAATTTGATAACATGCTCTATTTGTTGAGAAAGTCTTCAACAATTTCGAAATTCCGAAAGACCTAAGATCAAAGTGTGTCTTCTAATGATAGAGTATCGCGTTGAGTTCTTATTCGATCTACGGGTAATTGCAGAAGATTTAAAGATCCTATGATTTTCTTTAATCTCCTTAATATCAGCTTACTTAATTATATCAATAAGGTCTTTCGATTTAGACTTTGTAATCGATTTGCGACCAACAGCATTTCCACAGAACTGCTTCATCACGAGTTCAAATAAGCATTTTGCAATAGTTAGAGCAATCTAATTGATCCATAACCTTATCTTGTGGCCAGCTCCATGAAAAGTTCTTCAATGAATCCGCTAAAAGCTTTTTCCAACAAAGTTTATCCCGAACTCGACTCTTAATTTCCACCTGTGGCGCAAATAATTTGTTAATACCCAGCCAGTATTGGTAATAAACTAAGTTCCGCTCCCACTTATTATTTAATTTCCAAAGAGAGGTTTATGATAGATTGTGTGACTCGAGGAACTCTGTTCCCGCTAATAATATTGTATTAGTTTAGAGCTTCAAGGAGAGAGGAGCTTAGCAATATTTTACAGTCTCAAAGATTTTGCAGACACGATTGATGAAATCTGAAACTCTGACTGGGTGAAGAAATTAAGGTTCGAGTTTATGGAACCAAGTTGAACTTTCTGAAGTAACTAAGCCTTTGTGTATCGTATCGATTTGACCCATCATATAATTTTATTTCTTTTTTTTTTACATAATTGGTCGGCCTTCATTTCCTATCGTGTATCAGTTGAAACATCTTTAACGCCTTAAGCCACATCTGTTGGGTAGATGAGATTTATCTGAAGTGCTCTATAGTGTCAAAAATCCACTAGTGTTGATCAGAGAAAATCTAGAGAGACATAGATCACATTCATCCATTATACTGCTCGTTTCATGTTTATCCATACCATGAGATTTTTCGGCATACATTTTCTAACGGTACATTTTACGATGTACTAAATGAAGCCTTCTAAGCCATTTTTAACAATTTCTATTTTTAATTTTGAGATTATGGCAATGAAAATTTGGTTACTCGATATTTTTACTCATCTTATTTTTTATGCTTCCGCACTTCTCAACCAGCTTATGAAATTCGGTGAAAATATAAATACTGAAAATTATATATTTTAAAGCGATTACGATCAATGACCTTTCACGAAATAATTTATTAAATTCAAAAGTAAAGACGGGTTTAAGAATCCTACTGAATAATATCAAATATACGCTGTCAGAAAGAAAAACAACATCACCACTCCCCCAAAATTATAGTTTATTTGTACGAAATATTTTTAAAATGTATAACTAAAAAAAGAATAGTATTTAAATCACAACCAAGTAGCGATTTTTTTCATTTTTCACACACTTTTATGTAGACAAACAGTCGCACGTGAAAAAGTGTGGGCACGAGCATTTTTGATTTAATGTGTGGAAATTACTGGGGCGTACCCAAAAACAAGCCGAGAAATGGTGCTGACAGAGTGTGAGAGAGAAAAAACGAGTGAATGGAATTGCGTGAGTGCGTTTGCGACATGCTTTTCATGGGCTTTGATGGGTATAACAACGTGTGTAACTGTTAAGGATAATATAATATAATCGAGTATGGAATTCTATAGTTTTTATTGTACTTGCTTGTGGCAACCCTATTTAACAATTATTATTGGCTACAGTGCTTTCAATTGCATATATTTTGTTTCAAACTCTCTTTCTAATATTTAATTCACATACTCAAATTACCAACTATTTTAAGTTATGCATTTTTTTAAAAGTGGCAACCTTGGTTGCAGCTATACAACAATTCTTGTATGAAGATTTTCATGATTACGCCTTGCATACTGTCTTCAACAAACAATATATACTTGTTAAGTTCTATTAATATTTTTATTTTTTTTTTTCAAATATATGGCAAACTATTTTTGTTAATAAAAGTATAAAAACCATAAAAAATGCGCTGTATTTGTGATTGAGTTTTGATGTGTGGTTTTTTAGAAGGGTGGCCACTTAAAGTTATATTTTTTTTATAAATCTCTATTATTTTTTTTCTCTATTTATTTTAACTCTGGATTTATTATTCGAACCACTAATTATTAAAATTAGTATTCCATTTTTAAACATATAGCAACCTACTTTTGCTGATAAAACATAAAAATCTCGGAAAATTCAATAAAATATTCTGATTTATTCAAAAAGGTGGCAACTTCAGTTTAATATTCTTCTCAATGTTCAGTTATACATATGTATGTACACATATGTATACGCATATATACATATGTATACTATTTTCTCTATATAAACAGTTTAAATGCACCCATTTTATTATTATTTATTACTATTTTGAATTGCACCGATTAATTAGACTAAGAATATTGTTAAAACAGATAGCAACTTTTCTGCAAATATATTAATGCACAGGTATTAATTAAAAATGTTTTTGCATGATACAACGCTTTTATAGCCTATATTGAACAATATAATTTTTTGAAAGGTGACCACTCTGAGTGCATAGCATTTATTACAGGCTAAATTACTTTTTTTTGCAAAACAAAAAATAAAACTTAAAATTTTTGTTTTTATAATATTTAAAATATATAAGCCGTTTGATTTTTTGAAATAGGTGTCAACTTTAATTCTTGTTTTTTTTTTTGATAAAAAAATGTGCTGTTAAATGAAGTCTCGATTTTTTTAATAAATATCAAATAATTATACCGCTTGGTTTTTCGAATTAGGTGGCATCATTTTTTATTTATTTTGTTAAATTTTTCTGATAATTAAACTAAATAATTTTATTTCTTTATGGTATCTAAAATATATAAGCCATTTGGTGTTTTGAAATAGGTGAGAACTTTTATTTTTATTTTTAATTTTTTTGTGATAATAAAACACAGTTAAACAAAGCCTCAAATTTTTTTACGATATGTATATCAAATATTTATTCCGCATAGCTTTTCGAATTATGCGGCAATAGTTTTTAGATTTCTTATAAATTTGGAATAATACAACACAGTCAATATAACTTGTCTTGAGTCTTAAATTTCTTATTATAGCTAAGCTATTTAAACCTTGGGTATCTCAAGTATTTATACCGTTAGTTTTTTCAGAATAGTTAGCAACATTTTTTGTATTTTTTAACCTTTTTTGATAATAAACTCTGGGTCGCAAACTTTTCTATTATAACTCAATTCTTTATACCGTTTGGTCTTCCGAATTAGGTGGCAACTTTTTTTTAAATTTATTTTGTTAGATAATTTTTATTTTTCCGTTAATAAAATCAAGCAAAATTATACATTTGTAGTTGTAACGCATTATCCGTCATTTAATGAAATTTTTTCCATTTTTCATTTGGTTGGCAACACTTTTTAAAATATTTTCTACTCTAAAGTATTCTCACTATCTTTCTACATACATTTTTTAACTTTTCTTACGTAATTTGCTTCCACTCAACACATTACTCAACTTTACTGCTGCAATTTTCACTTTTATTCCGCTGGCATTTTCATTTGGACGCGTGAATTGTAATTTCACTTTAATCCTTAGAAATGGTACACACATACATACATACATATTTTAAAGGAATGTAACCGTCGGCTTACATACGTGTTACGTCATCAACGTAAAATAAGTCATAAAAACCACTCGCGACAAGGCTACCAACACAAACGTTCAACAGAAAAAAGTTTTTATCCCCACGCTTATCCTTTAATACATAATAAAGTTTACGTGCAGCAGCAGCAGAGGTAGGGGCAGCGGGAAGAAGTTGTAAGCTGTAAAACAGTTTACTTTATTTAAGTTTATTTCTTCTTTGAAAACTTGACGTAAATATAAAAGCCTACTGACTTACATGCTATAGTATTAGGGCGTGTTGTTTTATGTATGTATATATATATGTGTGTGTTAACATTTATACACATACATGCATATATTTTTGTGTTGTGGTATGTGTAATACAGATTCTTTTTGATTTATGTGCTGCTCTCACTTGTCTACATGACAGTATGTGAAACCCACGCGCCGCTTATACATACACGCAACCACACCAATACATGCACCTGCAATCCTTTGCTGCCATGCTTAGTACCGAGAAATGCTCGATGCCGCAGCCACTCACTTACTTATAATACACATATATATAGGAACATGCTCTATATTTAAGCTCTTCCTTTCTCCACCTGTCTCCGCCTCTTGCTCTCACACTCTCCTTACTATTACTTCAACTGCTTGCCGCTGCCGCATCTCTATTTCAGATTCTTGACTTGTTCGTAACTAAAATTTGCATTTACGAGCCCCACTTGTCCGCTTGATGGAATTTTGAATGTCTACAATCAACTCAGAGTTGCATGCGGAGTTCGAAGGTCGTATCAAGCGCTTGAGTAAAAGTAGTAAGGCACATAGTTTACAATGTAAAATACGACCAACGCTTACGGTAAATATAAAAATGCGCTGTAAATGTAAATTTATATACTTGTGTGTGTGAGTGCACTTATTTATGTGTGTGTGTGTATGTGTAACGGAAATTAAAATCGGATTTATGCCTGAGTATCATTTTGTGAGAGTTGGCGAGCATTTGATGATTTCAAAATGCCAGAGATTGGTTATATATTACATATGTGTATATATGCATACATATAATATAAACTATATTTATATATACATATATATACTCATAAATATTTGTCTCAACTATTCTCTTGACCCTTTTACTAGTCAACTCAATGTCCATATATACATATAATCTTTTACCACGTCCAAGTTGTAATGCTAGCAACTTAGCAAACAAGCCATAAGCAGCTTGCAACTTGCAAGCACTGTTTATAAATAACAAGACAGAAAGCTGACACGTGCAACTCTGCGCATTTTAGATTGATATTTCAAGTTAAATTTATATATTGCTTTGGTATGCTTTTTGGAGTAATTTTTTAATTTTTGAATTCAAGAAATAAAGTTTTTCATCAAATTTGTAAAAGAAGTTTACTGTTTTATGATCAAAGCGAGGATTTTGGCAGTGCACTAAAAGCTCACTTGAAAGCTCAACTTTGCCTCAAAATAATATTAAAATATTAAAAACATTAATAGCGCCTTTAGACTACAATTTTCTGATCTCTCTATATGAATTTAATTTTTTATTTCGTTTAGTTATAAAACGCATCTTAAATTCTCAACAGATTTATAAAAAAAAGTATATAGCTACTGGTGTTTTTTGAGCTTGCACAATCAACCAAAAGTTGTATGTCTTCAATTATTTAATAGAAGAGTCTAGAAATTCCACAATATTTGCAGACATACTCATAGCTCACTTTCGCGTCACTCTCTTTATAATTGGCTTCGTAATATGTATGAAAAGATAGATATAGATGCTAAGCCGAAATCTCATAGTTATTTGACAAATCGACAGGGACCTACAAGTTTTAAGGCGGTCTTAAAAGTAGACAAATTTTATGAAAACCCATTACAAAATCCCAGCATGTTAAAATATTACCACCCAAAAGGCTACCGCTGGGAATACCGTCCGCATATCAAAAGCTGTAGATGCCTGGTAGGACCTTCTTTCTCTTTCCTAACGGTTTCCACCAAAAATTATCCGCCATGACATCTCTTGTGTATCCATACATGTATATATACAAGGGCTTATTAATAGAAAATATGTAGGTACTAAGGTTTAAAAAAGCCAGCAAACCATCATACGTGCGCACCTTTGCCAGTTTCTGAGCTTGGCTACCTATCTATTGTGTTTACTTATTCTTTTAGCAAATTCTTCTTCGTATTTAGAGCTTCCAAGCTCAGCGCAGTCCATGCTTAAAGTCTTGCAGTGGCAACGTCCACTGATATTAGATTTCCTAACGCCACAGTGACATTACTTTGCTTTCCGAATCTCTGTATGTTCTTTAGCTTTAACATTATAAGACGTCTTTACTAAAGCTTTGGTTTAATTTGGTACTCGCAATATTGCTCTATAAGCCCCACATTTATTGCCTCCATTAAATTATGGTGCCAATAGTCGTAGTTCCTCCCTTGTTCGAAATGGGAATATCCTCTAAAATTTTACATTTCAGTATTGACATAATCTCAAATCGTATTTGAGTATCTTCCGGATCTCATACAGCTTTTTAACTGTAGAAATGAGTAGGTCAAATGACTTCAGCAAATAATTTAAAAATCACTCAAACTTCACTTAATCCAGCCTCACTTCGGTTTGCCGTTATAGTTATCAATACGCTAGGTTATTATTTTCCTGTGGATATAAGGAAACCTTCGAACGAGCAGATCAATAGCTTTTTCTTGAACCTACCAATATTAATGTAAGTTTAGCTGCCGCTAGAAGTCGTTGTTTGTCGGTTTATCATGTAACAGTTTCAAACAATGGTACAATCTCAGCGGTCCACACAGACTCTCGGTTCCGTCCATCAGTCCTCTTGATGATAATTTTTGGTCAGTTCATCCTCAAACCAATTCGCGCAATTCGGTTAAGCCTGTGGTACTCTCGACTTTCAGAGCACGCTGTTGCTATGACGGCTACTTCCTTTGCGAAACAGCTTTCATTTCATTTATAGTTCGACTCTTCGCTTATATAATCAATCCTGTCAACAATTGCAATATAAAGGTAAGCCGAAAAAGATGGGCAACTGCCGATCCTTCAACCAAAAAATCTTAATTCAAAATTTTGGTCAAACCTCTAGATACTTAACGAAAGGAATTCTTAATTTTTTATTTCAATGAGCGTGGGTTATTTTTTGAGAGAATCCTTTTATTCAAAGACCATTGTTCATGTCGCTTACGTGTACATTTAGTATTATTATGAGTCATAAATCTTATACACACTTAACAAAGGTACCGGGCCACTCTCCTGAATTCCTCTTCACACCGCTCTCAACACTTCAGCAGTCATTATCTCATTAATTCTTTGTACGCAGACTAAATTATGTGCGAAGACACTTAACAATATTTAAATTGCGCCGAAACTTTTCGGAATGAGAGTTGGGAATGATAATATTCATATGCGAATACAAAAGCAAAAGAACACACATCTGCATACTCGCTTAATATTTATAAGTGACAAGGACAGCAATATTGTCGCCAGTGACACAGCAGCGCCGTCTACACTACCACTTCTGGCTTATGGCCTGCGTCAACTGCGAAGGCTTTTAAAATTTATGAACTCTTAAGCTGCTTGAAAATTTATGTGATCGCTAACAGATAACAAGCGCGTATGCATATGAAGAAAGGAAGCGCTTGAAATGAAGAAGCAAGCAGTGGCAGACTTCAAAGACAAAACGACCAAATGGGGGTTAAAAGCACCTTGACATAGAAATTGGTTTGTCGTGTATGTGGCTGTACAATCTTTGAGTGTCGGACGGAAAATATGCTTGAGTGCGCGCTTGAAGCACACACGCACACATAACAACTGCATAAATCCAAACTGCGCTGGAGCAATAGAAAAAATGTATCCGACTTGCAGGCGCTGTGAATAAAAAGTCAAAGCTTGACATTGGCGTCAAGTCGCCGCTCACTCACCTAGACACCTGTCATGAGACCCGGCACGTTTAGATGTCTTCCTTCCGCTTAATAGAAAAAGAATAGCTCGACAGCAGCTACATACACAACTTGCCACAATGACAGCAACAAAGGCGGTTTGTGCAACAAGCAGCCGTTGAGTGACAGCGATATGTTGAATTTTATTATATATTTTCCTTTTTGCTTTGTGCGCTTTCTTTTACTTCCTCTCGTCGACAATATATCGCTTTGCTGGCCCATCAGTTAACTGTAAGTTTAGAGAGCGCTCATTTCTGATTCACAAGTGGTTAGGCGGACGTGTAGAGCTCATTGTAGGTAGATTTATATATGATGGAAATTACTACTGTTAAGCATGCCGCTGGGTGCGCCTGTTGGAAATCGAGACTTTCTGGCGCTCGATCATGCTAAAGATTGTTTTGTATATCTATCCAAGGATTTCAAAGCGTCCAGAAGAAGGTCCGATTACGAAGAGAGAGAAAGAGTAGAAGGGAGGGAGTTCGACACAGGGTGCTCTTCGACTAACTGTAACTTCGAAGCGTGAAAATCTAAAGTTCTTCCGTTGTTCCAAGCTTTCACTCACAGGATACTTTTTTTCTTGATATCCCCTGAATTTCATTATATGTATATTCCTGAGTCCAGTGTTAATTTCCCGAGTGGACTGACTTACTGCACCCGATGCGTTAAATCGTGGTTTCCGGTGAAGAGTCAATTGGTTATACCGCATTGAGTCTACTTCTCCACGAATATCAATGAGCCCATATCCATACGCCATCTGTTTAGTTTAGGAAGCCTCATATGTTAATTACAATTTACGATCCACGTGCAAAAGCCTCTCTACTACCCAGCGAAGTTATACTCTTTCGGATGCTCAAAAATAAAGCAAAATAACGAGAGAATTCGGTCACTGGAAAGTTGTCATCCACACGCCTTGGCACAGCCTACATCAGACTGGTACTTTATGAGCTATATCCTATAGTTGATTCTCCTTAACCTCGACAAATAATGCTCGGCTGTGTTAAGCCGAGCCATGTTTAAACTCAAATATCACAAGCTGTCGTCTGGCAGAACATCTTATAATACATTTTAATTTAAAGAAGCTTTAAAGGATTTCTTAAATACTTACATCTATGCACGTATCGAAATTTCATATGTTAGTTCGAACATCTATTTCTTACCGGGTATACTGATGCATCATATTTTGAAGTCGCTCAGCATGCTTTTGATCCTACCAATCTTTGAGGTATGCATTTGTACCCAAGAGTCAGCCACTCGATGTCCAACACAAGCAAACATTTTTACATTACCTGAAAGTAGATTGAGCTCACATGGCAATCATACATACATACATATCCAAGGGCACTTGTACATTCATATTCACATCAGGCGCGACACATCAATCAGCGCACGCTTCGTTGACTGGCTTAAGAAGCAACCATAGTGGTTGCCGTTACAAAGCCTTAGAATTGAAAACGTAAAGAAATGAAAAGAAAACTGAAACAAAAATCTTAAAAGTGAAAGAATATGAACCCACTTGTGCAGCAAAGTGCTTCTGGAAACGCGGCGGAGAAAAAAATCAGCACAGCACGATTTTGTTTTAGGCGGACTCACTCAACTGCTTAATGTAAGCACTCTAAATCAGCAGGTAGCAGCGGCTCAGCATAGCTTGCTTGCGTTGCTTTTATATTTGCTTTGTTCAGCCGTGGCAAATCTTTGCATTAACGTGTTAAATTGCGTCATTAATTTACTTCTGTGCATATTTTTAGGCGCACAAAATGTGTAGCTTATTGTCAAAAGGTTAAATGGCTTGTAAATGTCACAACGAAAGGGGACGATGAAGTGAGAAAATTACGACAAGCAATGCAGCATTAATTGCTTCCGAAGTAACCGAAAGTATAAGATCTTGTAGAGAGAAAGCGAAGATCGCAGCTGTGGACACGGAGAGACCAAAACGTTTCTAAAACATAGCAATAATAAATTAGACATACACTTGTTTGTTAGAAATCTTAAATATAATACTCCACACTTTTGACTTACAGAGTTTTAGGCGCATAACAGCATATACGCTTTCACATCATCTTTTTATAACCTCTTTTTAATCATTGTCTTTCTGTACGCGAAAAAGATCAGGGCCAGCATGCCAGCTGGTTGTTATAGTCTGTCATAAATGCACGCATAATTACTTTAATGTCATTACATAATTTTAGGCGGATTTAATAATGTCAAGGCAGTCGAAATAAATTTCTTTTTATGACCTACTAATTGTCTAATGATGCTGCACTGATTTATGGCCTACTTTTAGGAGATGTCACTTAATCAGAATTAATGGCGTATTATATTGGGAAAAAAGCGCTTAAAAGCGAATATACATATAGAAATATATAAAAATAAAATTCTATAATTTATAATTTTTTTTTTAAATATATTTTAGAAAGTTCAGTCTTCAATAATTAAAGTAATTTTAAGCATTTAAAGCAATTTCTGCTATAATAAGACTTTAATGTATAGACAAATATTTTATCAAAAAGTTTTTTAAATATACGGAAACTTATTTATATCTAAATGCAATTCAATCGATAGTTTGAAGTTACCAATACAGGTGACTATCTCCGTCGCAGCTTTATTAGAGCCAGCTTGAGAGCTTTAGTCATGCTTACTTGTATAAAATATACGTTTTTCCTTTTACAAACACCTTTTCCTTTCATTCCCTTTACTTTCCCTTCTTTTTCTTACCTTACCTTACCTTTCCTTTTTCCCTTTATGTTTTTTAAGCCTTGAGATGTCTCTTTTTTGTTATTTTCATCGTTTCCCGGATTCGGCGATCGAAAAGGTGAATACAGTCAGATGTGTTTCTGAAAAAGCCCAAGAAACTCAGCTGCTTTTTTATTCCTTTCAACTACTTAAGTCTTGTCAAAAGGGCTTAGATTAACTCAGTCTTCTTTGTTTTCCCTAGGTTCCAGTCGCCACTAAGGACTCCAGCCATCTTGCGGTCATAAAATTTAGTGATTTCTTTTAACTACATATATATGTACATATATACTAAGTAGCTTTTAGTAACAAGCTTTGTAATAAGATTCTAACTTCCGAAGTCGGAGTACCGAGTTTGGATAATGAGCTCTTGATTAGTTATAAAACTAAAGTCTTGATTCGGAACTTTCAGTGAATAATGTTTTCAACAATAGAGGATTAATCTTTCGACATCTCAGTCTCAGTAGGTATATTCGGTATAAAAGAGCTGGAGAGTATAACTCTCCGAACTTGTTTCAACCTAATTTGGAGCTTACTACATAATAGTATTGTACTTCATACATTTACAAATGGATTGAGTACTATCAACAGCTCCATTAGCTAGATGCTGGTGTAGAGCGCATGTTTTTTGGACTCCACTTTATTGTGGATATAAATTACACATTGCCAAATAATATCGTTACCCTGTTTAGAACACATTTTTAATATATTTAACTATACATATATATATATTCATTCAAGCATTTATAATAAATTTCAAAGTTTTCAATCATTTCTAGTACATTTGGCGCTTTGTTTAAACATTGGCATACCTAAATATTACTAAAATATACCACATTTTCTTATCTGCTTTCAATTTATTTTTATTTCCTTTCAATTCAGTTCACTACTCAGCTTTCTATTTTCAGCTTTTCAAATTTTCATTTTGTTCAGCAGAGATTTACTATTTTAGTTCTTTTCATGCTATCTTATTCGATTTCTCGCTTCTAATAGTTTTATTCAACAAATTTGTCTTATCTTTATGTCAGCATTTTATCCTTTTATTTACTGTAAATGCTAAACGCATGCTTTCAACATCAAATTAAATTATTCAACAAATCAATGCGGCTTTATTTTGTTATTGCAATATATTTACTAGGAAATCCAATGACGAAAAGCTTCAGAGCTTAGTTTGTACTATCATGTGGATATTCTTTTTTCCTTTTCTCTGAAATTCATGGCAATATGTAAGTAAATAATTTAACTCAAGCAATTGCACTATTTACTGCACACATATTGTGTGTAAAGATTTGAAAAGTTGTAGAAAGCAAACACGAAATGCGAATATGAGGTAGTATATATTATATATACGTAGCCAGGCTTTTACTTCAGATATTGCAGTTATATCTTTACCGATGCAAATATGTTTGATTTTTGTATTTTTGCACAAAACTTAGCTAATATTTAATTTTTAGTTAGGCTCAAGTGCTCTGGATTGCATTAACCATGCCGACTTTGTAACACGATAGTAGCTCTCAGACGTTTTACAATACATATTTAATAAACTACAGGTCAAACCTTTAACTTAGATTCTAAAATATTATTACTAAAACAATAAATATGTAACACCCAGAAGGAAACGTCGGACACTCTGTAAAACGTATACATACATAAATGTTTGACAAGCTAAGTCGATTTAGTCATGTCCGTCTGTCTTTCTGCCTGTTTGTATATACGCCAACTAGTCTCACAGTTTTTGAGATATCAATATGTAATTTTGCACTCGTCGTTTTCTCCCCAAGAAGCTGCTCATTTGTCGGAACCTCTACTGTCGAACCACTATAACATATAGCTGTCATACAAACTTTTTCTTTGACAAGGTAACTAACTCTGTTTGCAAGACAAATATTAATTATGCGACCTCTCGCAGTTGGTTTTAACCCACATCTGACCGATTCAGTGTTTTCAGACCACACATTTGCCTTAACCCAGCACGGATAATGTCTTAGTATGATGAGTGAAAAAATAACAATGACATTTTCAAGAAAAATAATTAAAACCGCGCTGTCGCATATTTTTTCCAACTCACCACATGCGCGCGGTATTGTCAGCTTGACTTTGTCTAACAATTTTTTTAATACAATTAAAGAGATATGTGCTTATTGAACTGATGTCCCTTTAATTTTGCATACACGTCAAATGCAGCGAAATGTATTACGCGTGCAGCCGTTTACCTAGATGTATGTCTGAATGTGGCACTGTGTATGCTTGCGTGAAAAATTACATATGACACGCACGTGCGTACTGCCAACGGTACAGCAAAAGCAAGAAAAATGTAAAAATTCGAAAAATACAAAATAACTAAAGACAACACTTCCGTTTCCGTTGTTGCTACCTATCTGTTGTCGCTGCGCCATTATTGTGTTCATCTGCACACGTTAGTAATCGTGACTTTTACTTAAGATTCTCCCACTATCATTTCAGCGTTGCGTAGCTTTGTTGTGTGTTGTGCGGTGTTGGCGGTGGCGTCGGTCGCACGTCTCAATTTTTCCTTGGCATTATCGCCATACATACTTTTTTGCATATTTACTAAAATATATTTTCATATAAATATATTTGCGTATTTAGCTGTGAAGCGTAACATATGTCACCGTTACATGCCAACAACGTGTTATGTTTGCCTCATGCATGCCTAAAGGTATGCTAACCAAATGGAAATATGTGAAAATCTCACACATATTTATCCAGCGCTGCTATGTATGTGTAGGTGCGTGCTGTATATTATATTATCTTCTTTAATTAATTCACCTGCAAGTCAGCCTATCTTCTATGTAACACGTGTGTCACGAAAAGTGTACAATGAATAATTGACGAATAACGTGCCTTTTACTGCCTACTTTGAGTATTATGCAACGCGTTCTCTAACTGTCTAGCTAATTATATTATATATCTTTTATGCTCCATATGGTCCATAGAACAACATATTTTTTGCGATTTTTGAAGCATAATATTCATTGCATACTTTTAGGTGTATGACGTAGTTTATTATATCTTAAAGCATAGTTATAGGCGTTACTATTTACTATAATTCTCTTTAAAATATTTTGAACCGTACTTATTACATTTATACATCTAAAAGAGAACTAATATGAATTGTCTTGACCGTGAATCGGTCCAAAGAATTTCACTTCACTAGCTCCTAATTTTATGCCTCCACACTCATTCTCTTTGTTAGCGAGGTGTTTTTGTTTGTTTGTTTTCAGCGCTGTTCGATGTTTTGGACTAATCTAAACTATCAGTTCATGAAGGGTACTCCAAAAGAATTTTTTTAATGTGATTATATACCAGTAGATATAGTAACGCGATCTCTAAAGTACCTCAGTTCTTGTTTTAGGCAAACTTTTTCTTGCTTTTTTATAAAATTGCGGAGTATAATATTGGCAAAATTCTTTCTAATTTCTTCCCAAGTTCCTAAAGTCGTAAAGCAATACTCCATTCTGGATTTTGTTTAGTGCGGAAATTCTTTATCTTAATTGAATTAACTTCCTTCTATAACTAAATTTTCACATTTGTGTCCAAAGAAGCTCAAGACTTTGTCCATAGTAGAACCACCCTTCATGGCTTCTATCTAGACTTCTTAGTATTCCAAGTCCTTCGGAAAATGTAATACAAGAGGACTGTTGAGCGTTGAACTGGTTTGGCTTCTATGTTTGAGTTCTAATCCTCTCTCCATATATGTTAGCGCGTTATAGACGGATTCATATCCCAAACCGCATCTTCCAGAGCAAATTATATATTTTATTGTAAGCCAAAGAAAAATTTGGAGAAATCCATTTTAGTATGCAGTAGGGCTTCTCACGAGCTGGCTATGATGTGGTGGTCCAAAGTTAACCTGCTTATAACTTCAATATTCTAGATTTCCTGTTAACATCAACCCATCTCAGCGACCGGTTACCCTTGCAAAAGTTTCAAGCTATTGTTTCCCTGGTCCGCTGCTCATATAAGTCGTTCGTTTGCGAGCTCTGACTATAACATAAATATATTTAAATTATTATAAAAGTTTCATAGTTTCAGTTACACACTATAAAGTCAGCTTTTCGATTAGAATCTTCCATGTCGATGAATGGACCTTACCATCTCATACACATTGAATGCCCACACAAAAGACCTTATCAACCATTATTCACAGTCGATTGCACACCAATCGCGCAGTTGGTATAAAGTAACCACCACTTGCACACGGATTATGGTTTTACTTTGCCATTTGTCTTTAATTAAATTGTCATAAAATCTCAATTTCAATTTGCCATAAAAATGTAACGAGTATTGAAATACAAAGGCAATACATATACATATGTATATTTACAAGTATATACACATTCATATGCGAGGCGATTGAATTGTGTGACGGTTACTTTGCTCAATTTCCTCGGCTAACTGCATGCATTAGTCGCCGTGGTCGCCAATACCCAGCCACCGCGAGCCCTACTCGGAAAAGCATCTAGCGAATATTTAGGTCAACGCGAATACGAATGCGAAGCGTGTATGTAGTGGGTGGAGAATGCATTTAACTACGGTATATTATGCTGGAAGCAGCATGCATATAATGGGTGTAGTGTATGGATGAGTCAGAGGACTGAACTCTGTAGTATTGTGATAAGAGTAAAAATATTAATAACTTCCTTGGAGTCTGTCTAAAATCTCTATACTATCATTAAGGCCTGATGTAAATCCAGTTTCCATGTAGAAGCATACCTTCGACTTGAAAAATAAAATTTCAACTGTGCAGTAATGCTTTTATAACGTAGGCACAAGGTTAGGGTCTCACAAAATCAACCTCTAAACTATCAGTTAATTCAACTGACCCTTCGGTGAACCAAGTGTTCTACTCTCCATTTGAGCTTTGCTTCAAGAGATCTAACGGCTGCGACTATCTTTATGACTAGTGATCTTGAACATCTTGCAATTTATCAGAAATGTTGCCATACATTATTCCTTGCAAAAGTTGGGCTTCGATCTTTAAGAGCTCATACGCTTCATCAGCTAAGGACGCAAGTTAGAGATAATCCGCAGACTTCAGTCTGACAGGAAATAGACCGCACATTTTTCGAATGCAGAAGATGTTCTCAACCGCTGAAGGACTTCTTTGGTTTACGAAGATTGGTTACTCTAGAAGCTAACACCCTTTGTACAAAAAACATTCCAATTTCAATTGGTACCATAAGAAGCACCCTATTATTGATATATTTCTCTAGTTATATATGTGTGTATATAAGTGCGATTACTTTCACTACAAGCGTCGAAAGCACTCCCTCACATTTACATCTCCACCCAACTGAGTCAGTAGTCGCTGGCTTGAACTTACTGTTATTGTTGTTGTTTGTTAGCTACTGATGACCGCCGCAAGCATCAGTTACTGCTGCAATGCTGATCCAATTATTATGTAAAATTATCAACGGCTATGATGGCAACAGTAAAAGCAAAGCTATTGCATGCGAACTCTAATGGCATAACATCGCAGTTCGTAGACTTTTACATATATGTGTATACCCAAACATATATACCTATGGTATTCTATATGTCCATGTATGTGAGTTTTTATTGCATTTCACCCCAAATGGTTGTTTTGTCGGTTAGCTGCTGGTCGCCAGCGCGTCATCATATTGCCTGCTTGGCCGGTTTACTGGCTGGTTGGCGGTTTGCTTGATGGCTGCTCGGTCGAATGACTGGCTCTAGCGTCGCGGTAATTTGTGCAGAAATTACTGCGGTTGATGTTTATCCACAAGCCGTATTCATAGTGCTGGATGCCTGCAAACATTCCTCTTGTTAGCGCTGTTCGGCTTGAGCTGCGTCGCACAATTACTGCGGCCGGCGTGGCTGCTTGTTAACAACCTTGTAAAACGTTAACGTTAACTACCGTACGCAATGAGCGCAAGCGATGGTGATGAAGACTGCCCGCATATACTTCTAGCCCTGGCTATAAGCTCGTCAGTATTCACACCCCTTTGTATAGTGATTACAAACCGCACATTGTGTCTCCTTCGGCGCATGTGCTCTTGGTTTTGCCGCGTCTGCTCTTATGGATATTGCATAGTCTTAACTGCATTTTAGTAGTATATGGTTGTTGCAATACGAAATGCTGGCTATAAATTACATTATAATGCGATAAGATTGTTGAGCCACCACAGCGGTCGTTTAATGTTTTGTGGCGTTTGTTGATTTGATTGCGGAGCGTTTAGTATGCTTGAGCAGTAAGCAAATTGCTGAATTGTAAACGCGAATGCTGTAAAGATAGCCATTTATGACGGGAGCCAGCAATATAATTGAGTCTAACAGACTCTGAAATATGATTTTGCTTCCGACGTGCAGTTAAGCACAGTCAGATAAAGTACTTTATGGAAAAATTAGTGGAACGAAGCAAAAATAAAATAGTACTATATAATTTAGGCCTTCGATATCGTAGACTTTATCTCTTGTGATTTCTTTACCCTAACGATATTGCAAAGCGTCCGTTCATCCCTCAAACTATGTTCGCATCTATCCATCCCAAACCTCTATCCACGCACACATTTATCTAATCTTTTTATCTTTCATTCCTCCGTTCATCCATCGCACTTGCTTTAATCCATTCGTCCATTCATTTGGATGCCGAATTATCCAACAGCAGTCGGTATGTTATTATAGCTCATCTAACTTTTTACGTCTATCCGATTGCCCAAGCATCTGACAAATCATGTGGCACCTTCCGATAGTCCATCCAAGTATTCGATCTTCTTGCCAGCTAAGCCTTCATCCATCGAACCTTATCCTTCCTTCATTAGTCCACCCAACCTGCTTCTATCTATTTGATAATCCAGCTAGTTCGTTCATTTCATTTTTTATTCATCAATCAATCTTTTGATCTGTTGTTTCGTTCATCCAATCTTCTTATCTTCATCCGATTGCTCACTCATCCGTTCAGCCAATATTTTATTTTTCAGTAATTGTCGTTATTGTCTCCTCAGCATCTGGTACTACCGATGCGGGTCCTAAGTTTATTGTAGCTTCTATCTCACCTTTTCTATTTCACATATTTCTGGAGAGATGCTTCAGACGCTCATAACTCCTAATTCCAAATGCGACCAAAGCACTTGGGGTTCCAGCTGGCCCTAACAAACTTTGGTTATGCTGATCTCGCAGGAAGCTTTTTAATATACACATATGTAGATGTGTATAAGTTTTCGTTACATAATCAAACACCACCTTCATATTAATTTTCATATATATATATATATTATATATATTGCGCTGCGCACTCATGCGACACAATGCTTTTGTCAGTACCACGCACCATTGCCACGCCATAGGAGTTGCATGCAACATTAATTTAAATTTGTATTCGCAACACTTGAATTAAGGTTGGGTGTGGAACGTCTGCATTATCTTTGTAATATTGTACATTCGCAAATCGATTGGTGAGTAGTAAAGTTAATAAGCAAGTAATAAAAGAACAACAAAAATTATTATTGCGAAACAGCTTCACCAAATCTTATAAACAGCTTACGTTCCACATCATTTATTTTCGTTGCAAATTTAAAATATATGTAAAGTTGAATAAAATAATATATATGTACTTATGTTCCACATATGTTCCACACATTTTTTATAAAACAAAAGTTGAGTTATTTGCAAAAACGGTTAAAATACCAATAATTATATTGACCATAACTCATTCAAGGTCAATACATCGTATTTAAACCATTAACACGTACATGCATACATGTTGCACACATTTTTTATATAGAAATTAGTGAATCATTTACAAAAATTGTTGAAATACCGTTAATAATTTTGCCTTTAGCTCATTCGAGGTCAATGTTCAATCATAAATATGTATGTATATATATACAAAGCATTTACACTCCGTTACTCAGCTAGGAAGTAATAAAAAATTGCTCCAAATTGCAAGATTCTCAGCAAATTTTTTAAATACTGAAAAATATATGCACAAGTTGTTTGACTTTGAATAAATACTAAATAATTATAATACGTTCCACATAAGTTCCACATACATTCCATACAAAAATTAGCCTAATTAAAACCTTCTGCTTAAAAAACAACAAACTTTTTAGTAGGTTAAAAATTATGTTTTTATCCACACTTCACAAATCTTAACGTACATATATACATGCATATGTGTGTTTGCGTGTTTTTTGCTGCATTATGCCAATTTCTCATCTTCAACATATTTTTTATGACACCTCGTTTTCGAAAACTTTTAAGGAATCTAATTACAACACTTACGCCTTCAAAGTTTAATATCTTCATGTATATACAGCTGAGTTGTCAACGAGCTTCTGCACATAAAATGTAACTATGTAAAGTATAGTATAGCTATTTACCAACATACACACTTACACAATTTACTAATATCGCCTCCAATGTTACAAACAGAAACTCACCTTGACTGCCAGCAACTACTAAACTACTTCAAAAGCAGTTATTTCCGTTAACACGTCCAATTTTGTTAAACATGATGCACACACACACACATACATACGCATACATACACACATATATGAGTATAAGCTGTTAAGCAGCTGAAGTAAATTGAAGTGTTTGCTCACTTTCGTGCGCATTCGCTTTATAGACATAAATTCCTGACTTTTAGTGCGCACTGTGCGAAGCAGCAAGTCATCGCCCAAATGCGAGGGGTAATCTCATCAATTTCACTAACATTAAAGCACGTTTGCTTTATTTGTTTTTATTCATTGCGTGCATGTGCAAATTGTTTGTCGTGTATGTATGTGTGCTTGTGCTTCTATGTGTATTTTTTTTTTTTTTTTGCTGTGAAAACTCTGTTGATTGCCATGCCAACTGCAGTGAAATTTCACAAACTCTTCTTACATTTTTGAGCAACGAAAGCAAATTGTTTGCCAGTCGTCTTCACAACTGCTGTGAATTTTAGTTTTCATGTGTATTGTGTTTGTTGAAGTGGCCAAGGGATAGGGGTATGGTGCCTGTAAGCCATTAGAATACACGCTTTTAATTATCAAAGAAGTTTTCGCAGACGACAAGTGCAAGTGTTGCTTGATTTTACTAATGGAAGTTATGTATTTTTACTCGTTTGCTTGTGAATTCAATTAAAATAAAATTACTTGGAATAGACAACTGCAAATTCAAACGAGGATTGTGTGAAGTAACTCAAGCAAAGTTGTATTCCAGTTAGTATAGCTCAATTATATATATATGTACGTTCCACATGCAATCCACATATATGTATACCACAACTAATTTTAGTACTAAATGCGCCAGTTGCTTTAAAAACAGCATTCTAGCTAGAACTTTCAAAAAAAATTAAGTTCCACAAACCAATTGAAACATAAATTGATATATTTTCAGGAGAAAATCTCTAATAGCAATATTTTATAGTAATGGAAACGAAAATATTAAATTTTAACTTATGTTCCACATAAGTTCTACATCTCAAAATAATGCGTATTGGTTTACAATTACTGATTAAGCAACCACGAGATTTTTTAACCAATTATTCACAATCTGTCACTTACAAGTCAGCACTCGAAAGGCTTACTAATACTTAAAAAAATTAAAACTAAATCGTATTTTTTATATTTACTAAACGCACAAACTTTCCATATTTCCAGTTTCATATTGTGCAATTGGTAATCTCTTATACTTCACAGCCGACTTCTAGCTTATAACTTTTCATTTTTAATACCCTGTTTAAAAGTTTCATAAAAAAAATAAATTCCACAAACCAATTGAAACTAAAATTGGTATATTTTTAAGAGAAAAGCTGTAATAATATTATTTTATAGTAAATAAAACGAAAATATTCAACTTTAACTTACGTTCCACATAAGTTCCACATCTCAAAACTATTTAATTTTATTACAAATGTTAACCATGCATACTCAAGACTTTTGCAACAACTAGTTGCAGTCGCTTACAAATCAACACTACATCAGCTTACTAACATGTAAAGACATCAACCAAACTCTCCCTGACTTCCATATTTGTAGTAAACACACACATAGCTGCCATATTTTCAGTTTTTTTTTTCTGTGGAAAAGAAGTAATCTCTTGCACTCCGCAGCCAATATCTTGCTTTCTGCTTTACATTTTCATGACCTGTTTAATAGTGCCGTTGTGTGCAAAACATACAAATTATATAAGCACGTATTGCTCTAATTTCGTTTGCTGCCACTATGGCAATAAATGCATTGTATAACTCCAACGCACCCTCAATGTGTTCGCACATTGTGAGGATATTACACTACTGGTTTTAGACACACCTGTGCATTGCACGCACTTACATAAATTTAGACTTACCACTACACATTTGCGACCTTTCACATTTGCTTTCGAACTTCCGAAATGTTTATTATAACTGCGTGCTCTCTTCACCTTTTCTTCTTCTTCGTTCACTCGATCGTCACTTTGCCACCCTCTCCGTACTCTGCGGACACAAAGTAAACTTCAGCTCTTGTAATTTTCGATTTCAGTTCCTTTTGCTGAATTTCGCCCGAAGTTTACTGGCGCATTTGGCCATGAATTCTGACTCGTTTGCTCAGATGTTTGTGCAAATTTCTAAAGCTGTGTGTCTGAAACTCATACGAATGGTATGCGGACCATTATGTCATTGCTTCGTATGCATTGTTGCATGTTCGTTTCTATCATTGTTGATTGGCATAATGTATAGAGGGAAGTAAATTTCAAACTTTTGTTGACATATGAAAAGCTTACAAGCCTCATTAGACATTTCGGAAAACATGTCAATTAGTGTCAAAATGTTACTCATACGCAATGTATCACTGCTTTTTTGTGTTGAATTATTCAAGAGAAGTGGAGTTAAATTTGATAAGTCCAAGTATATGTTACTCATACGCAGTGCAAGACTGTTATTGACTAGAATTATCTGTTGCGGGAGTAAACCGAAGTATTTGCGTTACTCACTTTTGAAGCTGCGACTATGAAATCATGTTAAGTTAACAAAAATTAATATACTTTAACACAAAGTTACTCAAATAAGGATATAGCACAATAAAACGTAATTTTTTCTTTGGTTAATAATAAGTAAGATGCAAATATGAACATGGCTGGGTTTTGGACCTGGTCTTATTCATTTGCTAGCAAATTCAATTAAAATAAAGCAAATCAAACACTTTCCTTTGACTATATAAATGAAACTGTAAGCGTGTACTGTGTGAACTAACGCAAGGAAAGTTCTATAGACTGTGAACTGCATGTGGAACATATGTAAAACGTAAATAAATTGAATAAATTTGTATATTATGGTACAATTCCATAATATAGTACATTAACGTTTATTTTATTACGTTCCACATATGTTCCATTTACAATCCACATATGTTCCACACACAAATTCAGTATATAATATATCGGTGTTCTCATTTGGGCATTACTTACGCTTTAACACGATTTTTGACCTAGATCTAAAATTAAATGACGCGAAAGCTAACTCAATGGTTCAGTGACACACTTACAGACCACTAAACAGCTCAGCTCGCGGCGCTTTTACAAAGGAACGTTTAATCTGACCAGGCAGACGTCGTTAGAAATTTTTTACGCATTCTACCAAAAAATAGGAAGGTTTTACAATATATGCAGTTATTTATTATTTGGTGTATGTAAGCGTATGTGCATATATTGGCGAGCATAATGTCGTGTTAGTTAGCGCAATCTGCTGTAGCCTGCGGTCTCTTTGAGCTGTAGTAATAAATTAAGCTGGATTCGTTGCTGATTTAAGTACCAACTAAATATCACTTGCTACATACTTTGTAAGGCGGCTTTTGTCCAAATGTACACTGTATGCTGTTCTATTTGTTGTTTTTGTTGTCTTTCACATGCTTTTTTGCGACCTTAATTGTACGACATGGCGTATACATGACACCAGCGCCCGCATGTATGCTACTACGCGTTACATGAAAACAATTATAGCTATGTGTATGCATGTATATATGTGTGTGTGATATGTTTTTTGTGCAATTCACATATGTAGTGGTGTCATTTTGCCGCTTTCAAGCTGCCAAATTTTTTTGTACGCATTTTTCGACGGCGTAATGGAATTAATACTGGAGTGGAGCCGGATTACTTTTGTGCAATGACATGCTTTTGTCATACGTGGCTTATTTTACTGTTACTTTATAGAGTATAGCACGTTCTTTGTTTTTTGTCTTTTGCCTAAATTGCTTTCAGGCTCTCATAGGCATAACGCACCACACTACAAGGCAATGAAATCAAAATGAAGTGTTTAGCTAAAGCTGAGGCGACTGCGCTATATATATATACATATGTATATATATGTATATATATGACGACTTGTGTCTCTTTATCTCACTGTTACTCACTTACACACATATTCACACTTTCACATGCGTTAGCCCATCAGCGCGTACGCCATTAAGCCGCTTCATATCACATGGCGATGAAGTGTATGGCGAAGTGGACATATAATAATGCTCGTAATAGTAGTTTATTTGCACTTCTACAAGTATGTGTATGTGTTGTGCATGTGTATGTTTTATAGACAGCAATGTCAAATAGCACACTCCTCCCTTTGCTGCGCGCACCAACAATGTGAGTTCTTTGGCGCTTATGACTTTGAGCTTCACTCTTAATTCGTTTTTGTTGTTATTTTTGCTGCTTCTTTTTATTGCTAGTATATACGCGCATAAAGCTTATGATTGATTTGTATTTAATTTTATGATATCTCATATAATAAGCGTGATTAAAGCAGTGACAAGCAATGTTGGTCATCCAGCTATAAAAACGTGATGTATTTTTATAGCATGGCTTTATGACGATGTCATGTCATTATAGTAGTGTTTGCGATTTAAGTATGATGTCTCATACTCTTACAGATTACAGTTTTAATGTAAAGCATATATCTTTGTAACATAAATTGATACATGACCCATAGTGGTGTAAATATCATTACAAACTCGGTTTCTCTATTTGGATCAAGTGGTTAGTTTGTAAAATAGTATTCAAATATGTATATGGGAAGCATCCAACTGACTTGTACAAGCTCTTATTTACATGTATACAAATTTTACCAGCACAAATTCAACCTAAAGAGTTTTTATCCTACTAATTTGTCTTAGCTCTGAATCTTATTGCATTCATCGAATCTCTGTGAAAGAGACCTACTGAGCTTAATGTTCTTCGAATTCTGTACGATGGACAACAAGCCAGCTGAGCCAATATTGGTTTCCGATCTTATTTGATGGGGAAGCGTTCACATTTTGGTCAATCAACTGGTTAGGCTGAAAACTTATTGCGATACCTAGATTAGGTTAGGTCAAAAGTAGGTAGCGCCAAAAAGATATCTTATTTAGACTGCGTGGAAAACCGGTACGTTGTGAAACCTAAAATTCCTTTATATTGTTCATAAAGACACTATTAAATCGGCAAAGCGCTTTTAGCCTATCACAAAATTGTTGAGGCAGGTCACATCAGTTTTGGCTATGCCTCCTGGTTTGCCGAAAGTATGACTGCCTAGAAGTTTTAACCTCAATTTATCAAAAGCTAAACAATGAACGTGAAATTGTCAGAATATTTCAACAATACCCTTTTTCATAAAGCGTCGAAGACTACTGGACAATGACAGTAAGAACTTCCACGATTGCGACAAGCTGAACTTTGTCAACTGCAAGTAGTTCAGTAAATCTCTTCTCGTCGATCAATGCCTGCTAAGCTCACGCAAAGTCTACATGATCAGGGTTAGAACGTAAGAGGGCAATGGCGATCCAACTCGTTGCCACTCCGTTGTGAGTGCAGCGTTAGACCATCGTTAAGACCATCTGCTGTTGGAATGAGAGCTATGCCGTGAAAGAGGCAGCACTTCGGAACAATACAATACATCTACTTTTAGCTTAATGAAGCGACCTCTGCCTGATAACAATACAGTGATTCGGTAGGCTACAGCTAAGCTTAACGGGAAGCTCCAAAGTTGCGCTTACTTAAGACTTCCCTGCATCGGCTTCAATTAAGTTCTTATATAAAAATTTAGCAAAGAAATTTTGTCAGAGAGTTATCAGTTTGCAGGATAACGATGTCTTATAGGCCCCACTAAGTCCAATGTGTACATCGAGACGTCTAGTTTCTTCACAATAAACACGTTCGATTGCCTTTAAAATATAGCACTTAGACTTTTCAGATTTATGCGCAGTTTCTCTGAACTCAGCTCTTCTATGCCATTATTCGATAATGCCTCAGAAATTTGGGCCTGTGGAAATAGTTTTCTTAAGATTTTGATAGTTTGTAAAATATTTTATGAAAGTATTCAGCACCGCTGTCGACTACTGTAATATTAATACTAACAGCAGTCGCTTAAGCTTAAAGCAATACCATAAAAAATATTTTACCTCGAAAGTACCTCAAAAACATTTCAGTTTTTAACATAAATCGGCAAGGACTGCCAAACAGTTCTTTCGAAATAGTACGATAAAAGCTGTGCATACACAGCTTCATCAAAAATAGTGGGCTTCAACAATATATTATAAATTCTTGAGATCTTAACTCGTCGGGTATTTCCAGAAATTCTTTGAAACGAAACTAAAGTTTCATTAGAGAAACACATGAGCTCATACTTTCTACTAAGAAATTCTGATGTCATGTAAACAATGAACCAGAAATTTGATAG
Source organism: Bactrocera oleae (assembly GCF_042242935.1). Classification (NCBI taxonomy): domain Eukaryota; kingdom Metazoa; phylum Arthropoda; class Insecta; order Diptera; family Tephritidae; genus Bactrocera; species Bactrocera oleae. The sequence goes on from NC_091539.1 coordinate 8,742,202, forward strand.
GGTTTAATCTCATTTCTAAGAACGTATTTAGAGAAATGTCAATACTTAATATCGGCTTTTGTCAACGCATCTTCATTTCTTGAGCAAATTCTTGAGTCAAGTTAGTCGAGTGACATTAAGCCATGAACTCGGAGAATTGACTTATGGTTGCAATGGCTTGCTGAGTTCATTTGAATTATTCCCAATTACTACCTTATAGCATACATAGAAGACTGAAGTAGATAGCGTTTTGTATATCTAAAGAGTAACGTTGTGCATTGGTTCTTGTGTGATGGTGCCTGAGTTCTCTAGCCTGCAAAAGTTTAAAGATATATGCTACAGAAACTTCGACGGGAGACCTTTCCAAGTTTACTAATTCAAATATTGAAAATGCTGATACAAAGGAATACACAACTGACGACAAGAAGTATATGAGAATGAGAATAGCTGCAGATGGTTAAGTTTGACGAGCTGGTTTATACTTCAGTTGAAATTTTGATTAATTCTGTATTGCTTTATATGCGCTAAAGTTATTTCTTACTCATTATCCAGCTATCTGTCCGTCTTTATTTACGCGAACTAGTCCCTCAGTTTTTGAGATATCGAACTGAAAATTTTCAAAGGTCCTTTTCTTCACAAAAAACTGCTCATTTGTCGGAACCGCCGATATCAGACCCCTATAGCATTAAATCAAGTGCTTTTGTATGAGAAACTTTTGCATTTGGCGAGATATCTTCACAAAAATTGACATGAACTATTTTCCAAGTCAATGCGTATTATAGCTTCGTGGCAGCCAAAGTTAACGTTTTTTCTTGTTTCGAAAATATTTTCTCTTTTCAGTAAACATCAAAGCAAAATATTTGCTAAACTTATTGATTTCAAGTAAAATAAAGCGCATTTCCTCTCTAACCTACTTTCATAGAATACCATTTGAGCTGTAAGCCTGTAAAAAGCTTGTACTTTGCTACTTTAAAACTTTCGCCCGCTACACGTAAAAGTTTCGCAGCGCTCGTCTCGGCCCACTGGCTATTCAAACAAATAACTTTTTTCTCTTGATTTCGACAAAGTAGCGCAAAACGTGTTGGCAAAGTCGGCGAGTATTTATTAAGGAAAATAGTTACACTTTCCGCCAGACTTTATTGCCCGTGGCGTACACTATTTAATGTACGAAAAACTCCACAAGCTCGAACTCAATACTCAATGCACGGCCAGACAGGCAGCGCACGGCTTGGATAGGTGGCGTGTTTATATAGAAAAACAACAAAAAAAAGAGCATTAAAAATATAAATAAAATGAAATAAATAAACAACATTGGCACAGCAAAGGCTAACAAGGCAAGTGGGCACAACGCGTCAGCTGATTTGAGTGAAAAGCTCGACGGCGTGTTGAAATTCGGTCGAAAGAGGAATGTATGTGTATATGTATTTATGTGTGTTTACACGTGCAAGTGTGCGTGTAAGCAGCGCAATTTTTGTTTTATTGTGCTTGTTATTATTGTTGTTGTAAGCACGCTTACATTGAAAGTGTAGACAAAGCTTTGCAAGAATTGCTACGAAATGTAGCGAATAAAGATAAATGATGTAAAAGGAAGTGTGCAATTTTTACCAACTACCACTTCACCTTGCCGACTTTCTCTTTTGCACCTCAAAATGCCAAAAAGATAAATTTTTTTCTCATTTTTCACGCATCTCAATTGCGACTACAACCTTGACCAGCACGTTTCGACATGAAGCTGTCGCAGAAAAGTTAGAAATGTATGCACACACATAGAAATGTACAGCCACACGCACATATAAATACACGTACACACCTAAGCAAACTAATACACCCACTTATATACTCTTACAGCCATTCCTTTACAGCCACAACGGCTGCCCACTCACTTTGAAGGTCCGTTTTCGTTTAGCTTCTCTTTTTATATTGCATTCATTTCGGTAATATTTGCCCACTTCCTTCGGCAATTTATTGTGCGGAAATTCGTGGCTATGCTGCCAGGTGAAGTCTCGCCGGTTTGCTTTACGTTGGTAAATAATAGAATAATGAACCTTTTAAATTTTGTGCAAACAAAGAAATAGTTTCAGCTGCTGGCAATGCGAGAACTTTTAAGTTATAGTGAAAAGTGTGGCCTTAAAGTTCCAAGGAAGCTTTGAAACATGGAAGTCCTTGAACGGATAGTTCATATGATGACCTTAATTACATTATTTACTGTAATTTTTTAATTGAAACTTACAGTTATAGTCGTCCTATGAGCGAAGTAATGACAAATGACACCTCATCATTTTGAGGTTACTCTAGCATGACAGTATTTAAATTTCCAACCGAGTGAGCCTTGACGAATAGTCCTAACTTTACAAATATTTTAACTTAACTACATTGCTGTTCTGATTTCTGCTTCGGCTCCTTGAACCAGCTAATAAATATAACGTTGCTCGAAAAGTCGGAATTCGAATACTTCGTTGGAAGTTGCAAGTCTCCAAGGCTTCAATAAGGCTTCCGCATTTAATTAGACTAACTTCTGTGGCGAGTTTTCAATTAATTTTCAGAATAACAATTTTATCGTCAACGATTAATTAGATCTCTAACAGCTCGTAGTCACGTTTTTCTTTAGTGAAGGTAGCTTTGCGGATATCTTAGTTTAAGTATGAATAACTAGCAGCGACGTGCTCCAGGTTTCATTATACCGACAATTCAAATAAAAATGAGTGGAATGTGGTATTTTTTTTTAGAAAACTTAAATCATATTTATTCGAAACTCTCTATAACTATGCTCTCGTTTTATCTCTCTCATATTCTCTGTGATTTTTCGCTCACTTTCTCAGCCATTCTCTGTCTCACCTCTCTCTTCTTCTTGTTTTCCTTCACTTCTTCTTAACAACTGTTATAAGAGTCGTAAAAAGAAGCAAAAAATAATAATTTTATTATAAATTAATTCTAAAAGTATTTTTCTCACTCTCTATTTTACTATCGCTATCTTATTATCTCACTCACATTCTCTGCCACCTTTTTCTGTCACTTTCTTCTCGTTTTCTCTCATTTCTTCTCAACTTGTTTCAAGTGCCGTAGATCGAGCCGAAAAAAATATAAATAAGAATAATTTTTCAATTTTTTATTTAAATTTCTCTCACACTCTCTGGCGCTTCTTTCTCTCTCAGCTTCACTCTCTTTGCTGTCAAATGAAAGATATCAGCACACTTCTGCAAAGTACAAAAGCGGATATACAAAGTTTTGCTTAGCATACCTTAGGGCTTTGAGCCACTCTCACTCTTATCCAACACATAATTCTCCACTTACATAATACCGTATACGTTTTTGCTTTGTTGCTACAAATTACAAAATCAAATTTAAATTTCTAATGCGCTATTAACAATATGAAATTCATCTACCAACCAAGTCAACAGAAGACAAGAGAGAGTGGGGGGATTTCAAAACTTTTTAATGTGCGCTTACATAGTTCTCTAATGTGCCTAAGTATTCATTTCCATTACGTATTTTACAGCTAATTTCGAATTCCTAACACTGCACGCCTTAACACAACAACACGCAAAAGAACAAAGTAAACAACAACAAAAAAAACCAAAAGCAGAGGAACACAGAAACAAACCTCTAAAGCCAACAAAGCGCGTAAAAACATTAAAAGTCAGTCCAAACAAATTTTTATCTCTCTCCACTTTCATGACAATAAGACAAAGCAAACAATGAGCACCAAAATCGGTGGAAAAACAACAAACTGCAACAACAATCACAACGCAACAAATACGCGCGTAATGCGTCTAATAAATTATGGGCTAGCATAATGATAGAAAATTGTGCCGCCACGCCGCTCGCCTGCGCCAACAAATTCATAACATGGCACACGCATTAGTTAGCATAATTTTAGGCGCCAACCGGAGTTATCAGTATTACAGTAATTGCTTAAAGCGCCGCATAAAATAGCAATGGCATAATCAGCATTTGAATGCGCAGCGGTGGAGATTTTTGTGCGCAAAATTTTAGGCAGATAATTTGTGTTTTAGTTTACTTTTTTCTTTTTTCCTTTGCTTTTGTTTTTTGCTTTTTGGGTACTGTTGCTTCTGCGGCTTTGTCACAACATCCTTTAGGGAGACAAAATAAATATTTAAAAGCAACTGATTACTGTAACTCCACTCCACCGCTTCTAAAGACATGTAGTAAAAAGGATTTCCTTTCTTCTTAATTCAAATGGGAAATGCTTTTGATTTATCGCAATTGAATTATGAAAAAAACCTTTTTAAATTCAAAAGAGTGAAAAAGTCATTCCGTGCCCACTGCCTCCATTCTACAATACGATTCGTCACATAAAATTTTTTTAGAGATATTGAAAACTGTTTATTATATTGTAAATGAACAGGATGACGAGACGAGTTAAATTCCTAGTGACTGTCTGACCGCTAGTCGGTCCATGCAAGCGATAACTTGAGCATAAATTGAGATTTCTTGATGTAGCATGGTACATCTGTTATTTGGTTGGTTCAAAAGGGGGTTGATATTGTAGATTAGCGTAATCGTACCACTGCGATGCCCACAAAATCCCAGTAATTGAAAACCTTTAAAGTTCCATAAGTAAACTTATAAATAAGATACAAGGCTGCTATTTACATGTAGTACAACGAATTTCATTAAAAAGGAGCATCTCGGGAGCTGCTCGACAGATTTTAAGCAAATTTGGTAGGTAGTATTACCCTGATATTCCATCGGACCATAACTTTTCAAGTCCCCAGATAACGAATATGAGAACCCCTGTGCCTACTGTTCACTATTTACCGAAAACAACGGTCAATCTGTGAGATATATTTTTGCAATTTCAAGAGAGTCCTTTTGTGCTCATCACATGTCGTATATCAAAAATGGATTGAAACGGAACAATGCTTGCGTTAGCTCACATATTTACACCTAATAAAATATAAATATTTCACAACCTCCGGTTTATTTTAATATTCATATATCGCATATATCACCCAATATTTAAGTAACTCAGTGAAAATTAGAGAGCGTGTTTTACTAATAACAGTGCATCTTTGTGTCAAAAAGCATAAAATCGGGTGAAAACTTGCACTAGTCGCCATATATGATAACTAATATAACGATTTTCAAATATCCGGCTGACTTTACTTCATATTATATACATTGGTGATGGTAAGTGAGATATCTTAATGAAACTCAGGGATATTATGTTAGTATTTGGCATGTTAATAGTATGTGTTATTGCGTATTAAATGTTCGGTTACAGCCGAACTTAGCCCTTCCTTACTTCTTCAATATCAATTTGTTTTGTAATAACTGTTATTATATTACAAGATTTTTTCCAGTTTTAATAAAAAAAAAACAAAAACCCTAATACAATTATGCTCCAATAATCTGTAACTCAGCCCACTGTGCCTTAAGTCAAAAATAATATTCTTACTATAAAGCTATTTCTTAAGCTGAAAAATTATCGCGCTCATATTTTATCCATAACGCAGTCAATTCCAAACATCAAAACTGTATACAAACATACACGCACCCATACGAATTCATAACTAACATATTCGCATGCACAAGTCTGCAAAACGCTGTAAGTGACATAACCTCATTCGCTAACAAATTCACCTACACTCGCTGACTCACACACCCGCGGACTTACCGACCCACTAACTCCTGCTCGATAAACAATCGCGCCGCTGACTTGTCTAGCGCAACCACTTTGTTGACTCCGCGTGTTTAATACGCGTTAGTTGTTGTTGTTTCCAACATTTTTGTTGTTGCTTTTTGTTCACTGTTTTTGCATAAATTTGCATAAAAATGTTATCATTTCAGCGCGATTTCATTCGGCTTGTTGTTGGTGGCTTTGCTGTTGTTGTTGTTCACATTTGTAACGGTATTGTGTTGCGCTGCTTGGTGTTGCTCTTTATATTTCCTGCTTCCCTTCACGCATCCGGGTCAGCGTTCTGTGGCCGCGTGGTTGCTTTTGTGTGAATGGCGGCGGGGATTGGATGGGTGCTTCAAGCCTTGTTTAACTGCTGTCTTCTAGCGTTGAATATTCATACTTGTAATTTTATTTTATTTACTGGCACTGACTACATTGCGTTTATTACGAATATGATTTATAATTGATTTATGGTCGCAAAATGAGGGAGTAGGGACTCATTTAATCTGGTTGAAGAGATAGTTGAAAAAACTAGTTTCGAAAGCGTTTAGATTAGAATGATACTTGGAGCAGAAACCACATATCTTTCTTCACTTTTGCCTAAGTCACACTTTCTTAGATAAGTTCCGCATGCCCTGAGCAAAATACTCTCACTTTAACCAGTCTTTAAATTACTTCCAGATCTCTATGCTCTCTCTGTCTCTCCCTTCAACAATGCCGCTCAAACAATGTTTTCAGTTAACTACCCGATACGGCTTGTAAAGCTTTGTACTAAAAAGTCAACCAGGTAATTGGAGTTCGAAACAGTCTATAATAACCCCGAGAAATTTGAAATTCTTATATTAGCATTATTAATGGTGATATCTCAACTACCGCAGTCACCCGTCATCGTCTTCCCATTTTTTCACCAAGTGATGGACCAACCGTCTTAGTTACCCCAACTTTCGGTTTTGGTTAAATACTGGACTCATTAATTATATTGTAGTATTAGCTGTCCTGAAATATTCATCTAAATTCTTTATAAAATTCGGAGTTGATTGTATGGCATTTTAAACTTTTTCTAAAACTGGCAAAGTTATCACATATTGGAGTGATTATTAAAGAAAAGTGAAACATTTTTTACGGTGTTTTATATCTTTTTCGTTGTGAATGAGAGTTTGAGCAAAGGCCGGAAAAGATTATATACAGTCAAGAGCTCCCAATGACTGTTTTAATGGGAAGATTTTATCACGACAAGCGATTCAGTGAATGAACTAGGTTTTCGAACAAATGCGATTGGACTCATATTTTTTCAACTATCTTTAAAAACTTAACTAATCAATATCGTTTCTTAACTGGCACGTACCTTTTGAAAGGGCACAGTACTATAATTGACGCGTGATTGTAATTGAAGCGTATCTATGGTAACTTCAAAGAAGGTCAAAGAAAATTCAGAGTATCGAGTACAAGAACCGAATCATAATATCGAAATATGTTCGCCTATGGAGCTTTACTTTGATTCTGAGACACTGATCAAAAAATTAGAAGAAAGCCGTTTAACTATTGTTATGTCGTTGCCTCTTTCAACTCAAGCTATCGAAAGTTCTGGCAAGAATTCTAGCAATTATTTTACATTAGGAGATCATGAGATTTGCGGAGAGAATCTTTTAGACATACATTTTATACATAAGGCTGAGTTTAAATGTAGTAGTATAAAGAGGGTTGTTATAACACTTATCCAAACGGGAGACTCAAAAAACATGCAGTTTCGTCAGATGAGTTGGTTTCATGGCGCATGCTAAAAGGTGGTCAAAATCATGCGGAGACTCGTTGCATGCAGCACATACAATATATTTAATAGGAGTTTAACCTGCTATAGTAACGCAGTGGCGCAAGCATCACTCTAGATTCGCGAAAAATCTCGAGCTCTTATAATGCTATGAGTGGTGGTTTGACTCCAAGAACGCCCTTCACTGGGAGGAAGTCAATAGCTGCTAATAGCTACACTGTTCAAGACCGTTGCGCCTGTCCACTGATCTGTTAATAGTGCGCTTTCGTCGTCGCAATCAAGGAATGATCACTTGTTGCTTCTAGTAGGCGGCTCCGATCCAAGCAGATGACTGCCAGTTTGGAATCCTAATAGAACCTACACATAGTCAAAGCCGTTCCTTTAAACCGGTTACTGCATAGTATACTTATATGATATATAATATAGTTTTTTCGGATTTAACTGTGCCAGTCATACTTTGGCTCAAGTAACTCTTTAGTTTATCCTTTCTTTACCATATTACCATATTATTTTTCAAAAAGCTGCCAAAAATATGCACGGCTAACGCTTTTTGCTACCAATAACCGCTTTCCCCCTCCATAATTCCATTATTTTCTTCCGAAAAAACCGCACAAAAAGAAGAAACTCATACAAAGGTAATTAAGCTTTTTGGCATTCTAATTAAAAATCTACCGCCAACACTTACCAAAAATTTATGGCATGCCATTTTCGTTGCGCCCAAATGATGCGCGCTCTACCCACAAAACCAACGCCATCACGCCACACAAATCTCTTGCGCTCTCCCCAGCATGGAGGAGCGATGTTATGCAACTCTGCGTGCGGTTGAGCGGCCAATAAATTGCCCAACAAATCTCAATATTTTATACGCCATAATAACACGTTACAAATCCGGCAAACAATGACAACAGCAAAAGCGACAACAACAATAGCAACAAAAGCCCGAAATTGATGCGACTGCATAGCAGTCATAACAACAAAAACAGCAATAATAATAAGTTAAACAAAAAAGCCGTCAACACAATAACGGTATTAGCGTTGACAATGACTGGCAGACAACAATGGCAAAGAGGTGGTGGTGAAACCGGCTGCAACAATATATAAAGTAATAATAATAATAACGAAAGAGGGGTGGAGAGCGAACCCAAGAGCGAGTTGAAAGGCGTAAAGAGTGGAGGGTTGACAGAGAGAAGACGCTGAAAATTGCATGAGCTGACTGCTGGTAAATTGTGGCCGCAAAAAACAATAAAAATTAAAAACGTAAACTTCGGTTGCACCGAAGCTATAATACCCTACACAAATTCAGATGTTTCCATACAAGAGCTCAAATTCGACAGCTATATGCTATAGTAGTTCGATCTAGACCATTTCTTCGGATAAAATAGACTACATTTCAAGAATAACCCATGTCAAATTTCATGAAGATAAAAAAAAAATTTCGAAAAATAAAAAGTATAATACAATAAAATAAAAAATTTTCCATACAAGAAATTTATTTTCACCCTACAGTTTGTTTGGCACCTATATGCTTTAGTGAACCGATAGCGGCGGTTCCGACAAGTGAGAAGCTTCTTTGGCAGAAAAGCACGTTCGCAAAATTTAGAACCGATATCTCAAAAACTCAGGGATTATATATAGATAGATGGACATGGTGAAATCGACTTAGCTCGTCCCGCCGATCATTTAAATATATATTTTATAGAGTCTCCGACATTTTTATGCTACTAACTTCCGGCAAACTTATATTGCTCTATTTAGGGTATAAAAATAAAACAAGAGCCAAGCGGCTGCCGAAAGGCGACAAAAACTAACAGCAGTGACAGCATTGAGGATAACGTAAACAACACCAACAACAAAAATGGTACTTATAACCACAATAATAACAATAAAAGCTACATACTTAGAGTGGTCCAAAGACCGACACAATAAGGTCGAAATTTTCGAAAAATCGCTTGCCGACGCTGCTAAGAACACCCAACGAAGCACAAACCAATTGCCGCTAACCCAACACCACACCAAAACCGAACTTAGCAACATTTTATAGTACCAAAAGAGAGCAACTGATGGCAATGCAAAAGCATTAAGACCGCCAGAAAAGCCAATTAAAATGGTAGAGATTAAACGGCACTCGAGTGGGGTATTATACAATAGTTATTAGTGGGTGCCAGCGAAAAGATGAGACCGCGCGCCGGGTTAGATAGGAAGAGTGGGCGCCTGAGAATGTGTGACGGCAACTGGTAGCAAGCGTGGACAGCGAGGCGCGTTAGTTTTGTGAAGTAAAATGAAAGTGCTTTCTCCGTGCAGCGAAGTGTGTCGGATTAGCTTGGTATAATTAAGTAATAAATGTATTAAAGAAGAACGGAAGCGCAAACATTGTCGGCTGGCTAGATTGCTGCTGTTGGATAAACAATGTGCAATGGCGTTATTTTGGGTTGAGAATTGTATAAAAGTAAATAATTCGCGAAAGTCGTGAATATATGTTCGGAAGGAAATTTTATTTGTATAATATTGTGTGATCATTAAATTGGTGGGTCTACGGTGGTGCTGCTTCTTCAAGACCACACAGCTCATATGTGAGTTCCAACTGTAGACTTTCTCTTCTCGTCTTTTCACTTTGAACTCACAAAATGGTCCGTATAGACATAGGCTCAACGACTTCTTTTGCAAATTTAAAGCTCATAAAAACTTAAGACTTTCTGACATTTTGATGCGGTTCTCTCAATCTATGTGGACGAGGTCACATAGCTCCCCATTCCTGTTGTTGTTGAAGCGGTAGTAAAAGTTTTGCAAACAATTTTGAGGAATGCTACTAGTTGACAAGGCTTGGCCGCATAAAATTCAGATCCGTTCCGTACCGGGAACGAATCTTTTCCTGCTAGTTAACGCTACTTGGCCCGATAAAAATTGGGATTCGTATGGTTATTGTTGTTAACAGTTCTTAGTCGGATTAAAATCCAAACTCGTTCCTGTTATGTAGACTCGACTGTCTCAGAAACAGATCTGGCCATTTCTCAATACTTCTATCTAGCAGATGGATGCTTCACAGTCCAATAAGCTTGCGAACTAGCCGTTGATTCAAAATTTAGAAAAATTGCATTCACAATATCCAAACTCTCTATGCAATCGATCAAATAAACAAAATGTACTCTTTAAACTGTCTTAGAACATAAGCAACTCATTATTTAACATTTATTTTTTGTAGAGCTTTGGGTCCACATTATATTTTTTTAGTTGTGTCTCTATATTCCTAGATCAATTACCCTTTTGTTCCTTAATTCTGGAATCCATCGTATCTGAATAATACACATGCCCATAAATCTTAAAGACTCGTTGAGATCATATGAATATCCTTCATTAGCTTCTGAGTTTACAGAGACCTGTCCCGCTAATCATAAACTTTTTACTTTTGAAGATGATAGTATTATTTCCTTTCGATCTGGAATGTGTTTTCAACCAACTGTTAAATATGTCAGTTTACCATCTCAGTCTTCCCTCTATTCAAAAATGATAACATTTCATTCAAGAATATTTAAGCGAGGATTATGGGATGGGAGCTGACAGTTTCAGGCATATCGCTGAATTAAAGGGTATAGAAATAAAATGAATGAGCAGGTTTGTATTGGCCTCAAGGCGCTTGATCTGTCTGAAGCTACATTTTCTGGCTTCACAATGAACTATATATAGTACAATAGTTCCAATGCGCTAGACATCTTGGTCGCTTGCTAACCTAGAACAATGTCGGCTTTTCTCATGTTTTTCACTTTGCTTATGCAGTCTTACTTTTTTTAATAAAGTGTGTTGCATTTGTAAAGACACTTTGTAAGTTTGCGAAATTTACGAATTTCTGGAAACACTGGATTTGAATACTGGCCTCAGTCATGGTCAGCACCTTATCCATTATCGCTGTAGTCATTGTTATCCATATGCATCAAAGTAACCTCAGCTTTACAAAAGGCTAAAGACAGCTCTTACATGTTCTACAAAGCCTCCCTCGGTCCATAGTTTTCACCTTCGATTTGCGATTGGTCTTCGAGAGCCGTTCTATCTAATACTTTTCTGTATTACGGGGTTAAGCATAATCACACAATCTCTAGTACTTTGGTTCAAATACGTGCTGAAGAAGTAGATAATTGTAGAACCACTTCTTGATCCCCTATGCTCTCAAATTTTAGCCTATAAAAGTGGTCTTAATTCTCTAGTGTAGAACCCATACTGTCAGTTTTTCTGCCCAAAACTGTTTTTAGTGCGCTCGTAAGTTAGTCTAATACCCCCGCAGTCAAAACTCGCCTAATTCCAAGTTATAAATCAACTTTCGCCTAAATGTATGCTTTAAATTTCCGTTAATGTCAACAAATTGAGTACTATGCTTAAAAAGTATGCCACTAAATTGTGTTAAACTCTTTTTATATAAACCCAAATCATTGCGTTATATGCAGCTAATGCAGGAGCGCGATTATCTAGGCAAAAAACTTTGCGCCCGAAAGTATGTCACAAAATTTATCAAATATAGAAAAGGAAAAAAATGTCAACGAATACTTCAAACTGTCAGAGCGGTACAAGAACTTTGCGGCGCTTATCACCATTGTTTACAAGCGTAAAATTTTTCAAATTCGTTTGTTTGTGACAAATAATTTGTGAAAAAAGACAAATTACCGCTACAATAGCAACGGCAAAAACGGAAAGCAAGAAAGGATAAGCGAAAGAAAAAGTGACATACGTAGGAGTACGAAGGATACGCCAAACAGTTCGCCAACTGATAAGCAATTTCGTGAGCGATTGCATGCGCTGCTTAAAAACTACTGACAGCGCGCACAAATGCCGAATGCAGCGAAGCGACGAAGGAGTTAAAAGTTGCGACGCTGGTTTGAGGCGCGGTGTGTCACCAAAGTTGCTGCCAGTGGAGGCAAGAGAGCATACAACGAATTCTTACGGAATACGGCACGCGTAATCGCACTGCACGAAGTCTTCAACTCACTTCTTTTGCGTGCTGCATGCCACCAAGACCACGTAGCCTTGCCTGCGACGAATATTTGCTACGGCAAATATTGATGTGGCATAAGATTAATGTGCACTTAACTGCCACAACGACACGCTGCCGTTAGCTTGCAAACATTTTTATATGCCACGCAAGCGGAAAATGAAAATGTCGTCGGCACAATGGCTGGCTGTGAAGCGGCGCTGCTCGCATTCGCCATCATTTTCGGCATACCATTGCTTTATTACCCTTGCCAGTGCTGCCACTGTTCTGATGATAGCCTTGCATGCCATCATCTTACGGAATTTTTTTAACGCGCTCATAACCTCACTTTTTGCAAGTATGTCTTGTGCGCTAAAGCACATCGAAATTAGTTTTCTTTTCTTCAACATTATCCACATTTTGCGTGTCATACTTTTTTTGTTTCTCTGCGCTCAGCGAGTAGAAATTGTTACTTTGTATGGAAGAATTAAAAATTCTTTTGTTCGATAGTTTTATGCGTGCTTCTTCTTCTTACTTAATTATTTTCATACATCTGCAACTCCATTTCTACGAGTAGAGGGATAAAATCATATATCCAAAAGAAATATAAGACGTAAGACTAAGCCGGTCCCACGACATTCGAGTCTACGTAACCGGAACGAATTCGGATTTTAATCCGACCAAGGACTTTCAACTCGGCAGCATTTCCCCAAATTACTTTATTGATACTTGCTGTCTACAACAATAACTACGATGATAACAACTTCAATGGTATCTAAACTGGGAACCTTGATTTCAAGCCATATTTAGATATATAATCCGGGTCGTATCACCTAAGATTTTGACACTTAATGTAATATGTAGGCGAAATTTTTCGTTTCCGAGACATTTTTATCATAGTACCGTGTAAGCTGTAAGCCTTTAGTTCCATATATATTTGTCATTAACATGATTTTAGGAATGTCATCCAAACCCGGAATCAATATCTTCATATACTGTAGACTCCCCGCGTGTTATACTTCAGACAAATATTGTACAATAATTAGTAACGGTTAGATCAATGGGAATCCAGACCTTCCGCAGATTACCAAAACAAAATCCTTGCCCAAGGGCTGAGTCGTAGCTGTTTACTGTCAGACTTCAAGCTTTCAGTTCGTCGATTTACTAATATTTTTGTAGAAATCAATTTCACCTCTTTTAAAGATTTGCTAATGCTCCATCTTTACATACATACATTGGCCAGATAAAAACCTGGAGCCATTCTGAATTTGTGAAACCCATTCATATGGAAACAGAGGCGCGGGTACAGACAGTCATAGATCTCAGTTAATTTGACCACCAGCGAAACCCTTGAGTGCCGTCTTCTCAAATACCTCAACATTAATTTGTATAAGAGTAGGTTCTTATAAGAAAAAAATAATACAGATTGAGCTTGAGTATCTAGGACCTATGATCACTTCAGGCATCATCTTCGGGATATACGGGTGTCACCCAGTTTGAGTAAAATAAGCTCCTACGATTATTTAAGTCACGATTACAGTGGAGTAAGCTTTACAACTGCAAAACCCAAAGAAACGTCAAACCAAAATATTAATCTACTACAATAAGCTTATGGTAAGCACAATAGTTCAGCATTTCAACAAACTACTGACCGATAAAAGCTCTTACGTTTCGGCTACCCGTTAGTTAAAGCCCACCTGACTGTTAGAAGTGTTCGTTGACCTCATTATAACTGATTAATGGTGTGTAAGTACAAACTTTCTCTAATGTATCTCACACTCGTTAAAATCCCAAAAGTATGTGGCACTCTAGCAGACAACTACCGTTAGCACTTTTATGATTTTACCGCTTAGAAAGAAACACTTACCTGTTTGTAGCTGTGAAATTATTAAAAATATTTGATATATATATTATATATAAAATTATGTAATGCATGTAACGATTTTTGGGTCAGTGCTCTGCTATTGCGGCTCACAAAAAAAAAAGTATTTTTTTTTTATGTTTTTTTGCTTCAATTTTTCCACTCAAGCCGCCATACGAAAGTGGCCAACAAGCCATGTGAAGTTTTCTCTTGGCCAACACTTAACCCACACACTTTGTGCAGGCAGGAAAAAGCGCTAGTAAAGTGAAAGAAAAATCATCGCTTGAGCAGCGGCGTAGCGCAAATGCTCATACCGCTTTTGTCGTCAAATGTAGTAAACCGGTGTTGTAGTTGTTGCTGCAGGCAACAGTAAGGAAGTTGTTGACATTTTTCGGAAACTTGTTCACTTTTTCTCACAGCGCTTTTTTTCGTAATACACATACCGTGAAAAGTAGTGTTACAACGCTTGTACTTTTGCGCTTTTCGATGCTGTTGTTGTAATGTTCGTTTATATTTTAGTTTTTTTTTTTTTTTTGGATTTCGGCCAGCCGTTGACGACATTGAGTGCTACCAGCAACGGAAATTGGGTTAGACATAGGAAGTTTTTGTGTTAGCGAACCTGAAATTGCAGTGGTGTAAAGTGCGGAAAAAACGGTTGGAAAACTGCAAAAAAAGAGTGTGGAAAAAATCCTCAAAGCGGTTTTCGATGTCTGCAAATGAAAAATCGGAATTTTAGAGCGAAGTTTCGTAAGCAGCTTCTACTTTAGTCAGCGATTTTCCCTTAACATTTTTTAGTCAACAAATTTTTGTGTAGCAGTAATAAAGTTTAGCAGAAGCTTTGTCGGTTCCTGTTTTAGATTAACGTCAAAAAAATATATATGTAACATTACGAATAGCTCACGGCCAACGACAGGCAATGATAAATGCCTGCGTATATATTTCGGTGATGAAAAAAGCTTCTCGTGAAGTCCATTAACTATACGTAATGAATTGGGTTCAAAATATATTAGAATGAGAACTTCTATCACGAAATAATATAAACGGAGTTATTATAGGTATTCTTCTAATTCACACCAATCTCACTGCAGCACATTGTCTTCTCTGAACATGCGATTGTCTACTCCGTTTAGTAGATAAGAGATATTTTCTCTCCCTACTATAAATCTGGGTTACTGCTCTTCGATCTAGCATAATGCGGTCTCTTTAGTTACAGTTGCTCTGTTATTTCTTTCCCTCGTAGCATATAATTCAACACTGTACCATCAGAGTTAACAAAAAATTGGTTTTTCTTTTCGCCGGGGGAGACTTTCAGCTATCTATACTGTAGACCTGGGGATGAAGCAATGAAAATTCTTCAGAGCTGTGATTTAAATTCGCTCAACTTTTGTGTAATACACTAACATTCCTTTTTGCATATATAAGGTAGCACAATTTCGCTGGAATAGTTTTCGTTTCTTGATTCAGGGTAAGTTAAATACTCTAATAGGAGTCTTGTCTTAAGGTTTCATTCTGGCAATATTAAGACAATTTCTTCCTTGACCTTTGATATTTAGATTGAAGTCGGAAGTTTCGGTACTGTTCTAAGAATCCCTAGTACAAATATACTCGCCTGTTTATCTTGTTCTTTTTCTAATCTTCCTTAAGTGGAGTAGAATGCTAGGAATTTTGTATTATCGTGTCTTAAAACTTGGTAGTTTACTGCTTTTTATATCCTTAGAATTTCCATTATTGCTTGCATACTTATGGTACTTCGAGAGGTACATACTATATGCTTATGTTAGCACTAGTTACTCTCTCTTTTTTCGTAGCAAGCTGGCGAAATAATTGTGCCAGTATCATGTCCCGATGCAAGTTTCTGTTCATTTGTTCTAGAGCGTCATCCATATCCACCCATCCAGTGCTGCTGAGGGCGTTTCGCAGTTTAACCAGAAGTTGAAAAAGAAGATGCCAAAGAATGCTCTTTGAAAGATAATTAACATTCCTTATTAAATTGGAATTTTCGGTGTTTTTTTCTTAAAAAAAGTAGGAAATTTCTAAATGGATCACCCCTTATATTACCTGTACTTTAATATCTTACACAAAGATTAACATAATAAGACATTAGAAAAACATAAATTTAACTCCTTTTCTAGCAATAGTAATAGTTTTGCCTAAGAATATTTCATCCTCCTAAATTAATCTTTTTCTCTATTTCCAGGTAAGAATTTCCTTACTAAATATAATATATTAAAGTTTATTTAGAAGTTGTTACAATAGGTGCAAACTTTGAACGGGTGGGTTCGTCATAAAAGCGTTACAAATTAAGATATTTTATCAAAATTAAGAAAAAAAATCAAGTTTATTAATTTATTTTCATTTTACATATGTATTTCATTTGCTTTAATTTTTATTTATTTATTTTTCATTTTATTTTATTTTTTACTTACTTTTAAAATTAATTTTTTTATTTATTTATATTTTATTATTTTTTTACTGCATTCCTTTTTATTTATTTCAGTTCACTATTATTTTTCTATTTTATTTTATTTTATTTTATTTTATTTTTTAATTCCATTTTGTTTGTATTTTTAGTTTTAAAATTTTTTTTTATAAATTTTTTTTTTAATTATTATATTGTTTAATTTTTTTATTTTTAATTATTTAATTTTGGTTTTAAATTTAAATTTTTATATATCTTTTTTTTTTTTGATTATTGCATTTTTAGTTCAATTTACTATTATTATATTATTATTTTTTTTATTTTGTTTTATTTTTTTTTTTTTATTTAATTTTATTTTATGTGATAAATAGTATCGCAAAAGTTAACCAATCGAACTTCTCCTCGAATTTTTAGTTATCTCTCAACCACATTCTCTCTCAGCACCCTCATCCTAAAAAACTATTGTACTTTCACTATCATATTTAAATTAAGCGAAACAAAATTAAAACTTTAAGAAACCCATCAAGCAATTAAATTACGCAAATGATGCTTTCAAGAAACTTAAATTAGCCACCACTAAAAGCATACAAAATCTCTGCAAATGTTTTTGTACGATGCATACACGCACATACTTCGGGTTAACAGCTATTTATATAACATGGAACTCGCATGCGAAGACTTTTATGAAACTTAACGGCAACGGCGATGTAATTTCGTGTCGCTAACTTTTTAATTAGCTACACAAACAATAACTACCGCGTGGAAATTGTGAAAGTAGAGTACACATACACATGTAAAGTTGATATTTATGTAGATATGTACTTATATAATATATACAAAGCATGCCGTACATGTAACAGCTAGTCAGCAAATGCGTGCAAGCGGGTAAATATATTTAATTTCATTAAGACATGCGGTAAGCAGGCGTGCGATTACAAAACGCCCTGTAGGAAAAACTTGTGAGTGTGACTAGAAAACTAGAAAATAAATAATCTAGAAAATGTAATAACTTTTGGAATTTAAAATTTTTTAACTGTTAAAAATATTAAGAAGTATAAGATTTTAATGCATACTGAAAAAATTATAAAAATTATCTTAATTTATTTTCAATTCGAAATTCGTCGTTTTGATTTAAACTAAAAATTTGAATTAATTTTTCTTTTCACATTGAATAAAAAAAGTATTCAGTTTCAAAATTTCAACTGGACAAGTAATTTTAAATAAATATTATTTTTTACAATTTTTATATAAAATTTTTTTTTTTAAATACATGTCGAAAAGTAAAAAAAATTAACATTTCCAATTAAATGACAAATAACATATTCTTTATTTAAAGATAAAATATTAAAAACAAAAAACCTATGAAAATTGAACAGAAAGTTTTTTTTAATTTAAAAGATCATATTAGTAATATAATTAAATATTTAAAAAAAAGTTATGAAAATTTAGTACAAATTTTTTGTTAAAATAGTTGTATTCCGAATGTAGTTATATTAAATATTTTTAAAAAAATTTTGAAAAAAAAATTGTGTAACTTAATATTATACCAATTTGAAATATGGAAAAAAATGTTTATATTATTATTTTATATTATGCCTTACTTAAAACCTTAATAATTTATTTTTTTTATGATAATATCTTAAGCTTAATTAAATACTATAAAAACGATAAGTTCTGGCGTTCACCATGCGCCAGTATAACGATTCTTTCACAAAACACTTTCCTAAAAGGCATTAAAGGCCAATCGCTGCAAACCAAAAACTATACTCTGAGAACAGTAAAATTTCGCCAGTGAAACAACAAAAAACAACCCTGGCCCTGAAGACAAGCCCTAAGTAGCGTAGAGAGAAGAAAACTTTTTAATGCCACACGTAAATCTCTTTTCAGTTTGGTTACGTATTTTTTTTTTTTTGCTTTTTGTGGTGAAGCAAAGTGCTTGGATGTGCCATTTATTGTTGTTAATGTTGTAGCTATTGGCCACGTGTGATTTAAGCCGACGGCATACAAAGTTTTTCCACACCGCGAATCACTGAAAATTACAACAACAACAATAAATATTTTAATTAAATTTGCTTTAGTGCATACACAAAGAAATCCGAGTGGAGTGAGCGAAAAGGAAGCAAAGCTTAAAAAATGTCAATAAAGTTTGCGTCCAAAAATAGAAGAATATTTGAAAATTAAATACACTTAATTTTTGTAGCGAAAAAGTGCCAAACGAAAGTGAATCGTGCAGTCTTGAGTAAGACAAGGGGCACGTGCACACGCTCTGCCACCTCTACTCAGCTACGTGCACCTGTAATGAAATTACGTATACGCAGCGATGCTCGGTAGTAGATGAAGAAGTTGGCTGCAAAAGTGTACAAGTATATCATACTGTGTTGCTGCATAGCAGCACTTAGAAGCAGCACTAGCAAGAAACTTTTGTAGTACTCACAATGTGCTGTCTTCATCAAACTCACGTGCAGCTGCGCCTTAAAGTATGCAATTTTTTCAGTGTATTTTACTTTTAGACTGTGGATAGCTGCTTAAGGGATAAAGTTTCAAGTTAAATAAATAAATAATTGTAGAAAATGTGTTTAGAAATTGCCGCCGAGTTTAACCTGATTTTGAAACTTGCAATAAGTCCTTAATAAGTAAGTATACTTTCAAGCGCTGAGCGAATACGGAAATAGTACTTCCTTGAAGTAAACTATACCTATAGTGCTTCAAAGGATTTCAGTTTCAAAACACAATATTACTAGCTACTGTTTTATATTGAAAAAGCTCTCGTAAGCGGCTAAAAAGCTCTTGAGCTTATTAAAACAATCATATATTTTTTAAAGCCAATGTTGAAATACCTGCAGTGATTCAAAGTGATTTCAACATCAAAGCATAAAATTACTGGTCACTGTTTTATAATGAATGAAAAGCTCCTACAAAACTCTTTAAGCTTATTTCGTCTATAGCCCTAGTTTGCTTCAAGCATTTTTAAGCCTGTATTGCTTAAAAGCGATAATAAAAAATTACTGGTTTATTAATTAATAAGCACTTGAAAGCTACCTCAAAGATCTTTAAGCTTATTTTACTTCAAGCAAGGTTAACTCAAGCCAGGGAAAAGGCCTCCATAAGCTGCTACAAACGACTACATATACATATGAGCCCCTAAACTTCCAAAGCTTTTTATACTCTCGCAACCTGTTGCTACAGAGTATAATAGTTTTGTTCACCTAACGGTTGTTTATATCACCTAAAACTAATCGAGTTAGATATAGGGTTATATATATATAAATGATCAGGATGAAGAGACGAGTTGAAATCCGGGTGACTGCCTGTCCGTCCGTCCGTCCGTCCGTCCGTCCGTGCAAGCTCTAACTTGAGTAAAAATTGAGAGATCTTTATGAAACTTGGTAGACATGTTTCTTGGTACCGTGAGACGGTTGGTATTGCAGATGGGCGTAATCGGACCACTGCCACGCCCACAAAACGCCATTAATCAAAAACAAATAACTTGCCATAACTAAGCTCCGCAATAAGATACAAGACTGTTATTTGGTACACAGGATCACATTAGGGAGGGGCATCTGCAGTTAAAACTTTTTTTTTTAAGTGGGCGTGGTCCCGCCTCTAATAGGTTTAATGTGCATATCTCCTAAACCGCTAATGCTATAATAACAAAATTCACTAGAAGCAAATGTTTTTAGCACTTCTATTGACGGTGTGAAAATAGTTGAAATCGGGTGGCAACTCCGCCCACTCCCCATATAACGGTACTGTTAAAAACTACTAAAAGCGCGATAAATCAAGCACTAAACACGCCAGAGACATTAAATTTTATCTCATATCGTGCGTAACGTTCTTTGCATGTTTCTATGTCATAGTGCGAAAATGGGCGAAATCGGATTAAAACCACGCCTATTTTCCATATGACACCATTTTAAATACCACTTGATTCTTTCACTTTCCACTATGCAAATCAAGCAACAATGATTATTCGAGTGTAAGCTACACAAATTACAAGAAAAGTGTTTTTAAAAGCTTTTGTTAAAAAGTTCTTGCAAGCTCACACAAAGCTCTTATTTCGACAAAACTAGTACTTTAACTGTATTATCTATTTGATTACATTATTTTAAGAGTTCCTCAAGCATTAAATCAAAAACGGATGTACTTGATACGAAAAAAATTTTATCTATTAAAGATGATAAATTTATAAGAAATTAGTAAAACGTACATTCGTTTTGTCATTTTAGACTATGTACGTAAACTTCGACCTTTGGCAAACACTTTTTGAGAATAAAGCTCTTGAAAGGTCTTACGATTAAGCTAGTGATTAATTGAAATAATTGATTCTAAGCAAATTTGACATTCTTGGCTTTACTTTATACTTAAGCCAAAAGCTAAATAGCTTTGTGAACGATTTTCCATCAAAAGTTATTTCTTTAGTTTTAAAAGCTTTCTTATACTTATTTTTCTCTAATTTCATTCATATTTTTGCTCATCATAACTGTTTTTTTCTTCCTATTTCCTCTTCAAATTCTTCAAAGCTTTTATTGCACTTGCTTTATATTTTAATTGCTTAACATACTTTTACCTCCGGCACTTCAAAAATAACACACACTTAATTAATTTAAAAAGAAAGTGCAAAGGCGAAAGTTCTTTTTGTTCAGCGAATTTCTTTATGAACGTCTTTAGTTTCTTTTAGATTTTGTTTCATTTATAATACTTTAGAAATGGCAGAATTAGTGTGCAACATAAAAGTTTTCATGTTTCCGCATTTGTATACAATTGCAAGCTTTTGTGAAATGTTTTATTTTATTTCACTGTTGTTGCTACAAACTATAGCTCGCGCACATTTTTGGCATGAGCTGGAAATGCAAAAATAATAATGGAAAGTAATGTAATTTGAGTTAAAGATTTCGGGAAAGAAAGTACACACAAATATGTACCTAATGAAATCAGTCATACTTCGGAGAAGCTCTTTAAAACCTCTCATTTGATATTTGATTAATTCTTATACACAATTTTTAATAAAGCGTCTTGAAAGCTTTTATTTACATATCAAAAATTTTCCGATTATATTTATTAATAGCAAAAGTTCTAAGACAAATATTTTGTAAAAATAACCACAAATAAACTTATTTTTGATATACTAAATTCTTATGAGCTTCTGGTTAAAACCTTTCAAACATATTCTCATACATAACTGTATAATTTTTTGGAATGGACCTCAGCTCAAAGTGGTTAAAACGTTTTCTTTAAGTAAAGCTTTGAAAAAGCTTCGTAGAAATATTTTTTTAACAATTTCTTAAAAACTTGTACTCAACATAAAAATCAAGAATGAGATTATAACTAGAACTTTCAAAACAGCTTACTAAAAAGCTCCAAAGTACATATTTTTGTTGTGTCACTTTATAATTTAGCTAATGAAATGCACTTGGTTCTAGTTTCTTGAAATATTTCAACATATTTAAAGTTTGCTAAGAAAAACTTTTGGTTTTGAGAGCTTTTTGATAAAAATTTTGAAATTAGTTAGCTTTCATTACACAACTACTTAACTGGTTGAACTGAGTTCATTACATAACTGTTGAAACTATTATAACTAGAGCTTTTGAAAAAGCTTCCTAAAAGGCTCGAACATTTATATTTGTTTCACATTAAAAGTTCCTTAACAAAATGCACTTCGTTTAATCTTTTGTTTAATATTTCAATAAAAAAGCACCGAAAGTTCGGCAACACCTTATATCTTCTACCAATCGGTGAAGGAGACTACATTCTTACAGCATATTCATATGCTCTTCAAACTCCCATAAGTGCTCCCGCTAATCAAAAAGCCCGTAAGCATACTTAATTTCATATCTCCGCTCCTTAATTCACACTTCCCATCTTTATACCGTACATAAACTTAAACGATCTCATAAATTTTCAGAACCACTCAATTCGACTTCCGTTCCATGCTTGCTTCAAACTTATTTCCTGCCCTCGGTCATGTAAAGAGACATCAATTCTTTTAACACTTCTCTTCGTCTTTTATTTCCTCACATTTTGAGTATCTTCTTCGTTTGCAAACACTTCTCATTTCACATTTGACACTATCGTAAAAATCGCGCATTGCATGTTTATCAAGTTGACAACACTAGTCTCACATTACATGTTGCATTGGCAATGCAATGTTGCACGGTTGTCCCGTTAAGTGGTACTAAACTTGTCATAAAAGCAAGATGTAGCAATTAAATTTCATTTAAAGTGTTTCAAAAGTTCAATTTACAAAATTTAAATAAGCTTTTGATTTCAAGAAATTGTACGAAACATGAAAGCTCACTTACTTGGGAAAGCTGAGCAAAGTTCAGTCTTGAATAATACAGTTCTCACTGAAAGCTTTAAAAGTAATTTAATAAATTTTATGTATATAGGCACAAAATTTAGTATGTTTGAGAAATAAAGTCTTAATTTTGTGAGAAATCTTCGATTATATTTACTTTCAAAATCAGAAAACGAGAAAAAATATGAAATAACGTAACAAGAAAATACTAAATTTTATTGAATAATTTTAAATACTTAAAAACTTAAGGTCAAAGCTTTGTATTAAAAAACTTTTGCAGAACTTCAGTATTGGATATTAAATACTCTTTACGATATACTTTCATATTTACAAGTAGTTTAAAAACATTGAAACGCTTGTCAAAAGTTCATAATAGAGCTTTATTAATACCACATGCAGTTTAACTAAGCTTTAAAATTTCTTGCCAACTTTTGCAAACATGTTGTATTATTTATTGTCTTTTAAGTCTACGTGTGGCAAAAAGAAGCTTCAAGAAGCTCTCAAAAGGCTCCGAACACAACTTATGAAATTTTCTGGCGAAATAAAATATATTATATGGGTTTACTTAATACTGAGAGAGTTATCTTATTAAACTTAGTTATAAAAGTGTTAATTATACCAAAAGCTCTCAGAAATTTTTGATTACTTAGTAACATTAAAAAGTTTTGTTAACAAACCATTGGTTTAGTTTTTTTGAATTTATTCAATTATTTTGAGTGTTAAAGAAAATAAGTATAAACGTTAAAGCTTCAAAGCTTTTAGAGCACTAATAACCTAATTTGAAGCATAAATATATTATTTTACATAATCTTATACACATATCAAAGACATAATAAATTAGCTTGCCTTGAATTATCAATGGATCATCACTCTACATATGTACATACACACGCATAAATCAATTTCTAAGCACTTCTACCCAAAAGCTTTTCAACATATCACAGTAATATCCGGTACGTGCCTACAAAGATACATTTAAGACGTATTCTTGCATTTATTTAGCAATTGCGCACTGCCACTAATGTTGTTTTGCTTTAATAGAATCCAGCCTAAAGCTCCTTAGAGCCTACCCTAACCTCAATGCCGTAATTCCTTGTAGTAACATATAGTCGCATGAGTGGTCATTAGGCGACGTCAGTCAATGCTTTCATTTGAGATAAAATGCCAATTTAAGCTGAAAAGCTGAAACAGAAATGAGCACGAAAACGAATGTTCAAGGAGTTAGAAAAGGTATTTATATGTTGAAAGTGAATAGTGCACCAGTACGCAAGATAATTGACGCACTCGATTGACTTGGCTGATTAGCCTTTTGCTTTGTTGGAGTGTGGAAAAGGTAGAGATTTTAGTATATAAGAAAATTGATTATTTTTTTTCGGCCTGAATTTAGTATATTTTCAATTCGCTATAAGCCCTGTACGAAAAATACTATACAAAAGAAAGAAAATTTTTTTTAGTTAAAACTTTTCAGTTTGGAAAACTTTATAATCTTTTCAAAAATAGTCTCCGCAACCAATTTTTCCATATTCTTTTTAAAAAATATACTATTTGGTTTTCAAAAAGCTTAAAGCTAATGAAAGCCGCAGCATAATATATGAAATTCTGAAAATTAATTTAACATGATTGGTGAAAGTAACCAGCTTTATTTATAATTTGCAACTTTAAAAGCTCAAAGGCACTTTAGAAAAGCGAATTTATAAAATATAACCTTAACTTTAAATATATATTTTAAAGTCAATTAAGGTTTTTTTTTTTTTTAATTGAGCTTTATTAAGAGTTACCAGATATTGGGTTTTTACAAAAGGTCATTATGACTTGTAAAATTTATTTTAATTTAATATTTTTATAGAAACGACCTATCCTCTAACTATTGTCACAAAAATTAATTGAATTCATATTATAATTTTCAAAAATATTAATATTATTAAATCTGGGCTCAGCGCTAAACCAAATTAGGTATCCCCTAGCTGCCATATAAAATGAACGATCGGAATAAAGTGATTGTATGTAAGCCTTATCATTTGAAGAGTTGTCTTCGAAAAATCTGGCAAGAATAATTGTCAAAAGCATCACTATAATCTCTTTTTTGTTGTTGTTTATTTTATTTCTTTATTAAGCTATCTTTAAAACTGAGAATGAAAAAAAGCTGCTCCACAAATTTTTATGTATAATATTTATTATTATAATTTTTTTTTTTTTTGTTATTATCTTTTTAATTGAAAAATTTTTATATTAATTTTCAACACTATAAAAAATTTTCTGATTACAAATTTATCTGAGCCGACTAAAAGAAACATTTTTCTCATTTTTGTTTCAACATTCTCAACCCAACTGGGTCTTTTGTATTAAGTCTAGTCTACACAGGCATATATGTGAAAATTTATATATTTCCTCAACGCAACCTCAAATCCGCAGACGTGCGATCATAAAATGCTTGACAAATGCTTGTGGTCGACGACTGACACTTTCAATTCCAATAATGATGGCGACGACGACATTATAGCCTTTCTTACTCTACATGTTATTGTTGTTATTCTAGTTGACAAAAGAGCTACAGCTCTTATGCCGCTCATACAAACATACAAAAGTATGCTTATGTGTTATTGTTATTATTATTATTTTGCCAGTTTGTGTCACGACTGCTACTTTCGGCAACCCTGATAGGCCTCGCACAATAAATCATCAATTTGAATGGCAAACGAAATACGCACACACATTCATATACACGCATACACATAAGAGTAAAGTGCTGATTTTACGGCGTGCACACTCATCATCGGATATGGCTTATGCGTCAAGCACATATGATATACATATGTATGTGTAGGGAGAACAATAACAATAACAACAAAAGCGCCTGCGAAAGAGAATGACCGCAGAAAAGGCGAAAAAACAACAACAACGCCATGTAGTTTAAGTGAGAAATATTGATTTGCGCAGCTCGCATTGGGCAGCTGGTGGGCCAGGCAGTCGGACAATCAGCCATACGGTCGGTCCATCGACCAGTTGTTCGGTCAACTGTATGGAGAGCTCTGCGTTTGTATGGCCCATCACTTTAATGCCTCCAGGCGTTTAAACGCAGCTCCCGCGTAGTGTTGACTTAAATCATTGCATCATCGCGAGCCTCTCTACATTCCGTCAACATTTCTATATCCCTTTTTACAAATATATACTTTTTTGTGCATCTTTCACAAAGCCATCATTTCCACTTCGCTTACAGCGCCTCCATTATATGCTGCCAATTCAATCAACTGAGTCGAACAAATTCGATATCCCCCAGCTTTACATTTCACTTGCACTCCGACGCTTTGCAGCGCACACATCTCCATCTATCATCCAACCTACGCCTACCCACACCATGTGGCGCTGCGCCGCATCATTACAGCTGACAATTTCAGCCACTTACTGTTGTTCGAAATATCCCGTTGTCATTTTTGTTCGCTACCCGCTTACTCCTACGCAATCTCTGCTGCTTCAACGCAGCTCGCCACTTCATGCGGCGCTTCCTCAACGACACGCCTAACTATCCATTGTGCTGCCGGAAATGTTCTGACGATTGTCATTTGAGTTGTGGCTGCGTCGGCGCACTGGTTTGTCATGCCATCGATATGTCGCATCCATCGTCGACCAGCTGAGCTGTTGACTTTCATAGCAGTCTTCGCTTATGGCCCATCCAGCTGGCCGTATTCGTACTATCCCATCCATTGTCGTTATTTTGATTTCACTCAATTTTATGTGACATTCTTCCGCTCGCTCTTGTAGCCTTTCTGTCACAGTCATGTATCCTTTGCTTCATTGCTATTTTACTGCGCTGTTGTGGTATGGCGACTGTAATATCCGCTTTCGATGTTGTTGACTTTATCTTTAAGGCGCATGAGAGCCAAAGCGAAGATTTACAATCAAACGGAGCAGACGTAAAAAGCGAAAATGAACAAGTAAGGTAGGAGCAAGTTCGTCTAAATGTTTTAAGAAAGTCATGAAAGTTTCGGAGGGACTAAAGTTTTGTACGGTATGGTTGACTCTCACTCTTAAAGAAGCTTGTAAATTGGACTTATTTGATTAGTACAAACACTCTTATAAAGTTTTTCGAAAGATCTTTATCCTTTTGCTGTCCAAACGGATAAAGTCCAAATTTTTTTCGACGCTTTTCTCTCTGAACTTAAGTTTTCGAGATCTTCTTAAAAGCTTCTATGGAGGTGCAACTTGATTTTGTTCAGAAAATTCTCTCACTGGCTCTCCGAAGTTGCTTCACGCATTGGGTTGCTCGATCACTTAGGGATATTCCAAGCTTAACCGAGGGTGACGCCAATGTCAACCAATAGAAGGTACCACAAAATAAAATGCTCTAGTGTTCATCATTGACATCTGGTCTAAACCAAAGGTTCACGCCAAAGCCAAGCAAAGTTTTTTTTATATAGATTAAAAAAAAAATCGAACGGACTGATCCAAGAACGATGATACACTGATGGTTTAGTTGATATTTTACAAAAACAAAAACCTTGTTTGTACAGAGCTCTAATACCCTATGCATCAAAATCTGATCTCGGATATAAAAACTGTAGACGGCCCAGCCTGGCTGTTTACTATTTGTAAAGGTGTTTATATATCTATCAATATATATAGAAACGAGTTTAAATATACATTTGTGTATCTGTGTACACACAGTCACTTTATGTGTTTCTTCATGTGCGTATTATTAGCTGTCACAGTGCGACTCAGAGTCACTAATAAAATAAAGCGAAGTATAAATAAATCTCACTGCCGCCATTTAAAAAAATCAATGAAGAAGATTTTATTAGCCCAATTAAATTTTCTCGACCGATTGATCAAAGGAATAATTGATTTTGAAATGTGTTCGAGTAGGTTGTGAGTTATTTACTAATGAAGTGGGCGATAAAATATATTTGGCTTCATTGAAGCTGACTTTGATTAAGTCTATATTTAGTTTATTTGTTAAGTCATTCAAGCATTTCATGTATCTTAAAATTAATATAGATTGTGGGCCATAAGCCTGTATTTATGTTTTAAATTTTGTGTTTCCTTCATAAACACAATACTGTTGAAAAATGTTCATATGCAAATAAACCTTTTGAGTTAATCTTTCGACCATTACGGTCTTTTCAAGAGTATTTCATAAATGACATTAATATTTAAGCCCACAAAGGCTTGTTAGTTATACTATGAACATTTTAAATTACTTGCAGGCCTTCCTTTTCCTTTTCTTATCTCCACATGAACTACCCCATACTTTTTAAACTTCTTCCAGCCAAGAAGGCTTATCCCCATTTACATTAAAGTTTTCCGTCGGTCAGGGTTTTAATATCCTTACGTACATATATGACTTTTGTACTTTTATGAAATATACTATGAATTATAACACCGATCTTCCAAATTTATTTTTCATTCACAATTTGTTTAAGTTTTAATGAGAACTTATTTCGGTCAAACAAGTATATCTTTCTCCAATCACTGAAGGAAAGCTTAGACCCCAGGCCTACTGCATATAATGGAGGTATAAAACAAATGTTTTAATACCTTTTCTTTATTTACCAGACAATTTGACTTGTCAACAGTTAACTCAAGCATCAAAAAGGACAAAATACCAAAGCTTAACTTATATAATAACACTGATATAAGGCAACTTTCTTCTAAAAGGACTAGAGAATCCTCGGCGATTATGAAAAGTGTCTATGGTATATAAATTATCAGCGTGCCAAGCTGAGTCGATTTAGCCAAATGCGTTTTTGCCCTCAGTCAAAATTGTCGATATCTAATCAATATACGTTAAAGCTGTCATAAAAAAGAGTCGTTCAAAATCTAGTCTTTGTATAGAAAATTTTTTTAATTGTGAAGATATCGTCGCAAGATTTGGCATGGAGTATTATTTGAGGTATCTTAATGTTATAATTTTTGAGTAAATTTTTCAGATCGGATCACTATAACATATAGCTGCCATACAAATTGATCGATTGAGATCAAGTCCTTGTATGGAAATATTTTGTATTTGACGAGATATCTTTACCAAATTTGTTAAAGATTATTATATTTAACAATGCTACAGTAGTTGAATAAATTGTCTAGATCGGACTACTATATCATATAGCTGTCATACAAACTGAACGATAAGAATCAAGACTTTCTATGGATAACTTTTTTATTTGACAAGGTATTGTCACGAAATTTGGCAAAGATGTTTTTTCAAGGCAACAATACAATCTCCAAATAAATTGTACAGATCGAGACTATACACATACAGCTGCCATACAAACTGTTTGAACAAAATCAAGAAAAATATATTTTTATACCTTTTAATGCTAAAGAAATACTTCTGCGTAAGGTTTTTTTTTTTGTTTTTTTTTCGTCTTTTAATAATTCTATTACTTATTTATATTTTTATTTCATTATTTTATCTTAAAACCATACGAGAACTGCTGAATATGCAGTGCATAAAAGTTAAATCGACCCTGAAATTTCGTCATACTTATGCTGAGTGGTCAATTACGCCATTTGAGCATGGACACAGCTTTTGTTGCCCTCAATTAACATACCAATAATAATTTGTATAGAGATAAATATCCAAACGCACACCCATACACCCACTCAAAGAGGCGCAGCAAAACCCAAATGTCAAGAGTGCTTTAAGAAATACCAAACAAATATACGCTTTCGGCAGCTAACTATTTGGGTCTGTTGTTAAATACGACCAATTTTCTATTATAATAAAACATAAGAGATTCCAGTGGTTGCACAGAAACTAATACAAATGCAAAAGCAAACCCACACACACACACACATTTATAGATGTGTAAGCAAATTGGCAAACTGCTGGCACCAGCCAGGCACGCAGCTGCTATCGCTGAGTTGGCAAAAATGCAAAATAAATGTGCGATTATGGCACACACACACCGCCATACCAGCGCATAAATTAGTACATATACTCATAAAAGCATACTTGTGCGTGTGTGTATGTGCGCGTGTAGTGGCACTAGAAAAGTAAAAACCTACAAAATATTTGCATACACATACAAAAGTACAGCTTAAGTGCATGCGTATAAGTGTCTGCTTGCCACCAAACTATGCTGCACACATACACACATACACGTGTTTATAAATATTTACGCATGCATGTGTAGGTGTAGTGCACTTGTACGCTTAAATGCAGGCCACTTGTGCGACGGAACAGTCATTTTTTGGAGCCTCAAACAATAAATGCGCACTCATACGAGCGCACTTAAGCGCCAGCATGCACACATATACATATATACATACATATATATAAACTTCAAGTAATGCAGCCATACACTTATATATACTAACACAAATACATTTGTATATGTAAATGAGCCAACTAAGTACACTTGTCCATAAACTCATAGTTGAAATTGTTGCAAAAATTTGACATTTTAGTTGTTATTATTGTTGTAAATTTAGTGCCAACTATTTGCATAAGGCATAAGTGCCATAGCACGCTCTCTCGTGTGTGTGTGAGCGCACTTAGTAGTTGTATGCAGGCTCTCATGTGGCAACAAAGATGAGCGCATTTTCACAAGTCGCTGACTCTGTTTATATGTGTACGTGTAATTGACTTTATATGCGTACATATTATTCGTGTCAGCCGAAAAATATGCAAATATTATTTAATTTTATTATTTCTGCATATTAAAGGCAAATATTTGACAAGTACACATGCAACGACAACATTTTGTATATTGTAGCAGAAATGTCAAGTGCAATGCGTCGGTAGGCATTGCTGCGGGCTGTTGCCTGCCGAATTTATTGATGAAGTCGAAATGTGTGCAATATATACCATAGGCATATGTAATGTGATTAAATATATACATACACATGCGCCTGTTTATGCCCACTCTTGTATGAAATTTTCTTTTGGCAATTGATTTCTTAGCGTATTTTAATATTATTGCTGTTAGTGCTTAACTTGCTTACGAGTATAATAAAAATACGGCGTATGAGCTCAAAAGAGCTCTTCAGTAATTTGAAAGATCAATGTATTGAAATCTCAAATAATATTTGACTTTTCATATAATTTTGATATGACAAGTTTTAATTGATGGCAAAGTATAAATAAATCAATGATTTTTTTTTCAACCCGATGGCAACCCCTTATCAAAATATTTTTAGCATTATGTTTCTCTTAGCCATTTTCATTGTAATTGTTAAATATACATGTGTATTGTAGTATAGTTTAAGTTAAAAATTAATTTGATGCTGCAACTCTGCTCAAAATGTGGAAAATTTTTTGGAAACTAATATATTTTAATGATAAATAGTACAACTCCAATACCTGTACCATGCGTGAATATTATTTTTTTAACATGTGGCAAACTCATTTAAACAAATTGTATAATTTTATGAACTTGCTCAACTAATTTGATATTTTCTTCCAGTAGTAATAGTAGACTATAATTTATGAACTACAATAAAAAATTTAGTTTGCCAAAGTACAATACTATACTTCTGGCAACCTTATCGAGAATATTTTTTATAAAGAAACTTTTTCTTTGCAATTATATTTTAAGCACTATTAAGGTGAAATGTTTTCAAAAATAACTGTATATGATTAACAATACCATTTTAATAATATTTTTTTTTTTGCTAGTAGCTGGCAACTTTTCTCAAAAATTATGTCTGAAATAATTATATTAAATACTTTTAAATTGTAATAAATTCAACTTTTAAAAATTAAAATTTTGAGTGGAACATTCATCTGAGTGGGTATTAAATTTTCATCTAGTTGGCAACGCTCTTAAAAGTATCATATTTTAGCTTTCTTTGTTATCTTCAATATGATACCCATATTTGAATATATGCTGTTTCTTAGTAACTTGAATTATTAAATTTCTCAAACTGGTGGCAACCATCCTGATATATTTTTAAATGAATTTTTGTTTGAAAGGCAAGAGCTCAAAAAACCAGTCAAAAGCTTTAAATTTCACACATAGAAAGGTACAATTAAGCCAATACAAAAATTGGACAATGAGCGTGGTACCACCCACCTTTAAGTGTAAGCCCATATTTCGGGATCTACTTGAGCGATTTCAACCAAATTTGGTAAGTAATGCCTATATCACAGTCCAAAAATGGGCGAAATCAGATTACAACCATATAACACAAAAAGAAAAAGAAACCTTTCCAAGTAAGGCAAGAGCTCAGATGATGAAAATATTCGATACTTGATTCGTTCGCTGAACTTAATATACGCTTGTAATTTTTAATTGTATAAGAAGTATTGACGGAGAGCCAAAATCAAGAACACTGTTTGATTATAATATTAATCCTACGATTGCCCACCTCCCGGTCAATCGACGCCACTGACGCAATCCGCATTCTAGGGAAATTAGCCGAGTCATAGCAGACGAGGAAGTTACCTTGTAAATTCTTACTTTTCCTAAAAAAATCGAACATTACTATATTCAAAAGAAAAATAGACTTCATCTGATTTTAAGAGGCCCCCCAGTTGCTTAGTCACGGCGTTTGACTTAAGCTATATATATTAACTAAATATAATGTTTGTAAATATATGTTTGTATATATAAAGAATCTGTATATCAGTATATCTTATATTGCTCTTTGATAAATATTAGTTAATCTGATCTAAGACTTCCGATCCGAAAATATTCCCCCAAAAATATTAAGGACTGCTATCAAGTTGACACACTTTACCACTCGTTACCAATTCGGTTATTCCCGGTTGCCGAGAAAACTTTTTTGATCAATGAACCTCCCTCTTTCTAGTATCGATCAAACTTCTAAAAAAAAATATTCGGTAAATGCTGTGGCTTATAGGGAAAGAAGATAGTCAGCTTATTAATAATCTAGGTCGCTGATGATGAATGTTGCAGCTAGGACTATATACGTATATGAGCCATGGAATTCGATTCAATGAGATTTTTAGAACTCTAAAAATTTTGGTAGACTCCTTCGATAATAATCGACGAGATTGCAACTTCTTATGAAAGGAGGAGAGGAAGATTTGTGGGTTTTGGAAATTTATTAAATGGAGCGGTACTTGATTTTCATTGAAGTTGTGAGCTGATACCATAGCGGGCTGTTCTTATTCCTACATTCTACACACAAATTGCTTTAAAACTATTGGAAATGCAGCACCACTTCATGCCGGAAATTTTCCGCATAACTCTAGAAATAAATATTGTATGATAAATTTTTAACAGGCTTTTATTTATTGAAGAATTTCATGCACTCGTACTTCAACTCATTATCGGCATAACAACAACGGCATGCAGGAATAAATGTTAAATAATTTATGTACAAACTGTTGGCTGTTAATTTTCACATCCGGCGCACAATAACAACAGCGGCCGACAAATCAACCAATCAATCAAACAATCAATATTGCAAATATCAACAACAACAATAAGCACAACAATATTGCCTACACAGTAAATATTTTTCTATATATACGCACACACACATTCATATTTACGCGCTGTTAATTTGTACTTAAAAAACGCCACACTGCGGTCAACAATGTGCTTCGGGAGCAGGGACGTGGAGCGCGCGCATGCCGAAACGTTAAATGCAACATTGCAACATGCCACATAATGATGCATGTTGTTGTGGTTTGCATGCAACTACCAGTGCATATACTCGGCATGCGTGTTATTATTTAAAATAAATTAAACAACACTTATGCGTCTGCACGCCATAAAGTATGCAACTCATTTCGTGTTGCATGCAATTTTCGATTATTCACGCTGACCTCAATGTCCACAGCGCACTGGCGTGACACTAGCAGGCGAAGGGTGCATGTTTAAGCGTTTGCATGCATATATATTTGTATTAAATAATTTCATATGCACTTTAGGGTGGTAGTTAAAAAGTCGGAATTGCGATGCTTTTACAGTTTTAGAACCTCAGTCGGTAAAAGATAACAGAAACAAACTGCATTCAGATTTAAGAGGAATTAAACATACGTCACGGTATTTTATATACATGAGGGTGGTCCTTAAATGTTGCTATACGCAATCAGTTAAATCTTGGCAAAAAACGCTTCAATTCTGATTTAGTAATGTAAAAGCATTTGTTTACATAATTAACGCATGTGTGTATACATTAGGGTGGTTTAAAAAAAAATGTATGTTAATTCTTTATAGTTTTATGTACTCACGCGGTAAAAACTGGGTAAAATATATCTCAATGTCATTTTAAATATGAGTAGAATATATAAAGGTATTGTATATAAGTATGTATGTATGTACTTTAGGGTGGTTTTTCAAAATTATAAACTGCAATTTTTTACAGTTTTATACCCTCAGTCGGTAAGAACTAGGTAAAATATGTCACGATTTCGATTTGGCAAGCTCAACACCACGTTCCAAGGAAATAAAAATTCAATACTTTTTTTCTTGAATATATTGACCGCCCTTACAATTTCATAACGTTATGTAGAAATTCCAATTTTAAATTTACCAAAACTTTGTGGGTACCAGAAGAAGATAAATTGTTTTAACATGTAATCTAAACTTTGACTACTGAATCAGACCTCAAAACCTCATTGTAAGGAAATTAAAAATAATATATTTTTTCTTCAAACTTATCGAGCCATTTTTAGGTTTTCAAAAACTGATGTAAAAAATTTATTTTTACATATACTAAAAATTGTTGGATATTAGAAAAAAAAATTATATAATATATTCCCAGAAAATAAAAAATACTCTATTTTTTCTTCGCATGTATTGATCCCAACTTTCAGGGTTTCGAAATCTGTTGTAAAAATTTCCATCCGACATTTACATCTCACCCTAATGCGAACACATGTGTCATTCTGCGCGCCTGTTGACAAGCATGTTTGCTTTAATAAACTCATTTCAGTACAAAATTTACCGTTAATAACAACCACAACGGCGTATATATGTATTAAGCACGCTCACAATAAATTGTGCCGCGCAGTTATTCAACGTCATTGATCGATGACCCAGTAGGAAATGCGAACACACGCACGCGTGTGCACTGCCTGATGGGCATTAAGCCACCGCAGTGTGCATAAATCAATATGTGTCGCATATTTTTCACATTAACGGTAAATATATGCTACTCCCATACTTTATTTACGTATGTATTTATGGCTTTGTATTTTATTCGCCTTTAAATCTCGTGTGCTCGTAAATTGCAGCCTCAACTTTTAACTTCCGCTTTGACTTTTTTAAACAACCAATATAACCGCTTTTAATTAACTATCTCTTGTAGACTTAAAAATATGTGAATTGTGTTGGGATTGTTCGCATTTACACATGCGTACACCTGTGTTTCTATGTGTGTTGACATGTTTGACATTTTTGTGTAAAATTTATCAGTTAACAGGCGCTGATACCTGATTTATTGATAGGGATTAAAGAACAAGAAAAAATAAATGCAAATCAAAATAATTATATGAGCTTTAAGCAGTTAAAACTATACTTACATACATATTTTTACGTTTTTTTAATTATAAAATTTTAAACCGTGTGGCAACGTCATAAACCTAAACATAAAACATTTGCAAATATTTCCAATTTCACCCAAAAATATATATTTTTATATACATATATTCACTGTTATTGTAAATTTTAAAATTAATATATAACATATTAAATATATTAAAATTTCAATTTTTATAAATGTATAAATATAAATTCCAAATTAGCTGGCAACGTTATATATTTAAACTAACAAACCAACAAAAAACAAATATTTTTAGTACACGATTTTTGAAAATTTTCAAAAATCAATTGTTGTTATTAAATTTAAAAACAGGTGGCAACCTCATATAATCATAGTTTTGAAATAACAAAAAGAGTGTATGTATATTTACAATTAGATGGCAACATCATAAACTAGTAAATCATCGATAACATTTATCTCTTTGCACCCACTCTTCAGGCAAATTGGTCTTCTTGTTAATTAAGTGGCAACCTCGTGCTGTCATAGTTTTGAAAGAACTTTTTTTAAATAGTACACGTTTCTTACCTTTGGCATTTTTCTATTTGTTTATAAATATTTAAAGGTTCTATAAATGTGGCAACTCTCAATTTACTCCGTTCAAACTTCAAAAAAACTGAAGCTTTTGAAAATATAAAAACTCGTTTACTAATGAAAGAATTCGTTAACCTTTTAATTACTACAAAACTTGTTTCTAAGCAATTGGCAACGCCAGAACGACGAATTTCACCGAGACCAAAATTTTCATATAGGGATAGGATTATTTAAGCTTGGTATTTCTGAAGTGTTGCTTGAAAAAGCGTTTACAATTCAAATACGTTTTATGCAGATTTGACTTTGTAACTTTGATTCACGAGCAACCCATCAAAAGCATTATCCGACAACATGTTTGCTGAGCCGAGTATTATAAGTTTATAAACCAATTAATATAGAACTAATCCGATAAAATTCCGTGGAGGTTATTTAAATACATTAAACAGTTCAAAGTGAATTTGTACAGAATCTTTGATTAGATTCCATCACATAAATCTTAACTGGGGTATAGTTGAGGGTTGTGGACTGAGTTATGTTAAAAAAGTATATAGAACTCCTAACTTTAATAAGGTAAGGCGTACTTGTTATCAGTGCAAGGTTCTCCGAAGGCACGGATGATCTCATAAGGAGCACGATCTGTCTGAGTGAGAATCATGAGGCTAGGTACTTTAACGATTCTGATGAAGGTACGCATAAAAATTAAGGACCAACCAGCTTCGAGCATTAAGAGAGAACTTAAATAGCGCTAGTAAGAAGTAGGAAATCAAGTGCTGAACAGAGCCTCGAAATATCTAGCCGTGTTCTGATCATTGAGTTGCTGATGGGAGGAAGATAACTTGTGGCAATTAATTTAAATGAACGAAAGCTGGTTGTTCGACTAAAGCGGGAGAGTTCGCTATTGAAGTGACTTTAAAGTCACGGTAACAGGAATTCCTACATCTTTATATGGTATGCCAAAGTAGAGCCTGAGTTAATCGCGGTCGTTTCCAATACAGCTTTTGAACCCAAATACAGGTTATGTCGATGAACAGCTGACTAGGTAACAGGTTTAAGATGGTCTATGAGACGGCTTCGCTCTTATCTGATACTATGAGCTTTTAGTAATGAAGTACTGTATACCAAAGTACGATCTGAGTTAACGGCAGTAGCTCCAAATACAGTTCTTTACGCTGAGTCCATGTAACGTCGACGAACAGATGACTGGATAACACGTTTTAGATGGCCTGTCTCTCGGCTTAGGTTTGAGAAAGTTTGAGAGCTTCTGAGGAACAACTATATTTAGTTTTTGGAACATTAGCATCATCAAACTAGTCAAAATTGAGCCTGATGGCAGGTCGGAAGTTTCTATGGATGATGAAAGCAAAGCTCATGACCTTGCTTCCTTATGAAATTTTCGGATGATTTTCACTCATCCACACTGCTTTCAAATTCAATTTAATCTTCGCCACTTTAGCCAGCTTTGTCTTCTTCTAGCCAATTTCGCCCACGGCACATCTACTTAGCAAAAAGCCGTACTCCCAACCGCCTTCGCATGGAAATTGTACAAAATGTTTCAATTACTTGTCAGCTCAGCTGTACACAATAGCAACAAGCAACAACAATTAAGATACAAATCTGTGAAAGTTGTTTTCACTTTTGGCCTCCGCCCCACAAACCACTGCTGCGGCGGACCCCCTCAGCTATTTGCTATGCGCCTTTTTCTGGAGGGTGTTTTTGTGCGTTCTGTTGACTTTTTGCCAAAAATCAAAATTTACACAAAATAGCATTGAAGCCGCATTAATAACAACATGCAACAACAGTAACCACTATAACAACAACAGCCACCACAACAACAACTATAACAACGAAAGCACTAAGGCGACGCGTGCAGAAAGCGCCAATTGATTTGCGTGGATTTACGCGGTTTCGGGTGTTGGCACTTCCCGGCCAAAAGCCGACAAGCAACACATTACAATAACAACAAATTGCAGTTAGCAATCATAGCTGTCGAAAACAATTAAGCAAACACTATGGCAACACTGTCGTAGAAGACTGAAGACTGCGGCATTGCTGATAGCGGTAGGCGTAAAGGCGTTTCATTGTTGTTGTGGTTTTTGCTGTTTCGCCAAGCGAACTTAAGCGCTGCCACAAGGCGTTGGCGGCAAACTACATATACTCGCCACTTGGATAGATTTCAGCGCCGGAGAGAGAGTTTATACTTACATAAGCAGCTATGAACACCAGGATATCTAAGTAACAAAGCAAAATTTTCTAGTGAAAGTAAACAAAAGGCAAAAAAATTAAAGAGCAGCGAAGCGTATTAAATTGAATTGAATTAGAGAGGCGTAACAGTTGGTAGTGAGAGGCAGTAAGGCTTCATTAAATATAGCGACGACAAGAGAGGTGGCGGGGCAAAGAGTAGGTAAAACAAACGACAAAATTCCCTAGAGGAAAGACGGCCAAAAGCTTTTTCGAATAATTCAACTGCATTAAATGGGATTTCGGCAAAATGGATTTGGCGCTCTCAGCCGCTTCTTTTGCTTTCACTGCTTATTTAAATAGTTGGCAACGCCGCTATTAGTTATATTGCTGCTGCCTTAAATGGCAAAGAAGTGCGCAACAAATTTTCGTTTAATCGTAGACGAGCTCATAAAGTAATCAATGAAATTAGCGGTGGATTTGCGTAAACTAAAATAAATATGGGTGCTTCATTAGGAGTTTACGAAAAGTAGACTTGTAGAATTAACGATAGGAAATTTGAAATAGGGTTGCGGAAAGTAGTACTACATTCTAGAACTGAAAATCTACCAAAAAGTTGATAAAAGCACCTGTTTGGTAAACAGTTTCGATGCACGCTTCAACTAAAAACAACAGCAGGTGACTTAAGTACCTATGATTGGAGCACCTGTATGAGCCAAACCCATTTAGAGATTGTACAAACCGTCAGCTTTCCAGCCCCAGTCATAAGTACACACGGAACTTGTTAATTATCTTCAAATTAGAATATTACCATTTTTATTGCCAGTTCCGTGTTCAAGACATCGGTACTAAAACCATATGAGCTTATAGGATCCCTGAGTCCTTATTATCGAGAAATACATATCATCCTTACCCCTATTTCATGATATGAGTTAGTCGCCGTCATTTCCAATACAGTTTTTGATTCCGAGTCCATGTTACGTCGGCGAAGATCTGACTGGATGACAGGTATAAAATGACCTCGGCCCCGGCTAATATCTGAAGTGAATTCGCGAGCTTTTAAGGATGTAGTAAGTGCAGTGTTTGGAACATGTTCTCTATCCGCTGATGTATTCTATTAAAATGGATTTAAAATTGAGAACAGTTTAGCCAAAATTGAACCTGAAGATGAAGCGGAAGTTTCTATCAATGGAGAAAGTAATGTCGGTTCTTAAACTACCATACCTATATATAAGCTTATACGAACACTGAGTTTTTTTTGTATCGAATAATGGATGTCATCTGCTCCCTAATTGATGATCTAATCGACCAACTATACAAAGTGCTCTATTTAAGTATTGACTTGTTGAAGTTAAAATTTCAGTTGTGAGTAAAAAAAGAAAAAAATCGAACAAAACTTCTGAACAGTATCTTCTCATGGCCTGCCTAGAGATATATGAGGTGTAAAAGCTCTATCAGTGGTTATTATTGATTAGTACAGCAATTGGTAACTTTGAATAAAGTTTTTTGCTGACAGCCAAGTTGCGTTCCACTTGGAAACGTGGGCGTTCAGAAAAGTTCGAATAATCTTTAGAGAGTTTCCAAGCTGACTTTACCACTGATTCGAAAAACAAAGCAGTTAATTGTGAGCATATGCTAAGCTCCCCACACTTTAATACGTAATCCAACAACATCTAATGGTTCCCATGAGTTCTATGTTTCCATACATCAGCGCTAAACTATCAGAATCGCTTTAAGTTCGGATAAAGGTTTTTAAAGTACCGAACCCATAATATTTTAAAAAGTCTAGAACTAGACTTTAGATGCTAGATAAACTGTACTTTTCAGAAGAAATCACGCAAAAGCATCTAGTAAGCAGAAATTAGTTGCAACAAAAGTTTATGAAGCAATTAATAAACGGTTATGACTTTGAACAAAACAGCCAAGTACCTCCCAGAAATAGTCAGAAAAGCCAAATTTCAATCATATAAAATGATGAAAGTAGTGATTTCACTTCAGGAAGGTGGGGAAGTCCAGGTTGAGCTCGGAATTTGGATTCCAATCAGAAAAACATTCAAAATTATAAAAAACTATGTTCTAATTCTTATTTAATTGCCAAATGAACTGGAACTGGACAATAAAATATTATTAAAATTATAAAATAATTTAAGATCCCGATCAGAAAAATAATACAAATTTTAGAAAAGGTTGTTCTAATTTTCACTTAACTGTCAATATGGAATATATGAAATAATTGCTGGACATTAACACATTTTTGCAATTATATAACAACTCTCTATCTGTCGTTTAGTCTCTCGCTAACATACTTTTATAATTGTTTGAGATTCAAAATTTTTTTTTGAAATTTTGTTATACTAAATAAATTTTAATAATTTTCTTTTCATAATTGTTTTTCTATTTTTTTTTCATTCGTAAAACTTAAAGCAATTTTTATTTTTATTATATATTCTTTTAATTTTTTAAGTAAGTTTTTTTCGATTTAACCTTTTTTAATATCAATCAATTTTACTCATTTTTCGGTAACTTAATTTTTTTTTCTGTTTTTTCTAATTCATAAAAGCTTATTAAATAATAATCAATTTTTTTTTAATTTTGTAATATCAATTAATTTGCATTTTTTTTTCTAAGCAATTTCACGAAATTAATTTTTTTTTTTAATATTAATATTAATTCAATTTTTGAAAAACATTTTTTTTTTTTTGTAAGTTGTAATTTTTTTTTTGGAAAAATTTCAATTTTTCAATATTTCTGAATTTTGTATCACTTTTCATAGCTGTTTTGCACAAGAGAATTTATAATAACGGTAGCTGTCACACGGAGGGAAAATTCACTGTTCAAATAAAATATTTACAGCATTTTTATTAAAATCCTTTGTAATATTAAAAATATGAAGAAAAACGCTTCTTTATTTATAACGACAATTTAATTAAAACAATAATGCATAAAAAGCAGCGCATTATCTGCAGTAAATCAATTTTAGCGCAGCAACATAATAATATTTACATGGCTCATAAAGCTAATGACGATGCCGATACACATTTTTAACTTTTTTGTTTGTTTTTTAAATCAGTGTCAGTTGATAAATATTGCGCTTTATTTTATTGACGGTTTTCATAATGCATTCATAAAGGTCTTACAGCGTTACATTTATTTTAAATTTTTTTTTTTTTTAAATAAATTTTTATTGTTTAATATATTTGTTGATTTTTTACAAATGTTTATTGCCTTAATTTATTTTTTTACTATTTTGTTTAAATATTTATTGGTTCAGTTTTTTCATTTAAGCTTTTTTTTAGTTTCTCCCGCTTTGTTTGTCATTTTAGCCTTCAGCTGTGGCTTCGTTCAAACCAAAAAATACAAATAAAGAGATTGCGCATTTTTCCACACCACATTTTCTTGTTGTCATAATGAAATCCGCTTTACCATGAATATTATTGTAGTTTCCAGCAATTTTTTGTTTTTTTTTTTGTTTGTTATTTTTTACACTCATACACCTATATTTGCACATTCATATTTAATTTAAGCTCGCGATAAACTTTACAGCCAAACGTCAACAATGTTTTTTCTTTTGAAATTTCCGTCATTATTTATTTGCACAGACAGCGCTTTATCAGTTTGAAAAAAAAATTGTATAAATATCCCAGTAATGCTGCGCTTTCTTCTCATACAAATTAAATTTATTAAAATGACTTTTATTTACAATATAAAAATCATGAATATTTATATAAAAAAAATTTTTCATTGTGCATCCGTCGCAGCTGCTCAGTCGCAGTCAATTTCAGTGATTTCATTTCATAATTATTACATAATGCACTACCTCAGTTTATATAATTCAACAGCTCATTTTAAAGGTTAGTTTATTGCTTATTTTAATTGCATTAAATAATTCAACGGGTGCTCAGTTTGTATTTTGTTGGCAAGTGAAATTGGTTTATTGTCTCATTGACTAATTTGCGCTGTTACAAATGTCAATGTAGTAATTCATTTGACAGCTGTTGAAAAATATTAAAATTATGTACTACTTAATTTTTGTTGTGCGATATATTCGCATTTAATGTGCAAATTAACTCAATTAAGAGGAGTTTTTTGCTTCTTAAAGGGAATTATTTAAAAAATGAAAGCCTATAGTTATAACATTAATTAGGAATGAGTAAATTGGGAGAGAAAGACAGAGCGAAGTTAATTATCTGCATAAAAGAAACAAAAACGCAAAGATAGCACTTTCCGGCACGAATTTTTACAAAGCCATTTCCAACTTCTTATTAAAAATATTTTAATATTTAAATAAAAATATTTTATATAATATTTAAATAGAAATATTTTTTAATAAAATTTTAAAATTTAATTAAGTGTATTAAGCATTTGCATATTTTGTTTCGATTAAATATTTTTCGAAATTTAACTGCAATAATTAAATTAATAAACAGATAATTTGTATTTAATTAAATTAATTAAATTTAAATTAATTTAAACTAATTTATTTAAAATAAATTTTTCTTAGTGTAACTAAATTGTTAACTAAATAATTTTTAATTTTGTTATAAATTATTTTTTAATTAAAAGTTTACCTTTCCTATTTTTTTTAAAACAAATTATTAATTTTTCAAAAAG
The DNA here is from genome assembly GCF_042242935.1 of Bactrocera oleae. NCBI lineage: Eukaryota > Metazoa > Arthropoda > Insecta > Diptera > Tephritidae > Bactrocera > Bactrocera oleae. The sequence goes on from NC_091539.1 coordinate 8,784,895, forward strand.
TTTTTTTTATAAATTTTTTTTTAGTTTTATTAAAAACTTGTTTAGCAAAATTTAAATTTTTGGTTATTAATTTTTTATAACCGTTTTTGTAATTTTTAAATATTAAAATAATAACTAAATAATTTTTAATTTAAATATTAACAGAATGCCACAGCCATCAGTCCACGTTTAACGTCTCCAAATCGCTGGTCAAAATCGTGATCCTACTTCGTTGCTCGATTTCTGAATTTGTCATCTGTGCTATGCTCTTGATCGGGAGCTTCTGTTCTCTAATCCACACCTAACCTACTTCTTGCAGGCCATACAGTATGCGCAATCTATGACCCTGGCTGAGCTTAGCAATTGAATATTTTTTGTCTAAAAGCTAACGTTGTAGCGTCCTTCGTCGCTCCGTTGCCTTCCTCTCTTGGGTAGGTGTTCCATCCAGGCAACCCCTTTGAAGTTGTGTATGCCTATTTCGAGGCGGCATCTATTCAGCTCGGCACTGGAGATGCATAATATATTTCAAGTATTTTAAGTCCCTACTCTCCCGTCGTTCTTGACCAAAGGCGATTTATTGGGTATTTGCAGCTTATATAAAAATTCAAGCGGTTAATAATTCGACAAAATATATCCCTTGTAACCTAAGCTCAGCCATAAGCTATAATAACATTCACAAATACCAAAGATTTCTTACAAGAACTTGATTTTGATAAGTTGTCATGGCCATCATTCATATTTATATATATATATATACTTTATACGGTCTCTGACGTTTCTTTCTGGGTGTTACAAACTTCGTGCCAAACTCAGGGTATAAAAACTTTATTTGAAGAAAACCAAAACGCAAAACTTTACCCAAATTGTTAATCTGAAAAACAAGCAAAAATCAAATTAGAGAAATACACAAACAAAAAATTAGATTGTTCGAAATTTTAAAATGGAAAAATAAGTCAAATTAAAAAAACAAAAAAAAAATTTAATTGATTCAAAGCTTAAATTTGAATAAAACAAAAATTGAAAGTTAAATGGATTGGAAATAGTTTGATATAAAATACTTTTTCTTTTTACTTAGAATTTTATTTTATGCTTTAAATTTAGTAACAAATCGTTATATCATCAATCTATCAACTTTTAATATAATAAAATACACTTTTAGTAAAACCCATTTAAATTTTGTTACGCAAATATATCAATATTTTTTTTTTTAAATTTGCACTTTATGATAAAAACTCAAAAACCGCCATAAAACGCACACAGCTCCAGCCAACTACACTCAATAAATGCAAATGAAGTTATTGACGCGCGAAGCTGTAACGATAATAATCACATTATATTATTTTATTTCACTCCATTTTATTGCATTTTTGCATTTACACATTTTTATACGCACGCACATGTGTATAAAGAAAAAACTGCAACACATTTTATGACATCTTCGCCTAAAAAGTATGAATAACCAATAAATTTGACGCGGAAAAAATTTAGTCTGTTAAAAATATATAAAATATGTAAAAACGTTATGGAAAAAACTGAAAGCAATTGAGTTGTCGCGCATAAACATGAAACCAGCGCTCATAACAATTTTCGAAATGCACAGCAGTGGCAGTAGACTTGCTAATGCAACCTTGAGTATGTGTGTGTTTTGAAAAAAACAACACTGAGCCAATTTTTTAAACGCCAACACTTGTTTTTACAAGCCTTACGAGTGCCCTATTACATGCATACAAACATATACATATATGAATGTAAGGTATATCAACCATTCGCGTTTTCAGTTGCCAGCACATGCTTCTATATATATCTGTATGTGTACCTAAGCGCTTGTGACTACGCCTTTAGTCGCGTGCTGTTATGCCGAATACCAAATCTATGCGACACTATACAGGATGCCTTGAAGTTTTTTTTAGAATTATTTTCAAATATATGTATACATACTCATATATCTATATATATTTTTTCGATTTGTCGTTGCCTCCACTCTACTGATTGCTGATTTGTTACGGCTGCTGCTTTGTTGACCCATAAAAAAGTCGTAAATAAACAATCTTTGACTCGATGCTAAAAACACCTAAATATGTAGAGAGCGTGTTGAATAGCAACAACAAACAACAACAGCGTTCAAATGGTAAAATATAAAAATCGCGCAAAATAGAAACCCACACACACACACATACACATATAAATGCAAAGAAGCCACTCAATCCCGCATTGGCAGCATTACAATGGGCCACCGCGTGGTATGAGCAACCTTTCAATTTTTTTGTACGCGCTTACGCAATCAACTCAAAAATGCATGAGTATGAGTGTTTTTTCAGCTGCGCCACAATAATTTGTTAGGGTGTTTGGTTAAACCGTGCATAAGCAGAACAGTAAATTGCAAAACCAACAAAATAAAATGTTTTTTTAATTTGCTACTAAAAAGAAAAAGGTATTTTGTGCTAGAAAAAATCTATAAAAAAGATTCGAAAAAATAAAAATATTATGCGCACACAGCAGGAAGTGGCCTTAAAAATAGCTGCATAGTTGCAATGCGCAGTGATTTGCTGCAACGCGGTATTATAATTTGTTACATTGTCGCTAAATGGCAAGAGTTGCAAAAATAGGAAGGAATAGACACATATGTATATACATACTAGGGTGGGTCAAAAAGCTAATAGTATTGTAGAGAATTTACTGCTATACCAAATTTTTTACAAAACTATGAGCTTTGCAATTTAAAATGATGCTTTTGCAATGAGTTATAAAATTCAAACAAATTTGCGTTAAAATAGTCAAACTTCAAACGTTAATATCTTTTAAACGGTTCAGGTTACGAAAATATAAATAAATAGTATTAAATTTCCTACAAAATTCATTGATTTAAATATGGCTTCAAGTAGTTGGAAGCCAGATATTAATCTTTTTATCCGAGGACCTTCCCTTTACAAATAAGAGCTGATACTTGGAGAGCCCTTCTTTGAGATGTCCACCAATTAATTTTTCGGAAATCAAACGAAAAAAAAAACATTTATTTTTTTCAACTCACCCTTATACAAACATATACAATTATAAAATAAAAATTAAAAAAATAATTTTGAAAAAAAATATAAGAATGAGGGAGCGTCATAACATAATTTTAAATAACATATTGTTTTTAATTATCAAAAAAAATTAAAATAGAAAATTCTTAAAAACAAAAATTTTACTAAAAAATATTGTTTTGTAAAGTTATTTTTAAAATTGACAAAAAAAAATATTTATATATTTCTAAGAAAATAAACAAAAATAAAAATGATAATGAATTAATTGACAAAGAGATATTTATTTTAATAATTTAAAATTAAAATAAAAAAATTTTTTTGACAAATAATTGTTCTTACTAAAAAAATGTTTTTGATTATTAAAAATTTCGAAAAGATGAAATTTTTAAAAACAAAAACAGCACTGAAACAATACTTTGAAAAAAAATTGAAAAATTAAACAAAAATAATAATAAAAAATATTTTTAAAAAAAGAACTTTTTTAATTATTTAAAACCAACAAATAGTAATTTTTTAAAAAAGAAATTATTGAAAAAATACTTTGAAAATAAAAGTCTAAAGTTGTTTAAAATTTTTTCAAAGGAAGTTACTTCTTTACACATTTTTCTAATTATTATATTATGTTAAAACTATAAAATTGGACAACCAATTTTAGTGAATATACTTGGACTTTGAATGTACATATGTATGTATATTAAAATAAAATTAAAATTTAAGCAGTTTACACTTTTTTTTGGTTTTTTTTTCTTTCCTTAATTGAATTTTGAGCAAGTTTTTTCCAAATAGTTTCTAACATTTTTTTTTTAACGCCTTTCATTAATCTTTGGAAAGTTTTTAAGAAAACTTTGAAAAAAAACGTTTATTTTCAAAACTTTTCTCTTAATATTTATATTTTGTTATTTTAACAAACATTTTTTTTCAATTATTATTTTTTCTCACAATCCTCTATGAGTAAATGTTTAGTTAAATTGCAATTAAGTATAGTATTCACAATTTTTACTGCAATTGCTTTAAGAATTATATTATATTTTCGAAATTTATTTATTTATTATTATTTTTTGTGCTTTTGTGCCAAATATTTTCTAACATATTTTTTTATATTTTAACTTAAAATATTGCTTTAGAGAAACGTATTAAGATAGCACTTGTATACAAAACTTCTTAAACTACTTAACTTAAAATATTTTTTTATTTATTATTATATTCGAACCTATTTTTTAATTATACCATATTATAAAAATATCGCAATGTTAATAGTTTCAGATAATTTATATCTTTTATAGGTTTCATTCACAAATTTTTTTTAAGACTTTTCTGGCAAATTTCTTTTTTTTTAAGTTTAACATGATGAAATTTTTTTTATTTATTTATTTATTGATTAAAACCCCAAAACCTTATAATTTTTTTTTTTAATTATTTAACTTTATATATATTTTGTAATTATTGAATGAACTACCATATATTTATAAATTGTTATAAATAATTTTAAAAAAAATTGGGCAAATTATTCAAAATTATTTAAAAACTTTAACAAAATATTAAAAATTTAAAAAACACATTTTATTTTGATTTTTTTTATTTATTTATGCATTAAATATTTTTTAGGCAATATTTTGAAAATAAAGCGTAAACTGTCTATTTTTAAGCCTAATTATATATCCTTTTTTATATTATAATTTTTTTATTTTCACACTTTCACTCAATTATTCAATAAATTTAACATGATACACATATTTTTTATTTTAGTAAGAATTATTTTTATAAATTATTTTAAATTATTAAAAAAATTTTGTTAATCTGAATTTTTGCCTTTGTTTATAATTTTAATGACCTTTTTGATATATTCCGTAAATAAAAAGTAATGCGCCTACTTTGGATTTCTCATATATAATATTATATATTAATTTTCCAGACACATTTTCCAAATATATTTTTGCTATTATTTTTTAACTAGCGCTTAACAAATTTTTAACAGCGACATTTTTTTTAAATTTTTAACAGTAATTTTTTTCCAATATATAAATATTTTTTTTTTTTTTTTTTGTATCAAGAATTATTTTTTAAATATTTTAAAATTCTATATTACTAAAAATTTTAGATTGTTTAGTTATTATTTTTTTTTTGTGTCTACCTAAAATTTTTAATATTCTTATTAATTATTATCCATGAATTTTTAACTTTTCACAAAAGAGAGATAGTTCCGCTATAGTTCGGCTAAATATTATAACAGCTTCTATTTTATACTTGTGGTGTAAATATTTTTAAAAATAGCTTTCAAGTTTTTTGTTCTGAATAACCAAACTACCCAACTGCCCCAGATCTAGATTCAACCCTAAAAAGTACACTTTGGAATGTAGATTAGATGTACCATATAGACGCATGTGTTTATACTCTCAAGTACTATATTTGTACAAGTATATACGAAATTTTTTAAGTACACGCACGTTAAGCGGCGTAGACCTACATACGTGCATCTACGTGGATTATTAGGGATTATGTCAGCTCGTACAAGACGCAAAGTGGCACTTTGACAGTTATGCTTTTTGTATGTGCCATATATGCATGTGTTTATATGTGCAGGTATGCAACATGCTCAAAAACCCAACTACAGCATCATACAGTTGCACAGCTACACTTAACCATAAATTTACTGTTATTTTCACACGTACTCGTACATGTTCATTTAATCGTTTCTGTGCTGTATGCTTTATATAATATATATTATATATATACTCAGCCATATATATGTAGGGAGACACATACTTTTCACAACTCCGCCATAATATTTTCACCGTTGAGCCACAACGCATTAAGTTTGTCTATTTTAATATTAGACACATTGTTATTTGTATACTTTTAGGCGCATAAACGGGCATTAAATCTTTCGCCTTACTTTGTAAACACTTGACAGCTGACAGCACTTGCTGTACTACATATTTACGGCGATAAACCGAAGTTGTGGAATTTCATATATTAAATTATAGGTTTAAACGTCAGCAGTTGCTGCATATATTTAGGCGTTGTATAAAAAAGGGGTTGCATATGTGATACACATACTTTGTTTGGCAGCGCTGTTTTTAAATGTGACACTAATTGCCTTTAATAATACCAAGTGTTCAGTTATAGCTTTTTGTGGATTCTAGAACCCACATTAAGATATTACTTTACGGCTTAAATATACCTTTTTATGCTGACTTTTCTACTAAGCTTCAGTTACTACTTTTGAAGTGCAGCAGTTTTGAGATTAGCTGCCAGGTGTAGAAAAGCAAGACAATTGACGCCATTTTTTTGCAGCGCATGTACTATTAAACCGATTTTTCAGATATATATACATATATTTTTCTAAAACTTTTCCAACTACGTTTCTACAAACAAAATTTTTTTTTTAAATTTCTTTTATTCTATGTATATAAAAAGTTGAAAAGTCTGCGAAGCATCTGCTTATAACTCTTAAAATTATATTTTTAAAAACACGAAATTTTGTAAACTAATTAGTTATAATAAATAGAAAATATACTGTGACTGTGATGCTTGATCGGTTGACTATTACGTACATACTCATATGGACCGATTATTCAGATATAACATTTTTTGATAACATTTTGCTATTATGTATACAAAACTGGTACTAAAAATTATTCAAATTCGATGACTACAACATATAGCTGCCATTGAACCGATTGTTCAGATATGACAAATTGTGGTGTACCTGCCTTAATTGTTTAGCTAATAACGTGAAATTTTGTGTATTGCTTGACTATAATATAAGCAAAGCAAAGGCGTAAATTTATTAAAATCGGTTGACAATTACATATAGCTGCCATACAATCGTTTGTTAAGATATGCGAGTTTTTGCCATAACTTCTTCAATCAAAAAGATTAAACAACTACAACATATAGCAACCATATAAATGTAAAGTATTTGCAGCAACGGCGCTCAAAAGTATGCTATACAAAGCGACATTACTTTGCAATTTTCAATCAAAAACTATATTTTAATACTTTTTCGATATTTTTTTCATTATTTCTCCTCACCAATATATAATAATTTTTTCAATATTTCTCTACTATTATCTAATGATTTATTTTTTCTAACTTTTCAATTACGTGCTAATTTGTTTCCAAAGCAATTCAATTACTCATCGAAAGATAATTAAATTTTCCACTGCAAATCAAAACTAAACAAAGCTAATTTAATCACAACATTCTAAGCGATTTGCTATGCATGCATTTTCATCTTTCATCTTTCTATGAATTCATTACAGCTTGCAGCCAAACGCGAGCGATTGCAATTTGAAAGCAAAAGAATTTCAACAGCTGTGGGAAAATCAGCGCAACGAATTCATATCAAACTTTGAACAGACTATTTAGGGTAGCTAAAAGCTGCGCAGGAGCGCGCAGCAAAGCAACAAAAAATTGTGGATAAAGCAACAATAACAAGCAGCAAAAACAGCAGTAGCAGCAGCAGTTGCAGGTGAGTACCAAGAAAATTGCTATAAAATGTAAAAACAAAAAGAAATTTATTCTATAGCAACTTTATACAAGTCCGATATTTTTCAATCTTGCTTTCTGGTTATATGCTGCTGCTGATTTCGTATGCAATCTTTTCGATTTGCGATATTTCTTGCAATCTATTTTTTCACTGCAATTTTAATACACTTAGAGTGTTGCCAAAGGCAATAAAAATGCAAGCAACGCTTGGCTGCACGAAATGTGCGAAGCGAAATGCCAGTTTTGTGTGTAGTGGTGAGCTGTAATAACTAAGCAGCTGCAGCAGAAATTATGCAGCAACGAAAAGGTTATAGGGCACAAAGTTACACACGCAATCGCACACACATACATATAAAATAACCTGCACACAAAGTAAGCGCGCACACATATGCACTTTTCAGTGAAAAAACAAATCGAAAAAAATAAAAACAGCGCAGCAAAGCAGTAAATGAATGACTGCGCCAACGAATTATGTCGAGCAATATAAAACAAAGCATATTTTTAGGTGCAGCTGCAGCTGCCACCAGACTTATGCTAGCCGCATGGCCAAATGATTGCAAGCTGGCAAACACACACTTACCTTCATATACAACATAATTTCAAATGCGCACACACATACACTGATACACACATATATAGATAGGTATTTAATATGTGTTTGCGTGTTATTCTAGCTTCGTATAGTTTAGTTAGCAATAAACCAATATTGGCCATGCATTGCCTGTCAGCATTAGCCATTGTATGTGTGTGCGTGTGTGTGTACGTCGAATTTGGCTTGCGACCAGCTAAAAGTCGCTGAAATATATGGAAAATATGGCAGCATTAACTAATGTAAAATGCAAGCGCAGCTCAGCTGTGCTGCTGTGGCAGAATTATTGCCAACAAAGCGCGCATAAAATATGTGATGACAAAAATTGTTCACATATTTTTTAATAAATATTTACCGTTAATACTTTTTTATGCAACATACTGTTTTTATAATGGCTTACAATATGTTCTTCTTTTTCAAATATTTTTATTTCATATTTTTAAGCTGTTTTCAAATCTTCGTTTTTAAATATTTTAAAATTTAGTTTAAAAAATTTACTATTCAAAAGTTCAGCAGTTTTTTAGCAGCTAAAATCAATTTTTTATATATTTTCCTCAAATATTTACACCAAGAAATGATTGCATTGTCTTAACAGTGCACAAATTTTGTTAGAACAATTTTTTGTTTTTTTATATGCAATCTTTATTTTTTATAGTACACAAATTATTTTTAACAAATTGCAAAAACCAGTAAACAACAAAAAATTAATTTAAAAACTGTTTTTATGTTTTCAACAACATATTATAAAAACAAAAAAAATATATGTAATTTTTTTTTAGTTACCTAATGATTTTTTCCATAAATAATTTTTTTTTCTATTTCGACTTTTTGAAATTTTTGTGCAACTCAAATAAGCTTTATAACACGCTTTGTTTTTTACAAGCATAATTAATTTTTTTACATATTTTTTATTGTTTATTTTTAAATTTATTTTTTATATTATTTTTTACAATAATAAATTTTTTTTTGTTTTTTTATTTATTTATTTCGACTTTTTGTGTGTGATTTATTTATTTTTAATTTTTTGTTATTTATTTTAATTTATTTAATTTATTTCTTATTTGTAAAATTTTTTTTTTCTTTATTTCAAATTTTTAAAATTTCTGTGCAACCCAAATAATCTTTCTAACAGGTTTTCCTTTTAGCAAGCATAAATAACATTTTTTGCATTTGAATTTTTTTCATTAAGTTTTTTTTTTTGTTTTTATCAGTTTTTTTAATATATTTCCCTATTAATTTCAATAAAAATTAGTTTTCAAATTTTTTTTTATAATTTTTTATGTACATATTATTTTTGAAATTCCTTGATTTTTATGCTTTATAAAGTATACTGTTCGAATAGTACACAAAACAAAAAAATCATAATTTACAAAATATTATTTAAAACATATTAGTATTATTTAAACTTTTTTTTAATGTTTAAAAAAATATTTTTTGCCTAAAAAATTTTATCTGACAATTTTTATGACGACACATTTTAGTAAAATAAATATTTTTTATTTATTTGCATATATTTTTTCACTGTAAATCGTTTTTAAACAAGCTTTTGGGTTTTCGAAACAATAACTTTTATGATTTTCTTTATTTTTGTGCAAATGTTTTTTAATTTCATTAATATTTATTATACTTCTACTCCTACGAAATATGCATTAAGAATTTTGAAAACCAGTTTTGCACGAAAATGTTTTTCCCCAAACATTTTTCTGATTTATTACATTGTATTTATAGATGTTCGATCTTATATTTAAATTTTTTTTTTAAATGATACTTTTGCCTTTTTTTTATATAAAAAAAAATGTACGAATATTTTTTTTAAATTTTCAATATATCAACAATTGTTTTAAACCAGAACCAGCTTTATTGCCTTTAAAACACAGTAACATTTTTAATGTAACTTTCCATATATTTAAAATATTTTGTTTTTGTTGAAAACTGTAATATCTTTATATAAATACTTTCAGCATTTTTATTATAGTAGTCATTGAATTCCACATAAACATATTTTCCACTAACACCATTTACAATCGTCAAAAAAGAAAATAAATTTTAAAAAAACATTTAAATAGTTTTTTCCATTAACCCGATAGCTACGAGCTGCCGACGAAAAGCCTTTTTCATACACTTTATTGCTGGCTATAAAGTTTGATTGCATATTTTTTGGCGCTTAAGCGCACCGGGGAATATCCGTGTACATTCAGCGTTTTCCAATATTTTTTCTTTACTTTACGCTTCAATTTCTGCGGCTCGCTTACGTTTTTTTTTTTCATCGTTCAAAATGTTAATGTCAAAAATTTACTAAAAGTGAATTTATTACGCACATAATGGACGTGTAGTGCGCTGCGGCTTGGTGAACACGCGCTACGGTGTAGCATACTATTAGGAGTGAACGGTAAACTTTACCGTTTTAAGGGTAATGTTAATAATAAAAAGTATGTTTAACTAATTTAGTTTTTTGTTTGATATTATTTAAATGGAGTTAAAAAAATAGTGCTCCGAAAATCTGAAATCCATACTTTACGCATGACTTCTATAAAAATTAGGTCTCTGCATTGTGATACCGATCTTTGTTCTTTTATATCCTGAGGGAAGCATATTAAGTTTGCCACGAAGTTTGAAAAATGATGAGCTGAGTCGGCTTAGCCATATCCGTCTGTCCATATGCATATGGACGAACTAGTCACCGAGTTTTTGAAATATCGACCTGAAATTTCGCACACATCAGTTTCTTTCCCGGATGCTGCTCGTTTATCGGAATTGCCGCTATCGGGCACTATAGCATATAGCTGCTATATAAACTGAGCGATCAAATACAAGTTCTTGTATGGAAAACTTTCTTATTTGGCAAGATATCTTCACAAAATTTGTCACAGGTTATTCTACAAAACAGTGCTACAATCTCTGAAGAAATTGTTCTGATTTGACTGCTATACTACTATACAAACTGAACGATCAAAATCAAATTCTTTTCTGGCAACATTTTTTTATTTGTGAAGAGTATTCTAGCTTCGGGATCATTTTTAAAGATTCTGTTGTAATTTCATCTGCTAAACCAACCACCCTGTCTTTACTTCGCGTTCATCAAACAATTCTATTGTATAAAATATAACGCCGCACACATAATTCCTTTCCCCTTTATGAAAAAGTAAAGCAAAAGAAAAAACGCTTCGTTTGAAAAGAAAGAACAACAGCGAAAACAGGTCAAACCGCAGACAAAGGAAACACGCTTTTTAACAACTTTGGCAGCTGTGAAAAAGAGCAGAGCCAAGAGCGAAATATGAGCAGCATGTATAACTATTCATACATATACACATGCATTTATGTGTTCTTGTGTATGTGCGATATGTGCGCCTCTATCTGCCTAATGCAACCCAAGGGAGTTATATATTTGCTTTAGCAATTTCCTAAATCCCTCACTTAGTTACTTTGGTGCAATCAAACTCAACGCGAGCGGCATTACTTTGAGAGCGGCAAACAATTTTCGAGAAAAAGGCAACAATTTACAAAGTGTGGCAAGCCAAAAAAGGCGCTGCTAGGATGTATAGCTTGTATATGTATTTGTGTATATGTGTAATCATATGTGTGTGCTTTCTAATATTATTGTAGCCCTACAATGGCGTACACTAGCCGGCCACTAAATTTTTATTCGACACCAACAGCAATTTCTTTCGATTATTTCTTTATTTTTTCCTATGTTTTGTGCAACGGAAACTTTTGTACTTCCCAAGGAGTACAAAAAATTGGCGGAATTTCACAGACCGCCGCACGTTAGCCTCATATATTAGTTAATCCTTTGCACCCGCGGTCATGTCGAGTTGCAGCAAAAGCCTGGTCGAGTAGTAAAAAGCAGCACACACACATATATACCCACATATATACACAGACATGTTTGCGCAATACCGTTACGTGTATTGAGGCCAAAAACGTGTTGTCTTTCCAACTGCTGCGCCAAAAACAAAGAAAGCAGCATCTAAAAAAAAAGCAAATATAAATTTCTCTTTGGCAAGCGCGCAGTGGCAGGCATCGTACATGCAATAGCACTGCTGCCAGGCAACAAATTGAACTGCCACCAACAACGCCAATACCGTTATAAGTGTAACATGGCAGCGCGCACTCTTTCCTTTTTGGCAATCCGCTAGCCTGCAGTCCACAACCCGTATGTGCTACGAAGCACACACACACAAACACTTTTACAATAATATATGCTCACATGCAGCGCCTTTGCTTAACCCTTGCACTCTGTAAATTTGCCGAAATTGCTACCAGATTGTTGTGGAAATGAAAAATAAATGCCATTAATCTCTTGCCATTTATTTGAATGCTCGGTTGGACCGCTAATTGTCATGCGCTTGTGAGTTGGCTGACAGTGCGCTTCATACGTATATAACCGTGATTCGCTGAACTATTTACTTATGGCGCTTGCTTAAGAGAGTTCTTGCAATTTAAATGTCTAGAAAGTGGCAAGTACGACACATTTACGCTAAAATTACCTGCGATCCAGGAGTGGGATTCGTACATCAATTACTTCCTAGTGTATGTGTATATTATAACCTTTATAATTTCAGTGATAGCTGTTAAATAGACAGCACTTAACCAGTTCTGTATAAACTCTTCTTATGTTGATCACAGCATCTTGACTATACTACTAGATCGAAAATTTCCTACAATATTCCCATTCTATTGCATCTAGTCTGGTTTCATACCAGTTAGTTTAGTTCCATACCAAATGTTTGCCAAGCAAAGAAAGGACAACACATTTGCTTTACGTGAGAAATTTCAAAGAAAATACGTACCAAATGCTCGCTAACAGTGCTAGTGTCATATCGAGCTGTCCTTTTTTAACAGAATGGTCATGCATATATTATTTTTCACTCATCTAAAGCCGCCCTAGATGACGCTAGAATCCGCTATGCATTGTTATAAGCTCTAGACAATTTGCAGCTTTCATTGTTTTTCGTTAAAAAACTAACCTTCGAATAGTAAATTCCCACGTTCGGGGATTCTTATTCACAATCGATCGGTGTTTGTCGAATTTTCGCGAACCTTGAAAGAGTCCATTATAAGCAGTAGCGACGGCTTAGTTAAAGAAAACTTTGAACAGTAATTCAGTACATCTTATTAAGTGAATTCGGCTTTTATTTGTACGAAAAACATCCGATAAAGATCTCTGAGTCTGTTCTCACCTGCAATTGATTGATTGCAGCGATTTTAGACAAGACATCGGCAAATATTCGCAGTAACTCGCCATGAACTGTTTTCTAAGATTGTTCTGTTGTCGTTGTTGTATTTCCCAAATATTTGTGAGAAATGCAGCCCTGAGGCGGACAAAAATTTGAATCCATTCCAGTTGCTTAAAACCGACTCTCGTGACCTTAAAACAGATTCCATCTTATCACTATCTTCTTCGGAAGACTTTGTGACTAAAATCGGAATCGATGTTGTACCCCGTTCACCTCAGTTTTTTATGTAAGTGATGTGCAGACAGAGAGACCAGTAGGCGAGTCTAAAAATAAAAATTGATCTCTTTATTCGAATATAGTTAAGAAGAACCATTGTTATTATATGTGAACATTTAGAACCGCGAAAGGCTTAGACTATATTTTGGTGCAAGGTTTCGAAGATATATATGTCGCACTTCGTGCATATTAGTTACAATGGTAGTCAGTTTAGTCGATTGGAGGAGCTACTTAGATCGGAGTCCGTCTTCTCTGTGGTAATTTCCTTGTCCTCAGTCAGCTTTCATTTAACTGCCTGGTATTTTTTAAAGACCTCGTAAACAATAAGTCGTTTATTAATCGAAAGTTTACTTAATCACGAAATGGTCCTTACATATTTGATGTTTCCAGGGAAACAAACTCAGCTACCACCAGAAGTTATAGCCTTACCTACTTTTATTTAGATCCACTTGACTGACCAGCTAAACTGAGCGCTGTATTATATTAAAAAAATTAGTATATGTCGTCTTAATGGTCATTATTCATAGAAAATATTCGACATTTTAAACATAAAAGTCTATAAGTCGTAGTTAGAATTACTATATCGAGGGGTAGCAATATATCTAGGATCTTGTATTAATCTACTCTACTGCTACATATGTTAGACTGGTTATGCGGAGATCGTTACAACTTATTAGTTTTGATTTACGAATGAGGACTCTATTCCGAATTGCTTACACTAAAGAAGCTGGAGTTGCTAGCGTGATTCTACAAAAAATTTTGAGATCGGCTTTGAAATTTTTTTGTATAAATGCTGGTTTCCAGCTGTATCCAATTGTCTACACTTTCGAACTTATGACGCTAAACGGAATTATGTGAAACGAGGCGCCAAACTGCTGATTATTTTTTTAACCGCAAAACATTCTTCGCATTGTGTTTCTTTGCAATTTGATCTAGCCTCCAATGGCTCTGATTACATTCCTACATTCTTTAGTATTTATTTATAAATTTATTTTGCTTTAATTCCACTGTCACAACTAAATCTTCATTAAATGTGACATTTACTTCACTGAGTTCGACAATATTTCTTTCAACCGGCATTAAAGTGCGCATCATAAAAAGCACACCACCCGCTTAAGCAGTTCCAATTACACACGAGAGACCGTCTGACTGGTTGCGTCTCATATTTCGCTCATCAATTACAGACGGGAGTAAGAACTTTGCTTATTTTCTACTTAAGCGCTGGAACGCGGCATCAATTCATATGTGTTGGCTGGTTAGAAATATATATAAGTATATGTAGATCTACATTCAATATATATATGTATGTGTGTATGTTCAAAAAATTTTTTTGTATATGTGTTGGCAACGAAAATTGCAATTGCATATTGCGCTCCACAACCGCAATGTCAGCAATTTATCATTTTTCAACACAGCAATATTGATGTCACACACACACGCACACATACACACGCTTACTTGCATATAAATTGCAGCACTGAGTTAGCTAGATAAAATATACATTTATATTGCCATGCCCAGCAGCTGTAGCATAACTTAAGGCGCATTGAGATATAATCTTCCAACAAACACACACACATATGACATTGTAACAGTTTGAGTGCAGTTTATATGTGTGTTTGTGTGTGGCGATTAAGGTTACTCATCTGCAATACGCTTACCATTCGCTTCACTCATTCGTTTTAACACTTATACACCTCGCGTTTTAAATACCAACACATGCGCCGAATGTAAAAGTGCAGCTTAACGGTAATGCCATACAGTTGTGTAGCACACATATGCATAAGCATTTGTGATCTGCTAAAGAAACTTGCACAGCGCAGCAGCAAGGCGCTGCGTGGAGTCAGCTAGAAATCGCTCCCTTGTGCTTAGCAGACAGACCAAAAACTGTAACTCATTTAAAATGCCTTTTTCAACCAGCTAAGGCAGCGAAGAAAATCAGAAAAAGTTGCTTGTAAAATTTTTCGTAATGAAAAGTGTAAGAAAGTTGCTCGGCAGCAGTATCAGTCAGCCAACAGGCATTTGTATGTTTGTTATAGAGGCCGTTGCTCGTCACTCGCAGCTGGCCGACAACAGTTAGGTTGTTTATAGCTGCAGATATGCACGTGTGTGAGTGCTGTTGTGGTAGTGAGCAGTGAATGAGTGAAATCAGCAGTGAAAAATCGCAAAATGAGCTCAAGTTCATTAAAAATGCATTCATCTACAAGCATGTGCTGCAGTTGTGTACAAGTGCATGCCTGTAGAAATTGTGCTGTTTTTGTTGGGAGTAAGAACTGCCTAGTAGGGAAAAAGATAGATGGATTTATGACTTTTGTAAGGTCATCCTTAATATTTCCGATAAAGATAAAGATGAAAATAAAAACTAAACTTTTAAGACTAGGATTGAGGTTTAGACTTAAAATTAAACTTAAACTTAAAAAAATAAAAATTAAAATTAGCTTAAAACTGAATTTAAAAAAATTGAAATTAATATTACAATTAATATTAAAATTCAAGTTCAAATTCCAATTCAAATTCAAATTAATATTTAAATTAAAATTAACATTAAAATTAATATATAACTTAAAATTAATAACCATTTTAAAAATTAAGTTAAGTTTAGATTTTTTTTAGTTTAGTTTTAATATAAATTATAATAATTTTTAATTCAAATTTAATTTTAATTTTAATATTAATTTTAATTTCGATTTTAGTTTAAGTTTTAATTTTAATTTTAATTTTACTTCTAATTTTAGTTCTAATTTTAAATTTAATTTTATTTTTAATTTTAAATTAAAATTTAATTATAATTGTAATTTTAGTTTTAATTTTAAATTCAAATTTAATTATAGTTTTAGTTTTAATTTTAATTTTAATTTTAATTTTAGTTTTAATTTTAATATTAATTTTAATATTAATATTAATTTTAATTTTAATTTTAATTTTAATTTTAATTTTAATTTTAATTTTAATTTTAATTTTAATTTTAAATTCAAGTTTAATTTTAATTTAAGTTTTAATTTTAATTTTAATTGTAATTTTAAATCTAATTTTAGTTTTAATTTTAATTTTATTTTTAATATTAAAAATTTAAATTAAGATTAAAACTGAATTTAGAAAATTAAAATTCCAAACTAAAATTCACATTAAAATTAAGATTAAAACTGAATTTAAAAAATTAAAATTCCAAATTAAAATTCAAATTAAAATGCAGATTAAGATTTAGACTAAAACTTAAACTTAAAATTAAGCTTAAAAAATCTAAATTAATATTAAAACTGAAAATTAACATTACAGTTCAAATAAAAAATGTTAATTAAAATAAAATTAATTTAAAATTACTTAATTTAGATTTAAATTAAAATAAAACTAAAATTTAAATTAAAATGTAAATTTAAAGTAGAAGTAAAATTCAAATTCACATTAAAATTAATATAAAATCTAATATTAAACTAAATTAAATTTAAATTAAACATAAACTTAACTTAAACTTAAACTTAAAATTATACAAACATACGGAAAAAAACATCATTACATCAATTACTTACTGGCCACCCTAACAACAATAAATAAAACCTACATATGTTGCACATAGAAATGTACATTTATACGTTCAATTCCATTTGCCACATGTGACTGTGTGTCAATGTCTTAGCGCATGAATAATTGCTCACGCTTGTGTATTTGACAAGTGAAAGGCAGCAAATGTATGCCATTTGCAGCTAAATAAAAAAAGCAGCACTTTTGCAGGCAATGTAAATTCTTAAGATGAGATATTAAATGCAAAAGATAAAAGAAAGATTACAACAAATAATAAAATAAATACACAGAATACAAGCATTTTAACGAAGACAAGGACACGGCATTCACTTGTAGCGGAAAGAGATTAAATTTTAATGAAATCCTGCATACGGCGACAGCGTTTTAAATTAATAAAATTGCAGGGAATTTTAAGGCTTAGAATATTATAGAAAAAATAATTTAGCACTGCAAACAAACCTACATTTCTAATTTCCTAGTAGTTTTTCAATGAAAACCCGTCTTTTTATTCAAAATACCTTCCATCAATAAGTGTGGGTAGCATATAACTCAACATATTACTTCGTTATTTCACTATCACTAACATTTTAATAATTTAGCAATACGAAGCCTCTTCAATTTTTAACTTCTACTTATTTTTGAATTAAATTGAAAAATATAAGTAGCAAACATTTAGGCGCACAATATAATACACTATTAATTTTTAGTTGCTTCTTATTTAGTGTTTCAGTGCACAGGCGCTCATAATTTCAAAGGCTTGGCTATCACTTCATCACAATAATTGATTGTATTTATCTTAGCATACTTGTAAGCGTCTACAGTCAGTACTATCTAACACTATGGTCTTAGTTCACTAAAGTTTATATGCTCTTCAAATTCTTCAAACATGTGTTTTTAATCCAAATAACCTACCATCAATAAGTGTGTAGCTTACATTTAGGCGCCCAACATATTATATTACTAATACAAAAACTATTCAATTTTCGACTTCAACATATTCTAGAATTCAATTCAAAAAATGTGTGTAGCATACATTTAAGTGCTTAATATAATAGATGTTGATGTTAGTATTTAGTTTCTTCTACTTTATTGTTCCCAAGCACATACGTTCATAATATTATAGGCTTGACTAGTACTTCATTACAATACTTGATTGCACCTATGCATAGCATACTTATAGACATCCACAATCAATAATATCTACTTACAATGGTCGTAGTTCAGTAAATTTTCTATTTATTTCCCGGAAATGTAACATTTTAATTAAAATAATGTGTTTCGTAAACAAATACTTAAGCTTCTAAGCGAATAATCGAAACATAGCATACTAAAATAGACTTTTCAATTAGTACTGTTACCAAAAACCTAACACATTTTCTGGCAATCAATTTAAATTACAGTTAACTACTTCAAATATATCAATATTTAGTTGCCAGGGTTAATTTGCTAATAGCAATTTGCATTGCATATTTTTAGGTAGTTTTGTAATCATGCGGAGGTATTAAAGGAAATTTAAATTAATTGCTAAAGCACTTGAAAGATTTATTGATTCGCAAAACGAAAAACAGCACTATCTTGTTAAAAACGTTGCCTACATATAGGCGCTCAAATATAAAAACAATGCAAACATAAACATAGCGCAGACAAATAGTTAACTTTTTATGCTTTTTAAATGAAAAATTCAAATTACTTTCGCATTTGTTTGCTTAAAACTTCAACGTAAATAAGCATTGCATACTTTCAGGTGCTTATCAAACATGCAAGGAGATTTAATTTCGTTAAAAGTTGTTACAAACAAAAAGTGCTATTAGAGTCTACTTTTGAATGCAATGACAAAAACAAAAAAACCAAAAATAAAGCCGAAATATACTGCTATACCTGTAAACCACGTCTAAAATCTTTGGTAATATTCTCAGACAACAGAAAAGCGCAATGTCATGCGACTTGATAATTTTGCATTGCAAAGAGGTAGTTAAAATAGCATTAGATGCAAAGTTGTACTAAGAAGTAGCAAAGCCACAAACATTACGAAACAAATGTAGACCACTTTTGGGCGGCAAAACTTGATATAACAGCTAGAATGAAATTATATGGAGTAAAAAATATAGGTGCGTTTTTTTCTAGCTAAAATGCATGACAACACACAATGTTAAGAGAAACTGGTGCTCAATGCATTTAGAGCGGAAATAATCGCACAATTTTAGGCAAAAATCCACGCTATCATGATGATTGCTGGTAACGTAATGGTTGTGTACGAACTTTTTATACTTAAATAAAATGCAAAACATTTTAAAGCAGGCATAAGTCGTGTGTCTTTAGAGAGTATACTTTCTGGCATTTCAGTCATTCTTATTTTTAGTATCTTTCTATTTTTGAGCACACATTAGTTTACAAGCAATCATAGCATTAAGTAAATTCTTTATTTTTTAAGGCATACTTTTAGGCGCAAATATTCAATATGTATATGCATAATTCGCTGTAACATCAGCATTCAATTAGTAAAATTTTTGGAATTTCATAAATATAAAAAATAGTATTTATAATTAGAATTAAAAGCTTAAGGGCATTCTTCATTGTTTTTACTACATTTATTTCAAATTCAAAAATAATTATTTTGTAAAATTGAATTGATTGAAAGCCCAAAAGCGTTTAACATTCGTTTATATTTAAGCATTTACAAACGTTGTACTCACGCTTGTGTAGTTCAAAATAATTTTCTATTTTTGTTTTTACAATTTTTACTTCATAATAGTAAACATTTTCCAAAATTGTACATTATATTATTTCATAACTCATATTTCATATAAAAATTGTAGTTAATATAGTCGTTGACTTTAGGTTAAGCGAACTACTATATAAATTACCTGGTATTATACTTGATTATTTTCTGCTTTATATTATTTATAGCGCCCCAGGATATACTATTTACTAAAAAATATATGATAGCATATTTACTTTGTTAAACTATTTTCCAGTTTTGAGCATTTCCAAACTAAATAAGCTAAACCAACATGCAAATAAGTTAAAAAATATTATTTTATGTTTATTTCAAACTTTTTTCCTAAAAGTATGCCACAATATACTAAAACTATTATAATTTTCCATTAATTTTCATGAAATTTGGACAAACTTGTTCAGTACATTTTATATACTTCCTTCCTATTATACTACCTACCTACCTACCTACCTACCTATCATACCAAAAAAACGCTTGGGCGCCTAAAAATATTTTTTTTTTTCTATAGAATGATATAATGTTTCTTAAAATTGTATAAGAACCGACGGCTAAAGCTATACAAAAACAATTATATAGTTATAATTGGACTTTTTGACCCATATAATTATATTTTCTTAATATGAATTATTATTTAATTGTGGCCTTTTTCTTATAGCATACTTCTCAGAGCATTTGAACAAACTATTTTGATTAGATGTTAATAGAATTGCATTAACGTACTTCCCTTGCTTATATGACAATTTTCGTTGTTCGTTTGGGCTTTTTTATAATTAAAAACAAATTACTTAGAGAAATCCATGCTATAACAATAATATCGTTGCGCCTGAAGCGCATTAAGACCAGAAAGTTTTTGGAAATCGTTTGCCCACAACTCCGGCCGTTTACGACGGATGTTTTCGCGCAAATGCCTCAAACCGCTCAAATAATACTCTTCATTGACCGACTGTTCCGTTGGAACGAATTTAGGATGAACCAAACCGCGAATATCCACAATGAAAACAGTTTCCGGAAACTTTCTGGACTTAATGTACAGAGTATAATGAACGATTTTAAGACCAAAAACTCGTTCAATATCATCGATCAACTACCGTATTTACCGGATTTGGCCCCATGTGATTTTTTGTTTCTTAAACTCAAGTTACCACTCCGTGGAACCCGTTTCGACTCGACTGAGGCCGATAAAGAAATTCGCAGGAACTTAAGGGGATCCCGGACAGCGCCTGTTTCGATGATTGGAAAAAGAGGCGGCATTTGTGTATCGCTTCAGAAGGAGCATATTTTAAAGCGACAAAATAAATATTGATGAAGATTCAAAATTTTTTGTTTTATTAACAATTTCCGGAAACTTTCTGGTCTTGATGTATACACAGTTCAATTTGCTAAAATAATTTTAGAACAATTTTTTGTTTGTTTTTATTTTCTAGAAATTACCATTTGACTTATTTTTGAAAGCGCTTAAAAGAAATAACTATTAATTTCCTGCGGGTTTGAATTATACCAGATATAGTCGTTGCTTATAGTTTTTACCATCAAATTTCCGTTTAAACACGGAGCGCCTGAAAATATGCAATTAATTTCGTAAATTATTTTAGTTTTTAGTTTTTAAACGCAAATCTCTAAATTTCATCAACAAAATGCTTCAAATATCAGGCAAATAAACACCATTTCCTCATTTATGACCATTAAAAATTAACTAACAGCTAAAAATTAGGTCAAATTTTTTCGAAATTTTGCTGTAAACATATACCTTGGAGTAAACATTGCATAAATTGTAGTGTATTTCATAAACGTGCAAAGTTTTGCTCAATTAAAATTTTTTTGGAAAGCTTTTCATACAAAAAAACTGCGCATTTTCAATAGTCACTTTGTAAAGTAAATCCTTTTGCGTAAGCAAACACATACAGCAGCATATGAAAGCGGCTTCAATTGCACCGCCTGCCGGAGCAACTACGTCAGAGGCGCTTAATTATCTATACACGGTGTATCAACTAGGTGTTGTTATCCAACCGAAATTGGGTAAAAACTAACAAACAAAAAATGCGCAAAGAGAAAACAAAGTTTTGCTCCGCAGCAGCGGCGGCGGCGTCGACAGCAGCAGGAATGCAACAAAATGGCAAAGTTTAGTATTTCGAACTTTCCGCTAACTATCTTCAAACGAAAGCCCAAATACAAAGCTGACGTAATGAAGTGTGAGAGCAAGATAGCTGTATATGCTTGAGTGCAAACTATATTTCGGCATGGGCCAGCGGACAGGACATTATCAGAAGAGTTTCCGGCTGGACGGCGACGCTCATTTCAGCCTGCTATGTAATTTTAATTAAGCCAGCATAGACATAGTGGCAAACCAAAAAAATTCACAAAACAAAATAGGAAAAAATCATTTAAAGCCAAATTAAAGCAGGACCAAGCTTTTGGCCGGGTTGTACGTATCGTGCTATGGCTGTGAAAGTTAAAAACTTTGTCTTTGCCAAACGTTCGAAACTTGTTTTGCATGCTGCTCCACCACAGTTAAGGTAAAATTTTTAGTGCCTGCATGGTATTGTTGTTGCGTGGATGGCCACATTGATTTGCACTTCATTTAAAGTTTTGTTACGAATTGGTGTTGCATATTTTTAGGCGGTTTGGCGATTCGTACGACCGTAGTTAATTTTGTCGGTTAGAAGGAGTGCTTAGGGTAAAGCCTTTGAGTCGGGGGCGAAATAATTGATGCGAGTAAGCTTTAAAGGATGGTGCAAAATAGATTTTAGTATGAAAACTTATATAAAGTTTCTCGAAATACGCAAAAGTAAGCTATATTGGGAGTATGACGTTGAAATTGCTAAATAGAGAATGAAATACAATATCATGTTATGTATGTGTATAGATATATGGATATGTGTATGTATAGCATATAGTTAGTCAAAGCTAAATTGTAATTTATAGTAATTTAAGTAGAAATTTTGGTATAGTGCTTTGGAATCTAACTGATACTATAATTTCTTAAAATTTTGCTAAAAGTATGCAAAACATTTTTAAAAGTCTAAAAATATACATAATCTTGACCAACTGATCCTATATTTTCTTAAACTAGGCCTGAGAGTAAGCTTAGAATAATTCATAAATCAAATTTCTAATTACAAAAATGCATTATTATCTTTTTGAAAAATGTTTGACAGCTAGCCAAAAGGATGTTCCTGTTCCGGTTCTATAGAATAGAATAATGTTCAAAAGAACGTCAATTCTAAAAATATGCAAAAAAACTTAATTAAGTACTAACTAAGACAATTCCGAATCAATAATTTAGTGATGAGCAATTGATATTATAACAAATTACAAAATAATGCAACGCCTGAAAGTCAAGAAAGAAGAAGAAGTTGGTAGTAACTAAAAGTATGCAGCATTATATATATTGATATAATTACTAATATGATTACTTATATTAAATAAATAGCAAAAAGAAAAAACTTTCATTTCGATCTCATTGCCTAAATGTATGCTTTACCGGGTGTTTAAAAAATTATCGTAGAGTAAAGACAAGCTCACACTAATTGACTTGCTTTATATCCGTTTTAGTGTACAGAATCGTTAATAAATAGTATATTTTTCCTAACTAAGGCCACAAAATAAAGTATCAGTTTTATAGAAAAAAGTAACTATGCTGTCACTATTTGAAGTTCCACACCCAAAACATTCTTCTCTAAAAACGTTTTTCTTAAATCATATTTTCTTTTTCTTTTCGCCTTTGTTTTTTCACAAATTTCCCCAGCCATCTATATTTAGTTTCGCATTACGTTTAAGTCAATGTCTCTCTTTCGCCTGATTTGCATTGTATCCTTGACAATTGCGCCCGGATATTTGCACCGGAACAAATAGAAATATTCAAATGAAGTTCAGAGCGCACAGGTCGCGCGCAATTGTCGCAGCACTCTAATGAGCAGTGCGCCGTGTCACATTGATATAGATACGCGCATTTATGCATGAGCTCAATTTGCGACACAGCGCCGATTGGGTACAATAAATATAAGTATATTATGTACATATTTATAAAAGTGCGATTGCGAATAGAGATGCGCTCTTCCCTACAACAATTACGCCCATGAGGGTAGTAAACCAATGCGGCTGACTATTGATAACGCCGTGAATTCTAATGAGTTGTAAATAAATATGTTTACGTACTTTTGATGCGTTTTTTCTTAGGTGTGTAAGGTGGCTGAAGGCTAAAGAGCTTTTAAAGGATTTCGATGTTAAATTTATTGCTCAGGGTTTGTGTCTGTTGAGTGTGTTAAGAAATGTGGAATATAGTTGATATTGATACTGTTATTTGTGTCGGTATATTATTTGGTATTGGTAATAATGTTTGTAATTACATTGGTATTGTTATTTATACTAATATTGATATTGGTATTGGTACTGGTATTTTTACTAATAATGGTATCAGCATTGGTATTAAAATTTATATTGATATTAGTATTAGTATTGATCTTTATATTATATTGGTATTGGTGTTGGTATTCGTATTGACATTGAAAATAGTGTTGATATTGGTACTGGTATGGTATTAATATCGGTATGGTATTCATATTGATATTACTTTCTTACTGCTATATACACTGGTAGTATTGTTGTTTTGGATACTGATATTGATATTGGAATTGGTATTAACATTGGAATTGGTATTTGTAATGATATTTGCATTGGTACTGGTATTGGTATGGGTATTGATATTGGTATTGGTATTGGTACTGATAATGGTATTGGTACTGGTATTAGAATTTATATTGATATTAGTATTGGTATTGATATTTATATTATATTGGTATTGGTATTGATACTGATATTAGTAATGATATTGGTATTGATATTGGTATTAGTAATGATATTGGTATTTGTAATGATATAGGTATTGGTAGTGATATTAATATTGATATAGATTTTGGAATTGATATCTATATATCAATTTTTATTGTTTGTGTGCTTATTTTTACCACTTAATTGGTGCCTACTTTTAGGTTACTCACACATGCTTAGAACCTAAATATTTCCTTCCACACTCAAACTTCACAATTTAAAATCTCTTCGTCAGCGTAATGCAAATAAGATTAACTTATTTGACATAAATTTAATTTGTGCAAACTTTCCACGTTACTCCAATGGCATAATAACAATAATCACAATAGTATTTTGCATACGAAATGAAAAAGGCATAACTGTGCTGTAGTAGCTTAAACCGACAACCTACAAGGCAGACACGCTGATACCGAAACACAAAGGCAGGTTTATATTCAAAAGCGCATAAAAGAGGATAGCAAAAAATGCTAAAAAATCTATGAAAATATATAGAAGGCATGCTGTAAACAGCTGACTGGTAAAAGTAAACCTTGAAAAAATAACAAAAACAGCAATAGCACGCTGTCTTTTATACGAAAAAATGAGGTTGTGAAATGCAAACTTTTTCACGACACAAAATTGTTGCCTACATCTAGGGACAAAGGCATAAAAATTTCCCTAACGCATTCAGGTGGCTTACGCGAAGCTAAAAGAGTTTGCGCGTTCACATAGACACACACTTAAAAACATTTTCATGCAACGAGCAGTATTTTGCATTGGAAATGTCTTTTTATGCAGATTTTTCAACTCATTTTCTTTTGGCTGCGAGCAGCGCAAAAAGTTTCGCGACAGAAACAATTTTTTGCTTGGCAACCTATTAAATGGGAGTCGCGAAAATATGTCCAACGTACAAAAGAACGGGTTTTATTGTGTCGAAGAAATAATGCAAAAAAATTCAGCATACACAAACATACAAATTTTAAATAGTTGACGACAGGTGTTGAGAATTTTGCGGTGGTGACTCTCTGGTCGAAATCTAACTTGTCATTGCCCTCTATATTTACACAATTTTTGCCAAATTTTTTTTTACTTTTGTCTACATTTTTTTTTTTAATTTTTTAGCTTCTTTTCCTCTGTCGCTGCCGCTAATATAGAATTAGGGTTTTTTCCGCTTACAAACAGACCGGAAAGTGCCTACGTTGATGATGACGCCTGTAGACAATGTTTTCTGCGACTATTTCCTGCAGCATTGTTACATACATTCCAGCTTAGTTAGCCTTAAGAGCGGCTATTGTGGCTTAGCCACTTAGGGAAATTCGTTGAGTTGCTTGTGCCGCGCCTAGTGGTAAGCAACGGAAAATATAATTTCATCATTAATTGCGCATTGTACGAGTTGTTGAAATGCGGTTAAAGTATACCTTAAGGCATAGTTATTAAATGAAGCCTTAAAATATAACGTTGACTTCATAACCTTATTATTTTCTATATATCTTTGTGTACCGTGTGCCTTCATATTTTAAAGCAGTTGTCACATATGTGGCTTAAACAGTACTTAAAGTCAGAAACCGTTAGCTACAAACATTTATACACTCTCTTATTTATATACTTAAGTCCCCCCCCCCATTTTTATTTTCTTATTTACTTATATTTTCCATAATTTTAGGCGCATTTACACTCATGCCTCTAAGCTCATCTACATACTTAAGAAACTCAACTGTCGATCTGCGCCTGCTTTATACCCTTATTCCTAGCCTAATAAAGTCATGCCATTAATTTATTGTACTAGTTTCCTTCCGCTTGATCTACTTTCACTTCGTCCATAATTTTTTTAGCATTACTGCCTTGTGTCGGCTTCCTTGACTATGCCCGTCGGGCAATTCATTTGCATGCTAAAATGCCTTAAAGCCAATTTGTCGTTGGTTTGTATACATTTGTATACATTGACATTTTATTAAGACTTGTCTGCGTTTACGCCTAAATGTATTCTTCAATCTATATATTATAATATATATGTTTTTATTTATGCTAAAAGGTCATCAAATTTTTTCGTAAAATAATTCTTATGACATGAAAATTGGCTTATATGTATATGTATCTCGGCATAAATTGGCCATATTGTGGTTTGAATGAGAGTATATGTGTACACATGGAGATATTTCTGTTTACAGTATAGCAGCCATGAAGGCGCATCAATATGTCAACTGAAATAAAGTCAACTTTTAGGCGGGCAGTGGAGTATATTGAAAAAATTTTGAAGGCATCTTTAAGGTTAAATTGAGTATTGTGTGTGTTTTTTTGAATGAAAAAATAATTTGGATATTGCAACTATTTAATGAAAAGAAAGGCCCAAAATTTAGACTTCTTCTTTAATTCCTCGAAAATATTTTAGAATATTTGCACTTACCATTTTTGTATCTGTCGAATTAAACGTATTTTATATTTTGTCTATTTTCTTTTCAAATATGGCTTTAATCCATTTTTATTGCATAGCCGTAAGCGATGGAGTAAAATATAACCCAAAATTAAAATTAAATGTATTTTAATATTTTAAAACTTCCAAATATGTATTATTTTAACAGAAATTTTCGTTGCATACTTAGTAGCGCCAAACAAATAACACCGCATAAAACAAAACGAAAATGCCACATATTGCCAAAAGCGCTTAAATGTTGAGCACTGCAACCAATTTACATTTTTCGAATTTGGAAAAATATGTTTCCGAAATAAATTCAGCGCAAGCTTTTAGGCGCTTGAATTTTTTCAATTTAAAATAATAATACTTTACAGTAGAATGAATGAACTTCTTCTATGCATTTTAAGTTTTATTTAAATGCTTACGATATACATGTTTATGTACATAAATTTATATTTATATGTATACTATATATAAATATAACTTTATATTCTATCCACAACTGTTAAACGACATTTTGTTTGCAATAGAACTTGCAGCACTCTTTTTTTTTTTTAATAAAGCTCTTAGCAGCAGTCCAAATTGAAGGTTTCCTCATTAAAATATTTGCTAAAATGAAATTTACTGTAGCATATTTTTCGACTTCGATATGTTAAATCACAAACCTGTAAATATTTTCTTAAACCTCCCAACCCATATTTGTAAATATTTATTATATTTGATTTAATTTTTTACTTTTTTTTTTTGACATTTTTTCAAATGTTTGGAATGTAGCCGCAAAACCACATTCATATATTTAAAAAATGTCGGCACTCAATTGTCAACCATAGCATATAAAGGATTAAAAAATATTGTTTTAATTTTTTAAAACATACATTCAGGCTTCAGAAGAAGTGGTTGAAGTCTTTATTGCTTTTAATATTTTTTAAAGCATACATGTAGGCGTGATATAAGAAAATTTAAATATATTGTTGATTTCATTGAAGTATTGTTTTCATATATATAAAAACATCTTTCACCCACTATTGTCAGCAGCTAGCTAAGTGAAAGTTATTTCTTTCATTAAACCATTTGCATTAATAAAATAAATTTTACTGCTGCATACTTTTCAGCTGAAACTTGTACGTTACTTGTAGTCTGCGCATATATTCATATACATTTTCCTAAACACTATCTTGTATTAAAGCAAAGCTGGAAATACTGTCAACAGTAGCAAACAAAGTATTCGAACATATTGTTTTCATTAATATTATTTAAAGCATACATTTAGGCTACAAGATTGATTGAAATCTTATAGTAAAATATGTCTCGTTCCTTCTATTGGCATTTTTATATTAAAACATTTGCTAACTGAAAAAGATTTTTACCGTTGTACACCTTTCGGTTGCCATATATTAATTATCTTGTAATCTTATATATATTGTTTGACATTTTGCTTAGCTGCAACAATTTTATTGGAGCCTATTCAGCCTTACGACATTATTTTTCAAATATTTAGTATGCTCAAAATAATCAAAAAACCACATCACATTTGTTCAAATAATATTCTGGATATTTGTCAACAAACTGGTGACGCAAAAAAAGAATTGGAAAAAATTTTGTTTTTCTTTTTTATAGCATACATTTAAGCTTCAAACAATACAAATTTTAAATATTACTTTGAAAAACAATATAACTGCATCATATATTTCGAGCACAGCCATTAAACAATTTTTTTTATTATTCAAATATTTAGAGTGTTCAGTAGAAACACAAACCACATTTATATTTAAGAAGAGCTTGTCACATTGCTGTCAGCAATAGCTGGTCATTCAAATAAAGTATTTGGAAATATTGTTTTTTACTTTTTTAAAGCATACATGTACGCTTCAAGTGATAAAATGTTCAATTACTAAAGTATTAGTAGAAATTTTCACCATTTGAAGCGCTTACATAAAGTAATTCAATTAAAATTTAAATATTTATTGAATGCAAAAATTATTTTAAATAATAGTAAACAATTTCTTTTTAATTTGTATTTTCTTCATAAAGTTTCTTGCTCACTTTCGCTTACTATCAAGCCTTTAATGGCTAAAAGCATACACAATTTTGCAGAAGATTACATATATCTTAAATATTATATATTATATTACTCTTGAAGCTTATACAATTTCTGTTTGTGCGAAATCATTACATACTTTTTGGCGTGTTAATAATTAAACAATTTGCCAAGAAAGCGAAATTGAAATTATTATAAATTTTCTAAAAGTTTGTTGTCGAGAAAACTTCAGCTTGCATGCTTTTAGGCGTTACACCGCTACTTGGCTCTTACCGCTTCGAAGCATGTTTTTTCACTGTTATAATATTATGCACAAGATTTTGTTTAAAAAGCGCCTTAAGCTATGCAAAATTACACAGATGCGCAGCTGTAAGTATTATAATTTGTTGAAGCAAAACCAAAATTGTAAAAAATTATATAAATTTCTTTATTTTTATATGTGTGCCAACACAAATCTAAGCATAAATTATTTATGATGCTGCGTAATGTATTTTTTACTCCTCAGCTGCAACTATGCTAAATATTTAAGCTGGAAAAGCTTTTGCTGCATAATTAAAATCGTTATGTTTTGCATACAATTTTAGAACGCCTAGAAATATACTAGTCCGAAGAAATTACTTAGCATTTTTTATTTTTCCCTAAGTACATATATAAATGTTTCTTTTTTTGCGCAGGGAGCTTAAGTTGTCTTTAGTAACGTAAGCTCTAAGCATTAAACAGTGTATTGCTGATATTATAAAGTATTAGTTTCGGAAATTAAAAAGCGTTTGTACTTACTGTATTGACAGATAGATTTTTCATTGAGATTAAGAGATAATTCCGAAAACCTAATTTTGATTTCTTGGATTACTTTGCCTACCCACCGGTGCATTAGGAGCTTGTGATCCGCTTATTGTTGGCAATATATTGAGATATTCTGTCGAAGATCTTAAGTACGGCTTGATTCCTCTCACTAATTTAGCCATTCACCTACTTATGTTCATCTCAATAAATTTAAGAATGAAGTTGGTTAGGTATAAATTGATCAAAGCTCAAAATTTCACTGTATCTGTATTTTGCTCAACTAATCGAAACGTTTGGACGAGAAGAAAGAGCGTATCCATTCTCGTGACTAATGAATCTACATATCCGGAACAGTCCTGGATATATATCCAACCAAACACCGTCATCTCAGCGGTGGTCTCCGAAATTATTTGAGGAACATGAGTTCTCCAGCTGTAGGCGATCTGCTGAGAAATCTGCTCCAAAACTATCTCTAGAACAATTTTTAAATTTGCAATGTGTCTGATAGCGGTTTTTAGTAACGAGACGTATGACTTGTTGATTTATGACAATTCTTAGCAGGCTTGCCTTAGCTCCCATAACAGTATAAAGTATTGATGATTGGCTCTATCGGAAAAGGAGTAAATCCCTTTTTCAGTCTTTACTGGTCTCCAAATTGTAATGAGTTCCATCTTAGGAGTTACTGCTGTTACTGCTATTCTTCCATTATTGAGGTAGCGGAGTTGAAAATAACTCGAGAGATTTTCATAGTTTAAAGGCATATCTTGGCTATATATCAATGTAATACTGCATAAAATATTTTTGCTCTCATAAGAATGTGTTGTGGTTCACCGTAGCATAAATTAGCATCCAATAACACAGCAACAACAATATTACAAAAGTTTAAAATGATTGCATTAGATTAGATTGACTTTCAAATAAACATATTTCACAGCTCAAAAATCACAGATATCCAAACTAATCAAAAAAGGTCATTTACCCATGTTACGCGCCTAAATGTATACATACTAAAATTATCAAATAACGAAGTGGGGAATAAGAAAGCGAATTACATGCACATAGCTTTGCTTTTAAGTGGAAAAGGCAAGTCTGTAGGGAGTTTCGGAAGTTGCGGTAGCGCCAAAGTGTAGGCAAATATTTGGGAAACAAAGTAATTTATATTAAAAATTTTTCACATATCCAACTGACATCAGCAATTTTTGCTTAAATTTTCACAAATTTGTCAAGCATAAATAAAGGCGCAGAGATATAGCCACAGCAGAGCTTGGAAGCGTAAGAGTGGGAGGAGGTGGGAGTGGGAGAGCGCAAAGAAGGCAGTGAGAAATTTTCAACCCACACATAACAGCACATATGTATGTGAGTAGCTGTGCTATGTGACAGGAAAAAGATAGCTGAGCAAAATACCAAAAATTTAAATAAAAACACCAAAAAAGTTGGCTAAGTTAATTGGTGTGGAATTACAGAAAAATTCTCGCAAAACAAAATATGAAAATGGCAGAAATGAGTATGTAGGTATATATATAAATCTCATATGCCGTTGTTTTATTAAATATATAAACATACATATGGTACATATATAAAAGCAAAAAATACATATTCACTTTCATATTACTTTCTGCCATAAATACTTTTGAATAAATTCCAGTTTCTATATGTGTGTGTGCTTATTCGTATGAGCTTCTCAAACAAAGATGCAATCTCCTGATTTCTAATTGGATTATAAATGAAATTTGAGTGCACTACAACAACAATTAGCAGTGCTGCTGAACGGCTTTACAAATAAAAGCAACAATAAAGTTTTGCAAATATTAGCAGCCACATAACTGTATACTATACAGTAAACAGCACATAACAGTAGTTAAATAAATAATAACCTGACAATTTTGTAGCTTGTTTTTAAATAAAATTTATTAAGGCAATTTGTATCGCTTTAACGAAACTTATCGACGCTATATATATATATAGCTTAATTGAAGGCGAGCATTGTATTTTTAGCAAGATAAACGAGAGGTCGTTTTTAGAATAAAAACCAAGAAAAACTTAATAAAAAAACAAAAGTAAAGTAAAAAAATTGTACACTTTTTCAGACTGATCAGAAATCAAAATCATAAGAAGTACTAACAGTTCAAAAAAATATTAGTACTCAATATGATAATTCTGACTAATTAACTTTAAGAGAAATTTTACTAAAATAAATATATTTTTTGGTAATTTTCAAATTTTTTTAATTTACATATAATGCTGGTATACGTAACCCTAGTTTTGCAATCTGGCAACTCATAACTTTATCGTAAAGTTTGACATTTTTGATGTCATACATACTCAGAACGTTTGACTAAAAGTAAAAGCCTAAAAATTTAAGAAAAAAAATTGTTTTACAAATTTTAAACAACTTAAAATTTTAAACATAAACATAAAAATTGAAGAATTTAATATAGTTTATTAATAAAATAATTTTAAAGAAGGAATATGAATTTTAAAAACTATAAAAATTTAAATAAATTTTAAAATAAAATTTAAATAAAAAATATATAAATAAATTAATATTTATGTGTTTTATATTTTAAAAAAAAAAATATAATTCTAAAACTAAAAAATTAAATTTTTGAAAAAAGCACGCAAAACTTCAAAAAAATGTCTTTACAAAAAGTCAAATTTAAAAAATATATAAAAACTAGAAAATATTAAATATTTAAAAAAATAAAATGTGTTAC
Source organism: Bactrocera oleae (assembly GCF_042242935.1). NCBI lineage: Eukaryota > Metazoa > Arthropoda > Insecta > Diptera > Tephritidae > Bactrocera > Bactrocera oleae. The sequence continues at coordinate 8,817,440 of NC_091539.1, forward strand.
TCTAAAGCTAAAAATTCAAATTTTCGAGAAAAGCACGCTAAACATAAAGAATGTATCTTTACAAAAATTCAAATAAAAAAATATGAGCCATTGGATACTGGCTTTCGACACAAAAATTTGTTCCTTTCTTATATTGAAAAATCTTCTCTTGGCGCTTAAAATAGCAAATAGAAAAGAGGATGCGCCAAAAAGTAGGCCTTACTCAAACACAAAGTGTTACAGGTGCAAAAATTAACAGCATCTTTTAAGGTCTATAATTTTCAATGAAAGCCCCCTTTGGTGAGCGTTAAAAATACACATATCTATGTATTTATACGTGTATGTGTATGTAGATTCATAATTTATTTCATATCCGCAGTGCACTTTATTTATGGCACATAAAATTTAAATCGAGTGCAATTTATTTTCAATGATAAATAGCTAAGCGCTGACAAGAACAAGCATAAATAATTGGTTTATGAAACTACAAGTACAAATAAAAAAATAATAAAATAAAATATTCAAAAATACACAGGTCAACATGCATGAAGTGAATAAATATAAATTAAATTGGTTTTCAAACGTGTGTTCCTGTGTGTGTGTATGTGTGTGTGTGTGACGCATAGGCATTTCCACAGCAGTAAATCAACAAATTCCACTTAACAGCTCAAAAACAATAACAAAATAAAAATAAAATGAAAAACAAACAAAAAAAAATTGAAAAAGCTTTGCTTGCCACCGCAAACTGCGCTAATATTGCCAAAGCGTAAAATAACGATTTATTGGCATGCAAATTGACAAACATTGGTAACCACAATTATTTCAGCAAATTTCACGCTAATTTGGTTAAACTTGCCACAGCTCTCCCTCTCCCGTTACCATCCGCCACACTATTTGCAATTTAACTAAACAGTTAGTCACTGGTCAGCGCTCACTTTTGTTTGCGCTCGTTTGTCGCTGTTTACTGTTATATTTGCGGTTTGGCCAACAGCTGTCTGCAGTAAACACGATAATTTATATTATTGTATATTCCAATAAAAAGCAGTATTTGGACAATTCATATAGGCGAACATATGCTCTACTGGCCTAATTAAAAAAAAGTAAAAATCATTAATAAAAATATTTACTTAATTTTGTGAATTAATTTTACCATTGTATAAAAACTTAAAAGTAAGATAATATATTAAAAAAAAATATTAACATTTTTTTAATAATTTAATTTACCTAAACAAGCCATCTGCGTTAAAAAAAATAACAGCAATTGAAATTAATTAAGCCACATAAACAAATATGCGTTAATTAATACTAATTAAGTAATGAAATGAAAATGAAATAATGTCGAATTTTTTCAGTAACACTAATTGGCAATTAATAGATAAATAATCATTCATATGAACTTAATACGCAGCTGAGTATTATTTTACAATATATGTTACAATATATACTTCATTTGATTTTTTGATTTCTTCTTTACTTCTATTTATTTTTTTTTTTTTTAATTTTTTAAAAAGTAGCAACTGTATTCTATAACACGTCTAGACTGAAGCCTTAAGGCATACTTTTTGGAAAGCCTATTTTACTTCTTACGTTTAGCAGTTTTACTTTTTTCGAAAGCTGGTAACTATATTCCAACAAAATTTTAAATTAAAGTTTACATTTTGTAAAATAGTGCTTTCTTTAAACGCCGTACTATTTGCACACTTTTCCAGTTTTTGATTGATTTATGTTTTATGGTCGATGGCAACTCTGTTGCAACGTTTTTTTTTAATGCAGTTTTACTTTTATGAGATAAACAGTTTTACTCTTAAACGCTTTGCTTTTGTTAAACGTTTTTCGACATTTTATCCATTTTACTTTTTACGATAGCTGGCAGCTCTATTTTAATTTTTTTAATAGAAGTTTCTATCTTTGCATATATAGATTTTACCAAACCCCTTACCATTGGCGCACATCTCCCTGTGTTTGATCGATTTATATTTTTCTGTCCAGTGGCAACTCTGTTGTGACATTTTTTTGAAAGCAGTTTTACATTTATGAGAAATTACGATTTTCTTTGTGAAATATTTTTCGACATTCTACTTTTTTCAATAGTTGGAAATTCCATTTTAATTTGTTTAATAGAAATTTCTATTCTTGGATACAAAGATTATCTCAAATGCTTTACTTTCGTCTTCTTGCAACTCTATTCCAACATATTATTTAATTAAAGCTTACCTTCTTGGAAATGAAGATTTTATAAAAATTTTTGTTTTGATGAAACATTTTTCCATACTTTGCCTAATTTTACTTTTTTCTTTAGCTGGCAACTCTATTCTAAAATATTTTTAAATTACAGAATCCTTTTCTGGAAACTGGAAAATGTTATAAATGTTTTAGCTTAGTCACATAGTTTTTAATATATTGTTTAGTTTATATTTTTCCCATTCAGGTGGTAACTCTATTCTATATTACAAGTATTATTGTATAAACGAACACGTCAACGAAAACATTCCGAAACTTATAACATAATTATAATTTTGAATATTTTACTCAGGTTTCCTATTTAAATAGATACCTTGTTCCATACATCAAAATAAAAAAGAGCGGTAAAACTAGACTAAGCTATGGTAAATGTCCTAAATTTTGTGAAAGCTACACTTTTGCTTTATACTAATACGTTTAGAACGTCAAACATTAAGCTTTATGCATTAGATTCTTCGGACCAGCTCTCTCTCTCTCTCTTCCTCTCATGGACTCTTCCTCGTTCCATGGTCTATAATTTTGTGCAATGGCCAAAAAGTTATGGAGCCCTAATTTACCAGACCCTCCGATAATTTTCTTCAATTTCACCGATTCCTCTATTATAAAAATTTCCGGCTGGTCTTACTGATACAAATTCATTGGGAATTTAAATAATAACTCTCTATTAAGAAAGATCTTAAAATAAACCTCAATATGTAAACTCAAAATGTTGTCTAAAATTTTTTGTGTATAAAATTATAAAGAAACTTTGTTATCAAGAAAGTCACTCTCACTTCCTTCTAAGGTACTTGTACAACTGTTCTAGGTATCAGAAAACTTTCAAAGTCATATCACCAGAACAAAGCTCAATTTTATCCCTAAGGTGCGCAGATTCCTCAACAATATTTTTAGCAAACTCCCCTCGCGCTAAATCTGAAGACCTTAACCCGATTTTGCAATACTAGAATATACTTTCTATTAAAGTTCATAGTCTTCTTAAGAAATCTCATTGTGTGACTTTAGCCTTGAAAAAACTTTTTAATTTTATATTTCCATCTTATTTCCCCCACAAACTTCATTATAACGTTATAGCAAATAACAGTAATTCATTCACCTTCATTATTGGCATTACATTTAGCGTATATTTCATATTTTATGACACTACTACAGCGTACAACTCAGCTCATGGGTCAGCTGTCGCGTCAAGGCTACAATATTAATAAATATAAAACCGCTGGCAAAGTAACCACAGAAAGAAGAACAAAACATGAGAAAAAGAAATAAAGAGAGCAAAAAAGATACAAAGTTGTTTATATGAAAAACAATAACAATTGCGATTATTTGTAGTGAAATGGCTGAAAGTTCTAGACAGCTGTCTTTGTTGGTTGACTAGGTGCATATTCTAGTTAGCTGTCTTTGTTGGGGGATTAGCAGTCAATTAATGGCAAGTTCGAAATACAAAACAGTATTTTAGAACATGTATCGTTTCTTGGTAAGAAATATTAGATCTGAAAGTGAGTTTAGAACAGCATACATATATAAGCTTTTTACTGCTTTGAGGATTATTTAGAACTTGAAGCGTCCCCCTTTTGGTGTTTAACCTACCGGAAGCTCGGCCCAATACCCGTCAAATACCTGTCAAGTAATAAAAGCCGTACTATTATATTAATATTTTTATTACTTTGACGAATATTACAATGTTTTCATAAAAAGTTCTGCTCGTCAGCGCACAATATTTACAACTACAAAGCAGCGGGATTGTAAATAAAATTTATGGTAATGGTTGCCACATTATGCGCCACAGCGGCCCCTCTTTGACATACTGTAAATTTTTCGGCGCAAACTTGCAACCTACACCGCCAACAACAAAACCAACAACAAAAATAGCCATAAAAAAAGACAATAACAACATTGCGGCCTTTCATTAATAATTTACTCGCATTTAACGTAGAATAATTTGCTGTCCGGAGCAGAAGACCAGTTGATTGCTCGCTGCGCTTGCTCGGTTGCTTTGTTGGTCAGTCAGTCAGTCAGTCAACCAATGTGGTTGCATTCTCTCTCGGTGCAAAGGGCAAGTCGAGCGCTGAGTGCAAACCATGCAGGTCAGACTGCAGATTTTCGCAACACACAAAAACCCAAGCATGCAGGCGCAAATTTGTATGTGTTTATTCATTTATTTTGCACTAGCTACTTTTAATGCAGTTGTTGAGGGAATTGAATACCTAATTGTATGCCAAAAAGTAAATAAATTAGTCTGACATAGCTGCCAGCTTATAAAATTTACAAATAGCCACTCACAAAAGTCAAATGAGAATGGATGAGCGTGCATGAGTGACTAGCGCCTTGCATTTAGGTGTTAGTTAGTTGACGGATATCTCATGGAATTATATGTATATATGAGTGCGTTTGTGTTAAATGTCTATATTTGTGTTAGCTTATTTATGCGCCACTTGTCGACCGCACAATGCTTGTCTGCTCTCGGCTAGTGCAGCGCAAGCAGCCCTTAAGCCTAAAAGTATGCCATCATCAGTTGCAAAGTTCATTATTTATGCAACTCGCTTTTGCACAAACAACAATTTGCACTTACACATACACAAACGAGCATTAATTATGCATTTTTACACACACACACATATATATAGATATATTTATACATAGGCATATATATGTAGCGTGCTAGCTATAAATAACCAAAAAGTAATTGCCTAATTTCAACATCAAAAGACACTAACAACACACTTTGGCAACACTGCGGCATTACCGTAAATTGTTGCATGCCTATGTAGTGCTGAGTTTGCAAAGCACTAAATTACTAAATACTAATTTTCGTGCAATAGAAAGTAATTTCAAATGTTGCAAAATTTTTGTTATTGCACTTTGCTTTGTTTGGCAGTAAATTGCGCCCTTGGCCGTTGCACAAAGCGTTGAGATTGTTTAATTTTTTTTATTTTTATTTTTTACACTAAGGCATTGCAAAATGGAAATAAAACTGTGATAAAAAAGCGCAAATGATTAACAAAAAATTAGTATGTTCAAATACGAATAGAGACAATTGCTGAATAATTGGAGCATGACATCGTAAATAGTGCAAAAGGGATTTGAAATGCTTGAAAGTGCGCCGATAGTGCAATAAATATTAAATGCTAAGGCATTGATGACCTAATTTATATGACAAGATGTCAAGGTAAAGATTTCAAATTAAGAACAATACAATTTCTTAAGCTTTTCTAAATTTTTTTCTTTAAGCTTCTTATGTAGGGTCGAGCATATTATTTTAAATAACGCTAGGGTTTAAAAAAATTTTTAGAAAAAGTTCAACCATCTTTCTTTAATATTTCTGGGCTTGCAAAACAAAATTTAACCGCTCTTAGCTTTTATTCTAATTTTTTTTTTTATTTTTTTTTTCTGCTATCACAAAGCTTTTTACAAAAGCTCAACCATCTTCTTCTTAATATATCTGGCCTTCAAAAAAATAATATGCGACCGCTAACAGCTTTTCTTCTAGTGATGTCTTCACACAACATATTTCTGCCACAACAAAGCTTTAAAAAAAAGCTCAACCTTCATCATTTTTATATTTCTAAGATTTAAAAGTAACATGCAATCGCTAATAGCTTAAAAAAAAGCTTTGCTTAAGTTTTTCTGCTAACACAAAGTACTTTAAAAAAGCTCAACCAATCTGTTTTTAAAACTTCCGGGCTTTCAAAAAACCGCAAACAGTTTTTTTTCTAATTATGCCTGCACTCGACATATATCTTAAGTTTTTATGCTACAACAATGCTTTTAAGAAAGCTTAACCATATCCTTTATAATAACGTTTACCTTTAAAAACTTAATATGCGTCCTTAGACAGCTTTTGTTATATTTATGCTGGCACTCATTATATATCTTAAAATTTTTTTTTGCTGGAATTAAGCTTTTTAAAAAAGAAAATGTTTCTGGCATTTGAAAACAATATGCGACAATATGCTAACAGCTTTTTCTCATAAAACTCAGCTATCCTAACTCAGCAGTCCCTTTTAACGCTTGCCTTCAAAGTAATAAGAATTTTCACTAATTTAACGCGCCGCCAACAGATAATCCTCAAAATGTTAGCCATCAAGCAAATACTAACTATTTTTAATAATTAATGACCGCTCTTATTAGATAAAGCTAAACGTTTTCTAAAGTTTTGTTGTTACAACAAAGCTTTTAATGAAAGCTTAGCTTTCTTATTTTTAATTATGCTTGTATTTAAGGAAATAATATGCGACCTGTGAAAGCTTTTTTGTTCTAAATATGCTTGTCCTCGGTAGGTTAATGCACAGACTATCTAAAATTATTCTGATATTGAAAGCTTTTAAATATAAGCTTAAGAGCTCTCTTCTTTTTTGATAAAATGCGCCTTTTAAAAAGTCATATGTCACCCCTAAGAGCTTTTCGTATCAAATATGCTGTTAATGAAAGCTTAACAGATCATTGAAACTGATTTAAATGATGCCGTACTTGTCAAACAAAGAAGATATCTTAGAAATACCAATAGATATTCCAGGGTGATTTTTTAAGTACACCAAATAAATGTCGGAAAAATCGAGTGAATTTATTATATTTTAATTATCTTAGATCATTAGCTAGGAAGTGTTATATATAAGATTATATTACTAACGGCCTCCCTAATATGAAACAATTGTTTATGACAGGATAAACCTGATGACTGAAAAAAGTCGTTTGATGAAATTACGCCCCTGTCTTGATGGGATGGTAAACGAAGTTGCAGTGAACATTTGACAAAATAATTTATTTCTATTAAAGGTTTTAAATTTTAAAACAATAAAATATATAAACGTATTCTAGTATCAAGGCAAGGTGTATATCGTTCATACTATACAGTGAGCTAAGGTATCCTTGATTGACACATGTTGTTTAAAATATGGAGTTTCTCTTTCATACAAGGTTCTATATTGTGTTTTGGAAATAAATTTCGCGTAGAAAAAAAAAGTTTAAGAATATTTTAGTGACAGCGGATAATATTTAAGACTTAGTTACCACGCCTCCCTCCCCAACCCCTTTCAATAATATTCGGGTGTGCCATCGCTGTAACAACAACAACAACAGAGTGTCCCCATAAAAATAATGTCAATTGATTAAAAAAGTAGTCTAGTCTCTCATTTTTTGAGATATCGGTCTAAACTTTTGCACAGATCTTTTCCTCCCGAAGAAGCTGCTTTTTAATGTCAAAACCACCGATCGGACCGATACAAGTATTTAATTTGACGAGATATCTTATTGACTAAGGTAATGATGCAATTTCCGAAGAAATTGTTCAGATCGGATCACTATAGCCTATAACTGCTATTCAAACTTACCGAACAAAGTTCTTGTAAGGAATCGTTGGTATTTGTGAAGGGTATTATAGCCTTGGCGCAGCCAAAGTTAACATTTTTTCTTGTTTTCTACTGCCTTTAACACAATATAGTTCTAAGAATTTCAAGAAAATAATATTTTTCCGCTACAAATTGCAAGTAATAGCAGGCAATCGCATCAAAACAAAATCACAGCTGCCAAATTCTTGGAAATCAACACTGGCTGGCGCAATCAAAATTTTTTAATTGCAATTACAAATGCAGCACAGCAACCGGAGTAATCTATTTACGCTACCAATATATACATCCAAAACACATTTGTGCATAAACATATTTTATTTGCGCCATTTCCACTATGCGTTGTAATAAAAATAAATAGCAGCACGTTGCAGCTTGCACAAGTAATGCACTGTCATACGTGAGCGGCAATTGTGAATGAACATGTGTGAGTGTGTATGTGTGCCTGACAAAATATATCAATAACATTCGCCTTGACGTCCAACATAATTCGCAGTCAAAGCGAGTCAAGCGAGCGTATACAGCCAGCCATTGCCCCTAAGTGTCAGTGCTGCCAAGTTGAATATGTGTAAGTGGCACTGGCGGCAGCAACAACAATAACAATAGCAATTGCAATGCCAACGTAAACATTGTATAAAAACACTAACCATAATGCGAATAAGAGAAATGCTACTGAAAATAACGGAAATACAAATGAAAATGGAAAAGGAAAATAAAAATAATGGTTACAAATAATGAAGAAAATGCACTGCCAGAGTTGTATTTATATATATCATGCAATTGCAATGCCAATAAAGCGACAAAAGGAGGGGGGAATTGCGTATTATAAGGAGTAAAAATTTTATTTACGAGCAAGCAAGCACGCGCTCTATGTAATATAAATATATCTACATGTATGCAATGAAAGTATAACGCAGTCGCAAAGCAGCGTAGATGAAGCAGAGTAGTAACAATTTTTCAAAAATTACAACAACAACAATAACAAATAAAGTAAATAAATATAGCACAAGTAATGGACGAGCATGAAATGTATGCCAGCGGAGAGCGGCAACAAATGTGCAGCGCTGCGCTGCACGTTGTATTAAATGTAGTGGCGCTGGCAGTGGGTTGGCGCAAGAATGCTGTTTAAAGGAAATAATATACTGCTAGCAGTGAAAGCAGCAAAAACAAAAGAAAACGACTTGTAGCAAAGCACACAGTTGCCAACAACTACAAAATAAATAAAAAATATTGCACAATAAAATAAAGAGTGAATTGAAGAAAAGAAAAACTATAAATAAAACAAGAAAAAACGTTAACTTCAGCTGCACCGCAGTTATAATACCCTTCACAGGTGCATTTTTTATAGCATGAGAGAATATAAAAAGCACCTAACCTTGATTTTTGTAAGTTAGATTGTATTACAGCTATATGCTATAGTGGTCCGATCTGAACAATATATTCGACTTTAGTGGCGGTTCTTTGTACAATAATTGATGCCGAAATTCGTGAAGATATCTTCTCAAATAAAAAAGTTTGCCATGCAGGAGCTTGATTTTGAGCGATGAGTTTGTATGACAGCAATATGCTATAGTGGTGCGATCTGAATAATATGTTCGCAGATTGTAGCTTTGCATTAGCCAATAATCTATAACAAATGTCGTGAAGATATATTGTCAAATAAAAAGCTTTCCATACAAGGATTGTTTTTTGTGGGCCAGTTTGTATGACAGCTATATGCTATAGTGGTCTGATATCGGCAGTACCGACTAATAAGCAGTTTCGTATGAAGAAAAGGATATGTGCAAATTTTCAGTTCGATATCCCAAAAACTAATTCGCTAATATACAGACATAAAGACATGGCTAAATCGACTTAGCTCGTCATGCTAATCATTTAAATATGGCATATATTTTATAGGTGATCTGATCTTTCCTTTTAGGTGTTACAAACTTTTTGGCAAAGGGAATAATATAGCAAACTATAACTGTATATAAATGGGAGCAAGGCAAAATTGATTGTAATGCTGCGCATGGATATACAAATAATTTTCATACATATATGCATGTTTTTATGTACGTACGTATGTAAAATTATATATTAAAGTATGCAACTGCAGTGGGTGTGTATGTGTGTATTTTTAACAATTGCTGACATTTTTGCTATGACGAAAATATTGCAGAAAGCATTACAAAACCATGTAAAGCTAAAAAGTTAAATTTCTCTGCAAATAAAACTAGCTTAGGGCAATTTTTAAGCCACAAGGATATGCAAGAATAACAGATAATGAACTGAGTCGTGATATACAGTTGCTATAAGTGACTGCTGCTAGATTTTAATTATCAAACAGTGATGAAGGTGATTCATTTTTTGTGATTAAGAATAAGCTAAACGTCGAAAAAGAGTCAAGAAAGACGATGTGTAGATTGCACTACTTCGAATCGAAGGAACTATGATCACGAAGAGTCATTTAGAGCCTTATCAGAACTATACTTACACCTTCTGCCCTCTAATTGATTAAAAAAATATTTGGGTTCACGTATTATTACAAAAAAAAACCTAATTTTCGCAACAGTGTAATAAATAATATATATTTTCTTCAAAATAATCTCTCCGTTATACAACATTTCTAACCCTGCCTAACGTTATCTAACTAACAAAATACCAAATCACTATTTCCGCTCTATCTTAAGAAAAGTTCTAAATTCCGTTTTTACAAAAACTTAAAGCTATATAGATTTATTACTTAGACATTGATGTTGTTTACAACGTCTCTATCCATCACTTCCTCTTAAATTTTTAAAAAAGGTTCTTGAGACAATAACTCAATTTTGTAAATTTTTATAAAATTTCTCATTCCATTTACACTGAATATTTTAATAAAAGTGAACGTCAAAAAAGCTCCAAACGCTTTTTGGCAACATTATAAAAGTTAGTATTAGATCTTCTCATATTCGCACTCTACATTGAGAAGCTTAATAAAGGGATACCTTAATGAAAGCTCTAGAAGCCCTTCCAACATTTTGTAGGTTAGTAAAAGCTTTTCTTTCACCAGTATTTTAAGTTAATTACCTTAATAAAATGCAATCCCAATAAAAGGGCTAGAAAATATAATAAATATGGCAAATTAAAAGCTCTATTTCTACCTATACACTTGTATTCTACATTAAAAACCTCAATAAATAAGAAGCCTAAACTAGGTCTTGCTGGTGCGCAGCATTAATGAAAACAATAGAAGAGAACCTTCACAAAGCTCCAAAAGCTCATACGGAAAAGCTCTACTTCCAACCGTATTGTAAACTGATAACTTTAATGAATGGGAATCTTAGTAAAAGCTTTAAAAAATGTTGTTCAACATTGTGAAATTTAATAAAAAGTTCTATTTCTACCTATACTCTTAATTAAAACCTTAATAACATAAGCGAAATCTTTAAAATAGATCTTGAAGCTGATGCATAGCATTGAAGACCTTGAGGAAAAAGAACTTTTACAAAAGCTCTAAAAGCTCATACGCAACAATACTCAAAATAAAGTATTTTACTTTGAGAAATTCATCTTCAGCCACACTCAACATTGACTATCTCAAAAGCACACTTTTTAAACCCAAAATAATGAGATCCTTTCAAAAAGCTCTAAAGCTTACTTTTCATCAATAATCTCACGTTTTTTGGTTTAATTATGATCTTTTTGATGAACTATTATTTTTTACTCGTAAGAACCGAAGAAATAATGGAAATTAACATTTTTCTCGTTGAAAGGAAAAGATAAAGCGCCATTTTTCTTACCGTGGATTTATGTTGAAAAGAATTGATTGCTTTCATCACATTCTTCAACCACGCCAACAACAAATTGTCATTGTATATTAGCAATATTTACGCTATGCGACCACGAAATTTCACTAAGGACTCTGAGTACTCACCAGCACTCATACTCGGACATACACACAAACACACACCCCAACACACTCACAAGCTTGCATTACATTGTTATGTGTTTCCTTTGCTCCGTTGAGCTAGAAGCTTTCATTTCATTTCATTTCTATTACAACTGACAAACACATGAAATAATTAAACAACAATAGATGATGGCAAGCAAAACGCAGAAGAATGCGGAGTAGCGAGTAAGCAAAAACTATGATTTACCAAGGATATTAATGACGACAATCGTAATAACGGCGGAAGAAGTAGTGAGATGGAACTAATGTTCACATGAGCATATGTATGTATACATTTGTGTGGGTATATATATGTACATATATGTGTATATGTGTGAATGTTAGTGCTAGCACTGTTATCTTTAGTGGTGTTGGCAGTACAGTTTGTTTTTGGTGTTGTCAAGTGTTGTTGCCGAGTGAATGCGTTGCTGATAGCGGATGTTGATATGGCTGATAAATGTCCATCTATTTTTTGTTGTTTGTCCAATTGCAAGCGCACGTAGACAAACAAACAATGAGACAAGCAAGCAAATACTTGGCTTAAATGCTACGTGCGCTTCGCACAAGCAGCCACGCTGTGTACGACAGCTGAGACGCTGGACGGGGCACGGAGGTGTGTACCAGTAAGGTCAAGTGAAATGCACAAAACTAAATAAATTAGTGGAATTATTTCTTGGTATTTAATTGCAAGCGATGAATGCGTGTGCATTAAAAAAGGCAAAAAGCGAAATAGAAATAATTGCTGAGGACTTTTAGCTAGGAAAACACTAATAAAAGAAATGACAGTTGCACACATGAAAAGTGCGTGGAATACAAAGTAAAATTATGCGCTGGCTGATGAATATATGTAATATGTCAGAAGACTCTGTGCAGAAGTATTAAATTAAAATTTTTTGTAATTACTATTTCTTTGTGTTTGTGTGTATGTTTTGTGAACTTATCGGTACTGGGGTACGTGAAAAGGCTAATAAATGTATATGAAAACTAAAGCATTTAAAATATAATTTTTCAAAATATTTTGTACCTAATCACGGTTAATTTTATTTGTACATTTAATTTAAATTAAATAAATAAATAAAATTAATTTAAATTTATTTTTTTTAATTTCGGTATTTTTATAATGCTATTAATTTAATAATAGTAAATTATTAAGTATTTTAAATTTTTGTTAATTTGTTAGTGATAAAACTTAATTTTTTTTTGGAAAGTGCATTTAAATTAAATAAGTTTAGTTTTAGTATTTTCCAAAAGTTTTTTTTAATAATTAATAATTCAGCTTATTAAATATTTCGATTTTTTGTTAACTTTCTTCTTATAGTATATCAAATATGACCCGATGTCATCACTGGCGGGTTAAAGTACTCAACGATGAATAAATAGAAATATATACACTGATTTTGAAATTTGATTTAAACCACTTTTTTTTATTTTTATTACTCAAGATCAATTAATGCATCGAAATCAAAAAATTATTTGAACATTTTCTCAAACTACCACTTAACCACACAAAATAAAAACAACAAAAAAAATTCTTCGTACCAGAACTTGATTTTAATCGATCAGTTTCTATGACAGCTATAAGCTATAATAGCCATATCTGAACAATGCGTACGAAGATTGCAACATTGCTTCAAATACCATCTATACCAAATTTCGTGAATATATATCTTCAACTATTCACAAAAGTAACCTATTTTGGGTATAAAATGGAGAAAATAAATAAAATGGAGAAAATAAATAATATTTTTATATATGTTGACAGGTTAAAGTTATCTTCCAGTAATTAAAAATAAAGCATTTTTTTCTCTAAATCAATTTTGTGAAATATTACTTATGACTTATGGCGAAAGATATGTTACGCGTTCTTGCAAATATTTTTTTTTATTTTACCTTAACTCTCAACTAATAATAATAATTGAAGGTAATTTCAGCGAATTATTTTCAATGCTAAAAATACGTTTTAATGTTGCCGAAAGTTTCAAATATTTTTATGTGCGACTTGGTAGGTCAATTTCAACCCACTGTCACTTTCGACGGCCTAAAAATATATCTAAGTACATAAAAATAATAATATTTTATAAATCGACTTCAAGACTTCAATAACTAAAATGTAGATAAAAATATATAATAAAACTTCCGGTCAATGCGACCCGTTGCCATTAGCAGCGGGTTAAGGATATATAAAAGTAATTAATAACAATATGTTTTTGAGAAAACTTTTGCCTCAAATTAAATTTATAAAATATCTTTCAGAATTTATTTCCATAAAAAAATCTAAAGTAAACGTTTTTCTTTCTTAGACTTCTGATTGCTTAACCCTCAACTAAGCTCACATTCAAATGAATGAATATAGTTTATAACTGCAAAGAATCACCCTACAACACATATTTATTCAAAAACTCAGTTTCGCTGAAACTACATGATTTTATTAGGTTATATGCTTGCAAGAACTAAAAAGAAACTTCTATGTAAGAAATAAAGTACTAATTGTAATAGTATTATCATATGATTTTACGCACGGGTCAATATGACCCACCATCATTATCGATAGATTAAAATAGATGCAGTAAAATATCACAATTTTTAATGGGATTTCAGCGAATTCAAAATATATATATATATTTTTTTCTTACTGAATTTTTTCCTTCTTCGAAATGTGCCTTAACCCTTAATTGACAATAACGTACTAAAAACAGTACAGACTCCCTTATCTACCTACTCCCAATAATAACATTTAATAAAGCAAGCAATTTGTAGTGTAAAAAATATTAAATATTTGTATACGATATTCGTATGCTGTTTGTATATCTCATAGTCTCTTGTGTATTTTTAACCCGATATTTCTACCGTAATTTTTTTTCAGTATTATTAAATTGAGTGTAGGTAAAAAAAGGAAAATTGTGCGCAGCAAAAAGTGCATATGTACCGAAATATGTAGAGTATACCAGTGAACCAAAAATAAATCAGAACGAGTTATTTAGTCTATCTAGTGAGATTTGGATGGCTTAGCTAGGCAACAAAGCCCATTTTATGTCATTTAGGGGATAAAGTGAATTAGCCAAAAACTTTTTGGGCACATGAGAATTTTTTTTATTTCGGGTTAGGTTGAGAAAAATGGCTTCCGCATCATTATTGTGTCATCCCAGCAATGGTATGTGCCACTTACTTCAGTGTGTCGTTCCATATTTCTCGTCTTAAGACTTACATGTCACTACCTGCGTCTAGGTCCCGATTTTTTATCCGTAGTACGCTTTCTATGTAATTTTTCACATTCTTTCAGTTTTCCCCGTTTTGATGCATGACAGTTAAGATGTTGTTCGCATTCAGGAGGCCGACTAAAGTATGGAGTCTATTTCGCTGTGTTTTCTAGGGTATGCGTAAGTGTTTTCGTTATCCTCGACATTTCCCATTTTGAATAGATATTTTCTTAAATATCCGTGCCCGGATAACATCTAGGTAGTATAAAAATCCATCTCAACGTGTTTCCTATTGGACCAGTTTTTGATTTTTCTGATTAACCTGGCCGTCCATCTGCCTTGCTGTCCTTGCTCACAACGAGCTTGCCATTGTTCCAAGGTGTCGTTCTTTATTTCCTCTTTTGTGGTGGCGACATCTGTTCCTTTTTCTTCAACGTCCACGTTTTCTTTCGTTCAAATGCTAATAAGTTGATAGGCATGCTTCCGCTTATTACATATACAGCTTCGCCAGAGACTATACGTAAAGCTGATACTGCCTCTAAAGCAGCTGTGCGGTACACTTATTCTAGGGATTTGCGTCGGTTATTTTTCATTCATCAAGCGCTGTTGAAAGCGTTCCTAACGTGAAGGGTGACCGGTAAAACAGCTCGTCTGAGTTCATTTGCATCCTCTATGCGCTTCTTCCACGCTCCTCGCAACATTCTCAATTGCTCACAGTGTTAACTTACCAGGTCTGAAACCATTATGTTTGCACCTGCCTTCATGATTACTCCTTCTATATTTAGTTCCAGCATTCTTTCGAGAAGTCTACCATCTGTGTCAAGTATGCAGAGAGGCCGGTATGAGGATGACATGTCTGCAACTTCCTTTCCTTTACTAATTAATACGAACAAATCGTTTTTTCCAAATTTCTACGTCGGCTTTGAAACAGGTATTACACATTCCAAGTAGCACGTTTGAGCGATTTTCGGCTATTACCTTTATACCGCTCCTGGGACTTTGTTTCCTCGGCTCTTATTTCATGTGCTTACATAAATCAGATTATTCCGTTCTCACAACAGTCTGAGGCATACCGAAACGAATCTGGAGTTAT
Source organism: Bactrocera oleae (assembly GCF_042242935.1). Taxonomy (NCBI): domain Eukaryota; kingdom Metazoa; phylum Arthropoda; class Insecta; order Diptera; family Tephritidae; genus Bactrocera; species Bactrocera oleae. The sequence goes on from NC_091539.1 coordinate 8,833,202, forward strand.
ATACAGACAAGATCTTTGGATAACACTCCTCCAAGTTTTTTGGGACTATTTTCTGTAAGTAAAACAACAAAACCGTTTAATGGCAGAGAAACTAACTCCTTCTCTCCGTTTCTCAAAATTTACTCCACAAGGGACGTGAGCTCCAACTGTTAGCCAGCTTTTAGCGCTCTATATGGACCTAATATTTCATTTTTCAATCTTCAAAAGTCGAGCATCGGCCATTCTTTATTAATCAGTTCAAAATAATAAATATGGCTTAAATGACAACTCAAATGTTTACTTGGTTACTTCGTGCTTGATGTTGGCTGCTGTGTGTTTCAAACAGTTTTTAAGAAACTTGGGAGCCCCATATACATGTGTAGTAAACATACATATACCAATATATATGTATCTAGCCACATATACCCTACATGTGATTATATGTATTTGTGTACTTTCATCTGTCGAACAAATGTGAATTTGATGTATCCGCCGCACACAGGGGAAATCAAATTCATATTAAATGCTTCTACAGCTACGGAGCAAAAGGGCAATTTAACACTCGCTGCAAGTGGAAAAAGTAGAAGTGAAGAAGTAGCAAGCGTATAAAAAGAAGGAGAAGCAAATTCCCGAAAAAGAAAAATATATAAAATTTTGCTTGAAAGAAAACGAAATTAGCGGAAGTGTGAAATAAGTGTCATCGAATGACATTAAAGTGCAATTATGGAAAAAGGGTTATGTGGAATGCTGTTATTTAAAAAAAGTGCTAAGAACTCTTAAGGGTCTCTCGTTTATGTGGCATAATGTTATGCAAGATAATTGCTTCAAATATATCGAATATTTAGAGTGGATTTTCACGATATATTCCAATTTGTATTTGTAAAGCAACTATTTAAAAAAATCTCTAACCTATAAAAAAAATTATTGAAAAAATACAATATGTAAACTTTTTCACTCTATATAACTTTTTTTCATTCAATATATGATTATCTGATTTTTTAGTTCTGCTTTTTTCTTTTCTTTCGAAAAAGCATTTTTACTGTATGAATCTATTTATTTCTGGGATACGCTAAAAATACATGCTGCAAGTACTGCTTAAATTTCTCCTAAAAAATTTAGGCCATAATAGCATGTTAACCAGTCTTTAAATCCAGCTGAAGTCAGTCCAAACAGCTCTAACTTGACCGTTTTGAAAGAAAGTCAGCGGTATACTATCCTCTCAATCACTACTGTTCGAAAGTTAGTAATCCTGAGCTGTTTGAGAAATAATAAGAATAGATTCCGCGAAAAATTTTTTATTGCAATATTATCAAAAGAAGTTGTTGTCCTCTCTACGACCTGAAGTCATTGTATCCTTGCTAAAGCTTTAGTTTGTCACTTTGTTCACTTTCTCGGTGAAATTCATAATAAAATTACTATCTGGCTTTGTTTTAATTAAAGGCTTTGCTTGAACCCACGATAAATGGTTGATCGGGTTTTTGCTCTCATTTGTGGTGTGCGTCTCAGCTAATTTTTTCATGATAGTAGGTGCTGAAATTAGATTACGGCGAATATTAGGTTGCAAACCATTTTAAAAAACCAACAAAACAATTATGTAGCCCTATTAAAAGCTTATATCCCTTGTAAATTTCAAAAAATCGAATTTTGTTTTTGCATACATACCAAATGTATAATTATTCTCCAAAAATGTTGAGTTGATCCGGCAAATATTATTTTATATGAGCATAACATATTTGTACGAACTTTTAAATGTAATCAGTTCGTAAAACTTTCAACGTGTTTTTTTCTAAATGCTGTTTTCTGGGTCGGTGGGAAAATTTCTCCAAAACGACTTGACCGATCGTCTTGAAACTTTCACACAACCTTCTTAAATATATTGTTCAGGGAATTGTCGAAGGAATTTTTGTAATAATATCGTTTTTTAAGCCACTTCGAAATATTTATAAATTTTTTCAAACATAACCACTTTTTTTTTGGGAAGTCGCCGGTTTTTCAAGAATGAAAATGGTTATTAGTCCTTCCATCATTTCCTTTGTTCAGCTATAGTAATAACAACTTTTTTTTTTGTTTTTTGGATTTGAGATAAATTTAAGCAGAAAAAGATTCCTCACCGCCAAACACTTTTTTAAGAGATCGGCTATGGAATGAAGGTAATACAAATTTTTTTCAAAATAAATCATCAAAATTTTAGGTATTTTACGTACTTTCAAAAGACTAAAAGCTTTATTTTAATATTATTCGTATTATATTGAGTTCAGGTAAAAGCTTTTAAGTACAAATTGAGGTTAGAGTACATAGTATGGTGATTTTTTTATTTAATGTTTGCTTTTTATACGAATGTCTATTTCTCAACTCTCTTTGAAACAAAGTATCTTAAAAAATATTTTCTTTCGATAACTGTGAGAACTTCAAGTCAAGACATATAAACCAAAATATTTACAATAGATAATATTTTATTTTTGTTTTTTAACAATTTTTGCTCTATACGAAACCACTGTACACAACAACATAACAGGCCACAAAAAAATAGCTCTTAACAAATTAAATCATAGCAGATTAGAAAGTCAACCAAACTAACTACTATATATAGATATACATAAATACAAACATTTATTGCAAGAAATAGGCAAACGACTAAGGCGAAAATGGAAGTAAAGTGAAAAAAAATGGATAATAAAAGTATACAATAAAAATATATTTTTAAAAACATTTCCCCGTACTATATGAAATAAAAAGCATAAAAATAGACACATTGTTGCGCACTAAAATGGCAACACAAAGCAAACGAAGAGCAAAAAAAACAAAGCGATGAAACAAATGAATTTATTTGACGCTACTTTGCTGCAAAAGCAACGCATTGCAAGTGAAAAGAAGTAGAAAAACGAATTTGAAACAAAAATTTAATGAAAAACAAGTAAGGAAGGGCTAAGTTCGGATGTAACCGAACATTTTATACTCTCGCAAAGTCAAATAGTATACTCGTTTGAGATTTCTTTGTGGATTGGCTGATATTTTCGGTAGAAGGTCAACTATAGGCACTGGGGTCCACATATTTAGTACTTAGGGGCTTAAACAGTTTTGGTTCGATTTAGACAATTTTTGGCCACAAGGTGGCATACTTTAATCGCATTATTCACGCAAAGTTTTATCCCGATACAGTCATTGTTGCCTGATTTGCATAGTGGAAAGTGAAATAATCAGATGGAATTTAAAATGGTGTTATATGGAAAGTAGGCGTGGTTGTAGTCCGATTTCGCCCATTTTTGCACTGTGACATAGAAACATGAAAAGAACGTTATGCACCGAATTTGGTTGAAATCGGTTAAGCAGATCTCAAGATATGGGTTTTCACCTAAAAGTGGGCTGTGCCACGCCCACTGTCTAATTTTGAACGCGGTTCCTATAAAGTCATCTCATACCATCCCAGAGATAAAATTTAATGACTCTGGCGTGTTTAGTGCTTGATTTATCGCGCTTTTAGTAGTTTTTAACAGTACCGTTATATGGGGAGTGGGCGGAGTTGCCACCCGATTTCAACTATTTTCACACCGTCAATAGAAGTGCTAAAAATATTTGCTTCCAGTGAATTTTGTTATTATAGCATTAGCGGTTTAGGAGATATGCACATTAAACCTATTAGAGGCGGGACCACGCCCACTTTTTTAAAAAAAATTTTAACTGCAGATGCTCCTCCCTAATGTGATCCTGTGTACCAAATAACAGTCTTGTATCTTATTGTGGAGCTTAGTTATGGCAAGTTATTTGTTTTTGATTAATGGCGTTTTGTGGGCGTGGCAGTGGTCCGATTACGCCCATCTGCAATACCAACCGTCTCACGGTACCATGAAACATGTCTACCAAGTTTCATAAAGATATCTCAATTTTTACTCAAGTTAGAGCTTGCACGGACGGACGGACAGACGGACGGACGGACAGACAGTCACCCGGATTTCAACTCGTCTCTTCATCCTGATCATTTATATATATATAACCCTATATCTAACTCGATTAGTTTTAGGTGATACAAACAACCGTTAGGTGAACAAAACTATTATACTCTGTAGCAACAGGTTGCGAGAGTATAATAAAGTACCAAAAACAAAGAAAAGGAAAAATGAAAAAACAAAAAATCAACAAAGAAAATTCAACAAAGAAGCAATATTTAGTGATAACAATAATTTTCTGCTACATTGCAGATTAGCAAAGAATTTAATTTTTTCGGCAACATTTAAGTTTGTACAAAAATTTTTATTCCACAAATTTTTTTTATTTTCATTTTCCACTACATTGCCTGCTTTGTTTTGGTCAGCGAGCACATAAACTGCAGAGCTTGTGTAGCGAGTGAAAAAAGCACCACGCGCTGAAAGTGAGCCACTGCTAATTAAGAATTCCTACAGATTTATGCTACTCATTAGGCTATTAAATACGGCAGTCAGTCGCATAGAACGCGAAGCAAATGCAGCTTGACAAGATTTTAATTAATTTTTTGAATTACGACAAAGGCATTTAATGGCATAACTTAGTGGCAGTGAGCACGCAACGCTTGTGGGGGATGATAGTGACGTCAATGTGTATGTGTGTGTGCGTAATGATCATTTATATCCTATAGCAATGAGTAGGAAATGTCGACGTGTAGGCAATAGCCGAAATTTGTAGACAAAAATTTGCCAAGTATTGACATACAACAATGTTGCGTATACGCCCGGGGTGGTCAAAGCTGCATACTTAACTTTTGGTTGACAAAATATTTAATTAAGATAAATTGTGCTGGCATTTGTGTAGGTGGAAGATGTGATAGATAGAAAGCTATATAAAAATATGCGCTAAAATAAAAAAAACAACAACAAGAGAGTTTCAATTAAAATAAACCTTTTACAGCTCATTGTGTTCAATATGTGGGCATAGTATGGTACATGTATTAAAAGATGTTTTTACTCAAATAATTATTTCTTATTCTTTATTATTATTTCTTACCGACCCAGTTTTAAAATGAAATCTGTGGTAGAAACCTTTCTAGCTGCCGTTTTTAAGTATAGAGGCTATGTTCTTCTCTCAGGCGTTCTCAGCCGGCGAAAATATCGTTTGAAAAGCTAAATTTTGTGTATTGTTTCATAATTTTTAAGAGAGTCTTTAAAATATATTTTTGCTTTGTAATATAATATTTTTTGCTTCAGCTTGTGAGTTTCGAGGCTACCTGGTTCACTCAAGCGCTCTTAATTTGGAAAAAATATCAGTAAAAATTCGGTTTTAAAATATTTATTATTGATGAAGCCTGGCAGATGTATTTTTAAGCAGCTACTTCTTTTTTTTGCAACTCACCGACAACAGTTTTGCAATTAACTTTGTGATACCAACCTTCAAAACTGCTGTTTTTGGGTAAAGAGCATGCTTTCTTCTTCCGTGCGCTCTCACCTGGTGAGAAAAAAACATTTGAGTAGCTGAATTTTTATACTCTCGCAACCTGTTGCTACAGAGTATAATAGTTTTGTTCACCTAACGGTTGTTTGTATCACCTAAAACTAATCGAGTTAGATATAGGGTTATATATAATATATATAAATGATCAGGATGAAGAGACGAGTTGAAATCCGGGTGACTGTCTTTCCGTCCGTCCGTACTTCCATCCATCCGTGCAAGCTCTAGCTTGAGTAAAAATTGAGATATCTTTATGAAACTTGGTAGACATGTTTCTTGGTACCGGGAAACGGTTGGTATTGCAGATGGGCGTAATCGGACCACTGCCACGCCCATAAATGCCATTAATCAAAAACAAATAAATTGCCATAACTAAGCTCCGCAATAAGATACAAGACTGTTATTTGTTACACAGGATCACAATAGGGAGGATCATCTGCTGTGAAATTTTTTTTTTAAATGGGCGTGGTCCCGCCTCTAATAGGTTTAATATCCATATCTCTTAAACTGCTAAAGCTATAATAACAAAATTCACTGGAAGCAAATATTTTCAGAACGTCTACCTACAGTGTGAAAATAGTTGAAATCGGGTGGCAACCCCGCCCACTCCCCATATAACGGTACTGTTAAAAACTACTAAAAGCGTGATAAATCAAGCACTAAACACGCCAGAGACATTAAATTTTATCTCTGGGATGGTATGAGATGACTTTATAGGAACCGCGTTCAAAATTAGACGGCGTGCCCACTTTTAGGTGAAAACCCATATCTTGGGATCTACCTAATCAATTTCAACCAAACTCGATACCTAACATTCTTCTCATATCTCTTTGTTATAGTGCGAAAATGGATCAAAACCGCACCTTTTTCCCATATAACACCATTTTAAATTCCATCTGATACTTTCACTTTCCAGTATGCAAATCAAGCAACAATGATTGTATCGGGGTAAAACTTTGCGTGAATAATGGGTTTAAAGTATGCCACCTTGTGACCAAAAATTGTCTAAATCTAAAAGAAACTCTTTAAGGCCCTAAGTACTAAATATGTGGACCCCAGTGCCTATAGTTGACCTTCTAACGAAAATATCAGCCAATCCACAAAGAAATCTCAAACGAGTATACCATTTGACTTTGCGAGAGTATAAAATGTTCGGTTACAACCGAACTTAGCCCTTCCTTACTTATTTATATTTATCATTAATAAAAACCTTCAATTATTATTTTTTCCTTTTAATATGAACATTTTAGTTTCAACTTTCGAGTATAGAGATTGCTCCACCCCCTGAAGCGCTCTCAGTTTAAAATAAACATCATCTAAAAATCCAGTCTTAATGTATTTATCATTAATGAATACATCTCGATTGTTTCCTTAATTATAAGCTTATTTCTTCCTCAAAATCAAATCTTAATCAAGAGTAAAGAAGACAAACCGAATAATATATATTTTTGTTAAATAAGTGGAGCCCTAACCTCAAAAAAAAAAATTTAACACAATATTTTCAAGGCAAAATACTTATTGAGTTAAGAACTTGAACGTTTTCTTCTCTCTAAACATCAGTATCTGCAATTTTTTTTCATATAAAGTATCTTAAAACTCTGTTCAACGGATATTAACCAAAAAATTTTGCTTTTCCGCCCAACATAAATCTTAATTGCTATGCGCTCTTCCATAACCACGCCTTTCATTATCCATTGCACACAAAATTAGTGCAGAGCACTAAATAAAACTCCAACACTAATTTCGCATTTGCACGCCTTAAAGTATGCACTAATTTAATAACGCATGACCGCCCAGAAAAATAAAGCAAAGCGAAGCGAGAGCAGAGCACAAATTAAAATGAAAGGCTGCCAGGCAGTAAAGCGAATACAAAGAAAAAGTAAAGTAAGGTAAAAAGTGTGTAAGCTGTTACAGGAAAGTGGTGTGCGCAAAAAAGTATGCTACAGTATACAGTTGTAGGATTTACGCTTAGCAGCGAGCAACAGCGTCTAGATAGCAGTGCATACAAAAGCAAACAGACCGGCTTACTTAGCAGCCACAAGTGTAACAAAAGTGCAGCTAAGCAGTGGGCTGGCGCCAAAAACAAAACAACGGCGTTGCGCCTAACAGCACGCAATGCATATTTACCACAATAGCGTTGTGTGGCATGCAATCGTCGCGCTGACTGCATATATGTACGCGCGCGCATAGACAATGTAGCGCATTTTTGGTAATCAAGTCGTGTAAACAGACACACGCTGTGGCGCGCTTATTTTCTGTGTTGCCTTTGCGCTTGTAACGAAAATTGCAAACTCGTGTGCTAACGCGCTGCTGTTCGACAAGACAACACAAGAAAAGCACGTTTTTATTTGGCTTGGTTTTTGCTACACTTTTTCACACGCCTCTTTTTCTATAGCTGTAAGCCGCTATGCGCGAGTTTTGTTGTGTTTTTTCGCTTTTGCTTTGCTTGTTTACCTACATGTGTGTTTATTTGCCTTTTGTCTTAGGCGCCACAATGTCTGCTATACATTTCAGCTGTTTCGCCTACAGCCACAAACACAGGGACGCACACACACGCTCACTTTTATCACCGCTGCTATGCCTTTGCCATTCTTGCCACACTTCGTTGGCTGTGTCTATGCGCGCGTCTATTTTTGTTTATGTGTGCATGTACGCGTGTATGCGCGCTTAGGTTTATCTATTTTATTATACCTCAACGCCGGTTCGTTACTACATATACAAGTATACATGGCTGTGAAAGAGTGCGGTTGCTTTGTGGCCTAAGGTGTTGCTGTTAAGCTGAGGCTTGACTTAAATAATTATGTATACGCCAAGGCGTTCGTGGTTAGTCTTGCGCCAAAACTATTACGCGTGTGTGTGTCTAGTTGGGGTTGGCAAACTGCTCGCACGTTTGCTGTCTGTCGTTAAAAGTGTGGACAGTTGGCTTTTCAGCGCGTTCGCCTTTTGTTTGCCGTTAGCTATATATACATACAAACATGTATATAAACTACACACACACTTCCATAAATGCATAAATATTTGTATATGTAAACCAGTGTTTGTGTTTATGCTGCCTTCTAAGCACTGTTGGTTTATGTCAGCGCATAGCACACTTGCATTAGTTTCGGTTGTTGCCTCTGCTCAAACACACTTTCACCTTTTATTACCTTCACACTCAGTTATCGCGTGTATCTTGCATACTGACACACATTCAGTGAAAATATTCACCGTATAGTAGCATTGACAGCTTCATGCTTCCATACACAGCTCTAATTTTCCTTTTCTATTCCTTACACCTTTTTGTGCTTTACTTCTGGCTAAATGAGCTCAGCCTCCCGCCCTAATGCAGTCAATCACACCGCACAACACACCACTCACACGACAACACAACACACCACTTACAGGACAACACTGGCACACCACACCTGGAAATACCCACACACCACGCACCAAAGCAACCTTACTGGAAGCAGCAGCATACACCCACACACAATAACTCTACACACCAACATTAACAAAAGGAGGGAGGGCGATCGCGCCGAGCCTTTTTTTTTTTCGATCGAAAGCGCTAAACCGAGAAGTCGCAGTTGAAGTTCCGCCTTTTCTCCACGGTCGTAGATCCCGATTATCTTTTAACAACTTATAAAGTGAAATTGTAATTTTTTGATTTTGATTGTTATAAATATAATTATCTTTATAAATACATGATATTGTAAATTGCGTAAAACGTTTGCGATAGAAATAAATTGTGTAATAATTTTCTAAACTTTTACAAAGACGGGAGCGTTTAGTGGAACGAAAAGGTGAGGAAAAGTTACAAAAGTGAACATGGTCCTTCGAGCCGGATATTTGGATCTTATGTTTTATTTTAGTTCGCGCCCGTTTAGGTTTATTGTTAATATTGTTGTTACTTTCGCGCCCGCTTATATGGGTTATTTGGTTTAATTTCGCGCCCGCTTTGTGTTTTTTTTTTTTTTTTTTTTGGTTTTGTTTTTTTTTTTTCACTTTATTTTTGATGTGCTTTTTGAAGTATATATTAAATATATATGAAACTTTTCACCGGTACATATGTATATCCATAATTCATTTGCTTTCAATAACTGCACTTGTTATATGTACATATGTGTATGTATTTTTTAATTTTTGTAAATGCACTTTTGTTTTTGCACTTCACGCCGGTTTTTATTTTCCGGAATTTTTTTATTGTTTCACTGCACTTTGGTCACTTGGTCACTTTATATACATATTTCTATATGTAATTTACGGGTTTTGTCACCGTTTCACTGCACTTTGGTCATATGTGTAATTTTTTTTTTTTTTTTTATATACATCGATAGTGCCTTTCTTTTAGGCTGTGGGAAATCTCAAACGAATACCTCAATTCACAATTGAAAAAATTTTGGGAGTTAGAAGAACTCCCCCCCATATCAATCACAACCCCTGAAGATCAGTATTGTGAAGACTTTTACAAAGCCACAACTACTAGATCAGATAATGGTCGGTATGTCGTACGACTACCACTAAAACAACAATTTCCTAGCACAATCGCCTTAGGTCACTCTCGCACCTCTGCTATACAGCAGTTTTTAAGTATGGAAAAAAACTTACTTAAAAAAGGTGAGCTTAAGCCAGAATACGATGGCGTGTTGGAAGAATACCTCCATTTAAACCACATGGAGGAAGTAAGCCCATGCGAAAAAATCATCAACGGCAAATACTACTCATTTTACTTGCCGCATCATGCAGTGATAAAGCCAGACAAAAAAACAACTAAAGTAAGAGTTGTCTTTAATGCATCAAGATCCACCAGCTCCGGGAATTCCCTAAATGATATCCTATTTACGGGACCCACGCTCCAACCAGATTTAATGCTACTCATTTTAAATTGGCGTATATTCAAATACGTATTTAACGGAGACGTCGAAAAAATGTATAGACAAATAGTCGTACATAAAGACGATCAAGATTTTCAGCGAATTATTTTCCGAAAATCTCCCAATAGTCCACTACGCGACTATAAACTTAAAACAGTTACCTTTGGCGTCAACTGTGCTCCATATTTAGCCATTCGAACCCTCCACGAACTGGCAGAAAACACAAAGTCAGAATTTCCTCTGGCAACCAAAGTGTTAAAAACACAAACATATGTAGACGATATCTTGTCTGGAAGTCACAGTCTTCCACAAGCATACGAGTCACTCTCACAAGTGGTAAAAGCCCTCAAAACCGCAGGGTTTCCGTTGAAAAAGATAACGGCGAATCACCCTAATATATTAAAAAATATACCGCATGAAAATTTGTTAGATACTAATTTCCTTAAATTCGAAAAGGAAAGTACAACAAAAACTCTGGGGATCCAATGGAATGCGATATCTGACCAGTTTTCATACACGACAGAGTCAATATCTGCATTATCCGCCATAACAAAGCGACAAATTCTATCCTCTGTGGCAAAACTTTTCGACCCCGCAGGATGGCTTTCGCCAATTATGATACAAGCCAAAATCCTAATACAAGAATTATGGTTAGATGGAACCGACTGGGACGAACAAGTAAAACCACTTCGTTTAGAAAAGTGGTCCCAGTTTGCGAGCAATCTAAAGGATATCTCACAGATACAAATCCCACGATGGGTAAATTATGCCCCAGAGCACAAAGTCGAACTACACGGCTTCTGTGACGCTTCTGAAAAGGCATATTGCGCAACTATATATGTTCGCACACAAAGCGACACTGCGACCACATGCCACTTACTAGTAGCAAAAGCAAAAGTGGCTCCTTTAAAAACAATAAGTCTACCACGACTTGAATTATGTGGAGCGCTATTACTAGCCAAACTAGTGTCCATCGTACAAACGCATTTAAACATGGCACAATATAAATTATATCTATGGTCCGATTCCGAAATCGTATTAGCATGGTTAGAAAAACCACCACATGCATGGAAGACGTATATTTCCAACCGAACGTCTCAAATACTTGACCTAGTAGGATCAGCCACTTGGCGACATGTAGCCAGTGCTGACAATCCTGCTGATCTAGGGACAAGAGGGTGCAAACCCCTGCACCTTGTCACCACCACCCTCTGGTGGAATGGCCCCCGATGGTTAACAGAATCTCCTGATTCTTGGCCACAATCGCCCATGCGCAATATAATAGCCCCAGAAAGTCGAAAAATCGACTCCTTTCACGCAACATTGCAGGATAATGACATCCTTGAGCGATTTTCCTCGTATCCCCGAGCCCTCAGGGTAATCGCTTACATGCTCAAGTTCATAGAGCGACTCAAAATTAAACTTAAGGGAGTAACTTCATTACACTCCCAATGCGATACAGTGACGCACCTAGACTTACAAAAAGCAAAGGTCGCTCTTATCGCATCTACGCAAGCGCGTTATTTCAGCCGAGAAATATTATTACTAAGAGAATCGAAGCCGATAGATAAAAAGAGCTCACTCTTAGTCTTAAATCCATTCATTGACACGAAAGGAGTACTCCGTGCGAATGGTCGGCTTGCCAATTCCAGCCTGACGTATAACGAACGTCATCCCATAGTTATCCCAGAGAAATCGCAACTTGCCACCTTATACCTTAACTATGTCCACGTGCTTTTGCTACACGCAGAACATCGCCTCATGCAACAAATAGTCCGTCAAGAGTTTTATATTCCAAGACTCAAGCCCAAAATAAAGAAATGCATTTTCATGTGCAAGATCTGCACTATGCATAAGCAGAAGATGCGAACGCAGATTATGGCAGCACTTCCACCGGAACGCTGTAACTTCGCTCTGCCTTTCACCATTACAGGTGTCGACTTTGCTGGGCCTTTTCAGATAAAGGCATCCATGTTAAGGTCTCCCACCCTCATGAAAGGCTATGTGGCTGTCTTTGTCTGTTTTACGACAAAAGCAGTACACCTCGAGCTATGTACGAATCTGACAAAGGAGGCTTTTCTCGCGGCATTTGCTCGCTTCGTCGGACGACGCGGTTTTCCGTCAAAACTCATGAGCGACAATGGCAAAACATTTATAGGAGCTCAAAGAGCCACAGAAAAACAGTTCGTGAATTTTGTCAAACAAGTCTCACCTGAAATTGTACAAAAATACGCTCCCCAAGGTATTAACTGGCAGTTTATTCCTCCAAGCGCTCCTCATATGGGTGGTTTATGGGAATCAGCTGTAAAAAGCTTCAAATCCCACTTTAAAAAAGTAGCTGGAAACTACAAATTTAATTATGAAGAATTTACAACATTATTAATTCGCATTGAAGCCGTTCTCAATTCACGGCCACTAACGGCACTCTCGCAAGATCCCTCAGATCTCACAGCCCTAACTCCAGGGCACTTTCTAAAAGGAGCACCCATTCTGGCCATACCTGAGCCAGGCGTGGAGTCGCTGTCCTTGCATAATAGATGGGAAAGAATTAAAATTCTCCATCATGATTTCAGCCGCCGATGGAAGGAGGAGTATATAAAGGACCTTCATAAAAGGTATCGCTGGAAAACTCCCGAAAAAGCGCCAAAGCTTGGAGATTTTGTCCTAATCCATGACGATTGTCTCCCCCCTACAGAATGGCGGCTTGGTTGCATAGAGAAGCTACATCATGGTCCCGACGGTCATATACGAGTAGTTGACCTCCGTACTCGAACCGGAACGCTAACCAGGCCGCTCGTTAAACTATGCTTCCTACCAATCGCAGATAACAGCGAAAACGCAAGTAATAAAAGATCCGTACAATAATATTATATATACACGCAGAAAACAAAATATCCGTCTAATAACCTAAAACCGAAATAAACCGCAAATATGATAAATCACCACAATATATACTAATACAATAATGGGTGGACTAATACGACCCCCACTAACCAAATAAAGTTGGTTAAGTTTAAAGGGATCCATTATCTATATCACTGAGTCGTAACTAAACTCGCCTTTTCTCCATACAGGTAGTTATGGACGCTGAAATGTCAATTACCCCTACGCCAACCATACGTTCGGCTGTCACTGTGCCGCGCCCTGGGGCTACCCCCGTAGCAGCGCCACGAACAACAACAGCAACAACTGTACCGACAGCTCCACGACGTGCCATGCGCCCAACGCCTACTGTAGTTTCGGAGCCGCCTCGCCTCCGCTGCCCGCTCTGTTGCCGTTCACACCGGCTGCAGCACTGTCCCATTTTTAAGGGTATGACACCCAATCAACGTCAGCAGGTGGCCCAGGCACATGGGCACTGTTTGAATTGTTTGGCCCAGACGCATGACACGCAGGAATGCGTGTCTGATATCGTGTGCCAATACTGCGACAGGCCGCATCATACCTTGCTGCATCGAAACCCAAGGCGCCCTGTCGCACGGCCCTCAGTACCCCGCCGCCATGATGCAGGCCGTCGTCCACAGCCAAGCCATGCAGCACGACCCCGTCGACGACAAGCACTCGCCGCACCCCGTACTTGGCGTCAGCTCCATAGCACCTCAACACCACACCAACCCTTAAGGCCGCAGACTCGCCGCAGGACAGGCCTCAGCAACGTCGTGGCAACGCTGCAACAACTCCAGCGACTGCTAGGCTGAACATTCGCCTAGGGGGGCCGGGATGGCTAAATGAGCTCAGCCTCCCGCCCTAATGCAGTCAATCACACCGCACAACACACCACTCACACGACAACACAACACACCACTTACAGGACAACACTGGCACACCACACCTGGAAATACCCACACACCACGCACCAAAGCAACCTTACTGGAAGCAGCAGCATACACCCACACACAATAACTCTACACACCAACATTAACAAAAGGAGGGAGGGCGATCGCGCCGAGCCTTTTTTTTTTTTCGATCGAAAGCGCTAAACCGAGAAGTCGCAGTTGAAGTTCCGCCTTTTCTCCACGGTCGTAGATCCCGATTATCTTTTAACAACTTATAAAGTGAAATTGTAATTTTTTGATTTTGATTGTTATAAATATAATTATCTTTATAAATACATGATATTGTAAATTGCGTAAAACGTTTGCGATAGAAATAAATTGTGTAATAATTTTCTAAACTTTTACAAAGACGGGAGCGTTTAGTGGAACGAAAAGGTGAGGAAAAGTTACAAAAGTGAACAACTTCTTTTGTATATAACACACATATATCTCTCCTTATATGCTGTACCCTTCCTTACCCTCTTTTCTACCTTTCTTGTTTCTCTATATCTCTTGATCCCTCCCCAATTGGTGCCCAATCTTGTCTAAGTAAATATTTTCCGCCACTTTTTGGTTTATTTTTCTCTTTTAACCACTTACTTCTAATTTCATTAATTTCAATTCCATTAGATTTAATACCTTTAAAAGGTAAGCAGTTGCGAAATTTTATTACGAAATTGTACTATTTATTTCACATAAACTTACCGTTAGATAAATAAGCGCATATGTGATTACGTGCGGTTTAATCCTTTGAAATGTTTGGTAGTAACGGTTGTAATTCGTTGGTGGTAAAATATGGGCAAAATTTGTATGTAATCTCTAGTGAAAACGCAAATACACTGCCAGAAAGGAAGCGCAAAATTGCAAAAAAATACAAACGTGAAAATATGCATTAGAAAAATGAGATTTCATTAGCAGCGTCTTAATAATAGTTGGAAAAAATATACACACATATCTCCTTTAATTTCCATACTTTCAATTTTTGCAGCTTAAAGAGGTGACAATCTTAGCAAAATATTGCTATATACATACATTAAAAACTTAAAAAAATAAACTTCATAGAATAACAGTAATGTTATTAACTTCATTTCATTTTAATTGAATTATTCAAATAATTGGCAACACTGCGAATATATATGCTACAAAAATATTTCATAGATAACAAAATTGTTATATAATATTATTATATATTGTGTATACATATATTCTTTTATTATACTTATTTTATTCTTTTAAATTCATTTCAATAATTCATTGGTTGAATTTAATTCTTCTTATATTTGGCAACTCTGCTAAAGAATATTCCCTACATATATTTCTTAGAATTGTTTAAATTGTAATACTGTAATATTGTATTGGTTTTCATGTTTATCAGCTAAGTACAAACAAATTAAACAGATGGCAACTCTACTCAAAAATTATTTCAGCCATAAAGCTTAAAGCTTTTTAAATCGACACTTAATTATATTGACGTTATGTTTATTTTATCTGAGTTATTAAGTTGAGTTTTTGAAACAGTTTGGCAACCCTACTCAAAAACAGTTTCTGTTGTAAAACTTAAAGCTATTTAAATTGATACTTTATGATATTGGCGAATTATTTTTTAGTTACAGTTCGTTAGTTGAATTTTTAAAGAGGCGGCAACGCTACCAAAAATTTTTTCAATTGTCAAGCTTCCAGATCTTTCATTTGAAACTTAATTTTATTCGCGTATTCTTTATTTTATCACAGTTGTTTAGTTGAACTTTTGAGCAGTTGACAACGCTACGCAAAATTATTTTCAATTTCAGTTCTTATAATTTATTGATTTAATATTTAATTATTTTTTCGTACTCTTTAATTTAACACATTTTATTAGTTCAAATTTTAAAATACGTGGCAACCCTGTTTAAAATTATTTTCTGTTAATTTGAAACTTAGCTTTATTGACGTACTCTTTATTGTATCACAGCTTTTTATATGAAATTTTCAAACAGGTGGCAACCGCCTTAATTGTTTTTTTCAAAATTCATACTATTGTAGCTGAATGCACAAAAATTCATTTATTATTTTTCTTGTCTAAACCACTATTACGCTACATATACACAATTTCCTCATTGGGGACTTTGATGTACTAATCCCAACTGGGAGGTTCTGATTGGATTGATGAGGTATTTCAACCCTTTGCAAAAGGTATGTTCTCCTTTCGTTTAAAGTAAAATCATTAAGTAGGATTAAATAGGCAGAATTGGTAGGGGTTTGGGGAACTATGTGTACTTGTTTTAAAGAAATTTATTCGAGCTGAAGTTTTCAGTTTTCCCACTACAGTTTTAACGTATTTGTACTATATTGCCATCCTTATGGTATTACTGGTAAAATAATGATAATTATAATACTTTAATTTTAAAAGAGGTAAATCACATGCCATTTGGCAACTCTAGAAATTAATTTATTAATTAAGAATTGCAGAGTGTTAAAATTACAATTTCTCGAAAATACTTCAAGGTAATAAAACGAAGGTAAGGAAAAAATGTTCAAGAAGAAAGTCGTAGGTATCAAAAGTAACTTCAGAATGAGTATTTTGCTACAAAATATCATTAATTGGAGTAAATTTGAAATTCTAAGATCACCAAACAGGCAAACGACGGTCAAGGGCTAAAAAATTCATAAATTATTTATATAATTGCGCTTCCAACACCTTTTTAAAAACTATGTATAGCACACTTATTCATTTGGGAGAACCCTGAAATAATATACATTGAAACAAATATTTGTAGAAATGTAGAAATTTTTATTCAAACTTTTATTAAAAAATTTCTTCACTTTTTATTAAGTTGTAAAAACATTGGGAAATTGCATTGCAACTGAAAAAAAGCAATCAACTTCAATAGAGCAGTCCCACAAAAACAGCAATGCGTCGATTGTTGTATATAAAAAGTTGAAATAACACGCACACGCAACCACACACACACACACACAAACATACATGCACACTGTAAGCAAATAAAGCAAATCGCAATAAAATGCAAATAAACAAAACGTGCACTCGCCAAACACTCATATGTATGCTAAAATAAACAAATTTCAAAAGTGCGCCTAAAAGTATGCAAAGTATTTAATGAAAAAGCCATTTACGGCTGACTTGTTTGGCAAGCGCGAAAAAGCCTTGCGGCCAGCTTAGCTTACAAGCAAGCGCGACACATTTTTGCACGATTTTCTTTCACTTTCGGTGCGTGTGTGAGTGTAATTTTATATGAGTGTGCGTGTATGTACATATTTTGTTGTTTTACTTTTCACTTTTCGCATGTGTATTTTAGTGCTATTTGCATTGGCGCCCAAATGTATGCAAATAAGCGAAATTTTGTCACACTTGTGCCGTTATGAGCACGCAGACAACAGCGGAACATAGGCTGACAGGCAGCTAGTCACAATATAGTACAGCTGCTGACACAGGCCATGCAATTTTCGCGTAAATACAATAATAAAGTAAAATAAATAAACAAGCGTCGTAAAAAGTACAACAAAAAAAATAAAAACAAAAAAAAAAAAGTGATAGCAAGCGGTATAAAACCTGCTTACAGTGCGTATAGCACACATCTACACTTATACACCCATACATACATACAGACATACATACAGATAAATGCGCCTTGCATCAGCTGTGCGTGTCGTTAAAACGGTCGTATTTACCCCGTCTACTGTATGGTTGAGTACTTAAAGTTTTTACGCACGCATTTTAACTAAGTACACGCACTTACAGACTTAAGCTCCTCACATGCATCATCACACCAACACACACCTAGTCATATATGCATACATACACACATGCATTTTCATATACACACATGTTTTCGTTTGTAAGAAACGCACAGGCCTTTTGCCACTTTATTTGCTTTTGCGGTTGTTTTCAACACATTTTGTCCCGTTATTTGCCGAAATACTTCGCTTGTGTCAATAGCTATTATGAGCAGACATAAATCTGCCAACAGCAACATTTTGGTCTTAAGTGTAGTTAAGAAAGGTACTTCTTCGGGATTAAAACACAAGTGTGAGTATAACGCTCAAGAGTTTAAACTTGTACACAACAACAGCAAAGCAGCAATATTTTAAACTTAAAGTTGTTGAGAGTAGAAAACAATTTAAGAAGGGGGAGGGTAAAGAACTTTCTTTTATATTTTTTCCGCTTGCAAAAAATTTAAATAATTTTGGTAACTCTATTTGAAATAAAGTGCATTTAGACACCCATATATGTAGTTAACACTTGTTGAAAAAAAACTTTTGGCAACACTATTTAAAATTATTTTAAAAGTTAAAACTTCTTTTTAATACATTATAAAGTAAAAATAATTTGAATATTTTTTTTAATTAATTGAAGAGCTTATTGAACTATATATTTTTCCATCCAATCAATCCAATTTTTTTTATTGAGTAATAATCAATAAAATTCCAAAATCCCAAAATATTGACTATAGTTAGGTGGCAACCCTATTTAATTTAAGTAATTTCTAAATATGTTTTCTTGTTTTGAACAAAAATGCTAGAGAACACTAGAAAAAATTATTTTAAATACTAAGTTTTCCTATTATTTTTTTCTTTTTTGTAGCAAATATTAATTGAAACATTTATTTTTAATCATAAAAATTAATCGCACATTTTATTAAACTATATTTTCTATATGCAATTTTTCTCTTTAAGAAGAACAGGTTTTTACAATATTTAATAAATTTAAAATTTTTATAAAAATAAAATTTTATAAATAGGATATTTGGCAACTCTATTTGAAATTATTGACAATTAATCACCCGTTAACAATTAAGAAAAATATGTTTAAGACAGCACTATTACAAATTATATTTAAATATTAACACCTCTTAAGATATTTTTTAAGGCACACTGCTGGCAACTCTGCTCAAAAAAGAACATATAGCATATATACATTTTAAATGATTTTTTTTGAAAACGCTTTTATTGATTTCAGCTGTTGTTAATATAATATAATTCCTTTAAACAATTTTAAAATTTATATATTTTTTAAAAGAAGTAAACATATATGGGAACCCTACTAAATATTTATCTTTTAAAAGTTTTTCTACCGTTAAACTGTTAACAGCTTGATAAATTTATTAATACTTTAGGCAATCAAATATGAATGGCAACCCTGTTTCAGTTATAACTAGTTTGACGTTTTTTATTTAGAAATTGAAATTTTTTAATTTAAGATTTTTATTGCAATCTCTAATAACTACAAAGATATAGGGCAACTCTGTCTCAGTTAGTGGTTCCTTTAGGACTTTTCATATCCGCTTACTATTGATAACTAATAATGATAGAAGAACGATTACATATTTACCCTCGCATTGGTATATCCTATTATATATTTTGTGTGATATATTTTAAAATTGCATTTTTTTGTTTTCTCAACCAAATTTTCTCTTTAACCACCACCCTTTATATCAGAATAGATACCAACAATAACACTTTGTTTTTGTGTTGGTTAATGGATGAATTTTATTGTGGCAGAAATGCCACTTTTAATCTGGCGCTATTACATACTCCCTTGCAATCAGTTAGCCCACAAAAGAACAGCCGACAAACGAGCTGCTGACCACTCAGCCACATCACTAGTTCGTTTAGATAATGGTTTCTGATGGCTACGAACTAGCCATATTGCTAATAGTTGCCTAAAAACTATTTTCGAAATAAAAAATAACAGCTTTCATTATAAAACAAGAGCGTAGAAATATGTGGCATAACCAAATTTCCTTCACCACACCAACATACTGCAAGTAGCAGTTAGCAGCACAGCTGTGCTGTGCATTGTTGCATATATAGTGGCTGCATATGCGGTGCAATCTCGCTGTTAACGCAGTCAAGCGCTACGTTACGTACGCCATATAGATGTACAAGCTGTGGCTGTGGCATTGGCTAAAAAAGTTGTCGTTTGTATGTGTGGTTTTTTATTTGTTGGCGGCTTTCGAACTCTGAAACGCGGCGTTGCAATTTCCGCTTGAGCGCACATTTTTCAGCCGCCGGATATGCAACGAAAAACCAATCGAGTTCAAATCGCAAAATGAATGGCAAAAGTTTTAGTAAAAATAATAAGAGCGATTGTGGAGTTACAAGTCAATGGCTATTTGCGCCCAATAGAGGTGGTGGCTTTCGGACGCATTCGCTAGTGGGATTGTACATACATGAAAAGGTATGATTCTATGGTGGCATTTTTTACTAGTCAGGAATAAATTTTTATTTAACAGTGGATTTTTGTAGACACGCCTAAAAGTATACAAAAAAAATTAAAACTTTAGTCAGACAAAAAACTTATTCAATCCTTACTTGTACGAGCCTAAAGATGTGCAAGCTTTAATATTAATGATGTTGTAAGCGCTTTAATTTTATAACTTCTTTCAATTCAGTGGTCTTTCTTTGGTTAAGTGGAATAAGATGCATACTTAAGTCTTTCTTTAAGATAAATTATCAATTAAATTAATATATGCCTATATATAGGCAAGGACCTTTTACACAAGATATAAATTTTTTCGGTAAGAATTTGAGGCAATACAAAATTTTTGTATTTAAAGATAGTAAAGACACAAAA
Organism: Bactrocera oleae; assembly: GCF_042242935.1. Taxonomy (NCBI): domain Eukaryota; kingdom Metazoa; phylum Arthropoda; class Insecta; order Diptera; family Tephritidae; genus Bactrocera; species Bactrocera oleae. The sequence continues at coordinate 8,853,838 of NC_091539.1, forward strand.
GTTTTAATTATATTTATGCCATCATAAAAGTATGCAAGACTTTTTAATAATTTCCATCACTTAACTTAGGTCGATTATTGAATTCTCCACCGGATTCTTTATTTTAGAAAATCTTTTTGAGGAGCTTTCTTTGAAATGCTGTACTTAAAGCATAGATTTCTAAGCTTTTTTTTATTTAAGAATAATAGGGAGACACAATTTCTAATTATTTTTTATGGAATCCCAAACTTATGCTTTTGATAATTTTCCTCACTTATCGTGAGTCGAGCATTGAATTCCCAAGCAAATTCCTTGTATTATTATCGATTATATTATATCGAAAATTATTTATTATATCGAAAATTATCTCGACAATAGCGCCATCTATTAATTCGAATTTTTTTTTTCAATTTTAACCAAAAAGGTTGGGTTTCTCCAGAATAATGATAAATCTCTACATCATAACGTAAAATATACTTCTACAATGGCATTCGACTGCCGGTTCCAAAATTATATTATATAAATATATATTTACTAAAATGTTACGGAAACAAAAAAATATACTATATATATATTATATAATAGAAATACAATTGCCTATCACATTCATAAGTTCTCAAATAACTCTGTATATACGCGTACCACGCAGCAATCATATAATGGATAGATTTTATACATAACCCTAAAAGTATGTAACTACTTTAGATAGTGTATCTATTAGCCTATTATACTAACTAACCTACTTATGCTCGTTATCTGACCTAACCATTATGTTGTAACTTAATATTATTCAACAAATCAAGGGCTCTACAATTCTTAAGTCACTTCTGAAAGTCTAATGGATTTTATGAGAAGTTTAGCAGAAGGTAGAAATAGAAATGGATGTTTTCCAATGCTTTCCGTTGTCTGATGACCATTTAAAAAGAAACAATTTTGAACTGGGTTCGTCTCTAATAAGACTAGCTTGGTTTAGCGAAAGGGCTTAGCTCTCCACTAACTTCTAAAGTGTTTAGTTGAATATTTGCTTGCTTAATGAGGGAATGCTATTAGGAGCACAAATTTCGCGCCAATCCCTAAACGTAACGCAAATTTTAATTAAAAAAACAATAAAACAAACATTCAACGATATAATAAATTAATATTTGTAGCTTCAAACTTTCTGAAACTATTGACTGTTAGGACCCTGAAATAATACCAAATAAAAACTAAACTCGAACTTTAAAATGATTTCCACAAATTTCTGCTAAGTAATTAAAATAACAGTGCTGAACTGCAAAACTTTCAAAAATGAAACTATAAACTATTGCTTTACCTTTTAGCGCGCAATTTCGCAGCAAAACAAATATACATTTAGGCGTGCGCACACATTTGGAACAACTCTATTTGCTGCGACCAGAATGGAATGCTTTTAAAAGCGCGCACTTGAGCGCCACTTTTACTTGTCAAAACAATGTACAATTTTCGTTGAAACTTTAACGACGCGACGTCGTTGCGGCGCGCATATTATATCTGTTGTGAGCCTAAATATATGCGACATATTTGTAGCATTGTTGCGGTAGAGTAGTTCAAGGGCTTTACTTTTTAGCAAAGTGCAATTGGAGTGTAACAAAATACCCGTTACTGTCAGCAGCAATACGTATGTTTGTCTCTTGGCCACGTTGTCCACCATGACGCTCTATACAAATAGCAAAGCAACTAGCAAAGCGCACAGAAAGTTCGTCCACATTGTTGTGGCGAAAATTTTTTTCTAGACAAACAAACCAAAAGTGCAAAAATAATCATAAAAAAATAACTCACCAACATTGGTAGATTTAATTAAATGTGCTCAGTAGTGGCGTTGTGTAATGACATCTGCGTACGCGCCTAAAAGCAGACATGCTTATATGCGCTTACATGTGTTTGCTTTTGACTGGATTACATTTTCGCATTCAGCGACACACTTACACGTATGAGAGCGCTCATGTTACAATGCCTGTCACGAAATGTTTGTTTTTCACTTAAATTACACACACACGCACACATATGCACCGACAGCAGCGCATACAAATTAAATATATGACGTTTGTATTAAGTGAGTGCGCGCTTTTATTTATTTATTTGTTTACTTTTATTTCACTTATTTTTACGTGTTTGCCGCTTAATCCAACACAGCGCTGAAGGTTAGCAGGTCTGCGCCGCTTGTTAGGAGCACCAAGTAATATGTGCAAAAATGTGAATAATTTGTGCAAATATACATATCTACACATATCGAAAAATATATATATTCAAGTATATGTGTATGTGTGACTATGCAATAAAGTGCTTTGGTATATTGAAACCTTATCTGACAGGTATGCAGGCAGATTTTGAAGTATGCTTTTATGCCTGTGTATATGTTTATGTGTGCTTTGAAGTGAAATTGAGCTGAAATTTCGTAGAATCGCATATGTATGCGTGCATTCGGCATATCTTGAGCAGCGCGGCAATTTATTTAGCATACATGAGCGAATATATTGCATACATTTAGGAGTATATACATGTTTTGGTATGAGAACATCAATACGCGGCTTTGTATATATCCAACTGTATCTGTACATATATACGTTAGTCAAGGTTAAATTCAAGGGTCACCTACAGAAAATATTTGTTATATACTGAAATGTGCATGTATTAGAGTTCAAATCCTGTGCCTTTTGCCTCTCACTAAAAACAAAAACAAAGAAAGCCAACATAAATTTACAAAAAGAAGTCCGAAATACCTACATTTCAGAAGCTGTATACGTTGAACAAGTTTGTGTGTTTTTGCAGACAGCGAAGTTTAAGTTTTTAGATAAATTATTGTTTTTAATATTCAACATGGTACTGGTTCACTAGTTTTCTCCCTTTTGCTGCTCTCTCATAGCACACAAAAGAATAAATGAGGTGTTAGTTTAAAGGCAGATATTGGCGCTATATGACAATAGTAATAATAATTTAATTGGTGCTTTCATTTAGTAAAAATTTATAAGATAAGTGCTAAAGAATTTAATGATAGGAAATTCACCATAAAGAAACACTATTGTGAAGGAATGTAAGTTAAACAAAAAGATATTTCATTTAAAATTTTTTTAGATATTGTTGTCCCTTTAAAAGTTTTTTAGTGTAAACACTTTTCTCCCTTCTGTGTTTTACATAACACCCAAAGCAATAAATGACATATTAGTTTGAAGCTAAATATTTCCGCTATATGACAATCGTAATAATAATGGGTCAATTCACTTTAAAAGAGAAATGCCTAAGAAATTAATGAATGTGAATTCACCATAGAGAAAATGAGTACTATAACAATATTGTAAAGGATAATGCTATTCCTCAAAGTTATTTTAATGTCACCACTTTTTTCTATTTTGCTGCTTTCTCATAGCTACCAAACCAATTAAAGAGATGTAAGGTTAAAGCTAGATATTCGCGCTATATGACATACACATAATAATAATGGAGGTGATATTTCCCTTAAGTAAAAATTTCTAAAGGAAAAGTTTTAAAATAAATGAATGTGAATTCACCATAGAATATAACACTATTGTAAATGGCATGCAGAAATTCAAAGTAAACTTTCGGGGATACCCATTTGATTTTACAAAAATCTCTAAGCTGTTACAAAAATATCGCAGATAATCGTTTTTGTAAAATCAAATGAGGTTTGAAACTTTTTAGTTGAGCTCATAAAAGTATTTTCAAAATCGAACTGTCGAAGTTAAATGTTTGAAGAAATATAAATGAGAAAGCTGAAAGACTTAGGTTGAACGTACCGCCTCAAAAAAGTAATAAATATTTCAAGCTCTTCAATAAATGACATTCTTTGTGTGTTTAAAATAACTTATAGTCGATTAAAGCAGTTTCGCGATATATATTCTCTCTTTTAAATGACAGAAATTTTTTTTGGAATATTATATAACTGTCTGTCTATTTTTGTCTCTTTACAGTTTCCTCTACATTAAAAAATTAAATTGCGCAAGCAAAAACAATCTTTCTAAAACGACTAACAGTTACATTGTCTGAAACCTCCAAAATGATGGACAGCACATTAAATCACACCCCATCTACCGTAATCCCAATAACCGCTGCATAACAAACACAGGCACTTAAGCATTCATTGCCGCAACATGAACATCGAACAGCAGAAATTCCCACCACCACCAACGAACTTGCTGTCCGACAGCGGTTACACCAACGGCTATGCCACACCCAGTGGCAGCAGCATTACCACAACCTCGGCAGACACATCGGCGTCGTCGCCTGCCTCGCAGACGACCACCTACGTGAATATACCGATTATACCACATGGTCAGCTGCCCACATCCACGTCATCTACATCAACCGCCTCACCACCACTGCCGCCACCACCACCTTCAACCATATCAATGATGGCGGGTGGTGGCAGTACACCAAATAGCGGCGGCACAAGCACCTTCAAGACACCATTACTGCCCATGCCCACGCTCGAGGACATCGAAGGTGGCCTGCTGGCTGTCACCACAGCTAATGCGCCCACTCCAATGCCGGTCGGTATACTCAAGTATCCGAATGCTGCCGCAGCGGCCGCCGCAGCATCGGTGGCAACAACACCGCTTACTCTGCCACCATCTACGCTGAGTATGTGCAGCAGTGGCATGGGTCCGGGGCCACCACCGACGCTAATGCAAGCGCCTGCTCTATCGTTACCCGCTTCAACTGTGTCTAGTGGTTATTTGAGTGGTGTTACCAGTAGTTATCAATCAGCGTCACATGCGCAACAACAACAATTACCGCCTGCCACACTCTCTTTAGCCAGCGATATGATGCAGCATCAGACGACACCAATAACGGTGCTTTCCCTGCAGCATTCCACGCAACAAGCGTTACCACCAGCACCGCCGCCCTCTGTGGGCTTACTCAATAACAGCAGTGGTGTTGCGCATGGCTTAAATACGAGCAGCAATGCCAATATGGGGCGTAACAGTCACCAGTCTAACACTGCCGTTGGTATGGGCAGCTCCGGTGGGGCTGCGTCAAGCAGTAACGTGGACTCAAAACGCTCGGCAAAATGCTGCGCCTGTTTCGGTAGCAGCCACTCCTCATCAACAACGAAGTCACAGCATAAAAAGCACCGCAAACAGAAGGCACAAACAATTTGGTCCGCTCTATTAACGAATCTGGGGATCTGTGTTTTGCTGCTAGCCTACACTTTGCTGGGTGAGTAAGAAAAATGGCATTAAAATATATTTAAGATTAAACAAATTCCCTAATTAAGTTAATTTTTACAAAGACTAAATACTCGAGCCAGTTTTATTATTATACAACCAAGTTATCTTTGTTTTCTCTAAATAAGATCATAAGTAATAGAAAGCTAATGAACAAAACGAAGTTCACAGACAATTTTATAGGGATGGCAATAAGTTCGGAAATTCCAACATACTACAAAGTGTCATTAGTTTTAGTCAGATGGGACATGTTGTCTGATCATCAACCATCGAAGTTCCATTGTAGATATACATAAGTTTAAGGTTTTCACTGACTTGCAGAAAATTAAAGATCTCTCCAGTGGTTTTTGTATTGAATCCGTAGAGATAAAGTTTGTAATATATGTCACTTTTCAGATTCTCAGCTTTCAATACTATTTTCTGGTCGAATGAACCTGATCTCCGTTGTTTTTACCACTCAAGTGAACTGAGTTCCAGTAAACAACTAGAAGTTTTGAGTAGCTATGTTATCGCATCTTCTTTTTACCCATTACACTCAAAAATCTAACGCAGCTCATTTTAGATACAAACATATATGTATACACTTGAATGCTTCAATTACAATTTTTGGATATTTAACTGAGTCTCTCTTTTGTTTTTGGCATACCGCGGGATTTTATTATACAAGTGGAAGATCCACAATATTTGAAGTATAATTTTATACCAAAACTTTCAGTGTTTCTCGGATTCAGCACTTATTCAGCTTAATGAAGTAATAGCTGAATAAAGCGCTGAAACTATTCGCCTCGTAAGTAAAGGTATTTGAGACTGTAAACCTGTTGTTTATTTCAAATATTTGGTGACTCTATATCCTTTTAAAATGTTGGATTTATTTTTAATATCGAATACTGACGATATATTATATAATATGTATTATATGTCATTATTTTTGCGTTAAATTGAAGTTTTTATTTAAAATAGTTAGAATGATCGGATTAAGGTCAAATATGATTCGTTTTGATCGATAGCTTGTGGTCATTTTAAATTTGATGTCACTGTGATAAAAACCCTTGTTCCTATCTTCAAAAAACTAGAACAGTCGATTTTCAAAAGCTGCTATCGTTCAAAGCTGGCCGCTTCTAAGCTTTCACTTAACGTTGTCATAAGTGACACACTTTTCATGACGAGTATGCTACATAATTTTTTCTGGTGTCGATCCTCAAAGCATAAAAAAATACGCGCAAGTCTCAACTTGAAATTTGAGTCTGGAAATAGCAGAGTTTCGCTTTTGTAAAATTTACTGCTACAGACTGTCACAATTACCTGTTTGAGCTCCAACAAGCTTAAAATTGCCGTTCAGCTTCTCATGGATCTAGTCAGGAGTTATTCGGTGTCACAAAGAAACTCCACCAAGCGTGACCTTATCTGACAATAGCCTTATTAGAACAACGTGTTTTATTATCTAATAATATGTATGTAGTTTGGCACGCAATAGTATAAGGCTCAGCGTTTCTAAAATTCTTTTACAAAATTTCATAGCCATGCCTTTAATGAAATCAAATCACGTAAAAATTCCATAAATACGAGTACAACATAATAAAAATTTGTTTGTTTCCAAGCACAACGAGGCTGCCACCCAATCACAATTTATGCAGTGGCATACACACTGAGACAGCCAACGCTTCAACACTTTCGCATACAAATTACCGCTAATTGTGTACATCGTTCAAGCAGCAGCGGCACTCGTACTAGCTCAATTACAAATTGTTATAGTTGAAGCCACTTTTGCAAACTTAAATGTGCAACATTGGACAACAGGACAGCTATTAAGCGTAATACGTGACGCTCAAAGCAATTAAACTTGCGCTGCCAAGTGTAAAAATGCTTATAATTTTCAAATCTTACAAAGTACCAAAAGAAGAAACCAAAAAAAAATAAAACCTGAAAGTGCAAGAATGAGAAATGTGGCAGAGTGTGGCAAAATCTATGAAGGTCATAATAAATGCTTGTCTTACAGCTGGGTATCACTGGGTATCAACTTAAGACAACAGTAGCAAGTCAACGCCGTCCACAACCACAAGTTGACCAACTTTAAATAGTCAATCTTTCAGTACGCAGAGTCATGTCATACAACTTCGGGAGCACTCATACAAAATAGCAATAACGATTAAGTTTGTCTCAAGCACTTGTGTTCACTTTCGCACGCTTGCTGCGTTAATTAACACTTACAGGGACTTTAAACTTTACACATGCATTTATATATATATACTTGTATATATTAGGGTGCTACAATTTTTTTTAACTCTCAGCCACTTGAATGTTTCTATTTAATTCACAAATACTTTGCTTAAAGCATAAGAGAGAAAAATATCTTTATCTTGAGTTTGATCGGGAAGTTTGTATGGCAGCCTTATGCTTTAGTGATCCGATCTGAACAATTTCTTCGGAGATTATACCATTGCTTTAGACAATAATGCATGCCGAATTGCTTGAAGATATCTCATCTAATAAAAAAGCTTTCTATACAAGCACTTGATTCCGATTAATCGGTTTGTATGGCAGCTATATACTAATGTTATTTGATCGGAACAATTTCTGCAGAGATTGCGCCATTGTCTTAGGCAATAATCTGTGCCAAATTTCTTGAAGATATCTCGTCAATTGAAAAAGCTTTTCATACAAGCACTTGATTCCGATCGTTCAGTTCATACGGCAGTTATATGCTATAGTGATCCGATATCGGCCGTTCCGACAAATGAGCTGCTTTTTAGGGAGAAATGGACGTATATAAAATTTCAGGTCGATATCTCAAAAGCCAAGTGACTAGTTCGCCTACATACAAACAGACGGACAGACAGGCTATCATGACTCAGCTCGTCATTTGATCATTTCTGTATGTATATTTTATAGGATCTCCTTTGTTTCCCCCTGGGTATTATAAACTTCGTGGTTTCAGGTATAAAAATCCTCACCAAACATTCCATGTTGCTCATACGACATGCTGTACTATTTGAATACAATACATTTGAAGCATAAATTTAACAGCGCATAAGTTTATTTTTGTAGACCAAAAATTTTGTATTATAATATTTTTTTTCGCAATTGTAGATTTATGTATTTTGAACTAAAAAAATGTATTAAGAAATCCCATGAAAAATGTATGGAAAAAGTACAATAATTTAGACACGGTTTAAATTGAAAATAAAGAACTTGTTTTGGTTGGATCTATTTCCTTTTGGACAAAAACTGATACTTCAGGTAGCGACTGCAAAAACAATCAACTTAGGAAATAACGGACACCTTAATAAATATATATGTGTATAGCATATATACAAAAAAAGACGAAGAAGTAATATAAGATTTCTTCCACTACTACTTCTTCTTTTATTGCTTACTTTTTATATTACCACGAGTACTTCAACTACCGTTAGTCCCTGATTGTGTGGTGTGCATAGTTTAATGAGTGTGAGCATGCTTTAAAACTTGAAGTGTGCACAGCTTGTGTACTCTACATGCCAACAGATTTTAAGCAGCTACAGTGGTTGCGCTAGCACAGCTAGTTTGTCAAGTCCACTCCCAGCAGGATCATGGCATTAAAAATATAATAGTTGAGCATACACACTTGTCTAACTATATAAGTACATAACCAATGTGACAACCCTTCTTGCGCTGGACTATTGTCGTTAGCTCCATTTACTCTACAAATATAACATTTGGCACGTATATACATATACACATGTAGGTATATATATATATATGTGTGTGCTGTTTTGTGTAAGTAACTCATCAACGCTTATCTACTCTTGTTTACTTGACAGCAGCAGCTGGCTTTGGTGTGCTGACAGTTAGCCTCTCATGCACTGTGTGCTTAGAATGCACAACAAGGCTGCTTCTTGAGCATTTTACTAAGTTTACTAACCTAGCGAATTTTTTTCTATAACTTTTTCTTAATCTTTTCGGCTAAAACTGATATGCTTGAATAGTTAAGCATTTTCAATTCGCCGCAACCTTTGAGAGTGGCGAATCGAACAAACAACTGCTATAAAATAACAGCTCTTGACCTTATAAAATCCGGGTCAATTCCGGTAACGTAGAACCGGCTGTTGTGTGGATTGGGTATAAACCAAATTAACTGGTATAATAAATTAGAAACGGAATGGTAAGTGTTTAAACCACTTTAAGGAGGAATCTAAACACTTTTCTGTAACAAGTACCTTGGCAATATCACAGAGCTCAAACATAATGAATAGAAGAGGCTATAACAATTAAAACTAGCTCAAGCCTATCAGCTCCAAACACAGTCTGAATTTATATTTTTGAGTGAATTTTTCTTACAGCGATTGCCTCTTGCTGCGCAATATAAAAACTCCGCGTGTAAATTTAACATAAAAATTTCGATAGTATAGCAGATAACATCAGACAAATCAGGAACTCATCAGGTGCAAGCCAAAGCATGCTTTTCAAACCTAATGGTTTTCAGCACTTTTTCAGATTAAAATATAAAAGCTGAATAATGTGCTGAATGCGAAAACATATGGAAAGCATAGTATAGGGAAGCACTCGCGAATGTAAGCGGTAGCGAGTATAATACAAATCTAATGTAAGGTCAGGTATTGTGTAATAAAATATGAAATATATAATCTGATGCTTCTACAATGAGAGCAAGGTATAGCTTGTGCATCATAAATGAAAGAAAAAATCATTAAATCAAACCCCATATCCTACTTTTCACGCCTAATAGCTTTCAGCACTTATTCAGCTAAAGATAGTAATAGCTGAATAAAGCTGTGAGTGACAAAGTGATTGGGAAGTTTGGTATGGAGTTGTAAATATAATCCAACACAGACATAATTTTTAGTACTTTCCTGTAAAATCATCAAAAACCCTCCCTGGTTGTGCTACTAAAGTGCGAGGGATAATTCGATTGGATAGAATATATCTTTGGAGAACTGAAATCGCTTCTTCATCACAAATAGAGGAAGAAACTCACAAACCATAGTTTTCAATACTAATTGCTTTCAGTACTTATTCAGCTAATGGTGAGGATGGTGAAATAGATGTTGAGTTTATCAGAGAATATTTCTGAATCAATAGCTTGAATCTATAGAGACCGTCAGCTTATGAAATGGAGAGGAGCATTTTCTATCGATCTTTTTTAAGCAAGAATGAGTCTTTATAAATTGAAACAATAAGTATTATATAAATTATATTAGTACAGTTGGATCTATAGTAAAGGAAATGTGTGGTGAGTTTGATAGCAAGGAATATTTTCGGCTCTTTCAAGGCGAAAACTCTAAGCGAAAATCACGCAGAAATCATTTCGAAGGCTTTTGTGGCGAAAATAGTGATTTAAAATGTGCATACATTTTTCTCAGGCCCTGTTTAATAATTTTAGACTGCAAACTGCAAATTTTTGTTGTAAATATAAGCATATTTATTAGTCTTAAAGACTCCACCCGACCGATCGTTGTTCGCTTTGGCGTAAGAAATAGATTGAGGCAAAGATTATAAAGGAGAGAGGAGGTCGAACACCGCACTCTCATAGATCAACCTTCTTACCAGTTTTGTTAAAGGAATTTTCATGCAAACATTCACATAATTCAAACCACTGTACTTTGCAGAGACCTGCTTTAGTAAGCATTAGTGCTTATTCTCTCACTATTAAAGCCAAGTACAATGCGATACCAAAGTTGATGGCACGAGTACACAAGAATAAACCTGGAAAAAATCACAACTACTACTAACAACACCAACAACACTAACAATAATAGAAATGACTACTACTTATATAAACCATTGAAGCGCATATTCCACTACTAGTGCCAGACACTTCAGCAACACTTGACGCTTCCGTTTGGACCCTCATTATCGCACACAATGTCTAACCACTGCACACTGCTTCCACATACCTTCCACGCGTTATATTGTGTTTGTGCACCTTAGTTATGCATACCGGGAATTCATCTTCATTTCCCTTATCAACAACAAGGCACCAACAACAATAACTATATAAGCAACACATTTTTTCTCACATTTACCTCCACTGCTTTTCTATTGTCATTCACAGGTTCATTCATATTTCTAACAATCGAGAGCGAAGACTCAACGTTTCTGCATCATCATAATCACCATCATCATCCCAGTCATCATGCAGTGCTGCAACGACAACGCCAACAGCAACAGCAGCAACAACAACACACACTCGCTTCCACTAAACGTGGTGGCGGTAATATGGAAAATATTTATCACACTTCACCCGCACAAATGCATCTGGACAATGCCACAGCATTATCGTCACAAAACGCATACGCCCCACATGCCGACGCCGCCGCTGCTGCAAACGCTGCAGAATCATTATCTGGCACGGCTGCTTATTCTTCTACGTCAAATGTTGCTTCCTCTGCCGCCAATGCCATGCTCGAGGGCATTGTACCGTTGAGCGATGAGCATGGCGACACGGGCGTTGTAGATTTCAGCTATGGTGATGAACTGCTCGGCGGCGATGGCGTCACGTCGGCACAGTTAGCGCTGTCGGCGGACACGCAGGAAGTGCGACAGCGCACCATTGAGAATATCTGGGATATAACGGTGTCATTGAATATACTCTACAAGGAGAATTGGACGAAGTAAGTGAAGAATGAAGATTTATGATTTATTAGTGTGTGCATGCAAGAGGTGAGGTATGGTATTTGCAATGGTATCATTTTGATTTAGGGTACTTTAATTAGTGGTGGGGTGATATGTGTGATAATGTTTGCCAAAAAGCTTGAAATATTGTATGGTATATATTATACTTGTAGGTATATTTTAGCAGTGATTTGGCAACAATACGGGTCGTTAGTGTACATTTACGTAAAAACAACTTGTTGGAATTGCTATTATTCACACAAAGTACTCTTTCTTAAAAAAAATTAAAAATACTTTAAAATTATAAAAACAATTTTTTTTTATTATTCACAATTTTATTTAATAACTCAAAATTTTAGCAATTGTTAATATATTACCAAATAAAAATTTTTTTATTTATAAAAACAACTAAATAGTTTTACTCTAGATATACAATTATATTTTCTATATTATATGATATGACTAAACACTAAATTGTTGTTGAGTATTTTTACTTATCCTAATAATTTTTTAACATTTTTGCCGTTTATCTTTTAGTTCTTTTAATATTTGTATTATTTGTTTCCAATTTTAGAGAGTGGTTCTACAGTGCGTATGAGTAACGATTTGCTGAAATCTTCTTTTAACATAGTAACTTTACACTGAATTTCAATATGGCATAGACTAAAGAATGTTTAATATATTTTCAAAATTTATTTATAAATTTTTTTAAATTTTTTCTATTACATTTTAATTTTTTAACGTTTGCATAATTTGTGCTCAAGCATTTGATTAATCTATGAGCAACAATTTGCAAAAATATGTTACTTTACCTTTAATGCAAAATATTAATAAATTAAATAGGTAGAATTGTTAAATTAGACATACATATATACTGATATATTTATTGTTTTTTATTAATTAATTTTTTTAATTAAATATCTAATACTCTGAACAAGATATATTAAGTTTGCCACGAAGTTTGTAACACCCAGAAAGAAATGTCGCAGACCCTCTATAGTATATACATGAATGATCAGCACGATGAGCTTGATTTAGACGTGTCCGTAGGTCCGCCTGTGTGTCTATATATATACGAACTAGTCTCTCAGCTTTGGAGCTATGATATGAAATTTTGCACCTTTCCTTTCCTCACTAAGAAGCTGCTCGTTTCTCGGAACAGCCAATATCGGACCCCTATACACCGCTATTGCGCATTTGACGAAGTATCTTAATGAAATTAGGCATGAGCTATTGTCTAAGGCAACAATGTAATCTCCGAAGAAATTGTTCAAATCATATCACTATATCATACAGCTATCATACAAACTCAGCGAACGGAATCAAGTGCTTATATGAAAAACTCTTTCATTTGAAGAGGTATCTTCACGAAAGTTAGCATGGTTTATTATTTAAGGCAATAATGCAATCTCGGAAGAAATTGTATAGATCAGATTACTATAGTATATAGCTGGCATATTAACTGAATGATCGGAATAAAGAATGGAAAACTTTATTTGACGAGGTACCATCACGAAATCAGATCGGAATCAAGATCTTGTTAGGAACCTTTATATTTGTGAAGGGTATTATATGCATACGGTGCAACCGAAGTTAACGTTTCTTCTTGTTTTCATTAAATTTTATTGCATATATCCAGTTCTTTTTTTTTATAACTTAGCCAAATATTTTTTCAAGTATTTTTTATGCGTCAGTAGTAGCAGAATGGCTTAGGTACATAAAAAATTATTTACTTTTGACTTCATATAGTATATAAAAGACGCAAAATCTACAAATATGTAATTGTTGTGTATTGTGCAACTTGTTATCAAGGTACACTTACTTCAGGGTAATACTAAACTTTTTTAAATTAATTAAAATTATTTTTCTTATATTTATTTTTTTTTATAATGTTTATATGAATTTAAAATCGTTAACTTGTTTTTTTTGGTATATAAAAATGTGTAAAATATTTAAAGTTTTATAATTTTAAAATTTTATTCTTTTACTTTCTAAATTAAATTTATTGTTATTATTATTATTATTTTTTTTTGGGTTTAATCCGTTTGGCTTAATTTTTTTTTTTTAATATTTAGAACTGTTGAAATTTTATTGTTGCAATTTTTAAATTGTTTGTACATCCTACCTTCGATTATTATTTTTTTTTTGTTTCCATTGGTTTAACTTAATTTTTAAAATTTTTAATAGTTTTATTATTTTTTAATTTATTTGTTAAGTTTAAATGTTTCAAAATGCTTAAAACTTTATAGGCATATAATTTTAATATTTTATACATTCCATTTAAAATTTTATTTTATTTTATATTAATTATTATTATAATTTTCATTTGTTTTTTGTTTCAATTTCTTTTTTATATTTTTTAAATTTTTTAAATTTTTATATTTAGAAATTTTAAATTTGTTTGAATTTAAGTGTTGAAAATTTCTATATATTAACCTTTTTAAATACAAATTACTAGTACATAAATATCTATGTATGCACTTTTGTTAATGTCTGACAGTGCGTATACGTAACAAATTACCGGAACTAGGTATTGTATTTATTATAACTCCTAAGAAGCAAAATTGATAAGCTACACTTACATATACACAACTACTTACATATATTTTAATACTATATTATGTGAGCTTATGTCTCGACCGGCATATCGTAGACTAACATAAAAATTATGAAAATACTAAATATATATTTTGAACTATGGTATAATGAGCTGGAAACTGGTCTGTATTGCGGCGAATTCCAATATTTCTTAAGAAATTAAAAATTATATATTTAATTCTTGCAAAAGGTTTTATTTTAAAGAATTTTTTAATGTTATCAGTGCACTAAAAACCAAAAAGCGTTTAAAATTCATTTTCAAATGCATTAATAATTCAGCTTCTGCTATATAGGAATTGCATCACATTTCTTACTTATTTTTTCTTTTTATCAATTCCCCAAATACTTGTAGGCTAGCCGCTTTGGAAATTGCCAAATTTCAAGACCAATTAATCAAGAGACTGAATGAGGATGCGCTACTGCAATTATCACATGAAATGGATGGCGGCATCGTTGCTGGCGGCGGAAATGGTGCGGCGATTGCCGGTAATAGTCCGGCTACGGAAGCTGTGCTACTACATACACACGGTCAATACGGTCATGGTCATGGGCCGCACGAATGGAATTTCGCCAAAGCGTTTCTCTACTCGCTCACCGTACTGACGACAATTGGTAAGTTTTTAGTGGCAGTTTTTAATTTAGTAGCATAGCAGGAGGATTTATAAGCTTATAGTTAATTACTTTTTTGAAAAATGGAGGTGTGCTACTAAAAGCTTTTAGTTGGAAACAATTAGAGTATAATTTGATTGTACGAATTGGTAATGTTTTTAGTTCTATCTTTCTTTGCGCAAAACTTAATACTCGGCTTTCTCCAATCCCATTTACAGAACGAGCTCAGCATCAATTATATGCACTTACATTGGCGATTGAAAAATGTTATCCGTGTGGTATTTGGTTATTGTTAGAACCAATGTCTATTAGTTATATTTTCTAAACAGTACAAATAAAATCATTTTTCTGAGACATACATATTTGAAATAGCACACTGAAAAATTAATGAAATAGCGACCATCAAAGTCATTAACTTTGACAGCTTAGAGTGACAGCTATCGCTTTAGGAAATTCTATATCAATACTCACTTATATTTGTGTATAAGAATTTCAACTTTTCGCACTTCTAGCTCTGTTGAATTACACTGCGGCATCGGAATGAGTACGCACCTGTTTGCACCTTTGACAGCTGGTGTGACAGCTATCCCTCTAGGAAATTCCATTGCAAAAAACACTTTTTTCTATTTAAGCTTTGCAAGAAGCTATCAACCTTTCACGCCACTAACTCGACTCAATTTCCCTCTGCCGTAGAGTTATGGTTGCAAGAGTTTAATTTGACAGCTGATTTGACAACTATCCCACTAGGAAATACTATAATAAAACTCAATTTATATATTTAAGCTAGCCACTATTATGTTTTCATGCCAGGAGCTAAGTGGAGTTCCCTTTTTTCATAGAATTAAGTGTGCACGAGTTTACTTTGACAGCAAGTCCTCTAGGAATATCCATATCAAAACGCACCTTTTGGATTTAAGCTAGGCTAGAAGCTACCAACTTTTATGCCTTTAACTCGGTTTAATTCCCCTCTGTCATAGAATTAAGTGCGCTCGTATTTACTTTGACAGCTGATTTGACAGATGTCCCTCTAGGAAATTCTACATCTGCATGTAAACTCTCCCGCCTAGTTTGTTGTAGGTTATGATCGATTTTTAGAAAGATATATTACAACAAGTTTACCAGAAAATTGTTTGGAAACAAGTTTCTTAAGGCTGATCAACTTTTCTGTATAATTAAATCTGCACTAAAATGATCTGTACTAACGAAGTAAAAGCTATATTTTTACAAAAAAAAACCATCACCGCTGGTTTACTACAAGATCCTTTAGATTACCACTGTAAGCTTTCAACCCGATACGTATTAAACTATAACATAAACTCGACCCCAACAGGTTATCTCACAGAGTTTCTACAAGAATTTTATTCCCTTACCCATCCCACCTGCAAAAATGTTGTCTCAAACAGTATCTAATATATGCACAGAAGTAAGCTCTGAGCGCCTTAGCTAGAGGGAAAGCATACAACCTAGTAAATATATACAAAAGCATGTGAATAACATTTCCACACCCACAAACGCAGCGTGAGATATCGTAAATTTTCATTTATGTCAATGACAATAATGGCCAATAATGGCATACAGTCAGAGTCAAGTAAAAATAGAATAGCTTATAAGTGGATGTGTGTGTGTGAGTATATATGTATGCGTGTATGTAATTGAGCATTTGCCTTCCCGTATATGCGGATATTGTTTTAACACACATACACACTAAAAATGTCACAACACCACTTCTCGTTCCATACAACAGACATTTAGGAACCCAATAAAGACAACAATTGTGTGGGAGAGATGCCCAGTAAGGATATACGCAACAAACAATAAAGTATCTTCATAATATATTTGCAAATTGCCAATATCAGCAGAATTTTTCCAATGCTGCTTTTTCTTTCAATTTGCAAATTTACTACAGGCACACGCATTTACTAACACACATACCTAAATTCATACACATACATGCATATAAGTACGCAGAGTGGCTTATTGTAGCTTAACAGCCTGTACATCTGCATACATTATGCCAACTGCTTTGCTGTTTCCCGTAATGTAAGCAAAAAGTATTTTCATCAATTCTTATACACAATGCTTTACTGTATGTTTTTGTTTTTGTTTTTGTTGTTGCTAACAATTCTAAAGTATTGCTGTTGCCTGGTAGTTTTGTAGCGCCACGTTCCAATAGTCATATATATTGATGTTTTTGCTGTTGTAGTTGTAGTAATTTGTTAATAAATAAAAATGCAAAGCATATGCACAGGCGCAAAACCAACTGGCATTGAACTTTGTATTTCATGACTCTGGCGTCAAGCTTTTCAGCCGTAAAAAATCACTCGCAGTTGAACAACTGCACAAGCGAAGCAATAAACAAATGCAATTGTAAGTAATGCGTATTACAACAAGAACAACAAAAACTACTACTACTACTATAAAGTATTCGTAGTTTGTGAATTAGTTCGTTCTACTTCTTTGTATTCGGTTTTTATTACGATTTTTGTGTTGTAAACACTCTAAACAATTAAAAATGAACATATGGCGAGCAGCTGATATATACATAAAATATATATGTATACATAAAAGCATAAAAGAAATTAATTTTATACTGAAAATTTAAGAAAATAATCTTTTGTTGTAAATTACCATGTATTTACTGCTAAAAAAAATAATCTAGTACATTTTTATATACTTATCAACCCGATTTTTATATTGGATTATATCAGCAAACATTTAGTTAAGTAAGATTTACAGGATTTCCACTATAAGAAGTAAAAAGTGTTTTGCCAGTATAGATTTTGGCGAAAAAATTGATACGCTGTAAATCATGAAAGCTCCTAAATAATCACTTGGATCTTAATGAGCTCAGATAGGGTTAATAACTAAACTAAAAACGTTTGGTGACTTTATAGCAATAAACTTTGAAAAATGTTGGTTCTTGATCTCAATTGGTCGAGGCAACTTTCAGTTAACTACTGAGCTAAAGGTAATTTGCCACAATTCAAATATTTCTTGAAGAAAGCAATTTTGGACGAATTATGCTGATAAAATAGGACAATCTTTTTTATAATGAAAGCTAATATATATAGTACCAAAAAATCTCTAGTCAAAATCAAGGTTAGCAAGCGATCCGCTTGTCACTCAGCTACGCAGCCAGCGTAAATTACACAATAGTAGGTATATGTGGAGATCATCATAACAAGATTAATATCGTTTTGTTGTTGCTGTTGTTTTTGTTGTTGTAACGGTAAATGCTATATCTCCAATAACTATAAAATTATTTGTTTGCTGCTGATTTGACAATGCTTGGCCGGAAAAAATCCGAGTTCGTTCCACATGGATCCGACTGTCATGGGAACTCTTGTCTGAGTCCGTGGACGAAGAGAATTATTACTCCATATTTCATCAAAAATTAAGCCGGCCATAATGTTACAGTCAATGAGGAACGCCTTAGAGCCCTGATTAATGACTTTTTCGTACCTAAATTGGAGGATGCTGATATGGAAGAGCTTAGGTTCCAACAGGACGACACTAAATACCATACAGCCAATGAAACAATCAATTTATTGAAGGAAACTTTTGATGAGCGCATTCTCTCGCGTCTTGGGACTGTGGCGTGGCCTTCAAATCCCGCGATTTAACACCATTGGTCTATTTTTGTGGAGTTATACTCGTATGAAGTCGCTTGTCTACGCTGATAAACCCGAGACGATTGATGGCTTGGTAGAGAATATTCGGCGCGTTATTGCTGAATTTATTCCAGCCACGGCGGTCACTTGCCCAAAATCATTTTTAAAACATAATATATAATGAAAACCACATGTCTAAAAAACTACCCATATTTCATTACTACACAACATCCACGAATTTGTTTTTCTATGTGCTTCTTGTTGTCATTCAATCAAACCTTATGAACTGACATGTTTTCGCTGTTACTTCCTGTCAAAATAAAAGTATTCAGTCTTTATCTCGAGCCATTAGCTTTATTTACATTTTTTATTTTTATTGTTGCTTCCAATAAAACCGCCACTTCTTTAACATTGAAGAGTCATAAAAAATGCCAATAATTGAAGTGAAAGTTGAAACAATATATGCATATATGCAAGCTGTGTTATACGAGTACATATAAAATTACATAATAAAAAACAAAGGAGTTTTTCATCTACATACTTAATTTTGCACTCCCTGTCGACTGTCGAAATTCAATCAATCAATATTGTAAATTTTTACTGTTATTGATGTAATTTAAAACAACACAATTGACAGACACCACTACAGCGCTTTCCAAACATTCAAGCACAAAATTTGTGTCATTTCATGAATATCTTATTGTTTTATTACTTCGCGCGCAAGGAAAGAAAGTAATAAATGAGGGTAATGAAAAAATACTTAACATGAGATAAACGTTCAATTTGGCAAACAGCTAGCCATTTATTATACATTAGCAATATGTGGGGTAAAAGTGGACCATTGCCACGCCCGCAAAATGCCGTTAAATTACAAATTAGGCTACAAAACATAAACTCAGGGCAGAGGCTCAAAGTAAAGAGAAACACTTGTGGGCCAATTTTTTTTAAAAAGTGTTACCATGGCATGGCACCACCCACTTTTAGTTAAAATTCTATATCTCAGCAAGTACTCGACCAATTTGTACCAAAATTAACTTTGCTTTGATGTCAACTTAGTTACTGTTATGACATAATTTAAAACTATATACGATAACTTGCGTTTAAATCGAACATCAAAATTGATATCGGAATAAAATATAAAAAGAATGGTGATTCTAATGTTTGACGCACATTCCGCTTCACTAAAAAATAGTGGAAATCACAGAACTAGTATTATCAAGTTTCAAATACCGAACATGAAGACCTAGGGGTCAAGCGAAGTCATGCAAATGGCAAAAGAGTTAAATTTAGAAGACAAGCAACGTCAAGTTCGGAGTCAAGTGAGATCAAACTAGTGGTCAGGTAAAGCCAAGCTAGTGGTCAATGAAATTAAAGTTTGGCGATAAGCGAGGTAAAGGGCGACAAGCGAGCTAGGGATCACGCGTGGTCAAACTGGGTGTCACGCTTCATCAAGTTAGGCGTCACTTGAAGTCAAGCTAACATAGACGGCATTCCAATATAGTATACATAAGAGAGGCCAGAACTAACCGTTTTTTTACATTCATTAAAGAGGAGAAAAAGCCCCACTTATCATCAGGCTTAAAAGGAGGAATAAGCTTACATATATTTCTCTTAACATACAAAAAAATATCTCTCTTGTGACACCGCATATTAATTTCGTACTACTTCTTTTCAATTACATATAGGTTACGGTAACATAGCACCACGCACTACGCTCGGCCGTTTGGTGACACTCGTCTACGCTATTTTCGGCATACCGCTTACGCTCGTTTATCTCTCGAGTACCGGTGGCATTTTAGCAAAAGTGGCACGTGAGGTATTCTCCAAAGCGTTATGCTGTTGTCTCTGCTCAAATTGCGGCTATTGTTGTTACGATGAAAAGCGTATGGCTGAAAAGGAGCGTCGCATGAAGCGTAAACGACAGCAAGAGGAATTGCGTAAACAGCAGGCTGCCTTGCAGGAACCATATTATGTACACGACTCATACGCCACAGCGGAGAAACAATCAAATTTATCTGGTGGCACACAAATGTTGCCACCCGACATCGATTCGTTGAGTGCGAGTGAATCACGTGGCTCCATGCATGGGCTGAGTATATTGGCGCCGATTTTGTTGTGCCTTTCAATGATGATCATTTACATACTAATCGGTGCGGCCGTGCTATACCGACTGGAAGACTGGCCCATACTCGATGGCATCTACTTTTGTTTCATGAGTTTATCAACAATTGGTTTTGGTGATATGCTACCGGGTTTGCGACGTGAATCTACTGCAACCACATGGTTTTGTTCGATTTATATCATGTCTGGCATGGCGCTAACAGCGATGTGCTTCAATGTTATACACGAAGAGATTGTGCATCGCATCAAAATCGTGGTGGAATTCAAGAAAACGGGCAATACGCTGGATACGATGAGTGAGGAGCAAGGCTACTATATGCCACCTTGACAATTTGAAAAGGGCACAAGCTTGTACAAACGCAATCCCACCGAAGAGACGCTGGTGTCAGGTAATACAAACAATTGTTGTTGTTAATTCAATTTAAAATCTATCTTTTTGCAGGCACGCCAACGTCACTCGCTTACGGCGCACAGCTAGATACCGATTTAAGTCAGCTACATGCGCTGAAGGACTATGTCAATCATGAGCTTGTTCCCATACTCACCATGGATCCGAACAGCTCGTCAACCACCTCAAACCATCTCCTAAAAGGCGCAAATGCGAATGCCATGCCTTTAAACAGCTTGACACCCTACACAAGCGCTACAACCGCGGCTACGACGCCGCCAAGTCTGCTACCGACTGGCGTCGGTCTGACAACTTTGAAAGCACCTCTTTTGGATAATTCCACGTTGTCGTCGCAATCCTGCTTGGATTCATCAATCAGCGGCAGTGCGTCGCAGGCAGTCATGAGTGTTTACACTTTGAGTGAAGAACCCGAAATGGATTCTTAAAATGATTGTATGTAAGTGATTAATAGATATAAGTTTAGCAGCGATTTGAAAACAATGAAAATTTGGGTAAATAAGTGAAAGTGTTAGACCAATCTATAAGCTTACATAGTTAGTAGGTTTGTAAATAGTAAAATTGTATAGTTTGTACCAGGGTTCTTAAAAGCTCTGTTGAGAAGGAGTAGGTATTGCTTAGTTTGCGTAAATATTTCGAGTACGCGTTTTAGTATGACTTACTGGGTATTATGCATCCGACTTTTTTGTGAACTTCGTTATTTTGAGCATACAAGCTCTAAACCCAGCCCAGATGCTTTCCATTCCTTTCCTTCCATGCTTTCCATTCCTTACAGCTTTGCTGTTGTAAATAGAAGAAAATTAGGGAAGTCTGAATGGCTCCAAATCAAAGTTTTAGTCAAGCAACGCTTTCAGCGATTTCTGATCGTAAAATATAAAGCACTCTCTGGAGCCTTATAAAGAATGTAAATGGAAAAACATTAGTGAAGTTTGAGTGACTCCAGATGAGGTTGCATGACAAGCAGCACTTAGGGTTCTAAACAAAGAAACATAAATTGAGCCACTTAAATCAACTCTATATGCAGTTCAACTAAAAGCTGCAGCGTCTATAAGCAGAAATATGTAATAATTAGCGGAGAGAAAATCCAGATTCTTGATGATCATGAGACTTTGCACAAATGACTATCGAATTGAAAAAGCTTTTCATAACATCAATCAGCTATTCGAAGCCGGTCATATACTTGTAGATCCCACCATAAAAATACCGCAGAAGAGCGAAAAAACTCGAAAAATACCCTGCAACAGGTATCAGCTTATATATAATGCTGCTGTGTTGGCACCTCTTTGCTCCAGGCTCATTTTGGTTATGTGAAACCGCCAGCGCTTCTTTAAATCCCAGAATTCCTGTCTCAGTAAATAAACAAGTATATATAAAAATATATTTCAAGGTAGAACCTTTTAATAACTCTTAGATTCAACTGAAATTCGTTAAAACATTATTTTCGTTTTCTAAAGCAAAAGTTGACAACACTGAATTAGCTTAAAACTACATTTTTCTTTGCAAAAAAGTCGGTTGTAGTTTAATGTAAAATGTTCTACCAGTATAAGGCGCTTAATAACACCACTTACCAGTAATATAAAATTTAAATAAAAATGGCTCATAAAAAAATCGAAGAAAATATCACTAGTCGAGACAATGATAATATTTTTTAGCAGTGCATAGGGGTTAAATAAATTACTTCAGACCATAAACAATAAAAAATAATTAGTATAAATTATAAAATATATAAATAATGCAGACTAATATATAAATTATATAAATAATATGAATATAGGTATATACTTACGTTAGATTTATATGTGTCTGTAGTCATAAAGAGCTGTATATAAAACAACAACAATTGACTTCTTAGCTGTCACTCTGAACTCCAATAAATAGTATTAGTCTAACAATTGAAAATTTATATGTATATTGTGTGGTTCCGCTAAATAATAATAAATAATTACAAATAATTGTTAAGAATTTTTGTACGATTCTTGAAAAATATAAATAACATATTTTGTAGTGAAACTATATAATTAACTTTAAAGAAGTTAGAAGTATCGAATTAACAAACGTACTAAACTACTTTCGCATATTAATAGATTCTAAATCTTTTGTACATGTCAATAATATATAAGTAATTAACTGTACTTTTAGCTCTAAACAGAATGCATAAAAGTAATAAACCTGTAGATATAAAATAAAAACATTTGAAATGTTAGTGAAAGAAATGAATGTTAATAGATACATAACTATTAGTTGAATTGAAAGAATTTTTAATTGGAGTATATAAACTTAGTAATATTAAGCGTAACTAATATGTATGTAGTTTAAAGTGAAATTGTAAATTTTTAAAGCAACGGCAGTAATTAAAGAAAATAAAATTCATTAATTGTTAAATAGTATGGAATTTTTTATTTCGCAGAAACGCGTGAGAGGTAAGTGTATAATTAGAAACATTTTTAATTAACTTAATAAAATTGTGTTTAAGTTGTAACGTACGGTTTGGCAAAGAAATTGTACGTGATAAATCCGTTATTATTGTTTACTTGCGCAGAGAACGTAGACGTATTTTTCTCATTCAACACTGAAAATGATGCATTCTGCTATTTTTGAGATCCCTGATGTTGATTGAGGTGAAACACGCTAATAATTATCTGCGGTGAAACACGCTCATCGTTTTCAGTTCCCCTTCGAAAATTAAAATATTTTGATAACGGCCGCACCGTGAACCAGAAAACGTATATAATATACGTGCTCTGCGTGAACCTTCTCTATAATTTACGTTCTCTGTCAATAGTTTACGAGCTCTGGCTTTGTGCGCTGATAAGAAACTCTACTTAGCCACACTGCTCGAATTCATTTGTTGACATTTTTTTTTGTATAAAAACCGCGCTTTTTAAATATTTGCATTATAAGTAATTTACAAAAAAATGCAACAGAGAAAAGTGATTTATGTGCATAATCCGAATTTAATACAACAAGCAGACAAAAACCCTGCAGTACGGGGTAGGGTAAGCAGTAACATTGCAACATTATGCGAAAATGCTCACTATTATTACTTAAAGGCTTCACTAACGCATACACTGATTGCCTCATATGGACTACTCAAGCATATGCAACGACTGGAACCCAGAATTTGTAAATACGCAGATTTACGTCGTTTTCATAATAGCGCTTATGTGGAAGAGTTGTTAAGGAAAACTGCATTTACTAAAACAAAAAACACAACAAATATATTTTTAAAACAAAATAAACTAAATGACATGTTAGAGGACGCAGCTGCCGCAAGCAGTGATGACGATGACAATGACAGTGTTTTGGACACAACACACACACATATCGAGTATGGTTTGGGCTTCGATTGTCCCAGTTGGAGAGGCATGTGGGAATATGCTTGTACAGTGGCGGGTGGCACAATGAGCGCTTGTGCTGCATTGTGCAAATATGGTGCCGCACACCACGGTGAACAGACTATTATTATTAATTGGACTGGTGGTTGGCACCATGCGCACCGTGATCGCGCCGCCGGCTATTGCTACGTGAATGATATCGTTTTAGGTATCTTGGTGCTGCGTAAACATTTCAAACGTGTGCTTTATATAGATTTGGACGCACATCATGGTGATGGTGTGCAGCAAGCGTTTGAAGTAACCAAACGTGTTTTTACTTTTTCGTTGCATCGTTATGAATGCGGTTACTATCCAGGCACAGGCGGTATAGATGATTGTGGTTTTGGTGAGGGTAAAGGTTATGCAGCAAATTTTCCTTATCAAAGTGGTATAGGCGGTCAAAACTTCTGCAAATATTTTAAACGGTGAGTTGAAGGTGATATGATATACGATATATGAAGTCTGTTACATATCCGTTGTTTTTAGGGTGCTGACAACAATACTACAGTTATACAAACCAGAAGTGTGTGTGATACAATGTGGCGCAGACGCCCTAGTTGGTGATCCACTTGGTGGCACAAATCTTACGCCAGCAGACTTAATTGATTGTGTCGAATTTGTATTAACTAGTAGATTACCAACTATGATTTTGGGCGGTGGCGGTTATAATTTTACGAATTCTAGTCGTTTGTGGACCCAATTGACCGCCAGCTGTTGCGCCGTACCACTGCCAGAAGATATACCTGCTGATAATAGTGATTTCCTAAAATATGGTCCAGATTATAGTGTGCATATTAAGGCCTCCAACTTTATGAAAGACCATAATAATACAGAGTACTTGGAGTTGTGTGCAAATACTATTGAAGGTAAGTCATATATTTAAAAAAATGCACTGAAGACAAACAATTGAAATCATCAGCAAATGTTTGAAAGATCCAAACACAACGCGATGCAATCGTAAATAATTTTATTGATTCAAAGTTCTTGTACATGTACATACGGGGTATTTTTTTATAATGTGCTTACAGATAATCTCCGGAAGTATGACGTAAACGCTGTATGAAACTGAGAGACATTGCCTTGATAGAATACGAAATTTATATCGACTGTTTACATTTGGCTATCTTCATTTATAGATAGATTAATTTTGAATTTATTTGAATGTATTTATAAAGTATTACTTATAAACTAAATATTAGTGTCCTGCGCTCGATTTTATAACTGTAAACCCACTCAAGGCAAAACAGTGCGTCCACCCCCACCTGCTCCTCCACTACCCTTAAAACGTTTATTTGGCGATGCACTGCCCAATTCTGGTTTGATTCGCGTTGGAGACTGTATGCTACCCGTATTGCCAGCCAAACTACTGCCCGGAGATGAACCAGTCTGTACTGGATCCTGCAGCCACCTAACCTGCGTCGCCGGTCCGTAACCCTTGTCATTACGCGCCGCAATGCGGAATATAATAGCTGGCTTGTTTGAGCAATCCACATGTGCTGTCGCCAAGGACGAATGTGCTACTGTACATTGATTAGCTGCACCCACATAGACGCGTACAAATGCAAGTTGGGCTGGTAGGCGTGCACCAGCACCAATAGGCTTACCATCTTTATCTTTGCCAGGTTTTACGGCCAAATAAACGGAGTATTCGATGATTTCATTGGAATTTACACAGCTCGGTGGTGGTTCCCAAGTGAGATGGGCGCCCTCGGATGATTTTGATATTTTAATAGCAGATGGTGCGCCTGGAAAACCGGGCAAACAGGTTTTGAAACTTGATATCTCACTCCAATCACTAGCACCACAAGTATTGATGGCGCGTAAACGAAAACGGTAAGCTGTACCAGGCTCAAGATTAACACGTTGAATTGTTGTAAGATCCGGTAAGTTTCTAGAAGTCAATTTTAAACCAGAAGACGACCATATGCTATTATCAATGTACGAAGAAACCGTAGCATTAAGTCCATTATAAATGCCCACTGTGTGCCATTTAGCATCTTCTTCATCAATAGGTGGCCCTGATGGCGTAGTTGCTACAGCTTCATTTTCTCCCGCAGGCACATTTCCTGTCGGTTGTGGCGGTGGCATGTCAGTGCTTGAAGACACACCGTTGTGTTGATCACTAGCTTGACTGCTAGTGTTCTCATTCCCGTTGCCGTTATCATTCGTTTCGTCAGAAGTTGTACCACCAGCATCTGCACTAGCAGTATTGTCGATATTGCCTTCAGCATTGGCGTTATTTCCTGCATTCGTAATTCCAGCGCTTGATGCAGCGGGCTCACTAGGTTCATCTGTTTCCATTAGAACAGGCGCGTCTGCTGGTGTTTCAGATTCATTAGCCGACCCTGAGGCGTCCATTGATTCCATCATCTGTATTTATAAATATTTTATTACAATTGATAAATTGTAGAAATCAATTTGTTATCGTACCTGCTGCACGTTTCTTCGTTTAAGTGCCGATTGCCTGATACACTGTATATATATATATATATATATATATACACTCACTACACAGATTATATATTATTTATATAAAATATGAATAAAATGCATTTATTTCTTTATGTTTGAGAATATATCCATAACACTTTATAGAAAAAGTAAAATTTATTTTTGCGTAAAATTTTCGCAAAGTTGTCATAAATCCCGATTTTGTGTTTGTAGACGCAAACAGCTGTGGCGTGGTAAGTGATGCCATACCTTTATTGAAACAAAATTTTACCTTGTGAATTAAACCGTAACGTAGAGCAGAGAAAGTTTACCATAGAGACTATTTTCTCTGCGTGATGATGTCTGCATAAATGAGGAGATTTAAGTGTAAATCATATTATTAAAATTATTTATCTCGCAAGGTTAGTTACCACTTTTTAACTAAGTTAAAATATTCCTATATATTTAAATAAAAAATTAATTATCTTTTCTTTCACGTATAAAAAAATTTATTTACACGATATGTTGAAAAATATAAAAAAAATTGCTTTAAAATTAAAATTTTCACTGTTTATAATCTTCTTCAACTGATTTAATAAAATAATTTTTACAATTCATTTATCAAATATATGCATGCGAATAAACAAATTACCAGCAACTCAGTTCAAGCAGAAGAATAATGAAGCCGTTTTAGATATGATGGCAGCACTATTCGGTTTTGTGAAGAAGATGGCGAAACAAAATATAGTATCCACGTGTGGTGTGGTAATCCTAACATTGTTTGTAAACAATAGTTTGAATATCACTGTAGGGGAGAAATGATGTTGGCGACATTTGATAGTTTGAATATAACTGTAGGGGAGAAATGATGTTGGCGACATTGTAAAATTCATGGTAAACCAAATTGTTGTAGACAAAGTTATATATATATATTTTTTGAAATTACTGTTGAGGTAAAGTATTATTCAAACAAAATATGAGTAAACTACTTTCGATGCCTACAGTACATAATTAAATATTTGTTCTAGTTTTTATATTTAACTTGCGTATACCTGCTAGTTGTTGCAGTGAAAATATTACTGTACTTTAAACAACAACCGTTATATGCATACATTTTTCAGTTTAGTGTCGTTGAAGTCATTTTAGTATAGACAAAATTGTAATTTATTAGTGTTTTTTAGCCTTTAACGCAGTGTATCCGCAAACACGCCACGTTAAAAATTGAAAATGAAGTCAAGTCTAAGATGCGCAGTTTTTCTTTTATTGGCTGCCACAAGCAAAACTGCTGATACGAACTGTCCGGCTTTGAATGATGCTGATAATCTCTCACAGACACAGTTAATTGAACGGCTTACACACGGCTGCCGTTATGATCGCCTGGAGCGACCGGTTAGCTATACCGAAATAAATGGCGCACGCCTGCCCATAGACGTTTATGTGCGTGCTTATATTTACTTCATGCAAAACTTAGAAGCGCATGATTTGCAATTTAAAATACATGTGTTATTGCAATTACGATATCTCGATCCCCGCTTAACGTTCCGTAAAGTGGCGCCAAAGCGAAGACAACCTATTTTGGGCGAGAAGCAATTACGAGATACACTTTGGATGCCGCATATATTTTTGGCAAATGAAAGGGATTCAAGTTTACTAGGTAAACTTTTTAGTAATTATTAATATTTCAACTTAATAACTCAGTTGTGCGTTTATTTTTAATCTTTCTTTATTTTCGTTTTGTATTAGGTACTAATGAAAAGGATATACTGACTTCAATTTCACCCGATGGCACTGTAATCATATCGTCACGCATTAAAGCTACACTCTATTGCTGGATGAATTTGCAGAAATTCCCTTTCGATGAGCAACAATGCAGCACCATACTAGAGAGTTGGATGTATAATACATCTGAACTTGTGTTGCATTGGGAACAAAAGCGTCCGATAACGATCGACCCCGCGCTACACCTAACCGAATACATGCTACATGGTGCTTGGTCCAATGAGACTGTAGTCAATGCCGATTTAAATGATTTGCGGCACGGTGCTTTTGCTGGAAATTACAGCTCACTTAGTTTCACAGTGCATTTAACGCGTGAAGTAGGCTTCTATGTGATGGATTATTTTCTACCCTCAGTGCTTATAGTGGGAATTTCGTGGGTGTCCTTCTGGTTGCAAGCAGATCAAGCGCCACCACGCATCATGCTGGGCACCAGCACTATGCTAACATTCATAACACTGGCCTCGGCACAAGGTTGTAGCGAACAAATTGATTATTAATGCTCGTATATTCAATAATTTATTGTTCTCTATAAATAGGTAAAACTTTACCCAAGGTTAGTTACATAAAAGTTTCGGAAGTGTGGTTCCTCGGCTGTACGCTCTTCATTTTCGGCAGCCTCATCGAATTCGCTTTCGTCAATACAATTTGGCGTCGCAAACGTAATGTGGATGTGAAAAAACTGAATAGCAAGCATATACTCAAATCAACATTGTCGCCACGCGCCAAACGACGTGCTACTGGACGTTCGCGTTCCTTCTGTGTGCCGCCGGCAACAACACAGAAAGAAAACGATCCATTTAATAATTATCTTACGGTACACAATATACCGATACACACGATACATGAGCATGAAGTTGTGGATAATCTATCGAAATCGACTAGTTTCAGTAGCACAACATTAAATGCTGGTGAAAAAACAGATTTGGGAAACGTTGAAATGGGCGAGGAGCATCACAATAATGGCTGGACCACGCTCACACCGCAAGAAATATCCATGTGGATCGATCGCAAAGCACGTTGTGTATTTCCTTTAGCTTTTTTAGTTTTCAACGCATTCTTTTGGACATTTGTCTATGTAGTTTAAATGCGGTTTTAATATGAAAGCTACCGGTACGCTTAAATGTTCTTAGCTTTTTTAATAAGGTTATTTAACTGCTGCATAAAACTTTTTAATTAACCTAAGGCTAACTGTAATAGTTTTTGCTGCCGTCTATTGTGTGAAAAATTTTGTTTTGTTGTGTCAAATTTATTTTCGCTCTTTAATTTTGGAATTTAATTTTTTTTGTTTACTTTTTAGCACTCGAACACGTTAAAAAATTCATTGTTATTAAGTTTTTGTAAACATGTTTGCCCTGTATAATTTAACTCTTTTAAAACCAAATAATTTGTTATTACTATATCCGTTACTAACATTATTTTTTTAATTTAATTATGTATATTTTAAAAATTGTGTAATACAAATTGTAAATGCTTTAGGAATCTTAGGTTCTACTTAAAAGTAAATGTGAATTTTTGTTCGTAATTGCAACTTGCATTTCTACATACACACATACAAGGTTGCACACTTATTTTACGCTAATGAATCAAAGCTCTTTGTTTGCATCATATTTGCCTGCATCGCCTTTCTGCTTCGACCTTTGTTGCTTATTTGGCTGTTTAGTTGCTTGAGCTGTAACATCATCATCATCATCGTCATCGTCGTCGTCGGTATCATCTTCGCTTCCCGCAGGCGGCAATGTCTCCTGCAAACACTTACGGTCATCTTGTGCCAACACTGCGTCCTCACAAAGATGTGCTATCAGTGTTTTATCGTCTTGATGCTTGAAATACCAATCGGTGATTACTTCCTCATAGTTCTCAAGCAGATTTTCACATTGCGTCTTCATTTGTGTCACTTCCACGGGCGGCTTATCCCACAATTCATATGGTATGCCCAAATCGACTTTCACACCTTTGTCGACGAGTCCATGCAACGCTTTGAAGGTTTGTGACATGCCTTTGGCAAAGCGTGTGCTATCTTTGCGCTCCTTGTGTAAATTGTATTCTAAAACACGTTCGCAAACATTTTCCAGTGACTCGAGCAGACGCAATTCGCTGCGACGATACGCGGTGCGCTTCTTTGGCTTCACATCGTCAAG
This sequence comes from Bactrocera oleae, assembly GCF_042242935.1. Classification (NCBI taxonomy): domain Eukaryota; kingdom Metazoa; phylum Arthropoda; class Insecta; order Diptera; family Tephritidae; genus Bactrocera; species Bactrocera oleae. Next base: position 8,884,690 of record NC_091539.1, read on the forward strand.
CGAGTAGCTATAGACAGGCGTTATTTTTTAATTTATTGAATATATAATTTATATATTTGTAGCCTACCCCATTTCGATGACATCGTGTGATTTGCCCGTTTCCTTGAGGCGCTCCTGCAGTTCGGTGGCTAATATCTTGCAAGCTTCACAGCGATTAGCGAAGCGGACACCCTCGTTTTCCTCAGATCCTGCATGCACCAAGCACACAAGCAATGAAAATATTACTATTACTTGCCGCAACAGCATAGCAACGACTTGCTTGAGCGATTTCTAATAATTCAATTAATTGTATCTATACAACTGCTTGCTTTGAATAAATTATTCTGGGAATGTAATTTTCTGCAGAAAAAAACAACAAAATCTGACGTGTTGTTTACCGGCGCACGACAGTTGCCATATTATGACAGTTCGATTGGTAAGGCAGTGTATGTGCATATGTTGGCAAGGTAGTACTCCCGGTTTGTGTTTGCGCTACCCTGCTATAACGACAGTTTTTGTATGTGGGGCCTTTTCAGCGGCGATTGCTTACTTGGCACTTCTGCGCGCCTGGTGCAATTCCCGAAAATTTCTATTGGCCAGAAAGCACACGACGGGGGTGGTTCAAAAAATGCATATGCGCTATTTCTTGGCGTAGTATAGCAATATGGGTGTCAAATTGAAGGGAATCGAATGGGCTGTCATAAAATGAAAATATTTAAATTAAACAGACAAAATTGAAAATATTTTTTTTTTATTTGTAAAAACTTTATTTTATATTTTTATTATTGCATTAAAAATGACTTTTAGACACCTATGAGCGTGTTTTTGCATATTGCGAATAAAATTTACCAGAATACAAATTATTTTTATATATTTTTTTTGTGCTTACAAATATGTTCAAAATTTTTACATTGACTTAAATTATTCATAACTAAAATTAAGAATATATTTTTACTTAAATATACGTGTTAGATTAAAACTTTTTGTTTTTATTAATACAATTTGTAAAGTTTAATTTATAAATAAATTCGTTACTATTTTTGTGCTTTTGGCTTTTGATGCGATTAATTAGCTTTTCAATGCTACAGATCACAGGACATGCGCTCCAACTTTAATTGTTGTTGCTGCTGCTGCTGTTGTTGTTGCAAGGCATTTGCGATCGGCAAACAGAAATCAATATTGTTGATATTGTTGTTGTTGTTGTGCCCGCTGCCATCCGCATTACAAATACCACCAAAATTAACAGGTGAGCTTTGGCCTCCGTCCAACTCGTCTACAATTTTTATGAATTCATTGTTGTTATTGCTTTTGTTGCTATTGCCAACGGTGCGACTGCTAGCGGCATTGCTGTTGGCTTGAAAACCGGCAAAGGAGCGCACCTGCAAGAATAGGCCACTATTGAGCAGACGAGCTTGGTGTTCCTGCGCTTTGGCGCGCAGACAGGCAATCGAGTTGTTGCTGCAAGAGCAAAAGAAAGGAAATTTATATAGATTTATGAAAATTTAATTAAAAGCAAAGCATAAACGCACCGAAATGTGTCCGGATCATGATCGAGCGTTGCGTATGCAGCCGACGCGCCACTTCCATGATGATGTAAACCGCCTGCGCCTGCGCCACTAACCGCTGCACCACTGCCACCAGCCGTAGTGGCAGCACCACTTGCTGCAGCGGCCGCCGCCGCCGCTGCCACAGCCGTGTTCATAATCATATGGAAATCTTTGCTTGTGGCCGCACCAGCGCTGGCATTGGCCGCATCCATGAGCGGGTGGTAAGAGGGTTGTACGGTAGGCGGCACTAGCGCTTGCTGAAACAAATGTCGCTGATGTTGTTGCAGCGGTGATAGTTGTAGTGCCAGTGATGCGTTTGACGCATGTGATGACGGCGGTGAGGGACTGCTCAAATCGATGTGCGGCGACGATGATGAAGCTGTGGTGGCGGTTGGTGTGGTCGCATTGGAGGATATGTGCGAACGCTCAAGCGTCGGTCCCGGACTAACGACATTCAACGACTCGGTGGAGGAGCTGAGACGTTGCGCTTCATCGTTGGACTTCGAACCAGCCGAGTCCTCGTGATCGCTGACGCCGGAATCATCTTTGAATGTCTGTTGGGCTTCTATCGATTTGCGATGCATGCCTAGTGGGTTGGAGGCAGGACATTAGTATGAAATTATAAAAAAACAAGTTTTAGTAAATTAAATAATTACAAAATAGGAATGCGTGGCAGTTTCTTCTTCACTACTCTTACATAAGATCACTGAGTCCTTAAAATACACATCCCACGACAGTCGAGTCTACGTAATTGGAACCGATTCGTATCGTTATGCGGACAAGGACGACTAATATGTGTAATGGTAATATTTTATTTCGCAACAACAACAAGAACGACCACAATCAAGTCTACGTAACCGGAACGAACCCGCCTTTTTATCCGCCCAAGGACTGTCAACTTGGCGGAATTTTGCCGCTAAAACAACAACAACCTATTTTGCACGAATTTCAGCCATTCTTATACAACAACAATAGCAATTTAAACAACGCAATATTTTATTGAACCGCTAAGCCTCTGTCCCTCCTTCCAAGCACACAACAACAATACACATATGCCATTAGCTGAGATCTTAACTGTATTCTTAATGTCTCTTCATTATTAATTTCTAATTAGAGAGAGAGAGAGAGAGAGATGTCAATATAATGCGACTCATAATCCCCCACCCCTCCAATCCACATATACGAAATGAGAATTTGAAAACGATTTTAATTGAAATTATCAAAGCGATTAAAGGACATAAATTAAAGGCGGTGGAAAATTAAAAATTTCAAGCAGATTGCGAAAAGAAACGAAGGCGCACGTATGTATAGTATATATGTATGTACGTAGTAGAGTTGTATTGAATAGCAATGAAATGCGGCCGGGTACTTATGGTGGGCGGCCACAGCGGGTGGTTGGGTTGGCTGTTTTGACAGCAGTTAATAAATGAAATAAAATAAAACGGAATTAAATGAAAATTGCCATTTTAAATCCACGTTAAGCTACTTGAAGTCAACAAAGACGCGTAAACGCACACACACATAACTACAGAAATGTTAAGGATATAAGTACATACATACATACAAAGGTATTATGAAATTATATGAATAAATAAGTGCAGCTAGCTGGTTGCCTCTAAAGTGGGCTTACAACTAACAACAAAAACAACAAATATATGTACAAACGAATATATTTGAGAGGAGGGGTAGAGTTGTGGTGTGCCATATGTCGTGCGTTTGACTAGATTACGTGAACAAGTAGTCTCAGCCCTCAACGTATTGAAGTAGTTTTATGGGCAATTGACAGGGGTCAAGGGGTCAGGAGGGTAATTGTACGTCGCTGCAATTGCAAACAATGAGCAATAAAAGAGAACTAAATTGCAGGACAAGTGCTTAAAAACACAACAAATAGGATCAGTTGGAGATTAGCGGGAGAATAATGGAAATTGGGTATTAAGAGTATAAGGATTGAGACAACAGTGGTGCCAGAATTTTATAATTATTTTAAACTTTTTCTAAAATGATTGTTAAAATTTGGTTATTTTAATAAAAAGAAAACAAAAATTTTTATGATTACATTAAAATTAGAATTAAAATTAATAAATAAATTTAAAAATAAAATAAAATTAGAAGTAAAATTAAAATTAAATTTCGATGAAAATAAAATTACTGTTAAATTTTGGTTATTTTAACAACAATCTTTACAATTAAATTAAAATTAAAAGTAAAATTAAAATTTAAAAATAAAATTAAATAAAATTAAAATTAAAATTAAATTTCGATGAAATTAAAATGATTGTTAAATTTTGGTTATTTTAACAAAAGTAAAAACAAAAATATTTACAACTAAATTAAAATTAAAATTAAAATTAAAATTAAAACTAAAATTAAAATTTTTATTTAAAAATAAAATAAAATTAAAATTAAATTTCGATGAAATTAAAATTATTGTTAAATTTTGGTTATTTTAACAAAAATAAAAACAAAAATCTTTACAATTAAATTAAAATTAAAATTAAAACTGAAATTAAAATTTTAATTTAAAAATTAAATAAAATTAAAAGTAAAATTAAAATTAAATTTCGATGAAATTAAAATTATTGTTAAATTGTGGTTATTTTAACAAAAATAAAAACAAAAATCTTTACAATTAAATTAAAATTAATATTATATTAAAACTGAAATTAAAATTTAAATTAAAAAATAAAATAAAATTATAAGTAAAATTAAAATTAAAATTAAATTTTAATGTTTTCAAAAGTTTAAATCTGAACATGAAAATCAAAATAAAAGCGCATAAAAAAATAAAAGCAGATTATTAAAAAATATTATAAAGAAATTGAGAAAACTCAAAATACACAATTATAATTTACAAAAATTATAAATTTAGCAATTATATAATTTTTTTATATGTGATATTAAATATTTTGTTCTTGTGTTTCTGCAGATCTTCAAAGCACTAGATATATAGTTTTTTAATTTTTTAAGCATTTGCTTTAAAACTTTTATTTTATTGCTATTTTATGAATTTTATACCTTTATAAATTTTCAACACATTTCTTATTATTAAATTTTGTTTTAATTTTTTGTTATTGGATGCGATTTTAAAATTTATCTAATTTTTTTTAATTTCCTCGATTTCTTAGATTGGTTAAGGTAGCATTTACATTTTTTTTTAATTTGAACTTTAAATAATAATTTTGCCGAACTCTATATTTTTTAATAATTTTTTTTGAGGGTTTGCTTTTTAATTTTAAAAATGCCAGAAACTATTTTTTCAATTAAAAGTTGAAAAAATGTAAAAAAATAACAAGGAATTAAACAAAATTCTAATAACATATGTAATAACTATTTAAATTTTTAATAATTTTCAAATTATTAAGTATATTTTTTTATTAATTTTAGAATTTTGTTTGATTTCTTATTATTTTTTCAATTCTTTTGTGTAAGTTTTTTCCAAAATTTAATTATTATCAACCTTACCAGTATTGCTTATGTATTTTTAGTTGTTATTATTTTTCATATTATTTGTACCATTTTTAATATTATTTGTAAAATTTTTATGATTTTTTTATTTTTTTATTATTGTTTCAATTTATTTTTATTTGCTTATTCAATTTAATATTTATTAAACTAAATATAAAATTTTCAATACTTATTTCTTTCCTTTTTTACTTTCTTTCTTTGTATTAATAAATAATATATTTTAATTATTTACTTTATTAAATTTTATATATTTAACTGCATTCTTCTTTCATTTTTACTTTAATATTTTATTAATTTCACTAAGAATTTATTTTTTTTATCCACAAATAATGATCTATATGTATTTTTTATTAATTTTTAATTTTTTATTTTTATTTATTAAATTTTTATTTATTTACTTTTTAATTACTATTATTTTTTTAATTTTGTTTTTCTTTATTGCTTTTTTATTTGTTGTATCAATAAAAAATATTTTAAATATTGGCATTTTCTTTTATTGTTTTAATATTAAATTAAATTCATTTGGATTTTATTTTTTATTATTTAGTATTGCAGGTCCATATTTTTTTATTTTTATTGTTAAATTTTATATTATTTTTTATTAATGAAATTATTATTTATTTAATTTTTAAATATTAAACTATTATTTATTTAACTTTTATATTTATTTTTCTTTCTTTATTATTATTTTTATATCAATTAAAACATATTTTTTTAATTTTTTTAAACTAGTATTTTATGTTATTATGTACTAGTTTTTTATTTATTATTTGTAACATTTTTTTATATGTATTTTTTTCTTTTTTTAGGTTTTATTATTTCAACAAAAATTTAATTAATTTTTTGTATTTAGTTTTAACTTATATTATATGTATAATTTTAATTTTTTCACCTTTATTACTTTTATTATTTCAGTGTGTTAATAATTTTTATTTTAATTATTCAAATATTTCATCTTACCCGAATTTATTTTTACTTAATTTTTGTTTTCTTATTAGTAATCATTGCTTTTGTTATATTCTCAGATCTAGTTTAATATTTAACACATTTTTTTATTTTTACCATTTTAGGGCAATTTTTTAAAAGCAAAAGTTTTGATAATTTGCTTTTGTATATATATTTTTTTTAATTTTTTCACTTATTAATTATGCATACACTATAGAAAATTAATTTTGTTCCTTCCATAATTTTCTTGTATTATATTTTTTGCCATCTTTATTTTAATTAATTTTAATTTCTTTTATTTTATTTTTTAATTTGTATTTATTTTATTTTTTGAAATTTATAGAAAAAATATTTTGTTCCTTCCATAAGTTTCTTGTATTATCTATTTTGCCTTCTTTATTTTAATAATTTTTAATTTCTTTTATTTAATTTTTTAAGTTATATTTATATTTATTTTTATTTTTTTGAAACCCTTTTATTTTTTATATTTTAATTTTATTTTTGTTTTATTTTTACTTTTTTATTATATTATAATTATCATATCTTTAAATAGTTCTTATGTTATTTATTTATTTTACTTTATTTATTTATTTTTAAATTTTATTAATTTTACTTCATTTATTTATTTTTAAATTTTATTATTTAATTTACTTCAAGCCAATGCATTGAATTTTTAACCAAAATTTTTTTTTAATTTCGTTGTTTTTTCTTTTTTAATATCATTTTCAAAATTTTAATCATTTTTATATTTTTGCTTTTTTATTTTTACTTTTATTGATTTCATTGTATTTTGTTTATTTTTCTTATAAGTTAAATTTAATTTTCATTTGCCTCAGCTTGAATCTGGCAATTCTACTCAACTCAAACAGTCACTCATCGTCGATATACAACAATCGTACAAACAATTCCCACAACAGCCGGTTCTGCGATACCGGAATTGACCCGGATTTTATCCGGCCAAGGGCTGTTATTTCGACGATCTAACCCTGTTTGGATCGGTAAGTTTTAGATTAAGTTTGTCGTCACTGGAGCAACGCCTAGCAGCAGGGTTGCTCCGTATCCTCCTGACCCGTGCTGGCATCGAGTCCAACCCGGGCCCCGAGGTATTCTACTGCTGCGTATGCGCAAAAAGGCTCCATCCAAATTCCACCTCGGTTAGGTGCAATACATGCAATGGATGGAGCCATCTTAAGACCTGCTCGGGCCTTAAGACACACAGGGAGTGGACCACGAGTTACGTGGCCCCATGCTGTCAACGCAATAATGCGACATTTGCCTCAACGGCCGTGCAACCTGCACCATGTTCGCGCACTGCGCTGCCACTCCAGTCGAATGGCCAAAATAGGACCTCCACGGTCCTAAGGAGCTCACAAAGACAGCACAACTCCCAATCTGACCAACCTCCATATAGGACCATAATTATCTCGATCGAGAAACCTCCTGACTTTATTTCTGTGGATAACCGCACCTATGTTAACTTTAACAAAGCTAACTGGGTCGGCTTCACAGAATTTACTGAGAGCACCTTCAACGCACTATCCATTCCTACGGACGTCATCGTTGGCGAGCGTCAATTCCGCAAGGTGATCGCTGCTGCTACAGCTCGCTTCATACCGGCTGGAAGAATAGCGGAACTCCGCCCTAATTTCCCAGCCGAAGCAGCTGTATTAGCAAATGAGCGCGACACCTTACGCCATGCCGATCCCTGTGATCCCCGAATAAGGGATCTCAATTTGGAGATTCCGCAAATGGTAAACCATCATAAGCGGACAAAATGGATAGAGCACCTGAAGTCCCGCAACCTCTCCACCGGTGTGAGTAAGCTTTGGACTACTGTCAAGGCCCTGTCAAATCCGAGGAAACATGACGATCGGGTTGAAATCCAATTCGATGGTCATGCCTCCTCGGACCCGAAGAAGTGCGCGAGCTACTTTAGCCGGCAGTTTATACTGCACCCTTCGACCGACAAGGCCAAACGATGTGTTACCCGACGGTTGCGCAAAATGCCAAAAGACTGCGCACCACTTACTTTCACCGATGAGGAGGTTCAGAATGTCATCAAAAAGGCGAAATCGTCCAAATCCATCGGCCCTGACGGAATAAACATGCTGATGTTAAAACATCTAGGCCCAACGGGAGTAAACTACCTCACCAAGGTCCTCAACCTGTCGATATCCACTCTTCAAATACCCGATGTGTGGAAAGTCGGAAGAGTGGTCCCACTACTGAAACCTGGGAAACCCGCCAACAAAGGGGAGTCCTATCGCCCGATAACTCTCCTTTCCCCAGTAGTGAAGACACTTGAGGCCTTGTTACTCCCGTCATTCACCCACCACCTGAGCCTAGCAGACCATCAGCATGGTTTCCGTAAAGTGCACAGTACCACCACAGCACTTAGCGTCATAAACGCCCAGATAGTTCATGGCCTGAACCAGAAGCCACCCTGCGAGAGGACGATCCTCGTAGCGTTGGACTTGTCAAAAGCTTTTGACACAGTCAATCACGCAACGCTACTTGAGGACCTGGAACAATCAACGCTCCCTCCAGGGTTGAAGCGGTGGACCATGAACTACCTGAGCGGTCGACACTCATCCGTACTATTTCGAGGTCAAAACTCCAAACTCAGGAAAATTAAACAGGGGGTTCCGCAGGGCGGTGTCCTCTCCCCGCTACTGTTTAATTTCTACATTTCGAAACTCCCCCAGCCACCAGCGGGAATTTCAATGACCTCGTACGCAGATGACTGTACGATATTGACGTCGGGCAATGGAATCGATGGCATGTGTTCAAAAGTAAACGGCTACCTCTCCGATCTTTCTCGCTTCTTTTCTGCAAGGAACTTAACTAAATCCACAGCGACCATCTTCACCAATTGGACGAAGGAGTACAGACTGGACCTGAACATTTCAGTCGATGGCACAAAAATTCCGACAGTAAATAACCCTAAAATTTTAGGCGTCACTTTGGACAGTCTGTGCTCTTTCACTCCTCACACGACCGCGATAACTGCCAAAGTACAGAGCCGCAACAAAATCCTCAAGTCGCTTGCCGGCAGCTCATGGGGAAAGGACAAAGAAACGTTGTTGGCAACATACAAGGCAATCGGCCGGCCGGTCCTCAATTATGCAGCCGCAATATGGTCGCCTGGATGTAGTGACACGCAGAATAAGAAGCTCCAGACTTGTCAGAACACTGCACTCCGGACTATCACGGGGTGCCTCTTGATGTCCCCAATCGAACACCTACACAGTGAGGCCCGTATGCTTCCGGTTAAGGAACATAATGAGCTCCTCTCCAAGCAGTTTCTGCTGGGATGTTTTCGCAGAAACCACCCCTGCAGACGCCTGCTTGCAGCGGAGCAGCCTCCTAGGAACATCAAGAGGTCCTTCCTTGACTACGTCGACGACATCAGACAGCACGTCGACCAGACTTCGGACGCAACTAACTTCAGACAAGCACTGACCGCCATTCACAGTGGAGCCATTAACACCTTCACCGACTCCCTTTCAGTGAATGGCGTAATACGAGTCAAACCACCACCCATTGCAGACACAGAGCTCGAGTTGCCTCGCGAATCTAGAGTGACCCTCGCGCAACTTCGTTCTGGATACTGTAGCAGGTTAAACTCCTACCTATCCAGAATAGACCCCGACATACTAAACACATGTTCTGCATGCAATGAGTCTCCGCATGACACTAACCACCTCTTTGCATGCCCTACAAACCCCACTCATCTAACACCCCTTTCCCTATGGTCCGACCCCGTCGAAACAGCTCGTTTCCTGGGCCTTCCGTTAGATGACCTCGACGACAACGAATCTAGAATTTATCACCCAAACGGGGATTAGATAATCGTTATAACAACAACAACAACAACAATCGTACAAACGATGATTTTGTCGGTCTCTTGCATTTATTAAGCGATTATTAACAATAAAAGGATCAAGTTAGCGTATAATGAGTACAATGCGCAGCACGTACCTGAACGCATCAATCTACGCCAAAGCCCAAGTGTAAAGGGCGCTAGTATAAAAGTGGAAACAAAGACAGATAAATACAAAGGCTTGGCTAGTTGTGGTGAACGGGGCATTATGAATACGCAAAGCATTAATTTACACCCCTCGAATCTATAAATGAGTGAAAGATGAAAATATTTATTAGTTTTCATTGTTGTTGTCGCGCTACCAGTTGCCCGTCACCCTTCAGCTCAAATGCAGTTATGTAGTTGTTGTTGTAGTGCGAGAATTGTCTATTGAATATTTTATGTGACCGAGTGTCTGTCTATCTGTGGCTAATCCGCAAAGTCATTTCTACTAATTCAATAGAGATGCCTCACAGCGGGCGAAGGGTGGGGTGCTGTACGCATCTAGTTTATATTATGAACATATGACGCAAATCGGCGACAACATGCATTCGTCATGCACTTCAAATATGTTCACAATTTTCAAAATTTTCTTTGTTTTAGCTTGTTTGTTGTAACCAAGAAAGAGTTAGTGAATAAAATTGTAGATTGATTAAAAAACGATTAGTAGTCTACAAATGCTAACAAAACCACTATCGTATCGTTATCATTGTTTTGCGCATTAGTATTTGCATAATGAAAAAAGTAAATTTGATAAATTTTTGCATTTACTTTCCGTCTCCATACCTAGTAGCCACGGTGCCACTGAGTCGTTCTCCTTAGCCGATTTGATTATGGTCTCCGGCAGTGGCAACGAATGGCGCACCATCGCTCCATACAATCCGTATTCGGCCATAATTGTGCTGCGCCCCCAGCACTTCTCCGTTTTGCGCCATTTCGCGCGCCGGTTTTGAAACCAAACCTGAAAATGCGAGAAAAAACAAGAGTTTAGAAAATCGATTAAAAAAGACTTCAATAGTTTCACTTGAATATAATCAGATAGACTACATATAATGATCGTTTCAAATAATCGTACTTAACGATAGGTGGCGATAAAACTACGGTATCTGGTGCGAAAAGCCACTATCAAATTATTTCTATAATAATGAATTTCGCTCTTTTTACTAAAATGGTACGATATGTACGTAGCCTACAAAATAAAAATGAAAATTTTAGTAAATTTGAGATTTCTACTTTAAGCTCCATTCACTTGATATTGCGATGCTGAACATTTTTATACCCGTCTGGGGGTCAGCACCACCTCTTGATTCGATCCAAATTTCTATACGGCGAGTAACTTTTTCAAGTTTGGAAACAAAAAAAGTCGCATGAAACCAGATCTAGAGAATACGATGGATGGGACAGTAGTTCATGGCATAATTCGGCCAATTTGGCGGTGGCGACGGCGGAATTAGGAACCGGTGTATTGTCATGGTCGGCCGATAAGACAGTCTTCACCTGCTTCGGAGCATATACACCGTGTGAAAATTACTGTTTAGACTATTCCTTCATCCCTGCGATTGAGTGTTTTATTTAATTTTAACATCACGCAGTATTTGTTGGTAGACCCTTTACAATAAATATATAGTCTTAACAAAAACAATGAATAAATTACGGAATCTTTCGTCTATTAGTTATACCAAAACCAAAAATTAAATAATAACGAGCATTATTGCGGAAGTGTCTATAAATTAAGTGTGTCAAATTGCTATTAAAAAGTCATTTATCATATCTACTCGAAGAAACACATTTGACAAAGAACTAAGACGCATCCAACACCCACCAGCTCCACAAATCGAAGCTAAGATCCTCTCCTGCATACACGCAAGCGCCAGCCATAATTCACATTCTACTGCGGAATGTCTTTTAACAAATTATGCAAATTTTTTCGCGCAACATTTTGGCCGGCCACACAGTCAGCTGAGCAAGGTTGCTGGCGAAGAAGTTAAAGGGTAATCTAAGACAAATCTCAATACACTTTCGACTTTTCGCCGCGGAACGCAGTCGGCTAACGAAGCATGATTTTTTTTCGAAGGAAAGGAGAAGTGAATACGTGCAAAGCAAAGTGGCAGGCAATATTTTCATATTCGCTAGTTAACTGTTCATTTTTTTCCAATACTACGAAAGCAGAAAAAACCGAAAAAGTCGTGAAAAATAAATCTAGCGCGACAGTGAATACTTTTTTGGCAAGTAAAAGTGAAAAGGAAATGTTAGAGAGCAGATGTACAAGCCAAGTGCTTACGTTTGTCAGTTGGCAAAGCAATAACACGAACTCAACCCACTCGTTTAGTCACTCAAGGCGAACCAGACGCTGTTTTTTTTAAGGGTTTGTTTTTTTTCTGGCCCGCTACACTTTAACTAATAGCCGAACTAAGCGATTTGATGGACCAGAAAAATGATGACTTCTTCAACTGCTGGGTGGTAGTGTAAGGGGGAGGGTTGTTTTGGTTCGCTTTCAATGCCAGCCACTATCTATATGAACCTTTCGTCTTTTTTATTGTCTGCTTTTATTTACACATTAGTTGATACTTGCTGATGCGGGTTCTAGACTGTTTAATACTATTTCATCACTAATAATTTGTTGACTTCCTGTTTTACAGTATATTAACGGTTTTATGTGTCCCAGACCGATTTTTACGAGCGTAACTTGGGTCTTGAGTTGAGCACTATAAAGTAGTAGAAAAATTCTTCGAACGAAATATCATTGTAGCGCTCTTAAAGCTCTACTTGTATAAATAGCATTTTGTAAGATAGAGCGAAATAGAGTTTCCGACAGTTTCGATCCGTTATGTTTTTCATCGTGATACATGTTGAAATCTATCACAGGTACGTGAATTCACGGTATTTTCAATATTAAATTTGTACCTCATGACTGTTCATAACATAGCGCTTTATTTCGAATCCTCAGTAAGCTGACCTTTTGACCTAAAAATAGAACTAAAGAGAGTCAGTAGAGCATTGCGATCTAGGAACATTCGCTGACGTATTTATAATGTCTACCTCAACAGTATGTTAGCAATTACAGCATCTCTAGAGTTCGAAAAAAGCTTATCCATAAAGTGACTAAGAACCACCTTATTATGAATAAACTGTGCAGAGAATCGGTAACTATTTAAATACTCAATTAGCCTGACGGTCATTGGGAACTTATACAGTAAACTTCTAATCTGATGAGAGTTAGAAGTTTGTGCGCTGGTAGGATCAATACTGTATTAACTCAGTTAGTCAGAACCACACCTTACTGAGGCCGTTAATAATGAGACAATCGAAACTGTAACATTGAATCGGCGGAAAATAGTATTTTTTCGATTTAGTCGTTATTGAAGAATGCCTTTTGTAGCACATATATGATAGCCCTCGCAAAGCAATCAATTCTGCTGCTAAGTAAATTATTTTTACGAGGGCTCTAGCGGTAAGTGGAGCCTGTTTGAGAGCTTTTTAGCCAGTCCGCTTATTTATTGATTGGAAAGTAGATTATGTGCATTTTTGCATGCATCTATTGTTACCTATCAAGCACAGAAAATATTTTATCTATAAATTTGCAGTGACTACTTCATAGCCTAACTTTTCTGATTACATAGACGATTCTTTGATTAAGAGCCTTATATTATATTTTAGCGTTAGCTTCAAGTGTAATGATTATATCATCTCTGATTCCTACTGGGAAATTTTAAAATTTATTTGTTGTTCATTTACTTTACGCTCTTCGCCTCAAGTGCCCAAATATGTAAAATCGCATACGCGTCGGTATGTATGCATGTGTAAGTACATGAAATGCAGTGAATCGGTTAAATGTTGTGGAAGATAATCTAATTTGGTCACTTATATGCGAATATTTGAATATTATTTGCTATTTTGTCATTAAACATTAAATGTAATTGTGTGCAGGACTTGGAGAGCGTTTGATGGGGTTGAAGCTGTCTTACGATTTTGTACAGTATAGTAAGTACATATGTAAGTACACACATACTAGCGTGCCTAATAACGGCATTTTGGAAGTTTATTTCAGTTAAAATTTGTGTTATAATATTTTGGAGATTTATCATTCGCATTTTATTACAGATGTTGTATTTTGAAATATGAAGTAAAGAATTTTAAATACACGCTGGTAGAATTTTGCAAATATGGGGGGTATTTTTTAGCATCTTTTATATTATTACTGTTACTTAATGAGAATGACTCTTAAATTAAAATGTATTATGTTGTTTTGTAGCGAAAACATTTCCAAAGTAATTTGGAGAAATGCTGCCGAGTTAACAGTTCTTAGCTGGATAAAACTCCGGGTCCGTTTCGGTAACGTAGAGGACTGTCATGTCAATCTAATAATCAGTTAGTGGCTAAGGCAGAGCAAAAACCAGCTACAAGGTTAAAGCCGTCTCCGAACGGCTGCAATACTTTATGTAGACCGAACTCTTTTCATTGCAAAAGAAGCTTCAGAGGCTTGACTATCTGCGAGTATCGGAGACAATGTTAACTGCGGTTGCACCAAAGCTATAATAACCTTCACAAATACAAAAGGTTTCTTTGAAGAACTTGCTACCAATCGTTTAGTTTGTATAGCAGCTATATGCTATAGTGGTGCGATTATTTTCTTCGAAGATTGCATAATACTCTTAGATACTAATCAACGCCAAACTTCGTAAGGATATCTTGTTAAATGAAAATGTTTCCATACAAGCACTTGATTTCGATTGTTCAGTTTGTATGGCAGCTTTATGCTATATTGGTCCGATATCGGCTATTTCGACAAATGAGATGCTTCTTGGTGAGAAAAGGTCAGGTGCCAAATTTCAGATCGATATCTCAAAAATTAGACTAGGAACTAGATGGTATATATATACAGACAGACGGACGGGAGAATATAGCTAAAGCGACTCAGCTCATCTGCTGATCATTTATATATATATATTTTATAGAGTCTCCGACGTTTCCTTCTGGGTGTTACAAACTTCGTGGCAGACTTAATATAACTTTTTCAGGGTATAAAAACAATTTATTCATGGATAACATGCAAGTGACGTTTTTTTATTAGGAAGAACTTCCGAGTTTTCTCAAAAGTTAGTGGCAAACGAAAATTTATAGCTTTAAATCATATCGAAATATACGTTGGTATTGACTACTACTAGAAAACAAGCGACACTTTTTCAGCAATAATTTGTGTAAAGGAATATCAAGGTTATAGTTTCTTGAAAGGTTAGAGTTTCTTGAAAGGTTATAGTTTCCTGCACTGCTTTTGAGTTAGTCAGTTAGATAACGGCTGAAAAATAATAAAACATGCTCTGCTAAGCTTCAAAGTAATCTTAAATATGAATCTTAATCTTGACTCTAAATTAAAAATGCATAATTAATGGAAAGTCGACGAGCTTATAACTTGTTATACTTAGTATAAGTATACAAAACTCAATATTAGCATTCATGTATAACAGCTTTAATATACTAACATATTCGATGAATTTGTTACTTTCAGCTATGTAAATATATACAACACCCTATCCAGCCTACTTGTAACGTCTCAATGACTAAGTGTAAGTGTCAATGACTTAATTAAATTTGTTGTGAGAAAATTAAATTATCAAACAGTTTGTCACATAATAACAACATCTAAAACATGACAAGTAGTAAGTATTTACTGTTATTGTTGGTAAAACGCTTGTGGGCTCGGTGTTTCCTAACAAAGCTCTGACGGGGTAGGATTAATTAATTTAAATATGTGTTCACTTGAAAGATTCTTTTCTGCTTTGGATGCCTTTAGGTGTTCACTTAAGAGACGAACAAGATTCCGCCTTGTTTTTTTTTTTTTAATATTAAAGGACGGATGCCTAATAATGACCGTTACTACAAATGGAAGCTCTTTTGATTAAATAACAGCCAGTAAACGAAGTGGCATGAGCAAAACTGCTGTCGAGTCTCAACAATATAAGATGGTCTAGCGGCTACTTTAAGACAACTTGGTACATTCAACTTAAAAAATTTACGCTGACTCGAGTTATCTATTGCATTTTAAATGTTAAAGACAGAGTTTTAGACATTCTGGGTAGGTTATCATTCGGTAAATACATACAAACTGTTGGAACTCAAGAGAGACATAGACGGTGTAGCAGAATTTTGGGAGCATTTCGGAAGAGTGAATAGAGTGAGTCTTTCTAAAAAGTTCATTACTCAGTAGGTGTGACAACGATACAATTTTTTATTGAGTTCAACTACTAACAGCTCCATAAAAATTAAAGAATTTTTGAGTCTGTTGCCAAAAGTTTAATACTAGCTAGAGCACAAGCATTTATATTACTTCTGCGCAACAGATTCTAACATTGATTGTTAAGCTCTGATTGACTTACCCATAGCCTAACGGTAATTCTAACTACTAACATACTTATATACCTTTTATATGTATTTGCAGAGATTTAATCGCATTACAATCTTCGTGCACTGTCTTCGGTTCGAACTACAACAGAATTTACTACTAATTGTGGTTTAAATTACCACAGCAAAACTGG
The DNA here is from genome assembly GCF_042242935.1 of Bactrocera oleae. Classification (NCBI taxonomy): domain Eukaryota; kingdom Metazoa; phylum Arthropoda; class Insecta; order Diptera; family Tephritidae; genus Bactrocera; species Bactrocera oleae. Next base: position 8,901,021 of record NC_091539.1, read on the forward strand.
CGTTAATATGCAGAAGATACCATAAACTATTATGGTTTTGTATGAATTTGTATGCACACACGTTGTTTATAGGGTGCTTCCGAAGCAGCATAAATTGAAATATTTCACAAGTCAGCTGCTATTGTGTTGCAAGTTTGCAGTTTGTCTGTTATATACATATTATGCGTACTATTTATGACTGTATGTACATATGTATATGTGTATGTATATAATAGATATTTGTTTCCTCTTCTTATTATGTTGTTTCGACGTTGCCAAGCTGCGTGTATGGAGTGATGGGACTAGCACTAGGAGTGCAATGGGTTCCAATTCAATACAGTAATAATGCTAAAACAATCTATACTCATCGAAAAAGCTAGAAAAACTAGCAGAGAGGTGCTCAAACTTCTAACCTGTAAGACTCAACATTTGTCAGATACTAGCATTAAGTCGAACTAGCTCCTCAGTTTTTAAGATATCGCACTGAAATGTTGCACACGGCCTTTTCTCCCCAAGAAGCGGCTTATTTGTCGGCACCGCCGCTATTGGACCACTATAGCGTATAGCTGCCATACAAAATGTTCGATCCAAATCAATATAAATATGTTTTTTGTACACTTTTATGCTTAAAGAAAGCTTCGCTAAAATCAACTTTTTTTTAACTACCGTTTATATTCTTTGGTCTCTTTTCTTTTCTTGCCTTTTCTCTTTCACTTTTGACTTCTATCTTTTATACTACTTTTTCGTTAATATACTTTAATATAATTTAGCGCAATGTAATTCAAATTGAACTTTCCTGTTCTTTTTTATTTCTTAAATTCGTTTCCTTTTATCTCCACGCTAATTTCCTTTTACATATATACCGTTCTTCAATTAAAGCCACTTTTCAATTAACCCAAAGGGCAATACATACATACATACAAACATATATGGTACATAGTTACAGATCTTTATCACAACAAAAATTGTCTTCGATTAAAAACAAACGTGGTACAACAAATATGCGGGTGCTTTCATACGAAGAGCTTATATGCATGAAAACCGTATGACTATACAAAGTGATGTGAATATATGTATACATATGTATGTATATACGACAAATAACGTTGGGAATAATTAAAATATTGATAACCAATCAAATCTGTTACATTAACACAAATAATGCCAAAGCGCACAGATTTTCAAAGTATCAGCATACATACATATGTATACACAGCTGCAAGTCCATCAGTTGAAGTGGGAAAACAAAAGTAACAAAAACAACTACAGTCAATGTTATTAAGCACTGTTAGCTGAACTTTGAAGGCTCCCTGTGAGAAAATTATAATTATTTTTGATTTATAGAAAAAACTTCACAATTTTGTCAAAAGTATTCAAATTTTAGTTTTTTTTTAAATCGCAAAGAAAAAAGTAGAAAGTAAAACAAAAAATTGAAAAGAAATAAAAAATTAAAAATAAAAAAAAAAAAAATTAAAATGAAAAAAAATATGAAAAAGGAAAAAAAAATGTTTGACTAAACCAAATATTGAGTGTTTCAGTGACAATATGGACTAATCGTTTAATATATACGCTTTATAAATACATTCGTTCGGTTTGCCAATAGATGGCGTAACTTAGTTATTATCTAATTGTTCCCGTATTTCGAACATGCGTTGGAAAGCTCTTTATCTGTCTTTCATTTAAAGCGTTAACAACGATAATGCCTCACCCGCCTTATAGCTCATACATTGGCCCTTCTGACTACCATTTGTTCCGGTCAAGAAGCTGCTCACTTGTCGAAACCGCCGATAGCGTACCTTCATGGCATATACTTGCCATACAAACTGAACGATCGGAATTAAGTGTTGTATCGAAAAATTTTTCATTTGACGAGATATCTTCAAGAAACTTGGCGAGAAAACTCCGAAGAAATTGAATTGGAGCACTATAACATTTAGCTGCCATACAAACTGACCGATCAAAATTCAGTTACTGTAAGGACTACCATATTTTGTATTTGTGAAGGGTATTATAGCTACGGTGCAGCCAAAGTTAACCTTAATTTAACCTTATTTCTTGTTTTGTTAGTTTTTGAAAATCATAGACTGGCCTAACGCCATAGTTTCTTAACGATCGTTACTAATGTCAATAATGAGCTTCCTGCTCCTTCAATGACAGCTACCTCAGCCTGACACAGACTACTACAAGAACGCGGCCTGATATTAGACTACACCTTACACAATTAATTTATTGGCATGTTATACAAAGTTGCAATTTCTCACAGGGGTTGCAATTTCACCATATTACATGACATTTTTGGGCAAGCATTGCTCATACTGAAGCTTACAAACAATAAATATTTACATACTTATGTCATCAAAATTGCTGTAAATTGCAAAATTGAAATGCACTTGGGCGCGACGCACATGCATACATTTATATATACGAGTATGTGAGTGTGTGCGGAGCATAGGTGCAAAAGCTTAACACATACACATGTACTTACATATGTACAAACACATGTAACTATTTTACTTATATTTGTGAAAATGCACGCTTTGTTTGCAACTGAATGCAAGTCGCTTGATGAATTTGCATCAACGTTATCAACCAATGCCGGGCAGGTCACCACTACAGCACCGCAGCTCACCACACTTTCGACAGACCGTTAGCCATTCAATATAGCCGATAAATATACACAGTCAATCGTCGCTGTAGTCATATTTTTGTGCGCTTATCCGCTTATATTTACCCCCCGCCTCCAGCTTGCTTAAAAAGAGACCTGCTCTTCTGTATAGCAATTTTTTTGCACTTCTGCTGCATTCTGCTCCCCCCTCATCTACCTTTTCGGGCGCTTACTTTTGTGTTGCACGTTTTCCAATTTCCATTTGACATTTTGCCCCTGACAGCACCCACAACATGTCAACGGTATTCTGCCGCCGCTGCCGCTGCCGCCGCCGCCATATTGTTTATTGCTGGTACGTGTATAATACGTTGAATGCGTGGACAAATCGGTCCAGCTGCTCTTTCAACCGGCGTATTCAATAACCCATAACGTAGTATTCATGCATTGCGGAACGTATAATGCGCGTAAAAGCGTTCTATCGGGTGCACCCTTTTCGCTGCACGTCATACGCATCCAAATTGGTCGCTACACCACAATCGCTTTCCGCTTTTGATTAATAATGGCGTGCATATTACATTGGCCAGCAGTGGGAGAGGGCGCTTAAGTTGGCTATAATCGCCTTTCTGCATGGAGAAGAGGCTTCAACAAGCTCTATATATACCTATGCTGTTGGGTCCAACTTATAACATGTACAGCGATCAATAAAACAAACTAGATTTTATTGAACTATCACTGATGGGTTCAACTTATAGTAAAAGCAGAAATAGTCTCCAAAATATTAAAAATCTGGGTCTCACTCAACTTCCAAGCTCCACAAGTATTAGTCAGGCAAAAATATTGGAAATTTATGGCACTTTTAGTTCTTTGAGAGGTAAAGAAAGCAAAAGAACTAAGATTATCTCATATAGCTCAGCCAATGACTAAAATGACGACGTTCAAACTCATCAGTTTTGAAGCTGAGTTGAGGCAGACGACAGAGTCTGCTAAAACCACGGTAGTCTGCAATAACCAGGTCAATAACCTTACAGATCAAAAGCGACGTTGAGCGTAACGATCCATTCTGCTATCATTCACTTGAAGTCCCGGATAATGAGTTGCCAAGAGTCAGAGTTTCAGCGACAATGAATTTCCGCATAATGAGCTGTTATGTATCAGAGTCTTTCAGGGACAATAATTTCCGCATAATAAGCTGCCAAAAGAAAAACATCATAAGCGAAACTGTAACCTTATTAAATATGTAACGACAGTAATGTAAAACTACTAAATAAATCTGACTCAGCTTCACCAAGGCTAAAACCGCTGAGCTTTTGAACCAATCAAGAAGTGTAATATTTTATTTGGCCCTACTTCCAATATTTCAGGGTATTGGTCCTAGTGTGGGTACTCCAACCGTTCGTAGCATTAAAAATGGCAGGCAATCTTTACTTCCTTTATATATATATACATATTAAATAAATTAAATTCAACAAATTCGATTAAATTAAAAAGCGACCCAAAACCAAACACTTTCAAACCACAAAATACCATAATTTCGCCTTACCACTTTTCGCTATCCGCATTTGTATGAACAGCACTCACTCATGCAATCACTTACTCATTGACCAAATCACTCACTCAATTACTCACCTCTCACTCACTGAAGCATACAAGCGCAAACAGAATTTCGCAATAAATTTTCAATCAGTAAATTGCTAACGTGATTTCTTTATTGCCAAACTTACAATTCACATGGCATTTGTCCAACAAATACTGCTATTTGCTACCGAAAGTATGCTATGAACCACCTTAGAAAGCTTCGGATATACTAGAGGTGTACTAATATGTATTTATGGTGAACATGCTTTGTATAGTTTTGATGGTGTTATTGTTGCCCTAAAACGGCTGGCAACGGTAATTTCGACTTGGAAATCGTTATTTATATGCATTTAACGGTACTGAGACGAGACATTCTAGAAAACTTTATATAACTACTAACACCTATTGCCTTAAAATTTGCCACTTAATTTTATTATTAGAATGTTCGATAAGAACTCAGCCTTGAGTTCCTTCCATAGCTAATCTAACATGCCATATTTTCCAGAAATCTTTAGTGTTAAAAGACAAGATAAGACCTAACCATTGAGTTTTGTTCACAATAGCTATGGAAACCGAACTAAGATTAGGCATTACCACAGAAAAAATACTGATACTGACACTAGATTCAAATCTAGTGAAGTTCTCTGAAGATTCTAATCGACATAAACGGTCCAAAACCACGCTTTTAGCTCAGCAGAGCTCATTTTGTCAATGCGGTTTTCATAAAACTCGCTGATTTCACTTGTAAGCTCGCCAAACTCATAGAGCATGATCATCGATGTATTGATATACAACGTCGTTCATATAAAAACCAAACAGGACAAGCACGAGTAGGTCCGCTCAAGTGGGACCGAGTTCCCAATGAAATTGCCAAACCAAACTACTTGTTCAAACTTGAACTTCTGCTTAATGCAATGAGTTTGATTTATAGACACGCCTCAGGACTTGAAAAAAAATATATAAAGGATGTCAAAAAATTACTTTGGTTGGTGTGGAAGAGGAACAGAACTTAACCTTTTGAACCGCGCTTGTAAGAAATAAAAAGAGTTGTCAAACATTGTCTATTGCTTTGCTTGCAATTTCCACTAACTTAGAGATAGCTTAACTATGTAATTGATTACTCCACCCTTTAGACGACATAACATTACGAATTCAAATAATGGAATCCTAAGTGCTTCAAAGCAGAGTCGAATATCAACCCAATTGCAGTAAGTATGACAGTCGGATCTACGTAAACAGACCGGGCCCGCATTTATGTCTAGCCAAGAATTCTCAACTTAACATGATTCGGGAATTTTTCTGTCACTACCATAACTACAAAATCCAGTTAAATTCGAAAATCTGCAACTCGGTAACCTCAAAAAAGACTCTAAAAGTTATTGTACCTCGGCAGTCTTGGCCAAACCTGAGAGTGGAACATAAAAATACCAACCCTAAACAGGAGATCCATCGTAGTTTAAGTAAATTCTGCTAACACACTTCTATGCGACGTCGAAAAGTCACAAACCATTAGGCAAATCCCTTGATTTTTCATTATTTCAGCGCACTCGTCAGTAATTCAACTGCGAAGTATGTTTATATTATGAATAGCGGAAAATAAATAAATGATTAAATAATTTGACCATAAACACGTGACCGAAAGCACAAAAATATGGCTTGCTAAATTATATGCGACATAAATCTTAAAATATTTAACGTCAGAAGTGCGCGATTGTCCCCAAGGAGAGAGAAAATCGAAGAGTGCGCGTGTTCGCAGTGCAACGAAGCGTTGAGCTGGCAAGTGGCAGCGAGCATTCACCCACTGTGGGCAAGTTTTTCTTTTATATTCACACGCTGTTTAAACATTATCCGGCAGCAAGTGCAGCCAAGTGGTGGAGAAGATTCACACCACATATCCGCCAGCAGATAAGTTGTTGGTTAGTGGTTTAATAGTGTTGATGACGCAGAGGGTTTTGGCGCTGTAGGGTAAGACGGAACGACGACGGCACGTGATACACTAATTTCTCACTTCGGAATCCAATCAAACAAGTTCATAAGACTTGGATTATATGAGATTAAAGTGTGTGATGAGTTTTAGCTATACTTTTTTTTTGTGGTTAGTTCTAGTGTAACAACCAAAGTTTCTTGTGTTGTTACTCCGTAGAAAAACCCCTGGATTTAGTCCTTAGACATCGAACTTACTTGCACGAGCTTGAACTATGTACAAAGTCTTGAGTTCCAGCCTTCGATCTGAATGAGAACACTAGAAAGCTATGTAGTCAAGTACCTGTATTTATTTCCAAGAGTAGTGAAGTCAAATATTCGACTGTTCGGACACATACGCACTCGAGGTGCTCAGAAGCTCTAAATACTTGTATGTATAAACCATGATTCTAGTTTAATAAAGAATAGTAGCTTCGGATCTCTAGATATCGTTTTCAAACCGGTTTTAAACCTTTTTAGCAGAACCAACTTCCAATTCAGTTAGCTCAGGTAGGATAGTGAAAAAATATATTCTTCTAAGCATGCAAGCACTTCAAAACTTAGAAAGTCGGGAAGGGCAAATTTACAAGAAAGTCTTAAACCCATCGACATTTATGGAAATAAAAATCTTATTTTGCTGTCTTTATTTTAATATATTTTTAGAGTCTCATGTTTATGCGATCTTATATGATAACCCAATTATTTTGTCAAACACACTCACGCACTACAATGCAGAAAAAGGCACGAACTAATAATCTCATTAAACTAAGGAATTCGCTATTCATCCCACCCCTCGTTTTCCAACAAACAATGAGCTTAAGCTTTACAACATAGTAATGAATTGGTGAGCGTAAAGTGCCAATTGTGCCGCCAATTGCATTCCTACATCAGCTGCCTTTAGCAGCGAAGAGCTGTTTGAATGAAAATTCCACGCATTTTTGCATGTCACAAGGAGAAAACTTACGATGACAAAGGCAAAGACTTAACATAGGACTCACGCGCGCAACAACCCATATTTCTAGTGTATAAAATGTGATATGAAAAACGGCGCTGGTTCGCGCTGTGGCGGCTTGCTCATCACCAACGCTTAATTTACGACTAATATGACGAGCTATGCGAATTAGTCAATTACGAATACGTAAAATATTTAATAATATAAGAATTTACTAACTTTAGTAGAGTTACCAGATCTAAGAAATAAAATTGATATCAAAATATCAAAAAGTTGAAGTTAAAACGGTGTAATCAAAGAGGCTACAAGAGTAAGCTCAATTTATGAAAAATTACTGCACTGAAGTCTTCTAGGGCAGCGGCAATGGATGACAATTTTTTCTACCGTGAACGAAAGACTGAATTTTAAGAAGAGAATGTGATGAAGGTTTATTTCCAGAGGTGAGAGTATTATTTACACTATTGAGCGCCCGATTTCTTTAGTTCCGACTGCAATTGAAACATTAGAACGCTAGCTGACTGCTCATCTCGATTCGTCTTAAGCTGTGTTTGAAAAGCAAACATGTAAAAGCGAACCGATATCTTAATATAAATATAATTGACGACGCGACCCTATCACTTTTGGGACATATAACGCGGGTACTCTTTAAAGCCATGTTTTGAGAACTGATTAGTTTGAAAGAAAACTTAGATTTGCTGTCTTAACCTGCTTTTTATTCTGTCTAAAATTCTACGGCTTTTGATCTGTTTCTTGCTATTCGGAGACTTTGATTCACTGGAATTCTCCGGATAGAGTTTTCATTGGATTGCGGTTCCTGACAGTTGATACATTTTTTACTCCAATATTTATTTATATACATCTGGCAACATTTACATATCTTCATTTTACATTGTTGTTCGCAATGGAACCGCTATCCGCATGACGCCATATTTCTTCGCTCATTATTTTAGGGGCAATCAACGCAACAATTCGCTTAAGTATTTGCATGTGTACTCACGCGCGAGAATGCTTGGGACACATTTTCATATAAGTATATACATATACATATGATATGTATATAAAAATTTCAATGGAAGCTGTTTGGCACGTAAGCAGTTAAATTTTTAAGTAATAAAAAGGGAAAAATGTTTTACTATTTTTCTTAGAAAATTTTAAGGGCCTGCTAGGATATAATTTGTATCACTGGATCACAAATAAAGTTTTTAGTCTTTGCAAGCCTTTGCAAACTTGCCAATTCGGAGAAAACAAATCTGTTTTTGTATCAGTTTGAACTTCTCACGTCAGCTGGTTTTAATCTATAACCCTGTTTGGCTTGGTAAGGTGCTAAAATTGATTTCTTATGTATATATAATATCTATATTATCAATGTATTTCTAAAGCTGAGATTACAGATTAGTTAACTTAAGAATTTTAATCACACATAAAGCTTGCACTCATTGGTGCGATACCTCATTTTTTCAGGTTTACAAGTAAATACAATCATGATCTCAAAGAGCGCAGTAGTTAGCTCTTAAGTTTAATTGTCATGTCTAATGATTGAACCATTTTTGCAACGCAAAGTGTCAAAGAGACCCTTAGAGTTTTCAGACTGCTACACTCAGACAATTATAATCTTTTCTTATTTATGTTACAATCACATGTCGATTACAATACACAAAAGTTCGATAATTGTTAATAAATTGATAATAGCGTGTCCGCACGACAACCTTTACCTGTCGCCTACATACCAACATCAGTGTACTAGTATAACAAGTGGGATGTAGTGACGATAGCATGCCAGATAAACAAACTCTATAATTTTTCAATTACGGTCACTGCAGGATGCAAATTGTCTGCAAGCTGGGGAAAACACGTGAATGCTTACAGACGCAAATAGGGTGGCTGTCGTATTCTGTTTAATGCAATAATTTCCGTGATAAAGTTGAAATGAAGACAGCACGAAACATTTCGACCAAGCAACTATGGAGGAGAGATTTTAGGAGCCAGATTTCGACAAACAGTCATCCTGGCTATTTTTGTCACTCATAGGAACTGGCATTGGAACTTGTTTGATAATTAGATGAAGCTCTTTCTTCAAAGGGCAAAGCGAGATAATGATGGAAGATAAGAAAAATGAGAGAGGATCGAAATCTCTGAGAGACTTGCAGAAATATTCTAACATTAAGTATAATCATTAATTCAAATATAATTTTAAGGCTAGGCTATATATAATATGTTAAAAAGGCGAGCTGGTAACTGTCTCCAAGAAAGTTTCCACACTCGCATTATGCAGGATTCAGATGACAGAAGTTCATAATATTTGGACTGTATATACCATATAACATAAGTTTCTAAAAGAATACAATAGTGAGCTCTTGAGATCAATAACTCGAAGATTTCGACACCGGAACGAATTCCTGTAAGAATTTTGTTGGTGATCCGGCAACTGACATTTAAAAAGTTTTAACACTGGGATTATGGAGCATACAGATGACTGAGGTTCTTGATTTATGAATTGTATACAGATTCTAGCTCTTGAAAGAACGCAACAAAGAGCGGTTGAGGACATTAACTCGAAGATTCCGATAATAGGACGGAAGATCTGACAACTGTCATGCAGATTTATTTTTAGGGAGAAAGTATTTATCAAAGCTACTGAATATTAGTTCGATGAGCTGTTTAAAGTCTATATTCCTGGCAAATGATGGATAAATCATTACAAGACTATGTGGCAGTTTATTTGACATGGGGTCGGCTTAAGTAATGGAGCCAGTGGACTCCAGGAAGTACTCCAAACATCAACTCTTATGCAGAATATGATCTGCTCTAAAATATTAATGTAAAATAAATAACATATTAAGGCTTAACTCAGATGAAAGTATATATATGACATTTCCTAACTGTTTTTTATACCACCCGTTATTTGCATTTGCATACATACGAACATATAGGTACACATATGTGCACATATTTATAGTTCTTGTTCCATGCGCTCACTCACGCGCAAACCAATTTAAGTGTCAAATGCAGCAACGAGTTCGAGCAAATGCGAGTTGGTTACAAAAAAAGAGAACTTTTCGTTACTGCTGGCATTTTTGTAGAGTTGAAAAAAACACACGCGAATTTTGTGGCAGCGAAAATAAAAGTGTGAGAGACCGTCAGATACAAAAAGGTATTCAGAAGAAACTAAAAGAAACAAGTAAGGAAGTGCTAAGTCTGGCTGTAACCGAAAACAAAATTTAGTGTCTCTGACGCTTTTATAACCGTTATATGGGGAGTGGGCGGGGTTATAATCCGATTTCAACTATTTTTACAGTTGCAAAAGGGATACTAAAAATAATTTTTCTCAGCAGGTTTGGTGGATTTAGCTGAAGAGGTTTGCGAGATACTTACAAGTATGTAGAATAAACCAATTAAGGGGCCGGGCCACGCCCACTATTTAAAGATATTGAAACGGTTACATTACGGTTTTATATCTCAAATTGGAGTTTAGTATATATATAGTTAGAGCACTCTATAGGTTTTCGATAAATGGCATTTTGTGGGCGTGGCAATGGTGCAATTCCGCCCATATGCAATAACAACTTGATGACTCTTGGGTGTCAAGCAACCTATATACCAAGATATCTAAATTTTTACTTAAGTTATCGTTTGCACAGACGGACAGACAGTCAACCGGAATTCAACGCGTCCCGTCATCCTGCTCTTTTATATATTGTATATATAATTCTATATCTATTTTGTTTAGTTGCCGGTGTTACAAACAAGCATTAGGTGAACAAAACTATTATACTCTGTAGCAACATGTGCCAAGAATATAAAAATTACAATAACAATATAATCGCGAAAACACGCAAGTGAACAACTACCAAATAAATGGAGAGAACACACAATCGGAAAAATTGTATGAGCTGCATGTAACAGTCTTCGGAGGAGTGTTAGTGCCGTTTCACATTGGGACGCAAAAGAGTCTCAAACCAGTTTATTGTGGGTGAGGGGACGACGAGGAAAGACGAAGGGACCGTGCCACTCGTGTTCGGGTGGCACGCTTTGTGTTCTTGTTCGTAACAGCTCGCTGCTACCCTTTTCAGCATTCCTTTTCACTTTCAAATCCTTTGAATGGTTGCAAGAGCGTTCGGTTTCAAATGAATTCGATCGCAAATTTGAGTTCTGTTATCTATTTTTGTATGTAATATGCAAATACGTATGCATAGAATAATAGAAATATTATGACAAATTGTAAATAAGGAGAAAATTAAGATATAGATTATGGAGTAAAGAAATTATGAGTTTTTAATACTTAAAGATTAGGAAATTCCTATTATAAATTTGGCCTTGAAAATATTAGCAGCGGATATTCAATACATTCTTGTGGATTAGGGAATTCCCGTCTTTAGTATTTTTTTGAAACTATTTAGCGGGTAGGTACTTGTATTATGCATATTGTTCTACCATATTCATGGTAATTCATTGCAAGCAAAATGTGTGACCATTATCCCAACATACAAATGAAATACGCAGCACGCAGTGTTGCGCGGTGTTGCGCAGTCGAACCGCACAAATATTTACGAACATTTTGTGAAAAGGAATGCAGAAAAACTAGACTCGAGTTGCTGGACTCTTTTTGGCCGTGTGAATGCCCAGAGCGACACCAAAAGAAAATTTGAAAAAAATGCGACTCTTTTGAGTCCCTGTCTGAAACGGCACTTACTAACGACAAAAACAAGCCTTTCACTTCTCAAACAATAAAACATATGTACAATAATTGCGTGTTACTCCCCACGCTCTCAAACACCCACGCACCACCGACTCAAACCAGAGAACTTAAAAGAATTGTTCTAAGTTCTCTGCTCAAACACGCTTACATCAAGTTAGCGACATTCACTCATTTTTCAATCAATGTCACACGCGTTGACTTGTCAGTACTGTGGGGGACTGTGGTGGCACACAGACAAGGCATGCGCCAGCTGGGCGTGTATGCAATTTGCGTGGCATAATTTTAGGCATACAAAAGTTGCTTTTCACCTTTTTGTTTGCTTATTAATCGTAGCAGTTGGAAAGTTTTTGTGGCAGGTTGCTGCGAGAGGTGTGTAGTTCTTGCTGTAAGCACAAAAAAAAAGCTGTTGCCGCGCTGATTTTGCATGACGGTCAGTTATGGCGGCCACAATTTTACGTCTGCTGGAAAATTTGTTAATCAGCTTGGCACAGCAGGTGGTGGGCTGAGTGAGGTAAAATGGAGAGTGAGCTTGAATTGACTGACAATCTGACTCAAGGCTAAAAGGCAATGAAATTACTGACAAAAAGCTATATTGGTAAAATTTTTAAGTCTCGAATCAGCGAGATCATCTCAAGATCACTCAATAGCAGTTTCTACGTATTACAGATCGATCTTCAGGTGGGACGAATGGCAACGTTTACGAAGTACTTAATATGAAGGAATTCACAAAAATAACATTCACTTGAGAACAGTAACACTAACAAACATCGAATGCCCATGTATTCGATCTTATAGAATTTAGAAGAGTCCAAAAGCCGATACCCCGAGAAATCAGCAGTCATCAAACGTTCTTACAACTTCATTCTCTGCTCACTTTTAGAAAACACAAAATTTACTCTAGGCCAACCTAGACAAAAAAGAAGCAGTTTGTAAAAAAGTTCTTTTAGAAGCGTGAAGTAAAGGCTAGTTTATTTCGACAAGAAGAGCTTGCTTCTCGTTAGCGCATAATAATAAATATAGAGCTCGCAGTCGGCGGTTTTTCTTAAACTAAGTGGTGCTCACAATTTATTCGTTCAGTTCTCTTTTAGTTTTTAACTCGATTGAAACTAAAGATTTATAAATCCATACGTGTAGGATAATGAAAAAGTGCTGGAGCTCTTTAGCGAGTTCGAGGTTCAAATTCATATAAATTACGTTTACGAAAAGGAGAGGTTATTCAGTGGAATGGATGGCATTGATGGGGTATACTGAGTTTAGTCACGAACTCAAACCAAACCATAGAATATACAGTACTTTGGAATGACGACGAAGTATTTTGAGTTATAAATACAAATTTATCTGACAAATGAGTACTCAATCGACTGATAACTACCACATAGAACACACAGAAAACCAAATGAAAGCAAATATTTGATTTGCCTAGGTATTTACGTACTTGATTAGGGGTTGAAATGCCCGTTAAGCAAATCAAAAGACAATGGGTCGCAACCATAAAGGAAAATTAATTTCTGTTACAAAAGTAAAAGTTACAAAAACAGCACTGAGAGTTGGAGTGTGGGCCAAAGTAGAGAGCTGCTCTTACATTACACTTTAGTGGGCGTGACGAAGGACATACATTTTCGACTGACATTCCGAACAAAAAAAAACAAAAAACAAACAAGAACTAACCTCAAGCCATGAGATTCCCCACAATACACACACTGCTAATCGCTTGCAAAGCGCGGCTTCTCTTTACGCACTTCCCCCCCCGACTCACTGTTTCTTGCTGTTTAAAATGTGTCAGCCTAATCTGCGAAATTAATTTTCTCAAAATCGTTACAAGTGTTTACGCAACGCTTCGTGCGTTTGTCTGTCTACTGTGGCGGCTGTCCGCCCACAACGACGTTCGTTTCGGTCTAAGTGATTGTCTAACAGTGTTTACAAAAGGTCCCCGGGGAGTGATTTTTTTCAAGCAGCTCTTTCAAGTACTTGCAACAACAAGAATAAAAAAACTATATAGCAAAATATAAAAATTGGAAAATCTACCATTTTCTCTGAGTTGATTAGGAGCGTAGATTGCGTTAGCGGGGTGATTGGAGGTGTTAAAAGTGCTTTGTTGTATTAGTGCTAAGCGAGCGGCAGAGCGGCGGTGTGACTCTTGTGTTGCTAAATTGATAAGTGTTTTATACTAATCAGCAAATTTGGGTTTTTTGCTAGCAATTCAAATCCACTGGGACGTAAATGCGAATTTTCACGAAGTGAGTTGACTTCTTCGTTTTTTAGCACTTTATAAAGATGTGATTTTAAAATGTGCGGATTAATGCACGAGAGCGTTAAATTAAAATTTATGAAGACAATGAGTGGCGTTTTGTTACAGAAGTGCGTGTTAATTAATTAATTATACATATAAAAAATATTTAAATAAATAAAATAAAGAATGGAAAATAATTGAAATTTATATTTTTCTATAAAACTCTTTATCCTAAAACATTTAAAATAAATTAAAAAATTACTATGGTACAAAAAAGTATATATTGTAGTATAAAAAATTGCCCTTATTTTATAATATAATATTAAATAAAAATTATTTAATTAATAATTAGATAATTTTTTTTTAATAAAAAACAAATATATAGATAATAATTAGTAAGTATTACTAAAGCACACGTTTAAATTAAATCTAATTAGAAATAAAAGATAATAATCATATGAAGTCGTTATTTATTATTGTCGTTTTAATTATTGCATACAAAATATTATTTTTGAAGTTTACTAAAACTACAAAAAAGGCGAAAGATTGAATATAAGCTAATAACTTTATACCATACTATTAATAAAACTGTATAATAATTAAATAAATATAGTAAAACATAAAAAAAATTAATCAATTTTCAAATAAATAAGCTAACAAAAATTTTAAAACTTGTTTTTATAAATAAAAAATGTTTAAAGATATAAAAACCTAATTATTATACATTGCACAACATGAATTTTCCAAAAAAAAATTTTTAAGCTGATAAAGAATATGTATGTATATGGCTGAAAAAACTAAACCATACTAATACAAAAAGTGTATGATAAATAATAAAAAAAGTTTTCTTTCAAACTATATTTTAAGAAATAAATATGTATTGTGTATATTTAAAAATTTAAATTTAAAAAAAAATGTAAAAAATTATTATATAAAAAATAAATAAAATAATATTTTTCCAATATTTTAAATTCAAATTAGTTAAAATACCAAAAAAATTGTACCGTCAGGTTCACTTGAAATTTAAAAAAAAAATTTTCATAGAAAAAAAAATATTTTTAAAAATAAAAAGCAACCTAATTTTAATAAATGCACAAATTTTAAAGAATATAGCTTAAATTAAAGTTGATAAAACTATATAATACTAATAATAAAAAAATTATGATAATTATTTTTTATAGTTTGGAAAACTAAGCAAAAGAAAAGCTGCAAATAATGCATTAAAAAATAATTTTATTAAAATGTATTTTTATTTCGTAATACCTAAAACTTTAAATAAAACATGATTTTTAAATTTTTAAACACCAAATTGAAAAATATGTAATCTAAAACACCGGATTAAAGCATACACTTTTTAAAAAAAAAACACAAAATATCGGCTTATAATTAAAAATTAAAAATTGAAAAAAAGATTGTATTGGAATATAAATTTTTTTCCGTTTGCGTACTTCGTGTTCTATCATTTTGATTATATTTGAAAAAAATACCTAGCATAGTTTTGCGCTTTTTGCCTTATTTGTATTTAATACCTCTTTATTATAAAGTTTCAGTTAGAAATGTATAAATATTTTCTTTATTGTCCCTTTCCATTCCTGATTTTACTTTCACAAACATTTGTTTTTTTGTTACTTCAAGTTTTTAATAAAAAAATTAGTTCCTCAATTTTTAACACAAGTTGTTTGGGACTAAAAATTAAATTAAAAATTTGTATTATTAAATTTAAACAAAATCAATTTTGAATCCCAACCATCTTGGATTAATTTTGAAAATTTCCCAAAAACAGAATTAAAAATCGAAAATTTAATTTTAACCCCTACATTTGGATTAAAAGCTGAAAAAAAAAATTTTTTAACTAAAATTTTTTAATTAAAAAATTAATTAAAATAAAAAATTATTTTTAAACTAAAATTTTTTAATTAAAAAAATTTGCAACCGTGAACAAAAGTGAGTTAGTTAAGGTAAGAAAATAATCTTGTTTTAATTTTTATTTGAAATACAATCTAAATATAAATTTAAAATTAAAAAAAAAAAAATTGGTAAGCTTAAAAAAAGTTATTATTATTCAAATTAATTTGTTTAATGTTTTATCTAAAAGAATTTTTAATCAATATTTCCCTCAAATATTAATATAAATGTTTTTTTTTTGTTTGTGTGTTTATTTAAAAGTTTGTATGTAAGTGCAAATAATTATATGCAAATGTTTGGAATAAGAAATCAGTTTATTTAAAATTTAAAACTAATAATAAATACCAAATACTAATTTATAAAATATATATTGTTATTGTAATTATTATTTTAATTAATATAAGTATGCTTAAATAATGATTTCAAAATTAGAGGGGTTTTAAAAAGTCAAAAAAATAAAATTAAAATATATATTTTTCTATAAAAAAAAAATTTTTTTTAAAGATTAATATAATGAATAAATGACAATCAAATATTTTTCGAAAATTGCGATGTATTTGAATTAGGCCACTAGTTAACAAAAAAAAAAAAAAAATAAAGATGTTTATAACATACTTCTAAAAAAAACTAAACTGTTTGGAATACGTTCCTTTAATTATTAAATTAATTTTAACTCCAACGAAAAATTTAAAATCATATAAAAAGTCTTTAGGCACTCGCACACACGCCTCTTTTAACGAGTTCTTTGCTTGCGAAAAGTCTTCATTTTCGAAAGACTTCATTTATCATCATCTTTACACAGTTAACACCAGCAAACATACCACTCCATACCCCTCGCGCTACTGCTCAGCTCATCACTCAAATTTAATTTACCAATTACTGTCACTTAGCGCCTTAAATCATTTATTAATGCCGTGTTGAGCCCAAGTCAACACTGCACATTAGTGCACAAGCAACTCTTTCACGGCTCTGCCACTCAACTCACGCTCTCATTGCACGCTCATTCCACTCTTTATTTGCTAATGCAAACAATGAGCGTGTAAAATTAGTTAAACTTGTTTTTCTAACTAAAATCCATTATGCGCTCACTGCGGCAGTTCTATGTGTATGTGTATGCGTATTATGATTTTTCGTGTGGCATGCTTTTAGGCATTAGTTTACAAATAGCTTGCGCTTTCAAATTTTGACAGCGCTGATAGATTTATGTTGTTGTTTAGTGTTTAGTGCGAAGGAAAAAGGGTTCAAAGCAAAGGGGGTGAGTCCAAAAACAAACACAACAAAAACTATCTATTAAAGTGGCCGCTTAAGACACAAATTATGCATAAGGACAGGTTAACACTATCCACATGTATTTTTAGAAGCGAATATGAGTGTAAAACACAGACCGCATAATAATTAGTATGATTTTTCGCTTTTTTTAGCAACAACAACTAAACCAGCAATTTGATGAGTCTGCAGAATTTTATTTACGCCAATTGACAGTTGCCACCCATATAAAATTTTTGTCACAAAAAACATAATAATAAAATCAAGTTCTAAAACATTCAAACGGCAACATACATACATCAAATTTCTAATATGGAATGCATTTAAAAGGTCCAAGCAGCTGATTAATCCGAGGAAGTTTTCGTGATACTCACTTAGCGACAATTTTATATCCATACCAGATAAAAAATATAGACCAACAGTTTTCGAAACAACAACTAAAATGCTAGGATGCTGTACTAAGCATTTAGAAGATCACATACTCAAAGCCACTCGGAGACCATATACAATGTAAGCCAATAATTAAATCCTTTGCATGGCTATAGTTAAAAGAAAATAGGTAATCAGCGGTCTACTACTTTGATCCAGTCAGGATACCTAAACTTATTCTCAGACTCATATTTAAAAATCTTCAATAAACCAACTTGACGTCCAGTAGCTTTATTTCGAACTAAATGCTAACATGTCCAGAAATTATTCACGATTTTTGTTCAAGAAGCAGCCTATACTAAAATAAAATTCAACTAAATAATGGTGTGCACGGAGACTTTGTCATCTGGTACCTTCGTACTGTCGAGAATAAGTGACTTCTTACCATATTTTTTAGAAAAACAGTCAACAAGAAACTTAAGTGGTTACATGGGTTTCGTGGAGCAAAAAACGTTCTATTTTCAATAATTTTTTTTCATATAAAAATGAAATATTTTATTCAAACTTTTTATTATTCCGAAGTTACATTACAATTTGATAAAGATTTTGTGAAATTTTCAAAGGAAAATATTTAAAACTCGGTCGTTACGACGTCATTGCTGGCAGTTCTTCGTAAAAAAGGTGCTTTCGCTTTGACAGCAGAACTTCTGACAGAATCATAAAAAGTAAAAAAGAAAAAAATTATATCCATCCATCCATCCATGTTACCCCTTAAAACAACTGTGACCTGATTAAAATCAGCTGTATAACCGATACCAATAAAATAGATCAATAAAAAGTTGTCTCAGCTTTCAAAGGTTGTTCAATCGAAAAACCGCTGGTGGCAGCAGAGAAAGAAAGTAATCTACGCTGCACTATAAACAGCTTTTAACATCTCGATTTGGAAAAAATATCGTAGAAAGAGAACGATGGTTCCTCTATTAAAAGTGGAAGTGGGGAAGGATTTTATCAAACTATATTGCATTCGCGTGAATCAAGAAAAATAAATGAGTTATACCATATTGCAGCAGTTGGAGAACACTCAGAGAGAGAGAGAGAGCGACTTAAAATGAAAGAAAGTTACCAAAAAAAGAAGCTGGATCTATTGAGAAAGTGGGTGGAGGAAAAGCAGCCAATATTTCTTCACGCTAAGCAGCTAACCTTAACGGACAGCTCCTTATTTGAGCTCTAGAAGGTTGGACTGACTCTGAAGGTGTTAACCGATATATAAACTTTGTAATGAATATGTGTCGCATGGCTTGTGTCTTTTTCGGTCGATATAAGAGAAGTTCTTTCATGAAATTTTAAAAGAAATATATACATTTTTTTTTGTTTTACATAAAAAAAAGAATATCTGGAGACGATAGACAACAAAAACTTAACTGTCACATTTTCACGCCGAAAAACCGCAAGATATGGGGTTTAATACTGGAAAAGACCTCGGGTCGAACTCTTTCTTTTAATAAAAATTGTTGTCTGGTTTCAGAATCTGTTAAATCGTAAAGCATGGGAATGATGGTGCAATCGAAAGTAGAAGGTACTTGCATGAAAAACTGGGCTAGCTTTGTAGAAAACACTAATTATTTTCTGATCTCAACCTAGAATTTAAGGTACACGCTTCTTTTAGAAAAAATAACGGAACCAACTTTACTAGGAGTGCTAACAGGTCACTGTTTTATCGCCAGACATACTTGTATCAGCAGATTAAGGACACCGAACAATTATTGTTGTAGAAGCTGCCAGGAGGTAGAAGAAGAAGAGACTATAGAAAACCTTCTATATCTTTTGAATTAATAAACTTCAGGAGGAGCACAGCGTGGTTCCGATAGGACGTAATACAGTGAGGGATTTTTAGTCCCGATGGATTCACAATGGGCATCCTCTAGAATTAGACGTGCCACCTTCCACCATCACTTACAAGTGAGCTCGCATTTATGGCATGAAAAACTCTCAACTAGCTAGTTGCTGAGTCTGGCATTCTCCGACTGTCAGAAGCTCAACGGAGCATATATTTTTCTACACAAATGCAAACATATGCACACAATATATTATCTACAAAAAATGTTATAAAATTACACTGTAATGCATAAAGTTAATTTACTGAACAATACTATTAATAAACACGCGTAGTTAGGCAGCTCGTTTGAGCTGTAATTTAGGCCACTCATCGCAAATAATTTCTCAAATTATACATAAAAAGTGATGGCTGTTAGATGACTTACGAAAATTTGATTACACACACTTTTGTCTGCAATTAATAACTGTATTCACACCAAGGTCAAATGTTCATTTATATGAAAAGGTTTAACAAAATTGAAATGTTGAGCTTATTATTCGAATGGCGACAGACAACGATTTTCATCTCATTTTCTGCGAAATATTAGGCAAAGCAATTAATAAATTTAGAAATATAAATCAACTGTAATATCATTTAAAAGAACTTAGACTCTCGCTTTCTTTGGAATCCAATAATCCAATTCGAAAATGGGATGCACGTTTAGGTAATTAAAAGTTACCTCCGGACAGACATGACAAATGTCTTTCACATATCTTCAAAAACCTTAATAGAATTCAAAGAATTCGAAGTTGCCAGAGGTAATACTGAGAGTTGTATGCACTACTAAAATATTATCTGGAGCAAGCCAATATTCTCATCTCTATCTTACTTCCTTCCCACTTTTTCTGTACTAACTGCAACAACTAGATAAAAATAAGCTACTCAAGATACCAATCATTTTTAAAGCTTTCATCCACTATGAATGACGCGTATATAACTCAAATCGAACGAGGTCACAAATTAGTGGCAACACCAACATTTGGGTCGAGAGCAACAGCATATTAAATGCTGTCCTCCAGTATAGTTAGATGGCGAGGTGTTAGTACCCAAGAACCGAGTGCAAAACGATAGGTTCGCATATGCAAACTGAAAGGTAGTCTATGAAGATCGATTTAAGCAATCGGTTTAATTCTTGAACTTATGTCAAAAATCTAGTAGGACTAAGCGGAATGACGTAGCATTTATTTATTTCTGGCTTTTGCGGTTTCTTTGCATAAAAGAGCGAGGAAAAATTTTACTGGATTCGGTATTGCAATAGAACCAGCTCTATATAATCCCAAAACGACCACGCTGATTAGTGGAAACCTTGCCTCTAGTGTGTTAGAAATGCTAGACGCTGAGAACGCAATACGGCTCAGATCATGATTCGATACCGTTATGATTTTCGCTTAAATGTCGATCCCGGCTAAGTGGCTTCATTCAATCAATTTGGATCTACTGTAACTGATTTGGATCTTGAAATAATTTAAAAAAACAAACAACTCACAAAAAGTCGTAAAAATAAATAGCTCATAATCCACAAAATAAAAAAACTTGAAAATAATAAAGAAAAAAGTAACAATACCGTTGCTCTGTAAAACCAGTCGTCAAGACTTCAAGTTAATTGGTTTTTGTGACTACTTTTTCACACCACTTATTGACGTCCACTCAAGCTATTGTGCGCTGGATTTCAATTATGTTGAATACACCAAATCTTTACAGCTTTCAAATTTAATTATTTAATTTCCAATATAAACAAATTGTGCGCCTTCGTCAAGACATGTTTTTTTTCCCTTTAATTGTACTTTTTTTTTATAAATAATTAAGTTTTGAAATGCGTTGAAGGTGCTGCTGATCTGTCGTTTATGCAGTGATCGTGTGAAATTTTTCAGTACAACTGAAATTGTGGAATCTTCAAATTGGAGCAGATCAATGGAAGCTGTGAGAAGATACTTTTGTATCATTTCAATGTGTTATGAGTTAATTCGAGTATTTGAGGTACTTATCTCTTGGAAAGTCAATCGCAGCTTTGCTTGACTTTGTTTACGTGCAACTATGGGAACTTTTGAGCCAATTATGTGATCAAGAGCTGCTTTTTGATTTACAGCTTTCGGTGTGCTTTCACTCAAATTTCCCAATATATGGCGGCCGATGTAACCGTATGACTGCGTAACTATGAGATGAAGCCTATGTTAGTGTCACAAAACCAATTGCTGAACCTTTCTGGGACTGTAAGACAATTTATTTGTACGATAATGTCAAAACGTACCCACAATTATTTGAATATCTTTAGTATTGGTTTGTCATATCAGAAATAATCAAAAATACTCAAGGAATTAATTCGGTAGATCGGTGAATGGAAGTAGTGCAGTTAATGAAGCTATAGACTTCATATCTGTAGTAGATTATAATTGGAATATGGACTTAAAGAGTCTTTGGTATAACATGGACTCAAACATGATTACAATTTACTTCTCGAAATGAACGAATATCGAACGAAGTCAAGGAAAGCATGTAGACTGAGTACGAAAGCCTCTTGAAATCTGGAAGATCCGGAATCCGGTTTAGATGCCTTTCCAATTAAAAAGCTTACATATTGTAACTCTATTTAACAGTGTATTCACTGATACAAATACTTAAACAACCATGAACTCTGATCCAATTCAGTGCACTGCAGATCTCTGCTCATCCCATAACAGACCTTAACTCCAACTTGTATTCTTGAATAACTTTCCAGGCTGTGCACATTTAGATGGCTCTTAGAAACTGAGGAGAAACTTAAAATAAATAGTGTTTTGTATTTTTACGAAGAGTGCAACGTTAAGTGGCAAAAATCTCACACACACTTTCTACGGCGTGCGTACACATGAGAGTTGCAAATTGCAGCTCATCAGTCTAAAAGCCCGCTAAGATCACGTTCACACACCGTGGGTGGTCAACCAAAGCCAAGCCAAATCAGCCACGAAATGCGTTGAGGCAGTAAACCAAAGTGCTACAAAGAGGATAACAAGGATAATAACAAAAAAAAAACCAAAAAAAAAAAACAAAAAACAACTACAAAAGAAAAGGAATAACAAATTAGTAACAAATCGGCAAAGAAGTGTACAACAAAAAACATATTAGATATTAAATATACACCCGCGCGCAGGCAGCTCGGCAAAGGCAGCGCAGCAGGTTGTCGTCATAACGGAAGTACGTAGCGGTAAGTTAGTGCCTGGTGGAAGTGGATAATTGTGACAGTGTCAGCGCGTGTTTACACGTGTCATGCGTGCGTTTAACATGCACCAAGGCAACAACTGTAACAACAACATAACAACTAGACTCTGCAGAGTTGCGCATAGAACTTTCGGAAATTTACGTTTGTGTGTGTATTTGACATAAATATTATTGCTAACACCCTTTTTCGAACAAATGAATATGTGTTTTCACATTTATAATAGCAAAACATACACAGCAATAACAACAACAAAGTGATTGTGTGCGCACAAAGTGAAATCATTAGTTTTATGGCCTTCAACAAGCAAATTTACGAAGCAAAAAATATAAAAATAAACATTTGTAACTTTCGGTTGCAGGGAGCATACCCTTGCTCGCTTTCAGTATTCTCTAAGGCCCGTTATGTTAAACTACTTTGTAATAACAACAATGTTAGCCACGTACTTGCGCATAAGAGTTGCTGAGAGCCACCCCCAGTTGACACTTCGGCAGACACCGAGCGAGTAGTTCAGCATTAGAAGGGTGAATCTG
Source organism: Bactrocera oleae (assembly GCF_042242935.1). Lineage (NCBI taxonomy): Eukaryota > Metazoa > Arthropoda > Insecta > Diptera > Tephritidae > Bactrocera > Bactrocera oleae. The sequence goes on from NC_091539.1 coordinate 8,924,162, forward strand.
TAGCTCTGGTGTTATTAATCAACCACAATCGTTAATGGTTTGTATTGTAGATAAAGAGTACATGTGAATTGGTTTGTATTCTAATTATTATTGACTTTGAGGAAATAAGTAAGTCTGACAAGCTCTAAAGACGATAAAGAGTGCTTTGATGCAAAAGAAACCATAACCTCGCTTACATTTTAGCATATCAAGACTTATGAGATGAACTCATATTTTAGTTGAGCATCTTTTGGCATTACTTGTTGACCAAGCCTCAAAAAAACGGTAGTCGATTCTTAAAGACTGTGTGATAAGGCTACCTGGTGGTCTGACTGCTTTTTCTGACAGTACAATTCTCTTTATCCTAAAAGCAGTCGAGTCTTAGCTATTCTCGTCATTTATTGGCAGTTTAGAATTTGAAGAACTCTCAGTTAAACGTTCTGATTGTGAATGCTTAACTAACTCTAAAAGGAACCGTGGAGTTCCGTTAACCTTTTTTATTATATAGGTATAATAAGGAGGACAATAGACATCTAATAAATTTAGTTTCATGCAAAAAAAAATGGTTCTCGGTGAGAAATATAAGTTTCTTCTTCACTGATTGATTCCCAAATGAAACATATGCCTAACTTAAATGAAATCAGGCCAACTGACCAAAACCTGTGAGTACTTTGGAAGTTTCAGCGCCATAAATCTATAACGAACGTAAGATTCGAGGACTTAGTTGTTTGGTTTGCACTTGAGTCTTTCAAATCGAGTTTTTGAATGCAAATAGTCCATTTTTTTAAAACTGACTCGTTTGGGTGAAATCTTCAGCGAAAATCCTTCAATTTAGAGAACAACTATCGAGCAGATTAAAAACATTAGAACTATATGAGATTATTTTGCGAAATGTCATAGAATGGTTTACCAACACAAAGCCCAAGTGGAAACTTGAGGCAGACTAGGTACCCGTATATTGCTGCTCTCAAACGATAATATTTTAGGGTGGTTTTGGGAGAAACATTCGGAAATTTCTTTAAATACTTCGAGCGGAAAAGTTAATTGTATGCTTTTATGAAGTTCTTGCTATCGCTTCTCCAAGTAGCCGAATAAGATTTCTCTTTTTATTTATAGCTGCAACTATACACTAAATTGAGACTACAGATTCTATTTAAACTTCAAAACTTCCGGGCTGCCAAGCCTCATATGTGCCTATCTCAAATCTGTTCCGGTGAGAGCTTCAGCTGGTGTGACTAGAGAACACTCTAGCTCTAGCAGCACCCATTATACAAATTAAGCAATTTCTATCAGTTTGCTTTGAAAATCCATAAATAAGAGCTTCTTAATCAAGGTTGGGAGCTGTCATTAAATTTTTTTTTTTTTTTGAAATTCTGAGACTCTAGTGGGGACTTTACTATCTGCAATAGAAAAGCAGTATATAAGAAGTATAGTTATAAAAATTGTGAGGAAATTTTTCAGAAATTTTAGAGCAATTAATTCAATACTCTAGTGGCTTTACTGTTAGAGCTAGAGGTCTGGTTAGAATGTACTTGTTTTATTGCTTAAAGTTATTTACACTTGCCAATGGAGAGTCTTGTAAGTTTTAAGACTCGTCTACTTGCCAGGTGGAGTTTTTTAAAAACCTTTTAAATAGTAGAAATCCTATGGAGGAACGAGTACTTTTCGAAAATTATTGATTTTATGTCAATCACTGGGATTGACCCCTGAAACAGTACTGTGCATTTAAGAAAAGAGCGATATTTCGCACTGAAGAACAACACAGCCAGGAGAAAGGGTTACGACACCACCACACACAGAATAATAAGCATAGCGCTGAGTAGCTATGGATGCAATAAATGGCAGGAAATTGAGGAAATGTCTAGGATATGCGCCTAAATATATGCAATATAGACGGCAACTAGTCGGCGCTGTGCTGCCACACTATGTAAATATACTGAGTGTGTCAGGGTGAAGGAAATGTGACAAATTGGCGAAACTAACGCGCCGAAAACATTGAAAACAAAAACAAAAATATACAACACAATTTGCATAGCTGCTGCACAGGAAGAAAAGTCGCAACGAACCGACAGGCGCACGAAAATGTGTTTACTCTTCTTCTTCTTCTGCCACTTTTGATGATTGTTTTGTGATTGTGTTGTTGTTGTTATTGTGCTAAAGTGTTAGTCATGCTACTAATTGGACTTAGAAGTGTGCCGCCAAAGTACAGCTAACTACTTACAATGCCAGCGCCAATTTTACACCAACAACTACAATATTTCGGTGTGTTTGTATATAAAAGTATGTATATGTATGTGGGTGTGTATGTAGGTATAAGCGAACCTACATCTAGCAACAAAACTGCACTCTAGTAGTTAGTTTGCTACTCGCAATGATTTTGCGGCTGAGCACTTGTCGTGTGAGTGTTGGTGTTTGCTAAGGGGATAATTGGGGATTTTCGCATTGACAATGTGAATTCGAAAGTGCCAGTTGTCGCTTTTATTTTTGCACTAGCAATGCCGCAAGCGAAGTTAAGTGATGGAAGGAGTATAGAAAATTAGTAGTAGTATGAAAAAAAATTATCCTACATTTATGTATCTGCATTTACTATAGATCTATAGAGTTGTTTGAATAATAGAATTCGAAATCACAGTTTTTGTCGTGAAATTATTCTGTCAGAGCTCAAACGAATTTAGAATTCTTGGATTACTGAATTGGAACCTTAGTTGATTTGGAAACTCATTCTTCTTTATTATATTATATAATATATTCTTGCAACAGGCTATTCTGCTGCACCGTTGAATCGAAGTTGTGGAATCTTAAGAGTTATTTAAATTATGAATTAACCTTGAAAATTTCGGAGTAATCTGAGGGCTCTTTCGCGATGGCTATTCTCAACAATCTGTCATTCTTATTAGGAAACCGCCGACGCTAAGAATATTTGTTAAAAACTAAACATCATATTTAAATGAGATTTAGGGCCGATAATAGCCTCTGAACTTCTATGTCTATTATCAACACATTCTGTATAAATATATGTATGCCAAACATATTAAGCACGACCAAATCACAGAATATTTTTCTTTGTATACTGACTGTAATAAACCAAAGACAGTTCTACAGAGTTCACGGAACACAGGGTAGAATATAATTTAAGTAATTCTTAATGACAGTTCCTCTGAAAATATCACGAAATATTACTATGCGTAGCTCTAAAAAACTCTGTGTTTCACTCTCCAAATGCAACTTTTTAATAATTATATTCTGCTGATATAACAACAAAAACTAAGTAAACTACATTTGAGAACTTCTTCAAGAACCAGAGCCAATTTTTGTCTCTCCTCATATTTCTCAGCTTCGAAAGACAGACCTTAGGAATATTGGGAAGCAGTCATCGTGTCACTATTCTTTCATCTCAGCTCAGCTCAGAGCTTGGATATGAGATCCGCTATAGATTTGTTTATTACAATTGAAAACAATGTGTAGCTGCTTACCGAAAATTAGGAAGAAGTCAAAAAGGAAGAGTTGGAGTCAGAAGAAGACGACGACACATAGCGTTTTCGACTAAACAGCTCAACATTAAAGTTAAATTTATTTATTTACGCGTAAAAAGTACAGTTTTTGCAGTATTCGACTGACACTTCTAAGCCAATACTGGAAACGTAAGAGCTTAAGATTCGTATCTCAAATCTATTATTATAAGCCTTCAACACGTGAGTCATCCGATTTTTTCTTCAATTTAGCATATATTAAAACATCTATCTTAATAAATGAACACACGTCGAGTTGGACAGATTATACAGCGTTACTTTTCTTTGAGGCTAAGAAGGAAATCATTCAAAGTCAACGGACTTTGGGACTATGAAGACATTTTCAGACTATGGAAGCATTCTTCCGAAACTAAAGGGCGCCAAGGTATTTTGTAGGAACCAGAATGCACTAAATACTTTCGATAATAGAATAGGTCAGTAACAATAAATCAGATCTTCTAAGCTAACTGTGGATTGCCTATTTATATTATATATCTCGAATCCTGAGTTCTTTGATGCAGTTTCTTAATAAACGTTCTCTCTCATTGGCTTGAGCTCGTGAGCTTTTCGCGCCCTAGGCCACCAACACCACCGCGATTTCCTGTCTTCTCAGAAATAATTAACTTCAAGCGTGTGTGATGATAGATCTACTCCGCTCCGCCCGCTTAGCAAGCATGTCAAAATCAAAGAAAAAATTAAAATAAAGCGACACCCAACAAAAGAATTGAAAGCGATTAAGCAGAGTGTTGAATGTGTGCGCCCACAAATTATGCTATCAACATGTGGCACGCCTTCTCTGCACCAAATGTGTGTAAGACATAAAAGGTGAAGCAGAAAATAAGCGCGCAGCTCAAATTACCAATAACAATTATCTAATGCAACAAGTGCAACAACAATTATGTAGTTCGTAGAATCCTCAGAAATACTTAAAATGCAATTATAACCTTGTTCCATCGGCAGTTTTCAATGAGTTTACCAAAATATCAAACTAAAATCAGTGAGCGTATATATAATATGGCATATAGCTGCACCGTTGAATTACCCGGAAAATCAAAATTGAAAAATTATGAGCGATTGCACACCGAATAATAGCAACAACAGCAATGAACGGCAACTAAAATATTAATAATGAGAAAGCCGGCATGGATATACTACATATGTATATGTTTATGTGAGTACAGTGAGTCGCAAAAGTAAGCGCACACGCAAGAAATAACTAATTCATCTGAAGATTTATTAATTTTTCTTTTATTCTAACCACAGATATATCCTCCGCTTCAAGAGCGATGGTGGCTTGAAGATAAAGAGAAGTATCGATCAACGCTTGGAGACGACCTCCCATCTTTCACTTAACTGGTGTGTCCTTTCGAGCTAAGATCTTTGCTCTAGAGACCATAGTATCTGAATTGAAGCAAGTCCTTCTCGAGATTTAATTACAATGGAACTGATTGTTTCGAATGTTTCCTGGAGAGATCAGTATATATTTTTTAACAGAAGAGCTGCGACAGCACAAGGCACTACTCGAAGATTTTTATTCGATTACGAATTTCCACCAATGCACCAAATGTTGTCTTGCGAGAACTATAGATTTGGGACTTCTGTAGAGAGAATCATATGTACCGAATGCGACTGATGATGAAGTTCGGTATATTTTCGTTCCGCATCCATTACTTCACTGAAAGGCCATTCAAGACCTTATGCAGCAATGATATTGGAATGCGCTTAATTGGGTTCCAAAAGACTAGTATTGCTCGAAAGCTTTGATGTTGAGACGATATATACTTGCAATCAAGATTCTCAGGGTCCGAGTTATTACCCCACTGCTACTCGGAAGCGCTGAAATGACACAGTTTTAAACTATCAGAACTATTTCGCAGCTCGCAATAATAATCAACTTTGTAGAACAGGTTTTAATTTGAAATTAGCGCCGAAACTGTCCGAAATTTCTGAAGCTCGGGTTTTCAAATTAGGGTTTCCTCAACCTCGGTACTTCGCTACAGTTCTCTCTGACAGTCTCTCATATAAGAAAATTCTATTCTTTGTAAGTAAACTTTTGGACGCGACTGTAGTGTGAGTCTGTACGCTTATTATACGCTATATTTGTTGCCGCTGTTGTTTTTATTATTGTAGCTGTCATCCAGCAGACAAGTGCGCGTCGCAAGTATTTAAATGCCCACCTCAGCTACTAATTACTACCAGGAAAAGCCCTTGAAATTGACGTTTCCATTTTGTGTTGCTTTAAATGCAGCAGCGTTTGCTTGTTAGTGTTGTTGCACGACACAATGCAACACCTCACAACAACAACAAATTACTATTTGCAGTACAAAATGTTGTTGTTGCAGCGTTGCAATCATTGGCTGCGTGGGGGAAACAGTGTAGAACGAAAATGACTCTGCGAGAGTGTCTGGTTTGTGTGTGTGTGTGGAGTGCGTTGATGTGGGGTAACAATGCTGTGAACTTGAGAACTGTTGAAAACATCATGACGCTGCAAAAACAAAAAAACAAAAACAACCACGTCGAAACGTCAAGTGTCGAAAGTAACACCAACAACAGTCCACAAAAATCAACAAGCTTAATAAGAACTGCCACAGCGTTCTCCTCGGAGGTACTATGTGCATACTTTTAACAGTAACAAATTCGAACGAATTCGAGAAGGATAGTTAGTATTTACAGGGGCATGTAGATATGTATATATAATATAATTGAAATTTGGCATCAGACTGTTCATATCAGTCTGACACTGCTAGGTAATAATTTAGATGTTTGGGTAGCGTGACCCGGTTATGCCAAAACCAGAAAGGTTTTATTTAATACCCGTAATTGATTTTTAAGCTAGCATTTTTTTCGTATTCACAATCAACCTTGACCCACTAACATAATTTGGGACGTACAAATCAAAACTGAAACACAGAATCTCACTCTCATTCAGGCTCAACAAAACTTTATTCCCTACAATGCCCGAAAGGTAATTTGTGTAGAGCGTTAGATTTCTGTCTCTAAAGAAAAACAAATCTATAAGTACGCGTAAAAGATTCCGCTTCGCCTTCATTACTTAAATGGAAGTCCTTCCACATTGTGTGTAAATTAGTGTTGTTGTAGTGGCAGAAAACATTCTTCAAATAATTTTTAAGAATGCTGCCAAGTTGATAACGCTTGGCCGTATAAAAATCCGTTTCCAGGCCGGTTACGTAAACCCGGTTGTCGTTGGAACGATAAGGAATTATACATTCGTAACTTATTCTTGTTCTATCTCTTCGTCCGATGCGCTGTAGGCATCTTTTGTTATTTTCCAACACTCTGTGGAACATTGAAGGAGAAAAGAGTGATTACAGAGCAGCATCGTTAATTTCTAATAGTTTGGATCATCTTTCCTCCAGATTTTAATTTTCCTAGCCAAACCGAATCGGTACACCACCACTCTAGGACCTACCCAACACCCTCTCTCACCTCTTATCATCAAATGCCTAAATAAATGGTTTTTGGTCCGTTAGCAAATAGTAATGTAGAATTCTATATTCTAGACCGTTTGTGGAACGAGATGTTGTAGAATGGAGCCAGAGATTGCAGAGCTCAATAGTCATTTGGTCTGTCGAAGCTCCATTGCACCGTTGGTGGCTTACCTGTGTGGATTGATTGTAATGGAAGTTTAGTGACGCTTAAAGGAAACTGCTGCCAGAAGACGGGACGGAATATAAAAACCGTGAACCACTTCATGTGTTTTTCAAAAATGTTTGGCGAGATGGTAGCTGCCATCACCACATCTAAGCGATGGATGGATAGAGCCTTTCAAGGCCAATTAGGTATAAAATAACTTCTCCAAATTGAGCATATTAGTACGATGCAGCTTAGCCTTGCTGCTAGAAAGTGCTTTAATAATTTACAACACAAAATTATTTAAAGCTCTAGACGGGATTAGATTGCACTCGTAAGAGGTTTGTGGCTCTCAACTTTAGGTACTGATCTTCACAGTTCAAAATTTAAGAATTAATTTCTTTAATTTCACATTCCCGATTTTAAAACCCTACCAGCATATTTTGTTAACTTGAAACAACAACAGCTTCTATAAAATAATTAGAAACAAACAAATTTGCCACACTGTGCTTGCTACAAACGTACAGCACCAAAACATCCAGCTTGGCACTGGTTGCGACTTTTCTGTGCGGACGCTGCCGTTGCATGATTGAATGTAAATATAGCAAAGTCATCATTGCCAACAGATTAAGGTACTTGACAATTATGAAGAACAATAACAACAACATAAGAATAAAAAATTAAAAAAAATAATAATAATTTTCTACGAATTGATACCAATTGGAAGTGAGGCAGCAAAACGAACTCCACACGCGCTGCATAAAAGCGACGAAAGAAAGCTGCAATGCAAAAACAACTGGCAAGCGGTAAGTGTGTTGCAACGTAGAACGCCTGAGAAACTATAGTATTTATAGATACATATATACTAAGTTGTTTGATCTGTCGTCGGCACATTTGGACGGGATAGACACGACAATCATTTCAAACTGCACGTCGGTCATACGTCATTTTACTGTGCGGCAGACAGCATTGCGTCAAGTGGCAAAATCACACATCAACACCCTGCTCTGCTTTTTCCTGCAGACCGCTCACCAAACCTATTTAAGTTGTATGAGAAGCTACCCCGCCAGCTCGTCTGCTTACTTGTCTTCCTATACATATATATTATATGTATATGGTCCGTACATACCTATATATGTATATCGTTGCAAGTGTGCCTGCATTGTTGCAAGATGACTACACAATAATTGAAATCTGTTACCCACTTATACTTAACCGCATATCTACACACAGAGCTATATCTTTATCGCCAAGTTGCTTTGCCACCACCACAGCCGTTGACATACCTCAAGTGGGCATTTTACTCTACCCCTTCGTTATACACTTCCCTACTAATCACTGCGCCTTTTCTGCCTACATTTCGTTTTATATTTTTATACTTCTTCATTCATTTGAAATTCATCGTAGAAAATTAGTTTCACAGAATTGGCACTTTTGTGGCTTCAAGCTACAAAAACACCGAATGATTTCATTTTACTGCTTTATCAGCAGATTTTTTGTTAAGCATTTATGTATTTATTTAACTTTTTCAGATTTTCTTATTAACTTGTTGAGTTAATTTTGATTAGGGCTAAGTGGGTTGTAAGCAGTTTTGTGTTTGCTACTTTTGTGGTGAAGCAGGCGGTAATGCTTGAGCCCAAATATTCGTCGCTACAATTATCCTCGCAGAGAACGGAGACCATGTGGCTTGAGTTTAGATAGCCGAGTTTCAGCGTAACTCTTTCAGAGGATTTGCTTGTGATTCAAGTTGAGTCAAAACTGTGTTGTCATTCAAGCAAATCAGAAGTAAGTCGCAACTGTGATGCTTAGGAACACACGACCGACTGTCAACTATTTCGTGCGAAGTTGTAATCAACTTTCAATTCAACCAAAGATCTCAAATGTCTAACATCCCAGTGCGAGCGGAATACACCTAATAAGAATGTCTCTTTTCATAAGTCCTTGTATCACTGTAACTCTGCTCCCCAACCTTTGCGAAGCCGATATTGACCGAATTAGAAAAAAAATACAGTTCAACTCACTGTCTGTATATCTATCCACATTTGATCAAGCGCTCATACTTAAACTTAGAAAACGAAAATTAATTATCGAATACGCTAAAGCAGAAACGTTAGTAACTCATCTTATGCATTTCAAATATTCAAAATTACCGTATTAAAATCTAAAATGGTTTGTCTATCTTCAGTTCATTTTCTGAGGTTGAACATTTCTCTGCCATAACAGGCAATCAAACTTCGTACTTGGCTATGAAGTAATAAGAATTTAGATTGTTCACTAGTAGATATCCGGTAGAAATATGCCAGTCGAATTAGTGCAGAAGTGATGATTGAAAGGTATTCAAGACAAACATATATATATATAGAAGGAATAGGTAAGTAATCGTAGTTCAATTTTATCTATTTAGAGAAAAGCCCCCGATACATAAGTACAACGAACATTCAGAGTTTTTCTTATTCGAATCCGATGAGTATATTCATTAGGAAGCATTTGCAAGTCGAACATGACAATAATAACATTAAGGGAGAGAAGAAGATCTAGAAAAATTATGAAAAAGTCATCTGCGAGGCACTTAACTGAATTTGGGACTTGAATGCGAGACAGAAAACCCAACATTATTCTATTATGCTTGACTCAGTTGTAATTCTACATAAATAATGCCCTGAATATCACGTTGCTATTTTATCGAGCCTAATCTGCTCCCCCTGAATGGTTTTTAAGATAATATCAGCTTTTTAAATGAATTTAAGTGTTAATGGTAGGCTTTGATACCCTTTCAGGGCTGAGATATTGATGATGATTTTGTTTATGTTTAAGAAATCTATAAATATTTTCTGGAAAGGTTCCAAAGTTTCAGCAAAGATTATAGATCTGGTATCTATACCGAAAAAAACAAAAAGATATTGCCAACAGCCCTTGCTCAGACTCTTGCAAAGCGGGTTAAGCTTGAAACCCTGGATTACAAAATCACCAAAACACTCCTTTTTGCATAGGCGGCCTTTGTGTGTGTTTTAAAAAAATAACCTTGGCGGATCTAACATCGGGGTATCATCAGTTCTTTCACTTGGAACACCATTTTGAGTTTGGGCATTTTTTTATATTGGAAATTTTGTGTTTGTGGATTGAATTATTGGAGGTTTCGAGCCTCTGTCTGGCAAAGCCACCTATACTTTTTACAACAACGATTTTAAGGACAGACATACGGTAAGACATAAGGCTTCCTATTGACATATCTAGACCTAATCCGAACTTGGTTTGTTAGTAAATGCGATAAATCTGAATAATTATTTAGTCATGGCTTCAAAACTTATTGTTTTCTTACTGACTGGATCTATGGTCAGGAGTCCACTTGGCTTGTAGTGGGTGAACTTGGATTGGTTGTTAATTGAATAAAAGGAAAGTTGAAGTCATTTACTTGTTAAGACTGGCAGCTCAGTCGCAGGCGTGCGATCCTTGCAAACATCGTAAGGTCTCATGTAGACACATGTGTACTAAGAGCGTCGAAGCAAATATATCGAAGCCAGCCACTTATGTACACATACAAATATAGGTATATGCCTACGTACAAAAGCAAAAGCTGATTGCTGTGCGTGTCAAAACAAGTGTAAGTACTACTGCCAATGCATATAAAGTATATGTATATATGTATGTATGTAAATGACGCCCAGAGTCTATATTACCCTGCCTTCGTGTCGTTTTACGCCACTGGAAATATGCAAGCAAATACACAGACATAACACCTCATATAGTAGTAGTAACTAGCAAACAATGAATTTCGCCATTACGCCCTACCCGAGACACATGCCGCACTTTGCCTTGCAGCACAGCGGCTTGCACACTGAGCCCGAGCCAAAGCTCGTATTGATTTTAATTGAAAAATTGTTAATTTTCCATGCCAACATCAGCACAATCAACGATGATTCGTACGAAGCTTATAAGCCATTCACACACACGACAGTGTAGCTACGCACATGTGCCGCCACAGCACGCATACATGCTGATGTTTGCTGCGGCTGGTGCTGCTACTACTGTCGCCATGGGTGTGTGGCAAGTGCACTTGTGGCTGTTTGTGGTGGGTCTGGTTAATTATGTTCGCTTGTGTTGGCTGCTGGTTTTCCATTTTGGTTTTCACCACTGCCACTCGTTCCCGCCGGAAACTTGGTAGCCCTTGAACATGCGTGGCTGCCAGCAGGCAGCACACTCCGCCCTCTGGTGGAAAAGTATTTGTTTATCGCTTTTTGTTTTTACTCGATTTTCCATTTTAACACTTAAATACTTATGGCAAATTGTGAAACTATGCAAGTGTGCGTGTAATTGTTGCCTACATTTGTGCGCGGCGGCGAGACCAAAATCTATACAATTAACGTATTTTGTAATTTAAATTCATTTAGCAATTTTTGCTTGCTACTTTTACGCAGCGATATCATTTAGTTGGAAATAATTGCACAAGAAATATATGTGAATTTATAGTTTCCTACAAAATATTTCGTTAATTTGAAAATTGGTTTATGCAAGTATATACATACTTTCATTAAAAGCGGCGCACATAGAGAATGTGTGCTGAATGTTAGAGAATTGAGAATACCGAACAATTTTTATGACCGAATCTTTTTGTTGAGCAAATAAATTTTGATAATTGAAAAGATAATGCCAGATTTTGAAAAAATATAAATACATTTTAATTAAATAATATAATATTATATAATCACCACTAAAGCGAGCTCTAGAATATAGGCAAGCGCAACAATACCTTTCAGCAATGTTTCCTGTTAGTTTCTAGTCGCAGACTGTTCACTTGCACTTCAGATCGTTCTACTTCAAAAGAGTCTTTCCCAACAAGCTCGTCGGCAAGCCACTTCATGTGTGCTCTTTCTTAAGAACTCCCAGTTCATATCGTATACCGTTCGCTTCCTACTCAATCAAACAACCCGTAGTACATCTTTCTTCGAACAAATCCGTCAGCGACTCAGTTTGCCGTAAGGTTCTGTGCGTGTTTCTGTATAGTCTTACGTTGTATAAAAGTTCAATTACGCTATTATAAGAAGTTGCTTCCAGTGTATCTTTCAGGATTATATAACCATAAAGTCGGTTTTCCGTGTTGCATCGTGACAATATACCAGCAAGTTTAGAGTCTATAGCAAATGTCGTGCCTTTCCCTTTCAAGCAGATTGCACCTATTAGGTTTCCTTTTTTCGCCAATACTTGTCGGTAAACCACTGCATTTTACCCTTGAATCGGTTTTCAGTCATTTATGGTATATACATAGTCGCAAGCTCCGGCACTTTAGCGAACGGTGAGCTTTCACTACTCAATCAGATTTCACTGCTGGTGTCCTTTCGAACAAGCTTTTCGGTAAACCAGCTTTATGCGATATCTCTCCATATATACATAGATTCTAACTTCAAGTCTTGGTCATAAGACTCAGCTAATTTACGAATCTCCGCACTAGCGCCATTGTACTCCACTCGTAAGCTTTTAACTCTCACCCCAATTAAATCGGGTTGTATATATACTCGCTAGCTACATTTCTATAACTTCAAACAGCTCCATTCAGGTCTAAAAAGCATGCATTGAAGACTGTTCGAACAATCTAGACAACAATTCACTGCATTCTCTGAAGTTTGTTTACGTAAGTCTTTTAAACCATTTTGCAATAAAAGCTTACAACTTTGACTAACCCGATTCATTTATAAAGTCTGAAAAAAATAAGCATGTGACATGGTAGCGAAGACCTGAAAGTCAGCATGGTTTGGAAAATTTCTGAGAATTAATCAATTTTACAATATAAACCGACAAAAATTATTACTAGATCAGTGCTGAAACCTTCGAAAATGGTGATGTAAAATTGTCGAAATAAGATTTCGTCCTTAACACTTAAAAAGAAACACAATGTGTTAGTGACCAAATACCAAATTTTGTGACAGAAATTTTATTTTTGCACAAGATGAAAATAAAAAATCCAACATTTGAATATTTGAATTTTTGAATGATGAAATGTGAAAAAGATGTTAAAACGAAAGTTGTAGATCTTTGCATTACCTACAACTTTTTTCTGTAGGATTAGTAGTAACTCGAGCTAAATCGTCGCCTTAAAAACTTAACCACGCTTCTCCTTCCTTTTTATCGTCACGACCTCAGATGGCTCGTAAACTATTTTTATATACATGTTTGTTATTTTATTTTTCGTTTCGTTTGTAATGGGTTTCATCCTACTAAAATTTTTTTGTTTTCAAAAACTATCTGTTCTGGTATACGTATATGTAAAACTATGGATTAGACTAAAAGGTCAATATGATTTTAAGTACTCTAGATGTTTAATAGCCAAAGGTCTCAACAAAAATGAGCATTTACATAAGTATATGGTGGTGGAGAGTTAAAATTCAACATTGTCCAGAGGACTACCGAATTTAAGACTACTGAAGGACAAAAGCATAGTCGGCTTCATAGCCGTTCGATTGACGCTATCTTTAAATACGATCTTTCAGATTACCTCTTTCTAAAATCATACAATTCAGTTCTAGTTTATAAATGGGAGAGCTTTTAAACTAAATTATCAAATTTGGTACTTCAGTCAATTTAGCGATGGATATTTGCTTTCAGTATTAGAAACGACGGCATACAACTGGTTAAGAATCGAACTACGAAACCATCGTCAAAAGGAAAATGAAGCATTTAAGCATTCAAGACTAAACAGCAGCCCTGCAGCATATATTGGCTTGGAAAATGGTAATGAGTAACCCTTTTATTTTGATACACATAGCATGAATTATATATAACACCAAGCCCGCTTCAGATACAAAGTATAAACCGAACTATTTAAAACATTAAAACTCAAAGTCTACATCGAATACAAAGCAGAATGCAAACTAAGAGAAGTAATAAATTATAATCATAGATTTGTACTCTGAATATTGAAAAAGACTGCCTCGAAGTGCTTAAGGAATGAAGTGGAAAGCCATCGTGAAGAAGAAAATGATGCTTACAACCATTTTATACTAATCAGAGGCTCAACAGTTCATACTAACCGAATGGAACTCTTTGGTAGAGTACCTTTATTTTGGTAGAGTAATGGATACTCTAATAATTCTTTTTCGGAAAATTTCTCAGATCTAAAAGAAGCTCATACTTCAAACAGTTCTTCTTACTAAAGCTTTTCTTAAATAAGTCCTACTTACAAATTAAGTGAGTACAAGAATGTGCATCAAGAACCGTTTTCAATAAATTTATATAATCACTAAACATCAGAACTACCTCCTTACAATATATTCAGCTACAACAACAATAATGAGGACTTATGATATATATGAACTCGTCTTTAAACCCGCTGACTTGTCTGTCGCACATCATTAGCGCTGCCAATACAAATGCCAAACATTCCGCACTCACACGTCCTTATGCACATATGAATGAATGTGCTAGGAGCTCACTGACAAATTATAGCAGAGCACACTCGACAGTGACGCCATAACAGCACAGCAGGCATACAAGTATACGTACATACGTTGAACGTGTAGCTGACTACCAACTGCCGTCTACCGCCACTCGAAAATTCCTTAAGGGTGGCAATTTCGCAATTTATGGCTGGTAATCGCGCGTTGTGATGTCCTGTCAGCGAACGCGTACACGGGGCTACTGGTATATGGCATACTCTAGCTAAGGGGTAGTGTGGATACGGGAGAGCGTCAGCCATTAAAATGCTTAATTATAAATTCGCAAACGCAGACAATTTTTTTTTTTTTTTTTCGTTTTTCATACTCTTTCCGCTGTGCTTGCTTGTGACGTAAAACCTAATAAATGCAACCATGTTGAGTACCGTTCGACCAGTCTGTCGTAGTAGTGTGAGTAAACGCCAAGTCATCGTAATTAAATAATGAAGACATTGTTTGCACAAATAATGTGCGCAGAAGCCCGTGCAGAAAAAAAAGAAAATACTACAAACAGATGTCTGCAAATTTCTTAGCACTTGTAGGATCTAGAGCAAACCAGAGACCGCAAAAAATACCTGAAGCTTTTTACGCTGAAAACCAGTCAGAACTGAGGTTTCCAAAAGTATTTGAGAAAAGTATAGACGCTTTTAAACAAGGTTAAGTTGTTGCTTCAAGGAAGCACAATCTCTCTGATATTATACCATATATTGCATGGCATTACGTTATTGTGTTTAATTCACAATTGCTTCCAAAACAAAACTCTGCCGAGAACAGTTAGAAAATAGCAAACTTTGTAGAAATATCCAACCTTTGGAGTCTGCAGTGTTTTATGGACTAATCCCATTCAAACTTCCTGATGGGGCCAACTGAATTGCTTGAAAATTATATATGCACGCATCCTCTGCTCGTCAGCTACAGAACTGAAACTCGTTGAAGATCGCGGCAATATAAGACCAGTATAATTATTAAGAATTTTAAGGCTAATCACAACACAATACACCGCTTCCTCCAGTTATTGATACTGCTTAGATATTCTCATTTAATATTTCGAGATTTGATTAGTCTATATTAGAAAACTGAAAATGACTTTGCTTCCAGTGACGTAAGCAGACACGAAAGTGACAGGTTCAAAGAGTTTTGAGGCGACACCGATTATAGGATCAGTTTTAAGAGCATTTCAGCTGCTTGAGCACAAGCTTTTTTTCCTTTTATTCACATTTATTATAGAGCTGAGATTGAATTTTCGACCTCAATTGGAACTTATTTTTATACGTTTTGGTCCCAAAACCCTTCTGACAACGTCAGTTCACTTGGGAAAAACTTTTCTACTCCACAACCCCTACTTGCGAAACCAATTCGCTAAGCTGCTAGGTTATAAGTTACCACATATCACAGGAAATTATGAAAAAGCAGTTAGCTGCTTGGCGGCACTAAATGAGTCCGCTTAATGAAATAATGAGTTAATTTTTTCAGAATTTTTGCATAACAATATGAAAAATCCATTACGAATACAAAAGCGACCAAATAGCTGACAGACTGATTAACCATTTACTGCGCACACGGCAATAATATTTATCTCCTTCCCCAGCCTTTTGTTCTATATGCTTAATTTATAGGTACACCGATTTTTTCTCCCTTTCACTCTCACGCTCTCTTACTTTGACACACCTACTCACTCACATTAAGTGGCTGCAGCTCGGATATTTTTTGTGCTCAAGATGCTTCAATGGCTGTGAAATTGCCTATTAAAAATGGGCGGAATTTTATGCATATCGTTGCAAGCGAGACAGTGAGGGCACACACATCTTGATATGAGTGTGCATGCAAATGTAAATGCTTGCAAATATATATTTGAAGTAGGTAGAGGCCTGCAGCTGATCCCATTGTTACCACGAGCATGAATGTAGTTATGTGCAACTGGTGTGAATGCGTAGTATACTTAAGCGACCTTAATTACAGGACACACCCCTAAACGAGAACAAGAGAATGTATGTACATATGTAAATTTGGGTGTGAGTTGCAACTCTAAAAATGTATCTGTAGAAAAAACTTAAGCAACACTAAGAGTTCAACACTCTACTGCAAAAAACAAAAAAAAAAAAAAATTTATCTATGTGACCTGATCCACTTAGGAATGCGGTAATATGATGTCAAAAATTTCTTTGACCGATTTTCGGTCTCTAAACCTAATATTTGCACTAACCAACCGACTAAATATTAAAAAGTAAGCTTTAGCTGTGGAGTTGAGTGGGTATGGCTTTCCAACCATTGCTTGGAAAAATAGTTGATTATATAGATTCTTATCTTGCTAACTTTTATCATAGACTTAGAAACAGAAGCTCCGCACTCAAATCTATTATTATATTAACTCTATCTTACTTCGTTCTAGATGTTGCAATAAGCAGGACAATCCAAACAGCTCAATGGAGAATCATTTCAAAATCCAGCTCATGGCGACAAGCAGTTAGAAAAAACTCTTCCTTCGCTAAGGAACTATTAAGGTCTACACACTCGACTATTTAAACAGAATGTAAAGACCACAATGCCCTTAAGTTTTGGAGAACTTCAGATTGATATTAAAAAAATATCTTTCTTTTCTAAGTTTTAAATTTGTAAATAAGGTCTAAGCACACGGAACTATCTAAACTGAATGCGAAGACGATTATCCGTTCAGTTCTGAAGAGCTTCAGATCGACATACATTGCCTAGAGGTTCTCAAATCATTTAAAATACCTCTTTTGAAGCGAATGAAATGGATCTGGACCGATTTGGAGCACAAAACGACATTAAAGAATCCTTTAAAAAAAGTAAATCCAAACAAGTAAGGAAGAGCTAAGTTCGGATGTAACCGAACATTTTATACTCTCGCAAAGTCAAATGGTATACTCGTTTTAGATTTCTTTGTGGATCTTGCCGCCTAGTTCTATGTTGACCGATATTTTCGGTAAAAAGTCAGCTATAGGCACTGGGGTCCACATATTCATTACCTAGGGGCTTGAACAGTTTTGACTCGATTTAGACAATTTTTGGTCACAAGGTGGCATACTTCAAACGCATTATTCACGCAAAGTTTTACCCTGATACAATCATTGTTGCTTGATATGCATAGTGGAAAGTGACAGAATCAGATGGAATTGAAAATGGTGTTATATAGGAAATAGGCGTGGTTGTAGTCCGATTTCGCCCATTTTAGCACTATGACATAGAAATATGAAAAGAACGTTACGCACCGAATTTGGTTGAAATCGGTTAAGCAGATATGGGTTTTCACCTAAAAGGGGGCGGTGCCACGAATTTTGAACGCGGTTGCTATAAAGTCATCTCATAACATCCCAGAGATAAAATTTAATGTCTCTGGCGTGTTTAGTGCTTGATTTATCGCGCTTTTAGTAGTTTTTAACAGTACCGTTATATGGGGAGTGGGCGGAGTTGCCACCCGATTTCAACTACTTTCACACCGTCAATAGAAGTGCTAAAAACATTTGCTTCCAGTGAATTTTGTTATTATAGCATTAGCGGTTTAGGAGATATGCACATTAAACCTATTAGAGGTAGGACCACGCCCACTTTTAAAAAAAAACTGCAGATGCCCCTCCCTAATGTGATCCTGTGTACCAAATAACAGTCTTGTATCTTATTGCGGAGCTTAGTTATGGCAATGGCGTTTTGTGGGCGTGGCAGTGGTCCGATTACGCCCATTTGCAATACCAACCGTCTAACGGTACCAAGAAACATGTCTACCAAGTTTCATAAAGATTCTCAATTTTTACTCAAGTTACAGCTTGCACGGACGGACGGACGGACGGACAAACAGTCACCTGCATTTCAACTCGTCTCTTCATCCTGATCATTTATATATATATAACCCTATATCTAACTCGATTAGTTTTAGGTGATACAAACAACCGTTAGGTGAACAAAACTATTATACTCTGTAGCAACAGGTTGCGAGAGTATAAAAATATTTTATAGCTACGCTTCAATTAGTCGCCTGAGCGTCATTAGCCATCCCGTTGTAATATCGCGCAACGCACCACACGAATTTTTACATCGTCTTTCTTATTTATGGCGTATCTAATCGAAGGACCTTATGGTGATTGGAAAAAATACAATGGCATCTGCTGATGGTCTTTTAATTTATGAATAACAGATATATTAAAGCTTTTCAGAAGTTGTAATATTGAGATTGACTACAGCTGGCTGCGCAGGAGCTCAAACTCCAATTATTACATGGAAGTTTCCAGATTCTACAAATTGATTTCAAATATTCCATATTAATCCACTAAAAATTGCGACCAAAGAAAAAAAAAACTTAGGTTGTCGGATTTCTAAAGATATTTAGAATGCTTGAAAACTTGATCTACGTGAAGTACGCTGATTTCGTAGAGTTCTTGAACCATGAGCAACATTTGAAGCTGCTTTTATAAGTACAAATTTGATTTCATGTCTTTCGACAGGTATAAAGAATATAATTTGAAGTTCGTTGTAGTCAAGAAATACTGATGTATTGATGTACAAATTGTGTGTATAAAATGAAATTCAAATTAATAGCCTGCTACTTTCTAGGGCACGTCCCAACTTCCCCATAGCTTTGCAATCTCATTATACCCTGAAGCGACTATATGAAGTTTGTAATGCCCAGAAAGAAACACCGAATACCCTTTAGAGGGTGTATATAAATTATTAGCTTGAAGGACTGTGTCGATTTAGCCATGTCCGCCTTTATATACGCGAACTAGCGAGTTAGAACTCGTCGTGACGCGAATTCGGGAATCGTTCACTGTATATATATTAAAAAAATAATAATTAAAAGAATTTTTATACAAAAGAAAATATAAAATGTAATAGCATCCGGACATCACAAATATATTTAGTTGACTTTACTACTCACTTTTATTCACAATGAAAACTTTAAAATTATATTTAAATCAATATTTTGTTATGACACCAAACATGAACACTCAATATTTGCACTTGCAAAATCGTCCATTAGGCCACACACTTTTATTTAGCCAACCGCGCACACCGTTGCAGGAACGTAATATCACAACAAATGCAAATATCCAACTGAATTGGGGTGTGAAAGCGAGCACTCAGCTAAGGGGCAGTCGAAAAATTACGAGCTACTGCATGCAATCAAAATGATATTAGTAAAAATAAAAAATTTATAATACTCTTGAAAGTACAATGCATTTCTGCAATGGCCACAGGATGTCGAAAGGAGGTGTGAAAGATCAGCTATGAAATATCCAAACAAGCGAAGCTTCAAAATTTCATCAAACGTTTAGTGACAAAGTAAAAGGACGAAAAAAAAAAATTTTTAAATTCACTCAGCATAGAAGGGAAGTGCAAAAAGAATTTGGGATCAGACAAAAAAAAAACAGAAAAAGAAGCAAAATGAAATAAAGAGAAATATAAAAAATCAGTTGATATGAATACGAACAAAAGGATGTGCAGCCGAAAGGAATCCTATTCACACCTGTAAGCAAAAATATCTACACGCAGAATGTTTCTCTCAGTTTTGTGCAGAAGCTTCCATTGTTCTAAAAGCAAATTAGTCTAAGTTGTAGTTTGTTTACCACCAAAAGTGTCAAATTACCATTATTCATTATGAAGAAGAAAGAATAAAAGAATTTTTGTATCTATGTATAGGGAAGAAGTTTGCAGAGAGTTCCAATTTTCTGGAGTTCGGGAGATTTCGGTGGCAAAGTTTTTTAACAGTTGTCACCCGTTATGAGGCTAAGCCAAATCTACAATTAGTGTTAAAACTTTCGAAAGAAGGATAAATAAAACCATTTACCATAGTTGCCTGTTTGGCTACAATATTTGTACAACAGAATGATCACGAAAAACTAAGTTTCTATAAATAATACATGTTGTTGTTGTAGCGACAGAGTTCTGCCGAGTTGACAGACCTTGGGCGGATAAAAATCAGCGTCCGTTGCGGTTACGTAGACGCGACTATCGTGGGAACGGACAAATAATACCTCGAAGTGATTGGTAACACTCGGGCTTTTGCTATGAAAGATACTATCAGAAAAGCTAAACCAGTGATTCCAGAGCTCTTGTTACATATGAATTTTTAATGCTTTTTTGTGCGTTTTAAGGTTGGTCAGACCTTGGCCCGTAGATAGAAAACCGCGACCCGGTGATAAGTGTAGTGAATTGTTGGAGAAAAAATATTTGCAGACACCAAACCCCCTGAGAACTTCGGGCTTGGGCGGAATTGTCCCCGATCTCCTCCCTCTTGATCAGACCAGATTACTTCACATTGAGTTTTGTGTTGCTGAAGATAACTCAGAAATAATCGCAAAATCTTCTAAGTAACTCCCAATTATCATGAATCAAAAAAAGAAAGGTTTAGTCATTATGAAGAAGCCTGCTAGCATCTCGAATTCAGCTCCGAAGTAGAACGAAAGATCTACATATTCCCACTCTTTCTCTCTCTCTCGCTCTCTAACAGTTTTGAGATGGAAGATATTAGAGTTCGAAAATCATTTCCTTCGACTATTATAAAAATATATAATTTTACTAATATCAAAATATTTACACCATAAAATATAATAAGATCTTTTTGACTCACCTGTATCCGATCCTCAGGTAACTCAGTTTTTAGCGATAACATTTCTCGAGCATACACATCTGGATAGTGTGCTTCTTTGAAGGCCTCTTCGAGTTTTTCCAATTGATAAGAAGTGAAAATCGTACGACTATGTCGACGTTTCTTCTTCTTTTTCTTGCCACCAAAACCATTTATACCATCAAGTGTGAAATCCTTGCTGGACAAAGGACCTGAAAATAAATATTATAAAAGAGTTAATAGTGAGTAAAAGGGAAGGAAAGAAATATGATATGATGAGAAATGAAGGAAAAATTTGATATAAGAACCATACGTATGTAATAAGCAATAGTCGCAAGCTTCAAATTTTAGAAAATTATTCCAAGAATTCATCAAAACTTCGTTAAGCTTAACCAAAAGAAGACTATCATAAGCAGCCGGAGGGCCTAAGCGGCATTCACTATCATACTCTTTGTCTTTATTCTTTCTTTTCTTAGAATAGACAATTTACTAGTCTAATAGAGCTCTGAACGAGTCATGAATCCAGGTCATAAAGACTTGTTTAAAAAGCCAAGCCGATTTTGACTGCGTTCACTGTATTGAATACCGAACGTATTTCTTCTTCAGAAGTTAGTACGAAATACTAAGACCTTATTTAGTTAGTTATTTAGCTCAAGTTTCTTATAAAGGGCAGGCTTTCAATTTCCAGCTGCTAAACAAAAATTTTATGTAAGAACGCGCCTATTAATCCTTTGAATATCAGAAAGAATCTTTCGTCCTAGAAGGACTTTGTTCAAGTATAGAAGAGTATAAGCAAACGAGTTCCATTGACAACGTCCGGTGTGTTTAACGTGAGTACCTGCCGTCGACGGCCTTATCTCACGGCGCTCAAAAGCACAGCGTATCAATACAATGCGTTGATCAGCGCCCCAAAAATGCTAGGCATTTTTCAGTACCGATTGGTAGTGTGGAATGGACACACTACACACCTTGGTAAGGTTCGAGGCCTATCTAAAACCTCTGCCGTACTTTGGGTCCGGCACCCGGTTGCAATGCAACTCCACATTGAACTGACAAAACGTCAGTTCTTCCCGCATTTGGGTATAAACCACAACCACCACGATACTCCCCGAAGGGCCAGTCCGCACGAGCAGGTTGGAGCGAACTCCAAGGGCCCCTGCTCCCCGTGGTACCAGAATTAAGTCTCCGGTCAGACCTCGTAGCCGAAGCTACTACCAGTTGAGCCTCCATACAGCTCTGGACTGGTAACCAAGGGTTGAACCCCATACGCACATTACACTCACACACCTTTCACACAAGAAGCTAACCCTAACTCACAGTTAAACGCCTCCGCCGCCTAAACAATTCACGCGCAAACGACCCTAACTGTTCGGCATTCCGACTAGTGGAGATCACACCGCTAACATCTAACCGTCCATCAGTCCAGCTAATCCCCATACCCCCTAGATCCCTAAGGTCCGAGTACATCGGGCACTCCGCGATCAAGTGAACCCAGTCTTCACGACGCGCCCCACACAAACACCCCGACCTATCAGAAAGGTGCCTCTGATGCAAAAATGCATTCAGAGGCCCATGCCCCGTTAACAAAAAACCCAGACTCAGACAAAATCTGAAGTCTGGGTTACCCTCAACGAACCTAACATCCCGGATGTACTCATAAGTCACCCGACCGTTAGGACTATTGTCCCAACGGTCTTGCCACCTACTCCTAACCCTATCATCTAGAAGCCTCTTGCTCCCTAGAAATCCCTCCCTCTCCACATCATCATCGGAAATCCAATCATTCCGCAGCAATGACACACTCAAGCCCCTTCTTAACCTGAATGCAACAGCTCGCTGTACAACAATCAGGTCAAGAGGGGGTGCACCTAGTAAAACCTGCATCGCATCCGTTGAAACGGTGCGACATACAGGCAAACATGCAAGCATCATGCAACGTTGCACCGAGAGGAGTTTTCGGCGACCAGAGACCGTCATCGCTGATTCCCACCATATTGCTGCTCCATAAGTGGCACAAGCCACAAATAGACCACGGTATATGGTGCGAACAGCACGGCGTCCAAGGCCCCAATCGCTCCTCAAGATGCGTCGCACTTTGCCTACGACCGCCTGCAGTCGCTCCTTCAGAATCGCTAAGTGTGGAGTAAAGCACATTCTTTCACTCATGGTCAGCCCCAGGTATTTGACTTGCGTCACATACCTGATGCTGACCCCATTCACCTTGACAATCGGTGGACGAACCGGCGACAATCTGCCCTTAAGCAGCATTGTCACCGTTTTGTCCATCGATATGTCTACCCCCACACCTAAACCCCAACTATTTACAATTTCTAAAAATTGTCCTCCCGCCCGCTCTAACTCAAATCGCGATCGACCTTCAACCAGAAGGAGAAGGTCGTCCGCATACGCACAACATTTACAGAGGGGTTCGAGCTGTCCAAGCAGAGAGTCCATCATGAGGTTCCAAATATATGGACCGCAGATGGATCCCTGCGGGCAGCCACGAACCACTCCGATCTCCACACTCCCATTCATTCCGACTAGAGAGGCTTTTCTGTCCGAAAAGTAACTCCGCCAAAGAGTAATTTCCGGACAGCCAAGCTCCTCCAGCCGTTGCAACACTCGATCCCAGCTTAGGTAATCAAATGCCCCCTTGAAGTCAACAAATATGCCAAGGACATATTTGTTGACATTCTCCCTAACAGCACCCTGAACGTAGAACCACGCATCCTCTACACTGCGTCCTTTCCTGAACCCATACTGTCTATCCGACCACATACCCCGCGTTAGCTCCTGAAGCCGTTCCACCATAACTCTTTCCAGCACTTTTCCAAGTACTGGAAGGAGACTGATGCCCCGATAAGAGCGAGGATCACTCCTGATCTTATCAGGGGACTTCAGGAGAGGTACAACCCTAGCAATTTTCCACTCGCGTGGAAAATAAACGAGTTCCATTGACTGTCTAAGTTCTACATTTAACTAAAATATATCCACTTAAGGAATATACATATATATAAAATTTAAATGCGCAAAAACGATAAGTAGCCGCCTAAAACGTCACTCAGAACTGTCAAAAACTCATCATTTTCAATTAACATCTTTCAAATGAAAGACCTTCGAAGATTCCCAGAATATCACGAAGAGTTTCGAAAACATACACAACTACTATATACTTTTTTAAGTGTAAAAGAAGTTATTGAAGACTCCGCCGGCGAAGTTAGCGTAGATAATGGAGTAACCGCCGCCGCCAGGCTGTCAATGCGCCTGTCAAATCGCGGCGCGTTGACAATTAATACCCACTTTACAAGCTGCACACAATCAGAGTTGTCATACAAATACACAGACAAATATATTCCGTTATACACTTGTATAAACTTTTCGCAACAGCACTTGGCCTACATGCAACACTGCAGCTTATGCAATGGCAGCTTGAAAAAATCTGTGCTTATAATCAAAAGCCTGCAGTAATTCGCCACAAATGCTACTTAGTCAATTGAAGTAGTTGACTAAAGCACCGTTTAATTTTGCGCCAATACACGATAAATGCAAGTCATTACGTTGTTTTGTCTCACGCATGTATCTGCTTCTGCGTGATTTTAGAGTTTTGTTTAATTTGTAATTTGATACGCAATGCGAGCAAAAACGAAGCGAAAAGATTTCCACATAAAACATGCCCGCGTGTGGGGTTCACTAAAGTGAGTTTTATAGCGTTCGAGACGCCATGTTGCATGTGTTGCAACTGTTGCTAGTGCATTCTTTTGCATATCGAATTACGTTCCCATGCCTGGAGTGTACTTATATTGCACGAACTGCAACCACTTAGTGTTTTCTTTACTCAAACTTATTGTTGTTGCAATATGATCGACCCCTTTTCCTTGACTTCCTTGACTTTACTGTTGATTTTTGTGTTATTTTTTTTCAATTGTTGCTTTAAACTGTTTTCTATTCGTAGAATTAGTAGTAAATCAAATATTTATAGGTAAGGAGAATTCAGTATATCGTTGACTATAATAAATATATATAAGCAAGTTTCACTGGAATCAAGACTCTAATACATTTAGGCTTAACCATAGGTTAGATTTCGTCCTATGGCAGATTTCTATGATGAAGATCACACTTGAACTGCTATATATGTATATACATCGCTTTAGGAGCCCACAAAAAGTCCAATAATTACATCTCAGCTGTTCTTGAATCCACCATAAATAGGTTTAGGTGTTAGGCCAGCTAGCTCAACTGGATGTTTGAGAATTTGAGTTTCGAGCTGTTTTAGCCTTTATCTCGCAAAGATCGGAACAGTCAAGAAGGAAGAGTTGTTTCTATAACTTCTATACAGGCTTCAAGTAGGATTTTTAACCTAACCGCGTGAAGACCAATTGGGCAATGCACAGTTAAAGTCCCTATAAGGAGGTAAAGGCTAACCCTGCGAAGAGGCTAGTAAACCTCTTACGAATTATTTTGGGCCTGAAGGATTTTGGGACTGCACAAGCACTAGTAGTTTCACAGCGCTTGCCAAGTTGACGTGAGGACCAGTTAAAATATATGAAGGCAGCAGAGCTCCGACCTATTTCCATTGTACTGTTATCGAGGCTGAATTGCCTAGCCTTGCAAGCTCATCAGCTTAATCTTAGTTATTCTATAATAATTCAAAGGTGGTTAGGATTCTCTGAACATGAAAATCACCAGTGAAGCCTCTCTGATAAAGTTCTAAATCTATCTTAGATATTCTATTACAATCCCTAAGATATGATTTTCCTGAGACATCGCGGGTTACCGTCGCTTTCACGCTATATTATTTATGTTAAGTTCAAGCCAAGTCAAGATAAACAGACATTTATCAAACTTTCTATATCTAATAATTTAAGCTCAATCGCATTGAAGATATCATGAGACAACTACAATTATTCCTATAAAAATAGTAATAAAAAATAGTTCGCGAGAAGAAATTACTTGAAAGAGGTATTGAAAATATCTCTCTCTAAACAACGCTTCAAAATTGGGATTAATTCTATTCTCCTACGTGATAGAAGAAAAAAAAACACGATTTCATTGACGCTTGCGGTCGAGGTACAATGTGTAAACGTAGGTATATATTCTCTTTGAACGTCGAGTTCTACAGTAGATCACCACAAATCGTGGCAAAGGATAGAATTATGTGCTTTTTCTTAAAACTCATTTTCTATTTAATATTTAATCTGGCAATAAGTTGTTTTTTTTTTGAGATGGCCATGCAATATAAGGAGACTGATTAAGGTATTATGCGCTTCAAAGAGGAATGATTGCAAAGCAGTTCCTTGATTTTTATTTCTTTGCTTACTTCAGAGTCACGATACCGGCAGCAGTAGCACAGCTGACATTTTAGCAGATTCCTATTTCAGTTACGCTTATCCTCATTATTCTTAACTGAAGCTTTCTTAGGTTTAATTATAAAACATACCGGTATGCGGCCATGGTGTTTACATCGGATGACCGTTCTCACGACAATTGCGTCTACATAACTATAATGGACTCAGACTTTTATTTAACCCGGCAGTATTTTTCAAAATTATTC
This sequence comes from Bactrocera oleae, assembly GCF_042242935.1. NCBI lineage: Eukaryota > Metazoa > Arthropoda > Insecta > Diptera > Tephritidae > Bactrocera > Bactrocera oleae. Next base: position 8,950,796 of record NC_091539.1, read on the forward strand.
GTCAATAATGTAGTCAGTCACAACAACACTTACAACAACGGTTGACCACCACAGTAGCGCTGCTTCATGATCAATTGTTACCTTCTTTTACTAGTTATGTATTCCACGTCCTCTAAAAGCTTGAAGTTATAAATTGAAAGCACCTGGTAGCTTGTATTAGATGGCAAGTGAGTAGATATTGAACTCTCCGAAATATCTGCTGCCTTTTTAACACTTTCGGTATGAATCCCGGAGATATTTTCTTAGCATATAAAATCTTGTAAAAAAGTGATCTCACCTACAAGCATATTTTGCAGTTTCTAGTAAATTTTTATGTCGGCTGTTGCCCATTCGATTTAAACTGGTCGTGATCTTCATAAAGCAGAAGTGATAGACAACATACAAAGGGGTTCTCCTAGTCTTTGAAACGTCTTATTGTCTTATACAGTGCTTTTCATAAACTGCCCTTTTTTCACAATTGCTGATTTCGTAATGATCAAAGAGCTGCTTGACTTTTCATTGCGAGCCAACGTTGGCCGAATAAGCATAACGATTTGGTTTATATGTAGATAAAGCAGAATTCTCTCCTTTCTCACCAAATTTTTTGATTTTTTTCATTCAAGCAGTATATAACCACCGCGATAACACATCTTTTTCGAACGCTTTGAAAAACTTCACACACATTTTCATAAAAATGAAGCGCACAAAGCCTTATTATTTCAATATTTATTTCCTCTAATTAAAATGCATAAACAAACACAGAGTTGCATGGCACAAACAAGTGAAAATATAACACTACCATGCACGGTTGCATGTGAAAAAGTGTAAAAAGCGAATAAGGCGTTTTGAAAAATATATTTATTTATGTGTTTGTAAGAGCAATATCGTGTTGTGTGTGTGTGTGCGTGAAATAATACGAATATTCCTCTAATTAACAATTTTAAATAAAACAAGTTAATTTACATTAACAACACGTACACATACATACGCATAAGAGCGACATATGCCATATTTTAATATTACTTTTTTATTGTTGGGTCAGGAATAGGTTGCGAGCAGGATACCATATATGAGTGTATGTATGCATATGTGTTTGCTGCTTATATATGTATACGTGCTTGTATAAAATGTGAATGTGTGTGAATGCGAAAAATTATAACACTGAGGTCATACAGCTCACAAAGTAGCGGAAAGCCACAAGCCGGCTAACGAGCTGAGCTCGTTATGTATGTCTGTATGTGTATGAGTTTGCATGCACACATGCGCACATACACGCCCACAACACAGCACATATTAGCAATTAAAATTTCCCTAGTTAATTACTTTAAGCAGCTCAGGCGAGCGTAAATGTATGAGTACATAAATGGATGTGTTGGAAATTTGCGCAGACCGAGCGGCACTAAAATGCGCAACTGAACACACGCACACAATCAACTATATACTTGTACTTGCGCATGTATGCATTAACAGCCACTTGGCGCGTCAGCCAGCTAAAAGGCAAATAAATATAACACATTGCTGTTGTTGTTGGCTAGCTAAAATATGCGCTAAGCTATATGTAAATTAATATATAGTATACATATATATTTCTTACGTATGTGTAAGTGTGTCACGAGACATTGGCATGTGTTTGTTTGCCAACGTCAAAGCTGTCAAAATGGCAATGCAGCTTAACGCTGCCACTCAGTGGCAAGAAAGTAGATGTATGGAAACACACACAAACGCATAAGTAAACACATACAAACATATATACGAATACACACACATATACAGTTTTATATGCACACTAGATATATACATATATAATATATTCCCGCTTGCCTTGCATCCATTGACGAATAAAGGTCATAAATGCATGTAGTGCCAAAGCATATTAAAACCACGCACGCACACAAACACACACATATACGTATATAAAAAAAAGAAAAAACGTTAGCTTCGGCTGCTCTAAAGATATAATACCTTTTACAAATAAAGAAGTTTCCATATAAGAACTTGATTTTGATCGTTCAATTTGTATTTATGTAATTTAGATCGTTCTGTTATATGTTATAGCGGTCCGATCTGGCTTATTTCTTTAGATATTTTAGCATTGCTTTAGACAATAATTCCTACCAAATTTCTCATAGATATGTCATCAAATAAAAAAATCTTTCATACAATGACATGTATTTGTTCATTCAGTGTATATGGCAACTATATACTATAGTGGTCCGATCTGGAAAACTTTTTCAGCTATTTTAGCGTAGCTTTAGAAATAATCTGAGCCAAATTTCGTAAAGATATCTCATAAAATTTAAAAAAATTTCAAACAAGAGCTTAACTTAGATCGTTCAATTTGTATGGCAGGTCTATGCTATAGTGATCTGATATCGGTGATTCCCACAAATAAGCAGCTCCTTGAATAGAAAAGTACATGTGCAGAATTTCAGAGCGGTAGCTCAAAAACTGAGGGACTAGTTCGCGTTTATACAGACAGGTGGACATGTCTAAATCTACTCAGCTCATATGCGGATCAGTTATATGCATATATCTATTATAGATCTCCGACATTTCTTTCTGAGTGTTACAAACTTCATGGCAAACTTAATATACACTGTACAGGGTATAAAAACAACCATTATCTGCAAGTCTTCACGCTTTTTTATTATATACCCGCACACCCGCTTTCATTCTGACACATTTCTTTGGCGCTTTTAACTCAACTTTTGTGCTGCTTTTTTCTTGCACTTTTCTGCACTCAACTAATGTACACACGGCACCCCGTTGTATCGTTGTTGCTGTTCTTTTTTGTTGGCAATTTAATTAGGAAATCTAATTTGCTCAAAAGTGCATGAAAAATGTACCGAGTATGTGCGCCATTTTGACACATGCCATGCTGCGTGCTTGCAAAGCTGTGCAAAAAGCTTGCAAGCATTATTCGTTGCAATTCGCCAGCTAGCGCAAAATTGCCTCGTAAAAATATTTTTAGTGCATTTAGCATTTTGAAATTGATGTTAGGGTTGTGCTAAAACACATATGTACATGTACCAAAACATATATGTATGTCGGGCTTGGACACATTTACGTAACATAGGAATGTTGTAATTTTTTGTTACAAAACTGTTAGAAATTCTGTCAACGATTTAAGAACGTTTGGTGCTGGCCAACAGTTGTACGAACAAAATTTCTAAGCCATCGAGCCATGATCCAACCACTCAACCAGTATTAGCCGCGTTTAATATGTACATTTGGTGCCTATTAGATCTCTGCAGAGGAGGCAAGGCTTCCAGAGAGATATCAACGATATTTTTAACAACACCAAGTCCGTTCTCATAGCGAATGCCGAGACTAAATGCTACGGGAGAGTTTGAACTGTCTCGTGAAATCCTCAAAAGTGGTAAAAGTCGGAATATTACAGAAATCTTATAGGAAGTTTGATAAACATCTATTTATCGGACGACCCTTCGGGAAAAAATATAATTAACTGGGTCGCGATCCAATGAAGCACCGCGTGTTAGCTACTTTTGGTTCGCTCAGTCGGAGACAACAGGGACAGTTTACAGAGAGACGAGACGAGAATCCAACATGAAACTTTTGACACCACAAAGCCGTTTCTTTTAGTGAATATCTTAATGAAATGCTAAGAAAGAGTTGTAGCTGTCTCGTGAAGTTCACAAAATTTATGTCGAAATACTAGATATAGGAAATCCGAAAAAAGTATATTTATCAGCTGAACAATCGCTGGAAAAAGAATTAATAATCAACCGCGACATTTGTTCGCCATGACTGGAATTTTCCTCATTTACCGACTGCTTCCTCAAATATCAGTTAGTTTGAAAGGGGTGACTAAAAAATTTAACTCCGGAGGAGCTACGGTATAGTTGTTGGGAGTCAAAATTAGCTATGGCGTGAGCTTCCCTAGTATGGGAGACTTTTTAATAACTAGTAAAATGAGTCATTCCAGGTGGTCGTTTTGGTATAACTTCACCACCACTATCGAATATTTTGGAAGCACCGGAAGGATCAAACGATCACCAAAGTTAATGAAAATACCAGAACTTTGCAACACTCTTTTTCAGAGCCAAATTATAATTGCTGAGTAAGCTCATAGTTTCGACGGCAGCACGAGCTTATAACTAAAAGCTAGTAGAGGTTTTTGGTACATTTCATATTCTTTAAAGTTGCAGCGGTGACTTCAAAATTAAGTGAAGAACCATTACAAAGTTCGAGCTCCACTTTCAACAGTACCTAAGAGCACACTTCAAATCCTTTACAGTTGCTGTATTGGCTTGAAAGTTATCCAGCCAGACTTTATCGATTACAAAATCAGGCTTCAAAGCTTTTTAATTTTGCTTGAAATTTTTAATAAATTTTAGATAAGTAGATAATTTAAAGAAATTCGAATCAGGAATCGTCCCTCAATTTAGTTTAAGACCAAAATTAAGTTCAATATGTGGACGGTGGAGTAGGTCATAAGATACTATAAAAGCGGACACTTAATGCACTGCTGTACATGTAACCAACACTTAAGCCATTTATTTCTGAATAAGTAAGTGAAGCATCTCCAGGAGCTCGAAGCAGCTCGAACTCCAGCGAAATTCTTCGGTACTCCTTTGTGATTACCTGAAACCTTTCCTATAATTTTAAACATTTCAGAGCCAAATCAGTACATGGGATAGTCTTGAGGTTAATTTGTTAGGAAGACCTAATACCTTCTAAGTCTTTCGTCTACAGGAATTCTTCTTGAGATTCCGCAAATAGATTTCCACACATTTTCAAAGGACTACCAATATATCTTAGGTAGAAGCTTTTTTGAAACTCTGCTCACCAGTTTATCCACCAGTATCTCAAAAATTAAAAAAACTTAAAAGTGAAGGCTTTTGTAAGTTTCTTGCTAAATTATTAGGGATCAAACCTAATACCTACCGACATTTTATATTGTTTTTATTAAAACATCACTTTAGCAACTTGTATAGCACACAACTGGGTTCAAAAGTTGCTAGTATATTCCTCAAATTTTTTACATAAAAGGACTACGCAATGTGGGAGTCCAATTCGAGGCATATTTTTATATAGCGCACCACACAACATGCGAAGAGTCCTCTACTAACATACAAAGAAGACAACAAGTCCATTCACACCCAACGAAAAAACACACGGCAAATAAACTAAAAACAAATACGTAATGAAAATTTTCATTTAGTTACAATTTGTAACGGTAATAAATATTTTCGGCACACATGTGTGTATGTATGATTGCAACGATAAGCATATACATACATATACATACATCCACATTATACAAATACCGAAAGCATAGAGTGCCTGCTATGCAATTAACACGCGCATATATCAGTCGCTTAACAAAAACAAAAACAATAAAAAGGTGAAAAAATAAACGAAACAGCAAGTTGGTGCAAGCCCCCAACGCATATACTTACACGTACATACATACATACATATGTAAGTGAATGTGTGTATGTATGCTTGTTTAAAGAAGTAACTCTTAAATGGCAGGGGTAAGGCACAAGCAATTTAACCCTTTCGTTCCACCAGAAAAGCTAACCACCCTGCTTTACACACACGCTTACAGGTTCACATATGTGCATATGTATTACCCACATATGTGGTGTGTTAAAGGCAATTGAAGCGATAGCGATGGTTTAAGGTGCGGAAAGTCGATAAACAGCTTTGAAGTAGAAACGATTAATACAAATAATGTAGTATGACTCATTAAATCAATTATGTTTAAATGATAACAGTGGACGGAAGGTTAAAAACAGCGATGGATTTTATGTATTAAGCCTTGGGTGAAAGAGCGAATCGAACACAAGTGTTCTGTCTATGACCATCCCTATAAAAATACGACTTCAAATATATGGACGACTAAAACTTCCAGATCAAGATTTCTTATTTAAAAAAAGGAGCTCTCGCACTAATCCCTAGTCTATTAATCGTTTAGTAGAGTTAAGACGATCCTGGTACCCCAGACCATTCAGGTTCTTCAAAGGCTGCTTAAAACAATGGATGCTGGAGCAACATCTAAGATCTTGGAACAGCAGCAATATATAGATTACAAAATTTTTTGGAGTAGTAGGTATATTTAACAAACCAAAAGCCTCATACTTTTAGGCAAGACGACGGGTCTGACAGATCGAGAATACTGCAAAAAATGTCAAGAGCAAGGCACCAGTGAAATCATGGAACATCTCTGTTGTAGTTGTCCTGCATTGGCAATGCAACGCTTCAAGCATTGTGGAACACCACAGAATGAGACATTGGAAAAGTAATCGTTAGTGAGGTCACAGAGCTTATTAAAATTCATCTCAAGCGCTGGTGTCCTAAACGATGATTACTCATCATACGCTACGTGACAGCACTTGCATCTGGTATTTATGCGTGGCTTATTAGCCTAGACTAACCTAACCTAATCTATCCGTAGAGAGAACAAGATAATCTCAGTGCTTTGGTAGAGGTCATCAGAAAACATTTCTGCTCTGAGGTGTCATCTCCAGTAATAAGTTAAGATAGAATCCTCAGAATGCTGAAAACACACTGAGAATGACGAAGGAGACTGAATATCTTATTTGCGTGTGGCCAGAATGGGATGAACCTTATTGCTCCAAAGCAAAATCTTAGGAAATTAATATCGTAAGTTCTCTACCTAGAAGAAATATTTTAATATCTTTAGGAAAACGATTGTAAAATTTATTAATCAAAAAGTTCAACTAGCAACTGCTTATTTGTATTACTGAAAGAAACGATTTAGTTTAATTTCAGTAATCATTGAAATCCATAGGATGGATGTGAAGCACAGATTATGGCCACTATTTTCAAAAAGTCAGAGATGAAGATCAAGAAAAATGTGTAAATAATCCGCGGAAGGTTAATGGCAGATTTCTCAAGAATTTCAGTAACTGATGGTTTTCAAGATCCCATCATGACCGCTAATATCGATAACATAGATGTAAGTATAAATAATGCATAGAGAGTGAAATAAAAGCTTCACCAGGATTAAAAGGCTGTGAGCGTAAAGCTTTTAAAATCGAATTATGATAAATATTTGCTATAACTCGTCTGGGACGAAGATTTCGAAGGAAAAATAAATTGTCTATGGAGGGTGAGAGACAAACTCCACGAAATTTTAAGGTTTTGAGCACAAACGGGCGGAGCCTTAACTTAGTATTTTGCAGAGTTCTACAAGAATAGGTAGAGGTTTTCGGCGAGTGAGAGTTGCCCTTTCAGGCATAAAAAACCTCGAGATGAAGATTTGATTCATAATGGCAAAGAGCGATCCGCAGTTGAACTTCACTGGAACTCAAACGATGGAACGAATTATGGTCCCTGTTTTCGATAGCTCGTCCGAGAGGAAGACTCAGCAGAAAGTCAATATAAAGAAGGTTAAAGACAAACTTCATAAGAATACACAAGGCAAAGAGCGATCCGCAGCTGAGTTTTTCCATACACTGACACTAAAAGAGCAAATTTAAGATCGGATCATGATCAATAGTATCAATAACTTTATCAGAGCGAAAATTCAGAAGAAAATCTAAGCATTTTTTTAAAGGGTAATAGAGAAATTTCCCGAATACTTTTAAGTAATGATACTTTTAGTCAGCAATTTTTTTTTTAAAGACAAAAATACATTTGGCTATAATGTATAAGTTTATTAAGCAATACATTTGTATATCGATTACTCACACACTTCCCTACTAACAAAGCGCGCTGCCACAAATTCAACCCTTCTCTTTTGGACATAAATTCTGTACGGCATTGTCAACATTGATTGCCTGACAAAGGCGTAAAGCAGCAATAATATTAAAATGTAAGTAATTATTTGTATAACACGCCACATATGTGTATCTTAAGGTTTTATATTGGGCGTGTCAAAGGTCGTAGAGGACATGCTATATGCGAGTACCAATGAATAATGTTTCAAAACAAAAGCATCCGTTATGTGTGAAATTCAATTATATTTTTCTGCCAACACATTTCACAAACTTAATAATATCATCAGTTACGCTAAGCAAATAAATAAGGATGTGCAGAAGAATGCATAAAATGATTGCAAACAGGTGCACTCAGCCGACTTGGCAACACTGCGCTATTTCTAGAAGTGCTATTTCTTGTGCGCAATTGAAAAGTGCTTGTCAACAAAGACTGGAGAACGCATTCAGCAAGCAAAGTGCAGTTTTTCTTCTTCGGCTTCAAGTCCCTTGGTGTAGTGTGAAAAAAGCCAATTAAAAAATTTGCAAGCGCCTTTCAGTGCTACTTTGTGAAGCCTGCCTTTCGCTTCATTTGTTGCGTGTTTTTTTTCTTTTCATTTTTTGTATGACAGCACTTTTCATTTTTTTCTTGGCGAATTTAATTACCCCACTTGTCAGTCAGCGCGTAGTGTTGGCTTTAATGCACTTAACGTTAAATAAAGGATGTAAGGAGTGTACCAAATGGATGCGGCAAGGATATCTTCACTTTTGCTTTAGCTTTTCCACTTTGGTGGAGAAAAACTCGACGGTGGGAAGAGTAGAAAGTAGGCACCAGCTGGCCTGCCGTAGGTTAGTTTAGTATAACGGTAAAGAGTAAGACGATGTAATTCAAGAAACTTGAAACACAAGAATATAGGCAAGCTAAAAAACTTGCACAAAACTCAGTATTTTGGTAGTGATCATAAAAAGGTATTTACTACTGAGATCTCATCTCAAGAAATTAGTTAAGATAGAATGATCAGAATGCTAAGGACATACTGACAATGATGAAGAAGGTGGGTTATGTTTTTGGCGAATGCCCAGGCTTGGCTGTACCTTAATGTTGCAAAGATATATCCAATAAAATTGTTTTTATAAAATTCACAACAATACCTGGAGTTTCACGAAGAAATATTTCAAGATCATCAGCTCTTTCCTTTTATCGAGACATTGATACAGGCGAACTCTTCTTTATGTGGAGACAATCTTAAGAACCAGAGAAAAAAATATGGAGTACCATTCCTAACCACCACAAAAGAAGGAATTGTGGCTAAATATCAAACGTTGCTACTGAGGGCGATGGACTACCGATCACAAGCTCGATTAAATCAACGAAGATATGTATCGATAACCATTCTTGAATTTGGAAATAAATTGTACAGTTTTTGTCCTGATCTAAGATCGACTCAACATTCAACTGCCCTTTAACTATAATAGTTTTTAGAACTCTACAAAAGATCTTGAATTAAGATGGGAACACATTTTAATTAAGACAAATCGCATTACTGTCAGATACAAAATCTGAATTACTCTATAGATACGTATTTAATGAGCTGAAGATTCACTGTATCATGTTCACTCAAGAAAACAATTAAACAAACACTGCAAATAATACCTACTGGGGCGAAAATCCCAGACACAACCCATAAAATAGGAGGAACCGACCTTAAACCCAATGCGCCACAAGCAATAACGCTCAGTTGCCTTCAACTCCAAGGAGAACCCAGTAAACAAAATTTTTTACCATTACATCGAGCTAAAATTCTAATCAACAAGTAGATTGAGAGCATTGACTACCCAACAAAAAAAAAATTTGCGACTCAAAGTTGAGCACATTTCGAAAAAAAAAATATATGGCATATTTGTATATTCAGTGCATTGACTACCCAACAAACAAAAAATATGCAACTCAAAGTCGAGCGAATTTCGATCAAAAAGTTTATTTTTTTTTGAATATTTTGGACTGAGTGTACCGTCAATCGAAAGGATATCAAATTTTATATTCTGCTCGGTTCAGGTTATCCTGCAGACTGAACATGAACTTGATTGAAATGAAAGACTGTACAAGAAATCTACGTACGATTCACCTTTGCAGAGCTTTGCTGATTAGGCAGTTTGGATCAGCTTAAAGCAGCTTGTGTGATGAAATAGATCGGTGGTTGTGGATGAACGAAGCAGTAGATCTACTGCTCCGGAGCGCAGCCTCTTTCAGAGTGGTGACTATACACTTCGATAGTTGAGCAGCGATATTTGCCTTGAGCTTGCTTACTGTGCGCTCAAGACTAGTGAAGGGATGTCTAGGCGCCTTATCTCCAGCATTGAGTTACTATATGAGTGGACTGTTTTGGGTGCCTGGCCACAGCGGTGCTAATGGGCTTCCTAGGACAGTTACTTCAGTCTCAATAACCTCGGAATAGGAACGGGTGGAGCTCCGTTGGCTTCTTGCAGCTCACTACTGGATTGTTGGGCTTCAGGCCAGCTCAGCAAGCGTTGGTAAGCCTCTTCTGGACCAGAGTAAATCGAAAGAGGTCTAGTAAACTTTGCGCTCTGAGCAAAGTCCACTTTGCATTGGTTGTAGGAGTTCTAATTGGACACTGTCCTATCGGGATTCATGCGGTAAGATTGGACATAGTGTCGGTTGCCAACTGCATAAGCTCGCCAAAGATCGTCAAAACAAGGAAACAGGACAATATAAAAGTTTTCGGTTTTTCTTGGAATGGATTTCACACTTAATTTTGTGAAAGTACCGTGGCAAGCCAGGGATTACGGCGTAGTAGAATCTATAAAATATCTGGAAAAAAACCGCGTATCAAGCCGTTAACAATTCTTTCTGAAACCCCAATTTCGCGTTCGCCAGGTTACAAAATTGCATGAAACTCTCTGTTAAAGCGTGAAATTAAGCCATGGTGAATTTAAAAAATAGTGCAATTTTACAGCGATCGGAGCTCATTCCGCGTACGATCGCCGGTGGAGTAACAACAATATTTCGGAAGCAACCACGTACAAGTACTAATTTTGAAGGTCCCTGAGCCTTAAAAAGCTGAAATCGGGCAAAAATGAAACATATAAAGCATTATGCAGTGCCTGTGATTAGTGAATAAGAAAAAGAAATTTCAAAAAACGGTTATTTTAACCCGAAATTCGTTGCGAAACTGTGCGCAAGCTAATTTGACTTTTATTTGCACTCAAAAACGCAATTACATGCAAACGGTTTGTGAAATGTATAAAGTCGTTAAGGATACGTGCACGGACTACGCGTTCCATGTAAATTTAGTGAATTTGGCAGCTTTTTCCCGCAAAACAAAGAAAATTATGCAATTTTGAGGTTATGTTCGTTTACGTGGCTGTTGTGAAAATTTTTTTCCACTACACAAAATATACGTAGAAAAGCCACGAAAAGTGTGTAAAGGTAGTGGTGTGATATAAATATGTGCGTTAAATGCTAAAAATGGCGGATTAAGTGCGTTAAAAGTGAATTTTTGTATGCGCTGACGTGTCGCGGAAAATTTTCTGTGCGCTAACAAGATGGCAAAAGCGACGTTCGTGTGTTTGTGCACGTATATGCACGCGTGCAATAATTTATATATTAACGTATGCCGTAGCTAATTAATAAAATGAAATAAATATGAAAAAAATGGAAAATATATATATTCAGAGCAAAGTACAATGCACCTCGTGGTATGGTGAACTAAATTGTGACGTGCTTTGCAACAAATAAGAGAGCAGTGAGAAATTACGAGCCTTTAAGGAATTTAAGAAATGTGTGCAGGCTATTTCTAAATGTGTAACGAATTATTTAGCGTGTGTTTTAAATGTAACGGGTAATAAGCTATGATGATGAAGTGTAACGATTAATGTGTGTTTAAATGAAAATTATCGATTATGGCGTGTTTACACACAAATAGTATTAAATAAATATTAGTTAAAATTTATGAAACGTGTATATAAGTGACACTAAATAAAGGTTAATTTAAACTTATGAAACTTGCACATAGTGACATTAAGTAAATGTTAATTAAAATTTATGAAAGTGAAGATGGCTGAAAACGATAAAGAGTAGTAAATACGGTTAAAGGAAAGTGTAAAGCTCATAATAAGGATATGCCAATACATGACCAAAGTGTGATAAATAACGCATGATAAAGAATTACAACAAATATTTTGCTGGTATAAAGATTAAACTATGTAAATAAATATATATATAAGTGAAGATAAATAAGATAATTTACTCTGCAACAAATACACAAAACAAATAATATAACAAAATAAATATTTAATAGCATACAAACATAACACATATCATAACTACAAAGAAGTTGAATTAAATTAGCTAAGTTAGGAGAATATATAATAAGATGAAATAAATAAAAACAGTAAATTACTTAAATTAAGTCAAATCTGGTGTACTGCAGTAAAATAAGTGAAAACATACTAAGAAAATTAATTATAATTAGTAAAAGGATTAAAAAAAAATCACAAACAAGGTGGAATAAATATAGATGAAAAGGTAAGTAAGAAAATTTAAGACAAAAAGGTGAAAAAATAAGTTAGTTAATTACTTATGTAAGTGTGTTAAGCAAGTTATTATCATGTTAAATGGTATATATAAGAGAAATTAAATTAAGTTAAATTAAAAATTAACTCAAGTAAAAATAGGAAAGGATAATCTTCACAAATCAAAAAGTTTTCCAGACAAGTACTTGAATTTGAGCAGTCGGCTTGTATGGCAGCTATATGCTATAGTGCTCCGGTCTGAACAATTTATTTGGAGATTGTGGCGTTGCTTTAGACAATATTTTTTTAAATAAAATACCCTTTCATACAAATGGAAAGCTTCTTGGGAAGAAAAGGATGTGTACAAAATTGCAGATCGATGCCTCAAAAACTGAGGGACTAGTTCGCGTGTATACAGACAGACAGACAGATATAACTAAATCGACTAAGCTCGTTACGCTGTTTACTATATACGCTGAAGATATATATTATATATTATATTACATACATATAAGTTAGTCAAGGTCATAATGTACCATTCGTAAATTAAGATGTCCCCCATAATTTTACTTTAAAATATCCCTTAATGGTTAGTTTTCAAGATAAATAGTAGTGGGTATATAAATATATTATTTATATTAGTATATATTTTTTTATGGTCTTAATATAGTATACAACCCCCATTGATCATATGTAAAGAAATGAAATCTAGTGAAATTAACGAAATCAATGTAGTGAAAATAAAATACGTTAATTTAAAAAAAAGAATAATATCAATTATTAATTAAAATTTTAGTTGGAGATTCATAGTAAATGCAAGTCAGTCGGATAGTAATTGAAAAATTAAACAAAAATAATAATAATAAAAAATAAAAAGTTAAATAAAATAAAATCCACTAGTGAAGTAAGGATAGATGATGAAAAGTGAATTAATTAAGAAAATGGTTTTTAGATTGTTAATATAAAGCGAGTGGAAATTAAATTGCAAGGAGTGGAACTCATTCATTGAATTAAATAAGTGAAATAAAAATCAAATTATTAAATTAAATAATGGAATTTTATAAAAAAAAAATTAAAATAAATGAAAAAGATATGTATATAAAACAAAATTATGAAATAAAATATAATCATACAAGTACATTGCGTTCACGAAAAAAAATCGTTTAAAAAAGGAGTGGAGAGTGATAAGAGATAAAACATAACTGAAGTGAAGCTGAAATGAATATAAATAAATTATGTTAATTTAAAAATAAAACAAGTGAAATAATACAACTTCATACAAAGTTAGTGAAATCATAGTGTAAGAAGAAAGAATATGAAGTGTAATAAAATTAAAGTAAAATAAATGAGTGAATAAGGAAAACGAAGAAAAAAAGTAAGTTATGTAAGATAAAAATTGGTGATGGAAAATAAAATACAATACTTATATGCTATAAGTAAAATAAGAGGTGTGAAAGTGAAATATAACAGGGGGAAAGCGCAATTTCATTAAATAAATAAAAAATTAAACAATATTTAATTGCTTTTGCAAAAGTTAAGCCTTTAAAGCGTAAAAAAGTAAATGTGTGAAATTAAATAAATTATGTTAATTAAAAAAAATTTAATTATCGCAAAGTTAGTGAAGTCATAGTTAAAGGAGAAAGAAAAAGAAGTGGAATAAAATTAAAGTCATAAAGTAAATGAGTAAAAAAGGAAAAGGGCCGAAAAAAGTAAGTTATGTGGTACAAAAATTGGTGATAGAAAATATAATGCCAAATGGCAGTGAAAAAAGCTGTGAAAATGAAATATAACAGGTGGAAAGAATAATTTCATTATATAAAATAAAAAAGTAATTTAAAATAGAACAATTAAATTAAGCCAAATAAAAAATAAAGTAATTTCTGATTACTTTTGCAAAAGTTAAGCCTTCAAAGCGTTAAGAAGTAAATGTGTGAAATTAAATTAGGTGAAATGAAATAAAATATGTTAATTTAAAAAAAGGAAAAAAAATTACCGCAAAGTTAGTGAAATTATTTGTAAAAGAAAATAAAAGTGAAGTGGCTTAAAATTAAAATATAAAAATAAGAAAAAGAAAACGAAACAAAAATTTTCCGAGATAAAAAGCGGTGATAGAAAATATAATGCCAAATTGAAATGAAATAAAGGGTGAAAAAGTATGAATAGTAAATTAAAGAGGTACTAGAAAATGTTATACTTTATTCATGTGAAATACAAAAGTTGTAAAATAAATCAAATAATAAAGATAATTATATACAGTTCATAAGTAATATATAATATAATAAGTTTTTTATATGTAATATAATAAAGAAAAATGTATTAACGCTTAAACTTAAAATTCAGTAAAAAGTTCAAATCAGGTGAATATCGGAATAATTTAGAACATAAATCGTATAATTAAAATAAAAGTTGGAAATAATTAACATAAGCCTTAAAACGTACTATTTACATACATATGACGAAATGAGTGTGCCAAAGTATTAACGGCGAATTCCCATAACGAAACACAAATAATCAGAAGTGGCATACTATATACACCATGAACATAATAACTTAGGCAATTACATGCAATTAATGCAAGTAAATGCAATTTGTTCAACTTAACATACAGTATATATTAAATAGTTAATTTTATTGCATTTTCAGTAGAAAACAAAAAATAAAATAAGAAATTGTAAACAAATAGTTTCTTGAACCCGTTTTTCTTAACGGTGTATTGTTATAATTTTGAAGCATTGCTAATAAAGTGTAACAAATTAATGAAATTATATATTTATGACAGGTATATATATATATATATGTAATAAAGTTTTTGTTTACAAACAAAAAATTGTTTACTAACAGTAGGAAGTTCGGAGGTAAAAATAAAATATGTAAAATTTTATGAGTGACGTGTGATAAAGGCAAATATGTGCTAAATAAAATTTTATGATAGAAGCTTGCTTTAGATACACAAAACAAAAACATATATAAAATTTAAACTCAATAACCATATTCTAAGTAAGAAATCGAATGAAAAATCATTCATTTTCGAGCCTACTTATATTTCAACCAATCTCGAGCACATAAAAGAGAAAATCCTAGTAAGGAATTGCTGCCTAAAAGTAATTGGCTAGTTGCGGGTAAGTTTCCTATATATTATATTAATATATATAGCGTATATAACATTTAACTCTTTCCTTTCCATATGTTTTTATTTCTATTGTCTTTATTGCGTTGCTTTGTGGTAAAAAGTGTTGAAAAAAAAACAAAAATGAAGTGCTACAAAATGTACAAATTGTTCGTGCTATTGAGCCACCTCATCTACATGGTTAGTAATTGTCAACTAACAGTTTAAAAAAAAAAAATTAAAAATTCGAAAACTAAATTTTACCATTTAAAAATAAATGAATTTCAGAGTACAGCAGAATGGCAATCCAATGCATACCATATCACAGGAAAATTGGATGGTGAAACTTACTTAAGAGAACATTTCAGAAATTGCTTGAAAAAAGAAAATAGCATGAACAGCGAGAGCTTAAAAGCTATAGATGAAAACAAAAGGAAGTTTAAAAATTGCTTTCGTAAAGAAAATAATAATATATTTCATGAAAACACAGACATTTTTATTGAGTTACCTATTATACTAGATACACTACAAGTGCAGTTCAGAAAATGTTTTCGAAAAACTTGGCCTCAGAGCACAACTCAAACACAAAATACCACTACAAATGAGTATCTAAGCGTTTTTCAGGAATCTTTCAAATCTAGTGAACCGCAACTGAAACTTTATAAAATTGGATTCACAGAATGTTTTACAAAAACAAGAGCGAATATGCAGCTAGAAAAACTGCCAGAAAATTCAATACAATACTTGGATGCCAGCAAAGTGGAACAAACCGGTGTACTCAAAGAAAACTTTCAACAGTGTTTTATGAAATCCTCGGTAAAAATAGAATTGCGTCAAACTTTTAAACGCTGTTTAGTCATTAAACGAACACAGCAAACTATTATAAACAGAGAAGAGATCGAACCAATAAACAGAGAAGAACTGCGTAAATCTTTTCGGCAATGCTTACACGCTAGAAGAACACAAGAAACAGTTATTCTTAAAAACGAATTTCAAAAATGTTTCCAGAATCATGCAGATAAAGAAGAACTACGCAACACTTTCAAGCACTGTTTACAAGAAAGAAAAAAACGACAAAAAAATATTCTAAAGGATGGGTTCCAAAAGTGCTTTGTAAAACGTGGCTATAAAGAAGTACTACAAACCAATCTTAAGCAATGTCTACAGAAAAGAAAAGTCGGACAAATTATTATCCTACAAAAAGAGTTCAAGAAGTGCTTTATTAAACGCAGATACGAAGCAGGATTGCAAAATAATTTTAAGCAATGTCTACAGAAAAGAAAAGTCGGAGAAATTTTTATTCTGCAAAAAGAGTTCAAAAAGTGCTTTATTAAACGTAGGTACGAAGAAGAGTTGCAAAATAATTTTAAGCAATGTTTACAGAAAAGAAACGTCGGAGAAATTATTATTTTACAAAAAGAGTTCAAGAAGTGCTTTATCAAACGTAGGTACGAAGAAGAGTTGCAAAATAATTTTAAGCAATGTTTACAGAAAAGAAACGTCGGAGAAATTATTATTTTACAAAAAGAGTTCAAGAAGTGCTTTATCAAACGTAGCTACGAAGAAGAGTTGCAAAATAATTACAAGCAATGTCTACAGAAAAGAAACGTCGGAAAAATCATTATCCTACAAAAAGAGTTCAAGAAGTGCTTTATTAAACGTAGGTACGAAGAAGAATTGAAAAATAATTACAAGCAATATCTACAGAAAATAAAAAATAGAGAAATTTTTATTCTGCAAAAAGAGTTCAAAAAGTGCTTTATTAAACGCAAATATAAAGAGCAGCTGCGCAAAACCTTTCAACAATGTCTACTAGGGCGAAAAATACGACAAAAAATTATTCTTGAAGAATCGTTCAAAAAATGCTTGATGAAACGAATAAATATAGAAAAACTACGAAGAAACTTCAAACAGTGTTTTAAATACAAAAGAGAACGGATAAATATTATTCTACAAGACCGATTCAAACAATGCTTTAAGAAACATACAAAACACAAAAAGACAATATTCAAAAAATGCATTCAACAAACAACATTTAAACCATGGAAACTTAACAAACTATTCAACAAATGTATCGAGAAAAGAACATTCGAACCATCCATTCCGACAAAAATATTTAAAACATGTATTCAAAAAACCACATTCTCACCAGACGAACCTAACAAACTATTCAACAAATGTATCGAGAAAAGAACATTCGAGCCATCCACTCCGACAAAAATATTTAAAAAATGTATTCAACAAACCACATTCTCACCAGACGAACCTAACAAACTATTCAACAAATGTATCGAGAAAAGAACATTCGAACCATCCATTCCGACAAAAATATTTAAAACATGTATTCAAAAAACCACATTCTCACCAGACGAACCTAACAAACTATTCAACAAATGTATCGAGAAAAGAACATTCGAGCCATCCACTCCGACAAAAATATTTAAAAAATGTATTCAACAAACCACATTCTCACCAGACGAACCTAACAAACTATTCAACAAATGTATCGAGAAAAGAACATTCGAACCATCCACTCCGACAAAAATATTTAAAACATGTATTCAAAAAACCACATTCTCACCAGACGAACCTAACAAACTATTCAACAAATGTATCGAGAAAAGAACATTCGAGCCATCCACTCCGACAAAAATATTTAAAAAATGTATTCAACAAACCACATTCTCACCAGACGAACCTAACAAACTATTCAACAAATGTATCGAGAAAAGAACATTCGAACCATCCACTCCGACAAAAATATTTAAAAAATGTATTCAACAAACCACATTCTCACCAGACGAACCTAACAAACTATTCAACAAATGTATCGAGAAAAGAAGATTCGAGCCATCCACTCCGACAAAAATATTTAAAACATGTATTCAAAAAACCACATTCTCACCAGACGAACCTAACAAACTATTCAACAAATGTATCGAGAAAAGAAGATTCGAACCATCCACTCCGACAAAAATATTTAAAAAATGTATTCAACAAACCACATTCTCACCAGACGAACCTAACAAACTATTCAACAAATGTATCGAGAAAAGAAGATTCGAGCCATCCACTCCGACAAAAATATTTAAAACATGTATTCAAAAAACCACATTCTCACCAGACGAACGTAACAAACTATTCAACAAATGTATCGAGAAAAGAACATTCGAACCATCCACTCCGACAAAAATTTTTAAAAAATGTATTCAACAAACCACATTCTCACCAGACGAACCTAACAAACTATTCAACAAATGTATCGAGAAAAGAACATTCGAACCATCCATTCCGACAAAAATATTTAAAAAATGTATTCAACAAACTACATTCTCACCACACGAACCTAACAAACTATTCAACAAATGTATCGAGAAAAGAAGATTCGAGCCATCCACTCCGACAAAAATATTTAAAACATGTATTCAAAAAACCACATTCTCACCAGACGAACCTAAAAAACTATTCAACAAATGTATCGAGAAAAGAACATTCGAACCATCCACTCCGACAAAAATATTTAAAAAATGTATTCAACAAACCACATTCTCACCAGACGAACCTAACAAACTATTCAACAAATGTATCGAGAAAAGAAGATTCGAGCCATCCACTCCGACAAAAATATTTAAAAAATGTATTCAACAAACCACATTCTCACCAGACGAACCTAACAAACTATTCAACAAATGTATCGAAAAAAGAACATTCGAACCATCCACTCCGATAAAAATATTTAAAAAATGTATTCAACAAACCACATTCTCACCAGTCGAACCTAACAAACTATTCAACAAATGTATCGAGAAAAGAACATTCGAACCATCCACTCCGACAAAAATATTTAAAAAATGTATTCAACAAACCACATTCTCACCAGACGAACCTAACAAACTATTCAACAAATGTATCGAGAAAAGAACATTCGAAGCATCCACTCCGACAAAAATATTTAAAAAATGTATTCAACAAACCACATTCTCACCAGACGAACCTAACAAACTATTCAACAAATGTATCGAGAAAAGAAGATTCGAGCCATCCACTCCGACAAAAATATTTAAAACATGTATTCAAAAAACCACATTCTCACCAGACGAACCTAACAAACTATTCAACAAATGTATCGAGAAAAGAACATTCGAGCCATCCACTCCGACAAAAATATTTAAAACATGTATTCAAAAAACCACATTCTCACCAGACGAACCTAACAAACTATTCAACAAATGTATCGAGAAAAGAACATTCGAACCATCCACTCCGACAAAAATATTAAAAAAATGTATTCAACAAACCACATTCTCACCAGACGAACCTAACAAACTATTCAACATATGTATCGAGGAAACAACATTCAAATCATTCACTCCGACAAAAATATTTAAAAAATGTATTCAACAAACCACATTCTCACCAGACGAACCTAACAAACTATTCAACAAATGTATCGAGAAAACAACATTCGAATCATCCACTCCGACAAAAATATTTAAAAAATGTATTCAACAAACCACATTCTCACCAGACGAACCTAACAAACTATTAAAGATGTGTATTCAACAAACCACATTCTCACCAGACGAACCTAACAAACTATTCAACAAATGTGTCGAGAAAACAAGATTCGAACCATCCACTCCGACAAAAATATTTAAAACATGTATTCAAAAAACCACATTCTCACTAGACGAACCTAACAAACTATTCAACAAATGTATCGAGAAAAGAAGATTCGAGCCATCCACTCCGACAAAAATATTTAAAACATGTATTCAACAAACCACATTCTCACCAGACGAACCTAACAAACTATTCAACAAATGTATCGAGAAAAGAACATTCGAACCATCCACTCCGACAAAAATATTTAAAAAATGTATTCAACAAACCACATTCTCACCAGACGAACCTAACAAACTATTCAACAAATGTATCGAGAAAAGAAGATTCGAGCCATCCACTCCGACAAAAATATTTAAAACATGTATTCAAAAAACCACATTCTCACCAGAGGAACCTAACAAACTATTCAACAAATGTATCGAGAAAAGAACATTCGAACCATCCACTCCGACAAAAATATTTAAAAAATGTATTCAACAAACCACATTCTCACCAGACGAACCTAACAAACTATTCAACAAATGTATCGAGAAAAGAACATTCGAACCATCCACTCCGACAAAAATATTTAAAAAATGTATTCAACAAACCACATTCTCACCAGACGAACCTAACAAACTATTCAACAAATGTATCGAGAAAAGAAGATTCGAGCCATCCACTCCGACAAAAATATTTAAAACATGTATTCAAAAAACCACATTCTCACCAGAGGAACCTAACAAACTATTCAACAAATGTATCGAGAAAAGAACATTCGAACCATCCACTCCGACAAAAATATTTAAAAAATGTATTCAACAAACCACATTCTCACCAGACGAACCTAACAAACTATTCAACAAATGTATCGAGAAAAGAAGATTCGAGCCATCCACTCCGACAAAAATATTTAAAAAATGTATTCAACAAACCACATTCTCACCAGACGAACCTAACAAACTATTCAACAAATGTATCGAGAAAAGAACATTCGAACCATTCACTCCGACAAAAATATTTAAAAAATGTATTCAACAAACCACATTCTCACCAGTCGAACCTAACAAACTATTCAACAAATGTATCGAGAAAAGAACAT
Organism: Bactrocera oleae; assembly: GCF_042242935.1. Taxonomy (NCBI): domain Eukaryota; kingdom Metazoa; phylum Arthropoda; class Insecta; order Diptera; family Tephritidae; genus Bactrocera; species Bactrocera oleae. The sequence goes on from NC_091539.1 coordinate 8,971,809, forward strand.
TCGAACCATCCACTCCGACAAAAATATTTAAAAAATGTATTCAACAAACCACATTCTCACCAGACGAACCTAACAAACTATTCAACAAATGTATCGAGAAAAGAACATTCGAACCATTCACTCCGACAAAAATATTTAAAAAATGTATTCAACAAACCACATTCTCACCAGTCGAACCTAACAAACTATTCAACAAATGTATCGAGAAAAGAACATTCGAAGCATCCACTCCGACAAAAATATTTAAAAAATGTATTCAACAAACCACATTCTCACCAGACGAACCTAACAAACTATTCAACAAATGTATCGAGAAAAGAACATTCGAACCATTCACTCCGACAAAAATATTTAAAAAATGTATTCAACAAACCACATTCTCACCAGTCGAACCTAACAAACTATTCAACAAATGTATCGAGAAAAGAACATTCGAACCATCCACTCCGACAAAAATATTTAAAAAATGTATTCAACAAACCACATTCTCACCAGACGAACCTAACAAACTATTCAACAAATGTATCGAGAAAACAACATTTGAAGCTTCCACTCCGACAAAAATATTTAAAAAATGTATTCAACAAACCACATTCTCACCAGACGAACCTAACAAACTATTCAACAAATGTATCGAGAAAAGAAGATTCGAACCATCCACTCCGACAAAAATATTTAAAAAATGTATTCAACAAACCACATTCTCACCAGACGAACCTAACAAACTATTCAACAAATGTATCGAGAAAAGAACATTCGAAGCATCCACTCCGACAAAAATATTTAAAAAATGTATTCAACAAACCACATTCTCACCAGACGAACCTAACAAACTATTCAACAAATGTATCGAGAAAACAACATTTGAATCATCCACTCCGACAAAAATATTTAAAAAATGTATTCAACAAACCACATTCTCACCAGACGAACCTAACAAACTATTCAACATATGTATCGAGAAAACAACATTCAAATCATTCACTCCGACAAAAATATTTAAAAAATGTATTCAACAAACCACATTCTCACCAGACGAACCTAACAAACTATTCAACAAATGTATCGAGAAAACAACATTTGAATCATCCACTCCGACAAAAATATTTAAAAAATGTATTCAACAAACCACATTCTCACCAGACGAACCTAACAAACTATTCAACAAATGTATCGAGAAAAGAAGATTCGAACCATCCACTCCGACAAAAATATTTAAAAAATGTATTCAACAAACCACATTCTCACCAGACGAACCTAACAAACTATTCAACAAATGTATCGAGAAAAGAACATTCGAAGCATCCACTCCGACAAAAATATTTAAAAAATGTATTCAACAAACCACATTCTCACCAGTCGAACCTAACAAACTATTCAACAAATGTATCGAGAAAAGAACATTCGAACCATCCACTCCGACAAAAATATTTAAAAAATGTATTCAACAAACCACATTCTCACCAGACGAACCTCACAAACTATTCAACAAATGTATCGAGAAAAGAAGATTCGAGCCATCCACTCCGACAAAAATATTTAAAACATGTATTCAAAAAACCACATTCTCACCAGAGGAACCTAACAAACTATTCAACAAATGTATCGAGAAAAGAAGATTCGAACCATCCACTCCGACAAAAATATTTAAAAAATGTATTCAACAAACCACATTCTCACCAGTCGAACCTAACAAACTATTCAACAAATGTATCGAGAAAAGAACATTCGAACCATCCACTCTGACAAAAATATTTAAAAAATGTATTCAACAAACCACATTCTCACCAGACGAACCTCACAAACTATTCAACAAATGTATCGAGAAAAGAACATTCGAACTATTCACTCCGACAAAAATATTTAAAAAATGTATTCAACAAACCACATTCTCACCAGTCGAACCTAACAAACTATTCAACAAATGTATCGAGAAAAGAACATTCGAACCATCCACTCCGACAAAAATATTTAAAAAATGTATTCAACAAACTACATTCTCACCAGACGAACCTAACAAACTATTAAAGATGTGTATTCAACAAACCACATTCTCACCAGACGAACCTAACAAACTATTCAACAAATGTATCGAGAAAAGAACATTCGAACCATCCACTCCGACAAAAATATTTAAAAAATGTATTCAACAAACCACATTCTCACCAGACGAACCTAACAAACTATTCAACAAATGTATCGAGAAAAGAAGATTCGAGCCATCCACTCCGACAAAAATATTTAAAACATGTATTCAAAAAACCACATTCTCACCAGAGGAACCTAACAAACTATTCAACAAATGTATCAAGAAAAGAACATTCGAACCATCCACTCCGACAAAAATATTTAAAAAATGTATTCAACAAACCACATTCTCACCAGACGAACCTAACAAACTATTCAACAAATGTATCGAGAAAAGAACATTCGAACCATCCACTCCGACAAAAATATTTAAAAAATGTATTCAACAAACCACCTTCTCACCAGACGAACCTAACAAACTATTCAACAAATGTATCGAGAAAAGAACATTCGAACCATCCACTCCGACAAAAATATTTAAAAAGTGTATTCAACAAACCACATTCTCACCAGTCGAACCTAACAAACTATTCAACAAATGTATCGAGAAAAGAACATTCGAACCATCCACTCCGACAACAATATTTAAAAAATGTATTCAACAAATCACATTCTCACCAGTCGAACCTAACAAACTATTCAACAAATGTATCGAGAAAAGAACATTCGAACCATCCACTCCGACAAAAATATTTAAAAAATGTATTCAACAAACCACATTCTCACCAGAAGAACCTAACAAACTATTCAACAAATGTATCGAGAAAACAAGATTCGAACCATCCACTCCGACAAAAATATTTAAAACATGTATTCAAAAAACCACATTCTCACCAGACGAACCTAACAAACTATTCAACAAATGTATCGAGAAAAGAAGATTCGAACCATCCACTCCGACAAAAATATTTAAAAAATGTATTCAAAAAACCACATTCTCACTAGACGAACCTAACAAACTATTCAACAAATGTATCGAGAAAAGAAGATTCGAGCCATCCACTCCGACAAAAATATTAAAAACATGTATTCAACAAACCACATTCTCACCAGACGAACCTAACAAACTATTCAACAAATGTATCGAGAAAAGAACATTCGAACCATCCACTCCGACAAAAATATTTAAAAAATGTATTCAACAAACCACATTCTCACCAGACGAACCTAACAAACTATTAAAGATGTGTATTCAACAAACCACATTCTCACCAGACGAACCTAACAAACTATTCAACAAATGTATCGACAAAACAACATTCGAGTCATCCACTCCGACAAAAATATTTAAAAAATGTATTCAACAAACCACATTCTCACCAGACGAACCTAACAAACTATTAAAGATGTGTATTGAACAAACCAAATTCTCACCAGACGAACCTAACAAACTATTCAACAAATGTATCGAGAAAACAACATTCGAACTATCCACTCCGACAAAAATATTTAAAAAATGTATTCAACAAACCACATTCTCACCAGTCGAACCTAACAAACTATTCAAAAAATGTATCGAGAAAAGAACATTCGAACCATCCACTCCGACAAAAATATTTAAAAAATGTATTCAACAAACCACATTCTCACCAGACGAACCTAACAAACTATTCAACAAATGTATCGAGAAAAGAACATTCGAACCATCCACTCCGACAAAAATATTTAAAAAATGTATTCAACAAACCACATTCTCACCAGACGAACCTAACAAACTATTAAAGATGTGTATTCAACAAACCACATTCTCACCAGACGAACCTAACAAACTATTCAACAAATGTGTCGACAAAACAACATTCGAGTCATCCACTCCGACAAAAATATTTAAAAAATGTATTCAACAAACCACATTCTCACCAGACGAACCTAACAAACTATTCAACAAATGTATCGAGAAAAGAAGATTCGAGCCATCCACTCCGACAAAAATATTTAAAAAATGTATTCAACAAACCACATTCTCACCAGACGAACCTAACAAACTATTCAACAAATGTATCGAGAAAAGAACATTCGAACCATTCACTCCGACAAAAATATTTAAAAAATGTATTCAACAAACCAAATTCTCACCAGACGAACCTAACAAACTATTCAACAAATGTATCGAGAAAACAACATTCGAACTATCCACTCCGACAAAAATATTTAAAAAATGTATTCAACAAACCACATTCTCACCAGACGAACCTAACAAACTATTAAAGATGTGTATTCAACAAACCACATTCTCACCAGACGAACCTAACAAACTATTCAACAAATGTATCGAGAAAACAACATTCGAACTATCCACTCCGACAAAAATATTTAAAAAATGTATTCAACAAACCACATTCTCACCAGACGAACCTAACAAACTATTAAAGATGTGTATTCAACAAACCACATTCTCACCAGACGAACCTAACAAACTATTCAACAAATGTATCGACAAAACAAGGTTCGAGTCATCCACTCCGACAAAAATACTTAAAAAATGTATTCAACAAACCACATTCTCACCAGACGAACCTAACAAACTATTAAAGATGTGTATTCAACAAACCACATTCTCACCAGACGAACCTAACAAACTATTCAACAAATGTATCGAGAAAACAACATTCGAGTCATCCACTCCGACAAAAATATTTAAAAAATGTATTCAACAAACCACATTCTCACCAGACGAACCTAACAAACTATTCAACAAATGTATCGAGAAAACAACATTCGAAACATCCACTCCGACAAAAATATTTAAAAAATGTATTCAACAAACCACATTCTCACCACACGAACCTAACAAACTATTCAACAAATGTATCGAGAAAACAACATTCGAATCATCCACTCCGACAAAAATATTTAAAAAATGTATTCAACAAACCACATTCTCACCAGACGAACCTACCAAACTATTAAAGATGTGTATTCAACAAACCACATTCTCACCACACGAACCTAACAAACTTTTCAACAAATGTATCGAGAAAACAAAATTCGAATCATCCACTCCGACAAGAATATTTAAAAAATGTATTCAACAAACCACATTCTCACCACACGAACCTAACAAACTATTCAACAAATGTACCGAGAAAACAACATTCGAATCATCCACTCCGACAAAAATATTTAAAAAATGTATTCAACAAACCACATTCTCACCAGACGAACCTAACAAACTATTCAACAAATGTATCGAGAAAACAACATTCGAAACATCCACTCCGACAAAAATATTTAAAAAATGTATTCAACAAAGCACATTCTCACCACACGAACCTAACAAACTATTCAACAAATGTATCGAGAAAACAACATTCGAATCATCCACTCCGACAAAAATATTTAAAAAATGTATTCAACAAACCACATTCTCACCAGACGAACCTACCAAACTATTAAAGATGTGTATTCAACAAACCACATTCTCACCACACGAACCTAACAAACTTTTCAACAAATGTATCGAGAAAACAAAATTCGAATCATCCACTCCGACAAGAATATTTAAAAAATGTATTCAACAAACCACATTCTCACCACACGAACCTAACAAACTATTCAACAAATGTACCGAGAAAACAACATTCGAATCATCCACTCCGACAAAAATATTTAAAACATGTATTCAACAAACCACATTCTCACCAGACGAACCTAACAAACTATTAAAGATGTGTATTCAACAAACCACATTCTCACCAGACGAACCTAACAAACTATTCAACAAATGTATCGAGAAAACAACATTCGAAACATCCACTCCGACAAAAATATTTAAAAAATGTATTCAACAAACCACATTCTCACCACACGAACCTAACAAACTATTCAACAAATGTATCGAGAAAACAACATTCGAATCATCCACTCCGACAAAAATATTTAAAAAATGTATTCAACAAACCACATTCTCACCAGACGAACCTAACAAACTATTAAAGATGTGTATTCAACAAACCACACTCTCACCACACGAACCTAACAAACTTTTCAACAAATGTATCGAGAAAACAAAATTCGAATCATCCACTCCGACAAGAATATTTAAAAAATGTATTCAACAAACCACATTCTCACAAGACGAACCTAACATACTATTCAACAAATGTATCGAGAAAACAACATTCGAATCATCCACTCCGACAAAAATATTAAAAAAATGTATTCAACAAACCACATTCTCACCAGACGAACCTAACAAACTATTCAACAAATGTATCGACAAAACAAGGTTCGAGTCATCCACTCCGACAAAAATACTTAAAAAATGTATTCAACAAACCACATTCTCACCATACGAACCTAACAAACTATTAAAGATGTGTATTCAACAAACCACATTCTCACCAGACGAACCTAACAAACTATTCAACAAATGTATCGACAAAACAACATTCGAGTCATCCACTCCGACAAAAATATTTAAAAAATGTATTCAACAAACCACATTCTCACCAGACGAACCTAACAAACTATTAAAGATGTGTATTGAACAAACCAAATTCTCACCAGACGAACCTAACAAACTATTCAACAAATGTATCGAGAAAACAACATTCGAACTATCCACTCCGACAAAATTATTTAAAAAATGTATTCAACAAACCACATTCTCACCAGACGAACCTAAAAAACTATTAAAGATGTGTATTGAACAAACCAAATTCTCACCAGACGAACCTAACAAACTATTTAACAAATGTATCGAGAAAACAACATTCGAACTATCCACTCCGACAAAATTATTTAAAAAATGTATTCAACAAACCACATTCTCACCAGACGAACCTAACAAACTATTCAACAAATGTATCGACAAAACAAGGTTCGAGTCATCCACTCCGACAAAAATATTTAAAAAATGTATTCAACAAACCAAATTCTCACCAGACGAACCTAACAAATTATTCAACAAATGTATCGACAAAACAACATTCAAATCATCCACTCCGACAAAAATATTTAAAAAATGTATTCAACAAACCACATTCTCACCATACGAACCTGACAAACTATTAAAGATGTGTATTCAACAAACCACATTCTCACCAGACGAACCTAACAAACTATTCAACAAATGTATCGACAAAACAACATTCAAATCATCCACTCCGACAAAAATATTTAAAAAATGTATTCAACAAACCACATTCTCACCAGACGAACCTAACAAACTATTAAAGATGTGTATTGAACAAACCAAATTCTCACCAGACGAAGCTAACAAACTATTCAACAAATGTATCGAGAAAACAACATTCGAACTATCCACTCCGACAAAAATATTTAAAAAATGTATTCAACAAACCACATTCTCACCAGACGAACCTAACAAACTATTAAAGATGTGTATTCAACAAACCACATTCTCACCAGACGAACCTAACAAACTATTCAACAAATGTATCGAGAAAACAACATTCGAGTCATCCACTCCGACAAAAATATTTAAAAAATGTATTCAACAAACCACATTCTCACCAGACGAACCTAACAAACTATTAAAGATGTGTATTGAACAAACCAAATTCTCACCAGACGAACCTAACAAACTATTCAACAAATGTATCGACAAAACAACATTCAAATCATCCACTCCGACAAAAATATTTAAAAAATGTATTCAACAAACCACATTCTCACCAGACGAACCTAACAAACTATTAAAGATGTGTATTGAACAAACCAAATTCTCACCAGACGAAGCTAACAAACTATTCAACAAATGTATCGAGAAAACAACATTCGAACTATCCACTCCGACAAAAATATTTAAAAAATGTATTCAACAAACCACATTCTCACCAGACGAACCTAACAAACTATTAAAGATGTGTATTCAACAAACCACATTCTCACCAGACGAACCTAACAAACTATTCAACAAATGTATCGAGAAAACAACATTCGAGTCATCCACTCCGACAAAATTATTTAAAAAATGTATTCAACAAACCACATTCTCACCAGACGAACCTAACAAACTATTCAACAAATGTATCGACAAAACAAGGTTCGAGTCATCCACTCCGACAAAAATACTTAAAAAATGTATTCAACAAACCAAATTCTCACCAGACGAACCTAACAAACTATTCAACAAATGTATCGACAAAACAACATTCAAATCATCCACTCCGACAAAAATATTTAAAAAATGTATTCAACAAACCACATTCTCACCATACGAACCTAACAAACTATTAAAGATGTGTATTCAACAAACCACATTCTCACCAGACGAACCTAACAAACTATTAAAGATGTGTATTCAACAAACCACATTCTCACCAGACGAACCTAACAAACTATTCAACAAATGTATCGAGAAAAGAACATTCGAACCATTCACTCCGACAAAAATATTTAAAAAATGTATTCAACAAACCACATTCTCACCAGTCGAACCTAACAAACTATTCAACAAATGTATCGAGAAAAGAACATTCAAATCATCCACTCCGACAAAAATATTTAAAAAATGTATTCAGCAAACCACATTCTCACCAGACGAACCTAACAAACTATTAAAGATGTGTATTCAACAAACCACATTCTCACCAGACGAACCTAACAAACTATTCAACAAATGTATCGAGAAAACAACATTCGAGTCATCCACTCCGACAAAAATATTTAAAAAATGTATTCAACAAACCACATTCTCACCAGACGAACCTAACAAACTATTAAAGATGTGTATTCAACAAACCACATTCTCACCAGACGAACCTAACAAACTATTCAACAAATGTATCGAGAAAACAACATTCGAATCATCCACTCCGACAAAAATATTGAAAAAATGTATTCAACAAACCACATTCTCACCAGACGAACCTACCAAACTATTAAAGATGTGTATTCAACAAACCACATTCTCACCAGACGAACCTAACAAACTATTCAACAAATGTATCGAGAAAACAAAATTCGAATCATCCACTCCGACAAAAATATTTAAAAAATGTATTCAACAAACCACATTCTCACCAGACGAACCTAACAAACTATTAAAGATGTGTTTTCAACAAACCACACTCTCACCACACGAACCTAACAAACTATTCAACAAATGTATCGAGAAAACAACATTCGAGTCATCCACTCCGACAAAAATATTTAAAAAATGTATTCAACAAACCACATTCTCACCAGACGAACCTAACAAACTATTAAAGATGTGTATTCAACAAACCACATTCTCACCAGACGAACCTAACAAACTATTCAACAAATGTATCGAGAAAACAACATTCGAAACATCCACTCCGACAAAAATATTTAAAAAATGTATTCAACAAACCACATTCTCACCACACGAACCTAACATACTATTCAACAAATGTATCGAGAAAACAACATTCGAATCATCCACTCCGACAAAAATATTTAAAACATGTATTCAACAAACCAAATTCTCACCAGACGAACCTAACAAACTATTAAAGATGTGTATTCAACAAACCACATTCTCACCAGACGAACCTAACAAACTATTCAACAAATGTATCGAGAAAACAACATTCGAATCATCCACTCCGACAAAAATATTGAAAAAATGTATTCAACAAACCACATTCTCACCAGACGAACCTACCAAACTATTAAAGATGTGTATTCAACAAACCACATTCTCACCAGACGAACCTAACAAACTATTCAACAAATGTATCGAGAAAACAAAATTCGAATCATCCACTCCGACAAAAATATTTAAAAAATGTATTCAACAAACCACATTCTCACCAGACGAACCTAACAAACTATTAAAGATGTGTTTTCAACAAACCACACTCTCACCACACGAACCTAACAAACTTTTCAACAAATGTATCGAGAAAACAAAATTCGAATCATCCACTCCGACAAGAATATTTAAAAAATGTATTCAACAAACCACATTCTCACCAGACGAACCTAACATACTATTCAACAAATGTATCGAGAAAACAACATTCGAATCATCCACTCCGACAAAAATATTTAAAACATGTATTCAACAAACCACATTCTCACCAGACGAACCTACCAAACTATTAAAGATGTGTATTCAACAAACCACATTCTCACCAGACGAACCTAACAAACTATTCAACAAATGTATCGAGAAAACAACATTCGAATCATCCACTCCGACAAAAATATTAAAAAAATGTATTCAACAAACCACATTCTCACCAGACGAACCTAACAAACTATTAAAGATGTGTATTCAACAAACCACATTCTCACCATACAAACCTAACAAACTATTTAATAAATGTATGGAGAAAACTACATTCGAACCAGCCACTCCGACAAAAATATTTAAGGAATGTATTCAACAAACCACATTCTCACCAGACGAACCTAACAAACTATTAAAGATGTGTATTGAACAAACCACATTCTCACCATGCGAACCTCAGAAATTATTCAAGAAGTGTATTGACCAAGCTACATTCGCAACAGAAGAACCAAACATACTATTTAAGAAGTGTATTGACCAAACCACATTCTCACCAGACGCACCAAACAGACTATTCAAGAAGTGTATTGACCAAACTACATTCTCACCAGACCTACCTAAGAAGCTATTCAAGAAGTGTATTGACCAAACCCCATTCTCACCAGACGAACCTAAGAAGCTATTCAAGAAATGTATTGAACAAACCACATTCTCACCATACGAGCCTCAGAAATTATTCAAGAAGTGTATTGACCAAGCTACATTCGCAACAGAAGAACCAAACAAACTATTTAAGAAGTGTATTGACCAAACCACATTCTCACCAGACGAACCTAAGAAGCTATTCAAGAAATGTATTGAACAAACCACATTCTCACCAGACGAGCCTCAGAAATTATTCAAGAAGTGTATTGACCAAACCACATTCTCACCAGACGAACCAAACAGACTATTCAAGAAGTGTATTGACCAAACCACATTCTCACCAGACGCACCAAACAGACTATTCAAGAAGTGTATTGACCAAACTACATTCTCACCAGACCGACCTAAGCAGCTATTCAAGAAGTGTATTGACCAAACCACATTCTCACCAGACGAACCAAACAGACTATTCAAGAAGTGTATTGACCAAACCACATTCTCACCGGACGAACCAAACAGACTATTCAAGAAGTGTATTGACCAAACTACATTCTCACCAGACCTACCTAAGAAGCTATTCAAGAAGTGTATTGACCAAACCACATTCTCACCAGACGAGCCTCAGAAATTATTCAAGAAGTGTATTGACCAAACCACATTCTCACCAGACGAACCAAACAGACTATTCAAGAAGTGTATTGACCAAACCACATTCTCACCAGACGAACCAAACAGACTATTCAAGAAGTGTATTGACCAAACTACATTCTCACCAGACCTACCTAAGAAGCTATTCAAGAAGTGTATTGACCAAACCACATTCTCACCAGACGAACCAAACAGACTATTTAAGAAGTGTATTGACCAAACCACATTCTCACCAGACGAACCAAACAGACTTTGCAAGAAGTGTATTGACCAAACCACATTCTCACCAGACGCACCAAACAGACTATTCAAGAAGTGTATTGACCAAACCACATTCTCACCAGACGAACCAAACAGACTATTCAAGAAGTGTATTTACCAAACTACATTCTCACCAGACCTACCTAAGAAGCTATTCAAGAAATGTATTGACCAAACCACATTCTCACCAGACGAACCTAAGGAACTATTCAAGAAGTGTATTGACCAAACTACATTCTCACCAGACCTACCTAAGAAGCTATTCAAGAAGTGTATTGACCAAACCACATTCTCACCAGACGAACCAAACAGACTATTCAAGAAGTGTATTGACCAAACTACATTCTCACCAGACCTACCTAAGAAGCTATTCAAGAAGTGTATTGACCAAACCACATTCTCACCAGACGAACCTAAGAAGCTATTCAAGAAATGTATTGAACAAACCACATTCTCACCAGACGAACCAAACAGACTATTCAAGAAGTGTATTGACCAAACCACATTCTCACCAGACGAACCAAACAGACTATTCAAGAAGTGTATTGACCAAACTACATTCTCACCAGACCTACCTAAGAAGCTTTTCAAGAAGTGTATTGACCAAACCACATTCTCACCAGACGAACCAAACAGACTATTTAAGAAGTGTATTGACCAAACCACATTCTCACCAGACGCACCAAACAGACTATTCAAGAAGTGTATTGACCAAACTACATTCTCACCAGACCGAAATAAGAAGCTATTCAAGAAGTGTATTGACCAAACCACATTCTCACCAGACGAACCAAACAGACTATTCAAGAAGTGTATTGACCAAACCACATTCTCACCAGACGAACCAAACAGACTATTCAAGAAGTGTATTGACCAAACTACATTCTCATCAGACCTACCTAAGAAGCTATTCAAGAAATGTATTGACCAAACCACATTCTCACCAGACGAACCTAGGAAACTATTCAAGAAGTGTATTGACCAAACCACATTCTCACCAGACCGAAATAAGAAGCTATTCAAGAAGTGTATTGACCAAACCACATTCTCACCAGACGAACCAAACAGACTATTCAAGAAGTGTATTGACCAAACCACATTCTCACCAGACGAACCAAACAGACTATTCAAGAAGTGTATTGACCAAACTACATTCTCACCAAACGAACCTAAGAAGCTATTCAAGAAATGTATTGAACAAACCACATTCTCACCAGACGAGCCTCAGAAATTATTCAAGAAGTGCATTGACCAAACCACATTCTCACCAGACGCACCAAACAGACTATTCAAGAAGTGTGTTGACCAAACTACATTCTCACCAGACCGAAATAAGAAGCTATTCAAGAAGTGTATTGACCAAACCACATTCTCACCAGACGAACCAAACAGACTATTCAAGAAGTGTATTGACCAAACTACATTCTCACCAAACGAACCTAAGAAGCTATTCAATAAATGTATTGAACAAACCACATTCTCACCAGACGAGCCTCAGAAATTATTCAAGAAGTGCATTGACCAAACTACATTCTCACCAGACGAACCAAACAGACTATTCAAGAAGTGTATTGACCAAACTACATTCTCACCAGACGAACCTAAGAAGCTATTCAAGAAATGTATTGACCAAACGACATTCTTACCAGACGAACCTAAGAAGCTATTCAAGAAATGTATTGAACAAACCACATTCTCACCAGATGGGTCTCAGAAATTATTCAAGAAGTGTATTGACCAAACCAAATTCGCAACAGACGAACCAAACAGACTATTCAAGAAGTGTATTGACCAAACTACATTCTCACCAGACGAACCTAAGAAGCTATTCAAGAAGTGTATTGACCAAACGACATTCTTACCAGACGAACCTAAGAAGCTATTCAAGAAATGTATTGAACAAACCACATTCTCACCAGATGGGCCTCAGAAATTATTCAAGAAGTGTATTGACCAAACCAAATTCGCAACAGACGAACCAAACAGACTATTCAAGAAGTGTATTGACCGAACCACATTCTCACCAGACGAACCTAAGAAGCTATTCAAGAAATGTATTGAACAAACCACATTCTCACCAGATGGGCCTCAGAAATTATTCAAGAAGTGTATTGACCAAACCAAATTCGCAACAGACGAACCAAACAGACTATTCAAGAAGTGTATTGACCGAACCACATTCTCACCAGACGAACCTAAGAAGCTATTCAAGAAATGTATTGAACAAACCACATTCTCACCAGATGGGCCTCAGAAATTATTCAAGAAGTGTATTGACCAAACCAAATTCGCAACAGACGAACCAAACAGACTATTCAAGAAGTGTATTGACCAAACTACATTCTCACCAGACCTACCTAAGAAACTATTCAAGAAGTGTATTGACCAAACCACATTCTCACCAAACGAACCTAAGAAGCTATTCAAGAAATGTATTGAACAAACCACATTCTCACCAGACGAGCCTCAGAAATTATTCAAGAAGTGTATTGACCAAACCACATTCTCACCAGACGAACCAAACAGACTATTCAAGAAGTGTATTGACAAAACCACATTCTCACCAGACGAGCCTCAGAAACTATTCAAGAAATGTATTGACCGAACCACATTCTCACCAGACGAACCAAACAGACTATTCAAGGAGTGTATTGACCAAACTACATTCTCACCAGACCTACCTAAGAAGCTATTCAAGAAATGTATTGACCAAACGACATTCTTACCAGACGAGCCTCAGAAATTGTTCAAGAAGTGTATTGACAAAACCACATTCTCACCAGACGAACCAAACAGACTATTCAAGAAGTGTATTGACCAAACCACATTCTCACCAGACGAGCCTCAGAAACTATTCAAGAAATGTATTGACCAAACCACATTCTCACTAGACGAACCAAACAGACTATTCAAGAAGTGTATTGACCAAACTACATTCTCACCAGACGAACCAAACAGACTATTCAAGAAGTGTATTGACCAAACTACATTCTCACCAGACGAACCTAAGAAGCTATTCAAGAAATGTATTGACCAAACGACATTCTTACCAGACGAACCTAAGAAGCTATTCAAGAAATGTATTGAACAAACCACATTCTCACCAGATGGGCCTCAGAAATTATTCAAGAAGTGTATTGACCAAATGACATTCTTACCAAGCGAACCGAAGAATTTATTCAAGAAATGTATTGAACAAACGACATTCTTACCAGACGAGCCTCAGAAATTGTTCAAGAAATGTATTGACCGAACCACATTCTCACCAGACGAACCAAACAGACTATTCAAGGAGTGTATTGACCAAACTACATTCTCACCAGACCTACCTAAGAAGCTATTCAAGAAATGTATTGACCAAACGACATTCTTACCAGACGAGCCTCAGAAATTGTTCAAGAAGTGTATTGACAAAACCACATTCTCACCAGACGAACCAAACAGACTATTCAAGAAGTGTATTGACCAAACCACATTCTCACCAGACGAGCCTCAGAAACTATTCAAGAAATGTATTGACCAAACCACATTCTCACTAGACGAACCAAACAGACTATTCAAGAAGTGTATTGACCAAACTACATTCTCACCAGACGAACCAAACAGACTATTCAAGAAGTGTATTGACCAAACTACATTCTCACCAGACGAACCTAAGAAGCTATTCAAGAAATGTATTGACCAAACGACATTCTTACCAGACGAACCTAAGAAGCTATTCAAGAAATGTATTGAACAAACCACATTCTCACCAGATGGGCCTCAGAAATTATTCAAGAAGTGTATTGACCAAACCAAATTCGCAACAGACGAACCAAACAGACTATTCAAGAAGTGTATTGACCAAACTACATTCTCACCAGACGAACCTAAGAAGCTATTCAAGAAGTGTATTGACCAAACGACATTCTTACCAGACGAACCTAAGAAGCTATTCAAGAAATGTATTGAACAAACCACATTCTCACCAGATGGGCCTCAGAAATTATTCAAGAAGTGTATTGACCAAACCAAATTCGCAACAGACGAACCAAACAGACTATTCAAGAAGTGTATTGACCGAACCACATTCTCACCAGACGAACCTAAGAAGCTATTCAAGAAATGTATTGAACAAACCACATTCTCACCAGATGGGCCTCAGAAATTATTCAAGAAGTGTATTGACCAAACCAAATTCGCAACAGACGAACCAAACAGACTATTCAAGAAGTGTATTGACCGAACCACATTCTCACCAGACGAACCTAAGAAGTTATTCAAGAAATGTATTGAACAAACCACATTCTCACCAGACGAACCTAAGAAGCTATTCAAGAAATGTATTGACCAAACGACATTCTTACCAGACGAACCTAAGAAGCTATTCAAGAAATGTATTGAACAAACCACATTCTCACCAGATGGGCCTCAGAAATTATTCAAGAAGTGTATTGACCAAACCAAATTCGCAACAGACGAACCAAACAGACTATTCAAGAAGTGTATTGACCAAACTACATTCTCATCAGACGAACCTAAGAAGCTATTCAAGAAATGTATTGACCAAACGACATTCTTACCAGACGAACCTAAGAAGCTATTCAAGAAATGTATTGAACAAACCACATTCTCACCAGATGGGCCTCAGAAATTATTCAAGAAGTGTATTGACCAAACCAAATTCGCAACAGACGAACCAAACAGACTATTCAAGAAGTGTATTGACCAAACTACAGTCTCACCAGACGAACCTAAGAAGCTATTCAAGAAATGTATTGAACAAACCACATTCTCACCAGATGGGCCTCAGAAATTATTCAAGAAGTGTATTGACCAAACCAAATTCGCAACAGACGAACCAAACAGACTATTCCAGAAGTGTATTGACCGAACCACATTCTCACCAGACGAACCTAAGAAGTTATTCAAGAAATGTATTGAACAAACCACATTCTCACCAGACGAGCCTCAGAAATTATTCAAGAAGTGTATTGACCAAACGACGTTCTCACCAGACGAACCTAAGAAACTATTCAAGAAATGTGTTGAACAAACCACATTCTCACCAGACGAGCCTCAGAAATTATTCAAGAAGTGTATTGACCAAACCACATTCGCAACAGACGAACCAGACAGACTATTCAAGAAGTGTATTGACCAAACTACATTCTCACCATACGAACCTAAGAAGCTATTCAAGAAATGTATTGACCAAACGACATTCTTACCAGACGAACCTAAGAAGCTATTCAAGAAATGTATTGAACAAACCACATTCTCACCAGATGGGCCTCAGAAATTATTCAAGGAGTGTATTGACCAAACCAAATTCGCAACAGACGAACCAAACAGACTATTCAAGAAGTGTATTGACCAAACTACATTCTCACCAGACGAACCTAAGAAGCTATTCAAGAAGTGTATTGACCAAACCATATTCTCACCAGACGAACCTAAGAAGTTATTCAAGAAATGTATTGAACAAACCACATTCTCACCAGATGGGCCTCAGAAATTATTCAAGAAGTGTATTGACCAAACTACATTCTCACCAGACGAACCTAAGAAGCTATTCAAGAAATGTATTGAACAAACCACATTCTCACCAGATGGGCCTCAGAAATTATTCAAGAAGTGTATTGACCAAACCAAATTCGCAACAGATGAACCAAACAGACTATTCAAGAAGTGTATTGACCGAACCACATTCTCACCAGACGAACCTAAGAAGTTATTCAAGAAATGTATTGAACAAACCACATTCTCAGCAGACGAGCCTCAGAAATTATTCAAGAAGTGTATTGACCAAACGACGTTTTTACCAGGCGAACCTAAGAAACTATTCAAGAAATGTGTTGAACAAACCACATTCTCACCAGACGAGCCTCAGAAATTATTCAAGAAGTGTATTTACCAAACCACATTCGCAACAGACGAACCAAACAGACTATTCAAGAAGTGTATTGACCAAACTACATTCTCACCAGACGAACCTAAGAAGCTATTCAAGAAGTGTATTGACCAAACCATATTCTCACCAGAAGAGCCGCAGATATTATTCAAGAAATGTATCGACCAAGCTATATTCGCAACAGATGAACCAAACAGACTATTCAAGAAGTGTATTGACCAAATTACATTCTCACCAGACGAACCTAAGAAGCTATTCAAGAAATGTATTGACCAAACCACATTCTCACCAGATGGGCCTCAGAAATTATTCAAGAAGTGTATTGACCAAACCAAATTCGCAACAGACGAACCAAACAGACTATTCAAGAAGTGTATTGACCAAACTACATTCTCACCAGATGAACCTAAGAAGCTATTCAAGAAATGTATTGACCAAACCACATTCTCACCAGATGGTCCTCAGAAATTATTCAAGAAGTGTATTGACCAAACCAAATTCGCAACAGACGAACCAAACAGACTATTCAAGAAGTGTATTGACCAAACTACATTCTCACCAGACGAACCTAAGAAGTTATTCAAGAAATGTATTGAACAAACCACATTCTCACCAGACGAGCCTCAGAAATTATTCAAGAAGTGTATTGACCAAACGACGTTCTCACCAGACGAACCTAAGAAACTATTCAAGAAATGTGTTGAACAAACCACATTCTCACCAGACGAGCCTCAGAAATTATTCAAGAAGTGTATTGACCAAACCACATTCGCAACAGACGAACCAAACAGACTATTCAAGAAGTGTATTGACCAAACTACATTCTCATCAGACGAACCTAAGAAGCTATTCAAGAAATGTATTGACCAAACGACATTCTTACCAGACGAACCTAAGAAGCTATTCAAGAAATGTATTGAACAAACCACATTCTCACCAGATGGGCCTCAGAAATTATTCAAGGAGTGTATTGACCAAACCAAATTCGCAACAGACGAACCAAACAGACTATTCAAGAAGTGTATTGACCAAACTACATTCTCACCAGACGGACCTAAGAAGCTATTCAAGAAATGTATTGAACAAACCACATTCTTACCAGACGAACCTAAGAAGCTATTCAAGAAATGTATTGAACAAACCACATTCTCACCAGATGGGCCTCAGAAATTATTCAAGGAGTGTATTGACCAAACCAAATTCGCAACAGACGAACCAAACAGACTATTCAAGAAGTGTATTGACCAAACTACATTCTCACCAGAAGAGCCTCAGATATTATTCAAGAAATGTATCGACCAAGCTATATTCGCAACAGATGAACCAAACAGACTATTCAAGAAGTGTATTGACCAAATTACATTCTCACCAGACGAGCCTAAGAAGCTATTCAAGAAATGTATTGACCAAACCACATTCTCACCAGATGGGCCTCAGAAATTATTCAAGAAGTGTATTGACCAAACCAAATTCGCAACAGACGAACCAAACAGACTATTCAAGAAGTGTATTGACCAAACTACATTCTCACCAGACGAACCTAAGAAGCTATTCAAGAAATGTATTGAACAAACCACATTCTTACCAGACGAACCTAAGAAGCTATTCAAGAAATGTATTGAACAAACCACATTCTCACCAGATGGGCCTCAGAAATTATTCAAGAAGTGTATTGACCAAACCAAATTCGCAACAGACGAACCAAACAGACTATTCAAGAAGTGTATTGACCAAACTACATTCTCACCAGACGAACCTAAGAAGCTATTCAAGAAATGTATTGACCAAACGACATTCTTACCAGACGAACCTAAGAAGCTATTCAAGAAATGTATTGAACAAACCACATTCTCACAAGATGGGCCTCAGAAATTATTCAAGAAGTGTATTGTACAAACCAAATTCGCAACAGACGAACCAAACAGACTATTCAAGAAGTGTATTGACCAAACTACATTCTCACCAGACGAACCTAAGAAGCTATTCAAGAAATGTATTGACCAAACGACATTCTTACCAGACGAACCTAAGAAGCTATTCAAGAAATGTATTGAACAAACCACATTCTCACCAGGTGGGCCTCAGAAATTATTCAAGAAGTGTATTGACCAAACTACATTCTCACCAGACGAACCTAAGAAGCTATTCAAGAAATGTATTGACCAAACGACATTCTTACCAGACGAACCTAAGAAGCTATTCAAGAAATGTATTGAACAAACCACATTCTCACCAGATGGGCCTCAGAAATTATTCAAGAAGTGTATTGACCAAACCAAATTCGCAACAGACGAACCAAACAGACTATTCAAGAAGTGTATTGACCAAACTACATTCTCACCAGACGAACCTAAGAAGCTATTCAAGAAATGTATTGACCAAACGACATTCTTACCAGACGAACCTAAGAAGCTATTCAAGAAATGTATTGAACAAACCACTTTCTCACAAGATGGGCCTCAGAAATTATTCAAGAAGTGTATTGACCAAACCAAATTCGCAACAGACGAACCAAACAGACTATTCAAGAAGTGTATTGACCAAACTACATTCTCACCAGACGAACCTAAGAAGCTATTCAAGAAATGTATTGACCAAACGACATTCTTACCAGACGAACCTAAGAAGCTATTCAAGAAATGTATTGAACAAACCACATTCTCACCAGGTGGGCCTCAGAAATTATTCAAGAAGTGTATTGACCAAACTACATTCTCACCAGACGAACCTAAGAAGCTATTCAAGAAATGTATTGACCAAACGACATTCTTACCAGACGAACCTAAGAAGCTATTCAAGAAATGTATTGAACAAACCACATTTACACCAGACGAACCTAAGAAGCTATTCAAGAAATGTATTGAACAAACCACATTCTCACAAGATGGGCCTCAGAAATTATTCAAGAAGTGTATTGACCAAACCAAATTCGCAACAGACGAACCAAACAGACTATTCAAGAAGTGTATTGACCAAACTACATTCTCACCAG
The DNA here is from genome assembly GCF_042242935.1 of Bactrocera oleae. NCBI lineage: Eukaryota > Metazoa > Arthropoda > Insecta > Diptera > Tephritidae > Bactrocera > Bactrocera oleae. The sequence continues at coordinate 8,992,284 of NC_091539.1, forward strand.
ACGAACCTAAGAAGCTATTCAAGAAATGTATTGAACAAACCACATTTACACCAGACGAACCTAAGAAGCTATTCAAGAAATGTATTGAACAAACCACATTCTCACCAGATGGGCCTCAGAAATTATTCAAGAAGTGTATTGACCAAACCAAATTCGCAACAGACGAACCAAACAGACTATTCAAGAAGTGTATTGACCAAACTACATTCTCACCAGACGAACCTAAGAAGCTATTCAAGAAATGTATTGACCAAACGACATTCTTACCAGACGAACCTAAGAAGCTATTCAAGAAATGTATTGAACAAACCACATTCTCACCATGTGGGCCTCAGAAATTATTCAAGAAGTGTATTGACCAAACTACATTCTCACCAGACGAACCTAAGAAGCTATTCAAGAAATGTATTGACCAAACGACATTCTTACCAGACGAACCTAAGAAGCTATTCAAGAAATGTATTGAACAAACCACATTCTCACCAGATGGGCCTCAGAAATTATTCAAGAAGTGTATTGACCAAACCAAATTCGCAACAGACGAACCAAACAGACTATTCAAGAAGTGTATTGACCAAACTACATTCTCACCAGAAGAACCTAAGAAGCTATTCAAGAAATGTATTGACCAAACGACATTCTTACCAGACGAACCTAAGAAGCTATTCAAGAAATGTATTGAACAAACCACATTCTCACAAGATGGGCCTCAGAAATTATTCAAGAAGTGTATTGTACAAACCAAATTCGCAACAGACGAACCAAACAGACTATTCAAGAAGTGTATTGACCAAACTACATTCTCACCAGACGAACCTAAGAAGCTATTCAAGAAATGTATTGACCAAACGACATTCTTACCAGACGAACCTAAGAAGCTATTCAAGAAATGTATTGAACAAACCACATTCTCACCAGGTGGGCCTCAGAAATTATTCAAGAAGTGTATTGACCAAACTACATTCTCACCAGACGAACCTAAGAAGCTATTCAAGAAATGTATTGACCAAACGACATTCTTACCAGACGAACCTAAGAAGCTATTCAAGAAATGTATTGAACAAACCACATTCTCACCAGATGGGCCTCAGAAATTATTCAAGAAGTGTATTGACCAAACCAAATTCGCAACAGACGAACCAAACAGACTATTCAAGAAGTGTATTGACCAAACTACATTCTCACCAGACGAACCTAAGAAGCTATTCAAGAAATGTATTGACCAAACGACATTCTTACCAGACGAACCTAAGAAGCTATTCAAGAAATGTATTGAACAAACCACATTCTCACAAGATGGGCCTCAGAAATTATTCAAGAAGTGTATTGACCAAACCAAATTCGCAACAGACGAACCAAACAGACTATTCAAGAAGTGTATTGACCAAACTACATTCTCACCAGACGAACCTAAGAAGCTATTCAAGAAATGTATTGACCAAACGACATTCTTACCAGACGAACCTAAGAAGCTATTCAAGAAATGTATTGAACAAACCACATTCTCACCAGGTGGGCCTCAGAAATTATTCAAGAAGTGTATTGACCAAACTACATTCTCACCAGACGAACCTAAGAAGCTATTCAAGAAATGTATTGACCAAACGACATTCTTACCAGACGAACCTAAGAAGCTATTCAAGAAATGTATTGAACAAACCACATTCTCACAAGATGGGCCTCAGAAATTATTCAAGAAGTGTATTGACCAAACCAAATTCGCAACAGACGAACCAAACAGACTATTCAAGAAATGTATTGACCAAACTACATTCTCACCAGACGAACCTAAGAAGCTATTCAAGAAATGTATTGACCAAACGACATTCTTACCAGACGAACCTAAGAAGCTATTCAAGAAATGTATTGAACAAACCACATTCTCACCAGGTGGGCCTCAGAAATTATTCAAGAAGTGTATTGACCAAACTACATTCTCACCAGACGAACCTAAGAAGCTATTCAAGAAATGTATTGACCAAACGACATTCTTACCAGACGAACCTAAGAAGCTATTCAAGAAATGTATTGAACAAACCACATTCTCACAAGATGGGCCTCAGAAATTATTCAAGAAGTGTATTGACCAAACCAAATTCGCAACAGACGAACCAAACAGACTATTCAAGAAGTGTATTGACCAAACTACATTCTCACCAGACGAACCTAAGAAGCTATTCAAGAAATGTATTGACCAAACGACATTCTTACCAGACGAACCTAAGAAGCTATTCAAGAAATGTATTGAACAAACCACATTCTCACCAGATGGGCCTCAGAAATTATTCAAGAAGTGTATTGACCAAACCAAATTCGCAACAGACGAACCAAACAGACTATTCAAGAAGTGTATTGACCAAACTACATTCTCACCAGACGAACCTAAGAAGCTATTCAAGAAATGTATTGACCAAACGACATTCTTACCAGACGAACCTAAGAAGCTATTCAAGAAATGTATTGACCAAACGACATTCTTACCAGACGAACCTAAGAAGCTATTCAAGAAATGTATTGAACAAACCACATTCTCACAAGATGGGCCTCAGAAATTATTCAAGAAGTGTATTGACCAAACCAAATTCGCAACAGACGAACCAAACAGACTATTCAAGAAGTGTATTGACCAAACTACATTCTCACCAGACGAACCTAAGAAGCTATTCAAGAAATGTATTGACCAAACGACATTCTTACCAGACGAACCTAAGAAGCTATTCAAGAAATGTATTGAACAAACCACATTCTCACCAGATGGGCCTCAGAAATTATTCAAGAAGTGTATTGACCAAACCAAATTCGCAACAGACGAACCAAACAGACTATTCAAGAAGTGTATTGACCAAACTACATTCTCACCAGACGAACCTAAGAAGCTATTCAAGAAATGTATTGACCAAACGACATTCTTACCAGACGGGCCTCAGAAATTATTCAAGAAATGTATTGACCAAACCAAATTCGCAACAGACGAACCAAACAGACTATTCAAGAAGTGTATTGACCAAACTACATTCTCACCAGACGAACCTAAGAAGCTATTCAAGAAATGTCTTGACCAAACGACATTCTTACCAGACGAACCTAAGAAGCTATTCAAGAAATGTATTGAACAAACCACATTCTCACCAGATGGGCCTCAGAAATTATTCAAGAAGTGTATTGACCAAACTAAATTCGCAACAGACGAACCAAACAGACTATTCAAGAAGTGTATTGACCAAACTACATTCTCACCAGACGAACCTAAGAAGCTATTCAAGAAATGTATTGACCAAACGACATTCTTACCAGACGAACCTAAGAAGCTATTCAAGAAATGTATTGACCAAACCACATTTACACCAGACAAGCCTCAGAAATTATTCAAGAAGTGTATTGACCAAACCACATTCTCACCAGACGAACCTAAGAAGCTATTCAAGAAATGTATTGAACAAACCACATTTACACCAGACGAACCTAAAAATCTATTCAAGAAATGTATTGAACAAACCACATTCTCACCAGATGGGCCTCAGAAATTATTCAAGAAGTGTATTGACCAAACCAAATTCGCAACAGACGAACCAAACAGACTATTCAAGAAGTGTATTGACCAAACTACATTCTCACCAGACGAACCTAAGAAGCTATTCAAGAAATGTATTGACCAAACGACATTCTTACCAGACGAACCTAAGAAGCTATTCAAGAAATGTATTGAACAAACCACATTCTCACCAGACGGGCCTCAGAAATTATTCAAGAAGTGTATTGACCAAACCAAATTCGCAACAGACGAACCAAACAGACTATTCAAGAAGTGTATTGACCAAACTACATTCTCACCAGACGAACCTAAGAAGCTATTCAAGAAATGTATTGACCAAACGACATTCTTACCAGACGAACCTAAGAAGCTATTCAAGAAATGTATTGACCAAACCACATTTACACCAGACAAGCCTCAGAAATTATTCAAGAAGTGTATTGACCAAACCACATTCTCACCAGACGAACCTAAGAAGCTATTCAAGAAATGTATTGAACAAACCACATTTACACCAGACGAACCTAAAAAGCTATTCAAGAAATGTATTGAACAAACCACATTCTCACCAGATGGGCCTCAGAAATTATTCAAGAAGTGTATTGACCAAACCAAATTCGCAACAGATGAACCAAACAGACTATTCAAGAAGTGTATTGACCAAACTACATTCTCACCAGACGAACCTAAGAAGCTATTCAAGAAATGTATTGATCAAACCACATTTACACCAGACAAGCCTCAGAAATTATTCAAGAAGTGTATTGACCAAACCACATTCTCACCAGACGAACCTAAGAAGCTATTCAAGAAATGTATTGAACAAACCACATTTACACCAGACGAACCTAAAAAGCTATTCAAGAAATGTATTGAACAAACCACATTCTCACCAGATGGGCCTCAGAAATTATTCAAGAAGTGTATTGACCAAACTACATTCTCACCAGACGAACCTAAGAAGCTATTCAAGAAATGTATTGACCAAACGACATTCTTACCAGACGGGCCTCAGAAATTATTCAAGAAATGTATTGACCAAACCAAATTCGCAACAGACGAACCAAACAGACTATTCAAGAAGTGTATTGACCAAACTACATTCTCACCAGACGAACCTAAGAAGCTATTCAAGAAATGTATTGACCAAACGACATTCTTACCAGACGGGCCTCAGAAATTATTCAAGAAATGTATTGACCAAACCAAATTCGCAACAGACGAACCAAACAGACTATTCAAGAAGTGTATTGACCAAACTACATTCTCACCAGACGAACCTAAGAAGCTATTCAAGAAATGTATTGACCAAACCACATTTACACCAGACAAGCCTCAGAAATTATTCAAGAAGTGTATTGACCAAACCACATTCTCACCAGACGAACCTAAGAAGCTATTCAAGAAATGTATTGAACAAACCACATTTACACCAGACGAACCTAAAAAGCTATTCAAGAAATGTATTGAACAAACCACATTCTTACCAGATGGGCCTCAGAAATTATTCAAGAAGTGTATTGACCAAACCAAATTCGCAACAGATGAACCAAACAGACTATTCAAGAAGTGTATTGACCAAACTACATTCTCACCAGACGAACCTAAGAAGCTATTCAAGAAATGTATTGACCAAACGACATTCTTACCAGACGAACCTAAGAAGCTATTCAAGAAATGTATTGACCAAACCACATTTACACCAGACAAGCCTCAGAAATTATTCAAGAAGTGTATTGACCAAACCACATTCTCACCAGACGAACCTAAGAAGCTATTCAAGAAATGTATTGAACAAACCACATTTACACCAGACGAACCTAAAAAGCTATTCAAGAAATGTATTGAACAAACCACATTCTCACCAGATGGGCCTCAGAAATTATTCAAGAAGTGTATTGACCAAACCAAATTCGCAACAGACGAACCAAACAGACTATTCAAGAAGTGTATTGACCAAACTACATTCTCACCAGACGAACCTAAGAAGCTATTCAAGAAATGTATTGACCAAACGACATTCTTACCAGACGAACCTAAGAAGCTATTCAAGAAATGTATTGAACAAACCACATTCTCACAAGATGGGCCTCAGAAATTATTCAAGAAGTGTATTGTACAAACCAAATTCGCAACAGACGAACCAAACAGACTATTCAAGAAGTGTATTGACCAAACTACATTCTCACCAGACGAACCTAAGAAGCTATTCAAGAAATGTATTGACCAAACGACATTCTTACCAGACGAACCTAAGAAGCTATTCAAGAAATGTATTGAACAAACCACATTCTCACCAGGTGGGCCTCAGAAATTATTCAAGAAGTGTATTGACCAAACTACATTCTCACCAGACGAACCTAAGAAGCTATTCAAGAAATGTATTGACCAAACGACATTCTTACCAGACGAACCTAAGAAGCTATTCAAGAAATGTATTGAACAAACCACATTCTCACCAGATGGGCCTCAGAAATTATTCAAGAAGTGTATTGACCAAACCAAATTCGCAACAGACGAACCAAACAGACTATTCAAGAAGTGTATTGACCAAACTACATTCTCACCAGACGAACCTAAGAAGCTATTCAAGAAATGTATTGACCAAACGACATTCTTACCAGACGAACCTAAGAAGCTATTCAAGAAATGTATTGAACAAACCACATTCTCACAAGATGGGCCTCAGAAATTATTCAAGAAGTGTATTGACCAAACCAAATTCGCAACAGACGAACCAAACAGACTATTCAAGAAGTGTATTGACCAAACTACATTCTCACCAGACGAACCTAAGAAGCTATTCAAGAAATGTATTGACCAAACGACATTCTTACCAGACGAACCTAAAAAGCTATTCAAGAAATGTATTGAACAAACCACATTCTTACCAGATGGGCCTCAGAAATTATTCAAGAAGTGTATTGACCAAACCAAATTCGCAACAGATGAACCAAACAGACTATTCAAGAAGTGTATTGACCAAACTACATTCTCACCAGACGAACCTAAGAAGCTATTCAAGAAATGTATTGACCAAACGACATTCTTACCAGACGAACCTAAGAAGCTATTCAAGAAATGTATTGAACAAACCACATTCTCACCATGTGGGCCTCAGAAATTATTCAAGAAGTGTATTGACCAAACTACATTCTCACCAGACGAACCTAAGAAGCTATTCAAGAAATGTATTGACCAAACGACATTCTTACCAGACGAACCTAAGAAGCTATTCAAGAAATGTATTGAACAAACCACATTCTCACCAGATGGGCCTCAGAAATTATTCAAGAAGTGTATTGACCAAACCAAATTCGCAACAGACGAACCAAACAGACTATTCAAGAAGTGTATTGACCAAACTACATTCTCACCAGAAGAACCTAAGAAGCTATTCAAGAAATGTATTGACCAAACGACATTCTTACCAGACGAACCTAAGAAGCTATTCAAGAAATGTATTGAACAAACCACATTCTCACAAGATGGGCCTCAGAAATTATTCAAGAAGTGTATTGTACAAACCAAATTCGCAACAGACGAACCAAACAGACTATTCAAGAAGTGTATTGACCAAACTACATTCTCACCAGACGAACCTAAGAAGCTATTCAAGAAATGTATTGACCAAACGACATTCTTACCAGACGAACCTAAGAAGCTATTCAAGAAATGTATTGAACAAACCACATTCTCACCAGGTGGGCCTCAGAAATTATTCAAGAAGTGTATTGACCAAACTACATTCTCACCAGACGAACCTAAGAAGCTATTCAAGAAATGTATTGACCAAACGACATTCTTACCAGACGAACCTAAGAAGCTATTCAAGAAATGTATTGAACAAACCACATTCTCACCAGATGGGCCTCAGAAATTATTCAAGAAGTGTATTGACCAAACCAAATTCGCAACAGACGAACCAAACAGACTATTCAAGAAGTGTATTGACCAAACTACATTCTCACCAGACGAACCTAAGAAGCTATTCAAGAAATGTATTGACCAAACGACATTCTTACCAGACGAACCTAAGAAGCTATTCAAGAAATGTATTGAACAAACCACATTCTCACAAGATGGGCCTCAGAAATTATTCAAGAAGTGTATTGACCAAACCAAATTCGCAACAGACGAACCAAACAGACTATTCAAGAAGTGTATTGACCAAACTACATTCTCACCAGACGAACCTAAGAAGCTATTCAAGAAATGTATTGACCAAACGACATTCTTACCAGACGAACCTAAGAAGCTATTCAAGAAATGTATTGAACAAACCACATTCTCACCAGGTGGGCCTCAGAAATTATTCAAGAAGTGTATTGACCAAACTACATTCTCACCAGACGAACCTAAGAAGCTATTCAAGAAATGTATTGACCAAACGACATTCTTACCAGACGAACCTAAGAAGCTATTCAAGAAATGTATTGAACAAACCACATTCTCACAAGATGGGCCTCAGAAATTATTCAAGAAGTGTATTGACCAAACCAAATTCGCAACAGACGAACCAAACAGACTATTCAAGAAATGTATTGACCAAACTACATTCTCACCAGACGAACCTAAGAAGCTATTCAAGAAATGTATTGACCAAACGACATTCTTACCAGACGAACCTAAGAAGCTATTCAAGAAATGTATTGAACAAACCACATTCTCACCAGGTGGGCCTCAGAAATTATTCAAGAAGTGTATTGACCAAACTACATTCTCACCAGACGAACCTAAGAAGCTATTCAAGAAATGTATTGACCAAACGACATTCTTACCAGACGAACCTAAGAAGCTATTCAAGAAATGTATTGAACAAACCACATTCTCACAAGATGGGCCTCAGAAATTATTCAAGAAGTGTATTGACCAAACCAAATTCGCAACAGACGAACCAAACAGACTATTCAAGAAGTGTATTGACCAAACTACATTCTCACCAGACGAACCTAAGAAGCTATTCAAGAAATGTATTGACCAAACGACATTCTTACCAGACGAACCTAAGAAGCTATTCAAGAAATGTATTGAACAAACCACATTCTCACCAGATGGGCCTCAGAAATTATTCAAGAAGTGTATTGACCAAACCAAATTCGCAACAGACGAACCAAACAGACTATTCAAGAAGTGTATTGACCAAACTACATTCTCACCAGACGAACCTAAGAAGCTATTCAAGAAATGTATTGACCAAACGACATTCTTACCAGACGAACCTAAGAAGCTATTCAAGAAATGTATTGACCAAACGACATTCTTACCAGACGAACCTAAGAAGCTATTCAAGAAATGTATTGAACAAACCACATTCTCACAAGATGGGCCTCAGAAATTATTCAAGAAGTGTATTGACCAAACCAAATTCGCAACAGACGAACCAAACAGACTATTCAAGAAGTGTATTGACCAAACTACATTCTCACCAGACGAACCTAAGAAGCTATTCAAGAAATGTATTGACCAAACGACATTCTTACCAGACGAACCTAAGAAGCTATTCAAGAAATGTATTGAACAAACCACATTCTCACCAGATGGGCCTCAGAAATTATTCAAGAAGTGTATTGACCAAACCAAATTCGCAACAGACGAACCAAACAGACTATTCAAGAAGTGTATTGACCAAACTACATTCTCACCAGACGAACCTAAGAAGCTATTCAAGAAATGTATTGACCAAACGACATTCTTACCAGACGGGCCTCAGAAATTATTCAAGAAATGTATTGACCAAACCAAATTCGCAACAGACGAACCAAACAGACTATTCAAGAAGTGTATTGACCAAACTACATTCTCACCAGACGAACCTAAGAAGCTATTCAAGAAATGTCTTGACCAAACGACATTCTTACCAGACGAACCTAAGAAGCTATTCAAGAAATGTATTGAACAAACCACATTCTCACCAGATGGGCCTCAGAAATTATTCAAGAAGTGTATTGACCAAACTAAATTCGCAACAGACGAACCAAACAGACTATTCAAGAAGTGTATTGACCAAACTACATTCTCACCAGACGAACCTAAGAAGCTATTCAAGAAATGTATTGACCAAACGACATTCTTACCAGACGAACCTAAGAAGCTATTCAAGAAATGTATTGACCAAACCACATTTACACCAGACAAGCCTCAGAAATTATTCAAGAAGTGTATTGACCAAACCACATTCTCACCAGACGAACCTAAGAAGCTATTCAAGAAATGTATTGAACAAACCACATTTACACCAGACGAACCTAAAAATCTATTCAAGAAATGTATTGAACAAACCACATTCTCACCAGATGGGCCTCAGAAATTATTCAAGAAGTGTATTGACCAAACCAAATTCGCAACAGACGAACCAAACAGACTATTCAAGAAGTGTATTGACCAAACTACATTCTCACCAGACGAACCTAAGAAGCTATTCAAGAAATGTATTGACCAAACGACATTCTTACCAGACGAACCTAAGAAGCTATTCAAGAAATGTATTGAACAAACCACATTCTCACCAGACGGGCCTCAGAAATTATTCAAGAAGTGTATTGACCAAACCAAATTCGCAACAGACGAACCAAACAGACTATTCAAGAAGTGTATTGACCAAACTACATTCTCACCAGACGAACCTAAGAAGCTATTCAAGAAATGTATTGACCAAACGACATTCTTACCAGACGAACCTAAGAAGCTATTCAAGAAATGTATTGACCAAACCACATTTACACCAGACAAGCCTCAGAAATTATTCAAGAAGTGTATTGACCAAACCACATTCTCACCAGACGAACCTAAGAAGCTATTCAAGAAATGTATTGAACAAACCACATTTACACCAGACGAACCTAAAAAGCTATTCAAGAAATGTATTGAACAAACCACATTCTCACCAGATGGGCCTCAGAAATTATTCAAGAAGTGTATTGACCAAACCAAATTCGCAACAGATGAACCAAACAGACTATTCAAGAAGTGTATTGACCAAACTACATTCTCACCAGACGAACCTAAGAAGCTATTCAAGAAATGTATTGATCAAACCACATTTACACCAGACAAGCCTCAGAAATTATTCAAGAAGTGTATTGACCAAACCACATTCTCACCAGACGAACCTAAGAAGCTATTCAAGAAATGTATTGAACAAACCACATTTACACCAGACGAACCTAAAAAGCTATTCAAGAAATGTATTGAACAAACCACATTCTCACCAGATGGGCCTCAGAAATTATTCAAGAAGTGTATTGACCAAACTACATTCTCACCAGACGAACCTAAGAAGCTATTCAAGAAATGTATTGACCAAACGACATTCTTACCAGACGGGCCTCAGAAATTATTCAAGAAATGTATTGACCAAACCAAATTCGCAACAGACGAACCAAACAGACTATTCAAGAAGTGTATTGACCAAACTACATTCTCACCAGACGAACCTAAGAAGCTATTCAAGAAATGTATTGACCAAACGACATTCTTACCAGACGGGCCTCAGAAATTATTCAAGAAATGTATTGACCAAACCAAATTCGCAACAGACGAACCAAACAGACTATTCAAGAAGTGTATTGACCAAACTACATTCTCACCAGACGAACCTAAGAAGCTATTCAAGAAATGTATTGACCAAACCACATTTACACCAGACAAGCCTCAGAAATTATTCAAGAAGTGTATTGACCAAACCACATTCTCACCAGACGAACCTAAGAAGCTATTCAAGAAATGTATTGAACAAACCACATTTACACCAGACGAACCTAAAAAGCTATTCAAGAAATGTATTGAACAAACCACATTCTTACCAGATGGGCCTCAGAAATTATTCAAGAAGTGTATTGACCAAACCAAATTCGCAACAGATGAACCAAACAGACTATTCAAGAAGTGTATTGACCAAACTACATTCTCACCAGACGAACCTAAGAAGCTATTCAAGAAATGTATTGACCAAACGACATTCTTACCAGACGAACCTAAGAAGCTATTCAAGAAATGTATTGACCAAACCACATTTACACCAGACAAGCCTCAGAAATTATTCAAGAAGTGTATTGACCAAACCACATTCTCACCAGACGAACCTAAGAAGCTATTCAAGAAATGTATTGAACAAACCACATTTACACCAGACGAACCTAAAAAGCTATTCAAGAAATGTATTGAACAAACCACATTCTTACCAGATGGGCCTCAGAAATTATTCAAGAAGTGTATTGACCAAACCAAATTCGCAACAGATGAACCAAACAGACTATTCAAGAAGTGTATTGACCAAACTACATTCTCACCAGACGAACCTAAGAAGCTATTCAAGAAATGTATTGAACAAACCACATTTACACCAGACGAACCTAAAAAGCTATTCAAGAAATGTATTGAACAAACCACATTCTCACCAGATGGGCCTCAGAAATTATTCAAGAAGTGTATTGACCAAACCAAATTCGCAACAGATGAACCAAACAGACTATTCAAGAAGTGTATTGACCAAACTACATTCTCACCAGACGAACCTAAGAAGCTATTCAAGAAATGTATTGAACAAACCACATTTACACCAGACGAACCTAAAAAGCTATTCAAGAAATGTATTGAACAAACCACATTCTCACCAGATGGGCCTCAGAAATTATTCAAGAAGTGTATTGACCAAACCAAATTCGCAACAGATGAACCAAACAGACTATTCAAGAAGTGTATTGACCAAACTACATTCTCACCAGACGAACCTAAGAAGCTATTCGAGAAATGTATTGGACAAACCACATTTACACCAGACGAACCTAAAAAGCTATTCAAGAAATGTATTGAACAAACCACATTCTCACCAGATGGGCCTCAGAAATTATTCAAGAAGTGTATTGACCAAACCAAATTCGCAACAGATGAACCAAACAGACTATTCAAGAAGTGTATTGACCAAACTACATTCTTACCAGACGAACCTAAGAAGCTATTCAAGAAATGTATTGACCAAACCACATTTACACCAGACAAGCCTCAGAAATTATTCAAGAAGTGTATTGACCAAACCACATTCTCACCAGACGAACCTAAGAAGCTATTCAAGAAGTGTATTGACCAAACCACATTCTCACCAGACGAACCTAAGAAGCTATTCAAGAAATGTATTGAACAAACCACATTCTTACCAGATGGGCCTCAGAAATTATTCAAGAAGTGTATTGACCAAACCAAATTCGCAACAGATGAACCAAACAGACTATTCAAGAAGTGTATTGACCAAACTACATTCTCACCAGACGAACCTAAGAAGCTATTCAAGAAATGTATTGAACAAACCACATTTACACCAGACGAACCTAAAAAGCTATTCAAGAAATGTATTGAACAAACCACATTCTCACCAGATGGGCCTCAGAAATTATTCAAGAAGTGTATTGACCAAACCAAATTCGCAACAGATGAACCAAACAGACTATTCAAGAAGTGTATTGACCAAACTACATTCTCACCAGACGAACCTAAGAAGCTATTCAAGAAATGTATTGACCAAACCACATTCTCACCAGACGAACCTAAGAAGCTATTCAAGAAATGTATTGAACAAACCACATTTACACCAGACGAACCTAAAAAGCTATTCAAGAAATGTATTGAACAAACCACATTCTCACCAGATGGGCCTCAGAAATTATTCAAGAAGTGTATTGAACAAACCAAATTCGCAACAAACGAACCAAACAGACTATTCAAGAAGTGTGTTGACCAAACTACATTCTCACCAGACGAACCTAAGAAGCTATTCGAGAAATGTATTGGACAAACGAAATTCTTACCAGACGAACCTAAGAAGCTATTCAAGAAATGTATTGACCAAACCACATTCTCACCAGACGAACCTAAGAAGCTATTCAAGAAATGTATTGAGCAAACCACATTTACACCAGACGGGCCTCAGAAATTATTCAAGAAGTGTATTGACCAAACCACATTCTCAGCAGACGAGGCTCAGAAATTATTCAAGAAATGTATTCAGCAGAACACATTGCCTGCGAAGGATAGGAGGGAAGTATTCCATACCTGCGTAGACCAAGATGTGTTCCAACAAGAAGAGTACATGGATAGGTGCAGTAGTTGTGTGGACAGATATGTGTTTTTAACATATGAGAAAGAACTCATGATCCAAAGTTGCGTAGGCGAAAGCAGATACACGCCTAATCGGAATAACAGACTATTTCAGAAATGCATTGAACAAACCACAGGCAGATGGGCCGGACCTACGGAATTATTCAAGATGTGCATCGATCAGGCTAAATACAAATCCGACGAGCCTACACGAATGTTCAAGAAGTGTATTGATCAGGCTAAATATAAATCCGACGAGCCTACACGAATGTTCAAGAAGTGTATTGATCAGGCTCAATACAAATCCGACGAGCCTACACGAATGTTCAAGAAGTGTATTGATCAGGCTAAATACAAATCCGACGAGCCTACACAAATGTTCAAAAAGTGTATTGATCAGGCCAAATACAAATCCGACGAGCCTACACGAATGTTCAAGAAGTGTATTGATCAGGCTAAATTCAAATCGGACGAGCCTACACAATTAATTAAGAAATGCCTTCAACAAAACACATTCCCAGGGAAAGATAGGAAGGAAGTATTTAATATTTGCGTAGATCAAAATGTGTTCGAACCTGATGAAAGTATGGATGTGTGCAGAAATTGTGTTGACAGGTATGTATTTGTAACGGATGAAAAAGAACACATATTTCAAAGTTGCGCGCGCAAAAGCAGATTTACAGCAAAGCAGAATAAGCAAGTATTTTAGAGATGTATAGAAGAAGGCATATTCAAATCGTACGAACCTAAGAAAATGTTCAAGAAATGTATTAATCAGACTAAATTTAGACCAGGCGAGCCTACACATATGTGTAAGAAATGTATTGATCTTGAGCCAGATAAGATAACACATTTGTTCAATAAATGTATTCAGCAAAAGACATTCCCCGCGAAAGATAGGAAAGAAATATTCCATAACTACATAGACCAAAATGTGCTCCAATCAGTTGAAAATATAGATATATGTATGTGCAGCAATTGTGTAGAGAGGTTTGTATTTTCAGCAGATAACGAAGAACACATATTCCAAAGTTGTGTGGATGAAAAGAGATTCACGCTAAATCGGAGTAAACAAATATTTCAGAAATGTGTTGAACTAGTTACTTTAAAACCGAACGAACCCACGAAAATATTCAAGAAGTGTAATGACGAGACCACGTATCAGATAGACAAGCCTACACAAATGTTCATGAAGTGTGTTGATCAGACTAAGTTTAGATCAGAGGAGCCTATACGAATATTCAAGAAGTGTATTGATCATAATTTATTTAAACCAGACCAGACTAAGCAGCAGTTTAGGAAATATATTTACCAAGCCTAATTGCAACCGAACAAACCTAAGAAAATATTCGAAAAATGTATTGACCAAAACAGGAATAAACCGAACACGCTTAACAAAATATTTCAGAAATACATTCAGCCAACCATATTCCCCGTGAAATATAAGAGGGAAGTATTCCATAATTGTT
Organism: Bactrocera oleae; assembly: GCF_042242935.1. Taxonomy (NCBI): domain Eukaryota; kingdom Metazoa; phylum Arthropoda; class Insecta; order Diptera; family Tephritidae; genus Bactrocera; species Bactrocera oleae. The sequence continues at coordinate 9,007,377 of NC_091539.1, forward strand.
TAGTCCAAACAGGGTATGTGAGCACATCTAAAAAATACATTGCCGAAAATGTTTTCAAGACCGCTGAAAAAATAACTATGTTTCACAAGTGCCTATATCAAGACAACTTCGAACCAAATGAGGATATTAACATATGCACCAATTGCGTGGACCAAAACAAATTCGAAGTGGATGCGTAGGAACTTCAAATGCAGCTTGAAAATGTAAGTAAACATTACTTATAGACAAAAACTATACAAAAATTGTATATTATTGTTTGGTGCTTAATATATAACTATACTAAAAACCAAAAATTTACCTGCCAAACAGCCGCCGGGTATGCCAAAGCTTTTAATTTGTGGAAAGCCTGTAAAAGAGGAAAATATTTATAGATATTAATTGTTTTATTTTATGTTATATTTTCATTGATTTATTTACATATTTTCTGCGTAAACATATTTCCTGTTCAACTTATAATTATATGCCTAGGTCTGTGAACATTCTTGCTATAGATATTTACATGTCAAAACAAGACCACTAAATGTTTAGCAATACTGTTGACAAATTGACGTAAAAGTACGACATCAATACATACAGGGTGTTTTATGCTAATGTTTGCCTTGAACTCGTCAAACAGCCGGCCATTACTGGCGTACACCACTTTAAAATTAGTCAAGGCGAGGTCGGGAGTCGGGTATACATACGTAAGCGGTACAGAACCGGATTTCTATAGGGCCAAGAACTGTTATATCGGCAACATATCGCAAAATTATTCGGGGAATGTTTGCTGTCGCTACAAGAATAAATAAAATGTCGCACACTGTTTAACAGTATTTGCATTTTGAAGCACACTACACAGATTCGTTGTTTTTTTTCATAAATTAACAAGATAGGAAATGATTTTTAAAATAATACACACTTGGTGTGTGTTGAAATTAAATGAAATGAAAAATTTAAATGTTTATTTTCTTTTGATATTTGAGAAGCATGCCTAATAGTCGTTTCCACAACAATTCTTCAATTTGGTTAATTGAAAACTTGGCAACATGCTAAATAGCGGTTTCAGCACTTTACTGCATATTTTGAATACAAGCGTGATAATTGAAGTACAGGCAAAGAAAAAGTAATTGAAATAAATTAAGCTAAATTAAAATAATTTTTTTATCAGAAAAAAACAATAAATTAGTTACTGAAATTATGCAACCCCTGCAACAATTTTCTGAGTCAATAATTTTCTAAGGCGTATACCGATAGAGCCTGCAAAGTTAAATACCTTCCTGACGTCTCAGTTCGCTTGAGAAAACTTTAGCTCAAAGCTTGAGTAGCATTTCGAGCAGTTCTTGCTTCATTTGCCACTTGTAGGTAGCTGTTTCACAAGTTCAATAAGTAATGAAGGAAACGATTTGTCATTTCATACAAAGTTTTTGCTGATATTCTGTATACATATACTAATATTTATGTTGTTCGAAGTTGGCTGAAATATACTCGTAGTTTTGGTGTTTGTCATAGCGTGTCATATGCCTCTCAATCGGTTGCGGGTTGAAGTATACCATTACGATTGGAAATTTGTAATAAAATAATATCTCAACCACCGTGTATTCGCCAGACTCCATAGTAAGGATGGGAACAAAATTCAAGTGGCAAACGTATGCACGGCAGCCAAATCGTTGCAATTGTTTGAGGTGTGAAATGTCGAACTTTAATTAGGCCAGCAAAAATTTAAGTGCATTTTTAATAATAAAAAAAAATATTTGTTTTCTGATACACAGTAGGGTGGAGCGAAACAATTTTTTTTTTTTTGCTTAGCCTGGGTGTAAAATCCGTAGATTATAAAAAAAGAAAATTTTTGGACAAAAAAAAAATTTGTTTAACATCTAGACGCACTCAGTTTTAAAGTAATTACGAGTTAAAATTTGTATTTCGTAAAAAATTTTTGATAAGTGTTATAGAAGCTGTGCAGAGTCCTCTTTATGGCCAATTAAAAGTTATCAACTCAAAATAATTTTTGTGGTCATTATTGGAGTTTCAAAAAAACTATTTTACGACAACGTGCTTTCCTTAGGCGTTAAAATAAATTTGTCCAAAAATTTTCTTTTTTTATAATCTACAGATCTTACCCCGAGGCTAAGCAAACAAATAAAAAAAAAGTTTTCGCTCCACCCTAATATACAGTATGTACCATATGTACTTGACTTTGGCTTGAAGTGTCATGCGAAAGGTCGATAAAATTAAAAGGGTAGTTTTAAGTGAGCAAAAATTATTTTATATTTCTAAAAAGTCTGTTTTAATATTGTACTTGTATATATAATAAATTAAAAAATACAAGAAAATTTTCATCTAAACATATATAAATATAATCAGTTGTGTTATGGTATGCTGGCAACTTCTCTTCCTTTTCTTAATGGTTTTAGCCATATAGTTTTTACCGTTATCCGTTAAACAGATTTTTGGTAAACAAGTCGTTGACTCTTAATTTTTCTAAAAAATTTACATGTTTTATGGAAATAGCCAGCCACAAACGTTAACATCAAGTGTACAGGTTTTTAGCTACTTACACTCGACTCGGAACTTTTATGGCCAAGGTATCTATTGTTGGAACACGAAGCGAAAAAAGTTAGTGAAGGCAACTGACTACATAACATTAGATGCACTTTTTCTCTGCATAGACTGTTATCTTCTGACACAATGAAGTAGGGACTGGTCAGTAAGAAAATAGAAAGCGCGAGCCTCATTAAAAAGCCATATACTCGTATATGTTCTACCGATATCTGTGCTTTAAGAGAATTAACTAGTTACTTAGAAAAATAAGATCGACCGCTTATCGAGCAAATGGTAATGCACGTTTCAAATAATGATACCTCAAGTTTCGAATACAATTCCTAGAAAATGTTTAAACTAGAGAATGAACTGAAACTAAGTCTGTAGAGATTGCACTGTATTTAAGAGCAACGTAATCGAATTTGTGGGGTCTGTGCTTACCAAGTGGTCTTGTGTCTAATTTTCAAACACTGCAGATGCCATCACTTTCTCAAGGAATGCTCCAGACATTTAATCATTTAATAGACTTACTTAACAGCTCCAAAGCCGTTACATTACATTACATATTGTCTTATTGCATATTGAACTAAAGTAAAGCTAATTAAAAGGCAATTACCGTAGGCCAAAAATGAAACCATAACGAAAAACCAGTACACGAAATAACACTTGAAATACTGGTAAATTGAAAAAAATATGTATCTGATTTTTAATTGCTACTCTGGTAAAAAAATTTTTTTCTTTGTAGTCCAAATTCGATTAGCATTCTAAAAATGACAGCTTTTTTTTTGATTTATATAAATATATATTGATATAATAAACAAGTCAGTGCTTTGGAGAAAACAAGCTCATACACAGCGCTGGAAAACAGTAAAAAAAAAATCGAGTTGAGATTTCAAGCACGAAAATCGACAAAACTCGAGTGGGTACTTGAGTGAATGCGTCGACAAAGTGAGGAGGTCATAACAAATACATTGTATATGCTCAGCGGAGCAGGTAGAAAAACAGAGAAATACACATTTCTGAAACTTCTATTCAACATGCGAAATAAGCTCATAGAAACTTGATGTATAGATATATAGATAGATTAATTTTGAGGTATGCACCGCGACCTATGTTCTATTGTGCCCTCCCCTAAGTCATATCGACTCATCTAGCCCTAGCATGTTGATAAACAACTTGATGTATAAAAAAGATCTTCGAAAAGGTAGATCTTAAAATAGTTCTTCATTTCTAAAGACATTGATAAACCAATAATAATCCGACAATGAAATGACAATTCAACTCAGAAATATTGAGACCGTTTAAGATTTCGCTTCTATGCAAGCATAACTGTACCGAAAGCCAAAGCAAGCCCAACGGTTAAAAGATACAAAGCTTATTGATGGAATCCATAAAACGGTTGACAATGACTCATAAATCTTGCGATTCAGCGAACTAAGATTCTAAAGAGATAGATTTCCGCTCGACGATTCAAATAGAAAAGGCTTTTTAAAGGAATCTATTCAACATTCGAAAATAGCTCCGGAATCTTAGTACTAGCGATTTAAGATGTAGTCGTATATAATTTTTAAAGACATCCGCTTCCGCTTCTTTTCAAGGCACAGTGCAATATTAGTCAAAGCAAAAGACGGAAAGCCTTTTTAATGAAGTCCTTAAAACGATCCAAAATTACACAGTAATCTTGGGACCATTACGATTACAACGATGTATATAGTTTGCGGCACTACAGACACACACTTGTTCATTCCATTGGCGCCACATGCGGCCGGGAAACAGTAAATCGATTAGTCGAAGATGAGTAAAAAAGTATGACTTGTAGTTAGTGCCTCCAATCCATTGATTGTTGATGGAAATCTGGATTTGAGTGTTTTCAACAGAGTTTTGCCTATTACGCGGAAGTATATTTCAATGTTATGCGGTAGAATATTTCAGAGCTCTTTGCAAAGAGTTCTAAAGCAACAATTTTTACAACATACACATCTTAAGCATTGCAGCTACTGCACTTACGTAAATATATTTGTGAACCGACTGTTTGAAAGTAGCGCACATTTGCATTTTCATATGTGTATGTAGTTCCAGCGTCAAACCGTCTATCAATCATTTTCAATGCGCACGCACTCACACACACAAATACTTGTAAAGAAAAGCTCACTTACTTGGCGGCCAAAAGGTTGACGTCAATTGGCAGCGTCAAGCAGCCGCAATGGAGGCAGACAACTTTACTTGGAAAAAACACAACCACGCTGGTTTTTGGGTGGTCTGCAGACACAGCGTTGCATACCAAAAATAGTAATTTTTGAAACTCAAAGTATTTTGCACTTTTTCAATCTTGCTTGTTGCTTAATAATTGCTTAAATGCCAAGCATTTAATTTTTTTTTATAGAAAAACTGCTACAGAAAGCACAGTTACCGATCCCGTTAGTGCATTGTACACACAGCTGATCGTCCTCATGTAAAATTTACACGCTAGACGGCGCTGCGCATACTTAGTTTGTGGTTATTGAAAGCCTTTGAAGGATATTTATGTGAGCTTGAGGTAGAGCTTACTGATTTTGAGCATATCATTTTGCTTATATTTGCTTTAAACACTTTTGCGCATGCCACACCACACACACTGTGAACTTTTTTTTATTTATCTCACTTTATTTTTTTTTTTTATTCGTTTAATGCTTTTCTTTTTCCGCGTACCTTCGTCAGGCATTGTTTAGCATTAATCAGTTTTTAATTAACTCGTCACTTACCCCAATTTTTTGATGTTGTACTCGTACAAGTAGGCAGCAATTAGCAAATAACGCTTTATGCTTGTCAAGTTGGAATGTGTTAAAAATATAATAAAAAAATACAAAAAAAAAATGAAAGAAATATTTGAAAACATGATGGAGTATCGAATTTCATATAATTGCTGCAAACGCTAACGACCTGAACTGAGTACTTAGCATTTAGATATGAGTTTTGTTGTGTTGTACAAATGTACGGCAAGTGACTGAGTTCAAAACTGTGGCAATAAAATTGTAATAAAACGCTTGTGGACTATTTAAGTAAAGCAGACATGTATTTTAAGTATGATTGACTTAATTTTCGCAGCTTTCTTCGAAATTCTGTAAGAATTTGTCAGACAATAAACTTTTGCTTAAGACTAAAGCTCGAAACTCTTTCTAACGTATTGTTGTTGTTAAATTCATAATCTATATCCTATTTGGAGGTGAAGGCAATCATCAAAATAATCTAGCGGACCCTACGGTTACATGGCAAGCAAAGAGTTGATTAAGGTCATGCGGGGCCACTTTGCAAACAAAAAATGCGTATGTCAAAGCTTTGGATAAATGGTAGGGTAGTTTAGTCTACTACAATATCCAAATTGTAGTTGAGTTAGTCTGGTTTCACAAGGGAAGCTGAACTCTCATTCTGCTATGGGTGGCGATTTAACTCCAAAAATGCCATACGCTGGAAAAAATCTGCGAACATGCTAAAGGCTCCTTTGTGAATGACAGTTAGCTAGCATTTGAAGTGTGGTGGTTAAATGTTTTATGTCGTCAATGCACTGCAGGAATGTCCTTGCTGTAACCGGAGGCGGTTTCGCTGCAAGCAGGTGATTATAAGAATGTTTTCCATCAAGGTAGCCCAGCAGAAACTGCTACAAAGGAGTTCGTTGTATCTCTTCACTAAGAGCATGAAGCTTCATATTTAAGATGTTCCTCAAAAGACATCAAGAGGATTTTTTTGGAGCTTCCTCAGCTGCATTCTATTGGATCCATGTGACCATATTTTGTGCGGCATAGTTTTTGACCATTTAACCGTTTGCCTTCTAAGTAGCCAAAAGAAGCGTTGTTGACCTTTCTGTCAAGCGCTATCGGCTGGCAATTTGAAAATCTTCTTTAGGCTCTACTGTAAACGTTCATTCATAGTAAACAGGTTCGCTGTATTGAGACTCAGAATCACGGTTCTATGCGATTTTCGGTTGTTGACAGTCGGTATTTAGGTTTCAGTAAACAGATGCGCTGTGGATTTAGCAAAGAAGCGTCTTTAGAATTATAACTAGATCTCGAACAACTGACGGCGTTTGGAGAGATTTTCATACACTCCGATGTTCGTCATTGGCCTACGCGGACCATGCGCTGTTAGAGAAACCGTTGCTATGCTCTCCATTATATACTCGATAGTAACAAGAAAATCTATAATCGCTAAATATGGATCAAGTCTACTGCGGTCCATTCTCTCAGATTCGTATACAAATATTGCTAAACAGCGGCACACAGCTGATTGCTGCTCTTCGAAAGTCAGCAATAATACGATTTAACCGCAATTCCAACCCTTCCATTAGCACGGCATTGTTTCATTTTTGATTTTTCACTTTTTATTTCACTTATTTTTTCGTTTAGACAAAAACATTTAAACACCACAAAACAAAGGCGTATTTGTACTAAAGATCCGCACAACTGGTTGCAAGCTTTGCATTGCCCTCATCGAACCAACGCAGATTGACGGGTTTAACGGCAGCGACTTAAGGCGCATTGCACCGAAATATACACAAACACATACACAAACAAAAGCATTTTTGCATTGCAACCGCGAAATTAGCGCGCTTGTCTGTCAAATTTAATTTCCCTTTGATATGTCACTGACTGATGGACTTCCAGTTTGCGCGAACTCACAATTGATGCAGGCATTATTGGATGGTGTTGCATGCAACATACTTTTAAGTAGCTTTAAGCACCATATAAAAAACAAATGTCATACCGCGTCCCGTCCATTGTCGCATACAATGCATAGAAGGTGACGACGATTTTTTTTGTTTTTGTTGCACGAGTCACACCACGGCTATTGTCATGTGACTCCAGTGAAGTTCATTGAGTGTGCTTGCCACTCAATGTGCAGTTGCAACGTGTTTGTATGGAGTGTAGCCTGCCGCTGCCGAACCCCTTTCACTTTGACAAACAGGCTAATAAATGAGGATTTAATGCAAAAGTCACTTATTTTTTGAATGCAACAGTGCAATTCAATAATAAAACAACCGCTAATTCAAAATTTGTTCGAGCATACGCGACGCAGTCATACCATGTACCAAGTATTAAAACATATCTCAATCATCAACTAAACTGAAAATATGCAAGAAAGAGATAGCCGACGAACTGAGTTTAGAGACATTTTGCGAGGATTTCAACGCCTCAAGCCAGAGAGTTGACAAGTAGAAGGACTTCACTATATGCAAAAAAGTTCCTTAGGTCGAACTAAAGATGATAACAAATACCTGAGTGTATGTGTTAGGTTAGAAACATAACCGTGTTCCAGCACATTATTCCGAAAGAACTTGAAAGCCTCACTTTTCTTAAACCACTATAATAGTATTCAGTCAGGTCATTTAAGAACCACTTTAAACAGCCGTTTATTACACTGTCTAAACTAAGAAGCTTACAGACGGATAGCAAATCAAAATAGTATATATTGTAGCGGCAGAGTTCTGCCGAGTTGACAGTCCTTGGCCAGATAAAAATCCGGGTTCGTTCCGGTAACGTAGACCCGACTGTCGTGGGAACGAAAATCAAAATAGTAGCGCTTACCGGTTGATAGATTTTGTATGTAGTAAAGTGAAAGGGAAACCGGAAAATATCAACAATGTATCAACAGCATCTTAAATTTTACGTAAACTGATTCCTTTCCGTAAAAGTAAAAGCTGAACTTTGATCTCAGTACCAAGACCATGAAGAGCTGACTAGTTTCCATGGACCTCTCCATGGAACAACGTCTATAAAAGTGCTAAGCATATTCATTTGCAGCACATTGTCGGACTTTGTAATCTGTACTCTGTTTTGATATCAGAACCACTATCTCTCTCTATAAGCGCTGCCAAAAGCTATCATCAACCATTCTCCATTTTACAAGGCACTTCTCGCATTTTTACATATTTAATTACTATTCTAACTATCTTCGTGTACACTTCACTTAATATTCATATTGTCATAACTGCTTATTTGGCTTAATTATGCCATCGTAACAAGAATAATAAACAAAGAGTAGCAACAAGAGAGATTTCTGTTGAGTATTTAGCCAGCTTAATTGAAAATATAGTTTATTTTTTTGTCGTATAAATTTTTTTTAACACCACAAGGAGCTGGTTAAGTGTGGTACTAAATTTGTTAAGCCATAAAAATTACGGTACTGCGGAGAAATACAAATTTGAAGAGCGCAAAAGAACAGGTAGCTTAAAAATCACAAAGTCAGCAGAATAAATACGTAGCTCAAGTAACTTATTTTGCATAGCTGAGCGTTTAAACGGCTGAAAAATAAATACATATGTATTGAAGTAGTAACAACAATGAGTCGGTAGTCAATCAGACGCTAAGTAATGAGCAAGCGTACGGACAAGCAAGCTGAGTGCCGGTGAGTGAGTAAGTGGGCGGTTGAATAGTTAGCTACAAAGTCACAAAATCTCAATGAGTACACAGTTATGTATGTTTGTATGTACCATCTCAACACTCATTAAACGCACAACGACATTAATGTAGGATCAGCAGTCGGTGACAATGGCAATGAGCCGATGCTTGCTTGCCGAGACGATGCTTATTCAGGTACAGGGTGAACGGAACGAAGAAACGCTGAAAATATAATATATACATAAGTCACAGTACCGGCTGATGAACAAGTATCAACTATACTTTCTCGATGTTATATTTCTTCATTCTTTCCATTTCACTCCTCTCTGTAGCATAGGTCCTCTACAAGATTTCTTTAAATCCCCCCCAGGTAATTTTAGCAACGGCTGATTCGGACAGAACTTGGTTTTACCATGTTATTTTTGGTCCTCACAACTTCTAGTTGCTTGTGGTTTCCAGTTATGCGACATCCTCGTTATGCTGTCTGGAGTCTTTCACAGAATATGGCCTAGATATATGTTTTATTTGCTTCAGTATGGGCTTCTCTTTTGTTTAACTCCACAACCAGATGATTCTCCGGTGTTTGTGGTTAATGGAATGCTGATCTTCCCTTAGGTCAGCCCTGCCAATTCCGAGTTCTTCTAAGCAGATTAGATTGTGCGGATTATTTGATGATTTCATGGAGGAATCCCATTCTACGTAGTCTGTCAGATGAAGTTTCGCTTTATGGTGCCGAAAGCTTTGTTAAAGTCAACGAACAGCTCGTAAAGTCGCACCAGCGTTTGCTCGACTATGATACGAAGTGTATTTGTTTGTTTGGCACAGTCGTTATTAAACCATTACACTTTGAATCCAAACCAGATTCCAGATCACTTTTGCGATTGTTCTGCTTAGAAGTTCCGAAAGAATTTGCGTGATTTAACGTGAAGAAGCTTTATTAAATCACACTCAATTTTTTTCCGCCAATTTTTGGTAATTAGGAACCGCATCATCAAGTCCCTCCTGCATACAGTCCTTCATTGAGCTCTACACCACACTTTAGACACAAATTTTTCATCCTTAACCTTTGATCAGTAAAAAATGTGAACTCAAGTTAGGTTAGCTCACAGTAAAAAATAATTTTTTGTTTTTTACATATTACTCGTCACCCTGTATATTTATAGATATACATATGTACATCTCGAATGCAAAATGCTTGTCATGTTTTGCAACAACAAAACATAGGACTTTAACAGCAAGGCGACGACAATTCTCGCGCCACACTCACTCACCACCAACGCTGGACAGACAACAGCGTAATCACCACTATAAGCGGTCAACACAACGTCAACCATAATGTGATTGTTATTGTAAGCGCTCTGCTGTTGTTGTACAATCGGTTAACTGCCCTCGTAGGCGCGTCCGGCTGATGTTGCAAGTAATTAGCGTACGAATGGATTAATCTGATTTCAATTTCAGTCAACTCCCAGTTGACTACGCTCGGCGCTTCTTCAACTGTCAAACTGTAGATATATACATTTTTTGTTTATTTTTGTTGTTGTAGTTGGAGTGTTTCGTTTTGCATTCGTTAATTTGCCGCTTTTGATTTATTTGTTTTTCTTTTTATTTAATGGCCAAGTGTTTTGAATATTTCATTGTCACCTCAGTCGTGCTGAGAATTTAGACATTTTCGGCTACAGCACTCTTCTCTCGCTTGTTCGCTTAAGCAACTCTGTCATGCAGACAATCAGCTGTTTCTTCTTTCTCCTACTTATCTTTCACTCCTCCGTTTACTTTATTGTTTAGCTTATGACTTCCGTTTGATTTCGTTGATTTTTCAATAATTTATTATCTTTGAAATTAAAATTTTTTCCACGCTCTGCTTTTATAATTTAAGTAATTTTCATATTATTAATTTTCATTGTTTATCTTTCATTATTAATTTGTTTAATCAGTGTGTGAAAAAATTGTATGCTTCTCTCCAACGTTAACGATAACGTTGCATATATATTAATATGTACTTACATATATGTTTGTCTGCAGATTTCCTATACTCATTTTGGAAGATAATTACATGCAATTATTTTTGGTGATTGTCAGAAATGCTTTAAATTTTATAGTGACATTCGAAATTTGTGTTCGCAAAAAAAAAAAAAATAATTCAACGCGAATTCAATTGTACTTAGCAAAAATTCGGCGCCCTGAGTCATTTAAAATCGTTGTATATACCTATACGGCTGTATATTTAAACGTATATATGAATTATTAATATGTTTTACGGTCTGCTAAACCGCACTTTTTTTTATAAAATTAATATCAAATAACAGTTATACCTCCACTTGGCCAAAGGGTGACTCATATGCAAAATTGTGATAATGTTCGTAAAAGTAATTTAAATTTTTTGATAAGTATATAAATAAATATAGTATTTTCTTGTGTTAAGAGACCAACATGTACTATAAATGCATCTTTTGGGGACAAACAATCCTCATATATTTAATTGTGCCGGATATCTAATTGTTCTTGAGAGCATAAACGACGTACTTTCTAAAGAACAAAATATCCCAGTAATCGAAGTAATGTCATTTACTATAATTATATGCCTTCTTTTGGCGTCAATAAAGCGATTTTTCGGAAGTACACCCAACTAAACCCCAAGCTTATTGAGTTTCTGCCGATCCTTAACACAGCTAATCTAAAAAATACAGACCTCTTCTATACTGATCGCTACAACTGCTATTTAATATCACTTGTCACCTTTCTCAGTTGGCGATAATCTAATAAAACCAATGATAACGACCACCGCGCGACGAAAGTCACTTTTAAGAAGCTCACTTCATACGCGAAGCGAGTGTAATAATCTGAATGCCAGTGCCAGACTTTCTTGGGTCAGATCAGATTCTAGTAAGATAATTTTGTTTAATCTTTGGTTGAAAGTGATCGTAGGAAATATTTTCAACTATTCTAACCTTAACCTTCCACAGAATATACATAGATGTAATTTAGGCTATGCACATAGTGAAGCTGGAAGCAGAGTAAAGATCAAATGTTGTAAGCAAACAATAATTAATAATAATTTAATAATACTTTGCGATTTACGATTTTTTCCAAAATCTGTACTAGAATACACTCTTTTAGCGCAAGAAAATTGTGAAGAAGATGCCTCTAATATATGCTAAAATTGTTGTTAGTGAGTTAGTTTCTATACAAATTTGTAAATTACTCATCTTGCTATCTTCGTTCCATATGTGAGACACAATTGTGTTACACTCTTAGCCACACTGCACTGCGTGCATAGCCTAAGTTACTAGGTTTGACGGGTAAACTCTAATGGTAGTTACATAGTGAATAGGGGCAGCGATATTCAAAGCATCACATTTGCATAAAATTACTGGATTGTAGTAAGTTTATGTTTTTAATCACAATTGTTAGAGTTTAGAGTTGTATTTATATTTAAAAATAAACAATTTTTTTGTTTGCTTTCAGTTTCTAAGTTTTCAACAAAACTATTCAAAAATTTTTCCAACAACTAAATTTATGCTAGGTGATAATAATAAAAAATATTTATGTTAAACCAATAAAATGCAATAAAAAAATTATGGATATTTATAGCACAAAAGGAAAATAGGTATATGTATATATTTATAACAAGCAATTTTACTATGAATTATATAAATTACAATAAATTATTAGTTAAGATATTTGAACTTTTTAGTTTATATATTTGTTTTTTAAACAATTAATAAAGAATTAAGTTAAAATATATATAATTTAAGATTTTCTAAATAGGAAATTAAATAAAAAATGATCTCTAATAATGAAAATGTGTTACAACGGTAGAATATCATGATATTTTTAAAACAGTTCTTGTAAATTTTTTTTTGAGTATACTATATATGTATGTACTTGAATATATCGGTATCATAACTTTATAAAAAAAACTATTTAAAAAAGGCGCTCCTTCCTATACATAGATAAACAAATTTATTAAAATAAACTTTAACAATTTTGTAAAACTTAGTTGGAAATGTAATAAATAATATCTGTTAAAATAATATATCAGTTAAATTGTGGTTGAGATATTATGTCAATGTTTAAAATAATATAAAACATTTTGCAAAAAAAGAAAAAATTAAAGAATTAAAAAAATTAAAAATTAAAAAAATTAAAAATTAAAAAAATTAAAGCAAAAAAAAATAAAAAAATATAAATAAAAAAAATTATAAAAAAAAGTATTATTAAAAAAATAGTAATAAAAAAAAAATTAAAAAGAAAATTGATAATAAAAAATTAAACAAATTTTTAAAAAATAAAAATTATTAAAAAAAAGCAATTAAAAAATTTAAATAAATATATATTTAAGGTAATATATTAAAGCATAAAATATTAGAAAAAATTGTGCAAGAAAACAGCGTTAAATTAAAATACAAAGACAATAAAAAAAGAAATTAAAAAACAAAGAAGAAATTAAAACCAAAATAAAACAAATCATGAAATATAAAATAATAATAATATAATATAATAATATGATACGGAACAAGAATACAATAAATAAATACGAATAGCTAATATAAATATATTTATAGTTATAAGGAAATATGAAAAAATTAATACATATTTTTATTAAGTTAACACATATTATTATACAAGTATTAATGACCAAAAATTCATTTATAATAAATAGCAAAAAAACACACAAGCAATTTAAACTTTATTATACAAAAAGATTTAATATTAAACAAAAATTATTTATAAGGTAGAAAGTAGAAAAAGCTACATTTTTTAAAATTTAAATTAGTAGTTTTAATGGCAAAAAGAATTTTAAAAAACTATGTGAATTAAGAAAAAAAACTAGCTTCATCAAAACAACGGAACATCGAGAAAAAAGATAACAATATGCATTAAATTAAAAATATATATAAAATCTATTGTAAAAATTATCTTAAAAGTTATTTTAGTTTCTTATTATTTTGGGTCTAACTTTGATTTAGCTATTTTATACGCAAAAAATGTTGATAAAAAAAGGATAAAAAAATAAAATAAATAATAAAATGAAATTAAGTAAAAAAAAAATATTTTTAAAAAATAAATAAATTTTTTTTTAAATAAAGAAATATAATTTTAAAAAATAAATAAATTTTTTTTTTAAATAAAGAAATATAATTTTAAAAAATAAATATAAAATATACCATTTGTAATTTCCATACCAAAAAGAGTAAAAAAAAATTATGTGAATCAAGCAGAATAAAACCATCAAAACATTTAATTAAAAATATATAAAACCCATTCTAAAAATTAGCTTAAGTTTTATGTAGGTTATTTTTCTTTTAGTTATAGCCTTGATTTAAATAATGTATACGCAAAAAAAATTAAACCAAACAAAGTAAAAATTTTTTTAAAATGTAAATAAATAAATAACAAAATAAAAAATATTTGTAAAAAATAAATAAAAAAATATATTTGTAATTTTACACCAGAAAGTGTATAGAAAATTATGTGAATAAGGAAAACAAATTTGAACTATTGTATAAAAATGTGATAAACAAGAAAACGAATCTATTCAACAAAAGGGTTTAACGATATGCCGAAAAAAATACGATATAAGTTGTACTTAAAAAATATATAAAAACTAAGAATGAAATTATGTTTAAACATAAAATAAGATTTAGCTTTAGTTCTTAGTTGTCTTCTACTTTTGATCCTAACCTAACAAGTTTGAAAACTTGTGTGAGAAAATTGTACAAAAGTGTAATAAACATATTTTTACTTTAAATAAAATAATGAGTATAAAAAATTATTTTAATAAAATTATTTAAAAAAAATAATAATAAAATTATAATTAGTAGAATAAAAAAAAACATTATTCATATAATATTATGCATCCAAAAGAATATATTTACAATTATATAAATAGTTGGTAGCTTTAAATTTATTATATAACATAAAAAAAAAGATTAAGACTATATGTAAGCTATAATAATGAAAATGTTTAATTATAAAAAATTAGACAATAAAAAACTAATAAATAATCCCTTAAAAAATTAAAAACGTCTATTGATTGCAGTCTTTAAGGAATGGTTTGTATGAATTAAATAAAGTATAATATTTTTGGAAACGTATTATAAACACAAAATATATTATTATAAACAGTTATATATATTTTGTTGCGGTTTTGTCAAACATTTAATGATGTTAGGATCTAGCCAACATAGCCTTTACTAAAAAATTGCCTCAACGGCATATAATGAATCTTACTCTGAGCAAAAAATACCAATAAACTCAGCAGAAGCTAAGTTGCCACACCATTGTAGCAGCTGCCTGACGAATGAGAAAAAAAACTGCATAGAAAGTTCACCTCACGCGTTATTTAAGCCAAACTAGTAATAGATATTCATAAAATTCCGGTCAGTGCGTTATTAGAAAGCATTAAAATAAATAGTCAAGGCCACTTAACTGTTCAGACTATCCAAACATCCAACCGTAAAATATTAAATTACTACGTCAGATGACAATGTCAGCGAGGGAACCGTAGACCCGCTGGATCACTGTTTTTTAGGCGTGCAATGCTACAAGGAAATCGAATGAAAATGATATAATAGAAAAGAACAGTGCTTAAAAATTAAAGAAAACAAAGCTAAACACCTATAAAAAACTAAGCTTAAAATTTCACGCTAACCACTGCATTCCAGCAGTTCCGGTTTCATGCCTACGCCGATAAATTGGTGAGGTAGAAGGCTGGCTATCGACTAATGAGATGTAATCAAATGGTATTGAAAAAAGCTCATGGACTCAGCTGTAGCACAACTGTAGTTGTAGCTAACCCTAATAGCTAAGTTCGGGTCTAGAAGGTAACTAATAATTCAAACCTTACGCAAACAGATTTATAAAAATAAAAATGTAGGAGCTTGCAAACTCACAACGAAATATTTATTATATATTACAGAAACTTATAACGGTATTTGCCTGCGTGCACTATAATTCATATTGCAAAGGCCACAAATCGCCACTTACCCTGTGCATGCAACAAATGATGCGGCGGATGTCCGTGTGCATGATGTGACTGCAGTTGCAACTGGTGATGATGATGATGATTATGATGTTGTTGCAATGCATGCAAATTGGTAGTATGTTGGGCTGCCGCCGCCGCAGCACCGCCACTACTTAGATTATGTGGCAAAAATGCAGCTGCAACCGCGGCATGTGCATTGAAGTAGGCCATGCGTGAGGCAGCAGCAGCAGCCATTGTCATCTGGTGATGATGATGTTGCTGCTGTTGTTGGTGTTGTTGTACAGCATGCTGTTGTTGTTGTTGTTGCTGTTGTTGTTCGGCGGCAACACTAAACGACCCGGTTGCAATACTGCCATTTGCTGCCGTAGTGACCACGGACGCCGACAGTGTGGGCGCACTACTGCCCACAGTTGCGGTCGTGTTTAATGAAGTGGTTGAACTGCTAGCGCTGCCGCTGCTGCTGCTATTGGCAGCCAACGCTGGCTGATTGGGCGATGGCGTACGCGTTGCTGTTGCCGTGGGTGACGGTGTGCCCTCCGTAGTCGCTGCTACCACAGGTTCTTTTGTTTTCGCAGACGGCGTGTCGTGGTCTTTGAGCTCGCTGCCACTTGCGATGGGTTCGTGTGTTTTAGCGACGGCTGCGGCCACGGCGGCTGCTGCTGCGGCTGAATTGCTCAAGCCGAGCAGCTCTTGTATGGCGAATGGTGAACGTTGTGGCATATTTTTTTTATGACGATGTTTTTTTTTTTTTGGAAAATGCAGTTATTTGCAATTTTAATTAGATAAATTAATCCAGCGTTGATAATTTTTTTTTTTAATTTCACTTTCACAAGTTTTTTACTTTCATTTAAAATTTTTGTTCAATTTTCACTTCATAAGTTTATTTGTTTATTTGCAATCCGTTATTATCATCTGAATGGGCTAAATACAAACTATAAGTAATTTTTAAGTGCACCGACTCTGCATTTTTGCGGTACAACCATTAAAAGTCAAAACTTTGGACCAAAAAAAAAAGAACTGAACTTTTTTCTATCTTTCATTTCTTAAGAAACATATTATAGACGATGTTCTTCATACCTATATATAATCGAGAAGACACCGTCGGCCAAGTGAGAAAAGGCTTAATATACTTATTAACAAGTAGGTTTAGGTCTAATAAAATGTAGAAACCTAATAAAATGCTAAAACTGGAACCCTTTCTGTTGCATTAATTCTAGATATCAATTCCGAACCATATAAAAGATTCACAGATGAAGCTTCATTGTCCTCGCATGACTCAAAATAGCACAGTGATTCATAACTATTCCTACCTTAATCATAACCTGCATTTTTCTTAAACTCCAAAGTGCAAATAACGTGCACTCAAATCAGAAACACTTTCCTAGTTTCACATGTATGTATGTCGAAACATAGCTTTTGAGGAACTGGTTTGACGACCTTCTACCAAGGAAGACCCCAGTCGAAGATGGTAGAAAAGAGTTACCATCCACAGAAGACGGTTTCGTCTGTGCCGGGTTTGAATAGCGTGAAGCTAACAATGGTAGAAAATTCTTTGAAACTTTATATCTGTAATTTTCTCATCCAATTTCAAATTTTTATTAAAAAAGCTCACTAATCAGCGTTTTCATATGACACAGCCCGCTCATTCCAATCGAATTTCTTCGCAAACCAGATGAAATGATGATTTGACGGGAAAAAGTCTGATCTATGGAACTTTCTTCGATATTTGATTTATTTTTCAATTGTTTTGGATGATTTCTGCGGGTTCCAAAAAGTTTGAACATACCTTCGAAAAATTGAGGGCAGAAATACACTCGAACGATACTTGGAGGTGTGCTGTCATCTGACGAGAGATTCCACTACTACATAGTTAACGGAAGAAGTTCGACATTGAGTACGAAGTACAGGTTGTCAAAGCTTAATTTCGAAATTTGTAAAAGACGTTATGCTAATGTCTCATATTATAATGTAGATAGCTTGGAAACACTAACTAAATTTATAAAAAAAATTTCGTCGGAAAACTTTTAGGAAACAATTTAGAAAGCCTTAACTACACTTATTAAGAATTTTCTTGCAAATCTAGAATTGTTGCAACCTGCAGAAAGGGTATTTTGCAAGGAAAAAACATGTTAGAAAAAAAATTTAAGGAACAAATTTTTAGAATTTCCATTTAAAAAATAAAAAATTAAATATTATTGATACACAGAACACACTTTTAAGGAAAAGTAATATTTTAGGAAAATAGAAATTTAAACGGAAAAAAGAAAATGTTTAAGAAAAAACTTTTTAGAATATCGATTTTTGAAGAAAAAACTTTGGGAGAAAAGAATTTTTAGGAAAAAAGAAAATGTTTGAAAAACACATATTTTTTTAAATTTTTTAGAAAGTTTTTATAAAAAAAAACATATTTTATTAAAAAAAAAAAATAATTTCATTGCGAAATCCATTAAGCTGATTATATATATTTTATTAAAATTTATAAAAAAAAAATTTAAAACTTTATAACAAAAAAATAATTTAAATGCGATATCCATTAAGTTGATTATATTTGGAAAGCAATTCGAGTTTTTAAGGAAAAAACATATGTTTTGGGTAAAAGTAATAATAATACAGCGAAAAAATTTGGAAACAAGGAATTTCAACAATAAATAGCTGCTGCGTATATTAAGAAAATTGTAATTTATGGCAGACTATTTATAAGAAATTTAAAAAAAAAATATTGTGGATTGTGGATTTTTATACATAAAAAAAAGTGGTTCAAAAGGCGGCAAGCACAAAACAAAATAAAAAAATGCTCGACAAAAACTATAACAACTCTATGGAAGCACCTATTTAATCTCGCAACTCTCTATTCTTAACATTTTAAAGCTAAAGGAATGAGCTATCCGTTTTATAAATTAAAATAAGAGAAAAAAATACATACTAACTCTAAGAGATAAATTTCATAGCGAGTATTGAACATCTATTACATCAATTTGCTTTGGAAATCAACTTTTTAGTCAAATAGTAGCAGCCATGCTTTCACTACTCATAGAAACACCGCACTGACGCCTCTTATGCACTTACACGAAGTTACAATGCGTCACGCGTATGTCTTTTTTTTATTTTGACGCGTCGCAGCAAGCGCAAAATATTAACTAGCAATAAACCGGTTTATTTGAGCGCGCACACACGAAACAAACAAACGCACATACGAATACGCGCTCCAACCGAACACACTGTGAGCGCACATAGAAAACGCTTCAGTACATTGCCTCGCGAGCAGGGCAATCAACAGCGCAACAACTGTAAATAACGCGCTGAGTGACGCGTTTAACACGAAGCATACTTTAGTGGCGCACAATAAAAAGCGTGGCGCGCTAGTTAATGCCTGCCGCACATAAGTACAATAATTTACGTAAATTTTTGCAAAAATGTCAAGCGCCGATAATTTCGCATAAAATACACAACAAATTCGCCATAATTTCCACGTACAACTGTTGGCCGATTGCAAGCGCACCGAGAGTTTTGTCCAAACGACAGCAAGTAAAGTAAGTAACGGCGCTGGCTGGCTGGCGACGACAACAACGAGCACAGCGCTCCGACGCGCTAACTATGGCTGTTAGGCGAAATGCGAAATCATCAACGGCATAGCGTTTGTGGCATGTGGCAGTGGCGTAATGGCGCTAGTGGCAGACAAACGTACGCATTTGCATGGCACACGCGGCATGCGACATATGCAAGCGGCAAGTAGTCATGCGATGCCAAAGCTAAGTGTATATACATATATATATTTATTATTCTTGTTGTTGTAATTTTATTAATGCTTTTTCAATGCATTTCTTATGTTGCTCACGAAGATTTGCGCATGAGAAACAGATGCAAAAACAAAAAGCGTTTTTTAGTAATATAAAAAAAAAAAATATTGTAGCAGCAAGCGTACGCTTGACAATTGTTGTTGTTGCAAACATAATACGCCACTTGTTGTTGCTTTACTACACTCTCATTTACATAGCAGCTTTTACCTTAGTAGTTGTTGTATTTCAATTCTTTTTTTTTATTTACTTACGGTAAATCTCATCAACTCTCAGCGCCGACCAGCAAACCAACAGGCTTTGCTGCGGCACTCGCGCTACACTTAATTCACATTGCATGCGCATAGTCAAAAACCCCGGTGCTCGCACAAAACATTGGGCGTCAACCTCAAACACGGTACATGAAGACAGCGCCGGCGTCCGAACGGCACAACATGTGTATACACAGTTAGTTGCGCTCGCTAGCTGCACTGCTTACACATACAGCAGCCATGTGAGGCATTTCCCCTGCCGCTTTACGCTAAGCAATATGGCGCATGCGCGTTAACACGCCTACATGTGCGTCGCAAGCGTAAACGGTGCAACTAGCTAAGCGCACAAATGGCGCGCCGCTTGTCGCACTGTTCGCACGCGCTTAATGCATACTGCTTTCCAGTATATTGGTTCCAATTGGAAATATTCCAGTTGGAATACTGGCGCGTTATGCATGTGTTAGTGTGCGATTTGCGCGCGTATGCGTGACTCTCCTACCATTTTTGTTTTGCTCATCGCTGTGTTGGTGTGATTTTTGTTGCCATTCATACGGCGCACAACAACAAAAGGCAAGTCCTTCAACCTTCCGTTGAAATGTAAACGTAGTTGTTGCTTTGTAAAGCTCTTTACAACTATGAATTTTACATAGTTGTTGCTGTTGTGCGTCATCCACATTGCCGCTTCGATTAATGGAGTACGCCAATTTATAAAACGCAGCCGTTCATTGCATTCATTTGCTTTTTTTGTTTACTCGCATTCACTGCGTGCTTGGTTGTTGTTGCATTGCTGCTCTAAAATTCGACTTTTGTTGGAATAATTAGTACTTTTGTTACTGTTCTCAAGTGCTGAGTTAGTGTATACCGTAGTGTAGATTTGAGGAGTTTCAACTGTAAAATTATTGGTTTTCTTTGGGTCTCTCTGTAATCGCTCTTCATCCTTACTAAGTTGGTATGCTTAAACAGGTCGTATGCTAGAACGAATTTCGATTCTCATGGGCTGTGCTTTTTAGATGGCAGTTAATCTTGCTACAACCGTAGAGATCAACTACTACTCCGCAAAGTCAGGAACTAGTTTTTATCCTAATTTCTTTGCAATACCCCTCGACAGGGAAAATAAACCTACACGTACATTTCTGTAATACATAATTACTCATAAAAACTATTAATGGACCATCCCATAGATCCATACCCATAGACTTCTTATTGAATTCCTTAGTACGAATTCCTTTAAAAACTAATCTGCTCAAAAACTTGGGTTAAATTTTCTTCAAAAGTTCCGATATCATATCCTAGTTTTTAGAAAATCGTTACACTCAGATATTTCCACTCAAAATTAATTTTTTTACCTTTAGAATCAGATGAAGTTAATGAAAAACGTTTATACAGATATTTGGATGGAGAGCACGTGGTTAAATTAGGGCAGTACTGCTTTGTTTATCAAAGTGAGAGGGGAATTTTCGAGCTAAAATTTTGCCGCAAGTTCCCACATTAACTTTTGCTTTTTATTTTTCGAGATTTTTAGGACCAAATAGAAAAAAGCTCGAAAATTAGGCCCGAAGACAGTTTTAGTTAATGTCGCTCAGAATATACTGTCGTTCAAAACAGTGGATTTTGTATGAGGGTAGCATACCGAACATAATTTAAACACCAATAAACAATCCACTGAAATATGAAGATTTTTCGCTTGATAATCTTAAGAGCGCTGTTTAAAACAATCAAACCTGCGTATCCAGTAAACCCGCCGCATTGTTCGAACCACTTTAAGATGAACCGACAACCAAACCCGCTATATGTTTACTGCCGAAACCTAAGACTGTTGCGTCTACGTAACTGGAAAAAAGTTCGGTTCGTTATCTGACCAAGGATTGTTAACTTGCCAGCATTCCTCAAAATAATATGAGCAATATCTTCCGTATGTTTTGCAGAACACAGTTAACATTTTTAGCAACTCTCTGGTTACGAAAGAGGTTCTGATAACGCTAGCATGATCAATTGCGAACCAAGAGGTTAATTTGCCTCGGGAGACTGAAATATTCACCATGCAATTGCGGTTTGTATACTGTTTCGGGCTGGACTTCTACTCCTCACACTGTACTACGAGTTACCGTAGACATGTCCTGCACAAACCAGGCGCTAACCAACTCTTTGTACTTGTAGGTTCACTTATATATCCCCTCAGTAAGTAAGTAAGGTGTTACCTACTTTGTATGGTACAATTACGTGGCATCAGCTCGTTTTATGGACCACCCGCTAGATGACATCCCTAAAAAATTTGCTACCATGATGCTAAGTACAGTTTAAGTGGCCGCTATAACAACATATATAGATTTTAGCGCATAGAGTAAAAATAAAAGCAAGATGTTGTAGGAAGCTTCCATAACTGAGGACTTTTAAGTAACATCTTTGAAGACTAAGTGTTTCCTGCGCCCGTTTGATGACTTCCTTAAAAACAACGCATAGTATTACCGCTAAATGGCGTTTTAATAAACACAACAACAACAACAATAACTAAAGCAAGTTTTGAGATTTTGGTTTGACCGTTCTTGCTGTCGAGTGGACAGTCCTTGGCCAGTTAAAAGGTAGGTCCGACTGTCGTGGGAACGGAGTTCGAAGTTTCGTTCATGAGTGCAAAGTACACGGCGCACGTACAAAAGTAGGAAAATCAAAATTTTAGACCGAAATTAAATGTTCAAAACAATATATTGTTATATTAAACGTAATTTTCCACAAAAAAAAAAATTGAAATTATAACCTTTAAGTATTAACTTCCTTCCACTGAAACTGAGCAAAAGAGATTTATAGCAAAATATCGTATTCCGCTCTACACTTGAGCCATACATAGCGCAGAAATTTAATATTTTTATTTTGACAGCGAACGATTGCGATTCCTCAGCTATTGCAAAACGCACAAATAACAACAAAAACCCATTAAAGTTAATTAACAATGAGCCAGTGTCTAACAGCAAGTAAATAAGACTTTAATAGGATTACAAGGAATTCCCTTTCGTTGGTGCGACGCGGATGATTCATAGCACACAGTTAGCAGCACAAAGTGTACAACAATAAAAGCAAGGTAGAATGCAAAATTCCAATAGAGGAGACGGGAGTGGACTAGAGTAGAGGCATGTGTATTTTGTAGCCCAAATCACGCACGACATTTCAATTGTTTTGCTAAAAACTGCAGAAAAAACGGTAATGCGTACGCGTGGAATGCTTTGTAAGGAATTCTAATGAAATAAGCGAACGCAAAAGAGTATGAAATCGAAATGTGAAAATATCAAATTACACACACAAGTATGAAAAAATCATTGCGCATGCGCGCACGCTGACCGAACCGACACTCATTCATGGCGAACGCAGCGTGTTGGCTCGGTTTAAAAGCTAGCTTGCTTCTTGTTTTTTTATTACTTTTTGTTTGCACTTGCAGTGAAGTTTCCTCATTAGTGTTTTACCTTTCATTGCTTTTGTGCCATTAATAATTCATATCGCCGCTTTTGCGCTGTCAGACAGCGTGGCTTCAGCGCTCGCATAGCTGTGCTTTGACTTCGTCAACTCTTTTTAAGCGCTTTTAGTCGAATGACGTATTCACTATTAGTAGAGAGTCCTACTTTACTCGTAGATTATTTTTGTAATAGAAATAAAACCATTGTTTGGTTACGCCGTGGCATTTGAATTGGTTTTATATTTTATAATTTGGTCCGTTATCAATGGGTACTAGCACCAAAGCGTACCTTTAGCTCTACATAAAAAAAAGACACCGATGAGAGCCACCCTTACCAGTATATAGCATTAATAAAGACAAGACTTCTGTAATCAAGTTTAAAAACGTCTTACTGGAAAGTTTATTTTTTTTTTAATTTTTTAGGGTTTTAAATATTTTATTAATATATTATATATATATATTTATTAAAATAATTTTTGTGAATCATACATTAAATGTTAATTTCAAATTTATTAAAATTTTTTTAAATTATAAATTTAAATATTTATTTAATTTTTTTTATTAATAAATTAACTGTTAATTAATATATTTATTAAAAACTTAATTCTAAATTTTATTTAAATTTCTGTTTTGTAATGTCGATACTTTTATTCCATTTTATGCATTTCCTATTTTTTTCAATTCCGCAAATTAATTTGTTCAGTTTTGTCTTTTTTTTTAATTAAAATTTAATGTTGTATAATATAAAAAAAATGTAATGGTTAAACTTAATTTTTTTAATGATAAATTGAATTTGATATTTTTTAAATTACAAATATAATTTAAATTTTTTTTAATTATAAATTTAATTTAAATTTTTTTAAATTATAAATATATTTTTAATTTTTTTTTAATATAAATTCAATTTGTTTTATTGTAATTTAAATACAAATTATTAATTTTTATTATTATTTTCACAATCTGCAATTTAATTGTTTGTATTTCAGTTCAGTTTTTTTTTTGTATTTAAAGTTAAATGTTATATAACATAAAAATAATGTAAATGTTATACTTAATTTTTTTTTATAAATTTTATTAAAATTTTTTTAAATTATAAATATAATTTTAATTTTTTTTTAAATAAATTTAATTTGTTTTATTGTTGGTTAAATAAAAATTTTTAATTTCATTTGCATTCTTACTATTATTTTCAAAATCTGCTAATTGTTTCTAATGCAGTTCAGTCTTTTTTATTTAAATATAATTAATTATTTAATAATAATATAACATTATTTTTAAATTATATATTAAATTAAATTTATAATATTTTTAATTATAAATTTAAAACCAATTATAATTTAACTCTCTTCATTTTTTGTTTTCAAACTCGATAATGTTTAATTCATTCATTTAAATTTTTTGAATCATAAATTAAATATTAATTTTATTTTTTCTGTGTTCAATATTTAATAAAAAAGAAACAATGAAATACTTTTTTGCTTTATTACACAATTATATTTTTTACTTTTTAAGATCATATCTAATTAATTTTTTTAATTTATTATTTTTATGCGATTCACTCTGTCTTTTTGGTTTTATAATAATTTGTAATTTATGTTTTAAATTTATTTTTATGTGATTCATTATCAGTTTTGGTTTCTACTAAATTTTAGTTACGAAAGATAATCGAATTTTATTCTATTATATAGCCAAACATTTTCAAACAAGTTTTATTTAAAAAAAAATGTAATATTTAACGTTGTTATCAATTTAATTATTTGTATTTTTATGATTGTTTTTGCACATTTTGCGCTTTTATTTATTTAAAATTTAAGTAAAATTTTATATTTAAGATATTTTGTGCTCAAATGTTTCGTACGTAACAATACCTAGTATTTTTTTATATTAATATGAGCAATCTTTATTATAAAAAAACGTGTTTTTATCATTTTTTATTAACAAAAAAATTTATTTAATTTTTTCCGCTTGGAAAACTAAAAAATAGTGGATTTGTTCAAATTACATTATGAAAACATTTATTTAAATAATATCTGGTGCTACACCTTTGACTTTTTAAGATTGCAGAGCACCGATGTGGCCATCCAATTGACCATATTGGCGCAAGTTGGGAAGTAAAGCATATCACTCGGATATAATATTTTCCAAAAGTTCTTCTTTATTTTTTTGTTAAAACCAGCAATTGACTTTTTTAATATTCCCCACAAATAATTGCTCTATTGAATTTAAGCCAGGGGATTGGGCAGGCCACTACATCATATTAATTGTTTGGTCCATTTCATAACAAGTTTTGAGGCATGAACTCCCAGTTAAAAATCATATCTTCCTCGGATTTGGTAGCTTCAACTTTTCAAGTATATTTACGTAGTCTAGAGCACACATTTTGTCTTTTAACTAAAATATCGGTTTAAATCCTGGGCGGAAAAGCATCTCTATAGCATAATATTGCCTCCTCCATGTTTGATAGTCTGTACGGTGTGTTTAGGATCGAAGGTTGTATTTATAGGTCTTACATATATTTTACCATGAGATCCGAACAAGCTGATGTTGGTTTCATCAAATTATTTTTTTTTTTTTGCTTAGAAATGGAACTTTTCTAGCCTTCAAATCATTTCCAACTAGCCTACATGCCTACAAGGTGTTCTTAAGATCCTTTGACGATATAAAAGAATTTTTTTTTGATGTGGAAATCAAAAGCTCATCGAACTTTGAATTTGGTATGCATTTTTGTTTCATTATCGATTTCTTTACTTTTAATTACTTTTATATTCATATTTTATGGCATGATATGATGCATGTAAGCTTTATTTATACAGTTTTTATTTTGATTTTCTATTTTGTTAAATTTTATTTTTTAAGGCATTAATTATATTATTATATTTTTGGATACTTACTTTGATAATTATTATTTTCATATTATGTCATGAATTATTTTCGCTGACTTCTTTTATTATTATTTATTTATTTTAACTTTTATTTTATTTTAACTATGTTTTTAAATTTTTTTTTTTTTGTTTTATTTTTATTTATTTAAGTTTCTTCTATTTATTTAAGTTTCTTAAATTTTTAAAATTTTATTTTAAGTTTTATTTATTTATTTTTTGTTGTTTTATATTTGAATTTAAGTTTCTTTTTTTTAATATATATTTTTATACTCTCGCAACCTGTTGCTACAGAGTATAATAGTTTTGTTCACCTAACGGTTGTTTGTATCACCTAAAATTAATCGAGTTAGATATAGGGTTATATATATATAAATGATCAGGATGAAGAGACGAGTTGAAATCCGGGTGACTGTCTGTCCGTCCGTCCGTCTGTCCGTCCGTCTGTCCGTCTGTCCGTCCGTCCGTGCAAGCTCTAACTTGAGTAAAAATTGAGATATCTTTATGAAACTTGGTAGACATGTTTCATGGTACCGTGAGACGGTTGGTATTGCAGATGGGCGTAATCGGACCACTGCCACGCCCACAAAACGCCATTAATCAAAAACAAATAACTTGCCATAACTAAGCTCCGCAATAAGATACAAGACTGTTATTTGGTACACAGGATCATATTAGGGAGGGGCATCTGCAGTCAAAATTTTTTTTTAAAAAGTGGGCGTGGTCCCGCCTCTAATAGGTTTAATGTGCATATCTCCTAAACCGCTAATGCCATAATAACAAAATTCACTGGAAGCAAATGTTTTTAGCACTTCTATTGACGGTGTGAAAATAGTTGAAATCGGGTGGCAACTCCGCCCACTCCCCATATAACGGTACTGTTAAAAACTACTAAAAGCGCGATAAATCAAGCACTAAACACGCCAGAGACATTAAATTTTATCTCTGAGATGGTCTAAGATGACTTAATAGGAACCGCGTTCAAAATTAGACAGTGGGCGTGGCACAGCCCATTTTTAGGTGAAACCCCATATCTTGAGATCTGCTTAACCGATTTTAACCAAATTCGGTGCATAACGTTCGTTTCATATGTTACTATGTTATAGTGCGAAAATGGGCGAAATCGGACTACAACCACGCCTATTTCCCATATAACACCATTTTCAATTCCATCTGATACTTTCACTTTCCACTATGCATATCAAGCAACAATGATTATATCGGGGTAAAACTTTGCGTGAATAATGCGATTAAAGTATGCCACCTTGTGGCCAAAAATTGTCTAAATCTAACCAAAACTGTTTAAGCCCCTAAGTACTAAATACGTGGACCCCAGTGCCTATAGTTGACCTTCTACCGAAAATATCAGTCAATCCACAAAGAAATCTCAAACGAGTATACCATTTGACTTTGCGAGAGTATAAAATGTTCGGTTACATCCGAACTTAGCCCTTCCTTACTTGTTTTATTTTTATTTTAATTTTTATTTATTTGTTTTTTGTTGTTTAATTTTTGAATTTATGTTCGTTTTTTTATTTTAATATTTATTTAGTTTTTTTATTTTATTAATTTTTAATTTTTATTTTCCATTTTATTGTTAAATGCTTTGATTTTTTTAAATTTATTTTTATTTTGTTTTATTTTTTTTTTTGTTTAATTTTTTTTGTTATGTATATGTTTTGATTTTAATTTATCTAATTTTATTTTTTTATTTTACTTTATTGTTTTAGTTATTGTTTTTGTTTTATATTTTATTTCATACCTTTATTGTACTTATAGTTTTTATTTTTTTAAATTCCTAAATTTCTCTTACAAATTCATATTTTTATTTCGAAAAAAATGTTGATAAGTGTTCTAGAAGCTGTGGAGAGTCCTCTTTCTGGCCAATTTAAAGTTATCAACTTAAAAAAAATTTTTGTGGTAATTTTTGGAGTTTTAAAACAAAGTCCTAAACGACAACATGCTTTCCTTAAGCGTTAAAATAAAATTTGAGTCAAAAACCGTCACATTCGGTAATTTTTATATAAATGTAAAGAGTTGTAAACAAAAATAATTTTTTCTTGTCCAAAAAAATTTTTACTCGAAATTTACTTTAAAACTAAGGCCGCCTCGAGAGTAAAACAAAAAATTTTTTTTTGTAAAAAAATTTAATTTTTTTATAATCTACAGATTTTACCTCCAGGCCAGCAAAAATAAATTTTTTTTATTTCGCTCCACCCTAGTAAAAATGTGAAGTTGTGACCCGTAAATATCCTTTCAAATGTACAATGAGTAAGTATAAAAGCTACAAACTGAGGAAGTCAAATGCGCTCACAAACGAGTTAAACAGAGAAATCGGCTAAAGTGTTAACTCACATACACGCACATACATATAAAACAAAATAAACAAACATGAATTATAAAATATACAAAACTGTCAATTATAAAACGCCGCACTTGCGCGTAAATGACGAAAAGTGGCTACTTGAGTAGTTTGGAAATCTCACTGGCAAATTACAGCGTAATGTTAAATAAAACAGCAAAAAATTAAAAATCATATACAACGATTAAGCAGCTAACTGTCAGTTTAACAATTTGTGCATAATTATATCATTATGTAAAACGCTATAGCAATCAATAAAGCTTACGAGTGTACAAAAGGTTTGATTATCTTCAAAAAAAAAATAATTTTAAAACTATTTGTTTGCAATTCCCTTTAGTAATCGTGTGTGTGTTGGCTTGTTCGAATTGGCTTAAACAATGGTTTCGCGTCTTTTGTAGTTTACTTTATTGCTTTGTTGTTGTTGTTGTTGTGCACTCTTACAGCTGCCAGAAAGGTGTTCAAAACTGAACTCTGCTAAAAAATCATTGGAATCGCTTTATTTTCGCCTGCTCTTGCATATTCACACGCACATAATTACACTCTTGAATGTCTAATCCGTATTTAAGCACACATTGTACCGATTATAAACACGTCTATTATAGTTTTAATTATGTTTTCAGCGCTGTCATTGAAACAGCTTAATTATGGGTGATTTTTTATGCGCGGAATATAAAACGTTTTTTTTATTATTTTTTGTTTACTACTATGCTTTTGTAGCATGTGTGCGCAGCAGAAATTGTTGGAGAGCTTGGTGAGAAATTTCAATTATTGTCGTTGATTATTATGTAGTAATTAACCAATTTTTTCACGTGAATTTTGTCATGTATATTATAAGAAAAAACCGCAGCTTTGTTGTTCTTTTTATTGGTGTTGTAGTAATTGTCAGCACTCAAACAACACAAAAGAACTGTTCCTTACTCACACAAAATTAAAAATAAAAATTTATAAATACAAGATTTATAAAAGTTTAAAATTTAAAAATTAATTTTCCTTTACATATTGACAAAATACATAAATAAATTAAATATTTTATGCAGTTTTGCTAATTAACTAATTAATTTCTTTTGTATAACTTTTCAACGACAGATGTCGCTGTTACACATATCAATTATGGCTAATTGTTTCATTGGCTCACTGCATGAATGGTTTGTGCCTTTGCTAGAGTAAAGGTAAACAAATCAAAAAGAGCTAGGCAAGAGGACTGAATATAGCTGGTGAATAAAAACAAACGTTAATGCAAATATTCAAAAGACGAATATAATTAAAGTATATATTAAATAATCCCAATTAATTATTGCGGATTCTTAACAAAGCTTAGCAACTAAACCCACACAAGCCCCACAATGCCAGTCAAATTATTTGGGCATTCTGCATAATACTAAATATTTTTTCAATCATATACAAACAAAAAAAAGTATACATTGCACATATATTTGTACATTTAACGGTTCAAATACCTTAATATATTTAATACGATGCTAGCAAATACATTAAATTTTGCTTTTCGTTCTATTTAAAGTAATAAAAGAAACAGTACTCACCATATGTCTTGAACCAGCTACTCGTCTCTGTAAATAATTGAAGAAAAACTCTATTAAAAGCATATAAACAAAATATTTAACAATACAAAGTATATGAAAACAGTACTTTGAACTTGTAACAGCGTTTTCTACAGGTCAATCAAGCATCAGCCTGCAAAGCTTTTGTGACACACTTCAACACAAACACACTATAGACTTAACATAAAACCTAAACTATTTTCACACATTTTATGTTACACACACTTAAAAGCACTAAAATTTGAAATTTGTTAAATAAACGCAACACAAAATAATTTAAAACACAAATTAAATTTACCCCAAATGTGCTGTCAAATAATTAGTGAAAACAATTAATCGACAAAATCGATAAGTATGAAATGGTTTACGTGCTATTAGAAATCAACGCCGTTAAAATGAGCCGTCGGCAAAATAATAATAGTATATTATATACTCTGTTTAGAAATTGTAAATATTGTAAAAATCATAATAGTGCGCCATGATATTATTAATAAAGATACTATATCTTTGGTAGGCTTCTTCAAATTTTTTTTTCTTAATAAAGAGTAAACATTTTACTTACTTATTAGTAATAACTTATTTTATTTTTTTGTTTTGCATAAGCGTAAATTAAGCAAAGAGCGTAAATTTTTTTAAGTAACAAAAATATAAGACGCTAAAAGAGCTATTTTGATAAGTTTTCAATTACTATTAATCGCAAAAATTTGACGCGACTTTATTTCAATTCTGACAACGGGTCAGAATTCTTAGAGAAAAAAAATATTATAAACAGATAAAAACTGTGTTGTTTAAACATATATTTATTTTTATTAAAAGTTATCTTTAAAAAATTATTATTTCGAATTCATACTAATTTATGTATATTAAACACACGGAACAGTGTATCAGCATGCAATTTCTATGCATATTTATTTGTAAAACGCATTAAGTGGCAAAGTAGCACTTAAAAACGCCAACTGGAAGCTTCTAACAGCAGCTGCAAATGAAGCATTGTGATTGCGCGTTTCAACAAACGTACGCTATGCAGTCCTCAGCGACGCGGCTTTATGTTTGTTTGCTTTATTTTTGATTTATTTACATGCTGGCTTTATTTTCAATTGCTGTGATTACCATTCAATTGGGTTGGGTGTCGAGCAGACAAAAGCGGCTGCCGCGCAAGCCTATGCGCCGCCCAATAAGTAAACACACAACACTGCGTATATATATATAATGAATAATTTCCTGCGCTGCATCCAGCCCTAACAAGCTAAGCTGCCATATTTGTGCATGAATTTGCGCGGCGACTCCATCATTGCCCATTAACAAACACATGCATGGAAATCACAGCTTACTGCTGCTGCTGCTGCTTGAGTGCCATAGAGCGCGACAAGTTATCGCATTGTCGTTTTCAAGTATCGAGTTGCTGCCACTTAGTGAGCGCCTCAAACCGGCTAGCGAAAAATACGTGTTGCGGCGTCGTATTGCTGCCATCAATTGGGTGATTACCGTACACCAAAGTGTGCTGCTTTTCATGTTGATTAACACTGCCGCCGTTTTGTTGCGCTGGCACTCCTCCTACAACACCGCCCGCCAGCAACACTTCGTCTACATTAAATGTAGTGGGTTTTTTACCCTCGAAATATTTATTTATTATAGCGTATAGCAAATTTAACTAGGAAAACAGGGATGATTGATGATTCCGGCACAACAGTAAAACAATAATATATGTACATAGGTATATATGCCGTAAAGTGCGACGTAAATTAACTGTAAATCGACGAAAAGTACTCGTATGTTTACACATTAGCAGTTGTTGGTAATCATTCAGGCGTTCACACTTCGCTTTGCGCCCTTCTTTTCCGCGCTGCATATTAACAGTTATAGGCGGCCTTTCTTACAGCTTACTATATGGCAGCCATATTTGATTTGCACTTAAAAAAAATATCTAAAAAAATAAAAAAGAATTAGAAGCATGGTGGTAAAGCACCCCTGCTGCTGCTACTAGTGCTACTATTGTTGTTATTGCACCTTTTTCATACTTCTTTACCAATTACTGTCACTAGCATTGTTACTGTTTCATTTTGTTACAAATTAAGGTATGTGTTGAAGTGCGGCAAGCAGCATGTGGGGTGGATTTCGAAACTGAAATAAACTAATTTACGGTAAGTTTAAGAGGCTCTCACATTTGCATTTGGTTTGTGGTGAGTAGATCAAATAAAATGCTGCATGGATAAATATGAAAAATTTTAAATTTAAAAAAATTGGAAATGGCAACAATTTAGATTTTAGGAACGCATGCTTAAATTACTGAAAATAAAGTGGGAATAGTGTTTATGGCAAGGTTATTGTGGCAGCCAAACACGCGCAATTTTAGTTGCCTCGATTAAGTACCGGTGATTTCGAAGTCCAGTTTGCACCAGGTTTCAGGCCAGTTACCGAAAAATTCGATAAAATTAACGAAAAGCCTCGAGTCCGATTGTCAGGTAAGCAGTTTTTTGTTTTTCCAGAAGCTAAACAGTGCACAAAAAATCGTTTGAAGTCATTTATATACGGCTGGATATAATAATAAGCTAAATGTATAATCACAACACGCAAAAAAAAAACCACCTGGACTGGTTAAATGGATGGTAATCTGCAAATCGCAACAAAATCGATCCATTTCTGAGCGAATGATTATTAGTGATAAAAGTAGATCACATAGGCAACCTCAAGTGAAAATGGTCGTAATCGAACTACGTTGAGACGGCGCAAATGGTGGCCAAATGGTCGTGATCGATTGCTATGTATTTGGTTGGATTTGCAGAGTCATCCACTATAAGCTGCATCCCTGCGGCCAAACTCTTAGTTCGGAATATAAGGACTGTCTGAAGGAAGCAATCGCCCAGAAGCGAAATCTGCTTTGTACAATAGAATAGGCATTGTGTTTCTTAAGAACAATGCCACGTCATACGTATCGATAGTGACTCGCCAGAGGCTCCGAGAGCTTGCTTGGGACTTTCTTATGTATCCACTTTATGATACGGCCCTGATACCAAGTGTTCACTACCTATTTCAGTTTATGGTGAATGATTTACATCAAGAAAAAAATAGATCGTTTCAGCTTTTTTACCAATAGGTACGGCAAGTTATCGAGCAAAACGGTGTAAATGTTACCCAAATTGGAGCATTGTAACTATGCTAAATAGAACCTTCAATTAAAAAAGAATGGATTTCTTTTTATTAGAACTTGTATTATTTGTAAAACTAAGTAAAGGTAATGTAAACGTTTGCTATCCTATTAATTTCTTATTATATTAGTCTATATAATTTTTGTCAGTTGCTTGTTCGATTCGCTCTACTCTAAGACTTTTGAAATTGAAAAGAGCTGCAACAAGAAGTTTCGAAACAATTAACGAATAGAGCTCGTAATTTCTACACCTAAATATGTCGCAAAATCATTAGTTATCGATTTTCGATAGACACATTACTCAACTATAACTATGCTCCAATTATTTCGCTATTACAATTTTCGATATTTATAAAGAACACCAAAAAATCTAGCACAAGCAAAATACTGAAAATCTCATTAAACGTATTAAATCACTTTACGCAATAAACTTATTGTAATTGCAATTAAAAAATCGGCTTTTGACCGAAAATTATAATGCGAAAAAGGCTTAAAAATACTTAGGCAAAACAACAAAGTCAATACGTAAGCTGTAGCACCACAGCAACCCACCCAACTAAAAAACGACAACCACTTAAGCATAATTAAAAAATATAGCTATTGTCATATGAAAAGCACCTGCAATGCGACCAGAGTGCAAGTGCAAATCTGCGTAGAAATGACAAATTACGCTTTGACAGCAATAGACGCCCTATAGTCGTACCAAAGTTGAAGCGGGGGCGCACAAATGCATACATAAAAGGCATAATAATCGAGACCACAATAGTCGAAATGCATTGCAGAGTTATATGTATTTTTGAATATTCCTTTGGCACGCCTTTTTCGCAGTAAATTTCCACTCTAAAAATCACTAAAGCGCGTAGAGCCTTGTGTGGGAGGACTTAAAAAGTTAATCAAGCATTTTAGCATTTTGTACGCACAAAGTGAACTGTGATAATTAAAATAGAAGCGAATTGGAAGTGATGAATGTGAAATTAAAATACCACACGTTGAGTGAAGGACAAAAAAAACGGCATATTAGAAATGGTAATGAAGGGTAAATGAAAAATTGGAAAAATCGTGGTTGTTATTAAAAAAATATATAAAGTTTGTGGGTAAGGTATTTTGCATATTGCAGGTTTATTCATGATGAGTTACGGCATAATTTCAATTGTACGCAAATATATCGATATTTCAACTGATAGTATGTACACAGCCTAAGGTTTGCGCTGGGCACACACTTTGCTAATCAAAATATTAAATGTTTCAAAATAAAAAAAATTGCTAATGTTTTTGTAATATATAAGGTTATAACAAGATACACAGAAACCAAAAATACATTAAAAATTCTATCAAATAACCAAAACCAGAGAATAAAATTGATGCATATTTGACAATGAAAGAATTATAATAGTAAAGAGAATGAAATGCAAATACAAACTATTTTACAGTTATAGCGCTTAAAAAGAAGAAGCAGCAAGCAACAGTAATAAGAACAGCACCAAGTCCCCTGGGTCACACCCACTTTTAGCATAATTACCAAATTATAAATTTTAAACAACAAACGACTCCGAGATATGTTAAAGATTAGCATTTTGGGGAAATATTTAAAGAGATTGGTACCGTATTGGTCCTTCGGCACAACCTGGGAGCACACGTCGACATTAACTTCACTAAAGATATGCCTTAAGCTGCCGTAGAACATTCAGTTCCTTCAAGGCTTGCTTGAAGCAACGGACTCTAGAGAAACACCTCAGGTCTTGGAGTACTAGCAACACAGAGCATACCACAAAAGTGCTTTAGGATGTTGTTTATGATGACGGTTAGACCAAAAAGCGTCTACTTTTAGGTAGAAGGGAACCAAGCAACATTGTAAGGGTGATCAAAGGGCATCTACCTCTAAAATACCATTTTCAGAAACTTGGTAACGTAGCATGGGCAGAATGCAGAGCATGCGCGGAGGACGATGAGTCACTAGAACATTTCCTTTGTCAATGCCCAGCCTTCAGGCTGTTGACGGGAGATCTTCCACGGCTAAAAAATTTTCAACTTAAAAGATATTGGAAGTTAGGGTGAAATTTGCCAGATCCACAGAGGGACTTAATTGGATACAACTTGGAAGCACAACGAGCCTTATGATGACTCGTGAGTGGACGCGCATGCGCCTACCCTTTTCAACCAACCAAACAACCATGACTGAAAATTGGAGCTATTGGAAGAGAACTATTGACAAATCCAGCCCACTTTTATAAATATATATCGCTGCGTTTCATGAAATATACATATGCTGTTATTCACTCAACAACTCCTTAATATGCGTATAAAAAGTTCCTTCAAACTAAATATCTATTTTCTCAGACCAACCAATCCACTCTTGACTTTCAAGAGATTAACTTGTACATTTCATAGCCGTGAGAATATCGACTGGAACTATTCAGTACAGGTTCTCTTGAAACTGTTTCGTAGAAGGATCGGTAAGAAAAACAACGAAACATGACATAGGTATAACGGTACAAGTGCGAAATACAAACTCTTTACGCCGACCAATTTGCCACTTCTATGCGATCGTTTGGGTACACGCCTACAATTATGTGTGTATTAACACCAAAATAATCTATTTGCAACTGTTTTGAGCTGGATTAAGAGCATAATCCGATTTCATGCCGATTGTTGACTAAAGAAAGTCGCAACGTCAGAACGCAGGAAGGCATTTCCATTAATTACTTACAAATTACGCACAAAAGAAAAATAATAGAATTATTTCTAAGTTCAGTGTCCGGGGGTAGATCACTTTAGAAACCGCTACAATTAAATTAAAATAAATAAATAAAGAGTTCTAAGAAAGATGTGCAAGACGTTCAAGAAAGCAGCGCCACAAAAGTGAAGTGCAAGCGAATGCTCAACACAAAAGTAAGTAATGATCATTTCGGTAATACGGTTTGTCTGTCGTTGACAACAATTTTTGTATATATGTATCTCCATATATAATGAGGAAACGGCAGACAGGTAGTCGACAATGTGTGGAATGCAGTCTGCGAGCGAGACAAGCAAAGACCGTAGACCGGACAAATGCTCATTACAAAGCCGTTCTTAAGCCGCTACCTTCGAAGGATGGCTATGTATATGCTGTAGATCGTGTGCATGACAAATGTTGTGTAAATATTTTGACAGTGGTATGCCAAAAATTTCGCACGTTGGTGAGGTTAGCAATGAGAGAAAAAAATATTACCAAATACATGAAGGCGTTTTCGTTTGAACAATGAGAGGATATTTAGTAAGTCATGTGATCTTTTTGAAATACCGAGTGATGTGAGTATCGGTAATGGACTACAGTAAAATTGTGGCTTAGAAGTAGTTTTGGTAATTTTATGAAAATGCAACGAATATAATACCCAATCCTTGGAGAACGACGTATCGAACAGACAACTATTATAAATCAAAGACAACCCAGGGTCCACTAACGCTACAGTTTTTTGTTAAGCTTTCCCATAGACAATAATTTATGCGAAATTTCATAGATATCTTGTCAAACATAAAAGATTTCCATACCAAAACTTGATCTTGATAGCTTAATTTGATGGCAGCTATATGATATAGTCCGATTTCAGATTTTCCGACAAATGAAAAGCTTTTTGGAGATTTAAGGACGTGTGCAAAATTTTAGACCGATATCTTAAAGACTTTGGGACTAGTTCACGTATAAACAGATATATGAACATGGCTAAATCTACTCAGCTCGTCCCACTAATCATTTATATATATGTTATTGGTATTTTATTGGGTCTCTGACGTTTCGCTCTGGGTGTTACAAATTTCGTATGCCGTTCAGGGTATAATTATAAAAATAGTCAGAAACACGAATTGGAGAAATCCGATCCCTTTCTAAAGTACTTTAAACAATTTGAAGTGCGTCGCCTAACTTATTTAAAAGAAAGGCCAACAATTTTTAATGCTAGTCCTGGGGGTTGAACCGAAAGCGAAACGGTAATGAATGCAAGCTTTTAAGATGGTGTGGAGAAGGAGGTCCTAACCTCTGCGATATGCTATGTTTCAGTGGTCAGTCTGGATAAGCGATTCTAATATAAGGGTTGTAGTGCTAAGATTTTGGGACTCTGCGCGTGATAAATATGTATGTTGTTGGTATTGTTTAAAAAATCTTTGAGGTCAATTCTTAAGCTATAAGAAAGGATTTGAACTGTTGCCATCATTGTCATTTAGATGAAGCTTTAGGAAAACGTAAAAACCTTGCTAGCTGCAAAGCAAGATCTTCAAATACTGGGCATACTCATATTATTATATATATTAAAGATAGACCGCCGCAGCAGCTAAAGCGAGTTTATGTAAGAATTACTCAATGCTTTGAAGACAAACCAAAGCTTTTGTTCGTGGATAAAAGCTCCAATATATTCGATGAACTCATGCGGTTTTTGTCATTGTGTTAGCACAAATTATTCCACAAGCAGTTTTGCATAATGCTGCTAAGGCGATAGTGCTTTACTGGCTATAAATCTGACATTACGGTTACGAGTACTTTCGTATTTGAGAACTTTTGTAGGAAAGGTCTAGCCATTTCTGGATGCCTTGGCTGCAGACAACGCCATTTCGGAATAGATTTTATCAGAAATTTCATCTTCACTTCACTTAATATGCGATGAATACAGTAAATTTAGTTCACACTTTAATTTTAAACAGTCTTAGTGGCTTGACTCCATATCAGTCTGGAATTTTAGCTCTATGCTGCGACAGTTTGTGTGCATTTCGAAATCTCGAAAAGTAAGATAACTAAGCTTTTATAACTCCTGTCTTAGCGACATGAGAGAATTACGAGATCAGTCGGAAATTTTCGAGTTCTATGTTTGCTGTCTCGATGCTTTGAGCGGATTACCGGATCAGTCGAAAGATAGTGTAGTAATATAAGATAACATTTTATAATTTCTATCTTGGCGGTTTGAGCAGGTTACTAGACCAGTTTGGGGTTTTAGAGCTCGATGCTTTCAGTTGATTATGGCATCAGTCGAAAGAAGGTGTGGTAAAATAATGAGCGTTTGCTCTTTTTTCATATTTCCTCCATAAAAAAATCTCATTAAAGTACTAATTTCCAGCTTGAATTGAGTTCATTCAATTCATTCATCGAAAATATGAATTTTCATTCATTCAAATAAATAATTATAGAGCATAAAAGAAATAATAAGGTATTCATAAGATACGAAGATAGCTATAAATAAAAGTAATAAGACCATTGCATAATTTATGCCACATGCCACATCATTGCTCCAATCTAAATTTCACATGCACACATTCAACATTACAATGCGCCCCATAGTTAAACCAATGGTTGAGCCGTACAACAGACACTCTTTTGCATTTTTAATTGCAACACACAAGCAGCAGTAGTGCAAACTCAAGCTATACTGAAACAAAAAAAAAAGTACAATTCTGCTGCACCGCTGATTATCGTGGACGCGCTTTAATGGCGGAAATGTGGCGTCGGCGTCACTAATATGCATGGAGTTCGGGTTGAGTGAAATGGTTAAATGTGCGGCACCACACAGCTTATAATTACACCCAACCTAACAGCTGTCAGAGCCAGCAACCCAACGAACCAGCGCGCATTGATACTGCAATTGTGTGGAGTGTCGTTTGCGTCGGGCGGAGAAGCAAGTAAATGGTTTTATGGTGGAGCCGGAAAATGCGGTTGTGCTGTGCGCACAAAGCATCAGCGCTCTCACACTAGCCATGCATACTTGTGCATTCAAGGCGTGAAAATAATTGAAAATTGCGCAATGCATACTTAAAGCAAATAATGAATCGGCGTTTGAGATTTCACATGTGGGCGTGGAAAGCGCAGGAAAACCACAATTAACTAGACTGAATACTGATACTTCACTAAGTAGGTGGGTTGTTGCGCACGTCTAACAAGCAGTCAACGAGCGCGGCGCATCATAGCATGGGCTGACATGTGGCAGTCATGTGATTTTCTGTTATGGAGAAAACTTCAGTACGGAAATCGCATTTGAAAGACATTTGCGTTGTCAAGCGCTTTAATACATTTCGTAAAGAGTTTAATGCGCTTTCTGCATTTTTCGTAGAGCTCTGCATTGGTAAAATGCTTTCTGGTAGCAGCCGAATGTGTTCGGTGGTAGGAAAGTGTATTGAACTCGCAGTTTTGAAATTATTTCTTACAGGTCCTACTATATTTTTGAATTCCTCTTAGAGTCCAAGATTCAATAATATTCACGATATAAATGCATCGCGTTGTATATATAATATATTAAACTGCGGGTGTACTATGAAAAAATATTTGAGAGAGTCCTGAGATTTCAGGCAGTTGTCGAAATTCGATAAATTAGACCTCATCCTAATTAAAATAAGAAATCTATACCACTTTGAAACCTAAAATATTCAAGTCATCTAATAACCTCTGTACTTACACACATGTATGTATATAAAAGCTCCAAACAGGGTTAGATTCACGAAATAACAGCACCTGGGCAGATAAAATTCGGATCAATTCCGGTAACGTAGCACCAAACCGGTTGTTTTGTGAATTGATTGAATTGACAACGATCTCGCACAGGCAAGCTCAAACACTTGAAAGCTTCTAGTAAGTCAAGTCACAAAGCAAATATCAATTTCTTGGTATCAAAACCATTTCACCCTACAATAAAAGACCACTTGAAGTCTTTATTCCACTTTCTACGCAAGTTCGTCTATTGGAGAAGTCTATGAAGCATGAATTTCGGAAATCTGAAGCTCTCAATTTCGAGTTTTTTGGATTGGATTCGAATATAACAAGAAAAAACGTTAACTTCGGTTGCGCCGAAGCTATAATACCCTTCACAAATACAATACAAAGGCCCCTTACAAGAACTTGATTCCAAACGTTCAATTTGTATGGCAGCTATATGATATAGTGATCTGATCTCACCAATTTCTGTGGAGAATAATTTGTTGCCTTAAGCAATAACTCGTGCCAAATTTCGTGAAGATACCTCGTCAAAAAAAAATTTTTCCATGCAAGCACTTTACTCCGATCGTTCAGTTTATATGGCAGCTATATGCTATAGTCATCCGATCCATACAATTTCTTCGGAGATTAGATTAATGCTTTAAATAATAAATTTAAATTAAATTTCATGAAGATACCTCGTCAAATGAAAGAGTGTTCCATACAAACACTTGATTCTGATTGTTCAATTTGTATGGCAGCTATATGCTATAGTGGTCCGATATCGGCCGTTCCGACAAATGAGCAGCTTCTTGGTAAGAAAAAGACTTTCAGGTCGATATCTCAAAAACTGAGGGACTAGTTCGCGTATATACAGACGGACGGACGGACGGACAGACGGACATGGCTAAATCAACTCAGCTCGTCACGGTGATCATTTATATATATACTTTATATGGTCTCCGCCGTTTCCTTCTGGGTGTAACAAACTTCGTCAGCTGAAGCCAGATTAAGTGTAATAATATATATAATGCAAGATTGAAAGCATATAAATTTCGAGTATATTGGATTGGATTTCAAAAATATAGAGGGAAATCGAATCTATCGTACTAAGGATGCCGGGAAAAAAGTGTCACCGTTTCAGTTTTCACGTATCAATTTCGAATCTGCTGGATTGGATTAGGAAAATATAACGCAAGATCTAGCCTGTTGTATTAGAAGAGTCCGCTGAAGACAGCAAAAGTGTAACAGTTGCAGTCGCATATCAATTTCGAGTCTGTTGGAGCGGATTCCGAAAATATAGCGGAAA
Source organism: Bactrocera oleae (assembly GCF_042242935.1). Taxonomy (NCBI): domain Eukaryota; kingdom Metazoa; phylum Arthropoda; class Insecta; order Diptera; family Tephritidae; genus Bactrocera; species Bactrocera oleae. The sequence goes on from NC_091539.1 coordinate 9,048,421, forward strand.
ATCTGGTCTTTCGTATGAGAGCAGTCGGCTGAAGATCGAAAAAGTGTGATAGTTACAGGCTGCGCATATCGATTACCAGTCTGTTGAGTCATATTTTGAAAATATATCACAAACATTTCTTAACCATCATTTCGTTCCACGTCGCACCCAGTGGCATTTGGTATCGACGTTGATTTCCTGTCGTCAGCAGAGAAGATTATATCCTCATATTTACTTATTTTTTATTTCTAAAAGAATTAGAGCGCACAATTTTGCATTATGATGCCTTTTATGCTGTCTGAACATATGTGTGTGCCCAGAGGGATATGCAAAGGGAGGTGGTCTAAAGTAGAAATTAAGACAAATGCACTGGCGCCAAGCAGCGGCTCATAAGCAGCTTCTACTTGTGCATAGTTGAAAGAGATAATGAAAATATACGAAACGAAGAGAAAAAAGTGGAATAAAATAAGGTATATCCTTCATATGTGCAAAGTGGACGTTTTTTTTTTTTTTTTGTTTTGCACATCCTTTGCCATGACATAAAAAGTTATATATGTAATATAATATATAGCAGTAAAAATGCAAATATTTTATAATGAAAATGTACAAATATATACCATATACATATGTACATGGAAATGAGTAGTGGGAGCATAATGAAAAAGTACTTCATTAAAAATTCCCGCATACAAAAGCAAAAAAAACAACAATTCACTACAAAAGCAAAAGTGGCAGCAGCAGCAGCAATGGCAAGAACAAAAGTGATAACTGCAATTGTAAGAAATTTGTGATGTCCACTGACAGGTTTGCAGATTTTTACATTAGTGTGAAAAAATAGTGCGAAATGCAAGCACTTGGTTACACACATAAACATGCAGCTGCCGCAAATGCAGCAGAGCGTTTGCAAAAAGCGATGCGCATATTGCGAAAGAGATACTTTGGCTGTTGGTACTTAAGTGAGTGATACTTATGTTGTGGTATCCGACTGAAAATGAGGTAAAGTGGCATTAGGGCTGATGTATATTTCTTACATATGTATCAGTGAGGGTGGCCGTGTTTTTTCCCCCAAGCGCACGAATCACTTGAAAAACTTTTAATTTTTTTTTGAAAAAGATCTAGTATTGACTTGGAGAAAACTAAGTAATGCTTCTCTGGTGTTTATTAAGATTTGTGCGATATATGGCACTTGCTACAATATTATTTTGGCGTTGCTTTTGGAATGCCGGTAATCGTATTTATGGTGAATTTAGGTGTCAAAACTATCTGGATATATAAATTTTGAAAAATAACTTGAATTTAATCACTTTCAAATGAAAAACTTATATAGACCACATATTATATGCAGAAAATCTTGGTCTATAAGCCGGCGCATTGTTGTTGAAGTTAGGGCAGTACGAGAATTCCGCTTTGTGCCATCGGAACTTTAGACTAGATTAAACAAAGATCAATAAGTACTTAGAAAGTGAGGTGGATTTCCAAGTAAAGGTAAACTATACTTTATGAGACTCTTATTAAAGCGAAAATACTGTAAAGCACCGAAACAAAAGCTATTATATCTTATGAGATGATCCTTAGAGCTTGCAAAAACAGTTTGGTTCTTGGCAACGTTTCATTGAAATTTGGCTTTTATATTTAAGGTATATTCGAAAGATGAAACTAGCTTCAACACGAATATCTTATAACTCTGCGATCAGTGACTGAAAAAAACTCTATTTTATGTTGACAGCTATTAAAAAGATTTCGAAGCAACGAAACTTGAGCTAGATTAGAATTTTCATCGCATTAATATGGCTTTTTTATCGACTATTTTGTTCAATCGACCGAGTTTTTATACGCTCAAAGGATGTGGGAATGTTTTTTGTAGCTATAGCAACAACCTGGTACGAGAATATGTAACGAAAAAGCGATTCTTGAATCTAAATAGCGTAATGATACAAGAAAAAATTGGACACTGTCCTAAAAATATTCATGAGGTGAGGTTAAAAACCGTGCCGGACGTCAAATGGCAAAATTGTATGGTAGAGGGCGAGATGGAAACATCTAGACACTTTTTTCTTCACTTTCTAGCTTTCGCTAGACTAAGGTTGCAGCATCAATGTAGACACACCTTCGGCGAACCAGGCGAATTGGCCGAAATTGACATATTTGCTACAGACTCGAGACGTTTTTCGATTTACGAGGGTGCTGTGGACCAAAAGAAGAATGATAACATCACGAAAGACTGTCGTTCTCCGCTGTCCAAGTGGAATCCCTCTTGACTCATATCACAAACGCAGTGAACATGACTCTAACTTAACCTAACGATAATATAGTTAAAGATCTAATTCTATTTCTAGAGATTTTAGGTTGGAACTACAATTATAAGCAACATTTATTTAGTATGGATTGTAGAAAACTGAAAGAAATGACTAGTTCAATGTGATTGAATATTGATGGATGGAAGCTTTCTGTGATCAGGCCAGGGTGAGCTGCAAGACTTACAGTTTTTAGGCGCTTGAGTCTACCTATTAGAGTGACATTAATTTATACTCGCTTAAATATTTTAATTCAGTAGCATAAAATATTGAATGCAACCTCACTTTGTATCGGTGCAAGCACAGGCAATACACAAATGTCTTTGAAAATTTTCGAAGCGACTTCAAAATGAGCCGTTAACTGCAATTATAAATACAAAAGGTTGATAAGTTCACTTTGTTATAACAGATTTTAATCTATTTGAGTGCGGATGTAGGACCAATCGGTTTAAACTAGTTAGATACAAAATTTTTCTATATAATCTTTTAATATTAACCTAAAATATTTCATATTATAATTTTTATAGAAGCGCGAAGTTAACTAAGTAACTTAGTCCAAGTTCCCAATCAAAGATATATATATATGTATATAAGAAATAATATGTATGTATGTATTTTTTGCAATTTTCATCACTCGTTGAGCATAAATTTTTTCGTTTTTGCTTTGATGTGTTGCAAAGCACGAGAATGCAGTTCTTGCAAAATAAATAGAAAAAATGAAAACAATGAATTAATGAGCGCATAAAATGTGCATTCACGCCCGAAAGGCAAAATGTTTAAGTGAAAACGCTTTGATCCGAGCGCATTTATGGGCTTAATAAGGATTTAAATTGCAAGCAAATTTAAATTGCAAGCAACTGGCATATTTCAAAAAACAAAAAGAAATAAATAAATAAAAAATCGAGTATATTTTTTTAAGTGCCGAAATCTGCACGCCCGCTGCCAAAAAAAAATGCTCAGCACTAATAAACAGAAAAATTCACGCTTTCCCGCCTTGCTGCTAGTGTCTACCTCGCTTTGTAGTTATTTTCATCTATATTCCCAACCTTTCTACCTGTGAGCGCCCGCTTAACGTTTAACACCTTCAACGCCGTCAATAATTGCTTTGAAAACAATGCAAGGCACTTGAAACTTATTTTCGTTTTTTTTTTTGTTTTTTTTTCTTTTTACTACTTTCATCTATTTTGCTTTTATTTTCACAATCTCAAAGTAAAAAGTCACGCTTACACTTTTTTGTACACAACAACACACATTTTTCAAATCAATTATCTGTGTACTTAAGTATATTCTAACACGCCTTCGACGTCAATTTCCAACTAATTTTCACCGACACTCCGTGCTGGAGTTGCCATACGTACGATTCCACCTAACGCTAACGAGCTAAGATAAACTGTGGTGGGTGTACTGTATGCAAGAAAGAAAAAAAAATAGAAAACTGTAAAAAAAAAATATTTAAAAAATATACAAAATAAAAAAACAGCGTTGCCATATAAAGGCGCACATGTGCCAATTAAGTTTAATTGGAAAATGATTCATTTAGTCAGCGCTAAGCTGAAGTGTTGCTAGAGTTGTAATGAGTGCATGTGATTTGTGCTGAGCATTTATAATTGAGGGAATAGCTGAAAAGACTCCACTGAATATGGTAGAAGAAAGATGCAATACAGATTATTAAAAAATTACCAATAAGTGATTGCTGATTAGAACTCCTTATTGGTATTTTTAATTTCTAACGAGTGGTAATTAAATTAACCGTACATTTTATCTAGAATTTAACAGTTAAACATTCGTCAAATAGCTTAATTGCAAACCCAAGTATGGTATTCGGAATTAAGTGAGCGTTTAGGCAGCTTCCATACATACGTAGCAATAATGGCGTGAGAAATAAATAGTGAAAAATATTGAAAATACTCGGTGTCTGTATATAAAAGAAGAGTTTAGACAAAGCCATCAAGGAATTACTCATTGGAAGTAACAATAACATGCCAGATTTTTATCGAAACAAAAAACTTTTATGCTGCTGAAAAATTTAGCTATCGATTTTACAGGAACTGTGGACTCTTCTCAAGATTTTGAAGCAAACGTTGTAACCACAGGCTGGCATATAACGCCAATTTACTACCTTGCGGTATTCCATTCACTCAACAGATATCGATTTCAAAGGCATAGAACGTTTACGAGTTATATAACAGTGAAAAGAGAGCAAGCAGCTTGTTCGTATCAAGAGATCATGAACCCAACCTATTATTAGTCTAAGCATCAGCGGATGGCAGACTGTATGTATTTTACCATAGGTGATAGTTTGCTTAAAGTTTCCGCTATAACTACCTTACATGAGATCGGCAGCCACTAAGCGCAAATAATAGCACAACTTATTCTTCGTCTGCATTGTTTCTCACGTCACAGTATTCAGTTGGCAGCACTGACTCTATATATCTCTAACACCAGCTTTAAATATCGCTATTTTCCTGGTCATAACTATCAACCAACTTTTCAAAGCTTTTTAACCAGCATCTTAAGTCTCTTAACTTAACTGGTCTTTAGTGATCTCTTGATAAGTCTGGACTAATATTTTTCTGATATATTCATTTAATTATTTGAAAGCGTCTTAATCGCGACTTCGATTTTGTGAGTTAAGGTTTCAAATACCGATCTATTGTCGTACGCAAATTATAGCAGTAGACTCGCGTTGTCGATATAAGCGGATTTATTAAAGCTAAGCAGCTACCAAAGGCCAGTGAGAGCTGAAACCGTAAGCAACTTATATATGTATATACATATGGTTTGAGCTTCCGTAGCTTACCGTATACAATGGGTTTATAAAAAATGTAGTCAGCGCTGAGTTTGAAGCGATCGTCTCATAAACAAAAAATTGTATAAAGAGGTTCTTTTATGGAAGGCAATCAGTCAGCATCTGCTGTTAATACGTTCAAAAGTTTTTGAGAAGTTAACCATAATCTGTTGTGTTAGTTTTGTAGGTTCAAGCAATGGTAATGAATCGTTAACTGATAGATTGGCTAAGTCAACTGCATTTACATAGATTTTTTGGACTTATCTAGAATCTAAACCAGGCGGTTTCCTATTCGTGCGTATACCTAGCTGGAAAGGTCAGAGAGTTTTCTTTTCCCTACTTTATATAGTCCACTTACCAGTAAGCAGACTTTATCAGCATAATTTAGTTAGTTTACACTCTCCCTCTCTACGGTTGCTGTTGCTTTTGTAATTATGCAATACTTAATTTCACTCGTGTGCTTTTAGGCGCATACGCTTACGCTTGCCTTAGTCTCTTGCATAGTTTTGCATTATAATTTAAGTACTATTTCAATCCTTTCGTCAAACCCCAGCCACCTTCGTGCGCTTGCCTCCTGCTGCCCAGCCGTCTTAATCACAATTATGCAACAAGCATTTTTTTGTTGCTGCGACACTTCTTTTTCCACGAATATCTTTCGTTGTTGCACTCTGCAGCGCACATTCCTCACCTCCCAGTTATGTACACCGCGACCGCTTTTGCCAAGCTGCTCAAGTTTTATGAGTTAAAAGCTGCTTTAGCTGCTTTTGGCATAAATATTTGCATTGCCCACATTGTCGTCGTCGTCGACGGCGTTGACGGTGCGTATGTGTTGTTAAGTTTGAAATGGGCGTGTTCATATGCGGCTCATAAACGGTGGCAGGGTGAGTGAATTTATTTTTATCGCGCCGCATTTGGGGTTGTGTGAGCGCGTTCTTTTTGTAATTATAATATTTCGCAATGTGTTGTTTTTTTTTTTTTGATGGCTGACTTTGCCGCTAACAAACACGGCATAATGAGGAATTTAGTACTTGCAATTATTTTATGAGGTGAGGGGTGCCACAGTGGTGCAATGTTGTATGGAAAAGGTGTGCATTTTTAGAAATTCAGTCGATAATATTCGCTAAGAGAGTTTGCGAAGTGTGATGGTAAAGGGACTGTAGTTAGACTTCGCTGAGGAGTGCTGACAATTTTAAATATTTTATCATAAAACGAGGAAGCTGTGCGAAAACTCAGCTTGACTCAGCCGACTGGAAGTGTTCCATCTCGTTTGGGTAAAGTAAAAACGTGGCTTCATTTGTATTGAAAAAAAAGTTTGCGAAGAATTTGGTTCCGTAATTCGACATATAGATCCAAGATGCTCTTTCAAGCAGGGTTTCACCACTCCCAATTAAAGACGCGCATATCGAGCAAAAGCCAAGTACTTTGATTATTGTTTAAAACCTTTCTAATTTGCATCCGCTTAGAAGCAATAGGAAATCTTAACCCATCTAGATACTTAGTTACATTACAGACTTTCCATAATTTTTGTCTTGTAGTTCTAAAAAGATATCGATATATGGTTCGGTATTCTCGTATTGAGAACAATTAAGTCGTCTTATCTCTCAGAGCACTATAAGTTGGTGTGAACTGATTAGAAAAGAAGTATACATAGTAACTTCATCAGCTAGCCAAGTAGTTCGATGCTATATTGACCTCACCGGTTATTAGATCTGAGTCTCAGAGTTTGTAGGAGGTGAAGTTCTGGATTTAAGCACACTAATTTTCAAAGTACATTATATAACAATTGGCAAATTAATTAATTTCAACACTAGGAATAATTTAATCTGGTTCGATTAGGTATTCTTTAGTATTCTGGCGCCGAAATGTAGGTCATCGCTTAAGGAGCTTAGTGAGCTCTGGTTAAATAGGAGGGAAGCCAATATTTAACAGACTCGATGGCTAAAGTACTATGGAGGCATGTAAAAGTGTTAAGTTCGTCATCAGAAACTTCTGTTGGATGTATCCGGAGTTTGCTGAGCTTATTTGGAATAAAAGGTCTTAGACAACGTGAAACTCTTATGTCCCCTTTACCTAACTTCCATTCACTGGGAAGCATACAAATTTAATGATGGCTTAAAGTCGGTCCCGACGTCTGACCGGAACATCTTTTATCTCATCTCAAATTACAAAGACTACCGTTAGACATGTTTATCATCCGAAAATTCTTTTGATAGTTCGCATAATCTCATCATAATTTTAAAGTATTTCAGTAATTCTCCGCTAAACGATCCACTGTTCTGTGCCACAGCTAACAGAAGAGTATGAGCTCCTCTACCACTTGAAATGTACGCAACTGCAAATTTTCAAATTAATGCATGAAAAATCCCGTAGTACCCATCAGGCTTGCTAGGCAGTTTGGTGGAAAAAAAACTTAGTAATTCTACTTTTTGCACCTGAAGAGCGAAAAAATGAAAATAATAAGGCCACAAATGCATGAAAGCCATGTGAAGGATACCTGTGTGCATGCGAATTTGAAAAGCGTCGACGAAATTAAGAAATTATGCAAATGAAATTCGCCACATGCGGCAAGCACAGCGCTAACGACAAATATGCATTCATATGGGGAGCCTCTAGTAAAGGGTAATACATTAAATGCATTTGGATAGAAAAGCTTCTTAAATATTATATATTGGTGGTATATAGTGAATCATAGTGGGAGTTGAGTCGCAAGAGTTCGTTAGTAGCGGGGACCAGTAAACCAGATCAAGCTCTACCAAAAAAACTAGATTTCAATGGATAGCTAATAGCGCTATGTCGAAAACTTCTTTTGAGAGGATCTTGCTCTGTAAATCCATTTTTTAGTGTGGTCTGAAACTCTCACGAAGCTTGGTGCTTTGTTTTCGAAAAATATATATTATTTTGTTTAAATCAACGATGTCTTTTGACGGGAACTTATCAGCAGTCCCTTGATCGAAGACCTGCAACATTCAATGAAACATTAAACCTTTTTTACGCGTTTCGACGTTAGTGAGCAACTTCTGGTTCAAAGACCTGAAAACTTCTAAAAATCATTACACTTTATCTCTCTTGTTTCGACGTTAGTGAGCAACCTCTGGATCAAAAATCTGCAAACTTCGAGGAAACATTGAACTTTCTACCTCATTTAGACGACCTAAAGCGATTTGCAGATTGTTGTTGAAAAGGCATTATTATGTTATTCAACCACGTGTCTAGAAGAATCGAGAGATCGATAAGCTTTCTGCCACAAATCGATTTCCAAGGCCGATATTTTCAGACTAATGAATGAAACGCTTATATAGTGACATTACCGGAGTTATCGAACCAGTGTTGAGCGAGCTCATCACAATTTATTCGCTTTTTTAGGGTTCTGTTAGCAGCTCCGGTATTTTAAATTGTTGTTTTTTTTTATCCCAGCTTGATATGAAAACTACATTTGACGTCTGTCAAATTACAACCCTGAACATTTGACAGCACGTAACGGTTAAAACCAAATTTGGTTTGAAGCCTCAAGAGATGTGGAGAGAGAAGGAGAACAGCTGAATTAGGGAGTACAAAATTGCAAAATGCAGCTAAACCGGGCAGTGACAACGCTTAGCTGGCGTTGCAAGGATATTCAAGAAAGTACAAAATGCAAAAATATACAAATAAGACTTAATTGCAGCGATTTACTTGGGCAAACAGGAAAATTATGTCTTTTGTACCATATTTTTTTAGAACTAACAAAGTTCATGTTGGCGTTTACCCACTTAACTGTCAAGAAATCAGCTTTTTGCGCTATTAAGGTGCGCACACAATATAACTGCAGCTGCGTTGAGCGCATACATACAGACACAAAGCGGCGTCTTAGAGGCTGCCAACTTCCGCAGAAGCGCACGAATGCTGCAGTATCAGCGCAGTTATGCGTCGGCTGCTCCAACTAGCCGCTTTTAGCGCATTATTATTACACTTATTATTATATGCTTGCAATTGTTGAATTTCTGCCTTGCGGAAGCGACAAAGTGCGACGCTGAATTTATGCTTCAATGACTTCCATATACATATATGTGTGTATGTATATATCTATGACTTTAGCTGCCACCCGCGCGCTAATTTTTTTATGAAAATGTGCAGTTAAAATGCGTCGAGACGCATTCGCTGATCAAAAGACGACACTCTTGAGAAATTATCATAAAAAAAAAATTTTTTTTTTTCTTTTACAAAATCGTTGTGTGAGTAAATGCATTTAGTGAAAAATTAAGTGCAAAGCTAAAAGCTGGGGAAATGGCATCGAGAGTTTTTGAATTGAAATTTGAATTTGAATGGACGCACACGGCATAGTGGGCGTGTCAAGAGGTAGCTTGAGGAGTAGATGGCGAACGCCAAAGTGGCAACTCATCAAGGCGACAATTCAATGTGGATTTTCTGTTTTGGCGCAAAGCGGATTTCAGGCGCGCACACGGGAACTCTGCAATTTTTGCACGACGCTTTTTATCTTTGCTTGACAACGACTTTCGCTTTTGTTAACGCTTGACTGATTGTTAGTTGTTGTTTTTTATTGTTGTTGTAGCAGATTTTTACCGTTGTCATGATTAATGCAATTTACAGCTACAAATTGTGTAAATTGTAAAATTTGCAAATTGCTAAAGTGTTCTGTGCAAATGTTAATGGAAATTGGAAAAATGCTAAATATCCTGAAAGGCGAAAATTAGACAACACAACTGGTGGACTAAGCGCAGCAAATGCATAGAAATGAGATGAGTTAAGGTGTTTGAACTCAAATTTTGAATGAGGGAGTTATTATCAAAGGATTTGTAATTATTATTACCATATGAAAGAGGCTGCATTGGGTGGTTGGATTGTATAAGAACATTGCAATTGCATAAATGGGCGTTTATTTGAATATGAAAAAAAATTAATATTACAAAATAATGGAGTTAACATTTTTGAATTAGAAAAAACATTAACCCTTTAAGTGCCACTCTACGCTTAAAAGTTTGTACGCTCTTGGAGTGTGAAGCATACGCAAGAGCAATTCCCACTTATAATTGCTTAACTGAATAAATATGCATAAATAAGTTGTGCGCTCTGTACTCAAAGCTGATTTAGGCTTAACCGACTCTTTCTCAAATCTTACACATATATCAAGTGCAAGAAGAAAGTTTAGCTATACCGCTGTGCTAACTACCAATAAAGTGCTCAGACAGTCAAAAAAACGCAAGGAATGTTAGCTTCAGACCTAAAATTTCCGTGAGGTTTTGAAAACCCAAAAATTTGCTTTGAGCACATTTCTGTTGGATAATGCATTTTTTGAGAAGCTTTTTCAATGCAGGAATTCTTTCCGAGCGCCAATGTTTGTCGATGAGCGGTTTTTAAAAGAAAGTTAATTTGATGCAATTCGAAACTCAGTGTAAATTAGCACTTATCTGTGAAATCATATATAAATTGTCTCCAATAAATGCCCACCACTTAGCTTGTAATTGACGGTCTTGTAAATATTGATAGCTCAAGCTGGATTAACTTAAATCTGAGTTCGGGTTTCAAACACAAAACTCCTACGTTGAAAGGCACGAGCTAGATATAATCCGCTTTAGCGGTTTACGGTATTAAAAGCATTAAAGGATTTTTACTTCATATTAGCAATAAGAAGTTCAAAGAATGAAAGCTATGGAATTGTATTCCTCTTTTGGCCTTGACCGACAAATTTGCTCATTCGGGTCTCTCCTGCTCAAAATTTTTTCTTTCCTAAAGTTTTTTTTAAGCGAAATGACAATGAATGCTTTGAACGTGCTTATTTGATTATATATTACTGAATGACGAAGAAAAAACGCATTTACTGAAAGATGACGAAAATGAAAAAAGAACAAGAATAAACTCATATAAATCGCTTATGAACCCCGAAAACAACGTTCTACATATACACATGTAGATATGCATATGTACACACACACATTGCATTTAATGGTTGCTGTATTTGCTAAGCGGAAACGACCACCAGGCTGAGTGATTAAAATAACGAGCTTAAATATAACAGGAAAAAAACGAAGGTAAAAAGCTTTTGTCAAGTAAACAAGTGAGCTTTCTCGCCTCATGTGTAAAGGAATTTCTAATGAGAATGTATGTATGAATAAGGGTTGTGATGGAATTTTGAAGAGCGGTGTGAGAAGTTGCAATCATTAATGCGCACAGGTGTTTGTTTTGCAGTAAAGTATTGCATGAAATACATATAACGAAAAAATTTAAATATTATTAAAAAATTGTTATTAAAAGTTAAAAAATAAATTAAATTTAGAAGAATTGAAGCTAAATATATTTTGAAAAAAATAAATAAAATTAATAAATAAAATAATTTGTATGCATTGGATTAGAGATAATTAAAATTTAATTAACTAAAAATTAAATAATTATTTCATTTGTCAATAATAAAAACAAGTTTATTTTTTTTTAAATTAAGAATTAATAAATGTTAACAAAAAGGTGGCATCGTTTCAGTTGTCGATGTTTATATCGTAATATATGTATTATATATACTTCTTTAATTACATTAAACAAACTAATTGAAATTAACAAAAAAACAGTTGGCAACCCTTCTCTTTTTATTAACTAAGAATCAGTTTAAAAACTGATGTAATTAGTAAATAATAATATCAGTGGTATTTATTTCATAAATTCTTTTGAATTAAATGTTATAAAAAGGTGGCTGCGCTTTTTGAAAATGTTGTCCATATTTCTTAAACCTATCTAGAGAAGATATTGGGATTATATATACTTCTTTAATTACATTAAAGGAACTAATTGAAATAAAAAAACAGTTGGCAACCCTTCTCTTTATAATAACTAAGAATCGGTTTAAAAACAGATAAAATTAGTAAATAATAATATCAGTGGTATTTATTTCATAAATTCTTTCGAATTAAATGTTATAAAACGGTGGCAGCGCTTTTTGAAAATGTTGCCCATATTTCTTAAACCTTTTTAGTGGGAGAAGTCCATATTTGAATGGATATTTGATATACATATTTCAATTTAATTGATTAAAAAATTACAAATATGTGGCAACCTTCTTTAAAAATATTATCAACGGTATGTGCCGCTCAATATCTTTAGAGCATTGCCTAAAACTGTTGAGTTTGATAATCATTTTCTAATGTGTTATAGCGTTGAACTAAATGATAGATAATTGCATATTTGAACATGGCAACACTATGCAACCATATTTTTAGCTGCGATTTCTCAAACCTCCTTAGCTTCATGTCAATTCTGTTATAATTATTTTATACTATCATTTAGTTTAAATATTTATTTTGCAGATGGCAACCCTTGTAAATTTTTCTACTATATTTATATTTTTATTTATATTTATTTTTAAAACTTTTAGTTTGACACCAGGTTATTGTACTAAAAGAATTCCTAGTATAAAGTTTTTAAACAGGTGGCAACCCTATCAATTTTTTTGACTGTAAATCCTTTTAAACTTATTTCAGTTTGAATAACGCATTGTAATTGCCTCAAAAGTGTTCTTGAAATAAAAATTTTAAAACTAGCAACTCTGTTATTTTTTTTAATGAAATAATATTTTTAAGACATTTTTAGTTTGAATAACCCATTGTAGTTCTATTAAAAGTACTTTTAAATAAAATTTGTAAACAGGTGACAACTCTCTGAATTTATTTTTAACTTCACAAAATCTTATATTTTTTTAATTTGAATGATGGATTGTAAATGTCTTAAAGGTGTTTTTGAAATAAAATTTGTAAACAGATGGCAACTCTGTTTTTTTTTTTAATAGAAGCATTTTTATTAGCTTTTTTGAATTCTATTAAAAGTATTCTTGAAATTAAATTTGTAAACAGTGACAGTCCTTTTCAAAAAAACTTAACGATTAGACGACATTAGCATATGCAGCAATTCTCACACAGGCCAAAAATACCACAACACTAGGGAGAAAATTTCAAATATACCAATGTATATTATATACATACGAGTATGTATGTGTATTCTATAAACATATGATAATCGTATTTGTATATCAACAACCGTTATTTGGCCAACAATTAAATGCGTAAAAGTGTTGAAAGGATGTGCTGCAGCTTGACAGCTTGATCGTATTAAGATAACTGAGGACAAAATTATAACAAATAAATATTGTGTGCATAATTTGTGATTAGATCATTAACCAGTGGATATAGCGTGTGACTAATAGCAGTAGTGTGAATAAAAGAAATACCTATGTATGTAGGTAGTACAAAGGTTGGTGTGAGCGTCAGCAGACGGTAATAGCAATAATAACAATTACAAGTAAGCAAATACGAGTATAGTGTACATAATATCTAATACATATATTTATTTATATAAGCAAATATATTTATATAGTACCTATAATTCATGCCTCTATACATTCTCAGCCCCTCTTATCATCCACTTGAGCTCATCGTCAGCGATGCGCTGTTGTGATATGTCATCCACATTTGACATAAGCGCCATTGTTGTGTTGACATTTTCGCAATGAAAATATGAAATGAGGCATGTAAATAATATGCACATATGTATATTAATATATGGAGGTCTGTATTTTTTGGCAGCTGTGCGTTTGAGAAAAAAAAAAACAATAATAAAATGGAAAAAACTGCAAGTGAAGCAAAACGTGTGGAATTTCTTGGAAGGTTGAACAACAAATACAGAATAATAAAGAAACACTATGTTCGTCTACTATGCAGCAGCGCTAACTTTTGTGCGTCGTAGGTGTTGAAATAAATGTTTGTAAATGATAATTGTTTGATAGGATAACAAGGATGTTTTTGGAATGACATGCGGTTGTCAAAATTATAACCGTCATCAAATGTTTAATAATAAAAAGGGGCACACGCATTTAATGTCATATCGATATATGTAGTAGTTGCATATTATGGTAGTTATTAAATATAAGAAGAAAATTCGTAAACCATATTGTAGTGTTAAGGTGGTCTTCATTAAACTAATTTAACTTTATTTGCAATGTGGCATAAAATAAACAAAATAAGTTCGAGAAAAAATTATATATATGTTTAAACTTTGATTAGTGTAATCTAGTATTTCGATATTATGTGAATACCTAAGCATAAGTTAGGACTATAATTTATACGTGATATCATTTAACTCGGTATTACTGTGGTTTTAGATGAACTAGACTGCCAAAATGCGTTAATCTGAATTTTTAAGAACCACCCTAATGAAAATTTATACAATACATACATAAATAATACAAAATATCTTAATTTCAGCCTACATAGCGTGATATCGATCGTATTGCCAAAAGGGTGACCTTACTCACGACACTTGCCAGCAGATTTCTGCTGTTTCCACCGACTTTCCGCTCCACCAGATATCTGAGGAATATACTTTAAGGTGTGTCAATGTTTTACGAAGCTGGTAGTGATAATAGACGGTTAGCCATTACTGCTGGGTAACACTCGACAACACTCAGGTGACGGAGTACAGCTGTCAGCAGCACAGTGTTCTATCGTAATCCTTAAACTGCGAGTCCTAATTATATTATTTAGGAGTCGACCCCCAAATTTGTAATTATATCCGGTCGTTTGAATGCCCACTGATCAAGTCATCCTAATTTGGCTACCCCAGCTCTCTGCATATAAACTTTTACGCATTTATATACATTTCAAACACTATTTACAGCTAAACTTCTTGAACAGTTTAACTTCTCTTCAACTATAAGCAATTGCACCGATGAGCACATACTTCAAAATAACTTAAAAAGTTTTACAAATTTATTTCTACTTCTATCTATTTCTATTTTTTCTACACTTACAACCATTATAATATCTGCCACGGCGCAGAATTGAAAAATCTGCAATGCGTGTGCACATTGAAATTGCATTTCAATTTGCAATTCACGAAATTTCAATTCTCGGCGCGCAACAAACGCAATCGAGTGCGTGGAGAGCGAGCGAACGCAAATAAACTTCAATAAAACTGTCACAACAGCTGAGCGGAGGCGACACGTAATCGAATTGCATTGTGCGCGTCTAAATGTCAAAACTTACATTTGCACTTCACCAACTGAGAATGCATGATTGCAACCACACACACGCATGTTTAGAATATTACTTGATTTTTCCAAAGTTCGTTTAGAAATTGCATTTTTGTATGCATTGAAATTTGTTTTTCTGTCATGTGTTTGCAGTTTGTTGATGTTACGCACTGCGATTGCATGACAACTGCAAATGGCACATGTGAAATGTCAACTGAAGTTTTTGACATTTACATATGCTTGTGTTATTCTCACGCTTGCAAATATTGAATTCAATTGTAAATGTCATTGCGATAGTAATAATATGTTTGTAAGCCGTTGGAGAAAAGTTTAAAGTTGCTAAATGCAACACTGCGGAAATTATTCTTTTGACAGCTGTTTGGTAAGTAGTCACTTTTGGGTGGCTATTGCATTTTTTAATAAATTTAAAGTGTTAAAAGCTTGTTGCCAAGAATGGAGAACTCAAAGAAGTCAGCAAACTTTAATGCTAACATGCCAGTGGACTTCCACAATAGATGATATTTTCTAAAGCTTTATCGATTATCAGAATTTTGTCAGCTAAAATATTTCATGTCTTTGCTTAGCATGTGCTGATCCGTGTTACTGTTAAAATTTGATCAGATCTGCTCTAAAAGCCTCTCTGTTCTTTCGACAAACCTATCATGATCAATGTAGTTAATTAAACTTAACCTTACCAGGCCAAAGAGGATCTGAGTTACCCTAAAACTGCTTTCGCACGAATTTTCGCCGACTGGAATTTTCTTCTATGAACAGGTATGGCCAGCAGCGCCTGTAAAAATTGTGCCTGCCGAAATGTCTAACAGCACTTGCACGTCGATGGCAAAGGGCGCAGAACCAAGTATTCATCACTACTACAACTATCCTATTTCGATCTCAAATATACTTAAGAACATTTTTCTTAAAAAAAATCGCTTCTACTTTTTACACTCAGATCTCTCTCAACTTACTTCCAACTTCTTAGCATGTTGGATCAAAGCTTACTTTAAGACGTTGAAAGACATATATTCACTAACGGTTGGCTCTCTAGATTCAGATTCTGTACGAAATCGCTTCTTTTGTCGCCGAAAAGAGAACTGTTACACTAAGCGCTCTCAAAACATACTCGCAACTTCCGAACTTTCAAGACGCTGAAAAACATATATTTACTAGCGGTTGGGCCTTTTAGAACCAAATTGTGTAGATACGGATGGAAGTTGAAAAAGTCGCCAAACAAAGCTCTTCTTCCTACTTTAGTTCACTGCTAAAATTTTATTACTACACAATAATTTTAACGGCGTACTTAAGCAAATTAAATACGCCCAGCAGCTTAGCGCTGCCACAAACACTGTGCTCCGCGCCACAGTGTAAATTACGTAGCAAATAACTATTCAATTTACTAATTGTGGTTGGACGATGCGAGATGATTCAATTTAATATACGAAGCTAAACACGCACACGCAGCTACGCACAATTACGGTTAGTGTGTAGAGCCAGCAAATAATTTCGGCAAATTAAATTAAATGACACCGAGTAAGAGTATTAATCGAATTTTGAAAAAAAGAATTTTGCGCCTTATAGTATTTTGCTGTTGTTTGCAGTCGCCACATTTTGTGCTGTACTAGTATAGCATATCCACATGACCAATGGCGCCAAGGTTGTCAATAACAGCAACTCCAACTGAAGTGGGCATTTTCGATAAGTGCCATGTTTACAACAACAACTGCTACTACGTCTTTTCGAATCGCCACAAGCATATTTTGTTACTTGAACTCGAAAGCTCTGTTTACGTGCCTGGCACTCCCACTGCTTGAGAGCTTCGGTGTTTGCCAACAAATCACTTACTTACAAATGTAAGTTTATGTGCTTGCCAGCAAACCCCAATTTGCGTGTGTGGCGCCGTTTGAAAGGCGGTTATTATGTGGACATTCCATTTTGGTGACTCGCCTCAAGTGATTTATTTGCAATTGGGTTTATTTGTGCTTGCGGCTGAAAGGCACTTTACTAGGAGGTAAGCTTGTACATGCAATGTCCTTGGAAATGGTTCTTGTTTAAGTATCTCTATTCATTTTTTTTTTATTTAAGGGAAGTTATATATTCTTAGCGTCATTTAAAATAAATTTTTTTATATAGGGAGAGTTATAACAAAATTTTTTCATACGAGCTTCTAAAATCTGGAGCTTCGGGCTAGAGTACTTTGTGTCAATTATCTCATGTAATTTTTACATTTTTCATTTCTTTCTAGCAGAGCTAAAAGTTGTGTTCAGTGCTTGAACACTTTTGTCTATTAGAAGCTAACCATTTTTTCAGCCTTATAACGCTCTATCCATTTACATAAGACTACTAACTCTATTCAGAAAACGCACCGATTATTCCACTCATTCTTTCTACTAAAGACTTCCCAACTCATCCTCTTTTAACTTACTTCTTACTTTTACTTGGTGTTGGATTTCAGATTTTTCAAGATCATGATCTACAAATACTCAAATTTTAAACTAAGTCCAAGGTTATTCAAAAAGCAAGCCAAAATTCTATAAAACTGATCAGCGCAAACAGATTGGATTCAAGTTTTTCACAAAGAAACAAGAATGTAAAGATAATAAATTGAATGGATATATGGATATATAGATATTAATTTTTCTGCCATTGCAGCTAAGATTTTCATTAAATAGTGGGTTTTCTTTTGACTTTAAGCATCTATAGCCGCCTATTTCATAAATCGAGATCCAAACTCTTTTTGGAAAATCACCAATATTTCGTTGTGATTATAGAATGCTTTTCAACGGGGGGAAGAACTGCACAGCTGTGTTCTAGGATCTGCATATAAGTACAAACACATCTATCATTTTAAAGTAGACTAATACCAGAGCAAGAGAAGTGATATATGAACAGGTTAGGTTAGGTTACGTTCATTGTTACTAATGCTATACAGTTCTTTGTGAAGCCAGAAACTAGTACTTCTGTAATCAGATCTGATAAGTCGACAACGCGCCTTGAGGCCAATAATAATTGGCTTATCTCAAGGCTACGATGATTTTCGCGTCTTGAACGAGTATAAGATGGAATTTAGGCTCGAAAACTAATCTCTAGCTAGCGAAAGCATGCCTTTATAGATAACCAAAAGCCCTTAGAAGATAGTTTTGAAAGAGCTTTAAAATCACTTATCGCAAAGTTCCAGTTATGATCTTGGAAAATAAGGTTTTGGTTCGCATTATTATTGTGTTATATTAAGGTAAAGTTCTTATTTTTAACGCTATAATGCCCTTAGATGTTGTTGAGTTGCTTTCTGGAAGTCATATTTGCCATTTCAGCTTAGCTGCTCATCTTCTTTTTTTCAGTGGTTTAATAGCGAAGTCTTTTATATGAACATGTTTTTCTTTTTCCCTACTACTTTTCATTTACCGTCATTCATAACTGTCATTACAGCTTTCTTGTTGGCCGGACTGGGCATTTATGAATGAATGAATTATTATCTTATTTGCTGATTTCGTGAAAATTGCTATTCACATCTCATTTATACACTTTCTTGAATACATATTTATCAGACAAATTATTATTTTTTCATTCTAATTTCTTTTTTTGACTTTTTCTTTTTGAATAGCATTCAAAGCGGTGTAAATTATCAATTCATCTTTTCAAATATTTATTTCCAGTTTGTGCACTTTCTGTGGAGGTCCGTGCAATGATTGCGATTTTCATGCAAATGAAAATTTACGCTTATTGAGCAAATTTCCATTTGTCTTTTTGTTTGAGATTTGAAAGCTGGCTATGTGGTCAAAAAATGCGATTTGTTTGATGTGAGAGTTGTTGTTGAGTTTCGTTGGACAGTGTTCCAAAAAAGAAAACACTTTATTCATGTACCAATGAGTTGCTGCTGAATTCTGTTAGAAGATGGAGCAGTAGAAGTTCTTCTGGACGAATGGATAAGAGTGAGACTTCCAAGCGATTTTTGCAGTACATTGCAAGGCTACCCGAAAAAAACGACAGGAAGGTCTCTCTATACTTCAGGAATCCTAAGGAACAGCAAACTGTGCTTAGATTTTATAGAGATTAGATATTTATTTAATACTATTCGGATCAATAAGACTTCACTGGAGTACGAAAACCCTAACCAAGTGTATAAACTGCTGTTTATGCTTCCCTGTTATTCGTACATCGTTCCATCCGTTCATCCGAAGGAAGCTTACAATTTTTTTCCATCTTGTTTTTGTTGGCCTCTCCCAGTTATCTTCGATCTTATGAATTGGCGGCTTGTTAACAGAGACATATACAAATCAGATGTCATTAAAGCTAAGCGTTTTGAGGTCTAAGCGCTGATACGACCTTTAGAGAGATAAATTTATAACGATAATTTGGGAAAAAATTCGAAGTTTTTAAATCCAAGTCGGAATCTTTTTCAAAGCCTTAACAGATTAATGAGAAATAAGCTCTGTTTCAGCTTTCGAAAGAGCCGAATACAGTCTGCTAAGGATCATTGCAGGTGCTCAGCTGTATGTGGACCTTATTCTGAGGCAGCTGCGCTTCTTTATTCCTCCGCAAACCTAGAAGGGTTCGAAAATTATTTCTTGTAGAGCCCCGTCGCAACATTCGAAGCGATCGAATATAATTTTCTACAAGTCTCAGTAGGTATTTCGCCTAGTTGTCTACGATTCTCTGCGGGTTTAGTTCTAAACGTGTTTCTCTTGATATTCGAGCGCTTCCTTGTCCCGCCGCAAAACTCGAAGTGACCAAAAAATATTTCTTGGAGATCGCTGTGTCTGTTTTCTCTCAGCTAAAGGCGGATCTCAGAGGTATTCTTTTAAGACTAAAGGTGTCTTTATCGTCGACAATGCTGCTGCAGAGATTTCGTTTGCAGTTTTCGATACACAGCATTCGCAGCCAAGCCAGGTTGTCGAAGACTTTGGTTTCCCACATCAGTTTGGCTTCGACACATCCTACTTATCCACGCATACTTAGTTCAAGCACACATTATACATATTACTAAGTATCTATTCCATATTTAATGCATTATGCAAAATGCATCGTTAAGCCGCGCATTAATAACCGAATACCAACACTTCAAAAGTAGAGGACGCAAAAGTTACGCATAAAAATCTCATCCGCCCAGCAGTAGAGTCCTTCAACTTAAGCACCACAAACACGTGCATATCGGTAACAGCGTCGAGTGCTTCAACTGATTCATTATACCGCACTACAAAAAAATTAAGCAGCTGCCCCACCAGCTCCGGCGCGGGCGGCTGACAATGGCTTAGAAAATGAGGCTACACAATGAGCCGACAGCTGGCGGCCTGAATAGAAGAGCGGATGCGCCGAGCAAAGTTTGGGCGTGGGGAAGTGGTGCAAAAATGGCGTAATAGCGAATGCAATTGTTAGGCGCTGGTGGACTAAGTTACCTATGCGCGTTTTTTAAAAAAAAAGTAACGGCTTACAAGTGGGCGCATAATATTTCGTGGGTGTGAGAGGAGTCAGCCGTGCAAAGAATTGAGAATGAGAACAAAATAAAATGCTTTAGGCAACACTCAATTTGAAATTTGCATTAAGTGAAGTAGTCATCAACGTTAGCAGCAGGCAGTCAACGACGCCGTTGGACGAGATCGCAGCAACAACAACGACAACAGCAATCGAAAAACTGAATCCCTAACGACCTGCTCATTCGCAAATCTCGCAAATCAACCAACTGAACTCATCACTAAAGCGAGGTAAACGAGGCTAAACAGCGCAATGAAATGTGGGAAATGAATGGACGGACGAACGAAGGACGCAGGGCATAGTGATGGATGAGTGATTGTTTGGCTGGAAGCTGCCTAGCAGGTGCACGCGCGCTGGTTGGTGCGTCAGCAAGTCAGGCAGTTGGTTGGCTGTTAACTGAATGCCAGTTGCCGAGTTACCCCACACACACACACAACCGCCACACCGCCCGTTTGAAGCCATTATAATCAACGTCAACATCAGTGGAAATTCATCGACATAATCGTCCTCATTAACGTAACGTTTAATATCCTGGAAAACCTCGTCAACTCATCAAGCATGCAACAAGCATGGCAACAAAGACACACACCCAAACGCGCATACAAATATATTTACTGCATGAATTAAGTGTAGCGAGGTCATAAATATATTTACCGTTATATTTTTCAAAACTTTTTTTTTTTGCAATTTTTTTTTTAATTTTTGTGCAATTCTTTCCAGTATCATTTATTGTCCCACACTCTCTATTCGTTTTGCTAAAAATTGCATATTTTTAATTTTCCGATTTACTGTAATATATTACAGTTACGCGTACATGCTCTTCCACACTCTTCCGCTGTGCCCTGAGGCGTATAGATTTCTTCAAGTGTATGCCAAAACCGCATATTCATATGTAAGCATATCCTTGCCTAGCATTATCCTTTCGTGTAGTTGTGTTATTCATTAAACTCGTTTAACTAAATGAGTTGCTGAATAACTGTTTGTGCTTGGTTGCTTTGATTGCTGAGTTAGTTGATTGGTTTGGTTGACTGGCTGATTGAGTGTGGGTTGTATGGCTGAGTGATTCGCTGATGGAATTCAATTCGAACGAATTTAGCGTGAGTTATGCGACATTAGATTTGATTGGATGCAACGAATGTTGGAAAAAGTATGAAAAAAATGCTCATACAATTTCTTCTTTGAGTGCTTCTACTCACACCAGATATTATTTAGCAATTTTCTAAAAACATTTTAATAAGAAAAAATCACTTATTTTACATTTCCCCACATTTTTATGCGCACAAAACAATAGCAACCCCTTTCTTCATTTCTAACTGTTTCAAAAATCATTCGAATTAACAGTACTCAATATTAATTGCATAAGTTTGCTTTGCTAAATACTGTTTATGATGCCTGAAGAAACATTCGCTACTTGTGTCAACTCTAAGCGGGAGGTTGGAAAAGAATACAAAGCTGTGATACCTCAGAACTCCATACATAGTTTAAAATCACTCTGCCTCTTCGTGATAGTACTAATGGTAAGATTCGTCAACAGAAAAGGTGTAGAAGCCAGGAAATTGCCAGAAGTATAACAAAAACGTTTCCACAATATTACTAAACCACAAAAGCAATCTGACTCTTTGTGAGCACATGTAATGCAAAAAACTGTTGACAGAAAGTGATTTGAAACCAAAAAATATCCTGAAGAGTGAAAAAACTTTCATACTCGGAAATACTGAACCACAAAACAATCTGATTATTTGTATATTGGGGTATTTTTTAAACATAAAAGAGTATAAAAAGATCATGGTCTTGAACTTGATAGACCAGTTTGCCTGGCAGCTATATTCAATAATAGTCCAATCTGAACAGGAGGGACGAGATTTGCATTTAGCCAAGTCCACCACCTTTGTTTACATTATGGGGTCAATGACTCTTTTGTTTACATTAAGCCAAGTCCACAACCTGTGTGTACATCTAGCCAAATTAACAACCTTTGTTTACATTTGGGATCAATGACCCTTTTTTTACATTTTATGAGGTAAATAGGTGTAAAATTTTATGTTACTGCCAAATTTATTTATTTTTTTATCATTAGTAGTTTTTAAGGGTTAAGAGTTATTATTCAATTTTATCTATTGCACTATGTGAAATGTATTTGTCCTGGCAAATTCTGGTGATATAGCTTTGGTTTTGGAGATATATACATTAAACCTATTAGAACTTTATCCCAGAGGTTACCGAACTCACCTGGATTTAACTCAACTCGTCGTCCTGAATTTTTATATATATGTATATATGACCCTATATCTATCTCGATTAGTTTTAGGTGATACAAACAACCGTTAGGTGAACAAAACTATTATACTCTGTTACAGCATGTTGCAAGGGAATACAAATATTTTAGTCGCATGTAAAAGGTTAATATTTCATTTGAAAGTGGTTTAACGCATTCCATTCTTATTCTTATTTTTTGTAGATTTTCACTCATCTTTATAAGAAAAATAAAAAACACGTAAAACAAATTTTCGAAAATTTTTTATAGATAAAAACTTTGAAAAACGTATTTCAAAAAAAAAAAAATATTTCGAAAAAAGTTTTGAACAAAAAATTTTAAAAAAGTGTTAAAAAAAATTTCGAAGTTAAATTTTTCGAACAAAAAAATTTGTTTTTGACTAAATTAAAAAAGTTTAAATACTTTAAAAGTTGTCGACATATGTATGTATGTACATATGTATATCGCATATACTTGTAGCAAATAGAAACAAAAATAAAAATATTTTTCCTCTACTCACATAATCAGCCACTAGTTACCAATCTTTAGCTTAGAAATTCTAAAAAAAAAAATTTTTTTTTTCTTAGAGAATAATTTGTATGCCTTATTATGCGCTTTGCAACAGTCGCACACCAAAGGATATGCATAATTTTCCTTTTTTCATATTTACGGTTTTGCGCCAACTCAAAAAATAACTTCTCGACATGACCACCCGCCGCCACTACCAACCAAATGAATACAATGCGATTTGCTACTATTATTACTTCTATTTCTTTTTCTATTTCTTAGCAAGTGCTGATTTGCTATGAAAGCAAAGTTGAAAAAAAAATAGAATAAACTGTAAAATTAAAAATAAGAATACAAAAGATTTGCATAGAAACTTTTGTGGCACACAATCCAGAGAAGCGAGTGATTTTTATTTAACTTTGTACGCGTTTTTATTCTTACATTTTTTTTTTTTTTGCTTTCTGTAACATTTTGCAAGCATATAAAATCAGAAATGCTGCAAGCGAGAGGATGCGACACGCAAATGAAGCCAACAACGTTAAGCAGCATAGTTATGCGGTGGTGGGTAGGGCGAATGCGGCGCTGTAAGCATGTGCGTCTGTATGTGTATGTGTGTGTGTGTGTGTTGATGTTGATTTTTAATGGCGGTCTGATTTCCATTTTTTCACTTTTTCCCACTCAAGCAATCATAATAATAATCATCATCGTCGTAATAATAAATCAGCTGAGGGGAGTTCATGCTCGTGGTGGTGGGAAATTCATATTGCAAAAACAACAGCAAATACTCGTATTTAGAACACACCGTGTGGAACAGCTGCAATGTGGATATAATGACAGTGTTATGTGTATATGTATGTATGTATATATATATATATATGAGAAATAAATATATATGTATGTGTGTAGCATATCTAAGAGTATGCACAGCCTTATTTATGCACGAGTATATGACTGACTGATTGAATGGTCGCATACATGTTGAATTGGGTGCGCGATATTTTTACTATAAATGTAGCAATATATTTGTACAATACATATATATGTATGATTGAAAGTATGCACAAAGAAACATATACATACATATATGAGATACTATATATATGTAGATTTGTATATGAGCTCAACTACCGCCATAATTGTGCGACGCGCAATTATTATCCTCGTTATCTCGGCAATGTGCAAATGTGGCAGTTTTTATTCCTGAGGCATAGAAATATTTATGCATGTGAATACATATGTAGATCTATGTATATATACTTTTTTAGTTTTGCATATACTTAGAAATACTATATGCATACCTATAAATGGTGGCAGAAATTTTTCTTATATTTTCGTGTACATTAGGTCCAATAATATAACGAATTTTAAATATACGCATTTTCAAATAGAAAAAATTCTTCTGAGATATATTCATTAAGAAATTTTATGCTCTATGAGAATCCGTGTTGTAAAAAATGTTATCCACAACAGTTCAAAAGTTAAAATAATTTTGCTGAAAGCAGATTTTTTGCGTGTTTTTTTATTGAGAAACTTTGAAAGCTCACCGAAACCTTTCAGATCTATGCTAAAAATTCTTTCTTGCAGCGATAGTTTTTCACTGTTTACTTTTATGTGTTACTTTTAACCCATAAATTCGATAGTTAATTTTATTTTTGTGTAAGTAAGTAATGTGTATGGTTTGTGGAGGCACGTATGTACATATCCACTGTTTGTACAATATATATGTGTGTATAATATGTACCAGTATAATTTGAAAATAGTTTACATACTCTCACTTAAAAATAAGAACACAAATTATTTCATTTTGATTTGCTTTTTAATGAATTAACGTTTTTGTGATGTGTCTTTATAAAATAAAATTTCATAAAAAAATCTAATGAGCTGCATTTGCATTTATTTATTCTTATTCGAAAATGAAAGTACTATACAATTAATTACAAAAATATTTACAAAAGAAGCCCAATAGGCACTGAAAGATAATGAGAACTGGTACCATTTAGCAGGTAACATTAAACTATTTACTCTCACATAAAAAAAAAGTTTGCCTATTTTATTAAAATGCCTTTAAAAAACTAAGAGCAGGATCTGTTATTGTTATTAAAACGCAATTGCAAGAAATTTTGTGTTTTCAAAGGAATTTTTTTCAAGGAAATATTTGATAATGTTGAAAAAAACTTTTGGTAGACCATTTTAAAACATAAGTATTGGATTGGATGAGAGGTTTTTGAAAAATTCTTTCATGTTCATGTTCATCTAAAAGGTGTGTTAAGGACACTTATATCAAAACAAGAACAAAAATTGTAAAAAGTGGTCTTGCTTGCTTTATAGAGTTATCTCGTTTGAACCGAGCTCGTATATATAAAAGGCGCTGTTTTTAAATTTTATACTAACTTATTTGTATAAGAATTGATGAAAAAGTAACTTAAAGGTAGAGCCTCCTTAAATTTGCCTAGCAGTCTTGGTAAAAACAATGGCAGTTGAGTTTTTGTCTCAGCAACTAAGATTGGATCAATATGTAGTACTAAAAATTTTGGGCTTTAGAATCGTTAATTTTTGTCCTTGCGTTAAGCTTTCATATAACTTACGTAATTTGAACTTTTGGGACTACTTATCTTATTTATTGCTTTTAAAATCCTCATATTATTTGGTCAAAAATTTTTGGATATACTATTGCATTTTCTTTAAGAAATATATAAATATTGATTTTAGCTTCCTTTACAGACTACTCCGAAATTAAAACTTTATCTACAATCTTCGTTTCAAAATTATATTTAGGCTTTGATTTTGACACAAATATCGATAAAATTCCATTATGTTGAAAAAATAAATATTTTTTACACAAATTCGTCGGTAGGAAAATTAACATTGTTTATTATAATAATAATTTTTTTTTTGCGTCAATACCTAGTTTTAAAGAACTGATTTTTACGAGAAATTGACTTTAGTAAACTTATAAAAATGACTTTTAGAATAACGTCCCCCGTTGTTTGATCTTGTAGTAGGAATGTACTATTTACTTTAGAAGTGGTTTTTTAAAGTAACCTCAAATTTATTTATTTTTGTTGTTTTTATCTAATATCCGAATGTATTGAAAGCAATCTTCCGCTTTTTAAATATTTATTATCCACTAAACAACTACCCAGCGGCCTGTCTCAGCTTAGTATATGTTGTGATACCCCTCTCTTCAGAACATACTCTCAGTAAATGCAATCGGGAGTAATGATTAACTGGTTTTTTTAATTATTATTACTATTATTATTTATTTTTTTACAGAGTTTACGATTTTCCAGCCCCATATCATAAATTCACCATTAGGGAAAGCATGCGAAACCCAATTGGCAGCAAAAACTCATGCATAAAATTTTTCCTTATTATACCGTATACAAGTGTTCTTGGCTATTATAAATTATTCATAATCCATTATACAACTTAGAAGTATTGATCGGTCTCATTATCAACAAATCAAATATCATTAAAAATTAAATTAAATTCTGAATTGCAGAAAAAACTACTAAAAGAAATTGCGAAAAAAAGTAATAACTAACCGCAAAGCATCAACAAAATCAGCTTTTATGTCACAGGCCATCCATTCCAAGCTAACAGCCACTAGAGAAGAGCCGAAAAAAAGTCAAAACAAATCAACCAACCACTAAACAACAGGCACACTGCAAGATATATTTGTGAGTGTGTGCATGCACTATATATACAAACAAGTATGTCAACCAACCAAGTAGGCCACCCACGCCATTGCAAGCGCAATACACACGCACACGTATACGCTCATCGTTGCTTACCGTACTTCAGGCCAGCTCGCGCTCTTTCACACACATAGTAGTTGCGCGCAGTTTTTTTTGTTGTTGCACTCTTCACACTGATTGCGAGATTTACCTGCAGTTAAAGTGCAGCAAATGCCAAGAGCAAACAACCCTCATACGCTTCGTTAGCACACAGAGTAAGTTTAAGCTTGTTTTCGTTGTTTTTGTTATTGTTGTTAGCTTGTCAACGACAGCTGTGTTTGTTTGTGCATTTTTGTATTTGTATTTCCACTTTTCTTTTATTCACTTGCCATTTTTTCTAGCAGTATTTTTTATCTTCTCAGCGCTCATGCCCCTCCCTCCTCATTAAATGCATTTGTGGTGCGCGCTCTCACTCATGCTTATGCGCAGCTGCTGACACGCACTCGCTCTGTCATGTAGCTGTAGTCAACCACTCAACTCGGTCGTCGTTTATATCTGTGTAGGCATAAGTGGCGGCAGCGGCCATTCGTACCCCGCTGCGCTGGCTGATGATGCCTTAATTTCGATTATCCTTAATGCGTCTAATTCTTTGCGCAGCTTTACAACAGTTGCTCTTCAAGACATTTCTCTTCACTTTGCATTATGCTATTGTACTATCCGTAGGATAACTATGTTCGTGTATATATCGTCCCACACCAGCTCTCCGGCTGGATTTGTTTGTGTTGTCCGCCTTGTGATCCTTGACATTTTGCCTTGTCATAATTATCCCTTCATTAGTAAGATTTTTCTTGCTCTGAGTGGAATTTGATTTCTTGGCTTTTAGCAGCGGCTCTTAAATGCAAAGTGCTTGAGCAGCGTGGGTGAGCGCAGCCCAGATAGGAATTGTGTGTGAGTTATAAAGGCGCGTTGGCGGATTGTAGTATTTTATTGGCTAAATTAAAAATTCATTAAGTCACAAATATTTTTCATAACTTAATTTACTACTTCGCAGGCAGACCCACACTGAAAGTCTTGAATGTCATTTAGGTGCTTTGGGAAGTTAAATATCTGAGTATTATATTTGACTAAAGATTGCATTCAAAGTTTTTTCTAAAGTTTCCTGAGTGCGAAAGATCTGTCGTAGTCTTCTTGGCATCAAAGATTTATTCGCAATTTTTAGCAAAGTTCTCCGAGTCTGAACAATTTGTTCTACACTCCTTGACTCAAAGACTAATTCGGAACTTTAAGCAAAATTCTCTAAGTTTCTGTTGGTATCGGTTGTATACTATTTGAATCGGAACTCTCAGCAAAGTTCTTTAAGTCTGGAACATCTGTCGTACACTCTTTCGCCTAACAGACTGAATCGAAACTCTCACCAAAGCTTTCCGAATCTGGATGCTCTGTCGTACACTCCTTGTCCTCTTACTTGGTATACTATCCCAGAACCTCTCACAAAGATTTTTATGGCTGTAGAATATCTAAATATTATGCATAATCAAAGAATGACAATGAAATAAATAAAGAAAACTCTCAGCAAAGTTGTTCGGCTCTTGGATCTGTCATCCAAGCCTCTTAAAACATCTCACAAGGATTTATATGGAGGTTCTTTCATTGTACAAGTATTTTGAAGTTGAAACTTATCCAATGATTACCCAATAACTGTTTAAGATTTACTCTTTATTTATAGGTTAGACACCGCTACAAAAATTTTGTTCTTTAAGAGTCCTCTTTATCTAGGGATCAGACAACGTTTCAAAAATTGAAATTCAAATCAGCGAGAAATTGATAAGCTTCAAATTTAGTATAAGCTGCGATATCAAGAATATCTGAGTAAGTATTTGCGCATATTGGATACAGAACTCCTGTACAAGTTTCCACAGGTGGTTCATTCGGACGACTCAAGCTAATCGGAAGGATTATGATTAGTATTGTAGACTATGGAATATATGGTAAAAACTGATGAGATCTATCAATTTGCGAATTCCAATCAAAGTACTGAAGAACTTATACTAAAGCTATGAAATCTGTATTTTTTGTCGTCTAATATTTTCTTTTGTGGATTTGAACTATCTGCCGAAAAAGTCCGACTAACGGATCCAAAGAAAGAATACTAAGGTCTTGAAAAGAAATGCCCGTCAATAATGCGGAATCCGCTGGCCGAGAATATTAGCAGAATAAATTAGAAGAAAATATATTCTTAAAGAAGAGCTTAAATTTTCATTTATAAAATTCTTTGAAAAGTTAAAAGATTTCCCTAACTACTTTTGTTAATAAGTAGAAATTAGAGTTTGCTCCAAATAGACGCACTTGGTTCGTTTTGCTGAATATAGCTGGTCTGAACCCAATAATTACGCAGATGAGTTTAGTTTTCAACTTGTAAATTTCATTGATCACCGGTGTAATGGGTTCCATATAACGGTAAAAGTGTTAACATAAGTCCATAAATAATATTGTTAAAATCAAGTGGAAAAGGCAAGCTTCTTGTGAGATGAACTGTTCAAAACTATGGGACTTATGCTCATCATTCTTTTTGCATTTCGACTCGAGGAGCTGCATTAGTTTGGCTCCAGCTTAATCAGTACCTTAAAATGTCGCCCGTATGTTTGAACTTCGACAAGGTTTAAACTCAATATAACTTGGAGGCGTTTAGTACCAAATAAAGGCCATATAAATCAATAAACACACCTATTTCCTAAATAGAGAATATGTTAATTTTTATGCTTCCGTTGGAACTCGAACCAATAATGGATGCTTGCCGAAATGTAAATATGTAATGCTTTCCTTTAAGGCTTTAGATCGCAGTAGTGATAAGTACAATCCAAACTAAGTGCTTAAACCATATTAACTTTATATTTTTCCCATACTCCCTTATTAAAACCACGTAACAGATACTTAAAATTAAGATTTGGTATATTGCCTTAGAACACGAGTCGGAGTCCGACATTCGATTTCACACAAGTTTGGATGTTTATTATGCGTTTTAACTAATTTTTAAATATTCCTGCTCTGAAATGAGATTTCATATTAATATTCAACCATCAAAGAAACTAATTTCACTTAGTAATTTTTATAAAACAGTGTTGCATTTGGAAGTCTCTTCACTCACCATCATTACCGTTATACAGTTGTAAGTGATACAGTAAACACATTTACTCATTCATATTCAACTACTTAAAACAACAACAACAGCCCACGTTAATAATATCTTTTCAAGTAAAATGAAAATGAAGCCTCATTATTTTTTAAGAAAATTTCCGCAGGGAAATCACGTCTCACGCTCTCAAATGGCCCAAAAGCAAAAGCAGAGGAGAAAAAAAACTAAAAAAAAAGAAAGCTAAAAAATTGTAAAATGATAAATATGAAAACTGCAAAATGGATTTATTCCCGCGAGATGTAAACACAAGTAAATGGCGAAAAACATATGTACATATGAGTGTGTGTGTATCGCTGATGAGATGAGTTGTGTGAGCAGGATATGAAGGACTCTGCGCTAAGGACTCACTTCATTAGATATTTCAGGCAGCAGCAGTTATCCAGGGAAATTCAAATGAAATGCAGAGGTATATGTAGATGTATTCCTTTATATACATATGTATGTGTGTAGCGTGTGTGTGCTTACCGCCACAACCGGATAAAGGAAACAGAAATTTGCGCACGTTTGCGGAAAAAATCTACTCAAACATTAGCATACAGTAGAAAATGCATATTCTCTAAGTATATTATGCATATGTAAATTACAATAACAACAACGATAAGTCAACGAAAAGAGCTGATTTTTTGTAGAAAATGCAGTAAATGATGACGCCAGTGGTTTGGTGCTTTGGTCGTTTTGGTTGGTTGATTCGTTATTTGGTTATGGCGTACATTACATTAAGTAGAAGAGGTGGGTTACACGGATACATGGAGTCATTCAATTTCAAGTTAAATATTAAAAAAAATATTTGAATACTAAATGAAAATAATAAAATTTCATCAAATCCCTTTATATCACGATACCGAATACATAATCAATCTCGAATTAAATATTAAAAAAGTATGTTTGCATATTGTTTGAAAAAATATTTGAAAATAATACAATTTTATTTAAATTCCGTTTTTCGGAATCCCGAAAATGTAATTTCGGGATTTCAGCATGTAAAAACACAAATATACTTTGAAATTAAAAAAAAAAATTTAATTTCGTTTTACCGGGATCCCGAAAATGTAATTTCGGGATTTCAGAATGTAAAAATATTTTGAAAATAAAAGCAATTCATATAAATCCTGTTTTATCGGGATCCCGAACTTATATTCAAATTATAACAAATTTTTAAACTCAGTTTGATCATGAACCCGAAAATATAATTACGGGATTTCAGCATGTAAGAATTTTAAATTGATTTTGTACCGACATTTTTTTATTAATCACGAAATATTATTTTCAAGATTCAAGATAAAGTTTATACTCATGGAAATGATACCTTTGTTTACCGACTGTGATCGCAAACCTAAAAACCAGGTCTTTCGGAATGTATTGTAATTTATAATATACGAAATTCCCTGAAGCAAATATTTATAAAAATACTTGTTAATTATAAAATATATATTATAACAGCAAAATTAATAAATAAATAAATTAATAAAGTATAATCGAAAATCGCAAGATTGAAAACATGGAGCTCATCGTTTTCTTGAACTTTTTGTCATGAAATAAGTAAAAAGCAAGGGGTTAGAGATAAAACATGGATCTGATCTTACACCTCTTTGAGTCAGAATAATCGACTGAAAGCAATGAAAAAATGAGAAGGAGCAGCTAAAATTTTTTTCTTCCCATATGGAGTGCACTAACCCAAGGGTTGATGGACCGCGCGGAAGGCGGCAATACAGATTTGAATCTTCAAATGAAAGAATGACCAATATGAGAAGGCCTGTGTGGTATAGACACATAGAAATGCTTCAGGAACCGTCTTACTGCCAAGTACAAGACACTTTGGTCACAAACTGAAACAATCTCGGGCCAAAAATTTTGTATGGAAATATTTTACTGTTAAGAAAGTGCTTCACGTAAAACGTTCTATCTAGATAGAGATATGTTTTTGATAGGACTCAAGGAGTTGAGCAGAACCAAATATCACAGAGAAACACAGTTTTTTTCTGCAAAGTTTGGTGCGGGTCTTGATCTGAATTTCTACAGTTGTATCTGACGATTAACTCACTTGGATGAGCAGTATTCCTACGAAAAGACCAAGCTGTTCAATTCCAAAGGCTTAACTAGCGTGTGGAAAAATTATTCTCGTAACGATTTTCAGTCAAAAGTTGGTGCTATTGCAACCAATCCACCTGATTTACCGCCTTGATGCACCTATCGTGAGTTATAGTCTAAAATGCTCCTTCAGGTTTTGAAACATTTATTTATATTTATTTAAAAGATAATGCTAGCAGGAGCCGATCGAAGCAGTCCATTTTGAAAATCAATGAAATCGCACACCAAAAGTCATTGAATGAACTAATAAATATCTGGGAAATGTGATACTGCCTTTTTATGAAATCGCTGTGTGCACCACCCTGTATGTATATGCATACGAGTATATTGTTTTATTTAGCTGCTTTTATATATTGTATAATTCAGTGAAAGGTAGCTTTTAAATATATTTTTTTTTAACTTCTTTTCATCTTCGCCGCATCACTTCCCCCACTTGGCGCTCATTCTTCTCAAGCCTTAGCTTTACAAAATTTTCTTTGAACATATTACAGTCACTCATATTATCTCGCATCTTCATATTTCGCACAAAAATTGCTAAAACAGCGTAAACAATTATGCGTTGCGCGCCAAAGCCACATACTATCTGCTACCCATGCAGGGTTGCAATTTAGTATTTTTTACCCAACTTTACGCTTTACCTATGCACTGCATACTTTTCAATGCATCGGCATCATCAGCATCATGTTTGTCATCAATTCCATTCAACGAAGCGTTGTCATCAATTTTAAATGAGTGCAATTTCGCTTTGATTTATGCATTTCATATTTCCACTTTTTTTTTTGTAAATAAAAAAAATTTCTTTACGCAAATTTAGCTTAACCCTCTATTTTCTGTCATTCATTTTTTACTTTTTGTATTTGGAATTTTTTTATAACAAGCGCTTAAGCTGTATTTAATACTTTTGTGGTGGAGTTGCAAACATATGTACTTCAGCGTATCCTTTTCCATATAATATTTTTTTATCCTACGCTGAAATGAATTTTAATATCATTTTAAGCTTCTTTTATAATTTCATCGCTATGTCAAATGAGTATTTTGCGAAATTTTCATTGCAATTATTTTAATGTGTTTTCATTTCGTCTGTCTTGCGGTTGAGTAGCACATCGACATCTACGATTGAATTTGTATTTAGTTTTGTTGTTGAAAGTCAATAGGAGTTAGGTAACTCATTAGTTTTGCATTTTTCAATTTTAATTATCGCTTTTGACTTCATTTCCTGCTGGTTCCACTTAGACTGTGGAGATGAGTTGATACTTCTCATTATAATAAGCCAGAGCGTCTACTATGTTCTTGTAATTTCGTTAAAGCTCGTTGAAACTTAATTATGGTATAGTATTAAATCTATACTTCAGTTAAGATTTTGTAACAGGATCACTTGACTCGTCAAGCAGACTTCGCTTCTGTCATATTCAAGTCGGCTGAGATAAAGGTCTAAAGCTCGAAAAACTTCGTTAAGTTGCTAATGAGGCTTAGACCTAATGCCTGCACATATTTCTCTTCCCATTTCATTAGAAATATATAGCACCTCAAACACTCATGTGTGAAGAAAGATAAGTTTTACATGTTGCTTTTCGTCTTACAAAAATATATGTAAGTTCCGATGAAAGCATCACTGCATTTGATGTGGTTCTCAATTTGTGAGCATAAAGAGATATGAGTAATATTTCAGGAGTCACGAGTCTTATATGTCTAAACAACACAGTCAGCGCTATTATGGTATATGCTATGGTATGGTAGTAAAACTTAGACAAAAAGTACTTGCTAAGGTGCAGAGGACAACAGCCCTGAGAGTGCCTCGGCGTACTGCACTGTATCCGAATACGCAGTGCTAGTGAAAAGTAGCGTCATCCAATAGATCTAAACGCAAAAGCGAGAAGACAACTCTGGTTAAGGTAGAAGGATGAATGTTCACAAGGCAACAGGGGAGGAAGCAGACATGTGAACTCTGACAAAATCGGTGGACAACGGAACGCAAAGGAAGATGGCCTGCCAAACTAATCGAATATAAATAGATGTGGTCATACCGTTCTTAAGTGTTGCCGATGGAATGAAGCACGAATAACTATAGACAAAAGGCTACTTACTATCTTTCTTCTGTTGAACTTATTTATCACAAAAAATTAACGAAAAGAGTTCGATTACGTGAATGAGCTATGAGCTCGACATATTCTGGTATTGGAAACCGTGGTGGCGACGTCTTATGCAAATAGTCAATGGGCTTTATGAACTCTATGCACTCAGCGATGGAAGTCAAATTCTTTCGTATTACATCTTTCCGAAGCAAACGAACAGTGACAATCTTCAGAGTTTAAGACGTAGGCTTCAACATTCTGCAGGATAAAACTAAAGAGTCGAAAACACTTGAACCTTTTTCCTTGGAAGCTATTGTCGGACTAAAAAAAACAGGGGGTTCAACGGTAGAAAGAACATTTAATAAGAGATTTCTGTTAAAAAATATAAGACTTGTTTGGACTTTCCTCCCCGTAACTGTACTTAGTGCGCTTTGACCAAACGCAGCCTTAGCTATACCAGGCTTTTAATGATTTAAAATGTAAGCTAAACAAAAGCAGAGCTTTGAAAAAAATGTAAAGCCTTCACGCGTGCACCACACTTGCCACAAACAATTACAAAAAAAAAACTGTGTAAAATAAAAAAACAACAAAAGTAACTGTTTCTAATATTATTATCGCACCACTCGGTTGATTCCATTCAATTATCATTGCTGACACTCGGTTTCATACGGTTGAGAGCAGCTGCCGAGTTGTCGTGAGTGCAACAATGGCACCAGTGTTGCACCCAGGCAACAACCCTTCCACAAGTGGAGGGCATTCATTTATTCATATGACGTCGTTTATTAAATTAATATGCACAGTATGGCGCAACAAATATGGCCAACAGCAATGAGACAAAGGAAGTGAAGAAGGGGAAACGACATAACCAAAAAAACCATAAACACACACACAAACAATTAATGAAGCAGCTTTACAACAAAAACATGTGCGCTTTAGAAAAGAACAAAGTAATTACAAGTATAGATGCATGTGACATTTAAAAATGTATAAACAAAAAAAGTTTTAAAAACATTTAGAAACAATAATTAAAGAAGATTATGTGTAAAAAATTAGTAAAAAAATATTTTTAAATAATATTAAAAAATATAAATAAAAAAATATTTAAAAAATTATTTAAAAATATTGAAGAAATGTTTAAAAATATTATTATAATATGTCTAAAAATATGTAATACAACAAAATTAAACAAGTAAGGAAGAGCTAAGTTCGGATGTAACCGAACATTTTATACTCTCGCAAAGTCAAATGGTATACTCGTTTGAGATTTCTTTGTGGATTGACTGATATTTTCGGTAGAAGGTCAACTATAGGCACTGGGGTCCATATATTTAGTACTTAGGGGTTTGAACAGTTTTGGTTCGATTTAGAAAATTTTTGGTCACAAGGTGGCATACTTTAAACGTATTATTCACGCAAAGTTTTACGCCGATATAATGATTGTTGCTTGATTTGCATAGTGGAAAGTGAAAGAATCAAGTGGTATTTAAAATGGTGTCATATGGAAAATAGGCGTGGTTGTAATCCGATTTCGCCCATTTTCGCACTATAACATAGAAACATGAAAAGAACGTTACGCACCGAATTTGGTTGAAATTGGTTAAGCAGATCTCAAGATATGGGCTTTCACCTAAAAGTGGGCTGTACCACGCCCACTGTCTAATTTTGAACGCGGTTCCTATAAAGTCATCTTATACCATCTCAGAGATAAAATTTAATGTCTCTGGTGTGTTTAGTGCTTGAGTAGTTTTTAACAGTACCGTTATATGGGGAGTGGGCGGAGTTGCCACCCGATTTCAACTATTTTCATACCGTCAATAGAAGTGCTAAAAACATTTGCTTCTAGTGAATTTTGTTATTATAGCATTAGCGGTTTAGGAGATATGCACATTAAACCTATTAGAGGCGGGACCACGCCCACTTTTTAAAAAAAGTTTTAACTGCAGATGCCCCTCCCTAATGTGATCCTGTGTACCAAATAACAGTCTTGCATCTTATTGCGGAGCTTAGTTATGGCAAGTTATTTGTTTTTGCATAATGGCGTTTTGTGGGCGTGGCAGTGGTCCGATTACGCCCATCTGCAATACCAACCGTCTCACGGTACCATGAAACATGTCTACCAAGTTTCATAAAGATATCTCAATTTTTACTCAAGTTAGAGCTTGCACGGACGGACGGACAGACGGACAGACGGACGGACAGACGGACGGACGGACAGACAGTCACCCGGATTTCAACTCGTCTCTTCATCCTGATCATTTATATATATATAACCCTATATCTAACTCGATTAGTTTTAGGTGATACAAACAACCGTTAGGTGAACAAAACTATTATACTCTGTAGCAACAGGTTGCGAGAGTATAAAAATAATGTAAAAAAATATATACCTATATTTAAAAATATCTTTAAGAAATAAAGTAACAGTAATATATTTTTAGTTTTTTATTATATATATATTTTTAATATCATCAAACTTTTACTTTTACAGTTAAATTTTTTTCTATATTTTTAGTATTTGCAACTCAAGTGCTGTTTTTATGTTCTTGTCAAGCAATGCTGTCGAAAGCAACCCTGTGGCATGCAAATTTGCTGCTTCAAAAATCACACCTTTTTTTGCGCCCAACAAAGCTGCTTATTATTGTGCAACAAGCTTTGATATGCAAATTGCAAACATAAACAAGTGCCCACACCAATGTTGACGGCCATTTTGCCGCTTTTGTTGTTGTTTTGCATTATTCGCTTTTTGATTTTTACTTTCAACATGCAAGACATCTTCATTGTAATTGAACAAATATAAAATGAAAAATGAAAAAAATTTAGTTTTTTTTTTTTTGCAAACTCATTTTTTCTGAAAATTTTTTTTTTTGTTTTGTCTCAAAGCAACGCCTGCAAAATGGCTGCAGACACCATGAATTAACAGCTTTTCACACTCGCCTGCAGCTCTTGCAAAATTCGCCGGCCTCGCTGCTTTGCATTCGTTCTCCGACTTTATGTGTGCGCCTTCAAAGCAAGTGGCAACAATTCATGCGTTACCACAAACTCACGAATATCACGCAACGTTGCGCATTTTTGTTTGCACTGCATATCATTTCTTTATATAAAATTTTTTATTAATTTTTTCTTTCATTTTTCTAACGGTAAAAATCATATTGTAAATGCCCACTCGCCGCACAGTGGCAATATCAAAGCGTTTAGCTTATGCTTCAAAGCACCGTTTGGCACAATTTGAATTTTTTATCCCGAGCTTTCATTATGCATTTTATATATCATTTCCTTCGCGCTTTGCACTTTTCTTTTCATTAAAATTGCATTCATTTGAATTTTGTACTCTTTTAATTTATGCTTTTCAAACTCATTTGAATTTT
This sequence comes from Bactrocera oleae, assembly GCF_042242935.1. Taxonomy (NCBI): domain Eukaryota; kingdom Metazoa; phylum Arthropoda; class Insecta; order Diptera; family Tephritidae; genus Bactrocera; species Bactrocera oleae. The sequence goes on from NC_091539.1 coordinate 9,086,107, forward strand.
GCGTTGAAATCATTTGCTTTTGTTTTTGTTAAAAGTCACTTAACTGTGGCAACATCAAACGCTAGCAGTAAATCTTAGTAATTTTCTATGCTCACTTCACTTTTGTGCCGTTGAAGGCACTGCCGCGTGAAGACAGACGAAAATGCGATTGAGAAAGATCATACAACTGTGAAAACCATAAAAATGAGGCTGAAAATCGAGATGCGGAACGTAAAGCGTGACCAGCATTTGACCAACACAGAGTAGACTTCTATTAATATATTAACAAAGGAGATTGCAACAAAGTGAGATAAGGTTAGAAATTAGAAAAAATTGAGGCTTGAACTGCGACCTAAGATCTATTGTGCCCTTCCTTTTTCACACGTGCTCACAACGGCCCAGCACTTTGATAAATTCTAGCATCCTGCTGTGAGCTATTGAGGCAAAGTGGTCCCTATTCGGATTTCATGTAGATTAAATAAAATTTCACATATATTAAAAGAGATTTCATACATATTCAATGGGATCTCATTTATAATCGGATGTTATATAGCGGTATTGCAGGAACTATAAGGCATATGAACATGCTAGGAGAGGTATTTTAATCTCAATGACTGTGGAATGGGAATGGGAAGTAACTCTAACTGAACACTATACGATCAGTATTCATGAGGTAAGATTGAGCATTTTACCGGATGCTTGTTGTATCAGCTGCTTGAGGAGGGGAAGAGGAGATAGAATCATATCCAAACTTCCTTCCACGTTTACACACCCAGGGGAAATATCGACAATAGAAATAAAGCATCTTAGTATATTTGTGTTAGATTTAGGGCACTTGATCGATAACTGATATCTAACTACAGTATTTTTTCATCTGGCTTGACAAAGGACTGTACATAACAGTCAAAGTGTGATTCCCCGCTATGTTGAGGATTCAGCCATCTTACCTCACATAACGTAACCTAAAGACCTAAGTACTGCGTCTACAGTTGGCAGTCTGGAGTCAGGTGCTTATGCGTGTCCATCTCTATGTCACAAAATCGGCAGTTTGAATAAGAAGCTATACCCATATTAAACAGGTGCTTCTTGAGTCTGTAGTAGTCGAAATGTGTGCCTGGGGCGTTTTATTATATGGTACTTTTAAACTTATGAGGTATTAACAGGTGCTTCTTGAGTCTGTAGTAGTCGAAATGTGTGCCTGGGGCGTTTTATTATATGGTACTTTTAAACTTGTGAGGTATTAACCTATTATTACTAGTAGCAGGTTAGGTTAAACTGGAGATTACTCGAATTCCACAAATAGACCCTTTGAACCATAGCGGTGGGTAATGTATAACAGCTTGAACTAAATTAAGCATTTAAAAAAAGCTTGTTAAGGTGGTTAACGAAGCTCAAAAAAAGATTCGTTTGAAGTAAATGGCATAAGGATTTAAGAAAAACTTTGGTCCCCAACTAAGAGACCTCTTTTAGATTCTCTTCTTTTGTCAAACTAACAACTAAGAAACTGAAGATGCAGATTCTGCTTAAATCAAGAAATTCGGCAAGTGCTTTGGAAGAAACTTAACTGAGGTTTTAGGTACCGCTATAGTGATGAAGATCTTTATTATTTTAGACTAGATCTTTGATTATCTAGCGTTGACTGACGGAGTTCACATGGAATACGATTTTTAGTAGAATACCATCCAGTATTTAAGAAAAACGTGAGCGGATTCATAAATTTTAAATAATTTGCATTCTTCTTGATTTAATTTTTTTCAGTATCTGAAAATCCAGGTTCGAAAATTCGACAAAATCGTTGTTATGTTAAGTTGCATAGTATTTGCCACACTCGATGTGAGGTTAGACAAAGGTTCTTAGCTGCGTTTCCAGCATAGTTTGGGCTCGCTGACAAAGAAAGATAAACGGTACTGGATATAGTGCCAGATGTAGAAAACATCAACATTTTAAGAAATTTAAATATATTTAGTGTATTGATCTCTTAAAGGGAAGCTGTAAGTGCCATGTGGAACTCACTATATATTAGTACTTACTCCAAGTAATCATTGCTGTTTTAGTTAAGTGTATTTCCATACATATCAGGTATGAGAGATCAATGCCTCTATAAATCAATTCCGAATAAAATTTGTGTGCTTTGAATGCTTAGAAGAGCCAAACTTGGGTAGCTTCGACGGAATTTTTTGAAATTAAGCACACAGTGAGGCCAAATCTCTGAAGACCTAATTATCTTTAAGCATTAAGTTTAAGCGGACTTACTCAGACAGTTCGGTTTTTTTTTGCAGCAGTGGCCAAAGCCGTCGATAAGCAGTTTTCAGTGAAAAGGGCTTAAAATTATGAAATATATCTGTAAAAATCATCATTCGCCGCAAAGCCTTATTAGCAGTACACATTAATGAAACATATTCTCGTATTTCTATAAAAATTTCTCTATTTTAACAAACCAATTAAAAAAGAAAACGATCCGAACTTGACATCGAAACTACTTGACAATTAACACAAAGTTTCAGGTGTCAAAAATTATACTATTATGAAGTAAGCATAATAATTTAAAAAGGCGAAACCCAACTTTCTAGGTTACTTACTTACTTTCCCTAAGCACTTTCAATGCGCTTTCGTAGTGGAATGATACAGTTGCCCACCGAAGTTTTTCCGCCTTCGTAAAATAATGTCACTAATTGTCCCGGAAAATTCTCTTACACACACACACAAATTCATATTTTTCTCACAAGAATTAGGAGCGAAATGAATAATAAGTAGAAGCTTGCACACAAGAATACGCTTACAATTCGCTTAATCACCAGTTATTTAAATGTCAAAGCGATTTTGAGATTTTAATGAGATGAAAAGTGATATGCCTGCACCGAAGTGTGGGTTAAAGAAAAAGTGTGGAAATTCGCACGACACAGTGTAGAATAGGAAAATTAGTAAAGCAGAAATTGCTGCTAAGCAGCAGCTAAAAATGTCGGAAGAAGCTTTTGAAAAGTGGAAAATTCATAATGAGCCAGTGATTGAGAACAAAAAAGGTGGTGAGAACACCTTTAACATTAATAAGGGAATTGAAAAGAAAAAATTTAAGTAGAAAGAGAAACTTATGAAATATTAGTTCACGATTTACCAATATATGCCCAATTTATTAGGCTAAGTACATAGCGTAGCATAAAATGGAGCATTGATGAGAGATAAGCGTCAAAGAAGAGAAACGAACTCTAATAAACTCAAATTACGTAGTAAAATCTCTAAATATCAGTAATTCGGCGAGGATTTTAAGTGAGAATACTTAATCATATATCAAGTCTTAATCAGATATACAAATCCATAAATTATATCAACCATAAATCGATATTGGGTACTAAAGAACTACGAGGGAGCCAATCAAACGCTCGGACCTCGGCGGTCAACATGTAATCAACGTATTATATCTCGCAGTGTATTTTCAGTAAAAAAAAGGGTTTACTCACTATACTTCGCAGGTGGCTTCAGACTTATTGTATATAATATTTCCGAATAACATGAAAACTCAAATTTCAGAAATAGCAGACTCGTAGTCCAAAGCTGGTCAAATTTTTATTTGGTTTTTAAGAAAGATTTTAGCAAAGGACTAAATATCCATAACTCATATCTGTTGGCATTGAGAGATCAGATCTTGGAGAAACTTCATTTTTGATACCTCTTACCTACTTGAACTCTTTTTATTTTAATAACCCAATCTCTTAAACAGAAACTCATATTGATATCTCAAAGAATAACTTCAACCAATAATAAACTCGCCTCTTAAGAAGATTCACTAGGTTCTCAGTGCGAAGCCTACAATCACACCTACAGTTGAACTAACAGTATATACCGAAAAAGAAAAGGCGCATACTACTTTGCAGCTAAAAATAACTGAATTCCCGAAGCTTGCTGAAGATTGTGACTTCATCTATAAACGAATAATCAATGGTAAAAACCCGAGGACCCATTTAGGCATCTCAAAATGATCGCTTGTTGACTGCAAAAGTATAAGATCAGTGTCTACAGCTCAGTTCATAATCTTGGCTGAAGGGATGAACCAATGAACAACGTGTCAGGAATTAAATAATCAATAAGCCCGAGAGGTATTAATAGAAGTGTTCATTGGTTAAGTATTTCTAAACTAAAATATGGATTTAACATCAAGAGTTGAGATGAAAATGAAACCGCAGTCAAACAGGACCTAAGCATACTTCAAGGAACTCATAAATGATAATTATGAGGTGTTTAAAAAGAGATTTGACAGCAAGCGTTAATTTCGATGACTAAGGTATCTTCTAGGAATCGGCAGCTAATAATAAGTATAATATCAGCACGCAAATTAGCGCACTTAAGTCGAATATGTCGTTACGACTTCACTAGCGCTTATCAAAGGATTACCACTTCGCCAATAAGAAAAGCAAAATGTTCTTCACTGGATATACCGGAGATATTTGATTCATATCAAATGTTTTTGAATCGGAAAGAATAGTTTTTGACCACGAAATTTTCAGATTTTCAATATATGAGGCTTAAAATAAATAAGATACTTAAATCTACGAAGCGAGTCTATTTAACTATACCTCAGTAATTTTACCTTCCCTCTGATATACTTACAACCATTAACTAAAATACTGTACATAAAAAAATGGGTGCATGCAACCTTCACCCACTCTATCGAGGGTTTGCGACATTTCTCAATCAACTCTCGCCTACGGCGCTCGCCTGCTGTGCGACCGAACGCCATAGCGACAAGACGTTGCACACACGCGTCAAAAGATTATGACAAATTTGTGTACCGCAAATGAACAGCAAGCAGCGTGACTTTGAGAAAATCTGGAAAAAAATAGAAAAAACAACAACACGCTTGTTATAGTGAGAACTACACAGTTATAAACAATAACAAATAATGATAAGGGTATTAGGATAATGACATTGGGGTGTGGGAAGTTGAGCTATAACGAGCCAGTTTCAGTATTTTTGTTGTTTTTGTTGCTGTGTCTTGCTACTGTCAACATACTTTTATAATTTTCTGCTCATAGTTTTTTTCGTGCACATAGATATTGACAAGGTGTAATCCCAAACATAATTGAGCATTGAGAGAAGTGAAATGTAAAGCAACAACAACGAAAACACAATATGAAACAGGGACAATGTAGCAGCATCACAGTAATAACAACAAAAATGACAAAAAAGTATTTAAGAACTACTGAGACCCATAAATAATATATAAGATATTGTACATACAGTGATGTTCTTACAAAAATAAAAGCAACAAAAAATTTAGAAAATCATCATCAAAATATTTGCACCGTTGAAGAAAAAAGGGAAATGCTTTGTGACAATTACTAATGCTTGCAATTGTATTATTGGGCTGTCAAGCTGACTGCGAATGGTCTATAAGGACAAGGAAAGCAGAAAAATGAAAGTTATCAAATTGTTTTAGCATAAAAGCAGTGAATATACCAAAAAAACTTCTTTAAAATGGTACAACAAACAAAAAATATAGAAAATATGATAAAATTCGTTGACAGGGCTGCCATCAGCATGCTTAAAATCAATCAATAAATTAGGAATAATGACACTAGTTGGCTAATTTTAATGAAAAAATGAAAGGTTTATGGACATTGTGGCAAATTTCTTTGACAGGGTTTCCGCTATAACTTCTAAAATCAGTTATTTGCCCAATACTGATAAAAGAAATAGATAGACTTTAAACGTTTTAGTAAATTTCGTTGGGAGCATTACCAACGCTATACTTAAAGTCAGCACATTAATAAAGATTTTCGGTATAAAGATATAAATTGACCAAATCTACTAAAAAAATTAGAGTAATTGAAATTTTTAAATATTTTCGTTGATAGAGTTGCCAACGGTATACTTAAAGTTCACACATTAATAGCTATTTTTGGAAACAACGCGATCAGTAAGCAAACTCTAACAAAAAGTTGATAGTTCATAAAAACTTTAACAAATTTCGTTAGCAGGGTTGCCATAAATATTTAATAAATCAACATTATAATCAATATGGTTGTGTATAATTAGGCTAGTTTACCAATGCCAACCAAAAACTTATGATCGATGAAGAATTTAGTAAATTTTTGTGGCAGAGTTGCCATAATTGTTTTTAAAATAAAAAAATTAATTAATATTTTTATGTATGATCAATATTTTTGATAATAATTAGGCAAGTGGGTAAACTCTAACAAAAATTGATAAATACAAAAGTTTTTTTTTTGAATAACGAGGTTAGTCTAATAATTCTACGATTTTTTAATTTAACCAGGTAGGTGGTTGCCTCAAGATTCGTGAACATCTAATATTTTGCATATCTTCACTGGGAAACAATTTCTGAGTGTTTTGAGTTTATATAATAATTTCAAGAGTACCAGGATGCCCATGATTGAGATGTTTGAGTTCAGGAAATAGTTCAAGAATTAAGGCTAAGAGCAGCCTAATTCACATAATTTCGTCTTAAGGGTGGACATTTTTTTTTAGATATTGTGTATACACTCTTCTTTTTATACCCTGAACAGGGTATTTTAAGTTTGCCACGAAGTTTGTAACACCCAGAAGGAAACTTCGGAGACCGTATAAAATATATACGCGAACTTGTTCGTCAGTTTTTGCGTTATCGATAGAAAATTTGTCGAATGTTCTTTTCTCACCAGGAAGCTCGACAATGAGCAGCTTCCTGGGCTGAAAAGGAACCGTTATAGCATATATCTGCCATACAAAAAAACTCAATCAAAACCAAGCTCTGTTATGGACAACTTTTTGATTTGATAAGACATCTTCACAAAATTTAGCATAGATCCAAGGCACCACTACAAATCTCCGAACATATTGTTCATATTGGACCGATCAAAATCAAGATTAAGATCATAAAAAGGTAAAAAATGCACCTGTCAAGGGAATTATAGTTTCGGTATAATCGAAGTTGACGTTTTTCTTTTTTTTAGAACCAGCTCGGCATTAAATATAATTTATCATGATTTGCTAAAATATAATGCAATGTTACATCATTAGGAATGATGTTTCGAATGAAACGATCAAGTTTCACGGCTTTTGTAATTGTAATTTGGCTTGCGACCGTTGCTACGAAGCTTCTGTATATATCTTATATAAAGTAATGAGATGGATATTGGCCTAAGCTTGCCACATGTAAGCACATTTTTTTGTCAAAACTTTTGGCGTTAAATAGGAATTGTCTACGGAAAAAAACCTCGACGAAAGAACCGTTATACCAAGAAATGGCAATACATCGCTGTCATAGTAGAAAAGATGTAGATTAAAAAGCTAGCTAATTCGGACAAAAAATTAGACTTGACATAACAAATCATCTAGATCCGCTAGGTTTAGTTCTCTTTAACATTGAAACTCTACAAGCTTGGATCTAAAGCCAAAGTGCTTCATAAGCCTCACTACAAATTTTTATAATTCAGCACTCACCTTAAAGTGCAAAATAAATGCGCACAAATTGTCTTTCTTTCAATTTCGAGAAAATCCACGTCTAACAACAACAACAACAACAACATATCATACAAAAGCGTATTCAATTGGATTTTCTACACGAATGCGAATTGCTATTGACAAGCGAGCCTGTAAGTAAGCGTGTACAGAATGAGCAGGCAGCCAAGCGGACGACTACCGTACATACTAGCTATTAGTAGAGCTCGAGGGCCGACAGGCTGGCGAGGCGCAGGAAGTTGTAAGCCGAAGACCAGCAGTAGAGAATATACTTGAATTGTTTGTTGTTTTGTGTGACGGCCATGGAAAAAATTATGTAACTGGACACATGCAACAACAACACAGCGTCACTAATATTTATGTTGTCACTTTCTTGCTCTTCACTTCACACTTTCTTCTTCTGCGCTCTTCGTTTACACTTCCAGCTCTGTTTGATTTAATTTTGCGCATCCTTGCGAACGGGAAAGCAAATTGAATCAATTCAATTTATTTAATAGATACTATTCACATATTTACTGTGCGACTGTAATGTGTATTTGTGTTCGCCGTCTCTTTCATGCACACGCTTGTGATGCGTTAACTTGATTTGCAATTTTTTTCTACTTTTCTTGAGTTTCTCGAGTTGTTGGCTGGAAAAAATATTAGAAACATTTATTATAATAATATAATATCTAATACGTGTGTGTGTTGTTGTTGTTGTATGTGTGTGCATTCGTAGCAATCATAAAGATAATTCAAGTGGAAAACAAGTCCTTTTGTATGGTGTCAATTTGGCGAAAGAAGTAGAAAGTAGCAAAGTGCTCTTCGTTGTGTCTTTGCGGCGGTGGCGTGAGGGAGGAAAGGTTGTAAGAAAAGAAACGCAGATGCAGCAGTAAGCGACTGCAAAGAGATAATGAAGCGTTGAGTGAATAAATTTGTGCAAATGAAAGGAATATTCAAAGGAATATTTAAAAATTGCCCAGTAATTGGAAATAAATAGAATATTTTTTTTTGTTTTTGTGAAAAATTCCTTTTGATGTGCTTAATGCGAGATTTCTTTTATTAATTTGTATTTTTTGTTTTACAAATAAAATTTGTTTGAGGTTATGTCACTTAATGACATATGCTACATATGTATCATATGCTTACATATGTACATACATACATATATGTATTAGGGTGAGTCGAAAAAATTTTGTTTTTTTGTTTTTTCACTTTTCAAAGCTTTTTAATGTGCTAATTTTTTGCATTAAAAAAAAATCTTTTGAAGTAGCTTATTTAAGACATTTTATGCTCTACAAGATTTTTTTATTTTTAATATAAAAAAAATTTATCCAAAACAGTTCAAAATTATTTTTAATGAAAAAATATTTTTCTAAGTGTTATTTAATTGCGATACTTTAAATACCTACCTATACCTACATATATATGTATTTCTCTGTATACAGTTAAATTTTTACCCAAAAAAAGTAAAATAGTTAAGATTTTTGGTTCACTCTAATTTATATGTATATATGTATGTATGTATAAGGCCGATTTTTAAACGCCGCGACCCATCTTCTAAAATCCGTCCGGCATTCTTTTGGTCTGAACTACAACGTATGAGAAATAATGACAGTGTATCAACTTTAGTTTTTTTCTTCAATTTCCAATAATAGCAAGAAACAGTCTACAGTCTGAGAGGACCAGTTATCGAGGATAGTATTTTGTTAATAAAAAGACTGCTAAACATAAAATTTGACCATAACTACAACTAACAATATTATCCGGCAGCCGCAAATTTCATCTTCTATAACCTACAAAGAACTTAAGTTCACTTGTTTTAAGCCAGAATCAAGAAGAAGAAATTTACAGCGTTCATACAAATTTTATTGAATTCCAGTTTCCACCAGACTTGCTACTACCTATACTACATCGCTTACAGTAACAGAATTACTTCTTCTTGCATTTCAAAACTTATATTCGACCTCACAATTTGAGCTTTTAAATAGTTTAGTATTCTTCAGGATGATACAACAATAAACATCAACTTGCATGATTCAGCGATAGGTGCAACTTAGACAAAAAGATAGATACTAAATTGTGCAAAAAAAACTTTTTTAGGGTCGTGCTTACAAACTGAAATGAGTTATATGTCACTAGTGCAGAAATTCGTTCCCATTCCATTCATCACGGTTTGGAATGGAGCTCTATGGAGCAAAAAGAGATAGCAGCCCCTTTTTCTTCGCAAGTTTTCGAAAACTCATTTTTTAAATATTTTTTTGTTACAAAATTTTTTATCAGGATTATCATAGACTTTACTAAACTAGAAATGAATTTCGAGCAAAAACTAAAAATTTAATATTGGAAACTCTTAGAATAGTTCAACAAAAGAAGTTGTCCATAGTAGAAGTTCTTTGAAAATATGCATTCTGGACATCGAAAAATACAATAATTGAATTAAAAAACCAAAAAAAAACGTTAACCTCGGTTGCACCGAAGTCACAATGCTCTTCACAAATAAAAAATTTGCTACACAAGAACTTGATTTTGATCGGTCAGTTTGTATGACAGCTATATGCTATAGTAATTCGATTTGAACAAAATCTTCAGAGATTGTATCGTTGACTTGAATAATAAATTTAGCCAAATTTAGTGAAGGTATCTTATCAAATAAAAAAATTTGCCACACAAGAACTAGATTTTTATTGATCAGTTTGTATGGCATATTTATGCTATAGTCATCCGATGTCGGACTTGAACAAATGAGCAGCTTCTTGAGAAGAAAAATGCGTGTGCAAAATTTTGGATAAGTTCGTAGAACAGACGGTCAGACGGACATTGCAAACTCGACTCAGTTCGTTCCAAACTTCGTGGCAAACTTCGTTTACTCTGTTCAGTATGGGATTGACTGACAGAAGGATAATGGTGGAAATTCCATTTTTCGACAACCAAATCATCTAGTAAAGCTGTTCACAAATTTTGGGGTTTCGATGTGTTAAGAATATTTTAGATATCACGGTAAAATATAACCCTTGGGTAAAGGGTCAGTACAAATGCTTCATGTTGCAGACCTTTCAGTGCATACTAATTGAAGACAAAAGAGGAAGTAGGAGAGTATCTTTGCATTGGAGAAACCTTAAATATTTCGAACTAGCTTTGTACAAGGCAAAACTTTCTTAAGGGGTTTTTAGAACGAATCAACTGTAATTAAAAATATTCCAAACCGACTGCAGCTGACTTACAGCAATTTTCTTGGTAACTAAAAATTATCATTGGTAATAGAACTACCGGGCTTACATAAAACAAAACAGCAGTAAGCAAAAGGAAGATTGTCAAAGTTTACAGTTTTCAAAATTATTTATTAGAGTGTACGTTGTCACAAATCTAATTGGAATCCGCTACAGCGTCAGAAAAAGACACTGCTGTCTGCTTGTGACTCGTCTGAGAGCGAAGAATTCTGGAAGCTTTAACGGTAGTCATGCATTTAAGGCAGCGCTTATGATAGAATTTTGTTTACTGCTGTCGAAAGCGACGTAAAAACTCTCTCAGCTCCGAGAAGCCATGGACTTAGCAAAATGAGAAAACTTCAAGAAAGCTTTTTGAGCTAATTATGTAAACTCAGTTTATTAAATAAGTTTTTTTTCAACTCTTGACATATAAAACTAATTAATTTTAAGAAAATTCTTTTTTGTTAAGTACTAGGCTTATGACTGTGTCTATACAATGACTCTATATATGTATATCATTTCATTAAAATTCAGCCATAAATATGTGATAGTCACTTCGATCAGGACTGCTACGTTCCCTTACAAATTAAAAACTTCTTTATTAATCGGAAATAAATCGAATGACAACACACATCCTTTTTTTACGAACTTTGCCGAAATTTGATATCTAACTTTTCAAATCAACGCTAATACCTTGAAATTAACAAGTAAAAAAATATATATTATTGTCTATGTGTCACAATTAAATCCACAGACAATCGCTGTCAAAACAATTGCGCAATTGAAATTGATATCCTTTTGATCGAAAGAGTGTGAGAATGATTAAATTGCTGGCTTAATTGCTAAGCGAGTGCGAGATGCCGGAATCAACTCTGTTCTAACGTGCTGTGGTTGTGGCTTTGGCTAGGGGCCGTAGCAATATTATGCTAACAATTATTTATTTATATCTTTTGGCTTTTTACTCTAGCAAGGGTTTCAATTACAAAAGTGTGTAGGCAGCAACGGATGCGTTTTGCATTCTTTTATTTGTGGTTGTCTGTTTTTTTTGTTTAATTCTTCGCTCTAAAACACTTCCAAAAATTAAGCTTTAACAGCATTTCCTTGTTTTGACATCCGTTGTCACTTTTGATGGTTTGAATTACGCGTATTTGTATGCTATTATGCGCATTACCTTTCAACTTTGTTGTTGTTGTTTTTTTATTATTTATTTTTTTTTGTTTTCTAATATTGTCAAGTGTTGACGTGTTTTTTCTTATTATTTTATTTTATTTATTTTTTCAATTTTTGTAAACGCCATTTTCAATTTTGAACAACTCAATCCCTTTAAAGTATTCCTCTGCCTTCATTTGCTCACAATCGTAAAACATTTGTACATATTTCCATAAAATACCCTTTTCAATAATACAAAGCCGCGTTTGATATTATACTCCTCCCTCAAAATGCGCTTGGCATGACATTTAATTGTTTTGACATTTCGCGTTTGAAGTTTCAGTTGATTTAAAGGTTTTTCGGCTAAATGCTGTTGGCAGGTTTGCAATGCGGTATGAAAATAAAGAAATGAATGTATATATAATTATACGTACATATACATATAAATGCTCCATAATAATTAATATAAAAAATTTATTTAGAAAAGGTTTTGCGGGTTTAGGGACGCATAGATTTTGTAAGCCTTTGGCGGCCATGTTTATTTCAGTTTATGATTGAAATTATGAAATGAAAAATAACTGTTCTGAAACACAATTTAATTTTTAGAGTGTTAAAATATCCAGAAGAAAATACTTTACTGTGGAAACGTCCAAAGAATGAGTCTTTGCCGTAATAAAAATTATAAAGCATCTTAATAACGAGACTTTATTATGAAAGGCATGAAAAATATAACACCTCTGAGAAGAAACTCTATTCGTAAGTGTCTACATATTAAAAAGATGAAATTTTATTGTCACAATGTCCAATGGATGAAACTATATCGTAATAAAGGTTATGAAACGTCTAAACGATGAAAAAAAATTATCGCCAAAACAAAAAATATCACCAAAGGTATACAAAATTATAACTGCTCTGGGATGAAACACTACTAGCAAAGTGATCAGTATCCATAAAATGAAACTTAAAAAAGAACATGCAAAAGATTAAACTTTAGCATAATCAAATATATGAAAAGTACAAAAGATGAATTATGTATTTTAACACACTTAAAAAAAATTAACTTCGGTTGCACCGAAGCTTTAATACACAAATACAAACGATTCCTTAAAAGAACTTTAATCGGTCAGTTTGTATAAAGTTCGTGAAGCTATCTCGTCAAATGAAACAGTTTTCTACACAAAGCCTTAATTCCGAACGATCAGTTTGTATGGCAGCTATATGTATGCTATAATAATCCGAACTGAACAATTTCTTCGGAGACTATAGCGATGCCTTAATGATCTCTGCCACATTTCGTGAAGTTACTTAAGTTAAATAAATTACTTGATTTTGATTGGTTAGTTTGTATGTCTGCTATGTAGCATATATGTACGTAGTGACTCGATCTGAACAATTTCTTCGGAGTTTGAATCATTACTTTAGACAATAATCCATGCCAAATTTCCTGAAGATATCTCGCAAAAAGAAAAAGCTTTTCATAAAAGCACTCGATTCTGGTCGTTCAGTTTGTATGGCAGCTATATGCTATAGTGATCCAATATCGGCGATTCCGACAAAAGAGCAGTTCTTGGAGATAAAAGAAGGTGTGCGAAATTTTAGATCGATGGCTTTAAAACTGAGGGACTAGTTTCGTATATACAAACAGATATATACCATATACAGTATATGGTATGGTACATACTGACGGACATGGCTCGTCATGCTGATCATTTATATATATTGTGTATTTTATAGTGTCTCTGACTTTTCCTTCTGGGTACTACACATTTCGTGGCAAACTTAATATACACCCTATAAATAATAAATAAAAGTAGCTGTTCTGAGATAAAATTTTATTCGTAAATACCCTGAAGAATACACTTTATGGTATTCTCGAAACGAACAAAAGATGAAATTTTATTTTATCTATTACCAAAATCCTAAAACATACAGCGTAATAAACTTTATTATGAAAGTAAATAAATATCTAGAGAATGAAATTTGTTGTAAAACATCCAAAATAAAAAAAAAACTTTATCATAAGGTTAGTAATCATCTATACGATGAATTTGTTACTAAAATTATGAAACGTCGAAAGGAAAAAAATATAAGAAAAATTCCAATAAATGAAAGCATATAGACAAAACGATATAGCGTCTTAAAGCCAAAATTATATAACTTAATTGAAAGCTTATAGTGGCTAAATATACAAATGATGAGTTTTAAAATATTAGTGATAAAACATATAAATTATGTATTAAAATTTCCAAAATTAGAAACTTTTTATCAAAGCACAAACACAACCGAAAGTTTAAAAATAATTTTTTAAGAAAATCAAAACATCCAAAATATTAAACTGCTTCAAACTTTCAACGGCTGAACTTAAACATCACAATGAATGGAAGAATCTGTATTGTGTGTGTTAGAAATTCTTGGTGAAAATATATTTCTAAAGAGCTAACAGGGCAAGATTTTAAACATCTTATATCTTAGTGATGAAACGTATAAGAGATGAATATTTACTATCATTGAAATAAAATGTCCAATGAATCAAATTCAGGAACTGAAAATAATGTTATTTTAAAGAAAATCTTCTGTTTTTAATTCGATTTAATTTTATACGCGATTATATCTTCCAACGTTTTGGCTTGAAAACCTTTGATTTAGCAAACAATACCGCAGTACCATATATATTAGAATTTTAGAAAAAAAGTTAATAATAAGCTCACAAGCTCATCTTCTCATCTGCTAACAGCCAAACACTAAAATTTTTTGCTGACAGCCATGTGGAAGAAAATATGTAATATGCAACTAACAATACGCAGTTTGACCGGCAGCTGACATTCATTTGACAGCAGCTATTAGTTTGCTACCCGACTCCATACATCTGCCAACATCCACTGCTCATAAACCTAACCTCAAAATGACTGATGATTAGTTTTAGACTTATCTATAATACAAAGCTTACATTTTTAACCTTAGAGTTGAGTACATTTATTGTGTGAATACTTGTTTTTTAAGAAAAAATATTTTTAAACACTATTGCATACTTAATAAATCACATCCAATTCTAATATTTTTAAAAACTTCATATGCAAACTGTTTTTAGCTTCGTTAATATGACCCCATTTGCCGTTTTATTTATGCCAAAAATCTAAAAAATTATTATTATTTATTTCGAAAATCTGCCCTATCATATTTTTATTTATATTAACCAGTTTTTTTTCACTTTATCACTTTTCGTATGTGAAATATCATTTATAATACCAATTATGTACATGAAAAGTTTATACCTACATACATACTTGTATATCACTTCGGAACTCAGATTTCATGAACACATAATAACCCACAAGAGAGCGCAAGATTACAAATATGTATGTATATACATAGATACATATATTTATTCTATATAGTAGTAAGCTATATACAAACGTTTTGAGTATGCTGCCAATTTTCATAAATTTAGCCAATGAATTATGGCACACTGATTGCAAAAATTCAGGGGGACATTTTGATATTATTCGATACACATAAACCTACACTATATATATGTATGTACATTAGTATCAAGAATATTATTAAAATATTAACATATATGTAAGTATGTGTGCATGTGCGTGTTTATTTTTCGTATACTTACCGCGACTCATTCTATTTGTGAACTTTTAAGCGTAAAAGTCACGTAATATATTACAAAAAATGAAATAGATATATATTTTCATTAGAGGGGAATCGTGATAAATTAATGATATTTCGGTAAATAGAGCTCAAGAACATTTTAGCTATGTATTAGTTAGCTAAATAAGTTGGAATGTTCTTTCTGTATAT
This sequence comes from Bactrocera oleae, assembly GCF_042242935.1. Taxonomy (NCBI): domain Eukaryota; kingdom Metazoa; phylum Arthropoda; class Insecta; order Diptera; family Tephritidae; genus Bactrocera; species Bactrocera oleae. The sequence goes on from NC_091539.1 coordinate 9,101,688, forward strand.
TATTTGAAGGCTTCAAAACAAAAGTGAGGTTAAGTTGAAACATAAAAAATGAATTTTTTTTAGTGAAAGTAATATGATTTCATTATTTAGATAGAAGAGCTCAGAGTAAGCACTTAACTCTCCAAATAATTGCTTTGTAGTATTATATGAACTATCTGCCATTAACTACGCTAATCTTCACAAATTTCAAGTCTTTTTTAGAGCATAATTCTAGCTAATTAACCGCCTCGCTACTGTTTTTAATTTTATTCGTTAGAGACTTAGCGAGCTCCAGACTCTATTTGAAGCTAAGCCCGACGCTGCTGCCAAACTTTTGAAGGAACCTTTGTACATTTTCTTCGAAATCTGTCGATTTTATAGTAAATTTATTATTTCTTGACCTTTGTAATGAATAATAAATGAAGTGGCTTGACAAACTCAGAAGGGTGAAAGCCAAATACCAAAAGTTCTCCCCTATGTTACTCAAATTACTCTCTAGTAACCGAGTTTTATGAACTTCAAAATTACCACTGAACTGCGCTAAAATAACCGTATAATCTAAACGAGTGCAGCCAAAATATTGCCAAATACCATACTGACCTCTTCAGGAACCTTCCATTAGTTGAATTCTCTCTCGACTACCACTTAAGTAACTTCCAAATATGTTAAGATATATTTTGAATAATCATACCAACCTCACCAAAAAGTATTTACTATAAAGCACTTCGGTACCTATTAATCCATGCATTCATAAATTCAAATTCTGTCTGATTCCCTTTTACTTAAGAGCAGGTGACGTAAGAATTAGCTTATGAGTTCACAACGCTCTGGAACACCGAGATGTTTTCAATGGAATATCCATCTGAGCCTTCCAAGTACTTGAGGTTTCTAATGACTTAAAATGATTGGCATATAGGGAAACCTAAAATTAATTTCTCAGCCTTAGGAATAATTTCCCTGAAGTACAAAAACTTGAATTAAAACGAAATTAAAATCAGAATCCGAATGAAATAGTAACGAGAAATAGCTTAAAGAACGTACAATTTTAACAAATCTTAGAAAACGGCGGGTAAAGGTACGGAACGGATCCAAAGTCATATACGAAAAAGAACTATAGCAACAATACAGACATAAGTTATTCATTAACTAGAATCTGAAAACTCCGCGCCCGAGAGTAGTTGTCCACGTTCTCTCCGCCTCCCTCGTTACGTTAAGGTATCAAACAAAGATTCAACAGCCTAACCTTGCTTCACCGAAAGATCCCATTTATCAACAAAACTAGCATCCCATATTTTTGCTTCAGAAGTTATGTATAAAAAACCCCACCTCTTACTATCCTTTCAATGTGCGCAACTCATTAAATGTGTCTAAATGTCTCATTATTTAACAATAATTGGATATAAGCCGACTGGTATCTGAACAATAATGTAATAATTTATAACACAGAGTAAAAAAAATTACAACAAATACCAACAAAACATATTTTCCAATCAATCAAACAGAATTGCGCCGGACATTAGAGATTTGATGGAAGAGTGGCAGCGAAGAGGCAACAAATGATTGCCTAAGAGGTGAGAGAGCCAACGCTACGCCAATACTTTAACGCCATCAACTAGCCAGAGGCCTCTAATAACGGCATTATTGTGTAAATAAATAAATAAGTAAATAAATAAAATTATAAATGATGATGTGATAAACATCAAAGCTGACATTTACTTGATTGGTTGGTTGGCGGTTGGGATGGCGGGTGGACGAATTGGTCAAACAGGCTGGCAGCGACGCAATAGAACTTTGTGAGCGCGACAAGCGAACGGAAGCGGGTTGACAGCGGGCGGCATGTGGGCATTAAATGGCGACGGAAATTTAAGTAATTTGCTTGAGGGCAAGTGTTAATGAGCGACTAATGGATGAAGAGCGGAGTGGGAAAGAGAGTTTGAGGGAAATTGCGTGTGAAGGCATGCGGGATTGATAAATTGTTGATGAGAAAATGAAGTAAATTAAGTGATAAATTAAATGTCAATGGTAATAGATCAATAGACTGAGTTAACGTTTATAAAAAATTATAAGGGAAGATTGAACGGTTAGTTGGGGGATTATGGAGTAAATATATGGCAACAAAAATATGGAGATAGAATGTATGCTTGTTTAAGTGGAGCAGGGTTAGAAATACAAGCAAGTATATGTATAAGGGTAGGCAAAGGGACAAAAATTTGAAAAAGGGCATTATGACAAGGACAACAACAAAGAGAAAGTAAGAACAAGGACAAGAATGAGGTTAACGGTAAAAATAAGGATAAGGATATGGACATGGACAAGGATGAGAGGTACAAGAGTAAGGATAATGTTAAGCAGGTAAAGTTAAGGTAAAGTCAAAGTTAAAGTTAAAGTTAAAGTTAAAGTTAATGTTAATGTTAAAGTTAAAGTTAAAGTAAAAGTTAAAGTTAAAGTTAAAGTTAAAGTTAAAGTTAAAGTAAAAGTTAAAGTTAAAGTTACAGTTAAAGTTAAGTTAAAGTTAAAGTTAATGTTAAAGTTAAAGTTAATGTTAAAGCTTAAGTTAAAGTCAAAGTTAATGTTAAAGTTAAAGTTAAAGTTAAAGTTAAAGTTAAAGTCAAAGTTAAAGTCTAAGTTAATGTTAAAGTTAAAGTTAAAGTTAAAGTTAAAGTTAAAGTTAAAGTTAAAGTTAAAGTTAAAGTTAAAGTTAAAGTTAAAGTTAAAGTTAAAGTTAAAGTTAAAGTTAAAGTTAAAGTTAAAATTAAAGTTAAAGTTAAAGTTAAAGTTAAATCTAAAGTTAAACCTTGGGTTCCTTCTCAGTTCCAGGAGAATTCAATATGTTTTCAAACTAAAAAACTACTATACAGTCAAGGAACCACCGCGTACCGACCGCTCACCGCGTAAGAACGACAACATCCAATTAAATAACAGCGTCGTTACCGCGTGCTGTATGTGTGTGTGCACACGAAAATGTCACAACAGTCATACATGCAACGTCGCCTGCCACACGTGCCCAATTAAACTAATGATAAGCAAAAATGGCAGTAGCGCAATAAAAGTGACTAAAAGACACTTACACAGGCGACCCTTGGTGTACATGTGTGGATGTATGTATGATTTTGCCGTGCCATGTCAAAGGTAACAAGTTGCAAATTTAAAAAAAAAAAAAAAAAAAAAACCAAAACAAGCGCCAAGTGAAGCCAAAATTGTTATTTAACATTTTTTCATTGCATACCAGCAGGCGCATACGCTTGTACGTGAGAAATGGCTTGTTAGCGCAGGCTGTGCAACTGTTTTTGGCACTACTTTATGTGTATACATATACACACACTACCGAACGCACTATAAATGTACACACACACACATACATTGAATCGTTAAAAGTTTCACTTGACGCTTCGAAAGTAATGCGTTCGCATTGCACACATGTGTGCATATATAATAAAATGCGCAGTTACATATAAACTTTTGCACATACAGTGTTAACTAGATATATTTGTGTGAAAATACGCCTGTCACTGATATGCATATGCATACACCTATATGTATGCGTGTGTGTTTTTGTAGCGTTAAGTGGCATCATTTCGAAATAAACTTGATTCAATCAGAGTTCATCATCAGCAGCCAAAGTATCTTTGCACAGGTTAACCTTTATACGCTCACTGCATGATGAAAGCGTGTGAAAGACTGAAAAATTTGTTCTACATATGTTGTATGTGTGTATTGTGTTGGTGTATACGCCTACATCAATGATTAATATGATTTTCCGCATGCATCCGGTTGTACCGGAAATTGGAGAGTCAAGCTTTTTGTGGCGTAAAATGGCAACAGCCTCAGGTGAATACATGTTACAGCTACACATAGTGTTCATATATACACTTAAAACTTATGAACTTACATATATGGTTGTTAACTTTTTTCACACAAAACCTCAAAATGTAATGAACTTTATTTGACCGATTTATACATATTTCAAATTTATTTATGTAATAGTTCCAAATAGAAAAAACACTAAAAAAACTCAAAATCAAAATTCTATGCTTTAGCTAAAACCTTCTACAGTTCTTGTTTTTTTTTTTTTTTTTTTGTTTAAGAGTATGTTAGGTCCAAAAGTGCTTCATATCACAAAAAATGGAAACTGGTACTTAAGTACATTTCACCTTTAGAACATTTTACTTTGATTAAAACTACTTTACCGTGAAAGCTTTTGTGACTGGCTCAAACACCGTATGAGAGACCCAGTAGTATGGTGATAGAACTTAAATTAGTTCAACCTTAATACGTAAGAACGTTCAACCTTTAAGAGAGTTTGCTAACAGATTCTAACCACCTACCTACTATACCAAAAAAGACTTTCTCTATGGTTTTTAAGACTAGGCATTACATATAATTACACTCAATCTCTACTCTCTCTTGGCTCATAGTTGAGACTACTACTGAGATCTGAAGAGTTGTATTTCCAGAGAGTGATCGAAAGGACACAGTACTATATCTGGAAATATTTTTCATCCAAATAAAGGCCAACCAAAGGTATACGCGCTAATACCTAAACTTCAATCCTACCCCAATTGAAGCTGATGAATGTCAGCTTAAGTCGAATGACAATAATAGAACAAGAATAGCAGCTAAACGTTCAGCTTAAGCAAAGGTTAACATCGGCTCAAATTGAATTGCCGGAGGGGTAAAAATGCAACTCCTCATTCGTGACTACTAGTTACTTGTAAAGGCACTTTGCAATGAAGTTCCCGAATGAAGCCCCTTCAATTCACAAACTCAGCTTAAAGCGTGCAGTCGGGTTATTGAAGTGTCGCACGTATATTTATACTTTGAAGGGTCTTTCTCTATCGGATTAAGAGACTTTACTCGGTTATACATCGTTTATGTACAGGAAGTACATATTAAGTGGTCTAAAAAGTTAGAAGGAAACCACAATTCAACTTTGATTTGTAATTCAGTAGTAAGGTTAAGCTTATCAGAGCATAATCCCTATGCTCAAAATATATTCAGAAACTTATGAGGTCTAATACAGAGTAAGGTCGATCGAGTAATCGACAGTAGCCGGAAAAAAAACGACGAGATTTTCGTAGTCCAGTGTAAGCAGTAAATCTATCACCCTCCAGAATAAAGTTCGTTACAATGGCCAGATTCACAGGAGACAGACCAGGGGAGCGCTAGGATGATTTTTAGTCAAGTAAGAGGAAAAATAGAGATGATTGAGCAAATAAGGATTTGAAGAAGATTCTTAGAATCATTATACAAACATCGAAGCATACTCGTATTGTGCTGGTTGATATTTAAAGTCATTACTGATGAGTTTAAAGTTGTGTTAATATAACGGATAGTGTTAATGGCGTGTTATTTCATGCGCAGGTCACATCGGTATTAAGGTTAAATATACTTGGTTATAAGCTTCAATTCAATATATTAGTGTTTGAATGACCACTAAAGCTGACTAACGTCCGTGTCAACAGTATGAGTGGCATGCACATTTTCGACTGTCTTTATTTGTCTGCTTTTCCACTACATTCACGGGTAAATCTACTATGGAGAGCAATATTATAACATACAGAATCTGGTTTTTTCCAAAAATATTTTATAATATTTTTTTCCAAAATTAAATAAATTTTTATTAAACAAAGCGGAGTTCAAAACCAGCAGAATGAAAGCCCACCACATTTAAATGTAAATCATTAATTCACCACCATAATACTTACGTTTATCACCACGGGCCAAAGCGCGACATCTGTCGTTTAACTTTAACGCAATACAGGATAACTAGTAAGAGAAATAATAAATTTGCCATAAAATATTTTATGGTAGAAAAAGAAATATTTTGCGAATTTATGTGCGCATGCAAATAAATATGCATATGTACACACATATACATGTATAGGCGTGAATTAAAGTATGCATTTTTATAATAAAAAAAAAGAATTACTCAAACTAATTTTTGAACAAATCTGTTTTTTCTATTAAGTTATTCCATTTGTCAACGGTAAAGAGAAATAAAACAAATACATAAATCCAAAATAAATTATTTTAATTTTCGTGATTTTTATATTATAAATTTAGATAAAACCCGGTTTAAGTACGTGTACAGATAATTTCGTAAATACTTAATTTGTTTGAAATATTTAAGAATTTTTTTTTAAAACTTAAAGCATTATATTCGCGATTTTTAAATGCAAAATTTTTATAAAACGTATTTCTTAATATATTTTTTAATTTTTTTAAAATACTTATATACATTACATATACATACAATTTCGTAATTCTAATTTTATTTAAATATTTTTCGATTTTGTTTATCATGTTTGAATTGAAATTTTTTTTTTCATATTTCAAGTTTTATTTCAAGAAATTTTAAATTCACAAACACGTATATAAGTTTTATATTCATTCAGGTTGAAATGTTTTAAATATATATCTTAAAAATTAAGAAATAATAAAAATTAGAATAGATTTACTTGTATATAATATATATTCTACAAAATTAAAAACAAAATATATGTATATGTATGTATAAATATTATGCTTCAAATTTCAAATTTATTTAAATATTTTTTGTTTTTATTTTATATAATATTTTAAAATTATATTTCCAAGAATTCAAAACAAGTACACATAATTTTTTAAATATTTTATTTTTAATTTTTTTATTAAATTATTTATTACTTGTATGCCTTTATTAAAGTTTCTAATTATTTATAAATGTTTTGTTTTTTAATTTTTAGAAAAATAATTTTATTTATAGTTAATTTTGTTTCATTTAAAAAAAATTGTTTTTTTTATTTAATATAGGCCAAACCAAACGGTATGCAAATAATTTAATTTTTAAATGACAATCTTGTAAAAATTCTTGAAAAAATCAGAAAATATTTTTCAATTAGAATAAAAGTTTTTCTTAGTTTCAACTTTATTGTTCTTTTCAAAAGAATTTTGAAAAAATTTTACTAACTCTCCAGTATAAAATTTATAATTTATAATATAATATATATATATGTCTATGCATAAATAAAATTTTTTTTATGTCACATCATATATACAAAAAATAAAATAAAAGAAAATAAAAATAAAAGAATTTAAATATAAATATTTTTGCTTTTTTCTTTTATAATTTAACCTAAAAGAATGTTATATATTAGACGAAAGTTGAAAATTTAGACATTTCACAATTCAGAAATTATTAAATTTAAAAAAAACCAAAATACATTTAATTGAAAATTGATGTGTAAGATTATTTAAGAAAGCTTTAAAAACGCTATATTAAAATATAATAAAAATGCATAAAAGTAATAATAATAAAAATGCACAAATAAATTAATAATCAAAATGTTTGAAAAATTTTAATTTTAAAATAATTTTTTTACCAATTCGTTGAATATTTGTATTCAGAAATAATATAATAGTATACAAGTGTTTATAAAAAATAAAAAAAAATTTAAAAATAAGAAATTATTAAATTTAAAAAGTTTACATATTTTTTTATTTATAATTTTAGACAATATTTTTTTTATTAAAAAAATTAAATTAAATAATTTTTAATTTTAAAGTAAAAAATTTTACGGTAAAAAAATTATATAACTTACACAATAAGCGGAAAAATTAAAACAAGAATTTTAAATTTAAAATTTTTATTTTATTAATTTTTTAATTTTATATAACTCGTTTACATATACATATGCACGTATCTAACTATAAAAAACTTAAATTTAAAATAAATATCAATAATAATTTGCAATTTATCAATGAAGAAGTAATTAAACAAATTAAAAATCTTCACTTTTGTATTACACACTTTTAGCACACACTTTCTACACATAAATGTGTCCTTGCTGCCTCGCCGGTACGTATTGGCTTTTGAAGCGGCACTCGCTTGCTCGTTAATTGGAAAATGTCATTCTTTTCATAAACGCAAAATATCAAATTAACATGAAAAATACTAATAATTCGCTGTAGAAAAGCACAACAACCTTGCAGCAACAGCAACACCAACAACAAATAGCAAATAAGCAACAAATAACCCACACAAGGATATGCGGACTGATTGTGAAGAGGTGGGAGGGCGCCTAGTGGCAGCGCAATTTATGCCTAAATGAGCAACACTCTCAATGCGAATTGAACAAAAAAGCAAGCAAAACGAAGGCGACCAAGAAAAAAAGCACGAATATGTAAGTATGTATGCAAGTGTGTATATGAACATGTATTTGAATGTACAAAAATATAAAAAGTCATGTACAGTATGTACATATGTATGTATGTCTGTACGGTATGTGTGAAAGCGAAAAAAATTAATATTCGTAATTACGCGCAATTGCAAGCGAATGGGATATGGATAATAAGAAAAGTAGGAAAAAAGTGAAAATATAATAATATATATATTTTTTTTGCATACAAAGGGGAGGTAGAAGGACATTTTTTGTAGCTGGAAGGCAAAAAATATATAGGAAGCAAATAAAGCAAAACACACATGTGCTTGGTCAAAAGGGAAATGAGAGGACGTCATAAAACACAGTTATATGGAGGATCTTGTGAGTATTAGGGGTGTCCATTAACGTCAATTAATTTATTTTTATTAATTTATTTTTTATTACAAAACAGAAATAAATAAAAAAAGAAAAAAAATAAAAGTAATGAAACTCAGTATTGCAGGAGATATGTAAATATTAGGGGAGTTCATATATGTACGAAATTTTTTTGTTAAATTTTTGAAGCTCTTGTATACCAAATATTTATATAATATAGGAATTTAATTTAAAAATTTCAACTTATTGAAATCTCACTTTGGTAGAGTATTAGGGTAGTCGCCATTTTAGCATTATTTTTAATGCATTTTGTTTCTAATATTTAGTTTTTTTTTATGATTTTAAGTTGATTATATTTTTTTGAAAGCAATTCATTCAAATAATTATGCTGTGAATACATTAGGGTTGTACATATTTGAGTGATATATAATTTGTATTTTTTATTTAATTTTTATTACTTCTGAATACAGAATAAAAGCATATTTCTTTTATATTACCGCTAATCAAACTGGTACATTAGGGTGGCGTGAAATTTTAAAATTTTTCAAATGCTTATTAGAATTTTTTTATTGACCATAGTTAGAGAAACGATATAAAAACGTGTTTAAATAAATTTAGAATATATGTAATTGCAATAAAATATACTTTAAAGGCAATTTCTTATTTTCAATGAATTTTATGTGATATTTTGTATTCAATATAATGAAAATTTCAAGCGAGTATTAAAAGTATAAGCAAAAATTATATATATAATTTATGTAGTCGTAATATATAATAAGGTAAAATTCATTTATATGATTATTCGATTAGGGCTATCCATACATTTTCAAAAATATTTTCAATTTAATATTTCAAAATTTCGAATTTTCTGTTAAATATAATTACTTGACTAAGTTGCACAAGGGATGTGCACATTTTTAATAATTAATTTGTTTATTTTTTGTATTTCTATAATTATATATACTAATTATATACTATACATTATTGATATGCATATATTAGGGTTGTTAATTTTAAAAAATACATATTTTCAAACAAGTTAACGCTTTTATTTGGCACCTTAATCCCGCATACAAATTTTTGAACTTTCATAAAAAAATGATCTACAAGTATGAGTCACACTAGTATTTCAAATCATAATAAAAGACTATGGAATAACATTAAATATAAATGCAAATATTGGTAAATAATAATATAAAGAGCTTATGACCACCCTAATGTGCAATCAAAAATCGATTGATTAGACCTACTTTTCATTCAGAGATATATAAAAAAAAGCATAAAAAATAATTAAAATTTTGAAATTCTCCAACAAAATATTAGTACAACCTTAATGCGTGTTAATATAATATATTATCTGCTTGTAAAATTATGTTTCTTTATTTGGCGACTTTGCATTTAAACTAAATTAAATCATTTCCTCATTTCGCAAGAAGGACAAACATTTTCAATTAAAATATTGCTGAATCAGCATTTTACGAATAAAGAAATGAAAACGCATAAGTGTGTTAAGCAAATTGTAAAGAAAGAGCAGATCTTTTAATTCCTATTTCTTTTAAGCGTTTTTGCTATTTGCTGCTTAAGCATTTGCATAGAGTTATGAAATGAATTAAGAGAATTTTAATTAAAAAGGCACTTTCATTAAGCCACTCGCTGGAGTTGCAGAGAAAATATATATAAAAAAAAATTTAAAGCAAAGAACATTTTTTGAGACAATTTCAAAAGAGCAAGAAGATAAAAAGACATGGGATTATTAATGAAGAATTATACAAAAAAGCAAATGCGAGAAAATGAGCGAAAATGATAAGCTTCAGCAAGTGCTGCGTTTTGTCGAAAAAATGGGTTGAGAATTTATCGTATTTGTATGCTGAACGCTAAGCTGTGCTGGCGTTGTGGTAGCTACATTGATGGCTTTGTTGGCAGTGAGAAAGTTGTGGGTGAGCTTTTTCATTTGTGACTTAAGGATTGCTACAGCTTTTTTCTAACGCTTTGTACCGCTCTCAAGTGCGCCCATATGGTGTTTGCATAATAAACTTTTTTATATCACATGTGCGTGTCAATTGCATTTTTTTCAAATAGAAAAAATTTTGTTTAAAATTTAAAAATAAAACAACTGTTATTAACTCAACATATAAATGTCAAACAAAGTTAAATAAAATTTTTACCATAAAATGTTTAAATTAAAAAGTCTAAAAAATAACGGTAAACTAAAATTTTAATAACTCAGTTGATATTTTGACATCTTTGTTGCGGACAAAGTTTATATAACAACAAAAAAGCGGCTTTTGCACTCGGTCTAATGGATTTCGTAAATCGGTGGCAGTAGAATTTTTTCCTCACTCTTTCTACCCATAGTCGCCTCCTCGACTCTCAGTCATTACTCTTTCGAATACGAGTATACACTCAGCAGTTATTAAAGAGGGCCTGACATTAAATTTGGCGTACCAACTCTGTCTAATGGGTTTCGTATATCTATTTCCACTACATTTTACCCTCTACCCATATCACTCGCTCTCCCTCCACAAAAGCGAAGCCAAAAACTTCTAAGAACTAGTGTATAAACTCAAAGTCCTTATCAACTCAGGCTCATGACTTTATCAAATATGCACCAAGCATTTAAAAAAAGGGTCTACCGTTAAATTCAAGCTTTGAGGCCTAAATACTTGATTACTATCGCGTTCATAGCATTGAAAAGAACGTCTCTGAAAGGCTGCGTCTCTTGTCACTATAAGTGTTGTAGAGAGGAGAGAGTTTTTAACTGCTCAGATAACAATACGAGCTTTCACCAACCAATACTACTCTGCATCGAATGAAAGGTTTCGGAAATTTAAATTTTAAAGTTTATGTTGTTTTTTGGGCCCTCAGCTGGCGAATTAATCTGTTCATTTTCTGCAAACTCTTTTGTAGAGAAAGATGATAAAAACTAGATCGCTAACATCCATGAAATAACTAAATCCCTATGGTATGGTTGTAAATCGTAATTTATAGTTTATATAATCTATAGTTTAAGGCTCCACATTAAGTAAATAGACTTGTTTTTAGACCGATGACAAGATTTGGAAAATTTGATTCCACCAACGACAACATTAGTTCAAGGCAAGTTCAGTCTAGGGCAACAGGTTTGTTAGTTCAGTGGAATTCAGTGGAAACACTGAACTGGCTAATAATGCCTTTTATTTTAGAAAACTTAAAGAATTAACAGTTAGCAAACCTTCAGTAATAATATTAGGGACCATATATAAGGGAACATTACAACAGACAACATGCATAAATAAAAAGAATAAGCAAGTGTTATAAAAAGAGTTATGAACTGAACAGTAGTAAAAATTCGCCCTAGTTGGTGGTTATCATGAAGAGCAATGGACTGACTCTGAACGGTTTTCAGTAGAGTTCATATAACCTAACTAACCACTTGAACTGTGTCGGTTTTACTCTCTCTTTCTGTGAGTTGCCGTTGATAACATTTCATGTGGATTATATACCAAACGACTTATCAAAAAAGGGTCTCGAAGACGTTAGTTTAATCATATTAATAAAATTTTCGGTTCGTTATGGTCTATAAAAACTCCAAAATTGGACTAGTATTATAGAAGACCTTTAATTTTCTATTATACAAAGAAAGATTGGAAAATAATAGGTCTGATCTAACCCCGTTTGGATTGGTAGTTAACAAATCAACTAAGCCTGTGATAGAAAAACTCTGTGACCGAGGTATTGACCACAATTTGGAATAATCGTAGTAACCTAGAGCAGGACAGTTGTAACATCGCTTTGTTGTTCATGAGCTTATAACCTATCGCTCGGAAAATTATTAAAGAAGTTTATTTCTTGTTGGGAAGGAGAGCTTTAGCAACCCTGCGAATTGTAACTCTATCAGATTTTTGAAATTATATATTAACTGCCTGAATATGAACTAAAGCTTTTTTTATAGTCTATATACTGCTTATCGATATATTCACTCCTTCTTCATTCTTCTATATGTTTATAACAAAAATATTATTAATATATATATACCATATACATATACCTATGTACATATAAAGCCTATATTCTTGCACCGCATTGCGGACCAGCGCCGAAAAGTGCGTCAATCTGCATAATTATTAATAATTATTCACTCAACTGTCAGCGTCACGTCTCCTTCGCTGCATTCTCACAAAATACACCTTCGTCACGAAAGCATACTGGCCAACGAATGTGGTGAACTATGCAAACAAAGCAAACAGAAAATGAAGAAATGAGTGGCATGAGTGCCTGTGTAAGAAGCAGCCACTTTTGGTTAACAAAATGCAACAACAACAATGTAATGTGAGTGACAAGAACTTCATCGATATACGATATATATACATATATATGCGCGAGTGTATGTATGTATGTGTGTGTGTGAGGGAACCATTATGTAATAAAAATAAACGAAAATTCACGCCTACACACAGTTGCACATAGTGAGAGTTCAATAAGTGCAACTAAAGATCCCACATACATACATACACATATTTACAAGTACATATATATACATATGTATATATAGTATATTGATAATTGCATAGAGGCTTGTTCTGCTCAGCTCAGCACCTTTTTTCAGGCAGGCTCATTCAGCTGCCTACAAAGGTAGTTCTTAGTCCTTAGCGCGCTAAATATTGTTGTTGTTTTTGTTTTTGTAATATAAAATTTCCATTATACCACTTAAAGTCTCTTTTTGTGTAGTGATTATCTTTAAATTGCTACTTTTTAATGCTTTTGCAATTTTCAATAACATTTTTAGAAAGCAGCAGAGATATTTTAATCTCATTTGTTTATGCATATACCGATTTATGTATATACATATATTTTATTGCATATACATATGTATTTAGTGATAAGATATGTATGAGGTTAAAGCAATTTGCAAATATGTCATCGACTTGCCAGCTAAGCTGGTTAATTAAAAATGTTTCAATTTGCATAAATTTTTATTGCTTTACAAAAAACCTAATATATCACTTCATTTATTGGCTTTTTATGTAGAATATTTTTGTTGTATGCTAAAGCACAGTCCTTAAAAAAATTGTGCATACTTGCATTTTTGTGTATAGAGATAAACTTATGTACATTTTGTAATTTTATGCAATAGAAAAATATACATATATATGTGTATATTTAGAAAAAATAAATTTAATAAAAAAAATTAAGAAAAAAGTTTATACAAAAAACCCTTTAATAAAAATCGAATAAAATTTTTTTTTGTCGTACGAACTTCAAACTAGTAGCAATATTATTAAATAAATCGAAAAAAATTATATTCAATAAAAAAATTTTAAATATTTATTTTTTATTTTTATTTTAATCATTTTTAACTTTTTTGCAAGTTGCAGAACCTAACAGCCATATAATTAAATTTTTTTTTGAATATTAAAAGTTTTTTATAAGCGTAAAAATTGTGATAAGAGATATAATTTAAAGGCTAAATATTCTAAAACTAAATATTAAAAACTAAAATTAAAATTATCAGAAAAGAAAACTAAAAATAAGACTAATTTATTAGTTTTTTCTAAATAAATTTAAAAACAAAAAAAAAATTTTAAATATAGTGAATTAAAAACTCTAAAAAATTAAAAATTACGAAAAAATATTTGGATAGATTTGATTTTTATAAAACAATGAATATACTAAAAATGTTGTTCAATTAAAGATTGTATAAATATTTTTTAGAAAAATTGTCACATAAAAAATTTTAAAAATAATAAAAAAATAAAAAAAAAACACCTGTCATTTCATTTTATTGAATGGATACTTTTGTACGCATAAAAAATTCAAATATAATATTTTCTACAATAATACAAAAAGATTTTAGAATTTATTTATAAAAAAAAAAAAAATTTTAATAATAAAAAGTATTAATATCACCAAAAAAAAAATATTTTTATTTATATTTATTACTCGGACGAATTTTATAAAATTCTCATAAATTCTCCAAACATGTTCGCAGATGAAACCAATTTGAACGGGTGGCAACGATTTATTTTATCTAATATTGGATGGATTTTCCTCAAAATTTCACTAATTTTACAATTTATAAAACAATTATAAAAATTTTCTCTGCCAACTTTCTTGACTCACTGTATGCATGTATGCACTCGAATAAATTGTGCGCATTTTATTTTCAAACATTTTTGCGGAATGCCAACGCAATAATTTAATAAGCACTTAATTGCTGAATTGTTAATTATGGCGTTAAAAAGGCAATTATTGCTCGTGTATTAGATTACCAAGCAAAGCAATAAATAATCAAATGTATTAGTGGAGAAAAAAATGCCCACAAATACATATGTGCATGATTTAATTTAAATTTAGATAGCGAGTGTAAAATTTAATGACATAGTGATGTAATATAAATAAAAAAATACGTTAATAAAATACATTTAAATTTTAGGCATGATTTTAGAGATATAGTATATATATATATGCAGTAGATCAGCAATTAAAATATCAAAATAACTTGAGCAGTGATAAGATCTGATAAATGTATGTATTGTAGATGGTCTGACTTCATTCCCTTTGTCCTTTTAAAACTTCTAAAAAAGATTGGTATAAACAAGCATTGTCATAAAATTTGGCAATGTACGAAAAACAGACCATTTATGTAGTGAAATAATATTTTGGATACATTTTAGAGGAGCTCAAATTTAGAAAATATTAAAAAGCCTTGTCATAAAATTTGACAAGGTCACTTTATCTGAAATTAAAAATACTTTTACGATGCAAGTATATTTTTAACAAAAAAATAAATAATAATGTAGTATAATAATTTTTTAGATACATTTTAGAATATTTAAAATTAAATAAATATTAAAAAAGCATTGTCACAAAATTTGACAATGTACCATTATGTAAAATAAATAATATTTTTATGATCTTAACATGCTTTTGTCGAAAAAGGAACATTTATGTAGTGCAATAATATTTTGGATATATTTTAGAAGAGCTCAAATTTAGAAAATATTAAAAGGTCTTGTCATAAAATTTGACAAGGTCACATTACCTGAAATAAAAAATATTTTTACAATGCAATTTTGTTTTTGACAAACAAAAATAAGTATTGATGTAGGGTAATAATTTTTAAGACAAATTTGAGAAGAGTTCAAAGTTAAAAAATATTAAAAAAGCATTGTCAAAAAATTTGACAATGTGTCTAAAGGAAATAAAAATTTATATGAAGCAAACAAGTTTTTGTCGGAAAAAAAGAAATATTTATTGTTTGTTATGCAATAATTTTGTAAACAAATTTTAGAAAACTTCAAAAATAAAAAGTGTAAAAAAGCCAAAAAATTTGAAAATAATTTGTTGTCAAGCAAATTTATATAAGCAAGGAAGATTTTGTGTAAAAACCCGAACTTTTTATGTGATGTACGAATATGTTGGACACATTTTATGACAGATGACAATTATAAAAAATTAAATTTTGCAAATAGCTAGTATCTATGCACACTAACCTCTACTTTTTATGACTAAAATCGTTTGATAAATGCATATAAATGTTGCACAAATTTTTGCGCTAGGCAAGTGGATTTGAAATCAGGTTACTGGAGCATGAATTGTGAGCGAAAATTTTCAAAAAAAATATATTTTTATGTACATTGCCTCAAGAGTTCACTGACACTAAAGAAAATTTTATAAAGGAAAA
The DNA here is from genome assembly GCF_042242935.1 of Bactrocera oleae. Lineage (NCBI taxonomy): Eukaryota > Metazoa > Arthropoda > Insecta > Diptera > Tephritidae > Bactrocera > Bactrocera oleae. The sequence goes on from NC_091539.1 coordinate 9,117,846, forward strand.
AATCATGCCACATTTTTAATATTTTTAATTAACTCGCATATAATAGGCATAAGCGCGGCAAAGTGCTAAACAAGTGCAATGAACTGGTAAATGTTGCACAATATAAAAAAAAAAAAATTTTTTTTGCAAAATCTTTCTTTGAAATGTCAATGAAACACACACGAATGCATGCGACGCGCCAAATTTGAGGTGTGAATTTTGATGCAAAGTGACAATTGGCTGCACAACAATAACACCCACACATATCATATGCAAAATATATATACAAAATACATGTATACATACATATATATATAGACATATGATATATGTATATTCTACAGCGCTAACAAACTGCAAAACCACATTTGTGAATTTGCAATTCGCGCCAGTGATGCCAAGACACTTTGAGTGGGTAGCTAATATGCGAGAAAAAAACTAGAAAAAATTCAAATGCATTCCTGGAAATGATCCCCAGGGAGTGCTGATTTCTACATGCACACAGACAATGGAAACCCACACAATTTTCTAAGCACATTTTGCGACAACCTTTGACGTTTAAAAAAACAACACTGCACTTTTTATTTTATTTTTACTTAGCACTTACACGGTTGCAATTGTCTTTTGCATCTCGTTTAATCAGTCAATTTATATTTGTGGTATCTCAGTGGATTTCCGCTTGCTTTGGCATTAAAAGTGCTAGCTTTTAGCTTAATTAGTCATTGGCTTAATTAGTCCAAAGAGCCGGCTGTCGTTATATGACAGATGAGTCGTCACTGTGCATAAGTTTGAATTAAAGACTTCTGCAGAGAATTCAGTAATGTTATAGAAGCTTTTAGTGTAAAAAATCGTGACACAGAGAGCATGTTGAAGAAGTGTTAAAAATCAAAAGATTTTAATAAAATAAGTTTAAGAGGAGCGCCGCGTCTCTTATCTACAGTTTTTAATGGCAAAACCGAAGAACTCAAAGTGTAGTAAGAAACTCAACTAAGTATGAACTTCCAATTAAAGCTAAACATGGTAAAAATACACAGCAAAGCTTAGGACCGGCCTAAATCTTTTGCTGAAATGCACTACCGCACCTTCAGAAGACCATATGTACTTCCATTGAAATAGTCACCGTATTCTTCTTATTCCACCATACAAGAACCTACCGGTTAGACGAGAACTACCATGATATCACAAAAAATAAGGTATCCGATTCATCATTTCTGAACGACGACTAGTTCACTCAATCATAAATTGCAAATCTCCAATAAGGATATAACTTCAGCTTTGATATTATTTAAAACCGCTATATACATATAATGAAATTTCAGGGTGTCGCCTAAGTTCAAGGTTATAGATTAAGGACACATTAGAGCATCGAAAGAGAAAGACCTCGGTAGTGATGCTATCCCAAGGCATAGAAGTCCAGCTTAGTGAATCAAAAGACAAAAAGCAATCTCATAATTCGAAAGAAGTGCCAAAATTCAGTTGCATACGTAGGTTGGATTACCGTTAATGGCATCTGAGTACCTATCTGCAAGGACCAACGTTTCTGGATTGTCTGGTTGAACTGAGAGTGAATAAAAGGCCAAGCTTCCTTCTTGATAGAGTGATAGATGAAGAGATCGGGTCTGAATAACTTCAAAGTTACACTCAAAGGTAATGTAAAGACATTCTGTAAAGATCACTTAGATGTCTGAATACGACTTTTTTGGCAGGGAAAACACACTGCGGTTATGATAACTTGAGCACATTAAAGTCTCACTCGATTAACTAGAAGGTAAAAAAAGGCCTCAGGATACGAAATAAATGCAATTAAGAAGGTTTTTCCTAGATTTTTCATAAATGTGGTTCCATCTCTAACCTGCATGGACCAAATTGACTGGTCGCAATGCCAGGGGTTTACAACATGCCATTTCAGCATTTAATATACTGAATTGAGAGCAGTTTTAATTGCCTTAAGAGCTACACTTAGGTCTTGGAATATTAGTGAAAAGCTCTAATGCATCGATATGGACTATGCCTACCTTGACAGACATATTGCATTACACTGTATTCTACCCAATAAAAATCCATCGTTATATACAAAATAAAATTATTACATATTATATTTTCGAACAATTGTTGTAAATCTTTAGAAGCGTGTAAATTTATTTTGTAATGCATCCGCTTTCAAGTGCAAAATAAATTTGAAAACAAAAAGAAAGCACAGAGTAGGCATTTAAATTGTTTTCCACTCAAAATACGGAAATGAGGTTTAACTGCATTTGGCACTTAGTTGAAGAAATGCTTTGATCTAAAGTGCCACATATCACATATTCGTACAAGTGTATTTTCACCAAACAACAATAACAATGACTAAGTAAGAGTACTGCTTAAAAAACCATTTACCAGGTGTTAAACATCGATAAATAACGGAAATGCATTAAACGAAGAACAAAGCGAAAGAAAATTTGTACTTGAGTGTAAGTGCCGCTATACGTTTGAGAACGAACGGTAAATGGGATATGTAAGGAGGAACACATGTAGTGAAATGAAGTAGCTTAAGATTTTTTTATATTATTAAAACTTTTTTATACAAGTATTTCTTTACAAATGGCGCTCGTCGGGACACAACTGGCATCTAAGCACTCCTTGAAACCCGCCATCTTCAGAGAGTTCTATGATAAATTTGCACTACGGACTGCATATCTCAAATGTATACATACCTGTAGTCTTACTATTATACTTCTGTATGGTGTATTTTTTTTTTCAAGTTTTCAAATTTTAAAGTTTTTTCGTCCAGAAAAGTTGTCAAACTCCAATTATGGCTTAGGCCTTATATCTTAAATTTCCAATTCAATCTCCCCGTCGTTGAAGCAAAATGATGATTGTTATATTTGCAGTCTTCCCATTTGAAGACAGTATTCCAGGATAGCCGAAGGTGTACTAGGGTTAAAAGAATTTTTATCTATGGTAGCATTCCTTGATTTTTGTCAGGCAGTGACTGATATCCATTTCATAAAGTCCTTGACAGGTAGAATGTTAGATCTCGCTACCCGCTTGCTCATGGTTAGTTAAGGAATTCCTAACCTCGCTAGCAACAGCATCGAGTCACATCGTTATAAGGCTAACATGGCTGCCAGGCCACAGCTTGAGCAAAGTAACTGCAAAACTGACAAAATAGGAAGAAAAAGCATCTAGCGCCGCTATCAATAGAATGGGTCTCAATAAGAGCTAGGCTTTGCCTAGTAGGCATCGGTGTTCGCGGAGTAAGGTTGAGAATTTTACCGGATACCAGTTGTAGAAGCAGTTTAATAGAAGACGACGTTGAAACATACCAACACTTCCTTCTTGATCGACCCACCTTTGCAATATCTAGGCTTAAATACCTACACTTGCAGATATCCCGCTAAGCTAGTGGCTAAAGAAATACAACGCCTTTTCGACTTTTAAGATCTGATTACAGGATTTATATTATATATTCTAGATTTATAAAGGATTGTATTAATCAGTCATTAGTTTGAACTATACTACGTCCCACAATTGGAAGGAATTAGCTGCTCGTCCTAATCCCCAAAGAGCTTCGATGAAAGCAATGTTCTTCTGAAATTCAATATGATATCTTTAAAACCTGACTGACTACTTTGGAAGGAAATAAAATTCATTAAGGGAGAAGTCTAAATACTTAACGAGATTTGGTTATAGCGTCTTGCCAGCACCAGTCGTGAAAAGGAGATAGTTACGAAACATCTACCTGGTACTAGAAGCGAAAGCTTTCCACTTTGGCGTGTTTCCGTCGCCAGCTATACATATTTACTATATAGTGAGGTTATGTTGAGTATAATGAGGAGTCGCTATGTGAGCCTGTATAATGCTAGAGCGATTTTAATATTACAAATTAACAATTTGGTATTCCAAGAATAACTATTACAATAGCAAGCTTTGGAGGAAATCGACTATCTTTACCTCTTATCAATAACCTTGAACCACTGTGATTTCAAATTTCTGTTGTCCTCACACTTCCGATTCATTCATATTCATTTGAGAATTCTACGCTCACATGTAATTTGTCTAATGCCAAGTATCTACTCTGCTACGCTCAATTGGGCTATGTACGCTCTGCTCTCCCAAAAGCAAAAATTTTCTATTATTTCAAACGAAATACAATTCCAATAATTATTCCAATTTCCTATTGTGATTGTTGTAATATGGCTTCGTACTTGCAGTCTGCTGTAAAATTTCACATACACACACACATACACATACATATAAAAGCATAAAATCATTTCCAGCCAATTTTTTTTGCTGTTTTCAACTTTGCTTTTGTCTGCACTTCCGCTCATGCCGTATTGGTTCTTATTGTTTTTGTAGTCAGAAAGTTCCAATGCTTCCGATTTTCCACGCACATACACATATACACACGGCACACACACATATGCACGTTCAGAAAACTTGGATTTTCTTTTGTTTTTGTTTTAAATTTTCAAGAATATTTGTGTTGCTGTTGTTGTTTTATAGCTTGCAATCAATGCTGATGTTGTCGTTTTTGTTGCTATTGCTGTTGTTAGTGTTGTTGTCTAGGAAACATGTTAATTAAGAAATTTTCACTTTTGGCCCTGCCAATTAGTCAAGTTTTATCGATTAGCTCTTCCCAAGCTCCCCAATGGCGCCAAGAGTGTTTTCAATTCGACGAAGAGAGTGTGGTAGACGCAACGGCTGACGCTGTGAATGAGAACAAATGTGGGTTTGTAGGGGCAGTTGAGTGTTGTTGTAGTTACTGTTTAGTATTGAGATTTGAAGTGACTTGCCTGCGTTGGGTGAAACTTGAATGTTTGTTTGTGTGTATGTATTTGAGTAAGTAAATTGAATGTATATAAACATATAAATTTTTCGAAGCTCTGCTATTTTTAGAGTTGACTGCGAGTTCTTGTTGTAAGTTATTGCGTAAAAGTATTTAGGACTGAATTATAATTCTTTTAAATTTAAAGTGAGTTTAAGAAACCGACAGTGAGTCTTAAAATTATTGATTCACTATGCATTGACTTTAAGCCCGCAATTAATGAAAAAAATATTAATACAAATTTTTTTGCTAAAAAAAACTTAAGACAACTTTGCTTTCTTTATGTTTTTATATTTTTGTTAAAATTCGTAAAATTTTCAAGTAAGGAAATATCCCTAAATCAAAATAAAATATATCTATTTTTTACCAAAAATATAAAAAACAGAACTTTTTTAGAATTTTTGTTAAAAAAAATGTTAGACAAGTTTGCTTTCTTTATGTTTCTATACTTTTGTTAAAATTTTTGAAATTTTCAAGTAAGGTAATATCTCTAAATCAATATAAAACATTTCTACATTTCTAACAAAATATGTGAAAAATATAAAATTTTCTTTCGAAATTTTCACATGTTTAAAAAAAATTATAAAAATTAATTTTCATGCTAAATTCAACATTTATAATTTTTACTTGCATTATACTTTATAGTTTTATTACTTATCTGCATAGCGGAACATTATTTTCAAGCTGAATATGAAATATTATATTTTTTATCATATATTAATTTGGCAGCATTGTACTTTAAAAATGTTAACTCACTGTTAAAAAAATAATATTATATTAATATACCAATTTGCTAAAAGTAAGCAAAAAAACCAAAAAAACTTTAGTTCGTCAAATTTTTTACACCACTTTTTGGAATAGATATAGAAATGTACATGTTTTTAATTGCGTGAAAAATTTTGAACTTTCCAATTCAATATACAATTTTATAAAAACTTTTAAACAAAATTTTTTTATGGTAAAAATATTTGTAGCAGTCACTTTAATTCCTAGAATTTATTTCAAAATTCGGTTTACAAAATTTTCAAAGCTCTGTTTTTCGGTTTAACAAATGTTTGAAAATAATAAATTCTTAATAAAAAATAGAATTTTTAAATTTCGAATGATTTTTTTCCCCTTTAAAATTTTTCATTATACTAAACAATTTTTTTTTGTATATAAAAAATTTTTTTGATATAGAATCTTAATTTTCAAATTTAAAAAAACTAACAAATATTTTCTAATTCATTAGCTTGAGAGAGACAAAAAACGTATTTACTGATTTAAAAAATTAACTAAAATTCAAACTTCGTGTTATACCATATATATATGGTAAATTCAAAAATACATATATTTTTACACAATTTTTTGCATAGATATAGAAATGTTTTTCCATTTAGGGATATTTTTTTAAACGCTTGAAAAATTTTGAGCTTTCCAATTCAATATACAATTTTATAAAAACTTTTATATAAAAATTATTTATGATAAAAATATTTGTAACGGCCACTTTAATTCCTAGAAGTTTTTTACATAATTGTTGTTTTTCTGTTAACTGATGTTTAAAAATAATAAATTCTCAATAAAAAATAGAATTTTTAAACTATGAATGAACCGTTTCTCTCTTTAAAACTTTTCATTTTATTTAATTTTTTTTTAATTACAAATTTTTTTTTAAAGAGAATCTGATTTTTAATTTAAAAAATATTAAGAATATTTGCTAATTTATTAGCTGGCATATTATTGAGAAAAAATTATTATTGATTTAAGAAATTAACTAAAATTCGAACTTCGTGTTATAATTTAAAAAAATATCCACGTATACGAATAATAAATAAAATAATATTCTATAAAAAAATTAAAAAGGAAAAATTTCTTATTTTTAAATAGAAAATTCAACAAAACTGCAAAAATATTGCGTTTTATTTCTTATGAAAGAATAAAATTAAAATTTTATAATTAATTCTATTTAAAATTTTTTATTTTCAAATAGAATATTTACCAAAAATGTAAAATTATTGCGAATTATTTGTATGAAAAAATATACAAATTTATTTTTTTGAAAAATATACTTTTTTTATAAAAAAATGTAAAAATTTATTTTTTTGAAATATATCCTTTTTTTATAAAAATTTATTTTTTTGAAAAATATACTTTTTTTTAAGGAAAGCTCCAAATTTTCTTTCTCACCTATTAATTAAAAAATATATTTGTAAGCATTTCTGCAATAGCACATGTGTAAAAATATTTCGAATTATTTTTTATAAAAAGCTGCATAATTTTTGTTTTGAAAAAAAAAAATTCTTTTGTTTCAAGAAATACTCAAAAATTTTACTCAATTATTAATTTAAAAAAATATTTCTAAACATTTCTTCAATATACATTTAAGAAGATATGCAAATTTTTTTGCACTTTTATTTAGAATTATTAATTTTTTAGTACTATTTTTAAAGTTTAAAATGAAATATATACAAAAAAATTTTCATCAATTAATCTATTACTGTTATTTGTATAATTATTTGCATAATTCTTTCAAGCATAAACACTTCGCCATAATATTTTTACCAACAACATTAAATATTTTATTATTACTTTTAGAAAGTAAGTAAAAATTATCTAATATATGATAAATCTAAAAAAAAATCTACCAGTGTAACTATTTTTATTATTTGTTGGTATATTTGTGTATAATTATTTTTATAACTCTAACATATTTTCTGCATACCAAAATATTTGCGCTCCTCTTATTGAATCTTAAGCGCCACATATACATATATACAAATACATATGTATTTATGCATATATGGTTAAATATACAAGCATACTCTTCAGTTTACTCGAAATAATCCATTTTAGTATTTTTTCCGCTTTCATGCAAAGCAAGAAATTATAAAAACAAAGCACTACAACAACTGAAAACAGCATTGCTTAAGTGGAAAACATTATCATGAGTTATTAAAACAAATATGGATGCAAAAGCAAAGGCAAACGCGTGAACAAAAATGAAGTGCAAAAACGTAAAAAGGATTTTTCTATCTACCTGAATCTGTATAAAGATGAGAACTTAAGTAAGTGCCTTTAGATGGAGGTATAAAAGGAATTTGGCACGCACATACATACATATGTATATATATTAATATATACGTGCACATATATATAAATGCATATGTATATATATAATATAGTTGAGTATGAGGTGGTAATGTTTACGCGTATGTGCGTGGATGTGTGTATTTCTGCCTGCTGCTTGTTTGATTCTCTCTATGAACATATAAATGCATTAATTTTATATAAAAACTTATTTGAATAGTATGGAAATATCTCACAAAGCGGTACTTATGATTGTGAGGACTTTTGAGTATATATTTTATTTAAAATCATTTTGCTGAAAATGGCAAAAATAATATTTGTAAAAAAAAAGCATTTGCATTCTATTAATATTAAAAGCATTGGCAAATGAACACAAATTATTATATAATACTATATAAGAAAAATATAATAATATATAAAGTTCGTTATTTTTGTAATAAGTGGAAAACTAAACATAATGTATTTTATAACTTTTTAACTCTAATTAGCGCCATTACGAAGCTGTAATATGTAGCTTACAATATATTCCGGTTTACAAAATTATACAATAATTATAAATACAGAAGTGAATAACTTAAAGCAAATCTTATATTATTCATAACAAAAACAAAATAAAACGTTAACTTCTGCTGCTATAATACCCTTCACAGCTGCATGTTTTATAGCATAAAAGAGTATAAAAAATCTTTATCTTAATGTAGAGCGGTCAGTTTATATGGCAGCTATATGCTATAGTGGTCCGATATCGGTGGTTCCTACAAAGCAGCACCTTGGTGAGAAAAGGGCGTGTGCAAAGTTTCTAGCCGATATCTCAAAAACTGAGGGACTAGTGCGCATATATACAGACGGACAGACAAACGGACAAGGCTAAATCGACTCAGCTCGCCACGCTGATCAATTATATACATACATATGTATATATTGTACTTTGTATTTTTTTAGATTTATTTTTGCCATTTTATATAATATATATTATTTAAAGAATTAATTAATTAAAAGATAATTGATTTATTTTTATTAAAAAAAAATTTATTTATTTTATTTATTTGCATTTTTAGGTAAAATTATGAATAATGAAAGCAAAGTTACAAAGAAAAAAATGTATTTGCACTGGCTAAACAAATTTTGAATTATATAAATAAAATTTTTTTCGCAATAATAAAAGTTATTTTAAAATGAAAACTCAATTAAATAATTAATTTTCAGTTTCATTAAAAATTTTAAATTATAAAAATATAGTACACAGAAAAAAAAATAAGTTTTTACTATTAAAAAATATATGTATACGTACATACTATTTACTATTAAAAAATACGTATAATATGTATATTTTAAAATAAAAAAAAATTTTGAAGAAAACAGATAATTAAATTAGCATATAAAATTTATTTCATTACAAACTGTAAAATTTATGCATAAAAATTTTAACGAAAATTTTGCACAAAATTCTTTTTAAAAAGAATTACATCTAAAGTACCATATTAGCGCTATATATATTTTAGAAATAATTTAGTTTCATATTATTAAATTTTAATAAATGCACTTTTGAACATTTTTCTAAAATTCCGTCGAAATTTGTTTTGATACGAACATTGTAAAAAAGTCCAAAATAAAAAACAAAATGATTAAAGGCGCAGTCAAATTTTTAAATTTTTTATATTTCCTAGCATATTTTTAATTTGTTATAAAAAACGTTGAAAAATTTTAAAATGTACATCGATTATGGTTTTAATGGAAATTTCGAACAAAAAAAAACTGCATATAAAAGACAAATAGAATTATAAAAGCAAAAAAAATTAAATGTATTTTTTAAATTCCCTAACAAATTTTAAAATTAAAAAAACCAAAAAATGTTGAAAAACTGTCGTCGAAAATTGTTACAATAGAACTCCCGAACAAAAATCGATAAAAAATACGAAATATTTAATTATTATTGGTGCAACCAATTGAAGGTAATTTTATAAAATTAAACCTTTCATATATTTTAATAGAAGTTTCTTAGCAAAATCTATAGTAACAACAAAACTTATTTTTGTGGCAATCCAATCGAGAAAATTGTATAATTTTAAGCATATTTTCAGATTTTTATTTAAAAAATGTTTTGAAACATTTTAAAATTCCAATCAAAAATTCTGTTAGTGGAAATAACATGCAAAAGTAAATTTTCACAGTATAAAACAATTATATATTTTCTAGCATAAATTTGTTTTATTTTTATTTAAAAAATATAATTCAAAAATTATTTATTTAGAGAAAATAAAACCATGAAAATGTTCAAAATTACTAATACATTCAACACAAAATAACGCAATTTAAAAAGTCTAAATTTCACATTAAAAATAATGATAATATTATTGTAAAATGAATCATTATTAATTAAGCCTTTAAGCCAATTGAATATCGCTTATTGCAATTTAACTTCCAACAAATATTTTGTAATTGATATTTTCTGCTTAATATTACAAATAGCCATCTAGAATGAAACTAATATTAATATTGTTAAGCTAATCTACGCAATATATATATATACATATGCGTTTATGTACATACATATCCATGGTACATGCATAACTACCGATGAGCATCTGCATAGAAAATTCACATTAACACGAATTTAAGTGTGTTTTATTAATAGCAAAGATATAAGAGAAATTACGCAACAACAACAACAACATACAATAGAAGCTTGCTAAACATTTACACTTGCTGCGAACCACAAATGCTATGCCACTACGGCTACTTGCCGCCTCGCTGCTGCTGCTGCTGCCACGACGATGAGTTAATTTTCCACTCTACGAAAAATCACATGCGTTGTTGTTGCTTTGTAAAGCTTATAAGAAATTGCTGCACGACACAGGCGAGACTGTGGTGGCGACGTCGGCGGTGCCGGGGTCCTGGCAGCGACTTTTCGGTCAGTAATTAAACGCAAACAAAAGGCAAAATCAAATCAGCCTGAAAGTTGAAGCACAAACACAGCCACACGTACACCACTGTACGCACACGCATAGTGTACACGTAACGGTGTGACCTTCCAAAGCGTGTATGAACACGTTGCTAGCGCCGCTTGTGTGTGTGAGTGCGATAGCAATAGCAAAATGGAATTTTCCAATTGTGGATTTGGTAAGGCGAAATGCTAATTGGAAATATTACTCCTCAAATTGGAATAACTGTGTGCACACTGTGTTAGAATGAAACAGCAGGCAAAGCGTAAGCTATCACACTCACGCTTTACCGTTTTATAGCAAGCAAAGATGGCGCAGACGAGTCTTGCTTGCTGAGCAACCTATTCACTCTTGTGGACGGAGCGTGTGTGTTGTTTTTGCTGTAGTGTGTATGTTGCTGTTGTGACTGCTGCTGGCTGCTGGCAAACAGCAGACACGGTGTCAGCCTCCGCTCAGTTCCGTTTGGTACTTTGCTGTGCGCGTTGTTTCGAATTCGTGTTGTGCTGTGTGGCGTTGAGGCAACCAACAGCCGTCGCTGTCGCAGTTGGAAAAAGACACCAACCACAACGCACGTGTGACGCGCACCAAGTGAGACGAGTTACAGTTCGAAAAATATATATAATACATACATATGTATGTGTACACTTAGCGGGACGCAGCAACAAAAAAGTGGCAATTACAGAGGTGAATTAGTAATTAAAGCGAAGCAAGAAATAAAAGACGAAATTTTAATGAAAAACCAAGAAACGGCTGCGAAAAGTGACTGTTTTAATAAACACTGTTATGAGGTAAAAGATTTTGAGCATGAAAAGTGAAGTGAAAAATTTTTAATTTTTATTGTTTATTAATTTTTTATGCAAAATGGCGTAATAAAACACACAAAAAAATTATAAAAAGTATAATAATATTTACATAAATAATTTAATTATGTATTAAGAAATTAAAGAAAAATAGTATAATAATAAAAATACTATAAATATAAAAATATATATTTAATTGTTAAAAATAAAATAAATAAATTTAAAAATAAAAACATTGAAAAAATTTAATTGAGTTAAAATTACAAATTATAACTTAAATAATTTCTGCTTCAAAGCACAAATAAATAAAAAATATGCTAAACTGCGATTAAAAATTAAATAATAATAGTATTACAGCAAACTAAAATTTGAACAAAAATTTAAAATTACTTTAAATAAATTCTTTGTCTTTTTTAAAATATTATAACTTTCAATGGAATGATTTTAATAAAAAGCTTCGTAAAAATTATGTTGATAAACTAAAAACATTCAAAATAAAATGAAAAAATAGCTTATCCTTAATTACTCTTAATAAACAAAACACATCAAAAATTATAGCAAATAACTGAAAATTAAAAAAAAATTATTAACAAATAAATAAAATAAAACAAAATTGATGAGCTCAAGAAAATTTCGAAAGTGAAATCAACAAAGAAGACAGCTGAATAACGAGAGCAACTATTAAGGAAATATATTGAGTTCAATATATTTTATCTTATGAAAATTTTCAAACTTCACCATTGCTTTAATTAAATTGCTTGCACAAAAAAATAAATTTTACTCATTTATGTAAATATAATGCGTGTAAATTGAAGCTAGAAATAACATAACAGCAAACATGTAAATAGAAAAATTAAAAATCTCTAACCAAAATTAATAAAAACTACAAACTACAAATTTATAAAAACATATTTACCCAGAAAATTTTAAAAAGTAAGCACTCAATTATAAATAAAAAAAAATTACAAACACTGGGTGCAAGCATTTAACGCAAAAAATATGAAAATTTACTTGAAAAATATTTTAAAAATGGGTATTTACTAAAAATCACATATTAACTAATGCACAGGTGCTGGTGTTCGTGAAAGCTGCTTTAGCTCGTTAATAACATGAGGCACATAATGGGAGACATTTAAAAGCATAAATAAAAACGAAAAAGTGATAAAATAATAAAATATGTAAATAAACAAAGAAACATGAATAAATAAATAAATAAAATTCGAAATGCCTAGAAAACGAAACATATTTTCTTTTGTTAAAAAAAAAGTTCAGTTATTGCATTATATTTATATTTTCATACATTTGACTCAACTTTTCAACAAACATATAGAGAGATAACAAAGTTTAAAAGTTTTCGAGCCTATTAAAAATTTATATGCAGATGACACTTGCACAAAAAATAGTATTTTTTTAAACATGAGAGAATAAATTGAAAATTAATTTAATTTTATGCAAATTATTGCTATACTTATTTTATCAATTGTTTATACAAAATAAAAAAAAAAGGTTGTTAACCTCTTTGAATTGTTTTTATAAGTTAAAATATTTGCATATTTTAAGAAAAAAAATTTTATTTAGGATTTTTGCCAAAATTTGATATATAAAATCAGAGTAAAAACTAAAAACTATGATTTAAGTTTTAATTTTTTTTATTTATACTTCAAAACTCACCAATTTTCACTAATTAGGCGATGCAAAAATTCTGTATATAAAAAAACGAAATGAAAATATAAATTAAATATTGCACTTAAAAACAAAATTTAATTAACAATTTTGTTATTTTAAAATTTTAAAACTTTTACATTCGTGAAAAAAGACTTAAATAAATTGCTTGCATTCATATATATATAAATATCTTCAAATGAAAAATTCGAAATGAAAAAATTAATATAAAATTTCACTTAACAAAATTTATTAAAAATTTTAAAAAAATTGCATATAATTAAATATTTATAAATAAATTTTAAATTTAAATATTATAAATATCTTTAATCAAAAACTAAAATAGTTTTTAATTAATAAAATATTTTTTTTAATTATTACAAAAGTGACAAACGAAAATTAAAAAAATAGCAAATAAAAAGTAATAAATTTGTATGAAGCATAAGAAAATAAATAAAAATAAAAAAAATTGTTGATAATAAAGCATTTTGTATGAAAAGTTAAAAATATAAATAATAAAAAAAAAAAATAATATTAACACAAAACATAACTCTTAAAAATGCCATAAATATGTACTTCAAATTAAATTCTAAATAAATATTTACTTGTATGCAAAATTTAAAAATATTTCTCTCCTAGTTAACAGTTCTCCAGTGCAATTAAAAAACAAAAAACTCTTAAGTAAATATGACAAGAAAAAACTGAAGTGAATTCTAAATACCAAAACACAACTTAGATAGAACACTCCAATAAAATAGTAAACAAACGCGTAGTGCTAAAAAAACACAAAAACCAACAACACGCTTAAACAGTAACACGCGCAACAAATTTGCCGTCGGCAAAAATGCAAGCAACGAAAATGCGCACCCCCTTCGCCATACAGGAGATACTCGGCTTGGGTGTAGGCTCGGCAGCTGCGGCTGCTGCCGCCAACTATCAGCAGGCGCAGCAACTTAGTCAACAGCAGCAGCAGCAACAACAGCTGCAGCACAGTCAGCAGCAGCAACAACCATTGCAACTGCAACAACAACAATCACCTACTTCACAAACTCAGCAACCGCAACAGCAGCAGCGGCATAGCAGCACTACAACAAACTGCACACCGCCACCACCCGCCGCTACACCCACCGCCACCGAATGCAATAATGCACCACTCTCACCTGCCTCCTCGCACGGTCGCCCGACACGCGATTCCCGTTCCATATCGCCCGATGTGACGCGTCTGTCCGCGGCGGCTGCTGCGGCTGCCGCTACCGCGCACTGTCAACTGCCTATTTTCAATCCAGCGAACTTTTATGCAGCAGCCGGTTATGCAGACCATGCGGGGCAGCTGAATGCGGCACATCATCATCACATGACGACGTTGGCAGCAGCGGCGTACTTGCGTGGCTTTTTGCCGCCGGGCTTCAGCACGCCGCATGAGTTTCGCGGACACTTTCAGCAGCATTTTGGCAGCCAATTTGCGGGTGAGTGTGAGTTTAGTGTATGTTACTTGGATATTATTTTTAGTCGCAAGAATTTTTTTTCGCGAAAAGTCAGTTTAGCGACTTTCAAAGTTTTTCGAACCGTTTATGAGCTCAAGGAAAATCTTTTCCTCAACGAGTTTTGCCGAATATTTATAATTTTTTGACTTGTCTGAGATTTTGTTTACAATAGGATCGTGCTTATTGACTGTCGCCGACTGTTTTTCTTAATTTATGATTTGATCTCAATTTTATGTGAAATATGCACTTCGAAAAGGTACGACGGTATGTAAATATAGATTCAGAAGTGGTCTACCGATAGATATAGTTTAACGTAGATTCCCTTAACTGAGAACTAATGAGAACTCATTTCAACGAAAAACTACATAATGTTTCCAAGACAGTCGGATTTACTGTATTGGATATATAAGCGGCCAAATCCTCAGAAAAGCTTTCAAATGCTTTCATAATAAGTTTTCTACCACTTTTGTTTACTACCAATAAATATTTAACATAAACTCACGAAACTTCGCAGTTCTCATTTAACTGAAGTTTTCGACAGTTCAACTTTCTTGTGGCGACCGAATTTTTGTATTGATCCGTAGATGAGTTCGTTGAGTAATATTATTCGTATAACCATTATGAGATTTATGTTGTCAAATGTTAGCTTTAGTTTTAAAAAGTTCGAAGTACGATTTTTAAGCTCGGGAATCGAAGTATTTTTTAGATCTCTAGCTGATTTTAGATAGGAAATCTCAATAAGGCTAATACAGATTAACAATACGACCAGAATCCGATACAGCAATGAGAATAATACGAGGAATTCTTTAGTTCGAACAAATTGATACTTGCTACCTAAAAAATGAAAATGTAAGGTTTCCCACTAAGCTATAGCAAGAAAACGCGAATCAAGCTACTTAAATCTGGATACCTAAACAAAACTGGCGGTGCAGAGCTTCAAGAGTGTCCGAGGAACCCATAAGGGTAACATAATCTCAGGTTGTTCTGCATCTGATACTCCGAGTAGACTAATACCAAAAAGATTTTAGTCCGGATACAGCGGTACTTGTTGTTATTAATAAAAAAAGAGTTCTAAAAGACGTTCTTTAAAGCGGTATGCAAGGCCGCACATAAAACTGATGCTATGAAACCTAGAGATTCCTTGATCCACGCAACTTGGTAGCAAAAAATATGAGAAAAATTAGCAATAGTGGCCCACTGTCACTCTCTATTAGCTCTACAGTGACATTGCTTAAGAATCCTAATTTAAAAGTGATAACCCCACTACCGCCCCCTCCCACAGCCACTGGCAAGTGCAAAATCGCAACAATGTCGAGCTGACAAACTGTAGTGAAATATAGGGGGGAGCGGCGGAGAGAGCAGACATGACCATAAGTGCAAACGCAGCTAATTAGAAATCTTAAAAGACACTGCGGGAGAAGCGTTGGCGACGCAGAGCCGTTGTAGAGCCAACAGGCATGCAGCAAAGTCTTTGGCATTTTAATCTGAGCATTGCGTTATTTTTGCAACTTTTTTGCACAATCGTGCTTTTTTTACACTTTTTCTGGGTTTTTGTTTTTGTTGCACTCATATACTTGTATAACATTGTTATTGTGTTAGTCACACGTAAGATCCATTGGGTGCACTTGAACGAGCCTCAATGTCTCTGGCATCAAAATGTCTGCATTTATATATATGTGTGTGCATGTGTAAGTAGTGAATTCGCCTTTGAGCTCGTTGTTGTTGTTGCGTTTTGAAGACACTGAAGTAGGCTAACTTAGAAAAAACCACAACAACAGAAACAATAGCGAAAGTGCAGTGCAAAAACAAAAAAGTAGCACAAAGGCAACAACAACACGCATAGGCAAATGAGCACAAGAAACAAAAACAAAAAGTTGGTAAAGCAACAATGTCTGTTGTTGTCATGGAATTTTAGTTACAAAGCACAAAGGCAGCCTATGAATACTCTTCGGAGAGCTTATGAATATGAGTTGCAGTGCAAAAGGCGCAATAGTAGGTGGCTCGGCTGTCTCGCCGACTTGTTGGCTAGCGAAAATGCGCACGGCTACATAACCAGACATGAATACATCATTATATGTATATCTAGTTATGTATGCGACTGCATGTGGGTGTTGCGGCACACGCAGCCAAGTGATAATGACGCCGGCGTGACTTGGCGCGGCTTGGCTTGGCTTGAGCAGCGCTCTAATAAGCCTCATATGATGCATTTAGTAGGCGTGAAATTGCTTGGATGAGTGCTTGTCGTAAATTTATGAATAAATACAATATAATATTATTTGCCAGAAACTATTTGCTTGCGTTGAGGGGGCAAGGAGCAAAATAAAAGTATATATGAATCTGGTAAATTAATATACCGGCTTTTAAGATAGAAATTAGACTAATTTTTAATGCTAAAGAATTTTAAGTTATGTCAGGTGAGACGCGGTAGCTCAAAGTATGTTAAATGATGTAAGAAAACAATTCCAAGCTTTAGGTATATGCAGAAGTCTGCTAGTCTGCAAGCATAAGTTCGTCGAGCTTGAGCGCAAAGAATCTTATACTACAAAGTCTCCCACTTTCGCTGCTGTCGTTTCTGGAAGCAGTAGTTAAAGAGAGTAGCGTCAGATTCCACAACAAATACTCCAGATCATCTGTGTCACATTCTTAAGTTACCAAAAAAAAAACTTTAACAACAATGACTACAGAAGATCCAAGCGGCATGCGAAGATCAGTAATCCCAATTATTAGCACCAGCTTTCACAACAATGATTCCAAATGACTCGAGTCGGATTAAATTAATACTCGTGATTTTATACTTAGAGTGTTCAGAGCTTTCGTACCCAAATTTTATGGACGGTTTCTCACATATTAAGGTCGCTGATTATTGTAGTCTTTAAAAATTCATTTTGCCGATTTTCCAAGGCAATTACTCATGGCTACTTTGAGTCAAATGCTATCCAATGTCGCGATTGACGACTCCACAGACTTAGGTTATAGGGGTTTTAGCGTATAGAAGGACTTCCAGTTCAAAAAGTTTTGTTGTAGTACCATATAGCAATGACATGACAACGAGAAGAATAAATGAGCTAGTTGTCTGAGCTACTTAAGTGGGTTTCAATTTTCGGATTGCAAGTTCAAGTAACGAAAGGAAGCTGGAGTTCGACTATTCAAGATCTATTATTGATCCGTGGATTTGTTTATCACGCCTTAAAGCGCACACGAAAGCTAGAGCTTAGAAGAGCTCACGAGTTCGAAAAGAACTGAACTTATATTGAGTCTATGTTGAGCGTTATCTTTATAATAAAGAAAAGTCTATATTTCTGAAAGTACCAGTAAAGTGCTGGTGAAAAAACTTCACTTTCATCAACTAATTATTTTAATGAGCACAAGCACCTGGCAGAGTTGCCACCAACCAGGTATTTGCTAATTAAAAAATACCGTTGAGTAAACTACAGACAACGAGCAGATAAATAAAAAAAAAGTATTGCTAACAAGCTGTGACTAATATGTATGTACGATAAGTACGCAACACGCCGCCAACCATAATTTGTCTGCAGACTGTCAGTCTGTTGGTTGACTGTCATTTCAACTAGCACACTGCTTATTAATCCATTCCAACACGTTGACATGCGTCAGTTTGCCGCTAATTAAGCAAATTAATATATCGATGTGACATGGCACACACACACACACGCACCTGCGCACAAACTCAACAGCTAAGCAACTAATAGAAGCCAAGTGGGTTCTGCAAGCGCGGTTAGGTGCCAAAGGCAAAGAGCCGCCTTAGCGGCGACCGAGCTGGCCCCTAAAGGGTAAGTTAATCAGCTATTTTCGCTGGATCTGCTAAATATACGTGCATGTATAACTTTTACATTTTTTTTCTATCGAATATTTATGCTTTCAGGGATTTGTTGAATTTTATTTTCACCTGCCTGCCGTTTGCGCTAAAATTAACTACCAGGTTGCGTCAACTAATATCTCAATTTCTCACTGTTACCCAAATTACCTGACTTTTTTTCGCTAACTTTAGCTAGAAGTAAGCTTTCCGCAGCAGCTGTTATGGCAGGCACTCTGCAGCGCCGCTGCTCAGAAAGGTGTGAAATGGTAATGTGTGAATTCATATGTGAAATAAGCATATGAGGGGAAACACACACACACACATATATATATATATACATATGTATGCGCAGAGGAATTTGTTAGCTCATGACTGGCGTTGAAGCGAAGGCGCTACTGGTTTGAGGCTGAGGGGAGGTGCCTTAACGTTGCGTGAATGAGTAACGTGTTATGAAAAAGAAACATGAAAGAAATGTAAACTTAAAATATCAACCATTCGGTGCCAAATATGGCGGTTCATGCGCTGCTGATTCAAGCTAATGAGTAAATTGTGAGTACAACGACCTCTGTAGTGAATTAGAGTGAGAGGTAAAGTGGCTTGTACAAAAAAATTACTCAGAGAAATTACGCAAATACTGAAAGAGTAAGATATTTGAGGTCCGAAAGCTCTCAGTTGCTACAGAGCTTTTCATTTTCTTGTGGTTATATAGAAGTGTAAGCCTTGCAAGCCGCTATTTACTTAGCCGAGGCGATATTTCGGTTTACTATTAAGCTCCTAAAGCTGTTCTTATAAAAGTATGACTTTCGGAAATTACTTAAAAACTAAGAGAACATGATCATTTAGCTACAAAAGCTGACAGGTGCTCCACAGCTTTCTATGTAAGAGGTTGTTCAAATGTGAAAGCTTCTGCAAGACTTACAAGTCGTCTTTTGCTTAGCTGTGGCAATATTTCGCCAGCTTCTAAGCTCTTTAATTTTTTATACAGAAGAATGACACTCAGAAATTACTCAAATACTATAAGAGTTAGATATTTGTGCTATAAAAGGTGTCAGATTCTCCAGAGCTTTCGTTTTTTTGTGATTGTATAAAAGTGAAAGCTTTTGCAAGACTTGTAAGCTATTGTTTGCTTAGAAGAGGCAGTATTTCTGTTCACTTCTAAGCTCCTATGGCTTTTTGAGCTACAAGAGCTGCAAAGTACTGCAGAGCTTTTAATTCCAGTGATTGTACAAAAGTAAAAGTTTTTGCAAAGCTCGAGGCAAAATCTCAGTGAAAGCAATGCTTGGTTTACTTCTTCGTCCCGATCATAGGCACCAAAAAGTTTAGAAAAGAGTCTAACGTATAGAGAAGAATATTTATTTCTTATTAGACAAACAAACAGTGGACAAACGTAAAACAGCCACAATCCTTTTTTTATTCAGCTATCTTTCTCTCTAACTTTTTTATAGCACACCCAAAAGTATACAATTAACAATCACCGCAGAAAGCTTTCACCAAAAGCTTCATGCAAGTTCATAACGCTTAAGGATGAAGAGTTTTTCTTTATATTTTGATTAAATATGGACCTTTTATTGAAATAATAAACATTAAGAGTAGTTCCAGTTATAAAGAGAAGTCCATTAAGACCAAGTAAAACTATGAAGCTTGGGTAAGGTACTAAGCTTTGAGGTAATCTAAGTATATTTCTTATGCTAGATTTATGATTTCGGATTAGTTTGATGATTATAGCGGAAAAAAGTTGCTGTTAGAGCGTATTAAGCCACTGAAAGTTCTCAAATTGCGAGGTAGATATGTATATACAAGGAGGTAATATTTGCTCGAGAAACATATAAAAAACGAAATTTCTGAACAACTATTTTACTATCTAGCTCTTAAAGTATTTATATTTTTTTACATTTTTTTTTATATTATCCCTTTGCCTTAATAAATTATATTATCAATATTATTGAAGAAAATGCACAACAGCTTTCCCGGGTTTCACAAAAAAGTTACACTCTTCACTTTAAATGGCAAACTATTTAAACATAATTGCCGTAAGACCATAAACTTGAACTAATGATGTGCTTCGGCTGCTCACACGATAGTAAAAAGCAAATGATGACACTTTACAACAATCAATATTTACGATTTGACACCAACGCGCAACGAGTCAATTGGTCAATTTAACGAATTTCACATAAAAAAAAATTCACTATGAAAAACAACAGCAACAAACGAAAAAAAATATGTGAAAATAAATACAAACCCAAACTATATTAAAAAAGACAGTCACTGCCATACTATATATATATAAACACACGCCGACACACCTTCGTTTGCGCCATTACAACTGAAGTGTGAACTAGGCATTATAATATGCCACTAATAGGGGTTAGTTGCGCTTAAGTATTTGCAACATATGTCAGCAACAAATTGTGCTATAATAATATTGACTTTTCTAACGGTATAAAGGAAAGTCAGGCAAAGAAAGTAGACGGCAATTCTGCTTAAAAAAGAAGGTCTGAAAAGTATACAACTTTCCCAACACTCAAGCGTGACCATTAGCAGGCTACGTTGTGCTCTTCAGTACGGTAGCAGCCGACACTTGAACACAAGCAAATTGTTGTATAAACAGTTAGAAGAGGATAATGCAAGCGCATGCCAACAACAACACGCCAGATAACAACAAATTACACTGTAAAAAGGACACGCTTGTTGTTTTCTTGTACCTTTTTGCCTCAGCAAACGCAAAGCAAAGGTGTGAATGCCGCAACTCATGATGCGCACTTCAACGGCGGTTGATAGATAGTGGCTTAAAAAACTGCTGGCAAAATAGAGGATAATAGTGGCAAAAGTAGCGGTTAATGTTGTTGCAGGGTGCACAATGTTGTTAAGTAGCAGTGGTGTTAATATAAGCTATTTGTTGTAGTTGTTTTGAGAATAGCTTGTGGCATTTCTTCGCTGTTTGCTGACATTGCTCCTGTGGCTGTCCACCATTTGGGCTGGAGGTACACTCAATGACCACTCAAATGCAAGTATTTCTCATGGCTAGCATTTTGCACTTGTGGCGCGACAAATTGGCAGTACAAATGGAAACTTTTTCTATTTTTCTGTGTTGAGAAATTAAATGTTGCTCAAAAGTTTAATTTTTACAACTACTAAAGTGGTTGAAAACTTTTTGCTTTTTACTTAATATAATTAAATTCAGGATTTTTAGATTTGAATAAATTTTATAACTTGAGAGCAGTATCTTTGAACTGTACTGAACTTTACTTAGCATGTCATGAGATTATAATACAAGGTGCACCATCGTATAAGCTTTCACCAGGCTTACAATGTTCCAAACGCTATATAAAAAGTTTTTACTCCGTTCTTTATAAGTTCTTAGTAAGCTTACATCGCTCTTACAAAGTTTCGAAAGCTCGATATAGAACTGCTACTGCGTCCTTCTTTGGACTTAGGACTTTTAAGGTTCCGAAAGCTTTGTACAAAGCTTTTACCCGTTCTGTATAAGTTCTTGGTTCTGAAAGCTCTGTCAACAGTGTTTAACCCGTCTTTCATATATTCTTGGTAAACTTCGAGCTTAAACATCGAGCTTAGCGCTCAAAAAGTTGCGAAAGCTCTGTAAAAATTGTTTACCCCGTTCTTAATAAGTTAAAGATCTAAGATTTAAAATATTATATGATGTGAGCGATTTTGAGGTAAATATGATTTCTTTGAAGTTTAACAATTGTTTTAAGCTTTCAAGAGTGCTAAAAATTCGCGATATTTACTCAATATTTTTTCAACCTAAAAATCATCTCGATTTTTCAATTTTTTAATATTTAATTAACTTCACGTTTTCTAAGTTTGCTTTCTTGGTTTTCTGAGAAATTCTGGGCGATCTTATGTCAAAAATTTGGAATCTGTCATATCTTAACTGAATATACATACAAATAAGCTATGTTAGAGTGTGAAAAAGAAACCAAATGCTCTCTTTATCGCTCCATCTAACGTATCTATTAGAGACTTATTTGAAAGAGTTTTTAGTCGTGTCTGTGGCTCCATTACAATTTAAATATGCATTATTTTGTTGTACCAGACTCTTAAATAAACTCATAAATAATTTTAAAAATTTTAATTAGATAAATTTAAAATCAACTAAATAGTTTGATAGTCGGGTTTTCTCTCTGAGTGGTCTGAAGTTAATTGAGCGTGTCTGCTCTCTATGTGCTTAAGTCTTATACTAACACTAGTGCACTTAGAATAGAAGCTTTTTTCCATCCTCAGTTTAAATTTTTATAGATATAGAAGAGATATTCCTTCTTCCAAGAGACGGAAAAATTGTAGCTTAATATTAACTCCCAACGGTTAAAGTTTCTCTCTGTACTCCTACGTCCGATCTTATCTAGAACTCGTCTTATTTAGAAGCTACGCAGTTCAAGTAGAAAATTAGATATCAAGTATTTTTTAAACTTCGCAAAAAGCGTTGACGTCCAATATGACGAATACTTCAACTCGAATTAAACTGAAACTCCATCTGACATTATTAAGAACTAACAAGTGCATGAGTGGCATAACAACCAGCCAGCATAACCTAATCTAACCGTTGTATTTTCATTTTCTCTTTGTGACATCTTTTTACGCTCTTTTAATGCATTATGGAATCTATTTGCAAGACTTGTCATGTGAGTATTCATTTGATGCTCTTTAGACTTGAATATTTAAAAGCTGTTAATTAAGTTTCACGAACATTTTGACAAACTGCTCTTATCCGCTTATAAACAGTTCTCATAAGACCGTTATAAATATAAGAACGTGCTGAGAGCCTCTTAAGAAGTAGGTAGCAATAATTTTGATCGAACTAACTGTAAACAATTAATTCTCTTCCGACACACGAATGTCGTCGCACTCAGCAAATAAATTTTGAGTGCCTCAATAATTTTCTTCAGCCGACTTTTTTCTTTTCATTTCAAATCTTTATATATTTTGTACGATTTTCACACCTCATTTGCAAGCCAGGCAGCTGATACTTCACCTACAAACCACAACAATTGGCAAGTCCCCATTTCCTTTACACATACACGCACCTACTTAAGATATATACGCAGGCTATTATTGCTGCAATTAGAGAAAGAAATGTGTAAAATTACAAAAATTAAGTGGCGTATATTTACATTACAATCAGCGACGGCAAACGCCTACTGTTTGCCACCTTTTTCACACCTCATTTCGCAGAGTTACATATACAGCTAACACACATGGACGACACTCAATGTGGAAACGCCCTTTTCAAGTGCGATTTTCCTTTCCTAATAACGAAAACAATAACAACAGCAAGCTGGCACCTGAAAATTCACCAGCATTATTGAATACACTATTTGTGAGAAGAAATATAAGTATGTAAGTGTATGTTTGTGTGGGTGTGCTCGCCAAGACACTACCACTACGTTTTGCTTGTGGTTCACCTTTATTTTCGGTCGCAAGTAATTTTCACAATTTTCCTTCACTTTTTGCGGCATATCCTTGCGGATTTCTTGCGCCGCTTTGCTGCGTTTGTAGGAGTGCTGCGATGCAATTACAGCAGTTATACAAACGTATATCTCCTTTACATGCAAACACACTTACATACTCATACTTGTATATATACACGAGTACGTAGCTACTAGAGCGTCCGGATATCCTTCTTCCTATGCTTTGCTGTAACATTGTGCTCGCTTTTAATTTGATTATATATTGCTTTTGTTGTTGTTGATTGTTAAAGCTGCTGCAATTTAAGAAGTTGGAATTGTTTTGTGTCGCACATTGTCCCCAGAGACAGTAAGAAAGAGTCGGTGTGCGAAAGAAGTCAGAGTGAAAGTGTGGTTATGAGGGAAAGGTAGAAGAAGGTTGTTTGATTTAAATGGAAATTAAAAGTGAATGTGTATTTTAATTTGCAGGAAATAATTTTTTTTAAATGCTGCGTTTATTTATAAGTGGCGTTGGCGCTAAAGGTGACTTTAAGGCTTTTTACTAGATATTGGGAAAACAAAAAAAGTTGTATACAAAAACGTGCAATAAATCCAATCACTTAAAAGTAAAGCTCTTCAGCTCGTTCATGACCACATCGCAGAATTCGTCTGCTGAGTTCAGTAAAAGTGAGCTAAAGCTTTTGATTCGAAGTAACAACTTCTAACTAAACTCTAATATGTATATTTAATAAGGAAATTAGTAGCTGAAAATAGAGAAGAAAATGAATTTAAGAGCATGAAATATTCTTAGGCAAAACTCGAAAAAGTCTTATTCGAGCTGTCCGATGTCAGTTCCTTATATTGTACGATTGCGACTTTTAAGCTAAAGTCGTCGTTTTTCCGAAATTCAAAGAGAAAAGAAAGAGAAACAAAACGATGAAAGATTTCTACTGAAAGAGTTCTTCGGGATACGAATATGAGCTATTCGACTGAATTCGGACTGTGATTGACTATAGAGCTCTTAAGTCGAAGTCTTAAAAATTCTAATTGGAATCAAAAAGTTTATTTCAGGTTAGAAGCCACATAAAAACTGAGATATGTAACTTCATTATAATAAAAAATAATACAAAAAGGTTTATTTTGGTCAGGCGTCACAATTTCGCATGACTGCGACCTAATATCATAAGCGACTTCAAATCTAAAGACGCCCTTTCGCACGAATTGAAAGAGGTGCGCCGATTACTGCTGAAAGAGACTGACGAGGCTGTTTCAAACTTCATCGCTTTAGATCCGTCATCTAAGTCGGCAATTTTGGGGGGATAGAGAAGTTTTACATCGCTTGGGATGACAATTCAGGCAGGAAGTTCTCAATTGATCTTCCTTTTCAAGCGAATTTGCCCGACAGTGGTTTCTATAGCGTCCATTAAAGCAATAATTTGACTTGGTGACTATTTAAAGTATTCGAGTATTTTGAGATCCAACATCTAGATCGAAAACCTTGTAGGGATGTAGAGACTTTATATTACGGAGATGCTTCCTCAATAAATGTACACTATTAAAATTATAACGGGTCTTCCAAATTCTTTTGGCTTTTGGCGAAACCAAGAACTTATTTTAAGAATATGAGTTTCTTAAGAACCGAACTCTAGGTCGACATTACTGCAGAAGGATAGAGTTGTTTTAAGTTGCGAAAGTTTGTCCTCAGTAAATCTTCACAATAGGCTAAATTAGTCGAGAAAGCGTTATACACGTATAGGGTCCTAAAGAATATTCGACGTGAGTATTAGCGACGCAACAACTCATTTCGGAAATATGAACTACTTGAGGTCAACAGTATTGTTAAGCTAGAGGACTTTTAGGTTGCGGAAGTTCTGATAGAACTTAATAAGTCTTCTCTGAGTGTAATTGAAGAGAATGCTATCGCATACAGTGAAGAACATAACGTGATTTTGGCCAAAAAGTTACTTTCTACAAGAATATGAGTCTCTCAAGACCTGTAAAAGAATGTCAACTATCTTTCTATAACATCTCATCTTAACACCAGAGTGTCAGTAGCTTGCAACGCTTCACTCGAAACAAATGTTTTGCCTCCGCAATGCTAACAGCTGTTTCTTGGAACTTCGAAGCGTTCTCAAAGTAGTTTTGAAACCTTCCCACAATTTGTAGCTACTGTGTTTTGATAACACTTCACTTTTATATTTTAGAATTTGTATTTTTTTTGTTTTTTTTTTTTTGCTTTTCGCCGACATAACAACAACAACAACAGCTGTAGTTGTAAGGTCAGTTAATTGAAAACCAAAACTACACAAAGAAATACAATTACAAGTAGGATGCCAAGGCATGGGCCACGCTTCCTGGAAATAGAATCTTGTTAAAATTTTCTAAACTAAATGAAAATTTAATACTCACTAAATAAACAAACGGCAAAAAAAAGAGCGCGAGTGATGATGAGTTTTTGAAGTGTTGAAGTGGCCCAGACGGACAGGAGTTGTATGTGTAAATATGTATATTTGTATGTATGCATGTATATACATATGTATGTATGTGTGTATATATAAAATGTTTATATGCAATTGTGTGCATAGAAGTGAGGAATGACGTATGCGCGCAGCAGCAATAATAGCAACAACAATAAACTTTGCCTAGTTGGTCATAAGTGCATATGACTGCATATACCAATGGTAAATACTAGCTGAGTGTCTGTAAGTTGATAGTCGAATTATAAAGAATTATGAAAATTACCATATGTTACCTTGGCTGCCAAGTAGTTCTCAAATGCAACACTGTTTTTATTTGCTTTGAGGTTATAAGCCACTTCGGCACAGCGCCTGCAAATACTTAGTTAGCTGTCAGCAGCTCATCACTAGACATATTCTATATTTTACTGCACACTGCAACTACACATGCTAGGCGCTACCTTATTTGCTTTGCACTTGAGAGTGTGCGCACTTCCAAGAATGCAATTTGTGTGAAGCGTACTTTTTATTTATTTTTTGTAAATTTTTTATATTTGTATATATTTTTATTTTTCATTTTTTTTTAGTTTTTATTTTAACATTTTTAAATTCTTTTTGGTTTTTATTTTATTTGTGTATTTTTTCTTTTTAACTTTTAAATTTTAATTTTTTTATTTGTACATAATTTTACATTTATCAATTGTTTTTAATTTTTATTTTAGTTATGTATTTTTATTTCTTTTACCTTCTATATATAAAAAATTTATTTTTTAATTTTTCAACTTTTTATTTGTATTTTGTATAATTTTAATTTTTTTTCATTGAATTTTTATTACTGTTTAATTTTATATTCTTAAATTTTTTAATTTTTTTTTAATTTTTTTAATTTTAACAGTTTTTGACTATAATTTGTTGTTTTATATTATATTCTTTTTTTAAGTTTTTTTATATTTAAAATTATAATTTTTTGATATATAAAATTTTTTTAATATTTTTTTTTCGTTTTTAAATGAAATCTAAGCTCAGTGCTACTTGTCTAGCATGTAACCAGCTCTCACATTTTCATCGCATTCCCTAGAACGCGGCGACTGTGTGCGCCAGTCGTTTTAATGCATTTCCGCTGCACTGCCGTTATTTATAGAAACACACAGCAGTCGGCTAGCCAATAAGAACATCAAACATGATCAGCGCTGCTATTCGTCGGCTGTCAAACGCTAAACAAGGAACTACACAACGACACGAAAATAACAGTACCAGCTGCATGCTTATTGCTTAGTGGTCAGCAATGCCAACAAGTGTTGTTTAGGTGTTGAGAAAGTGCCACTTGTCAACTTGCGTACACACACACGCGTGTAAACACACATACTTACATATGTAGCATTGTTTGTGCAATGAACTAGACCGACTGTCGCTGCCACCGACTGCTTATAGCAGTAAATACACACTTGTAGTTTTCTACTTAATTACTTTGTAGTGTTTATTTCCTTGTTAATAAAAAATAAATATGTAAAAGTAAGCAGAAAGAAATATTTCTTTTCCAACTAACAATTTTGTTTATTTAAACACGCTATTGTTGAACTTGTAGTTTTTTAATTAAAAAGTTGCCAAGTAACATAATTGCGGCGCACACTTAATGCTGCTGCCACAAAATATAAAAAGTAGAAAAAACAAAAATACTCTAAAAAGCTTAAAAAAAATAAATAAAAGACTGACATACAAAAAACAAAAAACAAAAAAAAACTTTTAATTAAATTAAATTTAAAAAAATACAAAAATATAAAATTCCAAATTAGAATTTAAAAAAATTGTAAAAACAACAAAAGTGGCATAAGAAGTCTATGTACATACATATTTATATGTATATACGCATAAAATTAAAAAAAAAATCGAAAAAATAAAATTTATAAGCGAAGAACAACAAAAATAGCATAAGCAACCTACCACTACCTACCTAAATACCGGCTTACCCACGTATCTAATAAATTGACAACCTTTCTCCAACTTTTCATCACTTCTTTTGGCTTATTACACTTATAATTTCCTTCACAATTTTCCATTAGTCATTTAGCTGCTTGCATTATTAGTTGCTCTTTGTTACTTTTTCTTTTCAACTGCTGGAATTTGGGGTAAAATTGTCGGAAAATACACTACAATTAAATTAATAGCGAAAAAATATTTGAGAAACTGCTTTGTGGCTTTCCCCTAGCAATTACAACGGCTCAATGTCCAATAATTGTGCCATTATAGCATTAATGGTATTATTAGTACACAGTAATTTGAAATATATTTGAAAACTATCAAATTTCAGTGCAAAGAAAATCTTAAGCTCAAAGAATAATGTGAGCATAAAGGTATAAAATATAATTATGAATAATTTGCTAAAAATTGGCGAAGAATGAATATTATATATTCATTATAACCGCTTTTGATGATATAGAAGACGACTCATATAGTTTCTGACTAAGGATGTGAGTCTGAATTGTGCCTTAGCGCTTAGATATTATTGGATAGAGGTTTTAAATATATATATATATATATACATATAATATATTAAACGCCTCTTGCATCAAGAGTGCAGTGGTTCATGAGTTCGTATATTTTTTCTTCTTCTTTTGAGATTTTCTGAGGTTAGGGTGAAAACATAGCATACTTAACGCCTTCTTTAACATAATTTTTTTTTACCTAAGAGTTATCTCTTTATAGCTAAATGCACCTATATATTTCTAAAACTCTTATTCCCAATTTTTTTTCTTATGTCCAAGAATTAAGAAAAGAGTTGAGTTAACATTTTTAATATTTTGTAAAATAGTTTTTTTCGATTCGCGCAATCTTGTAGAATGGCGAATAGCACAACAACTGATATACATAACGCATAGTTGATTTTGAATTTGACTGGATAACTTTCGCTTGTCGCTTTATCATAACATTTTTTTTTTTTGGAAAGAGAGCAGCGCTCAAGCATAGCGCGCAGAGAAATACTAAATCGGAGACTACAACTGTTTCTGAAAAGTTTAAAATTTTAGGTAGCCTAGGACTTTCTTTAAAAGGAAGAAAAAAAAACACGAAACTTAGAACAGATTAAGTAACTCAAAATGTAAAGCCTGTGGAAGACTTTCAGAATGCAAGGAAAGTTTTCTCATATGCGAGTATTCTTTATGATATTTTTTCCCCCATTTTTGAAATTTTTTCTTCACGCTATCAGCATTGAAATCCATAAAACTTTTTTCCAATATTAATACTAAATTTAAAGAGAGAGCGGTGAAGCGCTACCAATTGCGTGTTCCCAAGAACAGGTCACTACACCTTTCGGCTACTTGAAATGCAAAAATATATGTGAAATTTACTGAGATATTTATTTATAATATTGGAACACTATTTTTAAACTTATTTCATGCTAATAGTATAAATTATGAAAAGTGTTGCGACACAAAAAGCCCAAACAAACGTGTAAAGGACCGCACAAACCTGCTGTGGGGCCATTTAAAGAGAGCGCGTAACAGTTTAAAAAGGGGTTACTTGAGTATATTCACATCAAAATATATGTACATATATTTATGCATATATACATACACGCATATGTACAAAACACGCCGTTGCACCAAAAGCTCATTGTCGCATTAGTGAAAATTCGTTAGCATATAACGGTAACTTTACATATACACATAAATATATGTATGTAGGTATGTTATATATACCTGTATGTATGTGTGTAATAGTGCACATTCACTTTCTAACTTTCCAAATGTTTCCTCCATAGCATACATTACCCTACCAACTACGTAAATAGCTTTCTTGATAGGCTTTGAAATTGAAATGAAAATTCTTTTAGTGCCAACCCCATAGCGAATTCAACCCTTAAGTATATGTACATATGTAATATGTATGTTATTGCGTTTTAAATTGTTTTAAAATTCATTAGTTTACTGGTCGTATATACGCTTGTAATTGTTATGGGTCTACATATAACTACCCTGTAGGAAAAATCAACTCATTATTAAAAAAAAAATTTGGTTATGTAGAAAGTAAATGTTTTAGAAAACTCAGGTTAAACGCAAAAATGTTTGCTAGTTTTAAGTCACCTGTTTCTATCATAGCCACACATTTTAAGTGTCTAACCGATATTGAAAGTGCTTGACTTAAATAATTTATTTGGGAACCGTCTTTAGCGCTACTTTATTTAAAAAAAAATCTGCGAGACCACACGATAATTAGACTTTTTGCTAGTCTACAAAAATGTTGTTCCGAGTGTCTGCGAGATTTCTGCTTAAAAGCTTTTCTATTCTAGATAACGAAAAAGCTTTGCCCGTGGAAGTTGTAGGCGCCAAAGAAATGTAAAAATTCTAGAAAAAGTGGTTTTTCTCCCAGTAGTCCAAACTTCACTAGAACACTTCAAAGTTAAGCCAGTGTGTACACGGCATTAGTTATGACTACGTGTTCACACCTGCACACCCGTACTGAGTCTATATTGCTGACCGTAAAAAATGGTAAAGTGTAGCAGTTAAGCAAACGCATAAACTCACAAACACATATGCAACACATTGACGCCATTACCATTGCCACTTCCTTTAGACACTTTCGCGTATACGACACGCACTCATGTGGTTGGATGTTTGGCGTTGCCAACTTCTTTTTCACAGGCACACATATACTGCACAGAAGTTGGAGTATGTGTTTAAATATTTATTAACCCATCACATACGCGTAAAATTTGTTACTTTCGTAAACTTTTACAATGCGCCGTGAAATGTTCCATACATACACACGTACATGTGCTTTTATTTTGTTAAAAAGAGTTGTATATGAGCGTTTTAGCGCCAGCATAGCAAATTTCTGTCAACAGGGAAATTATTATATGTACTTCGAGTGGGCGGATTGCTACTATATGTATATGTTTATGTTATGTCGCCAGCAATACAACCCAGTAGGTGCTCAGTTGACAGATATGACAGATACTTCGTTGCATATGTATGTATATGTTTGCTCCTGCCACTTTTATTACATTATATACATGCATGTCTCGCATACACGTATTTACACGGTTAATATTCAATTAACGTGTAAAGTTATTGCCTACTTCACGCTTTTATGCGTATAATATACGATTATTTGGGGCAGTGGCAATGGGCTATAATAGTATGCATTTAAGTTCAAGCAAAGGTTTCGCGCTATTTGTTACACCCAGCTATTTAAGTGTGCAAAAATCGGCTTCACGCTTAATTTTTTCAATTGTTAACGTGGAAAATTGTGTTTAGATTGCTCATTACAAGTTAGGAAAGCGCTCTCGAACTAATCTTAAGAATTTGAAGGAGTTATACATTTGAAAGACAGTTAGTTTTAGCGATTAGGCGCAGCTTTAATATTATCTGCTTCTTGGTAGACATGTATTGTAGCTTCAATAATGGGTTAATGCTAACATATGCACAGCAAAAACTGTTGCAATTAGCATATCGCTCAGGATTCGGGCCCTAGAATGCTCAGAACTAACTTGTTTGCAGTTAAAATCGTTTGAGTTAGCATTTAGCTACGTTTTTACGGCGCTACAAGGGTTAACACTAACTTTTTAATAGTACAAATTGCTGAAAAGAGCCACCAGCTAATTTTTTTCAAAAGTATAGAAGGTTAATGCTAACTTATTAGTTGTAAAGATTGTTGTTATTAGCATGTAGCACAAGATTCCGAAAGTACAGAAGGGTAATTTTGTTACGGAAAAAGATATCTTTTTAGCTATGAGTTTGAGGTTTTTCTGAACCTAAACGGGTTAATGCTAATTTTTTTACAGTTAAAATACAATACTTTAATTTGGCAACGAGATAAGTTTTTCTGAAAGTACAAGGATATAATACTAACGTTTCTAGAATAATTTTTTTTAACTTAGTTTAACGGTTAGTCTAGCGCTAATATTAGTATTAGAAATATTTAGCTATATGTTAATTTTAATATTTTTTTATTTTTAAAAAGTTAGTATTAACCCTTGGAGCTACAGAAAAACATAGCCATACTAATATTAGCTCTAGACCAAGTTTTAAAAAGCAAAAATTGTTTAACTTAGCATATGGCTATATTTTTTTGTAGCTCTAAGGGTTAAAAATAACTCTTTAAAAGTAAAAAATATTAAAGCAAGCAAATATATAGTTAAGCTTTACCCGAACCTACAAGGGTTAATGCTAACTTTTTAACAAAAAAATTGCCTTCTATAATCATAAGCTAAATTTTTCATAGTATTAATATTCCAGCACGCGTTTATAATTCTTAACCAGTAATATGCGTATTAATTAATTAGCAAAGAGATAAGCTAAAACTCACTAACTAGGCTCTGAATTACATAATACTTATTAGCTCAATGGATGATTGGAATGACATAGCGTCCACTTAAATTGTGGAACCTTCTATAATACGAGTTACCGCCAGTATTACGGTTTTTCTTCGCATTGTAACCACATACCATAAGGAAGAAATGATTGAAAGTGAAACGAAGCTAAACTATTATTGGGAGGGTACAACCTTAAAAGATTGAAACAAATTATGAATTGCTCTTGGTTCAAAATTAAAACTTGTGGCATAAGATACATGCCACTACCGACCTAGTAAGCATTTGTATAGTATAAGTATAGTCTCTTAA
The DNA here is from genome assembly GCF_042242935.1 of Bactrocera oleae. Lineage (NCBI taxonomy): Eukaryota > Metazoa > Arthropoda > Insecta > Diptera > Tephritidae > Bactrocera > Bactrocera oleae. Next base: position 9,150,889 of record NC_091539.1, read on the forward strand.
ATTGGTGTTACTGATATGATAGAAACTCTGGAGCACCTGCTTTGTGCTAGCACAACACTCAATTGAAGAATATGTAAGTCCTATGAAACCACAAATGGATGCATTAAGGCAGTGAGCGATTTGCCACTCTGGCCCCAATTACAATCCTTGAATTCAGTTAGATATGAGATAGCGAAATGGGAAGGACACAACAGTCAAGAGATTATTGTTTTTGTTGTTACTTAAGCCGCAAAAATATGCTCCAAATAATTTTGAAAAATGCTGCCGTGTTGACACTTCTTGCCCACATAAAAACACGAGTCCATTTTGCTCCGTTTACATAGACCCAACTGTTGTGGGAACGACGGACCACTCATAAAAGTCTATTTTATACGTTGTCCTTGAACATTCCATTCATTTCATAATAAATGTGAGCTTTTCGCAAACTTTTTCATATATTTTCTAGCAATTAACATACAGAAATGCAATAATTAATCAAAATTCAGTCAGATATACATTTCTACTAATGATTGTCGAGATCTACCGCGCAGTGACTACTAATTACAAGCACATGCTTTCTCAGCTTACTTTTTTGCGCGCCACACCGCGCACTTAAACGTGCAGCAAATAATTAATAATGCAAATTAAATAAAGCGAGTGAGCAAAATACAATAATAAATAATAAAACAAAATAAAAAAGAAACAACAAACGCGCATTTTATTGCTTATTTCCTAATTGTAATTTTCCAATTATTCTTATTATTTACAACAATAAGCGCATACAATTAAACCAGGCTTTAACACAGCAACGAATAGCGGCCAACAAACACAAATGTAGAGCGTAAATAAAGAAAAAAATTACCCAATTATTTAATTTAAGCTTCAGTGCCGGCACAAGTCTACAGTTAGCCGGCTGGCGGTGTATAGCGTGGCAGACAAGCCACCCAATCCCAACAGCAGCACAACGTCAGCTGCTGCCAGTTATCCAATCAGCCAACAAGCCGGCTAGGTAAGCAGTCAGCCATAGACAAGCGCTGGCGCTGGCACTGCCTTGCAGGCTTGTTTTCGAAATACAATACGGTAATCATTAAAATGCAAAATAAAGCAAACGAAACGAAAATGACTGCAAATAAAAGCGAAAATAAGGCAAAAGAATGAAATAAAAATAAAACAAGAAAGGAAGCGCTAAGAACGGGTGTAACCGAAAATTTTACACGCGCGCTGTTATTCTGGAATGATTGCAATAACTTTGCGCATTACTCAAGTATACTCAAGAGCATGCCGCCCAAATTTATTGTATAAAGATAACACATACACTCGCCGAAATATTCAGCATAAAGTCTGCTGCGATAACGAAAATCATTATATGTGGTATATGGAAGCGGGGTAATCAAATATTAGATGTGCACTTAATTTTGCTAAGATATCTTATATATTGCATGATATACGGTATAAAGTCAATCGGAAGCTTGAAAATCTTTTTATTAGACATATGGGGCTAGGAAAAGTATTGACCTAATTTTATTCATTTTAGGTATTACAACATACTATTAGCGAAAAAGTAGGCTCTGTAAGTTTCATTAAAAAAGCATATATATTGACCTTTATATAAAGCATAAAGTCAACCGGATGTTTGAAAATTTTTATTTTAGGTATATGGAAGCTTTGGGAAGTATTTGCTTCCATTTTTAACACAAGGGCGCACTATTTTTGGGAAAAAATGCTGTCTGTATCTCAATATTTTCGGTAAAAAGTCAGTCATGGGCACTGTAGTCCACATATTCGATATCTGGCGCCTTGAACAGTTATGGTCCGATTTCAAGAATTTTTAGATCTGAGAGCCACTTTTTGCCTAAATTTTGACCCGATAACCTTTTTGTTGCTTGATTTATATACTATAAAGTGTAAGAATTCGCTGTAATTCAAAATTGTTATATTATATATGGGAAGTAGGCGTGGTTGTAGTGCGATTTTGCCAATTTCCACAATATGTTATAGTAGTTTCATGAAAAAATTATGCAACAAATTCGGTAGAAATTGTTCGTGTCGTTAGTGATGGTTACTGGTGCCACACCCATTATCTTTACACCGATTCCTATTAGACCTTTCTGTATCAAAAATGCGAAATTTAATGCTGCTGACGTATTCATTTGGTGAATCATCGCACTTTAAATCATTTTCCATATAACCCTTATATGGGAAGTGGGCGTGGTTATCACACGATTGTAACTAACAACTCGTTTCGTCAGCCTGATCACTTACATACACATAACTCTATATCTAACTCGATTACTTTAGGCGTTATAAACAACCGTTAGATACAAAAAACTATTATACTCTATTGCAACATGTTGCTTAAGTATAAAAACTAAAAATGCTGAAATGCGCTACTTTTTTGTTGTTGTATTTATGAGTATAATGGAAAATAAGCGCAGTAATCAGGTGGCGAAAATCTAGGCATAATAATAGATGTAAGAAAAGCATTGGCAACCGTATGCCACTTAGGCAACAACAACATGCAGACTAACGCTAGCAACAACTTAGGCACTCGCGCTAACTGTGCTCGAGCTGTTAGTTGGCAATTTAGTCGAGAAAATTGCCAGCCGAATAAGAATAGCATTGAATTGAAAATGAATGGAAATGTGAAATGAAAATATAAACGACAAGTGGCACAAATGCAAACGAACAGTGCGCTCGCGAAGCGCGCTTGAGTTGCTAAGTGACGCATATAAACGCTTGAATTACCCACAAAACAAGAAAATAATAATAATATTAAAAAGAATTTACTGAAATAGCATGCGACAGCGTTACTTGGCGAAAAGTCAGCCGCGCTGTCGGAAAGGCAAGCAGCTGCCGTGTAACCACCGGAAATGTGCCGCCATGGAAAAGCATTCCATTGCTAAGGAAAAGTCTAAGATTACCTTGTTAAAAGTGACTGCTGCTTTCATTGCTGATTTTCTACAAGTACAATGCTTGCATTTCCTGCCCAAACCAGTTATAGACTAACACGTCGCTTGCAAAAAAACACTTATTTGTTGGAAAGCGTAGGAAAAAAGTATGAAAAATCCAAATACCATATCTAGATATACAAAATGAATTGCAGATGAAGAAAATTAAAGAAAAGCCGCTTTGTCATATTTAATTCGCTGGTTAAGCATATAATAAGTTAACGAGTAGCGAATTGCGGAAATGCTGGCTATTGAAGGCAGCTTGAAAGTGACCACATCCTGCTCTCGCAAAAGAATTTGAGAAAATCTGCACATAATTAGCTATATTTAATACGTTTATGTAAGCTTAAAAATCGAGTCTAACGGTAGTTTTTGGCCCAGCAGCTATATTTTAACCAGCAGTCTGACTGTGTTGTCAATTTTTTTAATATTCTTGGCTTCTATATTTGCTAAATTGGAATCCTCTTTAATTGTTTTCTTTTCTATGTCTGCTTACTTTCATAAAATATTAAATATTTCATTAAATTTCAGCACATTTTATTCCTATATAAAGGTTTAACTTTCTAATCTTCTAAATTTATTCATTTTTATTTCAAAATTGAATTTTATGTTATAGAAATATTAATTTTTTTAGCATAAATAATGCGCACAACGCGAAGCGATCAGAACCGCATTCAGCGAGCACTGCATAAACAGAAGAAAGTGAAAAAAACGCTAAAACCTTGATCTATGTACATTAAAATAAAATTAATAAAATTAAAGACAAAAAATTAATAAATATTCCATTAATTAATTTACATTTACCATATATATTTGTTATTAGTATTTTTTTGAATCTATGTAATTTTTTTCCAAGGTTGCAAATAATGTGTAATATTAAAAAGCTAATTGAAGTGATATACATAAACTAACTTTTTCCCAAAAATCTGAATTAAAAATATTTGTCAAATTTTTCTTCCCAAATAACGGACTAAAAAACTAAAAATAATATTTTAAACCCAAATTCCTAATGAAAATTTTAAAAAGTAAATTTTAACTTCTTCTAAATAAGTAAACACAGCAGTGACTAGATATTTCAAAAACTCAAATTTTAATTTTAAAAATATTTTATCAATTTTTAATTTCGATTTTGAAATTAAAAACTTAAATATTTTTCTTTGAAAATTTGAAAAATGTTTAATTTTGTCCTTTTAAATTTAATTTTTTTTAAATTAAAAATTTTTAACCGTGATTTTTATCAAATTTTTTTAATTGTAAATTAAAAGATAAATTTTTGTGACTAGATATTTGAAAAACTCAAATTTTTTTAAACAAATTTTATTTAATTTAATTTTATTATTTTATTTAGATTTTAAACCAAATTTTTAATCGAAATTATTTTTTGTTTAATTTAATTTTTAAATTTTGTTCTTGAAAAATTTATTTTTGTTTCTAAAATTTTAAATTAAAAAATTTCAACCCTCATTTTGATCACATGTTTATTTACTAGTTTTAATTAAAATTGTTTGAAAATTTAATTTTAAATCAAAGATTTCTAATTATAAAATTTGTAACCCTGATTTCGTTACATTTTCCAGCATTAAAATTCAAAACAAAGTTTTTTTTTAATTTAGTTGAATTTAAACTTCAAGCCAAAACCAAAACTTTTTTAAAAACTAATTATTAAATTTTTTATATTTTTCTTGAAAATATATTTTTTTAGTTTTAATTAAAATGTTAGAACCCGAATTCTTGTGAAACTAATTTTTTAATTTTAATTAAAAATAAAATTTTTTATTATATATAAATTTTTCTTAATTAATTTTGAATCAAAACTTTTTTGATTAGAAAATTTGCAGTCCTAATTTTTATAAATTTTTATTTTAAAAATTTAAATTTTAAATTTAATTTTTTGAAAAAAACTTTTTCTAATTTAATTTTTAATCCAAAATAGTTTAAATAGAAAATTTGCATTGCTGATTTTTATTACAATTTCAAATCTTCCAACGCGTTTAGTTTCAAATAAGAATAAAAAAACTCTCGAATTAAACAATTTTCACTTTAAAATCAACAAACTTAGCTACACACTCGCTCTACGACACCACAACAATTTCTTTACTTTCGCAATTTCTTGCCGCACTCCAACTAAGTCTGCTAAGCGTCGTGTTTTTTGTTGTCCAACAAGCCTTCAAGCGTTTTACTCCGTACAACTTGCTGCTTGCAATGCAGAAACGTTGCCAATTTGCAGCTACTAGACAACAAAAATAAACAACAACAAAAACAAAGTAAATAATATAAGACCGGCAAGTAACTGCACGAACTATGGCAATCAGCGTGTGAAGTAGCAAAGTAAACTATGCGTGCCATTTTTATCTACTTGCGAATACGTTTGCAATAAAATCAAAATAAAAACGCAGAGAACTTTAAACTTTGGCGCTTAGCTATCTATAGTGCGAGCTAACTAGCAACTAATGCTGTTGATGTGTTTGTATGCGCGTATTTACAGTTATTTGTGTGCCAACAGCGCCGCCATGCTTGGCGCCATCTTTGAAATACGATTTCACTTGCACAAGCTGACTGGCAATAAGCAACAACAAAAAAATGTACATGAAAATATGTAAGAAGATAGCTACCGCAGTCGGCAGCTAGCTTACAGAGCCACCCCAAATACGCCAGTTTGCCTTACATTATTTTCATTTCATTCTTTTTTTGTATACTTTTTACGCCACTTTTATTTAGCTTTAGCTTCGTACGCCGTTTTTTATGACGTCTCCATTACAAATAATTGCGCGTCATATTGGCTTACGACAAAGTCTATGGCAACAGCAGCAAGACAGCCGTGCTCTTGTTGTTACTGTCTACGCGAGACGACACTGTTGTCAGTGTTGCCATGTCGCACATACTTATATAGTATAAGTACATGTAGTATCTGCTATCAACCAAATTCTTGTATTTTATACAATTTTTTATATAACCGCTACCCGCACCACCGCGGCTACACTTTATCTATACTTTCATAAGCCATCCAGCTAACTTGCTCGTTACTTTTCATACCATTTTCTTATTTTTGTTGTTGCTGTATATGTCTATTTGCCGCTTTGCTCCCTTTTTGCTACTTTTTTCTGCGTTTTTTCTAGACGCGTAAAGTACTCGTAATAGTAAATACGCTGGAGTATTATTAACGTAAATGCAAAATTGCCAATTTCGAGTGTATTTCCTGTCAACAGCGTATTTCCCTTTTCCGTTACCGCATCACTTTGGCGAGCAACAGCAGCATTACTCTGTATAACCGTAAAATACCAGCATAAGTAGCAATTGGAGAGGGAGAGTGAGTGTACTGCGCACATGACCGAGCCGACTATGTGTAATAGGAACGTGTGGAGGGGCCGCGCTCCACTTAAGCTTTAAGAAAATTATGCAGCGTATTCTAGCGCACGCTGGTTACAGTTTTGCAGCATTTTCTGCGCATAGTAATGACTTCTTGACGAGGTAATTGGTGCGTTGCTCACGAGTGTACTCACGTATAAGCGGTAATGTAATTTGTGACTACACGCGCTCATACTCTGCGGTCCACTTTTCGATATTAGCATGTCTGGTAATTACAATTTTTTTTTTTAGTTATTGATAATATTTCAATTTTTCGCATACCGAATTGCAAATGTCTACACATAAAATGTTTGCCCGAATGCATTTCACTTACTTTTGCTTCACTTGTGCTAATACTCAATTATCCTTATTAAATTTTCGTTTATTTCGCATTTGTTTGCGAGGGTTATTCTCGCATCAAATTTCGTATATCACTTTTTACAGATTTGCTACAGGGTGGTAACACTCATCGGCAGTTATTGTGAATTGTGTGTATGTACCGTTTTATTTTCAAATTGGTTATTTAATTACTCACTCCTAAAAAATGGCTGATTTTTTGGTTTTATGCAAGATTTTTGGGGAGATTTTAACTACTCTCTTGTTTTTTGCGGCTACTGCAATGCAGTAAGCCACTAACTACGCTTAAAAATTTTGAAAGTTCCAAAGTAGCAGCTGAGCTAAATGAGCGTGCAAAAGTTTCACAGCGTCTGCGACATGACCAGCGATTTATCTAACCTCAGAACACTAAAAAGTAAATAAGCAAATCTAACGGCTCTTTCTAAATTCAGATAAATCTCTTCCAGCTTCAGTTTTTGATCTAAAAATCAATCCAATAATATCCGCGTCCAGTTGTGGAACTATACTAAATCTCAACTTTTTTCCCGACAGAGTGACATTCAAAGCATCTTAACTGACAGCACAAAAGTTTCACTGATTAATGAATATAACCTATATTTAACTGTTTTCAGAACCACAAAAACCTCTTATCAGAAAGAACCCTTTTACCTTAATTTTTTATATACAAAACAATCAAGTATAGAAAATTGAGATAATTTAGAAGCCCAGGGGTTGAACTCTACTAAATCCAAACTACTATCAACAGAGCTTAAAAATCAAAGACTCTTGCAGAATACACTACACTATCACTCCACTAGTAAGAGAAAAGTAAGAAAAAAAATACAGGACAAATCATGCTATCGAAGTCCAAACCTACAAATTTTATGAACCCGCGTATTGCTTTGCCGAAATAAATCTAAAGATCAGAAGAGAAGAACCAGAAAGAAAAGGTATGTTTTGTTTTAAGTAGAGAAGAATTTTGGATTACCGTATCTCTAGTGGTTCCAAAATCAAGCGATTTTTGAAAACTCATAACATATTTGTTCCGTTATAGCATCAAAAAATGAAGTAGTGGTGTTGAGAAGTTACGATGTCGTTTAATGTGACTTTACCAGTTCGAAAATGACCGGTTGAACCCAAGGAACGTCGCTCGTGTTCCAGCCTGAAGTAAACAAAGTTTTTGAGTATAGCGATTAATTATTTTAGAATACAGTTATAGTAAAACTGCCAAAACAATAATTCAAAATTTATTCAGTATCAAGAATCAAGACCTAGCTATGTCTTTAAGAAAGCATATCGTATTTACACTAAAAAATGATTTGAAATGCAGACTGCTTCGAAATAATTTTCTGAGGCGCGCTGATGTTGTTGTAGCGATAGAAAACATTCCAGAAATAAGTTTGACCAATACTGCGGAATTAACAGTTCTCATCCGGTTAAAAATCCTATTCGGTTTCGGTTAAGTAGTACCGTGAACGTAAGAACGATTTTGGTTCATAGGCTCGTCTTCACTTATAGTTTTATCTCATTCAACGAACGCTATAAATAAGATCCCCACGTATCTAGTCAGTCTTAGCTGATTTTAACCTTAACAAGTTTAGAACTTATAAGCGAAGAAAAAGCAGCCGAGCTCCAGGAATCCCTCAAATTAAGTTTCTTAGGCTTGACTTTACTTCTATTTTATTCGACCTTCGATATATATATAATAACCGGAAGTGGTTGTCGTGGGAACGGTTTCTTCTTAAACTCGTCTTCATTTATGTCGCTACCTCATTCGATAATTGATATATATAAGATCCTCATCTATCTAGCCATTTGCTCCAAGTTTCAACTACAACAAATTTGAAATATTTTAGTTAAGAGACAGCAGCTGAGCTCCTCGAATCCAATAATCTTGTCTACTTTGTCTCTAAATAAAGTTTTTATTTGAAGCTTTCTTCGAGATAGAGCAATATACTGAGGTTTTTACGAACCTCTATTTAAAATTTAAGGTCTACATTCAAGCACGATTTTGTAGGAACTTTTCCATGCCAAAAATAAACTCGAAGTTTAGATATACCTATATTGTGTTCTATATCGCGAAACATATAATTTAACTATTAACTATCTATTTAACTACCCCAAAAAAATTAAAACTTTTCACTCAACAAAGCACAATGAGCGATAATGCCAATTTCATCGTACCAACCAGTTATTTATACCCAAATCTCCCACTTTCACGCTCTCATTGCTAATCAATCAATTTGTGTGTGCCCAAACGAGGGCGCTGCTTAACGAAACCAATTAGTAGGTGACCACAATACAAAAAGCGCCACAAAAGCACGCCGCTATCCCCTACCGATTGATTGAATGATTGAACACATGAAAACACGTAGACATTGGAGTGAGTGAGTGAGTGAGTGGAGTGTTCTATTCGACCGCAATGCAAACCACACGCAAATGTCATTATACACGCATCAATTAACAACAAAAACTGACCAGTACGGCGACTGTCGACAGTACACCTTATCGATTGCTTTGCTTTGGCAGCGCAGGGTTGTATGGTGAGGCATTCGATGTGATATAAAGGAAAGCATAGCAAGCATGGTCCATACAAATAATAAATCAATTAGCAATTTTGCGTTAAGCTATCACATAACTAGTCTAGAAATTGTACTTTTGTTCGCTTAATTGTTTGCTTAAGTTGCCCTCAGCGCCGCCGACATGCGATACTTTTTATTTGGCTTAATGTTAGAAACTATTTACGTGCAATTTACTACCTAGTAGACCTTCTTTTGTTCCTTCACATGCAATTAAATCACACCAATCATTGAAACTGCTCGTATTTTTCCCGCTATTTTCGATAGTTCTCTTCTTACTTTCATTTCCATTCATTATTTGGTGGTAAATCATGCTTATCAGCGTGTCCTTGCTTTATACAATTAATTTTTCAATTAAACAATTTGCTTTCTTATTATGAAAGGTATTGAAAATGTGTGATTTTCAAGGATATTTAGTAATGCGATACGATAGCAAAGGAAAACAACAATAAAGAGAAAAATTATAAGCGCGAAAACTATTAAATTGCATTACAAATTATTATTCTTTTTTTTCGTAATATAATGCAAAAGAAAATGCTTCCTGACTTTCACTTCCTGGATTTTATTATTTTAAAAATTAAATTAATCTTCAAAGGACTCCCAAACACTTATTCATTCGCTGCTGTGCTTATACTGATGCCTTTCAAACACAGATTCCGGCGAGAGCTGTACCCAGAAACGTTGGAAGTGTAGTTATATTTCCAGAATATTCAGCAGTTTAAAAGAAAAGACATCTTGTTAAACATTAACAGATTTTCAAAGAGCAGGAAAAATATGCTAACAGATCGTAGATTCAATCAAAATTTCTACAAAATCCGACGCATAGCTTTGTTTCGAACGCATGAAGAAGCGGGAGCGTATGAGGATTTTGAATAGCAAAAATACAACAGTCGATTCTTGTTTTCGAAGGATGATGTGTGGTCCTTGGAACAGTGACTTCATCCAACTACCTGCTCCAAAAAATCTCCTATCGGTCAAACAGATAACGAGCGCCGTTTTCTGTGGTTCTCAAAGCATACAAAAATCAACGTTTCAGCGGAATTGGACACGTAGGATTCGCCGTCCTACAGGGCGTGCTCAAGAATTTTGAAAAAATTAAAAAAAAATGTTTAAAAAAATTTAAAAAAAAATCGGTCTGTGATTTCAGACTCTTTCTTTTGAAGCGCCATGTGTGAATCACGAAAGTGATGAGTAGAGTAAAAATTTCGATGGGATGTTGTTTTGTCTTCACCGCATGAGAAACCGTTCTTGTTTGAGGATTTTGAAAAAAATGCAAAAAAAAACAATATCTCTTAGATAAATCTTTTTTTTCGAAGAGCGGGTCCACACGACCTCGAAGCAGAAGACTTCACCCGACCAACCTGTTCCGAAAACTATCCTGTCGGACGAAAAGTTGATTATCACCGTTTTCTGGGGTTCTTGTTAACTACAACCATACAGTCAAAATTTCGACTTTTTCCGTAGTTTTGTTGTAAACGCAAGCGAAAATGGGCGTAAACTTGCCGAGAGGTCGGGAAACTTGAAGTAATGAAAAACCATATCAGTTAGTGATTCGATTCTTGTTTTTGAGAACGATATGTGGTCCTCGAAACAGTGAACTACATCCGGCTAACCTGATCCGAAAAGTCCATAAGCCTGATCCGAGTAAGCCATAATTGGAAAATTACTGAAGCTGTCCTCGATCGGGTTAAGACTGAGTTGTCAGTACAAAAATCATTTAAAATATTATCATTTGAATTCAACACAGTTTTCTATTTAACAAGCATGATTGGCTTAAATTGAAATACAATAACCTTAATCTACTCAAATTCAACAAAGAAAGTGATAAACACATCGCAACAACAAATCAAATTAGGCGCAGTATGCAAAAAAAGACTTCACAATTGTCTGCCGTGCCTCGATGTGTTATCAGCATAACAATAGGTGATAAATAAAAAGGACACCTTTAATCCATTTCAGCATAATTTGATGCGATCATTGTTAAAATACATACAAATTTATATGTGTATGTGTGTGCGGCTGAACCACTTAACACCCTAATTGTCACAACACAAAGTAAATACAATAAAAATACATGTGTACGGAATACAACAACAAACTGTAAAACTGTTGTAAGCTGCTACGCGAAAATTTGTCTTATTTTTTTGTGTTTGCTAGGCATGTGCGAAAAAGGTAACTTAACCTTTCAGCACGCAAACATACCACGAAACATTTGACATTCAAAATATCTGACAAACAATCGCGGCTTGTCAAACTACTCTTGCTTGAATGGCGTTTGAAAAAACATTTGTCAAACGTGCAAAAATTCGCTGACAACACTTTCACACTCACACACTCGATACTCTACCACTTTAGTAGGCTCTTCCTCAGCAATTGGCTTGCGGTGTACGCCGGCTTATCGCATGCGACAAATCACACCACTTCCTTGAAATCAAAACTGACAGATAGCCATATGTTTTCGTGTGTGTGTACAAATGTTGCTTTGCTTGTATGCGTGTAGACTCGCCTTTGTGTTGGCTGCTTGAGGAAATGCGATTTGCAAATCTTCTCTTTTGTAGCTGGAGCCGTTTTTTATTTGAAAGAACTGCTCACACATGACAGATTACGAATGACCCAACAGGAAAGTTGAAGTTGTATTGTAGGTTTTCATAAAATTTTGTTAAATGGGCTAAATAATTTTTTAAATAAGTTGCCATAGTCACTTCTTATAAATGTGGGGTTTTCAATCAAGCTTGATTAAATTAATAACAGCCTTCCTAGTAGGATCTCTGACTGATTTGTGGAAGTATGTTGAGCTTTTGAACAATGATAAAAAGCTTATAAAATTGGTCACTTTTAAGTATCATCAATATACCATATAGTGCTTTCGGGTAGGATCCATGACTGGTTAATACCATTAAATTGCTAGGAAACTTTTTCGGAAATCCAACTTTGATAGATTGAGCTTTCGGACTAAGGCTTAAATCTTGTGAAATTAGCAGGAATAGTCACTTGTTATAAATATAGCACTATAAAGGCCATTCACGTAGGATCTCTGACTGGTTAATACCTCTATATTGCTAGGAAATTTGTTCAGAAACCAAACTTTGATAGGTTGAGCTTACAAAAATTGGTTAAGCGCATTTGGACTTTGCAGGCCATATCAATTGCTGCGACCTTTGAGAGACACTTTTAGCCAGAGGATCGACGTTGTTGTGTTGTTAATGAAGAAGAGAGCGGTCCGATTAGTATTTAGTTAAGAAACACGAAAATTTTGGGAAAGCTGGTGATTTAAGGTCTACTTTTAATTCGATACACTTCGACTCAACGATGATTCAACTTATTTAAACGAGCTGGAAGCTGCGTCTACGGATATCTGCAAAGTAGGCTTCTGATTCGACCTTGCCTTTTTCAAGTTTGGAAATAAATAGAATTCGCAAAATACCTGATCTGGAAAATACGGTGAATGGGGTAGCAGTTCGAGGTCTAATTCGACGAAAACGATGACCCTGAAGGTGTGAGCCGGTACTCATACCATACGCTCCTATTTTATTACATTTAAATGATATTAAATGATTGTACTGAATATAGCGTCTTGAGACTCAAATATTACAGGGATATAACTATGCAAATGATAGGAAAAAAGTTTTAGCAATCACGGGACAGAACTCAAATAAATGTCATTTTCACAAAGTGGCAATCGAGTTGCACATACATATTTCCTACAGGGTTGCCTCCGACAGTACATAATGTATGCAAACTCAACGCAAATTTCGCCAAAATGGCACATTGTTGACATCTTAAGTCGCACACAATCACATTAGCAACACACGAAACACATACACACATGAATTTGGCTGCACACGAACACTTTGTGTTATACGGTAAATAAATTTCAAGCAACAACACACAATAAACACACAAGACTTAAGAATTATGGGCGCATTCTATTGTGACAGTCAGCCGGCAAAAAGGTGTTGCAGATAAAATAAATTTGTCTGCTTTAATTTTTGTGAAAAACTCAGTAGAAAAACTTAGCATTGCAAAAAATCGCTTATTTGTCTGCCTGCTGCGGGAAATGAGGCTCAACTTTCAGCGTTCTTTCAGACTTCTCTTGTGTTGGAAACGCCGAAAATTGTGCGAACGTGCTGGTATTATTTGAAATCGCATAAGGAAATAGTTTAAGTAAATTATAAGTTTACCTTTTTGCCCACAATAGGCGTGTGTTGTATGTGTTTGCGACGGTATTTAATGCCAATTATGGCATGTGAAATTCGATATAGGCCCTGCTATGTATGTTTGTCGGTTTATTTTTATTGTGTTGGCATTATTGCGGGATTATGTGTGTTGAATTTCGTTTGAAGTGGGCGATTTGTGTGCGTTATATTTTTTTTCTTCAAACGCCTTTGTTGGCAAATGAACTGGAATCCCTACGAGTGTGTGGAGAAAAAGGAGAAAGTGATTTGACAATTGTGCGGCGATTAGTGTAGGGAAAGGGTTACGATACGCGAGATATGTCAAAATTGACATTTAAGTGCCGTTAAAAAGGTTTGTAAGGTGTGTGTGTATAAAATAATTGGTTTAAATACTTAGTGTAATGAGAGGAGTATTGATGCTGAGCTAACTTTAGTGAAGTTGGTACTAACTGTAAATATGTATATTATATTATATAAATATCATTATTAACAAAAAAAAACTAACTTAGCCACGTTGTTTGATGTAAACAACCGTTAAGTTACTTAATAAGGAAACAGAAAATTTTTATATTACTTTTGATCGGTCAGTTTGTATGGCAGCTCTATGCTATAGTGGTTCAATCTGAACCATCGCAGGTTGTAGCATTGTTTTAAAAAATAATTTCGTGAAGATATTTTGGCAAATAAAAAAGTTTTCTACACAAGAACTTGATTCAGGTCGATCAGTTTGTATGGTGGATATATGCTATAGTGGTCCGATATCGACGCTTCTGACAAATGCACAGCTTCTTGGGGAAGAAAACTACATATGTAAAATTTTAGATAGATTTTTGAAAAACTGAAGGCTAGTTCGCATATATATAGACAGACAGACGGCCGTTGCTAAATCGACTCAACTCGTCACACTGCTCATCTATATATATATTATATACTTTATAGGATCTCCGACGTTTCCTTTAGGCTGTTTATTATACTCTGTTTAAGTTATAATAATAACATAACAACTTTATGACCAAATAATTTCCACCACTCTCTCTCTCAACCTATCAACTCCTCAACGAACTCCTCATCATCATTTATTCATTTTCAATCACAAATTTAATACAACATGTCTTTTATTGCTCTCTCTTCCACGCAGAACAAGCCGCACGTGGTGCCCAAGACTACACAAATAGCCTAAACAATAATAATAACAACAACAACGATGATGCACACTCGCCCAATAAAGCGCACTCAAGCAACGGTTCTAACGGCAGCAGCATCTCACATATGTCCACAACGAATGGCAGCAGCCTAACGAGCAGCGGCAGTGCCACATCCTCCAACAATATTGGCGCTACGAATAACAACGGCGGCAACAACAATAACACTTCACCAGCAACACGGCCTACGCTTTCACCCGCTGAACATGCGGCTGCCGCTTTGGCGCATCATGCTGCCGCAGCTGCTGCAGCACATCATGCACACTCACATCATCAACATGGCCACCATCATGCGCATCATGCACACACGCACGCCCATCATGGCCATCATCCGCACCATGCACACCACCATCCACATGCGCATCATCCGCACGCTCACCATCCGCATGCCGGCGCCACACATGAGGCATTCCTTAATGGCGCTGCGGCGGCGGCGGCGGCAGCAGCTGCCATCGGTAGCGGCATGGCCGGTGCCGGAAGTGTTGTGGGCGCACCTAATGGCCTGCTCGGACACGGTGGTGATCCTAGCGCGCTGCTGGGCGGTGCCGGTCCCGGTGGCGTAGGCGGTTTAAGCAGTAAAAAGAAGAATAAACGACGACATGGCCGTACAATATTTACGAGCAATCAATTGGAGGAGCTGGAGAAGGCTTTCAAGGAGGCACACTATCCGGATGTGAGCGCACGTGAGCTGCTCTCGATGAAGACAGGCCTGGCTGAGGATCGCATACAGGTGAGTGTGTTGTTGTTATACGAGCACATATATTTTGTGTTTTCTTTTTTGCTCTAACTCACTTTATTGCTATTTTATTTATTGTGATTGATATGTTTGCACCGACACGAAGAGTTAGTGCCGTTGTTTAGTTTATGGACTAGCCAGCTGAAAGCTGTTTGACATTTTCTGTAGTGCACAGCAGCAATCAATACTGAATTGACGAGGAAATTTTATTATATACACCAAAGTGCTTTATTGGATTTTTGCTAACTCACGTACATGTACATATATGTACGTACTGATTGCAGCGTATCATTAGATAGTCATGGATTTTTCTCTTGTTATTATTGGCTGACTATAAAAGCAACACTGCTGGCAAATTGAATAAGTGCTGCAATAGTTGCCGCAAGAAACTGTTTATATATTTTTCTAAATATTTATTTAAATTAAAATTTGCTTTTTCTGCAATGCATTGCAAAAACGACAATTCATTTAGTTGTAAATTATTTTTAATTAAATAAGCTAATTTGCACAAATGCAAAATGCAGATTTTTGCACATTTTATAAATCTCTAAAGCTTTTGTTTTAAATATTGCAATAACTGTTGCTATATTTTTTCCCTGAACTATTTGCACAAATGCGAAATGCAAAATTGTACTTTTTTTATAATATAAAAATAAAAAAAATACTGAAATAACTGTACGTACAATTTTTCACCAAACAATTTGTAAAAAAACGAAATGCAAACATTGCACTTTTTTGTGCATTTTATTAATATTAAAATTTGAAAATATTGCATAAAATATATTATTTATTATTTAAATAGGCATAACCTGTAGCTAAAAATTTTCGCTAACCAATTTGCACAAATATAAATTGCAAAATTGCAATTTTTTCACATTTGAAATTTGTTTAACAATATCGCGAAAACGGTTGTTAAAGTTTTTCCCTAAACTATTTGCACTTATGCGAAATGCAAATATGCAAAATTTCATATTCATACATATATGTATGCATAAAGATTATAAATATTGAGTAATAAAAAAATACTGCAAAAATTAAATTATTTTTATTTAAATACGCAACAAATGTAGCTAATATTTTCGTTTTTGCAAAAATGTGAAATGCGAAAAGCGCATGTAAATTTTATGAATACTAAAAAAGTGAATTTCTTTTTAAAGCTATTGGAATACCTATAACTACATTTTGCACTAACCAATTGCGAAATGCAAACAGTGCAAATTAATTAGACAAATTAAAAAAAAATTACTGCATATAATACATTATTATTACTTAAACATGCAATAACTGTAGCAATAATTTTGCACTAATAAATTACTACATATGCGAAATGCAAAAAATGCACTCCTTTGCACATTATATAAGTCTAAAAAAATTACTGCATAAGTACTGTACATAGCTACATCACAATCAACAATTACCACTTATAAATTTAATTATGTACAAATCCACAACTCAGCCATCATCTCATCATCATTAATATGACTGCGCTTCAAAACAATTGACATGTGTCAAACGCAATGCAAAACTCGTAAGGAGTTTCGACACATTCTAACTTTTCAAGTGCCATATTGACAAATGCAATACCCCTGCTGAAGCGATTTTTTTTTCGGTAGTCTCTTTTGAGAGGCACTTGCCTGACGTTTGCTGCTTTTAAAATTGAAAGGCTGCTTTGAAGGATAATTAAAAGTGTGCAATACTTGGAATTTTTATATTTGAAAGTACATTTTGTAATTACTTTATAATTTGTCATGATTCGACAACGCCATATCCTTTCGAATACTTTTTAAAATGGCGAACGCAAAGCTAATGGCTAACGGTATAAAATGATAGGTTAGCTTATAAGTATGCACTTTTAGAATATAATTGCTTTTAGTTCTAAACAAGTTTCTTCCAAGAAAGATTTTTTCCGATTGTAATATTAATGTCATGTTCCCAAAAAAAAATTGACTACGGTGGCAAGAATTTCCTAACCTTAAATCGGTTTGATATTTTAAAATAACTGTAGCCGCTAATATTTGGAGGTTATGGAAGTCGACGTTGAAATTCCAAGCTTTTTTCCAAAAATTTTTTTAAATTGATGTTATATTGGAGCATTGGAACATTCGTACAGTTAAAAAAAAGTTGGTTGTTTTAATGTTTCAAAAGTTAAGGACAGTCTAGTGCCCTTAAAAATGCCCAAAACATCCCAACAGCTCAAATGTAACGAATTTCTCTTTTTTAGCCTTTATTAAACATATTTTTAGTGTATAAACATTTTTTTAGCGACATTTTGATACAAAGTGGTATCTAGGGATTCGATCTTGAGAATCGCGGTTATCAAAAGCGCCTCAACGTTCTGTGACTCATACTACATAAAACAAAGTATTATATAAAATGGGCTACTTTACGGAAGATTGGAAAGTAAAATAATAATAAAAAATAATTTTTCGTAATTTTTCGTCAAATGCGAATTTGTAAAAAAGGTCAAAGTTTTGACCGAAAAATTAGCAGAAAAATTATCACCAAAAAAAAAACTTATAAAAATAAAGACCCACCTTACGTATTTTACTATATAATGTCACTTTGGAGCTACAGTTAAAAATTCTAGTAGATACTTGCGATAATTTCCGAGTAGCATCGTTGCCCGGTTTGAAATGCGAAATTTCGAAAACAAATCTAACCGTACCGTGTTGACTGATCCGAACTTTATGACACTACATACAGCCGATTGGGCAGCGAAAAATTTCTTTTTTCACCAAATACAGAATGGTTTTACAACCCTAAAATTTTATTAAATTCCTCGTTACATTTTCACAATAAAGCTCGTATAACTCATCATTGTATCGTTTATAATTAATTATCAGATCTATAAAGCTACAGCATTTAGTTCACAATTGCCTCCTTAAGTAAAATACCGAATCTGGTTTAAGTTGAAATTTTATCACGAACATATTATCATTTCTTAACAATTTCAAAGTTGTCTTCTTTCAAAATAGCTGATATATAGTACATACATACGAGTATATAATTTGTAGATACTTAGATTAAGTTAGATTAGATTAAAAGGCTGTTCCTTGCGACTAAAGCCAAAGGATCCTACTTGAACTGCCAAGACTTCCTAAGTATTTATCCCTGAGACTCTCTATTTGTCGTTTTAAGAGGGTTGTTTGTGGCTGCCACAAATCTGTTGAGGTGGCTAATATTAAGTTCGGCTATTTTCCCTTGTTCGCCGAAAATATGACTGCCGAACAGTTTCAACCTCAGCCTTTGCAAAATTGGAATAATGGAGTAGTGGGCACATGGCTGTTACCACCTCGCCTTACTACATACACTTTCGGCAAATCGTGTTCCACAAGATTTTTAGCATTTATATATACATATGTACATAGGTGTTAAATTTTTACGGACATTTTTTTACCAGTCTTAAAAAATTATTCTATACATTTTTTTAATATTATTTTAATTTAATTTTTTTTTATTATTATTTTATTTTTATTTTATTTATTTTTTTTAATTTTTTATTTTAATTTATTTTTTTTATCTATTATATAAATATTTATTTAATTTTTTAAATTATTAATTAATTTCCTAATTTAATTTTTTTATTTGTAATTTTTTTATTTACAAAATTATTTCATAAATTTTTTTTTTTATTATTTTTTTATATATTTTTTACCTCTTCGTACTCCTTACAACTGCGGCGATTCGCGCCTGATAAGATTTTTAGCCTTTAGAAGTATTTAAATATAACAGATTGCTCGATGTTAAAAAAATATTGTATATATATTTTACATATTTTTTTAATTAAATTTTTATTTTATTTTTTTGAATTATTAATTAATTATTATTTTTTTATTAAATTTATTTTATTTTAATTAATTAATTTATTTTTTTTTTAATTTATTTTTTATTATATTTTATTTTTATATTTATTTCATATTTTATTTTATTTTTATATTTATTTCATATTTTATTTTATTTTTATATTTATTTCATATTTTATTTTATTTTTTATATTTATTACACATTATTGTTTATTTTTTAATTACACCTCACACTCTAAATTACCTCGCCTGCTGCAGCCATTAATGTAGCACAAGTGCTCATATACAAATTCAATTATGACAAATATGTGACATGGCGCCCATCTAAAAAAAAATAAATGCAGAATTCTTGTGAGTGCATGAAAAATATCAAGTGCGTTGAGTGCCAAAGTAACGCCTACGAAATTTTTATACATACTTATGTACATAGCTAACATACATGTGCAACACAAAAGTGCCCTACTGCGGTGGCGGCCGCTACGCGCACCATGCGCCACAAATTGCAAATTAACATACAAGTACAATTGGCAATAATGTGTGGCGGATGAGCTGGCAAACACAAACGTGTGTATGCAAGTGTTTGCGGACGAGCGGGTTGGCAAAGCGGCTGTGCACAATTGCAAGAGGATAGGCACTTCAATTAAATGCAAAAAGCCAAACTACAAGCAGCATATGTATTACGCTTCACTTTCAATTTGCCGCCGTTATATTTCAATGTTTTCGCACAAGGCATTTGGCGGCAACTCTTACCCCTAAAAATAAAGCATGTTGTATGTGTAACAGGCAATATGCAAAATCAAAAAAAAAAAATTAAAAATTAAAAAAAAAACACAAATAAAAGCATGGCATACTTAGTTCTGCAGACCTATTCAGTTATGTCGTGCAAAAAATCGAAGCGCAGCCATTAAAATTGCGCACTCACACTATTGCAAGCAGCAGCGTTGCGTTCGTGTTTTACTTTTGCAAGTTTAGTGTTGTGTTTGCTGACATTTTAATACCCCTGTGTTGTTGTGTTTTGTATTAATTTTTGTTTTTATTTTTATTTTTTTTTGCATTGCATATCTTTTGATACCTTTCAAGTTTACACACATACTTTTGTTTTTGCATTTTTGCAATGCCGTGCAACAACACTTGAAAACACATGAGCCGCCAACAAATATGGCTGGCGTGCTGGCTGGCTGACTGCAGCAGAGCAACAGCACTTCGCTTGCTTTGACATTGTTGTTTGTTGGTTGTTGTTGCGCTTAAAGCTGGTTATTGCGTTTTGTTTCTTCTTTTTTGTTGTTGCTTGGCGCTTGAGAATTTTTGTGCGTATGTAAGCAAGTGTAAATGCGCACAACTTTCAAAAGCATTGCAGTCGAAGTTGTTGCGTGAATGAGAGGCAAATATTGCAGCTGTTGTGTGCAGACATACATATATGTAAGTATAGTCTTGCACTTTTGCTCAACGTTTTTCGCTGACATTCCTTTCTGCTTTTTTACTTAGATTTACGTTACTACTCAACCACATTTTCGCACAATACTTCTTAATTTGCACGAAAACTTTCTTTATCAAACTACAAACGCGCTGGCAACACCCACTCGCACTGTCTGCCGTGCGTGTAGTCTTCACACTCGAACGCTCAAATGCGTTTGCGAAGGTTAAAGTGTAGTTGCAGCGTTGTAGTGCAAAGTGAGAATGCGTGTGCGTGTGTTGCGTGCGGCTTTAAGTGCAGTGTTGTATTGTGTTGAAATTTGAAAGCAGGATTTCTTTGAAAACTTGAAATTTTTGGCACGAATAAAAGGTTTGGAGGAAGGTTATTTGAAGCAAACAGTGCGAGAATTGCGTGTTTTTGGAAATAACGCGAGTTTATTTTTTAAGCTTTATTTAAGTTTAAATTTCAATGCAATGTAATAAAATAAATTAAGTGCGCGGCCAAAGTGAAAAAAGTCTCGCATTTAAGTAAAGTTGCATTTAAGCAGCTATTAAGAAAGTTTTATACGCCAGAGGCCCGAATTTCAAGCGTTTTTTTTTGGCAATTAGTAAACAGAAAGAATTGAGCATTGAGCTAAGTATTAAAATTTTGAAATTTTTAAATTCGATTTACAATTAAAATTAGTATTAAAAATTTTAAATTTCGTTTCTAATTACAAAATCGAAATCCCAAACTTGAAATAAAAAATTTTAAATTTAGCAAATTTTCAAAATTTAATTTTTTAAATATTGAAAAATTAATTTTTAATTACGAAATCGAAAATAAAAACTTAAAATAAATTTTTTAAACCCAAAATCAGTGTTAAAAATTGATAAAATATTAAATTTTTCAAACTCAAAATTAGTATGAAAAATTGAAAATTTAGTTTTTAGTTACAAAATTGTAATCCCAAATATGGAATTAAAAATTTTGCAAATTTTGAAAATTGAATTTTTGTTTACGAAATTGGAAATAAAAATTCAAAATTGATTTTTTAATCACAAAATCAGAATTAAAAAATGATAAAATATTAAATTTTCCAAACTGAAAATTAGTATGATAAATTACAAAATAGAAATCCCAAATATGGAATTTAAATTTAAAAATTTTTTGAAAACTAAATTTTTTAAAAGTTTAAAATTTTGCAAATTTTGAAAATTGAATTTTTCAAAAATTGAAAATTTAGCAAATTTAAAATTGATTTTTTAATCACAAAGTCAGAATTAAAAGTTGATAAAATATTTTTTTATAACAAATTAGAATTTTTTTGTGTTTATATCATAGTTAATATATTATATAAATATTTAAAGAATATTCGTGACGAATTTCAAACACTTAATTAAGGAAATCGAATAATTTAAACTTGAGCTAACATTAAGGCGGCATTGAAAAAAGTAGTTTCAAGAGAGTTGCCACGACAAGATGGCTATAGATTTATAAGACCTTGGGTCTATTGTGTCCTTATACAGCTATACATTTTAAAATAATTTGAATTTTGGAAAAATTTTGAATATCTAAATTATCAAATACGCCAAAAATTAGATTTAAAAAAAATTGCATTCTCTAATTAAAAACTTTTGGAATTTTTAATTCCGATTTGCGATTACAAATTAAATTTTCAATAACTAAAATTCAAAATTAAAAACTCAATTTTTAATTCCAAAAAAAAACAGAATAAAAAATTGGAATTTTTTTTTTTTAACCTACAACGAAAATTATAAAAGAGTTATTTAAAAAATATTCGTGGCGAATTTAAAAAAAAAATATTCTATATTTTGCACTTGAGATAGCATGACGATCGCGGCGTAAAAAGTAGTTTCAATAAAAGTGGGTAACATTGAAAATAATTTGAATTGCGAAAAAACTTTTTAGAAAGATATTTTTGAATATAAATATGCCAAAAAAATTTTTTTTTTGTAATTTCTAGACTAAAATACCCCCAAAAACAGCGTTGCAAACGTCGTTTATGCGACAAAGTACGAACTCAAAGTCGGTTGGCTATGAAGCTGCCGCTTTTTTATAAGAGCTGTCATAATTGCAATAGCAAGTGCATAAATTTCCAACATCGATACAATTTTAGACCTTTTCAATATTTTGCCATATTTTACATTGTTTGCATTGCGTCTTTAAACAGCATTAGTTAATGCTCATTTTATTTGCCGCTCAATTTCAATGATTAGCCGCCTACTTAAAGCAAATTTGTTGCTACTTTTGGTGCAACACATGCGGCAGGGTGCTTTTTCGGCATTTTACAAGTATTTCAAGCATAAAAAGCGAAATGCACTCAACCGCATGTTGCAATTCACATTTTAGGCATATTTAGCGAAAAAAAATCCGCTTGCAAAACGTGCAAATTACATGCAACGCTGCAGATTGGCAGTACGCGTTTGAACTTTGCCAAAATGCCGCCTGGCGCGCTCAAGTATTTAATGCATTACCGTTAAAAAAAATGCGAAACAGCGCAATTATTAAGCACTTGCGTGTTATACGCGCACATTTTCGAGATTTCCTGCGCAAGAATTACGCTGTAGCACTTGCGCATAAAAAAAAAACATGAAAATAAGTAATTTTTCTGCGAGCTGCGAGTTTTGGTGCAACTGTATCAGTACTTAACTTGTTTGCAAAGCATATAATTTGAATTACACTTTTTTTTCGTTTGCGATTTCAAAATGCATAACTAAGCAATTTTTACTTCCACGCTTCCTTCCGCTTTGACTGCTACTTTTTTACTTGCACATTTTGTGTACATTACACGCTTTGTATAATTTTTATATAAAATTCATTTCACATTTTTGCCTCATCAGGCCGCAAATTCCGCGTGCAAAATTACTTTTCCGCCACTAGAAGCAGAAAAAGCTGAAAAAGCAACATTTAAAATTCATTATTAATTTGTATGCAAATACAGCGAGCGCGCTAAGCTTAAAAATGCTAGTACTACTAAACGACAGTGTAGAAAAATTTGCATTGTTGCCTGCTTCTAACAGGATAATAACATAATTTTTTAATTATGTTTGTTGCATTTTTAATTTCATTTCCGCCAAACAGTTTATTTTTCGTGCTTAGCTGGTTTCTGCTACCTTTTTGCAAGCGATAATTATACAATTAACCACTACAACAACCCAGTCGCTACCAACTCGAGCGCAGCGTTTACGTCTACGTCTACGTTGTTACGTCTGCCATTATTGCTACTGGCATTTACAGCAATTGTATATGTAATGCTATTGTTAATAATGTGTAATTAGAACAGAAAGTAGAAAAATATGCAAAGCGCGAAATGTAATTTAGAAAATAGTAGAGAATGGAAAGAGCAGAAGCGAGGTTGAACAGTAAGGAAAATAACAGCTGATTGTCAAACTTGGTTCAAAACTGAGATGAAACAAGTTTTAAATGGAAGGTCGTAGAGAGAAAATCGTTAACCGAAGTTAATTGTAGAGAGTTGTTTTGGAGAAAAAAATCAGCGAAATATTTTTGTCAAGCCCGGAAAGAATTGTCGCCGATCTTCTCTCCTCATTACATTAAACGTGAAACATAGACGGAAAGTGCTTGCTAAGGTGGATGCAGAGGACAGCAGCCCTGAGAGTCGCCAACCAATTCCACTCAATAGAAAATAGTCAGCCTGCTGCTGGCTACAAAACTGTAGGCATCCTTGGACGCAGGGATTGTAGAAACTGAGCTGCAATTGGTCCATCTTGGAATTCTTGGTCTGAAATAATGCGGTTCCGGGGAAGGAAAAATCCATTATAGAAGGGGGGAGCGTTTTAGTGGGTACACCACTGACGTAGGATGACGATTCCTATATGGTGCGACGGCATTTTAAACCCTCCTTACGGTCTAAAAAAAATGTTTTTAATAAAACCTTCACTGTATATATTCCTGCATTTGTGTAAGCCATATATAAATACATGGAAAGAAAACAGCTGATTGTCAAATTTGGTTCAAAGCTGAGATAATTCAAGTTATAAATTACTAAATTTTGTAAACTATTTAGCAATAATTTGACCAAATTTTTATGCTCACGAACAAGGTGCGTAAAAGTCAGTACAGTTAAGTCAGTTGCTAAGAATCTATTGTGCTGAATACTTCACTTACTTTTTCCTTATATGACAACACCATAATAATAATATCCAACCTTTTCTAGATATTATTTCTCAAAGAACCCTCGTGGAAAATTGGTTCTTGACTAACATATCCACAATAGTTTTTAATTAGAATGAGCACTTCAAGTCCCACAATTTTTATTAATACGTGAAGTCATAGCTACTGGGTTGTGAATTTTCTAAATTTTGAAACAAAAGTTAAATTTAAAATTTTTAAATATTTTTTAATAAAAAAATTAATTTAAAATTGCAATTTTTATCACAGAATTGGAGGTAAAAAATTTAATTTTATAACTATCACTCTTCTTCGTTTTTGAAGTTATAGTTTTTAATTGCAAATTAAAAATCGTAAAGTGAAATTTTAATCCTTAAACCAGAGCTAAAAATTCAAAAATATTTATTTTTAATTTTATTTTTAAGTCAGACTTTTTGATTACGTATTAAAAATTTTAAAATTTAATTTTAAATCAAAATTAAAAATGTTAAATTTTTTTGGCAAATTTAAGTTTTCATTGCAAAATTAGAACTAAGGATTTAAAAGCAGGAAATTAAAATTTTAATGCCAAAATTAGAACTCAAATTGGAAAAAAAGTTTTTAATTAAAAAATTGAAGCAGCAAATAAAAAATATATTTTTCTGGCATGAAAATTGATTTAAAATAATACTATTTAAAGATATTTCATATTAAATGTAATTAAGCGCAAAATAATTAAATATTTTAAAAATTTTGCTTTCCAATTGCAAACTTCTTCATTTTTTTCAAGTTTTTAAATTTTCGTTTCAAATCTTAAACCGATTGTTACCGACCGATTTTTCATATTAAATTTAATTAAGCGCGCAATAATCAAATATGATAAAAACTCTGTTTTCCAATTGTAAACCTTTTCTTATATTTTTTTTTTTGTTCAAGCTTTTTAATATTTAATTAAAATCTTAAACCGATTTTTAGAATTGAATATTTATTTTAATTTTTCCATCTGGTATTTGTGATGAGAAATTTCAAATTATTTTTAATTAAGATTTTAGGTATTACAAAATAATAAGAAACTAGTTCCATCTTTAATTCAATGCTCTTTTTAATGCGTTATTTGCAATCCTGGATACATATGCAAGCTTTAGATATTGATATTTTTATACGGCGATTAGAGTAATAATTTTCTCCTTTACAATTTTTACGCAAATCAATCATTATAATACAGTGGTTAGAGCAGCAGCTCTCCTGGCTCATATT
This sequence comes from Bactrocera oleae, assembly GCF_042242935.1. Lineage (NCBI taxonomy): Eukaryota > Metazoa > Arthropoda > Insecta > Diptera > Tephritidae > Bactrocera > Bactrocera oleae. The sequence continues at coordinate 9,176,773 of NC_091539.1, forward strand.
ATATTATATGTCAAACGTGCATGAATTGTAATAATGAAATAATAAAAAAAAGTCACATATCGTTTAAAATATATGTTCTTTCTTTAGAAAGTTCAAAAGCTTTGAACAAAGTATGCATAATAATGTAATTAACGTCTAAAAAACATAGTTTGAGTGTAGTTACACAATAGCAATGATTCGAACAATAAAAATATGTGGAAGAAAAACATAAGAGAGTTTAAAATGAGCTGTATACTATGCCGAAAAAAAAGGTTGTCAGTCATGTTTTAAAGAGAGTACACACGAATCACACTCTTTAGGGTATAATTGGAAATGAATTAGTTGGTGACTAATACATTTACATACATACTTTTAGGATACAATTAGGTATTAATTAGCCTTTTGGGTATAAACCGGTAAAAAGGGTATTCTTTATAGCGAATACTCGAACAAGTGGAAACACTTTATGCCATATAGAAAGATCAAAAGTGCTTTTAGACAAATGTTACTTTAGAACTAACTTTAGAACGAACTTGTTGCATTTTTTGCAGGGTTGCATATAAAAATATATATTTGTTATCGATTAAAGTAACAGCTATAACCAAGTTGTAACGAGAACAAAAACCGTAAATATCGTGACACTTGTTAGCAACAACAGTTTGCATTGAGAATAAAAAATAAACGTTTAACGGTACTTAATGTTGTTTAAACGCTATGAAGTGCATAAAAAACACTTTAAACTGCCAGTATAAATTTTTAAACACATTAATCAACACGTTATAAATGATGATTGTGTGCAACAACAAAAAATACAACAATTTTGAAGGGCGAATCAGTTTTTAAACGGCATTACAAACTTGTATAGCCTACTAATCGATGCACATTTAAAACAACAAAAATTTTTGAATATTTTAAAACCAGTTACAACAAAAAACTACCCGCTCATTTGATTTGAAACAACATTAAGACCAGTTAAACCCTCGTGAAATGTAGCTGGCAGTTGAATTTCTGTACTCGTATGTGACATTATTGCTTTTAGGTTGGGCAGAGAGTTGGGAAGAGCGGAAAAAGAGACGGGTGATTAAATTAATTTTAAAGCAATTCAGGCTTGACTAGCTCACTGCAATATTTTTGTTGTTTTAAGAATTATTAGAATTATTTCGATATTTTATATCTCGATAGTAGTTACTAGACTAAAAAAATAAAAGCTTTGTACCTAGAGGCGTAAACTCCGGAACGTTTTTCAGCTCAATTCAGACAAGAACTGCTTCTGTTTGATTTTGTAGTGGTTATCCAAAACCAAGAATCTTATTGCTCAATATAAGCTTTAAGAAGCCTTGCTGTACACAACTGAGCTATCTCTAATAGCCGCGAGGTTTTCTATCACATACCACAGCAATTTATACTCGACTAATAAGTACCAATAATATTTTAAATTTTCGGAGTTTTTTAACACATTTTTATTAAGATTTTCAGTCTCTTTCAAAAGAATCTATGCTTTAAAGATATCTTCGTATCAAAATTGAGTTTAAACATGTGGCAGTATGATTTTGAAATCAAAATAATGGATAAAAAGTGAGGTTATATAAAAATCTATTTCTGAAGAGACCTCTCATGCTAAGAAATAGTGAATCTTATTGTATTTAAATTTTGTGATCTGTTTATTTTTGAGCTTGAAAATAATGCTTTGGAGTTGGCTTCCAAGCTTAATTGAGTATTTGCTAAAACTGCTACCTCTATCAAAGTCAATACTGCACAAGCTACATTTTCTCATCTTTATATTCTGAACAGAATTTTAAATGTTTTCCAAGAAGAGACCCTCTAAGTATATGAGTATATATAAATGATCAGCATTACGAGCTGAGTCGATTTAGACATATCCGTCCGTCTATATATACTCGAACCAGTCCCTCAGTTTTTGAGATATCAAACTGAAATTTCGCACACATCCTTTTCTTCTCAAGAAACTGCTCATTTTTTGGAACCGCCTTTATCAGCCCACTATAGCATATACTGAAATACAAACTGAACGATCGCAATCAGGTCCTTGTTTGCAAAACTTTTTTAATTGACGAGATATGGTCACGAAATTTGACATAGATTATTAAACAAGGCAACGCTATAAACACCGAACAAATTGTTGAGATCGCAGCACTATAGCATAAAGCTGACATACAAACTGAATGATCAAAATCGACATAAAATCTTTTGATATATTTTTTTGCTATAAGAAATGCACCTGTGTGGGGTATTATTATAGCTTCGCTGCTGCCCAAGTAAACGTTTTTTCTTGTTGTTATTGTTTTTCTAACTTACTGGCATCAATGCTTCGCTTAAATTTGGAAACATTGGAATTAGGGTGCATTTGCGTGTTTAATTGTTGTTGTTAACTCATAGCTGATTCAATTTGCTATTTATATGACAAGTGTTACAACAACAAAACAACAATAATAACAAGTAAATTAAACAAATACTCGAATAAATAGTCGAAACAGTAACTGACAAGCAAACAAGCGCCCAACAACAAGTGTAAAATCAACAAAACAAGCAAATCACTGACATAAGCAACAACAATAACACGAGAAAAGAAACAAATAAGGGGTTGCTGCTAATAGATAATGCACCCATTTGGTGTTTCACATAAAAGTTGCAAACAACAACTTTGCTGTGATTCAGTCATGTGCAAGAAATTTCTATTTGCCGCTTCACATTGTCTAATTTTAATGCACTGTATAGGCAAGCATACTAGCAAAGTAGCTGTTTTTCATGCATGTAACTTTTTTACCCTCCGCCGAAAGCACCTTGGAGAATTGCAACACGCGTTCGCGCCTATTCGCCTTTATTGCACATTAACCGCTACTCAAACTATCTCTGCGCTGCACAGCTGAGAACGCACATTTCGGGTCTACATGCAGCGTGCCTGCAAGTGCGGAGCAATTTTTCTCACGCAAACACTTGAAAATTGTGGCAAATGAGCGCGTGTCATGTGCGCGTCGGTCGCCGCAAGCTTGTTGCGAATTTACCCACCAACTTGTTATAATATTTTCCATGCACCCGCTGCCAAAAACTTTCGCTGCAAGTTGATTTTTTTTCCACACAGCCGCTCAAGTTGTCCCGCGGGAGTTGCTACTCGTGCGCCTAATAGCTTTCTTCACGAACTCTGCGCTATTTTCTTGTACTTTTTCCACTTCATTCACATTCATTTGGTAAATGAAAATGAATGAAATTTACCGAACTATTTAAATGTGCTTTGTTATTTTTTCGGCGTACACTTGTTCGTTGTTGGCACTATTATGCTCGCAATTACCGTTATTATCGTGTATCAGTAAAAATAGCAAAGTTACACACTGACTTTTCGCAATCGTTTATTTAATTAGTTTTGGGATTTACTGCCGCCTAAGTAGCAAGCAACTGTTGATAAGAGTCTAAGAGATAAATTAGTAGAAAGAGCTGAAAAGCACGAATAACAAGTATTGGAGGCACCACTCTACAGTAATTAGGGTTGATGTATAGTTAATTTATGATTGTGGGAAAATAATGTAAATGCTTACAAGTAGAACGGGATATTTTCCTTGTAAATGATTTTCATTTAGGTATATATCAGTTATTGCTCTTAAGTAATTTTTCGCTGGACAAAATATAAAAGGCAAAATATTAGAAAAACCCAAAAAAAAACCCCTACAATCCTTAATAACACATCCGTTTGCACCATATTTGAATATTTTCTCAGCTGAAAGCTCACCAAACACATTACAAGTATAACGCTAGTTAGTTTCTAAATGTTATACGTTCTATTTAAAAGAGTAAAATTAAAGAGTAAAAATTGGAATGAGTCATGAAAATTTTGCAGAGAACATAAATAAGTAAAGCTAGAATATTAAAATTACGCTCGGAGAGCACTATAAAAGTAGATGCTAAAAAAAGTGAAAAAGTCTTAAAAAACGATCAAACAATGTCAGTTTTTGCTTAGGCTTTCCATTTGGTTCTTTTAAGGGACATTTACCATTTATTCTGGGTGCAAATAGAAAAAAAGTAAACGAATTTCTCTCGTTCAGCCTTAAGAAATCTGTATTTGACTGCAAGCATATAATTTAGTATATTAACATTTTGATACAATATGGTGGCTGCTGCCCCAATCTAAGAACTCAAATGTTTTCAAGATCGTCTATATGGCGACGGTGTTTCTAGGAACTCGTGCTATCTAAAAAAAATTGAAAAAATATTAAACTTTAGTTAAACTTTCAAGTACCATCTTTTCCCAATAGCATCATCGCGCGATTAGAAAAATGGTGTTACGTGCTGAAGCTGACCCACACGACCGCTCGACACTACAGCGGATTGGACAGAGATACTTTGTTTTTAATATTCTTCCAATAAAGTAATGTTTTTAAGAGCCTAAAGTGTACGTTAAGTAAAAAAAAAGTGAGTTTTGAAAATCCCAGACTGGGGACTCAGAGTATAAAGTGTAATTTATGTAAAAAAAATTCATTTTTAAAATCTTAGACTGGTCGAACACTTTTAAGCTCCTAATATTAGACCCTGAAGTGTACTTACCATAAAAAACCATACATTTTTGAAAATTCTAGCTTGGTCTAATCTCTGAGCCTAAAGTATACTTTATTTTGAAAATCCTGGGCTGGCCTAATTCCTAAGCACCTTATATTAGAAGGTAACTCCAAAAAACTCCAAAGTTTTGAATATGGTTTCCATGTTCAAAATGTTTATCAAGCAGAAAGTTGGCCATAAACATTATAACGGTAGTTGGTTTCTAAATATTATGCGAGTTGTGTTGCAAAGTGTAAAAATTAAGACCAAAAATCCAAATGAGTCAGGTTAGAGAGCATACAAATAACGCAATCAAGTCAAAGCTACTCATTAAGAGCTCTGTAAGCTATGAGCCCTTTTCCCTTTCGTTTTTTCTCTTTGTACCTGTTTTTATCCGCTCCTTTTAAAATATTTCTACTAATCTTGCATTACGAATCCTATTATCCATTTACTAATTACTGACTCATTTTACTTCGAAGCTCTAAACTAAAAGCGCTGATTTATAGAGGACAAATGTTAGTTTATCATTTGCTATGTTAAAAAAAGGGTTTTATCGTTATCTTATTTAGTGCTTAGTAGAGCTGATGATCGCTATACACATATCGATAATTTGGGTTCATCAACGGTTGGATATCATCTTTTCAAATTAAAACCATGCAGGCGAGGCGATATTTCTTTGTTTTCACTAAAACTTTTCGCATTTGTGTTTCTATCGCTTTGGGTCTGTGATAAAAGTAGAGATTTGCAAAAACCGTAGAGAACGAAAATGTATTTTAAGCGATGATAAGACAGTTGCCTTCTTGCTATACTTTGGATATTACGTTTGGATATAATTTTTTCGACTAAAATTCATATAGACAAGACTGAGAAACCAAAGTAACTATTTTTGAACAAAAATTTCCGTGCTTTGGATTTCTATTGCTTGTGGTGCTGGAAATTGAAGAGACTGGCAAGAATCGAAGAGATCGCGAATGTATTTTAAGGGTTGATGAAACAGTTATCTCCGCGCAAATAATGCCATTAATCGAATTATCACTGCAATTTAAGCCATTAATCAAATTATTATTATTTCTCTACAAACAACAAATTTCAACAAAATCACAAAAGTGTGCCAGCAACAAATCATATATGCACCACTTAGTGCTCACCTTATGCGACCGCTACTGTCAGCTGCTAACCTTTTTCACACATATCACATATAAAATCGCACAAATTTAATATATAAATATTTACACAAGGCCACATTTGAAATGACCAAATATTTTTACATTTTTAAGCACATACACGCACACCGAAATCCGCGCGATTTGCAATGAAAAAATACATTTTCTTTAATTAAAGCACATAGCAAAGGCTCAAATCGCCATGCATGTATAAATATATGCACACATTCATATATATGAAACTGCGAAATGTAGTATGATAGAAATGTGCTCATATTTTGAATGAATTCTTTTAATTAAATATCAAATTTCAATTCCTTTTGCTGTGAAAAGAAGGCACAACAATGCATGAAGGCGGTCGGTGCTGAGCGTAGTGAACGGTATGCGGTTTGTTGTTGCTTTTGTTTTTGCTTTTCTCCATTATTTTATTTTATTTACTGGTCTTTATTTGATGATGCGCGCAAATTCAGCTGACCATTAACACTTTTAGATGAATGGTAGCGAAATTATTATTATAATTTTTTTTTTTTGCTTCAAACTTAGTGCACACGTTCTCAACGTGACAGCATTGGCCTTCAAACGCAGCATCATTATTATTAGATACAACTAGGCCTTGTTGATTAATGAGCAACTAATTATTATCCTGTTGTGCACACAAACACCAAAGCGATGTAGTAGGAGATACATAACAGTAATACACCGAGTATATGATTTCGATATGTGAGAACTAGCAGGCACAGTTTTGTCAAACGAACAAATTTTTCCATACACTAAGCAAATAAGGCAAACCACACACTTCAACAAATTTTACTAGGCGACCTTTAGAGCGCATAACCAATTCGATAGCAAAGCCTGAAATCGCGCATAAAGCCGCAACCACCCGCTGACTGTGCATGCGCCAGCGGCATGTGCCGTTATAGCGCAAAGGTGGTGAAAGCGTGTATATACGAGTTATTGCGAGTGGGGCATTTGCTATACTTATATAAAGGAAATAATTTTATTTCAATTTCCTTTGCTGCGCCACCATTTTGTGCGCCAAACTAACCCCCAAAAATATGCAGAGAATTATATACATATACTTCTACTCACACTTTGTCGGCGCTAGGCATTAATTTCAATACGCGCACTTCTGCTTCGTTGCAATGAGTTTTCGTTAGTAGTTGAGTGGCTGCAGGCGGCCGTGCTCATTACTAATTACATAATTACATTGGCAAATGCTGAGTAAGTAAAGCAGAAGTTATTAATATGATTTCCTATGGCATAGAAGTACTGCCAATCATATTTTTTCACTTTTGAATGCATTTAACAATTGACAGCGTTGCAAATGAACAAGTGGAACATGAAAGAAACACACAAGAAACATTAAAAAAAATAATAATAAAAGCAACCGAAACATAAACCACATTTTACATTTTCTTGAAACGATTAACAAAAAGGTAAAAAATTAAAGCGCTTTTTTGAAGTTTTCAAGTATTTTATGCACTCAAAAGCATCCCTGTGTGTTTTTTTTAATGCGACTTCTATTTGGCGATGTATTTTTAAGTATTTAATCATATGATGCCTTGAGAGCTTTAAAAGATTTTCTTAAAATTTCAGCGGCTTTACATATATAATCGGCAAAAAATTGGAAACCACTACATTTTCAGGACAATAAAAATATTGAATCGTTTCAACATGCCTAGAGAGCTTTCTAAACTCTAAAAGCTTTTCTACAAAATTTAGCGGTTAGAAATTTGGAACCACTACATTTTTGAGTTAATAAAAAATACAGATCGGTTTTATATGTCCTAAGCTTTATAAAGTTTTTAAAGCTTTTCTTAAAAATTTAGCGGTCATATGTAGTCCGGTAAAATCTCGAAGCCACTAAATTTTTGAGACAATAAAAAATTTAAACCAGTTTTAAAATGCCTTGAAAGCTTTAAAAGCTCTAAACGCTTTTCATAAAAAAATCAGTGGCTGTATGTAGTTCGATAAGATTTCAAAACCACTAAATAGCTGAGGTAATAAAAAAAATATAGAACCGTTGCATAATGCTTAGAGAGCTTTATAATATCGTAGCTAGTTAGACTTACAGCAGGACTTTCTGTAGTTTAAAACCCACACTCTTCAGTTTCTCTAACTAACTCGCAGCTTCAAATCTCAAAATCAATAACTAAAAGTATACTTTTTCTCTACTTCTTACAGGTTTGGTTCCAAAATCGTCGCGCTAAATGGCGTAAAACGGAGAAATGTTGGGGCCATAGCACAAAAATGGCCGAATATGGTCTCTACGGTGCCATGGTGCGACACTCGCTGCCACTACCCGAAACTATACTGAAATCAGCTAAAGATGACGAGTCGGTGGCACCCTGGCTACTCGGCATGCATAAGAAATCACTCGAAGCCGCCGATATACTGAAATCGGATGAAAGTGATCGCGAAACACCGACCTCAGACGACACGAATACCTCCTACTCCGCTGGCAGTACACACAATTCACCGATCTCTTCGTTCTCCATATCACGTTTACTCTTCGACGCACCATCCAAACACAAGCGACATCATGATGTGGGGAGCAGCGGTGTTATGGGTGGCGGCATGGATCTAGCTAACGGCGCTATGAGTGGTTTGGCTGAGCAAGCACATGCACAGGCGCACGCACATGTTATGCAACATCATCCCTACAATCAACAACAACATTTGCAACATGTACAACATCTGCAGCAATTACATCAACAACAATTGGCCGAACAGCATGCTGAAGCGCAACGTCGACAACAAGCAGCACACCAACATCAACAACAATTGTTGGCGGCGGAAGCGGAAATGCAACGCAGGCGACAGGAGGCGCATGAACAGCGTGAACGCGAACGTGAGGCCGAGGCGGATGAGGAACCGATGTGTGATGATGATGACGATGAATGTGATAGAGAAGAGATTGACATCTGTGACGATGTGGACGATGATAAGGATATGAAAATGTTATTGAGCGCTGAGAATGCGGCGAAGCGGATCAAGCAGGAGAGCAGCGTGTCAATGGCTTTGGAGAGCAGATGAAATATGTGTATTGATGTGTTATTGTAAGAGGGGTGTAGTGTACAAGGCGAAATTTTTTAACTCAAGCATGGTGTTATAAGAATACTGGAAGAAAAGTGAAATTTTGAAGTAAATTGGCCAACATGCGCAGCTTTTCGTTAAACCCACGCTTGTTTCATGGTTTTTTATGCACCTAAATTGAAGAGATTAGGGAGAAAGTCAAGTAAAGAGCGCACAATATGAGCATTTGAAAGTAATTATAGTTTTTCTTATATATATGCTGTTGAGAAAATATAATTATTTGTAAAATTGTTTGTAAAGTAGAAATTTAGAGCTTCAGGGAAATATGTGCAAGTATAAAGCTGGTCAAAAGTCATAAATTTGTAACAAAAAAATAGTTAAAAACGATATTTACAAATAAAGTTAAAGTTAAAGATTACACAACAAAATTATATCTAAAAAAATTTTCACATTGTCTTTCAAAATCTGCGTCAATACTTTTATTATTGCCTAGACAATACTTAGATTGCTGACAATTCAGATCAATAACGGCTTAACAAAATTTAATTAAATCGAATAAAAACTTAGGTTCACAATTAAATTCTTAAAACTTTCGTTTTTCCATTAAAATCAGCTTTAATGCACTGCGCTTGCTGATTTATAAATATTGCATTTAATTCACATGTGCACTGGCCTAAGCAAATAACTATCGATTTTATTTCGATTGTTAAAACTCACCGCACAAAAAATACGCAATGTAAACACTATTTTTTCTAATAAGTGCACATTAAAATATTATAATTTTAAATATATAACAAACAACGAAGCTTTTACCACAGAAAAATTCGCAGCTGACCGAAAAAATCTCACATTTAATATTGTATTTAATAGAAACAATTGACACTACATGCAGCGACATGATCAATAAATTCACACGAATATAAACAATGTTTGTATGTTAACAGTAGTTTTGAGCATTTACTGCCACTGTCAATATTGCAAAGATATATGTATGTATATGTTAGTATGTGAGAAGCGGTAAAAATGCATTTGAAGCACAAATTATACATTAAATATATTTAAATGAAAGCAAAATCAAAGAAATTATAAATATCTAATGAAATAAAAAAGAAAAGGTATAAACTACAGTAAGCAACAAATACACTATTTCTACTTTGAAGCACATGATTTGAAATTCGATTTAAATTATTATAAAATATAAACATGTATAGCATAAAATGTAGTTTTTAGGTGTAAGCAATTTTCATTGTGATTTAATTTAGTAATTTTTAGTTTTATTTTACGTTCGTACCCAGTGTTGTATGTACATAAATATATAAATAATAATTTAAAATCGAAAATTACTTAATTAATATTAAGGGAGTTCTTACTTTAAGCTTTGCAAGTCCGAAAGTGTTCTTTGATTACTAACTGCTAGATGTAATATAAATTTTATAAAAGCAAATGCTAACCAAATAACACGAAATAAAACTTAAATTGAAATAAAACCAAAAACAATAATAAAATAATAAAAAATATATTAAAGTTTAAATAAAATAAAAATGTATTTAATATAAAAATAAAAAAGAGCAATAATGATGAAAATAAAAAATAAAAACATATATACTATTAATAATGCAAAAATCAATAAGTAATAATAGAAAATAAAAGATTTTAAAAAGAAAGTAGTTTAATAACTATTATAATATCAACCAAATAGTATCAGTATAATAAAAAAATATATAAAATTATAAAAATATTAAAAAATATATTAGAGTAAAATAAAAAAAAAACATAAAAAAGTATAATAAAAACATATAATAATAACAAATATTAATTAATAATACAAAATAATTTTACAAATATGCAATTAACAAAAAAAGGTAATAAGTATAATAAAAAAAACTTAGATGAAGTAATAAATTACATAAAATAATTCTTAAAAAAAAATCTAACAAAATAAAAAATTAAGTATAACAATTCACACAAATTTAAATTGATTACACATTAAAATAAAATAGACACAAAATTATCATTTCTATCTTAATTTACTGCTACGCCTTAAGCATTGTAAATATATTGAAAAAAGAAACATAAAAATCTATATGCACACACACTCATTTATTCCGCACATTATGCGAGTACTCCATAATCTTGTAGCTTTAAACACTAGATTCTAATTAATGCGAAATCAAAGTAAAATAAATATTAATAAATTCTGAATAGAAAACGCACGAAATCAAATAAACAATGAATCTTCGAAATAAGTAAATTATCTATTGTATATGAAAATTTAATTACACATAGTACACCTAGAAAATGAGCAAACAAAATGTGGAATAAAAGATCTATAAAAGCAAATAAATTGAAAGTTGTTTCTTTTAAAAAATATATGTAATAATAAAGGGGAACTAACGTTAGTGACAGGTTTTTTTGTTTTTTTTTTTTTTTGTGATCATTTTATACATATATGTTAAAATTATGAAATAAAACTTTTTTCTTTTATTGTTGCAACCGAATTTTATTTTTCACATGTCATTTAGAATGAATAAAAATTATGCATTGCAGCTTGCGAACGGAATTATTTTCGAACTCTCTTTACCGTTCACTTCATATTTAACGAAAGAAGTTTATACCGCCAGTGTTTTTTCGGCCTTTATTTTCAATCATTACAAAAACATTAATCGGAGCAAACCTAAAATAATATAACGCCAAGCACTGTCTACACTGCATCTTCTAGAATTATTTCAAGAATGATTTAAACCAAACAACAACAACAACATGCTTAACCTCGTAACACAAAATAGTCTGCACAAATTTATATGCTATAAGTATTTAACTTTCAGCGGAAATAAAAAATACGAGCAAAAAATAGTACGCGTATATGTAGTCTCGTTAATAAAACATCATTCAAATAACCTTGCACTACCTTATCATTCTGTATGCCGGCAAGGCAGTTTTAGCACTGTCAATTTGACAGCTCATTTCGAATTCGACTTCGACTTCGCACTTACATAACCTAACCTCGAAATTTTGACAGTTGTCTGCAAGTATCAGCGAATATTTTTCCATCCGCTAACAGGCTAAATTATAAAGCAAGTGAGTGTAAAAATAAAAAGTTAGTAATACAAAATAAGTAAAATTTATATGCTTTCAGCAAAATGGCTGGAGATTCACATGCTGAGGATGCTAAATTGTCTGGACTGTCGAAACATTTCAATGGCTCCACAATGCGTGGTCGCGCAAATGTCAGTATATGCATGCATGAGAAAAACTGAATGCAAGAATTATATAAACCCTTTTTTTCCATGTACAACTCCAGGTTGCTAAGGCTACTTATGCTGTGATAGGTCTCATCATTGCCTATAATGTTGTCAAACCCAAGAAGAAGTAGAGGAGTACAACACTTATTTAAAGCCAAAACATAGCGATACAACTCAATTCGTAATGCTGCCAATGGCACAGCTGCAGTAAAAATTTGTTGTGCTGGTGGGGAGTTGACGATATAGTTTATGGGGGAATTTATTGCTTAATTTGCAGTTGGAATTATGCGTTTCTTAAAAAAGTGTGAAATAAAATCGTATTGATGCCAGTAAAAATGAAGTTATTTTATAAACGTGTTTACTACTAGCTTATAGAATTTTCTGTACATGTATATTTATATCCTTGCACTGTCATCCAAACAGCGAAAGTTTTTGCACCCACGGTATAAATTAAATTCATTCATTACTAATATTACCAGAAATGTAAACGCTTACTTCCGTGTTTTCGTGTCTTAACGATGAACCCCTTTTTAATGCAATAACTATAAAGTTAATAGTCAGCAGCAGAATTTGTAATAAGGATTTCTAAAATTGCAAAAAAATTTTGTGTTAGTGTGTTTAGAAAAAAAAACTATGCTTCGTTTTTTCTAGGATAGAATGTAAGTTCTCTTTTTTTATTAATACGTTTTTTAAACTTTTTCATTTTGAGTACAGCCTTTAGGCGGTTTGCGTGCAATTCTCTTTATATTTCGCCTTTATTTTTCATGTCTGACATTATTTAAGCATGCATTTCCTAAAAGAATGTATTGAAATATGTGGTTTTATTTAATTGCAATACTTATTTAATATACATTTAATACTTCTGAATCTGAAATCTAATAAATTTAATTTGATTTTTATTTGGTGGGCAGCACTCCCGCCAGCAATTACCATATTTACTGAAACATTTGATCCAAACACCAAAATATCAAACTTGCATAATTTAAACTGACCGTTTATATATATATGTATAATTAAGTAACTGGCTTTAATATTAATTATAGTAATTACCTTTTTTTTGTCTCTACGTTTCTAATCATGGTATAATCAATCATTTTGCTATGATTTGAGAAGTAACATTCGTAAGCTCAGCGTATTTTAATAGATTTTATCCAGTGTATACGCTAGTTAGTTCGCATTCAACTCAAGTTTGCATTTTTATTAAAAAAATTTATTTTAAGTTCGTTGAGGTTACAAATATTTTTGCATGAGTTACTGCAATTTTTCCATCGATTTTCCTGTCTACTTCAGCGCAACCAATTTCAATTTACGCTATGAAGAAGTTGAGTTGTTAATATCTTTAAATCGTGCACAACTTAATCTCTTAATTTATATTTTCAACAGTCAAACCGTAATAAGTTCAAATGAATTACAATTCAGAGGAAAAAAAGAAATGTATAGAGTTATACATATACCATACATATGTAATATACATTAAAGTTTCTTTCTTCGTGGGTCTTAATAAAATAATCAGTTGGGACGCATATCTCAACAAAAAATTTAAATTATTCTGTATTCAAAGTTATTATATACATACGTAAGTATGAATTAATTTTATACATATTCTTTTTTTGTTAATACATATTAAAATATGTTTTTGGTAGCTTTTCGGTTAGCTTGTTACATATACATTTGTATGCACCTTTATTATTATTATTATTTCTAATAAGCATATACATTTTTCAATAAAATTACTTCATATTTGTGCATGAATGTAGTGTCACTTGCATTATTATTGCACGAATTTACTTGCCATGTGTTTTTGCAACATATTTGCTTGACAATATTGCGCCTAATTTTAATGCTATCCATTATAATTACAGCTACATGCTACCATTTTAAAATTACGCGTCCGAGGACACTAATTTAACTGAATCACTGCTATTTTTTTTATTAAAAAAAATCACTTTAAATGTTACTTAAACGACTTAAAACGATCACGCACTTCACTTATTACAAATATATTATATTTTGACCATAAATAACACACATAACACTTTTTATTTCATTTTGTCACATTTCCTTCTAAACAAATTTGTTAAGCACTTGACCGGATGTAGGAAACGCGGTCTCAACTAACTTGCTACAGACTTGCCAGATTAATGTTTACGCTTCCTTTTCCGACTCAAAATTAAGAGCTGCCAGATTAAAAAAAAAACTTTTTTGCTTTAGCGCTATCAGCTATGCCGCTATAAAAAAAAGCAGTGACAGTTTTAAGAGCAGTGTAGTTCAAAACAAATGTTGCAGGTTAATAATTTAGGTATACATTAGTGTATATACTTGTGGTTTGCTTTATTTACTTTTTTTTTTTAAATACAACTAATGTATCAGCCATATTGTGTTTCTGCATTTTGTTCTTTTTAATTACAATAGAAAATTGCATAGGGTTCTTCCGTTATTATTTATATAAAAGAAAACTATTTTCAATATCATGTAGGCTAATTAAAAATATATATGTTCATACGTATATGTTGTAATGTTAATATTTTTTAAAAATAATTATAATTATATGAATAAATTGGCGTAACATAATAAAGTATGTATGTATGTATATGGAATTCTCTCATTCGCACTCATTTTTGCTGCATTCCTTTTGTTTCCCTGCATCGTTTCCGCTTTCCGCTTGCTTTTTTTTGTTGTTTAAACGCGCTACTCGTGAGCTAGTAATAATTTTCTTACTTCTTCGGCTAGTTGGCTAGACGTTACTGCTACTATTACTGACGTTTTGTTATTCCTTTGTGGGGTGATTTTTTCAGTTGGTTTAGTATATATTTGTGAAAAGTGAAAAACATTTTACTATAGCGTACGGCAGCATTTCACTATAGTACCCTTTTCTCCATCTTGCTGATTGCTTATGTGTGAACACTCTATTTCTTTAGTTGAATTCAATATTTGCTACTAACGCATGTATATATGTATGTTAATTTTTATTTCAATTTGGATCTGCTAATATGTTAAATTTTAACTTTATTTTCACGTGTAAGTATTTTAGTAGTTAATTCTAATTCTTCGTGCATATACACTCAATAAAACAGGTCGCTGTTGCTGCTTTTGTGACGTTTTCTCGTCCTTTCCAATTCTGGCGAATTGCTTTTTGTTCAGCCTTCAAAATTAACCGAACACTTAATTATGCATCCGTAAGAGCTCTAAGCATGGTTTGCTATATTGTATTTGTATTTTGTGTGCAAATTGAAAATAATCAGAACAAAATTGAAGAATTGAATTAGTTAAAGGATATTTGTATAAAAATTCAATACATCTGAAAATATTTTGTGTGTACTTTTAATACTCGTACGAAGTGAATGAAAGTCGCGTTGTATTTAACTGTGGTGATGCGGCCATTTTGAATGGTGTTCGTTAGACATTACTTTTGGGTTAAGAATTGTTAGTGACAGAAATTGCATTCTTTCCGTAAATTTTATATATATATATATAGCGATATAACAAATATGATTGTGGAAATTAAAATAAAATTAAATTGAGCCTTGCGGTTACCACATCGGCATGTATTGTATTTACTGATTTGATACGAGGGATATATTTTACTTTGCAAAACTGACACCACGCGTTTTTTGATAAAATATAAATGTATAAAACATGGCACCAATTATTTTTTTTAACTAAGTAAAATATTAAATATTTGTAAAGGCAAAGATATTTACATCAGGAAAATATAGGAAAGCAGTTTTAATTTAAAAGCGCTCTGAGCAAAACGGCTAAAACTAAGTAAGAAAATTTTATAGGTGTGTTTCAAAATACCAGTTGTTTTTGTGATTTTTTACATAAAAAATTAAATAAATGAAAACAGAAAAACTATATAACAATTAAATTTAGATTAAAAATTAATTTATATACTCTATAGTAATAATATAGGATAAAATCAATTAAAATTAGTTATTTAAAATTCAATGAATTGAAAAAATAAAAATAAATCTAACAAAAAAATCTATATTACTTATTTTATAGGAAATAATAAAACAAATATTGTTGTTTTCGGGGCTTCCTTTTTAATCTGGAAATTTTATATTTTTTATGTAGTTTTTTGTTTTCATTTGTGTGTGTTTTATTTATAAACATCATCATACTTTAGGATAGTTAATATTTATAATTACTATTTTCGTTATGCATTAAAATTAACTGTCGCTTGCGTTTTTGTACAATTAACTTAGGAAACAGTTTTTTAAACTTTAAAATTAATGTTACATTTGCGGTTTTCAAATGACTTGGTTTAAAAACTGTATTCAGCTACCATTTAAAATCAAAAAACAAAAAAAGTCCAAATTTGTATTAATAAAAGAAAAAATATTGACACATACATTGTTTGCAACACGTTTACCATTTACAAAAAATATTCTACAAAGGGTTACACACGGTGAGGCCACTCAAATGATAGCTTTGGTGTGAAGTAAAGCGTTTGAAGATTCAACTTTTGCAAGCATTGTCGCTTGTTTAAAATAAAATATAAAATTATACATAATTTGTAAATAAAAGTACAGAAGTGATCAAAAAAAAAATAATATAGGTGTAAATAATATCATTGGCGTAGCAAACAAGAAGTATTACTTAGATAACTAGGCTTCATTTTTTAGACAAAATAAATTTTATTACTATACACAAACACCAACGCTGTTTTGTTGTAAACTTGTAATTGTTTCTAATACCATCTATAAATATCCTCACCATCTCCAACACACTTAATATTTCTGCAATTTACTTTTTGAATATTTTCCCAACGCCTAATATACCTGTTTGTCCGTCTGTGTGCAGTGCATGTGTTGATTTAAAGACTTTTCAGCTAAAGTAGAAGATAATGTATTTCTTTATTTTGCAATTTTTGTGTATTTTTTAATTTACTTTTAATATTTTTTTTATTTACTTTTTTCCATTTGTTTAAGCAGTGTTTTAGGTTAACTTTCTTACGCTTTATGTAACGCTTTATTTTTGCTTGGCGCTTTAAACTACAAATTAATATTTAAATAATGTATTTTTTTTTTTGTTTTATAAAATAAATAAAAAATGTATGTATGCATTATTATTTCTTGATTTTTTTTTTGTTTTTAAGAGAAATACATATGTAAATATTATTATCGATATATAATGATTTGTTTTAATAATATATGTATATATAAAAAAAAAATATTTTTAAATGAATCATTTGTGTTTAATAGTAGATAATAAAGTGTAAATAATAGCAATATAATATTTATGTATTAATGTGTTTGAGTGCGACATTTTCAAGTGGTTACAGACAGCAAACTTTTTTTGTGGAAAATAGTGAGGACGCAGACATTTGATGGCAGTTACAACATTGCAGCTGCGTATATTTGCAGTTAGTTGGGAGGGATAATGAAGTGCAGCCTTGCAGCGAAAAATGTACGCATTTATTTATATTTATGCACACAATGTGAATTTGCTAAAGTTGAAAAATAAAAATGAAAATAGATTAAGAAGCTTCAGCATACATTTCATTCAAATATGTGCAATATTGAACGTTGAGTTGTATTCTGTAGTATACCAACAAACAAATAATTTTTAAAGCTGTAAAAGTATACGTTTAATTTGAAGTGTTACGAAAAACTAAAAATGAAAACTTTCAAATGCATTTTCAAATTGTACTGAAAAGTTTGTGTCATACAGTTAATTTTTCTAAAACAAAAATTTTATTTGACAATGTATAGCAATAATTACATTAATTTTTTTCAAATACTTCTCAAGAATATCATTTTTTTCATGTTCAACAACTCAAAAACTGTTGGCTATAAGAATACAAACAGTTTCGCAACATCAGATGTGCACAGAAAAACATTAATAAACAAAAATAAAGCGTAAACTTTTTTTCAACTACAAAAGTTGGCGCGCATTTTACGAATTTATTACGCACACAGCGCCAACACTCACTGCATAGCTTGATAAAGAGATAACGGTTGCGCTTACTAAATCGCTGTAACAATTTTCCAAAAAGAAAACTTTTTTCTTACAATTCTTCAGAAATCGCACTTGCTTAATATTGTATATTATGTTCTTAACGAACTTTTTCTATTAGAACATCATTGCCGCATGCCCCTCCAATATATAATAGTACTTCAGTGTGTTTTAGCCGAGGTGTTTTACATTTTTTTAATTTTATTTATTTATTTGTAAGTATAAATATTTATTAATTTATTTATTCATTCATTCAAGTAAATGTATGTATATGTATGTGTGTGTCCAAACAGTTGTTGTGACGGTAGACGTAAAACTGGTTATACATAAATGCACTATTCTTTGTTACAGTGCAAATGAATTGTAATCGTTAGGACGCTTGTAAGCGCGCTAAGGAAACCATACAATTTTAAAACAATTGAATTGCTTAGAAAGCAATTTTAATTTGCTTGTTATTGCTAATTTTTGCCAAAGTTAATTTTTAGTTTTATATATTTTTATATAGCATATATTATAACATATTTATGTATATATATAATATGCGTGCGTTGCAGCGGGGCGCGTTCTTGTGTAGAAACAGTGAATTGTGACAAAATTCTATATTTGTTAAACATAACAATGCTCTGTTGGTGAAATATTACAAAATTTTCAATGAAAACTATAGTATTTCGTATATTTTTATGCCATAATTTACAAAATTTCACGCGCAAGTAATTAATATTCCAAAAATGTATGAAATAAATTACTTAAATATATTTTAATTAAAAAAAAAAACTGAGCCACAGCCTTAGCGCGACTGTAGCAATTCCTTGTATATTTTTTTCAACTAAATTTTTTTTTTTTTGTAAAAGCTAATTCAAAGTATTTTATTATCAATGGCATTTAACTTCTAACAAATATTTGTGCACACAAATTCACAAACACACGCTGCCACTGTACTGCGTACGTACATAATGAGTAGTACAATAAATTGGCTAGTAGCCACTAAAGTTGTTGCCTAACAACTGCTGCCATGCTCCTGTCACTTGCTTCTTTGTTCATCTACACTTTTCATGATTTGCGCGCTTCATAGTTCCAGCATTTTAAACTTTTCTATGCATTTTTTCATTATTCATTACATATTTTCATTTTTTTTCTCATTTCCAACTCTTTATACTTTTCGACCCGGTTTCTACGTCTTACACACCACTTGAAAACGTGCACATTTTCATTTCATTTTTGCATTCTTCAATTAAATAGTTTTTTTTTTTTTGTTTTAATATTCTTGTTGTTTTTAAATGTTTTTTCTTCTTTTTTTGTTGCTCTCTTTCACCAAACATTGAAGCAGAGTTTTATTTATTCCAGTTTTTTGGGGATTATTAAAGATACGTAAGTGTTACATTTTCATGTTGCAACTTTTTTTCTTTTTTCTGCACACAAAACAATTGCACATGTGTTCATAAACGAAAAGAAAACTAGTTTTCTTGCGCTTGCATCAGTAGATTTTCTATATTTTATCGTTAGGAAATTTCATTTGCAGTTAATGCATTAATTCAACACTGAACACACTCTTCTATGTATTTGTCAAAATTAAATGTCACATTACATTGTGTGCCGTTAGTTTTTAGCACTTTTCAACTTTTACCGTTACAAAGCGCATTTTCGCTTATGTCAAATGCGCTAATGTTTGTGTACATTTTTTTCAACTTTATTTTATATTTTCATCATTATTACTATGTGTTTGTTACGCATTTGCGCATTTTTGCTACTCAAACAATTATAATAATTATGTTTATTTCTGTATATCATTGTTTTATTGCGTTCTGCAATTTTCGCATCTTTACCATTGTTTACGTAATTCTCATATTCTCATATTTAATTTTAATTGCGTATTTCTCACACTTCTCACAAACTTCACGTTTGTACTACATTTTGTAAGAAATATGAAATTTCTGTAGTACGCATTGTGAGCTTTCCGTTTATACATTTATTTATTTATATGCTTGCTTTGCTCTTACTGTCTTGGATTACTGGTTGGCATGTGTGTGTGTATATGTTGGTGTGGTCGCTTGGCTCATTCAATTACCTCGACTTCCACCGCCGCCCGCATTATTCGCATAGTAGGGTTTATTCATTTGTCCACCGCCGTTGGGACCGCCAGTTCCACCACCATTGTTTGGACCACCAGGGCCACAACCTTGACCGCCACCACCATTGGGACCACCGCCTACATTGCCATTATTGTGACCGCCAGGGCCACCAACACCACCTTGTGGTCCATTACCACCGCCACTGCCGGGTGGCCCACCACCAGGTCCTTGCCGCATGTTATTTGGTCGTTGGCCTGCTTGTGATTGCTGCTGTTGTTGTTGTTGTTGCTGCTGCTGTTGTTGTTGTGACTGTGGGCCACCTTGTGGATGTTGGGGATAATTATTAGGGCGCTGTATTGGTGTTGGATAACGTCCTTGGCCACCTTGTCCGCCAACACCACCGCCGCCGGGACCACCTTGTACGCCTGGTGGACCACCACCACGACTGCCGGGTGGCATATTCTGTACGTTACCTCCGCCACCTACACTACCGACACCGCCAGCACGTTGCTGCGCGGCCTGTTGCTGCTGCGACTGAGATTGTTGTTGTGCTTGTTGTTGCTGCATTACTTGATTTTGCAGATCCCACTGTGTGAAAGGGGCCAATATTAAAAATATTTGTTAGTAGCATGCATATTATACATCAATTAATTTTCACTTACGCTGCCATAGTTCTTGTGGTGCGGTGGACTAGGTTGAGATTGCACCTGTTTGGCCAAGCTTAAACTGACGTCAGCGCCGAGTGGGCTTTTTAGTTGGCGTCCCATCTATAAAAATATTTCAAAGTGTCATTTTTTTTTTCAAATTTGACAAAACATGAAATTATGAGGTTATTCTATTACTTACCGAGTCTTGCAGATGACTTTGTCCTTGTCCAGATTTCATGTATGCGGCCGCGGCAGCTGCGTGCTGCTGGGGCGTCGGTCCTGCACGAAATTGATTAATACTCGCAGCCGTCAGTAACTGCGAATTCATAAATGGTGTATTAAAGTTGCCCATTGTATGTTGCGACTGTGGACCAGGTGGGCCTTGTGGTCCAGGTGGACCATTAGAACCGGGCGGCCCGCCTTGATGGCCGCCATATAGACCAGCCGCAGCTGCAGCTGCAGCTGCTAGACCAAAGTTTTGCGCACCGGCGCCTGCGCCTTGTGGTGGACCACCGTAGAATGTCGGTCCGTTCGGTCCACTAGCCGAATTCGAGTAGTAACTATTCGATTGCAATTGATGTGCGCCAGGTGGTCCCGGGGGACCACCTTGTGGATGCTGTGGTGGTGGACCATACAGATATTGTTGTGCTGCATAAGGACCGCCACCACCGCCACCTTTCGAACCGATCGTGCCGAGTTGTTGCGATGATGGCGGTGGCTTTACCGAACCCACCGAAGACATCATCGAATTGGAATTAGAGGAAATTATCGTCACTGCTTGTGCATTCGGATTGCTCAGCTGTTGGGAATTTGGATTGCCAAAGGGTGATGGACCTCCGCCCATGCGGAACTGTGACGTTAGACTGGAATACATTTCGGGTGTGGGTGCAGCAGCCATATTAGGTGGCGTTTGCATTGTATATGCATTAAAAGGTCCACCAGCGGCCGCCGCCGCTGCGCTATAGTGACTGGGGAAACTGTGCGCCGCTGCGGCGGCTGAGAATTGTGAACGGCTCGAATGATCGAGTGAATGGAATGGTGCGTAGAGGCCAGCCTGTGAGGGTGGTGGTGCCATTTGCGATGAATTGAACACGACAGTTGGGGGACTGGGTATGCCGGTGAATTGTGGTGATGCTTGGTAGAAGGAGGGCGGTGCTGCGTGCAATTGTTGTTGCTGTTGCGCAGCTGCTGATTGTTGATGCTGTGCCTGTTGTTGTTGCTGCTGCTGTTGTTGTTGTTGTTGCATATTAGGTGGTGGTGACATACCCATCGAAGAGCCATGATGCTGTTGCAATTGTTTTGCGGCAGCTGACGCCTGCTGCTGCTGTTTCACAACATCTGGGTGTTTCAGCACTTGCTGTTGCTGTTGTGCAGCGGCAGCAGACTGCGCCTGCTGTTGTTGTGTCTGTTGTGGGCTGGGATAGCCAACGACACTAGTCGGATCATCGGCGCCGCCCACCACAATGCTGCCGCTCTGTGCGAACTGCTGATCGAGTGGTGTGGCGACGTCGAAGGGAGAGCCATGGCTGCCGTAGCCGCTTGGCACTGGACCCGGCGAGGACAGGGAATGGTGTTGGTGTTGATGCAGTGGCACAGCGGCGACTGCATAGTGTGGCATATGTTGCTGCTGATGTTGTTGTTGCGATGCTGCAACAGCTGCCACAAATGAGGCAGCCGCCGACATATGTCCACTTGGATCAACCACCTCTAATTGCTGTTGGGCTTGTTGCTGCTGTTGTTGTTGTTGCTGCTGCTGTTGATGCTGCAACTGTTGTTGGACTTGTTGTGCCTGCTGTTGCTGTTGGTGTGCTACTTGCTGATGCTGTAACGCCGACGAACTCGCCTCAGATGTCATAGGCGCTACACTTTCCCATACCTTCTTCACGCTCGCAATTTTCATATTCAAATCCGCAGTTGAAATAATATTCTGCGCCTGTTGCTGTTGTTGCTGCACCTGCTGATGTTGTTGTTGTCCGACAGCGGTGACAGCTACTTGTTGCGCAACCACACTAACAACTTTGGATTCGCTATCAATTGGCGACTTGTTAGGCACCGCCGAGACGTATGTTTCAGTGGCATCACCAAAAGTGAAACCTAACTTCATATCTTTGTCGTAGTCTCCCGCAGCAGATCCCACCACGACGCCGCCAGGCACTGTCGTATCGTTCCCTTTGGCGAAAGACATCTGCGAAAGCGCCGTGCTTAGCGTCTCAACAGCGGAGACACTTACACCGCTGCTAACGACTGAGCTCAGAGACTCGGAGGAGCGTTTAAGCTGTGCCGCCTGCGCTTGTTGTTTGTAGTTGGTGTTTTCGAAGATAATCGTATTAACGGGTGCACCATCTAGTAATAGAGTGCTGCCCCCCCCGGCAACAACTGCATTCGGTTTCTCACTGAGGCCGGCAGCCAATTTCGTTTTGTCCATCTCGCTGATGGAAGTGCGATGCTGTGCGAGCGGCTGTTGACGTACCGCATTCGTTGTAACGGGGTTTGTATCCGATTTACTCTTTAGTAGTTCGACGTTTTGTTTCTGTTGTTGTTGTTGCTGTTGCGAAGCAACACTCTGATTTGGTAGCGAAGGGCTATTTGTAGGCTTGAAATTGCCGCCGCTGTTGACGTTACCCAGACCGGGTGGAGGTTTCGTCACCGTTTGTTGTTGCGATTGCTGGTTGATTTTGTTAGTGCCAATGGCGGAAGCCGATTGCGATGTGGGCAATGAGGCCATAGGTAAATCTTGTTTCTTTGCACCAACACTGGAGCTGCTGCGTTGCGCTGCGGGCAATTGAACCGAATTATTGCTACGCTGTTGTTGCGTCTGTTGCACGGCGCCACTGGGTAAATCCTTTTCTTTGGATGCGGACTTACGTTCACGTTCGGCGATCTCATCAGTTTTACTGCTCGATGTACTCTCTTTGCGACTTTGCGTCCCACCTCCAATATTGCTACCAAACTGCTTTGGTGGAGTGGGGGTAGCACCCTTCTTTTCTGCCTCGCCAACCATATTGGCCTTCTTGCTTTGTTGCGCGTTTGCAGCGCCTTGTGTAGGAGTCTGTTGCTTACCGCCAGATTGTGTACGCGTCTTTTCATCTGCAGATGTTGTCGTAGTCACATTGGAGTCTTTAACTTTAGAAAGTCCTGCGCTAAGTGCTAATTGGTTTTGTTTCGTTTTATCAACATCACTACCACCACCTGTTGTTTCCGACTCGGAGCTACGCTTATGATCTTTATGATGTTCATCGTAGGGTTGCCGCCCATAATGACGACCTTGACCGCGACCGCCGCCATCGTTACGTCGATACGACGATGAAGTCCCACGATCACCGCGATCGCCACGCTCTCCACGATCGGCGCGATCACCAATATTCGCGCCACCGCCACGACCACGACGCGATGGTTCACCACGTGGTGCGAAACCTTCCTTAGAATTACGTTCTTCGCCACCACTACGATGACCACCGTGGTCTTTTCGTGGGACTTTAGGACTTTGGCGATCCCCACGTCGTCCACCTCCGCCATATGCCTCTTCATCGACATCCTCCGAATGTTCCGATTCGCTGGGTAACCGCGGTTCATTGGGACCATAGTAACGTCCACCACGTGTGGCACGAGGATTCCAATCGCGAACACCACGGCTGCCAGGATAAGCGCGTGAATGTGGGCCCCGTTCCCGGTCTCTGTCACGATCGCGATCGCGATCACGTTCACCACCTCGATCACGACCTCCGCCAACAACGCCACCACGTGTACTAGGTCTTTTTGCCTCACGCTGCGGTTGACTTACTGCTATTAAAGATGTTGCTGAACGATTCTCATCAACCAGTAATTTGCTGTCATCAGTCGATACAGATTCCTTCCTAACTCCTGCATGGATTGGAGCTGCAGAATTGCTACTCTCACTTTCTTTACGCTTCTTTTGTTGAGATTCGACGTCTGTGGTCTGCTTTGTTATCGTTGCGGTCTTCTCTTCGGTAATTTTACTTGCCGTAACTGCGTCTCCGCTGCCGGTTTGTTGCGGCTGCTTGGGTTTCTCATCGCTCGACGACTCGGAGCGGCGTAAAATTTGAGTGGGTGCAAAAAGCGTTGTTTGTTCACTTTCGCTGCGCCGATGTGGTGCTTGATGTTGGTGCTGTTGTTGTTGTTGTTGCGTTAGCTGCTGTTGAGATTGCAATTGCTGTTGTTGGGAGTGTGAATGTTGTTGCAGCTGCTGCTGTTGAAGTGGTGAAGTCTCCTCCTCCGACACACTCTTCTGTGTATGTGGACGTTGCAATATTTTTATGGGTAGTGACTCTTGACTATGCGTCGAAGAGAAACTCTCTTCGCGTTGGCGTTTCAGCTCGGCATCTGTCTCCTCAGCCCAAGACGATACAAGTGCGGCGCTGCCAAACTCCTTCGAATCGTTCAAGCTGCTGTTGCCACCGTACTTGCTAGATTCGTCGTTGGACGAGACGCTAGTTTTGCGTTGAGAAGTATCCGATATGCTGCGTGACAACTGATTTTGGGACATGCCATTGCCGCGCATGTAATCATCACCACCTCGTCCACCACGTCCACCATGATAGCGTGGTTCGTCGTCGCGTTCACTGTCATTGCGTATACGCCCATAGCCCCCACCACCGCCGCGTGTATAATTGTCACGATAATCGCCACGGCCGCCACGTTGCAGCGGCCCTCCACCACCGCCATTACCACCTTTTTGCATATAACGGCCTACACCGGGCTCATAGGCGGACGTTGCCGAGCCCGATTTATCTAAATTACCACCCAACGGACCAGACGCTTTGCCATTGCCACTTAATGCGCCACCGCTAATAGGTGGACCACCTAGCTGCGCTTGCATTTGCTGCTGCTTCTGGAAGCGTGGCGGCAAATTCGATTGGAATTGTGCAGAAAATATAGGTTTGCCACCAGCGCCAACGCCTTGGGTGCCCACCCCACTGCCAGTGCCAACACCACGTTCGCCGCGCACATAGTCACCGCCTCCACGCACATCACGTGTGTCATAGCTGCCACGTGTATTTCCTCGTTCGTAATCCCTGCTACCACCGCTGCGACGCATATTAAATTCCTCCTCACTTCCACCGCCAATGGATGGTGGCGGAGTCGGTAGTTCTACTGTGTCGCCACCAGCCCCAACAGTTGTTGAGCCGACAACTCCTCCAGCAGCTGCTGCGCTCGCTGCCTTTTTATTATATATTTTCATTTCGAGCTCTTGTAATTTACGTGCGGCTGCTTCACGTCGCTCTTTTTCGCGTCGTTCCTCCTCCTCTTTACGCTGCTTTACACGTTCGTACACGGCCGCATCCAGGGAAATACTGCCCGCTGCGCTGCTGCGATGTCCATTTTGCTGACGTGTATCCTCACGATCGGCCGATTTCTCGCGTTCGGCACTCTCACGTTGTTCCTTAATGCTACCGCTACGTTGCCAACTGTTATTCACGCTGCTCGCGTTGGAGCTCTTGCGTAGATCACCGCCACTACTGCCGCTCGACTTATTGAATGCTGGTCGATCACGCTCTTGCGTTGGCGTATGCTCTTCAGGCGATTCATCATCTGAGAATGTCAGCTTTTTCGTGTAATCTATATCATCTTGTTTTGTCCAACTATCATCATTGGCTATAGCATTTAGACGTTCCAAATCTTCTTCGCGTATAATTGGTCGTTGCATCTGCACCACTTCTGGTTCAATGATGAATTCTTTATCCTTCCGAACACCACAGTTAGGGGTTTGCGTACCACCTAATGGAGGTGTGGCCAATTGTGGTGGTCTCTTGGGTATTGTAGTTGCAGCACGGAAACTGCTAACAGCTGGGGAACCCGACCGATAGTCCTGGGCTCCACCACCATTACCACCTGTCGCACGTTGCTGTGAGCGCATTGTTCCACCACCCGTATCTTTGCCACCAATGCCGTTCTGATAGCTTGGTGGTGTTTGAGAGCGTGGTCCGTTGCTACCACCACTCCCGCCACCGCTGCCAGCTGGCGGCAATGGTGCACCACGCTGCATAAACGATGGCATTAACTGCAGGATGGGCAACGGTACTGCTGCACCTGCAGCATTCGCATTCTGTGTCTGGTGGCCCTGGCCCTGTTGGTTCGACTGGCCTTCGGTTGTGCCCTTGCCTGATTTTTCCTGCTGCTGTAACCAGGTGTTCGCATCGGTTTGTGGACGCAAACTCACTTCGTTCAGTTCGCGTTGTTGCTGCTGTTGCTGTTCGCGGTGGTGATGATGATGTTGCTGCTGTTGTTGTTGATAAACGTAATCGCTGCCACCGTCTCCGTCGCTGCCATCTTTGTAATTGTGCGCATCGTAACGCTGATCGTGTGCGTGCCGGCCGCCGCCGCCACTTCCATGTTGCTGCTGGTTGTTGTAGTCTCGTTGGTGTGGATGGTGATTTTGTTGTTGTTGTTGTTGTTGTTGTTGCTGATGATGATGATGCTGCTGATGATGGTGATGATGATTTTGTTGCGAATGTTGCTGCTGATGATAATGGTGTTGTTGCTGTTGATTCGAATGCTGATGATGGTGTTGTTGTTGCTGTTGTTGATGATGATAATGCTCCTGTTGTGGCTGGTGCTGTTTGTTTCGAGTCGTTGCGCTGCCGCCGCTGCCACCACCACCACCACCGGCGCCGCCGCCAACTGTGCCATCTAACGTTGGAAATTCGTATTGAAACTGTGGACTCTGATAGAGTGGCGGTACCGACGATTTGCCCCCAATACCACCACTGCCCTTGCCACCGCCGGTCAAGTCGTTGCCCGTTGTCACAGCAGACCATGTTATTGGCGAGTTTCGTTGCTGTTGTTGATTGGCGTGATTCGCTACTGAAGAGTTGCGCAGCTGTTGACCGCCACTACCGCCAGAGCTTACACCTGTTGAATTGTTAACAAGTTTTACACCACCGACGCTGTTGCTAATGCTATTGTTGTTATTATTGTTGTTACTATTTCCAAGTGCGGATTTGTTGCTGATGTTTTTTAGTTGTTGTTGTTGTTGCTGTTGATTATTTACTACTCCTGTGGGTGTGTGTGTTGTTATTTGACCGCCGCTCGTTGAGTTGACTAAAAAGTGTGAATATGGTTGTGCCAAAGATATGGATACATAAATAAAAGCGTGTAACTTAGAGCAAACTGGCAATGCTCAAGAAAATTTTCATAATATTTACAAAGTGCTGTAAGAACTTAAATGTTATATTATTGATTAATGGCATAACGTTTGTAATTATATGCAGTATCAGCTTAACCCTATATATAAAAGCAATAGTATTGTATTTAATATCTCCCCAAAAATAGAAGTTCTAAAGAGGCCTACGGCAATCAAACCGCAATACTCCTACTGCTACTCCTACACGTTTATGCACATGGCTATTCAAAGAATATTTTAAATTTTGTTCAATAAACTGCAAACACTAATATATTTTCACTATTGAAAATTACTTTTATTTTCCCTATTAAAAAGTTATAACCATTTTACTATTAAAAGATTATTATATTTTCACTTAAAGATAAAAGCATACCTTCTTGTCCAGTTGATGGTATTAGATTGTTATTCGTATTTGGCGAATTTGTTATTTCAGCTTTCAGGGATGGTAAATTAGCTGGTGGACGCCTTGCGGACGGCACTTTGCCCAAACTTTGCATTCCATGTTTACGTGGCACTTGATTCTTTTGTGCAGATGGTTCAGCTGGTTCACCCTAGAAGTTGAAAGTATATTATGTATAGTATAAAATGTAACTATTTTACAAAATTGAAAGTGAAAGAACATATATGTACAAACAATTTGAAATTTGATTTGTAAAGATCGAAACTTACGCGACTATTTTTGTACATTCGATTTATATCGAGTGCTGAGAACTTGGGCTTGGCATTTCGCTCTCCCCTACTTCCCCCCAGTGTACTCATGCTGCCAGTAGATCCTCATTAGCGTTACCTCCCCCTTGCGCCGCACTCACTTCACCACTTCTACTTTACGAGTACTGCAGCTCGTTGCGCAGTGTGTTATATTCGTTTGTTTATTTGTTTTTTGTGTTTGTAACTGTGTCTTTCACTTAGTAGTCTGTAAGTTAGCGGAGTGAAAAAGCGTCAAAGCTAACTATTTGATCTAAACAGATGACTATACTTCTGACCGACTTAGATTATCGGTTTCGCAGCAACCACGTATTGTTGCACAAAAATGTCACGTTTCGATTCTTTTATTGAAGATACACCGCTCTTTGGCTATTCTGCTCTATATTAAAACAATAGCTCAGCGACTGTTGTTCTACACTGGCGAGTTTTCCAGCTTTATCTGATCTTTTGAAAGGGTATTATTGTGAAGAGTATACAAATCAATTGCTCAAATTTCTTTTATTTAATAATAGCTCGGTTTTCTCTCTTTTGTTTTTGTAATGGGACTTTTTTGATGCGAACTTTTGTTTATAAGATCCGGCCACTTTCAACCTCAAAATGACAAATTTGAAATTAATCCAGTTTCAGCATATAATTTTTGTCTGTTTCATATATAAACTGCAAAGATTTTCCTAACAGACAGTATTTTGTATATTCTCGCTTTTTTTCTGCTGTTGTTAATGTAAATGAGATTTATTTTTACACTCCACAACGCCGTATGATGACGAAGGGTGCTGGTTCACTTTCAACGGCGGAAAAGCCGCTGCGTTTCGGTTTGATCTACCACACTACGGTGGACTGCTTTGTTGCTGGAGAAAACTTATATTTTGTGGTATGCGTTAGATAAATAAAACTACTGACGGCTTCAGACACTTCTCGAATCGGTTATAAGTCCGTTCCTCGTTAAAAGGGAATCCTCGTGGTATTTTAAATCTATATCCTCAGTCTTCTTTGAATTCTGAAAAATAAAACGAAATACTTTAATTACAAGTTAGTTTATAAAACACATATTTATCATAAATTATAGATTTAATTGTACTTATTACATAAAGAATATAAATGAAAATAAAAACTATTTTTACTCCATCCTTACAAACGTCAAATCACGATTTTAGCAGCCCACCAACAGCTTAAGAGATTCAAATGGGGTAATAAAAACAAATAATTGTGATCAATTGTTTTGATAAAAATTTATATTTACTTCACAGCAGTGATGGCCACTGGTCAATGCTCTAGGGAAGTGTATAATTGTGCCATATCTTAGGTTCTAATATAATATCAAATGAAATTTTAATGAAATCTATTTAATAGACTTGAAAACTAATAAAGGTGGTATACAGAAAAAATCTAGATGGATAACACAAAGCGTACAAGTTAAGAAGTACGTATATTGAAAAATAATATAACAAATGGAAAAGCTGCTCACACATACTAAAAGCGCATCACCAAGAGTATCCATATATCTCAGAAGTTAGTGAAGTAGACAGCACGTCAACTAACCCACTGATCGTACGGCAGTAAGACACAACAAATGCAGATTCACATGGCATTGGCCGTGAATACACATTCACGAGAGTGCGGTGCCCCACAGACAACCCATACCTCTACAGAAAAAAATAAATACAAAAAAAAAAAAGGCAGATATGCGTTGTGAATACACACATATACGTAGAACCAACAAACTGTGCTGCGTTGTGCAGGCAGGTGAAATAATGTTCCAGTACCGGAAACTTGTGTAATAATAGTTAAACACCGATAATCAATCAGTGAATAAAAAGCATTAGGAAACTAAAAGCAAATATAGCAAAAAAAAAAAAAGAAAGGTTAACAACACATAACAAAACTGCTGTATACTTGGGTAAAGCGAAATGCGACATGTTTTCAATAAAACAAAAAATAAAAAGTTTTATATGAAAAGATGAGATACCAAAGTAGTAAAAATATGGTCACAAATAACAGACAATTTTTACTAGCTTTCCCAATTTTGTAATATAACACATTACTACAGATTGCTTTAAACATTAAACTTAAGCAGCAAAACAATTTAAAGAATTTAAGTAAAAAGAGAATTGTGAAATTTTTTAATAATACAGATTTAACAAAACATTCAAAGGCAATTTGCTAGAGTAAGCGAGACAAATAAAGTTCTAAAGTGAGGAGCTATATTTTGACAGCTAAACCAACGAGCGAAAGGCGTGTGGAATAATAACGAAACGAGTGATGCACTCGTACTGTCAGTCTGTTATCCTAATACAATAATTTTTGACTTTACTGCTATTTTGAATAAAATAATTTAGTAAAAGAGAGATTATACACAGAAATGTGTTCAGTTGTTCATTATAAATTTAATAATGTACAATCAAAGCGGTTTATAGAAAAATACACAAATAAGTGTGTACTAAATATTAAAATGTTTAAAAAAGAAGAGAAAATTTGAAAACCATTAAACTATGCATACACAAACATATAAGGGCAATCAAACAAAGAAGTTGATGTGCACACATTCAAAAAGCGAATTAGGATGTGGAAAATACAAACGAAGAACGTGATGGCGTCTTGCAATAATGACCATAAGATCATTAGGTATTGTTTTGTATGCAAAGGATCAATGCCCCTGTAAAATACATGAGTTTAGTACGCCCAAAATTATATACAAAACATTTGTGTATAAAAATGCTGTTATTAAAAAACCGTTTGTATAGGTCAGCGAATTGGTAATACGCTTGGAGAATGCAGCAATTATTATACTGCATAATATATTTTTTCCGGCACAACACTATTTAACCGTCTGATATAATATACTGACTCTCCTCTACTATTAAAACTAGTGTAATACATTTGTGCGAATACAGGTCGAGAGGCAGTGGTAAACGGACAATGCCACCCTCCACACCTACCCTCAGTATTACAATGCATATGAAGTAGTACTTTGCACAACCGATTTTAACGAGAATTCAGAAATTATTTTCAATTTTGCTACCTTATGCGTTCCTTTTCCAAGATACCATCCGATATTGGCGTTTTCTATCGACACTTATTCAATACTTCCACTTTATCGATGTAGTCGCCGCAACCGCTTGGTTTCGTTTTTTTGCTTTTGTTGGCGGAGCTCCACCACACTATACCAGAATTGAAATTGTATGCTTCTTCTTTTCAGTGACTTCGGTGAAGACACTTTTATAATGCAAATTTCCACAAGATTACCATGTAATCTATACGTCAATAAACACACTCAATTATAAACAAACTATAAAATGCTTGTTAATGCAATTTTTCACACAATTTTCAGCGTATTTAGAGCGATATTTCTCTTTTCTTGCAGTAAAAATTTTATGATTCCGACACGAAAATTTTTTCCGTTTCGCACTCGTTTCTGTCGTCTTTCTGCAACTACTTTTCAGCTTCGTTTGCTCGTTGAATAGCTTTACTACCGCTGCATTTGCTATTCCCATCAACGGGATGAATCGTTCATAATCAAAAGATTTCTGTATAGCTGACTTTATCTAACATACAATTGACACATAAAAGACAAACCTTTTTTCAAGCGAAATAAACCGAGAATAAACCTTGAGCTTAACTGTGCTCTCACTTTAGCAAACAACGATGCGTGGGAGAGAATAAACTAACGATACTACAGGAGCAAGTATTGTATACGTGATGTGTCAGTGAAATTTGCAGAACAGATAGCATTGCCAGGTAGTACAAGTAATATATTTATGTACACTTTCATGAAATGAATCAATCCTTCATTTATTTTCAGTCAACGCTTATATTTGCTTTTTGATTTTTACTGCACAACGAACATATTTTAGTTGTTGCACAAATACATTTGTTTTTGTTTTTACTGCAAAGCGAGATATATTTTAGTTGTTGCACAAATGCCCACTTTTACAGAATGTTTTAGAAATGTGGACCCGCTGTTGGCAACACTCACTATCTTCAGTTTAGTTGAATGGTTTTTGCATTAGTAAGTAATTAGCAATTCATGGCCTAAATAAAGGTAGTAACAGATAGTTTAACCTTATTTTAAATTACTACGTTACCTAAATAGAAATATCTTTCAATACAAACAATAAATACTGTTGACATTGACTAGTTTTATAGATAGCAAAATTTTGGTGTTATGCCGGTTACTTCAATGCATTCGCACAAACAAAAAGAGATACCCACTTTAAATGAAAAAAAAACACACTTCTAGTATTCCTAATATTATATATTGCTTACCCTTTCTCTCGACGCTTGCACGCGAGTTCGTTGCTCTCCTACACAATTCACACCCGTTCAATCTCGTTGCACCTTTCGCACTCACACACACACGAGCACGCAATTTTAATACTATATGCTACGTATGTGTGTGTGTCACCTATGCAAGCGTACCGTGAAAATGCTGTTGAGTGCAAAAATTCACCCAAGTACAAGAAAAATTTTGCGTTGTCTCCTTTACGCGCACTTACTTTCGTAAACGCTTTTGCTCGCTACTTTTATTTAGCAGTGAACTCGCCTACTCCTTCGATTCGCACTTTTTTATTTTAGCTGCCTGCTCCAATTCTTCCACCCCTTTTGATTTTATTTTTCTTCTTTTCAGCTACTTTTCTTTGCAATTATATACATATATATGTATCTGAAATGCCGAAGAGGTGCTAGGTGTAAGGGGAAACTGAACCGAAGAGGAAGCAGAATCCAATGAGAATCTTTTCTTTCGGCTCGATAGAAAATTTGTTATAACTTTAATGCGTTACATACACTTTGCAAGTACACAAAAACTTTTTATTAACTTAGCGCGTATGTTAAGCTGTGACTTGCACACGTTTTTGCTTTATTTAAAGAATTATTTAACAGCGTTTTACCGTCTACCGTCACAAACAGGATAGAACACTTTCTTGCGGGTTGTCACAATTACTTAAAATGGCGTGTAGACTGTTCGAACTCTACTTTGCTCTTTCAAAGTAAGAATACTGCGCTGACTACTATTGTAACGGCGTTTGGGTGTGTTCAGTGATTTAGCTGAATGTTGTAGTTGAAATTAGCTACGTGTAGTGAAACTTTAATTAATTGGAATTTCGCGTAGAATTTAATTGCAACAACAATTTATTCTATAATTTGTCAAAATAAATAAATACCATTCAATTATTTGTAATCAAATACAATAACCCACAATCTCTACTGAAATTGATAACAAGACATCGACTTATCGATAGCTTTAATCGTTAAAGTTTCACCTTTGTTCTAAATTTTGACATAGTCGGTTGGATACAATTTGAAAAGTTCGAAATTTCAGTTTCCGGTGCAATATACAATAAGATATTTAAATCGCGATTTGGCATATTCTTTATGCTCTGATTATTTCGTTACCTCTAATATCCTATAAGGAAGTCATATATGAGATATAAGTAAAATAATATATAGAAGGATTAAATTTTCTAATCTAGTGTGAACGAAATAAGCAGTGAATGAGAAGATTGCTGATTATAAAATACTAGGCGACTTTTGTATACTTGTAAGAGATCATGGAAAAACGTGATAAGAGTTGGGATATTGACACAACAATGAAATTAATTAAAAAAGTCGAACAGCAACGATTGCTGTGGGACACACATGACATTGATTTTCTGAATATTGTGAAGAAACGACGTGTTTTCAGTGAGATTGGTTTGGAATTTGGCTGTATTGGTTCTGAAATTGAACGCAAATGGCGAGAATTGCGAAACCAATATCGACGTGAAAAATTGCAATACAGCACCTTGAACGCAATGCCCTCATGGTTTGCATACGAACATATGCGCTTCGTGGATAACCACGATTCGGTAAACTTTTTTTACAATAGAAACAATAATGAATAATTATGGCTAAGACGATTTCTAACTATTGCTTACAAATATTTCATTTCATTGCTTTCAGTGCAACTCCTTGACCCTGGCACCAACATCACCAGTTTCAATAAACTCCTCTATTGCCGAAGCTTCTAAAGCATACTTTCATGCATATAAATTACAGAATGGTAAATATCCTCCGTCCAGTGACACAATATCTGAAGTTGAACAATCACAAATAGCTGATAGGGATGAATTTGAAATTTTCGCTGAGGGCGTAGCAGCTAAGTTACGAAAAATTCAAGATCCTCGTGTTCAGCTGTGTGTGCAACGCGATATCGATAATGCACTCTATGATGCATTGATGAAAAATGCAGTACCAAAACGTAACTCAATTAGTGCCATGACAAGTGCCAGTAGTAATAACAGATATAAATCGCTTAAATACATTGTGCCTGGTATGAGCTCATTTTTTAATTATTACCACTGAATAAAAAAAAAAGCAAAAAACTAACAACCTCGATTTCCATATAGTGGTAGAACGGCACTTTACTGGAATGCAGCTGTGAAAATACTAATGCAAATGCATGCAGCAACGTGGGACTGCATATTCAAAAATTGAAAGTATCGCAAATAATTTGTAAACAAATGTATACTAGAGATTCTATAGCTACATATTTAATAAAATTACACATTTTTCGGCAAATTTATTGTATTTTATTTTCAAATGCTCTACAACCTTTTTTATGCACTTCAACAGACAATTTGTTCATACAAGTATAATATCAGTTTCTTTTCTTGAAAGAACAACGCTGTTGCTAAAATTGAACTTCTAATTAAGGTTATGTTGCTATGAATTTATTGCGTTTTATTTAATATATTAATTTTTATTTATATTTGCTTTGTGTACATGTTTATTAATTTTCAAATCTAATTAAGTTGCTAATATTTAATACTTTTATAGTTAACAACTAACCTACATAAGTGTATGCACGACGCTAAGTTCATATTTGTGTGTATGCACGCACAATTTTATTATACAATAAACTATATTAAATTAAGATACGTATATAATAATATATAATGGTAGTAAATAGCTTATTTTTTTCTATAAATATATGTGTATATATGTATGTATAAATAAATTTTCATTTGCTGTTATCGATTTTTATTTAAAATATTCTTGTGTGTATATTTACTTTCGAATTATAATAAATATTATTTATAAACTTTTTATTTTGTTATGACAAAAATTGATCACAATAATTGGTGTACATTAAAGTGGTTAGAGCGAAGAAGGCTGTTTAATTATAACTAAATTAATTTAAATTTTAATGAAATGAAAGTATAAATCATAATAAACTATGCAGGGTGCATAGTTAGGAGGTGAACGATTACTAGGATGGAAAATAGTTTGTTTGGACACTGCTGGAAGGCACAAGTACATATAGAGAAACGATAAATTACATGTAACGTATTTTTATATAATTTATATCTTTTAAGAAAAATTGTTTATTAATAAAGAAAATAATTATGGACATATATAGTAGAGTGGCACATACATTTTTCAATAGAAAATAATGTATAATTTATAACTAGAAAAAATGTTAGAACACAAAAAATTTAGAATATAATTTAATAAAGTTTAAAAGCAGTTTGGTTCACTGTGATTTTTAACGCTTTTTCTTAAACACGCTACAGTCATGTAAACGCTGGTGTGCATTCGAGCATAAGTTTCATTTTTTATTATTTAATTTAATTTTTTTTGTTTTGGTTTTCCATGCAATAATTTTTCCGCGCAAAATCTGTTTCAAATTCTTTAGTCAATTCTTAACATTGTTTATAACAACTAGTTTGAAATTCTTGTTAATTTCAACAATATATTAGTTTTCTGTTGTTCATTTAAAGAATGGATTTTTCGATGCTGACGATTTCATAGTGCAAAGTATTTGTCGCTCTAATTGAAAATCATATTCGAGTCCTTTAAGCACGTCCGCAATTTGTGGCAGTGTTGGTAACTTAAAAGAGATGAATTTTTTTTTTAATTTATTATTTTTTTGCAAAAATAAAATTGTAGTAAAAGATTTTAGAATTTTTAAAAAAATTTAAAAGAGTATATATGAGGTTTAGCCGTAGCTTTATACTCACTTCACTATCTGTCATACGCTTTAGCATTGGATTTATTATAAATGGCACACCCTCAACTTCCGAGTAGGCGCCCAAAGTGCCGACACTATGTCCCGATGTGTTCGTGGCGCAATTTGCTGTGTTTGGTGGGCGCGGTGCAGGTCGTTGTGGTGATTTGATTTGATATGAAGTCAGTATTTCTTCGTAGTCATGGTCGCTAGGCACAGGCGGTAGCTGCCAGATAGTTCAGTAATAAGTGTAAAAATAAATTAAACATTTTACACACATATTACCACATAATATACACAAATACGTGTATGTGTGTGTATGCTTACCGGCTGATTGGGTGGGCCACTCCAATTACCCGCACCACCACTCAAATTCAAACGATTCAAAGCTTTCTCCACCTCACTGCTGCCATTACCGATACTGCCACCGTTCGGTATCTGCGGTACGGGTGGCGGCGAACGTATCGGTATAGCGCTGGTTTTGTAACAAATCAATACACCATTTATGTCGCTGAAATAAATGCAAACAGTTAAGTTTTTGCAAGCTTATTGCATTTATTGTAGGCTATACTCACCCAGCTAACTTGAAACCCTCCGGTGCCACTTTCAATTTGGAACAAAGTATTATGTCGGTGACTGCTTGTGTGACATTGCCGCGTTTGGTGAGTTTGTAGGCAATTTGACGTTTA
This sequence comes from Bactrocera oleae, assembly GCF_042242935.1. NCBI lineage: Eukaryota > Metazoa > Arthropoda > Insecta > Diptera > Tephritidae > Bactrocera > Bactrocera oleae. Next base: position 9,213,934 of record NC_091539.1, read on the forward strand.
CGCCACGCCTTCTGTTCCGTATCGGCGGTACGTGAAAGCAGCGAGAACTCTTTGGGTGGTTGTGTCTTCTCAGGAATCACTCTAGAAATGCATGGAAAAAAGGATGTTATTAAAAATTAATTATTTAAAAAAATGATTAAAAAAAATAAACATAAAAATTATTAAAAACAAAAATAAACAAGTAAGGAAGGGCTAAGTTCGGATGTAACCGAACATTTTATACTCTCGCAAAGTCAAATAGTATACTCGTTTGAGATTTCTTTGTGGATTGGCTGATATTTTCGGTAGAAGGTCAACTATAGGCACTGGGGTCCACATATTTAGTACTTAGGGGCTTAAACAGTTTTGGTTCGATTTAGACAATTTTTGGCCACAAGGTGGCATACTTTAATCGCATTATTCACGCAAAGTTTTATCCCGATACAGTCATTGTTGCCTGATTTGCATAGTGGAAAGTGAAATAATCAGATGGAATTTAAAATGGTGTTATATGGAAAGTAGGCGTGGTTGTAGTCCGATTTCGCCCATTTTTGCACTGTGACATAGAAACACGAAAAGAACGTTATGCACCGAATTTGGTTGAAATCGGTTAAGCAGATCTCAAGATATGGGTTTTCACCTAAAAGTGGGCTGTGCCACGCCCACTGTCTAATTTTGAACGCGGTTCCTATAAAGTCATCTCATACCATCCCAGAGATAAAATTTAATGACTCTGGCGTGTTTAGTGCTTGATCGCGCTTTTAGTAGTTTTTAACAGTACCGTTATATGGGGAGTGGGCGGAGTTGCCACCCGATTTCAACTATTTTCACACCGTCAATAGAAGTGCTAAAAATATTTGCTTCCAGTGAATTTTGTTATTATAGCATTAGCGGTTTAGGAGATATGCACATTAAACCTATTAGAGGCGGGACCACGCCCACTTTTTTAAAAAAAATTTTAACTGCAGATGCCCCTCCCTAATGTGATCCTGTGTACCAAATAACAGTCTTGTATCTTATTGCGGAGCTTAGTTATGGCAAGTTATTTGTTTTTGATTAATGGCGTTTTGTGGGCGTGGCAGTGGTCCGATTACGCCCATCTGCAATACCAACCGTCTCACGGTACCATGAAACATGTCTACCAAGTTTCATAAAGATATCTCAATTTTTACTCAAGTTAGAGCTTGCACGGACGGACGGACAGACGGACGGACAGACGGACGGACGGACAGACAGTCACCCGGATTTCAACTCGTCTCTTCATCCTGATCATTTATATATATATAACCCTATATCTAACTCGATTAGTTTTAGGTGATACAAACAACCGTTAGGTGAACAAAACTATTATACTCTGTAGCAACAGGTTGCGAGAGTATAAAAAGAGTTAAAAATAAAAATAAAAAAAGACTAAAAAAATAAAATTAAAAAAAATAAAATAATATTTAACTCATAACTAAAAAATGCAAAAAAAAACAAATTCATTTAATGTCTTGTGTAAAAATTTACTTTAATTTTTGTTCTAACCAAAATAACGATATATAAATTTTTTTCGCCAAAAATATATACGTATATAAATATGAAAAAAAAATTATAACCATCTTTAGCGTCGACAATTTTAACCTATTTCACAAGTGAATGTACTCATTAAACTATTTTATTTTCATGTCCCCCATTAAACGTATCTTTATCTTGCTCTGATTACATATTTTGTATCAACATACATGGTATATGTGTCATTAAGTGCAAATTCCCTGCGTCATTCATCTCTTTTCTTTGAAAATGCCAATGACTCAATATGTTGGGAAATGCTGACGCTAAATTTTGTAATGTGGAAAGTTTTTACAATGAAGATACGTCGTCTATTATGTGTACATAAATAATAAATTTACCAACAAGTTAACGATTGATGGCAAATATAAGTGCATTTGAAAATATAAATTCCCGTGAGATTTAAAATCTCTTTATTTTTTATACTTCATAACAAAAATTATTTAACTTTTTCCATAAATAGCACAGATACATGTACACTTTTATCGGTATATCGATAAAAACAGGCTGGCAATTAACTTCTCATGCAGTTTGTTTTCATATGTATGTACATAGGTTAACACTATCTACCACTGTTGTAATTGATTATTAATATTAGCACTACTACATTTTTTATTGTTATTTAGTCTTTGTTTGTACTGCTAAGTAAACTACACCACTTTACAAAATAAACAATACGGTATATGGTAAAAAAAAACATACTTGTACATATTACAAAAAAAAATTCGTGGGTCATTCAAAAATTCAAGAAAGCAGTTTAATTTGTATGAAATTTTACATAACCTAACTTTTTGCACATAAAAGTAAAACACAGACAATTTATCATAACCTAAGTGTTTCAAATCAAATTGTTTGAAAAATTGAAATTTTTGAAATGTAGTTGAGGAGATTATGTAATTTTCAACTTAATTGAGCTTTAAGCTTCAATTTTAAAGGTACTAACATTAATTTTCTACATCATTTATATTGCAAATATTTTTATGAAATGATCTAAGCGAAAGCATTATATAGAAAGTTTATGATTACGACAGTCTTTGATATCGCGAGGAGTGAATGGTATCTTCTGCATGCAGTAATCGTTTTTATTTTGTAGGCGATTTCAAATTTTTGCGAGAATGCTTTTTAACCAAAGTTGTATAAATTTCTTCAACTTTTTTAATTGTAGCCTGAAATTCTTCTCTTCATATGGTAAATTGGAACTCTGGCTTAATCCGGGCTATGTTTCAATGAGTCGAATCTTATGTTCTACGCAATCGTATGGTTGTCATATAGTAGACGTCTTTTCTCTCGCATCTAGTCGGAAACTTCTCTTTTCCGTGGCTTATTCAGACACGCTGAAACCCAGACCCACACAAATGGGGCCGCGCTTATACAAGCGCTGAGAAGATATTTTTGGTTAAGACGTTGCCTACATTTAGGCGCATTGTTGAGAAAAGAAAAAACCTCGGCTGCAACGGAGCTAAAATACCATTCACAAATAAAAACCTTTCCATACTTGTAATTTGATCGTACAGTTTGTATGACAGCTATATGCTATAGTCTTACGATATCGGCGGTTCCGGCAAATGAGCAGCTTCTCGGAAGGAAAAGTGTGTGTGCTAAATTTCATAACAATATCCGCTCTATTTAGTAATGTCAGGGGGTTTTTTTTTTTTGAGGACATCAACCAGCCGTGCAAAGGCTGAGCCTTCCACCCATTCTAGTAAATTCTCGAAAACGACTACTGTCCAATTTCTTACCGAATCGCACTCGCAATTTCGACAGTACAGTTTGTGAAAGCAGATTGGTCCGTGGATTTTAGAGAAATAGAAAAAATAGCAATGTCGATTTTTAGAATGTAAATCGCGCAGTGAAACCAAAGATTATTCGAATAATGTATATGGTATATACAGAGACTCTTGTACATCGATGGCGACCGTCATAAATTGTCGCTCTTTTGTGGGTTAAATACTTATCGGACCGCCCTGTTACGAGACTATCAGTGGGCACAGAAATCTGACTAAGACAGTATACAATTGTTCACTTCAATTGAGTTAAAGCATTTTCAACTATGGATACAATTCGATCGGCCCTCGTTGCACGCCAATTACGGATTATAATCAAAAATCAATTGTTTATTTAAATTGTACACTTTGTTGTTATTTTTATTGATGTAGTTTATGTTTTTGCCTTTTTCTAGCAAAGCTTGTGAAAACAACAGTTTTTTTTTTTTTGAGCTGCAAACTATATTGTAAGTCTAGGCAAATTCGCACAGGTGCGTCTGTGGTTTCAATTATACAAGCTTTGAGGTCTGACTCAATCATCAGGCATATTATGGAAAGTAGCGAAAAATAAAATAAAATCAACATAATAAGGCAGGTTTATAACTGGGGAGCTTTATTAACGCGTTTGTTGTTGTTGTCTATTGTAAATTTATATACTGGTATAGCGAATTAATTAGTCAAGGTCTCACCCTGTTGTAAACATATGGAACCAGACAAGTGATAGTCAATTATGCAAACAATTGCTTTGATATAAGTGCTGGCGGCGCGCAACTACAAGCCTTATCAAGTTAAAGGTCTGCTGATAGGCAAAAGAAAAAAGAAATAAATGAAAGAAATTGAATAGGCACAGAAAATTGACTTGATTGAGTGCTTAATGCAAGCAAGAAGCGACGCGCAAAGCAGCAAGTGCAATTGAATATAAGAAAGTGTGCAAAAGAGAATAAAAAAAATTCGAAATCAAATAGTTTTACGTAAGCTAAACGAAAATTATTAATATAACCGAACACAAAAATAGTTTATGCCATTTTCCTCAAAGCATTTCATTCACTTACGCGCACATCCGTTCATTTTGGAAAAAAAATAAACAATTTTGTTTAATTAAATTTGTGCAAACAATGAATGCATTCAAGCAGTTAGACACAATACACACTTGCACATATGTACCTACCTACATTAGGGTGCTTCAAAAAAAAAAACAAAAAAAAAAAGATTTTTCAAAGGTTTCGGTTTGATGTAAAAAAATTTTTTCTTTGAATTTCAAAATTTAGTGCTTTTTAAATGGCTGTAACTACTCAAAGATAAGCATACTTTCTCAAAGCTCAAAGACTTAACTTTAAGAATATAACGAAAAGAGTTTCAAAAATCGATAAAACGTTTTAAATTTGTGGCAAGTTGTTTGTTGAGGCGGCTGATATCAATTCCAGCTATTTCGCCAAGTTCGCCGCAGATAAGACTACAAAGATTTTCCAACCTCAGTCTTGCAAAAGCTGGCAAAAAAAAAATTCTTGCCTGAATGTTTCCACTTTATCTTCCTCTATACAACTTTGGCAGTTAGCGTCGAAAAAAGAATCCCCAGTCGCACAGCAGCTAGTTATTGACCAGCGCCTGTTAAGCTCACTCAAAGTTCAGAGGTCCAGCGTTAGAACGCAAGAGGACAACGGAGACTCAATTCGTTCCTAATCAGATGTAATCGAGATAAGCGACCCCTTAGAGTTGGGCAATAAGACTCATGTTTGATGAGGATTTTTTTTACATAAAATAGAAACAATTGCGAGGATGAATTACCCTATTTTTTTTCAAATCACCCTACTTTATATATGTATGTACATGATTTCACGAGAATACTACAAAATTTATTAAGTTTTTATACTCACTTGAGCGTCTCCACCACATACTCTGGCAAGCCCTCAGTCTTTGATAAGCATAAATAGCGCGTATTCGTGTGTCGAACGAAGAGTATATTTTCACGCCATAAATCCGCATCGGCATCTTGATCATAAGTACGATGTATGGGTGTGAAATTCTTGGGGCATCTGGAAGTGGAAGAAAAAAAATTATGAATAAACATATATGAGTTAGAAGCAGAAAAATAAGCAGTTTTAAACGTAACTAAAAATACTACAACAAAATTGCATTTGAAATGTAATGAAATAGATATCGAAAGCACGCAATCAAGTGCTGCGCTTGCAAAATTGCTGAGAATTGAGTTGTTGTTGCATGAGAAGCGCACACTTTAATTTTAAATGGAGTCTGCGTTTAGGCACAGTGGGTTGGTAGTAATTAATAATCTCTAATATAAACATTTATAAGGTTAGAATTGAATAAAAACAAATGTTGCCTACATTTAGGCGCAATGTTAAAAAAATCATGAGCAAGAGGAAAGAAGGCAGAAGTTTAGTTTAGTCAATCTTTAATAAAGCTTTCTCATTTTCGCGAAATGTTTGAACTGAAATTCTACGTGAAACTCGCCGATTTTTTTTCAATAAAGACCAGTGCCAGCTCATGCAAAACTGCACTCTACGAGAGTTGTCTACACTTCTTGAAGCCGTCAGTGTATTTTACGACGTTCCTTTGATGTTTCTGAACTGTATAAATAAACCGTAATTTATAAGACAAGAAAAACTTGATGCACTAGAGAAGCTTGTGAAAATCGACAGTTCGAACTTTCTGCCAATAGGGACGAGGGTTTTTATGAGAGTGGCATTATGAAATTACTTTCAATAAGATCATAAAATTCTAACTATGCTAAATAAAACTTTCAACTTAATGCAAAAAAATGGGTTTCTTTTACTAGACCTTATATTTTCAGCTTAACAAAGTAACAGAACAGTCTTGAAAAAATATCTACCTTATCAATGGTGATTTTTCGACTAAATTATTATATGTTATATACTTCAAACTAGGTTAAGTGCCTGCCTGATTTTACGCGGACACAGTATCTTTAGATGCATACTTTTCTACAGACCTGAATTCAAGTTATTCAACAAAACTGAAGCATCAAAACCCAAAATACTTATTTTACTGCGTTATTTAACAATTAGAAGTCAATATTGCCGTTTTGCAAATATTTTATCGTAGACTACCTTCCCGTATACATAGACTCCATACTTAGTCTATATTATAGAGTAAACACAAGTGTAGCTAAGAATGTTAGTCGCGGCAAAGTGAAGGGGAAAATGCTACAAATAATACTTAGATAGGGAATTTCAAGAAAATGCATGCATGCGGAAGCAAAGTGGGCTAATTATGCGACCACAAGCACAAGTGCCCACAATAGCGACGAGCAAATAAGAGCACCCCAACGTTAACAGCAAAATCGAGCAACGACATAAGTCTATTAGCCAAAGTGTAGCTAAGAATTTGCGGGCAACAAGCAAACGGCACGCTTTCTTAGGCAACCATCAAATACATTATAAAGAAATTGGCTCATGGCAGCACTTATTTGCGGCTTACAATGACTTATATAGGGTGTTTATTTTAGAGTATAGCAATTATTTCTTTTAAATAAAAGGGCAGAATTTCGATTTCGTCTTATGCGGAGCGTGCCTTTGGTCCAATTGTGCGTAACTTTTTAAACATACTCGGTCTTAGATCGCCAATATGTTAAGTTGCCGAATATTGATTTACAATTAGTTAGTCGTAGGTATGGTGTATCGACATAGACCATTGACTTCACGTATCCTCGCAACAAGTAGTCAAACGACGTCAAATTACATGAGCTTGCGGTTACACTTTTTTAATATCAGCACAAAGGTCAAGTAGCTGGTTTGACAGCTGAATATACATATATGTCAAACGGATGATTTGACAGCTATCTCATTAGCAAATTCTATGCCTCTGAAAATTCACCTTATACATACCAGACAACAAATATTTTATAAAAAAAAAAATATTATATATGTATGTATGTATATACGAATGCATGCATTTCATCGATATTTATACGTACTTCTCGTAGTCCTCAACAATTTGCAACGACGTAATGGGTCGATTGTCGGGTAAAAAACTCATTATGGAATTGATGACGTTCTTTTGTGTGGATAAAGCGCCGACTGAGTTGACAGCGGTGGGTGACGTGTTCACACCGATACCACTCTGTATATGTTTGCCGGCTTTATTCATGTTGTTGCTGTTGCTATTACTCTAGGCTTTACGTCGTTGAAGCAGTTGCTGCGCAGTTGATGGTTTGTAACACGCCAAATTATTACCGTTGCTGTTCAAATAGTTGTTGATGTATGACTTTTTATGACAGTTGCTTCGTACAGTGTAATCGTTGTTAGATCGTTCGGCTGCTTGAATGACTGGAATAATTTATATCCGCTCACTTTTGTTTTTCTTTTCTTGTATAACTGGCTTTGTTGTGCATACTCAGCATTTATTATGTATTTTTGCAATTCTGCGTTGTCTAATGTTCTTGGATATCTTAATTTGTGCGCTAAAAGTAAAGAAGAATAATAGAGAAAAACATAAGTAATTTGTGAATTTTAGTCATTTACAATCATAATATAAAATCTGCACGTCTATTATAAGTACGCTAGTTGAATATGCAAGTATGTACGCTGATTGATTGATAGCGCAAACTCGTATATATGTATGTACATTAGGGTATCCGTTATTTCACAAATGTATTTATTTGTTTTTTTTTTGCAAACGCAACATAAACAAGCTTTTTATTTTCAATTAAAACCGTGCCCAAATCATTTTACTATATATTTTACATGAGATATTTTGATATTTTGCAATAATTTTTTTATCTCTAAAGAAATTAAACCAACAACTTTGAAAACATAATATTTTAGTACAGAATTTTCCGCTGTACAAAAAAGGTCTAAATGCTTAAAACATTCCTTTGAAAGTTATGCGCAGTTTAAGTTGTGCACCAAATATACTGAGCATTCATAGAAGTGCCTCAAAATTTTTGTGTTACTCATACGATAAGGGTACTAAGAGTCAGAGCATTTAATGTACAACTGTAACAGGGGCGATACATGTAAACGCCTGAATTTAGACCAATTTTTTTAGGCTTATTTGAAATGAAAAAAAAATTAATGATAATGAAACTCAGCATGTTTATTAATATTGAAATATGAAAATCCGATTTAAAAAAATTGTTTTTCTCAAAATGGCCGCTGTGGCAATCGATCTCTTGAGGCTCTCGCGGTAAAAGGCATCAATTGGCGGAATTTTTAGCTTCAGTTTCAGCTATCTGAAATAAGAAATAAAGGTTGGAGTTTGTTCATGAAACATGTATCTGTAGTTGTACCCAAAAAAAAAAGTCAAAAAATCAAAAACTGGCAAAATTTTGACCCTTTTTCTGACTTTTTTTGGGTCAAAAAGGGAAGTTTTTGAAATTTTTGTGGCATTTTGTTGGTATAACTAGAAGCTAACACTACTAAGAAAATATGTGTTAATTTTCATAAGAATCGGTTGAGAACTTTCCGAGTTATCTTGAACGCCAGTTTTAAAAGAGTCGCTTTGAGAAAAACGCGATTAAACTTTCGACCATGGCCGATCATCAAGTTGAGGCGGAACAATTAAATGCATTTTTTCTTAATAAGAGAGCATTCCGAGCCCTACTCTGGTAGCAATTAGGGTGGCGAAGTGAACATGCGTTACATCTGAAAATATTTCACATTTATTATTACATGCGCTGAAGAGCTCACGGACGGACAGCTTGATTTGGCTTGAACATTTCAATATCTGCATATATATATGCTCTATACGGAAAAAGCCGTTGTACTCTGTTTAATAAGTATGCGAGAGTATGCATAATTCGGCATTCCATTTATTGCATAAGTTCTAAAAACCCACATTTTTATTAAACATACATACTATGCACGCGTATGCTAGAAATAACTTTTATTTAACCAGAAACAGAACGATATTTGCAATGCCTGAGTTTGCACTGTAAATATTTAATTATGAAAGTAATATTTCTTAAGACGAAATCGGGTATAAATACACTTGGAGCCAACTTATTTTCAGCAGTTCAAGTCAAGGCTTTAACAATTTTAACAATTCTATAATGTTGGCTCTAAGGTTATTACTTCTGGTTGTTTTGGTATCAGTTGCCAATGCCTTATTATCCCTTCCTGTACAGCCCGCTTGTCCTCCATCCCAAAAGATTACAAAAGTACGAGTGACCGTGAATTACAATGGAACACCAGGACGTAAACGTTCAACCACTACTACCACTACTGCAGCTACTACCATTACTGGAGCTACTAATACTACTGCAGCAAACAGTACAACATCAACGACAACAACAGCTACAAACACTACAGCAGCAGCATCAGCTGCTCGTCGGTTAGCACGTAGTCGGCGCAATGGAGGTAACAGAAGAGCAGCTGTAAGCAGAAGAACAAGGGATAGTCCGCGTGTGGCAGTACGTGTGGCAAATGGTGCTAACAGCGCAAAGCGTACTAACGCCGCACAGCGTACTAACGCCGCACAGCGTACTAACGCCGCAAAGCGTACTAACGGCGCAAAGCGAAGAAGTAGCGGCAACAGAGCCAACAGCGGTAACAGAGTCAGAAACAGATCTCTCCGAAGCAACAGAAATGGAAATACACGCAGCAGAAAAGCCGCTAGAGGCGCAAGTGCACGTCGACTTGGCAGACAGCGACTTGGTAGACGGCGACTTGGTAGACGGCGACTAGGTAGACGGCAGCAGTAAAACTTTTAATTTTATTTATAGTATTTTAATAAATATCGTTCTACGTCGAAGACTTTAGAAATTTTAGTCTTAAACTTTCCATCTTTTGAATAAATGCATTTCATCCTCCAGTTGATAAACAAGTCATGATTTATAAAAGAGTTCAAAGGAAGTCGAGTCATGGACTTTTGTCTCGTCGTCCTACGTGTTAAGTCATTTTCGAGGCAAACCGACGTGCGACTTTGTTGAAACTCTTTAATCCAATTTCTGACGGTCGGCGCCAAAGAAGAGTGACCGTATATATCATCTATGATTTCACTGCGCGATTTCACTTCCAACAACAAAAATCGTTTCATCGACCGTTAGCACCGATTTCATCCGGCCAAGGGTTATCTAACCCTGGTTAGATCGGTAATTTCTGAGGTAAGCTTGTCATTATTGGAGCAACACCTAGCTGCAGGGCGGCTCCGCATCTTCCTGCTCCTTGCTGGCAATGAGGCCAACTCGGTCTCGGAGGAATTTTTCTGCTGCGTTTGCGCCTAAAGGCTTCATCCAAACTCCGCCACAGTACGGTGTAACACGTTCAAAGGATGTAGCTATCTTAAGACCTGTTAAGACCTTAAGACACATAGGGAGTAAACCATGCTGTTAACGGACAACTGCGCTGCTAGCTGCTACGGCTGTGCAAATTTCACTTAGTTGGGGCTCTGCCCCGCCATTTCAGTCGAATGACCACACTACAGTCGTAATCAACTTCAAACATGCACTGAAAGCTATTCACAGTAAAGTCATTAATACCTTCACGAGCTCCCCGCCACTGCATGGTGTATTTGGAGTCAAAGCAATACCCATGGTAGACGAAGAGCTCGAGTTGCCTCGCGAACCCAGAGTGACTCTTGCGTAACTATGTTCTGCATATTGATGCAGGTCCAACTCAAACCTAAATTAATTTACTTCGACATATCAAATATACATATGTCCTGCATGTAATGGGTCTCGGCATGACTCTAACCATCTCTTTGCATGCGCAATGAATCCCACTCATCTAACACCCCTCAACCTATGGTCCGACCCTGTCGAAACAGCACGTTTCCTGGGCCTCCCGTTAGATGATTTCGATGAGAACTGGCTTGAGTCTTGTCGCATTTACGGGAATTAGATAACTGTTACAACAACAACAACATAGTATAGACAATCCAATTTATATGTATATTCATTGTCAGAGATGGTACCGAAGCAGGAAACTGCTGTGAAAAAGCTTTTCTATAGCCTTCAAGTCCATTAAAAAATTGACCTGCTAGATGGGAGTTGGGATTCTCTGGGGGCATAATAATAATAAAGAGTTATTCAAAGAGGAGTGATGCTGAGTAAAGAATATACACAGTTGCTGCTAAAAGCTCTATGGAAACCAAACAATGTAGGTATAATATGACTTACCTATAATAAACTACAACAATACATTTTTTAAACAAAAGAATATTTGAATAAAGATAAACAGAATAAATAAGGGCAATAAACTTTAGGAAAAATGCTCTGAAACTGCGTAAGTTCCAAGATGAAGCAGTCTGAACAAAAGATAAGAAGAACACGTCACTAACGTCACTGAGGTTGATAACACAAAGAATTACAAATATTTCGATATTTATATACTTATATTATATATAGACCTTGTTTCATTGTCAAGACTTTCACAGAATTTTAATATCAATATTAATTTAATGAGAAAAAAACAGTTGGAGTAAATAATTTCAGAGCTACTGAGCTGAGGGACAAGTTTCCGTTTCTTTTAATAGTAGTCTTTGGTGGCAGTGCAAGCGAAAGTGATGAACTGACAACTAATTTCTTATGCAGCTAGTAGAAAATAATACTGATCAAGAACTTTCAACATATACTGCATGAAATGCAATCAAATGAGTCATAATAAGACTCCACTTGTTATACCATAATTTCAAGCAGTTTAATTAGATCTGAAGAACAAAGTGAATCATATGAGCAATATTCGCTTTTAAAGGAATTCTGCAGCTATGTAACAGGTTATACAGTTACTCAGCGAAAAATAAGTAGAAGCACAATGTTTAGCTTGTATAATATTTCACTTAGGAAACGAACAGATTCTTCAAAATATGTTAGATATAAGTGACTCAAGAAGATTACAGCCGAACACAATAGTTATAGCTTTTCATGTTTTCTGTTTTCGCGGTAACAAGATATAGATTTGGGAATGTGTTGAAGATAATGGCGGCTCTCGACACTCTCGACCGAGGCAAAGTTCAGTTTCTATCCAGAAATAAGCCGATCAAGAAAAAAAGCATTAGCGTATAAGCGAAACATTTTGAGCTAACAGGTTTTGTCATAAATACACAGTTTGAATGGATGCTAACCTCAATTTCATTTCGAGTTTTTTGAAACTAATCGGGTTCGCGGATTTGGCATGCTCTATACTATTGCTTTCTTTCTTGAGTCCAAATTAGGTACCTACCATAATTTTTCTTTCCTCGAGCGGACATCATAAAAGTGCTACTAATTATACCCTATTTTAAGTTTAGCACGTAATTTGTAACACCCAGAAGGAAACGTCGGAGACACTACAAACTAAATCAGCGTCACTAGCTGAGTATATTTAGCCATGCCCGATTGTCGCTTCTTCGTCGATCCATAAGGATCTTGATCCACTTTTAGGAGTTTATGGTTAACACAAAAGACGAATCTCTGTCCAAGTGAGATCAATCGATTTTGGATCAACCCTACGTCCTAACCTAGTCAAAATTGTAGTTTTAAATTTCAATTAGAAAACATTTTTTGAGTGTACTTGTATTATAGAGCTTACTTAAACACAAATATAACTAAATAATGCAATGGTCAGAATATTGATCAGTTTTTGACATTCATAAATAATTAAATTATTAATAACAGTTAAAAACAAGTAAGGAAGGGCTAAGTTCGGATGTAACCGAACATTTTATACTCTCGCAAAGTCAAATGGTATACTCGTTTGAGATTTCTTTGTGGATTGACTGATATTTTCGGTAGAAGGTCAACTATAGGTACTGGGGTCCACATATTTAGTACTTAGGGGCTTGAACAGTTTTGGTTCGATTTAGACAATTTTTGGTCACAAGGTGGCATACTTTAAACGTATTATTCACGCAAAGTTTTACGCCGATATAATCATTGTTGCTTGATTTGCATAGTGGAAAGTGAAAGAATCAAGTGGTATTTAAAATGGTGTCATATGGAAAATAGGCGTGGTTGTAATCCGATTTCGCCCATTTTCGCACTATGACATAGAAACATGAAAAGAACGTTACGCACCGAATTTGGTTGAAATCGGTTAAGCAGATCTCAAGATATGGGTTTTCACCTAAAAGTGGGCTGTGCCACGCCCACTGTCTAATTTTGAACGCGGTTCCTATAAAGTCATCTTATACCATCTCAGAGATAAAATTTAAAGTCTCTGGCGTGTTTAGTACTTGATTTATCGCGCTTTTAGTAGTTTTTAACAGTACCGTTATATGGGGAGTGGGCGGAGTTGCCACCCGATTTCAACTATTTTCACACCGTCAATAGAAGTGCTAAAAACATTTGCTTCCAGTGAATTTTGTTATTATAGCATTAGCGGTTTAGGAGATATGCACATTAAACCTATTAGAGGCGGGACCACGCCCACTTTTTTTAAAAAAAATTTTAACTGCAGATGCCCCTCCCTAATGTGATCCTGTGTACCAAATAACAGTCTTGTATCTTATTGCGGAGCTTAGTTATGGCAAGTTATTTGTTTTTGATTAATGGCGTTTTGTGGGCGTGGCAGTGGTCCGATTACGCCCATCGCAATACCAACCGTCTCACGGTACCATGAAACATGTCTCACGGTACCATGAAACATGTCTACCAAGTTTCATAAAGATATCTCAATTTTTACTCAAGTTAGAGCTTGCACGGACGGACGGACAGACGGACGGACGGACAGACAGTCACCCGGATTTCAACTCGTCTCTTCATCCTGATCATTTATATATATATAACCCTATATCTAACTCGATTAGTTTTAGGTGATACAAACAACCGTTAGGTGAACAAAACTATTATACTCTGTAGCAACAGGTTGCGAGAATATAAAAAAGTATTCCCACAAAAAAAAAAATCTAGGTATAAACACATTCAAGCAGGTATTTTCTAATGCCGCAACGAAAAAACCCTGAATTAATATAATCATCACTCTACTACATATGTATGTACCATATATTTAAATATTTTATTATAACATAAAATAACTTCTTTCATAACAACAGAGAATTTGCTGACTAAGTTTGCACTTAATGGCAATGTCGATGTCGTGCTCGGCGTCGCTGCTTAAACTCGTATATCAATGTCAATAGGCCACAAAAATTAAATATACAAGTATGATGCTAAACATAAAGCAGTGATTCATGATATATAATCAACGAGCCGAAAATGCTGATAATGAATAAAAACAGTTATCAAAACGTTTGTTGACACTTGCAGATTCGTTGAAAAAAAAAATACAGAAATTTTAAATTTAATGGGGAACGTTTATTATCATTCGAAAGAACATTCTTTGACATTTATTTTTTGAAGATTATATCCTATCAAATGTTGGCCACGGCTGTGTCTCAGATGGTCCACCCGTTGAGTCTAATTTTCGATGACTCGTTCGACTATTTCGACTGGTAAGTCCTGAATCGAAGCGGGATTGTGAGTTTTCGTAATAAAGTTGAACGATTTGTAAACGTCTTTAGTATAAGTATTTTCATAATGAAATGTCAAACAATACTAAACAACTCGAATCACGCGTGATCAGTCAAGAAAATACTATTGAAAAAAGTACCTCTACCATATGTATAAACAATCACTTGACATCACGTAATTCCCCAGTTGATGCTTCATCCATTTGAGCGACAAGCGCCTATGCGGTGCTTGCCGCTTTTTATTAGCAATACTCATTAACTGGAATTTGCAAATAATTTCATTTTTATTATTGTATGTGATATTAACTGTTTTTATTGACACTCTCGCCGGTTTACTGCAAATATGTTCGACGAAAATTTGGAATAGAGTACAAGCGTCTAAAGAAAAGACTGCAAAAGAGGAAATGGCAATAGTGTCGCACATTTTATGACTTCCAAAACGTGTTAGTGCTGAACGAATATGGGTGCTAAAATAATTTATTTAACTTTTAGCGCAACAGAAAAGCGAAAAAGAAGCGTAGCAAATCGAAAATGCGAAAGTAAAAGAAAATACAAACTCGTAAAAATAAAATAAAAATGAAAACATGTAAATGAGTTTGCGAGAAAGTATTCGATATGGGTCGAACGGTGCAAAGAAAGCCAAGTAAATAATGCACATAAAACAAATATAGTAAAAATTAACACATGTTTAATCATATTGCTAGTAAAACGGCCCGCAATCGAAGAAAACATGAAAACATATACACGTACGTATACTCTCTTCACATAAACATTTACTGTTTAGAGTCATAACTTGTAGAAAAATTGGAACACGAATATTATATGTTAAGGTATGCCTCCCTGCCGGATGTTGTATCGTCAAGGGCTGTTGCTGTTCTTGCGGCGATCTAACCCTGTTTGGATGGGAAGAATACGAACTACAACCACCAGAATGTGACTCGATAGAGACTCTGAACTGCACAGAATCTACCAAGAATATTTTACAACATTCTTACAGCATCCGATGAATTGACTTCTGATATACTAATTGTTAATGGAGGAAGCCGCACAGTTTCTGTCTCTTCTCCGTTAAAGAAAAAAAAAAACAAAACAAAAAAAAGCAAATGGAGAACTACATTCCTCTCCGTGATTCGAAGTGACAGTACCTTGGAAAATGAACAAAATGTCGATTCCGTCTAAATCGCTATATTTTACCTCATCTGCGGTCTCTAGTAGTTTATCACATAAATAGCTTAGTCCCTTTATAACTGAGTTTTTTATATCGACAAAGAGCGTGCAGTAACTGGTTGCGTGTCGAAAGAAATCTATTCAAATGCAGTTCGACAATTCGTTAGAAAGAACGTCCTTAGAACCAAAAACGACCGTATGCAGTCAGGGGAGGCCGACTGCTTTTGTGGCAGAGTGGCTGTCAACTTTTCATTATTTTCTAACGACTTTATTCGTTCCGTACGCCACTGTATAGTCCTTGGAATTTTGATAACCAAAAGTCCTGAACAAAAAAAAAACTGAGCTTCAGTCCATTAACTTCAACAAAGAATCCAGATCATGACACCGTAGACAGTCTAAAAAAATTATAAAATAAGTGAGCTCGAGTTTAATGTCTAGGCGCTTCATTCTCCTCAAAAGCAATGGTAGCTTAGACAATTTGGCAGCAGGAATGGAGAAAATTATCTAAGTTATATGTTTTCTCAAACCGGAGATATCCAGCTAGATATGATCTTTTGGTCGTCATATACCAAGCTGTAATCAGTTCCTTATACGAATTCAGTCCTTAGGTCTTCGTTTAACCCTATCATAAATGGCGGTAAGTATATATCAAAAGATCTTCAACCAACTATTACCGAATTACTCTACTGAGTGTTGGTCATTAGATCTCTCAGCTAAACCAAATATATCATCGATCTGAAAATTTAGATCCAGATTTCAACCGCAATTTCCAAGTTCGTTGATTGAACAAAGGGAAGGTGGTGTTGCTGGATTGATGGGAAGACTTGTACATGTAACACCAACTATATTTGCGGTGTGTAGAATGTAATAAAATTTAAGTTCAGCGAACCACAGAGCGCACATACTGTTATTTTTTACATGTAGCGCTGATCACAAAAAGTTATTTTTAGGTGTTAAAAACCCACTCTTACTGTTATTCAGTAAATAAATATACTTGTAAGTTTATCGTACTTAAGAAATTGAAATTGCAAATTTTACGAACAAGAAGCAGACGAACAAAAACCGCGCTTTGTTGTCTGCGCCCCAGCTACGAACAAGAAAATCGCTAAGCCAATATTAAAACCCAAAATCAAGTTATGGCGAAACACTGACACAGCGACAAGCAACAAAGAATGGGAGCCAATTGGTATGAGTAGATGGAGTGACGGCGAGACGAAAACATAAAGAATTAGCAGACGAACAAAATATATGAAATGCTGGAAAATTAGGGAAAGGGATCATATTGAGAGCAGAGTAAGTACGCATAAACAGCTTGCTTGATAAGGGCAATGTGCTGGAAATCGTGTGGCTGCAGCTAACAAGTGATTCGACGACAAACGTTTTCGAAGAGTGTTTAAGCTGCAGACATACAAACATAAAAACTGATTAACAATTGACTGAGTGGCATATAAAAAAGTTCAAAGTTTACAAAAACAGCGCATGAAGTTCAATGAAAGAGAAAGAAAAATGGCATACATGCCGGAGGACGTGTCAGTCAGCCAGCATAGGCGAAGCACATAGCAGCTCATAGTCGGGGATGTGCGGCACACGTTTCTTGCGGCGCGTGAGTGTTTTCATTTTTATGCTGTTTACTGCGCTCAGCGATAGAGCAATGCGCAAATGTTGGCAGAGGCCGCAGTCATGATGGTAGCGTGGTCGCTTGATCGACCGTTTGAATGATTGACTGAGTGGTGTTCATAGTTTTGATGATGCTTGTGCGGTTGCCAAGCTGTGCTGGCTATGAATGCACACACATTTTATGAAAAGTTTGCATTTTGAGTCAATTGCTGCAATGACCTCCAGTGGACGCGCGTAACTGACTAATAGTTATGCTTGTCTACATGGTTTTGTTGCCTTGAATTCATATTTTATATGCACGCAGTAATCAACAGATTAAGGCTCTCAACATTTTATATAAAAATGATGAAGTGTCCGTTTAATTAGTTAAAAAAAAGTGTGGGAATCCTATAAGTAAGATCCAAAACTTACTCGGGCCTGTGGCATGGGGTATAAAAGATCGAGAACGAACTGAATTTGGCCTACTGGATGAAGCCGCGGCTATATAATTTGTTGCCAGCAGGAAGTCGGTAAGCCAAACCATATTTGTAGGTTAGGTAAATTATTTATCATCAATATCATCTAACGGAAGATCCAGAAAACGCGATGTTACGACGGGATTGGAATATAAGAAAAGGGGTTTTTATGAGTGCGTTTCACAAGATGTGAGAGAGATGGCTAGTGTCATGCGAAGACTCTTTGCATGCAGAATATATGATGAGTATGGCGAGATCTAGTTTGGATAAGTAGGATTTAGTCTGCTACAATATCCCGAAGGAAGTTGCGATAGGGTTACTCTAGTTTCGCGGAGCAAGTTAGGCATTTGTTCTGTTATGGTTGGTGGTTTGTCTCCAAGGAAGCTATACCCAATGAAAGAATCGATTAGGGACTTCACTGTGAATGGCGGTTAAAGCCTCATTTAAATTGTTTGATTTTGTCAACGTATTGCAGGAAGGAACTCGTGGTTTGGCTTCAAGCAAGCAGATATGATTTCTGCGAAAATATCCCAACAGAAATTGCTTGGATAAGTTCGCAATGTTACTTAACCGGAAGCATGCTACCCTCACTGTGTAGGTGATTTTCAGAAGACATCAAGATAACATACATCCCGGAATTGTACGGAGTGTGGCTTTCTGGCACGTTTGTTGCTGTTGCTGTAGCGGATAACCCTGTTTGGGTGGCAAGTCTGTGGCTTCCTTTCTTTGATATGTATAAATAAACCATTATCTGAAGACTAGTGTATAAAAATTCTGGCGCTATAACAACAACTAATTGTATAAAAATATTCAAGCATGTAGGTATGTAAACTATATATGCATTGTATATGTATGTCGAAAAGTAAATTTCTTGAGGATATTTCGTCAAACGTCCATACATGCACTTGATTCCGATCGTACAGTTTGTATGGCTGCTATATGAGCAGGACGAGTGCAAAATTTCAGATCGCTACTTAAAAAACTGAAGGACTAATTCCTGTCATGGTAGTCGTCCATTTTCGCACTGAAACATAGAAATATTAAGATAATATACATCGTCCGAATTTGACACATTTTTACAGTGTCGGTAGGGCTGCTTAAGGGATTTGCTTCGAGCGGATTTGGTAGTTTTACCTGGAGTTGTTTAGACTCTCTTAGAGGGCGGGCCACGATCATTTTTTTAAATTTTGATCTACTACTGTGATCCCCTGTGCCAAATTACAGTTTTATATCTTAATTTAGTGCTTAGTTATGGCACGTGTACTAGGTTTCATTACTATAAGCCAATTTTTACTCAAGTTACAGTTTGTACCAGACAGACGAACGGACAGACAGACATCCGGATTTCAGCTCACTTCGTCATCTTGATTATATATATACATATGTACGTATATATAACTCCATGTCTTTCTCAATTAGTTTTAGGTGATACAAACAACAGTAAGGTAAAAAAAAAAATACTATACTCTGTTGCAACATTTTGCAAGAGTATAAAAATACTATATTTTTGAAGCGTTTTAATAGGATTCTTATTGAACAGCTACAAAATCCCACCTTTTCCAAAAGTTTTTAAAGGCCACAAACATAATAAACTATGTACCAGCTTACAAGTGTAAACACTATAATGTAAAATTAGGTCAATTACAAATTTACATAGTATCTGTGAACATATTTGCTGGTGTAAAGTTTACTTTGGTGTTCTATCCACATTTATATATAACATTTCTTTTGATAGGCTTGGTATTATTACGTACATAAACACATACAACAAATTATGTAGAACTTTTCTGTGTAACAAAGAATATTCTAAGTCTAGTAATATACTTGTACATATGTGTATGTATATTCATACAAAACAATGTTTTTCCTTCCAATAATATGCTTATAAAATATGTATTTATTATGAACTACTAAAAATATGTAGTTAGAATATGTATGAATGAATATATATACATATATTTTTAAACTAATGTAAAACTAACTCTCTATAACTGAAATAAACAAAACCCTTAAAACTTTATATATTGTACAATCATATTTATATAAATTTATTAACTATTGCGAAGCACTCGACGTCCCTTTCAATTCTTTATTTTAAACGTGCTTCATTTAATCATCCATCATGGTTTTGTACGTGATTACTTAATGAAATCACATGGCTTCTTTGCATTCCACTCAGTATGCTTTAGTTGGCAATATTAACCCACTTGCTGGGAGATACGTGTGCACCATTATGTATGCTTGCTGGGAGATACTTATGTATGCACCATTATGCATGTGTAAAGAAATGGTTGGTGCAGCAGCAAAGCTCACACAACAGGAAACATGAAATACCAGTTTAAACAATGAAAACAAACATTCGCAAGTAGATCAGAATTAGTAAATTAAGAACAAAAATAGACTAATTCTTGCAGCTAAAAGCTTTTTACAATGCGTTAATTTAAGGTGTGATAAAAATTACGTAAAAATATTCAGGCTAAAGCCGCAGCCAAATAGACAAAGAATTAATACAGCATGCAGCAAAGAACTTAAATAATTTAATACTATACATGCGTATAAAACCCCTTCATTTATTGACAAAAAAAAACACATACTACAATTTACCTGATTTCCGACAAATAGCTTACGCGCAAATAGAAATCTGTGCCGTTTGAGGGCACTTTGGTGAAATGAAAGGCAAGTTGAAGTGTTGCAGACAAAAAAAACTTCACTTTGCTTGCCTTTCAGCGTTTCTGTAGGTCTTCTTTCCTTTATTTATCTATTATATTCACTTTTTTGCAGTTTAATGACATCTGCCCATTCCCGACAAGCGCTGGTGAGAACTCTTACAGCTTTTAAGCAGTTATACAAATATATATATATTTATTTTTTATTAAACACAACAACAATTTTAGCTGCCTTCTATAGTGCTATGTACCACTTATTATATTCTTATCTTTTCCGAAATTTTATTCCATTAGAATTATTTCCTTTTACTTCACAGCTTCCTTTCCCAGATCAATGTCGCGGAACTTTCATATTTATTTTCATTCTTTTCAATTGATTATGCACTACACTTCACTTTTATTTTTAGCCACTACGTCTTGCATTTATACTCTTTCCATCGCTTCTTTGTGGCAACAATAAATTTTAATTCTTTTTATAACTATTTGAGATTTTTCTAATTTCATTAATCTGACCGCCGCAGATATAACACTTCAAAACAACACAACAATTTCCAATCAACTGAAATTCTCCTTTGATGGAATTGAATACAAAAGTGTTGCCAACTATTGCCAAGAATGTGGTGGTGTGGAATAATTAGGAAATAAAGTAAATACCAGAGAACGTATATTAAATTGAATATATGATATACGCTCTCTGGCATATGTCAGGAAACCGGTGAAATTAATTTAAGTAATTACTGTATATTATTGGTAATTAGCATAACTTTTATTTTATTTTCATTCCAGTATAAGAAATTGACACCGATTTTATATAGAAAGACAAATTGTTAATAACTTTAGGGGAACACCAGCAGAGAACGTATATCATGATATCCGAGTAACGTTGAACATACCGAGCAGTTGAGAAAAAGAATAAAACACTGAACACCACTGAACAGCTGTACATAGAAAACGCGCAAGCAAATTCTTTCAAATGGATATCATGTGTTATTTAAATCAATAAATGAAATTCCAACGTTTTTGCAACTGAATAAAACTAGCATAAATAATATAAAAAATAATAACACTCGAAAAATTAACTTGTATTTAAAACTTAATAACTGGCGTGTACAGATTTTAGCTAAAGAACGTTATTTCAAACGTCTTTTAAAGGATGCTTTACAAGAAAGGATAGTGACAATTGTATGGTGGCAAAAAAAAAAAATAGTGGGGTTGCATTGCATACATAAACGTAAAAGTAACAAAAGAGTTTCTAACACACAAATTAAAGAGTCGAGAAATGATGATGCAAAAAAGGAGCTGAATTAACGACATTTTTTCCAATTTTTTATTAAAAGAAAGCGATTTTTTTAATGCCGTAATACTTTGGAATTAAGTCCACTTGCAAGCAAATTCAAAAAAGGCTTCTTTAATTTGCAACGCTGTGTATAGCATGCGACTTTATATATGGCCAACTAAACATACCCAGCGCAGCGGCCTTTTCATATGTTTAGCTGAATTCGTGCAAGAAAGTTCGTTAGCAAATACTATATTGTTTTGCTGAGCATATAAATTACATAGTGCTAGTGAGTTTACTAAATAACAGCGACTTTCAAAGCAATCAAAGGACAACTACAAATCATTCTAAATAGCGGTGTTTGTATTTCCTTAATTTTATTAGCAAGGTATGGAAATTGTTGAATCAACGGCAGAGTGTAGTAAAAAACAAATGAACGAAACGTTAACAGCGGCGTCGATGGCAGAAAACAGCGGCAATAGTAGTTTGACTGGTAGTGCTGGTAGCAGCGCTGCAAATAGTTCTCTGGCTGTTACTACAACAGCGGAAACTAGAACAAAGGATAACAATACAACAACAACAAATTTAACAACTTCAACTGAAAGCTCTGCTAGCAAGGATATTGATATGGACATAGAGGAAATACCATTAAAGTCCACAGCAACAACAGATTACACCAAATCCAATGAGCAATGCCAACAACAGTCTGCCAAATTGGTATCGACACATACGGCGCCAATGAATGTTAATACACCCATTATATCATTGTCAGATGGTGAAGATGCTGTGGGCTCACATCAAACAACAACTTTACAAAAAGCTAGCCGCAAACGTAGTAGTGTAGGCGCTGCTACAGCAGAAGACGACCAGTCATTCCGTTTGAAACGACGAAAAATTAAAGTGGCCGGTGCGCCTAAGATGCCCTTGACTGGTAAGTATGAGTATGCGTATTAGTATTTAAATATATGTGCCTCTAGCTAATTTATGTTGTAATCTACTATGTGAAAAACAATACTTTTTATCGGCAGGTATGCGTTGTAGGTACACTTTAACATGGGTGATAAATATTACATACACATTCCGATTACTGTTAATATACTTATGCATAAACATTAGCATGTTGTCTAACAGTATTTTTGTTTTTATTCTTGTTAGGTTATGTACGTTACATGAATGATCGACGCGAGATGCTGCGTAAGGAACTGCCGTCCAAAACAGCGATTGAGCACACAAAAATTATCGGTGAAGAGTGGCAAAAGATGACGGAGGACAAAAAAGCGCCATATATGAAAGCAGCTGAAATTGATAAACAACGGTGAGTGGTTAAGTAACAGGTTGGTATATTAAGTGCGCTATGTATGAAAGCGTGCAGCAACTTTATACTAGATGTCATACAGAAATTCGAATGCTTTTTAATTTACTGTCAGCATGTGCACACACATTATATTTACATTTGTACACAAGTAGTTTTTAAATCAATACACATATCAACGATTATCACGTACAATGAAACCTGGTGATTTTCGTGCTATATATCGTTTTTAGTAACGTACGAATGCTAATATTCGATTGTGACTTAGAGTGCTCCCGTATGGCATACATTTATACACACAACTACATTCATGAAAGCACACCATTTATGTATACGTATAAATTATGTATCTACCAAGAGGCTTACCTGCATTTAAGTAAACTATTTGTGCATATGCATATATTTTTACTATAAGTATGTACTTTTTTCTATATCTCTTTCTGTATCTATGTTTGTAAGTATGTAAAATTGCAAGAATATGTCAGATGTGACTGTTAACTACTGGTTAAACTAGTTTAATGGTTTTCAATTGGAAACTAGGGCATTTTCTAGTGCTGTCTAGCAGTGATTTATGAAATTGAGTTGCTAAAATAAATGGATTTGCTTATATGGGTGTTCTTTACATGCCATATAATATGCATCATTCATATATGCATACGTTTTTAATTACTATTAATCACTAATTGTGATTCATAAGAGTCGAGGCGCAACTCCGTATACACTTGATATTCACTGCAGGTATATATACATATGTATGTACCTATAAATATATGTAAATTTTATATGTACATAGATGTTGAAAATTTGATAGAAACGTCGTTACAAATTAATTTTAAAGCAATTTTGACCAACTTTTAGTACAATTTTAAGAAAAATAAATATTTACAATAAATCAAAAATTTTCGCTTTCAGCTACCTCGCCGAATTGCACACTTTCCTCAAAGAACGTCCCGATGTGTTGGCATGCGAGCTGGCTAAAGATAAGCAAATACGCAAAAGCCCCGGCGAGGCTGGCAAGACGGTTTTAAAGGAGAAATCACAGTCGGTAGGCAATATTAAACCGCCAAATAAGGAAGCAAATGCCAACACAGCCGCTGGTAAAGATAAATCACGCCGTAGTTCGGAAAAGGACAATACGCCGCCAGCAACAACGTTGGATAATAAGCCTCGACGTAAGCGCACACCGACACCACCCATAGCTGGCGATACACACAGTAGTCAAAGCAAAAACAATACACTCCACACTAACAACAACAATAACAATCACAACTCCACATCAAGTAGTAATCATAATAGCAATTCAACCAGTACCACAACACCAACAAGCACTAATACAGCCAACTCACTCGCAGCCGCAACAGCCGTACCCGGCGAAATACCAATATTCACCAATGAATTTCTAGAACATAATAAAGTTTTCGATATGGAATTACGTACGCTACGCAAATCGAAAGCAGATTTAGAACAACAAAATGCTGTATTGGAGAAACATGTGGAGAATATGAAATTCGGTGTGGAAAAAATGACTAACGAGAATGACGAATTGGCGGAAAAGAATCGTTTACTCGAATTATATTTGGATAAATTGAAAGCAAAGTTGGCGCATGCGCTCTCCGGTTTGGCCATACCAACACAGCCAAACGGTGCCACAATGGATAATATCGAGAAATATATGACTGATCTCTATAAGATGGCGACAACAAATACACATGGACCGGCAAGCCTCAATAAAGCGAAGGATATTATAAGAAAATTAGATTTACAGATTAATTTGTAACTTATGTAGTTTAAAGTCTTAGTAGGTTGTTTTAGTTGTTGCTCTATTTCCTGTAGGAAAGAGTTAGGTTAGATTATTTACTTATCGATAATGTAATATTTTTAGTCTTATTGGTAGTTAGCTATAAGAAATTATTCTATAGCAACAAATATAACTCTGATGAAAAGAATATCTTATACATTCCATTCTCTTCGAATTGAGCAAAATTCTAATATTTGGAGAGCGGAAATACTCTTTACTTTTTATGTTCTAAGTTATGGTTATATGAATTCTATATATATAATTTTTGTTTTTTTTTGTTTTAATTTTACATTATTTTAATCTTAATATTTTTTTTTTAGCAAAGTAAGCTATGCTGAAATAATATTTAATGCCATAAATCCAATAATAGATATTAGTTATAAATATAGTGGCGGAAAAACCATAAAAAATTGTCAATAATACATATCTTTAGGTTATTCAAGCGTCAAGTTGTAAATAAATAAGAAAATTATACTGTCTGGATGGTGTCGTATAATATGACCATCAGATTTTGACATAAAATATTTTCCTCGCTACATTTGTTGCTACACTACAACAAACACTAGTAGTTTTGCCAATAATGCTTTTGCTACCATTTGTAGTGAAAAATATGTACTGTTATTTAAAAAAAAAAATATTTCGTACAACCTCAAGCGCTATGTTCCTTCCAATCAAATGCAGACTCGTATTTACAGCTCCTTTGCTAGTAAAATAATTTTAAAACTCGCATTTTTAAATTATAAACATACAAAAAAGTTTAGCTGAGTTGTGACTTCAAAACAAGTACTGAACTGCTTTTTGTTTATTTTGTTTAGTTTTAAGCACACAAATTGTTGCAAAGAGTTACTAGAATGCTGTACATATGCAGACATCTGTAAATTTATACATACTATATACGAAATCAAGTCAAGTTGTTAATCAAAAACGCATTTTCTTATTATGTGTAATAGCTATCAAAGTATCGATTCTTTTTCGCTTAATTAGGATGTATGGTTAAAATAAAATATAATTTAATATATGGATTCGTAAAATAAATTTTTGCTAGAAACTCATATTTTTAAAATACATACATATTAAGTGGATTTTGTTAAGTTTTGTTTAAATTTGAAATAATGTTTGTTACAGAAAAATTTAATTTTACAATATTTGTACATAATACACATTTCAAAATAACAAAAATTCGTATTGAAAATTCTTTAAGAACACAACTTTAGTATTTTAAGCTATTATTAAATATTTTTTTTAATAATAAAAAAAAAAACCTTCTTCTTTTGAAACATACATTAGAAAATTCTTTAAAAATTATTTTCAAATATTTAAAGACATTTCCATTCACACTTAATTTTATTTATGTAAATAGAATTTTATTAATTTAAACAGCAATGCATTTTGAAAATTTTGTTTTAATTAAAAGTGGAAATAAATTTTTGTTACCTATTGTTAACACGGTTTTAAATTAATTCAAAAAGCAGTAAATAAGAAGAAAACGTAAACCTCGGTTGCACCGATGCTAAAATGCGCTTCACTTATAAAAAATATTTTCATACAAGAACTTCATTTTAATCGCTGTTATTGTTGTAGCGGAAGAGTGCTGCTGAGTTGACAGTCCTTGGCCAGATAAAACCCGGGTCCCTCCGGTTACGTAGACCCGACTGTCGTGGCAACGGTCATTTTGATCGATCAGTTTGTATGCTACCTATATACTACAGTGGTCCGATCTGAAAAATTTGTTCGGAGATTATACCGTTGCCTTGGACAATAATCTATGCAAAATTTTGTGAATATAGCTTGCCAAATAAAAAAGTTTTCCATACAAACACTTGATTGTGATCAGTCTGTTTGTAAAGCAGCTATATGCTAGCTATATTGGTCCGATATCGGTAGTTCCGACCAAAGCGCAACTACTTTGAGAGAAAAGGCTGTGTGCAAAATTTCAGATCGATAACTCAAAAACAGACGGATATGCCTAAATCGGATCAGTGTGACGATCATTTATATTCATGTAGGTTGGTTGAAAAGTTTCTGCACGCGAATTGAAACAATACTGTTTTTGATACGAAATATATTTTTTTATTCCGCCAATAAATTTACTTTCCGGAAGCTCTGCAAAATACTCATCTACGACTCTAATAGCTTCATCATTCGACGAAAAACGCTTTCCAAGAAGGAATTGCTTCACGTTTCTGAAGAGGTAGTAGTCGCTGGGAGCCAAATCAGGTGAATACGGTGGATGTTCAAGCAATTCGTACTTTAATGCGTTGAATTTTGTCATTGTTAAGACACCTTTGGCAGCAGCTGCATCGTCTTGCTAAAAAATGATATTTGTGTTGCAAACCTGGTTTTTTATTCACAAATTTTTTCATCCAGCTGATTCAAAAGGCTGCAATAATATTCAGAGTTGATTGTTTTACATTTCTGCAGATAATCAATCAACAAAACTCGTTTTGCTTCCCAAAAATCTTATGCCATAACCTTCTTTGCTGATCGTTTTGACTTCACCTGCTTTGGAGCTGAACAATCAGCTTCAGTCCATTGTAAATGTTCGTGTTTCAATTTAGGATCATGGGCATAGAGCCAAGTCTCATCCATAGTTATAAAACGACGCAATAAAGCGGTTTTGTTCTATTTAAAACGCTCCAAATTATGCTGACAAATTTGTTTTCGATCCCGATTTTGTTGAATTGTTAACGTGTGCGGCCCTAACTTACCAAACATCTTTTTTATATGTAATTGTCCATGTAAAATATGAAGTACTCGTTTGTCTGAGATTCCTATGGCATTAGCAATTTCACGCTTAGTCAAACTTGGATCTTCACTAACAATATTATGAACTTGCTCAATGATTTCTGGTGTGGTTACGGTTTTTGGTCGTCCTCCGCGTGGATCGTCTTCAAGTCTAGTATAACCACGTTTAAATTCACCAACCGAAAATTTAACGTTGCGTTTTGAAAGTGAGGACTCCTTAAACACTTCTAACTACTGTTTATATATTTCCTTTGCTTTTAAACCTTTCAAAACCAAGAATCTAATCACTGCGCAATATTCAATTCTTCCAAATTAAAAAATACTCTGACTCGTCAACTTCAAATAGCTTGTAAACAAAGAATTAATTGACAGAATGACTTATAACTTTACATGTGTTCTCACGACAAATGTGCCAACTTGAGTAAACAAAAATTTGAAGGTAGGTGTGCTATTTCTTGCTGAGAGCAGACGCTTCACAACCAACCTATATTTATATATTTGCTCCGACGATTTTTTCTGGGAGTAGGTGGCAAACTTAATATACCCTGTACAGGGAATAAAAACAGTTACTTATTAATTTTAATAATAACTATATATTCGTGAAACTTCAATAATTCTTTTTAGGTAAAAGCAAATTGCTTCTTCAAAAGTTTAATGGTCTGATTATCTTTAGGTAATCAACTTATACACACTTTCATTCTATATACAATCTACTTTTTTTAAATCAGTTTTTTGTTTTGAAGAACTGAAGATTAAAATGAACTTGACTACCGAATGAGGCGATTACTGCCGAAATCTGGATTTCATTGTTTTTGTTTTGGCTGTAGTCATTCTACCTTTTTCATATACGCCGATATTTGATCTGTATATGCGAAAACATCTTCTGAAACGCGTTCATGTGAAAATAAATGAAAATATTGGCCAACTTTCAGGAGCAGAAACGGCACGAATTAGAAGAACTGAAAAATTTACTATGGAAAATATGTGGCATTATTGAGCAATCGCAACAACAAAGTGATGGAACATTTATGCCAGCCAATGCATAAAATTTAGCGTATCATGAGTTAGTCAGTTTGTCACCCCAACGTTACGCAGCGCCAGTCTAGTCATGGCACACGCGACATCATTATTAATTTGAGGTGTCATAAGGCAGCTTCCACCCCTGGCTAAGATTTTTTAGGTGTTTGGGTGCAGAGAATGAACAGTGATGAGGACTGCTAGCAATGTGAACTTTACAAAGTGTTGTTGTTTTGCATATACATGTATGCATGTATTTGTGTATGTTCTATATATGCGTATGTATGTATGTACAAATGTATATGCGTAAGTATATAGTACATCCTACATCCCTCATATTAATTCCACTTTCTTCTAGTGCCTCCTCCCCTACATCATTAATTTCTTGGTTAGGAAATCTGTGATTATGTCCGAAGTGTTGCTGTTACTAATCTGTGACATTCTGACGCGTCACAGGGCATGTCAAGCGCAAACTATGTCCCCTAAGCTCTACCGTATTACGAAAATACATTTGTTTTAGGTTTGCAATAAATTATTATCACACTAGCGAAATATTGTGCGATACCGTGAAAATGTCCTAAACATATTAACCAATGCAGGGAAGCATAGTATTTTTAGTTGTCAGACTTTGTGTCTTCCAATATCAATGCATTGCTTGGTGAGGGTGACTTTACTGCATTAATGCAATTATTTGACAGATAATAATAATCACAATTGAGAGCACAAAAATATTTTTATGTGTTTGTTATAATACTGCAGCTAATACTGCTTTTTAGTCAAATATTCTCTGTTTATAAATTAGAATTAACACAAAATAATTTTGGATGTACATACATACTTGTACATATGTATATATTTTATAGTCAGTACTTTTATCAACGCCAACACTTGCTCTACTCATGAATCTTTTTAAAAAAATTCACGTAACAGCGTTAAAACTTGTCAGCTGGTGTAGTTAATATTTCGATAAATCGATAACAGTTTTTTATAAAAGGTTGAGAACTTTTATTAAGTTTTTTCTTACAAAAATATGAAATAAATTAAATATTTAAATAAATTAAAGCAAAACAATTTCTTTGTGCTTGCTTTTTCTTATGTTACCACTTTTTAAAGCTTACTTACAAAAAGCTTCTTACGCTATAAATTAGCATAATCCACAAATTTAAATTCAAACGCTTCATATCCGGCACCGTCACAACAAAACTTAACACTTAGTGTCTTGTAAGTCCCGCTACATAATTCCCCATACATCTAAAAGCTCTAATGTGGTGAATAAAAGCATTGCATTTACATATGTATATTATAATATAGACACAAGCGGGCGCTTCATATATTCAACTGTTTCCACCCACACATTTCTATAACTACAGTCTTTTAGCATCCAACTTGCCTCATGCCATACTTCGCGCGCATATACACCGGTTACCGGTCGCACTAATGCTACTCCACCAGCCACCCAACAAACAATTGACATCCACACAATCCACCACCACCGACTGCTGAGCACGCGTGTGTGTATGCATGTGTGCTTATTTGGTTTGTATTTCGTGGTAACTTCAGCAACGCAACGGTCGCCATACACTTTGCCAACGCTGAGAGTTTCAGTGACGAGTTGATGTTGGAGAACAACATGTGTTAATAAATTTAGTGTGTCGGATGTGTAAAACGGTCTATATACGCGTGTGTTGCTCACTTCAAAAGTGTTTCTTTTAGTATTTTGCGTATTCTATTAATGTACGGAAGTCGAAAATTTATTGTGCTAGCGCGGATGCGGATATGTGAAAAGTTCTAGCTGGGAAATGAAGTGAAGCTGAGCTGAGAAAATGTGGGTGCGTTGCGTGTACTAATCGTTGTTACGTTCGTGTGGTCGGTTGTCGTTACATTCGCGTTTCCTCGCAGTGGCTTTCTTGTTGATTTAAATTTGCATAATTTACAGAAATTTGTGGCTAATAAATTGTATTGGTAAGCATTAGTACTAGTAAGGTGCAAGCAAAATGTGTGTGTATGTGTATATGTAAAGCCGCATAAAAAATTAAAAATGAAAAGTACCCAGTTTCTGTAGAGGCAGCGGCAGCACGTTATGACTGCTGCAATTTTAAGAAAAAGTGAGGAAGTGACGAATCAAAATTTGCAGCATCCAGTGTAGTTTATCGCACAATAATAGCAAATGGGCAGAAAATAGTGCAGTGCGTATATGTACATATATATTTGTTAGAACTATTATATTTTATAGTAACATATATATATATGTATATATATTTGTGTCAAAATTCAGCAGCTAATAACAACAATGACAATGGATATCGGTAAAATACGCATAGCCTTGCAATAACAATGCTAAGGTAATACAATAACAGCAACAATTGCGCGAGTGCCTTGTGTACATAGTATGTGTGTAAATACCAGGCCGACGAAATGGCTCTATACACACAGGTGAAAATATGCGTATGTACAAATGTTTGCGCAAACTATTTGCTTATTAGATTCTGCTGTCTCGTTCAAAGCCATCACTCAAACGAGCGAAAGCAATGTGTATTTGTGAGTAGGTGCGTTAGTCCCTTTGGAGTTGACATTTATTTACATGCGTGCGTATGTACATACACACGAGTATGTATGTAAATATGTATTCATATGGGAGTTGTTGAGATGTTAGCTTAATCTTTTTTGTTTCAAGAAGTGGTTGCGTGGTATTTTTACGCGCGATGCGCAGTGAGTTAAGGATTTAGTACTCACTATTTGTAAATGAATGTTGATTGCAAAAGAAGCTGTGGGAATTAGCTTTATAAACCATATGTGTAAACACAAATACTAATGCAGTTTTTAACTGCACGCAATAAAATGTTTGTTTGTTAATTAAAAATATGTTTTGTGTAAAATGGAAATATATACATACGTGTGTATATAAATGCAGATTTGTGTAAGTTTGTGTGCTGAGCGTTGTACCGGCTTTGACAAGTGTGCACGCTGTTAATACACAAAGCGACGCATTCACATGCGGGTGTTGATAAAGTGCGTTCACAATATATAACAGCCATACATACATACATATTTATATAGAAAAAGTACGGATGTACATGCAATATATGTATGAATACATAGAAAATATTAATAACAATATGTATGTATAAAAGCCCGGTACACATATGTATGTACAAGCACAACTACATACATGTATGCATGTACGTATGTACAATAAAATCAATAACTACTGGTGATAGTAATAGCAAAAATATAATAAAAATAATATAAAATCACAAAAGAAAATAAATAAAGTGGAAATAAAATATGTATGTGTACATATGTATGTATGTGTTGCACATTCAATTTGTGTATGTTTACTTATGCGAATTTTGCAGACTGATACACAGCTGCTGGCGTACTGATAATAATGTGCGAAAAATTCTATCTGTTGGATCATGAGCAGCGAGTCCGGCAGGTACTGCTTTGAATCTGTACATACATATATTATAGATTTGTGGTTATATGAATAAAAAAAGAAATATGTAAGCTCACTTATTTTGGTTTGCTTATGGGTGCAGAGTTTAGCAGAACTCCAGCGTTTAATATTTTGAAAATAAGGCGTAAGCGAATGGACCAACACCTGAAGACAAAGTGATTTGAGCTCTATAAACTTTTTTTTGTATGTGGTTATTACTAAAGAATTAAATATATTTTGAAAATAAGCATATGTTATAGTGCCAGCGATATCAATGCTTAAACAGAATTAAGAAAAATTTAAGACTTGCAATTGGGAATGGAAAAATCTAGTTTTTGTGAAATGCTTTGAAAAATAAGTAAAAATTGATTGCAGATTATCAAAATTAAATTAAATTTTATTACTTCAAGACTATGCATAAAAATTATAAAATAAACAAAATTATGTGAAGAGTATAATTTGAAATAATAAAAATTTTCAAAACCATGCATAAAAATTTTAAAATAAACTAAATTATGTGAAAAGTTTAATTTGAAATAATACAAATTAAACCAACTGCTTAAATATTTATAAAATGTATTACATATTTTATATTCATAAAATATATTTCTAAATACTTTATTTTACTTTGCACTTAGTGCTTTGAGTGCGCGATTATTATTGTATATTTTAAGGTTCTGCTTTTAATTTTTTTTTTACATATAAGTTAGATAAAATTGGGAATGTTTTTTTAAAATAGAAGCTTCAAACTGCCAAACAAGTTCGTTTAATTCGTACGTGATTATTTCCGCTACACTTAAATACATATAATATGTTTATATCTTAAATATAATATATTTTTATCGATTTACTTTTTAAAAGTTATCGATTCGAGGTTTCAGCAGTTGGTATAAGGACAAATATTTACATACCACAATTAAAAAGCATAAGAAAAGAAATATCTAAGAACAAAACAAAAAAAGAAACCACCACAAGTTATTTATTATACATACATACATACATAGTATGTATATTCATTACTTGAAAAAGTTATCACTTTTCGCAAGTATTGTATTATAGCATATTTGATTTTTTTTCTGGCGAAAGTGCAGTGTTGTGTGTGGGTGTTTTTGCGAAATAATGCAGATAAAATTAAATATTTTAATGGTGGTTCGTGTGCACAACAACGTTTCGAGAAAACATATATGTATATGTGTAACTTATTTAAATAAGTGTTGGAGCGCAAATAATTTTTAGTATTATTTAAAATATATTGTAAATAAGAAATAACGAGTCAGCTGGTGGTTAATGTTGAGCTCGAATAATATACATACATATGCACATATGTACATACATTAACATATATACATATTGTATAAATATTTAATAAACAAGTGGCATTGAAAAGCGTTCCGCGTAGAACAACAAAGTGTGACAGCTGGACACAAGTCGGTAAATACTTTTAGAAGCACTTTTATAGCATGTACAAAGGCACAATTATTTAATAATAAATTTTTTTCTTACAAATGTGTAATCAAACAGCTTTGCGGGCTTAGAACAACACAAAGTTGTTTGCTAAAACGTCTGGCAGTGATGGTTTTGCATATACACGTGCAATTAATCTATAGCTCAGAGCGCTGTCAAGAGCTGGAATAAACTGAAATTTAATTTCAACCATATTTATTAATTGATAAACTATGATAGAACAATACTAAATATTGGTAAAGCTTGGAAAAAAAATTAATAAAATGGTGGTGTAAGAAAGATGCAGAAATCTTAAAGTTGTGATATTTTTGCTTCTTTTAAATTAATAATGCTGTGTTGACATATCTCAAAAAGTGGCATTATAATTGTTGTTCTGATATTTTTTTATTTAATTTATTTTTTGGTTTTTTTATTTGTTTTTTTTTTTGGATGGATGAATTTTTTTATAAATAACATTTATTTATTGTGTTTTGCAGTTAAAAACAGTTCAACGAAGAAGTGGTGAACATAAGTAATACAAACAAAAAAATTTAGGAATAAAGTTTTAAGCAAGTTTTTGAAAAAATATATAATATATAATATTTCGCGTTCAATGGCGCCAGTGCTAATTTCTCTCTCGTGAATATAAAATATGTAAATGTATGCGCAACAATATATAAAACACAAATGAAGAAAAGAGAATCATTTAAGTTTAAAAAAGAAAAATAATTAATAACGAAACTAAAAAAAAATATTGCAAAATATGCTGATTAAAATTAATATGTGAATTTGGACGGCTAACACAAAATTACTAAAAAAAAATTCATATATTCAACATATTAATTTTATATATGTAAGTAGAAATATATGTAAATATATCAAAAATATTTCTAGTGAATATGTGTGTGTATAAATAAGTTGACAAAAAGTAACAAAAATCTGAGCTTCACAACAAAAATTTAATGTTAAATGAATAATAAGTAATGTCAAGCTTTAAAACTAATATTTGCTTAAAAATTTATCAAAAATCTGCAAAACCAGCAATAAAAGTGTAATAATTTATACTCAAGAAAAAAAAATGTAAATAATCACAGACAAACAAAATCTGCGCTTGAGATGCTTTTGGTGAAGTGATTGAACTCAAGCAGCTATTTTTAAACCAACATGCTTAAACGCGAATTTGCATAAGCTTATACATACAACATTAACGCATTTTCCGTCAGCGATTTGGAAAATCCATAAAATCGACACAAATACACTCAAACAAGTCTCAGTAAACAACAACAAATCACCAAACGTCACACTTGAAAATAGAGAAAAGTACAACAACTGAATCACTTTATGAAAACTCAGATTCAAACCAAAACAAAAGCAATTTTATAAAACAACAAAATACTCTTCATACAGCATCCACAACTATATAAACACGTCCAGTGCATCTACCTTACAAAAAACGCCCGTTTCCATCCTCTCAACCGTCGTGCTCACACTCACAAATCGGCAGGAAGGAGTATGAGTGCAATAACGCGCTTTTTCTATAAATATCTGTATATCCTTGCAATCCAACAAGCTGCGCCAAAATCAGCTATATGCTGAAACAAGTGTTCGAAGTAAACAAAACGTGTTCAGAGTTGAGTGCGAAGGACACGTAGCGTACGTGCGAACAAGTGGAAAGTAGTATAGTGATAGACAGACAGAGAGAGAGAAAGAGAGTGAGAGATTATCAAGTGTGGTGAATAAAAGAGAGCGTACAAGTGTAGTGTGGATGCTAAGAGGCAGCGTAGAGCGTCAGGACGAAAATTGAACCCTTTGCTTGAGGAAATTGCGACGAGAGCGCGCTGTTTCAAGAGTAATAACAACAAATTTTGCAGTCACAAGATGGGACGTCGTTCTTTTAATCGCGTCTGCGCTATAAATTATCCAAGTCGGGTGGAGGGTTGGTTGGATGTTTGTGGTGAGTACAAGAAATAATTAATAATATGAAAAATTAAATTAATTAAATTTTAAATAGTTGTTGTGGAATATGTGCAACAAATAGTAGTTGGTATTCTATGTTAGAGAGATCGGAAGAAAATTTTTATTTGTGTGATTTCATTGCTTCTTTGCCAAGTTGTTTTTTTTACACCTTTGAACATCAGTTAAGCGTTCCGAAGTTGCTGTCGAAGAGAGGATTTCGTATAATAATTGCGAGAAATAGCAACTGGCTTGCTTTAACTACAAGCAGGTATTTTAATATTGAAGGTCTTTTTCTGAATAGTCCAAGTAAGGTGACATTTACCGCTACTTGGGTCCTGTTTAAATATATTTGTGGGTTTAAAAGTTGCTTAAAATAAGGTTTGAAGTAAAATCGGTAAAATCGAAAAATTGTATTATCGAGAACGTCTTCTTTAAAGTTGTTAAATATGCTTAAACGGCTTAATCAAGTTTATTTTAGCTCCTTACAATTGGTGTCCTGACTTTTTTTGAGATTTTTCACAACTTATTTAAAAGTTTTCTTTCTAAAAAATTTTGCAGAGATAATCAGTGCTTTTGAGTTAAATGTGGTTTTCGAGAAATTAATTCTCAAAGCTGCTGCTGGAAATGTTCACGCGAGGAGGCTAGAATTAATACAGAGATGCTTAAAGTTTTTCAAAGGTTTATAAAAAGTTTAGAGCTGTTTTTTAGTAGGATTTGTCTTCTATATAAGCTTAAGGTTATGTGGCCACTGCAGGGCTGCTTTCTTAGTCAAGGTAAGGGTCATTAAATAGCAATAGAACTGCTAGTCGGGGTTATTTTGGGGCTCAATTTCATATTGATCACAAACTTTGAGCTGTATTAAGTTAAGCTTCTTGCTATCTTAGCTGTCATAATATATCTAAATTAAAGTGGGGCTTTCCATATTATTGGAAATAATTAATGAAATGTGTGTTATTTGGTTATGCCACCGCGCTTGCGAATAATATCAAGATTGATCTGTAACTCAAATAAACACCACTTGACGTCCAGCCCTTGTGCGGCCTGCCATTGAATCATCAAAGCGCTTGCATACATAAAATATTTACAAAATATTTCCTACTTAATCTTAGCACAAAAAGGGATGATTACTACAATATACACGTATCCACCTAAGTACGAGCGAATATGTATGAGAAACAGCACACAAAAATAAGCAGACCTTCTGCGAGAGACCATGTAAGGACATAATGCGCTTAAGAATGGTGGGAGGCTGCATGTTATGGCGTCATTGCAATAAATTAAAAACCAAGATAAAGGGAAGTAAGCGTCAGAAATCGGTTTTTACGGTTCGTGATGTTGCATTAAAATGTGCAAATTTAGTGAGCGAGATAGCAAAAAAGCAAGGATTTTGTTGCAGAACTGGCTGGGAACATACATATGCATGACAAGATGTCCTTAAACGGATTTACTTGATTTAAAATAAAAAAATAAAATAAATTGAAATGAAAATCAATAAAACACAAAAACTTGTATGTGAACCCACTGTAAGCATGCTTTTTGTCGTCCATTTTTGAAATAATGCTTTTAATTTCCTACATTTTTGTTGCCTGCGAAGGTCCTTCCCGTAAAAGCTTCCACCCATATAAATTGATGTTTTCGTACAAACTTGTTTGCTAATTTAGTCCTCACTGCACTACACTTGCCCGGCTAAATTGCTAGACACGGCAATAACGCAAAGGAAATAACCGCAAAATTATGTGGCGATTAAATGAAACGTGTGTCATAAATACAAAATATTTGTTTGCTGCATGGAATTTAAATGAATCATTTAATAAACTGATATCACGCGCCATACAGTGGTAGTTTGATTTCGAGAATTTTTGAGAGAACACGCCACATGTGAAATACTTTCATGATTGTGTTATACAAACAAAAACAAGAAAAAACGTTAACTTCGGTTATACCGGCGCGATAATACCCGTATAAAAACAATCCGTAGAAGAACTTGATTTAGATCGATCAGTTTGTATGGCAGCTATATGTTATATTGTTCTGATCTGAACGATTTGTTCGGAGATTACAGTGTTGCCTTGGACATTAATCTATGCCAAATTTCGTAATTAAATCTTGTCAAATAAAAAAGTTTTCGATACAAGAACTTGATTTTGATCATTCAGTTTGTACGGCAGCTATATGCTAGAGTAGTCCGATTTCGACGGTTCCGACAAATGAGCAGCTTTTTGGGGGAAAAGGATGTCTGTATAATTTCAGATCGTTTTCACAAAAACTGAGTGACTAGTTCGCGTATATACATACAGACAGACATATTGATATTGCTAAATCGTCACGCTGATGATTTTTATATATTTATATATTATAGGTTTTCCGAAGTTTTCTTCTGGGTTTTATAAACTGCGTGGAAAACTTAATATACCCTGTTCAGCGTATAATGATCATTTGTGCGATCGCCACATTACCTTAAACTTTATGGAGCTCAAAAAATTCACAAATTAGTGCTATACGTGCTGCATTAGTAGATATCAAAAATTTAACTATTTCAAAGTTCCCTTTTGGTTGACCATCGTAGTTAAAGAAATTTGTTTCGGTAGAGAGTTAATTTCTTGGCAAAAGTAGATATTCGAATGCACTCTTAGCTTCATAAATCTTAGGTATATAGATGCATATATAGACGATACTAAGCTGCCTATAAGCGGCGATTTTTTGGACTGAAATTATGATTGCTTAAAACTACACTTTCGGATAGTTTATAGGCATTTAGAGCTGCCTCTAATAAGGTTTTTAGCTTTTCAAGGCATGCTTACACAATATTCAATCCCCCAAGATCTTTGGTGTAGTGGTTTCGGTAGGCAATTCATACTTTGACTTACTCATCGTAAATATATGCTTCCAAATATATAAAGTATAGACGAGACTAATCTCTCTACACGGTACATAATTTTTAGAGCTGTGGTTTCTGCGCTTTTAGCTCGCTCCAACAAAATGTTTAGGTCATCAAAGCACGCTCTAACATATTTTATATCATAGACATATTTTCTTCGTTTGCATTTCGACAATATTGAGAATCACATTGAGATCAAACAAGTTGCTCAAATCAGATTTTCTTGTTATTTATCTACCAAAAGCTGTTTAAATCAGCTGTCTAGCATGAATGAATTTGTTATAAAATGTACATTTGCGTTAAAAAACTAATGAATAGAAGTTTTCAACAAAAAGAGAGCAACAAAAAACTGTCACAACAATTCTTTTACCGAATCCGTGTTCTGTTGTCGGCGTCATTTATTATGTTTACTCTTGCCTAATTACTAATTCATACTCTGCTGTACTCTTTAGAGCATTCCACCTAAGTCATTAGTGCAATCTATTCAAATTCATGACACGATTTCTGGTTTTTTGGCAAACAGTGCAAACAACTTTTACCAGAAGCGTCTACCCGTACTGTCTTCTGTGTAAATTTGGAAGCGCAGAAAAACGCTACCAGCAATAGCAAGAAACAGTTATCACATATGGGAATATGTCTAAAATAAAATATTTAAACAGAAAACTGGCAACTTAGTAAAGTAAAGAAAAGCAAAGAGTGCGAAATAAATTGCCTGCGGCTAGCGACGGGCGCGAGGTAGCGTCAATTAAAAAGTTCGATAATTTAAACAATTTAAAACCTGTTGCTTAAACTGGCTTTCAAGTTGACGCTAGACTGAATATGTTGTTTGTTTGCTTTTTTTAAAGTAAACTTAGCAGCGCTTAATATTTTTTATATATTTCAATTTATGTAATGAGTTGTATTTAGTACCCTTTACAAAATTTTGAATTTTTATTTAAGCTAACCTCATTAATGTTAGTGAATAGCAATAACCATAAAGTTTTATGTATGAATGATTCAAGTATTGTAGTTTTCAAATTTTTACTTATAGTAAGTTTTTTGCTATATACGCATTTTTCATATCTATGAAGCTATTAAGGCACTGACTCTCCGAGTTTGACTATCATTCGAAAAAAACTTGAACATCGATACTCTTTAGCTAAATCTAAATCTCGAGTCAATATTTCGATGTTTTTGTAAATTCACGACTCTTTGCAGAGTCTTCACAGGTATATAGCGCTTTGAGTTTACAGCCAACTCGTTCGGCTGATAAAAAGCGTCTGAAGTTTGATTGCGACAGACTACCACAATTCTAGTCACTACTTGTAGTCTTAATGCGCTTTTTTCAACTTTTGGGTGCAGTTAAGAAGGCATTAGTGTCCGCGCTAAAACAAACTCGGTACTTTTAAGACACCTTATATAATTTTTTAAATTTTAGAGCACCAAATCACTTAAATAACATGAGCTGCCATTGAAAAACCTCAAAGTTTAATTATTGCGAGTTATAATTTATGTCAAAGAAATTGATTAAACTTATTCTTCCATTCTTTACTTTCTAAATAAGAACCTGTTCAGGGATGTAGTTTACTTTCACAGAAGTACGCACAAAACGATTAAAAAAACACTAAACCAACTTCTTCAAATACCTTTCAAAGTAGCTGTAATAAAATCCATGTGTAATCAGCTGTGTTATCATGTCTAAGTGTATACAGGTAGTAGGTGACTTGTTTAGGTCTCCCTCCTAGCGCTGACAAGTAGGAAGTCAAAAGGACCGCCAGTCATGACATTTATTATGTTTATTATTAGTGTCAGCATGACATGCTGATTTTGAGTGTGGATAGGCGGTACCAACCCTAAACAATTAATGACCTAGAATAAAGGTGTGCAACACATGACTGGAGAGAGTAGTTAAGAGCCAAAGCGTAGATGCGTTGCGCATATGGGCAAGGGAAAGCGGAAGTGATGGTTTAAAGTAAGTGTAATTAATGTTGGAACGTCAAACAGTAGATACAAAAAGTGTAACAAGTGAATTTCGGTACACAACTTAAATCAGCTAACAAAGTTACTTAGTCATATTTTTTTAGTTTTTGATTGCTCTTGCTTTTGCGATACATATCAAATTACCAGAATAGCTTACAACCACAAGACGGAAATTCTGTTGCTAGAACTTATTGCATCATTTATCAAAGTGTCTAGAAATTCAAATAATCTTCTGAATACACTAATTACCAACTTTAACTTATCTTTTGAGGCGCTTAATGTGTGTCTGAAAAGCTTTTATTATATTACAAGCTTAGAAATTAATAAAAACGCCATTTTGATATGATAGCTCGTTAGTAGGTCGTTAAAATTGTGATTTGGTAGATATTTGGTGATAGATTTTGATAACACTTTCAGCTTTCAGTGCACTTGGAGCCTATCAGGTTTCTTTCTACATAGTTTTTAGCGGTTATATATTAAGCGCAGGTGTTCTATGGTACCACCTGTCAAGGGTTTCATAAAAAATTATATGCTGCGACACATAATTAGGGTATTAAAAATAAAAAAAAATAATCGATTCGTCTAGGGATTGCTGAAAGAGTCGAAGAAACATAATATTGTGAATATTGATTGTGTTAAAAAAAGCCTGGAAATTAGATGAAATTTGTAACTGTTCTGAAGAGGTTATGAATGCAAGAATTGAAATCGTTTCGCATTTCCCGTACGAGTGATTAGTATAAGCGCAGAGTCAACACGCTAGTTTTGGTATTTTCCGTATTTTAAGACCATCAACCAACGGAATTTTTAGAATGCTCCAAAGCTTATTGAAAAAATTTAGTTTGGCAGCTATAAATTGAAGGTTATGAAAAATTTTTTGTCGGGGTACTTACTTACGGTAGACATTTAAATAGCAGAGCCCGCTCCACAATATTACGCTTACCATGATTGCATAATGTCACTAAAGCTGGAAGCGCCATTTACTGCTAGTAGTGCCTCTCCTTTCTCTTGAAAGACCTGGCATAGTAGGGTTTGATTACTTTTCGGGTTTGGAATCTAGGCAACCCGAGTCAGCTGTAGAATTTTACGATGCTGAAACAACAGCACTGACATACTATTTTCGCTCAAGCCACATTATATAGGGTGGCAATTCTGTCGAACAACACAGTTGATTTCTGAACTAGTCCAACGGTCTTGACTAGCCTTTCGGTTTTAATGTGCTGATTACACTGCACAAATTTTGCAGTTTCTCGACAAAACATGTTCGAAAGTGAGAGACCCACAATTTTTATTTGAGCTTGCGTACCCAAACCCGTTGGTATTGTGAAAATTTTGGCGTTATTGTGCCATGATATCGTCTCGTTAAAATTTCTACCAGTTCAATGATATCAAGCAAATTAATAAAAAAATATAAAATTTAACAAATAATGAAGTGCCAAAGTGTTGATTAGTCATAAAT
Source organism: Bactrocera oleae (assembly GCF_042242935.1). NCBI lineage: Eukaryota > Metazoa > Arthropoda > Insecta > Diptera > Tephritidae > Bactrocera > Bactrocera oleae. The sequence goes on from NC_091539.1 coordinate 9,255,769, forward strand.
CTTTTAGCTAGTACCTTTTATCTGTAGTAAACTTGAAAGGTAAAGTAAAATTGTGAAGTGACATAGATAGAGATAGGAATATAAATACAGTCTCTACTAAAACAAAAAAATAACATCCGCGCTTTGTCTGTTTGTATGGTTTGTATGAATTATGAAGGTTGTCGCAATGGCCATAAAAGCTGATAAACAAATATTTACACTTTTTACATGGGGTTCATAGAAACTTAACTCTTTTGTGGGCAAACGATAAGGTTTATATAAATATCAGTAAATAATTATCACCATTATCTGTCATGTAGTTGACTATTGTTATTGTTGTATCGCTTAAATAAATAAATAATTGTTTAAAAGTCATAAAAATCTGGTGGAAAATATACCATATAGAGACATTTACTTACTAGAGCAACGACTGTTAATGAAAGCAATACATTATATGCTATATTTATACTTTATACTTACATGCATTTGTAATGACCATATTTAATTATCGCTACATACTTACATATGTACATATATAATTCTAGTCTGAATTTTGTATTTGTAAATGAAATAATGAGCGCAATGCTCTACAAAACAATGTTTAGTATTTCTTGGAGATTTCTCTTGAATTCACTATGTATGTATGTGTTGTTCTTTTGTTGATAATATACTTGGCTAGTTATTGTTATTAGTTGTTGTTATTATTAAGCGATTTTGTGATATTTTGTGCTTAATTTTATTTAACTAATAGGGAAGACGGTTAAAAAATTGTCAACATTTGTTTAATTTCTTAGTAAATTAATAAGGTCTATCTATCCTACACAAAGTTTAGACTTAAATGGCCATATTTGTCCCGGCAAAATCCGTGAAGGTCATTTTTTTAGTCTTCGATAATTTCCATATTAAAATTCACTGAAAATCTCGCCATATAATAGGTGAGAGAGCAACACAATTTTATTCAACTCATTCTTTTTTTTTTAATTTCTAAGCCCGGGACGCTTAACTCAGAAACCGGACTGTCCAGGCCAAACCGGGACGAATGGTCAGCTAAGTTTAGACAGATTAACTGTCTCGCCACTCCAATTTCCCATAGTCTCTTATCCTCTACTATAAAATTCTGTTTTACAAGTTCATATTTTCACTACAGTGCATCATTAATAGTGCCTAATAATTCTTTCATCCTCGAAGAATATTCTAACGTCTTGTTTACTCACTAATGATCACGTAGAATTTTACTGCAAAAATCTTTTCCACAAGTTCACGTTTTCGATACAGGGTATCATTAATTGTGTCCAATAAATATGTTATTTCATCCCGCGGAGAATAGTCTAACATCTAATGCTCCAACTATTAATAAACTACTGCGGAGGTTTACCACAAAAATCTGTTCCAGCAGTCCATATTTTCACCGTAGGATATCAATAATTGTGCTTAATAATTATTTCTCCTTTGAAGATTAGTCTAACATCTTATACTTCAACTGTTAATAAACTCACGCGGAGGTTTACGTTAAAAATCTGATCCACTAGTTTCACACAGTTCATATTTTCATTGCAGGGCTCCATTGGAACATTGAAGTGTGTACTAAATACATATATATTATGTGTATGTAATAAATGAGTGCTCGACACTGTTTCTTGCCTCTTGTCTTGATAAAAGCTGATTCGCACATTTTTGCCGCTTGTTGTTGTTATTGTACAACTTGATATTGTGCAAACGCTCGTAGACATTGTGGGAACAGCAATGCGTCCATTACAGTGCAATACAATAGTATAGAATAGATAAGAAACAATAACAAATAGTAAATAATAATTCGAAATGAAAAAAAAATGCATAGAAAACATAGTGAAGTTGTAAAAATTGCATTTAATTGCATTTTATAAATTATACAGAGCATTAACAAGTTAGTTCGCTTTGTCTTTCACACCACTCTGGCAACCTTAAATGCTGCCCTCACAGCATGCGACTGTTTGTTACTCTAATTATTGTTCTTAGGGAAAAATTAACTTTAATTAAATGTCATGCCAACATGCGGACATTGCGCTCATTTTTCGTTCCCATGCTGCATACAACTCTGTCATTGTCTCTGACTGTTTCCAATTGCTGACATTTCCGGATACCGCATTTGTCTTTGACAAATTGTTGATAGGAAGCGAAAAGATGAGATATAAAATACTAATGGTAATTGCAATTTAGTTCTCCCACTAAGCGTATTGCAAATAGGAACAATACATTCAGAAGAGAATTGTACTGATTGCAAAGTCTATGACTGAGACTGAGACCTTAGATAAACTTTTTTTTACTGAGGCATTGTTATTAGATGGAAAGGTGGACTTTATGTTTGAAGCTTATGTGCTTGATATTTTACTAGGCGTTAGACTGAGTTAGCCAACATCAAGTAAACAATAAATTTCCTTCTTCAATACTTATTAGCTTCAATTGAGTGCGATAGCATGATTTTTGTTTTGATTTCCATCTCTCTTTTGAAAATATTTCTAGTAGTGGAGCCACTTGTGCTCAGTTAATTGCCTAGTGTGTCGGTTGTAATCTGATTTGTACCTCTACTACGAATTTTGAATCGATTTTTCTACTATACTTTGAAACAATTTTCTAAAGCCCAGTGAATTCCCCACTTGTTTGTTCTTGTTTGTTCTTAATAAGTTTGGTCCAGATAGACTACGCACTTTTGAGTCTACTTAACAGAATAAACTCATTTAGGTACCAAATGTCGATGTCTAAGAGCTGCGAACGTTAAGTACAAACTATCATTTCCAACGCTGAAGAAAGAAATATCCCCATTAGGGAAAGGGGTTTCCGTCTTTCGGTACGCAAAGTCAAACCTTTAGTGTCTGATTGATAAGCAAAAATATTTCTTTAGTAGTCATCAGTGTGTCGCTGTCGACTCATACCCAATAAATTCCTCCAATGCGGTACTCGAATAAAAGAAAATATTACAAATAGTAGCGAATAGGCCACCTTGCTCAAGGTAATAAACTTTTTTACACTCCCTTACAGTTGTCAAGCTTTCTAATGACATTACTTCTATTGAAAAGTTATCAGCTTATCGTTTTATTTGAAAGATCGTTTTACTTGAAAGATAGTAGTAATAACACTATGAAACAGTGGTTTTGTTTTATGAAGTTTCTTACGCGGTTTTGTATGATTTTGTCACGCTGATTCCAAATCTGTAGTCGACCCTGATATTGCTCTTCTATAGTGCGAATATCGTGTTGAAAGCGTTCTCCTTGTTCTTCTGATCTGAAGACTTTTTATTTCTTAAAAAATTTTGCACAACTCAAATAAATTCAATCCAAGCAGATTTCTTCTTATCTGTCATACAATCAGTAAAATGTTGGTCCTTCAATAGTTCCCTGATTTGAGCACTGTTAAAAATGCCAGCTTTAATTTTTTCTGTGCTCAATTTCGGAAATATTTTACTGATATATTTAAAACATTCCTCATCCTTATTTTTAGTATTTAGAAACTGTGTTACCAGACCTATAAAAAGGGAGTAATATAATGCGATCTCTGGCTACTAGAGGGGCATTCTTCATAATTCATACTTTCCGGCACTAAATTCACTCCCAAAGGCCCAACTTTTTCCCATATCCCATAAGCAAATAAAACAGGTGTATTTGGTATATCTTGCTTGTTGGCTCAAAAAAAAAATTTACCATTTGATTATTGACGCATATCAGCCAGTTATGTTCCATGTATTTTATTCCCAAAGTATTCCAAATAGGCAATTTTTTTTAGAATAAGTCGCATTTAAATGGCATTATCTAAAAATATAGCCACCAAAATCTATTCGGATCATATAAGTTCTTCTTAATGTATTTGTATGAGTTTATAAACTTCATAAAAAAGTTTAATTTTGTTTACCAGTGTAATAATTTCCCACAAAAGATAAACATCAATCAGTACTTCAAAACTGCGATTTGATAAGTATTTAATTACCTAAAAAATAGTTTGATCATCAAATTAAAAATTACCGCGCAACTACAATTTTTTGTAATGACAATGACGACAGTTTTGACGCTCCTGCTTGACTAGCAACCGGTGTCTATGCGATACTTTCACAATTGCACGCACCTCAACGTTACGTCATTGCGAAATAGTTTGTGTGAAGCGTCAATTAGTTTGTAAATATTTGCAATGATGACGAAAAATTGCGCAAAGAAACACTTTTCACGATTTTTAAGTGAAACAAACAGTGAAAGTAAGTGTTCAACTCAAATGCTGCGACAATGCACAGAATGAACTCAGTCGTCAAAGTTAACGCCAGCGCCTAGACTACGTAATATTATTGTTATTGTTTGCATCGACAAAGTGTCACAACTATTGTACATACGCATATAAACCACTAGTTTAAACAATAGTTAACAGCATTTTGTAACAATACGATTATTTTCCGTTAAACATTATATACGACCAACTTAGTGTATTAAGTTTGTTTCCAGTAAGGTGCGGCTTCTGATGTTCGAACTTTCTTTATAACAAACGAGTGCGCGATCGGAACATCGTATTGTGGTCGTTATGTTCTTTCAAGTCATCGGGACTTCATTTCCATTACTAAAAAAATTTTTCATTTATGCCTTTATAAGTTGTACTTTTAATACTCTATTTAAGACTTCTTCTGTATCGAATTCATACAAGAAAACTCTTTATTTTACAGATACCTGTCCGTCTGTCTAGTCCCTCAGTTTATGAGATATCGATTTGAAATTTTACGCACGTTCTTTTCTTTTCAAGAAGCTGCTCATTTGTCGGAACTGCTGATATCCGACCACTATAGCATAGAGCTGCCATAGAAAGTCATCTATCAAAATCATATCTTTGTATGGAAAACTTTTTTATTTAGCGAGATATCTTCACGAAATTTGACATAGATTATTGTCCAAAGTAATAGTAAAAACTTAATATAAATCAAGTTCTTTTATCGAATCTTTTGTATTTGTGAAGCGTATTATAGCTTCGGTGCTACTAAAGTTAACGTTGTTTCTTATTTTACTTTGATTTGAAAAATTACAGATCTAGTATTCACTGAACTTTTGAAGTATAATTAGCTCTAATTAACACCGTAAAAAATGCATAAGAACATTTTAATGCTATCTACAAACTTTTAAGGCTTGGAAACAGCTTTTACGCTCCTTAATTCTCTAGAAGCTTACGATTTCTTTAGAAGCCTAAAACTTGTGGAGGAGGAGGCAATGCTAACCAAATAGTTGGTAGCACCGAATTTTTCATTTTAGGATTGCTTTCAGCGCTGGTTAGGTGCTTGCGCATAAGTAACTCTTCATAAAATAGTTTAGCAATAACGTCTAAGGTAAATTTCAGGTAGTTGGTCTTCTGTAATCTTTATCTTAGTTGAAGTTAATTAAGTTTTGAAAAAAAGATGACTTTCCTTTATATTCTCAGTTGGAGTTCATTGGATTTTGAAAAACAAAACTTATTCATCAAGAAACTCTCTAATACTAATAATACTAATGATACTGAATCTTGAGAGACTTCGTCGAGGTTAAACATACCTACATATATATGTTGCTGTGAAAGTGGCCGAGTCGACAGTGCTCGACCCGATGCACATTTGGGTCGATTACAATTAGCTGGAGCCGACTTTCCTGGAAACAGTAATGAACAGCAGTAAAAGTAGTAGCTGTGAAAACCAACGTCCCGACAGTTCTCGGTCGGTTATAAATCCACGTCGATGCCACTTAAATCGACCTGCCTTTCGTGGAAACAGTAATAAACAGTAGTAAAAGTAATTGCTGTAAAAACCGCCAAACAGTAATAAACAATGATCAAGCTATTGCGCTCGCTATAATATATAGTTATCAAGTTTGCTAGTATTAGTATACGCATGCAAACTAACAATCTGGCAACTACGTATTAACCAACAATTAATTATCAGCTTTTGTGATTGAAAATGTGCGGCGTTGCCTTTGAAGTGCGCGGCAACAGACCGGCAAACCAATACGTGCTGCCACTACACACACAGGCAGTGAGTGTAGGCTTGAAATGTAGAAAAAAATGTCAGCTATAACTGTAAATGCTAGCCAATGGGCTTGGCGGCAGTTTTCGCCATTTTTAAATTTTACTGTATTTTTGATGCGTTTTTATTTTGTTATTTTACGTTAAACGAACTGTAATAAAATTATGGGTTTTTATAAAATAATTATTTGGGTGAAATCGTGTGCGCTTTTAGCTGTGTTTGCTACAATTTTTCGCAGAATTTTTATAAAAAATTTTATAATTATTTTTTAATATATTTATACATTTTTTTACTATTTTTTTATAATTATTTTTAGCAATTTTTATTTCTTTTATTATTATATTTTTTGCCATTCTAAGAATTCTTGTGCCGCAATTCATATTTTATTACCATTCAGCGGTTGAATTCCAATTAAAAATGCTCCACTTTGATTTTATGATGCTTAATTCTAAAATAAAAGTCTTAAATTACGCTTCGAGCATGCTGTCTGAGAAAAAACCCAGACTACAGTTACACATGCTTATTTTAATGTCAAACGCTCATTAATGTCGTTCGTGTCTTTTGCGACCATGGAAAATTTAACACATATTCATAATAGTAAAAAAATTAAAACAAAAATACAGCAAATGTAAAACAAAAATATATTAAAGAATAAAAAAGTAAAAAAAAAGAAATATTTGAAAAAAGCATTACAAGAACTATTTCAAAAGTTAAATTTATACCAAGTATGAACGCAATGCTAAGTCGGTCGCTCCACAAAAATGACATGAAAAGCTGTGACAAAAGAACGAGCAAAAGTGAAAAAAATCTGTCATACCATATTATTTGCGCCTCCTCCTTTTCTTCTACCATTCCCTAGCATTGACAGCCGTAAAGTAGTGCAACATGCCAACACTTCTTTGCTGCCGGGTTTTCACCAATTTTTTTCTGTCTTAGCTCAGTTCTTATGCTGTTTCGCTACCACAAGCCGTATAACAGCAGTTGTCGCTTTGTTTTTTTCCACTTTTTTCCATTTTCCTATATTGCTTGTTGCTGTTTTTTGACACTTCATTATTGTTGTTAAGCTGCCATTGTCGGCGTTATGGTCTTGACTTGCATTAGCTACAACCCTATAACGGTTGAAATGGGGCTTAGGTTCTGCATTCTATTGAATAAGCTTATTTCTATTGTATGCATATTAGGGTGGAGCGAAAAAAAAATGTTTTTTTTTTGCTTAGCCTGAGGACATTTATATAAAAATTGCCGAATGTGACGGTTTTTGACTCAAAATTTATTTTAACGCTTAAGAAAAGCATGTTGCCTTTTAAGACTTTTTTTTAAAACTCCAATAATGACCACACAAATTTTTTTTATGTTGATAACTTTTAATTCGCCAGACAGAGGACACTCCACAGCTTCTAGAACACAATCAATTTTTTACGAAATTCAAATTTTAGCTCGAAAATTTACTTTAAAGCTGAGTGGGCCGCCTCTAGATGTTAAAAAAAAATTTATTTTTTGCCCAAAAATATTTTTTTTTATAATCTACAGATTTTACCCTCAGTCTAAGCAAAAAAAATTTTTTCCGCTCCACCCTAATGTAGTATGTGTACATATGCATTATATGTTCTTAGAAAGTATGCGTAGAAATATAATTATTTATGGCCTGCAGTTTCCCAGAATGATATTATTAAACAGGAATGCAAAGATTCTATAAAGCTTAACATACGAGTACTTATGTATGTATGTATGTATATGTACATATAATCAAGAATGTAAATATGAATCTTTTATACCAATAAATATTTTTCGAAAAATATTAAGAAAGTTTAAACTTTAAGCAAAATTTTCAACCTTAGAACCTTAAAAATGTGCTCCTATTTAGCCGTTGACTGTCATTAGATTGGTTAACATTCTCTCTTTGCCTCAATCTTTACTCTTTAGTAATGTTTTTTCTAAAAGTAGTATAGACAATTCTGCTAAGCATGTAGCTAATCTCAAATGTTTCCTTTTAGATCACTGCGTAATACCACAAATTTCAATGCGCAAAAATCGTTTCGAACTTTCAAAATTATTAAAGACCGCAAAATTTAATCGAGCATCCATACAGTACGACCGAAAAACTAGTATATTCAGTCGTGAATTTTTTTTTGTGACTTCCAACTGCGACTTCGTGACCATCCCGCTTGAAGAGTCCAGTCAATGAGAAGGCAATTATTTGAAGAAATAACTAGTTTCCATAGAATTTCTACCATTAATATAATATGTTGTAAACGGTTAAGTTTACGAACAAATCGTTCGACAGCATTTTATAGAACATTCAATTTCCTAGAAAATCTACTAAAAAACTAAATATGTTTCCAAGTAGTTGGAAGCGATATACCAGGTGTGTTCAAAGAAAAAAGTGAATTTTGAATTTTTTGAAAAGTACTTATTTATTCATCAATATCTATTTTTTTCCCTTCAAAGTAATCCCCCTCGGTGCCAACGCTTTTTCCAACACTCTTCTCTTTTTCTAATTCTAACTTGATCTCATCGATTGTGGCAAAGCGCTTTCCTTTCATTGGTTACTTCACTTTTGGGAATAGGAAAAAGTCGCAGGGAGCCAAATCTGGTGAATACGGTGGCTGAAGCATGATTACGGTGAAATTGTTTTTACTGTTTCGATGTTTTTTTCGCTTGTTGACGTGGTCGCTCCTCCAGGATGCTTATCGTCATCAATATCTACTAGGCCTTCTGTAAAGCGCTTGTACCATTTATAAACACTTTTTTGAGACAAAGTGGACTCAAAAATCGAAGACACACAAAATCGTGACTAACCTTTTTAGTTGTCAAAAACAAACTACTAATCGAAATTGGCTTCTAATGCAGGCATATGATAAACATATGTATGTGTCCGATTATAACAAAAACAAAATATTGATAATGAAATGTACACAGCTTGCGAAAGATCAAAATTCACCTTTTTCTTTGAACACACCTCGTATGTGTTAAAATAGAGAACCGTTAGTCGGCGGACCTTGCCATTGCAATTAAGAGCTCATACGTGGAGAGCTCAACATGGAGGTGCCTATCAATTTTACAATTTACAGAGTACCAAGCGAATAAAAAACATTATTCTTTATTGACCCACCCTAATATGTGGTACATATGTATGTAGGTCAGGAAATAATGCCGTCTTTTGTTTGGTAGATTTGTAGAAATAGCAAAACATTACAGTAGTATATGGAATTTAAAAATGTAGAGAAAGAGAGAAAGAGCTCTCCATGCTATTTCAAAACTGTGTTCATATAGAAAAAAATCGACATTACTGATTTTCACATACGTAGTTATAGAAGTAAAGCAAAGAGCTTAAGGATCCTTCTTCAATATTGATCTATACATTTTCCAAATCTATCTGATTTATAGAACTAAGCAGTGCTTTCATACCTGAATTCTCTCGAGAGTGAGGCAATCATCCAAGAAGTGTTTGAGCGGCTCTCTCCTTTTTTCAAGGTAAGCGGGAAGCTTCGTATTTGTACTTAGCTTTTTGCTGGATTTTCAAAAAAGTAGCTCCGCTCTACTCTTTACAGCTCTTTAAATAACCGAACTCATTATTTCACCATTCCATCACAATTAAACGACAAATCAAAGCAAATCAAATAACATATATACACTCGGCAAACGAACGGTGCACACTATAAGAGGCAACCGGAAGCCAATAAAATTAAATGGCATATCTTTCAAACAACTATAAGCCAAAGAAAACAAAAGCATACATAAATAATGACCTTAGCAGTGGCTGACAGTAGTCAACGTGCCTTGGCTGTTTGTCTCCCATGTCACGCTATTATTAGCCGCGTACTGTGTTGAGCCCACCAAGTGTACATAGATATTCCTTTACAGCGTAATCTTCCCACTATTCGTTCATTCAGTAAATATATTGTAAGTATGAAGCAATCAAAAGTGTCGATGAAATGTGCGGTGCATGCGATATTGCACAGACATTTTCAAATACTCTCTATGGAGATGAAGTCAAGAAAGCGCCTTTGACGCGCGTTTCAATCGCCGGTGGTATATGCTTGAGTTATTTTGATTTGTGTGCACTCCTACACTCATTACCAAGTCTAATCAGTTGTGTGAATGCCGTTTGAAGTTTATGTAGAAAGAAAATCTCAGTGTGACTTATGCGCTGTAGGCGTTATAGGGACTATCATTCTTTGCTTTGATCTTAATATCTTCCATAAATAGAAATGTCACAATATAGTGGGCAATAGAAGTGTGTCAAGCTTCAGTGACGTCATGCTTTGCCGGAGTTTTTAAAAGCGTCGCTTTTTCTGTTAAGTTTTTAGCGGGTTTTATGCGTTTTTCTTATGTATTTGTTGGGCTTGGTGTCTCAAATACGCAACCGTCTCATGTAGAATTTTTTACTGATTTTTAATAATAATGTCGGTGCCATTCCAGTAGATAAACCAAGTGAAGTTAATCCCTTCACCAGTAATTTTTTCGAACCCTCTGTATAATCACAAAAAGCCGTAAAAGTACGGAATATATATAGAGTCTGCACCCATTTGTAAGGTATGTGACATATCGGGTTTTCCAATAGTGATGATATGATTTCTAAGTGTCGTTTCGGCGCTTTTAATATGCCATGATCTGTAATTATTATTTTTTCATTGTATTCAGTAATGTTTACATCAAAATAATAATTCAATTTTATTATCAAAATAATAATTTTCCAATTGCAACTCTTCGTGCACTTTTGTCATTTTATGGTCGTTATGGCAGTGGTTTTTGTTCTGCTGGAATCATCGGTCTCCACTTCTGAAGCTGAAGTGAAGCTTGTGACACCGTTACTGTCGATGGAGAGTGGTATAGATCGATGATAACCAACTTTTTATGGCCACAATTGGAAGAAGTTGATCTTGGCAACATCTGGTACCAACAAGACGGGGACTACGTGCCACACAGCACGTCCCGCACCGGATTATTGCGGGAAAAGTTTGAAGATTCGTTAATTACAAGAAATTGTGACTTTGAATGGCGTCCAAGAAGTTGTGATATAATATCATTAGACGACTTCTTCTGGAGCTATTTGAAGCCATTGGTCTTTAGCAATAATTCAGACTCTCTTCAAGCTTTAGAAGTCAATATTAAACGTGCTATTCATGACATACGACTTGATTTAGTGGAAAAAGTACTCGAAAATTGGGATCATCGAATTCGTTTCTGCATAAGAAGTCGTGTAGGCTATTTGAATGATGTTCTCTTCAAAATTTAATTGTATCGATTGTACTTCACATTAAATAAAAAACATTGGAATTTCTTTAATTTGCCTTTTTTTAAATCATATCGCTTTTATTGGAAAATCCTGGTCGAGATTAAAGAGCCAACAATGTGAAGGTCGCATGATGCCTATCATACATTACAAAATATTACAGTTATTACTTTCAATATTTTATTTTATTTTTAATCGTTCTCATTCAAATACAATTTTACCAACAGGGAATAAACATTAATTTAAAAACAATATCTAAAATTAAATTAATTTTCATTGTCTGCGTCCAGCTTTTTTAGCAGACTTTCTCCTGCTGTTTTTGCTTCTGTTACTCCTTTTGGCTTTGTTGCCCTTATTTTTTCGCAGTAAGACGTTAGCGCGTTTTCCTGAACGTTTTCCAGCGCGTTTTCCTGCACGTTTTCCTCTGCGTTTTCCTGCGCGTTTTCCAGCGCGTACACGTCGACTATTTCTGGTTTTCTTCCCTACACCGGCTCTTCTGTTACGCCTATTGCGACGACGACGTGCCAATCGACGAGAAGCTGCCGCTGTTGTGTTTGTTGCTCCTGTTGCTGCTGTTGCGTTTGTGGCTGCTGTTGCGTTCGTTGCTCCTGTTGCAGCTGTTCCGTTTGTTGCCGCTGTTGTCGTTGCTACTGTAGTGGTTGTTGCGTTTGCTGCTGCTGCTGCTGTTGTCGTTGCTACTGTGGTGGCTGTAGGAGTATTAGCCGCAGGATTACCACCGGATGATGAGGACGAAGAGGATGATGAAGGTTTACTTCCTGGTTTTCGGTTATCATTCACCACCACATTTACTTTTGTAACCTTTTTCTTGCAACACGAACCAGACGTACCACACCCGGACGGTTGAGGAAGGAAGAATATGGCGCTGGCGACTGATACCAAAACAATCAGTAAGAATAGTCTTGTAATCAACATTGTTAAATTGTTAGAATTGTTAAATTGTTAGAATTGTTAAAGCTTTGACTTGAACTGATAAAACTGAGGTGGCTACAAGTGTATTTATACCCAATTTCACCACAGAAATCGCTTCAGTTTCATAATTAAATATTTGCACTGCAAACTCAATTGAAGGAGACATTAAATAATAGCGTTTCGTTTTTTGTCAAATAAAAATTATTTATTGCATCTGCGCCCATATGTTTGAATGAAATAATAAAAATGTGTTTTTAGAACCTATGCAATTTGTATATTCCCGCAATATGTTGCATAGAGTTAAAATTAAAGTTCGTTCCCTTGAAGTTTATTTATTTACGAAACGTTGAATAATAATACCATTATTTTACACTAAATATAGGGCACTGGGTGTTACGACCTTCGTTTCGAAGCTTAAGATATTAAAAATATATATCATAAATAATATATATATTACGTTTTCAACTTAAATGCACTTCAGTTGAAATTTCACAATATATTTAATATGGATAAAACCCTCAACCTGTTAAAAATGTTTAACCTTGTTTTGTTATTAGTTGAAATTGTAAAACTTAATCTGTTAAAACATTTAAGTTGGGAGAGTGAATTGAGATGTCATACTAGTACAACTTTTTTATGGTGTTACCTTACAACCCCTGCCAATGTGGTTGTAAGCAAAGTCAAAAAATAATAATTCATTAGTACTGTCACTGTTTCATGACTGCTCATTCAATCTTTTTTTAGTTATTAGTCTTAAAGTGGCGTTACCACCGTTTTGTACTTCACGATAGAAACAAGTAAAGAAGGGTAAGTTCCTTACTTGTTTGGTTTGACTTATTATTATCGTGGTTTATGCTACGTAAAATTAAAGTTTGGAGTTTCTTGTAAGGCTACTTATAATTATTTTTCGGTTTTATTTCACACTTTATTCAGCTTGTGATAGGACTGATAAATTGAAAAGGCTGTACTGTGAACTAGACCCTCCCCTACCGTATTCAGAGCCAAAACGGAGCGACTTGATGTTGATCTTAGCCAAACGAAGCCAAATAGACTATGGCGTAAGCAACCCTGATTTAAATAACGACAAAAGGCCAAGTCGTCCAAAACCTATTAATCGTGCTGAATTTGTGGAAAAAGTCCATGAAGCTTTTGATATCAATCGACTTACTACTACGAGAATGTTGGCTGAGAGATTAAATACGAGTAATATATACTATTTGGAGAATTTTAACTGAAGATTTGGGTAAAAGATGGGTCTGTGCATGTTTGATTACACATGAATTGAATGAATACCACAATATTGTTCTTGTAGATCATTGCAAAGACAAAGCTGAAACTGCAGAAAATGATCCCGACTTTCTTAGTTCGATCATTACTCTAAATGATACATGGTGTTTTAAATGTGACCTCAAAAGTAAGCATTAATTAAAGTTCAAAGGCGAGCCAAAACCAAAAAAAATCCGTTTTCATAAGCCGCGAACACAGACAATGTTGATTCCTGTTTGGAAATCAAAGGATATTGCCCACACGATTTACATCGTTTGTGTAAAATAATTAGTCGCATTACACCAGAATATCCAGCAGGAAAATATCTGTTTTTATTGTACGATAATGCAGCACCTCGTAAGACAAAATATGTGAACGAGTTTTTGAAAAATGGATTTCTCTCATTAACCACCCTTCGTATTCACCTGTCGATCACTATGCCTCTATTTTCTATTTCTAGAACTGAAAACCAACATATGGTAACAGGAGCATTTTATGATGACATCGCTGCTATTCAAATAGAAGTAACCGACGAGACGAGGGTCATAACACTCAGTGCCCTATATTTCGTGCAAAATAACAGTAAATAAATAAACTTCAAGGGAACTAACTTTAACTTAAACTCTATGCAACATATTGCGCGAGTATACAAATTGCATAGGTTCTAAAAAACACATTTTTATTTTCAAACATATGGGAGATGCAATAAATAATTTTTATTTGACAAAAAACGAAACGCTATTATTTAATGTCTCCTTCAATTGAGTTTGCAGTGCAAATATTTAATTATGAAACTGAAGCGATTTCTGTGGTGAAATTGGGTATAAATACACTTGTAGCCACCTCAATTTTATCAGTTCAAGTCAAAGCTTTAACAATTCTAACAATTTAACAATTCTAACAATTTAACAATGTTGATTACAAGACTATTCTTCCTGGTTGTTTTATTATCAGTCGCCAGTGCCATATTCTTCCTTCCTAAACCGTCTGGGTGTGGTTCGTGTGGTTCGTGTTGCAAGGGAAAGACACAAGTAAGTGTGACCGTGAATGACAACCGAAAACCAGGAAGTAAACCTTCATCATCCTCATCATCCGGTGGTAATCCTGCTACCACTACTCCTACTGCAGCAACAAATGCGACAGCAGCAACAAACGCAACAACCACAGTAGCAACGCCAGCAGCAGCAGCAAACGCAACAGTAGCAACAGGAGCAACAAACGCAACAGCATCCACAAACGCAACAGCAGCAACAGCAGCAACAAATACAACAGCGTCCCGTCGGTTGGCACGTCGTCGTCGCAATAGGCGTAACAGAAGAGCCGGTGTAGGGAAAAAAACCAGAAATAGTCGACGTGTACGCGCTGGAAAACGCGCAGGAAAACGCGGAGGTAAACGCAGAGGAAAGCGTGCAGGAAAACGCGCTGGAAAACGCTCAGGAAAACGTGCTAACGTCTTAACGCGAAAAAATAAGGGCAACAAAGCCAAAAGGAGTAACAGAAGCAAAAACAGCAGGAGAAAGTCTGCTAAGAAAGCTGGACGCAGACAATGAAAATAAATTTAATTTAAGATATTGTTTTTAATGTTTATTCCCCGTTAATAATATTGTATTTGAATGAGAACGATTAAAAATAAAATTAAATATGGAAATGGAATAACTGTAATATTATTTAATGTCTTATAGACATCATTCACATTGTTGGCTCTCTACTCTCCACAAACCACAAGAAAAGCTTATATCACATCGCTTACAAATTGGTTCATACTCTATAACTATAGAAGTATAACTGTAATATTATTTAATGTCTTATAGACATCATTCACATTGTTGGCTCTCTACTCTCCACAAACCACAAGAAAAGCTTATATCACATCGCTTACAAATTGGTTCATACTCTATAACTATAGAAGTATTTCCTGCTTTTACGGCTTTTTACGGTAACTTTATAGAAGTTCGAAAGACCCAGCGGTGAAGGTTTGACTTCAGTTGATATTTCTGCATTCATCGCACCGGCAATTGCAGCACCGACTATGAAAATTTAGTAAAACATTATTACCTTCAGGTGTTGGCCAAACTTTATTTCAAAAATGTTGCGAAAAAATTCAATAGTTATTGTTCATCGAAATTGTGAATTGATAACAATCAAATTTGTATCATATTAATTTATATAGGTCATAGACTAAATAAGTCTTATAACTATATAGAGTATATTGGGAGCAAAAGGTGAAACAGGAACAGGAGCGGGCTTCTTCTGTTATAATCCCTACAATAACAGACCAAATGACTACAATTCAGTCTTTCCCGCCTAACTTGTGGGCGTAACAGAAGGTGCCTAGTGGGCTTCTGCTCTAACCAGCAAGTCCATAAACATCCTAGTGGATAGACAAGCGGCAATTTAGGCTATCCGTAGCGCCAGCACTAAATCACATAGCGTTAGGTTATGCAAGCAAGCAATAACTAGACTTTTAGTCGTAGCAACTCGATTAATATTATCAGGGTACCCACTAATATTGAAGGAAAGGAAAAGGCAGACGAGCTGGCTTGCGGGCAGCCTGAGGGCAGCTGGAGACACAATTCCCCTTAGCTGCCCCAGGCCATTCAGCTCCTTCAAGGGATGTTTGAAGCAATGAACCCTAGAGGAACATATCAGCTTTTGGTGATCTTGAAAATACAAGGTATATGGGAGATAGGGGTAGTGCTTCTCTGAGTTTCATTAAGGCACTCCACATATCATCATCAAAAAGTTTGAAAATCTTTCATTAGTTGTAAGGCGTTTAGGGCAAGTTTTCACCTGATTTTATCCATTTTAGGCAGAAAGTTGCATCGTTATTAGAAGAACACGTTCTCTTAATTCTATTAAAATAACTTATATACATATTTGCCGATATATGTGGTATAAAGTCAATCGAAAATTCGAAAATCTTTCTATTAGTTATATGGTGGATAAGAGAATTATTCAACTCATTCATGGCATACAGGTAAACTATTTTCAGAAAAGGATTCTCTTCGAAGTTCTATAATAAATGTCACCGATCTCTGACCGATATGTTCGATAAAAAGTTCAAATTAGGAACTGGGGTCTACATATTCGGTATCTGGGAACTTTAATAGTTTTGGTCCGATTTGGACAATTTTTGGTAAACTTCGTTAAAGGCATTATTCGTGCAAAGTTTTATCTGGATACATTTAATAGTTTTGGATTTGTATACTGGAAAGTGAAAGAATTAGATGGATTTTAAAATTGTGTTATATGGGAAGGAGGCGTGGTGGTGATGGTTATGACTGCAAAAAGTCGGTTAAAAGACTTTTGACCTTGACACGGTTATACTGTTACTCCTGCTATTTAGGAAAAATAATGTTTAATATATGTAATTTCAATTGAATCACACATTAATGAAAATAATCACATTACAGCTGGATTATCGTAACGGTAACATTACTTTTGCATCCATAATAGTCTATCACTGACGAGCCGTATGTTCATCATTATCACTTCTAGCTTATTTAATTCGCTAAGGAATATCAAAATAAGAATAAGATTCTTGTAAAGATTTGTTAAACGAAGCAAAAAAGTTTGCTATACGATCACGTACATAGATGTTTCTACTAATTTTTCATAATCTGCGTTCCAGTTCGCCAGTGCCTTGCCAGCAGAAATATCAGGTGAAGTCAAGTACTTCAGCGTTGGGACGCCGTAAAGCAGGGAATACTTCTATATTTATAGAGTCTGCATCAATTTGTAAGTTATGTGACATATAAGTTTCTCTTGTGGTTTGTCGAGAGTAGAGAGCCAATAACGTGAAGTTCGCATGATGTCTATAAGACATTATGAAATATTACAGTTATTCCATTTCCATATTTAATTTTATTTTTAATCGTTCTCATTCAAATACAATTTTACCAACGGGGAATAAACATTAATTTAAAAACAATATCTAAAATTAAATTAATTTTCATTGTCTGCGTCCAGCTTTTTTAGCAGACTTTCTCCTGCTGTTTTTGCTTCTGTTACTCCTCTTGGCTTTGTTGCCCTTATTTTTTCGCAGTAAGACGTTAGCGCGTTTTCCTGAGCGTTTTCCAGCACGTTTTCCTGCACGTTTTCCTCTGCGTTTTCCTCCGCGTTTTTCTGCGCGTTTTCCAGCGCGTACACGTCGACTATTTCTGGTTTTCTTCCCTACACCGGCTCTTCTGTTACGCCTATTGCGACGACGACGTGCCAATCGACGAGAAGCTGCCGCTGTTGTGTTTGTTGCTCCTGTTGCTGCTGTTGCGTTTGTGGCTGCTGTAGCGTTCGTTGCTCCTGTGGCAGCTGTTCCGTTTGTTGCTGCTGTTGTCGTTGCTACTGTGGTGGTTGTTGCGTTTGCTGCTGCTGCTGCTGTTGTCGTTGCTACTGTGGTGGCTGTAGGAGTATTAGCCGCAGGACTACCACCGGATGATGAGGACGAAGAGGATGATGAAGGTTTACTTCCTGGTTTTCGGTTGTCATTCACCACCACATTTACTTTTGTAACCTTTTTCTTGCAACACGAACCAGACGTACCACACCCGGACGGTTGAGGAAGGAAGAATATGGCGCTGGCGACTGATACCAAAACAACCAGGAAGAATAGTCTTGTAATCAACATTGTTAAATTGTTAGAATTGTTAAATTGTTAGAATTGTTAAAGCTTTGACTTGAACTGATAAAACTGAGGTGGCTACAAGTGTATTTATACCCAATTTCACCTCAGAAATCGCTTCAGTTTCATAATTAAATATTTGCAGTACAAACTCAATTGAAGGAGAGATCAAATAATAGCGTTTCGTTTTTTGTCAAATAGAAATTATTTATTGCATCTGCGCCCATATGTTTGAATGAAATAATGAAAATGTGTTTTTTAGAACCTATGCAATTTGTATATTCCCGCAATATGTTGCATAGAGTTAAAATTAAAGTTCGTTCCCTTGAAGTTTATTTATTTACGAAACGTTGAATAATAATACTGTTATTTTGCACTAAATATAGGGCACTGGGTGTTACGACCTTCGTCTCGGTGATGAAGATAATACAAATGTACATATATGATAAATAATGTCTATTTATATTATGGTTTACAACTCAACAGTTTTGGAAATAGAAATTACATAGTGTTAGATTAGGCTAATACGGAGTGTGGTTGATGAGAGTAATCCGTTTTTTATCAAAAACCCATTAACATTTTCTGTCTTATGAGTTGGTGCATTATCTTTGGGTTTGTGGTATACCCTATATATCGGTCAATATCTTACATATATTAGCAAAGTTAACTGAGCGTATAATATTGGATATACTATAGTTTAATGCCGAAAATGTGTTAAATTGGTCTACGAATTACTCCCATATACTCCCATATACTACATACTACATTTTTATTACAAATCATATGCCGTATCGTATAGTATCTGACTTTTATGTAAATAAAAAGGCGTACAAACATGTTCTTGAGTATGCTTTAGTAATGTCAAAGGCTAAGGCAACAAGCCCAGACCTTTACTGCCCCCAATCTCACCTGTGTAGAATGATTTCCGACTTTCCAGCTCATTTTAAGCCGTTAAGCTTGGTCAACATGTGTAATATTTTATTGAAATTAAATGGATAAGTATTCCGAAAAATGTTGTGTTTGTTTAGCGACGAAGCTGAATGAAGTTGGTTCGGATCTTAGGCTAAACCTCATATCCCTAATATAATGAATTCCGACTTTCTGGTTGACGTTTTGCAAATTAACTCAATATATATTAAATTTAGCAACTTTGGTTGAGTTTATGTCACATAGGTATATCTCATTTGAAAAAAAAAATGTTAATATAATTTTCGCATACGGGAAGTAAAATTTGGTTATAAAACTAAGTGCGCCTGCGACCTATAATATAAGTTAATAAGATACCAAATTTGATTGTAATGCATTTACAATTTCATCGAATAATAAATGATTGATTCTTTCGCAACACTTTGCGAAATAAAATTTTTTCAACAACCGAAGGTTTTTTTCCTAGCTTTTATACTTGCAAGTTGCAAGAGTATAAAATGTTCAGTTATACCCGAACTTAACGTTTAAAGACCTCAATTTTTTAGTCACCACTGTTTTATACCAGCTGTATTCGATTCGCCAAGCGTTACTCTCCAGCGAAGCGAACAAACTATACTAGATGTTCAAACAAATGGGCAGCTCTTGTGGTGCAACCCTGCGCTAACATGTCTTCTGAGATAAGCGCAATAGTGTTATGTTAGTTGAACTTCATTTTCATCAGAAGCACGGGTTTTTTCAGAGAGAAGACAATAGAGCGAGGGAACATTAGTCCCGGTGGTATCACCATGGGCCTCCCATAGGGCTAGGTGCGTCGTCAGACAGTCACTTTACCTACCTACTTACCATTTATTTTGGTTTTATATAAATTATTATAATTGATTTTAAGTCTTATGTCTTAAAAATACAAGAAAAAAAGAAATTTGTAATTTTATTTGTAATTTGAAGCATTCACAATAGTAAAAGTGAGCTAAAATATGCAAAACAAAACTTGGTAGCATTGAAGATAGAAGTTATACCACTTTAATCAGCATTCCATTATCCGCATACTCTCTTGCTTCAATTCAACTCGTTAAGTTTGTTGTTGCCTTCATATGTAAATTTTTGTAAAAGAGAGCAGGGAAATGACCAATCGAAGACAGCTACTATATGGATTCAATAGTCTTTGATCTAACATTGAAAAAACGTGTTTTTGCTTATAAAAATATGGCTTTATGTTTCGACATAATCCCTAACCTAGGGTAATGCGTTTTTTGTAACGGTCTTCTAACATTTCAACTGCGGTTCAATATTGTGAAGCTTCGAGGCCTTTAAAAAAAGGTTTGTATTTATCTGTACTTCCTCATTATTTTTCCAACCAGCGACGTCTTGAGTCTAGGGGAAAGGAAATAGTCGCTAGAGTTGAAATTACAAGCCGAATAAGGTGTGAAATAAAATCACAAATTCCAAACTTTAAAAATACATATAAGTACACTTCGATTTCAAAGATGTAAGAGTTAATATTTTCGCTTTTATTTTTAATTTCGTAAAAAGATTTCCTAATTATATAAGGCAAATTCAAAGTAACATCAACGTGTGGTGCGGTAGGCGATATACGATATCTTACAATGTTATCTTAGTTTCAAACTGCCATAATGTAATGAACTGTATAGCTGTAAAACTTATCTTAATTTTTCATAGCATAAACCAACACTAAACCCTATGCATCCAACCCAATATTACAAGTAAAAATAAAAAACACACATATGACCTCAATTTCATAGTAAACTTAACACAATTTTTGACTGTCACTTACAATTTGTCAAAGGCGCGCATAACTTCAACCATAATTTGTGAATATCTTGAAAACAAAGCAAAGAAAAGTGAAACACGCTAAGCCACGCCTCGTTTTCACAAAAAAAAATACATAAAAACAAGTAAGGAAGGGCTAAGTTCGGATGTAACCGAACATTTTATACTCTCGCAAAGTCAAATGGTATACTCGTTTGAGATTTCTTTGTGGATTGACTGATATTTTCGGTAGAAGGTCAACTATAGGCACTGGGGTCCACATATTTAGTACTTAGGGGCTTAAACAGTTTTGGTTCGATTTAGACAATTTTTGGCCGCAAGGTGGCATACTTTAATCGCATTATTCACGCAAAGTTTTATCCCGACACAGTCATTGTTGCCTGATTTGCATAGTGGAAAGTGAAAGAATCAAGTGGTATTTAAAATGGTGTCATATGGAAAATACGCGTGGTTGTAATCCGATTTCGCCCATTTTCGCACTATGACATAGAAACATGAAAAGAACGTTACGCACCGAATTTGGTTAAAGCGTTATCGGTTAAGCAGATCTCAAGATATGGGTTTTCACCTAAAAGTGGGCTGTGCCACGCCCACTGTCTAATTTTGAACGCGGTTCCTATAAAGTCATCTCATACCATCCCAGAGATAAAATTTAATGACTCTGGCGTGTTTAGTGCTTGATTTATCGCGCTTTTAGTAGTTTTTAACAGTACCGTTATATGGGGAGTGGGCGGAGTTGCCACCCGATTTCAACTATTTTCACACCGTCAATAGAAGTGCTAAAAACATTTGCTTCCAGTGAATTTTGTTATTATAGCATTAGCGGTTTAGGAGATATGCACATTAAACCTATTAGAGGCGGGACCACGCCCACTTTAAAAAAAAAAAGTTTAACTGCCGATGCCCCTCCCTAATGTGATCCTGTGTACCAAATAACAGTCTTGTATCTTATTGCGGAGCTTAGTTATGGCAAGTTATTTGTTTTTGATTAATGGCGTTTTGTGGGCGTGGCAGTGGTCCGATTACGCCCATCTGCAATACCAACCGTCTCACGGTACCATGAAACATGTCTACCAAGTTTCATAAAGATATCTCAATTTTTACTCAAGTTAGAGCTTGCACGGACGGACGGACGGACGGACGGACGGACAGACAGTCACCCGGATTTCAACTCGTCTCTTCATCCTGATCATTTATATATATATAACCCTATATCTAACTCGATTAATTTTAGGTGATACAAACAACCGTTAGGTGAACAAAACTATTATACTCTGTAGCAACAGGTTGCGAGAGTATAATAATAGAAAATAAAGAAATGATAGACGAACACGAACACTAAATCGCGCAGCAAATATGCGACAGCAGAACAAACTTTTATGCAAATAAAGCGGTAACACACCACAGCAAAAAAATAGCAGTTGTTTGCTATTTACTTTTCTTGGTATTTTGTATACTTTATTTTTGTTATGTCATTTCACATTTTCACATATGTACATCTGTACCTTATAGATTTGGTTAGATGGCGTGTGCAGTTATATGGTATATTTATAATTATTTCATAAGTGTGTCAAATGTCAAAGACCATATGATTGCAAAACATCGGTTAAATGGCTTATGACCTTGACACGGTCAAACTGTTACTCATAACAAAAATAACTTTAAAAATAACTTCTAACATTTTTTACTCGTCCTACCATAAGCAGATTATAGTTGGATTACCGTAACGGTAACATTATGCATGTAATACTTCGCTACTAGTTTAGAATTGACGAACCATATGCTCACCATTATCTCATTTAGGACTTAAAGTTCGCTCATCTAAATCGCTAAGGAATATCCAAGACAAAAACAACAATTTTGAGAAGATTTGGTAAAGGAAGCAAAGAAGTGTGCTATGAGATCACGTGCATAGATGTTTCTACTAATTTTTCATAATCGGCGTTTCAGTTGCCAGTGCGTTGCCAGCAGAAATATCAGGTGAAGTCAAGTACTTCACCGTTGGGAAGCCGTAATGCAGGGAATACCCTATAGCTATAGATTCTGCACCGATTTGTAAGTTATGTGACATATAAGTTTCTCTTGTGGTTTGTCGAGAGTAGAGAGTCAATATTGTGAAGTTCGCATGATGTCTATAAGACATTATGAAATATTACAGTTATTCCATTTCCATATTTAATTTTATTTTTAATCGTTTTAATTCAAATACAATTTCACCAACGGGGAATAAACATTAATTTAAAAACAATATCTTAAATTAAATTTATTTTCATTGTCTGCGTCCAGCTTTCTTAGCAGACTTTCTCCTGCTGTTTTTGCTTCTGTTACTGCTCTTGGCTTTGTTGCCCTTATTTTTTCGCAGTAAGACGTTAGCGCGTTTTCCTGAGCGTTTTCCAGCACGTTTTCCTGCACGTTTTCCTCTGCGTTTTCCTCCGCGTTTTGCTGCGCGTTTTCCAGCGCGTACACGTCGACTATTTCTGGTTTTTTTCCCTACACCGGCTCTTCTGTTACGCCTATTGCGACGACGACGTGCCAATCGACGAGAAGCTGCCGCTGTTGTGTTTGTTGCTCCTGTTGCTGCTGTTGCGTTTGTGGCTGCTGTAGCGTTCGTTGCTCCTGTTGCAGCTGTTCCGTTTGTTGCCGCTGTTGTCGTTGCTACTGTGGTGGTTGTTGCGTTTGCTGCTGCTGCTGCTGTTGTCGTTGCTACTGTGGTGGCTGTAGGAGTATTAGCCGCAGGATTACCACCGGATGATGAGGACGATGAGGATGATGAAGGTTTACTTCCTGGTTTTCGGTTGTCATTCACCACCAAATTTATTTTTGTTACCTTTTTCTTGCAACACGAACCAGACGTACCACACCCGGACGGTTGAGGAAGGAAGAATATGGCGCTGGCGACTGATACCAAAACAACCAGGAAGAATAGTCTTGTAATCAACATTGTTAAATTGTTAGAATTGTTAAATTGTTAGAATTGTTAAAGCTTTGACTTGAACTGATAAAACTGAGGTGGCTACAAGTGTATTTATACCCGATTTCACCTCAGAAATCGCTTCAGTTTCATAATTAAATATTTGCACTGCAAACTCAATTGAAGGAGACATTAAATAATAGCGTTTCGTTTTTTGTCAAATAGAAATTATTTATTGCATCTGCGCCCATATGTTTGAATGAAATAATGAAAATGTGTTTTTTAGAACCTATGCAATTTGTATATTCCCGCAATATGTTGCATAGAGTTAAAGTTAAAGTTCGTTCCCTTGAAGTTTATTTATTTACGAAACGTTGAATAATAATACTGTTATGTTTTCACTAAATATAGGACACTGGGTGTGACGATATATTATAAATAATATCTATATTACGTTTTTAACTCAACTGCGTTTCAGTTGAAATTTCACAATATTTTTAATATGGATAATTAATCAAACTTTTAAAACGTTACAACTTTTTTATTATATTAGTTGAAATTTTTTACAACTTTACATTGATCGTTTAAAAAAAATTCATAGGTGTATTTATTGAGTTTTTGGTAATAATATTTTTAACTTTAAACGGAAAAAATATTATTCTTAATATTTTTCCAATAGATGGCGTTATTTATCTTTATCTCGCGTTGTATAAGTTCGATCAGGGTCGGCTAGATGGCGTTAGAATGATGACATTTATACTAAAAAAGTTTTTCTGACACTTTTGTGATGGTTGATTGGTTGCGAAAACGTAAGCCAGGCGGTTGAAATTGTGAATAGCGTTTATGGTCCTGATACTGTCATAGTCAATCATGCGCAATTTCGGTTTCGTCTATTCCATTCTGTTAATCGACCAATTATCGAAAAATACGATCAAATAATGGAAATCGCCGAGTCCAAACATCGATTACTAATCCATTATTACAGGATGCGAGAATAATTAAAGCATTCAATTTCATGCAAAAATAATGGATTTATTTTTACTACACCTAATATAGGGAACAAAAACAATACAATGCACTTATATAGAGATTTAGATATCATGGCTATAAAAAAATGTAATAAACTTAAGGAACAAAAATAATTCGTATTATTGTATATATTCAGCACTAGCATTCACACATTTAGCGATCGTTGTTTACACTTTTCAATCTATATCATACAAAAACTTGTTTTCCAAATAAAAATATGTTTGAAGTTCTTGTATGTACTTTCAAACTTCGAAAACTGACTATCCCTTGTTTGAGTTCGCCACCATCGTAGTTCCAGCATTTTAGCGTCCTGATCCACACCATCAATCCATCTAAGTTTTGATCTCCCTCTGCCTCTGATGCTTCTGCATTTGCCCATTGAAATTTACTTAGAAGAATATTTTTCGTTAGCGCCAGCCTGTTTAATTTAATTTTTGTTACAATACCATCACCTTGTCGTGGGCTGCTTTTTGAAATAAATTCACACAAGTTTCCAATTTTTACCACACTTCTTACGTTCGTCATGGTGGCTTTAACGAGATGTACTAATTAATTGGGTATACCAAACTCATGTAAAGCCTCTTAGAATAGTGTTCTATTTGTGCTATCATATGCCGTGTCGAAATCTATAAGCAAGTCAAATATTGCTATTATTTTCCAGTTTTTTTAAATAATTGGTCTTAGTATAAATATCTGATTCCTTTTCCAGTTATAAATCCTGCTTGGCAGTCACCTACAATTTGGTTCACGTATCGGTGTAATCGTTCTTGCAGAATATTGGAAAATTAGCGGAGGAATATATAGTCCGCCATAGCATGTAATGGCCTCCAGTAGCTCTCTCAACTCTAGTGCTTCGAGTGACGGCTCACTGACAGCCTGTGAAACCTCCCTTTGCTGATTTTCATTTAGACTGCTTCCCTTAAGAAGTTGGTCGAAATGTTCTACCCACCTGTCCCGACTTCCTTGTGTTGCGGTTAGCAGGTTACCCTATTTGTCAATGCAGTCAATCGGTTTGGGATTAAAGTCCGCTCGATTGCTGTTTTTATACTCTCGCAACTTGTTGCTACAGAGTATAATAGTTTTGTTCACCTAACGGTTGTTTGTATCACCTAAAACTAATCGAGTTAGATATAGGGTTATATACAAGTATATATAAATGATCAGAATTAAGAGACGAGTTGAAATCCGGGTGACTGTCTGTCCGTCCGTCTGTCTGTGCAAGCTGTAACTTGAGTTAAAATTGAGATGTATGAAACTTGGTACACATGTTTCCTAGTACCGTAAGACGGTTGGTATTGCAGATGGGCGTAATCGGCCCACATAATGCCATTAACCAAAAACAAACAAATTGCTATAACTAAGCTCCACAATAAGATACAAAACTTTTATTTGGTATTCATCATCACATTAGGGAGGGGCATCTGCAGGTTAAATTTTTTGTTTGAGTGGGCGTGGTCCCGCCCCCTGTTAGGTTTACTGTGCATATCTCCTAAACCGCTAAGGGTATAATAACGAAATTTACTGGGAACAAATGCTTTTAGCACCTCTATCGACAGTATGAAAATTGGGTGACAACCCCACCCATTTCCCATATAACTAAAAGGGCGATAAATAAAGCACTAAACACGTCAAAGGCATTAAATGTTATCTCTGGAGTTGTATTAGATGACTTTATAGGAACCGATTTCAAAATTAGTCAGTGGGCGTGGCACCGCCCACTTTTAGGTGAAAACCCATATCTTGGGATCCGCTCAACCGATTTCAACCAAATTCGGTATATAACATGCTCTTCATATTTCTATGTTATAGTGCGAAAATAGTCGAAATTGAACTACAACCACGCCTATTTCCCATATAACACCATTTTCAATTCCATCTGATTCTTTCACTTTCCACTATGCATATCAAGCAACAATGATTATATCGGGGTAAAACTTTGCGTGAATAATACGTTTAAACTAAATCGAAACAAAACTGTTCAAGCCCCTAAGTACTGAATATGTGGACCCCAGTGCCTATAGTTTACTTTTTACCGAAAATATCGGTCAATATATAAGATATATAATCGAAATTCATATAATAAATGGTGTTGTTTCGGACTTTATAAGTGTCCTCTAAGGTGCTTTGCTTTTGGAGTTTCAATAATATATCTCAAAGATTGATCAGTATTTTGAATAAAATTTAGCAATGGGTACTGGGGTCCATATATTCGGTTTTTGGGGCTTGAAATGTGAAAGTTTAAAAGTAGTCAATTTTAAACTTGAGATGGCATACCATAAACGCACTATTTGTGCAAAGTTTTAAATTTAAAAGTGAGCTATATGGTAAGTAGGTCCAGTTGTCGTGGTAATGGTTGCAAAAGGTCGACTTAAAGGCTTATAACCTTGACACGGTTAGACTGTTTATTATATTATTTTAGAAAAGTAATTTTTAAATAATTTCGAACATTTTTTACTCGCCTTACAACAATCAGATTATAGCTGGATTACCGTAACGGTAACATTATGCATGCCATACTTGGATACTAGTTTAGAACTGACGAACCATATGTTCACCATTATCTCATTTAGCACTTAAAGTTCGCTCATTTAAATCGCTAAGGAATATCCAAGACAAAAACAACAATTTTGAGAAGATTTGGTAAAGGAAGCAAAAAAGTGTGCTATGAGATCACGTGCATAGATGTTTCTACTAATTTTTCATAATCGGCGTTCCAGTTCCCAGTGCGTTGCCAGCAGAAATATCAGGTGAAGTCAAGTACTTCACCGTTGGGAAGCCGTAAAGCAGGGAACACTTCTATATTTATAGAGTCTGCACCGATTTGTAAGTTATGTGACATATAAGTTTCTCTTGTGGTTTGTCGAGAGTAGAGAGCCAATAATGTGAAGTTCGCATGATGTCTTTAAGACATTATGAAATATTACAGTTATTCTATTTCCATATTTAATTTTATTTTTAATCGTTCTCATTCAAATACAATTTTACCAACGGGGAATAAACATTAATTTAAAAACAATATCTAAAATTAAATTAATTTTCATTGTCTGCGTCCAGCTTTCTTAGCAGACTTTCTCCTGCTGTTTTTGCTTCTGTTACTGCTTTTGGCTTTGTTGCCCTTATTTTTTCGCAGTAAGACGTTAGCGCGTTTTCCTGAGCGTTTTCCAGCGCGTTTTCCTGCACGTTTTCCTCTGCGTTTACCTCCGCGCTTTCCTGCGCGTTTTCCAGCGCGTACACGTCGACTATTTCTTGTTTTCTTCCCTATACCGGCTCTTCTGTTACGCCTATTGCGACGACGACGTGCCAATCGACGAGAAGCTGCCGCTGTTGTGTTTGTTGCTCCTGTTGCTGCTGTTGCGTTTGTGGCTGCTGTTGCGTTCGTTGCTCCTGTTGCAGCTGTTCCGTTTGTTGCCGCTGTTGTCGTTGCTACTGTAGTGGTTGTTGCGTTTGCTGCTGCTGCTGCTGTTGTCGTTGCTACTGTGGTGGCTGTAGGAGTATTAGCCGCAGGATTACCACCGGATGATGAGGACGAAGAGGATGATGAAGGTTTACTTCCTGGTTTTCGGTTGTCATTCACCACCACATTTACTTTTGTAACCTTTTTCTTGCAACACGAACCAGACGTACCACACCCGGACGGTTGAGGAAGGAAGAATATGGCGCTGGCGACTGATACCAAAACAACCAGGAAGAATAGTCTTGTAATAAACATTGTTAAATTGTTAGAATTGTTAAATTGTTATAATTGTTAAAGCTTTGACTTGAACTGATAAAACTGAGGTGGCTACAAGTGTATTTATACCCAATTTCACCTCAGAAATCGCTTCAGTTTCATAATTAAATATTTGCACTGCAAACTCAATTGAAGGAGACATTCAATAATAGCTTTTCGTTTTTTGTCAAATAAAAATTATTTATTGCATCTGCGCCCATATGTTTGAATGAAATAATGAAAATGTGTTTTTTAGAACCTATGCAATTTGAATATTCCCGCAATATGTTGCATTGAGTAAAAGTTCTTTCCCTTGAAGTTTATTTATTTACGAAACTTTGAATAATAATACTGTTAAGTTTGTACGAAATATAGGGCACTGGGTATGACGATATATTATAAATAATATCTTTATTATGTTTTCAACTCAACTGCGTATCAGTTGAAATTTCACAATATTTTTATAATGGTTAATAACTTTTAAAATAGTACCACTTTTTTATGATATTAGTTGAAATTTTACAACTCAATATATTGAAACATTAAATTGCGTTGTCATACTGGTACAACTTTTTTTCGCACATGTTTTTTTTTACTTTCGCAATATCTTGTACAGAATACACATATGTGATAGTTTTATTCACGTAACAATTTTAAATTTTAACAGATTTTCTCACTTCGCAACAAACAAGTCAAATATCAATAGATGTATCGAAATAGAGCTTATAACAAATAGTACTGCTAAGTTGTGGCAATTCTGAGTTAAAAATTTTCGCATTCGAATCGAAGCTTTTAAAGCCCCTAGATAGCCATTAAGTAAGGTTTCGCAGCTGTGGCTGATTTTATGCCGGTCAATTTGTGAAATAACTTAATTAAATGAAATAACTGGATCTTAATTTAGTCCTTTTTTTTAAGGATTCCATGTGTTAGTCGATTACTTGTAAATTCGAATAAAACGAGGAAACAAAAAAAATTTGTAGATCGAGAAAAGAGGACAAATATCTCGATTCTTGAAGGACTTTCGAATCGTCAAATTAAATTAGAAAAATTGTTGGAAGTACAAATGTAGTGACCCATTACATGGAACAAAGTGCCTTCTATGGTAAGAACTACAAAGGCAGACCTGTCATGGCTTTGGCAATAAAAAAAATTATTAGGATAGCTTCCTATTCCACTTTTTAATCTCAAAAAAATTAAAGAAATTGCTTATGTTGTAGTTACCAATCAACAGTTCGAAGGGCTGTTATAAAAGCGCCCCACCTAAAATATAAAAAACAAGTAAGGAAGGGCTGAGTTCTGATGTAACCGAACATTTTATACTCTTGCAATTTGCAAGGATGAAAGCCGGCTAAATACCTTGAGGTGTTGGCAAAACTTTTTTTTCTAATTTAAACGGTTTAAAGTCAGCTGGAATGTTGGAAATCACTATACAAGGTATATGGGGGACAGAGAAAGGTCCGTGCCTGTGGTATTAACCTTTAACATTATTAAAATATACTCGAGAACATATTTTCAAGCAATTTTATAACAAATAAATAACTCACGCACTGACCGTCATATTTGTAAAAATAACAAAAATCATTTTGTGTACATATGGATATAGGTGTAGTATTAAAACGATTTGTTCTATTTTTGGCAGTATTACTTATTGCTTTCTAAATTTCATTCAGATACCTCACATACCTTCACCAATATATAAGGAGTAAAGTCAACCGAATGTTTGGAACTCCTAATATTGGTTTTATGGGATATCTTAGAGATTAGATTTTTTCTTTAAGGCGTCGCCAATTTCGTAATTGAAATCAGAAATCAGCTGCTGAATATCAAAAGTTGAGAAGAACTTGAAATATATAATATAAAACGCTGTTTTCTCTTATAAATGCGGAACCCCTTCGAAAGGACTAGATATGCTTGAGAAGAACTTGGAGAAGATTAAATGGGTTCCTTAATGGACTGAAAAAAAATAAGAGGAGAGTACCTTTCAGACTGGAGAGATAATTGTTGTATGTTGTCGTTAAAAAGGTGTTCTAAAGTGTTTTTATTTATTTTTTGGTCATGTTGTGAACATTGCCACATTTCTGTAAAACTTTTAAGCAGGGTTTTAGTCATAGTTATAGATTATATTGAATATAGTTCTGAAAAGCCAATTTGCTCTTATGTAGCACTTACCTCGGATTTTCTCACGAGCAAGTTCTCAATTTCTTTATCCAGTTTAGCTCGTAAAAGAGCTTGATTTTGATAAAAGGAAGCGAAATAAATTCTTTGCTTTTAAGCAGCGCTTTTCTCGGAGTTATTCATAAACAAGTTCTCTATTTCTTTACCCTGTTTAGCTCGTAGAAGATGTTTGTGATAAATTTGTTAGGCTAAATTGCACTAGGGGTCAAGTTTTGCAAATTTCGCTACTTAAAAATACAACAATTTGCATACTTTCTGTCGATACCGTATGACCAAGTACTAAGATGGTACTTTCTTTTCCAACAACAAATTATCAGTCGAAATAATCTTAACGCGCTTAAGCAACTCGGCAATGAATAGAAAGTAAATGATATGCCACAAGCAATACGGAGTTATCATCTGTCGGTTTGGCGAACCTGTTGAAAATAGGTCTAAGACGATTAGACGTGCCCAAAACAAAAAAAAAAAAACAAGAGAAAATATCTTAATTTTTTATATAAGCCGGTGGAAAAACTGCACAATGCAAATCATAACAAGCGGTTTGAAATCCGTGCAAACTCATGCAACGTCAATTGCGGCGACTTCCTTGAGCCAGTCAATACATTGGAAGCACGTTAAAGTTACTTTTTATGGCCGTTCGGGGCGAAAATACTCGTATGCCTCTGCACATGCGGAAAAGTCGGAAAGTGAAGTTGTGCAATCACTGAAAATGGACATAGCTACTTGATACTTGCTACTATAAATACTAATGATAGACAGACTGGCTGTGAGGCGTTGTCAATATAAAGAGATGCTTGTCAAGTGACTGCAACGAATGATGATCGACAGACAGAGTACCGGTTTGTTTACTAGGCTCACTGGCTGAGATACGGAAGATTCATGCTGCGTAGCAGTTGACCGATCATTTATACCAGGTCCATTGCATTTATGAATGACTGACGGCATCAATGATGATGGTGAATTGCATTAAGAAGGTGTGTAAAACGGCAGGCTAAACATACGAGGACGGTCCCAAAACTACTTAACCTACAAAAGAAAAACGAACATTTCCGAAAAATTATGACATATTTCACAACATAGTCTACTTTTAGCTTGATACGCTTGACCCAGCGTTGCTCTTACTTTTTTAATCATCTGAAAAAAACATTTCCTTGAGGTCTCCAAAGTAGGCCGATAACTACCTCATTCGGTTCAAATGTCGGCGCGCCGCATGACTATTTCAATTTGGAAACCAATCTGGAGAATATGGTGTAAGGGATGGCAGTGAGGCTACGACCAATTAAGCCGTGGTGACAGGAGCGGTTTGGGCCGTTTTTTTTTGCAATTTTGCATCGAATCTGTCGAACTTTACCATTCTTTATATAGTCGATGTATTTCACACCTTATGAACAGTTCTCAACTTCTGGCCGATAGCACAGTCTTCCCCTACTTTGGAGCAGATTCGTCAGATGAAGTCCATTGTTTCTTGAGCTCTGATGCGTACCCGTGGATCTACGTTTCGTCGACAGTCACGCATCGAGACAACAGCTTCTTCGTATTGCGCTTAAACAGCGTCAAACCCTGCTGGGAAGTGAGCTCACGGTTGCGCTTATTGTTCGGAGTGAGCAAACGCGGCACCGGACAATTTTTGATGAATGCCAGCGAAAGCGAGCCGTATGCGGTATCCAAGCGCTCTTTGCTTACACTGTGCTATTAAAGCCAAATATTTATCGGACCTCCCTAGCTTAACTACATATCGGCAATTTGTCGCTGGAAGTGAGTGAAGATATTTGAGCCACCCAAGTAAATAACACTTACATACATATGCATGAATTTGTCAGGCGCTGTGGCAAGACAGTGTAGAAAGGCAAAAAGTGGCAATAAAAAGCAATGCGCCAAACAGTCGTTTTAGAAAAGGCAATAAAAGAAAGATGTGCTTTAGAAAATCGTTGCTCACTAGGCATATTTGTAGGCTAGGAGTTTCTGTCTAAAACTGGGTTGACCAACAATCGCTTTGACAATGCACAATTGTTGTTTTGCTTTGCGTACAAACAGAAAGTGGTAAAACAGCTTCAGTTGGCTCTGTACAGATTGGCGCAAATAAAAAATAATGTACCGAACTACATAGCTTAGCTTACATATTACGTACATATTTATGTTGGCTTTCTTGACTTTTGCAGCTACGCAATTTGAGCTGCTCAAAACAATTATAAACACCATGCAAAAAGCCTCTCATAGATGCTTCATTCATCGCACAAACGTAAACTCGACACATACATACATGTGTGTGTACACACATTGAACAAGTGAAACGGATGCTGTAAGCCGTTGTAGCGTTGCCATAGTTGTGGTGAAAATTGTAAATATTTTACATTGCACGTTTAATAAAAGCTAAGCGCAGCTTGCTTTTACTGTTTTTTATTTTCAATAGTTTTGCACTGTATTTAACCAACGTTAAATTGCAAATTTCACGCTTCGTCCAGTTTGCGCGGACTGTGACATAAGTCAATAATTTACGAACTACCAAATAGTTGCCCACTTTTTAAATGAAGATAAAAATAGTTTCGTTTCAGCCAATTAATTTCTTAACTTGGTTAAAATTAATGAGCGTACGCGTTGTTGACATTTGTTATAATTAAGCTGCGGCGCTAAGCAAAAGCGTTGACGCGTAACAGCTGTGCGTAGTACTTGGCTATATAATATTTACATATTTACAACTAGCGACTAGTATTATTTGTTGTAAAGCGCTGAGCTGCTTGAATAAAAAATAGTCTATGAAAAGCTTAAGATTTAATGTCAAAAAGTAACTGTAAAAAAACGGTTATATAACGTTAAACCCGCTTTGCCAAAAATGTAATTAAACTGCAATTGATTGTCAAATAAACTAGTGACAGAAGCAAAGCGTTAATTTGTCTGTTTTAGTTGAATCGATTGTTTATAATGTAAAAGTTGTATTGGCGCTGACATCATTTTTAATGACTGTGAGGCTTAGCTGATAATTGTCACACAAGGTTAAAATGAAAAAAAAAAACAAGAAAAAGCTATAACGTCGTTTGCAGCGAAGCTATAATACCCTTCACTAATAAAAAAAGTTTTCATATAAGAACTTAATTTTGTTCGCTGTTATTGTTGTAGCGTAAGAATGCTGTCAAGTTGACAGCACTTGGGCGTTTAAAATCCGGATCCGTCTCGGTTACGTAGACCCGACTGTGTTGGGAACGGTTATTTTGATTGCTCAGTTTGTATAACAGCTATATGCTATAGTGGTCCGATCTGAAAAATTGTTTCGTTCCTTTTGGACAATAATCCATGCCAAATTTTGTGAAGATATCTTGTGAAATAAAAAAGTTTGCCATACAAGAACCTGATTTGGATAGTTCAGTTTGTATGGCAGCTATAAGCTATAGTAATCTGATCTGGAAATTTTCTTAGGATATTATATCTTTGTTTTGGATAATAAACCATGCCAAATTTTATTACGATATCGCATCAAATAAATTAGTTTTTAATACAAGAACCTTACTTCGATCGTTCAGTTTGTATGGCAGCTTTTTGCTATATTTCGATATCTCAAAAACTGAGGGATAAGTTCGCGTATATGCAGGCAAAGATGGTCATGGCTAAATCCACTCAACTCATCATTTATATACATAGGTATATATTTGTAGGCCCTTTGACGATTACTTTTGATTGTTACCTACATAATATATCCTGTTCTGGGTATAAAAAACTGAAAAATCAACAGATGGAGTTAAAGTGAAAGTAAAGCAAATATTCTTGAAATAAAAAAGAAGGCAATATATAAGGCATAAAAAAAAAAGAAATTGATCTAAACCAAAAAAAAAATTGTTAGTCTTCTTTTACGTACTCGAAAAACTATTTATTGAGTAATGAGGAACTAAATGTCCTCCAACTCCTTTGTCTTTGGCCTGACTGAGAGATCAAGTATTAGTTCTTTAAATTTCGTTGTAACCGTACTAGCACAAAATATGCGCCCGATCCAGAAAGAACAAAAAAGGCAGTAACATATCTGAAATTCGTGAAATTTTACTGAAAAAATAGTTGCTCTTCAGCTAGAATAAAAAAAAGGAGGCTCGGCGCAAAAAGATTTTACTGAAATGAGGCGGCCAAGCGAGAAACATACATCTATATTTTTGAAGGTCTCGACTCTGCACACTATTAAGCCGGTAACCGTTACAACAAATGCATTACGCTAGTTGTAGATTATGTCAAAGAATAAAGCCATATTTTCAAACTAAAATACATTTTTTCAGTGTTAGACCAACGGCTTTTCAACGCATGTAGTAAATAGCTTTATAAAAAGAATATCGGGCTGGAAGTTGTTATACGTTATAGAATTTGCTATACGATAACAATATATTCAATTACTGACAGTGAAGTTAGATCTGCTTGAGAGCAACAAAATAACTACTCACTAGGCAAACTGACTGTTTAGCTACGTTCTATGCTAATAAAGCTAATAACGGACTCAATTTTTTAATAATCTAAACTCTTTGACACCCAAACAACGTGTTTATGTCATAAATGTTCTAAATATTGCGCATTCCACCGACATAACCTCATTAAAGTGTATGCTCATCAACGATATCCAATTTGTTGCGGTTCATTGGAGATCACTATGCGTAATTAAGAGTGCGCGCAATTATTTCACATCGACTGCCATTGAACTCACAGCAACACAAAATTCCAAAAAAGGTTCGCTTTAAAAGAAGCAGAAGAAGAATAAGAACAAAATCATGCGATGCCTCATTAATGTGGTACCGGCAGACATTGACCCCATTCAACGCGGCATACGAGTACATATTTTCAGCATGCTGCCGCTGAGTAATGTGGCATGTAGGCCTCCACAAATCTCCACACATACATATACATATCTCGATATATACACGAGTAATTGGCAGAAATTGGCAGCATATTTGTGTGTAGGTGTTCAATGCTTAAAACTCAAATTACGCGCGTTTAACTCGTATTCTAGATACGCTAATTATACTATACATACGCGGGTAGGCCAACAAATTGAACGCTTTATGAACGTGGGCACAATGTCGTCTTCTGTAACAGATCACATTGCCGCAGTGGTTGTTGTCGTAGCGGCAGATAATTTTGTTGAAAAATTCTTTTAAACAAAACTCCAAATTGACAGTACTTAGTCGGATAAAGATCCGGATCGGTTTCGTTTATGTAGATCCGACTGTTGTGGGAGTGCTAAGATTAACTGCATATAAATCAGTCTTCAATAATTCACATTGTCCTTGAATACGCGTTTCAATTGTTTTTCGATGCTCAGGGACCGCACCACGTGATAGTGTACACTTTTAGTTGAAATCTCTTGACCAACTTAAACCAAATTCGTTGCATGCCAATATCTTGACGTTCTTATGTTACAGTTTAAAATTAACCTTAATTGAACAACAACTGCGCCTAGTTCCCATATAACACGTCATTAAATTTCAACAAATTCTTTTACTTTACAATATATTGTAGAAATAAAGCACCAGTGAAGATATCAGAATAAAAGTGCACAAATAATACTTACACCTCTGACATCTCTCATTTGAAAAGTTCAAAATTGCACTATAACTTTTCAAGGCCCCACATACCAAATATGACGACCTCAGTGCCTATGGTTAAATCTATATCGAAAATATCGCGCAATCTCTAAGATAACTCTCAACATAAATGTTCTTATCAGGGCATTACATTTTTATGCCCCCAGATATCAAAAATGATGATCTCAGTGCCTATGGCTTACGTTATAAAATAAAAATATCCATTAATCTCCAAGATATCTTAAAAATATGTAGTGAGTATCTTTCTCTGATAATGAGAGTGAGATCTGCCGGTTAAATGGATAAAATTGGTTTAGTAGTTTTACTAGCCTCTATAATATAATGATTTCTGTGCCACTAGCCAACAATAGAATTTATGTTGAAAATAGTATATCATGCAACTAATTGCAAGTGTGGGTTATATTCGACTGCCCTTGAACGTGGACCTTCCTTTTCTTCCCAAAATATTGCTCATTTGTCGGAACTGTTGATATCAGACCACTATTGCATAAAGGTGCGGTACACACTGATTAATGAAAATCCAGTCCTTGTCTGGAAAATATTTTTTATTTGACGAGATATCTTTACGAACTTTGCCATGACATATTGTCATGACAACGGTACAATCTCCGAAGAAATTGTTCAGATCTAAACTCAGAACTAAATCAAGTTCTTATATTGAATCTTTTGTATTTGTGTGGGCTATATTGCTTCGGTGCAACCGAATTTAGTATTTTTTCTG
Organism: Bactrocera oleae; assembly: GCF_042242935.1. Classification (NCBI taxonomy): domain Eukaryota; kingdom Metazoa; phylum Arthropoda; class Insecta; order Diptera; family Tephritidae; genus Bactrocera; species Bactrocera oleae. The sequence goes on from NC_091539.1 coordinate 9,292,620, forward strand.
GTTAGTAGTATCCTAGAGGGATCTGGGTCTGTAATTTAGACTCAATGCCTTATTTACTCACGTTTTCTAATATATAATACTATGCTCTCTTCTCTATATTACCACATTCCATAAGCTACTATTAAGCTCTGTATAAGCTATAAGCTACTATCAACTTTTCGCTAGTCGATAAACTTGTAAGCACACCCTCGTAAATATAATATTTTTCTGAAACCGTTGATTTAGTGTATAACAAATTAAATAAAAATTGTCAACAAGTAGCGCCTATGTAAATTAAAATGAATTAAAAAAATATTTTTCACACTAGGCTACAGCCAACTTGGTCGTTTGGACTAAAGGCAGTAGGCTGAAATTGTCAACTGACCAGTTGTTGCACAGCTGGTTTGACAGTCAAACATATGTTACCTATGTATACATGCATACAACAGTTGTTGTTGCTGTATTTGTTTGTGTAGTAAACGTAAAATTTCCACAAATAAATTTGTATGCAAATAAATATTTATTTTTGTAAACTTGTAAACCTTACCTTCGTCAGGTTATCTCGCGACGCTATCGCATGCATTTCATTTTTCGGCATTTTTTCGTCGTTTTAGGTTAATGACATCGATTTGTTTACTATTGTCAACCGTTCAGACGCATAGTAGAAAGCTTTTACTCGCAACTTCCATAATTTCTTTTTTTGGTTCTGGGTGTCTATTTTAACAGGTATATAATGTTATGTAGGTAAGTAGGTAGCTAAAGATTTGTTTGTATGTGAAATTTCACTTTTTTCCAACGTCATAACACATTGCTGCTTGCACTTAATCTGCGAGCGCTGCACGTCTTACACTCTAACTCGTGGCATTCAAAATTGGGTTGGGTGCTTATGACCGCGTTGTATGCCCACATTCTCCACTAACGTTTCTTTAGCTCTCCTCTTTTTCATTTCTTGTTTTGTTGTGTTTTTGTTCTTATTGTACACTTTTATACTTGTACGCCTCATTTTGCTTACACTCCCATTATGCATACATATGTATGTATTTATACCTGTACTTTCATTTATTTTCGACACGTTGTGGTTGTGTTTTTTCGGCGTTGATCTTCATTGGCCGAATTTGCAAATCACTCAAATGCTCAATTTTGATTGTGATTCTCAACCAGTTGTTATGTTTTATTTTACACCACATCGTCTTTTTATTGTTTTTAGCTTTATTTAATGGTTTCGGGTATTCGTTTTATTTTAAGGTGCGACTTATGACCTAGTTTTACCGTTGTACGGACATGTCTTGTTTTTAATCTTTATGAAATTACCATACCGATATGTATGTATCTTGTGTGCCTCTTCTGCTTCATCTGCTTTATGGTTGTGCGATAGTGCCACACTTAACACCGGTTATTGTAGTTGTTGCATACAGGGTTGCTTAGGTGTAATATTTAGGCAAAAATCAACGAAAGATTGTTTAGTGGCTGCATTCATAATAAAGTAGTTACTTTCGAAAGACAAAAACAAAAGAAATTCCTTCTTTCATTCATATTATCTATATGGCAACATCAAAAGTACCGTTGGAGTTCAAAAGTCGAATAGAACTCCTGTAAAAGTCAGCCTGGGCATAGTCAGCCACATCGGCGCACATGTTACTTTCAGGGAGTCTTGCCTCAAAGTCATAGCTAAAATATTTCAAATGAATTCTGTGGACTATTAACCTAAAACTCAATAACTTTAAGGAAACGAGTCTCTTTAGTAGTATCTTTAAATATTATGTACTTGTTGGTACCTATTGTCTCTTCACAGCCTTTATCGCTTACTTCTTTATACGCTGAATTCTCACAACTGATTGGAACATTCCAACTATGCTCATTTGGTTACACAAGCCAGCTATATCGTACTAGTTCGTTCCCTGAGCTCTTCGCTAAAAGTTATTACTAAAATATGTAAAAGGAATAGTTGTTTCGATGTTTCTGAGGTATAGAGTCTCTTTATTTAAATAATATATATTTGTCGGTACCTATGGGCTTTTCACAGCCAGATCCATAAGTCCCTCACATGATTAGATCGTTCCAACTGTGGCCCTTTGGATTCCGAAACATCATCTAAACCTGTTAATCTTTTGGAGTCGATAATAAGAAGATATTCGCTATATACTGTCTTTTCAGTCTTATTTTTGTGGATCGCTGAAAACCTTTGAATTCAAAGCCCATCTAAACACGTTTATCATTTGTAGTCCTTAATAAAAACATGTATTTTACACTATATACTGTCTCTTCAGTCTATTTTTTGTAGATCGTTGAACTCTGTACGCCTGCAACATCTCCATTCTGCCCCAACAGTTCAGTGAAGCAACTGATTCGAAGAGCATTTACATATGTTCACAAAATATATGCTAATACCTTTACAGAGTTATACTTAGAGAGATATTTTTTGCCATCGTCTGACACTTGAGAAAACACTCAGGAAACTATTTCGAAGTCATCCAACCTTAAGAACCAACTAATCCTAGGTGTAGTTGTTTTTTAAGTGAGCACTGTTGCCTAAAACTTATGTGTGTACCAAGAACCTAACGCTAAACCTTGTATATTTTATATATGATAATACATATTTAACTTAGTCTAGACTTTCTCTCATTTTACGGCTTCAAAAACTGTTAAATTTTTTCATATAATTAAATACATTTCAAATGTACGCCAATTTTACAGCGTTATCGTAAAATTTCACTTGATTTCTGATTTTGTCGACAACTTTAATTGTCGAGTCAAAGAGTCTTCAAAACGAACATTATTAAATGGTTGTCAGTGATTTAATTGCTTTGGAAATTAATTTGGGCATATAAAAAATTTTCTTCATTGCAGCAAATAAAAAAAAAAACACAAGGCGACGCTCATAGTCCATGAAATTTGCGCGCCACTTGCGGCTGCGTTGTCAACCCACATAGAGCTATGCTCGCACTCTCGCTGGCGCCATCAAAAGCACTGTCACTCGCCGCTAACTGCTTAAATTGATTGTGAACAAAAAAATTACCAGCCAGTGACAACTACAAAGCAGCGTAAACGTTGCCTAAACACCACACCAACAACAGCGGTATGTTGCTACAACATTGACAGCGCTGTCAACATGAAATGCACACACCCACAAATTTTATCGCATGCGATTTTATTTACTTTTTGCAATATTTTCATTTCATGTCATTTGCTTTCGCAATTTTTCCGTTCAATGCTCTGCTGACGCTTTTAATAGCAGCAAGCATAATTCGTGCAAATTTTCGCTTTGACAAACACCAATTTCGCGCCTACAGCGGCAATTATTGTCGCGCAAGACTTCGTCTCAGACACATCACCTTGAATATTCGTTGTTGGATGCTTATTTTAGGCGTTTGAATGCATATAATAATGGAGTATGGAGTCAGCCATCGGTCTAAATACCCTGGCAATGGTCTACGTACACGCAACGATACTTGAAGAACGAATGTTCTCGAGCAAATATTTATAGTCTTTAGAGTTTTGTAGTTCCTAATTCTTGACCAATTCAGCTTTCACAATAGTCCTTGGGTCATAAGCCTGCTTTCCTGGTGACTCTTCCTCCAGACTAATGTCCGTTGAGATACTAGACTTCGTTATACATATAACGAGTGATTTTCTCAAGGGCATTCGCGATCCTACAACAAGTTTCTGACAAATCGACAGTCTAATTTCCAATGATATAGTGATCTAGAGTACCGAAAATCCTTACCAGAGTCTTACAACCCCACAGATCACACAAAGTACTCAATGGCAGAACCAATATACGAGTATGCATATACATAAATTAATTTAACTTCTGAAAGCCACAAAGCTGCGATCAGCGAGTCTCCTTGAGTGATACTCCTTTTAAAAGTTTGATCAGACTCGCTTTTGAAGCGATATACAGTTATTTATCAAAACACGGCAGTTAGTTTTTCCAACGTCAGGTCAGGCTTAACTACTTAGAGTTTTTAATATACATAAAGACTTAGGTATACCTAAGATTATATTCAATTCCTATTCTGCTTGCCATTGTTCAATAAATTCAATACTAGTGTACTTTCAAAACCTTTCGATCATTAACTCAGGAATTGAGTACTGAATAGGTTAGGTTAGGTTAGGTAAATAGGCTGGTTTTCGTGAGGCCATGAATGGTCCACTTGGACAGCTACAGACGTCTATCCGTTGTGATGCCTAGAACTCCCAGGTATCGATGAAAAAACCATCGTATATCGACGAAACGCATAGAGCCTGCTACAAATTTAATGAGGCAGCTAATTGCAATTCCACCCAATTTACCAGGTTTGTAGACTGAATGTAACGAATAATGCTTCTAACTTAGTCTGGCGAAAGCTGGACAGAGAAGAATCTGTCTAGTAGTTTCCACCTTAACTTTGTCTCTGCAAATGTGACAAAGTCTTTAGCCCTATCGCGTCAGTTCCAATGGAACATTGTCCACTTAGGCCACCTATCATTGCGGTCATGTGAACCTTGCTACGAGCTGGGCCAGAAAGCTTTAGCAACGCCGCAAATGCTGGTTGAGTTCTGAGTATTAGTTTCAAGTTAGGTTTTTTGTCTGTCTATCGCCCAAATTGCGGGTCTTTACGTCTTTTCTGGGTTCGAACTACAACTGAAATGTATCAGCTGATTGGAGGTATCATTATATTAATGACGCTTAGTGTACCTAGAACAGACTGTAGTATCGGTGTTGCCGCTGTTCATCATTTCGAGCCGTCGTGTGGGCGAAATGCACATTTGACCATGAAAAAGTGCTTGTTAACGTCATGTTTTAACTGATATTTTTCAAGTATATTTGGTTGTTAGTTTATTTAATTTTGCGAAAATTGGCAACAAAATTGTATGTGTAGCCTTATGTAGCACTCAAAATTGCCTGAGCTAATATTGAAGTTATGAATTTTTGACTTTAAATGTATATAATTGACGACGGCTGTGTCAATGTTGATATTTTATCGCCTTGTGCTTTAAAAGCTATATTTATTTCAATTAAAAGTAGTGCTTTTGTGACATATTGTAGTTTTAATATGCGATTAACATCCATCATTTGAATTTTTTTAAGCCACAAGTATTCTTAAAAACTATAAAAAATGTGGTTATTTAAAAATCTGTGAGCAAATATAAACTTAATATACCTTTATATGTATTCTATACATTCTAAATAAAAGATATTTTTTAGAAATAACTAGTTTTATAACTGTAAATTGGCTTCTATTCAGTTTAAAGAATTTTTGAGTTTGTGAACGCTCTGTTTATGAACCGATTTTCTGTACTTCACATTTCGTTTGTTTGCGAACTTTTATTAGAATTATATCTAATCTAAAATATTTGTGGTTTCGGCACATTCAACAGTCAGCGGACTGTGTTCTAAGCAGGACTTGAAATGGGCTCTTACAAATACTCCTCGAAAAAGTGGCCTAACAACATCTCTTGTGTTTTACGTGGGTATCTGTCATGTTACAGCCTAACTTCACGGTGGTAAAGAGCACAGAGGATCAAAACAATACCTTGACCAGCGCCTTAAACAATACAAGCAATATTTGGTACCAATTGGTAAGGGTAAAGGATACCTATTTTACCTTGTTCTGGAGCCCGGCCACAATGCGACTCCATATTGAATTTACACAAGATCAGCTCTCCGCATCCGGACTTAAAACACAGCCTCCACAATACTCTCCAAAGGGCAAACCGCAATGAGCAGATTTGGCTGAACTCCAATGGCTTACTGCTCCCCGTGGCACCAAAACTTTGTCTGTGGTCAGATCTTGTAACCAAAGCTAGTTTCAGTTGCACACCCAATCATCTCATGACTGGTGATATTTGTGGCTTAAAATTTTTATTAATAGAAATTTCCTTCAAAGTGTTAAATTTTAAGTTCAAGCTAAATATTAAGTCAATATTTTCTGTCTAGACTATTCATATAGCTTAAAGCAAAGCCCTTACAAAAGGCATACTGCATTGTGTGGATTTTATTCGTATCTTACGACAGGACGCGGGTAAATTCTTACTACCTTGTAAGTGGCCCAACGATTTGATTAGATTTGATTTCTTTGAGTTTGAGTTTTTTTTTAAGAATTTGTTTGAAATACCGTTCCTTTTGTAAGTTTTACAGCCTCGGACCAGCGGTAAATTGAAAATTCGTAGCTTCAGAACCTCTCAAAACAACGGTGGATCGCTTAAGCATCGAAAATGTAATTCATCTTCACATAGTGATACCTAAAAAATGTCAGTTGGAAGTTCAAAACATCAACTATAGCAAAATCCCTCCCTGTTTACTATTTTCAGTTCAATTGTCGATTCGCTACATTTTTGTCAGTACTTTCTCTCAGAGATCTCAAGACCTAATTAATTAGATGTCATTATTAGAGTCAGTGTGATGATTCTCTCCGAACTCAGAACTCATTTTTATAGACTCTTCAGTTATTCAGCTGTATTATTCGCGTAATCGCTTGCGTTGAAGTTTTTTGACAGTTAAAATGACTCACAATTAATTGTCCTCCTTTTCTTGCGTAAAAAACTGCATTTCCTTTGGCGGAAACGAACTTAAACTCCAAGCCAAGCTCACAGCCAGCTGCACATAAATTTACTCATCATAAACGCTTGCCAGTCGCTCTTCCTGTCATGCGACGTCACCGCAGCAAAATTATGACAATGTGTCATATATTAAATTTATGCAACATCTTTTTTTCATATTTTTGACAACAATAAACGCATAATGAATGCAAATGTAAAATAAAGCTTTAAAAGCAGGCACAACTTAAACTCCAACAATCAAAGTAACATGCCGTGGGTTGCCACCATTTTGTCAAGCTGCTGTCAACTGTTCGCGTCAAATTGTCAGCTGTTTGTCTTTTGCTAGCATGGACCCACCGCATCAAAATATGCCTATAAAAGTAGGCTGTGCGGCCTAGCAGATAACTCAGATTCACGCATTGCAACACTGGCTGGCTGACTGGTTGATTGGATAGCTGTAAGTTGTGGGGCTGATTGTATGAGTGTGTAACTGATTGATTGACTGACGCACAGCGAGATGAGTGAGTGAGTGTATAATAATAATAAATGCAACCGCTTGCGCCTTGCAACATGCGCGTGTTTAAGCTGCCCTTCCGTCTTTATGCGCTTTTGTTTGCAGCTTAGAGCCATCTTTAGGCATCTCTAGCTTTATGCTACAACGCTTTGTTTTCAATTCTTTATAATTTTCTCTCTTCCTATTGCTATTTGTTTTTACTGTTATGTTATGCATTCGCATTGTCAGTTTCCTGTTAGTTTCTACTCTTTCGAATCGACGCATAAGTTATTGAATTAAATTAACATAATTGAATCAGAAAGCAACAACTTCAAGACAAGAGCCAAGCCGACGATTGAACTTAGTGCATTCGATCGCACAGTGCTTGAGATCATAATGGGCTTATAGCGTAAGATATTTCTTCAAGTTAAGCTGGGTTAGACGTTTTAAATGCATCCGTAAATCTATTATTTTCTAGTTTAAACTGTGTAAACGTCTTAAGTTTATCGCCCTAAAATTCCATTTATGCTTATCGTAGTCATAAATTATTTATTAACTGGCTTTTAAATGACTTGTATTTAAATTTCTTACTAATTCCACACATTTTTTTCAGGTAAGTGTCTTAATTTACTTTTGGTTATTGGAATTGACGTTTCATAGTTTGGTGAGTGTTTTTTTCTTAAGCTATAAATAACAGATTTGGGTTGTGAACTTATCTCGGCTTATGTGTGGTGAACTGTTGAAGTTAAACGCTTTTTCATTACCTTTAGCCTTAGAGGTGAATGTGACCCCTATAATATAAGAAACAGGTACGAGCTTAAGGAGGCTTAGAGTAAAATAGGGATCGGATCATCCCAAATATGCTATGCTTCCGATTATATAAGAGCTTGGAACTTCAAAATCAGTCAAAAGAAATATGTCCAGACTTTATTTTCTTCGAGGTATTTGTCATAATGCATACATCCGACATATAGACTTTTGCAAGTCTTTAAACCCTTTTAGACATAATGGCTGACACCTTTTTTTCTGTGATTCTAACTCAAAACGTCTGATATCAATATAGTGAACTTCTATGACTGCGTGGAAGTATTTTGGGCTGCTCTTCTTTAACATTTTATCCTTAGAAAAACCAGATTTTATTCTTAGATCTTATTGTCAACAAGAAAACAGATTTTGCGTTTCGAGATGCTGTTTTTTGTGTTTAAACTCATTTAACAATAATACAGACCAGGTTCATAAATCTTGTGACTAAGATGAAGTTAGTGAAATTATCAGCCAGCCATTTTGTATCCAACTTTGCTTCTTCTTGGGTTGCGATCTCTCGTGGAATTTATTTAGTCTTTAGCAGAGCGCATTTGAGGCTACAGAACAGATCAGAGCGTAGTTAGTGACAGTTGACGCTAAAGATCAGAAGTTCTCAGCTTTCTTGTTTAAAAGAGCGTCGTCAAGGAATGCATTACGGTAACATGGCCAGGAGATTTGATTTGAATATATAAAATTGCATTTAGTTCCCTTAGGAACTTGTATTAAATCCGACGCAAGGCCCCCTACTTCTTTAAGAGGCTTATCTACTTAGGACTATTCAAAACCGTCTATTATTAGGATTCATGGAAATCGTCTATAGATAATAGGGAGTTTTAGTCCGTGAATGGATTACTAAAAGACCCGTTACAGATATATTTAAAGAACTTAATATCATCAGAACTCCTGAAATCTCATGCCTTATGAAATACTCACTTCCCATATATTAGCGAAGAGCCGGCGAATTCTTTGTAACCTATTTCTGGGTCGATGCTGATTCTTTAGGTCGACACAAGGTCAGTCTATTTTATACTATAAGTTATGGGAACTTTCGTAACGCTAACCGTAGATGGTCGAACCCAACCCAAAAACTCATAACCCAATTCTATGCATGTTTCAGCCACTTTTATCACTGCTGGTCTCCTAGCAACGTACATAAATACTCACACACACATTTGCCAAACTCTAACACGGAGTAAGGTTGCTGTGCTAATTTTTCGTGCTTGCTCTTGTTGCTGCTATTATATACTTATTTACGCATTGTAAATAGTTTCCATGCAGAGCACTAAAAAGTTGCGTGCGTGCGCTCGTCTAATGACAAATCGACAGGTCGAGCAGTTGTGGAAGAGTCGTCGCCACACATGCAATAAAGCAATTTTATTTACAACAACAGCAAAATTATAATAAAGAAACAAACTATACCACGCCTCTGCACTAAATAATTTTTTCTGATTATTGTTGTTGCTGTACGTGATGATTTCATGAGAATATTAAGTCAATAAGCGTCGTGAGTGGTGTCAGTGGCGCTGCGTGCGTATTTGTTAGCTGTCCTGTTTGCCATTTTTTTTTTGTTCTAGCTACATACATTTTTAATATACAAACAGTTGTTGTTGTATTTGCTAAATTTTTCATGTCATTTGTCATTATTTATGGTTAACAATATTGTTTTCGCTATTGTTGTTATTGCTGCATTTGCGATATTTTTGCTTTATAGTACAACGCTCTGCCGACCAGTTCCAGTTTCCGTTGCCTTGTCTCATTGTAGTTTTTTTTTTTTTGTTGCTGACTTAGCCGCGGTCTTGCGTCACTGGCTCAAACATTCACTTAGTTCACTTACTTGTCTCAAAGCCTATTGTTAATTGTAATGTTTGCACTCGTAATAAATAAATTATTGCAACGCGGGTTCACACAGTTTGAATTCGCTGTTTGGGTACATGAAGCCTTACAAAGTTACACACAGCTTAGCTAGATGACCGTGTTGCGACTTGGAAGTGTGATAAAATGCAATTGAGAGCACAACACTTCGAGCAAAGAGTTATTAGTCCAGATATAATCTGAAATAAGTTCGTTTAGTCCGTTCCCAGAGCTCTTGGTAGATTGTACATCGCCACTAATGATATTTCTCAGCGGCTTGATTTTGTTTCGGCTAAAGCGAAAATTGCTGTAGACTTTGAAAATAGTGCAGTTCAAGTTCAACCTCGGTTGAAAGAATATTCGTACTTAAATATCTATATATAATATATACTTCGATATTACTCACTTGAAACGTATCTCATAGAGCTTTCGTTGGATCTCATACACAGCTCTTACCTCTAGTGTTAAGAAAAATGATCTAACTTACTTCTAACTTTCTCACATACTTTCCGGAAAGATTTAAATATTGCCTTTAATTCTTCCACTTTTTATAACCATATTTGTCTCTCCATAACTTCTAAAACGAAATCCAGCAATTTTCGGTTAAAATTTGAGTTTCTGAAGGACAAAACAAAAAGGTTTGCTGACATCTGTATATTACAGGAGAGATCTGTGACAAGCGATAGAGATCGATACTAGAAAGCTTTAAAAAGGATCTTCTTCTTTTAAGATTTCAAAATCTCAACTGTCGAGTGCTGTGGTTGCAAAATACAATAAATAAAGTACAGATCAGATCAGAAAATTATTCGGAACATTTTAATTTGACAACTTTAGAAGGTCCGAAAATATCTAAGGGGTAAGTAGAGCGTTTCGATTTGTAAAAAACAAACAAAGTTCTCACAAATTCAGTTGATGAAGGACCATTGTTAACAGAAAGATCGATCAAAATTATCTGAGGTAATTTTCATATTGAAGATCCATAACATCAACATCAGAAGAATATTCTATTAATAACTAGGATTCTCAAATGGAGATAAGTGCTCGTACTTAGTTCGACGATTCTTAAATTGAGAACAATGGAAATTCTTTAGTACAAATTAAGGTTTTGGCTAGCAAACTTATAGATTTCAACCCAATAGAGCTACGCTGGCTTGGTGGCCAAGAATGAATCAAACTAATTTTTGATACCCTGCTCTTATGAGCACCGTCCTCACTGGAATGTACGTTCTGCGTTGACCAGAACAAACGGTTGTTAGGAGGGGACAGGTTGTTAGGCGGTTGAGGCAAAGCTTCTCCTTTGCCAACTATGTTTTAACCAGTCTTGCAACATGAGGCCGAGCGTTGTCGTGATGGAAGTTATTGACTCGTGTCTAGCCGCAAATTCCGTGCGTCTATCGGCAATCGCTCGCTTCAATTTGATGAGTTTTGTCGGTAGCGTTCTCCATTAATGATTTTACCCGGTTTTAGAAGCTCATAATATAGCACGCATTCTGATGCTACCAAAGCATTATCTTGGTGTCATGGATATCCGGCTTTGCCGTTGATTTGGCTGTTTGATCAGATTTCACATATATTTTTTTGCTTTTAGAGTTCCCATTAAAGCCACTATAAAAAGTACTCAAAATCATAAAAAAAAAATTTTGGAATATTACAAAATATAAGGTTCCGATATTATATAACAATTATAGATATATAAATAATTTTCTTACTTGTAATATTCGATTAAAGCGTTCTAAAGGTCTGAAATTGTATCACAAGCACTTTATAATATGAATTATCTCTCTACTGCCATAAATTAGTTTCAAAATAAAGTCTCTTAGTTGCTCTAGAATAAGCACTGATACTGATGTCCAAATCTATCAGGTATATGTAATTAAAAATTAAATGTTTGCTTTCGTATTTATTTTTCTTCGTATTTTTGTTTTTATATGTTATGGTCTCTCAATTATGGTGGACTCAATTAGCGTTGAATGCGCCATTTTTGTGCATTATCGTAGGACCTAATACTTTTGGTGCCTTTCATGTTTGGTGCCTGATGGAATCCAAATGATTTGTATCGGGTTTGTGATAGAGTCGGGCATACACAGAGAAAGTGGAATGCCGTTTTCTTTATGCCTTATACTGTTATATGGCACACCCATTTTTACTGTTTTTAACCTATTTAATAAGTCCTTGGTTCTATTTTTTGTCATACTTGGGCCATATATGTTTTGTTATCTTGCATCTGCTCTGTTTGTACAAAATGCATATAAAGCTTTCTTTTGATCGTTGCCAGCGGGAACGGAAATAACTCCGCCTAAGATTCATCTAAAGAGGCCGCTAGCTTTGCCAACTCATCAACCTGGTTGCCGAAAATGTTCCTATGACCGGGAGCCCAAATTATAGATAAGTCGAGTTGAAAGCATTCCTGCAATTTTTAACTACAGCGGAATTAATTTTTGCTGCCGATAAGGCCAGCAGTGCTGCCTGGCTATTCGTTTATATGGTTCTTTTCTGTATTCTACCGCAGTTATTCAATAGAACTTTACAGGCCTTTCCAGACCTAGTATTTCCGCTTGGAAGATACTGGCTGATCATTGCCCCTACTCTGCAGTCCATTTTGGACCCCTCGGTATAGATAGAGTTATTATCTTCCTCCCTACTACCACTCTTCTCCATTCTCATCTAGAAGGTAACATCACACGTAAAATACTATTGAAATCTAACATTGGGAGGATATAGCGTCCTGAAAATGCTAAGCATTTTTCAGTACCGATTTGTAGTGTGGAATGGACACACAAACCCCCTTGGTAGGGCTCGAGGTCTATCTAAAATCTCTGCCGTACTTTAGGTCTGGCACCCGGTTGCAATGCATCTCCACATTCAACTGAAAAGACGTCAGTTCTTCCCGCATTTGGGTATCAACCACAGCCACCACGATACTCCCCGAAGGCCCAGTCCGCAGGAGCAGGTTGTAGCGAAGTCCAAGGGGCCCCGCTCCCCGTGGTACCAGAATTAAGTCTCCGGGCAGACCTCGTAGCCGAAGCTACTACCAGTTAAACTTCCATACTGCTTTGGGCTTGCAGGTGTAGTAGGCTATATATGCTTTGTTTATTCGTTTTTCAAAGTTAATTTTCCAGTTCAGTTTGGTAGAGTAGTTTAAATTGAGGTATTTTTGTTTTACTCGTGAAAAGCGTCAATTGTTTTCGCTAATCTCACTGATTGTGAAAGGAAAAATTCCTGATACCATCAATACTATGTCGTCTACATATGCCACTGCTTTCACTCCTCGTTCATTGAGTTGACGTGGTATTCCATTTAGCGCCCCCATCCACACCATTAGGTAAAAGACACCTCCCTGTGGAGTGCCTATACTTACGTATCCTTCTTAAGATCGACTCTCTAACCTTACCTACTAAGCCTGTGAGTGTCGCTGAGCCGTTTGATGCTGTTATCATTCTGTTCAAAGGCATCGATCCTATCCAACCACAAGTCAAGTCGTCAATGCCGCCATGCGACAGGGATCCGACAATCGTGCTTATTTCTATGTTGTTGAAAGCTCCTTCCATGTCAAGAAAGGCGGCCATTGTGTATTGTTTGTGATGAAGTGATTTTTTTTTGTGGTGTTCTTATATGACATCATACAATTTTATTGGACTCCGTTCACACTTCGAGTTAATTGTTTAATTTCGCCTGTCACTTTTCAGTCACATGCATTTCGTTTCGCATTTGTTACACTCAGAATTTTAACAAAGTAAAATGTTTAAATGCAAATGCTTCACAATTAATTGGGTCACTTGTTGCTGTAAAGTAAAGCAGCAGCAATAAATTTATAATATTCAAGCGCGAAGAAATTACAAGAGGAAGCAACATATGCTTGACATTTGTGTTGCACTGTTAGGGCAGCCGCAAGCCATTTATCGGGAAAGTTTTGCTTGTTAAAAGGCAACACACAAGCACACATAAACATACTTGCATATAAATATAAGCAGAAAGATGCATTCAGAAAAAATAAAAATTAAAAAAATATGTTCAGAACTGCTAAGCAACCAAAAAAGAATTGCAACAGCGTTTTCTTCGCGCTATATACAATTTTTCTTGCTCCACTTGCAATTGTTGTTATGTGCTTTTTTTCCATATATTTTACACCCACCAGTTTAAATTTGTGCGCTCTATGACTTCATTGCTGTTGTTGTTGTTGCTATTTATAAACCCACAGTTTGGCGCCCACATGCAACCCATCCAGGAGGCGGCGAACGCACGCTCAGCAGTTGGCAGCAGATAACAACTGGAATAGCTAATAAATTATTAGCTGAAAAGGGGGGAATAAGAATTATTAAAATGAAAATGTTCAGAATGTAAAATAGATTTATTAAACACTAAAAAGAGCAGCGGGAAATAAATTATACGAAGAAAAAAAATAGAGAAAATGTAGTTTTGCGTCATTTGTTGTGGTGTTCCTTTATTAAAGACGATTTAATCAAGTCAAAAATGTCAAATATTAACTCTGACGTTGTGTTCAAACCGATTTCTTCTCACACGTAGCTGAAAAGCCAGCTGGTCATTACCAATTTTACGCTCTCATTATTTCCTTAAACTCTTTTGTGCATACCGAAGGACGGTTCTTCGGTCTAGTGTCATTTGGAAACCTAGAAAACCTGTTTCTCTTGAAAGCCTGAACTTCTCAAAGAACATACGTAGTTCGATACTTACACGCATTTTAAAAGGTACGTTTTACCATAGCTTGGAAAGACTATTCAATTTCAAATCAGATTCACCTTCACCTAGTACCAGAAAGCAATATGATTTAGTACTTATAATACTTATCTACGCATACGATTAGTACTTCTGATTTCAGGATTCGTTTGATTTCAGCGCTAAGAAGTCTTTAAACCTTTTCCACAGTCTTTAACTAATCTATAAATGGGAGAAGCATTTCGATCAAACAAGAAGTTCGCGCTTGAGCATCCGCTGAACTTCAACTATCTGTTCACATCTTACCTTACAGGAGAAAGCGATCGGGACTCATACATACACTTAAGAATGTCTGCAAAGTCATAGCTCGATCTGCTTCTGCTGCCAGCTGAACTGTATTAAAAACGCATTGCCATCCCTAGTAAGAATCTTGGAGACAGAGTCGGTTATTGTCTACCTAAATGCATCAAGTCTCTAACTTAACCCACCAGGTGGTCCTGAGAATAACAAATAATATATTATTATACTACTATGAGGTATGCACTGCGACCTGAGGTCTATTGTGATCTCTACTATCCCCGAAGTTTTTGATTCCATGTCCCAAAAGCGCCAGTATTCTGTATAGAAAATGAGGACCTTGCTTGGAATACATTATAGTCAAGTGAACCTTGTCAAATTAAGATTTCCTGTCACTGAGTTTATAGCCAACATTACCAGTCATTACTGGTCTGCCAATACAAAATTTAGTTGGTGTATGGCTTCGGCTACAACAACAGCAGAATGTGAGAACGGGTTTTGATTGAATCAGCGACCAGTTCTTTTGAGTTTTAAGCGTTATATTCTTTACACATTCTTTCTAGTAGAATTAATCGGCCTGCAATGCAATTGTCTGAGACTAAAGATGCCAGGCGTTAATCAAAACTTATCGCTCAGCTACTCAGACTACAGAGTTAGTAAATACTTTCTTTTATATTTAGAGTTCAAAGACATCAATTAGCAATTAATTTTTATTCGCAACTTTTATTTTCATCTTAATAAATGAAAGACATTCAATGGCTTTTAAGTGTGTGGAAGAAAATTGGCCGTCATCCATGACTAATGCCAAAAAGCAATATCTGCTAATGCGCTGAAGCAAAATAATAAATAATAAATAAAATTTCCATGATATGTCAAATGGTGAGCATGGATGACAAGTCGAATAAAAGACAGTACGCAACGGGATGCTGCTTTGTTGCACAAGCACTTTCATGAAAGGGAAAGTAAAGTTAGTTCAAAGATTATCCACATGTGGCGGAGTGATAGGAATGTAAATTCGTACGCGAGGAGGACAGCAACGAAAAACTACTCAAAAACTTTGTAAGCTAATTGGTTATTCTTATAATTTAATTAAAAATACTTCCGAAGAACGTCTTGCGAAGTAAAAACTCTGAGCTCATATTAAGCTTCAAGTATTATTCGGAGATTTCTAATCTTTTCATCAGCCATTTTCACTCCCTTTATCTTACTTTCAATCTAATCATTCATCCGTTCCTTTTTTTTCTAGTTATTTGTTGTATATTTCGAGCGAAAGTTTGTTACAAATTTCAATATGTAGATACTAAGATCTCCGTGATTGAAGCTCAGTAGGTAATTAAATGAGGATAAGTGCTCCGAAATGCGCAAAATCAAACCAGAAGCACTTAATGCCAAACCGTCGATTTTTTTTAAGTACATATATTAACTTAGAATTTGCTGAATCCTTTATTTGTAGCTTATATTTAGTTGGACATTCCAAAAGAGTTGAGAGTCTTGTAAATACATCTAATAATGCATTCTTCTGATACCAGTTTCA
This sequence comes from Bactrocera oleae, assembly GCF_042242935.1. NCBI lineage: Eukaryota > Metazoa > Arthropoda > Insecta > Diptera > Tephritidae > Bactrocera > Bactrocera oleae. Next base: position 9,308,774 of record NC_091539.1, read on the forward strand.
TATTTTCAATCATCAGCATGTTCTTCACTATTTTCAACTCGTTATTACTACTGTAGGTCGGAGATCCTTTTATACCCAAAAATGGACGTTATTTAGGTATAGGTAGATATAAAGTCATAAAACTAGATATTCCTTATCACGCCTATCACCTATACGCGCAGATAATTCTAAAGGCATGTCTTTAACCCTTCCAAAGACTTGAGTTGCCTTTGATCTACCTAATCGGTATAACCGTTCAGTGAAGCGGAGAATCTGGTGATCAGGTGGGCACAAACTCTGGAGCTCGGTTCGAGCTCAGATAAGCGATAAATAATGCGTTCTTCGGCTGTTTACGTGACAGTCGGGTCCACTTAAACTTAACGTACATGGAATTTTATACCATATATCTACAAACTATTTGGACAATATCGCTACAACAACAACAGAAACTACCTCGGCTTGCAACCAATGTAATTTGGAACCGTCGATTGTTATACAATCATATAGGTTAAGAAGAGGCATTTTAATTATAGCGCCACCCAGCGGTGACTTACAATATAAAACAGAATTCCCTACAATTTTTGCTCGAAAAAGTGCGAGCCTAAATATTTGTGGTAGAAATTCCAATTGGCGTCACAAAAAATCTTACACGCTCACTTACATGCAGAAAGTGTGCGCCAAAATTGCGCAAAACGTCGAAAAATTTGCCTAAAAATAAGTACAATCCGCTGTTAGAAAAGCTGCTAAACAACTTTCTATAGAAAATTTTACTTTTTCCTGCAGCCAGCAACTGTCTAAGACAACTAAAGTGAAGCTGACAGTTAACAGCATGCAAGCAGCTAAGCTAACCGGCTCGCCTAGTGAAGTCAAAAACGAAAATAGCGAAATAGGCACAGGCTGTAAAAAAGAAAAAAACGGCAAAATACTTGCGATAAACGGCAAATAAATTCGAAAATAAATTGATTAGGTCTGTGTAAAGCGCAAAAGCCGGTTTTACGCCAGCGAAGACAAGCCAAACTGTCGACCAGCGAGACATCGAGTAAAAGTGGCAAAATCAAATGCAAACAATTGCAAAAAAAAAAAAACGAAAAGCTGCAATAACTTTTACATAAACGCGCTTAAAATTGCAACAATGTGCCGCTACTTTATAAAAACTGGTCTGTAGATACTTAAATTTATTGCCGAAGTGATTGTCTTCAAATTTACTTTCGTTTGTAAACATCATTTGAGAGTAAAAATGTCTGCTGCGACACGTGTGTGACATAAGCTTGTCCACATGACAGCTGACAGTTAGCAGTTGAGTGTCGCATTAAACACCCATTGAACACATGTTAGTAGGTGTTGAGTAGATCTTCGTACAAACAAAAAAGAGCGTAAAACCTGGGCTGCTTGCCGTTACGTAAAATGACAATTAAAACTGAATTCGAAAAACAGCTGGTTTAGTGGAGGCCTGGCTGGATACTCAGACTAAAATACGAAGACCGAAAATAGGTGAGTAGCAATACATTAGTTTTAAAGTAGGCGTAGCTGATTATTGGCTAAAAAATCGAGATCAATACAAAGGTATTGGAAGCCGGACTTAAACTCTCAGAGATGTCGAACGTAGGAAATAAAAGCAGAACCTTTTAACATCTTCCATGTTCCTTCGTACTAAAAGCCAACACGATTTTTAGGAGATGACTATTATGAACATATAATATTACTACTCGTTCTAAGACAGATACTAAATTTTGAGAAGATCAAGTCAATACGAAACTAATGAATTTAAGTGTTTAAAAGACCAGTATTTAAGTAAATATTGAAGATTTATATAACTAATGGAATTTGAATACTTTCAAGTGGAAAGACATGCAAGACATGTTAAGATGGCTCTGTCAAATTGGAAAATGTACCAATATTAAAATATTATTCAAAGAACCAGGACTCGATAACACTTAAAACTGATAAATGCAAGGTTCGCAGTCAATTATTTGTGAGACTTGTTTTAATACGAAAAAGGACATTGTTTATAATCCGAAGTGAAGCTTATCTTTCTTAATTCATAATGGATTTGGTATTGAAGGACACTGAGCTATGTTCATACCTAGTTACCACATGAAACAGAGTGTAATAGAAGTACGAATCAAAGGTCAAGCATACAGTTCAAAGGTGAAAAGTTCAAGAACTAAGCGAAAAAATTTCATGAAAACTGAAAAAAGCAAAAAATTATAATCAGAATTTAATTTAGCGAATTCAGACCAGACCATGGACGACTTCAGTTCCAATTTTCTTACACCCGTAAGTAGGCAGTAATATCTAAGAATGTGATGACATGGACAACATAACCCGGTAAAGCTCCAAAACAGAGCGCAATAGAGTTAAAATTCGAAACTTCAATTAAAAAAAAGAGTAATATAGAGAGGTCTGCATGTGTGCGAAGCCAATTGAAAGCCATTTGATTGAGCTGAGACAGGGTTTTAGGAAAAATATCTTACATCATTCAGTGCTCTACCAATTTGATCTCTGCAAGGTCTTATACTACAACATTGTAAGGACAATAGCTACAAATCAATTCATAAATGGCTCTAAACCGCGATAAAACACCAACAGACCTGTTCTGTAAGCAAGTAGCAGCAAAGTCAGCTCTCAGACTAAGGGAATCCTGCAAATTAGTCGCCTGCAACAAGGGGCACTCTGGAATACTTAGTTTAATACCGTTTCTACCAAAACCACGGATTTCCGAGATCCAATAGAATTGAAGCTAAATTCGGTCCACAATATTGCCTTCTTCACCAGAGAGGAGTGAGGAGGAGAGATCACAGCAATGAAAGAAAGCCTTGTTGTATTGACAAAAAGTGTGCACACAACAAAGAGCATATATATTTATACGGATAGCCAAGCGGTCTTGAAATCACTCAAGTCTCTTATGGTCTCATCAAAGCTAGTGAAAGAATGTCTTGATCTATTAGAGGATCTAACATCATTTTCCACGATACACCTGCAATGGGTTTCAGGGCATAGTGATATCCCTGGTAACTGCGAAGCAGATGAACTAGCCAGAACAGGTAACACTCTACAATTAACCCCTTAATCAGCGAACATGCCATAAATCTAGCTGAGTCTCGGTGGATACAATCAATAACTTGCTCAACCAGCAGACTAACGTGGCAGGAATGGAGCATGAGTCGCACAAACCGACTACTAAAATTCAAAAGAAATGACATAAGAACTCTGATATTAGTACTAACAGGTCACTGTCTAATTGGCAGACATGCCAGCAGGCTAGGCGTATCTTACAACGACTATTGTAGAAGCTGTCAGGAGGTAGAAGAAGAGGAGTCTGCAAAATATCTTCTATGCGAATGTAAAGCTTTATACAGGAAAATAATCGCAACTATAGGTCGTGGGTTCCTTAACGACTTATCAGAAGTTGCTAGTATAAAATTATTTGTACTGATGAGCTTCATCAGTAGCACAGGTTGGTTCAGAGAGGAGACGATAGAGTGAGGGAACATTAGTCCCGGTGGTATCACAATGGGCCTCATATAGGCCTGGGTGCGTCGTTAGACAGCCACTCTACCTACCTACCTATAAATAGAAAATTGTATACATGGGGATTTATCTAGTTGTGGAGGTTTAGGCTGATATTCTTGAACTTATGGCTTAGAAATTTCCAAGTGTTTGGAAATGCTGTTAGTTTTATGCATGTTTGTTTTAGATGTCTGCGAAAATTTTCGCTAAGAATTTTACTTCCTCAAAATGAATTAACAGCACTTGAGCTTCAACACTTGTCATCAATTATTTTTTCTGTGCATAAAGACAATAAAATATACACAAATATACATATTTAAATTCAGTGTTTTGTCAAAAGCGACAAACAATTAACGGTTACTACATTTTTTCAACCGACATTTTACATACATATACTACTATATGGTTTAAAGTTGCATGTACTGGCTCTCAGTCACATGTAATCTTTCACAGCATCATTAGTCAGATTAACCAATTTACTAATTTCCTCCAACAACAATGTAACAATATTACATGTTTTATTTTCTAAATTTCTGTTTTCCTACTCTTTTATTTCCTCTATTTGCTTCCCTCGCTGTTGAAACTAAGGCTTAAACTACTATTAGTGGCTTCCGTTGCGACAAGATTTATTGTTTACATTTCCCTGCCGTCGATAAAGTTAGCAATGTTGAAAATGTCATTAGCAACAGCTGTTGCTGAGCCCATTTGTTTTACAGCAAACATTTACAACAACACACTTGTTACTTTTAAGTTGACTCGCGCAAGCTTGTTAGTGTAGAACCTTTTAACAGTTACTTTTAGTTTTTTCAAGCATCACCACAACTTTTACCGCGCCTAGAAAGCGACTATTTTTGGTTACCAGAGAAAAGATGTTGAGAAAGTCGTATTTAAAACAAGTGAGGTAGCTTAAACTGTAGTCGAATGCAATAAACCCTTTAAGCTGGAGGGCTGAAGCTCTAAGAACATATTCATACGCTTATATGTGACCTTAATAACTGCTTAAACTTAAAGCAAAATGCCTTTGGTTCGTTTCGCCATTTCTACATTTTTAGAGAATATATACACGCAAAGCTCTTAAAAACACCACAACGTACTGAAAACTTATTTAATCTAAGGAGATCTACTATTTGATATACTCTGCTCTTCAACGGGCTTCGCAAACCTTTTGTTTATGTAATAGACTAGTATAGAAGTTTGACCGAACTTCTCTTCCCAGTTGTCTTTATGTTGTCCGACAAAGGAGAAGATTCCTCTCAGAATTACACTCTAAGGCTTAATACTGCTTGTCAGGTGCCTGCGGCTAAAAATGTCTTAGTTCGATGTTGTTCGATAAAAGAACAGATTCCTCAAGCTCTTCAGCGTTGTCCGGATGGCTGTCGACTGTTTTGAAATGCTTTTTCTTATCACAAATACCCTCGGAGAGTTAATACTGTATGTCAAGTAACGAGTGTTATTAAAAATATATAAATATATTAAGATTAAGTTCGGTAGTTATTTCAAACTTCGTTTTCTTATAGGTAGTCGATTAAGCAAGCCGACTGCTACATTTTACGCTTTAAATTTTATTTTCTATGTAAATAGAAGAAGCACCGACAAGTCGGTTGTGCCTACAATTGAAGTTGATTGATTGTTCTTTCACACTACCTGAGACAGAAATCACATATGTAGTTACTTTTCTTTGAATATCGTATACCGTACCTTCTCCGGTCTTAGACCGTATTTGGTAGATCTTTATCGCTCTCAGACTAAATTGGAAATCATCCAAAGTAGCTAGTGTTTTCGAAGAATTCTGCTTGATAAAAATATTTCGAGATTTTTTGATACTTTTAAAATACTTTAATATGGAATCCAGATTATACTCTTAAATGGCTGAAACCCATTTGAAAAATTTAACTTTGCTTAAGTTTCACTCTTTATAACTGCTTTTTACTTACTTCTTTACTTCTTACTTTAAAACTAACTTTACTACAAGTAGTACAAAAGGCTACACGTTCATTTTCAGTGCAAAACAAGATTTTTCCATAAATGTGGAAACGATACCGTGACCCTGACACTGCTTGGTCGATTACAATACATCCGTTTAACATTTATTATAAATTCATAAAAATATAATAATTTACGATCATTTTGAATGCAAATAGATTTTCTGCAGCGGGTAAAAGTGACTACCGACACTCAAATGCTTAAATAAATTTTTTCTACAACTGATATTTATTTATTTTTGACACCCTCAACATCCAAAAAAGCCGTGTTCTCACCCATAAATTAATTTCAGTGTGTATGTATCTATGTATTAAAAAAATCAATTGAAATATACGAACAATTGTTGGTTAATCATAAAATTATGAATGTCAACGTCGCGCATGCGCAATGAATCAGCAATGAGGGAAACAACATTACGAACCTTTTTTGTTGGACCATAATAATTTTGATTATACATACGTGCATGTATTTATATTCTTATCTACATCTCTATGTAAATGTTTTTAAAATTTTCGCGTTTTGTCAAGCACTGCTATATGAGCGAGTGTTTGAGAAAGCGGCTTTTCCAATGTTTAAAGTAAGAAATTTTCAATATTTTTATAAGAAGAACGCGGTTGGATTTGTAACTTAAAAATAAGAAATTAACAAAATAAACCAGTTAGCAACAAGCAGCAAATGCTTGTTTATAACGAACAACAATAACAACAGTACTTTTTATAACTAACCCTTAAAAACAACTGTGGAAACTATTATATATTTTTATTTGTTAAATAACGACCAAGTACAAGCATGTACCAATATTTAAATACCTACTTGCATGTACATATGTATATGTATACATAGTATTCGCAATAAATGATTTTTAAAGCCGGTAACATGTTTAAGTTGCACTAAAAAATGTTTATAGAGTGATCGCACTAGGTACTTAACTTAAATAAAATTACAACTATATCCCGAAATTTCAGGATTATAAAAATTACAGCTTCGGGATACCGAAAATTTCGAGTTAGTCTTTATTGTAATCATTTGAAATAATTAGTTACAACTAAAACAAAATCCCAAACTTTCGGGATTATGAAAATATTAACTTCGGGATCCCGAAATTTTCGAGTTAGTTTTTATTGCAATTATTTAAAAATTTTAATAACAATTAAAACTAAATCCCGAAATTTTGGTACTATGAAAATATCAACTTCGAGATTCCGAAAATGTTGACTAAATTGTTGTTATAACCGTTTAATGTGATTTGAAATTAATGAAGTTTGTTTATAAAAAAATTTTTCGGTGTGCAAAATGTGTAATGCCGAATACCGTTATTCGTTGCCCACCACACCAACGAAACATGATTAGCGAACTCACCCTAATCCAGTTCAATTCAATCCATTTGTGCAATCAAAAAGTCAGTCAGCCAACTAAACATACAGCCAATTTGTCTTTGTGCCGGTTCATCAACATACATTTCACTGCATATTTATTGTATACTCAGTCTTTGCCTGTCATAATAGCGTATGAGTCAGTCTGTCAGCCTGTCATGTATGTATGTAAGTTAACCAATTCGTCTGTTAGCTGGGTGCGTGTTTAACAAATAAATGTACTCGCAGTATTTTCTTTTGCGGTATTGACATTTGAGGCGGGTGTGAACAATATAACCAACACATTTGTTGTTGTTAACTTTTCGCCATTTTTATGCGCGCCAATTGTCCGTAAATAATGTAAGCTAACCATAATTCCATTCGTTTTGTCGTTTCACCGATTTTTATGGTTAAGTGTTAAATTGTGTCATTGGTTAGAATTAAAACGACGTTTCAAGATTGCGGTCAATCGATTGAAAGCAATTGAAAAATTGGAAAAAAAAAACTTCGGCGAGCAAAATTTAAGTTGCGGATTTTAGTATGATGACTCTTTGTAACGTCATACGTCTTTAAACTAGGTTCTAAGTTTTCGAGATCGCAACTAATCGTGAAGTCTTCAATCGTCCAATGTTTCTTAAATGAGTTCAAAGCGCTCCTGAACTGCGTTTCCAAAAAGCGTTCATCTTTTTAAATTGGGTTCCATTAATTTTTATTCTCTCTTTTCGATATTTGACACCGCTACTGTTTCACTAATCGGTCGTCTTTTTCCATCCTTACTTTAGGATCAGTCTCCTTAATATGTATGTATCTTGAAGGAAAAATATCGCCTTTACTAAAGCTTAATCCCGAAATTTCGAGCATTTACCCATTTTAAATATGATTCCATTGGTTAAGGAAGGCAATGCGATACCATACAACCAGTTTGAAGATCACTTCAATGATAAATGTTAATTTACAACAAAGAGCTTGAACTTAGTCACGAGTTTTATTGCCGACTTAATATGAATTTGGTGTTTCAAAGAGGTTCTGGGCTCACAGTGACAGGGGTTTGGTATTTATAATATAAGATTCCTTATTAAGGTATGGTAAGCTAAAATACTCTAATGATTTCCTAGATTATTACAAAGGTTCCGTCACATACCTTCTTTATTTTATTCCACCTCATAATTCCAAAAGATATTTCATAATTGGTTCTGCTATCTACCGGTCCTGTTTCATTCCATCTTTTACTACTAAAAGACATTTTATGTTTGAAATTACCGACCCTACCATACTTCCCTTTTGATCTATCAAACTGATTTTGAGGATAAAGAAGAAATCGATTAAATGGTATATTTTTCTAACTAAACCAACCAAGCTCTTGAAAACTTGAATGTGAGTTCAGATTCTTCTGGTGTTATTGTTCTGCGATTATATTCTACCCTCTGAAAACTTGCTTGTGCTGTTTTGGCACGGAAGAAATATTTATCTTAAGGCATTTATTCTAATTGACTGCAACAAATTGAAAGTGTTGAAAATGCGAGAAAAATTGAGATAAATGTGTGTGCATCCACATTGTAGATAAAAGAACTGCAAATTGGCGGTACCGTTATGCTATTGTCTTGCAACCTTTTTCTGTTGTATTTTTTCTGGCTTTAGCCTTACTATGAACAGATCATTGAATAAGCGAAAAATATTTATTACACTTTAACTACTGGCTTAAGCCGACCCTAGTGCCACAAAAAAAAAAAAACAACAAATTAATTAACATTCAAAGTGCAATAAAAACTTAAAAAAAGGATGCCAAAAGTAAGATAGTTAGCTTCTCACTGCCGCCCGGCTGGCATGTTAATTGTGCAATTGTTGTAATAAAGTAAGCAAGAAAACAGAAATGAGAATCAAAACAAGAACAAATAATGAAAGAGTTGAAGTTGCCGCCGCAGCAGTTGACTGAAGATTGGCTTGTTGAATGACTGAGCTGAATAAATGAATGAATGAATGGTGGTATAAATTAAAATTGATTGCTACTGCAAATGCAGTGTACAAACATGTACAGTAAATACTCGAAAAACGGAACTAAGCAATTCCGTTGTGAGCTCTTCCTTTTCTGAAAGTATCATAGTCTCGCAAAAGTGTGACAGTTAGAAAGGATGAAAGTGATAAGATTATTCCACCTTGCCATTTTCTTGAGAACTTCGAGACTTTTGGCAACATGTTTAGCTTTAACGGATTGGTGGTAACGACGAACTTTCTAAGTGCAAGCAATTCAAAAGGCCATTTACCTCGGTTGAGAAAGATTTACGACAACACAAGTTTTGACAGTTGGCTAGCGCTCATTGAGCTGATGTGTGTCCTAGCTATCCACTAGTAACTCATAAGAGTAATACGGAATTCTAAACCCTTCCCAGTATGTTTATTTTTTATTGCATTTTTTTATGCTGCTTCTAGCGAAGTCTTAAATGATGTTTCCGATTGCTGAATCAAAAAAAAATTTTGTTTCGCGTGGCTTGTGCTGGCGCTCTACTGTACAATGCAAATTCCATTACTCAATTGACCAGCGCACAGAGTTCGTCAGTGTTTACCCTATTTGCTTCCATATACCATAGTATTTGTTGGTGGTGTTTGTAAATATCAGGATAGTCGGCTGAATTGTTGTATACGTGGGTGCGCGTTGCCTCTCAACTGCCACTTGCCGTGATGACTCGACTTTTATTTCAAATTGTTTGTGTCTAATTTTGCTTTGTTTGTTCGCAACAGAGTCGTAGGAGGTCGCATTCTTTCTTGTTAGTTTAGTTAAACTTTAACCCCTTCTGTGTCTGGTTTAAAAGAGCGAGAAAGGAGAGTGGGAATGTGTTAAGAGCTTGTTTAATCGGGCAAACTAACCCAGCTACTTGACACGATTGGCAATTATTTTACGGTCGACTGCGTTGAACAACTCTATCTCACTTATTTAAGTTGTGACTAAACATTTAATTGCATTCAATTGTGTTTTCATTGAGAAGTAACCAACTGAATTTGAGCAATATCATGTGCGACTCAATTATAGTTAATTCAGAGCGTGGGTTTCTGATCAATTACATGGTAATATAATAACTATAGAAACAAGACGAGTGTGGCTAGAATTTCCTTAGCTCAGCTAATTATATGGTGGAGCTTCTGTCGCAATTTTAGAAGTGTTTCTTGATTTCAACGGCAAATTAGAAAGTCCTAACGATTTAAGATATCTCTGAACAGCTGATGGACTCTAATAGTCTAGATTTTTTCATACAAGAAACACGCTTGTAATTTCCTACGGAGAAGTTATTGAAAGAAAAAACTTGTTTAACGTTAGGCAAGGTCTGCGATCGAATCAAGCTCCAATAAAGTTGTACTGCGACTTCTAATGGCTATATCATATCGGCTGAACCGATATTATTAAGAACAAATGTTACTATTACTGAACCCTCTACCTAGCATCATCTGAGAAGTTCCACCATTCCTTTAAATGCTTAATCTTATAAAGCTTGAGTGATTTAAGGTTCAAGTGATGTTGACAGTTAGCCAACAATGGTTGAAGAATTATTGGTGTTAACCTGAAGAGAATTGATAAAAGAAGTGCCAGTAGCGTTCTCCTTATGTATTTGCCTAGTTGGTGGTAGTAAAACAGTGGATGAATAAAGTTGACTACACTACTCCAGTCTCTGCGTTTATCATCTGGAAGTCAATATGATTCCATAAAATAGAATATATGAAGGTTGCAAAAATTGCTAACCACAACTGATTCCTCATCTTTTGGAAATCATATAATGGGTCTCTGGTTATTTGCGGGTTATCAAAATTCCATTGTTACTTAACTCTTTGTAGTGAGCCTCCTATTTCTTCTGTCTAATTCACAAGTTACTCAGTTATTTGGTTTCCAAATCGATACCGTTGTATTCTCTTTGCGTTCCACTCCCCTTTTCATTTTCATATCATTCCATTTCACTGCGTTCCACTTCATTTCATTCCTTTACCTCAATTAGCTTCCATTCACAGAGTTTCGGGTTAGAATTTTTCACTTCGCAGTTTCGCTTACAGACTTCACGCCCACGCTATAGTCGCCAATAGTTTGTTGCTAGTGCCAACCACTGCTATTTACCGCAACCGCAATCAACGTCGTCACAACATTGCACACTTGACAGTATTCTGCAATTTTTATTTTTTCCGCCGCAAACGAGTTTCAAATGTCACAATTGCGGCGAAACAGTAATGAAATCAAAAAAGTGTGAACACAACAGCAGCTCCGCAATACATCTCGGCTAGCTGTGCGCCGCATAAGCTTACAACAATTACATGAGCAATTGTTTGATAACTCAATTGAAAGGTGTGAAAAGGTGTCTTGGAAGCCGCCGCTGTCACACACAGCTGTGCCGCCACAATAGCTGACATTTGCTAACTGTATTATCTCGCAAGTGCATGTGTCTTGTCTGTCTTCTGTCTTCTTTTTTCTTTTGATTTCTTTATTGTTTGGCATGAAATTGAGCTGCATTGGGAAAGCCATTGCAATGTATTGCGGAAATCAAGTGGAAATAGAATAGTCGAGCGTGCGGAAAAATCACTAACGAAGAATTGGAGCATGCGATTTTTGCATACATATGAGGCAAGATGTATAAGTGTGTAAATAAAAAAATACTTTGCATTGCATTTGTATACCAAGTGGAGGAAATTTCATTTAGCTAACGGTGCTTTGACTTTTTGGCCCGTAAATAAATATTTAAGGCTTCTCTTTCATTGGTTTTTTTTTCATAAAGTTTATTACTCTTTTTAATAGACCACCTAGACAAAAGCAAAGTCCTCCATATACCTCAGTATTCACCATCTAGTACTATGGGTTACCCACCTCTTCGATACCTCTTTACTGTGCAAAAATGTAGCAAGTTCTTCAGGTTCAGATTTAAGTCGCTTCAACTTAGTTTCGGTATCAAAAGTTCGAATAGAATAACCTATTTATACTGAGTTTTCTAGCTTGACGACAAATACCTAGAAGAATTGTAGGTATGACCTTTCAAGCAATGATATTGAAGAGAAATACATATACCAGTTCCAGTCAAAGTCGGCTATAAAAGCTTACAGTACGTCAATCCTCTTCCAATGAGGCAGTTGCCAATAAAAAAAGAACTTTCGACGCTTAATCTTCCACTACAAAATGGTGTGGTGTTCTATGTTGAGACTCCTTCTATCCATTGATAAACCTTTTTGGAAACGTTTTTTTTAGATACAAATCCAGTTATAATTTTGGTCCAACTACTTCGCCTAGATTTTACATAATGACGTTTTGGAACTACCATAGTTTTTGCAACGAAGATGCGAGTTTTCATTGTAAATTCTTAGAAGTCAAAAGCGATTTGTTTTAGTTGTTATCATTCCGTTGGGATGATCTTTTATGAACTTATGTAGTTATACCAAATATACTCCAGTACTTAGTTTGTAGATATCATTCAATAGATTCTTCGTTATCATAATTTCTTTTTGAGAAGAATGAGTTGGATGTGCTGCTCGATCCTCTGATCGACGAATCTACCAGAAACTGCGAATTAAATTCAAGCGTTTTCCTCTCTAAGACACTTAGTATTGAGATTATAGTACTTTGCTAGTGCATAACCAATAATCAATACGATTGGATTTGAAAATTAAGTTCGTAATTTGTTAAAAAGGAATGGTTACTGTATCAGATCACAATAAGAAAATATGCAAATATCGCTTAGTACTGAAAGTTTTCTTATTAAAAAATGTCTACAGTTTACCAGATGGTATCGAAGCTGTAACAACCACAATTTTGACTTTTTATAGAAGTTAAGACTTCGCTAACTTGACCGTGCTACATCCGCTCTTTGTCGGAGCGCATCTGAACTAAATTGTGGATGACTCCGATCCAATGCCTATTATACCATCTCCTGTCTACCCACAGGTTGCCTTTTTCTGTGTCCATATGTTTCCTAGTGTGGTTTTCGTTTAGAAAGTTTTTTTAGGTAGAGGGTCAGATTTAGAGATGAAGCTTTCCAGTTTTCTAAGCCATCATTCTCTTTGGCCTCTTAACGAACTTGGCAGTAAATATATTTCAGCTATTTTGAACGACAATTAGCTACTCTAAGCAAGCTAAGGAACTATTCAATATGCAAATATGTACACTTTATATACAATTTTTTATGACACCAATTTGTCGACTACCTACGCAGTAACGCCTACCCACGTCACTCAACTGCGGATGACCCGACAAAGCAGCAGTGTTACAAGCAATTTACATAATAAACATAAATCTACATTTTATCGAAAACATTTTGTATTGACGTATAGCTATATATGTATGTATATAATCTTCGCAGCTAAATAGTTGTTGAAAACGCATTAACGCTTATTTATTTCTCTTACCTTGCACTTTGTACTCGCATGATCAAAAAAATGCTAATAAAATTAAGTAACTTCGACAGCATCGACGTTTAGACACCTTACATCAAGAATTGAACATGTCATGCCCATAGTAAAAACATTAACTGATAGTAAGTGTAATACATTTTAATTTGAAAACCTCATAACCGCAATGTCTATGCCTCACAGCAGAAGCTGTTTAGGAAGTTTTGTCTTTATTTCGGATAATGAAGCATCGAACTTGCGCATTTATTCAATTTTAGTTTTGAACTGAAAGGGATACAGGCAGCAGCTTCCTACCTGTCTTTTATCCTGGTTTTAAGCTGAAGTCGTGCCCATGAGAGAGACATTTATGTAGCTTAAGCCGGTCAGAAATGGTCCGACCTCCTTTTCTGCAACTTTCGACTACTACCTATTCGCAGTTGTGTATGTGTTTTATGTTCAAACCCCGTTCCTGTATTACGGTTTCGGATGTAACAGTGAAGACCTCTTTAGCTTCGGCTGGCTATTTTCTCTATTGCAGATGGATCATCGATTGCAGCGTCATAAAGCTAGATCTTAAATGAGCTCTAGAGCTTCTATAATTATCAGTACTGAAGTTATAAAAATATTGACACCATGACCGGACTAAAAGGCCGGCAGATGAACTGAAATGAAAAAGTTATAACCGAATAAGCTGCAGATCTGGTTTTCTTTACTAAAAGGCCGGCATATAGCTGAATAAGCTCCATATCTGCTTCTGATCACTTCCTTAACTTCATTCTCTTGTGAAAAATATCATCTCATGGCGGACTTTTGGATGAATTACATAAATAAACATTTTCTGATATCAGTGCTCAGAAATGAAGCTGGTGGTGCTAATCTAATTCAGGCTAAATTCTGAGATGATAAAATGTAGTAGAATTCCAATTCCAGCTATTACATACACTTCTTGTGATAAATCGAAGCACAAAAACAAAAGAAATATTATATTAAAACAATGCCACTTCGCTGTGACCTTAAGCTCGCCTCGCACTTGGCCGGCTACTGCTTTCGAACGTTCGTGATTTAAAGATTTATTCAACGAAATTTTGATAAGTAATCGCCTCCGGTTATTCACCGCTTGCATGCTTCAATACTTGCTTGCGTTTATGCAAACACACACACATGCTTAAAAATACATATCTGCGTTATTTTGCAACTTCATATCGCCGTTATAATTTTTTCTTGTTGCGGAAAGGCGCTCATATTTCTGAATTTCAATGTCAGTAGAGTAGACTGAGCAGCGAGTTCAAGAAACTCAAGCGCGGACCAGTCTCAAAACCTGATAATTGGAAGATTCTTATTAATGGCACGCTGACTTATATTCTGTTAAATAAATATTTACTTACATTGAACAAGTGATTGATTATTTATTTTTTCATTTGTGTAAAGTCACAGCGTTTCTTCCCGATACCAGTTGAATAATTTCTGATTAATTGTTACTGCAGAGAGTTCTGTGGTTAGGGTAGGTTATGTGGGATTCAGAATTACAGTAAAAGGATACATAGCAACATTATTTCGTGCCTTATTCAAGTTGCCTAAGGAGTTGAGTAGTCGCATGCAATTGGAGTCAGTATTTGTGGCCCACTAGCTAGTGCAGGGCTTTCGAAGCTCGAAGTAGGTTCTACAAACGATTTTTTAGCTGTTTTAGAAGATCTGAACTGTTTATCGCACAGTTTTCAGTACCCCATCTTAAACGGTATTGTGCAATTTCTTCTTCAAGTCGAAGGATAATAAACTTTAATATTTATAGACCTTCGTAGTGCTCCGTTAGTGGAGTTTGGTCGAATTTGGGGACTTTGGTTGAAATACCGCAAAAAAATAACCATATATTGACAGCGGTACTTCTTTGATTTCATTATCAATATAACTTGAATAAGATCTTTCAAAACCTAACTTATCCATCGCCGCCGGTAAAGATTCGGCACAGGTAGAGAAGGGAATAATTGCCTCATTTATCCACGATCCAAGCTGAGTGGATCGGAAAGCATTTTCTAGATAATGGTAGGTAGTGACGCAAAGGTCCAAGAAGACGTAAAACAAGCGAAGTTATTGTATGTAGATGACCCTATGAGAGAAGGGTTTATACAAGTATTGTCAGGTTCCACTAGAGTAGCTCTCTAATCGGAAGTACTGCAAATTCACTTAATAATTATACTCTGAACAGAGTATATAATATTAAGTTTGCCATGAAGTTTGTAACACCTAGAAGGAAACGTTGGAAAACCAACAAAATTTATATATGTATGGTATAAATGATCAGCATGGCGAGCTGAGTCGATTTAGACATGTCTGTCTGTACGTCCGTCTATATATATGCGATATATAGTCCCTCAGCTTTTAAGATATCGATCTGAAATTTTGCACACATCATTTATTCTCCCGGAACCACCGATATCGGACCACTACAGCATATGGCTGTCATACAAACTGAACGATCGGAATCAAGTGCTTATATGGAATGCTTTTTCATTAGACGATATGCTTGTATCTTCAGGGAATTTGGCAAATGTTATTATCTACGACAATGGTGCAATCCTCGAAGAAATTGTTCTGATCGGATTACTATAGCATATAGTTGACTTACAAACTGACCTATTAAAATCTATCTAAATTTATTTGTGAAGAGTATTATAGCTTGACATTTTTACTTGTTTTTAGCTAAACTCAACCACTAAATACCATATTTACCGCTACCTACAAAACGTGATGCCAACATAAACGTAAAAAATACATACAACAACAGCAATAGTAAAAAATTCTAAATATTCACATACTAAATTATTTTTGTTACGGCTAAAATTAAATTGATTATAATTAGAATACTTTCATTGAAAGAATGTCGCTAACACACACACACATACATACTTAAATGAGCACAACCTAAATATGTTATGCTATTTAGAAGCGCGAAGAAGAGGCGGAGGCGCGAGCACGAAAGCGCATATTTAGCGATGCTGCAATTTGCCACAGAACAAACACATTATTTTCGAATTAAGTGTTTTTGTTATATTTTTCTGAGGGCAATGAACGCGAGCGGCTGGCGTCGATAGTGCTGGTGTGCGCGCCAGAAAATTGTGCAATTAGTGTAATTAAAGTGCAAGCGAGTGCAGAGAAGAGTGGACAAGATAAGCAGTAGTGACAGTTAGGCAGGAGATTTTATTATGCAAATTAAAATATTCAATTAAAGTCAAATTAATTTTTGGCATAAAGCTGACCCACTACTCCAGCTAGAATTATTCTTTGTGTCGTTAATGTTAGTAGGTGGCAACTCTAGACAATAATGGGGTTTGATAGAAACGCTGAAACCTTAATTCAAACAAAAGAAAGACATAGGGAGCTATTATTAGAATTAGAAGGTCGAAACTAAAATAAGAATCAGAGCTCGAAGACTGGAAAAGATGGATTTCTGCTAGCTCTCTACTAAATTATATTAAGCGATTTGTTTTGGATTATCGAAGATCTAGCATATCTTTCTCCAGGCCTATGCAGGTTCTTCATTCGAGATGGACACGTATTCACCTTGAAACACATTACATTCGGAATACTCAATCGGAGTTTAGAAAAACTGAAAGGAAATGGTCATGTTTTGAGGTTTTTTTTGGACTTTTGATGACCAACAAGTTTATATACCACTTTAAAAATGTACCTTTTAGTAGTTTCAGCGTGTAACCGACCACATACTAGAGGGTTAATACATGTTCAGTAGTTTTCGAAGCCTACTTTATATCAACGGTTCATGCTTATAGTTGTCCTAAGTCTTTGAGACTATGTTTCTTATCTAGATATATCAATAGTGGCCTGCTCTGTTTTTGTCCGATATTCGTTGGTCCCTAATGACGTTTTTGTTTGGTTAGAGACATCAAAAAGACCTGTCTTCCTGCATTCAGCATATATCCCAGTTGTTGAGAAAAAAACTGTGTTTATGTTATTTTCGAAACTTGCAAGCTTATTTTAAAAATTAAGTATTATTGCAATTAAAGCATGTCATTTCCTGTGCCAGCCGCTTCATTCTAATTTAACTTTACCTCAATATAACCTAACATCACTTCAACATAATCTAATTTTCCACGCTACACCAATTAGCAATAGCAATTAAAGCTTACAAAGTTCATTTCAATTAAAATGGAAAATGTAGGAAATGAAATTTCCTGTTCGCCTCAAGCCAAAATCAAAAATTCGTAATTATTAATATATGTAGCAGTTATGGAAATTATTTATAAATTTTGAAGGTCAATGAAAGGTTACTCCAAACTCATAGAAAAAAACCTATTAAAGCTATGGATTTTGCATTTATTTGTTAAATAATATTTAGTCAATGATATGCTTTATTAGTAATTGTTTATATGTATATACACGCTTATCTATTTTTACATAATGCAATTAAATCGCTTGATGCCTTATTAGGTATTGATGCCAAGCAATTTAAACTGAATTGCCATAGTTTTTATTTTTGGAGCGGAAATTGAAATCGAATTGATTATCATAGATTTTAAAATATAAAATATTAATTTGCTTAAAATTAATTCATCGCAAACGAATTACTTAAAAATAACAATTATTATTAAGCTTTTCATTTAACTAAACCGGCAGAAAAACTCATTACTTCGAAAATCCCTTTCTAGTCTCCTTGCATACATTTTCTTTGTACAATGACTTGTCTTTTGGCTTAAAATAGTTTCAGTCTCGTTGATTACTTCTTCACTGTCGTCAAATTTTTTTCTAGCAAGCAGCGGTTCGGATTTAGTTCTGCGCGTGCAGTCCACTCAAATGATTATCAACTGATTCCGAAGTGAAATGAAGAAGACAAGTTTTTATTGATTATCACAAATCGAGGTCAGACAGACCTTGGTAATTCAACACCAGTTGGATTGAAGTGAGGTTAGAGACATATTTTTAAACTCACTGTATGTTGCAGGCCGTAGAAATATTTCGATTTTTTTAATTGAAGGTCAATTTTTTTAAATTGAAGGTCTCATGGAAGTAGGCATGTTTGACTGTATGTTCCAAAAGAGGCATAAGTATTTCGTCTTCTGAGGGAAAGTTTTCATAAAATAAAGGTTTCATGGAAGTCGGCATGTTTGAAGTACGAACATAAAGTTCCTCAAAACAGCTAGTGTGATATTCTTATAGTAGTGATAATTGAATTCTACTCATTAAAAGTTCTGACCGAAATTATTGTTGTAAAGTTCGGAGTATTTCTGTAAATTCCATTAAAGCTAATAAACCAAAGTGACCCAATATCCGAAATGGAAGGTGTATTAAGTTCCGAAAGACAGTGTGTTAGCTCACTTGACATCAGTTAGACTAAAATTTAATGCTGAAGCTATCTAAACTATCTTCATATCCGAAAGCACTTAAATAAGCCCCGGGAGTTTGGGAAGCAAGTTATTTATTTCGATGAGAGCAAGCTTGGCGTCTTTGGAATCAAGGAGCTTAGAATTTTATGGCGAAAAATGTGTACGGCACTCGATAAGGAAATCTTGATGCATACTGTGAAGCACGGTGGTGAAGAAGTCATGATATGGGGGTGCATAGCTGGTAATTGTGTGCGCCAAATGGAGTTAATAGAGTCCATCATGGTTAAATATGCATACCTTAATATCTTAAAAATAAATTTAAGGCGAATTTTAAGGCACATTCCTTCGACAGAAACCTCCTAGCGGAAGTTTTAAAACGAATATCCGATATCCTATTAAATTTTAAGAAGAAATCGTAGAAAGAATAATTTTATTCGACTTATGTACCTTGTACGCGGACTTTTTCTGCCCAGTGTACATATGTACTTTGCTACAGATTTGCGAATAAAAAGTGTTGACATACTTAAGTTTCTAGAAAAGAATGCTAAGTAAGATAGTTATAGTACGATACAAGATCAGTCGGCGTTTTGAGTGGAATAAAGATGAGTTGGGTGGGGGTTTTTTAACTTCCCGCTAAGAAAATTGAAAATTTTCTAAAAATCGGGAAGATATTGGTTTCACCCCATTTTGCAAAAATCGAGTTCTCAACAGATCTCGACGTTTTGAGGGTCGAGGAAGCTTCCCCGAACATTTCTACGATGATGTCCGTATGTCTGTATGTATGTATGTGACCCTCTTATAACTTTTAAACGGCTCAACCGATTTGAATAAACTAAACGGCATTCCAAAGGGTTTCATTGCACTTGAATTTCGTGTGAGTTTGGACCCAATCGGACCAGTAGATTTTGACCTTGAAAAAACACATCGTTTGCCGCAAACCGGGTCAAAATCGGTTGATTTACTTGCGAGATATCGAAAACGAAAAATTTCGAAGAGCTCAAAAGCAGTGAAAAAAGCGAAATTTGAACGTTAGCGTATGAAATTAGCGGGAAGTTGCAGGGATGGCCCTTGAGGCCAACCGTTTTCCACATTTTTTTTCTTAAATATAATAATGATAGAATCTTTGCTGCAAAAACAGAGTTCAACTTAAGTCGGTTTAAAAGTCTTAAACACCTTAGCGTATAAAATTCCAGAGCTTTTTGTTCATAACATTATTTAGAGCTTGAACTATATGATATTGTTCTTTCAAACCGTTGCTAAGGATATCAGCTGGAAATTGCTTCACAACTATATTAAAGTATGTATTTAAAAATAGTTCTTTTAGGCGTAGTCTGCTAGTAATAGTCCATTTCTCATACAACGAACACGCTATATATACTAAAATAACAATTTCTGGTATTTTTGCTTAGTTGGCAACTCGAAATGATGTAGTTCAATCATCACAAAATAATTATGTAATTCTATTGGCATCATTTTCATAACATAAAATTATTAATAACAGCATAAAAGTATTGCAATTGCATTGCAGCTTTTCCCATGCTTCGTGGTCCAGTGGACACAAAGTGCATTTTGAAGGGGGTGATGATGACTTAAAGTAAGTAGGCTACTAAAAATGCATTGTAAAACTCAGTGCATATGCTGTTTGCGCACGCAAAATTCGCGTAAAAATTATTAAAAATTATGCGAAAAATTAAAAAATGTTGAAATGCAACTCTGTGTTTGCGGAAAATGCGTGCAGATTAAAACCAAATGCAAATTAGCGCAATATTTTAAATGCGTGCACAATTTTTTACGGCAAAGTGTGTTTGTTTGCATTGTCTAATGCATGTGAAGCAACGGCAGGCAAACGGCGGACGCACTGTCTCGGCGCGGTGGCAACAGCTTCCGCGCGTCACTAAGTAAATGTGTGGAAATTTTCACAACCAACGCTATCAAAAAGTAATAACATATTTATTTTTATAAGCAAGTGTATTTTTTAATTGCGTAATCAGCTGGTTTCAACACAAACACATTTACATATGTATGTGTGTTGCAATGTGGTGCATAAATTTGAATTTGCAATGTGTAATTTATAAAATATGCTTTTCATAACACTTGCAATTTATGCTGTGAGCGCTAAAAAAATCACACATAGATTAGCATTTCATTAAGGTAGGAAAATATATAGCGATATATATATACTTACATATAATATTTGTTTATACTAATCTGCATACCGCAGTCTGGTGGGTTGCAGCTTGGTTGCCAAGCGGCTGCTCTTATTGCTGCGGCGCATGGTTGGAAAAATGCCAATATTTATTGTAAAAGTTGCTCCAAATAACTTTTGTTATTATTATTGATGTTCTTGTTGTAAATATATCTCAAACATTAGGGTATGTTGCTGGTATGATACACTCTTCTTGTATGTCTATAAATCCTGGGAGTTTTGATTGCATAGATTACGCTGTGGTAGTAAAGACCAGTTATTAACCTCCGTTAGTTATTACCAAAGAATCCGAGACCCTTCGTTTCCTGCTTCTATATCTCTATATTTATAAACAATTTATATTTACACCATTGCCAGATATTTCGCGAAGTCAGTCCACCCTTTTATGGTTTGAGGTCGTCCAAGGACCTCTGTATTAAGAGTTCAGATTTGCCTCTTCTGAGGTAAGAACACACGACCTACCGCATAATTGTCACGACCGGATATGGCCGCTTAAATTTTACGGGAAAGTTTGATGTAACGATGTAACCGGTCGTTAGAGTCTCTTAAACAGGAAGCTCACATTTAGTAACCGATGACACTGTCTCAGATGCATATCCCTTTAGTTCTGTGTTCTGCTCAGCGATCAATAAGTGACTATTGAACTTCTACTTTCTTATTTATCAGAAATTCGATGGGTCTTAAAGTGTTTAAAACTTGAGTATGCTCTTGATTTCTTTTGAGTTCTGATTATAATAACACGTCAACGATCCCAGTTGTAGCTCTTCCAGCCCTTAGTCAGTAACAGAAGTTGTGTGTGATCGATTATTGGTGCATCATTCCAACATCGATTGGTTCTGGATTGAAGATGCGGATATTTCTAATAGACTACACTTCAATGTTAAAGAACACCATCCTCTAAAACAAGCAATTAAGATCTCCGCCTGCCCCTGCAGAAGTACAGAAGACTATCGAACCAAAGTTTGGAATCATTTCAGTAAAGAAGATTCTTGTTCTTACCAAGCAATCTCTGATATTATCTCAACCTTCGCTAAGATCATCAAAATTATGTATCTGATCCACTTTATCTGTATATCCATATGTCCGGCTAACAGAGCTCGCCTCATGGCTATCAAAACATAGACTATATAAACAATATAAAAACGAGCGTCAGCGACTCCGATTCTTGAGGAACCACAGCTTCAAAGCATTAAGCGTGTTGGAGCCTTCTTTTTTCACGAAGCCAAAAAGATAGTATCGTTCTTCAATTATTGTTTTGTAAAATCATCTTATCGATTGAGATCTCGCCATGACTTCACACGTGAGGCAACGTCCGGTTCAAAGCCGTTACACATACATGTAGTAGAAATTCTGATCGCATTTTGACAGCTGAAAGAGTTGTTATTCCAAACAAACAAATTAAAAACATATTAACTTTTAAGATACAATTAAGTAGATAAGTGCACCATAAAAAATGTAAAAAAAAATCCTAACAGTATGTTAAAAAAATATCTTAACGCATGTACAGCTCGCGCTGGAGTTGTAGGCCTCCGCCTTGCTTCCATAATTTCTATGAATAAATATAAAAATAAAGCATTAAATCAACTTCAATAACGAAGCTTGAAAGTAATAAAGGAATGAAGACTAGAAATATAAAGTATATAAGAATTCCAAACAACAAATTACTTACCAAACCAATGACCGCAACTAAGTGGGTTTGCCGCAGTCAGCTTGCTTTCCATTACCGCGGTTATTGCCATTTTACTGTATATGATTTTGTAATTGTAAATAGCGAAAGAAAGCAAAGCAAGTGAATACGATAAAAGATGGTCAGAAAGAGAGTTGGAGAAGACGATCATACAAGAGCGACCATCGTAAATGTGTCGGTTCGGTAATTGACTACCGTGGCGGGTGCGAACTCTTCGCTCCAATCTAATCCATAATTGATTAGGAATTATTCTTTCTGGAAGTGTTCGCATGACCGCAGTTTGAGGCAAGGCTAAGAAAGTATCGAACTTCTGAAAGCTTTGCACAAACTGATCAGCTATTCTAGATGCGAGTAAGTGATATTGTTCATCGAAAATTCCATAAAATATACGTACAAGAGTTTCGATACGTCGAACCCTACACAAATTTACTTATTTGCCGAGCAAGGCCTTGTGAAATTTTAGCGATGTTGAATATTAATAACCAGTTAAAACTTCTCTCAAACTAATCAGTTATTTTAAATTGAAGATTCTAAGAAACCGCATAAAAGAAAATTATGTTGAAAATTCTTGTAAGGTCAGAGTTGTCGGACTAATAGTGATTTTCTGGACTGAGAAAACATTTGAGATCACGATATAATCGGTCATTCCGTAAGCAAACCGTATAAAAGATCTGTTAAAAAATTCATGTAAGCTCCTAGCTAACAGAAATATTGATTTTCTACAACAGAAGAAGCACTTGAGATCTCACCGTAATTAGTCGTTTGGAATGCAAAACAGATTGATAAAACTATATAAGTTAACTAACTTCACATGTGTTTTCCTGGAGGGATCATACGATAGTTTACCGTTAAGGTTAAAGACAAAGAAAATGATTGAATATAGAAACATAGAAGTAGACAAATGATAGATATAGGTGAAAGTAAAGATAAAGATGCGGATCTAGCTGAAGATAAAGATAAAGGCACGGATACTGATAAAGATAAAGATTATATATATTTTGAAATTAAGATTGAAATACAGATTGGTTTTCAGAATGAGGTTGTGCTTCAGATATACATAGATTTGGATTGAGATTGAGCTGATTGAAACAGATAGAGAGATAGAGATTGACATTGAGACTGAGATATAGATAGAGATTTCGATTAAGATTGAGATAGAGATTTGAATTGAGGTTGAAGTTGAGACTGAGATACAAATCCCCAGATATATATAGAGACTGATATTGCGATTAATATTGAAATATCGATGGAGATTAGGATTGAGATTTAGATTTGGATTGAGATTGAGCTTGAGATTGGGATACATATAGAGAGATAGAGATTGAGATTGATATAGAGATTAGGATTGGCATTTAGATTGAGATAGAGGTTGAGATTAAAAATAAGTTTCAAAGAGAGATGGGTATTGGGATTGAGATAGAGATGCGAATTGAGTTTGAGATTAAGATAGACATTGGGCTTGGGATGGGGATTGAGGATTGGGATTGAGATTAAGATTGAGATAGGGAGATATGAATAGAGATCAAGATATAGATAGAGATGAAGATAGATACGGAACTTAGTTTTTGTAACTCACAGATCTAGTTTATATAGTCGGCTGCCTCTTAACCCATTTCTATATTAGCATAAGATAATGCTAGTTTGTATGGTGCGTGTGTATGCCGTAATTGTATTTATAAAGTACCGGTAGGGTACACCACACATATACACAGTCTCGTAGACATGTATGCATGTGTGCATGTGTGTGTTGGTATTTCTACTATATATTTGAACATTAAAGCAGTTATAAAGAAGATTTTATGCAGATATTTTGCTGTTCAGCGGTTAAAACAAATTAGTTCTGCTTGCTACTCGCTTTACATAGAAAACCCACAAACAAATACATACACACATACCACACATAAAACAATCAAAATCAGCGGACACTCATCCATAACTTGGCTACTTGCTGTCCGCATTTACCATATGTACATATGTATGTTGTTACATTATGAAGTTACCTTTAAGTATGGTAATGTTGTTGTTGTTGTTTTAGTTGTTAACATAGCAGCGGCTGCCGCTTTCGACCATAAAAAAATGGACAAATTATTGTTGGTTACCCCATTACACACAGCGGTCACTGTGGCACGTACCAACGTAACTGTTTGTCTAAATAAAGTTTGTATGTACACATGTGTGTATGGATGTATGCGTATGTGTTAATATTTTTGCACTTTTTATAAACAAAAAAGAATTAAAAATAATTTAGTGCAAAAAACATACATATGAACGAGTACATACCTATGTATTTATATAATTACTCTATTGATATTTTTGTTGACGAATAATAATTTTGGCACCAAAATTATAATAACAAATAATGTGACTGCAGCGAAATCGAAAAGAGGCCAACGACATTTGACAAATCAGCGAAAAGGCTTCGAAGATCTAATTACAACATCTTTTCATGTATTTTAGGGAATATAAATAAAAAATAATATTACATACTTTAAAATAAATAATTTTTTTAAATGCAGAAAGTAAAGCAAAAATAAAGAGGCATAAAAAATAAAAAATATTTTAAATAAAAAATCGCGTGAAATAAGGTAAATAATAATTCATAAAAGTATTTAATAATACTAAAATATAAAATAGCTATAGCGGTACGATCTGAACCATTTCTATGGAGATTATAGCGTTGCTTTGAAAATATTCTCTGCCAAATTACGTGAAAATATTTTATCAAATAAAAAAATTTTCCATACAAGAGCTTGGTTTTGTTCATTCAGATTGTATGGCAGCTATATGCTATAGTGCTCCGATCTAAACAGTTTTTACGGAGATTATACCGTTGCTTAAAATAATAAGAGATATTTTGTCAAATAAAAAAGTTTTCCATACAAGGGCTTGACTTGGATCGTTCAGTTTGTATGACAGCTATATGCTATAGTTGGCCGATATTGGAGGTTCCGACAAATGAACAGCACCTTGAGGAGACAGGATCGTGTGCAAAATTACAGATCGATTCTCAAAAATATAGTATATACAAGTACATACATAGCTAAATCAACTCAACTCGTAACGCAGACATTTTTATTTATATTTTATAGGGTCACCGATGTTTCCTTCTGGTTGTTACAAACTTCGTGGCAAACTTAATGTATGTGCGTGTTTTTGTTATAAATATTTTGGACTACGCTTCATTAATTACGCTAAATACCCATAAAGTTTAGTGAACTCAAGCGAAACTTATAAAAATACACTTATAAAAAAGCAAAAACAAAAATTTGAGGCCCCACATAAAATTTCCCGCCTTCATAAATAAAAATTTCCAAATGCCGAAATTAAATACGCGCCATAAAAGCTTAAAAATGGTGCGCTCAGACGAATTTTACGCCAATAATTACACGATTGAGGGATTTGATTGTGGTTCTAATATTTTTTGGTTTGCAATTTGGAGCGGCTACAGCTGGTGGTGCAGCAGCGCGTCTCCACAATGCCCAAAAGGCTGACGGAATGCTTTTATGTCTCTTTTGCCAGTGTTGCATTGAGTTGGTGTTTTTTATTATTGTTTTTGGCTTTCAAATGTAAACAGGAAATATTTTGCGCCGGCATTTGTAGGCAGTCATCTGTCAATGTGCTTATATACATACATACATATCTTTGTATATAAATATGTAATTGCAAAGAAAAAATTTAAACATGAACATCTTAATTATATAAAGATAAATCAAGCTTCCAGTAATTTTTTTGTAATTAATTTTTGTACATAGCTTTTTTCTGATTTGTTTTTGTTTTTTTATTTTACATTTTACATTTTATAATTAAAATTAAAATTTAAACAAATTTTTTTTAACTTTTTTTTATTGTTTTTATTTAAAAAATTTTTTTTTTGAAAAGTTAGTAATTTCGTTTTTTTGTAAACACAGTTTTTTTTTTTATTTCCTTCTGTGGTCTATACCAGAGATCGTATTTCGTTTTGCGCTTTTTTCCATCATATTTCTTTTATACCGTTTTATACCAGTCCCCGTGGTTTGTGTCTTTGCTTAATTATCTATGACACAAACGTTTTGTATGCAAAACATACCGCCAGATGGCGTAAGGCAGAGTTGCCAACAAGCACACAAAATTGTTGAACGAAAAATTAAAAAGAAATTTATTCATCAACTGCGATTTTCGGTAACTTTTTTGTTTTAATTTAATTTTCTTTAAATATATATTTTATTTTTAATTAATTGTAATTTATTTCATTTTCATTGCTATTTTAAATTATTTAAATTTTCTACCTAATGTTATTTTATTTAAATTTCTTATATTTTATTTAATTAAATTTTATTTTATTTACATTAAATTAAATTTAAATTAATTTATTTATCTTTTATTTTAATTTTTTTTTATTTTAATTAAACTTGTTTTACTATTTAAAAACCTTTTCAGACATAATTTTTATATAATTTATTATCAAATTATTACTTTTAATTTTTTGAATATATTCTTTATTAATTAATTTAAATTATTTTAACTTTATTTTAACTTATTTATTATTTTTATTTATTTTTATTTAAAAACCTTTTCAGTCATAATTTTTTATTAATTTTTTTTCAGTTATTGCTTTTAATTTTTAATGATCAAAATTCTTTTCTAATTTTAATACTTTGTTATAATTCAATTTTGTTTTATTTAAAACTATTTAATTATTTTGGCTAATTTTAAATAATTAAATTTTAGTATATTTGTATAATTTTTTAATCAGTGCTATTTCATTTACTTTTTTATTTTAATATTTGTTATAATTTAATTTTCTTTTATTTCACTCTATTCTATATTAAAATGATGAAGATTTTTTAATTTTAATTAAATATAATTATATTTAGTCAAAATTGGTAACTTTAATCAATAATAATAATATTTTTATATTCATTTTCATTAAACTTGTTTATTTTTTAAATTTTTTTAATAATTCTTATATCATTTATTTATTTTATTTTAATATTTTAATCTTTTTTTTTAACATTATTTTTTGTTTTACTTCAATTTGAACATATTTGAATATATTTTGATATACATATATATATACATATGTACAAGTATGTTCATAAGTAAAATTATTTTTTAGCTTAACTTAATTTTATTTAATACAATTAAATATTTTAAATTAAATTTAATTTAAAAATATAAATAACTAAATATTCTCGCCTATCTCTCTCTCTTGCAGAATCAGAGGGTGAACTCACACGCAAACACAAAACGCTGCCATGGAGTCCACTCTACTGTGTACTGCAACAGGACGAGCAATCCTTCACAGCATACTGCAGTGAGGAGATATCGGTGAGTACAAAAATAAAAATTGAAGTAAAAATAAAGAAAATCATGCATATACATACATATGTATATTATAAACACAAAACAAAATTAAATATACACATACAAAAGTCTGGCATATATACAATATATATGATATTTATATATATATGTCAATGTATAAAATTTCTGTAAAAAGTTTCTTCCATATTTTAATAAAAAATATTAATAGTTTTAATTACTTATAAAATTTTTACCAAAACCTACGCTTGTAAAGAAATCTACTAATTAAAAATATATTACTAATTTTAAAATATCGCTATTTTTCTTACTCTCTCCCTTCGCTTCGCTCTTATTGTACGCTTTCTACACACATCTGTAACACCTTACTAAAAAAACACACCACGCACTACATTTAAAATTCACCATTAATCGCTGTAAACATTAAAATCACAAAAACACACATTAAAAAATACCCACAAAAAAAAAAATTAAAAATTATCTAAATAATGCTAACTCGTAGATCTTTCCGGCTACGCCTAAAAAGGAGGTGGGTAATATTATATTTATATATGTTGAGTAGTAGAGTAATTTTTTGTAAATCGTTACCTTGAAATTATTTATTTATAATTTTTATTAAGTTTCTAATCACAAAAATTAATTTATTTTTAAAATAAATATTTTTTATTTAATTTTTTGCTATTAAATTTGTATATAAATATAGTTAATTTATTCTTGCTTAAATTTTCTTTTTTCGCCGAAAAAATACGGATAAAAAATAGAAAAAATAGCACTTGGTCACAATTTGCTAGCCACTGACTGTAAACTGTTAACCCTTTTGGATTGTAAAACGCTTAGTTACATAGAACAGTTGACGTTTAAAATAGATAATGATGAAAATCAACACTTGAACACAATTCAATGGCCAATAACTGTAAACTTACATTTATATAATTTAAAATACTTTTTTTTACTTTCAAAGCCCATTCATGTAATAGATACATAACAGTAAAAAACCATTAAGCGCTCACATTCAACTGACCACAGACTGTACTCATCGCGGAAAACCATCAAAAGTCCAGATTATTATGATATTGGCTTTAGATAGTCAAGAAAAATAAATTTCGGTCTTAATTTTGCGATTAGAGACTGTATTTACTTAACTTTCTAGGTAAAATGAAAAAACTTAAACTTTAAGGTCCTGGTGACTAATTTTTATAAACTAACTTCAGAGAGAGTAGAGTTTTTTGAGAGCTGAGTTCGATAGGTCTCGGTTGTTTAAATTTTGCCGCTCGAGACTGTATTTACTTAACTTTAAAGGAAAAATGAAACAGGTTGAACTTTAAGGTTCCGGGGAATGATTTTTATAAACGTAATTCAAAGGAAGTCTTTGGAGATCTGGGTTCGATAGATCTCAGAAGTTTCTATAATCTCTTCACGCATTTTAACAGTAAAGGAAAATAAAATTCGATCTCAACTTTCGCATAAAGACTATATACAGTTTACTTTCAACAAAAAATGGATATATCTTGGATTTTAAGGACTCGATGTAAGATTTTTATAAACTTACTCCAGAGTAAGTCTTTTGAGGCCTATGTTTATAAAAAACAACCCACAAGTTGAGCACTAATTCTCAGAAATTATCAAAGCCCGTATTTTACTCACTAAACAGATTGTTTGTAGTATCCGAAACAGGCTTCATCATATTCCATCACCGATTCTAAGACTTAAGAAGAACTTCAGACTTTAGAAGTAAAATTGCCTTCAACTTCAACTTAATTTAAAATTATACTTATTATTATTTTTTTTTAATATTTCTTAAACGTCTTTTTTTTAATACCTTACTTCTTTGATGCACTGTTTGCTTCATGTTTTCTAAAATTAATGCCTTTCTTTTTCCTAAAATTCAGTTAACGGACGTTCTCTTCAATGAATATCCACGCGTTCGGCTAGATCGTTTGCGACGACCTGCAAAATCTTTATGGGATGGTCCGCCCACGTTACCTGAGGAACCGGAAGATTCCGACACATGTCCTATGGACATAGCGCTGAATACGACGCTTTACAGTGAATTAGGTAAGTGAAGCAAGCATTTTATATTTTACAAAGGGAGAATTTAGTTCGATTGCTTTGTTTTAAACTCAATTTTTGGGGATAGTGTGTTCAAAAGATTTTTCTTCCATATTTGTTTGAATATCAGATGCCATTATCGCCACCTTAAAACTGCGGTGAATCGATCCTGCAACTAGCATAAATTGAGTAGTTTGGTATAGTAAAATAGTGGGGAAAAAGAGGAAGTTATACCACTTTCACTTAACTTTAACACTCTTGTATGATATTCAACTTCCTAACTTACTATCGCACCGACTTTCTCTAATTTTAACTTTAAGTGCGCGTACCATTAGGTTCGTGATTCTATGTATGTTCCCAAATTGTATAAGCAAATTTGGAACAACCCTTTTTTTTTTAAACATCAGCTTAAATGTAGACTTCTTATAAAAACAATAATAAAATCCAGTTATTGCCTACATTTAGGCTCATGGTGTGTAAATGTGATAAAAATTAAATCAAAAAAAGTTAAAAAATAATTATCTAAAAATATGTATGTCATACAAAAATTAAAAAGAAAATAATTTTCTAACAAAAAGTAAATAGGAAACTTAAATTTAAAATAAAACTTATGAAACAAAAATTCATCAATTAATTGAAAACTAATTATCTACAAAAGTTAAAAATAATATAAAATTTTAAATAACAAAAAATTAAATAAATGTTTTATAAAAATAATTAAATTTATTTTTTGTTTTTCTTGATTTATTTAATTTTTTATACAATATTTTCTTAGCTTTTTTTAATTTCTTAATTTTTTTAAACTTTTTAAACTGTCATAGATATCTCAAAAGCTTTAATATACAATATGCGCCAATATCCAGCTCAGCTGTTGCCTGAAAAATACTCGATCAAAACAGAAATGTCAATAAAATGTTGACAATGTCAACAACTTCTCCCAACAGCAGCAACAAACACAGCCGGCGCTTTCTCCCACATATACACACATATTACTAACTGTGTATTTGTGTTTTCATATGTTAAACCAGAGAACTTAAATGAACTTGTTTTAAGTTCTCTGGTTAAACGTGTTTCGTAGAGCGGGTAAAGAGAAGTCACAAAGCATAAATTCTCCAGCGATTGGTGTGCCATTGCCAAATCATTCCCTTCTCACTTTATACCTACGTGCATACACACAAGAAAGCATAAAATGCATTCAACATTACTAATATGTTGCAGCAAAATGTTGCTGGCTTGCGAAGTGTTGCTAAAATGTTGCTTGTATTTTTGTTCGCATATATTCGGGATATTTATAATTGCTTCGAGTTTTTTGCCATGCTTGCAGTTTTCCAATATTTTATTTTAATATTTTTGTTAAGAAATTTTAAAACTTTCGTCGAAATATAAAAATTTTTATTACAAATTTAAAATTAATTTCAAATTTTTTTATTTTTGTTTCGTTTTTATTTTTTTTTTTCTTAAATTTTTGGTTCTATGTTATTCTTAAAATGTTTAACTTTTAAATTTTTTGTTTTTGATTTTTATTTATTTCTTTAATTTTTTTAAATATATTGTTTTTTCATCATCCCTTCCATTGTCTATTTCTGCTTTTTTGTTTGTGCAATATTATTTATTTACAATTTTCTCAATTCTTTGCTGTTGTTGTTGCTTTTGCACGTCACGCATGCACGCGCATCCAGCACAATAACTACGCCATCGCCGCCGCAATACCGACAGTCCGACAGACCGATTCAATCCCACACAATGTCGCCTCTGAAAATCGGCGATTTGCCTGCTGCAGTCGCTCAGCCGGCAAGCAGTCAACTGCCTTTGTGCCTCGTCGTCGATTAGCCGTCTCGATTGTCATTTAAAGTTGTTGTAGGTGTTGCATTTTTTGACGTATGCGTTCAGTTTGATTAACATTTCTGGTTTCAATTGTTGTCTTTATTGTTTTATTGTTGTTTTTTTTTTCTTTGGATGTACTAAAACGGCTTTTGTAACTGATTTTTATTCTATAGGAACGGTGAATGCTTTGTTATTAAGTATTTTCTTTGTTATAAAAATGTAAAAATACAGAAGTCTGGTTCATCCGCAACAAATACCATGTGCCAGTTTATGAAAATTATTAAAAATAAACAAATACCAAAAATGGAAACTTCTTATATTTTAAACTTTTTAAATCATTTTTTAATAAAAAATAATATTATTAAATGAATTATTTGTGAATTAAGAGTATAAATTTTTTTCGATGAACTTAAATTAAATTATTATTAAAATTAATTAAAAAACTCAATGAAATAATGTAAAAAAATATTTTAATATAAGTATTAAAAATGAAAGTTACATATATATATTTTTTTTAAATTTTTTTAAATGTTTTTTATTTTTCAGTATTAATAACCATTTAAAACTATAGTTTAGAAAATTTTACGTTAGTTTGCAATTTTCAATATTTTGTTTATTTTTGTTAGCTTCTGAAACTAAAAACTTTTTCCAATGAAATAAAAATTTGGTTTCTGACAGTTTTCAATATTTTACAAAGTTTTCATTGTTTCAGTTATTTATTTAACTATAAGATATTTTTAAAATATGTTTTGTTATATTCAAAGTAATTTTTTTTTATAAAGAGCTTCAACTACAAACGTTTTTTTTATATTTTCAATAAATTTTATTTGTTTTAAATTTTTTTCCATTATATTTTTATATTTATCATTATTTTTTTTTTAATATATTTACATATTTTTT
Organism: Bactrocera oleae; assembly: GCF_042242935.1. Lineage (NCBI taxonomy): Eukaryota > Metazoa > Arthropoda > Insecta > Diptera > Tephritidae > Bactrocera > Bactrocera oleae. Next base: position 9,341,249 of record NC_091539.1, read on the forward strand.
CGGTTTTGATAGTTTTTCAATATTTGAAATTCTTTTATTGTTTCCAGTATGTTACATTTATAAAATATTGTAAGTTATATTTAAAATATTTTTTCATAAACTTATTTAGCTACAAATTTATTTTAAATATTTTTAATAATTTTTTTTACATTTCAAATATTTTTAAGTTATTATAATTTTTTATATATTATTTGTCAATTTTTAATCTATGATTTCAGATTATTTTGTTATGAGCCATAATTTCAATTATTTATAGTTTAAAAGTTGAAAAATATTTTAAATAGAAAAATAAGTTAGGACAGTTTTAAAATTTTTCTAATAAATTTTATTGTTTTAAATTTCTTTTATATTTTAAATATTTTTTAAGTTTTTTAAATGTATTTGTAGCATAAAAAAAAATTTACGAACTTAAAATTGTGTACACAAATTTCTTCTCAACTTAATATAAACAAAATTTGTACCGAACGGTTTTCAATATAATAAATATTTTTATTAAATTTAAAAAATATATATATATTAAATTAAAACTATTTTTAATATTTTTTCTTAGCTTTAAATATTGCTCATTTGATTTTGTTATTTTATTATATAATATTTTAAAATATTTATTTTTTATGTAAACAGTTTTTTTATATTTTTTCTTTAATATTTTTTTATTACTGACATTTTTATATATTGACCTTTTTATATTTAATACTGATTAATATTTTTTTTTTATTTTTTATTTTTTTTAAATTATTTTATTATAGTGAAAACTTGTTGTTATTATTTATTTTAATAATTTCATTTATTTTTCACACCTTCATGTTTTTCTCCTCTTTTGACGAAATTGAATAGAGTGATCTAATTTTGTTTTTGTTTACATCTATGCAAACCTTTCGAAAGTCTCACTAGTTGCTGTTTCCGCTTAATTTAACTGGAAATCACAAGATGCTCGCTGCACTGTTCTAATTAAAAACATACATACATACATATGTACGTATGCACATATCTTCATGAATAAATAAACAATCTAGATGGCGATGATCACTCATACGCAACGGAGCGCACACAATATGATATATACATACATACGTACATACATATGTACATTATATGCATATGTACATACACATCAATATCAAAAAATCATTTACTACGATTTAGTCGGTATTTTAAATAAAAAATGTTATAAAAGACAATTTTAAAAAATTTTAATATTAAAAACAATTAAAAAAGAATATAAAACAAATCAAATGAGTTCTTCCTATGTTTAAAAATTTTTTTTTTCTTTTGTATTTTATTTTAATTTTGAAATCATTTCACAATTTTTTAACTTTTTTATTTACAATAAAATATTTTCTTACGTTTCGAGTTTAATGATAAAACTTAAAAAAAATGTAAATAAAACAAAGTTAAAAAAAAAATAAGTTAAAAAATTTATTTTTAAAAGATATAATAATTTAAGAATTTTAAAGTATTAAATTAAAAAAGTTAATAACAAATTTTAAATTTTAAAGATTTTTTAATAAAATAAAATATAAAAAAATTTAAATAAAATTTACTGAATTAAAATTTTAATATTTTTTTTTAATTTCTTATTATAAAGAGTATATAAAGTAATGAAAACGCAATGTTGCATTGCAATACACAGCAACAACATTCATTGGATTCAGGTGATAATCGCAAACACTTGCTTACATACATACATATTTACATTCAGACGTACTAACATACATACCTACAAAATATGTAGTATACATACATATGTATGAACAGCAAAAAACACTTGACAAAATAATCGACCAAATGAGCGCAGCTATTTTCAAGCTCTCTGTTTTGAATGAATTTCATTGCCACTGCGTTGCGGCCATAACGCACGCACACATACACACAACACACGAAACGCTTTGGAAAATGCGAAACGTCGGCGCTTTCACACACACACAGACATGCATTGGCCGCACACAGCCTATAGAGAACAGTTAGGTCAATCGGGCGCTGAGAACACTTGCTGGGGAGCCGCTGCGTGAAACGGAGCCCAAGCAGAGCAGTTCAGATTGAGTTTCCGGCGGTGCTGGCCGACATGACGGAACAAATTTCGTTGTAATTTTCACTGACAAAGCTACGCGTTTCTTAGCGGTGTTTTATTGTTTTGACTCACGCGTGTTTTGCTGTTTTCTGTGTGTTGTTATGTGTTTGTTGTATGCGGACACGGGCGAATGCGCATGCGAGTGAAGTCAAATAAACAAATAGCAGGAGGCGACCGCGGCAAGCAAAGTGCGCGTCCCTTACAGCAGTCAACTTGCGTACATGACTGATAGTTAGACGGATGCGCAGCGCACACGATGGCAAATTTGTATTTAGCGAAAAGAAATTTGTATGACTTTTGTGACATATCTGCGTGCTGGCGTAACAAATTTTGAATTTTTGAATTTTCAATTTTCAAAATTCCACTTTAGATATTTTTTGTTTATGTGTGTGCGTATTATTTCTAAGCGAAAAGCGAATGACCGTGTAAGCGCGCTGCGTGTGAACCGAAACAGTGCGCGCTGGCCATTTTGCTGATATTTAAATTTTTATGAGCACAAATTGTCTGTAGAATAAGCGAAATTGTTCGGGAGGAAAATAAAAGTAAATAATAAAACACAAAATAGAATTAGATAAATAAAAGCAGGTACATACAGCTGTGTGAAAGTGCGAAAGTGGCAAACAATGCAACAATGCGCAGTGCTAAGTGGTTTTATGGGCGCTTTAAAATTTTTACTAGCGCTTGTGAGCATAAGCATTACAAAAACAGCAGCAAAACTTAAAATTATAATAAAATCAATTCAACAAAACTTAGTTTTTTTGCGCTAAGAACTGGATAAGGAGTCGTGTGTTGATATTAAATGTATATAAAAGATAAAGAAAAGAACTATGAAAAACAAGAAAAAAGGTAATTTCGGCTGCACCGTAGCCATAATGCGCTTTACAGCTGCATTTCTTACATTCTAAAATCGTATAGAAATATCTTTAACTTGATTTTGATCGATCAGTTTGAAAGGCAGTTATATGCTATGTTAAAGTGATCCGAGCTAAGAAAGTTGTTCGAAGATTATAGCGTTGCCTTGGGCAATAGTCCATGCCGAATTTCGTGTAAATATACTCGCATTGTCAATTAAAAAAGTTGATGCTGATTGATCAAATTATATGGCAGCTATATCCAATTAGGGTCCGATATCGGCACTTCCAACAAATGAGCAGCTTTTTGGGGAAAAAAGAACTTTTGCAAAATTTCAGATCGATATATAAAAAACTGAGGAAGTAGTTCGCGTAAGTCAACTCAGCTCGTCACGCCGATCATTTATATACCTATATACTTTATAGGGTCTCCGACATTTTCTTTTGTTTGTTACAAATTGTCAACGAAGTCAGGTCTTAAAACCTGCGCAGAAACTGCATTTTCAGTACCAAACCCTAGTAGCTATTCTTAGACCCGTTTTATACCGTTAAAAACTAACAACAGCAAATGCTTTTGTTCTAAGACACTCTCTTAACCTAAAAATATGATAATATTTATAAATATCATCGTCAAATCTTCAATGCACAATCACTGAACTCTTTGTCTTTGCTCCCAGCAGTTTCAATAATCTACCCAGGCCCGACATTAGAGCAACTCTTCAACTCTTTCGAAGCGTTGTATTTTCCGTTTTGAATCCAAAACGAAAGAAACTCTAACTTCACAGGCTCAGAGTATTTCTACAATGAGTCATTTGTTCTAAGCCAGAAGCTCAGTGACCACGCTTTCTACGAGTATATGCTAATTTAGACTCCAGAATACTAAAAAATAGCGAAACTACTTCACTATCCACTAGCTATCTTTAAGCCATACTTTTTATGGTTCATGAACCAGCAGCAGTCGGAATTCAAGATAGCGTAATAGAAATGTATGAGTTTATTCTTAAGATCCGGAGACTTGATATCCCCGACCTTATGTCTGAAATGTTCTTGTTTTTAATAAAGAACGCTATAGTGTATTGATTTCAGTAAGTTCGATTGTCTGGTGCAATCCTAAGCATTTCTCAAAACGCGTCAGGTTATCTTAGTCCTTTCGATGAATACGAGTGATAACGTCCAGTATTATATTTTGTGGACTTAACTCTTACGTTTACCAAGAAGCTTTTTTATTTCGTTTAAATAACTGTTCTAAGTGTTAAAGACAATGTTAAGAGATTTGGATCTCAGTCCGTAGCTTGACATAAAGTACTTTACTTTTTTAAGCTACGGACTGAGATCCTTTACAGAAAGTTTTCAGGCAGGCCAAACATTGAGTGAAAAGTAAGAAAGGCATCCGTTGCCTTATACTACTACAGAGAATCAATTGAAAAGAGGTGGAAGCTCTCACCAAAGGTGATATTTTGGCTCTGCCAAACCGTAGTCAAGCCAATAATGGTTTATACGTTATTCGTTTGGTGGACGGCGCTCGGAAAAGCAACGCTCGCTAAGTAGCTTGAACGTGTTCAAAGAGCAGCTCTCATTGGTTTTTGTTGTGTACTACGAAAAACAGTAACAATGGCATAGAATGCCAGTCTTTACATAGCAACTGTCGGTATAGCTGGACGGTGCATCGCTGCGATAGTCGCTGTAAGACTCATTGAAGATGGGTACTTGAAAGAGTCCAACTGTGACATCCTGAAATACTCACATTCTGCGATTGCAGCTCTGAAAACTTAGATCACTGCATCGCAGAGTTTACTATCTTACACTCACATACCGATAAGGTATATGTGGACGGAGAGAAGTCGTGCAGAAGAGGCGCAGTGAACCTTTTCACGGATGGTTTGAAATTTAGAGGAAGGGTTGGTGGTTGGAAGAGGAGTTTTCCATAAGGATCTTTCTCTCAAACATAGTTTTATGCTACCGAATGTCTGTAGCGTTTTTCAAGCAAAGGTAGTTGCCATTAAGCTAGCAGTAGTCCTTTTAAAATATATGTATACAAATGATCAGCGTGACGAGCTGAGTCGATTTAGCCATGTTCGTCTATCTGTTCGTCTGTCTGTATATTCGCGAATTAGTCTCTTAGTTTTTTTTGCACACGTCGTTTTTTCCGCAAGAAGCGGTTAAGTTGTCGGAACCGCCAATATCGGGCCACTATAGCTTATAGCTGTCATACAAACTGCATTATTCTCCAAGGCAATGCAATAGTATTCGAAGATATTTTCTAGATTGGACCACTATATCATATACCTAGCTGCCATATAAACTGAACGATCAAAATCAAGAACAAGATCTTTTTATACCCTTTTATGCTATAAAAAATGCACATGTAAAGGGTATTATGGCTTTAGTGCAGCCGATGTTAACTTTTTTTTTGCTTTGTTTTTTAATTTTGTATTATTTATTTACTTGTTGACTGATTTTTATAATTTTTTTTTAGTTTTTGTTTTTCTAATTATTTTACTATTGAATTATTTTAACTTATAATTTTTTATTTACAAAATTTTTTTAATTAAAAAATGTATAAAAATATTTTTAATTATTTTTTTCTTTGCAAATTGCATGAATTAAGAAAATTTGACAAAACAACATAACTCAACTTAAAATTTTTATTCTTTCAAAGTGTAAAATGAATTAATCTTATTAAATTTTCAAGCACTTACTTATGCAAATATGTCATTTAGAGACCTATAATCATAAAACTTTGTTTCGATTATTTAATATACGAGGAAAGAATAAATTAATTTTCGTGAAATTAAAACCAGATTAAAGCAATTTACTTGTTTTTATCAAAAGTCTGCAATTATATGTTTTATATGCTTTATTTAAATATTAAAATTTATGGAATTAGTAAAGTTCTTTCAAGCGACCACGGAAATATTTGTGCCACCAACGGTGCGCCGTTTAAGGTGTCGCTTTCGAAATTCTTGCTTACAAACCCTTATATGTGTGTTGGCCATATGACTATACATATTCATATGTATGTACGTGTATGTTTGTGTGAGTGTTTGTATGTATGTTTGGGTTTATATGTGTATGCATGTAACAAGCAAAGTGAATGCGACGCTTAATGAGCGGAAATCAACTGCCTAAAAGCACATAAAAAAAAGTGCAAAAAAATCAAAAAAAAAATAATAAAAAATTTAAAATGTTCAAAAAATGTACAAAAAGACTTAAAATAATTTAAATACAAAAAAATCAAGCAAGTTAAAACAGCCAATGAGTAATTTGCAGTTGTCGTTGCGCTTTTTGTCGCGCAGCGTATGTGCGTGGCTTTGTATTTAAATACACACATACACATTTATATACGCATATGTTTGTGTAAATATGTATTTATGTAATTCTGTGCGCTAATGTAAGCGGAAATCGAGAATTTAAAACAAAAACCAACAACAACAAAAAACGGCAACAATAATGAAAGCACACCAGAGGAAATATTAATGAGCACAGCCGTAACTAAAACAACAACAACACACACATAGCGAATGTGAACGCCAGCACGCAGAGCGAAAATTACGAAAAATAAAGCAACAAAATGAAGCAAAAATTCTTAAGCCGAACAATGCAAAGCATTTAACTGCATTTTTGTTGTTTTTGCTTTTGCATTTTTTGTCTTATTTTAGTTAGTATTTAACCGTTTTTTTTCTACCACAGCAGTAAATAACGAAAAAAGCGCACAAGAAGTGCGACGAAGTGAAGTAAGATAAAAATAAATAAATAAAAATAAAAATCAGTGGCAACTTCGAAAAAAGTGTGAAAAAGTGATAAACGGAAAAGTGGCAAAAAAGTGTTTTGTGCAAAAAAAAAAAACTTGACAATTGTTGGTGTTGTGTGAAGCAGCGGCTAGCGTATGGCTGTGATGTGGCAAGCGTCATTATAAGCAACCAACAACAACAACAACAAAGGCAGCAGCAATCATAAATGTTGCATTTGCATGTCAACAGCGCTGCGCCGCTTTGACAGTTAATTTCGCGCTGTGTCTCAAAGAAGTTGCAGCAGCAGCAGCCGGAACAACAACAATAACATTATAATTAATATATGTTGTTGTTGTGGTGAAACTTTTCCAACACACACACAGCACAAAGGTGTGTTGACACGCCCAAACTAACCGTTTACAAAAGCGTTGAGCGCCAAATAGCGGTGGCGCAGCTGCAACGCCTGCAATTTAGTTTAAAACTAGCGGTGTATTAGTGCTTACAACAACAATGATAATTTTTTTGCCGGCACACTAAACCAAAGTGCATATATAACTATCTTATACATACATACATATATAAGTAGCTAGTGATCGCAACAACAACAACAACAATAATTAGTTGCAAATGCGCCGACGCCGCCAGCAGCGCAACCTCAACTGTCATTAGTTGACGTTTTAATTGCGGCTTCGATTTGCATTTTAACTTAGCAATACAATAGCGTTAAACAGCAAAGACAACAAGAATAACAACAACAACAAGCGTTGCAAAAAACCCATACTTGTTTCCTTCAGCATTGTCTGTGCGCACACGAAAGCGAAACGAAGTATTAAACAAAGAAAAGTGCAAAAATTATATGCTATATTGCTGGTGTTGTTGCCGCTAACTGCAATTCATCAGCAACACACACACATATGCGTGTATACATGCATGTGGCTGCTCAGCTGTAGCGCTAAAAAGTGCTTTAACGCTTGTTTTTGTATAGGTAAGTGTGAGAATCGCATTATTTTATCTCATCTACTGCAAGCTAGCTAGCTCTGGCTTGGGAATCTGTACTCAAAGTTGACGTGTGAAATGACAAATTATTCTAATAGATTTATCGACGCGTTAGAAGAGTGTTGTGTAACGCTTTTTTTTTACAATTTTTTTTATATGCGATAATTTTTTGTGTTTAAGGGCTTGTGGGAAACATGCGATGGCTTAGTCATAGCAATAAACTAACAACGTAATTTTACAAAAACAACAATGTTTACGGTATAAGCCACTTCTTAGTTTAGTTATTACAAAAAACGCTTATAACTTAAAAATCGTTTGTATGCTACTTGATTTACAAAGTTATAGCAAAAAATCGAAATTTTCGAACAACCGTTTGTTTGAAAAGTATATGCTACAGTTGTACGAACTCGATGATTTTTACTGTCACATGTAAGTTCATACTAAGATATTCCTTCGCAAAATTTCGTGCCATGAGCTACTCGATTTACGAAGTTATGGCAAAATATCTCATTTTTGAACAATCATTTGTATGGTGGCTGTATGTTATAGTGAACCGATCTTGGTGATTTTCACTGCACCATTTTTATTCATACTAGGAAAATATCTCACAGAATTTCGTAGTCGTAGCTATATGATTTACAAAGTTATTGCAAAATATATAGTTTTCGAATAATCGTTTGTGTGGTAGCTTTATGTTATAGTGATCCGTTCTCGATCATTTTCACTGTAGACTTTTTATTTATATAAATAAAGAAGCTCACAAAATTTGGTGATCTTAGCCATTTAATTGAGAGAATAACGACAACATATCTCATTTTTAAACAATCGCTTGTATGAAAACTATATGTCATAGTTGGTCAATCTTGATAATTTTTACTACCAATTTTTTACTTCCATAAATAAAATATTTCACAAATTTTTGTGTCATTAGCTACTAGATTTGCAAAGTTTTGAAAACACGAATGAAGTTGTGATAACGAAAAAATTCGTTCACTTTCCAGATAACTTGTTTAAATCAAGCAATATCTTGAATCTAACGCTTTAATCGATCAAAAGCTATATTCTCCAATTAAAATTGCTTCAATGTTCCTCGCAATCATCGAGCTTGAGTGGAAACTACTCTAAGTAACTAATAAACTGAAATACAAAATGAAGTGCGCTTTAATGTTTCTGATAAGAGATTTCGACCGAAAAAGTATGTACAAATATTTTACTCAAATCAACTGCTTCATAAATATTAGCCTGTACACATATACATACATATTATATATATGTACATTCACAGCATTCTGCGGCTCTTGACCTTCTCCAATTTGTTGCTTCTTCCAGTCACTCATTACATCTTCATGGTTACTTTGTGCCGGCACTTCATAGTTTTGTTTTTATTTTCACTTCTGTTTATTTGCCAACAATTAAAGGTATTAAATGGCAACAGTTTCTTTAAAGACAACAATAATAACAGCAACAATCACAATAACAGCAGCGACACACAGCGTTGAAATGCCCATTAAACAAATCTTTTATTTGCATCCAGCTGTGTTGACTCTGCAGCGCGCTGTTTAGAGCCAAATAGTCTGGTGTTGGGCAAAATGTATTGAACAAATGCTTTTAACTGTTTCCAGCAATGAGTAGCGGCATTTTTCTTTGTGTGTGTTTTTTTTTTTTTTTGGTTTTGCGTAATGGGGTTTCAGTCAGTTCTTTGGTATATTTAGTTATTCTTTTTATTACGATTTTTTCTTTAGGTTTTGGTGCCTTTTTCATGGTTGCCATTAAAAATTTACTCGGTAGTACGACCGCCTAAAATTTATAAAAAAGTAAAAGTTGTTGAAAATGACATTATTGAAAAAAATCAGACCGGTTTAATTTTATATTACATACCTACGTGTTTTAATTATTAAAAATTAGATTAATTAAATTATTTAATTTATTTTCCTAAAAGATTTTTATTTTTATTTATTTAATATTGAATTTTTAATTTCTTATAACTTTGGTTTGCCAGCAAGTTTTTAACACTCAGAATGTCCGGCTGTCTTTATAAGTCCCCAAATTTTTGCGATATCGATCTGAAATTTTGCACCTGTCCTTTTCTCCCAAAGAAGCTGTTCATTTGTCGGAACCGATATCGGACCACTATAGCATATAGCTTGCTACAAACTGAAAGTTCGGAAGCAAATGCTTATATGGAAAACTTTTTCATTTGAGGAGATATCCTCACGAAATTTGGCATAGATTATTGACTAAAGCAATGGTGCAATCTCCGAACAAATTGTTGAAATCGCACTACTACATACAGCATATAGCTGCCATATTTACTGACCGATCAAAACTAAGTTCTTGTATGAAAAACTTTTTTATTTGACAAGATATCTTCTTGGAATTTCACTTTGATTATTATTCAAGGCAATATTAGAATCTCCAACCTCTCAATAAATTGTTCCGATCGGACCACTAGAGCATAGAGTGGCCATTCAAACTGACCGACCAAATCAGCTCCTTATGTGGAAAACTCTTTTGTTTCGACGAGATATTCTCACGAAATTTGGCATGGCTTATTTTTGAAGATAGCGGTTTAATATCCGAAATTTTTTTTAGATCGGACTGCTATAGATAATATAGCTGCCATATATACTCACCACTCAAAATCACGTTCTTGTATGAAAAACTTTTTAATTTGAGAAGTTGTCTTCACGAAATTTGACATGTATTATTACCTAAGCCAATGCTACAATCTCCCAGTAAACTGTTCACTATATTCACTGCGTATTATCTATCTATGCCATGCAACCGACCGTTCAAAATCAAAATAAATATCTTTTTAAAACCTTATATGCTATAAGAAAGGCACCTGAGATGGGTACTATAGCTTCGGTGCAATCGAAATTTACGTTTTATTTGGTTTTAATAAATTTATAATTTTTTATTTTTAGTTTTACTTCTGATTTTAATTATATCATGGTTTTTTTATTTTCAATATATTTTTTATTATATTTTTTATTATAAATATGAATTTTTTTATTTTGTTACATTATTTTTCAGCGCTTTTCTATGTTTGTATCGATTTTTGATTTAATTTTTTTTTAATTTGATTTCTTTTTTTTGGTTTTAAATGTTTTTATTTTATTATTTAATTTATTTCGAAACATTTTTGTTGGCTGTTTTGGTTGAAATAATGATAATCTTTTGATTTAATTTTTATTGTTTATTGTATTTAAAAAAAATTATATTATTATTAATTGAATTTTTATTTTTGTTTATATATTTTATTGTACTTTATTTATATTTGTATTGTTATTAATAATATTTTTTGTCATTTAATTTTTGTATATTTTACTTTATTTCATTTGATTTTTTCTTATTTAATTTTTATTGTACTTGACTTTATTTTACTTTTTATTTATTTTTTAATTAATAATCTTTTTATTTTAATAATTTTTTTATTGATTTCATTTGTTTTTAATTTTTTTTAAAAATTATATTTATTTTGTTATATAATATTTTACGTGAGTTTATTTAGTTTTCTTTCATTTTATGATGTTTGCTTTTATTGTATTAACTTTTCTTTTAATATTTATATTTTATTTATTTGTATTTTTGAACTATTTGAAAATTTTTTAGTTGCATTTGACTTTAATTTATTTTGTTCTCTTCTTTTTTATTGTTTATGTTTATTTTAATTATAATGGATTTGTTTATGTTTCATTTTTTGTTAAATTTTTTTAAATTTAATTTTTTTTATATACCTTTTTTATATTTTACTTTAAATAATTTATTAATTTATTACACTTCATTTAAGTTTTTTATTATTGTATTGTTATTTAAAAAAAAAATTTTAACTTTTTTTAAATTTTTTTATTAGTTTTTTAAAATTTTTTAATTTTTTTTTTAATATATTTAGATTTGGTTTGTTTTCCATTGTATTTTATGTTTCTTAAGTGCTGTAATATTTATATTATTTTTTTCTTATTTTTGTTTTTCAAGGAACATTCAATTGAACTCAATTCACAAGTTCAAATTATTAATAAAATAATGTAATACACAATATGAGCATTTCAACAATTGCATGCGGCGTCGAAAAAGATAAAAATAAAAACAATTGCATTCGTCAGCGTAAACTTACAAAATTTCTCAGGCAGCACTCAACTGCAAAGCGCATTTTGTTATGCATGCATTTATTTAAAATAAAGAAATAAAAATTCACACCAGCACACAAAGGAATAGAGAGAAATATTTACATATATACATATCTATATACATATATTATATATCTAAATTTGTATGTATGCTTGCAAGTTTGTCTGCCTGCAATACAGTTTTTAATTTTTTCATACCCAAATTAATTGCTGTCCGCTGTTGGTTTTATTACTATTAAAATTGTTTTTGTACTTTTTTCAACTATTAATGTGTGTGTAAATTATTTTTTTCAATTTATGCAAATTAATTTCGGTCGAGCGTAAATTACAAACGGCGACGAATTGCGCCGGCAAACGCATTGCTTTCAATATACTATAATATATGTAAATAGTACTGCGGTGTATATGTACTTGTGTGCGTGTGTTTGTGTATGTGCGACTGTGTTTGTGGCAAACCAATAAGACAAGTATCTGTTAAGCCTATTTACATATGTATGTACTCAGTTACATATATACATACGTATATAGCATACTTATTGTACAAAAACATTCACACACGAACACACAACAAGACTGATCAGTCAGCTGGCCTGAGCAGCAGCTCGTTCATAAAGCGTCCGATCGCCAGCAGTGCACGAGTTTTGTGTGTTGCTAATTCTCGCTATGACACTATTTTTTTCTAGTTTACAACTTTGTTGTTGTTGTGCGCGTAGTTGTCTATTAATCAAAAAAAGTATCGGCTTAGAAGTATTTCAAGGTTGTCATAAAAATAAATTAAAATTAAAATATGCTATATAGCAATATTAAAAATAGCAACAAAATGTAAATTTAAATAGTCGCTGTAGTTGACAGCGGGAGGGTTGAAAAATATTTTAAATGAAATCGCTTGCGGGTGCTCAACAGTTGAGTTTGAAACATATATGGCACTTTGACTATATTAAAAAAATATTAGAAGATATCAAGATACATAAAAATTATAAATGTTTGAAATAATTGAAATAATTAAAAGTATTTATATCTATAACTTAGGTATTGAATTTTGAGGATCTAAAGAAATCAAAATTATAATACAAATACATATGTAAAATAAATTCTGAATTTGAAATTATTTTTACTAATTCTTTTTGGTCCGATCCGAAAATTACAGTTATGAAAATATTAATATATATTTACAATTTTCAATCACTTAAATTGACACTAAAAATTCTAGTTTGCTTTCTTACCCTATACTATATTCTTTTTTTTGACATTGAAATACATATTCTCCTTCATATCGCATTGATTTACATAAAATTATAATTTCTGTTTCTTTTTTCGTTTAACCTGCTATATTAAATTCCGCTATATATAACAGAACTATGTTTTGGACATGACCTTATACTGCACTTAGGCGTAACAAAAATTTGGGGTGAATTAAAATGAGCTCAGAAAATTTACATGTTTTAACCGATATGCTTTGAAATGCACAAAAGTATGTTAATTTTGTGGAAATATGCCGTTAATCTAGTGTCAGTTTTTCGTAAAAATAAATTGCTTGGGTAACACCAAATTTGTAGCTGTCAGTTGGCGTGAAGGAAACAGCTTGACGTACTTACATATATACATATGTATTCACATACATATACATATATTCTCCCAGGGTTTCTGGGTGGAAAACAGGGCCTCATATACATACATACATACATGCATATGTACATATGTATGTACTTAAAAATACAATTTAAACAAATTACAACTTAAAACGAAATACTTTGATAAAATATGTTTAAATATTATTTAAAAAACTATATAAAAAATGTATTTATTTTCAGTCAAATTTTTTTCCAAAAATATAATATATTGAAAACAAAATTTGGGAAAATAAATTTTAAAAAAATATTGCAGAAAATGCAATCCGAGTAGTTATAACAAAGAAATATTAAAAAAATTAAATATTCACAAAAATTTGTTATCATATATTTTTTCAAATAAATATTAAAAAAAAATTTGGAAAAAAATTATTCACAAAATGCAATGCAAGTGGTTATTAAAAATAAATATTAAACAAATTAAATTTTTACTAAATTAAGTTTATTTAATAAAATATAAAAAATATAAAATCTAGATTATGAAAATTTGTATATTGCAACATTTTTTAACTAAACTGAAAACTTTTTTAATGAGATGTAAAAAATATAATTAAATAATAAAAGTTGAATATTTTTTAAAAATGTTAAAAAAGATTAATTTATTCATGAAATTAAAAATATTTTACATTAAGAAAGAGTTTTCAAAAATTTTTATATTCAACATATTTGTAAATTTAATGATTACTATCTTAATATAAATTGTATTCTTAAATGAAATACTAAAGAATACACCATTGCGTCTTTGCCATTTAAAAAAATGTTAAGAAAAAAATAAATCTTGATTAATAAAACTAAATATTTAAATTTTCACGTAATTTTTCAAATTGGTATGAAAAATATAATATACGATATTTCAATTTTCCGTTTCAGTCAAAAAAAAATTCAGTTAAAAAGCCAGAATGAAAAAACTATTTTTTTTTAAATTTAATCCAAATAAAAAAAAATAAAAAAAAATTATATATAAAGTTTTTGCGTAATTTTCTAAGTATGTATAAAATTGTAAAAAATTATTAAAACAAAATCAATTTTAATTCTAACAAGTAAGGAAGGGCTAAGTTCGGATGTGACCGAACATTTTATACTCTCGCAAAGTCAAATGGTATACTCGTTTGAGATTTCTTTGTGGATTGACTGATATTTTCGGTAGAAGGTCAACTAAAGGCACTGGGGTCCACATATTTAGTACTTAGGGGTTTGAACAGTTTTAATTCGATTTAGACAATTTTCGGCCGCAAGGTGGCATACTTTAATTGCATTATTCACGCAAAGTTTTACCCCGATATAATCATTGTTACTTGATTTGCATAGTGGAAAGTGAAAGAATCAGATGGAATTGAAAATGGTGTTACATGGGAAGTAAGCGTGATTGTAGTCCGATTTGGCGCATTTTCGCACTATGACATAGAAACATTAAAAGAACGTTACGCACCGAATTTGGTTGAAATCGGTTAAGCAGATCTCAAGATATGGGGTTTCACCTAAAAGTGGGCTGTGCCACGCCCACTGTCTAATTTTGAACGCAGTTCCTATAAAGTCATCTTATACCATCTCAGAGATAAAATTTAATGTCTCTGGCGTGTTTAGTGCTTGATTTATCGCGCTTTTAGTAGTTTTTAACAGTACCGTTATATGGGGAGTGGGCGGAGTTGCCACCCGATTTCAACTATTTTCACACCGTCAATAGAAGTGCTAAAAGCATTTGCTTCTAGTGAGTTTTGTTATTATAGCATTAGCGGTTTAGGAGATATGCACATTAAACCTATTAGAGGCGGGACCACGCCCACTTTTTAAAAAAAAATTTTAACTGCAGATGCCCCTCCCGTATGTGATCCTGTGTACCAAATAACAGTCTTGTATCTTATTGCGGAGCTTAGTTATGGCAAGTTATTTGTTTTTGATTAATGGCGTTTTGTGGGCGTGGCAGTGGTCCGATTACGCCCATCTGCAATACCAACCGTCTCACGGTACCATGAAACATGTCTACCAAGTTTCATAAAGATATCTCAATTTTTACTCAAGTTAGAGCTTGCACGGACGGACGGACGGACGGACGGACAGACGGACGGACGGACAGACAGTCACCCGGATTTCAACTCGTCTCTTCATCCTGATCATTTATATATATATAACCCTATATCTAACTCGATTAATTTTAGGTGATACAAACAACCGTTAGGTGAACAAAACTATTATACTCTGTAGCAACAGGTTGCGAGAGTATAACAAACCAGATGCGTTTTTACCATAAAAAAAATATTTTTTTAAATAAAAAAAAAGGTTTAGTAAAATTAAAAAAAGTATAAAAAATTAAGAAAGGTAATATTTCTAAGTATGTATGGACATAAAACAATTTTACGGTGTGAAAAAAAATGTTCGAAAAAAAACTCTAATATTTCCACTATTTTAGGAGGTATTCTGGTTTATCTATACTATATACTATAAACTGGTCTATATATATAAACTAGTCCCTCAGTTTTTAAGCTATCGATCTGAAATTTTGCACCTGTCCTTTTCTCACAAAGAAGCTGCTCATTTGTCGGAACGGCCGATATCAGGCCACTATAGGATATAGCTGCCATACAAATTCAACTTGCGGAATCAAGTTCTTGTAAGTGGCCTTTGTATTTATGAAGGGTATTATAGCTTGGTGAAACCGAAGTTAACGTTTTTTCTTGTTTTTTTATTTTAATTACAATTATTTTCGGAGTTACAGCTCATTTTGTGATGCGCCGACAAAGTCTACTACTTTTTTTGAAACGGTGAGCATGATATCTCAAGTTCTATACTATCGCACGAGAGGATTTTTGGAATTTTTCATTTTTAATTTTATAATGCTCTTTAAATATCAATAAAAAACATATAAATATTTCTTATTTTTTTATCGGGTCCGAAAAAGAGCCTAAAGTTCGGGCTTCTAAACCAGAAGACCCCCTTAAACCGCTGACGTGATTCCAGGCTTTCTTTTCAACTCATAGCGCCAGCGATAGTCATCATGAGATGTTTTTGTTGTGATTGTTTTCGTAGCATTTATATAATGACATGTTGACACGAATTCATGATACAAACACAAATAAATAAAAAATGGAGCAAATAAAATTGTGCACACACGCATGTGTATGTATGCATGTATGTATGTCGCCTGTAATTGGAAGAGCCACAAACTAAAAAAAAAAAACAAAAAAATAAATAAATATATACAACAAAAATGAACAAAAGTAGCCACTGTCGCTGAGTAATGAAACTGCTGCGTAAGCAAATTTTGTGGCCGCACGTTCATTTATAATACATGCAAAACCCGAAACCGATTCCCAAATGGTCTCAAGACCAGCATAATGCCGTGCGGTAAGGCGTGAAGTGCTGCGGCCCCGCGCAATCAGCACAAATCAGCTCAAGCCAGCAAACCAGCCAACCAGCTGGCGTGTTGAACGAGTCACCGAGTCAGCATTGAATGTTTGGAATGTTATTGTTGCTGTCGTTGTTGTTGTTTTGTTTAAAGTATGTGTGCTAATTAAATTAAGACACAAGTATTTATGCCATTAAGTACGCGATAAAAAGTGTAATAAGAATATACGAAAAAAAGCTAGCGGAATGAAACTCAAGTTCAAAAGGAGAGGCACTTACTGCTAGGGTTGTTTGTAATTGAATCCTTCACAGCGCAATCGCTCTATATGTATATACTATGATATTGCGACTCCTGGATATTTGCGTAATTGAGAAGAGAGATAGAGATAGAAAGTGCGAGAGAGAATAAAATCGCACGATCAGCAAGATAATTGACTATAAAATGATTCGAGGGTATTACCAGAGAAATAATTCAACAATTTTGGGGAGAGAGAGAGTCAGACGCTGATATATGTTTGAGAGACCAAAGCGATCTTGAGTTTAATAAGTTTTATGCGGATGTCGTCTAGACTCTCCAGAAAGGATAATATATCTGCGCTAATCCTGTAATGAGTGTAAAGAATAAATCCACCTAAACCATATGAAAAAACTCAATAGCTCTAAAAATTTTGATAGAGAGAAATTGGGAGGAAAAAAAGTATTTGGGCGATGCTTAAAAAGACCAAGCAGGCGCAAATTTCTAGTGATTTTTAGAGTATCTAAAATTGACGGAACGCTCTCTATTTTAGTTCTTTGTACTAATTCTTGTTTACTTTTCAAGAACAATATTTTAAGTGGTTCTAAAACCCTCAACCTTTAAAAATATATTTTAAATATTTCCGGATTTGCAAAGATATCTTTCTATAAAGGTTATAAAGAACGCACCTAGTTCGATAAGAAGTCTATTCGTCTCGCTCTCTTCATAAGATTTCTTAATTATATTCCTTACCTCAACTTTTATGATTGATAGTCATTCAAAATTCGAAATGGCAAAACGAGGCAAGTATTCAGGCGAAGTCGCCCTAAATTTTCCAAAGCTTGTAACGTGTATCTTCCTTAAATTAAGTTTAGGGAATAATGAAGCGGATATAAGCTATCATAAAACTTAAAGTAGTCGCTAAAGTGGTTCACTTCCATTACTTGTAGAAGTCAGTTTTGAACTCGTAGAACCGTCCATTTGTTAGACCATAATAAGATGCACCTCAAAAATGGAAGAAAAACTGAGCCAAACATCTAGCATAAGCGATAGTGCCATCATTAATGTCTATAACCGCCCTAAGACGTAAATTTTTGTTGAGACAACAAGGCTTTACAACAAATTTGAGGTTAAGTCTGTATTCCTGCAAAGCTTATTAAGAATATGTGTATAGAGTATTACAGTTTAGGGTTAATACTGCATAAAAAAATCTTGTTTGTCGTATTATTGTCGGAAATTTAATTATTTTGTTGCAAAAACAAAATCCAAGGCATTCCCATGTGAGAATAAATCCATTAAAAAGTTGAGCAAAACGATCGCAGAAAAAACGACTAAAGGAAAGGAAAATCACAATTCAGCGGAAATTGTGGTTTTTCGCACAGAAAAAGAAGGAAAATGAAAAAAAAACGATGAAAAACAACTACAACAAAGTACAAACGGCAAGCAAATTAAATTGCAACAAAAGAGTTGTGGTCGGGCGCACTCGCTGGGCATCGGTATGAGTGCTGGAAAACAGATTGATATGCAGACTGTCGGCAAGACTAACAAAGAGCTGGACAGTTAGACTGAATGACTCGCAGAGCGACAGACAAAATTGCAGCGCTGCTGAGAAATGCAACGTTGCGCCGTAGGGAAGCCAGGAAATGTACATATGCCTGTGAGAAAGCCAAAAGTTAGGCGTACAACTCAATATGGTCAAATGGTCAAACGGCCAGACGTTCGGACGCTGCATTATGCATGAGGTATGCAGAGTTGTTGTCTGCCTAGTTGGTTATATGAGCTTTATGGTACGGCGGTGGGAATGACTAAACGGATAAAACAATTATTTTGTTTTTTCTTTGTTTTTTTTTTATGTTTTATAATATTATTGCTTTGCAATTCCAACGCCAGGAAATCGATTTTAATTTAATTTGCTATTTTCTCCTTTTTTTGTGGCATACCTTTTAGGCAGCATTTTCTGTTGTGCACACGTGATTGATTACCGTCAATTGTCTAATTCAAAGTAAATGTTAAATACCTATTTAACAAGCTAGTAGAAAATTTAGCCATTCATTTTGTGAGAAAAAATTTAAATTTTTACAAATTAAAAAAATTTTGTTTTACAAATTTGTTATAAAAACAGACTTAACATTAATTTAAAAATTTAGAATTTATTTTATTTAATTCATAATTTATCAAAAAGAATTGTTTAAAAATAAAACTATAAATCAGCATGTATAAAAAATTTTAATAAATTGAAAAAAAGTTATTATAAAACAAAATATTTTATTAATAAAAAGAAAAATAATAAAACCTATAAACAATTTAAATTAAAAATAAAAGAAAATTGAAAATTTTCATATTTAAAACATTAAAATAAATGCTGAAATAATATTATAATAGAAATTAAATATTATATTTTGGGCAAACTTTGGTTTATTTTAATAAAAATCAAAATTATAAAAAAATTAAAATAATTTCACAATAATTTTTTTTTAATAAAAGGAAAAATAATAAAAAACTTAAGCAATTTAAATTAAAACTAAAATTTAAAAAAGCTTGAAAATTAAAAAAAAAATTTTCATCTTTCTCTTTTTAATTTTTTTAAAGAAACTCACGATAATATCATTTTTTATAATTTTACATAAAGTTTTTAAGCTATTAAAATATTAATTTTTTTTTTTTAAATAATTAGTTTTGTGGTTAAAATTTTCAAAGCAAATATTTGAAATTAACAAAACATAAATTCTAAAACCTTAAACACACAAAAATGGTTTTTATTTTTAAACAAAATACAAAAATTTATTTAACACTAAGAAAAATATGTTTTCAAAAATATTTATTATTACAACAAAAAAAAAAAAAGATAGTAATAAAAAAATATTTGAAAAAATCAATTTGAAAATTTTTTAGCCGACGAAAATGTTCATTAAAATTGATTATAGTATTTTTTATTGAAAATATTTTGTAAAAATGTTTCTTTTAATATTGTCATCGAAGTATTTTAAATACAAATTTTGAGCATTTTGTTTCTATTTTTATTTATATTTTTGTTGTAGAAATTAGTTTTTAATGCCTAATATTTTTGAATTCTTCAAATGCTATTGCAAAGAAGATTAATTATTTACTTGTTGAAATCACTTTCACATGTGTGTACTTTGAAATTTTGGTTTTTGGAACCAATTTCACAATATTTTGAAAATATTGTACAATTTTTTCTATTACTTTGAAGAAAAAATATTAAATTTCAAAAAATCGCAAAATTAAAAATTTGTTTGGAATCTTGAAGTTTTTATACGAATTAAAATTTTTAATTAAATTTTTTTTTATTAATTTGGGTTTTTTATTGTTGTAAATTTTTAAAATTTAATTTACCTATTTTCATGTAAAGATTTTTAAATTTTTATTAATTTTTTTAATTATAAGTATTTAAAAATCAAAAACTTCGGACATGTAGCAGTACTGATACATACATATATACAAATTTTAAATATAATTTATTTTAATTAATTTTTTGTCAAAATTTAATTTAAAATTTTATAATCAAAAAATTTTGTGTCTTAAATTTTCAAAATGTTTATTAACTGTTTTAATCCAAAGAAATATACTTTTTAAATTAAAAATATCAGGAATTTCAAACATATTGTGCCAATACACATGCAACACTAAACATTTTTAGCAATTTGTTTACATCCGGCATATAAACAGAACGCCCGCGCGTATATCCACATTTTTCCTCACACCTACTAAATGGAAATTTTTCTACATACAAACATATTGCTTAACGGTGATGAGCGTTCACGTTGTATCATTTCTAAAAATATAATTTTTCAAAACTACATACGTAAATGAAATTCTTATTAAGCGGAGGGAGAGGCGTGAGACCACTGCTCCAGTAGCAATTCGTAAACAAACGAAAAATCGGAATTGATTTGAAAATTTATTTAACATTCATATGAAAAAAATTTGAACTTTGCTTTATAATACTCGTCTTTATAGTGATTCGGACATTGAAAAACTTTATTTTAACTTTGAATATAAATTCTTCGGACTTTGAACTTTCACATTGTGGAAAAATCTAAACTAAAGTAGCTTTTGTAAACACAAATGGATTAGAGGATATTAAAAATTTCCCTTAAATAAATAGGAGTTGAAAGAAAATTTAGTTTTTGTTTATATAATATTTTATAAGCGGAAGTGCTTAACTAAAACATAAATGAGCTTTCGAATGTAGAAAGCAAACTTTCACAATCTTTTCACCGTTAGAATTGCTATTGCGATCGATCATGTGTGCTTTACAGTTTTGAGTGAGCGATCAATCAAAAAACAGTATTTCTCATTTGATAGTAGCGCCAGAAACTCATTTTGTTTGAAGCATCTAGCCAATTTGAAATTCTCAACCTATTTATAAGCTTTCATATAAGTGGTATTTGTATTTTGTATGGCAATTCGTTTTTTCCCACAGTCTTTTCGTATTATCGCACAAGTTTGCTGCGTATTTGCTTTCATTAGTTTGCAATGAAAGTGAATAAACTGCAAAGTAATTTTGCATTTTTCATTGCAAATATGTACATATATATGTAAATCACTGTTAAGGTCAAACTTTTTTAGTGAAAGTAACTTGCAGGCCATTCGACTTGCTTTTGCTTTTCCTCTGGTAATTAAATTTGAATTATCTTGGGTGTCACCGCAAACTCAACTCCGAAGGCGGTAGGCTGCTTAGCCACACCAGTTTTTTGAATTTTATTTTTCAATATACAGGCATGGACATAACAATAGGGTCAACCATTCAGATTTTGCAAATCCCAATAAAAAACAATTATTAAAATTAAGAAATTTATTCAAATACTATTTGTATTTCATTGTAAAAGTGAAAAAAATCTCAATATTGAAGTTACAAAAAAAAAAATTTTACAAAAGTTGGAAAAATTAATATATAGCCGCATTCAAGTAGTTAGTTCCTGTCCAAAGTTTCCAAAAAAATTTAACTAAATTTACGCTTTCAAAAAGTAACCCTATTGTTTTGACAATAACTGTATATTTAATATGAAAAAAATATTACATTTACTTGCATAAAATATAAATAATAACTAATTATCTAAATTATCAAATAAGTTTTTTTTATTAAAAATTTTTTTTTTATTATATAATTTTTTTAAATTTATTTATTACTATTTTTTTTTTTATTTCGTAAATGTAGATTTTATTTTTATAAAAAAAAAATGAAAATCACTACAACTAGGTAATTATGTGATAATTCATAAATTCATAAAAAATTATGCAGTAAAAATATTTTTGGTAATTAAAAATATTAAAAATTAAGGAATCTAAAAAAATAAACTTTAATAAATAAATATTAATAAATATTTAAACATATAAATATTAAAAAAAAAATTCAGAAAAATATATTCAGTAAAAATATTTTTTGGAAAATAAATATATTAAAAACTAAGGAATCTAAAAAAATAAATTTTAAATAAATTGTATTTTTTATACTATTTAAATTTTTTTATGTGATTTAGAATTTTTATTTTTATATTTTTTTTTTAAACTAAAAGAAAAGCTTTGGTCTTATTTTTGTTCGAAAAAATTATTGCCTAATAAAAATTACTAATTATTTGAAAAAAAAAATGATAAAATTTTATTGAAATTTTATAAAATTTGTATTCGAAATTTTTGTTTTTAGAATATTGCAACTTTAAAATTATAAAAAAATGGTTTGAAATCACTTTAGAATAAAAAGTGTTAACAAACTTATTTTTTTTTTATTTAGCTCTAATTAAAAATCATATTTCGGTATAAAAATAAGTTAAATATTAAATTTCTTATTCAAATAAATAATTTAAAATTTTCTGAAAGATAAAAACAATTAAAGAAAAGAAATTAATTTTCAATGAATTCAAACAAAAAACATTATGCATTTTTTATCAAGATCTAACTTTATCGCACCGCTGCTCTGAACTTATTTATAAGATTCATTGCAAATTTAATTGCGTATAAAATATGTAAGTTTATTATACAACAACAGCAAACAGCAAATAAACTTTCCCATGCTTATGGCAATTACTCAGTGCTGCCTGCCTTCAACACTTTCACGCATAGAAAAACAGCGATAATAATATAATTGTATTAGCAATGTTGTACTTGCGAATGGAAAATGGAAATTTTCGCAAAAATACAAATAGAAAATTGCAAAATATATCAAAATATAATGAAAAATGTTTGTATTATGAAAATATGCACTTTATCGCAACAAATTAACTAAACTACGCGATTGTTGTTGTTGCTTTCTTTTTTAATAATCTTTTGATTTATTTTCATGTTAGCAACTGCATTAAATGCATTTTTCTAATTATGCTCCAATGTTTCATATTTTATCTTTTTTATGGGGTTTTTTCGTTTACTTAAAGCTAACTGACGCATGAAGGTTTGCATTTTTGTTTTGTTGTTACACAGATAATAAAGAAAATTGTTACTGCGAAGAAGTAAGAAAAATTATAATAATTGAAGAAAACATAGTATGTATGTACATATATGAAAAATTAAGATATATAGCTTTAGATTCAAAATTTAAAATAAAATCATAATCTTCAATTATAAAAAATATATATTTCGTTTGAAAATATTTTTATTTCATAATAATTTTTTAGTCACTAAAACTTTATTTAGTAGTGAATAATCGATTTCGAATATAACATTTTTTTTAATTTTAATTTTTAAATAAATTTTTTTTTTTCAAACCTGTGATAACCCTCAGACTAAAAATATGACATTTTCTTAATTTGTCGTCAGTGTAGTAATATTTCTTAAATAAAAAATTTAGGTGGCAACCTTTTGGCATATATTTTCAAGAGTAGAGCACGAATTTTTTAATGTGAAAATTAGCTAAAACCTCTTCAATTTTAGCATTCTTTAATTCAAACATTTTTATTTAAATTTACAAACAGGTGGCAATATAAATTTTTTAAACTACCTAATAATGTAAAACTGTACTTAAATCGGTTTATTTATTAAACAAACAGCTCGTCGTTAATTTACTTGCATTATAGTACCATATACACTCGTACATAGTATGTTGGTATGTAGGCAGAAGCAAGTAGGTATTTCTATTGTATATACTCAACTGTCAACTATTCCAACAGCTAATTATTATTTATCGGCTTTAAAACTTTCTGCTTACCAACACTAAAGTTCTTGACTATAAATTTAAAAGAAAAACTGACGCTAAGCATGCTATGAGCATGTCATCTTCACACAAGTCTGTTGTTCCTTGGCAATAAAATGGAATAAGTTAAGATGTTGAAAAAAAATAGTAATTAATATGTAATGCACGCACTGGCTGGCATATTTCGCACTAACGGTTATTAAAAGGGCGTGTTGCCAGCACATGTGCGCCGTGTTTAAAAATTTCTGTATATGCCTAGTGGAAATACAAATTAACGTGTTGACTTAAAAAGAGACAAAACTAGTTTGAGTAATAAAATTTACAATTTCAAATATTTTATTATCAAAATGTAGCTGTTCAGACAGTATTAGAGTGCTATCGTTTGAAAAAAAATAAAACTTATAAACAAACTTAAACTTTTTTTCAATTATTAAAGTAGGCTTAAGGCTAAAAAAAACAATTTTAAGATTTCGGGATCCCAAAAAAACTTATTACATTTTCGGGATCCCGAAAACAATATTGAAATTTCGATTTGCTGATCGCGAGTTTCAAGAACTTTTTCAAACATATTATTCTGTTATTAATTTAACCTTTAGGTGCACTTCTAAGCTGTATATTAATTTTTTAATATTACAAAAAAATAACTTATAAAAAAATGTAGTCAATATTTTTACTCCAAGTTTCGAATTTTTAGATTTCGGGATCCTGGAAAAATTTTTACAATTTCGGGATCCTGAAAACAGTATTGAATTTTACTTATGTAGATCGTGGTTTTCAAGATAATTATACACAAATATTAGTTTAAATATACCGACCGACTTCAAGTGGAATTCTGAACATTAGAGATTAGCAAAATTTTTGGTTTTTAAAATTTTACATATAATAAAAAGAAATTTAGAAAAAAATATTCATTATGGAAACTCAAAATTTCTAGTTTTTAGCTATTTATTTGATGTATTTCGTTGGAAAGCAAAATTAATATAAGTTTTTAAATTTCGGGATCCCAAACTTTTAACGTGCAATAGTAGTTGTATTTTGATATACCTATATTATTATATAGGTTAAAAAAGTTAAATCTAAAATTCTCAATACTTATGTATATCTGTTTAATAAAATATAGTATTACCGTTATCGCCAAAAGTGTCGTAAAAATAACACTTCAAAACTAGAGAGAGAAGTTCTCAGTGAAGAAAGTGCACTTATTATTAAGCATTTAGTATTTGTAAATTTGCAGCTCTGAAGTATGTAAGATTATATTAGAGGCGGGAAAAATAAATTAAATTAAATTCTATTCAAATCCCGAAAGCACAATTTTTAAATTGTAAAAAAAACTTATTAAAATTTCAATAAAAGTTAGCGAGAATATAAAATAAGTTATTTAACAAACATTAAAATTTGGAAGAACTTTTTTCGTTAATCCCGAAAACATAAAAATCTATTTCGGGATCCCGAAATAAATATCGTTAGAATATTTTGAGCAAATAATGAAATTAAACTAAACTATTCAAAATCAAAAGCTTGAATGCTTATCACTTAATATGATTTTCGGGATTCCGAAACAGAAAACTAACAACAAAGGCCACTCAAATCTGAAGTGCATTTGCTTTGCAGCTCATTGTAGGCGCTCCCTCAGCCTATCAATAACAATAACAATGTAACAGCTTAATTTACAACACTATTTACAAACATACATAAGTATGTGCATACGAAGACAGAGCTGTATTTTCTCCACTCCACCTCCGCTTACCACATGCATTATTTATATTATATGTATATACCTATATACAGTGTATAAACGAGAAATTTATTTTCGGCATAACAATCACAATTATCACATACATTAACAAATAAAAGCTGCATTTGAAAGTGTAAACTTTACTGCAGCAACAACAACTAAACGTGAAATCAAGTTTAAGTGATTACAAACCTATACCCGTATACACACACGAGTGCGCTTGAGCGGCAATTGCGGGCAATCAAAAATTTTTGGTTGAGTCTTTTCGAAGCTGCTGCAGGCAGAAATTTAAAAGTTGTATACATGGAAATTTTTGTTTATCTCTCTAAATTGTTATGTGTGTGCATTGTCTATTTCAAATGGCGCCCTTCATTTCTGATTATTTACATTACACAGACGATTTATGATTATCACTCGAAATACTTATATAAGAAATGATTTAAATTAATTTTCTAAGCGCGTTATATAATAAATATAATATTTAGTGTGGAAATATTTAATTGAGAAATTGAGACCATGAAATTTTTGAAATTTTTATTATATATGTATATTGTTTTGCCTTCTCCAACGAAGTCGATAATATACATAGTTCCTCAGCTGTCGATCTTCAACCAGAAAATCAAAATAATGAAAAAAATTCGCGGGCCTCACAATTTTTGTGTGGTAATTTATTTCCGGCTTCTCGTCTAGATCATCTAAAACTACACTACTACCACATTTTCTTAACTTTATTTAACTAATCGCGAAGATAAAAACTCAACTTTAAGTCCTTATTCCATAGAGAGAAGTCGCCCTGGGTTCAGAGCCACTAATTATGCCTAGACTGGTTTATGATAAGCCGATTTCGACTTTTCTCGCCCTATATACGAGTAAGTAGCTACACTTTGGGGCCTCAAACCGGTACTAACCAACTTTGGAGTCTCTGCAAAGAGTAAAATAAGTCTTCTAGTGCACTACAATGTACTACAAGTAATTGGCTCTGCATATTATCACTTAATTATTTTTTCTTCTCCTATCCGCCAGTCAGTTTTATTTGTAGAGCTTCCATTACGCAAGCTAATATAATCTAAAAGCTTTTTGAATAGCTTATTCGAGTTATTCTAAGTACCGCTCTAGGCATGGTATTGCTAAGTATTGGAAAGATCTCAGCAAATGATAGAAGCCAATGCAACTAGAATGATTCTTTAAGATTCCTAACCCGTGTTTTGAAACTTAAGACCGCTAAGGTCATGTGGATTCAACGTCTCTAGTTTCATTCCATTCCATTATCGTAGAATCCTTTCACATTTTAGCAAAACTATACATAAGTATATCGGGAGCACCTTATGATAACTAAAACGGTATCGTGATAACTCATTTAGTGCGTTCAAAGTGATTTAAAATCTTTGTATATGGTAATTATGGCTACCACAACTTTTTTGGTATTGTACTTTTGGTAGATGACCTGAAATTACGTTACGGCGAGTTTGAATGAAATCAGAGTTCTGCTAAACAGGTTGCTGCTCCCTCAAAAGCGCAATAGATGATATCGATATACGATTTAATTATGTTAGAAAGAAAATGTAGGATTCTGCGAGATTGATTCAAAAATAACTGGTAATTTTAGAGCCGAAGTGATCTGCTTACCAAAGTCGTGAGCAGCAAGTCGCTCTGACTTAGCACCTATCGAAACACCCTTTATAAATACATTTTATTTATCTGCATAAAGTACGATACAATTTAGTAAGATATGCTCGTATGTACACAGTGACATTTTTTCATCAACTCCAAGGCACTTGCATAACTGCACATATATTTGACAAATTACCGTCATTTTTGACAAGCGCTGTCATTTCGTGCGACTCTCAAAATGCATGCAACACAAAAGCAATGACATTTCAACAATTGTCAACAATATACCAGCCGATAAATAGTACTCCAACTCAGACTCAGACGGCATCATAAGCTCTACTCAATTCCTTTATTGTTTTCTTTTTTCCCTTATGCGCATATCCATAGTTACCGTTATTGTTGCAGCGCTATTGTGTTTGTGCTCGGTATTGTCATATTAACTGACATTAATTATAATTATTAACAGCTATTGTGCGATGATGCACTATGATGATGCAAAGAAAGACAATTTTCACATAACGAACGAGCGTTGATTCGCCGCTGCTTTGTTGGAGCGCAACTAAAGTGGAGCTGGATACTCTAGACTATTATGACTGCTGATCTGCATTGTTGTCATATGTCAGTTGCAGTACATTGTAAACTGAGGACGCTTGAAAAATTATTATACCGTTGACAAATGCCGCGTTGGGTGCCGCATTCAGCTGTGGGAAACAAGACATAAAAAAATTGAGCTCATAAAAAAAATACCAGTAATGCGCGCGCTCTAAATTATAGAAAACTATGAGGTTAGTAAATATTTAGGCGAAATGCGCGCTTCTTAAGCACCAAAGCAACTCTGCGTGTTTGCCGTAAGCTATTAAGCTCAGCTCACTGTCAGCATCACAGTTACTCCTCAACAATGCTTGAAGCTGGCTCAGCTGACGTTCTGACAGCTAATTGCATGTTTAACGGTATTTAAGTTGCATATAGCATAAGTGGTGGTAACTAACGGAACTTTTCAGCGTTGGTCAGCTGCATGAGCATCCACATTTTGTAAACTAATAACATCTATGATGGCCTTCGGTGCTTTCATTAATGCAACATCTAAGGTAAAACTGTTGATTAATTATTATCTTGCTCATCTAAGTATTCTGTTTGTGGTTCAATGCTAATTAGCGTTAGAAATTTCAAATTAAAGAAGATATAAAATAATTAAATTAATTGAATAGAATGAAGAAGAAGAATGAATATAAGAAGTTACAGCTTTCTCTCAAGTCTGAAAGTTGGTACGAGCGGGGTGGCCTAGGGCAGTCAATAACTCCTTCGTAGTTACAGAAAAGCTTTCGAAAGTCGGAAAAGGGTCAGAAGTTTATCGCTAATGAAGATCGATCCAGATTTTTCGCCCAGGGCCTCTTAATTACCTATACTTCCAGTTCTGTGCTATAATGCAATCCTAAGGTACTCTTTTTTTGTATACTATTGGTACGTGCAAAATTCAAAACTTTAACTTTTTCACAAGTTAAATTAATAAGCTGACCTGGTTCCTGCTATTTTTTGAACAAATATGTTATTTCTGTAATATACTTGAACCCTCTCTGCCCTAACTGTTCAAAAAAGTATGCAGAGCAGACAGTTCGATGTGACATCTAACCTAATACTTCTTCTAGAAGATTCTGTGGTACACAAAGTTAAGCAGAGAGTACTCCAAGAGTTTGGTACTTTTGGTCGATCGATTCTAAAGCTCTTTTTATACTCTCGCAACCTGTTGCTACAGAGTATAATAGTTTTGTTCACCTAACGGTTGTTTGTATCACCTAAAACTAATCGAGTTAGATATAGGGTTATATATATATAAATGATCAGGATGAAGAGACGAGTTGAAATCCGGGTGACTGTCTGTCCGTCCGTCCGTCTGTCCGTCTGTCCGTCCGTCCGTGCAAGCTCTAACTTGAGTAAAAATTGAGATATCTTTATGAAACTTGGTAGACATGTTTCATGGTACCGTGAGACGGTTAGTATTGCAGATGGGCGTAATCGGACCACTGCCATGCCCACGAAACGCCATTAATCAAAAACAAATAACTTGCCATAACTAAGCTCCGCAATAAGATACAAGACTGTTATTTGGTACACAGGATCACATTAGGGAGGAGCATCTGCAGTTAAAATTTTTTTTTAAAAGTGGGCGTGGTCCCGCCTCTAATAGGTTTAATGTGCATATCTCCTAAACCGCTAATGCTATAATAACAAAATTCACTGGAAGCAAATGTTTTTAGCACTTCTATTGACGGTGTGAAAATAGTTGAAATCGGGTGGCAACTCCGCCCACTCCCCATATAACGGTACTGATAAAAACTACTAAAAGCGCGATAAATCAAGCACTAAACACGCCAGAGACAATAAATTTTATCTCTGAGATGGTATAAGATGACTTTATAGGAACCGCGTTCAAAATTAGACAGTGGGCGTGGCACAGCCCACTTTTAGGTGAAAACCCATATCTTGAGATCTGCTTAACCGATTTCAACCAAATTCAGTGCATAACGTTCTTTTCATGTTTCTATGTCATAGTGCGAAAATGGGCGAAATTGGACTACAACCACGCCTATTTCCCATATAACACCTTTTTCAATTCCATCTGATTCTTTCACTTTCCACTATGCAAATCAGGTAAAAATAATTATATCGGGGTAAAACTGTGCGTGAATAATGCAATTAAAGTATGCCACCTTGCGGCCAAAAATTGTCTAAATCGAACCAAAACTGTTCAAACCCCTAAGTACTAAATATGTGGACCCCAGTGCCTATAGTTGACCTTCTACCATAAATATCAGTCAATCCACAAAGAAATCTAAAACGAGTATACCATTTGACTTTGCGAGAGTATAAAATGTTCGGTTACATCCGAACTTAGCCCTTCCCTACTTGTTTATACGTATTATTGTTAGGGAAGCTGCTGTAGTATCGAAAGTTCCTAAGAGAGCACTTTTGGTCGATAGATTCTGAAACTGTTTTTTGTACTGTAGTTTATCAAAACTCTTGACAAGTTCTCGGAGAGGACTTCTATCCAACCCACTAACACTCAAGTCCAGCAGGGCTATATAACTTATATAACTTAAGCATGGATCTGTTGGCCAAAAGTTCTGTCGAAAAGTGGTGCAATAGTCATCAAATATGGTTGCAAATCTTGTAGATTCATATACAATCTAAGGCCTTTGTTGCACTTCAATGCGATATCTTAATTGAAGCTCTCCACAAGTTATCGGATCCAATTCAACCTACTGGAACTTATGCTGTGCCCATCAGATCTTTATAATGATGCGAGCTTGGACTGTTGGTTAAGAGTTCTCTCTAAAAGTGTACGTGTAATCATAGCATTGGAGTACAAAGTTTGCATCTCGAAGATCTATATCGATACTACTATTATTACAGCGACAGCTAACTTTAAGCGTTTGACACACTTAGAAAAATGCCTTAGTATCATAAAGCACCACTGTAAGCCAAATGCGCAAACTTTTACTAGAGAATTAGTTAAATCTTGCTCATGATTAGTATTTATGCATATAATTTTATATTTATATTTTCTTTTTTCCGTCTGACCATTTATCAAGCTCTATTAAATTGGCTCGCTTTAATTTTAGTTAAAAGAAAAGTCTGCTTAATTTACCGACTGCCTTTGATTTTTACCGCTCTAAATAGCAACGGCACTCTTTGTGGCACGATTATGCACATTTTAGAACTGTTGAAAGCAAAATGTATTTAAACTTTGAATGGGTTATTGCGACATTAATCTTAATATTTATTAACATAATTGCATACATTAACGAGCTTAGCTAAGTGTGTTACTCGACAATAATTTTGGACATTAATATATACAATGTAAATTATAATTGAGTGACTTTGAGAGAAGGCGTAGTCTTTGACACTCTTCTTCTTCCTTTTAATTGGCATTATAATAGCGTAGAGGCGATTAGTCGCGTTCAACGAAGTGCGGCGGACATTTCAGCTGTAAAAGTTGAGTTTTTGAACATTACAGCTTTGAAAGACAGTGAAAGATTGCCATTTTCTAACACAACCCTTGATCATGCCGTTTTACGTCGTCTTTTCAGGCAGTTGGTTATGACTTGATCATCCTCAAGCTTAATAGCTCGGTTCTAAACTGAGCTCCTCTCTTTTAGAGTCCAAAACTTAAAATCCGTCGTATAGAAATTACGCTAATAATTCGAGGGAATGTACATTTATATCGCACGAAGCTCTTAGAGCCTGGAGTTTTAATGTAAGAAAGGATTTCTAGGCCGAGTTCCTTAGGGATCCATATGTAAATTACTTTTGGTTCTGAATTTGAATATGCTCTCTAAAAACAATCGGTTTCACACGAAAAGCAAGTCTAACTGACAAAGTTCGTTCTATAGAATTTATAAGGCAATTGTTTTTGATTATGAGAAAAAGTAAGCTCTGAGTCTTCAATCTGAGTACAAAGAATAAACCCCTTAGGAAGGTAGACATTGTTTAAAAAAAAGTTTCATGTCAAAAGTATTGTATATTCAGAACCAATAAGGTTTCGTATGCGATTCCTTTCCGATTACAAACTCAAATTAATATTTCAGAATATTTTTTCTATTGTTGAAGCATTGCTTTGCCTAGAAATATTATATATGGCTCAGGTGCTTGTCAATAACGAGTTTTTGATTAGCATGTTAAAGAAAATTCATGAAAACTCGAACTTTATGTTAGAAGAGATCAGTATCCTTCACATACCGTACCCCTTTATTCACATAAAAAATTATTGATACCAGTGATTACCAGTGATATTTTAAAGACTTTTTTGTAATTAATATACAGTTTGAAAGCCACAGCAATAAGTTTAGATCTTAAGCACTGTTGCTCAAACTATTTGAACCTGAAAGGTCAAACTAGTTGAAACACTTCAACCGGCATCAAAACTATGAAACTAGACAGCATAATACCTTAATTTTAGCTTATAACCATAATTTGTTAAAACGTTTACAACAACCGAGTGTTCTTCATAAAATCGCTACATATTCTGGAACGAAAGCAAGCAATTCGCAATGAAAGAAGAACAGCAAATAATTTAGGCATGAAATTACATACCTCGCCAAAGAATATACATAGAAGAAAGTAAAAACAAAGTAAAGAAAGAAAAAACCCGAACCAGCACACCAGCAGCGCCAATGGAACCCAGAAATGGCCAGGCGCAGCAACTGGCTTGGTGGAGCCACACACTTTGGTTGTGCGCAACGAACAAGCTTAACACTTGAGTGCCTTCATTTCGTTGCTTAAATAAATCAACAGGAAATTATAACAGCAAAAAGAACAAAAAAAAAATTATAAAACATAACAACAGTTGAGCATATTTATCGGCAGCTAAACTCATCAGCATATCTAGCCGACATGCCATGTGCTGAGCCATATTGCTGCTGATGATGTTGCTGATGTCTATGAAAAAGTTTCATTCAACATATGATAAACAATAACATTACGACCTGTATGAGAGTGTGTGTATTATATACATATGTACAAACAACAAAAACAACAATACATAAAAAGTCAACAAAGAAAAAGCTAAGGGCATCCGCGCGTACAAATGAATATTAGTAGTCTGTTGAACTGCTCTTTGTGCGCCACTCTCCCTCTTTCCGCACCGCACTACATAACTGCGCGTATTCGGCTCACAGACGTTGAACAAACGAAGCCAAGACTCATTATGGCAGTTCACTGGCGTCCAAAGCAAACTAAAAAGTGTCAGCAAACTGTGGCAAGTGTCATTTGGGTTCAAAAGTATCATGCGGCGAAATCCAGAAGATCTGGCAATATTAGCACTCTAACTAATAAAAGCGAGTCCAAAGTGGAAATGGTTGAAGACAAGTTTTCAGCAGTAGAGTGTATTTTTTTCTTGTAGGAACTTACCCATCACTAAGGATAAAGATGAAGAGTAAAGAGAACTTAAAGAAACGTCGAAGTATTAAAGGAGAATTACAATGAGCTTCGATCCATAAATCACGGTAGTCCATTGTTTTCAGTATCATTGAAACTGAAATTTTTGGATTTATTGTGGTAAAACTTTCGGTAGTCATAAAAATAGAGCGTGTTTAGTACCGTTGAAAACTAGGGAAATAACAAATGATTCAACATCACTTCCGAACACTGTGTCGTAAGCTATATACAAACGTAGTATACCTTAAAAGAACGAATAACTCATTAGATGGCCTAGTCTTCCTCAAGCTTCATAATTATTCCATACATTTTTCGAAAATCTGCTAGTCTTCCTCGAGGAAAAATTTTGTTTATTTGTCACCGGATGTCAAGCTCTGCTTTTTCTGCAG
This sequence comes from Bactrocera oleae, assembly GCF_042242935.1. Classification (NCBI taxonomy): domain Eukaryota; kingdom Metazoa; phylum Arthropoda; class Insecta; order Diptera; family Tephritidae; genus Bactrocera; species Bactrocera oleae. The sequence continues at coordinate 9,375,046 of NC_091539.1, forward strand.
TCATAAAAGGAAATCGGTAGTGTTATGGTCGGGTTTTGCTACTAAATTATTACACACGGAAGAATTTAAAGATAGGTAGATTTAACATCATTTTTATTGGTACGAGAAACCTTCTGAAGATTCTCGAAGCTGATGGGTGAAACTGTTATTCCTCAAGTATAGACGCAAAATCCTTGGCATTGTCTTCGAAACCGTGCTCAAGCTCGAATGAAGCATTTGTAGAAAGTTAACACTAGAATTGGTTTTTGTTAAACTTCATGGTTCAACTCATTATCCTGATTATCCAGAGTGCTTCTTTTCGTTAATCGTGCCCAAAAACGTACAAAGACGCAAAAACTATATACGTTATTATTCGTAACTGGTTTGATGAACCTTAATGAGGACAAGTGAATGCTGAGGCTTTTTTTGATGAGATCACAGGAAAGATTAAGACTAGGGTTATGTACATTCCGCAGCAAATGCGCCATTAGCATTTCTTAACTATAATGATGAGCTCAATTGAAAAGAATGCTGAAAGAACTATTGAGGCCCGATCGAAGACGATCTATAGTTTTATTCGTTTATCAACGTTCTTATAAAGAAATAACGACTCTTGGTAGGCAAAAGAGAACGGAAAATAAAAATATGATAGATTCATACTGAAGTTTTACCGTACAGCGGCGGCTGAGCATAACTATTTATGAAGGAGATTGTTGGGTTCTATACCGCCACGCAACAACTGTTAGTACTATGTTCGTTTATTTACTACCATTGAGCTTTTTCGCGGCTAGAGTCATAGTATTTAGCTTCCAATGTCGCAAGCAAACCAACAACCATGCATTTAGCACTGGGTTCGGCTTCATGCCATCCAATTTACTGCTGCTATGCATAGTATGTTTGCATCATCATCGCTTTTAATTTTCATGTAGCTGTTGCTCCAATTGTTGCAGCAACAGCAGCTATGATGACACAGCACGCTACTGGCAACAGTCTAATTTGGCGTTTCTTCTTTATTTCTATTTCATATTTTCTTCACCCACTTGTTAGGTGTGTTGTGTTTTCATTAGCTGAAATTGGGCGCTACTCACATGCGTGTTTGTATGTATGTATGTATATTCTGTGCTTTATTGTGGCAACGCTGTGCTATGTAGCTTGTTTGTATGTAGGTCTCTGCAAACACTTTCTTCTCAACTTTGTCATTACGTGCGCTGTCACCTCGTGTGTTCGCGTACCCCTTGACACTTTAGGCTTTACGAGCTTTGTACTTTTACATAAACACATGTACTTAGATAAATACATAGATAAAACATACATATATAAAATATATTAGGGTGGGTCAAAAATTAACGAATGTTGTTGTTTCTTTTTTTTACGAAAGAAAAATTGGTTGATAGACACTTATAAGGTCTCTCCAAGTATGAGTTCTTTTCCTACCAAATCCACAAAACGAAATATGTTTTCAAAAAGTTGGCAGCGAGAAATGAGTTTTTCTATCTGACCTTCTGTTTTCTAAGCCGTTAAAATTAAGCGCTCATGCTTGGATTGCCTTTCTTAGAGGTGTCTATCAACCAATTTTTCAGAGTACCAAGCGAAAAAAACATTTTTTGTTTTTGACCCACCCTAATATATATACGTACATACACATGTCGGTACCCCCATATGACTTGGAGATCTACTTATTTTCTACGTAATCAGCGCGTTGATAATCGTTATGTTTGTGCGCTACTATTGCAAGTGTGAGTAGTTTCACAAAACAAGTTCAGTGACCTGAAAAATTTTATAGAAATTTCTCCAAGTAAATTTCGAAAACTTAGCTGAAACTTGAAACGCGAAAAATTTTGTTGTATTTCGGTAAGGCGCGCGATCTTGATAGCATACCAGTGCTTTAAACTTGTTCCATATAACTCTATTTATTTTGCATTCGCTCTTATATGGTCGCAGTGTTTCAACAGGGAACTGTTCTTTTGGGACTCGTTTCTGAAGTTTGCAACGTAACTAAAAGTCACGTGAGGGCAGGCCTCTTTAACTCAAAGCCAACCATATGTTTCTCATCTATTCTCTATGGCCTATTCTAACTCTCTTTTTCTCTATCAATAGCAAATATGGGGAATTTAGACATCTCAGTCCTTAAAAATATCAATATCGTTCGCGTTTGTGAACTCGTTTTGGTTAGAATTTTTATTATAAATATATTTTTTCTTTCAAACACTCGTTGAGTTATTGTTGCGGTTTTCGATTTGTACAGTAAATCAGTAAGATAGATCTGTTGTTGTCGTAGTATCCATATAAATAGGCTGTCGAGTTGTCTGTGCTTAGCCGAATATAAATCCGATCCGATCCGTTTTCTTAAAACCGCATTGCAAACAACCTGGCAGCCAAAGTTACCGTTAAGTTGTTATGTGCGCGTAGGAAACACAAGTCATTTCCGGTTGTAGACTTTGATGACGAGTGAGACGGCTTAGCAGGAGGTTTTCTGGTGTCAAAAGGATCTGGTGTCTAAAGAATCTATTAATCTATATAACGAAATAAAAATAGATATATTATGAGGTACAGAATTGTCGCTAACAATTAGATATTAATTTATTGACGTCGAGTTCTAGTAGTGAACTAAGGTTCGTATTAATGTCTGTCAATGAGATTAGTGAGGGTCGCAAAGGCCTTTTAAAAGCTCGAGGCCTCTTGTTGTTTCTCCCAATTATGAATAATTTCTATTTCTACTCTTTTCGACGGCTTAAAAGTACAATAGTAACCTCAGGTCTTCCCTGTTTTCAGTAAAATAGACACAGTGTTTGTTTTAGTGGTACCTAGCACTCAATTATAATTTTCACCAAATTTCTCAACTCTTTTTAACCGCGTTTACTTTTTCTTTCCTTTGGTGAGTGATTTCCAAATTGTATTAAAATTAATGACAGGTTATAGTTTAGTATCGTTAAAGCGCTCTGGCTGGCTGAAAGTTTACGTAAACTTTCAAAAAAGCTTACCAGACTGCCAGCTCACGAAACAATTAGCTTTGCGCCTCCTCTTACGCTCATACGCACGTACTTACTTGTATATGCAATCTTTTTTGCGTCTTTCGCTCAGCTACGGCCATTTATGCTAATTACCCCGCAAGTAGATCGTAAAGTGGGTGCACAAAGTTCATTTCGGTAAATACTAGCGCTGCTTCTTCGCCAACCGACAGCGACAAGATAATTTCATGTGCGTTACATGCAACTATTTGCAACTTTTTCGTGTACATACCGATCAACCCACTTGTCGGCGGTTACTGCCACTTACTAGGTTATGAGTATACAAATGCATACAATGTAGGTGCATGTACGCGCGCCCTCCGCACTGTATGGTTGTATGTGGACGCATGCTTGACTTAATGGCAATTTGCCTGTAATTTACTGCGCTTCCATGGAAAAGTGGCAAGCATTTAAGTGCTGCAAGTATGAATGTGGCAATAGTAGTTATTGTTTTTGTTATTATTTTTTTTTTATAGCAATTGGCTGCCTTAGTAGACACGACGCAGCTACTTCACCTACTTTTTTAGAACGCACGTACACTCACATACAAGCATACATACATATGTGCAGATGTTGCATGATTGCATGTCAAGCGCTTTTGTGCGTGTAATTTACTGTTGGGGTTTAAAGTTCGTTAGTCAACAATGTGGCAAGGTTTTTTTTAGAGCAACATACATTTTTTAAGGAATTTTTTAAATTTCTTTTTTAATGAAATTTTTTGTAATGCTTTAAAGTGTAGCAAGTATTGCACAATATGTTACACATATGTGCGTATGTATGTACATACTTAGATATATTATATTTGGTATCCCATAACTCTCTGGCAGATGGTACAGCGCCTTATGGCGTCATGCAGCTGGCGTCATTTTTTGGTTACGCTTCAGTGATTTTCAAACAGTCAAAATGCCTAAATTGAGCTTATGCAGCAGCTATCGTATTTTTACACGTTACAAGCCTAAACATATACATATGTACGTACTTACATCTATCCATACGCAGTGATGACAGCTACTCGTTCGCCTCGGCTCCAGCTTGATTAAATATATGGTAGGCAGAACAGTTGTTGTTGCGTAATAATAACTTTTCTGCTTTTGGACGGACTTTTTGTTGTATCTGGTCCGTATTATTTATTCTCCAGTGTATCATTAAATTAACCCAGACCCATATGTAAGATATTTTATATCTTCCTCTTGAACCTTCTAGTATTAACATGGTTACTAAGCCCAGATGCTCAGCACTTTTGGACCTTACCAAATTCAAACGTGCTGCAACACATTCTTCAAAAATATCCATAATTTGAGAAGAATCCCTGCATGATTCCTTCGATCTCATTCTAGACCTCTTTAAATCAATCTATACCATACTCTTTATTGTTTGCTTGAAGCTCGGTAAATACCCGTTTTTCTTTATCTTTTTTATACCAAATATGCATATGCAAGCATAAAAAATTTAGAGTCTTCTTTTGACTGTAACGACTACTTCAAATATCCGTTAAAATTTTTACTTGCATAAACCACGGAGCTCTGGATATAACCATGTACATATATGAGTCTACATTCTGCACTATCCTTTCAAATATTCGTATGTCCAACTTTAGAAGAGAAGACTTCTTAAATGATTATTCCTGACCCATCCTTTCAAGTATTCATACTATGTACAATTGGAGAAGAGTTCTTGATTGACTATAAAGAACAATCTCATCACATATTTTCTGATGTTTGCTGACGTCCAATCCTATCCGCTTTCAACTTCGTAATTATTCATCTTCGTCTTTCGTCTGTTACGGGCTTATCAAAAAACCCGTTTCTTGAACTACATATTCTAAGAATACGGTGAAAAAAGGTCGGGAGTCGTTAATACCTTTTAGTACAGCAACATTAACGTAAAAACTTCCTTTCTCTCTTTCTGAGTTAACAGTGTTGATTACTAGTGGCTAGAGGATAAGTTTTGGGTAGCGTGCTTATCATTTTACTACTCCCTTTCTATGTTGATGTTCCTAACTAATTGTCGGGAAATAGGACTCACTGAAAAAACTCATCACAGCGCCATCTAAGGAGTACATTTTATGGCTACAATTAATATTTACACCCATTTTTGTGTATTTTTTAATTTTTTCTCTTGAAACCATTTTTTGTCTGCTAAAAAAAAATTGCTGCGGTGACAAAGTCGGTAAATACTTTTATTTGCACGCACATTGTTTGCGTCAAGTGAGTCGTAAAGCGCGCAAAATATACGTCCGACTGCGTCAGCCGCCGGCTGCCGTGGTCTGAATCACTTATTACGGGAAAAGAAATGAAAATGAAATGCCAACCGCAACTTCTATGCGCCACTACTCCGAATTCCAGCTTTTGTCTACCGCGCTGCGTGGCCATTACAGCGCCAACACACAAGCCACTACGCAGTTATTGCGTTAAAGTGGCAACTCGCATGAAGCTCAGACGCCATTGCCACCATAGCAATGTATTGCGTGCTTTTATTAACTCGTCGTTAACGCTGGTTGTGGCGCATTTCACGCGCACGCCATGAAAATAGAGTGAGTGATGTATGGCCGCGCTCAGCGCGCATGATTTTCACTGACTGCATTTTTTCGCACATAATTTTTATTACAGCGCGAAAATGAACGCAAACATTTTGAAGGGAAAATATTTACGCAGTCTCGGAAAAGCAAATAATAAAAAGAAATCACGAAATTTCTAAATATGTTTGTGGCATCAACTTGTCGCCAATGAATCATTTTCTGCGCTCGACTTTGACAGCTGTAACAAATTTTCGTTATGATCACGAAGGTTTTTGCTTCTTTGTAATATCCATCTTTTGCAAAAAAGCGACTTAGTATAAAGCTGAAGGTTTATTTAGAACTACTAGAAAGTGTACTGGGATAATCCGAAAGTACTGAAATTCTACTGGTTCTGACTATGCTCATTGATTGATGAATTTTAAGTGATTAGATTACATTTAATATATTCACCAATCTGGACTGTCCTCACTGACGTTGGAGATTTATATACTCATAACAACTCATTGTGACCAGGCGATCGACGCTGACATTTTTCTCGCCACAACTCTATTATATTGGCTTCGGCAGCCTCACTCCACATTACTCTCACTTTTTTGATACTATTTTCCACCATATTCACTTTTTCACTTTGTCAGTTTGTAGTGTCTATATCAGCTGTGATAATGTGATAAATTTCCCTGAAATCAAAGTCGCACAGGGAGATTTCGAGTAGATTGGCTTCAAATCTCTTCGGTGACGTGATAAAGCAGTGTAATTTTTGCATGGCCAAATCTTAGTAAAGCTATGAGATTAGTGAGATAATCTACTCAATAGCCTAAATTTCGTGCTTAAATGTTATTCAGCTATGTGTCCTTTCCTTGGATTTAATTTTTTGTATTCATGAAACTAACATTTTAGTATTAAAGTCAGCGATTTTCATATCACTACGAAAAAATTCTTACATTTAAGTTTTTTGAAATTTCTTATTTCCATTATAAATAAAATATTACAAAAGCAAATTGAAAATTCGCAAATTGGCGTTCGAGCTGAGTTAGAGCATAAACAAAATCGATAACAATATAGTACGGTGCAGACTATCAATTTATGAACTTCAAGTGCAACGTTAAAACATTATAACTTAGAATATTAATATCAAGCGCATTTTTTTAACCTTATTACCATATGTTAATACTTTATTTTTGTATAAAATGTTACATATGAGTTTTTTCTTTAATAAATCAATTTTTTTTATTACTAAGTCATCAAAACAATAAGTACCTACATTTGTATTCACAATTAATATCGCACTTACTTCGACTTTAAACTTCCGCACCGTTTCCAATTACATCTTCATCTTCACCACTGGCAAATTTTGTCATTTGCCTCACTCTCACACCTCTCTACATATTATATTATATTTACCGAGGCGTTGGTGCCCTTGTCTTCACACTTACCATATTACCCAAGCATTTGCTTACAAATGCAATAAAAGTACAGAATTAGAAGAATCTTAATTTGCTTGTTAAACAAAAAATACTTACATACGTTTCTACAATTTCACACTTGCTTGACTGCGTGCGACTATGTTACTTTGCCTATCCCGGCACTTCACATTAAAGCCCTCTCGCATTCGTACAACAAAAAATATTGCTACACATTGTCATTGCTTAAGGTGAGATCACATTAGGTTACGTTGAGGAAGGGGCGACACGAACAAAGCAGGATTTCCTGCAAGTTGCGAATTTTTTTTCTTCGAAAATTGAGAATTAAAATTTTTTAAAAAGAAATCATATGATCTAAAGTGCCTCTGAAAACGTTTTTTGTAAAGATCGATAGAAGATTTTTCTTGACTTCAGGAAAATTGGGGTTTCTCTGTTAATTCCCAAGCTTTTATTCCGTTCACAGTTTTATCGTAATAATACAATACATATAAGTTCTTTCCGTAACCAAGTATCCTGTGTTATCGTTTATTGTCGCATAGTGCGTTTACACCTTAAACATAATGATATAAATTGCACATAAATGTAGCGGAAAGTGGCAACAACTGAGGTGTAGTCGTTTTTCCGATGCTGCCAGCGCTACTGTGGCATGCCTAACAAACCAAAGTATTTTCGTACTTCGTGCTGAATTGCCGAAAAGACAAATTGAAGGCAGGAAAATGCCATGAACTTGAGTGAAGTGGCATGGAAAAATTGTGCACAACGCCAAACATAAATATATGTACGTACATATATACAAACATATGAACATATCTCGCGCTTGTGGAGGCCATTTTCTGATATTTATGCGCGTTGGGGTATTGAACTTGAAAAATTATTTGATTTTTTTATGACAGGGTTGCATGCTTAATGTTGAACATTAGTTTGAGTTGTGAACGACTTGGTTGGCTTGGAGAGAGAAAAATTAATTATTAAATAATAAAATAAATTGCTTTTAATTTTTTATTTTTGAATTTGTTTTGAAAATTTTTAAAAATGTTTGTATGTATTATTTCCAAATTTCGCGTTCAGCAAGTTTTATCACCGTCATATCTTCTTTGCTATTTTTGTGCTTATGTCATTGTATTTTGAGCACCCACATAAATTTTTCTGCTTATATCCAAATATTTGTTTGTCTACATGAGCATATCCGCCTGGCTTATAAGATCTTATAATATTTGTTTATGTTTTTGAGAGCAATTCCCGTATGCTCTACATATTTATAAATATACATACCGATGTACAACAACGCACTAAATTTCTAGGCAAATTGAAATTTTGCTTATTTAGAAAATTTAAAAATAAAGCACACAGAAATGGTAGATGCCATAATATATAGAGGCAATAAAAATGTAGATTAATACAACTGTACAAATATATGCAGCTATATTATGTACTTATATAGGGTGCCTTTAAATGGTTTAAATTATTATGAAAATGCGAAACAAATTTAATAAACATCTTTTGCTAGTTTAACGTTTAGTTTAACAGAGTTTCACAAATAAACTGATTATGAAACTTAGTGCACCGTTAATTGGGCTCTGCGCATAAAATAGTGACTTAACGACTGTCAACCGGCATTTTTTTACCGCTAAATTTGCTTAATTTCTATGCTTTCTATGCCAGTTACGTTAGCTTTCGTCGGTGGCTTCGTACGGCATAGTTCTCACGAGCTGCTTTTCGTGCGCCAGTTAGTTGTAAATTATTTATATGCTACTTTCTTCATGGTTCTTCACAAATGTGGATAGTTGCTTGTAAACAAATTGACTTGGTTGTTGTTTTAAATTTTATTTCATTCGCTAAAACACTGTGGTGTTCACAATTCTCAACAGGTTTATATAATATTTTTAATATATTAACGTGTACATCTAAAGAATTAACAAATCTCCAAAATACTAGTTATTGTTAAAGCTACGGTCGTTATAATGACGAATCATTGACCTGAAGCTGGAAAAACAGCCGTTAGCTTCGGAAATAAAGATCAAAATGTGTGTTATTTGCATAATTGAGGTAACCAGGCTTTTGAGGTTCTAAATGTTCTGCTGATATCACATTAAATAATTTCGGAGGCTTGTAGTTTACATTCAAGTGAATAGATTATAATTAGAAAGAGACGATTCCAACGCAATAGCTCTTGTAGAAAACTAATTTCCGCACTAACTTCACCTAAAATATTTATAAAAATTTGGTTTTCTAACGAATCTGCAATATTATTGTCAGCGCTTCAATTTGAAATAATTTTTATCATCGTTAAGGCGCATCAACTTTGGGTACAGATTCCAGTTCTTCGAAAGTTGAATTTATTTTAAAATGCATATTTTTCTACTTTGCAGCAAATGATAAACAAAAAAGTGTGTAAATAAAAGTTAGCTGGGTGCTAAACAGTTATGACAAAAATCGCCAAATATAACGGTACTAATTTGTAATAATAAACAGGCGTTCAAAACACAAATACTCGCACAATATAAAAATACTAAAGAAGAATACTCAGCTATTTACTAAAAAAACAGTACTGAAGAAGATTACGGGAGTGGCTGCTAGACAAAAAGAGTGCTCGCAAAATTTAACGGTACTAACATAGGATACTCAAGTTTTACCAGAAAAGACGGTGATTATAACGGTACTAAGGTCGCTATATATAACGAGTGAAAGTAAATAAATAATTTAAAATAAAATTAAAAAACCAAACGTAACGGAACCAAAAAATACAATATTCATAAATCACAACCCTAAAAAATTTTGAAAAAAAGTAAAAAAAAAATACAGGCTGATTAAAACAACACCTAAAAATTAAGCAAATTTAAAATTAACTTGCCGCTCCTGCCGCAAATTTTAGTCAATATACCAAAAACACAAAAAAACATAACAACAACAACCAAAATGAATTGCGTCGCAATACCACCACCGGAAGAGAAGCAGCAACCGACACTGCAAATAATGCACAACGAACTGGTATTGCCATCGCCGCACGCCCAACCGGATGTCAACAACTGCAGCAACAGCAGCGGCAACACATCAAAAACGCAATCACTGCAGCGTACCACACACCTGTATTGTCGCTCGTTGGAGAAGGAACGCGGCGATCGACGCACTTCGTCGCGCGGTTTAGCTTCGTGTTTGCGCGGCGAACGCGATGAGTTCGTCGGTGATTATCGTGAGTTGCGTCCGCGTGCGCAACAAATTGATTTGCTGCCGACAGTTATGATTAGTCATGGTGGTGCGGATAATGTTGCCGTCGCTGCAACGTCTGGTGTTGGCAATAACGGAGCTATGGAGTCGCATGCCGATGCGAGTGGCAGGTGTAAGTGTTTACATTGATAAGTATATTTAATTGCTGTGTAAGTGTTTTGACAAATGTCACCTAGAGAGCTGTCAAGTCAACTGGCACGCTGAAATCATGCAAGGAAAGAAAGAAAGAAAGTAGTGATGAAGGATGAGGAATAAGCAAGTATAGTTTTAGGCGCCAGAAGTGAATGTTAAACTAGTGAAAACTATGTCAACTACTGTTATTTTTAATTAAAGTGGCAATCCTTAAAATATAAAATCTTTAGCAATTAAAGAATGTTGTTTTGAGCAATTTTTTATAAAATCTTATTATATTTTTAAAGTTCAGCAATATTAATATCTTTCATACAATTTTTGCAATAATTTATTTGTATTTTTTTACATTAGTTATTTTTTTAAATTAATTAATAAAATATTATTTTTTATTTAATAAAATTAATAAAATTTATTTAATACTAGGAATATTGTGTGGCCACTCTAGTTGAAATAATAGAGAAATTTCGCTTTTTTAGTTTTTATTTTAACAATCATCTGGCAACTCTGCTCAAAAATATTTACACTATAATATGTAATAATAAAAATATTCTGTGGCCACGCTGGTCCTAATTAGTTAGAAACTGCGTTTGTCAACTAAAAAATCAGCTGGCAACTCTGGTCAAAATTAATTATTTAACCTATCCAATGTTCTTTTTAAATTAATATTTAAACTTTTTCAATAAAATCAAACATTTATAGGTCATCTGGCAACTCTGATCAAAATTTATAATTTAAACTAATTTCAATAAAATTGAACAAAAAATTAATTATCTTTTCACTAAAATGGTTGGCATCCCTGTTGCAAATAATTTTAATAATTCCCTTATAATGCTAAATTAGTTGTTTTTTAATTGATGGCAACCCTGTTACAAATAATTTGCAATAATTCCCTTATAATACTTAATTAGTTGGTTTATTATTTTAAGCTAAGGAAATATTACTCACCATATTGCTAAACATTTTAAGATAAGTTGGCAACTCTAATCCAAACATAGATGAAAAGTTTTTGTGGTAGCTCACTTTAAAAAACAAAAACAAAATGGAAATAGAATGCTCTTTCCAATATTATAAAGTTAAAATTCCAACATTTTCTTTGAAGTGATTTCAATATTTTTTTATAAATAATATGGCAACTCTATTTATAAAAGGCTTTATCCAAACACCATTTCAGCATTATCGTATTTTTCCATGTAATTTAATTAAAGCTACTTTAAAAGTCTCTCAATATGGCAACTATGTATATACATTTTGTATTGAGTATTGCAATACATTGGCACGTTGACCGCTCGCGTATATCTTAATGTTTTTAGTAAGCAAAAAGTGCAGCGAAAACTGTTTGGAGAATGATTTCACGCATACTAAACAGTTGACAGCACGACGAGCGACTGTGTCAGCGTGATTATTCAAATTGCTTTTCCACATTTGGCTTGCAGCCGACAAAGAAAAAAAGCCATAAAATGCCAAATTAATAAGTTTGCAATGAGTTCATCGCGAATTAATAATTTTTAAGGGTTTTCATGCGGCAGCAAGAGCAAATAGATTTTTATAAATATGTATGTATGTGTTTATATGTATCTTCCTATTTTTTTAAACGACAAGCTTACTATCTATTTCCAAATGTTATCATAAAAAAATAATAAATTCGACTTAACAAATAACTGTCAGGAAAGCTTTATAATAAAGTAATATAGAATAAATTTCAAAGCATACATAAATTTTTTTTAATAAAAAATAAATAAATTAAATTTTGAATTCAATATATTTCTCCAACCATTTTTTTAATATTTATTAAATATTTAAACAAATAACTATTTTATGAACAAATTTTATAACAAAATTTCAAAATAGTTATAATTTTCCTCTTCTATTTGAAATTATACAAGTGAAACTAATATAAGCGTGTTAATAAAAATAGAAAAAAATAGCAATAATACAAATTTTCTAAAATAAATAAAATTTATTATATTTATATTTTAATGTTTTATATTTTTAATGTTTGAAAAACATAAATCAAATAACATAAACTCTAAATAAAAATATTAAATATTTCCAAATTTTATAATAAATAAAAACTTAATAAAAAATTACACAATTCTGACCAGAAAGGATCCTAAAAAAATAAAGAAAGAATTAGAGTTTTGAATTAAACAAATAAATAAATTTTTTCGAGCCCAAATTATTTTTTTCGATCAGTTTATTTTTAATATTTATTGAGTACTAAAAAAATAAATATTTATTAAGTCGAAGCATAAATATTTTATAAATTAAAAAAACAAAAGTTTTTTTTTACGTTAATTAATTAGGGTGGGTCAAAAAATCGAATATTTTGAATTTTTTTTAAATGATAATAAGAAAAAAATAGAAAACTAAAGTTGGAGGACCTTCCCGTTGCAATTAAGAGCTCACACTTGGAGACATTTTCTCAGAGGTGTCGGAGAATCTATTTTTCGGAATGCCAAGCGAAAAAAATAAATATTTGAAATTTTTGGTCCACCCTTATATACACTCTATATGTATATAAATATATTGTAGCAGAAGAAAATAATTAATTTTGCCTTCACACCTCTTAATCCCAATGAGCAATTTGGCACAAAACCCAAAACATTTTTCAGCTACTTAATACAAGTGCTACTTATTCACATCTCTTTATGTCGATATGTGTGAGTTTTTGAATTTCGGTTAGTATTTTTGTAAAATTTGTAAATATTTACAATTTTGAAATTAGTTAACATTCTTACACTGGCTTATAATCAGCGTCAAATATCCCACGAACAAATGTACAAAATTCGTGCAATTATCTTCCGCATGAACTAAATTCTAATAGCAAATATTTACATATGTATATGCACATATGTGCTTGTATTTCCCACATATATTTATTTGTGCAATGCATACCTACACCCCTCGGTCTGCCAAAAATTTTTATGACCCAATTTCGCCGCATTTGCCAGCTGTACTTCGTTGTAGGCGGAAATAAATATTTTATTTGGTTTATATTTACATATTGTAAAGTGGATGATGACCACACTTCTTGTTTCACCATACTTCTATAAGATTTTACTACTTATTTAAATCGATTCAGGCAACTCCTGCGTTTTCCGTATTTGGTTATATGAGTGTAAGAGTTTTTATAGTCCAAGGATTGCAAATTGTCCCAAGAAGCATTATCCGAAACTTTATCACATTTACTGTAAAAACTACCTATTGTTTGCTCTCATCTTCTTGGCGTTGTAAGCAGCGCTCTTGAAGTCTTCTTACTCCTCCTCATCGATCCTTTTCTTTTCTTCCTATTCTACTTTATTCTGCTATCTACCACACTTGCTTTTTTCTTCAAAATTGTCTTTCAATCAGTATCTATTTCCCCACTCAGCAGCTCGCTAATTCTTCAATGACACCAAACAATTTGAGTTAGTTGTAACTTAAATTTAATTGAAACGAAAAGCGTAAATCACTTAAATTGCCGAACACTAATTACGATGTCGACATTTCCTCATTTATACGTCAGCAACTGTGTTAACAATTGCTAATAAACAACAACAAAAGAGTATAATAAACAATTACCAATGAGCTGTTAAACAATATGTGTTCACGAACTTTCCCAAATTGTGGGATGAGGTAATACAATTTTTTTGTTTAGGTTGTTCATCAGTTCATAGTAAATAAAAAAAAGTGGAAAGAGTTGCCAACGCAAAGTACTTTAGCGTAAATTAATTTTTTTCGGCAACTCAAAAGCCTCTACATAACTCTGCGATACGTAAAATGTAGTCTCATCAGCTTAATCTCTCTAAGTCACAGCACAAACTCCTTTTAGAGATCTGGTAGCACTGCTGCTTTTAACATTCCCGCTTAAATCTTTAAGACTTGGCCCTTTAAAGAAGTATAGTAAAGTAGTAAGCACTAGAATTTAACTATCATCCTTTGAAAGGATCTTAATAAGGTTTACGATTTCAGTTCCGGAACTAAATGAAAAAATTGTGGATATACCGTTGGTCTGGCCAAATTTCTTGTCCTTCTGGTCTCACCAGCAATGACACCAGCGGTCATGGGGATCCGAAACTGTTTGAAGCTCTAGGCGTAGTATATTTTGGTTGATGCTCGGAAGATCTCTCGTTTACCTATAGTTTTAACTTTTTTAAGTTATCTGGTCTTATATTTTTTCCGGCAGACACATGTTTTAGCATGTGTTCGAACTTCTATCAAATCTGCCTTTTTAAATATAGTTCAATCGGTTACCCGAAGATGTGTAAAATTTTCCTTTAAGTTCGCTATTCATCTTGATTTAATTCTTACGTAAATAGTACGTTTAGTTCAATTTTCGCCTAATTTGGGGTTAAATTTAACCGATGGAAGTAGAAACGAAACAAAAATTAATAAATTGTGCTTACAGACATGAAAACTCCTTGCAAGAATAAATTACTTAATGGTATCGGTGCCTGTTAGAGGGTTGTTCTCTTATGGAAGGTGTCTCATGGAATGTATTAGTCTTCTCTGTCCTCAAAAGATAAGGAATTTCTAGAAACAATTTTTAATCTCCTGCGAAACGGTTTTATTTCTTTTCTGATGTCAGGGAAACGTTTTCTGGTTTCATCTGCCCTCCAATGACTCAAGGATCTCGTAGAGTTGCTTTTTATGTAACTCAAAATCGACCTTAAACATTTAGAAACGAACATCCTTCGAAATCTGAGACAAGTAGTCTCCTGAAAAAGAGTATCCAGTCCCGTCTAACAAGGGGTATTTCTAGAGTTAAAAATCGGGCTTAAAGATTTTTCCAGAAAATATTTCGAAAACTTAGTTGTACTAGCCGCTGTATAACGGCTTAAAATTTTTGGAAAATCTAATAATGCTCTTGAGCTTTCGGTTTTACAGTAGCTTTGACAAAGTGCAAATGCTTAGAGTTTTGAAGGTTATTCGGTTGAAACCGAAGTTAAACGTTCGTCGTTTTTTTTTTGGTTTCACTACCTTGCTGCTTCAGCGTTTCAACCGATGTTTATGGCTTTTCGAGGAAATTTTCCAGACATGCCACCATACAATAACAAAACCAACACCTGCAGTCAACCGTTAAATTATCGTGTCTGCTTAGTCATGCTATTTCATTACTTTGTGTTTTCGAATTTTTTTCTCACTCGGCGCTGTTTTTTTAACAAAACCATTTATTTTTAAGTTTTATTATCACCGTTGTTGTTTGTTGTTGCTAAGTTTTTCTTTATACCACAAGGCATGGCGAGTGCGTCTTTTAATTATTCTGCCATATGCTCGCGATTTTCTTTTACATCAGTATTGCGAATGTGTTGTTTGGATTAAGGCCAACGCAGACTTCAAGTTTTGCAGAACGCGCAACATGTGTGTGGTTCATATTCATATATAATATCAGATTATATATACATATGTTTATAGATATCTATACGCACAGTGGGCATGGTGCAATATAAAAATGGTCAAAATATGTAAAGATAGAATGGAGAAAAACGTTAAGTGGTCTTAGTCCGACTACAGTTGTAAGAAACCTTTAGAAAAAGTGTCGTCATTGGCTGGATTACTAACGTGGATGACTAACGTATGAACCAGTATTTGTTTGCTGAAGTTCTCATAAAGCCCGGAGTTTGGATCAACCGATTTTAAAGCAGATTTTGCTAGCCGATTTTAAGCAGAATCCCTTCATTAACATAATACATATATCTCCCTTTATGAACCACTGTAACCTAATATATGAAAGTAAAAAAAAATAAGACAAACCGCGGGCAGCTTAGGAATACATTCAAGAGAGGATGGCCACTTAAACTTAATTTTTCGGCTACAATTAGCTCTTTAGCACCAGATCCTAGGTTATGAACTGAAACTCCAACAAGATCTGCAAGAATATACTAGGATAACTGCCTCTGCGTTACTTGATATCCGAGTAAGAACGAAAATCGAAACTTTTTCCGATATTCTTTGGCACTTCTGCGAAAAACGCCACAGATTGTCTCACACCAAAGTCTTATATGTATACCAATATTTATACAGCCGGTAACACTGTGCACTGTCGTTTTATTTTGCCTCATTTGCTCGCCGCTTTCATATGCGCTTATATATTACCGTTATAAGTTGAAGATTTTATGAGCTTAATTTTTTTTCTTTCCCGGCCAACGGCTGGCACTCATCTGCCAATCAGCGACATTTGAAATTTTTTGTGTTGCTAGTAAACAATTAAATGTTGGCGGCGGCCCACTGACCATTGTAAGCGCAATTGCAAGCGCTAACCTTTTACTGGGGCTTCATGCATGCCTGTATGGTTTTCATTGAACGCATTTGTGACCCGACTCTTAAGGGGGTTTTTGTGTTGCATGCGCCTGTTTGCTCTGTTTTAATGGCACAAATAAATTTAATTGAAAATGTGTATGTACGATGCTTTGGGAACCCGCATAAATAGTTGAACGGCGAAGCGTCTTAGTGTGTCCAACACATGATCGATTTTCAAAATATTTATTGAGTGCTGCTATTTAGAGTATTTCACCACAGTCTGGCCACATATGAAACAGCATGTAGTGTAGATTAGGTTAAGAGGTCGATCTTAACAGAGATGTCACTTGGACAGCTAAGAACGCCGGTCCACTGTGGAATAGCCGTTAAGACTTGAGAGAACAAAACAAGCCTTGCGAACCAACCTACGGGCTTGGTTAGTTAGGTTCCCCGTACCTTTCTACATATAGTTCTTTATTACAGTGCACGGCTAAAGCAGAGACTCACGATATCAAAGCTTTTTCTCTTTTAAGAAAGCTTCGTATAGAACTCATGAGTCGTTCAGTGACGTCTTAAAACTTGGGGGCACGGCAAAGCTTTGACTAAAGTTACAAATTATAACTTCACCTTATGATTTTCTAGGGAACGTGTCAGCCGTTATTGTAGCAGTACAAATTAGTTGATTGGTCTCGGTTGCAGTGAAGCCGCCAAGAGACTTCCAAATTTCATATTTCTGATTCAGTTTCTATAGAAAACCATAAGCTCAAGCATATTGTATGCAAATCAGTGTATACTTGTATTTTGGTATTGACGAAACTACAGTCGCCGAAGTCAATAAACAGACCGTTGATACAATAGTATAATATTCCTTTGTAATTAAATATATAATGAAAACAATTTAGTTATTATAAGATATGTATGTCAAAAATTTAATAATTTTCTTTATTCTCTTTTCAGGTGAGTACAAATCGAAAACCCTGCCACGCATCCATTTCGATACTTCCATTAATGATACGTCATTAAATGAAGGTAAATTATTAGTGTAAGATTTATAATGAAGAGAAACTCATAAGACTAGTGTAACATGAAGCAGAAGTAGGCCATTTTGACCTACATATATTGGATCTCTATTGCAGAGTATCTAATCGATGTTTTAGAAACTATTTCCACCAATCTATGCAACTATGAAAGATTAAGGTGTTGCCATCTAAGTAATTTAAGTATTAAGGGTAATAAATGTGTTCTGCTTTTCAACTATTCATCATACTTCAAGGTTTGGTCGCCTAGATTACACCCTTGAACTACCTTTTATATATTTCCGTCATATATAGACACAAAATAAATTGGAGAGTTTTTAGATAAGCTCTGATACTTACTGATTAGCTGTCATTTTATGCCAGCAAATGACAGCTACAAACAATAACAGCTAAGAAACGATCTTTAAACTGTGATTTTCATAGATATTTAATTTTATATATTTACAAAATTAACTGAACATAATCTTCAATATTCTACACTTTTGGTATGATTAGCGTCATAAGATTTAAAAAGCTGAAACAGTTGGAAAATTTATTAGCAAAGCCTTCAAAATAAATCTTAATATCGGCCATACGTCTTTAGCATTGCTAAATTGTTTTCCACAGCCTGATTTCTATTGAGGTCTTTGAATGGTAGAAACTCGCTGTGCAATGAATTAAGGAAAACTATGTATACGACTATTAAAAGTTCTGTACCTGCCGTCGTTTGAGCTTACATGACAACATCTTGACACATAGCTTTCGTATACTCAAATATTCATGAATAATAAGTCCAATACGTTCCTTGAATATCTTAAGACTTAATCTTTTGAACATTCAGAATAGTTTGGTTAGATGTAATTACAAGATTTATTCTAATGGCGCCATCTCTTAGAAAAGATACGAACTTTTCAACCTACCTCGTATTTGCAGCTTCTTGGGGAGACAACGACGACCGGTTACCATATACCATTTTTAACAGGGTCTCTAATGTTTCCTTCTGGGTGTTACAAGGTCTGTTTCAAACTTTATAAACCCTGTCTATGGTATAAAGGTGGCGAAACATTCTCAAAAGCAACGAGGCCAATATACATTTATTTGTTCATTATTTCTTAGTATGGTGGGGGGTTGCTTTCAATAACCAGTTTTTGGACCGATACTTCATGTACAAAAATGGAATTATGAATCAAATCGGGTAGATAAACATATTTTAGACAGTAACGCTACATAAGTATGCCGAAGTCAGTACACCATTCCGATTGAAAATTGCTTTTTACTTTTCTAACTTAGTTGACATGGGTCTGAGGGTTATTTCTGCACTTCTTCTTCGCTCTCTCTCTATCTCCAAATCTTTCTCTCCCCGCCTCTCCCTCTGTGTATCTATCTCTCTTTTGCTCTCTGTTTATTCATAACTTTCTATATATTTTTTCTCTTCTGTCTGTCTCTCTCTTTCTGTCTCTTTTTCAATCATAATACATATGCTATAATTAGCTTTGTGTTCACAGTCTCATGCCACATTCTAAACGTCACTTATTTACAGTTAAATGCTAAATTTGCGCTTTTCCAAACACAATGGCTGATGTTACATTATTTTCGGGTAGCCGTATGACACCACTCTTTTTCGAATGCGTCTTAAGTTGTTCATATATTTTGACATAAAATTTAGTAGCTACAACAAAGCGGTAGAGCGCCATATGTTCTTGGCGTTGAAACTTGAAACTCGTGCGACTTTTTCCGGCGCGCTCTACTTCCGCGGCACTAAGCGGTGTCTAATTAGATAGAGTTGAAAAAAAACATAAAAATATGTTCTGCAAATTTTTTTTTAGCTAAAAGTTAACAGTAAATTTTGAGCGTTTTTTTCTTTCTTTATACTTATAATTTTATTTTTCATTTTGCTTTTTTTAATGTATTCTCTTATGTCGGTATTATGTATTAACTCTTGCTGACACTGGCAGTTCCACGTTATATGGCAGCAGGTTTCTTAATATCAGTACCGGAATAAGAATAAAAATGAAGTCTAAACGCTCCTAAAATACATAATACTAGCTTTTAATGATTGTTAGCCTTATTTAAGAGAACCTTTGATTCATTATTTTTAAAATCTTGCTTATAACTTTGAATATAACCTTTTTGCCGGTATACAGTCTTTTATGTCGAATCTATTTTTTTATTTTAAAAAAGTTTGAGACACGGTAGGTATTAACCTCAGTTTCTAAGGAAGGTTAAAGCTTTTTATACTATTTCCATGTCAATCTACCCAGACTAAAGTTTGCTATAAGCCTTTAATCATGCTGACGAACGCCAAAAGTATACAAAATTATAACCGAGCGCATAATAAACTTAGATGATAGCCGATTCAACTGAAAGATACGACGTTTGCTATTGTAATCAGAACTATTGTAGTCGTCATCAGTCCACGAACTCCTGGAAATTGCTTGCAGCTAGCAAATGCTTTCGGCAGAGACATTTGGCAACGGGAAGAAAGAAAATTTCGTAAACGGGTTGGAAGATATTGAGAGACTGAGGCTACTTCTCTGGACCAAAATTAGTTTTATATGGACAATCAGCTTCTAAGCGACTGTGGACTCAGATGACTGAGAAGACGACTCCGTTTTTAAGAATGCATATATATTTCTATTCTCTAAATACATACATGCATATATACCTACATACATATGAAAAAACATACTTAAATTCATTTGTGCTTGTAAACCTTTATCGCCACTTCATGTGAATTTTTATGACAATGAAATCGTAAACTACCGTTTTTTTTTGTTATTTTATTTTTTCTTTTGCAATGTTGTTGATAATTTTTTATACTGTTGTTGTTATTTTTTTTATTGTTGCTATTCTTTTTCCAGCTGAATTTTCGCAACTTTGCATATTTCTACCTTGTTTTAGAGGCAGTCTGTGTTGTTGCTTTCGCACTTTAGCAGAAACAACAAAAAATATTAATAGTTGTTGTAGTCTGAAAGTTCTCAGATACTTCATAAACCAACACTTCGCTTCAATCACCTTCAATTACGGCGAATTATTTTTGCCTTCCGGTCATTTATGTCGACAATATACTTGCACTTTGTAGGCTATATATGGTACTATGTACATATTGTAGGTTAGTCCTTTCATAAGTACTTATATATTCAGATGTGAAAATGTTTCCGAGAGGAGTTTACAATAGGAGAATGAAGCACCTGGAAAGAATAAACCAACCTAGTCAGACAAAATATTGTTTCTAAAAATATTTTTTTTAACCAAATTGTTGCTAAAGAAATTTTTGGAAATTAAAAACTCCTAGAAAAAAATATATAAAACTATTTTTCTAATATAAGTTTGAAATTTTTTGGTTTTCTTAAAAAAAAAAAATATTATAAACAAAATTATTTTTTTATATAATTTTAGCTTTTACAATATTTTAAATAAGAATTTAAAATTATTATTAAGATTTTTAGGTAAGTTTCGAAATTTCTAAATAAACCACGATTTTAAATGGGGAAAACTGCGACGTTACAGTATGTATGTATAGAAATTTATTGGACTATTTTTTTTTTAATTTACTTTAAATAAAAACAAAAAATCGTAAATAAAACTAATATTTATTTTTAAAAACACAAAAATTAGAAGATTAAAATGTAATTATTTACAAAAATAAAAAAGAAATATTAACAGTAATAAAAACAATAATAATAAAAAAATTGAAAGTAAAGCAGTGTTATTTGGGAAATTTTATAGGTACCTAAACATTATGAAAATAAAATGAGTAAATTTAAATAATCAAGCAGAAATAAAAAAAATTAAATTATATAAAATTGAAACATTAAAATACAGTAATACTTTTCTTATAACCAAAATATTTTTTTTTACTTTTTACTGTTTTTTATAAAATATTTTTAATAAAATTTTTTTTTTAATTTTTTTAAAATAAATAAATTAAAGCAAATAAAAAAATGTTTCATATAAAATTTTTTTTATAAAAATATTTTTTACTAAAAATTGAGTAATAACTTTTTAACTTTTAAACAAATAAAATCGTTTTAGCAATTATATGTTATTAAAAAAAAGTTAATTAATAAATTAATATTGACGAAAAATTAAATGAAGTAGAATCAAAAACAATAAAACATAATATTTAGTTTAACTGGATTTTCATTTATATTACTTAAATTAATTTAAAAAAAAAATTGTTATGAAAAAATCACATGAACCGAACAAGTGAAAAATTAAAAAATTTAAAATAAACTTATTAAAATTAATTTAGTTACTTGGAGACAAATTAAATTAATTAATTAATAAAAAATATAAATTTATAAAATTACTTAAATACCATAAATTAATCGATAAAAATAAAGAAAATCGGTTTATTTTTTGCAAAAGTGAAAAATTAAAAAATACTATAATATTATAAAATATAATTAATTAATGGCAAATTTAAGTAATTAATTAATAAAAATATATCTTTGAAAAACTTAGTGTTAAAAATTTAAACATAAATAAGAATGCAATTAATTAATTAAAAACAGGGAAATAATTAAATTCTGACAGAAAAATGTGTTAAATTATAGAAAAAAAATTAAAAATAATAACAAAATTTGATATTCATTAAATTTTCATAAATACGTAAGCAATTTGGAAGTTAAAAAATAATGATCTCATGAAAATTGCTTAAACTTTATTTAAAACCAAATTTAATTATTTAATTAAAAACAAAATATAAATTAAAATATTGTATTTAATAAAAAAATTTATTTAAATGATTTAGATGAATAGATGAATATATATATACTACATATATATACTTATATATAAAATATAAGCAATTAAAAAAAAAACCTAATGTTTAAAAAATTAATTGAAAACAAAAATATAAAAGTTTTGGAAATAAAATATAATAACATAAATATAAACATATAAACTAGAAATTTTATTGTTTAAAAAAATATTTTTTAAAAATTTGCAGTCTAAACCCACTTTAACTCGTAAAAATTATTAACAAAAGAAATAAGTAGTAACCTTAGTTATCAATAAATACTACATCAATAAGACCGTCTTTATGGAATATTCATTTTTACATGCCAAAAAACAGCATTCCATATGAATGTTTAGGTCGCGCCTAAAAGCATGCTACGTTCAATCTGCTTGACTAGTCAAATAATTGTTGTCTATCACAGCCTATGGGTATGCAACGAATTTCATGTTGAAACGTGTTGAGTAGGCAATTTCATGACATTACATATATGTGTGTAATCGCTGCATATTCACTAAAAGTCGACAATGAATTTAATAGTGTGTTGGGAAATGTGTAAAGGTATGTGTGCGTTTGTAAAAATTATTTAAGAAGATTAAAAAAAGTTTACAATTTATGTAATATTTTTTTTGTCAATTAAAAAAAATTCTATTATTCTTATATCTAAAATGTGTTGTATGTACATATATACGAACATATGTAACAGTCGATCGAAAAACTATGGGTCCTGCTAAGTCTCAACTAATTTGTTGATTTACGAGCACATTTGTACATTCAATGTAATTTAAGAAGCAAGTATCCAAAGTAAAAATACAAAAATAACAATAGCTAAATGTGTTGTATATATGAATGTATACGCTTATGACGCCTCATAAAGCTGTCACTTAAATTATAAATCAATAATATTATCCAATGAAGTTATGAATTCAAGCGCAATGGAGCTAACAAAAATCTCAAATACATACAAACATAGGTAGACAACTATGTTTGTGTGTATGTATGCAATGTAACCCGTCTGTCAAAAGGGCGCAGAAGTGTTTTATTGCCACCTTTTCATTTGTTTTGCTACTTTTGCAACCTCTAGATGCTATCCCAAGGATTTTTGCGCCTTTGTTAATGCAAAATGCCAACTGTTTAACAACAATAACAATTGCATTTCTTTGCACAAAAGCTGCTGCAATGGAGCGGCATTAATTCTCAAGTATACTAGGTATGTGTGTGTGCGTGTAGTTATGTATTTTTTGCATGACATTCTTGTTCCGCTGCACTCGGCTTTTTGTCCATTGCTGTCTTACTACTTATTTCACCCTCTTCATGTGCATTTTCTTGTTTTTTTCTTTTTGTATGCCAAATGATTTACGATTGTCAACGAATGCATTTTTAATTGTCTGGGTTGCAAATGTCCTGGTTGTCCTTTATATAGAGTTACATTGCAAGAGAGTGCGAATGTATGCGCATGCATGTGTAAATATGTATGTATGTATGTATGTGTGGGAATGTGTCTGTGAAAGTATGTAGATCGAATTGTTAATGCAAATAAAATTATTTGCTAAGGAAAATACATATATAAATAATACAAAATTTTCATGATCTTATGTTTCGAAATTTTATTAAAAATTAAAAAAAAAATTTAATTTATTTTAATATAAAATATACATACATACTTATATAAAAAAATGTAAAAAAAAAATAAAAATTATAATAAGAGCTGTTACAAAATTTTTTAAATTTATATTATATTAACATAAATTTACAATATAAAAATTAAAAAAAAATAAAAATAAAAAGTAAAAGAAAATTGAAAAAAAAATTTTTAAACATTAAAAAAAATGTACAAATTATCAAAAATATAAAAAAAAATTTAATAAAGATTTTACAAATTTTTTTTTATTTATTTGAATATAAATTTACAATATAAAAATTTAAAAAAAAATGAATGAAAATATAGATAATGTAGAGCAACAATAAATAATTTTTTATCCTTAAACAACAAAATAAAAAAAAAACAATAATTAAATATAATAACAAAATGTAAATTGTGGAACAGAAAACTAAGAATAATAATAATAAATAATAAAATATACATAAAATAACAAAATCTGGCAAATATAAAAGAAAAAAACAAGAACAAACGTTAACTTGGGTTGCACGGAAGCTATAATACCCCACACAAATAAAAAAGTTTCCGACTTAATTATGATCGTTCAGCTTGTATGGCAGCTGTATGCTTTAGTTGTACTATCTGAACAATTTCTTCGGAAATTATACCGTAGCCTTAGGTAATAACCCATACAAAATTTTGTGAAGATATCTCCTCAAATGAAAAAATTGTCCACACAAGCACGTTATTCCGATCGTCTCTTTGTATAACAGCTGTATGCTTTACAGAAAAGCAAAATTTCAGATTGATATCTCAACAGACAGGCAGACGGACATGGCTCAAACGACTCAGCTCGTAGGCCAATCGTCTATATACATATGTATACATATTTTATAAGGTTTCCCAAATTTCTTGATACATATTTCGTGGCAAACTTAATAGACAATTTAAAGATTCTCTTTAGTATAAAATGTATATGGCAACTCTGCATACATTTCAAAAAAATTTACTTTCCAATTTGAGCTCCTCATAACTGCCTATCCGGCTATTTAAAAATTTCTTTGGCAATTTACCTTAACTCGCATATGTTGCCGAAATGTCCTTTTTCTCGGTCTATGAGAGTGTGTATGTACGTGTATGTTTATTGTGCTACTGACAGCCTGCCATATTATCGGCAGCAGCCGCCGAAGCAACATATTAATTGCAGATGTGCGTGCCCAACACAGCCAGTTGACTTTTCTCTGGATTATCCGCAATTTTCTCAAGTACTTTCTAAGCGTTGGTATAGTTTTTGCTCAGCTAATGACGGTACAAGGCATTCGACGGGTAGCCGAAATCAACACGCAGGCATGCAAGCAATTTGTGGTCACCACAAGAGATTGGCGCCAGAAGTAACAGACAGTTGTTTGCCACGAAGTGTCATGCGGTTGTCAAAATATAAACTAATGTACATACTTGCGTACTACAATTGTATTGTACGTAGACACACATACATATGTACATATATGGTAAATATAGTATGAATTTCGGGATTTTAGAGAGGGTAGTATTTCAAGCGTTCATTTTGAGGAAAAAATATTTGGTTTCAATTTAAAACAAGTTTCATGATATCTAATTCGGGATCTCGACATTTCGGGATTTTTTTTATTGGGTCTCACATTATTCTGAGTTCCATAATTAATTGAGCTTAACGCTCTGCTTTTTGAAAAACTATAATTTAAAATTTTCCGTCACAAGTAAATAATAATTTTTGAAATTGTCTGAAATTATTTATTGCTAGAACCTTTTTACTAAAAGTAGTTCTTCTTAATTTTAAATACTCTGCCAGAGGACGCAAACTCGCTTGTTATTTATATTCAATTTTTTTTTCGATATAGTCCCAAAAATATTCGGGATCCCGAAATTTAATAAACAAAAGTATCGAGGCTTTGGAAATAAAAATGCGATAATTTTATGCTAAAAAAACATTTATATTCACTCTATATTTGCTTAAGGCTTTGAATTTTTAATAATTTCATAAACCTGTTGAGAAGTAATTGATTGCTTTCGTCGTGTGAACGAAATTATTATTATACAGTGCTGATGATCTACAAATTTGCGAATCGTTGTTTATTACGAGATTGCCAAATATATTATGTCACTTCTTAAGTAATTTAACCTCATAAAATTATCTGAGTGAAGTTCTCTCAGTAGTGAAAGATTTACACATCTCATTTACACTCTCTTTGAAATAACTTAGACAGTTTAAATCTGATTTGTGAAGCCCTAGCTATACAAATAGTTCTAACTATTACCATTCGAAAAATCTGACATACCTTCCTACTTGCAGACACATTTGCAAAAGATTTTAACTGCTACTGATCTTCGCTCATTGCACCACCTACTGTTTCTATTTTTTCTTCATTGAAGTGTCTAACAATTAGCAAACATCGCTTTCCACTAAAAACCTTTCTTCTACTCGTATGTATGATGTGTAGTCAAACAATGAGGCAATTAGTTGGAGAGAAGAAATTCGTAACGTATGAAGATGCGTAGAAAATCAAATACATAATTTTGCCGTTACTCTCTCATTATCGTTTTACTTCGATATATTTTAGTACTGCTAATTAGCAATAATATATTATTTTAACCATATTTCGAAATAAAAAAATTCTGACAAAAATATTTTAATAATGTTTCAAATTATTTTTAGAAATCACGAAATAATCCCGAATTTCAATTATCAATCCCGAAAATTTCGTTCTTCCCAAAAAAAAATATTTTAAACAATCAGTAGCAATCTATAAAAATAATTTGTGGTTTTTTCGAGGCGAAAAAAAATTTCGGGATTGATAATTGAAATTTGGTATTATTTCGGGACTTGTAAAAATATTTTTTATTTGAATTTTGGAAGAATTTAATAAAAACGAAGAAACGGGGGAAATTTTCGGGATTGAGAATTTAAACTCGGGATTATTTCGGGATTTCTAAAAATATAATACTTTAACTTAGGAAATACTTTATAAATGGGTATGATAATTTTTCTCGACTGAAAAAATTTTCGGAATTGAAAACTCAGAATTCTGCAATATGTTTTTAAATTTTTTATTTACTATTTTACTGCACATATAATTCATATACAATCAATTATTAAAGCAGCTGCATTGTTGAAATTTATCCAACTATAAAAAGCAAAGAACAGCAACAACAACGCAATTAACCAGCCGACAGTAACAAATAACAACATGAAAACTACCACCACCAGTCGACCAACCGACCAAGCAATTGACCAGTCAACGAAGCAAACAAGCCACTATAGCGCTCCTGGGCTTCAGCGCGACAAAGCAGTCAAGCGTTTGGCTGATTGCCTCTTTAAGCGACGTGTCACATCACATATGAACAAACAAAACATGCAACAATCAATATGCCACGCTGACGCATGTAATGTATGTCTGCCAAGTTCGGTCTGCTGTGGACCCAGCTGGTCGAAAGCGAGTGCATGGTTGCATAGTTGAAGTTGAATTATGTCGCCGAAACCGGAAGTTCGTGACTAGCATATTAGTTTGGCAAATTGTTGTTGTTTATAATTGTGTTGCTGTTGTTGTTGTGGCATTGCCCCTGTTTATGATTACATGGCAGTTTGCTCTCTTGATGTTGTTGCTGTTTTATTTTTTCTAGTCAAGAGGTGTTTTTTATTGTCACCTCCAAAAAAAAAGCAACGAGTTAGCACTAACTATTCGCTATATCATTTTCGGAAGTTGGGTAATGGTCAATTTTGTTCTTGTTGTTGTTGTAAGTTATTGTGTTTTAGTCACGTGCTAACTGCATATGCGAGCGTATTTGGAACATTGTCTGCATTTCCTCGTTTATTTTCATTACTTATTGTAGTTATCAGTGAACTCTTTGCAGTTCTTCGTAAAAGAAATCACCAAAAATCGTGCGTTGAAAATTAGATAAAATTTTAATTTTGTAAAGAATTGTGTCACAAAATGCACGATTTCAAAATTTGTGTAATGTCGTTTCTTGGCAGCATGTTTTCTAATAATTTTGCTTCCCGAAAAAATCCCGAATAGTCCCGAAAAAATCCCGATTAAGCCCAAAAAAATTCTGAACTACATAACTTAAAAAAATACTAAAAAAATAGTTTCCAAAATTTTTGCTAGCAGAAAATACTGAAGAATCCCAAAAGTCACGAGTTAAATAATTTAAAAAAATAAACCGTATCTAAAGCGGAAAGTGAATGTCATACATTTCTTTCAAAAATGTTTACCTGCAAAAAATCCCGAATAATCCCGAAAAAATCTCGAATTACATAACTTAAAAAAATACTAAAAAAATAGTTTCCAACATTTTTGCTTGCAGAAAATATCGAAGAATCCCGAAAAGTCACGAGTTAAATAATTTACAAAAATAAACCGTATCTAAAGCGGAAAGTGAATGTCATACCAAATTTCTTTCAAAAATGTTTACCTGAAGAAAATCCCGAAAAAATACCGAACTGCATAACAATAAAAGTAAAAGAAGAAGTCCCCTAATATCCCGAAAAATCCGAAAAAAATATTCTATACTATATATCTACTTTACAAACTGACTTATAGTCTAACACTAAAGTATATCTTCATTTAAAAAATGAAAACTTGTGCAATTCAAAAGAAAATCCTGGCTTACATTGATCGTATTGTTCAACAAACAAAGTCGATTCGATGTAACATCAGGAATCTTAATTTTTGTACAAGCTTTCTAATGTCACTATTGAGGTATCTCACGGTATTCTCCATTATTCGAGTGTCTCTCTTAATTCTATATGAATATATTATATCTATAGGAAACTATTCTAACAAAGTTCGTTGTAGTTATAGAGCGTCAGGAAAAGGTAAAAACTTTTAAGAGAGTATATAGAAAAATGGAGTTATATAAGGAAATACTTCGAAAAAAGTTTACGAAGAGTGTCTCATAGAGCTGCTATATAGTATTTGAGTAACTTTTGCGTAGATAATGAAAAATTTAACATTTCCGTAGTAGTTTTGAGACCTCCAGGTGTTTTATTACATCAGCTAAATAGCGGTAATAGAGCTGTTTAGCTGATGTAATAAAACACCCCTACAGCTGAGCTTGAAAGAACTGCTCAATTCGAAACTGTTTATTTTTCGAATAACTCAGATTGGAACGTTTTTCGTAAGCTGCTTATCATGCTTGGCAGCAGAGTCAATGACATACTTATCAGCTCCAAAAGACACTAGTATTGGCCATTATTATCAGTCAAATTAACTCCCTATACAGCATTAATATCGGTTTTTTGTTATTTACTATTCTTCAGGCATTTCCGCAGCTTCTTGAACGCATACAGAATGTTCAATCCCTTTCCTTTGCTTCTTACCTATCCTACTTGGTAAACAAATCACAGCTTCCTCGCGTTCGCAGTTTTTTCCTGTAACTTACGAATGGGTAAATATACATAAATGTACTCACCTTGGCATATGGTTGTAATGCTTCCCCTACTATAAAAGTCGCTTTCCGCAACCGTTTTACCCCTTTTGTAGCTCCGCTGCAAGCAATTCTTCCGCACTAAACGTAATTGTGGGAACTTTTCGGTATTTTACAAGTCTTACCTCCTCAGCCAGCGTATACTTACTGTCCTGCAACGGGATATGTAAATATGTCAATCCATCCACTCAACACCATTTATACTTTGTGATTTTTTTTTTCATTTCATGCCTTTTATTCGTTTAGCCGCCAAATTTTTGTTCATCAAATTTATTGCGCAACAATTTCTTCATATGAATGTAGATCAGCTGCCTTCAGGTATTTGTGGCTTCGAAGGTAAAAAATCGTGGAGTTTTTTGTTTCTCTTTTTTTTGCGGGTTAGTACTCTATAAATAATTAGGAAATTATATGGTTATGCAAATTCTATATTGAAATTCATTTTTATAGTGGCTTCTTTTCAAATTCCGCTTCTTCACGCCTCAGTGCACTGTATATTTAATGAGGTTATAAATCTATTTAAATAATTAATAGGTTCTTCTTAACAAAACCCGTTAACACTTTATCTCGTACGTATATGCTGGAAACTCTCTCTTAGCGACGACATACCTATAAATTACAGACAGTGCAAACCATTACAGCTTCTCATTGTAAGCTGGCAAGCGTTTACCGAGTGATTACAGAATTTTCTGAAAAGCTAATCTCTTGTCCATAATGTCAATGTCAACGATATTTTCCTCAGAAATATAATATATGCTCCTATTCAGCATCATCTTAATTTCGGTACCACTATGTATTGAGAAAGCTCTTGTAGCTTACAGAACAGCATTTCATGCTACCTTTTAATAAACTCTCTAAAACCTGTTTTGCGAAACTATTTCTTATCATATTAGTTAATCTTAAAGTGAAAGCATTCTACCAGTTACTAAAACAATATCTCGTATTGATCATTTCTGAGACCAAACTTAACCGATGCCGTGGGTTATAGCGCTAAGCTACCAAACATTTCTGAGGTGCCGCAATCCACTATTTTCGAAGTGATAGTGCAATAACTAAGTAATAAAATAAATTGTGTAACATATCTTGATACTCCAAAACACTCCATGAATCATCATTTGAAAGCCTCTTGTGAATATAAGAATAGATGTGAAAGCTTGCTTAAGACCTCTATCGTGATTTCTAGTGTTCGGAGTACATCTAAGAGCTCCACATAACGAGATGACACAATTTAAACTCTCGGACGCGCCACTAAAAATGTATAAAAAGAATTGAGGCTGCTGAAGATGGAATTTGTCATCGTGTTAAGACGCAAGATGAGCTCTAAACGAAAATAGTTTTCGATTATCCGTGTGGTATCATTGAAATATCTCAAAAGTATAGATTTCAACCGATTTGGTTTCACTCGCAACTTATTTAAGAACACTGAGGTATTTAGGCGCCGACTTTTGGTTGTAATTCGACACCAAATAGAACACGCACAGAGCAAACTCTTTTCTCCGAAGACATTTCTGTATAAATTTACTGTAAATGATGGAAAGTAATTGGTTACAGTTTATAGGTCTGGAGGATTATGTAAGATCTCTTTACATAATTGTATTACACGATTATCCGATCAGCAAGCGCGTTTGGTAGCGCAGTACTGGAGCTTCGGCTCGATCAGCAGTATTTGAATCTTATTTATTACAGATATCGAGCAATAAACACAACAATCTTCTTTAGAACAATCAAGTATGTAACGGTTTTTAACGACATGCACATACATATACATATATATGTATTCAAATACAGGATTTTCAAAAGTATATAAATAAAGTGATTAGCTGCCGAACTTCCTGCTGCTTAACAAAAAAAAAATATCCAAACAAATAGAGAATCAGATTTTAAAGGGAAATGTCTACGAACTTGACGTGAATGAAATAAATAACAAGTAGTCAAACAAGAATTACAACTGGCTTATTTACTTAACCGAATCAACAACAAACACCCTTATCACAGCAGTGAGATAGTAACCACGTAAAAAAAAAAATAATAATAATCCAAAAAAAAATTCTTGCAAATCTGCTACTCATATTTCATGGCATTTTTCATGGCTTTTCCTGCACCTTTTACTTTCACGGTTGCCTACATTGCTTCCTTTCTCCGCTTATCTGATTGCCACGACTGCGTCGACTGACCGAAGTATGTACATTTCTGAAATGTAAAGTAACTTCGGTTATACTCTTGGTTTTTGTTGTACTTTTATATTTAGTAGGGAAAAAGGTGTAAAAATGTAAACATTTTACAATTTGTATTAGAAGATAAAACATGAAAAAGTGAAAACGGCATGGAACACATTTCAAAAATGTCGTAGTGCCAAGGAGAAAACAACAGACGCAAAAACCGAAATATTTTACAAATAAATAATGCAGTCGCAGATCGTGAACTTTAGCTAGACATATGCACTCACTTACATACACGTACCTGCTCGCCTTGAACTCTACACGCATTTGCGGTGATTCGTTGTGCATCGACATGAGGTCGAACGTATGTTGTTGGTCATACGAGAACTGTGTTATGTGGCACAATCATGTTGGTTATATTTCTTAAGTTCACAAATGGGTCAGATGAGCGCGGCATATTTGTAAAAAGTCGAAAAATTTAACATATTTTAATTTATTGAAGAAAAGCATCGAAAGCTCCGTTTAGTCTTCATACTTCTCTAGTTCCGAAACGAGCTCAAATACGTATTATTAAAGATATTGCCCTCATAAATCTAACCCCTTCAAACTGATTCTTATTTGAAATACTGCCTGTAAAAATCAATATAGCTTGAACTTCAAACCTTCAGCTCCCTAAAAATTGTTTAACCGCTCAAAAGAGCCGGTTTCAACGACTTTTATCTCGCTTATCTTAGAAGTAAAAATAGTTGTTCTTTCCATCCGCTCACTTTCAACTCCTGCCAGAAACCAGTTATATTGAAAAGCGATCCTGTTTAGGAACTCCAGCGCTGACGAATAAATACTCTACCAAACCCAAAGCTCAGCTCGATGGCTTCAAACTGCATAGAAAAGAGAAATGCTATATAAAAATGTATGATATTATGTCCCTGCAAACTCTAATGAAACTTAAAACTCTCTAATTATTACTGGCGCAGCCATTTAGCTTTGTAATCGATCAGTCCTAATATAGCAACCGAAATATATGTATGTATGTATATTCCCGTGCAGAGCTCTTCTCCCTGTTGGGAAGAGTAGTATATGAAATCTTGAGTTAATTCCTTTCTAAATTCTAAATCTTGTGAGTCCCGACTAGTCCTCATTCAACACTAATTAAAACTCACTGAAGACCTTTACTACAATTTAGTGAGCTCTAAATTGTCTGTAACCGATAAGGATATAAATTCAGTTTGAACATTAAATGTAACAGAATTTTTGGACACACTACCATAGGTTTGTATTTTGTATCTAAGCATTATTTTGGAAATCACGGACGTTATTGTTTTTTTGTTTGTTTGTTTTCTCACGAAAATCCTTTGCGTTCAGACAGAGTTCTTGAAAATATGCAGATCTTTTAATTAAAAAGCTGAATCCATGGACTCGCTAAAAACATCTCACATGTTCTAAGTATCCTGCTGAGTTTGGCAAAACCAAGCAAGTTCATTCACAGCCACGATATAACCAACTTCTTAGTTATTGACTACAGCCCTAAAATACTCAAAGTCTTTATGTCCACCTCCGCTCAGCTTGCTGCAATGCAAACATTTCTGCGACCCGTAAAATCCCTATTTTTCTACGGCTTAATTCATATATCAATCCCTTCAATTAAATCCTGTTTTGAAGCCGATATTTTCTACTCCGCTTTCTGCTGCTGCTTTGTGTGTAATGCTTCAATAATTTGTAATGCGTCATAAATTCACAACAACAGCATACATACTTATGTATTAAAAATAAGAGCGGAAGATTTTAAAATTATCTATGCAAGCGACAAACAGAAGTAGGCAATAATACGTAGGTCCAGAAATAAGGACACAGCAGGGGATCCTTGTAAAACAAACAAAACATATGGCGCGATCGCAAAGAACTCAACAACGCGTACACTTCAAATAAAAGCAAGCAAAGTAGCTGCAGAGTACTAATGAAAGACATGCGTGTTGTCTTGGCTTAGCTGAACGTTAGCCATCAAGCGATCCTGTCTGCTACGTTGTAATGCGATCACCAATAAAAGCCTCAATGAAAACAAGCCAAGGAAGGGTGTAAGTAAAAAAACAAAAACAGGAATTTCATATAGAATAAAGAAAAGACAAGTAACAAATACGAAGAATGTCGAAAACTTCGTGCTCGCTTGCGTTGGTGCTGTTGATCGTGGTGCCTTGACTGTTGGATAACGAGTAGAACCTTGGCTTTTCATTTCGTATATTTTTTTTAGTATTTTAATTCTACTCCACTATTATTATATACACATATATGTATGCTTATGTATGTGAGTTTACATTTGTAGGTCGGTATGTTTGCTACGCCCCGTTGGCAGCTGTTTCTCTGTAATTTCCTCACACACATGATCGGTTGCAGTGTAAATAACTTTTTGGCTCGAAAAATGAGTGCTGCGCAGTAAGTTAGGTTTCAGGTAATACCTTTTCAGAAGCTTGTATAATGCAATTCTCCAAATATGCACGGTACCAACTATTGTCTCAGATAGGATAGTGGGAGTAAATTCATATAAACATAGATATAGATATAGATAAAGATATAGATATAGATATAGATATAGATATAGATATAGATATAGATATAGATATAGATATAGATATAGATATAGATATAGATATAGATATATATATATATATATATAGATATAGATATAGATATAGATATAGATATAGATATAGATATAGATATAGATATAGATATAGATATAGATATAGATATAGATATAGATATAGATATAGATATAGATAAAGATATAGATATAGATATAGATATATATATAGATATTGATATTGATATATAAATCAAGATCAAGAGGTTCAGGTAAAGATGAGGATACAGGAGCAAATAAAAATAAAAATAAATAAAAATTTTGAAATTTTAAAATTTACAATATTCTTTACTTAGGGTTGCCAACTGTCAAAAATATGTGACTTGTGGAAAATATAGAAATAATTCTACTTGAGAAATTAATTATTACTTACCAGATTTTAAATTAACAAAAATTTTTGCAAAGGGTTACCAACTAACAATTTTTTTTAAGATTATAAAAGATCAATATTGTATTAAATTTGAAGGAGATTATAAAAATTATGTTCCATATATATAGTTTTAGTTTTGTGTTAAACATTAGGGATGTTTTTAAGTATCGCCTGCCAATCAGAACATTACAATGACAGCTGTGTAAATGTGGATTTATTTTTTTTTTGATTATTATTTTCTTTGTTTTGTTTTTTTTTTATTTTTGTTTTTTGCTTCCTTTACCCTCCATTATTAGCAATAATCACATCCTTTCAAACACAAACTGGCTTCTGAAGAGTGCACCAATTGTTTCCTTTTGCCAATTTCACTTTTACACTCACTTCGTCAAACGCAGACGTGTTTTGTTACCTAAAAAACGTAAAATGCAAACATAATAACATTAAAAGTATAATATTGTTAAAGCTTTACCACCACACCTACTCACCCACCCTGCAGACTCGTGTGCATCATAAGCTTATCCTCTACTACGCCAGCAAGGGACGACGCATTCCTGAGTAGGCACCGAAATAAAATTCGCAAAAAATGGCGCAACGTTGCATGTGGCATGTTTGGCACACATTTTTCTGCCATTGTTTTTAGTTTTTTTTTTGCTTTTGCTGCATTGACACTTTTTCGCTATTGTTGCTGTAATGCGCTGCTCGGCCGCATGCCCAATGCTGGCCTGGCGTATTTTTAGCACGTAGCATGTGTGTATGCATTGTAAGTACGCACCTCGTTGAATGCAACATATTTTCCCTGTCAATGCTGCGCCTTTATTTATTTTTAAAATACAGCTTTGCGCTCATTTTTTGCCTCCTTTTATATTTTTGCAATTTTTTTTTCAATTTTTTCCCTTTTGATTGCCCTGCATACTTGTTACTATATATGTAAATACATGTGTATGTGTGCTGCTTACTTTTAGGGTTGAAATTGGCATTAAATGCGGTCGCAGCTTGGCACTGCAATTGCAGTTGGCAGTTAATAGGTATCAGTGGCCGAGGGAATTATAGAGGTGATTATATTTACCAGTTAGCCCTTGGACTAACAATGCAAAAAACTATTGTAGATATGTTTAGTTGTATAACACATA
This sequence comes from Bactrocera oleae, assembly GCF_042242935.1. Lineage (NCBI taxonomy): Eukaryota > Metazoa > Arthropoda > Insecta > Diptera > Tephritidae > Bactrocera > Bactrocera oleae. The sequence goes on from NC_091539.1 coordinate 9,410,659, forward strand.
AATAAAATGGGTTTAACCGAAGGCAATCTAAGCCTTTATGCACAGATCCCAGATTAAACTAAAAAAAAGTCGCTACTGAGTTATGTAACACGTTACTATTTGTTCTGCGAACAGAACCTTCACTCAAATTTTGCTGAAATTTTGAGATGTCGATCATGGTAATGGACAGATGCAGTAAATTAAAAAATATTATGACATTCAGTATCCCGAATTCAAAAAACGAGTTTTTCGGGATCCCGACAATAAAAAAAAACAACAAAGAAGTGTGAAATATACATAAAAATTATTGCTGTAGTGAATTAAATAATATTATGATATTTGGGATCCCGAAAAATTAATTTCTTAATTTCGGGATTCCAAAAATTCTTAGAAAGTGAACAGTGTAGCTTGCATTGTGGCTTACAGTGGCTTTTACAAATGTTATGACATTTGGGATCCCGAAAATTTTCTTTCACGGGTTCGTACAATTTTAAAAGAAGAACTGTGTGTTATCATACGTTTAGATTAAACAAAATACTATTTTTGCAGGATCCCAATATTTTTTAATAGAAGAACAGTTTATTCTTCGTATTGCTATATTACGTTTAATCGATTTCTCTATTACAAAAGCTTTCTGAAATTAACTAGAGTTTGACAGTTTCAAACCAGCCTTTCATGCCTGTGTTGGAATTTTGTTTTATCCTTTCACTAAGATTTTCATGATGAGTATAAGCATGATGGTAATGAGCAGATTTAGTTTTATGGTGCATTAAAAATTATTATCTCGATCCCGAAAAAATTTCTTTCACAATTTCGGGATGCTGAAAATTTTTAGAAGAGAAACAATGTTTTCATATTTAGTATTGTGGTGAATACTTAAAATTAGTTTAATATTCGGGATCCCGAAAAAATTTCCTTCGCAGTTTCGGGATCCCGAAAGTTATAGAAGAGGAGCGATGTATTCTTATACTTCTAGATTACATATATTACTATAATTCTTCATTTTTCAAAAATTTTTCTCTGAAATTACACAGGTTGTTAGAATATAAAACCAAACCTTCATGTCTGTGGTTGAGTTGCGTGTAGGTGTACTTGTTCATTAATTTGAGTTCGTACGTAAAAGAGGAGTTTTTGACGTAACATCTGTTTTTAACATCCGAATGTTGACCCGATTTCGTTTTGAGGTTCGCAGCGATTTCAAAGGTTTCATTGAACTACTGTCAATCCTACTGGAATTATAATGAAGGAATCATATAGTTTCGTGCGCGAATCATTGATCTACGCAGCCATTCATAGAAACTAACAAAAATAATCCGCTTTGCTTAGTCTCATTACACAACTGGCCGGTATATACATACGTTAAATAAATCCATGCATCACTGCATATCAACTATCCCTATTATGTTCGGCTATGTTATCTCAGCGCGCGATCGCCACCCAGTGCGACACGCTGCATGCGTCAACAGGATCAAGCGGCGCATCAGGACGCAGTTGTAGTGAGTTTTGATAGCATGGCCTACAGTAGTAGAGGAAGAAAATATTACTGCTTTAGTAGTTTATTGGTTTCCCCCTTTCGTTCATTAATTTTTTTATTTTTAATTTTTGAAAATTTAATAATTTCTTCTTGCCCTAACAAAACCAAGAGGGAGGGTTTCTTTTAGATTCCGTTCATTTGCATAGCGCAATTATATCTACATATAAAATAATACCTAGATATTATGTATGTATATATAGGAAAGGCAGCTGAGTGATGTTTTTTTATCATTTATTATTGTTATAAGTTTTTTTTTTTGGCATTACAACAATACCTTTTTCTAAAGTTGTAATTTGGTCGCAGTTGAGTTAATTTTGCGGTGTAGAAAACTAAAATTTATGTAAATAATTATGTATCTTTTTACGAACGATATCATTTCCATGTAAGTATGCACATATATACTATATACTTACATGTATGTAAGTACTCACATACACATATAATACTTGTATATAAAGCAGGAAATATCGAAAAACTGCCTAATCTGCTAGAAAATTATTGTGAAATAATTTTTATTTATAAAAACGATTGCTATAACACATACGTATGTATGTATTTATTGCATAAAAATTTGATTTTAGGAATTGCTTTCTTCGATTTTGATTGCATAGGCTTTGAGGCCAGTGTTTTGTGCTGTATTCAGCATTCTTATTTTTTTTTATTAGTCGCATATATTCTATTGAAATTGATTTAAAATTTGCAGTTAACTCACGCTGTGCCAATGGGACAGTGTCCAGTAAGGAGGCCTATCATTGTGGCGATATGAGCCTTACTAAGAGCTAGCAGTAAAATGAACCTTTTACGTTCAACTCTGGGCCAGAAGGCTTTCGCAACCCCACAAGTGCTGGTTGGGACCAACGCTTGCTGAACTTTCGCAAAGCTCATAGTTTCAGTACCCGAATGCGCTTTGACAGGGGAACCCCTGCTTGTTCCTATTCTGATGGACTTTGGTTATTGGTGCCTTTTCTTGCAGACTCATCGACTTTACAATTTCCGACGATTCCGCTGTGGCAAGGCACTCAGACCAATTTAAAACGAATGTAGTTGATTACTACTGCTAGTGATTCACTCTTTGACGACATGGGTGAGTTGAGTCCATCCTCGAGAAGAGGGCCTCCAATAGCTTCATCTTCACTATTTTCCACAGCTGTCGAACGCTGTGCTCCCCAAGCAATGCGCAAATACGGCATCTGGGGGCACTGCACTAGTTATGTGTGGCGAAATGTTCCCGGCCATTTTTCTCCTCCTCTCTGGCACAAGCCAACCGTTTCACCTACTCTTACTTAAGTTGTACATGCCCTCGAGTCGGCTGCATATTTGAACCGCCACCTTGTATCGCGCATTTGCTGTCAGCACTCGCTGCTTGGCTTCTGCAGGGGCCTTCTCTTATTTTCAGAGTTGGAAATCTCGGTCACCTACTCAATAGAGCCCAGAAGCTCTTCCACCATTTCCTCGTTTAAGCTTACAGCGCTTTTTTGGCCTAAGTTTTCAAGAACTGTGGCACCCGTTCGCTGTAGAGCTGGTTTGGCAGTAGTACTATAAGTACACCCAACGCAACCTGCTCCCGTTGCAGTGGACGTGTGGTCGCTGGCGAAACAGCTTGAGTAATCGGTGTGTCCACCGGTGGTAGCAGCCTTGTCTTCCACCGAAATTTGAGCTGATATCCCAGTCCGTTTCTCGTTGGATAAAGTATTCCACCATAAGGGGATGAATGGGGGAATACAAAATGCTGGATGACACCTGCCTGACATGTCATGACTAAGCCAGCCCAGCGGCAGCTTGAGACCACGACATTACAAGCAGCGACACTCATTGCCCAGTCGACAGCGGCGCGGAGAATACATATATGTGTGTATATAAGATAAAAAAGATAAGTTCTTAATTTTCTATGTATGCGTGTTTGAATTTATTTTTTTTAAGCCAACAATAATTATATCATTAATACGTGCCGACAAATTATCATAAAAATATTTTTCAAATCGTACAAAAATTTAAAAATTGCTACCATAAGCAGTAATGATCAATCATGTGAAGCTACTTGATCGCACATTTTCCGCTTACAGCACCACTTCACAATACACAATTTCAAAATAACATTTCTTCATACAACATACTGTATGAGATACATACCGAGAATACATACATACATATACAATATATAATGTACATACATATTTTCACAACCATCAGCAAACTCAACTCCAGCGTAGTAGAAGATAAAGAATTAAAGTAACAAAAAACACACAGAAAAATAATATAAATTCATGTAATATAAGAAAAATGCATAACAGTGAACAAGAATAAATTAGAGACCATAACAAAACCATGGAAACACAAAACAACACTCGAAAATCAGGCATACATATTTACACCCATATAAATATAAGACAGTCAATATCTACTCATTAAGAAGGCAATAACTCAAAAATGCTGTTTCCGTAGTGAGCAGCGCAGAGAGTGATATTGAGCGCGCTCAATTGAGCACGACTTCTGTGACTCGAAAAAATAATAACAAAGCCATTGGAGCCAGTTGTGCCGCGGTTTACACGTACATATTTACCTTTTGGTGTGTGTTTATGCCGCAAAACCGGATTTTTCGAAATACAAACGTAGTAATTTGTTTTTATAGTTGTTTTGTAAGACATTTTTCACTTCTTTAAAATGAGCATAACAATGCTTGCAGTAGAACGTTGATTTTATGGGTACTAGCTGTATATGTGTATTTTGCTAAAGTGTTGCCACTTATTACAAAAAGAAGTATTTTTTTTATTTATATTATTGAAGGAATAACCTTTTACTCAGAATTTACAGTGTTTTGATATTTTTAAGAATTTCTTTTGTTTATTTTTTTTGGAATGGATAAATTATTAAACGAACAGTAAAATAATATTTTTTTTCTCGTTTCACCTCTGAGCTATCATAGTTAAGAAGCAGCCTAGAGCCTATTGGAAAAATTTTATATATTCTTTGTTAATCTAGGATCTTTAAGGTGAACAAAATATTTGTGTATCTTTCACATACCCTTTAAATGATTTAGATTTTATAGAGTTGTGCGTACTTTAGAAAATGTTATTTACAACATAGAAAATGTGATCTGTGTGTTCATGGATCTAATCAGAATATTTTTCTAAAGGGAACTTACTTTAAACCTGTCTGATTTTTTCAAAAATAATTTTCCTTCAACTTCTGTCGTTGAATTTCTATATTTTTTAATACATTTTAGGTTAATATACTATCATAAATTGATTGTACTGATTCTATAATATTTTTTCGGTATTTTCGGAAAATAAAATATTCGGGCTTCCACTTAACTTAATTATAGTTCAAAAATATTTTAAGAATGAACTGTTGCTTCTTTGGGTTATAGGCTTTCAGGGTCATGGTCTATGAATTAATTTCAATCGATTTTCTTTAATTGATTTTAAAGTGTTGAATTCACTGATATCTTAAAATAACTCGCCAATATGACTTCATCACTACAACCAATTGGGCAACGCTCATTGGAAGCACTATTGGAAACAAACATACTCAAAAGAGTTTGTGCCAACGATCGACCCAGTGAGCGTTCATTTACGTTCTCAGGTTAAACGCCACTAACAAACTCTCCCGAGTGCAATTGACTACGCAGTCAACTCAAAAACTGCACAACTTCCGATGGCTGCTGCTTAACTATTTTATTGGCTGCTCAGCTCGTGCACTCACTGCATGGAATTCTGGATATCGAATTGTCAGTTGAGTGTGAGACGGTGTTAAGATCATATGTGAATGTAATAGAGTACGGTTCAAATATGAATAAAATATAAATGCGTTTAATTCTATGAATATAAAATTCTGTAATAATATTTAAATGTACGATAAAAATTATAAAAAGTGAATTTATTGTTATAATTTGTAAATTTTAGTAATATCAATTGGAAAAATAGCGTTTACCGCTTTAAAGTAAAGTTTAGCCAAGTAAGCTAGCTGTATACTCTGTTTTCTGCTTTATGCCCTTTCCAAGCGATTCGCTTGCTGTGTGTAGTTTATGAAAATGTGATAAAGAAATAAGAAATAGAATTCCAAAAATACAAGTGTGGAGTGAACGTAAAACGTGTTTGGAATTTATCGCAAACAACAAAAACAAAAACGTATAAAGTGTATAGAAGAAAACCAAAGATAAAACATTAAGAATAAATTATTGGAATTGATGTGCGATAAATTAGCCAAAGCGAAAATAAACACATAATATACCAGGAAATGCAGTAAAATGTAAGTTTAAATTGCAAAAGTGCAACAAAGAAGTGTTTAAAAACAACAGAAATAGTAGAAGTACAAACAAAGAGGGCGCTGTGGGAGTCAGTTGCAGCCGTAAGACCAATTTGAAAGTCGATTGCAGAGAATTGGTGTGGAAATTGAAAAATTTGAGAATACTAATAAATATAAAATGTAATAAAGTAAAATTTTTGGAATTTTAAAGTTCTAAAAACCAAGAAAGATGCCAACGTGTGAAAACAAAACGCACAAAACAGTGGGAACAAATAAAAAATAATAAAAACGTGGTCGAACTCTCAACAAATCTTAATTAAAAATCTAAAAAAAAAACCTATACATATTTATGGTAAATTATATAGTTTTAATAAAATTATTGAAATTTCATAAGAAAAAATAATAAAAAAAATTTGCCCAACTCTCAAATAATCTTAAAAAAATACCAACAAAATAACAATATGTTCAATTTTAATGTTAAATGTGAGTTGAAAAATTTAAATTAATATATAGTTTTCATATAAAATAAATATTTGTTAAAGTGGTTATAACAATATTTCGCCATAAAAATTTACTATTGATAATTTCATGCATTAAAAATTAAAAAAAAAAATTGTAATATGTTAACATATTTTTCCTTAATAAAAAGCATAATGTAAATTTACAATTTTAATTGCTCCTTTGTTTAAGTAAAAAATTAATAAAAATTCCAAATTTTTTACCTACAATAAATATTTTATTATAATATTTTAATTATAATCACTATTAAAAAACAAACAAAAAATAAATAAAATAAAGTAAAATAAAATAAAGAATAACAATAAAATTAAAAAACTCACACTATACTTATAATATTTTATTATTATATTTTAATTACAAACGCTATTTAAAAAAAATAATAAAATAAAAAAAGTTAAATAAAGAATAACAATAAAATAAAAAACTAACAATATACAAAAAATATTTTATTATTATATATTTATTATAAACAGTATTTCAATAATAAATTAAAAATTAAAAATTAAATTTAAAAAATTAAATTACATAAAAAAAGCATACAAAAAATAATCAAACATAAAAAAATAAATAAAAATAAATTCGAAGTTCTTAAAATTAAATAAAAGAAGTGAAAGCTCAAGCAAACAAAAAAAGTATGCTATAAAAAATAAAAAAATTTTAATATAAATATTTTACAAATACTAATTCCTATTGTTGAATCCAAAAATTTTTAGTGTTTCTAATATATTTTTTATAATAAAAAAAATAATAATACATAAAAACAAAATATAAATAAATAGTGAAAAGCGCAGCACAGTGTAATTTATAACTAATTTGAAATTTTTGAAACCAAAAATAAGATTATTTGTGATTGTTTGCCATTTCTACTGTGGAAATAATTGTTAAAATAAAAATATTAAAAATCAATAGAAGTCGCTCAAAGAGCTGCCATTTAACAGCCTTTTACCCAATAAACGCACTTTTTCAAACGCCAAAGCGCCAAATTACGCACATAGTCAAGCATGACTGCGCTCTGTAACAGCCATAAACGCACTTAACCCACAACACCGCACACGAACAATAACCAAAAAGTGCCACAAAAATGTTGAAAGCCATTGAAACAACGCCACAAAAATTCAACAACAACAACAATACAATTACACCGCACAGTACGTCAGCGAGCGTCAGCAAGGCGCACGCCACACCCCCAACTGCCACAGCAGTAACAACAAATAACCAAAGTCAAAGCGCCAACGCTGAAGAGAAGCAACAGCGGCGTCGCTCAACATTCTACGTACCGCTTGTCATTGAGGACGACGACGATCACAACGAGTCGACGTCAAGGCAGTCAAACGATTTGCCGGCGAGCAGCAACAGTTTACTGCAAGCAGATACCAGCAGTCTAGGCGGACAGTCAAGCGTCTCCAGTACAAGCACGAGCACAGCACCGGAGCGTAAGAGCGTCTCGAGTTGTAGCGGTAGTGCTAGTGGCAGTGGCAGCAGGAGTAAAGCCGAAAAGAATAGTAATAACAATAATTTGAAGAAGTCGACCTCGTTGAAGAACGCCAGCGCGACTTCGAAGGTGGCGGCGCTGCTCTTCGAACGCACCAACAGTACTTTGGGTTTTGGTGCCAGCGGTAGTAACAGCAGTAACGCGGGTAGTGGTGTAGTCAAGCGCAACAGTGCGAAGAAAATGTCACCACCCTGTGGCTTCAATTGGACAATCAGCGGCAACACCGCCGATACAGATTTGGAAGAGGACAGTGATGCGTCGGAACAGATAACCGCGACTGTAGTCAACAAAAATGCCGGCAAAGATAAATTAAAATTGAGTCGTTTAACGCAAAAGACCGAAAAACGACACAGCACTAGCAGTAAAAGCTCTGTAAATAGCAACGCCACAACCGCATCGTTGACGAGCAGCAAGGCAATGCAAAAAACCAGCGTGAATGCCAAGACGAAACGTTACGGTATCGTGCTGAATGGCATAAGTTTGGACGACGAGCAATTGCAAATCGCACAGCCGATGCACGCAAGCAACAAGTCGACGGCAACGAAAACATGTACCAATTTAGTCGAGTTCAATGAGGACGATATCGTGCTGGCGACCCCCAACAAACAGGCGCGTAGTTCGAGAACACCGACAACGCCCGGCAAACCGGCAACGAGCAGCGTTAATAAAAATAGTAATAATAACAGTAATAGTACGCGCATAACAAAACATGGCAGACGTGCGGACAATTGGCGTAACATAGATGCGCACAATTCGGACATTGATGTTGGTGACGACGAATCGCTACCGCATTCGGATATGGATACCGATGATAATCGCAACGATGGCGACAACGACGACGATGACGATGACTCAGAGATAAGCCGCATACAAACGAACACATCGACGCCAATCAAAATGATGAAATCACGCTCGCGCACAAATATCTTATCGGTACCGAGTGTGGAACAGCACAACCTATTGAGCGTAGCCGCAGCTGCTGTCAAACCCAATGCAAACGCCACACCGCTGTTATTGCGCGCCAAGTCCAAAACGCTCCCACAAAATTTATCCCCTTCAGTTGTATTACAACAGTCGGAGGCATTGTTTGACGAGTGCAATACGAGTGGTACGTGTCAGACGAAAACTACAAAAACGACGGGTGGTGGCGCGGTCGTTACGAGCACCTCGCGCACTGCACGCCTAATCGGTCCGTTAACTAAGGTACATCATAATTTATTTGGTGGTAGTGTTGCCAGTCATATTGGCGCTAGTGCTACAACAACTCACAGCGTTGGCGGCGCTGTCAAAAGTAAAGATGCCAACAAACTCGCGCACAGTGCGTCTACTTCGCTAATTACACAAACTTTTCCACCCAAACATTTATTTCTACTCAAGTCTACATCAAAGTTACCCATTAGCAATACGAGCTCGTCTGCTTCAACGAGCCTGGAACATAGCAAATCGAAGGCAACGAAAAGTTTCAGTTCGGATACATCGATTACCTCACCACCAAACGCGAGTGCTATACAAACGCAAACGGTGACGTCACCACCAAAGAAATCGTTGAGTTTTATACGTCGCGCTCACTCAACGAAATTGTCGCGTAATAATTCGCTACTCAAATCGATCGCCAGTCAACATCAACAGAATATACAACAGTCGTCATCGTCATCGTCAGCTAATATGGCTGGTAATTGGATAGTCGACTGCTCGGGCAGTTGGGGTAAGGACTTCTATTTGAATTATGATGTGTGTCCGTTAGCGCTGGACGAGCTCGAATCGTATTTTCGTTCGGAACGTTGTACGAGCTTAATACGCGAACGGTTTAAAATATTGGATATACCATTGAATTGCTCGGCAGCGGATGAATCGCATCATCAGCAACAACAGGATAGCTCATTGCGTGAGCTCGACACAAGTTGCAGTAGTCAGCAGCACCTGAGGGTGCCCGGAACAACGGAAGACGATGATGCAGGACATCATTCGGGTGAGTTTAAATGAATGGTGTGAAGTTATTGCACATTTTTTGATAGAGATCGTGAAAGTACATTTAATAGCTTTTGAGAAACTACAGAAATTCTTAAATTGATACTTCGAACTCTTTGCGGGTTGGAAAACGCTGGTTTCTGAGCAAATGTCTATATACTTCAATTTAATTTTGTTACGATCTTTCTTTTATAACGCCACGGATCAAAAGATTTTAGTGTGACGTTCAGTCTTTTCGGACTAATTTGTTTCTACAGAGCTCTTTTTAGCCAATCTCCTGAAGCACTTTAGCAGACAACGACTTCTCAGTAATGATCATCGATTAGGTTGGGCTCTTGCAGTTGCAGGTTTACATAGAAAACGAAATGTTTGTACGGTAGAATCTTTACAAAAAGAAGACATCGCTGTTACATAGTTATAACTTAGTGTATCACTCATCCTTCATAAGATTCAATGTTTCATTATAGGGCTTAGGGTTCGTCATACTCTTAGCGTTGCTCCTAGTGTATTCTAATTTGTTCTATTAGATTAGAATCTATATTAGGGAGCTCACTTTCAAACTTTTTTCGATACCTTACATTTGAAGCCCTGAAAAACTAGTCTTCGGAGGTCCGTTGAACCCAGCCAATCTTCTATCTTTGTAAAATCTCCAAAATCTCAACAAGACTTGATGTTTCAGCGAACTATTATTTATACCATTCGAAGTAGGATTTCGAAAATTGTTGTGTTACTTTAGTTTTCAAGGTAAAACTTTCAATGCCCAAAACTGTTATCTAGCAACTTATAACCGTTTATCAAGCGACGCCAGCAATATTATTACAACAAAGCACATATGGTAAACACCCAAAGAGTACGCGTCGACGAACGAAACAACAAAACGAACAGCTGTATCGACACAAATACGAAAGATAAAGACAAAAAATAAACAAGCTAATAAAAAATCGGAAAATAAGAAAGAACTACAACAAATAAGTCGAAATATAAAACGAAATAACAAACGCGACGCAAGTGCAACCGTAGCCGACATGTATAACAGACGCTGTCGGCTCGTTAGGAGCAATCGCACATGTACGCTTATCTATGCTACGGCGGATGGTCTGACAGTAACATAAAACAGTAAAATGATTGATTAGCCGAAACAAATTAAACGTAATTACGCAGCTTTAGGCGAAACGTAAGCGCCGAAATGCATAGTTTTGATAACGAACAAAGCAGAGTTTTGTTTCGTTAAAACGTCTATTGCTTTTCGAATGCGAATGTGACTTTTTATAGCGGCACAGTGAACAAATATGACGTACGGGAGAACGAAAATTTGTGAAAGCGTGGCAAGATGTGTAAGCCGCTGAAAAAATCCAAAAAAAAATCGCGGCACATTATTTTTGCTAAACTCCTACTGCTACAGTAATATTTTTCTGCAATTTGTATTTCTGAAATGTTTTCTTGGCTTATCGATATCATTGCTTTCTTATGTTTACTTTTCAGTGATAAGATAAGTTGCTGATTTTTGTGCCTTTAAGAACTTATTTTCCTGCGTAATATTCGAAATCTAAATGCGAAGTTGTGCTGATTATATTAAGTTATATGTGAGTTTTTTTTATACTTTCAAACTTCGTAACTTTTTGAAAGAATGTAACGACGAAGAACTTGAGGTAGTCTTTTGTGTTTAATCTAACCTCAAAATACAAAGAATGCTTACTAACCTCAAATAGACATATAATTTAGACACCTATTGCTACGTAAATAAATTTTTTTTGTATATTTACAGTTTTCGAAGAAATATTTCAAAGCTTTTTCTGTAATTTAAACATGCAAAAAATATTTAACCTTAAATTTACAAGTGCCGAAATTTAATAAGATATATGAAACTGAAAAATTTCATTTAGTTAAAGCTTAAGACGGTTTCCACAAAAATATTGTCTGTGTTATGTATGTATGTATAAAACATTTTTTTTTTGTTATTTTTGCATGAAACCCATTTCTAACCTCAAATTTAATGATCCCGACATACATTAATAGCTCTTAAAGTCAAAAAACTGCTTCTGTAAAAATTTAAAGCTGTTGCTACACGCTTTTTCATGTTTTTTATTTGTTATTTGAAATACAATTTTTCCTAACCTAAAGGCTGGCAATCCCGAAATATAATAAAAGTTATTTCGATTCCAAAATTAAAAATTTTTGTGTATCAACATATTTAAAAACATTTTAGTAGTTTTTGTAACCAGTTTATGCAGGTAGATCTCTACCAACCTCATAACTGCCGATTTCGAAAATAAACTACCGATACCGAAATGCCAGAAACCTTAAAAATAAATTTATTGACAGACTATACTTAATTTATGGCTGCATTGTTGTAACTCAAATATAATATATCAGGGTCGCTTTAGAGTTTTCCTATTAAAATCTTTTGTGTTGCCACACTTTCGTGAATTCGCGCAACTTTTTCGCTTAATTAATCATAACTATATAGTTAGTATTATATACTTTATATTATTGTTGCTGCGTATGTATGTCATGAAAATAATAATAAATGCAGTGTCATAATACGATTACTTAACATGGCTATTGCCACCTGCACCGCTTTATATGGTTCATTTCGATTTCGAAAATCTTAACACAAAATGAAAAAATATTTTTGTTCAGCATTTTAAGCCGCTTTTCGTTTACACTTATGCAGACAATTTTTCAGCTGCGCTTATGTTTTTGTTTGCCTTTCAATTGTGCTGCTTTTCAATTTTGAAAAAGGAGTTAAAATAACAATAATAGAATAGAGCGAAATCCAATTAAGTTCACGTCATTGTCGTATGCAGCCCTCAAATTGACTGTCTAATGTAAATGTACGAAAGGTTTAATAATGCGATTGTTGTAAAAAATATTGATGAAAAAGTCGTTAACTGTTGCCACTGTTGGTTTCAACATATTTCGCCTTTTTTGCTTTATTACTTAATTTAAAATTTCGGGACTGACAAATAAATTTTTCGGGATCCCGAAATTTTTTGTGATACATTTAAATATTAAAATGTATTTGTTCTAAATATTTCACAAAAAATAACAAGTGGCGTTTCGGGATCCCGAAAGTTCCGAAATTCGGGATATTGACTACATTTGGCACATTATAATTCTGTGTAATAAATCTCTTCACTAGCTTTCATTTACGTGCATTATAAAAAGCTTTTGCTGTAATATTAGAACGCAATTAATGAATATGAATATAAATATTTGTTGTTGTGTTTTATAAAAAAAAAAGTTGTTCGATCAAAAGTTATTATGTCAGAAATACTACAAAAAAAATACCAAGGTATTACTAATTAGAAACTTCTAATAAATTGAGTTACTACAGTGGAGAAGAGCACGTAATAATGAGTAAAAATTGTAGAATATTAAATTGTAATTGTATTTGTAATGTGTTGTGGTAAAGAAGTACATACATATGTATGCGTGTACTTATATATATATATTTTTCTATTATTATTTTTTTGTATTAATTTATAGATAAAAAATATTCGTAATGTCTTCAAGTGCTTAGGACTTTTCTGTAATATTGTGCAGGTACTATACATACAAGTATTTGTATTTCACCGTTACTCATCGAGTATGTATACCTTTATGTATTCATTGTAGTTATAAGCGTGAAAATATTAATTTTTAATTGCTTAACTGATTAGTGTAGAATTTTTTTTGCAATTTTTCGTTAAGAAAATTCTTTTAAATAGACAATTAAAAAAAGTAACAAGGAAATAAAAAATAACTTTGTTTTACAATTTCAAAGCTCGTCATGCTGATCATTATTTATCATCATTATTTTATCGGGTGTTATGAACATCCTGGCAAACTTAATATTATTATATAAAAAATAAATTAATTATTCCAAAAATACAACCCTAACCAAACGGTTATAATTAACTTTTTAAAGTCAGTCAATTGTATCAACGTAACTTCAGATAAAAATAAGAGAGTATTCAATAGCATAATATGGCGTTTACACATTCGATAAATGTTATAGTAAACCTCAGTAAATATAAAAATTAAATAGTTATGTATTCTAACACTTAAAATTGACCAAAACTTAAACGAAATAATTATTTGTGTATTAAAAACTAAATATCATATTATTATATTAAAAAAAAAAATGTAGAAAATTTAAAAATTCTGCAGATTTATTTGGTCTAAAAAATATTTTTTTATTAATTATTGAGTTTTTAAATATTAAAAAAAAAATTTTAAATGCTTATTATTTTTGTTTATTAATGCTATTAGTGTTTAACAAATAAGTGTAATTTAACATTAGATTTAGTCACTTATACTTTTTCTATCAATATTTATTTACATATTGGCATATTTATAAAAAATGAACAAAAAAAATTTTGGTAAATAAACAAAAATCATCTACATTGCGCACACAAAATAATGATTCTTAAAAAAACTTTTTTGCTAATACTAACGGCGATTAACTGGCGACTGTCAAAAGCATGCACATATATTAGTATAAATAACTGTGTGAACGAAAACAAAACATGTCTGACCAGATATGATCTAAAAAAGTATAAAAATATTTACTTAGGAATCGTGTGTGACCTGTTTGCAACAATAATAATGCTAATTTGCTTACTTTAATGCGTGCTTATGTAATTACTAAACAAAAGTATATAGATGCTTAAAGGCATTGATTTGACAAAATAAAGAAGAGAATTATTCATATTATTCTCAAACTGATTTAAAAATAGTAGAAAACTCGTGATATCAAAACAAAAAAAAAACGCGAATTAAATAAAACTTAAAAAGTGCCGATTTTTTATTTTATTTATAATTTTAATTCAAACTTTTTTTAATTAAAATAATCATTTTAATTTTCTAAAATTAAAAAAATAATAATAATAATATTAATATTTTCTAAATTAAAAAATAATAATAATAATATTAATATTAATTTTTTTAAATTAAAAAAATATAACTTTTTTTAAATAAATATACATGTATATTTAAATCATAGACGTTTAATTATTACATAAAAAATAAATGTTAATTATAAAATGAAATTAAAATTTATTTTAACAAAACTTAACCCAAATCCAATATATTTAATCACAATAATTATTATTTACCTTGCTTTCAAACATCAAACGGCCCATAGACTGTTAAAACGCACCACTTGCTTAAATCTGGTTTTCAACGTCTGTTGCCAGTTCATGAGCGCTTAAGCCGCGGCATTAGACACTTCCAGTGCCATTCTTTTGCTATGACTCAGCTTAAAGTTGAGTTTGGTTTATTTACGTTTTTTTGGATACTAACAGCTAAAACGGTTATTCACCAACTTCTTTTGTCTTCCACTCTTGCTGCGCCATTTGACATTCACAGACGACGCGTGAGTATACAGCCATACATACATATGTTTGCCCCACAGCATTGTGTGTTTGACCCCAACTGTAAGGTAACAGGTATACCTATACTCGACATACGTAGATATGTATGGGTCAGTCTGAATATTTTTATGTGGTATTTATGGCGCATTGCATCGAACTGTGTGCCATGCGTTATGCATGCGCAGACGACGGCGCTCAAATAAATCAAATCAAATTGCAATTTAAAATTGAGTTTTGATTGATTCCATTTTTTGTTACAAATTAATGTTCCTTCTTAGTTTTTTAATTACATTTTTTTAAATTTTTAATATTTCATATAACTTTTGAACGGCTGAAAGTGGGTCGCCGCTGTCAAAATTTCCTAATTATATTTTTTTAAAAATTTTTTTTTATTATTATTTTTTATTTTTAACTTTTTTCCTTCAATTTCGTTTTTGTTTATCACCAGTAATTGTTTTGTTTGCTCAACAATTCGTGGTATTTCCCACAGCGCTGCATCCGGTTTTAGCATAATTTTTTCAGCATTTTCGCTGCCGCTTTGCGCTTCTGGCATCCGCTCTTACAATTGTCATACCTTCTTTCACCACAAAAACACTTTAATCCACAAGCAACCAAAAATCCATAATCGGATATGGCATTTTGAAGCAAACAAAAGCCGCATTCATACAACCGGAACAGCGTCAGTATTCTTTGAACTGTAGTTAAATTGTACACCTGAGATAAATCACCGCTTACAGCTTTTGAGCACAGTGAGAAAAGGAAGTATTGGTGATTGGTAGTTACCTGAGGCAAATGTTTGTGTTTATTATTTATTTTTAATTTTCCACTTTTTCGCCTACACATAGTCAACTAATTATGCTTGAATAATTTGTAATTGCAGCCGCAAGCTCAGCAGTCTCCATAGAAACAGTGTTGGCTGCTTGCAAACAATGCATCTTGTATGTATACATGCAGTTTTACAATAATAAACGCGCCGAAAATTAAATTCCTCATCTTTTTGTGCGCTTCAGCCTACCTTATCAACGCTCAGATACCTTTGTTGCTTCGCGCCGACAAAAATTATTTGTTTTTATTTGCTGCTATGTATTTCTATTATTTTTTACATTTATTTCAGGCGCAACCCGCGCATTAGTCAGCGTGCCGCACAGCTGCTGCGCACAATAGACTGCAACTTGTTGTTGTTGCACATGTTTCAACAATTGTTGATTATTGGCCATTCAAGCGTGTGCCGTATCCTTTTTAGTCAGCTGCTGTTGTACAAAACAAAAAAAAATTAATATGAAGAAAAATAAGTTTCAATCAGTCAGCTTCTTAAAGACCCATTCACATATAAGTTTCTTTGCTTTGCGTGACAGTTCATACTGAAACAACGAAGCGCAGAAGACAAAGGGTATGCCACAATGAACGCTTTGCTTTTGGTGTTTCTCTCTAATAAAAATGGCGACCGTTGCTTTGTAAAGCGTAAAAAGATGAGAGTTGCCCAACATTTTGCTTGACTTCGCGTCGAAAACTTTTTTTGAACGTACTCGTACAAAAGCGTACCTCGAACTCCTCTGTCAAAACAAATGTCTGACGCAAAGCAAAACAAAAATTCTATGTGAATTGGCTATAACAATAATTACTAATCAGCTTTAGTTACCTGTTGCTTAGACTATACAATAAAGTGCAACGACTTATTTCATTTCCCTTACCTGCTGTTCCGACGGTCATTGACTGCAGTGTCTTGGGCATTTGTCTCATTTGCTATTGCATTTTTTTTTTGTTAATGAGTCAGTGCAAAGAAGAATTTTCGGTTGCACAAATCAATGAGGCGTAGCTAATTTGAAAGCAGCTTTAAATTATTATAATGGAATATTGAATTTAAATTTCTTTTGGGCGAAATTACTGATAAATGAGTTATGGTTACTTTCACAGCTCAATTTTTATCTCAAAGCTAGCTGTTATTTTGATTGCTTACAATTTAATATGTAATTAAAAATCGTTGCTAATTTTCTACATTCAACTTTATCCGTCGCTGTTGCCACAGCTCTCAACATCACTTAGTATATGACTAGCAAATCTGATTTTCTCCTGCTTCTGACCGTTACTTTTAACTGGTATTTTGTATTTCTCTACACTTATTTTATTGCATACTCGCGCTGCATCATCCGCTTGTTGCATTTCGAAATTTCACCGAACATTTTCTGTAAATATATACATATGCATGTATGTGTTACGTCAATTTAAGTATAATCTTACTTCACATGCTCTTCTGCCTGCCATCACAACTGTTTGTTTATTCCAAGCATTGCACGCATCATTAAAGTTTTGTTATGTTGCAGCACGACAGCAACATTCTGCTTGCGGTTAATGCGGAAATGCATGTTTATTGCTTGTTGCCCGGTTCATGTTAAATTGCCGTAATGAGTTGTATTAAATGAGAAATTAGCTAAAGTGAGGAATTCGTTGCGCGCATATCTCGAAAACAAAAAATTTATTTGTTGTAATTTAGAAGGAGTTGGCAGCAAAGAAAGTTGATTTTTATATCTATTTTAATAAAAAATAAGAATTATTAAATATATTTGTAAATCATTTTTGCATATACAGTCATGCATCAGGCCTTAATTTTCATTTCACTTGAGAATAGCTGTGTATTCTCGATTATTAATACATTTAATCTATGTAGAATTGCTTTTAAATCTGCATTTATCTTATATTAAGCTTTGAAAACCTTTTTTTTCAAAAAACACATTGTTTTTAATTTTCATCCTAATAAAATAACTTAAATATTTGTAAAACTTTTTGCCATATTTAACCTTTTTTTGCAACACTTTTGATGTTTTTTTTACCAAAAATTATTTATAACTATAATGAAATTAATTTATCTAACATTTTCTCTCTACGTAAACCAACGTATGCACACATCCTTATCAGCCGGCACTTGTTTACATAAACAACTGCTGATTAACACAGTTGATGGTTATCGAATTTCGATAACTCCCACTCACTTTAGCAAAATGTAAACAATTCGTGATTATATTGTAATATAAATGTGTGCTTCAATTTAGATAATTTCATGTGTTATGCTTATTATACAGAATAACAAATTTTTTCGCCAAAAACAAATACGTTTTAATAAAAACAGTGAATTTCAATTACGAGTATAGTATTTTATATTGTAGACAGGAAAAAGTGTTTACTTCTACCAGCACACAAATGCTGAAGCAAATTTTTGTATTGCAAATTAATTATAATTGAACATGATCGACAGCTTCAAACGCTTTCTTTTCTTTGCCAAGCGTAATTTATAATTTTGTGGACTACAAAACAAAGAAAAAAATTTAAATTAGCCTTCTGCACTATTTTAAGCTGCACTTGTGAAAATAAACGAACTTTTTTTTATAATTTAAATTAAACAACCATTTGCACTGTCTTTATCATTATATGTGCCCCTACAAGAGCTCTTTCAATTATCAGCTTAAAGAGTGGTTCTTAAATTTGCTAAAAAAATTTAAAAATTGTATTTTCCTACATTTTTGTATACATAATTATACACACAAAGGCATTTAAGTGGTCACATAATAATAATACATGACAAAAGCCCTATTGAAAAACAGTTTCGGGTGTAATAACGAACCGCTGCGCGACCATCTGGTGTCAAAGCAAGTAGTGACAAACAAACAAATGTGCAAATATATGCACACATTCATATATAGGTATGTACATACAGTGAAAGAAGATAGAACCAACTCTCCAGCACGCACAACCGAACTTGAACCTGGGACGCATACACTCCACCTCTATCGAAGACGGTGGCACAAAACACAAAGGCAGCAACACTTAATCCAGGCATACCTTTGTATATGTGTATTTGTGTATGAGTGACAAAAAATGTCAAAAAATACTTTACAAGGGTGCGTGCAATTTTGCGACATGCAAATAATTTTTCAGCAATTTCCGACATTTGCGACAACGAATTTATGAAAATTTTGGCAAATTCTTAAGTGGCTGCACGCAATTGGTTTGATGAGGGGAAATTTTGCAAAGTCATCGCCTGGCATTATTGTTCGTTTCCTGTTAAAATGAGATTAATGCGCATATAATTTGCGGAAGGACGTGAAGTATGTGTGCTTAAGTCGTTGAAAAATTGTCGAAAGTGAGAATATGTGTGGTTTGAATGACATTGTATTAAGTCTTAATAACAATAGTTTTTTCTGGTAGTTATAAAAAAATGCATGCCTCAAGTTAAGAACCGTTATCGGATTAGTTGAAATGCGCACATCCGCAGCCTGTCTATATATTTTGAAACTTTAGTGGAAAGTGTCAATATGAAAGAGAGTTTCTTTGTAAACGCAGATCTTTCCAAGTCCTTACTTCTAAAAGCAACCCTGATAAGTTTAGGATCACATCAAGGCTGAATTATGTGCCTTAGTTCGGCTAAGATGTGGTGCTATCAAGAACGATATTTAGAAGAAATATGTTTAACATTCTATAGCATCAACCCTGATAAGGATCACAGCAATGATCATCCATCATGCATACTTAAGTTTGGCCTAGAAGTGCCTTGAAGTTGTTACCATCCGTCTTTGTTGGAAGCTACTTTTAGTATTAGTATGTTCTTTTATTTACCCAGTAATTATGAAGCTGAACTTGTTACAATTCAAGAGGAATCCCCCCTGGGGACCTCCATAATGATTATAGACTCTGCCTGATATATTCGGACAGACTTATGCTTAACTCCAGGCTGTGTTTTTAACTAAATCCGGGTTGTAGTTACATACGTCCATAAAACTTCTACGGTTAGATTTAATTATCTAAGATTTTAACGCTGTGTTAAGTTCCTAATTTGATAAAATTCGGCAATAGAACTTTTGATTTATCTTTTCACTCAATAAATTTTCAGTATTTCTACCTCGTAAAAATGAACACTGAGGATTAAAAACTGCTTACATTCCACAATTGATTCAACGACTAAACCCCTCAATCTAAGCATGATTACCGGTTCGCCACAAGAAATTGATGGCTATTTTTTATTGTTATTGTTTTTCCTCAAAATATCTTATTTATCTCGTTTACTTCGTCTCCCATGTCACAGCACACCAACGAACTCATTTATGCAATTCCATTCAACAATTTTCTTTTCTAATAGTCTTTCGGTTCATTCGACTATCTATCATGCTTTCTATTGCTTCTTTTTTGAATTCTTTCATACATTGCATGGCATGGCCTTCGGTGCTAGCTGCTTGATTGTTTCATTAGTACGCCATTCCAAGTGTAGTCTCTAATTTTCACTCGGGACCGCAAGACCGAACTGGCCATGTTGTTTTTATTTGACTATTCGTTGGACAGACGTCCGTCCATGTGGTAGTAGGACCACACACGTCACAAGCAACTACACGCGTCATTTTTCATTACCAATTACCAATACTGCTGGTTTATGAGTCTCGTTCGCGGCTCGTTTTGGGCAATTTTGTGCGGGAATTTTATGCTTTTTTGGGCAATCTTCTTACCGGTTTTGTCGTTGCTTTTTTCTATTAGTTTGTTAGGTAGTCGCACCTAATCCTCAAGTAGCTAAATGTCTTTGGGCTATTTGCATTCGGCTTAAGCGGGAAATTGGTTTTCCTATTCCAATTGTAGAAGGCAGTAATGCATGGTAATTACTAATGTTGCGCATTTAAAAGGAAATACACTGCTGGCTGAGGACAAGTAGTGCGTGGAAATTATGTTATTGTGCGCAGCAATTGTTATTCTAAGTCGTAAGTGGAATAATATATGAGTAAACAGTGTAGGTAGGCGGAAATCTGACGTCTGCGCTTCAAAACCGACGATGATATATTGAAAGTGTGTTCTTAGAATGCACGCTAAGAGGATGTGACTAAAGAAACTTACTAGCTTGCACCTTTAAGAAAACTGAATTTATTAATTTCCACAATACTTACTCAAACGTGAAGTCAGAGAAGAGACCAGCATGCAGGTAAACGCACTTTGGATAGGTTAGGAATGCGGTTAACTTACTATAAGGTGTTGATCGCTCAAAGTTGACTTATTATAAAAAAGCAGTTTTGATATTAAAGGACTTTAGTCGCTCTTCTGTACCAAACTCTTGTAGTAGACGAGATACGAACACAATTCCCACAACAATCGGTTCTTAGATACCTGCATAGCGTCGGATTTTATTCGGCCGCGAACTATTATATCGGCGCTCTGACCCTGTTAGAATTGATATGTGTCAGTTGTCACTTGTGCTCCCTGCATTATGAGTTTCTTGAAATAGCGAACTGGCTATCTATAGTTATTTGACTAGTTTTCATAGAGTTCTTTTTCAATTTGGAGTTTTGCTATGTATAATGCGTTAGGCTTTATAAAAATATTTATATTTTTTTTTGCAATTTAAATTTTTTAAATCATGAAATTTTACTTAAAATCATTATGAGTTATTTTTTTTTTAATATTATATAAAAATATATACATATTTAATTTCAAAAAATAATTTTATTTTTATTGGTTTTTAGTTTAATATACATATTTTGTGTTGAATTTGGTTTTTTTTATTATTAAAAAAAATTTAATAAAAATTCTTTGCTCTGCATATTTTAATTTTTTTTTTCACATTTTATTTTTAAATATATTTTTTTAAATTATTTTTTTTAATAACGTTTTTTAATAAGTTTAATGTTTATATATTTTTATTTTTTTTTATTTTAATATACATATTTAGTGTTAAATTTTATTTTATCATTATTAATTATTAAAATTCTTTACTCTGCATATGTTAATTTTTATTAATTGTTTAGCTTTCACATTTTTATTTTTAAATTATATATACATATATTGTTTTTATTATTTATATTCTTATTTAACTTTTTGTCTATTTTTAAAATTATTATTTTTTTAATTAATATTTTTTAATAAATTTAATATTTAAAAAATAAAAATTTGGATTTTTTTTTCAAATGTGAAAATTTTTTTCCGTTGTTTTTTTATAATTTATTAATATATTTAATTTTGGTTTAATTTTTTACTTTTCGTATTTTTTCTATAATTTTTATATTTTAAGTCAGAATTTGTAATTACTAAATTTTTTTTTCAATAATAATTTGTATGAACTCTTAATTGCATTTTGAATAAATTTTTTATGAAATAATTTTATATTTATTACAGTTTTCTTTTTAGTTTGTCTCTATCCTTCTTTTGGTTTTGTTTTATCAGGTGTGATACGTTTTACGAGTTATTTAAAGATTGTTATATATTAATTTTTTTTTAATTTAAATAATTTTTTTTTAATTTTTCACTCTTTTTAAAACTTTAAATTATTTATTTAAACTTTAAATTATATTTATTACATTTTTATTCTATTTCGTTTTTTTAATTTTCCAGTCATTTACAATTTTTTTTTTTAAATTGATTTAAATTTTTTTTTTGTGTTTTTTTTTATTAAATTTTTTTTTTTTGAATTATTATAAACTCTTATTTTCTTTTTTATTTTTTTACTTTTAACACTCCCTTAAGTACTAAAAAGTCAAGTCCTGAAGACTTGTCTGCTGCTGATGATTGGCATTGATTATTTACGCTCCGTATTCTTATTCTGCGTTTTTTAATCACCCAATTCTTGTTAAATCATAAAAAAAAAATTTTTATTACTATTTTTTCAATTATTAACGCATTACATTCTACAATAAGCAGCGTAAATAAAATGCATTATTCGAAAATATTTTATTGCATGAAAAGCATTTCCTGCCGTTATCAACACACATGTATAACTGCCTAACTGCCTATTGGGTGCATCTCATTTATGTATTGTATTTCCTATTGATTTTGTGTGTTAGAAACGCTAGGTCATAATTATATGTACATAAATTTTTCTATCAACTAAATTTATAGAAAATTAAATAAATTAAAATTTTTTTTTTTTTAATTATATTTTTTTAATTTTTAATTTGAAATTTAATTTTTGTACTTATTTTTAACTTTTCTTAATTTTTTTATATTTTTAATTTTACATTTCAATTGAATTTTTTAATTAAACATTTTTTTATTTCAATTTTTAATTTTTTTTTTTATTTTGTATTTTTTTAATAAACATATATATGTTTGTTCATATGTATATGGTTATTTTACTATTTGTGTCGTTGTTTTTTAACTTATATTTGCTTTTTTAAATAATTTTTTTTATTTAAATTAAATTCTTAAAATTTCTTTAGTTTTTTCAAATTTGAAATTTGAGAAAAGTTTTTTTGGAGTTTTTAAGCTGTTTTTTTTTTTAATTTTTTTCTTAATATTTTTTATTGTTTTAGTATTTTTTTATTTTTATTAAATTGTTTTTTTCTTCTATAAATTTTTTTTTTTTTATTTTTAAATTTGTTTCCTTCGTGGTTCACTGTGAATGGAGGAGCTTTGCATGTTCAATAAAGTATTTGTTCTGATTTATTTCTTTCTTGTTGTTTGATCACTTGAAATAATTCTCTCATGTAAACAGAAATATTTACAAACATACAGACCTACACACATTGGCATATGTCAACACACCCATACTTTGATTCGACAGACTCACCCAACACAGCTTTAGTCTTCTATTCTTTTTATATTCGGATTTTTTTTTTGTGCCTTCTTTAAATTTTTATATTCGTCTTTCCGCTACACATATGTGTGTATGTATGTATATATGTGTATGTGTGTTCTTTTATTCTGAAACCATGAGTAACAACTGTTCGCCGCCGGAAAATTTATGTGTCAAGTGACAGTGGCTTTTGAAACAAATATATTTTTAGTGGAATTTATGGTTTCTGGTGTATTTGAAAACGATTATGCTTGATAATCTTGCGTTCGTTGCGCTGCCGATGAAAGCAAATTGTGTTGCATGCACTTAAAAATATACAAATATACGAATATACGTATGTATATACATACATTGTTGATTTGAGTGTGTGTATTTTTAGTGACCCCGCAGTAGCTCCAAACTATGCAAAGCATTTCGAATTGCTTCTAAATATTTATGGTAATAACGTTATCAGCATTAAAATATTATTTTTTCTAATTTTGATTTAATTATTTTTTATGGCTTCATTATTTTAGGGGTTGCCGTAGTGATGAAAATTTGACTTTAGTATGTTTTTTAATCTATTTATATATGTGTGTATACATGTACCTATGTATGTACATCTATTGACTTAAAAAAGAAATTCAAAAATTTTTAAATATTTTTAAAATCAGTAAAAATTAAAAAAAATATAATAATAAAATATATAATAAAAAAATATATAATTTTTAATATTAAAAACATATATATTTTTTCACCTTTGTTTGTAGTATATATTATTTAATTTTTTTTTTTTTAATATAAATTTGCTGTATTTTTTTTTTACTTTTAAAATAAAATTTATATCCCCAAATTAGTTTAATGGCATTTTTTTTATTTGGTAAAGTTTGAAATATTTTTTAACTTATTTTGTGCAATTTTTTTTTGTGTACAATGCAAAAATAAATTTTTTAATATTAAATTAAATAACACAATTTGCCTATAATAGATTAAAATAAATTCTTGCGATTAAAAAAATAAATTTTTGATAAAAAAAGAATTTTTAATTAATATTTTGTAAAAACAAAAACTGTTCAAAAATATTGAAAAAATTAATTTCTTAAATTTTTATATAAAAAATTGACGAATATTAAATTTTTTAATTTGTACTTTAATCTTTTTGATTTTAAAAAAAAAATATTTGTTATACACGTATAAATTACTAAATAATTACTTTTATGGCATATATTTTTATATGTGAAAGTAATATTTATTAAATTGTTTGTCTAGTATTTTTAGTGTAAAAGGCCAAAATAAATTTTAAATGTTAAATTAAATAACAACATTTGGTAATAATATATCAAAAAATTACCTTAATTACAAAATATTTTTAAAAGAAGAATTTAAAAAAAAAATTTTTGGCAATAAAAAAAATGTATCAAAAAATTTAATTTTTATTGACTTTTTATTTTGTTTTTTACTTTTTATCAGATCTTTTTTATTTTTATTTGCTTATTTTCTCAGCTTTTCTTCTAACGTCCACCGATTTCAATTCCACTTTCTTCTTTAATTTCATTGTCACTTTCTCAGCGTTTATCGGATTCACATAGCGTTAAATTAAACAACTCCCATACGTTTTCTCTCTTGCTTGGTTTGGTGATTTCATGCTTCAAATTAATATTTTTTTTGCTAATTTGCATTTTAATAGATTTTTGGTTCGTCGCGCATATTTATTACGCTAAAATTTTCGCCTTTTTAACGAGCGTTAGTTAATTTGCGAATTAAATGCAGAAATAGAGTTGACATATTTATAACGGTACAAATAATGTAGCTCTTGAGAAAATTAGAAGCAAAAATGAAAGATCTTAATCGAATATGCACTGAACCGTATGAATCAGCTTAAAGTCAAATCATATTATAGAAGGCTGTAAAAAAACCGGCTCGTAGGTACAAGTAGTCTTCGAAACTTCTGAAACTTCATTTTAATTGTCGACTTATCAATATTTTTGTTGACATCAGCCCCGCTAGAGTCCTTAATTAAGAAATTTACTTTTATTCACCGGTTGTAAACCATTAAATATGTTTCGAGATGTTCTAAAGTTTAAGGTTAAATATTTCGTGGACTCGTTATAGTTTGTACTGAGCTCGTTTCGAACAAATATTATGTAGTTTTCGGGTGTGGTGGTACTTGTATTGCTATAGAACTTGACACCTTTGAGTACCATTTGTTTGGTTAATCATAACTTTTTATAAGTGGTCAAATAGAGTCGTCCACGAGCTAACTCTTACCTCGGATGGGTTTTAAAGAAAGAATTTTCATAAGAGAATTGTAAGGATTGTCTGCGTTAAAACACTGCTATAGCTTTGAAACCTTTTCGGGTTCGGAATTTCTTGTTTTGAGAACTTTTTCGAGTTCTCTGAACCAATTTGAATAATTTTTAGTTTCTGAACTCACATTGTAGAGAGCTGTCAAGTCTTTCTTAAAGATTGGAGGACCTGAGTAGCTAGTGCTCTTAAAATAGCATCCATATAGAGCTTTAATGCTGTCTATAAATAAATTTTCTAGTCTTCCTACCCAACCATGCTCTATTAAATTTTGAAATATATTTGTGTTTGACTCTTCCATTACCTTTTAAGCATAATTAGCACAATAATATGCAAATAACGCCATTACGTATGACATAAGCAGCGAAGTAGTAGCTGTTTAGTGGCACGAACTCACGAAAACTCCCCATCACTCAAAACTTTATAGAAAGTTGGCTAACTAATTCAGCTGTTTTGTATATTTTTCTTTATATAAAATCGTTTTAGCCAACTGTCATAAACTGTTAGTAATTAAAAATATATATGGTCAACTTTGCATGTAAGGCTGACAACGCAGCGCAGCATATTTGGTCACTCACTCAGCTTTACTTTGTCGCACCATTTTTGGTATGCTGGTCATTTACCCTACGAAAAAACTATTCAAACGTCAATGCTTTGTCAACTACTTCGCGTTTTTTGCATGAAGAAAGCATGCTTGCTGCGCTAGCTGCTGAAAAGTAACGTTTCTTAGCTACTTCGTTCGGCAAACTGTGTCAATAAAACGCGCACCAAACAGCGAAAATTTCGGTCGTCTTGATTTTATTTCATGTTTTCGTGTTTTTTATTTTTTTCTCTTTATATAATTAATATTCTTTCACCTAGTGCTGCAATCGCGAGCCCATCGCTTGTTACAGCAAATTTGTTTTAATTATTTGGTTGTTTACTCGCACTAAAATTGGTTTACAACAGACAACAGCAGCGGCAACAACGTGTTAACGTTTGTTTTTCGACTTAGCGCCTGTTGTACGTGCTGTTAGCATGCTTGCTGCGCGTGTTTGGCGACTGGTGTGTTATTTAAAAAAAAAAATTATTTTTTGTAACCAAAAAGCTGCAAGAAAATGATGAAAAAGTAAATTTAGCTTAAATTCTTCTGACTTTTCTTTTTGTAGATGAAGACGCTTAAAACACTTGAAGATCATTAGTATGCCTGTCATTGCATGTGAAGAATATTCTTTGCTTGTTTTTTATATATTTAATGGCATAAGGCAGTGAACTTAGTGTGAAAAAATATGAAGCGACTAAATTTAAAAACTTTTTGTTTTAATTTATATATTTTTTTAATACGTTCAGTCTTAGATAAATATTATATTTGCAAAAAACAAACACAAGGTTGCAATATCTAGTATAATTTTTTCAAATTTCCCCAGCTTGCCATCATAAAATCAGCTAAGTTTGTGGACTGTCAAGCAAAATTACTGCGGGTTCTAACTCGAGAAAAAATCTTGTTCAGCTCGGTACTACATTTTTGCAGGTTTCCCTTTCACTGTGTAGCCGGCGTTATGCTTTATTTATTTTCAAAGCAATTTAACTCAGTTCGGTTCACTGGCATGGCTAAGCGTTTGATGTTATATAAGCAAATTGAGCCTGTGCCTCAAAAATGCTTTCGAGTCGTGTGAACTTTTTCAAATAAATTTTGATTATTGATAAACATTTTCTATTTGTAAATTGCCAGCATGTGGTAGTGTTTCTAAATATATATTATTAGATATTTATTTATATTCAAAAAGTTTTCACTACATTTTTTCATTACATTAACTAAATTATTCCATATTTCTTTTTATTTCAGGTAAGTTCGTTAAATTGGGTCAATAAAGCTTTCAAATGCATACATATTTGTAAGTAGCGCTCGATAAATTAAATTATACATAAGTTATCGATACTCAAAGTACTTTATGATACATAATAGCATGTTTCCACAACACATTTAATAAATAAGCAGGCAGAATTATGTAGTTTTGACCAATCAACAGATTTAAGCTTTATGCAGCAAGTAAGCAAGAAGTTCAAGGCTTCATCTATTGTAGGATTTGTGTGATTATATAAATCTCTTTCTAATAAACAGCTTTGTGATTTATAAATCTACGATTATATTTTGAAGTTGTGAAATTTTGGATTTCACATACTTCTTCGAATATAAACTTAAAATTATCATAATTAATATAAATTATGTATTTTTTCGTCATCGCTAATTTCTGATTTTAGTATCAGCCATATTGATTTTAAATATTGCTCTAATATAAAAATGTTCTGAAATACAATAGCGTAAATAATTTGAATCCCACCGGGACTCAATAAATAAATCGAGATTGAAAAATGTACATATTTTCAATTACTAAATACAATATTTTCAAAAACAAATATATATATATACTTTGACTTTGAATCCCGAAATTTCGGGACTCACTAAATATATCGGGATTGAAAACATACAGATATCTACAATTACTAAATATCAAAAAAAAAATTCTGAATTCCTTTGGTTTGGAGTCCCGAAATTTCGGGACTATTTAGTATCAGTACTGAAAAAATATACATTTCTACAAGCAATGCATATCTTTAATTAAAATATTTAGTAATAATTTATATCACTCTAAATAACTATTTTGGATACCGAATATTCGAAAATTCGTCGTAAAAATATCTTGACTGAGATAAGATACATATATGTTTCTGTATACTAAATGTTTTCAAATAAAATATATTTTGAATAAGTATGAATCCCTTTGATTAAATATTCTGAATCCCGAAATTTCGGGACCCCGTAAAAATATCGGAAATGTAAAAAAAATAACATAGCTACATGTACTGAATGTCTAAAAATGAATAAGAAATGAATGAATAAAAATATTTTATTATACTTTTCTGGTGCCCTGTTAACTAAGATTGCATAAGCTGTGATCGAATTACATAAAACATAGAAATAACAAACGGAAATTTGTGGGAGGAAAAAGTTGTACAATCACTCTATAATATATTATATTTGAGCTTGCCAGACCTGGTAATTAAGTGGAAATCTTATTTCGAAAGAATAACAATAATATTTTATCGTAATGCTAGCGACAGAGCGTTGTAAATGAAAAACAACAATAGTAAAAAATATTACTAAGAAAAAATCAGATATTGAGAGTGAGGGCGAAGAAATAAATAAATATAAAACAGCTGTTACAATTAACGAGCAATCAGCAATTAGACACGTCATAAGTGCTTGTTAATATCGACAGCATGCGAACGTGAAAAGTGTGTCAAAGTCAAGATCACAAATTAATAACAACAAAAGCGCTATTGGCGTGGCACGTTTTGGACGACTTGAGTATTACAATTATATGAGAAACTTAAAGAACGATAAAGTTTGTATAGATGGGTGAACGATTTCGAGGTCTGCCACAATTATAGTATATAAAATTAAAAGAAATAATAGTAAATTTACATTTAGTAACATACAAAACAGCTGTGTGCATTTGACAGTTTCATGCGCGCCTGAAAATTTAATTGAAATTATGAATCAATGCATAAAAG
Organism: Bactrocera oleae; assembly: GCF_042242935.1. Classification (NCBI taxonomy): domain Eukaryota; kingdom Metazoa; phylum Arthropoda; class Insecta; order Diptera; family Tephritidae; genus Bactrocera; species Bactrocera oleae. The sequence continues at coordinate 9,440,127 of NC_091539.1, forward strand.
TAATAAATCTGTGTAAATCATGCAAGTCAGCTGTTTTACGCTGTGCGTAAATATCATAAATGCGCTATTTGTTCTAGATAACCGCTATATCAAATTACAACCCTGCGCCCAGCAAACGACAACATTTTCATTCGCGTCGAACTCTGCAAAACCCACAAAGTAAATGGTTTACAACACAACTGTGACGCAATAAATTAACGGCAAGTGCAAATGCACGGCAATTAAAATGATTAATGTGCGGATGAGAAATTCAATATTTTTGCAAGCCAACAAAAACAATCAGTACCAGAAAAATTGCACGGAAAAACAACCCTGTTAGGTATTAAACACGGTACCTGCAACAATTAAAAGGTAAAGCGAGTGACGGAGCGAAAGAGAGAGAGAGAATGCAGGGTTTGCCAACAAAAAGGACTAGCAACGCTAATTGAAGAACTGTACATCCACTTCGATTTAGAGTTTTCACAAGCTACTCTCTTCTTCCAATTAAATTAAAGCGATTGAAAAAATCGAATCGAAACCAAAATATTGCCTGCTTGCCTATTGTATATACTAGAAAAACTTACAGAGGCAATTATTGTTAGGACGTCGCTCAAACACCCCTCCAAATGCTGCAAGCAATAAATTTTGCGATCAATTGCTTCAATTTTAATTTCAATTCCTACACAAAACAATAATTTACATAAGGCGACAAGGGACTAGCGCTTATTGGCAAGAACACGCCAATAATTGCTTGCTAAAATATTAAGGTAGGCTCCGGTTCTGTAGAAATCACATATATATATTGTATCTATGCCCTGTAGGAACAGCTAGACATAAGTTGTCAGAAAACGAGTAAAAGAGTATTCTTCCTGTTTTCCTAAAAGAGTTTGAACAACGGATTCTGAAGGACATATTCCAAAAATAAACTGAAACTCTCATCCATTATCAAAATCTATCGGTATTTTACCGCCAATGTACAATATATAAAAATTTTGATTCACTCCATCAGCTTTTCCCTTCCTACAGGGTACCTTCCACAACAACACTCAGTTATTACCATATGTTTACTATTCGATTAATTTCTCTTGTAACGCCTACAAAAGCAGACACTTGCAATTAAATCTCAGCCGTTTTCAATTGTCTAAGGTTTTATATTACACTCCCAAAATTTCATACGCTCCATAAGCCACAAGCAGCTGGTCGTTTGCCACGTTTGTCCATATGAAATACTATTTTTTGTTTTTGTAAAATGTTTTGTAATTTATTTCGTGGTATTTGACCTGGCTGAGGGGGCGTACTTGGAAACACATTTGGTTGTTGTAAACGCTTACAACAAATAGCAATTTCAATAGCGACTATGTTGATCGTTCTTCAATGGTCTTTTAGGGGGTGTTTTCTGACGAAATATCTGTCTTGGTTCATTATATGAATGAAGTGAAGTGAGTGGAAGATGATTCTATATCTGTGTATATATAGTGAATGGATAATATTATAAATTATATACAATATATATATTAAATCTTATTTAAACTCGGCAGGGGTTGTTATTAAGACGCTTAGGGATTGATATCCCTAAGGCTCGAAAAAAATTAGAGCAAGCAAAGGGTTTCGTCGCGAACATTTCTATCTATTAAATCTGTTGAGATCCTTCAGTTACATTATCATTAATTAAATGGAGATCCAGCATCAAATCGCGTACTTTCCGGAGACGAGAATCAAAGTGAACTTTGAAAATCAGCGATGAATACTAATGTCATATAATATAATATTATATTTGTTATAACCCGAGTATGATAAGTACTTTCGCTAAGTTGCTTTTGTTGGGCACTGCTGTAGCCTTTTCCTTAACTACTTTGGATAAAAAGGGCTTTGATCGGGCTGAGAAAAGCCTCGAAATGTGTAACAAAATTTAACAAAAGAACGTCTATGCGAACAATTCTATCCTAAAATTTTGAGGGTCGATATCTAAGAATAATGCATATTGGAGTCGAGATAATTGATTCTTAATATGTAAAAAGGCGAATAGCGGTTTCATAGTCAGCTAATAGTTTCTAACGGAATCAGTTTACTAGTTGTTATTATGACCTTGTTTTTTGTAATGTCATTGTCATATGTTTAATAATTAAAAGAAAAAACAGCACGATTTTTCAATCAGACTACAAATTGACATTGCATGTTGCACACGATTGTCAGCGGAAGCAGCGACTGGCGTGAGATTTTCGCTGAAAAAACAAATGCAATTTATAAAGAAATTTTATTTCTCTCTCTAATAAATATGTCAAAGTGCGCTTATTTCTATATAAAAAGTTTTTTTTCCGCTAAGCAGCAACAAAATTCCAGTTAGAAAGTGCCGCACGCACTTACGCTTGAATGCAACCCTGCGCCTTGTTGACAACAATTTCATGCAATTTAAATGTTTGCAACGCCACCAAGCATGACAACAACATGCACGCAATGTTAGAAATAAAGCAATAAGAAAGCTAAGAAGCTGTAAATATGACAAATGTGTCAAAAGCACAAAACCGCTATGCTGCAGTGGTTGGCGTTGAAACATTGCTGCATTTTCGTGCGGTTAATAGCAATTCTGCGCAGCGCTGCTGTGAGGTGTGGCTTAATTTTCATTATATTTTTTTCTTGTTGTTTTAAATTTCGCTAATAAAAACTTTATGTTATGAAATTTATTAGAGCGGCATGACTGTCATTTGACGATATGCAGGCAAAATTCAAGCGGAAAGTTGGCAACAACATAATTTCACAAGTGTAGAGGAGATGCTATATCAAGTACCGTAAAAGTAATAAATATATTCATTTGCAACAAAAAATTACAATAAATTCCATATAAGCCATAACTGCCGGAGAAATACATTTTTAAAGAAGTAAATCCCGAAAATTCGGGATTTCTAAATTACAGTTTCGGGATCCCGAGTTTTTTTACATAAAAATATATTTTATAAGAAAATTGAAAGTAGTAAATTCCGCAATGTCGGGATCTCAAAACTAAAGTTTCGGGGTCCCGAATTCGTGTTACTAGTTTACGATAAATAAGAAACAAGCAACATACGTGCTTATGTGTCAATGGAAACATTTCTGCACGGCACTAATATCGAGATCCCGATAATCTAACAAAGATTTGGTGGTGTAAAAGAAGCTTCGAAGCTTTAGTTGTTGGAGGTTAAGAAAACAGAACATTAAACTCTTATACAATTATACCTTTTTAAAAACATTAAAGCGAGTTTCCATAATCCTCACATAAAGTAGGAAGAAATGTGCTCAAAAAACAGCATATGTAAATACCGTGACCAATTTCGGATTAAAGTTGTTCTTTGACTTTGTTATGATTCGGTCCCCCCATAAAAAGAAAATAAATTATAATTGAAAAGTAATAAAATCAAAAAAAAGAAAAAAAATTAAGTTAATTAAAAAAATTTAGTTAAAATTCAAAAAAAAAATTATAAATAATTAAAATTAAATAAAATTAAGTTAATTAATTTTGAATTACTTTTGTCCCACTCTAAAAAGCAACTAAGTTATAATTACATAAAATAAATTATAATAAATAAAATAATATTAAGTTAACTTTTTTTAATTTTAAATAATTTTTTTTAATTTGCTTAAAAGAAAATAAATAAAAATTATAATATTTAGTTAATTAAAAAAAGTTAAAATATATAAAAATAATAAAATTAATAAACAAACTAATTAAATTTTTTAAATTTAAACTTTCAATCATTTTTTTTTAATTTGTTAGAAAAAGTAAAAATAAATTTAAGAAAAATAAAAAAATATGTCTTTATTAAAAATTGTGAAACAATTAATCACATTAAAAATTTTGAGGCTTTGACACCCAATAATTTATACATAATTATCTTCACATTTTACGTAAAAGCAATTTTCCACATAATTTTCTGCATGCAAATTTCATAAGAAAGCTATTAAAAAATTTGAGAAAAGTAATTTTACGAAAAATTGAAATAAAAAAGAAATCAACTCCTCCATTGCTTGCCGCACACGCACCCATATCAATTTCTCAACATTACTATGTAACGGCGCTTTACTCGCTTCAGTTTCACCCAACCCGACTCGGTGGTGTTGCGGCCAAAGCGAGAAGCCATCAGGAAGCAAGAAATTGCGGCAGCTAAGCAGATAAAATTACTAACCTAATTTGTTGTGTTTTCTTTTGCAACCACAGAGGAGGAGCGTTGTTGGTCCCACAGTTTGCCATACTATGCTATAGAATCATATATTTATATACATACATATTTATATACACATATACATACACATATACATTATATACACATATACATATATATATATATATATATATATAGTGTATACAAATATGTGTATATATGTCTGTAATATGGTTAAATGTGCACACTTCATTGTATGCATATCGTATTTTGCCATGGAAATCGTTTGGAAAAAAGAAAATACTTGTAACTCAACTTGATATGAGTTGAGCATGCATTATAACAACAACAAACGCTTTTGTTTGAGAGGAGTGTCTGCTGATAACAAAATGCTGCAGCAAAAATATAACTAAAAAATTCAAATGTGTACAATGAATTGTGAGCGATAAGCAGCCAATTTTGTAATAATAATGAAATAAAATAAACTGACAAAAAAAAATTAAAAAGAATAAAAATTTTAATTGCAAATTTTTAATATTATTTTTTAATTTTTTATATTAATATTAAAATTAAAATTTTTTTTGCATATTTTATTGAAATATGAAATAAAAAGCTGAGTCATATAAAACTTTGAAAAATCCATTAAAAAAATTTTTACATCATAACAAAAAATTTTCAATTAAAAATTTAAAATTAAAATAATTTTTGTTTAATTAGACACTATTTTTTGATAGGTAGCATTTTTTAAATATGAAATTGAATTTACATAATAACCAAAATTTTTAATTAAAAATTTTAATATGCAAAATTATTTAATTTAAATTTTTTATGAAAAATATTTAATTTTATATTTTTATTTGCAAACTATTTAATTTTAATTTTATTTTAGACACAAATTTTTTTGTAAAATCATCATATTATGAATGCGCTCAGCAACAATGATTAATACCGATTTATTGTTTTTTTTTTTTTTTTAATAAAAGATTTTTAGAAAATATAAAAAAATTTAATATTTGTAAAGGAAAAGTAAATTCATTAATTAGTTTTTATTAAGTATTCGCGCAATACATAAATAGTTTGGTTAACAACAACCATACATTCGAAATTAATTTTTTTTTAAATTTCGTTAGAAAATAATTAATTAAGAGGGCTTAAAATTTAAACTTTTTAATTTTAAATTATTTTAAAATAAATTTTAATATATTCCACCAAACATTCATCAAAATAAAATGAAAAAAAATTGCCTTCATAACTAACTACTTATATTAAAAATAAAAAGAACAAAGAAATCAGACGAATAAATAAAAAAATTTATTTTTTAAAATTTTTCATGATAAAAGGAAAAACACTAAAATATTTTTAAATTAAAATTAAAAATAAAAAAAAAACTTCATGAATAAGAAAAAAAACTTCAAATATTTTGAAAATAAGATATTTTAAAACTAAAACGAAAAATAAAAAAATATATGCAAATTATTCTTTTTTTAATTTTCACTAATATCCATAAGTATTTCTCAAAAACAAAAGAAATATTAACAGAAATCATTAAAAATTAAATATTATTAACTATTTAATGAACATTAAAAAGAATAAACCTACAGTGGTTTGAAAAATTAATAAAGTAATAAAAAAAATATAATTTTTCTAATAACAGACGGTTTGAGAATAATGCTGGATATACATATGTTTTTCTATTTTTCATATTTTTAAATTTTGTAAATAGCATTCAATATTCCAAGTCTATAAAAAATATTTATTGCGCCAATTTCGTTATGTTTTTCTTTTGAATTCTCAGCATCTACCAATTCATCGTATTTTCTTTATATTCCTAATTTGTCTGCTTTAATGTTCATTATTCTCCCTTTTTCCATTTCCATTAAACCAAATCGAACAACTGTGTTGTAATAATTTTTTTTCTTTTATACCGTATCCATATTTAAAAAATGCACATATGAAATGTCTTACAACAAAGCGCTGCCAATTATGTAGAAAATATTGCATAATTATTTTCTTAGCAAAGCAATTAAATATAAATAATTTGTAAGCCAAGCTGTGGGAGTTACAAAGCGTAAAATATTGAAGATATTTGCATAATAAAGACAAATGTTTGAAAGAGAAATATGGACATGCGTCGAATGTGGAATTTCGCGAAAGTGATTCATGCATAGCTATGCAATGGCGTAAAAATTTAATAAGATTTAAAAGATGTATGAAAAAATTAAGAAACAAATTTAAAAAAAAATATGAAATAGTACAATACGAAACAAACAAAAAATGGAAAAAAATATAAAAATTATTAAAAAAAATTTTGAAAAATTTTTAAAAAATTATTGAAAAATTAAAAAATATATATATTTTTTTTTGGAAAAATTTTAATTTTTTGTTAATTTATTTATAAAAAAATGTTCACTAAAAAAGTTGCCAAAAAAGTTTTAAATTTTTTAAATCCAAATTGTTTCTATATATTTCATTATATCTTACATCTCCGTCAAGTATTTAGCTAATTAAAATTATCACAACTCAGTTATATATATTTCATTATATCTTACATTTACTTCAAATATTTAGCTAATTAAAATTATCACAACTCAGTTAATTAACCCATATTCTCTAACCTCTCATCAACTTAGTGTTTCTTCTTGCTCCCTTTAACCTCTTTTGACCTTTGTCAAGTTCTGTTTATTAAAATATGTCTTTAATGCCCATCAAACATTTTTATTTGGCGCCAATGCATACTTCTGATTACCGAAGACGCTTTGGGACCCTTCTATGCACAACTCTTCTGTTTCATATTTACTTTCTTCTGTTTCTTGCATTTCTTTTGTCGCTAACGAATTCGTCACTCGTTTCACCTCAATTGACACATACATTGAGCCTAATTGACAATTGTCACTTCAATACATGATGGTATTTTGTCATTTTCGGTTTAGGTTAAGTGCTTCTTAGGAATTCTCAGGCGCTCTAAATGCATAATAAATTTTCTTTTTGTTAAGCGACAGCCAGGTATACCTGGATGGGTGAAATGGTGTAGAAGAATAACATGTTTGTATGGAGATATATGTATATTACACAAGTGGAAAGAGGCAAAGAAAAATATATGCGCATAAGCCGATTCACGATTTTGAAAAATTTTTCCGTTATGGAAAGTAAACATTAAAAAAAAATTTTGTGTGAATGAAACTTAATAATTTCCAAAAATGTTTAAATGAATTTGTTAAAATTAATAAAAATTTATAATTATGAAATTTACACATTTTAAAAGCAAAAATTTTACATGAATAACATATATTAATTTAAAGAAATTTTAAATAAATTTAATTTAATACAAAAATTTAAATAAATAAATTTAATAAAAAATTTTAAATAAATAAATTTAATAAAAATTGAATTATAGAGTTTTTGCAAAAAATTTAAGTTTTTTAATTTTTAATATAATGTATTTAAATTGAATAAATAACTTTTTCGAATGAAAAATTTGCAAGAAAAATACCTATGCTTACATTTTGGCATTCATGTTTGGTAAGTTTTCTTTGTTTTTGCAAGATAAAACATTATTACAAAAACTTATATTTATATTTTTTCATAACATTTTTTGAAACAATTTTTACATTTCTTTTTCCAAGATAAATTTTAACTGTGTGCTGTGAGATATATCGGTATTTTAAGTTCTTAAACAAATATTTCTTTATTAAGATTTAAAATATATAATAAAGTTTTTAAAGAAAATTTACAAAAATAAAATAATACATACAATTTTTTCAATAAATAATTTAAATATTTAATTTTAGTGAAAATGTGAATATATTATATATAACTTTTTCTTAAATTACTAAATTAAAATATTTATATAATAATTTTTAAACAAAATAATTTTATGGTTATAGGTTAAAAAAAAAAGTTAAAACAAATTTTTTCAAATGTAAAAATATTTATATATTTGAAATTTTCACATGTTAGATATAAACATGTATATTTTTTTAAAAATAAACGTTTTTTTTTAATTAATGAATTAAAATTTTTAGATTATTTAAAAAAAACGTTTGTAAATTTTTACATTTTACAAATTTTTCAACACAACAAAATACTACAAAAATTTAAATTTTTAAACCTATTTTAAATTTTTTATTAATTTTTTTTAAATTAAAAAAAAAATTTGCTTAAAGTTTTCTACTAAAACTTAAAATTCTCACAAAAATATTAATTCTGAATTTTTTCATAATTTTTTTATATTATTATTGTATATATTTATTAATGCAAAATTTTTTAAAAATATTTTTTTTATGTTATTTTGTAAAAAACTTAGTTTTTAAAATTGTTAACAATTTTTTTTCGTCTAAGTATATTTCACAATAATTTTTTTTATTTTATGTTTTATTTAAGACTTATTTTTTTAAACTAAACCAAGTTCATTTTATATACATATGTGTATGCGATAAATATGAAGTTATGTTTTCTGAATATTATTTGTGTGCAAACATTTTTTCATTGACCATATAAAACTTAAGTAACTAAAAACAAAAATTAATATTTTTCTTCGTATAAATTTTATAATATTTTTTCACCGCGTCTTTATTAAGCCAATCTGCCCAACGCCACAAATTAACTTTTCTTAATTTTCCACTAGAAGTTGATTTTCTGCTTTCTTCATTCACACTTTCTTAATTAACACAAAGGGATATTTTTAAATTACAAACATATTGACACATATGCATATGTATGTACACCCATACCGATGCATCGCTCGAACATGTTAAAGAAATTTCATTTCATTCTCAAACACAAATTTTTTTGACAAAAATGCTGCAGCTACAAAAAAAGAAAATAAGGAAGAATTTAGCCGCGCACAGTATGTATGAAATGTAGACGGACAATAGTGTTGTCTCTTGGCTGATGACTCATCAACGGAGTGTAGCAACAGCGTTGACTTTGGTGGGTATAGATATATATATTCATATATACACATCTACTCATGTAGCTTAATTTGAGGTTATGCAGCTATGCATACATTATTTTGAGGTTATGTGCAGTCTGCAACGTAATAGCAGTTAATTTTATCTGCGCAGTGTGGTTTCGTGTCGATAGCGTTGCTCATATGTTGGTCTAACGACATTTCCAACTGTAAATGTAGCTGAAATTTAAGGGTTAGATACGCGCGTGCTTTTACAGCCGCTACGCGTCAGCCTTCCTTGTCTATCTAAAATGCAAGACGCTTGCGGTTTGCACGTAAATTGACCTCGTACTGTCTCGCAACTTCGACACATTGAAGCTGTCAGCTTAGCGTCGCTTCAAACTCGTCCAAATACATGCTTATGAACTTGAGAACTTGAGAGCATGTCAGTCTTTTGTGTCGCGTCTGAACTTAACCTTTGCAATTAGGTTGTTTCATGCCATATAATGTTGGCAGACGCTTGTTTGCAAGCTGCAATTGCGCCCTTACCAGCATGTTGCATTTCATCAGCTGCCGCATGCCGACACGCTGTCCCACAGTGTTGTCCTCAGTTGTCCTCAGTTGTCATTTAACTGCTGCTTCGTTTGTGATGTCATGTGATGCGTTGTTCTACGTCTGCGCTTTTGTCTTTTTATTACTTTTTCCCCATCTACTTTTCATTTCTTTCTTTATATTGCTTTTCTTCACAAAACAACAACACGTATAACAATAACAATGCCGGTTTTATTGCGCTTTTGTTCTATGCTGCAAGCCTTAGTCCCAGCGCTTCGTGCGTTTGGCCCTCACTTGTTTCGTCTCCAACGATTGGTAAGCACCTTGCTAGCTGACGCATGAAGCTACCGCTGACTAATCAATCTTTACATCATTTTATTCGTCGTATCTTCCTTCTACTACCTCGCTACGCCAGCTTCCTATGTTCTTTGTTACATAAGATACTCGTAGACCACACATTTTTGTAAAGTGTCCAATGTAGCTTCGTCTTTTTTGTTATGGTTACGGTTATGGTCATTGCCATTGTAGGCAGAGACACTCACTTTTTATGCCGTCGGTGTCTGGTGACGCACATAACCCTCTAATGTTGGCTGACTGTCGCTTTTTTGCTAAGTCTATTTAATTTCGTAAGTATCTTTTGAGTTTTTCAAGTCACGTAGTTCAGGAATTCTTAATATCTTAAAAATAGTTTCACTACTTCTTAGAGATGCCTAAAATTATAAATACTTATGACAAATTTTACGCCTGGGGTGCATATTCACAATCCAGAATCTATCTTACGGATTTCAGAATATTCTTGTTCACAAATCTGTTTTTTTAACAGCATTCAATAATTTCCTTGAAACGAAATTTATCACAGCACTTTGAAATAAGTATATCTGATGAAACCGCGTTCGATGATGGGATTGATGACGGCTTTTGAAAATCAAATTCGTAGGTCTTTATGAAATAAAGCAATCTTCATAATTTAAAAAAGAGATAAAATTCTGTTAAATTTGACATTTATCCTCAAGAACCTATTATAGTAGCGGCAGAAACCATCACGAAAATATTTTTAGAAAATGTTTCCCAGTAGTCAGTCCTTGACCTCATATTACACTTTCTCTTATGGTTACGTAAAGTCAACTGTTATGGTAACGGTTCTCGTAAACCTTGTTCGAAACTCTATATACCTATAAATGTAAACAGATAATGTCAGTGTTCTGTCGAAATTCAAATAATTTATAGAAAATATTAAGTAAACAAATGTTTCTAGCAATAAATTGCTTTCTAGTTTCCCTTTAGGAATGTGGAATTCGAAGGCTTTTCGAAATTTTTATATTACTTCTCGGTTGAAATTATTTTGAAATAATTCATAAAGAAAATTGAGAGAATAGTTACTACTAGAGAACACATTTTTTTCTACTTTCTTTATAGTAGTGTAGATACTTCACTACCTAGAAGGCCTTTCAAAATTTGTAGCTTCCTTCTCGATCTTTCCCATACCGAATTTCGAAAACCAGGTAAGATTAGTTGAAACACTACTTGGAATTCATGAAATAAACCATGTGACTTGACTAATTATAAGAATTTGCGGAATTTTTAGCTTCTCGATCTCTTTTCTACTGATTTTCGAAAATCAGTTATTCTTAACTTCAATATTTAAATTCACAAAGTATTTGGTTTTTGTTTTTAGAGATCGCCCTATGAGACTAATGATAAATAAAGGCCTCTGAGGTGAGATTTTTTTTTTTTTTAAATAGTTTGCGGCTTCATATAAATATTCCAGCAAGAAAAAAATGTATTACAACTTGTCTAAATGTTATCGAATTGTAGTCTGCAATACTAATAGCTCGATTATTCTTAGTTCTAGCTCTAAAAACTGCGAGCGCTCATTTGGATATATTTATCTTTTTTTATTACACATCTTTCGACATACATATGTTTGTATTTATATTTACACGTAGCGCACTTCCTGCCCTTTTAGTCTGACCCGACCACCAAGCAAACACATTTAAATCGCACTCATTGAGCTCTGACCTTTGAGAAATTCAACTTAACTGACAGTTGTTGCTGAAGCTTACCCTCAATTTTATTACTTTATGTGCTCATATTTGCAAATGACTAAAGAAAACATACAATTTCGCATTTAAATTTCAGCCAATGAGGCATATGCGGTTATAAAATTTCCCTGTAGGAAAATGTATGCACTGGTAATCGTGTGTGTACTGCAAATATAAGTTTATTTTGAAGATATTTAAATAATTTTATTATTATTTTTTGGGGAGTAGAAGAAGAGATTAATCTTCAGTAATCGAAGAAGTATTCAATTAGTAATATACATAAGCTCCTAATCCCAACAGGGTGCTTTTAAAAAAGGAATTGTAAGCTCACTTAAATCAATTTATATACTTTATGCTTCCATACAGTAATTTGCATATCTGTCATATTGTGGTGTCCAACAAGTGCGGTTACTTGTGCTCTTTCTTTTCCCCAAAAGCACCCGCACTCACTTCCTGCGGCGCAATCATTCTCTCACACACGTCCATTGCAATCCTCTACAAACCACATGGTTAACAAATTATACAATTGAGTAAATTGCATTTTTTTAATATCATCCCCTTTCTCTTTGCCTAGCTTATGTTTTTTTTTTTGTCATAATAAGTTGGACCGATTTCCAGTTTGCGTCTTACTCACATATAGACTGCGGAGTAAATTTGTAATGACTTAATACGCAAATTCTGCAGAATGTCAGCGAAATGACAGAGAAATCGTCTCAATGAGTTTCTGCAGAATGACAGCTGATTCATTTTTGACGGCTACCTCGTAACCAGACTTTTCTTTATTGTGAGATAGACATTCAGAGCTTTCAGTTTACATTATTTATAAGCTTAATTCATCAATACAGAGAGATCTCCATTTTTGTTGCTGTCAAGTTAAGTACAGTTAACTACGACTTAATATTTCGTACATCCGATAATCAACGGTACATATTATACGCATCCATCAAACGGTGCCGTGTTTTCCAGCAGTCTGGTATGAGTAGTGGAAGTCTTTTTCATTTGTTGTACATATGAAAGTCAACATATGGTTTCGAAGCATGAAAACCTGAATAGAACGACATTCTAGATCTAGGAACTCATAAAATAAGTAAAATTCTTATACTTAGATAGAGATTGCTAGCCTGAAAAGACGGACTAACGTGGTCTTTCAGTTTCTGAAGACGTCAGATGGCGGAAAACGCCTTCAGGGGTTCTCTTTAGGTACTCTAAGGGTCACTCGATGATATTAGTTTTGATAATCAGTGGTACATATTATATTAGACGTATTCATCAATTGGTGCCACTTTATCCAGTAGTCTGATATAATGCATTTAAGTGAATTGAAACGAAAACCTGAATAGATCGACATTCTAGATTCTGTAACTTATAAAATATGGAAGCTTCTTATACTAAGCCGGAGTATGCCAACCCTAAAGTCGCAGACTGGCGTGGTCTTTCAGTTTCTGGGCACGTCAGATGTAGGAACATGCCCTCTGTCGTACTTTAGACACTTTAGGGCTCACTTTAGACACCTTAAGGCTCACTTCCGGTTTTAAGTTCTTTATCGAGAGATACTTATGTATTGGATGGATTAACAAAATTAGCCAAACTGCTGAGTTTGTAAAGAGTTTATTTTTATTTGATTGTCCAGCGAAAATTTTGCTTTTGATACAGATATCATGGGTCCAAAGTGCCGCTTCCAATTTTTGAGTTCTCTTAGAAGAAATGCCTATTAGCTGGATTAACAAAATTAGCCACATTTTTGGATGTTTAAAGAATTTATGAAGTATTATTTTTGATCGTCGACAACAATTTTGGTACAGTTGCCGAAGATATCACGGTCTAGTAGAGAGCAGAGACGTTTGGTTAGCTGAATGGCACTGTTATTAGATTTGATGTTGGCTTGAAGATAAACAAACCTGTCTTCATAGCTGGTGAGTATTCTAGCGTCTTTAAGTACATATTTGATTATTAAAGATTTAATGCCTAATTTTCGGGAGATTCGGGTTACGGTTGGGAGTCATTATTGTGGACAACTTGACGGATAACCTTCTTCTAAGTTCAATTCCATAATAATCAACTCAGCTTTCTTAGTCTTAAAGACAAGAGGAATAAAGTTCACTCAGCATTCACTCATAACCATCTCGATTACTCGGAAATATGAAACCGTTTTTTGAAATTTGAAATCTTTGTGACATTCTTCTTCTGCTGTGAGGGCACTAAACTTAGATCTCTCTAAGAAATGTAGTGTCTATTCATTCATTCATAGATAATTTGACTACTATGGTTTTAAAGACAACAGTTTTAGTGGTTTTGAAGATATTATAATTAATTAAAACAACAAAAACTGAAGAAGATGGTGTTAACCAACCTGAGAAAGCAATTCAACAAGAAAACCAAAACTTATTTGGTGCTATAATCAAACGAAAAGTGTTCAAAAAACATGTAAAGCCGTAAGTGGAAAGCAGAAGAATAGTAATGAAACGAAAACCAATTGTAATAGCGTGTGAAGAATCTGCTTAAAAAATCGCTTAGTATACGTGGGCGTTCTTAAGCTGTCCAAAATTGTAGCTTAGCGCTTTATATAACAGTGTTCATGTTTGTGTATTTATAGTTTAAGAATTTGTAGATGTCTTCTTCGTAATTTATAGCCAGCGCTTAGCAAAAAACATGCCTCAGACTTGTTGTCGTCAGCGGGTGTGCGTGTACTACGCAAGTCAATAAAGCACAATTATTTTTTACAAAATAAGCCGATAAACAAAGGCATCAATAAAACAGCGCGTGTGGGTGCCAGTGATCACCAGCAGTCCGTAGATGGCTACGAAAAAAAAAATGGCGGCGCTGCGCGTAAAGAATACTAAAATCAAGCATATGCTTCTATTTTGAAACGCGTCATATTCCAAGCTGCTGTTTAAGCTTTATTTACTGTTTATGTGTAGCGTGGACTTTTTTCCTTCGCTCTGTTTATTTGTTTTGCGCTTCGCATCTCGCGTGCGCTTGCTTGATAGCATTAATTTGCGCTCGCCTACATTTCTTTTATTGCATCTACTGCTTTTTTTAATATTTTCGACTTTTGTTGTGACTTATCGCTTGTTGTTGCACCCCACTTATCATTACGCCGTCATATTTAAATATTAGTTACACTTATTAACGCTAGAAATTTAGCATGTATTAGCGCTACCGTATATATTATATTTTTAAGCTATCGTGTCCATTTACTGTTGAAATGCCAATTATTTGTAAATGAAATTTTAGCATTAAGCTCGTTATTGTATTGTGTTGGAGCTTCAAAAATATTGTATTATTTCAACGCCCGGTTTCCGCTGTGCTTTGTAAGCCGCTCAGAAGGCTGCTGCGCCTACGTTTGGCGCCTTGTAGGTGTAACTTGACTATTGGTCGTTTTATATTCATATGTATATACATTTTTTAATCTAACACTAAATGTGTTCTATTAGTTTTGTGTATTATAATAAATTTTGAATGAGCTTTAAAGCAGTTTTGTTGAAAAATGAACTTGAACGCGCTTATGTGACCCTGAGCGGTTATTAAATTTCGATAAAGACTTCGTAACACAACTTTATTGGGTTAAATGTGAGTATTAAATAATATTAGGGCATTTTAGTAGGTAGTGTGCTAATGGTGGTGGAATTTCTGTGAATTTTCTCTGAAAGATAGTTTTGAATTATAAATCTTGAACCTAAAATTTAAACAAAAACATTGTTTTATACTATGTTATACATATATTATAATTATATGTATATATATATTCAAAAATAACAAAATTGTATATATTTTATTGTCATTAAAATAATTTTTTTTTTAATTTAATTTATTTACTTTTTAGTTTATTTAGTCAAAATTATTTCTTTGTGATTGCAATTTTTAAATATTTTTTTTTGGTTTTTTGTTATTGTTTGTAAGTAAAATTCTTAAAATTTCAAAGAATTTATTCCAACATCAAAAAGTTCCGTTCTGAAATACAAGAATTTAATCAAATTAAATGTTTTATGATGATTTAACAAAATTCTTATTTAATTAATTTTAGTACTTTTTTTTAATAAATTATTTTAACTTTTATTATTTTTTTTTAGCATAAAAATGTTTTAGTAAAAATTTGTTTACCAAAAAAAACTAAATAAATAAAAAAAAGTTTAAACAATTTATTATTACTACTAAAAATAATATATTAAGAATTTATTTTTTTTTTGCTAAACATTTTTTTATTGAATCTTACTAAATTTTTTTTTACTAAAAAAACTAAAAAAAAATGTTACTAAATTTTACAAAATTTTTTTTTTATTAACAAAAATAATAAACGTTAAAATAATTTATTAAAAACTACTAAAATTAATTTAATAAGAATTTTATTAAATCATCATAAAAAATTTAATTAAAGCAAATTCTTATGTGTTTCAGAACGGAAAAATTTGATGTTGAAATAAATTCCTTGAGGTTTTTTATGTAAAAAATTTTGACTAAAACTTTTTTAGTATTAAATAATAAAAAAAGTTAAAATAATTTGAAAAACTACAAAAATATTTTATAAATTTTTTTTATTGTTTTGTAGTTTTATAAAATCAGTAATTTAAAATTTTTTAAATAAAATGTTAAAAAAATGTATTCTATTGTAATATCAATTTTTTTTATTTTGAAATACATATTCAATATTTATTATTGTTTTATTTTAATGTTTTATTTTTCACTAAAAATGGTTTCGGTATTTAAATAAAAAACAAGCAAAAAGGTAAAATATAATAACTTAATATTTCAAATTAATTGTTTTACATAAATAAAAATAAAATATAATAACTTAATATTTCAAATTCATTGTTTTAACATTATATTTTTGTTTTTTGAAATATCTACATGTTAAATTAAATACAATTTTTTATTTCTTATTTTTTACATTTTATTTTTTGCGCCTAATTATTTTATTTTTTTATTATTATATTATTTGTTTTTAAATTTACCAAATTATAATCAATAGTAAAAAGTGTGTTTTTATCTAAATATTTTTATTTATTTTTTTTGCAAATATTTCTTTATGTACAAAAAAGTTTTTTTAATGTATATTACTTTTTTCTCCTTTATTTCTTTATTTTTTGTCGTAAAGAATTATTAGTAATTTTTAGTTTTTACTACATATTTTTCTCTTTTTCTTTTTCGATACAAAATTCTTAATATTTTTTACTGTTGATTTTACTTTATATTTTTTTTTTAATTCTTTGTTATTCTATTATTTGATTTATATTTTCTAATTTTTTATTTTTTTTATTTTTCTAATTTTTTGTTTATTTATTTTTTGTTATTTTATTTTTTAATTTATATTTTTCTGATTTTTTGTTAATTTTTTTTGTATTAACAACTTTTAAGTCATTGGTTATGGTTAAAAAATGAGAATAATAATTTTACTACATACATATTTTGTTTGTTTTCATTTCACTTATTATAGTTAAATTTTTTTGTCGATTTAAAATTCTTAATTTTTAATATAATTTTTGTGGGTAAAAATATTTTTTTGTGGCTTATTTGTATTGTGATATTTTTTTTAATTCCCGTTTTTTAATATTAATATTTTATTATTATTTTGTTTTTTTGTAATTTGTAAACTTTCATATTTTGTTATATTTTCGTCAATTTTAATTAATAATATTATTCTATTTGTTCATAAAAATATTTTTTCAATATGTTTATTAACATTAATATTTTTTTTTTTAATTCAGTTATATCTATTTCCTCACTTACACCCATAAATTGTATAATACAATACATTTTATGCATATTTTTTTAACAACTTCGTTCCCCTTATTTTACCCACGTGCCTATAACTAGTAAAAACATTTTTTATGTGCTTCCATAAATGTCATTTCGTGCAATATTTGGAAATTAGAACGAGCAAGCTCATAAAAACATATCCACTTATATATATTTATATGTGTATATGTGTATATTTTCATGCATATACATGTGTAAGTATATATTTTCATAACTCATCATTAGTAGTCATCAGCATTAGAATACAAAAGAAAATGAGAAACCACATAAATAAAATCTCACAAAACAAAAAACATAAATTCTAAGAGACAAAGAAAATTGTAGTGTATACTAAAATGACATAAAAAATTAACAAAAAACAAATTTCTGTAAAAAATTTTAAAAACAAGTTTGCATGAATACCTGACAACATTTGCTGTCAGTAAATGACAGATCTGTCAACTCACTGACAGCCGGACATGCGAGTAAGCGCAAGGGATATGCCGATGACTACTCTCGATGCTTGAGAAAAGTATGTGATGATAGTAAAAGGTAAATATGTACGTATGTATTTACATATATATGTACATATGTATAGATGTATGTATTTATGTAAAGCAGTTATTAAAATGTGAGTTCGAGCTGTTCTTAGATTACATACATATGTTTTTACCTTAATAAATATGTCAAGCTGTGTTTATATATAAATAGTTGTATTGATGATTGTTTGTAGGTATGTATATATATTTCATTTAGTATGTATATATACATATATACCATATAGCGCTTTGAAATAATATATGGTATTATTGTGACAGCATTTTCAATAAACGTTGATAATCTGCTATTTTGTTTGTCTAGTACAATAGCTTGCCACGACCATTATCTGGAAGTTTGCGGCTATTCAGTGGACCTCAGAAGCGACAGTGTGCTTTTGATTGACACATAAATGCATAACATATAATACATGGCATACATACGTACATACACGCATACGGCTGCATACAAAGAAAGCATATCACAAATGTACTTTTATCAAAGTGGCAGATAGCTCTATAAATAATGCACACTTGTATGTATATATAATATCTATGTTTGTTTGTATATTTACTTACATATTTATGTTTGTGTGTGTACTTTGTATATTTTGTGTCATTGTGCGCCTGGTAAACATGTCATTTGTGTAACTATGCGCGCTGCTGGCTAAGTACTTTCTATGGAATTCTTTCTATTGACCTAAGCAGAAAGGCTAAAGTTCAGCGTAAGGCTTGCTTACAAATATAGGTACATATGTATGCACATAGATTTTCATGAAAAGGTCGATTGTTACATAACTTTTTTAATACTTTTTTTCATTTTCATTGCTTCGCACTTATTTTATCTCTTTTTTTTTAATTTTATATACCTTTTTTTCAAAATTGAGAACGTCCCTCAACCATTTTACTGCTTTATTTATTTTTCATTTCATTGCTTCTCTTACATTTTCGTTTTTTAATGCTTTTTTAAATTTTTCTCTTTTCTTGCTTTTTTACATTTTGTTTTTCATTGCTTTTCATAGCACGAAGGTTTTTCTTTTCATTTCACTTCATTTGCAGCGTGTCCTCGTTGTATTAAAAGATGCGCTTTTGAGCCACTTCTATTAAAAAAGTGCTTTCTTATACTTTTAAACTCTTGTAAAGCTGTTTACATTTGAGCACCACTGCAAATATTAAAAATTCCCTTTTATTACTTTTTATATTTGAGCATCCCTGCAAATTATTTGCATGCATTTTTATAGTCAACAATGTCTCTGCTATATCTTATGAGCATTCACCAGCGCTCTAAAATTTTCTCCTTACCCCTGCCGCTCTATTTTATCTTGCTTTCTTCGGTCGGTATTAGTAGGTCCACCTTCGTCCAGTCTTTCATACTTCAATTTCAAAACTCCTCTGCTTTAGCATTTGTCCACTTTGTAAATCTATAGAAAATCGCTTCCTTTACAAATTCTAAGCATTCGCTAAGCTGTCTCATTTACCTGTCCTTTATTTACACTCAACCATATTGTTTGTGGTTGGCTATTCAACGCCAGATGGCTTGCGGCCTAGTTTTTCCAAATGGATTTTTCTTTTTCATACATTTCTATGGATTTGAATTTGGATAGCGAAAGTATTGAGAGCGAAATAAAAATGACGTTGGAGCGTTTTTGAATAAACGATACCGTTATTTTATAATTGGAATCATGATGACTGCATAATACTCGTATAAGTTTTCATTGCAAAATGCTTTTTGAAAGACTTTTACAATATTTTTTATAAGCTCTATGCTCTGCATTTCACTGTGTTCCGAGCCTTATCATATTTATTAAATACGAATACCGTTGCTCTACAAGTTGTATAAGCTCTATAATTGTCGAAGATTTTAAGTTCCTATTAGATTAGGATCAAAGCTCCGAGAGCTCCTAAGTTAAAAACACCTTAGCTGCCGTATCCTCTCATGTTTTTAGGCTTGTTTAGTTACTTCGAAATTAAAATTTTTATCTGTCTCTCATCTTTAAAGCTCTTTGGAGAGCGATGCGAGTTCACTATAAATCGCTGAAATATACAGATTTTTGTTATAACGTGAAAAAACTTTTTGGTAGGCACGTTATCAATGGGTCTCCTGTATTTTTCGATCAGTTATCTCCAAGAGCCCTCTTTCTCAGTTTCCTACTTCCTATATAAACTGTTCCTCATAATTTATTATCATTGAAGTCCAT
This sequence comes from Bactrocera oleae, assembly GCF_042242935.1. Classification (NCBI taxonomy): domain Eukaryota; kingdom Metazoa; phylum Arthropoda; class Insecta; order Diptera; family Tephritidae; genus Bactrocera; species Bactrocera oleae. The sequence goes on from NC_091539.1 coordinate 9,460,188, forward strand.
CTACGATGAGCAGGTTGTAGAGATTATATTCTATTAATACAATATCCGACATGTGGTTTTCTTAGTGAGTATAACAACGACTTCTTCATGCTTTTTATGTCGTTTAAGAAGTGCGAGCAGTCTATTATTTGAGGCATCAACTTTCTTCTTGTATAGATCTCAAATATTTCGTGTTTTTTCCTCTACATATTTCACTTAGCCCTTAACTATCTTTCCTGTAAAGGTGTGCGATTAATTGACAATATGTTGGGAGTGATCTTGTTTCTAATAAGTAGGGAGGGGTTTATGTTTTAAAATTAGCTATCGAGTCTAAAAAGTAACAGTTGATTTATTTACACTTTCTTTGTTCTTGAAACTTCCTAGAAATTAATTTTTGATTTAATAAATATAATTTAAATTAAAATTGACTAAATTTGGTTTCACTCTTAATTAACAAGTATTTTTTCTTCTCATTACAGGTGAGTACCAAATAAAAAGTGTTTCAAATGTAAGAAAACCCAAAAACTGTGAGTAAAAGCCAGCTGCTTAATATAAGACGTTACGACGTTCGATGATCTTTTGAGTAAATAAAAAATTGTTGAAGATCATATAGAAGACAATAATCGCCTAAAAACTCATTTTCGATTTCTTAACAACCTTTTACATACATCCCGCGTTTGAGTTTTATTCTAAGATTTTTAACAGTAACTGATTCGTCTTGATCTTGAACCGATCTCACTGATTTTCATTATTCGCTTTATTGGCATAATATTTGCAAAAATTACTAAGGAAATCTAAGAGACTCATTAAAATATAAATTAAAATAGTCTACCCGAAAGATTTTTCACAAAAATTAATCTAAAAGAAACCAAAGTATAAAACACTTGCTGAACTTTAGTTCATAAGGCTAAGAAGCGGGGATGGGCGAAACCTCCACAATTAACAACAATAATTATAATAAATAAAAACTCATTTGCTTTCGCACACATGCATTCACACCATCACTCAGCCACCCTTAACAACAAAATATATTGTGAGAAAAATATGTTCAACCTTCTACACGTTCAAGGTCTCTTTAATATATCCGCTACAGCGGAAACAAGCTTAACTAAGATAACCGTTTATCTACTTAAGATAATTAGATTTAATCTGGCTATTTATCAGTGGCTTTTCGTAGCTTGAAAACAATTCGTATACATAATAATGGAGTACGAAAATAAACAAAAAAGTAATTACAGCAAATGAAATTAGTTGACTAAAAATACAAATAGCGCCGATTTCTAGAAAAGCGATAAACGTGTTGCGGTTGATAATGAGCAGAGCAAGACAAAAGTCAACGATGAGTCAGTGTGAAGATCAGAGATTAGCTGGAGATCACTTGAGAATCGTTTAAAGATCAACTCTGTGTCGACAGTGTTTTTGACGCTCTTTCTTTGCAAGATATTTTACGAAAATTGTGCGAAAATAAAGCATGCAATAGGTGTGGCTTACAAAAAAAGAAAATGTATGCGATTAGTAGAGATCGCTCGAAGTGATCTTCAAAAACTTATTTTCCTTGCTCTTCAATTAAGAAGGTGAATATGTTTTTTGGTATTGAAGTAGATATCTGGTTATATTTCTTATTTTTTGAAATAATAATAATTTTCCAACAACTTTTTGAAGATTATTCAAAAACAGGTTATTTTAAAAAAGCTTATATGTGCATCGCGTGGAGATAATTCTTATTGGTTTCCACAATAAATCTTATTAGAAAATGTATTTTTCAAAATTTGAGTGTCACTGTTTTGAGGATTTTGTTGGAGCACAGTAGTTTCAAAACTGTTGAATTTTCTTCGATATCTGCTCTGATCAGAACTGCTTATCAGCAATTTGAGCATACCGATTTTCAAAAAAAATGTAAGAAAAAAATTTTGTGGATGATTAATATTATGAAATGAACAGTTTAAATAACACTGCAGTCAAAAACGACTTAAATTGTTGTTTAACTAAATAACCTAAAATTTTGGTTAAATTGATGATTTGAGAAAAGGTGAGATTAAGGATTTGTTAGTTTGCAACAAAATTGATTTTTTAATTGAAAAAATATATATATATGTATATACATTCATAGTCTGTGTTGAAAACCTCAAAAAAATAGGTTTACAATTTATTTTGCTTAAAAGTGAGATTTTATTATTTTAGTATTTAACAAATGAAGCTTAAAGTACACAATTTGTTGTGGATTTCGGGTTTAAAAATATTTTTTTACGAAAATACTTATATTAAAACTCCTTGACCTAAGTATAAACTACATTTTACATAAAAATTGAGGTTATGGGTTTACTAGTTTTTAACCTCGGAAAACATTATTTAAGCATTTAGTGAATGTTTATTTGGCATTTATTAAAAAATATGTATTATATAACCTCAATTTAAGGTTATACTTATTATTTTACTTTTAAAAAAGTGAGGTTATGATTTTTTTTATATAAATTACGGTGAAAATAGTTATAATTAAGCTAAAGAATTATATTGGTTATGATGATAGATGTGCTAATACATTTAAGATAAGCTTAAAATACATGTTTACAAAAAATGAGGTTATGGTTTCACTATTTTTCAACAAAACAAATATAAAACTTATTTATTTATGCATTTAATAGGCCACAGTATTGTTTCTTATACAATCTTTATTTAAAAAATATGTTATATAACTAATTTTAGGTTAAATCTACTTTTTCTTTTGAAACAAAAGTGAAATTAAGCTTGTTTTTTATGTAAACTATGGTTGAAACTAGGCACACAATGATATTTATTGCTTTAGAGCTACATTTTTTGTGTTTATATGTTTGCCGAAACCTTTGTATTGAGCTTAAAATACATTTTTAACAAAAAAAAGTTATGGTTTTGCTAGTTGTCAACAACAATATTTGTTTAGCCGAACGAAATCTGATGGATAAATTATTTTTATTATTTTAGCAAAGAAAAATGATAAATATTTACTTTAGTTGAATGATAGCAGACTTGCTGATTACTTTCCCTATTTGTTATTGGTTATATAAATGCTGCTAATTACACGGCGACAGAGCCAACTCTAAGGCACGTCTAATGTCTCGCGTATTCCACGTACGTGTTTAACACTTTGGTGTGAAAATTTCTACAGATAAGAGAATTTCTAGCAAATTTGTTTAGAGTTAAAAATATGTAGCATTTCATTGCTATTATTATTGTTGTTGTTGTTGTTGATATTGTAGACCGCCGCTAGAAACGGTTCTTTGTGTACTATGCACTTCAGTGCACATTTTGGAACGTCGCCACGCAGCGTCAACAGTTCCCAGCGCTCACTTCCATTCTGCAAAACGCTCATACTTGCTTAGAGAACGTGCTGTTGAACGCTTAACGGCTTTACAAATGCATTTTATCGTATACTTATATTACCTGCTTGCTTGCTGCACGCTGCTTCACTTGTCTTATTGTCTATTTCTTTTGTATTTGTTGTTTTTAGTTTTTTCTTTTTTGGCGCGCTCAAACCTTGTGCTATCGGAAAATGTCAGCTCTCATGCTGCTTTACATGCCTATGTTGTTGTTAGTGTTGTTATTCGTGTTATTTTTCCTTTTGTGCGGCATTATCAACATATTTGTTGTAGCATTAGCCATAGCAGCGCATTTTTCTGGTTTATCTCTTACTTGTAGCCAGCCAACCAAACATTGTTGTTCAGCATATTCAACACTTGCTTGTTGGCATTTCCTTTGCTACTCCATTGAGCAGGTGATATTTTTGTTATGCATTCTCTAAACCGTACAAATAAACACACGCACATAAAAATATCTTTAATTCTACTTGTTACTCCCTATTCGTTATCTAGGTAGAAAGTGTCAGTTTATTTTTAAAACCTTTGCTCTCAGCGAAGTTCTTATCGACGCGCTCTCGGTGGGAGTCATAAAAGAGCGTATAGTCTGCAGCTGCACGTGAGATATACAAGTAGTTGAAAATACAATTTTTTTTTAAGTTTCTAATTTAAGATTTAGTTCTGTGCGAAGACAAATAGCATAAGAGAGCGGTAGCTTAAAATAATGCGAAAATTTACGATTTTTATATAATCGCAGTTCTCCCACGCCAGTAAATATAACCTTAGTTCTCCAAGCAAAACAAATACCGCATGGAAATTAAATAGTCGCTAGAGTTGCCATTTCACTAAAAATTTTATTTTAAAAAAAGTTATAAGAATTACAAATTTGGTATAAGAACTGTATCACGCTTAATTTGAGGTTAAGAAGTTCTGTCATCCGATCTCAAAGCAATCTTCAGTAGCAAAAACAGCATTTGCCTCAAGAAAGTTTTTAAATTTGAAACCAAAAATTACATGTTTTATTTATAAATAAAGCTTTTTTTTATTACTTTTCGGCCACGCTCGAAAAATCGAAGTTTTTACTTACTTTTATGGGTTAGGGTGCTTGATGACTAAAAAAAGATAAATAATGTAGTATTTAGAAAAGATTTAGAACTTGCTTTTCAATTATGGGGATTATGGTTATCTTTTATTAGACTAGCTTCGTTACATTTTTAACTACATTTTCGCATACAAATATTTTTTATATAATAAATATAATTATTATATAATAAATATAATTAGAAATAAATGCTTGTGCTATGGGCCGCTTTGGTAAACATTCATTTTTTCCTTCTTATATTCTAAATAAATTATCTTTTTACAAGCCAATAAAAATACAGAAAATTATAATATTCATTAAAAATCAGTTTTGTGCACTGTGGCAACGCTAAAAAAATATTTTGTAATTATATATACATTTTCGCATAGAAATATTTTATATATAATGTATAAATTACTATCAGTGTGACAACTTTGGTAAACATTCATATTTTCCTCCTCATATTTTAAATAATTTTACTATAGTCTAAAAATTTTATTATTGTCCAAAAATATTTTTCTTATTGTGGCAACACTTTCTAAGCAAAATCAATTAATACTAGTTTTTATAAAAAATTTCAATGTGGCAATACCGACAAACTATTTTGAAATGTCTTTACAGCCTGTTACTTGAAATCTTTCATTCTTATCGGGCAACATTACTTTCTCTCTCCACTTGTGTGCCTTTCCACTTCCTCATGCTCTTCTGATCTTTCTGAAGCATCACATGTAGTTACAATTTCACCTTTGAACTCTCCCTAATTGTACGCGTTTAATCTTTGAAGCAATTATCTGCTCAAATAACATTGCTGGTAGGATCTCCCGCTTTGCATATGTCCCCGCAGTCGCCGCTGTGCCTTGTAGTAGTGCAGTGATCGTTTATCGGTGTGTGTTGAAGTGGTGTGTAAATGTTTTGGGCGCAAAAATTTCATATGAACTGTACTAAAATGGCAAAGTGAATTATTTTGATTGTTGGAATAGTGAATAGTTAGAAAAATGTATTTAAAAAATATTTATAAAATATAATATGAAGTGATGAATGATGGGAGAATTTCATATTTTGCTAAAATAGATAAAAAAATAAACTCATTCAGTTGAAAAACTTAGTGATCGTGCCATTAGCAGCCTTAAAAAACTTAAATTTAGTTTCTTTAGCATTTTGCCAAGTGTTTTCAAAATACTTGTTTATAAAGCAAAAGATTTGCATTAATTTTAAAAAAGAGATTTTGTTAGAAATGATATGAAAAATATCAAGTGATCGTGCTTAAGTATAAAGTTAACAAAAAACAAAATTTTACTTTATGAAACCATTTTATTTCATGCAAAAACTTTTCGTCAATGTCAGCCATTTAATTCTTTTACGTTTTCCGGCTTTTTGTTTAAACTTTTTTCTATAAAATTGCCATGCAATTTATATTCTGTCAGCACTCATTCCTTTACGCCGCTCGTTCTTCACCTTAAGCATCAGATAACGTATGCTTTGTCTGCAACTGACAATAACTCGTTCTTGCACTTATTATAGGCCCGCCACTGTATCACATTTCGAACAGCGTGCCATGTAGAAATGGCAACCAAGCAAAAATGAAAGAAAAACAAACTAAATATAATAAAAAAATAGTCTCGTCTTAATTTTCACACCCGATTGTCAAACTGATTGCCGACATCACCTTGATTTCACGTTTATGAGGCGCGCAAAAACACCAGTAGTATGCGAAAAAGTGAATGTAGCAAAATAAAATGAAAATATTAAAAGAAAAAGACAAAATTTAAAGCATAATGCCGCTAAATTACTCTGCAATAAAAAATCAAAAAATAAATCACGTAATTTTGCCGCATCTGCAATAGCAGTTAAATCCGAACGCAGCTGTTTTTTTTTTGTTTTTGTTTGTTTTTTCAAGCAACACTTCTTGTCGCCTTCAACGCGCTTTGTTTTGCGTATTTTTTCCGCTTGTCGCTCAATTTTATTTCCGCTGTAATTGTGTGTTGTTTTTGTGCACTTTATTGACCAACTTGCTCCACTTCGGCATGGAATTTTATACGCGCATTTTGGATATTTCACAAAATTTCGGCTTGAACTTGTCACAGAGTCACATCTATGCGGTGACACGTCGTATTTTTTATGATTTCTGGGACAACGAGCCGAGCAGTTATAGCATCGACTTTAATCCAGGTGAGCGAGCCATGAATAAGAATAAGAAAAAGGGTTAAAAATGATCTGTTGAATGTTGAAGGCCGTTTAAAATTATTAATTTTGAAATTTTTTTTGTTGATTTAATCAATTTATCGATTACATAAATTTGATGCATAACTTTGAAACGATAATTTACATTACTATTTCTCAATGTTTTTTATCGAACATCTTTAATTATATAATTAAATTTTTTTTAAATATAATTTTTGAATAATAATTGAAATATAATGCACTTTGCGATATTTTGGGTAGATATTGAATTATGTTACTGAGATTTTGCATAATTTCGTTTATTTTTGAATGTTTTGAAAAACTGTTAATTGTATTAACGATAATATTTCATCAATGTCTATTCAATATTATAAATACAATTATTTTGTTTTGTTTTCTTGTTTGCTTTTTATTTTGACATATATTTAAATATATTTTTATAGATAATTTTTAATTGTTTTATATCGATAATATTAAATCGAACCTCTTTCAATACACCATCTCAATGTTGAATAAGTTTGCTAAATTTGATATAATATATTTTGCTGCTATTTTCTAATTCTTATTATCGATAACATTACATCGAGTATTTGATTTACAATTTTTGTAATTTTTTTTTTAAATGGAAGTAGTTAAAATTTTAACTAAATCGATAAATTGCATCGGACTATATTTATGTATTTAATCGATACTTTTTTATTGTTATTATATCGATAATATTACATCAAGAATGTGATATTAAATTTTTATACTCTCGCAACCTGTTGCTACAGAGTATAATAGTTTTGTTCACCTAACGGTTGTTTGTATCACCTAAAACTAATCGAGTTAGATATAGGGTTATGTATATATAAATGATCGGGATGAAGAGACGAGTTGAAATCCGGGTGACTGTCTGTCCGTCCGTCCGTCCGTCCGTCCGTCCGTCCGTCCGTCCGTCCGTGCAAGCTCTAACTTGAGATATCTTTATGAAACTTGGTAGACATGTTTCTTGGTACCGTGAGACGGTTGGTATTGCAGATGGGCGTAATCGGACCACTGCCACGCCCACAAAACGCCATTAATCAAAAACAAATAACTTGCCATAACTAAGCTCCGCAATAAGATACAAGACTGTTATTTGGTACACAGGATCACATTAGGGAGGGGCATCTGCAGTTAAAACTTTTTTTTTTTAAAGTGGCCGTGGTCCCGCCTCTAATAGGTTTAATGTGCATATCTCCTAAACCGCTAATGCTATAATAACAAAATTCACTAGAAGCAAATGTTTTTAGCACTTCTATTGACGGTGTGAAAATAGTTGAAATCGAGTGGCAACTCCGCCCACTCCCCATATAACGGTACTGTTAAAAACTACTAAAAGCGCGATAAATCAAGCACTAAACACGCCAGAGACATTAAATTTTATCTCTGAGATGGTATAAGATGACTTTATAGGAACCGCGTTCAAAATTAGTCAGTGGGCGTGGCACAGCCCACTTTTAGGTGAAAACCCATATCTTGAGATCTGCTCAACCGATTTCAACCAAATTCGGTGCATAACGTTCTTTTGTTGTTTTTTTCATAGTGCGAAAATGGGCGAAATCGGACTACAACCACGCTTACTTCCCATGTAACACCATTTTCAATTCCATCTGATTCTTTCACTTTCCACTATGCAAATCAGGTAACAATGATTATATCGGGGTAAAACTTTGCGTGAATAATGCAATTAAAGTATGCCACCTGCGGCCAAAAATTGTCTAAATCGAACCAAAACTGTTCAAACCCCTAAGTACTAAATATATGGACCCCATTGCCTATAGTTGACCTTCTACCGAAAATATCAGTCAATCCACAAAGAAATCTCAAACGAGTATACCATTTGACTTTGCGAGAGTATAAAATGTTCGGTTACATCCGAACTTAGCCCTTCGTTACTTGTTATTATTTGCTTTTAAATTGAAATATACAACTTAAATTCCTAAACTTTTTGATTATATAGACATGTGACAGCTATTTTTTTTTTAAATAATGATTTTCTGTTTTTAATTCCTTTAATTAGCATTTATCGATCATTTTCGATAATATATCGATTACTTTTTTATTTTCATTAAATTATTTAAAATTTTAATATTTTATTATTTGAGATTGAAAAGCGTTAGGTCATACTTCGTAGAATAAATTATCGATTAATTTATATTGATTTTCATTTATCGTTCGAAATTAAAAAGTTAAACGATCGTATTATTGTAATTTGATTGGCAGATATCGATTTTTTAATACTTTTTTAAACCTTTCTCCCATTACCATTTCCTGCTGTCTTCGGCAACACGTAAAGTAAGGAGGCCATAGCTGTAATAAAAGATTTAATCAACCACTACCAGCGCTATATTTGGTCCAAGCTATTACTAGTCTTAACACATAAAGTGTTTCTAAACGATTTACAACAAAAACGGCAAAAAATCACCAACTCCACTTCAACAACTACAACTGATATCATAGACAACGTTTTGTGTGCATATTCATACGAACGTTAAGAGCGAGCTGCAATATCAATTTCGAGAGCGGCGGCAGCCACCGCGGTGACTAAAAAATAGTCGACAAGCACCTGACAGTTAAAAATTTGTGCACTTACTTAATTGCCATTTTCACAAACTATTGAAAAATCGTCGACACGAACAATAGCAACAACCAGTGTATGGTATTACAACAATAAAAAAAGAGTAAATTATTGCACATGCAGCAAGCCGGTTTCATTGAACAACTCGGCACAATTAGCGGATTTGATATGTTGAATGCCTGTTTGAGTTGGTTTTAGTGACTGTTTGGCTGCTACTGCGGCAGATGTGAGCACTTGTGAGCGTCGTTGAATGCAATGCGTCAAAATAAAAGCAATTAGATGCAACTAAGGTAGTTGCGGCAGTTGTGGCACTTGAAAGTAACTGTTTGTTGTTGTAGTCAACTGCAACTGCTGCTATTATTTGTCAGTCAAGTCTTTTTATTAAAAAAGTTTTTTTTTTTTAATAACAGCAAATTTTTGATAACTAGTTCTTGGCTAGTACCGTTGTATTCTAGAATTACCTAGTTATATTGAGACCGGTTTGTCACCAGTTGCATAATATTAAAATTATGGACTTAGGTTAAAAAAATTACAAACTTCACAAATCTGTAATAAAATATATTACAGTGACGATTTGCTTTTGCAAATTAATCTTTCTGTGCTACTATTGCATAGTAGTTGCTTTTAAACCAATTTTTGCAATTAAAATGTAAATTCGTGCATACATTTTAATTGCAAAAATGTGCTTAACTAGTTATTAGCGACTACTGCCTAACTAGTGTTTGCATGACTGAAAATTTAACTAGTGTTTTAAGCCTAGTTTCAAAGTATATGTAAAAGTCGAAGATATGTTTTCTCAAGATATATTTTCGTAAGTAACCGCAACTACTTTCTAACTAGGTATAATATGATTGAAATACTAACTAGTTATTTAAAGACTAGTTTGTAGCTAGTTGTAAAAACTCACGATATATTTTTGAGATAAAGTAATGATAATATAAAGTAATAAATAAGCGACTAGTTGCAAAGTACTACTTATTGAGACTAGAAGTGTGCAGACCACTTTGTAAGCAGTTGTAAAACGCGTATTAGCGTGGTGTGATAAAAATATTAGCGCTGAGGAGTGCGTAAAATTATTAGTGATGTAATTAAGAGAAAATAACGGTAAACCAATATACAACAAAAAATTTGCCTGGTATTGCAACAACAACTGCATAAAAAGTAACAATCACAATAATTATCAAATAATTTTATAACTATAAATAATAGCTGGAATGTTTTGTTGAAAGCGCATACAATGTTGCTAAGGAATTGTATATCTATATATATTAGTATATGTATGCATTTATATAATGACGTATATATGAAAGATTCAATCAATTTGCTTTAACTGATATTTAACGGTGTTGCACGACTGCGCAGCAATGACCGCAATGATTTTTCATAAACTGGCATTTCACTAAAGCAATTCGCAGCATTTGTAATTATTTTCTTGCACATGACAGACAGACATACCTACATATGTATATACATACATATAATATATACATACATACCATAGTAGCAGATATTTATGATTTAAACATCCTTTTAATTAATGTATTGCCTATTATTCAATCCGAATGCCAATGGCCTCTTTATTATACCGCTCCTGTTCTTTACCCTCACTGCTCAACTTAATCTCTACCTGGCTCTACTAACTCTCCCGCTCTCTTTTGGCAGTCAGCTGCCTTTTGTATTTGCAGCCGTTACTGTTTGCTGTTTTTGTAGCACAAATGTGGTTGTTGTAACATAATGGTTATTGTTGCTTAGACATTGTAATTGCCTTTCCGGCTACATTTAGCCAACTAAGCCACCTGCCGGTTTGGTTTAAGTGCGGCTATCAGGTCACAGAAATTGCACGATCAGCTAAGCTGTGTAGAAAAAGATCAAAAGTCAGCGCTGCCAACGCAATTTAAAATTTATTGCTGATGCTGTCGAAACTACCAGTTTTGTTGGATGGTTTTATGAATTGTTTTTATTTATAGAAAAGAGGTTTGTTATAGTATTGGATCAGGGTTTAAATTCGAAAATGATATATTATTGTATTTATTGCTGAGTTTTAGCGGATTTCCTGAAAGACCTATCAATTTCGAAGCCAATAAAATGCCTAATAGTTTATTCAAACACCGGTAAGCTCACGGCAATAATACCAAGCTTGTTGGGAGCTCTTTCTGCCTGTTAAAGAAAGGTTACACGCTTAGTCTGTGTGTTCTCGCTCAAACTCAGGTTGTATAAGTACCTATACATAACAGTTCTCTCTCGAGCTGCTAAAGATGAGAATAAAGCTGCTGACCTTTTTTTCAACTCTGGTAGTTTTAAATTTCAGGATTTGTTTCAAGATATTGACTTGGAGCTGGGACTTCATGTGTCAGAATAAACTCATTAGCCAACATCGTTGAGAAAATGTACCAAAAACTTATGTAAGCCGCTTAAAGCTCTGCAATCTCAATATATGATAGGTTCGTCTTCTCGCTGCCGTCCTGAGATTCAGCTACTCGCGGATTCTGTTGAGTTCGTTTTTTCATAATATGTTGTAAAGCAGAGGTAGAATCAATTGTGAAGCATCGCCACTTTAATATTCAATGAATTTTTCTGTGGCTAAAAGATCCACACATTTGTAGAAACACTCACACGCTCGCCTAGTACAGTCATCTTATATATAAATCGAACCTTGTAAAAATCCTTCAATATTTTAATGATGTTGAGGCTGTTTCATCGTAAGCTCAACAGTAATTCCGTGAACCTTTACTGCGGAAGAAATCCTGCACTATTGTCTTCCTCTCTCAAAACAGTTGGTTTGTTTTTAATGTTTTCAGAATGAGTTCTTGGGAAAATCTAGCCAGCTCAAGTATCGGTTTTATAATGTTTAACAGTTATAAATATAGCCATGCCATTGGAATTCCTAAATAACATTTTAAATTCTGGAGCTATTGGATTCCAGAGTTGATGTTTGATAACGCTGAGACCTCATACTGAATAAAGTCGGAGCTGCATATTCCTTGAGAAAATACCTTGTTTCGAGGTAATAATTCCGATAGTACTGTTGTATGGATAATTTTTTGTGTATTGCTATCTTATGGCCGGTTTTTTGCTGATTCAAAGCGATTTTGGGGTAACTAACTAAGAAATAGCTCCCAGCTTCGTCAAAGTTGTGAAAGTTTCCTTGAATGGTTTCAAGACCCCCTAAGAAAATATGGAATAAATGAGTGCAAGCAGAAAAACAGCTTAACCGCTTATCGCAACAAAAGATTTAAATTAAAAAGCGCAGAGTGGAATAAAATAAATAAAAAATGCAAGGTTTTTTTGCACTATCTTGCTATAAAGTGCAACATAAGCGCTTCAAAATAAGTAGCAGCCTCATTAAAGGCTCAAACGCCTGACGCCAGCGCGTAGACAGAGCATCGATTGGCTCGAAATACGCAGACGGCGCGGCACGCGTGCGCTTTGCACAATCACAAATCAGCGATAAATAATGCAAAGATAATAGAGAATGAAAATGGTGAATGTTGCAATACGCACACACACACACATAGATACGCATTAACGCAAGGCATTTATTATTCGCTCATTCAAAGTATTGCAACAATGTAGAGCAATGAGCGCGTAGAAATGCAATATGCAGGCACATACATACATACATAACAATGACGTGCAAATGAAATAATTACAACAACAAAATGTGTTGTAAGCTAAAAAAAGTTCGTAATTAAAACACTGTCTGGCTGATTGCGCTTATTGCAACAATACAGCATAAGCTTATTGATAAATTGCACAGCAGGTGCTGGCTCAAGTGGCAAGTTGCCACATTTGCGTGCAGCATAATTTGTGTAGCGAATAGCAAAAAACAAGTCAGTGTATATTTTTTTTTTCTATGTTTTTTTTTTTTTTTGTGTAATGATTACCTTTTTCACTAGTCTGGTAACACTTGGTAGTCTAAAAGTTTTAATGGACTTTCCCAATCGACGCATGCAAACTAAGTAGACACTTAATATGTGTTTTGTTTTAATACCAAGTATCATTTATCAACAGTCTGGCAACACTGGGAACCCTAAAAATTTCAATAGAGTTTTTGTTTTGACTCAAACAATAAATGCAAACTAGTTAGACACTTAACAAGTTTAGTTATATTTATACCAAATCGCTTTTCCATTAGTATGGCAACACTTTTGAGTCTAAAAATTTGAATATACCTTTTATATTAACTCAAACGAGCATGCCAACTGTATAGACCCTTAGCATTGTTTATTTTAGTTATATCAAGTTACTATTTATATTAGTCTGGCAACGCTTTGCAGTCGATAAAATTTTTATAGACCTTTATTGTTGACGCTATCGACGCATGTAGACTGAGCAAACGCTTACCATGGTTTATTTGTGTAGAATATTTCAATGTAGATTTAACGAGACTGAAGAGCATTCTTCCGAACTTTCTCTCTCACTCTTCACTTTCCACGCAGAGCTACGCTGGAAATTATTTCAAAAATTTTACAACAAGGAGGTATTTATGAAAATCGATTAAACATTAATGGGTGGAAGTTCATTCGGAGTAAACTCTACACAGATTTATAAGCATTGGGTCAATTGGAGACTTTTATATACAAAATAACCAATCAGAGCAAAGACTACACTAAAGCTAAGTGAACATCCTAAATGCTTAATATAACCACAAAAACGCGCGGTAACAGTAGAAACCATTAAAAAAACTATAAAAAGTTGAAGTAAGAAGAAGAAGTAGGCAGAAGAGCGCACTTAAAAAATATGATGCGAAAACACGGCAGCAAGAAATTGCAATAAATGCATCAGAAAGTAGTGCAAAACGCACTAGCAAGCGTTCACTTAAAGTCTATACCAGCAAAGAGGTTAGGTTTTTTTTCTTTTTATATGTTTTTGTTTATGTTTTGATAAATTTTCTTCACGGCCCGGCAGCTGTTGGTAGAGTACAACAAGCTAACACACAAACACACTGATATAGCTATGTACATTTATGCATATGTATTTCCACATTAATAAAATTGCACTACAACAACAAATTGCTGTGTAGCAACACTTGTGCTGTGAAGTGGCCAAGCGGCGAATGCGCCAGCACATTTTTGGAGCAGGCCAAGTGGTTGATTGTTGTGTTGATGTGCTTGTTGAGTTGTTGGTGTTGTAGAGTTGCCATTTTTTGGTTGGTCTATATGTTTTTGATGCTTTTATGTACTTACTTAGAACATGCGCTTGAGGGGGTTTTCTTAAATATATTCAACAGCTGCTGATAAGAAACAAAAAAATAAAATCTTATAAAAGTATTTTCGAGTTTCAATATGTATGCACAAAATAAAAGTATTTTTAAAATAATTATTTTTTGAATATTTAAAAAATATTTTTAAAATAATTGTTTTTGAATACTATATTTGTAAATATTTTTATTTTGTTTTTCATTGAATTTTTTTTTTATTGAATATTTTAGAGCCATACACATCATTAATTAAAATTGACTGGTATGCTTGCGCAATTTTTCTTATAATAAAATAAAAATATAACTCAATATAAAAAGCAATGTTTCTGTTAAAAAAAAAAGAATTTTATAAATATAAAAAAATTATTATAGAATTTAATTAAAAATAATTTTAGATTTTAATAATTTTTTTATGTGTTACTTATTTAGTTTATAAAGAAATTATAATGTATGTGCTTTGATGTAAAGGTATATTTTTTTTATAAAAAAAAAACTGGAGATTTTAATTCTGTTAATAAAAGTTTATATTATTTTTTAAATTTCAAAATAAAATTAAATGTTAATTTTTATAAAAAATTATATTATTACAAAATAAATAAGCCATAAAAATACTAGATGATTTTTATAAAAAAAATTTATCAAAACATTTATGAGAATTTCGTATTAATTAAATATTTGCTAAAATATTTAAAATTTTATTCCATTGATATAGAAAAATTTGAAATTATTTATAAAACATGTTATGCTTTTTTACACTATAATTTTTTCGTTTTAATTATTTTTGGCTTAATTTTTTTATAGACATTTTCTTATAAAATTTGTTTGTTCGATTTTTATTAATTACCTGTAAAATTTATATTATTTTTACAATTTAAAAAAAAAAAATAAATATTTACAATTATTGTTTTAATGAAAACAATAGTCATAATAATAACACTAAAATAGCATTAATACTTCAAAAAATCGTAAAAATTAAAATAATTTTTTATGCACACAATTATATTAAAAATTTTCAAGAAATTAAAAAAAATAATAATTACAATGTTAGCTTTTTGTAATTTTCACAAAAAATTAAAAATAATATTAATAATAAAAAAGCTAATTTTAATAATAAAAAGTTTTAAATTATAATTAAAATGATACATTTTATACCTATATATAATTATTTATTAAAATTTTAGATATTTCCAAAAAAGCATTTGAAATTTGTGTTTATCTATGGTGTACAAAAATTATAATAGAAATATTTCCATACCGAAGTGGAGTCCTATATAAATTATGTCCAAATCTCGCTTGACCTACGTGCCTCTTCTGGGTCCTTACTACGTTCAATAAGTGGTTTGGCATTTCAGCATGCCATTTTTTATTGAATCACAACTTCTTGTTTTGTTTATTTGCTCACGCATATTATTAGTGTTGTTGTCATTTAGTACTGTTGTTTTTGCTGTTGCAAAAGCGCCTGCGGTTGGCATGCCTTATTTGCTTTCAATTTGTAATAGCTCGTTTGGCATGCCAACATTCTTTGTGGTCCTTAAATGCAGAAATGTGTTCATATCCACATATATAAATACATATGTATATACTTGCATATATATGTGTATTTGTGAATACATATATAAATATCTACATATTTTCATACATATTTATAAACACACTCTTCAATAATTTGCGTGCGCTGCAAGTCGCTTGGTCGCACCAATACTTACATACACATACACACTGAGACATACATTTACATATCGCGATAAATGCCTGCATATCTACTTTACATATACCTATATAAATATATAAATATGTATGCATACTTTTATGCCTTTTTGCCTTCGTGTCTGCTTGGCGTGCGCTGCCTGTTGCCCTTTGGATGCTGCTGATATAGCCATTGTCCATTGCTATTGCAATAAATTCCTCGGTATCTACCGCTGTGTCTGCATGCAAAATATGTTTACCCTTCGCTGGAATTTATATTTATATTTACATATTTAATTTGTTTTGTTTTCACGCTGTTTAAAATTTATAAAATGCACTTAAATGCTAATACCAAATTGAAAAGCAACAAAAGTCGCATGCGATTTTTTCTCCTTAACTGGAACTAGTTGTTGCTTGCTTAGTTAAGATGAGTCACTTCGGTGTAGGGTGATTCATTTTGGAATTCCAAACATTGAAATTTAGTGCACAAAGTTGTTTTTTTTTTGCAAATATTATATAGATATGTTATTATGTACTCGTATGTAGGTATATATTTTATCACTTTTCGATGAAATCACTAAAAAGCCGCCGAATTCCATCGCTATCTACATTCATAGTCTTATCAATATTAATTTATGAGAAAAATTAACCTATTTTATATGAAAATTCTTATCTGTTACTGAAAAAGTGGATTTTGATTGATAACATTTTTTTTTAATTTGAATTATATTACAAACGTAGTAAAACAAACCATTTTATTATTGCTTTATTTGAAGTTACATTTCTACTTTTATTAATTTTTTTTTCTTTATTTCAAAATCAAGTAAACTGTCTTTCCATTTACAAAATTATTTCATGATATAAATTTTCTAAAATCAATTTCTACACAATTTATTACATGTTTATTCATGCATAATGACAAATTCTTGCAATTAGTGACAAAATAATGCAAGTTTACTGAAGTAATAATTTTAATAAATTATTTATAATAAAAACAAATGATTTATACTAAAAATACTGAAGTTTTAAAAATATAAAATATATAAATAAAAAAATATAAAAATGTAATAAATTAAATTAAAGAAATGTTAAAATGTAATGTATGCTTAAAAATGTAAAAGTGACATAAAAATTAATAATACCTTAAAGTGTTAGAAAAACTTAAAGAATTTCAAAAGAAAAACATTTAAAGGGAAAAAATTTAAGTTTGCCGGAATAATAATCTAAACAAAGTAATAATAATAAAATTAAAAAAAAAAATCAAATTTTTGCAAAAAGTGAGAAAAACCAAAAATTATACCACCAATTATAATTTAAATAATGTTATTATACAATATTAAAATTTAGTAATAATAAAAATCAAATTTTTAATTAAAAAACAAAAAAAAATTAATATAAAAGTTACAAAAAAATTTATAAAACCAAAACTTTTTTATAAAAATGAAATAATCGCAAAAAACAATTATATAAAAATTACAACAAAATTTATATCGTGTAATTATTAGAAAAATATACTTGGAAAAAGTGAAAAAATAATGCAAGTTTGGTGGAATACTAAAACAATTATAGTAATATAAATTATTTATAAAGATATTATAAAATACATTTAATAATAAAAAATTAACCAAAAAACTTTTTAAAAATCTCAATTAATAAAAAACGGTTTTTTATAAAAACTACATACAAAAAAATAAAACTAAATATTTGAGAAAAAAGTTAAAGAACTTTAAATAAAATAAAACGTTTATAAAAATTAACAACAAAGTTTATATAAAAATTTAATATAATATAGACATGTTTATTTACAGTATATATGTATATATAAAATTCCAAAAAAAAAAATTAATATTTATATGTATTATTATTTTTTTATTGAAGAAGGACTATAGATCATTTTCATAGAGTCTGTCTTAACAGTTTATCACTTTATCACTCAAAATTGTTTACCCAGTCACGGTTTTTAAATTTCAGCCTAAATGTAGGCAGCATTTAATTTTTAAACGTCTAAGTTTTAACGTCTTAAACGTCTATGCATATATATTTAAATTATTTTTATAAAAACATTATAAAATAAATTAAAATAAAATGTTCGAAAATGAATGAATCAGAAAATCACAAAAAATACATACAAGTATATGAAAAAAATCTAAAATTGATTATAAGAATAATTATTTTAATTAATATTTATTTAAAAAAATTTACAGCATTTCAGAGTCGGTTCTTCACTTTTTCACTCCAATTTTTTCTATATAGAGCCTAATTGTTAACAACACTTATTTTTTTTAATACATAAAACAATGTTGACTTTACACTGTTGAAACATTGCCTACCATAAGGCGCTTTAAACAATACTTAGCCGATACGCATAGCGACTTAAGTCAAAAATATCTCAACAAAAATACTTAGTTTCGGAATTTAGTAAATAATAGTGAAAAATACTTCAAAAAATGATTTTACAATTACAAATATTTTTTAATGTTTTTTTTTAAATTGTTTTTTTAAGTTTTGATAATATTTGTTAATTTTTTGTTATTTATTTTTTTTGTATATTTTTTATTTATTTTTTTGAATATATTTTTTATATTATTTTTATCTTTTTTATATATCTGATGTTATTCTGTATTTTTTTTATTTATTTAAAATTTTTTTTTTTAATTTTTATGTTTTATTTATTTATTATTTATTTATTATTCATTTATTATTTATTTATTTTTTATTTTTATAAATGGTATTAGAAATTAATAAAATAATGAGATAGAAAGAAAGTAAATTAAATTTAAAAATTTTTTATTTTGAAAAGTTCAAAAATTTTCATTTTCTAAAACTTGCACTTAGATGGCGGGCTTATATGAAAAAAAAAATAAAAACTAATTAATATAAAATTGTATTTTTATTTACATATATACATATGTATATATATTTCTTTTCAACATATACTAATTCCAATATTTTTTCCTCTCCAACTCTACTTGCAGACACTTCATATGAGAAGGCTTGCAGGCGTGGCTCCGCACCAGCGACACCCATATTGGGTCAGAAGCAACAGCAACAAGAGCATAATACAACCTCAAGATTTACGAATTTCTTTTCAAAACGGTAAGTGCACGAAAGAAAGCAGTAAATAATTGATGATTGAGAGACACATTTTTCACACGCGCTAAGGTTACATATGCCATAGTTAACTACAGACCCTGGTAGTATAGGCAGAACAGACTCGTTTTTCTTTAAGAATAATAGAATATCTTAATTCGTGTTTGCTGGGTCATCGATCTTATTCTATCGTATGAGTGAAGGTAATTAGGGTATTAGTGGGGATTCAGTGATGAAATTTGTTCTGAAAGACGAAGTTTCAATGTCCAACCAGGAATGGTAGATGTTGTGCCTTTATATCAGATCTCTATATCATAGAACCGGTTGAAAGAGATTTTTCAATGGCTTCAGTAAGGGCAAAATTAGAGACTCTCTCACTTAAAGCAGCGCCAGTATCCAGGTAGGTAGGTAGGTAGGTAGAGTGGTTATTTACGACACACCTAGACCTTTAGTAGGTCCATTGTGATATCACCGGAACCAAACCCCTCCTTCTATTCGTTTCTCTCTAAACCACTACGTGCTTCTGATGTACTTAATCAGTATGTCAAGCTTTATCTGTGCCACTACCACTGAGACGTCGTCAAGCCATCGCCAGTATCTAAGTTTTTGTATCAAAATTCGGCTCTTTACGAATTCCTTCGTAGTTGCACTGGCAACTCTCTCTAATTGGTTGCTTAGAATATCCAGTTCCCTTTGGTAGTTAAGTTGTCTTTAGTTGTTTAAAAAACCAAACCATAATTTTCAAATTCTTAAACATTTATAAGTGTCTTACAATAATTTATTTTTAGAACGAATATATCTAAATCCAATACTCGCGTTTCAAGCATCAATAAATTAACCGTTATATGCAAATAAATATCACTGATATGTATCTAAGTGCCACTAAACTCACTCATATTTGCATAATATCGCTCAAATAATTCCCTTCATTTAACCACCAGTCCGACATTTTGACAGCTGATATGTGGCAAATGCAACTTTTTCCGTTTCACAACAACAACCACAACAAAACAATAACAATAAAAATTGAGTGCTCTTGCATTAGACATGCCACATTGGCGCACCTGTCGCCAAGTGCCTGAGGGCAGTTATATATGCACACACGCCTTTAAATTGCATGTGAGCATTACAACAACAATAGCAAAAATAGCAAAAACATAAAAAGTAAATAATAATAAGTGTAGTATTGTGCCGCATTGGCAACGCTAACGGTCAATTGATTGGCAAAATGTCATGTAAAAGCATTTCTACTTCCGTGCGCACTGTGCGCACAGCATATATTATTTTGGTTTTTGTTTTTCCATACCCTTCATACTTTCAATATTGCTATCACATTAGTTCGTTTTTATTTTTCTACTTTTCTTCCTCGCAAATAGTTTGCAATACTTGCAACTTTTATGTGCAACTTATTTTTTATGAGCGCAATGCGACATTGTAAATTTGCCACATGCAATAAACACATATGTATATGTATATACATATATAGCAAGATGTGTGCGCTTGTGCAAGTGTTTGCGAAATTTTGCACTTGGGCGCCATAAAAATGTCCAAACAAACCACTGGCACACAATAAATATAAATAGCAACGGCCATTGCATGCCGCTTGCAGCGTCAACAAAGCGCATGGTTGCCATGACAATGCGCCAGCATTGAATTTATAATGCAGCAATTGCAAAATAAAACAAGAAAACAAAAACAAAAATTACATTGCAAAACATTGCCAATTTCCATGCAATTCTGCTGGCGAAGTCACTGAACTAACTAAACTCTAAACTCTGCTGCATTGACGCCCTTTCCGCCTTCCGCCGAAACTACACACCTGCTGCTGTTGCAATTGCCAAGTTTTCCAATCAAACTTTTGCTTTTGTGCAATCTAAGTTTTATCGCACTCTCTCGTGTGATTGCTACGCTATTGCCTTTCTCTTTCACCGCTCATTTTTACGTTTACAGTTAGCTGTTGGCATACAATTGTCAGTTGTCATGTTTACTTGTGCTTGACATTTGATTGACAGTTCGGTGCATACTTTGCAGCAATTTTTGCTTTATTGCTCGGCTGCCTAGTTGAGTAACTGCGATTACCGCATTTCCGTAGCAGTTTTGCTTAGGCACTCAATTTGTAGTTGGGAGGCTTGCCAATAAGCAGTGTGACACACTGAAGTCATTGATTGCATTTACATTTCGTATGGAGGCCATGAAACACAGCTGAATGAGTTGGCGGCTGGTTATAACATACTAAAGTAGTTTCATGACAAATAATGTTGCTCAAAAGTGTTCCGAACGAAACAGATCTAAGTATTGGGTTTGTGGATTCAATCCCAAAAGAAACGCGGCAATAATGAATCAAGCGTTGTCATGATGTAAAATTATTGCCTCGTGTCTAGTCGCAAATTCCGCGTAGCGTTCACCATTAATAGTTTCAACCGGTTTTAGAGCACGCTCTTATGATCCCACCAAATACAGATATTCGACTTTGCCGTAGATTTGGCTGGTTGTCCAGATTTCATTTATGACTTTTGCTTTTATAGTTGTAATGGATCCATTTTTCGTCACTAATCACAATCCGATGAAAAAACGACTCCTTTTTGTAGCGTTCAAGCAATATTTTAAACTTATTTTCACAAACGAATACAAAATTAATGATTAAAACTTTTTTAACCTATAAAGAATACGATTTGATAAAAAAAATAGCTTTATATTTTGCACAAACCAAAAAAATATGACATTTTGATTTCGAACGTGTAAACACGTTTTACATCCATAAAAAAAAGTTTGCGCAAAATCGTTTGCACAAACGTATACCATTTTTTTTTTACCTATAACCAACAAGAGTACACTTGAATAAAAAATCTCTTGACAAAAAGAAAATGTTGCGCCAACTTGTTTGCAGAAACCAATAAAAAAAATTTATGACCTTCGAAATTCCATAGCCTAAGCAAGAAGATTTTGTTTCATGGATTTATAAAAAAAAAAGTTTGCGCAAGCTCTTAAACATTTTTTTCTAACATTGCGATAAGCATAGTTGATATTTACAAACTCCAAACTTTTAACTTTACTCCATAGTTACAATATTTTTACGCCATCACAGTTTGCGCAAACTTTCATAAACTTAGTTTTGTAAAATTTAAGATTTGCATTATTTTTTTGTTTCCTTGACCTCACTTAATTTATTGTGTCCTTTTTTGTACGCAGATCAAATCCACTCAAACGTACAAAGTCAGTTACCAAATTGGAACGCACCAAAAGAGGCTCAGGTGGCTTACGCGGCTCGCGTTCACATGAGAGCTTGCTCTCTAGTCATGCAGTAATGTCGTCGATCGGTAAGTTTTAACACATTTTCTACTTCTTCGCCATTGTATCAACTAAATAATATCTTTCGTCATACAGATCTCTCCTGCACCGGTGCCGTTGGCGTCGCGCCCGTGCATCAATCGGTGCTCGGCCGCCGGCACTGTTTTCAAGTGCGCGGTGGTCCGCGTGGTGAGCGCTACTACGCTTGCGGTTCGCGACAAGAGCGCGATCTGTGGATTTACTCGCTGCGCAAATCCATATCGCCAAATGCAGAACACACGCGCCACACAGACAACTCGCTTAAAATGTGGATCTACGAAGCTAAGAATTTGCCACCAAAGAAGAAATATTTCTGCGAACTACACCTCGACAAAGCTTTGTATGGACGCACTAGCGTGAAGCTGCAAACCGATTTGCTATTCTGGGGTGAATATTTCGATTTTCCCGATGTGCCCGACATCAATGTGATCACAGTGAATGTATTCCGCGAGGTGGAGAAGAAGAAGAAGCGCGATAAGCATATGTTTGTTGGGTCGGTAAAGATACCGATACACGAAGTGACATCGCGCATATTCTCCGAGGACTGGTATCCGATACTAAGTGAGAAATCTAACGACAGCTTGAACCGCAACGGCAAAGAGGTGACGCCGACGTTGCGCATCAAGTGTCGCTTCCAAAGCACCGACATACTGCCGATCAATGTGTATGCCGACTTTCTCGAGTATTTAAAGAATAATTATAAGCGCGTTTGTGAAACGCTCGAGCCGGTGATCGGTGTGAAAGCCAAAGAGGATATTGGACAGGCGCTCGTCTTGCTAATGCACGCACAAGGCTTAGCCGGCGCTTTTCTAACCGATGTGGTAGCATTGGATTTGCTACGCGTTGGCGATCAGCGTCTCACATTCCGCGGCAATTCGTTGGCGACCAAAAGCATGGAAGCTTTTCTGAAACTAACTGGCGAACAGTATTTGCAGGACACGCTTTCAGCGCCAATCAACGAGATTATACAATCCGATCGCGACTGTGAAGTGGATCCGACAAAGGCAAGCGGCTCGCTGCAACGACAACAGGCCTCGCTACGCGCCGCCGTGCGCAGCGCTTGGCAATGCATCTACGAGTCGCACAAACATTTTCCACAGCAGCTCCGCTCATGCTTTGCGACTTTCAGAGAGCGCTTGCAGCAGCTGGGCCGCCAGGATATGGCGGATAATCTTATATCGGCGTCCATCTTTTTGCGCTTCTTGTGTCCGGCTATACTGTCGCCAAGCTTGTTTAATATAACCAATGGTGAGTAAACAGTACATGCCTATATTTTGTTCCATTTATTAAAAAAAAAAATTTTATTACAGAGCTGCCCTCCGCGCGCGCCACACGTAATTTAACGCTTGTCGCCAAGACGCTGCAAACTTTGGCGAACTTCACACGCTTTCAGGGCAAGGAGAGTTTTATGGAGTTTCTCAATGACTTCCTCGAGCAGGAAGCTCCACGCATGAAAGAGTTCTTGCAACAGATCTCCACGCGCCCCGAACATGCCGCGCCCGAGTCCATACTCGACTGGGCCGGCTATATTGATCAGGGCAAACAGCTTTCCATTTTGCATATATTGCTTAGCGAGAGCATTAGCAAGCTGCCGGAAGCGCGTCAGCACGAACTTGATCCACTACAGCATATCTTAGATGAGATCAGCAAAGCCAAAGAGAGCAACAATTTCATGCAACACATGCCGCACATGTGTCCCACCTCGCATACGCCCACTGAGAACCAGGAGAACCGTAATCCCGAGGATATGGCTATGCAGGTGCAGCAACAGCAGCAACAACACCAGCCCATACAGCATCAAGCACAGTTGGCGCAGCCACAGCATGCGGTCGTCACAAAGCCTATGTCGGCGGAGCGTGGCATCATGCGCGGTGTCTTGACGCCCAGCTCATTGGAGAAGAACATTTTCCGCTACAACGATCCCACGGTCAATGCGCTGTTACAGCAACAACAACAGCAGCAGCAACAACACGCGCATGCGCATCAACTGCAGTCACAACATGTAATGGGCAGCAATAGCGCGCTTGACAAGCGCCACTCGAATTCTCAAAGCTCCATCGCCGGCGGCTACATGAGCACACAACTACAGCATGCGCAATCACAAAGCTCGCTGACTTCGTCATCGATTAATGGCGGTGGCGGCAGCAGTCACAATCTACTCACCAATGTGCAGCATCATTGTCCGCCTGCGCCCGCTGCCAGCGCCAGCAATACCATTGAGAGATTGCATATGGGCGGCGGCGGCGGCAATGCGCATTACTACGGTCTCATGGGTAATAGCAATGGCAACATGAGCTCGTCGCTGGCTAGTAGCAGCAATTTGAGCAGTCACAATGGCAACGACAGCGACGGCACCGCCGCTGGCATGTTGCGCGCCACTACACTGCCGCGCGGCAACAACAATAATTACGATGAGTTGGCTAACGGTGAGTTTATACAAATATCCGGTTTGGACTCAAACAGCGCCTTTGTGCGCAAGTCTCCCACGCCGCTGCTGAAGGGTAACGCCGCATTGTTGCAGCAACAGCAGCAGCAGCAACAGCGTCAGAAGCTACACAACTCGAATGTGAGCTTGGTATTGAATGAGCGCACGCCAAGCAAATTGAATTTAGGCATACCTGATCACAGCAGCGCTTCCACACCGCTAGCACACAAGCTGCCCGCATACCAAAGACCGCCGCCTGCAGCAGGCGCTCATATGCACGCTTCGCGCGACTCCAATCCGCACCCAAATATGCCAATGAATCTGGAAGATCTAGATGATCTCTTTAAGTACGCCGAGGAGCACGCAGTGGTAGGTGAGGTGGTAACTTCCGCGACGCACGCTGTCGGCCAACACGGCAAGAACGCACGTGAGCAGCTGTCGGCTAAAAGCAGTCACTGCTCGTCGGGTTATCAGAGCATCGCCACGAATCCGCCGTCGCAGTCGTCGAGCCCCATCGAACAACAGCAACAGCAGCAACAACAACAGTTACAACAACAAAAAAACGTCGGTGGCAATACGCCACTCGCTTTCAAAAATCCCACATACCAGCTACAGCAGCAACAATCGACGAACAGCGCTGCGCCGGCGCATCATCACCACCACCATCATCATCATCAGCGTGTCAACTACAGCAGCGGCTTTCACGCCGGCACCAATGGCCAGCAACAATCGGCGCATCAACAGCTGTTCGGTTCTGGCGCCGCGCAACGTCCGAAACCACACGGTGGCGGGCTTGTCGCAGCGCGCGCCGCGCTATTGAACAACGGCGGCGCGCTCACACCCTCATCCTCAGACGAGCGCCTTTCCACTGACAACTACCATGGCTTTGGTGGCGGCAACGGCATCAATAAGCTTATGAAATCGCCCTCACATGGACATTTAGAGGCACAGCGCTCGCTCAGCGGTGGCAGCAGTTCATCTTCGTCGGGCGCTAATATAGGCTTAGGGCCCATTTCAATGCAATCCAACACAAGTGGCGCACGCATGCCGCGCACTAATCCGCAATTTAAACGTGAAGATAATTACGGTCCACTTAATGGCAGTAGCAGCGGCAGTTATATGCCAGCCGCCGTGGCGGCTTCGAACGCCGTGAGTGGCCTGTTTAGCAATAGCGGTTTTGGCAAGCCGAGCAATGGCTTAGCGCACAATAGCGCGAATATAAGCGGACGTTATCAGCGACGCTTGAGCTTGGACTCAGCGCGCACGCTATCAGACAGCTCCACAGACACAGAAGGTAAGAAAATTTAGCGCGCTTCGAAATTGTATATATTGTATTTATTTAATTTCTCGTTTTATAGGCCACTGCGCGCCACATGAAGGCAAGCGTCGTCGTCAGCCGCGTGCACACACAAACTCCGGCAATCATCAGCAACACCACATCGCGGCCGGCAATAGCAGCACAGGCGGTAGCGCTGGCAGCGCCAACAGCGGCAGCTTTGACCAGAATGGCGAAATACAATTGTTGCAAGAAACACTCGACACGCTGCGGCACACGCTCGATCGCGACGAAGCCGAGCTGCGCGACTCCAGCGATGAGTTGTTCGCGCTCAATCGTCACAATAGCGTCAATGGTGGCAGTGGCGGCAGCGGTGTAAGCAATCTAAGCATGCAATCGGAATCAACTATGCGCAGTATTATCGACAGGTGAGTACGCGCGCGCAACATAAGTATGTGTAGAATGTTCGAAAATACATTAATAGTTCGTTTTCGACAACTCTTTCCAGGCTTATCACAATGGAGGAGGAGCTGCGACGCGAGCAGTTGAAAATGTCGTTGGCGCTGTCGCACAAGCAGCGCGTCATCGAAGAGCAGGGTCAGCAAATCGCCGCACTAGATGCCGCCAACAGTCGTCTGCTGAGCGCGCTCACCGCGCTGCGGCAACGCTATGAAACACAGCAACAGCAACAGCAACAGCAGCAACAACAACAGCAAACGAGTTTAGCGGGCGCAAGCGCACAGCAGCAGGCGCAGTAAGTTGGCGTGTGGCGCATGGATAACAGCAGCAGTGCGTAGCATTCGAAGTTATATACATAATTAATTTTTATTCTTAAATTAAATTTATTAAATTATTTACGCGTTAGTAATTAGTGCGCGCCGCAGCGTAAAGGCGGCAGCGAAGTATGAACTTGAGTTGAAGTGGAGAGTAAAAAATAAATAAACAAAGAAATATGGCGATAAGCTTTCATTTTGCGCGCTAAGTGTAAAAAAATATACGTTTCCAAATATTTAGCTTTTAGACGCGTTGCTTGTTTTAAGTTACTTTATGGCTAACAATTTTTTTTTTATATATACTATATGTATTGTATATTCGATTTTTGTTGCGAAACTAAGCTTGTATAATTTTTTAAATTTTAACAACTGCCGTTTTGGACTGTGGTTCTGATTTGTTCTTATTAAATTTTTATTATCATTTATTTTAAATATTTTTTATATTAAATTTTTGTGTTAAAATTTTTTTAAGCATTCTATACATATTAAAATTCAAAACTTACTTTAAAATCATTTAAAAAAAAAATTTTTGTCATTAATTTTTGTAGTTTTATTTTTAATTAAATTTTTGTTTTTTAATTTTTTAACATTTTTTTTTTTAAATATTTTTTAGAAACATTTTTTAAAATAAAAAATTCCGAAAATTTAACTAAAATTTCGCTATAGCATGTTTTTGTGCGTCTTCGGTCTTAAAACTTTTAAAAATTGATTTAAAATTTTTATATATTTATTTTTCACTTCTGCGCCACTGTGCGCATACACATTTGCTTTGCATATATTTTAAACCGTTTTCTATTAAACTGCGCTGCTTTGTTTCAAATATTTATATATGAATTGAAAATTTGTATAATCAAAGAAAAAAGAACAAAACACACACACAAACACACATATGTTTTAAAGTAATTTTTAAAATATTAAGCGTTTACATTTATTTAATCTTTTAGTATTTAAGTGCAACTTTTTAAGTATTCATATTTTAATGAAATTTTTGAAAAATAAAAATAAATAAAAACTATATGAACAAAAATTAAATTTGTGTATAAACAATCAAAAATGCAAAAGAGCTGCAATGAGATTCCAAAAAAAAATATTAAAAAAAGTTTGTAAAAGAGAGTAATGTAAGTTGGGCTTACAAAAGCAAGTGAGGAGAAATAACTGTAAAAGTGGTAGCAAGATTAGCAAAGGCGTAGAAAATATTATATGCAATAAAAGTCAATCCAATAAAAATTTGTAAGTTTGATATTTAAAAAAATTTGGAGGCCAGTTTTAAAAAATTTACTACAAAAATTTAAAATTTAATTGTAAAAATTTTTTTATAAATTTGAATTTTAAATTTAAAAAAATTTGACTAATTTTTAAAAATTTTCAACAAAAATTTCAATATTACTATTCAATTTTATAAGTTTTTTCATTAATAAAGAGTTATTCAAAATGTGTAAGAAATTATGAAACGCATATTTTCGATTTTTTAAAAACAATATATCGGTTTTACAGGAAAATGTATTTTTCGAATTTTACAAATAGCGAACAACAAAAATGATATCTCTAAAATAGTTGTATATAATCAAGGGTGTTGTAGACTCTGATAGTTGTCGGAATCAGAATTGAAACCGATAAAAAAATGTAGTAGGTGTCATGAATTCAGATATTATTGGTTTGACGTTCGAAACAAAAATTGTATCGGTTTTGGGTGTCACGGAAACCAATATTATCGGTTTATTTATTTATTTACAGGTAAATAAGTATGTAAATAATTGCATTTTTTTCACAACATAAAATTAAAAAACTTTAAAAAATTTTAATTTTTTCAAAAACTAAAAAATTTTATTAATAAAAAATTTTCCTTATTTAAATTAAAAATTTTTTTATAATGCAAACAAAAAATTTTACTACTTTTTATTATCAAAAAAAAAAAAAAAACCCGAAAGATTTAAAAATGTATCGAAAAAAAAATATTTTTTAAAGATGCCCAAAAACCCAATTTTTATTTTCAAATATTTTATTCTAATTTTTAATTTTTTAATTTAACTTAAAATTTTTTTAAAAGTATTTTTACTTTTTATTTTTTTTATTTATTAAATAAATTTTTTTTCTGATTATTTCTTTTCATTGATTTTTTTATATTTTTATTTTATTTATTTTTTATTTTTTTTTTATATATTTTTTTCTTTAATTTTTTTAAAATTATTATTAGTTTTACAACTGATAATTTTGTTTTTCTAATTTTTTTTTATTATTTTATTATTTATTAAAAAAATTTTATTAAAAAAACAATTATTTCTATTTATTTTTTTTTTTGTAATTAATATTATATTATTTTTTAATTTTAGTAGTTTCTTCGTCTTAGCAAAATATAAAAATATTAAAGAGAAAATTATGACATCTTCAATAAAATATTTTGTAGTATTTTACATACATACACACACAAATCAAAAACATTTTACCGTAAACCCCTCTCAAACCCAGTACAGATACTATGTAAGTCTCAGTATAACTGTATACATACGAGTATGTAGGTTTAGATTTATATAAAAATAGTAGAGAAATTGTTTATAAACAAAAAGTACACATTTCTTACATTTGTATGTCGAGCACACTCACACAGAACTGGATACAATGCAAGCGCTTGGTTTAAACAATACTATCACATCATATATAAATCGATATATAATCGATAACAATTCGAAAGCTCTCTGTTTAGTCAGTAGTGGTTTTGTCTCGCTTTTGCTTCACTCAAATCAATTGGCGAATACCTACCTATACATACATATATTGTAAGAATAAATACATGCGAATGTATGAGTATTTATTAAACATTTTAAAAACTAGAAAAAGTGTTCTCATTTCCCAATTTGGATAATTGTATCCCGGGTATATAAAGTTCATGCTCTCCAAGCAAGCTAAATAGTTGAGGATTATGAACTCAACTTAGTTTAGAGTAGATATTCAGAGAGACTTTGTGGTCTAAGGGTATCGGAAGTTTCTCAAGCTTTTTGTAGTGTTCTCGTTGTCTTCAAGCCATCAGAGTTTCAAGCGTTGACTTCGAATCTCGAAATTTTCGATTTTATGGTGGGTTAGACATAGAATGAAAGCTCCGAGCATTTTGTTTTTGAATTTTACAATAGAAACTGAACTTAAGTCGGAACTGAGTTTTCTGGAAGTGGTAAGTCTGTCCCATCATATCTCAGTGGTTCAAATTTAAGTAGGATCGGATGTCAGTGGTACAAATTGGATTGAACGAGTCAAGTCAGGGTTCACATATCTAACTAAGAACTCTGTGTTCTCTGTAAGACTCGAATGGCGTAACTCTTTTGTAGTGGAAGACGAGGACGAGCAGTCTTAACAGATACAACAATTGACGCTGATTCCATTTGGATCGCCGAACAGTTTATTTGATTCAATACAAATTTGTCTAGCTTTCATAAGCCGAATTTAGTCCAAACTCTAGTTTTTACCAACCTTTCAGTGAGCTCTTCTGACAAAGGACTTCAATGAGCAGAAGTTGGAACTATGCGTTGAGCATTCCAATGAAGTCAGTGTTATGCAACATCAGAGATCCAACATAGATTTGTAGAATCTTCTACTTTCGGAGGCAAGGGAGTTATCATGACTGGTGTTTGGAGAAATAAAAATGCCGTATGGCTCGGTTTCCATTGATTCAGCAAATCCATAACGTTAAGGTAGGTAGAACTGAGACTCAGATTGCTAATTTCGCTTATAATCGATGGTAAGTTTTAAGGCTGTAGAAGTGTATACTGAAGTGATCAGCAGCTCGTGTAGAGAAATCATAAAATCCAAGTTTTCGGGGTATTGTAAGTATAAAAAGTAAGAGCTCGTTAAGCAAAGAGTATAACGTCGTCATGGAAACTGTGGGTATTGGCTTTTGTAACTTATAGCCAATATCAGTCATTAGTGACGATGAATTTTAAACTTACAAAGCGGTCTTCAAATGGACTATCTCATACAGAAGATATTCAAAGGTAAGTCGATGGTGTATAGATGGAGGTTTAGTCAGACAGCGCTTTGGACCTTAAAGCTCTCGAAAACTAGTGGCCGGGGGAGACAACTTCTGGTAGTAAATGTGGAGTATTATTACGGATACTTAGTCAGTGAGTGCTTTGAAGCTTAAAGCTCTCAACACTTAGGGATAAAAAGCCTCTGATGGAAACGATCTGCTACTAGAGTTTGCCTTCAGGAACTTGACTATTATCTGTGCTTTATAACTTTTTATAGGTCTATACACTTGAGAAAGCACTGTGAAATTATTCGTATGTTTTTCATAAGTCGGCATTCTTTACGCAAAAGTTTATTTAAAAGCTTCTTTGAAGACACATTGGATTTTAATGACTAACGCTTCAGAAAAAGATTCCAGCAAAGCAATAGCAACAACATTGCAGGTAGGTCTTGGCACTTTCGTATATATTATATATATTTGTATATCATATTTATGTATATATGTTTCTGTAATATTTTATAGCACATCGAAGATAATAAAAGCTAATATAAAGCAACAAAGCTCTATACATACACACACACGCCATTAAATACAACATTTAGCCAATGTGAAGCTAGCTAAATAAATTCGTGCTTTTATATTTGCTAGGTATCGTACATACATACATACATATGCACATAGTATAGCAAATTTGTTTATTAAGAGTTAGCTTTATTTTATTAACAACGCATACTACAATGAATGACGAATCAATTCTGCGCGCCTACTCAACAAATACGAAAAATGAATGTTAACTGACAAGCGACATAGCCCATAGATTGCATGTATGTATGGTTGTGTGTTTGTTTAGATAGATGTGTTAAAGCTGTTCGCCTGCTATTTCGAAGATAATGTACGACAAGTGTTGATTTGTACGTTTTATACATTTTAAATAAAGGTGATTTCAATGCACAGATACATATGTATAATATATGGGTATGCATATACTCGTATGTACATACATACTTAAAATATGTACATTCATACACGGCTCAAACTGTGGAAAATATCGATAATGACTAAGGTCATTGAGTGGTTAAAATTTTATACATTTAATTTAAACATACATACATTCTCGAAGCAATTTGCATTTCGGGATTTTCATAAAGAATTTTCGGGATCCCGTAAAATTTCGGGATTTATTTTAGTTTTGCATATATGCAGTTAGTAAATTATCTTAAGACAATATAATGTAAATATATGCAATTTAAGCGCATAAATAACGAATGATATTGTATGTCAATAAAAGTAATGTTTGTAATGCTGTATTACAAAATACATATGTATGTAATAACATATGGTATGTATATGTGTGTATGTAGATGTCAACGCACACTTAAATATTAAAAAAAAAATTGAAAATAAAAAAATGTTATGATTAATAGAACGACAACAAAAAATTTTGAAAATTAAAATTTTCGGGATTCGGTTATGACACTTTCGGGATTCCAAAAATTTCGGTGTTTCTCTTTTTTTAAACATATTTTGTGACAATAACTTAAGCTTGCTTGCTTATTAAAAATATTTCGCGATTTAGTTATAACACATTCGGGATCCCGAAAATAATTTATAATTTTTATGTGTCAAGCGTAGTTTCTGACAAGTTTTTTTTGTTTATTAAAACTTTTTCGCGATCTTTAAGTAATTTTTCGAATTTTAGTAATTTTTATGTGTCACGCGTAGTTTCTGACAAAAATTTATATTTGCGTATTAAAATTTTTTAGGGACTTAGTTATAACATTTTCGGAAATTTTCCGTAATAATTTTTTGTCAAACGTATTGTGTGACAAGAATTTCAGTTTGCTAATTTAAGCTCATCTTTCATCGTGCCTTGAGATACGATAAATGGAGCACTTGTAGTACTGTACAAATGAACACACACTATTAAAAAACATTAAAATTTTAATTCAAACATACATAAAATTTATTGTCGACAGAATGATCAGCAAGCACTTTGTTACAAAAATATTTTCGGGATTCGTGTAAAGCATTTTCGGGATCCCGATATTATTATCAACAGAAAAATCAGCAAGAAACTTTGTTAAAAAATATTTTCTGGACTCGTGTAAAGCATTTTCGGGATCCCGAAAATTTATGTGAAAAGATTTTGATTAAATTTAATAAAATATTTAAATTATAGAATTAAAATAAAACTTATATGTCGTCATGGAAAGAACCAATTTGCCTTGAGACACGAAATATCGATAAAACCGATATTAAACAAATTTTAAATTGCTGTTGCAGTAAGCCAATGATGTACAGTTAATTTGTCTAATATCAGTAACGCATACACGCACTGTCATACAAACACTATGTCAGCTATCTCTGCCATATTTCGTATTCGAAACATGTACCCGACAAGCGAACGCTTTACGGAATCGATTTCGTTATGCGATTTAAAATCGATTTCAATACCACATTTGTAACAGGTAAACATAGCCAGCAGCAGGCGAAAGGTTATGTTACAGCAGCGGAGCGTTATGTAGCGGGTAGGAAACTTTCGCAAGGGTGTATGAATCAATGTACATATATACATATGTATGTATGGCATTTATAACAGGCGAGTATAGCGAAGTCGTGCACCCGGCGAAGTCGCGCTTATATAAGTAACAATACATGTATATTTGTGTGTTTGTGATTGTCAAATCCAAATGGCATGCTGATGCCTTATTTGTGGAATGTTTTATCAATTCAATTCAAGGCATAGCAGCGCAATAAACTCGTAAAGGTAGTTTGAGGGGTGGCTGAGAGGAAGATGACTTTATTTTGGTTGTGTCCGAAATTCGCGCGGGAAAGCTGTTTCGCCCAAAATGAAATTTTTGAAGTGGAGTTGCTTTGATTTTTTAGTGAGAGTCTAGCGAAGCGTTAGAGAATAGAGAGTGAAAAATCAGGGTTGCTAAAAAATGTAAACGAATTGTTTCAAAATATGCCGTTACATACATAAAAATACTTTTGCTTGAATAAAACAATATTAAACAAGTAAACTAAATATTAATAAATTGAGAAAATAATTTTAACACAAACATATAATTATTGACAAAACATAATTAAAAAAATAATAAACAATAATATTTATATATAAAAAAATATTAATTTTAACTTAAGATTTAAAAATAATAAATAATATTTTTTCAATTAAAAATATAATAATATTAACTTTAGATATAAAAAAGTTTTAAGAACATTTACTTACCAAATATATTAAATAATATTCTTGAAGTAAAAATATTATTTTTAACAATCATATTTAATTTAAAAAAAAATAAAAATTTTCACAAAAGTAAAAAAAAAATTTTAACTTTTTACTGTTACTTGCAAAATATTGAATATGAAAAAAAAATTGTTTAAAATGTTTGTAATAAAAGAAGAAATAATTTATAAGAATAGATACATTTTTTATTAAACATAATTTAAAAAATAATGCTAAAAAATAGTAAAAATATTTTTAAATAAAAACAAAATTATGTTATAATAAAATGTAATCAATATTTATGTTTTAAAATATACCGTTACTTGCACAAAATAGAAATTTAGTTTAAGAAAAAATTGTTTAATATATTGTAATGTATTTTAAAAATATAAATAACAAAAAATTTTAAATATCAAAATTTTAAGGCTTAAAAATAATTAAAGTAATTTGATAAAAAAATTTAAATAAGAGTATCTGTACAAATTAAAAAAAAAAAATTATTTTAAAACAAAAGATAATACAAAATATGTGTTTTTAAATTGTATCGTAATTGCATAAAAAAATTGTTTTAGCACATTAATTTTATTAAAAAGTTTTAACAATTTAAATTTTGAAAAAAATTATTTCGAGTAAAATAATATAAAATAAAACAAATATGTTAAATAAAAAAATAAATATTTGAAAAAAGTTGATAAAAAATATGTTTTTACCGTGCGGTAATTGCACAAAAAAATTTATTATATATAAAAAAAATTTAATAATTTAAATTATGATAAAAAAATTCGAACAAAGAAAAAAATATTATAAAAAATAAAAACCTAAAATAAATAAATTTTTGTAATTTATTGTTTTACAAATATTTTTTTTAATTAAGTAAATTTCTTGAAATTTAAAATTCTTTTTTTTTACGTAAAATAAGTTAGTTATTTTGAATTATTTTATTTATTAAATTTTTTCTTAAATTAAGACTAGACCAAAAATTTTAATTATCATTGGTTTTTTTTATTTTAAACCTTATTTAAATCATTTGATAGCAGTAAAAAAAAATATAGAGTTTAAAAAAATTTTATAATTCAAGTATTTCAATAAAAAATTACTAACTGTGTAATTGGCACTTATATTTATCGTTATCATTTTTTCGAATATCGTAAAATTAATATTTAACCATTGAAATTGAGTTTTGTATTTTAAAAATAAAATAATAAATAATAATAATTTAGCTAAATATGCTATGCAAATAATTTATTTTAAATAATTTATTACAGATTTTTATTATACATATATAAATATTTATTTGTTTTTTTACTACTACTTTTTCCAAACGTCACCTTGCAACCCATACGCAATATTCGCCGCTGAGGTTTTGAGCGTAACAAACTCTTCACTGCATATGTAGTGGTTTATTTTACAGCGCTACTCTATATAGCTCTCACACGGTGTTTTACGCTCGCAGTATCTCACTCAAATTGCAATGTTTACAATTTTTTCATAACAACACAAAAGTCAATGAACTTGAAATGTGCGCACACACCAACAAAGCAAAGAAATCAAAAACATGTGTATGAGTGTAAATATATCTGCGCGTATATATATATTTGTGTATAAATCTGTCAGTGGCGATGTAAATTTGTATAGCGATTGTTGTGCAGGAAGAGCAGAGTAAGCAGCGGCAAATCAACAAGGAAGAGTACTATAAAATCGAAAATAACAAAAATTTAACACCAATTTACTTGTAGTGTTCCAAGAGAGTTGTGTTAAGAGAGAGCTATTGAGAGAGCGTTTTGTGATAGTTCTTT
This sequence comes from Bactrocera oleae, assembly GCF_042242935.1. Classification (NCBI taxonomy): domain Eukaryota; kingdom Metazoa; phylum Arthropoda; class Insecta; order Diptera; family Tephritidae; genus Bactrocera; species Bactrocera oleae. The sequence goes on from NC_091539.1 coordinate 9,496,117, forward strand.
GGCGCTAATTAGAAATTATTGAAGTAGCTGAACGAAATTGGTTACTTAGGAATATTTTTATTGAAATTTTCTGCAACAAATTTTCAATTATTTTTAATTTTAATGAATTTAGTGTTGTTGTTGTAAATACATTTAGATTTTAGCAAAATTACCTTTATTTAGATGATTTTTTGTGCTACTGAAGAACTTCCACAGTCAACCTGTGCGTCTGAAACACCGAAAGCAAGCAGCTCAGGGATTGATGACGAGAAAGTAAGCTGTGATCCTAAATGCTATGACTTAACACATAGATTTAAGGTATAGCATAGCTTTTGGAAACTTTTTGTCAACTATAAGTAGTGGACCGAAGCCACAATAATTCTGAAAACGAAATGCGCCTATATATGGCAAGTTACAGTTCTACAGAATCTCTTTACCTATACTAGTCAATAAAACTATCAAAATTTATAAGGTTAGTATACTTTATTTTGAACCAATTTCATTTATATTTGGGTACAATGTTTGAGAAGTAAAAATAGTCGACAATATTGAATTTCAGCGCGATAAGTTTATAACTTTTGAATTAAGATCATAAAAATTTGTTGAAGAAGTCGTAACAATATAATATCGGTTTCGATTTCTGACTTACGATTGCTTAGTTTTCTTTTCTGCTTGAATGGTCCAGCAAATGGTAGTGCTGTTAGAGACACTCCAACTTCAATTGGCAATATTATTGACAAACATTTTTCGTTGATGTCAAATATATTACAGGTATTTTTTATTCTAGAAACCTCAAAAATACTTTTAATTTCAGAGAATACTTAATGCTTTCTAGGCGCAGTCTCTCACTGTATTATATATGATTGCACAAAACGATTGTATTTTAAAACTGTAAGCGATTTTTCTATGATCAGAGAAAGTAACTAAAAGCTAGAGAGAGTATGATACATAAGAGTGGCGATTTACTACAGTGATCTTAATTTTTGCTTTCTGTAATTTCGCTTAAATACCTTTTGGAGCATCTAATAACAATTTTTCGAGTTTTTTTCAACTTTACCTTTTACCTATCCAAGCTTACTGATCCTTAGAGTCTTACCATCTATTTTTTGACTTAGAGAGGATGGATCTAACGCCGGTTGTTTTAGGAATCCCACCCTTTACTGACTATTCTTCAAGATGGTTATATATAAACTCTGTAAGCATCATATTAACAGGTTTGAAGTGTGGAATTTGAGATTGGACTTAAACTCTCTCTTAAAAATCTCTAATATTCATAAAGCATATAGCGGTGAGTCTAATTGTCTGATTTTCTAGATCTTGTTATATATTGTTGAAACTTAGTATAGAGACAGGATTTCAGACGTTTCTTAAAGGGAAAAAGCAGCTCTCAAGATCGATAATAGTACTGTAACAGCTTAGCTATACCTATTTGTGGAAAAATAATGAATTCTAGCGGTAATTGAGTTGGGCCGCAAAGAGTATCTGGGAACGAGGTAAATGAATTATTGGTCGGCGACAGTTCTGACGTTTATAGATTATTGGTTCATATGTGATTGATATCTACTTCTGAGCTCACCCTAACTCTTTTGTAGCCAAATTCCGAATACTATAGGTAATCTAACCGCAAGGCATGCTCCGCCCAAAACATGTAATGACTTTTTTAATATGCTGTTGGGACCAAAATCTTCTACTACTTCTGTTAGAAAACTGAACGCTATTTTTTTATTTTCTCGCTAGTTTGGTGTTAATTCGATTTTCTGTAGAGATAATATGTTTCATATATATACATATGCATAAGTGTAAGTATATATACATATGTACATATATGTATATAAAACATAATTGCTAGTTTGTATATTCTTCGCAATCAGCAACATTGCCACAATTTGTTGCTGCATTGCAAAACGAAAGGTTTATTCACCCATAGTTTTTAAGTTCCTAGAAAAAAAATCATGCCGAATGCGCAATTTCAGCAAAGTGACAGTTTTCACACAAACCGATTGCAGAAATATTTTGCGAAACTTTAAACTAGATAAATGAAATTTGACTATGCTCAGCGTTAAATTTTTTTGCCTGCCACAACGGAGTTGAATGGACTTTGGATTTTCATGCTTAATCATACAGTACAATCATATACATACATACATATATACGCGTATGTATAATTATGGCAGTGTGTAAGTGTCATATTCAGCAACTGCTATGATACAATTAAAGCAAGAACTGGCAATTTTTCCATTTGTAAAAGAAAAATCCCATATATACGTTATAACATATCTACATAGATATGTATTGTATATATAAATATGATATCAGCGTTGCATTCTTTAAACAAAATTAATTAAAAAACTCTAAAAAGTTCCAGAAATTTTTAGAAAATTTCACAAATTTTTTAAAGAATTTTTAGAATTTTCAAAATAATTTAAATTCAGCTTTCTACTATGATCGCTGATTTTACGAACCACCTCTCTTTTATGTCCTCCATTAACTGAAAATATTGAATGATTTCAAGATTTTGAAGTCTATGTTGACTAACGAACGCAGTAGAGCTACTAAATCCATTTAAAATTTTATTTTTTAGCGGACCTTAATTCGCAGATCCATGGTAAAATCAGCTTCCAAAGTCAAATATCTCTTATATATCCTCCATTTAGCTGGAAATATTGAAAGATTCCGAGATTTTAAAATCTATATAGACTAAATCCGTTTTCAATCGTGTTTTTTTTTTTTGTAGCGGACCTAAATGTGCAGGTCCATGGCAAGATCAACGTCCTTAGACAAAGCATACACGACTTACTTGGACGATTTCCAAAGCATCAATGGATATAGCCTTTACTTACTCAGTTCACTGCACTAAATATTATACCTTTGAAGATAAAGCTGGCATTTCATTTCTAAAGACAGTCTCAGTGAGAGTGAAGTGAATTCAAATTTGTAGGTGGAGAAAAAAGTATGTAATCTCTCGTCAGTTTTGTTGATCGCTTTACTATCCAAGCAAATGCTATGACTTCACCTCTAGTATTATAATATATATTATATTACCTCTTAACAAGTTTAGAGCTAAAAAATACTTCTGGATAGGTCTCCCAATTTTCCTTTTCAAGGTTAATACTGGCGTTAGTTGTGATAGTTAGCATATCGAACCAAAGGTCTTTTTAGATATTAAGATATTTATGATTGACCATAATATCGTGATTAAGACAGAACAGTTAGCAAATGGGAGACATTTCAAGTAAGCTCATGGTCTACAGTGCATACAGAAGCGTTTGGGTCTAGGCTCTAAACTTCATAAAAACATGATATACATATTATCCTCTTTCCCTACACAATCCAACTTATATACATTTAACCTGGTAAAGATGGAACTAATGGCTTAGGGTTCTAGAGTTGTTGTCGTATGACTGCGTAGTTAAAGACTGTCTTTTAATTTTACACTAATATCCCACTATATTTCGCAGGAAGCTAAATAATTTAGCGCCGTCATTTACTCTCCCAAAATTGTTGTTACTTCACCAGAATCATCGGATACAATGGTCCATCCTTTAGTCTTTTCGTATTTGTCGAATTAGTTTGGACTACCCAGTGTGTTTCTTAGTAAATAATATATGCCCTGTTATCATATGCTTGTTCAACTGGTCTTTAAGACCTCTTCCTCCAATCTTTAACCTCCATTGCATTGGGCGTATTCTTGTTATTCGAAGATTGGATTAGGCTCCATATGTGTTAAGTCATAGTTCAGTAAACTTACTCGGCTCTGGTTAATATCAGAGTGTGCTTTGACTTCAAAAATATTGGCATTTAGTTTAGTTAACGCAGCTGCCGAGTCCATCCACTTTCTTTTATTTTCTATTTTTACACCCTGAAGAGGGTATATTAACTTTGTCATAAAGTTTTTAACGACAAGAAGGAAACGTCGAAAATCTTATAAAATATATACTTATATCTATAAATGATCAGCGTGACGAGCTGAGACGATTTAACCGTGTGCGTCTGTCAATCCGCCTCTCTGTATATATGCGAACTAGTCCTCAGTTTGAGATATCCATCTGAAATTTTGCACACGTTCTTTTCTCCTCAAGATGCTGCTTATTTGTCGGAACCGCCGAAAACGATATTTTTTTTTTATTTGTAAAGGGTATTATAGCTTGAAGGTGCAACCGAAATTAACGTTTTTCCTTGTTCAAGAACAAATTTCTCAAGCTAGTTTAATATATGTTTTGTTATGTCCAAAATGTCTGCCGTAGTTGAGTAGTTTGAGTACTTTATAATATATTTCTAGACATATGTTTCTCCAACATAACCTCACTTAGCTTTTAAAATGAAAATTTTTTATATGGAATAGTTTTGTTTCTGGTTTCTGAGTAGGTAGTACTCAAGCCGATGTTGCTGAGTATTTTGAGTACTTAATATGGCTTACTACAAATTTGATTTCACAACCTAATCTGACTTTCTTCTATATTCTATTTTTTTTTCTTGTTTTTTTTTTTTTATATATAATCAGTATTTTCAGATATACTCTCCCAGCACGAAACATTCAAGCTCCATTACAGAGTGTTTAGAGCATTTGAGCACCTCTTGGTGCTTGGCTCACTGCAAATATGTAGGACTACAGTTATATTATTGAATATCAAAATATAATTATAATTTTCATGCTTCTACCATACACTCCAGCTCCTCAAGCCTCTTTCTCTGTACTCTTCTCCAAGTTACTTTATTTAATTATATGAAAGTAGAGCAAAGCATAAATGAGGAAAGGGCAATGAACTGCCAACCAACTAACCACCACCGAAAAAACCAACTACCGAAAGGCCAAAAAGCCAAAAAAGAGACAAAAAAGTCAAAGAAATTCAAGTTCATCATTAACAAAATGCGCTCAACGCCACACAAATGCAAAAATAAAAGCGCAGAAGAAAACCAACAAGCAAAGAAAAAGTAACGAAACGAATTTTAAGTTCAAGTTCAAAGCACGAAATAGCGTAAATGTGGGTATATTTAAATAATACGAATAAGTTTTGATTAGATAAAAGTGGACAAACATTTTCAAACCACTAATGCTGAGCATTAGTAGAAGAAAGCGGTGATTATGTAAGACAACAACAAAATTGTATTAAACTAACACGAAAGAAACAGCGTAGAGGTGTCTTGAAAGTAGACAGCAGTTTGAAATCGGAAAGAAATTTTGTTTGAAAGACTGCGTGGAAGACACTTCAGCCACAAGAGAGTGAAAAGAAAGCAACGAACAACAACAACAATGAAAGTTAATAAGGCAAAAACGCAAGTCTATAGGCATGTAACACGCTTTATTAATTTTATTACTTGATAAGCAGTTAGTTAGTTGCTGAAGTTAGCACAGAGGAGATGCGAGGCGATGAGAGCGTCTTTAACATAGCTTTGCGGAAGAGGAAGCAGCAACAGCAATCGGAGACCAGCAATGACAGCCAGCAATACTGGCCGATAAAAGCAAAGCAAGCAAAGAGCGAGTGAGCAAAGAGACGCATAGTGAGCGTGTATGTGCTTGCGAGTGAGAAGAGTGACAGTGCGAGAGAGAATACACAGGCTAAAGAGTAAAACTATAAGAATAGTTGCGTTGCGTGTGTGTGTGTTGGGGGAAAAAACGCGTACTAAGCAAGGTCATTCACCCCGTAGAAAGAAATTATTAAAGGCAACAACAACAGCAAGCACATGGAGTGCTGTTGTAGCAGTGGGGAGCAACAAAAAAAATAAACAACGTAGAGAAAGGGAAAAAGTTGTAAGCGGCCAACGGTGTGTGTGTATATATGTATGTATATATATGTATAGGTGTTTATGTATGTACATAAACTCATATGCATATATGTAAATATATGTATATTAATATACATGCAAACATATTTACATATATTATCTGTAATAACGTATGAAGCGTGAAATAAACGAAATATGCGTGCAAAGCAAAATGTGCAAATAAAATGTGAGCTCATGATATGACACATTTGCTAAATGAAATAAAATAAATAATTTTTTATTAATTTTTTTTGCATTTTCTTTTGTTTTATTTCGCGCATTCACTGTACGCACTTAGCAACACTGAAAATTATGATTAATCAGTTGCATTCATGGATATTGGTTTGGGGAGAATTTTGACTCGCTTTTCAATTAACCACCGATAATTAAATTTAATTTTGCGAACTACAGTTTCTATACTTGTATGTATGTACATTTGTATCTGTGTCTATATGTATATCAATATCTGTACATGAGCATGCTATGACACCTAGAAGTTCAGATTTCAAGACTCATGCTAAACCAGAATTGGTTTCTGAAGCTCTCGAGCTTCAAATTGCAGCTTAATCTGACCAATGAGCTTTTCGCGCTCAGCAAAGTTAAGCTTGCTCCATATGTAAGGATTCTTACTGCTCTATGTTCTTTGTTCTATCTCTATATATATGTATTTATACATATGTATATGTTCTATCGGTGTCCACGCGGTAAGGTTAAAAATCTTACCGGCTGCCAATTGCCGAAGCTGCTTGAATGAATGCGAGTTACTCAACACTTCTACCAGATTGACACATATTTGCGAGAAAAAGGCTTATAACACCACGGATTTCACAACTTTAGACATCCTTATGTGGTGCCGGGTATAGAAATGAAATGCCTAAGTAGATTTGTAATGTGTACAGAGCTTTGTCGACACATAAAAACAAATTACTGGAGTTCTTTTTCTCGCTTCATAAAGGATTGTTCATAATCAGTTCATATGCGATCCTCTCTTGGGATCAGCCATATAAGTCAACCTTACATAGCCTGACCACCTGATTGAAGTACATGTAAGTGAACATGGACTGATGTACATACTTCTTAAGTCCTAAATAATTAAATAAGGGCTTAGAGCTGCGCAACGGTACTTCAATATCGCTGAATTCTGGTAATTTTAATTGTTTTTATACCAATTATTTTTTGTTTGTTGATTAATGACTTCCGAAGAACGCACAAGACACAAGACCGTTTTTTTGCAAGATCTTTGAAACACAATGTCTTCAAGATTACCCATTAGTTAGATGAATTCAATATATTGCACAATAAGGCCAATGACTGTCATTTTGGCGCTCTAGCTTCTAAAAAAAAAACAGATAATCTCTAGAATACAAAACCCAAAATCTGATGCAGAAAGTCAGATCCTCAAAGGATGGCAGCATAAATGAAATGAGTTCTCTTTCGCCAGAGAAACTTGAAACTGAATCAGAAGTAGAGAAAAATGCTGTTGAATAGTAGACATAGCTACATACTGATCTACTTACTGATCCATCCAGCGTAGAAATCCGTAAAACTCGAACTTTGCTGAATTAGTTGAAAGATTTTGACTCTTCATTACATTCACGATTGTCTACAAACGTTTCGGATCTCGTTTACTAAACTAATAGGATATATTGATTTTTTATTAGATATGTACGTACAGCTTCAAGACATTTGTTCATTTAGAAACTCGTCATAAGATGTCAGATCTGTTGTATCTGGAATCCGGAGAATCCTACAACAGCCGGTTTAACGGTATTGGGATTGACTCGGATTTTATCTGGCCTAGGGTTGTCATTCCGGCGATCTTACCCTATTTGGATCGGTATTAAAAAAATAGATAATCTTCAGAAAATTATTTTCTTGTCAATATAAAAAAAATCTGATACAGAAATTCAGATTTTTAAAAGTTGACAACAAAAAGGAAGTTAAAAACTCATCTGCGACATAAACATGCATCAGAAGAAGAAACAAATGCTGCCGACTAGCTGACATACATAATTATTCACCGAATTATCTTCCATTTAGTCGAAATTCTCCTCCTAACATCGAACGCTCGAAGAGTATGGCTTTCCACTACAATCGTGAAGTCTTGTGAACCTTTAGAATCTCCTTTACTAGCGGCAAATGTCGTTTCTTTATTCGATATATAATACATATATATAAATAAAAATATATGTATATAGTTACTTCTCAGAAGGCTTTCCTGCTTTTCCGAGACTCTCCTAACTGTTAACCTTGAAAAAGGTGAACCAGCTCGCCATCAAGTCATACTTTCTAGCAATGAAGTTTATATTTAAGACACTCTGCAAGCTGAGCTTAATGTGATATTCCATTTGTATAGTATGTGTTTAGGTGACTTTGTTTATATGTATATTTGTACATATGTATGTGTATAGGTTGATATAGCACCTTAACTTCATTAAATTTCGTGCATTTGCATAAGAGGCCTATATACATACATATGTATGCATGTAGATATGTAGGTATGTATGTGGTTACATTTTAATTAATTTCATATGAATTTTTTTTTTACATACATACATACATATGCACACACATTTAAATAAATTATTTTAATATCAAATTACGCTGCGCTAGCAAGAGCAGCTGCTTTCCAACTACATATATATATGTATGTATGTATACATGTATGTGCATACGTATAAACGCAAGCAAATTGTATGAAAGCAGCTAAAATAAAGCAACTGTCAGTATTACATATACAACAACAACAGTAGCAAACCGCAGCAGCAACAATGTTTTACGCGCTTACATACATACTTTTATTCATATATATATACATGCAAACATACATATATGCATATAAATTTGTTTGTATGTATGCAACTATGTGGGCCCTTCATCCACTGCCCCCAAACGGTGAATGAACTTTTCTCTTATTGTTTTTGTTTTTTGTCCGCTTTCCGCTGTCATACGTAATACTCAAAGCGCGCGCACACACATCTCCACATAAAAGTGCGCTCTCTTCAAAAGTCGCCGTCACCAGTATACGCACTCACTCACTACTCTTCTCTTGATTTTATTGCGCGTTCACACTACTATTACTACTCTTACGCACTCACAGCCAGCAAAAGAGCGCGCAATAAAGCCCAATTGCCAGTACGAGCAACAAATCTGCGGACGACGTCACGAACTTATGCTATTGCGATCACAATTGCTGTCATTTGCTGTTGCTCACGTTGCACGGACACATAGTCGCCCGCTCTTAGCAACACTCCAACAGAGAGTTTGTGTATTGCCTTTGCCGCCGCCAATTGTACGAGTGTGTCGGTCGTTGTTGTCGCTTTCTGCTTGCACGCTGTCGTCAAAAACCGTTGCCTTCGCCGTCGTCTCTTCGTTATATTATATTATTATTATTACTGTTGTTATTTGCGACGACAACGTTACCGCCGACACCACTAAGTGCGCGCAGTGCACAGATTTTGTACGTGAACGCGGAAATATTTCTTTCTTCAGTGCTGGTTGTGGCGTGAACGCTAAAAATCATTAAATATTATTAAATATAATTGTAAAGAAAAGTGCAAGGAAATTGAAAATAGTTGATAAATTTGCAAAAGTGTTGTAATTTTCGTGGCTTATTGTTGCAATGATTTTGGCGAAGGTTTTGAAGTGCGCCGGCAATGGTGGGCTAGCTCAGTGCACAAGGTGTGCGCGTCGTTAATGCCGAAGTGGATTAACGGCATACAAGTCAAGACCGCTCGTGTGTGTACATATGTATGTTTGCTTAGTGCATTAACGGCATAGGTAGGAAAACGCTTTGGACAAAACGGTATCAGCGGCAGTCAGCTGACACATTTCGTGGCCACTTTGTATCGTCATTTGGGCTGCAAATGCACGCGTGTAAATTATGGTATTTCAAGTGCGAATTTAAATGCGTTAAAAATTGTGATCAATAAAGCAAAAAGTGAGCTTACAATTGCAAATTAAATTTAGAAGTGAGTGCATGTGAATATTTGCGTGGAGAAATAAAAGAAATTTTATTAAATGTAAAAAATTGTAAGCAAGAAAATTTACTGGAGTGTGGAAATTTGTAAAACAGAAATTTGGGTACACACGGTTTGCAATAATAATCGGCACGTTAAAAAGATATAATAAATAAAGCAATAACGAGCAACAAACAGCGAGTGCAGCTTAGGTGTAACTGCAGAATGTGTGCATGTTATAACATGTTGCAATTTCATTAAACAATTTTAACAAACAAATTGTGGTTGCTAAGAAATATAAATAGCAAAAACAAAATTTGAAATTTGAAATTTTAAAAATAAAAAAATACTAATAAATTTGGCAAGAAAACTCATATTGTTAAAAAAAGGTAGAAGAGCCTTAATTGTGTGGTGTGGATATGGTTTGAAAAGCAAAAGAGGCATACAAATTAACTAAAAAATTATTAAAAATTGCAAAATATATAAAAACCAACGTAAAAATTGTAAAATAATGCAAAACAGTTAAACAATAAATTTTGAAAATAGCTAAATGATGAAAAAAAGTGTTCTAGTTAATGAAAAATACTAGAAAACTTTTGGAGCACGTCTTGTTTTCAGTTCTAATATTAAATTAAATGTTGCACATATAACTTAAACTCGCGCAACGGTATTAATGCGCAATTTGTAGCACAGAAAAAAATTGTATGGCATTAGAAAGGTGACTTGGTCTAAAAAGCCAGTTTTTATGCAAGAAATATTGGCAAGGTGAATATAAAAAAATTGAAATACATGCAAAATATTGCTGAAAATACTTGGAAAGTATGAAGTTACACATATGAAAGAAAGCAAAATTTGTAAATAAATAAATCAAAATTCAGTCGGATAAGGAGTTAATTACTTACTACATAACACAGAGAAAGCCACTACCTATATGCCGAAATAACTATGTACACATACGAAAATTAAAAATTCAAATAGTTTTGCATAAGAAAAAAGGCGTGAAAAAATAAAAATTTTAACCGTAAATGATTTTCGAAACCATAAATGCACTTTTGGCACGTTTGAAAAAGTTTGTGGAAACAAAAAAGCAAGCAAAATTAATAAAGAAGTTATATAAGAGCCGTGCAGTAGCATCAAACATTCAACAATTGCAAACAAAAACGCAAAATTTTTATTTTAAATTTTTTTACCAACCTAAAAAATTATATTAAACACCTTTTGAATGATTAAAACATAATACATTTCATAATTCTTAACACCTGCACGTAAGAAAAGCAGTGAAATATTTTTAAAGATATTCAAAAGCGACAAAAGTCAGAAATTTTTATCATCCCAAACAACTTAAGTGAATAAAAATAAAAAAGAAAAGTGACAAAGTGTACTTAAAAGTTATAGAAAATTGCCATAAGGTGTATTTGAAAAAAATAAACTACATAACTTCCGACATTACAATAAAAAATATCAAGAATAAATAAAAAAAATTTAACCAAAATAATTTTGATTAAAAAGCTCTTTACAACGCAGCCAACAACAATTGCATAATTTTCGTGAACGAAAATAAGTGAAAGCATTTTTAAAATGAAAATTTTTTAAACAAATAACGCATAACAACTTACAACTAAATGCGCCGAAGAAAGAAAATATTTTTCAAAGCGTTTGTGAAAATTTTTCAAAATCTCCGCCAAAATGGAGAAAACTAAGACTAACAAAAATAAAGTGCACTGTGCAGCAATAGTGCGACAATTGAAAACTTGTGTCAATTGTGAAAATTGTGTGGAAGTGAGTTAAACTGTAAAAAAAATATATGAAGTAAGGATAACATGAAGCAACCTGGAAATATTAATAAAAATAAAATGAAGAAATCATATACAAATTATATAATTTTAAAATTTTATAAGCAATAAAATACAAAATCACTTTAAAAAAATAATTTTTTTTGATACAGCAAATTAACGAAAAAAAAAATTTTTTTGGAAATAATACAAAAGCAGTAGTGTAAAAATTTTGTTTATTAAAACAAAAGCAAATACAATAAAATGCAATTAAAATTTAACCGAAAAATAAGCATGTAAAGAATATAGATTGTTTCAAAATTTAAAGCGTGCAATTGTCGCTGTTCAAACACGGAACATTTTCCAAAAATTTTGTTTGCAATACGAGTATGAAGTTTATTCAACTACATAAGTCACAGTGTATACCAGCTAATGTAAATACAATTGGATTGTGGGGATTATCAGTGTAATTAACGAGCAATACATAAGTGTTAACACAACTTTATCAGCTGGTGAGACATTTTTTCCGTGATTGGATTACGCATCGAGAAGTAAGTACTGAGATGTAGTAGAAGTTGAAGTAGATTTTAAAACATTTAAGCCATTTCAAATACTGATACGAAAAACTGCCCTTACTATTTTTTAAAAATTATAATATATTATTATATATTACCAATTAACTTCTTAAATTGCCGTTATGCGCTCTCAATATATTTTTTTTTCTAAAATTAGATCTGATTTTAACATAACCTCAAAAGAATAAACTTCAGAACTTGTAAATTCTGAGCTTGTGTTTAAGAATTCATTATAATATTAACTTAATTGATTATATGAAGAAAGAACTCGTAAAGGTCTCTAGACCCCCTAATTTATTATATTTCCGAAAAAAATAATTATAGTGGACTCTAGTTACTATTCTAGTTATATATTATAGAAATATGTATATATATAAATTCGATTATCGAATCCTCTATAATATTATAATCTAGTGGGTCTGGAGACCTTCAAAAATATAATCAATTAAGACGAAATTTATTGTATTTTTGAAGAAAGAAATCATAGTAAGCGCTAAATTCAATTTAACAGTTCGTTTATTGCACCCAATTCTGTGACCTAAACGACTCTCCGTCGTTCTGGTACTGAAATATGAGGACTCTATTCCAATATTATATGTCCTTTAAGTTTAGCGCCGATTTCAAATGACAGAGAGTCCGATCATAATTCCAAAGTTCGTGTTAAATAAATTTTTTTTTTTAGTTTAAAATATATTTTATGGTCTGTTTGTATTTAAGAGGCACACCTGGTGTGACAGCATAAAAAAAAAATTTTCAGAAATTAAAAAAATTTAAGAATACACTGAAAAATTTTTGTAGAACAGACTTAAAATTTTTGTGAGTTACACGCGATCTTCGACGGCGCTAAAATAAGACACGCAACTGCTGCAGTGATTCTGGTCTTTTCCGTGAATGAAATGCCATATTTGAAATATGGAAGCTCATACCATAATCCATAAATATCTACATACACATGTATGAGTTCTTAAAGCTTAGATCCGACTTCTTTTGATTAATGGTTCTATGTTAGTTATTGATACTTTATGTTATTCTTATAATTTTTATAAATTTTTAATCGTTTGTAAATATTTAATAATATTTTTTGCTCTCTTTTTAGGTGACAGAATAAAACATAAAGAAAAGATAATAAGTATCCCAACATCGCGTCAATTGAAAATGATTTGTTAGTGTGTAAATTGTAAATACAAGTATGTAATACACATGTACATACATAAATATACATAGATACAAAAAATATATATTAAAAAAAAAATTAAAAAAAAAATAATAATTTAAGTAAAATTTGTAAATTGCAACGCCACGATACCCAATTGTGTTCAAATCTCGCGCTGAAACAAAAAGTATTTATAAATAAAAGTGTTTCTAAAATATATATATAAATAAGAAATTAATATTAAATTATTTAACAAAATAAAAAATTAGTGTTAAAAATGTATAATTCAAAATTTATAATTTCCAACGACGTAAAAAATAAAAATAAATAAATAAAGAGAATGTCAACACAAATGTATCGAGCAAACCCGAAAGCTGCATCTTGAAAACGATAAAAACGAAGTTTAACGTTAAATGAAATTTATATCAAATCAACGAATAATTAAATGCAAAAAATTGTCGCCAATTAATAAAAAAAAACACATGAAGTGTATAAATGCAACAACAAGTGCATAAAAATTATATAACCAGCTCGTAAGGCGCGTGAGCGTTTTGTGCGAAGTGTTTAACCAGCAAGTGTTCATATGCATATGTGTGTGTGTGTGAGAGCGAATTAAGCACGGTTCTTAGCTTATAAAATATTTTTACGAAATAACGAAAAATTTAAGATATTAACAGCAAAGAGAGCAAAGTTTTATTCGTCATGTTTTTTTACAACAACAACAAGCAGTGATAAAAGTGTTTCAACCAAAAAGTAAATAGTATATATCTATATAAAATATAAAAATATGGCATTTAAGTGCATGTGTGTGTGTTGCAGTGCTGTTTCTTTGTTTAATCATCAATATCGATGAGTTGCTCGCGTAAAAATTTTAATTTTACATAAAGCAAATTTAATTCAACGAAAAATGATGAATTCTGCTAAAGATGCTGTTTGCGGATGAACAAGCAAGGTGAGTGACAAGAGCGCTTATTTGGCATACATATGTACATATGTATATATATATACTAAATATGATATTAACTTATATACATATGTATAAATAATAATTTTATCAAAGTTACATACGTTTATTTTAGGAGTATCTGAAGTATTATTTGGAAAAAAAATTATTATAAAATAGTCTTGTATGTGGAAGGCTTCCTAAACCAAAAAAAAAAGAATTATAATTCGACAAAACTGCCTGAGGAACTGCATCTGCTATCTGATACTGATATCGACCACCTAATACCTGTATATATTTTTGATACCAAAGTATTTTAATATATGAGTAGCTTTTAAATCTGTGGTCTACCTTCAGCAGAGATTCTTCGCCTTTTCATGTTCCCCATTCTTCATAAGTTAATAACGAAAAGTCCTTATGTCCTATTTTTAGAAATCTCTAAGACATTCTGTCTCATTTTTCCATAGACGTCTGTGTCTGGGCTTTTTCAAAGAAAAATCCTTTGTATATGTTTTTTATAGCAAGCGCTATCTTTCAAATACTTCCTTATAATGAACACTGATGTTGTAGTTTTAAAAATATATACCAGATCGAAGTTCTATATTACTACAAATACGCTGATTGCCACTATTGGCAGAAAATCTGTTAAGTCTATATTGTTTTCTTACAAATGATATGTGATTTAGATCTAAACACCGTGTTTTGGTGAGTAGAGAACTTCAAAAGCTTATCCAGAGTTTTCAGCTCTCTTGGTTGCATCGAAGAAGTGGTCAAGGGTTGTAAAAAAATTATTTTTTCTTAGTAAGTCTACCGTTATAAGTTCACTTTCGTCTATTTTTAGTATTTATGATCCAAAATATGTTTCCATAAAAATTCCATCAATCTGTTGAGAATTTCAGGCTATTACAAGCATTGAAGGAAGCAAATCGATGAGTTTCTCTCACAAGTTCCGCTCTTCTCAACAATTTGCAATATTTACATACAATAACAAAACAAAAGCAAAAGCAATTGCAGTATATGCTCAATGCACAGTATACGCTGAGTGTGTGCGTATGTATGTATGTAATTGCATCAATTAAATTGCCGCATAGTTGCCACATTCATGACCTCCCTCACGGCGTCAATGAGTGCGCGAACGTGCTGTTGGCGAAAGCAAATAATACGAAAAGTGAATAGTTTGGCGCGAGCGTTGGCGTTGCATAAATATACAAACATACATATACATAAGTATATATGTACAGATATTCATATGTTCATTTATTTAGACATATATATATGTGTGTATGTGTGTGACATAAACACAACGCTTTGCAGCAACAGCGCGACATGACGTCGTGCTGCTTGTTGTATTTGTATTGCATGCATTGTTATTGTTATTGTTTTTGCAGCCTTTACATTTAATTAAGATGGCTGCAACGTCAGAACCATATTGACTGCTTACCATTGCCGGCAACAGTCGGCGAGCTTTTGACGTCTACACGCTAACTACGTTGGCTACGACGCGTGTTGTCGCCGATCGGTGCAATTGTTGTTGATATTTTTTTATCTCATGTTTTTATAATTTTTTTTTTTGTTTTTTTAACGGCCTCTAGATAGCCGGTGGTGGCTCGTTTGCAGCCTTACTCTGCTACTGTTTATTTTTTAGTTGCCAATTTGTTCTTTGCAATTATTTTCACTAGTAAATTTTCATATTCGTTGTTTTTTTGTTGTTGCATGTGTGTGCATACCTATCCCTTTTGATTTGTTTTAGCTTCATTTATTCGGCTTTGCTCAGCAAGCGCAGCAGTTCACTGTTGTTGTCATTGCAAATACGTGATATTTTTTGTTGTTGTTTTTTTTTTAAACTATAGCTGTTGGTGTTGTCATAGTGCCGCTGTTGCTGTCGTTGCAGACAAGGAAGTACCGTCAAATGTTAATTTTCAGATACTTGCATGTTTGTGTATGTATGCGTGTCTGCGATGTACGGATGTATGTCTATACAGCAGCAGAAACAACGTTACTCCGAACTAGTTCCATGTTATCAACTATTTAACGCTTTCAAGTAACAAAATTTCGTTCGGCAACTCTTTAAACAGCACGAAACTAGACACAAACTAGTTACATTTGGCCCGGTACATAATAATTCAAAATATATTACATTTGAATGCGCCGAAATATCGTTCGGCGATGTTTTAATCGACAGGTTACTAGTTACAAACTAGTTATTCGAGGACCACTATATTTTTTTTGTTTAATGTGATAAAATTCTCTCTATTCGTTGAAAACGAACAGCAATACGCGCCTTAGTGTAAAGACTTGTATATTTATTTGTACTCAGGGTCTGGGGTGAGTGGTGAGCATAGGCATCAATTATGATGCATAAATATGTAAATACATTAGAATAGCACAGTATTACCATCAGTCATGATGAGTTAATACATCAATGTTTTTTTTTATGTTCCCGGTTTTTTTCGATGTTATTGGCTATACATACAAACATATTTTTGTCGCTAGTTGCACACTAGTTACAATCAGACCAGTTCAGAATAAACTATTTTATAAAGAATTCAAATATATTTTATACACAGCGTGACATAATAAAAACAAAAATTTTTTTGCACCTTGCTAGATACTAGTTACAAACGGAGCAGTTTAAAATTTTGTCATAACACAAAAGTTCGAGTACGCAGTTTCGCACTTCCTCTTTGTATTACATATATTTAAATATACTGTCATAAAAACCAGATACAGATACAGATACATACAATCTCCTCACTACAACAATTTAAATTGCTTGTAGTAATAACAAAAGATTGCTTTGCACTGCGCAGCGAAATATTATAAATATTTATATGACAATTTGTAGACTCATATGACACATCCATTTGTTGGTGGCCATGTTTATGCTGCCTCCTTTAATATGTACATATGTTTGTATGTATATCCCATAATTTGTTTGCCAGTTGGCGTCTTTGTGTTTTGCAAATTTACTGCAAAATTTTTGCGGTTCACACTTTTGCACGTCGTTCATTCATACTGTTATTGTTGTTGTTGCAGCAAATGCAATGCAACTACGACTTGTTTGTTGTTCATTGCCTTTGTTTCATCTTTATTATTCGCACACTTTTGCACAACACATTTTTCTAAATCAATGACAAAATCATTTAATATTTCATTCAGTTGTGGCAGGTCACCTCGTGCGGACTGTGATTTCGTCGGAATAAAAACTCTTATGCAATAACAAAAATATTTACAGTGTGTTGCAAGCAGTTTGCGGAAGATGCCGGCAGTCAGGATTTTTAGGAAACTTGAGTAATATCGGGGAAATCTTAGATCTCCTTGAAGAGACTTAAATATTTTTAGCCAAATTAATTATTTTCTATTTGTCTGATTCAAAGTCGATCTCATGGACTTTTGCGAATGCTTTTCTGGTACGAACGTTAGAGTAGAACCCTACTATAAGGGTATTTGTTGTAAAATCGTATTATCATTAAATTATTGACGGTAACTGTCTCAAAACCCTAAAGTCCTCGGAAATTTCATTACATATTATAACTAGATGTGATTTCTAAGCAATTTTACTCGAGGGAAAACAATTCTTTTTACGGAAATACTAGAATTACGTTGAAATCGGGAAAGTAACTGTTTTTTTTAACCTATACAGCATCAGATCACTACATATAATACAATAGTTTGATATGATTTTTTAGTTAATACACTTGAGAAATGACGATCCAGATCCAGGGAGCAAACTGAACGAAAATGTTCAAGACTTCAGATCTCCCACAACATTTAATAGTTTAATGAAATTTCTAAGTGATTTCACACGAGGGAAGACAATTTATTTTACGGAAATGCTAGAATCGAGAGGATAAAGACTTAAGACCCTTAAGACTTAAGACTACTCACTAAATGTAATAGTTTGATCTCATTTATAAATAATTACACTCGAGGGAAGGCGGTTTATATTAGAGAAATATCAGTATCATAGCATCGGCGGATCTAACTGTTAAAAAACTTTTAAGGCCTCAGTTAGCTCATTACATATTATAGTTTGATACGATTTTTAAGCAATTACACGCGAGGAGAAGCGAATTGATAAGAAGCTTTTTATGTTTTGACCAGTAAATAAAATCTTTTCGGCAGTTTTTCACTTTTTTAAGCAAACTAGTTTTCTTTAACTTAAACTTAAGAAAATTAATACTGTGGTCTCACTAGAGTCTAAGTGATCACTTCACATGCTGCTTATAGCTGTGCTTTATTGAAAATTAATAGCCATTCGAGTCTACGTCGCGTTACACCTAATCAGACATTCAACTTTCGTTAAACTATCAACCGTAAATACACATACCATACAAACAAACAATGCCAATAACTGCTCAAGAACTGATTACAGAAAATAAATTTGTTTAGAATTTCATACAAACATACATATAATATGAACCTATCTATCGCTGCTTTTATAATCTTATCGCTAAGTTTGTCGTACTTTACTATGACGCGACTATTTTATGATACTTGATTTCGCTTGAAGAGAGATTGGCCAGCCAAAGCTCCAGTCAGCTAGGTAGTCAGCTAGCCACTACAATTTCTGCTGAGCATTCTGAGCAGCAACTAAAAGAAAATGAAAGTAAAAAGACTGGAAAAACCACAACTGCATTAGGCAGGAAAATCAGCTAATAACAACAACAGCACTAACAATAATAGCGATCATGATCAGTTGAACTTGGCGTGAGACTAGCGGTTTTGGCTAGTAGAGACAATCGGTGTGCAAAAAAGAAAAATATAACAAAATTTGAGAGAAAAAAGCGCAAATAATATATGTATAAAAGTCATTCACTGCGCTGCAACGCGCTTAGCTGTGCTTGCAACATCTGCTGATCTTGCAACGTCTGCCGCGCGAGAGTCTACATTTGCGATGAACTGTAACAACAAAACAAGCCGCGGTGCTGTAGCGAAACTGGTAGATAACAAGAATGTAAAAGTAACAATAATAACAACAGGCAGCTATTAAGTCTGCAGAAGAAAGCAATGAAAAATCAAAAGCAGTTTGAAGTTCACATTGCGATCGGCGCAAAACTTTTCTTCCTTTCAATAAACTTGTGCTCATTCGCAATGTGGAAAGTAAGCATGTGCGTTGAAGAGTGCTGAGTGAAAGAGTTAAAAGCGATAAAGATAAGATTTAATTATGCGAAGCAATTGTTAAGACTGATATTGATAAGATTAAGATCGAAGTAGACACTATAATTGAAGAAAAACATGATTTAGAGTTTAGAACTTGGCGACGTTGTTTCTAACGTTGAGCGTAGGAGAACGGTTCTAAATATTTTCAGCCTCTCTTTATACCTTACTTCTTTTTATGATATAGAAATAAGTATTTGTTCTATTCTATTCTATTGAAGCAGTTTCTGAATTTCACAACTGAGGAACCAATCAGTAGATTTTGATCAACAATCAAGATCAAGAATCACTACAAATTATCTGAACTTTTGACAAAACTCAATTCTTGTCAGAAAGTCCAAAGATTGTTAAAATCGTAACATTCAATTTCAGAGAGTCAAATAGTTCTTTCACCTAATGCTGCATCACTAGTAATGGTTCATATTTCTTCGAATAAAACAGATACATATCTCTCCTTTTGAACTCCGTATATTTACCGTATATCCATATACAAAAATGTTTTGTAAATTTAAGTGATTAATGCCAAGAGTTAAATGTGACCATCCATCTAAGTCCTCCAATCCATGATTAAATATTTAAATACGATTAAACTCATTTTTCTGGCAAAATTTTTATCTTAATAAATTTCACAGTTCTTTGAGATCCAATGTCATTTATACTATTCAATCAATTTTACAGAGTGTTTCGAAAATAGGTTCCGATTTGTATCCAATTTAGATATGCTTCAGTATTAAACTGCTCAGTACTTCATTAAACCACGACCAAAGTAGTCAACGATACTCCATTTAAAATGTGCTCTCAGGCTCGGACTATCAAATATTTCCCAATGTAACTTGTGTCTTTGATTTAAGATAGCCTTTAAAGCAAGAAACTTCCAGGTTGCTTCTAGGGATATAACCTTCGGAAAAACACTGTTCTTAATTAGTACTTAGTAGGGAAAGTGCTGATGCTATTGATTTATAAAGGTCATTTTGTTAATATAAACTGTATTTAGGAAGATATTGGTGAAATCTCTCAGTAAATTTATTCTTAGGAGAAATATTTCATTGAAAGCTAACATAATCGATCCGGGTGGAGTTAGAAATTGTAGGCTTCTTTGTGTAAACCTCTTGTGGTGAAGCTTACGCAAAGAGCAAACGTTTCTTATCGGTTTCGCACAGATCAAGCTCAATGTGTTCTCAGTGTCAGCATATTAACTATTTTTCGGCTTTTGTCAATGAAACTTTTGAGATAATTTAAAAATGTACAAGTTAATGAACCAGACTCGTCGAAGTTCTTTTGCTTTCTCCTAACAAAAGAGCAGCACAAATCAAGTTCACTGTGCTTTCAGTGACATAATATTATTATTTTTTTTTTTTTTGGTATTTTATCAGTGAAACTTATGGTAAAATTTAAAACTCATATGACTTGGAGCTCAGCCATCTGACTATATGTTCCAAGTTGGTGAACCTGTATCTTCGAAGTTTTATTACTTTTTATGAAACTCAATAATTTAATTTGTCAAAGAGATAGCAGTAGAGCACCGCTAGCAAGTATGAGACTGGCCGATTCGCTCTCAAATGATTGATCATATCGAGTTTGTGTTGCCTATCTTCAAGAGTTTATGAATTTTTGTGTCAGACATACTCGCAGAGGTTTAAAAGTGAAATCGGATTTGAAATCACAACGTTTGTCCAATTTTTTGATCTTAAATTACATCGGATAGGTGGTGCTGTAGTAGCAATGTTGCCTAATGCCTTCTAATTATGCGATTTGAGTATTTAATTCCCAAATGTCACCCCAGCCAATATTTTAATGTACATACATAGGTTTAACTCAATAGACGACACTGAAATCTCTTTGACTCCAGTTATATTTATTTTTATTAGATTTTATGCCTTCCTTAAACATTTTCTTACAACTTTTCTCCCATTTAAATATCGTTATTTCTGAAATTGCCATTAACCCCACCCCAGTGTTGATATTACCCATTGCACATTTTGTTTTCAAATTTTCCATGCTTTCGCCAAACCAACAATTGAACTCGCCCGAACCGCACAGAGTTCATTGTAATACATATCCGAACAAGCAATGAGGGAAATGAAGCAGAAAAAAGTGGATTTGCCGCTATTTAATTGCAACGCAGCATGTATTACATCATAATGCCACAAATGCTTCCTACTATGGCACACACACGCATACAAACATAACGAACTACACGACAGAGCAGAGCAAAAACAAAGCAGCGAAAATTACCAACCAAAAAAATTAAAAAGAAAGAAGACATCAGCAATCACACTCTGCTCTTTGAACGCAGTAGAGAGTGCGCATATTTGTGTGAAGAGCGCTTAAGCTCCCACTCGCTAAGTAGCAAATACTAGTACTCGTATTACTGGCTTCATTCACGGCTGTTGGAGCTACTACAACTATATTTTCAACGCTAAAATATTTCGTATTTCTGTTTGTTTGGGTGTGTGCGTGAGTTTTAGGCTGCAAAGAGAGTGAGCATCAGTACGCATTTTGCGAATAGAATGCTCTGTTTACACAAAACGACACTGACAGCGTACAAATGCCGGCAGCTTTGTTGCTTGGCAGTGTTGCCGATTTTGCGATTCTTCTAATAAATTTTAAAAGATTTTTTACGCTATTTCGGTTTTTGTTAACGAGTTGCAAAAGAACGCTGGCTAGTATAATAAATAGCGCTTAAGCGAATAAATAGCTTCTACTACACTTATGAAGACCTATGTAGTAGCTTAAGTAAAGTCACTAAACAGCAGTATACCTCCTCCCTTCGAATGAAAAATTACTTAATACATTCAGAGAAGTATTTTGAGATTAAACGCCTTGATAGACATGTTAGCTAGTGTGGAGTAGAAAAAATATGTCAATTTGAAGTAAACTTTCTTTTTCAAAATTCAAGCCTCAGAAGTTTCAACAAAAATGCAACAATTTTCAGGCCACAGTTGCAACATTATTTTTAGAACCATTTTATTTAACGATATTACAAAAAAAAACGCTTAAAAATGATCACCTGGCTTAGAATTTGGAAATTGTCGAATCGAATAAAAAAGTGTGAGTGTACATTGAAAAATATACAATTATTCATTAATATTTTTACTCGTTAAAGACTTACATTTAAAAGTTAATATCGTGGAATTTTCCCAAAATAGCTCTTGAAATCTTTTTAAAAAATCGAATTTTTCATAAATTAAAAATTTTAAAGTTAAAAAATGTATAAAAAACATTTTACATTTGTAAATAAAAAATATTTTACGATTTAATATATTTTAAATAATGTTTGTTATAATTTAAAATATATTTTTACTTACACTGATTTTTAAAGAAATCGAAAATTAGAATTTGTTACGACTTAATTTTTTTAGTTTTTTTTAATTCCTTTTTAAAAATGGCGTATATTTTAACATACTCCGACAGTACCTTCATCTTAAAAATAGAGCGCGTTAATAATAAATATTCATTTTTAATTAAAAAAATCTCTTCCTTGTATAATAATTTAAAAATAAATACATAACTTTTTAAATTTAAGTTTTCAAAAATGTGTTTTTTTTATAAAATAATTCATTAATAATTAATTTTCTTGTTATTTATTGTTTTATACAAAAAATATTTTTTTTTGAATATTGAAAAAATTTCGAAATGAATTTACATTTAAAACCAGATTTTCATTTTTTAAATAAAAATATTTTTATTTATTGTGCAAAAATATGTTTCGTAAAAGCGAGAATTTTTTAATTTGTTGTTAAATATATTCGAAACTAAAATTTTTAGAAATTAATAGTTGTTTTTCATAAATTCTTGTTATTAAAAATTTATTTTTTTTAAATTGTGAAAATTTTAAAATTTCGAAAAAATATATTATAGTTTTTTTGAACATGAAGATGTTAAAAATTTTATTTTTATTGAATAATCTTATATTTAATATTATTTTAATCCATTATTTATTATATTTTGTCGTAACAATTTTTTACAAACAAGTGTATCTTAAACTGCATTAAATTCTTAAAATAAAAAAAAAAAATGAAATAAAAAAAAAATTTAAATTAACATAATAGTATTTTAGAAACAAAAAAAAAAAGAAATTTAACTTAAAATTTTTTTGTTGTTAAATATTTTTGTAAGAAATTTTGAAAACTGGTAAAGTTGCAAGTAAAATTATTTTTAATTTTGTTTTAATCTAAAAACTTGGAGATTCTAAACTTTTTTTCAATCTTTTAATAAACTTTTAAATATATAATTTATTATATTTCATTCGCAAAAAAAAATATATATATAAAAAAAGTTTAATAGCTTTACATGAAACCAAAAAATTTTTCTGGTTTTTTGAATAAAATTCGTTTTTTATAACAGAATTTATTTTGGTTAATGTTGTGTTTAAAAATTAAAAAAAAAAAGTTTTTAGTACCACATTAAATAATCAGGTATTGTCCATTAGTATATTTTGAGCGGCAACACTGGTATTTGATGATTTGAACAACAGCAAAACAGAAGAAGCAAAAACTTAATGCAATGCGTATGAGATATGGAAGAATATACTTTTTTTTGTTTCAAATGAAGAAAGCAAATTCGGCTATTTGCCGAAAATTTCGAAGCGAGCAACGAAGTCAATAAGATTGTTACTAAAAGCACTTGAAGGGTGTTTGCATTTGTGTGCGTGCGTGCCTGTATGCGTGCGGAAGAGAATGCGTTGTGAGGAAAAGCGGCGAGCTGCGGGGCAAGTTGGAAATACGGATAGCTGTGCGTGTGAATGGGTATACAAAAACGAAAAAAGTATGCGTTTGTATGCATATATATATGTGTGTGTGTATGTGCGTTTGATTTGTTTAGTGTGCGTGCCGTTTGTGTTGCGTGTGTATGCGTGCGTATTTGCGGTGCGTTTTGAGTTCATTGAACTTTGCTATTGAAATTTTCGGGAACAAACAGCACGCTCACACGCACACACATACAAACAAATAAAAACACTTCGGCTGAAAGAAATGTATTTCGCAGATATGGCAACGCAGGCATAATAATAATCAAAAAGCACACAAAAATTACAATAGCGTGTCAAATGTGGTGGGTGTGTGAAAAAAATACCAAAAAAAGTATATGTATTTAAGGCAAATCCCTAAATGGCGCGTCATGTCGCTTATAAAATTAAAGCTTCAGCATTTAACTGTGGCTTCAGTTATACATATATGAGTATGTACATACAAATATTTTTAGTTATATAACCAGCGT
Organism: Bactrocera oleae; assembly: GCF_042242935.1. Lineage (NCBI taxonomy): Eukaryota > Metazoa > Arthropoda > Insecta > Diptera > Tephritidae > Bactrocera > Bactrocera oleae. The sequence goes on from NC_091539.1 coordinate 9,520,638, forward strand.
TATCTTATTATATCTTACTAAAAATCCATATCTTTTTTGGTTATTACCTGCGTCATCTGCGTTTGAGAGGTATTGTTAAGTTGTTATAGAATTTATATGAAGGCTTATCTATGTTTATAGACACATATCTATGTATGTATGTTGAAATCATTGATAAAAGCAACATTGTAAAAATATATTTATCTACGATTTTTCATATGGTGCAAAGACAACAGGCGTAGCAATCTATTTTTGTGTGTACAGTATATATTTGTGTATATTTTACCTTTTATAATTACTATTTTTCCAATAAATATTTTAATTAATAACATACATATATGTAGACTAGTGCAGCAGCCTTTGAAAATGATAAAAAAAAAGAAAAAAAATAATTGTAAATTGAAACCCGTCGTAAACGAAAGCTAAAATAACAAACATTTAGGGAAGGGCTGGGGCGTGGTTTTTAAGGGTTAAGAATGGTTTAACTCGATTTCCGTCAAAACTACGGATGCTATAGAAAAAGTGTATATGGCAATTATGTAGGTAATATAAGCGCCTCTAACTTTTGTATATAAATTTTTTAAACAAAACCTCAAAATTTATGTGAAAAATTCAAATAAGCAGGTTTACTAAGATATCTTACATATTGACCAATATATACGGTATAAGGTTAACCGAAAGTTTGAAAATCTCTTATTAGTTATATGCGAGATAGGTTTAGTATTGACCTGAATTTATTTAATTTTGGCATTACTACATATTATCAACAGAAAAGTATGCTTTGTGAGTAACATTAACATACCTCATATACCATCACCAATATTTAAGGCGTAAAGTCAACTAGATGTTTGAAAATGCTGATATTAGTTATAGTGGGGTGTAGTATATACAAGTATGTATATATAACTCTATATCTATCTCGATTAGTTTATATGATACAAACAACCGTTAGGTGAACAAAACTATTATAGTCTGTAGCGACATGTTGCAAGAGTATAAAAATGTATAATGTTACTAACGAAGAAATTCAACAAAAATTAAGTAAAAAATTGGTTGCAAAAATATTTAACAAAAATTTTTACAAAGTAAAAAAAAAGGGTGCTAAAGATTTTAAAAAATAATTAAAAATTAATTATATATAACTAAATTTAAAAAAAAATTTTGAATTTAACTAAATTTTTTTAATAATAAATTTTTTAGATATAACCATTTTTTTAATATTAAAATTTTTGTGTGAAAATATTTGAATTAATTAAAAAAAAAAAAATTTTACTAACTTGAGATATAGTAAGATGTACATACATATACTTTTATATATTTATATATGTATATATTCTTTTTTTATATACCTTTTTTTGATTCTTTGTGTCACTCTTTTTTATAGTTCACTTTGAGTCATACTCTACTAGTTCTTCTTTATAGGTATTTATATTCACATTTGACTGATAAGAAAGTGTTGAGGGTTTTCTTTGGGTTTTCTTTGTCTTTATGTATATGTGAAATGTTTGTATATAACTTATGAGCCAACAATTATCCTTTGTTTAATGTGACAAACATAGAGAAATTTGTCATCTCTGGAGATGAGAGTCCAAAGTGTTGCTAAGCCGGTTTAAGTATGAATAGGTGTGTGTATGTATATTTGTGTGTTTGTATATCCACGTTTTTTCCGACTTAATATATGCAGCATGAATCAACTGAGCCCAACAATAATAAAATTAAATTAAAATTTTTAGTATCAAATTCAGCAAAGTCCTGTTTCGCTCAGTCATCAACTATCAGTTGCCATCCTATTTTACTCCGTCACCTGCCTCTCGGTGCCAAATATTTGCTAACCATTACTCAATCATCAAAGATTTCCAATCATTTCTGGGAATTTTCCAAATTTACTTTAGGTTCAATGAACTTAATTTTATTTCTCACATTTTTCCGCTACATATTAATCTCTATTTAGGCCCGAATCATTGAATTGGTCGAAAATTGCGTAAATATTCACGCCTCACTAATGCTTCGCAGACTTCCTCCTCGCCGCAAGCGTAAATTCTAATCTAAGTTGAATGCCCGTTTGACATATTCCCAGCGGTTAAAGCGGCATGTACAATAACCTTTTTCGTGTTTTATTGCTGTTACTAACTAAATATTGACCTTCCCCGTATTGTTGTTGCTGTTGTTGCCATTGTTCCTGTTGATGTGTATTGCAAATATCACAAGCGAAATTGCCTATGATGACGCTGATGATTTAATATAAATTTGTTTGTTGTTTGTATGTATGCTGATTTCCGTTAAAGGTCATTGTCGTGTGAAATGGCGAAAGTAAGCATCAACAACAACAACAGTGAGGCAGAAAATTGTTTTGGAAGGTGCTTGAGAAGTGGGTGCGAAATATTGTTATTTAGAGGCTTCATCATTTTCTTTCTAGCTGCGAAGTTATGTTATGTTACGATATGTTGTGATCTGTTATGTTAAGTTAAGTTATGTGAAGGTATATATATATTATATATATAGTAATGTACTTTGTATTTAATTATTTTTAGTTAATTTACGTTGTTATATGTTAATTTAAATTATGTTATGTTATGTTAAGTGGTGTAACGTTAAATAAAGTTATGTTATGTGAGTAAAGTTAAATTAAGTGTAATGTGCATTGTCTTTTATTTAGCTATGTTTAGTTAATTTACATTACGTTGAGTTAAGTTAAGTTATGTTGCGCTCTGGTTAGTTCGTAAGTTAAGTTACGTTCAATTATATGCTATTATTGTAATTTTTAAAATTGTGTTAAACAAAATTGGGTTGCAAATATTTTTTTAAATATTTTGTTGTGATAGGTTGTGTAAGGTTAAGTTACGTTATGTTATGTTAAGTTAAGTTATGTTGTGCTGTATAAAGTTCCTATGTTAAATTACATTATGTTAATTACATTCTGCTTGTGTTAAAAAAAATTAAGTTAGTTACGTTATCTTAATTTATTTTATGTTAAGTTATGTTATGTTAAGTTATGTTTCGTTAAGTTATGTTAAGTTATGTTATGTTATGTAATGTTAAGCTGTGTTACGTTACCTTAAGTAATATTAAGTTATGTTATGTTATGTTAAGCTGTGTTGCGTTACGTTAAGTTATGTTACGTTAAGTTTTCCTTAATTACTATTTTATGTGATACAAAATTTAAACATTTTGTTATGTTAGTTATATTAAATTATGTTTGCTTAACAGTCCTTAAGCTATGTTATGTTACGTTTTCTATGCTATTTTAAGATATGTTATGTTACGTTTCATCATGTCTGAGTCATTGTGAGTGTCATTTACTTGTGTTTCTAATATGTTGTCTCATGTTATGTTATGCTAAGTTATGTTTCCAGTTTACGTAAAAAATTAGCACTTCGTTCATGCATCGTTGGCAAGTGTAAGGTTTATATATATATACCTATATTGTAAATATGTATACACTTTATTCATCTATGTATACGAAGTAGCTACAAATCGTGCCTAGCAATCACTAGAAAGTAATAAATTTATGCCTAACGGTTATGAAAGTAAAGTAAAAAAAATATATTCATTGCAAGTTCAATGAACTCGCAGTCTTTACATATTTAGATATTACAGATAAATAAGTAATATATACATACTTATGTATGTATGTAATTGTGCGCAACTAAGTCTCTTTAAATGCGTAGGCGGGCGTTTCGGTTGATTATCAGACAATTTGTTTTTGTGGCTCAAATGCTAATGAGGGCAGTTTTGGTTTTATTATTTTGCCTGTGAGACTGGTGACGAAGTAAATTTACGAAGAGAATAGTTAGTAATAGAAAAGTTTTCTCATATACAAGTATAGGCGTTAGAGAAAGCAACACCGATTTTTAAGAAGAATTTGAGCAATTTACCAGTCTCAAGTGTACTTAGAACCACCTTTTTGGTAGTTCTACTGATACCAGAATATTGAAGTATAGTACCTCTGGATCAGACTTCGACTTTTTTTTGTACTGTCTGCACTCTTCTAGGGGATTATATATAGGCAGTCGACTAGGATTCATTTTAGATTCTGATGTTTAAATGCGATGTTGAGGCTTACAAGTGGTCACACACCATAATTTTTTATTAGAAATACTTGTATAACCCCTTCCTTAATTATTAGATTACAGTAAGTTTTAAGCAACTTGTAGAGAAAATATGTTAAAGTAGTTTATTAGCATCGGCGAATATTGAAGAAGTTGCTTCAATCTCATAGTTAGATCGGCTCTATAAACAGGTTCTTAATCTTCGGTAATCGAGAAAAATTTCTGGAAAAATCCAAATATCGAGAAGAGGCTTTAAGTATTGAGAAAATATTTAGAAAGAGTGATACGGATGCGTGAAAAGACGGCTCGAATGAAGCAGGAGCATATCTGACAGAAACATTAGTGCTCTAAAAGTAATTTTAAGAAAACGGCCGTTGAAAATTACACAGATAACCTAATAGACCATCGGAAAACTAAAAAAAATTGTCTGGGCAAATTTAAACGCATTTTGAAGAGCTCAAAGTTTGAGGTTTTATTAGAAATGGTCCACATTTCTAGGTTTAAATAAATTAATAATAATTTTAAGATAACTACTGTTGGGTTTTATGCAGAGTAAAGAAGAGAATTTTTGGTTGAGAGTCGAATTAAGAAACGCTGGTTTAACAAATTTGGTGTTGTAAAAGCTCGTTCTAAAAGTAAAATCGCTTGCAATAGATTCATCATCTTAAATATAACCGATTTTGTGAAGAAGTTTCAAGCGCTTTGAAGGTCTAGGGTGTTGAAAATATTATTTCAATTTGGAAACTTCGCTGCATTGAGAAGTAAAAACAATATCTTTTTATAATTTCTTGCGGAGAGCACTAAAAAATGTCGTTACTCTTCTCTAATTGTCTCTTTGGCAGCTCGTAAGGCAGACTAACAACGACAGCTCATGAGTTTCTGTCTTATGAGCAAAGACGATGTGCCTAATAAAAACTTTAATTTCCAATTTTTCACACTCTCCACTTTGTACTTTGTACAATTTATTATTTAAAAATTAAAGAAAATTCCATTTTCGCATCTGTCATCGGTCTCATTTCATCTTTAGCTCTCAGCTCTCATCAGTATTCTTGCGCCTTAGCAGTGCTTTGTCCTTTGAGACACCTTTCTTTATATTGCTAATTTCAAATTATACGCATGTTGTATGACAAATACGCAGACACAAATACGCACCTACATACATAAACATAAAACACAGTTAGTTGAAGCTGAAATTGAAGTTCGAAGACTTTTGTTTGAAAAAAATATATTGGCTTATTTTTGGGGGTTGTAAACTCATCGGGCGCATAACCACCCTCTCAGAGTTAACAAAATACACACACATATGTATGTTTGTGTGTTTGTATGTGTTTATATATGTATGTATTGCCAACAGGGTGCGTTGGCATTTCACCGCATTCATACACATAATACCATTTATGTTAGTTATTTATGTATGGGTGTGTTTTATGGCGAATGTCATATCAATTTGGGGGTTGTTGTAATGCATTACATTACGCTGCGTGCACATTGTAAGTGAATATATAATTTTTGCCATGACATTGAAACTCGTTTTGAAGGTTTCCACTTGAATTCTGCGCGGTCTGCTGGCAGTTAACAGCTCCTACTCAAATTTTTTAAACTCGATTTTTTTTGTTCATATTTTTTCATGCTCATAATCCACTCTACAGCGCTGAATTTCAAGTTCGAGTAGCTCTCTGGATGGTTGCATGCTTTGTTGTTGTTGTAATTATTATTTTATAAAATTATTTTTAAACTTTGTCAATCGATTGTGTTGCATGCAACCGCATATAAATTTAATTAAGGGTGGCAAAAAAAAAATGAAATATTATAGAGAATAATAATAAAGGTAAAACTAAACAAAAAAAAAAGAGAATTTTCGGTAAATTCGGAGGCTAAATAGGTGAAAATATATATCAATGTGTAGCAGTTGTAATACTAAAACTAAATATCGGCTTACTAGACTGCTATGTGTCAGCTAAACTGCGTACTAAGTTTCTATGTTACATAAATTTTCATGGAAAGTTGCCGTAATCTGTGTTTAACCACGCCCATTTTTTGTAAGTTGGTGCTGCTGATGAAAATACTCGACAAAAACAAATTTCAGCACGTTAAAACTTCAGATAAATTAAAGAACTTTAAAGGAAAGTGTTTGAATTTTGCATTGGTTTTTCTTCATATTTGGATATATGAACGAGAATCCTAAATTAGTTGACAATATTAAATTTTACTGCTTTAACTCAATAATTACAGCCGGTATATAGAAAATAAGCTGTGGTTTGATTACAGAAATTTCATGCAAACTCATTTAATGATCAGAAGAGTTGACCATATTCAATATACTAGCGATAACTTAATATTTGTGAAAATTAACGCATAGAAAATGTAACCTTTATATGACAAGTGCTTGATGGTTTTATTAAATCGCGCGCAATTCTTGATATGAAAAGGTGAAGTCCAAATTAGTCGACTATATTCAATATCAAAGCGATAACTTAATATTTGTCTAAATCAGCTCATATAAAAGTTATGGCAAATGAACGAATTCTACATACAATCTGGCTTATTTCTTGGCACACAAAAGTGAAGACGAAATGCATCGACAATACCAAATTTCAAAGCGATATTTTGATTGTTGCGATAATCAGTACTTAAATAATATTTATATGGCAACTGTACGAAATATTTTTTCAATCACGTTAATTTGTGGAAATAAAGTAGTGAAGACAAACTTAGACGACAGCACGAAATATTAAGTTGAAAATTGGAAATATGTAGGTGCTAGTTAGCGCTCACGAAAGCTTTATAATATAAGGGTAAGAGTCGCAAATTTCATCCAAACTCGTTCGTGTCTAGAAATAAAAAATTGAAGACGATTTCAGTCGACAAAATTGATATTTCTTTATATGTTGTAGAAACCGGTTATTTAGAAAAAGGTCGAAATTTTCCAAAAAAAAATTTTTCATTTCTCAACTTTTTTTTATGAAATATGCGGATGTTTCAATTTCTAAATTTAAATAAACTTTTAAGCCGCCATAAGTGGTTAAATGACTTAATAGATAAGAGGTTTACATTTTTTTGGGTGTTGTTAAAGATACTGACATACATTTTTTTATATATTTTCATAGCTTTATTTAATTCGAAATTCTCTATATTTGCATTCACTTTCTCATTTTTTGAATTTGAAATTTATTTTAGCCCATTTTCTTCACTCACCCTATAAATACTTTCTTTTTCTTTTCATTGCTGAACACATGTTCCGCTTGCTCGTGCTCACCAACCCTTTCACTAGTTTCTTTGTATTTATAGTTTCATGCCTTTTCATATTTTTTCACCTTTTCTTTTTCGCCGTTTTCCTCTGCCACATTTCTTAATTTTGTAATACGATTTTTGAAATTTCAAAACTGGTTTTCTACAGCTTACAAAGTCAGTCGTTTGTTTGCTGTTGTTGTTGTTATTTTACATACTCTCTCTCATGTTTATGTTTTCTTTTCTTTTATTTCACTTTGTTTTGCTTGAAATTGTGGTTTAAGCAAAATTACAGCAGCCCAAAAATTGTTAAAAAATATCGCCAACTGTACTTTCTTGTCTTTACAAAAACGCATTGTTAGTGTATATATGTACATGCATATGTGTATGTGTGTAATGTAAGGATTTTTATGCCTCCAGTATTGATTGCTCGATACTTCTGAAGTAAGTTTAGTAATCTGTGGGTAAGAGTTGGTGAGTGTGGTTATTTCGGAACCAATCTTAGTTTGGATCCATCAAGTTAAAAATTATACAATATTAAACGACTGTCTGCTTTCCATTAAATCTTCTAAATGAGGTAAAATAAATATCTGATCTTGAAACTTTCGATTCCAACCAACTATGTACTACTATGGAAAACCTTCATCTCGAACTAAAATCTAAACCTTAGCTTTTTTCCAAGAAGGATTGGGATTAGTGAACTTTAATTTGTATTTGTCTAAGGAAATATACACAAGAAATCGAGAGGTCAAAAAAAAAAATTGTGTTCATTTAATAGATTTAGCCTCTATGTGACGACTATTTTCATTAATATCTGTCTCAGCTATATTTCAGTTTTCAATTTCATGTACGTGTGAGATTTCGTGGGTATATATCGATAATTAGATAAGAGTTAAAAAAGGAAAGATTTGATTTGTTTAAATCAGTAGAGCCCACTTAATTTTATATGACCAAATTGAGGGGACTTGTTTAGGGAAATATCCTCCGCCCTGTTACAATTGAAGGTAGATAACCTCCTTAGTGGACTCTTAAATCAAATGGTTGCTTGTTTGGCTCGTCTTTGTATAATCTTGGAGAGATTAAAAACTCAGCTTTTCTCTGAGAGTGGTGATTAAATGCTTAGTCGACCTTCGGTCGGGAGTCGCCAACCTGCGCATGCTCTACTGCCTTGAAAAATAGTTTCTCAATCTTTTATTATTTCTTGTAATATATCGATCAGTCTATCTAACAATCATCGTATTAAGGCTGGTTAACACGTTTTAAGCAATGATTGCACTGTCATATACATATATCATCATGCAAACGACAGCGTTGCCAACCACTTCCAATTCATAAATTTTTATCTCCTCCATAGCTTTTTAATCAAACCTTGTAAGGCAACCAATGATAAAAGCTATTTGACATGTTTATAACAATGATTTAGTTAACACATAAAACTCTAATAACTGACAGCGTTGCCAACCATTCTTAACAACATAGTTTTGTTTGTTTATTATACCCTGAACAGGGTATACTAAATTTGCCGGAACGGAAATATGGAAGATCTTATAAAGTATATACATAAATGATCAGCGTGACGAGCTGAGTCGATTTAGCCTTGCCTTTTTTTTGACAAGGTATTCTAACGAAATTTGGTGTAGTAGATTACCTAAGACGTTGCTACAATCTCCGATATACTATAGCATATAGTTGCATTTTAAACTGACCGTTCAAAACTAAGATAAATATCTTTTTACCCTTTATGCTATAAAAAATGCACCCGTGAAGGCTATTATAGCTTCGAAGCAATCGAAGTTAACGTTTTTTCTTGTCTTTTCCGATTAAAATTTATGATTTACATATGTGAATTAAAAAGAAAATTAATTAAAATACTTTCCATCCCATAATTCTGTCCCGTTCTACATATTTATTCCTACTTTTGCACTTGTCCCCAAAATTTTCATTTATCATTTGCGCTTTAAAATGACTCAGCCTCCACAGCAACAAAAAGTGCATATGCTTGAGCACGCGAATGCCCATATTAATGCTTGAGTGTGTCAATTGTCAATATTGACATTTCACCGAAATGTTTACTTACTCATTGTCTCTGCCATATTAGCGTGAAACAAAGAAAGTCTGCAAGTTGCAATTTATATTTACTGCAATTTTTGGTAAATTTCTTTAGCTTCTCCATGAAAATTGCAAAGAAACAGATGTAAATGACAATTCATTTTGGCAGCTGTCAAAATTGTTTATGGTATTTTTTGGCAGATTGAAATTATAATTTTTTATGGCAATATTTATCTGTATTTGTATTATTATTAAATACATAAAGAATACTACATATGGGTATGTGCAAATAATGTTTGAGTCTGGCATTTTTTGGAGATAATAAAATTAATTAACAGCTGTTATAACTACGAAGTGTTGACTGTTCGCGATTTTCGACATACAAGGAAATGAAAATATCAGAATAAATATGTATGTGTGGCTAAAAAGCTATATTACAATGAATCATGCTAATGGAACTACCAATGCCGTATCACTGTTGAGGCGTTCAGGTTTTGAAACTAAAGCAGAATCAGGATATCTATTAACCCAGCTGTAAAAAGTTAAAACCGTCTTTGATCCAAAACTTCTCCGCCCACTAAGTTTGGTCTCTCTTCTCAGAAAATATATCATTGGCACGACATACAGAGTTCGCTTAGTCAGTTAGTTTCGAAACTAAAGAAGTATCAGTACTATAGTAATCTCTCAGCATCGAACTTTAGTACTAAAGCGAAAGAAAGATACTGTCGAAAATTATCCTATTACAACTAAAAGTATCTTCGTTTATACACTTCTTTGCTCTTTAAGTTTTGCTCTGCTCTCTTTTCACAAACTATAAAACAACAACAAAGAAGAAAGAAAACACAAGAAAGAATGTGGATAACTCCGTATAGTCATTCAATCTTTTGAAATTCCATTTCCATTTCATTCTTAATGTCTAAGTTGGTATGTTCGATTCACCACTCCCTAAAGTTTGGCAAATCATATTTATCTTATAGTTTCTATAGTCTTACTAAGATGTTTCGGATAGTTCGTAGAGATACTTCGTTATATAGCCGGAGCCCTAACCTAGCCTAGTAGAATATATATAGTTTAGTAGTGTGTACCCTTTACATACGGGTCCATATAGACATCTTGAGATAATATGTGGTTCTCACAATACTTTGGCGTTGGAGATCTCTTGCGAAGAAATTCGTAATTCTTCTTGGATCTACCAAAGTCTTATGCGAACAGAATGAATATGTTAATAGTCTTATTGGACTTCTCAGATACGCTCCAATATACAATATAAAGATATGTTTTTGAGCTTTCGCTAAAGTAGGAATTCTAGTTGTTCCTCATTCTCGATTTGCAGCGATAAGCTAAGGCAAACTAATTCTGCTACACTGGAGTTTAAAACCTACCTCTTGATTGAAATTGATTTGTATTATAAATGGAATCGGAAAATATTCAGTCAATCATTCTGTAAATCCCGACAAATTAGCTTCAGTACTTGCGAATAAAGCCCAGCCTTGGCCTGGGTAATTACTAAATCCGCAGTTTCACAGAGCGAAGAACTCAGACTGAACTCAGAAAAACTTATTGAGTACAAATCTACGGGTTGGCTCGAACGAATTTCAGTTCTACAGAATTTTACCTGGACCTATGGCCGGGAAAACAAATTATGGACAGGTGCAGTTGGCCTGCCAGTGAGCTTAAAGCCTTACTACATTTGTTGACAACGTTGGACTTTATCTTTGGCGACGAGATGGCTAACAGTGTTGCCTGGCTAGCTGTGTATATGGTAGCTCTCTGCATCCTCCTGTAGTTATTCATTAGAACTTCAGAGGCCTTCTCTATGCCCAGTATTTGCGCAGATTCGTCTAGAGGGTACAACGAAAACGCTGGGACAGAATTTTTAAGAAACAAGAACAAAAAGTGTTGATGAGCATAGGAAGTAAAAGACTTAATAGACAAAGACTTAATGTAACGAATTGCAGTCAGCTAATGAACAGATGGACGGCCTAAAAAGGGTTTTTAGACTTGTCCAAACTTCATTTAAGTTGGTTCCAGTATTCGGAGATAGTCTTTCGGTAGATCTGTTTTGCGGGGCGAAGACAGTTGAATTGAACCTGAAGGTGATTAAAACCTAAACCAGATGACTTTCAGGCGTGATACACGTAAAATTTGCATTGGAGAGTAGAAGAAACGGCGAGAATCGGAGGAAGAAGAACTCTTTTTCATTACATCCCTACGCTCTATTAGCGTTTCTATTAAACTTGCCAGTGACTCATTGTTGTTACCACATTGTATCTGCTAATGATGCACTGCTAAGCGGTAAATTAAATGCGGCAAATACAAGAGTTGCATCAAAGAGTGAGTTTAAACATTTTCACATACAAGTATGGAAGACGTGTGAGATGTGGTTAATGTCTCTTGCTGCAACAGTAAGGCAGACCATATAATCATTTTTGCTGAAATTTTTAAGATAATTTACAACTGTATATACACACACAAATTCATTTTCAGTTATCTTTCAGCCAGCGCTTAATTAATTGCTCAGTGCGTAGAATCCGTTACATTTTTGCGCTTACCTTCGTGAATTTGCGTTTTCTCACCACAAAAAAGAAGAAGCAGAAATATTTTAGTTGCATGCTGCTAATATTTATTGCCGCTCGCGCGTTTTATACCCATTTGTAGCATTTGAAGTGAATTCTTTTCAAATTTCTTGGAAGCTGTGGTGTTGTTTGCGTTTTTGTTACTGACTTCGTTAATTTGTTATTAATTGGCTGTAGCAATAGCAGTTAGCAAAGGTACAACAAAAATATATAGTCAAATACTAATGGCAGTTAAGGTCATTACCTTTCATTATGCCCAGTTTGTAAATTCCTCTGCCGCTGGCCTAAGCTCAGCCAACTTTCTTGAACAATCAACTTTTGTAGCTATTTTTAGCTTTCTTACCAAAATTACACAGCTTATTTCTTCTGTTGCTATTCCACTTGTTTCTTGGCTTAGATTTTTTCTCAGAGGTCAAGTTTAATGTATCTGGTATAGCTGAGAAAGTCATTGAACTCTTTCTTTTCTACAACTTATAATTACTTTTCTGGCCGGTGAATGCTTTCGAAGCTTGATTTTCTCAATTTAAATGAGATATTGTTGCGAATGAAAACTTGAATTCGAAAGTAGTTAAATCTGCCCATTAAACTTGATAGGTAACCTTGATTACAAAGAGGAGAAGGCGAGTAGTAGGGCGATATAACAATTCTAAATATGCTTCTTAAGTCTTTGATACACCAAAGATTGTTGGTTAAAGAAATAGGTTGTTCAATTCAATCTTGTGACTTTTTAGTTCAGGAAACGAGTAAGAAATTTTTTTGAACCGAAGCTTCCGACAATAGTGTTGAACTGTTTAGTCCCAGAGACCAAAACCGACATTGACAGATTTTCTTTTTAAGACCGTAATTGGATAACTATTCAACTCCTTTTGTCTCTAGCGATATCTTCTGACAAACACCACTCTCTTGAAAGGAATATTTTAATATAATATTTTACACCCAAAATGGATCGCGCGGTAATTTCAAACTAGACTTTTTGAAGATTTTGCGGATCTAAATCTATCGCCGACAGAGAATTGAAATAGAAATGGAAGAATGAAAGAATTTCGAAAATCCACTTGGAATCATTATTATGTTAGGTTTCGAAAATCTGATATGGACCTCATATGACTTGCCTGAAAGTTTACCCTTAAGGGTTTAAAGGAGTTTATGCCGAATGAGCTGCGTGTTGAGGCTGTGTAGAATCACATACTACAAGTATTATATATAAACGAAGACTTAAAAATAGCACTCATTATTAGGTTCACCGTAATTTAGAAGAACTATAAAAAGCTCAATGAACTGAAGTGACTTCACTTACACTTTTAAAATATCGCCAATAACTGCGGCCGCTTCAAGAGCCCATCTATTTCTAATCAACTTAAAGTCAACTTCCAAAGCAACGACATACAAAAATAACCAGAAACGGACGTTGATGTAATTTAATCTCCGGCCAAATGAATTAAGCAATTCAATTGGCCGTCGCACGAGGGTGCTTAGAAACTCGAGCGGGCGGCAGGTGAAGTCAAAAACAGATGATTCGAACGCGTGACAACTCCAACCACCCACTATGTTATACACCAACATGACGAAACGCTCGGAAGCACTTAGAAAAAGTGGAGAGAAGAGCGCTTTGACATTACTTTCTACCGCGACTCTCACCCCGAACGCCACATGAACAGCCACCCACAGAGAGAGAGTCAATGAACAAGCGGGTTTATTATGCACACGCACTGAACAACAACAGCAACAGAAATACTATGCGCGGAAATGGCGAAGTAGCGATAGTAGAAGAAGAAAGCAATAAAAGCAAATCAGCAAGCAAGCGAACAACGGTAGTAAAGACCGTAACAGAGCGAAATGAAAGCATAGTAATGATGGAGGCAAAAGCCGAAAGGGCCCACTTTGTGTGCGTGAAAAAGCGTCGGAACGAACACCAGCAAGCCGGTGCGGTGAATGACCGCGGCTAACACACATTCGATAGCGAGCACGAGCGCGTGTGTGTGTAACAAGCAACGAGTAAATAAAATAAACACAAAAAAAGAAGAAGAAGACAAAAACAGCGAATAGGCAAACCAACGACCGGCAGGCAGCACTCGCAGTTATGTGCGTACGGCGCGGTGCGACGCGAGCATTTTGAGCGACGAGTGTACTTCCTTTATTTGCGAGTTAAAATTCCCAACGCATGTTGTGGCTTAAAAACACACAAATTGAAGTGGGGAAAAACGCAAAGTTTGCAACAAAAACTAAAAAAAAATAATAATAAAAAAACGCGTTGTAAAAATTTGCTGAAATGAATGCGGGAAGTGCAAAACAACGCGCTGCTGTGAATTTGGCGCTAACGGGTGTGCAAAAAAATCTGGTGCATATTAAAAAAGTGTTGGGTAATTGGAAACTCGCTGGTTAAGTGAGAAATATTGCGCGCTGGAGAGATGCGCGCGCGTTAGTGTTGTTAAGTTGACAAAGCTAACTAAAAAAGCACAAAAAAAATAATAATTAAAAGTGTACACAAAAATTTAAAATTAAAAAAAATAATAATACTAAAAAAATTAGAAAATTGAAGTGTTCTACACATAGCAAAATTTTCTGCAACTGCGTCAATATGCTCAAATTTCAGTACTGACTTTTAGACCAGCCAGCTGTTAAAATAACAGATTTAAATTTGCGGACCACGCCCAATTTTCAACCAATCAGTAATCATATTAAAAATAGTCGACAGCACTAAATCTCCATTCGATAAGCTCATCTTTACACATACATTTAGACTCATAAATATACATGTTTTTTTAGATTATAACATCTCATTTCTCAACCGAACGAGTAAATTTGCTAGCATTTTCTACCGGTGGCTAAAATGCTCAACAGCAACAGATTTTAGGTCGATTATTCCATATTTACTCATACAAACTTACCAAAAGTAAAATTTTTATACCACACATTATGTAGTATTGTTTTTCATATTCTTTGGTTAGCTGAAATACTCGACAAAAACAAATATCAATTCGATAAGTTCATATTTACGCATAAAAACACACAAAAATTTAAATTTTTTATAGGTTATGAAGTCTCATTTTTCAACCTAACTAGTAGATTTTCTGACACTTTTTTCTGGTGACTAAAATATTCGACAGCAACAAATTTCAGCTCGATTATTCCATATTTGGGTATACAAACTCACAAAATTCAAATTTTTATAGGTTATGTAGTCTTATTTTTCAGCCGTACGACTACATTTTCTAATATCTTTTTGGGGTGGCTAAAATACTCGACCATAATCAATTTAACCTCCTTAGATTAATAAAATCTGAAACTATCACATACGCTTTGGAAATTATATAGTTTAGGTAGGTTGAATTGTAATTGATATACCTAGTTTTTTAATATTTTGGGTTACTGATCAGCCCAATTCGCAGTAACTAAAACTTACCTCTTACATTACTTCGATCAAAAAAATGTTTTTTATAGGTTATGTGGTCTTATTTTTCAACCGAACAAGAAAATTTGCCAACACCTTCTTCGAGTGGGTAAAATCCTCAACAAAAAACAAGTTTGTCTCAATAAAATAATGAATGTGAAAGTTATCTAATAAAAACTAGAAATTCAATAGTTCCGGTAAGCGCAAGTCAATTTTATAATATTATATAATATGTTTAAATGATGCTCGTCAGTTGTCACCAAGCATAGAGCATTTCAAAAAATTTAAAAAGTTCAAGGTTATGCGACTCTAATTTTGATTTCTTTTCATGAATTTTCGACCTTTACATGGTTGGATAAAGAAAAGCTCAAATGAAAATAGCCTGAATAAATGTATTCTATCCATTCTAAGTCTTTCAATAAAGTGAGGATCTTAGACCCGAAGAGCTTTTTAGTTGGGCTGGTTCTTTAATTATTACAATTTATCTGACTATGAAACAACAAATATCATATTATTTAGAGAGTAACTCTTCGGGAGTTCTGTATACAATTTTAATAGTACTTCTCATTTTCAGCCAGTAATTTTACGTCGATTGGTTCTCGGTCGGCAACTGGCTTTTATTTTCGTTTAAGAAACCCTCCAGCTGATTTTAATGTCAAGATATTATGAACTTGCATTTGCCAACATATTTATAGAGACAAACTTCTCCTCAACCTCAAGAACTGATCATGGAGAACAAGTCAAGGCATATTTTGGAAACTTGGAAATTACAAAATGTGGCGGTTATTGCATGAACTGGAACTTGGATACTTGGAGTAATTGGAACAGGGGTATTTTTCTGCAGTTTGTTTTAACCAGCTTGAAGTCACTCTCTGTTTTAAGTTGACATATGTATTATGTCGAGAGTCGACCCCAATAAGAAGTACTTTATTGGGATTTTGATGGGGAAGGTTTAAAGAAGAACTTTATTTTAGATTTTGACCTGGGCGTTTGACGTTCACAAAACAGCTGGCACTGTCAACTTAAATTAGGGTTAGCCAACATAACCTCATTAATATACTTATACTTTAATTCTGCTCATTACCTTAAATGGATTATTGTGAAATGAGTGGAGTATGCTCACGCACAATGAAACAGCTTCACACAGCAATAAATTCACTTAAAACTGATGTGTGCTGAGATCATATGACACGTCCAACGGTAGTTAGCAACTTTTCGGCTTATTTGTCAAAAATTTGTCATCGCACAACTGTCAAAAAAAAAAGCAACAACAAATAAAAAACAATTTGACATGACCGCAAAAAAGTGCCAACATTTGTTGGCGGAAGCATGACTGCCTGCCAGTGGGACAACGACACATAGTGCCGAGGAAGAAACATGACAAAAGGAACACCAAACGCCCATTATTACGAAATTTATTGAGCGCAGAGTAAAAACAAAAACGCAAAAATGGACAAAAACAAGAAAAAGCAGAATGCTATTGGCATTATTTTAAAATAAAGTCAGATAGGTATAAAAATAAACCGTAAACCAATACATATATACATACAGACAAGTATGGCCGCGTGAGCAAACAAGTATTCGCGAGCAAGTGCGATACGTCACCCGCAAGTCGCGCGAGATACTTATAAACAAAACCGAAACGGGAAGAAGCAGCAGCGGCAAGCGGCAGCCAGTAGGTGTAGCAGGAAGCAATAACAAATCTAAAGCAAATGTCATTAAACTTTGTCTGGGCAAAACAAAAAGCAAAATGTAAAAGAAGAAAACAAAAAACGAGAGCATAACAAACGCGCGCCAACTGACAGCTAAACAACGCGCTAGAGAGCAAGAGAGTTAGAGCGAAAAGTGCTCGTGAGCTTGTGCAAAAGTCAAAAGTTTATGCGAATCAATTTCGCAAGAGTTCTTACTAGGTAAAAAAAAGATAATAATAATAACAACACAGTGCGCTCTTTGCAGCGCTGTGAGCGCGCGCTTGTCTGTTCACCGTGGAAAAGTGACCGTTACATTTTGTAAGGCAACAATATATGGTGCGCGCGAAAAGAGCAACACGGCACGCGCTCACTGTAGAGGATACCTCCACGTACTAAGTTAGTGGCATGTTGGTGCGCCGAACGCCAAAACTAACTATCGTGCCAGGAGCGCGTGCATGCCTCAATCATAACAGATATAAATGATCAAAAATATGCTTGATACAGCGAGCGTAGACGCACAGCACTCTAGTGATGGGAAAACGCGCAAAAATATTTCTCACTTCCCAGTGATACTGTGTCTTGGACGTTGACGGAGGCTTGGCTAAAGAAGTGGCAGATAAATTTCCATCCGTCTCGGCACTAAGATCCGCATGAAAGTATTTTCACGTGGAGTCTATAGGAAATATTATGTGGCGATAATACTTTGAGTTTTAGCTACTTCTACAGAGCCGCAAAAGCATCAAGCTGCCAAGTGTTATTCAGATTTCCAGTTTAACGCTAAAAGATGAGAAAGCTTACGATGAATACGCTAAAGATGCTGATCCTCATAACTTGATGATCATAGTTATGATGTGTATAATGTTAGCCTGAAAAGAAGGAAACACATGTGTCCTAGTCTATGGAAAATCAGTGTTCACAAATTCCGTTGCACCTTTAGACGTGTCTGGGAACGAGGCGTCGTGTCTGATCAGACGTAATCTCGATGATTGTTCAGCTTCATCAGTACTTACTGAAAAAACCGTAATCGAGAGTATAATAGCGGCACTATTTGTTTTGGATAAAACTGAACTTAGAACCTCCCCGCTGAAGTCTTCATTGGGACCTCGGAAAGCAGTGCCTAAGAGATGATTTATACTGCATTAAAAAACCAACAATAAAAAGTCCTGGTTCCAAAATGGCAAGTAATTGAGACACAGAGAGATGCGACCAGCAAAGATCTTAGACGTACAAAGAACTAGTTACTCCTCCTTTGATGGAAACTTCAGAAAACAAATATTTGGCTTCTTTTGGGACTAGCAGCGTTGACTCTTGGGAATGATGAAACGACTCAAGGTTTTTTAGAGCTCAGATGAAGTGGTCTAGCAACAAATAATTGAAAAAATGCTCTGCAGAGATCTATGTTCAAAGCCATGGTCCATGATGCCGTTTGTGGTTTGACTCTTGGAAATTACGAAATGGCTGCGGTATTTTGCAACTCAGATATATTATTTAAGTACCAAATAGAAAGAAAAAACTGTACGAAGTAAGGAATAAAAGGCTCCGCAAGGATCTAGTATGGCCATGAACTACCTAAATATTCGCATCACTAATTTTTTTGAATTTTCCAAAAGGTTTCGCGGGATCGATCTTGCTCGATGTAAAAGCCGGTTTTTGAACTTTATTTTATGTTATGTTTGCCGGTCATTCTATTAAAATAGACTTGTTAGACTTCGGGAACACTTTAAGCTTCCCAAACGCATGCTCGAGTCACGCTCCAGCCGTTAGCAACTGCTTTTCTGCGCATCTTCAGTCTACATTTGCTTCCTGTTTGGTTGCCCGAGCACATTTTCTTTGCTTCTGCTTTTGGTTTTATTAGTTGGATTTGAATTGCTTTGCTTTTCTCTTTTTCAATCAAGCATTCGCCGGTTGCTTGGCTGAAAATGTCATTCACCGCGCTGCAAACCGCACAGCACACAGCTTTTGCAGCAGTTCCTGCTTGCTCTGCACATTTCTAGTTGCTCCTCTAATTTTCTCTTTTGCTACTCCCTCGATTAGGGGGCCGGAACGCGAGAGCGGTCGAGTTCTGCAGAAATGCACACCAGCCCCACTCGCTAGCTGTGTTGTTTGTTTGTGTGCCGCGAGTTGAGTGAACGAATGTTCATGTTATCGGGTGAACGACCGACCTAGCCATTTGTTTTTTCACCAAATGTGTTGTGATTTGTTCTTTTTATTTTGATGTTTATTTGTTTGAATTGTCGGAGAGACAGCGCCAGAGATAGAGAAAATATGCTGAGCACAATCGTTTTTATGAGTGTGTGCGTTGTGCTCGCGAGTGGGCGCTTTAACTATACACGGAAGGTGAAAAGAAGTCTTAGAAGCAAAGGCAACACTGACATCTTCTGCCTCTTCCTCGGCTCTTAGTGGCAGTAATATTTCATTCTTTCACGCACGCAGTCTGCTAATACTCAACGTTTTCAGCATCCCATTCAAATGAGTCACTCGCTCGCATGGGCTTCTTCAGAGTTTTTTCCATTGCCGCTTCTTCTTCTTATTCTTATAATTTCTTATGTTTGTCATATGTCAGTTTTATTTATTTTCTATGACTGTGTCTTCTTTTACTGACTAAGAGTTTTATTTGGTTACACTTCGTGCCGCTCTAATGCGCTTTCTCTACCTTATGTCATCGCTTTGTTACACTTGTCCTTTACAAATGGTCACTTTTGACGTTTGTTGATTATTGAGCGATTCTGATTTTGAGTTACGCAATTCAAAGTTGTTACTCTTGTGTGTGGGAGGAGCACTTGAATTGATTTATGTGACATTTTACGACCTCTTCACTTAGTACGTTGTCACTATGTAATAAGATTTAAAATCATTTCTTGAAGGAACCAAAAATTTGTTATAAAGTTTGGAAAATTTTTTGAATATCAAATTATATCAGCTAGTCTTCAAATGTCAATTGGACGAATGTCTTACCTGCAAGCTGAACCTGCGTGGCGTTTAAGAAACCTCATTTCTTTTCCGTAATCTCAAACTTTTGGAATCCCTTTCGATACTATTTATTCTGTGACACCTTCCTCTTAATTGTATCTAATTATGACTAACCTTTTCGTGTTTCTCTCACTCAGTCATACTATCCTCCCGAATGATCCTACAGGCAAGCTTTGATGGTCAATCATCTATTATAAGTTTCTGTCCCCTTCTTTTGCTATCACAAGAATAAGTAAGAATACTGCCGGAATATCATTTTTACCGTGAGGATCATTCCTCGATGTGGTTAGGCGATGATAAACCTCTCTTAGAGTGGTTTTGCTCTCCCGTTTAAAGTGTTGTTGGAGATACGAAAGCTTGTCTGTAATGACCGGTTTTATACGCTTAGTCCACCTTTATGAATCAAATTGCCTTATAATTATAAATTTCACAATCCGAAGAGCTCTTCTAATTATAGCCACACGCTAAGAGCAATGAACTGACTTTCTTGATATGGGCCTATTTTAAGCATGCCGCAGAGTGATTAATATTAAGAAAACAAAAGAAAAAAGACAAAAAGAGAAAACAACAAAAACTTGCTAAAAGAAAGGCATAAAATACAAAATATGAATTCTTTGCTGATTGACTGACCGCAGTCCGATTGGCGTCAATACACCACTCAGCTGATAAAAATCCACAGCAATGAAAGTCACAGTCAAGGTCATGTTGAGCGAGCGTGTGCGTTCTGATGCTCCGCGCACGTACAGCTGTGCGCTTTTGTGCGTGTGTGTGGGTGTGCGACGAACATGGCCGAATTCGCGTAAACGCATGAAAACGCGACAGCGCATGAAAATTTACTCCAAATTTGTATTTAATTGGTTGGTATTTGTCAGCGCTCTTTGTATGTGTATGTGTGTCTGGGTTGGATCTTTTATTGTTTAATATTAATTTTTTTTTAGGTTTTTTTTAACTATATGCAATAAAGGCTTTGGAAGTTTTGTTTAGATTTTATGAGAATTTTACGTGTGTGTATGACTTTTAAATGGCGTTAAATAAATCATATCAGAATGTGCCTCATGGCTTTGATTTATTGATTTTATTTTTTTAACAAAATGAACGAAATTGATCTATACTTTCCCATTATGGTAGATAGTGGTTCTAGCTGATCTAATAATCACCGTTTCTCCGGTTAATTGTATTCAATATATGTATATAAGGCTCTCTTATACAAAATAACTTTACAAAATTAGTTGAGATTATTAGACGTATTGTAACAACATTAGGTACCCAAAGTGGCTGTCATCGGTTCACGCTTTATCTTTATCTCCATGTATCTGTTTAATCGGATCTCCGTCTTCCCGGTTTAATTTTTACGGAATTGGTCGGAAAATATTAGAGATATTTAAACTCAATCAAAAAACATGTGGACTACCGTATATATCTGAGATATATTTGTTAAATTTAGTGAACATGTAAGACATAGTGTAATGCCTTGGCACTAAAATCAACGGATAACGGTTCACTTCTTCCCCTAGCTTCCGAAACCTCTTATAAGTATTCCCATTTTTCCATTTTCCGTTTTGCTGTTTATATTGGTAAATATATGATGTAATTTTATAAAATCAGATATTGCATTTAATATGGAGTCATCTCGTACCAACAATTACCGAAATTATTTCACATCTTTCCCTAGCTTCCATATACCAATATTTATTGTTTTTATCCTTCCGATTGACTTTATACGGTATATATTGGTTAGAATTGTAGATATATTTGTTAAATTAAGGGGGCAAGTTTGACATGATAACCATAACGCCCTTTGGTGCCAATATTGGCCGATTTTAGGAAATTAGGAGAGAATGTTATACTTAGGATTGTCTGATTTGATACCAAAAATTAATGACATCGGTTCACATCTTACCCAAGATTGGTCATACTACATACGTATAAGAGTTTTCGTGTTTCCGGTGGCCTTTTTACCGTATATATCAGTAAATACTCGACCTAGTTTAATGGAATAAGTTGGAATTATGACATTTATTATTGCATCCATTAGTACCAAAAATGGCTCACACCGATTCATAACTTCGCCTAGCTCTTATATACCCAAAAAGTATTTTTTTGTATTTTCATTTAATATGATCTGGTATATATCGACGGGTTTATGAGATAGCTTCATAAAATTAGTAGGGAATGTTGGGCTTTATTTAGAGTTAGAAGGTGCCACAAGTTGTGGATAACGATTCAAGCCTTAACCAAGTTCTTATATAACATTTATACCAACTGTTGCTGCCAGTTGACCTTAAAGTATATAAATCAGACAATATATAAGAAATTTCGATTTTATGAATGTAAGTATATATTTATATGTGTATATATAGTAAATATTATTTACCAATGTTGAAATCTCAGTTATTACACAATATGCCCGCATCGCTGCTACCTACCTACCTAAATAATTTCTTACCTTTTCGTGGCGTATACCGTAAGACTACGCAATATAAAAAAAATAATAATAATAAAGAAAACCCAAAAACAAATAAAGAAAACAATAAAAATTCGAAAGCAATCAGCTTGAAGTCAGCTGCTACCAGCGCGCTCAGGCACAAGTTCATTGACCGTCAAACAGGCAGTCAAAAATATTTCGAAGATGAGGCAAACAAATAAATACAAACATATACATATGTACATATTAATATATGTATAAGAATGTATATATGTGTGTATATATGTACATATATATTGCTACCTTTAACTGTATAAACGATCAGCGAGTGTCGAACAGCTAAAAGCGCCGGTTTTTCGACTTTCGGCGATTGCATTGGGTTTTTCGGCTTTATTATTCGTGTATGCTATTTGCTTTAACGGTTTAATTTTGTTTTTGCCTGACGTGAGATTTCACCATTGTATACTAATATACATACATATACATATATGTATGCATATGTGCATATATATAATCTAATATCGAAATTCGTGATATATATCTTCCAAATTAACTGCTCAGTTGGTAACTAGGCGAGTTTTGCGATGTGTGCGGCTGCTTACGGCGTTGAGTGTGTCTCCTCAAGTATATGTATTTATTATGTGTCATGACTTGCCAATTTCATGTATATTTGCTATTAATATTATTTTTACTTTATTCATTTCTGTTTCTAGCATTGCTTGGCGCGCACGTGAGACTCATAAATTATGAAATATATTTGTTATGAATTCCATTTACTTTCTAAACAATTCATTTTTCACCAATCCACCATTAATCATAACATATTTGTTTCTCATTTTCTTTTCAGGTAAGTGACAAATCGTTTTTGATGATATTAAGTAAAATACTGACGAAAAAACATTTGTTTGCACGAAAACTGCTGCCAAGCTGAGTAAGTTGGAGTGAGAAAAAAAATATTTTAAGTAAATATTTTCGAATTTTTTTTTATAAACTTCATAAGTTACTTTTGTTTTAGTTCCCTTATATTTACTTCGAAACCTAAAGCTAGATGGCGCTTAGCAGTTTGAATGGCACATAACTTTACTTCGAGTCCAAATTTCATCGATTTAAAAAAAAAAATTAAGTGGTCACCAACATAGACGTTTTGTTAAACTTTCTCTGGGATCCAGCAGACCCCAAATGAGTGATAAAGCACTAAAATGGAATCCGAAAAAGACTGCTACATCAATTATACTAATTATATACCCCAAAAAGCGACTCCGCAGTGTTGTACCTAGATGACTGTCGCTTATAGAATTTAATGATTTTTTCTTAAACATAATATATCTCTGTACCGCTATAATTCTTGTATTTCGGCTATTGGTTTGGAGTGGTCCTCGTTAGAGCAAGCGCCTCGAGCATAACTTTGGGTTTCAGTTAAATTACGGTAGTGTTTTTGGTCAAATAGCGGGTTCCTAGTTACGTCAAAGCAGATCTTGCTTGTAAAAATTGTTAGGCCTATTTTGACTAATATGCTTAACCAATTAAATAGCGCTTATCCTCGACTAATGTCTTATTTAAGCATATAGAACTATGTCTTCCTTCCTTGACTCTGTCGAGCTTCTTGAACGAAGTCTCCCGTCATTTTACTCTCCCGTCTTGTTCTGCTACTTCTTTTATACATATGCTTTATTGCGGTATCACAGTGCTATAACTGGGTCTACTTTAATAGCTTTGCTTAACTTAAGTAGAAGCTTTCTCCATATTCGTGCTGTAGTTCATATCATGTATCTTATCCCTCAGCAGAGGTGACCCAATGCGGCTATTATAGTGAGACTGGAAAATAGTTGACGTCTTGGGTTAGGAAATTACCGTTTTCGTACTCGTATTTTACGGAACTATAAACTAAATATTCTCTTTGAGCTTTATTTCCGATTTTTTTAAAAATATATATTAGTTCGATTTGGAAAACAAAGTGAAGCCCAACTTATTGAGAGTTTTCAATGGAAACTCTCTTCCATATGATCACAGTCGTGACCAAAGTCGTGAATCGGAGATTGCAGAAAATTCGAAGAAAGCGAGTAGCTGATTATTATTTGAATATTTTGGAGCCAGATAGTTCGTAACCGAAGAAGCTTCAAATTTATGAAAGCTGCCTAACCATAACCATAACTATATGTTTTGTATGTAACATCTTTTGGAATGCTCTCAGAAATACCTCTTTGAAAAACCTTTTTCTGATTTATTGAGTTTACTGTAAGTACGACTTGGGCTGGATTTCGTATTTATCATATCCTAGCTTCCGAAACATACCATTGTTGTACTGACTTCGGTACCTCTGGTCCAGTTTTCGTCACAACTTATGCGCTTACTTATGTGAGTTCGAATCGACAAAGCAAATACTACGTATGCTGTTGTTATTGTAGCAAGAGTTCTCGTAAAAAAAATTTTTTTGAGGAATGCTGAGTTGACATGTTTTGGCCGTTTTGGATATTTTTCATTCGTCTTCTCAAACCTTTACTTCTAAGCCGCCTCGATACTTTCGGTCTAACGCCCTCGAAATGAACTGTTACTTCGGTCTATCACCCACATTCTCCACATCCGTGCTATACAAAATTAGTAAGCCATTTTAAAATCTTTTAGGGTTCGATATTTTATCGAATTTCTGTTTAAGATAATTTCGGTTTCAGATTCGGATTAATTTATTGCTAATAGCTTAGCTTTATAAGCATGTCTGCCTTTGCATATTCTTCAATCGACAACAAGGATAAGCACGCCTTAAATTGAATTCTTCATTGCATTTTTCAATGCATTTTTTATTTATTTTTTATTCCTAAGCTGAACACACCCTTACTTTGTGGCGCAGCAGCTTCGTAAGCACTCGATGCTTTTCTTTGTTTCGTGCGTTTCGCTGCTGCTGTTGCTGCTTCTTCTTCAATGCACTTCCTTTTTAAGGATTCCTTGTTTTTGTTATATTTTTTATTGCATTTACTTTTATTGCCAGCCATTATAGAATGTTCAACATGTAAAAGGGTAAATATAATGCACTTTGGCATTAAATTACAGCGCAGCTATATTATAACAAAAACAACACAACATATTTTTTCATGTTCTGCTGCGCGCAACAGTCGCTACCAGCTGCCAGCTGAAGTTCAATGTCCTTGCAGGCGATCCTTGCTCTTGTTCTTCTTCCAGCTTGTTGCTGTCCTGCTGTTGAAGTGTTGCAATGCTTTGTTATTGGCACACACACATACACATATATATACGTGCAACAGCTTCTGCTACAACTCGTGCAAGCGTTTTTTTTTTGCATTTTTTGTTGAATTTTTGGTCATCTATTTGTGCAAAGCCAACATTTCAAGGACCTTTTGCTTTGCTTTTCTGTTGATTTCTCCTTTTAATTTTATATTGCATGTCCTGCTGTTGCATTATACTTCCATCCATCGGTTTTTAATGCGCGCGCATTATGTCAACACTCGTGCAAATGCCGTAGTAGCAGCAGCAACGTGTGCAACAACAACCAAGTCCATCCACGACAGGATGTCGTCGACAATGCAAAACTTATTGACTAAGGTTAGTTATTAGGGGCACAACCGAGTTTGTTATCTTATTTTCCTCTGCTATTAAATAATTTATGCGTGTGTGTATGCACCTTGAAATAGGGTTGCAAATTGTGCTCAAGTGGAAAGCGGATTACACATTTCGCGCGCAAAAATTAGAGTAGTATGGTGGTGAGGCAGGGTTAGGAGCATGAGATCGCCAATATAAGGAGGCATTAAATGAAAATAAGAGAGCTGCAAGTAGCGAGTGTCAGAAATATAAAATTGATAACACTCTAAAGTTAGTATATGACATATTGCCTTATTAGTTGCACCAACAGACCCTAGCATTCCAAGCATACCGACTGTACCGAACCCCACTGACCTGCTGGACTATTATAAGTTGGATCATACAAGTATATTCGTGTTACTCTCATATCAAAGAATATAACTTTTTCGACAATAGTCAAGACTATCTATATAATTACTAATCCTTGCTCGCAAGCTTTTACTTGTCAAAATCGCCTCGAACTTCATTAGATGCATAAACTCAGCCAAAGCTTCGTCAAAATCTGCTACACAACTCTATCAGACTTCCGGAAGTGACTAAGTATCTTCAGTATACCTAAGCTCGTAAGAATTACAACTTTAAAAATAGTAACATTTAGTAAGACGCTTGAAAGTGTAGACCTCATTTCAATTTTATTGCAAAAATCCAAATAATGTATGTTTTTAACCTCGGTTGCCATTGTTTGTTCCGCCACAACCTAAAAAGTGAGTTGGTTGACACAAAAGCTCTCATCAAGTTCCAACAGATTTACAAAAGCGACTTAGGAGCTTTGGCTGGTAACTAATTCACACATCTTGTCGCTCGATCGGGTTGGATTAACTACTATAAACCCATTTTGGTAGTTCTTACCAAGCATTTAAACCTATTTTTAATAGAAAAAGTTTCTTATAAGGATATACGAGGGCTGCTATATATATTTCTGGCCTAATAATGAAAATACGAATATTTATCAACGAAAATGTTTTTTTTTTTCGGTCGATTGCTGTTTTGTTTCGGGCTCATACGCATAGATCCATGATTCGTCACCTGTGACGATCTTATAAACGTCTTTTGAAGCACCACGATCGTATTTTTTCAGCATTTCTTTACACCAATCCACACGGGCTTTTTTTTGAGCGATCGGGATCCAACGAGAACAAACCTTTTTTACGGCCAGGTGTTCATGCAATATCGAATATATGCTGGTGGGAGAAATGCAGAGGCATGTCTCTATCTGAAGGTATGTTACATGACGGTCTTGCATTATCAGTTCACGTACGGCATCGATGTTTTCTGGCACAACGGCTGTTTTTGGACGACCTTCACGGAATTCGTCTTTGAGCGAGCGTCGGCCACGATTGAATTCGTTGTACCAGTTTTTAACAGTGCTATAGGATGGTGCTTCATAGCCATATAAAGATTTTAGTTAATCGATGCACTCTTGTCGTGATAATCCACGTCGAAATTTGTAAAAAATGATCGCACGAAAATGTTCACGAGTTAATTCCATTTTTCGGCCGAGATGAATTTTTTAATTCCCTGTAAATAAAATAATCCACGATTAAATGACAAAACGTTCTGAGTGATGTTATGATAAAAAATGTCAAACTTTCCAATGGAAATGTCAGATTGCACCTGGCAACACTTAGTGTTGCCTAGGCCATCCAGCTATATAGCAGCCCTCGTATGACCATCGCCCTTGTCAAGTAATTTCGGAGAGGACTTCCAAGCGTACAGAGCTTAATATGCCAGATGCATAAACAAAGCAGGGAGCATTCTTGGCAGATTTGCAATCTTGGGCAGTGATTGATCAGGAAGGCGGTCTTTGAGTTATTTGATAGGCCATCTAAGTCATTAAATGCTTGGGCTATCATATTGCCGTTAAATGACGAAGCTTTGCTCAGCAAAGTTAGAATCTCGACGATGTTTTCCATCCACATTGCTGCTTCTTCATACAACCTATGGAAAAAAATCGACCACACAAAATCTTTGCTATCGAACTAGTACTGGTTACCGCGTGGCCTAACGTGGACTTCGAAATTTATACGTTGTTTGTGGTTAGGAGTGTGTTCACAACAAGGGCTTTAAAATCACTCAAGTCCGCTAGAAATACCTTGATCTCTTAGTAAATCTGACATCCTATTTCTCGATAATCCTGTAGTAAGTTCCAGGACAGAGCTATATTCCAATGAATTGATTGAAAATCTTGTTCCAGAACCTCTCTGAACAACCATATGATAATATCATATCCAGGCACTGATATGTGGCATAACAACAAGAGCAAAGCTTAAGTTTATGACAAAAGGAGGACAGGCAATACGGTCGCAAGAGTATGAAATTGAGTTCAATGAGAGAATAGACTGCGCGCTCCCTTACTTGAGCTTTTCAGACTGAAGGCATGTTAGATAGTGGTCATGATTGGTGCATAGATCGATTCTGTTTAGTTCTTCTAAATTTCTTACATTTCAAAATAAGTTTTTCTAAGTCATATTGTCATAGGTACTAGTATTTATGTCGGACGAATGATGTTCCAGGAAATAGATTTTTCTCGTAAGTTTATAATAGCGACAAATATTTTGGTATAAATTGAAATTATTTTAAATTTAACAACTTTAAAATTAGCTTTACAATAACAACAGCAACTAGAGGCATGCAAAACGATGTTTATTGATATTCAGGAAGATTTTTCCAATTCAGCCGCTTTGCAAAAAATATGTCGCTATGTTTACTCCATGTTTTATTGTTTAATAGAATTCTAAGAAATAAATATGAAATGCCGCTGTGCAATTTGTGTTCTTTAGAAGCTAAAGCAATAAGCTTGTAAAGCCAGCCTGAGAAATTCCGAATAAAAGAAGTCTGAAATGCACTGCAGACAGTGCACAGGTATTTAGGTCAACAGGATGAGACTACTGAGAAGAAAAAAATTTAGTAAAACAAAGAAAAAATATTTAGCAAAAAACATTTTGTATATAAAAAAAATTTAAAACAAAATAAAAATATGTATGTGTCTCGAAAAGAGAAGCTATGCAGGAGCTAAATGGCGTTCCAACATATTTATATATTTATTTTTGAAACTATGTGTGTGCAAAGTCTTGCTTGTGTGCCTGTCCAGATTCTTTGCTGCATTGTGTGAAGTGAATGCATTTTGGCGAAACAATGATATACGAATGAATTATATTTAATTTTTTTTTTTCAGTTTTTTATTATATATATTTTTTTCATTTTTTTGAATTTGAATTTTTTTCTCCTCATTAAAACAACGCTTCTTCTTCTCACTGCGCAATCATGTACGCCTTAACGCAGCTTCATTCATATTTTTCAACTATAAATGCATGTATTTTTTTGTTTTTAATATTTGCAGGTATGCATGCTACCTGCCGAGTCTTAAGCCCAGCGCCGCACCAAACAGCCAACCATATTCGTTTCAAACGCGCAGCTCCTCCTACTTTTGCTGTTATTGCTGGCTTTGTGTCAGCTAACATCATCCTGTTCATTGCTTGCATGCATTTTTCACCTTTTTCTTCTTCTTTCTCTTCTTTTATCCCTATTCATATGCCGATTGCTTTTGTTCATCGCACTATTTTCAAGCGTTTACAATTTAGCATTGTGTCTTCAGACAAATTTTCATACTTGATGAATATAAACACATACACGCATACATACATATATAATGCTTATATTGCAGCCAATACCAATAGATTCGCTCATATCCTTTTCATGCACCGCTCCCGTAAGTACAACAACTACAACTACTACTTGAACTTTATGCCAACTGAACTTTACATAGCACTTTAGCTGCCATAACTAGTTATTTATTGTTGTTGTTCTCATTTGTAAATTGCAATACAAAAAACTAGTAGTGCGACTACTAATCCTGCGCGCCGACTTACCCCTGCATGCATATCCTGTTTATTGCAGCACAAGTCTTGTGCAGCGTTGAGTGAACTTTAGTGGGGAACAAATGGCGTTATTATATACGTATTTATGTATATACTTATATTATATGTATATATATACATACGTATAGAAATAATTTTGCCTCACAGAAATTTTGAAATTAAGTTTATTAAATTTTTTTTCATTTAAGTAATTTTATTTCATTAAAAAAATTATTTTAATTTTAATACTTTTTGTCTTACTCATTGAATTTTAATTTACGTATTTATATGCCACGAATTTTGTAAAACCCAGAAGAAAACATCGGATACCCTATAAAATATATATGAAAATATATATAAATAAGCAGTATGACGAGCTGAGTCGATTTAGCCATGTCCGTCTTTCTGACCATTCGTCAGTATATACGCGAACTTGTCCCAATTTTTGAGCTATCGATCTGGAATTTTGCACGCGTCCTTTTCTCCCCAAGAAGCTGCTCATTTTTTGGTCGATATCGGATCACTATTGCACATAGTTGCCATAAAAGCAGGCTGACCGAACGAAGTCCTTTTTTTTTGACAAGTTATCTTCAAGCTATTTTACATAGTTTACTTCCTAAGGCGCTACAATTGTTTATAAAACCACTATATCTTGTATGCAAACTTTTATATTTTTACCTACCTTCCGTAGGTAAGCGGACTACAACCACGCTTACTTCCTATGTAACACCATTTTCAATTCCATCTGATTCTTTCACTTTCCACTATGCAAATCAGGTAACAATGATTATATAAATGATTAAAACTTTGCGTGACTAATGCAATTAAAGTATGCCACCTTGCGGCCAAAAATTGTCTAAATCGAACCAAAACTGTTCAAACCCCTAAGTACTAAATATGTGGACCCCAGTGCCTATAGTTGACCTTCTACCGAAAATATCAGTCAATCCACAAAGAAATCTCAAACGAGTATACCATTTGACTTTGCGAGAGTATAAAATGTTCGGTTACATCCGAACTTAGCCCTTCCTTACTTGTTATAAATTCAAATTGTTTTCATTTTATTGCGCCTTAATTGATTATACTGTCTGTCATTGTTCTAAATATGCCAATAGTTTTGCATTAAAAAAGCTTTATCAATGTTTATATTTCTATATCTGTATGTATATACATATATAACGAGTGCATACACCCATTATACTCGTTTTGTCTACTATATTCATATAAGAAACTAAACACACTCACTGTTATTCAAATACATATGTAAAAAAATGCATTCCTGCCCTATGTCAATAGCGTTTGCATTGAGTGGGGTCCGTACGCTTACCCTATTTGTCACTCAACTTTTTTAGTTTGGCTTTGTTTACCTCAACCACAACCGCTTTTTTAGTTAGTTTTTATCTACTGTCACCAATCATATTCTTTCGAGGATATCGAATATTATATTTTTTTTCGCACTTCAATCTCGAATACATAGATAGGTAGTACATATATATAGCATTAAGCCACGCCCCCTATTTTGACTGGATCTTGAAAAATGCTTTCTGATTTATATATATGATATTATTGCCTAAGATCCCTTAGATATTGTTCATGTTACGAATCGCTCCTGTATTTTAGTAAGCAAGAGACAATCTACTTAGCTAGTTTCTCCTAAATTTCTGCAACATTCCACCGTTCAAAGTCTGTAGCCATATATATAAGTATATTAAAGTATACGCTTCCATTATTTATTTTCGGAAGCTTTTACCTCTTCATGACATATTCATAGGTATCCTTTAATGAGCTCTTATTGAGCTCAGTCAAACGGTGTCGTTTAAAGATGGTATTGCTATTAGGGTGGAGCAAAAAAAATTTTTTTTTTGTTGCTTAACCTGAGGGTAAAATTTGTAGATTATAACAAAAGAAAACTTTTGGACAAAAAACATTTATATTGTTATATCAGTTTTAAAGTAAATTTTCGAGTTAAAATTTTTATTACGTAAAAAGTATTTTTTTCGTAAAAATTAAATTAAAAGTTATTAACTCAAAAAAAAATGTTTGTGGTCATTATTGGAGTTTAAAAAAAAGTCTTAAACGACAACATGCTTTCCATAAGCATTTAAATACATTTTGAGTCAAAAACCATCACATTCGGTAATTTTTATATAAATGTAAAGAGTTTAAACCAAAAATAATTTTTTCTTGTTCCTCAAGCTAAGCAAAACAAAATTTTTTTTGCGCCACCCTAATAGTTATAGTTATGGATTCCTCTAGATGTTAAAAATTTTTTTTTTGCCCAAAAATATATATTTATAATCTACTGATATTACCCTCAGTCTAAGCAAAAAAAGGGCTCCACCCTAATATTTATAGTTATGGATTCCTCTTTTTATGCAAGGCTTTTCGTTAATTAAAATAAAAGATAGAGATTCATAATCCAAAGAATTTACTGACAGTAAAATTCTGAAATTTTTTATTCGGAGGCTCTCCGAGTACCAAAACTTTTATAGTGAAAACAAAGAAAAAAAGAAAAGAAACCGGTTAGCTTTGAAAATCGAAAACTCTGCAAGTTCAACGAATCGTTCGAATAATGAGCACGGTCGATCACCGTAGAGTCCTATTCTTCCTTATGCCAACTGAAGAAAGAACCCACTTTTGGGAAGACTCCAAATAATAAACAATGGTATGAAAATACATTAAGATCAAGAAGAAGTCTTCAAAAAAGAAAGTCGAAGTTAAGGTTAACTACTTTAAACAAAGCCACCGACCCTACCGAAAAGGCTGAAAAAAGTAGTTTATTATTTTTATTTCGGAACCATCTTCCATCTAATGATCAAATTATTAAACTTGCCGAAAAGAGTTGAGAAAGGAAGTAAACCTATGACTTTTCTAAGTTTTCTCGGAAGTTCCAATTAGATCCCTTCTAATGATAGAATTATCAATTGTAAATTTAAATAAGAGTTTCTTCGTTCGAATACCACTGGATACTCTCCCTATATCCCTCATAGAAGCTGAAGCTGAAAACAGTGAAATCTCGTGCGAGATTCGAGTGAACATCACATACTAGCAATCTAAGCTAAATGTGATGTTAGTGTCACACAATAGAAGTCTAAGAAAACCGTTAACTGCTAACGGGACTTCCATATTAATGTCTGGGAAATAAAACCCATAAAATTGGATAAAATATAGGAGAAAGTTGAATAGCAGCAAAGAAGGCGTAACGCGGTGGGAACCTCACAGCGACTGCATGCAATGGAAACCACATTCGCTAAAGCCACAACATATGATCAAAGTCAGCGACGTATGACATACAGCTGTCATTATTAAAAAGCGGCTAACCGAGCAGCTAGCAAATGCGAATTGGTGAAAACCCCAAACGGAAGCGTGGCATAAAAGAGAAAGAGGCAAACCAACGAGCTTGTGAAAGAACTGGCAACCGTTTAGCGGTCAAAGACCGGCCAAGCCCTTGATTATGAAATTTCAATGTCAAACGCCGACGCTAACGTCAGCACGCACACGTGTGACTGGGATAAAACAACAAGCAAGATGAGAAGAATTTATTTTTGACAGCAAGTTGCCGAAAAGCGGCGATGACACCAAAGTGTCGAAATAGCTGAAGAGCAAGAGAGCAATAAAGCAGTGCTGCAGGCGCAGGCGTGGGCGCGGGCGTTTAGGGCAAGCGGTTTGCCGAAAAATATGCGTGTGTGTGTGTGTAAGCGGAATCCATGTTGGACGCGGGGTGTAAATAGTGAATTTGAGTGGTATCCCGAGGAAGCATGAGTGAGCGAAGAGCAGTGTGTATCAGCGCGTGGGACAGCATTAGTTGCTTCTATGGTGCGTGTGTGTGTTTGGTAACGCGCGATAGGTCGCCTAGGATGTCGAGGGCATTCAACTTCACGGTCATGGCATTAAAAAAAATATACTTTCTTATTATTGATAACGGCAAAAATATAGTACGATGACAATGACAATGGCAATCACGTCCAAGGCGAAGCAGAAAATATTCATTTAGAATTAATGCAAAAGGAATAAGACGCGTGACAGCTGCCGCAGTAACGTTGGCAAATATTGAAATAAGAAAAGTGGTAGCAAAAAATAACAGTACATATACAATTGTTTATACTCTTAACGCCGTAAATTGATAAGCTCTTGCGTGCCTTTGACAGCTAGCCTTTAGCTCGATTAATGCAGCGGGGTGGCGTGTGCGGATAATGAATTTATATGTGTTCCGCAGTTGCTGGGTCGCTGCTCTCAGCTACTCGGTGCATTGTCCGATAGCAATAATACACGCGTAAAGTGCGATAAGCGTCATCGAACACCATCAAGTAGATTGAGTAAACGCGCTGCGAAGAAGTGTATGGCAATAAAAAACATTATTTATGGTATACTTAATTGGTATTGAAAGTACAGAGTGCGTGAAGTGTTGGAGTTGAGATTTACTTGTGATGTTTTAGCCTTTCAAGCAATTTGATACTATATAAATAGGACTCCAATTGGAAATAGAAAGCTTGAGGTCTGTGAAGGACTGGAAAACATCCATAGTCGCCAGCTTCTTTCCATCGATTTGAAGTCGAAGTTTTTGTGAGTCCTACTATCTCAATTGTTTAGCTCGATACCGCAGCTAGCATTTGAACGATGTCGTGGAAATCTTATCTGCTTTCTACCACAGTATTTAGCTCTGTTTGTGCATTTAATTATCTTTCGATGAAGTTGCGACTCGAAAAAATATACTTTTGAGCGGAGCTGCGTCTGTTTCCTGGAACCGATGTCTTGCACCTTAAGGGGGAAAGCCAAGAAGTGACTGATGAGTGCTGACGAGAAGTTGAAGGTATCCACGATTAGACCAAATCATTTTTGCAATATTCCGAAGTACCAATTTAACAAAATCTTATTAATTTTCACTCCAAGCTCGAATGCTTATGACTCAGCAGCTGATGATAGTTCATGGAATTTCTTTGGTCCAATTCTGATCCAACTTCTATGGCAATAATGAGATTGACATAAGCGATAACTTCAGCAATATTATTTATTGCGATGGAAGTTCGATTTTTATCGATCCTGCGGATAGAGCAGTTGATTTTTCATTTAAAGCCAAACTGGGTAGATGTCAGTTCGACGGAAAATATTATGCTGACTTACAGTATTGACTACTTTCATATATTTTGAGCGTGTATTGCTATAACATAGGCTTTAGTGTAGTCAAACACCGTTATGGAAGACCTAACCTCACTTTCACATTTTATAGGTACTTTTTAGATAAAGCACTGTGTAAGTAACGTGATTAAAATTAGAAGAGTTAAAGTGGAAGATCTAACCTCACTTTGCAGCTTTATAGGCACTTTTAAAGTAATTTATTTTGATTACCGGGACACCTCAATGACTCGAAAAAATATTTCTGAATTAATCTTATCGAATTCGTCCTCTATGATGTAGTAAGTCCAATCCCAATAAGTTGGGGTTTTAGACAATGAAATGGAAGCATTTAACACATTCTGGAAGCACCACTTCAATTTTTGGTAAGAATCTTTGAAGTCTCTCAAGTCAACTTCTTTTGGATTGCCTCTGTAGTTATTTATTTAAGGACGAAGTCTGCTCAGTTCCTTTCAAAGAAGGTACGAAGAGGTCTCATTAGAGTCCAACTCAGCGCAGACTAATTTAAAAGGTTTTAAAATTATTCTCCTCTTAACTTGCGAAAAACGTTCGAAAATTAATCCAGCAGACTTTGTTGATTTTATTTAATTGTATGCACAACTTGTTTCAAAGTGGCAGTAGTGGGTTTAGATGTTCGAGGCGGTGCCAGAAACTTTTTTTAGCTGCATCTTATGAAAGAAACTTCAGAGTCACCGCTGAAAAATAATATTTTACGACTAATTGAGCCTAGTTTAACGCAAGAGGTAATCATCGTAAACGATATAGAAGAAGTCGCTTGTGTACTAATCCAGCCTGTTAAGAAGTCTTCCGAGCCTCAGAAGACCTCCGGTCGACCATTTTTATTGTGAGCGACAGCTTATTATTTCGGTTTATTCAAACTTGACTTGTTGAGTCTTTGTTACATTCGATACCTAACTTCCTATTGAGTAGCGGAATCTATAATTTTCCTAAAGGCATCAGAAACTCTTTTGGATCTCCACATCCTACTTTAAAACTCATTTGAGGACTCAATTATACTGCTTCTCGACTTTGAAATGCTGAACCTTGGTATGAAGACGTTTTGAAGTTGCCTGCCCAAATATTATAATCTTTAAAATTTTGTAAAATTCAAGTCTCCCTGTTAAACTGACCGCTATATGAGTTCTCTAAACTTTTTGCTCTAAAATTATGCAATTCACTTCAAAAGTTAAAGCCGCTGCGCTGCTTCGTCGCATTCAATTTAAATTTCATGCAACAAATAATTTAAATACCGATTAAATTGTATGCTGCTACCCTTCGTGAATTTCAGAAATATAAGTGTATGTGTGTGGATGTTTTTTCTGTGTATGTGTGCGTGCGTCTGCAGTGCACTGATGTGCCTAACCTCAGACAATGCCGCCGTGCTTGGCAAAATTGTTGTGTCGCAATGCCAGCCCCCTTTTTTATGCACAACAACGTCAAATGACAACAAAAAAAACACCAACAAAGCAACCACATACCGAACATGCAGTCACGTTTAAAGTCACACATGTGTTGTCTGCATGCGTGTGTGTGTTCGTGTGCAAATGCAACATTGCGTCCACACGATTTGCGCACGAGTCTAGTTGTCTACAAAAATTGCAGCTGTTGCTGTTGAAATGCCAAAAAAACTATTTAAAAAAACAACAACAAAAAATCCGAAAAAATTTAATGTGACCAACAACAACAAAAAGACACATATGTTTGTAACAGCGACATGCCAAAGGATGTGGCAATGCTATAAAAATACAGCCACGCATACTTCTGCATAACAACAACAAACAATGCAACGAACTGCAACCAGCCGAGGGCGAGTGAAGGACGCGCGCGCAACGTGTTGACGGGCGCAAAGACCAACGACCAGCACACATTTCGCGAAAGCGCAAAAAAAAACTGCAACCCCAATGCCTAACACAGCAGCAACAACAACAACAGCGGCAGCAATATGTGCACGACTGCCAACGACAGGAGTAATGAAAGCAAGCAGCGCGCGGGCAACAACACCAACACAAGTACACTCAGTTTGATATGTTTCTATGTGTGTATGTGTTTACTTCTAAACACTGCGCCCGAATCAGCGCAGCAGCACGAAGCGCCAGCCGAACGCAAACAGCCAGCGCTCAGGTTCAATGAACTTGGACGACCCTGAGCGAGGTCAGCAACCCCCATTCGGCTCGCACACAGCTGGCTGTCGTACACACACACATATATATATATATATATAGCTTACATACTTAAATCTATATGTGTATAGCACTAACCCTGCTGTCGTCATCATCGTTCATTCAAACGAACTCGTCGTGCTCCACACGAATCGTTTGTTTAAATGAAAATGAATCGTCGCGTTGTTTTCGTCAGCGGCAACAACAAATAACAGCAACCGCTTCATTATCACCATCGTGTCACACTGCGCCTAACCGCCCTCATTCACGAAGCCATAAGCAACAACAGCCAAACACACTTACACATACACGCGCTATTTGATACAACAACACGAACTTCATTAACGTCAACTGCCAACAACTGCGCATCGTTAGTCGCTACAGTTCTTGTTCTTCTTGTTTTGCTGACAAACTTCATCATTGAGTCGTCGCCGTCGTTGCCGGGGTCGTTGATGGTCGTTATCCCATATACCGAGAAAAATCTATTTTTATGTTCTGCATACAACAACACACACACTCGCGTTCCATTTCGGGTTTGTCTCATTCGTGTGTCCGTGCGCTGTTTCGTACGTTCGTTGGCCCTTTTGGCATATTCGCTTTTGTTGTTTTGTAGTTCACTGCTATTGTTGTTGTTATTGTTATTGCTGTTGCTGTTGGCTGTCAGTTTGTTGTTAGCACCTTAATAGCTGTTGGAGCAACATACAGCAATGTTTTTGTACAACCAGAGAGCGCAAACGAGCCACTCACTGTATGCCGCTAATTTGCATGGCGCAGAGTTGCCAGCTCCACAGTTAGAATGTGCAATCCACTTCAATAAATCTTAGAAAAGTTGATTATTGTCAATAAATATTTCACATTTTAAATTTGAACCAAAATTTTTAAATAATTTTTCAGTGTTGCCAACTTCCTGTTTACTAATTCATAAGAAATATTCAGGATAAGAAAATTACTTTGAAACAGAAAATTAAAAAAATTTTGTATCTTCTGATTAATTACAAACAAGCAAAATTTTCAAGTCATAGAGTTGCCAAGTAATTCAGAAAAAAATTTCTAAATAGAAAAAAAACTTTGAAACTGAAAATTAACAAAATTTAGTATCTTCTGATTAATCGAATCACAAACAGGCAAATTTTAATAATTACAGAGTTGCCAATGCAATTTTCTTAAAACATAAATAATTTAATAATTCTAATCAAACTATAATCAAAAACGATAGCTAAGTTAACTGAAAAGCAAACAGGGTTGCCAATTTAGTAGAAAATAAGCAAACATAAATTTGTTAAAAAATTAAATATAACAAAAAAATAGTGGAAATTTGCTATGTTACTTTCAAAAAATATAAACTTAGCCAATATAAATAAAATTAAAAACCAGTGTTAAAAAATTTACAGAAAAAAGCACATTTCTGTCGAAGAAACTTCATTCACAGTGCACAAATTTACCAAAACAGGGTTGCCAATTTAGTAGAAAATAAGCAAACATAAATTTGTTAAAAAATTAAATATAACAAAAAAATAGTGGAAATTTGCTATGTTACTTTCAAAAAATATAAACTTAGCCAATATAAATAAAATTAAAAACCAGTGT
Source organism: Bactrocera oleae (assembly GCF_042242935.1). NCBI lineage: Eukaryota > Metazoa > Arthropoda > Insecta > Diptera > Tephritidae > Bactrocera > Bactrocera oleae. Next base: position 9,559,320 of record NC_091539.1, read on the forward strand.
TAAAAAATTTACAGAAAAAAGCACATTTCTGTCGAAGAAACTTCATTCACAGTGCACAAATTTACCAAAACAGGGTTGCCAATTTAGTTGAAAAATTTCTTTGAATATTTATGAAAAATATTATGTATACAAACAGTAATACCTATATCATTCTTTTTTTTTTAGAATTTTCATACTCCAATAAATTGTCATATGACAAAACTTCACTAAATTTTGTTTCGATATGTTCGGAGGTTATTGGAAGAAAATTTTGACTTGCCAAACTAAAGATGAATATTATGTATATTTAGGAATGCATACCTATAGTCTATTATCCCTATCTTGTAAAAAAATATATTAAATTATCTCCAAAATAGCACATTTTTACCTCTAAATACATGGACACTGTGGTTCCAAAACTAAACTCAAAATGCTCTATATAATTGTCGGAGAAATCGTTTTTTTTTCCAGAGAAATAATTTTCAAACCTCAAAAGAAAATCTAAGTGCAGATCTGTAATATTCTCGATAAGATCTCAGATTGTTTGTTGAAAATTTTGCATATAGCATAAAATTTGTATAATCTCTGAATTTCGATTCGATAATATTTCTCGTTCCATATTTAAGTAGTGAGTTTCTCTTTAGTGCGCGGAAAACCTTTTCGAAATTTCATAGAGTTTGCTTGACTTTAAATCAGCGAGCGCAAATAAAAACTTCAGAAAGGATATTTCTTATGCTTATTTACTATCTATTGAATATTAATGCAAGCAGAAGAATATTGTGGCTAAGTTAAGGTAGCTTCAATACATATGAAAGACAATTTAAGGGTTTTTAGGGATTCATGAGACAATCGGACGACAAAACTGAAGGATATTATTACACGTTAAGCTTTAGACGACACTCCATTCACCGAATTTAGGTATATACTTAAACTGGGGGTGTATTTAAACCATCCGTGCGATCCTCACAATATGGTAATTAAATACTGGAATTATTTGTGAAGCTCACTACAGTTAACTTTGCGAGTGAGAAATTTTATGTTTGCATCTCCAGTCTTCAGTTGTAACAGTTTCTAGAGGGCCCGAACCTTACTTTATCTATATTTTCAAAAATAAACTGCCGCATTTTTAAAGAGTACTCTATTCAGTTCTTAAATTCCTCCAATATTATTCATTTCTTCACATTGCTCTGGCAACCCTAATTACTAGTGTTCCACTTGTTCACCCGACGTACTACCTTGTCACCACTTCTAAGCGTAAGCGAGTGACATGAATCGCTTGCTCTCCGCTGCGGTTGTTGGACTGAAGGTTGTGTTAGCTCCGCCACTACCGCTTCCTCTTATTTATGGGTACGTCTCCCTGGGGAGCATGCGCCGGCACTGACAACAATTAGATACTTTACCTTGCCTGTTGTCTTTGCAGTGATGTTGTTAATTTCATTTGTTGTTGTTATTATTTTCATTGGTTGTTGTTATTATTTTCATTGGTTGTTGCTTTGTTATTGCTCATGCCCGGCTGGCTGGCGTTTGCACTTGCTTGACAACCGTGGCGTCTAACAACATGCTGCCTGCTTGTGCGCATTGCTACTGTTGTTGTTGCTGCTGCCACAAAGTCGCTGCTTTGTTGTTATTAATATGTAAATTTTCTTATTGCTCGCTGTTTGCTTGCCATGAGTAGCGACTGGTTGCTGACAGCGGCTGTTTTAGAGCAGCGCTATTGCTGTTGTTATTGCTATTGCTGACTGTCTGACTACTAGCCTGTCTGCGCGCCTGCCCTGGCAGCCTACCTTGCTGGCTTGTTTAGTTGGTTGGTTGATTGTGTGTTTTGTTGTCATTACGGATTTCCGCATTGTAATCCTGCCGATGGCCTTTGTACACCCTTATTTACATGTTGATGCACCGCACTTGTTATTGTTATTATTGTTTTCGTTTACTTCTTCTGTGGCATTGTTGCATACATACTTATATTGTTGCTTGGCATTTATCGCCCGGGCGTTGCGGTGGGTGGGTCGTGTCGGCCCTCGGCACGCGCTGTCAAGCAAATTGCTTGAATGTTGCGAATTGTTGCAGACATTGGTGAGTATTGTTGTTTTTGTTGTTGTTATAGACATGTAGTCACATGTAGGGTTTTAATAGACACGAATGCCTGCATGTATTTATTTACCGTTTATCCATTTTATTTGCATTTTTTTCGCTTGCTTTTATAGTCAATTTAATTATTTCCTTTAAGTCCATCAATCATTGACTGGCGGGTCAGTGATCTGTTGACAATTTCCGATTTGTGTTGAAATTATAGCGAAATATTTATGCTAGTGTGTGTTTGTGCGCAAACAGCGGAAATTCATTTTTGCTGTAGGCGTTCAACGAGTGATGACGGTCTCGTTTGAGGCTTTGTCACTTGATGAGCTTTGATACTTCGTCGCATTCCAGTCCCCTCCATTTCGAGCTACCTTGTTCAGAAATTCATTCCGTCCATAAATTTTGTTCAGAAATTAATACCGACCATAAATTTTGCTGCACCAGCTCAATATTATTGGTATAAAGCTGATTTAGATTAACCCGCGAGCTCAGCCACTGATCGGAGCACTCAAACCCACTTTGCGACTGTGAAAACTCACGGTACTCGTTAAAACTCTAAGTATGTTTAGTTTCCTCTTCAGCGCCGTCAATCTTGGATCATATATCATTATATATATCCTATATATTCTTAGATAAGGTTAAGCTCAGTTTAACTAAATCCTGAACTCCTGAATTCCTGAATTGAGCTATAGCACAGGAAGCAAATATCCCACGACTAGTCCAAGAATTTTTTTGAAAATGTGATGACAAATTTCGGCATTTGTACTAGAGCTAGAAATTCTTGCAGAGCACAAAGATATATCAGCTACGAGTACTGAATCCATGTGTACTTTGGTGGAAGCCACAGAACTACCCAACGACAGTCCTTGGTCGAATATAATCCGGGTCACTTCCGTTGACGCAAAAACGATTCTATCGATCTCTCAAGTTCGGAGATTTACTAAAAGCTAGGTTAAATTCCCAGCACTGCGGGTTTCGTCAGTCATGTTAATGATATGTGATTATAAACTGGCTAGCGGTTATGGCTATTATACTACGACCAACCTTTATTTTAGGGTTGTGTTATGTTATATTATCATGACTAATCCGCATGCAATTCTTTGAGTTGTTACTTTTTATATGATTGGTAGGCAACATATCTTAAAAGACTTATATTGTTTGTTGGCTGTTGTTCAACTTTGGACTCAACTGGTTCAAGTTTGTGAGTTCTTTAAATCCTTTATTGTACCATCCTGCCATAATAGTTCTCAGTATTATAGACATCCCGATAAACTTCGATTTAAGCTTTTATACAATACTACCAGGTCAATAGGCTGTTGACACATTAAAAATCCGTGCCCGTTCCGAAAACGTTGGAAAGGACTTCTAACGGTTAAGTGTTTTTTCAGGTGGTATGAGAATAAACTCTTTCGAAGGAAATACTAAAATTTATTGAGGCCGAGCTTTTGAGCTTTCGAAGTTCAAAGGTTGGTCTTCAATGTTAATATAAAAATAGGGTAACCCTAAATACACTTTAGTAGTAAGTGATTTGGACTATGATAATCCGTTATTGATGCTCAACATAGTAATATAAATGAGAGCGAGGCGCTATCGGGTGATTCGGAGTTGGAGTAGCTGTCAATTGTATCTATGTTGTAATTAGTATCAAGGTTAGAAGTAGTTTTAGAGCCTTTAAAAGTGTACTGTGTTGGCTGAACGATTATGAGACAGTTGTGAGAGAATCGCCATCGGGTGACTCGGGAGTTGGAGTCGGAGCAAAATTTGTCGATGTTGTTAATAAAGAAATGAGTATGGTGAATCGTAGCACCAAAAAAAAAAAAAGATTTTAGTGTAGAAGAATGTAGAAATCAATTCAGGCCAGCTTTCTAGAAGGGGAGTGTGTGGGTTTCAGAAGTTGTAATACTTCTCTCAGTTATAATTTTGAATGGAGAAGTGAGGTACATATAATATAAGAAAATTGAAATGGCAAGCCATCATAACCTGTAAATCAAACTTCAGCAAACATTTTGCTCACTACACCTAAAAGTATGCAACATTTTCGGATATAAACTTTAAAGACTGCAAGCTAATTTTAGGCGTACTGCCAGCTAAAGTTATAACTAAAGTGCAGTAAGTTCTTTAAGAATACACATTTATTACAAAAATAATAACAACAACTACAAATACCGTGCATTCCAAGCAATGCAGCAAAGCAATGAAAAATTGCACCAAACGTAAACAAAATCCAATTAAAGAACAGAAGTAATTAAGAAGCAAAATAAAAAAGTCTGTGCAAAGAAACCATTGACCACCATGGTAGAGGAATACGCGGAGTCTGTGGTGTGCGGCTAAAGGCCGGCGAACCAACTAGCAGACGACTACTATAATATTATTGTGCAGTCGTGTAACTAGAGGCGCAAAGTGAGGGGCAAAGAGTAATTACGAACTGCAAGCGTTGCAAAAATGTATACAGAAACTTACTATGTCTGTATGCATACATTTATATACATACATAGTATATATATATATATATATATATATATATGTGTGTGTGTGTGTGTGTGTGCCGTGCATTGCGCCCTCTTTGTCAATGCGTACTTTGTTGACCTTTTAAGTTGAGGTTGGCCACCGATGATGATGACGTTGCAACGACCCGTCAACATTGCTAACCACCGATATTGCTACGTTTTTTCTTCTGTTTGTCGTTGTTGTTGTTGTTATTGTTATTGTTGCTGCTATTGTGCAGTGCATGGCTGCGCGCTAGTGTGCTTGTTATGCTGTGTTGCTATTGTTGTTGGGGTTAATGAAACCGATTGGCACAGAAAATGCAACACTGCGAATGCGACCGGCCCATATGGAACAACGAACTCAGGAAGACCCAAGAACGTTGACGAGACAGCGACACCAATACAGACGAGCAGCATATTCATATATGTAGGTATGTGTGTGTGTGCTTGAAGAGGCGCATGCCCTCGCACTGGCAGTCGTTTGGTGCAAATAATTGCAGGCGTTGCACTAAAGAGTGTTTGTAGAGGGCTCAAAGAGTGGCGAGCTAATTTTTCTGCAGAGAAGTTGTATTTTGTAAACATTTTTTGTTTTGTAATTAAAGAGCGACAAAGTAGGAAGTAGTTGGATATGCGATATGTGATAGGTGAGTAAAGAGCGCACCGAAACAAAAAAATAAAAAATATATTGCTTCTTTTTGTATAAAAAGACAGACTTTAAATGCTATAAATGAGGTTGAAACAAGCTCATAATGTCTATGAAGGGCAATATCATACTTATTTTCTAAACGACAAACACTGACGAGTGTAAATTACAACTTCGTTTGGTTCCCCAGGAAGATCCTTTGTGTCATTTCACCTAATCTTTTGACTTTCCCATGGGATTTATATATGTTTAGTACTCCAGCACAGATTAGCTACACTGAGAAACCGGATCATGACTAATTTATAAATTTCAAGACGAGAGTTCGTCTATTTAAGTCGGCATGGACTTCAGTCTTTCATTAGTAGCTTTCGATATACTGCACGAGGATGTTAAAATGTCTTATATGTAGTACTGTAGAAACAAAGCTTTCCAGCTATCTGAATATCATGATGGGTCTTTGATCGATGGTACAAATGATTATCAGTGATAACGGATGGTTTCCGCTTCATGCAAGTTCTAGTAAGATGGCCAATTTATGGACTTCATGTATTTCCATATCTTGTACAGGGCGGCGTAGATATTCTTAGATTTTAGAAAGAAAGATTTCCTGCTCTTTAAACCATCTTACCTATTTGATCGATCTAACAAAAATTTCTCGGCAGCTAAGCTAAAAACCGTCCTACCGGTCTCTGTTTATCCAGACATAGAAATGAGATTTTGAAATATTGAAATTCTTGATGACACTTAATAGTTCAATTATGATCTCAAATAACTCCACATTGAAAAAGATATGTAACTCGGACCTACTTTTCCTACCTAGCTTCTTGTTTCAGAAAAATTGTAGTTTCTTCTGCCTTTCCTTGATATATATAGCTTCTATATACTGCTTCGTTTGGGTTTCGGTCCTTCGACTAAAAGACAGCAAGGCGTATTGTGAATAGCTCCATGGAGGTGTTTGGTTTAATAGCGGCCAAATCTGGGGCCAAAGCCCAATTAATGCTTTTTTCAAAATCAGAATCAAGTTCCATTATATAAAATTCTTTAATAGTTGAGTCAAATTTGATAAGTTTATTATCTTTGAAGGCTTCTACAAAAGTCCAGTCTAACAGTTGAGGAATACTGGATCTGGACTGCATTTGAGATATCGTATGTAAATACATATATTTCAGAAACATTTCGCTTGAATTCGGATTCAACTTTTTTCAGGTGTGATGGATCATTCCTGGTTCTTAGCATCATCTCGCACTCCAATTTTTACTCTGATTCGAATTCCATGTAGGCGTTATTAGGCTGCTCATGCATCTTCTTCATGTTGTACGATCCAGTGATCCACTTTTAGGCCGATTTATGTCAAAGGAATTATCTATTGTTGCAAACTCTGACATCTGCGGCTGCTTTGAACAGAAGATTATATTTTGGATCTTACAGAAAGTTTTGCTACCAGTGTATAATTGAACCAGAGCTTCAGTTATTCCCAATACCAAAGTTCTTCACACTAAAGCGCGCAATAATGTGGTCCTTTCTTAAAAATACTATATATACTACTATATCAACTATACTTTAAATAGGAAGAAATACTATCCCCTGACTAATTTTCCTAACTTATGGCACTCTTTGTCATAAGATATCCTACTCTTTTTTAATTACAAAAATATACTCTTCCGTTCGAGTTCCCTCTTTTTAAAAGTTATGCTCTTAAAAATACTTGTCTCTAAAAATACTAACACTCTTAAGTTACTTGTCTACTCTTTAAATTCTCATATTATATTTTCTCTTCGACACGCTCTTTCTCCATTTGCTTGCTCTTCGCAATTGAAAGTGAACGTGTTTGCAAGCATTCACCCAAACTACAACATTGCCACCCGTCCACGACCCGACATCCGACCAAGCCTTCGTCTTTAACCAAATACCAACAACCTCAGCACTTTGACGTCTTCCCGTAGCGCAGCGCTAGCTTGTAGGTGCATACAATAACAACAGCGGCATTGTTTGTGCTGCTCACACCCAGCTATCAGCGCGCATGTTGCAGCCAAAACACTTCCGCATTTTCTTTCACACGAGCATTTCGCTATTTTGTTTTGCTCTCGCCAGCGCTAGCCATCTCCCTTTCTCTCTCTCTTCACCAATGCACTTTCCGTGTTCATGCTTATCGTTACCTTTCTCCGTTGCACTTACCACTGTAGCTTGGCTGCAACAGCCGGCCTTCTTCTCTAGCAAAAGCAATGCAATAAATGCGAAAGTACGTGGAAAGTGGAATAATAAAAAAACTTTCGCGCCATTTTCATTTTGTTTGACGTTTGCTTTGTGGTAAAATTTCCCTTTGTTTCTGTTTTTATTTACCGTTTCTTTGCTGTCAGCGCTAAAACTGTTGCAGTTGGGCACTTGGTGTGCGGATTGCAGCGCTTGAGTGCAGCTATCTACCGTTAGATGGCGCTTGGAGTGCCACATGTGCCGTTATTTTGATTTTGAAAGCTGAATGTTGTGTTTGGAGAAATTTTTGCAAGTGATATATCGTTTTACGGTATTCTACAGTTAAAGAGACTATCTGTTGTATCGTTTTAAGAATTTATCTGGCATCTACTCCGGATATTTAATTGTTTTTCATGGAGTCTCCGTTCCTACGCATTTTCCACGTGAAATTGTGAGCTCACAAGCGTTCCAATAGTCCTATAGTTATTTCTAATAATCTTCGGGGTAGGTATCAGTCTTATTTCCGCTTGAGCTTTAGCCAACTCTTACGAAACTCGCATTCTCTCAGTGAGTGAAAACCTTAACCGTATACTAATGTTACTTTTAGAGTTGTGGAAACTTAGTTTTTTTTGGTTTTCGGAATAAAAGTCCATGTGTTTAACTCAAATTATCTAAAAATAAATAAAATTTCTGGATCCCGAATTTTCGGGATTTTATAATTAATTACCTCCAAACATTTCAATATTTGTATTTATGTACATAATATTGCACTGGAATTTAATGCATAATATTTAAATTTAATCCCGATAATTTCGGGTTCAACATTGCTGTCATAAACATTTGTAACAATAAAGACCTAAACGGTTTAAATTTAAATATAACACTTTTACTTTTACTGAAAAAAATAATTTAATTTTAAATCCCGATATTTCGGGATCAAAGTATTCATTATCTACTAACAAATATGTATCTAAAAATTTTAGTATTGTCTAATATCTTCAACAATCCACTTTTCTGCTTACAGTTTTCCATACAACTTGAAACAATTGGCGAATATTCACCGACATAACAACAACAACAAGTCGCCGTGCTGTAATCGCTGCAACTTTGTTGACGCCACTTCAACGCCACCAGCAAATCACTCAACGGCAGTAATATTGAATAGGCGCACAGCTGTGCTAAGAAAAGCGCAAGCGACACAAATTGCCGCAGCAATAACAAAAACAAAGCAGTTTACAGAAAATGAAGTAAGTGAGTTGTTGCATGCCACAAGCGCGAATATAAAAATTGCACTCAAAACAGAAACAACAACTAAGTGTAGACAAAGCCACTGCAATACACATAAACCGCGTTGCAGTAACAACAACAATAAGAACTATATACTTAACAACAATATAAACGACAAGAAAAGCAGGAAAACTGACCAACCCGACGGTTTTATGGGGTAAGTCAACACCAATGTTGCATATACTATACACATATACATATGTATGTATATCATATATTTGTAGTTTGTTTCTTCCTGCCTTCTTGTTTTTTTTTTTTACTTTTCACTGTTGCCGGCGCTATGCTGTGCCGCAGTTGATTTTCGATGGAATTTTTTGTTATTGCTTCGGCCAGCTAACCGTTACTGCTGGTTTCCTGTTCGCAATGGTCACATTTTCAGCGCCACTTTTGCTCTTTTTCTCACAGGCAACACTGGTGAGGGATTATTTCAGGATAATGGAAATGTGTTTTTAGGGATTTTCACTACCGCAAACAGAGTTTCTTTGTTTACTCCTGAAAAAAATTTCGGATTAGTAATCATCTTTATTAAAGTTGCAATACACCAGAAATATTCGTTAAAGATGCAGAAGTCATTATTTTTCTTTATTTCTCCTAAAAAAGTATGTAAATATTTTCACTCCGAAATTTCTTATTGGTTTTTTCAGCTTTATAAAGCCGAAACTTAGCTTGAAATGTTTTTCTGTAATTATTTTCGAAAAATGTATGTAAATAAGTCACACCGAAATTTCGGACTAATTTGAGAAGATTAACTTAAATCTAAAACTTTACTCCGAAATTTCGCAGCCTCAAAATAAATTAAAAAACTAACATTAATTCATTTGTAAAATAATATTTTTCATAATCCCGTAATTTCAGGATTTAGTTCTCAATGAAAACTTAATTATCATTTGAAGAAATGATATTATTAATATTAAATCGTTTTGCATGAAAAAAATTTCGGGATCCCGAAATTTCGGGATTGCAATTTTAGCAAAAAAAATTAAAGTTTCTTAATTCATGTAAAAACATTGATTTTAATCAGATATTTTATTTTCGGTAAACCGATATTGCTACTATTTTGGTATGATTACTGGGAAATTTCATTATTAATTGTTGTAGAATATTGTACATTTGTGTAGCACGATTTACTGACTATCAACTACCTACTCTAAGTACTTATGTACGTTCAATATTATTGTATCAAGCCAACAACCTTCATATGTCTATTTACACTTTCATTTGAGCTGCGCTTTGGAACTTTGTTCCAATCATATGTACATACATACATATGTATATGTATACATGCATATGTATGTACATGAGTGTGTGTCTTCAGCATATTTTATGGCTGAACTAATCGCGTTGCCCTCAAAAACTTATCTAGTTATGTAAGGTTTAGCAATGCAATGGAGTTGTGTTGTAAACACACACACACATACAAATACCTTAAAAAAAACAATGTATTCGATAAGACCTATGGCAGCTATTAAATGAATACATCTATATTTTTTTTGTTATTTGTGTTGTTGTTTTGTGGCATAAATCACGCATGTGCGCTTGTATGTTGACCATAAATTAAAAGTGAACTTATTTGTTACTCATACGCCATGTCATACATACCCTAGTCAATACAAAACGTACAAAAGCAAGCAAACCTATACACAAGAGCTATTATTTTATATGTATTCGCTACATACAAATAAATGCCGCCAATTACGGTTTAGTAATTTTTTTTTTATAAAAATATATTTGCAACACGCCACACACAGCTTTGCTTTACTTTCCACACACTACTATACGTACCTACACAGGCATTTGCGCATATGCATCTGCTTTATTTGCTATTTCGTTTGCACTTTTGCCGTGCCGCGCTGCCACTGCTGCTGACAGTCGTGCAATGGCCGCGACCAACAGCCAACAACCAAGCACCAAGCACCAAGTGGCAGAGTCATAGTCAGCATATAGCCTCAGTCGTTGCCTTTGCCTTTGCCGTGCGCCACAAGCATACAGCCATAGCCGTAGCAATGACCCTTAATTGGGCCAACAACCACTTTAGAGTGCAGGCATGCAACGCCGACAGTTGCTCGCTCGACAGCGTCGTTCTTTGCGTGCGCTTGCTCGTCGACTCGCTTGTTTGTGGTTGTCATGCCATGCTATGCATTTTTCACCAATAGAAGTGTACTTTGCTTTTTATTTGCGTTTTGCGCTCGAAATGAGAAATTTAAAAATAGAAAGGCAAAAACTGTAGAGGAAGCATTACAGCGAAAGCATTTGTTCGTGTGCGATGGCGGGCGTGGACGCTACAGTTGAGGGAAATGATTCTACAAAAAAAAAAATTTGAAATAAGTTTTACAATTTAAGAAGTGAAAACTAATTCTCAATAATATTTTACTACTATTTAGACATTGTTATTTTAATAATTTTAAATGTTTAGAATTTTCGAAAATTTTAGCCAAAAATGTTTAAAACTGAAGGAATTATTATTTTTTAATAGTAATAAATAAACAAAAATAATAAAAGTAAAAATTCGAATAACTAATATTTAAAAGTTTTTATTCCTAAAATATTTTTGGCATGTTGAGAATTTTTGTACATATTTTTCGATTTGTTTCGACATTTTTGTCAGCAACATTCAAGCTCATATTAAAAAAAAATCTTTAGGAATGTTGAAAGTTTTGTTGAGTTTTTTTCAGATTCCAAAAATCAATTTTTTTTTAAATAAATTAATTGTTAGCCTCTGTTAATACAAGTGAAAATTATTTGATTAAAAATAGTATTTAACAACTTTTATTCGAATAGTTTTTAATGTAAATTTTTGCAAAATTTTGTTGACATTTTTTCAAATTCAATAGATAATTTTTTTTAAATTATTTTCGTTTTAATAATACTTTTTTTTATTCGAATATTTTGTAATTTTGTGAATTTTTTAAAGTTTTTGTTGAAAAATGTTCAAATGCAAAGCATTTTATTTTTTCTAATGAAAATAAAGTACTTCTTAACCACTATTGATAAAAGTAAACATTTTTTTTTAGTAATATTTTACAGATTTCGTTCGATTAATTTTTGATATTGTAAATTTTTTAATTTTTTTTTAAATTTTTTTCGAAATTTTTACTACTCAAAAAAGTTTTTTTTTTCAAATAATATTCATATTTGCAAATATTGTATTTGCTATAAAGATATGATTACATTGAAAAATTTCTTTCATGAAAATTTCAAATATTTTTCAATACTGGATCTACATATATATTATTTTATTTCTAGGCGTGCGACTTTGCTGTATTGGGTGGGAAACTTTGCTATAAGTGGTGGGTGAATTCGATAGATGTTTACTTCTAAGTGAATTAAAGTTTTTATGTTTTATGTTTTACGAAAGAAATGATTTGGAATGCGAGTACAAGAGAGGACATGAGACTAAACGAAAGGAGACTAAAGAATGTTTTTCATGTATAGGTTCCATGAATACGGGTTTTGATATCTTTTAATGGCGTTCAAAGAGACTTTGCTCTGGTGTCCGGTATAGGATCCGTGGATCGCTATATGTCTAAAAAGTGCGGTAAGCTAACTTAAATTAGAACTGTTAGCTTAGTATTGTTACGAAATTATTTTTCGGAATTCGTGCTCATTTGACCCCGTTTTGTTTCCCATTATTAGGTTTCAATCGTCCTGTTTCCCTCAGAAAGTTCTTCTTTATAAAAAGATTAACCGAACACATCATAATTCTATCAAAACCAACTATATATGCATACTATATTCATGCGTATGCATGTATCTATTACTGAAGTGCTATATGCAACCCGATTGCGAACTCACGCCAAGTTGCTCCTTGAAAAGGAGCACAACAACCGCAACCTCGCGTAACTTCCGCTTGTTATGTGGTTTTTCTACTTGTTTTTGTTTTACATATAATGCAACACTAGGTATTAAGTATGCAGCCAGTTGCGTGAGTTGTCTGCATCTACAACCTGAGCTTAGCTGTGCGCCTGTGACATTAAGTTGCACAACAAATACACAAACACACGCGAACGCACTCGCGCGCATTCCAGAAACAATTTTCTATTTCTTTTTTGAAATATTTGCATTTACACACATATACATGCATACCATACAAGCCAATGCTCGATTTCATAGCTTTTTCGCGCATAAATTCGCATACGTAAGTTGTTGCATGCTACATTGGAGCATATCTACAACGCACTGTATCATACAAATGAAGGCGAAAAGGTTGTTGTACGGCAACTAGGTAAAGGAGAAATGTACGTAGCGTTGGAGAATAGGAGCTTTCAATGCTGTTTGGAAAATGCAGCAATGAAGTGTGCGGTATACTTATAGAAGCCCTAGTATATATAATATTATATATATCTTCGAAATTAAAAATGTATTTCTTTATGCAACAAACGTTTTTACTTTGACATTTTCTCTAGAAAATAAATGACGTTATATTTTGCAAATAGGTGGCAACCCTATCAAAATATCTATTTAAATTAGTGTTATATATTTATATTACAAGTAGTAACACTCATAGTAATATACATATGTGCATATGTATGTACCATATGTTTTAAACAACTTTGTAATAATTGATTAAATAAATATTTTTTATACTAGTATAGTGGCAATCCTATTCAAATTTTGTTGCACATAATATAACTGCTTAAATCAATATATTTTATATCTGCAAAATGGCAACCTTATTAAATTTTTTAGCATTTTGTTGCTTACGCCTAACTTATCCTGCTTTTATTCAAAGTATATTTGCAAACTCATAAAATATTAAATTCATTCTTTAATGTTTTTGTTCTATGGCAACACTAAACAAAAATATTTCTGGTAAACATTGGCAGAACACCTCTTTCCAATCATATGCCCACTTCAATTTCGAAAACAAAATATTTATGAAAACACATTTAACCTTTTTTGTGTATATGGCAACCCTAATTATAAATATGTATATTTAAAAAAAATTGGCAAAATCTTACATGAAATGACCATATACACATCAGACATTTTTCTCAACTTAGTTATTTTTCAATTCCAAGATTTCAAGGTTCGTAATTTAAATAATTTGAAATTACTGGCAACTCTTGTAAAGTATTTAATTTTAACATATTTTATAGAGATTAGCTTTCAATTTAAAATGATTAGCATTGTCAGAACTTAAAACCGTTATTATAATAAATATATATAAATTAAATAAGTGGCAACTTTAGCGCAAAAAATATTTATCCAAATATAATAAATTGTATTATACCGAAATATGTGTGCAGCGAGGTAATGATTTATATCGAAAATATTAAAAATACTACATTGTTAAAATAGGTGGCAATATTAACAAAAAAATTAAATTATTTTTATACATATGTATTAAATTATTTAGAATTGCATGTAAATTAGCAATACTGCAATATTAAAAATATATATGTAACTATTGTTTTGATAGGTGGCAGCTTTAATTATTTTTGTATATATGTACTTAATTATGTATCTATATAAGATTAAATTATCTTAAGTACCATGTGAATTCGCAATACTAAAATATTTGAAACAGCAACTTTTTTTCGATGGGTGGCAACCTCAATTAAAAGGGCAAATTTTTTTTTAAAGTATTTATTGCAAATATAAAAAAATTCGGATTTCAATAGTTTACACAACTAAAAAAATTGATTTTTTTTTATTCAACTACGTGGCAACTTTATATAAAATTATAAAAAAAAATTGTAAATAATAAAAAAAAATGTTTTAGTAAATTCCAACCCTTTTCAGCTATATAGCCTACAATTGGAGCTTTACTTTTCATTTAAATAAACTTTTTGTAATATATAGCAGCTGCAAAAAAATATATTTAAAGGAAAATACAATATAGAAATATTTAAAAAACATTTATAAATAATAAAATAAATATTTTATCATGTGGCTTTCCAATTCTGTTGCCTACAATTTAGACATACACTTTTCATAGCCGCCTTTTAGGCGCTCAACATGCAAGCAACGCAACTTCTCCTACTTTTTTATAACCATTTTAAGCACTTGAACTCCTTTATGGTATTTTCCGCTTTGTTTTTACACACTGCATTTTGCCACGCTTTAAAAATGTATTCACCACAAAATTTCGCGCGAAATCCACTCCGCCTTTCGTTTGTTGAGCGCATCAATAAATAAATTCTCCTTAACCTCAATTCGCTTGTTTTCTTTGCAGCTTAAAGTGTTGTTGTTTGCCTACTTTTTTGTTTTGTTACTTTACGTTTTACACCAACAAACTGCGGCAAGGTTCAGCGGTCAGTGTACGCCTTGTGACAACCTTCGGCTTTGGTGGCCTGCGTGGCTTTTTCCTCGTTGGCCTCTGCCACCGCGGCTTGCCTTCATCGGCCGCGATTTAATTTGCTATACTTTTTATGCTATTTTTAACTCGAATTTCTAGCCATTTATTCTGCGCATTTTTGCAATTTGTATGCAATTATTCATTACACACACATACACAAAGTTACGAGTACGTGAATGCACTCAACATCAACTTCATTCGCTTCCGCGCCGCTTGTTAACCCACTTAAAGTCATTATCCTTCAGCACTATTCGACTGTGTAAAAATTATGAATAATGAAAGCGTTCACTAAGCCGCTAGTATGTGGGTAGGGAAGAGCTGTGTGTGTGGTTCTAGCTGAGCTTTATGGCGCACATGAACTTTTGTGCACCTGAAAGTATGCAATGTGGACATTTTCTCGCTGTTAAGCTTTGGAAGAATTAAAAAAAAGTTCGTCTAATTGGTTTCATGTAAAATTATATTCAAGGCGAGGGAGTCAGTTGTACTTAAGTGAATTTGGTATTAAAAACTATAATTGAAATTTCTAAAATGTGTTACGAAAAAAGCTCCAAAGCCGTTAGGTAACTGACAGGAGTAATCTCTCTTACTTTAGGAGTACCCTTAGTCTCGTTAAATTTTTCAAAGCTCAATTCAAGTCGGCTTTAGAGATCGATACGCCGGTAGATTAGGCCTCAAAGCGTTTTAGCCATTTTCCATTGCTCTCTCATCTCAGCTTTTAATGCTCTTCAAGTTCACTTTTAAAGTGTTTACATCCTACTTAAATAGTTTTACATCGTAAACGTTCATCTTCAATAGAAAAATTTCTTATAATTTAGAAATTGCTAAAAATTTATTTCATTCGGCGGAACTTTTGTGACTTTGGAAAGCTTTGAGCGCGCCCATAAGTTTTGAAGCAAAATGTTTCATGATTGAAGATCTGTGTGATTAAGTTAGTAAGTAGATTCGTGAACTCCAAATTTTTACTGCTGTTCTGCTTTTGAGGTTTGTGTCAGCTTTTTCAGTAAATGACAATCTAGGTGATTTATAAGTTCTTTTCAGGTTCTTATTCGTTAATTTGATATCGGTAGTCGTTACAGCTTTATGGTTTTTAGTTGTAAATGTATGGCCAATAATATTTCAAGTACATTCCGTTATATACTGGTCACGTGCGTTACTAACTGCTAGACTATTAATACTCTCTACAAATTGTTGAAAGTATTCTCTGTCAGGTGTTATGGTCATTTAGAAGCATATTTTTAGGCTACGAAAAAATATATATAATAAAGAATATTGTTATGGTGAAAAATAAAAAAAAAACATTGTATCGAAATTTTGTTTAATTATTTTTTACTCTATTTTCTTTATCTTTTATAGTGCTTCCTCCTCTCTTTTTTATTGTCTACAAATCTCACGGAGTAACAAAAACTTTCGTGTATCTCTTTATATTATTAATCTTTAACTCCACAAACTCCAATAATATGGTAACTCTCCACAATCTGGTGAAAATGAAAGCATCCGTGCTATTTGATCTCTTAGAAGCACACTTCTAGGCTAAAACACTTAAAAAATTTAAGTTATGTCTTTTTGAAATTTTTAAAAGAAATATTTAATATTGTTTCTATTTAGGAGTAGATGCACTGTTTTACTCCTTTTCAACGTCATTTCCACCGGTCTTTTTCTCACCGTGCTTTGCCACCAGCTCAGCTGCCATGCAAGCAATTCTCACAGGCTGCACTCGTGGCATCTCTTTCTATGCTGTCAGCGGCATGTTCATGTCAATAGTCTAGAGGACATTGTGCCATTTATTTTGATTGCGTCTGTTGCCAACAGAAAATCAAGCATGGAGACAAGATGGTGGAATTCAGATGTATTTATATAATGTTAATAAAAATAAAAATATTAAATATATAAAAAAAAATAGCTCTATTATTATAAAACAATAATAAACAACAAAATTTCAATACATTATTGAAACAGCAAAAACATGTATAACAACAACAACACCACTTTTCAAACAACCAATACAAACTCCTCAATACGTCGCTTCAGCTCCTGGAGGTAGGCAAGGTTTTTTGTTTTTAAAATTTTTTTTTGCTTTCCACTGAGTATATATGGCATATATACGAGTATGTGTGTATATTTATATTTCGTTTGCTTTATTAACCGAGCACATAATGTCGTATAATAAAAAAAATGTGTGTGTATGTTACATGTAAGCTTCTATGTTTATACCTACTTGTGTACGTATTGGTAGAAAATATGGCGTAAGCAATTATGCGAAAAAATTACATATACACTTTTATAGAAGGCAAAAATTGCAAAAAGAATGTCTGCTTTCAGAAAGTAGGTTAATTTTTTGCAAGCCGCGTCAACAACGCCATATGCACATGGCATTACATACACATACATACATGCATACACCGCTAAAGTTTTATGTTGACTTATGCACATGCTTTGCTGCAACTCTGGGCTTCTTTATAATACTTGTATAGCGACATACATATGTATATACTTTTGAAAATGTACGCTTTGAGGTAGATACTTACCGACTGCATTCGAGTTTTAACGTTTAAGGCTACAGTGGTACAGGTTCCACCCATATTTTCTTGATTTAAATCTTCATTAAACTCCATTCACCTGAAAATTAAAAAAATAAATTCATCCTAATTCTTGCTTGACTATCAGATGCTGCAGGCTTTCTTTCTTTCAGTCTCTATTTCTCGATCTCTTATATGGCTTAAAACAAGCTACTCCAAAAACCGCAACTATACTGTAACCTAACGAGAACTTGGCTTGGGTCTTTATGACAAAATTACTATATTTCAATGGGACAGGCAGGAAAACCAGACTTATCGCACTACATATGTATATATTAAACTGCCCGTTGGCTCTGTTTAAGATAGTTGTCCCTACCTAAAAGATATAAAAAATAATTTTAATTTTACCGATGTGTTCAATCAGATACCGATTAATCTTTAGATCATCAGAGAAATCCCTCTCCCACTAGATACAGTTCGTTCCAAAACAGTCGAGCACAAGGAAATACTTATAAAAGAATATAAATAGTTTTAGGATATATGCTGAAAACGTGGATGAAATATACATTTGGGAATGGCATTGAGATATGTGGAAAGGAAGAAGTCCAATTGGTCTAATGGGTGTCTTAGAGCTTCGAAATCATTTCGGATTGCAACTTGCAGAAGTTTTAATGACAAGTAAGAAAGATATTTTAGAGGTACCGAAAGATTAGTTGACTGAAAGACATCAGATTGATGACCATGCTAGAGGGATTTCCGTTCCCACGACAGTCGGGTCTACGTAAACGGAACGGACCCGGATCTTATCCGGCCAATGACTGTCGACTCGGCAGAATTATGCCGCTAAAACAAGAGAACCCGGCCAAAATACGTATTTTATTTTTTGGAATTCGTTCGCTGAGATCCAAGCATTCTGTAGATCATTTAAATCTTAAATAATATGAGAGATATGCGGAAGAGGCTCGTAAAACTATACCAAAAGCTATAACAGAACTGTGGATATGCTAATAATGGAATGGATACTATAGCAGATGATAGCGAGAGTGTTATTTTTTGATCTCGCCTGTTATTACTCAATCTGACGGGACTTCACTAAACGACTTTAATCTAAATACGAACAAGCTGTTGGCTAACAAAGTTCCGATTCGCCATGAGATAATCCAAGTCTCTTACTGGCTCTTAAGAAGAACTGGAAGAATATCATCAGATAGACAGATCAGATTAGATATTCCTCTTAATACAATTATATAAATATATTTTAAAAGCAGTATAACTATCTTTTGTCTTTGCTATTTCCTAACTTTCTTTCAACAATCTTGGGTCTGCCGTTGGATCGATACTTTATTCTTAAAACTATGAAAATTTTGCTTTTAGCCCACTGTATTGATGCCTCCCTTAAGTCTACAAATTTTTAAAACTCCGCCTTATTCTAGTTTCCTCGCACTCCCCGATTCGTGCACTGTCAGTCTCATGAAGCAAAGCTACAGGAAAGTCCCTGAACGTCGCTAAAAACCGCAAAGCGCCCAAATATATATGAAGTTAATGTAACAAGTCCTTTTTGACTTTGCGGAGCTGCTGGAAAAAAATAGAGAAAAGGAAACAAAAGAAAATAAGGTGTATAAATAAAGAAGAAAATTATACAGAAAAAAACAAAAAAAGCGGAGTGCAGAAGAAACAGAAAAAAATGCATTAAAATGAAAAGTTGTTGTGAAAAGCCATTGTCAAGGGGGACGGTTGGAAGGAAAGCGCTGTGAATAAGTTAGTGCTGAGTTAAAAGCAAGCAGAAGCAAAAAAAGTCGTTAAAATAGCGACTGAGCACACTGCGCTCGTTCAAGCATCTCGCACCGGGTAGACACAGACGTGACGTTGCACAAATGCGCCGCAAAACTGAAAGACCCCACAGATTCGAATGAGAGGGCAAGGACGACATAAAGCGGAAAGGCAGTTAAAGGAAAAAATATTTGTGAAAGCGAAAAATAAAGCAGCAACAAAACGAAAGAGGCAGCGAGCGCTTTGAGAATGCAGCAAAGCAATATTTAGGCTGATAAAGAGCAGGAAGTCAAATAGGGGTACAATTGTTGGGTATAGTAAGTACATTGACAACTAGATTAAGCAGCATGTGATGATAAAAGGATTTAGGAAAATTTAGAAAAATAATATTATATATGATATGAAACTGGTACAGGCTGGGCTCAAATTCGTAAAGAATTAAAGTCTGATAGTAAGTGATGTCTCTTTGCAGCTCGTAAGCCATTAATCAAACTAGGCTTTAGTTAAGCCAGCCAGTCAGCTTTTTAAGCGACCAATCATTCAAGCCGTCATGAGATCTGGTCGCACTACTGGCACTTTGCTTACGTGTACCATTAGAGCGCCACTGGGCAGCGTGAACGCTCTTGAGGTTCATGTACTGACGATTACTTTGCGCATCACTGGCTAGGCGAAGTTGAGGGGCAAATTTGCAATGCTACAGCAACAAAACCAACAAACAGAATTTTGTGATTTACCGTTAGTAAGCGGCTCACGATGACGACGACGGCGGCGGCAATGACGGCAGCGAATCACGATGGCAACGGCCATGGAGGTTGTTGGCACACTTTCAGTTCATTGTAGGCCTGCGACTGGCTTTTGTATGTATGCGTGTATTTTTGCTGAACTGCATGTAGTGGTGTGTTTTATAAAACAGCATATGCTGCTTGTTGTTTTTGTTGTGCCCACAATCGTCAGGTACTCACCGCCAGTCAGTCAACCAACCGAGTTTTGTTTGCTCGTCCCGAGTCGGTGCACTTTTTATCACACACACACTACTGCAATAGTTGCAAAGTATTGAAGTTTTGTGTTACAAAGCGCTTGAGGGTAGTGAGGTGGAGTGCGCTGGAGTACATTTGCTGGTGCTCTTCAGTCTAATGGTTGCATGGTTATGCAGGTTGTTGTTTTATATTGCATATTTTATGGCGTTTGTCCTGCTTAGCGGCTGGCGACAGTAAGGTGGATGGGTTGATAATGATAGATTATTACTAAACCTTAAAAAAGTACACTTTTTTTTTTAAGAAATTTTTTAAAAAATAATCTAAGAATTTAAATTAAAAAAGGTTTAATTTTTTTTCTTCCAAATTAAAAAAAAAATCAATATTGGTTACAAAATTTGTTTGTTTTGGTTAAGTATAATTTATTAAATGAATTTTCTTGAAAATTAATGAAAAATTTTTAAAAAAGTAAACAAATGCATTAAGTTCAATACAAACTGAAATATTTTTTTTTTGTTTTTAATAAAAAAAAAATTGAAACAATAAGTTGTAAATTATTTACAATAATTTTTTATTTAGGTTTAAGTATAATTTATTAATCTAAATTGTTTGAAAAATGTTCAAAACTGTCTATAAAAATAAAACTAAAAATTAAAATACAAAAACAATCGTAATTAATTATTTGCATTTAGAGTTGAAAAATGTAGCAAATAGTGTAAACAAAATTTTTTTAAAAATATTTTATAAATGTGTAAGGTATTAATCACAATTAATTTGTTGTATGAATTTTCACACCTTTAAATATAGCAATAGCAAAGGAATAAAGGTTTTAAAAATTATAACATTAATTTAATTATTTATTACTAATTTTTGAAACAAGGGGCCGTCCATATATTACGTCATTCTAAATTAGGGGGGGGGGTTTTCTGCGGATGACGGTAAATGATAGATGGGGGGGAAGTGTTTCGAAATTGACGTCATTCTTATTTATTTATTTATAGTTTATTTTTCACGTACAAAAAGATTATTCCTAAAAAGAAATTTCTTCCAGCACCATCGGAAGGATACGGAGATATTACCCGTGATCCAGAATTTAAAAGAATGGGTGAAAACTCCGTGGGAGTTATCCAAAGAAAAGTAAAAAATAAGTAGTTATATTATATCAATGATTATTGCCAAAGTAAAAATAATAAAAGGTGATTCTAAAACCAATATAATACCCTATTTTTCTCAAATCTGCAATGTTTTATTTTGTCAAACTAGTAATGACGTCAATTTTGGGAGAAGGGGGGGGTCATTAAGAAATGACGATAGGATGATTATAAGGGGGGGGGGCGGGGGGTTCTAAAATCTGAAAAAATCGATGACGTAATTTATGGACGGCCCCTTACGCACTTTCTTGTGGTGCCACTGCGTATGAGTGGTATTTTTTAGGCAAACCTACGACAGTCCGCTACAAAACCGTTTCGGTATCGGATTTTGGTCCAGTTAACTTAAACGGCTAAAATTTCCAACATAATTTAAGGGCTTTATGCCGGTAAAACAAGAAAAAATGATTTTATGAGCCATTTAACAATATCACTCATACGCCATGTGGTCCAACGAACAAACTACTTAGGATTAGCACACACAGAATAATAACATAAAAATAATTTCCACAGGAAAAAGGCTCTAAATGCGAAGTGATATTTGTGAAATTCAGATAAGTTTGAAAAACATTTTAAAATTTTAATTTTTTTTAAAAAATTCGAAAATTGAAAAAACGTTACTTCTTGTTGCCAAAAAAAAAAAATTTATTTACGCCGATTTTATAGTTTTCGTTAATTTTTAAATTTTTGTGAAATGTAAGGCTTAGGTTTTTCCAAATTTAAAATTTATGTTGTTTTATAAATTTATAATTTTTTCGACTCATTTTATCTTCTCATTAATATATTTTTGTAAACAAAAACTGTTAATGAAAAATTAAATAATAGATTTTGTATAAATAAACAATAAATTTGTTAAATAATTTAGTGTAAAATGTGAAAGTTCAAAATATATGCAACTTTGGTTTGCAATTTTATTGTCAATAATTCAAAGTGTTTCGCGTTAATATTGTGTGTAATTTGATTTTTTATAATATTTTATTATTTTTTCTCTAAAAAAATTAACTACAGCGCTTCTAATTATATTTTAGCAACATGTTGCTTAGCCGTTCACAGCAGCAAACCAACAAGATCATATTTCAAGTATTAAAAAAAATCATCACATACATACAAACATGTATTGACAATCTGTGAGCAGAAAAGAGAAATAGTGAGAGCTGAAAATTTACTTCGAATAAAAAAGCTCACGCTCTGCTTCGAGCTTTCTAATTAGCATACACTCGCCACCACAATCTCTTGCTCTCTCTCGAGCGCTCGGTAGCGAATTTTGAAAAGCTTAGCGTTAGCGAGTCAAAGTGTAACTAAAATGAAACAAAAAAAATTGAAATTTTGTTTAATAATATTGTGTCGCTCACAAATAAAAATATATACATACATTTATATATTATATATGTATGATTATGCTGCAATACATGCTTGTGTATACGTATGGAAAAAGATAAATGCGGAAAGAAAAGCGAAATCAAACTACAATTCTGAACTGTAACAAAACAAAACGAAAGAAATTAAAGAAAATCAAAAATGAAGTAAAGTGTCAGCCGATCAGTCAGACTAAGCAAATAGCTACCGTTCTGCTGTAGCCTAATGCAGCTATAACGGATTATACTTATACGCAGCTATTTGTGTAAAAATTTCTGTTTTTTACGTTGAAAGTGGGTAACCACTTAGCAGGTCTAATATATTGCCTATTTTTTTGTCAAATTTGTTCGGAAAATACTCTCAACTTTGCAGAATAAAGTTTTACAAAATTAATTTAAATTATTTGAATTAAAAAGAAAAATTTTGTTTGTTTATTATTGTATTATTGTGTATTATTGCTTTTAATTTCCTAAAAAATTACTTTTAATTTAATTGTTTTTTTAATAAAGTTTTTTTTAACTGCTTTGTCATAAATGTATGATAATTCTTAAAACAAATAATAATTTTTAGAATAATTAATAAATTTTTTCACGAATTTTAAATTAAACATTTTTTTCTCCTAAAAAATAAAAAAATATTCCTTAAACATGTTTTTTATATTTAAGTATGATTTATTAAACGAAATTTCTTGAAAATTGTTGAAAAAAAACCTATTAAAAAAATAATCTTAACAAAGTACATATATTTTTCAACATTGATTGTTTTTTTTTTACTTAAAACTTGAAGAAAATTACAAATTTCTTAAACTTCTTTTTAAAATGTTTAAAAAAAATAAACTAAGGGATTAAATTCAATATGAACTATAATGGGGTTTTACTTTTGAAATTGAAAACAATAAATAATATATTTTTTACAATAATTTTTATTCGACAAATTTCAGATAATACGTTTCAGTTTGTAAAAAAAAATTTAGTAAAACAAAAATTTAAACTAAAAATAGTTTGAAGTACAAATAAAAAATATATTTTTCTATTAACATTGGTTTTTAGTTTTGAGGTTTTTTCGAAAATTCTAAAAAAAATTAAATCTGAAAAAAAAATTATTATGAAATTTTTCATAATGTGTCGTCAAAAAAATTATTTTTTTAGAACAATTGATAAACTTCTTGACGAATTTTAAATTAAAAAGGAGAATAATTAGAACTACTTATGAGAATACTTCAAAATATTTAAAAGATTTTGTTTTCGCTTTATAAATATTTTTTCCTAAAGACATATTTTATAAAAATGTTTTTATGTAATTAGAAACCTTTATGACGAATTTTAAGTTAAAAATCAATATAAAAATAATTAATTCTATTTAAGGATGAAATATTTCAAAAATTATTAAACGTTTTTGTTTTTGCTTTTTTAAGATTATTTACAAAAAATAACCTATTAAGATAAAGTTTTAAGTATCTTATTTCCGATCAATATAATAAATATGTATATAATTTTTTAAAGATTTTATCCCTGCAAAATATTTTGAAGTGTACCAATTAAGTTTCACTTCAAAGTGATAGATTTCTAGTCTATAAAAACTACTGAACAGTAGCCATTGAAATTTTTTCTATTTAAAAAACCAAATCTGTCAGAATGAAAATTTAGCATTTAAGTTTCACATATTTTTGTAAACAAACCATATGATTATCTAAACATTGACTTACAAAATTCATATATGAATTATAAAAAATAATATGGCAACTCTAATCATTTAACTTGTCGATAAGTTAACTATATAATTTGATGCTTGAAAAATTAAATGTAAATTTAAAAAAATATAATTTGGCAACCCGGAAATGCTAAAGTCATGCATTCGAACTTTTTAGTTTTTCGAAGCTTAAAAATGCAGATATTAATTATAAAAAATTATTGGCAACCCGAAAATGTCAAACTGCTACTATCAATCATTTAGTTAGACAGCAATTAGATGTAAAATTAGAGAATTTTTTTTTTTGAAAATTCACTGCATTTGATCTTTTAGTTAGAGCATCTGAAACGATATTATTGAAAAAATGTTATAAAAAATAATTTGGCAACCTTAAAATACTAAAGTTATACTGTCAACAAGTTTATGCAAGCATTTGTCATTTAAAAAAATTAATTAAATTACAAAAAGTATTGTGCTTGGCAACCCTAAAATGCGATAGGCGATCACTTGGCGCTAGTTCTGTGCTTTTGACATAACTAATACATATGCACATATACATATTTCATACACACTACACATAATTATGTTTCTAAGCCGACATAATCTCACCGCCAATGCTGCGCTGCTGACGCTAACAGCGCTGCCCACCTACTCACTCGCCAACTGTCAATCGCACACACAACGCGCCCACTCAATTGTACGCCATGACTGCAGTGTACAGCAGGCAACCTACAAAACTACGACTGCTCTATTACGACATTAAATAACAGCAACAACAACAGTGGTACAAAAAAAAAACAATCGGCGCTAAATGCTAGCATAAATATTAGAAAACAACAACCACAAACAGTCACAGCAAAAAAGTAAAAAAAAAATATATATAACAACAACAACACATAAACACTGCATGCTGTTGTTGTATTGCTCTTGTCTATTGTATTGCACATTCGCACACTCGTCTGCCATTCGTCGTGCACTCGTGCATTTGTTCAGTCATCATCGTTTAGCCAACAGCCGACAACGGCAACGTCGTCATAAACCATTATTGCTGTTGTTGTTTTCGTTGTTGCTATTATTATTAACATCATCGCTATCGTCGTCGTCGCTAACGTATTGTTGTTGCTGCTGTTGTGTTCGCTCGCCGACACCGACACAACGAAAGCGAAAGGCCATTGGCCGGAATTTTATTTGACCTACTAAGCAAAAGTAAACTTAAACTACGACGAACACTGTCATTGCCGTTTGTCTAACGAAAAAGACTTTCGGCGTTGGCAAACGGCGACAGTGACAACAGCGCCGAGATACGAAGGCAAAAGCGAGCTGGCGATGACGATAATGCATGAGCGTGAGTGCATAATGGAGAGCAGCAGCGAAGTGTGAGTGAGGCAGGTGTGAGACTCTCGTTGCTGTTGTTAGTGGGAGCTACGAAAGCTCTTGCGATATTAACAGTAAAAACGAATGAAATGCAATGTGCTGAGCGTATAGGTTTGACTAGAGAGCGTGTATAAGGGCTGTTGCGATAACAGTTGGAGCTCGACTAGCCGTTGCTAAATACCTGTATTAACAGCATAATAACGGAGAGCAAACGCAAAATCAGCTGTTCGGAAATTTAAGCTTTTTGCGTTTATTTTTTGTTGATTTTTTAGTGTCGAAAAGCAGAGCGTGGTTTTTTGTTCATTCTCACAAATTAATTCCTCACATTTCTTCTATTAACTACCGTTATTTAATTAAAAGCTTCCTTTTTAACGACATTATGTACGTAAAATGTCTAATAGGATAGGCTTAGTTCACCAAGAAGTACTTTTAATTCATTTTCTCTTTTGACTAATCTGCAGGTTTCCATTTCCAGTCCTTAAATACTTAATAATATTTTTCTGAGAGATAAGATTTAGGGTAAGATCCCCACACAGTACCATCACTCTTTGGCATATATATCTGAACTAACTTTTACTCTGTTGCAGCTATAGGCGTAATCCCCGTCGTTTTGTATAGATAGTTGGCAAGATCTTACACAATCAGCCTTCCGTCAATCTTCACTCGTTAGTGTACCTTTTGACGATGATCTTGTCTCCTTCGGTGTAAATCGTATTATGTAATGAGAATTATCTACTTTCACTGTAGCATAGTTTTTCGCTTATTTAATAGCTTCGCCTATGTTTTGTCTTTATGAAAGATAGCAGCTCTGAAGGCTATAGATCACTTTTATGGTATTCAGAAATTTTAGTAAAATTTTGACAATAGAGATACTATGGTAGAGGTAGTGATCCTAAAGAATTCTGTAGCAGAGATTTGTTACTCTGTATAATCACAACCTTGGACTTTTGAATACTATGACTGAGTATATTGGAGTCTCTTGAGAAAATATCGTCAAGTCGAACGGAATAAGGCTTCTATGGCAAAAAGCGGAAAATCTGTCGAAAAGCTCGAGTAAAGCTCTCTTGGTATACAAAAAGATAGAGAAGCTGTCGATAAAAATCTTCTTCTCGAGTAGAACGTTAAAACTTGGATAATACCTATAAGTTTGATTCACATGACATATGTAAGAAATTCCAGACTGGTCTTGGGTTGTTCTAACTTGTCTCTGAACATCTTAAATCAGTATACTTATCCTTAGACAAAGGAATGTAGAGTTCTTTCTTACAAACTTGTCAATGTAGGGCAATTGAATTGGCACTCCACGCAAGGATTTCGAATGAATTCATATTATACGACAAGGTTATCTGCTAACGGTTTAACTTCTTCAGAAAGTTATCATCTTCCCATAAATTATATAGTGGTTAGAATAAAAAATAATTGCAAAAAAATATACTAGACACTCGGATCTTCAGATGATAACTTTTTAGAAATCTTTTAAATAGACTCACTAAATAAAAAAAATTACAAAAAATTAAAAAATAAAGTTTGGAAACAAAAACCGTTGAGTGGCTATCTCGAAGCCGAATAGAAAATAAAATATTTCACCAATTTCTTTTCGTGACTCTTTTCGGCGGTGTTTTTTTGGGTCGGTGACCGCAGTTAACACCGGCGCAGCGCAATACGGAAATTGCGGCGCTGCTGCGCACAGCTCAAACTGGGGTTAGGCGTCATTGTAAGCGCTAAACAAAGCGTAAAAAACAAAAACAAAAGACACAATTGAATAATAAATGCATGCTTTCATACAATACAAATCAAACAAACACGCACACACACATACAGTTATTTACACATACAAACACTTTGTGGCGTTCAAAAATGAAGAGTATGATAAATTACGAAAAAAGTTGGCCTCAGTGCTCGAAAGCAAAAACAATAAACACGCATAGACACAATACTTCAAAAAATGTTAATAATAACACCTACAACTACAACAACAATTATAACAAAATGTAACAATGCAAATAATGTGATCACGCAGCGCCAGTCCGCGCTACAGCAGAACGCAAAACGCAGACCGTTAAGTTTGTCGGCAAAGTCAACTAAGTCAGTCGGCCAGTCGAATCAGCAGTCGGCGGTTTGGCTGACGGCTGACTGGCTTGTTGAGGGATTATGGCGTACTTTTTGGTTTAATATCGTTTTCTTGTTGGTGGCGCAAGAAAGCTGTAAAATTTATCGAATCAAAAAAAAAAAAATAGATTTCTACTTGTATATAATTTTTTTAATAAAAAAAATTCTGAAATTTTTCTGCTTTAATTTTTTTTTTTAATTTCATAACATTTTAAATTAAGGAATTATATGAACTTGAAAAAATTGTTATTTAAAATTTTATGTTTTATACAAATCTAGTTTCCAAAAAAGTATAATTCAAAAACAATTAATATATTAAGTTTAGAATAAAATACTTATTACAAATTTATTAACTTACTTTAATGAAAAATATTCATCGAATTTTAATTGAAAAACAAAAATTATATTAAGTTAAAAAAATATTTGTTTAAAATAAAAATTTTTTATACAATTATTTTAAATACATTTTTTTAATTATATTATTTTCATTAAAAATGTTGATTTTTAAAAAACTTTTATGCTTAGATTTAGTATAAAATTAAAATTGAATTAAATATATATAAATAATAAATTTATTATAGTTTAAAAAAAATTCAATTCAATACATTTTTTTAATATAATAATACAATAATTTCTATGCAAAAAATTTGTTTTTTTTTTGTAATTTGTATTTGATTTCAAATTGTAAAATTGAATATATGAAAAAATTACATTTTGTTTAAGAACGAAAACTAGATTTTTTATGGTTTTTTTTTATTTTTTAATTATTTGTACACAATTCTTTTAAATCAAAAAATTTATACACGTATAAATATGAAAAATTTAAAAATAAAATTTTTTTTTTTAATTTGACTTTGCTCATAACTGTAAAAAAAAATTATGTTTTTATTATTATTAAATGATTAGAAAACTATTAAAAATAAATGAATAATTATAAAATAATTCTTTTGTTATTATTTTTATATCATTTTTTTTTGCGAAATAACAAAAATTATTTTAAAAAATTAATCCTAAGAACACTAACTACATTTTTTCCTGAAAAATAATTATTTTATTTAGTTTTAAATTTAGTTTTTGGAAAAAATTTAATTTAACCAATTGCTTTTTGTTTTTAATTAAAAAGTTTTTTCACAACAACAAAAATTGATATTAACTTAAAAAACGATTTACGATTAAAAATATTTTTAAATAAAAATTTTCGTTGTAATTTTAATTTTTTTAAATTGTTCAATAACAAAATTTATAAGAAATAAATTTTTAGCACAAAATTAGGTTCTACCTGAAAAATTTATATTTTAAATAATTTTTAATTTCCTTAGATATCTTTAAAACCAAAATGGTTTTAAAAAGAATTTAAAATGTTTGCTTTGATTATAACATAAATATTGATTTAGGAATATTTTTTTTATAAGATTATCTAAAATTTATTCTTAAAACATTTTTATAGAAAATAAAAATATTTTATCAATAAATGTGGAAATGTTAATGAGAATAATTTAAAAATTAAGTTAAGAACAAGAACCAATTTAGGTTATATCTTGAGAAGTTAAATTTTTTTGTAAATTATAATTTCTTCGTATATCCTTAAAACTGTTATAAAAATTTATTAAAATTTCAAGTTTTGGAAATTTATTGAAATTTCAAAATTCTAAAAATTGAAATTGAAATAAAAAACATTTCCTTGTTTCAATTTTATAAATTATTAATTTACTTAAAATAGTAAAAATTATTCATAAAAGTTACCTATTCGTCAGCTGCGCCTATAGGTATGCTTCGGTTTTTCTTTCTTTTTGCTTCTTGCAAAATTTCTTAAAAAAATGTTATATATTTGACTTCTTCCACGTAATTACTTGATACTTATGATACCTGTTATCAATTCTTCAAATTTCGCACTCTAACTGCTTTCCAGCTAAACGCTAAGCATTTACGCTCATTACTCTTGTGTCAAAAGCGCGTTTAAGTTATAATAGTCAGAGCACCGAAATCAGCTGCAAGCAAATAGTAGTGCGAAAAATGTAACAACAACAAGAAGAATATTATCATAGTAAGAGCATTTTGCACATACACATTTGCATATGTTTTTTTTTGCACGTGAAAAAACTTTCACTAACTCAATTGTTTTGAGCTGTCGTCTCATCTGTCTGCCGGTCTGTCTGAGCCGTTAAGTGACGGTTGAGCGGTTTGCTTGTTGATTGACAATTAATGAGTGTAAGGGGTACTGTGGATGGTGAAATTTTCGTACTAATGGGATCTGTAATAACTTTTTTAAACACTTTCTCTAATTTTTAATTTAATTTGTTTACGATTAATTAAATTAGAGTTAATTTTAAATTAAGAAAATATATAAACAAAATTTGTATAATTTTTTTTTTAATGTAATATTATATAATTGTATAATATTATATTATGAATTTTATTTATATGTATAAATTTTTTTAAATTAGATTAAATTTTAATTACATTTAAAAATATTTATTCTTTATTATTTTTTTTACAACTCTTTTTTCATTTGTAATAAAATGTAATAAAACTTAAAACATTTTGTGAAGCATGCATGCATGATCAATGTGTTTGCAAGTACACAGCCACCGTTTATCATGAATCATGCATCTGCTGCCATACAAACCGCCCAATCCAGTCTTTGCCGCTCGGTTCGAGGCAATGAATGCTTCTTTTATACTTCGGTACGCCTTAGTTAGCCATTCAGGCGGCCTGCGCGGTGAGTGCTGTCAATCAGCGTCGTAAAAGTTCAAAATTTCATAGTTCAATTTTCATGCAATTTCGTGCGCCTTCACGCCCACAAACAAATAGTTTTATTATTGTAAAGATTTCTGATCACTCAATTCCCGTTGGCAAATTAGACAAAAAGCTTTCAACAATTGTGCGCACCCGCAAGCAAATGTATTATAAATAAAAGTGAAAACTTCGTTAAAGTGCCATAAATCAGTTATTGAACTTTGTACTAATTTTTGTTTGTTTTTGCTTAAGTGATTTTGAATTATTTTGAGCAATGTTGGCTATGCTCATAAAAATAGTTTTATATATATATATATATTTTTTTTTTTTTAATTTTAAATAATTTTTATTTTTTGTGTAGTTCAAAATTAATTTTTTTATGTATTTATTTTACTCAAAACGACTGTATGTATTAAAAATTAAAATATTAAAAGAAAAATTAAATTTGAAACTATGGATTATTTTCATGTTTTGCATAGAATAGAAAACTTTTTCTGTTTAAACAAATTTTTATTTTATAAATTTAGATGTTTATGCTAAGTGAGTAGTTACTAATCTAAAATTTTATAATATATATATTTTACAGAAAATATTTTGAAATGTTTGAAAAATCTCAGCAAATAAAAGTATTAAAGTTTTTTTAACTTAACAAATATTTTTATAAATCTTATTTTGCTAAAAAATATAAATTGAACTTAGGCACTTTTTCAAGCAATTTTAAATTCCAAAAAAAATTCTCATTTAAAATTAATGAAATTAATTTTTACGATCTCTACATTTTAATTGAATTAAGAAAATATACATCAAATATTTAAAAAAATTATATAAAAAATGTTAAAAGTATATTATTATCTCGAAAAACTTCCTTGTAGGTACATATGTATGTATATATGCAGCTGGATTGTTTTTTTTAATTTTTATTTTTTTTTTAAATATTTTATTTGAAGGAAAGTCAAATTTAGAACATTTTGGTTAAGTTGTTCAATTTACATGTTAAATTTTTGTCTATGTTTTTAAACATTTTTTCTAATTAAAAAAAAATCTATCTGAAAAAATATTTCAGTTAAACTACTATTTCTATGTTTAAACAAAGCAAATTAATTAATTAATTGTTTATTCTGCATATTACAATTTTTTTTACGTTTTAAATTTTTTTTATGTTTTTAATTGCCGATTGTTTAAGCTGCTTACACAAATTTTTTCTGTTTTAAAATTATTTCTTATGTTAAGAAAAATTGTATGTTTAAAAGTTATTTTTTTTTATTTAACCAGAATATGCACTAAAGAAATTTTGTAAAAAACGATAAAAGTAATATAACTGTTATATAATATAATTATTTCGAAAACACTCGCTGTACGTACATACATATGTAGCTGGATTTTTTTGTTTTTTCAATTTTAAATTGTTTAAAAATATTTTCTTTAAAGGTAAGCAAAATTTAGAAGATATTTTTTTGGTTCATGTAAAAAATTTTATTTTGTTTTGAAAATTTGTTTCTTTAAAAAAACTATTTCGGTTAAAAAACCTTTCTTATTTTTAAGAAAAGCAAATTAACCCAAATTGTTTATTTTGAAAACAAAAAAAAAATGTTAGTTGTTGTTTGTGTAGCTGCATATTCAAATGTTTATTGTTTTAAAAAATTTTCAGTTTTTAAATTTTTTTCTGCTTTTAAAATTTTTTTCCATTTTAAAAAAAATTTTATGTTGAAACCTGTCTATGTAAATTTTCTTTAATTTTATTTGGGTTTAACTGTTATGTTTTTCTATGTTTCTAATTTTTTTTCTACGTTTAAAAAAATTCAATGTTTTTTACGTTTAAAATGTTTTTTACTTTTACATAAACTAAAAATTCTTTAAAATTATTTTTAAAAGAATTTTTTAAATGTTTCAAAAGGAATAAAAATTATTTTTAATAATATTTGTTTGAATAAAATGTAGAAATTTTTTGAATTAACTAATTAAATTCTTTAATTTTTTTTAATAATTTTTTAAATTTATGCAATAATAATTAATAATTTTAAATTTAAGAAATTTACAAAACTAGTTTGATTTTAAAAAACATTTTTTTATTCAATTATAAAAATTTAAAAAATATAAAACTAATTCTAAATTAAATTAAATTCAAACTTTCTTATGTTTTATTACACTCAAAAAAATAATAAAAATTGTATGCAAACAAATTCGTCTATTAATATTTTCTAAAAAAACACCAATTTTATTCTTCCAAATATTAATCCCTAAAATGTCATCGCCTTCCCAAAAGTAACCGCTTTCCTCAACCACCCGCTACCCAATTGCGCCGAAACGCGCATCACTCATACGCCCTGTGGCGCCGCGTTCACACGACACAAGAGAGCAAGTGCGAGCAAAAAAAAGGCCATAATCTTGACATTGTTAGCATTTGTCACATTTTTGTTTGCTAATTTTCGTATTTACACTTCTTATTAACGCGTTTTTTGAGGTCACGAACACCCGCGCTCGCTTCATCCAGCAAAGCAGCTGGCGGCGAGAACGCGCGAAATGGTATGTGCTCCAGTTGCACAGCGACTGTTTGCTTATCAATTCGAATGTACAACAAAAAAGTGTTTTTAAATTTTATTTCATCTGTTATTTGGCTTTCTCCCGCGTCACGTTTCTGCCTATCTTTGCGCTGTGCAAAAACTTACAAAAAATTTATACATGCATACATATGTATGTATGGGTAAAATTTTTTTGCGCCTTGTCTCATTTAAATTTTTTCGCGGTCGCTCTCTGATAATGAAATCGAATTTTCATTGTTAATAACGCGTCTGCGAGAAGCAACAATAAAAAAATAATAATAATTTATTTACATACATACATACATGCAAACACAGAACCAAACTGAGAGGCATTTGCAAAAATGCAAGAACAACAAATTTTATTACGCAAATATATAGTTGACCCAATTTCAACGACGGCGTATCAGTAAAAATAATAAAAACAACAACGATAAAATATATGATAGATAAACAATTTTTATTTTTATACCACGCGGTGTGCTGTAGTGTTGTAGTTGTTGTAAGTTTTTTTATATTTTCTATTTTTTTATTATTTTTGTTATTTGTTATTAATATTTTTTGTTGTTGTTATTTTTATTGCTGTGCTTCTCATAATTCTAGCTTGTTCTTACTATTTATATGTTATTGTAACTTAAGCAACAGCAACAATAACAAAAACACCAACAAACATTTAGTTTCACTCAATCAGTTGAAGGACAAATGCACATCTGTTATCAGCGAAAAATCATCGAAATCAGTA
This sequence comes from Bactrocera oleae, assembly GCF_042242935.1. Classification (NCBI taxonomy): domain Eukaryota; kingdom Metazoa; phylum Arthropoda; class Insecta; order Diptera; family Tephritidae; genus Bactrocera; species Bactrocera oleae. The sequence continues at coordinate 9,593,230 of NC_091539.1, forward strand.
GGCGAATTTTATTTTATATTTTTTACTTTTTAATTTTTTCTATTTTTGTTTTTATTTAGTTTTTTTTGTTTGTGTTTTTTCTTTTAATTTTTGCTCTACTTAGAATATCACTGCTATAGGCCTATATATCTAGCGTGCTCTTAGTCTTGTTGTTTGCGGCACAAATAAACGCTGATTAAAGCGACAACAACAATAACAATGTAACCTAATTTTTAATGTTTTGAAAAGGTTTATCAGTGTTGACGGATTCTTCTGGGTCATATATTGGGGTAGGCTTACTACAATACAATAAAATTAAAAATAAATTTAAATCCAAAAAAAAGCAAATTTACTTATAACTAAAATAAATTAAATGTAAAAATTATTAAAATCAAAAATATAAATTAAATTTAAAAAAATTATAATATTAAATTAAATACAAAGAATAAAATATTAATTAAATTTTTCGTGTTTTGTGTTGACTTGTTCTTCTGGAACATATATTGTATTGGGTAGGCTTACTAAAGTTATATATACAAAAGACAAATTTAATTAAAATTAAAAAATTAATTAAAATTTAAAGATTGAAACAAAATACAAAAAATAAAATATTATTAATTTTTTTGTTGTTATAATTTTAATAAAAGTTTAAAAAGAAAAGAGGTGCTTATTTATCGATTGGAAATGCTTTTAGTATATTTAGAAACAATTGTTTTATTGTCTTTTTTTTCAGCAAATGGGTATATATACGCAATATGTGTGTACTTTTTTAGTAAATTTAAATTCATTTTCTCAAACCCAAAACACCAAAATATGTTTTTTTATATAATTATGTATTTTTTTAAATTTTATTTTGTAAATAAAAAAAATTAATTTAAATACATAATTTCAGTTTTAACAAACTCAGAACTATAATTTTTAAATTTTTCCATAAAAAATTACTGATATTTGTACTGTTAATTAAATTGAGAACAAAGCATTTAAAATATTCTAGAAAAAAAAAAAAATATCTCACTTTCTAAAATTAAATCAAAAATCTTAAATGTTTAAAATAAAATATTTTTGTCGAATTTATCATTAGGAACTTGTAAAAAAATTTAAAACAAAGAATTTTAAATTTAAAAAATGTAAAAGAAAAAAATATTTTTTTTAATACAACAAAAATACATAATAAAAATTAAATAATATGATTTTTGAAACAAACTATAATAATTAATAAAAAAATGAGTTTTTTAAATAAAAATATTTATAAAAAATTTTAAATTATATAAAGATACTATATTTATTACTTAATATAATTTTTTTCTGCTGTATTATAAAACAAAAAATTTTTAATATTTATTTTATACTTAAAGTTGGATTTAATTTAAATTTTTTTTTTTATTATTTATTTTTTTACATTTTTGTTTTACTTGTATTGTTTTAAATTTTTCAACTATTTTTTTATATTTTTTTTTCAATTGTTTTTTTATTTAAAGTTTTATTAAATTTAATTTTTTGTTATTTTTCCATTTTTGTTTTGCTCTCTTATAAATACAAATTTTCTCATGAGCAATACTTTATATATTTTCAGAAATAACGATATTGAATATTTCAAAAAACAAAAGCACAAAAGCGAAAAATATTTACCTATTGCATTAACTGCAAGTTTCTTCTCAATTTCCATTGACAATTATGCGCAATTAACCTAATTTCTGATTGACAAGTGTGTACAGTTATAGTTCATACAGTTTTCGTTGCCTAAAATGCATACATATATATGTATATTTATAAACATATAGTATTTACACATACTCGTATATATAGTGCGATTTTAGGTGCAAGCCAAATAAATAAAAAATATTTGCACACACATTCACATATATTGCTTATTGCTGCTGTTGTTGTTGATATATTCGCAAATTTTCAGTCATTTTTCACTTTGATTGCATAGCTTATAGGTATACGAACATATGCACTGACATAGGTAAATTGACAGGTATTTAGAAGCAGTGTAAAAAGTGCTCACAGAAGTATTTTTTTGTATTGTGTATGTGTTATGTATATGTACATTATTTATATGCATATGCATTTATTTGTGCCGTTATTTAAATTGTCATCGATGGCTCAACGACCTGTCCACTAGTTTTGCCTTCACCTCATTTAGCGGCAAAATTTCGCTGAATCACTACCCTTTTCGTTTTCATAACTTACAAAACAAATATATTATATTTATATAAATATAGGTATATATATAATATTGTATTAATCAAATAAACCATAAAAATATCCAGAAATCTTGCCCCACTTTTTGGTAATGAATTTTATTGTATTTATTATGGTTTTTTGTTTTTGGGAAACAAACTAGATGCAAGGTTGCAATTTTCAATTCTTACTTTTATGTACCGTTACATATAGTATACATGTGTTCTATATTTTTTTGCTTTAATACTTGACATTTGCATTGTGCAAGCAACTTGAATTTAAATTCAAACGCACAATGCGGTCAAGTACCCGATGTTGTAGCGAAGGCACATATCAAACAGAAAAACAAATAAGTAAAAATTTAATGCATAATTGAAAAATATAAAATAACAAAAGATCTAATTGAATAAATGTAAAAATTACAATAACTGCATTTAAATAAATAATATTTCTTAACATTAGCTTTAAATTATAAATATTGTTTTTTTATTAAATAAAATTTAAATAAATTATAATTTAAAAAAAAATGGTTAAAATTTTTTTAACTAAAAAATAAAAAAAAAAAATATATATAATTAAAAATAATACAATAATTTTAAAAATTTTAATTTTTATGGATAAAGATTTTATAACATTTGAATTTGAAAGAAAAGTTAAAATCCGCATCAACCTGTTAACTGAAATTTAAATTGAAAAGCGAAAATTAAATTGCAAATTGAAATAAAAGTGTTTAAGAATACAAATTTTCTAAATAAAAGAATTTAAACTACATATTAAAAAAAAGATAAAATAACTATAAAAAATTTAGTAAAAAAAAAAATAATAAGAAATTAGGTTAGGCTAGGTTAATCTGGTAGGCTTGTGAGCCACGCATAGACCAGTTTTGGTCCTTAGCAATGCCAGTTGGAGTGTCGTTACGTAGTTTAAGAGAAGTAGTCATCCTTCAGGATGCCCCATAGCAAAAGCAACAAATAAAGCAAAAAATTAGATATTTATCCATTTTCTAATCAATATTTATATAAAAAAAATGAAATAAATATTTATCAGAAAATAAAGTTTAATTTTTAATAAATGTTTTGTCCGTTTAAAAGTTGTTTTTAAAAAATATATATTTAAAAAAATATTTTAAACTTAAAATCAAACTAATTATTATTTTTAATTTTTAAAAATTACTTGGAACTTTCTTAGATATATTTTTACTTACGGAAAGTTTTGTGATATTAAATTTACAATATTTTCAAAATATACAATTTAAAATAATTTTACAATTAAATTTAAAATAATTACTACTCTAAATTTTTTTAAGAATTTTTTTTTAATAACATTTAAATTTATTTCAAACTTTTTTTACGTTTTTAAGTTGTGATAAGCGTTTTGATTCCAAATTTATGATTTTTGTAATTTTATTTAAAAAATTTTTTTTATTATTATAATTTTGGAGACTTTTTTAAAAAGTTTTAAGCTTTATTTTTTTTTTTATATAATTTTGTTTCAATTTTAGATATTTTTTTTTAAATATTACTCTTTCGTTGGGAATTTTATTAGAATTTTTTAGTAGTTATATTGTTTTTTAACATTTTATTATTCCTCAAAGACCATAAATTAGTGTTTAGTTAAGTCTTAAAAATGTATCAAATTTAAGTACAACTGCATATTTTCTTACACACATACATACCCACACATGCAATTCTTGTTTACGACACAACTTATGCGTCAGCGACGTGGCGTCCCACTTTTCACGACAAGCATTACAAAATCTCCCAATTTTCCGATGGAAAATTCCAAATCACTGCAATACGTCGCAACTTTTTATCGCAGCAGCAACAACAACAGCAGCATGCATTCAAAAACTATAAAAATATTAATTAGAAAAATAAAGCGCACAGCTCGCCGAAGAAGCAGCAGCAAAAGTGAAGTGGCAACCTAAAAGATAATGAAAAACAAAAACAAATATACAAGTACCGACGAAGGCATGATAAAAGCGTCAACAGCAATTAGAAAATGAATGTCGAAACGCAACAATATTGAGAATAAGCAATTAACGGAACTTTATTTTAGAATCAAGATAATTCGAAATATTTCTTTGCTTGTCAATATGATTCACCCACTGGCCCATTTTCCATTCACTGACAAGCGACGAAGGCATGCGCGCGGACAGGTGCAGGGCAGGATGTCTTCGTTTTTCACTTATGGGCACTTGAAGTCGGTGTTTACTCATACACATACTTCTGTTCATATGCTCTCATGCGGTATTATTGTTGTTTACCACAAATGAAAATTAAGAAACATACTTAAGCTGCAAGTAATCGATGAGCAATAATTTTATTAGACAATTTTTGAGTAAAACGCTTAATGAACTTAGACACCGGCCCCGAAGCTTCCATTTACGCTCACTGAATGGAAGTACTCAAAAAATTCCCCGATTACAATTAGCTCCGAACTTACCCAAAACGGAACAATGAGATATCTTCCCATGTCTTCTGAAACAGAAGAGTGCTCAAAACATTTGAATAAGATGAGTCAGATTCAGAGCAGACTTCTTACGAACTTTAAAAACTAAGAGAGGGAACGCATCTCCTGCTTCCGTATTTGTCGGCTACATTCTGCCACAAAAGCATGCACCCGAAGTTCGTCAGAAAGGTGCTTACGAGGTACACCATATTTAGATAAATGCAGGCAGATAAGCTCTCGATTAGAGCATGCTTCTTATAAACTTTGAAACATTAAAGCGAAGGAACGCATTTTCGGTGAATTTTTTACGTGTTCTGAAAGTAATCGGTTTTGAAGGATCTTATTGAGTCCAATGGACGAAAACTTCGTTCCTAAGGATCTTTCAGTAAGATCTCAAAGACATCCATGACTGTATGTTACCTAAAAATATTACCTAGAAAAGATATTCTCCGAATGGCAGAGTTCCCTAAAAATGTACGTTACAGCAGATACCGTATGGTCTACTATGGTAAATAATAACTGTATTATCTGAAAATCTAATTAGAAGGCGAAACATTTGGATCTTATGAAATTGGGTTGAAATCGAAGATAGATGTTTTGACTTAAGTTTATAGAGTTTTCTTTTTCGAAATTATCTTATATATAATGATAATGATCTTGGTACAACGAGTATGGAGTCAGTATTCGAGTGCGTTGAAATTACGATTCATACTTCGACCTTAAATCTATTAAATGTCAACTCATCCGGCACTACTCATCTAACATGTATGGAAAAATATGTGCTTTTTAAACATTCGTATGAAGTGTTGATATTTTTTACTAAACCTTGCTAAGAAAGAGGGTTTCTATTTACAACCTAATGGTCTTCCAATCAAAATATCTATAATTCCTTGCTGCTTGTATTTCATTCTTCTTTAGTTACCCCCTTTAGAATTCCCTTTCTTCTTCCTATCCCTTTGTTTCATATTTTAGAGAAAAAAGACTGAGGTGGACGTTTGTTTTTTACAATTGCAGTAGTTATGTGATGGTATATACCCTGTAGGAATGATTAGCTGTAATGTTTTCCATTCCTGATACGGAGAACCGACCTTCCAGGAATTGAAAATCTAATAACGATATCTGAGGTCTGGCATATTTCAGACATGAAAAAGCTACTTTTATATGTTACTGGTCGAGCCGTTGGAATACTTAATAAACTTTCTCTAAAAGGATGAAGATATCGGTTAAGCATAGAGCTAATTATACCCTGATCAGGGTATACTAAGTTGACCACGAAGATTGTAACACCCAGAAGAAAACGTCGTCCATCTGTACGCTAGTCTGTCTGCATATCTGCGAACAAGGTGCACAGTTTTTCGGACATTGATTTGACATTTTGCACACATTATTTTCCCCCTAAAAAGTTGCTCATTTGTCGGATCCGCCGATATCGGATTTTTATAGCATATAGGTGCCATACAATCTGATCGATTACAATTAAGTTCTTGAAGTAAAAATTTCTTTTTGACAATATATCTTCATGAAATGTCACCTGAATTATAGTCCAAGTCAATAGTACAACCTCCGAAGTAGTTGTTCTGATCGGTATATAGCTGTCATATAAACTGACGCTCAAAATCAATGTAAAGATCTTTTTATACCCTTTGATAGTACAATAAATGTAGCCGTGAAGGGCTTTATAAGTTCGGTGCTACCGAAGTAGTAAATTCATTTAGATTTGTGAAAAACTAGTTATAAGTGAACAATTTTGCAGACTAGTTTTAACATAGAATTTCATATTACTGAATTTTTTTCCTGCTGGGTAATTTTGAGCAAACAAAGGTTGCAGTGAGGCGTACGAGACGAGCCAAAGGTATACATTCTTGTTGTTGGCATCAGACGTTGAATGTTCCTGCTTTCATCGACGCATTGTGGTTATGGCTGCAACGGGTGACGGGTGCAAACAGGTGGCAACTACAAACACATACACACACACACATATATATATATATATATATATACACATGCATTGAACGGCTGCTACATTTGTTTACTCGTTGTATATTTGTGTGTACGTGTGTAGTATGTACACGTCTGTGGTGAGGTGTGCTGTGCTCGGCAATGTGCTGCTGCTGTTGTTGTTGTTGGCGGTGTTGCAACTTTTATCATGGCAGTTCTTCAACCTTTCACCTACTTTTACGCGCTTTCAAAACTTTTGTTTATAGCATGCGACTATGGTGGGCGGCGTTGTTGTTGTTGTGTTTGTTCTTGTTGATGTAAGCAGTTGTTGTTGAAATTATTTTCTTCTTATTTTATAGTTTTTTTTGTAATTTTACTTTTTGCTGTTGACGTCGCTATTGCTTAACTGCATTTTTAAAACTTTTTTCAATTTTGACTGCAAGAATTTTCTTTTCGATATTTTATTTTATTTCGCCATTATTTCCCATGCTTTGTCTTGAGCAAAAACAAATTACAAAAACAAATAATATCGTCTTCTTATTATCTTAGAAATTCATCGCCGCCACATAGACTTCTGTAGCTTTGAGAGTCATTCACCGCCGCTGACAGTTTGACAGTTGCGCAAATAAACAAGCAGTGTTGCATTTTGACAGACAAATGAGCTGTCTCTCGGCTGACAGCAGCGCGGGGTATTAAGTACTTGTAGTTGATTTTTTTTTATGTTTATTTTTATTAAATCGAAGTATTTAAGAAACTACTGCTGCGTCGGAAGCTGCTACAGAAATATGTGAAAGGTTGTGGGCGGAGCTGTCACATTCAGCAAATAGAAATGTCATTGCAAATGTTTGCTCTCATTTTCTCATTGAATGTTGTAAGTATTATAGATAGATAGCTGGCATATTGAAGTTGTATTGATACAGCTGTCTGCAGGACTGGGAAGGTGAAACTATGTGTTCGGGTTAAAGGTGGATAAATGTAGAATAGCACAGTGGAGCAAAGTGTAAATTTTTTTCAAAAGATTAAAAAAAATTTAAATAGCTTAATTACATTTAATATTAAAACAAAAATTTATTGACATTACTTAATTAAATATTTTAGAAAAATTTGGAAAATCTAAAAAATAATTCTTTATTTTTAATTCCCACTTACCAGTAATTACATACGATGATTATGTTATTTTAAATAATTGAAAACTATGATAAAAACTCTTCGAAAAATTGATTTAAATAAGTTTACACAAAAATTTAATTAAAAAAATGCTCACTTAAGCAAAACGCAAGAAAAATTATTACTTTACTAAAAAAAATTTAACAAAATTTATACAATATAACATAAAAAAATTGCAAATACAAATTAAATAAATTTTAAATATATTTATAAAATATTTAAAAAAGGTTTAATTAAATTAAAACAATAAATACATTTTTAGTATACTTACGAAATTTTCGTTTTTGCTTTTGAGTGAAAAAATTTGGATGTTACACATTTCATTCCCGATATGAAATGTGTGATTTATTTTGATAATTATCTTCTGGAAAAAGAAAAATTAAATATATATATTTTTGAATTAAATTTTTTTTTGTTTGAAGCAAAAATCACTGCCATTTTAAAATTTTTTTAGATTTTAGATAATAATTGTGCAATTTATATAAAATAAATTTTTCTTCTGATTTAAAATTGTTTTCAAAGCGCCAGAGAAATTATTATTTAAAAACGGGTGCATAGAAATGAAAAAAAATTAAATAAATTTAATTAAATAAATTTAATTTTTAGACAAAAATAATTAAAATTAATTTTATTTTTAGATAAAAAGAATTAAAATTAATTTTATTTTTACATACTATTTTTAAACTAAATGGGTTTTATATTGCCAATATAAACTGTGAGATTTACTTTTGCAACACAAAAAAAATTAATAATTAAATAAAATAATTTTTTTTCTATAAAATTAAATTTTTTGTTTTGAGTAAAGATCATTTTGATTTTGCATCTTTTATGGTAGTTATTGACTGTGAGAGTTATTTAAAAAAAAAAAAAGTAGAAACAAAATCAAAAAATTAACAAAATAATAAATACTATTTAAATTTATTTATAAAAATTTTTTTTTTTGATTGTGAGGGAAAAAAATTAGATTTTTACCTTTATTACCGATATCAATTGTAAGATTTATTTTTTAATATTTCTCTAGAGTTAGATGTACATGCATATACATGTATCGAAGTATTTAAAAGAATATAAAAATCAATTGTAAGGAAAATCTGTGCATACGGCTATGAGTGATTATATAGCGCACCAACTTTGAAACTTACAAAGCATGTTGAAGCGTAAAAGCTGAAAGAGGCAATAAAATGGCTCAAAAAGATCTCAAAAAAAGCTAGTAAATTCTGTTAAATAGAAAGCAATTGAAGAAAAACTTTTCTGTGATCGGACAAAAGCAACAGGGACTGCGCAAAATTGAGTGAATGTAAGATGAAAACAACATTTCTAAACATTTTCAAAACAACTCCAAACTGCTAAAAAATAATATATAGAAAGTATAGTAGTTACCATTTATGTTGAGGGATAATTCTTTTATACTCTCTGAGAATACAATCTGTGTTGAAGTGCGGAATGTTTACATTTTTGAAACCAAAATCTTTGACATTAGAATATTATACCTAGCAGAACCTAAAAAGTGGGAAATCAGTCAAAAGAAATGTAGCTTTTTACATACCTTCTAGCAAGAGTTCTATTACTCAGTTCCTGCACTCATCAGTTCAGTTCAAAAACACCCCTTAAGACGTTTTGTAGCAGGTTGAATAATAAGTTTCTTACTGTGTCCACCGGTCATTGATAAAGGAGTATCTTCAAACTTCGAGCATGAAACTAGAGAAACTGAGCATTAATAAAGTCACATAAAAACCAAAATCCGAAAAAGAACTCTTTTGTGGAAGCTTTGAAACAAACGAACTCAGAGGAACGCACTTTTGACATCGTCAACTTTTAAGCTGTTTTGTAAAGATTTTTAATGATGGAAATTTTCTACTTAAAAAGATTTCAGACTGTCAACTTAGCAGGATCCTACCTGCGAATCCTTTTTCGTGCTGATTACTATAGCTCCGATTTCCATAAGCATTAAAGAGTCAGTGAATGTGATAGGCCAGCTCATTAGATTACGGGTTCATCAAAGTAACGTTTTCTTTTGAAACTGCATTGGGTTGTTCTAAAATTGATGTATAGTTTTTCAAAATCTAGCTGTGTTCTACAAAGAAATCTAGAATCATGGGTTCTACAAAGATAAGTTTTCTTTAGAGCTGGATAGAACTGTTCCACACGTTCATTTAATGAGTGTGTAGAGAGTTTCAGACAAAAAAACAAATGTGTTTTTTGGTTCTCGATATTTAGCCAAACATCATACAAAGACTCATTAAACATACATACATTTCGAATTTAGCTTTTTGGCAGTTGCTTTACTTGCTGAAGTCTGAAAAATTTGATAATATCCGATTTTAAGCAAATTCCACTAATGTACTGAAACTACAGAGCTTCTTTTCACCAAAACCTCTAATGAAAGACTCTACGTAAAGCCAAATAACTCTAAAAATTTTCAGCTTCAACAAACAGCTCACTAATCAAACTTGACTTTACATCGAAAACTACTACAACAACAAAAGCAGCAAAACTTCAACTTAGAACGCCGCTTGAGGTCACCAAAGCCAATGCTATCAGCGAAGTCGGAGAAAAAAACAAAACAAAACGGAGAAACACACAACCAGCACCACATGAAAGACGTCCTTCAAACTTCACGGTGGCGATAATTTTTGCCCTGAAGTTCAGGCGTGAGATAGAAATCAGAACAACATCGAATTACTGTGAACAAGTTAAAAATTATCGAAAACAGCATGAGCTACTAAGTCGTAAGAATATTTCAATGAAATACAAACAAAAAAAAAAAAAGAAAAGAAAAAACAAAGCTGAATATACAAACAAAAGCCAGATTGCAACTTAGTTGCTTAGCAGTGGCAACTTCTTGGCGGTAGAAAATCTGCGCCGAACAAATCACGTTTATTGCGCATAAATTGGCTTAGCGGGAGCGTGAAGCGCTGCAGATAGTGTTGTTGTTGTGGTTGGAAATGTTGTTATTGGCATTGTATGGTTACCGGCAAGCAAATAGCTGTGATGTGATTTTGTATTTATTGTTTTTGATGTTGTAATTCTTGTTACTGTACTAGTTATTATTGTTGTTGTTACTATTATTATTAATATTGTTGTTGTCAATGTTTTTACTGCAATATTTATTATTGTTGTTTTAATTTTTATTATTGTTGTTGTTGTTACTATTATTATTAATATTGTTGTTGTCAATGTTTCAACTGCAATATATATATGTTATTGTTGTTAAATTTTTTAAAAATTTTGTGTTGTTGTTGTTGTATTTATTTTTGTCGTTATTATTGTACTTGTTGTAGTTGGTTTTGTTGTTGTCATTATTATTGTTGAGTTTATATTTGTTGTTGTAGCAGCTATATTCACTGCTGTTGTTGTTGCTGTTGTAGTGGCACACTCATCTACAAAAACCGCTCGGCTATTTGCCTGATTTTTCTGCTCGCTCATTTGCTATTCGCTGCATTTCCATTGGCAACTCTTTTCTCGGCTCTTCTGTTGTTGCCAAGCAGCCAGCCGCCAGTTGTCAGCTGCCGTCACGGCAGCCGGGTAGCAACTATTTGTATACATATGCATGTTTTTGTTGTTGCTGTTGTTTCGAAACGATTACATTGGCAATATGTGGCAACTTTGCAGTTGTAACGTGCAGAGTAGCGTCACAACAAATAACAACAACACTGGCGGCAGCAGCAAGTAGCGGGTGACATATGCCCAAATGGCAATAAACGCCCTTGGATGCATACTGTGGATGTCGCCATGTCGTTGACGGTGGCTGGCAAGCGTGTAATGTGCTTGTTGTTGACAAATTTGTTGTTGTTGCTTGTTTTTGTTGTAGATGTTCTTATAGCGACTGACGTCGTTGCAACGTGCTTGGTGGCTATTTATATGCTCTTCGTGGCAGCTTAGAGCAAACATGATGTGCAGGAGAGCGTATGTGAGAGCTACATATGTCATTGGCTCTCGTTCTAGCTCTCCTGTTTGTCTTTCCTTGAGTTTTTGTGCGGAGTAATGACAGGTGTGGAAATTATTGTTATTTAAATTTAATAAAGTTGGTCGTTGTGCTTCAACCGAGCTTTGATTAAGTATCTTTAATAACTATCCTTAAAAACATTTCAATTCACTTTCACTTAGAGCTTTCACTTGTAAAAAGCTCTGAAGAAATTTGAAAATCTTAAGTGAACTGATGTGTTACATTTATTGTAAGTCACAAAATAGTTATAAAAGAAGCTTTTACCTTTTTAAATCAATCTTTATCTATTAGTGTGCAATGCCTTAAGCTTTCACTTGAAGATATTTAGAAATTTTGGCGATTGTATTTTCTCTATTTATTAACACTAACAATATTGTGTTTGTTTCACTTTTAACAGAACTTTTAATGTTAATAGAGCTTTCACTTAGAAAGAGCTTCAAACAAATTTGAAAACTATTATTGAACTAAGGGAACAAACTCTAGAGCTTTGACAAGTACAACGATGTCATGTCATGTATTTCCGTTTTCGTTTTGAGACCTTGAGATTGAGTATCGTTTTAAATACTAAGTAATGGTGCTTTCGGTGGTTGTACTGGTCTAGGCAGAGAAACATAAAGCTGGTTCTGCTGAAATAACTTAATAAATGAAGCTTTTAAGTGCTTTTTCGTGGCTTTTTACGTCTTCATAGGTCTTTCGTAAAACATAATATTTACAAAACATTTTTCTTATATTTCTGGAACGAACATTTTTTATAAATTTTTTTTTATATTTTATAAGCTATAATATTCGCAACATACGCTTTAAACATTCGTAGATTAATTTCAATTTAAATTAAAAATTTGAAAGCTTATTTGGAGCTTTTTTAGTCTTCTTAAGCTTTACGTTTCGAAAAACGTGTTTTAATTTTTTTTCTTCTGGTAATATTGCTAGAATGAATATATTTTCATTATAACTTTCGGAGCTTTCAATAGTAAATTTATATAAGAAGCTTTCAAGAGCTTTTTTGCTGCTATTCAAGAACGCTTTAGTAAAATCTACATATCCAACGACGTAATCTTAGCAATAATTCAATCAATCATTCAAACAGTAACGGAACATTTTTCGCACCATTTGTTATAGGTACTAAATTTCCACGAACCTGCCCGCTGCATTACTCACGCCAACAAATTCACACCTTTGACGTGGTTCTTCTTTTGCAACTCATTGCAAATTCCCACATACCTACAGCGCCTCACACGCTCTCACCTATCAGCCTTGCGCGCTCACGTCCTTTCGAACGCGTCGCAGCGCCGACCAACCGCATCGGTCACGTCGCATGGCATGGCGGCGCTGTGGCCGCACACCAAGGCGTTCGTTCGGTCACTGACATCGCAGCCTTGCACCGGCTTTGTTGGCTTTTCTAATGCAATTCCAATACGTTCGTACTCGTATTTGCAGTTTTGTTGTTGGCGCGCATGTTTTTGCGCACATTGCTTCGGTTTGCAAGCAAGGCGCTGTCGTTGGTTATTTATGGGTGCACGGCTGTGTATATACCATATACAAGTGTATGTGTGCCTGTGTGTGTATGTAGATGTTTGTGCATTTGCAAATGCAACGCGAATTTGGTGGAAATGAAGGCGGGCGCATATTAACAGTGAGCTTATTTAATTCTTATTGCTTTTGAACTGCTGCTGTCATGGCTGCCACTTATGTACGTGTGTGTACATTTTGGTGGTTGTAAAACATTTTTATTACACCATTTGTTATTTGTGCAATTACTAACCTACTGCAAGGCACATTGAGGTAGGCTAGGGTTCCCAGTTGACATTTAATATGAATTTTGAAAAACAAGGAAACAAAAATTAACTATAAAATTTTTTTTTATATAAATCAAAATGTAAAAAGTTGTACGAAAAAAATTATAAAAATTAATTAAAATTTTATTAAGTTACTAAAAATTTTAAATATTTTAAACTAAAAAAAATTAATAAATAACTTTTATTTAAATAAAAAAAAAACACTAGGAAAGAAAGAAGGGGCTAATATCTACTTAAAGCAAAAAAAAAAAGTTTTGCCGGTACTAACCAAATGGAAAGTACATTGAGATAGGCAAGGGTTGCCAGTTGCCAGTTGTCTTTAGGTGTGATTTTCCACAACTAAATATAAATTTTAATGCAAAACAACTATAGTACATTTATTTTAAGTTATTATTGAAAAAGTAAGAGCGAAAAAAATTCCATTAAAAAATGTTTAGCACAGAAAAGTTTAATTAATTAATTAAATCAAGTAAACAAGAATATAATTATTAAAAAAATTTTGAACACAAAAACGCGTAGAAAATTTTCTTAAAAATATTTATCGATATAAGTTTAATTTTTGCAGTCAAATTATTTAAATTAATATGGAAAAAATTATATTTGGTGCAAAATAAAAAAAGGACATAAGGATTATTTTATTTGACAAACTAATAATTAAATTGTATTTCTGGAAATATTTAGACTCGAGGTTTTAAATAATGTAAAAATATTTTTTATGGCAAAATAATAATTATCAAATATCATAAAACTTTTAACACTTAATTTTGTTTTCTGCATGTTTAAAGGTTTAAATTAATATGTTTAATGTCATTTTTAAATTATAACCAAACATTTTCATATTTCTTTTTATATATGTGTTATTTTTCTAGTACTGATTTTTTGTGATGTTGGCATGTTCCCAATAAACATAATTAAATAAAAAAAATTTTTGTTTTTAAAAATGTTTAATTAAAAATATTTTTGTTTTTTTTGTAATGTTTAAATAAAAAAATTTTTATTTTTTTTAATATTGTTAAATATATTAAATTTTTAAGAATATAAAAATAGATTATGTTTTAAATATTTTGCAGGAAATAGACAATTAATTAATTAAAAATATTGAAATAAAATATGGTAAAAAATTTAATTTTTAAATAATTTTAGATTTTTAAATAAAACAAAGTAAAAATTAGCCATTGAAATATAAAATATTAAAAGTATTTTTTTTAATTTAGTTTTAAATACTTTTTATTTCTAAAATAAAAGTAAAATTAAATTGTTATTTTTAAAGTTAATATAAATAGGTAAAAAAAATATTTTTTAAACATAAAAATTAGAACAAAAATTTAACTTAAAAAATTTAAAATATTAAAATAAATAAAAAATAGTATATAAAAATGACATTTGTAAAACAATTTAAGGTTTTTAATTGTGACAAAATAATAATTAGCTAAAAAAATATGAAATTTTGAATACTGAACAAAAAGCATTTTTCAAATTTGTTTTTAAATATTTGTTATTTTTGTATTATGTATTTTTTTTGATTCAAAAATAAATACATAAATATACTATATATGTAGGTATATTATTTATTTAAAGGTATATATTATTTTAACATTTTTTTTCTTTTTTTTTTCATTAACTTTTTTGCTTTAATTTTTATTGGAATTCTTTATTTCTGTAGTGTATTCAATTTTATTATTATTTTTGTATGCTGTATAATGGATATTTTTGTGTAAAATTTAAATATGTTTTGTTAAAATTTTTATGAAAAACTTACAATTTTTTTTAACTGTTACGCTACAACAATACTAATCAATCATCAATTTTACTTATGCATGCGCGAATGAGTCTATACCTGCGAAAGCTTAAGTCCTCAACCTTCTGCTGGCGTTGGTATGTGTGTGTTCATGACTAAGTTTTTCCCCTAAACTTATTTTATGTAGTATATAATATGTATACTTTTACATATGTACTCGTTTCTATCTACAGCCCTTCTTAGCGAAGGTAACAGGCGATTGAACTTTTGCCTTACAAATTCGCATATAATGTCATGCAAGTATAAGCTAGGTGCATAAATATAAAATATATTTACATATGTATTTATACACACATAGGCAATAATGTGCATTGGCCTGTAAAAAAAATATATATTCAGTTTTATGTATATGTTTAGTTATAGTTTTCTAATGCATTTTTCTAATAAGGTTGGCCAACCTACTCAATGCTAAGCTGTCATTGAATTTATTTGACGAGATTTTATGCTTAAAATCTTATTTCAAAAATCCCAAACACAAAATGAACTCAAGTAGATAATAACCCTTATTTAAGAGTAAAATAATTTAAATAATTAAAAGTTTACAAAATTTCCAGAAGTTAAAAACAAATTATTCTAAATAAATACGAAAAGCCATGTAATCACAAACACTAAATTGATCAGTTGGTTACACTTTTCAAAAATTTGTAACTTGCTTTTGCTGTTAAGACATAATTATTATAAACAAGAAAAAACGTTAACTTCGGTTTGACTGAACCCTTTACAAAAACAATAGACTCCATACAAGAACTTGTTTTTGAACAGCCAGTTTGTATAGCAGCTATGTGCTACCAATTTCTACAAATTCTTCAAAGATTGCACCATTGCTTTAGACAACAATCCATGCCAAATTTCGTGAAGACATCTTGCCAAAAAAAAGTTTCCCTTACAAGGCGGATTGTTCAGTTTGTATGGCAGCTACATGCCATAGTCATCCGATATCGGCGGTTCAGACAAAAAAGCAGCTACTTGGAGACAAAATAACGTGTGCAAAGTTTCAGATCGATATCTCAAAAGCATAAGGAATCATTCGCGTATAGAATGACGGGCAGATAGTTATGGCTAAATCGACTCAGCTCGTCATGCCGATTATATATATATATATATTTTTTTTTTTTGTTTTCAAGTCTATCTCACGTTTTCTTCTGGCTGTTACAAACTTCGTGGCAAACTTAATATACCCTGTTCAGGATATAAAAATTATCGGTATCGAAATTTTATTAAAATGAGATGGCAATACTTGCCATAAATTAAAACAATTGGCAATCCTATTAACCGATTATATCTCCAAAGTTATATCAGTATCAAGTTATTTAGTTATATCATTTCAACTACAATTGTATTTAAAAAAATAATATCTTTTTATATAGGTGGCAACTCTATTTGTTTAATAATATTGTATTAGTAGAATAATTCAAATATATTTAATTATAACATTGTAATTAATTTTTATTTTACCAAAATTAATATTTTTATTAATTTTAATGTTTTTTTCTCTTTCTAGCGTACGATCTTCAGTCGCTGCAACGGTGAGTCATGCAAAATATACTTCTAAACTTTTTTATAGAAATACTTATAATTATTTTCTGAAATCAAAATTTCATATAAATATGGCGCCCAAAGCGAGACTCCTTTTAAAATCCTAATTTTGACATAAAGCATACAAACTGGGTGTTCTTGCTTTTTTTATTTTACAAAACCTTACGGTGTTATATAGTCCACTACTTCTAATCTTTCTTTTTATTGTATGAGGGATATTCTACGACAAAGCTTTTTTTTACAGAAAGTATTCCATAGAACTAAAATTAACTCTAGAATGCCATAAAGGTTTTGTTCATTCCAAAGCCGTATATGAGAGAGAGATTCAGTGAGAACTACTATATTTTAAGAACTCTAGATTTCGAAACATTTTCATCAGATCTTTCCAAGTGTTAGATTTACTATTGAAGCAAGCTTGTAAAAATTTGAATATCGGGATTCTAGTGATCGAGCTTTCTAATTTTTTTGCGTTCACTACTCTTAAATAACTTCAATTTTATTGACATCGCTTCATTTTACTACAATTTCACTGAAACTGTCGCACTGTACAAGTACCTTTATTAACGCGAGGGCTTGCGACAAGGAATGCATAGACTACTGACGGCGACAGCAATTGGGTAGGAAGACAAATGGAGTGCAGCGAAACGACCTCGAAACTATGCCAATGCCCTGACTAGAACACGAAGGCTGTCAACTCGATGGTCATAGAATGAAAAGTGAATGAGCGGCATTAACAAAAAAACGGCAAAAAGAAAGAAAAAAAGAAAGGCGAAGAGGGAGCTGAAGAAGGTGAGCTTATGTAGAACTTTAGCAAAATAGGGTTGCCGCTGCAACATTTGAGGTAGAAGTAAAGTAGTTTTCCGATTGAAAGTTGGTGGTGCTGTGGTGTAAACAAGGAAGTGCAAGTAAGCACTAAAATTTTCGGGATAGATAGAAGAAGGTATAGAATGAAATAGGGTCAGGCAATTTATGAAAGTAAACGGCGAGTGGCGCGTGTGAATAGACGGAAATCATGTGTGGAGCCACACACACACGCTGGCATTATGTAATCGCCGCAGAGTCATTACAAATGCAATAATGAAGTTTCATATCATGTGTGCGGCGCTTTCCATTGCACATTTTTGTGTACATTGTATGGCTGTACATGTATGTTGACCGTTAAATGAGTTGACTTACTTGGCGCACTGCCAATTTTCTGGGCTCCTGACCGACCACCAAGCACCCTGGCAGTGGCCATATGAAAAGCTATGTGTGCAACAAAATGAAAAAGGAGAATAAAAATATAGACGCATATAAAAATATGTAAAGTTAGATGTACATGCATATACATATATCGAAGTATTTAACAGAATATAAAAATAAATTGTAAGGAAAATCTGTGCATACGGCTCTGAGTGATTATATAGCGCACCAACTTTGAAACTTACAAAGCATGTTGAAGCATAAAAGCTGAAAGAGGCAATAAAATGGCTCAAAAAGATCTCAAAAAAAGCTAGTAAACTCTGTTAAATAGAAAGCAATTGAAGGAAAACTTTTCCGTGATCGGACAAAAACAACAGGGACTGCGCAAAATTGAGTGAATGTAAGATGAAAACAACATTTCTAAACATTTTCAAAATAACTCCAAACTGCTAAAAAATAATATAAAGAAAGTATAGTAGTTACCATTTATGTTGAGGGATAATTCTTTTATACTCTCTAAGAATATAATCTGTATTGAAGTGCGGAATATTTACATTTTTGAAACCAAAATCTTTGACATTAGAATACTATACCTAGCAGAACCTAAGAAAGTGGAAAACCAATCAAAAGAAATGTAGCTTTTAACATATCTTCTAGCATTAGTTTTATTACACAGTTCCTGCACTCATCAGTCCAGTTCAAAAACACCTCTTAAGACGTTTTGTAGCAGGTTGAATAATAAGTTTCTGAAAATTCTTGGCTTTCGTCACTGCCCTCAATAAGCAAAGTTGTAATAAAATCATGGCGGTCTCCAAGCGGCATCTCTTTACATGAGCTCACTAAACTTCAGATGCCTTCTTGATAAAACCGTGAAGATTTCTGCAGGTTTGTCAAAAATTAGATTAAAAGTACTCTAGATCCTGCAATTTGATGACACTTACCAGCCGAATCAAAAAATTAATAATATTGGTCATGGTTGTTTTACTGTGTTCACTGGTCATTGATAAAGGAAGTATCTTCAAATTCCAGTATGAAACTAGAGGAACTGAATACTAATAAAGTCACATAAGAACTAAAATCCGAAAAAGAACTCTTTTGTGGAAGCTTTGAAACAAACAAACTCATAGGAACGCAATTTTGACATCGTCAACTTTTAAGCTGTTTTGTAAAGATTTTTAATGATGGAAATTTTCTACTTAAAAAGATTTCAGACTGCCAACTTAGCAGGATCCCACCTGCGAATCCTCTTCCGTGCTGATTACTATAGCTCCGATTTCCATAAGCATTAAAAAGTCAGTGAATGTGATAGGCCAGCTCATTAGATTACGGGTTCATCAAAGCAACGTTTTCTTTTGAAACTGCATTGGGTTGTTATAAAATTTGATGTATAGTTTTTCGAAATCTAGCTGTGTTCTACAAAGAAATCTAGAATCATGGTTTCTTTAGAGCTGGATAGAACTGTTCCACAAGTTCATTTAACGTTTTTTTTTCGTTTAAATTGATACTAGTGATTGAAACTACTTTTTATGAATCCGAATTAGAGTTTCTTACCCTACTCCAGTGGACAAATTTTTAATCGAGGACGAACAGACTCGACGTTTCTTAATACGCGGTAATTGTCAATGAATTTTTGATTCCACTAGACACATACAGAGCTTCGTATCATGCCCATATAATGAAAGCTCTCATACCAAACCAGGAAGCAAAAGTTTCGAAACCACTAAACGACTGCCATGACACCCGTTTGTTTGCTCGCTCTAGTGCAACATTGACTCGTTGACCGAGTGGCGGACAGAAAAATTGCAATAACAAACTGCAATGACAAAAACTGACACAAAAAGTCGTACGTGAAACAAAAAGAGTACAGATAAATGCAACTGCATAACACACAATGCTAACAAAAGCAACAGAAATTACGAGAAAAAGCTTAAAATTGAAAAGATAATGTAAAACAGAGACAATAAAAGCGGAACATGTGACACAAAACGCCGTTAGCAGATATGAATACGACGCTGTGCGCCGTTGATGGACTGCAATGAAAACGAAAGTTCAACAAACTTTCACGTAACGGCTAAAACAACAATAACAGCAGCAAGCTGTCGCTACAACTACAACGAGAATAACATGAATTGGTAACAGAAGCCATCAAACAAATAGACTCTTGGTAAGGTGTTACATATCTAGGCGACATAACTACGTGCACGTATGCTAGCCAACAACAATAATAATGAGGCTTAAAGAGTTGGAGCGCGGCGCAGCGCGTGGTTGTTGAAGTCTGCTGGCCAACAATGCGAGCGCAGAGAGTGACGATATTTCTTTTGGTGCTATACATATGTGGATAAAGGCAAAGGGGTTGCGGGTAGTTTGGCGTTTCTGTGCAGATAAAACTTATCATAAAGGCCACGTGGGGTGTGCGCGGTTTGTAAACTATGTTAGGCTGCTTCGAATGCAATTATAGTGGTGGAGCGTGGCAAGCTTCTCAAATTTTCCAAATTTTCGATATAAAAAAACACGTGGTAGTTTTTCAGTGCTTGGAAAATGCAATTAATTAACATAGCATAGAAAAACGTCACACCACATGGCATAGCATTGTGAAACATAACATGATGAAACAAAACTTTGGATGGTATAGTAAAACTTAGCATAATGGAAAATAGATTTATCAAATTTAGGACAATAAAACATAACATAGCATAAGAATATATAATATAGCATATCAAAGTGAAACATAACACAATGGAAATTAGTATTAACGAACATAGTATTGCATAGTAGAACATAGTATAGCATAATTAAAAATAACATAGCATAAGAAAGCTTGGCAAAGCACCGCATTACATAACACCATATAGTGCTATTGAACATAGCATAACAAAATTATTGGAAAATAGTGCTATCTAACATAACATCACAAAACATAGCACAACATAACATGTTGAGAAATCAATGCTTTAGAATAGTCCAAGATTCATAAAAAAGCAAATTACAAATTTATAAGTAAGAGCGTCTAAGTTTGGACTTAGCTAAAAATTAAATACTTTCGCAACTTCCGCAATTTACCATATAAGAAGTGAAGACTTGAATGTCGAAATCGGCACAACGAAAGTTTTTCTATTCGATATATATATATTTTCGTTTCCGACAGCACAAAACTTTTGTTTAAAATTTTGTTGATTGAGTGGTGTAGTAAAAAGAAATCCATTATTTTGCATGAAATTGATTGCTTAATTATTTCTTTTCGTATCCAGCCTTATTCAAATGGTTCCAAATGGTTTTTTGTGCAATGTTTAGGCCCTGGACAATCGTATTCGATGTTTGAACTCGGCTATTTCCATTATTTGATCGATTTTTTCGATAATTGGTCTTCCAGAGATAAGTTACGCCATTTATGGGAAAAATATCGGATTTCTTTTTACTACACCTAATATTTAATGTATGCCCTAAACAGGGTATGTTATGTTTGCCACGAAGTTTATAACACCTAGAAGGAAACGTCGGAGATCCTATAAAATATATATATAAATGATGATATATATATATATATATATATATCCATGTCCGTCTGTCTGTATATACGCGAACTAGTCTCTCAGTTTTTGAGATATTGCTCTAAAATTTTGCACTCGTACTCAATATCGGATCACTATAGCATATATCAGCCATATAAACTGTAAACCGTAGTTAACGTTTTTTCTCGTTTCCTTTAGTAAACGATATAGTAGATAGTATAAAGTTAAGCGGAAAGCCAAATATCCACTTATTTTATATATAGGGTTGGAGAGAAGTATAGACCGATTTTATATGTTATATTTTTGGTACTTAACAAAATTATAGTCAACGAACTCTGCCCATCTCATTTTCATTCCGATATCACACATATGTATATATATTAGATAAAGTCGTTCGAAAATATTCTTATCTATCATTTCAATTTATTCTGATATCTCACATATATACTTATATATATTATATATGAGATAAAGTCGACCGGAAGATTGAATGTTCGCATCCGGGGACGAAATCTATAATTTTTAGAAGAGAACAACTCTATTTATACCTATGGCGGATCCACGGTAGGGTTTTGCGTGTCAAACCCTGCAGCAATCAATTCTAAAGTTAAAGGAGTTATCCGGGAACAAACTGCGTAGTAGGCATGGTTTGTCTAATTTCATACTGAGTCATTATATAGATGTGCAGCTGAAAGTCTATAAAATAAATATAATTTTATGTTTATGAAATCATTCGCTAGGCAGTTATCTTATTTTTTCTAGTACTGAGTAATACCGTTATATAACTAAAAGGTGAACATGATTATCAACTATTTTTGCCGATTTTTATACCACATTCTTTACCGTTTAATATATCTAATAGCTAATCTCTCTAATATAAGAGACCGATGCTCTGTTTTTATGCGTCACTCTGTTCCAAATCAGAACTGGCTAGAAATAATGATTACTGTAATATCGCAAATTTTTCTATATGAAAAACTATTTATCATAACTTGTTGCGGGTAGTGCGTCTGTTAAGCGTCAAACTGGCGCCGTCGACCGCGGCAAAAGAGAAAGGTGCCAATTGCACGCATGCGTACAAAGTGTGAAAAATCAAAAAACAAAATTTCAATAAATTCGGTAGCCAAAAAGCCAACGAAACACTTAACGCTAAAATTAAAACTTCAAAGCATATAATAATGACTGAAATAAACACCGAAATGAGAAGCCGTTGTTGTAAAATATGAGATTTTGTAGAATTGCGTGAAATATGAATTTGCGTGTGGTATGTCATAAATTTTAATGCCGTTTTAATACATTTTATAAAATTGTAAAATTTTTACAAACCAATTTGTCGTCATTCGCTTCTGCGTTTCTTTAATTTTTTGCTTGACTGCCATCAGCTGTTTGCCGGCCTCAGCGATTGCGTTGCTTCGTAGGTTGCCGCTTGGCTGCCTAACCAGTGACCTACTACCTTCGTAGCTGGCTGGCGGTGCGTTTGACAAACAATGGTGACTCAATCTCTTGATGATTACATAATTGATAATTACACATTTTAGTGACTGCAGTCCAGCGGTTGGCGATTTTTTTGGTCAACGAGGCTCGCTAAGCATTTGCACGTTTTTATAGCGGTTTTTATCAAAATATACTAAAAAGAGGTGATCGTTGGCTGCCTAAAAGGGGTTGGCAGTCGATCAACTAAGAAGATCGGTTGAAACGAGTGAAAATTAAGAGCTTGAGCTTCGAATATATACCAGGATTCGCATTGATAACTGACACGGCTCATCTCTTCTGAAGAGTCGCACTTTAACGTACATTACTTAAAATACTTAAAAAAAAATTCTTCCTCACAATCTTCTCATATAATATACCATTTTACGATTAAAAGTGGTTAGTACGATCCAGCAGTATTCAGAAAGATCGCGGTCGCATATGTAAGAAAGGGTGAAAGTACATAGCTGGAACTCCGAATTTGACGGATAAGGTAGATCTTCGTTTAAGTGACTAACTAGTAATGAAACCACAATGGAAATCAATCCAAACAATTTCCAAACAAGAAAAACTCTTCTTAACTTCGGTTGCGCCGAAGCTATAATACCCTTCACAAATACAAAGGCCCCTTACAAGAACTTGATTCCGAACGTTCAATTTGTATGGCAACTATATGATATAGTGATCTGATCTGTATAATAATTTGTTGCCATAAGCAATAACTAGTGCCAAATTTTGTGAAGATAGCTCGTCAAATGAAAGAGTTTTCCATACAAGCACTTCATTCCGATTGTTCAGTTTGTATGGCAGCTATATGCTATAGTCATCCGATCTAAATAATTTCTTCGGATATTACATTGTTGTCTCAAATAATAATCCATGCCAAATTTCGTGAAGATACCTCGTCAAATGAAAGAGTTTTCCATGCAAACACTTCATTCCGATTGTTCAGTTTGTATGGCAGCTATAAGTTATAGTGGTCCGATATCGGCCGTTCCGACAAATGAGCAGCTTCTTTGTTAGAAAAGGGCAGGTGCAAAATTTCAGATCGATATCTCAAAAACTGAGGGACTAGCTTGCGTATATACAGACGGACAGACGGACATGGCTAAATCAACTCAGCTCGTCACGGTGATCATTTATATATATACTTTATATGGTCTCCGACGTTTCCTTCTGGGTGTTACAAACTTCGTGGCAAAATTAATATACCCTGTTCAGGGTATAAAAATGTACCTAGAGAGAGTAAGTAGATCCCTTGCACGAACTTCCGAACTGAAAGGGCTGATTATACTTCAGTGTTGGGATAGCTTTCATTTCTTCCTGACGCCATCTTTGTGGGCGTGTGGAAATTACGAATTTGAGTCCGATGGTTCCCCACCAATCATGGAGGCTGAGATTCGACGAAGTATGCAGCTATGTATATTGACAAAGGTCGAGACACTAATCCAATACGTTCACAATGGTTGTGTGGATATTACGAACCAATGCTCGAAAATGTAGTTTACAAATCCCTATCATAGACAAGTTATAAGATTGATCTCCATTAAAGAAGTCATGCCGATGTTCAGAAAAGTTGAGAAGAGAGAAAGAACGAAAAACCGATAAATAAGCATGATTTCCGAAGTTTTTTTTACTATTAAACTGATTTTCTGAGTGCCTCGTAGCATTTCCGGAATCAAAACTAGAATAGGTATGTTAAAATCGCTTCCATACATATGGTACAAAAACTACAAACACATGTATTATGTATGCACACATATGCTTCGGTAAAGGCAGATTGAGAGCTTAAAGCTGTGAATGCAACAGCGAAACGCATTGCTCGTGCTCGTTGGCAATCAAAACCACGCGCGCGATTAATAAAACGAAAGCAACAGCAGAAGTCGAGGTACTCTCTCGTACAATGCAGCTAACTACGACAGCGCAGCAGCTGTAACAAGACACGCTGAGCGGCAGCGCTGCCGCTGAGAGACTGAGGTGGAGACAGCGTTGCGGTAGCAGCAAAGAAGAGCGTTACACCGTTGAGCGCATTGAGTGCTACACAAAAATAACAACAACAGCTGAAACAATAACAAAAACAACAGCAATTGAAGAGCAAATAGCGAACAGGCAACGCCAACGAAGTAGCAACGGGTTCAATGGCTGACCCAATTTCACAAACGACAACCACGTTGAATGTAAATATGTAGACGAAGTATGTGTATGCCTGTGTGTGTGTGTGTGTTGGTACTGCTGGCTTTTTATACAGAAAAAAACGAAATTATACGACGTTGACTGCAACAAATAAATAAATAATAACAACAAAAGCAAAGACAATTCGAAATATTGTTAATGGTAAGATTAAAACAAGTAAAATAATAAAAACAATAGGTAAAAATGAAAAAAATAAGAAAATTAAGGAAAAAAGATATACAAAAAAAAACGTATATAAATAAAACTAAATTAAAGTTGAAAAACATATATAAAAATATAAAATATTGTAAATAAAATAAAAACATAAAAAAATAAAAAATAATTAAAACAAGTAAGGAAGGGCTAAGTTCGGATGTAACCGAACATTGTATACTCTCGCAAAGTCAAATGGTATACTCGTTTGAGATTTCTTTGTGGATTGACTGATATTTTCGGTAGAAGGTCAACTATAGGCAGTGGGGTCCACATATTTAGTACTTAGGGGTTTGAACAGTTTTGGTTCGATTTAGACAATTTCTGGTCACAAGGTGGCATACTTTAAACGTATTATTCACGCAAAGTTTTACTCCGATATAGTCATTGTTACCTGATTTGCATAGTGGAAAGTGAAAGAATCAGATGGAATTGAAAATGGTGTTACATGGGAAGTAAGCGTGGTTGTAGTCCGATTTCGCCCATTTTCGCACTATGACATAGAAACATGAAAAGAACGTTACGCACCGAATTTGGTTGAAATCGGTTAAGCAGATCTCAAGATATGGGTTTTCACCTAAAAGTGGGCTGTGCCACGCCCACTGTCTAATTTTGAACGCGGTTCCTATAAAGTCATCTTATAACATCTCAGAGATAAAATTTAATGTCTCTGGCGTGTTTAGTGCTTGATTTATCGCGCTTTTAGTAGTTTTTAACAGTACCGTTATATGGGGAGTGGACGGAGTTGCCACCCGATTTCAACTATTTTCACACCGTCAATAGAAATGCTAAAAACATTTGCTTCTAGTGAATTTTGTTATTATAGCATAAACGGTTTAGGAGATATGCACATTAAACCTATTAGAGGCGGGACCACGCCCACTTTAAAAAAAAAGTTTTAACTGCAGATGCCCCTCCCTAATGTGATCCTGTGTACCAAAAAACAGTCTTGTATCTTATTGCGGAGCTTAGTTATGGCAAGTTATTTGTTTTTGATTAATGGCGTTTTGTGGGCGTGGCAGTGGTCCGATTACGCCCATCTGCAATACTAACCGTCTCACGGTACCATGAAACATGTCTACCAAGTTTCATAAAGATATCTCAATTTTTACTCAAGTTAGAGCTTGCACTGACGGACAGACGGACGGACGGACGGACGGACGGACGGACGGACAGACAGTCACCCGGATTTCAACTCGTCTCTTCATCCTGATCATTTATATATGTATAACCCTATATCTAACTCGATTAGTTTTAGGTGATACAAACAACCGTTAGGTGAACAAAACTATTAACTCTGTAGCAACAGGTTGCGAGAGTATAAAAAAGTAAATATTAAGAAACTTTTATAAATAAACAAAAATATTCAAATTATGAAAGGCCTGGAAAATTTAAACAAAATAAAAAAATAAAAGAAAATAATAAAATATATAAATATTTAAAAACATATAAATATATAATATTAAATTTGACAAAAAATATTATAAAATACCTGAAAATTTTAAATAAAATTATAGCGTGTATAAAAGTCGAAAGCACAGCAAACAGAAATGCGATGGGAAATGGGAATTAATGTACGAGCGAGCACATGTGCAGTGGTGTGTTGGTTGAGCAAAGATTAGAGTTCGGTGTAGGGAGAAAGAGGAATACTTGGGAATTAAAGTAGACGAAAACAATGTTCTCTAATGAGTCTGTGAGGCGTAGAAAGTCGAGTGCTTTGAAAGCTTTTGAACAAGGCAACTATAACAAATAGTAAAGCATGATCGCCAGCCGGTTGTGTGGGTGGTGTGTTGCAAGTGTATGTATGTGTGTGTATTTGATGACTGAAGAGTGTAGTAATAATGCAACAAGAGCAGCAAAAATGCCGAAAGAAAATATTTTCTATACACATGTATGTATATATGTATGTACATACAAGCATATCTTTTGGATCTATGCAGATTATCAGCTTAGTGTAGATCAAGATCTTTATGTACCCATAAGTACATACATACATTAACTTTCTATTTACTTTGAACAAGCTTCAATTTTATGCTTCAAATACTATATTGTGCGCTGCTTTGCTTTGCTTAACTTCTCTTAGGCCCCTCCTGACACTCAATTGGCCTGTCTATGTTCATTATAATTGACATGCTGACATAGAGAGGGCGGTGCACCGCGGTGGTGTGAATGTGCTCGCTGAAAGTCGGAAGTGACAGTGTGATTTGTGGAAATTTATTATATTTGTATAACTAAAGACATACATATTTACAGCTGGAAATGTATGCCTTTTAATACATAAATTTGTGCATCCAAATATACATGCAAGTGGAGATACCTGCCTTTGTAGGCATACAAATCTGGTCATACAAGTATTACTCTGAGACGATATGGATAACACTTTTTGCTTTAGAAATCCGTTAACCTCTGACATATCAACAAATTAAAATATTATCCATCTAACATAATATCAAACAACTATGCTGCTATAAACGAAAATAAGTCATACCACTTGTAGTACCAAAGGAACAAAATTGAGGTTACGGTTCTAGAAACCGCTATGTGAAAAACAATAATTCTCTATGTAAAACTTGGGTTAAATCTGTGCTTTTGCCAAATTTTTTTTCTAGAAATATCTAACTGAGTTAAATCCCCCGAACTTATTGGTCAATGCATATACCCCCTGTGAAGCGTCAGTCTTTTCAAGATTTTTTTCATGTAAAATGTTCATCCCTGAATCGGTTTTGTGGTGCTTAGTGTCGTCCCACTGAATTCACATGATAGCTACGCCTCATTTATTTATTCTAACCTAAATGTATTAGTCATTATTTTTCTGTGATGAGTTTATATCTTCAAAAGGCGCTTTACAGATAGCACCTGATTTCGATATCCTGATAAAGTATCGATGCAATGACATTCGGTGGACCTTCTTGAAATTGTGCTGCTTATATAGGCACGTTTACCAAAGTTAGAGTAATACTCAAAAAATTGAAGGGACTAAGGTTGGATACTTCTTTCCATTTGTATGAGGTGTATAAGAAATTGTTCTAAAACTTAATGTTTGGAGATTAATCAACCCTAAAAGCTTACTTTCTCTCTCTCTCTATATATATATATATACATATATATCTATATATTATGTATGTATATCTGAACTTGAGTACAGAGGGTTTAGACAAAATAAAATAGTTACTAGAGTTTATTTTAAATAGGTGGACACGAGAGTGCACTTCTGTCCAACCTTCGATAAATACCATTAGAGAGATGACTTCTATTCAGCTCTGCAGAAGCAAGTTTAATGAGATTGTGGCGAATCTGGTAGATCCGCTGATGCTGTGTGAAGATCACATATTTAAAATGAACAACAAACGTACTGGCCTCATACTGGGCTGACAACTTAAGGGCTATCCTGCCTTCAAACTTGATAGATCGATATGTTTTCTTCACTTTCAAATATCTTAAACATTTTCTACAACAATTGTCCTTATACATTTTCACACATCCAGTGTTTATTAAAACTTTGTAAAATTTTAAGAAGGGAAATACGAATTCAACGCCTAAATTTATTGCGACCTTTTAGTCATTGTCACTGTCAAAACGATTACAGTTATGATGAGCTAAGAGAAAGGTGTAACTCTTAGCTGGTTTCCACGACAAGTCGTCGCATAAGAAATTATGACATCCGTGTGTTTAAATATTTACATATATACATATGTATGAAGTACTTGTATATACTATATACCCGAGCGCACAATAAGCGTAAATATAGTAGTTGTTGTTACTTTCCAAGTCAACATTTCACTTTCATGTTGTTGTTATTGTTTTTTTTTATTTATTTTTTTCGGCAATAAATGGTTTACAATGCGTAAGTACACATAATTTTAAGGTTATGGTCGTCATAATTGCACAAACGAGTAAAAGCGGACTGGCGGAAGCGGCAGCAACAACGTGAATGTTATAAAAACAACAAAAAACAACCGTCTTTTTAAATTTTTTTTGTTTTTAAGTAAATATGGCGAAAAGTTATAACTGCCAGCAATAAAAATGCGGCAGGTACTTATGCAGCAAATAACCAGCAACAATAATAAGGCGCGTAATAACAACAATTGTCACACTACCAACGAAAGTGTGTGTGACTGCAATAATAATGGTAAGCAAATTAAGTGGAGACCTCGAAAAATACGCATTAAAGAAATTTCACTTTCACACAGACGCGCAGTGGCAATAAAAAGGAAAAGAAATTAACGCTGACAACAACAAAAAGTTTACGGAAAAAGGTAATAAAAAATTATTTAATAAAAAAATCTACAACAAACATTTTAATTAAATTTAGTTAAGAAATTACAAAAAAATATTGTAAGAAAAATGTTTAAAAAAAAAATTATATAAACAAAAGCATTAAATATACTTTCACAATAGTAATGGAAAACATTTTCTTAAAGAAAAATATTATATATAAAATATAATTTTTTATTAACATTGGTCAAAATTAAAAAAAAATGTACAGCAAAAATTTTATGTAAAAAAAATTTACAAAAAAATAATGTTTATAAATAAAAAATATTTATATTTAAAGTTTAATAAAATTAGAAATCATTTTCCTATAAATAAAAATTTACAACAAAAATATAAAATTTAAAATTAAAAAATACAACAATAAGAATTTTAATTTAAAAAAATATATAAAATTATTATAAAATTAAATTAAACAAAAATATAATATTAAGAAAATTGACTTTACGCGTCACAATTTATATTAATATACAATAACAAAAATAATACAACAAATTTTATGGAAAAATTACAACAAAAATTTAAAATTTTAAAAATTGAGAATAAAAATATTTAAAAAATATAAAATATCCTTTTTTTATTAACATTTGTCAAAATTAAAAAACTATTTGCAACAAAAAGTTTATATAAAAAGATGTACAATAAAAATGTTTATAAATAAAAAATATTTATATTTAAAGTATAATTTGTTTAATAAAATTGAAATCCTTTTCCTATTAATAAAAATTTACAAGAAAAATAAAAAATTTAAAATAAAAAAATACAACAAAAAGAATTTTAATTCAAAACTATATATAAAATTAAATTAAACAAAAATATAATATTAAGAAAATTGACTTTACTCATATACAATTTATATTAAATATACAATAACAAAAATAATACAACAAATTTTATGGAAAAATTACAACAAAAATTTTAAAATAAAAAAGTTTACAATAAAAATATTTAAAAAATAATAAATATATGTATAAAATATAGTTTGTTTAATAAAATTGGAAAACATTAATTCTTATAAAGAAAAGTTTACAAGAAAAATAAAAAACTTAAAATTAAAAAATACAACAATAAGGACTTTAATTTAAAAAAATGTATTATAAAATTATTAAAAAATTAAATTAAACAAAAAATATAAAATTAAGAAAATTGACTTTACGTATACAAAATTTAAGTTAAAAAATACAGCAACAAAATTTTAAAATTTTTAAAATTTTCCACACTTATGGAAAATATAAAGTATCAAATACAAACAACGTAACAACAAATAATACTAAAAAGCTAAAATTAAAATAAAAATACGAGACTAGAATTAAATAACCGACAACAATAAATATTAAAGAAATGTAATACTGAAAACTTTAAAATAAACAAGATGTTAAATACAAAAAATATTTTAAGCATAAAAATTACAAACAAAAAAATATATATTTTATTTGATTTTTATGATCTAAAATTTTTAATAATAAACTTAAACAAAAATTATTTAAAAATAAAGAAAATATTTTAATAAAAAATTCGACTATAAAAATTAATAATATAGTAATTAGAAAAACAAAATAACAAAAATATAAAAATATTGAATTATGCAACAACAAATACAAAATTTGGCAGCAATAACAAATATAAATGACGAAATAAAGCCAAAAAATGAATATATTAATAATTGCCAAGATAAAATTATAATAAAAAAAATCGAATATAACTTACGCAATAATAAAAAAAAAATTACAACAAAAAAGGTCATAGGTATAACATAAATTTAGACGTGTAAAATGACACCGAAAAAAGTAGTCTCTGAAATAATTACATATAGACATTCCTGTATGTATGTACATAACTATATATTACGGCTGCTTTTACATACTACCTCTCATATACTCGTATACCCTCACTCGGCTCGACCGAGATGAGTTGTCACTTTTGCGCATACAAAAAACGACATTACGCATCTAAAATTACGCGAACGACATGTAAAATGCAGAAGTGAACGCAGAAAAGACGCACCGAGCGACGTCAATAGCTCGCCAGTTAGTCAGTTGACAACAAAAAAAAATTAAAAAAAGTGCGAGTAACCAAATTGACAAGCCATGATGTTCGCACTTGAATTCAAATGTGGCGCAGCCAATTTCTACGTTACGTCGAACATAAATAACGGTACTTGGAGTATATGTGTTTTTTTCTGACGGACTGGTAAAGTGGCACAATGTTTTATGGCAAGCCAACGTGAAGTAAATAGTAAAAGTTCAGCCCATAAGGCAAGGTCAATGCGAAAGATGTGCGTTTGTCCAAGACGTCCACCTGACACTCATACATCTGAATGAGCCAATTTGTTTCAAAGCGAGGATGAGGTGATCGTAAAGGTTTGATTTCGTAGAATTCACTGATTAAATCATTTGTGCTTAAAGCTCCTAAGCTCTTCCGGCTATTGCGTAGATAAGTCATTTAGATTTCTCATGATGACTTTTCTTGTCTACTGTTTGAAACCTGAAATTTGATCCTCTACCTTGAAAGCCACCCACTTTCATACTCTATATGAAGTTGAACCCGCATGGTAATGATTCTGTCTTCAAACCCTGAACTTTAATCATCTACTTCGACGAACACACAAGCTTGCCATCACCTGTTTCGCTAATAAAAATAGCTAAAATTATTTTCGAGGGTGAAAAAGTATCGTAATAACGAAATTAAGAGACAAAGTTTCAACTATTTAATTATCACACCTTGAGCTCACTTTTCTACACTTCGGTAAAGGGCTACCATTGTACGAAATGATCTTTTCGAGTATTTACAATAAATTATAAAAGTATTGGCTTGCCTACATAAAATTCAGATGGTCTGTCTAATGCTCCCATGACTCTTCGAAACTGCTCTAGTAGTCCAACAAATAGTTTTATTCCAAATGATTTATTTCCGACAACCCAAAAAACCTAGCCTGACTCTGAACTCTTTGTTCTATTGTCGAACGGTACTAATATTAAGTTCTTGAACTAAAATTGGAGTTTCCGATTACATAGCTGTGAGACAAGTTTAGATGATTAAAGTCTTTAATGTACGTATCGGATCCAGTTTCCAAAATCAATTTTCTCATTGTTCAAAATCTTGAGATTAGCTCCGGTGTTCACATGAGCTCGAGAAGTTTATCTTATAAGATATTTCCATGATTGACTGTAGTTTCTAGTGATTTTCCAAATCCGCAAGAACTTTGGAAAGGTCTTACAGGCAGAGTTTGTTAAGACCGTTGAATCTTTAATATCAGGTTCGTTTCTTAAAAAAGGTTTCCAGAGCTTCAAAAGACAAAATTGGTTAAAGGCAGTAGGCCAAGCCCACAGCTTGATATTTAGCGAACTTGTCAGATTGTTAGTTCCACTTAAGGGTCGAAGAGGCTGGTGTGTTTGAAATGTTTAAAATTGGGTGTTTGAAGAATGTTAATTGGTTCACTCGGGATACTTACTTGTAAAGTCATGATCAAGTACCTTCAACGAAAAGTTTTCGAAATTGCTCTTCCTTATACCTTTAAATTAAGGAGGTCATCAACCACAATCACTAGCATGAGTCAAATTGCAAGCGTCTTAATTTCAACGTGAAATACGCACATTAAAGCCTCATTTTTCACTGCAAATCTCGCGAAATTTTCCAAAAATCAGTACGAAACATATTTATGTACATCTGTCGCTATGTAAAAACTCTACATGAATATCAGCCATTTGCGGCCCGCTCGACAGCTCGCCATGAAATGTCAATGCCCGCTTAATGGGTTTTAGCCCTACCTCTGTCGCTTGCTATCATTACGCCAAGCCCAAAATTGGTAACTCCAAAATGAACTGTGCACGCAGTGTTGTGTGCTTTTGTTGTTGTAATGGCCGAAATTTCATTTTATTCACGCTACGGCGTACTTTCTTTTATGCGTGGCTGCTGATTGACGCATTGACTGTCAGCAACAACAACAACAATAACAAAACCAAAAAATTGTAATTGTTTCGAAACTTTTTTTTATTTTTTGGAGCCTCTTTTAGACTTTAAAGCGTAACACGCAGCGTGCTTCACCCAACATATGTTGTTGTTGTTTTTACGAAACCTCACATTGTCGTTGTTGTTGCATAGCGACTGCGTTACATTATGCTAATAAGGTAGTGTGAGCTTTAGGCCGCACTTCAACACCGGCTAACTCATTCTATGCTGCCGGGACTTGAGCGCTGTTGCGCCATCGAGCTCCAAGTGCGTCTCCCGAGCTACGCATACACACGCACTTCGCTGCAGTTGGCAAACAAAAAATGTTAATTTGGCGAACAGGTTAGTCAAAAAAGATAATAAAATAAAAATAAAAAAAATTTCAAGGGTCGACATAATTTACTCCGAAATTTCGGTTATTACCTTTTCACTCTTTATTTTTGGGTTTTCTTTGTAGTTGTTGTACTTTTATCTTTTATTGCGTATTGTGCGGTGTCTTACGCTTAATTTTCCTTTCTTTGTTCATCACTTTATTGTTGTTGTATTGTAAAATTTGGGCAGTAAATGAAAAATAAACTTGAACTTGCCGGTTCACTTTTACTTTGGCCCGTTTCAAGTTTCTGCGGTGCGAGGCAAAAATAAAAAATAAATAAAAAAACTGGAAAAAGTTAAAGCTTGAAGGGCATGCGCAGGCGCAACAGCTAGCTGTTTATTCAAGAACAAATTTGAACTTTTCTTAAGACAAACGTCTACTTTTTTTCTTTTTATGAACCCAGTTGATTTAACCTTGCACAAAAAGAAATAGTGTGTTTTTAAACGTGTAATTTCGTTTTTGGCATATTTTGTAAAGCCGTCGAGAATTATAGGTTGGTATGTAGATGAACGAAAATTTTAAAATTGAACTTGTTTAGCTATTTAGTTTCTTCTTAAGCACAGCAATATCTTTTAAGCATTGTCTTGGAAGTTCATATACAATAGTTTGTAAAGGTTTTTCTCCTGTTTAGGTTGTGGTTCATTTCAATATAAGTACAAAGCACAGCGTTTCGGTGCTTGATAATTAATTAAGTTATATTTAAAGTTATAGTTACTTAATAATTTACGAAACTTCTCATTAGGCAAATAATAATGCCAAATCTCACATAGCCTCACTAAGATAATAATCCTGCATGCTAGCCACCGGAAAATATTATTTCTTTGGTTATACGACTGCAGCGGCATTTATAATACCAGGTTCAGGTATTACCACAGATGCAAAATTTAGAGTCTGTTGTGATAGTCTATCGTGTGTAAGTTATTTACTTACCCCTTTAGCCTTGCTTCTACACAGTGCTCTAGTTGTTCACCAGCTACAATACCGAGTAACAACTTTGGGTGTCCTCCGAGGTACGACGAAATTCCTTACAAACTCTTCAAATGAAGTTAAGCATCTATTTTAGGATCCAGGTAGACAACGTGCACCAGAAAATTAATAGCATGATTCATTTTAGAGAAGCAGGAAGACTTTGAACTCTTTTATACAACTTATTGTGTTACACAATCTCGAACTCCTATTCACCCAAAAAAAACGTGCTCCAAGAGACTCTAAAACTTTTTCTAAGTAAGGTACCAAAATACTATGAAGTACAGGTCTGTCAGTGACATGCCCTAAGATAGATTAATTTTTCTTTTAAAGACATTCGACTCAAGCGCGTTTGTTTAGTTAAAGAACAAGCTTTTTTCTGAGAGAAGCAGCTCGAAGTTTTTTAATTAATAATGATTCCTTCTGCTACATATAGCTCTCTTGGATAACTATATACACAATGTGGAACCTTTTCGGCACTATCTCTACAGTTTTCCACTTCTTGTAAGGTAGTTGTAAATCTCATCGTAACGAACTGAATTTCTGAATGCTAACAAAGTAATGATCTCATGTTTGTTGTATTGACTGACCTTCGCATATGTTCATTGTACTAGAACTTTAGTGTAATCAAGCATTCTGTTACCATTTCGTTCCATTCTAATATATGTCATTTCATTTTACTTGTTAACTTACTTGATGCTTTTGTTTCTTGATGTTTGTATACTTGACGTTGTTGCTTCTTTACATTCTTTTATATTTTGTTTCATTTAAAATTGTTTAATTTCATTTCCGTTTGTTTCGTTCCACTGCAGTTTATTTTTCGTTTCACACTTATTTCTTTTGTTTCATATTTACACTTTTTAGCTAGATGTTAAAGCATTTCTCGAGTTCTTTTTAACTACGACACATTTCGTGACATTTTATTAACTGCGTTTAATTTTTGTATGTTTCGTTTCATATCAACTTGTTTCATTGCATACTTGGCTACTTTTTGATTTGCACAACATTTCTTGTTGCGCCGGCTTATACAAACCAAATTTATTGTGTTTCATTTCCAACTGTTTCGTTCCATTTCCAATTGTTTCGTTGAATTTCATTACGTTCCTTCGCTTACTATGTCGATTTATTTGTTAATTCGTACGATTTTGTCATGCTTTTGTTTTTGTTTTTTGCTGTTCATCACCTTTTAATGAAAGTCAGCAATTTCAATTCCTTAAAATATATATTGTTTAAATGAAGCCATTTTAATATTATAATATGTTAAATAAATCATATTATTTAGTTTTGCTTGCCGTCATATTTATTTTTTTTTTTGTTGGAACCTAATTTTTGTTGGAAACTAATTTCGACACATACGGTCGCCCTTTTTCTTCCACCTCTCCGTCCTTCTTCTTGCTTTTCCTTTACCTATAAAAAGGTTCCCACCACATTCATAACTTTAAGCGCTTCCCACAACCCTTTCAACAACTCATCATCTCTTTATTTAACTGTTTGCCTCTTATGCATATCATATATGTTGCAATCATTCATTAACCCGCGCCCTCAAACCCCACAAGTAGCTTATTGCTACCCAATAATATCATAACTCCCCATAACTCCGTTTAATTTCGCTTTGTGTTACCGACGAATATCATATTTTTATGCGCTGTTATGTCATAACAGCTCAGTTAATGTAATTTTCCACACTTTTCGTCAGCAGCAATGCAACAACTTTTCCAGCGATCAACGTTTTTTTTTTTGGCTTATTAATTTTTGAATTAAAAAGGGGGAGAGCAGCGCATACGGGAAGACCTAAAATCAGCTTTTAATATTATATTAAATGCAATTTATCAATGTTTGTGTGTGTGTGTATCGATATCATATTTTACTCGCAAATCTGACACTAATACCCGTTATATGAGTTATATGAGTACTCATCTGTTGCATATATATTTTACTTGTGATCAAATATGACTGTGACTATGACTGTGAAATTATTGCATAAAACTTGTTTCATTGCATATTTCTTAGTGGTTGAGCGCCAACCATAAGACTTTTTTATTTTGCTTGCTGTTGTTGTTGGCTTTTTGCATGCAACTAATTAACGTTTGCGGCGCCTAACTTCACATACACTTCGTCTCTTGCAGTGCGCCTGCGCGCTGTCTGGCTGTGCGCTGCTTGCACTTTTCTTGCTGATGAACATGCACACACTTAGCACTCGCTTACATTTCTGCATGCAAGCTTCCATTTGCTAGCTGGTGTTAATTTCTGCAAATTTTATGTGCATTTTTGCCTTTTTCCCCTCACCCGCTCTACACTTCAGCGCCAGTTGTTCTTGTTGTTGCATTTGCTGCACTCTCGCTTTGCAAAAATTATGCAAGTATGTGCACTTCATGTTGTTTCTTTTGCATTTTTCATGTTTTGTTTTCCTAGTTGGTGTTGTAATTAGTTAATTAATTAATTAGTTTTGCTGCTGTAATCAAAGAAAAAATTGAAACAACAACAACAGCACAAATTTAGTCGTAATAATCATTAATAAAAAAATCGCATATTGCATTTGCGGAATGCGTCGATTATGCGCCGCAATTAAGATTTTTGCACCTTTTCACTGCGCGTTTTCCTCTCATAATTTTTGATTGCATAATTTGTGCAATAAAATTGTCTGGGAAATCCACTTGACTTCATAAATCGTAAACAAATATTAATTTGTGAAAAGATCGCTGAATATTAGCAAAAACAAGAAAAGTTACCGTTCAGTTGGTATGGCAGCTATATGCTTCAGTGGTCCTACAAGAGCTTTTTCCTACAAGAGCTTGATCTTGGTCGTTCAGTTTGTATGGCAGCTATATACTACAGTGATCCGATGTCGGTGGTTCCGACAAATGAGCAGCTGGAGCTTCTTAGTGAGAAAAGGAGGCGTGCAAAATTTCAGATCTATAGCGACTCAGACTCAGCGACTCAGCTTGTCACGCTGATCACTTATGTATACATTTTATAGGGCCTCCACGTTTTATTTTGGGTGTTACAAACTTCGTTGTGAGAATAGGTGTTTGTGACGTCATACTAGTGCTGCTCTGGGAGATACTGAGCGCCACATATCAAGCTGTCAGCTAGTAACATAATACGAGCTAAATGTCATTGTTTCAATTTTCTTACTAAGAATATTGCGTAAAAGCCTGCTTGCTATGAAATTTTGTGCCGTCAGCTCAGTGAAATTTAACATTTAAATGTCAAGCTGTCAATATTTTTTTTCGGAAATTGTCTACATATTGTTTTATATAGTTTTTTAACACAAACTTTGTTGCATTTAACCCTTTTATGATGACTTTTGGCATTATTTTTATTAAGCTTGTATAAAAACTCCAAAAATAGGAACTTTCGAAAGTTATAATCTTTACCATCTTGGCAAGAGTTGATATATTCATATATTGCACTCACTAATCCGTCTTTTTTTTGATATTAAGGACTTAGCAGTTCATATGCTTATTACAGGTTTAAGCTTTGAGTAAACGCAAGTTTTTTCTTACCGATCTAGCTTAGATTTGTCGGACAAAACTCGTTTTATTATTCATACGTCTCATTGATTCTGTTAGAGATCTATCTAGACAAACATTGAACTATGAGCATCTTCTTTCAGACAGTTGGGCGTTGCACCGACATTGCGTTTCCTGATATAATAAGAATAGATTTAATATTTTTTCAACTCACTGTCTTATTTAAAGTTAGAAAGAAGTCTGAAAAGCTGCTAAGTTAGGGTAGTAATAGACCCCTCATCCCTTATAGAGCTGAACATGTCCGAGTTTTATAAAAATACATGTAATACGGCTATGCTTTAATACAATGGTAGTCTTTATCAATTGTTTGTAGAAAAACATCCGATCTGCTTTCGTTAGAATGCCACATTTCATCCTTAACCTTCCACCTTGTTACGAAAACTCTGGGTTGGTAAGGAATCGGTCGATCTTAAATTGTGGCGGTCTTTGTAAAGTATCTCATCGAGCTTTAGACGTATCAGAAAACGAACAAAATGCGTCGGATGATAACATAGTCTACTTATTGATCCCAACAGCGTTAGAACGTTGAAATAACAGCCCGGATAAACTGCGGGTCTATTCCGGTCACGTAGAACCGGCTGTTATGGGAATTGACGAAAACAGGCAATTATGGTCGGTTAGCGCCGTCATGAGTTTCTTTGGAATTACTGAAGCACTGTGTAATAAATCGCCAACGTTAAAGTTTTGCCTGTCTTAAGACTTGTACTACTCCTTATCATCGGCTACGATAGTTATTTTTCCACATAAAGTGTCTAGATTTTTCCCCGCACCTTATTCCATACAGCTTTGGCAACTTGAGTCCGACAAGTTATGTAACTTCACCGCATGTGGACCTATGTGGGAAGCAGCACTTTGATTTCAGCCACCTTCGCTTGAAAGACACTACATTGCTTTGGCATCCTGGAACTAGAGTTGATGGAGTACTCCCACCTTCCCCTTAACTTCGATCCATCCGTGAAAAAGTTCACTGCACTCATTCTCCAGCGTCTTCGCCCCGCCCACATATCCCTCCCAAAGTTTTCAGGGATGCAATCAAAGTAACGGAGGATTTAAGAATATCTCTGATAGGGACTCTCAGGATTAGCCTTAGGTGCTACGTTTAAAATACCATTGAGAGTTGGTGTTGTCCTGAGTGCACCAGAAATACCAATGAGGGCCACTCTTTGAACACATTCCAGCTGTTTAGACCGTGGACTTTCTAACTGAGGCCAGAAATCGGAGCTGCTTACCCATAAACCAATCTGCGAAACTCTCTTCTTGATTCATCTTAGACTCTTTTTCCTTTGATCGGTACCTCATTAGTTCATACAAGACAAGTCCAAAGATTTTTTGTAAGTAAGATAGGGCTTGCTATAAATTTCAGTCCAAGAGAAATTTCGCACCACTTTTTGCCCCTTGGGGGTGGTCAATACACATACATACAGTAAATTTACCTAGTATGTATTCCCATAATTTTTCGAATAAGTTACAGTTATATTTTCGTTGTCAACATAACCTAAGAATTTATATATAAATATATATAGAAATACTCGGACGTGTATGAATAAACTCTCATGCAACTATCTGCATATATACCTACATATATATGTATGCATTGCTCTGAGTAGTTTTGTAGCAGCACGCACTTGGCTCTTGTCCATTGACAGTTGGCATTTGTTGGTCGCATTCTAACTGCGTTCAAAGTGCATAGCCTGTAGGAAAAATTTGAAAAAATTAATATATTTCTAGTGGTTTTATTTTAAAACGATCGAACATTATTTAAAAGTCTTATATAGGTTGATTATTTTTCAAAAGCTTAACAAAAT
The DNA here is from genome assembly GCF_042242935.1 of Bactrocera oleae. Classification (NCBI taxonomy): domain Eukaryota; kingdom Metazoa; phylum Arthropoda; class Insecta; order Diptera; family Tephritidae; genus Bactrocera; species Bactrocera oleae. Next base: position 9,633,468 of record NC_091539.1, read on the forward strand.
AAAAACGTAGTTATTTTTTAAATAAAATATAAATTGTTTCCTCATAAATGTAACTAATTTGACTTTTTTGGAAAATATAAGAAAAAAAGTTTAAAAACAAAGACAGTAATATTAAATTAATGCATTCATAAATACATCTGTTTATAAATAATTTTTTTTTTTATTATTGAATCTTTTTCGAAATTTTATTAACATTTTCTACATAATTCAAGTATGTAAAGAGCAGTATTTAGAAGGATAATAATAATTTTTTTTTCATGAAATCAAGGCGCCTATTTTTTATTCAAGCCTTTCAGGTAAATATTACTTCGGAATTTTCGATAGAAAGTAAAAGTATATGTAATTAAAAAATTAAACAAGAATATTTTTAAAAACTATTTACTCTTAAACACAAAAAAACAATAATAATAAATAATTAAAAACTTTAAACAATAATAAATACTAATAACAAAATAATAGTAAAAAGTATAAATTAAAAAATAATAATGCTGTGTATGTATATAAAAATTAAACTTATTTGTTAAAAATTGTTTCAATTTATTTACAATTATATCTTTTTTATATAAAATACATGCTTCTAATAATTTGCTAATTTTTATACCCTAAACAGGGTATATTTAGTTTGCCACGAAGTTTGTAACACCCAGAAGGAAACTTCGGAGACCCTATAAAATATATACATAAATGATCAGCATGATGAGCTGAGTTGATTTAGCCATGTCCGTCTGTCCGTCTGTCTGTATATATACAAACTAGTCCCTCAGTTTTTATGCTATCGATCTGAAATTGTGCACCTGTTCTTTTCTAACAAAGAAGCTGCTCATTTGTCGGAACGGCCGATATCGGAGCACTATAGCATAAGCTGCCATACAAATTGAACGTTCGGAATCAAGTTCTTCTAAGGGGCCTTTGTATTTGTGAAGGGTATTATAGCTTCGGCGCAACCAAAGTTAACATTTTTTTTGTTTCAGATACAGTTTTTCCATTAAATAGTCTGATTGCAAATCACATTGAAAAAAATTTTTTTAAAGGGTTACATGGGTTTCGTTGAGCAAAATACCTCCTATTTCAAATAATTTTTTTTCATTTAAAAAATTAAATATTTTATTCAAACTTTTTATTATTTCAAAGATACATATTTGGGAAAGATTTTGTAATATTTTCAAAGGAAAATATTCAAAACTCGGTCATTCGACGTTATTTTCGGCAGTCCCAACGCTTCCGCGTTGAGAGCAGAGTTTCTGACAGGATCATCAAAAGTAAAAAAAAGTACGTGTTTGAACTAAGACCATTAAACTAGGTATTGGACAGAGAAAAACAAATAAGGTGAAAAGTGTATTTTTGGCAGACGTTTTTACAAAAACATACAAATTTTGAATTTCTCAACGTTTTTTGTTTGTAATTGAACACAAAAAAAATCCTCTACGACAAGATCTTGTAAATTTTTTCTTAAAGACCTGTTCGTGAGAAATCTTAACAACCGACTTTGAAAACACAGTTTCGAGAAATACACGCTTAAAATTTTAAGTGACTATATAGCTGACCTCGAGCGCAAAACTTTTCAAAGCTGTGTCTCCAAAACTATTACTGTTATCAACCTGAGAATTTAAGACAATATTCTGGAGATGGTATAGAATTGAATAAGACAATAATTTTTTTTTAAAGTCGTAAAACCGATGTTATCCCTTAATGCCAGATTTGCAAGTGAAAGCTCAGCTTAAATAAAATCATGCCTTAAGCTTTTAATGACAACGATAATAATTTAGCAAAAAAATATAATCTTTACGTAATTTGCTCAAACTGTTATAAGATGTGTTACTTTATTTTATTCTGTCAAAAATTTCCTAAAATTGTTTTTTTTTTCCTTTTTATCGAAAATTTGCTTAAATTAAGTTGTTTTTTTTTTTTGTTCAGCAGTACCGCACCTCAGAACACTTATTTTAGAACCAAATTCGGTAAATTTGGCAAATAGTTTAATTTTGTTTGTTGCTTTGCATGTACTTTATTATTTAAGCGAGTGAAGCGCTTTTGCATAGAAATATTCCCCGAACTTCTATCAAAATGCATTAAAATATTGCCAAAAATAATAGTATGAGCAAAGATAGCAAATATTATTTTGTGATAGTGCGAAGAAGAGCCATTGCATAGAATTAAAAGCATTGTTATTTTTTTAATCGCTTGCTTCTGCAAAAATTTTTTAATATGTTTTTACGATTTTGCGAAAAAATTTCTTTCGTAATTTAAAATTTTTCCGACAGCGCATATTCTTGCCTACAAATATAAGTAAATAAAATACGAGCAATTTCCCATGTAACATGTAAATCATGTATGTATGTATATTTAGCATATACAAATATTTGTTAAGCACATAATGCCATACAAATGTGCTGTTATAATCATGTGAAGGCGGCGCCATTTTACTAAAATTTCCGCAAAAAACATAAAAAAGAACATAATTTCACAAATGCAGACCATTGAAGCCAGTGGAGCTGCATAAAGCGCGTAGCATTGCATGCTTTAGAACTTTCATTTGGGTGGGCGCCATACAGCGGACACGCATATATCTTCCACAAATATACATATGTATAGTATGTATCTACATACATATCTACTTATATAGTTATATATTTCTATATGGCAACTCACACGCCTGACTGCCCAACTGTCGATTGCACGGCGGAAAAAGTTTAATGGGACTATGACCGCTTAAATAGTTTGTGCGAGTGGTATGCAACGCACACGCAGACGACACTTGGTCACGTCGAGGCAGATAGCAACGTGTAGCATAGAACTGTGGAGTTTCGCCTAAATGCAGTCAGCGTGCATGAAAGTGCAGCTTTTGTTGTGAAGGGTGTGGGGCTAATATGTGAAAGGCAACAATGCATGGCGCTTGTTTTCCATACACTACCGTATTGTGTGAAAGGGAAAATGGCAACAGGAAAATTGTTTGCACTCAAGTAAAATTTTGCATATAATGCCTGATGGATTTTTTAGGCGATGAAAGTAAAATTTTATTTACAATGATGTGATGTTTAAGAAGGAAAACTTATTTTTCGGTAACGGCAGAGTTCTTACGAAGTATTGCTCAAGGTTAGAGTGAAAAAAGCCGCTTGTTTCTGAATTTTCTTCCTCAGCTTATGCCTTTGTTACACATTCAAATTTATATTTCAACCCGCATTATAAGATAACCTTTGAATCCGTACACAATCATATCAAAAAATATATTTTAATTTTCACTTTTAGAACCTTTCTTATCTTCAAACTCTTTAAAGTTTCTTTTGCACTCAACTGCGCGCACCGAAACCAAAAGAGTTTAGTATTCATTAAAAAGTGACTTTTGATCCATAGACGCCGCAAGTACTTAAATATTTAAGGTTCTTCCACTCTTACAGCTAATCGACTATAAAAGCTCTAAGAAGGCATTAAACATATACTGACTCCAAAATGTTGTACTACTTTCTCAGTTAATCGGTCTATGACATATGTACGTTCTGAGTGATTCCAGCTTCTATTTCCCTTACTGATTGGACTACAAAAGCTCTCAATGGCTTTAAAACATTTATTGATTCCAAAATGATGCTGAAGTAAGAGTTTGAGAATCGTTCAAATGTCGCTAAGCCTTCAAGGTTGATTGACCTTATATAGAGAATTTAAAATGCCAACGATCGTGCGAAAAAGAGCTTACTAACTGGCTTTTTAGCTTTCGGCCTTCAGCGTTTTTCATCTCACGAACTACGCTATAATAGATTTAAGAGTGAGAATTTTGGGTAAATGCAGTTCCAACGCTTCGCAAGCCACATTACTGGTCTGATGTAGCCTTTATACTGGTCAAATAACATAGAAAATTGTCTTTCGAAAAAAAAGGCCACAATGGAATTTAAATAGTCGGACCTTACCCGTTTTTCTGATACAACCTCACAATTGAGGGCTTCTGATTATGAGATTGATTATATTTCCGACATCTTTGAACGGTTTTCTCTAAGAAGTTTTCTATTCGTCAGTCTGCCACATTTGTACTTTGCGAAAAGAATTCTATCTAAATCTTTTCTGTTAAATTTTTACGGTTTTCTGAGCCGTTTCGATTCCTTTGTAAGTATGTCTTATGTACTTCGGTTGCACTATTTTCTTGACCTACAGTTCATTAAACTCCTGCCTTCTAGGGCAGTGTCAACGCACTGTTCAAAAATCTGACAAGGGAATGAGATCTTGCAATTCGTCTAAGTTAAGAGTAAAATTTCGGATTAAAGCCTTAGTGGTTCGGTCCGCACTGCTAAGGGCAGTGTCTTCGAACTTTTCAAAAATCTGACAAAGCAATTAGATCTTTCAATCATCTCTATTATAGTACAAGTTCTTAAGACCAAATCCTTTAAGGGATTCAGTTCTTATATACTTAGGGTTAAAACGACTTAGTGGAGACAGCTATTAAAATATTCAGTACTGCCGAACTCTGGTTACAATTTAGCATTCTCATTTTCAAAATAGCAACTGGACTTTCTTCTGATAAAGCATGCAGAACTTTTTTTGGCCTCCGCAAAGGTATTATATATTCACAGGTTTCCTAAACTTTAAAGGAGCGAAAACATCAGTGATTCGGTCTAATCGGCTTCGTCTTTTTTTTCCAATATTTGCTCTATGTGTATCGAATTCTCCATAACCACAGCTTGTTATTTGCAAGCTTTTACTTATTCACCAAAAAATATTGAATTTCAAATGAACTAATTTCCAAATGCTGCTGACCATTTCCGCAGCTTTTGGCATCAACTGTGTGGAACGCGTTATTACAACACGCACGTCCGCGGTTGCACGAAAGGTTAATGCCATCGTTGAAGGTCTATGTGAAAAAGCTCGCGTCACACATAACCGTACCACCATACGCTTCAGTGGCGCACGCTTACATCAGCAGCAAGTAACTAAGCTGCGCTTCCGCAGAGCCCTTCCTTGCTGTACCGTTATACAATTATTTTCGTTGTTTTTTCCCCATGCCACTCGAAAATCGAATAAACAATAGCTTTCGCTCGGCACGTACATACTCAAACTCTAAGCAGCGCCGTTAGTAACGACAATAACAACAACATGCGCTACGCATGCGCACGCAATGTTAACGGTTTTACATATGTACGCCGACGCTGACTGCGACCAACTAAATAACTGTCAAGTCAACGTCTGAGCGCCCTTAGGCGGCGGTTGCCTTGTTGCCACATTTCACTTTCGTTGATGAATGTGTACGCGGCTGCGCCTTAATTAGTTACACAAATATTGAAAAAAATATATTAATTAATTATTTGGGTATTGTTATTGTTGTTGTACAAATTTCATCAAATATTTAACACATTTTGACAATTTATTTTGAGCATTTTATGTACATTGCTGTTTTTAGCCTCATATTTTTACTTTTTTTTTGCTTGCTTCTTTCGCAGTTTCTTCTTTCGTTTTGAAAAGAAATTATAAATCAGTTTTGCTGACATTTTCATTACTTGTTACATCTTCGTATCACTAATTCATCTCTGACACTTTCCGTTGTTCAGCTTTGCGTGAATATCGCACTTTTGAGGTTGAGGAAAAAAAGTGGAAACATTATTTACGAAGGTGTGATGAGAAATAAATGGTTTTGGAAAAGGTATATTTTTCTTTGAGAAACTTCTCTCTAAGACAGCGATTACCTTCTGTGATAGGGAAATAACCATTAAAGATTTCATCCATATTTATTTATAGATAAGATCTTCTTTTGACGCAAGACTCTCTTCACCAAACTATTGCTTCTAGTTTTAAAAAATATAATACTTAAGGGGTTTCATATCCACTGAACAAGATGTTTTTTCAACTATAGAAACTCTGACAAAAGTAACCTTGCAAGACCTTGACAGATCTTTCGTATTCACTGATTTCAAAACCAATCGTTTGTCCCTTATCGAATAGTACTGATATTATAAATATATTCCTTATGTTATCGAACAATACTTATATTATGTTCCATAACCACACTTCGACTAAGGTCTCTTAGATCTTTTGATCTCTGTTTGAAATTCTACTACAACATAATTGGTCCTCATACCAAGTTCTTTCCGGATTCAGTGGACTACGATGATAACAAGTTATTTTTGCAGACTATACATTGCGTCAGGGGCGAACATGGTTGGGCAAACGTGTTTAAAAAACACAAGACGACGTGTGTTAGTCTCACCCTAAATGTTATACTCTTCTTTTTATCTCGAAATCAGAAATCAAAACTCAACTGAAGGCAGTCTGAAAATCCAATCCAATTCGGTCGAAAACCTGTTATCGGCTTGGCATACTTTTCAACGGTCAACTACAACTGTTCACTATTAACAAGAAGTCTTCGATATACAGGAAATATAGAGTGACTATTCCAAAAAGACATAACAATAATTGGTCTCAAGTTCGACCAACCAATCAATTAGCTCCTAAATCTTGCAATAAATGAGATCTCTCCCTAAAACAAGTTCCACACATCGCAGCCTTTTGAGAACTCGCAAACTTCGATCTTTCTGGATACGCTAGGTCCTACATATGCTCTATATCCTGTCGAGTCTACATTTCTTTTTCTTTTTAGCGCACCCTCGTATGTATATTCAAACACCTTGTAATTGCATAATTAAAATATTCGCATTTCACGTACAAATTTAAAATTAAATTTATTTTTATCAATTCGTATAACATAGTACTTCCCGAGCCCAAGCGTTAAATATAAATTTTTTATGAACTTTTTATGCTTGAAAAATATTGCTTAGGTGATGAATTGGAAAGTTTTAAAAAGTTGATATGTGCAGAAATATATTTCCGCCCACAAATTGTGAGTTTTGGGGTTTGGTAATTTTTGTGGGATAAACGTGAGACATTTGAATTGAGGTTAAATAGTAAAATAATTTAATTAAGTGGAGTCAGTGAAGGGCAAACGTCGCATTTACTTGCATGCATGTATAAAATATTAAGTGAAGAAATGTGAGGAAATAAATGGAACCTTTTTGTATATTATTAGCTAAGCAGCTAATGGTAAACTCCATAGAGTATGGTCGTCTTCTGGAATAATTATTATATAGCGGTCGCCTCACTAAGCCATCTTTTCTGCTCCCACAAGCTCATAATTAATATCCTTGGTAAATATCTTTTTTTACATAAAAGTCACGCGAGATAATATGATATATTGACTGCAACCTGCAATTAGTCGGTAGCCTCCAGAGCCGGAATACAAGTGCTTCATAATTCCGTACAAAAAAGTATGAAAAGTGTCTCCTGAATAAAAATCCGTGAAACGAAACTTGAGCTAGAAAGATTAGTATACTTAACTAACCTTTCTTACCGATTTTTATAAAAGTCCAAAGACATTGCATAAATGAAAGGTTCATTGAGGACTCAGATGAGCATACTTTAAGTGTTTCTGACTAAAAAAAACGAACAATATTGAGGTTAAAAGTCTAGAGCTTTAGATTAAGTTGGCTTTTTTAACCAAGGATCGGTAGTAGTGTCACATTAACTTCTCCTGGGATACCTTGTATTTTTTAAACAGTGGGTTCTGAAAAATTCAAGTCTTATCCATTACTCTTCCAATTTTTTTAATGGAATCTTAGTGGAATTTAGTTTTATAAACCCAAGTGTGTTCCTAAGCTGAAATCCAGAACCTTTTTTCATGATTCTTAATAACTTCCAGTAGTCTACCAGATCTCTGTATATAAGGTCAAACAACACAGCAGAAGTTCAACTTACTTATGAGATCGCAGTCTTTTGAAAACATTTTTCACGATCGCCTTGCATTCAATTTTTGTAGTCCCGGAAAAAGCGTACAGTTAGGTTGTGTTTTGGGGATGATCATCGGATGAGTACAGTGCGGCTTTACGAAACATCTGCGAAATTCAGTCTGACCTTTAGCCAAAGAAAAGTAAGTATTCTTTAGCGGTTCTCTTCAGTTGGAATCAGGCAAAGCGGGAACAATTAGATGTAGAGACAAACAGCTCAAAAACTCTTTGCCAAGTATTTGAAGTTCTTTTCTGGTACTATTGGAAAAAATAGCTATTAGTAAGAATTTTGTACGGTGATACTAGATCTAAAAGTTGCGGCTAAAGCTCGCAGAAACCACCAACGAAGAATTTCAGTACAGTTACTTCGGTTTTAATCACAGCATTTACTTACGCTCATCCAAATAGCATTCTACTCGTACATCGATCTATTCTATTATTCCCGCTCTTGTCTGTTCATTCATTCATTTAAACGTTCCGTTCTGCGGTCCGTCAGTCGGTTGTTCGGTTTGGCGTCCCATATTTTGTAAGTGTCTTCCACTTATATAACTAAATGTATTGTTTCTATGTAAGCATTATCATTTCTCATTACAAATATTTGCTGCTGTTGTTGTTGTTATTATTATTAATGTTAGTCTGCGCTATTATTTATGTTTATTCACCCGTCACAAGTGATGAAGGGAGTGTCTATGATTTTTCAGTGCTGTGTCCGACGACAGCGATAGCAAACAGCGGTCAATGGTGCGAATGCAAATGGAGCAGCTGCAATCTATCAGCCACTAAGTACAAATATATTACTTTAGCTATTGTTGTTGTTGCGACTAATGCAAGTCAATGAAGATACTTTTCAGCTGGAAATAGAAAGGAATGTATTTGTTTCTAGTTTCTGTTGGGTTGACTTAGTATTCCACCTATGGCATGTTTTGCTTAGAAGAGTGATGAGTCTGAGTCGGAGCAGTGTTTGAATTGAGTTTTCAATCAGTTATAAAGACGATGAAGTTTACCATAGTTCGCAGAAGACTACAGAGATTTTGACAAGATCGACTGATCATATGTAATTAAGCAGCTTACAGCATAGAGTAAATAGGGCCAATCGAGTTAGTTATACGGTTCGAAAATAGCTGTTTTAATAATTATGGTTCAGAAATGCCAGAATTAAGAAACTAATTTGGCCTACAAAAGGTTTTGAAGTCCATAATATAATTTCTAGTTTTCATTTACATAGAACAATGTGGACTTTATGTGATAGAATTTCTATCATAGGAAGCAAGACACGAGATCCGTTGTTGGCATCTTCACTTTTAGCTACCATTAGCGTTTTATTTTTCGTTATTTTTATACCCTAAAGAGGATATATTAAGTTTGCCACGAAGTTTGTAACACCTATATATATATATATATATATGTATATAAATGATCAGCATGACGAGTTGAGGCGATCTAATCATTTGTCTTTATGTCCGTCTGTCGGTCTGTATATACACGAACTAGTCCCTCTATTTTTGTGATATCGATCAGAAATTTTGCACACGTGCTTTTCTTCTCACGAAATTGCATATTATGGGACCGCCGATATCTGGGCACTATAGCTTATGTATAGCCACACAATCTGAGCGATCGGAATCAAGTGCTTTTATGGAAAACTTTTTCATTTAACTAGATATCTTCAAGAATTTTGGCATGGATTACGGCCAAAAGCATTGGCGCAAACTCCGAAGACAGTATTCAAATCGGGTCACTAGACCATATAGCTGCCATACAAACGAAACGTTCAAAACTAAGAAAAAGATATTTTATACCCTTTTATGCCATAAAAGTGCTACTGTGAAAGTTAGTTTATCTTCGCTGCAGCCGAAGTTAACGTTTTTTTTGTTTTCTTTTTTTTAATTCAAAATTTTTATTTAAAAATTTGCGATTAAGTCTTTATATCAAAATTAATTTTGACTGGAAACTAATGAACATTAAAGTACAATACAAAACCTTTGAAGAAGATTCGATTTAAAAAAGTTTGTAAAAAGGTTAAAAAGTCAAACATTTTTTTTTAATTATTTCAAATAAGTTAAGAAAAAAATTAAAAATGTTTAATATTTAAAAAAACAACATTCAAAGAAGTTTATATAAAACTACTAAAAATTTTTATCAAAAAGTTAAGTAATAAAGAATTTTATTAAAAAAATGTTAAGCAAAAATTAAAACTTTTACACAAAAAAGTTTAAAAAAGTTAAAAATATAACAACATTTTAATCAAAAAAGTTAAAAAACTCAGATATGTATAAATAAAGTTTTAAAAATATGAAAAATTTTGGGCAACAAAATTAAAAAAATTTTGATTAAAAAAGTTAAAAATAATTTAAAAATATTATCAAAAAAATTAAAAAAAAAAATTATACTCAAAAAAGTTAAAAAAAATTTAAAAAATATACTTAAAAGAGTTAATATCTTTTTTAATTAAAAAAGTTTACAAAATATTAAAAAATTTTATCAAAATAGTTAAAAAAAAAAAACTTCAGTTTCAAGTTGAAATAATGTATTAAATATACATAGATACATACTTATATTATTTTTTAATTATAACGAAAATTATATTGTGCAGTTCCTATAAAATGCGTCTAGTTATTTAATTTTTTTTATCTAATCTATTTTTTTTTTGATATTCTGCGTGAAAACATACCACGCCTTCTATCTGGTAAAGGAAAAGTAGAAAAAAGTAAAACTTCGCCCACCGCGTTGTGCTTCCGCTATTTACACAGCTAATTTCTTTCAGAGTAAACAAAAATGCGCGCGAAGACATGTAACGGTACATGCATATGCACTAATGTGTGCGCAAATATAAATAAATACAAAGTAACATATATACATAGGCATATGCATAGAACCTGATAAATATATATTTATTTTTAATATTTGTACTAACGTATGAATTCGTGTGAGAATATTTTTTTGTTTTTTTTAGGGTAAATACATATGTGTATGTATGTAGTTATGTGCGTGTGTGCGTCTTCAGTATAGCTTTGCATTGAAAACTTCTAACTTACGCCAACGGCAGCTGCCATAAACTTTTAACCCATTTCTGTTGCGTCTTATTTACAACGCACAGCCGCACGCACACACACATACACAGGCATAAGGTGGAAATGCGCTCAACTAAGCTTACAATGCCTCCACTGTGCGTTTGCTGTGCTTTGAATGCATTTCGCTTTTCTTCCCTTAGTCGTTGTTTTTGCTTTATTTTCGCTTTCGCTGCGACTTTATAGAACTCATAGGCACACATATGCATGTGTATGTGTGTGTGTTTGCTTAGAAATTGTGGAAAAAACACAACGAGCTCAGTTATATTTACTTGCACAATTTATGTACTTTATTTGATGGCCATACATACTTACATAAGTAGATAGAGCTGTGCCAGCAAATATGTATGTATGTATGCATGTGTGCGTCGCGTGTGTCTGTTAATTATGTAGCTGCCTTTGCAACTATTTTTAATATTTTGCTTTTTAATGTTTTTCAAAGTGTTTTGCTTTCAAAGCGCTTTGATATATTTGTGCTTGTGTGTATAGGTGATATACACCATAGAATTGAAACCCAATGGGACTTTTCGTAGTTATTTAATTTTTGAACACTAAAAAATAATCTTATAAACAATAAATTTTATCCTATTTATAAAAAAAAAAAAAAATTATATCAGAAAATTTTTAAATTTTATAAAAAATATTATAAAAGAAATTCCTTAAGATTTATAACCAAGAATTTTGTAAAACTCATGCAAATAATTATTTTGAAAATTAATTTTTTTATTTCCATTGTTTTTTTTTACTTTTTTTGTTTGAATAAAAATTACAAATCGAATTTTTGTTTCATAATTTAAATTTAGAATTAGTATTCAAAAGAAATAATTTTCTTTTATTTATAAAAATATAAACGAAAATATAAACTTTAAAAACTAATAATATGCATTTCTTGTAGTAAGAGAGAATACAAGAATGAAATATTTACATTTCTATAAAACTTTTTTTAAAAAATATATCAAAGTTTTGAATTTGCTGCTTTTGCTTTGCATAGTATGCTGTATGAATATAAGATTTGTAACAAAAAAATTTAATAACTAACTAAAACTTTTTTTTTTATGAGTTGTTTTTTACGTTTTTATACTTATATAAAATTTATAACAATTTTCTTTTATATTTACATAAAATTTATAAAAAAAAGTTTAATATTTCCGGAAAAATTTTAAAACTAATATTTTACTGTAAATGTATCCGAAAAAAAATATTTTTATCACATAAAAGCCTTCCAATATAAAACAAAAAAAAAATTATATGTATTTAAAAAAAAATTTAAATTTCTAAAACAAAAATTTTCTTTTGTAATTTCATAAAATATTCAAAAAATAAAATCAAGGTTAAAAAAAATATTAAGAAATTGTTAAATTTTTTTCTAAACTATGAAGAATTCATAAACCAAAATTTTGAAGTAATTCCGAAAAAGGTTCTAAAAATTACATCCTTTTCTAAATGTTTTAAGAAAAAAGTATTTAAATTTATTAAAAATATTTAAATTTCTAAAACTTAGGTATTTGCATGTTTGAAAAAATAAAATATAGAAAATATCTATTTAAAATTTTTTACAGATATTTATTTATGGTAACATATATACATATTTTCTAAAAGTTATCAGAAAAAAATATCAGAACAAAGGTGATATTATTGAGATAAAATTTATGAAACAAAAATACCATAGTTACATGTTTTAAAAAATAAAATTCAGCAAATACAAACTTTTTCAAATTTTATATATTAATTATATAATAACATTTTTTTTGTATTGTATACGAATATTAAACGAAAAATCTAAAAATTTAGGAACATTTCTTTTAAAATATTCTTAAATACAATATTATGAAATATTTTTGCAATTTACATATGTTAAATTTATGCAGCCAAATTTTTTTTTAAACCCGGAAAATGTATAAAACAACTTTTTTTTTAAAGTTATCAAAAAAAATTAAGTAATTTAAAATAATTGCCTTAATATAAAAAATATTTAAATTTATAAAACTAAAACACTTTCTATGTTTTAAAAAAATCCATAGTTACATGTTATTATTAAAATTTATTAAATTTTTTTAATTTTTTATTATTAAAATTTTTTTGAGGGAAAAATGATTTCTATTTTCACAAAATATAAATACTTTTGTTAAATTTTAATAATAATATACACTTTATAAAAAATAATTTAAATTTATAAAACTAAAAATTTTTTCTTGATTTCAAAAATAAAATATAGAAAATATCTTTTAGTAAAAATTTTCAGAAAAAAATTATTTTTTTACGAAAAGTCATAATATTGTGATCTAATATATACAATGGCGGAACGGAGATTCTTATTCAAATTCAGAAGAATTTTCGAAAACATAAATATCAAAAATATGTTGAAAAGAAGAAAGTGCGGTCAGGCGTTGGGAAAGATTTTACTGCTTTCAATTATCTCAAAATCAAAAACAAAAAAAAATTATTATTACTGTATATAAATACGGATAATTATAGAAGCACTAGTCAAAATTTTGACAAAATAGCGGCTTTCCAAAAAAATAGCTTTTTGACACCATGAAAAGGGTATATCTAAGAGAACCGCAGGAAATTACAAGGCGCTCGGTCAGCCGTTGCGGAGGAATTTTGCTTATCGATTCTAAAAACAGCAATTCGAGAAAAATTGTTTAAAGTTTTAGGAATCGATTACACTAAGTTAAAAAATTCTTACAAATACCCTATACACATGTGCATTCCTTATGTTAGCAGAAAAATTCGATTTTTTGAAATTCGCAAGTGGATATAATCTCTTAAAACCATGGTTAAGATATAAATCAATGACCAATTATGACTAAAACTTCAATGACTGACTTCAATTGTAATTATGACTGCGATTAATACAATTATGTAAATTAAAGACTAAGCTAGGCTATGATAAAAAAAATTTTTGGTGTCAAATCTAGGCTTATGACTAAAACTGCGACTAACTTAATAATATTGTACATCAAGAAAAAAAATTTAACTTCCAGAATAAAAATACGACTAAGACAAGAATTAATACTACGACTAACTACATTATAGGCTCAAATTTGACTCAAATTAAGATCATTATTAATATAGATATAGTCAACATATTTAGCCTTAGACTAATGGCAAGGTTAGGTTTACGACTAAATCTAAGACTTTAATTAGGACTATGTCTAAAACCATGGCTCAGACTGAGAGTAAGTCAAGAAAAGTCTAAAAAGAGGAGAGCTAACTAGGAGAACTTAATTTGAATCAAAATTCATTGGCGCAAATTATTTGTTCACTTGGTTCAAGGCGCATTTTGTGGCACTGTAAGCGTTCAACTTCAATTATGCGCTCGGTTGAAGGCGATGTTGAATAGCAAAAACAAATAATAACAACTAGAACAAAATTAATGCGCACTACTGGGTATCGTATATACATACAAACATCAATGGCTAAAGGTACATATGTATATGTGAATAGACATATGTATGTATATATATATATTAGGGTGGAGCGAAAAAAAAATTTTGTTAAAATTTTGTTAAAATTTTTTTTCCTAATAAATTTTTGATAAGTGTTCTAGAAGCTGTGGGGAGTCCACTTTCTGACCAATTAAAAGTTATCAACGTAAAAAAAATGTTTGTGGTCATTATTGGAGTTTAAAAAAAAAGTCCTAAACGTTAAAATAAATTTTGAGTCAAAAACTGTCACATTCGGTAATTTTTATATAAATATAAAAGGTGTAAACCAAAAATAATTTTTTCTTCTCCAAAAAATTTTTTTTCTCGAAATTTACTTGAAAACTGGCGCCTCTAGATGTAAAAAAAATTTTTGTTTTGTACAAAAATTTTCTTTTTTTTATAATCTATATATAGATTTAACCCCAAGGCTAAGCAAAAAAAAAATGTTTCGCTCCATCCTAATGTACATATCAATATATAAAAAAATATGAATACATTTGTATATGCACTTCTGCACTTCTTTGCTTAGCTAGCCGTTGGAGGTGAAGGCGAAATGCAACGCTGTGTCTAAGGCACTTCCATATAACTGTACTAAACGCACAAGAACAGATACTTAAAATCACATAGACATACTTATATGAGAAGTGATACCTTAGTGTGAAGAAGGCAGCCATTGATGTGGAAGACGAGTGGGCTGAGAGAAGTAGCTGAAAACGCACTTTTATGCCTTTGTGGACTTGCACAAAGCGACGACGCGCTCACTGGCAGCCAAAGTGCTTATATACATATAGATACATGTTAATAGAAATATGTATATGTATAATTCTGTGCCTCCCATGAACCCCCTCTAAAAACGGCTTGAGTCAATGCACATACATACTTATCAACACTTTCGATCGCCTACCGCCTTGCAGCAACAACAAGGCTCTTGTTGTTTTCACTTTTATGCATGCACTTCTAATACTTGAGGAAAATAAGAAGAAGCATATTATAAATAATAAAATAAATTAAATAAAAAATATGTCGTCGCCTTATCTTGTGTGCGCTTCAAGTGTATGTGTATGTCTGTGTGTGTGCGGCAATTAGTTGCATACACCAATATGATTCACTTATCTAAAACTCAACATATACATATGTGTGTGCATATATAATATATATATATATATACATACAAGTGTATGTGTGTGTGCCTGCATTCTACTTACATTCACACTTGACTTCTATCTCGCGGAGTTTAGTTAGTCAACCAATTAGTCTCTGCTACTTTATTTCTCTATTTCTTTGGCGCACTACTTGCCCCAATTTTCATGCAGTCGCTCTGCTGTGGCGCTCTTATCAGTGACACTTGATTTGCTGGAATGTCAGGCTGAGGGATTTATGCGTGTCTATAAAAAAGATTTTCTACTTGTTTGTGTGGCATTGTAGCAAGTGCAATGGCGGTGCAGCTAATGGTGGCTACGCAAATGCTGATAGTTGTACAAATACTGTGTACAAATATATATATTATATACATATGTATATAATTAAATACGATTTTTTACTTAAGCTACATACACATATGGTATACTCAAAAACAAAAAAGTAGTGTTACATGTGACCTATAGCTGACAGTTGTATAGTTGTAGTTGTAGAAATACGTTTCATGCTGTACCTAAAGTTGTCATATATTTGGGAGTTGCCGCAATTATAAAAATTATTTAAAATTTTTTTTTCAATAAATTTTGTTTTTTGATTTTTAAGAAAAAACAAACAAATATTTCTAAATTCGATTTTAAATAAATATAAAAAATTTAACTTAAAAATGAACAATTAATTAAAAAACAAGAAAAAACGTTAACTTCGGTTATTATTTAAAGCATTAATCTAATCTCCGAAGAAATTGTATGGATCGGATGACTATAGCATATAGCTGCCATATTAACTGAACGATCGGAGTAAAGTGCTTGCATGGAACATTTTTTTTATTTGACGAGATATCTTCACGAAATTAGGCACGAGTTATTGCTTAAGGCAACAAATTATTCTCCACAGAAATTGGTCAGATCAGATCACTATATCATATAGCTGTCATACAAATTGAACGTTCGGAATCAAGTTCTTGTAAGGGGCCTTTGTTTTTGTGAAGGGTATTATAGCTTCGGCGCAACCGAAGTTAACGTTTTTTCTTATTTAATACAATTTTTTTCACAATATATTAATTAAATATTAATATAAATATAAGTAATTAATGCAAAAAAAAAAGTTTTGTAAATTATAACATTTACAACGAAAAAATTTAGTTAAGTATAATTTATAGTTTGTTTTGAAAAGAAAAAAAAAGAATTTAATTACTAACAAATAAAATAATTAAAAATGATTAATAATTTAAAAATTACTTAAAAACTAATGTACACAAAAAAATTTTTAAAACAATTATTTTTTTTTAGTTTAATTTATCTTTTTTGTTTAAGAAAATTTTTTTGTTCAATAATTTAATATTACATATAAAATATAGAATATTATTTTACACTATTTTTATTATACTATTTAATTTTTTATAAGTATCAACATACAAACTGGTTTAAAAAGAAAAATTTTTATTAAATTTTTTAACCAAGAAGTTAAAGCCAAAGAAATTTAAATTGTTTCCAACAAAAGTTAAAAATGTTTTTAAATTTTATTTTTATTTACATTACATTATACAAAAAAAAAATTTTATTTATTTTTATTCTTAAAATTTATTTATTTATTTATTTTGTAACTTTTTATGTGAAATTATTTTAAAAATATTTTTCATTAAAAAAAAAAATTTTTTTTATTATAATATTATTTCATTTATTATTTATTATAATAATAATATAAAATTTTTTTTTTAAATGGAAAATATTTGAATAATAGCAAAATGTAAATATAATTTCACATAAAAAGTTACAAAAATATTACAAATATAAATTTTTACATTACATTAACATAGAGAATAAATTATTATTATTAATAAATATTTAAATTATATTTTATTTCATTTTTTTGTTTATATTTTTAAATATCAATTTCAAAACTATTTTGAAAAGAAAAATTATGATTAAATTAAATTTTTATTCAAGAAATCAAAGCAGAAGAAATTTTAATTGTTTTCAACAAAAATTAAGAATATTTTTGTGTTTTTTTTTAAATTGTAAGTTTAAATTTCCCAAGAAAAATTTTATATAAGTACGGAAATATTGAATTTGTTTATTTTAAAAAAAGTAGAGTTAAAATTATTTTATTTTATATATAGTAAAATTAAAGATAATATTTAATAAAAAATTGTCTGCAAAATAAATTTTTTTTTGTTTTAGAAAAATAGCAAGAGTAAAGAATTCATTTCAGTTTTTTTGGTTTAATTTTTTAATTTTTAAATTGAAACTTTAACAAAGAAAAAATTTTAATTTTATTATAAAAAATTTTAATTTCATTGTTTATAAAAAAGCTATACAAATATTTTATTTTAAATATAATATAGTTAAAGATAACTTTTAGTACATAATTCTCTGCTTAAAATATATTTGTACGAAATTTCTTTGTAGATTTATTTTTTCTTCCAATTAATTACAAATATTTGAAAAGTATGTCGTACTGATATATAATCATACTTTTTATAATACATTTTTTTACATATTTCTTATTTTTTAAATTTAAAATTTTATCACATTATTTTCCACTTATAAGTAAATATTTTTATGTAGTTTACTTTTGTTAATGTAAAAGTAATGTTTTACTAAAATATTTTCTTTTGCAATTAAAAAAAATATTTTTTTTTACAATTAAAAAAAATTTTATATGTAAATATGTATATTTTGTAAATTTAATTTTTTAATTTATATTGTATTTTTTTTTTTAATTAATTTTTCTTACTTTGATTGAATTTCATTTATATATTTTTTATATTTAAAAATTTGGAATAGTAATTTAGTTTCAAAATAATAATTTTTCATATTGTATTTTTATTTTTTTTGTGAATCTTTTTTATTTAATTTTTTTCAGTTATATATGTTGTATATTTAGAATTTTGACAGAGTGTTTTATTTTATAACAATATTTTATTTATTCAAATATTTTAGTTTAACAGTTTTATTATAAAAATTATTAAGTACTAATTAAATAAAGTCGAAAACATAGATTATCTGGTATATCGCCTAAATTTAGGCAACTTGAGATAATCATGAAATGGCGTGTACCGATAATCCAAAACCAAAAATATATGTTAAAAGACATATAAAATCTATGACATCATAAACTTTCATATAAATGCCTCTAATTCAAATTAGTTGTCATCTATAATTATGCATGAGACATGTGGCACTTTTCCTTTGCTCCTGACCATATGCAAGATTCGGCAAATGTTCACATCTATGTACTTTTATAAATGTGTGTACATATGTTTAAATGCTAGTCGCTCTATGCAACTCTGCATATCTTTCCACGCTGCGATGCAACAACTAATTTCCAATGCAACTCGCTACAGTTGCTATAGACTTTGCCTGCTATACTTTGTATAATTTAGTCCCGGTTGCTGAGGCATATAAAAATAGCCACTGAAATTAGGTCGGAAAGGCAATGACAAACGGCAATAAAAACAACAAGCTGTTGTAAATGGAAATACGAAAACTATAACAACAAAGCATGATAATGAGCATAGACAGCAGTGATTTAATGTTTTTGTTATTGTTGTTTTCTTTATTTTTTGCAGACAGAAAGAAAGCACATGTTTTAGGAAATGTATGCGTTCGGGTAGAGTTAGAGTAATAAAAGTGGAAAAAGTTCTAAATAAGCAAGTTATCAAAGGAAAATTAAGTAAAGGTGAAAATACTACATGGCTGGCCACAGCTCCGATCATTATTTGATTATGTAAAGATTATGCGAAAATAATAATCTACCAAAAATAGAAAAAGAACTACTAATTCTGCTCAAAATTTTCTGAAAAAACTTATTTCGATTATTTAATTTATCGATACTTTGTTCAATTTCTTCTCATATGCAACAAAATAATAAACGGAAAATCCTAAATGCCAATCGTAATTGTCTTGAACATGATTCGACAGTATCGTTTTCGAAAATATTCGATTTTTAATGTAATCATTATCGAAATATTTGAGAATAGTCGATTATGAAAGTAATTGTTATCGAATTTGAAAATAATTGATACAGGCAAAAAAGTTATAATAATGAAAGTGCTCGTTAAGTGGAAGTAATAGAGTGATATCCCATATACTATTATGTATTAATCGATAAAAAAATTCACAAATAAAATAAATAAGAATAATTATAAAATATAAATTTGAAATGTAATTTTAATAACAATAATCGTTATCGGTTATGAAAATAATAAAAAAATTATCAAATAAAATAAATAAGAATAATTATAAAATATAAATTTGAAATATAATTTTAATAACAATAATCGTTATCGGTTATGAAAATAATAAAAAAATTTAGCAAGAAATCGTCTGCAAAGAAATCAATTCGCGCAAAAATACTTACAAATGGAGTTCATATCTTCGCTTACTGAAAAAATACCTGCACTATCGGTTCGCCAGATCCTTGCTTTGCTACATAATCCATCTATGTATAATTAAAATAACGTGAATGAGAAAATTTAAATAAAATATTGATATAAAAGTTTTATAGTTATTCAAACACTCGGAAATAAGAATCATCGATCATCGATAACATACTAGTAATCGATGTGTAATATAAAATAATTTGAAAAATCTATATACATATGTATTTAGTGGACCGTATACATTTTTAAAGTAAACCTAAAGTTCAAATTACTGTTAAATTTACAGCGTTAAATTATTCGATAACTTTATTAATCCGTCGTCAAAATAACTTAGTTGGGACTTAAAATACTGTGATCTATACCTTATTTGATTGTTTTCTTCGATTAATTCTAAATCTAACTCATTTTAATTTCAAATTCGTACACAATACCGCACTTCAAAGATTCGATCTGGAAATATTAGAGAGCGTTGCTTGTAAGGGATAGGTTTCGTTGTCGATAGCATTCTTCAAAGATTCGTTTACTTTATTATTTTCACTGTTGTAAAGTAATCGATAATGATTTTTACAATAATCGATAATTATTAATAAAATTATTCGATAATGGTGATTAAAGTATTTGTTCAGAAATTTTTCAGTAAAATCTATTGTTAGCTTTATAAAATAGTTGATAATTATTTGTAAAATATTATAATTAAATTATTTGTTTCCGAAATTTTGCGATAGAGTATATTTTCGACTTTGGCACTGTTCAAGAAAAAATGGTAGTTTATTCGATTACTCGATTTTCTTTCCTATTTTGTTGATTAGTTTTCAAACAAAGTTTCATATGTATGTACATTTATAATTTTCGCACTTACAAAAAACTTAAAATTATCGTTGTCAAAGAAAATATTCGAAATCACAACTAATTTTCATCAAAAAAATCATCGAACAATAATCGATATATAAGTTTCATCTCTTAAGCAGTTTTTATCTACCAACCTTTTATTTTTAATGCGAATATATATATACGTTTATTCGTATTTTTTTACATTTATTGCTTGTATTTATTCAACGTGATACAAATTTAGTACGGCTACCCAATACTCAAGAAATAATATGCAAGAATGTACGAAGAAAATGAAGCAGATGCCTGAAATGCTCATAAAAATACAACAAACAATATTTATGTTCCTTACCAAGCACATACATACTTGTACAAACAAAATGATGTAGTTTGCAGCCAATGTAAAAGAGAATATTTTTGTATGTGTATACAGGGCGTATACGTAACAAATTAACTAAATGAAGAGACTTTACCATCTTTCATCAAGACATCCACTGAAGAATAATTTTCGTAGTTCTTATTGGCCCACCTATGGAGTTCTGGTCTCTGACTACTCCACGGCCTTCTAGTTCAATATTCGCCTAAATGTGGGCAATGACATTTTACATTTTTATTTTGCAGAACATAAAGGAGTTTAGTCTCACCGTATGTACTGCAATATCCGATAGAAACAATCCGATTACTTATGAGCTTGTAAATTTAACCCGGATGTCCGTTATAGATAGATGCTATTAATCATTATTTGAAACATTCAAGGTTTGCGTGTCAATTTCACAGTTCTACTGTCTCTTATTAAATATGCGCCCAAATGTAGGCAATGTTTTTTTAAATACAATGGGAAGCCTATATCTTAATTTAAGTCAGAATATCTGACGAAATTAGTTAATAGTTACAAAAATTTAGGTTTTGGAATCTTTTCTACTGTTCCATAGTCTTCTAGTTCAGTAGTTCAGTTTCCACCTAAATGTAGATAATGTTTTCTTCCTTTTCTATTTCGATAAAGTATAAAAGAAAATAGTCTTTCCGCTTTTTTAACAAAATATCCAATAAAAATGAAGTTTGTTAGTTACAAATTAATACTCGTAGAGTTTCGTTGGGGCCGTTTCCTCACTTCTATTCTATCTGCTAACACTAAGCCACAGCATAAAAACTACGCAGAGAGCACACAGACTCATCCAAGCACTCATTATTTTACTTACACTGAGCGCCAGACAAAGCTGTGAGCGCTTGTATGCGAGCGAATTGTGCTTTTGCTTGCAGTTTGCTTTTTCATAATTGTTTTTTTTTTTTTAATTTTTTGCATTAGTTTGTTAGTCAAATGCACTTTTACTCAACAATCCACGCTGAGCGCCAATGTTGTGAACATTTTATTTGCCTGTTTTAACTTTTCTCTAGCTCTCACTGTTATTCATTGGGTCAAAGACCTGTAGGAGGTCGTTTGAGCACCGGTGCATTGACGGCAAAAATTCTATGGAAATGTGTGTATAGATGTGTGTACGTGGGTGTGTGTGTGTGAGAGTACGTACAATAACACAATTATGTTATGTTTAGCTGTAAGCACTATTAACATTACAACGACAGCTGAGCAAGCAAAACCAAATGTAATGATTACATATTATCTGTAACACCACTATAACTCTATTGAATGCAATTGAGGGACGTTAGTGCTTAGTGAGGTTGAGCTTTGTGGCAGCAGAGGCAGCAGGTAGAGTTGAAGTTGAGAGCCATAGAGAGCGAGAGAGTATATGTGTTTCTAAACTTTAAAGCTGCAAGTTTTTCTAACTTCTGCAGTTCATTGCTTTTGTTTGCTATTACTTCTCCCTTCTATTGAAATGAAGAGTGGTCTAATCACATATGATGTTCATATTATCAATGTCCAGTAGCTTTAAAGTATGTAATCACATTATTTGGTCCAATGATGGGAATGAAAATTGGAAAAAATTAAAAATAGTAAACTAAATTAAAACAAAAGGAAATAATGTAAAATAAAATAAAACAAAATAAATTAAATTAAATTAAATAATTATTATATTTAAATAATATTAAATAAAATCAAATTGAAATTAAATGAAAATACAAACTAAAATTAAAATTAAAATTAAAATTAAAATTAAAATTAAAATTAAAATTAAAATTAAAATTAAAATTAAAATAAAAATAAAAATTAAAATTAAAATATAAATTAAAATTAAAATTAAAATTAAAATAAAAATAAAAATTAAAATTAATATTATAATTAAAATTTAAATAAAAATTAAAACTAAAATTAAAATTACAATTAAAATTATAATAAAATAATAATGACAAAAAATTAAAAATATATTGGGATTCCTTATGTTAAAATATAATATTTCTTTTTCTAAAACGTTTCTTAATTTTATTGCTTTTGACATTCACAATACTTTTTACTTTAAACTTTTGATATTTATATGCACTATGTAATAGATAAGAACGCTGTCTACAATTAGGCGCATTAAAGAATAATTGGGTTTCACATCAAATATCATAAAACTAAAGATAAAAAGACTGTTCTTGCTTAGATTTCGAAAATTAAAAAAGGAAATGAAAAAAATATTCTGATATTTATATTTTGAAAATTTTCAAATTAAAATATTTTGTTGTGTATTATTGTCCACAAAAAAAAAATCAGTTTATCAAATGCTCTTACCTCATATTTTGATACTAAAAATTATGAAGAATGAGTAAATCCAAGAACAAAGATATTACAATAGAAATTTTGAAATTTTAAAGATATGTATTTATTGATATTTAAAGAAGAAGCAAGAATTTTTTATTTTATTTTATAGCAATAAAAACTTGCATGCTAAATTTGGTTTCGAAAACTTAAGAAAATCGAAATATAGAAAAGTATATGCTAAATTTTTTAAAGAATTTAATAGCATTACAAAATATGACACAAAAATATGAAACTTTCACACCTATGACAATATTAATAAAACAATAGATCAGTTGTAGAATAATTATTTTGAGAAAAGATATAAATATGTTTAGAAAATAAATTTACAACCAAATACTAATATTACGATCATTCGGAACTGAATGTGAAAATTAAGATAAGGTGTAGTTTATATTATATAAACAGATTTTTTGTTTTTGACAAAATTTTTTTCTTTAATTTTTTCTTTTCAGGAATGTCAACCTGTCACTTCAACAACTTTAATAACAACAATATTAAGTGAGTACCTTTTCATTTGGGGATATATATTTTCTTCAATACTTTGGTTTTGAAATTTTATAATAATTTAAGAAAATTTACAATTTAATTTCTTAATTTTTTTTATAATTAATTTGGGGATACACATACATATATTTTCTTTAATAATCTCAAAATAAAAAATAAAAAATTTCAAACGAAGTTTTTTATTTTTCAAAAAAAATTTTAAATTTTTCCAAAAATATATTTAAGTTTCTAAACAAAAAATCATATATACAAAAATAATTTAATTTGTTTGAATTAAACTGAATTAAAATTTATTTGGGGATTGATGTATATTTTCTTCAATAACCTTGGAATAGAAAATAATATTTTAAATTAAGAAAAATAAATTAAAAATTTATAAATTAAATTATAAAAAAATATTCCTTATCAAAAAAAAAATTTAGTTTTTAGAACAGAAAACAAACAATTTTTCAAAATTTACAAAATTAAACAAGAAAATTTGCAAACGAAATTACTAATATAATATATCCAAAAAAATGTTAAATTTCAAAATAAATAAAATATACTAAATATACAAGAATAATTTAACAGTTTTCAAATCACAAATTTCAAAACATTAAAAAAACATTGAAATAATTTTAATTAAAAAAAAAATATTAATATAAAATAAAAATATTCACTGGAGTTTAAATGCATAAAGATGTATATTTATATGTAACATACATACACACATATGCATGTATACTCCGATGTACACTTTCGTATTTTCACTACATACATATGTACATGTCTATGTATGTATATATTTGTCTTTACGCTATATTTAACAAAAGGTATTTTAGCACTCATAAATATTCCCTAAAATGTATAAAAAAAATGTTCGTCAATAAATTTAATTTTTTTTTTGAAAATAAAAAACAATGTTTTAAAATTTGCAAGAAAAAAATTAAATTTTTCAAAAAATTATTAAAAAAAACAAACCAGTTTAATTAATAAAATATTTGATTAACATTTTATTTTGCAATTTTAAATTAATTTAATTCAGTGCTACGTTGCACATATGTTTATCTCTATGGCTTTTTCTTAATTTATTTAAATGTTGCATGCAACAATAAGTGCCACACTGCATGCTACACTAAAATCACTTCCTTAATAAATCAGCGTATACGGTCAAAGTTATACACAAGTAAGGCAAATGCAAAAACAAGCAAAACAGTATTACTTACAACAGCAAAAAAAATTAAATGTTAAAGAAATGGCTTTGCAATATGGTCGCATAGCTAGGCACAATAACAAAACTAATGAAATGGGAAAAAGGAAATATATTTACAAGCAAAAATGTATAAATGTCTGTAGATAAGCTGTAACAAATACCCACAAAGAGTACGCGGCACTGCCAGTTCGAGACCCCCAAAAACTGTGTAGCGCGTTCATGTGGCATGACATACAAATTATCGGAAGAGGTTGAGCATGGCGCGCTAAGGCAGCGAAGGCTCCGCTAATCAAGCCGCACAATGCAAGCAAACATTTGTGGTACAAGGAAACAAAACAAAAATATTCACCCACTTTGCCCCAGTTGAACTCCAAATGCGCTGCTGCGGCATGCAACACACGCTTGTAGCAAGCAAAATGCGCTTTTCTCTTATGCATTTACACTTTTTTCGTTTTTATTTTCGCGCAACTATTACATATTCTGTGTAAACGACAGACAAACGGTGCGACGGACGGACAGACATGCGGTTCGCTAGCTTTGCAGCTATTGTGCAACATTTTGCCGCACAACCTACACTGCTGGCACAGAAAACGGAAAATTGCCAGCATTTGGTGGCGTAGAAAGAGGCGAGAGGCGAGAGGGAGCAAAAAACAAAAACAGTTTCGAAAAAAAAAATATATAAAAGAGAAAAATCTAAAAATTAAAATAAAGTGCAGAAACACATGCAAAAGTGAAGTTGCAAGTAAAAAGCGCTGCAATAAACGTGTGCAATTACTCTTTTTGTTGTTGCTATTACTGCTGTTGCCGGAAAGCGCTTGCAATTTCGCTGCACACGCTCTTACGTAATCGCAATTGAAGTTGTTCGACGTGGCGCACACACAACAATTCATGCACAGTAGACTTCACTTCACCTCCTCCACGCACGCTCTCTAAACACATCACACACATACCTACATACATACGTACGTTCGCTAAGTAAATGCAGCGCTTGAATTTGTGCCACAAACCACTTCAAACGCCACACACAGCCCGCAACTGTGCACCGGTGCGCCATCCGCCGCGTCGCGTTGCGTCTCTTCGCATGGAGCGCATGCTTTCCTATTCAATTGCACTCCAGCCATTCATCTCATGAACGCGCCGCACACACATACACACACTCATACATGCATCCACTTTTGCTTCAAGCGAACGCTTGCTTTATTCCTGCGTCCGCGTTTGCGTCGCTGTCTTCATGTGGTACAGGTTTTATTACCTCGCTTTGACAGTATTTGTTGTTGTTAATATTATGTGTTTAGTTGTTACTCTGCCATTACATACTGTTATCTGAGCAGTTATGTTTTTATTGTTGTTGGCCTCTTTTGCAAACTTTTCCGCTTTTCACGTTCAACGACGATGATCGTCATGAATTTTCCATCATTCATTTCGCCCTCCTTCGACGCGTTTTACTTCTTTTTTACCGTTATCTTGTGGTTTTGCGGCTTGCCGTTTTAGTTGTTTGTTGTTGTGCTTGTGCTTGTTTTTGTAATTGTTTTTCTTTGGATTACATTTTATTTGAATTACTGTGAGTATGAAACTCTTGTGCATTACGCGGCGAAGTTGTCTTTGGCCTGCGGCTCAATATTGCGCAATACGAGCGTATCCGATGCGGTAAATACACCCGTATCGCTCGTTGATAGATTAGCGTGAATCGCTAACGGCGTAGAAGAAGGAATATAAATATAAGCATATATGGAGTTTCTGAATCAACTGGGCCTCAAAGGAGACAAAAGGTCTCAAAGACGACCAAAAGTAGATTCAAGCGCTTTTTCTAAACTCAAAATGTGTTATATTTTAACTAAAGTGAATAAATCTCTTAGAGATTCAATGGGATTTTATCATTAGATGAGACTAAGATGTCCCTACTTCCCTTTTTCTATTTACACTCAGTCGTCTTTAGTGAAGTATTCTCTTCATATCTTAAATAGACGTATTTTTAGAAATATAGAGGGGACCTGACAAAGCTCTGTGACATTTGGACCTAGTTAAAACTTCTACTCGCAGAAAACAAGTCTTTATTCTAATGACTAATGCCACATATAAATAGCTAATCTACGATTATTCGTTGATATAACCCATCAACTCTTGTAGAAGATATGGCAGTAGAAGATCAGTAGGTTAAAATTTGATTATATACTTTAGGGCGGTGCTGTGAAAAACGACCGCTGCCCATCAATAATAATTCGTATATACTATTTCAACATGGTTCCTAAGCAGATCACGTGTTATAGAGTGTCTTGATAAGGCTTTAAAGATCTTTAACTGATTTGGCTTGTTTTTCAAAAGTGTATCTCATCTTCCAGTAGCCAGTTTATCTCAATCAATCAATCTGAAGACTACTGAGAAATGGGTTTCGACAAGAATTTAACCATTGAAAGTACATACTTTCCAAAAGTATTCCAAAGAAATGGACTAGATTCCCTATGACCTGTAGAGGTAGTCTCCTGCAATCAGATAACTATATATTTTGAGGGGGGAGCCAATTTTTTTGATACTTCTATTATGCTGTTCATTTGGATCCACTCTTTTAAGTAAGATAAAAAAGAGGTGTAGGATATCCCTACACACTTTTGAATGCTGAGGAAGGGATAGGTAAGAAACCCACAAGTGATACGATTTCTGAATTGAAAGATAAGATATCTCTATACATCAATAAGTATAATATTATCTTTGGAAGACATACATAAATTTGATAAGTTAGTTCTTCACTATATAGTAAATCGGTGGTAGACCACAGGTCACAGTGAATTCCTAAACTTTCAATCTATCTAAATCGGTTATAGGTTTCTTTGCATTCCTCAGAACTCCCAAGCCAATTTTGGACAGGTAATAGATTGTGGACTCTAAGGCATTCTGATGAACAATTTGATCATCCAAAAGATTGTGTCTGAAGACCAGAACTGCTCTCTCGTCCGGTAGCTGAACTTGAATGAATTGCCTTGCATCTTCTATTAGGGAATATACTATCCGTAAAAGTTCGCTCTCAGATAAGTAAATATTCTAGTGTTCTCGAACTTTATTTTCGGTAAAGAGTCTGTTTTCCGTTCCATTTGAGAGATATAGAAAAGGTAGATTTTGCTTTAAGGCGATCGCATACTACAACATTGACACATTTCGGTTCCACGGTCTAAGAAATGGGCTCCTAGACACATCCAAGATGATAACTTTCTTCATTCTTGAGTCGCAAAGTATTCTAGTTTGCAACGAAAGGGTCCTAAATAGGTCACGACCGAAAAATGGTCTATTAAATGTTACTACAAGTATGTAAAGAAGAATTCTAAAATAGGGCAGATTAAGTGCTTGGGCCTTTATTTGGAAAGTACTATAACCAGTTCTGAAATTCTTAAAATTTGGGATAACGCAAAGTTCTAGAATATGACAGGTTATGAGTTCGGACATCCATTTCGAAAACCTATTCTTAAATTTAGAGTTTCCTAGAGCTTTCAACTGCCTCACAAATAACGAAAGTGTCTAGAATATTTCAAATTGTGAGTTTGGATCTCCAGTTTGCGAGTTCCTTCCTCAGTTTTGATTTTCTTGGAGGTCTTTATTGTCTTATAACCCAAAATAGGGTCTGGAATAGGTCGGATGAAAGGTTTGGAAATCCTGTTTTAGAACGTCTTCACCGATTTCGCGTTTCTTTTAGCTTTAAATTATCTTATATCAAAATAAAAGGTACCCAAATATGTCAGATTGACAATGTAAACTTCCATTTTTTAACCACAATTCCAGTTTGGAGTTTCTTGAAGGATCTAAAATAGGTCAGTTTAAGGGTTTGGATCTTCATTTTGAAAGCGCTTTCTCCAGTTACGCACTTCTTAGAGCTCTAGATTATCTTATAAGGAAACGAAAGGCGCCCTAAAGGCCGGCTGATGGGCTTAAAAGCATGTTGTCCAGTTTTGAGTTTCTTAGAGCTCTAATTTTATATCGAAATAAATAGTTCACAAATATATCAGACTGGAAATTTAAATCTCTATTTTGAACGTCCTTACCTCAGATTTTAGTTCCTCGGACTTTATAATGCAACAGAAGGATTTAGAATAGATATGGACCTTCATTTTCAAAGCGCTTGCCCCAGTTATGAGTTTCTTACGGCTTCAAGTTGCCTGACAACGCTTCTTAGCTACCTCTACCATAGTTTTTGTTTTTTTTTTTGTATTCTTCATTGCGTATATCATTTATCTCAGACGCGATCCACTTATCTGACGTCGCCACATACGTTTAATTGCAAACGAGTCTATTCATAAGTGCACCAGTCTAAGTACATAAAAAAAATATTAGCTTATCTAACACCACACCAAGTGTAGTTGCAATTTTTATTAGAGTTTAATGCAAAAGTTGCATAACACCACCAACAGCGCCGAGTGCAATCGTAACAGTAAATAAAAATTATATTAAAAAAAAAATCTGCAAATAAAAATGCAGCTCAGCAGTGATTGGCCAAAGCAACAAAGAAAAGCTTTATTGCAAGTCAAAGCGAAAATTATGTGCGCGCACTTGCGCCGAAGAAGTAGAATCGACTATAACGGGGCATACAATTGCAACAGCTGGTCGGGTGTGAGCGGCAAAGAAAGCGAGTTTGTAAGTGGTGTGGTGTGGTGTGTAGCGTGTTGCCAAAGGCGCCCGCATGGCATACATGCGCTATTGCAACAGCGGCGGCGCATCGGGCGGCCAACGTCAAAGCCAGAAACCGCATGATCATGCAACAATTGCAGCAAAATGTAACCTAATAAAGTGAAAATGCAAATGCAATTGCATGGCAATGTGCAAAATAACTGTGCAATATTTCGCATTTAATTACTTTTTCTTTTTGTTGCATGCCACCGCACGCCGCTTGCCTTGCCGCTGGCGATTGAGTAATCAGCGCAACTTGTAACGTATCTACTAGCAATGGCTGTTGGCAACATGCAATCAAATCTGCGCCTACATATATATGTATGTAAGTGTGTGTACAACTTTATTATGCACGCAGCCACTTGCTTAGCAAGCGTGCAACACATGCCGC
Organism: Bactrocera oleae; assembly: GCF_042242935.1. Classification (NCBI taxonomy): domain Eukaryota; kingdom Metazoa; phylum Arthropoda; class Insecta; order Diptera; family Tephritidae; genus Bactrocera; species Bactrocera oleae. Next base: position 9,663,502 of record NC_091539.1, read on the forward strand.
TAACACTAGGCTGTCGCATTTTTTCGCGTTTGTAGCGCATTTTTCACTTTCATTTGGCCAATGTTGCTTGCTTTACAACAACAGCAAACATATATTACAACAACAAAGTGACAATACAACAACAAATTTAAAAAAATACAACAACAAAAAATTACAATGAAACAACAAAGTCAAAAATATAACAACTAATTCGAAAGTGCAACAACGATATCACAACAAAACAACAAAGTCACAATACAACAGCACAACAGGCGCAATGCAACAACATACATATAACACAACAACGAATTCATCATACAACAATCACATATTACAACAACAGCAAAGTAACAATGCAACAAAAAATGCCAAAAACAAGAACAAATTCAAGAAGTACAACAACAACAACAAAACAACAACACCAAAATCACACTACAATAACAAACTTAGCACAACAACAAAGTCACCATCCAACAACTACAAAATTTTGCCCGTACAACTTTATTAGCTGCATTTAGTTGCTAATGTGCCTTGTGGCAACAACATTGAGACCCACTTTGTATAGCCGTACATACAAAAAACAAATGTATGTGTGCTATGCGCTGTTATGTAAGCGACTTTTCCATGTTGCAATTTTCTTATTTTCTGATCTTGTACGGCCTGTAACAACGCTGGCGTGCAAGCAGCAAGGCAAGCAGGCGGATACCGTTAGTCGGGCAGCCACTCGACCCAGCAACCAAGCTACCCATTTTCTATTTTTCCTACTTTCAATTGTGTCTTGCTTCGGTTTGCTTTTGATTTTATTGCCTTCTCATGCATTCAACATGTGGCATGCAACTGCAACTTGCACGATCTTTCACTTTGCTGCTTGTTTTTTTTTTTTTGTTGTGTTCGATATTACGTGTTGCTGCAGCCAGCCGCCAGCCATGGTTTCGCTTTAATTTGAACTCGTTTCTGCAGCTTTGTTTGTTGTTGTTTTTTCTGGTTTTATAATCGTTGCGGAAAAGTCTGGAAAATGTGTGTGGAAAACTCGTTCTACTAAATGCGGCGATTACGTGTTGGCGATCATGGCAGCTGTAAATGTGGCATAAATATGCAGAAAAAATTTTTAATATAAAAAAAAATGTCTTGTTGTTGTTGTTGCTAGATTTATGACGCTGCCCGTGCCGTTGCGACTTCACGCTTGCACTTCAACTAGGCGTATTCATTTGATTTAATCAACGGCTTGGCTGCAAACCAACAACAAACACACGTAGAAAACTCCTTTTGCAACAACAAAAACAAAACAAAAATAGTGAAACCAACAACAATCCTCAACTTGTACAATCCTTCTATTTCGTTTCGTTTTTGTTCGATTTATTTTCTTTTGTTGTTGTTGTTCATGCAATTCGCATTACGTAACAATTTGGCGTTGACTTACAGTTATTTCGGCAGCGTTTGTGTCTTTTTGCTAGCGAAGATTTTGGCTGCCATTACGTAAAGACCTTATCCATTGACCTTTTCTGCATTTGCGCGCGGTCAAAGTGTACATTTTGCTTTGCTTGATTTGTGGCAAGTAGAAAGAAGATGTCTGTGAAAAGGTGTGTTGTTGTTATTACTATACACGATTTTAGAAAAAATACAAAAATATTGTGTTCACAGAGACTCTTTAAACTCAAACTTCAATTGAAAGTATTACTTCATTTGAAAAAAAAGTGGCAACCCTATTTCGCAATTTGGTTTATTATGTTCTAATAGAGCTTTCAAACTCAAATTTTCATGCTATAACAGTGATTTCCTAAATGGAAATAATGTTTTAGTCAAAGATGGCAACCCTGTTACATGTTTTTAGTCTATTTGTATTAACACATTTCTAAATTAATAACTCGAATATCAGCAATAACTTTTTTTTGAAGTAGCACTTTTAGATTATTTTCTGTTGGCAACACTGCTCAAAAATAAGTTTGTATTTTTTTCTATTGCACATACATATATACATTGTTGTTAATTTGATAACAATACTTGAACTGACTGCAATAAAATAAATTATACGGGTAAAAATATTTTTTAAGTGGCAACTCTAATCATTCAATTTTTATTAATTTCATGATAGCGCTTTAATATAATACAATGAAATTAATAATACAACTAAAAAAATATTATATCAAGTGGCAACCCTATTATGTGGCTGTGCAATGATACACTCTATACTTTATTGTACTTTTATGTAATAAAATATTAAATGAGCTTTTTTTACTACTCTAAATTTCATAAGCATATTTCTGTCTAAAAAAACAATATTTTGTCAAATGGCAGCACTATTTACAAATATTTCTGGGTTGTATTGTACAAAAATATTAAACTATATAAATTTGTACTATTATTATTAATTTTTTTTTATTATTAATATCTGATATATAATTTTGGTAGGTGGTAACGCTATTTAATCATATGTACTTATATATGTACATACAATATATTAAATTAGTATGTGAGCTCATTTTTACTAGCAAAATTACACTAAATTTGATAAGCATACTTTTTGTCTGAAAAATTTATATTTTTTGTCAAGTGGCAACACTTTTCAAAAACATTTCTGTATTATGTTGTACCAAAATACTTTTTTTGTAATAATATATATATTTTTTATTACTATTTAATTTTTTTTTGGTAGGTGGCAACGCTATTCCGGCCTATATGTGCATATATCACACTATATTAAGAATCCTTTTCGTTACAAGTTTCTGAAAATTTCTGTGCTCGTTATTTTCAATAGTATTTTATTTTGCACAGATAGACGGCAACCCTATGCACAAAATGTCTTCTCGGCAAATTTTTTTTTTTTAATTTTACTATTAAAATTAAGAATTTTTGGCTTTATTTTGTAATTTTAATATACTTAGCATATTAAATAATTAATTTTAACATTTAACTTGGGTGGCAAAGCTACCACTTAATTTTCGTGAATATCTATCGGTTGATATCAGATTGGTTGGCTCGGTTTTTACAATTCCCACAACAAATAGTTTTACGTTACCGAAACCAACTCGGATTTTATCCGGCCAAGGAGAGGATCTAACCCTGTTTAGTTCGCTAAAACAATAACAATAACTCTGTTTTTTTTCTCGCAGCCGAAAAAGACTTGGTTTAAGTGGTACTATTTTCAGAGACTGGTTGATTTTCCAACATAGTTGATGCTTAGTAGGGTTTTCCTAATATCCGAATTGATTCTTACATTTTTCAGTAGTAGCCTTACTACACAGTATTCTGTAAAGGAAAAGACATCCTCAAAAATCATAAAGGTCGTATTTGAGCCAAGGAGTTTGGAACTTCTTGGTTTTTAGGCACACACGCTCTTCGAAGAGAATACTGAAGTTCCCCGTGTCTTTTTATAGCTAGTTTCAGAAGCTTAAGGAATTAAAAAAAAACCTGGTTTAAAATGAAAAGAGTTACCTTAAGCTTTACCAGGCGGTTCTAGGGTTAAATTTACTTGAGAAGACATTCTTTATTCTTATACGTGCTTTGTGCTGCGCTGTGTTGAAATATAACTTTACTGCCACTACTTATATGGCATGAGTACTTGCTTTTGGTTTAGATTTGAAATAAAAAAAAATTATTTAATATATTTTTATTTTCAAAGTTCTCAGGTTCTACTGAACCGATTTATCTTAAATTTTTATGTCTGGTACTAGCCACATTCTCAAATTTTAATTTTTACTATTTTTAAAAAATTCTAAACAGTAAAAAAAAAGTGCAATAAGGTACAACCCCCCCTTTAAAGAATGGTTAAGTTATGCTAAGAGGTCGAACTTACCAGGGATTTTAATTAGACAGATTGCAACTTCGCTCTGTTGTGGTACCTAAAAGGATATTTAAAGCTTTTTAATTCTTACTTTTAAGAAATGAGTCAGGATCGATAAGCATATCATGGCTCTCTCTCTTGCTATGTTTCTATCTCTATCTGTGTCTCTCTCTCTCGCGCTCGGTCTGTACATATTTGTATTTACTCATATTTGCTTCTATCTCTCTCTCTTTCTTTCTTTCGCTACTTAACCAAGTTAAGTATTTATATTCTTACTTTTATTTTGATTTTTATTATTCACTTAAAGCTTTGACATGTATATCATCAAAAAGTGAATGGGAATATATCTAAAAAGGATTTATTTTGAGTCATCGAAGCTAGTTTTTTATGTCTTATAACGCCTGATATCTCCCTTCTCTTGATTTGTCTTGCAGAATTTGATTTTTGTTTCATATTCCTGGATTTTCTAATGAGGTTCAAATCTTCATTTTATGGACCTCAACAAACTCCCGCTTAAACGAAAGTACATTTTCAGCACAAAAGTATTACCAATTACTAAATCCATTCTTTTTTGTCAGTATATCGAATAAATCTTCATTACAATTTTAATTGAAAAGTTGATTGGCAGTTCAAAAAATATTTTACAGCTGGCATATCGCAAGCTATTTACATTCATGGGCGTTTCATTGCCTACACCAGCCATAAGCTAAGACCAAAAACAAAAGCAACCACAAACAGCATGAAAATTCGTTACGTTTGCAACTCATCAATTTACCGTTGCACAATCGAAATTCGCGTTCAAATTGCAAATTTTACCCGCTGATGACGACGAGTGCAATCGACACCGAAAAAGGGAAGAAAAACCGAAAAAGAAAACGAAGGCAGTAGTAACACAGCTGGTGGTGGCGCGCATACAGGTTTTCATTTCTGTTGTTTTTTTTCTAAAACAATGTAACGCTTTTCCAGCTCTTTTCCCTGCCGTCGCCCAGCGGCCACATTTTCCAGGCATGCAACGCTTCGTTCGTGCACAGCGCATTCGCTTCCTTGTATGACATAATCAACTTGAAACGGCAGTAACTCTAGTGACTCCGCAGTTGGCATCGGCTGCGCTGCATGTCGGAGGAAACGGTGAAAGGTGGAACATGGTGCGCTTTGAAGTGCTTGCAGTGATGACGTCCACTAAAGCGACGACAAGCGTCTTAAGTAGGGAGCCACGCAGCTGCCGCCAACCGACCAACGATTGAGCCCATTTCCTGCCGCACAACGGAGTCGAGACTAGATCGCATCGCATGGCCATTCACTACCGCAAAACACAAACATTTGTATGTCTTTCAGTCAGCCAACGCTCATTCACGAGCAACTTGTTTTGCCTACGTCGGCCAACTCGTCACGGCTCAACCCCCTCCCATGCGCTCGCTAAGCGGTTTTTATCATCCTAATGCCATCGTTTTCACTTTCAAACTTGCGTACAAAATCGTGTCGGCGCCAAATGTTCGAGTGCGAAGTGCAGCAAAGCCAAACAAAGCACGAAGCGCAAAGTACGACAAATAAATGAACAATGAATGGCACCCAAAAGGAAGACCAAGCCGTACCAATGGGAGAGACTGAACGTCTTGGCGTTAACTGATTTATGTACTATGCACGTCCTATGAGCTTGTTGGGTCTTTGCGAAGCGATTGCTAATACGCGGGGTAGTGAATGGCCCGAATTACGGTCGTAGTTGCATTATGCCTGTGTGGTCGCAAGGAAGAAGTTCGTTTGGTAATACCTAGTTCGCTTGCAGGGTCACAAAATGCCACCCGTTCAATGGCAATTAACCCAGTTTGACTTAATGGTCAGCTCTGTTGTGTATTTTGTTTTTGCTGCGCGCTTCGTCTTTTGCGTGGGTTGAGTGCATTAAGGAAGTGCGCAATGGGGTTACCGAAAGTGAAGGTGGTTTGCGCTTTGCCACTTTGAACTTTGGCGGATGGAAAATGCTGCACTTTGTCAGCGCTTGGGTAACTTGAAGACTGATAGCGGAGTCCAATTGCAGGAAGTTATGCTTTGAACTTTTAAAATTTAAGTAGAGAGCTGCATATTACTATAACTGGAACCACTTCAAATAATTAGAAGTTAAAGTAGTCGAGGATTTTCATTCGAGCTCGTCTATTCTGAGGCAGTCGTGTAGTGTGAAAAACTTGCCGCCAGAAATGGTTTGCTTCTAAGAGACTTATTAGAAGTGTTGCTGAATAGCATAACGATCTCTACAGCTTTATGCGCAGCAAGATCTCGTTGAAGAATATATTCCTTTCTATGCTAAGGTATAACCTGTATAGGTATCCTCTTCTAAAGAAGAACTTTTGAAACATGTCTTGTCCAAGAATTCCTAACGTTGTTTTAGAGAAAGCTGGGGTGAATTGACAAAGTAATAACTATGACCTTTATTCTTTGGCTGTAGCTCCTTTCTGCTAAAGCAAAACATATATTAAGTAATGAGATGTTAATATGCGATCTACGTACTCGAAGCTGAATCTGATCATATTCGACCAACGCCTCTCAAGCCAAGTCGGCAGTAGTCACCGAAACAATTAGAGATTGCTTTATGACGCTTTTACAACTAAAGTATTATAAGAGTAATCGATATAGGCGTAAAACCGGCAAATAGCCTTAGCTTAGCATTAACTCCGATAGAGATTATTTTGTCGAATACAAAACAAAATTATGAAGACTCGTGTTTCGAGATCCTTTAATGATCTTAATTAGAATTAGAGCGCTTAAACTCATCTTTTTATCAGGCAAGCTTTCCAAGGAATCGAAAAAATAGTTATTAAAAGCCGACATCTATTTATCGCAACTATTTTTTGCACCCTCTTTAGGCTACAAGTTTCTTCCCAATTAGTCTAGCACTCGTAGCACCCCTCTTCTCCTCCGGCCTATCCTGAGCTGAGCTAGCGACATGTAGTTTTGTCACGATTCGCGCATTCACGTCATCTCTATTTGTTTTGTGATGGCTCTTTCATATTATTATACACCTTTTGTTGACATTAAATTACTTCGAACAACAAAAGCAACAAACACAAGACGCGCACTATGGCTTTGGCCAAATATTGTTAAGTTTACGTAAGGTTCACATTGAACTTAACAGAAATTTTATGGCGAAAATACATTTATATATGCATGTGTGCGCACAAATGTAACCTGTTAAGCGTTGCCACTTGTTTAGTTTTTTATTATTTTTGCTACCTTGTGTTATGTGAATGTGATGCGCCTTGCATATTGAGCACGCGGTAATTGTTTAAACAAATGAAGTGATTAAAATGAAGTGTAAATATTTTTGTAACACAAACTCATATGCACTTGCTACACACACACTCATATATAAATGCATACAAACAAAAAAATTTGTGAGTTTATGCGCGAGTTGGCAATGAAGAAGGTTTCGCAGTCTTTAATGCCTTTTCTGTTGTGATTTTATCGATAAATTTCACTTTCACCTTTTGTTGCGCCGCCGGACAGACGAACAACCATTGAATGCGGCTGTTAATTACAATAAAGTCTGGCAGGTAGGTAGTTGGGCAGGGTGGCACTTGGAGGGCGCTTTCTATTTATTATTTATATACTATTGTGGCCATTGACAAGCTGTAAGCGTAATTTGTTTTGCGGTACCGTGAAATGTAGCAGCGAATGGCGGTCGGGATAAAAGGAAACGGAAATAATGTTTTAGATGGCAGAGTTAAATAAAATCGAGAAAAGATATTAAAAAACACCAAATTAATATAAATTAAAAATTTTATTTGAAATTAAAATTAAAAAAATGTATTAAAAATTTAAGCAAAGATTAAATTATTAATAATATTGCAAATTATTAAAAATTAAAATGCAAATTAGTATTATATGACGACTCGAATATAAAAAAAATTAATTTCAGTTAAAGTTACAAAAAAAATATGTATAGAATTAAAATTAGAGTAACATTTAAAATAAAAATTATAATTAAAATTAAGTTTCAATTTAAATAAGAAATTAAAAATATTAATAAAACTATAAAAAACAAAGTTAAAATATACTTATAACGAAAAGGAAAATTAAAAAAAATATATATAAATTTAAGATTGAAAATAATTTAAGTTAATTAAATTTAAAGACAAAATTAGGTAGAAATTAAATTTAAATTAAAATTAAAAAAAATAATTTCAATAAAATAAGAATTTAAAAAAATAAGTAAAGCTGTAAAAATTTAAGCTCAAATTAAAATTGTAATTAAAATTACAATTAATTAAAGACAAAATTAAATATAGAAATTAAAATTAAATTAAAACTTGATATATAAATTATGATTAAAATGAATTTTAAATTATAATTAAAACTTAAAAATATGAGTAAGACTATAAAATAATTTTATAACAATTAATAATATTAAAATGAAATTAAATAAAAATTATATTTAATTAAAAATAATTTAAATTCATAAATTTTTAAGTAAAAAAAACAAAATTAGGAATATTAATTAAAACTAAAAATTTCATAGATATATAAGTATAAATAAAAGTTTAAAAATTTAGTTCAAAATTATTTTTAATAAAATTAAAATTAACATTAATATATATTAAAAAATAAAATAAATTTAAAGTAGGTTTAAAAATAATTGAAGATGATTAACTCTACAGTCAAAAATAAAATTAAGTATAAAAATTAAATGTAAATTAACACTTAATAAAAAATAATCATTTAATCAAAATGAAAAATTGAAAATATACATATGTAAGTAAAACTATAAAAAATTAAGTTTAAATTAGACTTATAGCCAGAAATAAATTTAGATAAAATTTTAAAAAATAAATTAAGAGTAAGATTAATAAAAAGCAAAATAAAGTATAAAAATAAAATTTAAATTAAATTAACATTAAAACAAATTTTCATTTAAATTGGAAATTAGAAAGAGAAGAAAACTTAAAAAAATTAAGTGCAAATTAAATTTGTAACTAAGAGTAAAATTAATATTTAAATAAAAAAATTAATTTAAATAAAATTAATTTAATTAAATTTAAAGTTAATTTTAAATTTATGTATAGAAATTGGAAATTAAATCAAAACTTCAAATAAAAATAATGACTAGAATTAATTTGAAGTTATTAATTAAAATTATAAGTAAAGCTATAAAGACACAAGTTCAAGTTAAACTTATGACTAAAATTATGATTATTTTTTAATTTAACTTAGTAATTAGCAATACATTGAAGGATAAGTGAAACTATAACAAATTAAATTAAAATTAATTTAGAAACAACAAGTAACAAAAAAAATTTAATTTTATTGAAAATAATTTAAGATCATTAAATTGAAAAACTAAATTTATAATTGAAACTATATAAAAATAATTAAAAATTAAACTCTTAATTAAAATTATATTTATTATAAATTAAAAGTATGCTGAAAGTAAAATCAAATTTTAACTTATAAAAACATTAAAATAAAAGTTAAAACCAAAACCCTCTTAAAATTTACAACGAAACTGATATTAAATTAGAATATTAAATAAATACAGATATTAAATAAAATATATAAATAAAATTTAATATTTAATCAAAAAATAGTAAATTGCATTTAAAAAAATAAAATTAAAATAAACGTAAAAATAATATTAGAACAAAAGCTAAAATTTAAATAAAGTTTCAAAAAAACTTGACAAAAAATTTAAATAATAAAAAATAATTTAATACTAAATTTAAATTTAATTAAAACTGATAAGATAAAATTAGAAATTAAAAAATTAAGAAATAAATTTCAAAATTATATTAAAAAATTAGAAATTAAATTAATATCAAAATTAGAATTAAAACAAAATTAAATTTAAAATACAATAAATTAAATAAAAACAATTAAATTTGCCAAATAACTACGCTTGTTTAAAAAATAATTATTTTGGAATGTGTAACAATAATTATTTAAATAAATCAACGTACACTTTTGAAAGTAAAAAATTAGTTTAATTAATAAATTTGAAAGAATAAAATTTTAACTTATCGCAATTTCAAGTCAACGGTACAATCTCTGAACAAATTATACAGATCGGACCACTATAGCATAAAGCTGCCCTACAAACAGATTGATCAAAATCAAGTTCTTGGATGAAAATTGTTTTATTTGAGAAGAGTATTATAGCTTTATTGCAACTGAAGTTAACGGTTTTAAAAAATATTAACAATGTTTATTATATGAAAAATATATAAACAATTTATTTTTTAATTAAAAAAAAAATATTTCTAACAAAAAATATTTTAAGACTATTTTAAAACAATTTTTTATCATATTTATTCTACGAATTTTGATTTGATATTCCGATTTAGCATTTTTTTTAAACTCTCTCAAGCTGTAAAGGGAAAAGCCTTAAGCGATGATTATTATTTGTAAAAAAAAAACAAAAACAACTATAAAAAAATTTAAAATAAATTAATTAATTTTTAATATATTTATAATTTCATTTTAATTTTTAAAATTTGGATAATTGTAAAATAATTATTTTCATATGCTATTTTATAAAAAAATTATTTCTACAATTTCAAAAAAAAAAAATAGTTGAAACTAACACTAGTCTTCGCAACTCACTTTCCCTCCCTCCCATGCTTAACTTCACATTTTTATCACTCCAGTTAAAAAACGCAAAATCCAACAACAAAAGCAACATGCAGCACATGAAAGCTCATTCAATTGTCGAATTTATAAATATTTATTCACGCACTTCAACGGCAGGGCACAACGAAGAAAGCCTTTTTATGGCGCGTAATTATCGCGCATTTGTGTGCGTGTGTCAGCCTGGCATACATGTACCATATACGTATGTGTGTAGTTTGGCTAGCAGCTGTGCAAGCAGCCCAATCGAGAGTGCAAGCGTGTAATAATATTACTTACTTACAATAAAATTGCGGTTATTGAACTTTACTTTTGACATTTACTCAACTGCCACACAGATAACAACCTTCGTGTGCTTGTATGTATGTATGCATGTGTGTGTGTGTGCTTTTGTATGGCTTGTGCCTTTCTTTCCCAACGCCATTGTTGCTTGCGGGTGTAATTGTAGCAATTGTTGCGTTGTCACGATGCCACGAATTTGGGTGAAAGATATAAAATTAATTTATTGCTTTTTAAATGCTTGTTTTGTTTGTGTTTTTGTTGTACACATAGTGCCTATGCATGGACGTGTAGTCGCACATTTTTAAAGCATTATTTACTTTTGCGTAATTTGTATATACAATTGTTGTAAAGAAATTTCTAATAATAATTGCTTAAAAGCATTACTTTTCGGGCGTGTGGGGTTACCACCTAGTTGCAAAAGTGGGTAATAAGAGTTTGCAATGAAAAAATATACCTGTTTTATTAATGTCGCGTTGCTAGTGGCGTTCGTTGAAGAAAAAGTGTATTTGGTGTGTGACTACCACTTTATAAATCGCTGCTTGAAATCGCAATGAATTCAAATTCTCGTAATGAGACATAAATACCAAATAATTTGGTAAATCGCTTCTAAGTGGCTACCGGCTTGTAAGACCTTCGATTTGTTGGTTAATAACGCATCAGATAACGCAACTAAAAAAACCTCAATCAATTGAACATCACTCAGTAATAATAACTTGATCCACTGATATCGTCTCATCTTCATTAAGTACCGGACTTCACCAAAACTCACCGAATCGTTACTAAATTCGTTTTCCATATTACAAGTCCAAGTTCTTTTACATTGCTGTTAAACACGTTGTCAGTGTTCGCTAGTGTTTCAATTCACAAATCATTTTATTGCTATAAAAATGGAGTACCGTCATAAAGTGAAACGGGTAATCCCTTGCTTATTTCTACCAGTTTTATAACTAACTTTCCTTTAGGAGAGCATATTTTTCGCTTTGGACTTTAGACGAAACTTCAACAAAAGAAATTGCTTTACTCATTCCTTCGATATAACAACGATTTTAATTTGATATGGACAAATCATATGTTCGCTTTAGTTCAAAAACATTAAATTAATCAATACTCTAAAAAATAATAGCTACTAAGTGATACTACCAGAAAACATATTCAAAATTCACTATGCCTGTAATGAGATTAAAGACAGCGGTCTATTTTTTAAAGTACCGAACCCCTTAAAATGTTGTATAAGATAGGATTTTTATGAAAAGAGTCTCGATAGTTTTATATAAATAAATCACGAAAAAACACGCAAAATATTGTACGTATCAGCTCCTACTGTGTCAAAAATGTTGATTTTTCGAGACAATGATGTAGAATATGCCGAGAACGCAAATAAAATGTTGTAAAATAACTATATATATTAGTACTTGTTCCCTGAGTCAAAAATGTAAGATTTTTCGTGACGGTGATGTAGCACTTGCAGAGAGCCCATGTACTTTATAGAATATAGAGAACAAAAGCGTATCCGCCTGTCTTAAACAATTCTCTTACATACATTTTTTTTTCGAAGAGACAATCTTAAATTTGCGAAAACGTCAAATAAATCACCAGATCTCTGTGAAAAATACTAATGACGTCTCCACAAATTGCTTACTAAGTATGTACTTTCAGCTTAAATTATGTTATGGGAATTTCCAAAAATATTAAAAACTGCAAATGAGACGTCAGTCTCGGTTAGACGCATATGTCTCTCACCAGATTGGGTTGCAAGCCAAGGTAATATGAATGATTATATGGCAACTGGAGCACATTATATCTTTGATAAATTGGTGTCGAACCTGAGAGAGCATAGACTGTGAGTTAACATCAAATAGGTATACGATTTAAACATCTTTAGACTGATTGGAAAAAAAGTATAGATTCACTTCGCCGCACCATTCAAACAATTGCGAAGCGCTGCAGTTTTAAGTTCAAAATTACATCTTTGATAAATCTGTTTCGAACTTATCAAAAAACAGATATCATATTAAAACTAACTTATAGCTGATCATTTCGGAGGGGATATTTGTTTCTTGATTCTAAGGATCAATGTTTTAACTTCCCGCTAAGAAAATTGAAAATTTTCTAAAAATCGGGAAGATATTGGTTTCACCCCATTTTGCAAAAATCGAGTTCTCAACAGATCTCGACGTTTTGAGGGTCGAGGAAGCTTCCCCGAATATTTCTACGATGATGTCCGTATGTCTGTATGTATGTGTGTGTATGAAGACGACGACGAAGACAAATCGCATGCCAAACCAACAACTACAACAACAAATTGCATGCAAGCAATTGCAATCAAACACCACAGCAACCGATTTGAATAAACTAAACGGCATTCCAAAGGGTTTCATTGCACTTGAATTTCGTGTGAGTTTGGACCCAATCGGACCAGTAGATTTTGAGAAATCTCAAAAATAAACGATTCCAAACGACTTGACCGATCGACACCAAAAACTAATCAGTTCTAAACCTTGAAAAAACACATCGTTTGCCGCAAACCGGGTCAAAATCGGTTGATTTACTTGCGAGATATCGAAAACGAAAAATTTCGAAGAGCTCAAAAGCAGTGAAAAAAGCGAAATTTGAACGTTAGCGTATGAAATTAGCGGGAAGTTGCAGGGATGGCCCTTGAGGCCAACCGTTTTCCACATTTTTTTTCTCGTGTATTACTACTAAAGTGTCAATTAGGTAGAAACAAAAATTATGGAAGCACACTTTAAATTCATTGAATATTTTGCTAAAGAGCTTACAAATACCAGATGCTTCACTAGAGCAATTATAGTCATCTTCAAGTACAGACATATAAAAAAAACTATGGGTAATAATGAAGCTCTTGACTTGAAATGATTGTCAAGCTATAATACTCTTGACAGTGTCACATTTATGGCCGTTCTAGGTTCCATTTGTGGTTAAGGAGCACGAAATATTTCTCACTGGTTAATATGCGCCGAGGAAAGATATCATTTCTCAGCATCCAAAATAAGAAAGATCGCCTCGTCAAATGATTTGATCGCAAGAGTTTCATAATTGGTTAAAAAGCTTGAGAAAGCTCGGACTTTAGGGTATATGTTCTACGAAATTGGTTTTGGATAGTTTTCAGATGGTTATGCTGAAGCTCTGTTTAGTGCTTACTATAGTCACTCCTTATAGGACTGTCTTCTACACTCTACAAACATTTTGAGCTTTTTTACGAAGTTTGTGAAAATAGTTCGGTTCAAGGATCAGATCGCTTGCAAGAGAGCAAAGTTTGGACGAAGACACTTAAACTAAGAGCGGTATTTCTAACATTGGGAAGATGATATACTACATATATACAAGTATTACATTACATAGGATCAGCTACCGAGTAACTTCTGGTTCCTTAGATGAGGACTCATTAAAATATTTGAACCTTACCCAACTCTTTTTGTCAGCAATTGATAGTTCTCAACAATAAATGAGAAAATACCGTTAATTACAACAATTTCATTATACAACAATCACAAGAAAATAACGAAGACATAAAAATATAATTGTTGACAATAAAAAATACAACAACAAATACAATGACAAACATGACTTCAAATCAAACTTTAAACAGCGAAGATAAACGAACGAAGCAAAAAAAAATTGGCAAAAGTAAAAACGAGAAAATTGCGTAACATTTACCCACTGACGCCAAAAGACATAAAAAACAAAACAACATCAACAACACAAACAATATGGCTAGGCAACAACAACAAGCGCATTAAGAAATAGTAAAAGCCAATCAACACCAGGCAGGAAACCTAGAAAAGTGACAAGCCAAACCAAAAACAACAAAATGGCAAAGAAATATACAAACAACAACAAAAATAGAGACACGATAGAGGCAAAAGAAGACGACGACGAAGACAAATCGCATGCCAAACCAACAACTACAACAACAAATTGCATGCAAGCAATTGCAATCAAACACCACAGCAAACAGCCAACAACAACATTAATAACAACAAATACACAGTTATAAATGTGTGCAACATTACGTGGAAAAATGCTATGTTGTTTGTAGCAACCGTTGTTGTTGTCCGTTATTTATTGTTATTGTTGTTTATGTTGTTGTTGTACTTTTTCACTGTTTCTGCGCGTTCGAAAGGAAAATTGCCACTTGCGAAACAACAATAACAACAACTACATACCGTTAGCCCAAGTACGTATATATATATACTAAGAGATATAATAATATATGTGCATACTTATATATAACTACACAAATATATATATATATATACATTTATATGTAAATACATAACTTTTCAAACCAATCACAATAACCGAAACCGAAAGTGAGATAATAATTTTCGCAGGTTGTTGTAAAAATGTTAAATTGCAATAACAAAACAGAAAATTCCATGAAAAAGAGTTATGCAAATAAGAGGAAAATTGTTGTGACTATAATGCCATGTTGTTGTAATGAGTTGTAAACTAACCGATGTCCATGTGCACATTGCCTTAACTGCTTTTCTAAAAAAAGTTACATCATTAATGCTCGGAGATGATAAGACAAATTTTTTTTCGCAACAAAAGCTCTTAAGCATATTTAAAATTGGTCTTACAGGACTTGCTTTTTAGTAAAAGAGTAGAGACGTATTTCATCTCCAATACAATTAGAACTAACGTGAAGAGAATTTTACTAACGAAAGTTGCTCCACAATCGCCGTTGGTGAATTTTGGTGCCAAAGTTCCGTCTCCGTTTGGATTACAATTCTTATTAATTAAACGCTTAAACTCAAGTATGCCTATCAAGTCAATCTTCGCTCGTCAAATCTTCGACTCGCGTGGTAACCCCACCGTCGAGGTTGATTTGTGCACTGAATTGGGTATTTTCCGTGCCTCTGTACCCTCCGGGGCATCGACTGGTGTACTGAAGCTCTTGAATTGCGCGATAATGATAAGAACAGAAGGCTTTGGGACCCGAATTGTTAAAGGCAAATCTTGAGGTCACCGATCAAGAGGGCATTGATAACTTCATGCTGAAATTGGATGGTACTGAGAACAAGCCAAAATTCGGTGCTAACGCCATTCTGGTTATCTCATTGGCTGTCTGCAAAGCTGGTGCTGCCAAGAAGGGTGTACCACTATACCAGCACATTGCTGATTTGGCTTCCAACAAGGACATCATTCTGCCAGTACCTGCATTCAATGTAATCAACGGTGGTAGTCATGCTGGCAACAAGTTGGCCATGCAGGAATTCATGATTCTACCAAGTGGCGCAACCAGCTTCACTGAAGCCATGAAAATCGGCTCTGAGGTCTACCATCACTTGAAGAAGGTCATCAAGGATAAATTTGGTTTGGATGCCACCGCTGTTGGTGATGAAGGTGGTTTCGCACCCAACATTCAATCCAACAAGGAAGCTTTGGTTTTGATCCAAGACGCCATCGCTAAGGGCGGTTACACCGGCAAGGTCGAAATTGGTATGGATGTTGCTGCTTCTGAATTCCACAAGGACGGTCAATACGATTTGGACTTCAAGAACCCCAACAGCGACAAGTCACAATGGTTGTCGCCTGAGAAGCTCACCAACTTGTACCAGGAATTCATCAAGGAGTTCCCCATCACCTCAATTGAGGATCCCTTTGATCAGGATCACTGGGATGCCTGGTCAACCCTTACTGCCAGCACACAAATCCAAATTGTTGGTGATGATTTGACTGTCACCAACCCCAAGCGTATCCAGACTGCCGTTGAAAAGAAGGCTTGCAACTGCTTGTTGTTGAAGGTCAACCAAATCGGTACCGTCACCGAATCCATCAAGGCTCATTTGTTGGCCAAGAGCAACGGTTGGGGCACCATGATATCACATCGCTCCGGTGAAACCGAGGACACTTTCATTGCCGATCTCGTTGTTGGCTTGTCTACTGGTCAAATCAAGACCGGCGCACCATGCCGTTCTGAACGTTTGGCCAAATACAACCAAATTCTTCGAATCGAAGAAGAGTTGGGCGCCAAGGCGAAGTATGCCGGCAAATCTTTCAGAAAGCCACAGTAAATTCTTAGTGTTGAGCAATAAATAATAATTCCAACATGCACAATTAAAGTCTAATTCAAGAAAATTTTGAAATTTTGAGAACATCATGTGGGTGTGGCATATTAAGTTGAACTTAATAACGGGAATACAATAAATGCAAACCTAGTACCTTAAATTCTATAGCCATCTACTATTACTACAAACCAACAACAACAAGAAATGTTAATGAAATTTTGTGTACAGTTATGATTTTCATCACCTTTTCATACTTGTAAACCATTTTAATCGTTATATTAAACATATTTCATTTAAACTATATACAAAACTATTATTTCTGAATTGTTCTTTTTATATAAAACTACTTTAAATTATTATTATTAATGGTAATTTCATTTCGGTATAATAAAATAGCATAGAACAATGATAAAAAAAAATAAAGAAAATACCAATAAAAGCGTAAGCTTTAAAAACATAATACATTTATTTGAAAGCTCTTAGGCCCGCCTAAAGCTGGGTCTGCTAATGATACGTACATATTTCACCTCCAAAGGCTATTACAACTAACAAGTAGACCCGAAAACTAGCTCTTTTAGATTTATATATATATATTTTCAAATATATGGTAGCTTATGGACGAAAGTACCCCGCATGAAGACTCTGCTTTATCGGTCCTGTTAAAGTAACAGCATTTAAGTAAATAATTCGAAGCTTTTTTTTAAATTAATTTGACATCGAATCTAAAATTTTGTATCATCTACTAAAAGGGCAAACCGAGTCATATACATATGCGCATATATATCAAGAGATCAACTTTCTAATCGGTAACAGTCTCTTAGCTGAAACTAATTTAATCGTTCATATATGCGATAATTAGAGGTAGAATAGCCATCTTGTCTAGAATATGATAGATTCAAAACATATATATCTCAGATATAATTTTGATATTTAAAAATGAGACTTTTGAAAAGGCTGATGCTTTGTCGAAAAACTTTTTTTTAGCTTCAAGCATCAAGCAACCCACAAATATGTGATACATAACTCAAATATAATAAATAATCTGTAGTGTTTGTTCTTGTCTTCCGAAATTTGTAATTAGCAAACTTTCTCATGCATATATAGTTCTTATAAAAGATCCATATTATCATAAGCTTCAAAGCTTCTATGTTTTCTGCAACAATGTTCACAAAGTTTTGACATTAAATACAAATTAATTAAATTTATTGTATTGTATATTTACTGTAATACCGACAATAGTTCATACGCTGCTAATTGCATTAACCGCAATTACTGTTAATGTAATAATTGCCAGTGGAACCAATTCGCTTTTGTATATAACACATTAAATTAAATTATTTGTGGCCTAAACAATTTTTTAAATCGATTTTCAATTACAATAAATTTGCTGCTTAAATTTAGAATAACTAAGGTGGTTCTAAAAATTTATAATCAAAGTTACTGAATTTCTTTTTTAGTTTCACACACTCAATGAAAAACTGAGCTGAAATACTACATAACAGCAAATTTAAGTATTAAGGTGGTTCTTATTCTAGAAATTAATATTAATAATTTTCTAGTGGCGCCAACTCAGAAGAAAAAAAACTAAAATACTTGAAATGACAAATTTAAACATTAGGGTTGTTCTAAAAAAAGAATTTAAGAATTCAAATTCACAAGTATATATCAGTAGGGCGGTGCCAAGGAATTCTAAAAATTTAAATTATTAATTTGTCACCATCTCATTATGAAACGAAACTAATATATGTTAAACGGCAAATTTAAAAATTAGGGTGGTACCAAAAAGTAACAAAAAAATTTAATTAATAGTTTTCTGAAAATTTTTTCAATAAGAAACTAAACTAAGATATGTTAAATAGCTAAAATAAACATTAAGATTGATTTAAAAAATTCAAATTGACAAGTTTTTTCAGTCCAACCCTCTCAATAGCGAATCATATAGGCCACAGATAGAACATATAAGTTTTACTGCCAATTATAGAATATTAGGCTGTGTTCCACGGGGAGCACATTTTGGTTTACGCCTTGTGAACTCAAAGAATAGTTAATTTTTTTTTGTATTTTATACTGAATATTTCTTGAGCAACACTTTATACTTAATTTAAATTAAAAAATTTAGCTTGTGGTCGAAAAATTGTATCCTACATTTAAGTACCACCCTAATATACCTGCAATCTCACGCTCCTACGCGCTCCGTATCAAGAGCGTAACAAATTTTAGTGTACAAAATTAATGCAATAATTTTTAGCTAGCAATATGTCGTCGGTAAGGTGGGGTAAAGTGCGCGTAAAAAGTGTTCCGGCGGTCAGCGGACTATTTTCCGGTACAATTACCGCATTAGAGTTTGCCGTTTTTAATTGGACATACGCGAATGTCGATGTGTTCGCATGTATGAAATGGAAAATATAGAAAATAAAATGAAAACAATAAAAAAACTGCTTTAATAGTAGATAACGCCAACAACAATGACATTAGTAACGAGAGTAAAGTTAATGCGAAAACTGTTTTGTGTGTATGTACATATGTATACATAGCTGAGTAAGTGTGCTGTACAACAATGGCAACGGTAATCGCATTCAAACAACTTTCACTTTGCTTTGCGCATGAATACATTCAACAACAACAAGAGCGCCACTAAAAAAAAATGTGCGAAGTGCTGCAGCGCGCCGCCAAGCAATTGCTGTTGTCATTGTTTTTGCAATGGATGTTATTATCGCCGTCGCTTTGAGGCTTGGTGTGGCTCGTTTGCCGTTGGTTATTTTGTTCTCTGCCCCTTTTTCACTCACCTAACGGCATATCTGCAATGTCGCTCGTTAGCAACAATGTCACAGGCGGCCCAGCGCACCCAAAAATGTTTGTTTCAGCGCGCCGCGCGTACTTCTGCGCGCTTGCCATGCATCCACCCACACTTACACACACTCTCATGCACATGTGTATATTTTTTCAATAATATTTTCTCTCATCCATTTTTGGCGCTTGCAGCCGCTTTGCGATTTTTTTTGCTCTTTCCCACCACCACAACTAATGTTGCGCTCACACCCACTGCAGTTACTTGTTATTGTACATTTGGACAGTTATGGTGTGTGTTTGTTTCAGTTTTTTTTCAGCGTTGCCAGACTGTGGCTTATTTCACGGTTAGTGCGGCTTATCTTGTGACAGGCAATACGCTTGACACGTGAACGCCAAAAACCTGTAAGATAAATAATCCGTAGTAAGTTTGTTTTTTTACATTACGCAAACACATTTGAGGTTAGGTTAGATGCAATGGCTTAAAAAGCTGAAAAGAAAGAAACCGTGTCTCAAAAGCATTTTTAGATCTGTACTTTAGACGATTTTGCTTGATATTTATAGAAGCAATGCTTTCTGAATGAATTTATAACCTGTAATTTCCATAAAAATTTAATAACTTGTATGAGAGATATGCCGAAATCTCGCTACTTTCTGACTAATTTTGAATATCAGCACTCGAATTATTAAAAGGCTCGACAGTTTTAAAATTCAGCTCGACATATAGTGATTAACGTTAGTTAGCTCATAAAAAATATGAAAACTTATATAGGAGACATACTTTATTTTGTTCCAATAGCGCCTAATTTTTTTTTTAGAAAATATTTTAGTGATAAAAATAGTCGTCGATGTTGAATTTCAAGCTGAAAACTTTAGATCTGTAGAAATCAGCTCATAAAAACTCTTAATTTTATATGGGAAGTATGCTTATTAGTAACTTAATTATCTTCATATTTAGAAACAATATTGTAGGATTTAAAAGCGTCGACGGTTCTGTATTTCTACACGAAAGACGTACATTTATATATGTGAGCTCAAAAATTAAATATAATATTAAAAAATTTAATACTAAGAGTTAAACCAGAGCTATTCTGAAAATTCGACCAATCCCACTTACTTAAAAATATCGCTTTATTAATAAATAAAGGTCGACAGTTCCGAAAATTAGCTGTACAGATATTCATTTATGCTGTGGAGCTTTTAAAAATAGCATGTAAACTGGTATGGAAAGTATCCTTTATTTTGTGTAAAACCCGGTTATTTTTGGGGAAAATATTTTATTGACAAAAATAGTCGAGAAAATTGATTTTCAGGTTGAAAACTTCATATTTTTAGAAAGTAGTTCATAAAAATACAAAATCGTATATTGAAGGCATGCTTATTTGTGATTCAATCATCGTCATTTTTGGAGGCAGTAATTTAGAGATCAAAAGCGTCGACAGTCCTGAATTTTAATGGAATAGCTTTACATTCACATATGTAAGCTTATTAAAATATGGAGAGTAATACCGGGGGTATTCTTGATTTTTGACCAATGCTTCTTATTACAGTAAGCACTACTTTTTTGATTTAAAACTTTCAAAAATACCAAATTTTAAGATATAATCTAAACAAATTTACAAAAATTAAAAAATTATTGGGGAGGTACACTTAATTTTCATCTTATCTGTTTCAATTCAAGAGAACAATACATTAGAGCTTAAAAAGGTCGAGAGTACGGAATATATGTTTTAAAGCTTTATATTCAAGCACGCTTTTTTATAAAAAATGTAAAACATTATATGGCAGCCATACTTAACTTTCATTTGAATCCCCTAACTTTTGCTTACAATATTTGTAAGATAAAAATATTCGACTAAATTCGATTTCAAGTTAATATTACTGCATCAAGTAACAAAAATTGAGTATTTTGAGATTGCTTGAGATTTAGCCAACACAGTTGCAATTTGTATCGTTCACATAACACTATTGCTGTTAACATAGAACTTTCTATTCATCCGAAAAATTACCATACAAAATGGCCGAAAGATGATCTATGTTTAGCTTCTAAGATCTGGTGCTGCCTTTGAACAATCATTGTTATACATATTTTTCAGAAATTTTCTCCTTCCAAACAGAGACTCAGAGTTTCACATTGCTTGCTAGGAGCAATTGACAATGGGAAAGCGAATTCTTCCGTACTCACAATTTGAACCGATAGCTCGCGAATTAGTGGTTCTCTACGCTTATAAAAACATATAAGACCTCGAATAGGCTTAGCTACGGCAGCTTTGTTGTATAATTTGCTGTCTGCCCAGCCTCCTATTCCCTCAACGGAAATCGCATTTGTTTTCCTTTCACTTGGCCATTGGCGTATGCCAGACTTCCGCAGCCAAAACTGCAGCCACAAATGAAAACAAAGCAAACCTACGCATGCGCGCACACACGAAATGCAACGCTGTCATAAACATCATTTGTTAGCTGCTGCGCCAATTTCTTCCTTAATATATTTTGCTTGTCTGATTGTCGCGCTTTAGCAGCTTCCCAACCTCATTTTCGTCGCAGTCATTTTCATTTTCCCACAAATAAAACCGCGACGCCTAAAGGAAATTATGTAATTCATTGCGTTTTATCGTGCACAGCCAATGTGGTTTGACAGCTGTTACCGTTAGTTAGGTAGTTAACGCTGGAGCGCGTGTCATGTGCGCATGCTTGCACAGGAAACAGGAAGCAGCTGGCTCTTGTTTAGAAGAGTTGGCAGAGTTTAGCGTTCGCCTGGCAGCGTAGATCAAAGGTGTTGGCGGAGTCAGCCTGCGGCTTGCTGTCGTCATCTATTTGCATAGAGTGTGCCGCGACATGCGCTTCATTATTTTTGAGATATTTAAGTTGGCGTAAACGTTACTCACACCTACAGGCGGGAAATGTCAAAATGCCCAGACATATTTTGAATATTTCCTTTTTTATAATTTCAAGCTAATGGAGTTAATTAGCGGTATTTTTAAAATACTGGTATTAATGAGTGACATAATGGCAGTGCAAAAATGTGTTTGACATTTGCGTGGCTGTCACTTTCTTTACCGTTATGGTAATATGTCAAAGCAGGCTGTATTGACCGCTTGTCAGTTGTCAAAAATATCTTTAAATTGGTTTTCGTTAAATTTGAAGTCACACAATTTCCGTCAGAAATTGTATCAGTCAAAGCTGGGTCGATTTAAATGGCTAAACAATCGATTTTGTCGCAGTGAGCATGTCGATAATAGAAAATAAAAGGAGAAAATTGAGGTCCATGAAGGCTAATCCTTCTTTGTGTCACCAGAGTTTGCTTTAAAAGGTCGGGAGTATTATTCCAATACTCTACGATTCAAGTTGTTCAATTATGAGGGTTTTCCCATCAGTTAAAATATTTTTTTATACTATTATATTTTCCACGAGCTCTATATATTTGCTTTATAATCATTATAACAGATTGTACAGTGTTTTTCAGAATTTCTTTCTACAATCTCTGTCTAATATATATCTCGAAATGAAAAATGATAATTTTAATGAAATTAGCTGGAATAAGAACAAAACGTAAAGTCTTAGTAACTTATACAAAAATACAATATAATTTGTATTTTAGTTTGAAAAAATTGTTACGGTAAAATAGTAATTTATAAAAATTAACACAAAATTTAACAAAAATACTAAAAGCCTCATGTAGTTAAATTAAAAAAATAAATAAATAAAAACAAAAATTGTAAAAATGAATTCGAAAAATTATACAAATTTCTGAAACTGAAAGTCGTAGGAAATTATAAAAGATAACCAAATAAAATGAATTTGAAAAACTATTCGAATAAAAATTTTTGAAACTGAAAGTCGTAGGAAATTACAATACAAAAAAAATTTATTCGAAAAACTATTATAGGTACTACTATAAAAAATAAATCTATATTTGTTAAAATAAACAAAACAATTAACAAAACGTTTAAGCAAAAACAGAAACAAAAATAAAACTAAAATTTATTAAAAAAAAAAACAAAAAAAAAATTATTAAAAAATAATATGAAATTTATAGAAATTAGTTCGAAAAATCATTCCGATAAAAATAATTGATTTTTCAAATTTATTTTTATTACAATTACAAAAAAATTTATGGACCTCAAATTCCTTATTAATTTTATCTTGTAAATATCTTGTAAGTATTATTTGGACTTTTTTAAATTAACCAGAACTTTAGTACACTGAGAAAAAAAAATTGTAAAATTAATTGCAAAAAATATATAATATTTTCAAAATAAAATCTATGTTTGAAATTTGTTTGACCTAGCTAAGTTTAGATTAGTCCTTACAACCGACCGGCTTCGTGAATTTCACTTAAGACAAAAATGCGTCCTCCTAAAAAGTAGATCATCAGATCCTGATCGATCGACGAATCGTTTTGTGCTTACCACAAAATTCCTAGGGCAATTAATATCAATCCTAGCAACTTCGCTGGACTTGCCAAAGGTTTAACTACCAAAATATTTCAATCTCAGTCTGGCAAAAGCTGGGCAATAAGGAAGAAAGTGACAAGATGATTCCACCTCGCATACAGCTTTGGCAAAGAGCGTCCGACAGATTATTTAGCCGCACCGCGTGTAAAGCTATTGGACAGTGTGCTGTGAGAACACCTATAAGTGTGGCGAGATTGACTTTACTAAGAGTCGGTAGTTCAAATGAACCTCTTACTTCTTACTGTTCACTCCGGGTCAGAAGAATCTCGCAGTTGCACAAGTTCTGATTGTTGACCAGCGCTTGCTGAGCTCACTGGAAGCAAATTCAAATCCAGTATAGCCCTTCGGTTAATCTAGGTCGTTTGACCTGAAATTTAATAAATATTTAATTAATTTTGCGAACATATTTTATGAATAAAATATTGTTAAAACTGATTTCTGAAAAAAAATAAACAAAATATAAAAATTTGAATTAAAACATTTTGTTTATGAATAAAAAAATATATGTTTTTTTAATAAACATTTTTAAAAATAAAATAATAATTTTATAGAGGATAACGATACATCATTAAATATATTCAAATACATTATATTTTGTTAATTTAAAAGTTTAAAATAAAGAAAAAATTTTAAGATTTTAAATTAATTTTTTTAATGAAGCATTTAAAAATAAAATAATTTTTTCAGTACTAAAGCAGTACTGTGAAACAAATTGAAATATTAATTGTATTAATTAATTAATTTAAAAACAAATTACAAATTTTTTTTTTTGTTAAAAAATTTTAAATTAAAGTTTTAATTAAAAATTTTAAAAACATATATATATATTTAAAATATATTTCAAATTTATTTATACAATATCAATTTAAAATTTTTTATATTATTATTTATATAATAAATTTTTGATTTTCAGACAAAATTTTTGAATAAATTTTTTTTTCTTTTAGTCTTTTATTATTTACTTTTTATTTGATTACTATTATTATAAATATTACGAAATAAACGATTATTATTATTTTTTAGTTGGTAATCCAGAATTATTATTATTTTTTTAATTCTCTAAATATTTTTTTTCGAATTCGTTATAAATTAATATAAACTTATTTCTATCGGTGACATCTCAGGCCACATGCCACAGCCAAATTACCTGGGGACAGTTAGCATATTTAAATGCAAACAAGAATTGGCGCAGAAGCCTACAAGTATACACAAACAAACAACAATATATATATATATATATATAAAGTGCAATATATACATATGTACCCTGCACTGAAGCGCGTAGTTAGCGCCGACGTTTATGTGTTGTCCTAACATCCGACCGCACTGCGAGCAATGTGGCCCTGAGCCAGTGTATTGGACCTTTGTCCTTCGCCAACTGAATGCAATATATGCTAACGGTATATATTTGTTTGTATATAGGCATGCATATTTGTGCACTTAATTATATGCATATGTATATGTGCATGTATGTGGTATTTGGTGTTTAAGCTGGTAGGAACGAACATTTATATACTTATACATCTTTCGTTGTGTGTGTACACTGATAAATATGTTTTTGTCAACACAACTTTATTAGAAGCCTTTGTATTAGTTCGAATTCTCGTTTGCATTTCTGCAAGCTGCACATGCAGATCTCCTCTGTTCTACAGCAGCATAGTTTTAATTTACTGAGAGATACAAATATTTTGTAATTTGAAAGTTTTCAAAATCTATATATACTTGTATATAAATAATATATTTTAGTTCAAAAAATTGATTTAAATATTTATATTATATTGTTATTTTGTTTTATTTGCAAATTTTATTAATTTTTTCAATTTTGCAATTTTTTTACGTGACATTTTGTATCATAATTAAAAATGATTTGTTATTTTGATATTTTTATAAAAATATTTTTAATCATCAGACATTTTTACTTAAATTTTTTTAATTGAGAAAATTTATAGTAATATTTTAAAAATTTTTTTAAGAGAAATTTTTTTCATATTTTTTAAACATATTCATATCTACGAAATTAGAATTTTTAATTTATATTTTTTTTTAAATAAATATTGCTTTTTAGTGGAATTTTATTAATAAAATGTTTTTTATTTTTGTAAAAAAGGTTCATCATTTTAATTTTTAATTTAAATGTCTCAATTAATTTTTTCGATGTTCCCTTTTGTGTTAAATTTTGTGAAATGAATGTGAAATTAGTGTAAAAATTTTTAAAATTTATAATTTTTGTACTAACAAATTTTTGAACTCAAAAATAATGTAAAATACTTAAAAAATTTTGTAATTTTTGTAAGTTTTTTTAAATTTTGTAAACTTAATTTTAAAGTTTGTCTTTAAAATTTGTTGTTTATTAAAGAAATTGTTAGATAGATAAATACGAGTACATTTGTAATATTTTCAAATTTTGAATAATATGTAATGTTAGCTTGTAAATTGATTTTTTTTAAATTCAATTTTTTAATAAGTTTTGTTTTGTTTTCATAATAATTCATAATTATTCCTTGTTAAAATATTTTCCTTTTTTTTAGTTAAACCTATGTACTTCAAATTGTAGTAAAAATAATATTTGCAATCATTTCTACAAAGGCTAATTTTTTATTCCACCACAACTTCTTTTGCGAGTCGAAAATATAAGTGAATTTCCTAACTTCATAAATTTTTGCTAAACGCCCCGTTCCACCTCCCATACATTTAATGCGCTTGCTGGTGATTTCCCACAAAACGCCTCGCATTGAGTGTTTTGGTCGTTGTTATCAACAAACTGCATTATATATTCATACATATGAGTATGTGTGTGTGACACAGCGTGACTTGCCATGACACCGAGCAATGCACCAAAATAGACGCCAATGCAAGTCATCGTGCCATAAGCAACAGCGAATGCTAGCAGACACATACAAGTAAAGCCAGTAATAATAAATATGTATGTGTGTGTGTGTGTAATTTTATTTACGCATGTATGTATGCGCGCGCTTCGGCTGCCTGCCATTCGCATCGATTCCGAAAGCTAAGTGACGCCAATATTTTTCACCACTGACCCAGTTTTAAAGGATACGAACATACACACATATACATATACACCGACACACAGGCGCGTGTTTTTACAATCACATGCACTTGGCACTTGGCGCAATAAACAAAACAGAAAAGGATAACAGTGGAATTGTGAAAGCGTAAGACTGCTGGCCGACACACACACACATACACAACGTTCCATGCACATATTCAGTCGCCAGGATGCGCGTAATTGTTACTGTGTATGTATTGGTGTGCGCGCGCTTCCACGCTAGTTTGTTTGCGTCCTTGGACTCACAACGGTACATGACACTCGGCCGTTGAACTTCATGTGGCACGTTGCCTTGGAAAATGTGACTATCTACCGCAGTAGCGGCACCCCACCGCGTCGCGCCGCACTGCATTTGATGCGCCATCCCAACGAGCGCTAGTTCCTCCTTTCGTTTATGCGGCGCGTGGGTTGGTGGCGTCATCGTAGTAAATCGGGTGGTCGACGCCAGCAAATCGATTGCAACCGTGCATGCGACAGCGTCGCGCAACATCAAACGCAATGCGGCAGGTCAGTGTGAATGGGTTTGGCGCGTCTTCACTAACACACACATACACATACATATACATATTATATATATATATAAATACATTTGCCTAGCGCTTTACTATTTGCAGTGCTGGCTCTGCTGGCGCGCGCTGTTATCTTCGCTGCTTTTGTCTCACCGCGTTGCTTCGCTAGTCTTTTACTACCGCCTCACGCCCAAGCTTGCTGCAATTTTGTTGCGCTACCTTCCTCACTCATACATATTTTTTCACTATCTACTACTGTTATTTTGCACTACGATGCAACCCTGCTTTGCAGCACTACGCGACGGTTGCTGTAAATTGCAGCATCCCCACACTACGCTGCCCACATTGTTGTTGCAACCATTTTTGGCAAGTGCAAGTTCAATCTCTGCGCCCTCCCCTAACTGTTCATTCCTTTTCTTGCACTCATCTGTGCCGCCTGCCGCTAACGCACATTTTACATCGACCCATCAGTCTGCATACGTGCAGACACGCTTTAGCCCCAGTCCCGGGGATAATGTCATTGCCAAATTTTTGCAGCTGCACAGCTTCTGCAAGCGCCTTAGCAGCGCGCAGCCGGACAGACAGCAGCGTATATCTACCTGCTTAGAAGTAAACAAATTGTGACCACATAGATGATACAATCACGCGTCTGACTGCAATTTACGCTTTCCACCACAACAAACAGTCTTTTTCCAACGAATTTTCGCCCAACACACCCTCCTTGAACCCATCTCATACAACTCTTCTATCAATAAGCCTCATCCCTAGCAGCACTTTCGCATTGCGTAAGCTTCATCCCGTTCATGAGCTCAGCTCAGCTCAGCTGTTCGCTTGTCGTAACGCTTTTGAAATTAAGGTCATAGTTCAATAGCCATACCCTCGTACGGTGTAGCTTAAATTGTTGTTGCAGAAATTTGAAATTTTGTAATCCACACACACACTGCTGCACATGCAGAGTAGCTTCCACATATCTATAGGGCGTTGTTCCACAAAATAAATCTGCACAGCTCTGCTTATACTATGTGGATATGAGTCAAAATGTATGAGCTGCATTGTCGCTGGAATGTTCTGGATGACCTCGATGCTCATCTGTCGCTGGTCAGTGCATTGAACTGCGGTAAAACTGTTGAAGGTAAACTGTGCAGATAATAATACGAGCATATTTGGAACACGGACAGGGTAGAAAATCAGCGGCGCCGAAAGAAAGGTAAAAATAAACTGATAATATTTTGAGGGGTCGAAGAGTTGAAGCTAAAGCTCACTTGGCATTAATATCGTAATGCCATTTAATACCGATATATATCTAAGATTTATGTAATAATGGCTATGAGATATAAGTAGTACTATTTCCATCAAAGTTCACGGTGCCTGAAACCTCTTTATTTAGAACTTTTAACTGGCTGTATGAGATAAGCCGATTTGCAAAACCTTGGAGAGCTCGGACATATGTATTGACTTAATCAAAGAGCGTTTAGTTTATTACTTCCATGAGTTATTTAAAGACAGTCAAGCTCTTGACTTCCATGAGTGACAGGTTCTATCAATTCTGTCGACCAGACTTATCTGATTTGTTGATTTTTATGAGTGATAGTTTCGAAGAATTCTGTCATCCAGACATATTCGTATGCAGTTGAGTTCTTGACTGTCGATTTGGCTTAACCAAGGACCGTTCAGTAATTGATCCCCGTGAATAGGAAATCGGTAGATCTGACCTATTCAAAAACAATCGGGTTTTAGATTCCAATACCAATTAAACTCTTTACTCCGAATAAAGATGACTGCTCAAATTTCGTTTCGGTTTCGGCTGTTCTTGTTCAGTTTTCTTCTAAAAATCATCGCGCCTTTAACTCCTACATGATAAAGCTTAGTAACGTGTTGTTCAAGAGCCTTTCATTTAAGAAGACGATGATTCAGTAGTGTTTGAAAATGGGCTTCGAATCAATTTCGATATATATTTTCTTATTATACAGTTGAAATATGTCTTTAACTATAAGCTTGTTGAAGTTTTTGGTATAATAGCCTAGTATTATATATACGAAGCAGTATAAGCTAAGATTGCTTGCTGATCATTCGATCATAACGTTAACCTAAACTGTGGACACTACAATAGATTGGTTTCAAAAATTTGCTCTGAAAATCGATTTGGACAACGTAATGAGGCAGATTTTGTTAGAATTGTATTTTATTTGTTGTTGTTCTATTTTTAAAAATTATATTCAGCAGTCGCGTAGTAACGGATTGAAAATTTTTCAAATATTGATATTGAATTATGATAAAGGAACAGCTTTTTCGAGCTTTTCTTGTCTGGATATATTTTATTCCTGATATATCTGCTTTCAATATTAAAGAAAATTATCAGTAAATGGGAACAGATTATGGAATCTTTTTGTTGTAATAATTTACAGCCTACTATTTTCTAAATTGAAATAATAGATGCCAATTGCCAACCTAAAACTTCTGCTCGGTTGTGTCTCATGGTGTTACCCTCTTGGGAACAGTTTTATTCAACTTTTCTTGCTGAAATTACTTTTGTGATTAAGCTGTGCTCATAATATTTTAACATTGTTAGATTTTTTAATTGGAAACAGTTTTAAATTATAATTTACAGCATTTGAGCATATTTTTGTCTAAATTGAAATAATAGCGATTAATTGACAGCAACAATTTCAACCAGACTGCATTTTATTGGCAAGCTCTTCTTGGGAACAACTTTCTTCTTAACCTTTATTGTTCAAATTACTTTCGAGCATAAACTGTGCTTATAATATTTTTTATTTTGATAGTTTTGACAATTGGGAACAGTTGATGGAAACAGTTTTTAACTATATATTACAGCATGGGAGCATATTTTTGTTTAAATTAAGTTCATTATATTAGAAAGCTAGCAGAAATTTGAAGCGAGCATACTTTTCATCGATATTAGCATATTGGAAACAGTTTACTTTTGAAACACCTGCTTTGATTTTAAAGATTGTGTAAGTTACGCTTGCTATGCGGGTTTTTTATCTGTACAATTGTGTAATCGTGACCAATTAAGTGTCTGCAAACATATGCTCGATTGCTTACGATAATTGTTCACACATTTATGCATCTTTCTGTAACTGAATTTATATGCTGTCGCTATTTTAATTAAACGCTCGCAACTTCCATTATAAATCTTTGATCCACTGCAAGCAGCTGTGTGGGAAAATCATAGCAGTTACATATTATACATATATTTTCATGTCTACCTACCGTTGGCGCTTCTGCCGCTCAATGCCAACTGGCCAAGTACCGTTACATTTCAATTTGCCTGCAACAATTACTTGCCATTGCAACTCTGTTTGTTGTATTTATGCTTGTTTAGAAATATATTGCAGAATTGGCTAACACCTATTGTTGTTTTCGTCTGAATTGTTGTTGTTGTTTTAATTTTTGTTGTCTTATTTCTTATATGTCGTACAGTATGGGCTAGTTGACCTCTAAAATGACATGTTTGTTTGCGCTTAAGCACTTATGTGACACAAAGATGTGTTAATAGAAAAACCACAACAATAAAAACAACACCATCGCTGACATCCGCCTTTTATTGCGGTTTCTTGTTGTTGTTGTATTGGTCTTTTGCAGCTAAACTGCATGCTTGCGCCAGTCAACGCTTAGCTAAGCTATTCCTACACATTATTTGCTATTATTGTTGTTCTTATTTTTGTAATACCCGCATACACATACATATGTATGCATGTAAGTTGTAATAATTGTTATTCTTCGAAGTTGTTGCCATTTCTGCTGTGTAATTGTCTCTTTCTTCAACGCTTAAGTTCAATGTCAAAATTAGCATAAAATACCGTTAAATAACCGCTTGAGTCGCATGCGTCGTTGTCGTGGTCGCCACCAACAGTGCAATGCAGCCACCACTACAATTACAACTACAACAGCATACAAACGCGCGGCTTTGTCCGAGCTCCAGTCGCCTTAGCCAGCCAATAAATTGGCTTTCTTTGCGTTGAGCTTTGCGAATTTGTAAATGATAATTAATTAATTTGTGCGCATTAGTTTGCTATAAAGCAACAGCAACAGCAACAAAATAACAACAACAGCGACAAAAAAGTAATAACAATTTTTTATGCCGCGACGGAAATCCATAATAATAATAATAATATTAATAGGCGAACGAGGCGTGAGAGGACCGCTGCAAAACGCCGCCTTTGTTCTGGTCGTTGTTGTTGTTGCTGCTGTCGCTGTCACCGCGAGTGCAATAGACAACCTCAACCTGCTATCCTTGAAAGTTGGCGCAGCATTGCAAGCGCGGGTGCGGTGTGTGTATGTGCCGCGCCGTGGCGCTCAGTCTTTAATGTTCGCCACTGCTCTCCCTCCCTCTCTGCGCTGCTTTTGCGCTTAGCTGCAGCACGACAAACGTTCTAAACTTGTTCTATTCGCTTGCTCACTCAATTATTTATTGTGTAAGCGCTGCACTAGCATACTAAGCGCTAACTTAGCGCGGTTGCTTTGGCTAAATAAATGCGAAAATTCTCAGCTTCTTGACTTAGGACCGTGTCCGGGGTCTAGGCTAACCAACCATTGGTGACGGTGCGCACGCAAAGCCCACAGCCTTTAGCGTCGCACACCGGCAATAAATTGACATTGAAATATTTTTATGTTATTATTTTTAGTTTTTATATAATTTATTTAATTTATTTTTTTATATGTGTGTAAGTGTAATTCATTATCACGCACACAAATGCCATATAATTAGTGCATAATAATGTGTTGTCGCGTGAGGTTTATGCTTTACTATAGCGTTAAAATGAATCATTTATAAAAAATATTATTTGTTACTTTAAATTTATTGAATATTTTCTAATAAATATGATTTTAAAAATTTAGTAAAATTTTTTGAATTTTTCTATAATATATTTAAATGTTATCTTATTGATCCTAGTTTTTTCCAAATTTTTTTAAACTTTAATTATTTTTGAAAATTTTTTCTATTGGTTTTTATTTTTTTAGTTATTATTTGATTTACAAGAAAATATTATATAATCAAATTAATTTTAAAACAGTTAAGTGAAAAATATTTTGTTAAGTTCGTAAGAAATTTAAATTAATAATAGAAAAAACAAAAAAATTTAAAATTTTTTCCTTATTTATTTTTTTTTTTTTTAATTTTTGTTATTTTTTTTTTCTAATATTTCCTATTTTTTTTAACTTACCTAAATATTTGTTTTAATTAATATTTTTTATTTTTTTTTTTTGCAATCGGTTTTAGTCTCTTTTAGTTATTATTATTAGATTTACAAGAAAATTTTGATTTATCTCACTCAAATATAAAAAAATTTATTTTCCCACCTATTTGGAAATATTATTTTTTTAAATTTTATTTAATTTCTTTTTTCGTGTTATTAGTTTAATAAATAGTTTTTTAACTCCAAATCCCGAAATATTTACCGTTATTTACCATTCATTGGGCTTTACAGTGTTATTGTTGCTGCTGACATTGAAAATGCAATTTGTTTAGTCCTCAAACGCAGCTCAGCACACGTTCTGCGTGCATTTTATAAAAAAATTCAATAAATATGCCCCTATTTTATTTATCAGAGGCCTTAATGAATTAAACCCGAAAGCTATCATCATGCTCAATTTTATTTGCAAATTTATTTCTCAAAAGTTGCTCAAAACCTTTAGATGATATAGAAAATTGTCTAATATTTTTTTTTTGTTTATTAACCCCATTATCGATCCCGATATCCCCGAATAATTTGTGTTATAAATTTTTAACAGCGTTAAAAAAATTATGAAAATATGTGCCAATCCCGAGGTATAATTTTTACTTGTATATTATATTTATATTATGAATAAAGTTACTTAAAGGGTATTATTTTTTTATAAACCAAACTAATGCTGTCGAATGGTTTTAATAGTTTTCCATAATATCGAGTAGTATTAACTTAATCTGGACTGGCTTAATAGAATACGATCTCAATCCCGAAATTAATTCAAGCAAACACCTCAATCCCGTTTTCGAACTCGATAATCTCAATGTAATGCATTTTCATGCAAAGGCTGTAATTGAACGTAAAAAACATCAAATTTGCTTTACAAATAAGCATAGTCAATCCCGAAATGGATGCGACACCCGGTTTCTACAATATCAAAATAGGAATATTATACATAAAAATTAGAGCTCAACACCGATTAAGGTGAGCAAAAATTTTTAAAAACTTCATTTATTTCGCAAAAATTTAAATCCAGAAATTTTTAAAACCTTTGATTTTTCAAAAAATTCCAATCCCAAATTTTTGAAAATCAGTAATTTTAGAAAAAAGAACTGCAATCCCGAAATATCGGTCTAACCTCTAGCAATCTCACTCATAAATTTTGTTTCATTATTTGCTGCTCTTTAAACAACAACAAGATAGAAACACCCGCACTGCTTTTGCTAGCTGAACTTCACCGACGTTGCCATCGACTGAGAGAGCGCACGCCTGCCAAAGTGTGGTTGGGGAGTGCCCAAGTATTGTTAGACCTTAAGTGCATTCGAATGGCAAAAGTGCATTAAACGCACCTGGCAATGATCAAGATTAGAATACGATTTTTTTTATGTATTTTTTATATATTTTTTTATTCAAGCAACTACATACATACTTACATGCAATTTGTTATGTTACAAATTGTATTCTTTGCGCTCTATAACGTTCGTATCTCTACTGCGAGAGCTTGGTGTTGGCTAATATGCAAGTAATGGCACACCTGGTTTTCAGTGAAGGATCCCAAGTTGATATGTTTGCTCGGAAGTGCCAATTTTTTCGAAGAATTTTGCTTCGACAGCTCTCTAACTTTAACTGGTTATTATTTTTGACCTTGGATTGATTTTTTATCTTTATGTCGTCTATGAGCATGAGCATGTAAGTTGAGTGGGATCAGATAACCTCTCTTGGTCCAAGAATTTCTCATTTTGAGCATAATATTTCAATAAACAATTAGAAACTCTTTTTTAATCCCACTAATTCCCAATAAGAGATTAATATTACAAAGAGATCATAATATCCCTCGTGACTCACCTATGTAAGTTCAATTTGTAAATTTTGTAGAAACTGTTATATGAAACACCAATCATCCAGCCTAAATACTGTACTGGGTTTTTCCACAAATTTTCTCAGTCAATCGATCAGAATTAAATTTGTCAGCATTTGTGAATAAAAATTAATCAGACAACCGGACATAAGACCAATTAACCGATTCTTAGTAATCTCCTCCTAAAACCAGCTTGTAAATCCCATTTCATCTCAATGAAGACATAAAAACTTTCTCGCTAAAAAAATTACAACAATTAACCGGCGAATGATCGTAAAAATTGTACCGCTATTAAAAATGTATAGAATCAATATAGAATGTACTTCGCATAAATCTATGAATAGTTGGAAAAACCAAGAAAAGTTCAAAGCTAAAAATAAAAGCAGCAAAAACAAAGGTTTAAAGTCATGGCCAACAGATTTGCCACTGGTAATTGCTTTGTATTGGCAATTATTCTACGTGCGCGTAATGCTCACTGCTGCATTTAATAGGCCGTCGACGCGTGTGAACCGGAGGCTGATAGTTGTCACTTAATTGAGCGTGTTTGCTTATACCGATGCAGGGTTTTAGATTACTTTTATGCATTTTTAGTTTAATTGCATATAGAAAATGTGTTTGGTAGCACTTGAGTAATTGACTTGATCTCGCTTTCTATAATTCTTCAATCTATTTTCGAATTGATACATTTTGAATAACTTATAAAGGTTGATAAAACACAGAAAATAATGAGAAATATTATTTTGAGTCTTAAAAATTAAAAACAGTATTTTTTAATTTTTCGAAATTAAGTTCAAAATTTCGAAATTCTTCAAAAATTTTCCAATACACATGTTTGGTTTTCACATACATATATATGTATATATTTGTGTTGTTTTGAATTTTTAACGTTCAAAATTTGTTGAATTATATATATTTTTTTTTAATATGTAATTCCAATTTTTATTAGTTTTTAGAAATTTTTGAAATGT
Source organism: Bactrocera oleae (assembly GCF_042242935.1). Lineage (NCBI taxonomy): Eukaryota > Metazoa > Arthropoda > Insecta > Diptera > Tephritidae > Bactrocera > Bactrocera oleae. The sequence goes on from NC_091539.1 coordinate 9,699,020, forward strand.
AGTGATATTTTTATACAATTTTCTAATAATATAATTTGTTGCATATTACCTCTCGAGTTCAAAATACTAATTTTTAATATTCAAAACCCTTGAATGCTGTGTTCAAATTTTCGAAGTTCTACAAATTTATTTCTTTTGCTTTCATTTTGTTACTTTTAAATTTTTTCTGTATACACTATTTAGACAAGACTTATTTTTTAGTTTTCGAAAATTTTGAAATTTGAATAAAATATATTATTTTTCAAATTTTTATAAAATTTAAGTTTTAATACTTATTTCAATAAAAAGTACAAGAATTTTGTAAACGCTAAAATTTGCATCTATATAGCACAAAACCCAGCTGAATTTTTCAAAATTCATCATTAATTGGACAATTATCTATCTTAGGGCCTTAATAGGTGCAAGATTTTATTATATAGTACATTAAGAATAGTTAACTATATTTTCTTTACAATTTACAGCATTTCGAATCCATGTTCGAAAATTCGAAAATCGCAAATGTTAGATTTTCCAGTATTTTTTTTAATTCTCAGTCACACAATAGCTTCATTTTATCTCGTAAATTTTGATTTATTCAATTGAAACGATTTATTACAATTTAATTTCTTTATTATTACTTCAGCAAATTATACGTAAAAATTATTGAATTATTGTATATTTATGTGTATGCCTTTTAGCTATTTGTTTTGGCCACGCTATAGCTTTGGCAGCATAAAACAAAAACACTACAGGCAATCGGGTCAAAAAACCGGTGGCTGCCACCACTGTTCGCGCCTATCGTGTCCGCACAATCACCCGGCCTTCTCAATTCACTTTTAAGCCGCAAGCGCCGACTTACAATATTTTTGTACATACATACAAATGCACATGCACATGCGCATATTTCTATGCAATTCTGCTGGGTTCTGTATGGAAATTGTTTTTGCTTTTTGCTTTTTGCTGTTGCACTTTTCGCGCTTGCACAATTTTCTGTATCGAATTCATGATTTAAATGCATAAACAATTTATTGGTATTTATATGCACCGCTTTGACTTTTCCGACTGTTGTTGTTGCCCACCGTTGTTGGCTGCACTCGTGTTGGTTCAACGGTTTCGTTGTATGACGGCAGGCTGCTGTCGCAGTTCGGTCATTCATTCCCACTCAAGGCAGTCCAGTTTGCTACGTTCGAAGACATGTCATTTCAAATGCAGTCCAAATCATTTGCGAAACCTTAAATTAATAGAATAGATAATGGATATTGCCAGTGCAAAGAAAAAATATAATAACAACAAAGCTACATAAAATGTTGCTCGGCGAGTTCTTCGCTGAAAGGGAAATAATTTGCTATATACTTATAAATTAGTGTTAATATGTATTATGTAATAAACACTTTTCAATTTAGTCACGTCTGTTGCTAAAAACGAAATGTAAAATGTCAAAACGGAGTTTACATATGCTCGAAATAAGAAAACTTGTGTTCGAAAATTCGAAGTTTGAGGAAATATTTTTTTTAGATTGTATAACCAAATTTTAATAAAAAATTTTAAAAAATATATATAAGAAAATATATTATATATATATTAAGAAGCACTATTATTTGCATTATTGCGCTATTTATTTAAGCAGAAAAAATAATAATAAATAATAAAATTTGTTTGAAAGGTTTTTCTCATTTCTTATTCGCTATTTGACGGAAAACAGCGCCTTCAGAGACTTTCGAACTTCAAGTTCGAAAATTCGAATTAACCAAAACTATACATAACTATATTTTCTAAATATTGATTGCAAGTAAACAGAAATAACAATGTTTAAAAGGCTTTCGATTTTCGTTCGAAAATTCAAAATTAAGTTATGTGTAAATAATGAAGTATGTTTAATATTTGCACTGAAACCAGTTAGTAAAATAATTGTTAAATATGTTTTAAACAGTGTTATTTAAAACTATTTTATTAAAGTGAATTAATTAGAACTACGCTTTCCATAGAAAATACAAATATTTAACTTTACTACTGAAATTTCAGAGCAAAAGTGCTGTTTAACCTGATAAAATGTATATAAATTAAGCAGCTGTTCTAAAGGCACAAAAATAATTAATATTTGTTTACAGTTAAAAAGCAAACAAACCAAATTAAAAGACAACGTCAAAGTTTTATATACATATGTATTTATTTGCTTGAAAAAAAGAAATAAAAAACAAAAAACTACAAAACAAAAATAAACCACAACAAAAATAATACTAATCATTTGACCTAAATTCAAAACCAACTGAAAAACTTAAGCATTGCCGTTGCTGATGACGATGATTGCGGCAGCACGCTGATATTGCTAGGCAATGTTTTTGTTGTAAAGAAAGCATATATATTCATACAAAGTGCGAAGCGATAAGATTAGACAAAACTGCTCACGAAATACTTGTTCCATTAGAAGCAAAGAAAAAAGTAAAAAAAAAAAAACAAATAAATGTTTGAAAACAACAACAAGGCGTATGGAAAGAAACAACATTTTCGAAATTTTATTAGCCACCTCAATGTTTGTGTGTATGTACATATGTATTGCGTGTCATTAATTAGACATCAAATATAAGCGCTCACACATATTTTATATACATACATACAGTTGTAGTACATACAAGGTGTATTCGCTTTCTTCTTCTCTGATAGCTGACAAAAATAAACCTTCAACTTGATTAGTATCCAGGGATACCATTTACAGCATTGATTGCGTATACGAGGTGTAGGCATATAAGGCTAAATGCAACTGTATCTATCTACATATAGACATATATGTATATGAATATTTCTACACATATATGTACATACATAGTATGTATGTATGTATGTACGAAAACTGATATATACATTCGAACATTATGTAAACAGCCAATATCAATACATATGTATCTATATACATAAATAATAGCTACATGTGTACTCATACATATGTATGTATAAACTGCTTCTGTTTGATGAGTTAAAACATATGTCAAAGTCAATAGCATGTGCGATCGGTATTTAGAAGAAATGGGAACAGCTGAAAAATGTGCGCTCTGCAAGTAGGCAAAGTGGCAAGAGGGTATAAAATGAGAATTCGAAATTTTTGGAAAGCAAAAGTATTTGACTTTTTAGCATAATCAATAACTTATACACGTTAAATGTAAGAAAAGCAAAAGGCATGATTTCATTTAAAACACTTAATTTTCGAAAATTTCGAAATTACATTATAGCTTATTATAAAAAAAGTAAAAAAAAAACATGTGACATAAGTTAATATTTGTATTTTATTAAAAAATATAATTTGGCTAAAAATATTTAATTTTCGAAAATTTCGATGTTTGCTTTCGAGCCTGGCTTTTGCATCGACAATGTTTGTTTTAATTTTAGAAATGCTAAGCTTTATAACTTAGCTCTGTAGGAAATTTGTTTATTAAACATTGACTTTCGAGCTTAGTTTTTCCATAAACAAAGTTTATTCTATGTTAATACACATATATTATTGAAAAATTGTGGATTTTGTTAAACAATTTTCATTTTAGAAGTTGGCTTTCGGCTTTATAACTTATAATATGTCTACAACTGCCTAAAACTGGGTCGTTGGAAATAAGCTGGAGCTTTATCAATGGTATTTCTTAGTAGTCAGCTAAATATTATAAATGAGGATTTTAAAACTCTGCTCCTCGAAGTTACAAAACTGTTTTAAACAATTTGTGCTTTTCAATATGACTATGGTTTTCCCTTTGATTTGATTTGAAGTGAAGTTTTGAATTTCGAAATTGTTGAAGTTTAAGTTAGAAAAATTTTGAAGTATCGAATTTAACTTTCCTAAGCATACTAATCAATTTTTAAAAATTCTGACATTTTTGCATATAGTTATATGATTTTATGATGTGAATTAAACTCCGATAGAACCCTTTATAAAAATAAGGTGTTCTTTATTCATTCTTTATGCATTTAAAAATACATAACAATTTGCACAGTACATGTTTATAGATAAGTATGCAATAAAAATTAATAAATTTGCTTATCAACTTGCTTTAACTATGTACAATACATACATATTTCATTTCATTTTATTTTTTTACTTTCCTTTTTTCGAATAAGCCCATTTTAGCCTCTCAACCATTTCCATTCTTTTTGTGTCCACTAATGCTTTGCTATCCCTAATATATGCCTTTGTTTATATTAAATAGCTTGTCTGACGCTTTTATTGACGAGCCTATTCTACCAACACCAACTAATGAGCATAATTTTTAGAAAATTAGGTTAATAGCTTTTGGAGATAGATTAAAAAAAGATGCTAGGCAATTTATTTAAAATTATTTTTTTACAAAGCTATTGGTATTTTTGTGGAAAGCTTGTGGCTTGAACATAGATATAGAAATAGTCAGCTTTTGGAACATTTAATACAAGTCCATCCAATTTCGAAAATTTTAAAATACCTTTAACAATTGTATGTATACAAGTATAATAAAGTATAAAGAATTTTAAAATAATGAAAATTCATTAAAATGTGCTCAGTAAAAAACAGTAAGTATGTTTTTCGAAAATTACAATAGTGATTATGCATTTATTTGAATATTACAGTGTGAAAGTTTTATCAAGAAATCACTTACATTTTTTTTATATTATTCAAAATATTTCATGAAATTTGGCAGATACATACATACATACATATGTATGTACATATGGACGTATCCAATTAAGGTACAAAATATTAAATATATACGTAATACACATATGTCTGTATATTTCATCTTCAACAATAGTTGAATTTTTGGGATTTATAAATTATTCGAGAGAAAAATTCTATCAGTTAGTTCTTTATACATTTATTTTGCAATTTATCATGTAAATTATTACTTTTCTTTATTAAAAAGCCATTGTACAAACCCTTATAAAATAAATTATTTTCGAAATTGGTTTCGAATTTTCGATTTTATAAAAAAAAGTCTTAAAAATGTATTTTCATATGCAAGTCTAACTTTTTCAAAGCGAGACAAATTTTTCACCAATTTCGAATTTTCGAAATTAACTTCGAAAACTTTCGTTTATCAAATTTTTAAATATGGGCACAAAAAAACTAATTTGGTAGTATTATTTCTTCTTTTATGCACATAATTATAAGTTTAAGACGTTTTTAAAAGCGTTGGAAAGTCCAAATTCATTTTCGTTTATTTATACCTATATGCTTGTTCGTATGATCATAAGTACACATTTTTAAATGTTGCAATCAGCACTCTGCCAGAAAGTTTGGTATTTTGACAGCATAGTCGGTGAGCGATTAATAAATATAGAGATGCATATGCATATATATGTATGCGTTAATGTATATATTTATGCATGTTTGCGTATGTGTATATACCCGCGTTTGAGTGATCAGCCAGCCAAATAACAACAAAAAGTGTCAATAATTCTTTGTGTGAAGTGTCGCATTTGGCCCAATTTTTTAGCAGTATATTGTTGTTGTTACAAGCATATTTTTTAGAACAATTTGTCATTTTGATGGCTATTTTTCGACAGAAGCCAAAATAATAAAAACAAAAGAACCAAGTAAAATTACAAAACAAAAAAAGGAAATGCCTTGTCGTGACTTTTTGGATACGCGTGGATTGCCAAATTCAACGTGAAACGCTGCACATAAAATGACAGCGGCAGCTTCTTTCTTGCTTTCAATACAGTAGTGCTCCAAAGTGTCCAGAAAGCTTGGTCGCACCACTGCACCTTTCATTTACACACTGTCCTACATTCATATATATATACATATATACATACATATGTATTTTAATGCGAGCATTTAGTTGCAACAACTTTTGTTGTTGTACTCATGATCATGAAGAACACATTTGTTTTCTCAGTTTTTCCAACACTTTTCCAGTTTTTTATTAATATGTTTGTGTTAAGAATTCGACGTAATCGCACACACACGCTCATGTTTTGTTGTTGTTTTTTTTTTTTTCGTTATTCATTCTTTCTTTGGTTCCATCGCTTAGGCAACTTTTCAAGTTCTTGGCAACTTTGCTCGTTGTCAAGCAGTAGCACGTTTTCGTAGCGCGCTCGTTATCTACATATAGTTTTTGTTGTTGCTGATCGCAGCATGCATACGCGTATTTGTATAGGTTTTTCCCCCTTATTTGTTCTTGCTACGAAAGCAAACTGTCAAAATTGACCCAGAAATGTGGAACACAAATAAATAAATGAAAATTATTGTTGTTGTTGTATGTTTTTTTCAGCGTGTGGGCGAGCGCTTGTATTTAAGTGTTGTTGTGGCTGTTAGTTTTTTCTACGCTGTAGTTCTAGCTGTGGCTCCCGCATGCACTCGCCCACCTTTGTTTTTTTTTCGCTGCTCTTCTTCTTCCCCTTCTATTTCTGCTTCGTCTATACTTAGTCATCCCAACGCACATGAGTATTCAGGTGAGCAGTTTTTTGTGCTTTCCCTCTTTTTTCAAAAATCAATCTTATTTCGAAATGCTATTGAAATATTCACCGTAAAGCCATGACATCGATAATTTCTCTGAAATATCTCTTTTTAATGGGTTTTGAGTTATTTATGACGGCCGAAAGTGTGTCAGTTGTGGCGAGCCATTGGGGATCATATTGTAGCGAAATTAGAATTTTCAGAAAATATTTTTGAGGGAATATAAAATTCGTTAATGTCTCCTTATTGGAAAGTTGATCCCGGCGTTTCTAAAAGCTGTTCCAGAGTTACCCGGTTTCGACTTTTTTTTAGTTCTTAACATAATCACTGAGCATTGTAGATCTGTCGTATTCTGCTCGCTCTCCATAAGAAGGCAGAGTATATTAAAGAGATCCATTTCTTTTTTCAAGTCATAAATGAAACTATCCAAAAGTTCTGTCATTAGATTGAGTACAATGCTTAATCTACAAGAACTTTTTTCATGATTTGAGATGTAAGGAAATGTTTCAAACTAGAATATTAGTATATAATACGATCGTATCAGTGATCTTTGCTCGAAACATTATTTTCGTACTCAAGCTTTTTGATAATGTGGTTTGAAAAACCATTACAATTCCAGGTTCCGTTGCCAGCCATTTTATATAGCAGTCGTTCATCAATAGATTTTTTTTATTGATAACTGTTCTTGTTTAAAAAGGTACTAAATCTGTTATATAATTGTGTACTGTCTGGCGGTCAGCGTTTTTTGTGAAATTCTCGATAGTAGCAGAGTGCGTTTTCTTTTCTAAGGCAATAGTCAAATTGCTCTTTCGCTTAAAGGTAAGCTTTCGAAATTCTAAAGCTCAGAAAACCGTACATAAAGAGTTCTTCGTCTATTTCACAGAAAGCTTCCTTGTATGTTCTAACTGACAATCCATGAAAACTTTCAATTCCTCATCACAATAGAAAATGAGCTGATATCATCTATCAAGTCCTAAAAATTTCATTTTTGAAAACACCAGTAGCAAATCGACACTGTTTTATTTTAAATAATTCATCTTGAATATTAACTCCTAGAATTCATTGCAGCTTGTGAAATAAATTAATTCCAATTTCTTTGTCGAGCTTGCTAAAGAAATTTTAGTATAAGGTTCAGATTTTTATGTACAGATCTCTATTTATTCTATTTATCCATCCAAATTTTCGAAAAAAAATTTTTAAATTTGACCAAATTAATTTACCAAGGCAACGTGGTTTTAGTTGTAGAACATTTTTCTCTTTGGTGTTTGGTCCATAATAACCTCCTTATTTATGCCAATTAGTTCATCAATGAGATTCTTTCGCATTTTGGAAATATTTTGGAGATTCAGTGGTTTACAGCGCCACGTCTTTGTTTGAAGAACACTCTTCTCGCCTTAGAATATGTTCTCATTGCATCACAAACGCAGCTTTGAGTTAAAGTTACATATTACCAGCTTAAGTATAATCAAAAAATCAAGTTTTTTCATATTTTCAAAGTATAACCATTTAAAAATATGTCTGCGAGAGGATTTTTCAAAATTTAAATTATTTTCGGAGATATAGACATTTTACTGACCTGGCCTCCAAACATGTTCGGCTGGGTTTAATCGAACAAAAGATTTTACGCCAAACATTAAATGTGTTTTTCTCAGACCAGACTTTTTCAAAACGATACTCATGATTTCTCGATTTTTACTAGACAGTTTTACTTGAAAATTTTAGAGAATCGTTTTTATAGATCTTTCTTGAGTATGAACTAGCCTCATCCCCAAATTTCTATTACTATTTTTAAAAAATACGAAAAATAAAAAAATTAAAAAAAATTATTTTTTTTTCAAACAGTCGCCATTTCGTCAACCAATTTTTTTCTGCTGATCGCTAGCCTACAATTGCGACATCATTGCAGATTGATATTTTTTTTTTCTTTTCAGATGCCTAGTAGGGTTGAAATCTTGGGTATGCTCATGTGCCAATTTTTTCAGACCGAAATGGGTGGTTCAGCTGCCAGTTTTTTAAATGTTAACCTTTTTTTTATTTTTTTCTGTACTCTTGTAACGTTAATAAATAACTGATAAAAAAATGTATAGTAAAAATATTGATTTTTTTTTACAACACTTTAAAAATTACCTAAAATTCATGTCTCCAGAATTGAAGAGAATTGTGAGCAAACTTTTTCAATTCTGTGGTTGAATTCACAATAGTAGAGTTGTATTTCCAAAAAACCTTAAGGTAGTAAGAAGCTTAACTCGTTTAAAGGAGTTAAAGCAAAATTATACCTCACAAATATGACAATTTAACCTTCTCAAGAGCCTTTGCTCTTTTTCATTTTGCGAATCGGGTTTATTATACTGGGTTCATACCTTGTTGTCGGTTAAAAAACCCAACCGAATATCAGTTAAAATTAATTCGTGTAGTTGCAACCTCTTTCGAACAACCGAATACTTAACTTCTATCTATAGCTTTTACAATTATTCCTACTGCATAACAACTCAAAAAAGAAAAAGACATAAAGGTCTTACCGCCATAAGTAACGCATAAATGAAGCTTGATCTTCATCAAAATGATTTATTGCTGTCTGTATAATTATTTGAAATTACGTTTACAATTTTTCATTCTGGCGTATAAATATTACTATTTTTATTTACTACGCGCCTGTTTCAAAGCTTGGCTTTATTAGTGTTTTGACTGCGGCAGTAGTGTTGTCTAGTATTATTTATGCATACCTATTCATTACTCTTTGCTCGATTTTGCAGGTTTTAACGTCGATTTTCTATACATATTTTCGCAAAAATATATAACAAATTTATTATAATTTTCAATGTCAAAGTTATGCCAATTAACATAACGGTATAGTAATGCGAAGTATTTCATTTTATTTTATGTTATTTGGTTTGTTGGCGTAGCTAATGGCAGGTCATAAATTATTGCTCGGCAGATGAGGAAGCGAAAAGGTGTGTAGTAAAATCGCTTTGTGTGGAGAGAAAAGTATTTGAACAGGCTGTCTGAGATTTAATACATGTGGCGTTGCTTAAACTGAGATTAGATTTAATGTCTGACACTCATTTTACTTAGCGAAATAAGGCACGGCAATGGCTTAAGATATTACGAAGTGTCTAATTGCTTTCCTAAAGGCTTTGTTTAACAATTGTTTAGCTCTTTGATGAGTAAGACTCTGACGACCTTCAGCTTTTACAGTCCAAATACTATTTTTTTGACTTTTTTTGAGTCAAAATCGAATCTATCTATCGGTCTATTTTTTTATATGTATCTGTACTCCTCTCATATTATATATCAGTGCATCTCTAAAGATTATATCCATAAAACGAAGATCATTGCAAAGCTGCTTTGATCGAGTTTTGCGCTTACATTCCTCAGAGACACGTATTCTGAGCTAGCTACGAGTTTTTACTATGTTGGAGAGCATTTGAGTCCTAAATTACTGAACTCCGAAGAAAATTTTAAATTTGAGCTCTTTAAAGAGATAAAGAAACTACTTCGTTAGATTTTGGACTTCGTCTCTTATATTTTGAAATGATATTTCATTTCATCCCTTGTAGTGACTAGTAATTAAACCAACCCGTAAATCATGGCCTTCTATGAAAATAAAAGTCTCCAGGTCTTTAAGCACCGAAAGTGTGCCAATTTGTTTACTTTATAGGAGAAAGCAACCATCTATAGTCATAAGGACTCTACGAGTCAAAAGATAGGTATCGAGTAACATCCGTCGAGGATTTTGGTATCCAGCTTAGGTTAGGTTATGTTAGATTTTGGGAGATCACGATCATCCCACATGCAAACTAAAATAATAGGTTTCTGGTAATTCAAGCCAATTCAGCTAAGTATGGACTTTTATCGAAAAATGCTTTGAACGTAACAAAAATTTATTGAGACGATCAATATTGATTCCAGGATGTTTCAACCTATATTTACGGATAGTTGAAAAGTCGAAGAGAGTCAATTTTCAATTGGATTTTTTTGCGGATAAACTTGTCAGTTAGCTAAGGCCGGTATTGCTGATCTTAAGCGATCTTCATTTATGGCTTTAAGAAGATAATCGGTTATTGGCAGATCATGCGATAGAATTGACTACGAATATATTTAGACAGCTGGATTCTCATCTAACCAAACATATAAGAAAAACCTGTATTCCTGAACTGAGCTTTAGAGCGGAAATCTCAAGTCAGTAGGATCTTGACTTAAATTTATAGATTTTTTAGCCCACCGAGAGGTAGTCTCTTGACTATATACCTTGGTCCATTTGCTCGGCGCAACGTTAAAATAAGAGCGAGATTGACAAGCTTAACTTCAACAATAGTACTACGATCTCTAAACTTTTTGTTAGATACGGTCCTCCTAGCTTTGAGAAGCTTAAGTAGAAACAGAACCTTCAAGGTCAAAAATGAAATTATTATATTAGTAATATTTTAGCTATAGACTTTTGTTGTCGAACAAATTATGTCAACCCTTCTATTCACCTAAAGCAACCCACATTTAGCACTTACCCAACAACTTGGCCACCTGCAACAATCACAGCGATTGCAGATAAGGCCATGAAGCCATTAGTGCAGCGACAACCTTGAAATTTACCATAACAACATAAACCGTGTACACAGGCACACATACATATGTATACATAACAATGCTTTTATATGCTCAGCGTGATTGGCGACAAAATAACGGCAATAAAAGCCGCACCCTGTATATTAAAATTGTAATAAAAATCACTTTAACAGTGTAATGCACAAACATGACGCCCTTTATGTTTTCTTACTAAGCTTATTGTTGTTGCTCGCCAGGTTGTTGTCAAGCGTGTTTGCAAATCTGCATACGAGGTACCGTTATTGTGCTAATCTACTGCTAATTAAGGATTAGCATGAACGGCCACCCGCTCAGAACGTGCACAGTGCGCGCAAGTGCAGTAGACAATTACAACAACGAATGCAATAGCAATAAGCACAACAACAACAGCAGTCAATCAGTCTATCACACAGACGACATCGCGATCGAATGTTGTCGATTGCGCAGCGCGCACCTGTTTTGTTGTTATGGCCAGAGCAAGCCGGTTGCATGACGCGCGCTAGCACACTAACAAGAATTATTCTTGGCTTAAGCGCGCGCGCCCGCGCCAGCATATGTTAACGCGCTTGCGCCTTAGTTGATTGCGCAGTCACTATGTAGTCGCGCTATGTTGTTGGTCAACGCCGACAGTATCCTTGGACTTGGCTGCTAATTTAATTTTTATGGCTAACATCACAAACTGCCGCTATTTCAATACCACTTATAGCGCGCGCGCGCGCGTCACACGCACACCATCACACTAGTAGCAGCGAGAATGTTAATTCTTGCCGCTGCCGCTGTCACAAGCAATTTGTTGTTGTCAGCTTATTTGCCACTTTGGTATGCAACCTTCAGCCTGCGACGCGTATTGTTGTTGTAAGCGCGCCTTCTAGCACAGCATGATTTTTTTTTGTTTTTTCTGTTTTTGCTTAGCCAACTTTACTTCTAGACTTCTAAGAATTTCCATAATTTTTTTGCATTTTATTTACCTGTTTCTCAACTGTTTTATGCGATTTTCTATTTAATCGCTTTGCGCGCGCTCTCTCCCAGCCAACTCACAAATACACATGCGCGCACGCTCATTTCGTTCTATCACACGTTTCCACACTATTTCGCTAAGCGCTCGGTTAATTGCGTCGCGCAAAGTTGAAACATTTAATATTTTCCATTTAACATTCGCGCATGCGCATACTAAGCGCGCAGCTATCGATTGGCAAGCCGGCGCATTGTTGTTATTTTAGCGCGCATAGCGTCTGACTGTTGATTATTGATTAACTGTCGTGCTTTCATTGCGCTCGCTCTCTTTTAGTCTCTCTCACTATAGCTCTTGTTTAGGTGTCTTTCTTTATGGCTTATTTCTCGCCTCAACACAAAATGCGTCTATCGTTATTTTCACATCATTTAAACGCGGCTTTCCATTAACTTAACTGGTGAATTTCTTACATACACTTTCGCACGCAACGCGTCGGTTTTTTTTTTTTTGCGTATGTTTGTAAACAGAGCGTGCAAATTTTCGTGTTTTCAAGAAGTGTTGTGTTATATATTTATACAAAATTCTTCTTCTTCTTCCGGATCGTTAAAGTTACTTGGTAGCGCGACAGTTGCTCCAACATCCTTGTGCAAGTGAGCGGATAGCCAAACTAACAAGTAAATCTAAATATTCACCTAATTCCTAAAATACTTCCGAGTTCTATAACATCGAAAGTCACTATAAACTCAGAAAGTGTGCCAAACATTACCAGTTCATATGAAAGCTTGCTGTTTCCTGCACGAACTCTTGCGACTGTCCTGTCTAGTAGTTGCAGCGCTAGAACATTTTCGTTGAATCTTCCTTCATTTTCCTTTTTATTTCATAGAAAAATTTGTTTGAACTACGGAAGGCGATAAATATCAATTTTATTCCATGAGCCCAAAGTCTATAAATTAAGAAGGCGGCAGTTTCAAGTTTTACTAAGCTCGTTTTGTTTAGATATAGAAATCTGTTTTTCAAGCATCAGTTTCTGTGGCCGCGTCGGGAGTTTTCAAAGCAAAAATATATAAAGAGTCACCGTTTTGTATTTTACCTGTCCAAGCCTCGGCATTACATGGAGTGGATGAGGTTGTTAGAACGTTTATTTCAGGAATTTATGTAGTCCACAATAACGTTTCTGCAAAGAGTGACCCTCATCCCTTAGACGAAAAATCAGTCGATATCTCAGCTTGCATAGAGAGTTAATGTACAGCGTACCAGACTACAGAGTTTCTACTGTACAGGTTACCAGATCACAGATCTTCAACTTACAATCCTCAGCCCTAATAAGACAATTCCAGAGCCGCCTAGCATTGATTTTTAAGACATTCCGTCCGTTATTTATACATTTTTTTAAGCAGTGTTTGCTCTGGCAACAAAAACAAACGCCTCAAATTTCGCTTTGATTCAGACAAAATGTTGTATTCTCTTATGCCACCCTTTTTCAAAACAAGCTATCTCTCCAAACTTTTCTAGTGACACATAGAGAAATTCAAAAAAATATAGCCTAGACAATATTTAATACTCTAGTATTATTCTGAAAATTCTAATTATAATATTACGTTTATTTTTGCAGGCCTTTTGGGTAATGACGCGGGCATTTCTTTTGCAGCGTTGGATTTTCTTTTTATAAGGTAAGTCACAGAATAATTTTCTTTTAAAAAGTTTTTGATTTGAACATTTAAAAAAGAGTAGTGAAAATATATTATAATCTGCGTATGTATGTATATATATATATAGTATGTATATTGAGTACCAAAAGTTTTATTTCAACTACAAAGTATTTTAAAATTACCTTCAACGTTGACTGTAAAATTACAATATGTTGACATTCTTTGTAGGAAGTTTAGTTATGAACAAACATTTTAAAATTCTATAAAAAAAAATGTTATTAAATTTATTGTCAGTATTGCTTTTTTTTGATTATATGATTACCTAATTTATGTTGGCAACTCTATATATCTCTTTTGTCTGATTGAAAGTATTTTTAAAACCATAAAAGACTTTTTTCTGCCGTCTGTTGCTGTCTTTCAATTGATGTGATTTTCAAAACAATGTTGGCAACCCTATAAAATATTGATATCAGTTTCAAAAGACTTGTTAATACTATTAAAAATAAAATTGTTTGATAAGTCAGTTCTATTTTTTTTGCTTTTAAATATTTTTTAAATTACTTTGGCAATCTTATAAAAATTTATACTTATTACAACGTTAAAATCTTATTTAAATTTTTAGATATGTGGGTTCATGTGATTTTTATAATAATAATGGCAACCCTATACAAATTTATTGTTATTTAAAATTAAAATTCTTACATATAATTTTCTTCTGGCTATAATTTTTTACTAACAACCGAAATTGTGTCGTCTAATTAATTTGACCTGTCCCCGTGATTGGTAACTCTGTTTAGTTTTATAATTTTCTGTGTGGAACTCTTTGCTATAGTTCTAGATATGACTCATGTGTGTGTGCTATTTCAATAATTCAACCATTTTTATTATTTATTTTGCCATATATGGCAACCATGTTTCTAAGTGTTTACTACAATTCAAACCAGTGTGTAATGAAATCAATTCTCTTCTTAAAGTCAGAGCAAACATTATATTTTGTTATACTATTTATTTTAGCTCGATATAACTCTAGTATGTATGTCTTATTAAAAATTTCGATTCAATGGCAACCCTTTTGGAAAAGATTTCAGTTAACCAGCAACACTGCTTTTGATTTTTTTACTCTGCAATGTTTTCTTTATATAAATATTGCATAATTTTTCCATAAGACTTGTTGAAATTTTTTGCTATTTCAATTGCTCAAGTGTGCATTCTGCGATTCTTGACATTTTTTTGAAATGCATCCTTTTTAAAAATATTGATTTGTCCATTTTGTATAGATTAATCTTATCAAAATATTTAACCGTTATCAAGAACGAAAAATAGGGCATTCATGTGTGTGTGAAAGAGATAGATATAGGCTAATCATAAACTACAGTTATTTCTTTCATCGCATGCTTGTAATTCTCAACCAGCTTATACAAGTACACTGAAAAACTACAGCTTTCAGTTTAGTGATATCACTTCACAAATTGTGCCTTCTTTTTCTTCGCTATAATCGCAAACTTCACGTCTTTTAAAATTTTAAATAAAATAAAATATCTAAAAATTCCATGTGGGAGTCTGTGTCTCCAGTTAGGTGTAACCACTGTCATACCTAATAAATAAGTAAATAAATACCTTTCACAATACTCATTGTCTACAATCTACAACTATTACAGTTGCGTAAGCGGAAGCATTTGTTTTTGCTAAATACTTGTTTTTTGTTATTGTAATTTTATGCATTTGTGGACGCCATACGGGTGCATACATGTGCAAGCATTTAACGGCGACTGACGAAATTTGCATTTTAGCGGTGAAGAGAAAAAAAGAACACAAATTATGGAATATGTGAAACATAAAATCTCGAGATTTACAATCGCTTTGAGTAAGAAGCATATGTGGTAATAAAAAATATGCAGTTGGAAAATAAAACGCTAATAATACAATACTTGGAAATGATGTGTATTGTATACATACATACTGTATATGTATATGGATATTTTTATTAAATTAATATATATATATATATATGTATACAGATATCTCAGACTTAATCAACCACTGTTTAAACACATAAATATGTATTTTTGAATCTATATACATATGTAGATATATATTTAGTTATATACATACATATATAGTATATACTACTTATACATGAATAGATCTAATCAGTTCTGACTTTAATCTGAAGAAAATCGCTTGAACGGCAATGTAAACAAAGAATATTAACCGTTATGTGTACGTGTATGTGTGATAAGTTTCCAATAACGGTGTAATAAAACATTGTCGTTTAAAGTTAATTGATATTAGATTGTTTTTCTCGAAATGGTTTTCAATCGATTGCTTCACATGGGTTAAGATGCGTTAAATAACCTAATCGTGTGTACAAAAACACTTTTTATAGACAGCTCCAACAAAACAAAATATTAATTTTAGCAGCTAAACTGTTTAGGAGTGCATTTAGAACTGAAAACATTTTTGAATTAAAAGTTAAAAAAAAAATATTTTTAAATAGAGAACAAATTTAAAAATTAAAATGAAAGTGTGAAAACGTTTAAAGTAGGGCTCTTAAAATTTTTCGAATAACCCGAAAACCGATCAATCGTTGGTATGAATATTAACCGAATAGTACTATTCGAATAGTTGTGCAACTGCGACAGTTCGAATAGTTGTCCTGCTGCGAGTATTTGAATAAATGAAAATTGTTTGAAATCAAAGCAACCTTTGAAATTAGCCTTTTTCTTTTCTTTGTTTTTTTGAATACACGCATACTTCTCGAATATTCGAAAACAAACGGTTAACCGAATAGTCGGAAATGAGCGGTTAACCAAAGAGTCGACAACTTACGACTATCCAGATAGTGCAAACGGTATATTATTATTCGAGTAATACCCTATCCGGTTAAATCGGTTATTCGATTAGTCGAATACCAAGAGCTCTAGTTTGAAAAATAAATTGAGAAAACAAATTTAAAAAAAATTTTAAGAAATAAAAAAAAGTCAATACTAAATTCGAATCAGCGTATAAACTGGTAGACCAAGCCTTTCATTAGGATAATATATCACAAAAAATTAAAAAAAAAATTTTCCTTTTTTTATTAATATCTCAAAAATTTTGAATTCACAAAAAAATCTTTAAATAAAAAAATTTTTGAAACAAAAAATATGAAATAAAAAAAGT
This sequence comes from Bactrocera oleae, assembly GCF_042242935.1. NCBI lineage: Eukaryota > Metazoa > Arthropoda > Insecta > Diptera > Tephritidae > Bactrocera > Bactrocera oleae. Next base: position 9,715,752 of record NC_091539.1, read on the forward strand.
ATTGTGCATCACGAAATTTCACCCCATTCGCCCATATTCGCACTATGACATAGAAACATAAAAAGAACGTTATGCACCGAATTTGGTTGAAATCGGTTGAGCAGATCTCAAGATATGGGTTTTCACCTAAAAGTGGGCTGTGCCACGCCCACTGTCTAATTTGGAACGCGGTTCCTATAAAGCCAATTTATACCATCTCAGAGATAAAATTTAATGTCTCTGGCGTGTTTAGTGCTTGATTTATCGCGCTTTTAGTAGTTTTTAACAGTACCGTTATATGGGGAGTGGGTGGAGTTGCCACCCGATTTCAACTATTTTCACACCGTCAATATAAGTGCTAAAAACATTTGCTTCTAGTGAATTTTGTCATTATAGCATTAGCGGTTTAGGAGATATGCACATTAAACCTATTAGAGGCGGGACCACGCCCACTTTTTAAAAAAGTTTTAACTGCAGATGCCCATCCCTAATGTGATCCTGTGTACCAAATAACAGTCTTGTATCTTATTGCGGAGCTTAGTTATGGCAAGTTATTTGTTTTTGATTAATGGTGTTTTGTGGGCGTGGCAGTGGTCCGATTACGCCCATCTGCAATACCAACCGTCTCACGGTACCAAGAAACATGTCTACCAAGTTTCATAAAGATAACTCAAGTTAGAGCTTGCACGGACGGACGGACGGATGGACAGACAGTCACCCGGATTTCAACTCGTCTCTTCATCCTGATAATTTATATATATATATATAACCCTATATCTAACTCGATTAGTTTTAGGTGATACAAACAACCGTTAGGTGAACAAAACTATTACACTCTGTAGCAACAGGTTGCGAGAGTATAAAAACTGAAAACAAATAAAATGTCTTCTTCTAGTTCGATTTCATCAATCAAAGTCAAATAATCAAAATTTCTTTATATATCAAAATTTTTTTTTGTTATTTTTATTGAAAAGTTTTTCTAGTTTAGTTCTGGCACAACTGTTAATAAGATTTCCATACTCGTAGTATTATTTTTAACTTTTCTGATACCCAATTAACATTTTCGTTAGTACTCATTGCTACTTGTCAGTATTTTTCTTTTGTACATCCTTCAGTAACATTCAATTGATCTAACCACGAGCTCTGTTCAGTTCTTTGCATTTTCTTCTTGAGGCATCAACAGATTTTTTTGCTCTCCTCTTCCCTTTTATTTCTCTGAACACTACCCCTTACAACAAATTTTTGTAAAGTCAAAAAACTATGGGAAGTGAAGGAAGGGAAATTTTGTCTTACGTAAGGCTTAAGATCATATTCAGACCAGCCTCTATTTCTGTTTTGCGACCAAAACACTTGGAATATTATCAATTCTGCATTCTAGTTAATTCTTGATTTCCATAATGTAAATTTCAATGACATTAAACTGACAATGCGTCATAGGTCCCCATTATATCAAGAAAAAATATACAAATGGCAACTACGGCAGCTGTCAATTTAGTTGATGGAGAAGCACAAAGAAGATTGCGAAATCGACATGCTTGCATTAGTTTGACATGCCTGTCATTAAATAACATAATAACAACCGCTCATAAAAAAGGAACCGTAGAAATGAACCAAAAATTTCGTCATTTCACACAAAAGTAGGCGATACAACGCCCACTGTTAAATTTTCCAACATCTCAGCGTGTCTTCAATAAAACTGCTTGTGTGCTCTAGTTACTTAGAAAACTTCTCGAATATTCTGGTTAAAATAGGTCATTTTGAACCACAGACATATAATTAGAAAAAACGGTAACTTCGGTTGCACCGAAGCTCTAATACCCTTAACAAATACAAAAGATTCCTTACAACTTGATTCCGATCGTTTAGTTTGTATGACAGCTAAATGCTACAAGTATAATGATCCGATCTCAACAGTTTCCACGGAGATATTGCCTTAGATAATAACCCATGTCAAATTTTGTGAAGAAATCTTCGCAAATGAAAATGCTTTCCGTACAAGCACTTGATTCCGATCGTTCAGTTTGTATGACAGCTATATGCTATAGTAGTCTGATATCGGCGGTTCCGGCAAATGAGCAGCTTCTTGAGGAGAAAAGAGCGTATGCAAAATTTCAGATCGATATTTTAAAAACTAAGGCACTAATTCGCACAGATGGACGTGACTAAATCAACTCAGCTCGTCACGCTGATCATTTAGATATAAATTTTTTAGGGTCTCCGACGTTTCCTTGGGGAGTTACAAACATTGTGATAAACTTAATATACCCTGTTCAGGGCATAAAAATATAGCAAAATACGAGTATGTTACGAGTCAGCATGTTGAAAATGGGGAGTAAGCTTTAGTATGTTCATTTCAGCAGTCAGAGGACCACGGAGTTCATGTACTTGTGTATGGCTACGTAGAGGCAGTGCATCAAAATATTTCCTTACATTTATTTCATTACATTTATGATTAATACCGTTATCTGTTTTTATTTTTAAACATCTATAGTTCTTGACCCTGCCTTCTATATACCCATATTTTGAGAACGTATTATTCAACAAGACATTCACCTTTGGTTTTTAATCAGTTGCAGATACGTTAATTTTGCGCTTGTCCCTAGTATTATCATTTCTGCTCTTGACTTTAATATCACCATGACTTTTTTGACCAACTTGTGTCTTACGATTGGTGTTTTACACCTCTCTCTTCCTCTCGCTTTCCACAAATTACACTTTTTCTTTGCATTTAAAGCATTCTGCATAGCTGCTGTGTAAATAATTTGCTTATCTGTTTCGCTTTTATTGCACTTATTTCGATTTGCAACGTTCTACTCACTCGTACGCACTTTTGAGCTCCTTCATTTCTGGGTCAAACTCATACAATGGTCGTTGTACTCGTTGGTGTCGTCTCTACACACCTCCACCCCCAACACACCGACGTCGTAAATGTTTGTAAGTAAGCAGCAAGTTCCTGCATTGCCATGTTGTTGGCAACCCCATCAATTGTTGCCTACCGCTCTCTCACAACAACCAACTGAAAAATTGCTGATAACAATAGCATACCCTTCATACCCTCTCTCTATGAGGCATTTACTTGCTCTCAATAACTATTTGCGGCTCCCACTCAATCGCTCATTTATTGATTGGCTCGCTCTCAATCGCGCTCTTTAGCTGTTGTTTTTATTAATAGCGTTAATGGCGCTTTTGCATTACGTTATCGTTGAAAATAAAAGTGCATTTGTTGCGCCCCCATTTTTAAGCTCCTGCCCCTGCCAACTACCTTTGGCGCTCGCTTGCGTTTGCAAACACAACACAGTCGTCACTATGTTCGTGCACACGTATTAGTCGTGATGTCGAGTAATCGTAGGTCGGCTGTTCGCGGGCTGTAACAGTGGGTTGATTTCGAAAATAAGTGTCAGAAAAATTATAAGAAAATTTATAGATAGAAATTTGTAAAAAAAAACAAGAAAAAAAATTTTGAGAATAAAATATTCGGTTAATCGTTTTATGATTTCAACAGTGAGTTGGTTTTGGAAAAAAGTGGCACAAAAATTATATGAAAAACTCGAAGTTAGATTTGAATTCGAAATTAAAAAATATATTAATAATAACAATTGGTTGAATAGGATTTATAATTTGGTGTAAAGTGCACAGTGGGTTGGTTTATAAAAAAATATACAACTTTTATCTTTGATATTTGCATAAAAACATTTTCAAAGTTTAAAAATATAGGTTAATATGGTACTGTGGGCAGAGGTCTACCCAATTATCATTGATATAAAAATCTTGGGAAACGAGTTTTGAAATAAATAATTAAAAAAAACGAATATATTAAAATTTAATTAAAAAATCAAAATTTTTCAAATTCTCGAAATTTTGAAAAGTAAACTTATTAGGGATTTTATAAAAGGATATTTTTTAATACAAATTTTGCTATGCAAAATTAATCTTTTGATATTTACAATTTTTTCTTCGCTTCCATTTTGTTATTAATTATTAATATTAGGATTTCCATGTTCCGAAAATGTTCTTCCTTTAAACAGATTTTTCTATACACAATTTATATATTATATTTTAATTTTTGGTAAACTTTTTTTAAATTTTTTATTAATATCAGAAATTGTTTAAAAGCAGTTTGCAGGATACATCGATGTTCTCGATTCTTTTCTTTTCTCATACAAAATTTTCTGTTAAAAATGTGTTTCTTTAATTTTTGGTAAACAATTTTTTTTTAATGAAATAAAATTTTTTTCTCATACATTTTTTTAATTTTTAGTAAATAAAATTATCTATTAAATGTCGATAATTTCCTTATGTCTGATAAATAATTATCGTTATTGCAGGTCTCCAACTGCAAACCTTGCAAACGTTAACATTTACGAAGTAAAAGTTTATTTTACAATCACAAAAACTTTAAAACTTCACTTTGAAATTTTTCTCTCTTGAAAACCACAATTTTCCCCACAGTAACACAAACGATTTGCAAATGCTCGTTCGTTTTTGGATCAGTTGGCAGCTAAAATGCGCTCTTCTAGTGCAACATGTCGTGCTCGTGGCTACACTTCGACATTTGTCTGTACAACAACAACAATTGCAAAGCGCTCGCAAATGCATTCGTCATATATTTAAATGTTCACATGTAATTTATAAACGCTCGGCAGACGTTTGTGTGTTGTTGCTATTATCAGTAAGGTTGATAAAGTGGTCGTTTTCATTGTTGTTTTTGTGATGTAAATAGGCAACGCAACAAAATATTGACATAGGCAATCGTAGCGTTGCGTTCACTGTCAGCATATTTGCTGTTGTTGCTACTATTTTTTTTTTACAATTCATAAAATTATCAAGGGGTTTCTTATGCTTTTGTTTACGCTTTTGATAAAGCTTACTACGTGCTTAACGCTTACTAGTTGCATATTATTTGATAGTCTATACTGCTCACGACCCTTGTTGGCTGACGCTGAAATCATTCTTCTGTAAACTTACCATGAACAACCTCATAGGATGTCGGCAATTTTACTTTTTTCGAAAGATTAGTATGGTACTTGACTTAAAAACAATACGATCATTTATTGGATTCCCCAACGGCTTCATGTTGAACTTATTTTCCATCATATCCCTTCTTCCACAACTTACAGGCTACTCTCACACTAATTACTCGACTCTGACTTAAAAAAATTCAAAATCCACTCGACCAAAAATTACCAATAACTTGAAAGCACTGCACTCAATCGTACCTGTTGGTATGTTTCAACATTATTTCACAAAATGCCATCGGCTTTTGGGGTATACCAATCATAAATATAAGGAAGGCTAACTGTTGTCAAATGTGAATTTTATATAAAAAAATAGCATTCGATAAATATATAAAATATCGATTACTCGAAAATATGTAAAAATATCGAGTAATCGATATCTTATAAGAAAATTATTTAAAGCATCGCTATTGTTGATTGTTAGATCTCGCTTCTTGAGAACCGTGGAAAGATTATTAAGTCAAAATTATTTATGATTCAACGAACCCAACGTTCTGCGGTTCTGAGTTCTCCGTTTATAAGCTAATTTACGCTTGTCAACTGCTTATAGTTCAAAAATAGACATAATTGGGTCAGAACTAGCCTTAGACAAAAATTTAAAATATGTAAAATGCTTAAGAACTAAATCTATCTCTCATATAACGTCATTTCGAATACTATCAGCTGATTTGGTACTAAATTAGGAAACTCAATAATTAGGAATTATGTTTAAAACACAATTCTATATACGGTACTTTTGATATACATACGTATAAAAAATGTACGATTCTCTCATAAACCAATTGTATAGTTTTTCTCATAAATGTATATACAAATGTTCAACGTGACGAGCTGATTCGATTTAACCATGCCCATCCATATGTCTGTATATACGCGACCTAGTCCCTCAGCTTTTGATCAAAATAAAGTTTTTGCAAGGAAAACTTTTTTTATTGACCAGATATCTTCACGCAATTTGACATGAATTATTGTTCAAGCAACGGTACAATCTTCGAACAAATTGTTCAGATCGGACAACTTTAGCGTATAGCTGCCATACAAACTGGCCGATCAAACCACATTTTTGTATGGAAAACATTTTTAGTTGTGAAGCGTGTTTATAGCATCGAACTAAAAAAGTTAACGTGTTTTCTTGTTTATTTTATTTTTCATTGTATTTTAGCTTTTATTTTTTAAATTTTATTTATTTATTGTTATTTGTTTATTTCTTATGTTTCATAAATTTTAATATATAATTTTATATTAAGTTTTATTTATAGTTTTTTGTTTCATTTTTTGTTTAATTTAATTATTTAATGTTTAATTTAGTCATATTTTTAATTGTTTTATTTTCTTTAATTTAATTATTTGGTTTTATTATTATTTCTTTGTTTTATTTTGAATTTTTTTGTTTGTTGTTTGATATTGATGTTTAATATACATATACATACATATATACATATATTATTTTTACATCATTAAATTTTATTTCATTTCATTTTATTTATAATTTTTTGATTGTTTGTTATATTTTATTGTTTTTTTATATATTTTTTATTCAATTGTATTTAATTTTTTTTTTAAACTTTTCCATTATAGTTTGTATTTATATTTTTTATTTCATTTATTTATTCATTATTTTAATATTTTTCTTTGTTTTTGTTTAATTTTATTTCATTTCATTGTTTTTTATATTTTTTTTTGGTTTTATATGATTTTTATTGTATTATTTTTTTATTTATTTTATTATATTTCTTATTTTTGTGCTTCATTAAACCTTATTTCATTTTATCTTTTATATTTTTTATTTAATTTCTTTTAATTTTTTTTTCATTATATTTTATATTTCTTTATTTAATTTAATTTCTTACAATTGATTTTATTGTGTTTTATCTTATTGTATATTTCTATATAATCTATTATATTATTTTTTTGTCATTTTCTCACACCAACTTCCAATTCATTTATTTAACACACACTTCGCCATTATTTAAATTTGTTTATATTCAATTTCATTTCAATTGCAAATTTTGTTTTTGCCATTGCTTTTGCAATCGCATATTGCCTTCAAAAATGCTACTGCACTTTCGGACTAATTGTCATCTTGACATTTTCAACACTACGCCGTTCGACACTTCACACACCTCGCACCCGCCACCGCCGACGCCACCAACAGCGTCACACTCGTTCGCACACACACACACATACAAGAACGACTCAGCAGCAGCCACGTGCATGTTTCGCGCCTGCATTTGCTTGCATGCGCCTTTGGCCGCCCTCTATTTTTATGGCTAATGCGAGTACACGACACTGTTGTTGTTATTGTTGTTGTACACTCGTGCGCTATGCCGCTGCCGCTGCTATCTATGCAATATTATGTTGATATTGTTATTGTTGTTGCTATTGCTGTTCTATGCTGTTGTATTATTATTTTTGTTAGTTGTTGTTGTTTTATGAATTTTTCTATCAACATTCGCCGCCGTCTATCTTCTATCTATAAACTAACTAATGCGCTTGTCAGTGTGTACATATGTACATATGTATGTATATATGCGTGTGTGTATGTATTGGCAAGCACGTTCGTTTGTTACATTCGCTCGCCAGTTTGTTCGTTAGGTCGTTCGTTGTATTTCAATGAATTTCAAGGATTTGTGGAAAAGTGTTGTTGAACCGAGCTTTGTTGTTGCTGTTTCTATGCAGTTTTTGTGTCTATGTACATATGTATAAATACAAATATACAAATTCAACCTCGTAGTGCAATGTGCAATGTGGTGCAATTGCGACGTGACAGAGTTGCCAACGAACGTCGTAATTTGCTGTGAGCATTAGAAAAATATTAGATTGCCAGGCGATAGAGTTTTACGGCTTGTAGTGCTCGGAAATCAAAATTATTGGCATATGCATCCAATGAAGGCCTCTATCCAACAATATTATTGAAAAATCAGATGTTATGTATATCTTTTAAGAGCTGCTTAGAATTGAACTGAAGCTACAGTTCAAGCAAAGCTGGGTATTTAGTCTTAAAGCGTCTTACAATGGTTGGAGTACCGTTTAAGTCAGCAGAAGATAGAATCCTTATCGCTTGCAGCATTTGAAAATCAGCTAATATAGCATTGGTATTTAATGAGAAGTTGAAACCAACAATATTATTAAACTATAAGCTCTAAAATTACCTTTTCCTATGAAGCGCTACATATAATGATATGGAGCTCCGGATATTTGAAAGCTGTGTTCAAGAGAGATTCAAAAAATTAACTGAATTACTTAAAACCCAAAAGCTAAAAAGCATCATCCATGCGGTACTACTACAGTTATACTGCATCTCATGGCACATGTATTCAATGATAGCCTGAATTCAATAGTACTCTTAAACTAACGGTATTCATAATTTATATATTTCTATTAAGGCTTTTTGAAAATGTATTGGAACACCAACTTAAAGCTATATGACCTTATAAGATTTTACATACGAGCGCTTTAGTCCAAGTTAGGTTTCCTAAAAATCGTTTGGACATTCTCAGATCAATCAAAAATGTAGTGAATAAAGTTTTTAAAGACGGTAAGAGAATCTGACTTTGTTCGTTCGTTAGAGATTGAACGCCAAAACTAAATTTCAACCGAATTCAATAAGTATGCTTTCCTATTTTGCTGAATTTTGATGTTAAATTTCTGTACTAACCTAAACCATTTGGACTTGAGAACACAGTGTAACAGCCACTGGATGCCTCATATAGGGCAAAACCGATCCGATCTTAAGATCTCAACTAACATCTGCTGTTACAAAGTAAATTGTGCGAATTGTATCCGGTTATGCAGAAAAACTACTGCAACTCTTTTTCCGTCACCTTACCAAGGGGTTCGACTTTCTGTGTTTCCAAAAACATGTAAAAGAGAAGCTTATATTACAATTTCTGGGAACATAAATTTTTAATTTTTAGTCTATTTCGACAATTCTTCATTCGCCGGAGCTTTTAAATGATTGTGAATTACCAAACCATCATCGAAATTATTAGGGAAGTATCCATTAGACGGAAACTTAAGCCTTCCTAGTCAATTGAATCTTAATCCTCCCCAAGCAATTCATTAAAAGCTGCATTTAAAGAAAAGTGCTTTGAGTTTTATAAAGACATAAAGAAATATTGATTTGGATTCGCTTAAAAAAAAAGTTATACTTGTAATGAGCTCCGAGTTCTGGGCAAGCAGTAAGAGAGCCTGGAGAGCTGAGGATACATGGTATACTTGTCGGTTTCCATGATTTCTGAGAAGTCACTAAGGGAGCTTGGAGAAGATCAGTCAGGAGAAAAGTGAAAGCAAAACTTTGCGAACTCTGGGAAAATACATGGTTTCCTAGAACCTAGCGTTCTTCAAAGATTTTTTTTCTATATTTTCTTCAATGCCGATAACTCTACTACTGCCTTCCTTAGTCCCATACATAGCACATAAACAACTGATTAACGGAACTTACAGCGTCTCGAACGACTTCTCGTCTCTACCACTAATGTAACAAATTTAAAATGTATGTCACCCTTTTCTGCTGCGCCGCGACGCACACTTTCACTGCAAAGCAAATGTGATAAACAACAATAAACCACAATAACAACGAGCACAGCAATAATACCAGAAAGAAATGCAATATGAAAGTATGAAATGCAAGCGTAAACTGGCGAGCAAACGAAGCTAGTACGAAAAACACATTTGTAGCTCAAGGATAAGCGGCCCATAACGTACACCTGACCTTCCAGAGTGCATTCACACACTTTCTACGCGGACAACGGGTCGGGCGAGGAGCCGACAATGGACGAGCCGAGCAACGTATGCCGAAAAGGGCGGACAGCAACGTGAAAGCGTTGGACAAGCGCAGCGCAACGCATTTTCGGCTGAGCAGTGAGAGTGAGAGTGACATAAACGTTGTGGACAAAGAACGCAGGAGAGAGGAAGGATGGCAGGAAGCTACGACGACGGAGCTGTTGCTGAGCTATGAAAGCAGCGGCAGACGATTTTTGGTAAAAGTGCGAGTGCGGACGGCAATAGCAATAAACCCGTTAACGGTAAATGCGACCACACTGGCAACACTGTATTTCGTGCAGCAACAACAACGGCCACTAGCTTTTTGGGTAGGCAGTCAGCAGCATTGTGCGATTGTGTGCGGTAAGGGGCGCGCTGCGTACGGGTCGACTTGTTGGTTTGTTGTTGTTGGCTGACTGGCCGAGAGCGGCGCAACGCGCGCGCCAAGAGCACAGAGACGTTGACGAGCTGAGCCGAATTGAGGCGCTATCGATGGCGCATACGCCGACAGCGGCGTCGACTGCAAAGCAGTGTAATAATTGAGCACAGCCTACAGCAGCAACAACAACGATACAGCCAGCTAGCATAAATGCATACGCGCGTCGCTCACATACGAATGTGTTGTTCAGAATTTCGGCTGCGCACCTGTGGCGGCGGCGACGGCGTTAGCACAAAAGTGGCGCATAGCAGTAGTGTGCGTGTGTGTCTCGGTTAAGAAGCAGGTTTTTGAGACCCCAAAAGCGTGCGCCCGCACTGACCGCACAACAGCTGTAGCTGTGCGCAGCGTGCAGTGCGAAAAGGTAGCAGAAAAGTGGCACAAAAGGTAGTAGCTGCCACCTACTCGCCACAGCTACACGGTGTCAGAACATGTTGCTGCTGCTGGCGGCTGCGCTTGCCAAACAAAAACAACAAGCGTTGGCTCAGCTGCTGCTGCTGGTGCTGTTGCTGCTGCTTCTTCTTCTTATTCTTCTCGTTTAACATCGTTTTCTGCCACTAAACACTACTCATATTTATTTCGTTTTTGCTTTTGTTGCTATTTCGTCGCTTATTGCATATGATTCGGTCGCTGCTTGTTAGTCGCTGCCGCTGCGCTCGTCGCCGTTGCCACTTTGTTGGTTGCGCTTGTCGTCGAGTTTGTGCTGACTGCGTCAGTTGCAATTTCCGTTTGCAAAAAATCTGAACCCGGACCGGAGTGCACCGCATCGCGCCACGGATCGCATCGCAAACGTCGTAACGCGAATTCATAGTTTCGAAAACGTCGTGTATCGAGGCGTGTTTTTTCGGCAACGCGTGAGCGTAAAAAGGAAAAAAATTTAAAAAAATTTAAAATTAATTGAAAATGTAGAAAATTATTAGAACTGTGTGATTTTGAAAATTGAAAATATTTTAAAAAATCACGCATTATTGAATTGTGTACGCGTAACGGCCATATTGCACGAGCTGGCACGCAAAGGGCAGCGCGGGAGTTGCGTAGTGGAGTCAGCTGTGAAGAAGTGTGTATGTGTAAGTGTTGTGTAGATGTTGAAATCACTGGTTTTGAATGAAATATATTTCAAAAACGCTGTTTAGTGTGAAAATTTAAATTTTGAAAATGTTTTTGGGTAGAGAAAATATGTGGAATTAATTATTATTTTTTTTTTTAATTTCAAACACTTGATGTTTTCATAATAATGATAAACAAAATATGATAATAAATCGCTTGAGAGCGCAGAGACCCAATACAAAGTGCGTAAATGATAATAAAATTATAATAAAAAGTAGGTAGACTGCTCCTAGTGGTTGTAAAAATAAAAATTAAAAAATGGTTGAAACAAATATTACAACAAAACATTGTGACTGTTTCTTGAAAATTATTGAACAAATTAAAAGCAATAAATCTAAAATTAAAATTGTGCAAATAAACATTGATTAAAGATAACGAATTAAAAAAAAAATAAAGGTAATTAAACAAAAAGTAAAATTAAAAAAAGATATTTAAAAAAGTTTATACTCACTAGGTAGTGTCTCGAAATATTTGGATGTAATTACCTTTAAAAAATAGTTTGAAAAACGTGTAACTTTTTGTTTTTACGAACGAAAAAGGTATAGTAAGCAAATGTTAAATTAAAGTTGTAACTGTAATTAAATATTGTATTGTTCTAACTAAAAAACTCAAAAAATATATATAAAAAGGTCATATACAGACAAATTAATAACAATTATTCGATCAGCGCAACATTAAGTCTAAACTAAAACAAAAAAGCTAAATATTAACAAATAAATACAAAAATATTTTAACTTCGTGCGTTTTTTAAATACAAAAAAATATATAAATCTCTTATCTTGTAAAAGCTTAATTAATACAAAAATAAAATTAACACAATTTCTTAAAAAATTCTAAAAAACAAAAACACATGTAATAAAATATTTTAACATATTTTTGAACCAATTAAAAAATGCAATGAAATATTACATTTTCTTCCATGAAAAAAACTGCAAAAAAATATATATTATATATAAATTTAAATGGGATTAATTTATATTGCTAGCTATTAAGCCAATTGGACTATTTTAACTGAATAAATAATAAAATTGCATAAGATATGACTTACTTATGAGCATTTATGTATATTAAAGAATATGATATTATATAAATAAAATTATTGAATAATATAACAATTTTATAATAAAAATAATCAAATAAATAAAAATTTTAAACTTAAAAAAATTTAGTTAAAAACTCAGTTTTAAACAAATAAAAAACAATAAGTTAAAAAATATATATTTAAATGAGAATAAAAATGAAAAAAAAAATTTTTTAAAATAAGTTATCAAAATTTTTAATATTTTTTTAAAACTTTTCAAATCAATAATTGAAAAAATATATATTTATCAGAAAAAATTTAAAAAAATACTAATTAAAATACAAACTTTTAATTTTATTTGAAAACTTTTTCAAAACAAAAATTTCAAAAAAACAAATAAAACAAAAATCTTTAAAATAAATATAAATATAAATAAAAGAAAAATAATAATATTTCAATATTGTTCAACATAACAACAACTTATTTGTGTAAAAAGATAAGCAAAAATAATAATAATAATAAATTAAAATATTAAAAAAGAATATTATACAAATTTTTAATACAATTATTAAAAAAAAAATGTATGTGTAAAGTAAAATTAAAAAATAATAATAAATATAAAAAGTGTTAAAAAATTTTTACTTGAAAGACTATTCTAAACAATGGTTTTAAATTTATATATATTTTTAAATGAAACAAAAAGTATTATTTCAAGTTACAAAGTCAATTTTGAAACAATTAGCTGGTTTTTAAAAAAATTAAAAATTTGTATTGTATTAGCAAAATAAATAGGACCTAACTTTACGATAAACAAGGGTGTTTCGAAAATTTTTTTCAAAAAAAATTTATACTTTTAGTGAGAAGATTCTTCTTGAAATTTTTTTTGAAAAATGGTTTGGATTTTATTAAATTATAATGGGCATCATCAGCAATATAACAAAAAAAAAAACAGTGCTTAAGCTTGATTTAAATAATTTTCAAAGCAGTTTTGAGAAACCTCGCTAAATATTATTTTAAATATTGTACTGATAAAAGTAATTAAAGAAATTTCACTCCAGATATTAAAAACTGTTCGGAAATAAATAATTTTGTGTACAAACTTTCTAAAATTTGCTAAAAACAATTTCAAAAATAAAAACTAAATAATAACACAATATTATAACTTTACCTTAAAAAAAAAATTAACAGAAAAACATTTTATTGGTGCAAAAACTTATATTCAACAAAAAAAATTGTATGCGTTAAATTAAAAAATAAAAACATTTTATTCATTAAAAAATTAAAAAAATGAAAAATTAATGAAATAAATAAGAAAACACGCTCAAAAAAAGTATATATAAAAATTAAAATGTATCAAGCAATCAATTAAATAATAGCATAATTTATTAATTATAACAAAAAAAAAATTAAATAAAAAAGTAAAAGATATCATAAAGTAAAAACTTTCAAATAAAATTTTCAACCTCAACTTTAAATTAAAAAGGCTTAACAAAATATAAATTTTTTTTAAAACTATTTCTAAAAATTACTTGACTTAAAAAAAAAATTGAAAACCTAAAACAAAAAAAAACTAACCTAAAATGTTATTATTATAAATGCAATGCTGCCATAATCAAATTTATAAAAAAATTTCAAAGCCGGAATTTGTTTTAAAATAATCATGAAAAAAAAATCATATTAAATAAATATGAAAACAATTAAAAGAAAAAACACAGTATTAAAATTTTCTTCAAATCATGCGGTTAATTAAATATTAATATATCTTATTAATTAAAAATAAAAAATAAAAATATTAAATAAGATAACATAACTTAAAAATTCAGAAATAAAAATTTAAAAATAGCATGTGAAATGTGTTAAATAATGAATAGTTTATTAATTATTAAAAAAAAATATGAAAAAGTAAAAAGCATCGTAAGTTAAAAACTTTCAATTGCATAACTTCAACGTTCAATTTAAATAGCTGAAAATTATTTTATTTTCTAAAAAAAAAAAATAATTCAAAACCTAAACCTAAAAAACCTAACCTAACAAATTATTATTATAAACTCTATACTGCCACAATCAAATTTATAAAAATTTTACACTAAACAACAAATCATAAATTATTAATTTTTTAAAAAATAATATGCAATAAAAATTATAAAAAAAAAGGGAGGAATGACATAAAATTTTACATAAAGAAAATTTCTAAAAATTACAAAAAAAAAATTCAAAAAAAATCTACCGCGCTTCAAATTATTGTAGTTACAGCAACAATACAATCACACAAACGCTATAATTTGTTATGTTTGCGCTAACGTTATCTTTTATATGCACCTGTGTGTGTGTGTATGTGAGTCATAGCGCATTTGTGTTGGAGCACACATCCATATTTGTGTTAGCGTGTGTTTTCAAGTTTGCTGCTTTTGTTGTTATAGCAAAAGCAATATTTGTTGTGTCTAGCCGAGCGACCGAGTTGCAGGCAAAATAAAAACAGCAACAGCAACAGCAACAAAGGAAAAAATCCAATTACAACAAACAAAAATAACAAATAAACTAAATGAAACACACGTACACAAACACATGTATACACACATACACATACCAATGCAAAACAAAAAACACCCGAAGCTGCATGCCACATACTGTTGCAATGCTCGTGAGACTGGTTTTTAGGCTGCTATTTCATTAGAAACGCAGCGCTATAGTTGTTGCCGCCTTTTCTGTTGTTGTTGTTATTGTAATTTCTGTACGTCACGCCACGCTGTATAATTTATCGTAAGAATTTGTATAATAACAAAGTAAATATGAAATCATTCAATGAACTCAAACTCAAAGGTCGTTTGTGTGGTTGTGCCGTGGGCGCTCCCCCCCTACGCTCTCTCAAGCCTATCTTACTGCGCTGTTGCATAGTATCGACTCGTAAGCTCATGCGCAGAATGAACGCTTAATTTCCAAGCGAAGTTTCTCAAAAAAATACATCCATACATACACACATATATTAACAGTTGAAAATAAAATAGTATTTATGTGGTTTGATAATCATTTTAATTATAATCACTAAAATCTCATTGCATGGGAATATCGCTAAATCTAGTCGATTTGAAAGGTATCGATTGTGACGCTACTCGTTCATCGCTCAAAATTAACTTAACACTCAAGAATCGTAAAATTTGTAATGATTTCATAGCCACTAAACTCCTTTTTGCTGTTTTTTGTACTTTTTAAAAATTTCAAATCGCGTAGAAGACGCTTAAAGCCTTCACTTTTGTGGTTGAGATGCACAGCCTCTTTTGTAAATCACGTTTTTTTTTGGTTTCCATTAACAAATATTGAATCTGTAATAGCGTTGATGCCACTAAATCGATAGCAAATATCTACTGAGCTGAAAAGCTTCAGTGAAAGCTCGACAAACTGTATATTAAAGTCGACATTTCAACTGTAATGGAACTACTTAAAAAAAACGAATATTGATATCAAAGTTTTTATCAAATTTTAGTCCAATATCCGAGGAAAGCTTTAACATCAAACCGTTTCTTTGACCTCAAATTAAAATGATTTTCTAGTTGTGAAGCCAAAGCTTTCAATTTCCAAGTGTAATACCCTTCGAAAACTCTATCTTCGAACAACTTCCTCTAAATTAGTTTATGTTAAACCAAATTTTGTAAGAGATCATTTTAAAGCTCTCAGAGAGGAATAGATGACATTTGCGAGTATTTGATTGAGAACTAGGCGTTTTCTTAAACCTCTCTACCTGAATATATTGGAAATTATATGTAGCAGAGTCTTTTTGCTAAACTGAATCAGAGGTACAAATTATGCAACCATTATCTTATTGCCTTTGAATTTGAAGCTTTTATCGACCAAAAAACTTTTAATTATCAGATAAAATATTCACTTAAGAGAAGAGTCCGATCTTATGAGCGAAAAATTAATTTGAAATATCAAAAATTAGGATTTCAAGCTTTGGAAGATTTCTTATTTTTATTGCAAAATTAACCGACGTTCTTCTAGAAAGGACTGAACTCGTCACTCCGATACAAGATCTATTATTTTCATTATCCTAAATGGTTCAGTCGCGCTTGCTATTGGTCTAACAGGACGATTCCAAGTTATAGTTTCGACCCCTAAAAAAGTTCAAAGCTGGTGAAAAAGTGGATAGGGGTGCAATGCCAGGAGAAAGACACAAATGTTTAAAAAATACACAAATATACAGAAAAATATATAAATAAAAAATAATTCTTATAACTTAAAATAATAAACAATTAATTCCACAACTTTTACTACCCAAATCCAGTGCGACAGAATATGTTTGTTTTGAAAAAAAATCGTAAAAAAATATTTTTAAGTTGTAATGAACAAAAATAAATTAAACATTTTTGTCCATTATTTCTCTATTTAGCTAAGCAGAATAAGCGCTAAATATAATTAAAATTTGTAAACAGTGTGAATAAAAAAAAATGTGCTGCAAGTCCCTAAAAAGGTCGACCAATGTAAACGTGCTTCACGCGTGAATTAATGTCGGAAAGAAAATAGCCATGAAAAAGTGAAAGCCTGCTAAATATATAAATATACCTGAGTGGTAGATTATGAATTGAAAAATATAATAATTGTGAATAATCTCTCTAAAAACAGCGAGAGCTTTAGACAAATACCAAAAATTTAAAAAACAATCAGCTGGTAGCAGCACAAAGGTCAAAATCACCAAAAACGGCAGCAAAATTACGTCCCGTAAAGTATCCAGAGAAACACAAACTATGCCTGGCCCGGCGGTGTGGTCGGGTAAGTAGAGTAAACAGTGTAAAATGTAAAGAACTATTTTTGATTTAGAATATTAAAATGTCACTTAGATGCTACTATACACAGGGGGGTAGCGAAAAAAAAAAATTTTTTTACTTAGCCTGAGGGTAAAATCTTTAGATTATAAAAAAAGAAAATTTTTAGACCAACCAAAAAAAAATTCTTTTAACATCTAGAGTCGGATCACTCAGTTTTAAAGTAAATTTCAAGTTAAAATTTTTATTTCGTAAAAAAATTTTGCTAAGTGTTCTAGCAGCTGCGGAGGGTCATCTTTCTGGCCAATTAAAAGTTATCAACATAAAAAAAATTTTGTGATCATTATTGGAGTTTAAAAAACAGTCTTAAATGACAACAAGCTTTTTTTAAGGGTCAAAAGAAATTTTAAGTCAAAAACCGTCACATTCGGTAGTTTTTTTTATAAATGTAGAGTTTAAACCGAAAATATTTTTTTTTGTCCAAAAATTTTCTTTTTTCATAATCTACAGATTTTACCCTCAGGCTAAGCAAAAAATAAATTTTTTTTCGCTCCACCCTACTATATAACTATAGTATAGCTATGTATCGCAATCATATAAACATTAATTTTTCGAATTAAAATTTCATTTAAATTTTTTTCATGACTCACTTTTAAGGTGTAGTGATTTTAGAACAAAATAATACAGAAATCAAACAAATGTTTTAATAAAAAAAACTTTGAAACAAAAAATATTTTTAATGAAAAAATATAATAATAATATTAAAAAGCAATAAATTAAAACCAATAAAATAAAAAAATAATAATTTTTAATAAAAAAAATTAATAGCGAAATAAAAAAAAACTATTATTTTAAAACTCATTATTATTTTTATTTAATTTTTACTTTGTTCAAAAATAAATAAAATTTTATATTTTCAAACTTTTATTTTTAATTTAATACTTTTAATGTGTTCCAATATGTTTAATTTTTGCAATAGAAATAGAAAGGTACGAAGGTGAATAATAAAAAAAAATAAAAATATAAAAAATATAAAATTATAAAAAATTTACAAAATTAGTGTAGTCTAAAAATCCTATTACAAAGAAAACTTGGAGAAAAAAGATTATAAAAATTAAAGAAAATACCAACAATTAGTAATAAAAGGTTAAAACTGTTCATTACCTGATATAATCATTTATTTAGACATTTCTTTTCAAAAATTTTTACATTTTTTAAATTATTATCGAAATAAAATTCTATTTTATTCAAATTTTAAGTTTAAAAAAAATATTAAAATTTTTAATATTTGTTATTTGTAAACTCTGTTCTAAAAGTCAAACTAAAATAATTAATTTAAAGAAATGAAATTTAAAATTATTTACATGACATAACTTAGCTAATTTAGTTTGAAATTTGTTTCAAACATTTTTAAATTATAGCTATTTTTCTGAAAAAATTAAAAAAAAAAACTAGATAAAAAAAATATATAAAAAATTTTAAAAAATATTTTTAACACTAAAAAAAATAATAATAAAATTTACAAATACATATAAAAATTTAAAAAAAATATTAAAAACTAAAAATAAAAGTTATTTATTTTGCTTTAAACATCTTAATACCAGGCACACTTGGAGGAGATCAGATATAAATTAAGGAAAATAACAAAAATTAAAACAAAAAAAAATCAAAATTAAAATTTATTAAAAAAAATTTTTTTTTTGAAATTCTGCTCTCAAACTCAAATTTAAAAATTAATTATTGAATCTATAATATTTTCAAATATAATAAAAAATTTTAAGCAATCTTATTTTTTATCTTCATTAAATTTTATTTGTAAATATTTGACGTAGCTTTTTTAACCTTTTATAGTTTTCTTATTATTATTATTTTTTTTTTTGTATTTCAATCTAAAAACGCTAAAAATCACTTTACCATAAAAGTCAGTTAACCAAATCATCTTTTGCCCTTTCACATGTTAATCCACACTATTAAACATACACAATGATGTATGTTAGTATGTGTGCTGTCGTAGACTTGGCCGTGAAAAAAATAAAATATGTGTTGGTCAAGTGAAAGTGCGTCGTTAAAAAAGAAAGAGCCACTCGAAACTCAGTCAATTTCAGGGTTAGTGAACTTCGAAATTAAAATAGAAGAGCACATAAATAATTTTCGGTGATATTTAATTAACATTAACACACACATATATATATATATATACATATGTATGCATATACACTAGATGCATATGTATGTATGTATATAATTGAGCCTGACTTGTTTGAGTTGAATGGGAAGCTTGAAATAAATTTATAGGTTTGAGGTTAGACACGAACGGTTGAATAAGAGAATCAATGTTGCGGTAGAAAATAGGTTGCTTTCTTATAGCAAATTTCTGAAAGGTTTATTGTTGATTCAATAAAAAAAATTTTGAAAAATTGTATTCGAAAAATTTGGAAAATTTTAATACACTTTTTGTATGAAAATGTGTTTTTTGTAATTTTTTAATTAAAAAAATTTTTTTTTTATATATTTTAGTCCTTATATACATTTTAATAATATTATTTTTGCAATTCAACATTAATTTTTTTATCAAAAAAGTTTGTTGTACAATTTGTTTTCAATACTTTAACTAAATAAATTTTGTTTTAAAATTTTTTAAAATTTAAAATTTGCTTCTTGAATATAAAATGAAAATAGGTACTTTGCTATTCAGCCAAGCAAACTTTCGCATCAATAAAATTTTGAGCTCTTCTATTTAATGAGAAATAAAATTGCATACAATAACAACAATTGCAAGTAGTATAAATACATACTTACACATACATATATATTTCGGTAAATGTTATGTTGAACGCCCCTCAACCTTAACTTACATTTTTCACTTTTGCGTTCTTTGCCACTTACTTTTCCCGTTGTTTTTTTCTTTTATTGTTGTTGCATTACACGATTGCGCCATCGTCAATCATGCGCTTCACTGTCGTTGTTTTGTTGTTGTTATCGCTGGGTTTCTTCTTTCTGTCACCACTGTCGTTTTGTTTCCACTCTGCGCTTATTTTTCTTTCTCCACCCGTTATTGGCCAACAGCGAAGTTCGCGTTTAAAGACATTTCGTAATTTGACTTCAAATCACGACTTGAGGCGGAAATACTGCTGGCATGGAAATGGGAAACTGACTCGAAAACACAAATTGTGTGAAATAAATGTGTTTATAGTATATAAAAACAGCGGTGAATTAAAATAAAACAAAAATATATTCACAACTAAAAATATTCACAATAGTTTTTAAAAACTTACTTCAACAAAAACAAGAAAAAACGTTAACTTTGTCTGCACCGAAGCTATAATACCCTTCTCAAATACAAAGTATTCTTTACAAGAACTTTGATTGGTCAGTTTGTATGAAAACTATATGTTAAAGTCACTCGAATAATTTCTTTGGCGATCGCATCGTTGCCTTGAATAATAATGCTTGTAAAATCTCGTCAAAATATCACTTCAAATCAAAAAGTTTTTTATACAAGCGATTGATTCCGATCGTTCAATTTGTATGACGGCTATATGCTATGGTGGTCCGATATCGGACGTTCCGACAAGTGAGTAGCTTCTTGGTGAGAAAAGGATAAGTGAACAACAGATAGTTGTCTCAAAAATCTCGGGACTAGTATGTATATGAACAAACGAACGGATTGGTTACATCGCCACAGCTCGCCGCACTGATCATTTATATATATACTTTATAGGTTCTCTGACCCAACGAATATCGTGGCAAACTTAATATGTACTGTTCATGGTATATATATATATACCTATGTTTGAGAAATTGTGTTCAGCGTCATCCTTGATCGCATCGTTGTATATATTTTCAAGACGGCTTTTAGTTTTTTCCTCTTTTATATAGATATTTCCAAAAATACCCGCACCCTGATAAACGTTGTGCAGTATAATAATCCACCTCACCATACGTCCTGCTGGACCACTCTATTTGGATTAGCCTAGCTGTCCATCTACTATGACGTCCCTGCTAGCGTAGTCAACTAGGTATGTATCGTCGGGCATTTCGAGACTTAATATACCGTCGTAACTGACGTTACAGAGATCTTGGCCGATAATTGAGCACTGCGCAGCTTCTGACGCAACCCTTTAGTGTCGTGGTCCTTGAAGGTCCTTCTGCCTTTTAAGTAGCCACTCACCATTAGGCTGAGAAATGTGGGTTCATATTTTAAAGTTTTCTTTCATGCTTCAATCATATTTTTCCACTGAGCGCATACAGTTGTGTCAGGCATACAGAGAGGCCGGTACGCTCATGGGCTGTCTGGACTTGCCTTACCTTGACTAATTAAAACAAGTTTTCTTTTACAAATTTCTGGGAATAAACCGGTTTTTCATACAGGTACCTTATAAAGTATATATGTTATATAAATGATCAACGTAACAAGCTGAGTCGATGGCTAAATCGTTCGTCTATCTGTATATATATATGCGAAGTAGACCCTCAGTTTTTGATATATCGATCTAAAATTTTACATCCGTCCTTCTCTCACCAAGAAGCTGCTCATTTGTGGGAACAGTCTATATCATACCACTATAGCATATAGCTGCCATGCAAACTGAATAATCTGAAGACAGTGCTTGTATGGAAAGCTTTTTCATTTGATAAAATATCTTTAAAAAATTTGGCATAGATTATTTTCCAAGATAATGGTGTAATCTCTGTAGAAATTGTTCGGATCGGATTAGTATAGCATGTAGCTGAACGATAGGCATTAAATTTTTGTATGGAAAACTTTTTCCTTTCAAGAATTATTTTCACCAAATTTGGCAGGGATTATTTGCCAAAGCAACTGTGCAATATCCAAAAAAAATTGTTCAAATCGAGTCACTATAGCATATATCTGCTCTACAAACTGACGGCTCAAAATAAAAATAAATATTTTGTTATACCATTTTAAGTTATAAGAAATCTACCTCCTACCTACCTACCATCTCTACCTAAATTTTCTAATTTTTTTTTTAGTTTTTACTTTATGGGTATTAAATTATTTATAGGTAATTTATTTGTATAAAATTTTAATTATTTTGTTTTATTTTTACTTCTTAAATTATTTATTTCATTATATTTTCTGTCTTTTAATTTTTAATTTTATTTTTATTTTTTCTATGCCAACGATTTTCCAAAAATATTTCAAATTACAGTTTTAAGTACTCGCATTACTTGCACTTTAGCTCGTTCCGAGTTTGCGCTTTGTGCTATTTTATATGCCAAATTGGTTGTAAGCCAAGCAGCAGCGCAATAAAAATCAAAGCCAAGTTGAGCTGTGACTTGGCAGTCGGCAGCCAAAAGCGTAAAATGACCAAACAGTCAATTGGCAAAGCAAAAGCGAAGCGTGAACTCCTTTTTGCCGCACTTGCTATTATTTTTCACTTCCTTATGGCGTTAATATATACAGTTGTAAGTATATATGTTTGTGTGAGGCATGTGTGATAGAGTTACAAAGCAGGTCGCTCGAAAATATTCCCGCAGCGCAAAAAAAAATATCTGTAAGCCAACTCCGATTGTTCGAGCTTTGCAAACGAGTTTTGCACACTTGCAGCTGTTCGAAATGAAATTCGAATTCGACAGAAATAGTGCGAGCCACATCCACACGTACATATGTCTATAAGTATGTCTGTCTGACGCCGCCCAGCGCCGCTTGGCTATTGCACAAGTGAAAGTTCTTTACGACGACCCGTCCATGACACCGTTTGCAATGATTCAACAGCGACGCAATCAGAGCAAATGCTTGCCAGCGAGCTAGGGAACGAGTGAGCGCGGACAAAGAGCGCGACGGGGAGTGCTGCTTTTGTCACATTAGCGGTTAATGATCTTGCCAATCAAGCCAGCGCTCATGAGGTGTGAGCTTTGTGGTTCAACTACTGTTGAAGGTGAGAGAAAATGAGAGAGAGAGAGAGAGCAAGATCGTGGATTGATTTGAACAGATTGCGCTCTTTCGCTTTAAGCCGCCGTCAAATCAAGCTACCGTATTTGTTAATCAATCAGCTTTTTTTATACGGCTTTAATCTCTGCTTACCTTTACCTGTTATTTGTGCTACTTACCGGTGAGTGTGCTCTACCGTCGGCAGTGCGAAAGAGCGCGCATGAGGAAGAGAAATGCTAACAACGAAATTAATGACACAGGAAGACGTAGTTGTAAGAAATACCGCATGCAGTGTGGTTGCCTGTCTGAGAAGTGCTTAGTCAGGCTTTATTGGATTCGGCTCAGTTTAATGCAGGGCATTGTGGACTGCGGGGTATGAGATGTTAGCGTTGTTGGGAAAATATTAGTAAAACATGGGAAACGTCTTTATTCGGAGTGTTTTGTAACATTTTATTTTTTCCATAACTACGTTAGAGGTTAAGTTAGATTATGGGTACTACTTATATGAGCCTATGCAATCTTAACATATGCAATCTAACAAGAGCTTTAGAAGATCGGTAAGCATTATTGATTGTTTCTGTAATCTAACGATATCAGTTATTCGGTTTCTCCAATCAAATTTTTATCTGCTCTTCCCTGGCCTTTCTACTCTCTATTGAGAGCAGAAGATGAACTAACAGGTGGACTGAAATTCTCATAGTATTTTAAATCGATTTTTTTAAACACCGTTTGTAGCGATCTTCCAACTTTTCGATATAATTTTGTGCTACGATTAATTTTCGGTTAAAAAAAAAGGTCTTAGTCCGGAGATTACCGCATCAGGGTTGCCAAAGTTCTTACAGGAGAGCATTTGCTTGAGGTCTATGACGAAGAAAAGGTTGCCGGAGGCCCGAGTTGGATAATATTGTGGGAGCGGAAGCGATTCCAAACAGTTTTACTATTGTCTTTGATTTGAGACAAAATTGTATTGTTTCGGTTGTGCGTTGGCACAGTATCAACTTTGCACGGAGCTTTAGAAAACCCACATATTCATCAATAATTTTTTGATATTTTTAGAGTGTCACTCATCTCGTTACACTTCATTTTATGGTCATCTAATTTTAAAAAAATTTAAAATTTCGAAATTCGATTGCTTTTTTTTGAAACTGCCGCTTTTGAACATTCACTAGTTCACTAGTTCATTGTTCATCAATTAATTTATATTGTTCAATAGTAGAAATTATAGGTTTTTAGCTTCTAAACCTTCTATAATTTTTGGCATTTTTGTTCGGATATAAAATAAACTTCCTGTCTATCAGTATTTTAAGTTCTTTCTTGAACTTACCATTCCTACTTGCTACTATCCTTCTACTTGTAGTTGTACAGGTATACTACAGTGGTGGGCAGGGCGTATGCGCAAAATTTTGCTTATTTTCGTAGAATAGTATTTTTAATATTTATTTCTTCAATTTTGCACAAAAGAATGCTGAATTTCTGTATGAATACTAAAAAATGCGGATTTTCAATTTTATATGAAAATACTTAAAATTTTAGTCAAAACGCAATTTTTTGAATTCACTAGGAAAAAGGAGGCTTAGAAAAAGTACACTTGGAGAGGGGTGACGAAAAAAATTCCAGAAAACACAAAATTACTGAAAGAATGTTAGACGAAAGACTCGCTTTTGATTGCACTACTTCGA
The DNA here is from genome assembly GCF_042242935.1 of Bactrocera oleae. NCBI lineage: Eukaryota > Metazoa > Arthropoda > Insecta > Diptera > Tephritidae > Bactrocera > Bactrocera oleae. Next base: position 9,740,406 of record NC_091539.1, read on the forward strand.
CGTTGAGTTACTATTACAATATAACATACTTGTATGCTAAAAAATCAGTAAAGACCAAGCAACAGCAATGTGAAATAAATTTACATCTGCATTTTTTTATTTTATGGCTTGGTCGTTTGAAAAATATATTAAATACTCATATGCTTAATAAAATACTTACACATTCATGAAAATTTAAAAAATTATATTTTGGTTTGCTAGGATTTGTAAACTACGATATTTTGAATACGACTTCCACATGCTTGAATATTGCACAAAAGTTTCGTGTAACGATATATTCTAGAGGCATGGCAACCCTATCATTTTAATATTGGAAAATGTGTTATTAGCTAATTTTGGAAGTGTAAAGCATATTTGTGAACATATTTTGGAAAAAAATCGTAAAATATCGGCATATCTTCGAACAGAGTTGCCATATTACTGCAAATGTCCAAGAAAGTTCGGACTTGCATATATGGGTAACGTGGCCAATATGACGTTTATAAAACAGTTTTTTTTCGTAAAAGGGTTGCCACTTAATTGAAACTTTATATCGTTATTATGGCCACTTCTTCGAAATTTATATATGCAAGTATACCTATATATATTTAGTATTTACGAAAAAACCCTTTTAGTTTGTTAAATTTGCTAAAGTCTACATATTTCTGAATAGTGTGCCAAAATTTTGTATACATATATTTTCTAGAGCCTATGGCAACCTTAACTCTCGAGTATTAGAAAATGTGCCATGAGCAACTTTTTTAAGTGTAGAGGATATTTGTGAATTTTTTTTTCATGAAAAACTCGTAAAGTTGCCACATATTTTTTAATAGAGTTACCAAATTTGTTCATATATCTACGAACATTTGAGATTAATACATATTTTGTGAACCATTGTTTAGGTGATGTGGCCAACAACATGTTTTTAAGTCTGTTTTTCGCAAAGGGTTGCCACTTAATGCAAATTTAATTTTGATATTAAGCATTTCTTTGTATGTGAAAAGTTGTTAAAAATGTTAAATTCACATGCAAATATTTGTTTTTGTTTTACTTATAAACTTTTTGCATATGACTCTGTATACATACCTATATATATATATAGGTATATATATAAGTATGTTATATATATATATATACAGATATAGTATATACATATGTATGTAAATACATAATTTGTGATTCACGTAATCTAACCTACTTATGACATATTGAATATGCATCCAAAAATACTTCCTACTTTTCCCGCATTGCGGCTGCAATGAAATTGAAACTCACACACACACATATGTGCCTACACACATACTTACTTATAGATATACGTAGATATTTATGTTCATAAATAAATGTATATTTATACCACCGCAGATATTGCAAATGCATTGGTAAATGCAAATGTCATGCAGTCAACTAAAAACAAAGAAACAGCAAATAGCATAAAAATAATAACAACAACAAAAATAAAATCAACACTAACAACAAAGCTTAGTTAAAAAAGAAAAACTCAGTCAGTCAATCAACTTTGCAAAGTTATTCAATACCAAGAAATTACCATTAATGCCAATGCAAAAAAAAAATAAAGAAATAAAGAAAAAACCAACTATAACAAAAACAACAGCACCGTTGCATTTGCAGTTAGAAACGCAAACAATAAACATGAAATGGTAATAATGTAATAAAAATGTTGCTCGGGTGCGGAGTGGAGCAGCGCACAATTTGCAATGCAATTTCGAGTGCAACAGCAACAACAAGAACAACAAAAACAGCAATACATGCAACGTAAGCGCATATAATACTACTATTATTGTGTATATGTATATGCATGCATGTATGTAGCTATATATATGCACTCCTATTTGTATAATATCATAAAAATAACAACAAAAACAACCACAACAATGAAAATTAGTCAACATACATAATTATCGCCGCACAGCAGTGCACTGGGGCACTGTAGCAAGCAAAGTCAAATATAGCAAGACAAACGTAAAAAACAAAAACAATAATAAAAAAAGCAACAAAATTTTTAATGCAAAAAGTGCAACGAGCTGCTTTTCCCTCTACTCTAACTGCAAATTTCATAACAGCAACGGAGAGAGCGCATAATTTTCACAATTTCAGAGAGCCGTTATGCACTCAACGACTGCACCTCGGAGCGCCGCGCTGCGCTCAGGCGACGAGCAAATTAGAAGGTGTACAATTTCAATTTCATTTTCACTTTCCGCCAGCAATGCAATAGCAGGCAGGCAGGCATTGGCACCGGGGGCAGCGCTGCAATACCATAAATAACATTGAGCAGGCGAAGAACTCCACTGACGTTCGGTAAACTGCTGTTAAAGGTCATTGCTGTTGGACGCATTTATGTTAAGTTGTTTGAAAGTCGCGGGAGTGTGAGAAATATAGAGAGTACGTATGAGAGAACGAATGATGATGAGTACATGAGAACGAATGTGTACGAGCAAGAGAGATATTCAATATGCAATGCATTTTGAGCGCGCTTTTAAAAGCTCACGTTTTAAAAATTTGAGATAGTACACTTGATTGGATTACATGGCGCACAGCAGTAATAGTGATGTTGTTGCTGTAACAATGGTTTTTAAACAGTTGGTGATATGTATGATTTTATGCATACATAGTATGTATGTAAAAAAATTTATTAAACATGCTAATTAAAATATTATTAAATATACCATGAAAAAAAATAAAAATAATATAAAATATATTAATTAAAAATAATAATAAAATTTTTTAAAATATACAATAAAAATAATGATAATAATAATAGATACAAAAAATAAATAATATAAAACAAAAATAAAACAATATCAGAAATTATATAAAAATTTACAAAAAAATACAATTCGAACTTCAAAACATTCCTTGAGTATTTATGTATATTATCTTACAATAACAAGAAATATTATGATTGTTTGACGCTGCCACCTGTCTAATTTAAATAATTTTTGCATACAAAGATTTGTTAAAAACTTTAGTTTATCTATGTACAAGTTGGAACAGGGTTGCCAGCCTTATTCAGTCAGAATTTTTACAGATTTAATTATTTAATATTAAGGAAATGTTTATCGGGTATAATAGGCGACATTTTAAATAATCAGTACTAAAACAAATAACTTTATAACGTAGAAATATGAGCTATTTGAGGAAAACTTATTACAAAAATATAACTCTATGACGTTGCCAACCGATTTGAAACAAAAAAAAAGAAATAAACATAAAATTAAATATGAAAAATTAAAAATATATATATAATATATAAGTAGAAATACAAAAGTATAAATAAATAAAAATATGTATATATTAAAATATATAAAAATAAAAATAAATTAATTAAAAAAATGTATAAATATAAAAAGTAAATATAAAACACGCAATTAATATCTTATAGAGCTTATTCACTATACTCAACCAATTTTGATATGTCTCAAATATATATATTTCCCTTACTAAATGATGCTATTTTATTCTTATCACAAAGTACATCAAAAAAAAAAAGCTTTTCAGGTGCATTCATTCAAAAAATAAAATCTACAAGATTAAAATAAAAAACAAAAACAAAAAACAAATGGCTCTGTGATTTTTTTCGTGAAAAACTCTAAAAATTCTTGTTCAAGTGTAATTATTATTATAATAAAAATAATTTATAAATTAATTTTTTTAAGACTTTTTTTTAATTAGTTCTACAAAATTGTTTGAATGTGGTTAATAATTCTAAAATTGTTATATTTTTTTAACAGTATTTTTGTAGTCTATATTTGAAAGCAAAACATATTGGTTTTTAATTTTTTTTAATAAAATAAAATCGCTAAAAATTCTAATCTAATATTTTTATGAATAAATTATAGCCAAATGTTTTTTATGAAAAATTATTTTAAATAAAGTTTTTTTAATTTGACTTTAAATCTTTTTTTATTTAATTTTCTTAATTTATTTTAACTTTTCTAAATTGTTATATTTATTTTATTCTATGTATGGCTATTTTCCATATTCATATACCTTTATGCCTAGTTATTATTTAAAATTCATAACGAATTCCTCCCGTTTGACATTTTCATAATTTTTTTCAGTTATTATGCTGTTTTTCATTTTCATAATTTATTGTTATTTCCATAATTTTTTTCAATTTCATAAATTATTTATTAATATAATTGTTTTATTTTTATTAATTAATTTTAATTTTTCTTTGTTTATATTTCTTAATTTTTTTTCATTGCATAATTGTGTTTAATTTTATTAGTATTATTACTATTTTTTTTTTTATCTTATTAATTTCATTGAATTTTCCCAATTTTTTTTTTTATTTTGTTAGTTTTCGTATGGCTTTATTCCATATTTATATAACGATATACCTAAATATTATTCAAAAATCATTACCAATTCGTTGCTTTTGATACTTATGCTTGAATTACAAGTGTGCTTTTGATAATATCCGAAAAGCTTTTCAGCATTTCGCTTTCAAATGCAAGCAGATGCAGTTAAAAAGTTCTACAAAGCATTAGCAATTGAGCGGCTGTTACTACCCGCTGCACTGCTTTTGAACTCATTTAAACTAACAGGCTTTCTCATTTCACTCTCACTGTGTTTACATTGCCAAAGAGAAGGTTTTTCAAACATATATGATTATAAGTGCATAATACCTACTTTATGCGCTTCCTGCTTTTCAAATGCAAAAGCTTTCGCTTCGTTACAAAATTCCAATACAGCTACATATAATTATATATGTGTATGTTTTTCCTATGTATAGAGCATAATTATACATGCAACATATTTCGCTAGCACCCCAGCACAGCATACACCGTTTCAAAAAGTTGCTTTCGACGCTTTTCTCCCACTCAACTTCAGCGCCGCAAGCCGCGCGTCACCTTAATGCATAACTTTTACTGCCTGCATTTGCTGCTACACTTCTTTTGGTTGTTGCTGTGGTCCGTGTATAATTTTTACCCTGCCGTTGTGTGTGTTTGTGTAATTTGTTTACTTGTTGTTTTTGTGTTTGCATGCGGTGGCATTAGTTTTTCCGGTTGCTGCTGCCTTAGTGCGCTGAGCAAGCGCGCGCTGCAGCCATAGCTGTAATAGGTGACACATACAGTTAAAAGCACACGAAGTCATATAGCGGTAATACACGAATGCTAGACGGGTTCGTGTGTAAGCGCGCGCGCGCTCGTATGCTGACTGGTCGGCCGAGTATGTCGGCTACTGCAATTGTTTGTTGTTAATAGCGCTCGGCACAGCGCTTGTTGTTGTTGTTAGTTTGCTCGTTAGTTTATGCGCTCACATATGCTTTGTTTTTGTATTTGTATGTGCTTTTTATCTTTTGCCGTTCATTCGCTCGCATCGGTGTGCCCCACTGTGCTTCAGTATTGGTGAGCTTTCATGCTTCTTTCGTTTCTGGTTGTTGGCTTTGTTGTTGCCGCCTATGAATGATTATTATGTATAGTGGTGTCAAACATACACATATAGTTTGCATGGTGTGCTAGCGCTAGCTCAGCTATTTGTTGTCGTCATCGCTCAGCGCAGCAGCAGCAACTGTGGCAGCGGTCGTTGGCGGCAGCATTCGTTAGAGTTTTTGGCGCTTGTTGGCCGCTTTCTTCCATCTACTCCTTTCATTTCACTTTATTCCGTTCGTATGTACGCACGTTGGGCGCGGAGTAGCCAACCAACCAACCAGCCAGTTAGTCAGTCAGTTAGGCTAAATAAACAAACAAACGAAGCGCGGACAGTCGTCTAACGGTTGGTCGGTCGGCCAGTCGATCATTTCTTGTACGCGCTATCCCCTTGCGACCGCGCGCGCTACATTAGAATCGTATTGTAGCGTTGCGCCGGGCGCTCTCACTTACGTCGCGCGCCCCTCTCTTTCGGCTGTGCGTGTTGTTGGCGGTAAAAGTTTTTCTCCGCGCTGTAAAAGCTGGATGAAAGTACCGTTGACTGCTGTTTCAATGCTAGCCGCCGCTCTACGAACTCGAATTTTAAAAACATACATACATGTTTGCATGATTGTGTGCGCTGATTTCCAACTCTTCAGCTCGACTCTGGCTCTATGTGGCCAGTCGCAGCAGTAGTGACGTCGTGCACGCAGACAAGTTTTCTTCGTAGCGGCATGCAATCGGTTTCATTTTGCCGCCAACTCTTTAACGTTGCGCGTCGCGGTAATTGTTGTTCGTCATAGCCACGTTGAAATACCGTTAAATCTGTTAAACGTTAGCGCAATTAGCGTAAGCGCAGCCAGCTATTAGCCAACAGTGACGAGTCAAGAACAAACGTCGTCAGGTGGCAGCGCCAAAGAACTCGAGAACTTGAAAAGTAAAAGTCAAAGAATGATACGGTGTGTTGTTGTTGGTTTATTTTTTTGCAGTGTGGTGTTATTTTGTTGGTGGTTTTTATTGTGTTGCGCTGATAGAATGCAAGAATAATTGATTAATAAGTGTTGCAATGCAAAATATTTATGCGGATTATTAGCGTAGCGGAGAATTTTGGAATTGCGGTGGATTATAATGAAGTCAGCAGTGGTGAATTGTGATAAAAAATTAAAATGCTAGATTAAAAAATTTTAAAGTGCAGTATAATAAAATGCAAAAACGATATTAGGAATCGGTTTAACAAAATTATTTAAAAAATCGTAAAAAATTATTTAAAAAAAAAAATTATAAAATAAGTTAATAATAATTTGAAAATTTTAGAAACTAATTTTAAAAATTTTAAAAAGCTAAAATAATTTTAAATAATATAAAAATAAAAATAAAAAAATTTAATAACAATTTAAATTATTTTAAAAAAATTAGAAATAAGTTTTAAAAATTAGAAATAAGAAGAAAAAATTTAAAAGGTTAAAAATAGTTTTGAAAAATTAAAAATAATCAGAAAAAGTTTTATACTAATATAAAATTAAGCTAAATTAAACAATACTAAATAAAATGCATTAGTAACATTTCTGGTTTTTTTTTCATTAATGAAATATTTCATTAATATAGTCTAATTTCATTTTTTGAAGTCTAAGTTTGAAAATAAAAAATTTAGATAATAAAATAATAATTTTGCGATTTATAATATAAATTAAAAGTAAATGATAAAATAAAAACCAGTGAATACTATAAAATAGTAAATGACTTAAGTATAATGAAATATTGTTAAATAAAAAAAAAACGAAATTATAAAAGAGGAATATTTAAAATTTGAAAAATAGATATATGTAAAAATAAAATAAAAATTAAAAAAAAAAAATATTTTTTAATGCGTTAAATTCAGTAACATAAATCAATGTAAAGGAAAACTAAAAAAGAAAGAAAAAGATTTGACGAATATTTTTTGGAAAAATTATAAATTTTTGCCTACAATATTCTTAAAAATATTTGTTAATGTGAAATTGAAAGAAAAACATTTTTTTATATTTTCTAATTTAATTATTATTCTGATCAATTTTCCTAAATCCATTAAATTTAGAAATAATAACGATAATAATTATAACAATCAAATTCGAGAATATATAAATAGTTATATACAGAAATCGAAAGTAAAAGGAATTAAACAAGGTTTTATAATATGAAACACTACAGCTATAACAAATTAATCGAAAACTTGTCAACCGGAAATCCGTACTCATACAAATTGTTTGCCTTCATGTGCTAAGTTGTCGCATAACGGAAGTATGGAAGCTGTCATTTATGTGATGAATTGACAAATTTATTCGCTTGCCAAAAACAAATTCGAAGAACATATTTTAGTTATAAAAAATTGTTGTGTTTAAAGAAAATTTGAAAGGACAAGATGGTTGTAGTAAAAAATACAATAAAGAAGAAAAGAATAACTAAGGAAAAACAAAAATCCAAAGAACTTAAATATTATATAATAATAAAAACTAATAAAAAAAAAATTATTAAAAAAAGTAAAAAAATATATAATAATATATAATTAAAAATAATATAAAAATATATAAAAAAAACAATATAAATAAATAAAAAAACAATAATAATTCTACCATTTAATAAAAAAATTATATAAATACTAAAAAAAAGTAAAAATTTAAATTAAAAAATTAATCAAAACAAATAAATAAAAGAACATATTAAAAAAGGGATTTAAAAATTCTAAAAAATTATTAAAAATCAAGTTGTTATAAAAAATTAACAATAAATTCTTAGTTAAACATATACTTTATAATTATTTATAGTGTCACAATAAAAGAAAATTAAATTAAATGTTTGTGTGAAATAAATCAGACTTAATGTTAAAAAAATATAAAAAAACATTATTCAAAATTCAACATATTTTATTTACGCTTATAAATTTAAATAAAATCAAAATAATAAATATAAAATTAAAATAAAAATAAAAAATATTTTAAAAAATGTAGTTAAAAAATTTGCAACTAAACAATCAAAAAAGTTTGAAAGAAAACTAAATTATTCTTAAAATGTTGAATAAAACAAAATAAAGCTTAAATTTAAATAAAATCAAAATAATAAAAAAAAAAAATTATTTTTTAAAAAATGTACAGTTAATACAGTTATTTGCAACTAAACAATCAAAAAAGTTTGAAAGAAAAATAAATAACTCTTAAAATGTTAAATAAAATAATATAAAACTTAAAAAAATAAAAACACTAAAAAAAATATTCAATTTTTTTTCTGTGTATTAAAATATATAAAACTGCTTAAACGAGCTAAACATATTTATTGAAGCGAAGAAATAAAAGCGATACATTTTAATAATTTTGCATTGCAGTTACAATGTGGTTGTTAGTGCCAGGTGCCATAGCAGCGCCTAAAGTAACGGTTGTTAAGGATTTTGCGCAGTGGATATTATTAATAAGATTAAAACACATTAAAACAATGAAAAAAATATATAACAACAATTAATAAAAATTTAAAAAAAAAATTAAAAATTGTGCACACAAAAGTGTTAATAATGAATTAATGCGAAATGATTGACCTATAAAGTGAAAATTAAAACAAATAAACATTTAACTATAAATATTCAAAAAATTATGGAAAGAAAAAATGTATTTTCTTAAAAAAATAATTTATCAAAAAGTTTAATTTTACAAGCTGATGCAATTACGTTTAAAAATTGCAGGGAATTATTGATATTTGTATTGCTAGCTCATTTCAGCGCAACGAATTGTCCATAAAAGTGTTAGAATTATTTGCACGTGTGTGTGTGTTCAAAAGCATATATGCGCTTCTACAATATTCTATGTGGTCAACGATAAACAACAATCAACAAATTTTGTTGTTGTTTCATTTAGTTTTGTTTTTTTTTTTTCTCGCCAACAACACTTGTGTTGCATCAGTTATTTTGTTGTTGTGGCGCTTTTTATGTTGCGGCGCTGCGTTGCTGCAATAGCAATTGCTCTAAAATCAAATATACACAACGACATACAAATACTTTGCAGCACAAATACAAATTGTTCATATGTTTGGAATTTTGAAGTTGCACAATTGGTTTTTTTTTCTTCATTTTTGTTTTGTTTTGTTTTTCCGTCACGTCATATTCTCATGAATCATTGAACTCTGGCGAGGGCAGTAATGATTATTATATAAATATTAGTTATTCTTAAAGCATTAATATTATTTGAAAATATTTTACTTAGAAATTATAATTTTATTTAATTTTATAAAACAAAATTAAGTTTATTTTATAAAAAAAATTTAGTATCTAATAGAAAATATTTTTTCATATTTATTACCAATTTTTAACAAGAAATATTTCATGTATTTATTTAAAAAAAAAAAAATTGTTAATATTGTTTCTAAAAGAAAATATTTTTTTTATATTTTATTACCATCTTTTATTAAATTTTTATTTACATAGTTCATGATTACTTTAAGCTTCTGTAAATATTTTTTTAAAAACAACAAAATAATGAAAAAATTAAAACTTAAAATTTAAATTTTATTTGAAAATATAAAATGTTAAAAAATATCGGAAAAATTAATTAAATATAATTTAAAAAATTCAAAATTTAATTTAAGTTATTAAAACAAACTTGTTTTAAAAAATTTTAATTTTTTTCATCGTTATTTAATATTCCGTTTTTGAATTAATAATTTGTTACTGTTTCTTTATATTTTATTTTAAAAATTCAAAACTTCATTTAATTTAATTAAAAAGAAAAAAATTCCTTTGCGTTTATTAAAAAAAAATTAATTTTAAAAGGAAATTAATTAAAAAAATTTATTTCAAAAAATATTAATTTGAAAAATTAAACATTGTATTTAATCTTTCATTTCAAAATTTTTGCACCATATTTTAATGTTATTATATTTTATAAATTCATTAATTTTTTCATTAAATCATTTTAATATACCACAGCGCTTCAAACTTCCAACAAAGAACAGTTTATTAAACAAATTATACATCAAAAGTTAATTTTTTTTAATTCTAAATCATCACAGAATTGAATAAAATTTCATAATATTGCTGCTGTCAACATTTTACAAAAATACTTAACTAAAAGAAAATTTCTTCGAAGAAAATATTTTTCATCAGTGCGACAAAGAAAAAAAGACTTAAATAGTTTTTCCGATACAAAAATTTTTCGAAGTGAAAATGTCGACGGAATAACAATAAATTTATGATAAAACAACAACAAAAATAAAATATGAAAAGTATATAGTGAAACCCCAAGCCCGTTTGAATCCGTCCTACGTCCCAATTGTAGTAAAAAGTTTACAAAATATAACCGAGGGAAGTAAAAAGACTGCATTTTACAAGCATTTTCTGCATGAAAAAAACAAAAACACTCCAAAAGGCACTCAAACCAACTTTTGTGCTGAGAGTATGCTGCAAATAGTTACGAAGCTTTCGGAATATTCCAGAGTTTTCACGAGTTTTACACGCGTTAAAGTACTTTACTGAGCGGCACTCGTGTATGACCCGAAAGAAAGTCTTTTAAGTGAATTGAGTGCACTCGAGAGGTTCAAATTGTACACTCATACGGCATTTAAAGAAGAAAGAGACAAATCGTTCAAACGATTTTGCATTTTTATACGTGTTAAAATTAAAAGTTAAGAAGATCTTTATATGTAAAGTGAAAGACTGAAAATTTGAAAAAAAAAATTACTTTAATAGCAAAGTGCATTTTGTAGGCAGAAAATAAGTGCAATTCTCACATTAAGCATATATAGTAATAAATCATAAACAATAAGCGCTAAAAGTGGAAAGAGTGCAACAATAAAAACTTTACGTGAAATATTGCTTGGCATTGAAGGCATTTATTCGCAAAAAAAGTATTCAAGAGAGAAAAAATTTAAAAAAAAAATATAGATTATTATTACACATAACCTCAAATAAAAAATATAAAAAATCCAAAAAAAATAACATTTTCAAACGAATAATTCGTGAGCATTACAAAAAACGAAAACTTAACGGTAAATAAAAGCATCGCAACAAAGCAAAATAATAAACGCATTCCACTCAGAGAGCGAGAAAAAGAGTGTGTGTTCAAAGGAGCGAAAGCTTCATATCAAAGCTGTTAGTTCAGCAAGTGAGTGTGAGAACGAGAAGGGAAGAGTATATGTGAATTGCAAGGAAAGCGAAAGTGCAACAGAGATAGAAAATTAGATAAAATGTATAAATCAAAGTGACTTAACGGCAAATAATGCATAAATTGAAGTCAACAACTGCAAAAGTTTTCGAACCATTAGACGTTACCGGCAAAAGTTTTGAAAATTTTAAAGTCTGAATAAATAATAAATGTACGTTTTTCAAACTACTTTGTGAGAAATTGAAAACAATATACTGATTAAAAGTATTTTCTAAAACGTGCTGAGAATTTTGAGTGCAAAAATGTGTTGGAGGTAAAATAAATTTGAAAATTTAACATAAAAGTGCGAGAGTTTTTTTTATTACATTTTAAGTACAGAAACAATTTAATAAGTAGAAAATATATTTATATAAATTGGTTTTCAAAAACTTCAACTGATTAATTTTCAAAATTTTAACAATTAAAAAAAAAATTATCCAAACCTATAAATTTTAAATAATCAACTTTTTTTTTTTAGATTTCGATATAATTAAATAAATTAAAAATCTGGGTTTATTTTTTTATTTATGTTTTTCAAAATCTTCATTTGATTAATTTCCAAACTGTTGGTAATAAAAAAAGTATCATTATTAAAACTATGATTTCTTAACAATTAAAAATTAACTTATCAACTTTAGTTATTAATAAAAAATTTATTTTATTAAAAATGTAAAACCTTTCAAGTCATTGAAAGAAAAAAAAATTACTGTGGCAATTTTTAAATTTTTTTCTAAAATGAATTCTCATTTCGAAAAATTGTACGAAATATTCCAAAAATAGAATTACAGAGCGCTAGTTATTTTCATTAAAAAAATTAAATTTTAATTTTAAAAAGTCAAAAGAGAAGATATTTATACATAAGTAAAATTTTGAAATTCAAAAGATTTTGAAAAAAAAAATTATATTTTAATACAATACATTTTATGCATATTAATACATCGAGAAATTTTGAAAATTTTACCACTTCTAGATAAAAAGATATTGAAAATGTTTGAAAATGTTACTACTTCTAGAATAAAAAATTTAGAGCAAATAGCTACCGGAAAGAAATAAATTTAAAACATTTTTTTTAAATTATTTTCGATGCTGTGAAACTTTTTTGTGTTTTGCACATATAACTGCATTATAAAAGTTTATTTATAGTTAGTGGTATTTCCAATAATTAAAAAAAAATCTTAACCTCATAACGCAACACGCAGGAAATGAATAACTAAATAAATAAAAATCAGAGACTGACCAAAACTGCCTTAAAAATATTTTGTCATCGCTTGAAGTGAAATAACAGTAAAAATAACGAAACAAAAATAAAATTTAGAAAATACGAAAATTTTCAAATTATTAATTAAAAAACTTAAAAACTAAGGAAAGTTTTAATATACCGCACTTAGACACAAATCCTTCAAAATGTTCTCCACATTGCTATGTTATCCCACTTAAAAATGACGCCACAGACGTCAAACAACCCTTAGCAACATGTTACGCAACATTCCTGCAGCCGCGCAGCATTTTTCTGGAACAGATTTAACACTTTAAACAAACATAAAGTTTAGCAACAGAAATAAAATACAACCAACTCCAATGAATGCCAACCAATTGGCGTCGGAGGTGGCAGCGAGAACAGCGATCACAACTGGCAACACTAACAACAATAGCAGCAGCAACACAGCTAATGACACCGGCAACACAGATGTTGCAAACGAATCCATGAATCTAAGTGTTTTGGGAGGGAAACATGAAAAAATTGCGAAGCATTTGAAAAGTGTCGCGGCTAGTAAAACGGATGTGAATGATGAAGGCAGCAATTGTGGCGCTGCTGGTGGCAACAACAATAATGGCAAAAGCGGAAGTTATGAACCGAAGCAGAATGGACAATATAGGGAAAGTGATGAGCGCTTAGATGGCAGGGAGACGCCATTTAACAGCTGGCAGCAGCGCGAACAAACAAAACAACAGCAGCCGCAACATCACCGCGTAAATGGCGAAAAGTCCGCAACAGCGCATGGGCACAACAGCAATAGCAGCAACAGCAACAGCAGCAGCGGCAGTGGAAATGGCAAGGGCAGCGGCAGTAAGCGAGAAAGTGACGCGGAAATGCCTGCCGCGCGCAAGCAACGCCAAGAGGAGGAAGACTCGGATGAGGCGGCGCATGAAAGCGCCCGCGAACACGCTGCGTCCAACAATGACGAGGGTGATTTCGAGCGCCTGCACACCGCGACCATTATAAAAACGCCGCTCAATAAGACGCTGCTGAAGCGCTGCAGCAGCTACAGCGCGCTGGGATGCGGCAGCAATAGCGGAAGCGGAAACGGTAGTGGCAGCAATGGCAATAGTAGTGGTAATGGGCAGGGGTATGGAAGCGCCAACACAGCCGCCACAAGCGCATATGACAACGCGCCCTGCTGCACTGCCGTTGACGAAACTGCGCTCAACTGCAGCGGTCGGGAAGAGCGCGAGCAGGATAAGCAGCATGCAACGGCCGAGCAAACGTCTTTTAATGGCGGCGATGAATGTGACTCACCTCCACATAGCTCATCGGCGTCAGCGTGCGGCTTCGCGCATAAAATGCCAACAACGCCGACAACAGCTGCAACAGGCAGTGGCGCTGTCGATAGCAATGCAGCGAAGTGCAGCAAATGCAACAACAATAATAACATACATTACAACAATTACAATTGTTACTATCGCAAAAAGTCGCGCATGCCGATTTGCCGTTAGTATAACAACAAATATTTTTTACAGAATTTTACTAATTATATTCATTTTGTCATAGCACAATTTACCTTAACAGCAATTGGCAACGCTATTTCTTTTTTTTTTAATTGGTAAAAACATGATACAAAACCTATTCTTTTTTTACAAAATTTTGCAACAAATTTTGACTACGCAAAACCGAAACCACCAACAAAAATTGGCACCGCATGTTTGGAAAATATTTTCTAAAAACACAAAAAAAAATTTATTACAAAATTTTTAATAGCAACAATTGAAAAATTGGCTAACAACACTATAAAAATTTGTTTGTATATTTTTTACATTTTTTTTTTATAAAAAACAAAAGTGAAATAAATTTTCTTTAAAAAAATTCGATTGCAAATAATTTGCTGAGTGCTGCAATTAAAAACCAACCCACAATTGACAAAAAAAATTTTCAAAAATTTATTTTTCCAAATTAAAAATTTGCAATTTATAAAAAACGCAAAAAGTTATTTCTTTGAAAAGCTACAAAATTAATTTTGCAAAAGTGAAATTTGAAAAATTTATTAGTTTTTTCGAATTATTAAACAATTTTATTTAATATTTAATTAAAAAATTTGTTATTTTTTGTATACCAAATTTTAGATAAACTTTTAGTACAAATTTACAAACAATATATTAAAAAAGAAAGTATAATAAACAACACTATTCAACAAAAAATTTTGTACACCCCCAATTGGCATTGGAAATTTTGGAACAAAACTACAAAAATATGCAACTAAATTGAAAAAGCACTGTGACTGCGACACACATCTTTAAAATTTACAAAATTTGGCAAAATTAGTCCAAATTTTAGCAACAAAATTATGACGTCCATAGGTAAATTGGCAAAACAAAATTAACTAATTTTATTAAAAATAATTTATATACAACAGTATTTATTTTGTACAAACATTTATATATATTAACATATGTATATCGATTTTATAACTTAAAACTATTGAAAAATATTCATAAACTATTTTCAGATATAATACTCAAAATTTTTTGTAAAACTCTGTTGAAAGCTTTACTCAGTTTGTGCTCAATGAGTTTAATGATTGCTTAATTGCGGCCACATACGATCTGAGGTGCTTTCGAAATGTCAGCTTTTATGTTTGCTGCTGAGCTTTTTCCAAAAGTGAAAGCTTTTATGAATCTTTTAAGCTTTCAAAATAGGGTGAAAGCTCGAAGCGCTTTGTTACTCAGTTTTTTTTTTTGGAACTTTGAAGATTTGAAAGCTCCCGGTACTATTGGCTTTGAGCTTAAGTTTACGTTAATCGTAGACTTTTGTTATAATGATTTTACTTTTTTGCTCATGATTTGTCTATGAAAGCCTAGAAGTAACCCTTTATTTATACTTCTGTTGTTTATTAAAGTTTTCCATATGTTACTCGTGAAGCTAGTTTGTAAACGAACTTTGCGTAAATTTAATTTTTTGAAACTTTTCAAATGTGCGGACCACTTAAAGTAGTTCAGAAATATCTTTATTAAGTAAATTATATTAATTATACCACCGATTGTAACGCTTTTGCATAGTGTTATATTGAAAGTTTTAGCTTTTTAAAAGTTTTTCTTGCGAAAAGCTTTGAGAAAAAACTTAAGATTAATTTCATTCTTGAGAAGTGTTTCACTTCTTAACAAGTCTTTTATGGCTCGAAGATTCTTATAGATTGACAATGCCTGTGAATTTCGTGCGCTTTAGCCAAATTTTATAAGTAAAGTATATATTAAGGCCTTCATAAAGTTATAGACATCAAACCGAATGCTAAATGTATATTGCTGTTTTCGCTTCTTTATAAATTTTTGGTGTTGTGTGTTTGATTTCGATTTTAATTTCATTTCATTTTGGCCAAGGAATGGCTATGGATGGTCAATTCGGATAGCATCGCTTTCAATGTGGCTGAAAAAAGCTTTGTTTTTACTAAAATGTATAGGTTTTTGTAACAAACGCAACAATATATATAATTGTGGTTATTTAAGAAACTTTTTATGATAAATTATAAATTTTTTATTTATTTTATCATATTTTATTTTAGTAATAGCCTACTTTTAGGCGCCAAAAATATATATGAAAATATCGAAAATCCACCGATTTCGACTCATTTTTAAACGCGTGTGCCTAAAAATTTCTAAAAATAGTTAAAAATTTATACGGAGTTATGTATTTTTTTACACATTAGCTGAATGTGATCAGTTGCATAATTTTAGGGAGCGCCCGCATACATATACAGAACCGAAATTTCAGCTTACTCGAAATATTTTTCCAATACCACAGCCATGAGTGATGCATTTCTACATTATACTCAGCACAATTGCTGAATTACAAAAGTGTACACAAATAAGTGTGTGTTTCGTTACATAAGCATATATGTTGATATACATATATATTATATATATGTATAATATATAAAAGGGTAATATACCATCTCTTGTATTTATTTTCACGTTAAACTTATTTAACTAATTTAACTACGGCGATATAGTTCTCGAAACCCAACTTTTTGGTATATATGCATGCGTATATATATATATATATATATTTATATATGTATATATAAATATATTTATATATGTATATATAAATATAATATTTATATATTTATATATATATATATAATTGTATATATACTTACGCATATATATACTTTTTTACATACTTAAAAATATGTCTATACGCGTCTTCGCTCGCTAGACTGTCTATTAACGCAATAAATATACTTTACTCATATACATATTTATATACACAAGTATTCTATTTGTTCTGACGCTGCGTCGTTGCGCGCGTTGTTGTTGCGCACTGAAGTATTTTTAAAATTTGACCTATTTTCATTATCAAGCGCAAGATTATTCTAAACAATAAAAACAACAAATTACGTGTATATGCATATACACATACATATATAAAGACATAGATACGCACACGCGCAAAACGCGGCGACTGTTGGCTATACAAGCCTTATGTCTGAGCGTGCATGTGAACGCACTGAGCGTCGCGCTGTGGCAGGCCTATAATGAGGAGCTAAAGTAAATAATAGAAAATATTTTTTGGCTTTTTTGTTGTTGTACAATAAAAGCGCTGCAGTTTTGTACATTTTTTTTGGAACACACAGCGGACAGCGCGCCAAGTACGAGCGCATACGCATATTCGTCTAAATTAACGCAGCAGCGCTTTAACATGGCTGTTGGTTTGTTTTTGTGTATACATGATTGAGTGTGTATCAATGCAAGAGAGCGCAAGATATTTGTATTGAGAAAATTAGATAGCGCGGCGGCGTATGAATGTGTATGCAGTAAATTGGCGAGCGCCGGAATTGTGTTCATTCAAGACAATGTATAGGTATATACATACATACTTACATATAATATTTATATATGTATATTTATAATATGCATATGCATAAGTACATAATTATATTAGAAAAGCTCTGCCGGCTAGAGCATAGCTTACTTTTGCTTTGAAGCTATTCAATTGTGTGAAGTGTGCCTAAGCTAAGTGCAAACAGTTTATATGTTAACACTTTCTGTACTGCTAGTATATATTTTTGCGGTTGGGCACTAGTTATGTACTAGTTGCATTTGAATCAACACAAATAGATTTTCTAATTTTTATTTCACATTTTTATGGCATCCTCACCCAAAAACTGATGACTTTCGAACTAGCTGTTTTTGGATTAGTTTATAACTAGTTAACGTTTTTAGCCTGTTTTTTAGTTTTACATACAACTTTGTAAGAAAATTTATTTTCACTCGAGTAGAGATTAAATTTTAATATTTTTGCTTGAATAAATCTATTAATATATTAGATAGGGCCTATGACTCATGAAATTTGACGTAACAAAAATAAAAGCTTTCAAATTTATGATTTATAAGTATATACATACCATACATATGCATGTATATATACATATATATATGTGTATATTGATGCAACTAAGTTAAGACGCAGTCTGCTCGTCTAATCTAAAGAAATTATGAAAAGTAAGATTTTGATTTATGCACTAATAATATGTGTGCTCATTTATGAATACATATCGACATGCATATAAAATAGTGTATGTGTCTGCTTATGTGCGCCTGTGTATCACCCAACTTCTAGGCACGCATTATGGCGTTTATTCGTTCTTGCTATTCCATTTCTTTTCAATATTTTGGTGGCTGTTGTTATTGTTTTTGTGTATGCCTTTGCTGCAGTAAAGTATGTCAACGTTGAATTAAGATTTCTATTTGGCTAGTTTTTTCTCAATTAAATATTTTTGACAAAAACAAAAAAATACCGCACACAGTTAAGTCGCACATACATACAATTTTAACTGTTCGATAGATTTCTTCCCAATTTGTTGTTATTTTTGTAAAGCTAATGGGAATCAGAGATCGATAATTTTTTAAAGCGGTGAATGAAAGAAATACTTTTTTGTTTATTTTCGTAGTTTTAATAATTTTAAATGAAAAGTCGAAGACCCTATAAAAATATATATATAAATGATCAGCATGACGAGCTGAGTCGATTTAACCATGTCCGTCTGTTTGTATATACATGAACTAATCCTACAGTTTTAGAGATATCGATCTGAAATTTCGCACAAGTCGTTTTCTCATCAAGAAGCTGCTCGTTTGTCGGAACTACCGACATCGGATCACTATAGCATATAGCTGTCATACAAACAAATCAGAATTAAAACATTTCTATACCCTTTTATAATGTAAAAAAACCAACTGTGAAGGGTATTGTTTGTAAACTATTTTGTTTGTGAAGCATATTATAGCTTCAGTGTAATTAAACTTTATTTTTTTTTAATTTTTGGTTAAACTTTTATTACTTTTTATCAGTTTTAGTTCAATGTATTTAAACTTTTTTACACTACAAACAATAATGCTTCTCTTTAATATTTCCTCTACAACGCTTTCTTTCACTGTCTCGCTACTTATTAGATATTATTTTTGATTTTCTCTTTTATGTTTCTATTTCATCAGCTTTTTTCTGTGTTTGCTTTTACCACCTTTGCTCCAAACGCATTTTTATTAACGTAGTTGCATTTATTGCTGTCGAAAAAATTTCTACTCATTCATCAAATTTGAATTTCTTTAATCGGCAGACACATACAAATTGTCATAAGCATAAGCGTACACTTACCACTATATAAATAATACTATGTATGTAAATTTGTGTGTATGTATCTTTGCATATCTGTCAGCTTTTGAAGGGTTTGTACAATTGTTAATTGTCTGTTTGCTTGTAACATTTTGTGCTGTCTAAAATGTATCTTCTTTTTGTTTTTGTGACTTTTTGTTATTATGCACACACATACACACTTATGTTAGTATTTCTATATTTACGCTTTAGTTACATTTCAGGCAGCATATTGGGAAAGTTTCTTTTAATAAAAATTCAAATTTTCCTTGACAAGTTCATTCGCCTTTTATGCTTTGTTAATTTCAGATCTGAGCTTGAAAAATTGAAATTTATAAATGCAAATGTAAACACACTTACATATGTATGTACATACATATAATATGTTCATGTATACATGTTTCAATAAAATTAGCTGTACATGGAGTTTTTAATTTAATAATCAATTATTAATTTTTGTATATTTTTTAAAAAATTAATAATAATTGAATATACCTTTTTAAAAATTTGAAAATATATTTTTAAATAAGAAAATAAAATAATAAATTTAAAATTTTTTCTAAACATATTGCATTAAAAATAATTTTTGATTTGATTTTTTTAACATTTCCTATTTGATTAATTTTTCCAACTTATTATTTTTAACTATTTTGTTTTGTAAAATTTTATTTTTAAATACTAAATTTAAAATTTTTTTAAACACATTATTGTATTAACAAATATTTTTGATTAGAGCAACTTACTTACTTATTTTTTAAATTATTTTTTAATAAAAATTTCTTTTTTAATAATTTAACAAAATTTTTTTTAATAAATAATACTTTTGAATTTTTTTTACACAATTAAATGAATTAAAAATAATTTTTGAGTAGAGTAAGTTTGCTAATTTGTTTTTAAATTATTTAAAAATAATTTTTTTTTTTTAATAATTTAAAAAATCTTTTAATTTTATTTATAAATAATAAATTTTTTTTAACACTTAATTGTATTAAAAATAATCTTTGATTAGAGTAATTTGTCTAACTTATTATTTTTAATTAGTTTTTGAATAACTAAAAAAATGTTTAAATTTTTTTTAATTAAAAAAAATTTTTTTAGTAAATAATATATTTTCAAATTTATTAAACAGAGAATTGCATTAAAAAATTTTTTAATGAGAGTAATTTTTCCTTACCACATTACGAACTTCCGCAACATTGTTATTCACAATGAATGTATAGCATATATGGGTCCACATACCTATACGCATATATAATATGCCTATAAACATGGGTTTACACACATGTACATATGTATGTGCTTACAAGTATGCATATATATATGCAATCGTTTGTACTTTTTGAGTTCATCTGATAAAAGCTCCAGTGCCCTCAGCTAAAGTGCTGCTCAAAGTTATTGTTGTTCTTGTGTTTTGTTATTGTAGTTAAGTAGCTAAATGAAGTTGACACATATTTTTTGATTAGTTCATTTGCTTAAACATATATACATACACATGTAGATACATACAGACATACACAAACACACTACGTTCTCAAAGACCAAAAAAAAGAACAATTCTATAAGTAAAATTTTAAAAATAATACGTTGTTAAAAAAAGTTATTAACAACCTTTCTTAAAGTTTAATCAGGCTTGCAAGAGTCAAAGAAAATTTGTTGCTTTTTTTTTTTTTGAGCTTTTTTGTGCGGAATTAGTTAAAAGAAAAAATTGTAAAAGTTTTTTAAAAGCTTTTACGATTTGGTACTGAGCTTGAGCTTTTTCAACTAAACACAAAATAAGGCTTGGCATAAATTTAAAAAAATGTGAAGAGTTTAAAAGAGTTTTCGACATGAGTTTAAAAAATAGCAATAGCTTTGGAAAAGTTTCGGTTTTCCGAGCTTTTCCTAGTATCAATTCAATAAATTTTTAGAGCTACCATTATTTATGTTCTAAATTTCCATTTAAACAACTTAACTCTCAATTTAAACCCATTTGAGGTAAAAAAGAGTTCATACAGCTTTTCGAAAATTTAATCTGAATATCGGATGTAAAAAAAAATGCTGGTAAAATGTACACATTTATCAAAAAACAAAATATCAAAAGTCTCAAGAATTTCTAAAAGCTCTCGAAAAATTATTGTAGTTAATAAAGCACAAGTTCATTTAAATTTTACTTAACATAAGTCATATTCGGGAATTATTTAAAAAATAGTAAAGGTTTTCTAAAAGCTTTACTATTTTGGTGCAAGCAAATTATATATTTTCCGAAAATTTTTCGAAAATTCTAAAATCGCTCGAAAAATTTTTGTGCCTTTAAACAAATTTTGTTTAAAATAAAATATTTTCTAAGAATATTAGAGACATATGATTGTAAAAGCTTTGATATTTTGGTGCAATGTTTTGTCAAATAATTATTATTGACAATAAAATAAAAAAATTTAAGAAAATTTAAAAGTTCTCAAAAAGCTTTCTATTTTTGCAGTCTTTCATTAACTTATATCAAAATTTTAAATGCCTTACCTACAACTAATAACTATATGTATAATAATTAGCATTTCACATCCGTAAAGGAAAACTTTATGATACATACCATAAAAGCTCTGTTTAGATTTAGCTAATACTATTTTTAACTCCCTTCGTTTTCCATATAAAATATATTTCTTGTCTCTGTGAATATCTTCACTTATTATTGTTCTCAGTTAAATACGCCCCTACTAGACACTTCTTATTGTGTTTATTTCGCTTGTTGCTTTTGTTGTTCTATTATACCCACTAAGTACATGACCTGCCGCAACTTTAGTTCAATTGTGCTGTACTCCTCGCAAAACAGGGATGCTTTTGGCAAAGGCAAAGAGCAAAAACAAAATATAGAGAGCAAATATGAAAACACCTATTTAAAAAAAACCAGCCAAACTCAATATTAGGTGAATACTTTGAGCTCTCAGAGCGCGTGCTGGTAATGCTTTTATTCTGTTATAGCTTTTTGCAGAGTTGTTGAATGTTCCCTTGCTGTTTAGTGAGAGAAATTGTTGGGTTCATTGGGTGATGAGCGTCAGATTGTGCAATTTTGTGTTTAAAAAATTTTTTTTCTACAAAATTTTACTGCTTTTTAGATTTTTTATTTAATTTTACTAATTTTATGTGATTTTTTTTTGTTTGAAATATTGAAAATATTTTATTGCTGAAGCTTTGAGCAGAGCAAATAAAAGCTTATTTATTTGATAGTTTTTTCTTTCAACAAAACATTTGATTGTGTGACACAGGCAATGTTGTAGACTACTACTCTGCGTATGAGTGATGTATGAGCAAACATTTTTTTTAATGAATTTTCGACAGTCGCATATATCTATAATTATAATAGCCAAAGATGCAAGTAAGTACTGAGCATAAAAAACTTAAGAAAATTCGAAAAAAAGTTTTTAAATTTTTTTGGAAAATTTTTAAGTAGATTAAGTTATACTCATTTCCGAACAAAAAAAAACATTTCTAAAAGGTTTTGAATTTTTTATTATTTTTTTATATTTTAATTTTAAGATATTTCTTATTTGAAAATTTTTTATGTAAGAAATTTTACACTCTTTTGCAAGTATTAAATAAAAATAAAAAATACTAATTTACCTTTTAAAGTGTTTGTTTTTTGAACTTTGCTTTTTAATATAACTCCCCTCCGCTTCATAATTTACACCTCATGCACTCCATACAGGAACTAACTGTTTCACCCTTCAGTTGAAATGTCAAAGAAACTTCAAGCACTTTTAACTTTTCATAAGCGGAAAGCAATTTAGACACACATACATATGTAACATCACCCATGCACACCCATATATGCAGGTGCATAAAAAACCTACAGAATAATGAGCAGCCTATAAGCTTAAGTAAAGGCAGCAATCGCATATGTAGTAGTAAATACTTTTAAAAATGAAATGGAGTTGCCAGGCAGACAAAATATATTACAAAAAAGCGAATGGTAGAGAAACTATAAAGCAGTGTAATGAAAAATTGCAGAAACACAAACAAAGAAAAAACTTACAAATACAACAAACGCTACGAAGAGTGTTAGGGTGAAAATGGTTGGCCTACTTTTAGGACATGACATTAATGCTTCCGCATTCAAACATACATATGTATATACCTTTGTGCAGATAGGTAGGGCTTTTGTTGAAAATTTAGATATATAGTATTGCTTTGGTATTAATATAACAAAAAAAAAAGTAGTTTGACAGACAGTGTAATGCGATTTTTCTAGTAAGTGCGATGCCAGGTGGCAATTGTTTATAACAAATATTTTATGGAAAAATTAATTAAAAAATAAAGAAATGAGATATAAAATTGCTGCATTATAAACATAACAGACACACAATAAACTAACGAAAAATAAAAAAAACAAAAACGAATACTCTAATAAAAATTAGATTACAAATAATAAAAAAAATAAAAAATTATTGTAAAAAAATAAAAAAAAATTAAAAATATAATTTAATATAATTTTAAAAAATTTTATATAAAGATTCCTAAAAGCTTTTTTAAACATGTAAATATTTGTTAACGTGAATTAAAAACTTGGTAAATTAATAAATTTATATTTTATTTTCTTCAAAAAATCTTCAAAAAAAAATTTTTTTAGTAAGTAAATAAATAAACCAGAATAATATGAATTATTAAATAAATTTGTGTATTAGAAAAAAACACCTTTTATGATAAAAGTTTTAACTATTTTTAACAAAATTTATTTATATCCTATTTTTTAGACTTTAAAAAGCGTTTAAAAATATTTTTAATTTTTAAAGTAATTAATTACCTGCTTCAATGAAATAAAATATTTTAACTATTTAATGTATACTTTTATTAAAATTTTCTTTTTTAATAATAAATTTTACTTTGTTTTTATGGATAAAAAACTTTAGTTAAATTTTAAAAATTGTGTTTGTTTCGTTTTATTTCAGTTATAAAATATTTTAATTTTATTACTTTTTAACTTTTTTCTTGTTCTTAATTTTATTTGTTTTTTAATATTTTTATTTCAAACAATTATTTCTGTTTTTTAAATATTTTTTTATTTTAATTAATTTTTATATTTCATGCTCTTCATTCATGTTTTCCCCCTTTTTTAGGTAATATTATTTTTGTATTTTAATTTTATTTATTTTTTTAATTTAATATTGTTTTACTTGACTTATCGACATTTTTATTAAAAAATTAGTCTATAGCTTAGCTTCTTGGGATTTGTGCTAGAGGTTCTATACATTATTATTTTTGCTCAAGAAGCACTTCTTAAAGACACTTTTCGGTTTCTAAAGTATTTCAGTACCAACTTGTTCATCAGCCAATAGCCTCCTAGTTTCGAAATATCTTCAATTTTGTGTTACCTAAAACTAAAGATTTTTTATAACTTTTTTATTCACAATTATATTTAGAATTTTATTTTCTGGCTTTTCTTCAATACTCTCTCATTAAAAAAAAATATTTTCTACCTTTTTTAGGTGTAAAATTCTAAACAATTAATCTACTTTGAGAGCCATCTAAATGTTATTTAAGATAATTTCTTAATGATTTCTGAGTTTTTACCACTCTGCGCTATAGTGACGTCACCAACTATGGTTTCAACTCGCTCACGTTATTTTCATGTGCTCACAAATATACTTTTAATAAGAGTATATACCAAAGTTGTGCATAAAAGAATCACCCATATTTTATACGCAAAAAACTGAATATATATTTTTATAAAATATATGCATATAAGTGCATGCAAAACTCCATTGCTGACTATTTGAAATGAAAAAAAAAACGCTGCCTGACTTCCATTTGCTGACTGACTTTCTTGCTTTGTTGCATTATTTGTCAGCAATTTCTTATTGAAGTGTGCGCTGCTATGCCGCTACATGCAGCAAATATATATACACACATAAATGTCTACATCTTCACCCTGCCGCTCCAACTCTATTTACCTGTCATCTGACAAGTGCCAAGAACATGCAAGCAGTCGTCAAAGGCGACGAAAAGCCAAGCTTATAAGCACACATGACGGCATTGCATGGAAATATGTGACTTATAAGTACATATATGCATATACATGCATATGTGTTTGTGTATATGTGGCAACATGTGCGCAGCACACACAGCAACGCCATTAAGCCCAACGTTTTAAATATAAATGCCGCAAATAAGTGGAGTAAAGTTTCCTTCACCTTTTTGCCGTGCATTGAACTATGCGCATTTATCCCCGCTACCAACACACACACACATGCAACTACAAGCACCTGGCAGCGCCACACGATGTGTGGTTGTGTGTGCGTGAAACCTTTGCTGCTTATGCAAACAGCATTGCATACATAACGGCGCACTTCAACAGCAGCGGCTGCGCGCTTTTGTAAGCCTTACATTATAAACGAGCTCCCCCCTTTCCACTCTTCCCCCCTAAGGCAAGACAATGTGCCAGACAGACGCTCCGTCAGCGTGCCATTCACTCAGCCAACCAAGCTGTCTGTGGCACATAGCGCGCATAACTTGTTGGCGCAGGGTGGCGAGTGGTGATAAGTTGCATTAAAGCGGTCAACTCAAGGGTGGTTGGCCTCGTCGCTGCTTCGTTTATCAACGTCAGTGCGCCTGTGGGTATGCTGGCATTTTTCTATACTTCTTCTTCCTTTTTCCATTGCATACTTGCAACCCTGGCAGTGCATTCGAGTGCGAAGTTGTTGTCGTGTGGCACAAAGCGAGTGCAGTGTCCCACTGCCTCACTGACGACGTGGGTGGTACGAACCTTTGGCCGATGTAGACAAATACAAGTATGCAATAAGTTCGCTTAGGTGAGCGCTTAAGTTGAGTGTTGTGCATGTTTTTTGTTGTACAATTTTTCATTAAGCGTTTTGTGTTGTTGTATACCTGCTTTTGTTATTGTCTGCATACTTTTTATTGTATTCTGTTGTAGCGTTGCTTCGCTTTCGGTGCAAAGATTTGAGTATTTCTAGAATGCATAGATATTTTTATAGAAATTTTTTTGATTTTTTGCTTGCTCTTTCATCTACCAGTTAAGTTTTGTTCGCTTCGTGCGAAGTATTTTCGGTTTTTTTGAAAGAAGGGCATTTTTATAAGCCGGCTCTCCAACTTTTTAGCTAGATGTGAAATAGTTCTTCATGAATGGGCCTCAAAAATGCCTCTGGCTGCGCTGCCAGTTCGTAGATTGAAGAAATTTAATTTGGTTCCACTCTGCAACCGCTTTCATACTGCTTCGGAATGAGATTCCAAGTTTCTCCTTCACTTTTCCTTCATTTCATAGCATAGCGTCTGCGTGCAGGGCCCGCGTATTCAACGTAATATACTTTTGGATCCCATAAATGTCGACTAAATGGTAGTTCAAAGACGTTGAAGGCAAAATATGAACTTCTGGAACATTTTATCTATCTAACTATTCTAGTTCTATTTATCTAACTATTCTATTTCTATCAAACTAGCGAATGTATTTGTGATAAGACAAAACTGATTATCAAACCCATTAGCGCCTCGGAGCTCGTCGTAAATACAATTTGAGCTTTAGATATAGATCCTAAAGCCATCACCACTTTTTCGTCGACCTTCCCTTTCTTTTTGACGAGTGCAACTTCCCTGAGTTCACCAAAATTATGGAATCAACAAGGTCTAAGTTTCTACCAAGCGGTTGCTGTAAGACTAGCCACTCTCGACAGTTTTGTCATAAGACCAACTCAGTTTTTCAATCAAAAATAATTTTGGAATATAATCTTATATGTTTTTTCGGCACTTTCATTAGTTAAAGTGAATTTTTCGAATCAAAAAAATTGTTTTGAAGTTATAAGTTTATAGGTGAAATTGACTTTTCTTTACTTTTATAGAGTAAGATGAAGTTTTTGGGCCAATAATGTAATGTTTGGATTATAATTTAATCGATTTTAAGTTTTTTAGGTTAGAGTGAAATTTCTTTTATAAAAAAAAAATAATTTGTAGCTTATAATTTTATAGGACTTTATATAGGCTTTTCATCACTTTTGTAGGTTAAGCTGCTTTTTTTAAGTTAGAAAAATGATTTTGGGAATTTTTTTGTGTCGCAAAAAAAAGTTTGAGTTTAAAACTTTATAGGTTATGTTGATTTTTCTGCAGTTTTATAGATTAGGGACAATTTTTCGGGTTAAAAAAAAATTTGGGGTTATAATTATATAGTCTAGATTGACTTTTCCTTACTTTTATATATTAGTGTAAATATTTTGGGTGACCATAATAAGTGTTGGATTGTAATTGTATAGGTTAGATTGATTTTTTCGCAGTCATTTCGTTTGTTGTAAAATAAGCTGATTTTTTGGCGTACAAAAATAGTTTAGGAATATAGTTTTATAGCTTAGGTTGATTTTTATCTTTTTTTTTTAAAGGTTATGGTGCATACTTTTAGGTCAAAATAATAAAAGCTCTAGCCATTTGATCAACAGTTTTATACTTTACCCAAAAAATATTCCAAGCAAGTTTTATTTTTGCAAAAGTCAGCGACGAAAGTCCCACTTGCCTTTAGGCTCAACATTTTCTGACTCATTCTAATTCTAATCGTATCTGAAACTCTGTAGTAGAACCTCGAAGCACTTTAACAGCCTAAAGTGCATGTACAACCTTCGTTTCGATTCTTACTAAAGCATAACGCTTGTCTTTAACCAGTTTGATTTAGCATGCCTAATATAATCATTGAAGAAAACGTGCACTTCTGCTTTAGTATTTCTCCAACACTGCTTTCCGCCTTATTTCGCTAATCAAATAACAATCAGACGGACAGCACGTCAGCTTATACCTTGAAAAAAGACTAATTCATGCTATATTTTTATTTCTAAATAAAATTGAGAAAAAGAACAAAATAAATAGTAGAATTTCAAAATTATGCAACAACAAAATATACCGTTGACGGGAATCACCTTCAAAGTAAACGAAGTCTTCCGCAACGTGCGAATTCGTCAAAAACGCGTGCGCCGTTGATTAAGGCGAGCAAAGCAAAGTCAAAGCGTCTAATATAATATTAGCAGTTAACAGCTGTTGGGGTATTATTTGTAAAAATAAACAAAAAATTGCAGAAATAGCCAAGAAGCCAAACAAAGTCAATTGGCGCATTCAAACAAAAGACTTAAGCAACAAACTTGTTTCGCGCGCATTTTACCATATATTTGCATTTATTTATTTTTGGCATTTTAGCATAAGTTATCAGACAAAAAAGCAACAGAAATGCGCAAAAAATAACAAATATACAAACAGCGATTTAAAGATAGGAGCAACTGTTGTTATTGTGGCCATAAATATGCAAAATAATATGCGAAAAACACCAGCTGAACCTTGACAATGAGCGAATTCGTCAACGAGGCAAACGTCATATAATAAAAGTTAAACTTAACCAATTTTTAATTTAAAAAAAATTCGATTTAAAAAGCAAATTAATTAAGTAAAATAGAATAATAAAAAACTAAAAAAATATTTATTTTAAAAATACGAGTATATATAATTAAAATATTTAAAAATTAATACAAATTAAATAGACAAAAAAAAATAAAAATTTACTCAAAATTAATACAGCTGCATAAAAAAAAATATATATATAAGTATGTGTGTGTGTCTGAGGGTTTAATGGCATGTAAAAAAATTTCGTTGCTGCGCTAGCAGTTAGCTTAGCCTCTTAGACGTCGTGGGGAGTGTGACGCAGCTGCGCAAAGCAAAGTTCATACAAGAAATATTTTGAAAATATGCATACTTTGATGGCTATTAAGTAGTATTAACACTTTTTCAAAGTTATTTTAGAGCACGCGCCACTTGTGTGAGTCAGCACTTTAGACTGTGTTGCGTTTGTAGACAATGAAACTGCATTCTCGACATATTTGTGAGATTGCTGCTGATAAAAAAATTTATATAGTATTACTTATGTAGAAAAATATTACACCATCACTTAATAAAATTTTAGGCAAAAAAATTATAATATATCAATAGCTAAAAATTGTGATACTTAAAGTTTAAGCTAAAAATAGCATTTAAAATAATTTGGTTATTAGATTTTATAAAAATTTATTATGAAAAAATATTTTAATTGTTTTTTTTTTGGTTTGAATTTTAAAACACTAATTTAATTTCGTGTTATTAAATATATTTAAAAAAAGAATAATAAAAATTAAATTAAAAATTTATAAATTTAAATTTTGAAAAGTTAAAATTCATAATGTTAAGAAACTCTAATACATTTATTAAATAAAAGTGGCGATTAAAATACAACAAAATATTTTTTTAAATCAAAATTTTTACTAAAAATAATTAAATTGTAAATCTAAATTTATATAATATATTATTAATTATTCGTATTTTTTTTATATTTTATTAATATATATATTTAAAAAAAAATATATTTATGCCATACATCGAGTTTGGTTGAAATATTTATATATTTTTTTATTAAATTTCTCCTTTTAATAATTTTAAGATTTGTTTCAAAATGATTCTTCGTTTTTTTAGCATAAAATTAAATTGAAATGCTTTTTTAGTGTTAATATAATTGCTATTTGCAAAAATAAAACAATTTTTTCACGAATTCAAGCTAAAAAGATCAAATTCATAAATAAAATTGTTTAAATTTTTCATTCTAAATATAAAAGATTAAAAACAAAAATCGGAAAATAAACACATTATATTAATTAAGAAATAGAATAATAAAAACAAATTTATAATACACAAAATCATGATAATTAAAAATAACAAACAATTTTCTTAAAGAACGAAAATAATAATTATTAAAAATATATTTAAATATTTATTTTAATTATTTTAACTTCTGCTCTCCTGATTACTCATTATTATTTTGTTGTTTTTAATTTTTGTTTTGAAATCTAACAATCATCCAAAATGTGTTGTTTGTCTACTCAATTCATTAACAGAATTAGTTAGAGTGCAAATTAGTATATTGATTATTTATTCATTAATAAATTATTTATTTATTGCCATTTTTGGCAACGGTTTAAACAACGGTTTTGGCTAACTCAAATATTGACTTCCGAGTTATTCGTCTTTTTATAAATAAAGCGATTAATATAATTGCGTGTTTGCATGATTGTGTGTGTATATGAAGCTATATAAGAAGTGGGCGTGTTTAAGGTTGTGAATATAACAATGAAGCATAACGCTACATGACTACATTTCTGAGTATTTAAAATAATTTTTTTTTCGGCTGACCCGTCTCTCCGAAATTGAGTACTAAATATACCTTCTTTACTACTTAATATCTTAAAGATATTCTCAAACAAATCACAAAAAAGTATAACATTATTTAAATTCACAATTGTAAAAATTAAAAAAATATCAACTCCAGAAAAAAAATTAAATAATTATTAAATATTACAAAGAACCAAAAGCGAAAAGAGATAATAATGATTAAATATTTAAATTATATTTCAAAAATTTTAAATTTAAATTTCCAAATATATGTGTTTTGAAATAGATGATTAATATAAATACATAAAAAAAAATATAAAATTAATAATAATTACGAGGAAATAAAAGTAAGCTTTAATATAAAATAAAATAAAAATTAGTAAGAAATTAAACAAACAATTTTTTTATATATAAAATTAAAAAAGTTAAATTAATTGAAAATGTAAATAAATTAATTAAAGAAACTCAAAATTAATAATAATTAAATGAAAAATAATGAAACAAAAAATTTTTAATTTTTTGAAATTTGAATAAAGTGTATTCTGTAAATATTTTTTGCGACTTTTCTGCCCAAATTGTCAAAATTAAAAAAATATCATTTGAAAGAAAATAAATTAAATAATTAATAATAATTAAAAAGTATCATAGGTAAAAAAAGTTAATAACTATTCAAAATTTAAATTATGCGAAACAAAATTTAATTTTAAATTTCTAAAAAATTATATTCCAATTTTTTGTTCAATTCTTAATTTAAAAAATAATAATTTTAAAACGAATATATTTTTTAAGTTAAATATATGAAAAAAAAACAATTATAAAAAGGAACATTAGTAAAGAACTAAAACAGATATAGCATAGATAAAAAACAAAAATATAAATAATAAAAATTAAAAATCCAGAAGAATATCTTTTGGTTTTAAAATTCTTTTTTCATTATTCAATTTTTATAATTATAAAATTTAAAAAAATATATTAATCTATAAACGAGTAAAAAAAAATAAAAAAATTATTATTATTAAAATTTAAATTATGTTTGAAAATTTTGTATCACATGTAAATAAATTGACGCGGTTAAATAAATATATTGTTTTAGGTCAAGTACTTAAAATTAAATAAGAAAACTAAAAATACATTGGAATTAAAAAAAACTTTAAACATAAAGTATTTGTTATATAATTGTCTAAAATAATTTTAAAAAATTTAACTTTTCTTAAATTCTGAATGAAAATTTACATTTACTACTTTAAATTAATACGCTTTTATTCATAAACTCAAAATAAAAAATTAAAATATTTAAAACAAAAAAATTAAAAACATTTTGTAGAGCAGTAAATTCCCTACAAAACTATTTGTTTTGCAATTTAAAATGATTTTTTTTACTTTGGGTTATAAAATTCATAAGAAAAGAAATGTGTATTTAAAATAGTCAAAATTCAACCGTTAATATCTTTTAAACGGTTAGGTTAACGAAACAATGGTAAAATGCCTTTTTAAGGAGACTTTGATTTCTTACAAAGTCTTTAGAACGAAATATTTTTTTAATTAGTTGGAAGCGAGATATGCATTTTTCTATCTGATAATAAGAAAAAAATAGAAAATTATAAAGTGGAGAATCTAACATTTACAATTAAGAGCTCATACTTGGAGAAACTTTCTTAGAGGTGTCTCTAAACCTATTTTTCAGAATACCAAGCGAAAAATAATATATTCGTTTTTTGTTTACCCACTCTAATGTACCTGCATTTGAATCGAAAAATGTCGTCTGAATTAAATTGTTTCTACGTATGTATAGTATATACAATATGTACATATGTAGATATACATATATATGTAAATACATGTGTGCATACATACTTGTATGGATTAGGTTTTAGATTTAAATGTGCAGCAATAAACGCTTGCCTTTATAGTAAAACATAGTCAAAAGAATAAGTTTTCGCATACTACATTATATGTATAAAGGCATGTATGTATATGCATATGTATGTATGAGCGTATGTGTTAATGCAAAAATGTATGCTCATACTCTTATGTATCATAGCAGCGTGCAAAAAATTTATTCTATTTTTAAGGTCAACAGGAAAACTGTAAAACTTGTCTAATGAGTTTGACTAAAATACCGCAAACACACACACACAAATAAGTCCACTATGTTCACACACATACATATACAACCACTATAAGGCATAGTAGGATCACCATTGTTCACTTACACCGTTTCTGTTAAAATTATTTTTTGTTGTTGTATGTATTTTTTTTTCAGTTGCGCGAATGTGACAAATAAGTTAATAAACTTTTAAGTGTTCATTAAGGAAATGCTTAAATAGAATTATACTCGCTCAAGTAGGTGTTTATGTGCCTGGCTGTCGAATTGCGCGGAATTTATGCATTTTATAAAATTAAATGTCAGGTTCAAGTTGAAGAATAATCTAGTGGGTGGGGGCAATTACTTAGATATACGCCCGGTATGTTCGAGAAACTCGTTGCTAGGCGTTGAAAGGCGTTGAAACATTCCAGAGCATAAAAAATTTCTATAATTTCTTTTAATACAATGCTGAGCTGAATATTAATATTGTAATAATTAATTAATAAAAAAAAAATAATTTTTCAAAATTTAAAAATAATTAAAAAAAAGATTTTTGAAAGTAATTTTTTATGTGATTATTATAGTATTTCGAAAATTAAAGGTTAAAAGTAAGTAAAAGTACTATTTTGGGAAACCACTTTTTTGAATTAATATTAATTTAATAAATAATTAATATTAATTTTATAAGGTATTAATATTTTATTATAAATATAAAGTATTAATATTTATAATTAATTAAAAAAATTAAAAATTTTTTAAAAAAAGAATTAATTAAAGAAATAGACAAAAACCTCAACAATTAAAAAAAAATAATGAAATAAAAAATGTTAAATAACTATTTTATAAGATTAAAAAAAATTATTGATTAAATATTTTTTTTGCGACTTTTTCGAGGATAAATGATTTTTGTTTACACAAAATAACTATATATAAAGCTATATGCATACAGATATGTACATATGTACATATTTATGTTTACATTCACATATCTACATTTATTTTCTCGTAAGTTTTTATCAACTTGTACTTGTAGTCTCGCTATTACATTTTAAATTTTAAGTCTGCGTGTAAACGGATGTTCATGACCACATAAGTAGGTGTTAAAAGCATATCGAACGCTTGGTAATTTGATAGCGCAAGCATAATGGTGTAACAGTTGGCGCCAGTAAGCATAATGCAAAAACAACAACAGAAACAATAATGCAATGTACGCCAAGTACAGGGTAAAAGGAGTGTAGTAAAATAGTAATGGAGTTACATGTGTGCATGTTTGCTTGTGTTTGTAAATTAAGAAATAAATATTTTCCCATAGTTTAACACACATATGTATATACATATTTATGTATATATGGATAGCGGTTGTCAATGTCAAGTGGTTCAAATTTCAATAAAATTACAACCACTTGGGAGGTGTGAAGACGCAGTTACAAGAAATAATTTACTTTCTTTTTTCACCTGAATTTTTCAATAGTTTTGGTATTTTATTAAAATTAAACACTTTAATAAAATTTTATTTTATTATTATTATTTAGAATATTTTTTTATATAATATTGTTTTAATATATATTTTTTATTTTTATTTCATTTTTGAAATTAAAGTTGTAGGGCTGCTTTTTATTGTAACTGCAATCCCTAAGATTCGTTCAAAATTCATACCATGTAACAATGTAGATGAAAAACTTCATTTAACACTCAGCAAAAAACGAGTTTTTTTCTCGGCAACATCCAGGTTCAAGTGCATAATGATATTTGAGCTGATCTTAATATGATAGGCTAAGAAGCCAATTTTGTTGTTGAAAAAAATATTTTTTATATTTTTGTAGCGCATAATTTTGTTTTGGCTAATTTCAAGCGCGCCCTTGCGTCGCTGGCTTCTAGCAACATGTTGCAGAAGTGAAATGTATACATATTTTCAAGTACATAAACATATACCTAAACATTTGGAGAACTAAATCATAACCAAAATATGTCTATATTGATGATTGATAAATTTTCTAAAAAAAAAATTGTTTTTTAATTAATTACATACAAGTATATTATAATTTAAATAATTAAAAAATTGTTACAATTTTGTGTTTTTAATTTCTCTAATTTTAATTAAATACTTTTTAATTTTTTCATAGAAATTATAATTATTTGTTTTTTTTTGTGTTTATATTTACAAATATTCGGATAGCCACATGTTTTAACAACATATTTAATAAAGAAATTATAAAAAAATATTGTTCAGATCTTTAAAACTTGTTCAGATCTTAGAAACATGTATACATTCCATTTGTCGAACAATCTTTACATTTTTTTATTTTTTCCATTGAAAAATTTTACATAGCAACATGTATCAGCAACATTCAAAATAATTCTGTGTATCATTATTGATCAACAAATTATCTAAAAGTGTTAACATATATTATTGTGCGCCTATTTTACTGAACTTATGACCATGTATCAGCAATATGTTTCAGCAACATGTTTAAATTTTTTTATGTTTACAAAAATTTAAAAAATTTTCCTACTATCTTTCTATTTAGCCACCAACAATCTTTACACTTTTAATTTCTATAGAAGTATTTTACGTAGCAACATGCCTCAGCAACAATAAAACATAATTCTATATGCATTCATGTTTAGCAAATTCTCTTAAAGTGGCAAAATCTTTTACATTTTTATTTACTCTTAACAATATCTTTCAGCAATTTGTATCAACAGCATGTTTCAGCAATATTTTTAATACTTTTCTCATATATTTTTTGATTAGTACACACAGACCAACTTACTATATTTGGCAAAAATTATTATTTTCAATTTATACCCTTAGCAACATGTTGTTTGAATACTACTTTACGGTGTAACGTTATTTAAAAAGATACATTTATAATGCAAGTAAGTGTTCTTCTTGCAGAGCTTGTTTCCAACACGCTTTATTATAAATATTTCGCTAGTTAGGCAGGTATTTAGTTCCGGGAATAAGCTGACCTCTATTAGCAATATGTGCCTTGGCAACATTGCTTTTTTATGATAGTAAAAAAAATCTTAAAATAGAAACCAATAATATGCGTATAATTTTGTTTTTTAATTATTCATCATTTAATAATACATTCTAATCATGCAGGCTTTCAGCAATACAGGTTATGAAAGTATTTTTTTACATTTTGTGCTTACTTAGCAACATGTTGCAGAACACAATAATTTTAAGAAACAATTAATTTTAAAATTGCTGCAATTTATTTTTCTTACTGTTACTAAACGTGTCAACTAATTCATATTTTCTCCCTCTCCCACTTGTTCGTTCCAGGAATTATGACACTGAGCCGTGGCCCGTACAGCGAGCTCGATAAAATGAGCCTTTTTCAGGATCTAAAACTGAAACGACGAAAAATCGATTCAAGATGCAGCAGTGATGGCGAATCAGTAGCCGATACCTCCACCTCCTCGCCCGATCTACTCGCACCGATGTCGCCGAAAATGTGCGATACCGGCGGTGCGGGCGCTGGCGGTGGTGGCGGTCATGGAGGTGGCGGCGGCGGTGCGCTGTCCTCCTTGCCGTTGCCCACCGCCGTCGTCACCTTGACGGCAACATCCACCATTGCGCCCGTCTCTGCCGCAGCTGCCACTATATGCTCGAGCAGCAATGTGCCAACTGCCGCCAGCAGCAATTCCGGTCACAATGTGTGCGCGGCAACACCACCAAGCGCCACCACTACGGTGGTTGTGTCCGCTGGCAAAGCGGCAGCCATAAAAGCAGAGCAGAAACACCAACAGCAGCAGCAGCAACAACAACAGACTGAAATTAACTCGTCCAGCGGCACTGTTAGCGCAGCAGCCGCCTCGTCCGTAATGTCACCGCCACCAACAACTACAGTGCGCATGTCACCTGCGCCACCCACTGATCTGAGCTTGCCGGCAGGGCGTCGTACCCCCAGCAATGCGACGCCAACACGCGCCACACCAACACCACCGCATAATAATGGCAATGCGAGCAGTAGTTGTGGCACCAGCAATGGTGGTGGCAGCAGTCGCGCCTCACCGGATTCAATGGATGAGCGCCCGTCAACAACCACCACAACAACAACGGGTGGTACACAAATGTCCACAAATGGTATACATGGCGGTGCGAGTGGTGACTGTATGCAAAACGCTGCAGGTGCCGAGTGCGGCGTTAGCAATTTAAGTGTCATACGCTCGGTGAAGGAAGAGCGCATTGCCCACTCACCAACCAAAATGCTATCCTACCACCAGCATCAGCAGCAGCAACAACAGCAAATGCAGTATCAACAGCACGCGCCATCTCCAACACAATCCAAAGGTCTCACGCAGTCACAACAGCATGTTAGCGTGTTGGTGACGCCATCACGCATAAAGTCTGAATTGTCGACGCAGCAGCAACAGCATGTGCAGCAAATGCCGCCAACATCGCTACAACATCACGCGCATCATCCGGCTTACTCCACGTCTGTGTCGACAGCGACCAGCTCAGTGACGTCGACTTCTGGCGCGATGACTACAACAACCAGCTCCAGCGCCGCAGCACTACACGCTAGCACGCCATCTCCGACGCCACTGCCTACACCGGC
Source organism: Bactrocera oleae (assembly GCF_042242935.1). Lineage (NCBI taxonomy): Eukaryota > Metazoa > Arthropoda > Insecta > Diptera > Tephritidae > Bactrocera > Bactrocera oleae. Next base: position 9,777,584 of record NC_091539.1, read on the forward strand.
GGCAGTGGCAGCAGCAGCGGTGGCCGCCGCAGCGGCGCATCATCCGCACCTGCATCACCCGCCGCCACCCATCGTGCAGACGCATCACCTACATCAACAGCTCACACAACCGCAGCTGCGTAAGAGCAGTCCGCCAAGTGGCCTAGGACTACCGCAGCAACATTTACTCAACCAATCCATGCAGCATTTGACGCAACAGCAGCAATTGCAGCTGCTGCAGCAGGCAGCCGCTATGTCACAGCGCCCGACGCAAATGTCGCCAAATGCCATTAACTCATCGCCAAGCGCGCGACATCAGACCAGCGCTTCATCGCCGCATCAACATTTGTTACAGCAGCATCATCACCACCAACAACAACAACAACAACAGCAGCAGCAACAGCATTTACGCATTAAAAAAGAGCCAGCGCAGCTACTAGCCGCCGCCGCAGGCAGTTTATTGGGTAGCAGCGGTGGCGCGCAACGCCACTTACACTCGCCACATCACCATCACCCATCATCACCCCAACAGCAACAGCAGCAACCGCCACAGCAGTTACCACCACAAGCGCTGGGTAATATTGCGCAGCTGATACACCCTGCTTCGCTACAATTGCGCCATCCCAACCGCGATGCAGCTATACTTTTTCGTGTAAAGAACGAGGTGCATCAGCAAGTAGCCGCCGCACAGCTCATGCAACCCGGCGCTGCTGCCGCCGCCGCAGCCGCGGCACAACGTATGGTTTGGGTCTCGAACGCGCGCATAAACGGCGTTAAACCAGAGGTTATCGGTGGTCCACTGGGCGGTTTGCGACCGGGTGGTCCAGCGCAATCGCCCTCGCCGCATCACTCTTCGTCCTCATCATCTTCACAACTGTCGCCGCAAACGCCTTCACAAACACCGCCACGCGGTACGCCCACAGTCATCATGGGCGAAAGCTGTGGCGTGCGCACAATGGTTTGGGGATACGAACCAGCGCCACCAACAGCCGGTCCATCGCCCACACATGGCGCCAACAGCAACAGCGGTAGTGGCGGTGGTCTGCATCAGACACCACCATCCACGCCGCAGCATTCACACGGCCAGCAACAACAGCAACCGCCCTCTTCTATGTCATCGCTCTCACAACAGTCACATCACTCATCACAGTCATCAATGCAGTCGGCGTCATCGCCATCCGCGGGCTCCATTACGCCCACGCATACGCCTGGACCGTCGCCGCAAAATAACGAAGAGGCCGCGCAACTACTGCTCTCACTGGGTCAGACGCGCATACAGGATGTGCGTCCGCGGCCACACCAATTTCGCACGCCGCATGCGCTCAATATGGAGCGGCTGTGGGCGGGCGATTACTCGCAGTTGCCGCCTGGACAGATACATGCGCTCAACTTGAGCGCGCAGCAGCAGTGGGGCAGCACGAATGCGACGGGCATGAATCGCGGCTTGGATGCGCCGCACGAGCCCACGGACGAGGATGATCAGCCGCTGGTCTGCATGATCTGCGAGGACAAGGCGACCGGCTTACATTATGGCATCATCACGTGTGAAGGGTGCGTAATAAATGTCGGGGTCTCAAATGCAGTTATTTAATAATGTTGCCGATATATTTTTTCCTTACAGCTGTAAAGGCTTCTTTAAGCGCACCGTGCAGAACCGACGCGTGTACACCTGCGTGGCCGATGGCACGTGCGAAATAACCAAAGCGCAGCGCAACCGGTGTCAGTATTGTCGATTTAAGAAGTGCATCGAGCAGGGCATGGTCTTGCAAGGTACATACGACCACATATACACTTACTTATAACTATAAGAATCTAATTTGTTTTTTTTGTTTTTGTCTCTACAGCCGTGCGCGAGGATCGCATGCCGGGTGGGCGCAATAGCGGCGCCGTCTACAACCTCTACAAGGTTAAGTATAAAAAACACAAAAAGTCCAAGCAGCAGCAGCAGCAACAACAGCAGCAATCCCAGCAACAGCACATGCATTCACCACACCATCAATCGCCGCTATCACCACACCATCAGCAGCATCTGCTTTCACCGCAACAGCATCTGCATCAGCATCAACAGCAATTGGCGGCCGCTGCCGCAGTCGCTGCAGCCGCGCAGCATCAACACTCGAAGCTGATAAGTGCCACGCTGGGACAAAGTGAAATGAAGCCAATGTTCTTGGGCCCATCCATTAAGCAGGAGCTTCTACAGCAACAGCAACAGCAACAACATCAACAACAGCAAGCAGCGCAACTACATTCGCCACATCAGCAGCAGTTGCATTCGCCGCACCACACGCTACACGGTTCGCCGCACGGCGCGCTTCCGCCGCACTCATCGGCCAGCGCGTTGCACAGTCCGCTGTCGCATGGGCCGCCCTCATTACCGCCACACACCTCCTCCTCATCCTCATCCTCGTCGTCGGCATCTTCGGGTGGCAGCAACAGCAGCTCACAGCAGCCATCACATCATGCGCTGCACTCGCCACATCATACGCTCGCGCATGCGCATCATCTGCAAACGAACGCGTCACATACGTCGCCGCATGCACAACAGCTGCATCAGCAGCAGCAACAGCAACAACAGCAGCAGCATCATCAACAGCACGTGCAGGCATCGCAGCTGCAGGAGACTGCCATCAAATTGCCCTCGCATTTGGTTAACGGTACAATACTTAAGACTGCCCTAACGAATCCCAGCGAAATCGTGCATTTACGAAATCGTCTCGATACCGCCGTGAGCTCGTCGAAGGATCGCCAGCTCTCGTATGAGCATGCGCACTCCATGATCCAAACGCTGATCGACTGTGATGCCATGGAGGACATAGCCACATTGCCACATTTCTCCGAGTTTCTCGAGGATAAATCGGAGATTAGCGAGAAACTATGCAATATCGGTGACTCCATCGTGCATAAGCTGGTATCGTGGACGAAGAAACTGCCTTTCTACTTGGAGATACCCGTTGACATACACACCAAGCTGCTGACGGACAAGTGGCATGAGATACTCATACTGACCACAGCGGCGTACCAGGCCTTGCATGGCAGGCGCAGAACGCCTAGCACAACGACTCCTGGCGGTGGTGACACAACAACAGCGCAAGCCTCTTCCACCACCAGCTCGAGCGGCGGTCGTTCTAGCACAGGCGCGCCACCACACTCGCCCGCCTCAGCCAATCATCATCACAATCACCATCACATGAGCGGCTCACCGCATGCCACAAGTCTGAATTTACCACACCAGCTGCATCATCAACAAATGCAGACAGCAACGCCACCGCTGCAGAAGGAGGATCCAGAATTCGTGGACGAGGTGAATGGTCATTTGTTGACGCTGCAAACGTGCCTCACCACACTGATGGGCCAGCCCATTGCTATGGAACAGCTAAAACTGGACGTCGGTCATATGGTGGATAAGATGACACAGATCACGATCATGTTTCGCCGCATTAAACTCAAAATGGAGGAATATGTCTGTTTAAAGGTGTACATTCTGTTGAATAAAGGTAAGTAGCAGTAGTGAGAAATTGTGGCTGTTGTACTACAATAACAATGTAGCTCATCTTTTCCCTTTAGCAGAAGTGGAACTCGAGACCATACAGGAGCGTTATGTGCAGGTGTTACGCACTTATTTGCAACACTCCTCACCGCAAAACCCACAAGATCGACTCACTGAACTGCTGTCGCACATACCGGAGGTAAGTTGAGAATGAAATAAAATTGAAACCCGTGAGCTTTCACTGAAATGACTGTACTGATTACAAACTCTGGTACCCGAAAAAAAATCATATATGGCGCACTTAGTGGGAAGTGTGGGTTACTCCCTCTAAGGTCACATCTAATAGGCTGATCGCTCAGAAAAGCATTCTAACTCATTGACCCGTTAATTTAGTTAATCCGTTTGCTGGCACTTCCTACATGCTGACCCCTTGGAAAGGTTTACTAACTCTAGGGCTAAATTTTTTTGTTTTAGGCACCAAAAGTTTAAATTTGCAGCGTTAAGCGGAACGTTTCAGTTAATCGTCACATCTAATAGATTGACCCCTCAGACAAGCTTTCAAACTGTAAGGCCTAATGCTAATGCTCTCTATAGAGAGCTTACGGGCTTTTGATGAAAGGTCCACATTGAAACGTCTTATAAACCCAATATACCAGCCCTTATAGCATATATTATTAAGCGGAACGTTTCAGTTAATCGTCACATCTAATAGATTGACCCCTCAGACAAGCTTTCAAACTGTAAGGCCTAATGCTAATGCTCTCTATAGAGAGCTTACGGGCTTTTGATGAAAGGTCCACATTGAAACGTCTTATAAACCCAATAACCCAGCCCTTATAGCATTTCTTAAATTAACCGCTCCTTTTCTTCTCAACAAACTCCACTAGATCCAAGCAGCCGCTAGTCTATTGCTCGAAAGTAAAATGTTCTACGTTCCCTTCGTTTTGAATTCGGCCAGCGTGAGGTAGCAAAGGCTTGAACGTGGATTACTGCCGATCGATGATGATTCGCCGAAGCCTAAGCGATTGATGATGATTATGCAACAACAGCAACAACAACAGAAGAATGACGATGAGCAAGCAGAGCCAAAAGTCGAACAGCAACAACAAGCAAGCAATTTAATGAAAGCGCGTAGACGGGCAGCCACCGAAATGGCTGAGCGTCAGCAAAGACAACAAGAAGATTTACAAAAGCAACAACGAGAGCAAAGTCAAAAGTCAGCGGCGGAACAACAACAACAGCAACCGGTAAGATTTTGTCTACCCATGTTGGAGTTACCTACAATCAAAGTAGAGAACGTGCAACAGCAGCACAGCTATTCTATGGATGAGGACGACGCCGATACGGACGAGGAAGAGTTATTGGAGCAAAAGCAACAACCACAGCAGCAGGCACAGAAGTCGAGTGCCGAGGAGAACGCATCATCACATATGCAATCGCCAACAATGGCGCGTTTAATGGAACCAACCACGTCGATACTAAAGACCTCATTGCTAGCAGGCGCGGCGGCAACACTAGCAACGCTGACAGCTGCCGCGGAGCAGGTAAATCGCAAAGCACAATCACCACAAGCGCATAGCGGTAGAGTGAGCGCGCGCGCATTGACTGCACAACAAACGCCGGTGGCGGATAATAGTCTGACAGAGAGTAAAAGACTGCAAACACAACAACAACAACAAGAACAACGCGAACAGCCTAAGCCCGCAATGCCTTATAAGTCCATACTGCAGACGGCGCTTATGGGTGAGCGGCCACCACAGTCGCAAACGCCGCCACCGCCGTCGACAACTGCAACGAAATTTATGCGCGCATCCGGTGCGCACGTGGGCTTACAAACAACGACGCCACCGCCACCGCACGTCCTGAAGACCGCAGTTACGCTAGCAAGTCTCAGCGAAATTGCGGCAGCGCGTCAGCAGCAGGAAGAGGAAGAGCGCCGTTTACGTGAACAGCAGCAGCAGCAACAAAAAAAGCAGCATTTATTGTTACAACATACACTGCCATTGAAGAAGAAGAAGAGTTTTCTGCAACAAAAGTTAACAGCGACATGCAACATGCTGACAACAGCGGCAACGTTATTGCAGCAACAACAACAACAGCAACAGAATATAATTACCATACTGCCAATTGAAGCCAGCAACAACAACCAAACTGCCATCTCAGCTGCAAATGCTGCTACAACCAATACAAAGTACGTATTAAATAATATGAGCGCGGGCGTATTGCGCTGTGCTTCGACCGCAACAGCAACAACAACCGCAACAACCACGCGCTCTACTGGCGCTTTTGTTAACAACATGCGAAGCGGCGCGTGCGTCACAGAAACTGCGTGCAACAACAGCAATTCGAAAAATGTTGCCAGCTGCTGTCAAGCGATCGCTACACAAACCATAAAAATACCAACAGTGCGCACGGCGACAGTGACAACGCAAACGCAAACTGATGAAATGCACTCCGTCGCCGCTGCTACAACAGCAGCAGCAACAAGCGGTGCGCAGACGCCGTTGCACGCATTAGCGGCCAGCAGCCATGTAATTACGCGCAAACTAAGCACCGCTCTACAACAACACGAAGCAATGGCGAGCGCTGCTAGCGGCAGCGCAGCGACAACATTGCTCTCACTGCCGACGCAGCAGTCCTTTGTGACGCGTCGCGTCTCGCCACAACGCCAAACCACATTAGTTACTGCCACCACAACGAATGCGAACACGATTAGTGCCGCTCCGCCCACATCTACTGCCACTGTCACTGCCACAGCCACCGCTGCCCCGCCCTCCACAGCTGTTACTGTTGTTGTTTTTAAAACATTGTTACCTGATGACTGAATTAATTAATTTTTAATTATTAGCAAAGCGAAAATGAAAAAAAAAATGCTGAAAAAGCTTTTGCAGAAAGCTCACCACATACGAAGTCCACTCGTAACACCGCGTTAGCCGTTTTGTTCACTACAATTATAGGTAAACATATTTGTTGTAGGGTGTAAGTATCACAACTCCTAATGAAAGTCCTTATCATGTGCATACACATTTTGAAAGTAAGCTCAAAGAGTAAACTAATCCCTATTATTTGGCGTTTTTAGCAAAAATTCACTTGGGTTTGGAGCAATCTCAAGACTATATAAAAGTTTTCTAAAACCAATATTAGCATGGAAAACGCTTAACGATATATTTATGAAAGCTTGAAGAGCAAGTTGCAAAAGAATATTAGTGAAAGCTCAATGAAAGCTTTCGTGATTTAAAATCTATTAAAAATACTTGCGTGAAAGCTTAATATAAAAGCGTTTCACCCTTTTACAGAAAGTGGTTTTAAAGCTTTTCAAGTGAATTTTAATGAAAATAAATAAATTTTCTCGAAGTGAAAGTTAATTTAAAATTCTATAACAATTTTTTGAGGCACACCATTATAAAGTTAAATTACTTATTAATATCTAAATGCCATGAAGCTTTTCAAGCGAAAGTTGTTTTAAAATACTTTTAAAATTTACTGAAATTGACTGTCAATTTATCTTTTTGAACTGAGGGGAAATTGAGAGTTTCATTAAAATTATTTGAAAGCTTTGGAGAGAGCTTTAGTTATTTAAATTTATACGTTTTTCCTCGAAAATTTACTCAAGGCTTTTCAAATAAAATTTTTCTTAAAATCCTATGAAAGTTTTTTGAGAGCTTTTAAGTGTCAGTTTAGCAAAGTTTTCGAAGTGATAGGTAATTGAGAGTTCCATTAAAATTTATTGCTAACTTTTGCGAGAGCTTTAGTTATTGAAATTTACACTTTTCGTTACTTATTGGTATCTTATTAATTTTTTTTTTAAATAATTAATTTTTGTAATCTTTTTTTGTATAACTTTTTTAAATTGTGTTAATGAAACCTTCAAAATTGTTATTACTTTGTTAATTAATGTACTTTTTTAGTTCTTTTTATTATTATTTGTTTCTTACATATTTACTTATTTTAATGTTTTGATATTTTTTATGCAATTATTTCACACCTTTAAGCTTTCAATATTATTTTAAAAGTTTTTTTTTTAATATATACTTCTTTTAAATTCTTTTAGTTTATTTTAAGGTCTTCATTTAAATATTTTTTTGTAATATATATTTTTTAAACAGAAATGTAATATATCTTTTTATATTTTATTAATTGTTGTAAACTTTTTTTTATTAATTTTTTTTTAATATTTTAAAATTTATTTTTATTGAGTGCATTTTACATTTTTGTCTAAAATATTTCTCTAAACAAAAATATATTATTTTCCTTTATTTTTTATTAATTGTTGTAAACTTGTTTCAATAAATTTACTTCTTTTAGTATTTTAAAATTTATTTATTTTTTTTGTCAGAAATGTTTCTTTAAACTAAAAATTATTATTATTTTTAATATTTATTAATTGTTGTTATTATTTTAAACCGTATCTTTGATATTACTTATTCAAACTGTTTTAAATAATTATTTTTTTGTTTTTGTGTTTGGTTTTTTTTATATATTTTTTTATAAATTGTTGTTATATTTTATAATCATTACTTTCTGATTATTCTTAAATTAAAATTTATTTTTATTTTTTATATTTTTTCAAAAACACGTTTATTTTGCTCTTAGTGAACCACTAATGCTCCTCCAAACCCGTAAAAAAAATTCCAAATAAAAACAATTAAAAAATGTCCTTTCTTCAAGGCCTACAGCATACCAAATGAACTTTGTAAAAATTGATTTGAGCTTTTGCTTTTGGTTAAGTTACCACTTTTCGGTAAAAAAAAATTAACTATTTTCATAGTTTTGAAAAACAAATAAATAAAATTTTGCTATAAAATTTCTTGCAGTGCATGTTACATAAGCAGTCGGAAATTGCGCAAAACTTTGACTTTCAGCATAAATATTAATGCTTTTTTGCAAAACCTAACAATTTATGGACTTTTCAGTGTAATTATTTTTAAAATTAATATGTATTTAATATTTAAGCATACAACAAAAAACCGTAAAGTCGCGGCTAGTTGCCACAAAGGCTTTGCGGTGAAGGACAGATGGACTTTTTAAATGTTAATAAGAAAATAGTGTGTAATTTTTATACTAAATATATGCATACTTGTGTATCTAAATGCATGAGTGTTGGTGAAACGGTGGAAAAAAGTATGAAAAATGAACAACAAGGTTTTGGAAATATATGAAAAATTTCACTGAACAATTTTTCACTTTTTTGTAAGGAGAAATAAAATATACATACAATATATAACAGTAAATTATGTCTATTTAGCATAGAAAATAGTTTTTAAGTAAAAAAATGTTAATTAATGTAGTAAAAGTATAATTAGGAAAAAAGCAGTTGCATAAACGGAGTGAAAATTATTGTGGAAAAAATTTAATTTTAGTGATTTGCAATTATAATGCGTTAATAAAAAAAGCTAGCATAACGCATAAAAATGTACTTGTGGTAATTATAATACATGTGAAAGTGAAAAAATAGATTTTGTGCAGAAAATTATTAGTGTTAAAAATAAAACAAGTTTAAGAAAAAATTATAAATAAGAAATAATTAAAGAAAAAATTAAGAAAAATATAATATAATTAAAGAAAAATTAATATTATTAAGAAAAATAATTTTATTTAAATAAAAATTAAAATAATTAAGAATAAATTAAAATAATTAAAGAAAAATTTAAATAATTAAAGAAACATTAATTACGAAAAAACTAAATAATTTAAGAAAAAAAATTTAAATAATTTATAAATTAAGCAAAAAGTAAATGTAATGTTTAATACAAATTATGTAAATTAAAATAAAAATTAAGTTTGAAATTTTTTTATAAAATCAAATAAAATTGAAATTTTTGTTAAAAAATGTGTATTTACATGAAAAATTATCATTAAAGTGTAATTGCATATATTATAATTTGTCATAATTAAAAAATAAAAAATAAAATTACATATATTACAAATAAATAAAAAAGCAAATAGCGCCCAAATGTATGAAATTAAGTGCTCTATGCTGTAATTTGTTATTTATATGTATGTTGAAGTGAGCAAGTAAATGGAAAATTGTTAGCCAGTAAGCATATTACCAACCATATATACATAATATACATAGTACATACATGCATATATACATACATACATATAATATTTAAAAGAAAAAAATAAATAACGAAACAAAAACGTTGTAGTTGTAAACTAAGCATTTGTACAATACTTCTTGAGCGTTTCTTTTCACTAAGCGTTTTGTTTTTGTTTAATTTTTTTTGGAGAAAAGGAAAGCGAGCAAGGGAGCAGAGCCGTAAACTAGAACCAGCTAAACCACGCCCACATGCCTAAATGCATGCATACACATGCCGTTATATTTGTATATACATATCTATATAAGCAACTGCATGTATATATATAAGTGTATGTATGCTGGCATATACATAGAATTACCATAACACATATGTATGTATGTAGTTGTGTGTATGCCAATTGTAATTATATACATGTATATAATGCATAGCGATAAATTAGTGTGTTAAGCGTGTTTTTTTCCTATTTACTAAATGCACATACACACACACACACATGCATACACATATACACCAATATGCATAGATAAAGAATATAGTATATTATATATTATACATACATATAATATATAAAGCGCATTTCCAATTAAGTAAATGCCTAAATACACACATACATATATACAAAAAATGAAAATAATTAATTAATTAATGCATAAATATATATGTAAGCGTAGGTATACATATATGTAAATAAGCGTGCATATGTAATCATTTATATATATGAATATGTATATATAAGCAAAAATTATACACATTTACACATAGCAAGTTATACACACACATACATACAAACATGCATTTTAATTATAATTATTGCTAATTATATATATGTGTTTAAGCTAGCTGTTAATTGTGTTAAGCATATACATACTATGTTCTACTATATATATATATATATATACATACATACATACATGCATATGAGCATAAAGAATTACCATATACCTTTTATCTCGTAAGCAAAAAGAATTTAAACTTAAAACAAAACAAAAAAGAAAAAACAAAAAAACAAATTGAAACTGATGAAATGCCGCCTATGTTGTATTCTGTGTAAAGTGTTGTAGTTGCCTAAGTGTTTGCTTTTAATTAAAATTATTGTAATTTTTAATTGTTTAAATGTCTGTCATTACTTACATACATAGAAATACATAGTACATGCATAACTACATAAAATACATACTAAATACATACATATATGAAAAAAAAACAAAAACAAAAAACTTATTGCATTCAAGCATTTTTTCGTCACTATCAGTTGCTGTTACATTACATACATACATACATATAAATTGCATACTTATCACATATGTACATGTGCTTATACTTAAATAAGTTCTACATTTAGTCTTTAACGTTTTTTTCCTTCCTACCGACCAAAATTTTGCTTAAGAACTGCATTTGTTTCACTACAAAACGGTGTCGTAGCGGATGACTTAGTGCGCCAACTTCAAATTTGATATAAAAGAGCAAGCTTGCTAACTTTCATAGCAGTCTGTATTAGTTCTAGAACTTTCATTGCTATTAAGGAGCTTTCAGTTTTTCTAAGAAGCTTTAATTTTAATTAGAAAGCTTTCATTACTGCTAGAAAACTATTACTGTAGAAAACTATTACTGTAACTAAAAAGCTTTCAGCTTCTCGAAAGCTTTCGGTGATATTAAAAAGCTTTCATAGGAAAACATCACCATTCGGAGGAAGCTTTCAAGGATTTGAGCTTTCACTAAGCTTTTGATGAAAGCTTTTGAAACATTTTAACTTTGACTAAACTTTTCTTAAGCAGATTTTTAGGAATTAAGCTGTCATCACTTTTCACTATTTTTCTTAGAAAGAAACCAACATGAAAAAGCCTTTGAATCATTTGAACTTTAAGCAAACTAAGCTATCATACTTTTATGAAATGAAAATTTATTGAAACATTTAAATATCACTGATAATAAACAGTATTTCAAAAACTTTTCGCCCTGTTAAAATACAATCTGACGGTAGAGCTCCTCAAAAATTTAAAGTTTTATGAAAGCTTAAATGGAAAATCATACAAAGTTTTAAAAAACATGAAAGCTCAAAGTCCAATATTTTCTTAGTAAATTTTGTATTTTTGCCAAACTGAGATAAAATTGGGTGCGAGAAAATATAACTCTCTCAAAATAATATTTTTGTATTTTCAAATAATAAGCAATGAAAGCTTAACAATTTATGAAAGCTCATACTGAAATTGTTTCCAAGTTATTTTAAAATCGTTTACTCTTACGAGTTAAAACAGAAGCCAATTATGAAAGATATAAATTTCTATGAAAGCTCTAATTAAAATTACACAAGGCTTAAAAACGCATGAAAGCTCCAATTTGAAATTTTTCCGCGTAATATTTTATTTTTAGCCACTTTAAGATAAAATTCGTTAAAAGGAAATTTAACCCTTGTAAACAAAAAAATGTAAAAAGATGTCATCAAAGCATGAAAGTTCCAAAATTAAAATATAGTTAGAGAAAAACTTATAAATGCCTGAAAGCTACATTTTTTTTTTATAAAATTACTGGTAGAGGAGTTATTCTGAGTTAAAATCAGGCGAGAGCAAAAATATTTTAGTGAACCAAAATATGCAAAAGCTTCCACCGAACTATGAAAGCTCAACTTATGGAAATATTTTCTGAAATTAAAACCTAGTATTATCACATACTTCTAACGAAAACTCAATGGCATTCAATTAATTCAAGTGCACATAAACTTTGATTTCTATTGCTTTGAAATCCTCATTTTTATTAAGTCTGACTATCATTACAAGTCTGTCTATCATAAGCTGCCTCGCATACATTGCAATCACACTATTCATCATTTTCATGTATCTCTAGTTTTTAAATTTGAGCATACTAATTTCAATTTTAGTATAGTTCTCAGCTCACAGCTTGTCATACACTCAGCGCTCAAACATACTACGCTCTCAATTATCCAATGTCACAACCTTTAAACGTCATAAAAAACGCTCTTTCGCGGAAACACAAACCATGCTCACATACTCTCTTCAATTTTAGTTAATTTTATGCTCATTGAAAGCCATCTTCAATACATGCTAGTCCACATTCTCCAAATAATTCTCACAAAAAAAAACGACCTACATTTTCAACGCTTTCGCCTCGTTTTCAGCATCACCCAGCGCACCAAAGCAGACGGCACTTACTATTTACTATTAAACTACTTCTTTTGGCATTACAAAAGCTATGTACATTAAATAATTAGCGTTGTAGTTGTATGTGTTTATGAAGAAATGGAAAATATTGAGAAAATATATGCATAATTATAAAAACTTATTTTTATAAATAAATTACGGTTAATTTGTAGCAATTTGTTGAGTTTGTCTTCTACGTTTACTGTTTAGTTCTTACTTTACTGTATAGCAGTTTAAGCCACGCCTTAAGTTTGTACTGTATTTTATAATTTGTAAATTTAAAATTTTATTGCATTTTGTAAAAATATTATTTTCATTATGTTTCCTCTCTACGCTGATTATTGTGTGTATGTATTTTAATTTCCACGAATTTTACAACAAAAACAATCACAACAAAATAAAAAAAATTAAGTGAAAAAATAATAAATGTACTTTTTACAAAGTTTATTTGCACTGTGTTTTTATTTTTGCAATTTGGAATAGCTGCCACCGAAAACAACTTTTATTTAGTCTTATGATTTTTTTGAAATTAGTTTATCTTTACACTATGATTTTAAAGAAATCGGGTGTAAAAACGATATTAGCTTTCCAACTAATATTCCAACATTACAATTTTTTGCTTTATTAATATAATTTATTAATATAATTCTTTATTTTAGTGGCATCGGGTCCAAAAATTGCCCTGTAGGTGTTACCACCTATTTTGATTACCTTTTAATTCAGTTTAATTTAATGGAAGCAATAAGAAATAAAGCGAGCTGAGAGAAAGTTAATATAATTACATTTAGTAACATGTTTCTCAATAAGTTGCTCAGCAACATGTTGCAAGGCCATAAAAGCAGGCGCCTGATCAAGCACTTGAAAGAAAATAGAAAAAAAGTATTAGGAAAGAGCTTCGTAGTAGTTAGTAGTAATATTATAGTTTTTTTGGATTCTTTTTGAATTTCATTTGAGCAAATATAGGTTAAAATCTATATTTTAGTGGAATCGGACTCAAAAACAGTCAATTTATTTTGTAGCTTAATGCTTTTAATTCATTTCAACTTTGTAGTGATACGAAAAGCGGGAAAAAAGGGTGTGCAGGTAGAAAATAGGTGGGAACAAGATTTGCCAATTTAATTTTAAAAAAATTTCAAATAAAGATTATGAACAGATGTTGTTTCTTTGTTTTCCTATTTCTCATTCCCGCTCTCACTATCACTCTCATTCTCTATCCTCATTCCCGTTTTCTCTAACTCTATCAATCTCTTCAATTCCCTCTGACTCTATCAAACCCATTTTTGCTGTTTTTGCTTATTTGTAGACATCGTATATACTAAATTAAAAAAATTCATATTGAAATAAGGTGGCTAAACCAAAAAATATTTTTAAAGTAAAAATTTCGAAGATGGTAATTTTTTAAATTTCTTATTTGCGTTTTTCTGCAAAATTTTTTATAAATTAAAAAATACACAATTAAAACAGGTGGTAAGGTCAAAAATATTATTTTTTGTACCAATGATTTCTTGAATATCACTCATTTTTTAAATATATATTTTTTTCTAGTTTTTACATTCATACCTATTTTAAACATTCGTAATGGTAGCAAACCTATTCAAAAGATTTAAAATAAGGTGGCGACACCAAAAAAAAATATTTTTTGTAGCTAAAATAAAGGCCTTTGAAAATATTAAAAAAATTTTAAATTCTATACTTGCATTTTTTATAAATTAAAAAATTACATATTTAAAAAAGGTGGCCAGTCAATAATTAATATTTTTTATGACAATATTTTCTTGAACATCTCTCAATTTTAAATATATGTTATTTTGTTTGGCTTTCACATTCATACCTATTTCAAAAAAACGTAGAGGTGGTATCCCAATGGGGAGATTAAACATTTAAGATTTTTTAATTATTATACTCACATTGCTTTGCTAATTTTTAACTTTTGCCTATTTATTAAACAAATTTAATTTTAAATCAGATGGCAATTACAAAAATATGTATTTTTTCCTAAAACTCTATATTAAACCTGCTTTATATTGATTTTGACGCGATCATCTACTGAGCATATATACAAAAATTAGCAAAGCTCACAACCATATTTTCTCCTTCATGGCTTATTTAGCAGTGATAGCTACCTAATAAACCATTGATAGGCACCTACAGGCACTCTCACGTTGTGTTTGTTGCAGAATATATGCTTTTCTAACAGTAAAATATTACAAAAAAAAATTGCTTAAAAGAAAATATTATATGGCACATGAAATGCAGTAAAATGAAAAACAGGTTATGTAAAAATATTAAAGCAGTTATAAATATAAACATATTTAATTACAAATGTAATGTAATGTAATGTATATAATGAACACAGTAAAAGCAAGAGTCTGATATATAAATGCCTTGATAAAGTTTTTAACAAAAGCACCAAAATAATTCGAATACACTGAGAAAAATAGTAGAAAATATGTGAATCTGAAAATTAATTTAGCACTGTATTTAAGATATTGGACACAGAACATAAAAATATGAAGAATAGAACATTTAAAAAAATATTTCAAATTGTATATACATATGTAAAATAAAAATGTATTTGCTAAAAATTGTCGTTAACTGGCAACCAAATAATTATGTCATACATTTCAAACTACTACCTAATTATAACTGTCGCTAACGGCATTTAAACCTTTATTTGTGCACTATATTTGTGTCGCATAAGTGTTTAGTACCTATAATATATTAATTAAAACAAATAAGTATACAATATTTATTTCTTCGCTAATTATAAGCATTGTTCCTTCAAATATGGTTTTAATAAAAAGAAATCTACATAAATACTAAAAGCTCTCAATTTACGCACTACACCAACATTTTCTCACACACTGAGAACATTTAAGTTCCTCTATTTTACTTATTAGCATATACATGAACCCATTAACGGCGCACGCACCTGAAGTACATTGAAAAAAATTGTTGAGTACCATAAGTGTAAATTGTAATGAGAAATAAATATTTGAAAGCTACTTTAATTAAAACACTTTCTTGCATTTAATTGTTTGTGTAAAATTGCTGTAGAACCACCAAAACGTGCGTCAAAATGTTATTGGTAAAGAAATATATAAAATAACGCATAAAAAAATTATTTATGTCAAAAAAATTAAAAAAAAAAACATTTAGTGAAATTATAAATAAGTTTAAATATGTAAATAATATTGAAAAAATATGAAAAATCTAAGTATAAAATTACAATTTAAGGAAAATAGATAGCAAAATTTTAGTATAATGATTTTATTGATACAACTAATTAAGTAAATATTTATAAATGTATAAAAAATTAGTTAACATAGCGCAAGTTTATTATAAACAAATAGTAAATGCATTCAAAAAAGCTCGGTCATAAGTTTACTTATAGATTTAAGACATTAAACGAATTGGTGCTCGCGATATTAAAAAAAAATTTATATATTACACTTAGCAATAAATAAATATTTATGGTAAGAAAAATATAAATAGTCAGCTAATTTCTAAGCACTACGCATAGGACTGAAGCAAATACGCAACCACTGTAGATTTTTTTATAAATACAGTTTTAGTCAACTAGTTAATAACACAACAACACTGCAAATAATTTTGGGAAATTGAAAGCAAACCAAAGTCATATGAGTAGCAAAGAAGTGAATACTTTTTCCTTTTATAACTGTAAACATCAATTTTATTTAATTTTCTTATACTTTTCAAATGCTGTAAGCTTGATTTGTGACTCAAAATGCATTCAGCAATGATTCTGCACAAAAAACCCACTCAACAACACTGCTGAGCGTAGAGAGCGTACATGCAATGAATTGGCCAATGAGCGCGCAGGAATGCTCTTTAAGCGCAAGTGCTTAGAAAGGATAACTGGCCAATGAACGCGCGTGATTACTCTTTCAGGTCAAGCACACTAGAGGCTTAAATGAGTGAGAAACATTTCAAATAGCGTTAATTTTTATATCTGAGAAAGTACATAAAGAAAGTACGGAATGAATTGAGTGAGAATGAGTCATTATATATGAGTATTCACTATATGTGAAGCTAATTATTGAGGCAAAAAATATATATATACCCTCATCAAAGCTTAGAAATCTAAACCGCCAAAGTTTGTGTGATTAAAATGAATAATGGCTAAATCAAATTTCTTTCGAATGAATCTTATTTATCACTCTTTCTCTGAGGAGCATATATGAATTTCACTATTTTGAGATCTTAGTCTCTTTTTTAAGTAATTATACTCTCTCACGCGCTTACTAATAAAAATTTCGTTTAAATGTCTGTCAATGATCACTTTTATTCAGTAGAGTCAATATACAGTTCTCAAAATAAGTCAAATGTTTTAATTTTTAGAAAATATTGCCAAGAATCGAGAGATTATGAAATTAATTTTTTTTTTCAAATGAGTAACAACAATTGGGTTTGTAGGACTCAGAAAGACATACATTTAGCCTATTGAGCTATATTGCGATCTTTAATGTTTCTATTCTCACAGTAAACATAGTCACTTTGAAAAAAAAAAGTTTTTTTTATTTGGTACACAGGTTACTGAAACCTCTTTATTATTCATAA
The DNA here is from genome assembly GCF_042242935.1 of Bactrocera oleae. Classification (NCBI taxonomy): domain Eukaryota; kingdom Metazoa; phylum Arthropoda; class Insecta; order Diptera; family Tephritidae; genus Bactrocera; species Bactrocera oleae. Next base: position 9,794,830 of record NC_091539.1, read on the forward strand.
AGTGCTGAACTTGGGAAAAATATTATATAGAGAACCAGCAAAATTTATTTGTTGCCTCTTTTATTATGCAAGGCGTTTTCTGTTTTACCTAATGTTGCTACTTTTAATATAAAAATCTCTCTTTTTTTACCTAATTTCATATTTGTATATTTGCTTTTCGTTTGCCTTTAAAAACTTTATCGCTCTCATTGAACTCAAAATTCACTCAATGCTACTCATTTAGCAAATACACACACCTAACAATAATCATATGCATCTACCACACTCACAAAAACAATAATAGCAAAAATAAATATATTACAGTTAGTATATCTAAAATATGATTTATTAAAAAAATAATATTAACATTTAATTTATAATTTAACTGCTGCAAATAAGGCATTTTTATGTAGCTACTCAAGGTACATGGAAATAATAAAAATATTACTCATATGGCTGACAAGTGCAATATGGGCGCTATATATTATATATAGTTGATATGGAAGGGGAACAATTATGCTAAATATGACCCTGCATGCAAAATAATATTTGTAGGCCGGGTGCACTAGCGTTTATAGAGAAAATGCACTACACTGAGCGAAAATGCGGCGAATTTTGAACTGTTCAGTCACACTTAACACTACCACAATGCATTTACAAAATATATTTATAATTATTTAAAAATAATCGTTTAAATAAAATCAAAAATAAACAAGAGAAATAAAAATTATAAATAAATAAAAAATAAAAGTAAAAATAATTTAAAACAAAAAATAAATATAAAATAAATAAACAAAATAATAAAAAGTTAATAAATATTATAAGAATAACAATAATATGGCAATTTACAGTCTAAATTATATATTTGAGTACCTAAGTTTATACGTGTTATATTTGTAAATAAATGATGAGTTTTAGCTATAAAATATTTGCTAAACCTAAAATTTTTAAAAATGTTATTAATTAAGCGAATTAATTAGCAATTTTAAAATTTATTACTTATGAATTTATTTACAAAATTTAAGTAAATTTACACCAAAACGCATTTAAGCATTTGTTAAAAGTAATCTTATTGTTAATTAAGGCGATTTTTGATATATTAAAAATAAACAAAAAATTATTGAGGATAATGCAAACCATTTTAGTGCAAAAAAGTGAAATGTTTATGGAAAAGACATTCTTGCAATTACTGTAATGTATTTAAGCACATAATATTATTAAAAATTGGTAAAAATTCTTTGCCGACAGAGCTTAAACTGTGTAAATATTTAGTTTTAAAATGTGATTGATTTTATATTAGAATTAAATAATTGGATCAGAAAAAATATAATTAAGTAAAAATTTAAAATTTGTTGAAATGAAATATAAAATAATAAATAAAAATAATATTGAAATAAATAAATAATAAGAATATTTATTAAAATAAAATAAAATATATAATAAAGCAATATAAAAAATAATAAAAAACATAATAATTCAACAATTCCAAAACAACAAGAAAAAATGTTTGATAAAAGAAATAGATGAAAATTAAAGATTACAAAATTACAAATAATAACTTATATTATACAAGAAAAGGAAATAATATAAAATATAATATATATAATAAATAAAATAATATATATAATACATTAAAAAAGTAAATAAAAATATAAACAGTAAAAAAAAATAATTCCACAACAAAAAAAAATAAAAAATTAAAAATAACAAAGAACATAAAATTATATCAAATAAAAAAGCTGGGAAATAAAAAATTATAAAATAATTAAAACTAACATAAAATCATATAACGAAATAATTATAATAACTAAAAAATAAATAAAAATATTTAATATAATAGCAAAAATTTATAAAATTAAAAATTAAAAAATAAGATTAAAATATGAAAAAGAAAATACAATGAAATCAAATAAATTTAAATAAAGCAAAAAAGGAAATAAATATTATATGATCAAAAAATTAATAAAAAAATAAAATAAAATCATTTTAATATAACAAAAGCTATCAATAACGATACGACTAATTATGAAAAATTTATAAAATGTACTATTAAAGATGATAAAATAAAAACATAAAAAATTTAAGTAATTTCACATAAAAAATTAATAAAACTATAACAAATAAAAATTCAAAAAATCCAAAAAATTTAATAAAAAAAATTAGTTTAAGAGCTTTTCCCTTAATTTTAATAATTTCCACTAATTTTAATCAGCAAAAAATTGCTAAGATATTTATACAATTTGCTGTATGCTCGTTTTAAGTAGACACTACTATGTATACATACATACATTAAATAATTACTTATGTAAGTAAATACTAAAAATTGATTTTAAACCAAAACCGCATGATTTTGGTAATATGAAAAAGTTATCATGAGAAATTACACGAAAAAAATATAAAAAACAAACCACGAAAAGGCGAAAAAACACGAAAAGAGAAAAACAAAAAACAAACACTTATAGAAAAAAAAAATAAGTTAAGTACAGAAAAAAAGTATTAAACAAAATATAATATATTAAGTGCTAGAAAATGTTTACACACACATTCAAAGACATTAGCAAAAAGAAATAATAAATAAATATTATTAATTTAAAAACCAAAAATTTTGTAATGCCACTGCGCAGAGAGTACGTTTGTTAGTTGTAAGAATAAAAAAAATAAACAATATTAAAAAATTAATTAAAGTTATTATAAAAATATATATATAAAAAATACTGCAATTAAGAAATATGAATTAAGATGAAAAATGTATTTACGCAAGAGAATGATATGATTATAATTATTATTAAATTGTATTAATATTAATATATTATTATGACATTTATTATTATTACAATGAGAAAAAATGGTGAAATAAATAAAGATTTAATAAAAAAATAAAATCTGTATAATGGTTTTCTTTTTAACTTCAGAGTTCGCTTTGCTGCTGGGATGAGTTGATATTTCGAATAAAAGAAAATTCTGTTAAACGATATAAATCGAAACCAAACGTATCGATAACAAAAAATACGTATATTTACGCAGCCTATCTAAATGAACGAGCTATTAAAATGCAATTAAAGGTCAAATAAAAAACGATTTTTAATCAATTTATATTGAAACAAAAATTATCGAACAGAAAATCGATAATTTGGCATCGAGTAATAAAATGTTTATGCAAATTATTTTATTTTAGAATTTTTCATTAATCGACTTATATAGATACAAAAAGTAACAATACCAGAACACATCGAGATTTTGAGGTATTTCAATTTATTTGTAAATTAATTATGTATTTGCAAAATTTACTTTATTAATTTATTTGAAAAATATCGATTTTATACAACTTATATAATTATACCAACATAAAATTTCATCAGTATTTTTTTTTAAGTAGAGATGTCAGAAAAAACGATTCCTCATCGATTTATATCGATAACAAAAATAATTATATTAGGCACTGCGTATCAAAACTATTGCATTACTTTGTGTAACTAAAGGTCCGAAAAAATCGATTTTAAGTTCATATTTTTAATTAATTCATTTTAAAAACTTTTGAAAATCTCACACATTTTTTTTAAGTAGAAATATCAAGAAAAGATACTTCATCGATTTATATCGACACAAAAAGGCACAATATCGAAACGCATCGATATTTTCACATTGTCTATCAAAATGATTCGATTATTTTGTGCAATAAAAGGGCCAAAAAAGTGTTTAAAATTCGTTTGAATTTATTTTCTTTTTATAATTAAATAAAATGTTTAATCTACTCATATATAACTCTAATAGATTAATTTAAAATTTCACCAAAAGTCGGTAGAACGCGACTACCAGAAGTAACGATTATTAAATCGGAAACAAAGACAGTTTTACTGATTTAATTCGTAACATACTTCTCAATGCAAGATAATTTCGATGTTATAAAAATGGAAAGTAGACGAAAATCAATTATATTCAACTTGAAATCTTAATGGGAGACGAAAAATTATCAAATTGCCAACAAACAACGATTTAAATCGGAAAAATTAAAAAATTTTTAAATTGAAAGTCCCACAAAATTAATTTCGATCAATTTCGAGTCTTATTGGGAGAAGCTATATCATCATACGATCCTAAAACAAACGATATTTAGATCACTCAAGTTAAAAAACGATCGAACATCGACCACAGTGATTTTTAGTGGGCTCCTAAATCCAACTAAGACTGCAATGAATAATCGATTCTAAGTTAAACGATACATTGAACTTCTCTGAATTGATACCACACTGATTAAATTTTTTTTCTACAATTCTAATTAAATAATTAATGATAAATTAGAAAAATTACACTACATTTATTTGAAAAAAAATGGACTAATAGTCATCTTAATGAGCTTCAATAATAAATAAGGTAATTTTGTGCGTGGAACCACATTAGTGAAATTAACCGGGGTATGTCCTTAACACTGCTTTCAAAGTGCAGAAGGACAAGTGTTAAGCAATTACAATTTTGTAGACAGCACAAATATGTATATATGTTTAATTCATGTAGACAATTTTTCCTAACTAATTTATTGTTTAACAGGTGGCAAGCCTGTACCAAAATGTCACCAAGAGAAGTCTAAAGTAACCTGTTTAGTTTTAAGCCAAATATAGGACATGAAAATTTAAAATTGTAGGCAACTCTAAAAATAAATTTTCAAGCAATTGGCAACGTTTCTCAAAAATATCTCATACAAAAATCTTTCATAAACTTTTTTAGTCCGCTGTCAATATTGAAACATCTATTTTATTTTAAGAAAAATGTTAAACAGGTGGCAACGTTCCTCATATTTTAAATATTTTTAACTATATGCCTGCTAGAATATCTTTAGTTGCATAGGCATATTATAATAGATCTATTAGTTTAAAAACAATATAACGCACGTGAAAAATCAGCGCTGGAAAGGACAGCTTAGCTCAATATAAGCTTAAAATAGTCTAAAAGACAGTCTAAATATCTAAGTATGTGGGAAAAATTATCAAATCTAGAATTGTGATCACTCCTAACAGCAGTATTTGCCATGATATAAAAATTTTGGACTGTATATTTCTACCTATCTATAGGAGCCATTGATCACGTTTCTTCAAGTGTCCTCACCATTTTTCCAAACTCAAGTCATTTATTACAAAAATACTGCTAGACTCAATATTTGAGCAAACACTACCTGTTTAACGTTCAAACCTTATACTTTCTCACATATTATCACTCGATATATCGCCTGCTCAATCTCTGCTCATTCGTTCATACTCTCCCTCTGTCTCTCTTATTAAAGTGCTTTGCTTTCTTCTTTGCTCTCTCTTAATCAACACCGCAACTACTTCCGCTTCACAAGTGTATGACACTAGCCCCGTAACACTCGAACCAATCATTAATTTTTAGGCATTTCCACTAAATGGCTCATTATCATCAAAGAATCCAAATAAAAACTATATGTCATACTTTCGAAAGCAATTAAGCTTGGTTAATGACAATAACCAAGAAATATAAAAAAAAAACCCAAACACACATGAACTTCTAGAATAAGTAAGCAACCTTTCCGGCGCTGCAACGGACTTGTCGCTTGCGGTATTGCCAGCTCAGCTGTCAACGACACGCTTCACACATAAATATAACAACAAATATGCACACAAGCAAACAGCGCAGTGTATTGTAAAGCTAAAAAAAACAAAAAAACTAGTTCTACACCATACAACAACAACAGCAACAATTTCGTAATGATAACTGCTTAATCAGTGCACCTAATTCCGGTATTTGGAAGTGCTTGCAATTTCTGAGAATTTTTTTTTCTCGTCACGCGTATTTTTACGTGAGTAATGCACAAACGATTTCAAAAAAAAAAAATTTATAAAAAAAAAGTTACAAAAACGGTATGAAATTTTGGTCAATAACACTTTAATGTCAACAGTCCAGAAATTCTTATAAAATGTTTTGAAAATATTATTTTTTTTTTGTTTCGAAAATCAACTGTTTTCGTTGTTGCGTGGGTTTACAGGGCAATCGCCGATCGCATCCAGTTTTTTTTTAACCGCATGTGTGACAGTTATTTCGAGCAAGTGCATACTATTGAACTCTTTTTGAGACAGTTGATGTCATATGTTTACATTTTGAGCTCAAATACGAATTTGATACTCGTCAGTCAAGTCAATAAAATGTTAAAAGTCACTGATACTAAGCAAAAAAACTCGACGCAAACTTAAAGCAAACAACTCTTCCTGATTGACCACATAAGCAACTAAGCGATTTTTTTAGGTTTTATCGGGAATTAGAGAAGTTTTGAACTTTGTGGGGGACCCCAAGCCTAGTTGAGAACTCTTTAAAAACAAGAAAACACAGAGAGAGAGAGCTATTATAGATGCAATCTCATGTTTTGTAGAAAGCTACTTCGGAACGAAACAGTTAAATAATATAACACGTCAAAGCTATCAACCGAGCAGAACTCAGGAGTGATATCGAAACAATAGTCAAAATTATAGAGTATATACAATACGAGAACCACAGCCTGAGAGAGTAAATATAGGGCTGGGAAAACTCAATAGTCCAATTGTCGAAGTTATACTCGTATTAGACATTTTTAGACTGTTCAGACCTCAAAACGTTTTAATAGCTCCACTTTCACACAGGAAAATCGCCTTCACCTCAAAAGAAACTTTGATGAACTGAAGTCTTTACTTAAATGAACCTAACCTAGAGCTGAGTAGGCGTCTATTAATCTCCTTTGTTCGGCATAACAAATAAGCTCAACAAAAAACTGGACCAGAATCGCAATCAAACTTGATGTTCAACATTATAACTGTTTCAGCCGGCAGGACTAGAAGTTTCGCTTATCTGTCGTTTCAGAGACACCTTTTATAATACACGTTCCGAGTTCATACCTAACTTGCTAACTTTGTTAACCGTTGAACCGACATAAAAATGGGGAACTTACAGAAATTTCTACGCGCTATATCAATACTATACCAAATCGGCTCCTAACAGCGTATATTCGCAATCATCTTTTACGGATCTGTGATTTGTTGGTGTTTTATTAGACTCTTCCTGTATTTCTATGGATGTAAATTCGAGCTTATGTCAGCCTATAAGTACTACTTTCTATAAATTGGAAAGGTGAAGCTGATGGTAGGCGTTTGGGTTGGAACTGAGTTTATATATAACTGGAGAATAGAGACTGCTGATATAGAGGAGATACTGAAAATTTCCCAATGCGGAAAGTTTAAATCGCAACGCTGAGCTCTTACGGCTCCATCTCGAATCTGATTGTTGCTTAGGCTTCATTAAATGAGATTTTTGCAAACATTATTGCATAAACAAAATTTTAAACTGAGGACTTAATAAGATCAAAACGTTTGAGTTCAGAAGACTGCTGAGGCCAAATATTGTAATTTGTGTGACAGGTTTTCGAAATCATCAATGCACTAATAAAAATCCAAAGCTACGTTCTCTCTTAAACCTCATATATTGACATTTTAATGACTCAGATCAAAGCTTGAGTTGATGATTTCAATCGCAGAAAGTCAGCATTTTTTTTGCACATTTTTACATATTCTGCCACGATTGCTGGTACTTAAAATTTCAATTATATATTTCGAACTATTAAACGAATTTTTAAGCTGAGTTTCGAAAATATTTTGCAAATCCAAGTACCCCTCTAACCTTTCGCTACAATAATAAACAAATAACGAATGTGGGCCATAGATTAGAGAATTTTTTAATAGGCAATGTAATACATATACACATATATAGATAAGCTTGGACCTGCACTTGAATTTCGAAGTAACAGTACACGCTAGCCCCTCCACTTTCCCCGCCAAAGCGAAAGCGAAAGCAAAACCGTTGTCAATGACCGATTACCGGCAAACAATGGACTAAAAGTCAACAGCATCCGAAGCAAAAGTGAACTGATTGATCAGCGACGGAAAAAATACGAAGCACAAAACAAAAAAACACGAAAGTAAATGCACGCGGCGTGCCGAAGCAAACACGAAGACGCGCGAGGCGACAGGCAAGAACAAAGTGGTGGTGTGAAGAACATGGTGAGGCATAAGAAGACAAAGCTAATTTTCTGGCGCGCCCAAAAAAAAATCGCTTGACGTGCGGGAGTGCTACAGAATCACAACAAATAACAACAATAAAGCCGAGGAACAACCGGATGACGGGCACTTCCGATGCGCTTTGGCATTGTATAAAAAGTGCTGGACGCAGCTGGATTCCACATCAGTCGAACACTCTCCGTTGTGCGTACACAATCGCAATTTAAAGTAAATCAATTAAAGCAGATATTTTGCTTAAAAGCCAAGTTTTGTACAGAAAACAATAAACGAAAAACAAAATGAAATTCTACGTGTGTGTTGTTGCTGTTTTTGCTGTTGCCTTCGCCAGCTTGTGCTTGGTGAGCGATGCGCTGGTGGCACGCGCCCAATACAAAAACTCAGGTGAGTGTGCGAGGGTCAAAGATGATACACGATCAAGAGAGAAAAAAATTAAAGCAAAAAATAGATTTGTACAGAAATTTTAAAAAATGTAAATTAAAAATATATATAAAATAAAAAAAAAATATATAAAAATAAAAGCTATAAAATTAAAAAAGTAGATAATAATAAAAATAAATAATTACAAAAATAAAACCAATATAATTTAAAAATATGTGAAATTAAACCAAAAATTATAAAATTAAAATAATATATAAAATTTAAAATACATAAAAAAAATTATAAACTTAAATATAAAAAAATTTTAAGTTTAGTGGGGATATATTACAAAATTTTATTGAATTTCAAAAAAATTAATAATAAAAATTAAACAAAAAAAATTATTTTTTAATTAAAAACTTTAAAAACTATAAATTCTAATGAAAAAATTTTTTTAAAAGCACTCAGCTCATGATCTAAAATAAAAAAAAATTCAAAACATAAAAGTAAAAATTTTAAGTGGAAAAATTTAAAAAAATTCAATATAAAAAATTGGGTATACTTTTAAATGTTTTATCTAACATAAAATATTAGAAAATTATCTACTTTATGGTGATAATAATTGCAAATGAAAAAATTTTTATTCTTAGAACAAAGAAAGTCTCAAAAATATATAAAGATTTTAAATTAACAAAAAGGCAAAATTTTAAGTTAATACAAAAATAATTAATTTTTTCAAATACAATAAAAAAAATTTCAATTCATTAATGAAAATTACAAGTAAAAAAATTATATAAATGTAAATTAGTAAATTCAGAATTTAAAAATGTTAAGGAAATTTTCGATAGAAATACCTTATATAACGGTGATGAAAACAAAACATAAAATTTAAAGATTTAAAAAAAAAAAAAATATTAAATAAACTTTATTAAATTTTATATATACTTGTATTAACAAAATGCCAATGAATCGCTTTTCGATATTTAAATGAAAATTAATTAGCGACATTAGGATAAAAATAAACTTAATACGATAGAAACTTAAATAAAAAGTTCAATATAAAATTTTTTAATAAAAAAAAAGTATGCAAAAAATTGAATTTATAATTAAAAAATTAAAAAAAAACAACAAATAAAAACACGCTTGAAAAAAATTTTAAAATAATCACAAGTTTACAACTCTAAATCTTAAATAAGTACATTTTTTGACATTTTTCAATAAAAACATTTTTTTAAATTAATTTTTTACTATTTTGCTTGTATTTGCATTTCCTTAAACACTTCCACTATTCTTCACACTCACTCTTCCTCCCCACAGCCTACCCCGGCAAATGCTACATCAGCAGTGATCTGATACTCTCGCCCGGCCAAAGTGGCAAAGCGCCGAACAACCCCTGCGCCAACATCAAGTGCTTGGACAATGGCAATGTGGAATTCACAACGTGAGTAATCGGCTTACTTTTGCGGAAATAAACGCATGCAATATTTTAGTCACACTGACAAATCCGAAATAAATTAATGCTTATGCGAAAACGAAAAATTCCATCTCACACCAACAGCTGTCCTGCTGTGGCGCCACCTAAAGGCTGCAAGCAACGTGACTTCGTCAACGCCAACCGGCCCTATCCGGACTGCTGCGAACGCGCCTATGACTGCGCGCGCAGCTTTTAAGCGTGAGCAATGCGTGTGAACCGTCAACAAGTCCAAAAACCACAAAAACGATGAAAAAGAGCATACGAAAAGAACAAGAAAATATAGCGAAAAGCAGATCATCCACATATTACATACACACATACACATATACGGCATTACACATCGCGTATAAGTTCTTCATAATCACAACCACCAGCCACGGCATACCTGCTGCATCGTCATATTTTTTATTTCGTATTTTATCATGCTTCTTCATCGGCAATCACATTGTGTCATCATAGTCATTTAGCCATTTGCTTCCTCATTGCCGTTGAGGTGTGCGTCGAGTCGCAATACGCCCCGCCTTGTTCGACGCCAGCTCAACACACGTCACATACACTACTCACACACACACGCATCCATTTAGTCACACGTTCATCTTTGAAAGTACAACGTGCAATACCGGCCATCAGCTTCGGCTGTTCTGCAACGAGCCCAGCCCTGTCTGTCTCAGCGCTGTCGGCTAGAGAACCAGCATATCACTGCCATTCTTTCTGGTGACTTCCGTGGCGGCTTGCAAATGCGCAGTCACCAGTCACTTTAGTATAATAATTTAAGAAATTATAAAATTAATTTTTTAGTTTTTTTTTTCACTCATTTTTATTATTTATTATTGTCGGTCTCATGGCGCTTTATTTGGTTTTGGGTTTTTATTTATTTTTTATTGTTTATTTCGCACTCATGTTTAGAACTTTTATTCGCAATTTATTAGTTTGCATTATTTGCGCATTAAATTTTTATTTTCATATAATTTCGCATATAATTTTTATTTTTAATTATTTTTATTACTTTTTTGGTAATTATTTTCGTTATTTTGTTATATGCCATACACATTAACCATTTTTTAATTTTATTTTTTTATTATTGTGTTAAATTTTTATTTTTCATTATTTTTCTTTTTTGTTATTACATAACCGCACTTTTTCATAAATAAAGTTTATAAAATAATGTTAAAGTAAAAGAAAAGAATATTTGTTTGTATTGATATATGTTACACTAAAGGAAAATCAGCAAGCTCTCAGCTCTTTCAAGCTTGCCTTGTAAGCTTGTACAACGCTTGCTGTTGTTCAAGCGAGTACCAAAGCCCCGTTTGGAAAAATTAGCCGTCAGCGAAGTCATTTGCGGCAGGTTTAGGAAAAAGGCTGTTTCGAAGATTGATTTCGGACTATAGTGTTATGCGGAAACTATTCAGAGCCCATAAATCGAGAGCGAATGGTTGGGTCAAGCCTAGTAAGCAGCTTTTTAGCCAGCTCTAATTTTTTTTTGGAATCAAGATACTGGCATAAACAAAAATATATCTGTTTCACACATTCAAATTACAAATAGCTACACACTACTGATTAAAAAACGAAAAAGGAAAACTTACATACCAACACTTTCATTTATTCAACCACTGCGTGCAGCAAAATTTCATTTTCACATAACTGTTTCACACTCCGTTTTATTATATTATAATATAAATGCCCTCCTTGCTTTAATTTTACTTTTGCTTGTGCCACAGAAAACCACACGTGAGTTTTGCATATATTGCCAAAACGTCTTAAAAATACGTTCACTATATTTTAAAATAAGCAGCGTAGAGTTATGTAATACTTTTCAGTCTAAAACATGTATGAGCACATTTTATTTAAATAATTCTGTAGGAAATTGCGATGGAAATTCGACTTTAAATGTGCTACGTTTTGCGGCCTCCTCTTCAGCGGCAATAGCGGCGTTGATGAAATCTCTATAAAAAAAATAATAATAATCACATTTAATTGCAACTTTAAAAACTTAAGATATACTAACTCTTCATCTTCTAGAGTGATATTGACACGCCCAGTTGAAATTTGTGTGGGACGTATTGAACCGAAAAAGTCGGTAATAGGTACTTTATTGGGATCACGTCTATAAAGGTCTTTACGCACGCCAACTGTTGAAATGCAAACGCGTTTGGGGCAAACTTGTAACTGTAGGAAAGATACATTTTTATGTAGGTTAAATACTTTATATATGTCAAAATAGTTGACTTACGAATTCGCCCATTGTCTTTTTACTATTTGGTTGTACGCGTTCGAGAAACTCTAAGGCATAATAAGTGTAGCGATCTATCATATAAACGCCAATGGACTGGTCAACGTGATGCTGAGTAAAAAAAAAATATAATAAAAGTGGTTATTAAATGACCTAAAGTTAGGTCAAAAAAAAGTTAAAAATTATTGTTCAATATAATTTAATTTTTTCCTATTAAAACCTTTACTTGAGTAGATGCAACACTCACCGATAGCGAATCTTCACCAACCAAACTGCTTGCCACTGCCAAAACATTAGGTGAGGTGAATTTCTCGTACAAGGAAGCGGCTTGACAAGTGTCAACCATGAAAAAAAGCTCATTATAACTGCAAAAACAATAAAAAATAGTTATTAAAGAATGTTTATATATTTATAAATAATAAATATATGTATATCCACTCACCGCTTTTTCTCCCACATTTGCTCAACCGCATCGGCTAATTCTTGACTGGTTATTTCTTCGGAATCTTGAAATTTCAAAAAACCATCACCACCATGACCTGTTAGGTAGATTAGCACATTACTGCCCGCATCGGTTAGCAACTTCTTCGAGCGTGCCGTACCATTTTGTGTACGGCCTGTCAGCAGACGTACGAAATTTTCCACCGTCACTTCATAACCACGATAATCCACTTCCACATCATCACCATACACGTTTATATGTTGCTTTGCATTATTATACACCTGACCAGGACGTGGATTGCGTGCATTGCAAGCCATATCATCGGCCAACATCAGTATGATTTGTGAGTCGGGTATGCCTAGTCGCTTCACAGAACGATAAATGCTCAGCACATTAGCCACATGACGATAGTTAAACCAAAAACGCGATGCGTCGACGAGCACCGCCCAGTTGTTGGTGTGTGTTGAACGTTGTACAGATTCCACATATTTTTCAGGCAACTGATTATTGGCCTGCGGTTGTAGCATTTTTACCATTAGAAAAAGTTGTTTTCGATTAATTTAAATAGCAGACTTACTTCCTGACTAGTTATTGGGGTTAAAATGCTAAATAGCGTGCATACCAGCAGCAACAAACGTCCAATTGTCTGCATATTTGTTTTGTATTTCTCTTTTTCGTAAACTTCACAAAAAACGGTACCAAATAAATTGGAAAACCGCTTAAGCAATTCTCTGTGACAAAGTGCGCGAACAGCTGTTTTGCGGCTCAGCTGTTTGTGAAGAACGTAAAACATAGCACGTAAATTGCTACAGAGTGTTTCGATGATTTCAAAGTTATAAAGCTAGAACAGGGTGCAAAGGGGAATATTTAAATGCTTTCAATTAATATGTAATTAGTATCATGAATTATTATTTTAATCGTTATTGTCAACAGCAACAAAAAACACGTTTTATAAAATCGAAATTAGGTATGTTCTTGTAGTTCCAATTTCCTGATTTTAATTAAATCAAGAGTTAAATTTTTGAATGTTGTATGTCATTGCATCACTAAATAGCACATCACATGATTTCACATTTATCACTTCTATAGCTCTGTTAACCTTGCAGATATTCATTCATAATATATTTATTTTGCAACTGTAAATTTGTCTTTTGAGAGTTATTTATAGGTATATATCATTATAGATCAAACAAGATGAACCTTATAATATTACAAGCGCGCAAAACTAATCACATCATCACATCATATCATATAAAATAAATCAACAGAATCTAACCGCAAGTAATTTTTAATTCGAAAATCGTAAGTTATAGATACGAAACTGAACAAAATCGAAATGCGAACGTAGAAATTTTTACGACCGCAGCGATTTTCGGAAGATTTCCCAGACAACAGTCCAGTTTAAGTAAGAGGAAAGCCAAAGTCAACGGTTTTCGGCTTGTATAAATGATATTTTAGTTCAGTTCTACATACTAATGGCTATTAGAGGAAAATGTGTGAGTTGTTTTTCTATTTGCGAGTGGATCAAAGTAAATTGCTAGGTTTTATTACAAAACACTCGCTAAAATATTGGTAGGGTCACAATTTTTTAAAAGCCAATTGGATTTTGTATCGTTCTTTTCTAAAGATTGGCAGCCTCTATTTTTTATATAGGGCTTCATTTCAATAATACATTCATATAAAGACTAAATAATTTATAGTAAAATATGTCTCCTTCGAGCTTTATTGGCGCCACTTCATTCGATTTCTTCTATTTTAAGAGCCCACATATTGCTAAGGTTCCTTCATGAATTCAATTTTTCTAGACCTTAAGGTCCAATTACTTTAATCGTGTCACTTTTGTTGTTTTTTCGGATTCTTGATTTGATTTTGAGGCCATTACTAAGCTTTGAAACAAAAAACAACGCTAACGACAGTTCGTATAAATGTAGAATTGTAGAGTAATATATTTAATTAGTGCTCAAATATTAAAATTTTTATATTATAGCTTATGTTGAATTTTGGAAATTGTGTTTTTTAATTGAATGATCGACTTTCGCATCTAATACATTTTACTAGTATTCAAAAATTAATATATTTAAATAGTAGGTTATGCTAAATTTGTTAATAAAATTAGTTAGCAGTTATTTACATTTTTTTTAAAGTTAAGCATATATTTTCGCCGTGCATTTCATTGCTGCTTCGCTATGGTAGCACTCTCCAAACCGGAATTTTTCAAATCAGGCGAAAACATTGCCCAAATATTTTCCTGGTAACTTTGAGTTTCATTGTTCAAACCGCCAACACAATTCAAATAGCGAGCGCAACACGTGGGGAAGTCCGCTTGTTCATTCACATAATCGCCCCACTCGCAGCCATCTGGAGCGCCAATCGAGCCACAACTAAGAAAAGTTAAAAAAAATATATTCAAAATATAAAAAAATTAAATTAATAAAACAAAAAATTAGAAAAAAATTATTGTAGAAAAAAAAATATATATAAAAAAAAATAGTATTAAACAATTAAAAAATAATAATAAATAAAGTACTAAAATTATCTACTACACGCACCCAGTGATTGTGGCGTCGCCATTTTCATTGTCGCAATGTATTACGGCGCACGTCTCCGGTGATTTTACTTTCTCGCCCGGCGAAATGGCGATCGTTTCGCTGATGGTGCATTTACCGGCATTCGCTGCAGATTTATATGTATCAGAAATAACTGTAAAAATCATAGTCGCAAAACTTACCTGGATTATGATAATTTCCCAATGCCATCCATGCTGTCACCTGTCCTGCTCCGCCCAGATAGAGTAGCACCGTAAATAACAGTAAAACATTCAATTGCCGACACATTATGCGTTTTAGTACAATATAAATGCTTTTCCATTTACGCGCTGAAAGTGACTAAAAGCGGCCAGAGTGAGCATAATTTAAAAAGCCCAATTTGGCTCACTCTATTAACAAGACTGCATATCCCATAAGCAAACAACAAACAGCGACCACAATTGGTAAAAAAATATATGTAGTTGTGCAGCACAACTCTTGGAGTAGCGTGAGTAATAAAGCAGAGTTGCCAAATAGCGGAAATAAAATACCTTGAAAGTATCCTTTATCATATTAAATTAATTCAAATAATAAGCATACTCATTTTTATTTGCAAAACTTTGTTGCTTGAGAAAGTAAGCCGGATTACCAAATTACAAAAATAGAATATCTTCAAAATTCCTCTGCACCTGTTTAGTAAATTATCGTTATAACTAATTATGCTTCTGCTTTATTATTTCAAAAGTTTTGTTGCTTGTGAAATTCTCTTCAGTACTCACAAAACTTCGAGCCTCCATTAAATTGTAAAGAGACTTCTGTCTTTTGGAAGAATTCTAGCAGTTTTTTTTAAGTATAAATCAGGGTTGTGCTATTATATCTTGTTATAAAAAGTAACTTTAACTGAAATAACTGCACATTTTCAGAAGCATACATATATAATATTGATAGGTATAAGTTCCTTGTAGCTCTCAGTATTTTTTTTGAAATACTTAGTTGATATGGAACTAGAGCTATAAAATGTTGGGTAGATTAAAATATAAATATCATTTATACTCTCAAATCGTCGCCTCCCTTTTGCTCTCAGACAAATTAGCAGTAAGTGAGAAATAAAACCTTAGTAATAATTGAGTGTTATTGATTAAGATCCTAAGAAATGCTATCAGATTTATAGTTTCAAGCTTAATAATTATTCGGTTGGCAACTAAGTAATGGCGGATTTTTTTTTAAAAATCAAAGAAAACTTTTTAATGGCACTAAATGACTTTATTCTGTAATGTATTGCCCATTTTGATCAATGACTTTTTGCCATCTTTCAGGCAGCATCATAATCCCACGTTCATATAAGTTCTGGTTTTTATTAGCAAAAAACAGAATCAGGTACGATTTGACATCATCATTATTATTGAAATTTTTACCATTCAAGGAGTTTTGTAAAGATCGAAACAAAAAGTAATCCGATGGTGCAAGGTCAGGACTCTATGGTGGATGTGGCAAAACATCCCAACCAAGCTCCAATAATTTTTGCCGAGTGACAATACATACATTTTCAGATTGCTGAGTTTTTTTCAGATGAGTTTTGGATTGCTGAGAAACTAATTACTGGAATAAACCTGCATAAGCTTCATGATTCCTGTCACCAACTTTTTCTCCGATGAGTTAAAGTCGGTTGAGAATATGGCCATAGAATCTAGATTTATTGACATTTTCTGGCTCTCTAAATATTTTTGTTGGTTTACTTATATTTATACTTGAGATCCACCATTCGTCCATAATTAAACCGTGCAATATTGCTTTAGAGTGCATCTAATGAAGATGAGAGAACAGTATACTATGCTTTTCAAAGTCATAAAGGTTCAGCATTTTATAACTTTTGTACAAACGGACGAAGTTCGAAACCCTTTCCAAGAATGATAGATTAACAAAATGTCTGCTCCCTCTCTTTGAAATGACGTAACGCATTAGCTAAGGAAGAGAAGCAAGATCAAAATAAAAAAAAGTTTTCTTTATTATTTAAAATGGAACCATTCTGAATATATTGTTTATAACGTCAAGTCCCAAGCATTTTCTTGTCATACACACTCAAAGTTAATAAAGAAAAGAAACTGCCTGTCTTAAACTTGACATTCTTTAAAGTGTTTGATTGGACTTACGTATATAAGGGGTACCAACAAGAAAGACGTGAAGGCAAAACTTTATAAAACACTAAAATTTGGTCAAAATGGGTTTTTTTCTTTTTATGCAGGTAATTTTATGCCACTTATGATTTGAACAAAATGTTGGCCAAATGACCACCACGTTTACGCCAATGATTTCGATGACCGGATAGATGTTTGTTGACGAAACCATTAAGCTAGAAATGGAGCTCATCTGAGAAGATGGTTTTTCGGATTTCGTCAAATACAAAAGCCAAAGTCAAAGTAAGTTATCATCCGAAAAATTTTGGTACTTCTCCTATTGGATTTATTTGCTATGAAATATATTCACATATATATTGGCAACTCTATCTAGTGAGAGTATTTGTGATTGAGCAGATGAGCGGATGAGTTAAAGCGCTGTTAGCCCCAATGAAAAAGATGAGAAGGGCGGGCAGTTCAATTCACAGGCAGACAAACATATACATATGTATGAGAGGTTAGAATTTGCAGCAATTTTTTTTTGTATTTATTTATTTTTTTTTAATTTTTTTCCTTTTTTTTTTATAGGAAAATTAATGACTCGACAGTGTTTCTATACCTTTGAATGTTTATATGGATTTTTAAATAATTTTCAGTATATTTTTATGAGACTTTTACGACTTATGGTAATACGCGAAAATATTAAGTAATTTCCATAGTAGTGCATAACAATGTCTATGTAATATTGCTTAAATTTGAAAAAATTAAGTTTTTTAATCTCGATTGTTTTTAAGTGCTGCCACTTTTTTGTATAAACTACAAAAATGCATTTTTGTGCCAAAAAAAAATATATATATATTTGATCCTCATCAATCAATAGCAGCCCAGCTGATGAAGTGGGGGTCTCAATATATTGGCACATGAGCATACGAATGATTTCAGCCCTGCTAGTCATCTGAAATGAAAAAAAAGGATTATCAATTTGCAATGATGTCGCAATTGTATAAACTAGCGATAAGTAATAAAGTTTTTTGACAAAATGGCGACGGTTTGAAAAAAAAAACCGATTTTTTTACAATTTTTTTTATTTTTACGTATATTTTAAAAATAGTAAAAATTGAAATTTGGGCATGAGGCAAGTTTATACTTGAGAGAGGTCTATTAAAAAGATTCGTTGAAAAATTCTAGTAAATCGGTCCAGTAGAACTCGAGAAATCGTGGGTATCGTGTTGAAAAAGTCTGGTCTGAGAAAAACGCATTTAAAGTTTCGCGTTAAGTCTTTTGTTTAAGTTCGATTAGATCCAGCCGAAACAGTTTGTAGTAACTCCAAAAATAATTTAAACTTTCAAAATTCCTCTCGTAGACACATTCTCAAATAGTTAAACTTTGAAAATATGAAAATAAATAGATTTTTTTGAAATTCTACACTAGAATACCCCCTTAAAAAATATTCAAAAAACTTCACATAAGTCTTGCAACTAAAAATCTCTATACATTTCATTAGAAGAAATCTTAAAAAATATTCGAAAATTTTACAAACATAAGTCTGGCAATCCATTTTTTATTTTTTATTTATGCCTTTTGTTTTCTTATTATTTTTACTAATTATTTTTTAAGAAGCCTCAAAAAGTAAATTAGAAAACTTTTTTGGAAAACCAGTAACAGTTTTTGGATTTTAGTTTTTGACACATCCTAATGTATATACTTAAGCATAAAAATGATCAATTTGCATTTTTAATTATGTTTAAATGTTGACACATTCTATAATTTATTGCTCAAGCCACTGCATAAATCCTTATCGCATTTCTCATGTTTCTCAGTCCTAGCTATTTTTGAGAGCAACATCTGTTTTTAGAAACCACGGCGAGCACGAAAGTCGGCGTGCTTAGGGTTGTTCTTCTAAACTAAAAGCGGAAATTCAGAAATGAAAATTTTTGAGCAGTTAGGGATTATAATAATGATAAATAAAAATAATTGTATTAAGCCTCTGTGGTTAAGTAAAAAGGGTTCCATAGGTATTAGCAATGCTCTATATATTCGGAGGTTAATGTCGCACAGCTGAGCTTGTTTCTCACATGAGAAATATCAAAATTCTGCCACAAAAATAACCTTGAAATTGAAATGAACTTGCTTATATGTAAATAGAGAAAACATACATATAAATATAGACACTAAATAACAGCACTGATAAGTAACTGTCACAACTTAATCGCATTCGCACGTTTAGCGTTCTCCCGTTTTGCAGAGAGAATTTTGCATTCAGCGTTTATTCGGGCTTACTTTCTCTTAAACAAGGTTATGATTAGAACTGACTTTTGTTTAAGATAAGCCTTATAGCGTTATATATTGGCGGCGTTATTCTTAAATAATCTGTATTCAATGTGCACAACTTAGTCGTTAAAATTGCTTGGAAAAGAGCGCACACACAAAATACAAAATGCATTTCAGCAACTTTTGTTTATACATAGGACTGCTATGTCTTGCTGCTGGACCGCTGGCGGAGGCTTGGCAGGCGCGCGCCAACTATCACAACGACGGTGCGTGTAACTCGAGTCTTAAATATTATAAATTCAACAATAATAGATTTCGTAACTAGTTTTTAAATTTCTATTTTTTAATCAGCTCATCCGGGAAAATGCGTGGTCAGTGAAACGCTCATTCTCTCACCTGGTGAGAAGGCAAAATCTCCCAACTCCTGTTCGGTAATTTATTGTGGCAGTAAACAAGGACATGCCATCATTTCTGGGTGAGTTCAAGATAGTTAACAAAAGCATGAAGAAAGAAAAAAGACAGAAAGAGGTGTGAAGAATCGTTTTATATCCAACAGTAACTGATATAATTCATATAAATCAGCTTAATGAAATTGAAGTAGAGACGATCTTTGATTTACCAAAACTTTGTTAGTAGTGAATCAAATAAGAAACTGGTATAAATGATATAGTTGGACATAATTACATAGAAAACGTCAAGTTAAAAACTTTGAGAGTAGCTAATCGAACAAAAACTGGTATAAATACCACCAACTGGTATAAACAAATACAGATAGTGTATTCGATTGTGCAAGACTTGCGGATTATTAAATCGAACAAAGAACTAGTATAAATCGCATAATAAAATAAAGTGGTGCACTCAATTTAATAGAGTTCGAGATTGTATTCGATTTGCCAAAAATGGTAAAGTAATCAATCGAACAAAACTGGTATAAATACCAGAGAAAAATCGGAAAGCAATAAACTGCTATAAATTACATATACTGGCATAAACAAATAAAGACATAATGACAAACATTTATACCAGCCTAATAAGATACACTCTCTTCCGATAAATTCAATAGACTAACTTACTTATTGCTTTCTTAAGTTAAATTTTTTATAGGAGAGCAGAGAGTGACGAAGTAAGCACATCCATAACTCAAGTCATATATGACTACAGACTCATGCGAAAATTAAAACTATTATTTCCTCTGACATTTTTAGCTGTGGCGCTGTTGTTCCACCAGAGGGTTGCAAATGGGGCGATTATGTGAATAAAGATGCACCGTTTCAGGAGTGTTGTGCCCGCCACTTGGTCTGCGAAGCTGGCTTGACGGATGAGACTCGGAATTATCAAAAACACATCTGGGATATGTTCTCTCGCAGTTCCAAAAATGCTGCGAACGAGTAAAAATTTAGTCCTTCGAAGTGAAGTAATGGTTTTGAGTAATGTTAGTAACGCTCTATTTAAATCTAATGTTAAATCAATGAAGTAATTATTAATTTTTTGTAGGAAAGTGTGATAATTTATTATGTTGTTGCCAATATAAGCGAAGAATTTAAGTAAATTATAATTTCCGAGTATATATTATTGCTTAAATAAAATTGACGAATTTAAGAATGAATTGGTATAAGTCATAAAAGAATTTTCAGTGATTCAAAATTGGATTATTAACACATTGGCAGCCATGCCACCCGTTTTTGTACGACGCATGAAAAGTGCTTGGCACCCGGTGAAGGTTTTCCTCCAAATCGCTTGGCAGCCAACGTGTTAAGACAGTAGAACTTTTATTTTGCTGAAGAGAGACTACTTTTCCAGTCCTCCAAATGGCTTGTGCCTCACAGTTTATGACAATAACCGTTAGTTTTTGTAGAAGGATTGTAGAAGAAAGCTAGTCTCTATTTAAAAGATTTGAATTCCACAAAACAAAAATAATATGTCGTTTCCTTAGCAGAAAATATATAAATATGTAAATAAATGATCAGAATGACGAGACAAGTTAAAATCCGGATGTCTGTCTGTCTGTTCGTACGTCTGTGCAAGCTGTAACTTGAATAAGAATTGAGATATCTTGATGAAACTTGGTACACATGTTTCTTGGCACCATAAAAGGGATAATATTGCACATGGGCGTAATCTGATCACTACCACGCCTACAAAACGCCATTCACCGAAAACAAATAAATTGCCATAACTATCAACAATAGCACCTCTTCCAATAGCGTGAAAATGGGTGAAATCGGACGATAACCCCGCCCACTCCCCATATAACGGTTTTCATTAAAGCTACTAAAAGCGCGATAACTCACTAAATAAACAAGTCAGAGACTTTAAATTTTACACGTAGATAACACATACATTAGCCAGTCAAAGAATTGAAAAATGGGCGTGCCTCCGGCCCCATATAGGTGAAAACCAATATCTCGAGCTCTACTTGACCGATTTCAATCAAATTTGGTACGTAACATTAACCTGATACGCCTATGTTACATTCGGATTATGACCACGCCTACTTCCCATATAACACAAATTTAAGTTCCATCTGATTTTTTGACTTTCCAGTATACAAATCAAGCACTAATGAATATATTGAAATAAAACTTTGTAAAAACTGTGCCTTCAAGATATGCCATTTCAAGTTTAAAAATTGTCAAAATCGAGCCATAACTGTTCAAGACCCCATGTACCGAAATGTGGACCCAAGTGGCCATGGTTGACTTTTTACCGAAATTATCGTTTAATGTATGAGATATATAATTGAAATTCGGACAGAACCCTGTACTGTTAATATTATGTCTGTATGTCACAAATGGATTGAATCGGATGATGATTTCGCTTAGCCGCCATATACCTAAGAGAAAGATTATCGATTATCTTAATAAAATTTAACGGACGTATTTTTCTAATAACGATGCAGCTTTGAGTTTCAAACGGATTAAATCGGGTGAAGAGTTGCCCTAACCTCCATATAACTAATATCATGATTTTCAAACATCCGG
This sequence comes from Bactrocera oleae, assembly GCF_042242935.1. Classification (NCBI taxonomy): domain Eukaryota; kingdom Metazoa; phylum Arthropoda; class Insecta; order Diptera; family Tephritidae; genus Bactrocera; species Bactrocera oleae. The sequence continues at coordinate 9,817,254 of NC_091539.1, forward strand.
TTGATTTTGCTCCTTATATATTGTTAATGGTATGTGAGGTACCTTAATGAAATTCAGCAGTCATCTTTTTCAGCTAATAATATGTAGTAATGCCAAAACTAGATGAATAGGGTCAATGCTACTGTAATTTCTACCTTATATGTACATTGACCCATGAGTAAGATATCTTAGCAAAATTAACTGAACATATAATATTGGATATAATATAGTTTAAAGGTCATTTACAAGTACTACATATGGTAAATGATTTGCCTTTCATATTCACCGGTTTGCCTGGCCAGTTGCAAGAGTAAAAAATTTTCGGTTATACCCGAACTTAGGCCATCCTTACTTGTTTCATACTACATTATTCAATTTGATATGCAAATTCCGAAGCTATTCGCTTCTTTATAGCGTCTGAAATCTCTTGCTCTTCCTTGTTCTACTCTCGTCGGTTGGGGCTAACGATCAGGAATATTCATGATGATCACTTTATTCAACTATTTTGAGTATGTGACTACCACGCTGTGGATTATAGCGTTAGTCCCAATTCCGACAGGAAAAAACCGACAAGTGCATATATAATATATTATATATATTAAGTCACTTCTAATAATAATTTCATGCATATACTTATGTATTATATGTATATTTTTTTGTACATTTCGCGAAGAGTAAAGCGATAGACTGTATATTATATATTCATTAAGCCCTTTAAGCACCTATAATTAATTATCAATTACAACAGCTAGCTATAGTAACTCATACTAAACGCATACAAAAATGTACTCCTCTCGCTCATTGCGGACATAATTTTCAAGCGCGATCCGGTGATTTTCAAGCGCTGATCGGTATCAGCGCTCATCGTCGGTATAGGTGTATATTTGAGTCTAATTCGTAAAAAACGCGTTAATGGTCAATATTAATTGTGATCATTGATTTAATGTAAACATTACATAGCATTCTATATTAGTATATACATAGTTAAGCACATATTTTATAGACATTGTCCTTTAAAAATGAGCGACAAACGATCGCCGTAGTTTAGTCGTTGCATTTGCTTCGAGAAAAGTGTACACGAATTAAACAAAATGCATTACGGTGTCTTTTGGCTATGCACAGGGCTGCTATTACTTGCTGGTGGACAGCTAACAGAGGCCGCGATAAGGCGTACTTTTTATCACAACGATGGTGGGTAAAAAAATGTGTAAAATTATATATTTTATATTTTATATTACAGAATTATACATTTCTTTTTATATATATACTCGTATAAATTCAAGGATATAAAAGTAATATTACATTTATTATTATCTTTTTCCTAACTGCCAATCAGCGAACCCCGGCATGTGCACGGTCAGTGAGACAGTTATTCTCTCACCAGGTGAAACGGCGTATGCCACAAACTTTTGTGCGCGAATGACTTGTGAAAATGAAGATGGTCTTTCCGTAGTTACTAGGTGAGTACAAGACAGAGAGAGAGGGAAAGAGAGAGAGGAGTTAATTAGAGGAAAAGAGGTGACAGCTATAGAGTTTTTTTAATAAATTCGATATGCGGCTTAAGCCTACTTGAATTATTTGTTTTAAGTATTGTAAGAGAAATAGAGACAACGTCAAAATCGGAAAAAACTGTCGAATTTTCACAGTAATTGTAAATAAAGTCTTCCTCTACTTTCGTTCATGACGTCACAGATCAATTTATTTTCCTGCCAAATGCACTTCACGAATAGTAACGGGTAACATACCGTCATAATCTCTAGAATAATAGCTCAAATAATTGAAAAAAATAACCAAGTTACTTTTCGGTATTTAATGTGTTGATCACTATGTATTGTGTTTAAAACCGAGTGGGCGATGAAGGATTTTCCGTTGCTTCAAAGCTAATAACCAGCTTTACTCAGACGTTATAGTTTTCTTAGATTATGCGGACGAAGTACAAATTCTAAATACACTCAACTATGTTATTTCCACTCTCTTTTTTAGTTGTGATGAACAGGCGCCATTTGAAGGTTGCACATTTGGCTTTTATAAGGATCAGAACGCACCGTATCCGCAATGTTGTGAACGCAACCAGGTCTGCGCATAGAAAACAAAGTAATAACAATGGCATTAAGTTGATATTTGGTTATTCAAATGTAAAAGTTTATTTAATAAAGTGATTTTATTTTTCGGGTTTATTGCATTTTACGACTTTGTCTTGGTATGAAACTCGGTATTTAAACAATAGGGTTTTAAAGAAAACAAAATCCTGTAGTATTTATTTGAGGGCTTCAAAAGCTATACAAGTTTTTTTTTAATTTAAGAATTTGTTAAAAGAGAAATTATGTTAGGCTTTAATGCTGGATAATCGGCAATTCAATCTCATATTTCGAGGATGGTTCAATAAATATTTAGTCTTCAAAAGAAAAATCATCTCAAGTCAAGAAATTGTCGAAATCGGACCATAACTGTTTAAGTCCCCAGTTACTGAAGTTGTGGACCCCAGCGCCTATGACTGGCTGACCTTTTACTGAAAATATTGGGCAATGTGTGAGAAAAATTATTGAAATATGGGGAGAATTATTTCCTGGTAAAAGTATGTCTGTATGCCGAAAATGGCTTTCTTTAGCCCCACAAATCTAATTTATGTTTAAATTTTCGAACTTCCGGCTAATCAAATTTAGAGACCGTGTATTCTCCTTAATAGTGTAACTTTATGTTTAAAATGAAATAAAATCGGGTGAAAATTTGCCCTAGTCCCCATATAACTATTATCAGGATTTTAAGCATCCGGTTGACTTTACTCCTTTTATGCTGTTATGGTATGGGAGGTACCTTATTGAAACTCAGAGAGCAACTATTTCTGTTAATAATATGTAGTTATGCCAAAAATAGATATAATCGGGTCAATACCACCGCTTTCTCCCATATACCTAATATAAGCTTTTCAAACTTTCGGCATTTTGGCATTATACTGTATATACCGGTTAATATGTGAAATATTTTAAAGTTATTCGAACGGATCAAAAATGGCCGATTGAGTGGACGCCGGGATCTATTGCGCGGAGATGATCTCAGGCGACCCTTCAAGTTACCGACTGCAGTATCTAGCAGTCGGAAGTCTTTGCGGTCAGGAAAGCTGTTGAGATAGCTAACAACGAAAATGATATAGAGAATATCACTATATACGTCGATAGCCAAGCGACAATTAAAGAAATAATCTCACACTGCATTGTATCAGAGAATATCCTTAAAAGCAGGCAGGCTATAGTTGCTAGCAGAAAGCGGTTGCATATATACTGGGTTCCAGGCTACAAGAGCGTTTCAGAAAACGAATAAGCGGATGAGATTGCCAAGAATGTTATTCGCTTGACTACCGAATTAGTTCAGCAAATACGCAAGTCGTTAAGAACGATACACAACTAAATTTCTGAAAGGGCTGACAGACGGATCAGGATGAAATGGAATGGCCTAAAGACGTGCAGAATCGTCAAGATTATGTGCAAAGCAGCTGAAAGAAAGCACGCAAGCTTTCTACTCACACGGTCTCGAAAAGACTGCAAGACAGTTATTGAACTAGGTACAGGTCACAACTCACTGGCATCACATGCGAGCCGTATGAGCATTATTAACGATGACACATGTAGAAACTCCGGGGAAGTAGGCATGAGAGAGATGTTGGAAAAGCTCCGCTGCTTATGTCCAGCCATATCTAGAACTCGGCTTAGATATCTAGGAGCTTCACAGTTCAATAGACCTGAGAAAGTATTAGAATTAGATATCAAGTCTCTATTACACTTAACAAAAAGCAAAACGATGTAAACTTCCGCTCTTATTATTAATAAACCTTCATCTGGTGTTACAAAGGACCTGTAGGTCTATGTATGGCGTGAAAGCCAGCCATTGCAACCTAACCTAGCCTAACTAAACGTAAAATGTTATTATTTTTTCATTTTACGAAGTTTTAATCGACAGACCGTACATTTGTATTAATTTGGCGTCTTAAACACTAACACAAGATTATCTATTATAGTATCTATAAATAGTAATTCATTTAAACATTACCTCTCTCGCTCATTGAGAGATGATTTGCATGCGCGATCACCGGTCAGCGCTCAGCGGTATAGGTGTACATTTGAGTCTTTTACATTAAAAACTCGTTAACGGTCATGATTACTGCTGATCATTGATTTTATGTAAACATTACATCGCAATGTTATAAGTATATACATAGTTAAGCACATATTTTACATACACTGTTCTTAAAAATGAGCGACGAACGATCGCCGTACTTCAGTCGTTGCAGTTGCTTCGATAAAAGCGTACACGAAGTATACAAAATGCATTACGGTACATTTTGGCTATGCGCAGGGTTGCTATTACTTGCTGGTGGACAATTAACAGAGGCTGCGGTAGGTCGTGCCTTTTATCACAACGATGGTGAGTAACAAAAGGCGTAGAGTTATACATTTTGTACATTTTATACATATATACATACAAGTATATGTATATATAAATATAAGGATATAAAAGTAATATTACAATTATTATTATCTCTCTTCCAACTACCAATCAGCGCACCCCGGGAAGTGCACGGTAAGTGAGACAGTTATCCTCTCACCAGGTGAAACGACGGTAACATCGAACATTTGTGCGCGAATTACTTGCGAAAATGAAGACGGTCTTGCCAAAATTGCTAGGTAAGTACAATAAGTATTAGGCTACTGATGACAGAGAGAAAGAGAGATCGAAAGAAAAAGAGTTGACAGCTAAAGAGTTTTTTTTAATAAATCCCATATGCGGCTTAAGCATATTTGAATTATTTGTTTTTAAAATTGTAAGAGAGATAAAGGTAACGTGAAAAATTGTCGAGTTTTCATAGTAATTGTAAACAAAGGCTTTCCCTGCTTTCATTCACGTCATAATCTCTATTTTCATCTTTCTTCTTAGAATAAAAAAATTTAAATTAAAAAAAAAATTAAAATATAATTGCAACGGAGATCTCCTCCGGTTTCAATTTATGTTTTGATAACTGTGATACGTAAAAATCGTATTGTGCTTAAAATTTACTGGATAGGCAAGGATTTTCAGTTGCTGGAGAACTAACAGATCTGTTCTGAAATTTTACTAGCATACCTAAATAAAAGCGTCGAGCGAAACGTTTTGTACCGCTCTGCGTTAATGCCGACGTGGCATCCCTAAATAAAACTTTACGTAAAATTTTCCCTTCAATGCTGAAGTTTGTGTATTTAGAACTTTTTGACAGTAATTTGCCGCTGCCGCTTTTATTTAGGGAAGGCAGTTAGTTTTATTTTTAATTGGTTACATTGCTGTGAAGATCATGTGTACCGTTATATATGAAATACAATTTATATAGGTCTATACTTGGTTACAGCACAAATAGTGAGAATACAGTGCTGCTTTAACTTCTCTAATTGAGAACGAAAATACAAACTTTACATTTAATCACCTAATATTTCTCCTTTCTGCTTTAGTTGTGGCTCCCAAGCGCCGTTAGAAGGCTGCGAATGGGGCGATCCTAAGGATGCGGATGCGCCATATCCGGAATGTTGTGAACGCCACCGGATCTGCGCATAGAAAAAAGCATAATAAGGGCATTATGTTTATATTCGGTTATTCAAATGTAAAGTTTATTTAATAAAGTTATTTTGTTTTTCTGGTTTATTGCATTTTGCGTCTTTGTAATATAACTTGTACGTTTGGAACTTGGTATTTAAAAAATGGGGTGTTGAGGAAAAATCTTGTTGTTTTTTTCAAGAGATTTAAAGGTTATACAAGCACTTCAATCTCATCCGCCAATAAATATTTAGCCTTCAATAGAAAAACGAGCTGTGAGGAACGTCATGAAAGAACGTCACGTTGAAGAAGCACTTTTTCTTCGCCAAATAGGATCTGAAATTTTAGCCTTTCCTAAGTATCGATAAAGATCACAGCTTGTGAATCCTGGAAAACGATGGTAGTCTAGTCTACGGTTTCTTTGGAGATGATTCGTCAGTGAAGACCACTGCTGCGTTCTTGCTATGGTCTCTGGTGTATACTAGTAGTTCTATGTTCCATCTCTCCTCAATGGTTACGAAACCACGCAGAAACTGCTTTTAAAGTGCATTCGTTTCCTTGTTCATAAGACTACTTGATCCATATTACTAAATGAAAGTGACACACTCAATCCCCGCCACTGGATTGCAAATGCCTGCGAACCATTTAAACTTACGTGCTCGCTGGTATACGTGATATGTATGCCCATGTAAGAGTCCATTCAAGATTATTGACATTTTACACGCGCAAAAATTTTCTAATACCATTAAAATGTTCAAAGCTTATGGCAAGAATATTTTACTGTAGCGACACTAAAAACACATTTTGTGTCTTCGTTAACCTTTGCTGACTGTGTTGAGGGATTTCCTTTAGTTGGATAGTTATATAATACTTTGCAGTGGTATGAGTGATATGGTATGTCTTTAAGACTAACAGAATTGTAGAAATATTGAATAATTTGGCAAAATCTCCGAATGGCTGTTGAATTTTTTTAGAAGCCTTATTGCTTTAAAGTTCAGACGGAAGCTTGATATGGCTTTCGAAGAAAGTTGAAACAATTACGAAGTATCAGTTACACACCTAAGGCATTTTGCTGTGCCGTTCTCTGTCAGTAAAATGTTTTACGAATACATCAATCGGAGCCGAACTATTTTTAAAGACGCTGGCCCAAGGGTTCGGTTTATTAATAGCGATGGTATAGGTTAACCTATATTGACTTAAAACTCATCATAGAACTAAAAATTCTGGAAACCGTACAGTGTAAAATTCCATTTAATAGCTAGTGCAACAATATTAATAACAATATTAATTTCGTCTATATTTTTAATTTTGGAATATAAGACGAGTTAAAGTTGTTATCAAAGTATTAGAAACCATTTCCCAAATAATTTAAGGAATTGCGCCGAGTTAACAAACCACGGCTCGATAAAAATCCAGTTCCGCGCTAATTACTTAGAACCGACTGCCGTGAGAAGGCTTAAAATATACAACAATACTGTTATATGATATTAAATTAGCTGCAACTACTATAACATTACGGTAGGTCATATAAAAGCTCAATGTGTATACATACGTATTTGTTTTTAAATTTTGCGAAGAATTAATCGACATATATATTATATATAATATATTTATTAAGCCCCCTTAAGCACTTACTGGTGTAATTAATTATCAATTATAGCACCTATAAATAGTTACTCATCCCAAACTCATACAAACATTTACCCCTCTCGCGCATTGCTGAGCTAATTTGTATGCACTATCACCGATCGACGCTTAGCGTCGGTGTAGCTGTACATTTGAGTCTTATACTTTAAATACTAATTAACGGTGATAATTACTGCTGATCGTTGCTTTAATGTAAACATTACATAGCCATGTTATAAGTATATACATAATTAAGTATATATTTCATAGACATTGGCTTTAAAAATGAGCGACGAACGATCGCCGTAGTTCAGTCGTTGTATTTGCTTCGAGAAAAGCGTACCCGAAATAAACAAAATGCATTACGGTATATTTTGGCTATGCGCAGGGTTGTTATTACTTGCTGGTGGACAGCTAACAGAGGCCGGGACGTCAACTGCCATTTATCACGACGATGGTGAATTATATACTTTGTCTATATATATATATAAAATAAATGATATAAAAGTAATATTAACTTTAATTACAATCTTTCTTCCAACTGCCAATCAGCGCATCCCGGCAAGTGCACGCTCGGTGAGAAAGATATCCTCTCACCAGGTGAAACGACGATAACAGCGAACATTTGTGCGCGAATTTCTTGTGAAAATGAAGATGGTCTTGTGGGACTTGTTGGGTGAGTACATGATATTAGACGATTCATGAATTATTTGTTTTTAAAATAGTAAGAGAGATAGAGACAACGTTCAAATCGGAAAGAACTGTCGAATTGTCACAGTAATTGTTAAAAAAGTATGTTCTACCTTGACGTTACGGATCAATTTATTTTCCTGTCAAATGCACTTAAAAATAGTAACGGAACAAACCATCATAATCTCTATTTCTATGATTTTTGTTAGAATAACACCTTCAATAATTGAAAATATAAAACTAAAGTTACTTTAAGGTTTCTATTTATGTTTTAGCGACTGTAAGAGAAGTGTATTACAAGTATGTTAAAAATGTAGTGGATGGAGAGTGATTTCGGGTTGCTGAAAAGCTAACAGCCAGTTTTACTCTGAAGTAATAGTTTTTCGAAGTTTAGCCACTGTGAAGATATAGTGTAGCGTTATGTAGAAAATACAATTTCAATAGGTCTATACTTGTTTACAGCACAAATAGTTACAATAACGTGTGCTCTAACTTACCTAAACTCACAATAAGTACATATAAGTAGTATCAAATAAAACATTAACTAATTGAGAATTACAGCATACGCAATTATGCGAACAAAGTACAAACCATACATTTACTCACCTATATTATTTCCACTCTCTTCTTTAGTTGTATTCCCCAGGTGCCGAAAGAAGGCTGCGTGTGGGGCATTGCTAAGGATAGGAGGGCGCCATATCCAGAATGTTGTGAACGCTACCAGATCTGCTCCTAGAAAATGAAGTAACAACGACGGCATAATGTTTATATTCAGTTATTCAAATGTAAAGTTTATTAAATAAAGTGCTTTTATTTTTCTGGTTTATTGCATTTTACGACTTTGTAATATAACCTGTGTATGTATGGAACTCGGTATTTAAAAAATGAGGTTTTGAAGAAACCAGAATCCTGTAATATTTATTTGAGTTCTTAAAAAGTTATACACGTTTTTTTAAATTTCAGACTTTGTTAAAAGAGAAGTTATGTTATGCTTTAGAGCTGGATTCTGCAGCATAATCGGCAATTCAATTTCATATTCTGAGGATAGTCCAATTAATATTTAGGTCTGGCGGCGCTAATCTCCTCAAACGACTCAAATTTCTGCGCGGTGAATGTCTTTTACACGTCTGAAGCAAAAGAAAGTCGTACGGAGCCTAAACTAGAGAATACGGTATATGGAGCAGAAGTTTGTAGCCTAGTCCGGTCAATTTGGCGCAAATGCCTCTTTGCCAAAAGGAGTCATTTTATCTATTCTAAATATATTGATGAAAATTAAATTTTGTGAATCTCGGAATACGGTGGTAATTCCCTTCCCGGCCAATGGAACAGTATACGCTTTCTTTGGAGAAAATTCGATGGTGAAGACCACTGCTGCGCCCTTTCTTTAGTCTCTGGTGTGTACTAGTGGTTCTATGTTCCATCTCTACTCAATAGTTACGAAACAACGCAGAAGCTCCTTTTGAAGAGCATCCGTTTCCTCGTTCATAAGACTACTTCATTCATATGACTGAATAAAGGCGACACACCTAATCTTACCTTGGGTGAGTCCTGATTTTTTTGGCACCAAGGAAGCTGTTGTTTTTGGCATAAATTTTGAATAACTGATTAATTTAATGTTAAGAATTTTCGCTATAGTGATTAGACGACAGTTTGATATTGCTTTGGAGGTAATTTGTACCGATGACGCATTAGTAATCACACACCTAGGGAATTCGGCTTATTCGTCTTCCGATAATACCATAAATATGTTTCACGAACAAATCAATCGGATAAGACTAACCTTTAAAGACTTTAACCCAAAAATTTCGATCGAGTCACAGTCTCGATTGACTTTAAGGCATCATGGAAACTGAAGAAATAAATACTCTTGCAGGGTCTAATAGCTTGAGCAATTATATTGATTTCGTCTATATTCTTAATTTGGCATAAAAGATCGGGTCTCGTTGTTGCTGTGCTCGTAGAACGGTCGTTCGGTTAAAAATCCGAGTCCGTCCCGATTATATAGACACGACTGTAGTGGGAACGATAGTTATCGGTTATCATGTTTCCTCCAAATTCATGAAAATTGTTCAATTATGACGCCGTGGAAAAATTTTCGATACATATCACTCTTACTTTAAACTCCAGCGTTTTTTAGATGCTTTGGGGTTCTTAGGAGAAGACCTAGACTCAGAATTAAGATTTATAATCTATACCTTACAAAGAATTTAATCGTCTATCAAAAATATATAGTAAGCTTTACTTCAAACAAAATTGCGTTATTCATAAATAAATATTTCCAACCTTAACCTTGCGAATCGCTCATTCACACAAGATGCGGTTAATCATAAATCTAATTTATTCGACTAGGGAAGTAGGTAAATATGTAAAATAGAAATGACAAATCGCATAAACTTAACCGCTGAACAACTGGAAAATTTACAAAATTCAATTTCCTCGACGCATTCAAGCATACGGTAAATTGTACAAACTGCAAATCGGAAAATGTACGTAGGTGGAACAACAAGCAACAACAAATGGTAAACAGAGAATACTCGAAAGTGTAGTATACGTTGAGGCGATAAATCTGTGCGTGTGCTCCAAAATGTGGCATTGAGCGGGCGGGATATTTCAATGTCAAGTTGAGGCAAGTAAAGAGTTGGTAAACACATCATGTGTTTGGTCAGGATTCGATACATTTTTCTTAGGTTATGGTTATCTAGGCTATATTATTTTTTGTTGCTTAAGATGGTACAGACTATTGTGCGTTAGTATGTGTAAGCAAGGTTTACATATACTTTATAAGATCTCCGCTGATTGCTGCTGGGTGTTACCAACTTCGTGGCGAACTTAGCGTACCTGTTTAGGGTATAAACTATGTCTTATATACCATACTATGGTCCTTAGCAGAAGACGTTATATTCTATCCATGTCATGAGGAAATTTGAAGTTGTTTTCGAAGATGCACTCGAAAATAGTCGGTTTAAAGAGACATTGTAGTATTTTTATACTGAATTGAGCGTCTGAAGTGGCTATTTATGTCTTAGACTCGCAGTTCAAATAAATTAGGCCTAACAGTCCCGTTTGAGATTCCATGTTTGGAGAGAAGCACAGCCAGTGTTGTAACAACTTTCATTTAAGGATGCGGACCTGCAATGTTTGATGCTTTAATACTTCACCTTTCTCTTTTTTTCCCTCTTTATCTCTTCCTCTATGGCTCTTACCATATGTGATCCTTTCAACTTTGGAGAGCATAGCGTAGGTCCAAATTCTGACAAATATATGATATTAAGTTAGTTACAACAACTATAACTTTAGGGCAGGTCATGTGTAAGCTCAGGGAAAATAAATACTTATTTTTTTATATTTTGCGAAGAATTAATCGACATATTATATATTTATTAGGTCCCCTTAAGCACTTACTGGTGTAATTATTTACCAATTATAGCATCTAGAAATAGTAACTCATCCTTAACTTATTCAAACATTTACCCCTCTCGCTCATTGCTGAGCTAATTTGCCTGCGCGATCACCGGTCAGCGCTCAGCGTCGGTATAAGTGTACATTTGAGTCTGTTACGTTAAAAACTCATTAGCGGTGATGATTACTGCTGATCATTGATTTAATACAAACATTATATACCATTATATATATTTGTAAGAATATAATTAAGCGCATATTTTATAGACACCGTTGCTTTAAAATGAACGACAAACGATCAACGTAGCTCAGTCGTTGCATTCGCTGCGAGAAAAGCACATACGAAGTCAACAAAATGCATTACGGTATATTTTGGCTATGCGCAGGGTTGCTATTACTTGCTGGTGGACAGTTAACAAAGGCGTCGAAGGGGCGTGGCTATTATTACGACGATGGTAAGTAAAAAAAAAGGTGTGCAATTATATATTTTGTCTACATATATAAAAGTAATATTAACTTTTACTACTATCTCTATTCCAACTGCAAATCAGCGAACCCCGGCAAATGCACGCTCACTGACACAGTTATTCTCTCACCAGGCGAAACGGCGATATCTTTGACATTTTGTGGACAACTTACGTGTAAAAATGAAGAGGGTCTTGGAGAAACTGTAGGGTTAGTATAAAATGCTAGACTTATCATGACAGAGAGGGAGAAAGAGCGAAAGAGAAGGAAAAAGTTAAAGCTACTTAAAGTATTTGTCTTTAGTGTAGTAAGAGAGATAGAGACAACGCCAAATCGGAAAGGACTGTCGAATTTTCACAGTAATTGTAAACAAAGTTTTTACCTGTCAAGTGCATTCTATAAATATTAGCGGAACGTAACGTCATAGAGCCTACTAGCATCTTACTTTTTAGCATACAAAATAATTGAAATAAAACAACTTGAAGTAACTTTTCAGAGTAAAATTACAATAGCGGTCGCTTCCGTTTTCGATGTTTTGATGACTGTGATAGAAGTGTGCTATGTTTAAAACCTAGTGAACAGGTTAGAATTTTCAGTGAAGAGTGTGCACCGTTAGATATGAAATACAATTTATATAGGTCTATACCTACTTACAGCACAAATAGTGAGAAGATTGCTGTTCGAACTTCCCTAACCTCACTTTATATATATATAGTGTCACATTAAAGGTTACTTAATTAAGAATTGCAACATATGAAGTTATGCGAACGAAGTACAAACTTTACATTTCCTCATCTAAATTAATTCCACTCTCTACTTTAGCTGTGGTTTCCATGCGCCGTTAAAAGGTTGCCAATGGGGCGATTTTAAGGATGAGACGGCGCTATATCCAGACTGTTGTGAACGCTACCAGATCTGCGCATAGAAAACGAGGTAACAACGATGGCATCATGTTGACATTTGGTTATTCAGATGTAAATTTAATTTAATAAAGCGATTTTATTTTGCTGGTTTATTGTATTTTACGATTTTGTAATATAATCTATACGTATAAAACTCTGTATATAAGTTTTTCTAAATTTCAGAATTTGTTACAAGAGAAGGTGGGTTCGACAATAGTGCTGGCTTCTGTAGCATAATCGGTACTTCAATCTCATTTTATCAACTTTTCTTCTTTATGAGGTCTTCAACATTTCCTTCTGGGTATTACAAACTTCGTGTAAAACTTAATATACCCTTTTCAGGATATAAAGACATGAAATATCCGTGGCATTGTTTGCTGAAGGCAAATGCCAATCTTGCGTATATCTAATAGAGTAAGTACATAACTAAATATATGTAAACATACATATATTCTTTCAAAAAGGCTCAACAGCTCTCAAATGCTTGAATTTTACTGATATCCACAGTAGTAACTTTTGTTTATGTAATGCTGTAAATATGCTTACGCCGAGTACCGGAAACTTATTTATATAATATATAAGTTTCATTTACTCGTAAGAATATACATCCACCTTTCTTCGTGAACTACTGCTTTCTTTCTTCACAAATTACTGCTGCTCTTCTTCTGATTGTCGCTTTAATGCAAAGCAGTTTAGTCAAAGGCAACGATAATGCTGATTTCCGTTAAATTCAAATCCGGTAAAATTTTCCTTACATTTGGCTGGGTTTTTTTAGCTCATGAGCACACTCAAGCAGTCATCATATATTCTTTTGATCTTCTAAAACATATTAGTGTAGATTTAAGTGCAGAAAGATTATTCCGCATATCGACAGAACTGGAGTGCTTTTTCAGAATTATGCAAGAACATTAATGGATTCGGAAATATATATAAAACTCTGTCGACAGTGCTTGAGTTCTAATGGCACATGCAAGTATTTAATGAATGAGTTAGATAGGATTAGTAAAAACAATTTTAACAATACAAATATGTAATCAAAAGTTACTTAGGAGCTCACGTGGCACTTACCAAATCTTAGTATGTAAATTTGTTTAGCACTTTACACATTTTTACACACTTTTGAATTCACTTATCGCAATTGCGCACAGTTCACTTTAAAATATAAACGTCAAAGTGATATAAGCTGCGCAACAGCATCAATGCGATTTCACAGGGTGCACAACGTGAAAAACGTTCACTGTTTAATTATTTTTGTCTTATTATATTTTTTTTTATTTCTGCCTCTTTTTTAAATTTTCTTTTCTTTTTATTAAAAAATATAGCATGCGCTGTAATTCAAATTTCACGCTTAATACTTTCTGCTCCGCATTCTTTTGTTTGACGGCGCTTATTCAAGGTAATCACACTAACTGCAGTTATTAAATTTTCTTTGTGGCAAGAAAAAGAGTGTGTATGTACTTTATATATGACATTAAGCAACTTACTACATAGAATCAAAACAAAATAAATTTTAATAACTCAAATGAATCCAAGAAAGCTGAAGAAAACCTCAGCAACAAGGCAGAAAAATAATAATAGGCAAACGGTGTTAGTCCTAATTAACGCAGCTTAGGCAAACTCATGTAAAAGCTTACAAAAATGCAGTTATTTCCTTTGTTTTGTGAATAAGCCGCTATTATTGAAATACAATTATAATTAAAACTGAATTAAAATATTTTCTGTTTCAATTTAAAGTTAAAAAAAATGTAATACACTCATGTGAGGCACCCAGTTCATTCTTTTTTAAGCAGCAGCTGATCATCAATATTAAAATATTAACAAAGCTGTCAAAGCGGAAATAAGTTTGAACTTGTGCTGTGAAACCATGATTAATGGGTGAAACGATAGATTAAATCTTCTTTAAATTAAGAAATATTAAAATATATGTATTAAAGAAAAATTAAAAAATAAATGTTAATTATTGTAATAGGAAATTAAATGCAAATGTTATTTGGATTTTGGTGTTAATTATGGAATTCGTAATCGGAAGCTGTAGTGCTAAGCAAGTTTGCCAGGCGAGCATAGCTGGGTGTTCTTGTGGATGGCTCTGATGGCCATGAGCTTTTAACAGTTATAATTGCGCATATTTATACATAGATACGAGTAAATATATACATCTTTATGGATTGTTTGTGGCGTTATTTTATTGTTGAAAGATTGTAAGTGCAGGCTGCTCGATCGAAGTTTCCAAAACACGCTGAGTACAATATATTAGGTAAAGAAAAAAGTTCGTTCGGTTTTTTATTGATTTTTCAAAAGATGACTTGTGTACATTTGTCCGATTTAAGTCAAATATGCGCCGTTTTGTTCGAGATGCCAACTTCATTATACCCCTCTCGTAGAAGACTGCGTCCCTATTGCCAAAAAACTCGGAGAGCCAATTTTCACAGGCCTCTCTTGAGGCCAACTTCTCACCATTAAGCGCGTTCGCCATGGGCAGGAAAAGATGGTAATCACTTGGTGCCAGGTCCGGACTATAAGGTGGGTGCAAGAGAACCTCCCATCCGAGCTACAGGTGCTTCTGGCGAGTCACCAAAACGTGTGTGGCCTGGCGTTGCCCTGATGGAACACAATTCGGCCTCTGTTGATCAAAGATGGCCTCTTCTGGATGAGTGCTGCCTTCAAGCGGTCCAGTTGTTGGCAGTAGAGGGCCAAATTGAGCGTTTGGCCATAGAGGAGCAGCTCGCAGTAGATGATTCCTTGCCCATCCCACCAAACACACAGCAAAACCTTCCTGGCCGTCAGATCGAGCTCCTTTTTGAATCCAAGGTTATGCAAATGGTTCCAAACGGTTTTCTGGCTTATCTTTAGTTCCTCAGCAATTAAATAAGTGCTCACGTCACGGTCTGTTTCCACTATTTCCATGATTTTATCGCAATTTTCGACGACAGGCCTCCCGACGCGTGGTGCATCTTTGACATCGAAATTACCGGAACGGAACCTAACAAACCACTTTTGTCCTGCTTTTTCAGCCGCTTTGGCTGCTTTTTCGCTTTGATCGAAGAAAAATTGTAAAATATAGCGAATTTTCTCTTTGTTGGTGTCCATCTTTGACGAGCACTCACAACGAACTGAGTAAATCAATCGAAAAACTGTCAAAGACAAACTTTTAGCGCGAATAAACACGTTTTCAGCGCCGTATAGTATGACATGATGCGACAGGTAACACTAGTACTATGGACAATAACGCCATCTCTTAGATAAAAACCGAACTCTCTTAGATACTTGACCTAATATTATAGTCTTCTCAATAGGCTCTTAAACGTTATGTTAGCGAAATTATAAAAATAAAATTTCGTTTTAAAATTAATATTGAAAATTAGAAAGCAACTTTTTTTATTTTTATTTTCAGTATTTGCATATACAATATATACATATACGTATATGTATGTATTTCTTTTTGCGCTATTAAAAATGTACCAAAAGACTAATTGTGTTCATTTTGATTAATTAGACATTATTACAATTGGCACTTAAAAAATCTCATTGAAATTCAGTGTGCTTCATTAGATACGAATTTTCACAATTTTGTCTAAGGTATTAATTTGTCCTAGGTATAATTAGTTAGCATTTCAGAGGTATAGTTGCGCATTAAAACTACTAATTGATGGCTAGTTGAATACTAAGGTATGTCAGCTTATATACATATGTACTATATATATACATACTACACTAATTTGTAATTGCAATGCAGAAAATTGAGAAAACGGTACATTTTAAAAGTTTTGTGTTTTTTGTGGAGCGTCAATGAGTGAAAATATATCAAAGTGATCACTTCATATTTATTAAAGAGTTGCACTTTCCTGCAATATCTTTGATTGTTAATTTCTTGCTTTAAAAGAAAGTTGATTAAAGCTTATTATTTGTTTTTGTGATATACAAGTATATGCGTGATAAAAAGCAACGACCAGAACGTGTAAAAATATATATAAATGATCAGCGTGACGAGCTGACTCGATTAAGCTATGTCTGTCTGTCTGTCGGTCAGTCAGAATATATGCGAAGAAATCTTTCAGTTTTTAAGATATCGTCTGAATTTTTGCCCACGTCTTTTTCTCTCCAAAGGGCTGCTCATTTGTTAAAATCGTTATAGGACCACAATACCATAAAGCTGCCATACAAACTGATCGATCATGCTGAAGTCCTTGTATGGAAATTTAGCTCAGAAAACTATAGCATATGGCTGCCATACAACCATGACCGATGAGAATCCAAAAAACAATATTTTTATACCCTTTTATGCTAAAAAAAATCAATCGGTATTGGCTGCACCAATGCTATAACTTTTTTTTCTTTTCTTCCGTATCGTAATACTATTTAATGTTTTATACCCAAAATCGTAGTTTTCCAACGTCATCATTTTTGCTAATTCATACTTTCCGTTATTTATTAAATACATATATATTTATCGGAATATTGTAAATATATGTATATGCCTCTTAAAATTGATATTATAGATTCATATTTGTAAAATACTCATACTTGTACTGGTACTCAAAATTATAGTTGTATTCATAACACATGTATTTATTCTCCTTGTTTTTTTCCTTCAGCATACAAATACGTTTTGTACTACTCATACTCGTTATACTAATACTCATATTCATACTTGTACTCATATTCAAAATATATTTCTTTATAATTTTTGTTTTCTCACTTAAGCCAACTAAAACTTCGAAAACTTCTTCAAACTCATATTCATATTTAAATTATATTTATTTCTGTTATCTTTCTTCGGCCATCAAATATTATTCTGCCCATATTGCAAATTAATTAGAGCCACTGCCGTCCAACTTACTAATATTACAAGCTTGGTTAATACAAACTGTTTTGCTGTTAATTTGTATCCATTATCGTTTTAATTAACACTGAGCTGAACTAAACATATTTCTTTTATAAGTCCATACGGCTGAATATGTTGTCTCTAAGTTATCTTCATCATATATACGGAATCAACTTTTGCGCCACTTAAGTAAACACTTTGTCAGCAACTTTTTGAGCAGGCGACTCCTACGCAAAGGACAAGCCACTGACGCTACATGTTTGTGCATACACACCCCTATACATAACATACTTATGTCACATGACACTGCTAATCGAGTCATGCACACCGACACATAATCTCTAATTATTTTATTACGGTTTTAATCAAAGTTTGCCGTTAACAATAGTGTGTCTTTTATTAATATTTTCTCACCTGCAGGCACGGCCGATGAGAAACTCCCTTTTCTCCTGTATCTGTTTGGAAAAATAATAAAATCGTAGCTGATTGAATTGAAAACAAGATCAGTAGAGGTTTTTGCTTAACAGATTATTCGCAGTAACACTCGTTTAAATTTTAAGAAAAGCTGCGGCTGTGCTACCTTCTCGCAATAGTCAGCCAAAAGGTCGTTAAGCCTATCACAGTCAAATGGATCTGGTACAAATGTCACAGATAACCAATACAGGCACCCAATTTGTAGCCTAACAGTCGTATTTCGCGTTATTTATCGCAGAGATTAGCGTCTCTATCTGACTATTTTTCTAAAAAGTTATGTTATTAGTGCAAGGTAAGCGGAACTTCATGGTAGACCCGCGGAACATGATCTTTTTTCACTACTTGCTATTAAGTAGTTTACTAAATCATCTTTGCATGAGTCATATTTTTTTCCAAATGTAATTGAAGTTCAATAATTCAACAAAAACAGACGATTTTCTTATAATTTTTAATTAGTTGATCCTAGAACCAGAGATTAAATACCTGTGAACGACGCTTTGGTTTATGTTCCAAAAGGTTTGAGAGTCTTTGAATAATATGCATCTTTGCAGTTTCGATAATGTAATATCGTTGAAGCTCAATATATATAATTAGATCGAATTCTATTAAATATTGACCTCAAAAATCACAGCAAGTGTTGGAGAGCAAAAATCTTCGAAAAGGGACCCTGGTCAAGTACAACATAACGCTCCAATCGTCCTCATTTCATAATTTGAAATTTCAAATTAAGCCCAGCTTTTCTCCTCTTAGACTTGGTCTTAGTGTTTCTGTAGCTTTCACCCGCTGGAGCCACGTTGAAACCTTTCAGGACTGTAGAGACTGCATCCAATCGGACTAAATTCTTTACCAGTGTGTCCACAAAGTTTTTTGGCTGAATTATTATGGTTCTGATACGCATAGCTCACTCTTTTGGATACTCCAAGATTCACGAATATTCATCGGATATTAGAAATCCTCACGCTTTTGTGTTTCAAATTCACAAGTTATTCATAATTGGATATTCGACAACGTTCACGGCCTTAGTATTCTGAGTTCCCAAGACCCTAGTAATTGCATATTAGACGTCGTCCACCTCTTATGAGTTTCGTGATTGCATATGTCATATCGAGGGTAAAAGGCTTAAAACAAGATGTGAATCAATATCAGTAGTATGATAATTAGCTGGAAAGAGTCCCTAGATTGAAATAATGTACACCAAGCAAAACTAACCTTGTCGAAATATCCAGTGAGACAATTACTGCTGGAGATATTAGGATTTCAGCGAAAAATACATTAACTTCTTAACCATCGAGTTAAATTACGGGTTCCACAATTGTATTAGTTTATGGGTTCGATCTCACGTGAAGAAAGGTTTGTAAAAAAATAGTTTTTCAACAGAAATTAGGTTTCAGGATCCTTAACATATATTATAACATTTAAAAAAAAAGTACCGAAATTATTTCTTTTTTACAAGGACTTGTACTTAGTTTGGGTTATGAGCTCGATATTAAAAAAATACAAGAGTTTTTTAGGACAGTCGGTTTTCGTTTGTAAAAATATTATTGAAGAGTAGTTCTTATGCGAAAAAGTCCGCTTAGCTTAGCTTAGCTTAATAAATGCCGTTCTTGTTATAAAAATTGACAGTGCCTTAGCGAAGTTTTGTCTATCTAAAAAGCGAAATAAACGCTTAGTTACTTATTTAAATCTAGGCCGTTTCTATTTTGTGACACAACGCTGTATATCGTTGCTTATCAGCTGAAATAGCCTTATATCTTATACAGGCGTCATCCATAAGTATTTTAAATTTTTTCGAAAGTCGAGTTTTAATATAGTAACTTTTTTTACACAAATATATACAATCCGAAAATGTTTATACATTTTTGGTTTAAAATTTTAAATGCTTTTAAAATATTATTAATGATAAATACTGTTAATTTGTTGTGCAAGTGAAGCAAAGTTTTATAAAAAAAAGTTCGCAAATATAGAAAATTTTAAAATAACAAATAATATTAATATATTTTTTCAAATTATAGAAAAAAAAAATAAATTTTTGTTTCGAAAATTTTCAATAAAAATTAGCGCTAAACATATTATTAGTAATTGGGTTTGTAAATTGTTTTTGTGAAAGTGAAAAATATTTTCTATAAAAAACTAAAATCTTAAAATCACAAAATTATTATAACATTTTGGTTTAAAATTTTTAAAACGCTATAAAACTCAAAAAGAGTTTTTTTTATTTTTTCAAATATTTTAAAATACTAAGCAGCTTTACAAAGGATTATTTAGGATAGTCTCAAATAATTTAAGAAAATTAATAAAATTTCTGTAAAAGTATTCACAAAGTTTAATATTTTGCAATCAGCAAAAGGTTTAAATGTATGCTTATAGTTTTTTAAATGCTATAATTAAGAGGGTTTAAAAGCATTATTCATGAAAAATATTTTAAATTTTTTTTGAAACTAACATTTGTTTAGGTCAATTATATCAATATTTTCAAAAGTAAAACAATAATTGCGTATTTTTTTTAGATTAAAATTTAAATTTTAAAGCACCAAAAAATTTGTTTTTTTATTTATATTTTTGAAAAACTTTAAAACATTTATGAGCATTAAGACATATTAACTTAAATAATTACTATCAATATATTTTCAAAATGAATTAATATTTAAGATAAAATCTATCAAAATATACATTTTTAAAATCTCAACAAAATTTAAAAAATGTCTCAAAAAAACTATAAATTTTTGTTTTGAAACTTTAAATAATTTTGAACACTGAAAGCCATTAAAATATTATTTTCGTTAACCACAAAACAATATTTTTCCGGTTTTTTCATTTTCCAAACTAGAAATAAAGGCAAATATTTGTTTAAAAAATTTTTAGTTGAAAAAAACTTTAAATGTAACGCTGACTAACTTTAAAAAAATATTATTTAACTTTTTTTTCTATGCAAAGTCTACATATTTCCACTTATCTACTTTTATTTCTGATTACCAATTTCAGCTATTTACAGCCGCACTGCTATGCGTACATGTGCGATAATCCTCAAGCACACTTTACATACTTACATATATGTATATACGTACATGTATATACACCATTATGCTTCCAACTTTTCCATCTCAAAAACCTGCAAAGCATTTGCTGCTCTTCAAAATTTGTGTGTAACATTCCAAGTTTAACAGGTGGCCTTTGTGCTATAACAGATGGTCTGCAAACTGTTAACAGTGTTTACATTTACTGGGGCTCCATCTCTGACGCAGGCGATGTTCTTTATAGTTTCTATGTTGCGCTGTTTTGATAACATTTTTCGTTAACAGTGAGATGTTATTTGGCTTGGCTATTAAGGAAGAATGGTGGAAAATAACCGCTCTATTTATGATTAAGGAATTGAATAGATTGTTTGGGATATGCAGTATCTACTTTGAAGTATTATTAGACTCTGATGTGTCAGGAAGTAGGCAATCCCTTTATCAGGTTGACTGACTAAAAGAATCAGTTGAGTATACTGCCCAAATCTCTGAAAAGGTACTCTTTGATAAGATTTGTAGTGTGTTCTTGTAACACAAAAATGTGGTTAAGTTCCATTATTTTATATCGAGTTTTGGGCTCCATACATTCGGCTTGGCAAAAGCTCAGAGGTTAAGGCAAAGATTCTTAGAAATCATTCTAGATATTGAAAAGTCTACTCTTGAATTTTCGACTTAGGGCAGTCTTTAGCAACTGCAAGCATGGACCGAGAAAGCTACTTTTTTACTTTGCTAAGAACCGAGAACTTCATGATCTTTTTACCCGATCTAATTAATGAAACTCCAATCCGCTTGTGTCGAAGCTACTCCAGACGTATGAGAAACGACTTGATTTATATTGTGTATGAGATCTATAAACAATATTTGACCTAAATTGTGTTCGTAGGTATACGAGCAATTGCAGACGATTGGTGAAAGACTTAACTCATATTAGAGATTGAGATGTGGATTCGAGATGGAGATGTACACCCGGATTCTTTTGTATACTTATCGACACTAGTTCAGACGTATGATGAAGAATTCATACAAGAGAATAAAATATGTATCCGATATTCGGTTTCTATTGTATTTGTAACAACACGATTTCATCAGAATGTTGGAGTTCATAATTTATGTTAGAATATATAATGAGTTATCGAGCCAACCTTCGAATCTAGTCAAATTAAAATTATGCTTTGAAGCTTTCGAGTCGGATTCAAATTCAGAGGTTTTTAAAATGAAAAAGATTCCTACGTAACCTCAGCAGTTTTTAGAGTTAGCTTGTAATTACTCAGAGTAAGTTTACTTAATTGAGGGTAACTCTGTTTGGAAATATTTCAAGCTTTAAGGTTATATATGATTTTCAATAAATCTGGTTGTATTGAGCAATATATCGAAGTTTGAATACCATATATTTATAGGTTAATCAGTTTCAAGTCTTTCCGACTTGCCGTCTGTTAAGACCACATCCTCCACTAAGCAGCCGAACTCTTTAATTCGCCAGCAGTATGCTCTTAGCAAACTGTTGCATGGATTTAACGGCTCTCCAGCCCGCTGCGGCTTCCGCCGCTTGACCACCACCGAGTCGCATAAAAACATCGCCATTCACCCAACGCTGTTGCGCATCTTACTTCGTAACAGCGAAATGTTAACTTAACAGTCGGCCATGCCATAAATAACAACATCGCCTATTGGCCGGACTCAGTTGCTGTAAAACTCGCGCCGGTAACGGTTCCACAACGTAAAACGAGGTTTACGCGCTGAACGCTTGTGGTTTTCTGAATAATTGAGCAAATAGAGAAAATAAATAAAATTAATGAAAATAAAATTGTGTATGAGAATTTCGTTCAAGGCAGAAATGTGTAAGTGATTATGTGCGCGAAACCGAAGAAAGCTTTCAAAAATTAATAAACAAATAGGAGTGAGTGTGCGCTGCTGCCAAACGCTTGACCTCCAATTGTTGTTGATGTAAAAATGCTGCAGTGAAATTGTTCTCAAGCAGCAAACAGAAAAAAAGCAATCCTCTTTCCGGTGGCTGCCTTCCAGCGTGTCGAACTCTCAACCAATTTCGTGTTTTTTTTTGGATTTTTTTTCGGCTTTTTATGCGTGTACATACATACGTACATAGCTGTCAGCTGTGCGTTATACCAATTATTCTGGTAATTAACGGTCTTATCGTAGCTTAGATAGCGCGTACAATGTAATGCTGCTGTTAACGGTTCGTATGTGTGCATGATTAACACACATATATACATACAAACAAGTATATGACATCAATGTAGCGTGAATGGGTGCGTAGAATTATTTTCGGTAGCCAAAAAAAGGCGCATATATGTATGTGCTGATGACTATTTGTGATTGGCAGCTGGCTTGATTCATTGCGAAAGGTAAATAAAAGCGAATTGTCAGCTCCCATCGATAGGCGATATGTTAAAATAAAGCGTAAACTTTGTTGGCGACAAGTGCGGCTGAGCGTTAATTTATTTTACAAGTAGACAGTTTTATTTTTGTTTTTTGTAAACATTGTTTATAATAACTGTGTCGATTCATAGTTCTAATTAATTTGCTATGTATATTTTGTTGTGTATATATATATATGTACATATATTTTTGTTTATATACCAAAAATTTGTTGGTCATGCTGCAATTTTGTTAATGAGTTCGAGAGCAACAGGGAAAAATAATACTAATACATAAAAGAAAATTAAAATAAAAAATAAATTCCAAAAATGTTAGTACAATGTTTTAAATATTAACAAAAATTTTAATATTAATAAAATATAGTATAATAAATATCCCAAAAATTGATGAAAAATATTAAATCGAATAAAAAAGTTTAGTAAAAAAACAGCAAATAAGTAAATAATGATTTAACAAAATATATAAAAACAATAACAAAATTGTGGAAGTAAATAAATCAAATAAATAGAATTCTTATATAATAACCATAATAATAAAAATAATAAAAAATATTAAATAACATAAGAAACAAAATTAAATAAATAACGGAAAATAAAAATAGTTCTAAAGATAAATAATAACAGCAAAATTGTCAATAAAATTAATAAATTAATAAACCAAAATATTAACATTAACTTTCACTTCGGTGGCACCGAAGCTATAATATCCTCCACAGTTGCAGATTTTTGCATAGATGGGTATAAGATATTATTTATCTCGATTTTGATCGGTCAGTTTGTATGGCAGCTATAAGCTCTAGTGTTTCCATCGGAACAATATATTTGGAAATTATAGCGTGATAAAACTTGATTAATAAGTTATGACAAATTTTGTAAAAATAACAAGTAAAATCAAAAGTTTTCCATGCAAACACTTGATTCCGATCGCTTATTTTGTATGACAGCTTTATGTTATAGTTGGCAGATCTAAATGAGTGAGTATAAGTGAAGATACCTTGCCAAATAACAAAGCTTTCCACACAATGACTTGAGTTCGATCGTTCAGTTTGTGTAACAGCTATATGCTATAACGATGTCTCGAATAGTAATCTGTTCCAATTTCAAATCAAACGCATAAATAACTTGGTAAATTAAAAATATTTCCATATAAGAAATAGAGTTTGATCGGTTAATTTGTATGGCAGCTGTATGCTATAATTGTTCTATTGAACAGTTTGTTCGGATATTGTAGCTCTGTCTTAATTTGTAACTTATGCCAAATTTCGTGAAGATATCTTGTGAAATAAAAAAGTTTTTAACACAAAGACTTTAGTTCGATCGGTTAGTTTGTGTGGGAGCTATATGTTATAGTGTTCAGATCAGAACAATTTCTTCGAAAACTTTACTAACGCTTTGGACAATAATTTATGCCAAATTTTGTGAAGACAGACAGACGGATATGGCTAATTAGACTCAGTTCGTCACACTGGTCATTTGTATATGTACTTTATAGAGTCTTCGACGTTTCCATTAGGGTGTTTCAAATATCGTTTCCAAATTAATGTACCCTGTATACTACATTTTGCTTGTCCGAAATAAACGAAAATCACTATAATGGATATATTGGAACTAAGGGAAGATCTGTACTGAATTAATGACCTTTTGCTATTACTCAACTGTACTAGAAAAAATATGGTCAAGCAATTTTATGTAGATAACTGGCATACTAATCAGCATATTCGGCATAAGGTCTGCTGGAATAATGAAAACTATTATATATAATATATGGAATTTGGGGTGACTCATGAACCAACTTCATTTATTTTCAAAATGAAACTGTAGCATATATATGCAATATTATACGGTAACTAAATTTTTCTAAGACCCTAGCTTATTGACCGATATATACGCTATAAATTCAAACACAAGTTCAATCTATATGTTAGGTATATATTCAGTATTTAGGGACTTGAAAAGGTATACTCCGATTTCGACTATTTGTGAGAGTGAGACGATTTATATACTGTAAAGTAAAAGAATCATAAGGAATTTAAATTTGTTGTATATGATCGTTTTGTGGCCCGATTACGCCCAGCGGGATAATATTATTCATCTAATGGTACTGAGATACAGGACTGCATCTAAAGGTAGCCGGCTATACAAACATTGTCCAGTTTTGGTGATGGCTCTTTAGAAGATGTTCAGATAACAATTCATCATAAATCAAATAATAATTTCTTCATTATAAGTATAAAGATGTTGGTAAAGATAAAGATAAAGATGAAGGTAAAGGTAAAGGAAAATAAAAATATAAAGATAAATATAAATATAACTGTAAGTTAAAGAAAGAGATAAAGTTAAAGTTAAAGGTAAAGATAATGATGAAAATCAACATGACAAAGATAACGATACATACATATAAAGATAATAATACAGATAAGAATAAAGTGAAAAATAAACATGAAATAAGAAAGCGGTGAAGAAAAATATAGGAAAATAGAAATTTAAAATGATTGACAGGAAAGAAGAATCTGAAAATGAGAGCGATTTATTTTTATTCTTTGAGTCTAGAAACTAAAAATATGTTAACGAAAAAGACTAAAAAGAGCTTGAATCTCCTTGATGGAGCTGTGGTGCTGGTTAATCCAACAAGTTTTGCGCCAAACAGATGCCAAGTGCTATACTGTTTACAAATATAATTTTACCTTCCAGCTTTTACGCGCAACATTCATTAATTTCACAACATTGCTGCAGCCGTTTATTGACGACGTGTTATTGTAATTGCATACTTTTCGAAGCGTAATGCAGAATATCGCGAATTTCAACATGTAGCGTTGCCAAATAAGAAACATTTTTTTTAAACGAATTTTCCAATTTTATGCTACATACATACGGTTATGTGTATCAAATTCTAAATCGAAACTTGCTTTCTTTGTAAAATTTATCGATTTAATTTGAAAAAAATTTAAAAATTTTTGTTATATTATACTATAAGAGTTGGCAGCCTTCTATTGATAAATTTCAATTATAAATAATACATTTCAATAATAAATTCCGCATTTAATTGAATTTCAGCAATTATACAAATTTTATATTGAAACCTCATTGTGATTTCAACTGCTTTGAATTTCAATGCTTAGCTCATTGATTTATTTGGTTATTTCAATTATTATTATTTTTTTGCCGGCTATAAACCTCTTTCGTTTGCGTATGAAACTACAATATATCGTCTGAGGAGTATATTAATGACAAGCAAATATTTTTGCAATAAAACTAAGTGCAGAAAAAAATAAATAAAAATTCCTAGAGAATTTTCAAATTCACAAATACACAATAACAACAAATACAAAAAAAACAACAACTAAGCATGCATATTGCCACAACAATAATAACTCAGAGCATATCAACAGCTCGTAAGCAAAGCAGCAACAAGAAAAACAAAAACAATAAATAGCATAACAAAAATACCAAAAATATTTCGACTTTATCAATGTTGAGTCCAACAATTTGCCAAGTGTTGTCTCAGAATGACACGGCATATGCAGATTGTGGGCGTAAAGGCGTAGTAGACAGGTGTGAATCACTCCTTTGTATGAGCGCCTGCAACAACAGCAACAATAGAGTTTATGGTGAACAGCAACAGCTTAATTTATATTTCACCAACACAATGAGACGTTGTCAGACTAACGGTAAATGTTGTTACATACATACATAACCGTACACGTGAAGGCCTCCAAAGCAAAGCTCAGGGATTGTTTGTGTAGATTATCCGGTCACAGGAAGGACACGATACACAGGATGCGATTAAGTGAAGCGAGTGTACAAACACATACACGAGCACATTTTTCTATATAATAATAACACGCAATACGTTTTATAAATTGTCAGACAATTTAAAAAAATATAATGGACAAGCATGAGGAAGATAAGTAAGCGAGATGACAAAAATAACAAGTAGAAAAGGAGTGGATATTTGTTTTTTTCACGCAATTTAAAAGTATTTGCTGTGTCCGATGCTGAAGTTTTATTTAGATAAGACAACACTAGTGATGTGGGTGCTTGAGCAGAAGGGCACACCGATGCAGACTAGATCAAAGACGTTGATTGAATATCGAATCAAAGTCTAAGTTAAATTAAGTTCAGTTACGTTAAGTTAAGTTTAGTGAAGTTTCAGTTCAGTTTAGTAACTTTAAGTTAAGTCAAGTTTTGTTAAGTTAATATAGGGTAAATTAAGTTGAATTAAATACATTTCACGAATTTAACTTCTTCTACATTCATTTTAGTTTCGTTTAGGTTTATTAAGGTATTTTAGGTTAAATTCAATTAAGTTAAGTTATTTTAAGTTAAGTTTAGTAAACCCAGTAAGTTGAGTTCAGTAAAGTTACGATAAAGAAAATTTCGTTAAATTATATATAAGTCGGTTAAGTTAAGCTATGTTAAGTTAAGATAAATTAAATATATTGCATTTCAATTAAACTAGATACTTCTTTAATCTTTTCAGCTTCTTTTAGGTATATGAAGTTAAGTTAAGTTAAATTAAGTTTAATTAAATAAATTTCACACATTCAACTACTTATTCAGTCATTACATTTTCATTTAAGTATATTAAGTTAAGTCAAACCAAGTTAAGTTAATTAAGGCTAAGTTACTTGAAGGTAAGTTCACTTAAACTAAATCTGTTTGGTTTAGTTTAGGTAGCCTAAGCTAAGTTAGGTCAAGGTATTTTAAATTTAGTTTAGTCAAATCATGTCAAGTTAAGCTAAGTTAAGATAAATTAAATTAAATAAATTTTTTTAGAATCTTCTGTGAGTCTTAGGTATGTTAAGTTAAGATAAGCTAAGCTAAGTCTGATTAAGTTAACTTAATTAAACTCAAGTCAAACTAAATTAAATGAATTGTGTTGATTTAATTTCTTGTCCCTTCGTTTTCGTTAAGTTACGTTTATTTGTGTTAAGTTAAGCTAAATATATTTCATGAATTTAACTATTTTTTTTTATTTAAGTATTATTACGTTAGATATACAGTTAATTTTCGTTTGTTTTGGTTTAACTTAGCTTAAATTAATTAAATTCCCTTCAATTTATTTAAGCTACGTTAAGGAAGGTTAAGTGAAGTAAAGCTAAGTAAAGTTGCGCAAAGTTAGCTAAAATTAAATATATATTCAGAATTCAATTACTTAATTATTCTGTCCATTTTCATTTATGTATGTAAAGTTAAGTTAATTCCAATTTAAAAACAAAATTTTTTTTGTTTTTTGGTTTAACTAAAATAAGTTCAGTACTTTCTGTTTTATTTAAGTATATTAAGTTACGTTAAGTTTTGAATTCAACTTAACTTAAACTAAGTAAATTCTGTTCAGTTTAGTTAGGCTACGTTAAGGAAGGTTAAGTCAAGTCCAACTAGGTTAAGTTGATTAAAGTTAGGTAAAGTGAAATATATTTCATGCATTTAGCTACTTGCTTTTTATACTCTCGCAACCTGTTGCTACAGAGTATAATAGTTTTGTTCACCTAACGGTTGTTTGTATCACCTAAAATTAATCGAGTTAGATATAGGGTTATATATATATAAATGATCAGGATGAAGAGACGAGTTGAAATCCGGGTGACTGTCTGTCCGTCCGTCCGTCTGTCCGTCCGTCCGTCTGTCCGTCCGTCCGTCCGTGCAAGCTCTAACTTGAGTAAAAATTGAGATATCTTTATGAAACTTGGTAGACATGTTTCATGGTACCGTGAGACGGTTGGTATTGCAGATGGGCGTAATCGGACCACTGCCACGCCCACAAAACGCCATTAATCAAAAACAAATAACTTGCCATAACTAAGCTCCGCAATAAGATACAAGACTGTTATTTGGTACACAGGATCACATTAAGGAGGGGCATCTGCAGTTAAAACTTTTTTTTTAAAAGTGGGCGTGGTCCCGCCTCTAATAGGTTTAATGTGCATATCTCCTAAACCGCTAACGCTATAATAAGAAAATTCTCTAGAAGCAAATTTTTTTAGCACTTCTATTGACGGTGTGAAAATAGTTGAAATCGGGTGGCAACTCCGCCCACACTTCATATAACGGTACTGTTTAAAACTACTAAAAGCGAGATAAATCCAGCACTAAACACGCCAGAGACATTAAATTTTATCTCTGAGATGGTATAAGATGACTTTATAGGAACCGCGTTCAAAATTAGTCAGTGGGCGTAGCACAGCCCACTTTTAGGTGAAAACCCATATCTTGAGATCTGCTCAACCGATTTCAACCAAATTCGGTGCGTAACGTTCTTTTCATGTTTCTATGTCATAGTGCGAAAATGGGCGAAATCGGACTACAACCACGCTTACTTCCCATGTAACACCATTTTCAATTCCATCTGATTCTTTCACTTTCCACTATGCAAATCAGGTAACAATGATTATATCGGGGTAAAACTTTGCGTGAATAATGCAATTAAAGTGTGCCACCTTGCGGCCAAAAATTGTCTAAATCGAACCAAAACTGTTCAAACCCCTAAGTACTAAATATGTGGACCCCAGTGCCTATAGTTGACCTTCCACCGAAAATATCAGTCAATCCACAAAGAAATCTCAAACGAGTATACCATTTGACTTTGCGAGAGTATAAAATGGTCGGTTACATCCGAACTTAGCCTTTCCTTACTTGTTTCATTTTCATTTATGTACGATTTAAATTAATTTAAATTAATACATTTGGTTTAACTAAAATTAATTCAATCCTTTCAGTTTCGTTAAGTTATATAGGACTTAACTAAGAACAACTTCAATAATATATTTGGTTATATTTTGTTATGCTAAGTTCTGTTAAGTTAAGTTACGTTAAGTTAGGTTACGCCAAGCTAAATTAAGTTCAGGTTAGTTAAACTAATTGTGTGAATTTACCTAAGAATTATTGCAATAGCTTTATTAGGTTATATTGAGTAAGGTGAAGTTCCGTTAAGTTAAGATAAAGTTAAGTCTAGTTAAATTGAGTTCTGTAAAGCTAAGAAACGTATGCTCTGTTCATTTACCTTAAACTTCATCAGTCCATTCAGTTTTAATTTAATATCTTTAAATTAAATGCGACACGAAATATAATATCCAAACCTCTGTATAACTTTATGATGGCACCAAATGCGTATATTATGCAAGCTATTATGCCCAAGCTATAAATACACGCAGACGTGCAGGAAGAAAGGAAGGAAGAAAATTATAATATGGAATAACTAAATACAAACCGAAGCGGCAATAAAAGCCAAAATATACAATAAATAACAGCAATATTGCTACAGTGTGGCAATAAATAAGGCAAAACGCCTTCGCCTAACGGTGCATGCTGTAAGAGTCGGCAGCGGGTGGTAGAATGATGCCAACTAGGCGAAAGTGAAAAGTTATGTATTTTATGCGCGTACCTATGCGTTGTAGTGACGACAACTACACTTTTGTTGCTTTAGTTTCTGTTGTTGCTTGTTTTGTTACCAGTTCGTGTTTTTTACGAGTATCCGTGCTATTGTTTTTATTATAACATGCTGCTAGAATTGTTTACGCTCACTTTTTCCACTGAAGTGTGGTGCCTTTGGTTTCTGTTATACTTTTTACTTCTGATATTAACAGTTTTTTTATTGTTGCTACGTGTTTTTGCTTTTATTGTTTTACATAGAAAAAGGCTCGAAAGTATTTATAGACATTGAAGAAATTTGGTCTTTTAGGTTTTTACCTTCTTTCGTGTTTCTCTCAAGCACAAATCATCATTTTCGCTCGCTTTTGATTACACATTTCATTTGCAGCGCTGTTTTTTAGTATTTTTAATAATTAATGTAACCTTGAAGACGGGCAAAATAGTCTAGACAATGTTGTTTCAAATGAATTGCAACTCGTTTACATTCCAGGTGATTGAATCAGCCATATACGCAGTTTGCTTTGCCTCCAGGACCTAACCACCCTTCTACTTAGTAGCTTTTGTCAATTCGTTTTGAATTTGTAACGGTATAGCTTCGTAAAAAGTCCAAATGTTGACAAAGGGAGGATAACAGAAGCAAAGAGGCAATTAATCCAGTATTCAGTCACTCCCAAGAATCAAAGTATATTAAAATTCCGATCACTTATCTCATAGCAAATAGCCTGTGCTGTATGGAACCGGTATTTAGCGGACTTTTTCTTAAGTGGATCTAAATTCTTAGATGCAAGTATATTCGAAAAATCTCTCCGTTTTATTAGAGTGTAGCTGTTCCGAATCTAACATTGTGGACTCAATACCTACCTAGTACATATAGCGTTGAAGGTACGTATACCAGACGTGTCAAAATCTTAAGCCTGTTAAGTTACAGGTCAACTTTTGTGTATGTCTAACATGGCATGGCTCCCTATATTATCCATTTACCGAAATTAAAAGATATGGTTCAGAATTTGTGGGACATTTCGAGTTATGTACACGTTTTTTATTTCCCAAATCGGGTCACATCTAAAGGCACTTGTATGTTGTGATATACTAATTGAGGTGGGATGAGCCAGAGAATGGCCGTATTAAAAAAACTTACTGACAATGGAATCAGGCTTTCATCTTGCCGCTAAACAGTCGTTAGTATGAACAGAACTTCAGTTTCGCCTTTCATTTAGCTACTCTAAGCTGCTTAGCAAGGGAATGATTATAAGATATACTATTGAGTTTAAATCGATCAAATCTTAATAGGGGCTGAAGAGCTGCCTGTTTCTCATAAGAAAATATTGTCGTCTGCCAGGGGAATATATGAACTCGTAGGTCGAATCCGGACTGATGATTTTCTAAAGATTAAGTCTGAGTTCACAACCCTAGAGATCCTTTATTACTTCTTCTGAGTAAGACAACTAATACACCAAGCCAGGTGGATCTATTTCACCTAATAAAGACAAGTGAACATGAAAAAAGACGGCCAACCTTCGGTCAGGTTTCGACATTTAATCTCTGCCCAAACATTAAGTAGGACTCTGACTTCTGTATTCGAAATCTATAAACTTCGCTTTGAGGGACTCGATCGATTCTTAGAAAATTTTTTTGGCCAATAATGAGGTCTTCTATTGTAGTAAAATCATCTATGAGAATCTTCTGCTCAAACTCAGCTAATCTTCGAATGTTTTTAATGTTGTATACTGTAGAAATAATTTTAAAAGTAGCATTTCTTTAACTGACAATATTTTCAGAGGGCAAGCTCTAGATTTTTGCATGTCTCTTTTCAAAGAAAAGGTATCGAGGCTTAATTCACCTTTCAAAAAAATTCGAAAATTAATTCATTTCATTTCTTCTCCCACTACTTATGTATGTATGCAAGTGATCCTATAAATAGACCCATTCACAGCCCTGTAGGTCAATTAAAATTTCATTTTCTAAGTGTTGTTGTAAGAGGTTATTATTAAATGCGCGCGTGCAAGTGGCCGTTGAGCAGGAACACTCGTTATTTTCATGTAATTATCTCGAAATTAAGTACTCTCCGGTGCTTACAATGTAACACATAGGCCTATGCATGCAAACGCATTTATTAACAGTGTGCGATGAAAGTGGGAGTACTTGCAAAAATGTATGATGATTTGTGGCATTTATGCTGAGAGCACTTGTAGGAATATCTGATTAAAGTAGTCTCTCTCGAACTGTTAACAAAATAGTTACATTGAAAGTTTTGTCGATTATATCGATATATATCGATACCTAACGGTTTTAGAAGCAGAGTAGACGTTTTGGCGGGGGGTGTTGTTTGAAATGATATAGTGGACTTAAGTGAAGCTTCAATAAATACCAAGGTTTTTTCTAAGCCCATTGTACAATCCATCGTAGGTTTAAATCATGCTCAGAGAAAAATGTTTATTCCATCTGCTGTTGCTCTCCAGTTGGCAATTTCAAACTTACGCGTACATTTTTTTATCTTTAAAATATTTCTCCTAAAAACTTTTGAGGCGTTAGACGTCTCTCTAAATATGTTAGTAACTCCATTTGTAGCGAAAAATCAATATTGAAATTGTATGTAGATGGCAAAATAGCTCCCAAAGTCCAATGTTATTTAGTCTTAGTATGTTGAAAACATTTTAAATCTTCTACATAAGGGATTTTATTTAGACTTACACCTTATTTTACAATAATAAACCTTAAAAGATTTTACGTCCATAATCTAATATTCAACGTTTATAGGACATGCTGAAAATACTAAAAATTCATCTGCCATGCTCGTATAGAACTGAAACTGAAGTTATCAAACACCTTTTGTTTAGAGAGAAGATCTCAGCTGCACCATTTTTCGAAAGCTATTTAAAAGCTTAGAAAAGGTTTCAAGAAATAATAGCTAGCTCCTCAGTTTTTGAGATATGGATCGATATTTGTCCGAACCGCCGATATCAGACAACTAAAGCGTATAGCTGGCATATAAACTGACCGATTCTAATAAAGTCATTATATAGAAAAATTTTTATTTGACAAGTTATCTTTACGAAATTTAGCACAGATTATTGTCCCAGACAATAGTACAATATCCAAATCAGTTGTTCTGATCCGACTATTATAGCATATAGCTGTCATACAAACTGACATATCCAAAACTAGTCCTTGTATGGAAATTTGTTTTAATTGGCGAGATATCTTGACGAAATTTGGCATATATTATTATACAAGGCAACGCTATCAACTCCGCGCAAAGCTTTAAGATCGAATCACTATAGCATAAAGCTATCATACAAACTGGTCGATCAAAATCAAGTCATCGTATGGAAAACTTTTTTGTTTGTGAATGTATGGTATATATATGTATGTATATATGTAGCTTTGGTGCAACCAAAATTAATAAATTTTCTTTTTTTCTTATCAAAGTTGTTTCCCTCTATTCGAATTTTTTTCGTTCACACTACTATTAACCAATGTATGAGCGTTATGTGCTTGCAACCTTAAACAAATTACGTTAACGATCAATTTTCCACTAAGCGAGTACATACGTATTGAAAATATTCCACATAAATAGTATACAACAACAACCAATTAAAACATATATGTATGTGAGTATGTCTGAAGTGGCGAGTTATTTACAACATTGTTAACCCCTTTAAGCGACTTTTAAAGCAATTATGATCACCGAAAGCACATATAAACTTATAAATATATATACAGAACAATACAACTTCAATGACGGTCACTCGCAGTACCGTCGGTCATTTAAAAGTGCGTATAGTAGAGGGCATACATATGTGAGTGTGTGATTCAGATCGTTATATATATATGTATACATATACCCGTTACTCAATTACACACCAACGCGTGGCTAAAAGTAAATTTAAATAATCGAATACTTCACCGCTGTGTGGAATGTACATACATACGAAAACATACATATACACCTATATACCCACACATATAACCAATAAGGATACTCTCTGCCTTGTACAAAGTTAACCCACCACAGAGCAGGAAATGACAAAATTGTAACATAATAACAAGAAAGACAAAAATAGAAAAACGAAAACAATAGTAACAATAACAAAGTCGTGGTTAGCTGTATTAAATAATAAATAGCAATTTGTGATAGCAAAATTGCGTAGAAAAGTTGCAAACTAATTTGTAAAACAACTGAAAAAGTATTAAAAGCAAATAGTAGAAAATGAAAGGAAGACAAATATAAAAAAATAAATAAAAATGATAAATCTTAAAACTTTTCGAACTTTTTAACAGAAAATACAAAACGAAAAGCTTTAAGTTCATCAAAGTGTCTGAAGGTTCTTACCCCCAGAGAACCTGGTGAGCGCAACTCGCTCAATTATATATATTATTATATATAAAAGGCATATAGTTTAAGTATATTATAAAATATATTACACTAGGGTGGGTCAGTTACTATTTTATCATAATTTTTCTTGCTACAAGCTTTCAACATAAAAAAAGTAATGAAAATATATTCAGTGCTTTCAAATATTTTGAGACTCCTTAATACTAAATCAATTATTTTTACATTTTAATGGCACAGCGGAGGAGTTTTAAAAAAGAAATGTTAATATAAGTAAAGATATTCACAATTGAACGAAAATTTTAACTAGAGTTGGTAATATGCAAAGATTCAGAAGTAAGTATAATAATAAGTAAATTTAAAGATCTTTTTAAGCCATTCGACGTAAACCTTTTTAAATTTAACTACACCGTCCCATGTTGTCCCTTATTAAAAAATTGTTGTCTAAAGTATAAAATATAATAAAATGCACTCCGTTGAACTCAGAGAAGATTAATTAAAAGCAAACACTTTTAATGGCCTTTTATCACCGTGACCTTGGCGTGGCGCACAGACAGTGCTAATGCCTGCGGTGAACCGGTTAAAAGCGACGGAACGAGCAAATAAATGCGAAAGGTGTGACCTTTTGCACAGGCCAAAATCAATTTGTAATTGAGAAAGTGTGTGAGAGAGTAGCTCGAGGTGGGAGTGAGAGGTTACACCGATGTGAAAGCACTGAAAGGGATTCTTTGCACAATTATAATGAATATATTTTTTGAGTTTTTATTTTAAATTTTATTTTAATTTTAATTGTAATTTAATTTTGATTTGTTTTAATTTTCAATTTTAATTTTAATCTTGATTTTTTTTTGGTTTTGATTTAATTATGATTTTAATTTTAATATTAATTTTAACTTTAATGTTAATTTTAGTTTTATATTTTAATATTAATTTAAATGTAATTTTATTTCAATATAATGTTCTTTTATTTGAGCATATTTTATTTTTTTTAAGTTTAGGAATAATTTAATTTAGTTTTACTCTAATTAATTGAATATATTTTTTTATTTCAAGGGAAAATTTAGTAAGTGAGTTAAATAGTATATCTTCAAAACCAAACCGTAAAATGTATTATTTATTTTACTTTTAATTTAAATTGTTAATTTTTCAATTTTATGTATTTACTTTTTTTAAATTTATTTAATTTTATTACATAATATTTTTAGTTTTAATTTTATTTAAAACATATTTTTGAAATTGTGTATAAGTTTTTCGTCGAAAAGAATTGAATAAAACACGTTATGAAATTCTAAGCAATAAATAGTATTAAAAAAAAGTAAAATATTAATATAAAAATATAAATATATTATAAAATGTTATTAAATAATAATAATAATATTTTAATTATAAAATGTCATAAATTTTTTTTGCAGGATCTTTAGCATACCTTAAGGCAGCTTCAATTTTAAAACATTGACAAATCGCGTACATACAAAAAAAATTTATAAATATAAAAAAAAATTACAATAATAATAAAATTAATTTAACTTTTATTTGTCAAAGATGAAATTGCCGTAATAAATTAAGAGTACAAAATTCAATATATAAATTAAATTAAAATATTTATTAAGGAATACAAAATTTGAAATTGTTAAAATATTTTTAAATTTCTAAAATACCTTTATGTTTTACAAAATATATTTAACTAAAATAAAAAAAAATATAGACATATATATTTTTAATTTATTTCGCAGAATGAGAGAATAAAGAAAAATTATTTTAAAAAATTAAATTTTGGAATTAAAAAAAAAATTTAAACAAATAAAAATTGAGTAAAATTCATTAAAGTATTAGATTATCGATTCTTTGTTAAAACCAGTTAATAATTTTCGAGGGGCTCATCGATAAAAATGACAAATTAGAAAATTTCCGAAAACTATTAAAATTCACAGAAGCGTGTCGCTCATACGCACAGGCAAACCAGTGGAATACACATAATAAATTACTAACAGCAGTAAAGGCATAAAAGGTACAAAAAGTGTGTGAGTGGGTGTACCAACCATAAATCTACAACAACTATAGGACGCAACAAACACACGGAATGTCAGTTCGAAGAGCGATTGCGAATTATTGAAGTGATTATATAAACACAACAGCGCAACTAATTAAATGAAGCTAATTTGTGCAAGTGCGGCCAGTGTCTATAAAACGTAATTAGACAAAAAACGGTGCATAAAAATCAAAGACAACACCTTGCATACACAAACAACAACAAGAAACAAACAACTTAAGCATCTAGCAGCATGACTGAGAACAAGGCCAGCAGTGGCGGCAGCACAGAAATCGTCAGCAGTCACAACAACAATGCGCAAGGCCATAGCACGAATATCGGCAGTGGCAACACCAAGCTGAAGGATAAGAAAATCGACAACGAAACGACAGTCGCGCTGGCGGATACGCAACATGAGCGGGAAAAGGATAAAGAGCCGCATGACATGTGAGTGCAAAAGTGTGGCAAATGAGAGCGAATGCTAAAACTAAATATGTACAGCAAGACACATACAAACATAATTGTGTATGATAAATATTTTTACAGCAATGTGTATATATACCGTTGTGTATATAAATATATTTACAAAGTGCTCATGCTCTGTATATATAAAAACGAAAGCGTGTTTTTGTTGGCCTGCCGCCTGGCTGCACGTTGCTGTCAATACAAGTTGGGGAAAATTGTGTTGTACATACATATACATATAATTATTTGTATAAATTTCTTTGCAAGTGTTTATATGTAAGCGGCGAGGAAAGACAAATGACTGCAATAACTGAGCCAAATGATATATTTTAATAAGCTTAGCTGAGCCAGTGGATTTATTTAGCATATACAATACAAATATAAACATACCTACAGTTAAAAACAACTTGTATATGACTGCAAAAGTCTCAATTTTTCATTTAACTTTACCTCAATTTCGCGCTGTGCCTTTTTTGGCTGCGCTGACTAGCACAATATATAAGAAAGTTATTTATAAAAGCTCATCATCTAAGTGGATTAACCTTGGTTGACATTAAGTTAAACAGAAATAAATAATATTGATAAAAAAATATTATTAATGGAGCAGCTGTAAAATTGTTTGCATTTATGCATGAGTTTGTGTGGAGAGCATTATACTTGTACTGAATATAAAACTTTGGTGGCTTAAAGGCTGCTTGATTGTGAAGCACGGTAAGCAAATGGCATTGTGTATGCGCTAAGCTTGCTGTCAAATATAAAAAAAGAAATATTTTTGCAATTTAGACAAATTAAAAATTTCATTTACACATATTAAATTTTTATCTTGGGAACTTTCGGACTGACAAAAAAATTATTTAAGCATAACATAAGAATTAGACCACTTCATACCTTTAAAAATTATAATGAGCTAAGATTAAAAAACGTAAAAATTAGAGATATTCAAAAGAATCAAAATTACAACCATTTTCTTTTTGTTTATAATTGTTGTAAAATTTGTTTAAAAATTATACCCAGCTTAATTTTCCAGAAAACATGCAAAAATTGTAAAAATCATAAAGCGTTGCCTACATTTCGACCGTTTTAGCGAAGTCGCATAGCTAAACTACATAAGACAAATTAGGAAACTTATACTATGAGTGGAAAATATATCAAAAGTTAAACTCGCATTACTTCTTATCCCAAAAACGTTCAAAAATTGGAATAATCCTAAAACTTTCCATACTGTTTTAGCTGCTTTCGCGAAATAGTATGTCTGAAGTACTAAATGGAAGCTGAAAACTTGATATTATGGTTAGAATATATCTAACATACTTAATTTCTATTAGTAAAATATATGGATAACCTTCTCGCCATCCATAAAAATTTAGTTTCCTAAATTACCAAAAAATTTAGTTGTTTTTTCGCTCCCTTATCCCAATATCTTCGTTTTTGTACTCATTGGCATGAGGTATTTAGTCAGTAATATATTTTTAGGTTTCAAAATCATAGTTTATTAATTGTAATGAAACATTGCCTACATCTAGGCTCTTTTAAGAGAATTCACATACCTCAACTGGTATTAGCGCCTTTAGTTTATTGTTCATTAAATGTTATAAAACAAAGTGAAATAACTATTCACCACCATCAACAAATAATTGAGAAAAAATATTGCTTTTATTTTATGAAACTTTTTTCTTTGTTTTCTTTGTATAAAATACCAAACTATATTTAGTCATATACATATTTTTTGTTTCCTAAACCACCGCAATTACAATCAAATGTTGTCTACATTCAGGCTCATTTAATCGTTTTAACAAAGTCACGTACCCTAATTGACATTAGCATAATATGTTATTTGTTTAGAAAATTTGAACACGTTTTTCTAATAACTTTGCATTAACTAAGGCTAATTTAATTTTACTGAATTACTTAAGTACTGCGCTTAATTCTCTAAAAACTTTAATAAATGATAGTGTAATTATATTTAATAAAGAAATGCACAGCAATCTTTTTAAATTTCAGTTTTTAAATAACAGCTTAATTAATGATTGCCATTCAAATAATGGAATTATTTAATTAATACCCAATCAAAAACTATGCGTATTTACATGGCATTTTAGTAAAATAAAAAAATATGGTTGCACCATAAAAACGCAATTATGCCGTTATTGCGGAAAGACAGAAAGTAGAGTATATCGCAAAAAATTTAAAAATAAATTATAAAATATATATTTAGCATATGTAGGTAAACTCGCCGTGATTTAAATAACGAACAACATAAATGTATATTTGCTTCTTTCGGATAATATTTGAAAAAAGCTGCACAAAAATAAACTCAAATGATTCAAATAGTGTAAACAGTTATTTAAAAATATATGTTTACTCCAATTAAATACTTTTTTTTTTGTAATCTCAATAAACAGGAAAATAATTATGTATTAAAAAATGTTAAGTGAACAACGGTACGATATTTTTCGTGATACATTTATTTACGCATAAGTAATTATACATTTATAAGTATATATATCTCAGCATATGTATATCTATGCTTACAGTTCTAAATATACACATACTAACTATAATTTCAGCACACATTTCTACAAATTACTTGCTAAAACATTTGCTTTGGACTTAACTCGCCTAATCCACTCGACATTAGCAATATTTTAATGAGCACAAATTAATAAATTTTAGTGGCTAAATTTAACTTAAGGACAGTCATTAATAGGTTGTTGGGAAAATACAGAGAGACATACATATGCAAATATACCATATATGAGGTTTGCCTTAAAAAGTGGGTTTCTGACTTTACATGTATACATATATATACTTAGCCGATATAAAAGCAGCTGTTTCCGAATAGCTTTTTAAACTCTTATTATTTGACAGATATTTTGTAATATTTTGAAAATGTTTACCTTTCTCGATAAAGGGCAACTATGTTGGAAAGTTTTGATATATTACAATATTACCTTTCCTATTTTTGCAGAAAGCTCTCTTAAACTCTACAGGTTACACATATATTTTAAAAAAAAATTTTTAACTTTTAATTTTTGGGGTAGGTGGCAACTTTATTCCAACATAATTTGTAATGATTTGCACAACTTTATTTCTCCGACTCCGACTGCCAAATCTGTTTGTAGGTTTTTCTATGTAATTTTTTTGAAAAAGCTTTCTCAAGCTCGACAGGTTTGACATATATTTTTAATATATTTCAAAATTTTATTTTTTTCGGAGGATAGCAACTTTATTCCAAAACTTTCGACAATATTTTTCTACCTTTCATACAGAACTCTTTATTTAACGTAATTTGTTCTTGAGTTTTACTTTTTTGTTTTACAGTTTAACATATTGAAAAAAGTGGCAACACTGTTCCAAAATATTTCTTAATCTGAGGCAGTTGCCATATACTATCCAATGAACTTAAATTTATACCCATCACATTTATTTACACAGTTTAACATTTTTCGATAAGTGGCAACACTGCCCCGAAATATTTTTAAAATAAATACTTTTGAAATACTTCCAAAAAGGCTTTTTGTAGGTCCTTACGTATTGTAAACAATTTTTAATTTTCCTTTAGAATACTTGGTGGACGGTTTTCTTATTTAGCTTACATTTTGTGTTTTTTTTATTATATTATAGGGGGCCACTTTTTTCTAAAATATGACTAGAATGTAGCTGTCCAGGAAACTTTCGAATTGTATTTGTTCCTTCGCTTTTTCAAATGCGCTCGTTTAAATTCCAAAGAATTTTCGCATGAATATATCAAGTGCGAGTTTTTAGGGTCTATAAAGTGTTACTATAAAATCGCTATTTTTCTGGATCAAAATTAGTTATCCGACACATAGACTGTAATCAGACAGTATGGTAGGGCTTCCTGTCAGCTTGTACTAATCCTAGGCGTTGAAACTAATAACTAGCATCTAATTTCATCCTTGAAACTCCTTAAAGCTCTTCATATGCTCAAGAGAAGAATAAAAGACTTTACTTATGACCTCATATTTCCATCATAACACAGTTTCTTAGAGATATTTACATTTCATATAGATAATATTAACATAATATAGAGTTATTTAAAACCTTTAGATAGTTTTGTAGATTAATGCACTAATATAAGGCATATATTGGTTGGGTTAACAGTACCTCGAAAACAAAAATATTTAATTATTCGAGAATGTATATTTTTATTTTGCGAGAAAAATCATTTTTTTAAACCTCTTGTGTTTTGGAAAATTCACTTAGGTTATTTTAAGACTTAAGCTTATCTATATTTATGGTGTTGTAAGCCTTCGTTAACTTTAAGTGACCTTTAACAAAAGTCTTCAATAACTGTTTCCAAGCAAAATTCCTTAAGCTAGGTGCATAGTAAATTGATGTAGAAAGCAGTGGTGGGGAGTAGCAAGAGAACAATTTAAAAATACCCAGAAAATATTTGAAGCATGTCTACTAAACTTATTACATTGTCGTTATCCGTAATTCTCTATGATTTCACTGCTTGCTGATTTACTATGTAGCCGCCTTTGATTCTAATTTTACAATTTTGTCTTTTGCCATGTTTTTCCCCTCGAGTCTTAGTCACTTTATTATTTATTTATTATAAATAATAAATTTCGTTGCGTCGCTTTAAGTGCTTAACTCCTTACTCCTTTTATTAAAGCTTTAAGATATTTCCTTTCAACCGTTAGGTACACGTTTTCCCCAAACGCCATTAAATATGCTGTTTAATGTGCGCATTTACTTCGAACTTAATGTCGAAATAAAAGCTAAAAGTTAGTTTTAATATACATTTTTGCCTTGTCAAAACAAAAGCTTTGCTTTATTGAAAATAATGGAATAAATATTTATGAAAGCAAAATGGGATTTTCGCGTCTAAAATTAGACTTATGAACAACAGCATTACCGAATTCTATAAATTATTTTACCCATTTAAAGCGCTTAACTACTACGCACACACATGTATGCATAGAAATATCCAAAGGATATAATGCGCGTATACTGCACTTACTCGCTCTTGGACGCTCAAACGCTCAGCGCAAATTAGTTTTTTATTTATAGTTGCAGCAAAATGGAAGCATTCACGCGAGCAAAGTGCGTTGGCGTGCTGTGAGAGGAGCAGGTGCACTCTTAATTGCCAGCGCGCTGAAGCTTTCATTGTATCTCGCTGTAAACTATAACTTTGCTGCTCGTGCGTATGACTCTGTGTATGTAGGCGAGAAGAACTTTTCCTTCTCAAATCAGCTGCTTGATTAATCATAATCAGCCAAAGTTTGTTGACTTTCGCGTATCGACAGTAAATTCGCAAATCGAAACCCCCGTAGGTAATGTTTCACGAGGTTATACACTAGGAAATTTTGGGCGTCGAAGTCGGTTCTGTTGCTGGATCTCACAATAATTTGCTCTACAGAACGACTCTTTTTCCTCGAGCACCTCCCTTTCCCTAAATTCTTCAATAAGTCAATGAACTGTCATCGAAAATTGAACTACGTATCTTATCTATAAAAACACTGAGACCCAAAAGTCAGACATAAATTTATTTAGGTCTACTCATCTCTACTCACAGCCCTTTCGACCAACGGACTTAATATGGTATATTGTACATCACTTCTTCTTCTTCTTTGGTAGAAGTTATCTACCAAACTGTTAACGAGCCCTTGTGACAAAAATAACTTAACCGCAAACATTGGACATTGAACACTACCATCAATGAGCGCTTTTTACTATCCACTGCGAGTATAATC
Organism: Bactrocera oleae; assembly: GCF_042242935.1. Lineage (NCBI taxonomy): Eukaryota > Metazoa > Arthropoda > Insecta > Diptera > Tephritidae > Bactrocera > Bactrocera oleae. The sequence goes on from NC_091539.1 coordinate 9,860,489, forward strand.
GGAATTTAAGCTTAAGGTGGTTTCCAAAAATATTTCCAAATGTTCGATAGGTTAAAAATTTTCGGCCAGGTCAAATATAATCCTATATCTTGCTATAACTATTGAAAACGCATCTCAGAAAAGTAATTTATGACATATAAGAGAAGAAGGTTACTAGGGGCAATCTATTTTTTTTGAACTACTAACGATTGCAAATTAAGTATTTCAAGCATCTAATCTCGACGAAGGTAATGAATTTGTCAATTAAATATACGTTGATACTCCCAGAAATCTATCCTTAAAATCTATATTTTGTGAACCAAATTTACCTTATGGTAAACTAAGGCATTCCATTGTTTTAGGTGAAGCGCTCGAACCTTTGATTAATCTCTACGAAAACATCTCAGTCCTGCTATTCGAAACGCCGAAAGTCTAGTTGAAATTATTTCTTTAAAAGTACACTTTGCTTCCGAACTTTTCAATTTTAATGCAGAATTATTCGCCTCTCATATTGCATCTTTCGATTTCCTGTCCGGATACTTCCCAGCTCAGGATATACAATCGTATATGTATGTTCAGATGAACAATGGAATACAAAATCGACGAGAAATGAAAACTACCAACTTTTTAATGACTGTAAATGGCAAAATAACAAAGGGCGTAAAAATGATGGATGAATGGGTAACGTGTTGAGAAAACTCTGCTCAAGGGAATAACATATAGACTTTCAGTAATGAAGTGCATTTAAAACTATAATAAAGACAAGTAAAATGATAAATTGCAATCGAAATAGACTAGACGAAAGACTAGCAAATACATCGACATTAAGTCAAAAAGTTATGGAACAATGAAGTTTCTTACTTAGAATAAATAAATAACAGCATTTCAGGGATAATGGGAATAAAAAAATATTAAAAACCCTGAACGGTAAACTCAGATTTTTGTGGAAGAAGTGTTTCACGTGAACTACTCTTCGAACTTGCTGTAAGTTCTTCTGAGGTAGATTTGTAGAGCCAGAGCTCATTAAGTCTAAACTCAATAAAGTTTCTGATTTGATATAAAAGTACCTAGACACTTCTGGAGAAAATGAAGTATAGGAAAAAATTTAAAACCCATTAAAGGAAACTCAGACTACCTGTGGAGAAAGTGCTGTTGTTACATTCAGATTGCGAGTTCAGTGAGTCGCGTGAGCTTAATTTCGAACTTGCTGTAAGTTCATCTAAGGCAGATTTGTAACTTTGAGAGGAATTGTGGCTTTCCGAAATGATTTCACGTCCCATATTAAGAGTCAGCGGAGTTTTGTATGATTTGAACTCGAGAGTATTTTTATTTTGACATTTTCAAGAGAGTTTATGCATTGCTCTTCGAGATAACAGCAACACACTTTTGTAACCAGTTCGTTAGCAATCTTTTCCGAAACCTTCTACCACCCCGGTAAACCAAAAGATCAAGCTCTACTAAGTCTCGGACTTGAACCCGGGTTCCATGTAATAGCTGTTCTTTCGGAGAGAGATTGGTTGGCCTTAAGGGAATTAAATTTAAGGACGGCAAGATACTACCAAATCGCAAAACAAGAAGGAGGTTAATTGTGATTTGGGAGAGCGGAAGTTATAAACTTGAACTATCTAATTTAATTTCTGCCGATTTTAATCCATTGCCATTTGTGATTTTTAGTGATTAATTATGGTTAGTGTAAGAAATTCGAAAGATAATACAAACATAACCTTAAAGTTTGTCGTTGGTCACAGAGGCTCTAAGCAGAAAACAAGTCAGCTGACGATAAATATAACTGTGCTTATGGGAGTGAGGTTAGTTTTGATGTTAGGTGTATATTTGACAAAAGATAAGAAGGAATATTTGATTACAAGAAGTTTGATATGTGCTTAGCATATAAATTAGTTAAGGTAAATGGAAGACGGTGCATGAGTCAAGGTTTACAAGTAGTAATATGTGAAATTGATAAGAAAATATGTGCAAAGCGAAAATGGAAGCAAAAGGCTAGCTTAAGAGGGCTTAATGTTAAGCTAAGGGCGTTATAACATCAAACTATTTAAGTTATAAATGATGACAAAAGCTAGACGTTGGTCGGAGTAAAATGGTAGTACATGAACACTCAAAAACTTGCTGGGCAGCGCAAGCAAGGCTGAAGAAGGCCGATAAAGCAATTAAGAACACACTCAGATCTTACGACGACAGAATACCGTAAAAGGATGTTAAAGTTATTGACAAATTTGCTGAATTCACGGTAAACAGATAAGAAGGGTATAATAAATACAAGCCAATGCTATTCTAAATGCCAATGACGTACGAAGCAAATAAATTTGTAGAAATCAAGACGAGTCGACACAGTTATTATTATAAAGGTAGGTAAAGTAGTATGCAGACCATGTCCCATAAACGTAAATACGTGAGAAGCGGCGAGTCGAATCAGGAAACAAGTGATAAGAGAAGTAAAGTAAACAAGAAAGGGTGCAGTGAAGGATATGAGCGGTAGAAAGAACATGTAAAGCAAACACTGCTGGATTATGCGAATGAAGAACCGAAACTCTAACAGCGAAGAGAGGTAAAGTAATAAAGAATCGAACCTTATCGAGCAGAGGTTAGGAATTAAGCAACAAAGTAGCTAAAAGATGAGAGTTGTAAGTGTGGATGGGTGTAGGAAAGAGAGAGGAGGTAGAAACAAGCCGTTCTTTGTGAATCAGTGAATGGAGGAGCGAAGAAGGTAATCAGACTAAGAGAAGGTATGAGTCACATACAAACAAAAACGGCTTACACGTAGTGAAGTGAAAATATACACACAAAGCGCTGAGTGTGAACTCCACTGACTTGCAAATTGTAGAAGATAAGGCAGACTAAATTATTAGCTTGAGAAAATTTCTGGGAAATGCGGCAGCCGTTGAAGAAAATCGGAAAGGGATGCGCATTTTAAACCCGAACAAAGCCGAAGCAAATCAAAACACTTGAAAAGTCATTTTTTATGAGCAAACCCTACATTTAACCCTCACATATACATACAAGTATATAAGTATATCTCCATATCAATGATGTGCTCATTAGTCATGCTTGGTGTAATTTGTTGGTGTCAATAAGTGCTCTCCAAAGGATTGTGTGAGAATAAAAGGAAAGTCAAAAGCGTACTGTGGATAAAAGGTGCAGACAATGAAGTGATAAGATGGATGCGCACCGCGTAACGCTAAAAGAAAGGACAAAAGCGGTACTAGCGACATGCGGTGCATAAAATATAGTACAGCTTACAAGGTGCTCGTGCCAGACACAAGTGGAGAAAACGGTTGAGCGAAATTGAATTCAGCTGAATTGCAAGCAGCGCCGCTGAGCCGAGTTCCATAGCTGACTTGTTAGTAAATAAATTGTGGACGAGAAATATTTAATTTAATTAGCTTGTTAACGTCATTGACAGCATGGAAAGTGGAAGCAAATCATAAAAGGATTGCGGTTGTTGTACAAGGTGATAAACGGCGGAAAGAAGGTTGATGTCTTTATTGGTTGTGGCTTTCTTTATGCCAAGAAGGTTTATAAAAGCATTAAAAAGATATTTGAAAGGCAAGTGGTAAAGAAAGCACAAGCATTTTTGATAAAGTTTTTTTTTGTTTTGTATTGTAGTTTTCCGTTAACTTTCTTTGTCACTGTTACACACAATTTTCTTTGCTTTGACTCTTTTATTTTATACTTTCCTATATTTATAGAGATAGAGAATGTCTTTCCATTTTATATCCATTTAATTAAATATATACTGCTACATCTGTTAAACAAATTATCACTTCGACCCAGATTTCTTAATTAATTTGTTTTGTTTGTTTGGGAAAGGGGCGATTCCCTTGGCACTCTCTTGAAACTTGTGTCCTACTGGCGTGCTAATGATGCATTAATTATCCGCTGAGTGTTAAGATATGAAAACTTTATTGGCACTTCGTTAGAAGAAAGATTTAAGGGAGAAAACTTTGAAAATATTTTATGCTAGAAACTAAAAACCGAAATCAGTGACATACAAAATGCGTGTTTAGTTTCTAGATATGGGCTTTTCGAGACTAAATCAAGATTTTGAAATTTTAGCCACATTTTAAGGAATTTTCGTGAACATAATTAAATGCTTTTTGATCACATTTTATGTATGTGCTGCGGGATTATTTCGGGATTAAATCGGGATTTTTGTAAATTCACACTTAAGAATATTTTATGTAAATATTTAAGAGATTTTTAAAATTATGGGTCACGATTAAAGATTTACTTTTTTTTTGATTAAGTTTTTATTAAATAAAGGAGAATTTTGAAAATTTTAAAAATGTTTGTTTTTTCTTAATAACTCAGACTTTTGAAGTCTACAAAATCGGGATATTGAAATCAAACACTTATACTTTTTTTTAATCACTTATTCTAAAGTTCTTAGTTACTTTGTGTAACGGGACTATTTTGGGATTACTCGGTCGATGGTTTAAACTTATAAATTTCTGGAATACGTTTAAGATAACATTTAAGAGTGCTTTAGTAATATATTGTGCTTAATTTTTTTTAGAGGTTCGATATTATTTCGGGACAACAAATCCCGAATTTTCAAAATATATCCTTTTAATTTTAATTATTCTTTTATGAAAATATGTATGGATTTTAAACATCTTTTCATCAGACTATTTTTATGAACTACGAAATTTTTTCGGGACTATATCGGATTTTTTGCAATTTTTTTCTGTTAAAATATATTTCTTAAAATTCTTCTATGCAATTTTTAACCGAATTTTATATGGTGAATGGACTACGGGATTCTGCTCCGACTACATCGGGGCTTATATACTTTATCAATTAAATAGTGAACAATTCTTGATTATATTTAGTATAATACATGAGATACGGTTTTCGAAATTTCATGACTTTCGGTCTTCAATCAAAATATTTTAGTAGTTTGTAGCAGCTTTTGATCCCGATTTATATATGAGTTGCAAGATTATTTCGGAACCACACCGGAATTTGGAAATGGTAAACTTTCTAAACTTTCAGAATTTTAAACGTTTTACCAACTATTTATCACGATTTATAGAATAATAATGCACAATGACTCATATGACACATTTTCTAAACAAATACCATTCAAAACCTCCATTTGTAGGTTCAACCTCATCGCTGCACCCCACACGTGATAATGTCTTATTTCCATTTCCTTTCTCACAATATTGAAGTGTTTTGAAAAACATAATTTTTATCATTATTTACCACTTGCTCTTTTTCATAGTTTCCCCTTGAACACTCATTTCTCACAGCAGTCACTTCGGCAAGTGTTTCCAAAATTCGGGCATCATCTTATTTAAGTGCATTTCCTGCCAGCCATACTTGGTATTGTACAACAACAACTGCCTATATTGTTGCAATTTTTAGCACCGCTTCTCTTCTCATAACTACCTCAGCTGCGCTTGCTCTCACCTACTTCATTCCATTTGGCAACACTATGCTACTGCATTGCTGTATTATAGATATGGTCGTATTTGTTGTTGTTGCATTTTGTGCGCAATAAATATGTTTCCGTTGTATTGATAAATTGACTACACTTGAAGGAGAAAAAAATGATAAATTACAGTGATCAATTGGAAAGGGAGCACGGAATTGTTGGCGTCTCGTTTGTCATGTCACTATATTGAATAATATGTGAGCAAGAAGCATATTAAGAGTATATTAAGTTTGCCTTGATGTTTGTAACACCTAAAATGAACCCCCAAAGACCATATACTTGTAAAGCATATGTATAAATGATTAGCGTGACAAGATTAGTCGATTTGACCATCTCCGTCTGTCTGTCTACTAAAGAATATAGCTGCCATACAAACTGAACAATCAAAATCCAGTTCTTGTAAGGCATCTTTTGTATTTGTGAAGGGTATTAAAGTTTCGGCGCAACTAAAGTTAACGTTTTCTCTTGTTTTTTTACATTATTAGCGGTTGTTTTTCTCTATTACCTATACACAAGTGCGAAGGTTCAAAAGCCTCAGCAAAATTTGTTTACCTAAAATATGTGAAAATTTTCCGCTTATGTAAATACAAGTACTCACACTTACATATTTATTTTTTCGTAACATGTTCTTTATTTATGCGCATATTTTTCTTACATTTGCCTTAAATAAACTTCCACCCTTTTTCACTGAGCAACGTCATTTCCATAATTTCTTTTTTGTCTGTAATTTTAAAAAACGTTCAAAGTTTTTGTTGGTATGGTTACAAATATTAGTGAGTATAACCCATATTTGTTCATTTTGCTACTGAAATCTAAATGCATAGACATCATTATTTTTTGCTTTTTATTTTGAATATAAGTGAGCAAATTGCTTGCTTTCAACTTTAAAGCTCCCTCATGGGATTAATGAAGTTTTAATGAAGAGGATATAAATATAAGAAAAACAAATTTGAACATAATTTTGATAGCATATACCTTTAAGCGTGTTCTTAAACGGACTTCGAAGCTGAAAACTCAGCTTATGTTGAATACCATTAATTAAAAGTAAAGGTTTCACTTGTGCGAGTGTTTTGCTGCACTAAATGTCTTTTATTTGAGTGTGAGGAAATTCAAAACTTTAGAGATCCGTAAATTGACAACTGTTTCAGTTAAATAAATTATATTTATTTCTACTGATATTTGATCTCGGTGTCTAAACTCTAAATAAATGTTTTTAAACTGATATTCGGTATGAGATACTCGGCATTAAAAATTTGGCAAGACATAAAATAATTTTACATATTTTTTAAAAAATTTCGATGGTTTTGTAACGTTAAGATTTAATAACAAAATTTTAGGGATCCCGATTTTTCGGGATTGCCTTTTTTTTCGGGACTAATAAATCCAATTATTGAAAAATTTTAATAGAAAAATACATGTCTATCTCTTTAAAAAAAATTTTTTAAATTTTCGGAATTGCACCGAATTAGATTTCAAGATTTTATAAAAATGGTACATGTAAATATATATTTTCATGGGCTCAGAAATTATGTAAATTTATTTTCGGAATAAAATATGCTTGTTCATTGAACGCGCACTTTCCAACTTTTTATAACACCACAAATTGTTCGCTATTTACCACTAACGCTAACATATTATTAATCACATAACAAAAATAACTATGTATTTGCTGTAGTTGCACCAACGACCTCTGAAGGTGTACTTGGCTCAACAGGGCGTATGATTACTCTGCGCTTTTAATATGTGTGACATGCGCTGCATAGCAATAAGCATGAGCTGTGATTGGGCGAGCGAGTGAAAGTGCAACTATTTATAAGTAAATATATATGTGTGGGTGCATTGGCATAGTTGGTTAGCTAGTGAGCTGTTGCAGTCACAGTTAACGTTTTGCTTGATTTCCGCTGCGTGCAGTGATTTAACAGCGATAGTTAGTGCGCTTATGTCGTTTTTGTTGTTGTTGTTGCTTTAGTTAGATTTACAAAAACAATCACACATAAATACATGAGCACGTTGTTGGCGTTGGTATATTTCTTTTTAATATGTTTGCATTTTTCGGTTCGAAAAACTAAGTCGCCTGGGATATTAAGCGTATCTCCCGCTGTGCGCTTTATTCTACATGAAAAAGTAGCATTAACGCCAGCAAAAATGAGTTGGCTAAATACAAGCGTGCGCTTAGCAGTTTGTCAATACGAAGTGGCGCCGTTTCACTGGGGTGTCTGTGTGATTTAGTATGGCAGTCGGTAGTTATGCGGAAGTGTCCAATGAGGATTGTAAAGTTTGCAACTCGTGTGTCGTTTTTATTAAGCTGTCTTTAGCAGAATTGTATAAATCTTTGCGGGACGTATTTTATGCCCATCCGCAACGACTCAAATAAACGCAACGTGAAACATAAAAAATTAATACTTTAGACTTTCGTGTGGCGTTGATTGGAAATAAAATTATTTTTTGTATGTTTTAGTGAAAAAAGTGCAGATAGTTGCTAAACATAGCTGGTTCATGCCGGTTTATAGAAATTTATAATTTTTTACATTTATTTTTATGTTATTTATATATTTTCGCATTTTCTTTTTATAATCGAAAAGCTTTTGACACCTGTCATCAAATCAATTTATTTTTGATTTATATATTTGATTTTAAATTTGGTAATTTTTTTCTAAAAGTAAAAGTAATGATTTCTGGTGGTGTAAGAGGAAATTTGAAAAAAAATGAATAAAAATATATATTATTTTTGTCAATTTGAGATACCACAATATGTAATTTCCACAGGATAAGTTAGCATTAAATTAATATATTCGTAAAATGTTTTTTTTTAATAATTTTGATTTATTGGATTAACTTGAGTTTAATTTTTTTTCAATTTGTTGATAGATTTAATTTTAACTAAATTTATTTATGTAAATATAAATGGAAAAACTAAATTTATTTATGTAAGCATAAATGGAAAATTTAGTGTAATTTTTAATATAAATTTAAATTGTTTTATTTACTCAGCTAATTTATATTAATTTAAAAATAAAATTATAACTTATCACAAAATATTTTTTTTATAAAGTAAGTACAAATCTAATAGGACTTCAAATATAAATATAATTTTATTTGTGTATAAATTATTTTTTATAAATTTTTAAAAAAATATTTAAAGTAAATTTAAACTAAATTTGTTTAAAAAATTACTTCACATTTTGTATCTTGCACTTTTTTTGTAATATTGAAATTTAAAATTAATATTTCAACTTAGTGAAAATATTTTTTGGACTCCGGCTTCACAAAAAAAATTAATTTTAATATTTTTTAATTAGCATCAATATTTTCCAATTATATATTTGAATTATTCCACTTGATTGTAATTTTAATTTAAATCTTACTTAAATTAAAATTTAATTTTTTTTTTCCATATTTTGTTTCAATAAAAGCTTGTTGAAATTTCGAATTATATTTCCAAAAAAAATTTTAACCCGTCTTAAATTAAAATTTAATTTTTATTTTATTTAAATTTTTTTTTCCATATTTTGTTTCAATAAAAGCTTGTTGAAATTTCGAATTATATTTCCAAAAAAAATTTTAACCCGTCTTTTCAATTGCATTCCACTTTTTACATTTAACAAGCACAGCTCTTCACGCAATTAAAACACAACACAGAAGAAATATAACAATAATAATAGCGCCTCGGGACGAATTCAGCTAAAAGCAATGTAATGAGCGCTGAGAAACAGAAAAATGAGCTGACAAATGACAACATTTGCTGCAATTATTTGCAGCATTTCATTTGAAAAGTTTTATTGTAGTAGAAAAAGTAATGAGTAAGGCAAATATCTATTTTAATTTTTTATAAAGGAAGCTGTTTATTAGTACTCATTATTCATGCAAATTGTGAGGCATAAATTTTAGAGAAATGCTGAAATGAAATTTTTTTAAATGAATTTATACTGAAGGAAGTCAAAATGCTTTTCTTAGAAATTTTTCATTTATAAAAGTTATTTTTATATATACTTTAATAAAATTTATAATAGAAATATTCTGATTTCGGAACTTTTTAATTATATCAGTGTTAATATATTAGTATAATTTAGTCTAATTTTTATTTAAAAACTTTTGATACATTAATTAATTATAATACAACAGTATTACCAAATTTATGAAGATATACTGGGCGTATGAGTGATCTTTACCTTAATATCAGATCCAAAGAAGCATAGCGGAGAAAATCGTTTAACACACCTATGCGAAGAATTTAGATAGTAATAAAGTGTTTTAGAGTAGGGATGTATGAATTCTTAAGTTGTCTAGGGCGTATGATTAATTTTTACTTTTGAGCTAGACCAAAAGAGTGCGGTATTTATGGTTTACGGAACATAAAAGAAGATGAGATTAGAGCATAGAAAATAGAAACAAATGTATGGAAAACGGCTGACATCAATTTAACATTTTAATGCAGTTTTGATGTATCTGTCAAGGTCTACTAGGTATGAGTGATTCGCACTGTTGTAATAAGCAAATAGTGATAAATGGAAAGAAAATATGAAAAAACGTTAACTTTTGGTGCAAATAAATACCTTTCACAAATAAAAATATTTGATTTGAATCATTCAGTTTGTATGGCAGTTATATGCTATCAAACACGTTAGTTATACTGGGCGTAGGAGTAATCCATACTGCTTTTGCTATAAAAATCGTGACTTTAAGAGCCAAAGAGGACATGTATTTTATAACTAAGCGTTTATTGATATTTTTTAGCAGTTTTGAAGCATTTTTCAAGGTTGAAAGGGCGAATGAGTAACCTACACCGTTTGGTTAGACAAATAGTACATTTCTTACGCAGCAGAAGATGAAAGCATACACTATAAATAAAATCGAAGATTACAAAAAAAACTAAATATCAATACGGTATTTGTTAAGGCTTTTATAATTCTTAGAAGGTGTACTAAGCGTATGAGTGACTTGTTTTCTTAAGATAGACAAACAGTGATGTAAAGCATGAGATATTATATATGAGCATGAGGGGAAGGCGCTTAATTTTAACAAGTACATATTAGCTGTTACTTTATATTTTTTATTTTCATTATCAATAACTTTTCTCATTATGCTTTCCTCTCTTTTCATATCAGATTTGGAATTTTGGAATAACGAATCACAATTATAATTTGACTTCTGCTTAAATCTTAATTTCACATATTCATTTCACTAGAGGCAGCACTTCTTTTCAATTTTTAAAGCTCTACAAAAAACGTTACAGAAAAAAAGCAAAAAAATGGCATAAAACACTAAAACGACGTTATAATCAACTTACATAAAAACTGAAATATCGAAAATGTAAGCACGTTTGCCTCTAGCGTATGACAGAAATACACTCACACAGAAAATAGCAACAACAGTCGACGATATATACTTATCTTGGGTTGTACAACAGTATACACATAAAAAAATTCGAAAAAATATCGAACGTACATGTATACATAGATATAGTACACAGGAAAGTAGAAAAATGGCAAAAAGTGTAACCTGTCACTTGTAATCAGGTGATGAATATTCAGCTGGGATAATCGTACGTTAAGCTGCTCTGGCGCTATGCTTTAAGACACAAGATACAGTACAAACAAAAATTTTTATTCGCTAATAACATATATGTAAATATCTATTTATGTTGGTTTAATTAAAATTTTTGTTTATATTACAACATTACCGCAGTTTTTCAAAAGACAGCGTTACCACATTTTTTTCTACAAAAATAGTTAAATGCTTTGAAATTACGCTTAAGAAATTCATATATTTATTTTGTGCAAACAATGTTCATATGTACATATATAATATGGTGTATGTAAATTTATTTATTATTTTTAAACATTCAGAAAAAACCGTTATTTTGATTAAAAATCTAAAATTTTGTACAAACCAGAAATTCGCAAACAGACCCACAAATTCAATTTAATTATATATATCTGCTCTCCAAAAGTGTTTGCTTTGGCCCCATGTATGTCAGTGCGAAACTTTACCTTTACATACATTCTTACGAGATGTACTCAGAGCATATGGCATTTCACCTGCCGGTGCTGCTTTTCTTCTTTCCGACAGCTGTAGTGTTTGTAAGTTTTCCCGTTTTAGTTTTGGTATTTTTTCTCAATATTTTACTTTTTTTACTTACTTCTTGCACATATTTCTCACGGGCATATTCCGCTTTCAACAGCTGGGTACAGAATATCCTGAACGTCTTCTTGAGCATGGCTCTTTGAAGTAACTAACTTTCAGCTATGAAGGTTAGTAATAATTTCTTTCCTTTCTTTGGGATTTCTCTGTTTCGAAATACTGAATCGAACAAAAAACTGGCATAAATCAAATAGACTTAAGATAGCATATTAACAATCTTCACAACTTTATTGAAGTTTCCACATACTCTCTCGTATTTGAGAGATAATCGGAGCCTCTCTAAGTTTTACTCCATTATCGAAATATTGTTTTAATAGCAATGTCCTCTTAGTAAGATAAGAACTCCGGATTTTTAAACCACTGATATCAGAACCCACTAGTCATTTTGTGTACCCACGTAGTACAGGTAGCCACGTAGTACAGGTAGTCACCCTGCATACCTGTCAAATGTATATATGTTTTATTCTCTCTATCAAAATCATGTCAATAATCCGCATCCTGTCCGTGAGTGCACAGCACAAAATGGAAATGCAACGAGTCAAATGCTAGCTGCCACAAATTCGATTTTAACTCGACCGTATATTTGTTGGCATACGATGTTGCTTTAATCTTTTTGCGTTTTGGGGCTTTTTCTAGTAAATAAGGATACATATGTTCGCGTATAGATGAAGAACTAAAAGTCGATTGCAAAATGGAATTTGCATTTTGATTTTGATTTCGATTTCCTTTTTTGTCTTCATTCGAGGCAAGAGTGAATAAGTAAAGAGGAGAAGAAATTGATGTTTAGTTCGATGAGTTTGAGCTTGCGTTTTCAACATTTGTGAAGAAAGGAAGAAACATTTAGGAGTGATTTTTACTCCTACCGAGTTCACTATGTCAAAAAGACTGTGTGTTTGTGTGTTAGAGGTGCATATATCAGCTTTCGATCGTAAGTACGATTTTAAGTCATCCAATAAGGCGGCAAATTCGAAAAATTCTGCTTCAAAAAAACACGTTTAAAGATAAACGAATGGAGCTGATTGAACTTAGCGGCTACGCTTTAGAAAGCTGTAACTCCAAAACTATTTCAGATATCGATTTCAAATTTTAGTATGCTATTTCTAAAGGTATAAGCTATCAAATTTCGCAGTAAATGTGCCCTTTAAGGAACCTCTTGTATTTATGAAGGGTATTATAGCTTCGACGATATAGACTATAGCAACCGACCTTAACGTTTTATCTTGTTGTCTTCTTAGTGAGGAAATAAATTTTAAAAAAATAATAGTTTTTAAACTTTAAGTTAAATAATTCTTAAACTTTTAATTGATTTTGCATAAAATATTTATACAAACATATAAATAATCAGAAAAATTTTTGTTAAAAATATTATAGAAAAATATTTTGGAAAGTTATAAAAAATTTTTTATTAACTTAATATATTTCGTTCTTATACTACAATTTAAAATTATGCAAACTTTACTTTATTTCAATTTTCAAAAAAAAAAAATTTTAAGTTTTACAAGTTTTTAATTTATGTTCTTGAAACAATATAACTTTTTTAATTTTATATATAAATATATATATAATCTATATGTCCATACGTTAACCACAAACTCCCACAATCGTGCAAAGATAAAGGATGCCTCGAAGCCATGAAAGTATTAGCGCACTAAAACAATGTAAACAAAGTCATCGCCACACAAACGCGGATATACATATACATATAAACCTATATACAAATATACAGTTTGTTTACGAATGAGTGTTAAAATGATACTCTTTCAGATGCTTGCTCAACAAAATGCTAAGCAACAGATTCCGGCTATATTGCAGTTCCACCCATCCATACACCCACACACACGCTGCTGTCAATGAAATTTACATGTGTATGTGTGTATGTAAAATGAAATAAAGTGAAATAATCTGCCTGCCATCATTTAAAGCACCGAGCTCAGCTCATCAAAATGCTGAAAAATAAACAGAAATTCTTCTGCGTTGTCGTAAATTAGAAAACTTGATTAAAAGTAACATTTCGCTGGCTAAGCCAAGGTCCTACAGGGCATTTGCTGTACATGTGGGTATTATAAAATTTGTAGTTATTTATACTGTATATGCACTTGTGTGAATATGTGTGTGCGTGCTGGAATGTTTTGCTTTCCTTTTCCTGTTCCTCCAAACACCAGAGTCATATATAATTCTTTGAAGGATAAGCTTTTGCAAGGCTGGTGTGGACAGTGGTGTGCAATTAATTGAGAACAGTTTAGAGAACATAAAAGTTTGAGGCCAATATTACTTTCAGCCCGTAAATCATATCGCAAAACAAGTACCGTTATAAAAGTTAAGTATATTGTGGCTCCAGAAAAAAAGATAGAGGTGATAGAGAGGGATAAACTGAGTGGTATGCGGATAATCTGAGTTGGCTCTGGTGCTTGGAAGTAAATAAATCCGAAAATAGATCAAATCAACTTAGAAATTCCGACAAACTTACTAAAACTAAAGAAAATAACCCGCTTAGCTCAGAAACCCGCGAGTAGTTCCAAACAAATTTACTGAATCTAAATAAAATCCTCTAAAACCCATAAAAGACTCTTTAAAAGCGAAGTTTAAACATTTAAAACCTGTTGATTTTAAAACTCTAGCTTAAAATCTTTTAATTAAAACTAAATAAAATATTTTGTTCTAATCTAATCTAATCTCTAACCGAAGACTCTTTTAGAACTTATATTAGTACCCCCATGAAACATATTGATTCCGGAAGTCCGCAAATAGTCTGGTGATAACTTAGCCTTAACTCATAGCCGTTGAAAAATTAACGTGAGATTTCGGAAATGTAACTTTTCCGTAATTTGTGTTAACTTTACCTAACTAAACTTAACTTAACTTATTGTTACTTAAAGTAACTTAACTTAACTTTATGACACTTAGCGTAACTTAACTTAATCAAATCTAACTTAACTAAATTAAATTTGATTGCTTTTAAGCCAAATAAGTATTATTTCATTTCCAGAAATAAATTAATTAACTTAATCTCACTTAACTTAATTTAACTTAACTTAACTCTACTTAAATTTCTTAATGTTAAAATCATATATACTCAGTTAAAACTTTAATATTTCTATTGCTACCACTAATACCATTTGTTATTCTTCTTTTCTGTTTTTATTCTCTTATAGCCGTTAAGCTTTATTAAATATACATACAGAAAGATTATCTCATAACCGTCGAAAAATTATCACAAGATTTTTGGAAATTTTACTTTTCCGTAACGAAAAATAACTTAACTTACCTTAACTGTACCTAACTTAACTGTACTTAACTTAACTGTACTTAATCTCCTTAACTGCCAAAATCATATCGAATATTCAAAAAAAAATTTAATATTTCTGATGTTATCACTAATACCATTTTTTTCTTCTTTTCTGCACCTATTCTCTCATAACCATTAAACTTTATTGAATATACATATATACATCTCCGCTTCAAAGTTAACAAAATTACAACTACAACAATAAATTTTCTTTTTCACTGCCAAGCAGATTTCCTCAAACTCACATCCGGTTTAACCACACTTCCGATTTCCGCATACTTTCCACCAAACAACTCCTGCCAAGTGCTTCATCTTTCCAGCCCTCGCCACTTCCACCGAATGGGTGGTAAAAAAAGCGAAATAAAAGACACCATCATACTCATGGGAACAAAAAAGATTATCATTTATTCAAAGGCTAAAGCGTTGAAGGCAAAAAAAAAAAAATTGCCGGTTCGCAAGCGTCTATTATTGGCCTGTGATGTATAGCAGCTCAGTGGGGCTAACAATGTCTAGTGTCCGGATGTCTTTAGCCGCTGTAACTGACAGTTTGACCGGGTCAACTCTTCAAGTGGACGGATGCATGTGCATTCAAGCGACGCGCGAGCGCAGTTTCATTCGAGGAATGCGCAGTGAATTGCTTCTGAGGGAGCGTAGTGTGCTGGTAAGCGCGAGTTTGTAACTGACAGCTGAATACGCTGAAGTGTGTGTGAATACGCTGAAGTGTTTGTAACTATATACGGTGTCTTTTGTTCTGTACACGTTGTGCGGTCACTTGTTAGAAAACTATTTATAAGAGATTGAAATCTCACTCTTTGTTTGTTTCTTCAAACCAAATATTCAATGGGTGTCCGGTGATTACACACCATTTCGTCAAATATTAGTATTCTAACATAGAAGCGCGACAAAGAAAAGCATGCCTAAATATATATTTCTATGGTAAACAGATCTGTTAAGAATGTAACAATTCTCGAGTGTAAATTGTGTTCTGGTGGCTTGAGGTGAGACTATCAACTCAGAACCACAGATGGCAATGAACTACATATTGGTCCGTAACAGCAAAAACGAATTAAAAATTCTTAACTAGTTCTTCCCGCCTTTTTTCAACTTAAGGAAGGATTTACCAGATAATTTTGTCCAAAAGATGTTTGAAACTTTTTGTTTACTGCTGGTTCCATGCCTTCATAACCTGTAGATATCTCTCTTTTCTTATAGATTTTAACTCCATCCCCAAATGTACCTGTAGAGATTTTTCTATAATTCCGTCGGAGCTTGGAAAGACTCGAAGCTTTGGAAATTTTTCTAATAAAAAATCCAAATTGGTTATCCTCTATAATGTGGGTCATAAGATCGCGCGACTCACTTGTTTATCTACACAACCAATCATATCTATAGATACTAGTCACCGAATACTTAGAACTCATAAGCAAAACTGGAAGCTAACGAAAGCTTGCTAGCGCTTATCACCAACGTACGGGTTGTTAGTATTTGAGTTAGGTAAAGTTTAGTAAACAGTGAAAAATATTATGCTAAACTTACTTTAAAATCAAAATTTTAGAGCTCACTACTGGCTCTGAAGACTGTCTATACCAACCTAAGCAATGGATCTGAAGCTTTAATATATTATTGTCGGGCGTCAATCTCCAAAATAATGAACTTCGACTATTTTAAAGCGATTAAGATAAATTAGATGGTGGTCACATGATTTTAGTATATAAATCTACCTTATAGATTGTCAGATGTTGATAAAGCTAATTCTTATGACGAATAGGAACAACTAAGCAGGTACAACCATTTGCACCATCAGTATACAAGTATGAACTCTATAAAGACGTCCATTCCCTATATGACCAATAAGAACCACATTTTAGATTTTGTGAAGCTAATACATGGTGAGCTTTTTACAAAACAACAAAACCAAACCGGAAGAGTCAAAAAGTTCAATGTAAGAGGTCTTGCATACAGGTCCTGAAGGGTATTGCGCTGATTACCTATTTACCTACATATATATAGTGAAGGCTTTAAAAGATGTGTGACGATCACTGACAGATGTGGTTTTGAGAAGTTGAAGTTTTTTTTCAGTTCTGTTACGAAATATTATGTAGCTACTAGGGTGGTATGAAAATTGCAACCCGAAAGAAGACGATTATTTTGAAAACTTCCTGTGTGAAATATGAGGAGACTTATATTTATATCTAAAAACTATAATAAGTTCAGTATATACATATATTAGAGTGGTTCTTCAATTTTCCAGTTTAAGGTTTCTGGTTTCATGGGTGATATCCATATCATCAATTAATGATATTCAGTCATAAATTCTGGTGTGACAGACAATTTGGTTACTGTAGAAGAATTGTAAGACGTTTATTCGCAGTGGTGTCTTTATTGAAGTTCACTTAACGGTTTCAAATCGGTTTTAAAATGTGTAGTATGTGATCACACTTATTATAGTAATGTTGGGCTATAAATTGCAGTATTATAAGCTCGATGTTGTCATTTTCATATTACCTTGAAGTAGCACCCTAATATGAGTGCTCATGACATCCTAAATGAAACAAAAATTATTATGAGTACTATAAATTTTTTTACCAAAAAAAATATAACCAATATAATTAAAAAATTCAAAAAAAATTAAAATTTTTCATATAAACCCCAATTGCTTGAGGCACTTCCAGGAAATCGCCTTTTTTGTATGGTCAAACTGGGTTTGCTGAGCAAATAGCATTCTGTGCTTATGTACATAAACATAACAGTTCATATGTAAATGTTTGCTCCCAAAAGCAAAACCAATACGCCGGACATGACAAAATAAAAATAAGAAGTGAATTGAAAATTATGAAATAAAAGTTTTTCCAAAGAGGAAAGCTCAAAATCCATGGCCTCGTGCATATTTTAATCCGTTCGCATTGGCAAGCCACAAAGCTTAAGGATATATGTCTGGGAACAAAAACATGGGGTTGCATAAAATAATTCAAGCGAAATCTGGCATAACCAATACATACAATGTTATTTTCAGACAAAGCATACGAGATTTTTCGCTTGCATTGCGGTTTTTTACACACCGTTGGGATGATTGAGGCGTCCACAAGCGCAAAAAATATTGAACAATACTAGGGAAACACCTACAGTCAACAGTTAAGTTTAAATATACTTACAATATTCATATTTAGTTGCATTAGGGTGGCACTTAACAAAAAAAAATTAACGATTTTTTGCAGAATGACTAGCAAAATCGACAATATTCTAGTTCAAAGTAACAAAAATTTATTTTCAAACCGTTTGGAGAACATTAAGGCCTGCCTTATTATGGACAAGCATGCAGCTTTTACTAAAAATACTTGTATATCAAAAATAATTGTAGTATCAGCCAAACATTAACACTACTTTAGTCCAAGGCATCTTATATTCAAACTGACTAAAACATTTTAAGTTGCCTCATACAACTTCTTTTAATCATTTAAGTACCACCCTAATATGCACAACTGTAAATAGAGTCACTTGTCATGCATAGTAGCGCTTATGAACAGTGCCAACTTCCGACAACTCTACGTGATTCTGCGTCCGCAGCGCAGATTAATATTATTCCCAGCCCTTGCGAGTGCTCGATAAATTCCACGTGAAAGGAAAATAAAATAACTAAAAGTGAAAATTTTCAGATGAAATTTTATAAAACGCACAACTGTAAATTAAGCATGAATTTTAAGAGAAGCAGGGACAAATACGTGGTTTTTCTTCGACAAAGGTTATGAATGTTTCAATACGTTGAAGTGCGGGGGTTAAGTGGAATTAATTTGAGGTTCGTACATTGCTTTTTGGGAAAAACCCAAATAAAATATTTTTAAGGGAAATATATTAGCTGATAGGACCGTTCGAAAATAAGTTTTAATTCCTAGCTGAAAAAAGTTTACTCGCTTTGATTACGGTTACTTTAGCCTCTTAGAAAGGAATGTAAAAGCTTTGTAGGCGGGCAGTGGCTAAGTTTTCTATTTATCCATAGTGCCGTTCGAGTTAGCTTTTGTTTTTTGGTTGTTAGCAAAAGGTATTTGAAGCTAAAGCTCGGTGCAAACTCTCATTATTTCCTATATACTGCTAAAACATGTTGCACATCCATCTTTTGCGAACTTAAACTTGACGACAATCTTCTTCTATGAACATTGTTTTAAACTTTTTATGATAGATATCTAGACTGGTCAGATTTCATAAGTAATGTAGATAAAATAAACAAAATTTTATGAAAATTAAAAAAAATTATATCTTTAACTATAATGCCTCAAAAAAAGTCTTAAGAGAACTGATTAAAGCTAAAAAAGTAATTAGAAGAATGGTGTGAGGGAACGCCTTTTTTCCAATCAGTTTGTAGCTTTACTGCTGTATACATAGATATTTATATATGTATATACTTCTCTCAATTGTTACACAGTGTGCTTTTTTCTTCCCATATTTCTCTATTGATGTCTCGCTCTTTTTACGTTTCAGATTATCGCTTTCGCTCAACCCATATTTCACTATATCGTTTTCCCTTTCCTTACTTATGTTACTTTCCCTATATCGCTTTCTCTACCTCTATCTCTATCTTTATATCGATATTTCGTTCTACATGTCTCACCCTCGCTGTATCGATCTTCCGCTTTTTTTTTGATAATCATATTCTATAATTTGAGTGCAACCAAAACTTAAATTCTCTCTCTCACGCAGCTCTTCCTTTCTTCAATGCAGTGTTAAAACTTCAGCTCGAAAATTTTTACTTACAATACATTTCTTATGTGTACATTTGTATAATCGACCTACAGACGATAATTTTTTTGTATTTATGACAAGAAGTCAGCATTTTATCTGTAATTTAAATATTTCAGGTAATAACGATTTTCTTTGGAAACATCTGCCAGCACCACATGTGGTCTAAAGCAAACAAATGAGCAGATGAGATCATAAAAATATATGCATATATTAATACTACTAAAATAACTACAAAAATTCATAATGTATATTATATATGTATGAACGTCTGGGAAAAACACATATGAAAACGCTTTGTATAAGCTTTTTTAAGTTAGTTATTACCGTTAGTGCTAAGTGAATCAGATCAATGTCCCTCTGTTTTGTTGTTATTTTTCTTTCTTCTAGGAAAACTCATAAACTATTTTTGATATAACTCATAATATATTTCTTTTAATGTGTAATTCTTGAGCATTGCATATAAAGATATGTGCAAATACTATAAACTACTCCTTTGGGTGCTATTTTCAAGGTCGATTACATGAAAACAGATATTGAGCTGTGATTTCAGCTAAAGCAATGAAATTTATTTACAAAATAAATTAAAAATGTCGGCCTAAAGCAATGAAGATAGCGTATTATATGATAGCAAAATATTACAGACATGAAAAACATAAAAATAGCAAAAATTTTAAAACATAACAAAACTTTATGATCATAGAATAACATATCATTAATCTCCACATAACATTTATAACATTACGTAGCATAATATAATATAATATACCACATGTTACCACATGGAAATACTGCACACATGAAATGTGTAAAAAAAGCAAAAACAACAATAATTGTGAAATATATAACATAGCAAAACATGTCATAATACTCCTTTTAAGAGAAAAAAAGCATAAGAAAAATATTGTGCTAAAGCACGTGTACTAAACTAGTACTAAAGTCAACAGTTACGTTCTCACATTATCCAAATTCACTTTTAAATACTTTGAATTAATATACATCTAAAGAAATGAAAATATAAAATGTATAAAAAAACACTCAAATCATCACATACCATGCATAATTCTACATAGCACAACATAACCTAGCATAGCATGACTTAACACACAAAAGAGGTCCGAAATAACTTTTTGTGACAAAGTTTCCGTTAACCAAATAGCATAACATAGCATAATATAACATAACAATAACATAACATAACATAGCATTGCATAACATAACATAACATGACATAACATAGCATTGCATAACATAACATGACATAACGTAAAGTAACATAGCATAAAATAGCAAAGAGCTCTCTAACGTCAGTCTCACCTACTACTTTTTGGTAGTGATCCCATTGCCTCGGGATTGAGAAAACTAAAATCAGGTTTGCATACTGGCATATTTTAAATAAGTCATTTTTGTCATATGCCTGTTAATTTTTCAAAGTTTCGAAATTTTACTTTTTCAAGAAATTACAGCTCTCTCTCAAATGATATTTATTGATAAGATCTTTCCAGACTTTTAAAGATTTTATGGCACATTCTCAGAAATCGATTAGAAAACACGCCAAGATCATTTATTGAAATTTCATTTACAACTCATTCTAGTCTTATAATTTCAAGTTTAATCAAAACTGAGAGACTTCTTTTTGCTCTTAAACTACGCTTTTGGGTTGAGTGCTTCTAATTGATAAGACATTTCTTATATTGAAAGATTTTTCATTGTTATATAGTATACTTAGTTAGACTCATCACGAAGAGATCTTAACTCGACTCACCTTGTGGATGAAAACCGAAAGACGGAGATTTCCATACGAGTATATGTGAGGAAGAAATGACCTGATAGGAGCAGATCTAAAAAGTCATCAAACTTTAAAACAGAATACATTCGTCCTTCATTAATGACACCAAGAATACCTCCAAGAAAAGCAATTTCGTACACATTTAATCATACCTGTTTAATAAGTGAGAGGGACAGCGGGTTAGCATTAGCCCCTTACACGTTTGCTAAACTAAAACTAAAATACATAAGCGGCAACTTATCCTCAATTGAAGTTTTACCCAAAGTGCTTTTAAAGCCTCAAGCACTTTTGTGTTATAAGTAGTAATATCGTTGTGGTTACAGGTGTGCAAATAGACACACACACACACATGACCTTAATATACACACTCTACTGTACTTGATTTTGGTATTTTGCAGCTACTTTCTTATGAATCGCACGTTTGTGTGTCATTTGCGGCTTAAAGTATGCTTCACTGTATTTGCATTTGCGCTTTTCCACACTCCGGTTGAGTGCCATTTATTACTCACTGCCAGCTACCTACCATAACAACAACAAAGTAACTAGCTAGCACTACCTTAACAACAACAACAACAATACGCTAGCATTACAACAAGTATAATTGCGACCGTTTGTTGCTTACAGCCATTCGGCAACAATTTTCTTCATATATTGTTTGCACATCTTTATTTGCTCAACATTGCAAATGTGTGTGTATGTATATAAGTATGCGTTTGTATGCAAAGGTATTGTAGAGTGACGCAGCAAGTTGGATGGCCGCTCATCAAGTGAGGTATATATGCATTAAAATGCAAATGGTTGTTGTGGCTTGTATTAATGTATCCATTATGCAAATAAACTTAAAGGTAGAGACAGGGGAGTATAATAACCGCAACAATATGTGAGAACAATATTCATGAAAGAGAGAGGAAGCGGAAAAGGCTTAAATATATGTATATATGAATGTGGGTAATATCGTAAATATTTACAAATACTCGATATGATTTGTTATTGTTGTAACAAAGGTGCTCAGAAAGCGCACTTGATACTCAATAGCCGATTTATTAGCCTTATAACAAAAAATAGCTTGAAATAATATCTGTCTTCAGAAACGTCAGTTTGGACTTTTTGTTGTTGTTATAGTGGTTATATATTGTAAAAGTGGCACTTTATAACCACCAAGTCTGGTTAAATTTCAAAAATTATTCAACTAACCGGTAACGTGAGACGAGAAAGACTGTCGACATTGAAAAATTCAAAACTTGGAATTGCGGTACTAGAAACATCGTATTACGTCTTGTTGTTGTTGTTACATAATTTCCACATAAATTGCCCCACAGTCAGCTCTGATGGAGTCACTGTCTCAAGAGCATGCTCTTACGAATCTAATTCAATGAAATTGCGTTAAACCAAGCTCGGGACATCTAAGTTGCAACTTGTGAGCTTTCTGTTATCAACATGGTCGTTTGAATAAGTTTCTTAGTCCTTAATCTTTGGCGTGACCTCCATTTTCAGACTCGAAAATTTTATCGCCTTCTACTTCTTTATCGGTCCGTACAAATCCGAAAAAAATCGACTAGAACTCGTTCGTTTTGAAGCCAAGGAATCCACTCAACTGGTAGTTTGGTATGAAAGAATCAGGAAGATTTTAAAACGGAGGAACGAAGGAAGCTGCCCAGACCGCATAGTTTTTATGGAATGGAAATATGGAATTTTGAGGAATTTGTCGAGATGGTGGAGGAGAGGTGAAAGGTTTCGTTCGCTAAGGAAACTTATTGATTAAAAATTTGTCTCTTGTCAAAAAAATTAAAAAATGGTTTCTGCATAGATTCACTTACGATTCTGATAAAGAATACCACTATAAAAAATTTGTCTAGGGGTTTCTCAAAGCCTCAAAAACTGTCTTAGAATTAATAATATCGCTGTATAATAATATCTCTTTTTCATCGCTATAGCTCCCTAGTGACGACTTTCTCTTATATCTCTAATGAGTTGGCATTTCCATTTGTACTGGCAGTCGCATATATTGCAGTGGAAATCTTTAATACTTCGTTGTTGTGATTCAGGCAACTGTTTTTCACAATACTGCTTCATACCTAACGGTCTTCAAGCGACTCGTCTTCCTACCCATTAATCTTCCTGTTCAATACTCCCTCGTTCTTACTTATACAAGTATATTCGAGGGATGGATTTTAAAAAAACCTCTTTTCATATCACAGTTATACTGGACGATAAAACTTTTCTACTAAAGGACGGAAAAATAAGAACAGAAGTTTACAGAACGAGTTGATTTTCGATTGAGGAGGAGAAAGACAGGACCTTATTCGATGAATGTTTGTTCTACAAGAATTCAGCTTTATACGGTCAGCTGGTGGGTTTTCATATTAAATGATTACTGGACGGTTTGAGCTCTCTGCTAATTGTTGAAAGAAAATACGTCGTATATTGGACCTAACCTTACTTGATATACGCTTGGTCTCACCAGTCTTCAGTCGTCTTCAAGTGGCTGGGGGATTTTAAAATTTTTTTTATACCAGAATGCTCTTCTGATTCTGCTGAGGCACAACGAACAATACTTTTCTTCCCAGTTCTGAAATTGTCTTCATTGAGTATACGAATCTACAACTAATTTACTAGCTCTCAAGCACTCAATGCCCTCAACTACAGCTACACTTGCACTTGCTGCTCACAAAGCACGCATGCGAGGCGAGGTTTAATGTGCTTAAACGCATCCGACCTGCTGCCATGGCAAAAATAGTATTTGCTATGCCACCAATCTGGCAGCCAGCGAAGCGTGTACGCAAGCAACTTGTTCTGGGTGCAATTCTACACGCAGTCCGACAACATTATTGCACGGACAGCATACACCCGTCTTTTTATATTTGCCAAAGCTTATAATATACCTACAGACATACATACACACGTGAGTGTATGTGGACGTGTGCTACAGCTTAGTTGTTGCCTGCAATTGTAACTGCTACTTTGCAGTACAAATATTTGTATTTGTCAAGTTCCACTAGCAAATTCAACGCAAATAAAATACTCATAGCGCACTCACACACATACATGCATACAGATAACACTTAAGCGCAGCAGGAATTCACACACATACAGTCTAACGAATCCTAGAAAATTGCAAACATGCTTATGGTATTAAGGGCTGCCAAGTATTTTCTGTGTTTTCTACTTCAAAGTTGCATGCCACACGTTGCGCACATATTGTTGCAACACATGATCGTTAAGTTGTGCGAAATTGCATATGTGCACCGTTAGCACCTCCGGCGTGTATTGCGTCTGACATTTCGCAGCTAGGCCATGTGATTTGTGGCATTTCTCGGCCACTTGACAGTCTGAAGGCAATTGTATATGCATCAGCGTATGTTTTACGTTTCCTTGAATGAAAAAGCAAAATCAAAATTAGTTGTGACATTGAAATATTCATTGAAAATAACTAAGAACCCGTCCTTGACACCAGAGAAAATGAGAGCTTATGTTGGTGAAAGATATTGTGACATCTATAAGATGTGCGTGAGATCCAATACGGAGTGCTCGTAGAATACTCGCAAAAATAACTAAATATTATGTAATAAGTTTTCAGATACAAAACCATTCGTGATGATGGCTGTACTACACAAAAATACGACCGTTGTGGTTTAACTCACAAATGAAAAAAAGAGATTGGCCGTTTCTAATTCCAACTTCCTTCAAACAAAATACCGTCTCTGGTGTCTTGTGTACTTTCTGAAAATCCGGAAAGCTTGAAAGTAACTGACACTCTGAAAAGTTAGTAGCTCCTTAAACTTCTTCCAACTCCTACTTCTTCATATTAAAAGGAGTTTTCCTTCCTCAAGAAGAACGTATTCTGGTTTCTACTGATAGATTATCAGCTCGCAAATGTGGAAGCATTCACATTTTTAGATAATTGCTTCTGTAAATCGAGTTCTATGACTTTAACGTAAGACAACTTGGGAGTTTTATTCAGGACCATGAGTTTCGAAATCTTAAGAATGCGCCAAAACTAAATTCGCGTTGTCGATGAATTGTGACTTAAAATCCTTGGAGATAAAAATACCATTTACTTAGAGTCTCTGTCCTTTCTGCGCATCCATGAGGTCAGAAATCATCCGTGGATACAACTGCTTTCTGAGTTTTGGAGTTCTCTATAGGCCGGATGTTTTGTTCGATCCCATGGAGTGCCATCGTCGACAATAGGGAAGAAAAATTCCAACAAACGTACAGAATTATGACTTACCTCTTTCGAGGAAGTTTTAAAAAGCAGACCATATCTGATACGATGATGTAATTAACTCAGCGTTTCTTAGGTCATCATCTAAATACCAAGAGAAACTGATTAAAAATTGGTGTGGCTGCCTGAAGGTCCACAGAAATCTACGAGTATTACAAAATGAGGTTCATACTTCTTATACCTTCAAATGCTGAGGCTCAGCCCACTTAAGTAGTCTATCTAAAATCAATTTCTATATACATAGATTTTTGTGGGACTGACAAAACTCGAAGAAAACCTAACCTATATGGACGAAGAAATCTTATTGCTTTAATTTCGGCCGGGGTTACAAAGTACCTCTTAACGAACCAATCAGATCTGAAATGCTATTTTAAAGGTTATAGGGTTATAGAATATGGCTTGTGGTTCGAGACTCATTTCATTCTAAATTGGGACTTTCAATATCGACATCCCAAGCTAATAGTAGGAAGTATTCTCACAACAACGTAGACGGACGAATAATATACCGAAAAGGGTCCAAGCATAGTTTTTCCTTCAGCAGGCAGCAAATCAGACTGATGCAGTGATATGAACTAACGAATTGAAGATCCCAAATATACCTAAGATTTACCCATAGACTTAGTGCTTGCCATTTCATTGGAATTGTGTTATTCTTGTTGGAGTAACATAAAACGGTCATAAAATTGTTTTAAGAAGCGATACCGAGTTCACCTTTTTAGTCGGATATCAATTCGAGACAGTTTGATACTGCCGTTGAAATAGTCAACCGTAATCTTTAGAAATAGGGAGTTTTACAGATGTAATTTTTCAGAACTCATACAAGTTGCAACAGTACAAACTCATTGAGATCGATAAATCGAACACACGAAGTGTAGGTCAGAGCTCTTCCGGATATTGTCCTCGGTAAGATTTAGCCCGCGACCTAATAAGATCGTCATAGTCAGCTGACAACCTTCGTCTTTGTGGACTGACCTAGAGGTCGATGAGATCAAACTTTGATCTGTTGGTAAAAAAGTGTGTCAGTCAATGGTTCAGAGTGAGGGTTAAAGGAACAATCTGCAGAGCGGACGGCCAGTCTGTTGGGCCGCTTTGCATTTTGAATGCCTTTTTGCGGATTTAAGTGTGCAGAGTGAAAATTACAATATCCACCCACTGTGACTTAGTCAACCTTGGCTGACTTTGAGCGATTAGCGATCTCATGATGCACAGTATTACTGAAATCCTCACATAAAAACAGATAATTGTACTATTCATATAAATCTCTTGTAACGAAGTAATATGTAATTACCTCCATTCTCCCACTTCGCTTCATTCAAATTCAATAAATATTTCTCAAAGAAGTAGTATTTGTCATCATTATTAATTTGCAAAGTTTCTCTTTCTTCAAGCATACATTATGGCCAATACATAATTCATTAGCTTCATGCCATTCACATTTGTAAAATACTTTCCTCCGCTATCTACACACAACTTCGACCATTAGGCTACCAAAATCTCTTATTTCCCTTGATGGATTGCATAACTCAAATGGAATTGCTCGCCTCACTTCTATTTTTCTTTGCCTTTTTCTACTTTACTACCGTCATTTACGAAGCTACGAAGGTCTCCTGTGCCTCTAATCGCCAAGCAATATGCCTAATGATATTCTACTAATACTTTTACACACCACTTTGCCCTTCATGCGCCCGCCCCACACACACATACTTGCATATTTATCGATTTTGGTCAAACATTTGACCCACATAAGCATCATCGTTGAACTCCGTTTTTCCGCACTTATACGCACACATCGTCTACCGCTTTGTGGCTTTGACGGCGTTCCAATGCGCCGCATGTGCTCTCTTTCGTAGGTCCACATGGCGTATACGTGACCCAGAGACACACATTGCTCTGCTTCAGCTTTGTTTAGCAGTGACGTTGAGCCGGTCAAGTTTGTTTTCAGTATTTTTGTTGCTTACTTTGCCATTTGCATGTACAAAAACAACAACAACTTTTTCTGTTCAATGGAGATTAAAAATAAATAAAAAATTGAAGAAAAATATATAGCTTAAGAAACGAAAGAAAAAAAGGCATGACATTTATATTCTTATTTATTGCGCGCAAACGCATATCACTCATACAACGGTATTATAAAAAACAGCTCAAACGGCACTGATTCTTTAAAGTATGACGCTACAAACATAAAATTATTTTGAATGTATATTATAGGCGGTTTACAAGCAGATAAAATTCAAATGTATACTTAAGGCGGGGCGACGCCCACTTTCAGTCTTATTTCCGTATCTCATAAGCTATTGGATCGAATTGCTTCAAAATATAAATGTATTAACCAATAACATCTTTGTAAGAACCTCCTAACAGAGTTTGAAATTGTACAAGTCTTAAACCACGCCCAATTCCGATATATATGACCGTTTTGAATTTCATTCAATTGTTTTGTCCTTCTATAAATAGCTGTACTAATATGTGGCCACTTTGTAGCAAAATCCATTTTGGTCCATATTGGTTAATGAATTCTCTTAGCTTTTATATACTGGATATGATTATGACAAAAAGAAGTATTTTGACTTTATCATTTTATTTTAGTTAATATGACCGATATATTAATGAATTTAAGTGCGCATATTTGCTTATATATAAAGTAATATGGGGCCAAAAATCCGTAAAATCGTTTAATATATATATTCGTTCTATTGACTCCCATATACCCAAAATAATAATGTTCAAACTTCCGGTTGACCTTACACCTATATCTTGGGCATTATATAAGATATCCTAAATAAATTAAGTAAACATATTTTTTTCGTATAATACTTACGTACTTCTGTGATGAAAATTTAAAAAATCGGCCAATACCTTATCCCTGTCTCCATATGCCCAATATAATGCTTACTGAGCTTCCTGTTCACTTTATACTCTATATTTTGGTATATACGTGAGATAACTTCATGAAATTAAATAGACATATATATTTCAGCACAATATATTTATGTGTTAAAAATAATTGAAATCAATCAATACCTTCTTCTAGTCTCCATATACCCAAGAAACAAATTATTGTGCTTCCGGTTAACTTTATGCCCTATATTCTGGTCAATATGTGAGGTGTGTAAGTGAACTAGGCGAGCATATTCTTTAAATCATGGTGAAATTGTTCGCTATTCCTATAGTCCACATATACCCAATGGAATGATTTCCATGCTTCTGGTAGACTTTATGGTATCTTTTCGTGCGAATGTGAGTTATCTCGATTAATTAATGTTCATGTTTCATTAGTGTGTTAAAGCACCAACTTTGGTTGACATTAATCCTTATTTCCTCTTAGCTACAGTTTTGTCGGCCTTAAACTGAATATTTCGTATATTTAGTAATACATTTTAGCGAAACTAAGTAAGCACCTGATCAATGGTATAAGTTCTTTCTACTGAAAAAAAGGGCGCCATTGGTGCATATTTTTACCCTAGAAGGAATATTGATTTCTTATAATTTTCGGGCATTTTTAAACTTTTGAAACTTTACCGAACTCTGACATACATTAAAATCCTTTTTCCTCTCACATCAAAGTCCTCAAACAATTACTTAATATATCTACCGCGCTTATAATTCATTTGAAGCCGTCACTTATCTGCACCATAAACTTGTAAACTTTTTAAATAATCAAACTCATGGCTGCCGGCATGCTATCAGCCATTACTTACACCACACTCCAAAGCATGAATTTCGCATGTTATGCAATGACGGTTGAGGCGCGCCTGCAGTTGACATTTTCGGCAGCTAAAAAAGCGCTTGTAATATGTTGAGCATGACAACTTATTGCATAATATGCGAGTGTTATGTAGGATATATGCTTGGAAATGCACATAAATATATTTATGCTGTATAAGTAAATGTGTGGATATATGTTGAGCTTGTCACTGCCTGGCTGACAACTGTCGGTTTGGTAATTTTCGTAAAGCCAGTCAAAATCACGAGTCCACATACCACTTTCATTTCGATTGCGTATGTATCTGTAGTGTACTATATGTACACTAGGGTCAGCTAAAAACCCAAAAAGTAAACTATCGCATTCGTGGGTTAAAATGAACCTATATACAGAAAAAAAATATCCCTGCAATGCTAAATGTTTGGCTTAATTTGAAAAGATGTTGGTGCGCACTCATAATTTTCCTTATGAATAACACTTAAAAATCTGCTTTCATTAAAAATACTAAAATTTATGAACTGTTTAGGAAAAAATGCAGATTTATTAGGCATTCTTCTTTCTTTATCATAAAAGATGTTTCAAGCAATTACATGAAAATAGAAGATCTTTTCGATTTAAATTCAGATCATTCGCCGATTGTTCTAACTTTAAGTGAAAACATTATAATGAAGCCAGCTAACCCATATCTGACTAACAAATGGACTGATTGGGAAAGCTTTAGAATTTTACTTGACCAAAGAATTGAATTAGCAGTTCCATTACAATCTGAAGAACAGTTAGATCTGGATGTAGAAAAACTGACCAATGATATCCAGTATTCAGCGTGGCAAAATACATCTGAAGTTTGTTTAAGACCAAAAGGTAACAATTATCCTAAAGAAATATTGGAACTAATTTTTGAAAAAAGAAAAGCGAGGAAATAATGGCAACAATCCAGAGTCCCACTAGATAAAATTAGACTGAATAACTTAACGTCTCAATTGAGAAACGAAATTAAACAATTTAAGAACGATACCATGAGTGCGTTTCTATGTGAACTTACAAATGACTCAAGTACTGAATATTCACTTTGGAAGTCTACCAAAAGACTGAAAAGACCAATTATGCAAACCCCTCCAATTAAAAACATTGATGGTAGCTGGGCTAGAAATAACTATGAGAAAGCATCCAGATTTGCTGAACACCTTAAAACGATTTTTCAACCCAACACGATGGATGACACTACACTGTTACCAAACATTATTGCACAAGAAAATATGGAAATACCACGGGTCACTCTAGCTGAAATCAAAAAAGAAATTAAAAATACCATGAACCCTAAAAGAGCTCCTGGTTTCGACCTGATCACCGGCCAGATACTTAGAGAACTACCAAGGAAAGCATTACTTAAAAAAACCAATCTGATTAATGCATCATTCAGACTACAATATGTACCGTCATTATGGAAAGTGGCTGAAGTTATTATGATACCCAAACCTGGAAAGCCACCCCATGAAACCACATCATACCGACCAATTTCTCTGCTTCCGGTTATGTCCAAATTGTTTGATAAACTTTTATTGAAAAGATTAAAACCAATAATTGATGAGAAAAATCTTATTCCAAATCATCAATTTGGTTTTCGGAATCAACACTCTACGATTGATCAGGTTCATCGAATAACTGATACAATTGAAAAAACATTAGAAGAAAAAAAAGTGTGCTCAGCAATATTCCTTGATGTAGCACAAGCTTTCGATAAAGTTTGGCATGCAGGATTGAACTATAAACTTAAAATGTTACTTCCAACACAATTCTCGAAAATTCTGAAATCATATATATCAGAAAAGCTGGACCTACCAACATTTAACGAAAATATTGGTGCTACATTTGCTGATGATACTGCAATTTTAGCCGTTAGCGA
This sequence comes from Bactrocera oleae, assembly GCF_042242935.1. Lineage (NCBI taxonomy): Eukaryota > Metazoa > Arthropoda > Insecta > Diptera > Tephritidae > Bactrocera > Bactrocera oleae. The sequence goes on from NC_091539.1 coordinate 9,891,701, forward strand.
CAATAATATTGAGTCAACAGAAAAATTACAAAAAGCCATTGCAGAAGTACAACGCTGGACAACTAATGGCAACTAACAACTTAATTAATTGAATAAGAAATGTAAAGCACTTATCGACTTTAAAAAAAGTTATTACAGAACATAAAACGTTTATGCATATCTCATACTACATTAGAAGAGAACTGATAGCTGACAAGTGGCAGATGCAGTTTTGAATAATTAATTGGATGAACTTAAAGACATATGTATAAGTGAAGTTATTAATAGTTTCAATACAATATTTTGTACAAAAATACAACTTACAATTAGTCATATTAATGACAGTTAACGAGTGACAACTGACAACTTATAATATTTATAAATGCTGAGATTGATTTGTGAAACTAACGAACGCAAATATTTCAAAGGAAGGTGTAACAGAGCATCAAATTTATTTAGATATAAGCTACAGCTGGTGGGAGTTAATAGCTGACAAGTGACAGATGACAATTGACTAACTACAACTGACAACTTAGTATTGTATATAACTGTTGAAATCTATTAATAAGTCTGAATCACATAAGTAATTCAAAGAAAGATGTTACAGAGTTTCAAATTTGTATATAAACTAAAGCTGGTGAGAATTGACAGCTGACAAGCGGCAGCTGACCGCTTGTTATAATTAATTTCAGGCATATAAGAACATTTAAATAAAGCTATTTATAGTTTTCATATAATATTTTTTATAAATTTACTAAATTTGTAAATATTTATAAACACTAAATATAAATGACAACTGACTAATGACAAATGTCAAATAAAACTAAAAATATATGAGTACTTTAAAGGATAGTTTTTCAGAGTATAATTCCTACTTTGACTATAGCTGAATAGAGAGACAATTGCTAGAAATAACTTCGCGCATTAAAATACACATATATGAAGATCTTTGAACATATTTAAAGTCTCGCGCATACTTCTTTTTTATAAATGTAAATATAAATATTTGAGCTTGTTTTCTTATAATCCCCTTTATATTATTTATATTAATTTTTTCGTATTTACTTTATCGTTGTGTTATAAATAAAAGTATAAGCGTTTTTTGCAAGAAATAACTTAAACAAAGCATACCCATAGGCGTTTAATGGCATGTATTTACGTTTAATGTTGCTGCACATAGCGCTGTTACAACAATAGCAAATTTTTGTCATTTAAGCAGTGTTGACAGAGAAAGCAGCAAATGATACATTGCTTATACAGGCACATACACACACCAAAAGAACACTGATATGTATACATTTACTTTTGTATATGCAATGTAAATATATAGATGTATATATATCTATATATACCTACCCGCATGCGTGCGTAAGCAATCATGAGAGCAAGTGTAAATTTTCTATGTAGGTATCTATGTATGTTTCTATCTCTGTGTGCAAAGCAAACGAAGCGTAAAAATACTTGAAGTTAGTGTGTGCAGCAAAATTGAAAATTTTTATCATTTAAATTTGTCTACCACAAGCAAAAAAAATAAAATTGTTAAGACTTTTGAATTTACTTACCCTTCAATTCGCACGCAATGTGGTAATTACATGCTGTCTTCATAACAATTTTTGTGATGATATTTGTATACACTGCAAAGAGAGCTATTTGTCATTTGTCATTTGTTAACTTTTATTTAATTGTTTTGTGCGATTCTGCATTTAAAATATAATTCTTTCTAACATTTGCCTAAAAGTACGTTAGAGTAAAAAAGTAGAGAATACGGAGTGTGGCTTTGCTCTTTTAATTTTGAGCTTTGTCTTCCAAAAATCTAACAATAATTAATTAGATGCCGAAAGTCTCTTAATTCAATCTTCCTCACAGCAGCTGTTGTCAAAAGATGAGTCACTTCTTGATAGCCTGATACCTCCTGGCTAGATTAAAATAATTTACGATTTCTTTGTGCGACTTTCTTTTAAGGCAAAATAGGTTTCATAAAATGTAATATTTACAGCATGAATGCCCACTAGAATTCTAAAATCAATAAGCTTTAAAAACATCTCTAAATTATTGCTAAATATTTCTGATACAAAATAAAAGAATTGCTCGAAATGATTTCGAACGACGCAACTGAATACCTAGAACCCTAGTCGAAACTGTATAAGATATCCCAAACTTCTCTGTGCAATTTAGCAACGATATATAATAGAATAACGGTGCGCCTTTTGAAACTAAAAAGAAAAGAAGGAATTAATTTGCTTAGAAAGATAAATCGTAGGGAAGTGATTATTTTATTTGTAGAAAGCCATGTTCCTGACATCATTTTATTCAAGCCGGAATATTTCGTTCAACATCTTGTTTGAGCCCAAAGATCATCAGTACGCCGCTAAAGTGTAAGTGATCTTTAAAATATAATGGTGGAAGATTCTCCGGTTCAAACAATTTCGAAAGTGCAACGCTCTCGGGTATAAGGTGTCTACAAGATTTTGACGGCAACGTTTGCGTCGAAAGAGCATAAATACTCTTAGGTACATAAGTATTTAGACTAGAGACATCATAAAAACAATTTTTTTTATTATTTTGAGCCTTAAGCTATAGCCTTTTTTGAACTTGTGGAAAATATGTGTGATCTTTAATGTGGATTTATAGAGGTTATGTCGAATATTATCGCTTCTAACCTAACCTAAAATAGTCATTCTTAAGTAACTATTTTATAGATTATTTTATATTTTAGATAGATTTAATTTTTGAGTTCTTGAGTGTTATGTAGAGTGACAGAAGTCAGTTATTCGAACCAAAACTCAAGAAGTTGCTCATAAAAAATCGTTGAAAATTTTTGTGCAACTTCAGAATTTTGTTAATTCTAACAGTAATATCAACGAATCTAATTCAAATAACAGAGCAGTATACATATATATTTTTTGGACCTAGCCTTTATGACTGACTTTGTATTGTACATAATTTCTTACTTTTACTTGTATGCGAAATTTTTCTTTGGTTAAATATATATTCTTTTAAATAAATAGAACCCGCTTATTAGAAAATAAGTCAACTCGTCGTGCCAGTACAAATATCATTGCTTTTGTTGAAGTTGTGGTCGACATAGAAGCACTTGTTTCAGTTAATTTAATGCAGCATACTTTGAAGCTTTTATTAACCTTTTTTATTACCTCTACATAAACGAAAATGGATTATTCAGGCGTAGTCACACAGAGTTGTATTCTTAATGCCGCCATTTTGAGTTTTGTGCTTGGGTTGATGATGGCCAGAACGAGAGAGGCATAAAAGTAAAGAGTAATAATTATATTATTTTATGCATTGTGTATGCTTGTGTGTAATGGGGAAAGTATGAAATGGCGATGAGTATCAGTATTTATATTTTATGAGTGATTAAACATAATAAAAAAAATGTATAAGAAATGTAAATGTAAATGTTAAGTTTTGATGTATTTTGACAAACATAGAATAAAAACGAGTTTAAAACACTAGGTTTATAACATTTCTTAAATCCAAAAATTATTTTTATCATCAGAATTTGTAAATCTCAAACCTTGAGTATAACTTTCTGTAATTTAAAAATACTTTATATAGCTTTGGTTTCCTTTGGTTTTCATAGCAATTTTAGAGCCTTTATTACTTGAAATTTCTGAGTCTTCTCGGTGAATTCTGAACTTTAACCCTTAAGTGACATGTCACAATCGCCTCTAATCCTTAGCAAAACATATATATGATATCTTTAATGATGGACTAAGCAGTTTGGGCATACAGCTAATAATGAATTGCAATAGATTAAGATACTGGAGCTGAATATTAATTATTTGGATTTTTTAAAGAAAACCTTAATAAGCAAAAACCTTTCCAATAAGCAGTAGCACACTTCTAATAGAACACTTTAATATAACAAAAGCCAATACTTCTTGAAGCGATATTAAGAAGATGCTATCTCCTTCCGACTGTTTACTACTGGATGCATCTGCAAGTTCAGTAGCTCGATACAGATATTAAAAATAACTCTCTTATTACCTAATAGAGTGCTAATCAATATTTTTAAAACCGCTCTTCTGTTAATAATTTTCATTTTCAAATTTCATTTCGAATACTTATATATATGACAAATATTTAAAAAATACAATATGTAAAGCACATATTATTTCTTGTAAATATATTAAAAAAATATTCTTCAAAGCATAAAATTTAGGTAGTTTATGAGAATATATCTCAAAATTTATTATGCAAATTAGGTATGAAAATATAGCCACACAAAATTCCTTTGAAAATATGCTAATATTTAATTTCATTTTGTACAAAAAATAGATGTAAACAAGTAAGGAAGTGCTAAGTTCGGATGTAACCGAACATTTTATACTCTCGCAAAGTCAAATGGTATACTCGTTTGAGATTTCTTTGTGGATTGACTGATATTTTCGGTAGAAGGTCAACTATAGGCACTGGGGTCCGCATATTTAGTACTTAGGGGTTTGAACAGTTTTGGTTCGATTTAGACAATTTTTGGCCGCAAGGTGGCATACTTTAATTGCATTATTTTCGCAAAGTTTTACCCCGATATAATCATTGTTACCTGATTTGCATAGTGGAAAGTGAAAGAATCAGATGGAATTGAAAATGGTGTTACATGGGAAGTAAGCGTGGTTGTAGTCCGATTTAGCCCATTTTCGCACTATGACATAGAAAGATGAAAAAGAAAAGAACGTTACGCACCGAATTTGGTTGAAATCGCTTGAGCAGATCTCAAGATATGGGTTTTCACCTAAAAGTGGGCTGTGCCACGCCCACTGTCTAATTTTGAACGCGGTTCCTATAAAGTCATCTCATACCATCTCAGAGATAAAATTTAATGTCTCTGGCGTGTTTAGTGCTTGATTTATCGCGCTTTTAGTAGTTTTTAACAGTACCGTTATATGGGGAGTGGGCGGAGTTGCCACCCGATTTCAACTATTTTCACACCGTCAATAGAAGTGCTAAAAACATTTGCTTCTAGTGAATTTTGTTGTTATAGCGTTAGCGGTTTAGGAGATATGCACATTAAACCTATTAGAGGTGGGACCACGCCCACTTTTTAAAAAAAAGTTCTAACTGCAGATGCATCTCCCTAATGTGATCCTGTGTACCAAATAACAGTCTTGTATCTTATTGCGGAGCTTAGTTATGGCAAGTTATTTGTTTTTGATTAATGGCGTTTTGTGGGCGTGGCAGTGGTCCGATTACGCCCATCTGCAATACCAACCGTCTCACGGTACGAAGAAACATGTCTACTAAGTTTTATAAAGATATCTCAATTTTTACTCAAGTTAGAGCTTGCACGGACGGACGGACAGACGGACGGACGGACAGACAGTCCCGGATTTCAACTCGTCTCTTCATCCTGATCATTTATATATATATAACCCTATATCTAACTCGATTAGTTTTAGGTAATACAAACAACCGTTAGGTGAACAAAACTATTATACTCTGTAGCAACAGGTTGCGAGAGTATAAAAATTATATAAATTTCAACGAAATATTTCACGTGACTTGTTGCATATAAAGATATGTACATATGTTATAAAAAACAGTGTAAAACATACATAAATACAAGGAGGTTGAGACTAAGCGCCTATGACGTGGACTTGCATGGAATGAAAATGGTGTCTTTGAAACTCAAAACAAACCACACGCGCATCCGAAAGTTACAAGGCTACATAGCTACACACAACAACACAATATATATATGTGTATGTGCATGCGCCACAGAGTGAACTGCCAAATGAGTTTGGATACTGAAATATTTCATTTCCTTTCCTTTAATTGAATATTAAATTCTAGTCACAGAATTCGGCGACTGACACGCTTGCTAACGGATAAATAGGCAACGCATCATGTGCAACACACGGCCGTAGAAGCTGGCGACAGCACAGACAATGCTGCGCTGAATATTAGCGGCAGCAAAAGTGACACATATGGCGGTGCTGGCAAACCAGCTGGCAGCAGCGGCGGTGGAGGCGGCGGCGTGATGGCCAAAATCAACGCGCGTCACTGGCTGCATCCGACATCCAGCCACTCGACCGGGCGCTCACCTTCGGTGATGCCGCCCAGACCACGCCCATAATGCCACTAGCCGCTAGCGCTACAAGTCTCTTCAGTACCACCACCACCTCGGCGACAACACCCACGCCCTCGATCGCCTCGTCGGCCTCATCATCCTCGGCATCGGCCACCGCTACAACACTGTCGTCGGCTACGCACTTGCAACAACAATTGCAGCAGCAACAAAAACAGCTGCTAGCCAGCGAGGAGCTGCGTCGCAATACTTTCTATCGCACGGTGTGCGCGAGCTTTCAGAGCGCCATATTGCTGCTGGACATGGACACAGGAGAAATCAGTGACTACAATGAAAGGTCAGAGCAGCTGGCGTAATGCAAGTGTTTGCATGTATCTGCATGTGTGTGTGTTTGTTTTCTCTCCCACTAAATAGGCCATAAAATATTTGAGTGCCGTTGCAAATGCACGCCAAAGTCAAAGCGCCTGTAAGTATGTCAAGCGAGGCGTGATTGGGTACGCTTCTGCAAACAAGTGTTATTGAATTTTTAATGAAATATCTCGATGTGCTAGCTTAATTGGTCCGGGCGCACGATGTTTGCTGATACAAAGCGGAGGTTGAAATTAAAAATTCAGCGTTGACAAAGCTATGCTTTGAAGAATGACTTTGAATTACTACAGAGGAAAATATTAAACTATTGCCTGCAATACCTATTAAGTCTGTAAGGCTACAAAAGTTAAAGAGAAGACTTTGCAGGCTACAAAAGTTATAAAAGGTAGAAATAAATCTAAATTAATGAAACAGTTAATGACAAAAGTTTAAGACGTGAAATGATTTGGTGGTCTAAAGCGATTCACGCCTGAAGATTCAGACACTCTGTTTGCTACTTTAACCGCTTTTCTCTTTTCCATGAAATTTTTGTCCTTTTTTACTCTCACATTAATTAAAAGTTTTAAAATAGACTGAACTCTCTCCTTCTCTGCGATTTGAATCAGAAGTCTACCTATAGTAGGTACTGAGCGGCACTGGTACTGAGCAACACTGAGCATTTCTGTTGAGAGTTTTGAACATTGTTTCATCAAGATCCAAGAATTTAAGAAGATACTCGAATTTTCTTAAGTATGGAGTCATCGATATTCAGGAGTTTTTGTCAATATCAACAATATCAGGTTAATAATATCAGTATCTGAAATATCTAAAGTTTGAAGTATCGAGTAAAAACTATAAGTCCAACGTACCTACATATGTAGCGCATTGAGAAGATATACTAGTCTATGAAAATTTCAACTAAGACTTTCTAACACCAAGACCCATTTCTACTTAGTATCCAGTGTGCTTAGAACTTCAGGTTAATGTTAGTGACGACTTTTAACAATTTAGATCCCATGCAACTATATCAGAGCCAAAAATATAGAACTAAATTTGAACTTATGTAAAGGTTAAGACAATAAAAAAAGCTCCAAGAAAAGTACTGAACATTTTTCTAACCACAATACAAGTTTTGGAGTGCGAAAACTCTTGGTGAGAGTGTCATATAAGGTAGCAGAATCTAACTTACGCCTTTCTTACCAACTTTGAGATGCTCACATCGATCCGATCGGAGCTTTTAGTATTAGCATACTTAAGCTTTACTGTATATACCAAGAACAGAATTGTTTCTAGGTGAGCCGAGAAATTTAAGTTTCTTTCTGACAAAGGTCAAACACTGACAGAATTTTAGTTTTACAGTTCTCTCAGTCGTTTTCTCAAATATTAACATCTTCATTCAGCTATTAGTCGTGGTGATATATATTTATTTATTGTGATACCTCTTTCTTTAAAAATTTCTCTGTAGCATCTCAAAATAAATTCATATTCAGGCCGATATCCTTCGTTGCTAGTGTATTTAAACTGTAATATAATTATTTATAATTATCTTAGTGTTAAATAAATAGATAAATCAAATTCATCTTCTGACAAATAATTTTTTAATTGGCTCAGTTTGAAGTCAGTGGTCTCAAAATTGACTTGAGTTAGTTCTTGCCCTTAGTTCATGGTGACAATTTTGCATTAGGTTGGTTCGAAACTCATATAATGTAAAGAGAGCTCATCCACTTATTCGAGATCCCTTACAGAATACTGAAAGTTAGATTTGATACCAGAGGTCTTAAATCACATTCATAATAAGTACGACAAAACATTCGAACAGCTATGAATCCATGTTTGATGTGAAGAAAGTCAAGCCACCAAGAATTGCAGACGGATAGCTTAAATTGCGTCTGAAACCGGAGCTCAACTTGCCAAACTGTTGCATGGACTTGGTTATTTTAGTAAAATACATTATTTAAATGCTCCACTTGAAACTAGTACTCCAATGACAGTAAACAACTTTTTGAAACGCCTCTTAGATCAAAGTTCTCTTTTCGTGGGGTCCAATCCCCGCATTGTAAAATGACTTCAAGATTTCGCCAAAACAGGTTCTAAATACCAGCTGCAACAGCACCTGTAATTATGTATTGAAATATTATATACCGTTGGAATATCCGAGCTTGAGCTTTAGTCTATGGGAATGTTTTTTTAGAAGAAGTTTATTTCACATTTGGTTTATTTATGTGACCCACCTACTTACAACGTCCTGGCATGCCTATTAGCCTTATTAGCGGTATCATTGGGCTGGTTGGTACCTCCTTGCTTTCATTCTGTACAGACCGTATCGTAGCGGAAAAGTCTACGCCAAGAACGTAAATTTCACTCAAATTGTAAATGAAAGTAAAAGTTTACAGTAGCTGGTTGTCAGTACAAAATCGCGCTTTACTACAAAATTTTGCACTTCAGTGTGAATCCCTTGACATTTCCTACCCGCCGTTTTCTTCCACCCACCGTTTCAATCCCTTTCTCTCTTCCAACACTTCATTTCCCAAATTTTTTTACTTATCTGATTTAAAAAAAAAATGGAATTAACTGTAAATTAAGTGCGAGAAATGAAACGTTGAGTCGCAGCCACAACACCGTGACAGCTTGCGAAAATGAAAAATACAAAAGAAAAGAACGACTTTTAAGTCAAAAATAAAAACTAAAAGTATAATGTTAATAACATGCGAACATTTTGTGCAGGAAGGATTTTTTTTGTTTGCGAACAACGTAGAATGTATTGCATTCTAGTGAGACTGACGCTTCCAGCACTGAAAATTAATTGCATTGTAGCGGAAATGTAAACAGTGGCTCTGTGGTGTCCTTTGATTTCTACGCCAGCGTCCGACTGCCTAACAAGCTGTAATTATTTTAATTATGCAATTATGTTAGCCGCGAGTGAGTGTCCGGCTACCTTGTTGGCCTCATTTTGTTACAGAAATATGAATCAGAGGTGTTGTATTAAAAATGTGTATTAAAGAGAGTGGCTGTACTAGCTGAGCTAACAGCTATGTAGCAGATTCCATATTCATTCTTAAGCAGATCTGACATCAACCAAGTAATTTGGATACATATAAATCTACAACGTCTGCACAACAAAACGGACAGCTGCAAGGAGAATCGTTTTTGTTTTTGTAGTAGGAACTAACCTAGCATAATCTCAAAACTTAAACAATACTTACCCCTTTGATGAAGTTCTTCCTTAGTGCTCAGAAAGTAAGTAGCGTTAGACAGTCTTACTACCATTGGTCTCAAAAAAGTTCGTCCTCAGTTGATGGCAGCTAAATTTTACTGACGCAATGACTTTTAACTAAAAGTATTTTTAAAAACCACTTTAAAAAATCGTAAGAAAAATGGTTGGATATGCGTCATTGACTTTTGAAGGATTAATTCTACAAATTTGTCTTAGTCAAGTTAGCAACCCACATCTTACCAAAATGTAGTTCAGTTCTCAACCCACTTAAACAGTTTACAATACATATTTCGATGTTTTCGATAGTTATTGGCTGTGGAAAAAGACACATAAATAGACTCTAAGAGCATGTTTTGCTTCTTATATTTATTTTGTGAAGATTGCCAGAAGATCTAGAAACTAGATGCATTTTATTTATACCTCTCACAGTTACTTAGTGAGAACCAATAATTTGCCTAAGTCTATGTCATTAATATCGAATTAAAAGATAGAAGTTTTAAATCGGACTTCTAGAAAAGTCTTACGCCTGGTAGAACCTTGGTCTACCCACCGGTTTCGATAACATAATCCATCAGCGAGTTTTGAATAGAAGAACTTAGCATATTCTTCCTTTAGTGAGCTCAGCAGTGGTTTTTTTTTATCCTCACACATATTCGATTAATTTGTTCTTGCCGAAATTTAGTGTCTTAGGAACTAAATAACCTGTACAAATATTGAAGACGGTAAAGTTATCGTAAAATATAATACATTTTTAGAGAAAATACTTTTTTTTATTATTAAATATATTTTTCAAACTGCCGCTAAATCCAAAAATATATACAATTTTAAGAAATAGCTTGACAACAGCGATCTCTATTTGTAAATTAAAATTTGCCTATCTGTAACTGAAAATAAATTTCAAGTTTCAGTCAACCTGTCTTACATATGATTTCAGGAAATTGATCTATGACAGCACCACCTATCGAGTGCGTTTTGAACTAAACGGTAAAGTTTGATCTCGAGTAACTTAACTTAACCACCGGTATTTGAGTTCATTGGGCGACTGCTTAGAGCAAGATTTTAGAATTATGATGTATGTGTACTCGTCTATATAAGTGGTATAATAGAAGCTTCCATATAAGCAATGAAAGCTTTTTTGAACTTTCACTTTAACAAAAATTACAAGAAGTATTTTCAATCTTACGAAAAAATGATATGATGATGACATGCTCTAAGTCGAGTAGTCACTTTCAAATGTTTCATACACTTGTGTTTTAGCTTTCTTTCTTTCAGCTACTTCCTTTTGAGTATCTTCAAATTTAATTTTTGGCCAAATTTTATGATATTTATGGTTCTTTCTTTAAAAGCTTCACACGTGAGCTGTGTTCTTCTGTTTTCTAGAACTCAAAATTCTCTTAACCTCACTGTCAGCTACACACCGTTCCGGTATAAAATGTTGCTAATGCAATGTATAGTCTGGCTTTGTCATAAAATTGAAATATTCTCTGTTGGAATTTTTGTATCTTTCGTTTATATTGTTTGGGGTTTTATTCTGGCATGGAAATAATTCGCTTAGACGCGCGACTTAGTTTTATTATTCCTTTTTTTTACCACTTCTCTGTCTGCTCCACTCTTACACCACTTTACATACATATATTTCCTCACTTTGTGTCTCCAAGCTCCCTTACAATCTTCATAATTTTTTATTTCATTCACTAAACACACTTGACTGTCGCTTATTGTTGACTGCGTCTTTTATTTTATTTGCCCTTTGTGCTTTTCCTTCCACAATTTTCACTTAGCTTTTTTTCAAGAGGTTTGTGCAATTATTTTCCATTTCAGTTCTATTATTTTGTCACGTTTCTCCTTCGCCGTTCACTTATCATTCGAGTATTTATGCAAGCATATCGCGTGCTTTTTATTTCTTTTCATGCTGTTTGTCCGTTCCGCTTTTATACATATTCCTCATTCAGCTCTTAACTTCTGTGTTAGTAAAGAGAGCAAAAGTGGATATTTGAAAAGTGAATATGTTGTTTGAATTTAATTTCGATAAAAAAGATGGTTTGAACTTTAGACAATGAAGGGAAATCAAATCAATTCAGCAAACAATAAATAACAATTTTTTTTTGATACCGTTACCGATCCGTGGAGTATACTGGCTTTGTTTTCAAAACTCATTGTGAATATTCAAAGCGTAAGTTTCAAAAAAACTTTTTTCTTTGACAACAATCAACCTTTTACATAATAACGCTTCGCTGTTCTCAAGAAGATAAATTATCACATGCGCTTTCCACACTCAAGGATGGTAATTTGAAAAGTTTTTTAGAAAACAGTCGCGCTGTTACGCTGACCCCACTGGGGCAATTCGAAGATCACAAGCGACTCTGAAATTCACCGGTTAAAGCGGCTACAATTTAATAGGAACAAAGATGCCACAAAGTTTGTAAACCTAACGCCCCACTTTTATTTAAATTTACTTGAGCTATGGTTTGTTCAAATATTCTTAAATTTTTTTGTCTCCAAACTTTTACCAAAGATCAAAGAACCTGACGTAATTGCATGCAACGGGCATAAATATAAAATCGATACACCTGGCTGGCTGACAGCCACACGCACCACACAAATACCAACAACTGAAGGAGGCGAACAAAATTAGCAAAGGAAATAGAAAACTCTGTAGAAAGATAAAGCAAATACAAAAGCAACAGCAAACAGACAATCAACCAAACAATTCACGTACTTCGCTGATTCCGACGCTAACAACAAACAAGATTTCTACCAAGTGCGTCAGCTGTTCTTTTATTATAGATGTGTTTTCCCTCTTCCTCTACAATGTAGCTATGCCTAACACCCTTTTTGGTGTATTTTTAGACACTCTTCTTGCGTAACTATTTTTAATGGCAAAACTTTTTGACTGCCGTCAGTGTGGGTGTCACAGTTTTGTTGGGGTTCATGCGCACACAACTTCTTTACTAAATGGTTAAAGTGAGTGTTTGGCAAGCAAATAGACTTGCTATGCACAACTGCGAGATACTTGGTAAATTTCGTAGTAGTCTTTAGAAATGCTTCCATTTTAAGGTTTGAATGTGCGTATGATTTACCGTTTAACATTTTAACTATATACTCAAATAACAAAGAGACAGAGGGACAAAAATCAATACAATAGACTAATTCAGACATTTTTGATAGGCTAAAATTTAGTAGGCACTGTCTCAGTATGGTTATTTTAAGTATGTAGAAGCCTCTGCCGAACTCTAAGAAAAACATGTATGTAGAACGGGCCGAACAGTCCTTAGAGCCAGTAGCTTTAGCTTTTGCGAGTTCTTTTGCACCAACTCCAAGCTTTCGAAATCCATTTATGTATATCCACAAGTTGGACAAAATTCCTGGGAGCTCAATGGTATGAGTTTCTCTCAACCACAATTTCTGTGCACGCTGATCTAAATTTTAGCCCAAAACCGAAGTTATTAACATACTTCTCGACAAGGTTTGATGAAGCGAAGCTGGTCTCGCTTGTTGTAGTTAACCCAGTTTAAATTATTTCAAAATTCTTTAAAATTTTCATCTTTATTAGCTACTTGTTGAGGTTGATCACTATACTGTCTTTATAGAGTATCGAGCTCATACAGATCAGCTCAAAGATTTTGCAATCGATTATAACAGATCCCATATATCAGTACCCTACAAGTATACTACTGGTATAATATCGGAATCTCTTGGTCAGTTTTTGAAAGGCAACTGAATTTATTACTACAAGTTTTCCAACAATTCCGTCGGATCCACATTTTTCGAAATTCCAAACTCTTTTAGCTGATTGGCGCGGTCAAGCGCTTTTCTGGCTCTTTAAACTTATAGATCAATCAGACAATACCAATAATTTGAAAACTTTCTCTTGAGTCTTTTTGATCAAAATTAGTCCATAATCTGGTGCTGATGGTTATGTTAAGGCACCACCCTGTCCAGCACAAGGACTATTATAATTGTGGAAACACTATTTTAATGGTTTTTATTCGCATATTTAAGTGGTTCGTAAGCTCTGTGCTCATTCCAGTATTGAATGATCGGTTCTATAAATTAAATTATGGGTCCTTCTGTTAGACCTATTTAATAGGGTGTCGCTTTTATTTTCTTTTTACCTGTAATACTGGATTTGGAAGACTACTTGTAAAATATTTCACGAGTTTCACTCAATTTCCTATAAAGTTCTTCTTATTCTTGTTTAAATGCATTTAATATTATTCACGAAAGACTCGGAAACTTTGAAAATTGAGATGTCAAGGAAATCTCTCAATATCTGACTTACTTCTGCTTGCTCACTTTTTGCTCATTTAACCGTCACTGCAGCAAAGTAATTAATACTTCTCACTTTCGAAAGATAAATAAATATTTGCACACAAAGTGAGAGAGTGTGAGAGCGACAGCTATTCTGGTTACCCATTTCTTTGTTTTTAAAGTAACGAAACTTAACCAAATTAAAGTACATCAAGCGCATTTATCCAGGTTATTTGAAGGACTTTTTGGTATAATTAAGTGACATCGCTTGATGTGGACAATAAAAAATTCTTGTTTTGTTTATTCCACTTTAACTGTTGTGAACCAAAAAATATCTTCCTGATAAATAAAAGTAAAAGATAAAAGACATTAGAAGCAATGGAAAATATTCCAAAATATTTGAATGTATAAAAAAATATATTCTGAAAAAATTAAAATGTAGCAAAAACTGAACAGTATACAGTGTTGCCACCGATATATATATAATTAGATTTTTCCAGGATCTTTTTGATAACATGACTATTGAAACATACCGTATTGATAGTAGCTTTAAAAGTGGTTAGGAACTTAAAAAAAAATTAAGAAACAGTTATGTATAGAATTAACAATATTAAAAATATTTTTTTTAAATAAGATATTATTTTTCTAATTAATTAACAACTAAAATTGTTTTCATGAAAAAAATATTTATTTTTAATAATATAATAATATTTTTTTCTTCAGAAATTTTTTTTTATAATTCATAAAATGCTTATTTTTTCATTAAAAATAAGAGATATACATTTTTTAACAAAAATTTTATTTCGTAAAACAAAATGTTTTATAATTGTAAACAACTATTTACAACGAAAACCTTTCAAATTTGTATGCTTCCTTGACAGTTATTAAAATACCACATAAAATGTAATATTTTGGTACAATATGTGTACATTACTCATACGCCCTGTTGACCCTATGATATATCATCATATACAACCGCATATTCAATATAAGTATATATTATATTTCATATTATTATTTGCACAATCAATATCCGCTCAATTAATATGCAATTAAGAAACTAAGTTTCTAAAATTAGCCTCACAAATAAATTTCAAAATGGGAAAAATACATGCGCAACGCTTCAGTTAATCAGTCAACCAAAACCGATCCGCTAGTTCAGCGTTTTGCATTTACGAATATGTGAATTCTTATACACATGCTGTAATTGTAAATTCCTACAATTATTGGCATTTATTGATTGATTTTGCTATAACGATAATTCAATAAAATTTCATTTTCATATTCATATGGCTATTATGTAAGAAGCTTTGTTTGTTGTTTAAACAATTTTGCAAGTAAATGTGGTTAAACCAATTATTCAAAAACTTTAGCTTAGTACAAGACCACGTTCAGAAATATTTTTCGGAAAATTTGTACAAGTACTCTACATTTGAATTATATTTAGGGTCTTAAATAAGTGCTTTATTGTTAATTGAGTGTAAATTGCGTTAAGTCTCTACTCATTAATTAAAAAAAAAATTTAAATAATAAATTTCTCAATTTATTATATTTTTTTATATAAAAATTCATTAAAAATTTTATTTTTTTTATTTTTAAGAATGCCTTATTTTCAGTTATCCTTTTTACAAATAACCCGAATATATTTGCCCTACTCTGTGGAACATCAAATTACGATATGTAGAGCTGCCAAAATTTTTTTTTCTCAAACATATATTAACTAGCATTTACTTTTTCAAATAAAATTTTTTTTTATTTTTACATTATTGATAATTTGAAAATTATTTAGGAATTTTAACAACATTACAAGAGAAGCATTTTAAAAACGTATTTAATTAAGAAAAAATTTAATATCTTTTTACAGTTATTTATTCACACATTTATGTTCAATTATATTCATATTAATTTTACAATTAGATAACATCAAGTAATATAAAAAAATATTAAAAATAGGTTTTATATTAAGTTTTAATATTTTTAGCAAATTTCTATTTATTCTATTAGCTGTCACTATTATCGTCCAATTTTTTTTGTTGTACACACTGAAGGAAGTTTTGCCAGAGTTGCGACAGTAGTAACGATTTTACTTTTACGGTTTCCTTCAGTTCCTAGTTCGCGTAATACAGACCCACAGTTCATCATGAAGATCATTTATATGTATATTTTATAGGGTATTCGACGTTTCCTTTTGGACTACATTCGTGGCAAACCTAATATACTCTGTTGAGGGTATAAATAAGTTATTTAGCTGAAAATCCATGAGATTCTGAAGAATGGGCTAAGAGAGACGATTTCAAGGCGTGAACAAGACCACAATCTTTCATTAAGGATATACGTCTTCCTCAGATTTGCCCGATATTAATTTACTACTGCAACCTATGTAGGCGAACGATTAAGAACAAAGTATTTTGCGGGCTCTAAAGTTAAAAATGAAGCTTCAAATTTTTTGGCGAGCCCTAGTTTTGTTTGAAATACAGTTTTGGATTATCAGATATTCCAATCATAACCAAACTGCTGAAACAACCACAGCTGAAACTCAGAAAAGGCAACCCTTCTTAAAACCAAGTCGAGCGATTTTGAAAAGCAAAGTCTTGTTTTAATTGAATAATAACTTCCTTAAGGGCGTCCTCTAAATTTTTAATATACGATCGGACTTCAACTAATGCTTTTGACGACAAAAGCGTATATATGTACATCCTAAAAAAACTGTAAACATAACCTCACTTAATTTGCCGCGACATATTAATAATGCTATGCACTGTTTACTAACAGTATTTGCAAAACCGTTAATTTTTCGAGTATTTGAACAGCGTCAACAGTGACATTAACGACAAGCACGAGCTCGACCTTCCACGCCAGCGTCACTTCCACGAAAGCAGAGTTGTAATTTTGATTTTGAATTCATGGGTCAATAGAAGGAAGGTCCACATTCGTGGCAAATCAACTGCAAATAACAGCAACAACACAACAAATCATAGTTAGATACATATATACACATATGTACACATATATATATATGTACATTTGGGTATTGCATGCCAGAATGCCATGCGTATTATGCTGCTATTGAACTGGGTATTGTGTTTGTTCATTTGATTGGATTTCCAGGTAACATATATAAATAAGTATATAATATCAGCCCATAGCCATTGGTACTTCAATGGCATTTGTGAAATTGGCAGGACTCTGTGTTCGGTGCGCACTAATCGGATTTTCATTTGATATTGTTAAGTATTCATAGGTGATGCGAGGACCATCTGATAAGACAGCGTCATGACAAAGCAAGAAATCTACAGTAACATCTTTGAAATGGTATAGAGAGTTCCCCAAATGAAGTCGATCTGAAGGCTGACCTGTATGGGTCTCAAACGGACAGGTTATCTAAAATTTCTTACGCGGCTAGGAGAAAGTTATTTGCTGAAAGGATGTATCTTTCGCCAACAAATCGCCACCCCTGAAAGTTTCAAGTCATGCTTCATAACTCTTTACATCTAGGAGATCACGTACTATGTATCAGAGAATAAAAGGAACTCTGAATTTGTTTGAAAGTTGATCAAAGAATCCAAGTTCCAAACTGAGTTTCACTACGTTTTGCAACTTCGAACCAAAAGTGGGTTCTAAATACCGTAACTAAGAAACAAGAATTGAGCTGAGCATGATCCAGAAAAGTTCGTTTGCCAGCACCTTACATATCCTGAGTACACTTTTTCAGGCTAAACTTGAAACCAACAAAGCGGGGATAAATCTCTTTGCCGTAAATGTCTAAATTTATAGCAGTTTTTGAGGCAATTCGATACTTGTACCAAGGGAAGATCCATGGAATATACTAAAAATACAAAAGTACAAGCAAATATGTAAATGGATCCCAGTAGACGAAGCTGAATCTGTTCTCCTTCTATCTCTGATATCCGAAACGAATTCCCACAGTGTCATTTCAAGCCGGCCGTGCGCGTCGCGCTGGCCTCTCAGTTGATACGAGGCATTGAATTAAGCGCAAAGCGGTGGATATAGCAACTATTATTACTTGCTCTTTTTATAAAATCTTTGTTTTTTCTCACGATACTTTTTAATTTCCAATGCCACTAAGTAACTCATGCCATAGTTGACACGTTTTACATACGCCAGAAGTCTCAGCGCTGTACAAGTAATTTCTTTGTAAGCTTATTTGTTTAGTTATATTTATTTATTTTTCTTTATTTATATTTTGTATTGTTTTTCAGTTATCATATACTTTTTCTCTGCTTTGAGAGCTCTCACCCCAGGCTCTTATCCCTCTCGCCCTTTGATTTCAAGTCCAAGTTACTCTTCGAACAAGCTCCCAACGCCAGTCGTCTTGCGCTCCCACTGATGTATAACTCTACACTACTTCATCTATGCTTTCCACTCCATCTTCCCTCATTTATCCTTGCCTTTATTTACTCATATTTTTATGCGAACGCTTTCAATCAATTTGTTTACACAGTTTGTGGACGCTACTTAGGTTTTGCAGCATTTAATTGAAATTAATTGAGAGTAGTAATGCAATTAAAATGTGACTTAATTGTGTTCGAGTAGGTGATGGGTGATGTGTGTACAAAGACTTACATGCAGGTACAGGATTTTTTATGTGAAAATGGTAGGATCTTGGGCGATAATTATCGGAGAATATCAATGGCAAGCACAAATTAGGAATCAATCTGGACTGGGCAGTTAATGAAGTTGTCAGAGGGTTAGCCAATTTGTTGGAAGCGGTAAATGTAAGAGGAGTCGCAGGGGCAAATTTAAGCTTAGATATTGATACTTAAATGTGGACAGTGCTCCACTTATTATTTAGCCTACAGTTTATAAAACGGAATGCCGCTGGCACAAATGGAAATACTGAATACACGTCTACCACTCGATAGATCATGGTTTCGAGATCTGATTACTAATCTTCAAGGCGGAAATTTCGCAAGGCCACCCACATCTAACCTGTGTTTAACCTTAACAATTACAGTCAGCATTACTTATTTCAATTCCGCCCTAAACCACCTCAAACTAGATTTTCCATTATCAAACCTTGCAAAGTACCTAAATCAATTACCAACTTGCCACTTATAACACCAGTTGCATACGCCTAAAATATTTGCAATGAACCCAATGTCACAAATATCAGTGCATCTGCAAACGTAATTGTCATTGGCATGCTTTTAGGCACTTAAACCTTATGTCACCTATCAACTGTGGCCGATAACTCACAAATGATTTGTGGTCGACACGCTGCACAACTACTGGTCGTAGCACAATTCTGGTTACGTAATAATGCGAACTATACGCACATGTGGCAATTGCCAAGTGTAATCAGCATCATTATCGTACAAAATGCCTAGCATACCTTTGTGCGCGCAAATTAGCACGCATTTTTGGCATGATGGCATATAAAACAGTGATGGCTCGGAATCCAATGCAAAGCTGTCGTCGGTGATGAATTGAATGCTGAGTGAATTTCGCGCGATTTTTGTAGATATGCATATGTATATTAGGGTGGGTGAAAACACCGATTATTTTTTTCGCTTGATACACTGAACAATTGATTGTAGCACCTCTAAAAAGGCTCTCCCAGTATGAGCTATTAATTGTAACGGGAAGGTCCTCCGCCTTACAGTTTAATAATTTTTTGTTATTATCAGAACGTATGTTTTTAGAATACCGAACGAAAAAAAATATTCTGATTTTTTTGTTTATATATACAATATATTTATATGTATGTGTAATACATTCGTATATTTTCTTTATTTATTTAGCTTTTGTGCTACATTTTTATAGCATACTTATGTGCGCGCTGATGCTGAAAATTTGCGATTTCAAAAAGTTTTCCAAACAAATTTTTGCTTAATGAAAAAGTTTGTTCCAAAAATAAAAAAAAGGCTTTATGGTATTCGTAATTTGATACATTAGAAATTTGATTAGTAATTTTTTGGTAACGCGTGTTTCTGAAAGTTTTACGGTAAGCACAAAAGTAGCCTAGGTGTACGCAATAAGTAGTGTTGAGGAGAAGAATTTTTCACTCTAGTGTAAAAGTTTTCCTTATTAGTTTTTTTATTACCGATTTTTTTTTTTATATCTTTTATATTATTTTTCGATTTTTATTATTTTTAATTTTTTTTTTTTTTTTTTCTTATATATTATATTATTTCTTGATTTCCTTATAATTTGTTTATATATTAATTTCTATTTTAATTTCAGTTTCTGATTTTTTTTTTTTGCATTGTTAATTTTTTTTGTATTCTCATGTTTCTTTTCTAACAATCTTTGAATTCAATAATTTATTACGTTAGCAGAATTACACGAATCATTGGAGAATTTGTGTGTATGTATGTGTGTACGTGCTTGAGCGCATTTTTGTTTATATTCCCTCTTGAACAGCGAAAACTTTGAACAGATACATATGCATTTACATGAGAAGTTACTTTTGAAACTTCACACAAAAATAAGCAAGGAGAAATAAAAGATATAAATCAAAATGAGCACACGTGTTGCTGCACGTTTATTCTCATATGATGAAAATTCGCTTATATATTAATGTTGTTCTATGTAATTTTTCCAATAAAAGGTCTGAAGGTCTGGAATGATTGAATTAAGTTTGGGCATTACTCAAGTATACTCGAAAACACGTTTCTGTACAGTGTTATGAAAAAAACTCACAGACTAATCGACATTAAGTCAACTAGATTAATGAAAATCCTTATGAGCAGTATAAGGGGCCTAAGATAATTCGTAGACGGAATTCGCTAATTTTTACCACCTAACTATCGTATATTCCAGTTTAAGCGTTTAGCAAATTTTGCCAAGAGATATTACATAATGAGGGTATGAATTCAAGCGGCAGTTTGTATAATCTTATATATATGAGAGCCAAGAGTAGTATTGACCTGATTTTATCCATTTTAGGCACCGGGAGTATGAGTAGAAAATAGCCATTAAATTTCATTAAGTCATCTCACAGGCTTTATATTCGGTATTTAGGGGCCTTAAAATTTATAGTATGATTTCGGCAATTTTCAGTTGTCTTTAACTCGACAGCAATGACTTCAACCGATAGAAGTGATGTTCCCATAACTTGTTTGTTCTCTTTCAAATTTTAGTTGAATAATTTTTTTGTATTTCAGTCATTAGTTATTGCTGTCGTGCAGGAGTTGGCGCCTAACGAAAACGTTGGAAGGTGGTGTCGTCAAGGTAGTGTAATTAATTGTTCTGGCAGTCGCTTGCTGTGCAGGCAGGGCGCCTAGTACGACTAGAAAAAGAGATTTTGAAAATTTTGTTGAACGTTTTGAAATTATTTTTTTGAAATTTTGAAATTTTTTTTTTTAAATTTTTTTTAATATATTTTTTTATTTTTATATTTTTTTTTAATTGGAAATTTTCTTTCCTTATGAAATTTCATACTTTTAGATTGAATTCAAAATATTTTTTTTATTAAAAAAATTAAATTTTTAAAAATATAAGAAAGGATTTATTCAACTTTCGTCTCGACAAGATTTTGTTTTTATTTTTGTATTTTAGCTTTATTTTGACAAAACAATTTAAACTTTATGTTATTAAACTACCAAATTTTCTTTTTTATTGATCAAATATATGTAAAATTAGCTTTTATATTCTGTGCCTTTATGCAATCAAAGTTTGTTGGTAATTTCAAGGCCCAGCAATGGCATTGAACACCCACTACCTGTTGAATAATAAAATAAATTTGCTTGATTTGCCCTTAGCATATAATATAGATGGGCGCATAAGCCATGTTTATGTATATTTATTAATATATAAGGTTGGAAGGTATCTCCCTTCCGCTTTTTTGTCTTTTGAATTTCGCGGCTATTTTCAAAGCGCTACAGAGCTCTTATCTGGCAACACTATACATAATTTGAAAGGTCTTGACATAACCTACAAAACAACGCTATGCATGATTAGTTTGGATATTGCGTTCAACAGTTATAGACGTGTAAACATGGAGTTCACTAACGCCGAAATTCGCGCTATTTTAAAGTTTTCCTTCGTTAAAGGCAAATCCGCTAGAGAAACGTTCCGTGAGATTATTGGTGCTTTGGGGGATGGTACTCTATCACTTCGAACCGCGGAGGAATGGTTTCGACGATTCAGAGCCGGTGAAAACGACACCATGGATAAGCCAGCCGGCGGAAGACCTGTGACGACAAATACCGATCACATCATGGAATACATCGAGTTAGACCGACATATGGCATCTCGTGACATCGCCCAGGAGATGGGAGTTAGTCACCAAACCATTTTGAACCATCTGCAGAAGGCTGGATACAAAAAAAAGTTTGATGTTTGGGTGCCGCATAATTTGACGCAAAAAAACCTTCTGGACCGAATCAACGCCTGCGATATGCTGCTGAAACGGAACGAACTCGTCCCATTCTTGAAGCGGATGGTGACTGGCGACGAAAAATGGATCACATACGACAATATCAAGTGATTACCACCTGTCCCTGTCCATGGCGAATGCCCTTGGTGGTGTGAAGTTGAACTCAAAAGAGGCTTGTGAAAAGTGGCTGTCCGAATTCTTCGCAAATAAGCAGGGGGGCTTCTACGAGGAAGGTATTATGAAGTTGCCGTCTAGATGGAAACAGATCATCGAACAAAACGGCGCATATTTTAACTAAATCCGATCACTGTAACATTTTATTAAGCATTGAATGAAGAGCAAAAAAGCGGAAGTGAGATACCTTTCAACCTTATATTTGTGTGTAAAATACGTTTTGAGTTATTAAAATATCGCTGAGACAAATACAATGTGACAGGCGAGTAACCACCTACACATACAATCAAATGAAAAAGTACGCCTTTGAAAACCACTTGTTAAGCAACAAACAAAGCCAACACACAAACATTGCCAGTGCAAGCATTTTCTGCAACGTTTGTGGGTGTTTCGTTGGTTTTGGCAAAACTAAAATAATATTGATACAACTTGTCTCACTTTTAGAGCAGCGCTAACGAAAGGAAAATCGAAAATGAAATGCAAAATATGGCAGCGCGGTCATGGAACTACACAGGGTGAACTTATAGCGCCAGACAAGTGTTTAAGTAAATAACACATAACGGTGCTAATTTTAATAATGGAGTTCAGCAGTAAATTACATGCTGATCGTATTTGTATTTGTTCGGCGAAAATTCCAACAAATTAAAGTTCATTCACTCTGTTTGTATTCTTTAAATTATGCGCTTACATATTGACCAATAAAAGCTGGTTAACAAATGTCGGAAAAAAATTGGAATGGACATAAATATTATTTATTATTTTTTTTTTTTTTTGTTTACAAAATTGTATAAATTTTTTTATACAAAATTTGTGTAAGTAATGTTGGGAGAAGTGTGGGTGTAGCCGAAAATTTAGTACATATTGGGGTTATGACAAGATTTGAATTGATTGCGATTACCTACAATCTTGTGATTTTTTGACTCAGTATTCTTTGAGTACGCGTCA
Organism: Bactrocera oleae; assembly: GCF_042242935.1. Lineage (NCBI taxonomy): Eukaryota > Metazoa > Arthropoda > Insecta > Diptera > Tephritidae > Bactrocera > Bactrocera oleae. The sequence continues at coordinate 9,914,996 of NC_091539.1, forward strand.
AAGTAGTACACCAGCAAAAAGAATAAAACTTCTTATATCACAGATTTTCTTCGTCAAAGGCGAAAATGCAAGCCAGGTGGCTGAAAATTTAAATAGTATTTATGCATTTGATACAGTAATAGTCAATCCTGCCTAACTTTTTTAGTACATACCGTTCCGGTTGTTGTGATGTCTGGTGCACCTTTGACCTCTGGACAGTCAATTGCTGAAAATATCTCTAAAATAATGGAAAACTTTGAGTCCGAAAATTACGTAAGCACTGTTCCGATTATCCAGCAGATAAACATTATACCAAAAACCGATTGTAACCATTTAATACAGGCTGGTTACAAAAATAAGCTGGATGTATGGATGTCACATGAGTTCTGCTATTTTTTTTAAATTCCTTTATAAATATGTGTGTTGAAATTTTCCTTTTCCATGCCAACACATATTGTTACTCAAATGATGCGTAGTGCTTATAATAACAGAGTTTAGTATTTTAATAATTACTAACGCAGCTGAAAATATTTCATTATGGAATAATAATACAGTCTGCTACTTTTATGTGACATGCTATGGCAATTAAAAGCAGATAGTCTCATATTTCAGAATAGTTCATTTTTTAACTAATTTTAGTTTTCGTAGCGAAATTTAGAAGAAGAGTAATCACATAATTATTGAATTATTACTAATTATTCCTACAGCTAGCTAACTAATTTGAACCCATATTCATAAAAGAAGATCACAAACAGCATCTAAGACCAAATTAATTGTCTCTCTATTTCGAAAATTCTATTTTTTTCGTCTCTATTGATAGTAGTACCTTATCACTTCTTTTATTTCACCATGTTTATCCAAAGAAAATTGGATTATTGCAGTTTTTGAAGGCAAAAGTGCTTTAATCAGTATCGATACATTGATTAACATTCAATACACTCACCACACACATACACAAAGAAAATATTGCTGGCTTTGAGCAAACTAATCAACATTTGCTACGAAATGCTTTAAAGTCGTAAATTAAAAGGATTTCAAAAGGAATGATACATGGCGTATGAGTGTTGCTAGTTTTACCAGCCTACATGACGTATGAGTAATATTTCGTGCTTTAGCCTAATCCAAGCAAATGCAACGGCAATATAGCTAAGGCTGTTTTCTATGTGGGAAGATTTTTAATTGCAACTCACTTCTCTGTTTTCACTCGAAAATAAATACAGTTATGAATAAAGGCGAAAATCAAATTTGAAGCAGTGAAATCAAATATCAATCTTTTGAAAGCGGCTCATATAGTATGTAGCCGATGTTGAGTTAATTCTGAAAAAATAACTTGCATTGAAAGGCTTCATTGTCAACAGCTATATAGTAATTTTGGTGCTTCTAACTTCAATAAATGCAATCTGCGGGGTTTTAATGGAAGCTCAATTTGAAAACTGAGGCAAGAAATAAATATTTGAATTAAATTGGAAGTTTTTGACATTTTTTTTTGCTAAAATTAAATAAAAAAATCAAATGAAAAAATTAAGATTAAACAAAATAAAATTAACAACTATAGTAATCAAGTAAAATAATACAGCAAACTAGAATAATATTAAAGTAAAACAAATAAGATAAAATTAATTAAAAATAATTGAGATTGAAATACTTTTAAATTAGGTTAATTTAAATTAAATAAAAAACTTATAATAATTATAAATAAATTATACTATAATAAAATATTATTAAATTAAAATAATTTAATTGAAATTAAAAAATAAAAGTTAATAAAAACTAAAATTTAAATTAAACGAAACTAAATTAGGTTAAAATTACCTAAGCTTTAATTAATACAAAATTAAATTTAGATAAAATAAATATTAAAATTAAATTCAAAGCTAAAATAAAATTAATATAAAAATTTAAATTTAAATAAAATTAATATTTTATATATATAAAATTAAGAAACTGTTTAAAAATTAGTTAAGTTAAAGTAAATGAGATTTTAATTTTGATTTTAATTTTAATTAATAATTATATTTGATTAATAAAATAAAATAAACTAATAACTTAATTTATTTTAATTTTATTAAACAAATATAAGAATTAATTAAAATAAGTTAAGTAAAATAAAACTTATTTTAATTTTATTAAACAAATATAAGAATTAATTAAAATAAGTTAAGTAAAATAAAACTTATTTTAATTTTGTTTTAAAAAAATAATTAATTAAATATAAATAATTCAAAATAAAATAAATTTCAATCAAAAATTAAATTAAATTAAATAAAAAATTAAAGTAAATAAATAAAGTTAAATACAATAAAATATAACAAATAATAGTTTAAATAAGATAATATACAATAACACAACGTAAAATAAAATAAAATTAAACTAAATAAAAAATTATTTGAATTAAATTAAAAAAATAAATAAAACATATGGAAAGGAAAAATTAAAAAAAAAGCAAAATAAATTCAAATACAGAAAAAAATTAATTTAATTAAATGAAAAAAAATGTTTAAAAATTAAAAAAAAACTAAATTTTAAAAAAATTTTTTTTTGAAAATTAAATAACCCTTTTTTCTCAAACTTTGAAAGAAAATGTATTGTGATTTTTTGCTTCAATATTAATGACATTTTGAAGATTTTTTAATAAAATTACAATATTTAATTTTTATTCTTGGTTAGTTTAATATACTGTTCTTTTTTTTTAAATACATTAGACTTTAATATTGATGACATTTTAGGTTTGGATTTTTTTATAGAAATAATCTTTTGTATAGAACAAATTGATTGTGTTTCTATGTACATGCTAAGTTTACGCTCGTGGTCAATGCGTAAATTCCCATTTTTATTTATTCATCTTTTTTTTAATAAAAGAAAATTATAATTATCTAATACATTAACACCAGAACTACCAACCGGTCAAAATGACCGGTTGCATCATTTATTTATACCATTTCCTCTATATTCATAGTTAATACTTTACGATAATGATTTTTATTAAATTTGTGTATAGAATAATATTATAGATTATTTTGTTCTTACGCTTCTAATTTTCAGAGAGAAAGAGACCTATTTGTATTTATTTATTTATATTTATAAAAAAAAAATTACTAAATTTCTAATTATATGTAGTTATGTATTTATATTAATATATTTTATACAACAGATATTAAAATAGTAAGAGTAATATTAGTTAATGCGAATAAATTCTGCAAAATGATCTTTAATTCTTATATTCCTATATTTTAATGTTAACTAATCAATAATAAAATGTTTAATATTTATTTTAAAATATGTTTTTAAATATTTTCAATACATAATATTTTTCGTATAAATTTTTTAGTTAATTTAATTACCTAGGTAAACGAATTTTCAAAATATTTAATGTTGTTTTAAATAAATAAATAAATAAATATGGTAAAAATATCTTTAATTTTTCTTAATTTTAATGTTAACTTTTTATTATTTAATAACAAAGTTTTTATTGCACATTTTGTTAAAATATTTTTATTGTTTATTTTTAAATTATTTAAAATATCTCAATTTACATTTGGAATTAATTTTTTCAAGAACTTGTAATCACTCACACATATGAAAATTATGAACCATGTTTATGTGCTTACACTTGTTTTAATTGATTCACCAAATAATGATACATTTAAAACTTCATTAACCACAAAAAACACACAGACGCACAGACAAACACATGCACATAAAGTCGCATAAAAAATATGAAAACTTTCAATCGCACAAACATACATAAATATATAAACGCCAGCAATTGGAGCACTTTAAATTAAATATGTATAAATGATGTACTATTTGTGTGTATGCGTGTGTATATGTATGTATTTGACAATGTATGCTTAAAATAAATATATAAATTGCAAATGAGCAGCGTTGAATAAATAATTAAGTGTATAATGAGCGAAAATGAGTTGAACGGGCGCGATCTGGCTGTCAAATTGAGCAAGCAAATAGCACAGCACAATCACTCGGCCGCTGCGCTCGTTTACACACCAACAACGGCAATGGCTTTGATACTTTTTGCACTCACTAGTGACTCTGTCCCTTTTCTTGACTCTCTTCTTCCACTATGTTTCATTACCCACTTTTCTACATAAAATTCTTATTCGGTAATTCGCAAAACTGAGATATAACGCCAAATCAGTGAACAATAATATACGACTTTCCTCCAATATTTATCTCAGAAATGTTGGGGTTTTTATATAGATCCATTTGAGAGATTTTGAACGAATCTTTCTCCTCTAATATAGTATATTTGAAATGCGCCTTCGCCTTTTGCTCTAAATCTTTATCTCTCTTCACTCTCCTCTCTCGCTCCATTTCTCTCTCTCCCTCTCTCTTGCATATTCGTGGTTAGGACCATTTTGTACTTATATATCCACATATTTTCTATTTATCTTTACCTCTCTCTTTCTGTGCTCTACTCTTACATAAATGGACTCTTGTTAATGGCACACAGCAAACTAATTACAGAAATAAAAGATAGAAATGGGGGTCCTTAGGCTAGCCAACTAGCACCTTCTTGTGTATTTTATATAAACCTTTCCTTATTATCTAAAAGGATGGGCTCAAACGCAATAAGCAGTAACTGGCTCAGGAAACATTGAAATGAAATGTCTGTTACTAGTTGTAAGGGTTCCGTAAGTCCTTACGTCTTTCTTTTTTTGGAGCGTACAAATAAATGTTGAACTCATCATTTGCAGGAGCAAAATAAGCAAAATGACAGTCTGGCTTGAATACTTAGAGCTTTAAGTCTGTAGAACAATGACCATTTCAGATGAAACTACCATCTTCAGTTTGGCGAATAAAGATAGACAATTCTTGCCTATCCGAAAAAAGTCTCAGCACTTAGAGAACTGCCGAAGAGCCTTGCGTTGTAAATGTTGACAGCTCTTTAGTTTATTATCAAGCTCTCTCTATTCTTCATATTACAATATAATTCAAAAAAACATTTAAATCTTTTATCTGCATATTGTACATTTAAAAACATGTTTCTAACATTAACACCATTGAATGAATTTATTTTCCTTCTCCTCCCCACCAGATGCGCTCACAAGGATGAATTTGGCACACAACGTGTATATAAGAAGACTTCACCAAATTGTGTGCTCACACTATATTTACCCTCCCGAGAGATCACACTCTCCGGCAATAATCCAGCTATATTGCGTGGTATTATCTACGTGGATCCAAAGGCAATTCAGGGTTACAGAGTTTATGCGCAATTGACATTGACATTTCGGTGAGTATTGAAAAGTCGTAAAGAACTCTATATAAGTATATAATATATAAGTATAATTATTATGTTGCTTTCTAGAGGTTCCCTCACAGAAGCAAATATCTTGGTTAGAAGCTAGATTCAGATGCCCGTGATTTACTGGTACTTAAAAAATTATTGAGTTCCATTGCTCCAGTGCCACATTTCCATGTTCCAGTTGAAAAAGCAAAAGACGGCAACAAATGGTTGGTTGATAACTTCTTCTTCAAAGCCAACTCTTTCTAGCTTTATTAACTTCCTTAATTCACGAGATCTTAAATGTTCGAATTCTTTGATGAAATACGACTTCAGAAGATCATCTCTCCCCGTTGGGTCAGTAATTTAATGACTGACAACATTTGGAAATTCATTCAATTGACGAGCAAATGGAGATGCTGGAGTAGAGTAGAAGTATATTCTTATCTAATTGCACTCCAGGGTATTGAATACTTCCGATACTTGAAATACTCAGTTTTCTGTGGTAAGGAGCTTGAGACAGTATTTGCCCAAAAAGGGAGTCAAACGGTTTCTAAGCCCCATCAAAAAGTGTGGAACTTCTGTATCTTCTTTCAGAACTTACTCAACTTCTACCGTCCTTCCGTATTAGGTGTTCTGCAACCGTAATAAAGAGATATTTTTATAATTTCTTCAGTAAGCGTCCAGTTTTATCACCTATTTTCTAGGCTATGCTGAGAAATTCGATTATGCTTTAGGATAACTCAAGGGTTTCGTACAAAAGTCTGGGCGTGACGTTTCTTACTATTCCAAGGCGTTATCTCACATTTCCTTTCCCTATCACTCCATTCGTGTGAATTTCTTACATTTTCTGCCGTCGCCTTAAATGCTGACGCAACTCACGCTTGCAATCATTCTGAAACACGAGAGAAACACGAAGTCCATGTATAAGCTAATACTAATAGTAGCTCCACATTTGCAAATCAAATCACAACATATTTTATTTCTATCTCTTTTTTTCTCCACCTTAAAGTTACGGTCGCGAGGATGAGGAAGTGATGGGTTTGCGCTTTTGTAATGAGGCTATTATGTCCCTACATCAGGTCTGGCCAAGAAATGAGGAGCTGGCGCGTGAGTCACTCAGTCCACTGCAGGTGAGTTTAACACACGCACACATTCACTGACTATTTTCCTCTTTGTCATGTGAATATTTTACGTCCATAAAATTGTTTGTTTCAATTTTCCTTATCCTTCGCATTCAGTAAATAAAGCCGTCATTTGCATTTAATTTGCGGTTCAATTTGCGTTCGAATAAATAAAAGGATTTGTTGTTGTCTTCCCATGTTGTGGTAAATGCAGTTAAATGGTTGGTTACTTAGTTTAATGATATAAATTAGTATACAATTAGCATTGGATTTCAAGTTACATTAGCTTATGAACTCGAAAATCGATCCACTACAACAAAATTAAAGAATGTTGCCACCGTTGTAATAATGGCGAAGAAAAAAATATATACTAAATTAAATATATAAGAGTTATGGGAATATAGAGTTCCAGAGAGACTTATTGATACAAGTATGTGTCAGAAGGGTTGCCACATGGCCAAAATTTACTAAAATAAATACGATTTCTTTAACTACTAACTACAAGTAAATAGAGCAGTCAGGCAGACTAAGTAGTTTTTGAGATTTTTTTAATTTTTGAAGAGCTTTACCGAATATTAAAACGCTTAAATTATATATAAAATAACTTAATTATTACATTACAATTATCAATTTAAGGAGGCTCAAAAGTTCTAGGGCTAAAAATATTATAATTTGGTTTAATTTTAAATTTATACTAAATTTAAATTTAATTATAATTTTATCTTAACTTTAACTATATTTTTAATTTAGAAATAAATAAATAGCTTAACTTAATTTTAATTTTTTTTAGTTATTTTTACTTTATATTTTAATTTCTGTTTTTGTTTTAATTTTTTATTTCAATTAAATATTAATTTGAATTAAATTTAATTTAATTTTGACTTCGTATTAATTTTTATTTCACTTGTATCTTAATTTTAACTGTAACTTTGAATCTAATATAGCTAATTAATTAAAACAAATTATAATTAAATTAAATCTAACATTTGTTTTTGCTTCAATTATTATTATAACTTCAACTCAAATTTTTTTTTGGAATATTATTATTAATTTTAATTTAGTAGTAATTTTAATGCAATACTTGTTTAATTTTTATTTGAATTATAATTTGAACTTATACTTTAATTTTAGATTTCAATTATACTTCAAATTTTTCTCTATTTCATATTGTTTAAATTATAATGTTTAAATTTAATTTTTAAATTAAATTATAAATTAACTGCAGTTCTTTAAGTGAATTTACTTATAACTTAATTTTTCATTTTAATTTAAACTATAAATTTAAATTAATAATAATTATTTAATGGTAGTAACAAATTTTAAGTTTAAATTAAATTTTTGTTTTTTAATGTAGCTTTTGTTGTAATATTAATTTTAATATTAATAGTATTTTTTTTCTTAATTTTAAGTTTGATTTTCTTTTGATTTTGCTATTAAAACAATAATTTTTCCTAATTTAAATTTTAATTATTTTCATTATATAATTAATTTTTACGTTTAAGGAAATATCACATTTTTTCACACATTTTTCATTCTAGGAAGCCTTAGTGAAGCGTCTTGGCGATGGCGCACACCCATTCACACTCACCCTAACCCCACAAGCGCCCCCTAGTGTGCAATTAGTGCCGGCAAAACGTTACTATGGCGCACCGATCGGCACCAGCTATGATGTGCGCTGCTTTATAGGTGAGTGGAAATAATAAACACAACAGAAAACAAACATTAATTGTGAGACCAGAAAAACAAATTAAAAACAATTGGAGAAAGTGCAGAAAGCAAAGAGAGAGAAAGTGTCATTAAAAGCGAAAAAACGTTACTAAAAGGGTTGATATATAAACATCGAGAACAGGAAATATTGAGATAATTACTAAACACTTGAGCAGAAACACGAAGAAAATTATGATAACAAATTTTTTGTTGCAAAAACATTTACTGCAGATAAAGTTGTGGTAAAAATGATTGGAAAGGGATTCACTTATGTCAAGGACACGCATATCCCTTGCCAACACGCTAATCATATTAAAAATGCACGCAACGCTAAGTGAATCAAAGGCCTACAACGTTATGTGTAATGTGTCATGTTGCATGTGCAATGGAAAATTGGAATTAAAAAGCGCACGCTTTGTTACAAGCAGACACATGAGCGTTGCGGCGCCGCGAAGGCCGCCAATATTCAATTTCGTACTCAAACACACATACTCACATAGCACATAATTTTTATATTAGTTCCTCCTTGGCGCAATTTTATTAAACCGGAAATTGAATATCCTGTGCGCTGGTATCGTATCACAGTACATCAAGGCGAGCCCATTTATTGGCGCCACTGCAGCCACATATGCGCCTAGATGTATGCAACGTGCATGCCTCTGACGGAAATCCGTTTAACTGCACTGCTAACAAACACACACATTCGCAAACGTTTTCACACCTAAAACGCTGTTACACGTATATGTGTGCGTGTATTGGTGTGTGCTCATGCGTGAGGTGTGACATTTGCGTCAGCACTGACATTTCGCTGTCACTAACATAATAGAATTTGCTCTACTACGTTGCTACGTTATTATTAAGTGTTATTTTTGCTATTGCGTGTATTAGTTAAACACTGAAGTGTAACAAATGCAACTTAACTCTCTGGTGAGCAACACTTTTGAATGCAGCACTTGATTGCTTTCTTGCATTAGTGTTGCCATTTGCATATAAAATGCTTTTAGTTAACATAACAATTTGACAACTAAACCGATTAGAAGAAATTTTAGTTACAGATGCAGCTCGAAGGGTGTGGGAAAGCAGAAATTCAGAATTTCTTACATGACAGCTGACAAATGACAAACCCAAAAACGGCATAACTTAGTTTTTTGAATTAAATTACTAATGCTGATTGATTTCGGAAAAGGGAGCTCTGATCAAACTTGGACTTAAATCAAATTTCCTCTTTGAAGAGTGCCTTGATAAGATCGCTCTGTCTTCTCGCAATTGAAATGAATTGTATAAAATAAAATAAAATTAACTAAAAAAAATATAATTTACAAAATAATAAAATAAAAAATTAAATAAAAAATAAATAAAATAAAATTTAAAAAATTTAATGAAATGAAACGAAACGAAACGAAACGAAATGACAGGAAACGAAGTTAAATAAAACGGAATGAAATAAAATAAAATAAAACTAAATTAAAAAGAATAAAAAGATTTAACGAAATAATATTAGATAAAACATTAAATTAATTTAATAAGTTTAGATATATTAAATTAAGAAAAATAAGGAGAAAATAATAAGAAATTAAATTGGATACAAATAAAACAAAACAACAAAATTAAAGTAATTTAAATGAAATAAAAATAGAATAGATTAAATTATATATTATTAAAAAAGCAATATTATTTAAAAATTAGATTGACTGAAAAAATGAATTTGATAATTAGGAAAAAAAATATACAACAAAATTAAATTAAATTATATTAAATGTGGTATAATATAATAATATTTTCAATAAAATCCTTTAACATTTTTGTTTTCAAATTTTTCTTTCTATTTTTAGTTCTATTTCTTTAATATTTCAATATATTGGCGGCAATAATATTTTCACATGTAATTGCTGCTGCTGCAATAAACTTCTTCGAAATTGTCAATAAATATTTCACTAAATACACCAGTGTATTGATACAACGAAATCCACAAAAAAATATTCAATACAGCAAACCGCATCAATAATCTACGCACAAACAAACATACATATTTACCAGTTGCACTATCACACTCACAAAATTTCCAAATGAAAATATTACTCAACAAATACCGGAAAACAAGTCCGCAAAAACTTAACAACCATTGCACGGCACTTCAACTCCCTCACCCACACAACCGATAAAAATATTGTGGCCGCTGACGCATAAACAAATATTCAAATCGCAACGCAAAGCAACACTCAAATTTTTATTAAATTTCAATTTAAATATTTAGAAATGTAAACAAAGTAGAGCAGATTTTTGAAACTTTTCGATTATGTAGTGGAAATGAAAGCCTCAGGGATTGCAACTTTGATGGTTGAAGTAGCAAAATTATTAACTTGCTTCTATCAGTTAAGTTAATGAACTCGTAAAATCTGGAATATAACCATGAATATATGCTCGAATTTGTGGCAATATGAAATATTATTATTTTTGGCGGCAATTTGAGTTGTTTAACGGCTTATGCTTTATTATATTCGAGACTTCAGGCTTTCTGGTCAGTATTACGCTGTTGTTTGGACTAAAGGCTGTATTTAAAAGGGTACATATTCAATTGCCATTATAGTAGTATAGTGTGTCAATTATAGCTACATAGTCTAAATTCTCTCAATAAAGTTACAAAGAGGTACAGATTTCTAGCTGTCAGTTGTTTTCAACTCCACACCTTCACAATCATTTTCAGACTGTGATAAATACTTTTGTTGTACGCGTACTAGAAAAAATTTGTTTAAGCTTCAGAAAATTGATTCAAAGCAAACAACCAATCTCCTTAACGAGTTGTCGCACGTGTTTTACCGTTGCTAAGTTAAACAATGTCTCAGTAAAACAACTGGAGGTGTCAAAAAGGAGAACCCCATTCGAATTGTACCTTGTGATAGTTGCGATATAGAGTCAGTAACTGCGGCAAAAAATGGTTCTTGTTTGTATTAAACACATATTCCTGTCTTTTTGTACTTGCGATCAATATTATGATACATGACAGCTTACAAATAACAGATGACAGAACTCTTAACTAAACTCACAATTATAAAGTTTTTCTTTATAAAACTTTAATAACTTTTAAGTGCACAATTTTCTGATTATACTAGGCTTTCAAGCAATAAAAGCTTTTAAAAGTAAAAACAATAAAAATAAAAATAAAATGACATATTACAACTGACAGTTGACTGTTAGTATTCATTAATATTTACTTTACAGCCGACATATTGACAAACGACACATCGACAATTACTAATATCATAACCATAAAAATAGCTCCCAAGCCGGAGTTAGGAAACAGTAGATTATGAGTGATAGAGCTGGTATCTTAAAAGGACTCTCCCAAATTGTTAACTACCATTGTCAACAATTTGTTTGTCGAAAAAGAGGAGAGCATATTTCAGAATTTTAACGACGAGATAACTAGTAAATAAATTATGACTCCCCACTGCATAGATTTTTTACAGTACAGAACCACTATAGTCCCCAAATGAATAAAAGGCCAGTTAGTTTTGAGGACCGATCCTTATTTCGAAGTTATGCGGCAAAACTTGCTCATAAGCGAGCTCAAAAGTGATATATTTAATAATATTTTTATAATAGAACCAATTTATTGAGCTTCACTGAAATTGTGTAATCTTCGCTGGTTAATTCTTGTTAAATCGTACCTAACCTCACAAAATTAAATTTAGTTCATTTCATCCTAATTTAACATCACTTCTATTATCTTCACGTATATGTAGTAATTGGCCCTTGCAGCTCTGTTGGAAACTTGGCGGAGCTGTAGAAGAGATCTACTCCATATATTTCGGTGGCTAGGGATTTTCCCTACCATTAATAAATTGTTTCTAGCTATCGGAGGCTGGGACTTCACCTTCAACAAAGCTTATGTGAAATGGAGACCAACATAATATAAATCCTTATCGGCCGCCAGTATATAGTGAAATATTACATTTTAGATCATATGCCTCAAAATCTAATAGCTTATTACTCTCGCAAGACATCCCTATAAGACGTTAGTCACTCTTTGGTTCAAACCTTTCGAAATGAAGCCGTACGTTAAAGTTCCTCATCGAACAATGAAAGTTTACTGAGACGTTTGGAATTAAAATTATTTATAGTATGATTTTCCTCGACTTTGGAGGTAAATGCCTGAAACCACCGTTCCTTAACCTTTAAAGCGGCTAATATATTTCAAACATAGGCTTCCTAAAGAACAGTTAACTTTCTCAAGTATGTTAAGAATGACGAGCTCTTTTATCAATGTTTAGAATTACTGCTTTCTGTGGTTGGATTATTGCCGACTTTGGAACCACAAAACCAATTTGATATACATAATCTTCTTCTCTTCCATGCTCATATCATAGTTTGGCGCGTTTTTGTATTGTATTTTGGGATTACCGTTATTAATAGTTAAAATTTTATTTACTTAATAACAAGAGCCACCGTTTTAACGATTTTATGACGGCTCCTTGCATATAACATAGTCGACCTTGATCTCGCTTGTTAAAGTTTATAACATCGAATCTCCTACCCCAAAGAGGTTTTTAGGACTCTATCGAAATTTAACAGTACCGTTATCTAACACTGTATGTTTTTCGATTTTGTAAATATTGACAGCAAGACTGGTCTCTTCAACCTAACCTATACCTAGCCGGATCCAAACTCTAATTTACCCTGAACCACTATACTTATACTAAGTAGTCCCACACCATTTCAACCCAGCTCAAAGCTTTGCTGTACTCTTTCAATGATTAGACAGCTTCCACGACTTATTCCTGAACTAAGCGCAAATCACAAAACAGTCGATAATTAACAAAATTGCATGCGGTGGAGAAGAAACTTCAAATTTCGTATACGTAAGCACATGTTGCTGTGTTGCCGGTAATTATACGGTACATTGAACACACAGAACTACACATGCAGAATCACATACCTCACTCTGCAGCATACTTCACTTCGCACTCTTTGTACTACAAGCCTTTACGAGTACATGTACATACAATGCTTCGAGTGGAGTCAGCTGCATGTACAACTTAGCAATTTCGTGCTAAAAGGTTGACAAAGATGACAAAAAAAGACGAAATTGCGCCAACGCTGTGGTGGCATGCCATGTGCGACCGCACAAGTAACGAAATGCCGGAGCTCAGGTGACCAAAGACCGCAAACGTATATGTGTTACAGCCTTCTAGGGTTCCAGTAACGCGCTGCGGCTGCTATATACTAGTTGTATACAGTTATAGTGGGAGAGTATGGCAGGTACAAGCACAAAGAGAGAACTTCTGCCGGTGTGTTGCCGTAAGCCGCTTAAAAGCCCATTAAACGCTAAAAGCCATTTGAATGGCTCGTTAACTGCACGCAACGGTACTTTTTCAACAAGCCATTTTTTAAACGCCAACACACCGACACCCTCTTGCTCGCGCTCTCCAATGCGCCGGTGTTACTTTGCCATGCAGCAATTGATTTACGCTTATCGATTACTCTCGACTTACCTCCAGCCCCCTGCACTCAACCTATTAATAGAACGCATATTTTATAAATGTCTTTCTTTTGCTTTCAGCTGATAAAACAGATGAAAAGTTCCATCGGCGCGCCTCAGTCAAAATGGGCGTACGCGTTATCTATCGCACCGATGTGTATCAGCAGTCAAACGGTCCGGAGAATTTCGCCGCGCTCATCAACAATCAAGGCGCCTCACCGCCACTGACCGCCGCGCTCACTTCACCACCCGCAACGCTTAGTGCTACTGGTGCACTCATCGCGCAAAATGGCAATACAACACCGGCCTTGTCATCCATGCTGGGTGGCAGCGGCAGCGCTGATAGTAATACGAGCTTTGAAGGTGCTACCACCGCCGGCTCTGCTGTTGTTGCTGGTGAACGCATACAACCCACTACACAGAGCCACACCAAGCCGCGTAAGTCGGAGCGTGGTGATTCGTTTCCTAAGCTGCGCCTCTCGCCGAAGTCTTTTCGTTTTAGCGGTCGCTTTGGACGCAGTAAAAGCGAGATTGAGAAGTGTCCCAATGATCCGTTCTATAATTACAGTAAATCGTTTCAAGAGGTGAGTAAAAAATTAAATATTATTGTAGATACAAAAGAAGACAGTAAACTAACGTTACATAGACAACAAGACATCGTAGATGACTTACCTAAACCACAAGAGAATATTAGAAGAAACAATCAATCTGCCCAGGTAATGAAATTATAAAAGCAGAGCAGTGCTGAGTAATGTTGGAAACAGCAACTATATCTTAAAAACTATACTACGATCCATTGTTATAGCGGTAATTTTTGTCACCTTCAATAAGAATGAAGCTCACAGCATGAAGCATAGTCTTATGAAACTTCACAACTTGCCAGAAATAGTGAAGACATTTATTCTAGAGGATACTGAGGTATCCAGTACCATCGAATGTGCTTTAGTTACTTATTCTTTCCAACTCGATTAGCGTCTATAAGAGCTGGCGACTGTCAGTTAGTTCATCATAATAGACATTTATTTCCATAAGTATTTCAGAACCTTCTGAATTCTTATTAAAACAGATGCTGGAGGTCATTAAATCCTTTTTGAATCGAGAGATATTTATCTGGATGAGCTTAGCATCAAAGATAGGTTCAGAATGTCTAGCATCCCGCTCGATCTCAGCTCGATATTCTGTTCGGATGGTTAACAGGGCCGTCTCATGCGCCAAACAACTTCAGATACACTTGTCATAAGAGTCGCACTAGGAACCAGCTGCCCAATAAGATAGCACTTGGAGTCATCTAAGTTGAATTAGTTCTTAAATTGTTGCTAGATCTCTTGGGACAAGAGCGCCAATTAAAAAACCAAATGCTGATAAAGCTACAGATCTCGACTCTAATAGAGATTATTATTGCGGTCATTGCCTTATCGATGCATCTTAAACCAAAGTATGGAAAAATATTTTATGCATTCTTATTGTTTTCTGTCTTGGAATATATATCCAGTCTTACAAAACTTTTTTTAACTTAGCAAAAAACTCACTAGATCTGAACGAGCGAAAATAGTCTCACATTGAACTTCGCAATTGATATGTTCAATCGTGGTCCACCCTTAAGAATTAACGTCATTCAGCCTAATTCTTTAAATGTCGTTGCAGTGTTATTCTATGATACAAACAGATGTGATAGTCCATTCGTTATATTACGATTATATAAGTAATATAAAAAGGCTCTTCAAAGTATTAAAATGGTAATATAATACTTCTTAGGCCGAATTTCCGCTCAAACTTTCAGTATGCTTTGAAATACCGTCCAGTAGATAAAGCATTCTTCATGTTTCAAGCTACTTCAGAACGACTTAAAGATTACTGGTATCTTTCACAAATAACGACAAAGATCGGCAAACTTTATCCCACCATTTTGAAGCTTTAATCGATAGATGAATATCTTCCTCTTTTGTGCGATTTGTACATAGTTGAGTACGTTCAAAACAGCTCAGGGCTTCCACAATGCATTATGCAAATTTTCCGAAATCTTTTAAATACATCTTAAAAATAAAAGCCAGTTTTCAGATTTCAATTCAAGAAGCTCTCCTATAAAATCTTGATAAGTAAATACTTTTAACTAATTCTAAATAAAGTAGAACACTCGCTTCGATTCTCAGTCATCTATATTTCTGCTAACGATATTTATTATAAAGTCACTTTACCAGCGAGACTGATTCTCAACAAAAATTTCGGGTGCAATTTTGAAATTTTCCAAGTTAACCATACTGTTCTTGGCATTCGACATTGGCATTGAATTTTTATGAGGTCATTTATTCACCCGCTTGCCAATTTATCTTAATGTACTTTTTAGAGTTCAACCAACCAATAAAATTTTTGGCATGTTATAATTAAAATTCACGAAATTTGTAGATGTGAGTACATAATTTAATTGAAGTGCACCAAAAGTCATAAATTTGAAGTTGGCAATAAAAATATTAATTCAATTGAGTCATAAAAAGTTATCAGTAAATCAAGTCGACAAATGCAGAAGGGGAGAGACTGAAATTAGTTGTATAAAATTAGCCTTTATAGCTATACATCAGCAGTACCCTAAAGAAGTCAACTTGTAATGTCCAGTTTAAAAAAAGGAATATATTCCCTCATATTTTTATTGATATTTATCACTGAAAGGTAAAAAGCCGATGTTCATACCGCTTATTTCAAAATATATCATTGTATCACGCTAGTAGTTCTCTCAATATTACTACCCGATATCGGATCCCTATATATTACATATAAGTTAGTTAAAGTTATAATGTGCGGCACGTGAATTAAGATCTTAACCATAATTTTACTTTAAAATATCCCTTAATGGTTAGTTTTCTAGATAAATAGTAGTTGGTCTATAAAGTAGACAAAACTGTAGATCCAATTTCTTATTTGAAGTTTGGACCAGATTTTTCTTCTACATATATATGTGATTCACATTCTTTCCACAAACTGCATGACTCATTTCACTAATTGCCCGTCTAGAGCTTATTAGATACTTTTTGCGAACGAAATTCACGAACTATTGACCTGTATGTTAAGCTACCAGAACTCGAGCTTGCCACAATGTAGTTCCAAACACACACACGCGAAGTCTTGCCTAGGCCCGCGAGCAACAGTTATTCACTCAATCCTATCAATCAGCATAATACTGACTACTTATCTCACTTTAACTTTTTGGAAAGGTTTAAAAGTTTGTAGGACAATAAAAAGAAATTGAAGATCCTTGCAGGTGGATTTTATGAAATAAACCAAAAGTTTCTGTATTCTTTAGTAATGATGACTCGAAACAGGGCAAATACTTCTTCAAGAAAAAAAGAAATGATAAGATCAAGTTTCCTGTTTTGAAATCTACTTTATATATAAAAGGCTTAAGAAAGTCTGTCTCTATTTCGAACGTGACTAACCTACGAACGATGCTCTTGAAATATTTAAATGATCTAGATGAACAGAACAGCAGTATTTGTTGTTGAAGTTGGTTTGAGTACCACATTAAGGGATAGTTCTCAGAAATACCTGATTACTTTGAGATAAATCATGCGAGGAGCACGTTTTCGTACAAGGGCTACCAAAATGTATTGTCCAAGCTTAAAAAAGTATTCTTAGATACGCCAGAAGTACTAGTGGCTTTTTATGAGCTGAGACAACAGAACTGTCATGAACTCTAAATAGTGTTTTTGGTAAAAAAAATACAATATTAGAATGGATTTCTGGCAACTCTGTCAAAACTAATTCTAAAGTTGTTAGGTGTTTCCAACATAACCTCACTTATTATTAATTTATTTTTTGTGGTCGAAAGGGAGATCAAAAGCGAGGAGGCGCTTAACTTCTGGTTCTTTGCAAAACAAATAGTTTTCAGTTTCTCTTTTCATTAAAATTCAGTTCTGTTTGGGTCACCCTGTGGCATACATAAAAATTTAGCCTCTAAATTTTTGATAGCATAATACAAAATGTGTATTAGTATTTCTCGCATGTCTCACGAATAAGTGATTACACATGTAAGCGGTAATAAATATAAAAGCGCAGACTTTAGCACAAAAAGCCAACGAAGAGATCAACGCAAGCATCTAAAGCGCATAACAATTATTAGAGGATAGTAAAAATGCCAATCGCAGTTGAATTAAGTCAATATTTGCTGTCGGAAGAATGACGGCCAATAAAAAAGTGAAAAGTAAACCAGCAGACTAAGCCAATACTCATGTATTAGTCTGTCGACAGCAAATACCGAGAATTGTTGGTTAAGAACAGTGGACCGTGGGCTGCGGATAGCACGTAGGTAGACAGCGGTGGGAGTGTAGAGTCAGAGGAAGGGAGTGTAGACTGTGTAGGTTGTGTGTTATTGAAAAATGAAAGTTAAGAAATGAATAAACGACAAGTGAGGCATACTTATACAACAATATATATACTTGTAGTTAGCAACTAATCGAATATGCGTTTCCGTGTTTCCTTCTCTTCCCCACCACACACACGCTCCCGTTACTTGACGGCAACAACAAAATTATACAATGAAAATTCACAACCCCCTACAACAACACAATGCTGCGCGTTACAAACACCTACTTCCCATCTCCCACAACAACAACCCCGGCATTCATGTCTTCAACCGCAATAGTACGATTGCACCGCTATTGCCGGTGGCATTGGCGCTGTCGGCGTTGGCGGCATTAGCGGCGCTCCTCTCACCGCTTCGCCGGGTGGCGGCTGCACGGGGGGCGGTGTGATTGGCGGTAATGCAGCGTGTGCGCTTAGCGGCGGCGGCGGTGGACCACAGGGTGCGGTGGACAAGCCGTTCCTCTTGCAGGACGGACGTGTCGGCTTGCGGGCGAGCCTCGATAAGGCCTGGTATACGCATGGCGAGGATGTCTGCGTGACGGTGAACATCAAGAACGACAGCCGCAAGACGGTGCGGAAAGTGCGGGTGAGTACTTAAGCTAGCAAGTTGCACTGTAAGCAAAATATATATATTCGTGTGTGTGTTGTTGTTGTGTGTGGGAATGCGTAATGAATTTGTAAGCAACTTTTGAGCTAATTTTTGCCGTCAGCATTTCCTGCTCGTTTGCTGTATTTGAGAAGTTTGAAGCTTCACTTGTGCAAGCTAAGCAGGAAAGCAGTTTGCGACAATATTTAGTTAAAATTTCATTGCATTAATCCCTACAAGATACGGTTGTGCTTGATGTCGCAGCAAATTGTAAGATTTCGAAAGAAATTCTTCGCTTTATTGTTGATTTTAATAGCCGTTGAGAATGATTTTAAATATTATAGTTGTGAAAAATAATTATTAATTTGAATTTTATCTACTACCATTTATTTAAACTATTACTATTTATACTACTAATTTATACTACCATTTACTAAAATACCTTGAAAAGAAATTTTTTTTACAGTATATTACCGTTATCTTGAGAGTAAGTCCACTGTATCCAGACCCACAAAACCTTCACTCCAAAAAAATATATTTTACAACGACAACAGTTTTCTTCAGCTATTTCTTCTTCCTTCCATTCTAAAATTTTATTCCGTTTTATACCTTTTTCTACTATATTTTAACTATGTTGCACATTATACTTGACATATTAATATTTGTCTTAAAAATTCTGATATTTTTATATTTATATATATATTTAATACGAAATTATTATACTCCTTTCTTTTGATTTTTTCTATTAATTTCTATAGAACATTGTTTTTCTACTCCAGTTTTTTGATTTTCTGTCATCTTTCTTTAAACAAAAAAAAACTTTTTCGCAACTATAGTTCTTTCTGTTATTTGTATATTTTCACATCTTTTTTTATTTAGTTTTTGCTTCTTCCTATTCATAGAGGATTATTTTTCATACCACACTTCTCTTCATGCTTGTCTTGCATTTACTTGTGCTTCAGCAAACGCTTTTCAACACTTTCTCATTTTTCATATTTTATAGAAATATTATATTCATAACAAGAAAATTGTTGTTGTTTTTAAAGTCCAATCAGTCTTCATTGCAGCTCTTTTAAAGCTTAACTTTATAAGTGGTCGCTCTTGGCAGTCAAGATAATCGCATTAGTCAACTACATTTGTGTATATGTAAGATAATATAGGGTGCATTACTTTGAAGAAAGGCTTGAAAAAATTCATGATGAAGGGGTTTTTAGTGCGATATAATTTTTTAAACCTTGAAAGTAATTTCATTTGCAGATACTCTGGCTAAGAAACGCATAAAAAATATATATGCCACATACTATTTCCTACGATCTTTTATTCGATTTTTTACCGATTTCAATCGGTTTTGAGATAATATATTTGAGATAATTCGCATATAAGAGTCTCGTTTCCTGAAACTTCCTTTCCAGTTCCCGTCTCGACATGATCATAATCACCCTCTTCTTCCTTCTTATAATTCACAATACCTTACCTCATACTTAGGTTTAGGCAATGAAGGAACTCCGAAGGTTTTTAAATTGCCTTCGTAAAGCTAATGGCTTTTTATGAGAAATAGCCTTTTATTTTGAATATTAGCTCGAAGGTTTACCACTGTCTGAACTCAGAATAGATCGGCACTGAGATCGCCCTAGATCCTGAATAATGGCACCTCCATAAAAAAAGCAAATGATCTGTTGAAACACAGGGTTTTAACTGAGTTCACAGAAGCTTAGATTCCAGTCCAGATTACCAAATTCTTTCAAATCCATTTAAGATCAAGTTTCTTAACATATTCCTTGCTTTCACCAATTTTTGATAATTATGAACAGAGTTCATAGATGCTGAGACCTCAGTCCTAGTTACCCTCGTGACTTAAGTCCCTTTGTTCTCTCGACAAATTCCTTTTTTTTACCCAACGTTCCTAAGATAATTATATTAGCACCACCCTATACTTCGAGAAGCTTATTGTCTATGCTTAATTTGTAGCAAATGCAAAGTCACATCTTAACTTACTGAGCTATGCAAACTTACTGAGCTATGCAAACTTGCTGAGCTTGTGGTAAAGTACCTGTTATACTCGCAAACGATAAAAATGTGGATTTCTTAGCGCTGGCACTGATACCAAGCGACAACTCACTTCTGTCATTCGTTTTCAATTTCCTCCAACGACCACTTGCGACTGTCTTCGCACCGCCATCTTTCTGCCAACCACTTTTGCAGCTTCCTCATTTGTTTTGGTGTTTATCTGCAATGCTATTCATACGATAAAAGTTTGAACAATGCAGATACTTGAAGTTACCTCGAGATTTTCCGCTATCTTTCTTTTCTTCCTTTTTATACTGTCGCAACCTGTTGCTACAGAGTATAGTAGTTTTGTTCACCTAACGTTTGTTTGTATTACCTAAAACTAACCGAGTTAGATATAGGGTTATACATATATAAATGATCAGGATGAAGAGACGAGTTGAAATCCGTCTGTCCGTCCGTCTGTTTGTGCAAGCCGTAACTTGAGTAAAAATAGTAATTGTAAAACACAGTGTGAAAATGGGTGAAATCGGGTGACAACCCCGCCCACTCCCCATCTGGCGTTACTGTTAAAAACTACTAAAAGCCCGATAAATCAAGCACTAAATGAATGGGCTTTGATCCTTGCAAGTCGCGAGAGTATAAAATTTTCGGTTAGATCCGAACTTAAAACTTCCTTACTTTTTTTACTTGTGTATACTTGAGGCTAATATCGAACTTTACAAAAATAACAATGCACACTAGCAAATTGCAACTGTTGAATTTGATATAAATAAGAAGCGTTGACAAAAGAAAAACAAAGCAAACTATAGAAAGGAGGTGAAAAAAAGAGTAACAATGTCTGAAACTTTGGCCATAAAAATGTCAAATTTTATGGTGAAAACTTCGTAAGCTTTGTGGAAATAGCGAAAAAATTGATGACACAAAGTCAGTTAAGTTAAGGGATATGTTAGCGGTTTGGTCAAGTGGATGCCAATTTCAAAGATTTTTTAGTCAAACATCGACAGTTGAAAGATATTATAACAGAGATGAAAAGTCTGTCAGAAACTAGATGTCGCCGTCAGACGAGGTTACGGATTTCGCGTGCTCGCTACTATTTACTACTTAGGGTCATACGTTCGATCCATGGTGCCTTCTTTTTAATCAGCTTTAGTTTCATTTCATTATGTTCAATATTGGTTCCAGATTAACTCAGCAGTTTGTATATTATATATAAATGTATTGCTAAGTGACTAATGACGAGTAATTAAGTTGTTATTACGTATACTTGTATATATTTATAATGGATTGCTAATTGACTTAATTAAAAGTAACACTTATTTCTATTTAGTAATCTAGTTGACTATTAGTGAGAAGTTTTCAAAGGTCTTGGAGTTATTTGGAGTTAAAATAATTTAGTTTAAATAAGTATTTATTGGTGTCACGTAAATGAATTTTTGTTTTACATAACTATTTAATAAACTTAAATGGGACTAATTTAACTTTGTCTAAATTATTTTTATCAAGTTAGTTTTATATTTGATTTCTTTTTGCGGCTTAACTAAGTTAAGGACCCATTTTCAATGTCTAGAAGCAATTAAATAAAACTAGGCTATTAGGTGTTCGTTGTTAGTTGTCTAAATTATGGGGAACATAAAAAAGGCGTAATAAAGGTTAGTTGATTTTTAATACATTTTGATTTTCTATTGCTAATTGACTAAATTAATGAAATTTAAATTAATTCTGAGTAAATTAGTTTTCATTAAATTATTTCCGTATTAGCTTTTACACTGTTAATAAACCAAATTAAGAGTGAATAATTTTTGTTAAGCTCATTCGTATTGCTAATTGACTTAATTAAGCGAATTATTAATTTTAACTAATTTTCATTTAGTTTATTTAAATAAACTCGATTTATATTGCTAATATAAGCAATTATGAAGCTTTCTACAAAGCCTACAATCAATTAGAAAAACTTCAAATCAAGATGTGTCTATTTAATTAATTGGCTCAATTAAAGCATCTAAATTTATTTTGACTACGTAAGGGTTCATTAACTTAATTATATATTTGTTTTTATAATGCCAATTAACTACAACAAACGGCACCATGTATGTATATATATTAATTAAATTATATTAAATTAGACATATTGAGTTTTATAGAGCTAACTTGTATTGGTAAGTGACTTAACTAAGTGCACTAAATTAATTTAAATTTTATTAATTGAAATTTATTTATTTCTGTATTGCTATTTGACTCAATTAATGAACTAATAACAAAGCCCTTAAGAAATTTAGTTCAATTTCCACTCACAAAGCTTGCATTTAATTAATTTTATCTTGCTAATAGAAGAAATTAAGGGAATCAATTTAGTAATAATTTCAATTAATAGAAATAAATTTAATATAATTTTCCATTTGTTGAATTCCGAACTTATATTGTTAATCGTTCCAATTAAGGAACTATTTAAAAAGCTTATAAGCAATTTAGTAAAATTTCAACTCACGAAGATTCCTTACAAACAATTTTATATTGCTAATAAAATGCTAATGATAAGGACAACTACAATATATCAATTTTGACTAATTAAGTTTCCATTAAGTTATTTTTATCTCTAAATTGAATACATTTTTTGTTTACTATTTTAATAAGTTTTTCCTAATTTCATTTCACATTGCTTTCAGTTTACATTTCAGTTATTTACATATATTTCATTCACTATACCTTTGCAATATTCACCTGCAAACCCTCGCTCTCACATTGTATACATTTGAAAATATTTTCGCACCTCTGGGTATTCCATTACCCAAGTTCCTTCATTCCAACCGCATACCAGATTGTGCAGCGTGACATGAAGGCGCGCTACTCTCCAAAGCGCGAGTTGCAATGAAACTCACGAACTTTTTACGCCAGTTTCTTACGTCAAATGGCAGCAGTATAAATGAAAGAAGAGAAAATGCAACAATCAGAAATCAAAAATGTGTGGAATGTAAAATGCTTTCTTGCATATATACCCGCCTGCACTCTTGCACGATAGTTGCTGCATTCTTGTATCCATACCTTCACCATCGCCGAACTCATCATTAGTTTCCTGTCTGCATGTCATTGTAGAACTCGCTTGGTTAAAATATATGTAGAGTATGGGTAATTGCATTGCCAGTATACAACTTGCGCTCACGAATTCTTTCCACCCAACTCCTTCTGGCATTTTAAGCAGCTGTGGAGCGTAGCCGCGAAGGCGGCGAAGGTTGCCAGTGACGTGTCAGTTACCTGTCGGTTGCGGCTTGTTTGCCGTCGTGGCTCTTTTTGTTGCTTTTAATGTTTTCTACTTGACGTTGTTGTTATCAACAAGTTGCGAAAGCTATTCAGTTCCACATTGTTTGTTTTACTGTTGTTGTACAAGTATTTTCACTTCGGTGTTGATGTTTTTTCCTTCGCTAAGTTTTAATTTTGCTGGTATTTATCTCTGTGAAAATTTTCAATCTTTCGCTATTTTTGCTGAGACATACAAATTTTCAATTGAATTGAAATACAACAACACAAAGCAAAGTGCTGTCTGCAATTATCGCATTGTTCAGTTCTATCTTAGGTGCTTCAAGAATGTTTAATTTGAGTTGTAACGAAGTATAACAAAAGGGAAATAAATGCAAAGAAAGCAATTTATGTTATGCTTGTCTTTTGAAGGAGGGACGGGTAGTAGGTTTTCAATGGCCTTCGGCATGCTATAATCTAACCTCCTCGTACACAAAAATTCACTACTGTTCCACGTAAGCCTTTTAAGAAGCTTTTCATGGAGCGGAGGGCATTTAAGTCGTATCAGCGATATCTTATGTTGCTAAGATTTCTTATCCAACTTACAGCCCTATAAGATTTGAAACCAAAAAGTCTCTAGTGAAGATTACAGATGATTTAAGATTGATGATTCATTGCTCGCTGCCAGTCGTATCTCAAACCCCACGTGTTCCGCTAACTGAGCTCGTTTCTCTTCAACACTTATTCCATTCAACACCTCAAAAGCAGCTTGTTTTCCTATTCTTATTCTAATCTTTTGTTGGTAACAACCTGTCGCCACTATTCTCACCGAAAACTTCGATTAATTATGCAAATACCTTCGTTTAAAGCCATTCCTGTTCGCCATCTCACCCATATTATACTTTAATTTGGATTTCTATTCAATATGTCAATCAGTTATAGTCACATATATAATAGCAATCAATGAGGAACTCTCCCCCTAGGCCTCTTCGTTCTTCACTGGATGTAAGAGTGATTTTCAAACAAAATTTTAGTTAAGAAAGAACAACACCGATAAAGCACACATTGTTTAGCATGGTCCTTGTCACAGTATCCTAATTTACAGTACTACAACAATGCTTAGAACACAGTAAAACTGTTCTTTGGCAATAAATATAGCTAAGGTTACGCTTAAGGTTTCAATCCAAACAGGTTTCAATCTGAGCAAAGTAAAAATGTTCTTTGTTAATGTTTATAACTAAACTACTTAATTACTCTTAAGGGTAATGTTAAGTTTACGTTAAGTTACAATGTTAACATTGGGGTTAAGTTTAATGTTTTATTCATAACTGAAAAAAAATATTATTGAGAATGTTTATGACTAATTTTACGGTTAAGGCTAACGGTAAGTTTACGTTAAGTTGCATTGCTATGTTAAAGGTTAAGTTTAAGGTTTTATTTATCGTTGAAATCATAGTCATTATGAACAAAATTTATAAAAACCGGAAGAATTACGGTTAAGTTAAAGTTATGGCTAAGTTTAAGGTTACGTTAAAAGTTTGGTTTGAAGTACATAAGTAGTAATAGTAATAAACTCTAAAGTGTACATTAGTTTTGCGCTGAGAATATACATGGTTAATAACTAGTTAGAATAACGATAAAGTTCACGATTACGTCCAAGACCAAGTTTGGCACTAAGTTTAAGTAATATTACGGTTTAAGTTGAAATTAAGATAATAGTTAAAGTTATGATAATAACCAAGGTGGATAGTAATAAAGATAAAATTCAAAGGTTACGCTTACAGTTAAGGTATGTATTAAGTAAAGGCTGTGTTTACGGTTAAGGTTGTTGTTAAAGGGGAAACGATAATTGCAATGTGAAAAAAATATGTTGACCTATCATGTTAAAATTTACGTCAAAGTTAAGTTAAGTTTGCGCTTAAGTTTATGTTTATAGTTTCAGCTGAAACCAAAGTAACAATTAAAATAGTTTATTTGTTTAAACCACCTGGCACTCATAAAACTTCATCTACCTGAGCACTCTGTCTGTTGTAACTTTGCTTTACATTCCACTGGGGCGTATACGCAACATTTAGTAATGCTGATAAATAAAATCAATTCCTACAACTACAAAGCATAGCAAAACACTTTATATGATTGGTGCAATTATAGCAATTACTATTGAGCAGTCACGCACACACATATTTACATACTCTTAGTACATACAGTCTACTTATGCGAATCAATGTCACTCATACGCCACGTACAACAGCTGCTCAATTGCTTCATCGATACGTGTAAGCGCATTGTGCATTTCTTTCATTCTCTGCTTATATTCTTTACTTTTCATTGCCATTTTTAACATTTATTGGCAACATTAGTGCAATTCTGTGGAATGTCAAACGACGAGCAGTGATGCAGAATCATTGTGCATATTACAAAATATTCTCTCATATGCTTATAAATCTGTTTGGTGGAGTTGCTGTGCATGCGTACTTGCTTGGGACATACAGAATTATGTATTACTGGGTGGAAGTGTGTTTTCCTTGTATAATATTCATATGCCACTGTCGGTTAGATGTGTTTAAGCACTCATGCATATACAGCAGTTGATCTCTTCTACGAGCATTTTTTTTCCAGAAAAATTTGTGGCAGTTAACTGCTGTCTGCATGTTAGTTATCAGTTGTGAGGCAATAGGGGTTATATTCATATGAAACTAAAAAATTAATTTTTGCGATTTTTTTTGGATAAATGACCAACTTTGTGAGAAGAAAAGGAAATGTCCTAAAAATCAGATCGATATCGCAAAAACCGAAGATCTAGTTCCCGTGTATACAGACAGACGGAAATGGCTAAATGGAATCAGCCCATCATGCAATTACAAACTTTATAAAAAGCTTAACATACCCGGTTCAGGGTATAAAAATGTCCATTTACAAAACAAAAACTAAGAAAATTTGATTTCATTACAGATAAAGTAATTATGACATCGCATAGGCATATGCTTTTATATGTTTAAGTATGAGTTTGTATCTCCAAAGCCCTATCATACACCATGAGAATTTACTAGTATACTCTTCATAACTATAAATTCACATACTCTCTCAGAAGTGCTAATGATTTGCATGAGTTGGCCAGCAAGTGACTTCAATAATCTGTAAATATAAAAGCACTAGTTGAGTATGCCTCCGTTATTGGCACATTACACATACTTATTATATACATACGTACATACTCTTATGCATAAAAACATATTTATATATATATATATATCCTTTTTATGAAAGAATTTGTTACATATAAAAAATTTTCACTGAAATTACGCATACTTTTACACACACAAATACATAGAAACTTGTTACTTCTCATATTCAAACTTTTGTGCTTATTCATGTTCACCCACATTGTTAGCCACTTAGCGATTATGATTTTACCACTGCAGCAAATTACATACGTTGTCAGCCACAATAGTACTGTTGGAAGGCATACCAACATATATACATACAAGTACATACAAGTACAATAAATGAAATAGAAAACCAATACATGCTCGAAAATATTTTATTAATATAAGTCTGTTTTGTATGTGTGTGTTCTATTGAAGAAGAATGACTACAAAAGTAGCAAATATGAAGTCATAAAATTGCATTAAGTGCTCACAAGTGAACGAGTGACAAGTTGATTTATTTGTTAAAGCGCCACATATCTACTTGATACACACATGCATACATATTTACACATATTCACATAATCTCTCACACACACATGCTAATGTATGTGCACCTGGGAAGCTAGAGCTAAGCACATTATCGGCTATTTTGTGTGTAAACGCAATAAAAGCATTGAGGAAAATTGAAAATCAATACAGTTATTCTTGCCTACCTGCATGAATACACACATACATACATACAAACAAGTATGAATGGTTGATGTGATTGCCTTCTAGCATTGAAGTGCAATAGCTACATAAATTTCGCCTGGTAACGGACCACTCATTTAGCTGCTTAGCGCTTTGTTGAACTAACCTTAGCTTAGTTTAGCTAAGTTTTATGAAGTTTTGCGGCTTGGCTAACTTTGGAATAGCTATCTTAACTTAGCTGCAGGTTAGTGCTGCAAAGCTGACATATACATAGTTCGGTATTGACTTCTATACTTATTTTCTATAAACTTGCGCCTCCACATGCTGGCCTTGTAAGTTTTCTCAAATAATATTTGTTGGTTTCTCGTAACAAGTTTTGTGTGGAAAATACCAGGAAATAGTTTGCTTCACCAGTTAATGGTGCAAAATCTGGTGAGGCATCGCGTATGAGTAACCATAACATGCTTTATAAGTACAAAGGTGTTAAAAAAAAAAAAAAAAAACAACTAAAGCTAAAATAGTTATGAAATATGCAGGTGATGCGAGTAGATCGGAAAATAAGGAAAGAGTACAGAAGGGAACGAAATGGACTGAAAAGGAACGCAATGGAATGAAACGGAATATAAAAGAATGAACCGAATAACACTAAAACATCTAAAATAAACGAAATAAAAGGAAAGCAACATATTGAAATGAAGTTGAACACAATGAAATAAAACGGAACGCAATAAAATGAAACGGAATACAGTGAAATGAAACGGAACGCAAGAAAATGGATTAAAAAAACAAAAGAACATAAAACTAAGGAAATTTAATTAAATGAACGAAATGAAATGAAATTGAACGGAACGAAATGGAATGGAACGGACCACCATGAAATGAAGCAGCATAATTTCGAATAAAATGTTTAATTAAAAATTGGATATTTTGATACTCACTGAAAAGTTTTCCTTGTAAGCCGATTGTACGTAATATAGTCATTTTAAACAAACTTGTGTATGTACATACATATACATACATACGTATGTATTCTACACAATTATTGGTTGAAACGTAAGGATTAGTGATTTTTGTAAAGAAATTTTTAAATTTTATATTCGTACCAAACAGTTCAACAAATATTTTTATTTTATTTTAATCAATTTTCGCCACAACGCGCTGGCCTCATAATTTTCCTGCAAGTAGCAGTACCACACGACGTATGAGTAACATGTTTAAGGTTACCTGTTATAATTAGTGCTACACTTAGGATTTGTAAGCAACAACAAAACCAATATACATTTTCAAAATTTTAATGTGGAAAGTAAAGGATATTAAAGAAACAAAATGGAATGAAACGGAACATATTGAAATGGAACGGAACGAATTGGAATGGAAAATGGAAAAATGGCATATTAAATAAATAAAAGTATAAAATGTTTGAAATAATTTGCACAAAATCCGGTTCTACGTCTAGAGTCTACATAAATTCCATCTAGAACATTTTTGACACGTGTTGTACTGCGCACTTGAGAGCCTAAAGCTTCAGTGGGCTTATAGATTACAACACTTTGTACATTTTTCAATATTTCTTAAATATTTAACGACACTTTTTAGCTTTATGGCGACTTTTTGAGGTATTACAGGTGCAATCTCACTTAATCTAGTGACACTAGGTGCCTTTGTAGCACACTTATTTATATAATTGGAAGCTTATCGGCTTGTAGATGTTTTTAGATATCATTTTAGTTTGCGTGTTGATTTTGGTTGCAAAAATTAGTGTCTGGTTGGCAAAGTTATACCTTACGTTGAAATTTTCGATTTCGTATACTCACAATATCTCTCAAAGCGGCTCTAGCTACATTAGAATTCTCAAAATTGATTAGATTTATTTTAAAAGTTTCTAACAGACACGTGTTATATTGTATTTGAAAAAGTTCAGGGCATAATTATTTAACAAACCGCGTTTAATCGGGGTCTAGCGCAAATATATTGCATATAATTTATATATTATACAAAAATAAACTACTTTTTAATCAAACTAAAATCATTTTTACCCTCAGCACTCACGCCTTCACAGGAATTTCCAAAAATTTTTGCTCATACATCTCGACTCTTTTACTAATTTAGCGTAGATCTAATTAACGTAGCACGTATTTTTCCACCGCAAATATATCATATACACTACAATCTGCTTAATTACTTACCTTCCACGCCAATAAAGATAATTTTATAGCACGCACCTTCACTTACCATAACTTTTTGAAAGTAAAATGACGAAGAAGGATTTCACCATATCCTTTACTTTCCCTACACCTATCGATCGATTTATCTGCTAGCACGATTTCCACTTCGCTTGATTAAAAGCTACAACAAATTCCGTACGTTTAACACAGCACCAACTGACACACCTTAGCAAATAGTCTGTGCCGCCACATTTTATTGTTACTTGGCTACATTTAACTTATTCGAATTTAATTTCACTCACATACACATGCCAATAAAATCTCTCTCACACATTCATACACTCACTTGAAATTGTCACAATCCTTGCCAAATCGCCGCCACCACACCATAACGAGTAGCTTGCATGGAACAAATGTTACGTATACGCCACAGCTGACATGACACACTCTTATGTAGCACAACACTCGTTGTGACAGTGTGACTTCAGTAAAATGTAATGGTGCGTAAAACTTGAGATGTTCTACGATTGTGACAGTATATTTTTGTTGTTGTTGTTGGTTGCTATAGTTGTTGCAATTGTTGCTCTAGACAGGTGAAGTGCTTGTAACATGCAAAAAGATGAAAAAAAGCAAAAAGTGAAGTATATGAAATGAAATCAATTTTTGTTTTGAATTGGTTGCATTTTTATGTTGAAAGAAGCTTTTTTGCTTGTCTTCGAAAAGTTTTAAAAATTTATGATTTTTTTTGTTTAATGGAAATATTTGGGTGGATGTTTAAAATTTAACTGTCCAACTATTATCACAAAACAACTCAAATTTTAAAAAGACGGAATTGGACCAGCTTAAGTTTAAAAAAATTAAAAGTTTCAAATGAACTTCAAATATATAAAAAAAATTTAAATTATTTTTAAAAAATAATTTTCGATTATTTTTGTAACTTTTTTGATAAAAAATAAATAGCAAAAAATTAAAACATTTAAAATTAATTTTTAAAAAATTATTTTGACCTAATTTCAATATTTAAGTGGTTGCTTTAACATCGTCAAGTCCAACTATTGTCATAAAAAGTCACAAATTAGAGATAGAAGGAGATGAACTAGTTAAAAACTAAATTTAAAAAAATTTAAAAATTTAAATTAATTTTAAAAAAATGTAAATTTATTTTTAAAATATAATTTTGATTATTAAATTTATACAATTTTGATTATTGAATTAAATTTAAATTAATTTTAAAAATATGTAAATTTATTTTTAAAATATAATTTTGACCTATTTTTGACTTCTTATCAATTTTTTCATACAAATAACCCAAAATGATTGCACACATTAAAGCTTTTTGCACGTTTGCCATCCTATAACACCTAAAAACACACGCACGCACACCACGGCACGTGATTTACGCGCATTAGCGTAACTTTTACAACACACCCGCTTTTTACCTGCAGCGCTGCAATCATACAACTAGTTTAATGGCTTTTTGCGCAAGGGTGTACCAATCGCGTTTTAGAGTCATAAAATCGTAACCACCTGCTATCAAACTAGCGTTGCCATCAAAACTTAGAAGTCTATTAATATTTCCGCCATCTGAAAAATCTGAAAAAACAACACTTCAGCGCCAAAAATCTGCGATTATAAAGAACATTTAGCACTGAAAAACAAAAATTGTTAATTAAAAATTTTATGCCGCACCCATAACAGCGCACACATTCGTCCTCTTAGATCACATTTTTGGTTAAATTTTACTCACCCTTCCACTTTAGCAACACCTCTCGCACGACAACGGTTTTTCCGTTATTTTGCGTATATACAAAGTCTTCACATTTTCAAAGAACGCTGTAATATTTAAAAGTTTAGCACATCAGGCGCTTCAAATTATGCTTCTATATACATTATAAAGCAAGAAAAATTTGGATACACATTTTAAGCTGATTTACCAAAAAGCGTTGAATATGTTTTGGCGCATATTTTTATTGTATATTTTGCGCGAAATATGCTCACTCATAAATTATACAAAAACTTAGTTTTTCTATAGACATTTACCGGTGAGCACCTTAAAATGTAAAAGCTTTTAAATGCACGCCCAGAAGTATGCCTCATACAATATAGCTGCTTGCTGCTGAAACAAAATAGATTTAGTCAGTATTGTTTCATCTTAGCAAAGTATCAAACCTGATTCATGCTGTACAGTAAGGTTTCTTCCTTATTGCCATATTTTAGCACACTGTTTGGCTTAAAATTAATTTTAATCTTTTTAAAATATACACAATACTACATATATTTTATGCAACACACTTTTTCTTATCTCTTTATATTGTTTTTAAATAAGTATTTACAGATTAGAATGTGGAAGCTTTAAAAGTAATCCAAGTCAGCCTATATGTACACTTCAAAAATCAATAAACTGTCAGAAGTCTACATAATTTATTTGATTAAAAAATCGTCGAGATTAAAATTTGTAATAACAAATTCTCAGTAAATTGTACATTTTATGATTTTAGTGCCTAAAAATATGCTTACATGCGTTACATAATACATTCGCTGCCATTTCAAAGATTTATTTACAGACATTTCTTGCAATTCTTGTTTTGATAAGCTGCATGACACATTTACATAGTTAAACCCAGTTTCTTATGCCTTGAAGCATTGCTTATCTGAGTGTTTTATTGCTCACAACTTGCGAAATTTATTACTACTGCCTTTAAATATTTAAAGCATTACCTTGATGGACATAAAATTTGCTCTATGGGCCTTAAAAACTTATGTAAATTGTTATTAGCAAATATATTGAAGCATAGCTTTAGGCTGCTAAGTAAGTGCGATAATTCGCTCTTAAGACAGTTATTAATTTAGTAATGGAAGGTATATGACATATTGTCATATTACACTATCAGTCTAAATTAATGTGTTAGAATTTAAGGATTTTGATTTAGTTACCCGTTATATAGAGGCACTAAAAATATTTGAAAGCATACTTTTAGTATTTAGTTGAGTGTCCAATAATAACAATTTGGAAAAAATACTATGCCTAAAATGGAAGTCGTTTCATTGTGCTTCTTATAGATATCTTGACATCTAATCAAACGGTATATTACTAAAAAAAATCCACAAAAATTCCACAGTATAGTTAAAAAAACTTTTATTATTTTGTTCCTACAAGTTACATAAAATAAACCGTACCAAGTGGATTTTATACAGATAATTACCTCTCCTATTGCGACAGTTAAATCGTATTGTATTTTACAAACTAAAAGCACCCAAATGTCGGCAATATTTGGAGAAGTAAAACTATTATTTATACACTACTGATTTTTAAAATCAATTTTCTAACGTTTAACTATATATTTTAATTTTATAACAAACATTTCTAGTACATAAAATCATAAATGAAGTTAAATAATGTACAATACGTCGAAATTCATATGCACACCAAAATTCAACAACTAAATATTTTAATAGCCATTATTTAGCCTTTTTATTATTTGAAAATTCCAGTTATTTCAGCTATTGTGCATGCCGCTAGAAGCCTGAATATGCAGAACTATAATTAGTTTTGCATACCTTTTGGAGTGCAAAAAAAATTTATTATGTTCAATTAAGCACATTCATACTTATTTTACCACCAAAGTCCTCGGAAATTAAAATAATAGCGTAAAACTTGCGCATAAAAGTATGCAACACTTAACACTAAAAACCATATAAAATATTTCTTCTAGCATTGAATCATTAAACTCAACTAAAATCAGAAATAAGAATTTTGTGTAAATATTAATGTTATAATTGAAAAATTAATTATTAAATATTAAAAAAAATTTGGTGTAATGTATGTTATTCGCATGATAGTTGTAAATGTATGTCGACTAGTAAAATTTTTTCTGTTTGGAACTTTTGTTTAACCTATTAGTTTTTTGTTTGCATACCTTCTAGAGCAACGATAAATTATTATTTAAAAGTGGTTGAAGTCATGCAATGCTATTTACGAATAAAATTATATAATGTTCAAATAAGAAGAAATGAAATACCCACTTTCAAAACAGGAAAAACTCAAATACTTTTTATTCAAAGCTGAAAAATAGGCAATAATTTCAGCTAAGACTTTGTCATAAACAACGAATAATAAATAAAATATTCTGGAGAAGAAAAGATATTAAGCTATAATCTAACTAACCTAAACAACAATTCTCAACACTTATCATTGACAACTTTTAGTCTAAAGAGTGTAGATAACCACTTAACCTAAACGATCCTTAATTGTTCTCTAAGAGTATGCAAATACTAAGCAATGTCTGATGCATTAATTAAGTACAAAATAATCTAAAAGCAGAAAATATTGTTCAACATGTAATACATCAAAGTAGTATCGCTTGAAAATATGCAAATTATCTCTGCATAAAGCACAGCTACCAACGCATAGTCACGGTCACGCATACAACCCAGCATGGTCACAAATCACTCCAGCATAATGGGTACAACCATAACGGTAACTCTATTTAAGCGCCTAAACATATGTTTAACTAATTTTTTGCTTCTAAAGTTTTAATTAAATACTCGCACTTCCTTTTGGACCCGTTTATCTATTGCTTTAGCGCAACGCCCCTGTTGCGGCGCTTAATGGTATTCTACAATTTCACACAACGCAATTTTCAAGAACTTTCGCAACGTTTGCAAAAACTTTCCATGGATTCATATCGTCCAACTTTATAACGTGCGGTGGGTTATTAGTTAGACAAACATGTTAGCTCAAACAGAAAGCTGTTCCAAACGCCATTTTGGCACGCATTAAACGCACTCTGGGCCGCTAGAAAATCTAATTTCTTTGCAAAGCCGGCTGCCTTGCATTGCACAATCGGCAAGTAGCGAGTAAATTAAATCGTACGGCGCCACTGGACGCTATACACTCTACATGCCTTTATATAGCAACATTTTTGGATCTAACGAGCAGTTTCGCGGCAGTATATGTATTGCTTTCACTGAAATAAATGCTTCCTCTTGCGTTTTTATATTGCCATCACAAATGTATTTTAAATGTACAACAATTTATTTGAATTTACATTTTGCTGACAATTGATTTGCATACTTTTGGGCGCAGCATCAAAAATGATTTCTTTCTTCTGTTTTGGAATAAAACCTGATCGTATTTAATTTCGTTATTGGAAATCGTTAAAAAAAATTAGAAACATACAAGCTCATTGAGCCCTTTCGAAAACCTGTATACTTGTATGTATATTTGAATAAATATTAAATTATTGAGCTCATAGTATACCGAAATCCCGTGTGTGCTACAAAAAATTCGAATTAGCTATCATAAGTGTAGTTACGCAAAGTCCTGGTAACATTAAATTGCTTTTTTCGAAATCCCGGACAAATAAAAATTTCGGGATTAATAAATTAGTTGACAATAAGTAAAAGTTGCACCTAAGATCCTAACATTACTTAATCAATACTTATAAAAGACTAATACGTAGGAATGAATTAAATTTCTTGTTTTAAGAGCTACCAGAATCAGTTTTACAGCTTTAGGAATAACAAAAATATGAAAGTATCACAAAAACATTTTAAATAAATCTGATGAATGTGGGTGTATGAAGTCTTACTAACGTTAAATTTCTGTTTCGAAATCCCGAAATTTCGGGTTTTTAAATACAAGTTTCGGGATCAATAAATTCATTTCCTTTAAGCAAAATTATTATTTCTAAGCTTGAAAATACTTGTAGAAAAAATATTTAGTGGCAATAATGCGGAATAACCTGCTTACTGCAGTAATTTTAGGATCTTTCAGGTTTTCTTTAAGCCATTCGAATATAGAAATAATTATAAACTAAATATATACCGAATTTTTTACATGCTTTTTCAAAATTTAAGTGTTATTGTGGCGCCACGGCGTATGATGAACATTTTATATTCAACAACCGCTATAAGCTTCGTTTTACGCTATTATAAAAAGCATATTTTATTTTAATACACTACTATAGCTTTGTGTGTCATTTATTGCACCTTTGCCTCCTGTCTACTTTGTCTTGAACAAAATGTTCTAAATCAAGTTATGCCGTAAGCTCAGAAAATCTTGCAACTCAATATTTTTAAAATATTTTTTACATAAGCCTCTTAAAGAAAGTAAAAATATTACTCTACAATAATTAATACGCTAATAAAACGATCTCAAGCCTACTTAAAAAAAATTAACCCAGATTTGCTATCTACCATGTTCTTACTAAATAAAACTTTTTATTACAAAATTATTTTTATTTTGAACAAATACGCTACTTTATATCATAAAAATTTGACTACCATCACTTTTTGTATATAAGTTTTTAGTTTCTCTTCTTCTTCCCTTCGCATGTTCAGAAAAGCAAAAAATGTTTTTCTGCCACCCAACTAGTTGTAGTTACTTTGTGAATATTTTTGGTATGCTTGTTACATAGCTTAAAACACTCTTTCTGCCACTTGAAAGTACTTAAATGTAGTTGGTGTATGCCCAAAGTATTTGGTGAGAGCAAGTGTTTTCATTGTTACCGGTTGCCTTGCTAAGTTTGAAGTTTTCTCCACTGCAAAATTTCGTTGTTCTTGGGCATTGTGGTGTTTGACAAAAGGCGAAAATTGTAAAAATTGAAAATGATGTGAATAAGAAAAACATTTTATAGAAAATTTAAAGACTATAAAAAACTTTATTAAGAAATTGAATATATATATATTTAAATTAAAAATTATTTAATATAAAATTAAATTTCAATTTCTTTAGTCATCTACTTGTTTTGCAATTTAAATAAAATTTAATTAATTTAAATAAAATTAAAGGAAATAACTAAATAATGATTATTTGCAAAACAAGTAGATGGCTAAAGAAATTGAAATTTAATTTTATACTAAATAATTTTTAATTTAAAAATTTAATTTTTTAATTTTTTTGTTCTAAAACAACTAGTTATTAACTTTTCCCTGCAATTTAATCTCAAAAATCTAAAATTTTATAGGTGAAACTTTATGCAAAAAAAATCTGGCAACTCCAGCAACTCTAAAAAAATATTTACAAATGTTCGTAATTTATAAATTTCTGCATATATTACACAAATATCAGGCTTTATGACACACATCATTATATACATGTATAATATAATATACGAGTACCTATGTACATGCATATGTACACATATTAAAACTGATTTTATTTATTGTCATATTCTAGTAGGGTAGCCATTTCATTAATTTATAAAATATACACACTTTTATTTATTAACAATATATTATTTAAATCAGTACCTTTTATTTTTTTATTATTCTTTTTTTGCAATTTTCTTAAATGTCATTTTCAAAATAAGTGGCAACCTTTTAAGAATATTTTTTAAATAATATACACCAATCATATAAAATAATAATTTTACTTTTCAGTTAATACTTTAATATAAAATTATTTTATTAATTTTAATCATGTGGCAACCTCATAAGTGCAAAAAGTGTTCAAAATATTTAAATTAGTAATTGTATATGAATGCTAAATTGGTGATATAGTTCACATAAATAAAGATATATGAAAGATTTGAAAATTAGTGGCAACTCTGCACAGCGAAATTGTGTTTGGAATACTTTTCAGCATCATACACAGGCAAAATAACTGTATATTGCAGCATATACGACTTTAATTTGTATTACCTGCAAAATTTTTATAGGTGGCAACTCTATCACCATTTCTTGCAGTCACTTACTCAAAAGTCAATAAGATAATGTCAAAAGCGAAAATATCTTTTATTCTCAGACCAAAATGTCCTTAAACACTTTAATTGAATATGTTATACATATTTGACTCTTAAGTCATAACATTTATTGAACCTGAAATTTTTCGGCTGATCATAAAATATATGTGTTTATTTTGACTTAATTTATGTGGTTAAATATTGGTTGCTATTTTCGGCTTGATTGATACCACTTTGATATACATACTACGTGCTCCATAATTTAATTAAACCCACACATGTATAGAAGAACCATGTATAGCATACCTTCAGGCGCAGTCGACATTTTTATTATATCGAAGAGGAAATGATTGCTACTTGTTTGCATTTCTTGTTTATATTTTTATGTTCGCCGAAAGCACGAAACAAAGCAAGGATATAACAAAACAATGATTTCCAATTCATTGATTGACAGTAATGAAAAACAGCAAAGAATAATCGCAATAAAATACATGCCTGTCGGTGAGTGCAAGAGTATGAGTGTGAGATGTGTTTTGGTGTGTGTAAATCGAAAAGGAAACAATCAAATTATGAGGAGAGATTTTGGTGTTGTTGTGGTAGCTAAAGATGTTCAACGTTCCAACGAAACGAACGGACAATATCGTTGAGATCTTTGAAGTGTTGATAGTACTTCGCTGATTATAAAACCGGCTCTATTTCGGTTCAGCAGTAACGAATATTGTAGGAACAGTACAAACATTCGTGAAATAAAAGAGTCATTTGGAGTCTGGAATATAGGAAATATACTTATATATTTTTAATCTCCTTCTTAGCCTTTTACGTAGGCTAAAATTGCCTTCTAGCAGATTTGGGACCAAAAAAGCTTCACAGAGGTGGACTTAAACTATAAAAGCTTGAAATAAGATAAGACGGTACCTTAATCGCACTTACTCAGATAGCTTGCTAGTGATTTTCTACATTTCTCTCAAGATAATACCAAATGCAGCACTACTCTTCGAGTTTTCTAAAATATATTGCAGGCCAAGAAAGCTCTATTAAACTCAAATTCGGTGATCTAAGAAGAAATCATTCTCCAAAACAAGTTGATAAATTGGCTATGTAAACTTCTAGAAACACTAATTAGCATGGAATAAGCTTACTTCATTAAAGACTTGATACCACTTACCGAACTTTAAAGCTCACTATTTCATATCTTATTTTTCATTCCTTCCTGAGTCGCTGGAGTTAAATTAGCTGAGCTTTTAAGCTCTGAATTTTGCGTAGATTTCAAAAAGGCAAAAAAAGATTAAATCCGTTTTCTTAAAGGATTACTAACTTTTGTTTAAAGAAGTTGTTTTATTATTATTGAAGTTCTTTTGGAATTATGGAGGTACCAGCCATATAGATACTCGGAGGCAAATAACCCACTTTCATATCGACATAGACCAGTTAAACGAAATACCCAATCTGAGTTATAAGAAAGCAAACTGTTTAGTCAAGAAAGCTTTTGCTTTACTTTGGAGCTTATTTGGGGATTATAAGGCTACCTACTGGATACTCTATCTATAGTTGTCGGAATATACCGAGCCCGGTGAACTATAAGGCGCCGGATATCCTTCGGGTGTAAAACTCCAGAGGTTCGAAATCTGACCAAACTTAGGTGCCTTAGGGTCCATAGATGGGGTTGCAAGTATATTGATCACTAAGTATTGTAATATACCATTGACTCACCAACATACTCGAGCTTAAAGCTTTAAAATTGGCAAGCTTTTTTCGAGTATCAAAGTTCAATTCATTGATATGGCTATCGATCATTTTTTGAGTAGTGATTACTCTACTGCCAATTCATATATGAGTACTTATACATATGCTTAAATATGTATATTGAAGCCCCTGCACTAAAATTTTTGGATTGCAGAAAGCGCCTGAGTAAATTTCCATGTATTTTTGCTATGAGCAACAAATATAACACAGCACAGCCTGCATGTGGCACTCAAGTCAAAACACAAATCAAATCAATGTCGTTGCGATATTTATTTTTATTTTCGTATTTTCACATTTATTTGTTTTTATAAGCTGTGCATAGGTTAGCAAGGGCGTAAAAGCAATTTAGGAAGCCAAATCGTGTATGTAATAAATGTAGAAACACGGCGAATGTAAAAGCAATAAATAAAGACATGTTGAAGTATGAATATATACACCATACACACATACATATATATTTTTATTTATATAGCTATAGCGCGATATATAGTTATGTTGCGATGTATCGATATGTATGGCCTTTTGTCTATTCCCTATGGAGAATATTTAACAGGCAAAAACTTCAACAGGTTGTTTCAGGGCAATACGAGGAGTAGTAGTAGTAGTAGACTAACGCAATACTCCTCAGCTAAGGCTAAGCACACAGTACAGCGCGGAACAATAATTTTATCCACAAATTATGGATAAAGGTAGTTCTTATAGAAACATAGAAAACCAGAAAAAAATGTCTATGGCTAAGGTTTTTAGCAAGAGCATAATAGGTATCAAAAATTGTTTTTTAAGCAAACCTTAACTATTATTGGCTTAAAGTATCTTGAAAAACTGAAAATCAAGGAATTTTTGCAAAGCAACTCTCTTTTAATTTAAAGCTATTTCTCATTCTCAAAAAATATGTATAGAGAAACGCACAGATTATTTAAAGCAAGTGCTTTTCCTAAGTTATCACATTGTTAATATTTTCCTAAACGACTGTTCAATATTGAGAAACTAGAAGTACTCGAGTCTTTGGACTGAACATAGGAATATAAGTTTTCTTCGGACGAATACAATAGTACCGACTAGCATCATTATAATCAAATAGTAATAAATATGCCGTGAAGCGTTAAGTATCTATGCTAGCTCAAAAGTCTAAATTTAGCTTTCAACTGCATTGAATCTCAATAACTT
Organism: Bactrocera oleae; assembly: GCF_042242935.1. Lineage (NCBI taxonomy): Eukaryota > Metazoa > Arthropoda > Insecta > Diptera > Tephritidae > Bactrocera > Bactrocera oleae. The sequence goes on from NC_091539.1 coordinate 9,955,309, forward strand.
CAAATCTTTTTTCTCGAAAAACTGTGTTATATTAAGGTTTTTTCCAAAAGTAAATCATTGAAGAGAAGTATTATGAGTTCGAACTTTCTCTACATTTAGAACTGATGCTGCTTTAAATAGTGATAATAAAAAGGAGAAAAGAATCGGCTGTAATACTTAGGAAATCCATGCCTCAACTTCGCATGAGACGGCACTTCGGATTTTGAACTGATTTCGGAGAATACAGATGAGAAAAAAATAGCAGTGGAACTCAAGCGACTACCGCGACTTCGTTTTATCTTTTGTCATTATTTTTTTAGGTTCTATAACCTCTCAAATTTGTGCATGAATTACAGATTCATGTCCTACAAAAATATGGATGCCAACTCTTGTTCAGTCTACGAAATTTTTTGGAGCTTTCACACCTTTCCACATTCGTAAGTGTATCGATTCGTATTCCACTTTAGGTTCATGCCAATATTTTCGCACTTGAGACGGAAGAAACTAGAAGAATGCTTTTCAAAGTTTAATGATACTCTAGATGCCACTTTTTTAATAAAGCTAATATAATCGCCTAAAAAGTGGTTGAATCATTGCTGGAAAGAAATTGTTGCTATAATATTTGAATCCGTAGCACTTCAAGTAGCCATCGTCCACATAATCCACTTAACGACCCAAAAAATATCTGCGCTCTCTAATTGCCTACTGGGAATTTTGCTATGCCACACAAGTATTTGTGTAATCGAATATTTATTGAATCATTCGGAATTCCACAAAACTAAGCGGGCAGACCGAAATTGAACTTGGCATTGATGTTTCTTGAATTGCAAATTCTGTTTTTTTGCTACTTTTTCTCTTTTATTCCGCCAACATGTGTGCTATAGACATATTTACAGCTAAAGCATACACAGAGTTGCATAGTCCGTTGGCATATACGGAGAGTTTGATCAAAAGCGTGGATGTCGACATATATGTATATGCCTTGAGTGGTTTTTTATGACCACGACTTGTATGTGACTGCTGTTTAAGTCACATATAACGGCATGTTGAACAATTTAAACTTTTTTGATGGCTAACATTTTTTTCGCTGTTATTTAGTTTTTAACCTGCTTTTTGTGGTTATTTTTTTTATTATCTTTTTTGTTTCATTTTTCTATATTTTTGTCGAAGTATTTCTTTTATTTTCTCTTTATTTAAATATTATCTGCCTTATATAAAGGTTCTTTGTTCTTTTTTTGGTACTCGAAATACCAAGATAACCAAATATGTATATCGATTAGAACCTTCCAACCCTTTATATTATATTTACCCTAGCATCCATAAACGTATTTTTGTTCGAAACACCAACTAACATCACACTATACTAATAAACTTTAAATCTTTAAATTTCCCCAAAGAGCCATTCAGCCCCTACTGTTTCCCTCAGCAGTTACCGCATTGAGTTTTCAGTTTTGAGGCCCTTGTATTTTTCTATCAGAGAGTCTAGTATTATTTATTATTCGATAAACTATAAAAATCTTTAAAGCTCATATAGCTAGATATACTGCCATTTGCCGAACCTAAGTCTTCACAACCTATTGATTTTCTCTTTCAAAGTCTTTAGAAATCTCTCACAACTCATAAATATATATTTTTACTCGTAGAGTTAATCTTTTACTTCTCCGTTGTCTAATTAGTCAAACTTTTACTTTTATTGAGGTATGGTCTGACGTCTATCTATACACTGATACACTGCTGTTTCTCAGATAAAAGCCCAGTAAGTAACCGATCTAACTACAAAAGATAAAAATCAACACATGAGGCCAAAAGGATTGAAAACAAACGGTTTTCTGTTCTCTCCTGCCTTCTTATCCACGAAACTGTCAATCTCACTGCTTTATACTGCTTAGCTACACAATATTTCTCTTCAACTTCAAAGTTCCTTTGACACCAACGGGTAAGGAGGGTAAAGATTTATTCGTACTAATATTTACGATTGTAAGCATTTCCTCAACAAAACCTTGTACGGTGGAAACCGTTGAACAGCTGTTTCTAAAATAGCTAGGAAATGCACTTAGCACTTAGAGATCTCCTGATGTTGTTGTTGCAGCGTTGTAACAACTTGAATATTTTCCGAATTTTTTCGAATATTCTTCTCAGATTTAATCTGGTTACGGTAGCGTAGTTCTGCCTATTGTGAAGCTGACTTTGGGAACGGATACAACTAGTCCACAGGACCTAATTAAATTCTGTTTTTTGTCAAGAATAAGCTTCTTATCAGATCCATCTGCCATGTGGAAGTGGAGATTGTGAACATACTTTGAAATCATCAGAATTCACCTATTATAATTTTCATTCTCTACTGATTTACAGATTACTACGAGAGCTTATTCCAATCTTTAGAAACTGGATTGGAGATTTTGGGTTCACAGACGTCCTTCGAAATTACGACTGTAAAGCGATGTCTTGTGTAAAGTAAAAGACTCGAGATGGATTATAAGAGACGAATATCCATCGATTGGTACTTTGTAAAAGGGAGGTCAATAGATAATTCAAAAGGGCTTACGAATGAGTACATGTATGAGTGCATGATCTTTTGATTAAACGACTGAGTATCCTATTTGGATAGTCAAATCTTTAGCATAAATTGAATATTCTCAATTATTTTAGTCAATCACCGACTTTTGCTCTCTTCCCCTTTCAGGTGTGCGCCATTCAACACGTCGACGTGTGCATGTTTAACAATGGCAAATTCAAAAATATTGTCGCTGACTCAGACAGTACGCCCGTTGATCACACAGTAGCACCCGGCAGCACATTAAACACCACAGTCATACTAAAGCCACAACGTGGTCAAACGAAAAATTGGATTGCGCTCGAAGACACATTGCAGCGCAATACGGAGCCCGAAGAGATCACCGGCAGCATTGCTGCCTCAGCGGTACGGTCACCAAATCTTATACTTGCGCCCGGGCAGTCCATAAAATATATCCCCAGTCCAGCCGTTGGCATACCGCAACCGAGCGGCTACCATGGACACGGTGTGTCTGGCGTTGTAGGCGACGACCGCAACGTCTTTGCCATTTATGTGTCCTACTATGTGAAGGTAAAGTTGACCTTGAGCGGCATGGGTGGCGAACTGTCGCTAAAGTTGCCCTTCGTGCTAGTACATGTCGAAGAGCCAAAAGTTGAGCATAAAGTGGAAAGACTTGAATTAGACGATGTACCGGCTGGTAAACGTAACGGCAACAAAATCAAAGACGGCGCTATCACATCGACAGCCGGTATAACGGCAATACTGGCATCGAGTCGATAGACAATGAGATACGCTTGCCAATACCGGAGACAGCTGTGCCAACGACAGCACCTGCTGCCATCTGCAAGCCTAAGCTATTGTGTAGCGAAACGTTAGCTAAAGGTTTGAACGAGGAAATCGAAAAGCAGACAGAGGAGGAAGCGCGAAAAGCAACTCTTAGCACCGAGGAGAGTTTACCGAACGAAGGTAAAGAGCTGCAGCAAGTGCACATAGTACAAATACATTCACAATTAGCACAGAGCGCTGAAAAAGAAACGGTGGAAAGCCAAGAAGAAGATGTAAATAAGGAAGCGAAAAAGATTTTTGAGTTGATGGAACCAGAAGAAGATATAAAGCAAATGTTACAAGATGAACCAGCAAATGATGAAATAGAAGAAGAAGAAGGAGAAAAAGTGGAGTCTGCGGTGGAAAAAACGTCTAATGAGCATCACCCTTATCTCTCTGACGTGTGATTTTCTTTTCTATGCGGTATGTTTCACAAAAAAAGGCGCACAGTGTGAAGTAGCTAACAGAGAAATACTTTTTTGATATAAAGAGAAAAATAGTCAGAGTATATTAGATTTTAACAAGTAGGAATATAGAAAAATACAATGTTTAGTGAACGAGAAGAGAGTAAAATTGACAACTGTAGGTGCGTTGCATGTTTTTGTGGATCTCAGTACCTATAACTGACTTTTAACTGAAAATATCGGCCAATCTACGAGGTACCTATCAGAGAACATATTTTTCTGGAAACAATATTAGGGTATTCACAAGGTGTCATATTGTGTCATATTGCCTCATTTTTTTATGATTGTCATATCAACACTGTTGCAAAATTGAAATACGACAAATACAATACGGCGAGGCGTGTTTTTGAGTGTGCCATTCTATCAGCTGTATCTGTTTACTTTTTTATTGTTGACGTTTAAGTGTCTAAAATTAATAAAATTAAAAGCCACTATATTCCGGTAAATTAAGATGAAGAAAAGTAAAATATAAAAATATTTTGTTGTTTCTGTGGTTTTGCAACCAAAATGTCGGCGGTTCAACATAAATAAGCTTTAATTGTATTTTTGTCACTTTCTCGTGGCATTTTGTATTCTTAGCTTTTCGCTACCAGCTGGTGAAGTGAAGAAATATTACACAATTTGACATAAAACAATTAAGGGGTGCTCACAGGTGTCGTATTGTACTTTTTAAGACTATTGAAATACGACATAAGACATAAGACGAAGTTTGTGAATTGTCTATATGTCTTGATGGCAAAAATAATATAATGTAATAATATAATATTAGACATCGAGAAATTTTTTAGGGAGAGGACTTATGAAAAAGTGTATAATATGAAGAAAAATATATTTAAATAATTTAGCCAGATATACTGTTGAATAAACGCTCTTTGTTCGAAAAATATGTTCCAAACAAATTATATAGATAAACAAAATGAGAGGCAAAATTTCAAACAAGAAGAGTACTTCATTTAACAGCAGTTCCAATCATAAAGAGTTCTTTATCTACTGGGAATGCTTCTCAGCACCCGGCAGATATTGTCGAACTATGGAGTCTTTTACTGATATTAAAAAGGAGAAAAGAGAAGATACCGCCGAGAAATATTAAATTTTGATACAAAAATACTCTTGAAATTGAAATGAACTCGGTTATATATAAATAGAGAAAAATATATACCTACATATATGTATATAATTATAGACATCGAATGGCTCATAATTTATTCTGCCTTCACTGAAAAGTAACTGTTTAGCATTCTCGCGCTTTTGGGAGATAAATTGCTTTCTCGATTGACGATCGACATTTTGTGTTTATTCTGGCCTACTTTCATTTATTGAAAGTAATGATTTTTAGCTTAAAAGAAGCCTCATATATACAGTGCTATACATGTATATAAATATATAAATTTTTTAGGCGCCGTTATACTTAAATGACCGTAATTTGCTTGGAAAAGAGCGCACACACAAAAAACAAAATGACTTTCAGCAACTCTTGTCTGCGACCGATAGCGGAGACCTGGCAGGAGCGCTCCAATTATTACAACGACGATGTGCATAAAAAATAGATCTATTATAATAATAAATTTCCTAAATAATTTTTAAATTTCCATATTCAGGACATCCTGGCAAATGCTTGGTGAGTTATAAGCTCTTTCTCTCAACTGGTGAGAAGGCGAAAATCTCTCAACTACTGTTCGGTAAACCATTATGGCAGTGAAAAGGGTCATGCTACCGTTTCTGGGTAAGTTCAAGATAGTTTACAAAACAATAATAAGAGCAAAAAAAAAGGATTTGAAGAAAGTTCTTTTCTACGTTTTTTTTTCTAAAAATAACTAGTATAAGTCATATAGATCAGCATGATTAATTTGAATTAGAGGCAATCTTCGATTCACCAAAACTCAGGTTTAAGTGACACAAACCGACAACTGATAATATAGGTTAGTTTAATTAAATAGAAAACATCAAAATTCAAAAACCTTGAGAGTAAAAAATCCAACAAAAACTGGTATAATACCACAGACTGGAACAATCGTCATTGAATCGATACAGATAGCTTGTCTATTCGATGTTCCAATTCTGGAGTAAGGGATTGAACAAAAAACTGATATAAATATCATACTAAAATAAAGCTAAATGATGCATTCAATTTGAAAATATTTTAAATTTATTATAATCAACAAACAACTGGTATAAATGCCAAAAACTCGCATAATAAAAAGGAGTCAGTTATTGTCATCGTTTTGAGAAAAAACACGAAGCAATGAATCGAACATATTATAAATTACGTATATCGACAGAATCAAGTAGGGGCAGAATGATAAGCACTCATACCATTCAAGAACCATGGATACCACACTATTTTGCATTGAATTCCACTGATTAACTTTGTTATTGACTTCTCTTGTTATATATTTTTTATAAGAGTTGTTGTTTTCTCTTTAATTTTTAGTTTTGGCGCTGCTGGTCCATCAAAGGGATGCAAGTTGGGCGATTTGGTAAATAAGGCTGCAGCCTTTCAGGAGTGCCCGCCACATGGGTTCGAAGGTGACTTGACGCGTTTCATTAAATATTATATAATGATCAAGTAATTAAGCGATTATAAATTTTTGAATGAAAAAAGTGATAATTCATTATTGTTGTTGTTAATATGAGAATAAAAATTGTTATCTTTAAATAAATATAAAGTTTTTTACTAAATAAAAGTGGCGAGTTTAAACACATAAATTTGTATAAATCTTAAAAGTATGTTTAGTGGGTCAAAGTTGGCTTATTAAGGTAAGTAGAAATTACATTTTGCTGCACAAAGATTACTCTTCGATTCTTTTAAAATAGTTTACGGAACAATAATCATTACACTTTGATTACAATTTTTGGGATGAACCGAGGTTAGTTACTTAACAGTATGGAATATGGAATAAGATTGTATATGTGTTTTTTTCGCACATCACAAGCGAAAGTCTGAGATTTTAGTGAGTGCGACTGCTTCTACATTAGTAAAGAGTGTACTCATACAAGAATTTTCTATATGGCTGTCAATCTAGACTAGTGTAAGGCTTAACATAGAATATAACATTTATACTCTGCAGATAGCTAGAGGAGCAACACTAATCAAAAATACATACAAAGAGAGTAGGAAGTATACCAATTTTAATCCTAGAATCCAAGTCTATGTATTTTTTTTTCTATTTCTATCGATGATGTGATGGAATTGGTGAACCGCCGTTTAAAAATTTCAAGTTTACCAAAAGAAGTGAGAAGCCAAATAGAAAAAAGGTTAGCATTTCGGTTAGAAGGTGAAGTTGAAAAGCCGGTGGAAAGCACTTTTTTCGAAGACGACGATGAAATTGGTTAAGATTATTCGCTACTATTAGATGATGTGGGTTCATATATTGAAACAAACTTTGCGATTGAAAAGGGAAAGATTTTTATAAAGGCGGTCGGCATCGACCACATTTGGAACATGCTAATGAGAAACTTGGAACGCCAGTTTGTTCCATGTGCCCAAATAACAGTTGATGAGCAATTATTTAAGTGGCGAGGATCCAGTCGTTTAAATCAATATATACCATCAAAACTAGCTAAATATGGCATAAAAATGTGGTGGGTGTGTTACTCCCACTAAAAGGAATAAAATATGTTGGAAAGCATGTAAACGAAGCACGAGCGGTGAATCCCTATACCTACGAGGGTTAAGTTACGGTTTGTCTATACTGAGGTACAACTGCAACAGGTAAGTTTTTGATACTGCATTGAGCTCCTAACGAGAGTGTCTTAGACTGAAGAAGAAACAGTTTAAGTGAAATTAACCGAGCAGGCACGACCTAGATTGCACTTTTTGAGAGCAAATGCAACCAACATTGTAAGGACTAAAATTTACATATATTCACCAATAACACCTAAAGCTTTTATATATCGCCTCTCTCCCCCTCTATCACTCTCTGACAACGAACATTAGGTTACTGATCTCGAATGAAGTTAATAATTATAAATATTTATCGTGATGTGGCTACTATTGTGTGGATAGTCAGTCCAAATCCCGAGAGGGAATAAATGTACCAATTTATAATTGCATGAACCTATCGGCAGGCAAAGTCCAATGAATATATACCATATATTTGTTATACCCTGAACAGGAAATATTAAGTTCACCACTATATTAATAACACTCAAAAGGAAATTTCGGAGAAAGAAATACTCCTGTGCAATAAATTTACTGCTTTGGATTTTCCGTAAGGTTTGTGACCAAGTGGAACTTTGGCTAAGTTCGTTATATCCACAAATTTTCTGGTACCGGTTTTGCACTTTCAACATTATTTGCAGAAGAGTTTTTTAAACGATATTTCTACATTTTTACTCAAACTTTCACACATAAGAGGCCAATAGGAAAAGGGTGTTGATGAACTCAGTTTTGATTAAGTTCGTAAAACCGTATGGCAAAATCAGAAAATCAGAAGAATATTGTTAGAACAACATCGATTCGGTTAGTTTTGTATATGAAATTTCCAGGTAATTTTAAAAGTTTCTCAGAAATGGTGTCAGCAGATGTTTTAAGCTTCATAAATATATTTGAAGCTAACAGCGGGGCTTCTTAGGAGAAGACTTAACGTACCTATGCTTCGGGTTTTTATTATAAACGCGCTAATCGAACCACGAGAGGGCGCTGCGGTAATCATAATGTAATTTAATTTAAAAAATGTAAAAAACTTCTCTAGATCTAATTTTAATTTATAATCTATACCTTACAAAAAATTTAATCTTCCGATAAAAGCATAAAGTAAGCTTTACTTAAAACGAAATCGTGTTATTGATAAATAAATATCTTCAACCTTAATAATAATCATTAATCAAATTTACTTGCTTGCCTAGATACTTAGTGCAGGGAAGGGCGTAAAAATTGTCTGTACACAAGCAACTGCTTTGACTCAGGAAGTAGGTAAATATGTAAAATAGAAATGACAAATCGCATAAACTCAACAGCTGAACTACTGGAAAATTTACAAAATTCAATTTCCTTGACGCATTCAAGCGTACGGTAGATTGTACAAACTGCAAATCGGAAGATGTACGTAGGTGGAAGACTTCGTAAAAACAAATTTAACGATACAAATATATAATCAAAAGCTACTTAGGAGCTCACAAGGGATTTACCAAATTTTAAAGTCGCCAATTATAATCTTGAAGTGACTAAAATCTGTGAAGATACTCCTACACATATATTTCATAATGGATTTTCTATTATTATTATGATTTCCAAACTTTATTGGTTAATACGTAAATTTGTTTAGCATTTTACACATTATTGAATTCACTTAATGCAATTGCGCACAATTCACTTTCAAATATAAACGTCAAAGTGATATAAGCTGCGCAACAGCATTAGTGTATTTTCACAGGGTGCACAACGTGAAAAACTTTCACTGATAAATTTTTTTTGTCTTATTACTTTTTTTTAAATCTGCCTCTTTTTTTTAATTTTATTTTCTTTTTACGAAGAAATATAGCATGCGCTGTAATTAAAATTTCACGCTTAATAGTTTCTACTCCGCACTCTTTTGTTTGACGGCGCTTATTCAAGTTAATCACGCTAACTGCAGTTATTAAATTTTTTGGTGGCAAGAAAAAGTGGGTGTATGTATTTTATATATGACCTTAAGCAACTTACTACATAGAATCAAAACAAAATAAGTTTTAGTAACTCAAATGAATTCAGGAAAGCTGAAGAAAACCTCACCAACAAAGTAGAAAAATAATAATAAGCAAACGGTGTTAGTCCTAATTAACGCAGCTTAGGCAAACGCATGTAAAAGCTTACAAAAATGCAGTTATTTCCTTTGTTTTGTGAATAAGCCGTTATTATTGAATTACAATAATAATTAAAACTGAATTAAAATATTTTTTGTTTCAATTTAAAGTTAAATAAATTTATAACACTCATGTGAGGCACCCAGTTCACTCTTTTTTAAGCAGCAGCTGATCGTCAATATTAAAATATTAACAAAGCTGTCAAAGCGGAAATAAGTATGATCTTGTGCGGTGAAACCATGATTCATGCGTGAAACATTAAATTTTGGTGTTTGAATTAAGAAATATTTAAACATATAATAGATAGATAGATATAATATATTCATATTTGTAAAATACTCATACTTATACTGGTACTCAAAATCATTGTCATATTCATAACACATTAATTTATTCTCCTTGGTTTTTTACTTCAGCATACAAATACGTTTTTTACTACTCATACTCGTTATACTAATACTCATATTCAAAATATATTTCTTTATAATATTTGTTTTCTCACTTTAGCCAACTAAAACGAAAAATTCTTCAAATGCTTATACTCATATTTAAATTATATTTATTTCTGTTATCTTTCTTCGACCACCAAATATTATTCTGCCCATATTGCAAATTAATTAGAGCCACTGCCGTCCAACTTACTAATATTAACAAGCTTGGTTACAATAAACTGTTTTTGCTGTTAATTTGTGTCCATTATCGTTTTAATTAACACTCAGATGAACTAAACATATTTCTTTTATAAGTACATACGGCTAAATATGTTGTCTCTAAGTTATCTTCATCATATATACGGAATCAACTTTTGCGCCACTTAAGTAAACACTTTGTCAGCAACTTTTTGAGCAGGCGACTCCTACGCATAGGACAAGCCACTGACGCTACATGTTTGTGCATACACACCCCTATACATAACATACTTATGTCACATGACACTGCTAATCGAGTCATGCACACCGACACATAATCTCTAATCATTTTATTACGGTTTTAATCAAAGTTTGCCGTTAACTATAGTGTGACTTTTATTAATATTTTCTTACCTGCCGGCACGGCCGATGAGAAACTCCCTTTTCTCCTGTATCTGTTTGGAAAAATAATAAAATCGTAGCTGATTGAATTGAAAACAAGATCAGTAGAGGTTTTTGCTTAACAGATTATTCGCAGTAACACTCGTTTAAATTTTAAGAAAAGCTGCGGCTGTGCTACCTTCTCGCAATAGTCAGCCAAAGGGTCGTTAAGCCTATCACAGTCAAATGGATCTGGTACAAATGTCACAGATAACCAATACAGGCACCCAATTTGTAGCCTAACAGTCGTATTTCTTGTTATTTATCGCAGAGATTAGCGTCTCTATCTGACTATTTTTCTAAAAAGTTATGTTATTAGTGCAAGCTAAGCGGAATTTCATGGTAGACCCGCGGAACATGAACTTTTTTCACTACTTGCTATTAGGTAGTTTACTAAATCAACTTTGCATGAGTCATATTTTTTCCCGAATGTAATTAAAGTTCAATGATCATACAAAAACAGACGGTTTTCTGATAATTTTTAATTAGAACCATAGATTAAATACCTGTGAACGACGCTTTGGTTTATGTTCTAAAAGGTTTGAGAATCCTTGAATAATATGCACCTTTGCAATTTCAATAATGTAATATCGTTGAAGCTTAATACAATATATATAATTATATTGGATTCTATCAAATATTGACCTCAAAAATTACAGCAAGTGTTGGAGAGCAAAACTCTTCGAGGAGGGACCCTGGTCGAGTACAACATAATGCGCCAATCGGCCTTATTTCAGAATTTGAAATACCAAATTAAGCCAAGCTTTTCTCCTCTTAGACTTGGTCTTAGTGTTGCTATAGCTTTCACCAGCTGATGCCACGTTGAAACCATTCAGGGCTGTAGAGACTGCATCCAATCGGACTAAATTCTTTACCAGCGTGTCCACAAAGTTTTTTGGCTGAATTATGATGGTTCTGATACGCATAGCTCACTCTTTTGGATACTGCAAGATTCACGGATATTCCTCGGATATTAGAAATCCTCACACTTTTGTGTTTCAAATTCACAAGTTATTCATAAATGGATATTCGACAACGTTCACGGCCTTAGGGTTCTGAGTTCCCAAGATCCTAGTAATTGCATAGTAGACGTCGTTCACCTCTTATGAGTTTCGTGATTGCATATGTCATATCGAGGGTAAAAGGCTTAAAACAAGATGTGAATCAATATCAGTAGTATGATAATTAGCTGGAAAGAGTCCCTAGATTGAAATAATGTACACCAAGCAAACCTAACCTTGTCGAAATATCCAGCGAGACAATTACTGCTGGAGATATTAGGATTTAAACGAAAAATACATTAACTTCTTAACCATCGAGTTAAATTACGGGTTCCACAATTGTATTCGTTTATGGGTTCGATTCCACGAGAAAAAAGGTTTGTAAAAAAATAGTTTTTCAACAGAAATTAGGTTTCAGAAATTCCTTAACATATATTGTATTATAACATTAAAAAAAAGTACCGAAATTTTTTCTTTTTTACAAGGACTTGTGCTTAGTTTGGATTATGAGCTCGATATCAAAAAAATACAAGAGTGTTTTAGGGCAGTCGGTTTTCGTTTGCAAAAATATTTGTATAGAGTAGTTCTTATGCGTTCTTGTTGTAAAAATTGACAGTGCCTAAGCGAAGTTTTGTCTATCTAAAAAGCGTAATAAACGCTTAGTTGCATATTTAAATCTAAGCCGTTTCTAGTTTGTGACACAACGCTGTATATCGTTGCTTATCAGCTAAAATAGCCTAAAGGATCTTATACAGGCGTCATCCGCACAAATTCCCACATGCTCTATATATCGGATTGCTTGCTCTAATAGCCTGTTCTATATTCGTCGATTTATTACGACACAAGGTAACATAACAACAACTATTTATGTATGTTAGTGCCACCGGCATATTTCGACAAAAATAAAAATGAAATCAAGATTAACTATTAATTTCATTACAACATAATTAGTTATATACAATATACCTATGTATATGCATGTGAAAATATGTTTTTTTCTTTTGAGGTATTTTTAGATTATTGTACATACTTGTACAATCCTATTCACCTAATTAACCCAATTGATTTATTAATTAAGAGACTCACCGCACAACCTTGCTCAATTGTTGGAGACAATGACCAGATATCGATTGATAATCGGTAAGAGATAGAGAAGTGATTAGTGATGTATGTGTTTTTGACTATTAAATTACAATAACGGCTGAATAAACTTTTTTATACAATTGGAATACATTTTCGTTCAAAATTTTATTATTAATAAATTTTTGACTAGGACTATTTTACATAAATATTGAAATGAAACAAAATTTCGCCAAAAAAAATTTAAAACTATATAATTTTAAAATCCACAAAAAGTATAAATATAAAATTTAATATAATATTCTCGCTAAAAATTTTATTTACGATAAGTATTTTAAATTTTTTCGAAAGTCAAGCTTTAATACAGTAATTGTTTTTTACACAAATATATACAAAAAGTTTATACATTTTTGGTTTAAAATTTTTAATTGCTTTTAAAATATTATTAATGATAAATACTGTTAATTTGTTGTGAAGCAAAGTTGGGTAAAAATTATTCAGAAAAATACAAAATCTTAATATAACAAATAATATTAATATATTATATACATTTTTTAAAGTATAGAAAAATAATAAATTTTTGTTTCGAAATTTTTCAATAAAAAATAGCGCTTAAAATATTATTAGTAATTGGGTTTGTAATTTGTTTTTGTGAAAGTGAAAAATATTTTCTATAAAAAACTAAAATCTTAAAATCACAAAAATATTATAACATTTTGGTTTAAAATTTTTAAAACGCTATAAAACTCAAAAAGAGTTTTTTTTATTTTTTCAAATATTTTAAAATACTAAACAGCTTTACAAAGGATTATTTAGGATAGTCTCAAATAATTTAAGAAAATTAATAAAATTTCTGTAAAAGTATTCACAAAGTTGATTATTTTGCAATCAGCAAAAGGTTTAAATGTATGCTTATAGTTTTTTAAATGCTATAATTAAGAGGGTTTAAAAGCATTATTCATGAAAAATATTTTAAATTTTTTTTGAAACTAACATTTGTTTAGGTCAATTATATCAATATTTTCAAAAGTAAAACAATAATTGCGTATTTTTTTTAGATTAAAATTTAAATTTGAAAGCACCAAAAAATTTGTTTTTTTATTTATATTTTTGAAAAACTTTAAAACATTTATGAGCATTAAGACATATTAACTTAAATAATTACTATCAATATATTTTCAAAGTGAATTAATATTTAAAATAAAATCTATCAAAATATACATTTTTAAAATCTCAACAAAATTTAAAAAATGTCTCAAAAAAACTATAAATGTTTGTTTTGAAACTTTAAATAATTTTGAACACTGAAAGCCATTAAAATATTATTTTCGTTAACCACAAAACAATATTTTTCCGGTTTTTTCATTTTCCAAACTAGAAATAAAGGCAAATATTTGTTTAAAAATTTTTTAGTTGAAAAAAACTTTAAATGTAACGCTGACTAACTTTAAAAAAATATTATTTAACTTTTTTTTCTATGCAAAGTCTACATATTTCCACTTATCTACTTTTATTTCTGATTACCAATTTCAGCTATTTACAGCCGCACTGCTATGCGTACATGTGCGATAATCCTCAAGCACACTTTACATACTTACATATCCAAGTGTATATACGTACATGTATATACACCATTATTCTTCCAACTTTTCCATCTCAAAAACCTGCAAAGCATTTGCTGCTCTTCAAAATTTGTGTGTAACATTCCAAGTTTAACAGGTGGCCTTTATGCTATAAGAGATGGTCTGCAAACTGTTAACAGTGTTTACATTTACTGAGGCTCCATCTCTGACGCAGGCGATGTTCTTTATAGTTTCTATATTGCGCTGTGTTGATAACACTTTTCGCTAACTTGGCTGTTTAGGAAGAATGGTAGAAAATCGTTGCTCTGTTTATGATTAAGGAATTGAATAGATTGTTTGGGAGATGCAGTATCTACTTTGAAGTATTATTAGATTCTCATGTGTCAGGAAGTAGGCAATGCCCTTATCAGGTCGACTGACTAAAAGAATCAGTTGAGTATACTGCCCAAATCTCTGAAAAGGTACTCTTTGATAAGATTTGTAGTGTGTTCTTGTAACACAAAAATGTGGTTAAGTTTCATTATTTTATGTCGAGTTTTCGGCTCCATATATTCGGCTTGGCAAAAGCTCAGAGGTTAAGGCAAAGATTATTTGACATCATTCTAGATATTGAAAAGTCTACTCTTGAATTGTCGACTTAGGGCAGTCTTTAGCCTCTGCAAGCATGGACCGAGAAAGCTACTTTTTTACTTTGCTAAGAACCGAGAACTTCATGATCTTTTTACCCGATCTAATTAATGAAACTCCAATCCGCTTGTGTCGAAGCTACTCCAGACGTATGAGAAACGACTTGATTTATATTGTGTATGAGATCTATAAACAATATTTGACCTAAATTGTGTTCGTAGGTATACGAGCAATTGCAGACGATTGGTGGAAGACTTAACTCATATTAGAGATTGAGATGTGGATTCGAGATGGAGATGTACACCCGGATTCTTTTGTATACTTATCGACACTAGTTCAGACGTATGATGAAGAATTCATACAAGAGAATAAAATATGGATCCGATATTCGGTTTCTATTGTATTTGTAACAACACGATTTCATCCGAATGTTGGAGTTCATAATTTATGTTAGAATATATAATGAGTTATCGAGCCAACCTTCGAATCTAGTCAAATTAAAATTATGCTTTGAAGCTTTCGAGTCGGATTCAAATTCAGAGGTTTTTAAAATGAAAAAGATTCCTACATAACCTCAGCAGTTTTTAGATTTAGCTTGAAATTACTCAGAGTAAGTTTACTTAATTGAGGGTAACTCTGTTTGGAAATATTTCAAGCTTTAAGGTTATATATGATTTTCAATAAATCTGGTTGTATTGAGCAATATATCGAAGTTTGAATACCATATATTTATAGGTTAATCAGTTTCAAGTCTTTCCGTCTTGCCGTCTGTTAAGACCACATCCTCCACTAAGCAGCCGAACTCTTTAATTCGCCAGCAGTATGCTCTTAGCAAACTGTTGCATGGATTTAACGGCTCTCCAGCTCCCAGCTGTACACCAGCATATTCATCATATAAACATACTATCTAAGCATGTATCCTTTATCAAGCACAGCTGAGCCCCCGAGTTTGTCCCACCCGCCCGCTGCTCCTTAACCGCCGCTTGACCACCACAGCGTCAAATGAAAACATCGCCGACCACCAACAAACAATTCGCCATTCACCCAACGCTGTTGCGCATCTTACTTCGTAACAGCGAAATGTTAAGTTAACAGTCGGCCATGCCATAAATAACAACATCGCCTATTGGCCGGACTCAGTTGCTGTAAAACTCGCGCCGGTAACGGTTCCACAACGTAAAACGAGGTTTACGCGCTGAACGCTTGTGGTTTTCTAAATAATTGAGCAAATAGAGAAAATAAATAAAATTAATGAAAATAATATTGTGTATGTAAATTTCGTTCAAGGCAGAAATGTGTAAGTGATTATGTGAGCGAAACCGAAAAAAGCTTTCAAAAATTAATAAACAAATAGGAGTGAGTGTGCGCTGCTGCCAAACGCTTGACCTCCAATTGTTGTTGATGTAAAAATGCTGCAGTGAAATTGTTCTCAAGCAGCAAACAGAAAAAAAGCAATCCTCTTTCCGGTGGCTGCCTTCCAGCGTGTCGAACTCTCAACCAATTTCGTGTTTTTTTTTGGATTTTTTTTCGGCTTTTTATGCGTGTACATACATACGTACATAGCTGTCAGCTGTGTGTTATACCAATTAGTCTGGTAATTAACGGTCTAGTCGTAGCTTAGATAGCGCGCAAAATGTAATGCTGCTGTTAACGGTTTATAACGCTAAAATATGCTGGTTCGTATGTGTGCGTGATTAACACACATATATACATACAAACAAGTATATGACATCAATGTAGCGTGAATGGGTGCGTAGAATTATTTTCGGTAGCCAAAAAAAAGGTGTATATATGTATGCACTGATGACTATTTGTGATTGGCAGCTGGCTTGATTCATTGCGAAAGGTAAATAAAAGCGAATTATCAGCTCCCCATCGATAGGCGATATGTTAAGATAAAGCGTAAACTTTGTTGGCGACAAGTGCGGCTGAGCGTTAATTTATTTTACAAGTAGACAGTTTTATTTTTGTTTTTTTAAACATTGTTTATAATAACTGTGTCGGTTATAGTTGTGTGTTTATAGTTCTAATTAATTTCCTATGTATATTTTGTTGTATATATATATATATATGTACATATATTTTTGTTTATATACCAAAAATTTGCTGGTCATGCTGCAATTTTGTTAATGAGTTCAAGAGCAACGGGGAAAAGGAAAAAAAAGAAAATATTATTATTACATAAAGGAAAATTAAAAAAAAAAAAAAAAATTCCAAAAATTTTAATAAATTTTTTTAAATATTAACAAAAATTTTAATATTAATAAAATATAGTATAATAAATATCCCAAAAATTGATGAAAAATATTAAATCGAATAAAAAAGTTTATTAAAAAAAATACATCAATTAAGTAAATATTGATTTAACAAAAGATATAAAAACAATAACAAAATTGTGGAAGTAAATAAATCAAATAAATAAAATTCTAATGTAATAACCATAATAATAAAAATAATAAAAAATATTAAATAGCATAAGAAACAAAATTAAATAAATAACGGAAAATAAAAATAGTTCTAAAGATAAATAATAACAGCAATATTGTCAATAAAATTAATAAATTAATAAACCAAAATATTAACATGAACTTTCACTTCGGTGGCACCGAAGCTATAATATCCTCCACAGTTGCAGTTTTTTGCATAGATGGGTATAAGAAATTCTTTATCTCGATTTAGATCGGTTAGTTTGTATGTCAGCTATAAGCTATAGTGTTCCCCTCGGAACAATATATTTGGAAATTATAGCGTGATAAAACTTGATTAATAAGCTATGACAAATTTTGTGAATATAACAAGTAAAATCAAAAGTTTTCCATGCAAGCACTTAATTCCGATCGCTTATTTTGTATGACAGCTATATGCTATAGTTTACAGATCTGAACAATTTCTTCGGAGATTGTAGCATTGCTTTGGATGAAAATATGTGCCAAATTTCGTGAAGATACCTTTTCAAATAACAAAGCTTCCCACACAACGACATGAGTTTGTATGACAGCTATATGCTATAACTATCCAATCAGATCAATTCTCTTATTAGATTGTCTCGAATAATAATCTGTTCCAATTTCAAATCAATGCAATCGCATAAGTAACTTGGTTAATTAAAAATATTTCCATACAAGAAATAGGGTTTGATCGGTTAATTTGTATGGCAGCTGTATGCTATAATTGTTCTACTGAACAGTTTGTTCGGATATTGTAGCTCTGCCTTAATTTGTAACTTATGCCAAATTTCGTGAAGATATCTTGTGAATAAAAAAGTTTTTAATACAAAGACTTTAGTTCGATCGGTTAGTTTGTGTGGGAGCTATATGCTATAGTGTTCAGATCAGAACAATTTCTTCGAAAACTGTACTAACGCTTTGGACAATAATTTATGCCAAATTTTGCGAAGACAGACAGCCGGATATGGCTAAATAGACTCAGTTCGTCACGCTGGTCATTTGTATATATAATATACTTTATAGGGTCTCCGACGTTTCCTTTAGGGTGTTTCAAATATCGTTTCCAAATTAATGTACCCTGTATACTACATTTTGCTTGTCCGAAATAAACGAAAATCACTATAATGGATATACTGGAACTAAGGGAAGATCTGTACTGAATTAATGACCTTTTGCTATTACTCAACTGTACTAGAAAACATATGGTCAAGCAATTTTATGTAGATAACTGGCATACTAATCAGCATATTCGGCATAAGGTCTGCTGGAATAATGAAAACTATTATATATAATATATGGAATTTGGGGTGACTCATGAACCAACTTCATTTATTTTCAAAATGAAACTGTAGCATATATATGCAATATTATACGGTAACTAAATTTTTCTAAGACCCTAGCTTATTGACCGATATATACGCTATAAATTCAAACACAAGTTCAATCTATATGTTAGGTATGTATTCAGTATTTAGAGACTTGAAAAGGTATACTCCGATTTCGACGATTTGTGAGAGTGAGACGATTTATATACTGTAAAGTGAAAGAATCATAAGGAATTTAAATTTGTTGTCCGGCGGGATAATATTATTCATCTAATTGTTGAAACTGGCCGAGTAGGTACTCAGATACAGGACTGCATCTAAAGGTAACCGGCTCTACAACCATTGTCCAGTTTTGGTGATGGCTCGTTAGAAGATGTTCAGATAACAATTCATTATAAATCAAATAATAATTTTTCCAATATAAGTATAAAGATGTTGGTAAAGATAAAGATAAAGATGAAGGTAAAGGAAATTAAAAATATAAAAATAAAGATAAATATAAATATAAAACCAAAACTAAAGTTGATAAAAATAAAGATAAACATAAATATAACTATAAAGTTAAAGAAAGAGATAAAGTTAAAGTTAAAGGTAAAGATAATGATGAAAATCAATATGACAAAGATAACGATACATACATATAAAGATAATAGTACAGAGAAGAATAAAGTGAAAAATAAACATGAAATAAGAAAGCGGTGAAGAAAAATATAGGAAAATAGAAATTTAAAATGATTGACAGGAAAGAAGAATCTGAAAATGAGAGCGATTTATTTTTATTCTTTGAGTCTAGAAACTAAAAATATGTTAACGAAAAAGACTAAAAAGAGCTTGAATCTCCTTGATGGAGCTGTGGTGCTGGTTAATTCAACAAGTTTTGCGCCAAACAGATGCCAAGTGCTATACTGTTTACAAATATAATTTTACCTACCAGCTTTTACGCGCAACATTCATTAATTTCACAACATTGCTGCAGCCGTTTATTGACGACGTGTTATTGTAATTGCATACTTTTCGAAGCGTAATGCACAATATCGTAAATTTCGACATGTAGCGTTGCCAAATAAGAAACATTTTTTTAAACGAATTTTCCAATTTTATGCTACATACATACGGTTATGTGTATCAAATTCTAAGTCGAATCTTGCTTTCTTTGTAAAATTTATCGATTTAATTTGAAAAAAATTTGAAAATTTTTGTTATATTTTACTATAAGTGTTGGCAGCCTTCTATTGATAAATTTCAATTATAAATAATACATTTCAATAATAAATTCCGCATTTAATTGAATTTCAGCAATTATACAAATTTTATATTGAAACCTCATTGTGATTTCAACTGCTTTGAATTTCAATGCTTAGCTCATTGATTTATTTGGTTATTTCAATTATTATTATTCTTTTTGCCGGCTATAAACCTCTTTCGTTTGCGTATGAAACTACAATATATCGTCTGAGGAGTATATTAATGACAAGCAAATATTTTTGCAATAAAACTAAGTGCAGAAAAAAATAAATAAAAATTCCTAGAGAATTTTCAAATTCACAAATACACAATAACAACAAATACAAAAAAACAACAACTAAGCATGCATATTGCCACAACAATAATAACTCAGAGCATATCAACAGCTCGTAAGCAAAGCAGCAACAAGAAAAACAAAAACAATAAATAGCATAACAAAAATACCAAAAATATTTCGACTTTATCAATGTGGAGTCCAACAATTTGCCAAGTGTTGTCTCAGAATGACACGGCATATGCAGATTGTGGGCGTAAAGGCGTAGTAGACAGGTGTGAATCACTCCTTTGTATGAGCGCCTGCAACAACAGCAACAATAGAGCTTATGGTGAACAGCAACAGCTTAATTTATATTTCACCAACACAATGAGACGTTGTCAGACTAACGGTAAATGTTGTTACATACATACATAACCGTACACGTGAAGGCCTCCAAAGCAAAGCTCAGGCATTGTTTGTGTAGATTATCCGGTCACAGGAAGGACACGATACACAGGATGCGATTAAGTGAAGCGAGTGTACAAACACATACACGAGCAAATTTTTCTATATAATAATAATACGCAATACGTTTTATAAATTGTCAGACAATTTAAAAAAATATAATGGACAAGCATGAGGAAGATAAGTAAGCGAGATGACAAAAATAACAAGTAGAAAAGGAGTGGATATTTGTTCTTTTCACGCAATTTAAAAGTATTTGCTGTGTCCGATGCTGAAGTTTTATTTAGATAAGACAACACTAGTGATGTGGGTGCTTGAGCAGAAGGGCACACTGATACAGACTAGATCAAAGACGTTGATTGAATATCGAATCAAAGTATAAGTTAAATTAAGTTCAGTTACGTTAAGTTAAGTTTAGTGAAGTTTCAGTTCAGTTTAGTAACTTTAAGTTAAGTCAAGTTTTGTTAAGTTGATATAGGGTAAATTAAGTTGAATTAAATACATTTCACGAATTTAACTTCTTCTACATTCATTTTAGTTTCGTTTAGGTTTATTAAGGTATTTTAGGTTAAATTCAATTAAGTTAAGTTATTTTAAGTTAAGTTTAGTTAAACCCAGTAAGTTGAGTTCAGTAAAGTTACGATAAAGAAGATTTCGTTAAATTATATATAAGTCGGTTAAGTTAAGCTATGTTAAGTTAAGATAAATTAAATATATTGCATTTCAATTAAACTAGATACTTCTTTAATCTTTTCAGCTTCTTTTAGGTATATGAAGTTAAGTTAAGTTAAATTAAGTTTAATTAAATAAATTTCACACATTCAACTACTTATTCAGTCATTACATTTTCATTTAAGTATATTAAGTTAAGTCAAACCAAGTTAAGTTAATTAAGGCTAAGTTACTTGAAGGTAAGTTCACTTAAACTAAATCTGTTTGGTTTAGTTTAGGTAGCCTAAGCTAAGTTAGGTCAAGGTATTTTAAATTCAGTTTAGTCAAATCATGTCAAGTTAAGCTAAGTTAAGATATATTAAATTAAATAAATTTTTTTAGAATCTTCTGTGAGTCTTAGGTATGTTAAGTTAAGATAAGCTAAGCTAAGTCTGATTAAGTTAACTTAATTAAACTCAAGTCAAACTAAATTAAATGAATTGTGTTGATTTAATTTCTTGTCCCTTCGTTTTCGTTAAGTTACGTTTATTTGTGTTAAGTTAAGCTAAATATATTTCATGAATTTAACTAGTTTTTTTTATTTAAATATTATTACGTTGGATATACAGTTAATTTTCGTTTGTTTTGGTTTAACTTAGCTTAAATTAATTAAATTCCCTTCAATTTATTTAAGCTACGTCAAGGAAGGTTAAGTGAAGTAAAGCTAAGTAAAGTTGCGCAAAGTTAGCTAAAATTAAATATATATTCAGAATTCAATTACTTAATTATTCTGTCCATTTTCATTTATGTATGTAAAGTTAAGTTAATTCAAATTAAAAAAAATTTTTTTTTTTGTTTTTTGCTTTAACTAAAATAAGTTCAGTACTTTCTGTTTTATTTAAGTAAATTAAGTTACGTTAAGTTTTGAATTCAACTTAACTTAAACTAAGTAAATTCTGTTCAGTTTAGTTAGGCTACGTTAAGGAAGGTTAAGTCAAGTCCAACTAGGTTAAGTTGATTAAAGTTAGCTAAAGTGAAATATATTTCATGCATTTAGCTACTTGCTTTTTTCATTTTCATTTATGTACGATTTAAATTAATACATTTGGTTTAACTAAAATTAATTCAATCCTTTCAGTTTCGTTAAGTTATATAGGACTTAACTAAGAATAACTTCAATAATATATTTGGTTATATTTTGTTATGCTAAGTTCTGTTAAGTTAAGTTACGTTAAGTTAGGTTACGCCAAGCTAAATTAAGTTAAGGTTAGTTAAACTAATTGTGTGCATTTAACTAAGAATTATTGCAATAGCTTTATTAGGTTATATTGAGTAATGTGAACTTCCGTTAAGTTAAGATAAGTTAAGTCTAGTTAAATTGAGTTCTGTAAAGCTAAGAAACGTATGCTCTGTTCATTTACCTTAAACTTCATCAGTCCATTCAGTTTTAATTTAATATCTTTAAATTAAATGCGGCACGAAATATAATATCCAAACCTCTGTATAACTTTATGATGGCACCAAATGCGTATATTATGCCCAAGCTATAAATACACGCAGACGTGCAGGAAGAAAGGAAAGAAGAAAATTATAATATGGAATAACTAAATACAAACCGAAGCGGCAATAAAAGCCAAAATATACAATAAATAACAGCAATATTGCTACAGTGTGGCAATAAATAAAGCAAAACGCCTTCGCCTAACGCTGCATGCTGTAAGAGTCGGCAGCGGGTGGTAGAATGATGCCAACTAGGCGAAAGTGAAAAGTTATGTATTTTATGCGCGTACCTATGCGTTGTAGTGACGACAACTACACTTTTGTTGCTTTAGTTTCTGTTGTTGCTTGTTTTGTTACCAGTTCGTGTTTTTTACGAGTATCCGTGCTATTGTTTTTATTATAACATGCTGCTAGAATTGCTTACGCTCACCTTTCCACTCTTCAGTGCCTTTGGTTTCTGTTATACTTTTTACTTCTGATATTAACAGCTTTTTTATTGTTGCTACGTGTTTTTGCTTTTATTGTTTTACATAGAAAAAGGCTCGAAAGTATTTATAGACATTGAAGAAATTTGGTCTTTTAGGTTTTTACCTTCTTTCGTGTTTCTCTCAAGCACAAATCATCATTTTCGCTCGCTTTTGATTACATATTTCATTTGCAGCGCTGTTTTTTAGTATTTTCAATAATTAATGTAACCTTGAAGACGGGCAAAATAGTCTAGACAATGTTGTTTCAAATGAATTGCAACTCGTTTACATTCCAGGTGATTGAATCAGCCATATACGCAGTTTGCTTTGCCTCCAGGACCTAACCACCCTTCTACTTAGTAGCTTTTGTCAATTCGTTTTGAATTTGTAACGGTATAGCTTCGTAGAAAGTCCAAATGTTGACAAAGGGAGGATAACAGAAGCAAAGAGGCAAATAATCCAGTATTCAGTCACTCCCAAGAATCAAAGTATATTAAAATTCCGATCACTTATCTCATAGCAAATAGCCTGTGCTGTATGGAACCGGTATTTAGCGGACTTTTTCTTAAGTGGATCTAAATTCTTAGATGCAAGTATATTCGAAAAATCTCTCCGTTTTATTAGAGTGTAGCTGTTCCGAATCTAACATTGTGGACTCAATACCTACCTAGTACATATAGCGTTGAAGGTACGTATACCAGACGTGTCAAAATCTTAAGCCTGTTAAGTTACAGGTCAACTTTTGTATATAACTAATATGGCATGGCTCCCTATATTATCCATTTACCGAAATTAAAAGATATGGTTCAGAATTTGTGGGACATTTCGAGTTATGTACACGTTTTTTATTTCCCAAATCGGGTCACACCTAAAGGCACTTGTATGTTGAGATATACTAATTGAGGTGGGATGAGCCAGAGAATGGCCGTATTAAAAAAACTTACTGACAATGGAATCAGGCTTTCATCTTGCCGCTAAACAGTCGTTAGTATGAACAGAACTTCAGTTTCGCCTTTCATTTAGCTACTCTAAGCTGCTTAGCAAGGGAATGATTATAAAATATAGTATTGAGTTTAAATCGATCAAATCTTAATAGGGGCTGAAGAGCTGCCTGTTTCTCATAAGAAAATATTGTCGTCTGTCAGGAGAATATATGAACTCGTAGGTCGAATCCGGACTGATGATTTTCTAAAGATTAAGTCTGAGTTCACAACCCTAGAGATCCTTTATTACTTCTTCTGAGTAAGACAACTAATACACCAAGCCAGGTGGATCTATTTCACCTAATAAAGACAAGTGAACATGAAAAAAGACGGCCAGCCTAAATCAGGTTTCGACATAAAATCTCTGCCCAAACTTTAAGTAGAACTCTGACTTCCGTATTCGAAATCTATAAGCTTCGCTTTGAGGGACTCGACCAATTCTGTGAAAATTTTGCATGGCCAGTTTTCCTAGTAAACGCGTCAACAATGTGGTCTTATATTTATGAAAAATCATCTATGAGAATTTTTTGCTTGCTCTCAACTAATCTTTGAATGTTTTTACCGTTGTATACTGTAGAAATAATTTTAAAAATAGCGTTTCATTAACTAACAATATTTTCAGAGGGCAAGCTCTAGATTTTTGCGTGTCTCTTTTCAAAGAAGAGATATCGAGGCTTAATTCACCTTTTAAAAAAATTCGAAAATTAATTAATTTCATTTTTTCTCCCACTACTTATGTATGTATGCAAGTGGACCTATAAATAGACCCATTCACAGCTCTGCAGGTCAATTAAAATTACTTTTGTAGGTATGTGCTGCTGTAAGTGGTTAGTATTAAATGCGCGCGTGCAAGTGGGCGTTGAGCAGGAACACTCGTTATTTTCATGTAATTATCTCGAAATTAAGTACTCTCCGGTGTTTACAATGTAACACATAAGCGTATGCATGCAAACGCATTTATTAACAGTGTGCGATGAAAGTGGGAGTACATGCAAAAATGTATGATAATTTGTGGCATTTATGCTGAGGGCACTTTTTGGAATATCTGACTAAAGTAGTCTCCCTCGAACTGTTAAAAAAATAGTTAGATTGTGTAGTGGACTTAAGTGAAGCTTCAATTAAATACCAGGGTATTTTATAGGTCCATTGTACAATCCATCGTAAGTTTAAATCATGCTCAAGGTAAAATGTTTATTCCATCTGCTGTTGCTCTCCAGTTGGCAATTTCAAACTTACGCGTACATATTTTTTTACCTTTAAAATATTTCTCCTAAAAACTTTTGAGGCGCTAGACGTCTCTTTAGATATGTTAATAAATCCATTTGTGGCGAAAAATCAATATTGAAATTGTTAGTAGATGGCAAAATAGCTCCCAAAGTCCAATGTTATTTAGTCTTAGTATGTTGAAAACTTTTTAAATCTTCTAGCTGGGACATAAGGGATTTTATTTAGACTTACACCTTATTTTACAATAATAAACCTTAAAAGATTTTACGTGCATAATCTAATATCCAACGTTTATAGGACATGCTGAAAATACTAAAAATTCATCTGCCATGCTCGTATAGAACTGAAACAAACTGAAGTTATCAAACACCTTTTGTTTAGAGAGATGATCTCAGCTGCACCATTTTTCTAAAGCTATTCAAAAGTTTAGAAAAGGCTTCAAGAAATAATAAATAATTCCTCAGTTTTTGAGATATCGATCGATATTTGTCCGAACTGCCGATATTAGACAACTAAAGTGTATAGCTGGCATATAAACTGACCGATTCTAATAAAGTCATTATATAGAAATTTTTTTTATTTGACAAGATATATTTACGAAATTTAGCACAGACTATTGTCCCAGAGAATAGTACAATAACCAAATCAGCTGTTCTGATCCGACTATTATAGCATAAAGCTGTCATACAAACTGGTCGATCAAAATCAAGTCATCGTATGGAAAACTTTTTTGTTTGTGAATGTATGGTATATATATGTATGTATATATGTAGCTTCGGTGCAACCAAAATTAATAAATTTTCTTTTTTTCTTATCAAAGTTGTTTCCCTCTATTCGAATTTTTTTCGTTCACACTACTCTTAACCAATGTATGAGCGTTATGTGCTTGCAACCTTAAACAAATTACGTTAACGATCAATTTTCCACTACGCGAGTACATACGTATTGAAAATATTCCACATAAATAGTATACAACAACAACCAATTAAAAAATATATGTATGTGAGTATGTGTGAAGTGACAAGTTATTTACAACATGGTTAACCCCTTCAAGCGACTTTTAAAGCTGTTATGACCACCGAAAGCACATATAAACTTATAAATATATATACAGAACAATATTCGAAACTTCAATGACGGTCACTCGCAGTACCGTCGGTCATTTAAAAGTGCGTATAGTAGAGGGCATACATATGTGAGTGTGTGATTCAGATCGTTATATATATATGTATACATATACCCGTTAATCAATTACACACCAACGCGTGGCTAAAAGTAAATTTAAATAATCGAATACTTCACCGCTGTGTGGAATGTACATACATACGAAAACATACATATACACCTATATACCCACACATATAACCAATCAGGATACTCTCTGCCTTGTACAAAGTTTACCCACCACAGAGCAGGAAATGACAAAATTGCAACATAATAACAAGAAAGACAAAAATAGAAAAACGAAAACAATAGTAACAATAACAAAGTCGTGGTTAGCTGTATTAAATAATAAATAGCAATTTGTGATAGCAAAATTGCGTAGAAAAGTTGCAAACTAATTTGTAAAACAACTGAACAAGTATTAAAAGCAAATAGTAGAAAATGAAAGGAAAACAAATATAAAAAATTAATAAAAATGATAAATCTTAAAACTTTTCTAACTTTTTTATAGAAAAGACAAGTCGAAGAGCTTTAAGTTCATCAAAATGTCTGAAGGTTCTTACCCCCAAGAAAACTAGCTCAAATATATATATTATTATATATAATAGGCATATAGTTTAGGTAGATTATAAAATATATTACACTAGGGTGGGTCAGTTACTTACTATTTTGCCATAATTTTTCTTGCTGCAAGCACTGATCATAAAAAAATTAATGAAAATATATTCAGTGCTTTCAAATATTTTGGGACTCCTTAATACTAAATCAATTATTTTTACATTTTAATGGCACAGCGGAGGAGTTTTAAAAAAGAAATGTTAATATAAGTAAAGATATTCACAATTGAACGAAAATTTTAACTAGAGTTGGTAATATGCAAAGATTCAGAAGTAAGTATAATAATAAGTAAATTTAAAGATCTTTTTATATCTATAAACCTGTTGGGAATTCCAAGCATGAATGCTAGTGGAGTTAAAATTCTTTTCTGGAAAACATAAAGATTAAGTTTTTAAATAATTTTTTAGGCCTTCAAAGGTATTTCGAACTCTCGAAGTTAAGATTTAAAGGTACTAGTTAGACTAAATACCACGTTGTAGGAGAAGAAACTTGGTGAAATATCATTCAATTTTTATTATTTTTATTAAAAAGTGATCTAAGTTTTTGATTGCCTCAAATGATTAGTTACTTATGTTTTCATTTCCTTGTTATCCAGTATAAGGTGAAGGCGAATACTTGGGTTAAAACAAACTTTGGTAGTACAAAAGGTTCAAGAAATATTTAAACATTGAAAAGCGGACACGAAAAGATTCAAAGGTTTAAGTCAATAGCCTATAAGCCATTCGACGTAAACCTTTTTAAATTTAACTACACCGTCCCATGTTGTCCCTTATTAAAAAATTGTTGTCTAAAGTATAAAATATAATAAAATGCACTCCGTTGAACTCAAAGAAGATTAATTAAAAGCAAACACTTTTAATGAACTTTTATCACCGTGACCTTGGCGTGGGGCACAGGCAGTGCTAATGCCTGCGGTGAACCGGTTAAAAGCAACGGAACGAGCAAATAAATGCGAAAGGTGTGACCTTTTGCACAGGGCAAAATCAATTTGTAATTGAAAAAGTGTGTGTGAGAGAAGCTCGAGGTGGGAGTGAATGATTACATTGATGTGAAAGCGCTGAAAGGGATTCTTTGCACAATAATAATGAATATATTTTTTGAGTTTTTATTTTAAATTTTATTTTAATTTAAATTTAAATTTAAATTTTAATTATAATTGTAATTTAATTTTGATTTGTTTTTGATTTCGATTTTAATTTTAATCTTGATTTTTATTTGGTTTTGATTTAATTATGATTTTAATTTTAATATTAATTTTAGTTTTAATGTTAATTTTAGTTTTATATTTTAATTTTAAATTTAATTTTATTATAAAATATAAAATAATATATATATAAAATATGTAATAATATAATGAATATATGAATGTATTATAAAACGTTATTAAATAGTAATAATACTATTTTAATTATAAAAAGTCATACATTTTTTTTTACAGGAGCCTTGGCATACCTTGAAGCTTCAATTTAAAAAAATTGACAAATCGCGTTCATACAAAAAAAATTTATTATATATAAAAATAAAAAAATTTAATTTGACTATTATTTGTTAAAGAAGAAATTGCCGTAATAAATTTAGAGTACAAAATTCAATATATAATTTAGGTGAACATTTTTATTAAGGAAAACAAAATTTGAAATTGTTAAAATATTTTCAAATTTCTAAAATACCTTTATGTTTTACAAAGTATATTTTACTAAAATAAAAATAAATATATATATATATATATATATTTAATTTATTTTGCACAATGAGAGAATAAAAAAAAATTATTTTAAAATATTAAATTTTGGGATTAAAAAAATAATTTAAACAAATAAAAATTGAGTAAAATTCATTAAAGTAATAAATTATGGATTATTTGTTAAAACCAGTTAGTAATTTTTGAGAAGCTCATCGATAAAAGTGACAAAGTCGGAAATTTCCGAAAACCATTGAAAAGCACAGAAGCGTGGCGCTCATACGCACCGGCAAACCAAAGGCATACACATAATAAATTACTAACAGCAGTAAAGGCATAAAAGGTACAAAAAGTGTGTGAGTGGGTGTACCAACCATAAATCTACAACAAATATAGGACGCAACAAACACACGCAATGTCAGTTCGAAGAGCGATTGCGAATTATTGAAGTGATTATATAAGCACAACAGCGCAACTAATTAAATGAAGCTAAATTGTGCAAGTGCGGCTAGTGTCTATAAAACGTAATTAGACAAAAAAGGTACATAAAAATCAAAAACAGCACCTTGAATACACAAACAACAATAAGAAACAAACAACTTAAGCATCTAGCAGCATGACTGAGAACAAGGATAAACACGCCGCCAGAAGTGGCGGCAGCACAGAAATCGCCAACTATGCGCAAGGACATAGCACGAATGTCGGCAGTGGCAACACCAAGCCGAAGGATAAGAAAAATGACAACGAAACGACGGTCGCGCTGGCGGATACGCAACATGAGCGGGAAAAGGATAAAGAGCCGCATGACAGGTGAGTGCAAAAGTGTGGCAAATGAGAGCGGATACTGAAACTAAATATGTACAGCAAGGACACATACAAACACAATTGTGTATGATAAATATTTATACATTAATGTGTATATATACCGTTGTGTATATAAATATATTTACAAAGTGCTCATGCTCTGTATATATAAAAACGAAAGCGTGTTTTTGTTGGCCTGCCGCCTGGCTGCACGTTGCTGTCAATACAAGTTGGGGGAAATTGTGTTGTACATACATATACATATAATTATTTGTATAAATTTCTTTGCAAGTGTTCATATGTAAGCGGCGAGGAAAGAAGAATGACTGCAATAACTGAGCCAAATGATATAATAAGCTTAGCTGCGCGAGTGGATTTACTTTGCTGGCTACAGTTGTACATTCCTACATACTTATATATATATACATAAACTTACATACAGTTAAAAACAACTTGTATATGACTGCAAAAGTCTCAATTTTTCATTTAACTTTACCTCAATTTCGCGCTATGCCTTTTTTGGCTGTGCCTGACTAGCACAATATATAACAGAAAGTTATTTATAAAAGCTCATCATCTAAGTGGATTAACCTTGGTTGGCATTAAGTTAAACAGAAATAAATAATATTGATAAAAAAATATTATTAATGGAGCACCTGTAAAATGGTTTGTATTTATGCATGAGTTTATGTGGAGAGCATTATACTTGTACCGAATATACAACTTTGGTGGCTTAAAGGCTGCCTGATTGTGAAGCACGGCAAGCAAATGGCGTTGTGTATGCGCTACGCTTGCTGTCAAATATAAAAAAAAGAAATATTTTGGCAATTTAGACAAATTAAAAATTTCACTTGCACATATTAAATTTTTATCTTGGAAACTTTCGGACAGAAATAAACTTATTTAAGCATAACATAAAAATTAGACCTCTTAATACTTTTTAAAATAAAAATGAGTAAAAATTAGAGATATTGAAAAGAATAAAAATTACAAACCTTTTTTTTTTTTTTTAATACTTGTTAAATTTGTTTAAAAATTATACCCACCTTAATTTTCCAGAAAACATGCAAAAATTGTAAAAATCATAAAGCGTTGCCTACATTTGGGCCATTTTAGCGAAGTCGCATACCTAAACTACATAAGACCAATTAGGAAACTTATACTATGAGTGGGAAATATATCAAAAGTTCAACTCACATTACTTCTTATCCCAAAAACGTTCAAAAATTGGAATAATCCCAAAACGTTGCATACTGTTTTAGTTGTTTTCGCGAAATCGTGTGTCTGAAGTACTAAATTCCTATTAGTAAAATATATGGCTTAACCTTCTCGCCAACCATAATAAAAATTTATTTTCCTAAATTACCAAAAAATTCAGTTGTTTCTTTGCTGAAATATCCCAGCATCTTCGCTTTTGTACTCATTGGCATTAGGTATTTAGTCAGCAATATATTTTTAGGTTTCAAAACCATAGTTCAATAATTGCAATCAAACTTTGCCTATATTTAGGCTCTTTTAAGAGAATTCACATACCTCAATCGGTATTAGTGCAATTAGTTTATTGTTCATTAAATGTTATAAAACAAAGTGAAATAACTATTCACCACCATCAACAAATAATTGAGAAAAAATATTGCTATTATTTTATGAAATTTTTTTCTTTGTTTTCTTTGTATAAAATACCAAACTATATTAAGTCATATACATATTTTTGGCCTTCAAAACCACCGCAATTACAATCAAATGTTGTCTACATTCAGGCTCATTTAATCGTTTTAACAAAGTCACGTTCCCTAATTGACATTAGCATAATACGTTATTTGTTTAGAAAATTTAAACACGTTTTTCTAATAACTTTGCATTAACTAAGGCTAATTTAATTTTAATGAATTACTTAAGTACTGCACTTAATTCTCTAAAAAACTTTATTAAATGATAGTGTAATTATATTTGATAAAAAAAATGCACAGCAATCTTATTAAATTTTAGTTTTTAAAAAACAGCTTAATTAATGATTACCATTCAAATAATGGAATTATTTAATTAATACCCAATCAAAAACTATGCGTATTTACATGGCATTTTAGTAAAATAAAAAAATATGGTTGCACCATAAAAACGCAATTATGCCGTTATTGCGGAAAGACAGAAAGTAGAGTATATCGCAAAAAATTTAAAAATAAATTATAAAATATATATTTAGCATATGTAGGTAAACACGCCGTGATTTAAATAACGAACAACATAAATGTATATTTGCTTCTTTCGGATAATATTTGAAAAAATCTGCACAAAAATAAACTCAAATGATTCAAATAGTGTAAACAATTATGTAAAAAACATGTTTATTTCAATTAAATGTTTTTTTTTTTGTAATCTCAATAAACAGGAAAATAATTATGTATTAAAAAATGTTAAGTGAACAAGGGTACGATATTTTTCGTGATACATTTATTTACGCATAAGTAATTATACATTCATAAGTATATATATCTCAACATATGTATATCTATGCTTACACATAGATATATACACATATACACATACTAACTATAATTTCAGCACACATTTCTACCAATTACTTGCTAAAACATTTGCTTTGGGCTTAACTCGCCTAATCCACTCGACATTAGTAATATTTTAATGAGCACAAATTAATACATTTTAGTGGCTAAATTTAGCTTAAGGACAGTCATTAATAGGTGGTTGTTTGGAAAATACAGACAGACATACATATGCATATATACCATATATGAGGTTTGCCTTAAAAAGTGGTTTTCTGACTTTACATGTATACATATATATTTAGCCGACATAAAAGCAGCTATTTCCGAATAGCTTTTTAAACTCTTATTATTTGACAGATATTTTATAATATTTTGAAAATGTTTACCTTGTTCGATAAAGGGCAACTATGTTGGAAAGTTTTGTTATATTATGACTTTTCCTATTTTTGCAGAAAGCTCTCTTAAACTCTACAGGTTACACATATATTTAAAAAAATTTTTTTAACTTTTAATTTTTGTGGTAGGTGGCAACTTTATTCCAACATAATTTGTAATGATTTGCACAACTTTATTTCTCCGACTCTGACTGCCAAATCTATTTGTAGGTTTTTCTATGTAATTATTTTGAAAAAGCTTTCTCAAGCTCGACAGGTTTGACATATATTTTTAATATATTTCAAAATTTTATTTTTTTTGGAGGATGGCAACTTTATTCCAAAACTTTCGACAATATTTTTCTATCTTTCATACGGAACTCTTTATTTAATGTAATTTGTTCTTGAGTTTTACTTTTTTGTTGTACAGTTTAACATATTTAGAAAAGTGGCAACACTGTTCCAAAATATTTCTTAATCTGAGGCAGACACCATATACTATCCAATGAACTTGAATTTATACCCATCACATTTATTTACACAGTTTAACATTTTTCGATAAGTGGCAACACTGCCCCGAAATATTTTTAAAATAAATACTTTTGAAATACTTCCAAAAAGGCTTTTTATAGGTCCTTACGTATTGTAAACAATTTTTAATTTTCCTTTAGAATACTTGCTGGAAGGTTTTCTTATTTAGCTTCATTTTGTAATTTTTTTTTTATTTTATAGGGGGTCACCTTTTTTCTAAAATATGACACGAATGTAGCTTTCCAGGAAACTGTAGATTTGCATTTTTTGCTTCCTTTTTTCGATTGCACTCGTTTTAGCTCCAAAGAATCTTCGCTTGAATATATCAATAAAAAATTTTATGGGTATATAAATTATTACTATAGTATCGCTATTTTTCTGGGTAAAATTGTAATCTGACAGTATGGTAGGACTTTCTGTCAGCTTATACTAATCCTGGGGGTTGAAACTAATAACTAGCATATAATTTTATCTTTGAAACTCCTGAAAGCTCTTCATATGCTCCAAAAAAGACTAAAACACTTTTATTATAACCTCATATTCCCATCGTAACACAGTTTCTTAGAGATATTTACATCTCATATAAATAATATTATTATAATATGGAGATGTTATAAACCTTTAGACATATTATTTTTTTATTCTGCGAGAAAAATATTTTTTAAACCTCTTGTGTTTTGGTAAACTCAATAAGGTTATTTTAGGGCTTAAATTGTTTTATATTTATGGTGCTGTAAGCCTTCGTTAACTTTATGTAGCTTAAAAGAAATCGCAACTTTTTCATTAACTTTAAGTGACCTTTAACAAAAGTCTTCAATAACTGTTTCCAAGCAAAATTCCTTAAGCTAGGTGCATAGTATTGATGTAGAAAACAGTGACGGGGAGTAGCAAGAGAACAATTCCAAAATACCCAGAAAACATTTGAAGCAAGTCTACTAAATTTGTTACATTGTCCTTATCCGTGATTCTCTATGTTTTCACTGCTTGCTGATTTACTATGTACCCGCCTTAGCACTAATTTTACAGTTTTGTCTTTTGCCATGTTTTTCGATTCCAGTCTAAATCACTTTATTATTTATTTACTATAAATAATAACTTTCGTTGCGTCGCTTTAAGTGCTTAACTCCTTACTCCTTTTATTAAAGCTGTAAGATATTCCCTTTCAACCGTTAGGTACACGTTTTCCCCAAACGCCATTAAATATGCTGTTTAGTGTGCGCATTTACTTCCAACTTAATGTCGATATAAAAGCTAAAAGTTATTTTTAATATACATTTTTGCCTTGTCAAAACAAAAGCTTTACTTTATTGAAAATAATGGAATAAATATTTACTTGTATGAAAGCAAAATGGGATTTTCGCGTCTAAAATTAGACTTATGAACAACAGCATTACCGAATTCTATAAATTATTTTACCCATTTAAAGCGCTTAACTACTACGCACACACATATATGCATAGAAATATCCAAAGGATATAATCCGCGTATACTGCACTTACTCGCTCTTGGACGCTTAAACGCTCAGCGCAAATTAGTTTTTTATTTATAGTTGCAGCAAAATGAAAGCATTCACGCGACCAAAGTGCGTTGGCGTTCTGTGAGAGGAGCAGGTGCAGTCGTAATTGGCAGCGCGTTAAAGCTTTCATTGTATCTCGCTTTAAACTATAACTTTGCTGCTCGTGCGGATGCCTCTGTGTATGTGGGCGAGAAGAACTTTTCCTTCTCAAATCAACTGCGTGATTAATCATAATCAGCCAAAGTTTGTTGGCTTTCGCGTATCGACAGCAAACTCGCAAATCGAAACCCCCGTAGGTAATGTTTCGCGAGGTTATACACTAGGGAATTTTGGGCGTCGATGTCGGTTCTGTTGCAAGATCTCATAATAATTTGCTCTACAGAACGATTTTTTTTCCCCGAGCACCTCCCTTTCCCTAAATTTTTCAATAAGTCAATGAACTGTCATCAAAAATTGAACTACTTGCCTTATCTATAAAAAACAGTGAGACCCAGGTGTCGGACTCACACTCCCTACTCATCTCTACTCACAGGCCTCTAACCCAACGGACTTTATATAGTATATTTTACATCATCATTCTTCTTCTTTGGTAGAAGTTATCCAACAAACTGTTGACGAGACCTTGTAATAAAAATAATTAACCGCAGACGGACATTGAGCGTTTTTTACTATCCACCTTGAGTTGTCGCGAAATACTATTTTCTTTTAGCAGACGTATTTGCTTATGTGCCACCAAATCTAGTTACCCGCGTTTATTTTATTAGATTGAAGTTTAGCAGTTTTGTAAGAATTCATTATCTAGGTCTAATTTAGTAACTTGGACATTCAAGTTAGATGGACTACAGAACTCGCGACGAGTATAATCGAAATTTAAGCTTAAAGTGGTTTCCGAAAATATTTCCAAATGTTCGATAGATTAAAAAGTTTTCGGCCAAGTCAAATATAATCCTCTCTCTTGCTATAACTATTGAAATCGCATCTCAGGAAAGTAATTTATGACATAGAAGAGAAGAAGGTCCCTAGAGGCAATCTATTTTTTTGAACTACTAACGATTGACAATAAGGTATTTTAAGCATCTATGCTCGATGGAGGTAACGAATTTGTCAATTAAATATACGATGATGTCTGTGTAGAATATAAAACCTCGTGTGGTTTGCCAAAAAACGTTGTCTCTGCTATTCTTACTCAACTTTTTTGCAATAGCATAAACGTTGCTTCAAGAAATCTATCCGTAAAAGCTATATTTTGTGAACCAAATTTACTTTAGGGTAAACTAAGGTATTCCACTTGTTTTAGGTGAAGAATTCGAACCTTTGATTAATCTCTACGAAATCATCTCAGTCCTCCTATTCGAAACGCCGAAAGTCTAGTTGAGTTTATATCTTTAAAAGTCCACTTTGCTTCCGAACTTTTCAATTTTAATGCAGAATTATTCGTCTCTCATACTGCATCTTTCGATTTCCTGTCCGGATACTTCCAAGCTCAGGATATACATTCGTATATGTATGTTCAGATGAACAATGGAATACAAAATCGACGAGAAATGAAAACTACCAACTTTTTAATGACTGTAAATGGCAAAATAACAAAGGGCGTAAAAATGATGGATGAATGGGTAACGTGTTGAGATAACTCTGCTCAAGGGAATAACATATAGACTTTCAGTAATGAAGTGCATTTAAAACTATAATAAAGACAAGTAAAATGATAAACTGCAATCGAAATAGACTAGACGAAAGACTAGCAAATACATCGACATTAAGTCAAAAAGTTATGGAACAATGAAGTTTCTTACTTAGAATAAATAAATAACAGCATTTCAGGGATAATGGGAATAAAAAAATATTAAAAACCCTGAACGGTAAACTCAGATTTTTGTGGAAGAAGTGTTTCACGTGAACTACTCTTCGAACTTGCTGTAAGTTCTTCTGAGGTAGATTTGTAGAGCCAGAGCTCATTAAGTCTAAAAGCAATAAAGTTTCTGATTTGATATAAAAGTACCTAGACACTTCTGGAGAAAATGAAGTATAGGAAAAAATTTAAAACCCATTAAAGGAAACTCAGACTACCTGTGGAGAAAGTGCTGTTGTTACATTCAGATTGCGAGTTCAGTGAGTAAGTTCATCTAAGGCAGACTTGTAGAACCGAAGCTGATTGCTTGTAAATTTGAGAGGAATTGTGCCTTTCCGAAATGATTTCACGTCCCATATTAAGAGTCAGCGGAGTTTTGTATGATTTGAACTCGAGAGTATTTTTAATTTGACATTTTTAAGAAAGTTTAGGCATTGCTCTTCGAGATTACAGCAACACACTTTTGTAACCACTTCGTTAGCAATCTTTTCCGTAACCTTCTACCACCCAAACCTTTCCCTCCCGCAAACCCTTGTACTACACCAAAAAACCAAGCTCCTCTAAGTCTCGGACTTGAACCCGCGTTCTATGTAGTAGCTGTTCTTTCGGAGAGAGATTGGTTGGCCTTACGGGAATTAAAGAAACTACTAAATCGCAAAACAAAGAGGGGGTTAATTGTGATTTGGGAGAGCGGAAGTTATAAACTTGAACTATCTAATTTTAATCCTTTGACCTTTGTGATCTTTAGTGATTAATTATGGTTAGTGTAAGAAATTCGAAAGATAATACAAACAAACCTTAAAGTTTGTCGTGAGTCACAGAGTCTCTGAGCAGAAAAAAAGTCAGCTGACGACAAATATAACTGTGATTATGTGAGTGATGTTAGCTTTGATGTTACGTCAAATATACAAAAGATAAGAAAAAATATTTGATTACAAGAAGTTAGATATGTGCTTAGCATATAAATTAGTTAAGGTAAATGGAAGACGGTGCATGAGTCAAGGTATAGTAATATGTGAAATTGATAAGAAAATATGTGCAAAGCGAAAATGGAAACAAAAGGCGAGCTTAAGAGGGCTTAATGTTAAGGTCAGGGAGTTATAACATCAAACTATTTAAGTTATAAATGATGACAAAAGCTGGCCGTTGGTAGGGGTAAAATGGTAGTACAAGAACACTCAAAAACTTACTGGGCAGCGCAAGCAGGGCTGAAGAAGGCCGATAAAGCAATTAAGAACACACTCAGAACTTACGACGACAGAATACCGTAAAGAAATTTTGCTGAATTCACAGTAAATAGATAAGAAGGGTATAATAAATACAAGCCAACGCTATTCTAAATGCCAATAACGTACGAAGCAAATAAATTTGTAGAAATCAAGACGAGTCGACACAGTTATTATTATAAAGGTAGGTAAAGTAGTATGCAGACCATGTCCCATAAACGTAAATACGTGAGAAGCGGCGAGTCGAATCAGGAAACAAGTGATAAGAGAAGTAAAGTAAACAAGAGAGGGTGCAGTGAAGGATATGAGCGGTAGAAAGAACATGTAAAGCAAACACTGCTGGATTATGCGAATGAAGAACCGAAACTCTAACAGCGAAGAGAGGTAAAGTAATAAAGAATCGAACCTTATCGAGCAGAGGTTAGGAATTAAGCAACAAAGTAGCTAAAAGATGAGAGTTGTAAGTGTGGATGGGTGTAGGAAAGAGAGAGGAGGTAGAAACAAGCCGTTCTTTGTGAATCAGTGAATGGAGGAGCGAAGAAGGTAATCAGACTAAGAGAAGGTATGAGTCACATACAAACAAAAACGGCTTACACGTAGTGAAGTGAAAATATACACACAAAGCGCTGAGTGTGAACTCCACTGACTTGCAAATTGTAGAAGATAAGGCAGACTAAATTATTAGCTTGAGAAAATTTCTGGGAAATGCGGCAGCCGTTGAAGAAAATCGGAAAGGGATGCGCACTTTGAACCCGAACAAAGGCGAAGCAAATCAAAACACTTGAAAAGTCATTTTTTATCAGCAAACCCTACATTTAACCCTCATATATAAATACAAGTATGTAAGTATATCACCATGTCATTGATGTGCTCATTAGTCATGCTTGGTGTAATTTGTTGGTGTCAATGAGTGCTCTCCAAAGGATTGCGTGAGAATAAAAGGAAAGTCAAAAGCGTACTGTGGATAGAAAGTGCAGACAATGAAGTGATAAGATGGACGCGCACCGCGTGACGCTAAAAGAAAGGACAAAAGCGGTACTACCGACATGCGGTGCATAAAATATAGTACAGCTTACAAGGTGCTCGTGCCAGACACAAGTGTAGAAAACGGTTGAGCGAAATTGAATTCAGCTGAATTGCAAGCAGCGCCGCTGAGCCGGGCTCCATAGCTGACTTGTTAGTAAATGCATTGTGGGCGAGAAATATTTTATTTAATTAATTTAGCTTGTTAACGTCATTGACAGCATGGAAAGTGGAAGCAAATCATAAAAGGATTGCGGTTGTTGTACAAGGTGATGAACGGCGGAAGAGAGGTTGATGTCTTTATCGGTTGTGGCTTTCTTTATGCCAAGAAAGTTTACAAAAGCATTAAAAAGATATTTGGAAGGCAAGTGGTAAAGAAAGTACAAGCATTTTCGATAAAGTTTTTTTTTTGTTTTGTAGTTTTCCCTTAACTTTCTTTGTCACTGTTACAGACAATTTTCTTTGATTTGACCGTCCTCTTTTATTTTATACTTTCATATATTTATAGAGATAGAGAATGTCTTTTCATCTTATATCCATTTAAGTAAATATATACTGCTACATCTGTTAAACAAATTATCACTTCGACCCAGATTTCTTAATTAATTTGTTTTGTCCGCCCCTTTTACCTTGACACTCTCTTGAAACTTGTGCCCTACTGGCGTGCTAATGATGCATTAATTATCCGCTGAGTGTTAAGATATGAAAACTTTATTGGAACTTCGTTAGAAAAAAGATTTAAGAGAGAAAACTTTAAACATATTTTCTGTAAGAAACTAAAAACCGAAATCAGTAACTTATAAAATGCGTGTTTAGCTTCTAGATATGGGCTTTTCGGGACTAAATCAAGACTTTAAAATTTTAGCCACATTTTCGGGAATTTTTGTGAACATAATTTAATGCTTTTTGGGCACATTTTATGTGTGAGCTGCAGGATTATTTCGGGATTAAATCGGGATTTTTGTAAATTCACACTTAAGAATATTTTATGTAAATATTTAAGATATTTTTAAAATATGGGTCACAGGATTATTCCTATTGGGATTTTAAGATTTACTTTTTTTTATTAATTTTTTTATTAAATGAAGGAGAGTTTTAAAAATGTTTGAGTGCTTCTTAATAACTCAGACTTTTGAAGTCTACAAAATCGGGATATTCAAATCAAACACTTATACATTTTTTTTATCACTTATTCTAAAGTTCTTAGTTACTTTGTGTAACGGAACTATTTCGGGATTACTCGGTCGATGGTTTAAACTTATAAATTTCTGGAATACGTTTAAGATAATATTTAAGAGTGCTTTAGTAAATATATTGTGCTTAATTTTTTTTAGAGGTACGATATTATTTCGGGACAACATCGGGATTTTCGAATCTATTACCTTAATTTTTAGAATACTTTTATGAAAATATGTATGGGTTTTAAACATCTTTTCATCAGACTATTTTTATGAACTACGAAATTTTTTCGGGACTATATCGGGTTTTTGGAAATTTTTTTCTGTTAAAATATATTTCTTAAAATTCTTCTATGCAATTTTTAACCGAATTTTATATAATGCATGGACTACAGGATTCTGCTCCGACTACATCGGGGCTTATATACTTTATCAATTAAATATTGAACAATTCTTGATCACATTTAGTATAATACATGAGATACGGATTTCGAAATTTTATGACTTTCGGTCTTCAGGATTATTTCGGAACCACACCGGAATTTGGAAATGGTAAACTTTCTAAACTTTCAGAATTTTAAACGTTTTACCAACTATTTATCACGATTTATAGAATAATAATGCACAATGACTCATATGACACATTTTCTAAACAAATACCATTCAAAGCCTCCATTTGTAGGTTCAACCTCATCACTGCACTCCACACGTGATAATGTCTTACTTCCATTTCCTTTCTCACAATATTGAAGTGTTGTGAACAACATAATTTTTCTTATTATTTACCACTTGCTCTTTTTCATAGTTTCCCCTTGAACACTCATTTCTCACAGCTGTCACTTCGACAAGTGTTTGCTCAAATTCGAGTACCATCTTCTTTAAGTGCATTTCCTGCCAGCCATACGTGGTATTGTACAACAATAACTCGCTGTATTGTTGCCATTTTTACCACATCTTCTCTTCTCATATCTACCTCATCTGCGCTTACTCTCACCAACTTCAATCCATTTGGCAACAATATGCTACTGCATTGCTGTATTATAGATATGATCGTATTTGTTGTTGTTGCATTTTGTGCACAATAAATATGTTTCCGTTATTACATAGTTTATGGCGCTTTTCTGGCGTTGTATTGATAAATTGACTACACTTGAAGGAGAAAAAAATTATCAATTTGAGAGAGAGCGCGGAATTTTTGGCGACTCGTTTGTCGCTTCACTATATAGAGTAATGTGTGAGCATGAGGTATATTATAGGAACCTTCAGAGACTCTATAAATCATATATATAAATGATTATCGTGACAAGATTAGTCGATTTGATCATCTCCGTCTGTCTGTCTACTAAATAATATAGCTGCCATACAAACTGAACAATCAAAATCCAGTTCTTGTAAGGCATCTTTTATATTTGTGAAGGGTATTAAAGTTTCGGCGCAATGTTTTTCGTTTAACGTTTTCTCTTGTTTTTTAATATTATTAGCTGTTGTTTTTCTCTATTGCCTATACACAAGTGCGAGTGTTCAAAAGCCTCAGCAAAATTTGTTTACCTAAAATATGTGAAAATTTTCCGCATATGTAAATACAATTACTCACACTTACATGTGTATTTTATCCTAACTCGATCTTTATTTATGCGCATATTCTTCTCACATTTGCCTTAAATAAACATCCACCCTTTTTCACTGAGCAACGTCATTTCCATAATTTATTTTTTGTCTGCAATTTTAAAAAACGTTCAAAGTTTTTGTTGGTATGGTTACAATTATAAGTAAGTATAACCCATATTTTTTCATTTTGCTACTGA
The DNA here is from genome assembly GCF_042242935.1 of Bactrocera oleae. Taxonomy (NCBI): domain Eukaryota; kingdom Metazoa; phylum Arthropoda; class Insecta; order Diptera; family Tephritidae; genus Bactrocera; species Bactrocera oleae. The sequence continues at coordinate 9,997,082 of NC_091539.1, forward strand.
AATCTAAATGCGTAGACATCATTATTTTTTGCTTTTTATTTCGAATATAAGTGAGCAAATTGCTTGCTTTCAACTTTAAATCTCCCTCATGGGATTAATGAAGTTTTATGAAGAGGATATAAATGTAAGAAAAACAACTTTGGACATAATTTTGTTAGCATATACCTTTAAGCGTGTTCTTAATCGGACTTCGAAGCTGAAAACTCAGCTTAACATATGTTGAATAACGTTACTTAAAAGTAGAGGTTTCCACTTATGCGAGCGTTTTGCTGCACTAAATGTCTTTTATTTGAGTACCGAAATGCAAAACTTTAGAGATCCGTAAATTGACAACTGTTGCAGTTAAATAAATTATATTTATTTCTACTGATATTTGATCTCGAGTCTAAACTCTAAATAAATGTTTTTAAACTGATATTCGGTATGAAATACTCGGCATTAAAAATTTGGCAAAGCATAAAATAATTTTACATATTTTTTAAAAAATTTCGATGGTTTTGTAACGTTAAGATTTAATAATAAAATTTTAGGGATCCCGATTTTTCGGGATTGCCTTTTTTTTCGGGACCAATAAATCCAATTATTGAAAAATTTTAATAGAAAAATATATGTCTATCTCTTTAAAAAAACTTTTTTAAATTTTCGGAATTGCACCGATTTAGATTTCAAGATTTTATAAAAATGGTACATGTAAATATATATTTTCATGCGCTCAGAAATTATGTAAATTTATTTTCGGATTAAAATATGCTTGTTCATTGAACGCGCACTTTCCAACTTTTTATAACACCACAAATTGTTCGCTATCTACCACTAACGCTAACACATTACTAATCACATAACAAAAATAACTATGTATTTGCTGTAGTTGCACCAACGACCTCTGAAGGTGTACTTGGCTCAACAGGGCGTATGATTACTCTGCGCTTTTAATACGTGTGACATGAGCTGCATAGCAATAAGCATGAGTTGTGATTGGGCGAGCGAGTGAAAGTGCAACTATATATAAGTAAATATATATGTGTGTGTGCGTTGACATAGTTGGTTAGCTAGTGAGCTGTTGCTGTCACAGTTAAGGTTTTGCTTGATTTCCGCTGCGTGCAGTGATTTAACAGCGTTAGTTAGTGCGCTTATGTCGTTTTTGTCGTTGTTGTTGCTTTAGTTAGATTTACAAAAACAATCACACATAAATACATGAGCACATTGTTGGCGTTGGTATATTTATTTTTAAGATGTTTGCATTTTTCGCTTGGACAAACAAAGTCGCTTGGGATATTAAGCGTATTTCCCGCTGTGCGCTTTATTATACTAAAAAAGTAGCATTAACGCCAGCAATCAACGCCACGAGTTGGCTAAATACAAGCGTGCGCTTAGCAGTTTGTCAATACGAAGTGGCGCCGTTTCACTGGGGTGTCTGTGTGATTTAGTATGGCAGTCGGTAGTTATGCGGAAGTGTCCAATGAGGATTGTAAAGTTTGCACCTCGGGTGTGGTTTTTTAAGCTGTCTTTAGCAGAATTGTATAAATCTTTGCGGGACGTATTTTATGCCTATCCATAACGACTCAAATAAACGCAACGTGAAACATAAAAAATTAATACTTTAGACTTTCGTGTGGCGTTGATTGGAAACAAAATTATTTTTTGTATGTTTTAGTGAAAAAAGTGCAGATAGTTGCTAAACATAGCTGGTTCATGCCGGTTTATAGAAATTTACAAATTTTTCACATTCATTTTTATGACATTTATATATTTTCGCATTTTCTTTTTTTAATCGAAAATCTTTTGACACCTGTGATCAAACCAACATATTTTTGATTTATATATTTCATTTTAAATTTGGTATCTCTTTTCTAAATGCAAAAGTAATGATTTCTAGTGGTGTAAGAGGAAATTTGAAAAGAAAGGTATAAAATAGATATTATTTTTGTCAAATTGAGATACCACAATATGTAATTTCCACAGGATAAGTTAGGATTAAATTAATATATTCGTAAATTAATTTTTTTTAATATATTTGATTTATTGGATTAACTTAAGTTTAATTCTTTTTTCAATTTGTTGATAGATTTAATTTTCTTAAATTTTCAATTGATGTTTACATAAACAAATTTAGTATACTTTTTAATGTAAATTTATATTTTTTTATTTACTCAGTTAATTTATTTTAATTTAAAAATAAAATTATAACTTATCACAAAATATTTTTTTTTTATAAAGTAAGTAAAAATCTAATAGAACTTCAAATATAAATATAATTTCGTTTGTGTACAAATTATTTTTATACATTTTTAAAAAAAATTAAAGTAAATTTATTATAAAATATGTTTTAAAAATTTCTTCACATTTTATATCTTGCATTTTTTTTGTAATATTGAAATTTAAAATTAATATTTCAACTTAGTGCAAATATTTTTTGGACTCCGGCTTCACAAAAAAATTAATTTTAATTTTTTTTAATTAGCATCAATATTTCCTATTTATATATTTGAATTATTCCACTTCATTTTAATTTTAATTTAAATCTTATTTAAATTTTTATTTTTATATTATTTAAATTTATTTTTTTCCATCTAATCTTCTTTAAATTTAAATTTTTATTTTTATCTTATTTCAATTTATTTTTATCCATATTTGGTTTCAATAAAAGCTTTTTGAAATTTCGAATTATATTTCCAAAAAAAAATTTAAACCGTCTTTTTAATTGCATTCCACTTTGTACATTTAGGAAATTATTAATAGCGCCTCGGGACGAATTCAGCTAAAAGCAATGCAATGAGCGCTGAGAAACAGAAAAAGCGGACTGAGCTGACAAATGACAACATTTGCTGCAATTATTTGCAGCATTTCATTTGAAAAGTTTTATGTTAGTAGAAAAAGTAATGAGTACAGCGAATATCTATTTTTATTTTTAATAGCGGA